>NC_087444.1:46285929-55919408 GCF_036321535.1 Camelus dromedarius
CGTCCCTGAGACTCAGTTTCCTCTTCTGCTGCATCAGATGCCACAAGAGCATGTCTGTCAGGCTCCGAGAGGAAAGGGGGCCGTGGAGTGGTGATGCAGACTTAAGCAGGGCAGGGCCCCGAGACACCTAGGGCGGCTTTCTTTCACTCAGAATCTATCTGAGGTGTCTCTTAATCAAACCTGCCAACCTGTCTTGGGGGAGTGTCATTTTATAAAGTGTTGGCCTTAATTCTGCTCCATTTGGATACTTTCCGATGGAGTGGGAGGATGTTCTCAGTAAGGGGAATCGCCAAGGCCGTATTGTTTCTGAAAAGGAACTTGATAGCAACTGCTAAGCTCTCAATTAGAGCCAAGTTATAAGGATTTGCCGCTAATCTAAAACGGAGACCAAGCTCATTGGTAAAAAAAAAAAAAAAAAAACCTGCCTGGTGTTTGTGGACCTTGCATTTTGCGAGAAGGTGCTGTCTTCCTGGATTTAGAGATAGGACATGCCACGTGATTAGATGAAGACAATCATTTTTTGAATATCTACCTCTGTGATTGTTTTCTCTCTGCCAAGTGCTCAGAAGCACTCAACTCTGCACGGAGCTGGCACACGGGTGCTTCTGATTGATTGAAACGTACAGGACGTTGCCAGAGGGCCGCATAGTTAAAATGAAATATACATACAGAGTACAAGAGACGGCCGATATCCGCCGCGGTTAAGTTAAGCAGGGCTTGTCATGTGGAATTTCAAAATCAGAGCTTCTTTGGATCACGTAATAATCTGCAGCTAAGTGTATAGTTGGAGGCCTTCTCCCCAGCCTGCGCCTGACTGCTGCAAAGCCATCGCCAAGTTTCCAGAAGGGACGGAGCTGTTCTGTGTGGGCACCCGAGGCTGCCCTACAAATGTTCTCCTTTGTTAGAAGCTGGTGGTTTAATTAGCACGCTTTGGTCAAGGTGTGCCTTCTTTACCCGAAACAGGGCTTTTCCCCGAAACAATGGCCATCTGATCTTTGCATGAAGCTGGAGCCAGCTCTTTGCTTCCCAGAACTTTGCAAACCCGTCAGGGGCTCCCGTATGACTCCGCAGTGCTCTTCGTATGAAATTACAAGACATGATCAGATCCGAGCCATTCTTTGGCTGCAGTGAGATAATTTCTGGAGGCGAGACACCTGGCTGGCCTCGAGTGGTGATTAATTTTATGTGTTTAGGGTGCAGTCATCACTCAGTGAAGAGGTGGAGGGTCGGGATGATGGATGACGGGCAGGAAGGAGATGGCCCGTGGAACTGTTCTACATCGTCAGTTCCTTTGCTCGCTGGCAGAAGTTCAGAGATAACTTCTTTGCATCTGCTCAGAATAAACAAAGCTACCATCGACTTTACAGAGCTCCCTTCTAGAAGGAGTTTGGGGGCTACGACATCTGAGCAGCAGAAGCTGACAAAGGTGTCCATTGGCTTCTCAGCTGTGTCTTCAGAAATAACCTGTGTCAGTCTCTATTTTGCATTTGAAATATGTTCGTATGGATGTGGGTGCGGTGGAGGCTGTGATGTGTGGCCTGTGTGGCCTTTGTGCTCTTCAGGACTGAGACCCTTATTCCCCACCCCTTCATTCCCATCCCAGCCTGGAGAGATGGCTGCTAACCGCTCACAGCTGCGCCCCTTTCTGGGCTCAGGGCACTAATTCACCCAAGGTTCCATCTCCCTCTCTGGCAGCTCATGTCCAAGACTGGGCAGCATTGGGGCACAAAAGTCCAGCCTCTTTGTCTCAGTTTGGGACATCTCTGAAGTCATCCCTGCAACAATGCTCCCCATGGCATCAGACGTGGTCCCTGAAACTGTCCAATGCCTCCTCGATCCCCTGACTCCCCACCAGGTGTCATTTCTGAGATCGTGCCCTGCCTGCAAATCTCCATTTCTGGAAAATCAACCTAAGACAATACACATCTCTAAGAGAAAGCATATATGATTATAGTATAGTGGTAGATAAATTTTTATGCCCCAAATTCATATCCACGTTAAAAAAAAATCCAGCCAGCACGAGATGCCCAATGGTGACTATATAACATATATCAATTTCTACAGCTTTGATGACAAACCGCCGTCTGAAAGCTTACCTCAGTGAGCATGGACATTACTGAGCCACTGCTAATCAGGAAAATGATGTATGGATTAAAGTAAACACTCCGAAAGCATTTTGCTCAATCAAAGAGATTTAAGGGACGGGATGCTTATACCAACCCAAAGAGAAAAAAAAAAAAAAAAAAAACCTCTTTTGTACTTCAATTAGCAAACAATAATTTGGATAATTGGAAGCAAATGTTTCTTCTTTTATCACATGAATTCCACAGTTCTTTGCCCAATGCTGTCCCCTGCAGGGTAGAAGAAATCAAATCAGAAGAATCTGAACCATTCCTAGGCCAGGACTCACCGATTACAGCCCAGGGGGAGAAAGGTTGCACCCCAGAGGCCAGCATTTTCTAAATAGACCTTCTTCCAGGAAGATGCCGCTGGTTCCGGGAATAGCGTTCCCTAGCCACCCTGCAGAGAATGACTCTCTGGAAGTCATTTCTGAAGCACCTACAGCCAGCTTCATGGATTTCCTTGAAGAAAATGTTAAATGTCAGAGGCAAGACAGTTTGCTTCTTCCTGGTGAGGGGCTGATGTTTTGAGGAACCAGCCAACCCAAGCAGATGTCTGCAAAGCAAATGCCCTCTCAGCTGCAAAAAGGACATTCCTTTTTAAAGAGGTACAAAAGCAAAAGACTTAAGGTAATTCTCTCTTAAGATAACTCTATGCTGATGTCCAGAAGGCAGCTGCTTTCTGAGAGGGTGAGCAGGACCATCAGCGTGCTGGCCGGAGACTACAGAAGATGAGGAAGTCTCCCTCAGGGTCCTGGCGCATGCTCTTTCCTCCCGGGGCAGAGCACTGGCCGCCGGGGGTGGTCCTGGAGAATTCTGCTCCTGCCCTGCCTTCACCTTGTCGCCCTTAACTTCCCAGGAGCTCAAAAAGCACCTCTTGGGAAGGAAGGTGTCGCCTCTATTGGCACAGAGGAGAGAGATTGGTTTTACAAGGTTTCTGCATCCCATGTGCAAAAACTACACCCCATGCCCCGCATCTCTTTACATTGTCATCTTCACTCTTCTCTCAGCATCCTGCCAGTTTCAGCCAATTGTCTGCCCCATCTGTCTACCCACAGGTGGTGATGGTGGAAATGGTAACAAAAATATGTGACCTTAAAATGGTTCGTCGAAATCTGCACAATATCACAAAGTGAGTGTTGTTATTGTCCTGTTTTACAGATGAGAAAACTGAGACTCAGTGGAGTTCAATCACTTCATCAGTGTCCTGCCATCAGTGAGGGTGGAATTGAGCTGAGGGCTTCAGCTTTCTGGGAGCAGACAGCTCCCAGTCCCCTTCCTCACTGGCATGGCAAAGGGATGGGAGGACAGAGGTGTGGCTGACCAAACCCCACCAGAAAAATTGCTAACTTCTTGGAAGTCAGGAAGCCAGTGTTGGGAGGCAGGTGCTGATGTGAGCACTTCTGCCTTAGATCCTGGAAGCAGAGGAAAGGCCTGTGAGGGTCGTTCATTCAACATTTACATAGAAGGTACCCTGTGTTGGCCCCGGGCTGGGGACACAAAGGTGGTTATGGCCCCAGTGTCAGAGGCACGCAGTGTGGTTGGGAGAGGGAAGTCTGTGGTTTGGAGGGTCCTGCCTCCCTCCGTGCCCCTCGTTCCCCGCTGCTGCTCTGAGGGGTCACTGGCAGGGGCCCAGCAATCTCAGAGGAGTCACACAGGGACGGAGCGAGCCGCTGGAGCTGCCCTACATTCTCCACTGCTGCGAGCTTGTGCGTCCACGTGCTCTGACATCTCATCTTCAGTCATTTTCTGAGCCTCTTGTTTCTGAAGTTCTGTAAATAAGCCTCATTCCTATCCTCAAACCAGATCCCAGTCCTCTGCTTTTGGCCCCCTCTGGTCCGTGTCAGGACCCAGGAGCTGGCCATCCTGTTTCTGGAAGACAGATCGTTTCACCCCCTCCTGAGAGGATCGGCAGCTCTGGTTGCTCAGTGGTGTCCTTGGATCCCAGTGGGCTGGGGACCCAGGAATGGGGCTGGGAGGTCACATCTCCATGGGTCTCAGCCTCTTTTGACGAACATCTCCCCCAGGTCCCAGTGTTGTGCCAGCTTGGTGAAAAAGAGGCCTTAGAAGGCCCACCAGGAGCTTACAGATTAGTCTGGAAGTTGTAAGGCATGAAAACACAAGATTCACATGGAACTGTGGGAAAATCAAGTAGGGAGGGACCTCTTATCATGCCCAAGGCCCATTAGGGCACTTCAATGCTCCACCTCAGATGAAGGCTAGACGGGGACTGGGAAAATTACAGCCCTGGCGCTGGCATCTCTAGTCACTCACTTGTTCACACATTCATTCATTCATTCAAGAATAATTTGTCAAGCTTCTTCCACATGCCTGGCCCTATAATATTAGACATAGCTCCTGCCCTCATGGAACTTATAGTCCCATTAAGGAGACAGACATTAAGCAAATAATCCCTGATCTTTATTATTTCTTTCCTTCTGCTAACTTTAGGTTTGATTTCTTCTTTTCTCTAATTCTTTTCTGCTGGACACCAGAAATTAACAGAACATTGTAAACCGACTATGCTTCAATAAAAATTAAAAATAATTAAAATAATAATAATGATCATCTAAATAAATGGCAGCCACAAGGCTCTCACCCTCTGGGCAGCCGAACTCCCTCCTGCCTCCCCTCCCCTCCCCAGAGAGGTTGGGTGGTCTCTGTAGGCGGCAGCAGCCTTGGGTGAGGACCCCCTTGCCCGTCACTCTAGCTCCCCAGCAGAATGCCTCTGTTCCTGAGCATCTAACCACCCACCCTTAAGACCCCCAAGAGTCACCAGTTGAAAATTTAATTGTCCTTATTTGTCCATTTGTCCTCAATTTCTGTGCCCCCGAGTCATTACAACAAACAGAAAGTTTGCTCAATGGCTAATAAGTCATGGGAACTCTTCGCTCCCAAGTGGGAGCCATCAGACCTTATAAACTCCAGCCCACAAGCCCAGACTGCCCCATGGATCTCAGGGCTTTCAGGAGGAAAGCCAATGGCCTCTTGCAAAGCAGATACAACACTCTACTTGCCACACACTTTTTTTTTTTTTTTTCCTACCATGATAAGGTAGCATTTTAGCTGCAGAGTCCCATGAACTACACCCATGATCGCTGAGAACTTTCTGGAGTTAGATTGATGTTGGAAACTTTGATCTTCAGCACTAAAAGCTTTCCACCTTCCGTCTCTTAGATGCTTTGACCTTTCCTGAACATTGTGTGTGGACATAAGTTTTCAAGTCCTTTGGGTAAATATCAAGAAGTCTGATGGCTCTATCACATGGTACGAGTATGTTTAGTTTGGTAAGAAATCACCAAGCGGTCTGTTTACACGTGTCAGAACTTGAAAGCAATCAAGATGTCCTTCAGTAGATGAATGGATAAATAAACAATGATACATCCAGACAATGGAATATTATGTAGCTCTAAAAATAAATATGCTTGATTATCAAGCCATGAAAGGATATAGAAGAATCTTAAGTGCATATTACTAAGTAAAAGAAGCCAATCTGAAAAGGCTACATCCTGGATGATTCCAACTCTCTGACATCCTGGAAAAGCAAAACTGTGGAGACAGTCGTTAAGACCAGTGGTTGTCAGGGTTTGCAGGGAGGAAAGGGGTGAAGAGACAGAGCACACAGGATTTTTAAGGCAGTGAAAATACTTTGTATGATGGTGTAATTGTGGACACATGCCATTATACATTTATCCAAATCATAAAATGTATGACACGAAGAAAGAACCCTCCTGTAAACTTTGGACTTTGGGTGATTGTGATGAGTCAATGTAGGTTTATCAGTTGTAGCAAAGGTACCACGTGTTGCTAAGGGGGAGAGGGTATACAGGAAATCTCTGTACCTTCCCCTCAATTTTGCTGTGAAAAGTATAATTTTTTGCTCTAAAAAAAAAAAGCCTTAATTTAAAAAAAGAAAATCAATTCACACACACACACACAAAACCCTTATGGAAACCCACCATATGCTTCCTAGATTTGATCATCTGAAAACTTTTCCATTCATATACTTTGAAAGGTCTGAGTTTTTAAAAAAAATAACTAAACATCAGCACGAGGTCCACGTGGGAACCTATTACCTGGGATAGCGGCATTTTTAAACTAGGCTTGTCTCCCATCCCAGCCATTCTTTGTCCTATGTCACCAGACACGCCCAAGCAGACTGTCCCCCACACCAAATGGCTGTCATCACATGAGTGCAACAGAGAGCCACTTGGCACGTGGTAGGCTCTCAATAAATATCTGTCAATTCAAGAAATAGAAATCTCCCTTTTCCAACAACCTTCCCTCCCTGAGTTAAAACACACTCCCGTAGCAACAACCCAGAAAGGCTGATCTCATGGCGCAGGCTGTGGGGGAGGGGGTTGTGGGAAAAAGCTGATTTCAGGTTCCAGCTGCCACTCCAAAGGGCGAGGTTGGCTGCCTTCAGTGCCAGTCTCTGGAGTGAGAGCAGATGTGAACATCAAACACAGGATTTCAGAACTATAAACTGTTTATCTGTGTGCTGGGAAAGCCCACGCATCGCCCGAGCGGGCCACTCAGTTCCGCCCGCTCCTTTCCTTCCTAATGGGCGTCATGGGAAGGACGCCCTTTCTTAGTGGCAGTGTGAGTCCTCGCTGGGTGGCAGGGTGCAGGCTGGGCTGTGCGGTGACTGCCCGGGGGCACGAGGCTGCCAGGGCAGGGTGAACGCCTGTTGCCTTTAATTTTTAGTGAATGAGCACCACAGTTCCACTCAACACCTAGTTTATGTGCCAGACGGCCACCTCCTGGGCCAGAATGAAGCTAGTAGAGCAAGAAATAAAACATCAGGAGAATCTAAAGCATTGTCTGCTGGGAGGAGAGGGTGGGAGGGCTTGCCCACTGAGCCTGATGCCAGAGCAGACCCAAAAGAATCCTTGTGGAATTAACTCACGTGGGGACCACGGAAGGACCACGCCCACCTGGGGTCTCTGGGACCCTGACTTCTGGGAGAGAGCAGCACAGAGCAACTGTGGGGTGCAAATGCAGGGTACGGGCCTGGGGGTCACAGCTCTGGGTTGGAAGGCTGGCTCCACCACTTCCTTATCGTGTGACTGTAATCCACTTGCTTCCCCACTCCCGGCTTCTGGGTTCTCCTCTGTAAAATGGGATAGTAGTTGTCCTGAGCAACTAGACCGCTTCTGGGGATTGAATGAGGTCACTCACGTGGGGCTCTTAACATCCTAGGTGCTCAGTAAGCGGAAGGGGTTGTCGGTATCGTGGTCACGGGGACGTGGGTCCAGGCTGCAGGGCCGCCTCCCCAGACCCTCAGCACACCCTCCACATCCTCGTCCCACCCATCACAGTGGCTCTGTTGTCGTGATGCTCTGACTACGCAGACACAGATGCCACCCGGGGGGATTAAGGTAGCTGGTTTGCTCTGCCACCTCCTAGCGTGGGGCAGGTCTCTCTGCCTTCCGATAGCCCCATTTTGTCACCATAAAACAGGGACAAGAATCCCTAAGTTTGGGGGCTGTGGTGAGCATTCCTTGAGACAGTGAGTGTAAATCATGGCATGCAGTCAGGCGTGTCTTAAACCCCTGACAGACAACAACTGTCATAGGTCTGACGGTGAATATGAGTATTGACCACTGATAGCTGACAGAGCCCCCAGGTAATTTCTACCTGAAGGAAAGGCCCTGTGCGTGGAGCACTGCCTGGCCCAGGTCACAGTAAGGAGGCTTCTAAATCCTAATAGGATGGTTACATGGGGTCTGCATCGTCCAAGTCTCATTCTGTCTTCAAAACCTTATTTGTGGGGGAAGACAGTTCATGGGTTTGCCTACTTTACAGAGCAGGTCCCGGGGACTCATTAAGCATATTGTGGGGTCACATGGCTAAGACTTGGTGAGGTGAGACTCCAGGCCCATCTAGGGTCACAAAGCCCCACGGGCCTGCTGCTGTCACAGTGGATCACAGCCAGGGGCGGTTTTGCCCACCGCCCCCCAGGGGACACCTGGCTATGTTTGGAGACATTTTTGGTTGTCACCACTGGGAGGTGGAGATGCTATGGGTAGGTGCCAGGGACACTGCGACACAGGCTTCCAACGCACAGGACCGTCTGCACAGGAGAGAATTATCCGGCTTACAAAGTCAGTAACGCAATGGTTCAGAAACCCTGGGCTGCCTTCTCGCTGCATTCAGGTGAGGTATCCTGACCAGCGGCGGTCAGAGGGCTCTAGAAGGGGGACAGATGGCGACGAAAGTGGTGGAGAGGGGGCACAAATACCCACTTCCCCTTCCCCATCTGAACTCAGAGGCTAGGGTCTTATCGACCAGCTCACCTCTGAATGGTGTTTCCAGAAAACGTGTAAGTGGTGACGGTAGTTACCAGCCCTGCTCAGCCGACGTTTCCACTTCTTGTCAGCACACGTAAGTGCCCTCGCCTGAGCCTGCAAAGAGAGCAGTGGCCACAGGGCATACTTTGAAGTGTGAGCAATGACTTTGACCAAAGAAATGTGACTGTGAGTATCCGTCACTGCTGGCAGAGGCTTTGAGAGCCAGAGAATGACTCACCATGTCCCTGTTTCTCTGCACTGGCAGAGAGAGATGAGGAGAGGATGGGGGCGGGGAGAGAGAGACAGAGAGAGAGCTATCCCCGAGTGAAGACAACACACAGCAGAGCCCCCAGCACATCTCTGATGATCTGTAGTGTGAATAAAAAATAAGCTTTCCTTGCTTCAAGTCACTAACATCTGGGACTTTTTGTTGTCACGACGTAACTTAGCCTCTCCTGAACAGTACCATCGCCCACACTGGAAAATAGATCGCCTATAAAAACCTGGATTTCCCGTTAATCTCTGGAAATGAGAAATTCTGGAAACTCTGGGTCTTCAGTCCACATAGCAAGATTAGGGCCACCCACATGGTGGCCACATGGACCACTTCACGCATCCATGTTATTTGCTTGGCAATTGAGGTATTTGGGTTTGCAATGCCTGATAACAATCTTGTCAAGAGTCAGCCCTGCCAAATTGGAAAGCTAGAAAGGGATTTTACCTACCCAGCTTATTCAGGGATGGGGAGGGAATGCAAGACCCCGTCCCCTCCTTTTCTGGGGTGGGAGAATGAGAACCAGGCAAAGAGATTCCGAGGGGCCTTGCAACCTAGAAGGAGTGCTCTGAGTTTCTAGGGAAGAGACTCTACCTCTTATTTCCCACAAATGAGGGATGGTTTGCCACTGCATTTTAGAGAAGCTTCCTCACCCCATTCATCCATGAGTTCATCCATTTCACTCGCCATCTGCGTCTCCATTCACTGAGTCCTCTACTCATAGATTCATTCAATCATTTACTCATCCATCCATGCGTCTACTTGCTTACCCATTTACTCTATAATGTATTTTTTTAACACGTTCACTAGGGGTCTTCCACGTGCTGGGTCGGTGCACGATCTCACCAACACATGCAGGGAACACTAGTCACACACTGAGGTCTTCCTAAGTCTGGGGGAGTGGGGAATGCTGAATTGTCTCCAAAGGTGGCTGACAACCATCCCTCCCATCTCTGTGTCCACACTCTGCTGCTCTTCACAAGTGGTGGCGTCTACTTGCCCTCCCCCTGAATCCGGACTAAGCCTGTGCCTCGCCTTGACCAAGGGAATGCAGCAGAGGTGAAGCTGCGCCAGGCTGAGCTTAGGTCCTAACAGACTCAGCATCGTCCTCCTCTACTCTCTTGGCGCAGAGCCCATTTGACTTCCTTGAGGATAGAGCCTCCCGCTCTCCCTGAGCTGCCCCAGAGGACACCACACAGGGCAGGGATGAGCTGTCCAGCCGAACCTAGCGAGAATAAATAGTTGTTGCTGTCTTAAGTGGCTCTGTTCGGGGGTGGTGTGTTACCCATCGAAGCCGTGTGAATCTGATTAAGGAAGTCCCCAGGAAGGACGTTAAAAGTGCCAACTGTCATCTTATAGCCTTGTGAGCGGGGTTCATCTATTTTAAACACAGATGTTTACAAAATACAGAATATTTCAAACCACACACACAAGCTGTTTATGATAAAGTATGGGGAAAGAGAGAGAAAGAACGAGGTAGTCAGTTTTCAAGCAGAATTTAGAGAAAATTTAGCAGGCCCACAAGAGTCTCTCCTAGTTGGCAAAAAAAATATTCTCACAGTAAGGAATGGCTTCAGGGTACAAATCAGATCAAGGCATAGCCATAGACCCTTGTTAAGGTCTCAGAAAGACTAAAAGCTGTTTAAACTAATTAAACCCTCCTAGCTAGATAAAACTAAGAATTGTAAGAACATTGTCCTAAAGCATGCCTCAGTAAGAATTATGTATATGGCTTTGGGGAAATGAGAGAAATATTATTAAGATTCATTGATAATCCAACAAAGTTTTCTTTAAGAGAATTGTGTGGGTGAAAGCCCACACTGGCTTGCATCAAAAGGGACTTGGGCCTTTTAAAATGGAAAGAGGGGCTCTCAGCCCCCAACATCCTTTAAGACACAGTCAGCTACAAACATGAGGCAATTCTCAGGAAGATGGAAGGACCTCTCAGGGGACAAAGACTAGAGCCCAGAGAGCTGAGGCAAAACCTGGGCAGAAAATGGAATTAAGGGCCCTCTGCTAGGGACAACTGGGTCATGATCAACTAATATTTCACATGCACCCCCTAGAGGATGGCAATGTATGCCCAGTTGGATTTCAGAATTGCTGTGGACTAATGAGGGCTGTGTGTTCCCCATTCTTCTCCTTGGTGAAAGGAAGTACCATTTGAAGTCCCCCTCTCCCTGTTTCACATTGTACATTGGGTGTATGAGTGAAGATAACCTGTCCTTTAGACTTTTTACTTTATAGCTCTCTCAGGAACCTCTCCTGGGGAGTTTTACTTGCCTCTGGACCTGATTTTGATGACCGATCTTGAACTTCTAACTGTTGTTGTAGTGGTATGTGATTCGTGCAGGAGGAGGGAGTGCATTTTGCATGCAGGAGTCACATTGCATGTGACTACAAGGAGGATTGTGGCAGATGGCTTTGAAGATGGCTACAGAAACCCCTCTCACCCTTCCTGCCCTTCTACAGCCTGTGAGCCACTGCTCCCATTGGGAGAGGGAGCCTGTTCTTCCTCCTTCTGGATCTGGATGGTCAAACCTCTTTGACCATTAGAATGTGGCAGAAGTGAGGTTGCACCACTCTTGAGGTCCAGCCTTAAGAGCCCTGGCGCCTCTGCTCTCCTTCCAGAACATTCTTGCCACCATTAGAGGAGGCTCGGTCTAGGTTACAGAATGCTGGGAGACCATGTGGAGAGAGAGAACCAAGGCACCCTATGTGACAGCTGGCATCATGTCCCATGAACAAGGACATCTTGGATCCTCCAACCAAGTCAAGCCACCCCAGCCAACTCTACGAGGAGCAGAAGTGAGCCATTCCTGCTGAGGGGAGACCGCCCAAACTGCCAACCCACAGAAACATGAACAATAGAAGGTGGGTTGAAACCACTAAGTTTTGGGGTGATTTGTTACACAGCGATGAGTAACCGAAACATGGGGCTTGTTTAGGTGCTGTCTCAGCTTCATCTGATGAAATTGCTTCCAATTCACTCCCAGTCAAAGCTGAGATGTCAGAAATGACATCTCAGAGCCCCACACCTCATCAGTAGCCTGATTTCCCGACAGGCCTTGAAATGGCTCCAACATGTGTGCAGGGAAGCTCACCGGGGAAACAGAGCTGCTGCCGAGAGCTCCGGCTTTGCCAAACTGACATCTTACTTCTTTAACTTCCCAGCAAAAATGAGGAGTGGAGGACAAGGGAGGAGGAAGTGGCGCCAGTGCTCGCCCATTTCCAATGCCAAGGAGAATTCTTTTCATTGTGCTCATTTTCCTCTTAGCGACTGCTACCCACCAACCGTGATGCACAAGGCACGTTACATGGAATAACTTTAAAGGAAGGTTCTCTTGAAGTCCCCACTTTGCAGATGACAGAACTGAGTCTCCCAGAAATCATGTGATTTAGCTGAAATCATTCAACTAGAAGGAGGGGAACCTGAGATAAAAACCCAGTATTTCTGACTTTCGAAGCAGGCTGTTACCGTCTGTGTTGTTATGTGACGCTTGCGTAAATATGTTGTTAATCATGCTTCGCATTAGTGTGTACACTGCACTTGTCCTCATCACGCTGGGCTCTGAAAACAGAAATATAATTTGCAAATGAGGTGCCTCCTTCTCAGAAAGCTAAATGAACAGCAAGGTGTGGCTTGAGATGGTCTTGAACCTGGGCTGGGGTGAGACGCACTATAGGCAGAATGACAGTGGGAGGGGCGAGGTGGAGTCTTTTTAACAGAGAAGGAAAGGCAAGACTTGCTCTGTATTTAATTCTCTTTGACACTGCGCTGGGAAGTAGGCATATTTGTCCTCTTTTACAGATGAAGAATCTGAAGCTCCAAGAAGCTGGGAATCTCACCCAAGCTCACAGAGCCAATAAATGGCAGAGAAGAAGTTCAAATCCAGTTGTTTCCCGAGGCGAAGTGCATTCCTTGTCCATGAGTGGAGCTGGCTGTCAGAGGAATGGGGCCACTGAACACCTCTTCCATGAATGGCCGGAGTTGAGAATCCATCTTCATGGGCAAAGATAATTTTCCTTTGGCTCCATTCCTGTAAGGCTTGGCCATCAAAGCTCTAAGCAAGCTCCATCTGCCCCTCAAGCAATGTGAATCTGCAAATAAAGCTGGTGTCTAAACTAGCTCAAAGAAATGATAGTGACGACTCTGTAGAATCAAACAACTTGAAAGGATGTACTAGACAGGATACTCAGTCATTTTCCTCTGTCTCTTTCTGTTTGCTCTTTTTCCTGGCAATTCCTTCCCTGATTCATTCCAATGACAGTTTTTGTTCAACCCACACCTCATCTTGGTGCTACTCTAGTTACTCAGGATGCATTAATAACAATACAGAATCGCTGCCCTCATGAGATCTGTGTTCCAGCGGACGAGAAAGACCCTATCCAGCTTTCTTCTCAACAAATCTCCCTTTCCTCAAATTAGAAACAAGCCTGAGATGGTCTGAAGAAGCAGGGGAAAGAGCGAATGCGCCATCAGTCTCCTCTCTCCATTTATTCACGTCTGAACAAATTAATCTGGGATGAACTGCCAGTGTGTAATGCTTTTTCCCCACTGCCCCCTGCCCCTGTCAGGAGGTCAAGCTGTGGTTCAAGGCTATTTGGAGCATCCTGACTAAGGAGCGCGCTCTGCCCTCACCCGTGCAGCCTAGCTGACCACAGGAATCCTCGCTCTGAGCCTCCCTTACAGCCCAGCTCCAAGGTGTCTCTTAAGAACATGCCAGGCGAGTTCTGAGACGTATCTTCCCCCTTCCTGATAGCAACTAATGGGCCACAAGTCATTGCCAAAGTAAGCTGCTTATTTTCAAGCAACTCAAATGAGCTATTTCATTTTCTAGGCCCATTCATTAGAATGTGGACTTACCCTTCACAGAAGCAACTGAAACTCTATTTAGGATGACCACAGGTCCAACTTTGGCTTCATTCCTTGGACTGTGAGGTTATGCCCTGCTTCGTCATTCCAGGAGGGCAAGAGAGTGTCTTAGTTTGATATTTAATTCAAAGGCAGAGGAATTGGGGGTGGGGGTGGATAGTGAAACGAAAAGCTAGAATTGGTATCATTGGCAAGAGTTTTAAAGGTCATCGAAGAGTCATCAGCCCTCACGGTTGACAATTCCAAAAAAAATAGTAGTTATAAAAGGGAAAACACCAATTGTTGTCTTGTCAAACAAAACCCCAAGCATTGTGTTTCTCATGAACACCCAGTAGCTTCCACCAATTTTGCAAAGCACGTTTCCCTTTGGGCGGGGATTGTCAAGTCTTCCCTTCTATTACATCCTTCCATTGACATACTGGGGGCCCCAGGGGAGGGCAAATCCACCCAGATATTTGTAACTCTGAAAGTTCATTTGCGTCATTTGCGTCCAAGATCGGTCATTATTCTAGGTTCAAACCACATCCTGCAAAATGAAAACAACAAGGGGACCTTTGACCAAACACTGGGGAGGAGGTGGGAGAAGAAGCAAAGGGGCTGGCGTGCTTTTAAGGTGTTAAAAGACACAGCTCGTGTTTCGGGAGTTTTTAGCAACAAACTCTCCCTGCAGTGCCGTGTAATTACAACCTTTTCTTGGCTAAGTGTAGTACCCTGGAGATTACTATAAGTAACTTATAATAGAATTTTTATTAGCGGTAGTAATTTTTTATGATAATTAGAGTAATCTGCAGCCCATAAAATCAGAAGATATATAGTTATATCTTTCGTACAGGAAAAGTGTTTCTTCCAACTATGGAAACACCGTAAATGGCAAATGCAGCTTTATGGCCACTGTTGGCTTTTATGCGGGGCTGTTTGGTGTCTCTTTCCTTATTAACACTCTTCATTACTTTGGCAGTAAACATTTGATGACAAACTCAAAATGTGCTCAAAGCCATTAAAAGGCAGCAGAAGCATCTCTGAATGCCTGCTAGCCTGGTACCCTCCCCCTCCCTGGCTTTCTCTCCTCTGTCCAGAGGTTTCCCAAAGGCAAGGTCATTTGTCAGCAAGCTCCCCCAGCCCCATCCCCAAGCTCAGCTCTGTCAGCCTCCATGTGGCGGGTCTGACATAGAACTATTACAAAATGATCCAGCTAAAGCCATAATTTCAGGAGAGCTAATGGCGCGATCTGAGTCTGCCCAGAGGTTATAGAGAAAGACTTGAAAAAAACACTCATGTCTGAACTGACTGTGCACTGGTAAATGGATGGTATGCTAGCTGCTATAACAAATAAACCCCTGCATTTCAATGGCTTAAGATGATAGATGTTTATTTGGGGCTTACTGATTAGTCAAGTGTAGGTGGACCTGGTCAGAGAGAATCTCTCCTCCTAGTGGTGATTTAGAAACCAAGGCTCCTTCCATCTTGAAACTCCACCATCTCCTGGGGCTTCATAGTACTCTGCATCCATTTGTCAAATGCAGAAAGACAGAAGGGAGAGGGTATTCATTTTTTTACAACCCCATCTCAGAAGTGATGCCCTCTGATTGGTGAGAATGTGTCACATGACCACAGCCAGATGCAGGGGGTCCTGGGAACTTTAGTTCTGGGTGTGGCAGCTGCCCCACTTCAAGAACTCGACTCTCTAGAAGAGGAAGTAAGAATTTTATTGAGTAGCTGATGGAAAGACATATGAGGATGCCCAGCTTTTCACAGAAACAGAGCATAGTGAATAGAACATTTAAGAACTAAATTTTAAAGTCAAACCTGTTGTCTTCAAAGCCAACTTTTTCCTTTTATTGTCATTACATTATTGTTCAGGTTATTTAACCTCTCTGAGCCTCAGCATACTTGGCTGTAATATGGGAGTAAAGATGAATTGAATTGAATTGAATACGTAAGATATGCTAGATATTGTTCTAAAGGTGCTACAAATGTTAATTCCTCTAGTATTCATTGCGATTCTGTGAGGTAGGCGCTATTATTGTCTGAGCTATACAAATGGGGAAGCTGAGGTACAGAGAGGTTGAGTTAAGTTGCTTATGGTCACACAGGTTAGAGTGAAATCAAGATTCAATCCAAGGTCTCTCGGGCCCTAGCCACACAGCCTCATTAATGAGAAGGCCTAGCTCATAGAGTTGCTGTGAAGATTATATGGAATGATAAGTAGGAAAAGATTTTGACAACTAATGAGCACTTAATTTATTTACCTAATTATTTATTTATGCCGCCAAATTCTTCCTCCATCAGCTGGTTGGAGGAGATATACAAAATTAGAACCAGTGCTTTGGGTTAAGGTAGAATTTTTCAAAGGCTGTTCTGCCTAAATCTGTTATCAAAGGATACCCCTTAAAAAAATGCCCATATGGTCAAATAAATGTGGAAATGCTGACTATCCTGTCTTGGAGATTCACAGGCATATTAACTGATTAAAGGCTCTGATAAGTCCTGCAATTAAAGAAACCTGTTTAATTCTGTTTAACCTTGCAACTCTCAAATTTATTTGCTTTTGAACCCCCTAATTAATGTAGCCTAAGAAGCTAGTGCCCCATTTAATGTATTTTATTACACACTGGGTAATGTTATATTGTCTTCAGGAGATTCCCAGTGAAAAGTATGTGTCTGAAAGCTATGCCTACAAAACCTATCTGAGGGTGGGCCTTAGGAATTTGGATCAAGAGACTGATGTTTTTGTAAATGTGTCTGTTTCTACTTTTCAAGGATTTTGTGAGGGAGGAGGGTATCTATTTAAGCTCTACTGACTTTCCCAGAAATTTCTGGTGATTTTTTAGGCATCATCAAAAAGGGTTAATGGTAGCTCTGTTGAGATCTGAATGTCTTCTGCTGACCTTATCTTCAGCCCTAAGAAACAACTCCATGCACAATGTGGAGGGAGTTGTCAATGGCCACTACACAGGACAGCAGAGAGGAAGCCAATGCAAAGTCCCTCTTAGCTTCAGTACTTCATTTGGAAATATAGTATAACCTCGCAACACGTCCCCAGTTAAACCCCCCAAACTCTTGATTGTTTTATCAGCCGGAAATCAACTAATTAAGATTCTCAATTAACCAGAAACTTGTCCCTTCGCTATTCGTTGGAGAGGAAAAGTGGATAAATGACAAATTAATAAGATGAGAACAGTCATCTTAAAACAAATGGGAAAATATTTTCCATAAGAATGACAAAGATATTATCCTTAATGAATAAATAGGTCATAAAAATCAATAAAAATCGAGTTAATAGAAAATATAGTCAAAGGACAGGAATAGATTAGGTAGGGAGGATGCAAATGGCTAATAAACATAAAAAGTCATTCTGATCATCAGAAAATGTAAATTAAAATCAATAAAACCTAACTTTTCACTTGGCAAATGAATAAAGATTAAAATATCCTCCATGCTTGTCAGGGTACCAAAAGTAAAAATATTTATGCCCGTTGGTCTGGTAATGCCACTTCTAGAAATTTATTGAAAAAAAAAATCAGAGAATCAAATACAGATTTATGTATAGATGTATTTAGTGCTGCGTTATTTGTAATACCAAATGACAAAAAGATTAGCCTAACTGCAGAGAAAGATCTGGGAATTCATAGTGAGTATAAAAAGATATTTCCAGAGCAGTATTAATGACCAAGGAAAATTCTTACATAATTAATAACAAGATAAATGACAAAATAGGAAACTGCATTTATAATATTAACTCAACTATGCAAATATACAAGTGGGATAGAAGGAGAAAGGAAAGGAGAGAGAAAAATGAAGCAACTATAATTAAAATGTCAACAGTTCCTGCTTCTAGTTTGTAAAACTAGAAGCTATTTTGTTTTGTAATTTTCACTTTCCTATATTTTTGAGCATTTCTACAATGACCATGAATGATTTTTATAACTTTATATGAATTATATAAGTTTCATTTTTATTAAAAAAATGAAATAAAAATAACAAAATCAAAGAAGACACTTTTTGATCACTGCTGGTCCACGTCAGCTATCTCTCTGTCTCCCACACCCAAGCTGGTGTCGTGAAGAATGATGTTTATTCAGGATGGCAACCCGGCCGCCCTCTGAGAGACTCACTTACTGAGAAAATATTCACTGAATTTGCCACACTGAACTTCCCAAGGCAGGAACGTGAAACACCACATCTTGGAAAGATTTCCAGCAATCAGACATGAAACCAAGAGAATTTTTGGCCAGCCTTCATTGAAGCAAAATACCATGTTAACTAGCACAACCCATTAACAGAAAACACTGATGAGGCGAGATTCTACTGTGTAAACAGTTGTTTACTATCTGTGACTCTGACTCATACCTCTGCCTTTATTTATCTTTAGTTAATACTGTGGAAACTAAAACCTGGCTATACGGCTCAGTTCTGGAATACTCCCTCCACTCTCTCCTGTGGCAGAGGTTGCTTTGCGTCCATCAAATATCACAGTTTTTCCTCCTGGGCACGTATTAGACTACATTTCCCAGACTCCTTTGCAGCTAGGTGCCTCCACGGCATGAGCACTGGCCAAAGGAAGGTGATCAGAAGTGATATCCACCATCTCCACACCTGGCTCATAAACCCTTCCCATATGCTATCAGCATTGCTCACTCTGCATCCCCAGCCTGCTGGATACATGGAGAGAATCCAATGGAGAAGGATTCTAAGGGCTCAAGGGATGGGGAGCCATTAGATGGAAGGGGCCTAAATCCCTGGATGACTGTGTGGAGCCAAGTGCATGCATGCCCCACTCCACCACCTCCCCATGTTCCCCCAACACATACACACAGAGTGAGCCTTTGGGGGACTGTGTCATGAATGAGAAATAAACAATTACTGTTGCGTCACTGAAGTCTGGAGAACTGTATGTTACAACGGCTAAGTTACCCCAACTAACGTTATCCCCTTAAGACAAACCCACTCCGTGTGTTACTCTTGGTGGAAATGATGGCAGAGAGGCATTTTAGATGAAGCAGAAGATTTACAGATGATCAGGCTTGGATTTAAATCTCAGTTCCACCACTCTATCTCGTGAAGATCAGTTACCTTTCCTACAAACTGAGTATAAAAGAAAAAAAAAACTCCATCTCATGATGTTGCCATCATGAATATATGTAAGTGCCTTGTGCAGTTCCTGACAAAGGGCACACAATTGGCAGTTGGGGGCTTCTCTTTGTCATACCAACAAGACTCATTACAACATCTGCTTTTCTCAAAGGAAAACTAAACTTCGCAATCTGAGAGCAAAGGGATAGGTCCCCGAGGTCAGCTTTCCAGGTCCTGTCCCTCTATCTGGGCTCTGCCCACAGTCCCCGAGCTCCTAGAATCATGCCCACCATCTCCGTCACACATCTTGAACTAAAATGTATCTGACAAAGAGAATCAAAGACAGGAAGTATCAGCAGAAAACCCTGAAAAACCTCTGCTGTGGCTGAGTGTGGCTGATGTCAGTCCTGGCTCCTCAGAACCAAAACCAGCCGGGATTAAGATGGTGGCATAAAAAGCCTTCATTGATTCATTTTTTGAAATACACACACATTTCTTGCGCATCCACACGCGTGGAGGTGGATGCAAGGGTGATGACTGCAGAAGGAGCTCTTACCCCAGTGGGTGAGATTCAAAAGTAAACAGACCAAAAAAAAAAAAACAAAAAACAGTGAGATCAAGGGCTATAACTCATCTATTTAGTCATTCAGCAAACCCTAAGCATGGAGATGTGCCAGGCACTTTTACAGGTAAAGAGGGCTTGTCAGTAAACAAAACAGAAAAAAAAAAAAAAAAAAGAAATCTCTGCAATTAGGAGGTTGACATCCTAGATAATGGACAATTTATCAAATAAATTAGTAAAATATAGTCCACGATGGATGGTGATCAAATGTATGGAGAAATATAAAACCGGCAAGTGTAGCAGAGAGTGCCAGTGTGGGGTGGGGGCTGGGGGTCGCCTTTTTAGGGTGATCAGGGAAGCCCTTGCTGAGAGGATGACATTTATGCAGAGGCCTCAAGGAGGTGGGAGGAGTTTCCGTATTCTCCAAGGGAAGAGTGTTCCAAGCAGAGACAATATAACCAGGGCAAAGATGTCACGGCAGAAGCACACTTGGAGGCACCACGGGACAGCAAGGAGGCCAGCGTGGGCGGAGCAGAGAGCGCGCCCCACTTTTGCTCATTCAGTCTTGCCTACCACGTTGCACTTGGTGTTGGCCCTAGGGCGTGTCGGCGTCTGTTCTCCAGCAAGAGCGCGAGAGCTCCCGGCAAGAGGACACAGGTGTAAAAAGGCAGGAGATGGAGGCGTGTGATAAAAGTGGATATGAAAGAGGCCAAAGACAAGTATTCTCATGTTTGCCACTGCGATGACATGCACTCTCTCTCCTTCCTTATCCGGAGATAAGGAGATTGCAGCCCTGGAGGTCAACAGCAGGGAGAGACTGAAGCTCTTGCAATGTAAGTAGTCGCTTGTGGGACGTGCCAGAATAAAACAGGACAGAGGCTGCCACTCGGTGGAAAGGGTGAGACGGATGAGCATTGAGGGGACCCAGGGCAGGGGTCCAGTCCCAACAGCAGCCTCTGAGGTTCTTTCCGTCTTGGCCACCATCCCTTACTAATGACCCACGTCCTCGGGGAGAGTGGTGGGCTGGGAGTACTTGGCTGTTTCTATTCTACTTTAAGCCAGAAGGCTTCTAGGGGAAGGTGGTCTGGTCCTTTCCATTATTTCATGGATTCGTAGATCCTAACACCCTAGGGGTGTTTAATCCTATTTCCCACTGTCCAAAGATGGTCAAGTCTGAGCTTTTAAATTGAGTTTTTTAAAAATATCTTCTTCATTCATATTTTGGACTAGGCAAAACCTATGTTTATTGTCCAAAAACCCAAATGTCACAGTGAAAACCTCCCTGCTGCCCCCTCCGCCCTGGCCCCCCAAACCCTGCTGGACCCAACCAGTGTCCTTAGTTTCTGGTGTATCCATGGTCCAAAAGAGATCATGTAGTTCTATCTCCATCTCCCCCTGCCCTTTAGTATGAATGATAGCATCTTGCTATTTTCACTTAACAGTAAATTATTACAAGGTGGAGAGGGTATAGTTCAGGGTTAGAGCAGGTGCTTTGCGTGCACGAGGTCCTGGGTTCAATCCCCAGTACCTCCATTAAATAAATAAATAAACCTAATTACCACCCCCAAAAAACCTCAGTAAATTTTTACAGAGTCTACTTATTCTTTTTTATGGCTGCATAGTATTCCATTTTGTGGGTAGACCACAATTTATTGAACCAGTCCTCTTATTGATGGACATTTGGGTTTTCACCAACATTCTATTACAAACACTATGGTAATGAATAGCCCTATTTACACAGCATTTTGTGTGTGTTTGAATATATCTGTGGATGGATTGCTAGAAATGGGATTTCTTCATCAAAGGGCATGTGCACTCATGATTTCCATAGATGCTGTCAAATTGCCCTCTGTCCAAGTTCCAAGTTATCCTCCCACCAAAAATGCACAAGGAAGCCTCTTTCTCCACACACCCTCACCCACACAATTTCTTTGCAAACATTTTCATCCCTGCCAACCCAATAGGAGAACAGGGAATTTTATTTTATTTTATTTTATTTTATTTTATTTTATTTTATTTTATTTTATTTTATTATTTGATTTATTTGATCATGAGGGAGGTTGTCTCCTTGGGGTAGATGGGGCCCCTCCAGGTTCACACCCCGCCCTTCTCTGCCCTGCTCTGGACCCAGAAGGCAGACCTCAAAGAATGATTGCATCAGTCAGGCTCTCCCGCCTCTGGTTTCCAGTTGAACTTGGCGTGTGGGAGGGAGAGGGAGGAGAGACGAGGGAGAAAGGGAGAAGAGACAGCCTTCCTGGCCTTGATCTCACCGAGTGCTGGTTAGCGCTGGGGTCATAGGGTGCAGGTCTCTTCCCAAGGGCATGGCACCTAAGAGTGGAGACCCTTTTCTGTGATCATGACTCTCACCAAGCTCCACTGCATTATTCTCTGTCCTCGTGCCCTTGGGTCAGGGGAGTTAGCACCTTCCCGCTGGTGCCTCTGCATCCCTTGGGGTCCCTTCAGCCCTGCCCACACCTCTGTACAGAATGTCAACACCAAAATCTCTTCAAAGCAGCCCTTTGGGTATGCTAGCCCTTTCCTGCCAGGACTCTGATGGATGCAAAAATATATATTTTTTTTAATTTTGGATGCAAAAATATATATATTTTTTAAATTTAACATACCAACCTTTTGGGATTTGGAGTTGGAGATTAACTGATAATGAAACATCTAAGAAGAAAAAAAAAGCCCTAAAAGGAAAGGGGCATAAGGAACTTTCTAGTTATTCTTCTGGCTCCAAAGCCCAGTCCATTTCCATTAGCCACCTCTCAGCAGAGACATCCATCTGAATTTTCTCCTTGGGGGAATCCATCTGCCATGTCTGCTTTGCCTGTGAAACCAGCATCTCCGGCCACCACCATTCACTGGGAGCTTCTTCCTCACCCCTCAGCTCACCCCACTTTGAAGCTATATGAGGCCATGTCAACCACTGCCATCTTCATCAAAAATCTCTCAACTTCTCTCAAAGTTTAAACCCTCATGACAAGATCACATGCAAGTTAATTCCATAGTTACTCACTGAGCATCTATTACGTCCTGGGCTCAGAGGAAACAAAGATGAATAAGATGCTTTGCTTCCTTTGAGGTCCTCATAGTCTGAGAGTATGAGGGAGATAATAAACTGGTAACAGATGTTAGTCACTGGTGGATTAAAAGCCTAGGGGATCTTGGCAAGATAAAGATAATTAGTGACCCTAAAGTAGAAAATCCCACAAACAGAATCAAAAAAAAAATTTAAAGATATAATAGCACAGAACATCTTTGAAATGAAGAAAAGAGCTGAATCTAGTTCACAAGGTCCTGTTTGGAAATACCGGGTTCCAGGAAATACTGATGGAGAATGACATGGAGACATTTCCAGGTCAAGTTCTTAGACTTCAGGGGAAAGAAATATTTCTTCAGGCACCCAGGAACCACATCGAGGCTTTGGCAATTGAAAAGTCATCCCAGTGAGGGATGTTTGCAGCCAAAAGATAACTGAGGAATGTCTACAGAGTCCTGAGGACAAGATGGGTAACCTAAGTGAACTGTAGCAGTCAGGTTGCCATACAAATATAAAAGCAAGAGGGAGATATTGTCAAACACAAAATGTATCATGAAATATCACATTCCTCATTTTTTAAAAATTTCTTTTTCAATAAAACTGTTCAGTGACTAAATGCAGCCAACCAAGAAGCAAAGGGTGAAAAAATTAGTGTAACATTCAGTGTCAAAAGACAGTGAAGTTCTGAAAGAGAGGATAAATTTTATACCCAGCTAAGTAGTATTTCCATCAAAAATGGAACAGTCAACCTCTTGTATGAGTGAGCTCAAGGCAAACACCCCAGTGGACCTATCTTGATAAACACAGTACGCTTGGTGCAAATCTAGCCAAGTACTTCCTTATACACTTACAGCTTACACAACTCCCTGGACCCAGTTCTTACACATAGATGTTTTCAGATCTTACAGGCCCCCTGTCCCGAGGACACTCTCTTGCCCAGAACAAATGTGGAACCTTCTCCCCCAGTGTGGGAGTTCCTCTTTCTTTGAGTCTTCAGTGGGTACCAACAGTCCTGAGGCGTTTCTCCCACGCACAGTATAACTGCTATTTCAGCATTGCTGTGGGGCAGTGGAGGAGGACAGAGCTACACTGGAGAGCCTAGTTTCCATCTTCAGACTCAGTTGAGGACAAACAGCAACCCCAGCCACACTTCACACCACCCTCCCAAGGAGATACGCTCTCAGTTGCAACATCTCTGCATCTCTGCCCCAATAATGCTGCAGCTGCAGGAACTCGTGAGTCCCAGATTTTCACTACAACATCAATAGAATGTTTTCTGCTTTATCCAACTTTTGGAGGGTTCTCCATGTACCAAGGGTAAGTGCCAGAGTCTTGGGGACTTCTGTGTCACATCCTATTATGAGGGGACACATACAGGAAGCACTGAGCCCAACTTACATATATTCTAAGAATTTACCTGTCTTTTTCCTCCCTTCTCCCCTGCCCACCCCCTCACCCTGGGATAAACCACCAATTACTGTATTGTACTGACCAACTTTCTTTCTAGCTCCAGCTCAGAAAGTTCTCCCTGTCCTGGGCAGGCTTGGGAAAGAGGAACCAATGAGAGGCTTTGATGCGTATCATTCATTTGTTTATTTGAGACTTAAGCTCAGAAAGCCAGATCCAATCTTCAGAAGCTTATCTTTATGGTTTCCATTTTATTGAATCTCATTTTGTTAATTCCTCGTGATTCCACACTCGCGATTAGCCATAATGGGTTCTTTATTGGTTTACCCCTAATAATATGTTAATTGATAGCTCTTATTGCTTTAAAACCCAAGCTTTCCCAAGTTGAGAAGCCCAAACAATTGAACCATCGCTAATAAGGCACGGATGTGGGGAGAGGCGTATGCTCCCAAAGTTGGCAGGGCAGAAGGGGAGTTCGTGCACGGGAACGTCCCAATGCGAAGTTCCTTCGAGGGTGTATAAAGGCGCTGGTGGTGGGTGGGGAAGGTGTATGGGCAACTATCGCTGCCTAGAAAAGCCCCTTCCTGACAGATGATGCTGCTGGCTGCCAGCACCCTGACGACGCACAGCATCCTGGTGACACACAGCATCAGGACCACATCATGTCTGGCTATTTGTAAACCAAGCAAGAGCCGAGGAAACATCCCACTCACAAGGAAAACATTGATTTGAAGAGGCTCGGAGTGGGGCTCCGGTCTCCACAAGTGCGGAAGGGCCTCCTTAAACTGACACAATAAATTAGTTCAAAGCTGATGACAGCCCGGCAGATTACCCACCGCCCCACAAAGGAGGGAACGCTCTGGTCCCCTTCACGAAAACACAGATAAAAATTGTGTTCTTCCCCTCTAATGAGGCAAGCTCAGATATAAGTCAATAGAGCAATTCATTAACAAATCTAATGAAATCCCCCCGGGGTTGCCGGCAAGATGGCGATGAAAGTCTCCTTGGGCGGTTGTTCCATATGTTGAGGGTCAGATTGTGGAGTGGTTTTCCTCTGGCCTATTCACTGCCCACATATGGCAGTTAAGGTCACTGTTATCAGACACTTTCTCTGTACACAAAACAAAATTTCCATATGGCCCATGGAAATGGCCCGGCCAGGCTCCCGGGAAGCTTCCCACGGCTCCCTTTGTGCGGCGCTGGTCAGAAGTGTAAAAGAGGGTGTGAGGGGTTACCTCGTCGCTGAATTGCTCTCCCTGCTTTGTGCGTCAGTCCAATTTAGGGAAAATCTGCATCACTTTTTCCCCTGTCTTTCAAGCACAAATGCTCATGTCAGTCTATTAGAACGTGAGGGAAGGACTGATCGCAGCCTCCGCTTTTAAAGCCTTTTGAAACTGCGGTGACCCGCTGGAGAGGGTTCTGAGGGGAAGGACCTTCTCAAGGCTCTTTCAAATCCACAGAAATAAAGGCTTTTCCTGGCTTAAAGTGGCCCCTCAGATTGAGCCCCACAGAGCCCGGAAAAAAAAAAAAAGCCCAACACGATTGTCATGGATATTACATGACAGTGACAAGAACAGGCCAGCCAAGACAAGGCTCCAGGCCGCACAAAACTGGATGGGGCTTTCTTCCCCGTTTGGGCCTGGGATTGTTGACAGCCCAGTAAATAGGCTGTTTAACCCTTTGAAAGTGAATAAAGAGGGTGTAGACAAATGCTTTCTGATGGAGTTTGTGCATGTAATAGGCAAGTAGTATACACACACTCAGGGACTTTGGGGACTCGGGGAGGGGGAAGGGGGCTGGCTGAGGACAGTGCCAGGCTTCCTTCTTACGCTGCGGACAGACGTCTCGAGAGAATTTCTGATGAAACTGATGGGATGGGGCAGGGGTCTCAGAGACTAGTTCCGGCCGTGCAGGTGACCAAGACTTTTGAGACAGCAGCAGTAATTCCTGTAGTAGTCTCCTGTGGCCCCGGGAGCTTGTCAACATCCAGTTTTGGGCATGGTCCCCGAGGCCCTGGTTCCCTCCTACCTTCATGGTTCTCACTCACTCCCTCCCGAGATGGGGACGAGAACAGCAATATCGATAACTGACCATGTAGGCATCCTGCTAAGCCTGGCACAGACCTTATCTCAATTGAGGTAACCCCTAGGCAAGGTGGAAACAATGAAGCCCATTTTACAGATGAGGAAACTGAGGCACAGAGTAGGTGAGCCACTTGCAGGAGGTTTACAGCTGCTAAGGGCTGAAATGGGGCTTGGAACATTCTTTCTCCTTCTGCTAACCAGTCTCCAGAACCAGCCTTCCCATTGTCTCGAAATTGGAACGTTCCCGTTGAGTTGTCCCATTGTTTCAATAAATACGATAATGCAGTCTCTCTCTCCCCACCTCTCTCTCAGTTTGATTTTGGGTAAAAATATATCCTTATTGACCTAAGAAGCCAAAATCAACAGAGGATTAAAACCTGCTGCCCAGAAATTTAAACTTCTCCACGTTGCCTCCAATTTCATAAGCTGTTTAGGTTCCCACTGAAATGGCTCTCCCGTGAGCCGCAATTCCTAAGGCTTGGCAGCCACAGAGTTTGCATAAATCCAAAGACTACTGTTTCTAACCTCTGACTGTACTTTAACTGGGAAGGGCCTTTTTAATTCATTTAACTCATTTTAATTGTCTTTGGGGGGACGAGCGCTTTCTCTGGCCGGCTCTGCTGGCAGGGGGAGCTGATTACAGAGTGTGGGGCTGCCATTCACCAAGAGCTCATGAAAATGCATGCGGGCCCCGGCACCCTCGGTAATTGTAATATTTCTTCCTTACTGTTTATGTCAGAGAGTCATTACTGGGAGAGGCTGACACATCTGACATGTGTGGCATCGACACACATTAGGTGGTCCTTAGATAATTTTTCGACAAAGTTTAGTCAGTGGAGCGGGAGCCCAGCCTGTTGTAAGCAGCAGACATAAAAGGAAAAATACATCTTCTCACGTTGGTGCCTCGAACATTATAATTAGCCCGATTTGTGTGGGTTTCTTTCTCTCCACCTCAAGACTGTCAAGTTCGTGGGGTCTAAGTCCAGGTCCTAATCATGTATGTACCCTACCTCTTGTGGCTGGGGGCTAGTATTTGCATTGTTAATTACAGTGTCTCCAGCACTACATTGGGTAATTTACTTTTAGTACCTCCTTTAATGGTCATATCAAACTTATGAGGCCTATTCTATTACTATTTTGCAGAGAAAAAGGTCTGAAGCCCAGAGAGGTTGAGCAACTTGAGCAGAATTAAACAGCTCATGTGCCTGAACTCAAACCGCGATGCGCTTTCCACCACGCTGCCTCCCTTAGTGTAGTGTCCGGCACGGCAAAAAATCAGGAAGTACTTGCCCACATTTCGGTGGGAGGCTCAGGTCCAGTCCCACCTAGGACCTGGGTCTTGCCCGTCCTTTTCCTCCCCACTTTTTTCATCCCTGCTGCCCCTCTGGTCGCTTCTGGCGCTCTGGGCTTTCGTTTAAGGCAGGATCAATCCACACTAAGGAATGTCTCATAATTGCTTGTGTTTTACCATGGAGAAATAAATGAGCAGTTTCCATCACCTGATTTAATAGCGCTGACTCTGACTGAAAGAGGAAGCAAATCAATGGCTGGCGAAGGAAAAGGAGACTTTTTTCAAAAAAAAAACACCTCACACTTTAGAAACGTGATCTCTAAGTTATTACAAATTATAAGGTTAAGACCTCTTAGACGAATCCTAGCTGCTTAAAAATTTAAAACTCCAGGGTAAAGCAGTGAAGTACTAATGAGCTTCATGCAACTAAGTATCAGAATCTTAGGGGAAAAGTCTCGTTTTATGTGAGAGCATCTGAGGGCATAAGAGCCACTCTGAGAAATCTTTCTATACTAAGGGGTGTGGGGAGGGAAGGGAAGGGAAGGCAGTGGGTGTGGGGTGAGGGTTCGGGGCGGTGGCTTAGGACATTCCAGATGAGACTGACTGGTTCTCCAATTGAGAAACGTGAGGTTCCTCCAAACGCTTCATTATGTCAATGCAGAAGTCGGTTTCCGTGGCACATCCTTTCCTCCTCTGAAGAGAAGAAAGGAAAGCATTTTATGAACCATGGTGCCTTCACACCAAGGATGGAGGGTGAGTGTGTGCGTGTGCATGTGTGTGTGTGCGTGTAAACCTTTCATCAGAAGTCGGGATTAAAATCTCTGGGAAAATACAGCAGGCAGAAGCGACATGCAGTATTTATTTTCCCCATGGAAATGTAAACAGTGGCAGGAGTAGATGAAAATATTTAGAGAAGAAACTGACCAGATCCAATTAAACACCCCAAGAAGTGTGGCCTTATGAGGAAGGTTTCGTTGTATACATGACAACATGTATCACTTATATCTGGCTGCGCCCCGACACCCCCCCAGCTCATCACCAGGCACACAATCTGGGGGAGCCCAGGGCTCACAGAGACAGATGAGGGCCCCAATACTCCAGTTCAAAGGTTTTGCTGGTATTCGACATGACAAGTCTCAGGTTATCTCTGTTTTCTGCCTTTCTGGGGTTCGAATCACTCTCTCACCAGCCTAACTCTGCTGTCCTCAGCTTCACTCCCACTCTCCTGACTCGGGGAGAGCCCACAGGGACCCCCACCAACTGCCACATAGCCCTGGGTTTCCCCTTCCGATCACCAGCATTTCAGATGAGGCTGACAAGAACTCCCCAAATGACCTTGTTTTAATTATGGATGCTAAAATGGGCCTTTTGGAGAGAACTCTTGTTTGCTCAACGCAAACCTCCCACTCTCCGGCCAGCTTGGGTCTGAGTTCCACGTTTAAAATTAAATTATGCTTGGGATAATATTGTCTTGAGCTCACAGTTGCTGCCATGGATATTGACAAAGACTTAGCCAGTGTTTTAATAAGAAAACAAAACACCAGAAAAGGCGCCCGAGTTTCCAGGCGGATCATTAAGAAACCGCCTTGGAGGCCAGAGGCTGGCGCTGACTGCATCACAGTTCGTCATATGACTTAAACTTCTTTTGACATCTAGTTATGTCGAAATGTGACTGATCACCTAGGGGCTGGAGCTCCTGAGAGGGAAAAGTTCACTGACAGACAGCCGTGTGCGAAGCAGTTCTTAAATGAGAATCAAGAGAAAGTAGCATCCGGCTGACCTGACACTCGGCAGCTGCTACCTGGATCCGTCTCACTCAGGCAGGCCTGTTCTGGTGAGTTCTATTAGCATCTGCATGCTTCTGTCTCATTATCACACATCTGCCCACCTTTATTCCAGTGACGCCGCCTCTCATCTGACAGCTCCGGCATTGTCAAGAACTGGGTATTGTGGGAGCAGGGTACAGCCGGCTCACCGTGTTCACTTTTATTTTCTAAAGACTGGTGTACGGTTTGACAGGACCGTGCTGTGGAGGTAAAGGAGATAATTAACATATCGGGCAGGTCCTAAACAAAGCTGAGGCACGGATGCCCGGTGAAACCGACACGGCCTAAGCAGGGTCATTTGTGGGACGGGAGAGTAAAGCTGGTATGGACCTTCACTCATGGCCTTGTCCCATAGGCCACAGATGAGCTTAACTTCTTGGCATCTCATCTTTAAAAAACAAAAACGGAAACTCCTGCTTTGATGTTGATCTGCTGAACCATCGACATCCCGAGGTTGGAATCTTCTGCAGGAACATCCCATGTCAGCTGTGCTGGGGGGGCGGGTTCTGAACGCGGACTCCCCACGGATGGAAGAGTGAGGGGGAGCCCCTGCTGGCCCGCAGTTTCCTCCCATCCTTTAAACAACAGGCAAATGCCACTGCATATATGTAAAACAACAGCCTCACAGAGCCACCTCGAGACTAGAAATCTAGCAGCGCACCTGCCACCCCGGAACCTGCAGAGGTGATGCTGAACGCGCCAGATCATCAGATTGGAAGGCTTCGGGGTTCTGCACTCAGTTCCATTTGCCAAAGGAACTGGCTTTCCCCCCTTGCCTGCTGGCCTCTTCCTTAGGGAAAAGGAAGCTCCCTCTGTGTTCAGATCATCTTGGGTTCTGAAGGGCTGGGAGCCCTTTTGAGTCGAGTTCTAGATGAAGACTGAGGTCCTTGGCACCAGAGAGATAAAGGATAAAACACCATCCCTCTGAAGGGAGGGAAACCCAGCCCCCTGCTTCCCAGACCCTGCTAACACAGAGGAAACAATAGAATTTGGCAGAGAGGGCAAAAGATGCCCACTGAGACTTAGACCCCAAGGGGCCCCAAATGGTGTCCCCAGCGAGCCCCAGCCAGCCTAAGAAGCTGGTGTGTGCAGATGCATTTAGAGCCATTTAGGAAACTCCCAGCTTCCTTCCCCGTGCTCTCGGCTTTCATCCCTCTGATATTTCTTTGTTCTCCGGCTCGCTGAGGGTTTGTATGGGTTAATGGAAAAATTACTGTTATTTTGCAACAATGCAATCAAAGTCAGTTCAGCAAACCCTGATAAAGTGAGAATAGCTTATTCAGAAGAAGCTGGCAGGCCTGAACTCACAATTGCAAAGTTTGAATACAAAATAAGATATTCCCCCTTTTAAAAAGAGAGAGAGAGAGAGAGAGAGAGAGACAGAATCCGTTGTCATTCATGCTAAAAAGGCATTACAGACTGTCGACACTGTACAGAAAAATAGGAGATGTTGACCTTTTTATTATAGACTTTTCTCTCCTGTTGCCCTTCTTTCAGCGGCACATCGCGCCCCCCGCTCCCCCCCCCCCCGCCCCCCTCTGCACTCACACACACTCTTTTCAGCTGTATGTTATCTCAAATAATTACCCTCGCTTCTGGCTGTCCCTGGTGACTTCTGCTGCTAAAAAAGCTACTCATTGTCGGAGACTGAAGAGGGATTTCAAACCTGCTTCTTGTGGCCGGGCAACGGCTCTTAATTAACCACTCAGGTATTGGGGAAGCTCCCAGCCCAGTTCGCTTCCATATGGCTGGAACATGTCCTCAGTGATAATCACGGAAGGAAATATTGTATCAAAAAAGAGCTCACACACCCGAAAGCTTGTGCAAATTATTTTTAATGATTCTTCTCTGGTGAGTCGGCTTATTTGTTATTTCAAGCCGAGAGAGAGAGAGAGAGAGAGAGAGGGAGAGAGAGAGAGAGAGAGAGAGAAATGCATTTGTCCTTGACTCAGATCCCCCCCAGTACACGCCCCTCAGGCCCCACCCCCACCCCCAATCTGATCCCCGACACTGTCACAAAGAGGGGACCCCTCCCCAGTGGCGAAGCCCCTCCAGACGCCAGAGAAAGCTTTTCTCACCGCGATGATTTTCATCAGCTTTTGTTTCTATTGGGTGCGTGGCTCTTCTGGAACACACACACATATACACACATACACACATGCTGAATTCACAGAATTTCCAACAGCAAGTGATTTTATGGAACTCGGGGAGTGAGCTGTTTGGCAGTCCTTCACATAGTCATGCCTCTGGTATTTCTTGCTTTAAATAATCCAGGAGGTGTAGGGGTGAAGCGGGAGGCTGGCTGCGAGTGGAGGTGGTGAAGTTTATAAATCTAATTAAAAATGAAGTTGCATTTACATTTTAAAAAACCACCCATCCACCAGCCTACTGTGTCACCAGACATTATATATGATTTTACTTTGCAACAGAAACCATTACATTTAAAAATTCATTACAGCAAGGTTAGTTAGACACATGATGGATGCAGCTTTAATCCTGCCATATATTATTACAGTTCAAATGTAAATGATGAAAAATATTTTGTGCTTATCAGCATTTATGTGGAAATGTGTTCTACAGTGATATATGGTGTTATATTTCTATTATTGTGATGAAAAAGAAAGCAATACAAAAAGATGAAGTGTTTATTAAAACATGGTTACTTGTGATAACGTATTTCTGTTGTACATGACTTTAAACATATTCACTGAGGGCATTTGTCCAAAACAACTGTGAAATGTATTTGCTGTGCGAATCGGGCTAAGTTTTTTCTTCTGGTTACAGCTCTTTTTAATAGACTAATATTAATTCAAAGTCATGTAGAACGCTGTGAAGTTGGCAACCCCGCTTCCCTTCTGATGCGGTTCAACGTGCAGGCGTGTGTGTCTGTGTGTTTAGAGACAGAGGCTGTGGCTATTAAAAGAAGGCTTGCGTGTTTATTTGGTACAATCATCCAGAGGAAATCGAGCCACCCAATGGAATGATGTTTCCAAAGTGATGTCATCGAGCGCACAATAAAATCCTAGTCAAGCTGTAATTAACATAATGGAAAAGTAATAGCAAACGTCACTTTCCAATCAGGTGTGCATCACAAAAAAACGAAAAGGCCACATTGGGTCCATCAGTGGTTCCGTCAGGACACAGGAATGTTTTCGTTGTGACCGTGGAAGAATTGATGGGGGCCAGAGCCCTGCAAGTCTCAGATACTGTGCAGGACGGGAAAGTTACCTCCTGACTCTCCTTTTGCCAAGTTCACTCACAATGTGGTTCCTGCCTCCTGCTCCCCTCCTTTTTTTTTTTTCGCCAGCTCCAGAACAATAGTACATCCAACTACAAAATGAAATAGAATACAAAAAGAAAATAAACCCTCCTCAGCAACCAAAAAAAAAAAAAAAAAAAAAGAGGAAAAGGAAAATTTATTACTATACCCTATTTAAAGAAAATGCACATAAGACAAAAGGCCTTCCTACAGATGCTCTGCGCTCTCTCTCTCTCTCTCTCGTCATTTTAGGACAAGGTGCTTAATATTTCACCCAAGCGTCCTTCCCCCTCAAAACTTTAGTGTTAGAATATTGTCATAGTGATAACCAGGATTTGTGCCCATCAGAGGGAGGTCCAGGGTACCTGATGCGCTATGTAAATTATAACTCTTTCTCCCACCTCCTGTTGATGACAGATCTTGTAATAGATTTGGAATTGACCAGACTTGGAAATCGGTTCCAGTTTCCCTTCTTTCATTCAGTGTCCCTAGTGTCTCCGGTGGGTAAGCGGGTGGGGGTGAGGGCAACATAGGCTGAATGCAAGTTTCCATCAGGCTTCTGCCCCGGTCCCTTCGGCTTGCCCTCCCTACATCTGCTGGTGGGGGGATGGCGTTGTGAACACCAGCACTGCAAAGTTTCACACCCTTTGGGGCTACCTTTGGCACAGGAAGCCAGGACCGGGCGAGCCAACGATAATACAGGCCTCGGTATTTCCTATCTCAGCATTCTCCCTCGCTTGGCTCCTTGGCCGCCCTGAGTTGTTATCTTTAGGAAGTCCAAGGTGGGGGAGACGGAGCACTTATCTGGCTCCCATCCTAGTTACAGACATGAAACTCCTCCCTGTACACCTTGGGAACATTGTCACAGAGGGGTCACATCCGCTCCGATGCGACGCCGGTGACTGAGCAGGCCCGTGACCTACACTGTCCTTCACCTCCCTTTGTTTGAGGCATAAAACCGACTCAGCTGATTTCCTTCAAAGCACAGGTTATAGGATTTGTGCAAATGTCTCCCCATTCGATCAGGAAAGGAAGAGCTCCTACACCCTCGGCAAGGCACCGTCTTCCCTTGCGTTGCTCCTTATTTGCTTATCCTTTTAAATATTTTAGTTTTTTATTTTCAACAGACACACACACACACACACGCGCGCGCGCGCGCGTTCTCAAAGAAACAGGGGCTCTCAAAACAACTCACCCAAAGCAAACCTCTTTAGTCAATTTCCCTGCTTTGCAAATTTCCCCAAGCTAGGATCCCAGAAGCTGTGGGCTGACCCGGGGTTGCCCTATTAAATGTATTTATTTCTTTGAGCTGAAGAATATTTGCTGAAAGCTGGATTATCACTTGGTAGACCACCAGCAGCTGTTGAAAACCAGGGCATAAAAGCTTGTTTATGTCTTTAATGGCCCACTTAATGATGGAGCAAGTATGTTATTCATAATAAAATGCCAAGGAATAATCTTAATACCCCAATGCATGGCGCTAGTGAATTAGGAAACATCTGCTATGTCATAAAAGAACATTTTATTTGGGGTCTACATTAAAAACATGATTCCACGGAATTCTACTGATTTATATTGTACACAACAAATTATGATGTCTTGAAGTAATTAGACTTTACAATTAAACCTACAAGGGGCCACTCTTGGAAAGAAAAGAAAAATCCTGCCCAGTCTTCATCACTCAAGATCATTTCGACGCATACTGTGGCCTTGCTTCGGTACATTTCACCAAAGTGATGTTTAGAATCTCTCTTGGCTTCTGTGCCTCTCCAAGGAAGATAACTGGGCTGAACGGTCCTCCTGAAGTCGCCACTGCAGAATAAAATGGCTATTTGGATTCAAGAAGAAAAATGTAAAAAACAAGTCTTTGCTGCCTGTCTCTTGTGTGACTCTGACTTGGAGGCTTATTTTAATGTTGCTCAAGAGAGGAAAATCCAGAATGTGGGCCTACTGGGGATGAAGAGGGTCCCCCCCCCCAACCCCGACCCCCGCCACAGGCTGTGTGTGTGCCAGAGAGGGATGTGGGGGCAGGAAGAGGCAGGGAGGTGCACCCTCGGAGGGAGCGATGCCGGGAGTCTGGGGCAGAGTGGCCCTAGAGATGTCCCTGAAAGGAGGAGGGTGCTGAAGGGACAGGGTGTGGCCAGCCCAATCCCAGTCCTACGCCCGCTGCTCCCTGTGGCATCTGTCTCCAACACACCCGCTATCACACCAGGAAGCCGCATGTCACCACCTCCGCGCCCAACACCACTTCTGAGTCCAGGGACAAGTCTATTGCTTCCTGGAGCTAGGTCCTCAGAAAGGCACACATAGCAAGAGGAAAGATGAGTTATTTTAAAAGCTGGCTGCAGAGCAAGCTGGTTGTCCAAGGACAGTGGCTCTTGACCTGGGCTGCTTTAGGGGATAACCCAGACCAATGGAGAGACCTGTGCCAGACTCCACCCCCCAGGGATTTGGTTGCGTTGGTCTGAGGTGCCCTCCCCAACAACACACACACACACACATACACACACACACTCATATGCATTGGTAATTTCTTTTAACTGAAGTACCATCAGTTACAATGTGTCAATTTCTGATGTACAGCACAATGTCCCAGTCATGCATATACATACATACATTTGTTTTCATTTCATTGGTAATTTTTTAAAAGCTCCCCCATCATTCTTATGTGCAGCCAGGGTCAAAAACTACTGCTTTAGGGAGATCAGATTTTTTTTAAACATGGGTGGCACTTTTGTGAGGCAAACATCTCTGTAAGTTATTTTTTGTTGTAGAAAGTGAAGTTGCCTGCTGTTAGTAGGGATGTTAAATGTTTTGTTGTTTGTTTTCTTTTTTGTTTTTTATTTTATTTTTTAAATTGTAGTATAGTTGATATACAATGTTGTGTTCATTGCTGGTATATAGCATAGTGATTCAGTCCTATATATATATATATATATATATATATATATATATATATATACACACACACACACATACATACATATTCTTTTTCATTATAGGTAATATAAGATATTGAATATAGTTCCTGGTGCTATACAGTATGACCTTGTTGTTTATCTATTTTATGTGTAGTAGTATATAACTGCTAATCCCAAACTCCTAACTTACCCCTTCCCCCCTTTCCTTTTTTGTAACCCTACATTTATTTTCTATGTCTGTGAGTCTATTTCTGTTTTGTAAATAAATTCATTTGTGTCATTTTTTTTTTAGATTCCACATATAAGTGATATCTGTCTTTGTCTGACTTCACTTAGTATGATCATCTCTCGGTCCATGCATGTGGCTGCAAATGGCATTATTTCATTCTTTTTTATGGCTGAGGGGTAGGGAATGTTAAGTGCTGTCACTGCAGATGACAGTATGGTGGTTCCTCAAACAATTAAACTTCGAATTACCATATGATCCAATAATTCTACTTCAGAGTAGAGTCGAAAGCAGGGTCCTGAGAAGGTGTTTGTACACTGATGTTTATAGCAGCGTTATCCACAATAGCCAAAAATGGAAGTCACCCAGTGACTATCAGTGGATGGAAGGTAAACCAAACATGGTCTATCTGTACAATGAATTATTAGTCAGCCTTAGAAAGGAAGGAACTTCTGACACATGTCACAACGTGGATGAAACTTGAGGACATTATGCTGAGTGAAAAAAGCTGGTCATGAAAAGACAAATACTCTGGGATTCCACTTAAAGGAGGTACTTAATGCTACTGAACTGTAGATTTAAAAAGTGGCTAAGATGGTAAATTTTGCTATATTTATTTTACCACAATTTTTTAAAATATTAAAAGTGAGGCTGCCTGGGCTCCTCGAGAGAGAGCTAATGAGTCTCATAGTGAAGTAAGACTAGTAACAGTAACTTTGGTCTCTGTAAAGGACCAGTTATTTCAGGCTTTGTCAACCAAAGTTCTCTGCTGCAAATACTCACCTCCACTACAGAAGCACCAAAGCAGCTCCAGACGACACAAAGTTAGATTTCAATAAGGCTTTATTTATCAACACTGAAATTTGAATTTCACATCATTTTCACATGTCACAAAATCTTATTCTTTTGCTATTTTTTCCCCAGTTATTTTAAAATGTAAATGTAAAAACCATTCCCAGCTTGGCAGGCTCTACCCAAACAGGGCAGGACTGGCCCACGGGTCATGCTGACCACTTGTCTACACTCTACTCCTGGCACCTAAAACCCTGGAACTTTCCATCCAATTGTCCAAGCCCATAATGAGAGCTGCTCAGATCTGCTCTGTGAGGGTTAACTGTGCCACAGCCCTGGGCTGAGTGTGAGGAGTGTGGACAGAGATACGATGTGAGTCCACACATGTGAGCTGGAGGCACCCGGCACCGTCCGGGATGTGCGGGGCCTGGGACAGGGAGGGGAAGAAGGTGAGCTGTAGGCCTGATGCTGTGGAGCTAAGATTCTCAAGTTGAAGATGCCTTCCAGGTGGCTGCCAAGTTCTGTGTGTCAAGGTAGATGGGTAGAATGTTTTCAAAGATGTTATTTAGAATATTTAAAAGTTTTAAGTCATGGGACTTCTGGTAAGTGGGCCTCCCTCTCTTTGTGTCCCAGGCTGTAGAAAGGTTAAGAGTGGGCCACCCCCTATTACACTTGTTAATATATATGCACCCAATATAGGAGCACCTAAGTACATACAAGAATTACTAACAGAGATAAAGGGGGATATTGATGGGAATACAATCATAGTTGGAGATTTTAACACTGCATTAACATCACTAGACAGATCTTCCAGACAGAAAATAAACAAGGCAACAGAGAAATTAAATACTACAATAGAAAAACTAGATTTGGTGGATATTTTCAGAGCATTACACCCCCCAAAAATAGGATATACATTCTTTTCAAGTGCACATGGAACATTTTCCAGGATCGATCATGTACTTGGGCACAAAAGAAACCTCAACAATTTTAAGAAGATAGAAATTATCTCAAGCATCTTTACTGACCACAATGCCATGAAACTGGAAATCAACAACAGAGAAACAAAGGAGAAAAAAAGGAAAGCATGGAGATTAAACAATATGTTATTGAAAAAACAATGGATCAATGAGGAAATCAAAGCTGAAATTAAAAAATACCTTGAGACAAATGAGAATGAAAGCACAACCTCTCAAAACCTATGGGACACAGCAAAGGCAGTGCTAAGAGGGAAGTTTATAGCGATACAGGCCTTCCTCAAAAAAGAAGAACAATCTCAAATAAACAATTTAACCCACCACCTGAATGAATTAGAAAAAGAAGAACAAAAAGCCCCAAAAAGCAGCAGAAGGAAGGAAATAATAAAGATCAGAGGGGAATTAAATACAATAGAGATTAACAAGACCATAGAAAAAATCAACCAAACCAAAAGCTGGTTTTTTGAAAAAGTAAATAAAATCGACAAACCTCTGGCCAAACTCACAAAGAAGAAAAAAGAGAGAGCACAAATTAGCAAAATAAGAAAGGAAAATGGAGAAATTACAACAAACAAAATAGAAATACAGAATATCATACAAGAATATTATGAAAAACTATATGGAACCAAACTGGATAACCTAGAGGAGATGGACAAGTTTCTGGAAAAATACTGTCCACCAAAACTGAATCAAGAAGAATCTGAACGCTTGAACAATCCGATCACTAGAAAGGAAATAGAAATAGCAATTAAAAACCTCCCTACAAATAAAAGTCCAGGACCGGACGGCTTCACCGGGGAATTCTATCAAACATACAAAGAAGAACTCATACCAGTCCTTCTCAAACTCTTCCAGACGATTGAAAAGGAGGGAATACTCCCAAACTCATTCTATGAAGCCACCATCACCCTGATACCAAAACCAGGCAAAGACACTACAAAAAAAAGAGAATTATAGGCCAATATCACTGATGAACATAGACGCCAAAATCCTCACCAAAATTTTAGCAAATAGAATCCAACAACACATAAAAAAGATTATACATCATGACCAAGTGGGGTTCATCCCAGGGACACAAGGTTGGTTTAACATACGCAAATCAATCAGTGTAATACATCACATCAACAAGAGAAAGGACAAAAACCACATGATCATTTCAATCGATGCAGAAAAAGCATTTGATAAAATTCAACACCCATTTATGATAAAAACTCTCGCCAAAGTGGGTATAGAGGGAACATATCTCAACATAATAAAAGCTATATATGACAGACCTACAGTCAGCATAGTACTCAATGGTGAAAAACTCAAAAGCTTCCCACTAAAATCTGGGACAAGACAAGGATGCCCACTATCACCACTCCTATTCAACATAGTCCTGGAAGTCCTAGCCACAGCAGTCAGGCAAGAGAAAGAAATAAAAGGGATCCAAATTGGAAAAGAAGAGGTAAAAGTGTCATTATATGCTGATGACATGTTACTATATATAGAAAACCCTAAAAGGTCCACACAAAAGCTACTAGAGCTGATTGAAGAATTCAGCAAGGTAGCAGGTTACAAAATTAACGTTCAAAAATCAGTTGCATTTCTTTACACTAACGATAAATCAACAGAAGAAGAAAGTAAAGAAACAATCCCCTTTAAAATAGCACCCAAAGTAATAAAATATCTGGGAATAAATCTAACCAAGGAGGTGAAAGAATTATACACAGAAAACTATAAACCATTGATGAAGGAAATTAAAGAAGACTTTAAAAAAATGGAAAGATATTCCATGCTCTTGGATTGGAAGAATCAATATTGTTAAAATAGTCACACTGCCCAAGGCAATCTACAGATTTAATGCAATCCCTATCCAATTACCCAGGACATATTTCACAGAACTAGAAAAAATCATAATAAAATTCATATGGAACCATCAAAGACCTAGAATTGCCAAAGCATTACTGAAGAGAAAGAAAGAGGCTGGAGGAATAACTCTCCCAGACTTCAGACAATACTATAGAGCTACAGTCATCAAGACAGCATGGTATTGGTACCAAAACAGACATATAGACCAATGGAACAGAAGAGAGAGCCCAGAAATGAACCCACAAACTTTTGGTCAACTCATCTTTGACAAAGGAGGCAAGAATATACATTGGAATAAAGACAGTCTCTTCAGCAAATGGTGTTGGGAAAACTGGACAGCAGCATGTAAAACAATGAAGCTAGAACACTCCCTTACACCATATACAAAAATCAACTCAAAATGGATTAAAGACTTAAACATAAGACAAGATACAATAAACCTCCTAGAGGAAAACATAGGCAAAACATTATCTGGCATACATTTCAAAAATTTTCTCCTAGAAGAAATAAAAGCAAGAATAAACAAATGGGACCTAATGAAACTTACAAGCGTCTGCACAGCAAAGGAAACCAGAAATAAAACAAGAAGAAAACCTATGGAATGGGAGAAAATTTTTGCAAGTGAAACCGACAAAGGCTTGATCTCCAGAATATATAAGCAGCTCATACGACTCAATAAGAAAAAAATCAACAACCCAATCCAAAAATGGGCAGAAGACCTAAACAAGCAATTCTCCAAGGAAGACATACAAATGATCAAAAAGCACATGAAAAAATGCTCAATATCACTAATTATCAGAGAAATGCAAATCAAAACTACAATGAGGTATCACCTCACACCAGTCAGAATGGCCGTCATTCAAAAATCCACAAATGACAAATGCTGGAGAGGCTGTGGAGAAAGGGGAACCCTCCTACACTGCTGGTGGGAATGCAGTTTGGTGCAGCCACTATGGAAAACAGTGTGGAGATTCCTCAAAAGACCTACCATATGACCCAGGAATCCCACTCCTGGGCTTGTATCCAGAAGGAAATCTACTTCAGGATGACACCTGCACCCCAATGTTCATAGCAGCACTATTTACAATAGCCAAAACATGGAAACAGCCTAAATGTCCATCAACAGGTGACTGGATAAAGAAGAGGTGGTATATTTATACAATGGAATACTACTCAGCCATAAAAACTGACAACATAATGCCATTTGCAGCAACATGGATGCTCCTGGAGAATGTCATTCTAAGTGAAGTAAGCCAGAAAGAGAAAGAAAAATACCATATGAGATCGCTCATATGTGGAATTTAAAAAACAAAAACAAAAACAAACAAACAAACAAAAACAAAGCGTAAATAAAGGACAGAAATAGACTCATAGACAGAGAATACAGACTTGTGGTTGCCAGGGGGGTGGAGGGTGGGAAGGGATAGACTGGGATTTCAAAATTGTAGAATAGACTACACTGTATAGCACAGGGAAATATACACAAAATGTTATGATAACTCACAGAGAAAAAAATGTGACAATGAGTGTGTATATGTCCATGAATAACTGAAAAATTGTGCTGAACACTGGAATTTGACACAACATTGTAAAATGATTATAAATCAATAAAAAATGTTAAAAAAAAAAAGAGTGGGCCACCCCCATATATCTGCAGAAAACTCTAATTTGTAAATGCATGCACCCCAACATTCATAGCAGTACTATTTACAATAGCTAAGTCATAGAAGCAACCTAAATGTCCGTTGACAGATGACTGGATAAAGAAGTTGTGGTATATATACACAATGGAATACTACTCGGCCATGAAAAAGAATGAAATAATGCCATTTGCAAAAACATGGATAGACCTAGTGGTTATCATACTAAGTGAAGTCAGACAGAGAAAGACAAATATCACATGATATCATTTATACGTGGAATCTGAAAAAAATGACACAAATGAACTTATTTACAAAACAGAAAGAGAATCACAGACTAGAAAACAGACTTACAGTTACCAAAGGGAAAGGGCGGGGGGAGGGTTAAATTAGGAGTTTGGGGTTTGCTGATAATAACTACTACATTTAAAATGGATAAACAAGGCCCCACTGTATAGCACAGGGAACTATATTCAATATCTTGTAATAAGCTATAATGAAAAAGAATTTGGAAAAGAATATATATATACACACACACACATATGCATATATCTCACTATGCTGTACACCAGAAATTAATACAACATTGTAAATCAACAATACTTCAATTAAAAAAAAAAGAGTAGGCCCACCCCCCATTATTCTTAAACTCTCAATAGGATCTGCCTCTCAGAGCAGATGGGGTGATGGCTCTTTGGAGGATGACGGGAAAGGAGCTAAGCCAGGAGTGGGAATGGTGGCAGGTGCCAGCCTGGCACAGGACTTCAGAGTGACAGAAAGAGGGGACCATCCTCAGGAGTCCTCAGACCTCCTGGGAGAGGCTGGCATTTCCTCAGGGGCAGATGCGTAAGGCTTTTCATTTGGATATTAAAGAAAAAGGGGGCAGTGAAGCATGGGGGCCCACGTGGGGCTGCAAGAGGATCCTGGATTCTCAGCATCCCCATCGCAGGCTATGGGTCTGCAGCTGGTCAGGCTTCAAGTCTGGTGAGACGCAGTCAAAGGCTTTGTTCCCCACCCCCAGCACCACCATGGATGTCTCTCTGGGCCAGTTCCATCCTTTTCTGCCAGCTCATCTTTTAATTCTCTAAGTGCAGTTAAAGCTTCTGTCCAACCACCAGCCTTTGCCTAGATGGAAGCTGGCAGCTAAGAGGGAAGATGCATCCATAAAACTGCTCCAGAGACACATCCCAGCTGTGTGAAGTGAAGGGCTGTGTGGACCAGACACACGGCACTGAAGCAGGAGTGGAAACACCCCAGTGGTCCTTTGGCCATCCCGCCACCACTGCCAGCATAAACAGAGCCAAGCAGGCCTTAACATACATACACTCACTGAAGAGGGTCCACATGCCAGCTCCATACATTGCAGGCATCTGATGGGTTTAATAAAAGCAAAAGCAAGCAAACAAGCAAGTAAACAAAGTTTGCATGCCACCCATGTCCTGTCGCATCCAAAGCCTATCCTTGAGGCTGCTGTGACCTGACCCCAACCCGGCACCTCCAGCCTTGTCTCCCCCAAGGTCATCACACTCTCCTCCAGCTAGACTCACCCACTCACGTTTCCCAAGTCAGTCTGATGTTTCCCAACCTCTGTCTCCTTATTCATACTGTCCCAACCCCTCAGAATTCCTTTCACATTCAGCCTCACCTCTGAGTACCTTTAGGCCCCAGCTTGTTCATCAAATGAAGATTTCATCACTTCTTCCTTTGTGTGAACCTCAGAGTCAGTGCCCGGTCATCTGCCTTGGGTCTGGCAGTTAAGCCAGATAGTAATTCTACCTGTATGATCCTGGGGACTTGTGCGACCTCTCAGGGCCTCAGTTTCCTCCTCTGTAAAATGGGAATGTGAACAGATGTGCTGGCATCACGTTGTTGGAGGATTCACCGGATGCATGGGGCCTGGCTCAGTCAACAGCAGCTGCCATCACTCATAGAGCTATGTGGGTACCGACCAGGATTCTCACTAGACTGCAGGCAGCGTTAGCGTGAGGACTGAGCCTAATGCACCTCGTAGGTGAGTCACATCAATGGGCCCTTAATCCACAGTTGCTCCCCTGAATTCGACCTTATATTCTCGAATGGGGCTCACCAGATTGTAAAGGCATGGATCCTTCCTCTTAAATGAGACTGCCACTCTAGAATTATCCTGGCTCCCGGAGCTCCAGCAGGAAGTAGGAGGGGACAAAAAAACAGGGCCACTTTCTTTAAGGATGTCTCTCAGGAATTGTACATACTACTACTGTTAGTGATTGGCTGGCCAGAGCTTAGTCACATGGCCACATTTAGCTGTGAGGGACCCAGGATAACCTAGTGTTTGTTCTAGATGGACAGATGGCCAGTGGAAAATTGAGATTGTTTTTCAGAGGGAGAAAATGAGAACAGTAATTGGGGTCAGTGAGAAGTGTCTACCCTATTGTGAAATACCTCTATTGTTGTTGCTTTTACTTTAAGCATATTATAAGTTTATCAAAGTAATACAGGCACATGACTGAAATGGTCAAATAATGCTAAAAGGTTTATAATGGAAAGATAACGTTTTTCACTACTCATCCCATTCCGCCTCTCCAGAAGCATCAACTTTAATTCTTTTAGTAGTTTCTTCAGGCTTTAACCTCCACATTTCTAACATAATGTGATGATACAGCTATCTCCTGATTCATTAATTTTAGGCTTTTTGTATTGACTTTCTACTTTGGTAAGTAAGGATTTGGCTTGCTCTCTCTCTCTTTCTCTCTCTCTCTCTCTCTCTCACACACACACAAACACACACACACACACACACACACTCTTGCCCTGCATCTTCTCCCCTAGATCTTCCTAACAGGACGATATAAAATGTTCCAGTGAAAGCAGCATCCAAGGTTTTTATTATTCTGACTGTGCAAATATCGTTCAGTATTGAGCCTAGTAGAGTTGCCATAATTATGTTTCTTTTTTTGGAAAATGCACTGCTTCTTGGAATCAATAGTTGTCTAATTTTTTTTTCATTTTCTTAGTTTAAAAATTATTTAAAATTCTTTCCATTTCCTCCACTAGCTGATTAATGGAATTATCCATGTACCAATGTATCACATCATCTGCAGGTTTAATTTTTTTTCTAGAGATCCTCCTTCTGGAGCTCTCTGTGCTTCTGCTCCAGTCTGGACCAGTCGCACCATGCTGGTGCATGGCTGCTAGCATCACCTCATCCCGGAATTCTCTTTGCTTCTGTCATTGTTACATTTGTTTCCTGGGTCCCAGACTCCCTTCCTGGATCCCAGACTCCCTTCCTGGATGAAGTCCATCCCCTAGTCACTTCCTGGGAAGGGGTCCACGTGAAGGTAAATGTTTTGTCTGTGAGATGTCTTGGACTCTACCTCAACACTTGATATTTGCACTGGATATAGAATCCGAGGTTGAAAACTCATTTTCATTCAGTCTGTTAAGACCATCTCCTCTCTCCTGATGGTAACAGTCTGATTCTGTTATCCCCCGAGTCCTTTGTGTGTAATATGGTTTCTTTTCTCCTCACAGAAAGTCTTAGGGCCTCTCTCGTTGGTGTTCTGGGATACCGTGTTGATGAGCCTTGGTTGGACATTTTAAAATTCACTCTCTGATCTCTGAGTGGGTTCTCGCAATCCACACAAGAAAACTCATGTCTTTCGGTTCTGCAATTTCCTTTTGTCAGTTCCTTGATAAATTTCACTCCTTCCATTTGTGTCCTTTATTCTTTCTTTCTAGAAGGTCAGGTAGTCAGATGTCAGACTTCACAGTTAAAGCTGATAATTTTTTAAATATTTTCTTTCCATTTTTCAGTCTTTTTGTTTTATTTCATTACTGGAATAGTTATTTCTTCAAATGGACCTTCCGATCTGTAAATTGCATTTATTATTTCTTCCACCCTGCTTTGAGTTCATAGAATTCCTTTTTCTTTGTTCTTTGATTAAACCTTAAAAGCAACAGTATCCTGTTCTTGCTTCATGGAAAGAATATACTTTCATTTTTCTGTGAATATTAATTATAGTATTGTGACATTTTCTTTTAGTCCTTGTATCATCTCTGATAACTCAGATGTTCTTTACTTCTGATTTCTTGTTTGGTCTCTGTCTTTCTCGGTGGGGGCTTTTTTTTTTTTAAATATCTGTGAATCCTTTGCCACCAGTTTATATTTAAGAATGCAGCACTAACAAAGTGACTGCTTAGACAATTCGTGTACCTGACAGGGCTTGCTGACTGGTAGGTGATTAGATGGCAAACCAGATTTTTGGTATATTCCTACATAGTTTATCTGGTTCCTGGTTCTCCAGAAAGGAACTTTCTACCCCTGTACCTCTGACTTTTGGGTTGTTGGGCTGATAGTGTATTCTGGGAACTAGGCAAAGAGAGTGCATTGGGAGGCTGCACCATAGAGTTAAACAGGCTTTCCCTTAACCCACGTATTTTTATTCTAGTGCCACATCCTTTTTCTCACTTGGTTATCTCTTCTCTGCCAGCTTTCTATTTTAACATATTATGGTTAAACATCACAGATGGCTTCAGGTTTCAGTCGAGATGGAGGCTATTTTGGTTTCTCATTCTTGCAGATATTTGGGAGTGAGTCCCAGGAAGTGAAGGGGGATAAAAAGTAGCCTGCTATCTTCATTCTGAAAAGTCCTATGCCACTGCTTAATCAATGTTGTCTTTCTATTTGATTCATTCTTTTCACTTAACTACGTTCATTCAAAAAGGAAATTTATATCACTGTTGCAAAATGGCAAACTGGAAAGAAACTATAAAAATAAATTTTAAAAAATGTCTAACTATTCACTCCAGCCAGATTCTATTGCTTGCTGAAGGTTTTGGGCTGGAGGTCTGCTCTCTCTTTGTTAAAGACACAAGCTAGCAGGCATCAGAAAGATGTTACTAATGGAAAGACACATAAATTAGAAAGACATATACCAGGTAGAGACATTTTTCTTTTGTTAAATAAAAAGTCCAGAAAAATACCCCCTAAATGGGAATAACTGACCCTATCTATAATTCAAGGTTATTTAAATCTCTGCAGCGCTTTCTTGTCTTGGTTCAAATTTCAGCTCAAATTTCTCCTCAGAAAGTCTTCTCTGGCCCACACCTCACTGCACTGTTTTATTTGATTTATCAGCACGTAATGCTATATCAAATGATTCTTATTTACTTGTTCATGCATCTTCCGCACCCCTGCAGAATGTAAGTGTCATGAGAGCAGAGACTTTGTCCCATTCACCCAATGCATGTATGCCTAAAATAAAGATGGACACGTAGTAGAATACATGCATGAGTAAAAAAATAAGAATGGACTTTGCTGTTTGGTCTCATTCTTTTGCACATTCCCAGCCCTCCAAGAGTCCTACTTTTTCTTCTCTCTCTCTCTTTCTCTCTTGTCTTCTCCCATCCTTTTCCTCTGTTATCAGGTTTCAACCAAGAGGCTCACTTCCACGCGATGGGAAGAAAGGGAAATTTTAGATGGCGGCCGAAACCCAAATGTGCTGACAGCCCTTAATGCCACTCCTCAAGATCTCTCATGAGGGCCGGCATCTCACAATGGCAGATGCTGGTCCATTAGGCTGAAATACCTTCCTCTTAGAAAAGAGAGTTTAAAAACAAGGATTTAAAGACCCAAAGGTATTTTGGGCTGACATAAATGTAATTAATTTTTTCACAAGACAAAAGGGACAGAAAATGAATGCCAGTAAGAGCTGAGTTTTTATGTTGCCCAACCAACAAATCAATTCAGGGAAAATAGGAAACTGACATGTTCTATTTTGCCCTCACTGTTCTTATTTTACTTATACAAAGTTAACAATGGAAAGTAGACAGAGTTTACATAAAACTTGTGATTTCCAGTTACTCTTATCAAATGGGATGATCTGGCCACCTTGGGCCATGTTCCCAGATGGAGATCATCATGGGAGCTGAGAAGCGTCCACCCCTTTGGGTGGGGCGTGGGGTCTGGAGTTTCCCACAGTCCCCGCCTGGCCTGCATCACGCATTTCTATCACCTCTTCAGCACCTGAGTTTGTAAGCCCTGAAAATGGAACCACCTTCAGGGCAAGTACTAAATGCTAAGTCTTCCTCCTCTCCAAGGCCCCTGCCAGACTGAACTGAGTACCAGGCACACAGTCGGTGCTCAATAAATAAATACAGGATCGTTGTATAAAGTTTCTTGTATTTTCTCTTTTTGCAATCAATCTGTTGACTCTCATGCATTGGTACCTTTATGAAAATTTCCATTTTCTCAGCATCAGGGGTTCCCCTTAATCAATAAGATATCTCCCTGAACTTGTTTATCAACCATATCTTCAACCAGAAATGAAAGTCATTATTTTTTTTAATTAAAATTAAAACAATCACTCTGTTTCCATAACCAGATTGACAAACCATTTATTGCAGAGGGTGCCGTTACCAATGCAGAAAGGACTTGATTTCCTCCCTGAGAAACAAGCACAGGAACATATTCATTTAGGTAAGCTAAGTGTCTGGGCTCACCCATAAACCAAAACACTAGATCGCACTGTATCTGGAGGTCAGAGGCTTTCCCAGGGAGTGAAGAGAGCTGGCCGGACAATGGCATTTCCTTGTGCCTGCAGGGGACTCTGCGTTCTCTGTGTGCTCCCTCCGCGGATGCCAACTCCTCTCTAAATAAGCGAATAGAAGGTCACGTGGGCTTGAAGTGGTGGATCAGCAGGAATAACCGCAGGTGATTACAGGGCTTTTTTGAACATCAACCAGTGAGGAAGTGAGCCACCACCCTCCTCCAGTAGAATAAGTTCCAGCTATTGAGACAGTGTGCAAATTTATTTAAAGTAATTTTAAAGAATGACGAGTTGGCAAACATCAGGAAATGGCAGAGTGTTCTCTTTAATTAAGCACTGCCTTATGGAGGCAAATTTGTTCACTGTTCTTCTGAATATTGAGCTGGAATCAAGGTGGGGCTTGTGTCCACTTTGAAACTGTAGCATGTGGAATAAGGCATAACAATAACTAATAATAGCTCGTGACATTTTGCAAGTGATTGACTCTTTATAGATAAATAAGAGCCAGTTTGTAGTAACCCATAGAACGGTCTCATTTGCTTTTTTGAGCAGGCGAGAAAAGTATGCGGTTATGTTATACCAGGAATTGCACATAACCCAAAGTCCAGCTTAACATTGCCAAAAAATGTACTGAGTAATTGTTCCCAATGTACTATTATTAGTCTTGATCTGTTCCATTACTCTCGAGATTAACTCCTCTGCCAAATTTTTTAGGCTTAGTCAAAATCTGGGTCCACCCACCAGAGCATGACATTCACGTCTATCTTAACACAAAGCAAGATATTAAGAACCACTGCTCTTTTTCATGATGGCAAAGCATTTGCCACTTATCATTTCTGACATTACCCATTATGTTATTATGTTTCTTATACAAGAATCTATGCAATAAATTTCTCCAAGATCTTAATGCCAGGAAAAATGTTTCTCTCCAGATAAACTTCTATGGCTCTTTTTGATCAGACCATGAGATGAACCATGAAGTTCATCTTCTTGGCTGTTTTGCCGCTTGCCAGCAAGCCTGGAGTTGCCAATTTCTTATCACCTTAGAGATGAATGTAATGAAATGAACACTAAATCTGGAGCCTAAAGATCTGGCTTCTAGACCTAATTCTCTCACTTATAAGTTGCATGCATCTTGAAAAATTGACTTAACCTAACCTTTCCATTATCTGTCAAATGATAATAATAATAATGTCTTCCACCCTAGCGTTTGGCCATTATTCTTGTTTACCCACTTACCAGTCATCCTCCACTTTTTCTCTTGATAGCAGAAGTCCTGTATTATTCAGGTACCAGTGGCAATGAGCTCAGGAAAGGTGGACCCAGTTCTAGTGAATGAGTCATCATTGGTCAGTGCCAACTACGGTAATCCCATCCTCCTTTCCCAGAGATTATTTTAGAGATGGACACGTGACTCAGTTATGGTGAATGAGTTATAATGAGTAGCCTGCTGAGAAACCCAAGAAAAGATTTCCTCCATGAGAGCTGAGTAAGGAAAAAACCAACTCTGTCCCCTGCCTTCAAGCCTTACTTCTTTTGGACAAGGTTTGGTGGGGCTGTGAGAGCTGGAGCTGGGGCAGCCATCTTGAAACCATACGGAAAAGCGAAGAGATTTGCAGGCAAGCAATTCCTGCTGTCAAGGAACTGCTAACACCCAACCCTGGAAACCTCTGGGCTTCTCACTATTTGGACAGCAAATGTCCTAAACTTTGAAACCATCTATATAAAGTCATCGTAAGTAACTTAACTGTTCCTTTGAATAGTTGTACATCAAAACAATAAAGTTGATATATAGTTGAACTATATAAAATGTATTTCATCTATATATATATATATATATTTTATATGTAAATACTATAGTTGAAAAACTAAAATTCTGTGGTAATTATTATGTTTATTCCCAATACATCTGTTTCTCCTTTTGTCTATAAGCTTCATGACCCCCAACTTTTTATCATTTTTCCTATACTAATTTAAGTGATTTTATGAAAAGTCAGCTCTAGTAATTATTATTATTGTTGTTGTTGTTATTGTTGATGTTAGATAGTATAACTAACATTCATTACAATTTGCTACGAGCTTGGTGTGCTAACGTATACTGTCTCATTTACTCAACACAAGAACTTTAAGAGGGAGATGTTATAATTATTTCCATTTACAAATGAGTAAATTGCAGCTCAGAGAGGTGAGGGAACTTGTCCAAGGTCACACAACTAGCAAGCAGCAAAGATCCAGTCTGAATGCCGTTAGAGGTTGTACCCTCAACCAGACTCTCAGATACCATTCATCTGGGAGACGTAAATGACAAATCAATTAATCTATCAATAAGGAGCATACATATGAGGTACTCAGACTCTTTAGAACACCGAACCTAAGTGTGATTTGTCCAAGGGTTTTAAGAAGGCTCAGTCTGCTTGACTTTGCACTTCTGCCTTGTCAAACACTAGAAATTCTCACCACCGTGTTTCCATGGTTAGAACTTGGCTGCCAACAGGGTAGATCAGGTAGAACCTGTGAGACAGGAAGGGAGAAATTCAAACTTTTTCAAAAAGAGGAGAAAAGACAAATCAAGTTCACCATTTTCTCCCCCGCCCCAAACATCACAGCACACATCTCAGACTCAGTTATGGTCAGTTAGCGGTGAACAGAATTCCCACTTTGCTAACATCACAATGATGTTAGCATAGCTTATGAAGCCATCCAGCATAGAGGGTCGTCTAGAATGTATCAGTTAGCTCAGATACCTACTGACTTGACAAGAAAACCTTATCATAAGCAGCATGACACGGGCATGTTCAAAAAGGTGCTGAGAGAGACATTCTCCATCAGACTCATCTGAATGAGAAAGACAGAGAAATGCTTACTTTCCAGCATGTCAGACTCCATTTCGACAAATGAAAAGGCAAAAGGAGGAATCTTAGTGAGTGAGCCTGAAATTGACTATGGCATCAAGATCACGTGCCCATCTTAAGGGTTGCTGTCATCCAGTGTGTCATTAACTGTCCTCAAGCAGAACCACCAACCTCGAAGCCATGAAAAGTCAGAGTTTGGGGAAGTTGAAATTCAGAAGCTCAAAGCCGAGGTGATGGGTGAGATCAGTCTCCTGTGTCTAAAACAGACGTCAGGGCTTGTGCTTGGGAGGCTGACTCAGTCCCAAAAGCAAGGTCAAGTGCCAAGAGGGCTTAAAAACCAAAAGGAGACCAGTGGCTTCTTGAAACAGGGCTTAGAAGAATGAGGCCAGGTGCTTGTGCCGACAACATAGCTAAGACTTCTGAGCATGCAAGGGAGAAAAGCGGGTTGCCCTGGGGAGAAGTTTCTGGTAGCCTTTGTCCCAGGCAATAGTGCTGGCAGGTGCATGCCCTCCTAGAATGACTGATGCAATCCAGAGTGTGCCGGAACTTTGCACTAGTGACTAGGAAGGGAAGAAGGCCCTCGATGGCTTATAGGGAAACACCCTTCAGTGAGCACCCCAGATAGACCTTTCCAACTGTCTCTCAATACCAGGCACCAGTTTGTCTAGCTGTCATTGTTTTGTGAGAAGACCCTTCTTAGTTTGAGATGAAAAGCTCCTATCCAGGTCCCCTCCATCGCCCAGTTTTTTGCACAATGCCCGCGCCAGTTCCTCCTGTTCCTACATCCAAGAGCTGGAAGAGAATGCCTTGGCCAGGCCACGTTCCACCCAGGTTGGCCATTCACCGTCCTGGTATGACTGTGGATGAGACATCACAGGGCGCCCAGACCCACAGCGTTCAAAGTCGCTTCTGTTCTCCCCTGTTTAGGTCAAACGAAGGAGCTCTTGTGAGTAATTCACAGAGCGCCTATACTCGGAGGCATTGCACAATCTCATTATCATTAATTTTTGCATATTTAACTACAGTTTTTAATTAGATGGTATTTTATTATTCATGCACATAATTTGAGTCCAAGTCGGGCAGCTCTCTTGGAGGAAAGGAAAAAAAGAAAAGGTGGGGGGATGGAATTCTTGTGAATTGGAAGTTGGTGCTGGTGTTCCTCCTCTACTGGTGAGCGAGCGCGGCAGACTGTGAGTCTATAACGGCTCCCTTTTAATTTTGCTAATAGCTATCCTGTTATGTACCTTTATAAATTGGTTAAATTCAGAGTGCTGGGAGTTGTCTCTGTCTGCGGTAACTGTAAATAGTTTACTCTGTTTGGTTTGCACAGACAAACTGTTTGCTCAGGCTCCTTGATGTATTATTAAAATGGGTAATGGGCCCCTGGGAAACCATCTAGTTATATGCCTTCATTTGCAGAATAAACCATGCGTTGTTTTCATCTTTACTCATGATTGTTAATGGCACTGATGATGAGATGGGTGGAATTTTTTTCTCCACTGCCTTTATCAGCACTGTTTTATTATGCAGGCAAAATGGCCAGGCTGCTGATTTTGTCTAAGGTTTTCAATTAGTCATTTGACTGAACACATCTGTGCTGGCATCCACCCAGAGCCGGACCGCAGCTATTACCGGCTTACACCTGCTGAACCATGGCCATAAACGCGGATGGGAATAAACCTAAATTGGCCTTTTAGATATGGTTGAAAAGTTGTAATGTTGCAGTGTTTTATAGCAGTGTCAGGAAGGTGTGAACTTTTCCGCCTCTAAGCCCTAAGAACCTGCCACAAAATTCCACTCCACTCAAATGACTCACTTATAGGTTGGTTATTAATATCTGTTTGCCGTTTTGCAGCCCCGATGACTTAATCGGCTGACGTTAAGTAGATAAGATTATATTTGTACTGCAGCTGGGAATGGTTGACGTTTAATTGTGTTGGTAAACAGAGCCCAGTGGCTGCTTTGGCATCTCTGCAGATGCCTCGGAATTATTCCTCAGCAGTTTGGAACGTGACTCCTACGTCTTCCCCTGCAATAAAAATTGCTTCACGGCAGAGCAGAGGAGCTGGAACTGGAGGTGGGGTATGACTTTAATACCCCAAAGAGTCTGTCATTTATCATGAAGGGGGAAGCCGGGGCAATTTTCTGCAAAATAAAATGCAATCCCCTCACTGCTAAGAGCTCGTGTGTTTTTATGAGAGATGATGCTAATTGCTAAATATTTAGAAATCCCCTTGATCGGTCCTCAGGAGCCCTGAGGATCAGTAAGCCAGGCTGCAGAGAGCAGGAGTGAGGTCACTGAGAAAGAGCTCACATTTGGCTGCTGGAGTTCATGGACGTTCGCGGAAGCGGCAACATTTCTGTTGGATCCAACAGATGCACTGGGGGCGGGAATGAAAACATCTCCCTCACTGTGGGAAAAGCCTGAACCATGTTTCAGACTTTCAGGATGACGAAAGATATTGGCGTTGCAGCCAGAATGGAAGTGCTAGCCGTGACACCATCTCTGCCCCCAAGGGATTAAGCCTTTGTGAGTTTCACCGTGGCCGTCTGTGTGTAAAGCCACCATATTTTACCCTTAATAGGCATCAACACCTCTGTGCTGAACCCTGAAAACTTGGTTTCCCTGGAAAGATTATTTCTTTATTATCCCTTCCTCTCCATCAGAGGCCACCACCAACCATTTCTTTCACCATTTTCCTGACTCCAAGATGAGCTTATCTGGTTTGTGAGTAAGTAAGGCTCCGATCTTCCTCCTGGTTCATACCAGCCAAGTTCATTTCTCTGAGTTTTCTTTGTTGTTGTTTGTTTTCACTTTTCCAATTAGTGCCTGAGACAGATCCAGAGTCTTCATCATCCCATCCCATCCCATCATTTATTGGGACTTTGTGGCAATGCTATGCAACACACACTAGGTACCTAAACAATCTGAGGAGATTCACTGGCATTGATGCTTTAAATCTTCAGATCAGCCCTAGGAGCAAGGTGCTATTATTGTCACTCCCATTTCACAGATGAGGAAACTAAGTCACAAAGAGATCAAGAAAATTGCCTAAGATCACACAGTGAGTAAAGGAAGGAGCCGAGATTCACAGCAGGCAGTCCGGGCCAGAACCTATGTTTCAAATTGTTAGGCTACACAGCCTCTTAGCATTAGAAAGAGTTTCTCAAGCCATAGGTCTGAGATAGCAGGCTGAGGTCTTGCTGGAAGAACTGCATGGGTTGAAACCGTCTTTTTTCACTCACATCCCTTATTGGTAGATATTTAGCTTGTCCCAGTTTGTCCAATATTGTAATAATGTCTTTTCCATCTCCTTGGGCACATATGGACACAGTTAGAACTGGATTTGCACAACCATAGGTCATGTACATTTGAGTTTTTACTAGATATTTCCAAATCACCCTCCAAGACGGTTGAACCAATTTACACACGTACCAGCAGTGTCCAGGAGTGGCTGTTTGCTCATACCCTGGCCAGCATTTTGATACTCTCAAACTCTTTATGTTTTGTCAAAGGCATTTTTCAAAGTGGAGAGTTTCAGCTGTTTGTGAAACTGAATCTTTGGACTTCTGTCTCTCAGCACCCCCATACCCCCACCATGCTCACCCCCACTTCGGCATCCAGGAAAATAAAGATGCTCTGTGTTTTTTTCAAATACAAGTCAAGACGCAGAATCTTTTCTGGTTGTGGAGATCCAATTTCAGGATAACTTGCTGCACAGCAGCAGTTTTCAGCCTCAACACTTCACCAATAGCAAGTTGAGTTAGAAAGTGGTGTGATAATTAAATGTCTAGACTGCCTGGGGCCAGATTCTGGCTCACCACTTCCCAGCTTGCAAGACTTGGTAAGTGACATTTCTTAGGTCTCAGTTTCCTCATCTGTAAAATGGGAATGCCCCTAACAGTCTCATAGAATTGTTGCAAAGACTAACATTTAAATATAGGGTGCAGAGCACTGAGAAAACTGTCCAGTTCATAGCAGAGGTATTGTTTTGTCCATTATAAAGTCTGTGCAACAACTGGACCTGATTGGCTAGTGAACAGAGAACGTATTTCTATCTTGTTTGAGATTTTGATTTGCAGCTACTAACTATATCAAACGGATAAATAGCAAGATCCTACTGTATAGCACAGGGAACTATATTCAATCACCTGTAATAGCCTATAATGAAAAAGAATATGAAATGGAATACACACACACACACACATCTGAATCACTATGCTGAAATTAACACATTGTAAACCAACTATACTTCAATTAAAATAATTTTTTTAATAAATGAATTAGTCCAGTTCCAAAAAAAGCCCCCTTTTTTAAGATTATAGCATTTGCAGTGGGGAACTATAGGGTTATTGAGTCCAACCCTTCTCAATAGCCACAAGCGACTTGCTGACAAGGGCCGTGCCTTTTTCCAGTCTCCAGCACCCAGTCCAGTGCTTGGCAACTAGTGAGTGTTCAGGAAATGATAGCTCAAAGGACAGACAGACACATCACGGCTCACTGGCCTCAGTGGGCAAAATCTATACTTGTTCAAAAGGCAAATATGCCTGGGCCCCGTGCTCCACTCACTGGATGAGAATCTTTTGGGTGGAGCCCTGGCATCTGCATTTTGACCTGCATCCCCCCATGGTTTTGACATACTAAAGCCTTGGGTGTAAAACTGGAGATAATCCTGGCTCTAGAGAAAATTATTTCCAGCACCTGGCATGATTCCTTTCACATGGTTGGTATTTGATAAATATTTTTGATTGAATGAATTCAACAGCTCAGGGGGTAATTATAGGATTTTCACGCTCACATGAAACTCTCTAGAGCTCCCAGAGATGGAGGCTTTTTGGACCCTCTCAGCCATGGTTCTTGCGGTGTGGTTCTCAGAGCCCACATCCCCATCCGAAGAGGCCAAGGTCTCCTGGGGCCATCTGCAAACACCTGGGACCTCCACAGATACCGTTAAGCAGACTGTGGAGTAAATCGTTTCAAGCCCAAGGTCAAGCTCATCTCAGCAGCTGCCCCATCACTTCCCCTGTTCTCGCTTCTTAGATTACAGACTGTGGTCTGCCTGGACCTCATGGGGGTTCCTCCCACCTTGCCAGCATCCTCCTCAGACCATTGCTTTTACCCTGGACCGAAGGACCTCTGATCTCTGGCTCAGTTTACATCACTGGTATGACTCCTGCTCCCCTTTCCCCGTATCCCACCCACACCAACACTCCCAGCTACACCCCCAGACCCTGCCGTATCTTTTGGGATTTTGAGTTCCCAAGATTGGAGTCCTAGTGTAGGTCATTCCAATAAAAGGAGCAGAGATGCCTCAGAACTATGAAGTGCACAGTGCACATTTAGGTCTTGATGATCAGGTTGGCTGAGCTGCATTCATTTATTTGAAATCACAATTTTGCTTAATAAACATTATTTCCACTGTTGGAAAAAGCAATCTTCTCTTGAAGCTGCTTTTAAAATATTGAGGATTTCTGGACCGTGTTCAAATGAATATCAAATGGATGTTTTTGATAATAGCTGGTGTCCGTGGAGCCCTTTCCAGCGCCAGGCAGAGGAATGGGAAGCCTTGAGTGTGGATTAACGTCACTGGCTTTTCGCAACAGCCCCACAGGGTCGATACAGAGACCCAATCCATTTTACAGAGGAGGAAGCTCAGTAAGAGAGTGATGCAATAATTGCTTGGAGTGAGACAGCTGATGGGGAGCATAGAAGGGTTCAAACCCACACACCTGGTTCCATGCACCACAGGTGACAGTGGAAGGAGCTGGCTGTCGCAGCCTCGTGTGCCCTCATTCCCTTCTTTACAAGGTAAACATGCCCAGAGCTGCAGAGACACACACAGGGCTGTCCTTGTTGGGAAGGGAGGCCAGACCGGTTGGACTGGCCCAGGTGGAAAAATTCCCCGGCCCGTCCCCACGGGGATGGTGACAACAGGGATGGCAGAGGGCCTCAAGGAGAGGCCACTTCAGGCCAGCAGCTGCCCCGTTCCTCCAGGTTTGGTCCACGTCGCAGCTCCCCGGAAGGGCCTCCAGTATCGGGGTGGCCACCTCCTCCTCACTCAGGCCCCAGATTGGCTGCATGCGCCGGGGTCCGGCGGGCCGCCTTCTCCCCGTGTGGTAGCCGGGATGTACAGTCCCCGCACATGAAAGCAGGGGGCCCGACAAAGAGAAAGTGAAATTTCCCTTGAGCTATTTGCCCTGGCTGACTAACCCAAACCTTCCTTCTCAGGATGAAGAACAGCTCTGATGTTCTGATGTTGAAAGCATCAAAGGCTGATCCCCTCGGCTGAGCGGTGACACACAGTTGCTTGGCAGGGAGGCCTCAGGAGCTCCCACCCGCACTGTTGCCAAAGCCCAGACCCCCGACTCCATCCCGCATCATTAGCAGCCAAGACGCTGCTGGTTAGATGGCGGCTGCCTGGGAGACATTCGTCCCTCTGCCCTCTTTGTCCCCGGTGCCACCCTCTGACCCCCACACCTCTAACGGGGACACAGACTCTGGCCTCTCCTGACGCCCTCTGCACCAGCCGTGAACTTCAAAGCCCGTGGAAGGAGAGCCTGGAGAAATACAGAACAGCTTCCAGAAGGCTGGATAATGTGGTTTCTAGGAAAAAAAATTTTTTTCCAACAGTTTCATCTTTTTTTTCCTTCTGAGGGCAGAAAGTGATCCATGTTCACTGTTGACATTTCAACAACTCAGAAAAGTATAAAGAAGAAAGTTGTGAAGACGGCAGAGCCCACCGCAGGGAGAGTCCCACTGTTACCTTCCGCTGACAGGTGTCAGCTGAAATAGCCAAGAAGCCTGCTGCAGACACTTAGCCTAACTTGTACCCCTTCTTTCTGTGGCCCTGTGACATGACTTCCCCTCCCCAGGACTGCGGCCACCTTCTTCTCTTAGAGACTTCTTCAAGCCCCTCTCCTCACAGCCATCAAGTCTGAACCTCCTCCAATATTTCCCTTAAGATACAAGAGCATCATGCTGGCAACAGTGCTGGGCTCACTTCAAACTCAGCTTTTAAGCTAAATTGAACACTGAAAAGATGGCTGGGAACCAACTCCAGACAGCCCCAAGCAGCTTTGTGAGACGAGAGCCTCTCTTCACAGTTCGGATAACACACACACACACACACACACACACACACACACACACACACACACACACACACTAGCCTGACCCCCGCTTCCTTTGTTTTTAGAAATTAATAAAGCTTTTCCAACACGCTGCTCACCGTCCCTCCCACTGAACAGTCAAATCACGGCTTTTATTCCCAGCTCGCCACGTCAAGTAAATAGAAGCTTACAGGAGAGACCGGGGAATGATAAGCAAATCCCACTGCAGCGAATTCTTAATATATAAATTCATCCAGCAGCAGTGTAGTATCAACTGGCAAAACCAGGAACAATGGGAGGCAGCCAGGCCTGGCTCCGACGAGGTCAACCATCAAGGTTATCTATATTCAATTACTGGTATCTACAAACTTGCATAGCTGTCAGCTGGTCAGAGCCCAAATGAAAACTCACCATGCATTCAGAAAGCAAATATAGTTTCCGAGGAGAGCCTCAAATTAGCTCTGTGAGTGACTTGGCTTCAAACGCACAGAAGCCATCATCAGCCTTTGGGGACATCTCTGCCTGCAGCACCTCGGTGTCTAAATTTGGGCATCGTCTTATAAATCTCTGTCCCCGAAGTAGGAAAGGACTGGGGTTGCTCCTTCACCCTGGGCGACGATAAATTATCTCACTTAACAATAGATAAACTTGAGACACTCTTCCTGTACCGGGGACCTATTGTGCAGTCACCGCTAATCACCAGCATCTCTCCTTCCCCATCGGCCCCACTAAAGACCTGTCGCTGGTGAGGAGACACAATAATTTGTTTTGCAACTCCTCCTCCGGAACCATATATCATGCGTGGAAACAAAGCTCCCCGACAACAGAGATGTATCTGCTTCCTCTATCTGAGTTCCTCTTCCCATCAGGGGCGAGGCTGGGGGGAACACGTTTCCAGTGCAACGCTCCCGTAGCATCCCGCTCCCAGGCCCAGCTGGAATCGGGGTAAAGGTCTGGTTCTCCAGGAGAAGAGAGGACATGCCCACTGAAAAGGAAGGCTTTCTGTTCACGGTCACATCCCGCTGAAGTTTAAACCCCACCTCATTTCATCCTGGCTGATCGTTTTCTGGTCACCATGGAGATTTACCGACCAGGCAAGTCAGGGTTAATCAATGCCTAGGTAATTTCTAGATTAGGCTGAGGAGGCTATAAATTGTGGGCCTGTTAGGAACTAGATGTCTTTGATTTTATCCTTGGGCTGGAAGCCTTTGGGTTATTGCTCTACCTCAGTCCATTGCATGCTTTGTCCAATGTGTGTCATCTTCATCGTGTTGATGACAGCCCCATTCTGATCCCCTCCCAAGGCAGGTATGCCTCACAGAGTCCATCGGAGCTGCAAAATTAAGAACTGTGCATTCGTAAGTGGGGTCTGTCTCGATTCAGAAGATCAGGCTTTGGGACAGAGATAAACATATCAATGCTTTCACAAGAAACTATTTAACATGGGCTCAGATAGGAAGGAAAATGCAGATGGAGTGATGTCAGTCCTGACTTTCGACCAGGCTGGGATATGACATCCTCCCACCTCCAACTTGGGTGCCTAGGCCCACTTAGACAGAGCCATCGTCTGTACAGCTGTGCAGGTTGTGTACTGCACAAAAGCTCAGATTTAAGGGGATGCCATTCATATGTTCTTTGTAGATTTCTGTATTTGTTATGACAATTTTCTGGCAGATGGCAATAATGTGTTTTGTTCCAGCAAGGTCAGTACAATTTTTTGCTAGGTGGAAGTGAAGTATCTTGAGAAATGGAACCTTTCTTTAACTGGCACAAAGGCACTGTGGGATAGGGGCAGTTCTGCATCAAGGGGCCCACTTTTTATCCCTGAAGCCCACATGGCCACTTATTTTGTGGCTTCCTTTCTACATGTCAGGAAGAAAATTGGTTATCAGATGATCTGTTCAGGAGTCTATCTCCTCCCACTGCGATCTCATTGTCCATCCTTATAATCCCAGCACAGAGCCCAGTGCCTGGCTCATGAAAGTGCCCAATACTCATTTGTTGAAAGAAAGAAAGAATGAGTGAATGAACGAATGAATGAAATTCTGTATCGTTCAACCCATATTTCAGTGTCTACCACACAGCAGATTAAAAATGAATTTTTTGTAGAACCAAGAGGACCCAATCTGTGTTTTGGAAACCTCACTATTTGCCAAATAGAACAAGAGGATCTTAAAAATAGAGGAACATTTTCATTTTTCACTTACAACCTGATGCTAAAAGTTTATTCAAAGGACATTTTTCACTCCATGTTTCAGGGGCCAGTGGGGAAGGAGGAGACAGCCGAGACCCATGTGACAAGGACAGCTCTTGGTAGGGATGGTGGTGGTAGACTATGGGCAAACGTTACCTGTTTCTGTCTTAGGACACAGGCACATGTCTTCCTACACTATCAGCAGTGTGTGGGGAGCAGAAGAGACACACTTTGCCGGCGGTGAACTGGATGACTGTGCTAAAACTCTGCACTGAGGATTTTAAGATCAACTCCTCTCAGTCAACGTGGAATTCCTTTCCAGGACAGACCACCCCAATGCCTCCTGATTCTCCTGTCTGGGAACTCCCAAGTCCTGTGCCCACCAGGCACTTCGACCCCTTTGGATGGCCTTGGAAACCCTCAGAGCACTCAGTTACATTTCTCTTGAGATCTCAAACATCTATGACCATGACCATGGAGTCCGCCCTGGAAGTGGGATAATTGGGCAATGTTAAAACATCATGATTGGTGTATTAGTGCTTTATTTGGTGGTTATGAAACTCACAATTGTTCAGTGTTAAAACTAATTCAAAAGAGAACAGAACACTCTGTGAAGAAGGAAACTGCTTGTAATCCTACCTTGCCCCTACCAGAGAGTAACATACTGATAAATTGGTCTATGTCCCTTCAGACCCTTTCTGTGGGATTTGTCTTTAGAGACTTCTGTTCCCTTATGCATTTCCCATTAAGATGGCCAATAAATAAATAAATAAAAATAAAGATCCATACCAAAGTACTGTTTTTGTAACTTTTTTTTAGTTTAATAATATACTGGAGACAATTTTCTTGTCAATATTTTTACCTTATCTTTTAAAATTCCTGAATAATATTTAGCTATATGAACAAAAGGACACACATTTAACTGACCCTGAAGGATGGGGATTTAAGTTATCCGATAAATTGAATGTTTATGTCCCCCTCAGATTCATATGCTAAAATCTGAACTCCCCATGTGATGGTGTTAGGAGATGGGGCCTTTGGGAGGAGATGAGGTCATGAAGGTGGAGCTGTCATGAATGGGATTAGTGTCCTTATAAGATACCCCAGGGAGCTCCCTTGTCCCTTCCACATGTGGGGACACAGAAGATACCCATCTATGAACAAGCAAGTGGGCCCTCAGCAGACACTGAACCTGCCCGCTTCTTGAGTAATAGTCATTTTATAATGTTGTGTCAAATTCTAGTGTAGAGCACAACTTTTCAGTTATATATGAACATATATATATTTATTGTCACATTTTTTTTTCGCTGTGAGCTACCACAAGATCTTGTTTATATTTCCCTGTTCTATACAGTATAATCTTGTTTATCTATTCTGCATTTTAAAATCCCAGTCTGTCCCTTCCCACCCCCTGCCCCCTTGGCAACCACAAGTTTGTATTCTATGTTTATGAGTCTGTTTCTGTTTTGTATTTTTGTTTTTTTTTGTTTTTAGATTCCTCATGTGAGCGATCTCATATGGTATTTTTCTTTCTCTTTCTGGCTTACTTCACTTAGAATGACATTTTCCAGGAGCATCCATGTTGCTGCAAATGGCGTTATGTTGTTGGTTTTTATGGCTGAATAGTATTCCATCATATAAATATACCACATCTTCTTTACTCAGTCATCTGTTGATGGACATTTAAGCTGTTTCCATGTCTTGGCTATTGTAAATAGTGCTGCTATGAACACTGGGGTGCAGGTGCCATTTTGAAGTAGGGTTCCTTCTGGATTTATGCCCAGGAGCGGGATTCCTGCGTCAAATGGTAAGTCTATTCCTAGTCTTTTGAGGAATCTCCATACTGTTTTCCACAATGGCTTTCCTGCCCACTTCTTGATCTTGGACTTCCCAGCCTCCACAACTATGAGAAATAAATGTGTGCTGTTTAAGCCACCCGTTTATGGTATAAAATGATATTTTTGTTATAACAGCCTGAGCCAACTATGGCAGCTAGTTTTCTTTTGTTGTTTTTTTATTATACACAGTGCTGTGATGAAATTCTTTATATACATATCTCTGAGCATCTGTCTGCTTATAGAATTTACTTTTTTGGTTTGTTTGATTTTTGTTTTGGTTTGGTTTTTTGGGAGGGGAAGATAATTAGGTTTGTTTGTTTATTTATTTATTTTTAACAGAGTTACCGAGATTGAACCCCTAAGCACACACTCTACCACTGAACTCTACCCTCCCCCTGGAATTTACTTTTAATAAGCAAAAAATAAAATCTGCTTTCCAGGGAAGGAAATAAAACCCCAATATAAAGACCTCATTTAGTCAATCAAATCACACGTGTTAAGTCCCCTTCTAGGAGCCAGGCATTGGGATGAGGACACAGTGGCAGAGTAGATGTGAGTCTTATCTCCAAGAACTTACCATCCAGTTGGGGAGAAAAACAATAAACACAGTACATCATGGTCCATACTGGAGCTACCGGTGTGAGCACTCAGAGAGTGGAATGGAAACTAATTCTGCTCCACAGAGAAGGAAATATCTGAGACAGACCCTGAAGAATGGGTAGGAGTTTCCCAGGTCAAAGGAGGAGGTGAGAAAGGGATTTCTAGGAAGAGGGTTGGAATGTATCAGTTATCTAGTGCCACCATACTGCTGTGTAACAAACTACCCTCAAACTTAGTGCCTTAAAACATTATTTTGTGGGGGATGAAATATGATTTATCTAGGTTGATCTTGCCTGGGCTGGACCATGCAGTCAACTGGCAGGTTGGCTGGGGCTGGCTCATCTAGGATGGCTTTGGCTGGGATGACTTAACTCTGCTGCATGGGATCCAAAAGTAAGAGAAGATATAGGTAAGTCTTCTTGAGACCTAGCATCAGAACTCCATGTCATTGCTTGGGTCACATACTACTGACCAAAGTCAGTCACAAGGCCAGCCTGGATTCCATATCTAGAAAAATAAACTCTACTTTCCTATGAAATGAACATCTGGACCAGGGAAGCCCCTAGGAACCTGCCAGCAGAGGCTGCATCTCTAAATAATGATGAGGACCAGGGCAAGGCCAGAGTAAAGCCCAAGAAAATCACACTGGCTCTGGGGCTGTGGCCGCCCGTGTGTTGATTGCTCTTTCTCTGCTCTGAAGAAGAACAACCCCACCTTCTGCCCCACCCAATAAAACAGCTCAGTGAATATAATTACTTGCACCATCAAATCAATAGCGGATTGCTCCTGGCCCCTGCTTGTTCGATATCAGTGTCTGGGATCACAGAATCTTGATACTCCCCTCAAGATGCCAATTTCTGCTTAATGTTAGATAAACCACATCTATCAACCCCATGCACTAATGAGATTTTATTGCGTCATTAATAATACACATCTTTAAAAAATATATGTTTTCAACTCATGTAACATGAACTATGAGGTTGCAAATATTCTACCCTTCCCAGTCGTAGAACTCCCAATTGCCAACTGAACAACCCAAATCAATGTTGTATTAAGCAAGCTCAGAAAGTGATTACGGAATTTGAGAGACAACCAACGGGTAGGCAAAGAGAAACTGCTTTTCCATCGATTTTTCTAAGGGAGAGAGAGAGAAAGAATTAAAAAGCAGTCTCCATTCATATTAAGAGGCTTGTTAGCTTCTTGTAACTGGTAGCATCTGTCACCCCCAGAGTAGGTTAGCTCTTTGCTCTGAATGTGGGTCGTGTGTTTCAAAGAAACATCTTCAGGATGCTCTCACATAAGAAAACCAGGGTTCAGACTTCTTCCTGAAGAGGAGGTGAGACACATCCTCCTCATTAGAAACACATTGCTGATAGCATGTGGTCGGGGTGCCTGCTGGTGAGTTCACCCGGGCACAGAATAAGCATCGGGTAAGCAGTCCGATCCTGAGAGAAGTTGTCTCCATGTCAAATCCCAGGACGGAAAACCCCAGGGATGCCAGACTGCCCCACAAAACAAAAACAGCTGCGGGGAAACACGGGACATGGGGTGAGGTGCTACAGAGGAATTAACAGGCCCGGTCTTCTTCATCTGGAAAATCACATTTATTTTCATTGCCTCAGTCTTGTGTTCATTGTCTAAAGAATCGGCCCACTCGCTTTGATTCCCTTGTTAGAAATACTCTCTCATTTTGGGACAAGGCGATCATTCGTTGCATCTTCCCGGGATCCGTGGCTCTTAAATGAATGGCAGAGTCTTCATGAAGAGAGGTTGTCTGTAAATATTTTGTGAGTAATTCACCCTAATTATTTCATTATTAACACAATAAATAGCAGGTTCCTTTTTTGTTGAAGTATAGTTGCTTTACAATGTTGTGTTAGTTTCAACAGCCACGTGATTCAGTTATACATATATGTATATATTCTTCCTCAGATTCTTTTCCATTATAGGTTATTACAGTATGTTGGCTACAGTTCCCAGCACTGTACAGTAGGTTCTTGTTGTTTATCTAATAAATAGCAAGTTTCTTAAGCAGAGGGAATCTGTAAATCGGGGTGCCCCATGTACTAAGAGGGTAGGAGCATCTGTTCTGGGCTAGCATGAACAGATTTGGGGTCCTCACTCACAAGGACAATTTGTACTCTGGCAGGTACTTCTCTGTGATATGATGTTGGAGCTGACTGTTCAGACCTGAGCATTTACATGCAGCAAAAGGTCTAGGTGAGCATATACACGCACATATACACACAGAGCAATCCAGCATCTCAGATCCACATGCTTTAGCTCCATGCCACTTTATACACGGTTGTGGACAGCAGCCTGTGTTTGTACTGAAATTTGCAGAAGGGAAATTTTGGGGGTGGTATGATAATTAAGAAAGGGTGTAAGCAAGACTTTTCACCCAGTATTTTATAGGGTTGGATTTTTGAGCTATGGGACTATTCAAAAAATCAGTGATCGTAAATTTAAAAAACAAACTAAAACTCATTGACTTGAGTTGTTCGCTTGGCCTTGGGGGGTTGTTATGACCATACAGAATACTTTCTATCAAAAATGGGCAACATTTTAAAAAATGAGGCAGTGGGTTTGGTGTTCCACTAAAGTCGCAGATTAACTGGGGGACTTTACAGTGACCGGTTGGCTTAGAGTTGGGTACACACGGCCTGAGAGAAACTCAAAAAGAGATCGCCTGGGACGATATCTTGTAAGTGTGCAAGGGGGTGGGAGAAGGTAGGCTCTGCGTAGGAAACCGCAGGATGCCTGATTCTGAAAATAGCACTTTGGGCTGAAAATTTGGGAAACTGAGGCAAGGCACCAAGAGGACAGATTTCCCAGGGGTATCAGTTCTCTCATTACCCGTGATTATAATGAAATATTTCCAGAAGCTGGTGTGAATCAGGAAGGCTCTCTTTCAGCCAGAAATCAAATGTGGTCCATCCACTCCACGGGGAAGAGAGAGGGCCGCTGTTGCCGGTCTCCAGGAGAGGGTGCTCGCCAAAGGCATAATTCAGTTGCAATTACAGATCTTTTTGAACTCCATCTGTAGACCAAGCAGCCATTAACCAAAGACAGCTATTCCCTCTGCTTATTTGCTTTCCATCTATTTTTTCACGCTTGTCCAAAACACTACCCTATAGTCTCCCACTTTTCTTTGTGAATCCCACGTGGACAAGACACCAGAATAAGGAAGACACACAACTCGTGTTTTTTCCCCTCTTTCTTCTTTCTTAAAGCGAAGGTTCAAAAACATATCTTGGTTGGTCTAGAAACAGCACCACGATTGATCCACTTTATTTTTGATGGCTACAATAAGCACCTGCACAAGGAAGGGGGAGGTGGAGAAAGTAAAAACAAAACAGTGGATTCATCGGCCAGAGACGGTATTTATGTGTAAGTGATACTGAGACTAAGCCGGGTAACTCAATAGTAAAATGGGCAGGTTTTAGGGCTGTTGCCATTAAGAAAATAACACTAATACAAGACACATGTGGGTACTGGCCAGGACACATCCCAGGAGCTCCCGGGCAGCCCAAACTGGGGATCAAGGCTGAGAGTTCAGCTCCAGCTCACAGCCTCCACTGTGATCCCAGGTCAGAATCTGGTAATGTAATTTTCTGCCAAAGTAGGGGAAATCATGTGTTCCCGATGACACACCAGGAGGTTTTGTTTTGATCTATTAGATCATGGAATCATTGGCTTTAAAAGTTCTGTGATTTTTCAGTTTTGCCTGGTCCTTTTTTCAGGGGAGTAGCCCAGAGAGGTTAAGTGACTTACCCAAGGTCACACAGTGAATCCACGGCAGAACCAAGACCAGCATCTCGATATTAATAGTTGTTTTGCAATCCATGTGGCCTAGGAAATAAGGTGGACCACACATCACTTCTGCTTAAGCACCATACTTGGTCTGGGTATCATTCTAACTCTGAGAGGTTGTTACGATAGTATATCCTCATGCATCCAAGCACTATGCAAGAAACCAGAAACACATATTACACAATAACAATATTAATGAAGATTCCTCAGCTTGCGATTGCTGCCTTCTTTTAGAAATCTCTCTTTTTATTTTGCTCATGTTTGGGGGCTCAGCTTGAAGATCACCAATAAGAGAGACTCTCCCTAACCACCCAGTCCCAGTTGCCTACCCTCCACCGCTTCCAGTCACCTTCTGTCATCTTCCTTGTTTGTTTCCATCAGTGAAATCATCTTGTCTGTTCATCTGTTTACTCACTTATTGTCTTTCTCCTTTTCTAGAATGTGAGATCCGTGAGGGCAGGGATCCTTGACCATTTTTCTCAATGCCGTCTTCCCAGCGCCTGGCACATAGTAGGTGATCAATGTATTTGTTTCCATGCATGAATGAATCCCACACCATGGATGCAACTTGCCCTTCCTTAAAACCTCCATACATCCTTTTTTATACATCTTAATGCACCTGTATTCCGCCTTGAAAGACCCACCTCATCTAACCCCCTCCACCAGGTTGGAAGGCCTTTGAAGGCAGACATATTTATATCTGCAACAGTGTTTAGGACCGTGTCCTGCTCATGTTGGTTCTAAAATTTAATTGAGACAGGCACATAGATCAAGAGGCTTTGGAGCCCGGCCAGAAGTAAAAGTCAACTCACCATTTCTGGACCACTGAGCTAAAGGAAAGCATGCATTTAAAGAGTTTCCATTGCAACTAATTAATATGTTTTGGTCTCTCCCTCTCTTCTGGACTTGAATCTGGGCACAGCCAAAACAGTGTTGAACAAAGATATCTGTGCTGAGGTCTTGTTTGTGTCTCCTGAGCAGCTACTCCCAGCTGGCTTTATTTAAGTGATCATAGGATAAAATTTCATCACAATCTCCAGTGAATGTGACGAAAGATTGCTTCATCTCTCATCTCCAGGGCTGGTGCTCAGGGGTCCCTCAGCCCAAGAAGGGACATAAGACATTGGAGAAGCCATCACCCCAGCAGAGAGCCCCACCCGGAGGCAGCCAGAAGGCAACGCTAACCAAGACCGCCAATGAAGAGCGGTGAGCAGTACCCTTGGAATCAGATGGATCTGCGTTCTAATCACAGCTCTCTTCTTTATAGGCTGGTTGACCTTGAGCCATTGGACCTCAGTCTCCTCATCTGGAAAATGGGAATAGTATATCACTTACATGGTTGATCAAAAGAGTGAGTGTGGGGGCGGGGAATGGGGCCTGGAGCAAACAACTGCTTAACAAAAGGTAGTTATTACTACTCTTACCGCTGTCTCTTGTATTTAAAATCCAAATCCATTTCTATGCCACTAGGCTCCATGAAGCCCAAACTGTCCTACATCAGGGCTTTTCCATTTGCTGTTCTTTTGACTTGGAACCCTGGTCCCACCTCCAACCCACAGGGCATGGCTGGGTCTTATTTCATCACTCAGATCTCAGCACAAATGTCACTTTCCGAGATGCCCTCTCCAATGGCGTGATCTAACCCCACTCCATGATGTCACCCTGCCTCACATCCTCACGCCCTCCTCATTCTCTGAAACTGTCCTAAATAGTCACTTCATTATTGACCCTGTTCCTCATCGGCACCTGCAGTCTATGAGTTCCCTGAGAGTCGGGACCCAGTCTGCTGCCCCTCAAGCACCTGTAGGTGCCCAAGAAGTACTTGCTGAATGATGGCACATACACACAAACACACCTGCGTGAAAACAAACCCCCAGAAGGCCCATCGCACCAAGAGGGGGCCAGCTACATAATGTACAGAGTCCAGAGCACAATGAAACATAGGACCCCTTATTTGAAAGTATTAAGAATTTCAAGACAGCGATCGCAGAACATTAAACCAAGCTCAGAACCCTTCCAAGCAACTGCACAGCTCATCTGCTTGAGAAGCTGGCCCTGCCCGGAAGGCCATGGCAGACAGCTGGAGGTCTTTACTGACAGTCAGGGCCCCCAGAGGGTTCTCAGATCGCACCAGGCAGCCGGCCCCAGCAGACACAGGTCAGACCTGGCCTTTCTCCCTGACATCTTCCAGCTCTTTCCCCTCAGTCCGGAAGGCTAGTTCCCAGTGGGTCCTGTTCCTGCTCCCAGGCCCCTCTGTGGGACTCTTCCCATTTTCAGGTGCCCCCTTGGGGGTATGGCTTCAGAATAGAGTCACATAATAAGGAGCTTCTGAAGGGCAACCAGTGAACAGATCATCCAGCTCGGAGGACAACAGCTTTAAAAGCTCTGGGTTGGCAGAGAATGAGGGAGGCCCAGGAGCAGAGTTGCCACGTATAGCTGTGCAGGTTGCTCACTGCAAAAGGCCCTTCCGAGGGATGAGTGAGGACTGAAACCCAACCTGTGCTACTGTTCCCCAGCACAGAGCCCAATTCAGGGCTGCACCTGCCCAGAGAGAAGGGGCACCTTTTTTTTTTTTTTTTTTTTTTTTAATACAAAGACACTGTCCTATTGACGAGCTCCGTGACTGCCTGGAGGGGGCGTGATTTTCAAATTTGCTCAAAAGCACAGTAAAGTTTGGCAACATCCCTGCCTAAGACCAGACAAAGGCAGCTTTCTGAGCAGCTGAGAGAACTTAAGAGTGTAACCAAAGGCCAAAAAAGAAACCAAAAAACCCCCAAATAACCTAGATCATCTTCCACTCCAGTGAAGCTGGCCTGCTCAGTGCCCAGAGGCAAGAGGAGACACAAAACATTAAGATTGTACCAAAATCCACAGATGGTGGTTATTGGGATGTGATGTGTACGGAGAAATGGAGTGGTCAGGAGACCTTCTGCCTTCTGACCCGCAGGACATGGGACGTGTTCTTGGGAACCTGGCGGGGGCCCCCGTGGTGGCAATCTTCTGGGATGTATTTAGAGGTGGGATTAGGAGGAAGAAGGAGTCAGAGAGCATCATCAGGGCCGACTGAGATGGAAAACTGACTTTCTGGGCTGTTTTCAGGGTGGGAGCCAATACCCAGTTTTCACTGCCACTTACCTCTGTGTAACTTCCAAGGATTCTTTAAGCCCTGGAGCACTTGCTGGAAGAGTTCTCTGCTCTCTTCTTGGCTGAGACCCTCCCAGGATTAGGAGCAAAGAGGAACAGACAAGTCCTCACTCTGTTCCCTTTGGAAACCTGGCGCAGGGAACTCCACAGTCGATATGGCGGCTGGAAGCCCAGTGGGGACTTCCCAGTGGGACTTGCAGGATTCCAGGCACAGATAGGACATGTCTGGTTCCAACCAAGGCCTCCTTGACTCCCAGCCAATTCCCTTGAGGAAACCCACCCTTCCTTTAACTGCCTTTAAAAAGTCCCTGGTGTTTAAATGGGACTTTTACTAAGATAGTCCCAACTGTAGAAGCAGCCAAGTGGATTATTGTATTTGATTTGATTTTTAAATGCCCAGTTCCACCAGTTTACAGTTGAGTAGGGAGCAGAGGGAGGAACCGGGGAATGTGCAAGTGTTTGAGATAGGTAGTTTGCATATGTGTTGATTAGTTCTTACAGTGGCATTATCAGGTAGAAAGGGAACCCATTGAACAGATATGGAAACTGAGGCCAAGGAAGACAACGCGTATCAAGTGCCAACTCTACCCCAAGCAATATAATAACTTGCATGTCTCATGTGCAAACAACCCAGTGAGGTGGGTTTTATCACTAATTCCCATTTTACAGAAGAGGAAACTAGAGTTCTGTATAGTCAGGACTCATGACTCAAGGTCTGCATAACCAGGAAGGGTATTCCTAGGATTTGAAATCAAGGACCAGATTCTTTTGGTTCTGCTTCCCTCTCAACATGAAGATATCATAAAGTAGATGCTCTGGGCTAATCTGCTGTGGTCCAGGTTCCATGCTAAAGCACAGAGACCCTTTCCCCCTGACCCTGGGTAAGACTGGAAACGAAAGGAAAGCTCTTCGCTTGCGTGTTTCAAAAGTCAAGTGGTGAAACTTCCCAGCCACCATCTGGGTGGGAAGAGCCTTGCCCTCCCGCCCTGTCCACAGCAACGGGCACTGAACGAAGCCAACAAGTCGGTGGTAAACATGCCCCCAACCCCCTCTAAACCCACACACACCCTGAACCATGAGATTTACAACTGCCAAGGGCCTCGCCTTGGACAGAAACCAGCCCAGCATCATGATCCAGGCCTCGGAGGCTCAACCCTCAGATGGGGAAAACATCCTGCCCTTTACAAGTCCATCCCCTCTCTCGGCTTTATTAACCAGAAGGCTGAGATCTGAACGTGGGCTTGCAATACCAGTTACCAGCTGGTGGAATCACAGAGCAAAGCCCTTTCTCCTGGAACCGGCCTGAAGGCCACGCCAAGCCACCAGATGGGCAGTAAAATCTTTTAAACAGCTGCTACTACTGGAGTTGTGAGTTTATTTTACAGGGATCATGGGTGTGCAGAGCCCCTCAGACTGAAAATGAAAAATACCAGGTTACGAAGGCTGGTCATCTTCCCAGCCTCCTGGGATTATGGCTGCTCCCTGGGGTTTAGTTGGGGGAACCCTAAGGGCTTCTATATCCTGGAATCAGAACAGGCAGGCGTTCTCTCTTTTAATCCTCACGACAACCGCATCAAGTAGGCACTACTATTTGGTCCATTCAATAGATGGGTATTTTGAGGCTTAGAGAGATTAAGGGTTTGCCCAGAATTACACAGCTGGAAAGGGGTAGAGATGGGATTCAGAGCCTGAGCCCGCACCTTTGGGGAAACTTCCCACTCAGTGACTCCTACCTGCCCTTGGAACAAATGATTATGTGGGGATGAGTCAGTCCGCTAGGAAAGAGGGTTTGTGTGTCCTGGGTCTTCTACCTTCACAGCCAGTAGGCTGCCTCAGTTTCCCCAGCTCTAAAATGAGAATGGTAAGAGGATCCCTTTATAGCACTGGATTGAGAAGCAACAAGATACTGAATGCAAAATGCTCAGCGCAGTCCTGCAGTCCTTGGCAGACAGGAAGGATCCAGGAAATACTCACTTCTCTCCTTCCCGATCTTACTGTGATCATGCGTAAAGGATGTGCAGCAGCCCCCGATTGATTCTGCCCCCTTCAGACCATTGCAGTACGTGGATCAAGTCTATCCTTGGAAGAAAAATCTCTGGGAAAATTCTGCCTCGCCTGATTTTTTAGAAGCCAAAATGGTCCCCTCTTTCTATCACCATCATTTGTAGAAGGTTCTTAATATTCAAACCAGATCCCGTTTAACCTTTAGCCCAACGGAGCTTTACTTACTTCAAACCCCTTTGGCTCACGGAGGCCTGGCTTCCTTCAGGCTCAGGCTGTAAATGTTTGACTTTGATTTGAGATACATGACAATAAATTAGGGGACATTTATCAAAGCTGCTTTTTGCATAAATTACCGCATTATACAAACACACTTAGCAGGATCCTGCTGCTTTGATGTTGGGAGTCAAGATTTATGTGCAATGGAGTTTTTATTTATCTGCCCTGTTCACCCCTACAAGAGCTGGACACAGTTCTCAATTAGTCCCATACGTCTCGAAATGACATGTATCTCTCGCAACTTGAGTCGAGGGAACAAAGACACTTAAGCCCCATCCAAGTGGCCTTTTTAAGGAGATGAGAAGCTTTATCGGACCCAGAATGTCTCTGAATTCTTTCTCCGGAGAGCAGATTGAACAGCATTTGAATGGGTTGCCCTGGAATTTTCTCCACCATTTAAAAAAAAAAAATTGAATAGAAGAAAGAGCTTTCTATTATTATTATTGTTGTTGTTGTTGATGTTGTTGTTGTTGTTGTTATTTTATTATAGGAGCCACAGAAACATAAATTCCTAGCCTGCAGATTCAGATAAAGAGATACATGCATACAAGCCCCTTGTCTGGGGCTTCTGATTTTCTAAATTTAGCACCAGGGAGTGTACCCCAGAGGGGCAGAGATCTGTGCAACCCGATGGAGTGAGGCCAAGAGTTTTAGATCTCACTAGCTGTTAAAAATTTCTGTGCCTTACTACCCCAAAGTTACCGTTTCTCCCCTTTTTGGCATAAAAATATTTTTAAAAGGAGAATTACCACTCCCATTACCATTCTTTCAGAAAAGATGACGCAGTTGTCAAAACATGGGATGTGAAGTTGGGAGATGCCGTGGCTCAGATGAGCAGCCACGTCCGAAGGGAGCAAGGTCGCCCCTTCGGAGTAGCTGTAGCCCATTCTTCAGATAGAGGGCTCAAGGGCTCTTCCTCGTCCAGTTCTGGAATATCGTGTAGATAACCTTCCGCCCCACTCGGAGGCCAGGAAGGATGGGACAGAGGTCTGGGATGGGGAAGCTACGAGTGTAGCCCCACCCGGGCAGGAGGGAGCTCCAGGGCAGGGAGGCACGGCTGGCAGCGGAGGGAGTTACACAACAGGGAGCGTCGTGCCTGAGCATAACAGCCATGTCGAAATGCCCAGGGCAGCCCCCTGTGGGGAGCAACCTGGAAAGCGGGGGGGGAGGCAGCTCTCCCACTCAGCTGTGAAAAATAGACCTTCCGCCTTCCCTCCATCCCCTGGGGACATATTCCCCATGACCCCATTTACACCCCGAAGCTTACTCTCATTCTCAATGTAGCCAATTCATTGTCCCTGAAGCCCCAGCTAAGCGCAGACAAAGCTAAGGGCACAAGTCAGAGAAAGGTACAATTTAAGGAGGGATTTGGCTGAGTGACGACGAGACAAGATGACGCTTCAAAATGGGGAGAGTGTGGGATAAAGGAGGCAGAAATATTTAAGAATAATAACGATAATACAGTCATGTTTGCATCTGTCAAACAACTGTTCTGGCCAAGCACTAATGCACGGTGTCATTGAACTTTCCGCATGTCCTATGGGGTAGGACCTAGTTGGTTAGCCCCATTTGACAGATGAGAAAATCAAGGCTCAGAGAGGACACATTGCTCTCCCCAGGTCACTCAACTTGTCAACCGCAGAGCCGGGATATGAAGCCAGTCTGACCGCGGAGCATCCTGACTGTTAGACAGCCAGCACATTTAGAGGGGGAGGGTGGGCACTGGGATGAGCAGCTGATAAGGTCGTTACTAAGGCTCTGAAGTAGTCAGAGCATCGGAGGGTGGGGTCCCTACTCTCTGCAGGATCACAGCACTTAGTAGAGAAATAGCAGCAAAGGGCAGAAGTAGAGTTTCCATTCCGGAAGGTCTTGGCCGCATTAAAAAATTTGTGAAATTTCATGACCAACTGAGTGACAGAGCTAGGGGAGCCCACACCTGTCGCAGGTGGCCCCCAGATGGCCTTCCCGCAAAGGGCTCTGCCAGTACAGTGTCCCCGAGCTGACCAGACAGGAGCAGAGATGGTGAAAGGCCTTCCCACGTGGCCAGGAATCACCCCCACCTTGGCCATTTCCGTGAAGCCAAGGGCTCCACCCTACCCTGTCCAGCCACGAGTCTTCCACACCAAGCGTGTTGAGCTGAAGGTCGTGACTAAAACATCCAGGCTCTGGGCAGAAATCCCCTATAATCCCAATCCACAACCCAACTGGTGAAGGGGGTGGCGGACACAGCGCCCATGACAAAATCTTGGACATTTTGGTGGAAAGAGGAAAATCCTAGACTTCGTAGACTTCCACACTTTCCCTCAGTAGCTAAATGACCATAACCATTTCCCTACCTTCCCTGCCCGCCCCTTTCCACCCCCAGGAATTTTGGATTAAAATACATTTTTCACAGAGCTATTGAAAAAAATTAAAAGAGTTCATGGGGCAAAGGGAACCTTGCACAGTGGTTGACACCTTGTAGGAACTCAAGTTAAGCTAACTCCATTCTTCCTAAGTCTGTTCCAACAGGTAGGTATTTTTTTTTATGATGATAAATTTGTAAACAAAATTTAAGTTTAGATTTACAGAGTCATTCTGAAGGTAGTACAGCATTCCTGTCTACTCCACACCCTTCCCTTTATTATTAACATCTTATGTTAGCAAGTTCACTTGACATCGTTGACGAACCAATACAGATCCATTATTATTAACTAAAGTCCATACTGTATTCAGATTTTCTCCCCTTTTCCCTCATGTCCTTTTCTGTTCCAGGATCCCATCCAATACCACATTACATTTACTCGTCATGTCTCCTTAGGCTCCTCTCGACTGTGACAGTTTGTCAGAATTTCTGTTTCTGATGACCTTGAAAGTTTTAAGCAGGACTGATCAGGTATTTTTGCGATCTGTCCCTCAGTTGGGATTTGTCTGATGTTTTTCTCATGATGAGACTGAGCTAATGTGTTCTGGGGAAGGAGACCACGGAGGTCAAGATCCATCTTTGTCCGGTTGCATCAAGGGGACGTACCCCCAACATGACTTATCGCCTTGATAACTTGGGCTTGATCACTGGGCTTGAGGTGGTATTTGTCAGGTGTCTCCACTGTGAAGTCATTCTTTCTTGTCTCCTTTTCCATACGATCCTCCCTGGAAGAAAGTTACTTAAGGAGTGGGAGGTTTTGGTTCACCTCCCTGGGGGCAGAGTATCTACAAAAATTACTTGGAATTCTTCTGCACCAAAGGTTGATCTACTCTCCCCCTATTTCATCACTTATTCACCCATTTATTTAAGTCAGCATGGACTCATGGATATTTATATTTTTACTTTAGGTCATCATCCAATACTACTTTATTTTGGTGCTTAAATTGTTGTAGCTCTGGCCACTGGGAATGCTTTTCCTTGGACCCTGTATCCCTTTGACATAGTCCTATCATTATAGGTTTGGTTTTCTGGTTGTCTTTCATTTTTCCGCATGTTCTTACTTTCTGGCACTACAGGATGCTCCAGGCTCATCTGGTATTGTTCATGCCCCAGTCCTGGGGTCCTAGAATCAGCCATTTCTCCACATGCTGGTTCTTTTTATTGGAGAGTGATATTAGAAATCAAGATCTGGGCACTAGCTATGGATGTGACAACTGGGGTGTCATTAATTCTAAGCCTTCTTAGCAGACAGAGCAAGGAGATATATGTGTGTGTACTAACCCATGAATATACACATATGTATTAAAACTTCTGCATCTAACTATGTGTGTCTATGTTAAGCTCAACGTGAGTTCATTCTGATGTCTCCATCTCTGATCCATCCCCGTATGGCTTATTCCAGCCTTCTCCTTTTGCTTAACTGTAACCCACTTCAACTGGGAAAAACCTGGTTTTTGCCATCGGCCATCCATTTACTTCATTGTTCAGTTCTGGTATACAAGTATAATGGTTTCAGAGCTGTTAACCACACCTTTGTGGAAAACAACCTTATCAGCTAGAGTAGAGTGCTTATGTATATTTCCTTTGCCTGGAGTCTTACAATTCCGCTCATTTCTGAAGAGATTTAGGTCAGCATCTTATTCTCCCATGCCCTTCAGTGGGATTATTTCACACATTCGGAATATAGTTAGATTGTGGTGTCATATTCTGCATTCCATCTTGGAATCCCTCAACCTCCTAAATTCTTTCTTTAAATATATATACATATATCAAGATATACTCTTCATACTGAAAAATTCTAGGGGTTTTGACAAATGCATAAATATCTTATATTCACCAACCCAATTGCACTTGAAAGAATGTCACTGACCTAAAAAAATCTACTGTGCTCCATTTATTCAACCCTCCCCCACTCCATCTTGAACCCCTGGCAATTCTTGAGCTTTTTACCATCTCTTTAGTTTTGCTTTTTCCAGAATGTCATATCATGGAAAGCCTACTGGAAAGCCTACACTATGTAGCTTGTTCAGCTTGACTTCTCTCACTTAACAATACATTTAAGATTCATTCGTATCTTTCCATAGCTTGATAGTTTGTTGCTTTTTGTTGCTGAATAATATTCCGTGTATGGATGTACCACAGTCTGTTTATCCTTTCACCTACTGAAGGACATTGTGGTTGCTTCTAGATTTGGGTGATTATGACTAGAGCTGCTGTAAACATTCATAGGTGGGTTTTTTATAGACATGCTTTCCAATCAGTTGGGTGAAAACGTAGAGGTTCAATTGCTGGGTTGTATGGTTAGAGCACATTTACTTTTGTAAGAAACCGCCAACCTGCCTTCCAGATGACTGTAGTGCTTTGCATTCTCACCAGCAATGAGTGAAAGTTTCTCTTGTTGCACATTCAGCAGTTGGTATTGTCAGTTTTTTGGATTTTAGTGAATCTAATAGATGGATAGTGATATCTCTTTTTTTATTTAAATTTGCAAACCCTTAATACCAAATAATATTGAGTTGCTTTTCATGTGCTCATTCGTCATCTGCATATCTTCTTTGGTGAGTTATCTGTTCAGATCTTTTGATCATGTTTATAGGAGGTGATTTGTGTTTTCTTATTACTGAATTCTCATAGTTCTTTTTTCTTGTCTTCATTATCGTCTCTGGGCCAGTTCCATCCATGTCTCCCCTACCTCCCTGCATCTCTATCATCCTGAGCTGAGAACACATGGAATCCATCCCCCTGACCTCACACATCCAGGCTGGGAGGAAGGGGCAGCTCTCCAATCATGACCAGCAGAGACTTAGCAGCCTCCCTGGGTGCCATGACTGATTCTGAAAGAGCTCAGCCACACTGAGCCCAACACCCTCTTGACGCCCCTGGGTGCCCCAAGGACCTTTGCACACACCTCGTGAGACCCTGTCTTCAGGGAAACTCCCCTCCCCAGTCCTGGAGCTGACTCAGTAACAATTTCGGAGCAACACATCTAAAGACTGCAATGTTTTAAGCTGCCAGGATCCTTAAAGAGCGTTTAGTTCATTTTCTAGATGAATAAACTGAGACTCAGCTCATAGATGTTACTAGATGCTCCACTAGGAAAGGGTAAACAGAGTTTGTTATATTGAGGATCAAGCACAAACTTCTTCATTCTTTGCTACTCAAAATGCGGTAACTTGAGCAGCATGTGGGAGCCTGTTAGAAATACAGACACTCAAGCCCGACTCCAGACCTACAACTTGAATCGGAACCTAGTTGACTGGAATGTTCATGAACGTTTCAGAACACTGTCTTTACTCAGTAATTTCTCAAATCCTGATTGAACATCTACTACACGGCAGGCGTCGTGCTGAGCACTGACTCATCACGAAAAGATAGCGACTGCTCTCAAGAAGTTAGTCTTGTGTGGACACTCACATCATCAAGTTACTTCACAAGTAACTGGCAGATTGACTGCAATGGTGATTTATATCATAACAAAAGAGTGTATTTGAGAATCAGAGACCCAACCTGAAGGGTAGATAGGATTGAGCTGGGTTAAAGACAGCATGGATGATGAATCTGGTTGCATGGTGGGTGCAGAGGATGGAGCTGCAAAAATTCCCACACTTGTGTCATCTAGGGATCCACAGAGCACGTCAAGGGGTTGACGTCCTACAAAATGCTGCCCTGGAAGTGATACGACCAACCCAAGACTCCAAAGGATGGCAGAGTGAGAGCCTGAACCCAGCTCCCCTGCCTCCCAAAACTAAGCCCTCTCCACCACCCATGCCACCCCATCCTGGTCCCTCGGAGTCCCCCGAGGATGACACAGAGAACCAGGACCTGGACATCAGGCTGGCTGCCAACCAGGCTGGACACACATGCAAGTTATTTTCATGGGGCAGCAAATTCTGGAAAATATGTGGTTTAGAAGCACATAATTATCATCCTCTAAAATTAGGCTCATAGTCTAAACAACCCCCAGTCTTCCTTCTGCAAAAAAACAAACAATCGCAGGCAGGAAGCCTGCAGCGAGGAGGGTCATGTTGGCCAACAAGCCTGCTGGTCTCCCTGCTGAGCTGAAAAGGCAAACAGCATGCAAAAATGTAAATATTATATTATTTTTCAAATACCACCTATTCCATTCTCGCCCCAGCTGGCTCGGTCCGTCCACCTCAACGCCCTCAGGATGCGGCGCCGCTCAGCACTTCGGCCGTGCAATACATGGATGTCTTTTTTTTTCAGAAGCCATTATCAAAACTGCTGATGTAATAAGGCCCCGGTATATGAAATTCACTTAATAACTCACGCTTCGTTATTTATTGTGAACCGGGGTGCATTCTCCTTGATTCCATTTCCCAGCGAAATATAAGTGCAGCTTTCATCAGGAGCGCCTGAATTTATGGCAAACAGACCGAGTGACATTGAGAAAGCCTCACAATCCCTGCATTCAGCCTTTAATAAGGAAGCCAAGGAAAAATTATCCTAGCTGGTTTGCGGGTGACAGCACAAGAACTTTCTGGAGTCAGAAAGTTAGCACCGCGCCTCCTTGTCAGCCCATTAAAAAGCAAAGCTGGCATGGCGTGATATTAGAACCATGTGTGAGAAGGAATTTCTCCTCTGGTAAGACATTCCAAATACTGTCTCTGAGCCAAAGACTTTGGTGTTAGACTAATTTAAGCAGCATGTTGAAATCAGCGCTCAGAACTTTGATCATACGGAGATCGTTTGTTACAAATTGAACTAACCCAGTCTCTATTTCTGGCGGATCAGAACTCTGGATTTGTTGAATTAAATGCCTCATTTAGTGCCGTTTGCACATGAAAAGGAACGCTGCACTCAGGAATCTGATAGTGAATTTTTCACCTAACCAACAGGTCTACTTTTTTATTACTTTTAAACCTAATCCATACTCGGTCCACACTGTTCCTAATAACCCCGGGGCTGTTCAGAGTGAAGTTTTAAATCAACCCCCATGTCATGGGGGGTTGGGGGGGTGGGTGGCGGGGAGGTGAGGGGCGGTGGCAGGGCAGCCGGGATTGCTGAGCCATCCTTGAATTATCAAACCATGTAATAAAGAACATATTGGAACCCGGAACCAAAATAAAAGAGAAGAGAGAGGGAGGAAAAAAAAAAAAAGCAAAAAGCAAAATAAATTAGTCCTCAGTTGTTATTTACTGTCTAAATAACCCAGTTTCCTTTCATGACAACTGTGGGCTAAAATAGCAAAATGATTTTGCAGACCTATGATTTTCGTCCTGTTGCCTGTCTGGTCCAGCTGAAACGACCAGGGAGGGAGGTTAAAAGGGCACAAAATAGACCATTTCCACATATGGCTACACTTTCTTTTCATTTTTGAAGTTATAATATCTTTAACTGTAGATAATGATATTATAAACTGTCATTTAGTGCATTTTAAGTATATTACATACATGAAACAAAGATCTAGAAGGAGCTGCAGCTGAAGTCTTAACAAAAACATTGTGACTCAGACCCGCCAAGCGGGAGACAGGTATTGGGTTCGCTGAGAACATCGCAGAGCAGATAATCACAAACACAGACGGTGAGCGGACTCCTGGGTGTGAATTGTGATCGCAGCCAAGACTGGGCAATGGTGATTTAATAGTAATTAACTGTTAATTATTAACACTCAAATGTCAACCAGAGAGTCTGCAGTTTTACTTCTATAGCATTTGATTCGCCCAAAACTTGGTTTCCTAAAATTTATCTCCAGGTGGGGGTGGAAGGTGGGCAGAGAAAGTTAGGAAACCATCTCTGCTTCAGCTCTTGAAACAGCCCTGCTATCTTCTCAACCAGGGGGAAGAAAAAAAAACACCTGCATTTAGGAAGGTGATGTTTCCTAAGCCCTGTGTGCAGTTAATTCATAAATATCCTCTCCTCTGGGCTTAAAAATCCTCTTGAATGAGGATTGCCTTCATTTAAAAGGAAAATAATTAATTTCCCTTAAAAAGTTACTGCTCTTGTGTGCCAGAAAAATCAACAGATGATTCCTTAGTTTTACTGGCATGAAGACAAGGTTGATTCCCCCACCTCCTCCGCCTGCCCCCACTTTGGAGAAAGAAAACGGTTACGAAACAGATAACGATAATAAATGTTTTATTGGTGAAAAAAGAAAGATCAAATCTTTAATGAAATCAGGATGGGCTTTGGAGATGAACTCCGTCTGAACTCGCCAGGATTCATGGAACTTCAATTAAAACAATTTCAGAAGGGCAGCTGACAGCAAGGCGCTGGGAAGTGTAATTAAAATTGAGCAAGATTTTAGCACCGGGCTTTCTAGCAGGATCCTGAGGGTGTGTGGTAGCCCAGGGGAGGGGGCAGTGGGGAGGAGGGGGCCTGGGAGGCAGGGTGAGGATTGTAAGCAACACAGGTAAGAAGTCCCACAGATGCTCAAATCCCAGGCATCAGCTCACAATATGTAATTCTTCATCCACCATTTTCACCTCCATCCATGTGGTTGTAGGAAACTGGTTTCTTGGGCTGGAGACTGACGTTTTCAACCTGAAAACAGCCTCTGGTGAAGTCACACACAAGGACTCCAGTTAGAAGATCATTAAGGCCACGCAATGTTAAAGCACAGGGTCTAGACCCAGTCTAGAGCCAGCAGGTGCAAAGCTGACTTTTCCACATACCAGCTGTGGGACCGTAAGCGAGTTACTCAACCTCACCAAGCCTCATTTTTCCCAGCTGAGAAATGGGCTGGTGGTAGCCCCCAGCTCTCAGTCACTGAGAGGCTTAACAGGCTATACTCCAAGTAAAGTACTTAACGCGGTGCCTGGCACCTCCTTAGCGCCCAGTAATGGTGAGCAAATATTGTTATTTATTAGAGTTGAAAATTAGGAACGTTAACTCCAGAAGTTCAGCCTCTCCTTTTAAGAGGCAAAGCCTTCTACCAGGTGTGGATGAAACGGAGGGTCTACAAGGTGACATGTGGGGCCTCTGAGGGGCTTTGCGTGAGGAACATTGGGATTTTGGAAACGAGAGTTAGTGCCCACCTCTTAGAGAGGCCTGGCCGGCGTTGGCGGGGATGTGTGGCTGAGACCTGGACCTCGGAGAGACAGGTTCAGGCTCACTTCAGACAAGAGGAAAAAGAGGTAAGAGGAAAGGAAAGAGGAACTGGAAGGAAGGCAGGAAAGCAGGCGGGTGTGGAGGGGAGAAAGGAGGGGCTTCAGTCCACGGCACTCTTTGGCCCCAGCTCCTTTCCATTGCCTTAGATGCGCAAGAGTTGCAGCCCTACGGCAAACCTGCCTCTGACCTGAGCTGGCGCGAGTGGGTTTCTATTCCTTGGCCACCCGAAGAGCTCTCTCCACCACTCGGACAGTCTCACTAAATGTCAGGGGGCAGGGGTGGGGTCGGGGAGGATATAGCTCAAGCACTAAAGCCTAGCATGCACGAGGTCCTGGCTTCAATCCCCAGTACCTCCTCTAAGAATAAGTAAATAAATAAACTTAATTACCTCCCCCTAAAAAAATTAAATAAAGGTTTTTAAAATGTCAGGGAACAGTTTTCCCCCCACGACCGTGGTCACAGATACCCTGCTCCATGGGGCACAGTGGGAGCGGGGTTTGCACACGGCACCCCCAGGGATTCCTGAGAGTCACCTAGAACAGACCAGGACTCACTGACGCGCCAAACCCAACAGGCAGCACTTGGCCAGGGCTCCCACTTGTAATGGATCCAGACAGCAGTGCACCAGGCAGGGCCCACCAGCCCCCTGGAGAGAACATCTCTCTGCCACCGAGGGCTAGGGGCCTGACTCAGCAGTTTCCCGAAGCTTTATAATGCCTCTGAGGAAGGAGCTCCACACTGGCTTTGAGGAACTAGCTAAGGATTTTAAGTTAAGTCAACTTTCTAATGGTATAGAGAATCCCCGCCTGTGAGTCATAGAAAAAAAAAATTAATTACATATCCTTTGGACTGCCTTCTGTGGGGGTTTTTTTTATATAGCTGCAGCAGCAGAATTGCCTTCCAAATTATATTAGGTCCAGGTTATTAAAATGGCTTTCAATTCCCTGAGTATATGCAGTGATAGACAGAGGGCTGAAGCACTGGGATGCTTTCCTGTCCTTTTTTCAACTTCTTGCAGATAAGTCACAGGCAGATAACTGAGAATTGACCGTTTCCATCTCCAATTGATCCATTTCCTCTGGTGTCTGTTTTTACTCCTAGACTTCCCCTGGTTTCCAGTCCAAACCAACACTCTTTTAATACTCCAAATCCATTAGACACTTTTCTCTTCCCCCATGAACAAAGGAGAAATGTTTTCGTGCAACTTTATAGAAGCCATCAATCTCCCTGAGAGGCTTGCTACACTCAACAGAATCCACATTATAACTTATGCAAAACAGAGGACTGCGGCGTGGGGGGGAATCCCGCTTTCTTTGAGCAGTAGCAATGCATTAAAGAAAACATGCGTTTCTGCTGAAATTCATATTGGTAAATGGATTTCCCATCTGAAACATTGTTTTTCAAAAGAGAAGCTTTTAATCCCCTTAAGTTCCTTTCTAATCTGCCTTGGAAGTGCTTGTCTCAGGAATATAACAGTGATGATATAACAGATTTAATTTATTAGCACGAGACAGCAGCCAGCCAGCGGAGTACACGAGGGTGCGCACCCACTGCCGGCTGAGTGGGGTTGTCATTCCCGGATGGGCCAGTGCCCTAAAACTCGGCCAAGGGTCTCAGTGAGACAGGCATCCCCTGCTGCCTAGTCGGACGGGCCACCCCAGGGAGCCGATGGCCCCAGTGAGCCAAGAGTCAGAAGGACAAGAGATGCAAAGGCCACTCTTATCATATCTCGTCCCACTCCCAACCAAGACAGGGAAGAAAATGATACATAGGTCAAGGACCCCTACTCGATCCCAGCTCTGCTGGACCTGGAGAGGCAGCAGCAAGTTCACTCTGTTGGCTTGGCCTGCCTCATTCTCTGACCCAGTCAGCTGACCTGAGACAGCTGGAGATGTGGGATGGCTGAGCCCACCTGGCTGGGCTGTTCCAAACCAGCATGGCGGCCCCAGGTACATGCTCACAAAGCTCCATGTCCTCTTTTTCAGAACAAAAAGCTGTTTATTTATTCACTCAACCCATGCTTATTAATGCCATCAAGAGTCAGCCTCTGACACAGAAGTAACACTCTTCCAGTTCCAGGAGAGTACAAATGATTTCAGCATGGAGCATCAATGTCACCTTCAAAGTTGGCATCTCTGCTGTCACATGTGGTGTGACACCACAGTGGTCAAGAGGATGGCATCTGGAGCCAGAAAGTCCTAGGTTCAGATCTCCACTCCAGCATTTGCAGGGTGGGGGACCTCCCTTAAGTTATTCAACCTTGCTGAGCCACTGTTTTCTCATCTGTAGAATGGGAACGTGACCATCTACCTCCAATGAGAAATAAATGACCTCATGATGTAAAATGCTTGCCAGGTGCCTGCACATACTAAGTGCTAATTAATTATAACTATTATCATATATGTAGTTTAACCTGCCGACTCATTTACCCCTTCGGTTTATTCATTAATTCCCCCAAATACTTCTTGAGCACTTATGATGTGTCAGGCTCCACTAGACACTCCGTATTTGGGACCAGGGAGAAAGCAGGGGAGGGAGAGGTGTCTGATAAAAATCATCCTTGATGGAAGTGCAATTTTGCATCTATTCTTCCATTTAAATTTCACACGCATACACAGACTCACAGTAGATATTTAAAGCAGATAGAATCATTCCCATTTTACAGATGAGCGGACAGATCCAGAGAGGTTAGGGGACTTTGTCCAAATGGCAAAGCTGAAAAGAGCCAGGATGGTGGAGTTGGGGTGGGGGAGTCTCAGACAAGCCTCCTCCCATACATTTCCTTGAATAGAATTTTCCAGAAAATAGGATCCTGAATCCAGTCAGTGTAGAATGGAGTAATACAAAACCACCCGCACAGGACCCCTGTGGACCCAGGACATACCCCATCCCGCGGCGAGTGTGTGCTTAGGTAGGAAACCGTATCCCACGCTCAGTGGGGGCCGGGGTCTGCTGTCTTGAGCAGATAAGGAGGAGGCCAGGAAAGAGAAGAGACAGAGGAACTTGACGCTTATTAAAAGCACTTGCTCACAAGCTGTGTTCAGGTCCACATGGTGCCCAAAGCCGGGAACCTGGCCTCAGCAGGGGTCAATGCCCCGTCCTGACAGGCGTGAGCTGGGGAGTCTGGGCTGAAGATGGATGAGGGCGCGAAACACGCCCGTGACAGCAGTAATCCACACGACCCAGGAACGCAGCCTGGTGTTTTGGCCACTTCCCCACACTTTTTATGGGCCCGAAGCCGGGGGAGGGAATTTTCATCATTTCAGACATAAATAACTCCGCGAACAGTGTCGAGATCAGACACCTCGAAATTAACCACTCTGTACAACACAAAACCTCTGGATTTGCTTCTCGGTTGCAGTGATGCCTGAAGTTAGGCAAGGCTCCAAGGCATTAATACAAGCCTGGCACTTCCATCACGGCTCCCGGGAGAGGTCCCTGTCCCGCTCAGTGGGATGCCCACTTCGTGCTTTCTTCTTGAGCATAGATCTTCCATCACTCTCTCTCCCCTCACCCTGGGCTGAGGAACTTGCCTCATTCTTTATGGAGGACATGGAGAAGACCACATTCACGCTCTTTCATTTCCCACCACCCACACGCACAAACTTGCCTAAGTTCGAACCACACCCTGTTTCACTTCACACTTCAAGATACAGTGGGAGATATATGTTTCCTCCCACCAGGGGCCACGTCCCCTTGTGCCCTGAATCTCTCCCCTTCTAAGGGTCTGCCCTTCCAGCTACACATTCTCACACACAGCGGCAACCTGGATTTGAAAGTCTCCTGGATCCTTCTTACCTGCAGTGACAGGTACTGAGTATCTCCCATCTCAAAAAACCAAATCAAACCAGACCAAACAAAAACATTTCCCTTTGATCCTTCCTCTCTACCCAACTATGTCCTATTTTCCTAATTCCCATCTCAGCGAAATATCCTGCAAGTGTTACCTCCAAGCCCCATCTCTACTTCTTCAATCAAGTCCAGGTTGACTTTGCCATCACACCACCGAAACTGACCTCAAGTTCGTCAATGACTCCGTGATGTCAAATGTGAAGAGTACCTCTTTTCTCCTCGTCCTTGACTTCCCAGTCGACCCCTCAGTCCCCTATGAGGCACTCTCTTCTCTTGGCAGCTCCTGCTTCTCCTCCTTCCCCCACTCCTCTCCCTCCCCTACTCCTCTCCCTCCCTGCTGCTCCAAAGCGTCTCAGGACCCTCCTTCTTCACCTCTAGCTGGAGGAGTGCCCCAGGATCAGTCTTTAGCCCTCTTCTCGCCACTGCTTTGTTCACTCCCTCTTTAAGTGAGCTCATTCATTCCATGGTTTTAAATACCATCTGTGTACTACTGACTTCAAAATGATAGCCCCCGCCTGAAAAGCTCCCCTGCGCTCTATCTTGTATATCTGGATGCCTTCTTGCCACCTCCACTTGGGCATCTAATAGTTCTCTCTACAAGATGTTCTATGAGCAGGCAGTTTACAGAAGAAGAACGACAATAACCTCTTGGATGTGTCGAAGCTGTTCAAACTCATTGCGAGTTAACAGAACGCAAATTAAAACAAACTGAGGTATTTTTCACCAATCAGTTTGGCAAGGAGAGATCAAAACATTTAAGAATACACTGTTGATAAGGATTTGAGGGAAAAGTTACCTTTGTAACTTGCAGGGAATGCAAATGGGTATAATTCCCTTGTAGGACAAATTGTCAATATCCATCCAAGTGAAAAACACACCCATCCTCTTTGATCTAGGAAATCTACTTCTAGAAATGTGTCCAATAGCTATAGTTAACTAATATATTTAAAATATGCATTTATTTCTATTAATATTTATCTGATAGAGACACAGTCACAAACGGAAACCAGCTAATACCAGCAATGAGAGACTGGCTGCATAAGTGAAGTCAGTTCCACAGTGAAATACCATTTAAGTGTGGTATGAATGAAAGAAATCTTTACAAGCTAATACATAAAAATCTTCAAGATATAATTTCAAATGAAAGAAACTATGGCACAGAATGTTGGGTATAATATGCTATCAGTATTTAAAAAGGGTGATGGAGACAGAGATACCATAAATGCTTACATAAATATAAAATATTACTGAAAAGAGACACACAAAACTTGTAAGGGGATTGCCTTTGGGGCAGTGGAAGCAGGAGACTAGTTTCTAAAGGATGAAGACACTCTCCTTTATACTTTCTATACTGTTTGGACTCTTTTTCACTTTGTTCAGTTGTTTCATCATCAATTTTACAGCACTATATACTTTTGGAGGGGAGGGAAAGGTAATTAGGTTTTATTTAGGTATTTATTTTAATGGAAGTACTGGGGATTGAACCCAGGACCTTGCACCTGCTAGGCAGGGTGCTCTACCACTGAGCTACACCCTCCTCACTTCATTTTCAATTTTAAAATCATGTTATTTTTCCTCACCTGGCTCCTTCTCTTTTTTTTTCAGCTCTCAGATGAAATGCTACCCCTTCAGCAAGGCCTTCAGGACCATCCCGTCTTGTCAGTTTCCTCTGTTTTTTTCATCCTTCGCCAAAGCAGCTCCACTTCTAACTATTTTAAATATGGGGGTTACAGGAAGATTTAACCCAAAAAAAGATCACTGCTTACCTTATCAGAGAAGCTTCCCTGGGTACCCCATTATCGCTCTCTAATCTTTATCCTGCTTCTTTTTTTTCCCCCAAGGCATTTATCAGCACCTGAAATACTATTACATATTTTTTTTATGTCTTTATTGTTGGCTTTCCCTCATTCCAGAAGAACAGGAATCTTGTCTTGACTATTTTGTTCCTGGCTCTATCCCCTGTGGCTAGAACAATGCTTGGCATGTTGCACATGTTTAATACAATATTTGCTGAATTCAAGAACGGTTCTACCGCTAAGAACAAAACAAATAAAGAAAAAGATGTTTAAAGGTCACCAATCTAGAAAAGAAAACAGCCAAGGCCATGAATTTAGGGCTGAGTCTAACATCTCAATGGGTCATCACCAGTGTCCCTGTCCAGCTTGTGTTGACACTGACTTTCAAAGCAAAGGACCTGGCAGAGCAGCACACAGCACCAAGCGGCCGAGAGAACATGGAGAAGTCAGCAGTGGGGAGCTCTCCAGGAAAAGCCTGGAAGTGTGGAGCAGGGGAAGAGACAACACGACAGAAAGCAGAGGTGAGAGAGGGTCTTTAGCAAACCCCCAAGAGGAAGGGCCTTTCCTAGTCAGGGAGAGTCAAGGCTGGAGGAAGAAGAGAAACCAACGAAACCAAAGGGAGTCCTTGGTCTTTCTGTCACTCTCACCGACCGAGTTCCAGCTTCTCATGGCTGATGCACAAGGTGTCCAGAACAGACAACCACCATGGGAAGGCACAAGTGAATCACCACATTACCTAAGCCCCCAGCAATCCGGCTAAAGGCAGGAGAGCCATGAGTCAGCAAGCCCCTGGGAATCAGCGAATTCAGTGGACAAGCCAGGGGAGCCGGCAGCCAGCGGGGGACCCTGGGAGGTGTGGGTGCCAGGGATCCCCCTCCCCCAGACCAGCTTACTCCTGGCAGCCAGCTTCCCCCAGAGGAAAAGCCCTCTGACCCTGTTTGCTGGGGCTGGGTTTGGGGTAACCCCACGACCAAAGCTTCCGATGACTTCAGAAAACTGTGTTCTCAGCCATGGTGCATCAGCGCCTGCATCCTTTCTGCCAGGGCCTCCCGGAACCTCAGGAAACCTCGTGTTTTCTAAATTGTACTTTTATGCTCAGCAAGCCCTCAGGCTACCTGGTTAAAAGTTTACATTAAAAAATCCTTCATAATTGGTTCGTTTGAATGGTGCCCTCTGCAGAGTCATCAAGGCAGGCCGTGTTCATTAGCGGCCGTTCACATAAAATCCAGGCAGTAAAATGTCAATCATTTCTGGGCTTCAAAAACTGTCTCTAGGCTTTCTCGAGACCAACCAAACGCCAACACGGATAAATCCAAGGCAAGATGAACTTGGGGCAACATCTTCTAAGCCAGCGTTTCTCCACCTTGCCACTATTGCCATTTGAGGCCAGAAAATTCTTTTGTTGTTGAAGGGCCGTGCTTTGCAGGATGTTTAACAGCATCCCTGGTACCCACTAAACGCCAGTAGCATTCTCCTGTTTGTGACAACCCAAAATGTCCCCAGACGTTGCCAAAAGTCTCTGGCTGGGGAGAGGGGGTGGGAGACAAGATAGCCCCAGGTTGAGAACCGCGCTTCCATTTGGACGGCTGAAATTTGGGAGGAAAAGTCACCAATTCAGAAAAGACATTTCTTAAGGGTCTGCTATGTGCTCGGTGCCGTGCTAGACATTGGATTTGGTCAAAAATAAGGGGTGTACGCGGCTCCAAGCATCTCTTTTGCGAGAAGTGGAAACCAAACCCTTAGTTCTTTCTCAGTGACCAAGTTTCAAGGGCCAGATTTTCTGACCGGAGGCGAGGGCAGGGTGAGGTCGGACTGTTTCATTAGGAGAAAATGGGTGGGTGAGCACTTGAGAAACTCCTCCAAAGGCAGGCCTCAGACGTCCTTGTTTTTAGCTCCTCATGTGCATGGATGTCGCCGGCCTTGAAAAGAGCACAACGGATCACAGTGAATCATCGAAGTTAATTATAGAGATCACCGCAGAGCCGTGCAAAGCCCGACTGAGCGTAGCTTGCAACATCAGGCAGCAGAGCAGCCACCAGTGATGATGTTCACTTTAATCACTGGCACTGACAGAGCCCCAGAGCGCTCCCCGCTCCGGGCCTATGCCAGGAAAAATAGAGAAGCAGTCAAGAAAAACACAGTAGCAGTTATCACACCCTCTAGTGACAGGCAGCCACCATTCCCCCCCCCCCCACTGTGGCCTCTGAGACTGACTGTTGGGCCCCCGGGGAGGGGGGCGTGGCGGAGCCGGGTGGACGGACCTGTGGTGGAGGCAGGTGGGTGGGTGGGAGGGAACGCGGGAGCCCATGCAGATGGGCAGGTTAAAGTGGTGCACTGAGATAGAGGGACAGACAGACGCTCAGACACAAGTTGTTTCCTTGCATGAAGGGTTCATTCAAGTGACAGGGAAATGTCCCCGAGAACCTGGCACTGGTGAAGTCCAGGTCCCCCAGAGTTAACTAGTGCAGTCTCTAGGCCGTAGGTAAGTCAGGCTCTCTTCCCAAGCGGCTAAGAACTGTCAATGCGCAACGGGGCTGGAGAATGTGGGAACACCCAGTGTTCTCATCAAGGCTGTCATCCTTCTTGCAAGTTAACAAGTCAGCTTGCCAGTTTCACAGAGGCTGGCAGAAGACACGAGACACCTGGGCCAGACAAAGAACGTTATTACTTCCGGTACAGCCGGCGGCATATTTACAACTCCCTTTGTCCCCAGTCCCATGGGAGCGACTTAGGTTAGCCAGATAGACACCTGTCCATGCAGGGGGTTGCATCAGGGGAGAGAAACCCACACCAAGGGAAGTGGAATCTTTTCTAAGGGGCAGTCAGTGTGCTTGTCCTTTGCTCTGGGGAGACACTAAATCTGTCTTCCAAAGCTCCCCTACAAAACATGTAGAAATGTGAGAGACCCCCGGAGAAGTATCTCCCAGCAGGAATGACCTTCTAAGCCACACTGGCAGAAGAGGAAGATCCAGGCAGTCACAGGTCAAGTTGTGCTAAACCCCTTTCTTCCCACCATCAAGTCTCCACAGCAACCTTCTCATTAGAATACGGACTCCCACGAGTACTCGTCCAGAAATGGGAGCACTCCTTTGCCCAAGTGACCATACCCTGCTATTAGTTAACTGTCTTTTGTTGTTATTGTTTTGTTTTGTTTGGGGGAGATAATTAGATTTATTTACTTACTTTATTTATTTTTAAGGGTGGTATTGGGGATTGAACCCAGGACCTTGTGCATGGTGAGCACAGGCTTTACCACTGAGCTCTACCCTCCGCACACCCCAACCCCCAGTTAACTGTATTTCTGATGATCATTTAGTTTGGACACTTTCGGGTTTATACATCAGACTCTGTGCTGGTTAATGTGAGTCTGTTTTACACAGAACTCCTAATCCTGAAATGTTGAGAGCTGGATCCCTGAATTTAATGTGGTAATTTGAATAATAACAAGGAGTGTTCAGCACTGATTATTATATGTTCTGAGCTCTTTACATTCATAACCTAATTTAATCCTCCAATTTGGTAGACACATCTAGAAGTCCCATTTTAGAGATGAAGAAAGCAAAGCACAGAGAAAGGAAATTATGCCACCAGGGACTCACAGGCACTTGAACTTAGTCTGGCTGAGGCCAAAGCCAGTCATCTAACCACTGCTCAGAATGTCTCAGGAGGCTGTTGGTGACCAGCCAGGCTTCCCTCAGATACCTTCTGTCATTCCCTCTGGCTGAATGGGCCTTAATCTGGGATGCAGCTGAGCCAGGAGGTGATCGCCTTCCCCTGCTACCCCTAGAGCCCTCGGCTCCCTGAGTCAGGCTCATCTGGACATGTAGGTACCTCCTGTTCCTGGAGTCCTTTCCCCTCATCTATGTGCCATCTAAAGCTTTCCGGAAGGTTTTCATGATGCTTTGGGTCCTCTTCCAGTGACTAGTGCTCCATAACACATCACTCCAAAATCCAGCAGCTTGAAACAGCCATTTTTATTTATTTATTTATTTTTGCTCACAATTTTTTTGCTCAGGAATTGGGAAAGGGCTTAGCTGGGACATTCTCGCCTGGGGTCTTTCCTAAGATGGCAATCCACTGTCAGCTGAAGCTACACACATCGGGGGGTGGGAGGGACGTTGGACATCCCAAAGGGCCCACCCGCAAGGCTGACAGTTGAAGTTCAGCTGAGCTGTTGATGCCAGCAATCACATCTGCATGTGGCCTGGCCAACATGGTGGTCTCATGGTAGTCAGAATTAATACATGTGTCTGGCTTTGCCCAGGGCAGGAGTCCCAAGAACCCAGAGGAAGCTGAGAGGTCTTTTCGGAGCTAGCCTCCAAAGTCACGTGTTACAGACTCTGTTGGACAAAGCAGTCCCAGGCATGGCCAGATTCAAGGGACCCTCTCTTGAGGTGTCAAAGAATTTGGGATTCATGGCTTAAAAGTGCCACAGGTCCTAACCAGAGGATGCTCTTCCTGGTCCAAACTAGCAGCATGGGCCTCCTTGTTCTTTTAGTCAACACTGTGAACTCTCTGCCCTTATAAGCTTGTTTCCAAGGCATCTAAGAGTCTGTCTCATCCTACTTCTTAGGGGCCTATTGTGTTGTCTCCTTTGCTGCCTCTTGAACCAGATGCTTACCTGTACAGGTAGAGGTACTAAGGGTCACTAATACAAATGCCTGCAGACATCCGGCAGGTGATATAAATGGGCCGAGTGGGTTGGGTGTGAGGCATTAGGGAGGGGTGGGAACTGTGGCAAACTGAGAGCAAGGCACCTGCTCACAGAAGCTGCCGCATCGTCTCAGCTCCAAACTGGGGTGTGGCTCCAACGTGGCAGATCTTGTAAGTTTTTGTTAGAATTTGGAACTCCATTAACACTGCTTGGTGTACTCTTTTTCTCCTTTAACCTACTGGCAACGAATTCATATCAGTTCACCAGTTCTACAAGAACAGCTTCGCGTTCTGTTTTCCGCAGTTGTTGACTTCTAGCTACCCGTCTCTGTTCATGGGTGAGCTGAGGACCTACATGTGGACATGTGGCCAGTTCCTTCAATGCCACAGTTTCTTTAAAAGGGGGAAAGGGGCTTGCCCTTTTCTTTTCTAATCCGGCTAGGTCTGGGTACCACGGACTCCAACCCTATGACACAATGGTGTGAACTGTGCAGCAGAATTGTCTAGGGGCTGTTTCAGAAATGGCTGATCACACCCCATTTCAGACTGACTGAAGAAGATGTTACCAGAGTGGAACTTGGGAATCTCTCAAAGCCTCCTTAATCTGTTCTTTGCCACCCCATATGCCAGGCTCACATCCCCCAAGGGAGGATGGATTTAAAATATTCTCTTCATTAATTCAACTGCCAGTGGTCCTTTCCTGTCCAATCAGCCCGCCCACCATTGTCTGTTCAGCATCTCTGAAACACAGCTTTGCAGGCTTTATGCCAGTTCTCAGAGTTTTGTGGTTCTCCTTGCCCATTAGAAAGCACATAAAACCCTTAGCCTGGCGTTCAGCCCGCAACTTCCTCCTGAATTTCCCTTGTACGTAGTCCCAGTCCCTCTAAGAACCCTGAATTGCCTCTGCCTCTTATATGGCAAGTAGCTGACACTGCCATGAAGTGATGTGAACATCTTTACTGTGAATCCTGCCTCCTCTTTCAATCCCTCGCTCACACATTTGTTCGCTAAGTTCACTCATTTGTTCACTAAGTTCACTCATTTGTTCCTTACTGAGCATCCACTTAAGTAACCCATACTGGATTACAAGCTCCCTGGAAATGGCAAGCTTTAGCTCCACATTCCAAGACATATTTAGCTGAAGATGACATGTTGAGAGAGGATGGGAACTGGTTTACCAGAAAGAGAGAAAGGACTGAGCAATGAAGTGAAAGTAGGCTACATTAAAGGCAAATTCTGGGTGAAGCGACACTGGCCAGAGAAGAGCAAGGAAGAGCAGGCTGAAGTCCTTCTGAGGGTCTTTCTATGGAGAATAGTACCTGTAGTGCATACTGCGTTTTAGTTAGGATACTGGGCTGAAAGAAACTCACCAACTTAACTCAAGCTGGCTTAAGTGAAAAAGAAAATTTATTTGTTCCTGTGAAGTCTTCAGGTATGGCTGGATCCAGGAGCTAAATGATGTCATCAGGCCTCAACCTCACCCCTTCTCCCTCTCAGCCCTATTTCGTTCCATCTTAGCCCATCTTAAGCAGGCTCTTCCCTCATGGTGACAAGTCGGCCTATGGCAGTCCAAGCTGCTATGCTCTCCTCTAGTGACCCCTATGGAAAGGGTACATCTCTTTTCTCCAGTTATTCCATAGAGTTCTGGGATGGAATCTCTTTGGACTACCAGTGGGTCATGTGTCTATCTCTAAACAGTTACTGTGGCCAAGGGAATAAATATTCTGATTTGCCAGACCTGGGTCATATGCCCACCCCTTAACCAATCACTGGGCTGGACAGGGGCTACCCCTGAACCAATCACTGTGGGCAGCAGCCTTGATTGGTTAGCCCCGGGTCACATGCCCAGACCAGGAAGTAGGAACTGTGAAGCCAGCCTCGTGGACCCACATGGACTGTGTGTGAAAGAGGGAAATATAGATCTCTCCTGAGAGAGATTTATATATATAAACCCTCACATAATGGGCAGCCATGGAAAGAAGATTCTGGAGTACATGCTAACATGTGGAGGGCAGTAATGTCACAGGCAGCTCCATGCCTCCAGGTCCCCTAAAGAGAGGAAGCCCCCTTTTACCCCACATGGAGCATGTGACTCCCACCTCAGCAACCCGCTGCCAGCTTCGGCCTACTCCCCTCGCCCAAGCAAAGTGGTCCCCACACTCCCCCACACCCCATGGGAGGTCTGAGAGTTGAAACTGCCCGAACTGCCCCAGGGCCCTGACACCCTGGGAAGAATGCCGATCCAAGGCCCAGGAGCACCCACGGACCCTCTCCAGCTGGGAGTGGCAGGCGGGGGTGGCCACAGGGCTCCCACTGACCCCCACCCCTCCCTTCCAGCCCCACAGCCTAATCTCGGGAACAGGTGGGAGGCCTGGGCCCCGGCTCTCAGCTTTCATGGCCAGGAGCACAGCAAGGGGAAACTCATTACATGGGTTTAACGGGGTTTAAAAGGCGTTAAGGAGTCCTGTGGGCCAAATTAAGGGGCCTCGACTTACAAGCTGAGTTATGAAGAGATCTAAGGCATGTTTAGGCAGAGGGCAGGAGCCCCAAATCTGGTCTAGCACAGTTGCAGTATGGAAATGTGCACTCCAGGGATTTCACCAAACAGAGAGGAAATAACAGGTGTCTGGGAGGCCAGCCAGGGGTCTGGGGGGTGGAAAGCACCGAGGGGCAGGGGTTTCCTTTTCTTCTCCATAAATGGAGAAAAACCAGGCACCAGCCATCAAAGGGCAGCTGGTTAAATAAATTAAGGTATAATTAAGGTCTATCTTCAGGCTGGGGTACTACATGGCTGTTAAAAAGAATGAGACATGTCTGTTAAGGCCTGGAGAATGATTTCCAAAAATTATTCTTAGGTTAAAAAAATAACCAGCAAAATGTAGAACAGTGTGTCTAAAGGCTATCATTGTTTACACACACCAGTTAGGTTGAACCATACGACATTTCCACTTTTGTAAATCAAAATATCAGTGTCTATATGTCATGTATGTGTACATATAGTTTCCGTTCTGGTGTATATGGAGAGCATCTTTGGCAGTTTACACAAGACTCTGATAACCAGGGATTCCTTTGGAGATACCCTCTGGGACTAGGGGTCAAGAGTGGGAGAGAGAGTTGCTTTTCAGTGCATGACATTTTCTACTCTAGAATCTTTTAAGTCCTACACCTATTTTATATTTAGGGGAAGAATGGTTTTCAGAAAAGACACAAAATATATGTACTACACCATTATCCCATGCAGTCCTAACATCACTCCTGTGAGAGTACCATCAATAGTCCCATTTTACAGGTGAAAAAACTGAGGCAGAGCAGGTCAGAGGCTTTCTGAAGTCGGGAGTGGAATGCAGAGTCAAGTGTGTCTGGCTCCAAAGGCCAAATCCTTGACCAGGAGGAATGCCACTTTCCCTCCAGCATGACTGATCCACTCACACCAGTATCTTCCGGGTTCTGCCCCAGTACGCCTTCCAAAACAGCCTCTGTGAGCCAACAGTCAGCAAAGGGTTCCTCTCTAGTGCTCAGTTCGATCAAGGACTGATGGAGGTACATCTGAGGACAGAGCATCACGAATCTGCCCAGAAGGCCATGGGGGTGCTGACTCGTGGTCCCCTGAGAAAGCAGAGGCTCCAGGTGACTGTTCTCCTCACAGGCTGGACCCCAAAGAATCTTCAGGCCACTGTCACCTGCCCATCTGTGGGGAAACTAACCAAAAGTGCTGTTGACCACAGGGCGGGGGTCCACTTGGCCCCACCAAATTCCAGTATAAGGATAGAAAGAATAGTCCTGTGGGCAGGCACTGACCCATGTGTTTCATAGATACCATCTCATTTCAGCCTCACAATGAGCCCGCGATGTAGATGCGATGCAACCCCAATTCACACATAAAGAAACGGGCACAGAGAGGCTGAGTCACTTGCCTGGGGAGGTAGGGCTGCACTTTAAGCCCGTGCTCTTTCCCACCACACAGTTCTCTCTGCCTAGGCCGTTACTTTTGAAGGGGCCACATCTCACCACATCATGACAGCTTGGATTCAAGACCAAGATGCAAGTTCTGGAATCAGTGTCTAGCTATCTTCTGTAAAACGGGACTGATGACAAGGAAAGGCAGATCCAAGAGTCAAACCCTTTTCTGCTGGTTCCAGAAACCATGATCTTTCCAACACTCCAAGCTCCTCTCGAGGAAGGCAGTGGCTGGTGGGGAGGGTGGCCAAGAGATTTCTGATGGCTGCTTGTCTGTGTTTCCCTTAGGAAAGCTTAGGAGAACATTTCCAAAGGTTTGAAGCTAAAAGGCAGGTCTGTAGCCTCTGCTCTTGACTCAAGAACACATCTCCATCACTGCTGAGCCCAGGGCGGGCAGGAGCAGCTGCCTGAAGCTCTGAAGAAAACAGCAATGCTCTTGAATTTTGATAAATCCATCTACTCACTTTTCTCAAGGTCCTTGGATGGAGCAGGTGTCCATTCACCAGCTTGTTAGACAGATTCTTCCCAGAAAGAACACCTACCTACAGGGTCACCTATGAGGCAGAATAAAGGCATATTCAGGGCATCAGTAAAGCAAGATACTAACCACCCCCCTAAAAAAATAATTAGGCTTTGCTATTTGATTTTTTAATGAAAGTAGCTATCATGTGGGAACCTGGGCTTTCCTTGGACATGTTTAGTGCTTATTTTACATATGACAGAGGACACTAATTGTCATCAGTGTAGGGCCTCAGTATTAGTTAGGGTCATATCAGCTGCTGTAACAAATAAACGCCCCAAATTATAATGGTTTGAACACAACAGAAAATCATTGCTCACCAGTGAAGTCTGAAATGAGTGCTCCTGGTCAGCGTGTAGCCCTCCTCCAAACAGTGACTCGGGGTCCCAGGCTTTTTGTAGAGTGTGCTTTGTTGTATGCAACACATGGCTCCCAATGGTTACCATGCTCATTGGCATCAAGCATACGGGAGGTGTTCATGGCTGGGCTAAAAATGGTACCTATCTGCTCAGATTCCAGTGGCTAAAACTCAGTCACATGACACACCGAACAGCAGGCGAGACTGGGATATATAGTCTAGGAAGAGGACATAGGTTGGCAAACAGCTGGCCAGCCTCTAAAACAATCTCCAAAGGTCTTAATCTGAGTCTAATGGAGAAGCTGGTTTATTCCCAACTCTAGGCAAGAAGGCAGATGGGGAGAAGGGGCTAAAGTCTCCACCCCCTTGTACAGGATCTGGAAGAAGTAACTCTTCAATAAAGAATAAATGGCAAAAACTACACTAAATGTAATATACCAACCTAAGAAGAGGACAAACTACTATTATAAACTTACATTAGATGGAAAGGGATCCTCCACTTCAAAATCCTTTTTCATTTAATAAGTATTTGCTTGGCAATTACTACAAGACAGACTTGGAGCTAGTGCTCAGGACTATAATGTTAAGCTGTCCTGGAGCTCATGTTTATATGAGGGACACAGACAATAGTCAAATAATTGCATAGAGGTATGATCTCCTGTCTTGGTTTGGGTTCTTCCGAAAGCAGCTCTAGAGACAGGGATTCAAATGGAGGTGATACTAGGAAGGTGATTCCAGGAAGCACAAGTTATGGGAGTGGGGAATTGAGTCAAGGAGGGGAAGATAGCCAGCAAGGCATGCATCTTCCAGCCAAGTTCCACTGCGGCATCTGGAGCTCATTCCCACTGGAGAGCTCTGGGCAGCCGTGTAGAATGCACACCTCTGAGTGTTCCCACCAGAGGGGCAAGGAAGCTGGGGTATTATCCACCAACTGTCTTCAGCGTCAGGGGATGCTAATTTCCTGGCACTTCCAGTCCCTTGTTCAAATGGGCAGAACAGACTCTTACAGCCAAAGAAGGGTGCAGATACTGGCAGTCAGGAGTTGGACCATTAGCTTTCACTGACACAGGGCAAGGACTCTGGGCCAGGCGCTGTCAGCATCTGCTACATCACCCAGGTGCCACGAATAAGAAACACAGGGGCAATGAAAATGATGATAAGACGATCAGGCGTAGCTGCAGGGGTGATGGGCTGGTGGGCTCTGGAGCCAGACTGCATGGCTTCCCATCCCAGTTCTTGCACATGGCAGCTACATGACCTTGGGCAAGTCAACAGCCCCCTGCCTCAGTTTCCTCAACTGTAAAAGGGGCAAATGATAGTATCTGCCTCCCAGGGTGGCTGGGAAGATTAAATGGGACAATTCTTTAGAGGAGCTCAGAAGAGCACCTGGCACCGCCTGCGCCTGTGTGCCACAAAGTCAGTCCGACCTGGTATGTAGGTCCCCCCTCCACTTTCCCAAGCAGGTGGCTTCCTCTCCGCATCAGCGTCACGCCACGGCAAATCAGGTGGCACTTTCAGCCTCTCCTCTGGAAACCAAACTTCCCATGACCCAGCCAGGCCGCCCCTCTGCACTCAGTTGATCCCGCCGGACACTCGATAGCCCATTTGGACGTGGCAGCATTTACTTCTCCATTTGTTGGAGTCTCGTTTCAGGCCAGTTCTGAGCGCCGGGCCACAGGGAGAACAATGTCCTCTCTGTTCCCCCTAGCCATTCATGTCGACTTTTGTTTCAGCCTAAAATAACATGAAGCCGGAGGGTATTTTCTTAACACCACCAAGCCCTGTGGAAAATGTGGCGGGTTGTGGCTGCTTGGGGTCCCCAGTTGATAACGACATCGTGATGTATAGGTGAGCTCCTGCTCCTCCAGGGCCAGGGTGACCCTGGGATCAGGGCCACACTTATCTCCCAAGACATCTCGGAGTGTCTGGGATTCCATTTCACGACAGAGGCCCTGGGGGCTGAAGTTATGTTATGTGCTTATGAGCAAAGTGGACTATTCCTGGTTGGGGCTGGAGTGGATTACGGCTGATCACTCGGCCTAAAGTGGGGACATCTGAGAATGTTGAAGAAAGGGAAGGGTTTCCGCAAACCCAAACAAACATAGACTTCAAGAGACGGCACGGGCACTAAACATTTTAAAAGGCCTGCCTGGGTGAACACATGTCCTGCCAAGAGTGGGCTCCCAGAGTCAAAATCTCTTCGAAATTTCTCACCAACCTGCTGGGAACGGCTCTCAGCACACCCCTTAGCAGCTCCATAAATCACACACCGGCAGCTTTATGCCAAAAGGTGCTATTAAAAAAAATTAAAAATTGACTTCTCCAAAGGGCCTTAAAAAAAAAAAAGGGTCCCAAACCCACCACTTTCTTTATTAAAGTTCACAGAAAATAAATATCAACTTTCTTTCAGCCTGAATTTTCTCTCCAACCATAATCATAGAAACTAGAGATGGAGAGGAAAAAAAGTGGGAGGACCCTTTGGGGTAACTTTTTCCATAATTTGTGCAGTAAAATTTGTTGCCACAGTCTTTACAAATTCACTTTCCCATCTGCTCTAGAGAAAGCAAACAGAACCCCAGCAACCACTGGTTGAGAGCAATCCTGATTCTAGAAATTTCTAAAAGTTTTGCCGAAAAAGAGCCCCCAAAATGGAAGAAAAGCTGCCCTTTAATTACAGACGTGCTTTCTATTTTGTTCAGCCCAGTCATGAAATGGAATTGAACTTCCTTTCTGATTCATTCTTCAAAACCTCAATGTCGATTTTATCAGAAACAGATCTGACGCCCTCGTGGTGCTCGCTGGGTCAATCTCAATTCTGGATCCGCGTCTTCATTAAAGCTCGTCTGTTTGGTTTGCTTAGGGAGAAATCATAACAGATCAGGTTTGATTGCCTCTCTGCTCATGGGGAAAGAAAAAATGTACTGACCTCTCCCTCGCCTTATTAGGGCAGCTAGAGGCGACAAAAGTCACAAAACACAATATTTTCTTAAAAGGGTCCCAAACCTCCAATGGAAACTCACAGCATTGAAACTCACAGCCGGGCTTCCCTGTTTTCTGGATCAACAGAGCCCTGGCCACTGGGATGTGTGGGAGAGTCAATGGCTGCCACCAGCGTTTGCTCCTTGCTGTTGAAGATCCTTAGGTGATGGCAGATGTCTCCAAAAGCTGGAAGAAACAACCCAAGTCCCTTCCCCCCCACCCCCTGGACCTCGGCATTGATGCCTCCTTTTCTCACTAACCTTAACTAAGCCACTTAAAAAGAAAGTGGAGGGGGGCATGGGGGAAATCTTTATAGATCGCCATCAAAACCTGACCACAAATGGTTCCAATTTGCTGCAGTGATTAAATCTATGTGAGTTTAAGGGTTTTCATTCAGGTCATTTGCTACTTTGGAATTTTGCTGCATGCCTTGCTAAGAAAACCAACTTATGAGTCACCGGCAAACGTGAAGAAGGAAGAAGGTTACTAAACAAACTCCAAGCGGAGCTTAAGTGGATATAGAAAATAAAGACTCCGAATTCTAAATATGGATCTGAGAAGAGTGTAGAAGGGATTAGAGCCGCCTTTGTGCCTGGTGGGGCGGCCCGAAGTCGGCTCGCCTTTTCAGAGCCAGCAGCCTGGGATCAAAGTAACAGCCACCAGTTTGTCAATATGCTAAGCTGGGTGTTTACACAAAAGTGTCAGCGCGCGCTTTCCACCACAAAGAGGCTCATACATTCGAAGATTAATTACTTCCAAAACAGAGATTGTGGGTAAATACCAAGGCCTAGCCTCCTCGGGGGTATTTGCTTGGCCCCAGGCTGAGATGTGCTGCCAAAGGCAGAGAGCTGGGGGCCAGCACTGAGGAGCTGCTGCAAGCCCATCTTCATCCCAGCACTTTTTTCTCACACACGTGGTTTCTTGGTATTTCACCTTCCCTGAAATACACAGGCTGAGTCCAGCTGGGCAAAAGCTTCACATATGACATCTCTCTTCTCCTCGTCTTTCTCTCTGTCTTGCACTCTTCCACTGTGGGGTGAAATTTCTGAGTTGCTGTCTTCTCCCTCTCTCCTCCCTCCACTACCAGCACATCATTTTACAGGCTACCATGAGGAAAGGGGAAATTGATGGACTGCAGTGTCTTTGTGAAATGATCCCCACGAAGTCATTTAATTTAACCTCAGTGTCCTCCACTGTAAAATGAGTATAAGAAATATGCTTGCCCATCTACAAGCTTGACCTAGTTAGAAGATTTAAAGGAAAGAAAGGCCATCATAATAGAAAGCAATAAGGTAAAGGTGATGATGGCATATTTCTATACCAGCATTCTGATAGGACCTTGTTTTATCAGACATTAAAAACCTGCCTGGATATAAACTGCACAACACACACACACACACACACACACACACACACACACACACACACACACACAGACATCACTCATTACATCAAAAGCCAAGGATAGTGTCCTCTGAGTGTGGTCCTCAGACCACATACATTACAATCACTGGAAACATTTTTTTCTTCAGGCAGTTTCTCAAGAACCAGATTTCCAGTTCAGTGTTTGCTAAATGAGATACTTCCATCACTGGTGGTACAAGGATGGCCCTGGTAGTACAGGAGGGACTGTCCCTCATTTTTACAGCTGCGAATGGATTTTAAAGAGTATTAGAACAAACATGTCAGCACAAGCTTCTATGACTTCACAGAGGAGGTGAGTACAGAACTAGGCATATAAGAGAAAAACCGGAGTCATTTCAATGTGTTACCTAAGTATCTGGCTGAGAAGGAGAAGACAATAGTAAAAATCGCAAAAAGTTTCCACAGACATTTGAATCTGAAAACTCCCACTCTGGAGGTGAGAGAATCTGTACTTCTCAAATCTCCCCGTGACGTCAACTTCAGGCTCAATAAGCAGGTGGTTTCTGTTCATTAATTCATTTGTTAAAAGGGAAAATGACTCAGCAAGGGGTGGAATGATGATATGAGATTCCATGGTGTGTCTGATACACTGGGCCCTAAGGGGCTGCCCGCAGGACTCCTGGAGCTCCTGGCACCGAGGAGAACTTGCATGGAGAATATTTTTGAAGAAAAAGGGCAGGTTCAAAAGAAGTCTTTCCCCAAAGCCTCATTGGGACCCCCACAGCTCTGCTCTTTTGGTCACTGATGCCAGTGTGGACATTTGCTCTAAATCCTCCCTGGGGAAACATAAGATCTCACAAGAAATCCTACAGTGTCAAAGGACTGAGGAAAAGACCCCACTCTGGGGTCTCAAAGAAAGTTCACTTGCTGATTCATTCATTTTTCAACAAATATTTACTGAGGACCCACTTTGTGCCAGGCACTGTTGTGGGCACAGAGGACCCTATGGAGAACAAAACCGATAAGGTCCCTGACTTCCAGAAACTCATGGTGGGGCCCACGGTGGATCATATGTAGGAAGCTCATGGAATGATGCAATAAGTTGGCAGACACCCTGGCTGTACTTTTGACATAACCCTGAAGAAATTACCCGCTCGCCTATGGCCCAGGCTTATAACTGTGCCCCCTTCCCCTCCCACCACCACTGCTGCCCCCACGGTTCTATGGACCAGCATTAAGTGCACTGTGTCCTACAGAGCTTCCTGGAGGTGTCTGCAGCTACCAGCATTCACGGCCTCCTGTCCTCCACTCACGGCAATAGCTGCCCCACACCTGGGGATCAGACTGGTCCCTTTCTTTCCAGCTTATAGATTGCACCTTGTCCTCAGGCATGGGGAGGAGGCTGCCGTGGGTGGAATAAAAAGTAGACTTGCAAATCAAGCCATCATCCCCTGGAGGGTGAATGCTGGGTGCATTCATTTTCATCATTCATTCATTCATTCATTAAATGTTGGTATCAGGTCAAGAATATGCTGGGTGGGCAGTGCCAGGCTTGGGGTCCTGCAATGAACTGGCCAGACAAGGACTGAGGCTTTGAGAAGCTTTATTGGAGGAGGAGGGGAGAGAGGGAGAGATGTGCAGATGCAAACCAGCAAACCAGTTTGCTGAGACCATATTTCTTGGCAGGAGGAACTGCCCGAAGGGAAACAGTATGTTCCCTCCACTCCACGACATGCAAGAGACCCAAGGGAAGTTCTGCAGAATCGGGAAGGCCCTGGGGTGGTATCTGAAGACCATCACCATCCAGCCAGATCTTCATCACCCAGTTGGCTGCTAATTGCTGGGCGTTGCTCCTGAGCTGGGTAGGTAGAGCTCAGAGCAATGACACTGCGGGAATGCAATTCACATGGTTAATTACAGGAGAATCGGCATGTCGAGAAGTAGAGATACATGTTGTTCAACAAGAGAAATGAGTTGTAGGTCCTCACTGGCATCCAGGAGCCAGTTCAAGGTTGCCCCACACCTCTCCCTTGATTTATCTCCCATTTCGATCATGTCCACAATTGCAAAACAGAGAAGGTGTTATCGCTCTCATCTGCCCATGGCATCTAATTAGAGATATGACTGAACAAATCAGTTTACTGAATGCAGCCCATGCCTGGAAGCTCACTTCTGGGTACAGGGTGCTCCGTGGCAGGGCGTAGCCCAAAAGACTCACCAGGCAGCGATCAGGAGAGCAGATAAGAGGGTTGGTTCCAGTAGTCACAGTCTGTTCAGAAACTCCCCGGTGGTCACAGGTTCAGGGAAAATTCTTACTCTCCCACATAGGTTGGAGCGATGTCTCGGGTCACAGGTAGGGAGGAGAACTTGGAAAAAAAAAAAAAAAACACGAGACGGGCTCAGGGGGAGCACACCTAGAACACTGGAGGCTGAAACCTATGCCAAGAGAAGAGACAGGAGTCCACGTGAAGCAGAAGCAAATCCAGGGGCCTGTGCCCTGGTCTGTGCCGGATCTCCATGGCCTCTGTAATTTAATTCCTGGAGCAGGTGAAATTTAAAAGGCCACAAGGTGGATAAAAAGATACAGTCTGGTGGGTTTCGTAAAGCTGCTGGGTTTTTGATCCAAGGTACCGAAGGAGAGGAGGAAAGATGATATTGACTCAGCCACTGGAGGTTAAAAGTACATACTGTCAGTGTAAATAATTAGGCTTTTAAAGAGAGCATTTCACACTGTTTCATGGGCACCCATGGGAGCTGGGGAGGGGAGGTTAGAATGGGCAAAAATCGCTGAGGGCACCTTTCCCTTTTCCACTGCATCTGGAGGGGATGCTAAGAGGCACTAAGAAGAGAGCAGAGAGAGTAGGTGGGGGTCCAAAGACCCCCTGACTTGTTGGCAAATTTGGGGTACCTTATACATAGGTGCATTTGTCTGACTTTTGCAGGGGGTTGTGACTTTCTTTCCTCCTAAGGTTCTGAAGAGCCCGTCTCTTAAGAGATGTAAAAGTGAGGGACGCAGAACCAGGGAAAACAAGCATTTAGGTCCACAAAGGCTGGAACTCTTCCATTTCAGCTGCCACTCAATTCCGTGTAACACAAGCCTTGCACAGAGAAGATGCTCCATAAATATTGGGGTGAAGACAAAGAAACCAACCAACCAATAGGCACCCACCCTGGTCTACCTGTCCCACAGCACCATCAGTCAGCATCTCTCAGGCAGCTTCTAGGGGAAAAGGACTTTTTATCCCTTAACCCATTCCATCCTCCCAGCGGTGCTGCAATGTAGGAGTGGTTATCCCCATTTTTCAGATGAGGAAACCGGTGGAAGGGCTTGCTCAGGCCACCCAGCTGGTTAGGAGCACCAGCAGGATTTGAACTCAGAGCCAGAAAAGGTTATAATTCTCCAGAGCTGAGGTAGAGGGCAGCTCCAGTATTTTTCCAGAGGAAGGCTCCACAGAAGGGTCCAGGCCCTCAGGAACATAGGCCCAGATGCCCAGCCTGTCAGACAGGACAGTGGCCACAGGCCTGGAGGAAAAGCCAGCCTTCTCCATGTGACCTGCTGCTTTCCGGAGAAGGTAAATCCACTTCTCAAACTTTAACGTGTGTGGAAGCAACTCAGGGCACGGCTAAGGAGATTGGAACATGCCACCGCTCTCCCAGCAGATGCTCCCAGGTGATTATGACGCTGCAGATGATGCTGTAACATCCAATTAAAACCACAAAACAGGCTGCAAATTCCTGTGCCTGGTGCTGAGGACCGCACTCTCCCATCACGTGGGCAGCTCTGAAGCCCAAACTTGAACTTCCTACCTGCCATCTTAACTGAGAAGCCCTGCGGAGACAGCAAGGCCAGGGGCTTGCTTTCGAACCAGACAGCAGGAAAGTGACCAAGGCAGAATTTGGTGATTTTGCCTCTAAACGATGCAGAGCAACTTACTAGGCTCTGCAGGATTCTCCGTGGCGATCAAGCCTCGGACTTGTCTCTCTCCAACCCCTTCGCAACACACTTAAACCAGGGCCTGCTGGTGGCTTGGGAGGTGGCCACTGAGTATAAATATATATGGAGCTGACAGAGCCAAGATGGGCAGGGCATCTCAGGAGGATGGTGGTCTCACTGTCATTATCCAGGGCAAGGAGGCCATCCCAGCTCTGGCATCGACTGGATACACGCATTCTTCCTCCTGGACCAAGCTATGCCTCCATGGATGTCCAAACTGAGGGTTTGCAGAAAGAACAGCTGACATACAGGTGAACATTTTTTACCTTGAGAGATAGATATAGATAGATCGAAAAATCGATCGATAGATTCTTGGGGATTTATTAATGTGACTTGGAAAAAATAATCAGCCTGGCCCATACTTGGCCCATAATTTGAGAAGTGGCCTGTTAGCATGACCTCAGGCAAGTGACTTTACTCACCTCTGTGTGATGAGTCTGGCTAGTTTTATCAATTTGGTTTATCTTTTCAAAGAACCAGCTTTTAGTTTCATTGATCTTTTCTCTTGTTTGTTTAGTCTCTATTTCATTTATTTCTGCTTTGGTCTTTCTGATTTCTCTCCTTCCACTAACTTTGGGGTTTGTTTGTTCTTCTTTGTTTAGTTGCTTTAGGTGCAAACTTAGGTTGTTTATTTGAGATTTTTCTTGTTTCCTGAGGTTAGCCTGGATCGCTATAAATTTTCCTTTTAGAACTGCTTTTGCTGCATCCCATAGGTTTTTGGGGGGTTTTTCTGGTCTTTTTTTTTTTAATTGAAGTATAGTCAGTTACACCTATTTCTGGTGCACAGCATAATGTTTCAGTCATATGTATACATACATACATTCATTTTCATATTCTTTTTCACTATAGTTTACTACAAGATATTGAATACAGCTCCCTATGCCAAACAGACAAAATTTGTTTTTGGATTGTAGTGTTTTCGTTTTCATTTGTCTCTAGGTATTGATGAGTGAGTGAGTGTGTGTGTGTGTGTTTGTGTGTGTGTGTGTGTGTGTGTGTGCAGGAAGTGGAGGATACAGGAAACCTGGGAAGGTGATGAGAGAATGCTTGTAGTTTGGGGAATGGCGGGAACCTCTGACTGATTTTGTCAGTCTGCCTTCCTGCTGACTCCTGGCAGAGCTGGCCGACTGTGCCCACAGTCCCAGCATGTTCTTCCAACAATGCTCATCCTGATGACGCATGGTGCCCAAGGGGCCTTTACGAAATGTAGCCAGGCTCTCCAGGTGGCCTCCCTACTGCTCCGAGGCATGCAGGGGCGGGAGAAGAGGGTGCCTATTGTTCCCCAACAATCCTCTGGGCTTATCTCAGCTCCACCTTGGCCCAACTTCTCTCTCCTGCCTCCTACCAGAAACCTAGAGGGAGCTAATTGGTGGGAGTGACCTGACTCATCTGACATTAGACAGCAAGAGATTCATGGAAACTTCAGCCCTTCCCACTCTGTGCCCACACCTCTGGCCCCGAGAAAGCAGCCTGAAGTGCCCCGATCCCGTGGGACACTTGGCCAAGGGCTTAACAGGGCTTAACACAGCCTTGCAGATAGTCATGGAAAGTCTGCCAGCCCATCCATCTGCTCCCCAGCCCCAGCCCGATGGGCCTGAGCTGTGCTCCATCCATGTCCTCTCACAACCCCAGCAGCGCTGCCACACTCTCTTTGTAGAGGTCCAGGGAGCACTGTAGTCCTGCCTCCAGGGTCCCCTCAGAAATGCACTTTGACAGGATTCTGTTTTGCATGTAGCACCAAATGTCCTTGGAGGGGACCCAAGATTAACTTGCCTTATCTTGAAGTCTGCCTGGCAATCAACTGGGTCATGGCAAAGTTCCACCGCAAGCAGAGAAATCACACCATCCCGATCACCTACGCTCCCCACCGGATCCTTCGGAGGGAGGGACAGTGGCCAACCTCCTCGTGACCCCAGCCCTGCAGTGGGTCGAGGTGCACAGGTCTGGCACGGTCCATACCACCCAACAGGCATGGCCCAGGGCTTCCTCACCTACACCCAAACCGAGACCCCTGCACACTAGTTTACCTTGGGAACAGAGGGATGGGCAAGCATTAGGAGTGCTCCAAATCCTTGGGAGCCGCTGAAAGGCTGAACAGAAGAAATTAAAGCCAGAGCAAGTCCTGGACTTGACATGGGTGAGGTCTTAGTGAAGAAGATAAAATGGTGTGGAACTGGCACGGGGACAGAAAGGAGGGCCCCCAAAGAGATGCATTTCCACATAGAGTACCGTTTATGGTGTGGATGGCTGTCAACTGATGTGAGAAAACAAATGGTCTCTTCCATAAATGATGCTGGGAAAACCAGTTAACCATTTGTTGGGAGGAATAAAACTAAATCATTACCTATACCATACACACACCAGAAGAAATCCCAGAATGCCTGATACAACTCCTGGTTTTAAAAATGATATGAACATTGTGTGAAATGAAAAAAGCCCATCACCGAAAAACAAATACCGTACGATTCCATTTATGTCAGGTACCTAGAAGAGGCCAACTCATAGAGACATAAGGTAGAAATGTGGCGGCCAGGGTTTGGGAGGAGGGGGCAATGGGTGTTCAATGAGGACAGAGTTTCAGTTTGGGAAGATGAAGGAGTTCTGGAGTGGCCGGTGCTGATGGGTACCCAGCAACGTGTGCTTAATGCCACTGAACTGTACACTTAAAAATGGAGAAGACGGTAAACTTTATACCGTGTGTATTTTACCATAATGAAAAATGATCATCTGTCAATGTCATTTTTTAAAAATCATATGAGCATTAGAGAATAATATGAGATAATAGCTTTCATAACCTTTGGATGGGGAAGTCGTTTTCCGTGTCTTAAGCAAGAGATGAAATCTAGAATCATACAAGAAAAGGTTGACAAAGTTACAATGCTACGTTAAGATCAACAAAGACAGCTAAAGAATTTTTTAACGACAGTCAGGACAAGAACAAGAGAATGGTAATAGATCCCCGGCCCGCGCCAGTGGAACTTCGGTCCAGACGTTTCTGCTCTTCAGCCATCTTCACCAGTTCAGCCTTTTCATCCAACACCTCTTTTATCATTTGCCTATTTTTCCTTTAAAGTCATAATCAACTCAGGTGAGGAATACTTTATGGACAATCAAATGCACCCACTCTAAATGTCCATCCCCACGAGTTTGCACAAACTCATATAAGCATCTCCAGATCAAGAGGCAGACGCTTCCCCCCATCCTCAGAGTGCTCCCGGGTCCTCTCACATCCAGCCTGTCTCCACCCCAGGGCTCTAGCTCTGGTTTCCTGCGGCCATGATTTGCCTTTTCTGAGGAAGTCATAGAAATGGAATCATGGAGGATGTAGTCTTCTGTTTCCGACTTCTCTCCCTTAACCCAGGGCTTTTGAAACGCCTCATGCTGTCGTGTGCTTTGTTACCTTGTTTCTTTTCATTATCGAGTAGTTCTCTCTTGTACGGAGTTGCCACTGCTCCTTTCTCTGTTCACCTGTTGACGGATGTTTGGGTTGGCTCCAGTCTGGGGCTCTCAGGAACAATACTGCTATGAACATTTGCATAGGACGCCTGCTTTCACTTCTCTTGGGGAAACACCTAGGAATGGAACCGCTGGGTCATATGGTAACAGGTGTTTTAAACTAATTTCTAACTTCATCTTGAAAGAAAACTTGAGGTCACTACTATAATTAAAAGGCAGTATCACTTGCCATTAAGCAAAGTTTACCATGATAATAAAAAACCTCAAGATTTAAATATATATATACAATAGTATTGCATTTGGTATGCAACCTTACACAAAGCAAGGCGCTTACACGCCAGAGAGATGCTTTCTCCTGACAAAGGCTTTGAGCCTTAGGTTACTACCAGAGAACTCTCTCTGCTGAAGGGGAAGCTTAGCAGGTGTTGGAGAGATGTCAGGGCTCTGGCCAGGCTGCCTTGGAGGGAAGGAATGACTGTGATTCAACGTTACTGAATGTCACACAGATATGCCACCTGTGTCGCTCCCTGGGCAGGGATGAGGGATAACACGGAGAACCGGTGAATTTGCTCGCCTCTGTGGTCAAGGAGAAAACACTTCCAGCTTCATGGAGCTACATATTTAACAAAAAATTATAAAGTGTTGTTATGGGCCAGGCACTGTTGTAAGCGTTTTACAACTATTAGCTTATTTATGAAAGATAAGCTAGAGCCATTTTTTTAAATGTATTTTATTTAAAAAGAATTTTTATTAAAGTGTCGAGGTATAGTCGGTTTACAATGTTGTGGTAGTTTCTGGTGTACAGCGTAGTGATTCAGTTATACATATATATATAATCCTTTCCATATTCTTTTTCATTTAGGCTATCACAAGGTATTGAATATAGTTCCCTGTGCTATACAGTAGGTCCTTGCTGATTATCTATTTTATATATAGCAGTTGGTATCTGCAAATCCCAAACTCCCAATTTACCCCTCTTCCCCCTGGTAACCATAAGTTTGTTTTCTATGTCACAGACGCAGTCTGAGTCTGTTTCTGTTTTGTAAATAAGTTCATTTGTCTCACTTTTTTAAGATTCCACATATAGGTGATATCATATGGTATTTTTCTTTCTCTTTCTGGCTTATTGCACTTAATGTGAGAATCTCTAGGTCCATCCATGTTGCTGCAAATAGCATTATTTTATTCTTTTTTATGACTGAGTAGTATTCCACTGCATAAATATACCACATCTTCTTTATCCAGTCATCTGTTGATGGACATTGGGCTTGTTTCCATGTTTTGGCTGTTGTAAATAGTGCTGCTATGAACATTGGGGTGCGTGTATCTTTTCAAATTAGAGTTTCCCGTGGATATAAGCTCAGGAGTGGGATTGCTGGATCATATGATAAGTCTATTTTCAGTTTTTTAAGGCATCTCCGTACTGTTTTCCATAGTGGCTGCACCAAACTACATTCCCACCAACAGTGTAGGAGGGTTCCCTTTTCTCCACACTCTCTCCAGCATTTATATTGTTTGTGGACTTTTTAATAATGGCCATTCTGACAGGTGTAAGGTGATACCTCGTTGTAGTTTTGATTTGCATTTCTCTAATAGTTAGTGATACTGAGCATTTTTTTCACATGCCTAGTGGTCATTTGTATGTCTTCATTGGAGAAATGTTTAAGTCTTCTGCCCATTTTTTGATTGGGTTGTTTATTTTTTTGTTATTAAGTTGTATGAGTTATTATATTCTGGAAATTAAGCAGAACCTTTTTTTTTTATGAGAGGGGAAACACACACCTGGTTGTTTCTGATGAGAATAAGATTTTTCACCCAACTAAGTAACATTGCAAGTAACAAGCCCTTAAGATAGTGACACCCCTGCTCAAATCAGAAGCCCCGGTCAGAAGTGAGCCTGATCACAAGGCTATCAGGCCCCTATAAATCCTATTCCTAGAGGCTCAAATGCCAAGCCCTGTAATGTGACAGCTGGAGCCCCAGCACTGCCTAAGGTTGCGGTTCCAGGATCAGATCCAGGTCAGTGTCCAGGTCCTGCCAGCCTTAGGCAAGCAACTTAGTCACTCAGTTTCCTCATCTGTGACATGGGAATTAAAAAAAGTCTGTGCTTAAAAAAAAAGAAAACAGTCCTGCTCATAGACTCTGTAGATTAATTGGAAGAGAGGCATGAGATAACAAGAGAAGAGCATTTAGCACAATGCCTGGCAAGTCGCCCTCAGTGAATGTCAGATGTTCCAGCTGTTGTTATAACAATAATATACATGCAAGTACACAGGGTGCTCTGTGGGTAAAGGAAGCTGTGAGTCAGTCTGTCAACAACTGGTGATTCTCAAGTAGCCACTGTGTGCCCAGGACTATCTTAGGCTCTGGATCCCTAGTATTGGAAAAGGAAACACAGGCCTGGTTCTCCCCCTCATCAAGCTTATACTCAGCAGAAGGTAGAAAATTAACATAAAAATAATAGATAAATAAGATAATTTGGAGGTTTCAAGAAGAGCTATAAAGATGATGAACTAGAACAATTTGATACAATTAAGAGTCAGAAGAGGCCTTGAGAAGATGGGGGAGGGAGATAGAATAATGGTGAGCTTTCCTCAATAAAAATTAGCATGTACAGAGGCCCTGGGGTTACCTGGTTTGAGGGCAAAATCAGCCAGAAGGAGAGGTTGGTGAAGGTCTGATTATCCGGGGCCTGGAAAGCCACTTGAGAAGTTTGTATTTTATTCTGGTTGGAACAGAAATATTTTCCTTAAAGTATTTTAAGTGAGAGAAAAAAGTGATTGGATTTGAGTTTCAGAAAGATCACTCTGTCTGTTGTGCAGAGGATGAATCATTGAGGGTAAGAACAGAAGCAGAGAGTCCAATTTGCAGGCTGTGGCAGGAATGTAGGCAACAGATGTGGACTAGATGGACGTGGCTGGTCACTGGGTAACTGGTGAGAAGCAGTCCTACACAGGATGGCTTCTGAAGTTAGACAGGACTGTCATGCTGATGGACTAGATAAAGAGGAAATGAAGGGAGTCAAGAAGAGTGCTAGGTTTTTGGCCCCAGCAACAGGGGAACAGTGTTGCCACTTCCTGAGATGGGTAATGATAGGAGAAGAGCTGGTACATTTGAAGCGTTTTAAGTTTGCAGTGTCTGTTAAACAGTTGTAAAGGGAGGGTAGTGTCTTGGGCCTGGGGAAGAGAGCCAGGCTAAAAATGAACATTTTGGATGAAAATATAATGTATTCTAAAGCTATGGTGTATTCCAAATGACATCACCCAGAGAGAGAAAATAATGAGAGAAAACAGGTCACATTTTTCAATACTCAGTGGCCCAACAGAGAAACATAGTTGAGAAATGCCGCATACCACATTCCCCTCTTGGGGATGCACACCAGCACATTAAATGCACTGATAAGTCCTGCAGTTAGCCTAGAGGTCTGCTTATGTCTCTTTAACAGGATTTCCCAGATGTATTTGATCACAGAAGCCTTTTTGCTTATAAAACCATTGAACGTGCCATGGAGCGCCAAACAGATCAAGAACTCAAGCTGGGTCTTCAAGGATGAGTGTGATTTATGTCTAGGAGAGCATCAAGAACAGGGGCCGGCAAACTTCTGTGTAGGATCAGAGATTACGGATTTGAGGCTTTGTGGGCCATCTGGTCTGTGTTGCAACTGCTCGGCTCTCCCACAGCACAGAAGCAGCCCTGGACAATATGTAAATGAACGGGCATGGCTGTGTTCCAGGAAAACTGTATTTCCAAAATTAGGCAGCAGGCCAGATGTGGCCCAGGGGCCGTATGTTGTTGACATCATCTCCTGATCTGGGATAAGGAGAGCTAAAGAAGGCAAAAGGCAGGGGAAGGTGTGATCCAGAGGAGAGAGAAGGCAGAGTGTTTGGGGGGAAAAGGAGGAGCCAGTCTAGCGGGAGGGGGGGCACCTCCTTCCTCTGTTGGTCTCTCAACAACCTGGGAGGGGTGGAGGAAGGTCCCAGTATCCAGTTCTACAGGTCGAGGCCGGAAGATCAAGCAGCCTACCCAACTGAGGCCCCAGCCCACATCACCTGACCCTGAGCACACCGCCAGATCACCTACCACGTGACAGAAACAGAGGAAGACAGTCCGGCAGCCAGACTCCGCCTCCCTCCGAGGATGGAACTTTATCCAGAGGCCATCTCCACCCAGATCAAATGGCCATCCCGGTCCATGCCAGGCTGCCAGCCTGCCCCACCACCTCCCTCCCCTACTCCAGTAGATGAAAGGAAACCTTGCCTCGCCAAACAGAGAAGATATGTGAATTAACAAACACCAGAGCCTCCGGTGCCCATGATAGCAAAAAGAGATCCAAGGAAACACTGATATTTATTTATCTGGTGTTTTCTTTCAGATCTAGCAGTGCGACAGTAACACGTGTCACCGTCAGCCCAGGCCCTGCTGGCAACACCTTGAAAACGACGTGGAGGTTCAGAAAATAAACAGCAGTCGCTCTGATTCCAGCGATAAAATACCAGTGTAAGGAGAGCCTCCTGGGATCCACAATCTGGAATTGTCAGGGGATGCGAATTGTCTGTTTTTTTGATAAAAGATGTCAGCTACCCTTCCGGGTTTTAAACAGAAAGAAACACTTCTGATTATGAGACCAGTTGTATATCGTGAAGTCTGTTGAAAGAATCAGTGTGTGCAGTGAATGTGCTTTCCTCGCCCATCAATGTCCTTAAAATTTCCTTATCAGAAGAAAATTCAGCCAAATCAGAGTTACAAAAAGTACACAACTCGAAAGTGTCTTGTTTTTCTCGGAGCCCTTGCCTCGTGAAGGCTGAAGTTTCCTGATTACTATTCACTTCAAAAAGCCTTCAAAGACTGCTCCAGAATCAGCAATTATTATTATTTTTTTAAGGCTTAGGACTAATTAGCCTCATGAAAGATTGTTTTGTTGTGTGCGGTTTGTGGTTGTTATGTGGCTTGTTTTGCCTTGAAAAATGCTGCAATTGCTTTTTTCCTTCTCAGTTGAAATTCAACCAGGGGAAAAAATAGCCCAATTAGGAATCATCAGTGGACTACCTCACACATAATAAGCCCGAATAAATAAATATTTATTCAATGAGTGAATGAATATTGAACAGCTTCACATCCTGGGACTAAGGATCCAAAATAAGAATTTAAATAGCCATCAGTACCTGTTGATCAAAGCAAGCGAGAGGAAGAGCCTTACTAATACCAGTCAAGCTCATTTGGTCTCCAGAACACTGTGAAAGATCATTTATTCATTCAACAAACCTTTAAGGAGTGTTCACTCAGACCCAGGCTCATGCTGGGTACTGGGGGTGCAGCAGGGAGCAGGATGCCCCAGTCCCTGACTGCCTGGAGGTCGTATTCTGATAGGAGTCACCCCATGACTTTCATGTTGGAAACAGCCCTTTCTGGAAATTCTACCATGAAGAGATGAGTTTGGGCCACTGTGATCTTTGCCAAACACAAGTAGGTGTGTCACTGCCCTCTCTCCACTTTCACATCTCTTCCATCAGTGTGCTTAAAATCATTTAATACTTTCTTTTTGTTTCTGTGATGTAGACCAACCCCTTCCATGGCCTTAACAGGGCCAGCAAGGCCTCATCTAACGAGGCCCCTGCTGACTTCGCCAGACTCACTCCCATGCTCTGTATTCCAGCCACCCCAGCCTCTTCAGGCCCTTGTATCTGCCATGCTCCCCTCCGCCACTGGGCCTTTGCACCTGCAGTTCCCTCCGCCAGGAGTGTTCTTCTCTCCCCTGCTCTCCTTTGTGCAGCAGGTCCTACTCATGATTCAGATCTCAGTGCCAGTTTCTCAGGGAAGCTTCTCTGGACTTTTCTGACCAGGTCTTTCTTCCCTACAGGGTCCCAAAGCCCCAGGTTGCTTTCCTCTGTAGCTCTCATCCCCGGATGAACACATTTGCATTCATTCATGTGATGATACAACCATCTGCCTCCCCTTCGCCTAGATCTGTCACTCCAAAGGGGCTTTATCTGTTCTCTGGACCTCTGTGTCCCCCACACATCATACGGTTGTAGATTTGTTGAATGAGTGGATGAATGAGTGAGTGAATGAAGGAAGGAAGGACCTGCTAAAGTTCTAGACTGCCAGTGGCACACGACGACCTCCAGGAGCATTGCCTTCGTCTGCTTTAAGAGAAGATGAGTCACCTTTCTTTCAGGAGTCTCTCTGTTTCTAGGCAAAGTTGGGCTCCGCCTTCCACCAGGCACACACATCGGTCCCAGCCTGGGCAGGCCTGGGCCTGTCATTCTGCAGGAAAACGGTGTGACTCTTGCCAACCTACACATCCAGGGCACCAGCCCCAGCCCACCCCTGGAGGCCCTGGTTCCCTGGGGTCCCCAGTCCCAGGGGACAAGCACAATTCTGTGTCCTCGTTGACCAGGTTCCTTGTCCTTCCAGATCCACAAGCTGTCTGACAAGATTAGATCTTCCAACCAGGCTCCAAAGAGGGTAGGGGCCAAAAAGTCGTGGCCCCGTCTAGCAGGGCAGCACCCGGGGAACCGCAGCCACTGCCCCAGCTCACCCAGCAGAGGAAAAGGCGAGGGCAGCAAGGTCACCGGTCATTCCTAGACAAGGAAGCGGGTTCCTCCAGCACCAAGGAGGATGAGTTCCCTTCCCAGAGTGCCAGGCACAGTCTGATCAGGCCCCAAGGACCATCTCCCAGCAGTGAAAAGGGGAGGACTTGACAGCCCTGCTGGCGAGACACTGGGCTTCCGTGGTTGTCAGGATGTGGACTCCAGACAGCAGCTGCCTGCGTCCTACTGCAATGGTGTGAACTTCAGCATTCATTTAACCTTCAGTGCCTCTGTTTCCTCATCTGGAAAATGGGCTTTTAAAAAATAACACCTATCTCATAGGATTGATGTGAAGATTAGATGAGTTGATACAGGCAAAGTAGCAGGGCCAGACACATAGCTTGGCTGCTCCGGGTGCTATAAGATTAGCTATTACCATTTTTATCAGCTATTATAATTATCGGTGGAGTTGCACATGGTAAATGCCATCTCCTCTTAAGCACCGGAATGGTCAAGGCATAAGGCAAATTGATTAATTCAGTTTTCTAGGTTAGGAGACAATCTCTATACATATTGATTTTCAAACATCGTTTGAAATACTACTTGTATTTTATAAATAATTTGCAAGCTGAATCAAACTCTTTGATGTGTCGAAAGAATGTTACAGACCCTAAAGGGTCTTTGAAGGGTCTGGGAATCCTCTGAAGTGCCTGGGTGGTTCGTGTGGCCCTGATGCAGACACCAGTGTGAAATGAACCCTGCAGGTTCGGGGACCGGGTTCACAGGGTTCGAGCCCCAGCATGGTCCTTGGCCAGGTTCACGGGGCTCTTCCACACACCCTTCTCCGCCCTCATTTGGAAAATGGGAATACTGCTAGCACCTCTGCCATAGAGCCATCGTGAGGCTTTAATACAATAATTGACTCAAAAGCATTTAGCACATGTCCCAGCAGAGAGTAAGGACTTGATAAATGTTTGCTTCTGTATGTTATTCTGTTGGACAGAATTCCACTCTGTAAGGCACGGCGGTCCGTGCACAACAGCTGAAGATGTAGAAGACGCAAGCTGGATCTCCAGGGTTTGTAAACTAAAACCCCACGCCCTTTTGTTTTTCTAGCAGTCACCTTGCTCATAAAAACCAAGAACCCTCTGTTCTTTGCCAGTCAACTTGCTGGCTGGGTGCCGGGTCACCAGGAGTTGACAGCATTGCAGCAACTCAACACTCCAGGCTCCGGACAAAGCAGCCGTGCTTGGCCGCTGTGAAGGAGATTTGTCATTTTGTTTCGAGTCAGGGGATGGTTTCCCCTTTCCTTCTGGACCTGCGTCTAATTTCGGCCAAAGCGTATACCAGCTGCCCACCCCTGACTGGCCCAGCAGGCATCTATCCTGATGTGAAGCAATTTCATAAATTCAAATGGGGCACGTTTCCTACACAATCTATTTAGCTTAACAAGTTAATCAGGGTGCGCGAGCCCAATTTGTCACTGCGCTGTTTTCTCTTGCCTGCCGCTCTAATTGTATAAATATGCCCAGAGGTTTGATGAAACTTCTAACATCTCAAACAACAAATGGCCCACTTAACAGAGGGTGCTGTGGCTATTTTGAAGAAGGGCACGTCCCCCCCTGAAGCTGGAGGCTCCCGCTCAACCCAGCAGCCTGGCACAACTGGGTTACTGCTCCTTGGGCTCACCCAGATGCCAGGGTCTGGGCCATGGCAAGCGGGCAGGGAAGGAGTGAGGGAGGGAGGGAAGGATGCTACAGAATGCAGCTGTCGCCAACTCCCGGGCTAACTCCAGAAAACACCAAAGCCTATCCTCTCCGAGATCTACGCTCTTTGGGATTATGCAGAAGGGCAAATGGCGAGACTCAGGGGCTTGAAAGCGCGATGCCTCTGGGGTCCAGACCTCTTCTATCAGGTTCTCATCTGAACCGCTTTCAGGGCCTGATTTATTAAGAGGCGGGCAGTGAAACTGTTCGGCTGGTCCCTGGAAACTGATAATAAATCTGCGGCGTGGATCACAGGTGGTGGCGCTCTTTGAGCTGGATGGCGGAGAAAAGTCCAGTAAACCGAAACGAATGTGTCTCCATTTGGTTCTGGAAGTGTGACTTTCAGGATTTCCTTTTGTATTTATTTTGAATTCCCTCTTCTTGGATTTAAACCTTCTGTCTCCTCTACCTTTGTGTTAATATTTCAACCTATAAATTTCATTTTAATAAAGGAGGTGTCTAGCCAGGAGATAAAACGTTCTTTAAGACAGAAAACTTCTGTCCCTACCCCACACCCTCCCCTCATCTTTCACACATTTTGTCTCAAAGGCCCAGATGTTTCCTCTGCCTTATCGGTGTGCTAAAAAGAAATCCAATATGCCGGGCTTTCAAATTTTCCGCCACAGAAACAAAGGACAACAGAAGGGGAGAATGGCCTTGCTTTCCTGGGAGCAGGGACAGCTAAGAGGAAAATGGGAAGGAGCCAGGTGCCCTGGAGAGGAGCGGGACTCCTGTTACCCTGGCTGACCCCTCCCCCCCAGCTGAAACCATTCAAGTAATAAATGCTCCACCCACCTGTCGGGGCAAGGCTGCAAATGCCACCCTGATGTCACGTTCCTGATGCTCTTCCAGGGCTCCGGTTACAGGCTGTGCTGGGACCGTGCACTTGGCTGCGTGGAGAGCCGCCTTCCTTGGCCTCACTCGCTGGGAATTTCCATTTCCCTGGGATGTTAACTGCACAGCCCTGGTCCAGGGGCTGGTGTCCTGAGCCACAGCCCTTCCTGCCACTCCCAGGAAGTCCCCCGAGCACCAAGACCACTGCCCCACCCTATCCCAGTATCTCCCATTGTAACCTCACCCTCAAAGCACTTTATTTAGGATTTCAATTTTAATGCACCCAGGAGAACCTCTTGTAAAGCCCACACCCCAAGGTGTATCAACCTTGTCACTAATGGCATCACTGGTCACCCAGACCTCAGGCATGTCAGAAGCAGCCCCTCACCCCATCCCAGCCACTCACTACATCGCCCTGTAGCCAAAACCTCTTAAACGTGTCCCCGCGGGTCCCCTCCTTCTCTGGCTACAGCCACTGCCTTCATTTACACACCCATCTCCCTCATTAGATGGGAAAATGTTTTATTTTAGTAGTTAGATATGTATATAATGTGTAATAGAAAATAAATTGCTTTTTCATTTGTAATAGTGAGGGCTCTCTTTTTGAATAAATGTATCTAAATACAGAAGTAAGTCCATTTACATTTTGAAAATACATATAGGAGAGCCAGGCTACCTGGTGGGCAGGTTGAGCCAACAGGTTAAGAGCACATACCTGAGTCTGAAGCTCAGCTCTTGCAGTTTCCTCACTGTGTAACCCTGGGCAAGTTCCTTAACCTCTCTGTTCCTCCCAGGATTATGGTGAGGATTAAGTGAGTTGCTGCTTACTGTAAATTAGTGCCTTACAGTGTTGCTGCCTCACCACCCGGGAAGTCCAGACTACTGCGTGAGGCTCCTCTGTGCCTCCTGGAGAGATGCTTCTAGAAGCTGAAACAGAGTATGTCACAACTCTACTAAAAACTCTTCCTATTGTCTACAGGCTGAAGTCTGAACCTCTCACAATGGCCTCCAAGGTCTTCCGTGATCTGTCTCCGACCCTGCTGTTTGCCGTCTGTGCTCAGGCATCCTGCAACGCCAGACTCCTTACTGGCCCCAGATGAACCTCCTTTGTTCGTGCCCCTGTGCCTTTGCACATGCTGTGCCTTCTGCCAGGCATGCCTTTCTTTCATCCTGTCCATTGAGCAGATTCCTCCTCTTCATATTTCATTTCCTCATATTTCACTTCCTTCTTCTTTTCCACTTCTTCAGACAGGGTTAGACACTCTGAAACATTAGAAAAAAAAAAAAAAGCCAAAAGTGACTCCATTTAAAAATCACAAAGCTAAAACTATTCAATAAAACATCAATTTAAAAAAAAACACAAACTAAATCCCATGATAATAGTGCAAAACGGTTTAGTTTAGACTTTGTCTTGAAAAAAATAAAAGGAATATTATTTCTAATACATTTGTCTGATGTTTAACCACATCTAGGCTATCATTACAACTATGCATTAACTTTGAGAACTAACAAAAAACAATTCATGCTTTTAGTTATAGTTCTTATAAAATTGTATGAGTCATCAATCCAATGGTTTTTACTCCATATTTGACTTTGACAGCATGGTTATTTTAAAAGGCCATTTCGTGAATGCATCAGAGGATTTCATTCATTTTCTTGAGAAACACTCATCACCTTGATATTTAACTCACCCTCCTGCAAAGCCCTTACCATATCATCATCCCTGTTCACTTTCCTTTTTCCTTTGCCAACTGCTCTACCTCTGTGGCCAGGTCCTCTGTGAAATGGCTTTCTCGAGAACAACTCCCAGGAGTTTTCCAGCATCACCTTCATCAGTTTCACAAGACCCTGCGTCTTTTACAAGATGGCTGATTTCAGGCTGCAGTTAATTTGAGCTGTTTCAGCCATGTGTTAATATGCTCACAACAGGGAGTTATCCAAGAACAAATATTCACATGGCAAGGATCTCTGTCTCTCTTATATCTCTTCTCATCCACTGTGTGATAACTGGACATCTGTACATTGGGGTGCACATACCATGTGATCCAGTGCCCCAAATCCCCCTTTCTGCATCTCCTGCCCGCACTCCTCCCTCCTTTCCTCCAAGCTCCCAGCCACCTACCTCAACACCCACAGACAACTACACACACCCCTCCCTCCTTCCTTTCCTTTCCATCTTCAAACACTTGATGTAGAGAAAGGTGGTTCTCACTGACAAGGTCTGACAGGAATGGCACATGTATTTTAATTATCATGCTAGATCTTGTCAATTAGTGTAGCTGCCCGAGGGCACTGGGACAAGAGCCTGAGACCAAGTAATGCCTCCGTGGGAAAGACCACGACTGTGGATGACCGGTGTTTGCCCTGAGCCCACCTGGAGAGGGACGGCCAATGTGTGATGTGATTCCAAACCGGGTCCAGGCTGGATTGTAGACACAGGGGAGCTCTATAGAGCAAGTCCCCTTTCTCATCTTGTTCAATACCCTAGAAACCATCCACAAAACCTCTTCTATATGCCAGGGCTCAGAGCAGAGCCCTGAAGAAGGAGCAGCTTGGGCCCCTATAAAAGAATCTCACGTTGCAGACCAGGGTGGGACAGGGGTTTCAAATCTTCTTACTCTGTCAGAAGTACCCACTGCCCCACGATACTCACCTCTAGAGTCCTGAGCAAGAGTGTGAACCACATTTCCTACTGAGCCCATGTCAGTCATAGTACCACAGTACTGGAAATAAGTCATCAAGGGAAAGGTCTCCAGCTTGGTAGATCCTGCTCCCTTTCAGTGGAACAGTTCATTCATTCATTCATTCATTCGTATATTCAGTGAGTCATACCATCAGTTAACACTGCCCATGATAGAGAGGCTAAAGTCGGCCAAACCCATCCTGAGGATAAAGCTGGCATGTCAAAGGGATCTCTTGAGGGGAGAGAGCTACTCTGAGCTCTCAAGCCCACTGACAATCTACCACATTAGGACCCAGCCCTCTGGGACCCAGTTGTCCCTGGAGACCTGGCACCAGTTCCAGGAGACGGCATAGCTGTCATAGAAGCCAATGCTACAGGTAATTCTGGCAATTACGACTCATGGTCAATTAAACAGATTTATGTCATGTTACTTGGGAGGCCCAGTAATCTGGGATGAGTCCGAGTGGAATTAAGCATGGAGGACCCCAAGTTCCAAGTCCAACCACTCCCCAGTCTTTCTGTCCAAAAATGACTTTCTTGCTCCCTGCCGGCAAGCTCACAGCCAAAGAATCACTTGACTGGGTGGCCCCCTGCCCGATGGCCCTGTGTCTGTACAGAGGTAGGAACCCATGTGCTGTGTACTGTTCCCTTTGAATCTTTAAACCACCCTTTGGGGCCCCTCCCATTTTAGAGATGAGGAAACTGAGTCTCAGGAACCAAGGAACCTTACTCAAGGATGTGCATGAGATAACTCAAACCCAGGGGTCACATCGTACAATCGGCAGGTCTCTCCCATATACCAGTATTTAACATTGCTTCTTTTGCTTTTTACTTTTGTCTTTATCCATATGCCAGCTGTACCACTATTTATTTAATATTTGCCTTTAAATCCACTCCTTTGGAAAGTTATATAGCTTACTCTAGGAGGAAGACTCAGGAAATGACGATTTTGATGTATCAACTATATGTTTGCTTAGATGCCCACCGAGCTATGGAATAAACAGAAAAAGTTCATTCTATGTACCTCCCTTGCTTGGCCAAGATACCGCATTTGTGCTTCACCTTGGCAACACCACCCCATAGCACGCTGCTTCCTTGGGGTGTGACCCTTCACCTAGAGGCCAACCCTCTGGTTGAGGGCAGGGGTACAAGGGAAGCTCTGGGGTCAGGCAGATCTGAATTCAAATCCCAAGCTTGCCACAGTACAAGCTTTCTGAACTTGGCTAAATGTTTTTAGTCTCTCTGAGCCTCAGTTCCCACATCTATAAAATGGGGCCAATAATAGTCTCCTTGCAGGGCTGCTGGGGTAACTCAAGGATCTAATGCGTGACATGTGCCTGGCACTTGGTAGCTCTCACGATGCTCTGTGGTCTTTGGGGAGTAAAGGAAGCCGGGCGCTATATGGTTCCTGCCTGCAAGGCAGAGTCCAATTGCCTGACAGTCTGCAAGGGCCAGTGTTCATCCCTTTGGGGTGACTGTCCCACCAGGTTAAGAATGCAGAGTCTTCAGACAAAGCTGAGCTTCTGCCTTGGGCTCCGGCTCTGCTTGGTTAAACTTTGAGCTCAATCCAGGTGGGAAAGTAATGACCTTAGAGCAGTTGGTCCATTCCCCCACCCAGCTGTCCAGATCAAGCAAGACTGGGAAATGTGAGCCAGAGCAAGAGACAATTGCTGCCGGGGGGGGGGGGTCACTTCCCTTCCCGTAGACACCCCCAAACAATCCAGGGCACATCTACTCATTTGGTGATAGGCTCCACCTAGGGTTCCCAGGAAGCTAGAACCCCCACATACACTTAGGATCAGGGGGTGTGGACAGTGTCACACAATGATGCTGGTGGTGGGCTTTAGGCAGTCTTGCCCTTGTGGGCCCCTTCCTCCATTAAAAAAAATTAAAACATATTTTACAACGTTTGGTATAAAGACAATCTGAATTGAAGCTGGAGTTGTTATTATATATTTACTATCACTATTTTAATTTTTCCCCTCTGATTTTTAAAAGAAGCTATCATTGAGACCTTTTCATGCACCCCTAGAAGTACCATGGGCCTGGACCTTGTGCCTACCTGTCTATCCTAGGGTGCAGAGGGTCAGGCTGACAGCATCCCAGAGGTGGTCAGCAGGGCTGAGCCCAGAGGGAAAATGCCTGTGGAAAAGATGCTCCCAGTTGGCTGTCAGGTACTTCCAAGTAAGCCTGAGTTTCCCAAACAGCCCAGAAGGGGCTGGCCTCCCCTGGATAGTGGGACCAGACCAGAGACTGGAGCAAACGCCCCAGGCTGAGGCAGGGGGACATAGACCCCAGATTCTAGTTACACTCTCTATGTCAAGGATGGAAGGAGAAACTCAACCAAGGTGAGAGGCTCAGGGCACACGCCAGCCCTAGGGACAAATCTATCCTCACCCAAAGCCACTGTGCCCCCTCAACAGACTCCTACCCAAGGAGTTTACAGAAGACTCCCACCCAAGAAGATTGTTTTAGGCAGAGCTTTTGATTGAAAATGATAAACTCAACCCAAGTCACTTCAGCCAAAAGGGAGGATTTATTATGAGGCTTCAGGGCATCACAGAGAAGCCAAAGGCGGGGAAACCCTGCTCCTTTGGGACCATGAGCTAGAGAGACACCTGGAGAGGCACTCTTTCCTTTTACTCTCTGTGCCTCTGTACATTTCATCTGCTTCCTGTGCAATCTGGTCCAGTGGCAAAATACGGCTGCCCTATGGCTCCCAGGTCTATGAGTCACTGTTTTAGACACCCTCAGACACCTCTGTGCTGTCTCTTCATCTTGAATACTTCCAGAAGAGAGAAGCTGATTGGTCCAGCTTGGGTCAAGGGTCCTGCCAAGGAGGGAGGAACACCAGCAGCAAATAACACATCTGGGGGCCTTTGTCCTATGAATTAAAGAGCTATTTTTATAGGAAGTTGCAGTGGATGGTCACGACAAATGGGGAGGCCACCTTTGAAGTTCCATCACTTTTAGTCCATCCAGTTTAATCATTGAGTCCATTAGAAGCAGACAGAATGGAAGCTGAGTGGGTAGCAAAAAAATGCATCGAGTTGGCTGGTTGAGGCCAACCACGGGAGAGTGGTGGGCAGAGCCATCTTGGCTCAGCTGTCATCATTGACATTGCTTGCAATCCTCCAATCAGAGTGTGATATTTACTCAACAGCCGCCCCTGGGGTCTGGGTTACAAACACATAACCAAGACCAGCCCGCACAAAGCATCAGGGCTGCAGGACTCCCATTTATGGCTGGACAATATACGCTTTCCTAGTTGAGGATGATTCCCTTACAGACACCTCTTCTCTGTAGGCCCCTAGGTGGGACACAGCGAGAGGAAGGTGGATCAGGGCTGGGTGAGCCTCCGATACAGGCTCCGATATCCAACAGCTCAGCGCCGGGCAGCGGCTGAGCCCTCAAGCCAAGAGACATCGCAGCCAACATACCAGCATCCCAGACGCCGAGCAGATGACGCTGTTCCTCTGCCATCTTTCCCAGGGAGCCTGCCAAGTCCCCAGGCCCAGCCAGTGCTGACATTTAAAGCAAAGTGTGTGTCAACCATATTAAACAATATACCAAGCTGTGGGTTATTAAGTGCAGGGTAAATGGACCACAGCAATTAAACTGAGATTAGGGAGTGATAAAGCCGGACTCTGGGGCCGCTAACACTGTAACACACGGAGGCCTGACTATTACAAAGTGTGAAAGCCACATCAGGAACTCGGTGACATGGCCCTCAAAGGAAATGCACTCCGTCACTCCATTGGGCCCCTCCCCTCACTGCTCCCCCAACTTTGTTTGGCTTTTCTCCTTTTGACAATCTGGCATTCTCAAGAAGACACAGCGGATATCCAGCATCCAGGAATGATGGAGGACTGACTGCCAGGTAGGGTCAAGGGGACATGTCCTCAAAGAAGTGTCTGACCTGCTATAGCTGGATGCCCCCTGCCTCCTCCCAGCCCCTTCCCAGTTTGAACAATACACGGAACTTCAGACCCCCCTCCAGAGAACCAGCAGCAGGAGAGCAGCCGTTCTCAGCCCGCCAGTGCCAGGCACCCAGTAGGCACCAGGCAGTCTCAGAGCAACAGGTGGAGGCCCCACAAGCAGGACCAGCCAGGAAATTCCCAGGTAGGGCCAACCCCATCTGATATCAACGGGGCAGAGCACAGGGAGGATTTCCTGGCACTGGGATGTACCACTACACATCTTGAAATGAACACACAATGCCCTTGGAGTCATTGGCTCCAGACCTCTGGGCAACAGGGCATTGGTCTTGCCAACAGCCTGCTGGCCTGTCCTCCAGGCCTTTGGCCAGCCCCGGACATTCAGATGATGCTACTTGGTGTGTGTGGTGGGGGGTAGGGTCCAGAGAAGGCTCCTCCTCCAGGGCTGGGTCTGAGCCCTGAGCCCTCAGAGAGCTGCATTTTCTTCCCAAGAACACAATGGACCCTGACAGATCCACTCCTCTCTCCAAAGTGTCTTTGTTGCACTGAGAGAGGACAGCGTCCTGGAGCATTTCTCAGCATTTTGACTTTTAATGGATAATGCGCCAAAACACACACTCAGGGGTAGCCGTCCTGAGGGGATGATCTCGGACTGTTTGGTTAACCCTTTCATCCCCAAGGCCCAGAAGAATGCTGCCACATAGTAGGTATCTTATCAGTATGCACTAAATGGATAAACTCATGATCCAAAGAAAGAGCCCGTGGGGAGGCAGCCCCCTCTTAGGGGGAGGGGGTTCCATGATCATTGTTGTGTTGATTGAGGAAACAGCTACACCTCTGTCTCAGCTATTTCTTTATTGGTAGAAATAGCAATGACGGGATTTAGAGGGTTAAAGAAGCAGCTGCTTTCATCTAAGCTTCCAGAAAGGCCTGAATCAACCCCCGGACCCACTCAGACGTAGCCCACTGTTAAACAAGCCAAATGAATCGATGCGCCGGCACTCTGTAGCCTCAGTTCTAACTGAACATTTGACTCCATCCTCGTTTTCTCTCCTTCCTTAAAGGGGCAGAGGGAGGGGAGGGTGGCGGGGAGACCATCTTGTTTGATTTAACATGTCCTTGTAAACTGCCCAAAGTCCTTTCCGGCTGGAGGCAGATCTGAACAAACGAATGTAATCATCCTGTAACCCAGAGACACCGTGGGTTGGGGAAATGGTTGACCCCAGTGCACTGGACCTATTTGTAAATGGGTCCCTGAGGTTAAGATACCACTGGCCAAGCTTTCTGAGCATTTTTTGGTTCTGAGTGGTCAGGAAGGATGAGAAATCTCTGCCCAAAACTGAGTAGGTTCCAAATTTTAAAAGCTTTAGCCCTGTAAAGAGGTATAAATTTGGTGTTCCTGTGAAGTGGGGTGTTGGGGTCTTCAGGCTGCCAGCTGGCTCCTCAGCACCCCCAGGCACGCTGGAGACGACTTAGAAGGGTTCCGGGCTCTACTTCTGCCCCAAATCACAGTTTACCTGCCCGTTGACCTACCCAGCAGTCCCTGCTCTCAGTCAGCTAGCACACTGAAAATCTTCTGATAAATTCACACTAAAATGTGACTGGTCCCACATGGGCTTAAGATGTTTGCCTATGAATATGAAAGTTGTCTTAAAATCCAGGTCCTTTAGGAAGGATTCTAGACACCATTAATGGAGATGTAATCTGCAAGATTTCTAGAAAGGAAGTCTTCCCACTGATGGTCTGTTGACTTACCCTCCAAGGTTTCTTCCTGGTTGCAGTAAGGCCATGGCAGGACCTTCAACAAGCTATATCCTCTCCCTGAGCCCCCGGTTTTCCTTCTGTCACTTGAGTGGGTTGAATAAAATGTCCTTTTAGAACTTTTAACTCAAAAGTCGATTCCTGGAATCCAAATTTCTTAGGTTGACTTTTAAACCTTTCCGTACTATGATCCTCTAACTTAACTTTATGATCCATCACTCCCCACGCAGAAACCAGACAGACCACATTAACTACGCTATTAATAATCATATAAAATTGCTGCTGTTTCTTGAGTACTTATGTCTCAGGCATTACTTTTAAGAACTTCTTCCTTTTGATCCTCACAGCCACCCTGATCATAACATTCCCATTTTTACAGAGGAAGAAACAAGGGCTTAAGTCACTTGTTCACATAGCAAGTAAGGGTTGAGGTGAGGGTTCGAAGCCAGGCAGTCCTTGCCCTAAACCACATCACGCTGGGTAGACTTGTCCCCTGGACAAACCGCAGGTACCCCTCTCTCTGGACAGAGGTGAAAACTAGGCTTAGGGAGGTTAAGGAACTTGGTCAAGGTCATCGAGCAGTAGGTGGTTTCTGAAGACTTCCCTTCTGCTTTGCCCTGTTCCCACTGGATCCCGAGACCCTCAGGCTGCCCTCTGGCTTCTGAGCAGCCCCTCCTCCATCACCCCGGAGGGGCCTCTCTCTCTGTCTGTTTCTGTCTGTCTCTGTCTCCCTCACTCTCTCTCTCCCCTCCTTCTGTTAGACTTCCTGAACTGCCTTCCCATCACTGACCTGGAAAAGCAGCAGGAGACCTGGGGAAGAGGGGGAAAGAGGGCCTGGGAGATTCAGCAAAGGCAGCAAGTTGCTCCTTGTCCATGAAAATACAAATCAAGAAACCCAAAGTCTTTTCATCCGACCCAGAAAATAAACTTCCTTTCTTCTGGGCTGGGGTAGTAGATGCCAAGTTCCACCTCATGCCTTTAAAAAACAAAACCAGACCAAACAGAACTAAGCCTTAACCCTTCTATGATTCCGTTTATAATATAAACATCAACTTCCCCTCTCCCCTGGTGGGGCGAATCGCTGTGGTGAGAGAAGCTGTTTTCATAGTCAGCTAATTACCCCCTTAAAGACGGCTGATGACCTAACTTCCCGCCCTCAGCCTGGCCCGAGAGGTCCCCTACTTGGCTCCAGAGAGCTGCGTGGAGGTGAAGGAGGCACTAGAGGGTGAGAAAGGGCAGGAAGACAGCCCTCAGGACCCCCACCTCCTAAAGCCTAGAACGAGAGCCCTGGACGCAGAAAATCCGCCTTCCAAATCCGCCTCTGCCAGCTCCTATCTGCACAAGTGTTATTATCTTCCAGAGGCTCAGTTTCCTCATCTGTAAAATGGGGACACCAATGATGCCACAAGAAAGTACAGGGAACCCACAGGGTCCTGCCAGAGTGAGTGCTCCGTCAGTGCTAGGTTAGTCCTTCCCCACCCTGCCTGGACTACCCAATGCTGAAAGGCCAGACTGGACAGTTGCCATTTCCAGCCTGTTCCTCCCCAATCATAATAGTCATAATAATCTAATGAACATTGAATGGGCACCACCAGCCAGAATGTGTCTTCAGTGGTTTATAACTGTTATCTTATTGAAGGACAACAACCTGATGAGACAAGTCCTATTATTATGCCCATTTCACAGGTGAGCTAATTGAGGCTCAGAAAGGTTAACTTACTCAACTAGAAGTCCTTGGATTCCAGTGGCCACCAGTCTCATACCTCCACAGAAGTCAGAAGAGTTTAATTCTTCCACCTCCCAGGGGAAGGTGGGGAGTGCGGGGTGGAAGACTGGGGCCTTGCAGACAAAAAACAAGGCTTCCTGTCCCCAAGGCCCTGGGATGACCAACAGTACCAGGTTGAAGGAGGAGGCTCCACCCTCCATGGATGCTGCAGGCTGAGGGTGGACAGGGATGGCGCTGTGGCCCAGATATCATTTGCTCCTACCATGAAGGGGAGGCCCCTGCAGGTTTCCAAGGTGCCCATTCAAATGAGGAAAGAGGGAGGGTTGGAGAGGAAGCGATTCCTTTACGAACACCCAGCAAATACTCACCAGGATGGGAGTTAGGAAGGAAACCAGCAGGAGACGGAGCTAGAGAGGAAAGGGACAGTCAGAGCCCCTTTCAGTGACCCTCTCTCTGAGATGACATTGTAGGTGACCCCTAACGGCCGAGACCTGGAAAGATGTTGGAAACAGGGAGAAGGAAAAAATGGTGAGGCAGGAAGACGCATCTTATTTTCATTTTGATTAAAGCTTATTCTTGTCTGAAAATTCCAACACTTTAATCTACGCTTTCTGTGTTGTGATTTCCACCTCGGGTGGCACCTAGCAGACTGTTAGATTTCTGTTACATTCTCCTCTTGAAACTTTTTTGAGGGGTACTAATATTGGGAATAATATAACCAAATGTTTGAGGGTTTTTTTTTTAACATTTCAATCTTTTAAAAGGCACAGCTTTGATATTTAAACCCTACACTATACTGTTTTCTGTTTTAGTGTTAAGCTTTGTCTATTAGACAAGAAAAAGCGTTCATAGTAGATAATCTAGACCAGGAGTTGGCAAACTTTTTTCTGCAAATATTCTCGGTTTTGTGGACCTTATGGCGTTTGCTGTAGCTGTACCAACTCAGTTCTGCTGTTGTAGTGTGAATCGGGCCTTAGACAATACATCACTGAGTAGACCTGGTTGTGCTCCAGTAAGACTTTATTTATAAAAACAGACAGTGGTCCAGACTTGGCTTTCAAGCCATAGTTTGCCTAACCTGGAGAATGCAGACCAGTAACATAAAGAAAACAGAATGACCTGGAATCCCACCACCGAAAGGTAACTGGCGTTAGCATTGGGGTGTGTTATCTTTCTGCTCTTTCCTCCATGCGTATTTGTTTTGTTTTCAAGACAGAACCATTATCTGTATACAGTTCTAAACTTGTTTGCCCGCTTAATGATTCAGGAACATTTACGCCGTTAAATGGCCTTCCATAATGTTACATTTATAGCTGTGAAATATTCCAGCACACAGAAATACCCCAGTTCATAGAACTATACCTCTAGTGCATGAATTTCTTTTTTCCAATTTCCATCTTTCCTGTAGAGAATCAGGGCTGATATTCAGTTGCTGTGCATGAGTCTGGCCACACTGATGCTACAGGAGGCACCTGTTCTGATTAGTGGTGCCCTTGCCACACAGTCATTAAATGCTTTGAATATCAACCCTATAAAGAATATAGGAGTAACTGTCATCAGAACTAAGGCTTAATGCAATTTAATAATTATTTACTTAGGATAAACTCCTAGAAAAGGACTGGCTACTTACTCAGTATTAACATATTTGACATGTTTGACAAGCATTGTAGAGTTAACTTCCAGAAAGGCTATAATAATTTTTAATCCTACCAGCAGAATATGAGAGTGTCTCTTTTCTACAAAGGGTCTTTTTAATCAGCAAATTTCACAAGTGATCATGAATTCTTAAACTCATAAGTAATATCCAGGACCAATGTAATCTATTTTCCCTCTTGAAGACTGCATAGAATAAACTCTGGTCACACATCTCAAGCGTGAAAGCTTCAACTTAACGCTCTTAATATGTGCTTCCTGGACACTCATTGCAGGAGGTGAGCTCAGAAAAGAGGCTTCTGTGGTCAAAGAAATGCAGAAAATGCTAGCAACTGTCATCCCCCTTTTTGAGAGTTCCAGAGCTCACCAACACAGTCAGAGTCTTGAGAAAACCTGCATTCTATGTAGAACTATTTACCTCTTTAACCGAGAGTTTCCCAAATAAAATCGTTTTTTCAAGTAATATTTTTTAAAGGCTCAAACAATCAGTTCTTCAGAATTTTGGAGAATCTGGTCTAACGTGTGTCCAATAAGCAGAATCGTACCATTGTCCAGGAGCATAGTGTTCACACCCAATAATCCTGCCACTAAACAGCGTGGTAAACAGAACAGAACAGAAAAGGAATTAAGATTATTAGCAAGTCATAGAAAAACTTTCATATGACGACAAGCTAAAAAAGAATGAAGATGACTAATTCCAGAAAAAGGGATGATGAAGGAGGGTTTATAACTGCATGGGCAAGGTGCTTTCTGCTTTCTGAAATATGACGTAAGCCGCCCGTAGAGCATGAGGGACAGCGTTTAACATCCCCAGGGGACGACAAAGTTGAGGAACTATTACCTCATCAACTCAAGGAACATTTAGGCAAATTAGTGGATGTCAGGTTCCAAATGAATTACTTGAGGAAAGCTAAGGAGTCAGGGGAAGAAAACATCTCTGACCTTTGGAAGCTGACATCAGAGAAGGAGATTACCGTGTTCCTTCTCGGAGTCTGCCAGTCATCACTTAGTCCTTTTCTTAAAGGTCCTTGTATTCCTTAATAACCCATCTCAGGCTATTCCATCATTAATGGCTAAGAAAGATCAACCTCCGGCCCATCGAAATCCTTCATCTTCTCTCCTGCCTGGAGTTTAAAAAAAAGAATTTTGAATCCTTGACTTCTTATATTTATTAATGTAAAAATAGGGGAGGACAGTTAGAGTGGGGGGAAGACCCCCAAAACTTATTCTGAATATTGATTTTCAGTCATCTTCCCAGAGGAAATTTGAATTCTGGAACTTTTAGCAAAACATGCTTAGCATCCATCCTTCGAAAAGGACATAAGTCCACAAGACACCCTCCTGCTTTCAATGGATCCTGAGTAATATAAATTTTATTAAGACAATGTTCACTCAATATACAAGCTTGTATGACCTCTCTCCAGAGGCCTCTTCCATAACAGGGCATCTCACAAGGTCACCGGCACCAAACAGCCCAAAGTTTCTGGGTACTTTGGTCACACAACGGGTAAAGCAGGAGAACTCTCTCTGGACGTCAGCATCTCAAGGCCCTCTACTGAACCTGTTAACTTTCAAGGCTGTGATGGAGAAGGGGGAGCATCCAGAAAAGCCTGTCACTTCTCGAGAGAGACAGCATCTCTTATCCAATCCATCGTGCTTTATTTATGCAAGAAATGAACCAGAGACAGGAAGGGATTCGCCCAAAGCTGCAAAGTTACTGAGGAGCACGGCTGGGATTAGAAGGCTGGGAGAGCGCCGGCCACTCCCTCCTGCTCCTTCCTCTCTACGTGGAGCACTTTTGCCACCTTCTAAGGGGCAGTTGATGGGTCACAGGGTCTAGGAAGATTCTTCTCATGAAGATGGAATCCCTGAACTTCCAGTCTGGAGAAACAAGGGAACGGAACACCTCTTCTGGATTTTGAGGTCTTTGTCTTGTGTGTGTTAAGAGTTAAACCTTTGAACAGATGTGAGCCCTTCTGGGGCTTTCCACACGCTCTCCAACTGCCTAGCAAGACTCTTCCAAAAATGCCCTCCTTAATTATGCAGAAAGCGTCTCTCTTGCTAGGTTGCCAAATAATATCACAGGGACTAAAGCAAAACTGGGGCTTGTTTTCCTCTTTCCTTAACTGTACATCCTTACTTGGTTTTAAATTTCTCCATTCTCCCTGGGTATTGGCAACACTGGGATTAGTAATGCTAAAAAATTTATCTTTACAACCTATTGTCTTAGGTAAGATTGTATCAACAGCTCCAGATGGACCAATCTCTAAGAATAATTTCACTTCCCCTTATCACTGACAGGAATCACATTTACATATTCTACTGGTGGGCAAGATAATGCAGAGATGATTAATGTCCCTCGATGTACAGATACCTGTAGACTGTTTGATCAATGTCTCCCCAAGAAAGTGTCTTTCATTCTGGAAGCTCGAAGTCCAAAAACGCACTGTGATTAATGTAACTTAATGTTTGGGGTCGGCAGAAGCTGCAGGCTCTGTCCCTGTGTCCCCCTTCACACTAAAGAGAGGTCACAGGAGACCGAATTAGTCATGTGGAGAAAAAGCCTGTGGGGTGCTTGCATTGGGGAGGGGGGAAGATTTCAAATGTCCCCTTCAAGAAAGAAGCAGAATCTCCCCTGGAATTGCTCCTCGGGAAACAATGAGACATTTGGTCTTTACATGCAAATACCGCTCCCATTTTGAAAACCAAATGGACCTGAGTCTGCATATTGTTTTGGAGTTGGGAGGCTATTCTGATTTATTTCACGCATTTGTGAACCAGAAATATCTGGCTTCTCCAAGTTCTCCCTTAGAGACGCACTAGAACCAGCTGGAATGATGAACAAAAGGCATGAAGGGGAGATTGATCCTGTAGGTTGTTTTCTTAATCCTCCAGACTTACTTAAACATTTCCTCTGAGATGCCTTGGGTGATGATTGAAAGTTGGGGTGTCAGTGCCTGGAGCCCAGATAGCTGAGAGGTTAAACGGAGACTCTGAGGCCAGCCTGAACTGCCTTAAGTCCCATCTCTTCCTTAAGCTGGGTGACCCCGGAGCACCTTCCAAACCCTCCGGTGCCTCAGTTTACTCATCTGGAACCTGGGGGCAATTACCATAATTACCCTTAGGGTTGCTGGCAAGCTTAAATGAGGAAAGGTTTTCTGTGCACTTAATTCAGTGCTTGGCACTTAAAGGAATTCAAGAGATTCTTGCTATTGGTATTGTCATTATTAATTCTAAAAATAGTTTGTGGAACTATCTTATATTCATGCCTGTCTCGTGCACGCTCCGGGCCAACAATGAGGTGAGGTTTTCTTCAGGTCCTGCCTGGCTAGGTTCCTCCTGCAAGGAGACCTATTTTCCAGTGGAAAATATTTTTAAGGAAATTATATTCAACTCAAGTACATTTACATAATAATATGCATATCTAAAACCTGACTAAGCCAGGCTGCCCCTAGCTGTGGGAGCAGAGGAGGCTATATTTAAGAATACAAATTACTTGAGGAATATGTTTCTGCGCCCTGGACTGCTCCCAAGGAACACACGTGGGCTGTGATTAAATGGCAAAACTGGACGATACCAGAGGAATTAAGAAGAAAGAGAATCCGGAACTGCACATAGAGGTCCAATCTAGAAGATGGAGTTTGGGAAGGATGAGCCTGCGATGGGAGTGGTGGGGATTTCTCAAGGAGAGAGTAGGTCCTGGGAGAATCATCTGAATCATTCATTCAGATATTCAACAAACTTTTATCAAACGCCAGGGACAGTTCTAGGTGTTGGAATAACATACTTAACAGGTCAGACCTAGTTTCTGCTTTCATCAGGTTTACATCCCAGTGGAGAGAACAGACAGGACCAGCAAACCTTTCTTATCTTTATAAGGTCATTTCAGCCAGGCATAAATGCAGTGAGGAAAACGAAGCCCACCTTGTTCCCCTCTCTCAGAGCAATGAGATGCTTCACAGGGAAGCTGCTTGAAGGCATCTGAGGACGTGGATGCTTCTCTCCTCTTTTAAATTCTGTATGACTGGAAAAATCATACCCTTGCTGGAGCCTTTTTCTCTTTAGAATGTGAGACCCATCATTCCAAGACCCCAGCATGGAATTCTCTGAAAGGCAGGTCATCCAATAGTTACCTAATCCAGCCCAGTGTAGCAAACACGCAATATGTCTGTTGCCCAGTTCCCAGGTCCTGAGCCCATGGCAGGCATCACCAATCCATTGCGATATTTCCTCAGACACAGTCTAACTCCAGGCAGACCCTATCAATCAATCAGAGTGAGCACTAGTGGGCTAGCATTTGGCCTCTACACAAGATGAGATTATGGACAACTAAGAAGATATGCACTTTCCTTGCTCTTGACACAGTCAGAAGATGTAGTTACTACATTACACAAGACAGGGAGAGACTGCTACATGATTCTGCTATTCTTACATATTATCCTTACTATAGTAGCATCTCCCATCCATGGCATCCTGACCCACCAACAGCAGAACAGGGCTCCACAGCTGAAGCCCTCAGGGACCTGCAAAGCTGGACACTATGGCCCAGCCCCTTCCTCAGTACCACACAGAACACCCCTCTCTCAACTTTTATCTCAGAGGCAACATTGGATGGGCTGTGGAGTTAGATCAACCTGAGATTAAATGCTGACTCCATCCCTTGCCAGCCATGTGATCTTAGTTTCCGTAAGCCATTAGTTTCATCATAAATGGGGGAAATGACAGTATTCAACTCAAATGGTGGGCATTAAGTGAGCCAGTATTTTCAAGGCCTTGTACATAGTTACCTCTCAATAAATGTATTTATTGTTTTTTTTATTATTGTTGTTATCAGTTAACATGAAAAAAAGAAAGGAAGTAAGAAAGAAAAAATCTGCAAGAGATCTTCACTGGGACAAAAATGCCTGTTGCCTGCTAAATAATGCAGAGTGCTTGCCCTTTCTGACTGCAAAGGTTTAGAAGAAGGTTTATGCGATTTTTGCATTTTTCTCCAACAGGGAGAGAGAGCCAGGAGAGAGGGTGCCAGCAGGGGGACGTGTCTCTAGCAAAAAAAAAAAAAAAAGAAAAAAAAATCCACATTCAATAAATGGGAAAATTATTTAAATAAGCAATCCTGAAGAAAAAAATATGGAAGCCAATTTTATTCATAAAACAACTGATTTACAGCATTCTAGCTAAGAGCAGCTTTTAACTCAAGCCTCAGAGATCCTATTTATTATTCAGCAAAATATTCAAGATTAATAAAGGTATCTTTAATACTAATATAGCAGCAAGAGCTAATATATGTAAAATAATTATTATGAAAAGTATTATCAATATTTGGGGGAATAATGTACATGCATAATGAATGAATTTTGCCCCTGGGTTTAGGCTTATATCTTGGCCTGATTTTGCATGGAGAAATTCTGCATTATAATGAAAGGCAAAATGATCACACATTATAACTGCAAGGTTTTTTTTTTTATCACTGCTTAGAAGGATCCTACAACTGCCACCAAAACAGGAAAAAAATATATGTATATTCCACATAAACAGGCATATGGTGAGATGTATCATTCTTTGAAAGGTGAGAAACACCTTGACAATTATCAGCCCTGAAGAAGTAAATAAGAAATTTTATAATAGCCAATTATCACGAAAATCTACCAAATTTTTGCGAAGGAAGGGTTGCTTAGATTTCTTTTGCAGTCTAAACATTCTTGAGGCTGATCCCCTCAGGCATTTCTCAAATGGCACATACAAACTAAATCAAATAAAGAATTGTTCTCATTTTCATGAGCTGTTGAGGACCTTTCAAAATTAAACAGAAGCTCCTTCTCCACCTTCACTCTTAACCCCAAACTTCTGGGGTAAAAAGTCAAATTGTATTCAACAAACATATGTGCGTTCTTCCTTGCACCAAACCCTGTGAAAATGCAAAGACAAATCTGGAAGGACTCCTTACTTTCTGGAGCAGAGGATCATAACATCAAATATGAAAGGGGATTTCAGTGATTAGTTTCCTTTTGTAGAAGAAAAAAAAAAAAACAAAAACCCTGAGGTCTAAAAATGGCAAACTCAGGGGGAGGGTATAGCTCAGTGGTAGAGTGCATGCTTAGCATACATGAGATCCTGGGTTCAATCCCTGGTACCGCCATAAAAATAAATAAATAAATAAATAAACAAACAAACAAACAAACAAACCTCCTTACCTCCCCCTCAAAAAAGAGTTGTAATAAAAAATTTTTAATAAAAAAATTAAAATGGTGAATTCATGAAAAGCTCTATTTCCTTACTTTTAAAGCAGGAAAATTTCTACCACCGCCCTCCACCATCCCCGTCCACCAAGTTCACCCGCCCAACCAATGAAGAGGCGGTGTCCACTGATGACGTCAGCTGTTTCCACATGAAATCTGCACCTCTTCCACGGAGGCAGGGCTAGGGCACCTTGGGAGCCAAACTGAAGTTACCCTTTACCATCCCCAGCACAGATCCCAATTTGAACAACAAATCAGCTGCCCATCACCCGGGACGTTGCACAAAGCATGATATTGGCTTCATTCAACAGCTTCTGTTCTTTCACTGACATTTTAGTCGTGCCGGCTTCTACCTTCAATGATCCCTAAGATGAGGCAAGCACGTTCAGCATCATCGAAAGAAAACAAAAGTTTCCAAACATTTGCTGGCTCTAGAATTTATGTGTAAGAACTCATGTTTGAAAGGTTTTATTTTTTATGTTAAATGACAACACTATAAATCTCACCAGCTGCATAAATCAGACTTGACGCCAGCCCCAGGAGTGAGGCTGGGACCGATTTATGACGAGGCACGAGAGAGGAACAGTGTATTTTATTTGTTTTACCACCTGGCATTTACACGCAGAGGAGCCTTGGGGAGCTGGCCTGTATGGGCCAGGGAACAGTCCACAAGGTTACAATAAATCCACCTGCGATGGGCAACCCACTTTGGGTTAAGAACTTGGACTCAAATAACCACAAAGATATGCTGTCTGATGGAAGATTCTTAATCCTGAGTAGAAACAGTGCTGGATTGGGAGCCCAGGGTGACAATTCTCAGGCCTTGCTTAGCTTCAAACACTAATTATTATTGTTCATGGAGAGAGTCCTTTGTAGACTTTTTCCATCTTTGTTATTGGGAAATTCAAGATCAATATGTAACATTTTACAGGATGTTTTATGAATTTTAAAATTATGAAAATTTGCCTTCAAGAGTCCCGAGCTTTAAAGGCATCTCAGTGAATCTTGTTCTGGGATAATATTCATTTATTAAACACATATTTAATGAACATCTACTATGTGGCAGGTGTATCTTCTTGTGGAGTTGACCATCGGGAGGAGGAAACAGAAAATAAAAGAATAATACTCAGATGAGAATGACTGCTACAGAGGAAAATAAAGAGTGATGAAAGTGCTTTATTAGACAGGATAGTCAGGCAATGTCTCCTTGGTAAGTGGACACTTCATCAGAGACTGAATAAAGGGAAGGAAAGCACCACTGTGGTAACAGAGGTAAGAACATCCAGCCAGTGCAAAGGCTGGAGTTGGGAGCAAGGTTGACTTCTTCAAGGAACCCCAGGGGGACCAGGATGGCGTGGAATAAGTAAGAGAGAGTAGAGGTTTCCCCACTGTCCACAAAGAGAGTGTTCCTGTGAAAACTTTCTCAAGTTGAAATAATGTAAGATGAAGAAGCAATCACATTAGAACACATCTTGCTAAGGGACGCACAACATACATCCGGGTCAAGCACACATGCAATTCAAAGCTTTGGCAACTGGATGTGGAGATGCTGAGTATAGTTCCTGGGGAAGGAGGTTGGAGGCTCTCTAACAGTTTCTGGAAAACAAAAGCAGAAAGGGATTTTCACTTTTCCAATTTTTTTTTTCATCAAAGTGAAAATTCTCTTCAGATTTTCTTGGCTTATCAAAAACAGGTACTAACGTATCTCTTTCATAAAAGCAAAGTGGCATAAAGCAAATTTTCTAAAAGCTTTACAAAAATCTTTCAAAAAAGCTTAATTGACGGGGGATGCCTGTAATACCAGACAAGATGGGAGAGGCCAGAGGGGCCAAACCCATGGAAGAATTTGGGCTTTACCTCTGAGTGAGATGGGAAACTTAAGAAAGTTTGAGCAGAGGAGTAACATGATGTGACCATTGTCTTCTGAACATATCACTCTCTTGTTGGAGGTCAGACCACTGGGAGGCAAAGACAGAAACCAGGAGACCCGCTGACATACTCTTGCAGAGTCCAAGCCACAGATAACGTAAAGGGCAACAAATTCCCTTGCTCTACCTAAATTTCAACTTGCACCTCATGCATATTTCTCACTAACCACTGGACTCATTTTAAGAAAGACAAAATCACAGTTAGACCCAGAGTTTGAGCACCTTGGATTATTTGAAAAATGAGCAGTTTCAGAAAATGAAATACTAAGTCCAAGGGACATAAGTCCTTTTCCTTCTGAGACATACTAAGGATGCTGCTGTTCCATTCGTGTATGATTTTACTAGGACCAGGATGCATCCTAAGGTGGTAGCATTCTTCCTGATGATTTACCTACAGCCAATTTATTGCCCAGTAGTTTCAACTCCTGGGAGAAGTCTGCTCTGAACGTGTTTACCAATGTGTCAAGAAGACAGTACTAGAGACCTCATCGGACTTAATTAAAGCCAAACTAGACTTCATAGAAAGAAGGGAGAGAGTACCAAAGAGAGAGGGAGGAGGGGAGGGGATGAAGGGTGCCCGGCCACATCCTCTTCCCGCAAATTGGTTTCTAGTCGCGTGAGCGTACTGGGAAGAACACTTAGGAGTGATTACTAAGAAAGGAAGGTTGTGGGGGGTGCATCGTCCAGACATTGAAGGATGGGGCCAAATGGGAGGGAACAGACAAATTAATGATTAAGGAAGATTTTTTTCTTCCAGGAGTCGTGTCCAGCCTGGCCTCCCAGATTTCAGCAATCTTTCACTGTCAAGAGAGGCTGGGAGATTGATTCAATTAAGATTAGCAGAGTCGAAAAAATGGCATGGGTTAGTTTTGATTAGTAATGTCTTGTCTCTCCTCTCGCGGTGGTGGTGGCAGGAACACAGAGGGAGTTTAGTTCTGTGGGGTCACGGGGCAGGCAAGGCAGGCTTCCAAAGTGGGGTTCAAGGACCTGACACTGGGATGGAAAGAAGGCATTTCTTTTGTGATTTTCTTCCAAGGTCTCTTCCATTTGTCCTTCTTGGGGATATTTCCTTATAATTAGCTACTTTTTTCTAAGGGAACACGAAGGAGGTGGGAAAACTCTGAAATGCGGGGGTCATTGCGGGGTATGATTCCTTGAAGCAAATGAATGTAATTGGAGGTCTCATTAATTCTGAGGCGATGCCCAGGTGCCCTCTCTGCTCCATCAGGAGGGCGGGAGAACTCTCCAGGAGATGCGAGCATGTTTGAAAACAGAGAGGGGCAGGCAGCCCCAGCTTCTCCTGCCAAAGAACCTCCCCAGGCTTGGGGGCAGGGGGGGCGGGGGGTGGTCGTGGGGTGAAGAGATGGTGGGAAACACATCTCTCCCACCTCCTCCCACAGCCACAAAGCGCACCAGTGCTGTTGATTTCTGTCCCGTGGGTCTGGGCGTTAGAGGAGCAGCCCGCCAATGCTTGAAAGAAATGTGCCTTGCAATTTACCATCACCTCTAAATTCGTATTCAGACCCTGTTGCTGGATAAGTTTAATGAAAGTGGTACTTTCCACGAGGTCCCTGGTGGCATTAGTTCACATTACAAAATCATTATACATAATTTGACACTATTGTGCACCGTTAGCTTAGAAAAAGAGCTTGTTTTACAGCTCTGGGGACAGAGGTCCCTCCAGATAAGGTTGGGCTTATGAGAGCGGGAGAGCGGAGGGAAGGGCCTCCCTCTGGTTAGTAATGAGGGCTTTGATGTTCGATGCAGTTACTCCCTTTATGCTCATCAAGACAGATATTTAGTCCAAGGGAAAAGAAAAAAAGCGCCAAGTTACTCTCTTAAAAGGCAGCCGTGGACCATGTACTAAGCTCCACTACTCTTAAAAGCAAACATTTAATCTGTGTTTTAAAGGCCTCTCCCAATGCCATCAACCCCCACCTAATTGATTTTTTGTTCTGAAAGCTCTTGTTCCTGGCGTTCTTGGCACGACTCGTCCCACACTCTTCCACCCTGTTCCACGCAGCCACACAGGGCTGGCATTGATATGGGTTGTGCAGCTGAAGACTCACCAGTTGTTAGAAATTTAAACACTTCCACACCAGTAGGTAAATGGTCTCGGTCCAAGTGCCTGTGCCCACTCAGTGCCTTCCCCAGTTGTCCTCAGGACCCAGCAACTAATGGGTTAATGTCTGGCACTCCAGGGGACATGCAGAATGTTATAGGTGAATTATATCTCCCTCTCCCCAAATTCATATGTCGATGTTAGGACCATTTAGGGAGGTAATTGTTACATGGAGCCATAAGGATGGGGTCCTAATCAGATAGGATTGGTGTCCTTATAGGAAACAGGAGACCCGAGATTGCTCTCCAGAGATAAGATAGTGGAGAAAAGGTCACATGAGGACACAGTGGGAAGGCAGCATCTACAAGCCAGAAACCAGCCCTGCCGGGACCTTGATCTTGAACTTCCAGCCTCCAGAACTGTGAGAAAATACAGTGACATCTCTCACCCCGACCACCCTGACAGCCTCTTAAAGACTAGGCTTCCTGCTCCAGACTTTCTCCCTCCCACTCACCCACCTCTCTGCAGTCGACATGACTTTCCAAAACTCCAAGCACATCGCTGCCCTGCTTGAAACTCTTCAGTGGCACTCCATCAGCCTCGGATGGAATCCAACAGTGCCTGCAGGTCCCGCAGGGTCGAGCTTCAGCCTTCCAGCTTTTGTGTCCGCTTTTCCTTGTGCCAAAACAGCCCTTCCATGCCCTTCCGCTGGTCAGTGCTCACATAGCCTCCCCGGGGACAACCACTCGCACAAGTCTGCGGAGCTGTCATTCTGAGGCCCTTGAACTCCTCGTGTGGACTCTCGCCTCCCTGGGATGGCTCCTCTGTTGAGAGGTCCATCTTACGATGGATCTGAAATCGCCTCCCCATAAACTCTCCTCTCTGGTCCTCCTTCCTTCTTACTCTCCTTGTCCCCCAGCAATCTTTGTAGCCTTTTAGGTTTTCCTTAGTTCCATGGGGCTGAGACAATATCATCCTTCTTCACTGCTGAATTTCCAGTGCCTACCACGCCTGACTCAGTAGGCGCCAAGTAAATCTGTACAGAGTATATGAAGGAAGATTTGGAATAAGATGCTAGAGCTAGAAGAAGGCTTCGGGAGGCTCAGGTTCCACTTCCTCATTTTACAGGTGAACAAACCAGGGCTCAGCCAAGGAAAGAGAATGCCTCAACGTCACAGGGCAAGAGAGTGGCCAGGTCAGCCTAGAATCTATTGATCCGAAAGGACTAGGAGCAAAATGGGAAACTCCAGTCCATCTCCGGATTCTCTGAGTAGGGAGCCGATAGGTCCTTTTCCCAAAAGCATCACGGGGATCACGCAACCTTAAGTGAATATCTATGCCTGGTCCACTGCCATTTTTTCTAGGGACTGGGATGCAAGATTGATGAGATTTAAAATGGTGTCGTATTCTGGGCATTCATAACTTGGACTGGAGTGCAGGAAATCCTGCTCATCTCACAGAGGGAGACAAATGTACTCTGGAAAATTCCCGGAGGGAAGGAGGGCATCCCGGGGAATCTCTATCTACGCGGGCAAGTCTGTTCTAAATCAACCAGAGGAAGGGGTCCAGGGTGGTTCCTTCACATTCCAGAAGGTTCCTGAAGCAAGTCAGTCTGGTGGAATGGGTGTTTCAAACGGAAGGCAGGAGAGGGGCAGCTGGAATGGCGGTGGAGGCTTCGGGCTCGCCCTCGCTGGAGAATGGCTTCATCCCAAAATGTGTCTCCCCTCCCTTACCTTGAAGTTCTACTCCTTCCAACAAAGGCAGAGTGAAGGCTGCCTTCAGGGACTCAAAGAAAATCTCCCACACGCCAACCAAGAGAGAGGGAGGGAGGGAGACTCTCAGAGATTCAGAGAGAGAAAGCTGGATTCCAAGAGAGAGACGGACAAAGAGAGTGTAATTAACCCAAAGCAAAGGAATAGAAAGTGAGACAGATGCTCAATGACTTTCAACACACAAATAAAGAAGGAAAAATTTATTCCAAGAAAACCTTATAAAAGGGAAAGACCACAAAAAATACATATTACGGGGCGGGGGTGGTATAGCTCAGTGGTATGCACTCGTGCCTAGTACGCACGAGGTCCTGAGTTCAATCCCCAGTACCTTCATTAAAAAAACAAAAGTAAATAAACGTAATTACCTCCCCCTCCAAAAAGATACACATTATTTCCCTCTCTCTCCCTCTTTTCCTTTCTTTTGTTTCAGCTGAAAAGACTGGGGCCCAGAGAGGTGAAGTGACTTGCCCACGGCTGCACAGCAGGGCAGAGGCGCAGATACACCTCTGCTGAAGCCTAACGCAGGAGCCCTACACCACACCCACGCCACACGACAGGTCAGGCCACAGGCAGCGGAGCCAGCAAGGCAGGGTGGGAGTCGGGATACAGCTGTGGAGCTGCACTCCTGACGGAACTGATGTGTTTGGTACCTCTCGTGGTACCTGCATGTCCTCCGCATCGCCCCTGTGTGTGCTTCAGTGTCCATATTGTCAGTTCTTGTAACGCGGGAATGATAGCAGTATCAGTTCCACGGTTGTGACTTGAGAATTAACTGTGATGCGGCCAATGCCTGGCATTGAGTAGGAACTCAACAAAATGTTACCTTTTGAGGCTGCCATCAGCTTTTCCCATTCTTCTTTCATGATTCCTTTCCAAGACCTGCGATCTTGGGAGGCTTTGCAAGAATGCCTTTGATAGCTACAATGTTATTAACTCACCTCCCCGGGCTGGTGTGGGGCTCAACTAAGCTGACAGCTGTGAAGCGCCTGGTATAAAGGGCTGGTATAAAGCAAGTAACAAGAGCTGCTACTTTCATTACAGAGAGCGATGTATAAGCACATACGTACACCGACTCTTTCATTCAGTAATTCAATAAGCACCTATATATTTATGAATGACTTTTACCTCCGTCTATGAAGACTCAGACTTCTGGGCTTCATTTCCTGCCATGTTATTTGGGGAGATTCTCCAAGTGGATCTTTTCTGAGGATGGAGGAACAAGCATTCTGGGAAGATGGCACCAGGAGAGCCATTTTTCCTGGTGTCACAGGGGAGAAACTTCTTAATCCAGACCGCGCTGACTTCTCCCCTCCCAGATCAGCTCACACCCCCTCTCCTTGAAGGCAAGGCAAAGGTAGGCTCCCAGAGCCCTCTGGCTCCATTCAAAATCCCCTTTTCAGAGCTGTGGCAGTTTTATGGCCTTTAATGACCCCCTATTGTACCCTGATTGCCAATCACGGCACACGTAATGACCACGCAGCATCACTTAGCCCTTATTCCGATGACAATGGCCAGAGCGGCCAGCTCGCTGTTTTGACATGAGCGGGGTCACAGGGAAAGTTTTCGGGCGGGTGATTTAAGGAGGCCGGACCAGCCAGCACCCTCGACTCCTCAGTTGCTGGGACTTGGACAAAAGAATGAACTCTGAACTTTTCCTTTGACGGATGGAGGTCATTAAAACCATGATTGGGGCTCCTTCAAAGGCAGGTGTAGACCAGGCTGTCCCTCAAAGCGCCTAATAAAGAGAGAACAGGCGATTGTGTGGGATTCAGAGAAGGGGGACTTCTGAGAGATTCACTCAAGTGGTTCAAAGAAATCAATGAGCCGCTCTGGCCGATTGACAGGGGCCAGAAGTGCGCCGACATTCCCTCCACCACCCATTCAATGGGTGGCTGCCCCAATTGTTCCCAAGCAGGGGCCACCACAATAAATGCTCGGGGTCCTTTCATGGGTACCCTGGACCAGTGCGAGAATCCAGAGAAAGCTGCACCACCAACTCCCACTTTAAATTCCATCCATTTTAATAAAGTGCCGAGAGACCTCCAAGCAGCTTAAAATATTAAAGGTTTCTTTTAAACATCTGGAAGATAACATCTCATTACTAGATGGTGCTCGAGGTTATTAATATGTAATCAGAGCTAATCCCATCAACACAAACAAACAGCAAACAAAAGCCCTTCCCCGAGAAGCATCATCTCCTCAGAACACAGAAGAGCCCCCAACAGAGCTTCCAGGCGACACAGCACCCCCCCAACCCCCATTCCCACCACAGCACAACCAGCTGGGTCCACATGCTGCCCCTGGAGGGGCAAACCCAGAAACGTTGACCTCCTGGCAGTCAGCAGGACAAGTCAGCCAAATAGATTGACTGCAGATGACTTGAGTCATCGAAGTTCAACCATGAAGGGAAATGAAAGCTCAGGAAATTTCACCTCCCTCTTCTATTTTTTTTTTTTTTTTTTTTTACAAAAGGTGTTTTTGCTTTTCTCGAAAGGGTCAGAAATGTTGATCCCAAAGGTCTGAGAGGGAATATGAATGGATGTGGAGAAGCTGGAAGCTGGGTCTGGGGGGAGCAGTGTGCTGAATGTCTCATCAGGATCACTTGCCCGGCACGTTACACACACATGCACGCGAATTCGGCACCCCTCTCCTGCCAGGGCGATGGTTATTAAGGGTAACACGATCGGATGAGAAGGCAACCACAAAGCCCAGAGGAAACAGCTGTGCAGACAAATAAATGAAGGTCCTGCCTCCCTAAAAGGCACCCACAAGGCAGAGCCACATCCTTTGCATTGTCCGAGGACAAGTCATTGCGGGTTCTCCAGCAGTTGGTGGTGTCAGCAAGGCTGGAGGAAAAAGTGATGACTCGCCGGCCCCAGGAAGAGGCGCCGGAAGCACCTCGCTGATGGAAGTCCACTTTAACCCTTCCATCCCTCCTTCTCTGACAGTGAAACTGAGACAAAGGAGCAGGTTGACCTCTCTGAGTCATAGAAAAGACTAGAGTCAGGAGAAATAATAAGGACTTTCTCTCCAGATCCCCAAGGAAAATGGTCTGGTTCATCCTAGCAGTTTACTGTGGTGTAACAAACATCTTTTGAGCATCAGCAAGCAGTGTCCTAGGTGCTGGGTTATGTGATAACGAGAGACACAGCCCCTTTCTTTATTGGAAGAAGGAAATTCAACAGATAATGACTCAAATAATGAATATTCTGAGAGCTACTATAAGGGAAAAAAAGAGGGTCTTCTAAGGAACGAAAACAGAGAGCTGCTCCAGTCTGGTGGGTTGGAAAAGGCTGAGTGGTAACCCCAGGTTGGGATGCTGGAGGAGTGCTGTTGTGAGTGGAGGTGGTCCAGGCAGTGGGAACAGCACGTGCAAAAGTCACACAACAAGACAGGGCAGGTGGCTTGGACTTACACAATAAGAACAAAATGATGGGGACAAGGTAGCAGAGAACTTCCGTCTCAGCAGCCTCAGTTTCTCCTCAAAGTTTAAACATCAGGGTCCAAACAGTGGGTGGGCACCTGAGGGTAGGGAATGGAGGGGCACACCACCATGGGCTTGTGGATTTAGGACTTCACTGCAGAGCCAAGTTAAAGAAGGGGGAGAGGGAGGGGAAGAAGTCGATGGACAGGAGGGAGAGGGAGGAGGAAGAGGACTAGAAAAGCAAATTGGGTTATTTGGTAGAGTCAATCCTGACAAAGGTTGGAACAGAAATATCTGGAACTATCTGGAAGGTGGCGATCTATCCAATTTCTGATCCTGCTAGATCTGCCCTGGGGCAAAACACCCACCAGTAGTCTCTGGTTTGAGTTCATCCCATGGTGGAGGGAGGCGCGGAGAGCACTGCAAACAAACATGCCTCACATTACCCAGTTTAGGGCTAACCGAAAATTCTTGCTTCTAACCATCCACTGCTAAGCAGTTTTATTTATTAAAAGATAAAATTAAAATCCACTAACTTGACTTCTATTGATAACTCATCGTTTTTCATGGGTCAGGCACTGTGCCACAAACTTCAGCCTCGTTTAATCCTCATGAAACAGAAAGTGCGTATGATTATTATATCCACTTTATAGATGAGGAAACTGAAGCCCCAAGAAGCGACTTTAGGCAAAGGCACACACACCTCTGAGAAACGTGGATCCAGAATTTACACCCAGGTAGGCTGGCTCCAACTCCAGCATCCTTTCCTTGAAAAACTGCACCCTTCTCTCTTTCTCCTGGGAGAGAGGAAATAAAGGAGATTCTACTTCCGTCCCATCACACTCAGCTCAGATGCCCATTATGGTCTGGACGGAGCAACGCGGTTTGCCCAGAGACACGGCAAGGGGCTCAGGGGTGAGCATCACCCAGGTTATAAAATGGAAGGACCGCTCTGTGCCCCACGGCTCCTCGGCTCAGGGTGGCCCTGCTCTCTTTACAGAAAACATCTCAGTTAAATATGCAAGCGTGTTTAATTGCAGGGGCTCAGGCAACTTGTTTATCTTCCTTAAACACTGCCAGGGTGGCTCCCGTTTGTTATCTGGGGTGTGAAATGGAGGCTGACAACAATTAATACCTCCTCCCAGGCAGCTCGGCGGCGCTCTGACGGGAAGCTGAGTGCTTCCAAGCAGGCCCGCGGTGGAGGCGGCGGGCCGAGCCGTCACTCAGCATCCGAGGGGGGAGAGTGACAGCGGCAGCTGACGGCCCCTCCCGCGGCCTCCGGAGAGGCCTCCATGATAAAGCGTCCTGCTTTGTGGTGTAATCAACTTGCTATACATGCATTACCTCCTAATGAGCGCCGTGTTTAAACAAGTGTATAGAACACATCTGTCCGGGCCTTGAGACTCGAGGCTGTGTGACCAATTTTAGCATCTGAAAGTTAAATTAATGGTAAAGGGTTTAATTGTGAGTAAACAATGCCGCATTAAGGAGCAGTAAACACAGCAGTGGGGACCCAGCGACCAGCTCTGGCATCACAGATGTGGCCCCCTCCGTGTGACCGTTAACAGTCTCCCCCCGCCCGGACTTTCTGACAGTGTCTCAAAGCCCATTTGTCATCTAAATGGTCCATCCCCTTCTCAAACATAATTTTGGCCCATGGTCCGTTCACGGGGCCTGCGGGGTCTGTGTTCTTTGGAAGGTGGGCGAAAAAATCCCGAGGCAAGTGGGGAGGGTCTGGAGAAGATCCAGCTTCTACGATGAGGTGTAGGGTGGGACGGGAGGGGGACAGAGACCCCCCCTTATTTCCAGGCAATCAGGGTCCGTCCGTAGCGGTGAGGCTGCCTTAGACTCCAGGCTTCAATGGCAATGATTCCAAACCTGGTTTTAAAACACCCTAGGGTGTCTCCAGTGAACAAAGGATGCCTCGAAAGCAAATTAAGTTCCCTTTAATTAAAGATCATAACGTACGCCACAGAACATTCCGTCACGGTAGGGGCAAGGAAGAGGCTGTCGCATAAAATAAAAGGGCTCCATGACTCAAAAAAACTGAGCATTACACAGCGAGGGCGCTGTGCCTTTCCCGTGCAGTGACAGCTGGCATCGCCACCACCTTGGTAACTGGGTCTGGCCATCCGTGGGTGCGGCAGCGCGGACGGGCTCACCCCATCGGAGCATACTGAGAGTGAAGGCTTGGCTTCAGGAAGGAGATGGATGCTGGTTTGGTCCTATTCGTCTTTCTCTCTATCACCTGCAACCCGGTCAGGTGGGAGACGTCTCAGGGGACCAGGCCCTGGGAAGGGATGATTCTGAGGATGCCAAGGGCTCAGGATGATGCTCTCCTGAGGGGCATGGCGTCTCTCTGCACCTTTAACTGTCCACACCTGGGAAGGCCTGCAGCCAGTAACTCAGCCAATGAGAACTTCCCTTTCTTTTTCCCTCCCTGCAACTTGAACGAAGGAGTGTGCCGGGCAGCCCGGCCCTCCTTGGAAAGACACCCCATTGGGGATCTGCAGGCCTGACGCCTCAGCTGTGAAGAGGGGCCCTTGGCTTCCTCTCCTGTGTGTCTCTCCAGGACCTCCCAGGAAGGGGGCTGATAATGGCCAAGATCCAGTGTCAAAGGCACTAGGCTTCTCTCTCTCTTCCTTTAAATGTAGAGGTGTGTGGTTTCAAAGACAAAACAGTGCTGTGGTTGCACACCCAGACTCCAGGGCCAGTCAAATCCTGGCTCTGCTGCTTTCACCTCTTTGTGAGCCTCAATGTCTTCATCTGTGAAATGGGCTGTTGAGGGGATTGAATCCATTTGTACACATAGAGGGCTTCCAACAGTCTGTGGCACAGAGTAAGTGCTCAGTAAATGTTAGACGCTATTGTGATGGGTGTGTGACGGGTACCCCTTTTAATGAGACTTAATCTAGCTGACAGGCAGGAAGAGCTCAAGGAAAGCAGGCCCACCGTCATGTCTGGGTCACCCTGAGCTACTAGGCTCCTAGTCGGCCAGGGTGTAGGCACACTAAGCCTGCTTCTCTGCACTGCCTGGTCCACCCTTCTTGGCACCGAGGACCCACAGCAGCCCTGACCCTCTGGCCACCAGCTGTGGATGTGAGGGCACCATCCCTACCTAACAGTCCACACTGGTCAGATCTCCAGCGCTCAGGTCCCACGAACTGATAAGTAACATCTCACCTCCTAAAACTAGCTCCGAGTCCTACCAGCCCCCTAGCTCCAAGTCAAGAGTCCAAATTTCTTAGAAAGCTTTCCGACATGTTGACTTCTTTTTTATGTTCTGAATACAGGTAACCTCACATTTCTATTTCTGATGCCCCTCTTGCTAAGGACTTTTTTGTCCTTTTTTAACCCTCACTGGTTTTCTATATTTGGGCTGGGCAGATCTGTGTACCTCCTGGAGACCCTAGAAATTCTAAATATGAGCGTTGAGAGTTCACTGAAAGGGGGCGCTAGGGGACCAGCCTGCAGTGGCTTTGAGAGCAACAGATGGTGGGGGAGGAGGGAAGGGCAGAGGGAGGGGGGTGGGGGGTAGGGTGGAAGATTTCTGCTGAAACCCTCTTCCCCCATCCTCCACTCTGGCTCCAGGCCACCCTTTTGGTGCCAATCTACAGAAGCGCTGGTGTCTTCAAAAGAGGTCCAAGAAATTATTGCCTTGCTTTGCTGTAGAAACAATGGATTTTTGTTGCCACTGAAACAATGTTGCCAAGTTTTTGCTATTGTCTCTCGGTTTGAAATTATTCCTAGTTCAACAGGTGCTCCCTCTTGTCCCATCTCTGACAACCAAGCCCCTGGCGTGAGGGATGGAGATTAACCAGGTTGAGATGCCCCATGTGTGACAGAGGAGGCCTTCGGTGTTTCCAAGTAGCCAGAACCAGAGCGCATCACCCACCTGCAACCTGGCACTCTGTCTGCTCCTGCCAGTTCCATCCTAGTCACCCAGAGAAGGTAGAATTAGTGCAACCTGGGGTTTCAGCAATAGCTTGTAGGCATGCAAAAGATGTTTGTAGCCCCTGAGAAATGGGAGGAAATTTGGAAACCCTCTCCTTCAATGATTTATCCCCCAAAACTTTTCTCTGCTGTGAAATTCTAACTTCAGATGAAATCTTCTGCAGAGATTAGGACCAGAGCCCTAACCCCCAGACCTCAGTTCCCACCGTGAGGCACCTTGCAGCACGTCTGCTGTGGTTTTCACCACCGAAGAGGGCTGAGAATCACCACATCTTGTCTGACTCCATTTTCTGGTTGAGAAGACTGTGGCCCAGAGAGGTGCATAGACTGGCGGGAAATGAAACAGCAATCAGCGGACAGACATCTCAAACCCACCTGCAGTGGCCCGGAGGTAAAATACACACCCACCCCAAACACCGTCGTCTTCATTGTTCTCTGCGGCCCAACCCAGTGTTGGTTGTCCCTCTCCCCCACCCAGACGTATTGTCCAAGGGACACCCTGTGTATCTCTAAAAGGGAAATTCACTCATTTTCTGCCCCTCCCTTTTTTGTTTTTAAACACTGGCCCCAGATTCAGCCATTCTAAGTAGGAAAGGAAAAAAAATAACCCACTGAGGCAACAGATGCGGCTTTCCTCCCTCCTCTGTGACTCGAGTTTAGTTTGCCTTTCAAGCCCATTTTCACCACTTATTGATTTTAGTTTTCTCCTGGTCTATGAATGACAACTTGAATTAAGACAACACGGGCTGAGAAGCCACGAGGCAGTGCTAAATGATGTCCTCTGCTTCATGGTGAGACGCCTCACGACCGTGCAGTCTCCTGCCCACCCCCAGTCTCCCCAGGAGCGGGCGCGGGGTCCAGGGCAGTCAGGATGAAGGGAGAGCCGGAATGGCACCTCCCAGCCGCCAGCCGCACAGTCTCTTTACCAACAGAGAAGTGGCTTCTTAAGGGCCGGGGCTGTGTATTTAATAAACAGCAGCTCCAAAAGATTCAACCCTGCCACCGCCTCCACCCAGCAGAAGAATAAACCTAAGTATTCTAGTTGCTCTGGACTCACACTTGCAGAAAGAAAACTCACCAAATCAGCCTTAAGTAACTCAACTCCCCCGTCTTCCAAAACTCTTCACCTCGGACAACCTTCAGACAGAAATGCCCTTTTATGACACCTTAAAAGTTACATTGATGTGGGGGAGAGTATAGTTCAAGTGGTAGGGTGCATGCTTAGCATACACAAGGTCCTGGGTTCAATTCCCAGTACCTCCTCTAAAAATTAAATAAATAAGTAAACCTAATTACCCCCTAAATTTTTTTAAAATAAATAAGACATTTTTCAGAAGTTGCACTTAGGATATATCCTAAATCTCAATCTGTACGTAAAATTTTTTAAAAAATTTAACACACACCCTTTGATTCAGAAACTGTATTTTTGTAAGTGCATCTTAAGAACATAATCGGGTCAGTGAATAACGTTCACAGAAGGACATGAATCGCAGTGCTGGTTGTAATAGAAGTGGACAAAATCTAAAGATGTGGCAAGAGGGAATTGGTAAATAGCTTTTGGTAAATCTGTTCAACTAAATACTCTGCAGTCATTTAAAATGAGGATGCTGAACAATATTTATTTACCCGCAGAGATGTTGTCAATACATATTGCTAAGCAGGTAAGAAAGTTAAGAAGCCACATGTATAGCCCAGTTCTTGAAAAGCAAAACAAAACAAAATCTTCATGGAACTCTTCTTACTGTTATTTGCATAGAAAAAAAGAAAGAAAGAAAGAAAATTGAGGTAAGCCAAAACATTAAGCTTTGAGGAGGTTTTAATTCCCTCCTGATTTCTGAATGTATTCATTCATAATCGGGGAGGGGGGGATGAAGCAAGGTTCCTGTGGGCAGCAGACTTGCACGGGCCGAAGGATGGCCTCAAATCGTGCTCCCAGCTTTCTGACGTCCCCCGAAGAGAGCTCCTGCCATGTCATATATGGAGCTCAAACAACACCAGCACAACAAACACAGGCCACTTCGCATTTTCTCGTATCTTCCCACAGCCAGCAGGAGGCACTGCATGGGTTAGAGTTAGGAAAGCCCCTTCTCACAGTCATTTCGGAACGCAGGAAGTTGGAATCTTTTCTCTTGACCAAATCGGCAGAGAAGACAGAGGCTGAGAGAGAGAGGGGAGGCCGAGAGGCTGACTGAGTCTAACTCAACATCAGGACCAGGAGCAAAGCTCATCTCAGTGGCTTCACTGTATCCCCAAAGCCAGAGATCCAGGCTCCTGAGTGAGGATCAGACTGATAGAAGACCTCTCCCATCAAAAAAGCTCCCAAGAAGATATTTCTGACTCGCTTTGGGGTCATGGACGAATTTGGGACTCTGATGGAAACTATAATCCTCTCCCAGAGAAAGACGAGTGAATTGAATTTTGCACACAGTTCAGGGGCTTTGGGGCCATCCATGGGCCTTCTGTGGGTGACCATGGGTCAGGAAGTCATGAGAAGGCTCTAATCCATGGGGACCTGTGTTATTTTTCACTCAGCACCAATCTCCCGTTTTGCTAAATGCTCACCCACATGCTTCGCATCCACCACCAAGTTCCAGCCTCCTTAGAGGCAGGGCATGGGGACTCCCTGGAGCAGGCCAGATGAAGGCCAAGAGGGGGAGGGGGAGATGACGGGGAGGCTGGGAGCAGAGGAGTGGAGGTGGCTGAGCCCACCCCCACTCCCCCACTCCCCCAGCCCAACACCTTCTGCTCTGACACGGAGGGTGCCATCTCATCACTCCACAGCTGCCTGGAGGGACTCCCTCACAAGCAAGAGCATCTTATGTGTTTTGCAAGGGTGTTAAAGAGGGCAATTAAAGGGTCCCACAAGTCAGACCTCACGCGCGATCCTTCCAGATTGCAGGCCCTGCCTTTCTGGGGGCAGCAACAAAAGGTGTTAATAGCCTGATGAGGAGCTCGTGCTGATAGATGGCCCATTATGGTGATCGCTCTTGTGCGAATGGCAAATAGGTTTGATCAATTAGATTTTAATGTAAAGTGGGGCCTGGGGGAGAAAAACAGCAACGGAGAGAGGGAAGACCCTTTGTTACTAATGTGTCTGAAAAAAGCACTTAATTGAGGTCATAATAATATTAGCAGTTCTCATCATCAATAATTCAGCCTTATTTATTACTAGCCGATAAAGTCCTGTCAGGTAGGGAATATAGGGGGCTTTTGTTAAAGACAGGATCCATGGGGTTTCCTCTCCCTCTCTTTCTCACCAGCCACAGCCCCTGGACCACAGAACATCTAACTCAAGATCCTCTACATAAAAATGGACGATGGGAAGATAGAAGTTTGCCGTGAGGTACAATTTAACCCCGCTCCTGTATTCCCCTACTCCAAACAAAAAAACATTTACACCCTTTTCTCTGAAACAGTCGCCAACTAATTTTGCTGAAGAAATCTGTCAGGAGAAAAACAAATCCTAGTCTCGCCTGATTTAGGGCCCTGAAGGATGACATAAATTCTGCCTTTTCACACACTTTTAGTCACCTGTGGTTTGTTATCTTTGAGAGCAAAAAAAAGAGAAAGCGAGGGAGAGCGGGTACTAAATGAATGTATAATTGTACGATTAAAGATGCGAGCGCCAGTGTTCAAATTTAAAATGTATTAGTCTCATAAAACCGCCTCATTAGTCTCCGTGTCTTAAAGGACATACTTGTCCATAATGAGGCAAACGCAGGAAATGGCACAGGGGTGAGAGCAAGGAGAAGGAGGAGATATTTGAGCTGGTTGCCATTTCATTTTTCAGAAAAGGGGGAGGAAAAAACACTTAATAAAGATAATTGGGCTGGTCATGCCTGTTCCCATCTGGAATCGCAACACAGACAGACCCCAGGGCAGACGATCGGTCATTAACCAGGAAAATAACCTATTTGGAAAGGGATCCGTTTGTTTTATAAATGATGCTCCACTTTAGAACAGCTTAACCGCAATCATAATAAAAGTTCCTCGAAAACCCAGCCAGGGGACGGGGCTGAAATATCGATCCGGCTTCTGCTGATAATGGCTGGACCTGACTTCCGCCTGGCTGGCAAGAAACAGCTTTTGAAGTTCTGCTTTTCTCTCTTTCTTTTTTTTTTTTTTTTTTCCCAAGTCTAAATAGAATTTAAACTGCCCTTCGGTGATCAGTGACTATTAGCGGCCTTGGTTAGGAAATACCGAGTGGCGGGGTCAGAAAAGGTGGCCCAGGCTGAGGATGGAAGGGGGTGAGGAGGCCCCGAGCGGAGGGGAAGGGAGGTCAGCTCTGAGCTCAGTAAGTGGGAAACGGATTGCTGCAGTGGGGCTGTCCTGGTCTGCCAGGCAGCCCAGGGACAAGGACTTGGAAGGATTAATTCGTCCCAAGCCCCAGCCTGGCCATTGTGCTATCCCCAACACACACACACACACACACACACACACACACACAGACACACACAGACACACACAGACACACACACACACACACACACACACACACACGGCAGAGGCAGTCATAAAAGTCATTCATTGAGGCCGAATTGGAATTGTATAGATCAAGGCGGTGAGGAGAAGCCCGGCGGGGCCCTGATGGAGTAGACAAGGGGGAGCGATGACTATAATTAGAAGTCAGGTTTCAGTGGCAAAGCTCCCCTGATCCACCTGTTTCCAAGGAAGGCTGCTTAGCTGCTTAGGAGGGCGTGTGAAAGTGGGGTCTTCTGAGACAAAGGAAAACGGAGAGGTGGGGATGGGACCTACATGCAACCTGCCTTCTAAGGATAAGGAGGGATCTGGGCTCTGAAGGCTCCAAGTCTACACCAGGGATTCTCCATCGGGGCGATTTTACCCCCTGCCCCCTCCTCCCGCCAACCACTGCAGGGGACATTTGGCAATGTCAGGGGACTTTCAGGGCCGTGACAGTGGGGGTGCGGGGCAAGGGGCTGTTGACATCTATGGTGTAGAGGCCAGGGAAGATGCTGAACATCCCAGAGTGTACAGGACAGCCTCCCCACCACCACCCACCCACCCACACGGCAGAATCATCGAGCCACAACGTCAACAGTGCCAAGACTGAGAAGCTCTCTCTGCCTCACACCCCACCCCCCATCTACTCAGAGCTCACTCACTGAAAAAAAAAGTCTGACTCTCCAATTCCCTCCGGTCCCCAGAACACCAGCCTCTGCCCTCACACCCGACTCCCTCCGCTCCCCTTCAGTTTCACTGGTTAACGTGTTCCAGAACAAAACGTCTTCCTTTAGAGGATCTCAGGAACAGAGTTCCAGACATCACTGCCTTAAGGTGTTGGTCTCAGCCTGGCAGCTGAAGTTCTAAAGAGGGAGAAGTTTCATCTGTGACACGGGACCCACGTGCTTTCCATCTCATGACATGATGTCCTGCACAAGGTCACATCTTGATGGCACCATCTGTAAAATGGTATAATAATGGTGCTGCCTCCTAGGATTGTGAGGAGGAAATGAGAAAATGTTTAGCCCAGCACCAGGCTTGTATTAGGTGCTCAAAAAGGAATAGAGGATGAGAGAGAAAAAGGGAAGGACAGAGAGAGAGAGAGAGAGAGAGAGAGAGAGAAAGAAGGGGGAGGGGGAAGAAGAGAGAGAAAGGAAGAGAGAGAGAGTATGTGTTGGCTTCCAACTAGTGTCAGGCACTGTACTGACAAAAATCGCCACCACCACAAGAGCCCACCAGGTGTCCATCACCCATCAAGGGACAGCTGCCATTTTCTAATCATAAAGAATAAAGCTAATGCACAGAGCTCTTTGGAATTATCATCTCCATCATCTGCAAAGCTGAAGTGTGTGTCTCAGCAAAGCCCCGTTCACCTTTCCCCTCTTTTCTCTACCTTGATTCTAGAAGAGAAGGGGGAGGGCAGGGCATGGCCTTACCAAATTTCTCCCTGCATGCTCGACTGTTTCCTCCTGACAGCGTTTGACTGGGCTGATTATTTCCAGCAAAGCCCTTATCATTTTCAATGTGAATTTCAAATCACACTGATCCAGCCCTTCTTAGCTAAAGTCAGCTTTATCAACCACAAGAGATGTGGGATTTGAGAGAGATCTGAGTAAATTCACATTGTTTGGATAAACTCATTCAGGGAGCTCAACAAATCAAAGCCGAAATGGATATGTATTCCAAAGAGACTGAGAACTGCTGGGGGAAAAAAGGGGAAAAAAAAGTTACCATTAACATTTTTATTTCTTTAAAAAAAAAAAAAACAACACACATAGCAGTCTCTTTTTAATGAGTGTGTTCACAACCTCTTTTTGAACCATTACCAGGGCTCTGTAGGACACCGGGTGAAGTGATGGAAGCTGTGAGGCTTACTGACAAGAGAAGCAAGGTGGGAGGAAATTGCATCACCCACCCCCCATCGCCCCCCCGCAACCTCGGTCAGTGAGACCACTATCAAATATGGTAATGGGTGAATTTATGCATTATCCCATAATTTAAGGAACTGTGTGTATCATGTATATTTAAAACTATTTCTCTGTAGTTTTAATTATCTCAGTCTGCAGGGGCAAAAAGAAAAAAAGCAGGCAGCTCCCTTGCCTAAGACCAAAATGAAAGCCGGTGCCTGCTGACAGCTAAGATGTCTGTCCTAGCTGGTTGAGATTTCCTCTAAAATTTGCATTGGAAAGGCAGCTTTAAGTATACTTAAAATAAAAAAGGGGGCATTTGCATCTAATTTGCTACACTTGCAGTATTAGAGTTTTATCTGAATAAAGACACGTCAACTGGATTTATATAGTTAAACTGATAGCTGGGAAAGTCAACACCGAAAACATCAGCTAAATTCAACAAAGTTGGAGAGCAGGCTAAGAGAATTTACAAGTTTGGGTTTGTTTTTTTTTCCCCTCTCCATCCACTGATGACTTTAAAACTGCAGCAAATTATCTTTTTTTTACACAAGTCTGGCAATTACAAGGTTTTAATGAAAGGCATTTTTATAAATGGACCCCTTCCCTCTCCCCCACCGCTACCCCCAAGCGTGCTTATTAAACGGGGGCAGTTCTAAAATGTAGCGTCATCCGGATCTTGGTGGCTCGTGACTTAGGCAAGTTCGAATCCTGACTCAGCCACTTACTGACTGTGTGACTTTGGGCCATACATCCTTAGGCTCAGTTTCTTCATCTGTAAAATGGAGGTCGTGACAGCTTTTCTTCAAGGTCACTACCGTTGGGCAGTCTCTGGATTGCACCCAGATGCCCAACCAAGGGGATTGGTGGGGGCTGGAATCCAGCCCCCATCCACTCGGCCGCCAGGGATGGGGCTGGGCCACATCCTCCCAGGAAGGAGCATCTTCCCTAATTCAGGTGCTGAATGACCAAGCAGCCCCTGCCGACCTCACCGGGAGGTTACGAGCTTTAAAATGAAATAATGCAGGCAAAGCACCAGAGTGACATCTGGTACCTAGTAAATGCCCTGATTTCATCATGATGGTGATGGTGGTGATGATGATGATGAGTCCACAAATGAAATGTCACACCGCTGCTGGATTTCCTATTTCAGGGGAAGAGTTCCAGCCCTGTCTTCACCCACATCGAAGACTCCATCGTCAAGACCTGCCCTGTGGGGGGCCAGGTTCTGGCGTGATAGGCCCCAGGTGATTGGTTCTCTCTGGCTCCCTAGACCCGCTGCTCGATCCCTGCACGAGGGTAGGCAGGGGTGCCCTGTTGCCTGTTAGATTTGGTGCCTTCCTCCTCAGCCGGCCGCGCCGCAGTAAATCCCAGGCCTTCACACAGCCTCACGCAGCTGGGAGCAGATTCCTACAGCCTGGGAGGTCCCTTTGGGGACCACCTTTCTTTCCCTTCTCCCAGCTTTGAAGGAAGTGCCCACCCAGGAAGGAGGCACGATGCCCCCCTCTGTTGGCTTTCCCACCTCACCATTCCCTGAGACACCCATTCAGTCACGGCCCACAAAGCTAAGCACTGGAGACCCCAGCTGCCTCTCCAAGGAAATGGATGGAGAGGAATTTCCACCACGAAGCCCCAAGCTTACACCCACATCATGCGAGCCCCGCCCTGTAACTCGTGTCTCCCCCTTGCCTCAGGCCAATTCTGGCTTCAAATCAGGGCTCTCTATTACCATCTGGGTGCCCTGGAGCAAGTTACATTCCTGCTCTGAGCCTCAGTTTCCTCATCTGTAAAATGGGAGTAGAAAGAATATCCACTTCTCAAAGCTAAAAAAGTAAGCGGCTGGCAGCAAACCACAGAGAAGAGGACAAGGTCACTCTCTTCCAGGCCCCAGCTACACAGAACAGACACCTGCTGCCCAGCCCCAGACCAATGGCCAAAAGTCCTGACCACAGTTCACGGAGCTCAGAGCACCTCCGTCCATTTCAGGGGCAGTTCAGAAAGCCACTGCCCGATGGAGATGTCTGTGTTGATGGGAAGAAGCAAAGGGCCTCCCACCTACTCATGCTTGCCAAAGCCTGCCATCTGGGGGCACCGGCACGCTACCTGCAGGTTTTAATGTTTCAGGAGAAAAAAGTGTTAGAAGACTTTCTCATCTCACAGAGCAAGAAGTAAGGGTCAAGAACGCAGGGGCCCCCCAGCTGGCAGCTTCATCGTGGCGTGCAGGATGACATCACCGGACCAAGGATTCTGCTGTTTACAAACAACGAGCGGTGTGCCCCCACTACCACCTCCTTTACTTCGATAAGCCCAGGATCCTGGTCTCCCCAAGCAAGGGAATCACATCTAAGGACAGAGCATGGAGCATCTCCCAGACAACGTGCTTTGTTGGGAAGCAAAGCTAACAGAGCAAGATTGGGTGCACACGTTTATTTGGAAGGTGAGCTCAGGAGGCACTATGAGGGGTGGGGAGGTGAGGCGAGGAAGGGACGAGAATCTCTAGAGGCGAGGAAGGGACGAGAATCTCTAGAGTGTGTCTTGATGAGTCAATAATTAATATGGGCAACTGGGGCTGAAGTTTGACAGGCACCCTCTGAAAGACAATACTACAAGATGCTCCCACTAAGAGCCAAGAACCTGGGCTACTTACCTACCAACACCCATGTCTCACTGGTTGAGGCTGTTCCTTGGGGCTTCAACTCTTGGGACTGTCCTCCTCACAGGCCACGAGACACTCAGCCACTGGAGAGTAGGGAAACTGACTACAGGTGACCTCCTAGTGTCTGCCACACTCCGGTCAGCTATCTGGGGTAGCCACTATTCCTTGCCCCATTTTGCAGATGGGGAAACTGAGACTCAGCTAGACTTACAGTCACACAGGGAGAAAACAGTAAGGCTGGGACTTGAGCCCAGTCACCACTGACTCCAGAACCAGTGCTCTGACCCTCCAAGCTGCACTGCACATCCCATGTAACCCCCAAACAGTGCTGTGAAACTTGATATAAAATTAGAGTAGATGCTAATGGCAGTCAAGACTAGAAAAAGTATATCTAGAAAAAATAACACCTGCTTGTTACTATGGAACAAGTGCTCAGCACACAGCAAATGCTCCACAGGAGTTAACGTCTATGCTTTCAACTCTTCGAACCCCTTTTCTGACTAACATGCAAACAATCTCCCTTTGGAGGAAAAAGCCGAAGCTCAGAGGACTAAGAGCCTGGCACGCTCTTTCCCAGCAACCAGAACAGATGCACAAGAGATGAAGGCGCCCCAGATGCTGGTGCAAACCCTGTCTACCCAGGACTGGAACCCAGGAGTCCAGATCGAAGGCCAGAAGAAAGTAGCAGGGGCTGCACCCTGGGACCCCCGGAGCAGACTAGGCTAGGAAGTGAGGCTGGGAGAGAAAAGAAGCTGGGCATAGGCCACTCCAAGGGCAGGAGGCCCACCATGCGGACGTCCCCTGAGTGACCCTGGAAGCCTAGTTATGGGGCCACCCTCAAAGAACCTTCCTGAAATGTTCCATTAGCCAAGTTTTCTTCCCCCGGGATGCTTCCCAAATCTGAACTGGCACATTCATAATATCTGAAGATGCTCAATTCAGCAAATGTCACTTTTCTGTGTGGCCACCCCCACCTCCCAAAGAAGCCTGGATGTTTCATGGTGCGTTCAGCCTCAATGCTGGAGCTTGGCAGTTGCCTGGCACTGCAGGCATCACCCTTGGCAGCAGACCAGTTCCTCTCCATGATGGGGTTGTTCTACCGGCCCCGAGGCCCAGCGTGAACCCTAAGTCACCATGGGCACTGACTTCAGCAGGTATAGTTGTTACAGACAAGGGGCTACCAGAATCACACAGGTCTGGTTTCATATCCTGCCTCTGTCACGTACCAGCTGGGCAATGCTGAATTGTTCTTTATCCTCTCTGAGTCTAAGTTTCCTCATCTGTTAAAGGGGATACTTCTGGTTACCAATCTCAAAGGGATGTTTCTAAGACTAAGAGAGATACTGCATATGAAGAACTTGCTTCCCTAGTCTAGCATTTTGACAGAATAGATGTTTAGGAGAAATCTTCCTGCAACATAATACCCATACACTAAAAAAAGTTGGGTAAAATTTTTTTAGAAGATGCTTTTATTTTTTAATGCATGAGTGAGCAGGCAGGACCAGCAGATGGAGAACACTCCAAAACAGAGATGAAGTGGGCATGAACTTGTGTTTGCGTGTGGAGCAGCTGCTAACACCTGGTGGACTTAAGTCTTTGTTTGAAAGGGTCTCTGATGTGTGGAGAAGTGAAGACAAGACTTGGGACCTAGCTGTTAAGATTGGGGACCCTGGGAAGGTGAGGTCTACCCCAGTGAGTAAATTAGGAAAAAAATATCACCTCATATCTCAACAAAGCTGTTAACAAAACAATCCCCCACCCTACAGAAGAGAGACCATGGAACTGTTACCAGTCTCCCCCGCAAGCTCTTAGTCATGAGGCTTACATGGGTTTGAAGTCCAAATCCACTCACAGTATCCACATATATGGCATGAAAAGCCCTAAGCCAACTATTTGGTTTAACGTGTTCCCATGTTGGCAACTAATCAGGAAACTTGGCAGAAGCGAACGCAGATTTTCTCTAAGTAAAGCCCAACAAACCAAGCTTCCAAACATTCTTGCAGATAAAGGGCCCAAAGAACATGACCACCAACTAAATCACAAGGAAACAAACCACCATGAGAATAAGACCTGCGACGTCTGCAGATATACGAATGGACAGAAACAGAATATAAAGCCAAGCAGGTTGAGTATGTTTTTAGAACGAAATGGAACTTTTCCAAGTAGAGGATACACACAACTACATTGACAAATCTCAAAAATGTACTGTTGAGCGAAGGAAGTCAGACCCGGAGGGGTACATGTTGTGTCATTCCATTTAGGGAAAGGTGAAAACAGCCAAAACCATCTATCGTGGTGGAAATCAAAGAGTGGTTTCTGTGGAGAAGGTGAGTGGTGGTAAGAAGGGAGCGGGGGAGCTCCTGGTGGTCTGACTGTTCACCAGGGTTGTGGTTATGTACGTACATTCACTTCGGGAAAATTCATCATGCTGTAAACCTCTGATTTCTGCACTTCTCTCCATATAAGTTATACTTCAATTTTCAAAAGGAACTGGATGACTTGAATAAATTAGACACCGCTGAGGGGAAATTAGTGAACCGGACGACAAGTCTGAAGGAATTACTCTACTGCAACACAGTGAGAAATACAGGTGGAAATTTTGGAAGAGAGGTTTAAAAATGGGGAAAATAAAGGGGAAAGGTCTAGCAGACATCTACTCTGAGTTCCAGAAAGAGGGGATAAGAAATTAGAGGGGAGGCAATATTCAAATAAAAATGGCTGAGAAGTTTCCAGAATTGATGGACGTCACCAGTCCTCAGGTCTTACTCTGTTCAGGCTGCCATAACAAAATACCAGAGACTAGGTAGCTTATAAACAAATAGTTATTTCTTAGAGTCCTGGAGATTGGGAAGTCCAAGATCAAATTGCTGACAGATTCTAAGTGCCTGCTAAGAGCTCGCCTCCTGGTTCGAAGGCGGTTACCCTCTCGCTGTGTCCTCACATGGCAGAAGGGATGAGGGATCTCTCCAGGGCCTCTCTGGTAGGGGCACTAATCCCATTCATGAGGGCGGAGCCCCCCCAAAGGCCCCACCTTCAAACACCATCACACTGGGTGTTAGATTTCAACATCAGAACTCGCCGGTGACACAGATAGAGTAGAACCCCCTCAGATTCAGGAATCCCAAGCAGAATAAATGAGTAAGCATCCATGCCAGGACATATCTTAGCGGAAGAACACCGATGACAAAAAAGAAGGTCTTAAGATCACCTTGAAATAAAAGAAATATTACCTCCTAAGGAGCAGCTACCAGAACAGTAACTGACTTCTCAATGACAACATAGTCACGACACACAGTCAGCACTCAGCAGGTGGAAGCTATCACTGCCAGTGCTCGGAACAGTAACAAGGGTGCCAGAAACATTCACATCTCAGCTCTACCACTGGCTTAATTGGGCAACCTGGAGTAAATCATCTTAACCTCTAAGAGCCTTGGTTTCCTTGTCTTAAAAATAAGGTTTTGGTAAAGATGACATGAGATGATTTAAGTGAGGTATTTGGCACCATATCTGCCACTTAGTTGATGAAAAATAAACGCTGGCTACAAAGTCAGCCCTCTGATGGGTCAGAGCAGGAGTGATGAGGGTCAAGTTCATCTCAAATTAACTCCTAGAGGCTACGACCCTGGAATCTCACTTGAAACCTCAGGTCAGCTCTCTACGAACAGAAAATATTTCTCTCGAAAATACCAGCCCAGGACAGACATACGCAGAAGTTCCAAGAAAGAAAATTCAGTGGAAACCCATTCCACAGACTGGTCCCAAGCCGCCACCATTTCTGGGGACAACACTCCCTACACCCAGTATGCCCATTAGATGAAGAAACATGAGTTTAATCATCTTCCTTCCCATTACGTTCTGCGTGTCACTTTTCAGAGTGACACGGTGGGATCACAGTGGGACCTCGCAGAGACTTCAGGAAGTTAAGCAGAGCAGGTTAAGAAGTGGAGACTCAGAAAGATGAATGGCTTGCCCTGGCATATGGCACATGTAAATGGCGGGCAGAGCTTGAACGCAGGCCTTCTGGCTCGCCCTGCTGTCTCCCATGTAGGCCTTAGCCATGGACTCCAAAGCTCTTCCCCCAAATCTTGGAATAAATGCCTCTTTTTCATCTTTCAGGTCTCAATTTAAACGTCCCTTCCTCAGAGAAGTCTTCACTAACCACTACCTCTCATCCTCCACCACTGCATCCTTTTCACTTCCAAGAGAGTACTCTCCATCATTCCTAGTTACATGCTGTTTGTGGCCTATTTGTTTAATGCCTTTATTCACCAGAGCATCACCCAGTGCTACCAGAGTGCATGGCATGTGGTATCCATTCAATACATGTTTGGGGAGTGAATAAATGTAAGTTGCGTGAACTCATTCAGTTAAGTGAACCCATTTACAGTGTTATCTCTAATTATGTAAACAGCTCTAACATCACGTAACGGAGGTCAAAAACTATATCCAATATTTCTTCTTACAACCCTTCTGCAGCCCACACTGAGCAATGCTCACAAGACAAAAAGCACTGAATGAATAAAGGGAATGGTTCCTATGTAGGACCGTAAGCCTCTCTGGCCTGCTGCCCCTTCTCATCTAAGCCTCTCCGGGAACAGAAGAGCCAAGGCCAGTAGGAATTAGAATAAATCCATCCGTGGAAGCCATCTCTCACCTCCATGTAATCATTTTAATTAAAGGAATAAAATGAATGTGAGCGCGTCCCATCTGATGACCCCCATTTATAAAGCATCCTCCTGCTCATCCACCTTTATTTTCTAGCTCGAGGACTTTGCTGAGTCCCATTCCATCTCTGGATGGTACAGGAGATGGGATGGAATGGAGGAGAAAGAGGAAGGAGGTGGAAACACATTGAAACAAAAAAAGACGGGGGAGGAGAGAATGAAACAGTGTAAGGTTGGCCACACATTTGTCATTAAGTCACAGCCGAATCCCAGTGTTTGTGTGAGGTGGAATTACCTCATTCTTTTAGCCTGTGAGTCTCTGCGACCCACCAGTCAAGTATGTGATTGGATTTCAGCTCAACAAAACCTTAAATTACACACCTATTGTGCCTGAGCTAAGCCTAGTTTCGCAGCAGTGGAGAAGGCTTCTCCCGGCCCCCTCGGCAGTGTTCGATCCAGCGCTGATCTCCTCCGCTGGCTGATGAATGAGTAATAGGATTAGAGTCTCATCTCAAGCAACATGGTAATTGTCGTGTTGGGTGCAGGGACAAAGGCTGGGGTGACAGGTAGGGGCTGCGCAGTGGAGATGGGCCTGTCCCCCCAAATATGCCCGCTGACATAGAGGGATAGGCCAAGGACCTCAGGGAGGGCAAGGCCAAGTCCTGGGGAGAGGCCAAATTACATTTACTGAGGGCCTCCCAAGGTCAGGGACTGTCCTGGGCACCTGCACAGAGGTATCTATCTCATCGAATGCTCACAACTGCTCTCTGAAGTGTGGGAGGGAAAATCTTTTGGGTTTTTCCTGCATCTATTCCCCACTTCTGGATACAGGACCCCCCTTTCCATGGGGAACCAAACCATCCCCACTTTCAGAGGAAAACTCTCGTGGGACCAACTCCACCTCCAGATCCCAGGGAGGTCACGTGACCACGCCAGGCTAATCAGAGACACCAGTGTTCACTGCAGAACTGTTGTCAGTATCCACCTACCCAAGGTCACACAGCTGATCAGTGGCAGAGCTGGGATTTGGGCCCAAGCCTATTCATTCTAAGCCGTGCGTGCTTCACAGTATACTGGCCATTCCCACCAGCCGGCCTGGGCCTGCTCTGTGGAAGGGCTCAAAGCCTCTGACACCACGAGGGAAGAAACACGAGCAACCTGGGCGAGCCAGGTCACATTTCCGGGTGGAGAAGGTCAAGATATGTTTTCCCTTTCTGCCAAAACCTCCTTCTGGCCATTACTCACCTTCTTTCCCACCCTGAGCCCAGAGCGGACAGAGGTTTGGAACAATGGAAGTAACAAGGGCTTTGGAGACAGACCCTCGTTCAAATTCTGACTCATCCGTTTATTCTGGCTGTGTGGCTTTAGACAAATAACTTATCCTTCCTGAGTGTCAATTCTCTCAGCCATAATGTGGAAATAAGTATATCTTGGGATGATTATGAAGATTAAGCAGATAAAATAGATGTGTCTATTACGCTTTTTTGGCTTCAAGAAACAGAAAAATCTCACTTACTGTGACTTAAACAGAGAAGCATGTATTTTTCTTGACTAACAAGACAACAGGAGTAGACACTTCCAGGTTAGCTCAGTGGCTCTGTGATCACCCGGCTTTCTTTCACTGTATTATAGTTACGAGGTAGCTGCAGTGGTCCTAAGTGCTGAACCCTCAGGACAGAGGACTTCTGTTCCCATATCGCTCTCCTTTTTTAATAGAGAACCCAGCACACTTGCCCTTACATCTCATTGGCCAGAACTGGATCACGTGATCACCCCTAGCTGCAAAGGATGCTGGGAAGATGAGTTTTTGAGAAAAGGGAATGAGGTGCCTAGCTCACTTTATCCTCTGGTCCTCTATTAACAGGAATAAGGAGGAAGGAAGGACTGTCTCCTCCAGGGAGAAAATCAACAACAGTTGCCAGATTCTATGAAGCACCCTGGGCAGAATCTGACACGTATAAAATACCCCTGTAACTAGAAGTGCTATTATTATTATTACACTAAATGTTCTGCCAATCACACAGAAAGTGACCTTTGGAGCATCCTTCCCCTCGTCAGCGCCAAGCTTCAGGAAGCACAACACCCGCAGGCTCGGCTTCCCCTTCCGCACCCACACAGCCGGACCAGGAGGAGGCGGCTTGTTCATGATAGGACGAGGTGCCCTGTCCCTCACCATGGAAAGCAAGGGTCATGGCGGTCTCTGCCTCTGAAGAAGACAACAGAGAGGCGGTCTGGAGCTGAACGTTCCCGTGGAAGACAGATTTGGGAAGTCACGTGCAACAGGCCAACTGTTCAGTGGTTACTGAAGCCTCTCTGGAACTGTTGTCCAAGGGGTTGCTTTGAGCTGCAATTCAGAGCCCGCTGCTTCTGCAACTCAAGCCCTGGCCCCTTCCCACCCACCCCTCACCAGCCTCTCCGCCTTGTTTACAAGAAAGACAATAGCTCTATCTCCCCCGACCCAAGAAAGAGACTGAGGACGAGACACCAAGGGGACCAGCTCACTCTGGGAATATACAATATAGTGACCCATCTCCTAGTCCCTCCATGCTCACCGGGTCCCCAGTGACTGAGACATTCATTCATTAATTCAGTCAATCATACATTTAACAGATAACTTTGAGTGCCTACTATTTACCAGCTTCACTCTAAGCGCTGGGCTCCAAGCCAGCAGTAAACCACACATGCTGCTTGCCTCACCTTTGCACAGAATGTGTCTCCACATCCCCTGGGGATGTTCTGGGGATGCTCCCAGCATCCCAGTTTCTCCCACTCAATTCATACGTCATCCTAATCACAGGCATCACCTCCACGTCACATCCTCCTGGATAACTACAATCAAAAAGATGGACCATAACATGTGTCGGTGAGGGTGTGGAGAAACTGGAACACTCACACATCGCCAGCAGAAATGTAAAATGATGCAGTCGCTTTGGAAACTGTCTGGAAATCACTCAAAAGGTGATGCGTAGAGTTATCCTATGATCCAGAAATTTTACTCTGAAGGGAATTCGCCCAAGAGAATTAAAAACAGATGTCACAAAGAAACCTTTACACAAATGCTCTTAGCAACATTATTCATAAGGACCAAGAAGTGGAAACAATTGAAATGTCCACAGACATTTCTTCAGCCATAGGAAGGCACGAGGTGCTGATGGATGCTACAGCATGGGTGACCCTTGAAAACACTGTGCTAAGGGAAAGGAGCCAGACTCAGCAGGCCACGTATTGTAGGATTCCACTTCTATGAAATGCCAAGAGTAAACAAATCGACCGAGACAGAAAGAAGATTTGCGGTCGTCAGAGGCTGGGACCAGGAAGGAATGGAAAGTGACTGCTAAGGGGCGTGACATTTCTTTTGGGGGGGTGATGAGAAGTCTCTGGGGGATCATAGGATTAGACAGTAGTGATAGTTGTACAAACTTGTAAAAAAAAAAAAAACACTGAGGCGTATATTTTAAGAGGGTGAATTTTGTGATGATATGTGAGTTATATTTTTTTTTAAAAAGAAACCAAACCCAAAATCATTCCCCAGCCCCGACTGCCATAAGAAAATGAACATTTAGCCGGAGAAGCCGTGGCCGCCCCATTTGCTTCCTGTTCTTGTTGGCATCAGTCCTCCTGGAGAGGTCTGGTGCTTCACTCAAGAGCCCTCGGCCTCCTGAGACCCTGCTGCCAAGGGCTTGCTGTTGGCGACCAAAGCCTTTCCCTCCGCCCTCTTCTACCCTGAGTTCATTGCCTGAGAAGGCAGCCATGGTGGACACCAGGCACGTCCTTGGGAAGGACGCTGGGTTGGCGGCCTCAGTGGTGTCTTGTCACCAACCAGCCTGGCCTGACTGTGTGATCCCAAGAAGGAGAAGAGGAGCACTCAACAGCCCCCAGTGCCACCGGAGGTGACTTTTGTCACAGCCCCTGCCCCTGTCAGAGCCAGTGCACCTGCATGGAAGAGTCTGCAGGGATTCAACATCAGGTTTTTTTCCCCCCTTTAAAAAATTAGTCACACTGTAGTTAAAGAAGTCACCGGGTGGAATTTTCTTCCACGCATAAGAAGCTGGGGTAGAAATGTCAGAGGATCTTCAGCCTGGCCAACTCTTTACAAAGCCAGTTAACAAGACCCAGCCTCCTTAGAAGTCGCTAATGCCTTTAAGTAGAATTTCCCCCCTCCTTTCCATGAGAAGTAGTATCTTCATGGGAGCTAGAAAACAAAGCTCAGTTCCCACATTCCCAAGGTTAAGGGCTCTGTGCTTCCCAACAGAACACCTGCTCCTTTCCCTCTCAAAGACTCCAGTGCCCTTCACCACTCAACCTTCAGGCTTATATGAAGATCTTCCTGCCCTGTGGAAGGACATGAAAACCTGGTGTCATGGCAAGGGTTGGATCGGGAGGATAACTCCAATGACTGCCCACTTGCCTTGGGTACAACAGAATCACAGTCTAACAGGGTTGAGGCTCAATGCAGGTGGCCGCCCTACTGGCAAGGGGTGTTTCTGAATCTCAAAAATGATGGTGTCAAGATGAAAAAACAGGGGCCTATGGGGGCCCCAAACTCAAGGCTGCTGTTTCCAAATGGGGATCAGCCAAATGGGAGGAAGGATGCACACAGGCATGAAGGCCTCCAGCCCCATGACAGAAGGGGGAGTTGCCCTTGACCCTGCAGTTCTCGGTGGGTCACCACGGAGCACCCACCAGAGAAATGTTTAACCTGGCCAGCACCTGTTGGCATCTCTGGCACCCAGGGGACAGGGTTGGGTGGGAAGGTGGGGTAGCCCAGAGTCCTCACTGAGTCCATTAGTTCCTGTGACACTGCGACCTAGGAACTGCATCTCTGAGCATCCAGGGGCCTCCTGTATGAGACAGGCACTTTTTACACCAGATTTACTCTCCTTCCAGGGCAGATGTGAAGATCAAGAAAAATCACAAATAAGACCCACATTAATGTTCCAGAATGCCATAAAAATCTAAAGGAGGATTATATAGCAAGGAGGAAAAGCCTATTTGTCCAAAAGAGTTTTTCAAAGATGTCAGAAAACCTTTGTTGTTCACCCAGTCCCTCCTGAGAGTCTGTCTGTGCCTTGGATTTACTGTGTGCTCTGGACGTTCCAGAACAAGCTTCCAGAGGAGACAGCCTATTCATATCCAGACATCGAGTTATCATGAGTTTATGACTCATTCTTCCTTCAAACATTTATTAAACATCTACCCCACTCCAGGCCCTCGGCCAGACTCTGGGCTACAGCACAGCACACACAATCCCTGACCCCTTCCAGTAGGACAAATAGACATAAAAAAGGAACATGACAGCCGTGGAGGCTCTGGAATGATGTTCAGGGTTCACTGAGGATGCAACTGTGTGCAGGGTGACATGAGTGAGGAGAAGCTTCAGAGAAGCATGAACCTGTTGCTGTCAAAAGACTAAATGTTAGGGTCGTACAAGCCCAGGTTTCTATAGCAACTTCTATGATAGGGTGACCTGGGGCAAACGACTTCACCTCTCCTAGCCTGGGCTTACCCACCCACCTGCCATAGAAGAGAACAGTACCTACCTCACAAGGCTCTTGGAAGAATTAAATAAGCGATGTGTGCAGAGTGATTAAGATGGCTCCTGGCACATAGTCAGTGCTCAAGAAATGGAATGATGCTAAGCTGACTTTTGAAAAATGACCAAATGTTCCCCAGGGGGTTGGAGAAGTGGAAGGATGGATGGGTAGGGGAAATGTGTATGTTCAAGAAAGACCCAGAAGCCTAGTGCCCTTGGAGAATTGTGAATTGGTGATGGGGCCCTCCCTCCTGGACCCCACCTTACCACCCCCCCACCAAACTTCTGTGTGTTCAGTCCTCACCCACCGAAGCCCACCATAATGACTTCCGCCTAAGAAAGCCCCCTCCAGGCCCTCAAGTTTGTTGCCCCACTTGAATGGAAGCCCCTTGTGGGCAGGGTCTGTCTCTTTGACCCCATTTGCCCTGCCCACCCAGAAAACTGGGCCATACATCTCATCCAACCACCGGATTTAAGTCCAGGCTAGTTCCGTCCCAGCTCAGTTGGTGCATGTAACCCTTAAGTCCCCACCCCACAGCCTCTCCAGGCTGCTCAGAGAGCAGGTGGCTTGGAAGCCACGTCATGTGGTTGAGCAAGCGATGTCCAAAGAATGTGACCAGATCGGTAAGGGGAGCCTGGGCGGACAGCAGGAGGCAGGGCGTCCCTCGCGCACTGAGAATATCCCCCTTCCTCACAATTCTTCATGGAATGAGAGACTGTTTAGCCGGTGAATAACTTCCCTAAGGAAATTCTTCTGTGGTATTTCAACATCCCCAGCTGGTGTTTCTTGGCAGCTGAAGCAAGATAATAACCGTGTCAAAATGGCACCCACCACCTTGCAGGAACAGGGCACGACTTGTTACCTGCGCATGCCCACGCAGCCTCTGCCTCCGCTGCCCTATCTCTTCCCCAGGCAGCTGGGGGGTGGGGGATGAGGGGTGGGGCAGCTCACTTCCAGGGCAATTTCTTTAGCTTTACATCAGACAGAAAGCCGGTGGCATGAGCCAGCCCCAAGGTAGATGGCCACCAGCTCTCCCAAACACCACACCCCATCTCCTCTTCCAGGAACCCCTCCCATGCTCAATTTTACCCCGATGTACTTGGACACATTTGAAAAAAAAATCTGCTTAATAAATTACCACCCCTACATGACCTGACAATCGCCACAGATAATCCAGGGCTATTAGAAGGCTTGTTTACAACTCATCTAATTCCAGGTTGTGCAAATCCCAGCAAGTTAGGAAAGGTGTCAGCCTTCCTTCGGTTAATGGTACAACTTGTATTCACAAATTATATGTCATTGATCCAAAGATGTTACAGACATTTAAAAAAACAAAAGCCGTGCCTCCTCCCTCCCAGCCTCTCCCTCTGGGAATTTATCTGTAAGAAAACTATAGTGAACCATGCAGGGGGGATAAAAAATTAGTCCAGGTCTGTTCTTTGCAGTGTTGTTTATGAAAACAAACCTTTAGAAATAACCTACATGCACGGCAGTAGGGGATTAGCTAAACAAACCTTGGAACGTGCATACCATGAGATGCTAAGCAGCCGCTTAAAACACGGATGCAGAAGACAGCACGGTGACCTGGGGAAGATACTAATTATCTATTGTTAAATGAGGAAGCAAAAGTAGGTTACAGAGCAATAGCTACAGTTAATTCCATTAAAATATTTTATAGAAATATATTTACTCTCAGATGGGTGTGCTCAGCAGGCAGACAGACAGGTTTGAGGTTTGTATCTTACAAGCGCTGTGACCTGGGGCAAGTTCTATAAACTCTCGATGCCTCAGCTTCTTTGACTGTAAAATGCAGAAAATGCCTCCTTCATACAGCTGTTGTGACGATCAGATAAAATTATCTATGTAAAGTGTTCGGCTCCATATCTGATACAAAGTAAATGTCCAGTAAGTGGTGATTCTTGCTATCATTTTTTACGTAAAAATGGTTAACTCTGGGTGGTAGAAGTATAGGCACTTTTTAAAAATGTGTGGTTGTTTTTGCTCGTCCACCTCCCAAAAGTTATGGCTCTTGTAATGACCAAAGAATATTTCAAAATTGATAAAGTTGTTGCTTTTCAAGAGGGAAACTGGAACTAATGAAAGGCGAGGTATGTTTGTGACCTCAGCAGGTGGGGCTGAGAACCTCATCCGATAGCTCCCTCCGCCCAGGAGAGGAAAGCAAAAAGCAGCTGGGGCTCGCGTGGATGCACATCCAAATCAGGGGTGGGGAGGACGCTGGGGAGGGATGGCCCCAGAGGTTTGGAAACAAGGTGTACGTGCCTGGTGCCGCCCCCTCCCTGTCTCCTCACTCATCTCACCTCCTCCGGTAGTTTAGGGGGCAGAAGAGCTTGCGCCCTTCGTGGAGTGAGAAGAGGGATGGAGCAGGTTATTAATAAAGCAGAGGAAGGAGGAGTTGAATTGGGGTGGGGGACTGGGGTCAGTCCCAGTGAAAGGGGACCATGGGTGGCTCAGAGCTACTAGAGGTCAGCATGTTTCCAAAAACCCAGATTTGATGGCCTTTGCCTTGTCCAAGGAGCCCAGAAGGTCAGAGGCACAGTCTCAAGGCTCTGCAGGCCTGGGCCACTTGCTATAGGGCCCAAATGGTCCTCGTCTGGGCCACCCTTTCCCGAGCCACTTCGCTCAGAGTCCAGGCAAGTATCCCGGGCACTTTGGAGCCTCTTTAATTAGACTTGGTCTTCCAGGTCATGAAGGGTGTGGCAGCAGTGGCTGGGGGCAGGGGAAGGGCTGGGGACCATTAAATCCAAAGCCAGTCTCCACCCAGAGCAGGGTGGTGTCCAGTGACAGGGCCCGAAGTTGCTCCTTCTCACAGACGGTTAGCAGCCCAGGGACAAAAAGCTGGGGTCAGACCCAGTCCTGTGCTGGAGGTGGGGGCTCGGCTTGGTTCTCGGGCGGAGAAACCCAGAGCACAGGGAAAGCCCTGAGGAGGGTGGAGCTGCCTGCCTGGGGCTGTGGATGATGGCTGAGGCCGGAGAGGACGCTGAGAGGAGGCAGGCCCCGTTCCCAACGACCCCAGCCTGGCCCTTCAGTCCCCGAGGTGGGAACTCAAGACCGCCTGACAGGAGACCCAGGAGCGTCCCATCCTAAACCCTGGCAGCTCCGCCTGGCCCTCCACCCCACCTGCCATCTTAGGGACCGCAAAGTAATGCAGGACCTGAAGGAGACGATTCCACTTCCCTCATGGAGATGCCTGCAGAGTCTGCTCTTCCCCCTACTGAGGAGGAGGGGGAGGCAGGCTCAGGTGGGAGTGCCCCCTGGCCTCAGAGTCCCCAGCTCTGGGGGGGGGGGGAGGGAGGAGTGGAGGTCGGGGGAGGCGCACCTGCCTTCTAGAATCTCTGCCGGGAGCACACGTCAGCCACCCTCAAGAACAGGCAGCACTGGTTATGACTGATCAGCATTACAAAGCCATTTCTCAGGAATGTGGACCACTCCGGCTCCCCAAACCATCTCCCTCTATGCCACTGCTTCAAAATGAATCATACGATATCACCTCACACCCACCAGCATGGCTCTAATCCAAAAAATGGAAACTAACATGTGTTGGTGAGAAATTGGAACCTTCCTACAGGGTTGGTAAGAACATAAAATGAAACACGGAATTACAGTATGACCCAGAAATTCCACTCCTACGTAAAGACATAAAAGAATTGAAAGCAGAGACTCAAACAAGCACAAGTGCATACATGATCACGGCAGCAACATTCAATAGCCAAATGGTAAAGACAACCCAAATGTCCATCAGTGGATGAACAGATGTTTTTTAATGTGGTCTAGGAGGTGAAATGCTGACACATGCTACAACGTGGATGAACCTCAACAAATCATGCCAAGTGAAAGAAACCAGACACAAGAGGCCACGTGCTGTATGATTGCACTTACATGAAATGTCCAGAATTGGTAAAACCATAGAGACAGAAAGCACATTGGCGGTTGCCAGGGAATGGGGTAGGGTCGGGTAGCAGCTAAGAGTGACAGCTTAATGGATAAGGGGTGATTAAAAAAAAATGTTTTGGAACTAGATAGAAGTGATGGTTCTGCAACATTTGAATGTACTAAATGATGCTGAGTTTTAAGTATACAATTTACATAATTTTCTCATATAACGAATCATAGCCAGAAACTTCTTCATGCAGGACCATGTGTTTCACCCACATGACCTCATTGCATCCTCAGAACAGGCTCATGAAACAGAGATTTATTATCCTATTTTACTGATAAGAAAACTGAGGCTCAGAGAGGTCATGTCATTTGCCCAAGGCCTCATAGCTCGTGCTCTGCCCGCGGCACAGCAGAGAATTTATTCACTGCATTGAGGCTATCTTAGAATTGCCTAGAAATTCTTCCAAGCTGAGTAAGATGGCTCATAGGGAGCTGGAGACGCATCCGGCCCCGGGTGCTGCGGGATCACGGTGTCTCAGTGATTCCATGCAGCGTTGGGTGCTGGGATTCTGAGAATGGTGGCAGGGAACTGTTCGGGGAGAGGGGGCCCTAAGGTAGAGCACGGTCCGTATGAGAATTGTGGGGGCTGGGGCTGGAGAGCAGGCTAGGGAGATCAAGACCCTGCTCTGAGGGAACCAAACATCTTGGGTGGCAAACTGTCCTTGATCCTTCAGACCAACTCTGCCAGTCCTTGTCATGGAAACCTAACTCAGAACAGAGGCCACACAAGGGAGTAGAAAGAGCCGTGGCTTTGATGTCAGAGCCATCGCGTGCCCTGGGTCTTGGCGGGTCTTCTCCTTTCCCTCCTCCTCCTTCACTACCATGGTTAAGATGTACTGAGCACGTGCTATGCATCGCTCACTGTCCCAGACACTGGAGCCTAGATCTCTACAACAACCATTTGATGCAGGATGGTGGTTACAGTGGTTAACCTGACATCATCCAAACCCACCCCCTCCTGCCGCCCTCCAACCCCCAGCTCACCCCACCCGACCCTTGCTGTGTTTAATCTAAACCTGATCCGGCAGTCCCATCCCCCTTGCTATCTATAGGATCGTGAATCAGCGTGGGGCCTGATTTCAGCCAGTGAGGCACGGAGGGAAGACTGCTGGGTCTTCTGACAACGGTTCCCTTGCTCTAGGAAAAGGTGGTCCCTCCTCCTCCCCTGGATTTTGCCATATCTGGATGTAGCGCCAGAAGCTGCTGCCACCATCCTACCTCCAGCCTGAGGATGAAGTTAATATGGAGATGACAGAGCAGAGACATGAAAGGACATCACAGAGACATGGATGACACTGGGCTGGCACCTTCTGGTTACATGAGAGAATAAACTTACTGATTATTTAAGCCTGTATTTGCTCTTACTTGCAGCCAAAAGGATCCTAACTGACAGATATTTAATTCAAATGAGAGCTCTGAGGCTTATAGAGGTTAAGTAACTGGTCTAAGATCCCGCAGGTGGTGGACTGGGATCTGAGCCCAGACCGTTTGGCCCCAGAGCTCCACCCTTCACCATTGTGAGATGATGCCTGCCTCTTCGGATTGTTGTCGCCGCAAATAAAGTGTCTGGCACGAGTGAGGATAAAGATATCTACTGCACAGGAAGGGATAAAAATATCTCCCCCACAAGAGACACAGAGGGTCCGGTACAGAGGCTAGTGCAGAGGGATGCTCAGGGAACATGAAATGCACACCCTGGTTTTCAGCCCTGACTTGGTGTCCATGTATTCCCAAAGGCTCAGAGGCTAGACTGCCTCCACACTCCTGCCAACTTCTGTCCCTCCAAGAAGAACACAGGTTTCTAAATTCTGGCCCCAGTCCTCCTATTCCAGGCAGCCTTCCAAGATGTACCCCATGCATCCCCAACCCCCACCCGCAGGAGCCTGTGACCTTCCCACACATCCTTCAGCAATTTTGAAATCATCTATTGCTGTGATCCACGCAGCAGCCAGAGGGATCTTGCAAAAACTCAGATCAAAATCTCATCAATCACCTGCCTAAAACCCTTTCACTTCTTCCCACTGCAGATGGGATAAAACCCATACTCACAAGTATGACCCACCAGGCCACGTATGTCCAGCCCTGCCTTGCTTCCAACTTCACCTGGTATCAAGCCCCCCATGCCACTCCACTGCAGCTTCACTGGCCTTTTAGTCCCTCAAACCTGGGAAAGTCGCTCCTAGCCAAAGGCCTTTGTCCTTACTGGTCCCTTAGCAGGACTGACGCTGGTCATCCAAGGTCTCACCTCATCTCAATACTCAGGACTCTGGAGAGACCTTCCCGGGCTCACCCTGTCTCAGTCTCTCCCATGCCACCCACATTTATTTCTCTACGTATCTCCTAGGCTGCTCTGATACAGTTTCCTGTTTGTATAATTTTATTTCATTATGCTCCATCACCCCCTAGCGTGAACTCTGCCAGAAATGGAGGCGTGTCAGTTTAGATTCACTGCCAAAGTCTTAGCACCCAGAAAGATGCCTAGCACAGAGTAGGTGCTCAGTAAACACAAAAGGAATAAAACTCCATCTCTGCATGAAATGTGGCTGTCTTAGTAAGAGATGCAACACTCCTTGACAGGAGTGGTTAGTGCACTCACTCTCATCCTGACATTTTAAGAACCTTGTAGTCATCAGCATACACTTTTCTCGGTGAAAAAGCACAGATGTTGAGTTCTCACCTCAGCTCTGCTGGTTTCTCATGATGTGACCTTGAGTAAGTCACTCCACCTCTCTCTGTGTGCCTCAGTTGCCCTGACTGTGAAAAAGGATGATTACTCTCATGGTGTTATTGTGAGGAATGGGTGAGAAAACCCACTGGCTTTGGGCAGAGTGTCAGGTATGCAGAGTGCTCGATGTGAAGGCACTGACTTTGTTTTGTCAGAAACTAAAAAGAGGAAGGAAGGGAGGGAGGGAGCGATGGGGGAGGAGGGAAGGAAGGAAGGGAGGGAGGGATGGAGGAAGGGATGGATGGGGGAAGCAGGAAAGGAAGGAAGGAAGGAAAAGCTGCGCTGGAATCTCAGCTGTAGGTTCTGTGACAGGAGCCTGTCTGCCCCTGGGGCACTTGGAGTGGCATCTCAAGATGGGCCCTGGGGAAGGAGAAAGCAGGAGGGGTAGACCCTTACCAGAGCCTTTCCAGTGAGTTCCCTGATAGGCTCAAGCAGTGCTGGTGCCCAGAACACAGCACTCCCCCTCCAGGCTTAATCTGGGGCTTGAGCTTTGGGGCCCCTGGGGGGCCGGGCAGGGGAAATCCACCCTGAGTCCCCCAGCTCTTTGCAGAGGCAGCCCCTGTTAGGAGAAAGCTTCATGCCAGGATGAGTTGGGTCTTAATAGCTGCTAATTGGTCATAAGGCAAATAGGGGAAGGTATTAACGAGCAATCCATTTGGCTCCAAGTGAACGGACCATAACCCAGAAGGATTTTATTGGTCTGTCTCTGCTTTTTAAGAGTTTTCATTTCAAGAATGGCTTGGTCCTAAAATGGTCCATTGTGACTGAGGCTGTGTGATAATGGGGGAAATATCTGAGGATCATGGGACTCAGGCACCTGCAGACCACCCCGCCCATCTTCCTGTCTTCCTGCTGTGCTCGGGGGTCTTCCAAGACCTAAGTCCACCCTGCCGGCCCATAGCATCTCTTGCCCACCTCACTGACCCTTCCAGGAGGAGCTGCCCCCACTCTAACAGAGAATCCACCCTCCTTTCTACCTGGGGCCTTATCCTGAATGGTCAGAGAATAGAATGTTCTCTTTAACTGAGAATTATCACATCTAGCATGCATGGATTGCCAATTTTCTTTTTTTCTTCCTTTTTCTTCATTTATGGTTCTTAGCACAATCTATACAAATTAAAAATTCAGCAGAAATATATACAGAAAATGAAACACTCTTCCACATAATGTTACTTTTCAGAAATAACCACCATTAACATTTGGATATAGAGCCTTCCAGATGGATGAATGGATAAATCTTACTTTTGATATTAAGTATTTCAGAGATTAACATAACTAATGTTCAAGAAGGCACCATCCATCTTAAGAAATAGAACATTACAGACAAAATTGAAAGCTCCTGTGTCTCTTCTTTGTATCATTCCATCCCTCCCTCCCTCCGCAGGAGTAACCTTTGCCTAGAAATGATCATTTCTACACCCCGTGACACCATCACTACTTGTGCTTATAGTCATAAAACAATATATCACATTGTTACAGAAATAGAATCATCATATATGCAACCTTCTGCAACTTGCTTGTTCCCCTTCTGCATTGTTTGCTGCAGATTCTGCATGTAGTTACATTATGACACTGTTTCATTCTTTTTTAACCCAGTATCGTATTTTATTGTGTCATCGTACCACAATTTATTCACCCATTCTCCTGTTGAGAAATACTGGTGTCGTTTCTAATTTTTCACTTTACAAACGATGCTGCAGCGAATCGTTTGTATCCACCTCCTTGCGTATACGCGCATAAGTTTCTCCAGAGCATAGAGCTGGTCAGATGTCTGTCGCGGTATATGACTGTTTCCTCTTTAGTGAGCATTAACAAATTGCTCATCAGAATGGCTGTACTAATTTGTATTCCCGCCACTGAATATTATTTAGTAGAATCACTAAAGAGAACAATTTGGTAATATTTATTGGTACATGAAAGTATGTGTTGTTCCACATTCTCCACCACCAACGCGGTGTTGTCAACTTTCAAACTTTGGCTGATCTACTGGATGTGAACTGATATTTCATGGTTGTTTTCATTGCATTTCCATGATTACCAGTGAAATTGAGCATCTTTCATATGTTTACTTGCCTTTTCTGTTTCCTCTTCTGTGAATTGCCTGTTCGTACTCTTTGCCCAATTTCAATGGATAGATAGATAGATAATATAGTTTTAAAAACAGGTTTCAAAATAGCACACCATAAAACATTTCCTGACATATAAGAACCTTGTATAACCCATAGTCTATATAATATTCTGCAACATACCCTTTGTACTCTTACTACAGCTTACACATCTTACCAGGCTAGCAATTTTTCATGTTATTTTGCGATGACATCATATAGGTATATTATGATTTATTAACCATTTCTCTGATTGACAGACACCTAGATTATTTTCATTCGTTTCCATTATAAATAGTGAATATTTTGTAGCAATATATTTAGGTATAAACACAGCTGTTCCTGTAGAAGACAGCCAATTCTCAGTGAGTTGTAAGTAGTGATATATAACCAAAAGGACATTAGAATCCAATAAAAAATTCAACGAAATAAAGTCGGCATTAAATTTCTTCTAGACTTAGTTCCTCCTTTAAAAAAAAATGTTTAACAATTCAAAAAATAACCTGTGAACAACCAACTTGGAAATGTTTGGCAAAATCTGCTAAAGTAAACATGCACCTACTTATGACTCAGCAATTCCATTCCTGAGTATCCACCCAGCAAAAATAAGTTCACAGATCCATGAAAAGACATGTATGAGAAGGCTCTCAGCAGCTTAATTCATAAGCAATTTAAAATTGGTCATGAGTCAAGCGTGTACCAATGGAGAAGTACGATAACATGGATGGATCTGAAGACATCATGCTGAACTGAAGATGCCAGACACACAAAATATACACTCTCCCATCTCACTTATATGAAGTTCAAGAACAGGCAAAGCTATTGTGTAATATTAGAAATCAGGGTAATGCTTACCTCTCGAGGTGAGAGTATCGAGGGGAAGGAGGTACAGTGGCACCCTCAGAAGTTCTGGAAATGTTCTCCGTCTTGATCTGAGTCATGTATGTGTCTGTAAAAATTCGTTGAGTTTTACCTTTTAGAGGTGTATACTTTAGGATGGACCTAAAGAGTATTGTGCTTAGTGAAATGTCAGAGAAAGGCAAATACTCTGTTCTCACATCTATGTGGAATCTAAAAAAATAAAGCAAATGGAAGTATATAAGAAAACAGAAGCAGAGAAAAGATGTAGAGAAAAGACTAGTGGTTACCAGCAGGGAGAGGGGAGAGGGGAGAGGGGAGGGGCAAGAAAGAGGTGTGAGATTAAGAGACACAAACTTCGTATAAAATAGTTAAGCAACAACGAAGTATTGTACAGCACAGGAAAATACAGCCATTATTGTGTAATAACTTTAAATGGAGTATTATCTATAAAAATACTGAATCACTATGTTGTACACCTGAGACTAACTTAATATTGTAAATCAATTATACCTCAATAAAAATATTTAATTTAAAAGTACACTATAATAAATATCATTGCAGCTAAAAAAAAAAAAAGAAATGTATACCTTAGATTTACTATGCTATAATAACTTTTTTTTCTTAAAGAAACAACCTTGTTATTTTAACTTACCATTTGTTTGGATTCTGCCTCAGTGAACGGAAGGAAACTGATTTTATTGAGAGCCTGCTAAGAGCTAACCAGCAAACTAAGCATCTTGATAATTTTTTTAATTCTTTTTTTTTTTAATTTTATTTTAGGGGGAGGTAATTAGGTTTATTTATTTATTTTTTTAATGGATGTACCAGGGATTGAACCCAGGACCTCATACATGCTAAGCATACACTCTACCACTGAGCTATACCCTCCCCCCGATAATTTTTAATTGTAGTTTTTATAACTACCTCCATGATACAGGTAGGATTGCCCCTTTGTTTTACAGAGGAGGAAACTGAGGCATGAAAAATGTAGGTAACCTGTCCAAGGTCATGGAGCCATTTCAGCTCAGTTCATAACCATCTGAATTGAAACGATAACAGCTGACTCTGTGTGAGGCATTCTTCTCAATGCTTTCCATGTCTTATCTTATCTGCAACGAGGTCCTATGGGACAAGCACCATTATTCATCCCCATTTTACAGATGGAGAAATTATGGCACAGAAAGTCACTTCCTTGAGGTTGCACAACCACTAAGTGGAGGAGTCCTGACCTCATTTCTGTGCAACACAAACCCCAGTTCCGAGTTTTCTAGCTCAGAGGCAGCGAGTGGAATGTGCCTCACACTGGATGACGCTGGGGACACTCTCCCTTCAGTGACTCACAGCTTTTTGCTTTGCTTCAAGAACTTCTGGTGAAGGCTTGTGTTTATGTGTTGGCTTCTTTTTCACACTCACGCATCTGTTTAGAAAGTCAGAAAACAGACCCGTCAAGCATCGAATCCCAAACATTCCAAGATAAATTAGCAGGCAAGTCTCCCAAGGCAAAGGGGAGCAGGCAAGCGAGGGAGAGATAGAAGATAGAGAACTCCCCCTGTTTGCCTCTGCACCGAGCCAGGCCTTACCACCCCAGACCCCAGGGACTCCAGCACAGTTAATAAACCAGCGGCAAGAAGCTTGTGGCTACATATTTGTTGCAGAATTGGCTCTCACCTCGGGACCACAATTTAATGGGAAATACAGCCTGATGTAAGTAAACTCTGGGGGTTAATGAAGATACGATGATTTAAGTCAATAGGACCAGTTAGCCATCCTGGGCAGAGGGTGAGTGGCAGAAACCTCTCTCACAGGAGGGGAGAAAGAAGAAGGGGTTGGGAGGGGGCAGGAAAGGGGGGAAGATGCCTGGCCCACCAATCAGTTTATTGTCCATCAGAGCCGCGCAAACGAGCAATCCTATTACACAGCCAGCCCTCCTTGGTGTTACTATCCACCAGCCAGAGGGGTTCCATCTCAGGCCACAGTCCTCAGTACCAGCTGATAAACCATTTCTGCAGAAAGAGGAAGAAATCCCCATCGATGTACATCCTCAGCCCTCAGACCCGCCCATTGGAGTCAGCCACGAGGTCTGGGTCCCTTTCCCCACCTCTGTAGGGCAGGTAGTGTCCCACAGGGTCCTTGGATGGAAGAAATCAGGCTGGGAGGAGAAGGAAGCAGAGCCCCGGGGCAGCCACAGGGACCCAGGATTCACTAAAAGCAGCAGCAATTAAAAGCTCAGACACTACCTACTGAGAGCCTACTGTGTACCTGACCCTTTACATACGTCACCTCTAATCCCCGCCATGACCCTACAAGGGGTATGTATATATTAGCCCCATTTTACAGAAGGGAAAGTCGAGGCTCAAAGGAGCTTAAACAGTCATTTGCCCCAAATTTTGGCCTGGCTGACTCCAAAGTCCCTCATTGTTAAGTGCACAGCCTCTCTCTACAAAGGAGGAAGGAAGGAAAGAGGAGTTAGGGGAAGCAAAAATATCGACATAATGCTTTATAGATAGTAAGCGCTCACTGAGTATCGGCTACATATATCAGAGAGAACTAAGACCCTTCCTGATCATTTCCGGTGGAGATGGGCCATTCTGAGCCCACCACTGTCTGAGGTCTCCCCAAGCCTGGGCCAAGGACATCGCCTAGGAGAAACCGTGGCTCCTTGGAAACACACACTCTCTGAGCCTCCCCTGACAGCAGCTTGGGTTTGGATCCAGTTTGGCTACTAAAGGCTGCTGAGTCAGAGAACATGGAAACGTAGAGGAAGTGAGTTCTGCAGGTCGGTCAGCTCTGCTCAAAAAGGCGAGAAGTGTCCCACAAGTCAGGAAGGACTTATGAGGGCTGGAAGGGTTCTGCGTGTCAGGAATGGGCCCTGCGGACTCAGGTGCTGGAGCTTTAAGGAAAGCCAGGCTCACGGTTGGCCTCCAAGTAGACACACCCATTCAAGCCCTTCAGTGGCCTGAGGTGGAGTGGCTTTCAGCCTTTATGCTGGAAGGGGTCGGGCACAACTTCAGCCCAGCCCAGCCCTGCAGGCAGGGTAGGTGGCCTGGGACAGTGGCAGCCTGGAGTCCTAGAGAAACCTAGAGAAAGGCGTTGCTCTGGCCGGTCCCCCCAGGCCAGCACGCAGAGAAACAATACCAGAGTAATCCCTGGAGGTGAAAACAGGCTGTGCAATTCCTACCCAGTGAAGAGGGAAGCGCCTTGGGGGACAACATCAGCCAGGTAAGGCTCTTAGTCTACAAAAGGAAACCCGGGCGTCCCAGAACAGAGGTGCTGGAAAACCTGGATTCTGAACACGAAATTGTAAATATATGTCATTTCCAAGCCCTTACCCACAGCAAAGCCGTCAGGATCTGCACAGTCACACCTGTCTGGTCGCTGGGGTAATTTTCAGTTCTGACCAGCTGCAGTCTGGACCCTGGTTACATTAGCTGGTGCAAACGTGGGCAAGACATCTGGTCTCACTGAGTCTCGTCTTCCTCATCTTGTCCCATAAAGTGCCCTTATTTCTGCTCCTCTCAGCGACTTGTAATATTCACTTAGCTGCCTGAGCAAAAATTCTGGGCAAAATGGCCCAAATGTCTCACTTTCCCTGTTCCCATGCTCTTGGTCCATCAAGAGGTGGCGTCCATTTCCCCAGCACTTGCTTGCATTGGGACTGCCTTGGGACTGGATTTGACCAGTAGCATGTGGCTAAGTGACAGGGTTCCATTCTTTCCATGCTTCCAGTCACTCCTGGCATCTGCGCTCTTCCTCGAGAACACGCTCGGGCTAGCCTCTGGGAGGATGAGACACAGGGAGCAGTGCCGAGTCCACCTGACACCTCAGACGTGTGAGAGAACTCATCCAAGCTAAGCCACCTGCAGGCCCACAGCTAAACACAGACCAGTCAGCGAGCGAGCCCCACAGTGAGCTCAGAACAGCAGACCCACCCCGCCAGCCCAGAGGCCCGTGAGCACACACGCAAGAACGTTTCTTGGTCTATGCCGCTGGGTTTCTGGTGGTGGTTATGCTGCATCATTGTGGTCCTAGATAACATACACTCCCACGTATCCATCAATCACCAAATCGATGCCCAGTTTTAAGATGATGACATTAGACCCACACCTCCTGGTTCCAAATCCTGTCTCCAACCCCCTATGTAGCTGTGCACCCGAGCAGGACCCTACGGGGCCTTCCAAGGACAGACCCCCGCACCCCCAGCCCTTGCCATCCATGTCCTCTGCCTTCCTTTCACCTGTAGAAAAAATTCAGGCTCCTCGGCTTTCCCGAATTCCAAAGAGTACATTTAATCAGAGATGTGAGAAAATGCAGAAAGAAACGAAAACAGTCAAGCAAGACCAAATAGTAACAGCTGAGCCGTCAAACAAAATCAAGGACATTTAGTTCCTCCTCAAGGACTATGGGTAATATTCTCAGCCAGATCCTTCGAGCTGTTTTGCAGACACTGAGACCCCCACCAGGTGGGAGGAGTTAACTGTATGCTGACCACGAGCACGGAGACCCCAGTCCCGCTAGAACCAGAAGGTTGATGATGTTGACTTCCGATTACCTCACCACCAACCAATCAGAAGACTGTCCGCGAGCAGGTCAAGCCCCCACCACCCTCCTCCCTCGCCCTGTCTTTACAAACCTTCCCCTGAAAGCCTTCGGGGAGCTCGGGCCTCTCACGCACTAGCTCCCTGGACTCCTTGCTTGGCTCTCGGCAATAAACGCCGCACTTTCCTTCCCCGCGACCCGGCCGGCTTTACCGCACGCGGGCAAGCGGACCCAAGTTTGGTTCAGTAACAACTGTGTGAACTTAGGTAAGTTATTTCACCTCTTGGCGCCACAGTTATCCCATCTAAAAATGGTGCTGATGATAGAAGAACCTACCTCATAGGATTGTTGTGATGATTAAATAAATAGTGTAAAATGCTTAGAACAGCCCCGGGTACCTAGTGAATGCTATGTAAGCATTATATTGTTCTTAGGAGTCTGCTCTGTGCTGAGTACATTATGAATTCATTTTTCCTATCCTCCACTGATATCACCCTCATCCAGGCCACGGATGGTTTTCTGCCCCTATCCTACTCCCATTAATCTACCCTCTAGAATGAAGCCAGAGAAATCTTCCCGAAGTGGAGACCCAGTGAGGTCACACCTTGATTCAAACCCTCCAGTGCTGCCCCTTTGGTCCTTGGGATAGTTTGAACTCCCCACATGATTCCAGGGATGAACCAGCCCCTGTTTAATTCTCTGGCCTCCTCTTCCCCCAGTTCTCCACACTTGTCATCAGTGATCACAAGAGAAATCAGAGCTGTATTGAGCACTAGCTCTATGCCAGGCCTGATTCTAAGCATGTTGCTTACATTACATCTTTGGATCCTCATGAGAGCTATTGTAACCACCCTGCGTGGTAGATGTTATAACCCCTATTTTACAGATTAGGAAACTGAGGCTTGGCCTGGCCAGAGTCACCGGCTAGCAGCAGAGGAAGGATGCAAAGCCCACCCTTGCTTTCCAGGCTCTGGAAGCCAGTCTGCTCTTGAGGCAGGGACAGGGAGGTGCATTTCAGAGGCGCTAGAAACTCTGAGGCAAAGGTCCTTTCTGCTCTGCCTTTGGCTTTGGGCCCAGGCCCCACTCGGGCCTCACTCCAGAAGGCATACAAGGGTGGGGAAGCCTCTTTGTCACAGTTATGGATTTTCATTCCGTAAAGTGCAAGGAAGTTGGCAAATAGTGAGGAATTGCAAGGAGCAGCCGCCTGGCTGAAATGGCAACGCCTTGCTGACCCCAACACCCCCAGCCAAGTGCCAGGCTGGCCTGGGACTGATTTTCCAGTGCACCTTGCAGCCTGATTCATCATAGGCGTTCAGTGCCATGGGACTTAATCAAAACAACTCTTACAGAGAGCCTGCTGCGTGCCAGGCAACTTTCCGAAGCACATTACATATCTGGACAATTTAATCCTGACCATAAGCCTGGGAAGTGGGTCCTGTCATTGTCTCTATTTTACAAATGAGAAACTGAGGGTCAAAAATGTTTGAACATTTCTTCAGGCCCAGAGGCAAACCCAGGAAGTCTGGCTCTGGAATCTGTGCTCTTTTTTTTTTTTTTTAATTGAAGTATAGTCAGTTACCAGCAGGGAAAGGGGGTGGGAAGGGATAAATTAGAATCTATGCTCTTAAGCACTGCACCACACTACGTCTGGAGAGAATCCAAGATGAATTCTTCAAAAAGGGATCCTCTTAGAAGCCCACGAGGGTGGGGATGGGAGGGGGTCCCAAGCAGGAAGAAAGCGCCTGGGCTTTGAGAAGAGCCATACAGAAAGGACCAAAAGCCCAGGGGTTTCAGTGGGGCACAGACATTACTATTGCCACCAGGACCTACTTCTCTCCTACTTCTGGACACGGGAAGGATTATAATTCCCTGCCTCTAGGACTAGTCATGGCCAGTGAGATGTGAGTCAGCTCAACTCTCCAGCCATCTCTTCCCCTGGCATGCAGAACCCTGGAAGCTTCCTGTGGAGATGCCAATGGCATAAGTTGAGCCCCTCCCCTAGCCCAAGTCCCTGAGTGACAGACCCCGTGGAGCAGTGTCCGCCCTCCTCCCCACCCCCAGCTTCCACACGAAGCCATGTTGGACGTGAAGTATGAGTGAGTACTAACATTGCTTGAAGCCAGTGACAGGTGACACTGGGGGCTACTTGTTACTACGTTATAACCCAGCCTCTCCTGACTGGTATAAATGGACCAGTCATGTGAGAAAAGAGGCCATTTCAGGTCTCTCCTACTCTGGCAACCTTTAGAGGTGACATGTGGCAGGGAGTGAGGAGGAGGGGGAGGATTCTCGGAAAGGGCCGGGTCCTGTTACTTAGATTTCAATGGGAATAGTATGTTCTTTCTGCAGATGAGCAGACAGATCTTTCCAATATGACCGGAACACGATCCAAATGTTAAAATTAGAGACAAAACTTAGCTGCAGAAAAAAACATCCCAACATGATCCTTCATTAGACCGAGTTGAAATAGAAACAGCCCCGTTGCGTCTGGGGTAACTAACTGGGGAGAGGGAGAGAAGGGGTGGCAGCAACGTTATGTTCAAATATGGAACTGATTTGGCAGAACTAGAACAAACTGCTACCTCCCCTCCACCACCAGCCTCTCCTGGGTTGAACCTCCTTCTGACCAAAATCTGGTGTCCTTTGCCCACCAAGTCTGTTTCACAAATAAATGTCAAGTTATATCTTTCAAAACTTAACAACATCCCAGAGATCTGTTGATATCACCATTGGGAGATACTATTTTGATGCTTATTTCAACCTCCTCCTTAGTGGGGAGAGAGGCCGTCCTGGTCTCCCAAGGGTTCCCCAGCATCCTACCGTCAGCCAGGTGAGACACCCAGCCCCCTGCTTCCCCACCACAGTCAGGGGCCCTGACCACTGGTACCAAACAGAGCAGCCACACTGTAGAACCACCCAGACATGAAAAATAAGACCTGGAAGCTTGATGAAGCTGAAGGGAAGTTGTATTTCAGTTGAACTGAGGTGTGACAGGAGATTCTGGCCAGTGCTGGCCCGTCAAGCCTTTATTTATTTGGTCCCCACGAGCTGAGCATCAGTGGAGCCACCAACTGCTTCCAGAGGCTGAAAATCCGAGGGGAAAAGAGCTCCCCAAAAAATCCATGCATAGGCAAGGACACGGGGTGCCTCATCATTTACTCCCTTTCTATTCCAAGTCCTTCTCCGCTTCTGGGTTCAGGGAACAGGAATCTGGGTCTTCCCCTGGTTCACATTTTGACCAGAAAAAAAAGCCCAGCTCTGCCTCAGACGGGGGTAAAGGAAAGAAGGCTAGTGTCATCTGAAGACACCGGTGGCTTCTCCAGGGCTTTGGTCTCTCACACCACAGGCACCTGAGCTGCCCATTCTTTATATTTGTGGCCAAGGAAGCATTTGCTTAAGGAAAATCGAAGCATTCAGAGACTACAGCCAGTATGGTTGATATGTGTGTCCCCAGCCTTGCCCTGTACACAGTGGGCCCAGGACACCTTCAAGAATCCAAGTACCACTGGGCATGGTGCAGGTCAGTGCCTGCTCTTTGGATGATGTGGAGGCAGCGGTCATAGCCACCTTCTTGGTCCTCATATGGGCATCTTCGGTTAATATCCAGCTCCCCGACCAGCCTTGACTCAACACTGTTCCCCCAGCCCCGGAGTACTACCTGGATGTGAAATTGGAGACTCAGTTCATTGCATCCTAAAGGTGAAATGACACTGAGACAGGTTGCAGGAGGAGGCTAGGACTAAAAATAAAAGTCAGTGGTTCCTCATGGGAGTTATTCTGGCTCCCAAGCTGTTTTGTTTTCCGAGGCAAAGCTGCCTACAAGGATAACACAATACCTAAATCTTCATGTAATCAATACTTATTAAGCACTTGCTGTATGCCCGTCACTGTGCTGAGAGTTGTTAGAAACCACCAAACAGACTGGGCCCCCATCTAGGCTATCTGGGGAGGCTGTTATTAATCAGAGAATCATACCAGTGAGATAAATATATAATTAAAAGCCAAGGCCTGTGCTATGAATATATGAAGAACATGATGTAATTAAAAATGGAAAATGAGACGCATGCTTTAGGTGGTTGAGGGAGAGGGCATCAAGGAAGGTCCCTCTGCTGAGGAAGTGACATTTAGTAGGAAGCCAGGCAAGGTTGGACTGAAGAGCATTTTAGGCCGAGAGATCAGCTTGCATGAAGATTCTGACATTAGAAAACACCTGAGACTTTAGAGCAAGAGAGAGAAGGCCTGTTGTGGCCAAACAAGTTGCTGCGTTGGGAGAGAGAGATTGCAGGTGAGGCCATCTGAGGGACCTAGATATGCAGTGGTCATAGAAAGTATGTCTGGACCGTAGCCACCACGGCCCAAAGCAGGGCAGGCCCCAGAACCCCACAGTGACCTCAAAGGGAGCCTGTGTAGCTGCCCAAGTGAATATGTTTCTTGGGGCTTATGTGTCCACTGGGCTCCTGCTGAGTGCCTCAAGCCAATCCATTTACTCCTCACCAGACATAAGTTGAACACTTATATTCCAGACCATGAGATTCAACAGTGAATAAGGCATAGCCCCCCTGCCTTCAGATAGCTCCTCAGCTGTAGTAGAAATTTTGTCCCAAATTCAAATAGTTATAAGACAGTGTGTTAAGTGTGACCATTAGGATAGCTCAGCTTGGAAAAAATCATGGATGTCTTCCTGGAGGTGGAAACATGTCCACATTTTGGAATTTGTTAAGAGGAAGAAAAGGCCATTCCAGGCAGAGGGTATAAAGCATTTATAGGCAATGGCACTTCAGTTCTAATCTGTAGTTCGTAGTCTATCACACTTGAGAATGACCTGGAAAGCTTGGAAAAATTGGAATATGCAGGCTTTGCCCTCCGGAGATTCTGATTTAAGGAGCTGGGGTGGTGGGGGGGAGTGGAGCCTGGATGATTCTCAAGTGCAGCCAGGTTTCAGAACCCTGTCCCTGTTAGTCGTTAGTCACAATAAGAACTTTGGAAGCCATTGCCCATTTGTCACCCAAGAGGCCTGTTATTTTGCTACCAGGATGTTTGGGATCTGCCCCCAAAGTCCAGAGCAGCCATGGGGTAACCTCAGGACAACCACTCCCTATGCCCCAGTCTGGGCAGGACAGTTTACTCAACCATCTCAACAGTCATGACGAAGAATTTCTGGCTGGGGCAGTGGAAAGTGAAGGCAGTCCAAGGCAAAGAGTTGGGGGAGGCAGGAGGTGGGCAGGAGGGGTGCACAGCCTCTGCTGTACTGTGGGTCTTGGGCCCCCGCGCTGGCCTTCCAGGCTGCAGGTGCCCACCTGGAAACCAGACTCAGGTACCGATGCCCCAGCATCAGGCATTCCTGCTCCAGATTCACCATTTTGCCCTGTCCATGGACTGTTACTTTACCTACTGTTTCTTATGGCTTAGTTAAATGTATTTCAAAAGGAAACTTTGTATCACATGGATATTTGGAAATGGAAAGCCAGTATTCTTTGTCCTCAATAAAAGGCAAACTTAAGAGTAAATCTGACATTTTAAACTAATGCTGTGAATGTCGGCTTAGATGCTGCTACCTACTACAACCTCTGTGCCCGAAGCCTGCTCTGTCTTTGTTGGGTTTTGTTTTGTTTTGTTTTGTTTTGTTTGGTGTTTATTGTGGTCAAATACACAGAACAAAAATTTTACCATTTTAACCACTTTTATGTGTCCAGTTAGTGCAGGGGCATTAAGTGTGCTCTCCTTGTTGGGCACCCATTACCACCATTCACCTCTAGAATTTCTTTCATCCCTCCAAACCGAAACTCTGTATCCATTAAACAGTAATCCCCATTCCCTCCTCCTCCCAGCCCCTGGCAACCACCATTCTATTTTCTGTCTCTATAATCTGTCTTTGTTTTTTGGCGGTTTTTTTTTAATTGAAGTACAGTCAGTTACAATGTGTCAGTTTCTGGTGTACAGCACAATGTCCCAGTCATGCATATGCATACATGTATTTGTTTTCATATTTTTTTCATTAAAGGTTATTACAAGGTATTGAACATAGTTTCCTGTGCTTTACAGAAGAATTTTTTTAAATCTATTTTTATATATAGTGGCTAACATTTGTAAATCTCAAACTGACTGGATAAAGAAGTTGTGGTACACTTATACAATGGAATACTACTCAGCCATTAAAAAGAATAAAGATGCCATTTGCAGCAACATGGATGGACCTAGAGATGGTCATTCTAAATGAAGTAATCTGTCTTTGTTTAAAAGGAGATTTAAAAAGAGTTGGGAAAGTGTTAAGGGCATATTAGCACCAAATTGAGACACTCCTTTTCACTTAATTATGATTGAAAGAGGGTTGAAAGACAACAGTTCACTCTCTGGAATTCTACATCACAGTGTCACCCAGTGCCTCTCCGTGCCTGGCCTGGACCCTTGGTATTCACCCCACTGGTTGTAGACACTGTGTGAGTGATCCCTGGGTTTCTCTTCCAGCAACGTGGCCTTCCGGCAAGCACATGATAAAATTGGAATCTAACACACTGGAGAGCAAAGGGAAGAGAACTGTCCCCCTAGAGGAACCGTGATTTCCTTTCCTGCTCCGAACAATGCTGAGAAAAATTATTCCCATTTTCCCAAAGAGGAAACTCTAGCTCATCAAGACAGTCATTTACCCACAGTGACACAAGGAGCCCATGCCAGGGCTTTCTGAGCCAAGGATAAGCCTCTGTCCTTTCCACCCCACCATACTGATCTCCATAGGCAAGTTTCAAGAGAAAGCCAGCCCGAGAATGTGAACAATGACAGGGACCATCAGCAGAGTGGCGGCTGGGAGGCTCTGTAAACTCAGTCCGCACTCAGCCAGAGGACTCCTAACCGGCTCATCATCGTCAATCAGATGGGTGCACGCCTGGATAAGCCTCTTCCCGGTGCATAAGTAGTGCTGTCACTCTCTGGCCATGGGGCCACCAAGCTGGTCCTTTAATAAATGCACACAGGAGAAGCTGGCATTCAGAGGATGCGCCCCCACTACACATGGTGGGGGGAGGGAGCCCCCAGCTCCTTCCCAGGCCTTCACCCTGGCAGACAGCTGTGCATACTCACTCTGCATTTGGGCCTTTCAGCCCTGCAGGATTCTGATGCAAATGGATTTGACGCAAACACAGAGCAGCTCCCTCCCAGCTGAGTGCCCCAGTTGGCTGCCAGTTTCCAGCATCCTCCCTGGATTGCTTACCAACAGCTTTTGTGTTTGTTTAAATAACAGCCAGGTAGGGACCTCAGTTAAATATCTTCTGAGAGAGGCCAAGATTGGAAGTGTTTCCTTCCCCTTCACCCTCCCCACCCCTGACAGCAGCTTCTGTGTCTGCAACGGCTTCCAGACAGTTCTTTGGCTGGTCTCCATTTATTTGTGAGGTGGAGATGGATCCATATGAATAAAGCTTGCACATTAGTAGGAATCTCATGCATTTCCAGGCTGAGGGATGCAGCCAGGTACCCAGCCTGACCCTGCAGTCACCTTATTATCAATGCCTTCCCCAGGGTGAGATGGCTTATATGCACTGACCTCAGAGAACTCGCACACACAAACATCTCAACAAAGAGTTGATCACGTTCTTATTTTTAAAAATCTACCATGCCTTTCATTCGTCTTTTTAGATAGGAGCTTTCCTTACTATAATGAAACTGACTTCTTCAAAATGAGTCTCAGATCTACGTTTTGCTCACAAGGGGCTCACCGCCAGATATTGAGAGAAAAGTGCTCTCCTCCAGGCAGTCAGGAGATGATGGGGTGATGAATGCAGCCTTCAGAAGAGGGAACCAGGAGTCAGGCTCCAGCCTGGAGGCCTGGGGTGCCTGGTACAGATGGGGCATGGGGCTCTCTGTCTGCAGGTGTCTAGGGATTGGGGAGAGCCTCCTTCACCCCCACCAGGGGCTGCGGTGGCCACATAACTATGTCCCAGAGCTTAGGAGCAGGGACCTTGGAGTCAAACAGATCTGAGTCCAAACCAGAGTCCCCTCTCTGGGGCTTCTCTGAGCCTCAGCTCCTTTGTCATCTTGAAGAAGCTTGAGGCTTCAGAGAATCCATGCAAACCCTTTGTTCCAATTCCTGACACACAGTAATGGCTGGATACCATGGCAGACACTGTAGGATGTCTTCTCCACACCATGCATCCTGCCCTCTCTTGCTAGCTGAGAGATCTGATTTTGTTCAGGGTGGCCATGGGCCCAGCACTCTGCCAACCATGGCAGGCCAGCTGCTAGAGAGTTGTGCTCCCAGCACACCTTGCAGCTAGAGGTGGTCACATGACTTAGATCTGCCCAACGGCACAGAAGGGGTCATGTGCCACCAGCTTCCTGGAAAGCTCTTCCTGCTCAGCCCCTTTCCTTCCCACCTTTAATCTGCCATCTTGTGACCATTTTATGAGTCTAAGAATGAAAGGCCAGCACACTGAGAATAGCATAAGGGAATGTAAAAAGAGCCTGGGTCCTCCATCCTATGGTTGGACTCCTTGCCCAAACTGGAAGTGCCCTTCCCCAGACCTCTCGGTATGCAATATGATTAAATGGTTGCATTGCTTCAGCCTGTTGGTTGGGTCCTACATTTTATCCTGCTACTTGTAGCCTCAAGCATTCCTAACCATTGTTCCCAGACCTACCCGTATTTACCTTCCTGCCTGGGGATCTGGGGAGAACCACAGCAAAATGCATTTCCAAGTAAGATAATCTACATTTTTAAGATAATTATTTTCTTGACTCAGCAGTTTCAGTGGTTCCAAGATACCAGCTTCAAAACCCAAAGTAATTCCCATCCTGGGCTGTGACAAGAGCCACGTGGGGGAACTGAGCAGAGGTGGGCAAGCTCTGGGTGTCTGTGGGAAACTGGCTTCCTCCTCACCACAGTCTACGCCAGATGCTTCTGGTCCAGTGAGCTCGGGCAAGCCCCAACTCCTCCCTCCATACACCTCTGTTTCCTTAGCTGTAAAAATGGGAATCATGATACCTACTTACAAAGTTGCTGACAAGACCCTTCTCCAGATAGGGCCCTTCGAAAGCAGAAATCAGCGCCCTGTCTACACGCCTGGGTTCAAAGGTCCTCCTCCACCTAGCGCCTGCCGACTTCCTGAGCCTCATCGCTCACAGCTCACACATGCCCCTCCAAGCCCAGCCACACTGAATTCCCGCAGCTGCTCAGACACCCCATGCTCCTTCTCCTCCATGCTGTCCCCCCTGCCTGGAATGCTCATTCTGTGGCCTGTCACCTGGCTGGCCCCTGCTTCGTTTCAGCCTCAGCTTAAAAGTCACGTGCTCCTGGAAGCTTTCCTTGACCCTGCTCATACACACATGTGCACACGCGTGCACGCGCACACACACACACAAACACACTCATCCTTTCTAAGGAACTCTGCTCTGTGGTTCCATTATTTGTTGGTTCCATTAGCTGCCTTCCCCACAGCCTGTGAAATGTCTAAGGGCAGGAACCAGATCCCTCAGGCTCACCACTGAACCCCTAGCATCTAGCACAGGGCTGACACACAGTAGGCACTTCGTAAGTATTTATTAATGGAATGAACACTCACAGGAAGTAATAAATGGAATTTATTGTATTGTATAGTATATATAGTTAAAATAAACAATGTATAATAAATAAATATACAATAATAAATAAATAATATTTAATATATTATTAATTGTATATTATTTATTTAAATACAATTATATATTATTTAAATATAATCATATTATTTATTAAATATAATTATAATAAATATAATTATATATTATTTATATACATATATTATTTGTTATTTATATATTATACACTATATACATATTATGATATATGATACATATTATACATAATTATTATTATATAAAAAGGAATTTAGCACAGTTGCAGGCACTTGACAGGCATGCAGTCAATTCACATCTACTAAGAGAGAGCATCTCAGCAGGGGTTAAGCACCCCACCATGAAGCAGTTCTGCCTGGGTCTCAATTCCAGCTGATCCACTGAAATTGAGCTGTGTGACCCTGGGGGAGTCACTTCACCTCTCTGAGTCTCAGTTTCCTCACCTACAAATGAGAATCCTAGTCATAACAACCTTATAAAATTATTACGAGAATTAAACCAGTCGATAAAAATAAAGTATCAGTACCTAGTAAGCGTTGGCTATTATTATTATTGTTATCCAAACTATTATTAGGCCAGAGCTAGGCAACTGAGTGCTGGAAAAGGCCAATCCTCCCGGGACCCCCCAGCCCGGGTTTTCTCCATCACCCAGATTCTGCCACCCCCATTGCTGCCCACTCCGCGCCCCCGACAGTAAGGCCACCTACCCAACCCACGGTTCGACCTCCACCCACCCCCAGCCTTCCTGCCTGTCCACCAGCGGTCACAGACGCACTCGCCTGATTGATAAAGTCCCTGTCTGGTCATTTACGATCTGGCTGCTGAAGAGGCAGCTCCTGCCAGCTCGAAAAGCAATTAATCTGCAAACAAGCTGGGCGACAGCAGGCCTGGGCATTGCAGTCTCGGGCCGCGGCCGCTCCGGAGAGCAGATAAGGCTGCAGCCGGCTATTTATTGTACATTTTAATTAAGTGCTTGTTAACGACAGTTATTTTAACAGTCATAAAATTACTGTTGTAATGCATTTTGTTGGAGGGAGAATGGAGGGGCCGCAGGACTTTATGAAAGCAACCACAGATTGCCTTCACTTTAAATCAAAGAATAAATTCTGAAGAGGAGGGACGGTACTGTGGTCCAGGCCGAGACGCTAATGGTTATTTAATGCCCTCATCAGTGTTTGTAAGTCCCGAGCATACGGCGTGGACACAAAAGCCTCCAAACCCTCTTTAACACTTATTTGAGATGACAGGAAAAATGAAACCGTTTGTGCTTTCAATGGAAAAGCAATCATTGGTACATTATATTCGCCTTGCCCTATCATGCTAATGCATGGTAAAAATGTCACCAAATGTATTTAAGGGCCTGATGGACTGTTACCGTTGGATCCCTGGTACTGGACTGATTAATAAAAATCTTCAATTTGTATGTAAATGCAGCGAGGCCTCATATCATCCACATACCTGCACCCAGAGAAAATAATAAACTCAAGTTTAATGCAGCAATTATCAGCATTTATGGAACTCTTAAAGCAGTGGCGGCCCTTGGAAGCAGGCGTGGAGGGAGATGCCTGGGGATGGGCGAAGATGCTCCTTCTGGGATGTCTGGGCTTCTCCCAGGGGCCAATGTTGGCTACGCTGGGCACGTCACACCATGGTACCCGGCTCTCAGCTGAGCCAAGTGGAGGGGTGACTTGGGGCTGCTGGCAAAGAGATGTTTCCAGAGGTGGCTCCCATCCCACTAATGCCCCCATCTCAGGACATGTGTCTGTGATTTTCCCTACTCCGATTTGGAAGAAATCTACCGTGTGTCAGACCACCTGCTGGGCCAAGCCACATGTGGCGATAAGAAAGAGACTCATCGCATGTTTGCAGGGACTGGATACCTGGGGACAAATGGCAACAGTGACAAGAACAGCCACTGACCACCTTGCTCCGTGTCAGGCACAGAGCTAAATACTTTACATATTATCTTAATTCTCCTAATGTCCGTGCCAGAGACTGGCTCACTGTTCACCAGACCCACTTCCTTTTCCTCTTGGGCACCCAGATAAACTACATTTCCCAGACTCCCTTGCAGTTAAGTGTAGGCATGTGCATTAGTTCAGACTGGCTGAGATGTACACATTAGGATAGGATTAGACATGCAAGGGTTTTATTGGGGGAGGGGGAAGGAGGAACAGGGAGAGATTTCAGGTCACATGAGTGTCTGACTCTTGTGGGAATAAAGTTAGGAGAAAAGAGAGACAATACTAGTTATGTGTGGAATTACCTTACTGTGTCTTGGGAGCTTTGGGCTTCTCAAGGTCTGTATGGGACATTTCTTGGCCGCCCACTTTATTCCAACCCTAGCCATGGAGGCTGGTTCCATTTGGGTTTCCGCCAGCTCCCTGCAGTTACAGGCAGACAGCCCCGACCTTGACTCCCCCATATTCCTCTTGCCTCCTATCCTGGGACTCCTCTGACATTGTGGGGCTTCTCAGGCACCAGGAACCCAGTATTCGCCAGGCTTGTGCACCCCAAAAATGCCGGGGGCCACTCTTGACCAACAGGTGTGGAAATTGATGGGAAAAAGCTTCCCCTTTCATTTTCCAGGGGGATAGTGTTGAGACGCATTCCATAATGCATTCCAGTGTTGGCTCCCCGCAAAACCTGTACACCCTCCCCCCACCACCCCGCTCCTTATTCTACCCCTGCTCAGTTCTGAGTTCCCAAATAGACTAGTAGCACACCACCCTTTGCCTTAGAATCTTCTCTTAGGGGAATCCAGGCAAAGGCAAGGTTTTAATCAGAAATAATCAGGTCCCAAAAGGCTAGCAATTTGAACTGGGTTTTTAAGTAGAAAATAGAAATAGCTTGGCAGAGAGAAATGGGACAAGGAACCCCAGAAAGACAGGGAGAAAAATTAAGCCAAAAGAGAGAGAGAGAGACAAAGAAAACCCTCGATTTGCCAGTTAGCCCACTGCCTTGCTCTCAGAAAGTTCCAAATTACCTTCACTTTCTCAGAATTTCAGTCAAAGCTATTCCAGAGGAAGCAATTTCTGCCAGTGCATGGTCTTCCCCACTGCCCAACCCAGGAGAAGCTCTCACAACTTTAGTTAAAAGAACCCCAGTGTACATTAGCAATTTAACTGGGGGAAAGAGAAAAAATCCAATCCACAGGTCATCACAGTGTGTTCCATCCGACACAAATGGTTCACTCACTATCGGGACCCTAATGAGAATGTGGCCCAGACGTGGCTGGGACTTTGAGACAAAGGAAGAGATGGTCAGGTCTCTACAGCAACCCATACTCACACGAACCAACGGGGCGACAACAAAAACACACAAGATTTCTCCAACGACACACAGACAACAATAAAATAAGACTTTTCCCTCCGATTTCAAAATTAATGAATTTTAAGGACCTCCTGGCTGCCTGAGCCACTCGCTCTGTCCGACCCTCTCACACTGCTGGCCTTTCTCTCCAGGATGGAGTGAGGACAGGTCTTGGCTATGTGTGCCCACTGCCGTTGGTCACCAACAGTGTCACCATGCCACATATTCAGGGCATAAGAGAGATGACTGGGGCAACCACAGCCCCCAGATTAGCAACAAATGGACCCAAGGGAAACTGGGTCCTGTCATCTCTTTCCTGGGACAGAAGGGGAGCAACATTTTGTTTTTGGTTTTTTATGGTAAAATACACAGAACAAAAAAATTGACTCTTATAATCATTTTTAAGTGTACAGCTTGGCATTAAGTCCATTCACATTGTTGGGCTACCATCACCTCCATCCATCTCCAAAACTCTTTCCATATTGGGCAAATGAAAGTCTGCAGCCATTAAACACTAACTCCCCATTTCTCCTCCCCCCAGCCCCTGGCACCCACCACTTTACTCTGTCTGAACGATTTTGACTACCCTAAGTTCCTCCTCTAAGTGGAATCATACAGCAGTTGCCTTTTTATGACTGGCTTCTTCTACTTAGGGTAACGTCTTGAAGGCTCATCCATGTGCTACTGAAGAACCTCCTTCCTTTTTAAGGCTGAATAACATTCCACTGTGTGGGTAGACATTTTGTTTATCCATTCACCCATCAATGGATGTGTGAGTTGTTTCCACCAGCTGCTCTAAGCCCAGATGCACAAATATCTCTTCGAGAGTCTACTTTCAATTCTTTGGGGCAAATGGGGAGGGAACATTTTTGTCACTACAAGTGGCCCCGCACTAAGCCTGAAGGAAGGAGGCAGGATAGTTGCTGTGAACACAGAGTTTGCTGTCGGGTAAAACTGGCTTCCAATCCTGGTTCTCCCCATTACTCTACAGACTGCTAAAGAATTAACACTTGGTGGGCATTTACTGTATCAAAACATTCTTCTCAGTTCTTCTGCATATGGTGTTAACTTCCTTAATCTTCACAGCAATTCTATGAGGTAGGTACTATTATTAACCCTTTTTACAGGGGAAGATGGGACATGGAAGTTAAGCAGTTTACCTGGATCTAAATAAGTCCTAGAGGCCAGATTTGAATTCAGGCAGTCTGGTTCCAGATCCCATATAATGATAATGAGAAGAAGGAAGAGGAAGAGGAGGAGGGAGAGGAGGAAGGGGAGGGGGAGGAGGAGGAAGGGATGAGGATGGTAATGATGGTGAAGATTCAAGGAAAATTGAGTCATCACCTCTCTCCTGGGGCAGAAGAGGGCCAACGCTTTTTTTTTTTTAACATTGGTGAAAAACATTTCAGGATGGTGATGGTGATGACTTAGCCAACACTTCTTAGTGCTCACTCCGTGTCAGACACTGTTACAGCATCTTCAATGAACTGACTCATTTGACCCTAACTACTCTCTGAAGTAAGTGTACAATTTCCCTGTGTCTCTCACAAGGAAGCTGACTTTCCAAATGGTTTCATAACTTGGACCAAGTCATGTGGTGAACAAGAGGAGGATCCAGGATCCAAACCCAGATCCTTCTGTGAGCCAAGTCCTCCTTCACGTGTTCATTTGATCACTGATCTCAGCACAATTCCCTCTAAAGAATGTGGAAGGACTCAGAGCAAAGAGCCCATGTGTTCTCCAAACCTTCTAGCATGTTCTTGTGGCCCGGGAAGACATTCCAGGGACATCTGGCAGAGAGGCCATGAAGTGTGACATGCGGAAATGAGGAAGAGGAAATGCCACAGAGGCTGCAGATGAGGAACAGATTTGGGGGCATTTGGAGAGCGAGCATCTCTGCTGCAGCGGCAGGATGTGTGAGGACCAGAGAAAGAGAAAGGGGGGTCTTAGGAAGTGTGGCTCCAGATTATGAATTAGAGCCACATGGAAATGTTTTGAGAGTCACAAGTAAAGATTCAGATTCTTTGTCAATTCTGTATAGTTTTTATTTTGGACTCTGTTTCTCTAAATACCACACTGAGGTAAGACTGAGCCACATGGGGCCTCATGTTGTATTTGGGTTAAAGCAGCTGAATAACCATATTTTTTGGATACTCTTTAGGTGCCAGGCCCTGGGTTTATGGCAATAACTGAGACAGAGGTGTCCCTCCTCACAGATCTGGAAGCTCAGCAGAGAGCTGGCTCAAAGCAGGAAATGGGGCTGCTCAGAGATACTTGGGGTTCAGGGAGTGCTACAGCTTCTTTCTCTTCCTCCTTTTCTGAAGCACGTGTGGGAATCTCTAAGTGCGTCCAAGCTATCCTTTGGTGAGGATGTCTGTCCCTGGGGCCTCTCCTCTGTCCTGCTCCATCCCTCATGGCTGGGCCCTCTTCCCCTCCTTCCCATCCCCCTCCTCACTCTCCCACTCTCCTGCCCCCATCCCGCTCCAGTCCTGATGGGGAGTCCAGCTCCCACTTCAGCCCCCAGCCCAGACTTCCATGGCCCACTTGAGACCTTTGGGCTCCCACGTCGCCCCCAAAGAAGACTGATATTTCTCATCAATCCTTGGACCCAGTGACACCAAATGACTGCTCTTTGCCTCAAATTCTTTTCACTCTAACCTCCTCTTTCCTCTTACCCAGTGTTCTCCAGTCTTTCAGAAACTGCTTTTTCATTTTCCAATAGCTCTTACTGGTTTTCTCTGATTTCAAAATGTTTACATGCCCATGGCACAAAAATTGAAAACTAAAAAGGACAAAGAAAACAAACAGCCCTGAAACCCCTCTACCTGGAGATCACCATCATTAGCTACCATGTTGCTGGGAAATCCTGCAAGAGGTCCCTGCATAAAGATGAAGAAACTGAGGCACAGAGAGGCTAAGTGACTTCTCTGCTGTCACCTAGAGCGAGGATCCAGGTCTGTCTGACTCCGGTGCCTTTGCTCTAAAACTCTCCACTGCCCCGCTGTCCTCTTTCAGACCTTCCAGGGCTCTGGTCCCTGGGGGCCACGTTCCTTCTCCAGCCCAGGTGGAGCGGGTGCATGCAGTCTGCAATTAGCTACATGCCCTCAGCCCAGGGCAACAATCACCCACTCTGGTGTGTGTGAGATACTCTCCCTCATCCTCACCCTACAGAGCATCTCCTCACGCAGGCCTCGTGCCAACATGAAGGAAAGTCAGTGCCTGAAACTACTACACACAGTTCAGCATCCACCAGCTGTGGCCCCCCTGGGAGGCAGAAAGCAAATCTGGGGGAAAGACTTTGGAAACATGCAGGCAGGTACTATGAGTCATCGCTTCCTCCCTTGCAGGAATTGAGAAAGCTGTCCCAGCCACCCTACCACGCTGGCATTCCTGCCATCTCAGTTCATGAACAAATGACTTTGAAGGCACCAGGGACACACTGTCCAGAGAATCAATCTGATGACTGCAGTGCTATGTCCACGCTGCTCTGAACACTGCCAGGTGCCCCCAACAGGCTCTTCATAATTCCCCTGAGAACAGGGACTCCCTGAGGCACCCAGCGTAATGCCAACCTTCCCACAATAATTTACATCAATGAATTCAGGACCTTAGCGGTGGTGTGTGTATACATACACACACACACACACACACACACACACACACACACACACAACCCATATTTATATCTATAATATGGGATTACTGTGATGACTTGTTTACCACTTATGTTCCCTACTCAACTGTGAGCCCCATGAGGACAGACATGGTATCTGGAATACCCACTGTGATAGCTTCATCTGGGAGCACGGACTGCATAGAGTAATGTGGGAAGGAACAAGCAGTCAACCTGCCTTGTCTTTGTGTGCTTCCCTCCCTGCCTCCAACTCCCCAGGCCTTTTGTCCCTAGCTCATGATAGTCAACATTCTGCTCAGTCACCAGCCAGCAGACTGCGAAACCTACTGGCCACAGAACATCTAGCCTGGTTCCTGCTTTGGGGGAACTTACAATCTGGTTAGAGAGGTAGAACTGAAAAAGACATCAAATATTAACCACCTAACATTTAGTAGATATATTGGTTGGGTGACTTAGTTACAAGGAACAGAAATCCAACTCCAACTGAAATAAGCAAATAAGGAAGCTGTACGGATTTCAGGAATGGCTGGATCCAGGACTCCTAGCAGTGTGCAAGCATGTCATCAGGCTTAGTGTCTCCCTCTCCAGCCCTCCTGCGTGTCTTTCATTATCTCACTGAATCTTCTCTTTGTGACAGCAAAGTGGCCATCTTCATCTACATGCCTATATCCCTCATGCTCAGCTTTCCCTAAAAGCCCATCTGGCTCCCCAGGGGTCCCCAGGCAGGCCCTCTGCTGAAGGACTCAAACTCCCTCCCCAGAGACCTTGAAGTCCAAGGTTCTCAGCACTAGGATAGTCTCCTTTTAAAGTGCTCTTCTTTCCTTCCTTCCGGCGTACACAATGGAGAAAGCCCCACCATCATAAATCATCCCAGGGCCACGAAAATCCCACATCAAAAGCAACCGCTCCATTGGGATCCTGATTTGCTCTCACCGGAGCCTCAGAGCCAGGTTCCAGAGCTTGTACGATGAGGAGAAATGAAGGGCAGGGGGCAGGGGGAAGGAGAACTAGAGTCCTCCAGGCTCAGCCGTCAGGATGTTTTACATGCAGTTTCTTTGTACCCCCTCCCCACCAGAAGAAATGGTGACCTCAACAACTTGGCAGGATGGACTACATGATCCAAAGGAACTGGAGCCAAAGGAAAATGTGTGCTCTTGTTCAAAATGATTAAGACTTTTAGGACAGCAACCACAGAGCATCCTAGCAAGCACACAGATCTGCACACCCACGAGACCAGCCCTGCTCAGCGGAAATTCCTAAACCAATGACTGGTGTCCTTTCCCTGTTCTGTCTCCAATACTCACCACCACCACCCCTTTCCAATCTCCTTGTTTGGTTTTTTTTCCATTTTTTGTATCATGCTCTGAAAATATTTTTCAATTTGTTCCTGTCTGTGTTTCTATCTGAGTCCTCAGGAGAATGTAAGCTCAGAGAGTGCAGGGATCCAACCGACCTTGAATGCCACTGCATTCCCAGTGTCCAGTACAGGGCGGGCCATGCAGAGAGTGCTCAGGCAAAGTTTGGAGATGAGCAGATGAGCCACTCCAGCCTGCTGGGTGGACTCAGAGGATGAGAGGGTCTCTGTGCTAGGCTCACACCCTCTCTCCTGGGGATGGTTTTAGCATCAGGCCCACTGCTGCTCTGCCTTTCAGCTCTAACAGCCACATCACAAAATCCACACAGTTTGCCCTTTAGGCCAACTTTCCAGGAAGAGGATATCTTGCAGTAATTAAAGAAAGGTGGGATGGTGAACAAAACCCTGTCAATAAGTCCCTGGCATGCCTGAATGGCTCTGCCTGACACTAGGTCCAAATGTCAGAAAGGGAAATCACTTACAAAATACCCGACCCTGAATTTCATCCCCCAATGCCACTGCACAGTGCCCTGTGCCAAAAAAAAAAAAAAAAAAAACCTCTGGCAAACTGTTTAGTAATATCTAGTGACACTTAATATATGTATATCTTATGTCCCACTCCTAGCTATACACGCAACAGAACTGTGTATATATGTCCACCAAAAGGCACGTGCCAGAATGTTCCTAGCAGCACTATTCATGAAATTGCTCAGACACCCATCAACAGGAGAGTAGATAGATACATTGTAAATGAGACCTGATGTAGTAATGAGAATAAACAATTTATAACCGCAAGAAACAAGATGGATGGATCTTTAAAAATTTTTTTAATTGAAGTAGAGTTGATTTACAATGCTGTGTCAGTTTCAAGTGTACAGCAAAATGATTCAGTTTTACATATATGTGTATGTGTATATATATATATGCATTCTTTTTCAGATTATTTTCCATTATACGTGATTGGATGAATCTTACAAACATAATATTGAGAAGATACTTGAAACAAAAAAATACAATATGTGTGACTGTTTTCATAAGTATAAAACTAGGCAGAACCAATCTCTGCTGTTGGAAGTCAGGCTGGTGGGTACTTGGTGGGGAGAAGGGGATGGAACGACCAGAAGAAGACCCAAGGGACTCCTGAGGGACGTTATCTTCTGGTTCCTGATGTGGATGCTGGTTATGTGGGGGTTTTCACTTCGTGAAAATAAACACGTTCTACACCTACGATGCATGCATTTCACGTGTGTATATTATCCTTCAATGAGATGTTTAAAATGTTATTGGAAAAGGAAAAATCGTAAGTGTTCAGCAAAGCATGAGCTACGTGTATGAGCAGATCACAGTGGGTAAGACTAGGGGTGACTCTGGAGCCAGAGGCCTGAGTGTGACTCTCGCTTCGGCCACTTGTTAGCTGTGTGAACTCAGGCAAGTTATTTAACCTCTCTGTGCCCCAGTTTTCTTTATCTATAAAATGGGGGAAACAACAGTCCCCATCTTAAAACCACACCTGGACGTGTTAAGTGTTATAGCCACGTGTTACTTTTTATGGATAGAAATATGATGATGGAGGTAATATATCGAACCATAATAATAAGTGGGAAAGATGTCTTTTAAGATATATTTTATATATATATATATATATACTTATATGCCTAAGCCCTTAATTATGTGTTCTAAGCATTTTATATGTATTAAGTCATTTAATTCTCCTCCTGGCCTTTTAAAGATGGAGAAATTGAGGCTTAGAGAGGCCAAGTAACTTTCCCAAGGACAACCAGAGAGGAAGAGGCAAAGCTGGGATTTGAGCACATGCTGTTATCCAGTAAGTCAGGTGAAGATGGAACCTGGATTATAATCCACATACATCTTGATTGCCCGTGGAAGACCATGTCAAAAAACATAGAGCCTTCCCTGGCACCCGATGAGCCAATAAAAACAATGCTCCTGGCCAAGAGGTGGATTTAATGAGGGGAAGACACAAGCTGTGGGAGCCCCGTGCTGGCGAGAAGGAGGTGAGCCCACGGATCTGAGAGGAGGAAAGACATCATTACCCAATTAAGATTTCACTTTCAGGAGTAAGCTCCCAAATGCAGAGGGCACAGGCAGGCACAAACCCTACAAAAACCTACAAAATCCCTGGGTTTTGGTTTTCTTGTTTCTCCTTCCCTTTTCCCTCAAAGCCGAGAGGAGCCAGGGATGGGGAGGGAGGTTAGAACCCACACATATCCCAGCACGCCAGCCTGTGCCCCGCCGAGCAACTTGAGTTGTCTACTGCTTCTAAACAGCTGGAAAAATGTCAGACTGTCATCAGTGATTAAAGTGGGATTTTCCAAAGGTTTCAAAAATATTTCAGAATTCAAGACCTTACTCCTCTTGCAGAAAAGAAATCCAGGCAGCAGTCCCTGGACAGATGCATCATGGGACTTTGGTATCCCTGCTGGAGTTCCTGTCTGGGTTGCCTGCCGTGGTGGAATCGGGCAGGCCTGGCCTTTGCTGTGCTTTCCAAGCAGGTCTTCTTGGCTGTTTCCACCCAACCCAGATGCATAGGCGCACATGCGTAGGCCAGATGCTCCCCCAGGAGGTGTACAACTCTGTGATAGGTGTCCCTCTGCCCACCCTGCAGGCCTGCAAGGATCCCAAGGAACAGAAGGGGGCTTTACCCACCTCTGTGTGCAAGATCATTACATAATCTTCATGGCTCAGGGCATAAGGAAAGTATGGGGCTGTTGTTCAAAAGTTACTTAAGAATTTCAAGATAGTGACAGCAGAGCCTTAAACCAAGTGTCGGGTGCTTCTAAGCACATGACCACACGCCTGGGAAACCAGCCCTGTCTGCACGCCTGGGAACCTAGTCGGTGCTCAGGAAACGCTGACGGGACGTACATCTTGCCATTATCATGAGCCCCTCCAAGTTTGTCCTTCTGACCCCTGGACTGTTTTTCTAACATTTGCTGAGTGCGTGCTATGACAGGCGTTATTCTTAGCACCTGTGTAAGTACTAGCTTTACATTATTATCTTATATATCATTATACTGAGTTACTTTATCCTCAGTCAAGTGCAGTGAAGTTGGACCTATTATTGTCACAGATGAGGAAACCCAGGCCTGGAGGACTGAGCCACATGCCCAAGGTCAGAAGTGGGACCTTTCAGTGCGGAAGGTCTGGCTGCAGACCCTCCCACGCCTTTGTCCTCTTTGCATCCTCCCCCCTCGTCCACCCCAGAATGGGCCAAACTGTCAGTGGACCCCTATGAATTCCAACATGCAGACAACACTGCTGAGTGTTGGTTCTGGGCCAGGCCTGAGGTCTGGCCCTGGAGAGCAGTGATGTTGTGACTTCCTCTTCCACACACCAAGACTAAGATGGAGCAGTGGCTGGCAGGTCATGGGTTTGTCTTGGGGTGACATGCAAATATGCAATCACTGGCATAAGCTGGGAACTGACCAAATCAGAGTGGACCCCAGAAGATCGGGAGGCCCCTACCATGCCTACTTTACACCCTCTGGCTGCTGGATCATTGGGCCAGGGAAAAGGGGGGATAGCTGGGGCAGCAGGAGAGCCCTGGGAGGCTCAGGGTAGAGAGATAAGAGTGTTTCCAACAAACTCCGCAAGTACACAGCGCTGAACATCTGCCTGCCCCCTGCTCCCCGCCCTGTGATTACAGAGTTCTCCATTGTGTTCCAAAGAGTGTCCTGCTAATTCCAGTTTCTAAAAGTCAACTTGAATCCACAAACACTTGGCATGCTTACAGAATGCCATTAACTGAGGAAGTGCCTGAGGGGACAGCAGATAAAGGAATAAATGCAGCATTCTGGAATAAGATTGAGACTGGGCCTGGCACACAGTAGATGTTCAGTTAACACCTATTAAATTGAGCTAAAAGGAAATCAGGAGCGCTACCCCATAACATACAAGCCCAGTTAGGAGCATTGATCCAGCTCTGAAAGTCATTGTATTCGTTACCCATTGCTGTGTAACAATTATCCTGAAACGTAGCAGCTTAAAAGAGGGATCTGCAGACTTTTCCGTAAAGGGGCAGAGAGTAAATATTTCAGACTTGTGGACTCTATGGTCTCCACCCAATAGCTGTTGGAACCCGAAAGCAGCCATAGACAATCTGTACATGAATGGCCATTCCTGTGTTCCAATAAAACTTTATTTACAGAAACAGGCGGCCAGCCCACCTGTGGTTTGCCAACTCCTAACTTCAAACAACAAACATTCATTATTTCACAGTTTCTGTGAGTCAGGACTCCAGGTGCAGCTTAGCTGGGTGCCTCTGGCCCCAGGCTTCTCAGGTGGCTGTCCCATGGTAAGCCAGGACTACTGTCCCCTGAAGACTCAGCAGGGACCAGAGACTCCACTTCCAAGCTCACCCATGTGGTGGCCAGCAGGCCTCAGTTCCTTGCCAGGTGGGCCTCTCCATCACTGTCTGAGCACCCTCACAGCACGGCAGCTGGGAATCTCAGAGACAGAGAGTCAGAAAGTGCTCAAGATAGAAGCCACAGTCTTTTTATAACCTCATCTCAGAAGCCACATCCCATTGCTTCTATAGTATTTTCTTCAATAGAAGCAAGTCAGTAAGTCCAGCTCATACTCAAAGGGAGGACTCCACCTGGACACGCACACCAGGAGCTGAGGATCACCAGGGGCCGTCTTGGAGGCTGGCTGTCACCTTGCCATTCATTCAACAAACCTACCACACAACACCTGGAGCCAAGTCCTGGGAATACAGTGAGACAAGACACACACCATCCCTGCCTTCCTGGTACTGCCAATATAAATTTTTCCTAAAACTCTTTTTATTCGATAATAAAAGAGAGAAAGAGAAACAAAATAAGAAAAAAAATTGAGAAAGATCCCCATTTGATAAAAAAAGATTTCTAAGAGCTCATAGATGTCCACCTAGCTCAACCAACCATCCCTATTGTAGAGATTAAAAACCCAAATGCCTACGGGAGCCAGCCAGGCAGCATGAAAAAGTGAGCAGTTCTGCGCAACAGAGAACTTGCTTCCCATCTCAAGGGAACTGTTACCCCATTCAAGGTCCTATTGTGGACCCGCCAGAATTTGGGGCCAGTGCTGCCAGAACTGACCTTTCAAGAAAAGCTCAAAATTAGGATTTTATATTAAATCTCCTAACCTTTAAAGACGGGCAATGGTGAGATGGTGTTTCTGTTCATCTATTCCCTGTCTGTCTCAGCTTAGTTTTCCCCAACCTCAGGTCCTGTGAAAAGGCTTACCTGCAGGTGATGTATACGAGAAGTGATCCCAGAAGTGAGAGAGAGAAGGAAGAAAACCACACAAAGATGTGCTCTTGGGCTGACCACTGCTACAGGGGCTGGATGCTGCCAGGACCTTCCGGGGCACTGATGCTATGCAGCTCAGAACTACCTGCTCTGGGAATGGAAGGGGAACCATTTATCCATCCACTCCCTCCCCTTTGACCACACAGGTGTTAATTCCCCTGCACTTTCAGGTGGCATGAACGTGGGTGCTGACGGGTTCCTGCTGGCATCCCAGGGCCATCAGAGAAGCAAGAGGTCCCTAGTGGGGGCTGTCAGGCTGGACCTGCTCAAGACTGTCAAAGCAGAGCCTGAAATAGGATAAGGCTGAAAGGATTTTAAGCACTACCCAAGAGGGATCCCTCGGTGCAGTGCTCCCCACAGGGGGCATATGCATTCTTGTCCTGCTGAATGCAAGCCTGGCCACATGATGGCTCTGGCCAATTAGTATGAGCAGAAGTTAACATGTGTTACTTCCAAGCAGGAGCTTCAAGAACCAGTGTGCAATTCACTGTGCTCTCCTGACCTCTGCCATGACAAGCAACAACACTCCAGATGGAAGTTGCTCTGTCACACTGGGTCCTGGAGTGAAGATGACATACATTAGAGCCATAGCCAATAGCAGGTAGAGCACATGATCATCAGCCATTAAGTTTTGAGGCTTATTTTTCACTGCAGCAAAGCCCAGCCTAACCTGACTGATGAAACAACCAAACCTAAAAAGAATTTCAAAACTCTGCAAGATGACTAAAACAAGCAGGCATTAGCCTTAGGATACCATTTGGAGGTCTCTATCTCAGAAAAACAAAATTCTAGCTTAATAAATGTATTAACATGATCTTTGAAGCTCATTTTGCAAGCTGTGGGTTGGGGAGGGTGGTCTCTACTCTGTACCATCATACCATGGCCTTGGTGCCAGCCATGAGCAGACAAGGCTTAAGGAACTAGGCCTCCTTCCAAGTCCTTCAGGCTAATAAGCATAAGGAGAGAGTGAGATGGATGTACCAAGCAGAAAGGATGGGCAGATTTAGGGGGTAAGTGGGTTGCAAAGAGAAAAAGGAAGCATCAGGCTGAAGGGCTGAATTGTATGATGCATCTTTTCACTGACAAGAAGGGACAAAGACTCATATATTTACTTTTTGTAAGTTCATCAGGACTTCTCAGATCAGGTTTAGCAACATCCCCAGATAAATATCAATATACAGGCTGAGTACAGAATTATTGAACACATGAAGCTCTTTCCCTGCCACAGGCCCTTTGCACATGCTGTTCCTTCTGTTTAGAGCAACACCATGCAATAGAAATATCATATGCGCCACAAATATAATTTTACACTTTCTAGTGCCCACTTGGAAAGGTAAAAAAGAAGCAGGTGAAATTAATTTTAATATTATTCTTTCTTTAACACGATATACCCAAAATATTACCGTTTCAATGTGCAATTGATATTTTTAAAAAAAGAATGAGCTATTTTACATTCTTTTCTTTTTATACTAAGTCTTTGAAATCTGGTGGGTATTTTACACTTTCCGCTTATCTCAGTTTGGACCAGCTGCATTTCAAGTGGTCTATAGCCACATGTGGCTAGTGGCTACTGTACTGGACAGAACAGCTTTAAAATACACTTCCCCCAGACTTTTCATGACGGGCTCCATCTCAGCTAACACATCACCTCCTCACAAATGTGCGATTGTGCTATCTAAAGTAACAGCTCTCTTACCCCCATCACATCCTGCTATGTATTGGTTTCCTAGGACTGCCGTAACAAATTACCACAAACGAGATGGCTTAAAACACCAGAAATTTATTCTCCCATGGTTCTGAAGACTAGATGTCTGAAATTAAGGTGTTGACAGGGCTATGCTCTCACCAAAGCCCCTAGGGGAGAATTCTTTCCTGCCTCTTTCTAGTTTCTGGTGATTGTCAGCAATCTTTGGCATTCCTTGGCTTACACATGAATCACTCCAATCTCTGCTTCCATCTTCATTTCCCCTTCTTCCCCTCTGTGTCTGTCTCTGTGTCTTTTTTCTCCTCTTCTATTATGGACACTTGTCTGACTGGATTAAGAGCCCACCCTACTCCAGTAGGAGGTGAAGCTCCAATATCAGTTTCATCTTAATTAATTACATCTGCGATGGCCCTAGTTCCAAATAAGGTCATATTCTGAGGTTCAGGCAGAGACATGAATCTGAGGAAGAGATTATCTAACTGGACACACCCTGTATTTTTGTCTGTGTTGTTTTGTAGAACTTAACACATCTTAATTTGTCCTGTTTATTTTCCTTTTTAGGATCTGATTGCCCCACTAAAATGTAAACTCCATGAGAATAGGGCCCTCGTCCATCCAGCTTATCCTTTCCAGAACTTATCACAGTTCCTAGCACATGCAAGGCACTGAGTAAATATTTGTTGCAAACAGAAAGGGAGAAAGGAAGGAAAGAAAGGAAGAAGCACTTTCTGCTTTGACATTTTAAAGATAGTACGTGGAAATCAAGAACGGTGATGCTAAGGAGGGGAAATCAAGAAAGCAGGGGCTTCATACTAATGGCTGTTTAGGGACCAGCCTTTTTATTTTCTTCCCAGAAGCTTTAGAATTGGCCAGTTGGGGCTCCTGGACAACCTCTCAGAGCTCTTCATTCCTTTGACTCCTGGAAACCTGCCCTCAACCTGGTTAGCTAGAACAGCAGCTACCCAGCTAACCAGGAGAGTGGCAGAGAGATAAGGAAAGAAGAGGCACTCACCATACCTGTCCAGGTCACTCTCTGTGGCATTTTCTTTACATTGGAGGAGCGGTGTCCACTGCAAGGGCGCCCCTTTCTCACAACGGAGGATGCAAAGCCACTCTGCCACTCAGCTGCCTGCAGGTAACTGAGAGGAGTGGGCCCAGTGGGGACAGGAGTAAACGGGGGTGTGTCCAGGTAAAGGGTACGTGCCATGATCTCTAGGTGATTGTGCTCCTAAAGAAGGGTTTTGTATGTCTTCACCTTCCAGTTTTTCAAGCCAGCTCTGAGATCTAGATTTTTAAATAAAATCACCTAATTAGCAAATGTTGGCAAGCAATTCAGTTTAAAAAAAAAAAAAAAAAAAAAAGCTATGGAGACCAAACTGCCCACCACCCCAAATGCCTATGATCTGAGGTGACTCTTGATTTGCAACCTCTGGTGCAACACAATTCCTGTTTGCCATTAAGAATCTGAAATTTCCAAACAATGTGGATGGTAACAAAGCAAAACTCTGGTCTATAAACTCATGCAGGTAAACTGAACCCCACCCCCCAAAAAAAGGCAAGGGACAGGTCCAAACATTCGTAGTTAAGACAAGCAAAGCAGAACACCACCCCCTGCCCCAACCTGGCCACTAGAAGGGATAATGGGTCCTTGACTGGCTATATTTTAACCCAAATCCTTTCCAAATATTTGCATAAAGTGTGAGGATTAAGGGGAAGGGAAAGCCCAGCAGCCTGGCTGCCCCTTTCCTTCAGTCAAACCAGGGACTAGTCTTCCAGTATCCCCCTCCCAAACTCCCAGCACCACCTCCCCAAATCCCCAAAAGACCCTGATCCTCCTCCTAGAGGAATCATGGTTAACAATATCAGATAATGGTCCAGTGTGGGTTTTGCCAAGCAATCAAAGCTGCAGTTTCCCCTTCTCTAAGATAAAGACTAGGTTATACACCAACTTGGTGCAAATTAGAGAAAAATGCTTTTCCTCCAGTGCAGCCCTGAGCCCAGGCACACAACCTGATGAGCACAGGACGGGAGTTCAGACTCTCTTAGTTCCTCAGCTGGGTGCCCTTGTTCAGTGAGCATCCTGTACAACCATATGTGGACACCCTAGGCTAGTCTCTCCCTTATAGGTCTGTTGTAAGAATTAAATGTGATACTGTGTGAATATGCTTAACACAATTATTTGGCTAATAATAATAATAATAATAACTCAATATGTTATTTTTATCTTGAATTTTTTTTACAAATAATAGAGAATGACACCGGTACCCTAAACCAGTGCAGCTTTTAGGGTCCTCAGCATGATTTTAGATAGTGTGGATACAGAGAATTAATTAACATTACTGAATAGTGAGAAACATTCCCTTTTCAATTGCTTCACTTCAATAAAGATTCAGTATTTTACACTCAACACTTGCTATCTACACACACACACACACACACACACACAGGGACCTCCAGAAGTCATTCCCAAGCAAGCAACGTGACTAAATTGTATTAAGGTTGCTCGGTTTTAGTTGTGTTTATCTTTTACAATTTCTTTCTAGGGTGAGTAATAGCCGCTTTTCAATGGATAGTAATAGTATCAAGTTTTCTTTCCAAAAACATGTATTTAAGTATTTAAAGTAAATCAATGTAACGAAAAATATTAAATAGTAGAGGTGGTAATGGAAGGCTTGGGGTTTGGGGAACTCGACCCTACACAATTCCAGACAAGGCCAGATCTTAACGCCTTTGCTTTTAAACCAAGAGCTGTCAACTTTCATAGCATGAAGTTGGAAGAGAATGGGGTGATCAGTGCAAGTGTCTGATGGCCAGAGGTTCCCCTCTGGAATGCGTCTAGAACTGGGCTCTATGCCTTTCTGATTCTCCAACGTAGGTTCCCTCAGAGCTCAATTCAGCTCACTCCCTCAGAGCTCCAGATTTTCATAACCTCTTGGAGAGGTGTGTCTGCGTCCGGGTCCTGAGCTTTGCAGATCTTCTCTAGGAAGGACACGTCCTTCTAGAACGACTGGGTCCTCCAGGTGGGCTGAGCCCAGGCGTGAGCAGGCTCCCAACACCCGGGGGCCTGGGCGCAACCTTCCCTGACCAAGCGCGGTCACTGCGCGCTCCAAGATTAAGGCAGAGTGAGCAGGGCACCGTACACAATGCGGCCGTATTTGATCCTGCGACGTGTCACTCGGAATCGCAATTTATTGCCATTAGACGACGTTGTCAAGCATCAATTTCCTGGTGATGCTCCATCACAGGCCTCGAAACATCAGGGGAGGGGGCTCTGAGGCCCCTGGGCTGAAGGCGCAAAGGAACCGTCACGAGCCAGGCGGGGGTTCCAGTAACGAGGCTTTAATGAGGGGAGGGCTGCCGGCCTTTGTGGGGAAGCCCAGGAGGTGGCGGCCCGACCGGGAGCTCTACGAGATCACTTCCTTCCCCGGGCCCCAAGCACCGTGAACCCGCTGAGGGCCAGCTGTGGCCACTAGACCGGGTGCCCACTGTGGGCACTCGTGGCCCCCGCCACCCTCGCCCGCTCGGAACTGCGGCAGGAAACGCAGCATCTCCACGCAACAATGCAAACGCATTCATTACCATCTCGTCAATATGCATGAAGAAAATGCGCTAGACTGGCCGAGCCCCATCACCCAGATCTGGCCTCGGCATCCAATAAAACGACATTTTCATCTCCCAAGATGGATGAGGAGGGGGCGCCGCCGGGAAGGCAGATCCACGGGGGGAGGGGACAGATCCTGGAGAGGAAGAGCAGAGGAGAACCTGAGAGACAGACCAAGAAATCGACGAAAGAAACACATAAGGATGAAAGAGAGGGAGGAAAGAAAGAAAGAACGAGAGCGACGGAGAGCGACATAGTCAGGGTCAGAAAGAGGAAAAAAGAGACATAAAATAATGGAAGAGGGAGGGAGCAAAATTGAGAAAAGTGAACTGAAGAGTGGTCCAGAGGGAAACAAAGAAAACAGCCAATGAGGGAATGGAAGAAAGAGAATAAAAATCAATGACCTAGAAATCGAATATATAGAAAGTGGGAAAGACAGAAGGATAGAGAAAAACAAAGGAAGGGGAGGGTGAAACTGCTCGAGTCAGGTGGAAAAGGATGATCCTGGAGAGGTGAAGAAAAATAACCTCACTCGCGCTGAGCGCCAGGTTTCCCAATCCAGGCCGTTCTGGGCGCTGCGCAACGCGGGCTGCTTGGAGACCCAGGGGCTCGGGCCAGGTGGGGACGATGCAGGGACGGAGTCGGGGAGCCAGGGGCCCGCCGGGCAGCCCTGCCCGGGCCGCATCGGGTGCCCAGGCCTGGCTGGGCGCCCACCCCGCGCTTCTTGGCCAGCCGCTGGCCGGGCCATTCGGGCAGCCTCTCCCTCGCCGAAAGCAAAGTTGGCAAAGTTTCTCCCAAAGTTTCCCCGTCGCTTCTCGGGACCCAGGGAGGGGCTCCGAGGCCCTGGCGGCTGGTAGGGAGCGGCAGCCCGTTCCAGGGCGGCTCTGGAGGCCACGGGCCCGCGCTTCCTGGGATACTCGGGGTCCGGATTCCTGGACAGATACAAATCCCTTCCAGTGCAGACACCAGGCCACGACTCGAGCGTCCACGCGGCTGCTAATAGCGGAGAGAGAGAACGCAGGAGAGAGAGAGGGGGAGAGAGAGAAAGAAAAAAATATTCTCAGCTCAATTTAAGTCTCATGGAAAGGGCTTACAACTGTAATTAAATCATTAAATTCTTGTCTACGCTTCACAGAGCGGAGAGAAATTAACTTCCCACCAACCTCATTTTCTATTTGAACATGAAATAATGATTTTCTGCCCGTCTAATTACAAAGCCAACATCTGATCAAGCCAGCATCCAGAGGGGATTATCGCATGCACGAGTATTAGACCTCATTACCAGCTTGAGTGCAAAATTATTACATCTTGTAATTGGATGGTGAGATTTATATACAGATCGGCCCGGTTTCTGTAAGATTGTAATTACAAGCTTCGTTGGTTAGCTACTTATCAGAACTTTGCAGGAAAACAAAACAAATGACTGAGGAAAACGAGCATTTCATTAACCTGTAACCCGAGCGCGGGGGGGAGGGAGCAGTGGGAGCGTGCGCCGCTGCGTCTGCAGGAAGCGGAGGGATCGCCAGTCCGCACTGCAGCCCGAGGACTTCGGGCCTGGCAGGGAAAGACAGGAGATGGGCCTCGGGGAGGCTTAGGGCTACAGCGGCGCCCCCGAGGGGACGCGTGGGTACCATGGGGCTGGACGAGGAGGGGGCAGGAGCAGGGGCAGGAAGAGGGCCTGGTGGCTCCTGGCTCGTGTACAGAGAGCAGTGCAGCCCTTGAGTCTGGCGGGGCACACGTCGAGCCGCGCGGCCCCAGGTGCGAGACCAGGGATCGCTGCTGTGCGCCCTAAGCGAGTGCTCTGGACACCCCCGTGCATTTCTCACACCCTGGCAGAGTTAGGAGAGAGTCTACGGCAAGCTTCCGAAAGGCTTTGTGCTCTGGGAATGTTGGAAGAAAGCGAGATGATGGAGAAGGGTTCGCAGGCTGCGCTTTTTTGCGCGCATGCCTTTCCCAAATCAACTTCCCCTACACCTGCTTTTCCTCCCTGTGCAAGTGTCACTTGACCCTATCTCGTGGATTAAAAATCCCTGGGAAAGGCTTGGCTGTCCTCGGACCCGCGAGTTCAGTACAGTGCCGGGATCCACTGACCCGGTGGAATTGGGGAGCCAGTGCCACGTCGGGGCTCGGCTGACTAGGGCTGAGTCCAGACGTGGGGCGTAGATTGCCCGGGCCAGGGCAGGGATGATCTCAGCTGGAGACTAGATTAGCGGAGAGGCTGCTTCTGCTTGGGACCTGAGGCGCCTGGAGGTATCTAACCGAGGCTCTTGGGTCCGCATCTGGATTGGCGGTTCACCTTCTGGGCCACGAGCGCCCCCGACCCGGCGTGGCTAGTTCACTGAGAACAGCCTCGCCCCTTCCGTAGCCTCTTTCCCGCCTCCCGCAGTCCGACGAAGCCAGGTCGATAGCTGGTTAATGAGGACGGAAGAAGCATCTCTGGGGTTCCTTGTTCTCTCTTTTCCTTCTGGAAGAGGTGAGTTAAATAGCGGCCCAGCGCAGTCCCAGTTTCCCCACCTCAAAATCTCGCTCTTGGCTCCTCCCCGGTCTGGTGCCACCACTTTGTACAAACTCTAGGATTTCAGGGCCGCCGAGGCTCTGGGTCTGACACCTAGGAAATACTCCGAGAAATAATGCTACCCTCAGTTTTGTAACCCTGACATTTTTCACGAGATGAGCCCATGACTCCCTATGCCACTTCGCTGAGATTTAACTGAAAACGAAATCAGGCGCCAGGGAAACATTTCAAAGCCAGAGCTTCCACTGATACCTCCTTTTCTGGGAAGACTCCAGCTAAAGCCAATGCCTGGCACCAGGCAAAAGTAGGTGGGGAGGGGCTAAGGGAAGTACTGTGACCCAATATGAGACTATCCCACGTTAGTTTCCCCAATCGAACCCCAAACCTAGCTGCCCCCAAACTTTCCCTTGTGTTCCCCCCAATTTTCTTGGCCTTCACACCTACTGGAGCCGCCCACCTGCGTGAAAACTGGTAGAAAGAGGCAGGGAGTGGGGGTGGGGTCAAAACCGGGTGCTCGCGGGAGTTCATTCCCGAATGAGGCTCCCCGGAGCTGCTGAGACCAGAGACAGCCGGGGCCAAGACTCCCCGATCCCTCCATTCTGGTGAAATTCGGATTCGATTCCTTTATCAATCAGCACTCGGCGGCCAGTTTTCGCCTCCGAGCCGAGACTGGGAACTCCAAGACAGTCGTCGTCCCAGTGTTGTCCCCGGGGCGCTCCTGCTGCAGGCCTGGCCTGTGCGTAGGTTGCCGCAGCGGCCTAAAGCGTTTAGCCCGAAGCCGCCGCAATCCCGGGAATTTCCATTCTGCTGTCGGCTACACGCCTTAATCCGCTAAAGTGGGCGCGCGGGCACTGGGATTTGGGGTCTGATTTAGGAAACATCCCACTATAAAACTAAAAGTCTTGCCTCCCATCCATACGCGAGCGGGTGGGAGGATCCCTGCAGAAAGAAAACAGGTTGGCCCGGAGACCGGGAAGCAGAAGAGGTAGTGAAACGAAGAATCTCTACGGACCGAAAATTCCAATATACAAACTTCTCCAAGAGCTCCCCGAAAGTTCCCGGAGCCTCCGCCATCCGGCTCCCTGCTCCTCCCCCATCCCATGCCGGCTTAGGGCCCCCGCAGGCTCCTCTTTCCTAACGTCGTTCCCCAAGATCCCTGGGGCGTCTGCCCTCCAGCACCCCCACCAGCCGAACCCGCCATTTCTAATAAGGGTTTCGCACCCTGACACCAGCATTAATGTGGTTCACTTCAGGGTTTGGTCCTCTTGAGTAGGGGGGCTGATCCGCTTCTCAGGGCAGTGAGATGGTCCTTGAAGACTGGACTAGAACGCATCCCCATCACCCCTCTAGCACTCTTCAAACTCCCTCCCTATGCCGCTGAGAGTGGCCAGGAATCAAGAGGTGCGAGCTGGAAAGAGGGCCAGGACAGAGCAAAGCCCCAGCGGCTGCCCCTGGACCAGGGTCTGGTCCCGACCCAGGCCCGCGTGCTGGGGCAGGGGCAGAGGTACCTAGAGGCGGGAAGCGGGAGGGGCGAGCTGACCCCGCACTAACCCCGGTCCCCGCGCCTCTCGCTCCCCCTCCCGCCCCGGGCCAGAGGGGGCGGGAAGGGACTCAGAGCGCCGCGGCTCCCGCCCCGCGCGCAGTATCCGTGGGGGTGGGCGGCCTCGCCTGCAGGGCGCCCGGCGATTGGCGACTCGAGAAGGAGACGCAAGGAAAAGTCGAATAAGAGGGCGCGACGTCAGACCCGAGATTTGGGGAAGGGCGAGGGAGGGGGTGAGGGCGGGGACGGACACACAGACAGACGCAGATACGGACACACACCCCCCGCACAGCACCCCAAGTGTCCACAACTTTTGGCCGCCTTCGCCCAGGGCGCAGAGGCCAGGTGTGGGAGTGTAATGTGCGTAGAGAGAAATAGATTTTAAAAAGAAGGAAGAGTGAAGGGAACAGAAGGGGGAGAAAAGGGAATAGTGAGAAAGGGAAAGAAGGAGAAAGAAAAGAGTTTCCTAGCGTCCAAGAGAGTGAAAGAGCCCGAAGGAGCGGAAGCGATCCTGGGGGGAAGAGGAGCGCAGAGAGGGGAGGGGAGAGGAAGGGCGAGGAGGAGTAGTGAAAACTAGAGGAGAGCGAAGGAAGCGAGGCGCGACACTGCTCGGGGAGAGGAGGGCAGTGAGGAGCGAGGCGCGGGCAGAGGCACCTCCGCTGCCGAGAGGAGGGAGTGCGGCGCAGAGAGGAGGGGCTTGCGGGCCCGTAGAAATGTCAATCAGAGCCCGGAGCCCCGGGAATCTCCGCCAATCTGTTCGGACCTGACCTGGCTCCTCGCCGCCGCCGCCGCCGCCGCCGCGGAGCAGATCAATAGGCGAACGCGGAGCGCAGCGCAGCGCAGCGCGGGAGGCAGCGCGGCCCCAGCCCGGCCCAGCGCCCGATGCGCGCCGGAGCCCGCGGGCGGCGCTGAGCTGGGCGGCCCCGGGGGCCGGGCCCCCTCTCTGTCCGTGCCCCGCGGGCCACCATGTCCTTCCCCCAGCTCGGATACCAGTACATCCGCCCGCTCTACCCACCCGAGCGCCCGGGGGCCACCGCTGGCAGTGGCAGCGCTGGGGCCCGGGGCGGCCCGGGAGCCGGAGCCTCGGAGCTGGCCGCCTCGGGGTCTCTGTCCAACGTGCTCTCGTCCGTGTACGGGGCGCCCTACGCCGCGGCGGCAGCGGCGGCCGCCGCCGCCCAAGGCTACGGCGCCTTCCTGCCCTACGCCGCGGAGCTGCCCATCTTCCCGCAGCTGGTAAGCGCCCCGGGAGCCGGGGCTGGGGATTTGGGGCTGGGGAGCCGGACGAGGTGAGCGCGCGGGAGTAGACTATCAGGGCCCGGGCCGGGAGGGGGAAGCGGCGACCGCCAGGACTCATCCTCGCTCCCTCCGCGCGTCTCTTGCTTCCCCATGTGCGTACAGGGCACGCAGTATGAGCTGAAGGACAGCCCGGGGGTGCAGCATCCGGCCGCGGCCACCGCGTTTCCACACCCGCACCCCGCCTTCTACCCATATGGCCAGTACCAGTTCGGCGACCCGTCCCGTCCCAAGAACGCCACCCGGGAGAGCACTAGCACTCTCAAGGCCTGGCTCAACGAGCACCGCAAGAACCCCTACCCCACCAAGGGCGAGAAGATCATGCTGGCCATTATCACCAAGATGACCCTCACGCAGGTGTCCACCTGGTTCGCCAACGCGCGCCGGCGCCTCAAGAAGGAAAACAAGATGACTTGGGCGCCCCGCAGTCGCACTGACGAGGAGGGCAACGCTTACGGGAGCGAGCGCGAGGAGGAAGACGAGGAGGAGGATGAAGAAGACAGCAAACGCGAACTGGACCTGGAGGAGGAGGAGCTCGCTGGGGAGGAGGAGGACACCGGGGGCGAATGCCTGGCGGACGACGATGAGGATGAGGAGATCGATTTGGAGAACTTGGACGGCGCGGCCGCCGGGCCTGAGCTGGCCCTGACTGGGGCGGCGCACAGGGACGACGACCTCGGCCTGGGACCCATTTCAGACTCCAAGAATAGTGACTCGGACGACAGCTCCGAGGGCTTGGAGGAGCGTCCACTGCCCGTCCTGAGTCTGGCCCCAGCGCCACCGCCGATGGCCGCGGCTCCGCCATCTCCGCCCTCGCCCCCAGCGGGCCTGGACCCCTGCGCTCCTGCACCAGCGCCCGCTTCCGCCCTGCAGAAACCCAAGATCTGGTCCCTGGCCGAGACGGCCACAAGTCCGGACAACCCGCGCCGTTCGCCCCCGGGCGCGGGGGGTTCTCCCCCCGGAGCAGCTGTCGCGCCCCCAGCTCTGCAGCTCTCTCCGGCCGCCGCCGCGGCTCACAGACTCGTCTCGGCGCCGCTGGGCAAGTTCCCCGCTTGGACCAACCGGCCGTTCCCAGGTCCGCCGGCCGGCGCACGCCCGCACCCGCTCTCCCTGCTCGGCTCGGCCCCTCCACACCTGCTGGGACTTCCCGGAGCCGCGGGCCACCCTGCCGCCGCCGCCGCCTTCGCTCGGTCGGCGGAGCCCGAAGGCGGAACAGGTGACTGCTGAGTGCAGGATGCGAAGGGAGGGGGCGAGTCTGGGGGTCGTGCCCGGGCAGGCGGAGACTGGCAGGTCCCCGGGGGCGCAGGGTGCTTACCACTCGGCGCCTGCCTCCCGCGGCCATGGGTCCCGGAATGGAGAGCTCTAAAGGCCCTGCTTTTTCTTCCCCGCTTCCCATAGATCGCTGTAGTGCCTTGGAAGTGGAGAAAAAGTTACTCAAGACAGCTTTCCAGCCGGTGCCCAGGCGGTAAGAGACCCCGAGCTGGGGTGGGGTGGTGGGAACGGCAGGCGGGGGAAGGAAAGAATGCGGAGGAAACTTGGGCTTCTGCCCCCGGGGAAACACAGCTAGGTCGAGCTTTTAAAAGGGGGCGAAACACACTCCAACGTCGTCCCCGGGGGCCCAGAGATGGCTCGACAGCCCCAGTCCAGGCACTCTCAGGCCAGGCCCTTGGAGCGGGCAGCGGTTCTGTGAAGCCCACCTTCTTCCAGCCTCGGACTTCGAGGTCCTCCCGCCCACCTTATAGTTAAACCGGAAGACCAACATCTACAGCTGGACCTCATTTCACATTGAGACGCCTCCCTGCCCCCGGCCTCAGCCCTGGGTTGGGTCTCCCAGTCCTAGGCAGCTTCGGTGCCCCTCACTCTCACTTCCTTTGCTACCACTGCCTCTCTTTTCCAGGCCCCAGAACCACCTGGACGCAGCTCTGGTCTTATCGGCTCTCTCCTCATCCTAGTCCTTTTTAAAAAATTTTTTAAATCATTGTAATAATTGTAAAAAAAAATCGTTCTGTATAGTTATGACTTGTAAGCATGTCCGTGTACGAATACCTAAAAAGAAAACTAAACAAAAAAAGAAAGAAAAAGAAATAAAGCAAGTCCCCCTCAGTCCTCCCCCAGTTGCTTCTGTACCCCGCATTAGCTGAGTGTGAGATTTGTTTGTTCAGTTGATTTTGGGGGGGTGGAGTTTCAGTAAGAATAAGTGTGTCTGACTTTTTTGTATATACAGGAAAATGTATATATGTGTGAACCAAATTGTACAAGAAAGTATCTATTTTTGGCTAAATAAATGAGCTGTTGCCACTTTGACTATACCCGGCCTGTCCGCTCCCAGAGGGATCTGTTTGGTGTTTTTTGTTTTGTTTTGCCTTCCTGCACCATGTTGAAGAGTCCCCCCAACCAGCGGGGGAAAAAAGGCGAGGCGAGTCAGGGCCGTGTGATCAGAGCAGAGCAGAGGTACAGGAGACGCAGAGCAGAGCAGAGCATAGGTAAAGTGGCCAGGCTTGGGCTGCTGCTGGAGGAAAGGTGGTGGGAGAAGTACTCGGGGTGCCCGAAAGAAAGGACGAAGGAGACAGGTGGAAAATGGGGCAAGATTCCCTACAAGGAGCTGTGAAACTGGGCCCAACCCACCAGTCCCCTGGAGTAGCACAGTGTCTTGCGGCCTCCTCTGATGACACAGCAGAAAGACTCAGAGAAGGATCTGGACGCCCCCCACCTCCACCAATTCTTAGGCACAATTGAGGCTTTCTCCGTCTTACATGAGGGGTTGTGCCAGCTCAGCTTCAGGCCTCCTTCCAACCACCTCGCACCCCCAGACTCCTCCTTATAGAGGCAGGGATGTGGGGTGGCAGTGAGTAGAGGGGGGTATGGAGAAGCGGGGAACCTAGAGGTGCACATCATTTCCTCTAGGTGACTATGCCCAGCCCGAATTACGAGTCGGGGGGACCCGGGTCTGGAAGGCATCAGTGCATCTTGGCACCCCAGTGGATTTTCCCCAAATGCCCTGGAAGGGCAGCTTTCTGAGGTCCTAGTGCGGGGAAGAGGCAAGTAGAGGGTGTTAGGGTTGCTGCAGGGTCCAGCCGGGATTTCAGATCCAGGCAGGCCAGGGGCAGGCGGGCCTGGGGAGGGAGCCGGGAAATTTGGGGCTGGAGCTCCCTCTACAGGACAAAAGGGCCGCTCGGCGCCTGCCTCAGCGGCCTCTCCAGCCAGGCCAGGCTTCGCGTCCCCTCTGCGCCCTCTTTTTCCTCTTGCTGTCAGCCAGTCTTGCCCAACTTTGACTTAAAGTTGGAAGGATGCTGGAAGAGTGACGCCTTAGGGTACGAAGTGAGGTTATCATTTTTTGCATCTCCCTCCCCACATTAAGTTAGTAAATTTATAGGCCGGCCAGGCTCCAGGTGTTTGCCCTGCATAGTGGGGTCTGTGACAACCTCACAGGTCTCTGGGGAGGTCTGGGGAGAGCTTGCACAAATGAAGTCACGGAACAAGGCACCAAGTCATAGTGTACACCCTCAAGGTGAAGTTCAACGGGAGTGGAGGGAGTTGGGCAAGGACCCATCCATGCAGGCACAGCCGCCAGCGCTGAGTCCCAGGGACCCCCCATGAGGGTGGGGTTGTCTGGGTGGGATGGGGACCCAGGGGCAGGTGGAAAGGAGGGTCTGTCAGCCAGCCTGTCAGTCTGTGGCCCTTGGGGCTCACTGAGGGCTGGTGGAACAGAGGCAGACACCCAGCAAAGACTTTGCCAACCTGGGGCTCACTCCTGTATCCCCTTCGTGGGAGGCCAGAGCCATCTCAGGTTTCCTCAGGCTCCCTCCCCAGTGGCAGGAGCAGCCTGTGGTTCAGCCCTGGCCCTGGACACAGCGCCTCAATGTGGAACCGGCTTCAACTGCCTGGGCCTTGAACCTCAGAGGCCCAGCCTCAGGACCTGGGCAGAGGCCTCTGGTTAACCGGAGTATCTTTCCAGGGACAACAGCCTGATAGGCCTTCAGCTAGTGCCTCACAAACATCATCTAGCACAGACGGAGTTCCCCCATTTGCATCCTGTGACATTCTGAGCAGACAGTTAATTTCTCTGCACCCTATAACTCATCTGCAAAAAAGGGCATGACACCTACATGGCAGGGGTGGTTGTGAGGATGAGAGACAAGACACACCCAGTGCTGGCATGTAGATGGAGGAATAAATAGCCCTGGTCTCATTATCACAGTCCAGAATCCCAGACCCTACTCCTCAAACTCCTGGCAAGATTCTGCCCCAGTCCCTCCCATCAGCCATAGAAGCCAGGTGTCTGCATTCAGGCCTCTCAAGACCCAGCTGGACCCAGGGAGAAAGGACCCTCGCCAGGCAGGAGTGCAGCAGGGAGAGACGGTTACAGCAGAAGTCAGGCAACCTTCCCACTCTGAACATCCACCAAGAGGGGAGAATCTGCATCCGTCTGTTCATAGAAAGATGGGCATGTAGAGGCCAGGCCCAGCCTGGAAAGGTCTGCTTCTCTGCCACTATATCTCCTGGGAAAACCCTGGGGTTTGGTCAGCATTTCAGACCATCTGATTCTGGGGATAATGGTCCTTGGAGGAGGCCAATCGTGCCCCACTGTAAGGGCAGTGTGCGTGGTCCCGGAGGAGAGATGAGAGGCACCTGGCTGAGGCTCCCATGTGTTTGTGTCTTCTCTATCTTGTAGAACACATGGCCCCTTCCAGCGGCCCCAAGTTTACCCAGATAATGTGATCAAAAAAGAAAGGAACCCCATAAGCTTTTCAGTTAAAAAGGGGTAGAGGAGACCCCTTCTTTGCAACACTTTCATTTCACCAGGGAACAGATGCTTCCTCTCAAGGCCTCCCTCCCTGCGTCCTTCCCATTGCCTTCTTTTCAGGGATTCTACGGTCTGCCTCCACCCTTTATTGTCTGGCCCTAAAATTTAAAAAGGAAAATAGAAGCTAGGGAAGAGAGGGAGAGAAAAAAAAGGAAGGCAGAGAGAGGAGAGAGAATATGTGGGGATCTCATCTTGATTAAGCTTCAATTAGAAATAAAATGTCAATCACTCTGCCTGGAAGGGGTTCCTGCTGTCGGGGCTGGTTATGCAAAGCACTCCAAGGTGTGTAGGGATAATCAATTAGGTCAGAGGAAGGAGTAGATGTCACTGCTTCCCTCATTATCTGCATGGAGCTGGAGGTGGGGGTGCTTCACCAGGCTAGGAAGCCAGAGGAGAATGAAATTATCTCCCTAAGTGATGGCCCACCTCTGGGACTGGCACATGCGCGGGTTCCAGTTGAATTTCTCTGGAGTGGAATATACAGTGAGGAGGGAGCGGGGTCCAGTCTGGAGGCAGCATGGAAGGGCCAGGGGGCTAGTGCAGCAGAGGCTTTGAGGAGAGCGAGGGACTCACCTCCTGGGCTGCATTCTCTGGGCCCCTGGTTGGCAGGCAGGGCCGAAGAGTCTACTGTCTTGGGCCTCCATTCTAGAAGGTTAGTGAATGCTTGGCTAGGAACTGGATGTCACATGTCTTCACCGGTTTGTTGGGAGTTTCTGTCAGGAACTCGCTTGGGGCCTAATTATTTGTCTTCTTCTGGAAATGTCCTCTGCGTCCTGTAATTCCTGGTTGTATGTACCCATCCCCTCCATCAAATGAAAATGGGCAATTGCGGGTGTGTAAAAGTTGCGTCTGTGGTTAGAGCCACTGCCCACTTGAGTAGGGGCAAGCCGCATCCTCCCTCAGGGTCCCACCTCCACCACGTGCAATTTGGAGGAGATTGGATTAGATGAAACTTTCTGACAAGTCCAACTCTACAGTTAGGCATGAATGAAAGAAGTGTGGGTCCAAAGATAATTACAGGGGGTGAAACGGCCCCATAACCTCTCTAGAGACCACCTCTTGATCCTGACTGGCCACTGTCATCTGATCCAGCCAGCCAACTTGACCACATTAAAAATGTCCATCTATTGTGGGACCAACCTAGCTTTGAAGCAGCTGCTGCTTCCCCGTGAACAGAAGCTCCAGCCCCTCCGAAGGCCATCCTGATGGTCTGGATGGAAATCCCCACAAAGCATCTCTTCCTGAGGGTGGCGGGGATGAGCACTCAGGGCGAGAGACCTGGAAGAGGTCCTAAGAGCGGGTCTCAACCAGGCAATCCCCCGCTTTCGGGACCGATGGCAACGTCTAGAGACCCTTCCAGTTGTGACTGGGTCGGGGTGCCACAAGCAGCTCATGGGTGGAGACCAGGGATGCTGCTAGAAGTCCTACAAGGCATAGGCCAGGGCCCCGCAACAAAGAATTATCCAGTCCAGAATGTCAGCAGGGCCGAGGTTGAGAAACTGTGGAGTTGAGCGAGGGAAGAGGTATCTGGGGCAATCCCAGCAAGGCATTTTCTCCCAGAAACTACAGCCTTATAGAGAGAAACATTAAAGCAGGGCGCTAAGTGGGACGTTTTTTGTTCTTTAAGAACTTTTGGCCCTGGAAGGGGGAAGTAGGGGTGAGGGAGCGCAAACAGGAAACTGCCAGCCTGGGGAAAAGAGCTAGCAGGTTTCAGCTCAGCCTGGTGCCCAGGGTAGCCCCTGGGGGTGGGACCATCTCAGCCCAGAGGGACAGAGTCAGCCCCAAAGAGGATGTGTGTCTGGAAAGTTGGGGCCTTTCTCCCTGGATATTTCTATCAGGAGCAGGTTACTGGAACGTTATAGACGAAAGCTCGACTCCTGTGGTTTTGCCTCATAATTATTGCCACCTCCTAACTGCTGTCAGGCCTTCTGTGCACAGAAGTTCATCTATTTATTTTACCTGCGTCTTTTACCTGGGACTGTGCGCATGCGTGTGCGTGTGTCTGTGTGTGTGCCTGTGCGTGTGTGTCCCATGTCGGGGAGCAGGAGCGGGCCGACGGCAGGGTACGGTCTTACTCTGGGGCCGGCCGTCGAGAACGGGAAGGCAGTGGTTTCAGGGCTTTTGTCCTGCCTTCTCTCACCAGTCCAGGCCGCTAACAAGTGGGCCCACAGCCCTTGGGGCCTCTGGAGCACACTCATCTAAGGGACTGTGCCCTTCTCAGACGCTCAGATTTATTTTGCCAAAGTTACAGGGCAATTATGGAAATGCGCCCTTTGAAGCTGGGCTGGTTTCTCTTTATTTCCCTTTCCCTGACAAAGCAGAGCTTCCCTGCCTCTTGTGGGCTTTATTTTTTTCGCCCCCCTCCCTCTCTCTGTCCCTTTCCTTTTCCCCTCTCTCTCTTTTTTTCCCTGATAATTATGAAATAGCGGGAGTTTCCAGGGGTAATTTGAAAAAATCTTTTTAACGGTGATAAAAAATATGTATAAATTAAAAGAAGATGACTAGTATTTAAATATTATGTTGGGTTTTTTTTTAAGTGGGATTTTGCAGGCCTGGAGGAAAGAAAGGAATGAATGATAGTCAGAGACAGACCTCTCATGCCCAGGTCACTGTGGGTCTCTGACACCCTTGCCAGCCAGAGGCCCAGAGTAGGGCAGTCAGACCGGCCACCTGGTTGGTTTCCAGGCTGTTTCAGCCACCTGCACACCGCGCCCCCTCCACCCCGCCCCGCTATGGAATCTCAGCTCCACAAACTGGGCAGGACAAGTGCTCTGCCTCCCTCTTCTCACACCTCCGTATGAATCAGAGGCCCAGACTCAACAGAGCTGTGTTTTCCAGGCTTTGTACACTATTCATCACTGTAGCACAGAATCTGGAGGCTCTGTGTGAACCAGCCCCACTGATTTCCCTCGTCCCGCCCCACTTTGCTTGACTTGACGCTGGGGTGTGGAGGGAAAGTGTCTGAAGCCAGGCGGTGTTCACCTCAGTGCTGGCCAGGCCTTCAAGGGGGAGAGCCGGACTGCTTAGCATAAGGGGAGAGGGGGCTCAGTGTCTGCTTTTTAGGGTGGCTTTGAAGTTTTCTGTGTCCGTAGTTTTGTTTGCTCCTTCCTCCCTCCCTTCCTGTCTTTGGGGTGAAAGGCTCATGATCTGTCCACAAACTCTGACAGGAAGTCTCGTCACCTTCAGGAGCCAAGGCCTGTCCGGAGTGGAGGCCCTTTCAACTCCCACTTCCTGTGCCGGGTTTAAAGAAAATAAAATCAATTAAATGGAGTTAAGTGCTTATGATTTGATAGGCCCCATGATAAGCTCTTCGCATGCATTTGATTTGATGGCCACAGCCATCCTCAGTGAAGGCAGAGATGAAGAAATTAAGGCTTGGGGGAGTGGGGAGTGGAGTTTAAAAAACTCTTCTGGTAACATGAACAATCTCCATGGCATGCAAAATATCCTGGAGAACATTCCATGCAGCAGGCTACCATCTGAATTAAAAGGAGAATATACATTTGTTGGTTCAAGAAGCTGGAAAGAGTTATAAGCCTTAAAGAAAGGGCCTGAGCAGCTCGAAGTTAAGGACCTGAGGAATACTTCTCAGTCTATATCCTTTGTTCCTTAGGAACTATGTGAATAATTAAGTTAGCTTAGCTGCACTGAACCCCAGTGCCTTCCTCTGTAAATGCTCTTATCCAGCATTTACTGAGTACATACTATGTACTGAGCACAAGTATTAACTCATTTAATCCTCCCAAAGAACCTAGGATGTAGACCAAGGATTTGAATGCATCAGTACTTCCTTTGCTTCATTTCGGCTTCTGCGTCACTGTTGCCCTTCTCTCAGAGTCCTCCAGGTGGCAGGTACACAGGCATCATTAACTCTGTGGCCATGGCCTGAGAGCTAGTGATCCAAAGGGAAAGAAATGGTTTCTCTTGCTTGGTTTCAGTTGTAAAATCCCAAGGAAGCACCCTGATTGGCTCAGCTTGGGTCATGTGTTCATTGCTGGGCCAATCACAATGGCTGGAGGTGTGGCAGGAAGAGGAAGAAAAGAGAGGATGCTACTATTATAGAAATGGGAAGGGGAGGGAATGTGTGCAGGGCAGATACAATCAATCTACATCTACTACACTGGAGGGGTAGGGAAGGGTATGAGGGGATCAAGAAGGAAGACCTGGGAAGAGGCTGCGGAGGCAGGTGAGAAGGGAGAGTGATCAGCTCTTTCACCAAAGGCCAGTCTTGCAAGTCACTGAACAAAGGCCAAAACCCAAGGCAAACAAGCCCTCAGGCCTTCCAGGCCCAGCAGACTCCCTCGGTCACCGTACTGAGATGGGTATGAGTCATGCCATATCGTCTTAAGATTTCCCACCTGAGTATTTCTAGGGAAAGGGGTGAGTGAATGTACAGCCTGAAGAATCTAAGGTCCAAACCAAAGTGGCCCTCCTGCAAGAGTGCAAGTCCTTTCATGTCTCACTTTTTATCTTATTGAGGAGTCTGCCTCTTATGCCATGACTTTCCCATTTGCCTTGTTATAAGGGTAGTTTTTCCTGTACAGATTTCCAGATAAAATGGATAATTCAGGGCCCCTATTTAACCTGTGGCCTTGATCTCTCCTGGGACACTGCTGGACACCATGGAGTTCTGGTGCCTTGATTTAAGGAGCTTGGGCACATGGGTTGACAGGAGTTGGACCCCAATGTCTTGAGATGGTGACAAAGGGCAGAAGGATGGGGTCAGACTCTTGGGGACCCACGTTTTGCTTAAAGTCAGTAGAACTTTGGAGCCCAACATGTTCCTTCTCTTTAATTGTCCCCTCTCTCTTCCCTTTTTACACTTGAACCTGAGCTGGGGGATGGATCTTTGGGCTGGAGATTATCTTGGTGCTGGGTATATCCCAGGGCCTAGTACTAGTGAGTGCTCAATAAATACCCATGGAATGCATTGGTGCATGGAATTCAGCAATCAAATAGGCTTTTCCTAAAAATGTATTTAGATGGTGAGGAAAATCACTTGTAAATATTCTATAAGGTAAGAATTACTAAATATTATCATTCTAAATATAATTTTGTAAAAAATCCTAGTCGTTATGAAATACAACAACTTTAAATACAAGTATATATAAGATAGTAAGAGTTACTTTGAGAACAAAGGGTAACTCTTAATCTCTTGTGTAAAGGTTGGGACTTGTCATCATGTTTTCCTAGACAAAGAGAACATGAGAGTGTAGTTTGAAGGCTGAAGCCACTCTGTTTTCGGTTGTCCTGTGTCCTCTGTCTGCTGTAGCTGAGCACCCTAAGTATACCCAGTAAATATGCCCAGTCCCACCTGACCACTCATATATTACGGTGCAGTCGGGACCATTTATGAGGTCAGGCAGTGGGGTTGGGGCCCTGGCACCCTGTCATGTGGTCTCACTGATTTTCCTAAGGCATTCATTTATTGTCCACCCTGAACAGTCAGGCCAGGAGGTCTCCACACCATGGTCTGTCCTCCCGTCAAGGCCCCTGACTTTTTGTGTCCTGGAATACAGCAGAAGAGCAGTCTGGCTCGGCCCAGCTGGAAATAGCACCTGGGAAAAGGCCACAGACTCAACCGCTTGCTTCTCCAGCATGCAGAAGGGCCACTGCCAAAAATATAATTACCCAGAAATGTGGAATGCAGACGCTGCAGGAGAGAGGGGCTGAGCAAAGAGGGCCGGGGAGGGAGGCGACAGAAGGGCTGGCCGAGGCAGAGCACTTCTGATGACTGGACAGAGTCCCTCTCCGTGGCTTGGAGAGCTGCACCATCACAGGGGCCTAGGAGGCACCAGGCACTAGGCTGATCCACAAACTAGAGGCTTCTGAGGAAGTTGTCTCGACCATTCAACCTCTCCAGGAACGAGAGAGGCTCCTTCCATCCCATTAAATGATGATCAAACTCGCTTTGCAATAGGAAAATCAGGCCATCTGCCCTAGAGGGAGGCAGAGGAGGAACCCACCCATATCATCTCCCTGGTCCTTAGATGGCACATTTGTGATAGGAGCCTAAGATGGGTTACACGTTTGCCTGTGAAGAAACCACAGCAGAACGTCTCTTCTTGCTGCCTCTGAGATCTCTGGCTCACAGGCTTTCACACAACTGCTGAGCTCATTCTGGGTCTGGGTATACTCTGGTCTAGTCCTCACTGGCGTGCTAATTACAGAAAAGCTGGCATTTCTCTTTGCTCTAGCAACACCCCCTCGAGGTACAATATACGGTTGGTTATTAGTGGCAAGCTATGGGTCATCTCTGAATTGATATTAGTAACTCCAACCCTGAGAATGCGTCACAACACACACCAACACGTAGGTGTGACATTTGAAATATTTAACAACTGGGGCCTCACCACCCTCAGAACTGGCAGGGACCTGAGGTCTCCTGTGTGCCAGACACTGACAAGTCAGTCTGTGAGTCACAGAGGTCCAGGGAAGGGCCAGAGCAAAAGAGGGGACACTATTAACCAACTGTCATTGAACTCTGTCTATACTTTAAAAATGGAGGCAACTGGATAGCCATGCACAAAAGGATCAAGTTGCATCCTTCCTCATTCCATACACAAAAATTAACTTGAAATGTATCAAAGACTTAACTGTAAGTCTGAAACTATAAAGCTCTTAGAAGAAAATACAGGCAAAGATACTTGTGACATTAAGTAAGGTAAAGGCTTCTTAGATATGACACCAAAAATAGAAATAATAAAAGGAAAATTAGATAAATTGTACTTCAGCAAAACGTAAAACTATGTGTTACAAAGGATAACATCAAGCAGGTGAAAAGATAACCAACAGAATGGAGGAGATATTTGCAAATTATATATCTGATAAGAGAACTGTATCTCGAATATGTATTTAAAAACTATTTCAACACAATAATAATAGACAACCCAATTTAAAAGTGGGCCAAGGATCTGAATACACATATCTTCAAAGATGATGTACGAATGACCAATAAGCACATGAAAAGATGCTCGATGTGATTAGTCATCAGAAAAATGCAAATCAAAACCACAATGAGGTATCACTTCACATCCAGTAGAATAGCTCTAATAAAAACGATGGACCCTAAGAAGTGTTGGCGAGGATGCGGAGAAATAGTAACCTTAATACGCTGTTGGTAGGAGTGTAAAATAGGGCAATCCTTTCAAAAAACAGTTTGACAGTTATTCAAAAATTAAACATAGTTTCTATATGACCCAGCCATTCCATTTCTAGATATACACCCAAGAGGAATGAAAACAGACATACACAAAAGCTTGTATTTGAATGTTCACAGCAGTGTCATTAATAACAGCCAAAGAGTGGAAACAATTCAAATGTTCATCAACTGATGAATGGCTGAACAAAATGTGGTATATCCAAACAATGGAATACTATTTGGCCTTAAAATGGAACGAAGTACTGATACCTACTACGCATGGATGAACCTTAAAAACATGCCAAGTGAAGGGGAGGGTATACCTCAGTAACAGAGTGCGTGCTTAGTCTGCATGAAGTCCTGGATTCCATTTCCAGGGCCTCCATAAATACATACATACATACATACATACATACATACATACATACATACATACATGAATACACCTAATCACCCCCACAAAAAAGGTGGCAAAAAAACCCAAAAACAAAAACAAAATAAAATGCTAAGTGAAAGAGGCCTGCCATATAAGATCACATATTGTATAATTCCATTTATCTGAAATAATCAGAAAAAGCAAATCTAGAGAGACAGAAAATTGCTTAGTGATGTCTTAGAGTTCTAAGGGCTGGTTTGATATGGGGAATAACTGCTAATGGGGACAGGATTTCTTTCTGGAGTGATGAAAATGTTCCAGAATTGATGGTGGTGGTGACTGCACCGCTCTGTGAGTATACTAAAGCCACCAACCAGTGGACCTTTACATGAGTGAATGACAGTTCATGTGAACTGTATCTCAATGGCTGTTGGTAACGCCCCACCAGCCAACACACAAACATTCTATTTAAAGACACCCCCCAAAATGTTCAGACGTGCACACGCGTACACACACAAACACAACAATAACAACAACCAGAAGAAAACACAAAAGCAAAAGAAATTGAGGGAACTAGGTCAACACCAATAGCTGTGAACATTTTCCCCCAAGACTGGTAATGGAGAGTGAATTTTTGTTGCAGAGTTTTGGCATAAGAGGTCCTGCTGAAAATACTTACATATAACTTTACCTCCCAGAAGAAGGAGCTTTTGAACCCTCAAATAATGATGTTCTGGTGCTTTCTTATTTGGAAAGCTCCCTGGATTGTGCCCATATGCCTATTATTACAGTAACAGGACTCCAAATGGCCATATATGAAGGAGGACCTGCATGGGGCTTAAAGAAGCCTGGTGCTGTTTCCCCCTCAAAAAGCAGACGACTTTCCCTCCACCCCAGCAAACTGCCATTGCCTGACACTCACTAAAGAGAGGCAGTGGGAGAAGATGCTTTCTGGAAAATTACAGCGCAGTTCTGTGTCCAGGAAAGATGGAAGCTTGAGAGACACACACTCAGGCCCGGGCAGGGGGCTCTGGTTTATACACTGTGTAGGAAAGACTTGGGGAAGTTCTCCCCAGGCAGATCAAACCCATGTCTTTATCCAGAGGGCCATCAAATCTATCAAATACACTGACTGGCAGAATGTAACTGCAGGGAAGATGAGTTTGGGTTCAGGAAAGCAATGCGGCCTTCCCAACGGCTCATCTTCTGCACAAAATCGCTACCATCAAAACCTGCTACCGTCTAACAGTGGTCAAGCACTATGATAAACACCTGCATGTGTATCTCATTTAATCCTCAAAACCGTTCAGTAAGGTCAATGCTATCATTGTTCCCACTTTGCAAGTGGGGAACTGAGGTCAAGGGCAGAGTGAAGTTTTGAACCCAGTTGCCAAACTCTGAATCACTTCTGCTTCAAAAGCCAGGTACCCTTAACTCATGCTTAATAGGGGAGGGATGGCAAAGGAGGGGAGAACGTCATTCCTTTCTTTCTTTGGCCATTGTGTTGAATTACTACTGAAACCCTTGAGAAGCAATATTTTGGAAGAAGCATATGAGAGAAAAATCCCCATCCAAGACACAGGGAGAGGATTAATGAGGGGAGGGATGTATTGCATTGGAAAATCTTCCTGCACATGTTTAGGGAAGACAGGAGGAGCAGTGGGGAGGTGAGGATGATGAGACCACAGAAGAGACCCTCAGAGGTTGAACCAGGCTGTGTCCACACCAGGATCCAGACTGACACCCTCTTATCCAGCGCTCCAGCAGCAACAAAAGATCCTGGAGACTTGGTCGCAGCCCCCACCCCGGATGGCACCCTCTCCTCTACTCCGCCCTGTGCTTGCATCAGGGACCCTTCCTGCAGATGAATGAGGAGGGGGCTATGAAACCCATCTGCCCAGCTGACCTTCACCTGAGGGTCCTCCCTAGACCCACCCTCAGAGGGAAGAGGAGGCTGTGGGATGGGAAAGAGGGCCCCGGCTGGGGCTGGAAGGACTGGGTTCAAGCCTCAGCCTCAACTCCCATGAGCAAGCTGTCCACTTTGGATTCTTTCTTTTAATTTTCAAATTTTGACCTGATTTCAGATTTATATAAAAATTGCAATAATTGTCCAAAGGTTATCATAAACTCTACACCCAGCTGCCCCAAATGTGAACATTTTACCATATTCTTCTCTCAACCCATAAATTAACAGATACAGACACAGACAAGTATGTATCTTATACATGTATAAACATACAGATGTATCTATATATATATATTTCTGTAATATATATGTATAAGATATAGATATGTGTATACTTATGTAAGTAATATCTATGTAAATGTAAGTATGTATATAAATACTTATACAAGTACATATACAAGCATATATAGACCACAGAGACATGTATATGCATATATAAAAGCATATATGTGTGTATATAGACATATATATATAAACATTGTACCTCCAATTCCAATCCAACATGGTGAATTCATTAGATCTTTCTGCTTCCATATACGTAACTCCCTTCTCTGTCAAGGACAAACCTAGCTCCCATTATGCACAATATATTTACTTATTTGCGCAATCCCAGAATATGCAGTAAGTATTTTCAAAATTGCTAACCTATACAACTGCCAAAAAGAAATCCACCATCTAGAGTTAAGACTTACGTCGGGTTATGTTGTCTTTCATGCAAACATTGTGTTCCAAAATCACGGGGGTCAGCTCTTCCCCACCCTTCCTTACAGTGTGGGTTGTGCGTTTCCTTTGAAAACTAGCTCAGTTCTTTTGTTTTTACTTGTATCTCATTTGAAGATCTTCCCCCAGCCTTGTTTGATTTTATTTCTCTTTTGAGTACATGAAATATCAACATGGTTCCAGAAGTTGTAAGTGTGCCAAAAAAGTATACTAGAGAAATGTCACTTCCTCCCATCTTTTCTCTTTTCCAACCCCATTTTCATTCACTTCCTGTAACTAACCAGTCTCATTAGTTTCTGTTTTATCCTTCTAGCACTTTTTGGGGGCACAAATAAGCAAAAACACAGATATTTTCTCCCCACCTTTCCTACACAAAAGGTAGCACCCTACTTTAACAACAGGTCCTAGAAATCACCCCCATGTCAGCCCATAGATATCAGCCTCACTCTTTTTTACAGCTGCACAGGACTGTGTTGGGTAGATCTACCACAATTATGCAACCGATGGGTTTTCAGATTGTTCCCAATATTTTGTAGTTACAAACAATACAGCAATGAATAACCTTGGGCATACATATTTTCACATTACTGGAATGCCATCCACTTTTACGTGTTATGTATCAGTAAGGATTAGATTCATCCACATATAATAGAAAACCCAAAATAACAGAAACATATAATGGGTTATTGCTATATACATGAAAAAATCCAGAGGTAAGCAGTCCAGGGTTGGCACAGTGGCTCCATGGTCATCAGGGACCCAGGTTCCTTCTGTCATTCTATTCTTCCATTCTTAGTAGGTTGTTTCTATCCTCGCAGTTACCTCATGATCTAAAATGGCTGCCGATACTCCTACCATCACATCTATGCCCCAGGGAGAAGGAAGTAAGAGCAAAGAAGGCCTTCCTCAGTGGTTATTATTTATGAAGACATCCTGGAAGTCTCACCCAGCAACTTCTACTTGCATCTCACTGGCCAGAATTAAGTCACGAGGGAGGTTGGGAGAAATAGTCTTATAGCTGGCCACACTACTACCCTCAGTGATCAGGGTTCTTTTGGTGAGGAATAAGGGAGAATGGGCATTGGCTGGGCAACTAGCAATTTTTACCACCTTTACTACAATGAACTTTTCAGCCCTTCCGTTCTATTCCACAACTAGTAAATCTTCTGCATACAAGAGTGAACAAAAAAAGTCACCTCTTTCCCTAGGGTACTTGGGACAATTTTAGGAGCATTCTCATGGCACTGAGCCAGTGCAGGTCCTCCCCACTAGGGGACCAGGAATGCCCCGGAGAAAGCAGCTACTGGGGATCACCCCTGTTATCCGAGCCACTAGGAGGGTCAGGTGTTTTCGTGAGAAGAGGAAATACCGCAATACTTCAACAAGCACAGGAGATAAGCCCAGAAGCCAGATGCCACCGTCTTACACCAGAGGCGAAAGTAACAAGGTATTCGACGTTAGCCAGAGAGCCAAACGTATCAAGAGACACCAAAACGTGCCTGAGTTCATCCCAGGGGGCTGGGGACTGTCATTCAAAGCAGCATTAAGTGCAAACTGAATAATGTAGGAGGTGCCCAAAGAAGCAGTGTTGACATGTGACTTTGGGAGCAGAGGCTGGGAAGGGATGAGGTTAGGTAGGGGGGCGGCATTTAGACTGAGCAGATGGACTAGACTTGAGCATGGGGACATGGAAAAGAGGATTCCCAGCGTGGCATGGGGAAAGGGGTTCTGGAGTCCAGCGGGGCTGAGTTCACACCCCAGCCTGATGTGTAACAACCACAACGTCACCTCCTCTCTCTGGGGCTCAGTTTTCTCATCCACAAAAATCCCTCTAGCTGGGTGCACATGGAAGAAATTAAATGATGGATTAAAGATCCAGCAAAGTGGTTATTGTCATTAATAGTGACTATCACATCATTTAGTATAAAGGCCAGGTGTCAATGTCCAGTTACCAGACCCTCCCCAACTAGGATGGAAGCTTAGAGAAGGCAGGAGGGCAAGTCTGCCTGGGGGTGGCTGAGCAGGAGGCCCCCCTTGGGGGTGGGGACAAGGGTAGAAGCCCAAAGTGAAAGGATTCTCCATTCTCCTTGGTTAAACCTCATTATTCACCACTAGGTAGGGCCAGAAAGATGGCCTCAGGGGCCAACAGAGGCCACTTCACATCAAGATTGGGGAGGACACTTTATGTTTCCTTTCTCACGTTTCAACATGCTGGGTCCAAAGGAGTTTTGTCCCCAAGGCGTTGTTCATTAAGGAGTCACCTTCCTCATACTCAGGACTCCAGGGATGTCAACCTATAATTTAGTGATGTCCCAGTGTCCACTGGACGTGCAGCCCTGGACATGCCTCAGCCCCTGGAAACATCCCTCCCTTCCCCTCAGGGTGTTTTGAGAAGTCAATCAAAGCTCTGCTCTCAGTGGTTAAAGTATCAGAAAGTGCTCACGCCCGTAAAACAAATGTGTGTGAAAAGCACATTAGTTCTTACTCACTGGACTCTTTTGGATAAGAAGGAAAAAAAAGGGGGGCTAGAAAAAGCAACCATTTATTGAGCACCTACTGTGTTTCTATACTTTACATGCATTATCTCATCTCATCCTGAAAACCATCCCAGGAATATGGAAAGCAACCATTATCATCCCCATTTTACTGAAGAATACATTGAGATTCAGAGATGTTAAGAGGCTTATCTGAGGTCACAGATTCAGTACATAGCAGAGCTCTGGGATCCAAACCTAGTGCCATATAACCAGAACCTAGAGTCTTTAAAAGTTAGGCCCTTTAGCAGAGGGCTTTTCAAAGGCTGTAAAGTAGGGCTTGGATGGGAGGACGTGGAGCAGGTGTCCTCAGGTGGGGGCCTCCCACAGGTCCCTGGTGCCTCCTTTCTACAGAAGACTCGCCCAGGTCTCGTGACAGCCGCTGGCGCAGGGCATCCACTGCTTGAAATCCAGACTCTCCTCCTTTGCTTCTCAGCCATAGTAAAACCAAAGTTTATTTTCATTCCCTTGTCCCCATGTTAAAGGAGAGCAGAGCTTGGGCCCCAAATTCCATTCTAAATAAGGGACTGGAGGACTGTTCAAATTAGTTAAGATGATTTGGCAGTTTGGGAAGAAGTATTGCACATGAGGGTGTACACACGTACACACAAACCCCCCACGAGGCAGACCTGTCGGATCATCCCAGCCATGAGCTCTGATGCCAACCCGGAGCCACAGTAGCACCTTCCCACCCCCACGGCTCCACCCAGGGTTCGTGGGCAGTCAGCGTGTCCTTTCAGAAGCTGCTTGTTCACATGTGGTTCGTGAGTCACCAGGGCCCCTCTCCTTCTCCTTCCTGATGAGAGCCTTTTTGGATTTCCATGCTCCCTGGCTCCTTCTATGCTCCCAACAGGAAGGCGATTACAACCTGTGAGCAGCTACAATTTTGGCAGCAGGGATGGAATAAGTGGGCAGCATGGACCCCTAATAATGGAGATGCTAAAACTAAGTGCCCGCTCTGGCCTAAAAATCTCACGGCATCCCCCATGAGGATTTGATAATTGAGGAAGGTGGTCTTCTAAGACCTTCCTTCTCATAGTGTGGTCTCTAAACCAGCATCGTGGGCATCACCTGGGAGCCTGTTAGAAATGCAGGTGCCACGTTAATGCACACATCGTAAAACTTCTGACACTCTGCTCCAAGATCCTGAAAATGTGGCGGCTTCCCCCACACACACCCCGCAGGTCTAGACAGCTTACCTTTCAGGGCTAAGTACCCCACAAAATAAATAAACAAACAGTTTGGCAGGAAGATAAGTTTTAGCACTATTGCATGCCCCGTTCATCTCCAGGGTACACCAAACCCATCAGCACGTGAGAGGCCCTGATAAGTCCTGCGTTCAAGAAACATGTTAACTTTTTCATTGAATGGAATGCCTCCCAAACTTATTTGACCACAAAATATTCCTGTCACAGAACACACAACGGTGGAATACGTTCTGAGAAACGCCTTTCCTTGTAAGAAAGGCCACGGGATAATGCCTCGCGTGATCCCTGGGAGAAGGCAGCTGGGGTGTGCGCAAGACCTGACATTTTTACTCATCAGTTCCAAGACCTCAGGATGTATAAATCAGGAACCTATTTTACAGGTGACAGGGAAGTTTATATCAGTTACCTTTAAGGGGGGCCACACCCTCATGGCTCGAGGATTCCAGTCTGCCTTCCCACGGTCAACATCCTCAGCCCAAATTCATTACACAACACTCCTCTCCCCTGACAACATCACTCTTCTCCCAGGCTTGAGAACAGTGTCTTCCCTCCCCGCTCCCTGATGGCCCCTCACTCCCCTCCCACTCCCACTGCTACGTTCCTCCATCTAACTAATCACCCAGTTCATCATATTTTATCTCTGTTGTGTCTTTCAACTCTTCACCCCCTGCTCCTCCCCACTCCGACTATCCTGGCCTCCTGCCCCCTAAGCACCTCCCTGCCCTGATTTCTCCATAATTCATCCTACGCCCTACACCTAGAGGGATTTCTCAATGCACAGACATGCCTGCTCCAACAGTATCGGCAGCAGCATCAGTGTGGGTGACATTTATTAAGCCCTTCCTTTATTCTAATTCTTTCTTATATTGTTATTCCTATTCTGATGACTTGGAAATTGAAGACCAGGGAGGCTGGGTGACTGGCCTAAGGCCTTCCACGTAGTAAAGAGGATTTAAGGTTGGGTAATACGGCAGCAGAAGCTGAGCGCTTCACCCCTGCATGGCCCCGCCTCTTCTCACAGACTCTGCCATGAAGGCTCCCTTGACCATCCACCAGCCCTGCTGGCACCTTCTGCCTCAGTCAAGCCAGGCCCATCACTAACGTGGACCAGGACACTCTGACACATCTCCACCTATCAACATCACCTTGAAATCTTTGCTCAGAGACATTTCCTCCATTCCCAACCACACCCCTCCCCCTTATTAGTGGAATTCTTCATCACCCCTAGGAGATGGTCAAATTTTTGAGGCAGAGGGCCAGAACTTGCCTATCTGTGTCCGCCTACAGTGGGCCTCACACAGGGTTGGGGTCTCTCTGTCCCCCACAGTCCATTTGTCACTTGGCTTTAAAAGATCTGGAGAGGGCTTTAAAACTTTCTATTATGGAATTTTTTTTTCTAACACAGTCCCAAAATATTTCTAATAAACAAAAGCAGAGAGAGTGGTTTGATGAACTCCCATCACCCATCTTCAACAATTATCAACGTTCTGTCAGTCCTGGTCCATCTGTTTCTCCCCCTATGTTTTTGCCAGAGATTGGAAAACATCTCAAACTTCACAGTATGTCACCCATAATTTCCATAGTACCTAACTCTAACAGACAAGAACTTTAAAAAACTATAATTATTATATCGTTACCACTGACAAAATTAACAGCATCATATAAAAGGTGTTGGCAAACATGGGCCCTCAGGCCAAATCTGGCCCTCTGTTTTTGTAAATAAAGTTTTATTGGAACATAGTCACACCCATTGGCTTTCCTATTGCCTAGGGCTGTCTTCAAGCTGCAACAGAGAGTTGAGCAGTTGTGACCAAAACCATACAGTCCACAGAGCCTAAAATATTTACTTTCTGGCCCTTACAGAAAGTTTGCTGGCCCCTGATACATAATATCCAGTCTGCTTTGAAATTTCCCAGATTGAAGAGATTGATTGATTGATTGATTGAAGTACAGTTGATGTATAATATTATCTAAGTTACAGGTGCACAATATGGTGATTCACCACTTTTAAAGGTTATACTCCATTTGTAGTTATTATAAAATATTGGCTCTATTCCTTGAGTTGTACAACATATCCTTGTGGCTGATTTTTTACCTAATAGTTTGTACCTCTTATTCCCCTCCCTCTCTGTTGCCCCTCCCTCTTCTCTCTCCCCACTGGTAATCGCTAGCTTGTTCTCTGTATCTGTGAGTGAGAGATCTTCCTAAACCAAGCTCTGATTGTGTCTCTCACCTTCTTAATTTTCACTAGACTCTTTTTGCCGGTGGGGTGGAAGACCTAACACCTAGCAGAAATTTCCAGGATCTTACTGTTTGCTGCTCCAGCCTCATCTTACTTGTCCTTCAACCCCATGCTCTATCTGTTCCAGTGTGTCTGCTCTCTTTCAATTCCTCCACAATCCCTTCTCAGGGCCTTTGCACAAGCTGTTCCCCTGGCCTGGAGTTACCCCCACTCCCCAACCGCCATCTTTGCTCAGTTAACGCCAACTCTTCCCTCAGCTCAAGCCCACTTCCCCCAAAGGGTCCTCTCTGAGCCTCCAAACTTCCCTGAGCCCCCAGAATCCTCTGTCATGGACAGTGTGTTATTCTTTCACTTGAGATCATTAGCACCCCTGGAACCATGCATTTCAATGTTGTTTGACCACTGTCTCTCCACTGGACGCTAAGTCTGGGAGGGTGGCCAGTGTTTTCTTTCTCGTCCCTCAATTTCTGGCACCTTAGCATGGTGCTCAACACACAGTAGGAGCTCAATAAATATTTGGCAAATAGATGACTCAATTGGTTTATATTCGCTGGAAATGCCCCAGTATAAGAAGGCAGACTGAGTTTTCCTTGAGTTTTCCAGGGCCATTTTCCCCATCCTCTCTATCAAGCTCAAAGAGAGAAGTGGAGAGACAAAGATTTTGAAAAGCCTACTATGTGCCAGGCACTTTACAGTTTTTATTGCATTTAATATTCACCACGACCTTACAAGATAAAAATGACCCCCACTTTACAGATGGGAAATGAAGGCTCAGAGAGATGAAGAAATAACATCACCCAGCTCCAGTCTTTACTCCTCCCTGCTGCCAAGCAGCCAGCCACCAGGGCAAGGTTGCTCAAGTCACCTCCTCTGGTTTACCAACCTCTAAATTCAGAATCCTAGCTTTGGTTCTATTCATTTACTAAATTACAAGTCATCATGTCTTCCAAGCATTCAGAGCCCATGGTGTAGCCCCCTGTTCCAGCCTGTCTTTCTGGGCATCCCTGGTTTGCTTCTCCTGCAGAGATGGCCAAGTCTCTCTTAGAAGCTGACCCAAGGGCGTCACACAAGCTGCTGCCCACACTCTCACCATGTTAAGACCACGTGGTCATGATGCCATCAGCAGGTGAGCACTGAGCTTATGAAAGATATCAATTCAATAAGTATTTACTGAGCACCAAGAATGTTCCAACCCTGAGTAGAAAAACTTACAGACTAAAAAGACAGGAATAACCTATATTGAAAAAGAATATGAAAGGGAATATATATATGTGTGTATGTACGTATAACTGAATCACTATGCTGTACACCAGAAACCATCACAGCATTGTAAATCGACTATATGTCAATTAAAAACTAGACAAGGTGTTATCTTGTTTAATCTTCATAATATCCTGTGAGGTAACTACTCTCATCATCTCCTTATACAGTGAAGAAATTGAGACTCAGAAAGGCAGAGACACTTTGCCAAGGTCACACAGCAAGTAAATGATACAGCAAAAATTCCATCCTGAGTCAATTGCTTCACTGGATTTTTTTTAATCTTTTATTTTTAATTACAAAAGTAATATAAATGTGAAAAAAAAAAACTACGAAAGAGCATAAAGGCAAAATGCCTCCATTCCAATTTGGAATCACTGTCAGTGTATTTTTTCCAGGCATTTTTTATGCACCTATAAGTATACATATATATGCAGGTATATATGCATAGATATTATATACACATGGACACATGCCCACCCACACTCACACACATAGGGAATTGTACAAATGCAGGAGTATTCTATCCATGTGCTTCTGAGTGTTTGCTCCATGCACACAGCAATCTGTCACTGCAGTCTCTAGGCTGGCCAGTGTACCTTGCATTAGGACCAGGACCAAGGTGAGGCAAGAGAGGTACCCTGCACTTTTATGACCCCATGGTGGGCACCTCCTTAAATTTTGCACCCTAGGCATCTCATTTTTCTCATCCCAGCCCCTGCCCTGGCCCTGCTTTGCAATACAACATCTTCTTACTTAATCCTCAGAAGAAGTCTGTGTGCGTAGGTAGGTACTACTACTACTACTACTACTACTACTACTACTACTACTACTACTACTACTACTACTACTACTACTACTACTACTACTATTATTATTATTTCCATTTCACAGATGGGAAAACTGAGGTCAGAGAGGTAACCAGCTGTGGGGTGCACCAACAGAGGGATTCCCCTGGCTGGGGTGGAAGGGCTCAACCCAGCTGTGCCCAGGGGCATGGCAACTTCTCTTGGGGCTGGAATGAGTGCCAAATCACACCCCAGAGATGTGGGAGCAGCTGTCCACATCTCCTGGCCTCAGACTGGAGCAGATCTTTGCCCCTTCTCACTGGAGAAACAGTGGGAGAATCAGGCAAGGACCCTCAGGCCGCTTGGAGAAATCTCTGTTGTATTTTGGCACCAAAGCATTCAGCTGTAAAGCGTGACACAGAAAGTTCTAGTGAGTCACAGGGCACGGGCAGAGTCTCACAGGTGCACATGGGAGGTGGTCTTGCAGGGGCTCAGGTGGTTTTTGGGCTCTGGAGGAGGCAGGTGTGAAGAGAGGGCTTGCCCCCTGCACCCCACAACAGAAAAGAACCCCTCTTTTCCCTTCCCTCTCCACGTACAGACATCTTGATTTCCCCCTCCTAAAAAGCATGGGAACTTCTAAGGATGACTGAAATGCCCCATTTCAGGAAAACAGGCTCTTTCTCAATGACTGGTGTCCAGATCGCCCTCTCTGTGGATCATCTGTGGACAATTGTTAATCCCTTAATGGGCTCCAGAGCCGCCCAGCCCGTTTCCCAGCTGACTCCCAGCATGCACCTCGCAGAGCATCCGCCTGCCTCTCCTTCACGGAGACCTGCAGCCTCCGTGCAGAGCAGCATGTCAGGGCCAGGGTAGAAGTAGCCGGGTCCACACCCCTGCCCATCAACTGCTTCGTTGCCCCCCGCAGCCAGCAGGGGAGCCGCCAGAGCAGGCCTGTCATTGTGACTATCATGGCATCACCTCCTGGCACCTAGGAGGTGCTTCGTGAATTCCCGGAAGTTGTGAGTCTTTCAAATCGGGCTTCTGCCATGTCTCCCAGCACCTGGCCCCCTCGGTCGCCTGGTAAAGACCTCTCAGGCAACTCTTGTGGGCACACAAAGCCACTGTTCTTCCAGTAACTCAACCCAACTGCCATCTCTTCTTTATTGTAAAAAATACGTATAATACGGCATACCTTTTTACCCTAAAGTGCGAAATTCAGTGACATCTAGTACATCCATACTGTTACACAACTATCATCACTACCTAGGTTCCAGAATATCTTCATCACCCCAAAAGACACTCCGCAGCCATTAAGCCTTCTCCCCCCAGCTCCAGGCAACCACTCATCTGCTCTCTGTCTATGGATTTGTCTATTCTGGATACTCCATCCAAATGGAACCATACAATATGTGACCTTCTGCCTGGCTTCTTTCACTTAGCATAATGTTTTCAAGGTTCATATGTGTTGCAGCATATGACAACACTTCATTCCTTTTTAGGGCCAAATAATATTCCATTGTATGGCTATACCATAAATCATTTATTCATCTATTAGTGGACATTTGGATTGTTAAATAAACCTTTGTATTTTGAATCATGCTGCTATGAACATTTGTGTACAAGTTTTTGTTTGAATGTCTCTTTTTGGTTCTTTGGAGTCTATATCCAGGGGTGGAACTGCTGGACCCTTTGGTAAGTCTATGTTTAACTTATTGAGAAACTGCCAAATTCAATCACTACTTTTTCCCCAAACTCATATGTCTCTATGATAAGACATTCAGCAAATGCATGCACAGAAAAGAAAAAGTTAAAATCACCCATAGTCTTGGCACTCAGAGATAAGCATCTTCAACTGTTCAGAATGTTTCCCACTGGGTTTTTTTAGAATGCCTAAGCTGATCCATGGTAAGAGGGTTTTCACTGAACAATTTACACAAAAACAGAAATGCCATTTTCTGCCACCTTCTGGGTGACAAGCCCATTTAAAATTGCAACCTTGGCTCGCCCTGCCTCCTTCCCTGCTCTACTTTGTTCCCCAGCACTCCCCATCACCCCTCAAACTCCATTGTGCTTCTTGGAAACCCTGTCAAGGTTGGGATTGCCAACCGTTTTGGTCACTGCCCTGTGCATGGTAGAGATGCAGTAAAAATTTACTGAATGAATTAATGCTGTGAAAGAATGAAACATGGTTGCCAATCTAAGATATAAGCTAGGTTTTAAATGCGTTTGCTGGAACGCAGCAACAACGGCTGCGCGTTACTCCCCAGTGGTCGCCGGCCACACTGCAGCTTCCACAGCCCTCATTTTTGTTTGGAAGAATATGGAAGGCGTGGAGGCAATCCCCAGGAATTCCACTGGCTAGAACCAAGCTCCTGCCCATCCTGGAACTTTCTGCATACTCTTCTGCAAGGAGGCCCCTCTCATTTTCATCCCAGGCTCCTGGAAGGGGCTGGAAAAGACGGTCCTGAAAATCTCCTCTGAGCCCAGAGCCCATTTGGTCCTAATTTCGGGACGGGTTTCTTCCGAACTCCAACCAAAGCCAAGAGTCCCCCCGGGGGACCATGTCTGTGCCTCCACCTTCCTGTCCGTGTCAGAGCAATTCTCCCAGCCACCTTGTCACAGGCCCGCTGTGCTGATATTAGTTACAGATGATGGCAATTAGAGGCCGAATCTCCCTGGCTCCTGGTAGAATATTGAGACAGAGCTACAGCTATTTTAAGATTTTAAGCAGATTTATACTTAGTGCTTCAAAGAAGGCCAGCCAGCAAGGAAAATATGGTAACTGTTGCTTTAAATTATAGCTATCATTACTTCAAAAGGAGATTCAATCAGAAACCACTGAAGACTAAAACTATTTACATCTCCTGACACTTAAAAGCAAGCGAGCAGTTTTAACCTGTCAGCCTTGGACATGCTGGCTACAAAGAGAGAGGTACTTCACCGGCCTGCAAAGAAAAAACATTTTCAGGGGAGCAGGAACTGAGAAGGAATCTTGGGCTCCACTTAGAGCTAGCCTCCCATCTCTCCCTGGTGGCCTTGCAGGGATTTGAGGTCTGGGGTATGTGGCTCTGCTCAGGTCTGCAGGCAGTAGTCTCCAAACCCCTGGGAAGCCTGGCTCTCCCCAAAGCAGGAGGACTGCCCTTTACTGTCTGGCCTCTGGCCTTCAGGTCTCTGCCCGGGGGAAATCCTGTCTCATCCCATTAATACAAGTCCCAGGACAGGACTGTCTCTTGCTTCCTCTGGGCTCAACTGCATGGACTGGACGGGAGGGCTGGGTTATGTATCGATCAAATCAGAGCCATAGACAGTGGTCAAAAGCATGAGCTTTGGAGACAGACTTCTCTGGGTTAGAGTTCGGGCTCTTTAATTTACTGGCTGTGTGACCTCAGACGAGCCACTTAACCTCTCTGAGACTGGGCTTCATCATCTGTAAAACTGGGGTGATCCAAGTCCTCATTTCATAGGATCATAGAGAAGCCTAAACAAGATAGTGTATGGAATGCACTTCATGAGTTAGGATAATAAAGCTAGATGCTGTAACAAATAACCCCCACAATTTCAGTAACTTAACATAATAAAATTCTATTTCTCACATAACAATTCAAGGGGGTGTTTCAAGTTCTCCAGCAGCATTTCTCCCTGTGATGAAATGGGGACTCAGGAGCCCTCCATCCCATGCCTAGGCCATCTCCTAGGGTTTCAGATTCCTCTACCACTAGCCTCAGGAAGAGGACGAGACAGTGTGCCGGGTCCTGAGGACACAAACAGTTCAGTTTACTTACCTCGGAAGATCGGTGAAAGTAGCAGTCTCACCCTTGCTCTGTGTGTGAGTCACCTCTTCCGAGAAGACTTCCTTTACCCCCTCATCTGAATTAGAAGTCCTCTCTACCTGCTCTGCCAGCATTCGTGCATGTCTGTATCTGTCACATCTGCTGGAATGTCATTTTGTGGGCAGAGCCCGGGCCCCTGTTGTCACAGCCATATTCCAGAAGAACTTAGCACCTGGCACCCAAGAAGGGTCCACTAAAAGTTGGCTGGAAGAATTTAACAGTAAAATCCAGAACCTTGGCATGGGGCAGACGCAGATTAGAGAATATTACTAAACAGGTGATTAATAAATGTTACTAACTGGTAAATCTAGAAAAAGTATATACAGGCATTCTTTACACCAGAGGCTACCTATGGCCCATGGGCCAAATTCAGCCCACCACCTGTTTCTGCAAATAAAGCTTTATTGGAACATTGACCGCTGCCCCCCATGCACAAGCAGGGCTGGGAAAGGTAGTCCCTGACTGGGTTACTGCCTCCCAGGGGGAACTCCACACTGCACCAGGAAGAGCTCACATTTTGGGTGGACAGGTAGGGGTCACCTGCCACAAGGACTTGGTATACTGTTATTCATTAATACTAACATTATGTTGGCAATTAGTGTTTTCTGATGCAACCGTCCGGTTGTACAAATGAGACCCAGGGAGCTCTGGGACTTACAGGAACAGACCCACCCTGGGAGCTAATCAGAAGATCCTACTCCAGGCTCTTGGCTTTAGACACTAGGGACTTAGGAAGGTTCCCTCCCCAGGATTTAGGAAGCTAGCATTTCAGGGCCATTAACAATTTTGCAGGATATAAGAAGGTCAGCTTTGCTTTTTCCCCTAGGTTCTGGGACCAGAACTTCCCACCCTGCACTGCTCATCTGGAGCCCCTAGCTCACCATTGCCTCCTGCCCACTTGCCCAGACCCTTCTTCCCACAAAAGAGTCACAGCAGGCACAAGGCTGGGCTGAAGCCCTCAGTCTCCAGCTGCGAGTTGGTGCTGGCCCATCCCCGGCGAGAAGTTGTTAGAAAAAGGCACCTTCTCCCTGCCCGGACCCATGGCCCACTCTGCCTCCAAGCTGAGGTGGACGATGCATCCTGGCAGTCTTGGGCTCACCCTAGCCCCTCCCTTGCCAGGCAGGTCTTGATGTGCAGCCTAAAGGGCGTCAGGGTGGGGGAGGGCAGGGGATGGCACAAGAGTGAGTTAGATGCTCTGTGTCACCTGGGCAAGTCCCTTCCCTCTCCAGGCTTCTGCTTCCCTTCCTCCACCATGAAGATGATGCCAACTGTACCACCCACCTTGCGGGGAGGTAGAGGGTGGGGGGTGAAAATCTAGAAACGTGACAACATCTTGTGTAGTAGATATCTGTTGATTTTGCAACCTCTCATAAGAAAACCCATCTTCTTTAATAAGAGCACCTTGATTTCTTTTGGGTACATGACTTCTCCAGCACTGTGTGCAGAACTGGTTGGGACCGTCTAACAAGATGCCCTGCCCTCCCCTGCCCAGTGGGTGTGCCCACGATCCCAGCTCAACTAATCAGACTGTCAGGGTGGGCCCTTAAGGCAGCCTCCCATTCTAGCTGTGTTCTGGGCGTGGGAGCACTGACGTCCCAAAAGGCAGCCATGGATCCCCAGAAGGAGCCATGCCGAGGGTGAGACCCCAGGCTGATCAGAGAGGCTACGCAGAGGAGAGTGGCAGCTCAGGGCCCTGGGGGCCACAGAGGACACAGAGCTCGAGCTGTGGCAGGCAGGGAGGATGATTTACCAAACAACAGGACTCCAGGCAGAAGCTGACGGTGATGGCCTTCTGTGTCCCACCCCCACAAAGATGCTCTCCCCTGTCCTCTCTGTGTTCCTCGGCCCAGGGGGCTGATCGGTGAAACAGCCAGGATCAAAGAGGTCCCTTGGGCTTCCTGCTCACCTCCCCCTGGGGAATTTATTCTCGGGCTCCCTCTCTGCGGGGCACATGGGACAGATGCCTCCAGAAGGTCCTTTCTGTTGATTCTGATAACTGCTCCCTCCCCTGGTCCCTTTGGACCTAGAGGTGGCAAGAACACCACAGTCATCCCTCTGCCTCCTGCCCACATGTGTGCAGACTGTACCTTTCGATGGCCTCCTGGAATGATCCTGCTTCCTGCTGAGGGTCTAACTGCTAACCTGGTACTGACATCACCGGTTCTCTCCAGGCCTGTTTTCCATCAGCCCCCACGATGGGGCATCCCTTTCAAACTCATCAGAGAGGTGGCTGTGAAATAAGCCCCACTCCAGGACAACTTGAGGAGACACAGGAACCTCACCCCAGCAGGCAGTCAAAGGCCCCAGGCAGCCAAGCAAAGCCCACTCTATAAGTAGCTGACAACCAGAGATCTTTCTAGGCAAGATTCTGTGAATGTCTCCACCACACTTGAGCACAGGGGTGGGGCAGGGAGGGCGGAGCAGAGGTGGGGAGGGGTTGGAGAGGGGCTGAAGGAGGCAGCTAGCCCTTACCTCATCTCTCTAATTCCCCAGGGCATTCTCTCTATTCCTAAGTGATCATAAAATACCTCAATCAGGAGGAACTGGTGACAAAAGAAGTGGCTTCACCACGAGCCCTTGGCACGAGACAGTCCTCAAGATAAGTCGCGGAGGACTGAAAAGGTTGCTGACATTTTCCGTTACGTATCTGTTCATTAGAGGTAACAATCACTTTAAGCAGATTGTTCCAGGGTCTGGAATGTGGCAATAAGTGATCTAATTAGTGGAGGCTGTAATTTAGGAAGGTTCATTATGTCACAGACATTATGACTCCTGGATATTACTAAAGGACTCATTCGTAGCCCTTGAAATGATTTTCTCATGTCCACACATAATGTCACCCATCGAACTACTGTGGAGTCTTAAGATGGCTGGACATGTAGGAAATGCCAGCTTTCTTGGGAACTAGGTTTCCCGAGAGTAATAAATAAGTGAACAGATAGTTATAGGAAAACCCAGTTTTGATTAAAACCACACTGGACCCTTCAACTCTGCTACCCAACATCAAATTAATCAGGACAAATGTAGCTTTCCCTAAGAACCAGAAAGCCTGTGTCCTCTAAATATTTTCCATCTCATGGAGCCAGAAGGCCTGAGAAATGGCTGGCTTTGAGTTTTTGTGTTCTTTTATACCCTCAGCCCCCTCAAAAGAAAGCATACCTGTCATATCCGTAGTCACAAAAATAAAACATGCTATTGACAGAACCGGCTTGTCACTGTGTCACTGGGGTGTGGCAGAGGCTAGCTGGTCTCTGCCACCTGTATTTTCCCTTTCCTCTTGGGCATCCAGCTAGACTACATTTCCCAGCCTCCTCTGTGGTTGAAGTGTCCATGTGACCAGGTTCTGGCCAATGGGATGTGGGCTGATGAGCATCACTGCCAGGCCTGATCTGTCCAACCTCAGCACCATACTCCACGTTTCTCTTCCTGCCGCCTACTGCCAGAAGGCAAAGATCCTGTGGGAGCTCAGCAGGTGCAGGGGGTGGCAGAGCCACCAAACAGAAAGAACCTAGACTCTGAATGACTGGGGGAAGAGAGCCCTCTCCTATCCACTGTCAATAGGACAGGACATGGGTAAAAGCTAAACTGTGTGTATTAAGTCAAAGAGCATCTGTCCGTTTATAGCAATAGCTAGACCCTTGAGTAATACACGCCTATGGATGGGGCTCTCCATTACATCAGTGTTTCCCAGCTCCACCAGCCAAGATCTCGAGGGGTCCATTTTCCATAGTTCACACTATAAAAGTAATGGGTTTCTTTCCCAGTCTTTTTAATTTTTTTTTTTAAAGAACTATAGAAACTTCCTAACTTCCAAAACTTTCAACTTACAAACATTCACAGACATGGACATAGCTGAGCACCAGAGTAAAGCCTGTTGGATCTGCTCCCCATGAACAATACTTGTTGATATGGTGCCAGGGAATTGAGCTGCTTTGCTTCTGACTAGATCAGACCAGTTGCTAGAGCTAGAAGGATGCACTGCTCTGATTGGCCAGGCCTGGGTCACGTGGCCATCCCTAGCGCTCAGAGAAATCCAGTTCCCCCAAACCAAAGGGGTTGAGAGTAGGGAGGACATGATCTCTCAAGGCAAACCAAGATGCTGTTATCAAAAGAAAGAGAAAATGGATGCTAAGCAGGTGAAAACTAGAGGTATCAATTAGACACACATTCAGAGCAAGAAACTAAGAAAAAACATGCTTGCGTTCTTTCCATGTCTTGGATTGGTTTAAGAAGATGTGGTATATACATGCGATGGAATATTAGTCAGCCATAAAAAGAATGGAATATTGCCATTGGCAGCAACACGGACGGACCTAGAGAATATCATGCTAAGTGAAGTAAGTCAGACGAAGAAAGACAATTATATGGTATCACTTAGATGTGGAATCTAATAATGCAAATGAATCTGTATACAAAACAGAAACACATAGCACAGGGAACTTTGTTCAACATCTTGTAATAACCTTTAATAAAAAAATATGAAAATGAATATATGTATGTATATGCATGACTGGGACATTGTGCTCTACACCAGAAACTGACACATTGTAACTGATTGTACTTCAATAAAAAATTTTAAAAAAAAAGAGTATGAAAACAGAAACAGACTCAGACACAGAAAACAAACTTATTGGTTACCAAAGGGGAAAGGGGGGATGAGGAGGGGTAAATTAGGAGTTTGGGATTAACAGATATGAACTACTTTACATAAAATAGATAAACAACAAGTATTTACTGTATAGCACAGGGAACTGTATCCAATATCTTGTAATAAGCTATAATGAAAAGTTATCTGAAAATATATATATAACTGAATCACTTTGCTGTACACCTGAAACTAACACAATATTGGAAATCAACTATACTTCAATAAAAAGGAGAAAAAGAAAGAAATTCTAGGGACTTTGCCCGGATCAAACAGCTAAGAAGGCAGAACAAACCATCCTCTCCTATGTCAGCTTTCTCCCCGTCGCCTCTATGGTAGCACAGGACAGCATGTCCATGGGGCAGCTGTTTTTGGCGCTGTGACCCTCAAACTGGCAGCAACTGTGGATAATTATAACCACAGAGCAAGCACGTTCTGTAATGCATGGGCCATAAACCTATCGGTTGTCCGGAGGTTGCAGAGGGATTTATAAAAGGCCATTCATCTAATTAATAATTGGTCTGCTGCCAACTTAAGTGGTTTGGTGCTGTTAACTGTAAGGATATTTTTAATGTAAGGAACTTACTCCCATTAGCTGTCTTCTCTTTTGAAAATATGACCAAGTAAAAGGCAGAGATTTCACAAGCTGAGAGAATCACCTGGCATTAGCTGGCCTCTTAAGAGTTTACCTGTGCAGCCAAGTTTATTTCCAACATCAAGCCCCAAAGGACTAAATCTATCTTTCACGGAATAAAAGTTGAGAGAGAATCCCAGACAGTGCTGGTCCTCTGGCACTTTTATCTTGTTCTGGCTCATAGCATCAGGGGCCAGGCGTGGAGTAGGATCTCCTAGGCGACACTTCCTGGGTGAAAGTGTTACCTGCATCAGTCATGAGGACACTTATTTCCTTTGTACTTCTTAATGCAGAAGCGTTTCTAGCAGACATAACTTGGGGGAGGCGTTTGTATCTTGATTTGTTAAATGTTTGGATGGTCTCAAGAGGTAACTTGGTGCTACAGAGTGAGTTGTGTTCCCCTTCCCTCCAATTCTTGTTGAAGACTTAGCTTCCAATACGATTGTACTTGGAGATGAGGCCTTTGGGAGGTAATTAGGTCATGAGGGTGGAGTCCTCATGAATGGGATTAGTGTCCTTATAAGAAGAGACACGAGAGAAAAAGAGTTCTCTTTCTCCGCCATGCAAAAAGACCACCTAAAAGCCAGGAAAAGAGCGTCCACCAGGAACAGAATTGGCCGGCAACTTGAACTTGGACTTAGCCTCCAAAACTGTGAGAAATAGATATCTGTTGTGTGAGCCACCCAGTCTGTGGTATTTTATTACAGCAGCCCCAGCTGACTAAGACACTTAGCGAGGTCTTTTTCTGTCTGCCAATCACCTTGCCGAGCACCCTGTAGTTAGGAATAAAACAAATCCTTCTTTCCTTGAAGAACAATTGCAGTGATTTTCTTCCCCAGCCTTGCTCTTAGTGATGCTTTCAAAATATCCTCCAGAATGTTCTTCTGGGCCAGGCACAAATCAGAATTCCTCCAGCTGATTGTGATTAAAAAATATGAGTTATTGAAATGTTTAATTTCGTCCAACGCTTGCCTCAGCTGCTTGATCTGATAGATTAAAACAAAAGAAAAAAAAGTTTTAAATCCTCCGAGGACTTTTCCAGACTTTCTCTGCTTTTGCCAGGCTGTGATCTAATCCCAGAAACCTCTTAAGGACTGTTTGGGCCTAGTTAGTTATTTAAGGCAGGCCGGCCGCTCACTCTGCAAGTGGCACTCAACACCTACCAATAATCAGATGCCTGGGCCCTAGACGCTTATATTTAAATAGCAGCTGCACTTTATGACCTCAAGCTTATTTAATCTGTCCTATAAACATTTGGAAGTTTCAGGAAAGCCTTGTGCATAGAGAGAAGAGAGTAGGTTTGGGGAGAATCAGTTCAGATAAAGCCTTTCTCTAAATGAGAACCGGCTTTATAAAGATGCTAAGCACGTTACCCATTTTCCCTCAAACATCCAGCTGTTTCTTCTAACTGCTTCCAGAGGACCCAGACACAACCAGGAAGCCTCCAAGAGGAAAGATTCCAGCCTCGATGAAAAACAAAAACAAGCCCCCTCTCCCAGCCCCCTCTGGAGGGGCCTCGTGGCTTCTTGCTGAGACTTTGCGCAGCGAGCCGACCATCGCACAGGCACAGGTGTGCAGGCAGCGGCCGGGTACCTGCCTCTTCCTGCTGCTGACTGGCCCACCACCCCATTCCGCCTGCTCTTGCCTGTCCACAGTCAGACCCAGATGTAAAAGAGATGACAGTTTCTGGATTTTTTTTTTTTAAGAGAGAAAAGAAACACTCGGGTCTCTTCAGCATGCTCTGTAGTGAAACCAGGCCGGTTCCAGAGAACCCAAGGCAGGATGTGACCAGAAGAGTCAGTGCCCCACGGCTGGCTCTAGAGGATGATGGCCCTGCAGGGCTGGAAACATCTGGAGTGTGGGGATGAGGCTCGTCTCTCCTTGAGCTGGAGAAACACGCACAGCTGAGCAGGCTGCCAGGGCATCAAACTTACTGACACTAACTTGCACTGGAAAAGGCCTATGAGCAGAAGATACCACATCCAAAGCAGGGACTCTGCTGCTTGGTGGCATCTTACACTTGGACAAGTGCTTCCAAACCCATTCTCTTAGATGGTCCCTGAAAGAACGCTGCCCACAAAGGCAGGACAGTGACTAGCAGCCCCATCTTACAGAGGACAAAACTGATACACAGGTTAAGTGGCCAGAAGAAAGAGCTGCAGGAAAATCGCCAGCGTTGGGCCTGGTGGGTGGGTGGACAGTAAACCCTGTGGTCATTATCTGCTAAACTGTCTTCAGTTCACAGAGGATGTGATCAGGCTGTGAGGCCTGACCAAGGGCAGCTGGGTACATGTTAGAATCACTAGGAAAATTAGCCATTCAGACTCACAGGGATCCCGGGTTCACTCTTCCAGGGCCACACAGCCCCTCAAGACAAGGCTGCACAGACCAGTCCAGACAGCTAAGGCTGAAAGTTTATCCTTATGCAGCTTTTTAGACTAGCAGAGGCCGAATAAGAATACAGTATATTTATCAAGAAGTAGAGTGCGAATCAACCCTTCAGGCCAGCTCTGCCCCACTCACCACCCCCTTACTTCCCCCTGGGGAGCCAGGCCACCGTGTTGAGGGGCAGAATGCTCTTGCCTCCCCTCCGCCCAGGGGACCCCCCTCTGCTGGGGCTGCGCCCTGCGCTCAGCTCTCCACAGGGACGGCTGGGCTTCCCTCCTCCCGGGACGCACCAGCCTCTCTGCCTCTGGCAAGCAGGCCCTCTAAGTCTGTCTTTATGTCCTTATCAGGGCTCCACGGCAGGCCCAGGTGCCAGGCCTCATTCACTCAATTACCGTCTTCACAGGACACAATGCTCTCTTCTGAAAGGCTACACTGGGCGCAGATAGAGACACTTTCACGGCAAGGGTTCAGAGCTAAATCCTCTTTTGATACTGTCAGAAACTCCCTGCCAAGCTGACACTGTACGTTAGAGGGGAAAGCGCTCACCGGCGCAGAGAGCCGAAATTAAATTAAACAGGATATTAATACCTAGTAGTTAAGGAAATGATATTTCCTTTTTTTGATTCCTCTCTCTCTCAGTGCCGCAGCCAAAAAATGCATCCCAGCTTGGCTGAATCAGCCTGGCCCAGGGATTTTAAAAGCAAAACACCAACATGAACCATCCCAAAGAAGACTCTTCCATGGGGCTCCTTCCCCATTCCTGGCCAGACCCCTAAAATCCAGTTTCTCTCTGTTCTATTGAAATGCAAGCTGTTTAATCCCTCAAGAAGATGGTGGGATTATGAGTGGAGTTTTTTCTTATCTATTTTCTAAATTTTTTTAATTAGGGTCACATTAATTTTATAATAGAAATGATGTTCATATTTAAAAAAAAAAAAAGCAAGCTCCCTTTGCCCTCCCTTTGAGTCCAGTTCTGTGAAATTTCCCTGTCACATGCTTGGCTACAGATCTTCATTAATAATGATGGCTCTATTGCTAGTGAAGCTTTACTGGGAGGTATTCTTTCGGCATTTTTCGTGTGCCAGGCCCTGTGCTAGGCACTTTAAGTGCGTCATTTGTTTCACTTATTCCTCACGACAGTTGTGTCAGGTAGATGACTCCTGTCATCCTCATTCTCAAAATGTGTTCACCCGTCTTCATAGCAGTGTTATTCACAACAGCCAGGAGTGGAAACAACCCAAATGTCCATCGATGGATGAATGGATAGCTAAAATGCAGCCCCTGCATACAATAGAATATTATTCAGCTTTAAAAGGGGAGGAAATTCCAACACCTGCTACAACATGGACGAACCTTGACGACATCATGCTAAGTGAAATAAGCCAGATGCAAAAGGACAAATATGGATGAATCCACTTACAGGAGCTACCTAGAGTAATCAAATCTGTGGAGGTGGGAAGCAGGCTGGAGGGTGTCAGCGGTTGGGGAATGGGGAAGTTAGTGTTTAATGGGTGCACAGGTTCAGCTTAGGATGATGGAGAAGTTCTGGAAATGGACAGTGGTGATGGTTGCACGGTAATGTGAACGTGCTTAATGCCACCGAACTGTTTGCTTAAAAATGGCTAAAAGGAGACATTTTTAAGATACGTATATTTAACCACAATAAAAGAAGTAAATAATAAAAAAGAAAAGGGAACACTGATACTCAAAAAAGTGAAATGACTTGTTCAAGGGCTACAGCCTGTCCATGGCAGAAGCAGACCCACCTGTGCCAAAGCCCCGGGCTGGCCCTGCCAGGAATTCTGCTTCTCTGTGATAAAGCGCAGGTGCTGTCCTGATAAGTCTCTCCGCTGCTCCAGACCCTCCAATGGCTTCCTGTCCCTGCTTAAAACACAATCCAAGTCGGAATAACATTTAGAAATAAAAAGGAATGAGCTACAGATGCAAGCTACGACGTGGACAAATCTCAAAAAACACTTTGCTCGGTGAAAGAAGCCAGACAGAAGAGACCACATATTGTATGATCCCATTCGTATGGAATATTCAGAAAAGGCAAAGCTGGAACAACAGCAGAAAGTAGACAGTGGTTGCCTGGGGCAGGGGCAGAGGGGGTCGGGGATCAAAGGTAAATGTGCGTAACAGATCACACTGAGGTGATGAAAATGCTCTAAAACCGATTTAGAGAGAGGGTGGCACCACTTGGTAAATCCACTTTAAAAAGCATTGAGTCGTATACTTGAAAAGGGTGAATCATATGATACGCAAAGCATGCCTCAATAAAGTTATTTTATTTAAATACAATCTGTGTTCTACAAGGCCTTACAGATGCTTCTCTGATTACTTTCTCCTACTTCTCTCCCCCAAGCTCACTCCACGCAAGTCACGCTGCCCTCTGCCCTGCTCCTTGAACACATCAAGTGTATTTGCACCTCAGGACCTTTGCACCTACTGTTCCCTGCCTCAGATATCCACACAGCTTCCTCACTCCATCCAGATCTCTGCTCAAAGGTCACCAAATCAGAGCACACTTTCCTGATCCCCTAAGTACTAACCAAGCCTGACCCTGCTTAGCTTCCGCGATCAGACAAGATCAGGCATGTTCAGGGTGGTATGGCTGTAGATCCACTCCCCTATCTAAATCATCCCTCCCAATCACTCTGTTCCTTTAACCTGCTTTGTTTTTCTTCTTAGCATGTATCACTGCCTCCTGACCTATTCTTTGTTTACTGTCTCCCCACATAGAAATGTAAACTCCACAGGAGCAGGAACTTTGTTCACTACAGGATCAGAGCCTGGAACAATGCCTGGCCTGCCATGGACATTCAAGATAAACATGCTGAATAAATGAATGAACCATCCATTAAGAAAGTAAAAGCAACCCCTTCGGTAATTACCATCACAACATTGGGACAACAAGCTCCTTGTCCCATTCCACTCCCCATCCAGTCTGTGGGCCCCCACAGTGTGGGGTAGACATCTCCAGTCACCCCATCTTTATCAAAGTCTCAGGGAAATCATGGACATTGGTCTCCCAGAGAAGGTCCCCATCTAGGCTAGGGAGAGAATGGTTTTTCTAATGAGCCAAACACATTCCTTGACATACCCAGGCACTCAAAGTCATTATCCTGAACCTAGACCCCTGTGTTCACACCTTGAGCTGAGGGATCCAAAGGTTCCCCCGGGCCCATCCCTGTCCCGAAGAAGCTTGAAAAGCCCCCCATTCCATCTTTGGGAAGGAAGCCACTGTTTCTGCCAGGGGCTCTCCCAGTCCTGGAGAACCCCCAGCTGTCTCAACTTCCTGTCCTCTCAGGAGACCCAGAAACAAGCCCAGCGAAGCAGGCTAACTGCTTCTGGCTCACCCTCATAAGTCACGTCCAGGGATAGAAAGACCTTAGAGAACTGGGGCTCTGAGGTCAGAGGGATCCTAGAAATGCTGACTCCATAAGGGCTCTGAGAAGTTCTGTAAAGGAGCTTGGTTTGATTGTCCATCTCAACCTTTTCTCAATGAACTTGACCAGAGCCCTTCTCTCCTTTCCTTTTGCCCATTGAACTCTAAAACATGGGAACATTCTTGGAAACTCATAGCAAAGTTTGAGAAATGCTGGTTCCAATCCAAACCTTCACTTCCCAGGTGAGAAACCTGAGTCCCAGAGAGGAGCTGGGATCTGCCCAAGGTCACAGAGCTGGGACTAGAAGCCAGACTTTCCAGCTCCCAGTCCTATCTTTTCATTATTAACCTTCGTTTTTTGATGCCCACAGATAGGAGACACTGTACTAGATGCAGAAGAGGATAAATGTGCCGTGTTTCCCAGAGTTCATCCTGGGAAAAGTAGGGAGACACGTGTGACTCTTCCTGCAGCTCTGTGACCAGCTCTGTATCCACCAGCATTGATTGAGCACTTACTATATACAATATATATATGCCCACTGCTTCCCACACATCAGCTCTTTTCACAGGACACTAGCCGAGTGAGGAAGTGCCATTTTCCAAATGGGGAAACTGAGGCTTGGCAAGGTTAACAGACTTGCCTGGGACCACACAGCTAGAAAGACTTGGAGTCTAGATTTGCTGTCTGACTTCAGAGCCCACATTCTCAGCCTTGGGACCGACTGCCTCTCACTAGTCTCCGCTGGAGCCTCCCTGCCCCACTAAAGTCAAGAGCTTTGCGAACACCGCTTACTAAACTTTCTCCAGGGTCTGCAAATGACCAAATCAGGGAGGCTGCAGCTTTTCTCAACTTCACATCCTTTGATGTGTTCCAGGGGAGAGGGGTTTTGGGGTTGGTGACTGGGCCAGAGTTGGGGCTTGTTCTGAAGATCCAATCTCCAGGCCTGTGGCTGTGCACCCATTAAAAAAACTGGCACAGGATGGGGAGGAAAGAACACTGTTCTCTGGGCTCCACACCTGCAAGGCTGTCCTCATGGCCTCACTGCTTTGTTTTCTCTCTTCTACTAAAATGAGCTTCTCTGACAACCTCCTGGCATGGAACCCTGCAGAACAGAGACCAGTAGGAAGATTGATCCCCCTGTAAATCAGCAGAGTTCAGTCTAACAAGTAATTATGTGATTGCAACAAGCGCTGTCAGAGGGGAGGCCTGGCCAGTAGTTGCTCTGTTTGCCCAACACGCAGCCGCAGCGCCATGTGCTTTATAGATGCTGTTGCTGGGTTTTTTTTTTCCCAACCGAAACAAATGCTCAAAATTCATGAAAAATAAAATAAAATACAGCCCCTACTGGAAGTAAATTTTGCCTCACCTGCTGTCCTCTCATCTCAGCTGAATGAATGTAATTGTCACGAGACAGTGGGTGCGCAGGGCTGCCATGTTAAGTGCTCCGGTCAAGTGCAGGCAGGTAGGGTGGCAGGGGACAGGGGAAAGGTGGATCTGGGTCAGCTGCATCCTCTTTCCTCCCTAAACCCCATGAGTCCATATACCCTGCAGGAAAATGAGCTCCTCTGAGGCACAGTTCTCTAGTGGGCAGGAGAAGGACAGGTCAGAATAAACCCCTGTAGCTGTTACAGGGGCGAGGGTTAGCTGTTAAAACCCACTGCGCTCTCACCATGTGCTTTGCACTGTTCTAAGTCCTGCATATCTTTCTGCTCCTTAATCTCGTGATGACTCCATGAGAATATACTATTAGGATGAACCACATGTAATTGCCATTTATTGGCTGTTTCTGACCCACACAGATGACAATTTCATGTGGTTTGGTCTCATAGCATCATCCCCATTTCACTGATGAGTAAATGGAGGTACAGAGAGAGGAAGTCACTTGCTCAAAGTCCCAAGGTGATGGAGCCAGGATTCCAACCTGGGCAGTTTGTGGTAGGAGGCCCTGCTCTGAATCACTCCACTCACCAGCTCCCACTGTAGACCATCTTGCTATCGTTAACAGTCCTGTCCCTGGTCAGGCACTGGTAGGTTTTGCTTTGTAAGGGGGATGTGTGGTCTGACAGATCAAAGAAGAGCTGCCAGGAGCCTGACCCAACATAGGGCCAGTGGCCCAAGAAAGGAACTTCCTGATGCCTCCTCTAGGCAGCCCAAAGGATCTGTGGCCTCAGCTGGCTTTTTGACTAAAGACACGTGTAGTTTCAAGCCCCTGGAGCTGCGAGCTAATGGTGGGAGTGGACACATCCACAGTTCATTATTGGTGGTTGATCACTCAGAGCAGGGGGACTGTGGGGGAACACGGACCACATGCACTCTTGGAGGACAGTGTCCTCTGTAAACATAGTCCCAGCATTTATGGGTGAGGGACACCAAAGCAACGTTCCTAACTTGAAATTTCCATCCAGCCAAAATCTACCAGCAACTTTCCTCCCATCCCAGAGGTTTCTAGACAGTGGGTAACTCCAGGCCGAGCCAAGGGCAAACCCCCAAACTACAGCCTTGAGTCCTTGGGTACCCATTGGGCCCAGATCCAAAGAGACACTGGGACCAGTACACTGGTCACTTTCAAGTGCTCGCCCAGAATTGAATGATAAACCCAGGGACTGGACCAGGGCTGGAGCCATGGGGGCAAAAAGCTGAGGGCTAGATGCACTTTTTATTACTATTATTTTCAACTCGACCAGCTTAGCAGTGGCAACCAGTAACCAAGCCCCTAGAAGGAAGCCCTGTACTCGGCCCCTGGGATGGACAAGAGCTGTGAGCGGCTGTCTTTCCATCCGGGCATAAGTTAGTGAGCACAGATCCTTCAGACATTCCTTCCCCATCCCCAAGGGATATCGGGCCCAAGAACTCTTATCTGATGCATCGCAGCCTCTCACTCCCACTCTCCACTCTCACCATTTGATTTAATCATTAACACAAGGCCTCCGAACGCAGGCCTGGTGGGCAGAGTCAAAAATGAAGGAAAACTGAAAATCTGCATTCTCCTTCTTTCTTCATTTTCTCCCCAGTTTTGGCAGGCAGAGGATGTGAGCAGGACTTCGGGAGTTAATATTTGAAGCGCTTTCCCTGGTAGCACCAGCTCCCCAAGTCTCTGTCTTTTGTGCAAGTGTAATAAAAATAAATTTTGAATATCAATAAAGTACGTCCTATTTTTCTTGGCATGTCCCGGCCCCGCTCCATCCTTCTGTTGCAGAAGTCATGCTACAGACAGTTCACTTTTCCACAGATCATTGATGTGGTGCCACGAGGGCTGCAGATGATTTGCTAAAATGCTCCAAAGGTATTCAAATTTCTTTAAAGAAGAAATTCAATTTATGTGCATTTATATTACAATGTCTGTCAGGAAGAAAGGTTATAATCACCAGCATATTTTAGATTTACATTTTCTTCTGTACATGAGGTAATGGTATTAGAGGGAAACTGAAGCTGAGAGTTGAATTGGACGCATGGTCCTATTTTCATTGCTGCTAAAAGCAGGTTTTTGAAGTTCTTGAGGAAAGCATATGTTAGCATATGTTAGGGAAATAGCACGAACAGGCAGCTGGGTGGCTAAGAGTCTGAGACATTTGCCTTTCCTTCGGGCCTCTCCATGTGGGGCACAGATAGGCTATGCCTCCACCCTTCAGGAAGCCATTTGGGGTTTCAGCACCTGACACAGACTCCAGAACACAGAGTCCAGGCTAGATGGGTGTGTTCCAAGGGCACTGTCCTTCCTCACCCTGGGAGTGCTCAGACAGCCAATGTGAGGATCCAGGGAGGGCAGGAAGGAGTAAACCACTAACTTACCCAGGAAGCAATCCTGGATATTCTAAAATTACTTCCAGTGCTTTCTCCTGGGGGGCTGGGGGGATGCATCCATCATAGGTGCCCAGGAAGCTTTTAGCTTCAACTCTTTGACCACCTGATAGACCAGTACAAGCAAAGTGGTGGCTGCTCCTGCTTCATGTGAACAAAAAGCTGGAGTCTCTGTTTCTTGTTTGAGAGCCAAAGCTGGTAACAGGCAAAACTGAGATTTCAGTCCAGGAGGTTTGGTTCCATGAGTCACTGTGTTAATCCAGTTGCCTTGGGCCATCCAGGTGCAGACCACATTTAGGTTTCTTGAGCTATGCTCCCTAGACAAGGGTCTGCAGGAAGCAGAGTGGATGGATGTCCCTTAGTGATACTGACCAGGTCCACAGCATTTTACTCTTCCGCTCCACAGTGGAGATTCGGACATCTCACCTCACTGCTTCCAAATCATGCATTAAAAAAGATTCAGTGAGGGAAAGAGGACAATGTTTCCTCAGCTTCCCTTCCATGATTAAAAATATATATTTTATTTGATGTCTATTTTTAATGTCACCGTTTCTTTTATTGTGTTTCCTCCTAAAACAAAACTAGTAACCTCTGAGTGTAGAATATTTGGGAACTATGTAAAATACATAGGTAAGCTGGAAAAAAAACTTAAAATTAATTTTAGTTCTACCTCCTAGAGGTAACCATTGTTAACATTTTGGTATACATCTTTTATATTTTATATACATCTATATTCTGGGTATAACATATTTTATTTGAATATATTTTCATAAAAGTAAAATCATACTAAATTGTTTTACTGATATATTGGTTCACAACAGGTTATAGACATCTTTTTACATCACTGAATAGTTTTCTAAAACAGAATTTTAACAGCTGCATAGCATTCCCTTCCATGGCTATACCTTAAAGTATTTAACCAATCCCGCCCTTACTGGATGTGTAGGTTGTTCCCTATTTTTCACTAATACAGTTGGTACCATGATATACTTTCGTGTAGCTAAATCTTTGCTCATATCCACAATTATTTACTTAGGACAAATTCCTAAAAGTGAAATGTCGTGGGGGAGGGGTCCCACAGGATACATATATTTTTAATTTATTTGGTCAAGATTACCATATTGTCTCCAGAAAGGTTGTATCATTTACTCTGTCCAACAGCAGTGTGTGAGATTCCATGTTTCACTGACCGAAACTCTAACTTAACTGGTTGAGAAAACCTCTAAGTTATTGTTTTGCCTGGAGAAATAGTGGCTTACTTGGGAGCTTGGCCTCACTCACACTGATGCCGGCTGGGGCACCGCATGCCCCTCCAAGTGGCCTCTCACCTTTTTGAAGGCCAGACTGGCTTCTTTGCTTGGTGGTCCTGGGGCCATGTTCCAAGAGGGCCAAGGCAGAAACTTCAAGGCCACTTAAGGCTTAAGCTCCAAACTTGCCCACCCACACTTTTTTTAGAATTTATTTTTATTGTGATAAAATACATACAGCATACAAGTTACCATGTGAACCATTTTTAAGTGTACAAGTCACTGACGCTAAGTATGCTCACATTGCTGTGCCACCATCACCACCATCCATCTCCAAGAATGTTTCCATCTTCCCACTCCCTGGCTCTTGGGAACCACCATTCTATCTCTGCCTTTATGAATCTGACTGCTCTGGGAACCTCACAGTAGTGGAATCACACAGTATTTTTGTCCTTTTGCGTCTGGCTCATTTCACTTAGTATGTCTTCAAGGCTCATCCGTGTTGTAGCCTGTGTCAGAATTTCCTTCCTTTTTAAGGCTGAATAATACTCTTTGTATGTACAGAACATATTTTGCTCATCCATTTATCTGTCCATGGACACTCAGGTGGTTTCCACCTTTTGGCTCGTGTGAATAAGCCTCACTTCTGCCACTTTCTATAGGATATAGCAAACCCCCAGGCCAGTCCTGACTCAAGAGGGTGGAGAAACAGGCCTCCCAGTGGATGGGAGGGGCAGCAGCATCACATTGTGAGGCCCCTGGATGCAGGGAGGCCTGATCCATTGGGGCCACTGTGTGATACCCATCTTCCACAAAAGCAAACGGTAGCACGGACATCAGAGAGATCTCAACAGCAGCCAGTGAAATGTAACAGGTTATGAGTGCAAAGGCCAGAACTGCTGGTTCACAGGATAACTTGCACGTGCAGAGGACGGGGAAAGTGGGCGTGTTTGTGGCACACAGATTGGGGTGAGAGAGCTCTGCTGCCTTCCAATTCAAAGGCGTCATGAGTTCCATGCGGTGCTTAAGAGTTGAACAGAAACAAACTCTGTAATGAGTGGACTGGTCTGTGCAGCAGATGAAACAGAACTATTAGAAAAAAGGGGCAGGAATGGGAGCAGAGGCGTCCTAGTCCCCTCAGCTCCTCAGGAAACATGAGCTGTGCTACCGTCGGTTCATTCCTACCCTCTCTGTGCTTAGGTTTTCTCAACAGTAAAATGGAAATCATGACCTCTAGTTTGTTGTGAATAGATGAACTGATGTTTGTGCAAGTCACTTAAAAAAAAAGCAGAAACATGATTGTGTGTTGCTCCTTCCTCCTTCCCCGGGTAATCTCTTTCAAGTAGCCACATGCTCTTTTTTGGTGTCTGATTCTCCCTTTCTTCCCATCTGGGGTTACTGACAGTCGTCTTGTCTTTGCTTTATCTGATTTCTCTCTGAAGTTCAGCCAGATGCCCTCAAAAGACTAAAGAGCTAAGTTTACCGGGATGCTTCCTGGTACATTTCGATTTCAAAGTGCACCCCGGGTTCTGATGCATGTTAAACAGTACCGACGGCCACAACCACAAGGAACAGCCCAACTGCCCCTGCCTCCTTGCTAACCTCTGTCTATCTTCCTGTTCCCCTGAGAGAGGGGGATGAAAAGAGGCCCACAGAGGACCATTCAGAGTAGAATGATGGCCACCTGCCTTGTCACTACCCCTCAATCAGAAGGCCCTGAATCATAAGGTGTGGGGACAGGGAGTCTCCCTGAACCTCAGTTTCTTCATCTGTAAAATGGGGGTGACACCAGACCAGGATTAAGAGTGAGGTAAGTGCAGGGTAGGGTGCTACATTATTTAAAATCTGGATAATGTGCTCATTGTAAATGTTTTGCATTGACTTTCTTAAAGAGGCATTCAAATATTTTTGTGTGTGTGAGGAACTTTTCCAAAACGTTTTGATTGAAGTGTAACTAACATACAGGAAAGTGCACAAATCTCAAGCACACAGCTCAAGATCAAGACAGATACTGAGTTTCTTGGCATCCCCTTAAATTCTGGGCCTGCAGTAAGTGCCTCATGTGTTCACCCTGGTATCAGCCCTGCGGGCAGTGCCGATCTCATGGGGTTGTTGCAGGGATGAAATGAGGTGATGCAGTGCAATCAGTGATGGGCCCACAGCAGGTGCCAGACACAGGTGAGGTGGTTACAGCCAGACACAGATGAGCTGTGGTCACAATCACCTCATCCATTACATCTGCCCCCTTGCCTGGACCAAGACATTGTGGCTGAGAGGTCGCACAACCAGGTGGCCTGACTCCAGAACACGCATCTCTCCCCCTACTCCATTTTTGTGTCTTCCAAAAATCTTCCCACCTGCATTCCGATTCCTAGTTGAATAATCTCCATCCAATGGTCTCTTTCTCTACCTCTCAGCCCCCATCCCCCACCAGATGTTCCAGAATGAAAGTATCTGAGAAAATGAGCTGAATTTCTAAAAACTTACATCCAAACGTCTGGAAGGCTCTTGCACGGGTGATTAAATTAAGAGAAAGTATGCTTACAAAGAGAGTGCCCCTGCCAAATTGAATTCTTGTTCATCATGTTGTTTTTGGATAAAGAACGGGACCCCTCCCTTTACGGTTAGCTCTGAGATGACTCTGCTCTCAAGAGGCCAAAAGCATCACACAGCCTCTCGGGGGCCCAGGACATAGGACCCTTCCTCTGCATTTAATTTCTGAAGCTCCCTTGGGACATCTCCACTTGCGCCATCCAGGGCCATCTAGCCATCCATCTGTAGCCTCCAAAACACATGGTGATGATGCAGAGGGGCTGCCGACAACAAGTCTTGTCACTGCTGCTCAGAGTGGGGTCCCTGGACTGGCAGCAGTAGTGGCAGCAGCACCTGGGAGCTGGCAGACCTGTCGATTCTCAGGCTCTGCCCCCAGGCCCACTGAATCAGAAGCTCTGCAGGTGGGGCCAAGAAATCTGCGTTTTTCTTGAATCTTCCAGGGGATTCCAATGCCACTGGTCTTGTCCCACATCAGCATTCAGCGCTTTCTTTTGATGGGCTTCACTTCCTGCAAGGAAGAGTTCTTTCCAATTTTGGCCAAGAGGAAGAATTTGAGTTCCCAGAAGGAAAAAGGAGTTATGTGTAACTCGGATGCAAAGCATGGAAAGGAAGGGGTGCAATGAAAAGAACAAGGAGCAAAAGAAGGGGGCCCAGGGAAGACGAGATGTCCCCACAGCTGAGCAAAGGACAGACGTCAGAACAGGAAAAGACCAACCTCTCTTCTTTGGTCTGTCTGCTGTCAGTCCTGCACACAGAGCTGATCTTCCTAAGTCACAATCTATGATGTCACTTCCTTCTGAAGCTCCCCACCGGCCTCAGGTCTAGGCCTGGAACTCCCTGGCACAAGCCCTCCATAACCCAGCCTCTGCTACCTCACCTGATGCTGAGCACCCAGTGGTACCCACAACTTCTGGTTCCCACAATAGGCTCTCTTGGTCTCCAGACTCAATATGCCTTTCCTTCTGCCTGGGTTCATTCACCTACTGGTGTGTCTCATAGGTACCTGCTCCCAAGAGGCCAACCTCTGAAGCAATGGCTGTTTGTATCTCCCCAACCTCCGCCAACTCTGATACAAAAGATGCCCCTTTGCCTTCAATTCTTCTTAACCTTGAGGTCACAGGATGCATGTTTCAGTGATGGCCACCGAGAGCTATTCAGGAAACAGCTGACACTGTAGGATGCTCAGCTGGGAATAAGCGAAGTTTTGGGGTGAGAGGCCTTGGACTGGGAGAAAAATGCATCCCACCCTTTCAAGCCCCTCTGACCCATTACTAGGTTGCACCTCCCTGGTCACATTCCAAAACCCCCCTTGTTATTTCTGGGTTGACTTTCCTAACTACCATCTATGTTGAGCCTCTCAGTAGCATGACCCTCTCTGTGAAGAAGCTACAACCCAACTTCTAGAAGAAAACTTCAGGGATTTTACTTCGATCCTTACTCATGAATACAGTTGTTTGGTAATTATTACCCAACTTGCTTTAATATTTAGCCAGCCAGTCAGGGAGCACTCATTTTCCATCGACTTTTACAATGGTTCTCCACAATCTAATCCAACTTTGAGGCATCTTTTTCCAACTTTCCAAACCACAGTGGACACGTGCCTTGCAGAGTCCACTCATTGTAGCCCAAAGCCACAAGCTTTGCAACACTGGGAGACACCGAAGGCAAGACGTGCCCACAAGCTACAGAGGATGCTTGGCAGTGGCCCCTTGAGAAAGGAGGAGGAGAGGAACAGGAAGGACGAAGTCTTGAGAAGGCCGACAGCAGAATCCAAACAGTTAAGTGGCAAGGGGAGAATAGGTCCAGTGCCAACTTCTGGTGAAGTGACACATGTTTCTGCTTTGCATGATCAGTTTTTACTTTTAACATTGAAGATTAAAATTAAGTGCATTACCATAGATCAGTTTACACGGATTTGGTACATCTGTTTTGGAAATGTAAAACAAAACTGAGTAACATCATTATATGTATTACCAGAATTGGAGAAAGGGATCAGTAACAGTCTGGACCGCCCCCATGCTACCTCCACATTTCAGCAACCCTCACACTTGGAAGATGTTGGGCCAGAGCTAGTGGAAGAGCTACCGTCCAAAAATGCAAGGAGGCCCTGAGACACAGTCCAGATCCCCCGGTGGCCAGGCCCCCACAGCAGCCACCTCCCGGGCAGAGGCCCCAGTCGGTGCCCTCCACCTCCCACCCCCTACCCCGTCTGACACCCCACAGCGCCTCGCTCGCCAAGAGTTTTCCGCTGACCTCTGAGGTCCAGCCAGAAGGGAGAAGACTGGCAAGTTGGATTATTGCTTCAATAATGAGCGAATGGTTTCTGGTTTGCTATTTACACTGCTCTCCGGGAGAGAAAACAAGTCTTCCAACTGAAGTACTCCAATTTCTACCATTTATCCAAGATTACACATTTAATCCCATAATAAAACACCATTCCTGCCCAGAAAGCAGAGTGATTGCCTACAGATGTGCCCCGACCAAAACATCTGCACATCCAAGATGGCCACCGGCACGGTCTTATCGACTCCGGGTGGACGACCGAAACGGCTAATTAACTTCTGAAACTTTCCGAGTGGAAATCCCGGACAGGGGATGAAAAAGGCAGGCAGGCTGCTGACAGAGGCCCCGTCTCTGGACGCGCTGCCGGAGGCCGGAGGCCGGGCTGTGCCCGACTTCGCGGAACCCCTCACAAGCTGAGGAAGTTTGGTCCCAGAGGCGCGCCGTCCCTGACACGGGAAAATAAAACGCTTTCCTAATGCGCTGGCACGGCATCAGGAAACTACCTCATCTGAATTTTTATTCCGCTGACAAATGATGTGCGTTCCGGCCTTTATCTAGCTGCTTATATTCAGTATCTGAGTGCAGCAAAGATTTCTTAATTTGCTCGTTTCTCTTGGTACCACTTAGAATGAGAGCTTGGGATGAAAACGTATCACGAGGCCAAGAAAGATGTCTACCTGCTCATCGCAAACCCCTGGAAATTGCCGGGCCCCGTTGGATCGCTTCACATAATCATCTCGGCTCTCCCTTGATTTGTCTCTCAATATTGTATTTAAAAATGTAACCCAATCACCAAGCCCAACAAGCAGTCTGTTTATTATTACTTTTGATAGAAAGGTTCATAACATCCTGTAATGTGTGTGCATTTTTTATTCCGTTTGGCTACTAGGCACTGAAACCATTTGGGACATTTATTAAAATGCATTCAGTCGCTCTTTAGGATGAGGTTAATGTGGGATTTATGCCTCTGCGGTGCACGGTGCACAAAGCGGTAATAATGCTTGTTTAGTACTTAGTTCACGTACAAAATGGTCGGCTATAAAAATCGAAGGAATACAAAGATGGGCTGGAAAAGCACAGAAAGGGGAGGAATTTCTTCAAGCTGGAGGCTTACACAGGACACCAGACATGGAGGAGAAATTTATTTTAATGGAAAATCGAATCCTCTGGTTGCATGAGACAAGTGGGGGTCCCCAGAAAGAAGCCTGGTTTGATAGACTCAGGCCTGCCAACCTGTCCAGGGAGTCCTGTGCCACCTGGTGTCGACAAGAGATGCTTTCTGTGCAGCCAAACAGACCCAAGCCTGCAGAGAGAGTCAGAAGGCCAGGGGCAGAGCCGGTCAGACGTCAGGGGTCCAGCCCTTGTGGTATCCAAACCAGATGGGCCCAGAAAGATGTGGAGAAAAATTCCAAGCAACTTCCAAAAGGCTGGCTGGGCGTCTGGGTAGGAGACAGAGCACACTTGTTTCCTACATGTGCTGGTGATGTGCTTGCTTCCAAAAGTGGAAGTGATCCAGAAACCCCCTGGAAACCACTCAGCGCCACCTCCCAGGGCAGGTGATGGCCAGGGTCCTGCTTCCTGCAGGAGAGTCAGGGCTTCGGGGACCTAGGAATGGGAGGAGTCTTCCCTCCAGCTGCATCTCAGCTCGCTTCACTGAGGCCGGGGAATGCACAGTGGGGTGGATCAAATCCATTCCCTAGCCACCACAACTGGGTTTGGGGGGAACTGGACTGAAGGCTCTGCTCTCTGCTTCCCACCCCAAGTGAGGGCAGGCAGGTTGAAAGTAGACATCAATAGGGGCGGCCGACTGCTAGCATCTCCCTGGCAAGATGGCAGGAGCCCTCTCACTGGTCACCCTGCTCTTGGTCTCACCCTTCAATTCATTGTCCGACATGAGCCCCAGGGATCCCCTCAGACTAAAAATCAAACCAAGTCGTCCTTTAATCTGCTCAAACCCTCCCCAGGCTTCCCACCACCCTCAGAACATCTGAAGTCCTCCCAGAGCCCACAAGGCCATGCACCATCTGCTTCCTGCCTCCTTCCATCATTTCACCCTCCTCTGCTCCAGGCTCAGGACCTTTGCACATGCTGGTTTCCCTGCTCAGAGTACTGCTGTTCCAGATATTTGCCTGGCTGCCTCCTCTTTACCTCCACTTAAGTACTCCCTCCTCACAGAGGCTTTACCTTGCCACCCAGTGGAACGTGGAACCCCTCACCCTCTTTCACGGCACCCTATTTTAATTATCAGCAGAGCATTCAGTGCCACATTGTTGCCCTTGTTTATTTACTGGGGTTTTGTTGTTATTGGCCTCTCTGTACCAAGATAGAAGCTTTTTGAAGGCAAGGGCCTTACCTGTCTGGTTCACCTCCCAGACCAGCCTTGGGTCCCCTGGTCATGCCTTCCACCTTCATGCACTTGCCTAGTCTTCCTTCTCAACCTCTTATCGGTCCCATCACCCTCTCCCTGCCACCACCCCAAAGAGAATGACTTCTTTAAACATGCACAGTCCAAACCACAGCAGGTCATGAGAAAGTGATGGGAAGAGGAGCAAACTGGACTGTCAATCAAATTTTTAAAAATGGGTCCTCTGGCTTCCGACAGCTTTCACTACGTGCCTGTGGCTCATTTGAGGAATTATTCTCGGGGACCATTTGCTCTCCTGGCAACGCATCTCCAGCATGTGTATGAGACACATCCCAGGGCGGGGCGCTTTGCTTAGTTACACTAGATGACAAATGTTTCCACAGCTGCAAACAAGACACTTTTGCTAAGAAGTTGGGGCTGTCAGGGAAGCATGAGGACCTTATTATGGGTGTTTGAATGAAGAAAGAGAAAGCAGGCAGCAGGGATCCCGCTAGACAGCATCAGGGCAAATGGCAAGTCTAAGCAAGACAAATAGAGTGAGCCTCTGCTGCTATCTTAACAGGCAAGCCATTTAACTGGAAATATACCGAGTAATTAAATTAAAATTGGCAGAGACCCACTGAGTGCACCACTCTAAAAACAATACTAAAAGCCAGCATGGATCGAGTGCTTGCTATACGCGCCACATATATATTACTTCCCTCCGTCCTCACCACAGCTCTACCAATTGGATATTCTGATCAGTACAGATGAGGACACTGAGGCACGGGAAGATTAAGTAACCTGCCAGCGCTAGGAATGCAGCCAGAGCGCCAAATGGCATCTGTCAGACCCTCAGCTCCTGTGTTGAAAGCTTCCATCCTCTACTCAGCATGTTCAGCTGAAGCACTGTTGTTGAACCAGGACTGCACAGTCACCTGGGTGCTCTTTTCAAAAACACTCCTGCCCAAACCCCTGCTCTGGCTAATTAAATTAGAGTCACTAGCAGTGGGTCAGGCTTGGGATTTCTCAAAAGCCTTCAAAAGGTGATTTTAATGTGCAACCAGACTTGACACACCCCCTGCTCTAACTAGTGTAGTCATTCTCAAAGTGGGGCTCCCTCGACCATCACCAGCAGCAGCACCTGGGGACCTGTTAGAAGCACAAATGCCAGAACCTACCCTAGACCTGTTGAATCAGAAGCTCTGGGGGATGGGGGAGTGGAGCCCAGCAATTGATATTTTAACAACCCCCTCCAGGTAATTCTGAAACATGCTAAAGCTTCAAAACCCTGCTCTGGACATGCGTTAAGATCTCCTCGAGATCCTGATTTCAGGTTTTGGGGATATATACCCAGAAGTGTGACTGCTGGATCACATGGTGGTTTTATTTTTCATTTTTTGAGGAATCTCCACACTATTTTCCATAGCACCTGCACCATTTTGCATTCCCACCAACAGCAGTCAAGTGCTCCAATTTCTCCACATCCTCACCAGAATTTGTTGTCTTCTGGTTTTGGGGATTTTTTTTTTTTTTTTGATAAAGCCATCCTGACATGTGCGAGGTGACATCTCATGGCAGTTTTAGTTTGCAATTCCCTGATGATTAGTGACAAAGAGCTTTCTTTTTTTCATATACCTATTGGCCATTTGCATATGGCCATGTTCATCACAACACTAGGCAAAATAACTAAGATGTGGAAACAACCCCAATGTTCACCGACAGATGAATGGATCAAGAAAAGGTGGTGTAGCCATAAAATGGAGTATTATGCAGCCTTCAAAAAGAAGGAAATCCCACAACACGGATGAACACTGAAGAAATTATCCTAGTGAAATAAGCCAGGCACAGAAAGACAAGTGCTGCATGATTCCACTCATGTGAGGTATTGAAAATAGTCAAAATCACAAAATCAAAGACTAGAATGGTGGTTACCAGGGGGAGGAGGAGGGACGGGGAAATGGAGAATTAATTATTAATCAACAGGCATAAAGTTTCAGTTAAGTAAGATGAATAAGCTCTAGAGATCTGCGCAGCATTGTACCCATGTAATCAGCAAGAACATATTGCACATTTAAAAATGAAGAGGAAAGATCTAGTGTTGTGTTCTTACCACAATTAAAAAAAAATAAACACTGCTCTTTCTAGAATATAATCTCCCATAAAGGCAACTTTGTTCATCCCTGTATTCCCAGCACCCAGCACCCAGCACCGAAATACTTATAAAATGAATGAATGGATGGATGAATGGATGAATGAATGGATGAACGACTACTTGCCACATGATGTTGATGATTCTTCCATTACATTAAAAAACTTGAACTGGTAAACATTTCGATCCTATTTTGCAAAGTTAATTAAGGGTTCACTTAGCTATCTATATTGGCAAGATTAAAATCTCTGCAGTCCAAAGTGCTTAGTTAGTCTGGTTTTTTTCCACAAAGGCTAGAGAGACAATGAAATTAATACCAACTGCAGTAGTAACTGCTGGTCTGGCCGTTGCTGTTATTAGTCCTGGATAAGTAGGTGGGTAGTTAATCTGCAAGACTGTTTTATTTTCTGCCATCACATCCCCAAGGGTGGAGGGCCACCCATTACTGACAAAGACAGAGGAACTTTCCTAGCCATTGAAGGAGTCAGTCCTGCACCCCTCCACCCAGCTCGACACCCAGGTTGAGCCACAGCTTAATCAGAGAGAATTAACTAGTCTTCCAGCTCGACTCATTAAGCGATGGAAATGTGCTGTCTCTTTCTGCCGTCGCCTGCTTCTCTCACAATTCCCTTCCCACAGCCTGACCACAATTTTACCTTGTGTGAAAAATGACTTGGAATTGCAACAGGACTGTAAGGGAGCGATGATTAAATTTGTCCCCACAATTAATGTGGCTGTGATTGGCAGAGGGGAGGGGTGGGAGGGCTGGAGAAGGGGGTGTTATAGAGCAATCAACAATCGATAGTGGGAAGGGGACCTGACACCACCATCGTCTGCAATTGTAATCAATATCTCTCAGGCTTCAGCAAGCCCCTCTCAATCTACACTGCTTCATCTCGATAGAGTTTATTCTTGTATAAATACCTTAAATAAATAGTGCAGGGAGAACACCCAGGGATACTTTAAATTACATCCATATCGTGCAGAGGCAAAAGCGAGTTCCACTGGGGAGAATCTGTCTCTCAGAAGCAAACAAGCTTCTCCTTTAAAAACCTCATAATTGGTTATTTACACACTCCACAACTTTGCATTTATGCGGCACCCCGATTATCATAAGCATTTCCAATTTGACAGAACCCGACTACAGTGAATATGCAAGCTCTTCTAATTTCCGACGCGACTAACTGGAGGTGGTGAGGAGTGATGATTTATCTGTTTGTGATTTGAATAGGATCATGCCTGTAGCGTCTCAAAGCCAGGGCGATTTTCTGAGAACATGTGTTGTCTTGAAACACTGACTGACACTCTTTAGGAATCATAAAAATTATAGGAGCTGAATTTTTGCTGTGGCTGGTTTCCCCACCCACTTCATTCGGGAGGGGGAAGGGAGGAGGATTTTGTTGAGCAGTGGGGCTGTGGACAACAACATGGCCTTGTGGATACGGGTCCGATTTGCAGATTGGCGAGAAGCAACATCAATTACATGCAGATCAATTTAATCACATACACCAGAGCAGATGGAAAACAAAGGCACTCCTGGAGCTGCCGGGGTCTGTGCTGGGACTGTGGGGATGCCAGGGAGGCAGCTACCCTTAGGCACCATCATGGAAATGGTCTTACTGATGACAGCCTCGCTATGGGGGAAGGATGCTAGAACTTCTGGCCTCCCTCCTGCTATAGCGTATAGTGAATTTGCCCACTTCTCTCTATGTGCATTGCTACCACCAAGCCTGTGTCACCCCGAGCCACTGCCAGGCCTTTGCTTCTGCTGTTTCCTCCTCCTGCCTCCTTCCATCTCTCAAAGCCTATGTTCTTTGGAGGCCCAGTGAAGACCCACAAGGCCTCCTATACCACTTGTACCATCAAGGTGTCTCATCCATTTTAGAAGGTCCCAGGGGTGTGTGTATAGCTCAGTGGTAGAGTGCATGCTTAGCATGCACAAGGTCCTGGGTTCAATCCTCAATATCTCCACTTAAAAAAAAAAAAGAAGGAGAAGGAGGAGAAGGAGAAGAAGAAGAAGAAAAAGAAGAAATTGAGCTTCTAGATTCAGCCATACCTGATCGCCTCCCCAAACTTCTAATATATAAGCCAATAAATTGCTTAAAAAGAAAAAGTCAGGCCCCCAAGCTTCTAAAGCCCTACATAGAATGGTCCATGGGCCCTTCCATTGTCTCCCCCTTTTCCAGCTCCTTCCATCCCCTGCATCCATTTGAGAACCTGGGGAGAGGAACTGGGCTTCAGAGTTCCCAGAGTGGGGACTATTTTTCCTGCTTCTGGACCCAGCCTGCTAAAAGAAGAAAATAGCCCCAAGTATAGTCCCTGGAGCCCCATCTGCCCAAGCACTGCCCCTGAAATCCAGGCGTGCACAGGTTTCTAAAGCACTGTTCACTGCCCACCCTTCACAGACCCAGACGGTGACCTATGGCACTGGTCACCAATCACAGAAAGAGCAAGTAGCTTCAGTGAGCTCAGGAGAGAGGAGCACCAAGTCGACAGCCACCACATACTGAGGATGAGGCCCCACAGATGAAGGGCTCAGCATGTGAACAGAGGCCTTTCTGCAACTTGTCTTCAGAAGAAAGCAAAGCAGGAAACTCACCCTGGCTTCAGCCCACTGTGTAGAGCTCAAGCTCCCACGGGTCCATGCAACCCTGAATGATCCCACTGGTCCAGTGCTTGGAGCAGCTGGCTTTTCTGCAACTGGAAGGTCACCCCATGAACTCCAGGCTGGGCCAGTCCGCTCATCCACCACCCACAGACTCAGGACCATCACCCTCTTTCCCCACAGTGAACACCCAACTCTGACTGGGCTGCTTCTGTTCTCAGGGAAATTGGCCTGGTTAACTTTCCCTTTCCTTTCCAAGGAGGCTACTCTTGCTCAATCCAAGGACACTGTCTGTCCCTGTACCTGGGAACTCCTCCTAGGAAGAAAAGGGAAAAATACCAGTTTAACTCCTAGAAGGGCACTCCCTCCAAAGACAGGCAGCAGTGCAAATTAAGGCAATGAGGGCTTGCCTTGTGAGTTGCAGAGGAACTTTAACATCTCAAGAGATAAAAGCACCGCCATCACTCTGCCCAAAGTACCACTTGTACTTCCCCTATATTTCACCATTAGGAAGTCATTCCTTTGGGTTGACCAGATGAAGTACTAAAATACAGATTACTTGGGGGAGGTCCATAAGTCATCCGTTCACCCAAGTGAAGGGGAGGCCATGGATCAGTAGTTCTCCACCCTGGCTGTATATCAGAATAACCTGAGCCATACACCAGAATAATTGAAACTAAGTCTCTTGGAAACAGGGTCCAGGCATCTGTAGTTAGGAAAAGCTCTCCTGGCCGTTCTTGTGCAATGTGAGTACTGAGAACCTCCAAAGGCAAATCTTCACCTACTGAAATGTTCCGGGAGACACCCCATTGATCACTCTTTGCTGATTACCCAGAGGAGAAACCAGCTACTGTTCAGTCTGGGGGCTGTACTGATTCTTCCCTTTGCTGAGCTCTCTCTGCCAGCAGAGGCCCTTGGCCAAGTAAGAGATGGATGCCCTAGCCTACCTGTGGTTTCTCAGTACTCATGGTATAGGGGCTAGAAGGGGACTCTGAATTACATGGGGAAAAGAGAAGAATTAGCTGATATGCGAGTGTGGATGTGCAGCCAGGACACTGAACAGAAAACCCCTTGGCAGAAGGGCAAGATGTTCTAACTCTGAAATCAGGAGCAAGTAACAAGCACACTCCAGTCCCCACTGCCTCAGCCCACAGCCTGCCTGGAAGGATCCAGGGAAAATGAAAATTAATGGGGTAGCGAAGGTAATCAGCAGTGAGTCCCACTTTTGTTAACAACCACCTTCCATCACAGGTAGAATGAGACAGAGTATCCATTCAAGGCTAGGGTCACCTTGGGAAAGAAGGGTGGGGGTCTCCGGCCTGGGGCCTCCCCAGGTCATTGAAGACGGTCTCAGAAATGGACTGTCTTTTTGGAGCTTTTGTGACCTGAGGGTACTTTCAAGACTGGCTTCTTGGACTGAACTAGCATGTCCACCAGGACCCCCAGCATTGCGTGGTTAGCCCTGCCCACCACCCCAGGTCCCTCTACCTTCGCTCCCAGCATCCTTGCCTTCTCGTGTCCTTTAACCCCATCACTTCTAGCCCCTGCTGCCTCATCACTACCCAGTCACCATAAAAATGGAGATGTTTGGGGACTGAAGATGCTGCAAGCAGTCATGAGCCTCTTACCCCTGACCCTGCTTCCTAAGGCCTCCACATACAGCCGGTTGATAACGTCTTACTGCCAACCACCCCGCCCTGTCAGGTACCTCAAAATCACATGGCCCTACAAACACTTCTCCCGAGGTGGCCCTTTGTTTCCAAAACCATTTTCATTTTGCCCGTGCTTACTCAGCCTCCCCACAGCACCTTGTTGCTTGGTGATGGGTGAGATGGGCAAACAGACGCCTCCAACAGTGGCTCTTTGATGTGTGCTGTTGGGAGCCGAGAGCAGCGCAAGGCCTGCCATGGAAACCCTGCAATGCGGCTCCTCCGGCTCACGCAGGCGGGCGGGGAGCGTGATGGGCAACCTGCCTGTTAGGGCACAGGGCAGCAAGGCATGGGCGGGATTTCTGTCATTTCCCACATGCCGGGCACCCCGAGAAGCCATTCACATATCCTATCTCATTTATTCTGCACCAAGGTAGAATTTAGAGATTGCAGTGGATTCTGGAGCCAGCCTGCCTGGTTTCAAATCCAGTCCCCGCAAGGAGGGCCCGACGGCTAAACTGGGCGAGTCGTGAGAAACCGCTACTGGGAGAGAAGACAAACGAGAGACGTCCGCTCTTGGTTCCACTTACCTCCTTCAACACCCGAGGGAGACAGGCTGGATCTGTCAGGGTTCCTTGGTGCCACGCAACAGAAACCAACGCTGGCCTGCATAAACAGAGGGGAACTTTCTGGAAAGCTGTGGGGTAGCTCCCTGAATCAAAGGGGAAAAGAAAGTACTAGGCTCAATAGCGCAGAGGGGAGGGACCTTGGGAGCCAGAGCCAGTAAAAAGTCTCCTCAGATTGGAACCCAGCTCCAGCTCGTCTTCATCTTGAGAGCGTGAATCTTAGTGGCTAAGCTCCGGCCACCATGCCCACCCATTGGCCAGGAGAGAGGGAAGGAGGGAGTCAAACAATAGCCAATCCCATTGGCTGAGCTTGAGTCACAGCCCCACCCATTGGCAGATCACCTTGATTGACAGTCTTAACCAACAGTGCCGTCATACGTAAAACCGGCGGTCTCACCAGAGCAACGGAAGGCGGGAGGAATAGATGGGACGAAGAGGAAAATACAGAATGTCTCTGAAAGGGTCACCAGTGCTCCCGCTCAGGAAATGCTAGTTCCCTAAGAATCCCAGTTTACTCTGTATTTACTTGTGCCCCATCAGGTGATTAGAAAGCATCCAAGTCCTGACAAAGTAGGTAAGAGGATCAGTAGGAACACCAGCCGCTGGAGCTACCTTTCCAGAGCCCTCACCTTGGGCCGGGCAGCGAGCCAAGTGTTTTGCACCCGTGATCTCACCCCGCTTCATCACAGCCACACGAGGTGATGGACTTTGGGATGGGGAGACTCTCACCCTCACGGCTCCCGGAGGCAGGATTTGATGGGGAGATATCAGACTCCAAGTCCAGGGGACAATCCGCAAGGCCAATGATCTTGACTCCCAAGCAGGGGGCCTGTCGCTCTTACCACCAGCACTCACCTCCTCACCTCTGGGCTCCCTCCAACTCCCACCTCCATCCACCACAGGGCAGGTACATATGTCATTTAGTGAGAGAACCACAGAGACCCAATGTCATCGGGGGGCCATCACATCACTGGTGGATGTCCCTAACATACTTGGGGGAGGAAGGGGTTGGCAGGTATGGACAGATGTATATGTCTATAGAACATCATGGAATTTTCTGACCACCTTCTACTCTTCCCTTATCCCTCCCTCCCCCAACCAGGTATCTGAAAACACAAAGGCCAAAATCAGAGAAAGTAGATCGGATTTCCCGTTCATCAAACACCTACTAAGGGCCAGGTGCTTTTCCTACATTATCCCTAAGCTTCTGGAGAACCTTGAGAGGTGGGCATGCTGTCTCCATTTTACAGATAAAGAGACTGAAGCTCAGAAAGATCAGCTGAGATTTGATAACCAAAAACCTGATTGGAAGGTGCAGAAGAGGAGCAGAAGTGGCTGCCAGGGAGCCCACCGTTCCCTCCTATGCTGGCACCAGGACGTAGGGCACTGGGTGGCCTGGCCATGCTTTATCTGCTGGGCACTGGGTCCAAGACATCTGGAAACCTGCCCTTGCTAAGTTACAACTTCACTTAACCAAAGTTTGTAAAAGGGCACCCTGAGAGACGAAACAGTCTTATCTCGTCAGAGCCCTGCTAAAATCCCAATAAGCCCATTGCGAGCTAGAGATTGAAGTGCGATTTTGGCATCTCTCCTCTGGCGTGGAAAGAGATTACACTGAGTCATATTTCAAAAAGGCACGCCTGACACAGTATAATCTCTGGTCTTAACTCCCCCTGACCTTGAGAGAGCAGCAATAAAGCAGAGAGACTGCAGCGGTTGGAAACAGAGATTTAGACCATCAGGAAGAGGCGGGGTGGGCAGGAACATCTCATCAGATCCGTGCGGGGCAGCGATGCTGCCGCGGGGCCGCTGCTGAACCTGTTCAGAGGTGGAGGCTTCAGAGTTTCCTCTCCCACCGCCCCCGTCAGAGACTGATGTGCGGCTGCGTCTTCCTGGGACCCCAGCTCCGCCCCTTCCCCAGCATCTCACTGATTCAAGTCCCGAAGGACCCACCATGACCTCCTCTCATCTTCCACCACATCTGCTCCCCCCGCCCACTCCCGGCTTTTCCCAGTGACAATAATGAAGCTGAAAGTGTCGCCAGAAAAGGCATCGATCTGTTTATCTATCACTTGCTAATCAAAAGTTTCCTGCCTTCTGCTAAAATACCAATGATTTCCTTTGCGGAATCAAACAGGTCTGTTCTCAGAGACTGAGCGCGTCAGTGGGGACAGTTTAATTACCGCCTTTGACGCTCCTTCCCTGAATACCAATCTTTCCTGAGTTACATGATGAACACACATTAGGGGAAGGATTAAATCAAAAAGCAGGAACTGACTAATTGCAGGGCATCTCACATGGAACCAGACTCCCCTGTTATGCCCTACATCCCCTCCTGGGTCCTAGGCATTCCTGAGTATCCAGCCCAAGGAATTCCAGCACCATCCAAGAGGCCCCATTTTTCACACTCTGAGTCCCCTTGACACATAATAAATGCTGTCGTTAGACCATGGGCTTTAGAGTCAACGGCTGGTCTTACATTCCAGTCCTAGCTCTGGCCACTCAATTTCTGGGAGCCTCAGTTTTCCTGAATGTAAAATGGGAATATCAGACATCCATATATTTAAAAGGCTACTGTGAAGATTAAATTGAATGAAACAGGCAAACCTTGATCATAGTGTGAGGTCAATTAGTGAGAACTATTATTATTATTATCCCTATATGCAAATATATAACACTAAGCAGATGTTTATACTAGATTATATCTATTTTGTATAAAATACATCACCAAACATTTATGAATTTTTATAATCTAGGATGTTCTAGAAAAAGTAATAAGCAGACTATCTTCTTTATACCTCATTGTATGCGGAGTGCCTAGAACTGTGCTGCCTGCAGGAGGTGTTCCATAAATTTGTGGAATGAATGATTATAACAGGCACAGCGAGTGACACACAGTAACACGCATGAACACTGTTTCTTCCTGCCTGACTCCGCCATGAAAAGATGAAACAAACATGGTCCCTTACAAGGATGTTTAAATCTCCCTCACCAGCCCCGACTACCACCACTTTGATGTGCTCATCCAGCCTTTAACTCTTAAGCTGTCCTGGAGATGGAGGTGAGAACATTCACACCACCTGCAGACGTACCTAATGAGCATGAGCAGAGTGGTGGCCATTTCCGTTTCTCCCACTGCCAAATCGTTTGACAGAAACAAATGACTATTATACGATGCCATGTATGGAAAAGAATACACACAAACATAATGCTTAGATTTTATGTTTTCAAGGAAAATTGATTACATTATTTAGAAAAATAAATAAAAATAATTTCCCTCTTCTGTGTGGAAAACAATAAGATCCATGGCCCCCCTTCCCCTCCTCAACCATCCCCAGGGCTTCATCTCGCTCTCTCTCTCTCTCTCTCTCTCTTCCTACACTGATAATCACCCCCTTCCCATGTGGATGGAAACTGGATTTCCCCTGCAATTTATCACCTGCCCCTCATACCATGCTGGGCTTCTCAGTCAGAGAACCAGCTGGAAGCCATGTCCCCAAATCGCTGACTCTCCCCTGTTGTCAGTGACATCAGGAAACAAGACATTGTTTGAAGGTTGAACACACCAAGCCCAGGATGGGAGCCTGAGTCAGTCTGCTGGGGGCGGGGAGGGGGGAGTCTATTCATGATGGTCCCACTAGTGGGCTTGTCCTCATGGCAGCTTCCTGTCCTGCCATAAGTGTCATGAGTGATGTCAGCAGGAGAAAAGGAGGCTCTCCAGCTCTCCATCTATCCTGGACAATCCTCACCAGTGCCCTGGGACCAGGGGACCCCTCCTGCGGACGATCTTCTGATCAAAATGCAGCCAGAGGGAAACTGAGGATCAACTGGCTTATCCTCTCCACACACCGAGGCTCCAACAAGAAACTAGATGCACTGTTCCTCAAGGTGTCTTCCCCTAAAGACCACAAAGCCCCCACATATGAGAGTAAGGAGGAAGACTCTTTTCTGGGGACTCTACTAGAAGAGATAAAAATGGTACCACTCAATTTGACAAACATGCGCTGATGGCCAGGCCCACATATGTACATGCAGGCCGGATCATGTGCATATGTGCAGTGGTGACCAAGAGAAGTCACTGCCCTCGGAGAGAGAAGTCCCACAGGGGAGCAGACAACTCAACAGGCAATGACAACTCGGCATGAGACATCTAGGATGAGGGAAGCCAGGGATGTCATGACACAGAGGGAATTTTCAGGAGTCTGGTAGGGCTTCAGGAAGAGGTTGGGCCTGGCCAGGGAAACGCATGGTGTGCAAGGGTGGAGGTAAGCAAGGCCAGGTCACCCAGGGCCTGGCAAGCCTTCCAACCACTTTGAACAGTGATGGGCCCCTGTTTGCACTTTACTTTGGTCACAGGGTGGGTATTGGAGAAATGACCCCCAGAGGAAAACGGTTTGGGCTCCAGCAATGGGAGTGACTCACCTCCCTTGCCATGACTGACACTTACACCAGCCTAATTAGACAGAGATGTGGGGGCTGCGGTGGGCCACGTGGGGCTCTCAGCATCCCACCCACTGCCCTGCAGCTCTCTGAGCCTCCATCTCTAGCCTCCAGCCTTGTCTCTCTCCTTCTGCACCCCCTTCCCCTTGGTCTGTCTTTCCTGCCTCCCTCCCTCCGTATTCTTTCTCCTCTGCCTCTGCCTCTCTCCCTCTCCTGCCCCGCCTCTCCCCTTCATTTCCACTATTTCTCATTCCTCAGCCTCCCTGGACCCCCTACCTCCTCCTTCAGCCGTAAACACAGGAAGCTGGGTGTCATTTCTTTGGGTGAGGCTCCCCCCCCCCGCCCCTGCAGCCCACACCGCTGTTGGCACACACACAATTCCCGCCCAGCTCATCATGTAAATATGACCTTTCCGATATTCATTATCAATTAAAGGAACAAATCCCCTTCTCTGAGAGTGCTCCAAGCAGCACGAGGGACCTTTCAAGCCCAAGAGCACAAAAGGGCCTTTCCCGTGGGCTGCCACACTGTCTAGCTCCCATCTCCCAGAGGCTGGGTGGTTGGGTGGGGAGGCCGGAGCCGACGGGGCAGACAAGTGGGAACCAATGGGGCTCGAAGCCCCTCCAAGGTCGCTGTGCCTGTGGATTACACTGTACAGCCAATTCCTGAGCCAATCACAAGGAGTCAAAGGAAATGTGGGGCCATCAGCTTTCTGTTCCTTCTTCTGTCTGTGGGCCACGCCAGGTGCAGGCCGGGCCTCTTTTCAGGTCCCTGCACACTGAGCTCCCGCCATTCAGGCTCCAGTGGCCTCCCTTTGGCTGGTCCCAGGAGTTCCTTCCTTCCCCTTCTGATGGGCTGGGGACCCACTTTTAGCCATAGATGGATCTCAGCTTCTGGGACCCAAACACAGACACCTTGCCAAAAAAAAGAGTTTACACATTTTATATTTTTTGACAGCAGGTCATCCAGCACAAAACTGTACCCAGACAGAGCTGGGCGAGGGGCAGGACAGCCTGCCAAGGATGAAACATGGGCTTTCCAGAAGGTGGACTCAGAGCAGCCCTTTCCCATGGCTGCATCCCCAGAGCTGTATCCCAGATTCCCTCACCCCCCAGGCCCACAAACCGCCCAGGAAGAAACCCTCCAGACACCACCGGATCTGCATTGTTGCCACAGCCATGGCTTAATAGCTGCTTAGGGAGGGGCAGCAATCCCCACCCTGCCCTCATGTGACCTGCCCCTATGGCTGGCTGGGCTGACCGCACCGTCTGGGCGCATCTGGGGCCATGCTGTGTGCATTAGAGGCTCCTACTCCTGCCGACGGCATTGGGCATGGTGGTCACCCCAGTCTGGTTCCCATTCTTAGAGCAGCCGGTCCACGGGCATCCAAAATAAGAGAGGGGAGGCCGGACTGCTGGGGTAAGGGCACAGTCAGAAAGTGGGAGTGACACAGACAGAAGGAGGGAGACAACGAGAGAGAAAACTTGACACCCGCCCATTGTTAGATAATCTGGCCTCAGTGTCTGGTACAAGGGGAGCTGCAGCCCACGTTGGCTTGTGTTATTCACATCTGACACCCAGTGGATTCTCAAAGCTCAGTCCAACGGAGAGAAGGTGACGGCTCCTGACCTTGAACCAGAATGACTTCTGGTGCCCTCCAAGGCCACAGCAGCATGAAGCTCTGGGTGTTCCCCCCACGTCTGTCCCTGCATTTCCTTCCCAAGGAATAGGAAAGCCAGGCCCATCAGGCCTTCAATAGCTGCTCTCTGGAAAGACCCACAGGTCTCTGCAGGTGTCCAGCTCCAGACCCCTGCATGGCCCGCCTGCCTGACTCCAGGCCTTCCCTCCAGGACGAGATGCGCTCTGGTGACACCATAAGGCAGTGCAGGGACACTGCAGAGGGGAAGGCCAGAACTGGGCTAAAAGCAGGAGGGCAACACTGGTTGGGACACAGTGCCTAAGAGACACTCAAACACACACACACACACACACACACACACATACACACACACACGTTTGCCCAAGTAGTGTGGGCCTCTCCATCTGGCCTTACCCCACCTCCCAAAAGCCCTTGTTTATTTAAAATGTGATGCTTATTTGGGGGTAAATAAGGAGAAAGAGACTCCAGAAAGTCTCTTTTCCACCCCTCTGCCTAGGGGCAAGATTGTTCCTTTTAAGATTCCTACCCACCCATCCTCCCTTAACAACTCTCGCATCTCCTGCCATAAAAGTACCTCCCCAAATTCAGAAAATTAAGAACTAGAACATCCAGTGGATACACACTACCAGGAACTTACCCTATGGATATAACGTTCCAAATATGTTCCAAAATATGTTCATTGCAGCATCCCTTACAACGACAAAATAACTGAAAACAACTTTATGGTCCATTACCAGGGCCTGGCTGAGTACAGGGTCATGTATCCAAGACATGACAACTGGGGCGATAAAGACAATGTGTCTCAGCCCCACCCGTCCACAGCGCACAGGCCTGCGAGCAGGGGGAGGTGGCCGGGCCGGAAGGTTAGGTGAGACTGGGCATGACGTGCCTGCAGTCCTGGAGAGGAAAGGACTCTCGCTGCTTCTCTAGTTTCCGTCTCCCTCCATCTGTACACAGCAGCCTTTCTTTTGTGACATATTCACCTGCCCCTCGCCCAGAGGGCACATCCATGGTAGCAGGTTGCATTTTCAGCCAAGTATCAGCAACTGTAGGAAGATCTCTAGGTTAAGAATATACTGTCAGCATGGAAGAATTATTCTGGGAGCCCTCCCAATGCCTTGCTGAAATGAAGTATTCCTTAAGCTCAAAGTTCAGCTAACGATAACCCATGCACATTTCACTTCCGAAGGAAACTCTGCGGTCTAGACGGGGGCTAGAGGGTGAGTCACTTTGGTTACTGCGTTAACTATTTATTGATTGTGTATTACATACAAAATTACCTTGGGGTAATGTTTAAGCCCCAAACTTAACAAAACAATAAACGTGGATTATATCACATGGTTTCTCCAGGTCAGGGATGTGAGAGCAGGAATCCAAGGGTTCTTCAGGTGGCAGTCATTGGAAGGCATGACTGGGGCTGGAGAATCTACTTCCGAGCTGGCTGGCTCACTAGGACGGCTGTGGGCAGGAAGCCTCAGTTGCTCACCACGTGGTCTTGTCCCACTGGGCTGCTTGAGCATCCTCATAACATGGCAGCCAGCTGTCCCTGGAGTGAGTGATCCCAATAAAATATGAAAGCCAAGTGTCTAGGGTGTCCTGGCCTTGGAAGCTGCACTCCATCGTCTGCTTAATATCCTATTGGTTACATGGGTCATTTCTATTCAGTATGAGAGGGGATTACTCAAGGGCATGAATACCAGGAGGCAGAGATCATTGGGGGCCGTCTTGAAGGTTGGCTACCACAGTAATTAACATTCATAACTACTATCCCTGACTCTACCCCACCCACCACTGGCCTCCAGTCCCCTCACCTGCTCCACAAAGTGTCTCACTCACCACCAACTCCCAAGTTTCTTTTGGAACAGAAGAGAGTATAAGTTGACTTATTCACTTATTAAAACAGTGTCCACCTATCATCCTATATTGAAGGTCCAAGGGGACCTGGCCCTGACACCCTCTTCTGTCTTGTTTCTACCATTTCCCTTCCACCACCCCATATTCCTGCCAGCCTCAATGATCTGAAGACCCCTAATGTGGATGGTCACCCCCCACCCAGCTGTATGCTTGTTAAAATGAGCTGTGTGACCTTTGACAGTTTTCTTAACCTCTCTGGGCTTCTCTTACCTCATCTGTAAAATGAGGATAATAAAAGCAGCCATGTGTATGGAGAAAAAGCACATACACACACCCAAGGAAGACATATATCCAGAAAGACCTGAGGAGACCTTAAGTTTTTATGCCAGGCTGATCCCCAGGCTCAGAACTTGCCCTGTTAATTGGTGAAGGTCTTACCCACCATTCTGCAAAGACTGGGTGAAGTGGCTGATTTTTTAAATACCCAATTTTAAACAAAAGATGACAAGGCATACAAATAAACAGGAAAACATGGCCCACACCAAGGAGCAAAATACATCTCCAGACACTATCCCTGAAGAAACACAGGCACCAGACTGACTAGGCAAAGCCTTCAGAATAACAGTCTTAAACATGCTTAAAGAGCTAAAAGAAAACACAGGCAAAGATCTAAAGGAAATCAAGAAAACAATATATGAACAAAATTATCATATCAACAAAAAGAAGTTATATATTTTAAAAGAAGAACCAAAAGGAAATTCTGGGGCTGAAAAATGTAATAGCAGAATTTGAAAATTCACTAGAGGGGTTCAAGAGCAGACTCAAACAGGCAGAAGAAAGAATCAGCAGACCTGAAGAGAAGTCCTTTGAAATTATTAAGTCTGAGGAACAAAAAGAATGAATAAAAAGTAAACAGAGTCAAAGGGACTCATGGGACACCATTAAATATACTAATACAAGCATCATGGAAGCCCCAGAAGGAGAAGAGAGTAAGAAAGGGGCAGAGAGATTATTGGAAGAAATAATGGCCAAAAAGTCCCAAAATTTTTTGAAATACATGGATCTACATTTCCAAGAATCTTAACAAACTTCAAGTAGGAGAAATATACACGCCCATTCACCCAAACATCTGACTTCTGAGACATTTTTCCTTAAGGAAATACCATAATCTTAAACTTGGGTGTAACAATTTTGAGTTTTAGAACAATTAGCCAGAAGTACTTATCACAGTCATTTTGTAATTGTCAACAGTTGGAACAACCTTTGTGTCCAACAATAGAGATTTGTGTAAATAAAGTATATCTATAAGATGGGACATTGTGTAGCCATTAAAAATGATGTTGACAATGTTCTGAATTGAATGTTAAGGGAAAAGAAGGGTTTACAAAATGGCCATGTGCAATCTTATTTTTGTAACCAAGGCAGGTACAAGTGTCTACACGTGAAAGAGGATTTGGAAAATGGCCATGAAAGAAGAGTAGATTTTTTTCTGAATGAGTGAGAATGTATGTGTTTTTCCTCTTTTTGCCTTCTTTTTCCTATTTAAAAAAAAAAAAAAAAAAAAAAAAAAAAACTACTGCTTTAGTCACATATCTAGTAAATGTCAGAAGTGAGATTTGAGCTCTTACTGCTTTCGGTACACTGTGTTGCTTTCTGTCCTGGCACCAAATAGCTCCACTTGAGCCTCTCTTGAGTTAGAAAGGTCTCTTTCCCTGGGGACAGCCTCCACACCCACGCCTCACTACTTCAAGCACATTAACAAGTCTAGGGAGGATTCTTAGGTTGATAAAACCTGAAGTTTCATCATCCGCGTTGGCTTTCTATTCTAAATTATCTGCTAAGCCAGACTTGGCTTTTTTGCTTATGGACATTAAACCTTAACCACTCTTTCACTTGTAAATTAAAAAGCCACTCACTAGGAACACCACGCCTGCTCCACGCCCTCCCCAGACCCCTGCCATTAATCCTGAGGGCAAGAGCCAAGAATGGGGATGACCAAACAGTTCAAGCTAGACAGTCTCATTTCTGAGTTTGTCAAGATGTCTTAGCAAATTTCCTCTTTAATTTACATAATTTCAGCTAGCATCACTTTCCCCCAAGAGGCTTTGTATATCAACCATAAACAGGAAATACGAGTCAGTCCGCTCACCTTTGCCAAAGCCTAAATGAAATCAAATTTAAAAAGTAATAAAATAAAATGAACGATGGTCATTACATTGCCACAGCGATTTCACAGTAACAAGGTCTGACAAGTATGAATTCACACCACAGCCATATACATGCTCAGACTATATGAAGCGATACTCACTTCCCAGCACTATGGACTGTTTTTTCATCCCAAAGAATCTTCAGAATTCAAGTCTATGAAATTTGAACTGTGCAGTCTCTGCAAGAATGAAATTCCACCGGGGAGGGGATTCAGATAGAAGTCAACTGATGGATGGTTCCGCTCGGAATGCACAGCTTTTAATAATAAAACAAATCTTATCACAAATCCAGGAATATTTTGCCACCAAGAGTAGAAAACTGAACCATTGGAAAGTCATGCAGTCACAAAAGATGCTAAATCCCTGAACTCATTAACTTGGGGAATAAAAAAGGAGTCCATTTTCTATTTGAGGGGCAGATTCTTTTCTGGAAAGACTCTTTCGAATTTCAAGAGGACCCCAGAATGTAGCGCAGTGATGCTCTCAGTTAGAAGCTCACCCTGGGTACAGCAGAGCAGGGAGGGTGATCTTCATTGGACCTAAGACTTCCTGGGAAAGCGCGTACCCTATAGAAAATGAGAGCTGAGCCGCAGAACTCCAGCACCACAACAATGGGTCAGTGTGGGAGAGGAGGGCTGTCTTACTACTTGAATTCTAGGAATAAGAAGCCAAAAGAAAGAGCGAGTCAAATGAAAAGAGCTAAGAGAAAAGTAATGTTAGCTTCATTAGAAAGGTAATGAAAAGAGCTTCTTATAGCTCAAGAGTTCTGTTAAATATTCAAAGCACTGATTAGACCTGCTCTGTAACTGAGGCACAGAGTGAGGGGTAGAGGGAGGAGCTAATATTAGGGGAATGAATGAACTCGGGAGAGTGGATAGCCTGCGCACACGGTGGGAAAATGGGAGTGGACTTTATATGGCGGCTTCAGCAGTGGCAATGAAGAGAAACAATTGAGAATGGGACACAAGACAAATGGTAGACTCCTGATGGCAGCTGAGAAGACCGGAGTGTCCGTACGTGTGAGACACCTCGGGCCACGCCCAGAGCAAGCTAAGGAAATCAGAATTCTATTAACAGCAGAAGGGGGAAGTGCTAACATGGCATAAACCACACAGGTGCACAATCTCTCGAAAAGAAGGAAACATCAAGAAATGAAGGAATTCCCAGATTTCCAGGCAGAATTTGAGGAATATGCCCCACTCTCTTCAGGACCAGTCATGAGATACAGAACAGAAGGAATCAGAATCGGTGTCCTAAAAGAATATGATGTCTTCCATAAGAACTATGTTTTTTATTCCCAGGAAACGAAGACCTCAAACTAAGACTTCTACAAGGGAAAATGGATAAGTCAAACCTATACTAAAGGAAGGCAAGAAAAAAAAAGAAGAAAAAGGAGGGGGAGAAAAACATCATTAGGTATCTGGGGTATTAGGTTTGAGGTCACCAGCTTTTCCTTTTCTGGGCCCTATTAAAATGTTCAAGACCAAAAAATATATGTACTGTATTTATTGGCTCCAAAATATGAAAAGAAAACCATAAAACTGAAATTAATAGGTGTTTAATGAAAATGTCTGCAAAACTTAATATTATACCAACTTCATTAATGGCTAAATTTAGTTTTCATAGAAATTCTATTCTATTGGAAAACAGTTTGAAGGGTAGATAATTCCTCTCTAGGCAGGAATTCCTAGGTGACCCCTGATGATTGCCAAGAAATCTCAGCCATTGTAAGTGAAATAAAGTACTCATGGCCAAAGCATTTCAAAAGTGAAATGATTTTTCCAAATCTTGTCAACAGTCTTTGTGACAGTGAGGGCTGGGTGCATTTTAATACATGTAGGGTGATGCAGGGTGGGGTCTCAAAGGGAGGGATGCCCAGGTGTCAAGATAGAGCAACACATGGGACACCACAGAGCCAGTGTCCCACGAGACAGAGGCAGCAGTCAAAGGAAATCTGCTCGGCACCATCCCCCAGTCCCCTTCGGGTGGCCCAAGCCCTGCCTGGCTCCCAGCGCCTCCCTGGCTGAGCCCCCAACTCCCTTTTAAGCTTCTATCATAGCAACAGCCCCAGGGCCAGACCCCCTAATTGCCAGCTTCTTCTAAGTGCCAGGAAAAAAAACCAACAACAACAACCCTCTCCAGCTCTCTGCCCCCTCCCAATACAAGCCCAGGGGGTCAGGCAGGTTCAAAAGGGGAAATAAATGAATCTTTACACATTATAAGGACCCAAGCAACATTCTCGGTGGCATTAGTGCCTGAAATGGCAGCAAGTAAAAGCAGGTGTGCTGGGCGCCCTGTCAGCTAACGACACTGATAAGCCTGCCATGCCCGGTTCTGCTTCATTTCAAACAGACTGCTGGAAGAAAAAAAAAAAAAAAAGGAGGGAAAAGCCAGAGCAGAAATAATTGCTGGAGCTTCCAGTGAGCGGAGGGAGCCTGCAGGCAGAGATCAACGCGCCTGATTTCATCCTCTTCCTTTTATTTCTATAACCTTAAACGTTCTGCTATTATAAAAGTCATCATGTCAGCTTTCTCCCCAGCCTCTCCGGCTGCCCATTTTCAAATTGTATCAATTGGTAAGGCTTTTGGGCTGAAGGATTTTCATCTTGATTTACGGTTTCTGTGCTTTAAAGATGAAGCAAACTCTACCGACCTGGTTCGAGCGTGGAGGCGCGCTGCTGTCCTGGGCGCGTGTTCATCGTCAGATCCTCCCCAGACGGCATAGAAACTAGGGAAGGGCTGGTGTGTGTCTCTTCTTCTTCTCCTTTTTTTTTTTTTTTTAAATTAGGAGTTTGGGATGAACAGATACACATTACTGTACATAAAATGGATAAACAACAAGGACCTCCTGTCTAGCACAGGGTATTATATTCAATTTCTTGTAATAACATATAACAGAAAAGAATCTGAAAAGAAAAAAATAGATGTATGTGTATGTATAACTGAATTGCTTGGCTGTACACCTGAAACTAACATTGTAAATCAACTACACGTCAACTTACAAAAAGAAAAAATATATATTAAAGCAAACAGCAAGTGAATAGCATTGTCATGAATCTCCTGCTAAAGTGGTGAAGAGAAGTCTTTGATCCTTAGCAGTCATTTGGGTCTGGGGCAGCAGGCTTTCAGTTCTTGAGGCTATTGATGACCGCTGGCTTCAAAACTGGGGAAGTGAGAACTAAGAGGTGTGCGGGCAGAGCAGGGAGCTTGCGGCAGGGTCCTTCTGAACCGCCTCTTTCTAAGTAAAGAAAGAAAGGGGCTGAGAAACAGGGGCTGTGCTGGCCTTTCTACCTAGAGGAGTGCATCAATGGTAAAGAAGTAGTAAACAGAAAATAATACAAGCCTGAACTGCCGATTGCAGCAAGTCTGCAGTGAATGCTCATACCTTGATTTCTAAGACCCGGAGAGTGGGTTATTCAAATGTTTGGGCACATCCTGGGAGGGCCGCAGAACAAACAGCAACTTCCACAGTCCTCTTTGCACCCTGTCCATCGGGAACTCTGGAATAAATGACCTGCTGGCTTTGTCATGCAGAAAAGTGTGCCCAGGTCCCACCTGTCACGCACCACCCCACCAGGGCAGCAGGTAGTAAACTAAAAAGGGAGCCTGAAGGCAGGAGGAGAGACTCAGACACAGAGTAAGAGGCTGAATTCCCTCCATCAGGCTCTGAGCCAGCATCCTTTGCAGCAGATTTGGCGCTGGGGGTGAGTTTGGTGCAGTGCGGTGGAGGCAGGAGGAAGACCACTGCGTAGGAATCGTGGGTCAGATTCAGGGGCTCCGATGGGCCAAGTGCAGCCAAACACACGTATGAATTAATCAGACACCTGCACCACGAATTTATCAGCGGGACTCGGGATGGATGTGGTGAAGACGTATGAGGCCCCATCTACGGATTTCCCTGGGAACGAGGATGGAGGTTCCCCACAGTCCCTTCCCTAATTCTTTCCAATTAATCTCTGTGTGCAGATTACAGGCCTCTTGAGTTACAGCATTGCCTCCCAGAGCTTCAAAAATCTCACTTTCCTGGGACTTAAGCCTCTTTCAAATCCTGCTAACAAGGGAGAGGGCTCTCCACGGCCCAGGTGAAACCGTGGCAAGAAATGAACCTCCGTGTTGAGGGAGAGAGAGAGAGAGAGACGAGAAAGAAAGAAGAAGGGAATGCTAATTGTGCCGGGGACGCTGACAGATTTGACAGAAAGTGTCTTCATTGAGAAATTACGATCTGAAGTTCCCTCTGGTTCCCTCAGAAACAGGAGGAGAGAGGCACGAGGGAGCCTGACAGGAAGTGAGGGTTCTGAGACTTCAAATACAAACATTAGAAAAAAAACAAGCAACATCTGCAAACAGTAAGTACTTATTTATATTTTATGGAGTGTGTGCTTGGGATCCTGACAGGTTTTTAAAACAGAGACCATATTAGGCCCATTCAGAGGCGAGAATGTCCCTTTTAAAAATGCATTACCCCTCTGCACCGGCAGGTCGGCCGGCTCCGCTGGCCTCAGGTGAGCCCTGACCCCTCCCGACCTGGTCTAACAAAACACACATGCGGGTTTTGCAAGGAAACCGTTTATGGGGCCCCTCGCTCAAGGTCAGTGCAGGCGGGCGCTGGAGGGTTAGTATTCAGCAGGCTTCTCCCTCAGCTGACAGAGCCGCTTTGAACTTTTCCCTTTTGAACAAATAGGAAGGGAAACCACAAAGAAACAAGTGCTGGGAATCATAGAAAAGAGTGTGCGGCGAAAGAAATAAATAAGCCGCAAATAAATAAATAAGTGGCCAGCCGTGTCCCGGGCAAATGAAAGGCGTCCCTCTTAGATTTTCAGTCTTCCCAGGCGTTGGGTGCCCATGAGAAACTTTAAAATAAAAACAATAGGATAAACCTGCTATCTTTCCGCCCACTACCCCCCCCCACCTCCTCCAAAGGATGAACCCTTTATTTTTGACAACAAATAAGAGGCAGTTGGCAGGTACGGTGTGCTGTGCACCATGAAATATTTAGTAAGGCAATAACGACTCCCTGGACAGCTTAAGAAAACCACGATTATATTCAGAGAGAAAGCCACGAACAAACAGAAGGGGGGGAAACACAAAGAAAGATAAAGGAAGGCCTTTCATCCGGACTTCCTGTCCAATAATGCAGCCAGGCTTGATCCATATGTTTGGAGAAAAATCAAAGTGTCACAACCATCCAAAATGTCAATAGCTCCGGTAAGGAATATTGTCGAACATTTTCTATTACACCGTTCAAGAATTTGCCTCCCAGCGCAATTTGGAAGAAAAAACTCTTTTATTTCGAAAACACTCAAAGGAAAGAGAGGAGGCGGGGGCTGGGAGGGAAGAGAAAACCAGGACAAGGCGCATTTCAGCACGGGCTGTAATACAATCACGCTCTGGGCTCCCAGACCATCCTGCCATCCTGAAAGTCAATCCTCTGATGAGAGTGAGCTCTCCTCCACACCTCTCATACGTTCTGTCTTTTTTTTTTTTTTTTTTTTTTTTTAATAGACGCTCTTGCAAAGGCACTTCCTGGATGGTTGGATGGAACGGAGCAATCTCCGTGCAGCGGGAAACCGGAGAAACCGAACTTTCAGCAGCCTTCATATTTGGGTAACCCTGCTGAAGGATGTAAGGTTGAGTCTGGAAGGCTCTCCTGGCTTCTCTCCATGATAAGTGCCTGGAACATGGGGCAACCCACCTTAGAGGGGTGAAAAAAAGGACTGGGGGTAAGCAAACAATTGACTGCGGCCTAGGCAGAATGTAAACAAAATCCACACACCTTCCCTTGGGGATCGGCCTGCAGCGTCTAGTTGGACAGAACTCGCCATACGGCGTCTCCTGGATTCGCCTCTTCAACATTCTGGAAATTCTAGAGGGAAAAATCACGCCTGAGTGACTGCTGTCTGTGGCTTGTGGAATCTTAAATAGAATGAAGCAGGCCTCCGACAATCAATATTACTGACATACTAATCTCTGTGTATAAGCCGTAGTTCGCTTCAAGGCTGTCCCGGTCCCCAAAATAATTGTTAAATGTGCTTGAGACCTTTGTGCCAGTGGGTTGGTATTTCTCCTGGTCATCTACATGGAGGTAGCACGCCAGCTGACCAGGGAGGGGTTTGGCTTCATAAAATAAAACCGCAGAGCGGGCCTGACCTTGCTCCTTTCATCCCCTCTCTGCTAGGACTTTCTGCTTCAGAACATACACTTGCCAAATGCTGAGAAGCTGCCTCTAACCCGTCCTGAGGGAGGGAGAAGCTGTTTGCATTTGTGCACAGGGAGAAGGGGAGAGCAGGGGCGGTTGTCTACATTTTTGCCCCAACTCCAAGTTTACCAGAAATTGTTTGGAAGCACAAGGTAGGCCAGGCACTCCACATTAAGGTTTCAAAATTCTAGTCTATTTTTTTCGTAAGGAATGGAAAGGAAAGGGCACACAATACTTCTGAGACTTCCCCAAGATTCTGAAATTTGTGACTCATGCTTGGGGCTGAAATTCACCCAGTCTGCATCGTATTAAATTTGGGGATATTTTGTACCAGGTGATAAATAGCCATTCCCCTCCAAGCCTTCTGCTGCCTGCTGCCCTGGCCATCCCCCAGGGTCTCCTCCCTTCCCTTAATTCGGCACCTCAAGGGTTAACATCTGGCCAAGCAGAAGGCCCTTCAGGACATCCCCACCAAGCGCTGACCGGTGGGGGCCACTGCCCACCGTTATTGAATTATTTTGACATCACCCAAGCTCAGTTCCACCACATCCATCACCCAGTCTGAAGTCTTTCGGCCTGTCCTTGGTTGGGTTCCTGTAGAACTTCTCCAGGAGAGCAAGAAAGACAGCAGACGAGCCAGACTTTTCTAAGCTCTCCCTTCCTTGGCTGGAACTGGGTTTTTGACCACCCTCCATCTGAGCCGTGGATGGAGGTGCGGGAACACTGAGGAACATCAGGCCAAACAGGCGAAACTCAACTGCCTCTTTCCCAAGTCACAAGCAGTAAACAGCAGCAGAAATCAGCAGCCACAAGGGTATAATTGTCATTAGTATGTAAATTTTAAAAGTGCAGCCAAAAATATCAATACCCCCCACTTAATTTATTACTATATAAAGATGGATGGTAGTGGAGCATAGTATTGATTTTTAGAGGCCTTAAAAAAAATAGCAAGGAAGAAAATAGTCAAAGACAACTTAACACAAAATGCTGTGTCTCCAAATTAGTCATTGTGCTTTTTTAAAAACACGCACACACAAAACCACTGTACTGTCAGCCTGCATGGTTCAATCTTATTTGATGGGCTTTTCTGAAAGTGAAGAAAAGGCAGAGGCCGTTTAGGTAAAGAGCCCTCTCAGAATGGATTCAATGTAAAGACGGGTTAGCATTTTTACTGTATCGACAGCAAACCATTAGGCAGCCACCCTCCAGCCCAGCCACTGAGAGGAAATCGAAGAGGAAGGTTCCCTGGCTGGGCTGGGCAGGAATGCCTGTCAGCTCCCGGTCCCCGGCCGGCCGGGCTGTCACGGATCTTCCTCTCCCCGCCTGGTGTAATTCTGCCATCACTCCCACATTTACCAAAGTGTTAGTAGGAATAATCATGACCACTAGATAAATAGGTGAATTCATCAGCAGGTTTGAAACTGTTCTGGAGAGGCTGTAATCCTGGGAACTGTGTTTGTATCTGAAATGACGCAGAGATCAGAACATCACTGTCCCCTGTGCCGTTAAAGGATGGGTCACTTCTCCGCTTCTGACATCTGGAGATGCCTGCATTTATACAGAGGGAGACGAGGGCTGGAGAGACGAGGTGGTGAGGGAGCAGAAAGGAAAAGAAAGCAATAAAGATGTAGAGACGTATTGATTTGGGAAGTGTCTGTACCGTCACACCACTTACTTCGTTTTGTTTTTCGGGAACTGGGGCTCTGCATCTTTGAACGCTCTCCTGATTAGAGCAGGTGAGCCTTTTTTGTAGCCTGGATCCAGGTTATGTCTCTCTACATCTCCTGGAGAGCCAAGATTTCCAAAAGAATAGGAATGCCCATGTTTGAAAGTAATAAGATAAGGATATTACCTGTCTCCTATTTCCTGAATTCCAGAGGTCTCTCTCGCGCTCCCTTCAACAAACCCTGTGAACTATGGATTACTGCCATGGGCTTTATTATGGCATCTGGGGAAACATTTTTTATAGAGATGTTCCACCAATAATCAGGCTACAAGCCAAGAGGAGTCCCTCACATTCATCAGCCTAGAAATATGCACCTTTTCGAGAAGCATTTTGTCAAGAGAAACTCAGACTCCAATAAGAGCTGCTCAGCAGGGTCTGTGCTATCAGACTGAGATTTCTAATTTATCAGGATGCTTCTGCCGTATGAAGCAAGAGCTCTCCTCACTTTGCTTATGAAGTAGAACTGTGGTTCACAATGAACATCTAGTTGCTAGCTGTCTTCTTGCTGTAATTGGATTTAATTCATTATCTTTCATTTCAATAAAATCACAGGGAAAACACAGGGATGAAAATGTGTAGGCTAATTGCTTATGGAAATTCAAGTGCCGCCCTCGGTATAAATTTACCCCTTGCATGAGGAAGACACAGTTGTGTCATTATCCTGGAATTTTCACAACAATATGTAATTATAGAGAGGAGCAGGTGTAATTAGCGAGTCTTTCCACAAAGCAGGTAGCATTCTTGGTTAAATATTTACAGCTGCGCAAACAGCCGGTAATAATGAGGGTTTTCTCAGCCACACGTTACAGAGCATCCAACAAATATTATGAAAAGTGGTCATTATCAGCCCGGCAGGCGCTGCTTTGCCTTCTCGCTTGTGAGAAACGCTTCTGTGCGGTTTGCAGGACGGGAATCTGGGCTGAGTCGGCAGTGCGGTTTCAACAGTGATGAAAACAAGGAACTATGATCACCTCTTCCCTTGCTGCTGCCGAGAGGAGCAATTAAAGCTGCATATTTAGAGGTGACATCAGCCAGGACTCCTGCACAGAAAATGTGTCGCTTTTTTTCCCCTTCTTTCTTTCCTCGGTCCCTTTTCTGTCCAAAGGAAACCCACAGCAAACGGCAAAGATGCCGAAAGCTGCAGGCTCGTAAACTCCGAACCACTCACAAGGGTCAGCCTGACCTGCAGCTGTCGCACAAAATAAAATCAATGCAGCCCCCCACCCCTTCCTGGGCAAACACCCTCCGTGGCTCTTTATTACCAAATGATATGAACTTTGACCCAACCTGAACAAAATTTAATATTTTCTCCCAAATATTTTAAAAATTCATTCTGGGGCTCTAGAGGAGTCAGGGAGTCTGCGAGCCGTAATTTGACATCTGAATTATTCTGAGACTGATACGGAAAGCTATTCACAAGCTTATTTGGAGAGGTGTCAATCAAGATACCACTTGTGCAGGGAAGATGGACGCAGGCTTAGGATGGCAGATAGCTTTCAGGGAACTACAAAATAAAGGGAAGGCAGGCTCTGATGAACACGTTACGTCTTCATTCTTGACGATGACATTTTTTTTTCAATAGCAACCTAGGAGACCGGTATCCCCAGGATGTGCCTTTCTCCACACCTGTAAAGACATTTTAACATTTATTAAAAATGATAACCATAAACAACAAACATGGTGTCTGAAACTCGCCTCTGTTCATTTCAATGCGCTGATTAAGATTTTAAGCAATGCTTCTAAATTAAGACTGTCAGGCCGCCATCCTCCTCACAGGGTTGAGGTCCTGATCTCGCACGGGATTGTTTGAGCAGGCAGCCTTTCAGAGTGGATCGCCGAGCCGGGCCAGCGATGGTCCGTGTTCTTTTCATTCCTTTTCGATGCGATGGGGGTGACTCAGTTAGTCCCAATCATCCATGAGATGTGGCCCAAAATAAAATGGCTGGGCTCTGATAGCCTCCTCCCAAGGTATTTCCCAGCTGACAAGTCACAATGTTAATTACCCATTGTTGTGATCTGAAAGACACCGAATTTTAATTATGTAAATTCGGAGCCATTTTGTTCCTAGTAGCAAAAAAGCAGCAGACAGTGTTTTCCGTAGAGGGAACTGTAATTCCTGTTTGGAATCTCGGCAAACAACGGCAATGCGTGTGACGTGGCCAGGAAGAGTCAACTCCATCCTGGCCTGAGCAACCAGGGGATGACGTCTTTCTCAAGAGACAAAGAAAAGGACATGGTCTCCGACATTTCGTTTCTTCTGGCATCTTTCTTGGGGGCCAGTTTGCTTGGCCATGTCTGCTAACGTGGATGGCTTTGCAGTGGGCAAACAAACACCTCCAACTTCAGTACCTGTGACGGCCAAACCATTATCAAACAGAAGTTACATCAAGCACCTCCAACAGGTCCCCCAGATAAGCTGGAAATGTTTCCTGCTAACTACCAAAACTCTATTTAGAAAAATCCTTCAAGCTGAAGAATAAAATCAAGTTCTCCTTGAAGCTACGGGGATCCAGGAATCTTCCCCATTTCCCAGGGAACTCCTTATTCTGGAATTATGTTCTCCTTGGCTGTTCCTTCATCCGCTCATCATCCCCTCCATCATTAGGAATCTGTCCAATGTCCAAGAGGTACATGGTACCCACGGAGAGCATATGGGTGTTTATGGGGATCAAGCTGGACTTGATTTCAAGTTGGACTTGATCCCCCAGGGTTATATGGTGGTATGTCTCAGAGCCTCGAGAAAACTGACGGGGTGGGGAGGGATCATGTAACTCAGCTAGAAAAGAATATAAAATTTTACGATTATATTAAAATGAACAGTGATATATTATGGGCTAGAATTTAAATTTATTGATTTTTAAAGATGAAATAGGGGACTTGAAAGAAAATGTTCCCCTGGAGCATATTACCTAACCCTTGACTGCATCACACCCCAAGCCCTGGGAGGCTGGGTGAAAGATGGTTCAAGTTTTTGCTCCTTTGCTTTGAAAAGGCCTGGTGTGCCTTGGTCCTCAAGAAGTTTATGATCTGGTGCCTTTTTTTTTTTTTTTTTTTTTTTTTTTTTACTGCTTCTCAGTCTGATAAAAAATGAACCAAACCGCATCACAGAAGACCTGGTCCTACCAATGGGGTAACCTTTAATGCAAAGGACCAGAATCAGGACGAAGAGGGAGCTCTGGGGCGTGGGAAGGGAGGGGGAGCGTGGGGGAAGAGTGCATGCTTCACAAATAGGTCACATCAACAGCCAAGAAAACAACTAGCCAAACTTAATCTGCAAGGTAAGCGGGCAGCCAGAGACCTCACCCCCACACCAGTCCTGTTTTCAGTAGGATTTTGGCAGAATAGCCTGAATTAAAATCTAATAACTTTAAGCAAGCCTGCCATAAGATGATAAATGAGAGGAAGAAGAGTAACTACCACTTAATGAACACTTGCTATGTGCCAGGTTTATTATCTTCTCAGCAGATCGCCGTCGCAAACCCATTTTCCAGATGAAGAAACTGAGGCTTCAGGGGCCTGAGCTTGCCCAAGCAGACACCACTAGCAAGCCTGTGCTCCCATCCCTCTGCCACACCACCTACCTCGAATACAGTTCTGTATTCCAGGTGCTTAAAATTTGGGCGGCCTAGAGGTCTCCCTGGAGAAGAGGGAAAACAGAGACGATCTCAACTAAAAAGAAGCAAGGAATGATGTCTTCATTCCCGATCGCTGAATTTACAGCCTCCGAGCATAGCTACTGTCTCCTTTCTTGAACGCATTTCCTCCCTCTCCATTGGTCACTCCTTCCTCATCTACTTGCTCTGTCCCAGGACTCCATCCAAGACTGTCTTCTCTTCTCACTCTTCCTTGTCTCTCCAGAGCAGAGTTTCTCAGCCTGGGCACTACTGGCATTTGGGGCTGGATAAATATTGAGGGGCTGCCCTGTACACCGTGAGCTGCTCAGCAGCGTCCCTGGCCTCTACACACCAGACGCCAGCAGCTCTCCGCGCACCCGCATGACGGGGGCAATCAAGACTATCTCCCAGACACGGCCAAACATCCCCTGGGGGGCAAAATTGGCCCTGGTTGAGAACCACTGCTCTAGATGAATTGCTACATCTTTAATTCCTGTTTCTCTGTATTTAATTACCAACCGCACACGTAGATATGGACCATCTCTCAGAGCTGCTTGCGCGGTTCACACCTCTCTCCCAAGCTTGGCCTTCCTTATTATCAGACTGCGGAGGTCTCACAAGCGCCTCAAACTCAGCACATTCAAGAACGAATCTATTAGTTCCTGGACCCCCAAAGTTGCCTCTCTTATCTCAGAAACAGCCCTCAACACCTGTGAGTCATCCATCAGCACCCCCACCCCTCCAATCCACTACTACTTCCTGTTAGTTCTGCCTTCTGGCTTTCTCCTGCATCCGTCCCTGCTTCCCATTTTCAGTGTCCCCCCCACTCCAAACCATGCCACAGACCTTGGTTGTCCTCCTCAGCCTGCCCCTGCCCCCATCCACATGTGCACAACAATATTCCCCACAGTGATGTGTAGGATCTGCTCATGGTAGCCTCCCTGCTTCCTTATGATCCTCTGGTGGTTTCCTACAGCTCTTAAAAGAAAGTCTGAATGTCCGCCATGGCTGGAGGCTGGCCTGATCTGGTCCTGCCAGACTCACCTCAAGCCATGCTCCCGGTCTTAGGGCAGTTCACCAGGCGTGGTCACCAGCCCCTCATACATTTGATTCCACCCACCAGGACTGCCCATCTCTCACTTAACTGACCCCCATTCACCCTTAAAGACTCAAATTTTCCCTGAATTAGGTCCCGAGGTGTCCTGATCCTCCCTTCCACCCCTCACCGCTACTGTGACTTACACGGTACTATTTTGTTTACTCCTTTAATTATGAGTCTTCTCTGCTAGGCTCTAAGCTCTGTGACGACAGAGACCCTGGTCGCTTCATACACCACCGTCTATACCTGCATCACTGTCTACACCTGCATTGCGTTGTTCAATATGGTAGCCACTGAGCACTGGAAATGAGGCAAGTGTGAATTGAGATGTGCTGTGTTAATAAATGGAACGAGCAAACTCATCCTCCACACACATGATCCAACATGCCAATCAGACCTTGTTGCTCTGCTACTTAAAACCCTTCAGGAGCTTCAAGAAGGACTTTGAGCTCCTCACCACAGTCTGCAGGGTCCTTCTACCCCGGGATCCTGTCCGGGCTCCAGCCTCAAGTCTCACACCCCATGGGAACTTCACAGCTCCGCACAGGCTGTTCCTTCTGCCTGGGTCTACCCTTCCATCCCTTCTCTGCCCAGCTCTCTCTGACTGCTCTTAAAGTCCATCTCCCGAAAGCCATCCTCGAGTCCCATGGGACAAGGAAGAGGCCCTACTGGATTACAAATCATTCATTCATTCCCTGCGTTAGCTCCTGGGGATCCAATAGTGAGGAGGAAAGATGCTTTCTATCCTCTGGGAGCTTACAGACCGGCTCCCTCATCAGACTCTGGGCTCCTGACACGGAACACGTCTTTTATCTCTGAAGCCCCATCTGTAGCCCGGAGCCTGATATAGGTCTCAGCCATCATAAATGTTTTCACAGATAACAAAATCTCATCCACCCCGATGCCGCGGGTCTCCCGAGAAAGCATTCACAGGCAGGTGAGCACCATTCACGCCTCAGCCTGGGATGCTTACTGACCCCCTTCCCGATGCCCCTGGGGAGAGGGGTCGGCTCAGCCCCGGAGTTACCAGTTAGGCCAGCATTTGCTCAGGGATTACTGGGCCCTTTCCAGGAAGGGATTACCTTGTGTCCAAACCCACCGGGCATGGGAACAGCCCTCCAAATATTTGCTGAGAGTTCCTGACCTTTACCTCCCCTTCCCCCAGCCCCACGGGGCGGGCGCGTGATCTGCGCAGCTGCGGGCTGACCGGCAGCTCCAGACTCCTCCCTCCGCCTTTCTCCCTGCCGACTCCCAGCCATCCCTTGGGTGTTCAAACCAGGCCTGGCTGCCAGGGCAGTGCCTCTGCTGAGTCACTCTTCCTATTAAATAGGGAGGCAGGATCCTCCCCCTGTGGACTCTAAGACCATTAATGCCCTGGGTGGCATCACTTTAATCTGTGCTCTTGAAGCCAACCGCTGTCACAGGTGCCTGGCTGGGAGGACACCGCTTATATTAAAGCTCAGGATGGAGGGGAAAGCAGCTCTGGCCAGCAGCAGTGCAGCTGGGGAACTCAGGGAAAGATGAGCCCATGATGGAACATCTGGAATGAGACACAGGATGTGGAGGGGATGGCTGTGGCTTCTGAAAGTTCAAAATTTCCCCCAACTCCCCCGCATCAAGATGAGCCACTCAACTAGACCAAAGACATTGCATGAGGTTCTCCACAATGTTGGGGTTCTTCCTGCAGGCAGAGCCAAGGGGACAGGGCAACAAGGTCATTGCTTACTAAGAGGCAAACCAGAAGAGGACCAGGCCGGGCAGAGTCTCAGAGAGACACCCCTATCCTCTGCAGGCTACAGGTGAAGAGAAGGGTTGACCGGAAGGAGGGGAGAGGCTTCCCTGGAGGGGAGGAGACCTCCAGGAAGAAGACAGCAAACGGGAAGATGCAGGGAAGGCTCAGGGGTCACGGGACTTCTGTGGGACAAAAGACCCCAAAGCAGGCGTCATAATTCTGGAGAGAGAAAGGCAGAAGGCAGACGGAATCAAAGGGTGAAGCATCCGAAAACATGTGTCTGGGTGAATACCAGCCCTGCTCGCCAGGACCACGGGGAGGGCCCCCCTGAGGCTGGAAGAGGTTGTATGGGGTCAGATAAAAGCAAGCGTTACCTGCATGAGGTAATGCTGGGGAGCTTTGCCACAACCTCCCCCAAATTGTTATGTATCTCTGCTACACCGAAAAGGGTCTGATTGTAAATGGAGCCGCAGTTATGGGGAGACCTCCAGGGAGGTACCTGGGGAGTAAAAGATGGTGTGTCTTGCTTTCCTACTAGGCAGGCAGGTGAGCCTTGCCAACAGAGGGGGCCCAGACTCTGGTGATGGCTCCAAAGTGGTGTGAGGAATGCTTTCATAGACCCCCCCCCATGCCAGCAGCCCCACCTTTGGCTGCAAGACTGACATTTCTACAGTGGGGTATGAAGGGCTGGCAGACACCGTCTCACGTGCCATCCCCTCCCTCCCACCCGCAGGCTGGCTTCCCTGAGTCTCTTAGAAACAACCATGACAGCATTCAGAAAAGAAAAGAGGGGAAAGTAATAAGCCTTTCCCAGGAGGAGAGACACCAAACTCTCAGATCTCCGAGGCCCAAAGGCTAACTCCTTCACAAGAGAGCAGATAGAATTCCGATGATCCCCGGGTCCAGAGTGGTGTTGGCAGAAAGAAATTAACAGGTACAAGGAGGCCATGGGCATGATTCCAATGACAAAGCCGGGCTCGGCATCAGGGGAGGCTAGGCTCTGCCCCGCCTGTGAAGTTAGGCTCAGGCGAGCCATGTGGCCTCCCAGGAGAAAGCACTCTCTAGCTCCCAGTCATCTCTCGGCCCCATGGCCACTTCCTCCAGGAAGTCCTCTGGGACTGTTTCTCTTCCCACCTGCAGTCAGGGTCCCACCATCACTGGCTTTCCAGGACTTGGCTGTGCCCTCCCTGGGACTCATCTCAGTTTGTGATGACACACGGTTGAGTACGTTTATTCGGTGACTGAATCTTGCATTAGCCCACAGGCCCCATGGGGACAGGAACCGTGGTGGTTTTGTCCTGTATTCTCAGAGCCATCACATACCTGGATGTATTTGTTAGATGAACAAGGTCTTGGTAGCGACAAGGGTCGAGGCTCCAATCCAGGTGGTGTTTTCAGCCTAGTGAAGACCCAGCTTAGACTATTCCATGAGGCCAAATTCCCCTCCTGTGAAGACCCTTCTTCAAAGGTGGGATTTTCTTCTCAGGCCCTTCTCATCAGGCCCTTTTTTCTTTTCTTTTCTTTTTTTAAGTGGAGGTGCTGGGGATCGAACCCAGGACCTTATGCATGCAAAGCAGGCGCTCTACCACTGAGCTACGCCCTCCCCACCTTCCCCAGGTCCTTTTACCAACCCACTTCCCTGCCCACAAACGAGGGGAGGAGATCACCTTTTCCCACGGGCCAGAGGCGGGGGTTTCTCTCCAAGTATGCTGGTCCCCCTTGTCTGGCCACCACATCCCCATGATGCCCAACAGAGGTGTCTTGTTTTTTTTTCTTCCTTTGTGCACAGGTTACAGGAGGGCCAGAAGCTGGAGGCCCTGCCAGGGCTGAGGCTCAGTGCCTCTCATAATGGGAGGTCAAACGAAATGAAAACCCACCTCCCTGGCCCCATCATCTGAATTCCTACATTGGCTATGACATGGCTAAGGGGAAAATATTGGATTTATTTTTATGAGTTAGTCATCACCCTAAGGCCCTTAAGAGGAACCACGCGAAGTGAATCCATTCAGAAGGTCAGAAGGTCATCGCTAACTTGTAAAAATAAATCCAATATTTTTCACTCTGTCTTATTAGATTTATATGATGCAGACATCCGAGGGCGGTTCTTTTTTTTTTTTTTTTTTAATGGGCATTTTCCAGTTCTAGTCAGAGTATTTCTTCCTCACCTCAACCAAATACCCAGTCCATCTCCAGGTTTCTGATGATTGCCTGGCTGTCTGGCAATTTCTCAATTTTTTTTTTAAGAATGTATTTTGAAATGAGTCCCTGCAAATCTTCACATCTCTTTCCATCATTCCACCTCTATAGAGACCAGCACCAATGTTTCTGGGCCGAAGTAGCCAAACATGGAGGTTGGATATAATTGAAAGTACTTGACAGGTGATACCCACCTCATAGGCTCAAAAATTCACTTTTTATCTGGAAAAAAAAAAAAAAAAAGGCAGGAGTGTAGGATCCATGGACTCACTGTCATTACCCAGGAAACCAACTGTGCCACCCACCTGCTGTCCCTCAAGTTCCCAGGTTGCTTCTGTCTTGGCCAGCATCACTCAAATGACAGTGAGGAGTTCCCAGTTATCAGCAAGTTTATGGGAAAGTCCATCCCTCTCCTGGGTGTGTGCTCAAGCTCACTCCCCTTTCTTTTCTTTCCTTCCTTACTGTCTGCACGCTTACTTCCTCTAGCGAGAGTTTGACATTTAATCAGAACTGTTTTCTGTACCCAAAACCAGCTCAGGCTGCTATGACAAATTACCATGGGCTGGGTGGCTCCCACAAGACAAATCCATTTTCCTCCAGTCCTGGAGGCTGCAAGGCCACGGTCAAGGTGGCGGCGGGTTTGGTTTTACGAGGCCTCTCTCCTGGGCTTGCAGGTGGCTGCCCTCACATGGTCTTCTTCTTTTTCTCTTTGACTGATGAGAGTCACACTGGAGGAGGGCCCACCCTAAAGACGTCATTTTCACTGAATCTGCCTCCAAACAGAGTCACATTCTGAGGCTGGGGGTTAGGGCTTCAACTTAGGGATGGAGGAGAGAGGGGGACAAAATCCAGCTCGTAACACCCTCCCAAGACAGACACTAAGCTTTCTACGGACGAGGAGGCTCTGTCTTCAGATGGCTTTCCTGTCCCTCGCAGTACTCCGCTTACAGCTCAGCACAGATGGGGCTTTGCACAGACTTGAGGAGTTAACGCTCAGCAGTGAGAGGGCGAGGATGCGCGGATTATCTTTAAGGCACATGACTGTCCAGTAACCATCATTCTTGTTATTTCATAGCTGCACTTCATATTTTATCCGTGTGCCCATGTCCACACATGTTACCCTCTCACGGACCACTTTTCTCTATCAGAGACACATCAGACAGAAAAAGCAGGAATGGCATTGACCGTGATCTTAATCTGCTGATTACGAATGGTGGGAACCATCATAGCCCCCGTGGTTTATTTGTGTTTCAACCCCTTTTTTGAAGCTGAAATTGCAAATTATTGTGTGTTCTCAGGAGAAAAGCCATCAGTGTGAATTTCCAAGGCCACTTTGCCGCCTGTGAGACTTACCTAGAGCCAGTCCGATTGGCCCCACTGGGCTGGACGTGTCTCCGCTCCCCTGGAGAGTGTGAACAGTCATGTCGTCACAGGACCCTCTGGCCTGGCGGCCCCACCTCTTGTCTCCCATTCCTTCTCAGTGATGAAGAGGCTGGAGAACGCTGGTTAGGCCAGGGGGCTTGGAGGAAAGTGAGTTCTGGAATTCTCCAGAATCCATTAACTAGTGCTTTAAATTCTTATCGCTGTAAGCTTCATTTGCCCTCAGGAATATATCTTTATGCGAGAAGTAAGCTGCTCTCAGAGCGGTGTGATTTTAAGGGTCCTCCTGCACCCAGAATATGCAGCATGCTTCAGAATTCCACCGTCAAAGCCACTCCTTTGATTCAAGGAAACCTTTTTTCAAAGTGTGCTCTGTGGAACATTAGGTTCATATAAATCACTATCTTGAGGTGAGGCGGGAGGGAGGCGGGTAAGGAAGAGTTCTCTAAGGAAAGGGAGAGAGACTACATTTTCTTTTCCACACTGTCCTCCTAGCTCCTAGCATGAGGCCTGCCACGTTGGATAGACAATCAATCTCTATAGAGCGATTGTTTCACTGGCCAGATAAGTTTGGGAAACACCAGACGAAAGCCAACATTAAGCGAGTTTGCTTTACCTTGGGCCTTTGCAGAGCTTCTGTGAAAGGATGTTCCTGTGGGATGCCGAGAGGGGGGCTTCTCTGTAAACATATTTATTTGCATCTAATATTCCCAAATGCAGTTAACCGCCAGATCGAGATGCTCTTGTTCTACAGCGGAGGAGTTTTATCAATGAAGAGCTTCCTGGGCGGTGCTGAAGGAGAACACTAAAAAGCGCTGATAAAAACGGCCTTTGTGGGGACTAAGAAGCCACTGTGTGGTCGGGGAACCTGGAGGTTTGGGAAGCCCACTTGAGGGATATGCTGATGGGAAATGCTGTCTCTGGAAGGTATCTGATTGAACGTGTTTTGGTTGCATCAGGCGTGGGCAGAGAACAGAGTGTTTCAGAGGATGCTGATTTGCGTGGATACATCCCTGGGTCCCCAGCAGGTGTCCAGGGCAGGTAAATCTTCATGGGATGGGAGAATGAGCGGGAAGTGGGGAAGGATGCGGAAGGAGGGGAGCCAGCAGAGCTGAGAATTGGGGTTGGTGGAGCCGGAAAGATGGGTGAGGGTGAGGAGTTGGGGCCCCAAGAAACCCTGAAGACAGGTCATATATTGTAGCGACACCCAAGCCCCACCCTCCTTGCTGCCTGGTGCCACCAAATCAATTCGACCTCATCATCAAGAAGCTAAGTCCATTCTTCTCATTCTGGAAAAAGACAGTGAGACAGAGAGAAAGAGAGACAGAGAGACAGGACAGCTCCCATCTCTCAGAGCTTCAATTCAGCCCTCCCTTTGATGAGCTGCCGGCATGAAGTGCACAAAAACAAGAGCAATTTAAAACTCGGGAAACTCGGCTTTCAATAATTCCCCGCTAGGTTTCCGGCTGCAGAAGAGTAAATAACACAACGGCTACAAACGCTGGGAGCAAAATCGCCAATAACGGCTCCATGCTTATAACTTTCCCAATTTTCTGCAATCTCCACCGCTTCTCTCTTGACTTGGGGTCTGTATCAGATTTTTTTTTTTCTTTATTGAACATCTGCCTTGGGAACCACTGTCACAAAAAGTAATAAACACATCAATCCAAAAGAAAAAGAGAGGATTGTGCAGTCCAAACTACTTAACCAATCAAATTGGCAGCTGGAGGGATGAAATGGAGGGGTGAGAGCTAAGAGACCCACTTCTAGAGAACGTTTCTAATGATGGTTCCCACCCGCGGCAGAAGGTGTCCCCAAACTGCACCAGTGCTGCCGAATAAGTTAATTGCAGTTTTCTAACACTAATTATAGACTGCAACCTTTTTCGAGATCTCAAGCCCTGGGATTAATTTGTAAGTCTTTCGTTCAGCCAAAATTTGACAGCTCTTACTTTGCCTCTGCCTCCTCCAAAATATAAGAGAACAAGGGGGAGGATCTGTCTTGGAATAAAGAATTCCTTTCCTTATAAAATAAATCCAAACAATCATATCGCCTTTCAAATTCTTACCCGTGCATTCTGCAAACGTGTACTAGAGAGGGCAATTATGATGTTCGCTTGTCCCTGAAGGTCCCCCCTCCCCACCCAAATAACAACAACAAAAAAATTATGCCTGAAAGGGAAACAAAAGCAATTTATGTTTTCCAGTTATCGTCCCAGAAATAGCCAAAGATTACTTGCATACCGAGCAGACGAAATCAAATCTTTCACTACTGCTTAAAAAAAAAAAATCCTATTACAAATTACTTTTAACTCAGGTGTGTATAGTTTGCTCGTTCTTATCCAATTGTAAATTAGACCAGGGCTGCCTGTTGGGAGGGAAAAGTGGCTTTTGAAACATGTCTTATTGACTGGGTATAAATTACCTGCAGCAGATTTGTGAAGCAAATTTGAAGCAGGAGATGCCTTCAGGCAACATTGTATTGATTGCAGATTGATATTCAGCTGATTTTTAAGGTGAAAAATAAATATTGTTTTAGCAGCAATTTAATTAACAAATCATCGCACAAATGGTGAGAATGTTGTGTTGTCTAATACAGGGATTTAAGCTTTTTTTTTTTTAACAATTATCTGATAAGTGCTTAGTTTCCTGTTTAGATTAATTGTCTTTAGTTATCACTCCAAGTCTCTCTGTGAATCCGCATAAAGTAAAATAATGGTTAGGGGCTCCCCGCTCATTTTTCTTTAGACTCTAGGAGTGAGACCTCTCCCTGCTCCTGAATGAAATGAACACGCTTCTCTTTAGCCCTGGCAGAACCTGAGTTGTGCTGTTTTTAGCAGGACCCTTGTGACAAGTGGAAACCGGAGGGAATTGGGACGCCCAGCTGTCAAGGCAGCTCTGGCCTCAAGTTGTCACATGACCTTGGGCAGATCACTTGACTTCTCCTGGCACGGGTTCCTTCGTGGGTTAGATCATCCCTAAAGTAATGGTGTCCTGATAAACAAGCAGCTGTGGGCGGGGGAAGGCCCTGGACTGGTAGTGTTTGCCAGTTCCCATGGTGTCAATACTCCCGCTGTTGCTGATTTCAAGCTGCCAGTTTGACGTTACTGACTGCAGAGTTGGGATGAGATGCCTCAAGCCACCTCCAGCCAGATCTAGCTGACCACTGCCCCTAAGATCCCTTCTAGTTCAAGAATTCCATTACTTTACGAATGTAACATATAGAAATGGCTCACCAGCTTTCAGAGAAGGAATAAGAACAATTTTTAAATGCACATACACAAGAAGAGAACTATACCTTTCTGTTCTGATAATTCAGAAATTATTTCAAAACCTCCAGTATAACAGGGTTATAATGAATATCAATATGATTTCTCATTAACAGGATGTTTAGAATACCCAGCTTTTCCCATTTTGTTCTGTTAGAGGGAAAAAAAGCAAGACATTAGCAAAATCATCTAATATGGAGACAATGTTTGTAAGGGTTTCCAGAAGTCCTCCAATGAACTGATTTTTTTACATGTCTTTTTTCATTTAATTCCAAAGAACTATATGAGCATTGAGGAGAATGCAGGTGAATTCGGAAAAGCAAAAAATCTCTGTAATTACTTTACCCAGAGATTAACATATTGGTATATTATCATTCAGTTATTTCTCTTTCCTTCTTCTCTCTTACACACATGCACTTATATATTCTACTTTGACAAAAATGAGATCAAGCAAGGTTTTGTGACTTTTTACTTGCTAAACAATGAAAATATTACCATGTCATTAAATATCCCTGCATTATATTTAAGGGCTGCATCACCAAGCTTTAATCAATCAATCAAGCAGTCCTTTATTTTTGGACCTCTTCCAGTTATAGGGTAATGTTAAGACCACAGTGTATTCAGCATCCTGGACTGAATCTTTGAACACAGCCGTAATGATTGCTGACGAATCAATTTCAAGAACAGGAGATGCCGCATCTACTAAGGTACTTATTAAAAAAAAAAGATCACACTTGTCACTGAAAGAAACCCGTTATCCTTAACTCTATGAGATCAGAGAACACCCATGGGCTGGGGACAGGCCCAACGTTGGTTGAGTGATGGCTTACGGTTTTATTTTGTTTCTCCATAACGATGACTATAAACATGGGGGAGGGGCCCGGGAGATCAGTTCTTCATCCCTCTTCCCATTTTGGAGAGGCTGCCTAGGAGGGAAGTGGAGGAAACCTTGACAAAAGCCCACACAACTGTCCTTGCTTGGAGGGGAGAGGGCAGGAAGGGCTGGCCTCCTGCTAATGGGCAGAGAGGGCTCCGCACACTTTAGAAGCTCCTTCAGGGCTGAGAAAACGGCCACCTGAAGGGCATTAGAAACCCATCTCTTGCCATATGGAAAATTTCTGATTTGCTTTTTCAACAATATTCAGAGGACAGTGAATCCAGGAACTAGAGCAAGCAAGATGACAAAGAAACTATCTGAGATAAGGGAAGAGTGAATGGAGAGAAAACACAATTGATTAATTAAAAACCATCATCTGAACAGCAGGTTGGATACTGCAGAAAATCAATTTAATGAGGTAAAAGACAAATTCAAGACATTTTCTATTATACACATGGGAAAGTTTGAGAGAGACCGATTTATACTGACAGAGAAAAATGATCAAAGATGTATTTGAAAAACTTCAAGACTGCCACTAATAGAACAAAAATGGGGTATGTCCTAAATGTTTTAATAATAAGAAGAAATTAAACATTTTTTTATAAAAAGGATGGGAAAATCAAATTAGCCTAAAAAACCCCAAAATAACAGAAAACCAAACATTAGTCATAATATATAAATAGATTAGCTATTAAATACAAAATCAGATAAATGAGTCAACTCTGTTAAATTCAGAGATTCTCAGAGTAAAAAAAAAAGTGCTATTTAATTAGATAATCCTAAAACAAAAGGATTTAAGAATATTAAATAAGGATATAAAATTTTTGAAAAATATAATAAGGTTGATTTAATACATACATAACAAAAAATTGTACTCCCTACAAAGGAAGACAATCTTATTTTAAATTTTCCATAGAATATTTGCAAGAATTATCTTTTAATTTCCAAGGATGACCTTCATCAATTCAAAAAAATGTGTATAGTTTGCAGACTAAGAATAAGCCCAACAATGATCTCCCCTTCATTTCCAAGATTCTGTAGAAATTTTTGAAAAACACCTAAGAATAAGGGACAATCTATAGCTGTCCTAGGAAACTGAGAAGAATGCAACTCAATGGACTGATGGACTCAAGTTTTAAAGAACTTCCAGAAGCTGCAGAAATAGAAGTGAAAGATACTCCAATCAGTGACAAAGAGCCTGCCTTTAATGGCAGGTGTGGAGGAACCCTGAGAAGAATCTCAACACTCAAGGGGTCCGGGAGGACCTCTAATACCATAAGGGCAGCTTTCAGGATGAGGACGGCCCAGGAGTGGCCGACGAGGCATCCGAGCACAGTCCTCTTTAAGATTCTTAAGACAGTTCAGCCTCTTCCAGTGATGTGGTGAAATTGATGTCTTCTTCTTGGTCTCAGGGGCTCCCTGTGGCCCCTGGGCTCTGGCCCCTTGCCCTGTAGGCAAATCAAAGTATTGGGTGGTAAAGACCCACAGAAAAGTCATCACTGTGTAATATTTTTTTCAAAGCATGAATTTGTCACAGTCCCCGGATAAAAAATGCAGCATCTTCATTCTCAGATTCCAAAGTCCTGAGTTTAGAAATTTTTAAAAAGAGTTGGAGGTGGGAGGTGGGAATGGGAATGGAAAATCAAACCATATCTCCATTTTGAAAGTGAAGTCAACCCAGTTTTCTCATTTTCTTTTTTGTTTGTTTGTTTTTCCAAGAAAAATAAATATCTAGGCATGCTTTTTGAGTTGTTTTTCAAATTCATTGAGTAAAAATCATACAGTCTAGTGTTTTACAAAGTGCTTTGAGACATAAATCATTTCACTTGCCCCTCATACTGACCCTTTTAATTTGGTAGCCCAGAAATAATTATGCCCATTTAATGGATGATCTATGGAAAAATTGAGGCCCAGAGAAATTAAGTGGTTTGCTCGGAGTCATGGAGTGATGGAGCTGACTCTTGAGTCCAGAACTTCTGACTCTAAGTCCTTCACCAATGACCATAAAACTTTGACCTGAGTAATAAACTTTATGAGGGAAGAGCTTTGGCCACATTCATGGGCGCTGAGCTGGTTCTAAAGGAGTGAACAGAACCAAGAGGAGCAGCTATTACATGTGAACTCTTCTGTTGAGAGCTTGCCCTGCTCTTTGACTCATTCTTCTCGTTAATTAAACGGGAGACTGGTGGGAGCCACCCCAGCACCCTCCCTATCCCTTCCCAGTCCACTCACGGGAGCTGCTGAAGATGCGGAGGGCAGCCGCTCATCACTCAAGCGAAGGCAGTCAGAGTGATTTCACTGCGGAGGGGCCTGGAAATGGGTGGGAAGGGGCCCCAGGGAGGGAGAGTGTCTGCCCTCTTAATGCAGATGAGGGTTCCAAACCTCTCCCATGTGACTTGCCTGTGGCTGAGGCAAGGCTCTCTAAACTATGGAGTTAGTTGGCTTTTTAGTTCAAGGCTGGGCACAGAGATTTATGTTCCTAGTGTGACCGGACTCACCATCCATCACGATTAGTTACAATAAAATCTCTCTTCGTGTTTTTAAAAGCCCTTCGAGTTACATTCCATTATGCAGTTAACATATCGCAGATGGTCGGGCCATTGTTCGACCAGGGAACCAGTTTTTGATCTCTGAAAAGGAGGGCAGGGAACCAGCACTTGACCTCCCCAGAGGCCCTGGAAACCCTGAGCCCGGAGTAGAGAAGAGAGAACAAAGGGGGGGGGGGCCCCGACTCACCCCCGAGAACTCGGTGGTCGGGCTGAAATGAGTGACTGAACAAAGCAGAAGGGCTTGGGTTACCGCCCTTTTTCTTGAGGGAACTTAACCTGGATGCCCTCTGGTCTCTCGAATATCCAGTCTGTCTTCTCTGAAACAGCTCAGCGCCGTCTCAAAGGCAGGCACTCTCCCAGGCTAGTTCGTATCCAACTCATTCAATTAACATGGGATAGAAGCCCCCGCTGGGAACTCAGAGGATGAGAGGTGAAGGGACAGTAGTATGTTGTCCCCCTGAACTTGCAGCTCCCTCCTCCCATCACTGCCCACCCTGCTCTCAGTAAATGCCACTGGCTGGTAGCCTGGGCCTTGCGGTAGATTTTGTTTTGCTTCCAAATAGTCAGTTCCCTGCTGTGAAAGGGTCCCGTGGTCCTGCTCCCCACTGAGACTTGCAGTGCATCCTGTGGGAGGAGTAGACAACCCCGCCCTTGACATTGGCTTGGCCACGTGACTTGTTTTAGCCAATGGCACGTGAGAAGATGGGAGGGAGGTGGAAGCTTTCCAAGCCTTTGCGTGTTTCTGCTTATTCTCTTCCTCCCTATCTATCCAGAAGAGAGGCTGCCCCTTCACGCTGGATCCTTACAACGAAATAGATGTGTGTGAAGCAGATTCAACAACCTACAGTGACCTTCAGTGGACATGCGGCCTAAGTGAGAGATAAAACTGTTTTGTAAGCTATCGAGATTCTCGGGCTGTTTGTTACTGCAGCATAACTCAGTAAAATCAGAAGAATTCAGGCCCCCAGCTGAGGGGTTGTCCCTGATTGCCTTCTTTCCCTCAGTGTCCACATTGCATCTGGACCAAGTCCTGCCATCTCAACCACAACTCTGTCTCACATCCATCTACTTTTCTCCATCTTTGCTGCCAACACCTCCATCCTCTGGCTCCTGGACCACTGAGCACTCCGCTCCCAGTTTGCCTTCTCTCTCTGCTCCCATCCTTTCTTCACTCAGCAGCTGGGCTATTTTTCAAGCAATGAAAGTCAGATGATGCCATCCCCATGCTTAAACCCCCTTCCAAGATGTCTCATCGTTTTTACAAGAAAAGTCAACCTCCTTGCTCTGCCCCCAGGCTCTGTGTGCCCAAGCTCTCCCCATCTCTTCCCTGCAACTCATATGTGTCCCTGTCATGTGCCCTGCCATCTGCCACCTGGGCCTCCTCTCTCTTCCTCAAACACACCCATTCTTTTATTGTCCCCAGATCTCTGCCTGGAATGTTCTTCCCCAGATCTGTCCATCTCTCCAGGAATTGGTACAAACATCACTGGCTCAGAGAGACCTCCCCTGACCAGCTCCTTCTCTCTCCCAACTCTAGGCAGCTCTCATCACCACTTACAATTATTGTGTTTGTTGCTTTATTTTCTTTCTGTTTGCCCCCTACACTCCACAGACTAGAATGTAAACCCCATGAGAGACGGGACAATCATCTTCTCTGTTGTACCCCCAGCACCTGGCTTATGGGTGCTTGATAAATATTTGAATAATATCTAAATAAACAGAATGCCTTTAGTCAACCTTCTATTGTATGGATGAAGGAACCAGGATCTGAATCTCAGAGAGTCTGTGCCTGGCTGGGCGCCCACTGCCCCTAGTTAGCAGGTGGCAACACCTGAAGATGATCCCCGATCTCCCAATCCCATCCAATCAGTGCTTTCCCCTCTGTCACACCTCCTCTCCTCCTTGTGAAGACCTTTACTTTAGTCTCCTTTCCTTACTTGTTCCTGCGTTTAACATCCACTGAGATCAGAAACTTTTTTCCGATGCCTAATATATAGCCCTCAAGCAGCCAGCTTATAGCCCCATGAACTCAACCACTGACCTATTAAGAATCTGGTAAAGGAAATGGCCATGACTCCACTCCCAGTCTATAAAAGGATGGTACCATCCTTGAGCACTTGCGTGTATTAACTCATTTCATCTCCTTCTTTCAATCTCCTTTTTCTGGCAAAGACTCAGAGGCACAGCTAGTGACTGGTGGAGCAGGGATTTGAGCCCAGGTAGCCTGGCTCTAGAGACTGGGCACCGACCTACTGCGTTATCCTGACCAGACCAGCAGCCTGTGGGGCGCTCCCAAGTCATCCACCAGAAATAATGCCACCCATCAATGCACCTTCCAAGAATTTAAACACGTTTTCAAAATCCAGCCACATTTCTTCTTTCCTGTCCCAAGATCCCTGCGATGTTATGAAAAAAAAAAAAAAAAAAAAACAAAAAACAAAACCTGATCTCTGAAGCTGGTAGGCAGGGTCTGCACGTCGGCTGTCATTCACGGAGCACTGACTACACACCAGACACCCAGCCGTGGACTTAGCGTGTGTTCTCTTTTGACAGGGAAGGAAACTGAGGCTTAGGATGAGTGCAATGTATAAGCTCCCAGACAGAGAGAGAGAATATTCCAGCTCAGGCAGTGTGATTAAATGACTATGGTCAAGATGCTTAATCCGGGGCAGGGAGGAGGGGTATAGCTCAGTGGTAGAGCACGTGCTTGGCATGCACAAGGTCCTGGGTTCAGTCCCCAGTGCCTTCATTAAGGGGAAAACTTTAAAAATAATAAATTAAATAAAAATAAATATATGTAAAAAAATTTTTTTAATTAAAAAAATACTCAGTTCTTCTGCGTCTCATGTAACTCATCTACACAATGACCCAAACAAGTAACACAAACTCACAAAACACAGGGCACTACGTAGCACATAGTAGGCCGTCAGGTGGTAGAGCTACAAATAGCAAAGAGGCTCCCCCGCCAATGGGCACAATTGTTCATTAGAAATAATTGCCTCGGCCTGACTATCAAGCAGCCAGAGATTTCAGTGACTCCTGAGAAAAGTATTGATCCACTAACGACCCACCTAAATCGCCAGAAAGCCATCTGCAAACAAAACGCACTTGAGAAATCAGTTGTCACCAGCTCCTTAACCTTCATGGCTGGTGGGGTCAGACGGCAAACTTCATTCCCTAATGTTGTGGTTCCCCCCGCCCTGCCCTTCCTGAGCCTCTGAGCTCGCTGCTAACCTTTCCAGACCCTCCACCTCCCAGCTAAAAAGGACTCGAGCCCAAGGTGACCCCAGAGAGCGCCAAATCAGATACATTTTCTCCAAGGAGGCAGAGTGTTTCATCTCCCGCTTATCCCTTGCATGATCCATCCCGGGGACGCGACCGTGGGGCTGGGAGCATGACAGATCCATCTCATTAGGCGGCGAATTCATCACACCTTCCGTCTCCACTCGAAGTGCTTCTCAGCCCACCCCGGCCTCGTCTCTCTGTCACTACGATCTATTCAAGGGCACACCCACTGGCCGAACCACAGGGAGGTGGGCTTAAATGGCTTCACTTGAAAAATACCAGGGGTCCCTCCCTGAAGGCCTTCCTTGGTTTATTCCCATTGCAGATCTGGAACTCTGGCTGTGCCTGGGCTGCTGGTTGGAAGCTGGCGGAGGGGAGGTGGGCCAGCAGAGACGGAGGAAAGTGCCAGTCTGACTTGAGACCCCACACATCAGATGTCAGGGGTCTTTGTCAAATGAGGAGAGCAAGACGGCGTCCCTGAGTAGACCACGGGCATGTCCCAAGTTTCAGAGCACCACCATCTGCCCAGGACTCCTGGTTGGATCCTTCCTGCTCTGAGACAGACTGGGTTTCCGAAGGACCTTTTGAAGACTCCAGGTAGCTCTGTGAGTGAATTCCATCAGAGCCCAGAGGCAGGCTTTGTCAGAATCACAAGCCTTTCAGAGGGCAAAACCCATAACTGGTCTTCAAAGAGACAAGGACTGCTGTGGCTCACACCATCTGCCCGGCAGAGAGCAGGACAGAAGGGATGCCCCTAAGGCATTAAGATTAGTGGCGTCTACCACAGAACTGGATTCAAGGCCACATCGTGAGGGCTCTCTGCCTGATCTTGGTGGGGAGAATATGTCACTCAGATTGACCTTGAGTGAAAGCCAAGAGGCCAAGGGAAGGTTTGAAGAAGCTCACAGAGAAGAACTCAGTATCTGTCTCTGCCTATATTTTAAAGAGTTTTAAAGCAAGTAAGAATGAGTTGCTCCTCTCAAGTGAAGTGAAAGAGAGCTGTAACCAGAGATCACCCTGGCCCACAATTTATTCCTTGAACATCTCTCAACCTATCTTTGGAAGCAGTGTCCCAGTTGTGTCCATGGTGCAAGCCCTCCATGTCCTTCCTCAATAGCGTTTTGAGAGAGAGCCCTGGCCAGCTCAAACAGGAAAAGATCACACCTCAAAGCAGAGATGGGCCACTACCATCTGAATGTTGCTCAGTATTGTCTTGGACAAGACATTAAAGGTGTTCTTAAGAGCCTTTGGACAGATAGGACACCAAAAATATACGCCATCACAGAAAAAAATATATAAATTGGACTTCATCAAAATTAAAAATTTGTTCTTTGAAAGGCATTCTCAAGAAGGTGGAAGACAACACACAGAATGAGAGAATAACTGTAAGTCAGTATCTGAGAAAGGGCTAGTACCCAGAATATATAAAGAACCCTTACGAGTCAACAATAAAAACAGAAATAAGTCAAAAGATGAGCAAAGGCTTGGAACAGTCATTTTTCCAAAACAATATACGAATGGTAAATAAGCACACAGAAACATGCTCAACACCATTAGCTGTTAAGGAAAATTAAATTAAAACCACAATGAGATACTACTTCATACTACTAGGACAGCCATCATCAAAAAGATGGACAATGCTACGTGTTGGTGAAGATGTGGAGAAGTTGGAATCCACGTACACTTCCAATGGGAACAGAAAATGGTGTAGTTGCTTTGGAAAACAGTTCAGCAGTTCCTCAAAAAAGTGGAACATAAAGTTAATATATGAACAGCAATTCTACTCCTAGGTTTATATGTGGGAGAAGCAGAAACTCACCCACACGGAAACTTGCACGCAAATGTTCATAACATAGTCATTCATAAGAGACCCAGAGTGGAAACAACGAAAATATCCATGAATTAATGAATAATTATTAATATATATATATCATAGATATTATATAGATATAATATATAAATAAGTAATATATGGTCCGTCCCGTACCGTGGAGTATTATTAAACCATAAAAAGGAAAGAACTGCTGATACACCCTACGACACAAATGAACCTTGAAAACATCATGCTAAGTGAAAGATGCCAAGCCCAAAGGCCATGCCTTGCACATATTGTAATATTTCATTTATATAAAATCCATAGAGACAGAAAGTAGATTAGTGGTTGCCAGGGACTGGGGAAAGGGGAGAACAGGTGTGACTTCTAATGGTTTCTTTTGCGACTAATGAAAATGTTCTAATGCGAGTGGTGATAGTTGCATAACTTTGAGAATGTACTAAGAATCAGTGAATTGTGCACTCTAAGAGGGTGCATTCTATGGGATGTGAATTAGCTCTCAATTCAAAAAAATCTCATCAGCAGTGACTGCAAGGATCACAGTCAGACTTAAGCTCGAGAAGGGTGCATGTGCTAACCATCCGAGCTCAGGAAGGCGGTGGGAGTCACTGTAAGAGCCTGAGCTCCTGTTTTCACCTGATGGCTCCTCTTGGGGCAGGAGAAGATGAAGCCTTGGAACCTCAGGAGGTGCCCAGGAGCAAAGGGAGAGGCGTTCAGAGTGGAGTGGAGGCGGGGGGTGGGGGCGAGGCCACAGTTAGCATGGCTCTTGCGCACAGATACCCTAGAGGAAAAGGGGCGGTGAGGGGGCTGCCTATCCCAGTAGCCGACGGTGCTACAGAAGGCAGCCCACACTGTTTTCCGCTCATCAGATCCCCAGCTCTGGCAGGAGTATCTCCTGTAACTGGCTTTCAAACAGAAGGCAAAAGTAACCAACCTTCCTGTGGCCCCAGTTTCCCTGGCTACAGCGCCACACCCTGGACCTCCCAGTGGTGGCAGGAGGCAGCATCCCCAGTGTTCAGGTCTAAAGGTATCCTTGCCCCTCTGGTTGTCACTCTGGAGCACTGTCAGAGCCAATGGAGGTCACATCTGAAGATGGAATCTGACAGTCCTGGTGGACCGGACACCCTCAGCCTGGGTCTCCATCATAGAGCCTTAGCCCCACAGTGCCCACCTCAGTTCTCAAAGATTCTGTACAGACCCATCACTTGGCAGAGTCTGAAGAACATCTCAGAATGTGAAGACTCCATTTCAGGCCAATGAAAGGCTTAGTTCCAATAAAGATGCTGAGGGATTTTTTTTTTTAATGGAGGGGGATTGAACCCAGGACCTTGCACATCCTAAGCATGTGCTCTACCAGTGAGCTCTACCCACACCCCAAGATGCTGAGTTTTACATGCCCACGGGGAATCTTCTGGGTAAAATCATGTAACCATCCTGTCACTTAAAGCGTACATCCGAGAGAGCCTAACTCCAAATACAGTAAGCAAAACAGCAGCACAGTGACCAGATGTAGCCATGGCTCAGGATGTGGCTTGTGGGAACGGAGCATCCTTTGTGTGAGGCATTCTTGTCTGGGTGATTTACTTTTAGGGGCGCTCCACCCCCAAATATTTTTCTCACTGAATTTTGTACTTGTGCCATCAGCAGTGCATTTCCCTGTGTTTAAACAGCAAATACTCCTGGGAGGTCTCCCTCTCTTGTTAGTGTACACGAGTGCTCTGGTGGGGATGAGGGATTGTCAGAAGGGGCATTTGGAAAGGGGCATAAGACACAGGAAGAACAGGGATAAAGGACTGAAATCAGCCGTGTCGAAGTTTTGCTAAGGGCTGCCTTCACATTTCGAGCCAAGCTGAATACATTTTTTCTGATCTGCAGAGACAACGACGACTATGGCTTCATTCTACTGTGGCAAAGAATGGGTCAAGAAGAAATGGGGACAACAGTGAGCTACCACTTCACACCCGTTAGGATGGCCAATGTTAAAAAAAAAAACTCAGAAAACAGTGCGTCAGCATGGGTGTGGAGGAATGGGACCCTTGTTCGTTGCTAGCGGGAATATAAAATGGTGCAGCTTCTGCGCAAAACAGCATGGCAATTCCTCAAAGAGTTAAAAATAGAACTATCATATGATCCAGCAACTCCATTTAGTGGTATATACTCAGAATAATTAGAAGCAGGGACTGGAACGGATATTCGTGTACCAATGTTCATAGCAGCATTATTCACAACAGCCAAAAGTTGGAAACAACTCAAGTGTCCATCAGTGGATGAATGGATAAACAAAATATTATTCAGCCTTGAAAAGGAAGGAAATTCTGACACATGCTCCAACATGGACGAACCTTGAGGACATTATACTAAGTGACATAAGCCAGTTGCAAAATGACAAAGGCTACATGATACCACTTATAAGAGAGACTTAGCATAGAAGAGTGGTTATCAAGGCCTGGGGGTGGGAAATAGAGAGCTAGCGCTAGACGGGTACAAAATTTCAGTATAAGAAGATTAAAAAGTTCTGCAGATGGACAGCCGTGATGGTTGGACATGAATGTGGATGTACTTAATGCTACCGAACTGAAAAATAGTTAAACTGATAAATTTCATGTTATGTGTGTTTTGCCACATTAAAAAAAAAATTCTTTTGAGGAAAGAAAAGGAATTCAGTAGAGCAATGAGGTGACAGCACTCAGGCTGTTATGAGGCTGAGGACTCATCGAATGGAGGGATGGAGAGTGTGGGGTGAGGATCAAGAAGGAGCTGAGGCCAAGCCCCAGGGGCTGTCAGAGCAGCATAGCCAAGTCACAGAGAGAGAGACTCCAGGCCGGAGGGCACCTTTAAGAGTCACATTCATTCATGAGGCCTTCTTATTAACCCCCGGATTGTTTTTAAATTTTGAAGAAAGACCAAGAAAAGAAAGCATTATCACGAAGTAGTGGGGTTTTTCCAAGGGTCTGTCTGCCAACATGCTACAATAAATGAGCATCTAGACACTTAAAAGTGTTATTTGGGAAGACAGCCGACCAAAAAAGAAATCCAAATTAACTATCCAATGCTGTATAAAATAAGTCTTTAAATATTTTATAGGATCCCTCTTCGTTCAAACAGAGTCTTTATAAGCCAGCAGTCGGCCCTGCTCCCACCTTCCGTAGGAAGTGGTAGATCAGAGATCACAGCATGTCTTTCCTGCCGCCCGAGTCCAGTGAATTGTGGATTCAATTCAAATGATAGCATTGCTGACAGGATGAACCCGGTCTTCACCGCACAGATCCCTCCCTCCACCCCCTTACCAGCTGGGAGCCCTCCCGAAAGAACAATAGATTTCTAAAATGAGCAAAACAAAGGAGTCGCGAATGAACAGCTCTTGGAAATAAGTAGGTCAAGACACAATCAATTTCCAAATCTGAAATTATGTTTGAAAAATGTACCTTTAATACAGGAGTTGGCTTCGGCCATGTGGGGCGAGGCATGTAAAGTTTAAAGTTCCTGAGTGGCTGCTTTATCAGGTAGCCTGAAGTTTACCCTGGAGGTTAAGCAATAAAATGGAAACAAAAATAATTTAACAGTTTTGCAGTTAGTTTAACCCAGCAACGGCTTCTTAAATGGCATTCACCTTCCTGGAGCTTGCCATGCTCATAAAGCTACAAGATGCATTTCAAAGCTATGAATTTGCTAAATAGAACTTCATTTCCTCTTCTTATTAGAGGTAATTAAATTTATTAGACGTCAGTAAAAGCCTTGTAAACAGAAAATATGAATACTTATAAAAGTCTGCCCTCTCTTTTCAGCCTAATAATTAAGATGCAACGAGAAAGCAGCTAATAACAGCTCATAATTTATGAGGTGTCATTCACCCCCGAATCTGAGACATATTGTGGAGGTATTAAAGACTGAAATGAAAATAATACCCACTGAAACACATTATTTATTAAATACATAACCACTCAGAGAAATAAACACATCACACACAGAACTTGATATTTCTGATGGAAACAGTATATACATCATCTCCTGCTTTGGATATATTACCCATCAAGTCAAATCCTTAAATCAAAGTCACAACTTGTTTAAATGCAAACGGCCCATGGCAGCCCAGCAAGCCCCAAATTTCCACTAGACATTCACCTTGATGTCGGTTTTCAAAGACTGAGTCACAGTGAAGGTTTTTCATTATGATTGTTTTTAACATTCTCAAAAGAAAAGAAATCCCCCGGCAAGCATTAGAGAGAGAGAGAGAGAGAGAGAGAAACAGGAGGGGAAACAAGGAAAAGGCTCTAAATAGAAGAGCAAGACTCATAAATTAACAAAAGCATTTCCCACCCTCCAGCACAGATGAACTTAGAGGCAACTGTGGAATCGATGCCCCCACCCCAATGATGTTATCGAACCCCAGATGGAATCTCTTTTTATTGCTGTGTAATAATGTACTTTACATCTTTATCAACAGTCCAGCTGAAGCCTGTACTTCGAGCTCTTGGGAGTAAATAGTGATGGAAGCTTTAGATGCCATATTTCATCAAGGCAAAGATGCTCTTGATTATCAGCTACATCATTATTTTATGTATTGCTACAAGAGAACAAATAAAATGCTGCTAATTAAACTATGACATGCTGTCATTGCAAGGTGGATCTTCATGTCAGAGACGTGAAAACTGAAAAAAAAGGCATTTTAGAATTCACACAGTACAGCTCATAAAAGTAGATGAGGTAAAGATGAGCATCCATTAACTGTTATATTGGTTATAGTATAATATGTGAAATATATCTCCATAAAGCTATTATTTTAAAATGTTATTTTGGACTTAATGTTGAAAATCCTAATAGTCAATTCTGTAATAATCAATTGGTCAAGAAAGGTCTCACTTTGAAGGTGACAGGTGAGGAAGGACCTAAAGAAGGTGAGGGAGCTGTGTGGGTATTTGGAAGAAGAGGGCTCTGAGAGCACAAAGAGCAAGTGCAAAGGCCCTGGGGTGAGTGAGTACTTGGTACAGAGAATCCAGAGTAAATGATGCAAAGAGAGCTAAGCAGGGGTGCGAGTTGGGGTGAAAAGGGTCACAGGAAATTAGAGCAATGAGGTGACAGCAAAAATAAGTTTCCGCCAGTTTTCTATGAAGTTGAACAAAAATTTTTAGAGTATTTAAGAATAATAAGTGTATATATATATTTTTTTCTTTTTTTTTTTTTAATTTAGGAGATGGTTACTCATCACTTCCAAATCCAAACTCTACCTTGGTAGCTTCTAGAATAGTTTAAGAATCTGTTTACCCTAGCATCCCTGCCATCTTTGCAGATGGTCCCACTCAAAGCAGTTGCCGACTCCGGGTCGTTCAGACAGGACATGTTCATTAGACCACCTCCCCGCTATGAAGTGCTTGGACTGCTTTCAAACTGCAGATTCCTTGAGATGGTGCCTTTGTTTTGCCATCAGGGATCAGAAATTGCTCTTTTGTATAATAATGCTCATGGCAAACCTGCCCCCCTTTCCTGGTTACCCCCCAGGACCAAAGAGCAAAGTTTCTCCCTCAAAAAGCTAGGTTTCTCTTTTTTGAGCAATTATTCTGAGTCTTGCTCCATGCTAAGACCTTTGTGTACTTTCTTTTCTTAACCCTCAAACAATCCTATGTCACAGGTGCTGTTAGTAGACCCACTGAACAGAAGGGAAGCAGAGGCACAGAGAGGTTAAGCAATTTGCCCATGATCACACAGCTCTGTGTGTCTGTGTTTGTGTGTGTAGGGAAGGTCTGCTGGGACTGGAATCTAGCTATGATTTATTTATTTAGCCCAGGTAGCTAACCACTCCACTGTAACACATTGCTCTTATGTGGCAGTGGCTAGAAGTGGCTCTGTCTCTCGCCTTTACCAGATCTGCTATCTTCTATGTTTGGTGGAACCAATAACTTGGATGGAATTGAAAATGGTGCTAAGGTCAAGCTGGCAAAGAGGAGGTAAGTGCTCAGGCTCTGGAGCCAGAGTCCCTGGGTTCGAATCTTGCCTCTGCCAGCTACTAGCTGTGAGATCTGGGGCAAGTCATGTAGCCTCTCTGTGCCTAAATTTCCTCACCTGGAAAAATAGTGCGACAGTCATGTGAAGTCTTTAGAACTGTATTGTAGTTATCGTTTCTGTCCTTGAGTTTCAAAGGACACGTAGGAGCACAGTCTAGGTCAGTGTATCCTAAATATGTTTGGTTAAAAGGTCATTTCAGATGACTAGAGGTGCCCATGACCTTGTCTGAAAGATTCTCATCAAATGACTGGGGAGGAGGTCTCCTTCCAGCAGGATTCATGAAGACATGGTAGCAGTGCCCAAGGGATGCCGGGTCCCGGGATGAGCGTCATTCTAGGGAACAGGCACAGCGTGCTTTGGGTTTCCAGAGTGGAGTCTCATCTTATGTGCATGAAATCATGTACAGTGACAATTACCCTTGAGGGTCCCCCAGGGTGATGGCACGCTGGAAATGGGCACACTAGCTTTTACTGTCTCCAGCCTGGCCACTTTTAAAAAAAAAAAAAAAAAAAACCTTTATTTGGGAATAATTACAGATTCATGGGAAGTTGCCCCTAAAATGTTCATGAAGGTCCGCTGGGCTCCTCAGCCATTTTCTTGGTATTATAACATCTAACATATGTGTTATATATAATATAACACCAATTGTCCTATGATATCAAAACCACGAAGCTGACATTGCTACAGTCCATAGAGCTGATTCAGATTTCAATAGTTGTGTGTGTGTGTGAACAGTTCTACAGTATTTTATCCTGCGTTAGATTCAGGCATCCCACAGTCAAGCTACAGAACTGGTCCATCACCACGACTCTCCCTTGAGCTCCTTGACAGCTGCTCCCCATCCCTGACCGCTGGTAACCGCCGGTCTGTCCTCAGGTCTACATCTATTAATGCAAGAAGGTTATATAAGAAATGGACTCATTTGTTTACATATGTTTTCAGCATAAAACCATTTGCGATTGGAGGGTTTTGTGCTCGGCATAATTCCCTGGAGATCCATCCAAGTTGTTGTATGTATCAATAGTTTATTCCTTTTTTATTGCTTAGAAATATTCCATGGTATGGATGTACTGACATTTAACTATTCACCTTTTGACATTTGTTCACAGTTTAAAGCAGGGGATGCTGTGGGGAGATTTTCGCTCCAGCAAACAGCCAGCCACAGATATTCAGAGTACTAATTATGTGTCAGATAACAGTTAGCTGGATTGATAGTAATACAAATTAAATGATTTGGGGGCTATGAAGTGTTATTCTGAGTTTTATGGAATATAATAAAATGGAAATAAAACTTGGATCCTGTGATCTCCGCCTTCTGGTTTTTTTCCTAGTCCAATATGGAAACCGAATTTGACAAGAAAAATGGTATTTATCAACACTCTGGTGACAGAACAAATGAAAATAGAGTGACTTGCAAGTGCCTCAGGGATTCATGTGGTAAGAGAGGCCGTGCGACAGTAAAGACCCAAGGCACTCCTGGAGGGTTGGGATGGCAGGGGCAAAATGCAGAAGCTTTATGGAGGCAAGAAAAACCGGATGGCACACTGCTGGACGGAGGAGAAACCAAAGAACAGCCAGGCTCACCTTGCAACTTCGTTACAATTAGAACGTCTGTCACAGAGAGAAAGCAAACTTACGGTTACCAGGGGGGAAGGGGGTGGGGAGGGATAAATTGGGAGTTTGAGATTTGTAGATACAAACTACTGCACATAAAATAAACAACAGGGCCCTACTGTAGAGCACAGGGAACTATATTCAATACTTGGTAATGCCTTATAATGAAAAAGAATATATATACGTACAAATGAATCACTATGCTGTACCCCAGAAAGTATCACAACATTGTAAATCGACCATACTTCAATTTAAAAAAAAAAACAGTTGTAACGTCTGAACTTAAATGAGCGATTAGGAATTCTTGAATAGAAACTCTAAGAGCCAGAGCCTTCAGGGTGATAAGCCAACCACAGAATAAGCAGCAGCTGTATTTCATTGGCCCTTTATAATGACACGTTAAGTCGGCCCTGTAAGTTACAAAGCACAGACACCACCCCCTCAACCCAACCACCCATCTCTGGGAAAAAAAAATCACAGACCAGATCACCACCTCTCCTAATGAGGTCTTAGAATAATCTTAGCACTGTTCCAGGAGAGGGAGGGCTTGGGAGCGCTCAGAAGAGAGTCTTCACCCGTCTGCTCAGCAGGTCTGCAGGGAAGACCGGGGGCAGCTCACTCCCCTGCAGACCTGCCCTCTGTTGAGACGAGATGCCGGAACCTGAAAGGTAGGCAGCAGTTCCTGCCTCTCGGGATGGCTTCGCCTGGTCGCCCCACTGCATCCCTCGGGCTCCTTTAATTCAGGAAGAACCATAGTTTTGCTCCTATTCTATTTTGCCCCTTAATGATGTTGCCCTTGAATGCTGCTGTCTAGAGAGTGGTCCTGGCATGAGTGTTTCGGTTGTGAAACCATCACCAGACCTGTAATCATCTTGTATGTGTGCTGAGTAATGACTAAGTACTAGACGTGGTGTGACTCTCTTAATGTGAAGGAAGGTAGGTGATGCAGCAACCCCCTGAGCTAGGCTAGGGGTCAGCAAATCTTTTCTGCATAGGGCCAGATGGTAAATATTTCAGCCTTTGTGTCTCTGTCACAACAACTCAACTCCGCCCTGGATGTGCAAAAGCAGTCATGGATAATATGTAAACAAACAAGTATGTCTGTGTTCCAATAAAACTTTATTTATAAAAACAGCAGGGATGGGTATAGTTCAGTGGTAGAGTGTGTGCTTAGCATGCACGAGGTCCTGGGTTCAATCCCCAGTACCTCCATTTAAAAAACAAACAAACAAACAAACAAACAAAAAAACATGGTGGGCCAGATTTGGCTGTGGGTCATTGTTTGCTGACTCCTGCTCTAGATTTTACCATTGTTGACTTTAGCTTGACCTACCAGTGTTTGGGATGAAGAATCTTGCCCTCCGATTTTAGTACTCTGCACCATAAGTTGCAATGGCTCGTTTCGTTAGAATCACCAAAATTTTGTAGGTCGTTATGGTCCAAGAGAAAAAGAATTAATGGTGTACAAACTGACAAAATTTCTCCCTCATGGGCTGCAGTTAGAGGGGCAAGCGTTTCTTGTACTTGTAAGCAATTTGGAACCATTTTCTTCAACACATTTTAGGTTTATTTTGGAGGTGGGTTCAAGAATGTTTATAATCTTCCCAAATCTCAACATATACCCCAAACTTGAAAACCAATTTCTATAATTCTTAATTTCTCTCACCCAGGCTTTAATTGCCCCATCTGTAAAATGGGTGCAACATATAAAAATTTTTCTTTGGGATTCATGTCTTCGTAAATATGGTAACTATTGCTTCTTTGCCAAAAAACTGTCTTATTCTCAGGCTCTGTATCAAAGTGAGCAAGGGGGCTGAGACCAGAAATGGTGGTTAAGAACAGGACTTTGAGGACAAGAACCTTGTGTTCCTATTACAAAGGAATTGGTGAGTGTCTATTAGAAGAACCCACTTGGGCTAAGGCACAGAAGGGGCAACCCACCAAGAGATGGTAATATATGGCAGCCAAAGGTTGGCTCTTCCCCATTCCACTCAACAAACTATGCCCCAGCAAGGATACCCCTGACACAGCTACACTTCTGTTGCTTTGTGCTGGACACAGAGTTCTGCCGGCCCAAGGCTGTCAAATGCACTTCAGCTTTGGCCTCCGCTGAGGCTTCATGCTTTCAGAAAAATTTCCCCCACCGCCTTTCACTTGAGGTCCTTGGCAGGGATGCCTCTGCCATTCTGCACACACAGCTCACTTAATGGGCACAAAGAAATGGGAGAAAGCTCGGGGAAAAAAATAACAACCCAACCCCGTCTAAACCTTGGGAAATCTACCAGGGTCTGCATCTCTTTAAAAACTATACACAGACATTTCTGGTCGAAGTGAAACCATGCTTTTCACAGAGGACTGGAGACAGCAAATGAAGCCTTAGTCATACACAGTTAGTTTCAAACTTATGTTGCTGCTCACAGGGAGAAATCAATGTACAGTATATTAAAAACAATCACCGTGGCCCTTCAATGATCCAATAGTTTAGCTTTGAATGCATTCAAGCTAATGGGGGCTTTAATGGCTTCTGACAGATCATTCCATTGATCAAGAGGCATGTATGAAATACGCTGCATACTAACCTCTGTTTTGATTTTGAGAAAAGAAAACTAAACGTCCATGGTAAACAGGGCTTGATTGTTCAATGCTCACCGAGCGCCCTCTCAGCCTGACCCTGGCTGGGAGCAGAGGAGGGGAGGACAATGGGAATCCTATATACCTGGCTTGCTTCTGGCCCGACTCTAATCAAGGCGTAATCAACTGGAAATCTCTGTCTGAAGAGCTGGGGTGGGGGGGGGGGTGGGGGCGGGAGGGTGACCAGAGGTACCGTTTTCTGTGTTGGATGAGTTACGAGCAGGGGCTTTAGCTGCCCAGAGAAATTGACTCAGGCCTTTCCGGGCTCCGGGGTTGGTAGGTTAACTGCACTTGCTCCAAAGTGAAAAACTGAATGCCCTATTTGAAAGGCTCAAAAGGGTTTTTAGCTGGGGATGGACAGCAATTTAGCAAAGAGACAAATGAACGCCTGCTCCCTGTTTCCATGTGTCCTGAGGCCCCAGAATTATTTTAGCAAGGGCTGAACATTCCTCTGCTCGGGAAAGACGTTTTTGAGGGGTGCATGGTGTCTGCAAGAATGTAAAAAGAGGCCTGATGGATAATCTTTGAGATGATTCTTGTGCAAGAGGCGTTTGCCCTTCCCCACGCCCTGGCTGCCTGCTGTGGCCTCAAAAGGGAGGCGGAAGTCACTGAGCGTCAGACCGGCCTCGTCCAATCGGAAGTGATACACGTCCGCAAACTCTTCTATTAGCTACTCATGTGAAACCGGTTTCACAAAATAAATAATAATAATCCTCCTTCCTGGGATTTGCGAAGTCCTCCCAAAGGCATGCCCGTCAGGAGAAGTGCTGCTGTTTGCTCGGTGCTGGTGTCTTTCCTGTGAGTTTCAGCCAGCTTGCAGACCCTCTCTCTCTCTCTGTGTCTCGGAAGCTCGGACGGGCAAGCAGGGTATCTTTGAAATGGGAACTACTAAGGGTGGCTAGTCTGTGGTCTCTATTTGATTTTTAATACGAGACCGTGTAGGAGCTTCCTGCAGACAGTCACCAACCAAGCGTGTCAGGAGTGCTCTACGCACACAAGGTCCGGAACCACTGAGCTTTTTATAAGCTTCCCATAGAACGACCTTGACCTTTTCATCCCCATCTGTGGGGCACAGCGCTGTCCCAAGCCAGCACTCCCCATCTCTCAGCAGGACGCTACAGCACTTTACCAGATTAAAAACAACGGGGAAACCCGCGTGCTGGGAGCACCTATTTGTATTGGTGCCATGTTTAGTCAGTGGCTTTTGTAAAATTGATGAATTTTGTCTAAAGGCAAGTGCAGACAGGCAAACAGATCTGTATCTGCTGTTATCCATTTAGCTTGACACACATGTGCAGAGGAACTATTTTACCTCGATTTTTTTCAGGACTGATGAAAAGAAAATGCAAGCAAAGCCACGAACTGCATCATTGGGAAAGAATCACTGAATCTAATGCTGGGAGTTAATTAATGCTTCCTTCCCCTGGAAATAGACTGACCCTGGTACTTAGACATTCAGAGTCAATAAACAATTGTTGAACACAGACCATCCATTAAAAGGTGATGGCAAAGAATTTTTAAAGCAAATCTAAAATTGCAAGGGGAGACCTAATCCTGTTGTAGTAATGGGGAGTACGAAGGAGTCATTTTTCACAGCATCGCATTTATAAAAAGGTACATGCCATCCGCCTAGAGAAAAATGGAAGCTGTGAGGAGCAAATGGGATAGCATGAGAGGGTAACATATTGTTCTGGTACTAAGTAGGGACACGATGGCAATCATTAATATGCATGATCGCGGTGACGGAACAGTCCAACGAGCTAGGCATTACATAAACAAAGACTGGAGCACAGAGAGGTCAAGTGATTTGCCCGGAGTCACGGAGCTACAACTGTTATCACAGGAAACCAGGATAACAATCATTAGAGCTGGTATTGCACTGCAGACGGGCACCTGCCAGGCACGGCTGGAGGCATTTTATATGCACGTCAACCGATTTAATCTTCAGAACAATCTTTGGTGGTCGGTACACTCCTGTTATTCCCATTTTGCAGACAAGAAAACAAAGGTTTAAAAGGGAAGGTGGCCTGAGGGTCACACACAGGACCAGGAAGCCAAAAGCCTCTCCTGCCACTCAGGAATCCGAACACTCTGAAAATCTGATCAATGGGGAAAGGACAGAGAGAGCAGGGGTGTCAACGGGACTGGCTTTCAGTTGTGGGAGGAGGTTTGGGCATGATGCCTGGACGATGGTTCTGCCTCGACGGGGTCCTGAGAGAATAGGAAGGGGGACTGTCTGGTGAGAACGGGAGCTGAAGCGATGAAGGATGGTGGGGCAGCCCTGTTGCAGAGACAGGCTGGGGTGAAGTCTGGTCCTTCCAGGCTGCAGCACCGGGTCTGGGGGCGCTCACACTTTCTCCTTGTTATTAAGAGAGAAATGAGAAACAGTTTCTTTGGACACTTCAGTTCCCACGCAGCCTGGGAATCTACTGGGGTTTCTCGGGTCAGCGAGAGAGCCAGGTGTATCCCTTTCCCTGACAACCCCTGAAACCGGCACCTCGGATGCAGTGACAGCCACCGGCACCATGGCCATCCTGTCGGAAGACATCCCTGGCCACCTCTCCTGCCTCTCCCCTTCCGTGCCCAAGCCTCTTAAAGCTCCCAGCTCGCTCTGCAGCCTGCAATCATTCCAACACTCCTGGGCCTTCCCTTCCCCTTTATGGCTGTCAAATTGATTTCACCACCGCGATACCTATGGCTCCCAATGAAACTTAATTAAAAATACCATTTAATCACAAAGTAACAAAGGCAAACGGGATAAACGGCATTACCACTTCAGTGCATTTTAATCCGCGCTGCTCCTCTCCTTCTCAATCTGTTTGGATGGGAATTGCCTTTTCAAATAAGAATCCCCCCTGTCTTCCACGGGCTTGCCTCTGACAGATCTCCAAAATAAACAGTATTTAGCGTGGCATGGATCCAAATGTATGCAATTTGCCCACTGGTAAAAATCAGCCTTAACTAGAGCCGGGGGGGAAGAAAGTTGCATTCGAAAACACCTTCCCTCGAAACACACACAAAAACCTCCTGAATGTGGGGTGTCCATTAAATAGGGTCGATGGAATCTCATTCCTTCTGTCCCTCAATTCGGTTCATGATGGATTTGGAAGCTTATTACTAAAATTGTGTCGTGAGCAATGCCATGACCCCCCTCTCTTCTGTCTAGCGAACACCCCGGGGCTGCAGATGCCGGTAAGGCAAGATGGGTGGAGGCAGAGCTGTGGAGGCTGCTGCAAGGGAAGCAACAGGAAGATGGGGTACTGCCCTGTGCCCGTGGAGGGGCCGGCAGGACATCTCCCCCATCTCAAGATCTGGCTGCGGGGAAATTCCCCGTCAGAAAGCCCTGCCTGTGGACTGAGACCCTTTGGAATCCAGACGGCAGCCAGAGCGCTCATTGAAAAGCACAAGAAATCTCCTATCCAGTTACTCCGCCCCTCCCCGTACAGAGCCCTCCGGTGTTTTGCAGGGAGCTTGACAGCACGTCCAAACACTGGTCCTGCTTCCTTCCAGCTGCATCTCCCTCATTCTCCTCTTGTTTCTCTGCTTTATCCATAGTAGCCCTTTTTCTTCCTTAAACACCCCACTCTAAGCACTTTCCAGCCTTGGGGCCTCTGTACCCACTGTTCCCTTTCCTGGGGAGCCCCTCCTCATCTGAGCTCCTGATCCAAGCCACCCTTCATCAGTCCCCAGCTACGCTCTGTCCCCTCACCCAGTGGGTTGCCTTCCTGGCACTTACAACAATCTGAAACCATCTGCTTATTTGCTGGTTTGTTGTGTGTCTCCCCACTAGAGAGCTAAGTACCTACTGGTCACTACATACCCAGGCACCCAGGGGGCGGGCACACGGGAGCCGGTGGAAGGCAGGGACCTGTCCTTGGATGCCCAGGGCTCACCACACCACTGAGCTGCAGTAGGTGGTCAAGGAAAGTTTGTGGGAGGGAGCGAGGAGGGAGGGGAAGCCAGAAGCACCTCAACACAAAGGGATCTATCTACTCAGATCACTTTTCTCAAGATCATTGGGACCACGGGGTGCGGAAGACTTGCAGGTAGCAGTGGGGACCACTGACTCAAGGTGGGTTCAAGGGCAAAGCTTCCCTGCTTCTCCACAACACACACATGGCCCGTGTCTCCCAGAAAGTCCTTCACTAGTTCACAGGGGAGGAGCAGGCATCCCCTGGGTCCTGTAGGAACTGAGTTGGTTGTCAGCAACCCGGGGTGCCCCCACTTTTTATCCTCTCTTGCCCCTCTTCCTTCTATTCTCCTGAAACCTCCTGGGAGAGCGTACGTGACCCTCAAGCACCCTGAACTCATGCTCACTGAAAGCCACCACTTCTGAGAAGATGTCATCTTACCTTTTGTGTTCACTCCAGGGAGTGGTTTCTCCCACCCTGGCTGGACCCCCACCTGGAGGACTGACTCTGAGAACTCTCTCTGCCTGGGCCCCACCCACCCAGGCCAAGGAAGCAGGTCCACCTGCTGGGGCGTCAGGAGAAAAGAGCAGGACCTCTCTTCGTTTCTGATCTCATCCTTTTAATACTTTTATTGTTCATGAATGTTGCACGATGCACACGACATATTAGTACAAGCAGTCCAAAAACACAGCTCGAGAGTAATACAAAGATATTGGGGTAGGCACTAAACATTTATTTCTACTCTAGGGGTGCAGGCAAGCAGGTCTGGAGGGTGCTGACATGAAGGGGTAAAGCCGGTCAGGTTCACAATAAATGGTAAGAGGGAGCCATGGAGACCACGGAGGGTTCATGGCTCACCTAAGAGGGGCAGGATGCTACCTAGCTCTTTGCCATGCGAGAATGGAGGCTAGGGCTGCAGGTGTTCTGAATTCTAAAGAGAATGCACACATTTTTATTTTATAAGAAATCTCCCAATTTTAAATGTCGGCACCTAATGAACTATAAGAAGGGATGGACATCGTGGAGCTAAATAAAAACACTAGGCGAGATGGCCCCAAGGCTGCCCCGTTGGTGACGTCTATTTGCCCCACACTCCTTACCTACGAGATTTCACTTCACCCCTCCCACAACCCAGCGAAGCAGCGCTTCATCTTTCACTGACGAGGGGATGGAGGCTCGAGGACATCAGGGAATTCATCTAAGGGCTATGAGATTGGAGTTTCAAGATGATGAAACCCCAGCTGCTTTGTGTACTGTGGTCTCTCTGTGGTTAATTCTGTGTGAAAGAACCCACACCTTGAACCACTGAGATTCTGATGGTGGGAGAGAGCCTGGTTCCCAGTGTGCCTCTTGAGGGGCCAAAAAGCTCTCCGGACTACTGCAAACAAGTACAGAGACGGTCACAGGCTGGGGAGAGAGGCTAACTATTTTTGTGATTTCCAGGGTCACCAAAGGGTGGGAGCCAGGCCCAAAAGGGAGAGATGTGTTAATGGCATCACGAGACAGAGCTGGCACAAGGCTTGAGGGAGGGACAGGAACACGCCTACAGCAGGTCAGCTTACTGATATATGATAATACTAATATTTACTGGATATTTCACTATGGGTCAGAAATTGTACTAAGTCTATAGCTTGGTCATTTCATTTCATCTTCACCTCGTGATTTGGTGCCTTTAGTATGCCCATTATACAGATGAGGAAACTGAGGCACAGTAACACACCAAAGGTCACAAGCTAGTGGGTGTTTTGATCTAGGCACTCAAAAACCAAAGCCCAAGTTTCAACCTCTGTATCATCTCTCTGCTGCTCCAACATCATCAGGATGGGGCACTAGGGTTCTTCAAGCCTCAGTTCCATTAATCACTATGTGCGAATGGGGGAATTGTAGAAAAATATGTAGTTTGCTGGCTACAGCCATGAAGCAATGCAAGTAGGGCGGTGACCCTTTCATTAGATCAGGGAAACTTCCTGAAGACGGGATGTCTACTTTAATTTTCAATGTCTCTCCATTCCTGTGTGCAGAGTACAAGACTCATAACCCAGGCTTTTCCTGAGGGCTGTCTTAGAGAAGGGAAGGAGGCTACTCTTCAAGGAGGCATTTCTCTTTTAATTTATTGCGCCTGTACAGAGAGTGGCTACACAGAATCGGAAAACAGAATCTCCCGCTCTCAAACTTTTGATAGAAGTATTGTCCAGGAGGACCCTCTACAGTGATGAAAATGTTCTGAGTCTATGCCGTCCAGTATCGTAGTCACTAGCCACACATGGCTATTAAGCACTTGAAATGTGGTTAGTGCAACTGAGGAGCTGAATTGTTAATTACAGCTGAAACTGAACTGAAATTTAAGAAGCCACATCTGCCTAGTGGCTACCATATTGGACAGCATAACCTCTAAAGGGTGCGGTGAGAAAATGGGCTAAACACCTCTAAATTCGGTCTTCGCCCAGATGACTTTTGAGTCATCCCCTGCAGGGTCTGTGAAAAGGCTCGGGCAAGAGGAAAGGAGGTTAGGCTCCGCCACAGGCCGGGCTTACTCCTGTCACTTCCCAGGCCTTGGGAGACGAATGGCTTGCGTTAAAAAATCCAAGTGGGGAAGCATTTTGGGGGGGAGGTTCTTGTTTAATTTACCAACTCGCTATAAGACTGTATCATTTTTAACCACTTTAATATTCATGGGCTCCTTTCCCTAGCTGTTTCCCACTGGGACCCAGGTTCTAGGATCTCAAGGCCAAGTCTACCCACCCTGCCCTGGACTGAGCCCACGACAAGGTTGGAGGAGAGAAGCCAGAAATATCCGTTCCTCCTCCACCCAAGACTTGTGCCCTTTCTCTAGGGTTTGGCTTCCAGAAGCAGACCTCTGAGTTCTGAAACGATGTCTGTGAGCTCAAACGGCAGAGGCATCGAAGGATCATCCTTCTCCCAATATGGCCGGCATTCTGGCTTCTGGTCCGCGGGGAGAGATCGGGCAATTCGGCACTGGCACCTGGAAGAGTAAGAAGAGGCAGTTGATCCCTGGGAGGAAATGCCCGGAAGACCCAGACCCATGGCGGGCAACCTGGAGCCACACTGCCAGACGCCCCGGTGGCGCTCCTCCGTGGCGGCGGTGCTGATATGGGAGAATGAGGTTGGGAGGCAGAAAGCAGATGTGTTTAGAAGAAGGAAGAATTCTTTCCGGTGCTGGAACTTCTTTCTTTTTCAATTCCCAGCTCTGTATGAACTCTAATGGCTTTGTAAAAGCCAATCATCAGGGAAATTCAGTTACTCTGCCTTTAAAACGGTGAATTATTTTTTTCATTATCTCAACTGTTATTTAAAGTGTGTGATTAAGCCATTATCAGATTTAAATGTTTGTGGGATTTCCATGTATTACTAGATTACTGGGAAAGATTAAATTGAATTTACTGCATTAAAACGTCCAAGAATAGATTAAACAATATTACAGACCGGGATTGACTCTGGAGATCCTGGAGATTTACAAGTGTCCCAGCTTGCTGTGCTCAGGAAAAGGCACTCCAAGGAGAGACCGATTTGTAAGGATATATGCAAATAGAGGTTAATAATCATTTCCACTGATGAATAGGTGGGGAAAACTTTCACAAAATTAAATTAAGAGGCTAGCAAGAGTTACTCCCTAAGGAAAACACTTAAATCACGGTTTTTATTAAATGGATTATTCATCAATAGTGGAGAAATTAATTATCATATGCCACGAAATTATAGCCCCGGAGAAAAAAAGTTGGGGCAACACCATCACACCTTGGCAGGCGTTGACCTCTCAGAGAGACCAGCTTATTGGAAGACGGTCTGGGAAAGCTCAGTGGCTTTGGCTTTATTTATCTGAAAAATGAGGCTCAGAGAGAAGACAACACAAACGGCAGGAAGGAGTGAGCCACTTCTCTCCTCTCTTGGAGCACATGGTGGTGACAGCGTGTGCACCGAGATAGAAATACTCTGTGTATATTTGGAAGAGTTGCGTGGTCCTTCCCCTGCGCTGTTCTCTGAATCAATTAAAAAGTGGTCATGCCCACCATCTGTCTTCTGGGTAGGACTCACTAGGAAGAGGTCAACGAATGGAATATCCTGGCCCTGCTTCCAAGCCTGATGGTAGAGAAGGTCCTAACTAACAGAGACATCTTCTTCTCTGGGGAATTATTAATGGTGTGGGGATCCCCACGGGAAAACATACTTCAACTTTACACCTATTTTCTCGCGTGGTTAATTGCTCTACCGGCATCCTGTGCACTCAATCCGTCGTACATTACACATAACATTCCAATATATCTTCAGCTCTCTGCATCGGGCCCTGATAATAGCGTCTGTTAACATGCACTAAGTACTATTATGTAGCACATCACTTCATAAATAATAAGATTAGCTGACCTCAGGGCCCCAAGAAGAGTAATGTGTTTAAATGTTCTCATTATTTATTTAAAACAAGAATTAAAGCAACAGAAGCTGCTTTTGACAATCCTCTTAGCATAAATATTAAACTGTTTGCACTGATAAGCCCACACAGCACTGAAGAACAGAGGGTGCGTTCTGCAGACTACTTAATAATGATAGGTGTTTGAGACACTGCTGCTCGCGGTCCTGGTTCTGAGGGAGCATTCTCTGTAGTGCTGGAGACAGTCTCTAAATCACATGAAAAGGATGGGCGGAAATTAATATTCAGGGGAAGCTGCGACTAATTACAAAGGAACTCGGCAAAGCTTTTTAAATTGTGCTTTCTCTCTGCCTCGGAATTGGAGAGTGATGCTCGATTTACCAGGTAGGGAGAGTTATTCCAAATTGAGCATTTCAATCTCGCGGCGGATAAATTATCTGTGCACACATTATCCTGCTTGGCAGATTAAAGGGCTATGATAAGTGTTGATCCACCTCGAATATCATAAGGTTTGTAAAAAGTCAATAGAGATGCTTCTTCACCTGTCAAATGGGTTTTGCCCCCTCATTTGGAGAAAGTATTAAAAATGTTAACACCTGCTGCAGAAGTTCGCTGACACTGTATTGCACAACCGTATGGCACACGTCCCCAAGCCCACTCAGTTTTCTTTTGGGGCAAGTTGCTCTGATCTTCTGCTATTGTTCTTTTCAGCCGGGAAGGCCCAGCTGATGTGGGGACCACCTGCATCTCACGCAGGCCCTGAGAGGCTGGGAGCTGTGTCTATCCACAGGCTCCCTCCAGGCTAGAGGTAGAGCCCTTGTTGGGTTTTTCCAGGGCCCCAATTCCGCTCTTTCAAGGTCACTTTAAATTTGATCTTAACCAAAAGGCCGAGAAGTGATCAAGGTCACTTAAAAACTCTCCCTTTCATGCCCAGTGCTCCTTGCCAGTTTCTCAATGGGAGCCACTGGGCCCAGGAGAGAGCTTGCTGTTGAGGTCATGTATTCACCTACGAGAAGGGACAGTCATCCCCAACTCAAATTATACTGTCTGAGTCAACATCATGCCTGATGGTGGGACTGAAAAAGAAAGGACTGAGAGTGGCTTCAAGGTGTAGCCCCCTTTGGGTTTTTATTTCTCCTGCTCAAATCACTCATCCTGCCTCTCTTCTGCCTTGATTTCCTAGGATGGGGCAGCACAGTGAGAAGATGCTCTCTGGACACCGGGAGCCACTGCTTCCCCGGCGCATGACATCTCGGGTGAGTTTCTTCACCTCGCTGAGCCTCAGTTTCTTGTCAGTCAGGTGGGAATAATGATGATGATGGTGATGATGATGATGGTGACGTTGACAGTACCTTACTGACGGGCTTGTTGTGAGGGTTCAATGAATTAATACATACGAAGTGCTTAGAACACTCTCTGGCGCGCAGTACTCAATGATTATTAACTACTACTGTCATTACTTCTACTACGAGTACCAGTGACATGGGACATGCCCCCGAGAGGGCTGCCTGCCGGTCTTGCGTCAATCCTCCCTACCCACTAACTGGGTGGCTTCTGGATTGGCTCTTTCTAGGAGAAGCTCTGGAGATACAGAAGCAGACTTAGCCGTTCTTCCTGAAGACCCAGAATTCACAAAAGGCGCTGTGGTTGGACTTTCTGAGTGGCGGTTGTTTCGGATTGATTTGGCATTTAAAGGAAAGCAACCCGGACTGTTTCTCAGCACATGTACTCTGTAGTTCTTGCACAATAAGGGGAGCCCAAGTTCTCTTCAGAAATGTTTTAGGAATCCTGAAGGGGGAGGACATTTGCTGTCTTGCGTCTATTCCCATCTTTCCCACAAAGAGGATTCAGATTTTCCTGTGGGGAATCCATCCAGTCCCCATGCTTCGCCATGTGGTTTGAGTGGGACTGGTTCCATCTCTACAGCAAGGAGAGAGCCTTGACTAGTTTAACTTAATCAGCGCACCCCCTTCTCCCAGCCACAGGGAGTGGTTCAGGGGAGGCACATGACCCAGTCTGGGGCTATAGTGAGAGAGGAAATCAGAGGACTGTCCTGGGAGCGAAGGGAAAAAAGACTTTCTCATCTCCTGGTCTATGAACTATTAGGATGTGTGATCTGGAACCACCAGAGTCATTTTGCTACCATGCAGCAAGGGGCTGGGTCCTGGGTGATATGGTTTGAGAAGCTGGATCAAGCCTCACCTGAGGCTAGGTTTGCTTAGACTTTTTCAGTTCCATTGTTATTATTTGAGTTAGGTTTTTCTGTCACCTGCAACCCAAAGAGTCCTGGCTGATATACTGGCCATGCATCTCACCTCTCAGTGACCTGCAGCCTTTTACAGCATCCACTGCCGTGGCCCTGCCTGCCCTATGGATGCTGATGGTCCTCCCTCCAAACAGAGATGCTGCTGCTGATACAGTGTAGTGTGCACAGAGATCGTCTGCACACGAAGGCATGAAAACCCTGGCTTTCATTTTTGATTCAAATAATATTTCCATTTGGGACAAATTTCTACCCAGAAAATAAGAGAGTACTGGTGTCATCTACACTGGACTTTGCGTGAAAAGAAGCCAGTGTTAATGGCTGGAGCTGCAGGATCTTTCTAAAGAAAGTTAAACAAAACAAAACAAAACAAAACATTTCCCTAAACTCAGTATTCCCAAGGATAGCAGATCATTCTGAACCCAGCGAAACAGTAAGAAAGTTACAGTTTCCCCTTTCAACCTTGTCCTCTCTGCTCCCATCCTAAAGAAAAATCCTCTTTTGAGTGCTCTGGGTTAGCAAACAAACTCAGACCTACTCAGAAAACCCTGCTCCTCTAACGAAGCGTTACAAGGGGAGGAAAGGATGATAATATCTACTTCATCTCTCTCTGCCTTCCAAATTCACATCATTTCAATCCAGAGGCCTCTGTGAGCCACCCTCAAAACTCTTGCTACTTAGGAATGGTTTTTCCCTGAATGACCTAGTGATGTAACAGGAAGCAACTGAAAGGTGTCACATTGGCTGGCTCGTTAGCAGCTTGTCCAGAGGGCCCAGGTCGTCCCCTCCCACAGGTGTAACTCATGCAGGGCCCCACTGCCCGCTGACTTCCCCCAGGGCTGCACTTACGTTTGGGTGATCGGGATTGCAGCTACATTAGTGAACACTGGTCGCCATGCTAAAATTAACCACTTTGGCTAAAGTGTGTGTTAATTATGGGTATGCAAGCAGTCAATAAAAGGTTAATGCAAGAGTCAAAGGATAAATTTCTTCCCTTATTGCATCACTTCACCGACTAAATGACTAACATTATACTTTGTGTTTTTAATCAATAGGTTTTACAGTAATGTGCTGGCCATTGATTTTAAGGAAACACATACAGTCTTCTTCCTGGTCCCTAAATTTTACAACAAATAAAGAAGGACAGGTAACATTTCCATTATTCGTGATGAAATGATACAGATTTTGGGAGTAATGGTTCCGGCTAGAAGATTCACTGGGATAAGCAAGCTTAAAAAAAGGAGTACAAAAAACTAGAACTTGGTGGAGAAATATTAGCAAGCATGGGCCACCGAGGAGACAAGAAAAATGAACTCCTAAGAGAGAATTCTTTAACGCGAAAGAAGAGAGTAACTCCTGATTAAAATAAATACATTCTGTATATTGCTTAAGCGTCCCAAAGAATCTTAATACGCAGCACTGTTTTATTCTATTTTCCCAGTAACCTGAGAGGGATGGGGAGGTAGGTGTCTGATCCCCATTCTGTGTGAGGGCCGCCTTGCTCAAGGTTAATCCAATGGCAGGTGGGGCAGCGGGGGCGGGCAGACCCTGGACATCTGCCTGATGGCCCTTTCCACCAGCTCCCATCTTTCTCATGGATTCCCATTTGGACCCAAATGGGCCCTATCCCCTGATTACTTAGCTATTCTTGCCAAATTTAGACATTCAGGAGATTCCAAACCATTTCAGGGGAAAGAAAGGAGCAAAATGTTATTTTCACAGTTCTAGGACAATCATTATGGCACATGACTGACAAAACTTTGTCTTCTTCTCATTCTAATGACTTTAGAGGTTCCAGTAGCATAAGCGTCTATTGTCTATAGAGATGAAAGATACATCTTCATTTTTTGAGAGCATAAACTACTTCTAATTATACACTCATCCTTTGGTATCCTCTGGGGATTGGTTCCAGGACCCTCCATCCGCAGATGCTCAAGTCCCTTCAGTCAACCCTCCACCTCCTTGGGTTTTGCATCCACAGATACGGAGGGTCAACAATATATTTATTGAAAAAAAAAATCTACAAATAAGGGGACCTGCATAGTTCAAACTTGTTTAGGGATCAAATGTATTCCTGGGGTGACATCTTAGTTTCTTCAACTGTTACATGAAGTTAATGTTCCTCTCCTTCACTGGACTATGTGAAGATAAAATTAAAACATGTATATAAAAGCCTTTTAAAATATGCAGAGTACCACACAAGCGTAGAATTATGCCTCAGTAGCCCTTTCCTATGTGACACAAGTTCTGTGTTTAAAACACAGTTGATCAGGCAATGCTGGTTGGGGGCTTGTAGCACTAAAAAAACATGTGTGAAAGGCATCAAGCTTCTGACCACTAGAGCAGCTTAACCTCAGAAATTCATCAGAAAATATCCTAGGACTGAAAAAGAGCCCTCTTCTACAAGTCCCAGTTTTTTCCGGAAGTCTAACGTGCCGTGAGGAGGGGACAGTCATTCTGGCTCCTGTTAAACGCGGGCCTGTATGAGGGCGGTGGCCACATCGGACTACGTCCCCTCCAACAGTGTAAACCAGCATCGGGGTTAAGAGGCCTCACTCACGTAGAAAACCGTGATGTGGTGTCACATCCAATCTGTTCAACCTGTAAAACCCAACTGCCAGGACCAGCACGGAAGAAGTGGGAAATGACAACATACAGGGGCAACAGCCTCCTGAGTGGGCGTCTGTGCTCTGGAGGGAGCCCCCGACCAACAAGGGACCTGAACACTCTCCGCTCTCAGTTTCGCCAGGTCTGGTAGAGTCGCAGTATCTTGCCAAGCAGAGTGATTCCAGGGTTTAAAAAGAAGTAATTTTTCATATTACATGGGATCTAAATCCCTGACAGTACTTTACACACAATTTAAGGGATTTCATGAAGACTTCCGACTCTCTCTGACATCTACCTTAAACATGACATTTCAAATCCCACCTTGAGTGAGAGGCCCCTTCCTTGCACCGTTTTTCATGGCCTCACTATGCTTTGTTCCAAAAATCTGTCTTAGAGGTGAGAAGAGTGTGCAGTCCTGTTTATGATCAACTCCCCCCGACACTCTAACTCCTTTGAAAACAGTGAGTGAATGAATTTATAACTTGTCTTCTTGGACTTTGTGTTGCCGCCACCACGGCTCTGTGGACAACTCTGCAGAGACTGAGCTGGCCTGTCACACCGATCACGATGGTCACTTTCAACAAAGTGGTTTTTATAAAATCAGCTTGTTTAATCTGCATAACTCAGTTTACCGACTGCAGAACCACTAAGCAAAACCAACTCCTGAGTGAGTTCCAACAAAGGACATGTTCACTTTCTCTTCGAAAGGCTTTTAACCTCTTGCCTCTGTACCACGTTAATGTTTCCAGATCAGTAAAGTCAACACACATCAGAGGGAGGAAAAGCCACACTTTAGCCCCTGGGTTAAGTTTTTTTCCCCCACAGGTCAATGTACCTTTTTAGCAGTTAGTATTTTTTCAGCCATGACCACTTGAGAAGCTAGACTTAACTTCTGGTTAACGTAAGAATCTACTTTGGGGCCCCCCACTTCAGGGAAGAAGGAAGAAATTTACTAGAACGAAGCTTGCTTGGGTGCTTTAAAAACCAAATATCCGCAAATGCTTTTGAACACCAAGATCACGCCATTCAGTACTCAGATCACCAGCCGTTTTGCGAATCATTGTGCTGCTCAGCATGGATAACCCAGTGTCTGGATCTGAGTCAATCCATCAGCATATTAATGGAGTGTCTACTGGGAGTCTATGCTGCTCCCTCACTGGGCGGACAAGGCAGGAACACAGGCAAAGCCTGGCTGCTGTAAACAGCTGGGTTCCCCACATCTGTCTGAAACTCAACATTTTCTATGTAAACAATGGTTCTCATTGTTCCCAGTTCTCCTCGACACCACTATTTCCTATAATTCCTCTGAAATATAGCATTAATATACTATATAGCCCAGTAACCATGAATATCAGTGTGTTTTGTCTTTAATGAAAATGAACATTTAGAGTTCCAACTTGGGATCCAAGAAGGAATTTCCTTTGATAAGGGCTTCCTGTCCTCCTGGTGTGGAACCAGGGTTTCGTCCCACTTTCAGATCGCTGCTAAGAGCTCCTCTGACCTATGGCAGCGGCTCCACCAAGAAGAGAAGACCCTGGGATGAGGGGTCAGGTGCTCCGAGAGTAGCTCGAAGAGGTCAACGGATGAAGAGACAAGAACCGAAGACCTCTTGCAGGTATGAAAGTCAGGGGCACTTTCTGGTAACGGAATGGCTTAAAGGCGTCTCTGCTCTTTCAGGGTCCAGGGGAATGCCACGCCCTCCTCCCTTCTACTGGACTATCTGCTGCCTCCTCCAGAGCATCTTCCCAACCCATGTGATTACACCGTGCAACCCTCACATCTCCTTACCCCCTGCCCTTGTAAGTTCTTCAGAGGTTTCCGTTGCTCTGGAAGATGCTATAAAGAAATTCTATCTCACGCCAATGCTTCTCTGCTGACATCTCCCCTTAGACCAAAGAAATCGTAATAATGCTAATAGAAACATTAAAAAATAGCCAATAATAAATAAGTGTCAGGCCCTATATATGTCTTCCTTTTTTTTTTTCATTTTTATTTTTTGAGGGGGGAATGTAATTAGGGTTATTTATTTATTTATTTACTTGATGAGGTACTGGAGATTGAAGCTAGGACCTCATGCATGCGAAGCATGCACTCTGCCACTGAGATACACCCTGCCCCCTAGTCTTCTAATTAAATGCCCTCGAATGGAAACTGAGGCCCAGAAGATTAACAAACTTGCCCAAGATTTCACAGCTAAAGAAAGGAGGGGGTCAGGATTTTGGTAAAATTGTCTGACTCCAAATCTCATGCCCCTTTGTACTATTTCAAAACACAGACATCAAAAGAATCATTTTGGGTCCTTGTTATCAATAGTGTTTCAAAGGCACCTAGCCCCAAGCCAGACTCTCCAGAGAAGGGTCCTGTCCATCTGATTTTTCACAAGTGGTTCTCTGGATCAGGCCAGTTTGTGAAAACACTGCCCCATGTTAACCTGCCACAAAAGACCACAAAGATGCTGAAGGCAGATTGTGGTGGGGGGATGCGTGTGTGTCTCTGGGTCCACAGAGAACTCACATTAAATTCACCTCTATTTCAGAGGACACCAGACTCAGGGTCAGCCCTTGCAGATCTGCAACTCCGCCCCCTAAGTAGGCAACTGGTAACTCTGCAGGGTCCGGCACATAGGACAGGCCTCCTGGAGTCCTTCCCCCTATTTCAAGGACTCTGGCAGCCCTGCAGAACCACTTAATATGTGAGAGGACTTGGCCCACCACTGTAGTATGCCCAGGAGGTGGAGGGTTGAGAACAATTTTATCCCCGGGTTCATTTGTCGGCTTGTCAGTTACATAATGATAGCGATGAATGGGCTACTTTGACAGCTGAACATTTAGGAGCTGCTGACCTCTGATCTCTGGTCACATGATAGGGTCACCTGAAACTTGCATGACTTCTACCTGGCCGGGGGTAACAATATAAAGGTCAAATTGGCCGGACGGTTATATGAATCAAGTCTGAGGTGGCTTGGTTGGGAGTTTTAAGAGAGGCCGGGTAGGGTTCCTCGGCACACAAAGCTATGGAACCAGTGCAGAAATGCGCTCAACAAAAGATATACAATTTCAAAGCAGTCTAGAGTAACTTTCCTTGCAAGGGAATAGAATGAACTCATTATTTTTAAAGGGCAACAATGAAAACAAACACTTTGGAAGAAAATATATTCTGCCGCTGACTTTGCCATTGGGAGGGAAAGTGTGCAGGCGTAGGACTTAATGAGTGATATTAATGCCATACCTGCGACGTGGCAGAGGGTCCAATTTGATGCAATTACTGGAACAAAATCCCCACTGGGTAGTATCAAGCCCTCCTTTCAGCCATAGAATCCGGTCTCCCCACTGTCCTCTGTCAGCACAGTATCCCACAAAGGACCATGACTGACAAAAGATAACCCTTTCCAAATTTCATAGCTCGCCTGTTGCTTGGAGCTGAAGTGAAGTTTGCCTGGGACCATCTCAAACTTCAGAAAGATTCCAGGATGACTTCTGATCAGAAATTCAAGGCAGCTGTGATTTTTAAATGTACTATCACATTTTCAAAAACATTTCTCCTTGCGCACCTGAAGATTCTGCTTTTTGACTATTTGCTTAAATTCCATTTACTCAGAATCAGATAACGGCGGTCACAGAGGTAACGGATACAGTTAGGAAGATGAAAGCTAAAAGGCCAACGCCATCGATTTCCAGAATCTAGAAACTTCATAACCTGCAGAAGAAGCAGACTTTATAGAGGAATCTGATTTACATCACGAGCTTGTTTTCTACCAAGAATTTTTCTTTCCCCTGCAAAGTCAAAGACCAATAGACTGTTGTTGGAGCAGAATCTACTCACTCTTGAGAAAGGAGCAGAGCAAAGGACAATGGCTTACAGAATAAGAGGCCAGCTGTTCTGACTTTGGAACGCTCATTTGAGTTGTAAGCTGTGAAATAAATTTGAGTTGATGCCTCTCCCATCTGCTCACCTGTCAGTCTATTTCCACTGTGCTGCTGTTTTTAGAAATACTTCCGTGTAACCTGCTTAATTGGTTTTTGGAGGCCGAGGAACAGCTCCCAAGTTTAGTTTAACCTTACACAGAACATGAGGCCACTGGGCCTTTGTTTCTCTTCTCTTCTTTAAGAACACTCACTAACAAGTCAAGAGCACTTACACAGAAAACTTGATGGAGCCCCAAACCCACAGTGGGGAGTGGGGAGCAGTCCAAAACTCAGAATGAAAAAAAAATGGCGGGCCAAAACAGAATGCCAGTTTCTCCAGGACATACCAGTCTTCTGATGAATTTATGCTCTGCACCAGTTTAAATGCTGAGTCCAAGTCAAAATTCTTATAATGGACATCAGGTCCCTATGCGACCTCCCCCCTCCCCACCCCTATTCCCTGACCTCTCTTTCTACTTGTTCATTGTTCCCTTTGCCCCCGTTATACTGCCTCATTTGCTCTTCCTTGAACAGGCAAAGAGTGCTCTTGGGGTGTTTGTATCTGCTATGTCTTCGGCCGTGAAAACTCTTCCCCTAAGAGATCCACGTGGCTTGCTCGCCCTTTCCTTCAGGCAATACTGCTTGAACGCGGTCCAGTCAGCGAGGTCCAATCCTAGCTGGTCCTGCTTACGACAACTACATCGCCCCTTCCTCCCCACCCAACCCCAGTACTCCCTGCTCCCCAGCTTCCTTTCCTGCACTACTTTTCTCCACGACACTTGATACTATTTGTGTGTGTGTGTGTGTGTGTGTGTGTGTGTGAGCTAAGCTCCCAGAAGGCGAGGATTTCTGTCTGTTTTACTCACTGCTACATCCTCCAAGCCTAGAGCTGAGTTGGCACATTGAAGTCACAATAAACACAGTGGGACGCACAAATGATTGAAAGCAACTTGCATCTGTACCTCCTTAAAATAGAACCAGTCTCTCTGCAATATAACCAATTTTATGACAATGACAGTAAAAGTACAAGGCACAATCAAAGGAGGAATCATAATAGTGTCATTATTACCCACTGACAAGGAGGATGAGATGGTAGGAAGAAAACTCATCTGGGAATCCAAGACCCAGTCCTGCCACTAACCTACCCTGTGACCTTGGGCAAAACCTTGACTTTCTGACCATTGGTACCCAGATCTGTGAAATGAAGGATTGGGTTAGACAATCCCTAAGGTTCTTCTCATCTTTAAAACATTGGGGTTGTATATATAAATATTATGGCTTCCCTCCACAGATTTTATCTCATGGGACCCTCACTATGGGGGTACAAAATAAAGGGGTTGTCCCAGTTGGGGAGATTAGGAAGCCGAGGCCTTGTTCCAGGTCACACGGCTGCTAAGTCACACAGTTTGGACCGAAACTTAGGTCATTTGCTAGTCCAGCCTTTTTCTGACTAAGCTATATTTCCCCTAGTGGCAGAACTGGAAGTACCACCAGTCACTGTTACTCTGATTCAAAACCTCTCTGCAGGCGAGTTCTAACCTCTCTGAGTGAACACGTGTGGATCACAGACCCCACGGGGCAATCACTCGTCTACTCTAGCCCAAGAATCCATGGGTTCTCTCAGCTGCCATTGCATTTCAAGATGAGAGATGATAAATGGTTCCATTTGCCCAGGGATGTTTCAGGATAGGAGCAAAATTGTATTTCGGTGTGGCTCTTCAGGAGAAGGGCAGGAAGTCCATGCACCCACGGCATCGAGACTGCTGTGCTAACAAGGCCCCTCAAGTCCAAAGATGTCAGAAACATCCTAGTCTTAACTCTAAACCTAATCTGCATTTTGTCCCCCTAGGAACTGAATGACACTGTTTCTGCGACTAACGTTGAGGAATTAGAATTGCTTTTACCCACATAAATGTCTCTGTTACTGGGTTCAGTGGTCATGAAGGATGACAACTCAATAAATTATAGTGGAAAAGAATTTTTTAAAAGAATACAGATATATACATATACATATGAATAACCGAATCACTTTGCTGTACATCTGAAACTAACACAATATTGTAAATCAACTATACATCAATGAAAAAAAAAAAAGAATGACAATTCAATGCAGCTTACTAAGTGCCTGCCTACTGAGCTACTGATAAAGCCAGGATTTGGGCAGAAAGGGTTCAGTTATTGCTGTGTGTGTGCGTGTGTGTGTGTGTATTCATTTGTTTGTTCATTCATTCATTCAACAAATATTTACTAGGTATGAGGATCCAGAGATACGGTGGTGAACTAGACAAAGTTCTAGGTTTCAGGAAGTTATATTCTGGTGGAGGAAGACAGACAATAACCATGTGTATTAGTTATAAATTGCATTTAGCTCCCGGCAAGAGGGACTAGAAAGTCACAGTGGCTGACGAAATGGAAGTTTATTTTTCTTTCACGTTAAAGAAGTCTGAGGAGGTCACATGACAGCAATCTACAGGCATCCAGGACCCGGGCAGCTCCATCAAGTTTTTGGCTCTGCCACTCTGAGCTGATGGCTGCCATCCTTGAGGTCACCTTATGGTCCAGGTGGTCTCGCCACTGTATCTGGAGTCCCAGGCAGGAGCAGAAGAAAGGAGAGAGGGGGTAAGGTACACCCTCACCTCCTCTTTCTAGGGAAGACAGCCAACCAAACTCTATCTCACTGACCAGAACTCGGTCCCTGGGCTAGAAAGCATAGGTTTTTAACTGAATGTGCTACCCTCTTCTTTCCTCCATCAAAACTATGATTCTACACTCAGAGAAAGGGAAAGACTGGGAACGGGAGGAGAAACTAATATTCTCTGCCACACAATGTAAGCAAGCAGATATTAAGATAATTTCTGCTAGAGACAAATGCTCTGGAGTAAATCAAACAGGAAATGGACAGGAGAGTGAATGGAGGCGCATGGGGAAGGGCTCTGGCTGGCGTGGTCGCGATGGGCATCCAGCTGGGGGAAGAGGATTTTAGGTGTCAATGAGTCAGGCAGTCAAGGGGCCGCAAGGAGGCCACTGTGCCGAAGGAGGGTGACAAAGAGCGGGAGATTGGGTTAGGGAGGGCCAGGGTCTTGGAAGCCACCATACAGGCTGATTTTATTCTAAGCGAGATGGGAAAGCCCTGGAGAGTTTAAGCAGAGGAGTGATCAGACCTAGTCCCACACTTGGCAGAAAACCTCTTCCTCCTTTAGGAACTCGGTCGTTTCGTAAGAGTAAACTTCTATGCTCAACCTACACCCAGTGTTCAGCCGATGAAGGAAAATACCCTACTTAGGACGCTTCCCTGGCCTGATGGGCTCTCCCCACGCCGGCTGAGAGGGCGGGTGGGCGATGAACCTGACCGTCCCACCAGCTTTGACGCTCTGTTCCCTTTTGTGCTAGAAGAGAAAAGAAGAAATACCGCCAAAGCCCCCCCGCCCCGATTCCTGAGTTCACCTGATGTGTATCTTCAGAACGCAGCTCACATCCAATTGATGTGCTCTTTTCCATCTGGGGGCTGTGGATTCGGGCCGAGGAGGAAGGGTAATCCTAGATGCTGAGGCCACAGGAGACCGTGCAGTCCCCAAGTCAGCGAGGGGCTTGCTTCCACAAGTGACTGGATGTCTAAGGAGGTTTTAAAAAATTGCACTTCAATCGAAAGCGGACCAAATTCTGAAATCCTCCAACTGAAGTTTCTGCTGGGCTGCCGGCGACGCCACCCATGGACAAAAACCCATCGGCACCTTGAAGAGGAAGGGATGAGTTGCCCAGAGACTGCCTTAGGGCTGCATGTGGCTTCCAAACCACAGGTTAACTGAGTGGGTTGATTCATTAATCATCACAGCCGCGATGTTCCCACCTAAGCATCTCAGAGGACAGAGCAGGCAGAGAGGCTGGCCATTATCTATTTATCACTTAAACTGTCTTGTACGCCCTCATCTTCCACCAGCTGGTGCAAAGTCTCCCACTTCAGAGCTTTGAAAGCTTGGGTCTGTAGTTCCTTTCCTGTCTGGGGCGAGTGTATTCTCCCAGCACCAGTGTCTGCATGGGGTGACCTTGGGAAGGACACTGAAGCAGCGTTTTCTCATCTGTCAAGGCGAGACAGCCACAGAGCCCCGGAGTCACGTCTGGTAAACACTCACGCGTGGACCAGTAGCGGCCCCCTCGTCTCAAAGCCCCCGGCTCCGGGAAGAAGGCTTTTTCCACCGGGGAAAATGAGTGAGGCCATGTCCTTGCCTCGTGCCAGTGAGAGATGGGGGAGGAGGCGGGCATGGAAGACAAGAGTGTCTCTTTGCAGGAAAGACAACCTGAGGCCCTCACTGCTGATCCTGGGGGCTTTCTCATTTGCTAAAATTCAGGAGGTCACCAGGAATCAAAGGACGACTCGGCTTGTGCAGAATGTCACTATGGAGGAGGTTGGGAACCAGAGGCCTGTTACTAGTCACCTTTCCAGCTCCTGCAAACAGGCTGATTCATGGAGAAGTGCGACTCCTTACTGAGCATTACTGGAGTGGGGTCAGCTGGGAACGGGCCAGGGCTCGGCGGTGACTCAGGACAGCACAGCCAGGTCTTGATTAGCGGCTGTCACCTCCTGCCCCCATGGCCGGCCTGCCAGGGAGCTGGGCTCCTCAGCCGACTGCTAAGTCGGAATTTACACTTTTTGGAAGAACGCTTCTGCAGTCAAGGCCACCTGGGAGTTGGCCCAGACTAAGTGACTGAGGGGCCATTAGGCTTTTTTCCGCAGCACGAGCTGATAGGTTAGCTCGAGTGAGATGGAGAGAAACTTGCTGTTCTTCATTTAAATTCAGTCTTTCTAGCTGGAGACTGACTCGCACAGGTCCTAGTGCCCAAAGGCGCCCACCAGTTAAGTTCCAGGGCCAGGGTCACAGGTGGAAGGGCCATCGCCAAGTGGCCTGCCCACGTGGTGTGCGTGGAGAGATACCAGGACCGCCTTCTCTCTGCCAACAGTTCTTGCTCTGGCCTCGAACCGATGCCAAGAAAGTGTACCACTCATTCATTCTTTTTTTTTTTTCCAAGTGTATGAGGAAAAAGGGTGAAAAGTATCTTCAAACGCAATTGCTTCTAAGGAGGAGAATATTTTAAGTCACCTCTCGGCTAGATCGTGCTGATTCCTGACGTGAGCAGCACAGGAACTCAGCCTTCCCTGGGGGGAGCGGGTGGTCCTCCGGGGCCCAATTTTACCTTCTCTACAGTTTCACCCAGGGTTGACCACGTGAACAGCCTTCTGGGAAAGATTCGTTCAGGAGGCCGGCAAATACAGACTAGAAGCAATTTAATTGGTTCCAAGTTAATGTCCTTTTCCACTTGGTCTCCTGTAAGCACCTGGGAGTTATGGCCACTAACTTAAAATGATTTATAAAGTTCTTTCCCAGGAGAAAGGGCTTTGGACAGGCAGCCTGTGAGACTGTGAATTATGCCTCCACAGTGGGTACAGAAGGATGAAGGAACAGGTTCAGCTGTAAAGAGTCTGAAGCTCTCTCCTAAAAGGGAGGGAAGTCTCATTTTTCAGCAAGGTAATTTTTGACAGTCACGGCGAGCTCTCCTAGACTGCAAATTTGACGGAACCTCTGTTCTTAGGAGCTAATCTCAGCTCCTTCCCTCCTTCTAGTTTTAAGGTGATGTTAACAGACATGCTCGACACATTTGTGGCAGAATTAGGAGACGAGAATTCGGGTCTCAGGAGCCTTAGTTCCCAGTGTGTTTCCTTGCTTTTTCTTTTTTAATGTTATTATTGACGGTCAACATTTTATGAGGGTCTACTTTGTGCTGGACAGCATTCTAAGTGCTTTCTCCAGGTAACCCTAATAACCCGATGAGGTTACAGATGGGAATACCGAGGCACTAAGCGGTTATGTGATTTGCCCAGGGTCACAGAGGTTGGGAGGAGGGTGAGGAATGGGAAAACACCCATTTTTTTTAATTGGGTTGTTTGTCTTTTGGTTATTGCATTTTAGGAGTTTTTTTCCATATTCTGGATATTAAACCTTTATCAGATACATGATTTGCAATATTTTTTCCTGTTCTGTAGGCTGTCTTTTCATGTTCTTGACAAAGTGCTTTGATGCACAAGAGTTTTTAATTTTTGATGAATTTATCTATTTTTCCCTTAGGTTCTACAAACTTTTGGCAGAATCTCTCAACTCCCCCTTTCATGAGATAAGGATAAGAGTGCCCAATATAGAATGAGAGACTCAGCCAGTAAACCTGAAATGGAACTGCAGGAACACGAGATACCCAATGCTTATGAAAGACTCTGGAAGGACCTTCTCCATCTGTGTGCCGTTCTTAAAGTCACTTGTTGGTTTTCACCAAAGCAAAGTGTTAACCCAACTTTGAGTTATTCTCTAAACCTAACAGTAATTAATGTGAACTATTTAAAAGGCAATTGAGAATCTTTCCACTCACTCAGATGGGAAGTTTCCACTCTGCACTTCTACAAATGCATCACCATCTACTACCTGACTGTTTCTGCCTTACTTCTTCCACTGAACCAGAGGGGACTGGTGGGCATCTCAGCACCCACCCGATTCCAGTCCAGGAGAATGACAGTATCTGAGATCCCTGGTAAAAATTTTCATGGGTCTTACCCCTCCAACCTTCTGGCAAAAATTTTTGGTCCTTTAAAAGAATTTCCTGCCATCTTCTATTGGATTTGTTAAGACCATGCAAGTATGCATATCCTAACTGGTAAGTCGTCCTTTATGTACTTGGTGACACCTCTTTATAGCATGAGGCTTGGCAAACAAGGCAAATCTAGAACCTAGTAGTACCATGTGGGAGAATCTCCCAGTACGCAGCTGCAGCTGCAGCTCAGAGGACATAGTCTGACCTTCGGTATAACTCCATCTGTGTAACCAGAAGCTCACCATAACGATGGTCTCTTTGCATAACAAGCTTTACTTGGGCATTTTTGACAGCTGATTATCATTGCTTCCCCTATTGAAAACATTTAATTCACTGCCAATTGGAATGTCTATTTATTTGTGGGGCGCTTACAATACCAAATGCCTCTTAATTGTTTTTGTCCTTACCATCAGAAAGGAACTGTATCTTGGCTGAAAACATTACTAAAACTATTTTGAGCAATCAGATCAGTATAAATATTCTCAAAACTGTATTTGCAAAAGCCGGCATGCTGTTAAAATAATTATATGGTCAATCTCGGTTCCGAACAGATAATGGTGTTTTGCAGAATTGCTTATAATTTGAAAAACGAGAAACAACCTAAATGTCCATCACTGTGGGAGTAATGCTAAACAATGGTATATCCAACCTATAAACGTTTTGGCAACAATTAAACAGAATAGAACAGATTTATATTATATATTCTAACACGGGAAGATTTCCAAACCTAAGATGTATTGTTAGTACCAAAGCAAGCTGGGTATTGACTTGTAGAGCCAATGGTTATTTGTAGTAATCACTTACGTACAACAAAGAAAGCACATTTGTCTGTAGTACATCTGTATGTCTATACATGCCTGGAAAAATATTTGGAGGGCAAGAAGGTCTGAGATTGGCGGTAGTAGTCAAAGAGCACTTCACATTTTTTTAAATAAAGTATATGTATTTGTGTATTCCTTGTGGAATTTAAAACAGATCAAGATGCTAACTGATGGTGAAGAAAACAAAATACCTTAGAGCTGGGGATACAAATCAGCTGTTAAAGAATATGACTACCTTCAGTTCTAACTTCCTTTCTACCAGTCAGAATTCTGGGAACTCATCAAGAAGTAAATGCTTGGCTTAGTCAGTATCAGAATTTGAAGTCAACCAGGTAACACAATTCCTTTGCATCTTAAGGGAGAATTTACCTACAACATTCTTAATTGTTGCAGTAAAGGTTGGGTCAGCTGAGGATCGGCTAGAGAAAGGGAACTCTGTGGACAATCTTGTCTTCCCCAAACTTCTGCCATCCCACTGAAACCGAGGCCTTGCCAGGGAGAGAGTAAAAATAAAGGACCGGTGGCTGTACTCACTGTAAACACCTACGCTTTATAAAACTTCTTTCATCTACATGTCTCTTAACAAAACTGTCAAAGCAACCAAGACACAGAGTGGAAACAGATGTTTTTCTACCAAAAGTGCTCTCAGGTGTGGTTTCAGATATTCGTGTTTGTTTTCTAAGTGACTGCACCACCTAACTTTTCCTGTCCACCGTTACAGCGCTGGCGTGTTCCTCGGGCCCCTGTGGGGACACATGCCCAGACAGGGCCTGGTCCCGGCAGCTGAGGTGTCCGGCCAGCCCTGCCCACAGAGGAAGGCCTGGGGCTCCCAGTCTGAGTCTGGCCTCAGAGCATCCCCAGACCACGGCCCAAGAGCGTGCGCTCCTCAGGCCAAGAGACGGCGACAGTATTTTACTCTCGGGCTGATTTTGGTTTTCCCTTTGCGGGTCAGAGCAGCCCACTCGAACTCCTCTGGGATGTGAAGGGTCTCGGGAACACACACTCTCCCCCTTCGGGTCACGACCCCTCCCTAGAGTCTATGCTTTTAGGCACCTTAGTTGCTAGAGGCATTTAACTTTAATTCCGTTTGACTTCAATTGTGTCCAAATTACTGTAAAAAGGAAGAAGACAACAAGCTGTAAATATGAAGAGAGACAGAAAATCATTGAGAATCCTGCCTTTATGAATATTTGATGAAGAAAGGTTAGATCCATAGCTGGTAAATTATAAGAAATTATGTCCATCATGTGACTCTGTCAGCAGAGGTTAATACAAATGGGTTGGGACTTAGTCGGGATGACAACGCAGATTAAAAAAGATTTGTCCTGTCCTCGCTGCAATTAGTGTTTCTCCTATTATTAGTGTAATAGAGTTGATCATTAGGATTATGGCAACAGAACAAGTGCTCGGTGAAATCATTTTGTTTTTTGCAGGCCGGCATTGCATTTTCACAATACATTTTTCATCTCTGCTAATCTTGCCCTTAATTGTGTGGTTGCTGTGGGCAGATCCAGTGATGAACTCTTTTGATCCTACGGTGCCCTTGCCACCAAGTCCGCCAATGACATGCAGACCGAACAGGCAATCCCACGTTTTTCTGCAGCTGGATATGGGCTCTCGCGGTTCATTTAGGGCAAGCAGAAAAATGGTTATTTTTTGCTCAAATAACAGCTCCAGTCAAGTGTGAAATTGTATATAATTGTGTTATAGGATTTCGCCCAGGTTAAAGGGCTTCTTGGGGCTTCCATTATGAACCTCATTTCTCAGGTATTTATGATTCGTTTTCCACTTTTAAAAAATCTGAATTAGGCTTAGCGTGCTCTGCTCAGAGGCCTTATTTTTGTTGTTGTTATTATTATCATTTTGCAAAGGGGATTAAAGGCATCGTCCTGCACTCTTTGTAGTGAGGCAAGGAATGTAATTGATGTCAAGGCCGGTAAGCTGGGAGGTAGAACAAATAGCACCGTAGACCCCAACAGCTGCAGGCGTAATTTATCCAAGTGGTGGTTTGGATTTCCAAGGGTACCTGTACGCCCTTTCAAACAGGGTTGAAGAGCTTGGAGACAGAAGCCACAGGGAGGCTGGGGGGGTCAATGAATCACAACTACAGAAAGACAAATCATAGAGTATGAACGTTTCTAGCTCTTCCAGACCAGGCTCTACACAAACAATTCACAAACTTCAACAACGTGGCTAGCTTATTTACCGTCACTCTGCTCCTTATAGAAAATGCCTTTACCTAGGGTCACCCTTTCTTTTGATACCTACACACTGGGTATTGTACACATCTCATCAAGTTGCTGTGGACTTTTTTTTAAATGAGGGATATGGCCAAAGGAATGTTTAAAGATTGGTACGGGATGAGGAGAAAGGCAAGTATGATTTTTGCCACAGAGGGCGTGCCAAGGAGGGGAAGATGCAGAGGATGAAGTGCACTCTCAACAGAGAAGGAAACGAAAAAATAAAAATTTAAACCCCTAGTAATAAACGCTAATAAATCAAGAGATCCTAGAGGCCCAATGCAGAAGGCAAAAGTGTTTTCCCAAATCTAAAGTAAAGCTAGAAAATAGGGATAACTAGGGAAAAATTGTTCTGGCAAGGGTTAAGTGTGACAGCCGAAAGAATAATCGGAACTGTCATGCCTGTGGCGAGCTCACGGCGGAAGCAGTGTCTAAGCAAGGTCCACTGAGAGCTCCCCCTAAGCGCAGCGCACGCTCTGCCCACACTCACAGCCCTCCAAAAGTAGGAAATTTAACACATCAGGGAGCTTGCCGGATTATCAGATCAACTAATCAATAGCATTGACAATATTTCTGCCTAAAAGCATGGGGGAGCAGTAAGTAAGGCTCCAAGGCACACAGCATCCTTGCCGACGCGTTACCTTGGACCTCTGACTTCTGCCTGGGGCCCCAGGGGCACAGGACTTTCCTTCCCAAGACCTGGGATTTTCTGCCTAAGTGACTTTGACCTGCTTGAGTTGAGTCAATTGCATCCTTCATCAGGAACTGGTACTGAGGGCATATGCAAATGGCACAGACCCAGTCTCCCAGGCATCTGAAGCAGCGGGTCGGGTCGTGCCACCCCCCGCTCTCCGCAGCCCTCCCTCCCAGCCTCTGCAAATCTCAGCCGCGTGTGCGTCACATCGCTGGACTCGGTGGAATACAAATGGCTTCTCCGTGTAACTGGACGGCTCCTGAGACTTGAGCCACCTGAAGTTCTCTTCCCTCTGTGTGACCCACACCTGGCGGCACTGTGGCCCCTCTCAACTCGCTGAATTTAATGCTCCAGAAAGTCACCAGATTTCATCACTGAGGATGAAGCTAACTCAGAGAGACAAAGAAAATACACTCTTCATGTCTCCACATCTCTAAAAGAGCATCCGGGGCGAGGCAGAACCCAACTCTCTGGAGCCAACTCCACGTCTGGTGAACACACCAGGCACGCTCTGCGGGGTCTGACCATCTCCCCAAACTGCTGCTTTTGCTGTAACCAGGTGGAGGCCAGTCCCCATATATCTGGATGAACCCCAACTCAAGAACCACATTTGTAGCTGGTAAAGACTAGAACAGGACAGTCGAGGGAAGGGGACTTCACGGTGAAGTACCTGCTGTGGACTAGTTAATTTAATTTTCTTAACTCTGCATAGTCATTCAAAGTTTATGGATGAGGAAACTGAGGACTTAGAGAGAGAGGCTAAAGAATTGGTCGAAGGACACTGAGCTGGTCTAATAAAAGACTGGGATTCAAATCCAGGCCCGCCAGGCTCCAGACCACTGCCCCAAACTCTGGGTACCGCCCAATGTTGCCTTGTTTCCACCAGAAAAACAAAGACAGCTAACCAAATGCAGCAAAGGCAAACAAACTTTTTGAAATGTCAACCGCCCCAAATTTCTGAAATCCCAGAGAATGCGACGGCTGGGCCACAGCACATGGGAAGGAACGCTGGAGGTGGCGTTTGCTCCATTCTCAGACAGGGCATATAATGGGGGGTGTAAAAATGGGACTTAAAGAGGTCAAACAGCAGAACTTAGATGGACACAGAGCCTCGCCGTCCACAGCTGCCCTAGTCACTGGGCTTTCGAACCATGACAAAGCCAAGGTTTTCTAAAACTGGTATATTATTGTAGTCTGCCTGGCTGTGCTGTAACTATTTCAAGGACTATTAAATTAAACCCTGGAGACAGTTTCCCTAAAGATAAAGAGCATGCTTTTTATTGTGCCATCAAAGGAGACCAGAAAACCTGAAGCTTTCAGCTTTAAAGACAACATAATGAGATCAGAGATTTTGCTTGCAAAGAAATTAACTTTCGGTTAATTAATGAAAGTAACCTTAAACAGCAGGCATGTTGCCAACAACCAGGACACTATAATAAAAAGGAGGCGGGGAGATAATGGGTTGCTTTCAAGGGGCCAGGGCTCAGCAGCCCAGAAAAGAAATTTGATGAGGATGCTGCTTGTATATTTGATCTCAAATTCTTAAGATGAACAAATAATAGTCTTATCTGTAATAAAGTCTACTACAAATGCTTTCTTTTCACCCATAATTTTCTGTTCAATTTAGATAGAAGATTTAATTAGATGTTGGTGAAACACCAGTTATTTAATAAAACCCTTAATAAAAATCTAATCTATGGTACATAGAAACCACTGAAATGTAATCACATTAAAAACAAACATTTAAGGGTATTTATTTTTTACAATTAAGAAAATACTCGTATGTGACATGTTTTGTTTTTAAGTTAAGGTAAAAACTAAGAAGGCAAACTCAATTTTTAAAAAAAAGCCCCAAACTACAACTCTTTCCCCCTTCTCATAAAGTTTGCTTTTAAAGGTTTTCTTTTGTCAGTTGCAACCAAAAGGGGTCCTTGAGCCTGAAAATGATTCCTCCCACCTCGTAAAGGTTTTAAACTTAAAATTTGCTGACCGTGAGCAACTGACTTTTAAGGATTCCTAAAATTGTATGAGAAATAATCTGGGCCCCCAGTCCTGTTAAATCTAGGTAATCAGAAGTTTACCCTTCTGGGCTACGGGAATCCTGAAATTCCAAAAGAATATGATAAATTAATGGAACAGGAGTGACCCACAGCACATCCAAGGGTGATGTCAAGGACATGTCGAGTATGTGCCTAACCTCCTGTACTTCAACCAGAGACAGAATTCTGAGCTGGACATCCCGAGCGCCCCCGGTTTCACTCCATGTGGCGATTCTTAGAGGTCCCGTTTCCTACCTAAAGCTTTTCTATTGGTAGGAATGTTAGTTTCCATGTGAAGTTGCTCTTGTAAGTTCCCAGCCTCTGGAGCAAGAATTAAGTGGCACTGGGAGCCCGACTTTTTGAAACATTGGTGGTCTTTCTACAGGTTTACTGAAAGGAGCTGGCTGGCTTGGCGGGAGTGGCACCACCCTTGACTCAGCAGCTCAGATTGTGTTCCCTACATGTTGTGTCTGTTTCCTCGATATTGCCTGGCTCTGATTGCAGTAATTTCTCAGATACATGGAGTGGGGGTGGGTTGAAGCTGAAGAGCTACCCAGCGTTGAGGGGCACGAAGATGCTGGTGGGAATCAGTCTATTTCCTGCTGCGTCTCTGACTGACCCAGCACCAAAACCAACATGCCCAGGAAATGAACCCTGTGTCCTTGGCCAGGGCCACGTGGCATCTCTGCTCAGGTCTGATTTGAGAAGGTCGCTGTTTAACGCGTCCGAATGTTGCGATCATCCAGATTTAATCATCGGAAGCGTTCCAGCTTCCGCCGCTGTATATAAATTTAAATAATGGCCCCTCCTCTCACAAAGGGAGGAATGTCCATAGCATTTGCCCATCTGTTCGGCGAGGCTGTTCATTCTGAGTTTCTGATTAGATGTCTCTTAACTATCCGATCCATGCCACAATCTCCAAACAAGGCTGCAGCATCTGGGGGGCATTTGATGATTTATAGTGCTTGTTATTTTTGGTTCAAATCTGATTCCTCTTTGGCTATGACACCAAGGCTGGGCGTGGCCTGGACTGAACCTGGTCAGTGCTTTTCTGGATACACTGTGCCCAAGAGGCAGCCAGTGGGGGCCTAGGGGACACCCTGGGGCCACAGAGCCGCTCAACAGTGTGTCCTGATTGGGTGTCAGATTGGATTTCATTTCTGTGTCTGTACACCTGGCTCAGCCACTCACGTGAGCCCAACCCCAGACTGGGCTGAAGGGCAAGAGATGTTGGGGACCTTACATAGGGTCCCTGGAAAATGGAATGAAGACATAGTGAGAAAACTATCTGAAATAATATCTAATTGCCTCCTTTGGGAAGAGGGCGCATGGGACGGCCCCACAAACCCCTGTTCTTGTGTCTCTTTCCACTGGGTACTGATTTCTGCCGGTCACCTCCTCCCCCTGCCCCTCTACAAGCTGGCTTCTTCTTTGCAGCCTTCCCTTACCCAGGGACAAGAGACACATTCTTTTGTTGGAAAAAAAAAATGTTGATGCACTTCCAGGTCTGAAAAGCAAAAGGGGGAAAAGGGCTCCCAGCCCCTTTTTTGGTAGGAAGCACAGAGGCAGTCTCTGAAGCGCCTTAAACATTATAATTAGGAGACATGGGGTTCTGCTCCACCTGTGGGTTTTACACAACATCCTGCCTCAACAGGATCTTTTGGAGCCTGTGATGCCTCCAAGCACGAGTTGTCCTTTCAGAGGGATGTTGACTTTTGTGGTCTATTAAGCAAGCAATGGGTAAGTCAAAGTAGATCCCTGCAGGAGAACACTGACGCAAGAGCTCCAGGCCAAACTGCGCCTAAGTCAGTCCCTTCCCCCCAGGGGCTTTGTTAAAGAGACTTCTCCATAATGGGACAAGGGTGATGGCAAACGCTGGTGATCCAACAATAACTATCAGCCAGGTAACAAAAACCACCGAACGAGTCTTGTTACCTCTGTGTTGCTGGGGAGGCCGCCAAGGCTGCTGGGTGGTGGGCCTTTTAGAGACCGACACTCAATGCAATCCAGCTCTGATGACTTGGTGAAGCCAACAGAATCCCTTCCCCGAGCTCTGAAGTCCTCCAGAGGCGTGGGGTGGAGTCCCGACGTGCGACTGAGCGTGGGAGAATCTTGCTAAGTGTCTTTATCTGTAAGTGGGGATACACGTATCTATTTCCTGGAGCGGCTGTGAGGATTCAGTGAGGTCACGGGCGTCAAGGGCAGGACATAATGCCTGGCACACGCCAGGCACATGCCTGGTAGCTACTCCGTCCACGACAGGTATTATTGCTGTAATATCTTCCCTGGCCCTTGGTGGCTGCAAGCTGCGACAGGTTTTGTGACACTCATTCCAGCATTGTCCTGAAGTCAAGAGTGCCTCTACTCTTCTTATAAGCCTGGTGATTAAGCTTTCTCTAAAATTCCAGAGCCTGAAGACCACCCTCTGACTTGGTAGCGAGAGTCACCCGAAACACAGTTCAAGGCCCTGGCGTAGAGGTGATAAAATGGTGGCTCTGGGGCTACATTTTGCTCCCAGACATTTATTTTGGCCCAGTCTTGGCTTTTGTAACTTAAAAAAAAAAAAAAAAAGTGAATTCGTTATTAAAAAAAAAAAAAGAAAAGAAATCTAGAGATTTTGCTCAACAATCCAGATTTCTGGCTCTGCTTGAAAAACCGAAAGGGCTGCTTATCTGGGTCAATATCCCTCCCCCCACCACCCCCCGCCTGGATCGTAACTGGCGGGGACTGAGGAGCGGCGGCCCCCTTTAGACGGACACACACACTCCAGGCTGAAACCAATCCCGCCTCTCCGCGCTTGGCTTGCTTCCTTCATCTCTATTACCAGGTCCTGCTCCAGTTCACTGGGCTGAGAGAGAGCCAGCCGTGCCTGGGGCCGTTAGCCATCCGTCAGTCGACTGTTTGGCTTCTTCCACGATGCTGCCATTTTGCTTCACTTAGGAAGGGCCTTGGTTCAGAAAAGCTGCAGGGTTGTCTCTTGAGTGGCCCCACTCCTCAGGGGTTCCTTGGTGGTGTCTACATGCTTTTCCCAGGGTGACCACCAACTGTCAGTCTGTCCATCATTTGTGTCCATTCTCAGCTTGATGGGTGTCATTCCATCTGTGGTGTCAGTCCTGGCTTCACTTTGAGGCCAATTCGGACCCAGAGGTTATAGGGAGATATCAGATCATAAAGCCCAGAATCAAGTTCATTCCTGGTCTGGCCATCCTGTGCCTACGATCATTGATTATGTCAGCAGGCAATGAACTCACTAGGCTCCCATAAACACCACCCGTCCCCAGGGACATAACTTAGTACATCTGACAGCTGAAGCAGATCCTTTTCACACCCCTCACCTCTACATCACAAAATTATTCCTAATAACAATCAGATAATAATCAGTAATCATAATTTTCTCAATTTAGTCTTCAGTTTAAAATGATCTATGAACAATTAAAGAATAGGGGTAGAGCTCAGTGGTAGAGTGCATGCTTAGCATGCTCAAGGTCCTGGGTTCAATCCCCAGCACCTCCATTAAAAAAAAAAAGATGAAAAAAAATTTTAAAAATACATCTCAACTTAGAAATGCTATTCAAACTCAGTCAAATATTTTACGTTGGGAACTAAAATGTTCATTTGCCAAATAAAAACACTTACCCAGAGCAGTTTGTAAACTGTCGCATCGTTCTAAATTTTAAACAAAAATAAAAACTCCAAGCGGCCACACGGTATGGTGGAGGTGAAGGATGCCAACGGTCCTTTCTTTGTCTTAATCATGGTCTGTCACTGTTTGTTTCCAATCTACCGTTTAGATGCGGGAACATGGGGCACCACGGTGGCTGGAGACAGACGCCGCACCTAAAGCGAGGCCTAGTTAATTCCAAATGGTAATGCACTTACTCTTGAGATGAACAGGTGCAGCAGCGCCTCTGTGCGTCAGCTGCAGGCTGCGTAGCTGAGAATTCTCTGAATTGATGTCTACATGGACTACAGTGTTTATTAAAGGACATATTACTAAAATGTGCTAACTTGAGACTGATGGACATGAGGAAACTTGAGGGGTAATTCAGAAGTTGTATGGATGTCAGGCCAATACGAGATTTTTTTTTTTAGAGAAGAGTATTCACTGCTATTGTTTAGAATCGACAGAGAATGGTGATAATGAAAAGCAGGCTGCTTCTTGCCCACTTTATCACTGTTTTAAAATTTTCTACAGACAACGTAGCCCCTTCTTGCCAGCAAGGAAGGGGGAAGAGAGGGAGGGTTGGGGTGGACTGTGCCCACCCTTGGTACATCACTGCCCGTTTCTTAACCTGATTTCTGCTTTTCATGGTTAAGATATCTGGTCTAGTTTCTGAGCCCCTTTTGGCCTAGAACTTTGATCTGCATCTTTGATTGTCTCTTCCCAAACCCTAAATCTGGATTCTTGATCCAACTGCCTCCAGACCTTGCCTGCTTCTTCCTTCTGACTCAGTCCCCAAACCAAACCGCTCACCAACTTGTGCCCTTGCTGTCTGCTTTTCCAGCTCACCATCCTTCCTCTTTCACAACTTCTCTGAACATGAACACCTGCCTGACTGAGGGGACTCGGTCAACTTTCTCTCTCATTTAGCTGAACTCTTGGCACAGATTCCAGGGTATCCCCTGGCTGCACAGATCTCCAAGTGGGAGTCATACGATAAGCATCATTCTGATGTGAATAGCTGGGGCGTGGGTGGAGGAGGGGCAGCTAGGGATGCCCACTTGGCCTTCAGTACGACTCACCACTCACCGGGGATGCTAGAGGCACACGGCTTGTGGGAATGAGTGCCTTTGGCTTACAAATGGCAGCCAAGTTACCAACATCGAGGCTGAAAGCGGTGACGACGCTGCAGGTGTTGGTCTGGGTCTGGGATTTAATGCTTTATCTGACCCCACACCATGTCTACTGCTCTTCTAACGGTGACTCCGGCATTCACGATGTCCATTTCTTGGGACAGTATACTGCCCGAGAGCAAAATTCATCGTCTCCAGTTCTGAGATGTCAGTAAAATCACCTAGCCACGTGAGGGCTTTCTCCAGTACAGTCTGATATAGAATGCTTATCTTACTCGGGCACAACATCAGCTTTTAATATCCCACTAAATCTGCAAATCAATCCATGATTTTTAAGATTTCTCTGAGCAGCATCTTGGGTAGCCTGCAGTTCCTTTATACAAGCTGCAGCCGCGGCTGCTCATTAACGTCCTTGGCTAATCACACATGTCAATAACCACACTGGCCTGTTACCTGAGATTGCTTTCCCCTGCTTTCGCTTCAAAATTTGACCTGTTATTATAAGAAACAAGAGCTTTCCAAAAGGGTGCTGGTTGTGCCTCATCATTCTGGAAAACCAATACAGAGGTTCAATACTTAATTCTAAATCCTTGGCCTCCATTATTCACACACATGCCTTTGCTCATCCGCAGCAAGGAAGAATGACCTCAGCCTTTCATCCCATTTCAAATGAAATAACACAAAGGAAGCATTTTAAGGTGTAGTGATGATAGGCTGAATGATGACTGGATCCTATTTGGTTAGCCCCTAAAATCTAACAAAATATCAGTATCCAATCAGACATACTGCTTAATGCCACAGATAATTTATATACATATAATACAGATCTTGCACATACATGCATAGATACACACATCTGTCACACATATTCACAGACATACACACGTGTATGTATATAGGAAATGCACAAGACCCAGGTTCAATGGGGAGTTTATATCAGTGTGAACAGTATTCAAATGATTTTTTGATATTCTTTTCCACACACACTTGCTTGGTGCAATTCAAACATTGCCCAGTTCTGTATAGCTGTTAGATGTTTCTAGGATGCTGCTCTGAAAAATCTAGGCCGCCTTCAAAGATTTTATAAAGTGACTCCTTTATTCTCATAAAGAGGAGAAAGGCAGGTTAATCATCTGTTGACTCCTCCGTCTCATGACTGGCATAAAGCTCGGGCTTTGGTGAATTTCCGCGTTTTAGTTACCTAACAAACATACATCAGCAGGAGGTGCAGATAAAGATCGAAAGATTAAGGTCTGTCACTCAAATGATAATTAAAAAGAGTATTTTAAACACACTGTAAATATACACAAGCCATCATAAAATCATCAAAACCCTGCCAGAGCTCACCACCTCCAGAGTATATAGATTATCAGGGAGAGGGGGATATTGATGTTAAGTCCTGCTTGTCTTGGAAGATTGTCATTAACTGTCCCAAGCCTGCACTCAGCCAGCCACCTGAGCTAGGGGAAGACAGGGACTCTGCCTTCACACGTTCTAGTGGCAGATTAGTGGGATTTGGGACAAGCAGTTTAATATGCATTTAATCGTGATCCTTTTCTATTCCATTCCAAGATGCTTTAAAATATATTACTCCAAGTACTTAAAAGAAAAACAACAGAAATCGAGATTCTGTGGTCCTGCTTTAAAAGAAAAAATTTCATACACAGGAAAAATTTGGGAAAGCAGATTAATTTCTCCTAAACGTTTCATTTATAACATGTCATAAAAAGACACACGAGCCCATGTATATTAGAAGCATGCAGTAACATCACCTTTCATAAAAAGAAAAGCTTGTCATCACAATCTTATTAGGATGTCATGCATTGTTAAACTGGTAAAATATTTCTGTATATTCCAATTAGTGCGACCATTAACTGGCACAGACATTACAGAGAAAACTATCTTCTTTAAAAAAAAAATCCTTTCCACTGGGAACGAATCCTTTGTTTGACAATTCAGAGAATATTATTTAGAGGTTTTAATTGCTCAGTTGATCTGTGGCTGGATCTCAATAATCAAAACAATAAAATTGTTGGGTTTTTTTTTTTTTTGACAACTGTAATAAAATGCTGGTAGTGTCCTGGGATACTTAACTCGAGCTGGATTGACACTGTCAGATTCTTTTCCATATATCTTTTTTATCAGAGGCCAACAGTCATTTTTTTTAAAAAAAATTAAAACGGCACTAATAGCATGGCCACTATCAAGGTATTCCAAACGCTGCTTAATGTCTACATGAAAAGTCTGATCTGATTATCTGTAACAATCTCACCTGAGTATCTATGAAAAGGGGGCCACAATTTTCAATTAAAAAGAAAACAATTCTTCAAATCAATTAGAAAAAGCCAAACATTTGGATAAAAATGGGCAAAAGACCTGGACAAATATTTCACAAAAGAAGAAATATAAATAGTCATTTCCATATAAGAAAATACTTCTACATCATTAGTAATCAAAAGAATGTAAATGAAGTCAAGGAGACCCTTTTCCTAATCCATCAAATTGAAAAAGTTTGCGCACACACACACGCATGCACGAAATTACCAGTACTGATAAAGGTACAGGAAAACAGGCATGCTCACAGACTACTGGGGGAGGCTATACAATTGGTTCGACCTTTTGGAAGAATATTTTAGCAATACGTGTCAGAAGCCTTTACAATGTGCATATTCTTGGACTCGGTAATTCAATTGCTAGGAATTTATCCCGGGGTAATAAAATCCACATAAAATTTTGAGACAGGGATACTCATCCCAGTGTTTTATATGATAAGGAAAAGAATAGGAAACAACCTAAATGTTCAACAACAGGAGAAAAATTAAATAAACACGGTGTGTCTATACAAGGGAATTCTACTTTCTATTAACAATCATGTTCCCAGGGAATATTTAAAGATATGAAAAACTGCTGATGCTCTAGTAAGTGAAAAGATCCTAATTTTGCTTTGAAAAGTATACACGTATATATGGATGCACACTTTGAAAAAAAATGGGGAGACAATACATTAAAAAATATTCAGAGTGGTTATCTCAAGGTGGTGGGATTAAAAGAGACTTCTCTTTTCTGTTTTATACTTCTTTAAGGGTTCAAAAGACTATTTCATTGAGCACAGATTACATGTTAATTTAAAACATGCTCATTGAAGATGCAAACTCAGAAATACTGGGTTTATTTCAAAATGTTTCCTACCCTATTTTCAAAATAATTTACTTTATAGACAGTACACTTAGATCTAAATAAGTTTCTTCTGTTTTTAGAGGAGAGTTGGGGGTATCCACACAATGGCAGATTTTACAGACACTTGGAAATAAGGCATTTTAAAAAGCTGACAAGGTTGGAAGTGGCCTTTAGGATGGTCAGGCCCCAGGCCTGAGAAAACAGTGTTCATTACACAATGTTAATGCACTGGACAGAATGCAGGACACCCGAACTGCAACATTTGGTGCCAAGGGAAATTGAGCACTTGGTTTGGCACAACTGGCTACCGTAACAGTTGAAAGGAGGACCACAAATAAGCAATGACTTTGCAGTTAATTTTCACTTAAAATTCTGTAATTGGGGAAATTATTTTAAATACTCATATTCAAAAGAAGATTTCTTCCCAGCAACCACCCAACCCCCACCTTCTCCACACACACAGACCTTCTGACTTCCTTTCTCAGGGCCCACAAACCCACTGGCATGAACTTGGGGACCACACACACATTACTCAACTCCTAGGCCAAGCTTGACTATGAACATAAAGACCATTATGACCTTGCTTAGGTGAGATGTTTCAAAGTCTTAGGGTTTTTCACTCTGAGAGTGAAAATTAATTATTTTGCTTACAAAAGAGTCAGAGCAGAGAGACATTCTTTTATCTCTTCTAACTTAATCTGCCTCCCGTCTCTTCTACATTTTTTTCCTTTTCTGCTGGATTCCATTCGGGAAGGAAGAGATCCTGACCCTTGAGGTGACCATCTGTTCAGATCCATTTGAAGGATGGGGAGGCAGAGAATGCATGAGGGATGGGATAGGATCTGTATGAGAGGAAGAAAAATGAATCTGGGGCAGGTGAGGGATGACTGGTTTATTGATGGAGTGCCTACTATGTGCTGAGTGCTTTATCTCAGTTGTGTATTATCTCATTTGATTTTGCATATCACAGCATACCAAACTCCAGCCTTCTAAAGTCCTGCCCCCTTCAAACTCCAGCCAGGATATTATTTCTTGGGACTGTGAATATTAAGGCATATTTCAAAACACAATATGTAAGCTCAGGCAGAGGTTTCTTCATTTTTAATACTAGGGGATGGTTTAGACCCCGTCCAGGTAGATGGTGAATGTGGCCAGCTCTTCTTCTGGAACTAAGGAGCTGGGGAGCTCCTCTAAAACAGGAAACCCCTTGTGGCACCTGCAGCCAGTCTGGCGAGGAGGCTGATTAACGTGGGGAAGGGGTGGGGGTGGGGGGCACAAAGCTACAGCCTGGGCACAGGACCATGAACAGCCATCTCTGAACCAGGCCCCGCCCGCACCAAGATTTCTGAGTTTGCTTTTGTTCCAAAGCTCAAATTTCCAAATTCAGATGCAGAGCAGAATCTGTCTTCCCCTCCCCCCTATTCAAGCCAGCCAGTTGCCCTCCCCTCCCCACCCCTGGCTCGCTAAGCGGCTGCAGTATAAATGACTAGAAGGAATGCTTTATGCTTGGCCACCCCTCCAGCAGGAGACCACTGGCTTTCTCCGTGGTGTTCAGCGAGCCCCACCGAGCCACCGCCGATGCCTCATTAGAACGCAAGACACTCCTGCCAGCCCTGGGCGCTGGATGCTAGCCGCCTGTGGTCTGCATCTGTAGTCATGACAGACGGCCCAGACTGTTGCCTTCCGCTGAAGACCAAGTACATGATCCACTGCAGTTAATCAATAGGATAATGGAATGAATCAATAGGAAAGATTTTTAGAAGGTCTTAATTAAAGAAACACTTGCAGATACAAATGATGTCTTCAATCTATTGATAGTGCCAAGGTGAAGGGTTAAACACAAACAAAACCATCAACTTTATTTTGCCGGCATGCCTTCCACCAGAGAACAACCCAGCAGCCTCCTGGCCCCGGGGTCGGCCCATTAATCAGTCCCTTGTCAATGCCACGGCCACACTGTATGGGAAAATTAGGCTCTGATCAAAAATTTTAATTACAAAACAGCAGCTCAAAACAACAATGAAAAATAGACCTGCACACCCCGTCTGGCCTTCCCTGGCCCCTAAAGTAGGAGCAGCATTCCCCATAAAAACCAGTTCTGCAGACAAACTCCCCTTCCGCAGAGATGCACAGAATTAGAATAATTAAAGAAAGCCTAAATTGATGGGTCCCACTTAGGCAGGGGAATTCTCCAGTGGGCCTTCTGCTCAAACATGTTACATCAATATTTCTGATTCCCTGAACGGTCCTGCACTAGGTACTGGTTTAAAGAGACATCAATCTGTGATGTCAGCATTTATCTAATGAACCTTCAAAAATCAATGTCCAAGATGGTCTGTTACATGCCGGCACCCAATTTGTCCACTCTCCTAGCCTTACTGGCTAAAACCGAAAGCTATAATAACAGGAAACGTGGACTCCAGTGGTGGGGTGGGATGGTTAGATCGGACAAGGCTGGGATTAGACAATCAGTTTCAACCCCGAGAAGGCAAAGGATACTGGGACCAGACAAGGATGCCGGGAGACCCTTCTAAACTTTCCTCCTGGCTCTGGACAGGCACATCCTAAAACGATCTGCTTCTTCCGATCATTCCCCCTCAAAACATACCTTTCCCTTTAGTTTCCATTCCCTGTAATGTTGCCTGACAGGATTTTGGTCCCACTCCTGACAGCTGTGGTAATTTTCTGCTTTTTGGGTTACTCGACTGGGATTCCCACTTAGCTCCACTCAACAGGAGGTCCGTGCTCAGTTCTTCTCTTGTTAGTGTTTATGCTCAACTCATCCTCACCCTTCTGTTAAGAGGACTCCTTGACACTGATATGTTGACACCCTAACAGGCAGAAGAGAGGGCCTAAGTTTGTTTCACTTCTCTTTGCCTCTTTAAAATAAATTGGCCTGTACGGGCTGCCATGAGGCTGAGCTATTTCAAGTGGATAACTCGGGGTGACAGGTACGCCATCCACCAGGCCAGGATTTGGCCTGCCTTATAATCTCTTGCTTTTATTCGCTGTAGCTCTCTCTCTCTCTCTCTCTGGACCACAAGAGTCAGCCCTGAGAGCAGCATGGAGCTCGGACAGTTGGAAGATGAGTTGTGTGGGCTGAATTCGTTGGTGCACGCACGATTCCTGTCTCTCTCCGTGAATACAGCTTTCAGCAGCCCCTCGTGCCAAGTTTGAGTCCAATTAAACTACAATGAGAGGTACCATGATTTCATTTGCTTGGATTGTCACATTTCAGAAGTTCAGTAGCCTGCAAAATGTTCGCTGTCTCTCATTAAGCCGGTTCCAGCAACTGTGTAAAGTCTCTAATTTAGCTGCTTTTTATACTCAGCTTTCAGCCCTGAAGATGACTGCCTGCAGGGAAGACTTCCTATGGCATCCGTGGTATTAGAAAGTGCTTCTGATCATACAAATGGAATAGCCAAACTGACCCCAGGACGAAAATGAGATGATATTCTAAGGGTTCCAATTACATTCATCTAGTGTTTTTCTGGAAGAATCCTTACTTCAGAGAGGAGTGTGTGTGTGTGTGTGTGTGTGTGTGTTTGGGGGAGGGGTACATTCGATGCTAAAGATGCTAAAGAACCATCAGTATGGTGATATTTTCAGAACCACTAGTAAAGACCCGTAACTTTTTTTCCTGATATGACTGTTTATTTCTTTAAAAATCCCAACAAAAACATAAAAACCAGACTTCATTTAGATACGCTTTTAAAAATGAATTGCCTTTAAACAAAGAAATCAGTTTTGTCCTGGAAATCTGATATGTATTAGACACTGGACAGATCTCATTTGAGTCCTAATTGGGTTTCAGGGGGAAAAAAAAATCACTGCTCTGTGGACTGTGAGGATGCTAATTTCCGTTATGGCTCTGGTTTGATAAGGAAATTGCTATAGAGATGACAGTAATGACGATTACAGTTTATTGACTGACTACTAGATGCCAGGCATTATGTTAAGAGCTTCATACAGAATCTCACTTCATTCTCTGAACAACCCATTTTCCAGATGAGGGGACTGAGGTACAGAGAAAGTTAACTTGCTCAAAGTCATAGCTGGCAAGAGGCAGAACCAACAATCAAACCCAGGCTTGTCTGACTCCAAAGCCCTTCTTCCTAACCATTTTGCACTTACGCTTCAGCGGCAAAGGCTGGCTCAAACCCCACTGGATTCGCCAAATACAAACTGGCAGGTGCATGTCGATGAGTCACGTCTGTCCTGCTGCCCTTGGAACAGAGATTAGCACGGCCACTCAGTCAACCTCAGCCTCGGCTAGCACGGCCACTTTGGCAGGCAGGAATCTTCTGGAGTTCCAATCCTTCTACTAACCTTTCCACTTTGAAAAATAACACTTCTGAGCAGGGTTCCTTTTCTAATTCCCAAAGAAAATTTAGAAAATGGAGAAATGCCCAAAGAAGAAAAATTAAATACAATGCCAGCACCCAGATACAATCGCTCTTGGCGCAAATTCTCTTTTGCCCCCCCCCCCTTTTTGTTTTTGGTCTATAAAATAGGATTTTCAGTATTATTTGTTCAGTATTTGGTGTTTTTCTCAATGAACAGATAAACCCACCCAGACTGCATGTCTGTCGTGTTCTTCCTATGGATAGCTGTGTTTATAATCACTGGATTAAGTTGGTCACTCCCTGAGTGTGACCCCCTGGTTCTTTTAAATGAGCTGTCATCTCTACTGACTCTACAGATGCAAAACTTAGAATCTTTCTTTTTGTTTTGTTTTTTTTAGGCCCAGGTGCAGAGAACAGCTCCAGCTGGCTAAGAAGCGAAGGTCAGAGAGACCCGAGCTCGCCAAACCCTGAATCCCAGAAGCTTAAAACGTCATCAGTTTCTCCTACCAGCTCAGGGACCTACGGCTCTTCTTAAAAAAAAAAAAAAAAAAAAAAAAAAAAAAGACAGCAAAAGCTCAACCTAAAATGAAAGAGATCAGTTTAATTATGTATGAGTGAAAAAATAATCAAGATCAAAAAATGCTTTCATTTTCCTGGGGGAATTTTTTGGTTGGAAATACAAATGGTTGCTGTTCTTGCCTAGAAGATGGAAAAGACACTTGAGCCTACAGCAGGCAAGGGTTTACGGAACGGGGGCTGCCGCTCTTCGCCCGGCCCCGGGAAGGGGGTGATGAACACGGTCTGAAATCAATATCAGGGAACAGTTACTGCATCTCAATATTATCTGCCGAGATGGGCTGCTGGAAGAGGATGGGGGAAGAGGGAGGTATGTCGATAGCTTTAACGAAGCACTCCACAGCCATGCACAAAGGGAGGTCAAATAACTCTCGGCAGACCAACCCCCACTGTAAGTAGTAAAAATGATAAAATCAATATTATTAAATAAAAAGTTAGCACTGCTATTGAACCCTCTCATGATCTTGGCAGTGCCTGGCTGAAAACGAAGGAGGCTATTTTCCAGTCTCTTCAGGGGCAAATATTTAGGATCGTGAACATTTGCAAAATGTGGGGGGAGAGACATACTTTTCACATAGAAACTGGGCAGTGGGAACATCTGAACAAGAGGGCCAGGTAACTGTCGCCTCGGAAGACAGCGATCCTGCCCAGCCAGGTGAACACGCACTCCAAGGGCCACTAAAGGTCATGTCATTTGCAGCTGGACTTTGCTCCTCGGTCCTTCAGGGTGACAGAGGTCAGACTGGCTCAGGGCTTTCCAGGAAAAGAGAAAGGTGCTACTTACTCTCCTTTCAAACCCTGAGACTTGGAAAAGCACCAGAAAAAAAATCATGGAGGAGAAAAAGGGGAGGGAAAAAAAAAAAAAGAAAAAAAGAAAAGGAAAAAGAGGAGGAAAACAGGGCATTCAGCAGCCGACGACTGACCTGTTCTTGTCAGCCCAGAGGACTGCGGGGACGCTTCTCAAAGCCAAGGAGGCGTTCTTTGCTGCTGGCGTTGGGTACTTAATTGTGTAAACTGAAGGCAGCCTATAGAGCAGGTACTGAAAAAGATAAATTTAGACTAAAGATAGCCCAGCCAAAAATTCCTATGAAAGCAGCAAGCTCCAGTCATATCTGGAGGAGGAAGGGGAAGGAAAAAAAAAAAAGAAGACGACGAAGATGAAGAATGGCTAAAACTGAGTGACAGCCCGCCGGCAAGGCTGCATTCGCTGCTGCTCTGACCTGCATTTAAACACAGAGCGGCTTACCCTTGTGAACACCTAAAGTTGGCTTCCTTGTTTGCATTTCATAGAAACTACTATAGAAAGTAAACAAGAACCTTTGGTGAATTATTTAGCATACAAATAAACCAGCCAAGAAGGCTAAGTAGGCCTATATGAACTAACTGGATTGAAATATTCATCTGTAAATAACCCTCCAATCTGGTGCTTTCGCGTGCAAATACTACATGGAACATTAGACACAACTAGCTTCTAGGGATATTTAGGCTCACTGGAGAGCAATTTTTATGTCTGCTGGCATCTGTGGGTAGTGATATGGACTGACTGTTAATATAACCAACATAAAATTTATGTGAACACTCACGGAAATAGGAACACACTGTCAGACAGCTGGTGTCTGATGCGAAGCACATGCGGATTTTATATGCGCTGCGTAAACTAACCTTTGCAATAAAGATTTAGCAGGTTTATTAGTTTAGGAAATCGCTATAATTAAGGATAATTCGTAATGGCCGCTTATCCACTCTCCAGCAATAGCTAGCTTAATTTAGGCTCCATTTCTTGGAGTCATAAATAAGTGCACTGCTATCTTCTGCACAGATGTGGCATTCAACCTGTTCACGTTGGCTGGTTTTGGCTTGTGTTTTAATCAAAAGCATTAGTAGATAAGACTATAAAAAGCACAGGGTTTGAAATAAATTAGCAAGAAATGCATAGGCAAAGTTTCTTTTTTTTAACTGTTCCAAAAAAAAAAAAAAAGTAACCTCTCCTTCCAGAGGTAAAACAATTAAAAATAAATAATCCTTTCAAATGTACAAAAGGAACTTTCATTTACAAACCCAAGGAGAGAGAAAAGTGACGGAGCAATAACATTAATGCAGGCCGAAGAAATATGAGTGTGACCTCTCTACAGCATTTCCATTTAACTGTGCATGTAATTAAAGCCCGACCTTTGCAAATGCAAGTACATTCTGTCTCACTGCAGCTTCTCCTGTGTGATCCAAGTTCCAAGCAGGTTTCCACAGTGTGCTCTCCTGCCTTCAGTGTCTGCTCTGAGGGACGGTTGCCTCTGCTCTCTGTCCCCACCTACAGGGACACCTTTACTGCCAGTCCATAGCAACACCTGACACTCTCCGTCCATTCAGTCACGCCATCTTTGAGTTCCAGCCCATGCACTCTGCAATCACTCAGGGCAGGAGTCAGCAAAATGCGACCAATGCCAGAACGTGGGTCTCATCAGCATCTCTGATGCCAACTGGTTGGTGAGCGTGCCCTAGGTGTGGGACATGCTGCGAAGCCCTCCCTGGCCTGGTCTGAACAGCCAGCCAAAGGAGATCTTCTTGTGAGATCTCCCCCAGGGAACTGCAGCTTGATTGACATGGGAATTTGGAATCATATTAAGGGTGAAGCTCTACAGAGACTTAACGAGTAGCTTTGCTCTTGAGATCTTCTTGATTGTGGTGTTAATCCTGGTGTAATGGAAAGGGTGTTGTTTAAGAGTTGGAAGGTTTGGGATACGTTTCCCAGCTGTGTCACTTGTCATCTGCTGTGTCCCTAAGAGAGCCAGCCAGCCTCCCCAGACTTCAGCCTCCTCATCTGCAAAGTGGGTCGTGATCACCTGTCCAAACTACTGCGTGGGCTACTATCAGGACCTGCCTGGAACCTTTGGAAACACTGCCCACAAATCTCCCGGGACAGCAAAAATGCTCTGGTGAATTCTAGCCCAGCCACTTAGGAGTGGGACCTCTCCATCTCTGAGTTTTCCTGTAGTAAAGCAGGGCCAAGTGATAGCCGAGTCACCTCACCACGTATGAGGATCAAGAGGAATAACGTGTGCAAAAGTGGTTAGCCATCTCTGAAGAGCACTGCTGTGTAGGACCTGTGCTCTTGGACCGGGCCTCCTCCTGCTAGTTTCCAAAGGCGCAGTTGGTCCATGGGTCCTGAAGTCACCAAGGTCCCCCACGATCACTCAGACTGGGGTGGTGGTGTGAGGGTTTGAGGGGACGTGATGCCAAAATGAGCTGGGTGCGTCACTTTAAAAAAATTATATCTTAATACCAGAATAACTGATTCCTGGGAAAGGATGGAAGTTGGCTGAGTTATCTCTGTGAGCAGTTTGGCCTGGTGAACACGGGGAGAGCCAGTGATAAGGTAAGTGAAACTCTCCAGAAGGAATTTCTCCCCCAAAGCACTCTCCTTGAGAAGTTGGGTGTGGAGCAGAATTGAGGAAATGAGCATGATATGATACATTTTTATGGGCAAATTTGGGTAGTCAGTGTCCTGACCATGAAGTTGGCACACACACAGAGGAGGATAGAAAGGGTAATGGGACAGGCGTTAGCACAACTCAGCTCTCCCCGGTCTCAGTGTCCTGCTGACGGTGGCCACTGTGGCCATCCAATGAGAATGGGCCTTCCAATGGTTAGATAGCAGCTGGGTAGGATAATCTGTGCAAATGAGAGGGAGGAGAGGGACAGCCAGGGAAAGGCCCCTGGCTTGCATTTTATCACCAAGGCCCCGAGAAGTAGCATGACCTTGGCTCCCAAGTTAATAAAAAGAGCCAAGAGTTCCCTTCAGTCTTCTGAGCCCCGGGTATCTGGCAGGCTCACCTGTAGCCCCATGATGGCAAGTGGCCCACCCTCTTTTTTTATTTACGGACGGGCCTATTTAATCAGGTGTGCACTGGGAGATTTATATCCCGTTACAGAAGTGATCTTGGCAAAATAAAAAGCTAATGCCCTGGGTTGTAAAGCAGCACTGGATCACAGAATGAGGGAGCAAGTGGGGTCAGGGAACGGGCTCGCCCTTCCCCACTCCAGCATTTCAGACTGAAAGTATTAGCCCCAAATGAGGAACATATTTATCAGGAAAATCTTTTATTCTTTTAAAAGAGAGTTTCCTTTAGGAGTCAAAGTTCACAGGAACATTTACCATTCTGGGGCCCAAATTGACATCTTTAATAAGACTTCTGGAAATTCAGAATTTAAATCATGGTTAGAATGAGAGGGTCAAAACATGTCACCCTAAGAACCTAGGGTCAAAAAAAAAAATGTTTTCATTATAGCTGAATGGCTTTAAAACATTCTTAGCCTCCCCAGATTATAAACTAAAATAAAGAATCTTAAAAGCAACAAACAGGCCCCAGGGTTTTCTAAAGAAATATCTGGTTGCCAGGGTCTGACTCGACAGGAGAATAAATGTTTAAATAAGAGAGACCTCAAATAGAGGTGGTAACAGTAGGAAGAGTAGCAGCAGCATTAATGGTAGTAATAGTTTAAGCTACATGAAACAGGTTTTTGAGGCAACAAGGGTTCCAGAAAGACAAGGACTGTATATTAAGCTCCTAGAAGTCAAATTAGCAGGGTAGGTATGGTTGTGAGAGATTCCGCACATTTCCACCTGTGACAAGGCACCTATAAAGGTAGGTGGCAAAAACAACAGCAAAGGAATACGGCAAAAGGATTCATTTGGGCGGGGGGGGGGGGACGGGGAGACAATTATTTTAATTCCTTTCTTTAAAAAAATTATTACATTCAAACAGGCAGAACCAGGACTTGACAGGTGAGTCCCTGTACCCGGCATACAGCCATCTTTCCAACGCCGGCAATCTGATCGCTGTCACGGAAAACAGACGCTTGGTCGCTGGTTTTCTCTCCTTCCTGCCTCCTGCGAAACTGCACATGAGACACACGACCCTCTCTGTCTGAAACCTCTGGATCCCCAATACGGTTATGTTTTATCCCTGGAATCAAAACAGTCTTTCTAGATAAAAGAAAGAAAAGAGCTTCTGTCCCAACCCCTTGATGGAGACCCAAGGAGATTCTGACTCTTACCATATATGCTCATTTTTCCCTTGAAATCTATTTCGTAACTTTCCAGGAAGATTACAGGGCACAGCCAGGCATTCACAACCTCAAAAATAATTAAAACAAGGCCGCGTATCCCGCACAGTAAGGACAGTGGGCTTCAGGACTGCACATCGCCGTGCTGGGCGGATCTCCAGCCCAACTGGGAAACGGCAGGTGCCGCCTAGAGCCTGGTTTTCTGAGTGATTCCCTCAGACTTTCTTCCAGTGAAGAAAAACAGATTCCCAACCAGAAATAACAAACGTCTCCCGCATAAAAGATAAATCTGAGGGCCTCTGCCTCCCCCTGCCCTTTGCCTGGTGCCCCTGACACGGACGCCTGAAGCAGTCATATTTTGCTAACTAGCAAAACGTGGATTCATTTGATTTGCAGATGGGGACCCCTATTGGTCTGAAAAAAATCCCAGGGAAAATGGAAACAGAACACAGCCTTCTTCACCAAATATGCCTGAACTTACCAATAAAAAGACACAACGTTCACAGTTCCATTTCGCCAAGAAAGAAGAATACAGATGGAGTGTTGAAATCCTCTCCCCCGCCTCCACCTGCACCAACAGATGCCCCTCTGGGAAAAACCCCCTGCCGTGAGGCTCTGAAGTTCACCTCCCCACACACCCCGCAGGGGCAGGGGCACGCGCACGCGCACGCGTCACTCCAGCCGCCTGTGTCACCGGGGCTGCCGTCCATCTCTCTGCTGACAGATCTCCGTGTTGGGCAGGATTTCCAATCCTTCCTGACTATCTATTTGTCACTGCAGGTGAGTGGTGGCACTCAGCCTGATCCCCAGCCACTTTCACAGTTACTTATCTGTCTTTATGGATTCATCCTGTGTGTCAAGCCAGCGCATAACAGCATTACTGTCAGGGTGACAAAACTGTCCCTAGAGTGCCACAAATGATTCTCTCTCCTCATGGCTGCTAGCAGGGGAAACGCAGTGACACCACCTCGCTCCACTCATCCTGCTCCGGCCCAAGTCTGGTTCCGTGCCTGCTCTTGCGGGGAGGGCTAGTGAATGATGGGTTCAGGGGAGAGTGGCTTGTGTGGTCTCTAAAAATTATAGAGAACAAAGAGAGCAGGGCTAGCGTTCACCCCTGCCTGCAAGGCACCCAGGCTCTTGTCACCTGCTCGAGGTGAGGCACCCATGTGTTTAACACCTACCACTGCAGAGGCCTGAGAGGGGATCCTGCCCCCCTACCCCCAACTCTTCAACTCCCAAGGCCTGTCACTCTGCCACCCTCCCCAGCACACAGTTAAGGAACCACAGGACTGTTCACTTGCCAAGCCTGTAAATCTGAACTACAACGGCAAGCTGAGATCCGAATGCTGTCATTTTTAGAGCAGCAATATTAACTGGAACTAATAATAAATAAGAACTTCCAGGGTACGTAGGAGTTGCCAAATGATTTGTAATCATTTTCGTGAGCTGACTGCTTCCAAAATAACATCTCATTTCTTTTCTGTTTTGAAATGGAGCCCTGGTTCCATTTTCCACCACAGGCTTCCTTCGGAATGTAATTTTGACAGCAACGTGGTGCCTGTGGCCATGTTCGTTGGAAGGAAGGTTTCTGCTCTTCCTTGATTTTAATCCCACAACAGCATGCCAAAATTAAGGCAGTGAGGGGGAACACGGAGTTTTTATTGCCACCGGGAACTGGCTCGAGGATGCCACATTAAGACATGCTAGTTCTAAATCAGGTCCACAGTCCTTTCCCTGGCCTGCCCAGGGTGACCTTCTAATGCTACCAAGTGGTTTCACAGATCCCTCCGAAATCAAGGTCAGTGGAGCCCAGCTCTGTTTGCCAGGGCACACTATTATTTGGGGGCTTCAGTAGGTGCTAAAAAAAAATTGTCAGCAAGACACTCTACTCACCAGGTGGGGTCAGGTATGCAGTCTGGTTGGAAGGCTTTGCTTTCCCACTGAAAGGTCAACTGAAATACAAGTGCACGGTGCAGGCGGGCGGGCGCGTGCGCACACCCGCACGCAGGCGCCAGTTCAGGTGTGCTGGGCGCTCCGCTTTGTTCTTCCCCCCCGATGAGCGCTCACCATCTTGGGTTGTTTTTAAATAGGTTCAAGCTGATTTCTGACACTGGAGAAACAAACCTAAAAGCAATTTAGAAAACACCTGCCCGTGAAGTCAGATGGCAAAATATCTAAAGCTTCTCTCGAAATCTGTGACCTCAGAGGCTGACATGGTTTGATGGGGAATCTAATGTAATAGGCTGCGAAAGCCAAGAGGCCTGTTGTCAGCAATGAAGTCTGAAAGTTAGCAGAATTAATAACACTGTACAATGGAAGAGCCCTCAAGGGACAGGGCTGCAGAACCAGGGCAGTGGGGAAAAATGACTTTTGAAGTCATTTCACTATGACATTCTGTCATCACTGCTAAACGGAAATAAAAAATCATCCGGATCGCCACATGTTTCTTTGTGTGTCCTTCCCTTATCTAATATAAAGTAATAACACCCCACCCAGGCTGGGAATGGACCCTCGAGGGATTCCGCGCGCTCCATTTTGAATCGCTAAATGCAATCACAATAAATGCAAGTGGGAGTCTGTTTAGCAGAGAGTGATGCCTGGTCCGCTGCCCATCGAAAGCCAATAAATCTCAATGCTTCAACAAGAGATGAAAATAGTTATCTCATCACTGCAGTGCCAGGGCGAAATTTTCTCTGAGCCAGAGTATTTTTATAGATGATTTATGTCCGGGAAGGATAGTTATTTAGCAAAATGGCAGATAATGATGAATAGAAAGTAAGTATGAATAGCAGCAAGGGAGTGGTGCTTTGCCGCCACAACAGACCAAACAAAATGCCTCCATAAAGTACACGCCACAGATAATTGCTATTACACTCAAACTAGTATCTGGATGACTGCGAGTGAAATACAAATGAGCCCATCTGATTCAGGAAGTGATGGCTTTCTGTTGTTCTAGAATGCATGCCCCGGGAGTCTGCTAATTTTTCTTGAAGGCATACTTTGTATCTTTAGAATGGCAGTTGCGAGCACCAGCTCCATTGATTGGATTCAAATCTCAGCACGACCTCCTACTTCATGAGACCTTGGGTAAGTTGCTTAACCATTTTCCAACCTTAGTTTCCCTATCTGTAAGAAGGAGATAATAGTAGCGACCTCTTAGGTTTGTTGCAAGGATGAAACTAGGGACTCTGTACCATGATTCTTGGGCACAGGACGAATACTACAAAAAAATTAGCTATCAGTTAGGGAACAGCCACCCAGAGACCTAGCTATTACTTGTTTAGTTTTATCCAGTCTTCTCTAATCAGTAAATCTTTTACTTGAACCCAGAGTAAGATTTGAAGAGAGGAGAGCTACCAGGGGAAAATTTGCACTCTACTGATTGGGTGGAAGACATCACCTTCCCAGAATGTTTTTCGGTCATTCCACCATCACTATCCTGGATTCTCAAGGCCTATTGAAATGGTCACATTACTAACTTGAGAGAGAAGTAAGGAACCAGAGAAATTATTCATGGAATTACAATGGAACGGAAGTCTATTTTAAAAATAAACAGAACTGAATTTTTGGAGCCTTTGAATAAAAGGTAAGTTGACTGCACACAGAATGTCAAAATGGAAGCGAAGGTCTTTTTTTTCTTTTTAAGCACTTTCTTCTGTACTGAAGCACTACACAAGGAAAAAAAAAAAAAAAGGAACTAATTATAGTTTTAAATGTCCAAAACGCCATGTCCACCAAAAGCCCGGTGCTCATTAGTACTAGTAATTAACTTTACAACTGTCAACACAAACAGCACAGAGGCTGACAGATAGAGAGGAGCTCTGAGGGTGCTAATAAATCCAGAAATAACAACTTGACACACAGATGCACAAAAGGATGCAGGTGATAAAGAAATGTTGACATCAAATCTAATTATCTTCGAAACGGCCAACTACAGCACGAGCCACAGTAATGCACTGTTATTGGTGGTGATGAGGCCCCTCTGGAACAGGGCTTAACCACTGCCTACAACCCAGCTTTTACAGCCCTTGTCAGAGCTGCTGAGGACAATATCAAACAGGAAATTATGAGTGCCGTGACCCCTCCAAGTCAAAAATCCAATGATGAATATGGGCTCAGCAAGGCATAGCAGATTACCCCCTCACGAGTCCTAAAGCTGGGATGATATATGACATTTTTATCAGGCACTTTCTCAGGAATGTCACCAAGAGGGAAAATAAAGGCCCTGCAAAGAGGCGACTAGGTGAATTATGCAACTGTAATTGCCGATCATAACCTGATATGAGTTGAAATTGCTCTGTTTTCATATTGAGATAGCATAAAATTGTCGGGAAATGCAATGGCTCCTTAATGTGGGCTAGATGAGTCTAATATTCTGATCATTTTTCACTCGGCTGCAAGGTAAATCGAGCTCCCTTAACACAGCCACTGTGGCCCAGGGCAATCGAGGGGCCCAATTTTACACTTGAATTGAGCAAATATGTGTAAACGACGATTTTTCATATTTTCTGCATGCATAAGAAGATGAAACATCTTTATCATCTGTATTGTCTTGGCTGAGCTTATACAAAATATTAGTTTATCTCTCCTACTTTGGTTCATTCCATAAGCGAGACACATAGATGTGAAGGACAGGCAATATCCCATATATAAAGCACGTCCATCTTTCATGCAGACTCACTTCACAAGCTCCCCTATTTAAAACAACCACCACCACAGCAAAAACAGACACTGCCGTGGCATACAAAGGAAGACTTCTTTTTTAAAAGGGGAGGAAAAAAAAATCCAAATAAAGGCCCTGAACACAACCAATCGTCCCGTCAGTCCCCTGTTCATGCACACGAGGTGGGAAAAACCCAAGTAATCTTTGGTGCCTCTCCCTAGACTGCCTCCCGGCCCCCACTTAAATCAGTTGTACCTGCAGGAGGGTGGGATCAGCATTTTACTGCTTTCCTGCTGCGGCAAATGGAAAAAGACTCTGCCGGCTTTCTTCCTCCTTGGGGTCATCTCTGAGCCTGGGGGCATCTTGACCTCTGGTGCCTGGTCCTGTTCCTTCTTGTTCCTGGGCCCCAGTCTCTAGATGGTAGAGGACCCAGGCCCAGCAGAACTGCCTCTTTATTGCAAAGTGAATTTTCCCTTCTACCTCTGTCACTCATCCTCAGGCCTGAGGCTGGCCACACAATGCCACCCCTGCACAGGGCAAGCTCTGTCTAGCCTAGAGGATGGGGTCCTAGAAATGGGTCTGCTAATGAATCAGCCGTTATCAGGGCCATTACCACAGGGTCCCTCTAGAGCTGTGTTCCTTGCACTGTGATTTAGTACAGACCATCAATATATTAGGGCTTTCCTGGCTGATGTCTTTATCCTCCCATCATTTTCTAGACGTATTCCGCTGGTAGGCCCAAGGCAAGACTCATCCTCCTGCCACGCTTGGCCTCAAGCCCCAGTGAAACTTGCATGCACACACCAGCAAATATGCAAAACATTAAAATAATCTCATGGTTTTTCATTCTTTTAAAAATAATCAAACCATTTGTTTCTCGTCAAAAGACCCCTAGATGATAGAGTGTTAGTAACAGAGAGATCAGGGAAACATAAGAAAAACGAACAGACTGGGAAGAACCATTCAGAATGAGCCAGATTCAGCACAGGATGCTCGCAGAACTTAGGACCCTCCTTCTGTGGTGGCTGACTGGCTCCCTAATGACTCAATGCTATATGGACCAATGCTGAACAAAGTTTGCTGGAACTGTCTAAAGCTAGGCTAAGCTAAGGTACAGCTGCCTGTGGTGTCCTTGTGTGTGTATGAGGGACAAGCTGTGTCAGTCTCAGGGCTGGGCCCCGCCCACCTGGTTCCAGTTTTCTCCTTTGTAGGCCCCGCTGCAGCTGGGTGGGCGGTACCTCAATGCCCTCTGCTTACATGTCCACCTCCCTCTCCTAGACTGTAAGTCCTCGAAGGCAGGGCCCTTGCCTCATCTGTCTTGGCATCTCGTACAGTCCCTGCAGAGCTGGCATTCAACAAGTACTCAGCCCCCAAGTTAGAGGCTTAAAACAATAAGCATTATTATCTCAGAGTTTCTGTGGATCAAGAATTTGGTTCAGGGTCTCTCACAAGGATGCAGTCAGTGCATCAGTGGGTGCCACAGTCCTCTGAGGCTTGATTTGACCTAGAAGATACACTTCTAAGCTCAACGCCTTGGCTGTTGGCTGGAGACTTCAGTTCCTTACCAGGAGGGCTTCTCCACAACGCCACTCACTGCATGGCTGCTGGCTTCCGCCAGAGTCAGTGGTCCAGACAGAAAGACTGCGAATGACCACGATGCCTTTAATGACCTCATTTCCCTGCCTTATTCTGTTTGTCAGAAGCAAGCCACCAAGTCTAGCCCACACTGAAAGCGAGAGGATTACATAAGGCTGAGAATACCAGGAGCTGGGGATCACTGGGGCCATCCTGGAGGCTGGCTCCCACTGCGAGAGTCTAAGATAACGATGAATTCAACCAATGTTTATTGAGCTCCCTCCACGTGACGGACCATGTGCTGGGTGCGAGGGATACAGCGGTCAGTGGAAAGCAAGGTTACGGCTCCTGCTCTCACAGAGTTTACGATCCAGTAGGAAAACTGGGTGTTAAACAACTAGAATATGAGTGTTACGTGCGGGAAAGTGGTGGTGGGTAGGGGTGGGAATGCAGGAGCAGAGGGCACCCTTAGCTTAAGATATTTAAACTGTAACCTTTGGCCATTAGACAGACTTGTGTTATTATACATGCTATTATTCTGCCCTGGCCATCATTTTGGCTGCTTCCCAAATAATTATACATTGTCCTGAAAATACAGCACTTGACTCTAAGTGAGGGTGATCACTTAATAGGCAGCAGGCGAGACTCAGAGATGGTTATCAGCTTCCTCTCTCCAGCGAGGAAGTTCAGGCCAGGAGGGCAGAGACTGGCTCAATTGCACAATAATAACTTCATATCAAAACACCTTTATTCTTCAGAGGGAAAACAAGTCATCAGTGGAGATAGAAAATCTGCCTTCTGAGCCCTAAAGGTGCCCTTCTAATCACTAAGACCGCGGGGGATGGCATGGTGCCTGGTAGGTGGTCTGATCTCCGCTCAACCAAAACAAAGCCTTCCTGCATCATTTATTTACAATTTGAAATGTTGTTAATTTTTATTTCTCAAGTCGTAGAAAGACATGAGTGTAAGGTTTTTTTGGGCAGGTGGGGTGGAGTGGTTTGTTTTTCTTGTCTTGCTTTGTTTTTTAATCCAAGGATCGACTTCTTTCTTCCTAGGGAATCTTCATTGAATTGCAACTCACTCGATATTATTAAGAATTCTGATCAGAGGTAAACATGCAAAACACTCAGCTGAGGGGATTAAGGCTCTTTGTTAGTGTTTACATTATCTGTTTTTAATTCCTATATATCCTTTCGTTATCTCAGTGTTTCAACACTAATTGCAAAACGGCCCTCACCGGCGGTAATGAGCCCCGGACCTCTGCAGACCTCCAGACACAGCTCCTCGTGTAGATAAGGCCGCCCCTTAACAAGGCTCTGGATCTGGATCAAGGTCTTTTACTGCTTTTCCACTTTCTTTGGCTCATCTGGCCTTCCAGAGGCTACACGGGCTCACTAAATCATAGAGTTCAGGGTGATAGCTCAGTCCGCTGAGAGTCTCTAAACTCAGCCGAGTTCTAATGAAATGGATATGCTGTTCTTGGCTTCTTCAAGATACTTCCTGACTTCAGATGGATCAAGACTGAATCTCTGTATGCCAGACCACCGATTCCACCTGGTGCCCAAGCAGGGCTGAAGCAAAACTGGGCCCTGTCCCCCAGTTAATCCTAGTTCACTGGTGTGAACTAATGCGAAATTAAGCTCGTCCTAAAGACGTCAAGAATCGGGCACGACTCCTGAGATGGGTCTCCAGCTCTCCCTTCCGTGAACTTTCATGCTGCATTTTGGGTAAATAACGCTCCCTGAGTTCTGCTTGCAGTGGAATCATAGTAAAGTGCCGAAGAAAGAGGAGGAGCTTTTATTTTAATGGGACTGGTTCGACTGCTACTTAAGCTTATTTTATTTAGCAAGAGAGGAGCTGAGTTCTATCTTTTCTTTCCTGTAGCCCCAATTTTCCACTCAGCCGTCTCTACGATTACAAATACCTTTTACTCTTTTTTCATTACCGACTCACCTACACATGGAAATGGTACCTATTTCATCTTCCTGTCTTGCCTCTTCCTGTATGCCCCATCCAGAGACTTAATTCAGAGGCCGTTGCTAAGCAACTATACATCATAGCAGCCAGTCACCAACTACTAATTGTCCTCAGCACTTCAGCCTTACAAATCTGGACTGCCTGCGACAATGGCAAGTAGTTTCGATGACCAAAAAAAAAGAGAGGTTTCCGAGCTCAGTGAAGACAGAGGCACTAAAAACGAGGTACCACCATCTTGGCAGTAACAAAGACTTCCAGTCTCATACCCACCAAAGCGCACAGTTATAAACCCATCAGCCTGGCACTGTTCTCTGGTCCTGCTCAGGAAATAAATCCAAAGTACGGCTGGAAATAGCTGAACTCAGGCACTGATGGAGACGTGGATAGTGGCGTTTCACACTCCCTCACCTTCCTACCCGCTGGCACCACCCGATTTCTACAGTTTCTAGTCGAATTGAGGGTCTATCCGTAATCGAATTTCAGCCTCAATTTTATGGTGAGTGTAATGGAGTTAATTTCTCTAATGCTGGCAGTTCATGGACGGGGTCTCTGGTGGCCACACAGACCTGGGATTCGCAGCAGCTGTCAGAGATGCCGCTAAGGAATTCCTTATTAGCTAAGATGCAACCAGGCAGAAAACTCATTACACAGTGCTAAATATACTTAATCACATCTATTAGAGAAAAATGAACTTGATAATTACAACAAATAACTAAACTGCAGAAAGTGTTCAAGGAAGAAAAAAAAAAACCCAACAACCCACACCAGGATCTAAGTAGACAGGGAGTGTGAGCTACAGAAGACTAAAGGGAAACCAGGAATGTTCCGCTTTGTGCTGAAGGAGAAACCAGTCTCAAGGTAGGTGGAGCTGATTTAAGTTGCTCACGAAAATGACAAATTTCCATTTCAAACGTGCCCTTGTTTATGGGGTATATGTAAAATGTTAATTAGAAAGAAATCCTCAGAGGGTAAAGTGCTTTGTTTGTAGACTGGTTCCTGGTGTGATGGAGGGGCAGGCGGGGAGGGCTGGAAGGGAGCCTGCGGTAAACACTCTGTCTGACAAACAGAGATCTCTAGTAACTCAGCTGCACACACGACTTCCCTGGAGCCTCACCAATGCTGAGGGTCAAATGTGTCTTTTTCTACCGTCACAAAGTTGCAGTCTCCGGGCTGGGACCTTTACCAATCCTTGGCTGAAGGGTATAGGTGAGGAACCCCAGAGGGCACGTTGCCAATCAGTGTTCCCAGTGCCTGACCTCACTCCCACCAGAGGTGGTTCAGGGCACTTCTGCTTCTGGTAGCGAGGCCACAGCCCCAAGTTCACTCTGAGCTGAGATCCAGCAGGAGAGGATCTTTGAAAACCCAGAGGAGAAGAGGAAAATTGGTCACATTAACCGTGACAGGTGTCGGACTTCCGGGAGAGAGAAGGGGAAGGTGCCCAGAGATAGGAGGGATCAGAATTAAGACGAAACAGGTGCTATCTTATCTGAGCGGCTAAGGAGAGCCTCCAGCACATGTGATCAGCAAGGGCCAAAGCTGGCCAGAGCCTGGCAACATCCTCTCCACCGAGGGGCAGGACGGACACACTTTATAAGCACAGATGCGGCAAGATGGTTTCATCTCGGTCAAGTCCACCGAACAAAAATACACTGCTGTCACCTTTGGCCACGGACGGCAGCAGCAGCAGAGGCCCACCCACTCCGAACACTGGGGAAACCAAAAGTCAAGCCTGTGCAACCACACGAGCAATGGAGAAGCCCTTTGCTCTTCTCATTCATATTTTAAAGGGACTGGAAACAGAAGCAGCGACTATGATTCCCCGACGGCACTCAAGTCTCCTGGTCAAAGAGGTCTATCTGTTTCCCTGTCTTGCTGTCTTGGTGGAATGGCCTTTGGCACAGGTGAGGGAGACTTGTTTTTGTCATCAACTCAGTCTATAACCTCATCCTAGCTTCCCTCCGGAAAGCTCTCCATTCCAGACTCTTTGTCCCAGGGCTTCTAGGGCAGTCATCCCACTTCCCTTGCTGCCGCCAAGGAAAATAAAACCCTGTGCTGGGAGCGCCAGGACAAGGCCTCTGGCTTTCCCCTCGGGGTATGACTGAGGAAGCACAGAGCCTCGAGGGCTGCTGGCCGCCATCTTGTGATCAAGCGAGGAGAGGCTGGCAGTGGGACCACAGCACTAAGCAGAACACAGGTCATGACCACCTCACTTGAATCCAAGGACATACCTACAGATATTCTTGACCTTTTCAAACACATGAGCCGATAAATCGTCTTCCCCACGACCTCCCCACACATCCCAGTCAGGCTCTTTCCCCAAGTTTCAACTGAAAGGCCCGGTAGAGCCCACTGCCAACCATAGTGCCTCCCATGGCCTTCGCCTTCCCTTTGAAGAGGAATGGACAGGGGAGAAGCTCGTGGCTTTAAGTCCAGATGCCCTGGGAACAGGCATTTCAGAACCACAGCACGGCGATCACCAGGCCCTTAGAGCTGGTGGAGAGATCAGGGGACGTGGGACTATCAGCCCAAACCAGCCACCCAGCTGCACTGTGTTTCATCACGTATCAATTTTTACTGAAAAGAAAACCATACAAATTTAATCAGCTTTTCATATGGAAATATTTAACTTTTTTTCCCCCTTGGAGTTGTTTGATATTATTGTTTTAAGAGTCAGGATTAAAAAAAATATATCAAGATGTACGATAGTGGTGGACACAGAAAAGTGTCCGTTTCTGGCAAGAATGCAAATCTCATTTCCAGTCGACTCGAGTCTTAAACACACTGGCGTCTCTGTCAATTGGCCGGCTCAATGAAGAACATATTACATGCCCATAACCATGAAGTATAAGATGAGAACGATCCATCTCCCACAGCCCTCAACCGCGGTCAAGGCAGGAGGCTATTATCGGTGAGAAAAACATGATCTCAGAAAAGCTCCTGTTGCCCCCAAGTTGAGGGAGTGTTCTGTTTTGGCATCCAAACCTGAGGTTTCTCTTTGCTCCTTCCCCCTCCCAAGACGTTATCAAACAGCCTTGTTCCAGAACTTTAAATCTCTGAAAACCTGTAACGTGGGGCTCTCTTACATATCTACCTATTAAAGAACTACATTCTCCCTCAGTCGCCATAAAACGTAAAACACCTCTTAAGAGGCTGCCTTTGTTTTCCAGCCAAGGGCACATGAGACAAAAGAGGCTGCCTTTTAAATATAATTTTAAAACATTCTAGTAAATGAAATGAAGTATTGATATACAGAGTGATTGAAAAAGGAGGGCTGCTTTTGACATCATGGGCACTTTTAAGTGCAAAAGTGATGTAAGCTGGAGGCCAGCGCCAAGAACTCTCCATCGCAGAAATGGCTCATCAGAAACTCAGAGGCGAGGAAATCTGCTGCTTGGGGAAGACGCGTTAAGTTTGAAGACCACACGTCACCTGTGCCAGCTGGTGAGGAGGGCCGGTCAGCTCACTGCAAAGCCTAGACCAACCCCGGCCAGGACAACTGTCCAAACTGTCCTGAACGGCTCCCAACCACAGTTTCAAGTCCTTAGAAACTCCTAACCCTGAGGTCCTTGCAAAGCGATGTGTGCAGGAATCATCACCAATCCACATCCAGATTAATTTTCGTAGTGCTATTTCGCTTTATGGTGGAGGAACCGAGCTATTTACTAAATGCCACGCTATCTGCCAGGTGGGCAGAGTTAATCTCCCGGGCTCCCGTGAAGATTTCTTCGGGCTTTCATCATGTTAGCAACATTGACCTCTGCCCCGACAGAAGTGCTGAAAACTGTTAGCAACTGAGAAGACAGAAACCAGCTCTTGAGAGGGGGCGTTTTGGGGGACCCGAAGCACAGAATACTTTATGTCAACGTTACGGATCAGGCTTTTTTCAGAGGAAAAAGAAATCCCATTTCTGTTACGCAATCAGGAAATTGAAGATGTCTATCTCCAGATAACCCACTGCTTGTGCAGTGATTTCAGTTGGAAACTTGCACGGAGAATGTTTTCCTGCTGTCTGTTCTGGTGTTGCTGTCACTTCGCATTGACTTTTTTTTTTTCTCTCCATAGCAAATAAATCAGAAAGTTAATAGTTCTGTTGATTTGTTAGAACTTTTTTTTCCCCTTTAAAAAAATAAAGCAAAGGAAAGAATAGCTTTAAAGGGGGAACAAACTGATCCCAGCATGTTAACAACTCCATCGCGGTTTCAGACTGCGGTCATGCCAACTGTCTAGTAAAAAGAGAAATTCCACTGTAGCAGAAGTAATAAAATCTTCTTTTAAAGCACAAATACCATGCAGGGAGGAAACATAAACCCCTGCTTTGGGACCAGGGAGGTGGGGGTGGTGCGAAGTAAAATCTGGACTGGAGGGAGTACTGGGAATTCGTGGTGACTGTCCTTTCACCCAAAGCAGCTGTTTCCACGACCCAGAACCTTCTCTTCCTCTTAATCCATCAGCCGGAGGATTTTAGAAAGACGTCAGCTATTATCTAAAGCTATCTTCATTGTTATTCATGTGACAAAATATTTATCACCCACTCTGCTTTTTTCAAAGAGGCCGATCTCTGCGATGGGTCCTCAGGAGACTGTTATCAGCACTGCAGCATGTGACCGCCCTGGGAGTGAGGGGTGGCCCCTGGGAGGAAACTTCTGCTTCATAGTCACCAATCCCCGGTTGTCCGTCCTCAAACCAGAGAGCCAAGCATTTAACCAGGGTCTTCCTATCTGGATTTCTAGATCTCATAATTGACAAATAATTGACTTTACCTTCAAATCAGGGTCAAAGCTCCCCCACTGACCACCCTTGGTGATGAACACACTGGGCCAACTGTTCCCCAGGCAGCCGGGAGGAATCCTGTCCGCCCTGCAGGCCCCCGCTCAGTTACTCCCACAAAAGGCAGCAGTTGAATGTTGAGAAAAAGTCAAGTGAAAAGAGCCGGGATCCTGTGACACGAGGCATTCAGCAGCCAGATTGCTTTCACACAATCACTCAATATCTCTGATGATGGCCAGACTTAGCCAGGTAGCGGGGGATCCGTTTGCCAGGTACCGCTTGGATGCTGAGAGACAGCAAGCTGGAGGCAGACTGCACAGCCAAATTCCTGTTTCCTAATTCAGGCTCTTCATGAAAACACCCATGTCCTTGACGCACTGCAGAATCCTGGGAAAAGAGCCGACTGAGCAAGAGGGCAGGGCCCCACGAAGGGACCTCTTCCAGTCCGTACCCTCTGCCCTTTCCTGAAAATTCTGCTTCAGGGGAAGGAGGGGCAGCTCCCGGGGAAGTAAAATGCAGTAGCAGCAGCAGCCCGAGCCACCCCCTTAACACTTGAGTGAATTAACCGCCAAGATACAAAGACGTGTATTTCATGTCATCTGGTATTTCCTCCAGCCCTCCCGCCACACGTGCTATATGTAAACATTACAATTTCCCCCCTCACCACTTTGGATTTAATTGTATTCCTAATTGGAAATGAAAATTAATTTGCTTTTGATCAATTCCAGGTGGCAGATCAGCCTGAAATGGTAGCAGGGCGTGTTTTTTTTTTCCCCCTCCCACTCTCTGAGTGACCACACACACGTGCCCATAAACACCAGCAGGCGTTAAGGACGTACACTGGCGGCCCCCTCTTTTTGCATGAGGTCTTCTACTGTCTCCCTTCCCTTGGCTGATTGGCACCGTTCAATTTTTAATAAAAGATTTACCAAAGTGACACTACTTGTGGAAATAAACTGCTGACAGACTTGCGGAGTTAAGTACATAATTAAGGCTGCGGACCTACAGACGCTGAACAATGGTTGCTTATATCAAGATGTACTTGGGTATCACAAATAACCCGGCATCTGGTTTCTTTATCTAAGTACCTTTCTTACGGTTTGGATCTTAATTTTTTACAGTTGACAGCAGTGTTATTTGAGCCCGTCGGTGGCATCTGGCTGCTGGGGGAAAAAAAAGGAAGGCAAGCAAGAAAGGGGGGGGGGGATCTCCATGCACTTTAATTAATTGTGGAGAAATTACATGGTCCTTCAACCGTGTAGTTTGTCATCAGTACACATTACAGATTTATATTAGATGTTTCTCCACAGTGTCAGGAATAATTAAAAGGGGGTAGGAAATGATGCCAACCAGCAATGCTTTACATCAGTGGTGAAAGTTTTATATTTATTACAGCCAAACAATTTTAGAAGAAGATGTCAACTCAGAGGCTTGACTGTGCGTGGAATACATATCAGGCTGCAGGGGAAGCCAAGGCGGCTGGAATAATGAGAGAGAACTTGGGTTTAATCTAGCAGGCTGACCAGAATCGGGGTGGCATGCCAGAGTTATTCATGACACGGCACCCCCTTTCTTCTAAAAACATTCACCCCGAACAATAAGTGTCATCCACTTGTTTTCTCCTTCCTGAAACCATCTTCATCCAATTGTTCTTTCTGATCCTCAGAAGAATGAAAGTGCTAATTGAACCCAAGTCACCTTTTTTTTTTGGTCCATCAACTTGTGCCCCACCTGTAGCTTCGGCAGTGTTGGCAGCATGACTTAGTAAAAAGGTATCAGAATGACTTTGGCCTTCATGGAGTATGTGATGACAGCATTCCGGCCAGGAACTTCCACGGAGGGGTCCGGGCCCAGAGGACGGCTGAGGTGAACGGTAATCACCATGCGGTCGTGCACATCTTAGCTTCCTTATTCCTGGCACCACTGAGCAAACTTGGAACACGCTCCTTTATCTTTTCCAGAGATCACAGCCAAGGGTGACTTTTAGAAGCCCAAGGTCACAAAGAAGCTCTGAGGAGCATCGCACGTCAAAGTGGACGGTCATCCTCGGGACATCCATCTTCTGGGCTCGCCCGATAGAGCAGACTTCCATTTGGACAGAGAGCTCGTCAGGCGGCACGTGACCGGGGCAGGAGGAGACGCCCTGCACCTTTCTCGTGTGTCTTGCAGGAGAGTCGGTGCAGGTGGTAATCCCCTAATATGTGATGCCTGTCACTTCTCATTTATTAGCTCCTTGCCCTGGATATTTTCGTAATTTCCATTTAGCTCATGTGGCCCCAGAAGTGGCAACATCTGGGGCATCACAGCCTCAGGACAGCCTCACCTTTGTTCCCCTGGACTCAGATCAGAGCGGCGCGCCAAACCAGGGCGGTCTCCCCAGCATCTGCGGGTCTAACTGGTGGGAATTCTCCTCCCTGAAACCTTCATGCAGTACGGAAGATGGCAGTGGGGTCTGCAGAGCAACGCTGGCCTCAAGGAATTGCAGGTGGGTCTAACAGGGAGAATTTGCTTCTAGGATAATAAAGTAATGATATCTTCAGTTACGTTAAGCTATGTAATAACAATCTCCTTAAATCGAGAGTGCTTTGAAAATTTCAAAGTGCTTTCATAGCTGTTATTTAATTTTACTGATACTTGTGTAGCTCAATGTGGAGGCTTGAAAAGGGGAGAAACCTCTTTATTCGTAAACAAAACACACAGCTCATGCACATGCTCCCTTTCCTGATGGCTTAGAAAAGTCTGCGTTTAGCTTTCTAAAGTACTCTCCGGACTTCATATACAATCGAAACTTCCTCCTGGGGCCCTGCATCCCCATCTCCCGTCTCTCACCCTTGAACTTGCTCCTACCCTCCTCCTGTTCCTCTAAGACATCAAGCCCAATTCTACCTCAGAAGCTCTGTTACCTCCATCTGGAAGACTAATTCCATGTCTTCACGTGGCCAGCTCCTTCTTGTCTTTCAGACTTCAGCTTAAATGTCACCTCTCCAACCTCTCTATCCAATATCACCCACACTTCTACCCTTCATTTCCTAAGTCACCATCTGCAGTGGTCGTATATGTGTGTTTGTTTAATGTGGGTCTCTCCCACTGACGTGTAAGCTCCAAGAGAAACTGGAAATACACAACTTCAGGGTAGATTTCTCTATGTGCTTAAACGATTAGTTTCAAATAATCTATGTGTCCAATTTTTCGTTAATTCAGCAGAAAGTCTTTAATCTGGTTAGTTTAACTGAAATTTTTTACCATATAAATGATTTTTCTTCATCCCATTTGGGTTTCAAAGCTGCTGATGGAACCTCTCTTTTGGAGGGATCCTACCGGAATTAACCAAATTGAAAGAGATGTTGACCTGAAACCGTTCTTAGTGGAAAGAAAATCTGAATACAAGGTCAAGCCACTGCATCCTGTGTCCCTAAAAGGATTATTTTAAAGTCAATTTTTTCACTGTTAGTATTAAAGCAGTTCACCCACCAGTTGTGAAGTTTGAACGCTGATTTGAATTGAGGTTTGTAGAGGCTCCACGAAATCCCTGTTAAATGCAGCTTCAGGGAGGAGCAGCTAAATGCAACTGTGGACAAGGTGAGAATTGCTGGCTCAGATCACTTGTGCCTCGAACAGCAGGTGCCAGTGGTAATCCTGCACCCTGAGTGCTGGCCAGGGTCAGAAGAAAGGAAGTTTACATTAGAACAGGCAGATAGGAACCTGACCTGGAAAACAATTTCCTACAGGAAGCGAGAGGCGTAATCAAGTGACCAAGTGACTAAAGATCTCCAGAGAGATTACCATTAGGATCCAACTTCCCTGACACCTGTACTTTTTGAGGACACTGTCTGGTTCATCTCTGTGGCTCCTAATGGTATTAAAGACATTAAGCACTCAAGATATACACGTAATGGGATGAGTCTGGAGGACAGGTCTTCCTTGTAAGTTTCACAAGGGTGGGGCCCTGTCGCTCCCGGACTCAGCACAGTGGGAGGTGTAAAACTTTGCTGAATGGAAAACCTAAACCAATGAACCAATCAGTCAGCGGATGAATGAGCCAGGTCATTCCCGTAGGGCTAAGATGCTAGAGAATCCTGGAGAGGTGGAAACGTTTCTCCCTCGAACTCTACATGCTTTCTTTCCAGAAAGCCAAGTATCTCTCCTTCTCCCCCACACCTCTGTATCAGCTCTGAAACAAAGATTCTCCTACTTTTGGACGAGCAGAGGCACCTGTGAGGTTGCTCCTGACAACCTGTCCTCCCCAGCAAATTCCTTAAGCATTACCTTCATTCGGCCACCACCACACCGTGCTCCCGTTAGTGCTGCGTAAGAAGCGAGAAGGAGCGGGTTCCTGGGGTCTGGGAGCTCATGGCTTAAAGGCACCTGGCAGGTGGCGCACATGTGTCAGCTCAGCTCTGATCTCTTCCCTCCACTTCTCACTCTCCTTGAAAAGCCAGTTTGCCCTTTTCAAGTGGAAGGAGAGAATCGGTGTAAGCAAAAGGCCCCCCTTTCTGAGGTGGGCTCCCCTGCCCGTACAACCCCGTTGGATGCTCCTGTTGTCCTGTCTTGCTTTACATGTGGACTGTCACGAGGGCAGATGAAAAATCAGGTGGTGTCTAAGGGCCTGGATTTCCTCCCACAGTTCTGCAGTCAGAAGCAGACAGCGAGGCTTGCGGGGGAGGGGGGGCAACCGAGAGGCTGGGGAGGGCTCTTCCTTGACTCATCTGATATCTCTGTGGAAAGCACTTCTCCGAGAGCCCACTGCACCGAGAGTCCTCGACCTGGAGTTTAACCAAGCCTGTGCCTCTCCAGACCTGCAGTGTTCCACGTTTCCGTCTCAGGAGTCAAGTTACACGAAGTGAGCTTCTTCCCGACGCCTAGATTCTGATTCGATTCGTGCCTGAAAACATCTTATCCTCTGATTGCTTCTGGTGGGTCATCTTTTTGGGGCCAAGTTTCTGCTTAGACCCTGATTTTATGCAGCTGTAGCCATAGCGACGAGGATTTCATATTCGATGTGTTCACTACTGGAATAAAGGTTACAGTTGTGCAAAAAAAAAAAAAAAAAAGAAAAGAAAAACAGGCCTTCCATTGGGGAAAGTTGGCTTCCACAAGCAAGAACATCAGGTATATAGGCTCAGGAAGCTCTAAGGTGAGAAGTAGAGGAGGGTACATTCTCATTAAACACGCATTCTAAAATCCTAAAAATAACTTACTGCCCGTCTTAAGGATGATTTTCAGTTATACACAATACCATCATTCGAACAAACCTACTTTACATTCACATGCACATTTTCACATGGTTTTGACCATGAAGACTTAGATCATCATTCACTTGCTGTTCTCACTTAACGGGACATCACAAGCATCTCTCCATGTTTCCAGGTTGTCTTCATAAACATTACCTCTGTTTTTCTACAGGAGACGAGCCTATAAAACCTAAAAGAAACCATCTATTAAATAAGGGACTATAAATATAAATCCCTTGTAATTCAGAAACTTCTGGGCAATAGGAAAAAAATAACATCTGAAATACGTGCAGCTGGGATAGGGCAGAAGAAAATTCAAGGGAGGCTGTGTCAGACACTTTTCCCTAAAAGCCTGAGCACTGGAAACTGCTCACCAGCCTTAGGACCTCTGGGAAATGCATCACTTTCCCTTTGCCTTGGTTTCCTCAATGAGACATAGAGAGTAGGGTTGAGTGAACTTTAAAATTCTTTCCTGCTCTAAAATTTTATGTCCATTCCTTAAAGCAACTTTATTCTGAGGAATATAAGGAAATATAGGCACTTTAACTGACTCCTTAGAGGTCGGGGGAACAGGGGAAATACACTGGGTTGTGTCCCTTGTTCCCCCTTTATGGGAAAAGACCCCTCCACCATGCTTGGCCGTTGAGTGGTGGGATCCTGGCCACCATGTTGTTCAGGGTGGCCTCACCCCTCAAGCCAGAGTTGACTGTTCCAGAAGTGGTGGCCACCATTCAGCCACGTGGACAGAGATACAGTGGAAGTTGGTATGCCGAAAGAAGGGAGCAAGCCGAGATGCAGGGAGATGCAGAAATCAAAGACAGAAACCTCCCACTCTACTCCTAAGATCAGGTTTGATGAGACAGTCTGTATCCGTGACTAAGCTTTATCAAAACAACCCTGTCCCTTAAATCTCACCTGGCAAAAAGGACTCATCATTAACAGTCTTCATTAAGGGTCCTCGGTACTACTATACCTCTGAAGACCTCTTGGTAATTTTAAAAGAAAGAAACAAAGCAGTATTATTTGCTCCATCTGTAGAAGAGGAATGGAGGTCACGAGCTTGTAAAAACCCAAATACCACAGAAATGTACCTGCTGAGCCAGAGCTCGGTCCATGGACTCTTGCTTTGCACAGAAACTCCATTTGTTAATTATTTCTTGCCTTCTAGCTTAACTTCTGTTTTACAGTGTGGGAAACCATGAGAAGGAGCTAGAACTCTCAACACTTCAGGGTTTGCAGACACAAACTCATTTCTCAATGAGCTTGGAGTTCTGGGTAAAAAGAGGCTCCAGGTTTTTAGTTTCGATCCTTGGATCTATCTTTATGAACCAGGGATCCTCTCCATTCACTCTGCTTTCAATGCTAGGGACTTGGATTCCCGGCCTCAAGAAATGGGCTCTGGTCTTTTGGTGGTTTTCCCTCAGTCCAGCCCTGATGAATGCCCTCTTATGCATGCAGAGATGCTAACAGAGATAAGCAACATGGAAGCTGGGAACTGAGTCCAGCCAGAATGTTTAAAACATTAAAGAGCTAAATATTAGATTAGGACTAATGTGAAAAATTCAGAATATTGAGGGGCAATTGGAGCCTTAAAATAGGATAGACAGCTGAAAACATGAGCCGTTTTTGTGCTTTGCCTTAATCCACCCATCTATCTAAAGTTCTAATCTACCAGGTATTTAACCGTATACCAGAGATACTTCCTTCATTCCTTGGGGGGAAGGAGGCAAGGAGGAATTGGTTCCATATGAAACAACGCGATCTCTATTACGTTTCTGAAGTAAAGCTTTGCAGCCCCTGGATGTGATAATTGTGTTTGTTCATTACACTGTCTCTATCACCACCACCAGCACCACCACCAAAAATCCCAACCTCAAAAACAAAGAAACTGGAAAGGGAGAGAAAGGGACTCGACATATATCCAGTACCCAGGGATCTACAGACAACTGAGGTTTGATTTAAAGATGGAGGAAGTGAGGGAAATATACAAAAGCATCTGACCATTCCAGCTGTTTAATTTAAACGCACAAACCTCAAGACTGCATCAAAACTTTCCCAAGGTTTCCCATAAGTGACAGGAAGCTGCTTCATCAAAGACCCTGAAAAGCCCTTGTAACACATGGGGACAATGATGGACAATTAAGTGTTCTCCAGCGGGTCTCAGCATGACAAGCCATAATGGCTCCAAGGGAGCCCTTAAAACCTACCATGTCAATGAGCTCCCCCAAGCATGGGGATTTAGAGTTATGGATTAGACCTCTTAACCCTTCTCCTCCCCTCAAAATACCTTAAAGACCCTTTTCTCCCAGGGGAGGGGCTGTTACAGCCAGTGTCTGGTTAAGAGATCTTTGTGAAGTCACGTGTAGACGCAGTTACAGGACATCTAATGAAGACTATGCATTCAGCTGAGATGCCCCCTTCATGTTACTTTAAGCCAGACTGAAGGGCCAAAACCACAGTGGCCCCATCAAAAGCAAGAAGAGGCCTCTTGAGGGGGGAGGGGAGAATCTCATTTCATTTCTGGATGTGAATAGCTACATGGTCTTGGAAACAACACCTGTTTTTTTTTTGGTGCTGTAATGTGTATACCTATAAGTTACTTATGTGGCGAGTTAATCTCTCAAGTTTGTATTCAGGAATACCTTAAAGTAAAAGGAGAGGCTTTGATCAAAAAGAATGTCTATTTTACAGCAAAAATAACAAAATTGACAAATCAGACCCAGTTCTATCAATAAGGCCCTTCCTGATGATTATCAGTCACTTTGAGAGATGGGTGGATTTCTTTCAAACCACAAGGAAAAACTTGGAATCAACTCTGCATTTTCTGAACTCAGTGGTTACATACAAGATGTAACACACAAAAATGATACCAAGTGGATGATCCCAAACTCTGTGTATTTAGAGTGGTGATCATATACTATTTTTTTTTAATTCAAGTATAGTCAGCTTACAATGTGTTAACTTCTGGTGGACAGCATCATGTTTCAGTCACACATAGACATACTATATTCGTTTTTATATTCTTTTTCATTATAGATTACAAGCTATTGAATATAGTTCCTTGTGCTATATAGTATAAACCTGTTTATTTTATATATAGTAGTTAATATTTGCAAATCTCGAACTCCCAATTTATCCCTTTCCATCTCCTTTCCCCTAGTAACCATAAGTTTGTTTACTATGTCTGTGAGTCTGTTTCTGTTTTGTAGATACGTTCATTAGTGTCTTCTTTTTTTTTAGATTCCACATGAGTGATATGATACGGTACTTTTTTCTCTTTCTGGCTTACTTCACTTAGAATCACGATCTCCCAGTCCATCCATGTTGCTGCAAATGGCATTATTTTATTCTTTTTTATGGCTGACTAGTATTCCATTGTATAAATACACCACAGCTTCTTTTGGAAGGAATATACTTGTCCAATTTTGTTTTGCTGGTGACTCACTGTGCTTTACTTCCTAAGCACACACTGCCACAGGGGGCTGAGAACCTAATAGGCATAGCTACCAGCATCAGCTTATTATCGAAGGTTATTTCATGCCAATTTATGTGAAAATGTGAAATATGCTGGTAAATAAAGGTACAGAAGAATTAAAGAAACCTGAGTGGCTTGAAAGCATTAATGATCTTTTTCAAGATCGTGTAACTCCTAAAACAGCTCAGTGACCTGGTCTTATGTTCACACCATCCTACTGGTCTCAAAAGCTCAGTTCACTTCCCACCTACAGCTAAACAGGTTCCAAGGCAGAGTGTGAGACACAGCATAGCATTTGGGAAACTTTGGGGATAATGACTGTAACAGAACTGGAAACGATTATTTCCTAATAAAAGCTTCCTCCTCCCAACATACTCAGGCCAACGGGCTACACTGAGACGGCAAAGTGAGGCACTTTTTTTTTTTTTTTTTTTTTTTTGGCAAAAATTTTCCATCACTCTTTCTTTTTCTTATATAGCCAGGGAATTCTTTTCCTTTTAGATTCATAAAGTTCTTAAACTCTGGTTTTAAGATGGAAAAGCAATGGGATCTTTTATTAGAAAAGTGCTGTTGAAGAGTGGCTTTATTTCCTTATTACACAAGCATCTGCCTTCCCAGAGAGAGGAAAGCAAATGGTTATTGTAAAGTCTATTTAAAAAGGTGAGTTCACATATACCATTCAGTAATAAAGGAAATAACCACTTTTAATTTTTTTTATTGTCAGATTTTTAAATGGTTTCAGAATTTGGCGAGCACTGCTATGCCCCCTCAAATTGCCAGGGGCCCCCTGTGGAACACCTTTTACCTTCACCAGTCAGAAGTGAGGCTGAGGTGGCTAAGATGTGGACAAGGCAATACAATACTGAACACATCATAAGTTAGACACCTGGAAAGTTGTAAGGACTTTAAAAGTGAGTCACTTATTAAAAAGTCACACTGCTAGGGGGCTTACGGGACTCAGACATTTCTGACCAATGTGGAACTTTTCCTATTCCCTGGAACAGGATGAGTGCAAGTTTCATAAAGACAAGTTTTATACTAGACAACTGTCCGCACTCATCTCAACCTTTCACTCAGATCCAGACTCCTAGGTTGAGCCAACGGGCTTGGCACGGGGTACAGGGGTTTTCTGTATCATTTCTCCTCACTTTTCAAACTTGAGGGTGATGCCCCAGAGATTTCCCAGCCTCACAGCCTCAACTTTGTCTCTGTTAGACAGAAAGCGGCTGATTCTACATAGGTTTAGTCATATCACTGAAGAAAGTCGCTGGTTCTTCAGAGACAACAGTATCTCTGCAAGCAGGTGAAAAAAAAAAAGTCAGTTGGAAATTGACAGGCCATTGGCCGATCTGTCAAGTTTCTGAAAACCAAGGTGATATGAAAATCTTTTAACCTAAACAGGAAAGAAGAGGGAATCTGGCCGTCAGCTGGTAATGGCATCAACAAACCCTTAATCACAAGCCCTGTAAGAAGACAGTTCAGGTGATTACTAACTGGCCATAAAATATCAAAATCACAAAAATATTCAGAAATCTGTTCTCTCTCCATTGCTGGCTTTGTACCTTAAGTATTCTTACATCTCAGGTCACTGAGTTGACACAATGATTAAAGCAATCCTTTGTGGGATAATTTCACAATTTTCTCAACGAGGAGAATGTCAAGGCAGTGCACTTTCTTTGCGCTTTAGGTCTTACCAGTAGCTATTTACACGGCTGTATCCTGAAAATTTCTCCCTATGCTTAAACAAGTGCTGGAGCACACGACCCCCTCCTCCGAATGTCTGTTTACTTCCAAGTTTGAAATCGAGAAACACCCTTGACTCTGTCCTCTTCTTCATCTCCATAACTAGTTGGTTATGAAGTTCTCTCACATTAGAAGTCCTTTGAAATTCATATTTCTCTTTTTTTTTAATCACTGCTCTGCCTAGTGAATGCCCACATCACCTTATTTCAAGAACACTGCTTTACTCCAAATACACCCCCTCAAACCCAAATCCATTGTACACCCTGCCATCAAACTAATCTTCCTAAAATATCACCAGCATCAGTCACTCTCGCCCTTGAAAAGCTTTGAAGGCTTCCCAGGACTCAGCCCTCCCTTAGCATCCACTACATATTTGGCCTAAGTTTCTTGAACTTTCTATTTCAGCCAGGTAGCCCAGCAAGCTGCACCTGGTTTGTACCGTCTTATCCTGACCCTCCTAATGAGCTCTGTGTCATTGGAATGACCTCCTCCCATCTGTCTACATCTTTGCAGACAACTTGAAAGTCATCTTTGCCAAAAATCTTACTTACGTAAGTTTGAAATGAACCCACCATTTGAACCTGGACCTCACCAATGAAATGACTACCTATCTCTTGGATCTGAGGCCCACTGGCATTTTCTCAGAGGTCTGGGAGTTTTATGACAATTTTAAAATATTATGCCTTCATTTTGGTGATAACCTAAAATAAATATTTTACCAGTTACAGAGATCAGATTTCTTTTTAGTACTGAAATTTTGAAATTGAAAAGCATTTTTTTCCGAGTAATACTTCTTTTCTTAATATTTCAGGGATTCACAACTGGTATCTATGAACTTCTACCATTAGAAGGGTCTAAGAACATTTTTCTTCTAAGGGAAATGTGTAAACGCCATCTGACAATCATGTATTGTCACGTGACACATCTTCCCTGGTGTTGTCTTGAACTGTTATTTAAATCCTTTATTAGAGTTTACTTTTCATGTTTCTATGCCTTATCTTCCCAAACAGATGGTAAACTCTCTGGGGACAGGGATTACGTCTTAGACTTCTTTGGATTCCTGATGCACCGAACATAATCTTGCAAAGAGCAAGTGCTTGGTCAAAACTGTTTGCTCTGGTTTTAACTAGGAGGGCCTGATCTGGTCCACACGGGAGGCTGTTGGGGACCAGAATAATGAGGACACAGTTTCACTAGATATCCATCCAAAAACTATGGAAAGGGAGTACTCAAAGTGTCCAAATGTGAGTGGGCCTCAGCTGCACCAGGGCTGCACTGCTTAGAAACATTTCCCAAACAGTCACAGGGCCCCCTGATAATGCTTTTTATACAACAAAGGTTTTCATTATTCCTTTCTTCCAATAAGACAATAAAAATCAAGACCATTTATTAGCCCTAAGTAAAACTGAAACATTTCTTTCCCCTAACTGGTAAGAGGTACTAGAATAAAAAAAAAAAAAAGGTGTTGAATCTGACCTATTAACATTTCTGGTAAATCCTTAATCTGTGTTAATTTCATGCTATTGTAGAGTGAATGCTAGCGGTACCCATTCATCTCCCATATGAACAGGGTGGTCCTGTGTGTCACCCTCACCCTATAGACTTCATTAGGAGCAAAATGAAGCCAGAGGGGGATGTCAAGGAGGCGCGATTAGAAGGAGCAGAGAACCTCCAAGTGGGATTTCCCCACTTGAGAACGGCAAGAGCAGTGGAAAATTAATTGACCACCATCCATGTGCAGCGCTTCATTGATTACCTGAAATCCTTTCTCATGCACGTATGTAGAGGTGATTTATATGGATTTACAAAGTGTACTTTATCGCGTTAGTTAAGAACTGGCCGCACTCGACAGCACAGGCCAGCACAAATGAAGCTGTGGATGACTTTCCTAGAAGAGAGAGTATTCTTTAACCAATGTCTTTCCCGTTGTTGTTGCCTGGAGACAGGAATGGGATCGACCGAGGAGGACCATGGCTCAAGGCTGTTGATGGGACGTGAACTAATCCTGTGGGTCAGTGACTGCCACTTGTCACAGAAAGAGACCTGTGCAGTTCCATGAAGAGGAGAAGGTAAAGGGGGGAAATCGCTTGGATTTTACAAACCGGTAACAGATAAATACATAAATAAATACAGACACATTTTACTTTGTGGACAATCATTCTGAAGAATCCTAAGACTATGGAAGAAAGCAGGAAGGGAGATATGGAGATAAATGATGAACTTGTTGCAGAATAGTCCTGCCCTACTGCCTGCTGTCTCAGCTGACCAAAGGGAACAGGGAAGGTAGCTTTAGAGAGACAATAACTAAAAGTAGGGCGAAGTGAGGAAGCTTTTCTTCCTCCATGAATTGCTCTTTGTTCAGGTACTCCTACAGGTTCAGCATGAAAGTTAATTAATACACAGCACACTGCTGCTGGGAATGCCTTACATAGTTGCACCTGGAGTCTAAGTAGGTAACTGTCTCCCATCCCTAGTCCAAATCACCCAAGCTATGCTGTCTCAAAGTGTGGTTAGCCTTGCTTTCATAAGGCTTGGGACATGCCTGTGAAATCGAAGAGTTGTCACTTTCAACATGTTAGATACCCTAATAGCTTACATGAATTTTCCCATGTGCCTTTCGTCCAGAAACTGAAACCTTGAAGGAAAGCTGCATCTTCCTGGATGCCTTTGGATTTTCTTCTGGTCACAGACTCCAGAACAGTATGCCAGGGAAAATGACATTTTATTGATGATAGTGTCGGGCCATCACTCACTGCAGTATTTGTATTGTCATTTAATTTAATAGGATCATATATTGTTAACATTAACTCTTTGTTGATGGAATTATGAGAAATTTAAATTTTGTTTCCTTAGACTTTTCTGGAATTTTCCAAACATTTTATAACGAGGAACTATTATCTTTATGCTAATAAAAATGTAGGGAGGAAAAGAAAAATCAGTCAGAGGCTCCTCCACAAAATGATCCTGGCCCTAATTTTCCCACAGTAATGTTATTAACGACTCCCATGTAATACACACAGTGTAACTTACGACTTCTGGATTGTATTTCAGATCTTTTAAAGCACTGTATACAATAAAGTATTAATCCACAATGAAAGCTTTCATTTCTACTATCAAACTGAACAAACATCCAAGCTATGCTGTAATTCACCCCCCAAGAAAGTACAACTCAGTCAAAAACAGGGTACAGATTTTAGTGACACATGACATGACAAGGGTTGTAATCAGTAAAGGGTAACAATAGATTGCATTTATTTTTTTCTCTGACCACTCTTTGTAAGTGACACCATCAATCACCCTTGAGGTTTGTCACTTGGCTTGGCACAGCTTTGTTACCAGGTGAAAATGACAAAGGGAACACCACCTCCCCAAATCTGTTGAGCATACAAACAGGAAGTTCACTGGAGCCGAACTCCACCCATGTATTCTGAAAACCGGTGGGAGGAGAGGGAGGGGAAGAGGGGGCAGTGAGAAGCAGAACTTCATTAGCTGTGATGTCTGGGTCCACTGCTAGGCTCAGCCATGCTACCCAACTGGTGGGCCAAGCCAAAGGGATCAGAAACAGGTCTACTACTGCTAAGTTCACACTCTGCTTGAAGCTACTGTCAACTAATGATAGATTAGACAAATCCGATTGCTCTATCAAAACATTCATCTCAAATCTTGATTAGTAAGCCTATTGAATTATGATTAATTCACAAGGGTGCTGCTGACAGATAAGATACTTTATCTGACAATGTGTACTAGTTGCTTTGCCTGAAGCAAAAAAAAAAAAAAAAAAAAAAAAAAACCCAGAAAAACAAAACACACACACAGAGGCAAAAGAAAACACAAACTCCTGAAGTTGCTAGTAAAATAAACAGTATCAAGATATCAAGTACAGCACATTGAGAAGGATCATGAGGCTAAGGTGCACCTTTTAATTGAATAAAGAGCTTGTTTGTGAGAACCCAGCCTGGATACAAAGAACAAGAGGGATTAAGGGAGAGAAATACACTGGGAACAATACACTGCGAACAAGAGAGCACCCCAGGGTGCCTCTTGTCTTTTCAGCAAGGAGTATGTCAGAACTAGGAACTACCAACCCTCAGTTGGTGACATCCCAGTTACCCAGGCCAGAGGCGGAGCAGAACTTGCATGCCTTTGTCAACGTTACCACGCAATGATTCCCCTTGTCTCTGAGATGAAGGTATTTGTGCACAGAGTATTCAGCAGGCCCAAACTCTTGGGATTTTCAGGAAGTGGGTTGTTTGGTCATTGCTACTGTTAGGGACTGAAGTGATGAGGAGGAGGAGGGACTGAACTAGTACTTTTGTGTTTTGTTTTCTTAAGAAAAGGGATTCAGATGAGTGTTTTTGAATATTTTTCTCTCTTTTGCTTTTAGCTTTGTCTGAGGCCAAGGAAACCTCCAGGATGATATAGGCTAACGTCTCAGTTTAGTACTTAACAACTAAATGACTCAGGAAAAGCTACAATGTTATCTCTGCCCTTATCAACCCAGCTCATCCCAACCCTGTACCTAAACGTCATCAATCAGCCCCTGTCCGTTCACGGCCCTTCCAATTCCCCAAATTCAGCTGTGGTTGTTGCTGGGGGAACGGGAGGTACAGAGTAAGAGGATGCTAAGTACTCGAAATCACGTGTGATTTTAGACAGTATCATTATCTTAGCCTGACCTTATGATTTTTCCAAAAGCCTAATGTCCTATAATCATGTTTCTCTTTAGCTAGTATTAACCTCTCAGTGACTTCCCTCCTCTCTCTCTCCGTTTGTCTCTCTCTCTCATAACTACCCTCTGTTAATCAATTGTGCACTGCAGATGGGGTCAAGGAAACCTACTTCCTCCTTTGATAGCCTCCACTGTTTCCACTCTTGGGGATAAAAGTGCTTTAAATGGAGTTATATTCTAGGAAAATCAATATATGATTACTGCAAAGATTTGTATTGATTGTCCTGTTGCATTGCAAAAGGGCTGAAGAAAAATGGCCCGGCACATTTACCTTCAATTCCTACTGCATGGAGTTTGTTGTGAATGTTTTGGGCAAGAAGGAAATGTTGGAACTTTATTGAATGACCTAAAAGCGTTTATCATTCAATCCACTTCCTTGTCTCTCTACCCGAGAAAATGCTTCCTCCTAACTCTCCTGGGCTTCTGGTCGATGGTCCTGGTGACCACAGTGACTTCCCCGGGCAGAGCTGAGGAGTGTCTACTCCCACGAGGGGGCTGTGCCCGAAACTGCTAGTCAGAATCCTGGTTTTGTTGGGAGCAGCACTGTACTCAGCTGAAAAATAGTTTGTTTCCTGTGTCGATAGATGTGACTGAGTGACCAAGGTTTGGCTGGTGGAGTCTTGGGGGACACTGTCAGGTAAGGGCTGCCAGGGCAGCTCCTTACAAGGGGGGCAGGGGTAACTCTACTGCCAGGCACATCTGCTTTCCCCTCTGTCTTCCTTCTTCCCATCTATTGTCGATGAGATATTAGGAGCTGGAGCAGGGCTCTTGTGACATGAAAAAAACCTGAAACTAGAAGCCATGACAAAAGTCCGGCAGAGCAGAAAGACTGAAGGAGCCAGGAACACGGGTGATGTTGGGGACCTTCCATAATGGCCCCATTCTTTGTGGATTTCTCACCTGAAGGAAACATAAATCTCTATGTGGTTTAAGTCACTGTCTTTCTGGTCTGTAATATTTGCAGCCAAATGTGAGACATTTCTTCCATGAAAGGCCTGATTACGTGAGTCCTCAAGGTCATAATGACTAATAAAAAATGAGTTATGCTTATCCTTAGGGCTAATGTCACAGGCAACGGCCACTGAGTGGGTCCAAATATGTCATGGTGTCCGTAATCATTCAGTTGCCTTTCTAATCATTAGTTGAGAAATTACTACAGTAACTGTTAAAAAGTTCAGTATACCTTTGTTATTTCTAGCTGCCCGACCTCTATTTCCTCTTCTTATGACTTCTAGTAATAGGACTCCCTTTCTCTTCCGGGAAACTCCTTCCCCCAGTAGTGGCCAGTCTTAGTGGGACTGTCATCAAGGTGCTGTGGCCTCCCCCAGCCCAGAAGCAGGCACAAGGCCCAGGCCGGGCCCTGTTAGACTCTGGCTCTGGAGTGGAGTAAGGCTTGTTCCTTCCTGAGGAGTACACACTTTCCAGCTGCCTGGATCCTAGGAGCAACGGTGCTTCCTCTCCCGTCTGAGTTTATTTTTCATAGGTATTGTAAACCACTCCAGAACCTTTCAAAAAAAGAACCTTTCTCTCCTGGTTGGTTGTTGGGTTTTTCTTTTTGTTGTTGTTGTTGTCTTTTGTTTGTTTGTTTGTTTTCTGTTTTGCTTAAGTTAGCCAGCATTTGTTTCTGTTGCTTGCAACCAAAAGATTCTAACTCAAGAAATGATCATCAGAAGGGAATGATAAGGCAGCCACGTTCCATTTGTTTAAAAGAAGGTCTTGAGAAAGTAACGTCCAGCCTCTGCCTTGGGCAGGTGACGCCCAGCCGAGGGCAGAGTCTGAGCAGGGCTCTGTGGTCACGCAGGGCAGACTGCTCTGCCTCCCTGCTTCGGAAGGCGCCGTGCTTGTCTCAGTAACACACAGCAGATGCGCTGCATTGAAGTCCTCCAATGGAATAGTAAAATTCATTCTGGTTATTCTTTGAGAAATAATGAATTTGAAATCAAATTTCCAAAATTAAGGGACCCAGGAAACCAGCTCTTTGTGTGACTTAGAAACCAACAGACATCTGACATTATTTAATGCAAAGCCCGATACCTCAAAGGAGGGAGCTTGGGTTCTCAGTAAATCTAAGACTTGCAGAATCAGTGCGCCCTAATCCTAAGGCTTCAAGGCCCGTTTACAGTGCTCTGGAATAAGAGGTATTTGATTGTGATAAATTAAGAGAAGGAGCTTCCAAAAGCCTCTACTTTATAGACAGAATACTCATTACTACAAAGTTCTTCCTAATGGCTCATAGTTAAAGCAATTTAAAATTTTCATTGAATACGGACAGAAGCTGCTGATTATGGAGTCTACTGACTACTTAGCTCCAATGCACTACTACAACATTTCCTTTAAAAAATGTGGCTTATGTAGCCGGTGATACTAAATTAGGAGAAAAACATAATTTTAGTAATATTAACAGTAATACTAATAAAACGTAACCTTTATGAGTGCTTCCTGATCCCAAAACTTTAAATACATAAAGTAATATATTACTCATAATAATCTATATGGTTATTATTAATTATTATTATTAATCTATGAGGTATAATCTATGAAGCATTATGATTCTCCCCTTTATTCCAATAAGGAATAAAGATGTTCAGGTGAGGCTGAGAGGTTAGGTAACTTGCCCAGTGTCATTCTGTTTTGAAAGGGAAGAACCAGGGTAAATCTCAATACTACTGTGACAAAATCATATATTCCTCCTACAGTGCTGATGGCAGTATAAACTATTATAACTAGTCCACGAACCTATTTTGGTAATGTAAGGCAAAAAGTCACACAAATGTTTATACCTTTTACTTAATCATTCCACTTCTAATAATATATTCCAGAGAAACAGTCTAAATGAAGGAAACACCTAAAGAGATTTTTTTTTGCAGTATTATTATTCATAATAGTGAAACTAGTGGAAGTAACCCAACTTTTCAATACTGAGGAATGATTAAATAAAATGAACTCTTTAATCTTAATGGATTATTATTGTCATTGAAATGCATAACTATTAAATTATAAAGGGAAACACTGGGAAACACTGGTGTTAAATAAAAAAGGAGAATACAAAGGTACACATATTTGACAACGATGCCCACATTAGACACTGAATTCACATGGCTCCTGGCTGGAAACTAACATTCAAAATGAACATAGTTGCGTTGGGAGGGTGGGACTAGGGCTAAGTCCCACCCCCAGTTTTTCTCTGTCATTTTCAAAATCTCAGAGTGAAAAATGACACAGGAAAAGTGCTTTCGAGAAAGGAAGAGAATTGGCACGAAGTCTCCCCAGCACCCCGGATGCCTCTGGATCTTGACTGGGAAAGCCTACTGTCGCCCCTTCACTGTAGATTAACCAGAATGCTCCGAAGGAGGGGCAGCTTAGCAACACAAGGCTCTTTATCCAGTCAAGGTAAATGAGGTTCGGCTGGTCAGGAGGGTAAATAAGATTAGTTATGGGCTCCAGGTCATCCACTCATGGAGGTCAGCGAGTGTGAGATTATTATCCTTGGTAGAAGAGCAGCAAAATAGCATTAAGGAATAAATTAATGAAAAAGGTAGAAGATTATTTGAACTAAAGCCCTAATCAGTTTAGAGATTTCACTCAACTGCTCTACTGGCCATCAGTCAAGCTCACAAAACAAATATGCTTGTTCTCTTAAGTAATTCCAGGAGATCTCCCTTTCTTGCTTCAAAGACATCCAATCTAAGGAAAGTCATGAATAAAGTGAACGCCAGTTTGCTGTTACACCTCGTACAAAACCCACTGAAGCATTAAGGGGCATGCTACTAAAATAGTAAAGCAGCCTGTTTATACTAGATGCATAATTACTAGTCCTGTCTGGCCGCCGATTCCAAAGAGAACATCATTCTCTATCCATTCAGAAACACTGAATTCACCAATGCGCAAACTGCATATTTTATTAAATAAACACAAACTAGGAGATAATGACATACATTTGTTTTCATTACAAGTAGTAATGCAATATTTCTCCAAGGCTTACTGCATTAGCATTTCTTGCCATGTTTCACATGCCTTTGAACTTTCTGAAAAGCTACATCTGTTAGCTCCCGTGAATACAGCCGAAAGTTACCAAGCGAATTAAGTTTTAATATAAATTGCTTTGTTCACTATTAAGATTGATGTCGGACACACTGTACTCTAAGTTGCAAACTGCAATTACAATTCGTTGCAATTATCTGTGGTTGTTAATAGCACAAGATAGCATGTCACTTTCTACCGAGTGTATAATTTATCATTTGTGTGTTTTTTTTTCCCCGTGAACTCTTGTGGTATTCCAAATGTATAATCTTGTTGTATTTATTTCCCAGTGGTCCAACAAAATGCACAGCAAGTGCTGACTAGAACAAACTAAAAAGCACTGCTATTGACAAGCCGTCACTTGAGCGGTAATGAACATTCTGCCTCCACTTTCACCTCAACAAACCGGCAGCTTTAATTTATGATAAAGCAAAGGAGAGGCAACCTCCAGGTTTATTATACCCTCAGTGCTGTTTCAAATAAAGTAATTAGAAGGTCAAGAGACAGGTCTGGAAAGCCAAATATAAATGCAACCCTTCTGTACCGACATTAAAAAAAAAAAAAAAGCCTAGTGTGTTCAAAGAGCATTTTATCCATCTTTCTTCTCCAGAGCGGGGCAAGTCAAATTTTTTTTTTTTAATACTACCGTAACCAATCAGAAACAGTGGCAACTCCATTCTTTCACTCTCTAATTTGCTCCATATGGACCACGAGCAGCACACCTAAGAGATACTGTCCTTAGGAGAACATGACTAACTAGTCCCCCCAAACTGTTCTCAACCATAAACTTAGGACAGGTGATTAGGAATTTTATTTTATTTTTTTAATACAGAAAAACTCAATAGGTGACATGATGGAAAGGTTCTGGAAGAACCCTAATAATGTAACAGTAGCCCGAAAAAAAAAATCTACTAAAAAAACTCTTGCTTAATTTTTTTTTCTTGGGGGAAAAAAAAAAACCTAAGGGAAAGGAGTTGACTTGGAAAAAAAATCACCCTTTCAATACATTTTGTTTTTCAGTCATGGAAGAAACAATGACAATAAACTAACATGCTGTTTCTAAGGAAATGTCTGTAATATCATTCTTCATTTTAAAGGCTCCTAATTTTATATACATTGTAGTTTTTTACCTTCCTCTCTCTCCCTTTTTTCTATATCACAAGGACACCACGCTACAAAAGGGCTGCGAAACCCACTGAACCTTGACTTTATACCCAGTCTACCCTCTGAGGAGTAAGTTAGAAAATTTTGAGGACCACATTCACTCTTCTAAGCCAGCTGCCTTCAAACATTTCCATTCACAGGTCACTTTAGTGGGAGATAAAGTCCCAGGAATCTCTGCCATTTCTCCCCATCAGCCTACTGTTGTAAACGCTTCTCCTGGCCCGTAAAAGAAAGGAAGCGGGTAGGGAGGAGGAGAGGAGGCATGCTGGAGAGGGTGGAGGGGAAGTAAGTACCGAGGTAAGGAGGGAGAGAAGGTGAGGGCAAGAAAAGAGACCAAACCAGAACCGGACCAGCTTTCGCACAGCTATCTATAGTATTGCTACCAAATGATGCAAGTCATCCTTGGTGTGATAACCTACACAAACCCTAAGAGCTACTTGAAGGCTATTACATTCATCTCGAGCCACCTATTCTGGCGGGCTGTGGTGCATCCACTCCAACAGCCTTCCTGAAATAGTATTTTGTTGTGTCATGTTTGTTTCCAGTACTTTCTACCATTGTCTGTTCAAGGAGTCAGTACAATGACACTTGATTACATAAGTGGTGTAAACATATGTAATCTCATTATTAGAACATGTAATTATGTTGTAAAAACCCTAATGAAACTGTAAAACAAAAAGTACACAAGTATAGTAGGTGGGGTTTTTTTTTTTTCTTTTTTCTTTTTTTCCTGGTCTCCACCCAGAAAAACAACTGAAGCAATGACTCCATCACTGTGTGGTAAGAAATGGGTACCTTTTGGGCTCTCATCTACTTGGGTAAAGGAATGGGCAGCTTTGGTCCAAGATCACCTTGACATCCTTGGTGCCACATAGTACTGCAAGCCAGGTATCGATACAGAGACAACATCTGTATCCTATGATCCAGCTGTATACATGAAATGCAAAATACTACCGGATTTCTGAGACATACAGCATTGAGACTGGTTTCTTCAACCCAGGGACATGTTTTCTTCTGTTGTTGCTTTAAAAATTTTTTTTTAATTTATTTTACAATAAAACATAGCATGTTCCATTAGTGGGGAAATACATGTAGAAATAAACTACAGGCTTTTCAAAATACTCACTGAGGCAGGAATTTCAGCCATTTCTCTGAGATAAAACCAGAAGTATGTGACTGACCTGAATTCCTCAATCCCCCTCTCCTTCCCTGGAGGTGCTAATGAGCAGTGAAATGTTCAGCATGCTGGGCTGTGCAGCGGAATAAGATGCACAGAGTGACTGAGACTGGACAGCGAGACTTGTTTCATCAGACTGGAAACCTTCGGTCCCGGCAAAAGCCCTGACAATGGCATTACTAGATGTCAAATTTCTCTACCAAACAGGACATTCTCCAATTTCTACCTCTTCCCCAAAGGAAACCCAGGCACCAAAGGTATATAAAAGTAGATGAGTTCCTAGTTTCTGTCTTAAGGGACCCAGGACTGAGGTCAGTTTTTAGGAAAATCTAAAGGAAATACAGAGCATGATCGGTGTACAGGAGGACCTTACAAGTACTGCCCAGTACTGGCCAAAGCCCAGTACTTGCATATAATTTGCATATGTTAAATGCATAAATTATTACTAAAAAATTTTAAATGGTTTTGAGAGTGTGCCAGAGAATGAAGAAAGAAAATTATGGTGCCTGTGGGAGGTACTTTGGTTACCTCCCCAACAACCACTTCCTCCTTCTCCCTTGCTAACAGAACCTCTATTTTTTTCAGGTATTCAACACTCAGGGGAAATGGACTCCACTGTCAGTTCAGGAGGAAGGTCTTGGTTAATAAGCCAATGATGGTGTTCCCACTTCCTCTCGTCAGTCTTTGGCTTCGGAGTAGACATCTGACCCAGATCTGGGCAATGAGACCAGAGGGAAGGTCAAGTGGGAGTTCCTATGAAGGATTTTCTCACTTTTGAGAGGGAGACACTAGAAGAGTTGCTCTCTTTCCATTGCTGTTGCTTCTACATCTGGATGTGATGGCTGGAGCCACTGCAGCCATTTGAAACATGAAGGAAGCCAGCATAAGGGTAAAGGTTACAATGGCAGAGCTGAAGAGAGAAGAATCCAGGTATTCAATGACACCATTGGGCCTCTGATCAGATCAACCTACAGCTGTCCTACTTCTGAAGTTCCTGTAATGTGAGACGATAATTGCCCTTGTTTAAGCCAATCTGAGTCAGAGCACAATTTGATACTGTACCCATTTGTTCATTATGGAAGGGTAGCATTGACATTTTCAGCCTAGCTACAAGCACAACAACACAGCTGAATTTAAATCTCATTCACTGAAACTAAACTGGTATCTGCATATATTACTGGTGGAGTTTTTAAAATTGGTATAATCCTTTCGGAGAGGGGATTGTCAATATGTATCAACAGTTATAAAGAGGTTTATAAATTTTAATCCAGCATTTCACTTTGCACAATACACCTCAGGGAAAGAACCCAAACCACAAAGAAATATATACTCCATATTTAATAGAGTATTATGCATCCATTAAAAATGATGATTAAAACTATTAGTAAAGTGAAAAATAATTAGGACAAGTGAACAGGAAAAGGTTATAATAACAGTAACACTAAGACCACAACAAAACTTGATGTGTGTGTGTTTAAGAGCTTGGAATAAAATCTACCAAAAAATGGTTACAGAGTTGAGAGTCATGGTGGGAGATGAGGGGTGAGTTACTTTTTCCAGTTCTTTCATTTCCAAAGTTCCTAAATAGAAAATATATACAGATACAGATATTTGAAATGTTCACCCTGCATTATTCAGCTGCTCAGTGGAATTTGTGGGCAGTGCTGATTGAAAATGTCTGGAGAGGGAGACCAGGCTAGCCTGGGGAAAAGACTGGAGGCAGATACAGAAAGCTCATTAGCACCAGGATTTCTTCACAACTAGTTGGATTTTTTTCCTTTAAATTCAGACTTTTCTCTCCACCCCCACCCTTTTTCTTTCTTTCTTTTTATTTTGTTTTATTTTTCTTTTTAAGGAGATGATTATCCCAGGATTTGGGTAAGGCAAACAAGAATAGTTAACAAGCATAGGATGGTGAGCTAACACACCATCACTTGAAGAAGCCATTGGGGAAAATTCCTATTTCTAAATAAGAGAAAGAAGATGCCAACTGCTTTGATTCAAGCGTTCTGCTCCAGAATAAATTTGCCTGGAAGCGCAGAGGGGGTACAAGGTGGGGGTTGGGGGGGTATTAGGGCATTCTTTTAAATAAAAGCAGGGACGTTGATGCTTCTTCTAATCTAAGCCAACAATGGCACTATTGACAGAGTCCCAAAGCAGCTCACGATATTCCCCATAATTAAGAGGGATGGTTGGCATCAGAGGGACCAGAAATGTTCTGTAGATTAACTGCTTACTTCATTGCTAATGACTGCCCAATTTCTTTAGACTAATTGGAGCAATCTACATTTTTGCAGGAAAGATGAAGTATCAACTTGATTTGGTGTCGATAAAAAATTGATGGATGCTTCTGACTGCTACTTCTCAACAATACACGGATTATTACTACTGTAATTATCATAAATGACAAAACATGGGCAAGTGGTGATTACAAGTCTAATTCTATCTTGAGGTTTTAATGGCATAAACCACTCAGGCTTTACGCTCATGATTTACTGCATCATCAAAATCCCTGAAAGGATTACCCTTGGGTGAATGCCACTCATTATCTTACCAATAATGCATTGGTTTGGCCCAACATGGAACACATAATCAAGACTGAGTTCTTGGAAAAGCCCTTTTAAAATATTTAAATCTTTAGCTTGAGAAGGAAGCATGTACCGGCCAAAATCTTTCTCTCCTTGTCTGGATGTTACAGTCGTATTTTCCTCTGACATGTACAGAGGCTGGGTATCTCTGTGTCACAAAACAGCCTACCAATCTGTATGCCAGTGCTGGAGATGCTGTTATTACCTTGGTTAATGCCACCAAGCGCCACCAGAGTGCCATCAACCAGGTAGAGAGAAAAGGTTATAAACCTCACATGCTCCCCACCTGGCTGGGCACCAACACTAGACCTGCAGGGTCGCCCTTCTCTGGGGGAAGAGGACAGGGAGGAAGAATTTGCTGTTATTTGGGAGAAATGCACGGAACATCTTGTGTTACAATAAAAGACGCTTCAGCTGTAGCAGAGGCAGCTCCAGTACCAGGGAGACCGTAGACTGGGATTGCAAAATAAAATGCCTCCAAAGTCCAGGTGGGCAACCAAAGAGGAAACACAATGAAAATGAGGGGTAGTGGTGACCAGGGAAGAGCTATTCCCTGTAAAACCAGCAGCTACCCATTGCTGCCGAGTGATTGTGGCCAGGTGGAAGGGGACCGGTATTGTTCAGTCTTCTTTTTTTCCCAAGAGAAGTCAGACATCTTCACTTGTATGTGAAATATCCAGGTTTTAAAATGAGGGAATTCTAATTCAAATAGATACATGCACCCTAATGTTCATAGCAGCACTACTTACAATAGCCAAAGACATGGAAACAACTTAAATGTCCATCAACAGATGACTGGATAAAGAAGTTGTGGTATATTTATACGATGGAACATTACTCAGCCATAAAAAATAAAATAATGCCATTTGCAGCAACATGGATGGTCCTAGAGATCATCATTCTAAGTGATGGAAACCAGAAAGTGAAAGAAAAATACCATATAATATCACTCATATGTGGAATCTTAAAAAAAAAAAAAGACACGAACTTATTTATAAATCAGAAATGGACTCACAGACATAGAAAACAAACTTATGGCTACTGGGGGGACAGGGGGTGGGAAGGGATAAATTGGGGGTTTGAGATTTGCAGATACTAACTACTACATATAAAATAAATGAACAACAAATTTCTTCTATATAGCACAGGGAACTATATTCAATATCTTGTAATATAACGAAGAATATGAAAATGAATATATGTATGTATATGTCTGACTGAAACATTATGCTGTACATCGGAAATTGACACCACATTGTACACTGACTATACTTTAATTTTAAAAATGTCAAGAAAACAAAAAGCAAACCACCCCCTCCCCTCAAAAAATAAATGTTGGGAAACAACTACATTTTTAACATAATGGTTAAGAGAATGGATTTTGGGATCAGACTGCCTGCATTAAGGACACATCACTTAATCTGAATGTCAGTCTTCCTCACAGGTAAATGGGGAGAGTGCCCCCCACTTCATAGAGTTGTTTTGAGGATGAAACGGAGGAATAAAGGAAGGTGCATAAAATCATCCTGACACATCGTAATTGCTCAATAGCTACCACTGTTACCTGAGGCTGGATCTGGCCTCCTGGCTCTTAGATTGTGACCTCTGTTGTAGAAAGAAATGGAATGTGAGGTAAGACAGAAACATGGCCAAGAGCAATGGCTCTGAGGTCAAGCACGTGAGTTGGAATTCTGTTCTCCCTACTTGCTGGAGGCTGTCTGACCCTAAGTCACTTGATGAAGGCTCGGCCTTCTCATCTGGCAACTAGGGATAACGAAGTGCCTGCTTTATAGAGTGTTGTGAGGATGAAGTTTAGAAATCTCCCTAAGCATGCAGCAGAGTATCTGGCATACGTTCAGTAAACAGTTAAGAAATATGAATAAATAAACACGTAGAGCACGGGGAACTATATTCAACACTTTGTAATGGCCTATAATGAAAAAGAATATGAAAAAGGAGATATATATATATATATATATGAAAATGAATCACTAGGCTGTGCACCAGTAATTAACACAACATTGTAAATCCACTATACTTCAGTTAAAAATAAGTAAATAAAAATAAAAGTGAAAGATATAAAAAAAGAAATATGAATAGTCATTATTCATGTTCTTTTTTAAGTTGAATTTTTCAGAAGTCTTCACATTTTAAAATCTTTTTTAAAAAGTTGGTCCAAACTTTCTGCTCTTGTCCCAGAGTCCCTTCTGCTGTGGGCATAGTTTTATTATTTTATTGTTAGTTATTAACCATGGGAAATTCCCTTTTTAAGATTATTCTTTTGGGTTTTTTTTTTAAAGTGATATTGACTTTCTTTCTTTCTTTTTTTCTTTCTTTTCCTTCCCTCCTTCTTTCTTTCTCTCTTTCTTTGTCTGTCTGTCTGTCTGTCTATCTTTCCCCTTAACGGAGGCACTGGGGATTGAACCCAGGACCTACGCCAAGCATGCGCTCTACCACTGAGCTACACTCCCACCCCTCTCTGTTGTTTTCTGAGGTGCTACTTCAATGATTACAACTGTCACCAAATGCAAAGAACTGCTGTTAACACACAACTCTGAGTGTAAACAGTACAGGGGATGCACAGTCTTAGGAGTGAAAGTTGCTATAAGATTTTACATGAAACATAACTGTTTCTGTTATATGGAAATATCTGACAACATCCAGTTGAAGGGTGTCTGCAGTTGAAATATCCAGGACATCTCTCTCCATTTAAAAAAGCCTGAAAATCCATGCACATCTTAACAGCACAGACTTCAGGCAAGCTAGACCTGGGCCAGTGACGTGAGAACGGCGCTCTCCAGCTGAGCCGTGGGAGTGATTACTTGGTTCGGTCGACCAAAATTCTTCCACACACCAGACCAAAGGAGGCTCCCCAGTTTGCCTCCTGGTGCAACTCTCATTGGGGGGGGGGGGCTGTACATTTCCTCTCTGAAAAAGACAGAGCTTCAACCGAAGTGCTGCAGGCTTCTGAAAACCAAAGCCCATCTATCACTAGCAAAGAAAAATGCATTTCCTTTCAAACACTTGTGAGTGAGACAGGATACAGATTATACTAGAAGCGTCAACAGGCGTACACTGCCGAAAGTGGACATGCTTCAAGTCACCACGGGTCCTCTATCACTTGCTCGTGACTTTCAAATACCCTTTCGAGTGCATGGAGAATCTTATATGTCACAGCTATTTGGGAAAATAAATTACGGGGATGATCTGGTATAAGAACCATAGACTGTCAGGTACAGGCTTCTGTTTCCTAATATCAAGTTTTACTCTGTGGGCTCACCAGGTAAACCTCCGGGCTTCTCCAAATCTCAAACCATCGAAAGTGAGTCAATTAAAACGAAAAAGCTGTGCTTTGCAACTGCAAGTTATCTGAAATCTTCCAAAAGAAACTTCTCCTTTAGGTAACAATCTCCATAGCTTTCTTATTGTTTTATACACCTAGTCATGGATATTACAACAACTGGATGTAAAATTAACTTTGTTTTCTCTGAGATCATTTAAATATTGAAAAATCATGTTCCTAATGACATCCTCAGTTACCTCAGTCTCTTTTCCTGTGAGTATGGCGATCACCTGACGCACAAGAGTCAGAGGTGAGTGAGATTAAGAGGAGGTTTCCTCTGGAAATAGTCTAATGTAACCATCCACCCTCCTTCCTTCCCCCGCCCCTCCCCTCCAAGACTCACGACTTCAAAATGCCTAAATCCAATGAGATATCGCTTACTGTCGGGGATGCACATACCAGAGGAAGTGCTGGGGATAAAGGAAATCTGTGAATCAGAGAAAGATGTTGGTATGCAAGATTGAAGATACACCAGCTGGCCCACTGCTTCAGCTGGTTTCCAGAGGCCAGGAAGAAATTAGTCTCACAGTTCAGTTAAAAGAACACCTGGCCATTCACCCAGAGGCACAAATTCACTCTTGAACAGGGTTATCTTTGTTTCCATACCAAACACACCTAGGAATGAAGTTATTTAAAATCCTGTGACTCTCACTGTCCTAAATTGCTCGCGCGTTCATAAAATTCAGGAGGTGGTGAAGAGGGGGCAGGGACTGGGGGTAAAAATAGCAGTGTCAACAGGACTGATTTTAAAGGCTGGGATGGGCTTCCTCTGACCATTACAACTGGGTTGGGGCATGTCACATGAATTTCCCAGACATTTTAATGAAGATTTACAAATGCGAAGAGCTAGGAGGGAAGGAATTGTATTAAAGTCAAAGAATGAATACTCTGCCCACAACCAAAAAGACACATTAGAGCCACTGAGGCTTAGAAGGACAGGTACCTTAGCTCAGTGTTTCCCTGTTTGTTGGGGTCTGTGCAAAGCTCAAAGTGACAGTCAGAAATAAATTCAAGTTCCTCAATGGCTTATGAGTGTGGGCAGTATCATTTTACAGCTGAACCCTCAACTGTGACACGAACTCCTCTTTCTCCAAAGAAGGGTCAAGTTGAATCTTGCCATGAAGCACAGAGCGTGTGGCTGGGTGGGGTGAGTCATGGAGAAAGCTACCTGACGCTGGAGGAGATTACTGGGCTGGATTCATAGCAGAAAGGCCAGATGTGTACGTAGAAGGCAGCTGTCAGTGGGGGGAGAGGACAGTGTGGTAGTGGGGGAGTCGGCAACTTGTGAAGGCAGAACGTACTGGCAGGTACCACTGGCACAAGGCTTGCTGGGAGGTCTGGGCAGACAGATCCAAGGTGGAATGCAGCCTGGGAACTGGGCTCCTGGGAGATACCATCTTGAAACCAGTATCAGGTACTGATCTTTGGGAAAACTCCAACTGCTGATTTTATTGCTCACTTGTTCTTCTTCCCAGTAAATTTCCACCCTTTTTTCTTGACCTGTTTATGGACATCCTTCAGTTTCCTTTCTTGCTTCTGTCAGTCACTTTGCAATGTTTTTTTTTTTTTTTAACTGAGGAATAATTTACACCATCTAAGAGCACAGTTTGATGAACTGAGAGGAATTTTAAAATTTGGAAATCATTGTTTTTCTTTTTCTTTTTTTGCAAATCACTTTAAAGGTGCAGAAAAGTTACAAGAATAGTACCCCCATACGTCCATCTACTCTTTATCCAAATTTATCCTTTGTTAACATTTCCTGCCTTTTTTTTTTTTTTTTTTTTTTTTTTTTTTTGCTGGGGTCATTTACTTGTGGGTTAAAACACCACAGTGGCAAAAGGAATCTCATAGCAATCAATGTGTGTTTACTAAACACCCATGGTGGAATGACCCCGAGTTTCGTGCTGGGAGAGGACAAGAATGACAGTCTCTTTCCTCCAGGAACTTACAATTCAGTTGTTAGGTACCAACAAGATGGCCACTGTCACATTCAAATTTGAAAATGAAGTCTGAGCCTTTGGAGATAGCTTCATCTGTGGATGCTGGCATGGGGAAGAAACTGGAGGCAACTACAGTTCCTGGCAGGAACTATAATTTGGCAATCCAGCATTTCCTCAAATGGGTCAAACAGTATCAGTAACTGGGCATATTCAGATGCATTAACTAGGGGGAAAAAGGAGGAAGGGTTCCTTGGTCAAGTATACTTGGGAAATATTCATTGAGGCAATGCTCATCAAGTAGTTTCCTAAATTCCAGTCTTCCCTCAGAGCCTTTACTGGGCTCTGCTAATGGGCTTTGTGAATCTCCAAGAAAGGGGGAAGGCTATAGAATATTCCTTATTTCCCAAAGACATTAGATTAGCTCACAGGATTGGTGCCCCACGGAACACTCTTTGGAAGCTTGAAGGAAGCTCGTACTCTCAAAGAAGAAACTAGAAAAATTTGTGAAGTTATATGCAAATAATTGCAAAACATTTTTGCAAGCCCAAGCCGGTAAGTAGGTACTTCGGCGATCGACTTTATAAATGCATCACATGATTGCTGCCCAGGAACCTTAATTAGCTCCCAAACACTCACTGGATCAGGTCTAGACTTAGCAGAGGTAATGGAAGGAGCTGGGAACCTACATTTATTGAGTATCTACCAAGTGCCAGGTGTTGTTTTTCTGTACAAAATCTTGTAAAGGGAGTGGGTTCCTCGGATTGCCTGCTTTGGCCTCTACTGTGGCCTCGGCACCAGCACAGGGTCTGACACTTAGCAGGAACCCGATGAATATTTCTGGAATCGAAACGAATCTGTTTCACAGTGTGACAGTAAGTTCATCAGATGGATTTCCATAAGCTACGTTTAAATGTTTCATTATTAGACCAAAGAGGTCATTAGATGGTGGCCCCCAGCCTGCAGACGGTGCTTTGCTTGACTTGTACAGGGTTTTAAGATAAACTGACAACATTTAAAGGAGCTGGGAGATTTTTAAAAATCCAGATTCATTTCCAGCTTCTTCTGAAATATCAGAAGATACGGATGCAACACGGGACCAGCTCCCAAAGGGCCACATCCAGTGCAGAGCAGAGGGGTGGCTGTACTGGAGAATAGTTTGCCACTGTCCCTACCACTCTCTATTGTCTCCACGCCGGAGGCCACGTCTCTGTTGCCAGTGATGACTGGGCTGGTACCCCTGGGCATTGTAAGCATTTGAGTTTGTGATTTCTGATCTATAATAACAATAACCAACCTATGTTGTGCTTATCACATGCCAGATACCATTCTCAACACCTTTTATATGTATTAACTCACAACAACCTTACAAGGTGGGTACTCTTATCACCTCCCCTTTACAGACGACGATCCAAGCAGAGGAGAGGTGAGCCATGTGCTCTGGGTCTCATCCCTAGTAAGTGGCACAGTGGGCTCTGACTCAGACCATCTGGCTCCAGCGTCTGCTCTTTTAACACCGTGGTCTACTTGCCTCCGTCACACAGATATATTTTATTACCCCTAATTGTCTTCACATTTTTCATGGACATTCATCTTGTATTCCCCCCAAACTATACTGGCCTCAAAGGCATACAATGCATCATCTTTCTGTTGTGTTTTACTTCGGCAGATTTTTTTTTTTTTCCCCAGTGCCCTTTGATTTCACTTGATCAGGATGATCTGGATAAGTAAACATATTTCACAATTCCCCTCACCTCCATTAGGAAGCTAGCCAAGGTCTGGCTCCCCAAGAGCAAGCTCGGTATTGGCCAAAACTGCCACGGGCTGGCAGCCCGACACGGCTGCGAATGGAAGTCAGCCTTCACACTTCTCACACTGACAAACAACCGCAAGCTTGCGTCCCACAGACTCCGGGCTGATGGCTGGAATACACATGTATTAAGTTTCATTAGTTCCAACATTTGGTTCAGTGTGGGTTTACCCACACAGCTGGCTTGGAGCCTGTCCTTTCACTTACATTAGTTCTAGTTCTCTACAGTTTTGATTTACTGACAAAGCACTCTCTTTATCTAGTAAGGGCGTAAGAGTTTCGTCTGGGTGGTAGAGACAAATTGTGTTTGTCTGGCTGTATGGAAACCGTGGTTGGTACAATCGGGCCAGTTGGGTCATTTAGCATTTCCACGTGGGGCACTGCCTAGAGAAAGGTGTTTTAATTACTAATTAGTCCATATCAGCAAAGGCAATGTATTTTCCATTATTTCTTTACTGGGGATTCTGATTCATAAAATATCTTAGGGAAAACACATTTTACGTTACCGAGTCTTTGATTTCCCAGGGAAACTAATAAATAATCAACAAAAATATGATTAAAGGCTGCTTGAACTACCATCCAAAAAAGAACTCTAGCTGGCAAAGAATCTTTCTGATCTGAATCTTTTTATTCCTAGAAACAGAATTCTTACTTAGCCTTTCAAAAGCCTGATGAAGGCTTTGGCTAAGTTTTGACATAAGATTTTCATATTCAAAATATCTGTTGAAATAAGGGGAGAAGGGATATGAATCTTGAAACTGCATTAGTCTGAAATAGAGCTTAGTAAGCTAGAAAGGGAAATTACTTCTCTGTAATTGGAATTCTCTCCTAAAAAATCCCTTTGAAATCATGTTCAGCTACCTTCCCATTTTGTGTCCCAGGGAAGCTAACTTTAACCCTTTCTGGAACTACCCACCATAAAAATTATTTGATGTTTATAAACTGCCTTGGGAAGAGATTCCTGAGCAATGGTCTGTGTCATCAAAGAACTTAATAATAAACGAGTGGCTCCCAAGAGTCCTAGACGCAGTTAATAACGTTTTCTCCAGGACACCTCCTCCCATTAGAACCCTGCTGTTTATATCCATATATCGCGTTCATCTTGGCCATATAGTTCTAAGACAGGCGCCAGAAAAATCCCCCAATCTGAGTTCCATTACCTTTGAAATGACTTAACTAAACTCTGCCCTGGCGCAGTTCTCTAAGTTCTTTGAAGGCAGGGGCTGTGTTTGATCCTTCTTTGTATCTTTAATGTCCGTACTTAGTAGTTGCTTGATAAATGCCTCATGAATCCTGAATGAGAACTGGCTGGGTAAGCAGGACAAGTTACTTAACTTCTATTCTCTTCAGGTTTTCTCAACTGCAAAATGGTAGTAATATCTTCCTCAAAGGATTCCCATGAGGATTAAATGAGTACATAAAAAGTAGTATGCACTACATATATCAGCACAGTGCTTGGGAAACAGCCACGTTATACAGCTACTAGTGCATTAATATAATAATAACAATGTAATAATTACATACATAGCATATATACATATTATATATAGGCTTTCCTCCCTTTTACATCTACTTTGATGTGAAGACAAGAAATCTGGTTCTGCCTGGAGGTAACCCATAATACTAAGGCATTCCACTGAATTTCCAGGTCATCAGGGTATACAGCTTCATCACATTAGAGTTGGTGCCTCGTATCAAAACCGTAAGAGTGTTCACCTGGCCTACGGGAGAATTCTCATGTGTAAGTGTGACATATCCCGCTTTGTACCTGTCCTCTTTTGTTAAGGACACAAACCCCTTAAACGGCATGCGATGCCTGACACGGGTGTTTCCTCGTTACTGGATGGCCACACCCTACGTCCATGCCACAGCTCAGCGCATGGTAACAATGAGCAAACATCAACTTGAATTTGATTTGGAAGACAGTTATATCCAAAGAATAACCAAACATGGGGAATTCTGCTGCTTTTAGTTGCAAAATTTTTAATACAGTCTTTTCCCCAAAAGATGTAACATGCTAAGTAATGATAATTAAACATTTTCTGAGCCTATTTCTTAATTGTATTTCTTGAATATAATTCACATCCTGGATGATTTACCCAGGTAAAGAGTATATACATCAGTGATTTTTAGTATATTCCTTTCTGCCCACTCCAGCCCCATTAGACAACCAGTAATCCACTCTCTGTCTCTTACAGGTTAGCCTATTCTGGACATTTCATATAAACGGGGACATACTGCATGGCATTTTGTAACTGGCTTCTTTCATTTAGCATGTTTTCAAAATTCATCCACATTGTGGCATGTATTAGTACTTCATTTTCTAAACTCGCTGAATCGTATTCCATTGTACGGACAGACCACATTTTGAGTATCCATTGATTACTCGAGGGACATTTGGGTTGTTTCCATCTTTAGCCTTTATGAATAACGCTCCTCTGAACGTTTGTATATAAGTTTTGTAGAGATACATGTTTTTGTTTCTTTTGGACAACTAGGCGTGAAACTGCTGAATCGGATGGTAATTCTATGTTTAACAATTTTAAGAATTTCTAGTCTGTTTTCCAAAGTGGCTACACCATTTTATATCCACACCCGCTCCAGCAACATATAAGGGTTCTAATGTTTCCTTATTGTCATCAACATCTGTCATTATTGTCTTTACGATGACATACATTTTTAAGAGAGCAAAACAATTTTTTTAAAGTATCACTGCTTTATAAATAATTGTAAAAGTCACTGTTTATTAAGAGCTTTGAAGATCTGAAGTGCTTCTGGAGTTGTGGAGGGTAAAGTGACTATCAGGAGAAGCAGAAATCTCTTTCTGTGAACCTGCCTCCAATGGAAGAGAAGGATGAAGAGGTTTAAGTGGAATATATGTGCTTAGAATTTGTTAAAAATGTAGCTTCATAACCAGATAAAGAGGCTCTAATACTCCTGTTGGTGTCTCTTCCTAATCTTTTTCCACTCATTTGCTTTTAGTTCGTTAAAAAGGACTCATTCAAGTAGAAATCTGTTGCCTTTTTCTGGAAGTGTTTGGAATAAGATGTTACCAATCATATGGCCCAAAGGAAGCGCTCTCTGAGCTCAAATCCTACTAGGATTCCAAGGCTGGCCATGAAGCTGGTGGCTTACATGTTGTCTGAGAGCCCAACCTGGTGATCACAGGCTGAAAGGCAAGTTCCCAGGGGACAATGAGAAAGAATAAGTCTTGAGAGGCTAGTTCAGTAGCCTTAAAAGCCATAAAGTACAGTGGGTTGGATTAACATGCTTTCCCGTCCCTAACTCCACTCTCATCATTTCACAAACCAAATGGAAGCAGAGATAAAATATGAAATCTACTGGTCTTTACAGATAAGTCTTTTCTTCAGCTGTGGGAACAGGGGAAAGGGCAGGGTTATCAGACTCTAAAGTCATCAGAGAAAGCAAAAATTGTGAAGAGTCAACATTACACTCAACAATCCCTCAAAGTTGAACTTAAATATTGACCTGTCACTTGTAGGTCAATATACCCTTTTTCAGTAAGTCCAACACAGCCAGGTGATCCCTCCATCATTGGAACAGATACAGTACATCAGTTAAGTGCCAAACGTTCAGTTAGGCAACAGAGTTGCCTTATGTTTGGGGGCCATGTTGTGCAAAAACAATATATATCTTTAAGGTGTTAGGATCACACTCAAAACAGGAAGATGTTCATCCTCTGAGAGGACGACGCAGATTCCTGACTCCTGTCTCACATTTACTCCAGGGCAAGTGCTTGTGGAATGGAATGGCAGAGGAAGAACTATTTATATTGCTATTGCTGTTTTTTCCTCCCTCTCTTGTTTAATGTAAGCTAATTAAAGACGTGTATGATGCCATTCACTGAAACGTGTTCCAGAAACCCACAGTTTAGACAAAAGTCATCTTTGTCACAGATGACAAGGGAAGAGACTCAATTGCTAAAGAGATTTCCAATCTCTGAATTCAGTAATGAAATTCCAGAGACCAGAAAAGGCTTTGGGCTTTTGCAGAAATGGAAGACTAGGCAGATTCTATCTAGCATAAATCCTTCACTTTATAGCTGAGGAAAATGGGATCCAAAGATATTTAGTGACTTATCCAAGTTCACCAGGCTGATGAGTGGCCAAGCCCTGCCCGGAGTGCAGACTTCCTGACTCCCTGTTTACGTTGTTAGAAAGTCTGATGAATCAAAGAAATTGCTCAAAGGTAAAAGTATACCTAGTGGTTCCAACTGGACCAGTCATCACACATTATACCAATTAAAATGCAATATAGGGGTGATTATTGCTGTGCTTTAATCATATGGTGGTGTCTACAACATGCTGACGGACATGTGTTTTGGAAAAATCAAATAAAACCACAGAGCTGGTTGTCACAGGCTCTGTTTCTTTAATTTACATAGTCTCAGCTTGCCTTTGGGGAATTCACAGACCAAAGCAAAGCTGTCCCCTAGAGACACAGTTCTTAAAGCAGACTTATTCACTTTGTTGTTGCAGTCACTTATAATCAGAGACATCAGAATGGTAGCATGATTCTGCAGAATTACCTGGCAACTTCAGTTGGGACCAGAATCTCCCCTCTTAGCCGTCCCAGTAGCTGAGAAAAATATCCAGATTCTAGGATCTGTCTTGGGCCCAAAAAGCTAGGAGGATTTTTTCTTTCCCCCTTGTAAATATATCTGTCCTCCATTCTCCACCTCCACCCCCTTCCTTTTCTTTGAAATTTGAGTATGACTTCTATGCCTGGTGACCTGGTACTTGCTTGTTTGCTTTCTCCTGTGTTTTTCTTAATGCAATAACTTGAAATGTCAACATGAGGTGACAAGTAAATCCTCAGTCAAAATAAGTTTGCAACCAAACAGGAGGAGGAAAAGAAAAAGCAGGGAGAACGCTGGCCGTGGAGGCTGCTGAATGGCGGCCAAATCCACGGCCAAAGCACTAATAGAGCAGAGCATTCATCACATGAGCTCATTCCTGTTCTTTTATTCAGCAGGCTGCATTCTGCATCTTTTCCTCTGAGACTCACCATTTGCTCTGACTTTGCAGCTAATGCAACAAATAGGTAAAGAGAGATCACGGCTCGCTGTCTGGATGTAAACTCTGGCTACTTTTCTCCAAGCCAGAGGTACCTCTCGGAAGAATGTCTGTCAGTGGGGGCTGGGGGGGTGGGGCAGGGTAGGGAAGTGTGTGTGTTGTTTTGTTGTTGTTTTGTTTTTGTTTCTGTTTTTTTCAATTATTTTTTATTGAAGTGTAGTTGATTTACAATGTTAGTTTCAAGTGTACAGCAAAGTGACTCACTTACACACATATACACACACACTTTTTGTTTTCCTTTTCAGATTCTTGTCCATTGTATGTTAGCACGAGAAACTGAATATAGTTCCCTGTGCTAGACAGGAGGTCCTTGTTGTTCATCTATTACATATAGTAATGCATGTCTGTTTTTAAAAATTTCCTGGTGAAGCAGAAACAGCAAACTAATGATATCCTCTATGATTCAGACATGGAGAGAACCTAGACTTTCCCATTCTAACTTGCCATGGAGTTTGGGAGAATCCAGCCCATTTACGGCACGGCTTCCATCAGAGGAGAAATGAAGGTTAGTGAAGTTGTAAATCAAAGGAAGGGGACAACACCTACCAGCCAGCAACTGGCTGTTTTCATGGGATATTTAGCAACAGCTCAGGGACTACCTTGAAAGGAAAAACGTGCACGATGCCACGTTGTGAAAAAGTCATCACTTTAAGCAGTTTCCCTATTGTCATCATAAATTCTACCCCTTTCTCCCCTGCTTTGGTCGTGTTGGCCCCACGGCAGCTTGCCTCCACGGGACCTAAGCTGAGCGGGATGAGTTACAAACCCAAATCCCAGTGTTTGTTAAGGGGATTTATGCATTAGGTTCTCTGAAACTTTACCCAGAAAGTCTTCCTCACGCCTCTGCTAGGTTTCCGGGAGAGAGAGGGCCCCTTTGCGGATCTCCCCCTGGACTCCATGCTGGCAATGGGCACGAATAAATCCCGCTAATGACTTCTGCCTGTAGCTGACAGGTTCTGGTCTTTGGTGAATGCTGGGTCTCCCAAAACTGCTTTTTGTTTATTTCTAAAGAGGATTTACTGCAGGGCTTCTTCAGTAAGCATCAGTCAGCATTCCCCACGACGGCTGTCAGCGCCCTTTGTTTCTGTAGGTGCGGCAAACGGAGGGATCTCATTCACGTTGTCACATCTGGGATCCCCAGCATTCCAACACTGAGGGTTTCAAACCATCTTGGGTAAAATCTAAGGGCCTGTTTTGGGAATTTCCTTTCTCTGGAGATGGGAGGGAGTTACCTTCTTTACATATCCCACTCTTGAGACACAGAATCCTTGGTTTTCCTTTGGGAATTACCACCATTCATGGGAGAGGGGAGGCCTGCACACTGACTGATTTAAGCATATGCCTTACCTCCTGGTTACAGGGATTGATTCAGGGATGAACACATAATTCATTCAGACTAAGGAGGCACGGTAAGGAGCCAGGGCTTTTGAGAAAGGGAAGTTTTTCTTCTTTCATAGAATTAGTAGTGTGATGGTTGATGTGAAGGCTGGAGCTGCAACCTTCTTGCAACCAGAAGAGGCCAAAGCTGCCAAGAGCTATGAGGAACCTAAGAGTGCAACCAACTAAGAAGAACCTACGAGGTGAGTGATAGGTCCTGATAACATGGTTAATCTCTGAATTAAGCTATGCCTGAAGCTACTTACCATGTACTTCTCAATGACAACAACCACTAAACTCCTACTTAAGTCAATTTGGGTTGGGGTTTCTGTCTTTTGTGACTTGTTGAATATTGATACCTAAATTCAGTTAAGTAGACTCTGGTGTATGTATACTAAGTCTCTGATCTAGAGTCCAACCTGCTCCTAGAACATGGAAACAGTACTATGGCAATCTTGACATCTTGAACAGAGATGCTGGCAGAAGTCCTTGAAGATTCTGTCTCTCCTGTCATCTCAAATAGCCTGTTTGCCCTCCCAATCACGAACCCCGGCTCTGGTGTCTTTAGCCTCCCTCACCACTGCTTTCCGCCCTTGGCATATACACATGCTCTTGACTCTCCCATCTTACGAGATGTCTCCCTTTATGCGACCGCACCCTAGTTGCCACCCTGTAACTATACTGTCTTTTTCAGTCAAGCTACCCGAAGGAAGAGCGTATCACCAGTCCTTCCCAAAGCCTCAGTTCTGCAGACGGTTACATAAAAAGGAGCGTATGGTCAACTACATTTTGGGAAATGTTCCAGGTGGTAGCCTCCTTTTGGACAGTGACAGTTAACATGAGGGTAGTAAGGGCTCTGGGAATTCTTGCAGGAATGAAAACTCTTCAGTTTTATTTAACGCAACACTTCCCAAATTGATTTGACCGGAGAAACCACTCCCTCCTCTTTTACTCCGCCTACAAGTGTTCAGCATCCCAAGGACCTAGAGCTCTGAGGGACATGCACTGCGAAATGCTGCTTTATACGCTTTGCATTCCTCTCTCACCTCCCATTTATCCACTTAGAAATCATTATAAAATATTTTTAAATACCAGAAATGTACAGAACACTTGTAGCTACACCAGTTTTGCCAAATTCTACTGAAAAAGATCTCGATCAAATAGGGCAGAAGACTTGCAGTTTTCAAATTCTCCATTTCTCACCTTGGCACACGTCCCTTCTGTCTCGAGTGCCCCTTCTCGCCTTTCCCCACCATTCTTCACTTGACAAAATCCTATTCCACCTTCAAGACTCAGATATTAATACCTCCAAGAAGTCTTTCCAGACCCCGCCTATTCCCCAGCCGGCCACGATTCCATGGTCCTCCTCTGAATTCCCAGAGTTCCCTGAGTGCACTCCTATCAAAAGACAGCAATGATCACATTCTTAGTTAACTGCCGCTTACTCACCAGTCTCCCTCACCAGACTACAAGTTCCTTAAGGATAGACATCGTCTTCTATTTCTGCATCCTCAACATCCTGCACAGTGCTGGGAACACCAAAGATAATGCTTTCCAATGTTCCTTGTGTGACGAATGTTCCGGACCTTCTTGGTGAGTCTCCCCTGCCACTTAACAAACGTATACAAGTCACCCACCAAATTTCTTGTTGCCGTGTTGACTACTGTGTTGTCATGACTTCTGTGTATTTCATCCAGTCACTTATGTTTCCTCTTAGGATGCTGTCACCACTTTAATTTTTTCCCCCCTAAAAGCAATCAGGTATGGTGTGCTATGCCCCAAATAGCAGAAAACTAACTCTCAAAAGCTGAAACCACCAGGATACTTATTTATTTCAGAAGTCTGGAGGTGGGAGGTTTTGACGTTGGGCATCAGGGATCCAGGCTCTCTCTGTACATCTGTTCCACCAGTATTACTGTAACAGCCTTCTGTCCTCATACCTGTCCTCTCATCTTTGAAAGCTGGCTGCTATGGCTCCAGCATCCTGTCCTCTTGCTGGGTACCAAGGCCTCTGAAAGGCCAGAGGATATGGCTCTGCCTTTTTCCCAGGAAGGAAATCCTTCCCTGAAGCCCTAGCAGACCTTGCCTTCCATCTCGTAGGTTAGAACTTGTCGCATGGTCCCCCCATTTGCAAGGGAGGGATAGTATGGCCATGACTTGATTAACCCAACTCTGACTGACCCCACCCCGGGACTGGCCGAGGAGCTGACTTTCCTGAAATCAAGGGCCCCCTATCCACCAGCGGAACAAAATTTGATTCTCTTAGTGGGGTAAAGAAACAAGGCAGGAGAGGTGACTGGCTCTTGGACAGGCGACGAGGTGTGCCTGGCAGAGTAACGCCGGTACAGCTGCCAGGGTACTGGCTGTGAAACCCAAAGAGTCAAGTTTCCAGGCTGAGGTTTCCCACTGGCCAACCCTGGGTTCTTGGCCAGCTCCTCATGATCTGAGTCAATGTTCATTAGCTCTAATATGAGGTTTCCTCAGTAGGGTCATGTGGGCTGATTAATGACTTTTAAAACAGAAAAAAAAAAAGACTTTTAAGAACTTAGGTGAACAGAAGCTTTTTTTTAGTGGTGCTGGGCATCTCCTGACATTTCTTAAGGCAAGAAAACATCTGTTCACACATTCATTTGAGAGTTATTGTGCCCTTGTGGCTGGTTGGGTCTCAGAGATAGGACAACCTCTGCCCTCAAGAGGCTCACTTTGGGGTGAACAAGACAAAATATTTACACAGATAACTAAGCTTAACATGATACATAAGAGCAATAATCTGTTGAAAGTGGCACGGACTGGAAAAGGGAGGTCAGTTTGCTGGGCTGGGGAAGGAGGCGACAGGGCGGCGGCACACAGCTGGCCGGCTGTGTTTTACACATGACGCGTGGGTGCAGGAGGAAGCCCTGGATGCTGTGTCCAAAAGGCGTCTTAAAGGAGAAAACATCTGCATCGGGGGCAAAGGAACAGTGTAGTTTGCGGGGCCGGTGCGGGGAGATGAGACAAGGTAAAAATGGAGTCCACGGAGAGAAGACATGAGCAGAGGGATGGAAACCTGAAAGTACAGTAGATGGAAGACCTGGGACACAGTAAACGCTCCGGAGCCGACCTACCATTGGGAGTGGGGGCGGGTAGCAGGGGAAACAGAGAGGAGGCTGGAGCTTTTTACAACCTGAACCTACTTTGTCCTTCAGTTCACAACGGAGAGTCAACGAAAGTCTTAAAGCCTTAAAAGTCACTCTTTCCTGCAAAGGTTAGCCGGGCCAATCCCATTTGCAAATGAAACAGCTACTAAATCGCAGCACTCCTAAATTATTACAAACTATGTTTCGTAAACAAAGAAGTGATTATAATGTTAGAGAACTCACTGTCAACTGCGTCCCGAAGTTTTTTAAGAAACTCTGATGAAATGAAAAACCTGTATTTTGTGCTGCTGTAAAACCGCACAGGTTAGGGATAGATCCCCAAAATCCTGCAATTATTTAAAAGCACAAAGCCTAGCTTTACTGCACTGTCGCTTTTTTTTTTTTTTTTAAATAACACATCAGCAGATTCTGGTTCCCAAAACCACTTTGGGGAAAAATGCTTTCCTCAGTGACATCACCCCCATTTTCCATATAAAATGAAAAAAAATAAAGGTTCCAATTCAGAAGTAGGAGGTTACAAAAGGATTGCTATACCTTAAGAGCCCACTATGCAAAACCCCCTATTGCCCTGAGAGAAACAAAGAAATAAATTAAAAATATAAAACCCCCCAAACACACATAGCTGAGCTTAAAAGAGGTAGGCTGGTTTCCCCCAAATCCATTAATAAAATAAATCACCGCATTTCACATTCATAGTCATCTCTGAAAGTTCTCCTCTTAATTGCTCCGTGGCACCATGTTTTATTTTAGTAAAGTTCAGGTTTTATTGCCAGGGACTAATGGGCATGGAGTCCCCGAAGAACTTGTTTTAAAACATCGACCAGTCGACCATAAAAGGGATATTAAAACAGCTATAGCGGCTAAATAAGAATTAAAAAGTATAGCCACTTATTTTGAAATTAGAATCCTCTTTCACATTTAGGGATATAATAAAACGTGTCATAAACTTTCTCCTTTCAGTCCAAAGTATCGCTGTAAGAATCAACAGTGATGAAGACACGATCCTTCCACGGGTAGGCGGCACGCATTAAAATCAAGCGCTGTTTTTAGGCATTATTAGAGGCATTTTAAAATTATAAATGATTCCAATGTCATAAAGAAAAAAAAAACAAAACCTTGCAGGGAGAGAAACAGAAAAGGAGAAACCAGGGAAGGATTTAATGAACTAGGCTGTTAATAAACTTATACCGTCGATGGGTCCAAATTCACGAGCTAGGCAGGGTCGAATCCTAGCACAGGTCTCGAGGGAACTTGCAGTCCAGCAGGAGGCTGTAAAACGCATTCAGATGAGAGTGTATGGACCACTGCTGAAGCACTCTGTGTCCTCCCCTGTGGGGTACATTCCAGTCTTGAGCCTTTTCCATCACATAACATCTTTTACTTTACGAATATGCTACATTCTTGACTAAGCTTTGGTGTCCACGATTAGTGAAGTAGCCCCATTTTTATAAGTAGGAAACTAGCCAGGGGAGAATAAATCCAGTCTTGCCTCAAGTTCAACCTGAGTGGGGCATTCAGATCCCCAGTGCTCTGAAAATAGGGTTACAGTCTATCTCTCCATCTGGCGGCCAAGAGGAGGGTAAGGCTTGTTCACCCAAGAGAGAACATTCACTCAAGTAAGCTGAGTGGGGCCCCGTCACACACAGAATGCGGAAAGGACTTCCCAGGCTTCCTTTTGAAATGGGGCACTGGGCACAATGGGAAAGAAGATGGCTCTCCCCAACAGAAGCCCTCTCCGGCCAAGTGGGACAGACACAGGAAGTTCAGTGAAAGGAACCATCTTCTAGTAAACATGATCTCTGAAAAGACTTGACACAGAGATCGCAGCAGAAATCCACGTTGGTGCCAAAAGAGAGAGAGAGACAGAGACAGACGGCAGCTCAGGGGCAGGGCGGCAAAGAGGCCCAGATGCCATTTTATTTCTAATACAGCAGCACCTTCTGCTCCTCTAAACAGTTTTAAATAAAAGCATCTTGAACTGGTTTAGATTAGTCCCCACCAGGCACATTTGTAAAGATAAAAAGAACATGGTTGTTTTTCTTCCTCCCAAAGGGGGCTGGGAGGAGAGGACCAGAATGTTCGGTCTGGTCTCGGGGAGGAGAGGAAACAAGGGGAGCCCAGCTTGTTCTTGGGCCCGTGGTTAAAAACAATCATGCCATTTTGCTTTGAAACCCCAAACTCTCCAAGTTGTCCTCCTCTGCATCCTTTTTGGTCACAGAGACAGGTGGGGGGGCTGGTGGCGGGAGGAGGAGGAGGAGGTGGAGAAAAGGGGGTTTCTCGGCCCCGCCCTGCAGTGCGTGGAAGTAACTGGCTGGCGTAAACATTCGGTAGCCCACCTGAAGCCTATTTTAGGACAAGACAATTTCAGTTTTAAAGTGTTTGAATTACTTTAGCTAAATCTCAGGATTTGCCTACTGAATCTGGAGCTGTTCCCTTTCAACTCTGAATGAAGGAAGAATTATGAGACTGGAGTGATTCAATGAGAGTTATCTGTCCTGGCACTCAATCAAAGGGATTAGGATTTGGAAAGAAAAGCCTACAGGTGGTCCTCCAGGAAGCATACCAAGCAGTTATCAAAAACATACAAGTTCAAAGCAGCTCAATTTTCATATGTTAAATGTACTTGGATGCAGCCCCAGGCTCCTTTCTAGGTAAAAAAATTGTGTTAAAGCTGTTTGTACTTGCATACTTAGCAGACGAGGGAATAAAAAAAGCATGTGGTGCTGTGGTGCCGGGTCCCCTGCACCCTCGTGTAACCCAATAAATCAATCTTGTTCTCTTGGTGAAACGTGATCTGATACTGTCTCCAGGCTTCCCAGCCTCGTCCCCAACTCCTGCCATCGCTGCTGATACTCATGTACCTCATCAATGCAAACGAGCTGTCACAACACCGACGCTGCCAGGTCAGCCACCGGCAGCAGCAGCTGAACAATTAACAGTGCGGACTATTCACCAGTCCTGGGCGTTGTTTTCCCAAACACTGTGATCTGGGCTTAGCGTCATTTTAGCTACTTAATAGCTTAACTTGGGCACATTGAAAAGGAGAAAAAGAGGACACACACTGAGAGTTAAGTGACAGAAGAGGGTACATTTTAGGTGGCCTTCCTGTGCTAGCGAGTCAAATTAGACATTCACGTTTCCAGCCTTTTGGGTATAGCAAAGGTAGCTGTGTCCCTCTGGGTGTGCCCTGAAGAATGTTCATGGCAATAGAAATTGTATTTCTCTCCTTGGCATTCTGTTTATCCAGATCACATACGCAAACTCCTCATGAACTAAACTGTAAGTACTGTGAGCACCATGTCTTATTTATTTTTATTTCTGTGGCATCGAAGTCTTCTAAATGTGATATGACTCTCTAAACTGGGAGAAGGGGGGTGCGGGCAGGAAGACTGTCTTAAGGGTCTTTCCAGGTCACAGATGCTTGATTCAGATGATACAACCAATAAAAGCAAAGAAATAACAGTAACAACAAAACCCTTAGTAGTACATGAAGTGTGGCGAAGCACAGTGGGCAAAATCTACGCCTTGGTGCCAGACTGCCAAGGTTGAAATCCTAGCTCCACTGTTTATTAGCTATATAACCTTTGGGAGAGAGTCTCAATTTCTCTAGACTTCAAAACTTCTTCACCTCAAAAATGAGGGGTGACAACAGTAACTCCTGCATGAGTTTGCTGTAAAGGATTAAACAACATACGAAGCGTTTGAAATAGCACTGAGCACAGTAAGTGCTCAAAAAGTGGCCCAGAGATCATTACATGGATGGAATATCTCCTTTCCGTACCACCTAAAATAGTAACTTCTGCCAATGAAGATGTACAGATGGCCAACAGGCACATGAACAAAAAAAGCTCAGTATCGCTAACTACTAGAGAAATGCAAATCAAAACTACAATGAAGTATCACCTCACATCGGTCGGAATGGCCATCATTAAAAAGTCCACAAATGATAAATGCTGGAGAGGGTGTGGAGAAAAGGGAACCCTTGTACGCTGTTGGTGGGAAAGCAGTTTGGGGCAGCCATTATGGAAAACAGTATAGAGAGTCCTTAAAATACTAAAAGGAGCTGTCACAACACAAACGCTGCGAGATCAGCCACTACCAGTGGCAGCTGAACAGTTAACAGTACGGACTATTCATAAGTCTTGGGCGTTGTTGATCCAGCAATTCCATTTCTGGGCATATATCCAGAGGAAGCCATAATTCAAAAAGACACATGCACCCCAGTGTTCGCAGCAGCACTATATACAATAGCTAAGACATGGGAACAGCCTAAATGTCCACTGACAGATGATTGGATAAAAGAAGACATGGTATATACATATATACTATGGAATACTACTCAGCCATAAAAAAGAATAAAATAATGTCATTTGCAGCAACATGGATGGACCTGGAGATTGTCATACTAAGTGAAATAAATCAGACAGAGAAAGAAAAATATCATCACTTATAGGTGGAATCTAAAAAAACAAGACAAATGAACTTATTTACAAAACGGAAATAGACTCACAGGCATAGAAAACAAACTTGTGGTTACCAGTGGGGAAAGGTGGGGCATAGAGGGATAAATTGGGAGTTCTGGATTTGCAGATACCAACTACTATATATAAAGTAGATACTGCACAGCACAGGGAACTATATTCAATACCTTGTAATAGCCTATAATGAAAAAGAATATGAAAAAGAATATATATATGGCTAACTGAATCACTATGCTGTACACCAGAAATTAACACAACATTATAAACCGACAATACTTCCATTAAAAAAAAAAAAGAAAGAAAAAAGAAAACACTAACTTCTTAAAATAGGCATGAGAGAGAAGTTAGCAATTTAGCCCACACTCCCTCTTTCAGAATTAGAGATGAAAAAAACTATACCAAGTTGGATATTGCAAACTCTGCTAGAATTCTTTTCTTTCAGAGCTCAGCTTAGGGCCCCAACATAAAAGGGCAGCGCCATAAAGCTGGCTCCTCTCGGCTTCTTCTTGTCTTGGCACTGAACAATCAGTTTGAAAGTACATTAAGTTATTTAACAGGTCACCAAGTAGCAGAAAGCTAAAAGTTTAACCATATTTACAAGGAAGAATTATATGAAAATATTTTTATTGATGCTATAAAAACCACCATTAAAAATGACTGCATTGAAAAGCTGAAGGTGTATGGAACAAATGGGCAACTCTTAAAATATTACCTGGTTCCAGACAGTCCAAATTTTGTGTCTCGTTAGCAAATAAGATAAATGACTGTCTGAAATGATGTTTTATAAATCCTATTAACGGGCTGTAAGGGAGGCAATGGCTCCCCAAACAGGAGAATTAATTTCTGAGTTCAATCCCCATTGTGCACACAAAAATGTGGGGGGAGTGGAGAGGAGGAATGGGCTATTGTTAATGATGTTTTCAGACTAATAAGCCAATAATGCTCTCTAAAGATTACACTTCATACTTTTCAAAATACCTGTACACTCATTATCTCCCTTGGTTCTCACAACAAGCCTATAAGGCAGGTTGAGCAAATATTATGACTCTTGGGTTTTTTTAAATTTTTTTAAGCACAGGGAAGGGTAAAGAGGTTTCACCAGAGGCAGTTAAAGCAGAGCTAAGACAGACACGTGCGGCTCCCTGATTTTGTCCACAGTGCGTGGAGTTACAAGGGCCAGTGTTTATAATGTGGAGATGGGTGCATCTCTGTCTGCACAAACCCACACAATGGGGGGGAAGTGATACTGTCATTTTAAACTCTGTATCCAGATAAATTAGAAGGCATTTGTTTGTTCTTTTACTTTAAAAAAAAAAATTGAAGTGATGTACTGTCCCCACCATATAAATAATGGCCTAGCGCTTTGTATATACTATTTTTTTTTTTTTATTTTAAGAGCAAGACTCTTTACTCCAATGATTGGTGCAATTTTGTTTTTGCCTTTTCTTGCCAAAAAGAAAGTATGGCTTTAATAGAAGTTTACATCTGCGTGGTATTACATGCATGTAAAACAGATGTAACCTAATTACATTTTCATTTAAATTGCTAAATAGCTACTTAAGTAAAAAGCTAAAATAACATACAAACAACAGTTACTATAATAACAAGTGTACTTAGAATTAAATGAAAAGGATCAAAGCTACAGCATATAGAATTTGCGTTGGTCTTTCAAAAAGACAGTGACATAACAATGCTGCCTTCATTTACTCAGTAATTTAATGTCTCTACAGCTCAGCCTAGCCTGGACCCATCGAAGAAAATCCATCGAGTTTTTATAAAGACTCCGGGTTTCATGAAGATTAGACACACTCTACTAGAGATTATATAGCAAAACCTTAAATTGGAATTTAGAATTCCAGGGCAATACAATCAGCTTGATTATAGTTTTAGGCGGACCTGTCTAGGCTGAAACCAGAAATCAGCTCCCAACTTGATCAGAGCGCCCTTTTTATATTTTTAGCAGAAGACAACATGACATATCAGTCATTGCATATTCATGACCCATTCCTTCCTGTGTGCCCCCACAAAGGCTCAGCAGAAGGATCCAGAGCACTGGGGATGATATTCACCTTTGGAGTACAGGGAAGGGAACACACCGTGCGTCTTCATAAAGAAGCAGAGGAAACACCATGTGCCGGTCCAGGAAGGCTGAAATCCTAAACACTGGACTCTGGAAAAACTCAAACCGGTTTAACCTAGATTTGCGGCGTAATGTCCATTCCTAGCTTTTCCTTTTCAATTTCAGTCACATTTGAACTAAAGTGAATTTCAGGCGTTTGGAGATGATGGTTGTTATTTTAAGTAGTCGGAGGGGAAAACTGAGCAGTATAAACTTGTTTCAAAATTAGAACACTCTCTCACTAAAAGCAAAGGATTTCGAGTAGGACTGCATTTTGAAAATACTCCCCCCACTGACTTTCTTCTCTAAACTAGACCAGCCAGTTTTTCTGAATTTTGCTCAGGAATATAGAAAATAAATTACTTAGATCCAGACAGCCCTTTTGATCATGAGTCTAAAATGTTTAAGAAGAATTAAAAAAAAAAACAACAAAAAAAAACCTAACTGGAACATCTCTGCTAAAATTGAAGGTTATGTGCTTTAAGCTGAGAACTTCGTTATCAAAGACATGGACAAATTCTTTTTAAAATGAGCTTCAAATTATACTCTAATATACCTGACTTTGAACACATAATTAGATTCTGGCTCCCTCTTTTTCTTTCTTTTTTGTTTTTTAATTGAAGTACAGTCAGTTACAATGTGTCAGTTTCTGCTGTACAGCACAATGTCCCAGCCATGCATATACATACATATATTCGTTTTCATATTCTTTTCCATTAAAGGTTATTACAAGATACTGAACGGAGTTCCCTGTGCTTACAAAAGAAACTTTTTTAAAATCTATTTTTATATACAGTGGCCAACATTTGTAAATCTCAAACTCCTAAATTTATCCCTTCCCACCCCTTTTCCCCAGTAACCGTAAGATTGTTTACTATGTCTATGAGTCTGTTTCTGTTATGCAGATGAGTTCGTAGTGTCCTTTTTTTCATTTTATTCAGCAAATGTCTTCTCTCAAGAGGTGGGAAAGGATGAGCAGACTGAGGGTTAGAGGTGAGGAACTGAAAGGATATTTGAATAAGAGAAAAATCACCCCGGGGGCCAACATTTGGTGTCAGCCTTGGCATTTATTTCCCCAGCGCCACCTCACACATTTTAGTGGGTGAAGAAAGGGCTTCGAACATGCATACTGTCTCTCACCCACTCTTCTGCTCCAAGTGCCTGCGCTGTACTGGAACCTCAGCAAGGACTTAAAAGGGCTCCCGTGCATTTAATCTTTAATGGGAAAGATTTAGATATTCTTTTTCTTTTCCCTAGGTAGGCCTGCTGCACCAAAAGTGTGGTGGACCCCCTGCCTGAGACTGTCTCTGGATCTAAAATAACAGTGAGGTGTATTCGGGGAGAGGACAGGAAACATGATTGGAGAATCTGCCCATCCCATAGCTGTTGTCCAGGTTGAGTGCAACGGCTGGATCTTTTTGGGCTGGGCTGCTGTTTGCTTTCTGCAAAGGGTGTTCATCAAGTTTCACAATGTGTTGAGAACAAGTTTGCAAAAGGCAAGTGAAGGCTTGTCATGATTTTGTAACCAATTATTTCATTTGTATTTTATAAATCGGTCATAAATGTCATTGACTAATTGCTGCCCTTTCCCCCCTCTGCCCCCTCATACGCCCACTGGAACAAACAAGCAACCTTGTACCATGTTTGCCAGAGGCCAAGAATTAATGGCGGGTTTTAAACTAAACTCCATCTATTTGGAAGGACATCAGTGGCAGCTGAGGACATACTGTAATTTCTTTGCTTACCACCACTCCTCTCTGCCCTGAAAAACAAACATATTTCCATCATGAGGCTCTCTGCCTAAGAAAACTCAGATACCAGGAGAAAAGGTGACAGCTCGATACCCCAAAAGAAACCAAAAGAAACAATATGAAAATAACTATGTCACAATATCACTGACGGAGCCAAGATCTTTTCTTGCCTATCTGATCATTACTAAACCAGTCATTACTCAAAAGCACACGTTAAGTGATGATTTATCTGTTTGACTGCGGTACAAACATTATCTTCTGTTGATGCTTAGTGGCTCTGGAAAAGGAAATGTGAATCATGTCCTGCCTCCGAATGGACTCTGAAGAATAACCACATTCCAAAGGTTGACGTGCAGGAGGAGGAGAGAAAGTAATTACGTTGTGATGGGTTAAAAGTCAGTAAGAAAAGAAAGCGGAGGGCGGCTCTGGCCTATAAACATTTCTGGAACTCTTATTCCCTTCGGTCAGCCTTGACAAAAGATCTATGTCACTAAAAAGAAATGATACAAATGTGACAGGCTGCTCTCAATTTCGGAGAACCTCCCCGGTCTTCGCAGTCAGGTTTGATGCCACAGTGCAGTAACCGTTCAGAATATACCAGCCTATAAACACTTCCTAGAAGGACCAGATGTTGCCACCTTTTGCAAGTTTTGAAAGCTTAAGTCACAGACATGTGGCTTGTAGGCCAATTCTAGCCTTCAACACTTTTAAAAAGATTTTTTTAAAACTCAGTCGCCAAAAAAAATTTTTTTGGAGGTAATCACGTTTCTTTGTTTATTTTTTATGGAGCCACTGGCGATTGAACCCAGGGCCCTGTGCGTGCTAAGCACACACTCTACCCCTGAGCTATACCTCTCCTCCCCCAACCAAACTTTTTATGTAAGGACATTTCGTATACAAATCTGGATTTCTGGCTTCCTTTGGAAAACAGAAATCTGACGGGTCCACAACAGTGGGTCCCCGTTCCTGCACGATGGCTGCTTATCCTTTTTCAACCGAAGGTGTGCTTCCTGGCTCTGTCTTGTCCCCTCAACAAAGGTGTTGCACTGCACCCAGCCTGCTTCACCCACTGCCACTCCCTGCGGGCTCCGTATGGATCTGAGCATAGGATTTTTTCTGTTTCGTGTGACTGCGAATTAACTGCCCAGCAAATAATACTTTTCCCTACTTGAAGGCAGTGAAAAAAGGATTTCAGAAGCTCAAAGTCCTATCGAGCCATTCTGACTGTGACCAAAATTCCACTCCACTGAGTCAGTGTTTGAGTTTCAGAACAACGTGCCACAACCCCTCATGCTCGCCTGAAGGCATCCTGGGCCCCGATCCACTCCGACTGGCTGACCATGAGGTCAGCAGCTCCTCGAAAAAGCATCCAGGACCCTAGGGCTCTGGTGCATGTTTTAAAGGCAAATCGTGAAAATGAACCATACTAGACTCTAAAGGAAAAAAGGCACTGTCTTCTTATTCGTTCTTACTTATTACTCTGAAATTAAGTTTGTGAAAAGTTGAACTATCCGACGTGCATTTTCAGCCTGACTCGTTTAGAGTTATGATGGAGAAAACTCGATCATTCCTCATGATCTATTTTTCATAATGAGGACCACAAGAAAAAAAAACGCAGGGAGAAATCTCAGGATCTTTGGATAGAGAAATGAATGTACATATTTTGCACTAGCTAGCAGTAATTACTTTACCATGTGAGGCTCAGGGTAGGGAGTAATGTGCAATACCTTTAAACTTGGAGCCATCCCCCAAAACAAACAGGAAAAAAACCTGACCTCTGACCCTGTTTTGAAGCATCACTCCCCGCTTGGGTAGTGTTTGCATGTTGAAATATTTATTTCCTTCATAAAAAAATCCAACTGAATATCCAATCTCTCAGCAGCAAAGAGTCTGATTTCCATGTTAGCAGAAGCCTTAAGTAATTTGGGGCTATGATCTAAACACTACAAGCTTTACCCACTTAAAACCTTGCCAGCTCCGAGCTGCATATTTTTCTCACAGTCTCCTCATTTGCAAAACATAGCAGAAATTCAGGTGAAAGGTGAGGAAGTTTTCCACAGCTGCAAAGCCCAGTTAGAAAACTCTGTTTCCTGGGCACGGCTTCCAAGAGAACAATATTTCTGAGCTTCAGTCACTTGAAGACGGGAATCTGTACCAGTGAGGATGAACACGTTCTCAAAAGCAGGTGCTGTGATGGTAGCTTCTGGATGTGGTGTGGGAGAGGACGAAGCCTCCTGACCCCTAAAGGCAAGCTTTTTCACTGAGACCCTTCTGATTATGACACGAGAGCACGTGACTATCATCAAGATAAATTATCCTTCATCTGCTCGTTGGTTATGGTACTTGAACAAAAGGTCTAATAAAAATTACTTAAAATGTCATTTCCCCCACGAAAAAGGAAACTACAACTCCCACATAAAGCACTCTGCTCCATCGTATTCACAAAACTGGGCAGGCAAAAGGAAAAAAGTTGCACCTGAGGTGGGCCGTGCCCTTTCACAAGAGCACGACCTTCAGCCTTCATCAACAGTAAGACTAAGATGAACCCCGATGCCTCTTCCGTCATGATTTCTAATCACCGAGTGTGGTGCGGCGAGCCTTCGTTTAACTTCTTCATGAGGTTCAGGATTGAGATACTGAAATTAAGCTCAGAATGGCTCTTAAAAGCAGGAAGGCTTCAGGTTTTCCTTCGTGTCTACTGTCATAACTCGGAGGAAAATGGCTTCATTTTTTTGGTGCAATGAGTTGGGGAACACAAGGGGATATGGGCCTTCACCTGTAGCTGCCTTGAGACCTTTACCTCCAAATTTAATAGCAGCTTGTGAGGCCCAGAGTACCATGGGGAACCCTGCTGGCTCACTGTGAGGAAAACGGGCTACGTGTGTATAACATAAGTCTGTGGGAATTGAAAATTTTATCATTCCAAGTGACATCAGAAAATGGTTTTTGCATCTAATCTTGTGTTAGCTATGGTCATTTCAGGAAACAAACAAACAAACAACAAACACTAATGTTGCAATAGAAAAAATATACCAGTGGTATATTGAGCTGTTTAAATACACAAGTTTCTCTACTCAAGAATTTTTTATCTAAAATTCTGGAGAGGCTGTAGAGAAGAGAGAACTCTTCTATACTGTTGTTGGGAATGCAGTTTGGTGCAGCTGTTACGGAAAACAGTATGAAGATTCCGCAAAAGACTAAAAACAGATTACCATATGATCCAGCAATCCCACTCCTGGCCATATATCCAGAGGGGACCTTCATTCAAAAAGATACACGCACTCCAATGTTCAGAGCAGCACTATTTACAGTAGCCAAGACACGGAAGCAACTTAAACGTCTATCGACAGATGCCTGGATAAAGAAGTTATGGTATATTTTTACAATGGAATACTACTCAGCCATAAAAAATGATAATGCCATTTACAGCAACATGGATGGACCTGGAGAATGTCACTCTAAGTGAAGTAAACCAGACACAGACAGAAAAATACCATATGATGTCACTCATATGTGAAATCTAAAAAAAAAAAAGAGAGAGAGAGACAAATGAACTTATTTACAAAACAGAAACAGACTCACAGACATAGAAAACAAACTAATGGTTACCAGGAGAGGAAGGAAGCGGGAAGGGATAAATTGGGAGTTCAAGATTTGCAGATACTAACTAACATATATGTGTGTGTGTATATATATATATAAAATAGATAAACAACAAGTTTATAATGTATAGCACAGGGAACTATATTCAGTATGTTGTAGTAACTTATGGTGAAAAAGAATATGAAAACAAATATATGTATGTTCATGTATGACTGAAGCGTTGTGCTGTACACCAGAAATTAACACGTTGTAAACCCACCATACTTCAGTAAAAACTACACAAACACACACACACAAAGAACTTTCTATCTAGATTTATTGATAAGAGCAAACCTAAATCCTAGAGCAAAAGTATGTCCTCAACAGACCGTACTGGCGGTGGCTGCTTAAGTCACTTCTTGGTTTTACAAACAAAAGGTTTTACTGACAGTTTCTTGGATTCTAACTTGCTTGGAAGGAGAGGCCCTTCTGTAAGTTGTACAAACCATTGAGAGGGCCTCGGCAAGCTTTGGTAGCACCTTCGGGCAAATCAGAAAACGGCGGCCCCTGTGGGCAAACGAACCCCAGTCTGGAGAGGGCAGTGTGCCAGGGATTTCAGCCCCTCTCCCCTCATGTCAGCCCCGCTTTGCTGAGAGCCTGTATGTCCACCCCGTTTGCCTAGTATTGAACATGGAAAATGAATAAACAGGTCTCTCTTCAGCCACGCCGGGTTCCAGGTAGCAAAAGTCTCTGCCAAATAATCTCACCACAAAGCAAAAGTCAGTGGCAGGTTCAGTACTATTTGGTAGAGGGACCCCAAGGGCACCAAGTTAGAAGAATGAGGAATAAACCAAGGGATTCTAGTCAGAAAAAAATCAGGAGACACAACAGCAAAGAGCAAAGTCATGTGCTTTCACTTCATGACTAGCCAGTTCTTCGTGACATAAGGGCGGGACTGGTTCTGTCGTCTTCACATTTTGACTCATAAAGGACACACCCCGCTGAGAGCAGCAGGTACCATTCTTTCAGTGGCACAAAGGGCCACCAGCGAAATTCTACTGGTGAGCATCAGGCACTTGGAAGCCCGGGTTTAAGGTCCTGAGCGCAGACTTTGTGAGGCAACACGCTTTGGCTTAACGCTTCCTGTGGAACAGTAAGCACCCAAGGAGAGAGCAAAGTGATGGGCACCCAGAAGGGAGCGAGCGTGGAAGGAGCTTCCAAACCGACCAAGAGTTGGCTGGGGGGACTAGCACTTCTTAATTACAGAACTACTCTTTAGCGACAGTAAGGTCTTACCAGATGTAGAGATTTTTAGTTCTCTTCTTTACCTCCATATTGGAATCTCCCTGCTACAATCAGCATCAATTGTAAATTTTGTAGCAGTACCCTGATAATGAGTTCACAGCCATCACAGGTATGTTTCGATTTACAATGTTGTGTTAGTTTCTGGTGTACAGCATACTGATTCAGTTGTGTGTGTATATATATATATATATTTCAACCACAGTTGCACTGAAGAAATGAAATAAAATGTTACTTTTGCCCATAAAATTGGCAAAAAAAAATTTTTTTAATGGCACTATTTCATGCTCCCAAACATGAGAAGGGAGAGGCAATCTCGAAAACTGCTGATGAAAAGGTAAATTGGTACCTCTTTCTGGAAATCAAATTGGTAATGTTTTATTTGAAAATTCATTGCACACATATTTATGGAGTACCTGTGATTTGTTAGGAACTTAAAATGTACATTCCCTTCCACCTTGTAATTCCGTATCTAGAAATCTGTTCAATAAAGGATCAAAGATTTCTGTAAGAGGATGTCTATCACAATGTTTAAAAGTGAAAAATGAAAGATATGTTTAAATAAATTACTGTGTATTTTGAGGGAAACTATTTTTGATTGAAGTGCAATAATGAAAAAATAACAATATTTGTTTTCCATAAGAAACAAGGGGCACACAAATTTAAAAAAAAGAAACATTCCTAATCATACACCAAATGTTAACAGTTCCAGATGGTAGGAGTATGGGTGATTTTAATTTTCTTCCTGTGTTTTCCTATATTTTTCAAAATTTCTACAATGGGCATTTATTAATTTTAAAAGTAGTAGTAAGTACTAAGATGTATTTACAATCTCAAAAACATATAACAGAAAAAGAAAACAGCAAAATGGTGACATCGAAATTACAAATGTACATTTTGGTGAAGATTTACAAATCTTCAAGATACCTACACTTGGGACCCTGAAACAGTGTTGAAGGAGCACATGTAAATGGCATCAGAAAATGTTCAAAACAGAAGATCTTGAATATATGTATGTATATGCGTGACTGGGACACTGCTATACACCAGAAATTGACACATTGTAACTGATGGTACTTCAATGAAAAATAAAATAAAATGAAATAAAAGAAAAGAAAAAAATTTTAAAAACCCCAGAGGATCCATTAGAGATCACTCAGTTTAATGTCTTCATTGTACAGTAGTAGGGATGAAGATTAAGTATTGCAATGGCTTGATCCCGCACTGCAAGTTAGACACTAAAAGCCTAGGACTCCTGCCTTCCAATCTATGCCATTTCCATGACACTAGGGATTGCAAATAGGTGTCATCTAAATTACAAGTGCCAGCAGTAATTGTTCCACATGTTGTGCTGAAAAGCTCAGGAGGAAAGCCTGCATTAAGATCAGTGATGTCCTGCCACAGGCAGGAGAAGAAGGAGCAAAAAACTATATATTATCATCCTCTCCAAACCAAGTGTTTGTCACTATAAAATAAGAAGTGTTTATTGCTAGGGAAGCATTTGCTATAAATTAGGAATAAAGAAAACTATAGCTTTAACAACAAAGAAAAGAAAAAGTTATACTTTCCAACTAAAAAGGGGCAATGAAATATTTCACAAAGGTGCAGCATCATGCTTCAGTGAAATACTTATATTCTCTCTCCAGAAAGAAGCTGGAAGGCAACAGCAAAAAAAAGATGAAAGAGCAAACTCATGCTTTTCCTTTAAAAAGCTATAAATAGAAATAAGGTTCAAAGACATGAGGGAAGCTGCATGCAAGAGCCTTAATGCTGAAAATAGCCAAGAGCAAATCAAGCCCTGGACAAACTTAAAAACGGTTCACTTCACAGAAAGGTTAGGAATGAATGAGTTCTACTGTGACCTGTTTACTAGGGTGTCCACAGGAAAAAGACATCTACAGGGAAATCTCATTTATGAAAATTGGATGTAAAAATAGTAAATAAAATAACAGCCAATCAAGTCCATCTGTACTCACATCAGGATCAAATAAGGTCTATTCCAGGAGTGCAAGGATGGTTCAACAATATAAAAATCTCATAATGTACTATACCACATTTACAAATTAAAGGAAAAAAAATGATCATCTCAATAGACAACAGGATCTTCCTAAAAAAAAAAAAACAGGATCCAGTTAAATGCAATATCCATTAAGGAGAACAAAAGTTCCTTTAGTGGATAAAGACTGTTTACCAGAAATCTTGGCAAATCTCAAACTCACTTGTAAAACATTAGAACTACTCTTATTAGCAACAGGAAAAACACAAAGATGCCTACTGGCCCTTCTGCTATTCAACATTATTCTGGAAATCTCAGCTAAGACAGGAAGAAAGACAAATTTAAAAAGTATCTGTTGGAAAGAAAAAGGCAACATCATCATTATTTTAGATTATCTAATTCCTTATCTAGAAATTCCAAGGGAATCAACTGAAAAACTACGAGAACTAATAAAGGAGTTTAATAAGGTAACTAAATAAATATAAAAAACAACAGCTATCATACATGTAATTCTATCACAATAGCAATAAACACTATGATATATCTGGAAATTAACTTAGGAAAATGTGAAGAAAAATTGTAAAACTCTACTTAAGGACACAAAAGATGATTACATAAATAAGAGATACATCATCTTAATGGGTGAGGAAATTTAATTTTTTTAAAGTTTTCTAACATATAAATCTATAAATTCAATGCATTCATAATAAAAATGCAAATAGGATGCTTTTAAATGGAATTTGATCCTAAAATTCATCTGGAAGAAAAAGGCATGAGAATAGCAACAAAATTATTTTAAAAATAGGGGGAAGCAGGCCCCATAATATGTCAAAACATAAAATTTTGGTAACTAGGCAAAAATATAAATCAAACAGAATTGATAGCGCAGAAACAGACATATACATTTATGGGAATTTAGTATATGACAAGTGTCTATTCAAATTAATAGAGACAACAATGGTTTATTCTAAAAATGTTATTGTGCCAATTGGCTTCTCCATTAAAAAAAAAATAAAGTTAACCCCTACCTAAAAGGTAAACATTAAAAAAAAAAAAACTATAAAAGCACCAGAATACAGTAAAAGTAAACTTATTTAAAAACATGGAGTAAGAAAGGTGGTCTTAAGAAATATGTAATACGCAAAAGCTATAAAGGGAAAAAGTAATAAATGTGACAAGAATATCTGAAAAGAATAACATATATTAAGACACATGTAAGATTAAAAACATCACAATTCAATTTTTAAAATTAAATAACAAGTGACAGATTGAGAGAACAGATTTGTAACATAAACAGAAGAGAATTAATATACAGAACATATAGAGAACTACAAATAAATGAGAAAGATAAAACAATAGAAGAATTCACCAACAGTATGAACAGGCAATATGAGAAGAAAAATTAAAATGCTTAATAATAATTTGAAAAGATGCTCCCCAGTGATCAGGAAAATACAAATTAAAACCACAAGACAGAATTTTTCACCCATCCAAGTGGCAGGAATAAAATAATCAAGATTGACAAACTGATAGCAACAGGAATTGGTACAGCTCTTTTAGAGACAGTTTAACAGTTATTAAGTTTTAAGTGTATGCACACTTTAACCTATTACTCAAAGAAAAAAATTCATGTATCATCAATGCAAGACAGTTAAATAAGGCAGGAGATACCATCTATACTATGGAACATTCTGCAGCAGTCAAAAGGAATGAGATTTCTATGTACTGACATGAATGGTTCTAAGTTGGTTTACAGTAACCAACACAAGTTGTAGAACTCTATGGTATATACCGTTTTGTAAAAAATAAAAAACGAAAGAGGGCAAGAAGGAATGAATGAGGAAAGGAAGAAATGAAGACAGACACTGCATGGGGAGGAAAAAAAGAAAAAAATGGAAAGAATAAAATAATACCATGTATTTTCTATTGGTACCTTCATAAATGTGTGAAAGCACCTAAGAGGCAGATCTAAAAGGATACAGACCAAGCCGACTACATGACTTCTTGCAGGGAAATCAATACATTTGGGAGGCGAGTCGAAGGAAGTCTGCTTCTCTGGAGAGGCAGCATGGAGCAATGCTTCCATGCAGACGTTTGGAGGCAGGCTGCCTGGTTCTAACAGTCATTAGTCATTTAAATCAATCTGTGCCTCAGCTATTTCAGCTGTAAGATGGGGTAATACTAGTACCTCCTTATAGGATTACTATAGTCAATAAATGAATTATATACATCACGCACATGTCTGGCACACAGCAAACACAACGTAAGTACTGGTGGTTGGGGGGAGCTGTATAACGTTGATACGCGGCTGTTTTGATCTACAAAAATTATAATTTTATATGGTTCAACTTGACATTATTATTTGTAATTTTTGATTCTTTTAAATATGCATTACATGCTCTTGTTTAAGGACTGTAGAGCAGATTAGTGTAGAGGGGCTGGCCCTGGAGTTACTACATACAGACATATTAAATAATTTCAGTATCTCTGTGTAGAAAGATCTTATCTTTAGAGAAGAAAGCCAATATTTAGAAATAACTTTGCCAACTAAAACTTGAGACGTGCTTTCGAAATCTACTTAGCACATATAACATATAAATCCGCTGGACCAAATCTTTATACAAATGACTGTATTCTGTGTCATAGTAATAATTTTATTAAACCTGGAATTTCAAAGAAATATTAAAAATAAAATAATGCATAAATTAGCATAAAATAAATAATGAAATTTCTTTTGCCAAAGCATCACATACTACTTTATCCTAAATAAACAGCATGTTTTAAATGTTACGATTATAACATCCATATGACACTTAGGACACAGCTGTAACACACACACATCAGAATATTACAGTATTTGCAACCATGTAAAATAAATCTTTATATTTTAAAAAGGTCAGACTGGCCTCAGTTTTAGTTTTTGAATGCTATTGTCAATTTTTAAAGGCACTTTATAAAAACTAGTGAAACAACCTCAGCTGAAGTCAATTTAGAAACAGAAGAATATACATAAATATAAAAACAAATCTCTAGTATTAAATACACAAACAACTCAAGGAGAGGAGAGACTCCTAGGAAACGTTTCTATAAATAGTTTGACATTATTACACAATCTTCTCTGCATATCTCATAATGGAAACATTGCTACAGGTGATTGAAGAAATAAGCAACTTTGACATTTCTGGATGTAACTTGAGGAGCTTATTTCATCATAAAGGATTGGTATAGAATATACTAACCAACAACTCAATATCAAAACTCTCCTTGCAACTCTAAAACAGTGCAGAATGACATTTAAGATAATCCATTTATCATCATCCAATACAGGCTGCTTGTTCACAAAATGTCAGCGACAAGACTCGAGCATTCCAATTCCTGGGCAGTGGGAGCCTACGACAGGGATCTTTAAGACAGCATCAACTGCACTGTCTTATATGCTACTGCTGCACCTTGACTTCAGCTCCCAGAGTTTTTGCAATTTATATGAGCAGCTGTCCAAGTGAAAGCCTTCTCTTTTGGTCACACCCCACAGAAACATTCCCCTCCGAGGATAATGAAAAGTCTGCATGTTCATTTGCAGGTAAGTGATTGGCTCGTGGCGACTTCTTGAGGTTTTTCTGAGCCGTCTTGAAAAAGCTCAGTGTTTCAACTCTGAACAATAGCAAGTCTAAAAATTTACATAATTCCTTATAATAATACTAAAGGTCACAGTGACTCAGATTTATATGCTACACACTCATGCTGCAAGGAGGTTTTGGACAAGGTATCTCATATGCTCTTCATCAGCTCCCTGTAAGGTTAGCCAAAAATGATCAACGTTTCATGGGTGAGGAAAACTGAAGTTGAATTTTCATTTTTTAATTTAAGGCTTAACTTTTTTGTTCAAGGCCTCATAGCAAGCTGGAATCATTCAGTGCTGGAGCTCAAATGACCCTCAGGTAAATTAAGAAGCCTGTATCTAGTTCAGGGAGCACAAACTGATATTCTGTTTGACCAAACAGGGCCCTTAAATCTACATGTCCTGAGATTTTTATTAAAAAAATCTAAGTCTCTGACTTTTCTTGAAAATGTACCCACACTGGGTCCACACTCTGTAGAGAAGAGAGTGACTGGAGCTCATCACTGCTCCCTTTAAATAAACCGTGTGTTCCACAGTTCACTAGGTAGTCCAGTTCACTCATTTTACACTTATTTTACCTAAAGGAAAATGTATAGATCTTAAGTAATAAGTTCAATGCGTTCTGAAAAATGTGTATGCCTGCGTAACCATCACCCAAAGTATCCCTGCCCACCCCATTCCCCCAAGGACCCTCCTGCCCCTTCCCAGTGACTTCCCTCCTCACTCATGTTTGTTACTCACCCATCAGCATTTGAACTGGAAATTCCTGACCTACTTCAAATCTTTTCAGATTCCAGACAGGGAAACTGAACCCTAAGGTGAGGCAGAGCCAGAAGGAAAAGCCAGGTTCCCAAACTTCTATCTCTAACACCAGCCTCCAGACTAAGCCCTCTCTACCTGTTGCCCAAGAGCTGACCTGAAAGAAAATGCCAAGATGTCATCATTGCCAGCATTAGAGAAACACGTGAGATGGGAGAACAATTAAGGCTATTACTTCACTTGGAATGAATCAGGTTTGGAAGCAGCAATTAAGCAGCAAAAGGGATTAAGTTTAGACGGAGACTTTTCTGGGATGGCTACTGTGACCTAGATTTGAGCAAGTTTACTCCTGGCCGTGGCAATGGGCCTGTTCCATCCCCACCGAAGGAAGAGCATCTGGGGTCAGCCTCCTGCGGTGCAGCCCTGCCACGGTTAAACTCCGAAATGGCAGGAACCCAGAAGCAAAAATAACCTCTGCTCCCTGTGCCAGGCCACCTGCTTCTAGTCTAGGGCTGATGATCTTTGTTGAGGAGGCTAAGGGCCATATGGGATCCTGAACCCCTATTTTAAAACACTCAATATGCACGAAATTAAGCCTGAATGCATTTCTGTGTGGTGTTGACCCAGTGCGTTACTTTCTCCATTAAGTATTCTGGTTAAGTTCCCACCTGAGGGTAAAGTATGACTAAAAAGAGACACAAGTTAATTCCCACTTGTATATTTGAGAGGTCACAGAGCCAAAGTAAGCAGTCTCACATGGCTTTAAAGTCACCAGCGGACACTGGTTATTTCAACTACCTCAGTATGAGAATTTTCTTGGACTCTCTGTGCACACCAAAGAGTGAGATTCCTCCTTCCTAAAAGTTTGTACTTGCTTCTGAGAAAAGTGGCTTGGAGGGATGGACAGCCCTGGAATGCAGAGCTGACTTCGGATGCAGTAATAAGCACAGCCCCGGGGAACCGTGTAGGTTTTTTTTATCCCCCACCAAGATTTGAGTCTGTAGCCAATGAGGAGGTGCTACTGCTGAAAGTAACCAATGAAAATAATCTGGTCCAGCACCTACCCTTTATAAATGAAGAAGCTGAGGGTCTGAGAGGTGAACTAGTTAATAACTACAATTTATTACACATCCTGGGTTTCAATACTCAATGTCACTTTAATAACAAACAGGACTTCGTTTTGGTCCCATGCCATCACTATGAGGTAAAGAGAAGCACTTCCACTCTGCAGATGAGGAGACTGAGATCCTGAGTGATAAAAAACCTCACTTTTGTTCAGAAAAATGAAGTCTGATACTGGACAAATATTTCATCTCTCTGAGCCTTAGTTTCCTCACCCCTATGGGGATAATAATATTTCCTACCTAGCAGGATTGTTATGAAGATTCAAAACAATATGAAGAACACTGAAAAGAATTTCAGCACTCAATCAATTGTTGCTGTTAAGCTATTATTAAACAAAAAGTAGAGCCAATAACAGAACCCCCATCTCCTTACTGGCTCAGGGCCCTTTCCATTAGACCATGCTATGAGAAACTCAGATTATACATCACCTATACTGAAGTCAGAACACGCACAGAGCCCAGTGGAGAAGGACGGAAGCAGGGAAGCAATGGACAAAAACCATCTAAGACTTGGAGATTAGCTGTTACCAAAAAAAGGGCATCAGGTAATCATCGTCCAAGAGTGGTGGATGGGATTTTATTAGACAGCTCTGCCAGAAACCTATTGGCAGATACAGCCCTGAGCTTGCAGTTCACCAGACACACAAGAGCCCCTCTTCAGGAAGGGGATCCTGCTTGGGCCCTGGCTGGACTCCAAGTTAACGCACGGCTAAAAGCAGCAGCTGCACCAGTGCTGAGATACGGGGGCGCCCTGGAGGAGGGCCTTGCCGCAGAGGCTCTTCCCAAATTACTTCTCAACTGTTAACAGAGACAACTTTAAAACACACACACAAAAGCAAACAAAACCTCAACAAAATTTAGTCTTGGAAAATACAGATGTTGCGAGAACAAATACAATCAGTCAACAGGTTTTGGGGAAAATCTCAAATAAATGCAAATTCAAGCAGCAGTGAGGTCTAATTTTCACCTACCAATCTGGGGTGGGAGCAGAATCTCGAAAATATAATAATGCTGGCAAGGATATACTGAAAACTCATACACTCCTATTTCGCTGATTGCAGTGCAAATTGGTGCAACACTTTTGGAAGGCAATTTGGCAATATGTACTGAAAGCCATTAAAACATTCATATCTTTTGATTAAGCAATCCTCCTTTCCGATTCTCAGGAACTAATCCAAAATAAGGAAAAAGCAGTATGAGTAAATACGTAATTGCAACATTACTTATAGTGGTGTCAAGTCAAAAGCAACTTAAAAGTCCAATAATAGGGGAGTGATTTTGCATATTCAATACATTTCCTTGATGGAATATCCTGTCGCCATATAAGGAAACTGACTATAATCACAGTGTAAGTGAAAAAAACGCAGGCTCCTGCGGTTACAACTATTTTAAAACATGCACATAAAATGCATCTGCAGTAGACAAAGACTCAAGGGAAATACCCCCAAAACATTAGTAGTTATTTGTGGTTGAATTTCCTTCTATTTAAAAAAACAAATGTTTCTATGCGGTCAGTTTATTATTTAGGATATTCCCCACTTTGATAAGGTTACTGTATCATGTATTATCAGCATGTGTAAGCTAGCAGCCCAGAAAGCACACCTTACTACAGATGAATGTTATCTGGCCTGTGCTGTTTTGAAAAACTGAATTGTCGGCCGTATTGGAAACTCAGGCAGTTTCACATCTACAGCTTCTACTGAAAACCTGAGGCCTCTTCACATCCCCGCAAGGGAACAACTGGCTGGAGTTAAGAAGGGAGTGGCCCTTGCAAACAGTGTGAGTGCTGGCCTGTTCGTCCGGGCTGCTCCAACTCCTGTTTATCTTTTCACCCAGGCCGGCTTCACTCTATCATGTCACCTGCCCAATTCCCAGTCTGTATGATTAAGAGAAAAAAAACCAAACCAAACAAAAAACAGATGTTGAAAAATGGTACCTAACTTGAATCCCTCCCCCATTTTTTGTGTATAAATTGAAGTATAGTTGGTTTACAATGTTGTGTTAATTTCTAGTGTACAGCATAGTGATTCAGTTATACATATATATATTCCTTTTTATATCTTTTTCAGTATAGGCTATCACAAGATATTGGATACAATTCCCTGTGCTCTACAGTGGGACCTTACTGTTTATCTATTTTATATACAGTAGTTAGGTTAAAGGTGAATTACTGTATACTAAGCTTGAGCATCGGTTGGACCATTGCATCACCAGAAAATCACGGTCCAGTCCACTACTCTCCTCATCACGGTACAGGCGATCTTGGGGTCTTTCTTACCAACAATAGGACAGCTGGACCCATCTTGTTTCTTGATGCTGGCCATGTTCCTCAGGCAATGTCTCTGCTGCTGCAATTGGTCTTTTTTCCTTGAAGCTAGTTCCCTGCAAGACCCTTCTCCGAGCTTAACAGGACTACAGAGGCTAACACACTTTAGACAGCAGTAAACACCTGCCTGAGCTGCTTCTCTGTATTGCAAATCCAAATTATTTTCTGAGCTTCCTGAGACAGAGAGGCAGCAGGTTAAAGAAGATGCATTCTTTCTCCCCATACATACTGGAGCTGTGATGTGATAGAACTCTGGCTCTTTTTGCTGTGGGCAGATGTTGGCATCTTCCTTTTCCCAGGGGCAGAGGGGATAGGAGCAAAGCCTGTGTAGTTGCAACACGGAGAGGTGGCATTGGAAGATGTAGGTACCATCACGTCTACTGCATAAAGATAGAGTGTAATGAGAACGTCTGGGAGCTTGCTGTTCGTAAGTTTCCAGCAAAAAGTCACAAAATACCACTAACACTATATGTTACACTCATTTATACAAGCCTCTGCCAAAGCTATAATCTTAGTAGGTAAATTAACTAGAAAACAAGGCAAAAAAAAAAAAAAAAGTACTTCACCATCCTACATGTCTGATCAAATGAAAGCTGAGGGACTGATTCTAGACCGAGGACCCTTAGCAAACACCAGGACTCCAGGTGGAATGTCCTTAACTGTTTCCTAAAGCTTGGAAAACCGTTCTTCAGGCGAGAGAGATTTATTTCAGATAAAGGACAAATGCTGTCCTTTAATTAACAACATCTATCTCTGGGACAAGCACATCAGGTATACAATACAGAAGATTCTTTTAATATAAAGGACAGATGGCAACTTCACTCCTGGGACTTTCAAGGCTGCCCCAGAAAAACACACAATTTTAAAAGGCTTTGAGAATCCTCTAAGGAGAGCTAGGCAGGAGACAAGAATGCTTCATTGCCCCATTTACAAAGTAAACCAGAAAGGGTCTCCGAACCATTCAGAAAGACTTGAAGAAGAGCTGGGGAAAGTCGAAGGAGGAAAATAATAATGTTTGCCTTGCAGTCGGGGTGTGAATCTCGGGAACGGTTTCCTTTCCTCTCCGCCTGAATTCGCACTGGATGAGAAGGGGTTGTGACGTGACGTAGCGACTAACACGTTGGGGCTCGGTGATCACACAGCAAGAGAGCGAACCACAACTTTCAAACCTCCTCTTTATGCTAATACCCAACACGTTCAACCGGGCCACTTCCACCCAGCTGAGCACCAGGTTCGCTTGGTAGAAGGAGGCTGAGATGAGGTCCCCAGCTTGAGTGCAGTGTCTCTCCTTCTACGGTTCTCATTAATCTGACTCCACACACATGTGTTGGTACAAGATTCCTACAGCATGTGCTAGGACTGCCTAACTGGGTGCTAACATTATAAACCACACATCAACACTTCTTGCCCGGGTGTTAATGTCTATTAATGTCCTGCTGGGGAAAAGGCTCTTAGAGCCAGCCCAGAGCCACAATTCAAGACTGCCTGCCACAAGTTCTCATCTCGGCGTGCTGATTTCAGACGGCGTATTTCATTAACAGCAGGGGCGGGGGTGGGGTGGAGATGTGTTAGGGGGCTGTAGTTGGTTTCGAGTTGCTGAGATTATCTTCATACAAGAAGCTAAAAAAGCTACATAAATCCGAAGGACTTTAGGGCTGAGGACTTAACCATGTGGAATCTGGCTACTGATACCCCAGATCCCAAATTAGGCTTTTGTTCTGCTGCATTGTGATGGTTTACAGCACAAGGATTGAGGGAGGAAAAGGGCTTGCCAATGTCATAGTGGGTTTCCTTGTCTGCATATTTTCTACACAGCCCCTGAAGTGGTGTACATTTTCCTCAAACTAGATTTCCTAAGTTCCCAAGAGCACATATAACTTGCCTACATATTCAATATGTATATACAGATGCCGCTGTAGGGCTGATAAAGTACATACCGTGGATTTCTTTATACAATACATGCAGGATGCCCACAGACACACATACACATGTGTATGAAAGCAAACTAATTAAGTGACAATCTTAATCATTTTGTGGAGTTTCCTCCAGCTTTGCTTGGCATCACACAAAGTGCATATCTAAGCCACACAACGCCACTCCTGCAAAAAAAAAAAAAAAAAAAAAAAAAAAAGACATACACACAAGCACAACCGTCAAAACCGGATTTGCCCTTCTCTAAATTAATCCAATTATTCAAATGTCAGTTATATCTGTCACAGCCTGGCTCCTTGGGCCGAACCAAACTGTTAAAAATTAAAACTATTTTACTTCGTTTAGTCTTTCTGCCTTTTTAGTGTAAAACCCACGGTCTCGACAAAAAGTTGTGGGATTTGACACCCAGTGCAACACAACCCTATTGCTGTCATCCATGCATAATTCACTTTGGAAATATGCACTTGCTTTAAAATATTACTAAAATATACATGTAACATATGCTAATTCCACTGCACTGGCTCGTAAGCTCCAGCCACTAGGTTATATGTAAACTTCGCCAAGTGCATACACTGTACATAAAGGGATTATAAATGAAAGGAAATATCTCTGTCCCTAGCTCTCTGTCTCCAGCCTTGGCCAAACTGACAGCCCCAAATCCCAGCACCATCTAACATGCCCTTCCCGTGGAGAAGACAGCCTGTTCTCAGAGTCTTAATTACATCCCAGCTGACTGCCCAGTATTGCCAAAATCAGGCAACAAACGCTGGCCCTTCACTCACAATATGGTCTGCTAAACAGACTCCTGGTCACACAGAAAGAAACTTTCACAAGGTGGGGGAAATAAAGGGACAAGCAGGAGATCAAGGGAGAGCATAAATAGTAACCTAGGGGATGGAAGAGACAGAAACAATTCATCCCCACCACGCAAAAAAAGAAAAGAGAGAAAAAAAAAAAAAAAAGAAAAAGAAAGACCTTCTCTTCCCAGCATCCTTGGGCACCACCACGCAGCAGAATTTTAACAAAGGTATCCTTATTATGATGAAATCAAAGCCCGGATCATCCAGCCAAGTACTGCTGCTCCTCGGGATGAGCTGCTGATATGAAGACTCAGTAGATTAATGACTGTTAAGCAAGACTCACCCAGCCCACATGGATCAGGCCATTATAATTACACAAGAACAGCATGCAACATTCTACCACTGCAAATGGTATCATATGTTTTCCCGGCTGGCTTTTTGGGAAGGGTTTAGCTCATCTGACATGGGCAGAAGGTACTAGAGTCTTACGTTCATATCCACCTGTTCCCTCACGTCAACATACATAAATTTAAGTTTCTTTCTGTTTGTGATTACATCACGTGTTAATGAAAGCAGAGATGGTCACCAAACTTAGAGGTTATTCTTGGTTTGGTCCAACTCTAAATACGGACGAAGGGCGTAAACAAAATTTACTTTAGGGAGTTTTGGAAGGCAGCTGTTCTCCAGAGAGACAGAGACTGAGATCAACAAACGATCTTGAAGTTTGCTAATAGAGACCTGCTGTGTGTATTAGAATGTTGTTATGCTGAGAAAACAAACAGTAGTTTCAAATATGAGCTCCAAATCAGAAGTTACAAAGGCAGGTGTTTGGAATTTTACTTGTTGATTTTAGTACTGAAATTGTGTGTCTGGGGGTTCCATTTACTCAACACAACGGGAACAGTGCCCCCTGGCATTCAGTCATGAACAACCCTGGTAGATTTGCAATTAAGCTGCCTCTCACATGGGCAACTCCACACAGTATGTTCCAAGATGAAAGAGGGTTATGGACCTAGCTATTTTAATGATGGTAGAGGAGCCTCCTGAACAAAGCAGGGCCAGATAGCTAGTCAAACAGTAAAAATAACTCACAGTGATACGTACAATTTCCAAAGCACTTATGCTTCCTCACCAAGTTTCTAAATTACTCTATAAGGGTGATATTATTCTTCTGATTTTACCTAGGAGGACGCTGAAGGTCAGACAAGTTAGATAGATGGCTCATCCAAGATGATAGGGTTTCTGACAGCAAAGTTCACACTTTCCCACTGCCCTGTGCTGTTATTCCAGAAAACACAGAGGAGAGACAGAATGAGGGTAACTGAATATTTCACACGTCTGTTGCTGGATAAATCAGAACACAAATACCTCACTTTACCATAAGAGGAGGGGTCAACAGGCATGCACTTCAGGCAGGTAGTAAGACGCTGAGGTGTTGAGATGCAGTTCCTGCTAATACCGTCCCTCCTCCCCAGCGCAGCTGTCCTTGGGTGGGGAAGACGAGGACACCACTGGTGCCTTTATCAGGGGTTTCAAAGAGAAAAGCTAACTACCCAAGCATGCCATCAGTTAAATAATACAGCTGCTCTCACTAGTACCACTCCAAATTCCCTCTTTGTAAAAGAAGTTGATGCCAGTAATCCTTATTATACGGTGTCAACATAATGGGATGTTTTATCAAAGGGCGTCATTATTACAGGAATGGAGTAAAAACAAGGAAACTATTATAATTGTTAGGGTAAATGATTCTGGGACTCATAAACTGGTTTTTTTGGTTGTTGTTTTAGTTTTACCTTATTGAAAACGCTTAGTTAAAAAGGTTTCATGGTAACATAATCTGAGTTCAGCATGGCTTAGCTAGAAATCATAATCTAATGCCTTATATGCAGCCCTAAAATTAAATCTTTATACTATTTTATCCTTTGAGCTGGTATAAAGCTATATGACAAGAAAACAATGGATTCAGTATACCTTAACAGTGCTGAGTAATAGCCATTTCAATGATTCATTATTTTCTACGAAACTTAAATAATGAAGATTTGGAATCCTGCTTCCATTATAGAAACAGACTGCATTCAAATTGCATCTTGAGAATTGATACCAAACATCCTTTGGGGATAAATTCACTGCAATTTGAAGTCTGGGAAGGCAACCAAAATATTTAATGGAAAGAACATGGACACATTTAATATGTGCTTAAACAAGAGATTTAAAAAAAAATAAGAAAAAGAAAAGAAAGAAAACAACTTTAAAATCCAAGCCAACGGAAAGGGTTTCAAATTATGCTGAGAGGACATCTCTCTCACCAGCAATCTACATTATCAACTAATAAAGGAACAGAGAATAAAGCATGTGTTGTGTTCTGGTTCCCTTAAACATACGTCTTCCTCAAGGCTGAGGCCAAGGGTTAGCAAACTATGGCCCATGGACCAAATCCTGCCACCTGTTTTAGTAAATGAAGAGTTACGGGGACACAGCCTCACATACTCACTCGTATATGGTCGAGGGCTGCTTTTGTGCTACAGCAGCAGAGGAGGGCAACTGACAGAGACCACGTGGCCCACGGGGCCTAAAAACAGTCACTATCTGAGTTCTTAACAGAAAAAAAATATGCCAGTCCCTGGCCTTGACAAAGACCTACTGTGATCCACACGGCAAGGATTCTAAATAACCAATTCTATATAACTCGCCCTTATGAAAACTGGTTTACAGTCCAAATTTGAAGAAATGCACTTTATTTTCTATCCTGGCAGGGGTAAGTGTTCATGGCAGTGACTAAAAGCCCAGCACTGAGTTGGCATTATCATCAGGGACAATGACAAGGAATTTCAGTCCCGCTTGAAATTCCTTGCTGAAAGTTCTACTGCTTTCTAAGATCAGAGCGATTCATCTCATAGAGACACAAAACTGGTGATTACGGCTTCAGAAGCAACAGAGCCAGGTTTGAGTCCCACCTTCTAAAATCACTTTAAAAAGGTTAAGTGGGAATCATTACTTTAGCTTTCAGACACCCCACTTCTTCACTGGTAAAGTGAGGAAAAACCTCTCTGAATTAATGTGAGTGCAGTGAACTGTAGAGTGAACGCCAGGTCTGAGGCTCTCCAAACTGAGAGTACGGGAGAAGAGGACAGGAATTATTTCAGGATTCGCACGATAAACTCTCAAGAGTCCTTCCCTTGTATGCGCTTCTCTCACCTCATCCAAATATTTGCCATCTTGAGAATCTTTTCACTCCAGTGACCCGTCTAGAGGTATCTGGATTTCTAATTCTAGAGAGAAGGGGCTTTGTTTTCCTTTAATTTTGCCTTTTGAGGGCCCTGATCTCAGTCGTCCTGCCTGCTGCCCTCATCTCAGGAGTCTTTCAAATTCCGACTCTTGTTTCACATACACTGCTCTAACAACCAACTGTCCGATGAGCTCTTATGTCAGCTCATTGGCGGAGGTCGCCACCATGCAATCCACACAAAACGGGTCACACAATCTAGGCCCCAACAGTAATTCCAAATATATAGAAATATCAGTTCAGGTAAGATCTGCAGAGATGAGCTAATCACCCATGTTAGTGAGATGCAGAGAAACAGAGACAGAAATATGGGAAAGAATTAGTTCTGGATCTGAAATGCACACGTGCAGCTATTACATAACAACTTTTACTTACGTTCCTGTGGCATCATTAGGATCCTCAAATACCAAAGACAAGAATAACTGTGCATCGAAAGGATCTCTGGGAGCAAGTCAATGTGTGTCTGTTAATATATTGCTTAAAAATGCCCCAAATTGTTGTATGTCTGGTAATTTAAGAAGCTACAACAAAGATTAGTCTTGGTTTGGTTTAGTTTAGTTGAAAATGCCCGCTTTTCCTACTGTATTTGAGGGTGAGAAAATAAATCTCCCAGGATTAAAAAAAATATATTCTACACTTAATATTCTATACCCATTCCATACATTTCATATACAAATGAAAGACTGACTTTTTTCATTTTCTCAGAGGGGGAAAGAAAATACATGGTGAACTCTGCTGTAAATTATAGTGACTCAATCTCAGCAGATCTGAATTTGTAAAACAGCTTATTTAAACAAAGCTTCTATCTGAAACCATACACGCAGTACGTTTGAGATCCTATGAGCTAAACGGACTTGCATTTGCCACATAAATCCTCCATCATAAACAGCCTGATACTAGCTATCAGCAGTCCAAGTACAATGTCTACATCGGGAGAGAAAGCACTGGATAGGCCTTTCGGATGAGTTTTTATGGGCCTCCCAGGTATCCTTGTGTCAGGGGATCCATGAACTAGTCTGCATACTCTCCCTAGGAACTGGGGGGTAGAGTGATGAAGCAGGATCATGATCATCACAAAGCCCTTTGTCTACCTTCCCTTACTTTGAGTTCAAGCTTCTCCCCTTTGCCTCTAATCAAAATACGGAGTGGAGCCTGTCTTCTGCTTCCTAGTGGGGACAGTGACAAAGCCTTTGGATTCTAAAGATGTGAATATGTTCCTGAAATTGAAGGAGCCCTGCTATGTCAGGATCTTCGGAGAGAAATTAAAGTGACAACATTAGCAGGCTTTCTGTCTTCCCCCCTCACCAAGCATTAACCTGAAGGCAAGCACAGTACTTTTATGACTAACTGAATGCAAATTCTCATTTTGGATCTGATGGCGCCTTCACCATGAGCTCTGATCACAAGCTAAGCAAACAAGTAAATGCTATAAAAGACATGGTCTCCTATGCTATCGACTGCAGAAAACAGAGGCCTCAGAGATTGCCCAAAAGTCTGAATATGGTTCATACATTATTATGGCAAGTCTATATTTTTTTTTAAATTTTGTAATGGGGGTACTGGGGATTGAACCCAGGACCTTATGCATGCTAGGCATGGGCTCTGCCACTGGGCTATGCCACACCCCCATGGCAAGTCTACACATAAATGATTTCCCCCAACTCTGGAAAGAGACCTAGTGAAAGAGGCTAACAGAAATAAAGAGACTGAACATCAAAGGGTAGTGAGGACCGGTGATGCAGATGCTTTGGGGGGCTGACAGGCATCATACCTTCAGCATCCTTGTTCCAATGAGTTCTCGTGGAAGTGGTACTACTTGAGGTGTTCAAGAACCACCAGTTAGAGTAGTGGATTCCCAAAGTGCCCCATGGGAGGTCTTACTTCACACAGTCCTTTACCTAAGCGTACATGATGCAAGAGACTTAATGATACCACCAAGACGATGTGCCATGGATCAGAATGGTGCAAATCACTGTCAATACCGGTCATCGTAACTGCATTCCCCAGGGCCCGTCCCAACATAGGCTGACTGAATTAATAGCAAAAGTAGATTGAAAAACGGATTTCGGGTAAAGCTGATAAATGCCTGACCAGACCTAAAACTGGAATGTCTCTGATAATAATGAAACACAAGCCAGGGCATCTGGCCAGCAAAAGCCGTCTTCCCAGCCTTGAACAGAAGTTGGAATCTACCTTGGAAGAATGCACAATAGCACTCCCATGAATTAGCTCAAAGAATTTAATACCTGTTGCAATTTTCTCCAATTTACTATATGAAATAATAACACAGACGACAATTACCATAAAGAAAAACTTCAGGTGCAACAGCATTAGTTCAACAGCTGGGATCAAGTGTCAGGCCGGGATAACAAATTTCATTCATTTTATCTCCAGCTCAGGAGACATGCTGCTACTAGCTTTAATAGTCAGGAATGTCTGTTGGCTAAATGACTCTGCAAAGTGAGGCAAGGGAGGGCGGCCTGCGACAGTTTAATTGGGCTGCTCGCTAGAACTCTATCTGGGGGCCATAAGCAGTAGCCTATAAACAAGCACAATTCGGCGCCCGATGCTGAGCCAAGCAGCCTGCAGGAGGAGAGGAAAGGAGGGCTGCCGATGGCAGGATCGCTCACCGACACCGGCGTCAGGTTGACTACAGGTGAGCCGGGGCAGTGTAGCTGCTGCAGCAGGAGAAAGGCGCGGTGAAGAGAGCAAGCGATCATTGATCTTGTATTGATTTCTGGACACCGTGTCCTAGATCCCTTCTGAGATAGAATGACACTTGTCGGTTGTATGCCAGCAAGAGACAAAACGGACCAAGCAAACAAGCCCTACTGTTTTCTGATCATATTTCCTTTAGAAACACACCCCATTCCATAGATTTTTTTTTTTTTTTTTTTTTTTTTTTTTGGGACAGGGAAATCCAAACACATTTATCACAGAAAAAGGAGGGTTAGGGGCTGGTTAATCAGCCATTTGTCTTGGCGGCTCTGGATCTGGGAGGCAAGGGGTGGAAACCCAAGCACAATTGGGCCCTTTGGTTTTATCTCAGGTAACTCCTGGTCTCTGGTAATTGAACCCATTCCACGCGGTCAGAGTTCCTGTCACTCATATTCAATGTCTGTCATTACTGGGAAATGCTTCATGTCGTATTACACTGACAGAACCACTGCGGCCAGGCTGGCAAGATTCCCCCAGCACCAGAGGGAAGACAATGGAGCCTCTTTCAGGCCAGTGACGTTTAACATTTTATGTGCTGACACTGGGTCTGTAAGCACAATGTAATGAAAGTCTACTCAATGGGAGATAAAAATTCTTACTTTCCCCTCCTTCAGGGGCTGCCAGGCGAGACCAGAAATAAAACAAGTTGGCAGCTCCGGCGGTAACCACTGCAGCAGTGCCACGGTGGGCGTTATCTAAGGGTGCTTCGTGGACTTACTTGCTGACACATGCAGCCGAGCGCGTGCGCGCCCACTTTGATGTGGCTGGCGTGCAAAACTCACTGGTCCCTCGGCAGGACAAGAGTCATGGTCAAGGGATCGCTAACCTAGAAATCAAACTCTTCTCGGGACATATTGCGATACTCTCAAACTACAAAGAGGCACAGACGGGATGGCCCGGCAGCAGCCTGAACAAAGAACGACTCCATCACTCTGTCTGGAAGTCTTGGGATGAGTTCTGAGGAAGAGGATGCCCCTGACAGTTGCTCAGAAGCTCCGTGTCCACCCTGGAGTACCACGGGCTCCCCATTTTCAAAGACTTCAACCTACTCTTCCCGCCTTCCCATGCCGCATTTTTTCCCATGCCGCCGACACAGCAGCCTCCCTGTTACCCATTCCTCATCACATCTTGCACTTTAAGGTCTCTGGGCCTTTGCACATTTTCATTCCATCCGGGAAGCCTTTCGTCCACTCCCTCCCCCTTCAGGGCCCTGCGTATGGGTTACCTGTTCTGTGGATGTGGCTCGAGCCTCTTAGCTGTTCGTTGCCTTCTTCGTGGTTAAGAACTTGGGCTCTAGAATGACACTGGGGTAGTCTGAACCCTCATTCTGGCACTTAAGCAAGTTGGTACACTGTGCCTCAGTTTCCTCGGCCGTAGAATGGGGTGAACAGTAGTGTCTACCTCATATGGTTGCTGTGAGGATTAAATGAGGGGGCCCCTATTAACAGTTACAATGCTTACGTGGTTTCAAAACAGTGCCTGGGAAAGAGCAAGCACTTGATAAATGCCTGTTTTAATACCAATAATAATTGCAATGATAATAAAAACAACAACAACAATAGTAATATTACTGCTAGCCTCAAAGCACCCTGTTTATATTAGTAATGCAATGGCTCATTTCTCTTTGCTCTGTAGTAACTGGTTTCCACTGCTCTCTTCCACTTGGCATAGAGCTGCGGGCACCAGCAGCATCGGAAACTGTGTTAGAAATGCAAACGCTCAAGCCCCGCCCAGAAAGGGCCTGCGGTCTGTTTCACACGCTCACAAGGTGATCCTGATGCTGCTTCTGGGGACACTGGCCCCTGGTGACCTGACTTCCCGCCCTGGCATCCCAGCTCCTCTGCCCCCCAGCCCTGCGTCCCCGGGAAAGTTACTTAACTTCCTTTTGCCTTGATGTGCCCTTGTTAAAGTTAGGGATGCTAAAAAAAAAAAATACTGACTGCTGTGAATAGTAAAGCACTTAAAAATGTCATGCCTGGTACAGGGAAGCACTCGACAAGAACTAGATAGTATTATTATTTAGGATTAAACGGGTGACTGGCATATTTAAAGCACTTGGATACTGGAGCAGGAGTTCAATCCAAGCTATCACTGGCTGTAGTGTTCGTGTGATTTTAAGTCTCCTGTGGGCAGAGCCCTGCCTTATTCATCTCTGAAACCCCTGGGAGCTCAGTCCAGGCTTTGCTACCTGGAACTGCAGTGAATCCAGAGGCCTCGGAGGCTGGTGGGGTATTTATTTGGGGGTGGTGTTCTGTCGGCCGAAGGTAGAGAAACAAGACGATTCATTTTGGCTTTGGCAGCTCTGCTGAGGCCGCCAGCCTGTGGGCCAATTGTCTTTTGCACAGATCTTTCCTCCCTGGTTTGGAGGCCGCTTTCACTAAAGGTCGCACCCCTAAGCCTAGTAACTTTGGATTTAAAAATCATTTTGACTTGATATTTTACAGGGAACATGGCAGGCTTAGTGAGTTTAATCTCTCTCTCTCTTTTAATACACCGGAGGTGGGACACCTTTTAACCTATCTGACAAAGCTTGAAAAAAGCTTCTGCTTAGAGACTGACTGCAGCCTGAAGCAGAATGTAAAAGCTGGCTGCGAGCTTGCCACGCTGGAGGGGGCAAACCCACAAAGAGGCACGGCCCCTCGGCTCTCCTCTGGCAGCAACCAAACTGTGTTCACCAGTTCAGCTCCTCCTAGTCCCTCCCTGGAGAAAATCAAAACCGGCTGAGGAAAAGAAACCGATGCCTCCTGCCAGTAGCTCACCTTTCTCTGAGTGGCCTGTTTCACTGATCTAAAACAGCCAGGTCTGCACAACACCCAGAGTGTCAAAGGGCTGGTTTTACAGCAAAGGAGTGAGCTACCTGCTTGAGGAAAGTTCCCACTTTAGACAAAGCCAGGACCATAGTGAATGTAAATGTTGGCTGTTAATTTTTTTTTAACATTTAAAAAAATTGAAATATATTTGATTTAAAATGTTGTATCAGTTTCTGGTATACAGCATGGTGATTCAGATATATATATACATATAAAATCAGATATATATATATATATATATAATGTATTGAATGATGATTACAATTAAGAAGCAGAGTGGAAGACATTAGGTTAATAAAGTGACATATAATTTTCCACATTAAAAATACATAGTCGTTTTCATATTCTTTTTCATTACAGGTTAATATAAGCCATTGAATATAGTCCCCCGTGCTACACAGTAGGACCTTGTTGTTTATCTATTCTGTACCTAGAGGTTTGTATCTAAATGTTGGCTGTTATTTATTAGAAGAAAACATTTACTGAAGACTCAGAAAGTTAGTCCAGCAGTGAAAACTATAAATATTACGCTTATGAAGGTCTGCTATTTACCCAGCAGAAGACAAGGTTCCCGCCAACATATAATCGCGAGCTAGAAGCCATCGGCAGTTAGTAGGAGGCAGTCTCTAAGTGTCTATACAGGCATTGCCAAGCATCTCGACAGCAAAAAAGAATGCAATGGGCTTTTTTTAAAAAAAATATTACATTTAAATCTAATGAATAAATGGACAAATTCCATATCTTGATGACTTGCTCTAAAACCATTTCTTGTAACAACAGGTTAGTGGTGGGTGATGCCAGATTTTTCCCCTACTTCCAGTAGTGGGAACTGAGCGGGCACAGGAACTGAAGACTCTGTCTTTTGATCTTTTATGGGAGCAACAGCAGGTAAATCCTGGCAAGAGGGAGAGAAGCTGAAATGATAGCGGTATTAAAAAAAAACAAAAAAAAAACAAACAGAACCTCTTGTTTCTCTCCAAAGCCATTATTTACCACTGTCACACTGAACACAAGAACATGTAAGGCACAACTCCAGCAATGGAGTCACAGACCCTGTTCCCATCACTGCCCTAGAGCAGACCTTGGCTAGAGCCTCAGACCCCGACTAGATTCCCACACAGCCCAATGTGACCACTTTCTGGAGCCCTACGATGAACCAGGAAGAATTCCGACAAGACGGTTTCAGATCTCGCAGCACCATGCTCTGAAAGATAAAAATGAACTCTATTCACCAAACCAAGTGGGGGGAAAAGCACGTGGCGAAGAGATTTCTTATGCTGAAATATTACGTTGCCAAATGTTCCTGTCAAGTCATGGTTTAATTGCCTCGGCCCCCATGCCTCGTATAATCACCTGTCATTAGCAACAATGCTGGCATCTGCTTCCACGTCTGTCAGAAATGCCAGCCTAGCTGAAGCCAGGGGAGAAGGGAACTTTTATTGGGCCGTGGCCTCAGTTGAAAAAAGATCACCTTAAGGTTGACCTATATACACCCAGGGCCGTCCCTCTAAAGACAACCTAAGGCCAGAACCCCTGAAGCAAACATCTACTTAGTCTAGAAACAACTTTTCAAATAGGGTTGTTTAGGGATGCTTAGACCAAAGAGGAAAATGTTGGTGATTCACGGCTATATTAGGCCTCCTTTTATGGCATTTCTGCTTGCCTCCAGGAAATAACACCAGCGATAATGTGTTCTACACTCCAATGTCTTCAGGGTCTTTCCACCCCGGTGAGCTCCTCAACCCTACAAGGTCACACCTGACACCTCCTTCTTCCATTAACTCTCCTTTCCTCCTCTGGGGACTAGGTCTGCTTTTCTTGCCACTTAGTAGCTGCCACTGCCTACTCTGTTTGAGACGATTTTCTCCCAGAGACTGGCTTCATCATCGGCCACCATCTCCCGAGAGTCCTCTTTTTCCCTCACATCCCTAAAAACAAACACACAGATCCTTTTGTTTTGACATTTTAGCACATCGACAGTGAGAGAGAGAGAGTGAGCGAGCGAGTGAGAGAATGAATATATCCTAGGGCTGTTCAAAAACCCGGCACAGCGTTAGGTAGTGATTAGTGATTTTCAGGTTCTGATGTTCTTCTAACATGTTAAATTGGTTTGAGTTGAAGTTCTGTCAATAACCGTCTTGATTTCATTTTCTCTGAATTCAGTTGCATCATCTGTAAAACGGAGACGGTGGTACCCTCCCTTTGTATGAGGACTGTGAGGAATAAACATGAAAATACCACTAAAGTATCAACACACAGAGGGGCTCAGTACCTCCTGAGCTCCATTTGACTCCCTCTTTCTTCCCCTACAAACCTTCCCTGCCCACAATGACGCTTATTTCAAAGAGCTCACCATTTTCTCATAGTTGATGCCATTTAATTTAGCATTCATCTCACGCTCCATTAAGTCTGCTTTCTGACAACGACATTAAGCCTCGCTAAGAGGACCTAGCACTGCACTGGACACAGAGCAGAAACTTTCAAAATGCTCTGTAAGTGGAATCTGGCTTCATTTTTATTCGGAAACAGCAAACACCATGATGGAAAGAAACCTTTACACCCCATCCCTAAGATCTGAGCCCTCCTGCCTCTCTGTCTCCCATCCTTCTCCCCTCGGTCACGCCTCTCACTCTTACTCCTGCTTGGCCGAGTCTCTTCAGCTCCTTAAACATCAGCATGCGTTTTCCCCTTGGCCAGGTAACAACACTGTGAGCCTTGCTGTAACCCAGGCGCCTCAGCAGCCCGCGAGCTCCACTGGGAAGGCTGCAGGGAGGCCAAGCCGCACATCCCACCCCAGCTAAATCAGTCGAGTCTCTTTATTCCACCTTCTAAAATTTTGAGAATTTTAGCCCCTTCTCTAATCCCTTACCAAGGCCCATCCTGGACGCACACCCTCGCTGCAGTTCTGTACTTTGTTTTTAGGGCAGCCTGCCTCCTTCTGACCTTCTTTCCTCTTTGACTTTAACCTTCATTGATCAGCATGTTCAGTGATAGTTTGTTCTTTCATTACCATGAGTTTTCAGGGCTGGGCAAACTGCATCATCTTACCTTAAATGACAAGATAACGTGATTCTGTTCCAGGAAAAGATTCAAAAACCCTATCCACACACTCTGAGGTAGGTTCAGGGGAAAAAAAAAAAATGCTTCTTTTCAAATGAAAAACCCACCCACATGTTGGCATGTTTCTGCCATGTTTCTACCACATCCCTTAAAAGAAGGGATTTCTTTGCCCCACAGAGAAATCAGAGAACTCTGAATTTCTCTTTGTGGGGATTTCAACAACTCTGATTACTAACTCCTTATTCTTAAGATATGATCACGTAGACCCACATTTTCTCCCTTTCTCCCTTGTCTCTTCACTTCAAAATGGGGAAGAGAGAAAGCTGTGGACCTTCTTCATATATATCAACAATCTACGAACCCCCTTGTCTTGACAAGCATGAGCGCCAGCTCCTGGGCCCCGGCACTTTCTACAGGACCTGGGCCTTCGTTATGGAGTTTGATGCTCTGGGTGTCAGGAAAAAATGCAGTTATTTTACAGATGTGCGTTGGGGGCAGCTACTAAAGGGTATTTCACTAGCTCAATATGGTCAAAGAAATCAGCCATAGCTGGCACCATCACACACTGTTTCAGGAAAATGCACAGTGGAGAATTGACACTGTACCCATAATTTTGAAAGATTTGCTCATTTAAACCAACCGGCAGCATTTTCGGCCACATAATGGAGAAATTCACAGGATGCTGGGCCCCCTCGTGGCTTCTGTGGCTATAAAAGCCCCTTCATGCTGGATTTTTTATATTGGGTAAATTAATCGTTTACTGTTCCAAGATTCCTATGTGTTTATATTATTGCTTTTCTAACATCAGAGTTTGCAGTTGTTATGGAAACATATGGTAACATTTGCTGCGAAATTTTAAATGCATTTTCTACCCCTGTTACACACCTGAAACAAAGCCAAAAACTCTCTTTGCTTTACATTAGAGTGAAATTCAAACTGGTCTGGATGACTATAAATGGTTACTGTTTGTCTTGGCTCCTACCTGTATCAGATTTAGACTGAGGAATCTTAGGGAAGAAATTACATGGGATAAAATGGATATTTCTAAATTACAAGGCCTGCAATTCCAGTGGCTCCAAATATCAGCTTTCTGTTTCATCTCAGCCTGCCAGAAAGAAAATGGTGGGGCTGGACAATAAAAGATCGACAGCGTTTACTCTCCGGAGCCAAACGCTTCTTGTTTTGATTATCCTGGAGGCTGGAGGCTGGAGGCTGCCGATCCCCGATCAGTTAAGTCTTGTTAGCAAATTAATGGTTGTAGATTACAATGGTGCAGGACATGAGTTTTAGCCCCCGGCTTTAACTTGAAATGACAAAAGTATGCATCCTTCCAACCCCCATTTTGCTCTGCAATTTTCCTCTTTGAGCACCTCACGATTCTCAAATAATTGTTCATGATGACTCCGGGCCTTTGGGGAGGTGGGCTTGGAAGCATTTACTGGACAGTTTTCTAAGTGGCCCAATTACCCATTTCTCCATGCCTGAACGCCTCACCTAAGTCAAGTTTCCTTGTGCATAAATACTACTGAAGAAACAAAAAACAAAAACCAAAAAATAAAAAACCCCAAAGCATTCTGACTCTGAAAACTATCAGATGACAAAGACAGATGAGAACTGGTGCTTGTTTGAGCATTCTTCTGGAACTTTAAATCAAGAGAAACCAAGAGTCACAAAAGAACTTCAAATGTGTGCATTCCGTCTTTCCCAGGAACCTAAGAGACCTATTTTCTACCTAGATCTTGGTCCTGAGGGCTTGATCTTCTATTCATTTCCATGCATTTGTGAAGAGTCGCCATAAATTTTCACAGGTTACCTTGCTCTGTCTTTTCTTCCTGGGACTCTAACCTTGCTATTTGCTGAAGAGTTCCACTCTAAGCTTCAGACAAGATGAGACATTGTTCCTCTATATTTGAGGTGAATGGGTGAAAGAATTACAACGCTTTCCTAAGTATGGAAATATGAGAAGTTGCAGAAGGTTCTTTCGCTCCGGAGGCCCATGTTTGGTAAGAGTTAAGTGTCACTTATCCCCTAATAGTACATATTCAGAGGGTTCTATGGCAGTAACTGAAAAAAACAGGGTTATAATGTCCCTGCCCTCCCTTTTCATTCACTCAAATAAAGAATTTCATATTCTAAGGCATCTGTTCTAGCACCCAGGATGCTATCTGAGCCAAGGGCTCGGAATATCAGCATAGCATGCCCCAATCAGCAGCACAGGTCAGAGACTTCACAAAACATGGGTGACTACTGCATTATTATATTACATATATAATGCATACACATAGTATATGTAAATAATTAGACACATTAAATATTACTTACATATACAATTACGTACAGTGTTGCATGCGTTCATGTTTCTCTACCTTTCTTCTTTAGAGAACAGAGGGTAATATTTCATAACACATGAAGATTAGGAAAATGCAATGATTAAAAAGAAGACACCAGAACTTCACTGCCTGGCCTCAAGTCTTGGTTTGGCCACTTACAACCTGTGTTATCTCGGGTAAATTCCCTAGCCTTTCTGGGTCTTAGTTACCGTCGCTGAGGTATCTCCTGAGCTTTATGGTAAGTCCACGAAACAGAGATGGAAGCAGCACTTCCTTCACTGGGTTGGCATGAAAAGGAAGGAAGGAAATAAGAGGAAAACACTTAGAACAGTACCGGGCAGATGGTAAAGATTCATCAGAAGTGAGCTGCTATTACTATGACGATGATCACCATCACCTTCTTCGTAGTTAATAGCAGAATTATGATTAAGACGCACGTTTCTGAATCCCTTCAGTTTGTAAGGCCAGCACTTCCTAAATTTTGATGGTGTGATCCACCAGCATGATTTTTAGTGATGAGGATTGTATTTTCAGCCTTTTTAAGTCAACTTAAAACAGCAACAACATTTAAAGAGTGACTTTAGTCCTGTCCTCAACAACATTACTGGGGAACCATGGATCCATGTGCCAATTATGCCTTTCCAATCTAAAGCAAAACACCTAACTTTGAAAATTAAAAAGTATTCTTTGGCGTATTACAAAATCACCTGGTGTGCCACCAGAGCACTGTTGTGTGACAATTCAGGAGCCTCTGAGCGAGGCCTTGGCACATTTCAGAAGGGCCCAACCTGTGTAAGAACTGGGAGACATTTGACATTTGGCAGAAACCCACCACCACTATCCATGTGGACAATAAATACACAACCTTGTCAAGGGACTGAGCGTGGATGACTGTCAGTAAGCTTCCTTCACACAGCACACATTCAGCTCTGAATCCAGTCTCAGTGCTAAAGGACTGAAAGGAGTTCCCTTTCATTAGCCTAAGTTCCTAGTAATGCGAGCATTGTGCTGGTGGGTAGACGCAGACTGGAGAGGCCCTTGTGGGAAAAAAAAAAAGACACTGTATCTGGAGGACTCATCCCATCTCTGCAGACTGGATTAAATGTATTTTGACCCCTGCACTAACCCATTTTCATGTGATACATTTGGTACAAGAAGAGATTAATTACTTAGGAAAAACAAGCGAAAGTCCCTACAGCAAATATATTATCGCTGTATAGAACGAGACACAGAGGTCTGCACTGGCACCATTAGCTCGGCTATAATAAATGAGATGCTCTATGTGATGTATAATATGGTAAAGAAAACGCAGCTGTTTGCTTCTGTAGGAAAGTGCATAGGTGCACTGCACCTGAGTCTGCCAAACACTTAATAAGGCCTCAGCCACAAAGCTGCATCCCTGCGAACAGCGATGGCTGAAAACCATTATCCATGGATAATTAACTGTGTCAGGACACTGAGGTCCTAACATGAGGTCCTCATAATTCCCCACTAAGGGAAAGACAGTAAAACATTATTATAATATATTACTAATATTTAATAAGAAGACTGCTCTATTTGTGTGTTATTAATGCAAGCTGTAAGTTACAGCAGCATTTGAATTATTATTAGCTCTTCTGGGCACTCTATCTTGAAGGGCAAAGCACCCCTTTGAGCCGAAGTAAAGAAATACTTCCACTTGGGATTAAAATTTAAAAAATATATTTGCAATTTGTTCTGCTTATTTACCCTCTGATAACATAACATATCTATGGTGAATATTTATCACTGGAAAAGCCATTGCTAAAATGACCAGCATTAAGAATGTTCAAAGCTACACAGTTGTAAACCATGTCTAGTGTATTCCTTTGATCTTTAGAAGAGTCCACCCTTTCGCCTTCTCCAAGTATCTTGGTCATTTTGAGACTCTCCCCTGTAACACCAAGTCTTTAAATTTCTCGGTAACAAGCCTCTTTGATGCTTGAAGACAAAAGCCTCTCTCCATTTATTAAGATGACTTCCTACTGTGTGGGGCTGTTCTTTACCTCATAATTAAAATAGCACCTGAACACAGCCATCTGTGAACATGGATTAAGTTTTTACAAAACGTGAATATCCTTTCATTTTTTTTTTTTGTGACAAATGCCTCTAAACCTCATACATAATTTGTGTGACATACCCCACACCGAAGGAAAAAAAAAAAAAAGCTTAAATAAACTTTTACTCCAAAAACAAAAAAAAAGAGGAAAGGAATTAGGATAAACATTTTGCTCTTCACTGCAACCTTCCATGCATCAATAAAATCCATAAATTAATGTACAGCTCTGTAATTTGCTCAAAGAATGAATGAGCTGTCAGTCTTTGCTTTCTGTTTCTAGGATTCTGTCAGTTTATGGCAACCCAGAGACACAGTTTGCCACTTAATTTTCCTCTTCCTTTTTCAAATACACACATTTTGGAAAAGACATTATTTATACAAAAGGCTGCCAAGATACTGGGTTAAGATGGATTTGGATATACAGACTATTTCACAAGCTAGTCTTATTTAACCAAAATAGAGTCTCTTTGGGAGTTTTCTGCACAAACTGCAAATCCATAAATGCAGAGATTATAAACATTGATACAGACATTTCTTCCAGCGGGTTTTCTGACCCGATGTTAACTTTACATTAGAAATTCATGTTTCTTTAGAAATGTTGGCTTATTTCAGTGAAATGGTTCCTCTGGTACAGTTGGGGGCTGTGATGTCAACCGGGCTCCATTGTAATAACCCTTATGAAATATTTACGATGAAACTGAACCACGCACGCGTAACAGCTGACTTTTGCGGCAGCCAAGGTTCAAGCTTACCTTTTTCTTTTTATTAAAGGAAAGACATAGTTTTTATATTTTCCTCTTCTCCAGAAGATCAAACCCACATGTATTTAACAACTTCCCAGACCACACCTCCATATGACCATCAGCCTCAGAGACAAGATTGAAAGATGAGTCTGATCACATGACATCTTCGGGCCATGAAAGAACAGCTGGGTTCCCCCATGGCAGAGCTGGAAATATGGCATAAACTCGAGGGTGTAATAGGAGAAATGGTGATCACCAGCAATGGAGTCCCCGTCCTTCCTTCCTGAGAACCAAAACCTTCATCGGATTCAAAACTGCCAACATTTTTGCAGACGCCCTTTTTATGGTGACAATGAGTGCCATATACACTTCATTCACTTTTGAAAACTCTGTAAAAGGAAAGATGAAAGACTGCCAAGTTAAAGGCAAAAATATATATATACACACACAAATATTTCCTCCAAGCGAGAACCAACATAGAACAGAGTAATACTACAAGGTCATGGAAGGCAGCACCCAGACTGCATCCTCGTCTCCAGGCCAAAGTCAGTGCCGCTGTTCCCAGGAAGTATGAGAAGGCTGAGAAGAGTTTTCACTCTGAGCAGGCAGGACGCACATTCCATATCAGAATCCTACCCACACCATCCAATTTGCAGACATGTATTGATTAGCCTGAATAATATCTGAATTATTGCTACCATTCAAATAGTTAGACTTCACAAGCCTGCATACACAATCTGAATTTTCCCCTTCTCTTGAAAATGTAGGCGACCCCACAGTAACACAGATTCAGCCTCCTTGCTACCCACTTCAGACAGGGCAGGAACTTCCCTGTTCACCCCAGTCTCACATCTCTGCCTTCATTCACCCAGACTATCTGCCAGGCCCTGGAGACATTTTAGTTTGCATTCTCTTGTCTGAATCCACTAGAAAACTCACAAGTACCCAAGTACCAAGCTGCTCTCATCAAGAGCTCAGAAGAGCACTTCCTTGAGAAAGCCTGATGCCTCTTCGGGCACGATTTCACCACTTCATGTGCCCTCCTAACCCCTCAAAACCAGCTCTCTCCAGAAAATATGGAAACTCTAATTTGAAAAGATACATGCACCCCATTGTTCGTAGCAGCACTATTTACAATAGCCGAGACATGAACCAACCTAAATGTCCATCAACAGATGACTGGATAAAGAAGATGTAGTATGGAATACTACTCAGCCATAAAAAGGAAAAAACCATTTGCAGTAACATGGAAGGACCTAGAGATTATCATACTAAGTGAAGTCAGTCAGAGAACAACAAATATCATATGATGTAACTTAGGTGTGGAATCTAAAAAAATGATACAAAGAACTTATTAACAAAACAGAAATAGACACTCAGACATAGAAAACAAATTTATGGTTACCAAAGGGGTAAGATAGGGGAGGGATAAATTAGGAGTTTGGGATTAACATACACTACTATACATAAAACAGATAACAAGGCCCTACTGTAGAGCACAGGGAACTACAGTCAGTATCTTGTAACCTATAATGGAAAAGAATCTGAAAAAGAACATATAGATAGACAGATCTATACATCTATCTATATACAGATATATAGATATAAAAATAACTGAATCAGTTTCCTGTACCCCCTGAAACTAACACGACATTGTAATCAACTATAATTCAATTAAAAAAAAAAATCACAGTACCTTAAAAAAGAAGAAGAAGAAAAAAACCCCAACAAAACAAAAAACCAGGTCCCATTCTCTCAGTCACATAGCCAGGCATAATGGTCTTCGGGGCCCTTGGGACAAAGGCTAGAACTTGTGTGAACGCACAAAACACGCCCCAAAATACACAGGGAGAAATCCCCAGCTCAGGGAAGGCCCACCTTACTTACCATGCAGAGTTGTCACCCTGAGCCGGGCCGCCCCTCTTTGTGTTTGCTTCACTCAAACTCGCCCGCAGATTTCTCCATGCAGGCTGTACTTTCTTAACACATCCTCTCTGACTTTTCTGCCACAGCCTGTTTCCAGGGCAGCTGCTGGAAGATGCTGTGCTTCACACGGCTCCCTATTCTCAGAGGCCCCCTCAAAGCTTTTAAAGCGAGCATAACATGCAGAATTTCAAATGAAGAACCGACAGCAGAAAGATCATTTACAGTAACTATACAAACAAGCTAAATGAAAGACTTGTGTTCAGTCATTAAAAATAATAATGCCAAAGCCCCGAGGGCGGAAATGTAAAGCTTCTACTTCGTGTGAGGAAACAGAAAAGAAGTGTGTTTATTATCCCAATAAGATAACCTGCTCATTTCTTTAAGAGGCAATTTTTAAGAGGACGTTCGTTCACAGCGAAATCTCACTTGAGCAGATTAGATGAAAAATAACCAGCGCAAACACAATGCCTATTTCAGCCAAGGGCTTTTGCGAAGCGGGAATCACCCAGAGAGACATGCATGGGTCTGCTGGGAGGCATGGCCACGGATTACTTCCGTCCTGCTCCTCCCGGAGTCCCCTGAACCGAGCCCAGAGTTAGTTATAGAGTTATCTCTCTCAGACTTTGCAGATGATGCCTTACATCATGACAACAGAGAAGAGGCAAGGTCTCTGGACCTGCCTGCCTACAACAAGTTTCTGTAAAGTAATGAATACAGACAGCTTGGGGACCGTCCACCTGTGCAGCCTGCCTCTTCCCGCCTGCAAAGTGAAACCACCAGGGACTGGCAGAAGGTACTTGTCTGACAGGGCCAGGGCAGCCTTCCTCCTCCATGACAGCCTGGGCCTCCCCTCTTAAACTTGACCCACCGTAATTCCTTCACAACACAGCAGCGAGGCAGCTGACAGTAGCAGCTGCAGCTCCTAAGCGAGATGGATGGAATTTTCATAACTAGTTCCCCAAGTTACATTTTACCTTCAAGATAATTTATGAGCTGCTCCGGAGCCTTGAAGAGACAATATGCTTGCCATAAAATTAACTGTAACAGTCTTGTAGGTTATAATTAACACTGGGAGGGTAGCACCAACTGGATGAAACACATGGCATAATTGATGGTGAAACTGGAAAGAAAGCGAGCTCATGGTATCATTACGGCACATGCTGCCTTAGCAAAGCCTATGCTTTCCAGGGGTTAATTACAATCACCTTCCAGGGCCCCTGTTCTGGTGGGGAGGAGGCCCGAGCTGGCCAGTGGGGTGGAGATTTTGCTGGCAAGGCCACGGGGCACCTGGAGGGATGCAGAGGCTGCCGGCAGGCTGGGAAGAGAGGCCGGATATACCGAGAGCGGGCCGAGCATCTGGCAGGGTGTTTCCCGGAGCTCAGACCCAGCCCTCCACAAGCCTGCCTGGTAGACACGACTTCATTTTCTTCTCTGTAAAATGCATCTTTTCAGTGAAGACAAAGATAAGGATGAAAGGAAGGGAGTCAGAACCTCTAGAACGCCTTTCCAGGACTGACTGACTCAGAATACAACAGAACTGAAGCGTTTCCACTTAACATGGGCATCTCCTTGTGAAAAATTAAGATGGCCCACTAAACCTGAGGTTTCTTAAACTACAAAGTAGCACTCTGTCCAGTGGAGAGGATGGAGAGAAAGCTAATCAGAAAAGGCCTGTCAGCCACTCCCCTCTTGGAAAGAAACACTAAACTCTTCCTTTCCTGTGTGGATACCAACAGCCTGATCAATACGCACCAAACACGGAATATTCTAAACATACTGGAATTGTTCAAATAATTTCAACACACAATGTGAAGGTGACTGACCTATTTTTGTTGTTTGATTTGTTTTGTTTTGTTTTTGTCCTGGGACAAGAGACTGAAAATCATTCCGATAAATGACGCAACAGTGTCCCCTACAGGCCAACGGAGCTATACTTTACCCCACCCCCACCCCCCCATTACTTCCTCAACTGAAAGCCAGAGTCAAACTTTTATCTATAACCTGGAATATACATTACAGAGTAAATTTGTAAAATACACTAGGGACACCCCTGAGATAAAATAAAATTACTGCTCTTCATGTGCGGTAAATTGTTTCCCAGATATAAACATACTGTACAGCGGTGATTAACCCATTACAGAGAAGATAAATGCTACCTGTTTGCCCTAAGGGAAGCTACTCAAATCAGCCTTGACTAACCCAGCTCCGAAATTACTCCACTTAGAGGATTTACAGATTCTTGGAGGCTAAACTTTGATGTTCTCATCTGTGCCCCGACTCTCTCACCTTCTAGAAGATTGTAACCAGCATAAAAGAGATGACATAGCTATAAAGGTAATAACTTTTTCCTTTAAAAGACTTACGGGAGGGAGATGTATAAAGGATGAGCTGGAAACCACTCCCTCACAGAGACACAGAGGCACCCACAACTAAGAAGTGGGAAACGTCTTTAGGTACCAGAGGAAACAAACATTTACAGATACACGCCCACCCATCTCCACTCTGGGAAGGATCCTGGAAGGCCTCTAACCCCCACACTGTGAGACCCAGGTCAAGCACTACGTGAACAGCTGAGTGGATGACAAAGAGGAAAGCCTTGTACCTGCTCCAGCTGCATCCACACAGCGGTGGCCCGAGCTGCGCTGTCTTGGCTTAAATTCCATCTCCACTACTTAGCGGTGCTGCCTTGGGCAACGACTCTCCATCTCTATGCCTCCCTTTTCTCACCTCCTAAAGTGTTTAAAGCTGTCCGGCAGTTAGCGAGTTCTCAGTAAATGGTAGCGGCTAGTATTGCTAAACTCAGGACAACTGCAGGCTGATTTCAAGGCTGGTGGAGGTAGAAAGTGAAGCCACAGGAGTAACACCTGCCCTTCCGTTAGTTGCTCCCTGGGCTCTAGCCTTGTCAGAGCTGGAAGATGCCTTCGAGGTCACCGGAAGAAGCCACCTCTTCTGTAGACGAAGTTGCTGAGCTCTGGTGTCTGTGACTTGCTTAAGAGTCCACAGCCAGCTGGAGACAGGATTCAAACTGGAGTTCAGGCCTCCGCCTGTCAGTTCTATGTGGCAGTCCTTACCTCGTGCAGGGCCTGACATGGGATGAGCTCTGTCCAGTGTGCCTCCCCACACCAACTCAGCAACGTTGGGCCCCCATCGGGAGGCTAGGATTGTACCTGGAGGCACCCTCCCAAAGGAGAGGCCAGGCTGGGTGAATTTGGCTGGGACTGTTCTTCCTTTTTTGGTTTTGATCTGAAGGTGAGGGGTAATTTTTATTGAACACCTAGCATGTGTCTCTAGGTGTTCTACGTGGGATCCCTTGGTCCGCCCCATGAAACAGCTTCTCTTATTACCCCCTCAGGCAAGTTACAAATGAGAAAATGGAGGTTCAGAGGGGTTGAGTAACTTGGGTTAATTATAACTCGTCTGGAATCATAGAAGTGGATCCAAGATTTAAACCCAGGCAATCTGACTCAGAATCCATGCTCCCAGCCTCTATACCATGTTCATAAAATGTTCTTTGAAAGAAACCATTTCCCCCACCATTCACCACTGAGAGCTTGGTCTCTCTGGAGAGAAGGCAGCCCAGGTTTTATTCTGTGACCCATAATCACATATAGAGTTCTCTCCTATTTCTCGCTCATACCTGGAGACAAACAGCTCTCAGCCACTTGCACCGACACAATTTCACAACAGAGCAGCGCTCCTCACGACAGCCTGGCATATAACGAGTCACACACAGACACTTCTGGAGAGCCTGTCCCTTTCATCCCTGGGACAAGGGTTTCCCCAGGATCCTGACTTCACCTCCTTCACAGCATTCTTACCCCATACTGTATACTGCACTTCCCCCAAGCAGTGTTGCTCATCTCTATAACCTCAGGGCCGACGGTAGTGCCTGGGATCAGGGAGGCACTCGACAAATATTTGCTGAATCAATACATAACTGACAGCTCACTCCCAGTAACCATAACCACCACTTATTAAGCGCTGGAGCGCATTACCCATGTCATCCCCCCAGCGCCTATGAGACATGCACAACTTCTCCTGTTCTCTCTGAAGAGATACCTGTGAATGTAACATGGCCTGAATTTAAGCCTTCCTTAAAGGGAAGACCTTTAAGGTGACGCATCGTTCGTTTTAAAGTCACTGGGAACCAGGGTGCAGACGATCAAAGGAGAAAGGAATGCGATGGCCTCCCTCGGATGGAGATCCTCAGAACACTGATATTCCATGAACAGCTCACCAGTCTGACTCACTAGAACGAGAGCTGCAAGTTTTATAACAAGTGATTATTTTACGATGAAGATCGGAAGAGAAAATTTTGTCCTTATCTCAAACAGAATGACGATATTTTGGCTCTGCTGAGAGTCACTGAATACGTAGGGTGTGACCACTACATACATTTTTGAAAAGACATGTTCAGAGTTGCACTTAGGAAGACATTTTTTAGCTGTCATTGCCCTTAGGATATACGCTCCATGAGAGAAGAGTTCCCATCAGTTCACATCCCTGCTGTGTTTCCAGTACCCTGGAACAGCACTTGAAGAATAGCTGGTACTTAATAAGTATTTGCTGCATAAATAAATAAATGAATCCATGTTTTCTCAAAAAGTGGAAGAAGCCCTGCCTCTAAGAAGCAGCCAGCAACCAGTCACGGTCAGAAGGCAGCCAGGAGCGGGGCTCATCCTGAAGCCTATGTGTTGATTTTATAAATAAGATGCGCGGAAGTCAATTGGCTTCTGTCCCCCGTAAAACTGTTCCAAGCAAGACAGTAACAATGGTAATAACGTTAACCACACTTGCCTCCTTAAGACAAGTTGCTGTATCTTGGAGAAAAGGTAGCCCTATCTCTAGACTCATTTAATCCTTGCTCTAAATTTATACAATGTTTCAATTCCTACACATTTATGAGGAGGTTTTATGGAGTTATCGGGTTTTATGGAGTAATCTGGTTCAGAGACACAAAGGACATTCTTCTGCTAACGGCGGCAGAAAGCAGAAACTGCAATTATTAAAAGAGATGGGACAGATGCTTTAGAAAGAAAGACGCGGATGGCAGCTAGCTGGCCAGTGCCTCCCTGCCGCTCCCCGGAATTCTCTTCCTTTACTCCTCACATGCACCCCGAACGCTGCACACAAATTCAGCTCATTGCAGGGGACAGTTACTGAACTGGAGATGCCACAACTTCAAGTTCCCAACTAATTCGGCCAAAAGCAGCAGCCGCTGTCTTGAGCATGGGTGACAGTACCTGGCATGGTCAGGTGACTCAGTCACGTGTTATCTCAGAAGAGAACTATACTGTCCTCATCATCCCACAGCCCATCTTCAAGGCTAGGGACGGCGATCTGGGGCTCGGGTTTTACAGTTGGTGAACAGACAAGACAGATCCCCGCCCTCATGAGGTTTACATTCTAGTGAGAGAGACAAAAAATATAAACATAATCAACTACTTATATAGTACATGCTGGGTTACTTCTTCTCTAAGTTTCCTTGGTGTAGACTCCATTGCGCAGTCATCCTTCTGCGTCCCAGAGTGCCCCACGCGAAGGAGAACAGGAATCTGTCACCTGTGTGCCTTTATGAACCTCCCCCGCCCCTCCCCGACATGAGACTATAAATTATTTCAGAGTCGAGACTGTTTCATATTCATCCTGCCGTTTCCCACGGTGTCGAGTGCAGTGACTTGTACTTGATAAGCATGTAGTAAATAATAGTTTATAATTGCTAAACTGGACTGGGCCAACCTGTTAGCTTTGAGTAGAACCTGGCCTGCCATCAGGCAAGAGGAGAGACCAGACCACCATGGAGAAAACCGTAACGTGCCAGTCTTAAAACCGGAGTCCGTCCACACAAGCGAGTCACGCCAGCTGGCTTACTTGTGGCACCCAGATTAGAGTTCTGAAGCTGACTGGCTTAGAAAGGGAAGTCCTACCCATGATAAGATCTAGGTTATAACCACTGGATTGTGGACCCCCAACAAAGGTGTCCAAAGTGGATCCCTCCTGGAAGTACGTGGTGATGGGGGGTGCTGCGGAGGACAGGAGGACCGTCTATAATAAGACATCCGGTTGTTTCAGGAGTCTAGAAAAAAATGCTAACTTGGCAGCCTTTTTAGATACCAAACCCAATATGGAGAAGACGAGTATAAAAACATCTAGGTCTGGAGAGTTACTTTTAACTGGAAGTAAGTAGTTCTAAAAGCTTTTCTAAAGAACATGCCATAAGCATTTTAAAAAACTGTTCTCAGTAACCATTTTAAGGCTCCGTGGACCCAAATGAAGTTGTCTGCGATGGGGCTATCGTAAGTCCTGTTTGAGCCTAGAAGCTGAGGGGCTTAGGAGAACAGAGTTTCCATTTACTTAGGCTACAGTCCTATCCAGCGTGCAATGTTCAGAGATTCTGTAATGACAGACATGTAAGAGGATGGTAGAGGGAAGCGGGAGGCGACCTAGAGAAACAAGTAAATACGCATGTGGGCCACATGCGGTAAAGAAAGGGCCGTGGTAAGTGGGAACCGGGCACAGCTGCGTACTTGTGACAGCCTCGTTTGGAACTCTATCCATCCAATAAGCCAAATACCCCTAACAGGCTTGTGACCTCTTTACCACTTAGGGGTAAGTCGTTAAGTCTGCCATGTTTTAAAATCTCCTAATAAAAAACTAATGGTCTTCAATAAGCCCATGGAAAGATGCTCAACATCATTAGTCATCGGGGACATGTAGATCAAAACCACAATGAGATAACACTGGGATGTCTCGAATCCAAAAAGAGGACAAGAACAAGTGCTGGCAAGACGGTGGAAAAAATCGAAACCTCTGTGTGCCACTGCTGGGAATGCAAAACGGCACAGGAGTTGGGGAAAAGGGCCAGGCAGCTCCTCAAAAAGTTAAACATCAAGTTACCATTGTGACTCAACAATTCCATGCCTAGGTTTTTACTCAAAGGGACTGAAGACATGTCACTCAAAAACTTGCACATGAATGTACACAGTAGCCTTATGCGTGAGAGCCAGAAAGTCAACCCAAGCATCTCTCAGCTGATGAATGGATAAACAAAATGTGGTACAGCCACAAAATAGGATTAGTTTTTGGCAACCAAAAGGAACGAAGAACTGATACAGGCTACAACATGGATGAACCTTGAAATCATTATGCTAAATGAAAGAAGCCAGACACAAAAGTCCTGTATGATTCCATTTCTATGAAATGTTCAGAAGAGGCAAGTCTATAGAAACAGAAAGTAGGTTAGACAGACAGTTGTCAAGGACTGTGGGGAGAAGGGGAAATTGGGAGTGGGTGTTCACAGGTTCAGGCTGCTGTCTGGGGTGATGGAAATGCTCTGGAATTGGGTAATGGTCACAGCCGCACCATCTTGTGACTATACTTTAAAAAAAAATCACTGAACTGTACACTTTCAAATGACTAATTTTATGTTACATGAATTATACCTCGGTTTAAAAAATCCTTTGGCCTGGCTTTCGTCTGATTGTTTGTAGTTGCACCTTACTTAGCAAAAATTTAAAGGGAGAGCTTTAAAGTTAAAAAGCATAGTTAACGCTTAAAGCGTTCCTCAAACCCCTGAGTTATACTTCACCTGGCTTTCTGCTCGCTGTAAATCCCCTTGGACATATACAGTCAAGACAACAACTATACTCACTTTAGGTAATGTTCAGAAGGGCTGTAATTCTATTTTAAACATAAGTACTGTCTGGGTGAGGCTTCTCTTCTGTAGGCAATGTAGTTCAATACCAGGGGTTTTCAATAGTACAGCAATTCTAGACCTCGAAACATCGACAATTAAATACTTTCCTGGGAGGGCCAGAGCAGCGGGCCTCTCTGTTGTGGTAACGATGGCTCCACCACTCACTTCCCTTTCCACTGCCTTCCACAGCCTCTTTCTAGGAACCTGCTAAATTCTCATCCCCAGATCAATTCTTAAATTGGCTCCCGAGCACATTTTATCTCGTGTACAGCACCTCACACCGTACTTGGTTTACAGCAGGCATACAAAATACACAAAAATGCTTCATGAATAAAATCCTTCTCTTTTCCGAATGCAGACACATGGGATGTGCCGTCAGCAGTCTCTGCAGAAGAGTGTGGGACTCTGTGAACGCCAATGTCACTGGCCAGAAACCGGGACACTCTGTCCACAGGAAGCTGGGAGAAAGCTTTAAACAGATCACTCTTAGCAATTAATGAGTGCAGAGCTTGTGACCTACCTACTGTTGGCACTGATTAGCATCACCAAGATGTTTCTTTGAAAATGGAATAAACAAAGGAACACATATATCTACTCAATTAACAAGAAAAGTGCTGTCTTATTTTTACAGAAAAACTGCCAAGTAGCAGTGAAATGGTGTGCAAGAGTCACGTGTATATTTAGTATCAAAAAAAAGCACAATGTTCAGCGGCCAGATGGTGAAATGGATCACAATTTTTTTGCGAAGCACTTTCTCTAACATGTGATTCAGCTACATTCTCTAGACTAAGCATGCAGGCAGGAAAAAAATAATTTGCTTCCCATTCTGACATGTTCGGGGCAAAGGAAGCCCACTGCTTTCCTTAAGCTGACTACAAATAATTATTCCATGACAAACACGCCCTCAAAATTTTCTGCAACCGAGGAAAGCCACTAGGGATTTGTGTAAAATAAACAAAGGCCCTGAGTTTTACTATTTTTTTAATTTAGAAAAACAACTCGGGCCTGGACCTCAGACTGTACCTTTTCTTTAGTGCACTTTTCAAATGATAATTTCTTCCACTGTCACCATTAAATCTTAATCCATTCCAGCTCCTTGCATGGGTCATTGAGTCTATATGTTCGGGCTGTTATTTTAAAATGTTTCCCCTTGGTAGGGAAAGGGGGGGAGAAAAGATGTTGAGGGCCAGATGGGCCTCTTCACAGTTCATTTATCAAACCTAATACACTGGGCTCTACCCTCCTCTCACTCACGACTGCGGTTAAACTTCCATATAATTTGGTAATCATTTTCATTATCAGAGAGTGACCCGAAAGCAGCCTATCCTGGGACACCCAGCCCTCTGCAGCTGCTCTTTTTCTGCCTTTCCCTACAGTAGGCCCTAAGAACCTTCGAGTTTATTAGCTGCAGACTGACCTTTGGGCCGCAGAGGTCGAGCAGGGGTCAGATCAGAGGGCTTGCCCAGTTCTTTAAAAGCTATAACAAGCTGTCCATCAGGCAGAGTGGACTGTATAAACAAAGCCAAATCTTCAGAAATTCTGTACCACTTCTGTTAACACTTACCCTGCATTCACACGGCTTCTCCCGATGTACTTTGGATCATTCAACTCCAGGGAAGTGAATAGACAGCCCTAATAAGCCTATTTGGAGAGGGTTGTTTATGGGATTACCGGGCTTGGGGAAGGAAACCCACAGCACTCAGATGTGCCTCTAGAATCCCAGGGTTGTGTGACACTGTGACAAACTCGGTTACCCCGAGTCATGCAGAATTGACACTTTCCTCCAAAAGCTAAATTACAGGGAACATATGCTTTCAGTTTAAGAGACTTCAGTGAGTCCCAAACAATGGCTCGGCTCCTGGCCTGAGAGAGAGAGACAAATATTTTAAAAACCAAGTTACAAGTTTCGCTTAATATATTCTCCCTAACATCATTAACATAAACGAACCTCCTGGAAGGCGGGGGGGGGGGGGCTTTATCACAACAGACTTCTGCCGAAGTTACCGCCAGCTGCGGGGGTCTCAGGCGACCTCAATTTCTCGAAGTTGAACTCTTCCCAACACGTTCTCAAACGTGCAATATAAGGTAATTAGAGTCATCTGTATTTAACTTGCAGAGGAAAAAAAAATGTCTATTATCTAATCTAACTGATCCCCTGATAGCTTTGATGAAAGTAAAATACTGTAGTCCATTGCTTGGCCTTCGGCGAGCGCTAATTATTAGCTGTCAAAGCACATTTTGCCTCGTGTAATTCCAAAGCACACAATGGGCCCAGCTCTGAAAACACAGGCCGCTGGGCGAGCGCGGCACTGGATGCTTTGTAACTTTCACCACCACGCGCCTGATGGCTACGCGGGGCGAGGCCCAATTCCAGACGGCCAGATGAAGCTTTGATGAGGAAAAAGAAAGGTGTATGGTAACCGTCTGTTTATACAGATCATATGGATGAGTCTTTCAGATCGGTCACCAGGATGGGAAACATCAGATGGGGGTGGAGAAGGGGTGGGGGCAAGGATTACGGTTATTTAATACTCTGAGGACACTTTTCCCTTCTGAGTTCTCAAGCCACCACCCCCTTGAAATTTTCTTTCAGGTGTTTAGTTTTAAGGGGGTCTGCATCGTGTCAGCTGCTAAGCCCTTTCTTTCCTCCTCCCCTACCACAAAGGGCTTGGGAAGTTTCGTTTCAGATGCTAGACTACATCAACTTCAGCACTGGCTCCAGCTCCTGATTAAATTGTTAGCAGTTAAGGGCCAGAAATGCTGAAACCAGACTCCTTTGAAACAGGCCGTTTTGGCCATGCTGTCTGATGAGTCGGTGTATTAGGAAGTTATTGTTAACAAACCAAATGCACTGCCCAGAAGACGTCCATTCTCGTCATCTCGTCTCTGAGCTGCGCTGTCTTTGGAGGGGCTAGGGGGATGGGAGGGAGTTTGCAAGGGAATTTTTCCCTTCTTTCTTTCTCTCTCCCTTTCCTGTTTAATAAGAATCACCAGGGGAAACGATATAAAAGGTCAAACAGAGAGAGAGAAACCTCCTAGGTGCCCTCTCATGGATATTCCATGATTTAATAAAATATGCATACTTTAATGAATATACAGACTTAAATTGTAATACAAAGAAAATTTAAACATTAATTATTGAAACTTAGATTGAAAATCATTTCATTACTGTCACTGAAGCTGTCATTTACTCTGACCACACTGCAAAATAGGGAAGAAGGGGAGAATGTCACTGAGGATTTTAAAATTATGATTTCAATCCAAGTCTGAATATAGGGATAATGCACAAATTTTAAAAAGCAGCTTTCTGATATCCAATCAGAATGGATTGTTTGGTATAGCTCAGCTCGGTGGTAGAGTGCATGCCTAGCATGCACGAGGTCCTGGGCTCAATCCCTAGTAACGCCATTAAAAAAAAAAAAAAAAGAATGGATAGTTCATACTCTTAATTGTCTCCTTTCTTGGAAAATGCTCATCTTCAGCCTTGTTCAGAAAAATCTATTTTTATGATAATTGTTACTAGTAAAGCCATCAATTATTGTAAATCCTGTTGCATGAACTCATTTGGAGAATATTATGGCTATCAATAAATGTTCTTGACTCCCAGGCACACAGAATTTTTAAGTATCAAATGAGACTCTGACACAAAATCTAGCATAATTTTCCTGATTCCTCTCCCTCTTGCTTAGAGACAGATGGTAATTCAACAACACAAATTACACATCTAAAGCCTCCAACCCATTGACTGTTTTTCAAAGAAGAGCAGGATAACACGTTATTTAGCATGCAAGCATCAATTCAGTAAAACTGATGATTTGTGGAAACTTTCTGCCAGTAACAGCCTTCTAACCACAGGTAAGTCCATGTGCAAAGAAACTAGGTTGAAGCCAAAGTCATTTCTACTTGGTCAATTCTAAAAATGGGCTTGATGAAGAGTCTACCTGCAAGCGATCTGCCTCCCAAGGGATGTAGGAGCACTATGTGGATTTCCCAGACATCTGCCCTGACTCAACAGCAATGCTGCTCTTTTAGACTGTTGATTAAAAGGGTTCTTCAGCATCAGGGACTTATATTACATTATGCTCAAGACGCAAACATTTATGCTAAATGTTACACTCAGGGATAAATCACATACGCATACAGATGACATCATGCATCACGACAGAATGTAGGTACCGTGTGCCGCAAACCTAACTTCGGCTGAAAGCATCTGTAACTTGCTTCTTTTCCATGGCGCCTCACACGAGAGGGATGAGACCAGCCCTCAGGAAGGGCTTTAGCCAAAGAAAGCTCTTATTTTCCAGGGACCACACATCCCGTTCTGTAACGAACTAACCTGGCGTGCCATTCCCTCCTCAGGTTCTGGCGGGTGGTGAGCACAGCGAGAATGGCGGTCAAGATTTTGTTCCTTTGTTCCACTGGGGCCCCCTCTCTTCTAACTTCATGAAGCACAGCATTTGTCTAGAAGAAATGATGCCCAAAAAGAGAAAGAAGAAGTGAAAAATTAATAATGAAAAAAAAAAAGCCCATAAGCAAATAAGGACAGTAAATCAATGGCTTTTTTATTATAGTTCCCCTGCTAACAAATCAATACAGTAAATGATGGTCAAAAATGGCCAGCATATATTTTGTATTTAATCAATGTACATGGCACATAAGGGAAACTCTAAAGCTCCATTGCCTTGAGTAACACATCAAGATACTGCGCATTCTCGCTCTAATTTTCTCAGTGCACAGACTTTTTTTTTTTCTCCCTGGGAACTGCCTACCATGAGCTATTAATAGAAATGATTTTCACGTCCACTTCACTATGAGTTGTTTGTTTGGCCTTTTAAAACAGAGCAGTCCCTGGCTTTCCCTCTGTCTGTTTCCCGCCGCCCAGCTGAGGCTTACTACACTGCCTCTTCTTATTTGAATCATTAATTTCTACTTCCAGCCATGCCGGGCATTTTTCTTTTTCTTCGTCTTTTTTTTTTTTTTTTTTTGCTTTTGCTTCCCTCATTTTCCTTGCTTGTTGCAAATCAAAAGCTTGCAAAGAAAGGAACATTAAGAGCACAAAAATCAAATAGTATATCTCCATGAGTATCTTTCCAGCTTTGAAGATCCACTACATATTTCAAATAATAGGTCCAAGGATTCTAATGCACAGCAGACTGAGGGTTTGGGGGAAGAATCGTTTATCCTATGGTTATGGCTATAGTCTTAAAAAAAAAAAAAAAACTACAACAACACCCAGGCTTCTCCCTAGCATTTGGGAAGGTCACACGCTGCTTTTCAGAAGCAGTTGAAACGCAAGCACGTCAAACCCTGCTCTCTCTAACAAGTAGCATTACATCATAGCTCAAATTTGAAACTGTCATTTCAACTTTATCTACCACCACTCACCCCTGTAGGCTCTTTTTATATGTATTTTAAACATGCCAATTTATGTAACACTAGAAAAACAATTAAGAAAACAATGGAAGGTATTCTACTGGTTGAAATTTGAGGGAGCAGATGCCTTTCAAGTTTTAATCACAGAACCTTTCATCACAAGTATTTATCTTCCTACAACTGCAGCAGAAACCTCTAGGATTTGTAAATGTTTTTCATTTAAAGTTAGCGGGGCTTCTTTGGAGATGTTATAACCAAAACAATTGCTAAAAGGGATAAAATTGCCACTTTCTCTGTTCTGATCACTCAGAGTCTTTCTCATTTAACTGATGTCAATACCTGCGTTTACTTGAGGAGCACACTCAAAATTTGATTCTCATTTATCCTGAACTACTACTTATTTGCCCCCTATAACATTTTACAGTGCATGTTTAATATCTTCACGACACCCCGAGAAGAAGCGTGGTGACCATTTGCTGTTCTTGTTGCCTTCCATACATACCCAGTCCCCCTTTCCTGTAATAGCACCCAGATCTCCTGCTGGGAAGTCTTTTATTGTATGTGAGCTTATAGAAGCTGTCAACCAAAGTGTTCTGCTCGCCCCTATCAACAATGTAGGCCAACTTGATCCTCTTTTCGAGGACACTTAAGAATGACAAAGAAAGGGAAAAAATGTGGAGGCAACTAATCTATTTCCTTAGTTCTTACTACCCATGGTCCTCAAAGTATTCCTGGTTTCCTGAACTTTCTGAGTCCACATCACTCTTTCTTCTGATATCTTGGGTTACCCAATATCCATTCAACAAAGTCCCGTTTTGTTTACATTCATCAGAATCTGCTTCTGTTGCTTACAATCAAACACCTTAACTGATACAAACAGATAAAACAGGAAATAGCATCTTCACCATAGAGGATCCAACATAAACCTGACTAGCATCAGCCAGGAAAAGGACCCTGCTCCCTGCCTCCTCGGCCCAGAATTACAGCTACTATACTGGTGATCTACCCAGCTGGACACTCAAGGAGCTTCTGGGGCAACAACATTTTCGGCCCTCCAGCACAGGGCAGAATGCTGGGTTTCTCCAGGCAATTCTACTGCATGAAGCCCAAGCTCCATATGGCTAAAGCAGGCGTTGCAGATTCAGATACCCACGAGGGCCAGGAAGGTAACATGAATGAGTTAAGCCAGGTTACCGGAAGAGAGCACATGCTCTGTCTATAAAGACAGCCGCTATTCAGCACCAGCCAACTCGGCCATTCAGGAAAGCAGTTTCGGTGGTGCCAGATTCGTGAATTTTCAAAATAAACAAGAAATCTGTTTCGTTTTTTTTTTAATGTGAAGACTGCTGATTTTAAAATGTTGGAAACTAATTTTTAAAAAATTTATTTTAAGTACCACGTGGGCCAAACAAGAAACAACGATGGCTAAACAGATCTCGGGCAGCTGCCAATCTGTGACCCCTAGCATGAAAGATGTCTAATTTCAGAGAGGTCCTGGCATCAATGGGTGTTCTAACAACAGCACTGCTCCTTGTCTGTGATTCTCTACTTCATGTACTTAAAGTTGGAAGGAACCTCAAAAAGTCATATAGTTTATCACTATGTCTACAGGTACATTTTACCAAAAATGCTTCAAATAGAAAACAAAGTATACACCCAGATGGCTCCAAAGACAGGAGGAAAATAAAATTATTTTTATTGGCCATTTAACACATTGGACTGTGTTAAAATCACTTTTTTAAAGAAGTCATGTATCTCTTCTTTGCCTTTGCATCATTTAAATTTGATCCAGAAGCCCTTGTTTCCGGTGGATTCTGAACAGCCTCTAAGGGGGGGAGAGAAGGAAGGATGTAAGAAAGGGGGTCTCAGGAGGGCAGGGAACTGCATCTGTTTAGTTCACCACTGTATCCCTGCTGCTCGCCTAATGACTTTTAATAAATATTTGTCAAATAGGTAATAAAAACAGGAACTCAAAAAACAAACATTGCAAAAACAAAGAGCAAAGGAAGACTGTCTCCTTTTAAGAAATTACTTTTATATAGACTTAAAACTTAAAAAATAGGTAAACTAAGAATTAGTGATGTGCTCTACCAAGGAGCTCTCTTCACTTCACAAAAGGATTCACTTGCAGGCCTATTTAAATAACTAGCTCCCTTAGTTCAGAGTTTCCCAAACTGTAGTCATTCTAGCACAGTCTCATAATTCCTGCTGTATTTGTGTATAAGTTATGTAATATTTAATATTTTTATTTAAATTGACCTGTATCATAAAATATAAAATGAATTCCCTTCAAAATAAAAATGAAAAGCCAGTGCTACTTGTCATAAATGAGAAGATAATCATAAAAATAATATATTAAAAACAAAGTTATGTGTTTATTTCATTCAAGATGGATACTGTTGCTTGCTGAAGGCTCTGAGACTAAAGCCTGCTTCCTCTTTGTAAAAGAGGCCATTAACAAGTGTAGGAGAATGTTAGAGACACAATCACAGGGATACAGGGGTTGAAAAGGAGCAGAAGGGGAACTCACTTTCTCCGCGTGGTCCTCACTATGTGCAGAGACCTGGAGCACCACCTAGCATCACCCTGGGTAACACCGTGGTTCACACCCCACACTCTGGGTGCCCCGCCCTACTGCAATGGTTTTCCAACACTTCACAGATAAACCTCTTTTCTCTTGAAACATATTCTTATGTGAAACTCAAGATATGAAACAAACTGGAGCAGTTCTCTTTGAAGCTTTGAAGGTATGTTAGACCTGAAGGTTCTCCCTTTGTCCCAGGGCATCTCTTCAAAACCCCAAGGAACATTTGCCAACCTCAAGCCAATGGTGTCTAAGATGGCACTCAAGTTTTTAAACGTTTATACATTGCTGGTGGGAACGCAAAAGAGTGACATTCTGGTAAAAATTCTGGCAGTTTCTTATAAAGTTACATACATACACTTAATATATCACCAGCAATCTCATTTGTAGCGATTTACCTATAGAAATAAAAACTTATGTTCACACAGAAACATGCAGACAGATGTTGACAACAGCTTTATTTGTAACTGCCAAAAATGGGAAATAACCTAAATGTCCTTCAAAAGGTAAATGGATAAATACCATGATACATCCATACAGAGGAATACTGCTCAACAAATAAAAAAGATGGGTACTTGATACAGGCAGCCACTTGGATGAATCTCAAACTCATCACGCTGAGTGAAAGAGGCTTGTCTCCAAAGAATAAACACTGACTGATTCCATTTATTTGACATTCTGAAAAAGGCAAATTTTAGGGACAGAGAGCAAACCAGTGAGGGAATTTCTGGAATGACGGGACCATTCTGTCTCCTGATTGTGGTGGTGGTTATAGGAGTTTATACACACATTAAAAATCATAGAATTGTATATCCCCAAAGTCGATCTCATCGCACGGAAGTTTTATACGATTTAATTTTTAAAGTTCATTTCTATCACATTTTTAGGACAAGAGAAAATGCAGGGAACAAGACAGCATATAAATACACCTGAAAGATTAAGACACTAGTAAAAATACAGAGAAACATATCTGGATTATAAAACAGATTCTGTTACAAAAAAAAATTTTTTTAAGATATTGGGAAAGGATGGGTGAACTTAGCTTGAGCATTCAGACCCTAAAATACAGTATTTCATAAAATTTCGGGTGGAAATAAGTCCTTGCACAGAAGGAAATTTCAGAGTGCCAAAGAGCATTCTTCTTACAAAAATGAACAGTGATACTTTTCACCTTGTAAGTGTTGGCTCCGCAGGGGTGGACTTTACACAGGAGATGTTAATAGCCCATTTTCCCATCAGTAGTAATGTAGAACCGTCTTCAAACAAGTACCAATTTTTCAACAGTCTCTTATTACCAAAAACACATTCTCCGTATCTGCTTCCCAAAATACAGGAGAAGTAAACCACAGGTTTAGGAACCATGCTCTGGAGGTTAAATTTCATGTCATTAGTGATTCTCTTTGAAGAGAAATCTATGGAAATGCTGGCCTATCAGGAAAAGACTAAGAATATTCCTAAGAGTGCTGGCTGCTCAAATCCCAGCTGTCACCGCCTAGCTGTGGGCCTTCTTCACAACTGCAGAATGGAGAGGAACCTCCCTGGGGGCCTGGGGAGGACCAGCTGCCCAGGTACCATGCTACTGTGATTTCATCTTAAACGCACCCATCGACCTTGTGCTAAGTTGTGCTATTTTAACAAGAGGATTCCTACAAGTATCTATAACTTGAAATGAAAGATTTCAAAAGGAAATCAGGCAACTACTGAACAGTCACAACCATGAGGAGCTTCTACCAGAAGCCAGAGGCATCTTCTTTTGCATATTCTCAGCGCGAGCAAATGTTTATCCTTTGAGGGTGGGTTTTATTTTTAGAATCAGTCATGCTTTTATTGGACTTCTCTCCATTAGTAGACCCTTCCCTCTAGGCCCCCACCCAATACCTGTCCTGTCCTGCTTAGCCTCCTCTCATTCTGAGATCCTCAACTGTGGTGAGCCCAGAGCTCTGCCCTCAGTATCCCTCTCATGTCTCCTGCTTGCTCCCTCTGTAGGTGACCTCCCCTCCAACCTCCCCTTACAGTCCCTATAGGCTAATGGCTTCAAGCAGACATCTACCTCCAAACAGACCTCTCTGTTGAGCTCCAGCCCCAGAGAGCCCGCAACTGGCTCTCTCTCCTTCAACGCACACCTCAGACATGGCACCTCAACCTCAACGTGTCCACATCTGAACTACAATTTTTGCTCGCCACTGTCTTTCCTCTTCATCAACATGCTTCTCCTCCTGTATTTCCCTAGAACGGACAATGATACCACTGTCAACGCCATCACCAAACGAGATATCCACGAATCACCCTCGTCTCCTCCCTTTCCTTTCTCTGCACTCCCTACCCTTGAACATTACCTCCTGTCACTCCTCTCTGTTCAGTCTCACTCCGATTAATTTATTCTCCACTGCCATAGGCTTAGTCCAGGCCATCTCTCATCTGGGCCGTGAAATGGTGCCCAAAGAGCGTCTCTCGGTCAATCTTGCCCCTTTCATGAATTTTCCTCCTAAAGGAGGGGTATATCAAGGCCAAAGGAACTCAAGAGCTTTAGCCTCCAAGACCCACCTAAACCAGAGCAGCTCTGTTCATGCATCCTTCAGCTACTGGCATTTGAGAGATACAAAACAACATATATTTTTTAAAGCCCACATTCCTTAACCTGAAAAAAAAGCAAAAGCAAAAAAAAAAATAATAAAAAATAAAACCCCACCTCATTTTAATATAGGCCCCACTTACTTCTCAAGTCTTAGCTCCTTCTGTCTTCTATTCCATATAAAGTAAGTGCAATTCTCTGAAAATACATGCCTATTCTATACTACACATTCACCTGTATCTGGTTGTATAACTTACCAGTAACTACTAATTCTTCAAGACACATCTCAAATAACACCTCCTCTGTGAAGTCCTCCATGAACCACATCCTTCCACCAAATCAAGCAGAGTGGATCACCCCTTCTTATGCGCCGCCTCTGAGCATCTCACAAACCACGTCTTATTCCATTGCAAATATGTATTCACAGGACGTTTCCTCCTCCGGACTGTGAGCGCTATTACAGCAGGAAGGGTCTCTACCCCTTTTTTCTTCATATTCTCCAAGGTGCCTGGTTAGGTGCCATGTCATGAAAGTAGACTCCTGACAGATGCAGGTTGAACAAAAGAAGCCAATGACACGTCAGGGCATGTCTCGTGAATGAGATGAACAGAGTACTATTCAGGATCAAAACTATATGCGAAACAAGCTTTGGTTTGATTCAAACTATTCACGAAGATAATTCTAAGAAAAAAGTTATAAAACCTATGTTTAAACAACAGCCATCAAGAAAAACAAGTACATGTAATCCCTAGGTGACTACCTAGAAGGGCCGTATTTATTTGGATAGCTGTACCAAAAAAACACATGCTTTTACTACATTATGACCACATTTAACTCACGCGCACCCTCCCAATAAGCTAAAAGAAGTCTCACTCTCTCCATGTCCGTGGAGAAAACTACTCTGGTAACCCATAGAGTTCTAAGGACCTCCAAGAATTCCGCAGTGGCTTTAGCTGCTCCTGGCTGAAAACTTTACACATAAAAGATTAAGTAAAAAATCCACACCCAGAGAGAGAGAGATTAACTGACTGACTGATGGAGAATGAGAAAAGAAAAACCAAAACTGTAAGGCTCTAAGAAGCCTTGAATTTTAGGCTTAAGTTTCACATCTTTCCGGGAAAAAGTCTCCCAATTCTGAATTTATTCAGTTAAAACTGAGCAACTCACCTGATTCTTGTTGGCTATATTCTCACACTCAGTAACTTTTAGTCCGTCCTGGCTATAGGATAGCACGAGGGAAGGACTGTGGACATACGTGCAATATGCAGAATTGGCCGCATATAAGGGTTTCAGACAGGAACCACTCTGGGAGTTAAAAGGAGAATTATGGTATTCACTCATTACTAATAATTGTGTATCAGCCTTTAATTCTTTTGGTTCCTTTCTGATCTGAAGTAACAGCTTCTGATAGGCCTTCAACTCCAAAACCTACATTTAATCCATCCTTCCCACAAATCAGAAAACTTGGTCTACGGAAATGCCCGGAAACAGGAGGCCTTCTATAAATATGGCGGGTGATCCCTCTGCTTAGTTCATTAAAAAAAAAAAAAAAAAGAAAGAAAGAAATCTGCTGCTGTTTTGCCAATTTCAAAAGCCATGTAAGCCCCAGGATGCCACAAGCGCATGCCTTTCCTGCCTTCCCATCTCCCTACCCTCGCCGCCACCACCAAAAAAGTCCCACCGCTGTGATGGGAAAAATGCCATTCCTAACACGTTTTATATACATAGCCGCCTCATGTGAGGGTTGTATTTCCCCTCTGCACACACAAATTACAGAGATATGCTCTGCCTGATAATGAGGGCTAAAGGTTCAACTTGTGAAGAAACTTGGTTTAAGATGTTATCAGCTGGGAAAGCTATTTCCTCACATCAACATTGCCACGGGCTGTCAAAAACCCAACCAGGGCTCTCCTCTTCAAAAGTCCAGGAACATTTTTTTTTTCCCTGTCTTTCTTCCCCCTCCCCATCACCCCCCTTTTAAAAAAAAAAAAAAGAAGAAGAAGAAGAAGAAAGGCACAGAACCCACTGAGATAGCCTTGGTCCCATCAAAGAGAGGTCGATCTCGGGTCTTCCTTCATTTACTGATTGTCAGTGTAAGATGGCTCTTTTGTGAGGCCTCTGTGGCTCGATGCTGAGTGACGCCTTCACATTTTCTAAACTGGACTAGGCACCACCGAAGATTTTCAGCGTGCTCGGATCCACAGCCCGGCAGAACAAATAAACATTCCTCTCAGCCTTTTTGCCTACTTTATCTCCCTCTCCGGGAACAAGAGGGTTTGGGGGTGCTAATGTTTACACAACGTTCAAACTTTCTTCCCCCTGTTTCCTGAATTTGAGAAAACACATCCTGGATGACCTCGGCTGAGAGATAACACCAAGTCACCACCCGGTGCCACGTCTACTGGACCACTTAAGGCTGCCGTCTTCATCCCGTCCCTCCCCTCCCCCACCCCTCACAGCCTGACCAAGGAAAGCAGGAGATAAGCTAGACTGTCTTGAAAGGCAGGCACAAAGGCAGGAGTCTCCAAGAGGCTGCCAACAAAGCGGCCTTTTATTCCCACCTAAAGATGCACTTGGTTCAGTTCATCTCAAAGACCCACTGATTTGAATGAACATCTCAGCCGAGTTGACCAAATGAATCCTCAAAAATGTCCCCAGAAGACAGATTTTGGCATTCTTCCATTATGTGCTATTGAGATGAGGGAGCTGAGAGTGATCAAGAATGTCTGCAGGGAAAGAATTCAGGGAAAATGCTTCTTTGATCCGTTTCCTCATCTGTAAAGGGGTGTATGTAACAGCACCTAGAGTGCTTGAGACGATTACATAAGACCATCCATCTAAAGCACGTTGCCCAGGGCTTGGCACATATAAAATGCTTGACAGATATCAGAAATTGTTATTGCTGTCATCGGCAGCATTATGTGTTTTAAAAATCAGGAAAAAAGATCACAGAAGATAATGGATACTGATTTTTTTTAATCCTAAAATACCACAGTCATGAATTTGAATAATTACTTAATATTTTTCCCAAAGCACTTTCACAGTAGTTCCCATTTTTTCCTCCTCCTACTAGTATAGAAATCACTCTATTTTATTTGTTTCACTAAAAGCTACAGAACCACAGCAGCCTGCCTGGGATCACATAACTCTCAGGACAGTTGTGTGGGTGACCGCTGGGATGCCCGGGCTGCTGGGGGACAAGAAAGCCTGTCCCAGTTGTGGAACCTGGGGTCTTGGGGCAGTGAGTCAAAGCCAGACCTCAGAACCCAGGTGGCAACTTTTGTGGAAACACAAAGTGATCCATGTGTTTGTCAAGGAAAGAAGGAGAGAGAGATAGGAAGGAAGGAAGGAAGGAAGGAAGGAAGGAAGGAAGGAAGGAAGGAAGGAAGGAAGGAAGGAAGGAAGAAAGAAAGAAAGAAAGAAAGAAAGAAAGAAAGAAAGAAAGAAAGAAAGAAAGAAAGAAAGAAAGAAAGAAAGAAGTCAAAGGGAAAAGGGAAGAAAAAAGAGAAGAAAGAGAAAAAGGGAAGAAGAGGAGAAAAGAGAGAGAGATTCAAAAGAAAGAGGAAAGGGGAGGGAAGAGAGAAAAGGAAGCAAGAAAGAGAAAAAAAGAAGGAAGAAAGAGAAGAAAGAAAAGAAAAGAAAGAGAGAGAAAGGGAGGAAAAAAGGTGAAGAGGGGAAAAAAAGTGTTGTTTATAAAAGCCAGCTGCTTGGGTCTTGGCGCCAGCAGCCCCTCATCCCGCTATTTGACGCTCGCAACCCCACTGCCCCCACTGGCACAGGTACAACTAAATGTTGACTTCAATGCTTCAGAGAGCACTCGACTGATTTTGTACATGATTAATTGCCAAAGACATGGCTGGCCATATGGAACAGAGAAAGCATCAAGTAATTCATACTTCTGCATGTGATCGCTTGGCCCCTGTTGTTTTAATGTACAGGAAAGAGCTAGTATAGCACAGCCCTGGTGTCTTGCCCCTGACAGCCCATTAAGAAATCTCAAAGCACCTAGTCGAAGTTATGCTGTTGGCTTTTCAATAGCAGCCTAATAAAACAGAAGCAAAGCTTTCCAACCAGTCTTAAATCTTTCACATACAGTACATTAACTACTGGGGCTAAAACAACGGGCTTCTTATGATAGGAAATGGGATTTGATTTCTAGCCTCTGCATACTTACTGAAAGCCTTTTCTTGACCTTTATGGAGTTTACAAAATCATTGTTCTTTCTCCCCCCACGTTTCCCAAGTAGCGTAATAGATTCGTTTGTTTCAGGAGAGTCCACACTTCGTCACTGTTCCATGCAGTCTATGTAATAAAGCTGATTCATTCAGAGGTGAAAGAAACGGAATAATTATTCTTGCCAAAAGCACCCAGGAATCATTCTAGCTTCTGAGCATTCACCTTCTTTAAAGACAAAGAAAAAAAAAACACCCTGAAATCTATACAGTAGTGGGGAAAGCCTTACAGACATACTTTTACTACCCTCACCTCCCTTTCCCATCACTCTGAAATGAAGCCATTCGATTCAGGGAAGAATGTCCCCTTATTTTCCAGTTGTTCCACTGTCTGAGTGACACTCCGGTCCAGGCAAATGGGGAAGATGTCACTTCAGGAGCAATTCTATCCAACTTAACAGTCTCCTAGCTTTATCCATTACTAAAATCTTAGCAGACTGTTACTTTCAGTCTAAGGGGAACAGATACACATTGCCACAATGTTTTCCTTTCAAGGATTTTCAAATGACAGCACTAAAAATGGTAATACCATCAGTAGCTTCCTTTGTCAGTTCTGACATGTGTTGGCGGGGGAGGCTTTGTTGGCACCTTTCACTAGAAAATATTTATATAATGCTTCCCGTCTCGGAATTTTTAGGTGTTGAAATTATCCTCACTCCAGAAGACACCATATATGGGAAATTCCACTTGACTGCCTATTCATTAGCAGGGCTGTAATTGCTTCTACCGCTGAAATGAGCTAACAGCACATTTAGAGCTCGAGCCAATGGGAAATACCCTGCCTCCCTGCTGCCTCGCCTTCCTCGGAAGCTGCTGGTACTTTCTAGGATGAGTGAATTGACTGAAAAACAGTCTCACCAAACAGACAGCATGAGCAAGACTCTTGGAAGAAAGAAGAGGCAAAGGTCTTGAGTGTGACTCAGTGATGTGGCAACAAAGACCCAACACAAGACTCCTACAAAGACAAGAGAGTGTTGTCACTGACCACTATCTTCTAGAGAGTGATTTTGTTTTATTAGAGTATGCTCCATAAGGTACGATGAGAATGTGATTCCCATTTCATAGATGGGAAAACTGAGATTGGGAAGGTGAAATGCCCAAGAGTAAATACACAGCAGTAGCAGAAGCGCAAGCATGCTAATCTTTACATTCCTTGCTGACTGTTCACTATGATGGGAGATGTATGTTAATTATGTAATAGATAATACACAAAAGTATTGTGTATTCTGCTTTATGTTATATACACACACCTAATAAAAAGTAATACACATAAAAGTACCTTTCTGAAGCCTCATCCATGGAAATAAACCTACCATAGCTGCAAAATCTTTGGTAAAGAAAATAGAAAGGTTTAAATGACAGCCACGACACAAAGCAGTACCACCTGGGTCTAGAATTAAGTAAGGACGTATGTATACATTTCACGTAATGAATCCTAGAATGACAGCTGACTTCTCTCCAGTTACTTTAGCAGTGCCTCGCCTCATCTTTGTCTTTTCATCACAAACTATTCACTCTATACATAAAAAGCCAGAATTCTCCCAATGCCACCATGGCACATGCCTGCCCCCAATTCCCCGCCACCACTTGGAAGAATCTCCCTGCACTCATCTGGCTGTTGTCGGAGCCCGTTAATTAAAGGTGAGGGATGGCGAGCTACACCAAGCGCTAAGTAACTGAAACTTGGATGATGTCTGGTTGAAAAGTGGCTTAGCATCTCCCAATCCTTGGGCAAGTGAGAAGTTACCCGAGCTCTCCATCAGGTCGGCAGCTCCCTCCTTCCCCCCAACATCAGGAGCACAAAGGCTGAAGTGGTCTGTCATGCACACTGGATTACATGAAGTGTAAAACATTGGGGGGGGGAGGGAGGGGCAGGGGAGGCCTTTGAAAGGGAACGGGAAAGAGAAATCACACTTGCGAGAGGCTCCAGCTGACAGCTCAGTCCCTAACAAGTGAGACAAGTGAATATGTTTGGAAACCTTGTGGATGCGGGAGGAGTGGGGGCCTTTTGTCTGCAGCCCTACAGTGTGTCTTTAACCCAACTGCTGCCTGCATCACTGAACATATGTTTTCTCCACAAGAACTGAAGCAGAAAAGGCTCTTTGTTATAATTCACTCCTTTGTATATATCGCCTCCCCCACCCCTGCTTCTGCCCACCCCCCCCTTCACAGTAACATTCAAACCAAGTCCCTGGTGGACATTTTAACTGCTCGGGAGAGTGAGACCAGAAGGTCCAGTTGAGACCCTTCTACTATCCCCAGGCCTAGAAAACTGCTCCCCCCAAAGTAGCAGTCACAGCACGGGGTCCATTTATTTAGTGCTTACTATGTGCCAGATATCGCCACGAGCACTTTATCAATATGATCTCACGTCGTTGAGAAAATAACCGTATATGCGGCACCTCTATTTTTTAAATGAGGAAACTGAGGCATGGAGAGAGCAAGTAACTCCCCAAAGGAAGAAAGAAGTTTGGTTTTAGACACGTGAAGCTGGAAATGCTGTGGGACATGCAGCAGACAGGGGTCTGAGGTAGGAGAGGAAGTGTAAGTCAGACCTGAAGATCTGGGGAAATCACACACACACACACAAACACACACACACACACACACACACACACACACACACACATGCACGTGCATACACACACCATTCTGCACTTTAAATGTCCCTGTAACCAGAAATTGACACAACATTGTAAACTGACTATACTTCAATAAAAATATTTTTAAAAAATTAAAAAAAAAACTACTAAGAAAACAATACTCACAAAAAAAATGTCTCTGTATCTGAGTTGGGAACAGGACAGCACAGAACTGAAATTTAAGCGGAGCTGATGGGGCAGGTAATGAAGAGAAGGTTATGGCGGGCGGGGCAGGAGGGCTTTCTTCCTGTCCGTGTGGGTTTTAGGATGGGGAGACAGAACACAGGGTCTGGAGTCCGACTGCATTCATTGCTAAGCTGGCCACGGGCAGGTGACTTCCCCTTTCTGAACCTCAGTCTCCTCACCTGTAAAATGAGGGGACATCTAGCACCTACTTCAAAGGATGGACAGGATTCAATTTTTTACACGTCAGGCCCTTCCAGAATAGTGCCTGACACATGGTAAGCAGGGGTTAGGTATTAGCTACTTTTGAGTACGAATCACTGAGAGCCACAGGAAAGCTACTAAATTTGATCATCATTCATCTACTACCTCAGCCTTTCTTTTTCCCTCTCTCCCCATTCAGTGTTGAGCGTCTGTAGCAGTTAAGCTGACATCTCTAACGTGGATGCCTTCTGGCTGGTGATGATGGTGATGATGTAGCAGCTAACATGACTGAACACTCACTACCTGCCCAGTGCTGTTCACGGGCATGGTATCACTGAATCCTAAAATTAAGTCTATGAGATAATGAGGAAACTGAGGAATGGAGATTTTGCAGATTAAAAAAAAATAACTGAGATGTAGAAAGGTTAAGCCATCGGCCAAATTTTACACCATCAGTAAGCAATTGAGCCAAATCTAACGCAGGCATCAGACTCCAGGGACCAAAGCTAACATACAGGTGAACCGATTCACACTTTACAAAGGGCTTTCACGAGCACGATCTCATGCAATTCTCATAAAAACTATGTGAGTTGCGCAGACCGAGTATTATGCACCACATTACTACAGACAAGGGCTCTGAGGCTTGGCTACATTAAATAACTCACCCAATATCAAAATTAGTATAGGAGTCAAGCTACGACCGGAAGGCAGGTGTGCCAGCCCCAGGCCCAGCACGCTTTATACACACAGAACACATAGAACAGACACTACTGAAGGCAAATGCCCGTATGATAAATCAGTCAGCCTGAGCCTCAGCTATAAGGTGGTCATTTGTGAGGCCACGGTACCTGGCCACCAGGAGCTTATGATCTAGGTAGGGAAGTAAAATACATACACAGGGTGAAGCGTGACCAAGGAGGTTACATAAATTAACTGCTGAATGCAATAAAGCTCTTGGAATTGATTTTGATTTATAAAACAGTTACTCGACTAGAATGTCCTGTTCATGGCCTCGCATAACCTTAACATTCTCATCTAATCCTGATCTGCTAAGTACTCTTGTCCTTTTCATTTTGATGCAATGAAAACTAAAATGCAGACCTGTAAGAACAAAGATACAGCTAATAAATTTCACCACCTACGCCTGCCCACCCTTAAAAAAGTCTTATTTTTCTTAAGATTCCTGAGGTCAGAGTTGAGTCTCGCTGTAGTGAAGAAGCTCATGCTATTGACAATGTGACTATTAAAACTCTAAATGAAGTAACAATCTGGTAGGGAAAGATAATTCAGTGAAAGTCACGTGGGCAGAGCTGCTGCACTTGTCCCCAGATAACATCTACCTAAGACAAATGCAGTCCCTGCTGGGCCACTCTCTGGAAACACCACTGTCTGCCAAGTCTTCAATGTCAGCATTACTTACTACTCGGCACATATCTATTCAGAAAAGACACACACACACACAATTTGGGGATACAGTTCTCAAATAGGAATTCAGGACCTATTTAAGTGCCTATTAAACCAGCAATTTAAGTATATATTACTAATGCATTGATAGTAGCTATGAGAATATATATATATATATAACTGAATCACTATGCTGTACACCAGAAATTAATGCAACATTGTAAACCGACTCTACTTCAGTTTAAAAAAAAAAAAAGGCAAAATAAACATTTTTAAATAGTAGCTATGAAAAGAAAAACACATTTCGGTGGCTATATAAAATATAATCAGGCCAGTACTAATACCAATAACAAAAACAGTAACAAAAACCATCACTAGTTGAACGACTACCACGAACCAAGCTCTGTCCTGATCACTTTTCATGTTTTCCTCATTAAATCCTCACAACAGTTCAATGAAGCAGGTTTCATTATTATCTCAATTTATTGATAAGAAAATCAAGGTACAAAAATATTAAGTACCTCGTCTCAGATCCCACCACTGGTAAGAGGTGGGGTCAGGATGCAAACCTAGGCAGTCTGGTAGCAGAGGTCACTCCCTCACGCATTAAACTATGTAATGACTCAGGAACACCTTCTATGAGGTGGGGTTACAGCATCTCATTTAATCCTTCCAACAACCCCACAAAATTGGTTGGTATCACTAACAAACTCATTTTACAAGTGCTTAATAACTGGCCCAGGGTCTCACTGCCGGTGGGCGGCAGAGTAAGAATGACTAGTAGAACTGAGGTAAACGGTATTAAGTTCTTGGCAGTGATTTCAGTGCAGATGAGGGCTCGGAGATGGTCTCTACTTGTGGAAGAAAGAATGGCTTGTTCACTTCCGGATGCCTGGAGTCCCATGTGGACACACAAACAGAAGACCTGAGGTCACGGGGACTAGTACGATTTTTGGAATACAGAAGACAACACCAGATGCTTGGTGAGCCTCCTGTCCACCGAGGCTCTTCAGATATCTCGGATCCTTCCTAGCTATAATGTCCAAATCATGGTTGAAAATGACAATATCGTTTAGGATTTTTTTCACCCTTTCTCACATTTATGAATATTACATCTGAAAGGAATACGAGCGTCAGGCGGAACCACTGATTTCTGAATGCTAGCATTATCCAGAAAGTTACAAGAGTCGCTGAGTTTGGCAGATGCTACCCTGTTTATATGTTTAGTGCCACTGACAGCAGCCATCATCAGATCTTATATGAGGCTTAAGCAATAGAAGTGTCGCTTCCTTCTGGTCAGGAGTATACCTACTGTTCACATAAGCATTTAGTTTTAGAATGTGACTGAAAGAACATCTACAGATTTAGCAGAATTTGTATGCGAAGTTTATGGAAATGAGATTTTCGACTCCAGACTTCTCAGGAATTTATAGAGGGAAACTATCACCACACTGCATTCATTTCCTTAAATCATTCCAACTGCGATTTGGACTAAAAGAAACAAAGGACAACCCCACGAGAACACAGAGGGGCTCAGCACACGAGTAGGGTATCTGGTACCTGTCAGCATAAGCAGTAATGGGCATCTGCCCAGTGGTCCGCCTTTGCCCTTTCACTCATCTTTCAATGCCTCCCATTTATAGAACGCTTAAGTTCTAGGGCTGTAAATGACATTTCATTCATTGTTAGGGAAAGAAAGTGATTATTCCAACTTCAATTATGAATACCTTTGAAAAGCTATACCCTCAATGAAGCACCTTGCTATAAACAGGTACAGACCATGTGAGAGTTGACCTTAGCTTTGAAAATGTAATGTGGTCACCACAGATGTTGCTTTGAGAGCCCCAAGGACAACAAAAACCACATTTCTGTCTGGAGGGATACGATCTAAAACCTGTTAATACTATTGCTGTTGGCATGAATTCTTACTTAACTCCAACTGGCTGTGCTCAGAACGGTTTTATGCTTTGATAAGCAGATATTATTGGCTCATCTTATAGAGATAATTGCCTCTCCTGCCTTGTTTAATGGTTATACATTCCATACCCAAAGATTAAACCATTGTAGAAAGCCCGTGATGGGCACAGTCCTTTCATGCTGAAACTGTCTCCATGAGACTGAGCAGGGACACTTTAACTTTGGGGTTTACACAATGGGTTTTCTGAAAGGATTAGAAAAATGGGCAACAACTGAACCTCCTCCTCCCTCCTGTTCAAGTCTACCACCTGCTGCGGCATTTTTGTTTCAGTAACAAAGAAGCCTTCATGTTTGAGGCTCATATTTAATGTTTGCTGAACTGGCCCCCTTTCATTTTGGTTAACTCTTAAGGAGCAGAAAAAGAAAGATTTCTTGCCTAACAAACAAATAAACACACTAACAATACTTCCCTGATTGACCTGCAACAAATAAATATACATGTGTCTAGGAACACACGTGCACTGGCCTGCTTACCTCTGTACGCCACCCCGAAGTCAGGAGATGCTCTATTTATATTTAATAAAGCATCATCAGTCACTGAGAGCCGCATAACACTTGTGATTTCATGGTTTGCTACAGTAACAGGTGCTGTGGTAAACAGGAATGTAAAGTGTTAAAAAAAAAAAGGTGGGGGGAGTGGAAGGGGGATCACTTCAGAGACATTAAGCAGCTTTAAACATTGACAGCAGAAAGGGAAAATTTTTAAGCAATTTGGTCAGGTCAGTAAAAAGAAACACAGGTCAAAGAAACAAAATGGTACCCAAAAATTCTGCCCATTGATAAATGGCCATACTGCCTGTGGTTGGGTGCACAGGCAAAAGCCAAGCAACTAACTGTTGTGTGAAAACGAAAATATGCTCTCTTTGTGGTACTCTGACAATAAGTCACTTCAGCTGGGTGAGCGCTGGAGGCCCCCATCCTCCCTGAGTGCGCGGCTGGGGGAGACATTAATGAAAACAAAAGGGTCCATTTTCATTGTAACCATGCAGAAGGGTTAAGCATTTGACCTTCAAGTATGGTGTGCTTGTGCTCGGTGGAAAGGTTCTTGACAATATCAACAAGAATTACTGCTGTTCGAGAAAGGGGACACAATTAAAAACAATCTCAGATGCTTGTTGTACAGCTGTTCAAGTTTCAGCTCTGCCTGACCTCTAAGGATGCTACATGTTTAACGGAAACAATTTAAGATATTTTAGTGAGTCCCGTAACCATTCACCATCACCATCCTTCCACTTGGGAGTACCTTGCCTTAACCACAAAGGGCTTTTCCAGTAATGAGATTTTACGCTGCGGGGTTTACCCTTAGAGCCATTTGCCCCCGCCTCAATCTGTCCTCCACTTGCTATCTGACCACCCTGAGAAGAAACCACAGGCCAGATCTTACAGGGGACTTGGCAGGAGGCCAGAATGTTTGACTTCAGAGAACCCAATTCTTTGAAAATAGTAGGGTGGTTTTCTTTTTTTTAAAGCAAAATCTTATCATACTTTACTTTCCAAAAAAGATGTTACTGAAGAAAAGTTTTTCTTCTGTTAAGCGCTAATTTATCTGAAAAGTACTTTTCTTTATTTGAACAAATATCACTTATTTTGCACTCACTTATTTCCAATCTGCGCAAGAGGAAGCCCTGAGATGTCCCCAACAAAGAAACAGGTAAAGAAAAAACAAAGAACACAAGCATTTTTTTCTGAGACAGCTGAGAAGACGGTCTTAAAAGAAACAGAAATTCTGAGGTAAAAGACTAACTCCTTTGTCTCAGCTGAGGGAAACCACTGTCTTCCTGCTGTTTGATCTTCTTAGAGTCAGCAAAAGGCTCTGAGACTCTTCCACAAATAAGAGGGTCCCTGGCAAGTGACAGTGGGAAGTTGCTGTCCACCAGTGGGCCGGGACAAGGCTGGAAAGACGGGGGCTCAAGTCAGGGCCTACCACAGCCTTTAAAGGCACAAACCATAGCAGCCTGCTCCAGATTTGAAGAGGTGAGACGTCCCACTTCTCGAGAAGAAAGGAAATCCTAAGGAGGTGAAACAAAGGGAAGAGACAGGCCAAATCTCGTACAGAGCGGGGGCATGGGGAAAGTTTTGTTTGTCAAACACACTTTAATCTCTAGAGTCACCAGGGCTTTGATGTTGCCCCAAACAGAAAATCTACATGGCTTGTGAGATTTACAGCATTTCTAGTGGGAACAGTTTCATGCTCCAGGGTTTTTCCTTTGGAGATTAAGGTTTATTTTATCCCTGTGTTCCCTGTGTCGGATTGTAAGAGGCTCATCAGAGACAAGGACATTCTCCTGCCCTCTGACTCATCAGATACACCCAACTTTTATTCATCAAATCAGGTTCGTTTTCAGGGAACAAAGCTGCTGGAGAGGATCCAAACTGTGGGGTAATCACTGTCATTCTGACAAGACAGAAGTGTTTCTCTTGCAAAGAGTCAGCTCCTAAGAGAGATCACAAAAAAAGGGGGGGACTTAAACATGGCTGTGCTAATCTCTGTATTATAAAAGACCACACAATTCATTTCTTAAGTTGAAATGAGGAGAAGCAAAGTAGATGGGAAAAGAAACAAATCATCACCTCGGCCCGTACATCGAGGCAAGCCCACCGCAAACCCTGGTGCGCAAACAGTGGTAAGTCACGTAGAACAGAAGGGGTTTAAAAGGGCCACGTGAGGTACAGTTAGTTCACTGGAAGGAGCTCTGAGCATTTCCATGAACTTGCCTTTCTTTAAGCTGGATCTCATTCTCCTGACCTAAAAGTGAGATCTCATCTGCAATGACAGAACTTTACAATGTCCTAGGCCACGAAGCTGGCAGTAAATTTCAACTGGATCACACATCATACTTGATCAATTCCAGCTCGACTCAGGAGAAGGACTGATAGGATCACAGAACGACTCTGCCTCCGTGTTGAGATGTCTTCCTTCCATCAAGGCACTGTCGCCAACGTTTGGACCCATGAGCAGGTCATTTCCTGGTTCTCAACCCTCCCCTCTATCAACTAAAGGTTCTACCCTCCACATTCTGTGTGTCTGATTTAGTCTGGTGGTGATGATTCTTTTGCCTGGGCAAGCCAGGATCATTCGCTTTTGCCAAAACAGAAGGCAAAATACAAAAAGGAATCCGCCGCACACTCCCTAAATGCACGGGTTTAACAGAAAAGAAGTGTATTCCCACTTCGAGGAATGGGACACGTAAACAGGCCCCTTGGGTATCTTATTCATAACGATGCTAATGGAAGACACTCCTTTCCCACTCCAGTATGTCGATGCATCTCTGAAGTCCTAACACACAAAACCACAGAAAACACCAGGGAGGGGGCAGAGACTTGTCTAACAGCAGCACGTGATCGGCAGAGGCTAGAGTATAACCCAGGTGTCCTGGCTTCTGGCTGCACCACCTTCTAGAGGTTGCCACTTGAGGTTGCCTTTGGACACACATAATTGTAAGTGTGGTTTTACTCAAAGTTGCTACAATTTGATCCTTCTCCTGGTACCCCCAGCTACACTCTAATAATACCCAACCATTTTCCTTGCCTTTTCCAAAACACACACTTCTGCAATAACGAAGGCATGTTTGTCCCTTTGGGGGTCAGTTTCTTCCGTGCAATTTGCAACCAAACACACCTTGGATTTTAAGAGAGCGATCCTGTATTGATTTTTCATTTTGCGCACCAAATACTGCCCCACCTTTATAGCTGATAGACAGCATTAACAGTTTCCTTGGCCTTAGAGACCAAATTAATAACACAATCAACAATCTGGTTTTTTATGCCACAGAGTTCAATGTTCGTTTGCAACATAAGTTACAAAAGCCACAGCCAGTGCCCAGTGCAATTTTGGAGATGAACTGCTAACTTGCCTCTCGTTTGTGATTTAATACAACAGTGGTTTTTGCAAATTAAAATGCTTATGGCTTTAAGTCAGCATTTATTTAGTCAACTACCAGACAACTGAATGTCTACAGGCAGATTGCTGGAGGAACTCAGAAGAAAGCTAACCGCGATGTCCCCATCTGGTTAAAACATGACTCTTCTCACACCCCTCAAGTGGACCTATAAACATCCCTGGTGGACGGAACTGCTCTGAAAAACTTCCTCTCAGGTCAGATCACAACAATGTGCAGATAGGTCCATCTGTCTTCTTCCTTGTCCTTCTGTCCTTAATGACCTACTGGAACTTTTCACACTCAATTCAAAAGCAGTGTTGCCCTTGACCCCACTGACTTCTCCACAGGGCTGGACACCATACATCTCCTTCAGTTCCATCACCTACTCCTGGTTTTCCCTGGACCTCTCTGACTGCCGTCTCCCGTTGTTTCAGTGGCTCTCCTGTGCTCATCCTTGACGGTGGATCACCCCACACGCCATCTGCGATGCCCTTGGCTCTTTCACATATTCTCTCTCACTCACTTCGGCTACGTCTCCATGTAGATGGCGGCCAGACGGTAAGTGCTCTCAAGCACGGATGAACATCCAAGAGAACACGGCCCGGCACATGAGTCACGGAAGGGACGCTCACTGAAGACGTGAATCCAACTTCCACATCTCCACCCGGCTCTGACATCCCTACCAAGCTCCTGATCAGATTTCCAGGTCTTCTTAGGTACTCTACTGGCTCCTCAAACTCAATACGGCCCTAAACGTCCTCCTCTTCTGTTCCTCTCAGCATGGTCAATGGTATCACCATCCATCCAGTAACTAAGACTAGATTCCTGTATAACCACCTGTGACTCCTCCTCATCTCTCACCCCTAACACCCAATTAGGAAGTTCTCTGAACCTCTTGAAAAACAAAGCAAAATTCTGGAATTCACCCCTTCTTCTTATTCTATTACCGCCCTGGTTCACAAGCTCATCATTGCTCACCAGAACACCTGCAATAGGTCTTCGTGTCCCCAGCCTCTCCTCTGTCCAATCTGTCCACTGTGCTGCTGCCCATTACAATTTGGAAAAACTGATCTGACTGTACCACTTTCCTATTCAAACATCTTTGAAACCAACCCCCACCATGATCTCCAAGGTAAAGGCCAAATTTCTCAGCACGCCCAAGGCGCTTCATAAGTTGGCCCCACACTCTTCTCAGTCGATCTCTAGCTCCTAATGCCTGCCCCTTCTCTCTTCCACTCCTCCCCGAACAGGTACCGAAGCACTGGTTACAAGGCACTGTGTCGTGTCTATGAGCCTGGCCGAGTATTCCAGAGCTGTGCCCTCGTGCCTGCTGTGGGTCCTGCCTGACGGGGGTGGGGGGCTATCCTTCCTCTTCACCTGCGAAAACTCTGCCTATTAAAAGTCAGTTCACTCTTCAAGGTACAATTAAAAGGCACCTCCTCTTCCACGAAGCCTTCCCCAGCTTTCTCAGTCTGGCACATGTCCCTGGGGCACTCTCACTCCATTTCGTCTCTGCCTCTCCTTTGACATTCCGCATCGGGCTTCATTTATGTGTCTGTTTCTCTAACATGCGTGTAAGCTCCACGGTCTAGCAACTCTCCATTTTCTCCAACACTTGACACATTATATCTTAAAAAAAAAAAAAAGTTCAGTATCTGCTGGACTGATTAAAGTCTTTCCTGGATTCTGTGCCCCTCTAGTAGATGCCAGCTGAATACACAACGTACTTTGTCAAAAGGTTTCGTGGACTCTGCTAGAAGAGGACAGCACAGAAGGAAACGGCCATCTGGGCACCATCCCAGACCAGCCGGTCAAAGCAACAGGGATGCGGGGCTCTCCAGGAACGATGCTGAGTTATCTTAATTTCAGCCCATAGAGAAAACACACGGATACTCTCTTGGGGGCTCAAAGGTTATCACATTTCTCCCTCGTGCTCAAGACATGTTTATAAACACAGAAGGCTATAATAAAACTCACATGAGAGACAAAACTCAACTTCAGCAAGTGTTTACATTCTAATCAGGACAACAAATCACTTCTCACCAGGAGATTCCAACTCAGTCAGCATGAGGATTCTTGTACCTGTGCCAAGAATACCCTGGGCCAGAGAACCTCCTGGTGCCTTCAAGCTAGACAGTGTCTCTGGGCATCAATGCAAGAAGAATAAGAAGGAACAGCATCTAAATAAGGGACACATCTGAAACCGCTGTCCAGATTCTGCATGGCTCCCAGGTGCCAAAATATATGGGCTCTTGATGTCTTCTGAGTTGTCACATGACTCTCAACCTAGTCAAGTATGGGCAGTCCCAGGGACGATGGTTCCTGACCTTCCTGCCATGAAAAGGATGGTGGCCAAGGTTCCTGGGGCTGCTTATGTCCAGGAAGGGAGAGAAAAATGTGACCACCCCAGGAACCCTGGCCTTTCTTAAAGTCTAAGGTGAATGACGTTTGGAAGATGCTGAAATGAGGAAAGGAACATTACAGAGGGTTTAACTGAGGTTCAACCAGCAGCACCTTGTCCTCTGTTTATCCTCCTCAATTCGCCCATCTGCTCAAAACTGGTTGAGGATTGGACAGCGGCTTCACCGTGAGGCTGATCTGGAATGGTTGTACATTTTGGACTTGCCTCTCACAGAGAAAATTTGACAAAAGCTATCTTATTATTGCAGAGAACAGTACCCAAATTAATACAATGGAGTTGGCTTGTATTCCAATAATTGGAAGGAATCTGTACAAAGAAACTGCCAGGCCATTCACATTCTATTTTACAATATGATCAACAATTCCCAGTTCTTTGTCAAGGGATGGTTAATGAGATTCACAAATTAATTCCCCAAAATCACTTCAGCCATTTTAATGCCTCTAGCAGCCCTGGCTCGTCATGAAACAGACACGTGCTCCCAAATTCTATCTGCCATAAATACTCAGTGCCTCCAGGATAAAGCCTGAGCGTCCAGGCATGGCCTACGTGGGGGTGACAGGAAAGGGGAGCACAGGGCCCAGACTAGCTGGGCAGGTCAAGGGAGTGTTTCCTGAGGAAGTGACAAATTGATCTGAGATCTGAAAACTGATTAGAAACCATCTATATCTATGTTTGGTGAGAGAAGACATTGCAGGAAGAGGAAACAATGTGTGCAAAGGACTCAAAGAAAAGGGAGCAAGGTGCATTGGATTCGTTGAGAAAATGCCAACCTGGAGAGCGAAGAGGCTGGAGGGAAGGTAAGGTGGGAGAGGAGGGGCTGAGGATAAGACATTTTCATCTTTACCCTAAGAGCAACCCGAACCCATGAACAGTTTACATAGGAAGGGGCACGATTTGATTTGCGCTGGGAAACACTGCCCGGAGTGCCTTGTAAAGCACACAGGAGACCAGACAGCAGCTAGGGGAGCGATGATGGTGTCCTGGGCCAGCCTCGTAGCAGCAGAGATGTGAACAAGTGGATATTTCAGGTGTGAGAAGTTCTCAGATTGGATATGTTGGGTGGGAAGGGGGAAGTCTCAGGGATGATTCCTTGACTTCTTGCGTGAACAAAAGGGGTACCATTTCCTGAGTTAGAGAACGCTGGAAGGAGATGAGCTCTTGGGGACAGCCAGCCCCACTTCAGCTTGACTATCACATGCATTTCCCGGCCACTACCATTTTGCATGCCACTTCCTCCATGGGAAATGTCTACCCCCTTCCCATCCCCAGTACCATCTGCCAGAGTTCTCCCCATTCTATAAAGACTCAATTCAGAAGTCCCTGCTACCCAAGAAACCTTCTAAAATCACTACTAGCCATCCAGATGTACCCACCATCTTCCAAGCTTTCATAGTTTTGTCTGTACCTTTGATCAACATCCTTGTCCACCTGATTTATGAATTACAAAGGTAGCTGTTCCCCTCCTGAGTCCTCCACAGATTTTAGGAAACGCAGCAGGCACTCAGTACATTTATATTGGTTTAAACTGAGAGAGCTCTCCTGCTAATTTGCTCGTATGTTCACGTATTCATCCGTTCACTCAAATCTAATTTGGTGAGAGGTCAGATACCTGTTGAACAGCAGTTCTCAGCCCTGAACACATATCAGAATCACCTGTGAGGCTTTTCCACCCACTGCAACTTGGCACTACACTGGAATCAACTGGGCGCCACAGGTGAGACCAATTAAATTAGTATGCCTGGAGATGGAACTCACGTGATACTTTTTAAAAGTTAATCTTAGATATAGCCAAGATTGAAAGTGATAGCGTCTGAAATCAAGTTCCTAGAGATGATGCTGGTGTCTTTAAAAAGTTGCCCAGATGCCTCTCATATACAACTTAACGCTGAATGCCTCGAATGCAGAGAAATCATATTCCAGACAAGGCTGAAAAGATAAGATTTCTGCAGCTGGTAATAGACAATCACTGAATATCTTTAAACAAGGGAGTTTGTTAAATGGATTGAACTAAGACGAAGGGACAGCAGGCCATTCCACAAATATCACATACAAAGCACCACAGGCATAAAAAGAGGCAACTCGGAGAGAGCCTGTACCCACAAAGCTGCATTCGGTTACTTACAACCAAAGAATCCTGACAGATTGAGAGGTTTCAGCAAGGAACCCTCCTGTTTCCTGGGCTGGTAAATGTAGGAAATCGTTCTTTCACCATGGACCTGTCTGCCAAATCAGCTGAACCAGTCCAGGTGGTGAGAGCAGTTACTCTGACATCCTGTGATGTCATTACGTAGTGGAATTGAGTTTTATATGGGAAGTAGATGACCCTTTACCCTGCCGAGTCGTACAGCCCAACGCTATAGCTGCTGTTGTCAATGGAAGGTGAAGGGGAGGGGGGTCTCCCTGCCCCTGGAAACTCGGCATGTTGCCCGATTTTCTGTTTAAAGTTACATTCCTGTTGGAGTCTATTCCAGTCTGAGCTTCAGCTGTTGTGTTCCACTATGAGGAGCCTCCCTGGCCTATCCTACTTACCTTTATTCTTCCCCCACCTTCATTGGCATCATTGGGTCATCACTGGGTCATTGAAACAGTGACATTGTCTGTTCTGGGCCTTTTTCTGCTTGGCCATGGAACTGTGAGTTCAGGCCCTTCCTCTGCACACACAGTTCCTAGGTAAGAGTACTCCCCACTTCGGGGAGGATTGAGATGACTGTGGAGTGGTAGGGATTTTATTTAAAGCAAGGATGAAGGGGTTGGAGAGCTTTCCTTTGACCTCTCTGTAAACTTGTGTTGACAGACTCTAATTCTCAGGAGTTGGGTGGGGACCCCTCTACCACTCTGGGCCCAGCTGGATCACATCTCTTGCTGTGTTATCTCTTGCTAGGCTGCAAAGCTCAGCTCTGTCACCCACTACTTCTGTGACCTTAACAAAGTCACTTAACCTCTCTGAGCCTCAGTTTCTTCCTATGCAAAACAGGAACCACTCCTCACTAATCATATCTGAAAAAAGTCAAAAAGTCTATTAATGAACTGCACTGGTGAGGATGCGGAGAAAGCAGGCACTGCCTCACATAAACGCTACGTGTGAATCCATATACGTGTACATAAATACACACACACATATAAACTCTGCCACAGACTCTATCTCTGGAAGGCAATTTGACCATTTCTCTTAAAATTAAAGATGCACATAGTCTTTGATCCAACAGTTCTACTCCTAGGTATCACCACAAATATTATATGTGAAAATCTTATGTACAGGCATGGAAACAACCTAAATGTCCATTGACAGATGACTGGATAAAGAAATTGTGGTACTACACTACAGGAATACTACTCAGCCATAAAAAATGATAAAATGCCATTTGCAGCAACATGAATGGCCCTGGAGAATGCCATTCTAAGAGAAGTAAGCCAGAAAGAGAAAGAAAAATACCATATGAGATTGCTCATATGTGGAATCTAAAAAAAAAAAAAAAAAAAAGAGACAGATGAACTTACTTATAAAACAGAAATAGACTCACAGACGTAGAAAACAAACATATGGTTACCAGCAGGAAAGGGGGTAGGAAGGGATAAATTGAGAGTTTGAGATTTACAGATACTTACTGGTGTATATAAAATAGATAAACAAGTTTATACTGTATAGCACAGGGAACTATATTTGATATCTTGTAGTAGCTTACAGTGAAAAAGAATATAGAAACGAATATATGTATATTCATGTATGACTGAAGCATTGTGTTGTATACCAGAAATTGACACAACATTGTAAACTGACTATACTTCAATTAAAAAAAAACAAAAAAAACCTTATGTACAGACAGACGTCATTTTACTGCACTTCATTTTACTGCATTTTGCCGATATTGGCATTTTTAACAAATTAAAGGTTTGTGCCAATCCTACATCAAGTATCCAATAGCACTTGCTCACTTTGCGTCTCTGTGGCACGTTTTGGTGATTCTCGCAATATTTCAAACTTTTCCATTATTATCGTATTTGTTATGGTGATCTGCGATCTTTGATGTTACTACTGCAAAAATATTATGACTAACCAAGGGTCAGATGATGGTCAGCAGTTTCTAGCATTAAAGTCTTTTTTAAATAAGGTATGTACATTTTTTAGACCTAATTCTATCATGCACTTAATAGACTACAGTATAGTGTAAACACAACTTTCACATGCACTGGGAAACCAAAAAATTTAAGTGACTAACTTTACTGCAAATCTCATTTTATTGCAGTGGTCTAGAATCGAGCCCATAATATCTCTAAGGTATGCCTATATTAGGATATTCATTATAACATTATTTGTAAAATCAGAAGACTAAAGACAGTAGGAGACTTGTTAAATATATTATGAAACCATACAATGAAAACTATGCAGTCATTTGAATAAATGTACAAATATGAAAAGGTCTCTAACATACAGTGTTTACTGAATCAGAAAAACAGCACATATAAGTAAGAGTACAGAATATCTCTGGAAAGGCACATAAAGAAATTGCGAATAGGGCAAACCTTTGGGGAAGGGAGATGGGTGGCTGGGAGAGTGAGTAAGGGGACAGTCTGACCTTGCCCTGTATATGCTTTTATACTTTTTGAATTCTGCACCGTGTGTGTGTGTCAGCGAATAGTCCTGGGAGAGCTGATCTGAAAGACCTAGCTCAGGTCACAAGCTCATGAAGGAGCCAGACTAAGGCAATGCACCTCCCGCTGTAGCCGCTAAAGGAAGCTGGTCCCTCAGAGAACATCCAGAGGCTGTGAAGGAGGATCGGATGCTGGATGAACAGAGACAACTGTCCAGCTCAGCATGAAAGAGCCTAATGTTGATATGCCAGGCCCAGACACAGGGCACAGGAAAGACCCCAGAGAAACATTCATTTCATATTTTGCCTCTAGCATCCAACTGAAAGGTGGTGAATACATCAGAGAAGGCACAGTCACTGGGAGACTTAGGGAATGGTGGAAAATACTGAACTGGGAATTGGGAAATTTGGGTTCTCTGTCCACCAGTATTTGGCTCTGTTGCCCCCAGACAAGCATTTGTACCTTCGGGGCCCTTCCTTTGCCAAAAGGAAAAGAATGTGGTGACCACATTTCAACTCTGATGTTCCAGGATTGCACGGCAGCTGGACCTCAGCTTGTCGGAGCCTAGCACTGGGGGTACCACTGGTACAGTCAATAAATAAGGAGCCCGGGACAAATGCCCCATTTCGCTGGCATTGTGAGGAATAGAGATAACAAAGGAGAAGGCATTCTAAAAAGCACGAAGTGTATAGTTCTCCAGGGAAGCACCACCTGGGTGTGACTCTCTCATAAGGTTCTCCGGCAACATGAAACAGTAGCCCCATAATATCACGTCTCCATCTCACTAATAAAGGAGGTAGCCTCGAACAGAGTCAAAGCAAAGGCAATCTTGCAGAAGCCCGTGTGTGAAGAGCGAACTCACAGAGAGTTATTAATCACTCAAGAATTAACACCTTGTGCCTTGGAAGTAATAAAACCAGTCACCAGAGAATGATAACATCACCTAGAGGGAAGAAGCGAGCGTCCAGCAGAAATCTATACATAAATGTGAGAGAGACCAGGATGCACAGCCACCACTTACATTCCGAGCACTCCCTCAGCCTCGTAAGTGGTGTGACTGACGTGCCAAAGCGCAACGGCAAGTCCAGGACGGCGTGGAGGGCACAACCGCTGAGGCGAGGCTGTTAGCCAAAGGATGGGGAGACACGCATGGGAAAGAAAATGCTCTTTTTCAGTAGCGGAAATGACAGATTCCTACACCTGCTATCCTGAACCAAACCAAGTAACTCATGAATGATACTTTGGCTATATTTCAAAGTACTTTAATGCAAGTTCTGAAGTCCTCAAGACTGTCGCCTCTACAAGAGGCAGTGGAGATGTCACTTCCTCCAAACCACAATTCCAACATCCACAATTCCACAAAAACAAACAAACAGAAAGAACAAAGACTAGATCTAACTTTCCTAAACACGGAAGAGAATCCCAAGTGGTTCACACAAGGGAAGACTTGCCTCTGACCAAAGTCCAAAATTATTAGGCTGCTATTCAATTTTTTGAGAGGAAAAAAAAAAAAGACCTTTATCAGAAAATGCCACAACTCACTTCTAATTCTCCTAAAAATGTAGTGCTGCTTTTTGGCTGCAGTCAGGAGGTAGACAGGTCTTGAGGTTAGTGTAAATGATCCAATCTGGGACTGTTTCCCAAGTGAGATCTCAGCAAGTGCGAAGTCATAAGGCGGTTTCGTTTTATTTTCAGTTGTGCCTGTTTAGCACTCTGCTTCCTCTGACTTTGAGAGGAAGCCAGTCACTAAGGGGTAAAGGTGCTGCACCTTCCAGAGAAACGCATCAGAAAAAGGAGGTCCTTGCCAGTCTTCCTCATCTGCTCTCTCCCTCCTGGACGCACCAAAGCACACTCCCTCCGGTCCAAACAAGTTTGTGAGCAGATTTCCCACCGCCATGTCTCGGCTCCCGCCATGTCTCAGCTCCCGCCATCTCGGAACACCCTCCACCCGGCTCAAGCTCTCAAAATCCTTTGTATTCCCGAAGGCCCCCATCAGAACCCACTTTTCTCCTTTGTTTTTCCTCCCCCTGGATTTCTTACTGCCTTGTGCCTTCTCGACCTGGGAGACCTGAGTCCTCGCTTTCTGTGTAACTTCACCCCGTGGGCACAAAGTGGAGCAGATGAATGAGTAAATGACTGGGACAAAGAAAAAACATTTCTCTTTCACTCTTTGAAAAGCATTTTCAAATATAGCATCACTGTCCAGTTTTCTGAGGTATCTTTCCTAAAAATATCTCAGCATGGAGTATAATAGGGACTAAAATGCAAAAAGGGGAAGATGCTGAATTTTCAGATTTAAAAGGTAGAAACTGTGTCTTTGCGTGTTGCCCTGTTAATGAGAACATTTGACTGCACTGCCACGTTCTTCAGACCACTCGATAAAAAGGCCAGGTCCTCTCACAGCTCTTGTTTGCCCTCAAAAATATAATCAAGGCTATTCCAGTCAAGACAGAAAACAACACTGCATAATTAACTGAAATAATTACGGCAGATTCTTTCTCCCATTAAAGAAAAAAAAATTAAAAGATCCCAGCAGGCCATCCTGTGCTGCATATGCCTGGCTATGTGGACACCATCTATATTTACTCTGGCTTGAGATGAGGAGATGGAACACTCCAGAACAACCAGTAAGAAGACTGGGCATCAGCGGCAAACAAAATTAGCAAAGGAGGAAGGAGGAGCGGGGAGTCTTCAGCTCCCCAATGGCATTCACCCCAAAAGCCTCACCCAAGGAGCCAAGTCAGCCTCATGGACTTGGCAACAGCAGCTCTGCTGCTTATAAAATTATGTCCAAACTTTCCCCTTTGTTCTAGCAAAAGACTTCCTGTGAGAAAGCAGTAATCCTTTAAAGCTTTCCAGTCCAAAGGTCTCTCCTGGTTTGTATTCCCTGCATCCCCAGCCCCAGGGGAAAAGCTCATCACATCACAAGGCGTTTCTCGGTTCCAAGCCGTACTGGGTCTCAAGGACTCCTGGTGAGGAGAGAAAACTGGTCATCTGAACATCCTTTCCTGGGATCTGTCTGAAGTGTAGACAAGCATCAAAGATGAATATTAATATGCCTTCCATCATCAAAAGCGATTGCATACCCAAAGGATGATAAATATTTTAATCAGTTTTCAGCTTGTCTAGCGGAAGTCAGTTTACTCCTCAGAGATTTCCCTGGTTCTGTGCCCCAAACCTGTCCAGTCCGAGCTGCCTTCCCTCTCAAACTTGGGAAATTAATCATAAACAGTCCAAGCTTTGTTGGAGAACTCATTGAATTTTATGACAATTTTACTGTATTAAGTTTTTCAAGAACAGGGAAATCTAAAAACACGAAGGATGCCAACAAATGAGACAAAACCACCACGATTCTGAGTTTTAGCAGCACTGCTACTCGGAGAAACTTAATAACCTACTTACGTCTCTCATTTGGAAAAAAAAGTTTTCCTATTTGCATAAGTTGTTCACCAGTGATTGCTCCATCTTCTCAGCGTAAATGCCAAAGGCATAAAACAGGACCCTCTCGCGCATCCTCTGTGCTCTTGACCGTCTTAGGATTTTTAATGAGAAAGATGTTTTAGGGGGCATTGCTGGGAGGGTCATGTTTGTTTAAAAATAAAACTAACCCCAAAATATTCCTGTGAGGCAGGGCCTAAGGTTTGAGGAAAATGCACAGTTAGAAAGAATACATTGAAGGTCGTGCTGTTTAGCCTGCGTGTGAGGAAATAGCAGGGCTGGAACCCTGACCAAACATGAATTCATTTCTTTAACAAGTGTCGAAGGCCTGATACGTATCAGGCACTGTTCTAGGAGCTGGGGCAGTAAGAGTGAGTAAAACAAAGCCTCTGTCCCCATGAGGATTATATAAGTAGAGGCCGACTGGAAACACACATGGTATCATGGCAGATGGGGGAAAGCAGCAGCGGGCAAAGTACAGCAGAGAGAGCTTGGTCAGAGAAATGCTCTCCAAAGAGGGACAGGAGCAGAGAGACCTGAAGGATCTCAGATCTCAGTGAGCGAGCGAGTGAGCCACGCAAATAACAGAGGGAAGAATATGGCAGACACAGGCAACAGTAAATGCAAAGGTCCTGGGGCAGGAGGAAGTCGGGCTCATTCTAAGGGCAGTAAGGAAATAGAGAAGTTGTGATTTTATATATATTTTATATATATCACATACACACACACAATGAGATACTACTCAGCCATAAAAAAGAATAACATAATGCCATTTGCAGCAACATGGATGGCCCTGGAGAATGTCATTCTAAGTCAAGTAAGCGAGAAAGAGAAAGAAAAATACCACATGATAACACTTATATGTGGAATCCCCCCCAGAAGACACAAATGAACTCACTTACAAAACAGAAACAGACTCACAGACATAGAAAACAAACTTAACGGTTACAGGGTGTAGGGGAAAGGGGTGGGGAGGTATAAATTGGGAGCTCAGGATTTGCAGATACTAACTACTATATATAAGATAGATAAACCACAAGTCTACCGTATAGCACAGGGAACCATATTCAGTATCTTGTAGTAACCTATAATGAAAAAGAATATGAAAATGAATATACATATGTCTATGTATGACTGAAACATGAGGCTGTACATCAGAAATTGACACATTGTAAAGTGACTAGACGTCAATAAAAATAAATAAATAAATAAAAACACTTAAAAAAAAGAATATATAAGGAACAACAACAAAAAAAAATACAGTTAGAAGGCTAGTGGAGAAGGGGGCAGGGTGGGGGAGACTGTGTTGAGGGGAGGGGGACGCACAAGAGCCCTCGCAAGGAAGCTGAGGTCCTGAACAGGATGGAGAGTTTGGGCTAGGGGAGAGAAATAACCTGCCATATTTTAAAGGGGCACTGACAGGGGTGAACATGAGTGGTAGAAGCAGGGAGGTTGTTTCCACTCGCGGCCATGGCCCTTGGACCAAGGTGGGAGCAGAGAGGGTGGGGGAGGGTGGTCAGATCATGAACCTATTTTGAAAACAGAGCTAACTAGATTCACTGGTAAGTCCAGAGGCAAAGTAAGAGAACTCCAAGGTTTTGGGTTTGGGCAATGGGAGGGTGCAAATTATTGAACTGTGCAAGACTGGGAGAAAGGCTGGAGGGAATTGTGGGAATCAAAAGTTTGGTTCGGGATACTTATTACTAGATGGTTGATGAAGGCACACTACTGTTCAGGTGCCCTAAGATAGATCCCAGTACCAAGAAAATCCTAATTTGTTACAGGCACTGGTATATCCCACCACTTTTACCCATTAAAAAAATTCATTGTTACCTGCATGAAAAGTTTATGACATTAAATAACATACAACCCTCTGAATCCCCCAACATCTGTTAAAGGAGCTCTGATGCATAATTCTGGGCATTTCATAATTGCTCACTTAAATTAATAATATTTAAGTCAGAAGGATATATATTATCAAGCTACCACCTGTTCCAGGTCTTTATAACCAAGGCAGGTCTGCCTCAAACACTAGAAATTAATTTTCAACTTTGCCAAAAGATTCCAGATTTTTATTTGAAGCCTAATTTTGTCAATCAATCAAAAACAAGGTGGAGATTATCTGAGGTTTTTAGACACATCAAGGAAAAATTTACAAATGAGATTATCACCGGTGGTTCCAGATGCGTTGAGATCATGTAAGGAAATACAAAAAAAAGTTGATCATAATTTACACGTTAGGGAAAAGACAGTGCCAAAAATATCATCTACAAATGATCACAGAGACACTTGCAGGAAGACTGAAAAGGCAACATCTCAGTTTCCTTTGGTTTAGAAAAAAATAAAAAGGTCATTCTTTTGCAGATGTCGATGAGAAGGGAGCAGGGTGATGGTTACGTTACCCTTAATGCACGGAAGAGTCAACTTAATGAGTTTCCAGAGCTCACTGATAAGTCAGGTTTTGGCACTGTGAGCACATTTCTCCATAGAGACATTTTTGCAAAATATGGAAAGATTCCCAGCCCAGCCTCCCAAAGTATTTAGCCCACATTAAGGGAGAAATATTACCAGCCCTGAGCTCCAAGTCACTGTAAGTCGCTTTAGCTTCAGGACTGACCCCAGCCCTAGAGGAAGGGTAATGAGAAAAGCGGAGGGATGCCGGCATTAAGGGATACGCAGTCAAATGGCCTCTAGGTAAGGGGTCCGAAACTGAGGGCTGCTTACACTTCCTTCTGAAATCACGACTGGTGACAACTTGCGTGTCTACAGTATTTTTATATTTTACAAACTCTCTCATTTAATCATCAAAACACTTTTCTTCAGAAGGTAACAGGTTTAGCGACCAATCAATAACCAACTTGGGGAATAAGATGCTAAGATCTTGATAATGTTCCCAACAACTGGCACACATCCTTTGGAAGTTTTGTTTCCCTTTCAAAACTACAGGTCTGTCTTTAAAAAAAACAAAAAACCCCACATGATTTCAGTCTTCTAGACTGCGATTTTTCTAGCATATTTCAGATATTTATAATAAGATAAATGACAGACTAGAGTTGAATTTAATGTCCCCCCCCCCAAAAAAACCCAGAGGAAATAAATAAAGCATACCTTTGTTTTATGCTATATCTTTTCGAGGAAAAGTGGAAATTCCTACCACCCTAATCTGGCAGGAAGGTTTCTGAATTCGCATCTGAAATGCTAAGATGGTCTGCTCATCAAAGCAATCCAAAATAAATTCCAGCAGCCAAGGTTGCAATAGCTCCCCAGGGAAAACTGGTGGGCTCGTCACACCTTTACATCAATCTGAATTCCAGTGTAGTTAAAATTACATAAAACAATAGAATTTGTCCATTTTTAAAAAACGTGGAATGTGTGTGAAATGTGTGTGTGTGAGTCTATTAACACAGGCTAGCAAAATTTAGCTATGAAACCAACGCTAAAATAGAAACCTCGGCTGTTTATTTTAGCTTTCTCTCTGCACACTAATAAGAGTTAAGAAAGATGGCAAGGCTTTTCACCTGGAATTTCCTAGTCCCTGTCGCCCTGTCTCACCATCTTCAGCATTTTTAGCCCTGTTCTCCTTGTGTGCAGAGCACAGGCATTGGAATAAGCCTCTTAACATTCCTGGAAGGTAACAGGCACATCCTAGTACTTGGTACCAAGAAAGCGCAACTCTCACACAGCTCCTGGAAGGGTTAAAAACAGAAAGTCCTACCCACTGGTTGGCTCTGATGTTCCTGGAGATATTGTCACTGGATGTATCCTCAGTAGAATTCTATTCAATTCAACACCTCTGTCTTTAAGTACAAAGCTGTAGGCTGTAGCAGCTTAAAGAAACATAAGTATCCCTTTTTTCTGCTGCACAGTATCTGTGTGTGAAATTCTCTAAAGGGGTTTAAGTATTTACCCTGAACACTATCAGACGGTTTCTAAAATTTTCCTTATCCAGTTGCAAAAACACTTCAAAGAGAATCATAAACAGAGTCCTTTGTGCTTTCCATGCACATTCTGTTTCTAAGGCTTAAGCCTGAATTCTCGTGGAATTGTAAATTTCTTCCCAAAAAGACAAGATTCACAACATTTTTTTTTCCTTAATTCATTATTAAGTCCGCAGCAACGAAGGGAAAACACTGGAAAAAACCTGAGAGAAATCCAGAAGGCAATCAAAAGAATCAAAACCTGTTTAAAATTCACTGTTAAATTACATGTACAATTTTGTCCCAGAAATTTTACTCTTAATATAATAATACAGTGGTGTGGGATTGGAGTCGGGGTGGGGAGGGAGGTATGACAGACCCACCCGTCAGTGATTAGGGGGCCCCAGAGCTCAGTGTCTACACACATAATTTGAATTGTGGGGGTGCTTGTGACGGTTCACCTGCCTCCCTGTTTCCCTTACCTGTTTACCTGTGTTTATCCTGAGCCACTCAGCACTGAACCAGCCAAAAAGGGGAAAAGGGAATTTAATTTTTTCATTTAAAACCACTAGAGATCTCACACCAAATCCTAAATTACTATAATATATTCTGCTCCTATATCAGAAATGCTACCTTTGAAAAATGGAAGACAAGATTACCTTAGCCAATATAACTTAAAGTATACACAGTAACAATAAAGAGGACAGATAAATATACAGATACATACACATATATATGTAAAAGTTGGTGACTTCGCCATTAATATGTACAAAAATTAATATTTATATTTACATCACTTTCTTCCTCACACCCCCAAAAATCTTTAATCCCAGGAGAAATGAACTAAATGAACTAAAATGAACTAGGCTAACTGAATTATGATAGCAAAAACTCATACACACAGTATATATTTCAGTATATGAGAAAGCAGCCCTGTTCCTCTATTCAGTTACAAAGAATTTAATCTCAAGCACTGTGATGATAGCTTCATTAATCTCTCCAAAAACAAACAAGCTGCTCCTTGGCTCAATCATCCCCCACCTTCCTGTAACCCACACCAAGAAGGGCTCAGCCAGACAGCATCGGACGGGCTCCTGGCCTGAGCTTTCCCAGATGATTTGCACAGGCCAGGATGACACGGAAAAAGGCATGACTCATCTTGAAATCAAACTATTATAAGGAACTTGTAAAGGACAACCTTTACATTCTTCAGTGCCTTTCTCTCTTCAAACTTTAACAACAAGAAACTGGTAAGAGTATTTAAAAAAAAAACAAACAAAGAAAACACCTACTCATTTTCCACATCTCTCTGCTCTCTGGTGCCAAATTTGAACATAAATGGGTAGAATTCAATGTAGCCGATAGCTTACTGAACATAATTATATGTTGTGTTTCACACTGTTTCAAAACGGATACATTAAAATAATCCAGTCTTGGCTGCTACCCACTAAGTCAATAAAGGTTATTAAGGCCAACTGCCATTTAAAGGCATTGCTATCCCAGCGCGAGGAACCGAGGAACCGTCAAGCCAGGAAATGCAATTCAAAACATTCAAAATGATCAGGATCCACCCTTCTCTTCTGGAAGAAAAAAAGCAACGAAAAAAGGAAGAGGAAATTTCTCTCCAGTATATAAATCATCCGTGCTTCTGAAAATGTTTACTCGGGAAACCATTCTAGAGTATTTCTATTGGATTATTCCAAATTGACCTTTTTTTTTTTTTAAGGTCAAAAGGAAATGAATAAATGTCATCAATTTAGAACACATCACACCTAGCATTCTTCTCCGCATCACTGTGAATTTGATCGTGTTAAAACATTTTTATAGGTAAAATAAATGTCAGTTTTGCAAGGCGCGATACCAGGCCCTAAGAGACAAATGGCCTATCCGTTGAATCTCTGGCTACAGCAAGACTTCCTTCCCTCACAGGAGAGTTCGGCTTTTCATATTTTTTACCCAGAAAGCCAAGCTTGTACAGTTTCTTTCAAATGGTAACTCTCTTTTATCCTGAAGAATCTTTTCATAATACACTAATCTTGGATGTGGGGTGGTGGTCTGGTTAAAAGTAAAATAAAATAAAATACAAATATTTGAATAGTGGGAGAGTGTTATAATACCTTCCTGAACTGCCAAAAGAGAGGAAAGGCTAGGCTAAATTCCTGGGTTAGAAGAAAGGGTTCTGTCGCTTGGGGCTTAATGGCTCATCAATTCATGAGGTAAGAGTCAGGGAAAATGTGGTATTTTATCAGAATGTCATTCAAATATAAGGTTTAACATTGACATCACAAGAGCATGCCCAGAGTAAAACTATCCTCGGGGAGGGAAAGGGCAAGAATAAATAATGTGATTTAAAAAAAAAATGGTACTTGCTGGAACAGGGGACAGGCAGCAGAGGTGAGGGGAGTTTGAGAGACAGCTGACCAAACTTTTAAAAATATGTGACTGGTTATGACACGTGAAGCTATTACAACTAATAGAAGAAACGTGATTTCAAAGCTCATTTTCTGTTCTTCTATATCCTCTCTGAGACTCCACCTTCCAACCACAAAAGGAAAAAATGAACACAAAAACACAGAGAAATTACAACACAAGTCTCTTCCCTGGTACAAGAGCTGTCAGAGGTTGCTTTAATCATAAGCAAAAGGTGAAAAGTAATGTACATATTGCCTGAGGTTTTTTGTTTTATTTTCTCGCCCAAAGAGATCGATGCTTTATTGCAGAACAGACAAAAATACATTAATTAGAGTTTCACAACACACACGTGATTTTACAATTCAAAAAAAAAAACCCATAAAGATAAAGAAGAATCATAGAATCATTTGTCTTGATAATTGTGGATAATCATTTTGAGGAATATATTTCCTGGAAGCAAAGTGACTACATTCAGAAATACCGTTTGGATTAGTCTAGTTCTATAGAATCCAAATGTGCACCAAACACTGCACTTTTTATGTTAAATTGCTGTTGAATTTGTTAACCCACAACTGATTTCCTGTGTTATGGAATCTTGGAGATTACAGCTAACTTGAAGCAACACGGATAATTCTTGACAGTTAATGGTACATTTGTATGCATTTTCCTGAAAGGCTTAGCATCTGGGGGCCTCACACTGGTGGCTCAACATTGCCCCCTACTGCTTACAATGTAAAAATTCCGAGGTGGTCTGGCACAAAGTAGGAATTTAAACAGCCAGTGCCAGTTCACCCCCCAGTACACAGATGCCGGGTGGGACTGCACTGTCAGAGCCACAGAGCCGTAGGCTTTTCCAATCATTATTCTCTTCTGTCTCTTCCAATGGCAAAAGTAAATTATTATGAATTTGTTAAAAGTCATTTAAAAAAAATGGCTTGAGGTAAGGCTTAAATTTAATTTAGAAGTACAATTCCTTTTATCTTGGCCCAAACCTTGCTCTGCTGATAATGATCATCCTGAAACTTCCTGAGAGACACTGAGGCCATTGATTTTACTCCGAACCCTTAGTAACGCCACACGGACTGCAAGGGAACTCATGCTGGAGAATTCCCAAGACTGCTCTCCTTTTTAGTATTTTTACATGAGAGTTATAAAGAGATGTTCTCATCTAACATGCTATTGCCACCAAACTTAAAAAAATACATATAACTAAATCTTTTAAGTGAATTCATAAGAGCAACATTGGTAAGCTCAAGAAACCAAAGATCTCACTTAAAAAATACAACCCTTGAACAAAAGCAATTCAAAAACACTTTTTTTTAAAAACAAAACCAGTGAATTCCTTTCTTATTCGTTTGCCAATTCTTATGCAAAGATTTGCCAAATCACCATCCCGAAGTCAAGCTGATGTCTTAGTGTCAAGATTCAGCAAGAAGAGAAATTCTAACTCAGATGTAAATGGACAAAACCAGAATTACACAGTGAAAAAGGAACTCCCTGAACCGAAGCTGCCTTTACATACACAGTCCATAAAAACAGAGCGTGCTCTACACAGGCTAATTTTAGGAACAGAACTGAGGAAATTTAGGCACTAACTTCATCACTTTCAGCCCAGTTTTACAATGCTCAGTTTTGCATCGATTCACGTCTTTGGAGAAATCCATTTTTGTGATATTATTAGTACACTAAAAGGATTATAACATTCCTCTGTCCGACGTATATCCATGAAAAAGCATGGTTTAAAAATCTGAGGAAGTGTCTGGAAAGCAGGGCCTTCTGGGTTCTGACCCAGACTTTCAGACTGGGACCTCATGACTTGCCGTTTCCACTATTATAAAATAGGGAGTAGTGACAGCTCCCCGTTTTTGCAAATTAGTTCAGTTTCCAGCACATCTCAAAGTCTGTGCAGTGGTACCACATCTCAGGAGTTTAGCAGCCTTTTATCGCTTTTCCACTACATTCCAAAGTCGATTATTTGGAGGCAGAACAGTGAGGGGGCGTGGGGCATTACCCTAGAGCCAGTCTTCCTGAGTTCAAACCCCAGCTCCCCCCTTTAACTGTATGACCTTGAGGAAGTTAGGTAAATCTCTTGTGTTTCAGTCTCCTTGTGTGTAAAATGGAGGGGAAAAAATTCCTACTTTATAGGATTGTCCTAAAAGCTAAATAAATTATGTATACAACACTTCAAATAGTGTCTAGTACTTAATAAATATCATATAAGCATTTGCTATTATTACTATTATTTAAATTTAGACTTAAGTCAAGACCTCCAAGTGGCCTCAACTTGCCTTCTAGCTCCATTTCCTACTACATAGCCCCTGAATTTTTATGTCTCCACTTCTGACTGTGTTTTTACAGTTTCTGGAGCCTCATGCTTCTGTCAAAATGCCTTATCTGACCCTACATTTCCCCACCCAAGGTCCTCAAAAAGCCACATCTGCTGTTTCACAACATGCCCAGCTCCAGCGGTCTGAATGTAATACTCCTTCCTCTGGACTCTTGATTTTTTTTTTTTAATCTCTATTACAGGATTTCATTTTAGCTAATGTAACACCTGGCTATATTCACGCTTCTCTCCTTGTTAAACTGAATGGAGTGGTTAAGCGCACGAGCCACAGAGCCACTCTGCCTGGGCTTCAGTCTTGCTCCGCCACTTGCTCTGTGACCTTGGGGGACGCATTTAATTTCTCTAGGCCTCGGTTTTCACATCTATAAATTAAAGTTCATAACAGTTTCTGCACTTCATAGGACTGTTGTTTGAAAAGTTAATATAGGGAAAAACCCTTAGAAGAGTGCACGATGCATATAAAAATGCAAATGAAGTTAGGAATTATTGTTGTATTGTTCTCATCTTCACTTCCTTAGCGTATGTGTAACACAGCGCCTTACATGTAGGAAATGCTCCATACGTGCTCATTGCACTGCACTGAGCTCGTACTGAAAAAACCCTGGCTGCTCCCATTACCTTACCAAGAGTAACTTAACTCACTATTTAGAATAATTAAATATGCATTACCTATGCAAACAAGGCAGCCGAGGATTAGTAGAGCACAGCATCCCAGAAAATCCGGTCCCAGACCTGTGGTACTTACCACACCTTCCATCTTCTTCCACAGCTCCTCCAGCTGAGTCATGGGTTGACACCACCAATTGGTGCACTTTTTGTATCGATTGCCTTGAAACCAAAACTGTCTCAGCCACTCAAATTCGACCTGGGGATCATAAAGACAAGGCCGTGGTTAGGATGCCCCTGGGATGGACAATCAAGGACAATAAACTTCGTCACTCCATTCTCCAGTAACTTCACAAGCCACAGGGTGAGAAAAGGTGAGAAAAGCTCAGCTTAACCAGTTCCCAATATAGCTTGGGGTCTCCAGAGCCTTTCTGCAAAGTCAAGAAGGAGAGCAGTCTTAAAGCTTAGTGAGACAACCCAGGTCAGGCTGTGGATTTTCAGTCACATATCGTCACTCAGACGTGAGGAAACTATAAGTCAATCAACAACAAATCCTGAGACCCTCAAGTATACAGCAGCCTATACTGTGTGTGATGGGAAAGACAGAATCTAACAAGATGTGTTTTCATTGAACATCTGTATTAAAGACTATTATTAAGAGCAAAACACAGATACATATCAGAAAATATCAATTTTAGGTTTCTTAGATCAAAAATAAATATAGAATTTACCCATGAGCCAAGAGGAGCTGGCAGTACTATCAACTCATATAATTAAACAATATAAGGCTAATTATGGAGGAACACATTGAACCTCCAGAGCCATTCAGATTGTCACTTTCAATCCAGTCAGAGCCAACAACAATAGGTAAATAGGACATAAAGACACTAATCACTTCTTTTCCTTCCTACAAACCTACGATGGTAAACTTCTATTATAAGCCTCCTTAGCATTTCTCCTTCTGTTCTAACCAAGCCCCACTATTCATTTGGTAACCCACTCCTTTCTCCAGTCTCAGCCCATGTGGTCTGGGTAGAAAGCCAACTCTAATACCAGAGGTAGAATGTGCGATCCACTCTGAGTCAATCAGCCCACCACATTTCTCTAGTCACTGAGTTGGGTTTGGGGGAAACAGACATATGTTTAATCAGAATAAATCTTGAGACTGTCAGAAGATACAGGAAGAGGATTCTGCAACTTTTTTGCAGAATGGGAAGAACGGAGGCAACCCAGGAGGAAGCAGCTGCAAAATGAGCAGATAAAAACCAGGTCTTGGTGACATCAACTGACTCTTGAACAAGCTATTCCTGAAGCCCTTTTTGCTGAAACCAGTTCAGTTGAGTCTTCTGTTTCCTGCAAATGAAGTAATCCCAACGTATAAACATGAGAGGCTAAGTAAAGCTTTGAAAGAATAAGAAATTATTTCTTATCTATTTTCTATCACTCATCTTCAACTTAAGAATCAAATATTACCATTAAAGTACAATTTCATTCATCCCCTAAGCCCTTTTTACCTCTGCCCTCTGAAGAAATGTAGAACTTTCACAGCTTAATGTTGGGTTGTCTGGCTTTGCTAAGATAATCATGTTCCATATACAGGCACAGAGCTATTATAATCTTCACCACAAAGAATTTTTTTTGTTTGTTTATCCATATTGAACTTTCATGAGGCAAACAAAAGCAACTTGTGAAGATTTAACAATGGTGAAAATGGCTCAAGTAACTAACTTGAGAACACCAAGTCATATGAAAAGGTTTTAGTTTACATTAACTAAACGTTTGTTTGATATGTAGAACTGATTTCAGTTAAAGCTGTTTAAACAAAACAAACAAAAAAAGGAATGTGGACAATATTCAGACAATTGTTGCTAAACTTTATGTGTAGTATTAAAAGACAGTGGCTAACAGAGGTAAACTTGACTTCTTTGAAAGGGAAATGAATACAAGTGTAATTCAAGTTCTCTGAAGATACAGGTTTAACAACATTATTTATTACAAGGGGGAAAAAGAGTTCTTTTTAGATTTCACATGAAATTTGTTCACACTACAGAACAGCCTAGCAGCAAAGCACCAAGCCCTAGGTTAGGGAGAGTTGAAAAGGTTTTTCTGTCTTTGGGCTGGTTATTTCCATTACAAGAACAAAACATATAAGCCTTGTCAACCATGACATCCCAGGAAATAAAACTGATTACCATAGGTAATTAGTTCACTCAGTCTATAAAGGTACACTAGAGTCTGGATTTCAGCAAATTAAAACTCAGAAGCAAGGAGAGGGGCATACCTGGAACTCTGCTATTGGACCAGAGAACAAAGAAAGACCCTGTCCGTTTTATTAAATAATGACTTCATCTTCCTCCTCAGATGCTCAACTGTCTTGTGAGGCAGACAGTATAATGGTTAAGAACACGGGCTCTGAAGTCAGTTCAGAACTGGGCTCCACTACTGAAGAGCTCTGTCATCCGTAAAATACGGATAATTACATAATAACCACAAAGGTTTGTGGTGAGGATTAAGTGGGTTAATAATGAACAGCCGACCATATGCCAGGCACTTGCTAGATGCTAAGAATACGGACTGAATGAGGCCCCAAGGCCCAGCACTTACTGTCCTCAAGGATCTCACAATCCTATGAAATTTTCTGAGCGAGGAAAGTTTTTAGCAACCATGTCAATTCATGCTCACCCCCTTCCATTGAGGCCAATCAGGAAAGTTCAATCTTCAAGACTTATTCTTAACAGAGGTGTTTTGTTTTTTTTGTTTTTTTTTCCCATGCATTGAAGTCTTGCCCATGAGGAACAATCTTTGTGGGCATCAAACCCACTGGCAGGCATTTTCTTCAGCTCTGTAACCTGACTTTTTCATTGAGATGTTGTGGGCAAAAAAAAATACCACAGGATTTTAATCAAATGCCTCCCCCACCAGTTATCCCATTGCCAAGAGAAGCAGTTGGCTCCTTCCTTAAAATTAATTAAGGAAGCAAAAAATAGTTCCAGCTGCTTGATTCAGTTTGAGTTACCAAAAAAGTAAGGTGTTTCCTGCACCCCACCCCACCCCATCCTGGCCCCAAACTCTGGAGATGAGAAAGGAAAGCTACAGGGTGGATGCTGTACAAAAACCAAAGGGCTAGGACTTAGAATAGAAGCCTTGTTGCTTCAATGTTTAAAAAAAAAAAAAAAATCAGAGTCTCGCCATATTGATTGACAACGCTCCAGCATCCACGGAGGAGAATCTTCATCCCCTCTCCTGGAGTCCCTCCAGGGACGCTCCCAGGTACCTGAGCTTTCCTGAGGCGCTCTCAGTGTTCGTGATGCTTTTAAACCAAACTCCCAGATTTCGGACTTGCACTTAATGAAAATTCACTATTATTCAATCTTTTGGGCAAAACTACAATACAAAGATAAGTAATGCCCACAGGTATCAGAAGGCAAATTGACAGCCTGGAGAATTTGTAGGATCTTGAAGTGCCTTCTGGACCATCAGAGAAAACTGAAAACATGTTCACAACAGTGTTAGTTACCTAGCTGTGACCTGGGACAACATCACTATAACCCCTCTAATTCACCAGCACTGGCCTTCTCTACGGAATAGTCAAAGGAGTCAATCAGCACAGGGAACTATATTCAATATCTTGTAGTAATCTGTTATGAAAAAGAATATGACAACAAATATATGCATGTGTATGTATGACTGAAACATGATGCTGTACACCAGAAGTTAACAGATTGTAAACTAACAATGCTTCAATTAAAAAAAAAAGATTTTCTCAAATTATACACTTTATTCATGTATAATGCAAATAATTTTATTTATTACATTTCTTCTTCTTTTGTCTTCTTCCTATTTTGGATATAATTTTCAGTTTTACTTTCCTTGATCTCATCTATCTTGTCAATAATGTTTTTCAATTGTTATAAAGTTCCTTTGTACTATTGGGATGAGAACTGTAGTCTTTTTATTTTTATATTCTTTTATCACATGCAAAGTGGATTTAATTTCTTTTTCCATACAGACATCCAACTAATCTTTCCACCATCAGTTATTAAATATTTATTTCTTTCCAATGAAAGAAAAAATAGAAAAGCTTTTCTCCTGGAAATGTCTTAAAAAACTCTGAAGGGGAAAAACAAACAGAATCCACCCACCTACCTGAACCTTGGTCACTGCGCACTTAAGACATTGGGGAGCAAAGTTTGTAAGATTCCAAGACCATCAGAGCTACAATATCACCATTTAGTTGGAAATCGTTTCCATCACTCTGACAGGTAAGCAAAAGTCACATGCTCTTCTTCTGCCAAGTTAGTTTGGGTCCTTGATTTGGTCCCAGGTCAGTGTATGCATTTCCCTCATGAGATGTGGACACATGCCCAATGGAGTCAATGTCTCAGTAATTTCAGTAATTACTCAGTAATCACAGTAACTAATTTCAGTAATAACTGAAATAAGTTATTTCACCAAGAAAGACATTAGACCAGAGACAGATGCTAAGGTTCAATCTACAAAGAGCTACCCTATGAAGGCCCTTTCACAGTAGCTCGAAGGAAGATGCAGGTCTGACCAGAACAAGATGAGGACCAAATGAAGACATCAAATAGTGCATTTCCCCAGGGGAAATTTACTAGGTATTGAGACCGAATTCCACATTTTACAATTTCCTTCTAAGAAAGAAAACAGACCATTCAATAACAAAGCAGGAGATTCTGCTTATAAGTGATCAAAACCCTTTTTAAGAAATTGGAAAAAAAATTAAATTCTTAAGATACTCAGTTCCAATCCCCAAAGTCTCCAAATTGCTTGGTTAGAAGCTATCTAAGACAAGGAAAGCCAGTCACTTCAAAACTCACACAGCCTGACAGTCTGTAGCATCTAAAACCAAGGGCTTTATCCTATAATGAGTCCAGCAAAGGCACATGGCCTTTAAGAAAGAGGAAAGCAAACAATAAGAACCAGGGTAAATATTATGGACATTCATGCTCTCGTTTAACAACAGGACACAGTAGAGAGTGAGTGCACCAACTTGTACAATGAAAGAACAGTTTCTGATGATGCGCCCTGACATATGGAATTCACTCTTAAAGTAAGGAGATGACCTTGAAGAATCAAAGATTGAGGGGACAGAGAAGACTGGCACACTATTTAATTCAAGATCTCTCCATTCAAGCCTAGGCAAGCCTCAAGGGTCTAAGGTTTCTGACACATCTCTTCCCCAGCTGCTAACATACACAATGTCATAAGGAACCAGCCACTGAAGCAGATGGGTTCAGATGACAATACTTTCCTGTTAGATAAACAGCATTTTACAGATAGCCCTCACATATCAATGAGAACAAAATATCGGAGTCATTCATAGAAGCCCAGAGAGGATGGGGCGGGCGGGGGAGTGGTTAGCCCATGTACACTTAAAGAGTGAGCCCATCCTGCCAGCCTGGCTCCTAAAACTGCAAGGTTTATCCAGACAGCAATACAGAGTAAGACATAACTTTGCTCCCAAGGCTAATTGAGTGAGGTCACCAGGCCCATAAATGCTTATCTTTCCAGAAGCTCTAGCTCTCAGCGATGTCTCCAGCAAGGACAGATGAGAGAGAACACAGGACACTTATCAGGCACAAGCAGGTAAGAAAGGCAGTCCTGGGTTCAGCTTCACCTCAGAGTGGTTATTATCTCTCTGGAAGGCAGAATTTCTTTGCCTTTGGTTCTGGAGATCATGGCAACGTTTCACTAAGTGTGGAGTAGCTCCTAAAAAATTAAGTATCTTTTTAAAGATATTACATGACATTGTGGGAACACTGTTTCTCCTCCGCTCAAAAGCCTTCAATGGCTCCCCATTTCCCTGAGAGTAAAAAGGAACGTCCTTGCCCTTACAGACACCTCTGATGACCACCTACAATCTGCAGTTCCCCAGTCCCCGGACACCATCTCCAAGACCTTGTCTCCATCTCCTGTGCCTTACAGACTCACTCCCTCCATTCCCACCAGACTGTCCCATAACTAGTCCATGAACACCAGACCTTCTCCCCACACACAGACCTGGCAGTGGTTTTGCCCTCTGCCCGCAACCCTGATGCCCAGATATCCACGTGGCTCCCTCCCTTACCTCCTTCAAGTCTCTGCTCAAAGGACATCTTCTCAGTGGGGATGTTCTCCACTTATCTCAATCTCCATTGCCTTGCTCTGTTTGGTTTTTTCTCTAGACTTATCAAATTTCTAACATGCTACACATTTAACTGATGTAGTGTGTTTATTATTTATTGTCATCTCCCTGCAGTAGAATATCAATTTTATTTACCAATGTATCTGAAAGCACCCAGAAGAGTGCCCTGCACATGCTCAGTAATTATTTATTGAAAGGATGACTGAGAAAATTTTTGTATTCCAAACTCTCTACCAATCTTTCTAATTACATCAAAGAAAACATCTTTGATGGATGATAATCTTCAACAATTCTCAAAAAACAAAAAACAAAAACCCCAATTCTCTACCACTTGGTAATCTCTTTTTTCCTTTTAGCTTTTTTTTTTTGAGGTGTAATTTACCCACAACAAAATTCACCCATTTTAAAGTGTAGAATTCAATGACTTTTAGAAAGTGTATGATGTTGTCCAAGAATCTCCCTTTTCAACGTGAAGAACAGAGACATCAGGCTCAGAGCCTTCTCCAGCCAAGAGCATCTGGAATAGAACAGCATTCCTGATCTCACTGGCCAGAGTTTTCTGGTTATTTTTTTCTTTTGGCTACTCATACTGGCTTTCCATTTAAAGTGGTAATAGAAAGCTTCCTTTTAAAAAAAAATATATTTACATTAAAAAAATGAGTAGATTCTTTAAAAAGTGTTGAAAAGATAACAATAAACGTAGTCCAAAGATAAAGCAAAAATTGAAAGGATATTAATGAAAATAACAAAGTTTATGAAACATTGACTCATGGGATCCAGACCTGCTGGCCTGAGAGACTGCAGAATCATGCCTAATTTCATAAACAAAGGGCAAGGCATTGACACCTGCCAGGACGGTCCACCCTCCGTTCTCAACAGCCCCTGTTGGAAGACTGTCCTTCATGGGTGTCTTGTATCTCTGCCTGTCTGTGAGCAAGGCACTGACTGCCGTTTGCTTCAGACTCTCATTGCAAGGATGTCTGTTTAGTGAACACCCTTGGAAAATACAGTTTCTCCCTCCAGAATAAAGGGCAGGTTTGCTAACAGACTGGGAGGATAAAGACGTGTCTTGATCTGGCGCAAAGGACAGGCATGCGCACTACCCATCACAGAAGATTCCGGTTCCCTCCACTCAGGCTCCTCTCCCGGGACGCAACCCCTCGGGGTGCCCATGCACCCCGGCCCATCTGCGTGACCCTGTGGAAGCAGGTTGGAGAATTGGCACAATAACACCGATGCTCTGGCTACTGCTACATTGTAAGTAATGACCTGTCCTTTGTCTCTGGCCCAGGAGTCTCATGTCTCACATTCACAGCAAACTGTGGCTGATGAACTTGTCAGCTTGCAAGTAGGATAGAATATTCACAGTCCCTGAAAGTCCTTACCTCGTTGTGGATTTCTTCACCTTGTTTCAAGACAGCAGGCTCTAAGGATTTCAGAGAGAATTCACCATTGTCTGCCTCATTGCGGACATTCTGCAGAGCCAACTGGCAGCGCTGTAAGATATAATCCAAGGTCCCCGTCGAGCACTGCGGAGACAGAAGCAGCCACTGAGATGATCAGCAAACTCCAGGTGTACCATCCCTCTGTTCCTAGGATGTCTGTCCCACTTCTGTGCAATCACCTGTTGCCCTCACAGCTCAGCATGGGCTCCTTAACTTCAGAATGACTAGGGCAGCTTTCCCACTGGGATCCGTGCAGCCAGCTTGGCCTCACTTGGCCACACATCCTGCTGCTTCTCTTTTACTACACAGGCCTCACATCTCTAAAGAGTAGGCTCCCCCAGGCTGTAGCCCTGTTTCTCTCTATATACATCTTACATACACTGCAGAACCTAGAAATGAGTCCTAAATGTACAAGAAACTTACTAAGTAGATATTGGACAAATAACTAATTCACCAAGAAGTTAAGGACACTGCCTTTATTTCAAGTGCCCTGAACCTAACGATGGGAAAGACAGGTAACCAGACTGTCCAACTGGTTCAAAAGCACACAGAATACAACAGCAGTGGCAGGAGAAAAAAAAAAACAAAAAAAAAAAACCCTGAGGTTATAAACACTGGGCAAAGGACTCATTTTCCTTTTCTGCAAAAAGCATACACTAGGCAGTCACAAGTCCTTCGCAGAAGAGATTCTTTAAATCACAGAGAGTATGTTGTTCATGCCTCTAAGGCAAGTTTAAAGGCGTCACTCAGTACCTGGCTATCAGCAAAGGCACAGATAACTTAGTCCATCCCTCTTGGAGTCTGTGGGAGCAAAACAGAGGTCAAATGGACTAACTCCTTCTTTGAATGAGCATGTGTCAGAAAAGAAGAGGATGCAGGTGGAGTGTGCATCCGTTTGTTTTGATAATGACATGATTTCCTAGAATGATAAAAAAGCAAGCTATAAATATCCTTTAGACCCAATGAGGGAAATGTAGTACTCAATATATTTTTATTTTAACAGCTATAATTTAAACGGATCCCTTAGAAATAACCTTGAAGGCTAATCCCTTAGTACAAAAATTCTTTGCACAGTTACTGCCACTTGATACAATGTGACCTGGGCATGCCTAGGAAAAAAAAAAACAAAGTTTCTGTGCAAAAAATCAGAAACTTGACTAATATGTATCTGAATATGATGATCCCAAAGTGCTGGGAACAGAAGGGCAGCAGCTCCAATCTGCTACAAAGGGAAAAACAGAAAATGGAATTCAATTACCACTCACTTTTGTCCCACAGCCACCCCTACAACATATTTTTAATGACATTCTGTCTATAAACGTGTTCTAACTGCACCTTTACTCTCCCAAGTATGGAGTAACCTACATCAGAGGTAATTAACTGAAATGCCATCTACTCTAACAAAAGATTAAAAACAACACAAAATTTCCCATCAATAAGGGACCAGTTAAATGAACTATGATGGAGCTATTTATACTGGCAGCCAAAAAAAAAAAAAAAAAAAGGAGGAGGGAATATATTTAGTTAGTTAGTTAGTTAGTTAGTTAGTTATTTCCCCCACCCTGGGTGATTAGAGTTTTAGCTGATGTAAAGAACCTATAATCAGGCCTAGTTTTTTGAGGGGTGGTGGTGATGGTAACAATTTTATTGAGATATATAGTTCACATGTCAATTTACCCACTTAAAGATACAATTCAATGCTTTTTGTATATCCACAGAGTTGTGCAACCATCACTACAACTAATTTTAGAACATTTTTATCCCATACCTTTGAGCAGTCACCCTCTCCTACTTCTACTAGCCTTTCCAGCCCTAAGCAACCACTAATCGACCTTCTGTGTCTACAGATTTAACTACTCTGGACACTTCATATAAATGAAATCATACAATATGTGGTCTCTTGTGATTGGCTTCCTTTACTTAGTATATTTTTGAGGTTCGTCCATGCTGTACCTTGTGTCAGTCCCCCATTCCTGTTTATTGCCAAATAATCATTCAATTGTATGGATACACTGCCCTTTGTTTATCCATTCATTTAGGCTCCTCTTCTTGGCTCTTAACGAATTAAGCGACTATGAACATTCATGCACAAGTTTTCACTTCTCTTGGGTATATACCTAGGCATGGAATTGCTAGGCAGTACGGGAACTCTGTATTTAACCTTCTGAGGAAGTGCCAGACTGTTTTCCAAAGTGGCTGCACCATTTTGCATTCCCTCCAGCAGTGCATGAGGGCTCTGATTTCTGCAAATCCTCACCAACACTTGTCACTGTAGTTTTAAGGACAGCGGGTATAAAGTGGTATGTCATTGCGGTTTTGATCTGCATTTCCCTGATGGCTAATGATGCTGACTATCTTTCCGTGTGTTTACTGGCCATTGGTATATCTCCTCTGAGCCATGCCTATTCAAATCCTTTACCTTTTAAAAAAGTTGGATTATCTTTTTTTATTAATTAATTAACTAATGGCAGTGATGGCTCCTTATGTTTATTTTTTGTTTTAGTGATTAAACATGCGCTGGATTATCTACCTTCTTAATCACTGAGTTGTAAGAGTTCTTTATGTGTTCTAAATATGGGCACCTTGTGAGATACACGGTTTGTAAATATTTTCTCTCATTCTGTTATAGTTCGTCTTTTCACTTTCTTGATGGTATCCTTTGAAGCATATAAGTTTGCAACTTTGATCAAGTCCAATTTATCTGTTGTTTTCTTTGCTTACTTACTTTTGGTTTCATATCTAAAAAAAATTTCCAACTCTTAAGAATTGATAAGTAATATCTTGACAAAATACTGATAAGTAATTATCAACAAGGTTTACCAAAATGGAACAAAAAGTGCAGAATAGGGTGTAGAGGAGGCTACCATTTATATTAAAAATTTAATTACACATGTATTTGCTTATATATGTATTAAATGTCACTGAAAGGAATAACAAAAATCTGATAACACTGGTTGCCTCTGGGAGGAGAAGGTGGTTGGCACAAGGAGAAAGAGACTTTAACTGGAAACTCTTAGGTACTTTTTGAATTTTGAATCATTAGAATAACTACCTATTTAAGACATAACTGTACATAACATTTAAATTTACAAAAAACAGACATTCTGTACTGAACCCCAAGAATATTCTGTCACAATCAGACAAAAACTAAAATCAAACACAGGTCGAGAGTCATCAGACATAATTTACTCACATGAAACCAAAAACTAGATAGATATTTTTCCCTGATAACCAAAATGAATTTCAGAACATCATTTCCTTAAGACAATCTGTTTCCTACATACTGTGAATAGGCAGAAAATAGCAAATCATTTTGTTTGGCACAAAAAAGATGTCTAATTTAATACTGTGTGAAGGAAAGGACATTTGTAGAACAAGTGAGTATAAAGTTGCACGAATCTTTTTCTCTCTGTACTGAGGGAAATAATAATGCTAACTATAGTGCTGGGCAAAAAATCTTTTCCTTCTTCTATTACTGAAAATGTAAGACGAAATTAAAAAGTTTTAAATAGGATAAAAACATAATCCTGCCACCTTACCTTATTTTAATTATTTTTATTGCACGTGATTCTTTGTCCACACACAGTTGTAATCAGTACATGCATATCAGTGTATATGCTGTTTTTCACTGTTTATAAATAAGTATTCAAAACTACCATTTTCAATGTTTCTCACTGAGGTGATACTAATAATTTAATTAGCTAATCACATAATATAAAGGCATTAAGGTTCTGTCCAACTTTTCACTACTATTATCATATGAGATAAATATCCTTTTATATATACTTTTGAATTATTTCCTAGGTTTGATTCCTAAAAACAGTGTTGTGCAATCAAAGACAGGAGTATTTTTATGATGCTTTTTACATATCCCCACATAGCTTTCCAAAAAATATACCAATTAGGAAAAACTACCAGAAATGTATGAAGGTACCATTTCATGGTAACTTAACCAGCAATGAAAATTATCATTTTTGACTTCTGGTAAAAATATTTTGGAAGAAATAAAAAGTTAACCTTAAAACAATGATTTTTTAAAAAAAATATTTTTAGATTTAAAGTAATTTTTAAAGCCTGTATACACAGGATCATGTATAACAGAGCCAGCAAACTTTTTCCTTTAGGCTTGATAGTAAATATTTCAGGCTTGCAGGCCACAAGGTCTGTGTTTAACTACTCAGCTCTGCCACTGGAGCTCCAAAGCAGCCATAAACAACAGGCAAGCAAATGAGCATGGCTGTGTTCCAATAAAACTTTATTTACAAAAGCAGCTGACTGGCCCACAAGCTACAGAATTTTCTCTGACCCTGATCTACAATATAGAAAGCAGGATGGTCACATCTCTCACATTACATGTGCCTAATTAGCAAAACATCACGTAGCTTGAATTGAAGCGGACATAATATAAAAGACACAGATTTGGGATAATGTGTTTCTTCTAACAGCACCGCTATACATATCCACCGCTTTATTAAAAGATAATTAATGCTCAAAATTCTGCCTAAGAATTAGAAGCTACAAATACAGCTATGACTAAGCACAGAAACCTAAACCTCAGGATATTTTGAAAGCACTGCTACTCTAGTGAAGCTGGTTCACTTGTTAAAAATTAAAAAAGGCAATAAGGCCAGAGGGGTACTTTTCAAACTGCATTCCAAAGGGCTCCTTTTGGGAACTTCCACGTATGCCTGTATCTATTGTAGGAGGTGGAGAAGGAAAAGTCTCCTGATCTCTCACAAGCTTTCGTCCAAAATTTCCATTTGGCAGCTCCAACTCAGCCAGTTCAGAACTGAACAAACTACTGTCTTCCCCTAATGTCTTAGATCCCTGTTTCCATCATGGTAAAGTCATCTCCAGCTCACCCAGGCTTGAAACCTCAGAATCATCCAAGAGCCTGGCATGTGACAAGCATCCAATAAAGAACTAGTTAGTTACTTGATTCATTCATTCGTTTGTTCATCCATCCATTCACTCACTCTTACATCCTTCCATCCACCTCAATAGGTCAGTTGCCAAGTCTGACACCATGTCTACTACATCAGTCAAGGGAACTTCTTCTTCTCCCGTTACCACTATCTTACTTCAGACCAACAGGTTTAGTTGATATCTCCATCATTTTCATCTTCCTAAAGGTATCTCCAGGATGTCACCACAACGATAAATAAATCATCAATAACCCCCACCTGCCAACAACTTAAGTTAAAACACACCTCATCTGATATACAAGACCCTTCATAATCTGGTCCCACTCAGGAATCAGCATTTATCTGCAAACACTCCTTTTCTGGCATCCTGGGATTCACAGCACAGCCACTCAATATTCCCTCTGTGTCCCCAGCCCATCCCATCCCAACATCTCCACCTGGGTCCTCATTCCACTAGCTGTCCTAAAATGTCCTAAAATCCCCTAATCCCTACTTGTTCAAGTCCTACAAGTCTCCTCACTCATGAGGAGATGCTGTTTGCTACTCTCTGTTCTGCACCAAAACTACTTTGTTAGACTGTAGGCATCTCGAAGATATCAAGCTGTCCACCATTCCTGTTCACAAGTGCCTAAAAGAAAACCTTGAACACTGGAAAGTTGAACGAAAGTTTCCAGAATGGATGAATGAACTAAAATCACCTCCCTCCTTTTGAATAGCAGCTTTCAATCAATAGCAATTCTTCCAGTTAAGACTCACTGATGACATAATGTCTCTTGCTTTATTATGAAACACTCAAGCGTGTAAGTGGAGACAGAAGAGCCTTCCACACAAAGAGCTTTGGTCGTTCCTGTCTTCAATGGCTTTTCATCAGGACAAATGAAAAGACAGTAGTGGTAGTAGTGGTGGTGGTAGTGGTGGTGGTGCTGGTGGTGGCGGTAGTGGTGGTAGTGGTGGTGGTGGTGGTGGTGGTGGTGGTAGTAGTAGTGGTAGTAGTACGAGTAGTAATTTAATAATAGTAATAGTGACTAACAGTCTTTGAATGCATACTCTCTCAATACCAGTCACTCTTCTAAAAAACTTACATGTATTAATTCATTTAATCCTCACAAGAACCCTATGAACTAGGTATGATTATTACTCTCATCAAACACATTTTCCCACACTTCTAATTCATCCTTTTGTACCTCTGAGCTCAGCACTAATCTTACCAGCTTGGACCAGGAAAGACGCCAGGATGCACAGAAAAAGTAGCCACACACTCAGAAGGATTCTTGAGAGAGTTCTAGCTAGAAAGACAGATGTCTATATCCTTTTTTTTTTTAAGTGGAGGCACTGAGGATTGAACCCAGGACCTCCCTCATGCTAAGCATGCACTCTACCACTGGGCTATACCCTCCCCATATCATCCTGTATTACACAAAAATTGAGTCTATTTTGTACAATACAAAGCACATGTGAGATGCTTTATAAATGCTTGCTCACTCCTTTTTGCCTGCCTCCCTCCCTTCTTCCTTCCTTTCTAACAGAACTTACTTTTAGGTCTCCAAGATAATGATTTGTGTTTTTATCTATCTAATATTTGTCTCTCAAACGAAAAGGGAAGTTCACCAAAGCTAGTGGCCATAATTGTCATGTTGATGGCTCGCTCTCTCTCAAGCCTCTAGTGCTGCGGGACACGTAACAGACACTCAGACATTTAGATGAAGGAAGGAAGGAAGGGAGAAGAAGGGAGATAAGGAGAAAAGGGGGGAAGGAATGCTTGATGGGTTTGCTGGCATCTTGATTCAGACACTCACGCCCTCTCTATCACCCAGCAGCATGACAGGACCAGCTTACTAGAAAAGAGCTACTTAAATACCAAAAGGTACGACGCTGCCTCGTGGACTCACAGTCTCAGGACTGAAAAGGTCTTGTGCCTGTGTGTCCCTGACACTTTATGTATCCCTTCTGCCCAACTCTCTCACACTGGTCCCCCTGTGGTACGATGAAAAGTCAAGCTATAAAAGCAAAGCACAGATAACAAGCTTGGATACGAGGTCAACTTGTAATCCTTCTCGTGATCATTCCCCTGCGCCCTGGAACTCTTCTTAGCTGAGCACAAAATACTCGAGGGTGACTACTTAGGGCTTTCCTCATCTCTTAGGTTTCCATTCTGAACTAGTCTAATCAGCTGACTAGCAGCCACTGCAAGTAGTGGCAGAATTTAGCAATAAAGTCCGGGTTAGGAACACAACTGGGGAGCTGAGAAATTCCTTGGCACCGCTGTGACTTTCTCTGAAATTTACATTCACATGCCCAGAAGCCTGACCCAAAAGTTAAGGGAAATGTAAATTCTCAACCATCTGAGCCCAGTCACAGTTAACACATGCACAAGCACACACACAAATCTACCCTATTTTGTTCTGGCCGTCTCCTGCCCTTGACCTTGACAGATACAAACCCCTCAGAAAATCTCTAACCAGCAATACCTGCCAAGATGCCCTCTCACCGGCACCTTGTCCAAGAAACATAACCCCAAGAAGCAAAATTGACTTATCCCATGCTGTGAACACTGGATCCAACACAACTCAAAGCTAAAAAAGCAAGTAAATAGAGGCTAAAGTCGAGTTAGATGGAAGCAATTTTCCTATCAAATATTCTTCCAAAGTTCTATGATAAATTGCTCATTCAACCACTTCTGTCATATCCAATTAAGTTTGAGTCACATTTTTATTTACACTTACCTCTGCCACTCGGTGAGTGGAACTAAACCGAGGTGGTAAGCCAGCCAAAACACAGTGTTGGTGGGTGGCATTGAGATCATCTGCAGAAACAAATACCAAAAATTAAAAAAAAAAAAAAAACAAAAAAAGAAAGAAAGAGAGAAGGAAAGAAAATCACCTGACACAGACTTATTAGTCACTCGATATTATTTAACTAAAATACAAAGTAAATAGTAAATTCATTATTCAAGAAAAATGACAATAACCAAGGAATTGACAGTTATCCTGTATTCTTTAAACCATTCTTTGTAAGTAGGATGACACTATATATATATAAGTCATATGGTATAAAACCACTAATGGTGTAAAACCATCAAAAACCATGATGCTTTTAGTAGTGAAAGGGGATGTTACCAATAATTATTCCAGGACAACAAGTGCAAACCAGGATTGTCCTCTGCTAACAGGACATAGGGTTACCTTACTTATTTGTAGTCTTGTGATACCCTCTCACCACCTTTAGAATTGGCCAAAATTCTTTCATATTACTTGGAGTTGAACATCTTTCATCTGAAAATCGGCCTCACTCTCTCTCTCTCTCTCCCTAATCAAAGTATCAATTTTGCCCTAACAATTTTCCAGGCAGCAAACCAACCAACTCAGCATGTTGCGAAGCTCTGGCTCACAGAACAGAATTCAAGCCTACAGATTCATGACCCAAGCATGGAGTAGGCGGTGGATTCATCAGCTTAAGAACACGCCTAAAACCACATACAGCAGGAGGAAAACCAAAGGCCAAGTTGTTGTGTATTCTAAGAAATGATGCCATATGTGAGGCAGAATCTGTATCACTTTTGCTTAGGACATTGCTCCTTCTATTACAAAGAAGAGAACTGAATAGAACTGTTCCCACCAACACATGATTTCCGACATAAGCAGCAGAGGCTTCTTAGCAAGATACCAAGAAAGACAATGACGTAAACTAGAAGGCAAAGACCACTATACCCCGTAGGTGTTAGCAAAAACAACCTATAGTATTATCTCTAAACATAAACGGAAATACAAAATGCCAATTGCATGACTCCTGCTGACGGACATTACAGAGTAACCAGGATGAGGTTTACCCTTTTACCTTAACAACCATAAGACAGACCAAAAACAGGAAACAAAGGTTTTTGATACAAGAAAGCAGAGCATGATATTACCCCAAAGATAAGAGAAAGAAAATAGGTAAGCCCTACAATTGCCCTAGCTTACTACCTGGGAACAGTTTCAAAACCACAGAGTAGGGAGGGAGAAGTCAGAACTTGAGTTTTCAGTTTCCCCTCTTGCTGAGCTGTGAAGACAGACTAGAGTTTAGGAAGGCCGAGGCAGCAGAGATGTGTAGGGCAGAACACTGCCAGAGAAGAACCTGCACAGGGAGAGAGCAAGCAGACATCTGCAGCAGGCAGGGTTCCTTCAAGTCTTTAGGTAAGCTCTGATCTGTGCACGTAAGAATACAAAGCAGCACCAGAAAGCTGTAGGCTGAACGAATCTCAGACCTCATACAGGGCCAGGAGTACTTTGTGCTCTCAGCAGCCAGAATGGCTCCTACTGAGATAATGGATAGAATCTTTAGAAAAGTATCATCTTAGAAGGAAAGTTAAATAAGCCCTATATTAAAGGCTGCCCAAGGTCCATCAAAAAGCTTAACAGCAAGTCTCAAAAGGATCCAACCTATTCCATATAATTCAATTACTCACTAGAGTGAAATCCAACACTATTTAAAAGCATATAACAAAATCAGGCATCAACAGATAAAACTGGCCATATCCAGCATTCATTCAAAAAATAACAGAGAAATAAAAGATGTACGATACATATGACATTGACATGTAAGATATATACATATCTTTCTTTCCCTTCATATATACATATCTTACATATATGTATGAAGAGATAAAATGAAGCTTCAAAACACAAAAAATAGAGTGACTAACATTAAAAATTCCATTGAATGAGATGAACAGCACCTAAGACACTGAAGAAGAAAAGGTAAGTGAAGTAGAATGCACAGAAACTACCCAAAAACACAGAGGAAAAAAACACTATAAAAAAAAATGAAAGAGCATCAATGCCCTATGAGACAATATTAAGCAGTTTAACATAAATGTAATTAGAGTCTCAGAGGAGGGAGAATACAGAAAAAATAATTTGTTAATGTTGGCCAAAAAGAAAAGTAAGAACAAAGAACAAGAGTGACAAATAGAAAATATTAACAAATAAGATTAATATTAACCCAACTGTATCATTAATCACTTTAAATGCCAATGGCCTAAATACACCAATTAAAAGACAGAGATTGTCAGAGCAGATGAAAAAAACAATATGCAACTATATGTAGTCTACAAGAAATTCACTTTAAATATAAAGACACATATAATTAGAAGGAAAGGGATAGAGAAAGATATATCATAGAAACACTAATCAAAAACAAAGCTGGAGTACCTATAGGAATTTCAGATAAAGCACACTTCAAAAAAAGGAAAATTATCAGGGATATAGAGGGGCATTACATAATGATAAAGGGTCAGTTCTCCAAGAATATGAAACAATCCTTAAGGTGTATGTGCCTTATAATAAAGCATCAATATATGTGAGGCAAAAACAAACAGAACAGCAAGGAGAAACAGATAAATCCACTATTACAGTTAGAGATTTTAACATCCCCTCACAGAATAAATCCCTCAGGCAGAAAATCAGTAAGGACACAGTTAAACTCAAGAGCACCATCAACTTAACTGACATCTATAGACTACTTCATACAACAACAGCAGACTACACATTCTTTTCTAGCTCATGTAGAACATTCATCAAAATAGACCACATTCTTTTTTTTTCTTTTTTTTAACATTTTTTATTGATTTATAATCATTTTACAATGTTGTGTCAAATTCCAGTGTAGAGCACAATTTTTCAGTTATACATGAACATGTATATATTCATTGTCACATTTTTTTCTCTGTCAGCTACCATAAGATCTTGTATATATTTCCCTGTGCTATACAGTATAATCTTGTTTATCTATTCTACAAATTTTGAAATCCCATCTATCCCTTCCCACCCTCTGCCCCCTTGGAAACCACAAGTTTGTATTCTATGTCTATGAGTCTATTTCTGTTTTGTATATATGCTTTGTTTTTTGTTTTTGTTTTTGTTTTTTAGATTCCACACATGGGCAATCTCATATGGTATTTTTCTTTCTCTTTCTGGCTTGCTTCACTTATAATGACATTCTCTAGGAGCATCCATGTTGCTGCAAATGGCATTATGTTGTCGATTTTTATGGCTGAATAGTATTCCATTGTACAAATATACTACATCTTCTTTATCCAGTCATCTGTTGATGGACATTTAGGCTGTTTCCATGTCTTGGCTATTGTAAATAGTGCTGCTATGAACATTGGGGTGCAGGTGTCATCCTGAAGTAGGGTTCCTTCTGGATATATGCCCAGGAGTGGGATTCCTGGGTCATACGGTAAGTCTATTCCTAGTCTTTTGAGGAATCGCCATACTGTTTTCCACAGTGGCTGCACCAAACTGCATTCCCACCAGCAGTGTAGGAGGGTTCCCCTTTCTCCACAGCCTCTCCAGCATTTGAAAATAGACCACATTCTTGAACAAAAAGCACACCTTAGCAAAGTTTTAAAAAAAAAAGAAGTTATACAATGTCTGCTCTCAGCCCACAAAGGAATTAAACTAGAAACCAGTAACAGAAAGATGACTGGGAAATCTCAAAATACTTAGAGATTACACAACACACTTCTAAATAACATATAATCAAAGAAGAAATCACAAGAAATATTTTAAAAATATTTTTAACTAGGTGAAAATAAAAATACAACTTATCAAAATTTGTGTGCTGCAGCAAAAGCAGTGCTATGAGACAAATTTATAGCATTGAATGTATATGTTAGAAAAGTAGAAAGCTTTAAAATCAATAATATAAGCTCCCATCTTAAGAAATTAGAAAAAGTATAGCAAATTAAATTTAAAGGAAGCAGAATTTTAAAAATAATAAAAATTAAGGCATAAATTAATAAAATCAAAAATAGGAAATCAATAGAGAAAATCATTGAAACAAAGCTGGTTCTTTGAAAAGATGAATAAAATCAATAAGTCTCTAAGCAAGCTAAGAAAAAGAAAAAAAAAGAGAACACACAAAGGCTAATACAAGGGATGAAAAAGAAGACATCACTACAGAACCTATGGATGTCAAGGAGATAATAAAGTAATACTATGAACAGCTCTCTGCCCACAAATTGATAAACTAGATGAAATGGATCAATTCCTTGAAAGATACAATCTGCCAAAACTCACACAAATAGAAATAGACAAACTGAATAGGCCTATATCTGCTATAGTAATTGAATCAATAATTAATAGCCTTTCAAAATAGAGAGCTCCAGAAATGAATCTGGACAGACCTTACAGTTTTCATAAAAATCAACTCAAAATAGATCATAGATCTAAATGTAAAATGTGTATGTATAAAACTCATAGACAATAACATAGGAGGAAATCTGGATGACTTTGGGTGTGGTTATGACTCTTTACGTGCCACCAAAAGCACAATCCATGAAAGAAAGAACAGATACACAGGACTTCATAAAAATTAAAAACTGTTCTGTGAAAAACACTATCAAGAGAATAAGAAGACAAGCCTCAGACTGGGACAAAATATTGGCAAAAGACATGCTCAGTAAAAGATCTATCTAAAATATACAAAGATCCCTTAAAACTCAACAATAAGAAAACAAAACAACTGTATTAAAAAAAAAATGAGCAAAAGACCTGAACAGATAGCTCACCAAAGAAGATATACAAATTGTAATAAGCATATAAAAAGATGCTTCACTACATTTGTCATGGGATTGTAAATTAAAACAAATACCCACTATACACCTATGAGAATAGCCAAAATCCAGAACACTGACATCACCAAATATTAGTGAGGATATGAAGCAACAGGAACTCACAATCATTGCTGATGGGAATGCAAAATGGTACAGTCACATTGGAAGACAGTCTGGCAGTTTTTTACAAAACTAAACACGCTCTTACTCCCAGACCCAGTAACTGCACTGCATGATATTCACCCAAATGAGTTGAAAACATGCCCATACAAAAAAACCTGAAAATGGATGTTTATAGCAGCTTTACCCATAATTGTCAAAACTTGGAAGCAACCAAAGTGTCATTCAGTAGGTGAGTGGATAAACTGTGGCACATTTAGATAATGGAATATTATTCAGCACTAAAAAGAGAAGTGCTATGAAGCCATGAAAAGACATGAGGAAACTTACAAATGACTACTGTTAAGTGACAGAACCTAATCTGAAATGGTTACATACTGTATGATTTCAACTCTAGAACATTCTGGAAAAGGCAAAACTATAGAGACAGTAAAAAGTTGTCAGGAGTTGAGGTGGGAGGAAAGGACAAATAGGAGAATTACACAGGATTTTTAGGGCAGTGAAACTTTTCTGTATGGTACTATAATGCTGGACCATGTCATAATACATTTTTTTAAAAAATCTATAAAATATACAATACCAAGAATGAACTCCAATGTAAAATATGGACGTTAGGTGACAATGTAGGTTAACTGACCATAACAAATGTACCACTGTGGTACAGGATGTTGATAGTGGGAAAGGCTATGTATGTTTGGGGGCATGGCTATATGGGAACTCTATACCTGTCACTCAATTGTGCTGTGAACCTACAACTGCTCTAAAAAATAAACTTTTTTTTTTAAATTATCAACTGAAAAGTCTTTGGAAAATTCTTTAAGAATGCCTGGTTCATCATCTTGAGACTCATAATACACACAGATATATACTATATGAAGTAATTCCCCCAGAGTTCTCCGGGCAGAGGAAAACCCTTATTTGCATTACTTCATTTAATTCTTGGGTTAGCAACTATTACGTGATGAGTACTATTCCAGATCCAGTGAACAAAACAAAGTCCCAGCTCTCATGGAGGTTACATGATGCTAGAAAAGACAGATAATAAGCAAGAAATTCAGATGGGAAGTGCCCTGGAGAGAATAAAGGATAATTTAATGAGCTTAAGAATTAGTGGGGTTCCAGGGAAATAGTGCAGTACCTGGTATGGAACCTTCACTGGTGACATTTAAGCCAAGATGAGATCTGAATAATGAGGAGCCTACAATGCCAAGGTCTGGGATGAGAGAATTCCAGGCAGAGGAAAGGGCAAGGGCCAGGGCACTTAGTGGGCATGAGCTTGCTAGACAGTGAGGACGAAGACCGGCCAGGGAGACTGCAGACCAGTGAGCACGGTGGAGGTGGGGTGGGGCCTGGAACGGATTAAGGAGGTCTCTGTTGGTCATGGTAAGAAATGGGGGTTTTATTCTCAATACAATGGGAAATCTTTAGAAAATTTATCAGAGAGGGAAAAAAGGTAGAGAGGATCTAAGTTGGAATAAACCACTCTGGTGGCTTTCTAGAAAAAAAGAGAAGACTAAAAAAGGGAACAAGATTTGAAGCAATCAGGAAACTGCTGCAGCCTTCCATGCAGGAGTTGACCGTGACTTGGTCACAGCAGAGGAGATGGTGAGCAGTGATCAGATTCAGCAGTTTTCGAGGAAAATAATAGGACCTGCTAATGGACTGGGGAAGCAGAGTGATACAGTGAAATTGAGAACAATTTTTGGGGTTTTCACAGGAACAACAACAAACTGAAGATGAGTAAGTCACAGACCAACAGGACACTATATGAACAATAGCACAAAACACAATGAAAGGTGAGGAGAAAATGGCAGTGGTACATTTGGAGCATTAACGGCAAATACGAAGACAACAAGGAAAGCTAACACAGAGGAAGAAGTTAGACCTGGCCTCTGCTGACTTGGGTTTAGGAGTGTGGCTTTAGGCCTGAAGAAGACCGCACGTCCATTCTCTCTTCCACTTTGCCGTCTCTGAGAACTCTGGTTAAGGACACATCTGAGAATTTCTAGTCGATCTGAACTATTTTGCCCAAAGGGGGATTTAAAGCTAAACTAACAAACAAACAAACAAACAAACAAACAAACAAACAAAAATGCAGAGGTAGGAGGAGTTTGCCCAGGCCAGACTCCCATAAAGGGTTGAAACCATTTCTAAGAAACATGTAGATACCATTCTCATCTACCCAAACAAAAGCCTCACTACTCCTAGGCTATTATTAATAAGGATCTAAAAATATTAAAAGGAGGAAAAAAAATCATCTTCATGAACATATTTGCTAAGTGCTTTTGTTTCAGCGAGGGGCAACCAATCCAAGGCAGGCCAAGTGACAAACAACATTAGAAGTAAATGCTCTGGGGCTGGTACCTTCATTGAAATCCTTGGCAACTCTCTAATCAAACCACTGTTTTGAAATTGCTCCCAATTGTCTCTAATCCTTCATGACTTTTAGAAAGAACCCTGTAATTTTCATTGAAGAGCTTCTAATTTATCTAAAACTCTATGTCTGTAAAAGCAGCTCAAGCTTCATGGACTGTACATCTCAAAGGATATTCTAAAGACATTCCTAGCTTGAAAGACTAATACTGAAAAAAAAAAAGACTAATACTAATAATTTTTAAAAGAAAGCATTTTAAAGAATATCCCTTTGCCAGAGCTATCTCAGAAAATAGCTAAAAATTGACTGACTCTGTATTCAGGTGGAAATCAGAGTTTGTAGAATTTATTCAACAAAACAAATGGAAAAGAAGCTCTCACTCTTCGCAGGCTAAATGCTGCGTGCTCTATCGGTGGGTGAAGAGAACTCCAGACACTCACTGTAGCATGAAATCTCATCTCATATATAAGAGACCACAAATGCAAAGGCATAATTTACGCTAGGGTGACTAAATTCATGCCCAGGACTTTCCTGGTTTTAACACTGAAGTCCCAAATCCTGAGACCCCCACCCCCACCACCCCAGACAAACTGGGACAGCTGGTCACCCTAAATTTAACCCAGCCCTTCTTTCCTTGGTTTTGTTGTCCAGTGTGTCACCAGGGCTATTGCATCCCAAATTTCTTAAAGTAACAATCAGGAGCTTTGCTAAAGGCACTCCTGAGCTAAATGAGCCCAATACTGAAATCCAATCTTCCCACTTTCACACAAGCACTGAAGCTTTTCATTCTTACTCACCTGTCCATTCTCATCCCTCAATCTTAATATTTATGACCTTATTTTTCTTAGATGTGGGGACATCCATGACCGAGAACATTTTCAGAATTTAATAGCCAATGAAAGGGGGAGGGGAGGCTTCCTGGCAAGATGAACAGTAGAGACCCCAGCCTCCACTGACCCCTTCCTAGATTTCCAAAGAGACGATCGATGGAATATTAAAAGAGATCAGGACTTCTTTCAGTGCAAGTATTAGGGAAAGGTGCTCAATATGCCAGGCATTATGAGGAACTGTGTTAGATACAGTGTAAGTGGGGTAAGATTATGCAAGGGCAGCATCCTGATCAATGTATCAAGTAGATCTTCAGAGAAGCACTCACTCTCTAGCTCAGAAGGTGAAGAGCAGGCGGGGCAGGAAAGGCTAAGGGGCACCCAGAGGGCAGGCTTCTCGTGTCTGCAGGGCAGCCTTAAGTGCACACAACCTGTGGGACCCACAGACCCCAGACGTGTTTCAGGCACAAGCACCACTTTGAGAAGAGAACCAGGCATCGCTGAGGGTGGAAACTGGATCAAGCAGGTATGCCAGTGACGGGCCGTCCAGCTCCCACGGTTTGCTTGTACTGCCAGCATCTACACCACCTAAGACAAAAACGAGTTACTCAGTACACACCAGTCTACCAAGTCTGCCATCTGGCCATATACATTTTCTCCGTTCCTCTTTCAAGTGAATCTATACTAAGCTTTCACAGAAACAATCTTAATACCTACCTGCCAGCCAGTGCCAGTCCTCTTTCTAGAATGAAACACAGACAGGAAAAGCAGGACAAATCACCAGGCTCATGCAAAAGACTACATTTCTAAGGGAAGGAACCAGTTCAACCGAAACTGTCTCTTCCGAAAAAGTGTTACTCAAACTGACAGGCAAAAATGGTTATAAAGTTCTCAATATTTCAAGAAGCTGCTTCACTCAAGAAGGCACTGCATCCGTGAGAATGGGGAAGGCAATCATGAGGATGGAACAGGATGAGATCATGAAAGGCCGCTTGGAGGTGATTTTTTTGAAACAGGTATTGCTTCATTTGAAATGATAACAGATGGAGGGAACAACAGAATGCACGCTGCAGAAAAATGGCATTACTGAGGTGGATGAGAAGTCAAGAAATTCCCCCAGAACTCAGAGGGAAAACAAAATTACTGACAGAAAAAATAAGACATGAGGGGCAGAGTCTGGAAGCTTATATAACAGATATAAGCTATATCAAGAATCTTAGAAACAGATATAACAGGAATCTTAGAAAGAAAGCAGAAAGCAGAGATGACAGAACAAAGAAATAACAGAAGAATATTTTCCAAAGTTGTGACAAGGCCTGAGTCTGTATTACAAAATGGTCAACCAAGTACATAAACAAATTCTGTTCAAAAATTAAATACAAAATACGACAGATGTCCAAAGCAAAAACACAATTTACTACAATAGAACCAAAATGAAATGGTCTCAAACATCTCCCTAACATCAAATATCAGAGGTCAAGGGACCCAGCTGTACGGTTTTAAGGTGGAGAGCTTGTTACTCAAGAATCCTACAGCCATTCAAGGAGATACTGATACGTGAAGGCACAGAAAATCACTCTCAAATAATGCAGAGATTCAGAGAATTATGCTACCACCATTCCCCTAACATTAGCTTTCATGAAAAAATGGTTAGAACCTATACTTTAGCTGACCAAGACAGTGATTAAATTAAATTAAAACCATGATATAAAAAAGATTAGCAGTGAATGTAGAAGTAGTTAAATAATTTCAAATAGGCTTATTTCATTTAATGCAAATATAAAAATACTATCTGAAAGAAGAGATGCTTCATCTAAAAAAATTTCTATATTAAAAATCTAACTCAAAAAATCTAAGAGTACATTAAAAAAAAATACCTGGCAACTAGGCAGAAGGATTGAACAAAGTAAATGTCAAGAAAAACACTCACACATCAACAGAAAAATGGGTAAAAGATGACCAGTCAATGAACAGTAATTGAAAGAAGCATACAAATGGCCAAGAAACATGGAAAATGCTCAACCTCCTCCGTAAAGAAATGCAATTTAAAATAGCATGTTATTTTCACTCATTAAACTGGCAAAAATATTTTAAATTGTAATGCCCAGTACTGCGTAGGGTGAGATAAAGTAGGCTGGTGGAAGTAACCACATTTCATACACTGTAGGTGGGAATGTAAACTGAAGACAATCTTTCTGATTAACAGTCTGACAATATGATATGTACAGTTTTCAAATACCGACATGCTCATCCCTTATCCATGTATTCCACGTCTAGTAATTTTTCCTACAGAAATAATCAGAGATGAGACAAAGATGTATGTACAACAATGTTCACTGCAGGGATGTATGTGATATCAAAACACTGGAAATGAATTACATGACAAAAGTAGGGGATTCTTATTTAAGCTGTTTTTTAAAATCACATTTTCAAGAAATATTTCATAAGGAAAAATGTTCAAGATATAAAGGTATCAGGGAAAAAATATGACACAAAACATTATATCTAACATGATATGAATTTTCTAAAAAAGACAAAGTAAACATATATTTTCAAGTAGAGAAAAAACCATGAGAAGAATTAGACCAAATAGTTATGAATGATATTATCTCTGTGTGGTGATATGAAGATGTATTTTTTAAAATTATTTACTGTTTTTGTTTGAGGGGTGGGTAATTAGGTTTATTTATTTATTTTTTTTAGTGGGGGTACTGGGACTGAACCCAGGACCCTCAAGCATGCTAAGCATGGGTTCTACCACTGAGCTACACCCACTCCCTCATGATGTATTTTTGTTATTCAATTTATACTTTCCTATAGCTTGTAAATTCTCTACAATGAGCATGAGTTCTAAGGTACACATTTTTTTCTTCATATTTAACATCTCTGAAATTGGAATACATCTTAAAATTGATAGCATCTTTGACTAGATGACATATATTATTACTTTTGTACTTAGCAATAAAAAATAAAACAATAAGTATGATTATTTTTAAAAGACTCATAGGGAAATGTTCAATGAAGAGGTCCTCAGAAAAGAGGGGTTCGTCCCCCAAATAAAAACGGTGGAACACTGCAATCAGTGAAGGCGAGAAGAGCTTTGGTTAGTTTCATAAATCTTCCCCAATACAATTTTCCATGGAGACTGAAAACTCTTTCATAAAAACAAGTACAGAGGTAAAGATGACCTCAGGGTACACACCTTTCTCCCTCTTTTTTTTTAAATTAACTTTTATGGAATGCTTGGTTTGCTGTTGGGCTGTGAAGAGAATAGATTCTTGAGGCTAATAATTCCTTTTTGCTTTCTAAATAGGCAAAAGGAACTTTAATCCCACTTTGGTCAGGGCTGCCTTTACTCTTCCAAGTTGCAACTCTTCTCAAAAGGCTGGAGGGCAGAAGGAATTGCAGAAATGGAGAGATGAGAAGGGACAGAGGTTAGGTCAACAGAAAACTTGAATTAAGTAGTTTTCTTCTTTTCCCCCTTTGGATACACAGAGCCATGACATCTGCCCACTGGTCCAGTGAACTGTGGGGACCAGAACATCCCAAATAAAGTTAATGAATGAAACAGAAGCAGCCACTTAAACCTGTAAGTTCTGCTCCTTCACATACCTTCCGATTTCCCTTTTTATTCGCTGCTATCTTACATATGGTTTTCCATTGGCAATGGAGGAAGATGGCTATGGTTTCTGCCTAATACCTAGGGAGAAAAAAGGCTGTTCTCTCTAGATACTTGGCTAAGTCCCTATCATGTCTAAGGCAGTAAGTGCTGTGTGTACAAGGATACGTATAATACTGGCTCTGAAAAAGTTTAGCTCTAGTCCGGAGGTGAAGGAGAGTCACAGCATCCACACTGTTTGGTCAGTGGCCCTGCCACTGTGAGTATTAAATTTTTTTAATGTCACTCCTAAGTATGTGAATTATACCTGTACCTAGATGAAGGGAAAAACATGACAAGGTGGAGGGAACAGTACGAACAAATATAAGGAGAAAGGTTTGTGCAAGGACCAATTTTAGGGCAGATTTTCAGGACAAAGCCACTATAACGAATTGCCCAAGGACTATAATTAATATCTTTTAAAATTTTTTAAATGTTTACTGGGCCTAGAAGAACTATTCAGCAGAAAGAGTTTAGTGAATCTTCTTTCATCATGGGGTATACAGTCTGGCCTTGAAATCTGATGTAGGACTGGCTGATTTAGGAGAGTCAAGCTCACTCCTGGTCCAGTCCTGAGCTCGCTCAGTCGACAAAAATCAATTAAAAAATAAGTAAAATTTGTAAAGGCTTCATTCATGGTCATTCTTCCACTGTCTTTACAGAAGTGGCAAAGAACCACACAGGATACACAATCAAATTAAAAGCCTGAAAAATTCCTTGCCATAGCTCTTGCTTTTAGGAGTTATGTTACAGAGACAGACAGTCAAAGAGGGCATATTAAGACTGCCAGCCAAAGGGGAAAATTCCACCCACCCAACCCAGATGTAGAATTACCTCAATACAGCATGACTGACTGAATGAAACACAGGAGAATAAAAGGACCTCACAATTCATAACAACACATCCATCCTCAGCTTAACAAAAGACAAAAACAAAAAAACAATACATTTTTTATGGTCTTATCAAAAATTTGGCAGAGAAAGTACAGATTGATCCAGACACTGTGTCATTTTGGAAAATTCCATGATGTCACATTATTGGGACTAGATATGAGGAAGTAAAGCATGGATCACTGAAGGAACAGAATGCTATGGAAGATTCTAAAAGCTGACTCTGGAGATCCCAGAACATTAGGTAAATGGCCATCTGTTTTGAGGAGGGACTTCAAAACCTGGCTTCAAAACCTTTTCCAGCCAGGAGCTTTCAGGGATAGAATAAATATTTCCTTTTGCCTATATGGCCAAGACATAGTGCCATGAAATGGGGTGGGGATGGGGAGGGAGCCAATCCTTGGTACGTTCACTCACTCATTGATTCAATAATTATTTTTTAAAGGGCCTACCATGTTCAAAGTACTGTGTTAGGTAGTGTAGAGGTTACACATTTTTAGGGATCTAAAATATAGTAGGTAGAAGGCATTTTTAGAAAGTTCCAGAAACGACAAAGCCACAGACCCAAGTAAAAATGCAATTTGCAAAGGAGTGCAAATGAGAAGAAATCTCAGTATGATAACTGAGCCAGGTGGGTTTGCAGAAGCCAATATTTATCAAAACATTAAGTAAGTAGTAGGACAAAACACCTAGTGACATAGAGCTATCACTTTAGCATGGGTCTTCTATCAGTAAGAACAAAGAAAGGCAATTATGAATTCCAGGGGGAGAGCGAGGGCTACACAAGAAAGTCATGGTTCAAATACAAAGCCAGCTAAATAATGTAGCACGATTCTGAGAGTCTGATGAGGTATAAAATCTTGACCTGACATTTACAATATACCCTTTCAACTGACGCCAGTTTAGTGATGACAGTGGATGACATCTTCTATTTACGAATTCAGTCACTCTGGTTCTACAATTAATAACAACTACATAAGCACTGGTAGGTACTGGTTTTCAAATTTCAGAGTCAATATGCAAAGAAGGCATGGTCATCTCATCACAATTACAGATCAGTATGTAAACGTTACAAGCTTCAAAAATGTGAAAGTAATGATATGGCTGAAATACTGGAAGTTAAGAGAGAGCATCTATATATTGGTATAAAAGTAACCAATTAAAAGAGAAAAACTAAAAGTAGATGTTACCCAACAAAAAAAGTAAGCGAGAGTGAGAGAGAGCGTAAGACAGCCGACTCCACCTTTTTCTTCGTGAAAAAATTGATAGTGCTTCAAGTTGTTGGATGAAAATATAGAAGTATTAAGAGTTTTTAAGAAAAATGAGTTTTTAAGGGCTTTTAAGAAGTATTTAAGAGTTAAGAAGGAGACAATCACTTAAAGAATAAAATATAAATACAGTGAAAAGTAGTTATTTCTAAGAAACGGAATTTGGGAGGAAGTGTAAAATGTTTTTACTTTCCATTTCAGATCAACCTCAACTGTTTGAATTTTTATTTCCTAATACATACATTTTGATTTGGTACATATTTTATTATAGCTACAATTTTATTATTTAGTACATTTTTATTTTAATACTAACAATAATATAAATGAGGTACTGACAGGAAAAGATATCCAGAACATATTAAGTTTTAAAAAAGCAAGTACTATAGTAATATATATAAGAAAGTTCCATTTGTGTTTTTTAAAAAAGCAGAAGCAACATATATGTTAATATATTAATTATATTAATTAACATATATGCTAATATGTTGACATAATTATATTTATGTTAATGCTTACAAAACTACCTGATAGAGGAAGGTAAAAAGTACTTCCGCATTTTATTCTACATAGTTCCACATTGTCTGAATCCTTTACAATGGGAATATACATATATTCATTTATTAATTGTTCAATTAATATTTTTTCCACATTTTTAAAGGAAAAGGATTCCATGACTACATCATTAGTAGAGACGGCATAGTTCAGTAAGAAAAAGAATAGCTTTGGTCTGAGAAAAACCTGGATTTAAACACAAGCTTCATTAGGGATATGACCTTGAACAAGTTATTTTACATCTCTTTTTTTTAATTTTTATTTATTTACTTTTTGTTTGTTTTTAATTTTTTTTAGTTTATTTTGAATGATTTGGTGGGGGGATAATTAGGTTTATTTATTCAGTTATTTATTTTAATGGAGATACTGGGGATTACACCAAAGACCTCGTGCATGCTAAGCACACACTCTACAACTGAGCTACACCCTCCCCGCCTTTTACATCTCTGAGCCTCAATTTCCTTTTTTAAAGAGAACTTTATTGAGATATAATTCACATACCAAACAATTCACAGAAAATATACAACTCACTGCGCTTTAGTATGGCCACAGGATTGTGCAACCATCACCACAAACAGATTTCAGAGTCTTTTCATATCCCTAAAGACAGCACGTACCCATGAGCAGTCAATCCCCATCAATTTTCTTCTCTGGGAAACAATGGTGATCAGAAATGGACAACTACCTACCTGATAGGCTTGTTATGAGAAACAGATAAAATATACCAAAGCCTCAGCCCACAGTCGTACTCATCACATGCATTTCAAGTCAAGTTCACAACCTTATAAATAATACAGAAATCAGCAAAAAGGCCGGATATGATACGAAAGTGTAAGAGATTGGCAAATCCTTCCAAGTACCTAGGAATACACGCAGGTCCCGTCCTCAGAGCCTATTACACAAGCCATGCCCTCTCCCCAATTTGACTCAATACCAATAAATCGGGTATGAAGTCAAAAAGCCCAAGTTTGAAAATGTCAGCATTTAGGGGCATATTTTAGAGCAAAAGTTTCAGGAGGAGAGACACCTCCACTCCACAAAAAGTGAACAGCGAGAAGCAAATACCGCAGTTGCTGAGCAGGTAAGAACAGGGTGAGCTCACGTCGGACAAGCAGCTGGAACTATACTGTCATGTTCCTACTTTTCAAACTGAAAATAAATATGGCAGGTGCTCATTTGGCTGTTCAAGCACTTTCCACTTAAATGGCAGTTCCTCAAGCTTACCGACGCAGCCTGGAGTTATAATTTACTACCGCTGCTGTATTATTCCCTCGCCTCGGCAGAGAGCACAACACAGAACCTACCTTTCAAGACCCATGAGAGGTAATAAAGTACAATTATTTAGAATTTATGATTAAGCTATATATTATCGGTACTTTCTACTCCAGTGGTCAGTCAGAGGTTGAGGGAGGAAGGGAACGGGGTCAGAGGGAGAAATAACACAAGCCTTTTCCTTTGAATGCAACGTCTAAATCAGGGCGGGCGGGAGGGACCCCTGGAGGATTAACAAAGCTGCCACAGTCGCCAAGGGAAGTCCCAGAGGAGCACCAGTTAAGCGACTTTAAAGTCCCGGAGGCCTCAGCTCTTCCTGCTCACAGAGCTACAAACTCAAACTAGAGAGCTCGTGTTGACTGCACAGACAGAAGCAGGGCACGCTTTCAGGGTGCACCACATCAAGCGTCCACAGTGTACTGGGTCTTGCTGCTCTGAGCCACAGATATTTCAGAGAAGGGGAACCTAGTGGATGAAAAGCCAGAGGCCAGGCTCTGTAAGGAAACAGCCTCCCCCAAGGTAAGATGGCGGTTACCGCAGGGCCCTGGGCCAACAACGGCCAGACGTCCATTCTCCTCATCCTCAGGAATCTACTGTTGAGATGTCCCTTTCTTGTAGTTCCTTCTTGTGGCTACAGAAATACACACCTGAAATGGGCAGGTGCCAGGCTGGCAAGACTCAGGGCACGAAGCAGGGAAAGAAGACAACACTCGGCACTCCGGTGTCAGGCCCTCCCTCGCTGGTTCTCCCGTGGACCAGGGCCCAGCTCCCAGTCTTCAGAATGAGTCTCCACCTTCAAGTTGGGGCTTGCAAAGCACTTTCTCGTATACTTTCTGATTTGGCCTCACAATAAGCCTGGGCGGCAGGCATTGTGAAGTTTTACAGGGGAGGCCAAGGCTCAGAGGGGTGTTTACAGTGCATCACCAGCGGACAAGAGGGGAGTCTGGAACGTGGTCACCTGACCAGAAACGGCCTTTCATGATTCTACCCTACAGTGTTGGTGAGGGAAAGCCAAACCAAAAAGGATACACTGTGCATTGCACTTTATATTGCTGTTTTCGTTATTGGCTGTGGAATTTTTACTTGGCAACTGAAGCTTTGAAATAGCTTGATTGTTATTGTAATGATAGATATATGCAAATGAGATGTAGTTGGAGTTAATGAAACAAAAGGAAAGCGATCAGACAGAACAGAGTCATGAAGAGTGACACGTAAAAAATAATAATAATAATAAATTAAGTGGGGAGAAAAAAGGAGGTTTGCCCGAAATGTTTACCTAGCACTCACCTTTGTCCTGAAACATCCCACCCTCCACCCTCGGCTCCTGGTTAATGAACATAATTTGGCTGATGTCCCTTGAACTGTATAATCTGTTCCACAAAAAGAGCAAACCCAAAATTGCCTCCAAGCCACTTTTAGGTCCCTAGCTCCCTGGTTGCATTCAGTCTATGGAAAACATCTGTGGCAAAGTAAATCATCCTACTCTGAGAAAGACCAGAGTGTACTTTTTTTTTTTTTTACTCTAAGTGTATTTTGAAGTCCTGGTTGGAAAATTAGTGAAAATTGTAAATCTGCTTGCAAATCTGGTCATGTCTAACTCTGAGATTAGGGCAAAGATTCCAATTTAAAAGTAAAACCGTGACAACCCCAGTTAAGCGTGTCCTCAGGCACTGCCAGCAGGGCCTTCACTCAATTCCACAGGCATTGGATTTATTACAGGCACCCGACACGTTCCCCATCAGACACCCCTGGAGTATTTACTTGAGACAGCAGGGTTCAGTCTGCACTTCCTCTGCAGACCAATATATTATTATAAATTGAGCTAAACTGTTTCCTTTTCATAAGTGCTATGAAGTTCAGATTTCAGATATCAGTACAGGGCTGAGGTCCCTCCACAGGGCTCTGTATAGTATCCGGGTTTTAAAACATAAAGAGAAAAAGGTAGCTTTGGACCATGGTTGCTTTTATTTTTGTTTTGTTCTGTCTAAGAGGAGAGGGAGGAAAATTCATTTTAGAACTCGAATATGACATCTTAATAAGAAAATATATCCTATATACAAACTCTGGGTACAGTGTGCTAGGCTTGGCCCTGCTCAGTAGGTTGTCGGTTATTTCACTGAGATCTGAAGGCAGGAGTTGGAAGTCAGGACTACATGTTATGTCTTGGATATCAGCTCCTATAAAACAGTAACACTCCCTTCTGTGTATCACCTCCAATAGCTAAAGGAAAACACAGTAGATTTTTAAAAGTATATTCATTATAATACATAAGTCAAAAGGACAATGTAATTATTTAATGCTTTCACTATTAATGTATTTCTGAGCCAAGAAAAACATATGGAAAAATACATTGAATAAGAAATGGAAAAGAAAGAAGCAGATAACCACCATCGTCACATTCTCCTCTTCTCTTCTGAACAATTTAGTCCTTGAGGTGAGGCAGAAGCATCGTGGGGTGAGGAGGGCATCCATGTATGGGGGTGGGGGAGCTGGACATGGGTGTCAGAGCCCAAGTGGGATAAAAGGACAAGTTCCAATCCATGCTTCTTACCAGCTGTGTAACCATGGCTAAGGCACTACATCAGTCTAAGCTTAATATTTTCATTCTCAATATAGCTAACATCTACTTCTCCGGGTTATTGAGAAGATTAAAAGAAGGTCTGATGTGTCATTAATCCCCCAATAAATGTAGCTGTTATTCATATACCACTGTTATTCCAGATACAGCTATATGTGCATCTAGGGAAAAGGCTGAAAAGGAATGTACTAAAATAGGCATGAACCTGATTTTTATTTTATTCTTCTTTCATTTTATACTTTTCTGAACTTCTTTTCCCTACAATGAGCATGTATTACCTTTTCAATCAGATGTTACTAAATAAATAGAAAATAGCTAAATCTTGACAATGTGTATGCACTACTTTTATATACAGAAAATTAATAAAGCTATTAAAAATAGCACCATTCTGGTTCTCATCTCTTTTAAAGATGCCAAATGCTAACAGAAACTCTTGAACAAACTGTCCAAAAGCAAAGTGGTTTATTGGTTGAAATGATCACCCACTTATACTCATGGTAAATAGCCACATCTGGGTGGTATATTAAAAAATGAATTAATAGTCTGTTTTACCTACAAATGATGCTCAGTGATGGGGCAAAGACTTCAGAAAACCAACTTAGTTCCTGAGGCAAGGAGGGGAGGGGTGGGTGAAGAGATGGCCTTAACCCTAAAAGCATTTCCACATAGAGATTTCAGTGAATCACGGTCAAATCTAAACGGTCCCTTTTAGAGTGAGATAAGCACTGTCTATGAAGCCTGCAACCCACACTGGTCCCTGTTCTGCCTCACTCGAACTGAGGGACCATGGGCAAATTACTTAAGAACAGAACAACCCCTGCACCGTCTCCCTCATAAGGTTGTTTGGAGACTGAATGAGACTGCTTATGTGAAACTGATTTGTAAACTGTAAAGCGACGTGCAAACGGCAGGCGAGAGATTTAGGGCTTAGTTAGATCCGTGTTTCACAAATGCAGGAATCATCCATGAGAAGAATTTAAGAATTTACCACGGAATCACACCATGAGAAAGTAATTCCCTACACAATGCTCTTCCGATCTCCCCGCTGACATGGAGGGGAAAGTCTGAGACTGGCACTGTTATGCAGCTAACACCTGTCTGTAACAGTTACAGAAGACAGACCAGGACTCGGGCTTGGGACCTGCAGCAAACAAAAGTAGAGGGCACTTAATACTGTTTTCCTTTCTCTCTCTCTTCATACAATTCCTCTAATTATGCCAAGGGAAGCTGGTTTTCCATTTAAGATAGCGATATAAAATCTCCTAAAATAAATTCATTTCAGTGAAAGAAAAAAAGTGATTTCATCTAGAGAGAAATATTACGTAAGTAATAACAGTACAGGGAGCACGTGGACCTGGCAAGAACCTGGACACCGATGTGAGAATGATTGACACCTGGAAAACATTTACTGAGCTAATGGCCTCAAGGGCTACTCCAAATTCTTAATTCCTAGAAGGCAAGGACCAAGTTTTAGCCATCTCCACTCTCTCCTCCAGAACCTTATGCAGCACGTAGAACACTGGGCCCTCTACAAACACTCTGTTGATTGGGAAATAATTCTTATTATAAATACTGAGTTTAAGCCTTGGCGCTTCCTAGCTCTAAAACCAAACACGTGGGGAGATTACTCCCCCAGGCAGGTAAGAGTGAGATCACCCCTAAATAATCCGGAGTCAGAGCCAAGGACAGAACAAACCCTGAGAGGCTTTGTGAGGGAAAACAGATATTGTTCGCACACTGTGCATCAGAAAGCAAATAGAAAATCTAAAAATAAAACAAAAAACTCAGAGCACAGAAGCAAAACACAAAGCTCTACAGCTTCACTTAGCCTGACCACAGCTGAAACACTGCCTCTCAAAGAACTAAATGAGGGAAATGAGAGAACTCAATGAGGGGAGGGAAAGGCTGCGCTGTCAGGTCAGCTGTTCCTGAGAAGAAACTAAATTCACAGCAAAAAAAGACTTTCACTAAAAACCTATATGGGCAGGGACATCTTTTGAAAACTTCACACAGATCAGTTGACTTAGATGATCTGGTAGCTCTAATGAAAAATCTTGAAAGCTGTTTAGCACATTTGGGGAACTCCATAAACACTGAGAATGAAAAGAAAAGCAACTTTTAAAATGAGCAGTAGCTTTAAAAAAAATTGTTACAGATAGAAGTTTCATTATCACTACAAAATACTTGAAAAATGTATTTCAAAAGACATATTCGAAGTCTGTACCCAATAATCTAAAACTTAGACACCAGAGCATCAACAAAGCTTTGATCCTCCCAATTACCAAGCATAAAGTAGCAGTCTCCTTGGTGAAGGGGTATTGCCAAACCAGGTGTCTCTATGTCCCACGAGATCTTGAAACCAACATGCCAGATATCAGGGTCTCTGCCTTCGAGTTGAGGATCATCCTCGCTTTCCTCTTCAGGACCTGTCAAAAGAGCAAAGAGTAATCAGCAAGGAAATGTTTCATCTAAAGTTCTCGGTTTCACAACAAGGACCGACTGTATAGCACAGGGAACGATATTCAATGTCTTGTAATGAGCTGTAATGGAAAAGAATCTGAAAATATATATATGTATATGTGTCACTGAATCGCTTTGCTGTACACCCAAAACTAGCATTGTAAATCGACTACACTTCAGTAAAAAATAAGAATTAAAAAAACAATAAAAGTTCTCGGTTTCATAATAGTTATCTTAGGAATAACTGAACTTTTAATAAAATATGGATAAATGAACTATACAATCCTTTTATGTCATTTTAAAAAATTACTTAGAATATTTGTAACATGTCATTTATTTTTAATCAAAAAAAAATCTAAAAATGGAAAGGAAATAACCACAGGTACCAATGAAAATGAAAGAAAATTATTTTGCTTCAAGTCCGTGTAGCTAAATTAGAAAATCCAGATTAAATGGATAGTTTTTTAGGAAAATATTATCGACCAAAATCGACCCCAGAAGATGCAGAAAGCTAAACAAGTCACAGAAGGTATAAAGAAAGCTGTCAAAGAACTCTCTCGCAGGAAATCACAGACCTAGAGAGTTGCAGAGGAGAACTCTATCAAACAGTTAAAAAGTGGGTAATTTCAATATGGTGTAAATTATTTAAGTGCATAGACAAGTGTCCAAATTCTTTTCATAAAGCTAGAATATGAATCAAAGTCCAACACACACACACACACACACATACCCCAGTCTCACATCTGAAAATTAATGCTTAATTCCTAAATATAATATAGAGGGTTCCCAGAATGATGGTTTGACTTGACAATTTTTCAGCTTTATGATGGTGTGAAAGCAGTATGTATTCAGTCAAAAACATACTTTGAGTTTTGATCCAACCCTGGGCCAGCGATACGCAGGACAATAGTGTCTGTCCTGTGATGCTAGGCAGGGGTAGCTCTTGAGCAGCCACACAATCATGAGGGTGAAGAACCAATGCACTGATAACCATTCTGTACCCACACAACCATTCTAATTTTCACTTTCAATACAGCACTCAGTGAATTACATGAGATAGTCAATATTTTATTACAAAACAGACTTCATGTTAGATGATTTTGCTCAAAAGTAGGCTAATAAAAGTGTTCTGAGCACACCTGAGGCAGGCTAGGCTAAGCTATGATGTTCAGCAGATTAGGTGTATTAAATGCAGTTTGACTTATGATATTTTTCAGCTTTACAATGGGTTTATTGGGAGGTAACCCCACTGTAAGTTGAGGAAGACCTGCTTAAGGAAATAGAATCCAAATCCAGCAGCATATTAAAAGAATAGCATTCTATGATCAAGGAGCACTTATTCCATGAATACAAGGATAGTTCAATATGCAAAAACCTGTACTTAAAATCCATCACATTCATAGATGAATACAAACAAGAAATTCATGAGTAACCAGAGATACACGAAAGTGTCTGATAAAATACATCCTTTTGAGGGGCAGGTATAGCTCAGTAGCAGAGCACATGCTTAGCATGCATGAGGTCCTGGGTTCATTCTCCACTACCTCCATTAAAATAAATCAATGAACCTAATTACCTCCCCCCAATAAATAAAGTAAAACTTAAAAAAAAATTCTTTCATTATAAAAAAAAAAAAAACACCTCAATAAGATAGCAATAGGTGGCTAGTTCCTTAACATGATACACTACAGATCTATCTGAATCCCAAAGCCAGCACATTTTTTAAGGTTTTTCGCTTATTACTTAAAAAAGCCTCATGTTTTATTTGCTTTCTGAATCTGTGCTTGTGCTTCCAATACTTTCACGATTTTCTGCTCCTCAATAAGAAAAGCACGCTTGATCCTGTCACAGACATTCAGCACACATGGAACCACCATGAGCCCAGCTGACATGTCGTTTTGTTTTAGACAGTCTCATGAGAACTTTAGGTCTCAGTGTGAACTCCTCGAAGTCGGCCTGGGCTCACGCCACATGCGGATTTTGGTGCTCTCCCAACTTTCTTGGTATAAAGGTAAACAATTCTATTACCAGGGGCTCAGGACAACCCAGTTTTGTTAGAGGCTGTATTGTAGGACAGCCTGCGACAGTATGTCAAATGCTGGACCATTCTGAATGCCTCTAGATATAAAACCTGGAGGAGCAAAGGCCAGCATATTTTAACAGTGAAGCATTAGAAACATTCCCAAAGTTAAGACAATGCCCTTTATAACCCCAATGACTCATGTAAACAAATGTGAAGACATGTTAGGTTTTTGGGAAACAAGACAAAACATCATGGACATGTCAGTTCTCCCTAAATCATCTATAAATTTGACACAAACACAATAAAAATATCAAGAGGATTGATTTTTAAGTGAATGGGGCTGGCCACTAGACAAGCTAATTCTACAATTCATATAGAAATATAAAACAAGCAAGCATAGCCAGGGAATTTAACTATATAAAGAGTTTCCACATATCAATAAGATAAAGATCAACAATTAGAAAAAAAGGGCAGAAGTTATAAAGACAGAACACATGAAATGAAATAAAAGTATGTAAACATATAAAAAGATGTTTAAACATATTCATGTAAGAGAAATACAAATTAAAGCCACAATAGATATTTTTTACCTATCAGAAAAAAATCAAACACTTTGATAAAATACAGTGTCACTTAAGAGTGTAGCAAAATGGCACACTCACACTCTCTGTAGAGGACTATCTGGCAATACTCATCAAAATTACAAATGCATAAAGCCTTTGAACTTAGAGGAATTCCACAATACCACTTTTAGGAATGTACTCTAAAATTCCAAATTGCAGAAGTTGCAAATGAGCACGGATATTTATGGTAGCACTGCTTATAAGAGCAAAAGATTAGAACAACCTAAATATCCATCAAGAAGTTTCTGGTTAAGTAAATTATGAAATGTCCAGGCAATAAAACACTATATAGTCACTTAAAGTAATATGAGTATACACTGATACAGAACTAGCTGTTATATTTTTAAGAGAAAGGAGGAGATTATAATTTGTGTAAAAAATACAAACACATACACACATGTGTGCATATGTGCATATAATATTTCTGGCAGGAAAGGCACACACTATACTTCACTAACAGTCCTGTGCCCATATCAAACCTTAAAAGCTCATTTAAGAAATATTTATTGAGCACTTACTGTATACTAGGCACTGACCTAGGCACTTGATATATACCAATGAATGAAACAAAGAGCTATGCCCAGTGAAACTTCTCTGCCAGTGGAGTTGTAAATGTTCATTATTGATTACTAAAAAGGGGAACGTTTTAAATTCCATTAGACTTTAATCCACTAGACTCTGGTCTTCAAGGGCTGGGTCCGTTTTTCTGTCCACTCACACTTAGCATCCTAGTAACTGGCACATAAAAGGCACCCAATGAACACGTGGACTAAACTGCTTGCTTACAGGGAAAATGTCCTTTCAGTTCACACCACTCGCGGTCCTCACTGTGCTAGATGGTGGGAAGAGAATTAATGAAAGAGGGGAAAAGAAACAAATGCCAATTAAATCAAATGATGTAAAGCACAACTGCTAAATTAGTACAGTTCTCAATATTAAAGAAGTCTAGAGAAGAGACAGGTTCACCGAGGGCTAGAATGGATAGAGCAGAATTCTCGGAGATGATCAAACTTGAAACAAGTACAGTTTAGACTCAGAGGGTAGAGTATGAAAGATGTAAAGTTTTACAAATATATGTATGTATACTCCTGACTGGGACATTGTGCTGTATACCAGAAAGTGACACATTGTAACTGACAGTACTTCAGTTAAAAAAACTTTTTAAGTTTGATGCGATCAAAATAGACAATAAAGCGTGTTTTCCTTGGGCTCCATCACGTGCATGTCACATATATGATCCAAAAGGACATAATCCCAGGTGGCACCCATCCATACGGAGTCCCTAAATTCTGAACATCTTACTCAGCAGTAACTGTGCACCAGGATTAGAGGCAGTAAGAGAAAGAAAAAACGGAATTCCCCGTGATAATCATTCATTTCCATTACTCTGCACAGGTATGGTGGCAAAAAAAAAAAAAAAAAAACCAACAGACCGGAAATCCAAGTTCATGGTGTCTTCAAAGAAGGAATGCTACTAAAACCTTTCAGGACACATCCAAGTGTGGACAGTCTTCGATACCCTACATTTGAATCTAAAATCTGATACTGCCATAGGAACAGAATCTCACATTCTGTCCTATGTGCTGTAATTTCTGATATATATTCTTTCAAGTACTTTTTAGTGAAGAGAAATTTTTAGCTAGATTTCTTTAAGAATAAAGTCATAGAATTAAAAAGTCTAAAGCCATTTCCTACCTTAATCCCAAAAATATTTTAAAGAGAATCCTCTGGAATAGGGATGACAAATAATGTACATACCAGAGGACACAACTAACTCATTGGTGGTGGGTTTTTTTGAGCCCAGGTGGAAAATTACTCCAAAATTTTCTCCAGGTTCAGCAGGCAAGAGTGGTCTGATTGATTACTGGTGTCTGTCGCAGGCACCGGAAGAGGTAGTTAGCACCACTAGAATTAGATATTTGCTATCCATGTTTGATGACAATCTCCAGGAAGTTCTTATTTATACATAATACAAAGTTGGAGCTGAAAACAGCAGAATTTGCCAAACTAGATCCTGTAGACCAGAAAAGAGCTCACAAAGGTAAATAACTTGACCACCAAGACATTTTCTAAACAAATCTAAATTAGTTGCCAGCTGATAAAAGTGCCTTGCGTAAAGATACCAATTTCCCCCCACTCTTGAATTACAAGATCGGGTATCACTGGGCCACTCACAAGTGGCTGCAGGTAAGAAGTCGCTGCCTCTTTTAGACAGGGCACATGCTCTCGGCCAGTGGCAGTGCCCAGTCGGCCACCTGACTCCTTAGCGGGCTCTCCCTGTCTCCTACAGGCATTTAAGCCCATGAACCTTGCTCTGGCCCACAAGCAAGTCAGACCTATCACCTGCTCTTACAAAGTTTACCTGGAACACAGTCAGGATCATCATTCACATCTTGTCCACGGCTGCTTTCACACATAACAACAAGGCTGAATAGCTAAGACACAGGCCAGGAGGCCCTTGAAGCTGAAAGTCTTTATTCTCTGGGTCTTTATACAGAAAATATTTGCCAACCCCTGCTCTAGAGTCTTGATGTCTGTGATCTGATAGAGATGCCTGGGGCACATATTAGTGAGGACCCAAGCGGAATAAAATAATCATGATGTCATGTGACTAATACCTAGTAAAGTCATGTGACTAATACCAGCAAAGAACATAATAAAATAATTAATGCTAAATTATTTGATAAGCAGCTCCCGCCCGCAAAAGCATATTGCTATAAGAAATCATATGTTCATATCTGTGATACTCCAAAGCTTCAGGCTGCTTCATTCTAGAGGATCTTAATGATAATGGAGAGAGAAAACGCCCCAAGGAAAAAAGAACAGAAACATTTTAAGGAGGTTTTTCATGTCTCTCTGGTCAAATCACCCACAACGTCACTTTAAAAAGAAATGATGTTTAAGCTACAAAGACAACAACGTTCAGGCAGTTTTAACGCCACGGAATATGGATGTTCCAATAAGCCATCATCTTTATAGGCTCACAGGCAGGTTGACTGCTTTCCCCTCGAACTTTCATCCTCACACTCTTCTCAATATGGCACCAATAAAGTTCTGACCGACAAACAGAGACAGTAATTGCAATCAGTGTTTCCTGATGGCTCCCATATATCCAGCATCTTTGAAATGTGCTCATTAAAATAATATTTTGTTGAAGGTTTGTTTCCCCCGTGGGCTGGTTATGAAGGAGGGAACCTGCATGTCTGATAAGATTTTTATTGCATAAATACAGCATTGCTTGCTTTCTCAATAAAATCAACTTGTAATGATCTATAGCAACTGCAACTGATTACTGTTGCCCCGTGTTATTATGGAAACAAGCAGAGGCAATCGGCTCCTATTTGCCCTTAAACCTCAGTAACACTGCAAGGATTTTAAGTGTCTCAGTGTGTTTGCTGCATTCCCAGCTCCACTAACCAAACACTTTTTTTTTACAAAAAGTAGAAGATGTGACAAAATACCAAAGAACACCTAAGTTTAAACATCAACTTTAAAATGTCCAAAACTCCCCCCTGCCCCTGCAAATTAACCAATTTGATTTATTTCTACTAACTAGTTCTTGAGAGAAAATTTATTCCATTTAATAAAAGATAAATGCCGTGAAATGTTTGGTTTGCATTCTTAAAGCTGTATGCAACCACTGTTACGCAGAAAACAAAGACAGAAGCCTGAGCGTGAAGGAAGGATATATCACTTGAAATTTTCTGCCATATTTAATAGCATATACCATTAATACTGTAAGTCAATAATATTTCAATGCTATGTAAGTATACAGTCATCACCACCACACATTAAAAAACAGCCCTATTACCTATTCCCTATTCCCTCAGCCAAGTGTTAAAATTTCTAAGACTCTGGCCCTGGCAACTATTTTCTCAGTTGCCTTAACCCCAAACTTAGAGGGGCTTAAGCAGCCCTTTCTATCCATGTCATAGATCTCTTGAGGCAGGAGAAACCCGGAAGTTGCAGGTGGTCAGCTGGCATATGGAGCCTAATGATGCTCTCTGGCCAGCACTGGTCAATAACATTCCAGTGTCTGGGACAAGGAAACCTTCTTTTCTTTTTTTTTTTTTTTTTTAATGAAGAGAGAAGGAAGGGGAAAGGGGAACATATGAGAAGACACATTCTAGAAGGACACGGCATGGTGGGTATATAAGAACATAACTGATTCTGAGTGGTAAGAGTATTACACGAAGGACAGGGATATGAAGGAGGAGAGGCCAGAGAGGTGGGGAGAGGCCAGGACACGGAGGGTGTGGTGAACCGTGGTGAGGAATCTAAACTTACACTGGGGACAATGGTAGACACTGAAGATGGCTTTTTCATAGGTCAGACCTGTTTTTCAGAATGATTCCTCTGGAAGGCAGACACGTCTATGTGCAGAGTTTGGATAATTTTTCTGGATAGGCTTCCAAAGTAAGTTGCAAATGGCATAAGCCAGAGAACATCTGGGTAACACTCCTGAAGGACTCCATCCCACGGAAAGAAAGGTTAGCCAAGGAGCTCTACCATTTAGCACTACTTTCTTTGACTGGCTGTGATGAACAAGGAGTCAGGCTGGCTGCTGACACAGAGCACACTCCTCAGCCCCTAGGGAGTGAGTGGTCCGAAGAAATGAAGAATATGGAAGTTTGAAGGAAAAAAAATTGTCCTAATCAGTCTCAGCTCAGAATCTATAACAAGAAGCTGATCTTAGATGCCTTGAGATAAGCCATTCAGGACAAATGTAGTCCCCTGACACAGACAAATTATACAATTAATTGTAAGTCTTCTGGGATTTCAGGGGAAATATTGAAAACTCTTTACTGAAAAAAAAATCTAAAGCCTTTCAACATGATGTCTGGCTCTGTCAGCTTTCAGATTAAGCATTTGAAAAAAAATTTTTTTAAGATATAAATACTCACATCCATAGGAGAACCTCATTATATCGTGTTTCATGGACTTGAGGGAAAAAAGGAAAAGTGAGAAAGGGAGAGAAAAACTGCTCTGGGGGCTCTTGGCTACAGCTTCAAGACCACGACATTATCTGAAATAAAATATGAAATGAGGAGACGAAGCAGAGATGCTCCTCGAATAAGACATTCTCCGAACCAGAGTGTTGAACAATAGAGGCTGCAATTCTGTGGGCAACCTCAGGAAAATACAGAGAGAGCCATGGAGACTTACAGGAAACCCTGATGTTGTAAATAGCACAGACGACCAGAACCAAACTGGATTAATTAAAAGAGAATAATTATTTCACATAGCTTTAGGCAAAGCTTTATTTATCCAGGGTTCAAAATACACGTCCAAGACCTAGTTTCTCTCCTTCCCAAAGCTCCTGAAAAAGAAAGAGGGTGGTCACAAATGCCAGATGCAATCACTTCAGGGCCATGAGAAGTCCGTCCGCCTCAAGAGAAGAAAGCTCAAAGGAGACAAATGTGGAGGGGAAGAAGTTGGAAACTGACTATTATTGTCGAAACAAGGTCCACTTGAAGTCAGTGAGACTGGTCTTACAGTGGCCACAATGTAGTTGAACAGCACAAACTACTCAAGAATAAAAGATATCTACTGATTTGGGGCAAAAAAAAAAAAAAAAAAGAAAAACCTTACCGATTTTGCATTATACGCAGAAAGAAGGATCAAGACACAAACCATGACATCAAAGAGCTTACAATTCTAATTCAAATACGTGCAAAACTATTGTATGGCCTTAGAAGTCAAAACAGTGGTTACTGTTGGGGGGAAAGAATACACTGGAAGGGAGTATTTCTGGAGTACTAAGATGTTTTATTTCTTGATCTGGGTGCTAGTTACATAGATACGTTCACTCTGTGACAATTTACCAAACTATGTGTTTATGATATTTGTAATATTTCAATAATTCAAAATAAAAACTTCAATAGATTGGTTGGAAGATAAAGTTAAGGACATCTCCGACAGTATATTTTTTAAAATATAAAAACATTTTTAAAATAAGAGAATAAATAAGAAAACTAGAGGAACAGTCCAGAAGGTTCAATGATCAAACCAAATGAATTCTAGAGAGAAAACTGGAAAGGAAGAAATAATTAACAAAGTAATTCATGAAAATATCCCTCATTGAAGGATGTGGGTTTCCAGATTGAAAGGACCTACTAAATGCCACTGTAAAATTATAAATATCACTGTAAAATTATAAAACACTAGGGAAAATTCTATCAAAAAAGTCACATAGAGGATAAACAAAAAAACAGCTCTCAACATGACCACTAGAAGATGAAAGACATTGGTACAATGCCCTCCAAATCCTGAAGGAAAATTATTTCCTGCCAAGATTTCCATACCTAAAGTATCTATACATGTCCATGTAGAATAAAGATAATTTAAGACATTCAAGGTCTCAAAAATTTACCTTCTAACTGTTAAAGGAAACACTCCATCAAAATAAAGAAACAAATCAGGAAAGAGAAAGATAGGTGATGCAGGAATCCGAAACTCCAACACAGGAGACTGGATTACAATGAAGGGCTTGATATCATGAGATGGGCGATCTGGGCTGATCTTTACTGATGAGCCACCTCAAACTTCCCATCCCATCCTTTATAAATTTGTAGACTTTAAATATGTGCAGTTTACTGCTTGTAAATTACACCTCAATAGAGTTATGGAGAGAGGGGAAAGAATTCAGCCATGCTCGTTGCGCTAGCCTTCTCTTGACAACGGGGAGATGTCACTGCGGGCCTTCTTTTCTCATGGGCACTGACGCTGCCACTCTTTTCTGGTGAAAAGACATGGGACTCTATATACACATCACCTCTGCCTCTTCTAAGCCGGCCCACCATCCCCAGTCTGGATCACTCCAGCAGCCTCCTGTCGCTCTCCTGCTTCCAGTGCTGCCTCCCTTCTACCCAAACTGCAGCGGTGCCCCCTCTCACTCCAGGTACAAGCCCAGTACTTTGTAATGACAGTGACCCCACCCCCGATCTACTGTTTCGCTTTCTGAGGTTTCAGTTACCCGCACTTTGAAAATATTACATGGAAAATTCCAGAAATAAACCATTCCTAAGTTTTAAATTGTGCACCTTTTTGAGCAGCATGATGAAATTTTGCCCCATCTTGCTCTGTCCCACCTAGGAGTTAACGCATCCCTTTGCCTACTGTCGGCCAGTAGTCGCTTAGCAGCCCTCTGGTTCCCACATCGACTGTACTGGTGTTCAAGGAACCCTAAATTTACTTAGTTATGGCCCCAGAGCACAAGCGTAGTGATGCTGGCAATTCAGATCTGCCAAAGAGAAGCCACCGGAAAGTACTTCCTTTAAGTGAAAAGGTGAAAGTTCTTGACTCAATATGGAAAGAAAAAGAATCGTACGCGGAGGCGCCTAACATCTATGGCAAGAACGAATCTTCTCTCCATGAAATTGTGAAGAAGGAGAAAGAAATTCGTGCTAGTTTTGCTGTCACACCCTCAAACTGCAAAAGTGACAGCAAAAGTGCGTGTTAAGTGCTGAGTTAAGACAGACAAGGCACTAAATCTGTACCAGGAGATATTCTGAGAGAGACCACATCCACATAACTTTATTACTAGAGTATACTGTTACACCTGTTCTATTTTATTATTAGTTATTATTGTTAATCTCTTACTGTGCCTAACTGATAAATACAACTTTATCATAGGTATGGCTTGCACAGAAAAAGGTCTCTATAGGATTTGGAACTATCTGCGGTTTCAGGCATCTACAAGGGGGTCTTGGAACTCAGCCCCTATAGATAAGGGGGGACGAATGCACAATATTAGAAGGCTTATCTTCAGCCACGCCCCACCACTCATCTCTCCTGTGTGTCCTCACAGGACTTTTCCTCTTCTCTTACTCTATTCCAACCACTCTCGTGGCTTCTGAAACATCCCAACATCCTGTTCTGCCTCCGGGCCTTCGATTTTCCCTCTACCTAGACTGCTCTCTCCTGGCGCCCACCTGCTCCTCCCAGTCTGTAATCAAACGTTACCACCTTCAGGAAGCCTGGCTTTCCTATTTAAAACCTTAAGCCTGTGCCTCACCCTTGTTATACAATCTGAATTGTTTCCTTCCTGTCTCTCCTTGCTAAAACAGAAGCTCCGTGAGGGCAGGGGGTTTTGCTCATTGTTACACACTCAGCATGTAGAAGAGTGCCTGGCAAACAGTGAATGCTTAGTGTTAACTGAGTAATTGCATGGGGGGGTTAAAAAAAAAAGTGACTTATAAGATCAAACAAATTTTACTAAGCAGTACAAGTGACTTCAAAAATAGCTTCAAAAGATGAGGCCTGACACACTGAAACAAACGCGATCAAATGAGCTTTGAGACCTTAGACAGGTATGCTGGGAGGCTAAGGAAAACATTAAAAAGCATTTTTTTTAATTATGAATGCTCCAGAAGTCCTAGCTGCAATTACAATCAAGCTTTTCACGGTATTAAAGACAGCTAAGAAATATAAAGCTACTCATTTCGAAATACGGAGTTAAGAATCACGGGAACAAATTTCCATCCTTCAGTGGAGTTAACTGTTCTGGAGTCAGAGATGCACATGGGAACCCTAGGATTCCAAGAAAACTCCTGCAAAGCGCTGCTTTCTAGCCTATCACATGCCCAACGGGAGCCATGGGCCTCTTCCTTTTCCTCCTTTGCCCTTCATGGAAAACCTGGGAAATTATACCAAGAATCTGCAATACTTGCACTAGTTAAAATTCCTAAGAATTGTTTTTTTCTATAAAGACAATGTCATAGAAAATATTTCCTTCCCTACAAACAAAAATGGTCATCGTAGTTACTGTTTAGGTGATGCTCTTGAAGGTGTTCCAATCAGAGAACAAGGTGTAGGACTATATTAAACCCGGGGTTGTTAATGTCTTCTCTACTGAATTTGTTTTTCTAGGAGGAACAAGCAATTGCAAACAAAGCTAGACTAGGAAAATCAAATACTCTGCCTATTTACACATAGTCCCCTAAAGCCATTCCTGATTAAAAACTGCACCACTTCAATCTTCCTACTGGAGATATCTGTTAACTAGCCCTGCTTGGAAAGCCAATGAATTTAGTGTATAATTACATGTATCCTTCACAAATTACTTCTCAATGACCTCTACTCTCGGAAGTAAACCAACAAGGGATAATTGGTTCATTATAAACTGACAGGAAGATTTCACTGGGAAAAGGTACTGAGAGCAAAGTCCTGAAAGATCTTAAGCTTCAACTGAATTTAACGTCAGCAGGAAGTAATCACTTTTGTTTCTGAACGCCCAACCCATTTTACATGAACATCTTCTGTGGCTGTAACACTCTGCTGTCACTAAGTAACCATGTGACCTTCGACAAGTCACTTCCATTCTCCCTGCCTTCGTGTTTGTGTCTATAAAATGAGAGGCTTGAACTAGGTGATTTCAAAAGTCCCTCCCAGATCTGACAATTCATCATTTTATAATTATAATCACTAGAGCACACCTCACTTTACTATCCTTTTAAGGCAGGAAGGGCATTTGATTTACCTTTGGAGTCTCCATACTGTCCAGAAAAGCTTCTTGAACCTCCCTTAGCAACTGTTCAACAGACATGTTCAAGGATGCAGAAGACAGTACAATTGTCTGAAATGTCCACTCTCTGTGCCCTTTTTAGGCCCTTCCCAATCCCAAACATGATTTCAACCCAAATGGTCCCCTTCAAGTCCATCCTTACCATACCACTGGCAGGACTATACAGAGGCCAGGGAGACAAACGTTATCACTTATCACCTGGAAGAAATGCACAAACCAAAAAGGCTCAAGGCACTTACTTTGTAAACTATCTGGCCCAACATCACACACACAGCCAGAAACCTGGAGACAGGTTCCCTTTTCTAGAATAAGCTAGTCGAATGCATCGTGATCATCTGAGAGGATGTACAGAAAGTGACAGCAGATGTGGGGAGAGAGCAGTGAGGTAGTGGGGAGAATGGGGGCGGGGGGGATCAGGACCTGCAAACAAGAGCAAGGAGGACATTCCCTTAACCTTTCCAGAGGGGGACATTTTAAAAACCAAAATCCCAAGTAGCTGTACTTCATGGGGAGCAAACACCTGCTCAAGAGGCATTTAGCCTTAGCTGTTAGGACGCAGAAGCCAGAATGTTTGGGCTCAAATCCTAGCTCTGTTAACTCACAGCTGTATAACCGTGGAAAGGTTCATCATCCTTCTCTGTCTCAGTTTCCTCATCTGTAAAATGAGGATAACAGTAGTACTTCGTTCCTAGGGTTGTCACAAAAAAAATAAAACAGGTTCATACATGTAAAATGTTTCTCCCAGTGCCTGGCACATAGTAGGTGCTCAAAAATTAAGAGCTCCCTGTTTTGCTATTCTTATTTGAGAGAGTTCTGGGAGTCTCAGGGGTTAACAGAACAAAGGCATTACACTGCTCTTACAGATAGATTCAAATGCTACAGTTCCCTTGTCTCAGTGATAATGGAGAGGCTAAACCTTTATATATTTATGTATATTTGTATGCTTTATCAACTTTAACCACTCCCAACCACAGAAACTATCCCTGAAAATTTTTAATTCCTTTCTGCAAGATAGTCTAGGTTTCAAAAACGACTTGGTCACCCACGCTCTGGGAGCACAATAGGACTATTAAAGCGAAGGGCTGGGAGTCTGCGGGAGCACAAAGACATCTTTGTAGCCGCTGAGCTATCACATACCACTGCCTCGGTTTCAGAGAGGTGCCTCCCGAAGGAAGGAGCTAACAAACTCCATTGTTCGTTCACATCGGAGTTCTTGGACGTGAAAGTTCTTAAATCCCTGGCAAGACCTTACTACAGATCAGAGGATTGCGGTTCTTTCCATTAGGGCAGCATCGAATGCCCTTCAAGCAATTTTCTTAGGGCAACATAACTATTTGAGATGCCAGGGAAACTAGTGAAATTTCCAACCGCTAAACTAGTTCCTTGTCTCCGGCCGAAGACATAGGTGAAGCTGGAAAACATTTTAGCTATCCTGGGGACATTTCTTAGGCTGGGAAATGGTAAGATACCTAGAGAGAGCCACAAGAGTTTCTTTTTAAATCTCTTTCCCAAAACACACATTTTTAGTAAATAAGAATCAAATAACAACAAAAGTCTGATTGAAAAACTAGCTTTCGGAAAATGATGACCCTTAAAAGTTCCAGTTGGTTCCCTGATGGGATATCTAGAGCTCTGGTTTTCTGAGCATCTTTCAGTAAACAAGAAGAGATAAACAGGCAAAAGAGCTAATGCTATGTCTTATATTTTTGCTAAATGATCAGGCAGAGAAAGTCAGCAATACAGCCACCTACGTTTTTTATAACCCTGTTCAGAAAAGCAACGGGGACCCTAAACACATAGAACCTGAACAACCGAAGAAGGAAAATTTGGCTAAAAAAGGTAGCCTATGGTCTCTGTTCTAGGGGCATCAGATTTCAGAAACCGCGAGAACAAGTTGGCCACAGCAAACCCTCTCAGGTATAAAACTGCACAACTGATGGGGGGACTGGAGAGTTTCCTAAAAATAGAGGACTGTCGGCTTATAAAACCCACCTCAGCTACTTCTGGTGAGGAAGGACAGTAGTCAGAACTGTGGGAAGCCAAGAACAATCCCATACTTGACAAATCAGTCCCTTCAAGACAGTGATGTCAAATGTAATAAAATATTTTGGCAAGACTGGAAATGTGCATCTGTGGGAACCTGGGAAGACTTGACAGATTTTTGTTTTTCCCAGCCTTTTATCAGCAAGTTAATTATAGCAATTGTACGATCTACTCTGAGCTTTAGAGAAAGGCAGTTGGCTGTATGAAGCCAAGATGCTGCTCTCCTGAACATGGGAGAGACAAATGACAGCCGTGCTTACACATGAAAATATTCTGAGTACAGTACAATGAAGAGCCGGACGGCACATGGGCGAGAAAGAGGTACATTCTGCAGATATAAAGGTGTGGCCAGACTTAGATGGGACACACGACACCTATACACACACGCACGCACGCACACACGATCATGTGTATCTCCAGAGCCTGCACGGCTCGGGTCATGTTGCACTCGGGCTGCCTCTTCAAGGAGCAGACTGTACCTTCACAGCTATAACTGTACACTGCCACCGCTGACCTTTCCACCAGATTTTCATCATGATGCCAGCTCACAGCCATTTTCCCCATGCCAAAATACGGTTCCTCTTTCAGGTACGGCATCTTCTGGGGATCCATGAAATTCAACAGAGTTACGTTGTACGCGGCCCTGTTCTTAAAGTCCACCTCGTCCTGTCCATCAAAGGATGACCCCAGGCCGACCCGGGGGAAATCTGGACCGATACACACCGGCACGGCATCGATATTGGCTTTGTCTCTGGCAGCAAGTTCTTCCAAAGCCTGGATGGTCTCGATCTGCAGGTAGTCGTTGAGCTTGAGGAAGGTTTGACAGGCGGCAGCTATTTCCGCCTCGCTGTACTTTGCGTCAGAGCCCTTCACCGGCCAGGGTACGGTAAAGAGCCTGGTGTTGAGGTACTTGTAGGTGCAGCCGGGGTTCCCGATGAGGATGCGAGATACTGGAGTGAGCACATCTTTGCCTTGGATCCTCACCAGGTCCCGAAACAAGCAGCCGTGCTTGTGCAGCGTGAGAAAAGCTTCTTGAACCTCTTTATGGAGCTCCTCAGGGACGCTGCCCGCTTCTCGGAGAATTAGTTTGGGGTATTTCAGCTGCCACTAAAACAAAACCAAAGCAGAAGTATGCATTTATGGAGAGCTATCATTTTATTGTTTCCAAAAGTGTGTTTCTTCGTAAACTTTAGGAGGAAAAAACGAAAAAAGACTGTCGGGGTATTTCTAAACAGTATTCATACCTCTCTAGCCTAAAATAGAAAAGTAAATAAAACAAATGTCATCGAGTCTCCAGTCAAGAGTGTCAAGTCCAAGCTCAAACAATTACAGACAATCGTTGTAAACAAAAGAATAATTTGGGCTTTGGTCTCCCAGGCTCCCTCTACAACCACCTCTCCTTAGCCTCAATCCGTCTTCTAGCCTTTGGCCCTCCAGAAAACACAATCTAATTAATTAACTGCTTGACATCTATTTTTTTAAGTGCTTATTAAGTGCTGTGTACTATTCTTAATGATCTATACACACTAACTCATTTACTTCTTGCAATTTTATGTGGTGGTGCTATTATTTTCTCTGGTTCACAGATAAGAATCCTGAGGCAGAGAGACGTTCTAAAAACTTGCCCAAAGTCATACACAGCTGATAAGTATCAGAACTGGAATTTGAAACCATGGGGCTCCACAGTCGGGCTGCAGAGCATGAGATCTTAACCACGAGATCACACAGCCTCTCGATTAATGAGAAATCACGTCTCTTTGTGAGTTAGACACGGAGTCCCGTGAACACAAGCCATGACAATTTTGTTCACAACTGTAATACTAATGCCCTCAGTAAATGCTGAATGAATGAGTGAATGAACGAATGAGGTATCCCACTGCAATTTACAAAGCTGTAATAATTCTACCGGTGTCCCTGGGGAAGGAGAACTATAAGATAACGCCCTCCTCTAATACGGAAATGCATGGATTTACTGATGCAGTTTAGGAGTTCAGACCTTTTCAGCCACCATGTCTGGCTCTAACAGATGAACTGGCATCAAGCCAGAGTTCCCTGATTCTACACAGTGAAACTGACTTTTTTAAAAAACCAAAGCACAGAATTTTACATTTACCCCTATAAAATGTAATCTGATTGGCTCCTTCTAGTCTTGTGCTGCCTATGATCTTTGACATTTTTCTCCTTTATCTTCATTCAGTAATTACCATTTATATGATAAACAGGGCAAGACCACTTATTCCACTATCCATTTTTTTTAATTCAACATATAGAGCCTGGGAGGTCCAGGTGAGGGATCTGGATGTGACTGTGAAGTGCAGAGGAGGACTTCAAGGGGAGAAAAGCAATTTGATTGACATTTTATAAGAATCACTCTTAGTGAAAATATTGGGCATGGATTGGAAAGAGGCAAATGTCCAATGGAAAATCCTGGTGTGTGCTATTACCACCGTCCAGGAGAGAAGTGATGATGGTCTGAATGAGAGAGAGACATAAACGGACAGATGAAATACATATTTTATAGGCAGACCCAAAGGACGTGCTTGGGATCAGATGTGAGGGATGAAGAAAGGAAAAACGTTCCAGATTTCTGGACTTAATGACCAAATGAAAAATTTACTATTTTTTTTTTCATTTGTTTGTTTTTGTTTGTGGGGGTAATTAGGTTTAATTATGTATTTTTTTAATGGAAGGACTAGGGATTGGACCCAGGACCCTGTCACGCTAAGCATGTGCTCTAATACTAAGCTGCCCTGCTACCCCTATTTTTTTAAATAAGAAAGACTAGGACAAAACAAAACATGCAGAAGAAGAGAAAGGAATGAGGAGCTCCATTTTGAAGCTGGAGCCATGAAGATGGCAATGAAATCCTCATGTGGAAATAGTAAGGGGGAAACTGGACAGACACACCTGGCGCTCAAAGGAGACAATGGGGCGAGGGAAATCAAGGTGGGAGTTGTCAGCACCCATCTGTTTTTTAAAGACATGGAAAGAAATGAGATCTCCTAGGGGAACAGTACAAACACAGAAGGAAGCCCAAAGCCATATCCTGAGTCACGGAGGAAGAAGGCTCAGCAAAGAAGATCTTTGAGATGGAAAATCAGGAGAGTGTAGTAATGCAGAGGCCAAAAGAGAGGAAGGTTTCAGGAAGGATGGAAGAGTCCTCCTAAATGTTTAGCAACTGGCTCTTTGAGGGGGAAAAAAAAAAATCAGCCTTGATTTTTAGTGTTTTCCTGATTTCTGTGATGTAAATATATATTTATATCAATAGAAAAATTCACACATAAATTAATAGAGAAGGCTCTCAATTAAACACAGAAAAAATTTAACTGCACCAAGTCAGAAAAAATACAGATTAACATTATATTTGTATTATATTATATTTAGTTTAACCTACCCCACTTGCAAAGAATAAAATTTGATCATAGTAATACACATTGTTGGTAAAAGGAAAATCAAATATTCTGATAGTCTGCAATTAGGAATGCAAATTATTACAAGCTTGCTTAAGGCCAACTGGACAAAATCTATCATGTTCATTTCTTTTCATCTAGTTATTCTACTTCTAAGAATTTGTCATAGGGAAATAAGTAGAGAAATGTACCAAGACTATAAGGATATTCATCATACTGTTATTTACAATAATTAAAAGCTGAAAACTACCAACATGCCCAATAGAAATAAGAGGGGAAAATGGCACATTCATGTGATGACATACTAAAGTAACACACTTTAGAAGTATTTTTATATTGTTTTATTAAAAACGTTAAGTAACAAACTAGTGCTATATAAGAAACCAGTAATATGATATTTAGACAATTGGATTGTAGTTTCATTTAAAAAAAAAAAAAGTATACATGTAAATATTCACAGAAAAGAAGATCTGGAAACAAAAATATAGCCAAGAGTTTATGGCAGTTGTTTCTCAGTAATAAACTCGGGTGTAATTTTAATTTTCTTCTTTAGACATCTGTATGTTTTTGAAATTTCCCAAAATAAATGTAAAATACTTTTTAAATCAGAAAAAAAAAAGGTTACATTCAAAAACTCTTAATTTAACAATATTTCTTTTATGTGCCAGGAGATTATTTTTGATGACCCTAAATTTTCAAAAATTTTCAAGATAACTTCTGGTATTGTTTAAATCTGACTTGGAATGTTCCTCAGTGCTCTAGAAATTTTTGATCTTACCATAATAATTGGCTAATTTTATCATTTTCTCCAAAAATTGCCAGAGAGAAAAATCTGCAAACCTAGATTCCCTCTCTTATTATGTATAAAATAATCAGATTAGTACCTGACATATAAAAGTGCCAGAGAGTGTTTGTTAAAATTTTCTTTAAAGACAACAACAAGGAACTCTGGGAAAGAAATGAATATTAAATAATTTAATATTAATTCATTTGATCAAACAAATAGGTTCACTTTCCATTTTGGATGGGTACATGTAGAACATCAGACATCACACAATAATTTGGAACAGCTGTTGGCACACTTTCAAATATGTTAGAATTTTTGTTTTGTTTTGTTTAATCTTATAAAAGTTTTCCAGGGAATATGCAGTCATGCAATTATACTAGTAGTTGTCTGGTCCCATAATGTAGTTCTCAAGATCTATAAAACATTCTATGACATAAATGACAATAAGTTTAATAAGTATTTGGGAAAGCATTTTTTATTGAAGTATATAGTTGATTTACCATGTTGTGTTAGTTTCAGGTGTACAGCAAAGTGATTCGGTTATTCATATATATATATTCTTTTTCAGATTCTTTCCCATAATATGTTATTACAAGATATTGAATATAGTTCCCTGTGCTATTACATAGTAGGTCCTTATTGTTTACCTATTTTATATACTGTAGTGTGTATCTGTTCATCCCAAACTTCTAATTTATTCCATTTCCAATCCTTTTCCCTTTGGTAACTATAAGTTTGTTTTCTACATCTATGAGTCTATTTCTCTTTTGTAAATTGCAAAGGTATTTTAGATATAAATTGCCAATATGCAGGCCTTTGTCAATGGCTGAAAGATACGGAATGTTAGGTTCCCTGAAAAATAGGCTTTATTTTCTACCTATTTTAAACTATTGTATATAAATTTTACCTCTTCCTCTTATATATCAAGGGATGGTTCCGAAAGAATTTCATCACACAGAGGAGGTCTGTTAATCCCAAACTCCTAATTTATCCCTCCCTTCCTTTCCCTTTTAGAATCATAGTTTGTTTTCTGTATCTGTGAATCTGTCTCTGGTTTGTAAATAAAATTTGTATATTTTTTTAGATCCCACATATAAGTGGTATCATATGATATTTATCTTTTTAATTGAGCTGTTAATAGATTTTGCAGGTTAACACTTTATATTTTGCACACTGTAGAAATTCACACTATGTCAGTCCTAATATTTTCTATATAATTTTCATTGTAAGTTGCTCATGACTTGGCAGCCATCCAAGACAAATGGGCGAGACACTTATGTGGCCCAGCCTCCAGCTGCAAGATGCTAAGCTGACTCCAAAGGAGGCAGGCACTCTTCTAAAGTCACTGCCCAGGCCTTGCTGCAGCTACCACAAGGAGTCTTGTGATAACATGTGGCACAAGGTGACACAAAGTGTTTGTTCATTCATTCATTCAAAAGTTCATTTTTTGTTTATGTAAAATGCATTGACTATCCATTTGTATCAAACACTGTATGAAGTGTCATAAATACAAGGATAAAAACAAATTTTAGCATCTCATAGTTTAACAGTATAAACAGAAATAGGAAGCAAGAGTTTGAGATCTAAGACTTACCACAGTAGAAGTATGAATATACTTCCATGGGAGCAGGGAATCAATGATTAGGGAGGCAGTCTGGAAAATTCTCATTTCCTGAATACGTATTTACTGAGCACATGAAATTTGCAAAGCACTAGGTGCTGGGAATACAGTGAAAGCAAAACTTCTGTATGTTCTCTGGGAGCTCATATTTATGTGTATAATGTATAAAGATACAGTATATATAGCTCATTATATGTACATAGTATTTTACTTATTTACTGAGTAAAATATATAGTATTTTAGATTGTGACCTGTGCTATGGAGAGAAACAAAGCCAGGTAAATAGGATCAGAGTGCCAGGGGTGAATTTACACAGGACAGTCAGAGGAGGCCTCTGATAAGGTGACATCTGAGCAGAGGAATGCAAGAAATGAGCCTACAAGCCCTACAGATACCTAGGGGAGGAAGAGAGTTCCAGGCTGAGGGAACATTAAGTGCAAAGGCCTTGGGGCCAGCGTGTGCCTGGTTTATTCCTGGAAGAGCACAAATGTCGGAGTGGGAGGAGGACGGGGCGGGGAGAAGCAGGAGAGGAGGTGAGAGAAGCAGGCAGGAGCCAGGTCTTGCACCGCTTTGGCAGTGACCGTGAGCATCCAGGCCCCCGCTGTGGCAGTGACCGTGAGCGTCCAGGCCCCCGCTCTGGCAGTGACCGTGAGCGTCCAGGCCCCCGCTTTGGCAGTGACCGTGAGCGTCCAGGCCCCCGCTGTGGCAGTGACCGTGAGCGTCCAGGCCCCCGCTGTGGCAGTGACCGTGAGCGTCCAGGCCCCCGCTGTGGCAGTGACCGTGAGCATCCAGTCCCCCACTCTGGCAGTGACCGTGAGCGTCCAGTCCCCCGCTTTGGCAGTGACTGTGAGCGTCCAGTCCCCCGCTTTGGCAGTGACTGTGAGTGTCCAGGCTTTTACTCTGAACAAGATGGGAAGCCAGCAAGGGGCTTGGAGCAAGAAAGTCTAAAAGAGCTGATGGCTGTTTAAAGACAAGCACCACCACCAACAGGGTGTTGAAGTGGACTGCAGGTGGGGGCAGGAGAAGGAGATAGGAGGCTACCACAACCATCTGAGAAAGAGACGGTGGGAGCTTTGGCCACGGTGTACACAGCAGAGGTAGGGAGAAGCTGTCAGATCGGAAACATTCTCTGAAAGTTAAACAAGCGGGATTTCCTGGTATCTTCTCAGAAGAGATAGAATTTAAGCGAGGTCTTTAAAGGTGAGTAGATGCTCACCAGACAGAAGAGGGGATGCGGGCACTCTAGCCCCAGAGAAGAGGCACTAATGCATGAAAGGAGGAGAGGCCACAGCAGAGCCAAGAAACTCTGCATCACAGGAATCTGGGCCTGGACGTTATGCTCAGCAGTGAGTAAAGACCAGACCAGAGCAGTAGTTTGGGGCCCATGTAGTCAGTGGTCTTGCCAGATACCCGGGGGAGTCTGAACTTTGCTCCAGAGGCAAGAGAGACTTAACGAAATGTATAAAGCTGGGAGTGACAAGTCTGGCAGATTTATAGGAACACGAGCCTGATGGAACTGGGGAGGCACGAGCAGCAGCGACCAGGAGGCTGCTGCAAGTGTGCTGGTGGGAGATGACAAATGGGGACCTGAACTAAGACCGTGTCGGCGGGACTGGAAAAGAGGAAACAACTTGAGAGGTTCTGAAGAGGTAGAAAAGCCGAGGCCCCACAAGTCCACAAGGGCCAGGAGCAACCTTGAGGACGTCAAGGCTCTGGCTGGAAGAACAGGACAAGGGGGACCCACAGGGACAGGTCGCTAGAGAAGGGAATGGAAGGCAGGATCCCAGGAAAAAGCCTGTCATATCCTGTCATTCTTGTGCTCCAAACCCCCGCCTACCTTCTCATCTCACGCAGGGTCACAGCCAGCGTTCTCACTGCAGACCTCAAGCTGCCGCGGAATCGAGTTCCCGCTCTCCGCCCTCAGCTCGTACTCCCCCAGACACCTTTCCTCTAACAGATCTTAGAGCTTTGCTGTTTCCTATGTCCAGAACATTCTTCCTTCCTGCAAGTATCTCCATGGCTTGCTCCTGTACCCCCAAAAGGTCTTTGTTCAAATGTCACTAAACTTCCGTGACCATCGTAGTTGCAATCCCCCCCTACAGTCTCTGCCCCCCTTACCTGCTCTATTTATCTCCATACCATTTTTCCCTTCTGATATTTATCTTTTAGGTTTTTTTATTTTAATCTCTATTCCCTCCCTCCCACCCCCTGACCTTACCGTACTTCACAAGAAATAAGCTCAAAGAAGGCAAGAATCTTCTGTCGGTTTTCACAACCTCATCTTTAATGTCTAAAACATCACCTGGCACAGAATCAGGGGGTTAAATACATGTGTTTAATTAAGTAAGTAATGAATGAACATGGATCGCGTTGAGTTAGATGTACCTGCAAGACCTTCAGGCAGAGCCACTCATAGCCAGTTGGAGTTGGAGTACGGCAGGTCACAAGGGAGAACACGATGGAGACAGAAGTTTGGGATCATCGGGATAAAATCCAAGCAATCCCAGAAGTTCCAAGAGATACAGTAGGAGAGCACTTATGAGTCAGACCCAGGAGCCAAAAAGCCTGGGCTCGAATCTGGCCTTTGACATTTTGTGCTTATAAATTTTGAACCAAGTTTTAAACCTCTCTGAGCTTCTGAGCCTCACCTCTAAAATGGGGTTTTTAAAAAACCTGCCTCAGAAGGTTGTGGTAAGATTTAAGTGAGCAAAGACAGGTAAAGCACTGAGAGTAAGCTGCCACACAGAAAGCAGGGAAAAACTGAAAGCAAGGGGGACACGGAGGAGGGTGGCACTGTCTCTGGGTAACAGGGCAGGAGTCCCAAGTTTGTGTTCTGACACGAATTCACTTCCTTGTGCTCTGTGGTGAACCAAGACAGGTTCTCTCTGCTCTTCTGCTTTGAGTTTGCTGCTGTTGGTGTTTTCTTTCATTGGTTTTCTCTACAGTCTTACTAGAAGAAACCAAGAAACGACTCTGCAGCATTGTGAATCTGAGCATGGGACACTGGGAGGCGTATGTTATGGCAGAAAGAGCCTGGGTCTTCGGACTCAGAAAAATATGGGCTTGAACTCCGGTTCTGCCACTCAGATACAGAACTTAGTCTCTCCTGAGCTCTAGAACAGGAATGACGGTATCCACCGCAAACACCCCAAGCCTAAAGAAGAGTGGCAGCTGAGTACGTATTTGTGGGATGAATGAATGCGGCCGCTGTGTGGGAGGATGAAGTGTGAAGCACTCATAAAAAACACTGAGCACAGTCCCAGGCGCAGCGTAAGAGGCAATAAACTGACCCAGTACGGAGGCTGCAAAAAGCCTCATGTTTATGACTGGCATCTGGGCTGGCATTCCTGTGGCGAGGACCTGCTTAAGGGACTCAATGTCAGGTCTGAACTTTCTATTTATTCATGTCCTTAAAAATTATTTTCACTTCATCTTTTAAGGGACTAGATTTACTTTACGAAGGCTTGGTCCAAGCGCTCCCTTATTATAAGGTGCACTTAACGTGATTAGATATTGGTATCAGGTTTGTTGTGGGTCTTAGCAAGACAAAAGAGAAGCCCTGATTGTTCTGTTTGCCTTGGAGTCTCGTGCCTCAGCGTGAGCACCTGGGATAACCTCAGTGGTGAATTCTTCACGCACTGCTTTAGCCAGAAAAAGCTGACACGGCTCAGCAGTTGCTTTATAACAATGTGCGTTATCACAGACCAGAAAACTTACATCTATGAAAATATTAGCAAGGATTTAAGAACTGATTGCATCTGGGGAGGTTACCTGTTTTAAGGGTACTTTTTAAAAATTATCTCTTTCCTAATTACAAAAGAGTACATGTTCATTGAGATAAGCTGGAAAACGAGAAAAGACTGAAGGAGAAAACTCTACCAGTTTGGGATGTAACATTTCTGTACAGGCCCTGCAGATTGTTCCAGATGCCGCCTCCCCGGGGAGAAGTGTATGTATGCAAAACCAAATTCAAATTACACCAAATATTATTATATGTGTTGCTTTTTAAACTAACTAATGATGCATTCATTTATCTATCCATTCAAGCAAACTGATTAAATACCTACTAGGTGCCAGGCCCCGTATAAAGTACAGAGGAGGAGGGAGAGGAGCATATGAAGAAATCATTACAATAACCTAAGAATAAAAAATAATAACCTGAGATAATTAAGGTACGCATGAAGTACCACAGGTGCACACAAGAGGGAGTAGAAATGACCCTCTGGAACACAGAGGTGTCAGGGAAGCATCCTATAGAAGATGACACGTGAGCTGTTACTAACAGGGAACACAGAAGCTCACCGAGGAAGGGAGATGGAGACGATGTGCCACAAAGGCCCAAATATAAAGCTACATAGCTAGTCTGAGGTACCACAGAAACCCAGGGTGGGTAAAAAGGTGAAAGGGTCAGAAAGATGAGAATGCAAATGCAGGAGCCGGGTAACAGGCAGCCATTGTGGGATCCAAAGCAGGAGAATGATATGCTCAGATTTATGTTTTGGTTTAAAAAAAAAAAAAAGTACTGCAATTTTTTTTTCCCCATCATTGAGAAAGAGGGGCAAAGAAGAAAACTAGGGCCATCCATAAAAGGGCTGATCAGGAGAAAGGTCACGAAGTTCTAATGACAGTGGAGATGACAGATGATATCCTGGTACCCAGAGTGCACCGGAAGTCAGGAGACCTGGATTCCAGATCGGCAAACTCGCCCTTTCCTCTCTTCCTTCCACAGTTACTAAGAATCGGCTCCATGCACGACAAGCATGTGCGAAGTGCTGGAGAAACCAAGCTAGATGTGGCCCAGTTCTTACACCCCAAGAGCCTACATTCTAGTAGGAAAGAAGTGAAAATGTACTATTTTACTGCCCAGCAGGCCTTCCTCTCCTCCTTTGGAGCAGGGCTCCAATTTTCCTATGGGAAAACCATCCACCTCCAACTCACAGTCCACGCAGTGTTGAGTGAGACTGGTCATATTCCAACCCTACTCCAAGAGTGGGTGCAGAACTAGGCCAGGCAGACAGAAGCATCTCATCTCCCTGAACCCAATGACTGATTCAGGAATAGGCACGTGAGACCAGGCCAACAAGATCATGCCCAGAGGAATTAGACAGACCCAGGAAAAAAGAAATCACTGCCTCTTCTAAGACCCTCTATAGGCTTAAGACCAAATCTCCCCTAGGCTGTCAGAGTCCCCCATACCATCAGGTGAGAACGTATCTAGCATGAAGTCACACAGAGAAAAGGCAAGCCAAGAAACAGAGAAAAACAGGGATCAGATGACATCTTCTGAGAAACTGGATTCAGCCATGTACTCCTTGACATCAAAGTTAAGTGAGTCAACACATTCCCTTTTTGGCCTCAATGAGTTTGCAATTTTGTCACTTGTAATTGAAAGAGTGCTCCCTGTAAACTGACTGTATTTCAATAAAAATATATTTTAAAAAAGAAAGAAAGAAAGAGTGCTGAGTACTTCCAGGAGAGAGACACAGAATCCCCTAACTGCAATACCATGTGACAGGTACCACCGAGGTATTTATAAAGCATTAAGTCACACAGTGAAGACTGCAATCAATTCTATCCGTAGGTAAGTCGAAGAAACTTTCACAAAGGAGGTGATGTTTAAGTGAAGTCTTAGCCATCTTGGTGACAGGATAAGGGGCAAAAGAACATTCTCTGCAGAAGAAACAGGATGAGCAGAGGCAAGAAAGTAGGGAAGAACACAGAACGTTTGGGGAAGAAAAGACAGTCCACTACGCTACAGCACTCAGCTCACAACAGGAAGCAGACTGTACGGGAACTGATACGTTCTGGGGTCATGAGGAGTCATTGGATGACCAAGTCAGACCACTTCACCTCCCATATAACCTCTCGAGACCACAGCTGCTTCACAGGTAAAAATAAAGTAGATCAGAAAAAAAAAAGAATGCAAATTGATAAAAATATTAAAAGACCTTACCTGCTGATAGAATTCATCATCTTTGGGGGTCAGATAAGGAAGCCAAGTGTCTTCAAGCTCTTCCAGAAGCCTCAGTTTCTGTTTAAAAATAATAATGATTATAGGTGACTGAATATAAAGTGACCCCAAATGTAAGACCATCTTTTAGTTTTCCAGTAAGAGGACATACCCCCTCAAATTTAGCCAACTTGAAAGTATGAACTTTTAGAGACATTAGTCAAAAGTCACTTATAAAATGTGTTAATTTAATTACATTTAAATTACACCAAATGTATTAAACACTAATTTAGAAATAATGATTTTATTCACTCTCACATTTCTTGAAGCAATTTGCTTCACTCTTGACATGTATCTTTAGTATCAGGGTCATTTTTGTCATCAGTTAGAGTCACCTTTTGAGTCATCAAATACAGTTTTCCAGAACAAATCTTCCTGTCTGTATAATCTGCTTGAGACACAGCAGTTTTTGAATCCTTCTATGATACTATCACTGGAAATACCAAACCAAGCCACAAATACCCGTTCGTGTAACGTCAGAATATTTGGGGTATTTATTCATCCTGTAAACATTTATTTGACATCACATACACTTACATATTACTTTTTCAAGTGATCTTTCATCTCTAGAATAATCACTAAATCTGTGTTAAGCATCTTTTCTTCTTTCCTAATTTTTTGTTTGTTTTCTTCTATTTTTTCCTTTTTATTTTGTCTTTTCTAATTTTATGAAGAAACCCTTTTAAGCATCCACAACCAGCATTGCCTGAGGCCATTTCAAGATACTACATCTTCCCAAACAGTACCATGCTGTTCAAACAAAGCAGTTAAGAGAGGACCCCATATTATAAAGTTCTTTATAAGGAATCAAACATATATAAGGTGACCCTCTCCTTCTGAGGGATTTTTTTCAAAGAATGTCTGACCTTATATTCCAGCATATATGATGTGTGTGTGTTTGTCCATGGCATATAAATGGCATATATGTAAGTGTACACAGACACACATAGGGAAATTATCTATGTATCACAGCAATTTTCTGAAAGAAAAAAAAAAAAGCAGAAAAGGCAGAAACAATTGACTTTCAAAAAAAAAACCAAAAACTGCAATTCAGGCTGTGATCAGCCACTGAGGCCCTTTTTTATAAGAATGAGAAAATGGTGGGCCTTGCTCTGGGTTGATGCAGCCCTACTCCCTACAGCATGACTTAGAAAACCCAAACTGGATTTCAGCCCCTCCTTGCTCCAAAGAGCAGTGTCTCTATGCAGAGCACAACCTGCTCAACCAGACATGGTGGCCCTGAGTATTATCCTCCCCCATCTCAAGAAAGCAGCCTTCTCTCACTAACCCATCACAAAGTAGTCCAGAGCAAACACCCTTTTGGGCAGAACTCAAGTTCTTCCTGGATCTTTCATATAATTATCCAAACTGAATATAGAAAAAAGGGAATAAAAAAATAGCAACCAGGATGCACCTAGAGATTATGATACTAAGTGCAGTAAGTCAGACAGAAAAAGACAAATATTATGTATCACTTACATGTGGAAACAAAAAAACAAAAGCAATAATACAACTGAACTCATTTACAAAACAGAAACAGACTCACAGACATAGAAAACAATTTTATGGTGTGTGAATTATATCCCAACTAAAAAAAAAGAGACAACGCAAGTGTCTATCCACAGAAGATGGTTAAATAAATGCTGGTACAGCCACACAATGAAATACAACACAACAGTGAACAAGAATGAAGAGGCTCCCTTTAATGAAATTAACTGCTCTCCAGGGTATTTCAGGAAATAAAAGGCAAAGGAAGAACATCCACTTGTATTTGCCTACGGAAACATAAAGGATATGTGACAAACTATTCAAGGGGTTCTCTCTCAGTGGTAGAGGTGGGAAACGCCAGGAAGGCGCCAGACTATTCAAAATATTCCAGTTTATATTGTTTTGACTTTTGAACTAGGTAAACATACTGTCTATTCAACATATTACCTATTACCAACTCAAGTATATTACCTATTAATTACTAAAAGGGAATTCAATATAAAGATGAAGACAGCATGATCTTTGGCTTTATTTTATAAAGTCCATACTTTTGTGATGTCTGATAAAATACTGTGGGGAGAGACTACTGCAGATTAGCACACTAAAGAGAGAAGGCGGGAGAGTATAGCTCAGTGGTAGAATGAGTGCTTAGCAGGCACGAGGTCCTGGGTTCAATCCCCAGTACTTCTAGTAAAAAATAAATAAATAAATCTAATAACCACCTCCCTCCCCCAAAAAAATGCAAAAAAATTTTTAATTAAAAAAATTAAAAATTAAAAAAACCCTCCAAATTATATTTTTAGGTGAAAATAATATTACCAGAATAAACTAACAGCTTGGTGATGGAAAAAAAACTTAATAAAAAATAAAAATAAATTTAAATTTAAAAAAAAAGAGTGAAGGGGGAAAAAGGAGCTCTGACAATTTCTTTGTGTCAAGTGTCAACCAGTCGGTAAATAACACACAATGTTAAAATGCACTCTGGAGTGGAGGGAGAAGGCGCTTGTATCTGTCAGATCTGGCTAACGGTCGCTCCTTGGCCTGACGTACAGATAAATCCACGCAGCCAGACCCTACAGCACATGGCTCTGCCTACATACTTCTCAGCTTCACACTGGTGTCAAATACATCAAGCTGCTCACAAATGGCACACAGAAAGCCAGAGCAAGTGCAAAGCCTCGGCTCTCCCACCTGCAGGAGAAGCATCCATGAGGGCTACACCCACTTCCACAGCTCTGGCAGGTGAAGGACCCGAATACAAAACCTTAAGTAAAAACACACTGAAGCTCCAAACCACGGTCTCAAGTTGGATGTCAGAAACATTAACCCTAATAAGCTTCTCTGAAAAGTTAACCTCGATCTGAGCTTCCATATCCTGCCAAATAGAGATATAGAGAATCTCACTATAATTACACACAAAGATTAACTGGATTACGGCTCATAAGGTGAGGGTGCATCTCACGTACAAAAATGTTCTGTCCCACTGATGTCTCTTCTGCCTCGTGAGATTATGCCTACAGCTCTTCTGTATCCATTTTTCAGTTTCCACGTAATTTTTAAATTATGAATCATATTTTCTCAGCTTCTATAAAAATTGAATTTTGCTGTCTGTCTTCAAAATACAATCACAAATATGGGCTTCTGGATGTTCAGTATAAAAATAACCACCTGATCTTCTGAGGGCTCCAAATAATTAGCAGGAAAATTGACCTAGTCCTTAAGCAGGGCATGAATGAGTAAGAAAAACCTCCCTGAGGAAGCCAAACCAAAACCAGAAAGGTGAGTGAGAAGTAGCTAAGCCAAAAGAAGTAAAAAGAAATACTTCATATATACATATGCCATATTTGCTTTAAAAAGAAAAAAAGTATCTCAACAAACAGCATCTGTTTTCCTGTGCTCACTGAAAATATGGCACAGTAAAAATAAATAGAATTTGGAGGAAAGAGTAGAATTTGATTCCCAACTCTACCACTTCCTAGCTGTGGTACCACGCCTGAATCAACCTTTCCAAATCTGTTTACTCACCTATAGAACCCTGTCTCACAGGCTGTTGTGAATATGAAATAAAATTAATCACATATATTATTGCATTTTATAAATTATAAGCTATGCAGATATTAGGGAAATGGCATTCAAATGTTGGGACGGATCTATAACAAATCATCAGGTAAGAAATCTAACTGTTAGTTCTAACACCAGTTCTCTCAGTCTAGGTATATGATTTAGGACTAGTTTCTTATCTACCTGTAATATACAGAGATCTAAGAACAATGTCTCACAAAAAACCCTCAATACACTGGCAAGCACTCACTGTTACGGTTACTCATTTCTGAGAAGGACAATTTTATTTTCTAGTTATAAATCACCTATAAGCAATCCTATGTATAACCCATCAAATTATATTTTATGCCATAGATTAATGCTACATGAGAAATTTAGATATTAGTTTGCCTGGGTGAACTACAACAGAACTATATAAAAACTCTCCATAAAAGTTTATATATATATAAAATGCCTCAATTAACTACACTGGTGATAAAAATTAAAATTGTCATAAAATTTTAGAACAGATGAAAAAACAAAGACCTATCCAGAGACACAAAGTGACTGGCAAGAAATTACACTACCATTCACAACTAATAATCTCATTGCCTAAGTATAAGATCATTTCCACTACACTTCATCATATCAACCCTAAGGGAAGAGAAATTTTCTTTCAAGAATTGTTCAATTTTCCACTGGAAAAAAAAACATACAAATGCAAAATTTATAATAATTTTAATTAAAATCAATACCATTTTAAAAATTTAAAACCAATGCTTCTAACCAGTTCTTTTGTACCCTCAAGTCCTGGCTACTTTGGTAGCTCTACAATGCTCTCAAGAATTCTTTTTAAGCATTTTTTTTTCAGTTTCTAATAATGGGAGCCTATGCAGCAGTAGACCAAAAATCCAGCCAGAGCAAAAAACCTCATAATCCACAAATCAGGAAGAATTCTCAGGAGGACTTTGCCTCAATAGTGGTATAAAATTAGCCCTGGACTACCATTCTATTCCTTCATAACAAGGCTTAAAAGTAAGACTGAAAGGATCAAACCAATCAAAAGTTACAAGACACAGAAAGAAAGACAAGAATATACGGCAAGGTAATATGACTGATAATGAAGAGAAAAATCAATCAGTTGGAATTGGTCCCATAATAGCACAGATGACAGAATTAGCAGACAAGCACATTAAAAACAGTGATATAATTGTAGTTTATAAGTTCAAGAAATTGAGAAAAGACTGAACATGGTAAATAAAGAAAAAGAAGTAAAATTAAATCAAGCTTCCAGACAGGAAAACCACAATATCTGAAATGAAATATATATTAGATAAGATTCAAAGCAGATTAGATATCATGGAAGAAAAGAATAGTGAACATGAACCCATAGCAATAGAAACTATCCAAAAGGAAACACAAGCAAAAAAAAAAATTATCAGAGTATCAGTGAGTTGTAGGATTACTTTAAGCAGTTTAATACATATGATTAGAGTCACCAAAGAAGAGAAGAATGGGAGAAAGAAAAATACTGGCCAAGAATTTTCTATATTTGATGAAAACTATAAATCCACAGATTCAAGTTGCTCAAAGAACTACACACACACACACACACACACACACACACACACACACACACATACACATAAACATAAGGAAATAACACTAAGGCACAATATAATCATATTACTTAAAATCAGTGAAAAAAAAAGAAAATCTTAAAAGCAGTCAGAGAAAAACAGTATGTACACAGGAACAAATCATAACATGAAATACCTCATTGAAAGAATGTTACTCAGAAGACAGTGAAGAAACATTTTCAAAGAACTTTAAGAATAAAAAATTGTCAGACTAAGTTTCTACCCCAAGCCAAATTATCTTCCAAAAACAAAAATGAAATAAATACTTTTTCACACATAGAAAAGTCAAAATTCAGCACCAGCATAGCTTAACTATAAGAAATCATAAATGAAGACCATTAGTTATAAAGAAAATGACACTTGATAAATCTCAGTCTTCACAAGGGAATGAAAAGTGTCAATCATAGTAACTACACTGGAAATATAAAAGACTTATCTCTCACTATTTAAATCTTTATAAAAGACAACTATTTAAAGCAAAAATAATAGCACATTACTGAGTTTATAATATATGTAGAAATGAAATGTGTAACAATAGCACAATGGCCAAAAAGAAATGGGAGTATATCATAAAACTCTTAAACTACATGTAAAGTGCAACAGTATTATTTCAACGAATATATGTGTATGCATATGCATGACTGGGCATTGTTTTGTACGTCAAAATTGACTGTAACTGACTATACTTCAAAAAAAAAAAAAAAGGAAAAAGAAAGAATCTATTAAGATAAAGATAGATACTAGAAACCCTACAATAACCATAAAATAACAACAAAGAGTTATGGAGACAAGCAAACAAGGGAGATAAAATAGAATCTTGAAAAGTCAAACCAAGAAAGCAGAAAGATCTCCAATAAACAAAGTAACTTTACCCACAAAGGAACTAGAAAAAAGAAAAATAAAAGCCCAATTTAGCAGAAAGGAAATAACCAAGATCAGAACAGAAATAAATGCAAGTCCAGAAAAAAAAACCTTTAAATCAACAAAACTAAGAGCTATTTTTTAAAGATAAGCTAAATTGACAGACTTTAAGCATACTAAGACAAAAATAAAGAAGACTCAAATAAAATTATAAATAAAAGAATAGAAATCATAACTGATATGACAGAAATACAAAGGGTCATAGAACTACTAAAAACAATTATATGCCAACAAACTGAATAACACAGAAGTGGACAAATTTCTAGAAACATTCATCTACCAAGATTGAATCATAAAGAAATAGAAAATCTGAACAGACTCATAACAAGTAAAGAGACTGAATGAATAAACAAAAACCTCCCAAAAAAGATGGTTTCACTGGTGAATTCTACTAAACTAATTTAAAGAAGAATTAATGTCAGTCCTTCTCAAACTCTTCCAAAACATTAAAGAGAAAAAAATACTCTCAAACTCATTATGAACAAACCGGATTTAACAGCACATCAAAAAGATCATAAACTATGATCAAGGAAGACTTACCTCTGGAATGCAAGAATGGTTCAGCATACTCAAATCAATAAATGCAATGCATCACATTAACAGAATGAAAGATAAAAAATTATATGATCATCTCAGTAGCTGCTGAAAAAGCATTTGACAATACACATCTTCGCATTATAAAAACTCTTTAAAAAACTGGGTATAAAAGAAATGTACCTCAATAGAATAAAGGCCATATAGGCCAAGCCCACAACTAAAAACATATTAAAGGTCCAAAGCTTTTCCTCTAAGATCATGACAAGGGTACACACTTTTACCACTCCTATTGAAAACATGATACTGAAAGTCTTAGCCAAAGCAATTAGGCAAGAAAAAGAAGTAACAGACATCCAACTTGAAAAGGAAGAAGTAAAGCTGTCTCTGCAGATGATATGATCTTACATACAGAAGATACTAAACACTCCACCAAAAAACCGCTGGAACTATTAAATAAATTCTGAAAGGCTGCAGGATACAAAATCAACACACAGAAATCTGCAGTGTTTCTCTACATTAACAGTGAAATCTCTGGGAAAAAATAAAGAAAACAATCCCATTTATAATAGCATCATAAACAATAAAATACTTAGGTATAAATGGAACCAAGGACATAAAAGATCTGCACACTGAAAACTATAAAACTTAGGTAAGCCAAATTGAGGAATACAGAAATAAATGAAAAAGTATTCTGTGTTCATAGATCAAAAAATTAATATTGCTAAAATGTCAATACTATCCAAAGTCATCTATAGAGTCAATGCAATACCTATCAACATTTCAATGGCATTTTTCACCAAAGTGGAAAACAAATCCTAAAACTTGCAAACCACCACCAAAAATACCCAAATAGCCAAAATGATCCTGAGAAAAAAGAACAAAGCTGGGAGCACTACAATTCCTAATTTTAAACTACTTTACAAAGCTAAAATAAAGAAAACAGTATAGTATTGGCATTAAAATAGATATATAGACATTGGAACAAAACTGACACACAGAACAAACTCTTCATATATGGTCAACTAATATTTGACAAAGTAGTCAAGAATACTCAATGGGGAAAGGATAGTCACTCCAACTTAAACATGCTAGAAAAACTAGATAATCACATGTAGAAAAATACAATCAGACCCCTATTATACATTATTCACAAAAGCTAACTTGAACTGGATTAAAGACTTGAACATAAGACCTGAAGTTGTAAAACTCCTAGAAGAAAAAAACAGGGAAAAAGCTCCTCGACATTGATCTTGGCAACAATTTATTGATGACAACAAAAGTACAAGCATCAACAGCAAAAATAAATAAGAAGGACTATATCAAACTAAAAAGCTTCATAATGAAACATGAAAAGTCAATCTATGAAATGGGAGAAAGTATTTGCAAACCATCTATCTGATAGGAGGTTATTTTCCAAAATGTATAAGGAACTCATACAATTCAATAGCTAAACAAACAATCTGGTTTTTAAAAGGGCAGAGGACCTCAATAGACATTATTCTAAAGGCATACAAACGGCCAGTTACATAAAATGGTGCTCAACATCACAAATCATCAGGGGAATGAAAATCAAATCCACAGTGAGATATAACCTCATATCTGTTAGAATGGCTATTGTCAAAAAGAGAAGAGATAACAAACGTTGGTGAGAAAGTGTAGAAAAAAGAACTCGTGCCCTTTCAGTAGGAATGTATATTGGTAGAGACACTATAGGAAAATAGCATGGAAGTTCCTGAAACAATTAAAAATAAAAGTACTATATGATCAAGCAATCCCACTTCTAGATATATGTCCAAAAGAAATGAAATCAAGATTTCAAAGAGGTATCTGCACTCCCATGTTCACTGCAGCTACTATTCACAATAACCAAGATATGGAAACAACCTAAGTGTCCATCTAGAGATGAATGGATAAAGAAGATGTGGTGTATATATATACAAATTGGAATATTATTCAGCCATAGAAAAGAAATCCTGCCATTTGGGACAACATGGATGGACCCTGAGGGCATTATGATAAGTGAAATAAGTCCAAAAGATAAAGATAAACACTGTATGATCTCACTTATGTGTGCTATCTAAAACAGCCTAACTATAGAAACAGAGAATAGCATGGTGGGTGCCAGGAGCTGTGGGTGGGAAAAATGGGAAGACGTTGGTCAAAGAAAACTAACTTCAAGTTATAAGATGAATGAGTTCTAGAGATCCAATGTAAAGCATGATAACCACAGTTAACAATACTGAAACTTGCTAAAGGAGTAGACCTTAAATATTGTCACCACAAACATACCTTTTTTTAAAAAAGTAATTACATAAGATGATGGAAGTGTTAACTAACTCTATTGTGATAATCATTTCACAATATATTCATGTACTAAATCATCAGATTTTATACCTTAAATGTACACAATGTTATTTGTTGATTATATCTCAATAAAGTTGAGGGTTGGGGGAATGGGGATTGTTCTCTGACAAAATGGAATTAAATTAAAGATTAGTAACAGAAACATATCTAGAAATCCCCAACTATTTGGAAACTAAATAACCAACTTACAAATAATCCATGGGTCAAAGAAGAAACCAAACAAGAAATTAGAAAGTATTTTTAACTGAATAAAAATGAAAACAAAATATTTCAAAACATACAGGATGCAGTAACTGCAATATTTAGAGGGAAATTTACAACATTGAAGACCTACACTTAAAAAGAAAAATGGTTTCAAATCAATGCCCTCAGCTTCTTCCCAGAGAAAAATAGAAAAAGAAGAATATATGAAACCCAAAGTAGGCAGAGAGAGAAAATTATAAAAGATCAGAGAAGAAATCAATGAAATAGAAAACAGAAAAGTAAAGAAAATGAAGGAAGCCAGAACCTATTTCTTGGAGAAAATTTAAAATCTCTAGCCAGATTGATAAGGAAAAAAAACCTGACATTTCAACAAATCAATTAAAAGAATAATAAGGAAGTATTATGAACTTTATGCCAATAAATTTTAGAACTTGAAAAAAACAGAAAAATTCCTTGAAAGTCACAAATTACCAGTGTAGATTCAAGAGGATAACCTGAAAAGCCCTATATCTAACAACGAAGTTGAATTTGTAGTTTAAAAACTTCCTACAAAGGAAACTCCAAGACCAGAACTTTCACTGTTAAATTCTACCACACATTTCAGAAAGAAGTAATGTCAATTCAATACAAACTCATCCAGAAAATTAATGAAATTCAACCCCAAAACCAAACAGAATTATTACAATAAAATTATAGACCAATATCCCTCAGAAATATGAAAACACAAATTATTAACAAGATTTTAGCAAACTGAATCCAATAACACATAAAAAGGATAATACATCATGACCAACTATTATCCCAGAAATGCCAAGGTGGTGTAACATTAGAAAATGGACATAATCATCATATTATCAGGCTAAGAGAGAAAAACCACACGGTAATCGGAATCGATGCAGTAAGAACATTAGATGACACCCAACATCAGTCCTGCTAAATGCACTCAGCAAACTAGGTTACTTCCTCAGCCAGATAAAGGAATCTATGAAAACCATACAGCTAACACCATAGCTAGTGCTGTATTAAGTAATGTATTTTTTCTAGATATGTATCTATTTCCTCTAAGTTAGTTCTCAAATGTTTTATTACTCTTAGTAATACCAGTAATGCGTCCTCTTTTGAGTCCCAAATCTTGGGTCACATGATTTACTTCCTCCTTCCTCATATTCTCATTAATTATCTACAGTTTAGTTTTGTATATATTTTAAAACAGAAAAGTAGTGTTTTAAACCAATAATTAGGTGAATTTTCCAAAACATTCCATCAATTTCTATGTTCATCCTTCTTGTATTAAAAACCTTCCCTCTGGGTTCACTGTCTTCTTGCTAAACTGCAACATTTAACAGTTTTCCTAGTGAGAGTCCATGGAAAGTAACTCTCCTAGTCTTTTTTATGGCTGAAAGTATCTATTTCTTCTCACTTTTGAATCACAGACTACTAGGTTTCAAAAATTTAAATTAACTATAAACTTCCCTTTGTGCTTGGAAGATTTTATTACCCTGAATTCTTGCATCCACTGTTGCCAATTAAAACCTGTTGCCAATTAAAACCTGTCTTTCGTATATAAACTGGATTTTGGGAGTGTGAATCTCTTAAGGAATTTTTTCCTTCATATCCCTTATATTCTAGTTTCAACATGACAGTACTCCTCAAAGTATCTGAGGATTCAGGTCTTTCTTTAACTAAGAAAAATTCTCAACTCTTGGCTCTTCAGATGTTGCTTCTCCATCACAATCTTCATTCTCTTTTCCTGTAATGCTCTATTAGACATCTGTTGGAACCTCTCAATCTATCCTCCAAGTCACCTAACTGCTCTTTTTTTCAATCTTTTGTCTCATTATGCTACATACTGGGTGAATTCCTCAGTACCCTCCTCCAGTTCGCCAATTCTCTTTGCAATTGTATGAGGTCTAAAAGTCACCCCTTCTACTGAGTTTATTATTTCTATGACTCTACTTTTCATTTCCAAGATTGGTAACTGGCTCTTTTTCATGTAAAGCTGCTCCTGTTCCATTTCTGCATCTTAGGGGGAATTTCTAAATTTCACTTTTATCAATGTGATGACTTTTCTTACCCCTTTGAACTTCTTGGACATAATTATTTCAGTCTGTGCCTGACTTTTTTTTTTTTAATAAAATTAATCTCATCTGGAATAAATTTTTATTCACATTGTTGATTCTAATGGCACCTGTTTTCTTCAAGTATTTTGTTACTTTGTTTTGAAGGCTAATCCTAAGTAGGTGGCTTTTTTGTCTCTGCTTTCTTCCCCCTTCTCTCTCACTACATATGTGCTCACCTCTCCCTCCACGTGGTTCAGCAGCTGCCTCCACTCCGATCCCGATACTACCAATCCAGGGCCAAGCCTTCTATGATGGTGATTTGGAGCACCACATTCTCTACCCTATTACTCCACAAGCCATCAGTCTGATTCAGTTTCTGCATTGAAGGTTTAGCTATCTTCTCCTGCCCCTCAAAACCCATAGCTCCATATAAGCTACTTCCCTTACATGGTGATCTTTTTTCAGTCTCCTTTTATGGGAAGTACAACTTCACCTCCAGCCCTGGCTTCACACAGTAAGCTCAGTTCTGGTCCCATATCAAGTGGTAAACCTTAGTCCCTATTACCCCATAGGACATAAACTCACTTTTTATTTCCACATCTGAAGCCCTTGCAGGATCATAGTTTCAATCCAGCTGATCCCTTCATGTTTTGTTCTCTTTCTGGTTTCTGGTCCACAACAATATCTTCCCTGTAAGCCCAGCTATGACTCCTGTCTTACCTTTTATTCTTTTAATGTGTTATCTGTCATTGTGACAAGTGTTTGGAGCAGAAGGCATACACAAACTACGAGCTTAACTGCTCCATTTAACAAGAAGGCACAGATGATTTCTTCATGATAAAAACAGCAAGAGATTCAGTAGGTCAAACGGTATGCTCTTTTGAAGTCTCTTGATTCAGACTGTGAAATTGCCCTCCAGGAAAACGGTATCCGTTTCATCCCATCAATAGACACTAACCATTTCTTCATATATTCAAATACCAATTATTATCAAACTTTTAAATCTTTAGCAAGTTGATAAATGAAAAAACAAGTTCATTCTAATTTCTATTTCTTTGGTTGTTAATCAGGTTGAATAACTTTTCATACATTAGTTGCCATTTACAGTAGCTCTTTTGTGAAATGCTTGTCCATGTCTTTTGTCCTTTTTGTTTTGTTTTGTTTTTGTTTTTGCTGTTCGAAATCTAAGAATCTATACTTTGTGTCCATGTAAAGACAATGCATCTGGGGTTTTATGCAAGTTGATTAGTAAAAATTCATTTTCCTTCATTATTATATTATGAGCAACTTTCTAACAAATTATTTAGTTACTAGTGGAGTTCACCTCTCTTATACCAAGCTGTCAAACACTACACTTTCTAGACTTTTAAAATGTTCTTCTTTCCCTACACCTCACACTTTTCCAAGTATCCCATGAAGCTAGCCTTCCTTGATCTCATAAATTACTGTTTCAAGGGACATATTTTTAAATAAGTAAAACTACAGGTACAAAATACAGTCTTTAGCTCCTCACATAATAACGTGAATATCAAGATCTATCTCCCTCACCCACTTGATCTTAAGTTTCCACAACAATTATCAATTTTAAGACTGTAGCCCAAATTTCAAAAAGGAAAGAAAAATGAATATATCTATGTATATACATGACCAGGATATTGGACTGTACATCAGAAATTGACACATTGTAACTGACAGTACTTCAAAAAAATAAAATTTTAAAAACATTTTAAAGAGAAAGAAAGGTTCCAGAAGAGAAAGATTTCTACGATAAGAAGTGGCTCAACAGGATCTAAAAAGAAATCAAGGTTGGAGATTGATTGAGGAAAAGGACTGGAACTTTAGGGGAAGGGCAGTTTACACATCTGAAGAATATAATATTAATATCAAAGCAGTAAGTACCTTTAACAAAAGGTTGGGTTCTTTACTCAAGAATAATGAATTGGAAGAATTCTAACTTCTTTTTCACTTCATTTGGAGTAACTGCCTTATAAACTATAATTTCCTTGATCCACCTCCAAATATTCTACTGAACACAGAGATAATCACTTACCCAAGATTCTTATCCACAATCAAAATACTGCTCATAATTTTGTAACTGAATACAAGAGCAAGGGCAATACCATTCCAAACCATAAAAGAGCGATAACAGACTAATTAAAACTCCTTCACTGCCATTGTGCCCACATTCTAGCTCCAAGGACTTAATAATGAACCTCTTACATTTCCAAGAGGAGGGAAAAAAACGCTCCTCTTGGCCACACCTGTTGAACTGAAAAAGTCAAATTCTCTCAATCATATTTCAATCTTTGGGGAACTTTCCACCTGGAAATTTGATACCTTAACAGTCTACTCCAAAGCCACAGAAGAGAGCTCTGTGAGATTTTACCACGTGTCTTACCCAGCTTAGCACTGGTCTGATCAAACGAAGCACTTTCCTGCCAGCAGTCCAATTGTAAATAATAACACTTGAGACCCACAGGATTTCTGGCTTCCCTGTAATTTTACAAAGCTTTAACCATTAAACCGTGATCAAACAACCTGCCATGGGAAAGCAAAATGTACATGGTGCTGCAGTAAAGACATCAGTAAGTGACCTCAGTGACTGTCCATTTAATAATCCTTCGCTCTCCTTCGCTCTCCACTGTCCCTGCCTCGCTCTCCGCTGTTTCCAGAGCAAGTGCCGCATAATCAAACATTAAACACTTCCCCTTGTGTAACCACAACTGAATTATAAAAGACATGATATATCACTTTAACAACAACAATAAAAATCCCTTACCTGCTGACACAGCTATATCAACTATTAGTTTTGCTAGCAGTGATGAAAAGTTAAAAGAAAAAAATACCTGAAAGAGTAAGTTATCTAATAACTACTTTAGAGGTTTATGACACAAAGTAGATATTTCTTTTTGTTTTCATTTATCCATCCCCAGGATTCTGGAAAGTCAATACACACTCTTTATTATCAAAATTTCTTGATTGAGGCATTGAGCAAAACTCTGTTAACTACATCAGCATGTATTTAATCTTATTTCAGTATGTGCTTTTATGTTTGCAAGTTGCCCTTTGCAATTTTGCCACTAATGAAAAATTATCATTGCTGCTGTGTCTGATAAAAAGTAAATAATAATTCTAATGAAGTTCTTCTTCTTCAAAATGTTATGGCTTGCAGCCTAACCTATCCATCACATATGTAATTTCATTATGCTACAAAATGTAAAACTCCAATCTGAGATGTAATAAGCAGAAGGCCACTCTTCCCACTTATTCAGACTTTAATTTCAGACATTTAGATATTTCTTTAAACACCCTCCAAGCATAAGACAAAACGGCAGGAAGCATAGCCTAAAAATAACGGCTAGGAGTAGAGGCTCCAGACATTATCGGTTCAAATCTTGCCCCTGACAGTAACTAGCTGTGTGACTTTGAGTAAAGTTACCTAACCTCTCTGTGCATCTATTTCCCCCATCTATAAAATAGATACAGTAATTGCATCTACTTCACAAGACTGTTATGAAGATTAAGTTAAATGAGTTATATTTGTAAAGAAACAAATGTGTGTGCAATTCCTTTTACAAAACAAATACTATATAAGTGTTTAATATATTCTATTTCATTATTTGTGTCAATAAAAATTTTAAAATAGACTAAAAAGACCAACAATTTTGCTTGTCCTCCCAGTCCCATTCCTTCCTGTCTTGGGGTCATGTACCAGTCATCACAGCTCCATTTTACATCAAGCAACCTCTTCCTCGCCACAGGTCTCTTCTCTTCATTCTTTGTGCTGACATAATCTCAGACTTGAGATTAATTAATTAAGCTCATCTTTGGCTTTTCCTACTTCCCATTCCAGCTACAATCCCAATGCATCCTTTCTTTCCCTACCAAATATCCTAAAGAACCATTTAAATGACCCAAATTCCCACGGTCTTATTTTGCCCTGACCTCCATTATTAATGGGCTTCTACCACTTCCCTTCTAGTAAGACAATTCCTCCCAAGGTCGGTGACCAACTCTACTTGCCGAAACACAGCATCATCCTCTCGGTCAGTTGGTAAGCACTGGGCATAGTTAGGTACCTGCGTCTCTTTCTCAAAATCCTCTTTTCCCTTGGTTTCTACAGCATCCTCTCCCTTTCATTCCTCTAGCCTAGGCTCCCTCCTTCTCAGTCTCTGCTTCAGGTCTTTCTTCATCTGCCCCTAACAGCAGATATTCCCTACCCTACCTCCTCTTCCTCCTCTACAAAACGTTCTTCCTTTAGGCAATCTCACCTTCTTAGAATGCGTCCATGACAGACAACATTCAAATCCTCATCTCTAACCCAAACCTACATCTAAACTATCTCCAGGATCTCACAATATGAAAGTCCCCACCAGCACCCCGAGATGCAGTAAGCCCCAAATCAAAGTCAACATTTTCCTTTCTCAACTTTCTGAAGTCTGTGTCTCCTGTTTTTCATTAAATGGCATCACCAACCAGACTGAAAATCTGGGAGTTCTGCTCCCCTGCTTCTCCTCACCCACTTGATCAAATTTACTGACTGTAGCAGATACTTGTATCTACGCTAACTCCTAATCATTACAAAAATCTTATGAGGATGAAGCAGATGTCATTTTCCCCATTTTTAAAGAAGTGAAAACCAAAACTTAGTGAAATAAAATACCTGGTTCAAAATCTTGAAGCTCATAAAAGTTAGAGCTGGGATTTGAATTCACATGGTTTATCTACTAAACCCAGGTTGCACAATACAGTACCCTGGGAATATTTATTTAAACATAAAGGTGCACATTCCAACCATTACCCCTCCCAGGTCCCAAGGAGACAAGAGCGACCATGACGGATATATCAAGACAGATATTCCTGCCTTCATGGAAGTCAGCAAATGGTAGAAGCATTAGACAATAAAACAAGCAAACTATACTCAAAGGCAGGAAGTTCTATGATGCAGAAAGCAAAGACTGCAGCACTTAACTTAAAAGACAGGATACGGAGCTCTCGGGGAAGGCTTTCCAGAAGTGACAACAGAGCTGAGAAACCAAACAGCAGTAGGTGTTAGCCAAGCAGCAAGAAATGGAGTCAAAAGTGTTCCAGAGATAAAGGCTATTGCCAAAAAAAAAAAAAAAACAGACAGTAACAAGTGTTGGCATGAATGTGGAGAAACTCAAACCCTTGTACACTATTGGTAGGAATGTAAAATGGTGCAGTCATGATGGAAAAGAGTTTGGTCATTCTTCAAAAAATTAAAAATATAATAACTATGTTATCCAGCAATTCCATTCCTGGGTATACACCCAGAAGAACTGAAAACTGGGTTTCCAAGAGATATATGCATACCCATTCTCATAGCAGCATTATGCAAAACAGCCAAAAGATGGAAGCAACCCAAGCGTCCATCAATAGATGAATGGATAAACAAAATGTGGCATATTCATATAACAGATTATTTATCCTTAAAAGGTAGGGAATTCTGATACATACTATAACATGAATGACCCTTAAGGAACACTATGCTAAGGGAAATAAATCATTTGAAAAAGACAACTATTGTATGGTTCTACTTAGATGAGGTACCTAGAAGAGTCCAATTCATAGAGACAGAAAGTAGAATGGTGGTTTCCAGGGCCAAGGAAGAGGGGAAACGGTTAGCATTTAATGGTACAGAGCTTCTGTATGGGATGATGAAAAAGTCCAGGAGATGGATGGTGATGATGGTTGCACAATCATGCGGATGTACTTAACGCCACTGAACTGTATACTTAAAAATGGTTTAGATGGTTACTTTTATGTTATGTGTATTTTAACCACAATTTTTTAAAAGTGTTCCTGACACAATGAACGGTATGAGTAAAGGTCAGAAAGAAAAAAAAGAAAAAAAATCAAACACGGAGAATGTGAAGAAATCAAAAAGTTCAGGAAGGCTGAGGAGAAAAGACCAAAAACACACATTCGCAGTTGACATGATTTCTAAATTGGATCTGATCTTAAGCATCTGAAGCCACATACTGTTCTCCAAATAGAGCAACCGCATATGATGTTTGGGCATCATGGAATTAAGCCAGAGGGGAAAAAAAGTGAACAATTGCCTAATCAGAAATGAGAGCCTTCTCAAGCTTCAAAGTTAGGAAACTTTCCTCAAATTCCAACAGCACTATAAAGTTTTGCTAGGCTGAGGGTGCAGAGGAATCTTACTCACATTAAGTTAAACCACAAAGAGGCTTAGGGCTCCATCACAGCTCTCTGAAAAGACAAGTAGTACTTGTTGCTTTTGGAGAACAACTTAGCTCATGAAGAGGAAAAACAAAATGCTTTTGCTTGCGTTCTCATATATTTTGTAGATTGAGTTCATGTTGCAAATCATTACAGCTCTGCCTGTGAGTAGGATTATACACAAGGTTATGCTAATGGTTCCATTTTCAGGGTATCTTTCTCATCCATAAAATTCAATTCAGGCTTAAAACCTGGCACACAAAGTCCTGGCTCAGAGACTATCTTTTTATCTGTAGTATGTAAATGAGTATATACATACTCATGTATCTATATGTATGTAAATAAGCACACACACACATACACACAAAACACAGGTAATAATACATAATTTTAAGGTGCACTGCTATAACAGATTTTAATAAGATTACATCACTGCAATATATTAGAGCTTTTACAAATGTACTAGTCTTGAACTAAAATATTTCATTTTCAAAATGAAATTTGGCATGTGATTAATTTATTCAAGCACCTGGTTCTTATTACTTACTCAATATGCTTGAATAGGAAAATACAATGTACATGCACACTTACTGAGAGACAGCACAGTATATATGCAAGTCAGAGACACATGGCCACGCTCTCCCGACTCCTCAGGAGGTAACTGTCCCCAAGAGACTATAGAAGCATTGTGACAAGTATTTTCCAAGAAGACAAAGAAACAGAGGTAGAGGGTGAGCACAAATAAGGTCAGTTTTGTATTAAAAACAGAATAGCGCATGGTCAAAGAGGTGAAAAGGAGGTCAAGAGTAAAGAAAGCCCACAGATTAAAAAAAGGCAGAATTTACAAACTTTAGTTAAGGTTTAAATCTGAAGAACACCCATCAGATTATAATTTCCAAAACTCAGGAATCTGCATAGTTTACTCCTAATTCAGTGCACGTATTCTATAAATGTTGACAGAGCATCCATGGTGGGAAAAAAATGTGAGCTACTTTGCTTCCTGTTAATCGTCACACCAATCCTGAGACTCTAAACAAAAGCATGGCATTTCTGAATACCCGCAATTCATGGTTAAGGGAGGCAAGGAGACTTGAGTGGGACAGGAAGTATAGGGGCCGGCCCTAGAATTATCCAATCACATGGAATCAGCGTAAAACATCTCTGGATTTGCTCCATCATAAACCGGCAGCAATGAATAATTCAGTGTCCTTGACTGGTCTGAACCTCCACAACTCAACTATGGAGTCTCGACTCATTTGCCCTCTCTCTAATATAATTTTTGGCTTGATGGAACTATAATTTCACTTGACTCACCAACTCTGCTACGGACACACGATACAGTCTAAGATGAAAGATGTTTATATGGCTAGCTAGCATACCAGATTTGCAGATGAACTAAAACAGAGAGGAAAAGAAAAACTCAAGAGCTTAGAAAACATTTTCACCTGCCATCAGAGCATTAATTTCATCCATCTTTACCAATGTCCTTTCCCTTTCTGTTCAACACTAAGTCTCACACTGAATCTGCTGAGGCTACATGCCTCAGCCTGAAATGAACAGCCAGGTTTCTCTTACTGACAACAGCTGTTCTGAAACCTAACACAAAAGAAAATTAATTCCATTTTTAAAATTCTACTTGCTCGATTTTCCTTGGGCCAATGGGTGCATTTCTACTAGATGGTTAATGTCAGGCAAACCTTTAGTTTCCTTATCTGTGAAATGTGTAATAGTAGATGGCATCTAACTAGGGACCCTTCCAGGGTGATATTATGACCGCTCAAATCAAAACAAGCTAGCAAATAGTGGCTGCGTTTTCCATTAAGACGAACCCCTAGTCTTGCTTCGCCTCTTCCAACAACATTAGGGCCGTTTTCACCTTTACCCTTTGATCCCTAGACTGATGGTGTGGATTGCAAGCCCAAAGACATGCAGGTTGTAAAGTAAATGCTGCTGCCCTGGAAACTGAAAGTGCCTGTTTTTTATGAGGATGATGTTTCTAAAGAACCCACGCCCAAGTTACACGCAGCCTCCCTGCCATCTTATGTTGCGACATTAGGTCAGGAATCACCGGCTTAAAGTTAATAGCTGCAGAGTGCCAGCTATTAGCAATTCAGTTTGCTTTTATGTTCAGCCCCTTCGTTTCTGACTGTTACCTATTAAAACTTCACAGTAACAGAGACTATCCAAGTGGATCACTGAATTCACAGCCGTCAAAAGGAATCCAGAATAATAAATCAGACATTCGAAATGCATAACCAATGTCTGTGTTTATAAGAAAGCACATTATCTCATAAACTAGATTTGAGATAATCTCTTCTGAATCCTATTTCCTTCAAGAGCCAGCGTTGAATTTTCTGATTTTATTTTCATTACGCTCTGATCTGCCAAAAGATACACAGGCTGTGTTGCCATTCTGCCTTGAAGCCGCACTGTCAGAAATGGCTGGAACTGCAGAACTGTCGCCCTGTACCACCCTGAGCAACACACACAGTTCACGTTCCCCTCTCCTATTACTCCCGTACTTCAGAAACAGTAGTTTTCTCACTTACGGCCAATAATCTCATAATCCAACAAACTCTTTTCAAAGAATGTTCATCATGAAGAGAAAATGTGTATGTGTGTGTGCAACTCTCTGAGACCACTATACAATACTGTCTATTGCAAAATACATGCCAAATCCATCCACTTCTCTCCATTTCCATTGCTACACCCTCGGAGCAAGCCATCATCACTTCTCACCACTCAAACTCCAACAGCTTCCTCCTGATCGTCCTCTTGTTCCCTGCCTATGGTCTATCCTCCAACAGCAGTCCGAGCAACCTCTTTTAAAAAGGAGATCGGATCATGTCATTCCCTTGGTTAAAAACTTCTACCTTCCTAACGGGCTCCAACTGCACACAGAACAAAATCCGAACTCCTTATTGTGATCCAGCCCCTGCCTATCTTTCCAAGCCACAGCAAGCCTTCCCTCATTCACTATTCTCCAGTCAAGCAGGTCTTCTCCCTGTTCCTTAAACACTTGTCCTCCCCTGCTTTGCAAGACAGTCTCTTTCTCATCCGTCTATTCCCAAACCAGCCCAACCCTGGCCATCCTAGCAAAAACCACATCCTTGCTCCAGGCACTATGTATCATATATTCTGTTTATCTATTTGTGCTTTTTTTTTTTTTTGTCTGTCCCACTAGACTGTGAGCTCCATGAAAGCAGAGATTTAAGTATCTCTTCCTCTCTTCTCTCATTCAGTACAGTTCTTCCTTGGCTTCTGATGGGAGTACTTCCTGATAAACTCATTAGAAACTGAAAATATCATGTCAAAACTGCATTGAATACACCTAACCTACCAAACACCATAGTTTAGTCTAACCCACCTTAAATGTGCTCAGAAAACCCATTAGCCTACAGTTGGGCAAAACCACCTGATGCAAAGCCTATTTTATAATGAAGTGTTGAGTATCTCATGTAATGTATTGAGTATTGTACTGAAAGTGAAAAACTGAGTGGCTGTCTAGGTACAGGATGGTTGTAAATGTATCAGTTGTGTACCCTTGTAATAGAGTGGCTGGCTGGGAGCTGGGACTCGCTGCCACTGTCCAGCATCACAAGACAGGACCATCTCACATATGCCTAGACTGGGAAAAGATCCAAATTCAAAATTCAAAGTAGAGTTTCTACTGAATGCATATGGCTTTCGCACCATCGTCAAGTCAAAAAAATCCTAAACTGAATCATCATAAGTCAGGGACCATCTGTAATTATTTTGTGTCTATTTTGTGCAAGGCTAGGTTACTAGGATGTCGTAAACCAATGAGGCAAAAATCTCTTTCCTTATGTGCTGCCATCCTGCCCTGTTCCTCACTGTATCCCCAGGATAACATGAGTGATCAACAAATATTTATCGAATGAATGACACATAGCAGTGATGTGATCCTCAAGTTTCACTGCTGTGCTTCACTATGCCTCTTAAAAATATTCTCATTAAACTAATCAAGTTACTAATGAATGAAATCTATTCAGACTGATCACATATATATATATATATAAGCAAAATACAGTCAATGTGTCAAAAATCCTAGCTTTAACACAGGTGTTTAGAGCTGAGTGCTATCCCAATGTGCTTAACGTGTACCAATCCTACAAGAAAAAAACTTTGCTTACGATTCCTAACCTTTCATAGTTTCTCATAAATCACAACCCCTCTGCCCTTCTCCCCAGTCTGCACTCCCCTGCTCTAACAGAGACAAGTGAACCAGTCAACTGACAGTTCTGAAACAGTTTTGATATATGTGAACATATCTACAATTTCTGAATTCCAACTCCAGATATAGTCTAATTTTTTTTCTTTAGTTTGGTTTTTTTTTTTAACATAAGTAACCTCATTTATCTACTGAATGGCTGGTAATGAAACATCCTTGGCAATTACTTGTTAGATGTGTCACACCCAATTTAGCGCTTCAAGCAATTATAATAAGTAAAGCCCTAATGTGGAATCACTTAAGCCTCCTCTCTTCTTGGCTGGTGGGATGCCCTGAGTTCCACCCAGAGGGACCCATCACTGCCAACACCTTGACAGCTTACCTCTTTTGAGGTCTGCTGAGATATGCCTGGCTATCTTCCTGCCAAGCCAAGAAGAGGAATCCTGGAAAACCACAAATCCAGCTCCCTTGTTCCACAAAAAAGTATTCACTCTTGAAAGTTACCAGGTAACCAACGCATACTCAATTTACATGCCAGCATCTAGTCTCAGAGATACCCAACGCACATGAGAAGACACAAGGAGAGTCAGATGGGGTTCTAACCAGTGCAGGTATTATCTGTCTGATGTTTTACATTCATTTGTCTACCTGATTTCAAGGAGTTTTCAGAGTGCAAGTACAAAGACAGCAAATACACTACTGGGCTGTTCTAGAGCCCCTTGGAACAGAAGCATGTACTGAAAAGAGCATAAAAATCTTTGAGGAAAAGGAAATGCTATTAATGTAGAATATTGGGTCCGGATTCTAAGACCAAGTAGTCACGTTCAATACCTCCTATAACACAGAGGTATCTAGCTAGACTGGCCGCTTATTTCAACTGCCTACGGAGTTACTGTGTTTCCATACAGCTTCTGATGGCCCAGCCCGGCCCTACTGATTCTGAACCTCCAGGGGTAGGGTATGGATGTATATGTGTATATACTGTTTCTGAGGTAATGTGATGATCAACCATCCTTAGAAACTACTGATCTACAGAACCTAAAACCTGAACTCAAATACCACCAGAAGCCAGACAGTTGAATAAACAAGGCAGGTGAGTGAAAGACACAGGGAGTAATGGAGTATGCATTCAAATTATATTAGGAAAAAAAAAACCTACTGTGGGCCAAATTTGGTCTCCTGCTTTCAAATTTGCTATTTTTGTATTCAGATTATAACTTCTTGAAGCTAGACCCCGTATCTCATTCATTTCTGTGCCCAGTATAGTGCTGATATACAGGAGGTTCAATCGATGTTTGCTAAACTACTGATGAAAATGAGGTGAAATCCCACCTCTTCTGACATCATTAAAAGAACTGCCGGGGAAACTCCTCCTCCTTTGTTCATTCAAGCAAAATTTATTACACATCTCCTACGTATGTAAGGCTCTAAGGATACTGAACTGAGTAAGATAGACAAGACTCCTGTCCATGTGGGGTTTACATTTGGGGCGGAAGGAGAAAGAGACAGAAAATAAACATTCATAAATAAGCCAGTTTCTGAAAGTGATGTTATTCAGCATTAAAATGGCTGCAATGAGTATCAAAGGTTGTCAAACCACAAGACAATCAGTGGAAGTTACTGACTTCAGAGGAGTTGAAGAACACCCACTTGACGGGGGTCAGAGGAGGAGGAGAGGTTGAAAGTTACCTGCCCTGAGCTCTGTCACCACACCAGTTGAGTGACATAGGACAAATTACTTAACCAAGCTGGAGGAACTATATTTAATGATCTCTAAGACTTTCTAGCCCTAAGATTTTATATTCTATTAGTAAAGCTGCATGAGCAAAACTTCACATCCTGTGATGGTCATGTCCAGTTTAGCGTCCAAATGCTTAGAGGTACCATCCTTCAATGGTTGGTTCGTGACGTTCACACGTTATTACAAACTGAAAATATTTTCCAAGAGTTTCATTGAGTCCACCCCTACAGTTTACGTAAGGCAAAACCACCGGCTCGGATATTTCTTGCCACAATGCGATGGCTACAGGCATGCCCGGACAAAGGTATGAAGTTGGCACTGTCACATGCCCCAGGGCAAAGGAAACCATAGATCAAGCCCAAGATGATTAAGGAATCCAGAAATTAGTTAAACTCCCTCATTCAACAAACATTAATAAGATACTGCAGGAAGCACTGGTGTAGTTCCTAAGGAACACACACACACACACACACACACACACACACACACACACACAGAGGCTCTTCCCATAACCATAAGGACCTTGGTTCGGTGCAGAGATGCTTAAGCTGGGTTTCAAAGGCTCCACGAACCCAATCAAATTAAATGCCAAAATTGGGGTGTATGGGCACATTTCTAAGGAGAGAGTCCACAGCTTGTACTAAATTCTCAGAAGGGTCAATGATTCAAACTAGAGACACGACACAAGACACTTGAGGCAAGTGTCTCTTTGACTTGTCGTACGAACCCCATTGTATAAAATAGGAAACTGAGGTTTAGAGAAGTTCAGGTGCCAAGACACAGCCAAGAAGTGGCCCCAAAGAAATCTGCACCCTGATCTGCCAGTCTCCCAAGGCTGCATTTTCTCCTGCATGTCATGCACTCCCACACTGTTTTCAGAGCTTACTAAAAATAAAAATAAAACAAATAGGAAAAGACTGTTTAAAAGAATAAGTCAGTGAAGCCCCCGCATCATGTGCTGTCATGGACAAAGGCAGAGTCAAACCCACTATTTCCTATAGGCTGCAGGAGCCAAGATTCCCATTTCTCAACTTCTGCCTCCACCCTACGAGGATAAGATGATGGAAGGGGTACAAGGGCCCAAAGTAAAGGTTTATGACTTCAGAGTCTTTCCCTAAAGAGGTCAAAGCATGTGAGTCTCCTCAAACAGCCCAGTCCCAAGGTCACTGTCATGCACATTCCCAAGGCAGGCATCGGGGTAACATTTTTCCCACCCCTTGAATGCGGTGGGTTTGGATACATCTCACTTTCTGAACTTTCCTCTGGGTTTAACTCTTGGCCTTGACCCGTCATATTCACACAAGTGGCTGTTTCCATCTCATGACTCATATCAGGATGTATATAAAAAGGCAACTTGAAAATCACGTATCAAATCTGACAGAATTTGGACTAAAGACATATACACTTATGTACTGTGGTGTAAGAAAGAACGTGGTCTGTGGAATCAGGATTCAGTCTAAATCCCAGGATTGCTATTTAGTAACGGTGTAACCTTGGGTAAGCTGCTTTAGCTCTCTGAACCCTGGTGACACAATTCCTAAAATAGAGATACTGATATTTCAGATTTTAATAAGCAACAAACTTTCAGTGGGTTCCTACTCATGCTATGCACTGTTCCAGGCTTTAGGGGTACATTTGTGAATGTAACAGATAAGGTTCCTTCGTTCATAAAGCTTACAGTCTAGATGGAAGAGACAAATAGCCAAATAAATAAATAAGAAACTACAAAATCTTCCTCAGAGTAGCTGGAATAGTGCTCCCATTTGTAGGCATGGAACTACTGAGCCCATGAAAACTGGCAACACCACATCTCGTGGCCACCTCTCTTGCCTTATGCTCTATGTAGTATGTATCTCTACATAAATCTACCTTTACTCAAAAAAAAATATGAAATCATTTTAATAATACTAATCACATTAAAATAATAATAGCTACCAGTTCTTGGGCATATACAATGTGTCATAAATCTATTGGGAGATAATTATTCACTTATTTAATTCTCATAATGGAAGGGCATAAGATTACTATATCTATTTTACAGAGGAGAAAACTAAAGAGCCAAAAGGTTAAGTAATTGCCCCAAAGTCACACAGCCAGTAAGTGGCAGGGCCAACTAAGATTGAAGCCCAGACAATCTGACAGCAGAACCTCACTCTACACCAAGTAAATTCATGAAAGTAAAATGCATGGTGCAACAGAGGGAGCTTGCCTGGTCAGGGAAACAGCAGGTGTCATTTTAGGTAAGACACAAATCACAAGCAGCAGCCAGGCCAGAGTAAAGATCTAAAGAGTGCATTCCAAGCAGGAAGAACAGTTGGTACAAAGGGCCTGAGGAAGAACCTGCCTGGTGGCTTCCAGGGACAGAAAGAAGGCCAGCAGGTCTGAGCACAGTGGACGATTTTGGGGAGTGCGGGAGATGAGTTCTCAGAGAGGCAGAAGACAGACCCTGTGGGGCCTTGCCGGCCAGAGCACAGGGTTCATTCTGTGTGAGACGCAGAGTCATCGACAGGCTATAAGTAGGAAGGTGACACATTTTTAAAGGCCGAGTCCAACCAATGTGTGGAGAAAGGACTATAAGAAGGAGGGGGCTGTGAAAAGTTGAAGCAAGGAGAGCAATTTGAAGTCCAGGCAAGAGATAAAGGGCCAACGGCAGTAGTAACAGAGGGGAAGAAAGTGCATGGGCTCAGGATGGATCAGAGGGCCCCCAGGAGGATTAGACAAGGATGGACAAACACCTAGGAGAGTATCTGACCCACAGCAGGCATTTACAAACATTAATTACCTTCCTTGTCTAACAATAATTCATAAGCGGTTTGGGATAAAACTAGAAATCAGATCTCAAGTGACGAAGTCTCTCTGTCACCCCCACCCCAATTCCCCCAAAGGAGCCCACAGCTCAGAGTACGCTGGGAATGCACCAAGTTTAAAACACAATGGAGAATTGATCTGTTAAAGGAGCTGGACTGTTAAATTAAAACCGTTGCTGTGTGCCAAGCAGAAACACAAAGGGATCAGTCTTCTTCAACAATAAAGACCAGTTAAGAGGAGACTCCGGTTACACAATCTCCTTCTCTTCACCGGGAGGCACTTAGATGGAATTTTTTTTCATCGAAAAGACAAACTCTTGAGTAAATGTAATAATTGTTTCAATAATGTGCCCCAACCACCCAAGAAGTTAAAAAAAAAAGAAAGAAAGAAAGAAAAAACTGGAAAATTGGGATTCTTCTATTACAGGATCGGTTCATTGCCGTCTCAAGTCCAGGCCATATTCATCCCAGCGATGGGATGATGCTCTTTGGGAGATCTGACAGTCTGACAGAGATTCAAGAAGCATGAAGATTACCTTCCAAGGATGAAAAAAATAAATTAAAAAAGACACAAGCAAGCTAACTAATGAAACAGTCGGGAGCTTGTCAATGAGGCCAAATGACTGAAATAATTTTAAACAGGCTCTTCTGAGAGAAGCCTTTCCTCAAAAATGTCCCCAACAAGCAGTCCTATGGTTATCTCAGCCATCTCAAAAACAGCACTTTTTATACTTTTTTTTAACAACAATGAAAATCATCATCAGTCAATTAAAGTTAAATGTTAATCATCACCGAACGCCAGCAAAGAATCTCCCTGAGCTTCCTAAACTCAAAAAACTCAAGCCCCAGGCATCAGACCCTCAGCAGAGAGCAAGCCCAGGATAGGAGAGGAATTTTCTCCTCTGCCTTGCCTCACTCAGGCAGAGCTCCAGAGTGGAGAAGAAATTACCCTTGAAGCTAAAATGAATGAAACTCTTTTTCCGTTCTTTGAATTTTTAACCATTCAAATCTTCCTAATTGCTCTAGTGCGGTGGTTCAACCAAGGGTCCGCAGGATCAATACGGTTTTCACTATGATACGATTATTTGCTCTTTCAACTGGGTTGACGTTTGCACTAATGGTTCAAAAGAATGGTGGGTAGGGTCGCAGGTACCTTGGCATAGATCAAGCCAGTGGCACCAAATGGTGCAAGCAGTCACTGTATTCTTTACACCAGGCAGTCCAGTGAAAAAACAAAAAAGAAAAAAAAGTTAGTTTCACTTAAGAATACCCCTGGATGCCTGTAATAGCCTATAATGAAAAAGAATATGAAAAGGAATATATCTGTATATATGTATAACAGAATCACTATGCTGTACACCAGAAATGAGTTCAACATTGTAAACCAGCTATACTTCTATTAAAAAAAGAAAAGAAAAAATTGAAAAGAACGCCCTGATGAAGCAGTAACAAATAGTAATTTTATTAAATCTCGAATGTTAAGTAAGGTGTCATTTTAGTGCTCTGTGTGACACAACGGGAAGTATACATAAGGCCCTTCAAAATAAAATGGTTGTCTTAAAGAAGAGAGCATGTGTGTGATTATTTGCCTCGTGGACTAAACTAGCCACTGTTTTCTTGGCACACCATTTTTACTTGTGGAACTGACTGACAAGCAAAACATGCTGAGTCAGGCGTTGCCATGTGGCAGGCATCTCAAAAATTAATGAAGTGAGCCTGCCATTTCCACTGGCCATATCTGCTGCCAATGATGAAATCTGAGTTTTCAAGCAAAAACTGGCAACTTTGAAAATCTGTATTTGCCACCTTGCACTGGACAGTTTCCTAACAGTGAAAGACTTTTCTGATAGGATCAGCGGTGATATTAATGAATGTGATTTTTGATACTGTATAATGAAATATGTCCACAAGGCATGTGGCTGCACAAATCAGTGAACCGATAATTTTCCAAATGACTAAAGCCTGATGTTACAAAATCATGTATATGAGTAAGAGAGCCATCCAAAGTCTAAAACAGATCAAAAGACAACAGAAGTGAACAGGAGAAGATAATTAATATGGTCTCAGATTCTACACTGCCACTAATCTTTCAGAAACTATGACTTGTTGAATTTTGGTGTAATATCAAAGAAGAATTCTTTACATTTCATAGCTGAAGAAGCAATTAAAATACATCCCTTTTCTATTAGTGTCTGTGTAGGGCTGGATTTTGTTCATATACTGCAACCAAACCAACACACAGCAACAAAACACACTTAAAGAGAAGCCAGCTTCTATTAAGCTAGACATTAAAGAAATCTGCAAAAATATAAAACAATGCCACTCTTCTTGCTAATTTTTTTGTATTAAAAATAGCTATTTTTCATAAAAAGATCATTTATGTTAACATGTGGTGAATTTTTTTGCTCTTCTTAATGAATTAATAAGTATTTCTATGTTTTTCAATTTTAGTTCCTAATATGCTAAATATTAATAGATATAGCCCATACAAACAAAAGCATTTTGGAGTCCTCAATAACTTATAGCAGTAAAGTCAGTCCTCCATACCCACAGGTTCTGCATCTGTGGATTCAACCAATCATGGTTCAAAAATATTGGGGACAGGATTCCAGAAAGTTCCAAAAAGCAAAACTTGAATTTACCACATGCCAGCAATTAATTACATAGCATTTATACTGTATTTACAGCTATTTACATAGCACTTACATTGCATTAGTTATTATAAGTAATCTAGAGAAGATTTAAAGAATACAGGAGGATATGTGTAGGTTATATACAAAACCCACCCCATTTTATACAAGGACTTGAGCATCCTTGGATTTTGGAATCTGCAGGGGGCCCTGGAGCCAATCCCCCATAGATACTGAGGGATGACTGTATAAGTCTAGGAAAGTCCTGAAGCCAGTAAGTTAGAGCAAATATATAATGGCTGCCTTCTTCACACACACCCTGCACAAAGGAAAAGCAGAAAGAAGACAAACTGAATTTCTTTGGACTCTATTGTGCAATTTACTTAAGGCCCATGGGCCTTGCTAATTTGCATGTCTGATTTACTCAGAATCCTTTCTTCCTCCTCCTCTCAGGCAAGAAACCACAAATAAATTCCACTGCTATTTCACAACCCCCTCTTGAGCAAACTGCGATGCGGTGGTATAGACATGGAGCTCATCCAGCCTGGCAAACAGGGCGAAGGAGTTCAGCTCCAGGGCTTGCCAGCCAAGGGCCCTTTTCAAACACTAAATCCACAAAACACCGCATTAGTCAGCTCAAAGCAAATAGTTAATTTGTCCTTTCACTAGAAATCAAAAGGACAAAATCACACAGCTAGAGCATTGCTTCAGCCCCCAACACTAACCCTTCACCATCCCCCTTTCCCGAAGCAAGCAAATGTCTAAACCATGAAGAATCAACAAGTCAATCAATCCATAACAAATATTTATACAGTCTGCGTGAAAAAAGAGGATATATATAGCCACAAAAAGAAAACTAAGAATACAGGTAAAAAACAAAAATGCCCGAGTAAACAGTATGAAGAAAGGATAAAAAAAATTTTTTAAAGCACCAACATGACCAAGGGCATGAATAAATGGGAAGAAGAAAGTAGAAAATTACATGCAGGTAGTAAAAGTAGCAAAGCTGAAAAATTAGTAAAAGACGAGACATTCTCAGACATCAGTGATTGGAACTTCTGGCTAAAGTTCAGTTTCAACAGGTGGGAAAATGGAAGATGACGTTAGAAAGATAGATCGGACCCTGATTATGAGAGGCCCTGAAACTCAAGCTAAGCAGTCTAGAGTCTGTCCTACATGTAATGAGGAGCCACAAAAGGCTTTTGAGAAGGACAGGAACACAGGGGAAGAGTGCTATGTGTTATTTGCTGTTTTGTTTTTCACACACTAGTCTATTAATAATAGGGTCAAGTTAAGAGAAACCAAGACTAGAGGCCAGGGGGCCAGATAAGGAGACTAAAAAGCGGGGACAGACATGAGCTGGGATTGAACAGGGAGATGGTGATGGAAATGAAAAAGTACCAAGAGCTACACCAAGGCAGGTAGATCTGGAATCTAACCTGGTGCCAAGACTGTAAAAAAAAAAAAAAAAAAGTAGGACCATACACAGAAATGAAGAAGTCAAGGTCATTAACAACACATCTGCTGAAGGCCTACTAAGCTTCTTGCTGTGCTAGGCTGTAAATGAAATACTGATCTGAAGACTGATCTGGAGGTAAAGATACGTGATCTTAAATACATTGAGACAGAGGGGTGGATATGACGGACTGGCACTCAGCTTCCTTCTCATCTCCTACTATGGTGCCTTTCTACCCAGCAGAGGAATGGAAAGCCCAAAATTACATTTCCCAGACCTCTTTGCAGCTAAGGTTCTGGGTGAGGATATGGCTGTGCCAATTAAACAGCTCCATTTGAGATTCAGGAGGCAGAAATCAAATGGAGGCCATCTTCTTGCTGTTTTGACTTTTTCTATAGGCAATATAGTCATGGAAACATTGAAGACTTCTGCAGTAACATTCCAGGATCTGGCCATTAGCTGTGAGGTTATCCAACGCCCGTTAGAACGGTGGTGCCTTCCTGTCCCCGGGATTGCAGCGACAGTGGTGTGTTCTTCAATATTGACAGTTCTAGTCATGGCTTCCTGATTCCTGGCCTTCCGGAGTGTGACAGATTTGCAGCCCACCTGGCAAGCTGGTCTGTTTCAGAAGTGCACCTCTAGAGGCTCAGCCTTGAGCCCATTTCTCTGGTCCTCCTAATGACTGTTAAGAATTGACTTCCCTATCTGACATAGTTTCTGTTTCCTGCCTCTCACTAAATGCAGATACATAAGTGGGTTTAAATAAAGGCAGAACCACTGAGAGAAAATGTTTGATGTGTGTTTAAAAGAATGTAAGTAAAACTTGGGAACAAAGCCAGGCAGAGCATAGAAAATAGGAATTATCTGCACAGAGGCAGCAGTCAGAGACCCCAGACTATGTTAATCCTGTCTCTAAAATTCCCACAACTCATCTTTGGAATCAACAAAGAAAAATCCTCTTAGCTTTCGTAAGTAATTATGACAACATCCTACATTTATCTGGAGCTTTGACTCTGAGCAAAGGTATATTGAAGAGTTCTCGCTTGATTTTACCTGGCACAGGATACCAAAGGGGTGGGTAACACTAACTTAATTTTAAGAAATGAGAGAACCAAAGCACAGAGAAGGTAAACAATCTGCTGAAGGTCACGGAGGTGGTGAGTCAATGGTCCAACTAAAGTATTTCCTGCTTCAAACCTATTTTCTCCCATTCGGTCTTCTGTCAGTTAACCCTAACCACGTTCTAAAGTAAATGTTAAAATTGTTGGTGTGGAAATATTAGGAGACTGAGAGGGCTTGTAAAACCACAGAGGCTTAAATGGGGCCTAACTTACAACCATGGAAAAAATTAAAATCCCATGTGTAATTTTCTTCTCCAATTTTAACCTAAAATGTGCTGCCTGTGGCAGACCCACTGTTCCTATGACACACTTCCAATACACACAGTCTGGGTAGCAAGTGGCATCCAATTATTCAGGCAGCTATTCATTTATTTTCCCATCATGCTAAGAGTTGGAAAATTAACAGTGTTGTGTTTACAAACCTTCACTGGGCTATTACATAAAAGCTCCAATATGTTTACCTTCCTCACAACTCTGGTTTGAAGAAGCTCAAAAGCAAGTTAATATAAACCTATTTGGAGCAAATGTGCAGAAAGTAGCCCTGTTAGAAAGAGGTTAAGCTTTGACCTTCTCAACTTTTTCTGCAGAATGTACAATCCATCACGTACCAAAGCACAGGGAAGAGGTGAGGTGTTGGTAAGTACCCCTGTTAGTGAGAAATTCTGCTAATTATTACACCAAATAAGCATAGTTAACAGGCCATGGCCACAAGAGGGCCATGTTTCAGGGCATTAAATAGCTGCCTAGGGTGGAGATGAATATATTACACTATGCCCTCTACCAATAAAACAATTTCCCTGACACCTAGCATGCCAGTCAGCTGAGCAAGAGAACACAAGTGTTCCAGGGCTCTGCTGGGTGAAACGCGATGCTTCAGTGCCACCTAGTGACAGTGACGTGTGCCTTTTAGCCAACAGACTTAGGGCAAGGGGCCTTATCTTTAACCTAAGCTCAGACGTAAGAAAAGGAAACAGGAGTAGAAGAAACGGAATTTGGAGGGCTACTCAATGGAAATACTCGCTTTTTAAAAAAATACAGATACTCCTTTCTTTTCCCCCACCTTTGTATTCCTAAAAATAACCACAAAGCAGGTATATCTCAACAAAAACTCATCTAAAACCAAGCCAAAGCCCCAAACTAATCAGTTATACATTTCAGAAATATATTTTATTTTGCCAAGCATCTTTTGGCAGAAGAACGTCTTCAGAGTTAAAACTTAAGAACGTCCAAGGTAGGAACAGATAGCAGACGGGTAGTAAATTAAAACGAAATAGAACCAAAGGCTTTGAATCCATAGGCATATACGAATATTAGCATATTCTACAGAATATATTAGCATAATGCAAATGGTTTTTTTTAAGGTAGATAAACTCACCAATCTATAGCAAGAGCAGTAACTTTGACAAGTTCCATTCCACCCTATGAACCAAAATTTTCCCATAGAGCCTGTCTCCAGGCTGTTAATTTTTACTGCTGTACCAGATAGATACACTGAACACTCCATACAAATATAGTGGATTCCCAAAACAGCACACCGGTGCCACAGATATCCATGTCCTTCTCCTGCTAATGGTTTGGTGAAAAGAGATCAGAACTAAACTGCTGCAGATACAATAATGAGCAAAAAGCAAAGTCACTGTCTCCTGGAGTTCACACTCTAATAGAGGAAGAGAGACAAAAAGCAAACAAGAAAATATATAGTAAATGAGATGATGGTATGGGACATCGAGAAAAATAAGACGAGGTAAAGGGAACAGAGAAGGCCAGCAGGCAATGGGTAATTTTAGGTATTTTAGGGTATTTTAGAGTAATCAGAGAAAGCCTCCTGAGACAGTAACGTTTAAATACAGACCTAAAGGGTGTAAGGGAACCTGCCATGCAGATATCTAGGGGAAGAAAGTTCTAAAAGAGAGCAGCAAGTACAAAGGCCCTGAGGCAAGAAGCAGTTGCCTTGTCTGACAACAGAATGGAAAGACAGATCAGACAGAAAGTCAGAAGGGTTTCACTCTTGGTTTTTTTTTTTTTTAAATAGCAGCTTCATTGAGATATAATTCACATACCATATAATTTGCCCCTTTAGAGTTTACAATTCAGAATGTATATGTACAGACTTATGCAATCATCTCCATAACTTAATTTCAGAACATTGTCATTACACCAAAGAGAAACCCTGTCCCCATTAGCAGTCACTTCTCATTCCTCATTCCTCCCCCTCCCCAGCTCCTGGCAACCACTAATCTACTTTCTGTCTCTATGGATTTGCTTATTCTGGATATGAAATCCTATCATATGTGACCTTTCATCACTGGTTTCTTTTATTTAGCATAACGTCTTCAAAATTCACCTATGTTGCAGCATGTATCAGTATGTTATCCTTTTTACTGCCAAATACTCCACTGTGTGGATACAACACATTTTGATTATCCATTCATCATTGGATGGACATATGGGTTGTTTCCCCTTTTTGGCTGTTATGGATAATGCTGCTATGAACCTTCATGTGCAAGTTTTGTATGGGCATATGTCTTCATTTCTCTTGGGTAAGTAACTAGGAGTGGAATTGTTCGATTAGATAGTAACTATAATGTTATGAGGAACCATTAGAAGGACTGAGCAAAACAGTGATAGGATGTGAACTTTTTTTTTTTTTAATATCTGTTTCGGCTGCTGCCCATAGAGAGAGGCAAGGAAAGACACAGGGAGACTAGTTAGGAAGACATGGCAGTGATCCAGGGGAGAGATGCCAGTAGCTTGGAGAAGACTGGCAAAAGGAGGGGTTGTGAGAAGTGGTTGGATTCTAAATACATTTTGAAGATAGAGATGACAATTTGCTAACAGATAAGATGTGGAATGTGAAAAGAAGAGTCAAGGATGTCTCTGAGATTTCTGGCCTGATCCAGGATGGAAGTGCCCTGTACTAAAGTGGAGATGACTGTGGAAGGAAGAATAAATATGAGTTCCCTCCTCATTCCCTTCCAGCTCTGGAGTTCCCCCCACACTCCACTCTCAGGGGGTCCCCCCACACTCCACTCTCAGGGGGTCCCTGCAAGGCCTGATTGAATCAACAGCCATATTTCTTATTTTGCCTATCTCTTTCAAGATACCACAGCCCCAACCTACATCAAAGGTCCAGAGCTATTCTGGACATTCTGCTTTTGTAATCAACAAATCAAATTCCAACTGACAGAGCTGAGCAAAAAACCCAAAAGAAACAAAAGCTAATAGAATGCAATCACCCTTGACAAGCTCTATCATGAGAAGCAGTTTTTGAAACTCTATCTCCTGAATGCCCATTCAAAAGTGCCTCACTTTAGAAGAACAGGAAAATTCAGGAAGAGGAAGCCATGGTCCAAGAGGCCAGGGATAACTCAAAAGGAAGACCAATCCAACTCTTGCCTTCAAACATGGCAGGCGAAAAGAGAGGGCACTCTTCCTCTCTGGCATCTCCAAGACCAAAAACCTGGGTCGTGAAATGCAGGGAAATTTATGTTCTTCGATATCATACCAGCAAATACTTAATTAGAAATGAAGAGGGGAGATGGGGAAAAAAGAGCTGGAGGGAGAAAGCACGAGTTCAGAATGTGTCTAGTCATCCCCATCACACATCTTTTCAAAGCAACCAAAATGTGTCTACAGGCACTAAGACTCAACAACAGAATCATGGAAGCCATGGTCACTGCTACTTCTGAAGGCCCCACACAACATCGAAATAAACATATTAAGTTGTGTCACATTAAAGTTTCTTTGCAATAGAAAACGACAAGTGGATTTTTGGCACTTTCCATTTGAATTTATTGGATTTTGAGAAGCCCATTTATGATTGGCTATAATTTCTCATTGGGTGTACTTGGGAATTCTTGAGCAATCAGAAAACCCAACCTATAAATTAATTTCAAATCTAATAATATTTGATGAATACTAAAAAGTAACAACTTACAGAGCTGAAATAAGGCTACATTTTCTAAATACTGAACTAAACATTGATTCATTTCAATTCTGCCATATAATGTTTGGAATCTGGAGTCAACACATTATTTTCAAGTCTTGTACCTTTTTATAGACCCCTGAAAACCTCTGGGGCCAAGACTGGGAGATGCTGAGTTCTGGCGAATGGGCTGTGAGCAGAAGCGATGAGTGCCACTTCCAGGTCTGGCCCATACAAAACTCCAAAGCACTTTTCTGCATCTTCTCTTCTGCTTCAGAAGATGGCAGAACCTCCTACAGTTTGCACCCCAAAATGAACACATGGAGGAAGCCATCCCACCAACCTCCTTTCCTACTCATTACTGTTATATAAGCAAGAAATAAATCTGTATTCTGTTCAAGCCACTATACAGTATTATGATACAATTTTTGTTACAGCAGTAACCTACCCAAACTAATATAAATCCACAAGGGTAGACGCATTGCCTATAGTGTCCCATAGGTAAATGGCCCTGTTTAGTGATTTATCCCTTCATCTTTTTTATTTGCGCAATTATTAATTCCTAATAAAAGTAACAGCTAACACTGGATAATAGTTACTATGCATTAGGTTCGGTTCTAAATGCTTTACATAAATTAACTCATTTGATCCTCATAACAACCTTCGTGGTAGTTACTGCAATTATCCTCACTTGACAGATAATGAAACTGAGGTCAGAAGAAATTAAATAACATGCCCAAGGTTACACAACTAGTAAGTGGCAGAGCCAGCACTCAAGCCCAGCTTGCAAGGAAGTAGCATCCGTGCCCTTAGTCAGAATGCTATAAACATGAAGAAAGAGGTAAAAACTTGAATTCCAACATAGTTTGATTTTCTTCTCTAGATGCCCAACAAGGCAAGATAAATGGACATAACAAAATATTCAACACGACCTCTCCATGTCTGTCCCATCTGTATGTTCATTATTAACCTTCAAAAGAACTTCAGGTAACTCAGGACAGTTACAATTTGCTCTCTCTAAATCCTGACTTTAAAAAGGCATCCACTGCCTATGTGAGCAGATGGGTCCAAAAGTCAGTGGAGTTATATGTTCACTTGCACAAAAATGCAAATGTCTCCGAAAGCAGCTAATAAGTAAAGCTGTACTTTTCCAAAGAAGCAAGGATTAACTTCACTGTGGGTTAAATGAGCTGAACATCAGAAAAGGACATCCAAAATAAACAGTCATGTCCTGGTGGCAGCCAGTGGTGATGGGACCAAATGCACACTTGAGGAGGAATTCCGCATGTGGTTGCAAACGCTTTGCCGATTCAAAGTAAACAAAGAAACAAGGCAAGTTTTGACAGGGACAAGACATTTGAGATTGTAAAAAAGCAGCAGCCTCACCAGCAGGCCACAAGTCTAGATTAAACACATATTTCAGATGACTCATGAACCACCCCCCAAATGACTCTGTACTCAGGAGCCAAACAGAGGCCATTTCTCCACTTAGGAAGCTGCCTGTCCATTCTGCCAAGGTTCTGATACACAGAGTTGCCCCTTTGTGCAACAACCAGAGAATTTAAAAGATGTGCAAGATCCCCTGGGTGCCAACTAACAGGATAAGAAAGAATTATCTCACCTTCCACCTCAGAAGGAGCCACAACCCCACATCTCAGCATTGTCTCCCTAAAGGCAGGACTGACCAGGAGCTATGATGCTAAGTCAAATGGCTTTACCCATGCTGTGCCAAGTACTAAGCTCAAAATGTTAACATTTACTACCTCTCTATATCTGTATCTATATCTAACCTATTGCTGTATCTGTATCTCTATAAATTGCAAAGAATTTAAAACCTGAGCTCTATCTGGCAGCTAACAAAGAAGACAGGCAAATATGGAAATGGTCACGATCCATGCAGCGGTTTTGGTGAGTAACCACGTGAAGGATCCAAGGATGTCAGGTACTTAGAGCATCTTGGAAAAGACATGAGATTGTCTACGACACTGCAAGTGTGGAAGGGAAGCCTACCTGTTGCAGACATTAGTCAGTCACTGAGCATCTACCTAAATATTGTTCTGTGCGCCTAGGCCTGTACCGGGTACTGTGGGTAACAGAAACGGACTTTGCAGCTAACATCTCATCGTAGCAGCTAATGATAACTAATATCAATTGAGCATTCACTATGTGTCAGGCACCATACTAAGTGCCTTAGCCTGTATTAACTCACTTAAACCTCAAAGCAACCTCAATTGAACAATTCAGCCAGAATTTCCAGACACAGGAGGAAAATACATGTCTTACTGCAGTAGAGAATCAAAATTTTTTATATGCAACTGTTATTTTTGGATGACTTCTGGGGATTCTTCATATCCTTTAGGCCAGTAAACAACTTACCCCTTGTTATTAAATTGTTCAAAATATCCTCAGAAACTGACTTGTAAGTAGCATAAAACCCAACCTGTAAACGGAGTGTGTTGAATGCATCACATCACAGTAATCTCATGGAAATTACTTTCCTCAATGCAACATTAAAATTGAAGAGTCTCATGGGCTTAATAATGCACCTTTAAAAGGGGTACCTTCTCCTGTTTGAAAAAAAAAAAATCCTTAAAGATAAAGAGAGCCTTGCTCCAAAGTAGCATTCAAAAAAAAAAAAAGAGGAAAGTCAGATTATAGCATTTTAATGGGAAGTTTCACAGCCAAAGATTCAACATGAAATCTACTGATAAGAAAATAATTCTAAACAGTGTCAAAATTAGTCTTCACTTTTACTAAGAACAAAGGAGTTCCCATCTTTAAGGTCAGATTAAGGTAAGAGACAGGCTGGATTGAGCCATCCATCAGGTAAAATAAATGCCTCTGGACAGTGCCTAGACTAAACAGGGCCAAGAATTCCTAAGAAAAACACCACTTGTAACAGCAGAGGTCAGCATGGAGGCTCGACCCAGTGGAGATGCCCTGTAGCCGCAGGTCTGGAAGGCTGCCCTGCAAATTCTCATCAGACTCCTAACCAATATCATGTCTTAGAACCTGAACTGATACTCTGAAATCAGTATTACCTTTATTTTAAGTAGCAGGAGGAACAATGAGATTATCTTGTTCCTTACAAGTCTGTTATGGAAAATCTGGTTCACGATGTGTGTCATCTTCTGTTTTTGCCTGGGAGGAATGCATTTGGAGACTTGGAGACTGTCCGGCACCACAACCCAGAGACAGGAAAGGTGAGGACAGCTGGGCCTCAAAATTCATCACAACCTAAGGAAGAACAAGGATTCACGACGAGAGGCGTTCCAAGGTGTAAACTCTGTGCTGTTGACTCTCAAAATTTCTAAATCCAGCCCTGACCTCCTGATTCTCCCCACAGTAAGTGATGGCCCCCAATGAGTCAACATCCAAAGGAGAACACCAGATTTCATATCCACGACGGCCTCTTCCCCAGTCTTCTGATCTCAGTAAATGGTCACGATCCAGTCCATCAAGCTACAAAGGCGGAATTTATCCCTGATTTCTCTTTGCTTTCCAAACTCTTTCAAATCCTGTTGGCTTTGCCTCTACAATGTATTCCAAACCCTTCCTGCTCTTCTCCACCTCCATAATCACTACCTGGGCCAAGCTATCAGCTGAGTTCTCCCACTGATTCTTCTCCAGTATCCCCCACATGGCAGTCAGAGTGATCCTTACAAAATGCAGAGCAAATGCGGCCACGCCGCACACTCACGCTCTCCATCGTCAAACCCACCAATGGGTTCCCATCAGGCTTGGCATAAAACTCAAATCTTTACCACAGCCTAGAGGCCTCATTCCTTCTTCCTTTTGTCTCTGTCTCCTTAAGGTCTGGCCACTGAGCTTCTGAGTTCCGCCTACTTGGCTCAGTCACATCCCCACAGCTAGAAATGAAAACCCTCCTTATCCTTAAATCTCACATCAAAAGCCACCACTTTCTCCACAGTAGGCCCCTCCCATCAGTCACTGAACCATACTAGCCACCTCTTAAATATGGTCTTATTTATTATCATCTTAAATATTGTTTACTGCCTTTCTTCCTCTAACAGAATGTTAACCTCCACAAGAGGAGGGGCTTGGTTCTGCCTGGCACCCCTGAACCCCTCAGAGTACAGTACAGCACTGAGCATATATGGTCAGAGACAGAATTTAAGAACAGATAGACCTCTGACTGGCCCTACGTCGGATCAGACATTTTGAACATCTTGTGTCTGAAAGAGTGAGAAGTTCAAGAAGCGAGAAGAAATAAATTCTCAGCTGTGCACATGCTCTCTAGCCCAACTTTGAACAGCAAATAATGACAGTGGAAGTTCAGATGATGTCCCAAATCGCCAATATCACATTGGCCTCTACAAGCAGTGCATTCAATCCTTCCTTTCCCAATCTGTCCATCACAACACACAAACACACATACAGACGCTTCTCAACAATCTCATGTAGTTGCCCTTCTGTCTCATCACTTCTCTCCTCCATCAATCACGAGATTCTAAAAGTCTCACTTTCTAAATAAAACCTTTGTGGTCTAACTGAAGAGGAAGAGAAAAAAAGCTAATATTTGTGGAGTATCTCTCACGTACTACTGTGCTAAATGCTTAGAAGCTTTTTCACTAAGACATAAATTATCTTCAGCCTCACTTCTGGAGATGGGAAGACTGAGTCTTAGGCCCGTGACTTGCCAGTCAAACAAGTAAGTGGCAGAGGCAGGATTGAAGTCCACATCATGCAAACTCTAAAGCCCCAATTCTTGCCAAGTCATCATTTTAGCAACAAAAATAATGAACATTCCAATATTATCTTACTTCTACTGTTTCCATTTGGGGATTAATACACCTTTTCACCACAGATTCTATATCACATTTCACTGATAATCTTGTCCTTAGACTACGAACTTTTGTGAATGCAGTGGGTTCCCTCATTACAAACAGTAAACCCTCTAAAAGTTCCCTTACTTATAATCTACAGACAAGATATAACAGTTCCAAAGGAGAGTCTCACCAAAGTTTCCCTTCCAACATTATTACTTCCACTTTACAAGTGACAGAAGTTTGTCAGTCTAGGTTGATGTGATCATGGGGACACATGATTTAGTTTAGCATAGCTCATGACAGACAACAAATTCTGAAAAGCCAGATGATCCCTTGAAAGGTCAATGTCTGTGGTCAATCTGAGCTTCCTTATTAATACATAATTTGATTCTTTATACCATTGCTAAAAAGCAAAAGCAGGGGAGGGTAAAGCTCGGTGGTAGAGCACATGCTTAGCATGCATGAGGTCCTGAGTTCAATCCCCAGTATTGCCACTTCAAAATAAATAAATGAATAAACCTAATCACCCCCCTTAAAACAACAACAAAAAGCAAAAGCGAAAACACTACTTTAAATAGCTCCCAATACAATCAGTGAGGGTTTTTTTTTTATTACATAAATCATGAGTAAAATTAAATTTAATAAATCAAATTATTTCTTGTCAACTTTTAGTTATCAACAGTAAACATTTTCAATAATACCCATATAATCCCATGAAATTGAAAAACATTTCTCACTATAAAAAAATTTACAGACAAAATACCACAGAGGGACAAAACAAATTAGTCTGGCATGTTCGTTTTAGCCCTTTTCTATACTGGGAGATATCTGAAATCTTCTCAATACATCAGCTCAGATAAATATCTTCCAAACCTTTCCTAAGTAATCCAGACACTTCCTCCATTTTATTAATTTTCTCTGTGGATCAATATTAAATAAATACAACACAAGGCAATTTAAAATAGCACTGCATTAAAAAAATAAGTAAATCACATATTGTGTTTGAAAATAAGAACATATGAGGCTCATTGGTTCTTGGCTATTCAAATCTCTATTTTTTACAGATAATAAAATGAGGGCTTTTAAGGCGTATTAAATCGTGAGATATTGATCAAAACTTTAAGCCTGTGGTGGCAAGAAACCAGGACTTTTTAGTCTCTTTCACGGACTGATTAAAACTTGGCTTTTTGTGAGGTTCTGTTTACAAAAGGAGGCTTGCTTTTGTGAAAAGCTACTGCAAACAACAATACAGCACCAGATCAATAACTCTTCTTTCCCATCTTTATTTTCCTTTTCCTTTCTTCGTTTCTTTCTCTCTCTCTCTTTTTTTTTTTCCTTTCTGTTTTGCTTCTAAGATCATAAGAGTGGTGAGTTGTATGGCATCAGGTTCAACCCCAAATGATAAAAACCCACACACCCTCCTTCCCACACTCGCACGCTCTCCGGGTGTAAATATTTCATGGTATTACCATCATTCATCCGATGCTTATATTGTCTGATCAAGCCTCTATTTCTGTCTGTTAGATACTCTGGAGGATAGCGGTTTTTCATGTCTGCTGCTCAGTCACATAAAGCCCTTGCTTCTCAAAGGTTCTTCAAAGTTCAATAATTTATTAAACACTGTGCTGGGGTCGGTAAGCACTCGTGGAAATGCATAACTACGGAATATGTGGAGCTATTAAAAAGTTTCTTTAATAAAAAAGGTGACTTTAGAGAAAATGACAGCATTGTTACTTACACCAGAGGGGCATACCCTCAATAGCTGAAGCTACCCCAGGCTAAGAGGCAAGGGCTTACAATGAGCAGAAGTACCTGGTTACAGGTAACAGTCATTACGCAAACACACTGTGAAACAGACTACTAATAGAAGTCTAAAATCAGAACTCAAGTCCCAGATTTCCACTTCTGCAGTATAATGACTAGTCAGGGTCTCCATTTCTCCTCTTTCTAAATACAACTGAAAATTTGCAATTTCAGTCAAGTCCTTTTGAAGCTGTAGGCCAATGACATTTTTAACTTAATGATACTACTCTCAAAGTCTACTCATTACACTTATTCTTTCCTACTGATCTCTGAGCAAAAAAGTTGAGAAGACACTGAGACAGAATCCCATAAAATTCAGGCAAAAGCAAAGTAATAAAATATTGAGTATATATACTTCGATCAGCAAGTACTGAATTCAAATTCATCAGGAGCCAGAGGGAAAACATAAGCAGGTTTCAACATTGTCCTGTGCTCACAGGCTACAAAACCTAGTTGGGTGACAAAGCACACACTGAGTACATAGACGAAGACCCAAATCAGTACAAAATGCATTGCAAAATTGAGTGGGAGTCTTCAGGGACCACCATATTTCAGAGAAGGTAGACAAGCGAATCTGAGTGACAGTAGTCAAGGAAGACCTTAAGGAAGGAACAATTTTCTACATATTAAATTTTGTTTTCTTAAGTTGATTTCCAAATAAACCTTAGGAAAAGAAACTCTGATACCCAAATGAATGATCAACACACAAATTAACTTCCGGTTAAACAAGGGCAGATACAAAACACGCACTTAGCTCTCTCCCAAAACCTCACTAACACGCCTGTAAAGAAATTAAAATGAGTCAAAAAACTAAAACAGTAACAGCAACAAAAACACACACATCAATCTTCAAGGACAAACAAAATGAGAGAAAAGATAACAGCAGAAAGATGTCAATCCCACATACTGGAAGATGAAAAGGGAGTGTTAACTACTGTAACAGAACAGGAAAAGCTGAAGCCTACTGGCAGGGCAGGGGCTGAGGAAGGAACGGGGAAGACGGATGAGCTGCTTCATGCCACCATCTCCAGAAAGGCTCAGGAAGTACAGAAACCAGGTACCTCTGGCAGCAGGTGCATTTCACTAGTGGAGCTGAAAACAGGAAGCCGGGTTAGAAGTCCACAAAAAGAGGTTGGACAACACATCCTTTCTCTCAGTCCCAACCATCAGACAACCAGCATAGCCTTGATCAAGCAAAAGATGGTTTACTGTCTGAAAGCAGGTGGCCCAGGGAGTTCTGGAGCCTGGAGTTCCCAGGCCAGCTGTGAGCAGAAGTGAGTGCTGCAAGTCAGTTCTTAGGACCTTCTCTTTTTCTCCAGGGTCCCGTAATTTCATGAAGAAGTGCCTTGGTGGGGTCATTCTTCAGCTCTTGTGCTTGGCCTTTTTGATTACAAAACTCATGTTTTAAAAAAAAAAAAACAACAACAAACTCATGTCTTTTAGATCAAGAAAATCACCTTGTATTATTCCCTTGTGGTATTTTGGTTCTTACTCTACAACTCATAGAGTTAGATATTGGACCACATGGACTGATCCTCTAATTTTGCATCTTTCCTCTCTAATTTTCCAGTGTCTTGTCTTTGCATTGTACTTTCTGAGTTCTACTTTATTTTCTAATCCTATGGAAATTTTTATTTTTACTATTGTATTTTTAATTTCCAAGAGCTCTTTCTTGTTCTCTAACGCGCCCCTTTTTCAAACACACAAAAGTAGACAGAACTATATAACAAGCCCTCACGTGCTCATTACAAGGCTTCAACAATTATCAACATTTTGCTAATCTTAACCCGTCCATTGCCTTATCCTGCCTTCTCTTCTGAATGACTTCAAAACAAACCTCTGGCATTATATTTCAATTGTAATTCTCTGGTATGTATCTCTAATGCCTAAGGATAACCTTTTTTAAAAAATATAATTATAACACATTATCACAACTAACAAAATTAACAACAGGAATGTTCCTTTTTATTAACATCTGGTTCCTGTTTCATGTATGGGATATCTTTCCTCATCTCCTTAAGAATAATAACCATTATTTATTTTGAAGTTTTGTCTTCTCCACATTGTCCTACTTCTCTGGGTTCCTTTCCTTCTATTTTTTGTTTTTTTGTGTGTTTTTGTTTTGTTTTGTTTCATTGTTTGGTCTTCATTCCCTCATTCTTGTTGGAGGATTCCCCAATGTTTGGTGATCTTTGCCTATCAATTCATAACTTCAAGTGAGGCACTACAATGAGATTGGAAGCTCTATGTGCAGAAACTGAGTTTATCAACTGATGGGCCTCACTGTAGGGTAGTACGATGGAAACCTGGCCTCTTTAGATTTCCCCACAAGTCAACCTATTTATTTTTCTTTGGGTTGATCAACTTCTTTGAAGAGGAATCCTCACACTTCCTTCTCTGGTTACATTAGTTAAATAATCTCTCTAAATAACAGAGATCACAAAGGGCAGACCCTCAGATGTTTTCAGTGGGGGGAGGTAAATTTGGTATATTTGGACCATATAGGTTTTAAATTTTAATGAGCAGACTGCTCTTTACAATAAAGAGTTTTCAAATAAAACCCCACACTTTCAGGTTCTTTTAAAAAATCAGAGTATCTGCAAACACCAGACCCACATTCACACTGTGAAGCTAAGTTCCAGGCAGGTGGCCCCTTTAGGTGGTAGGTGTACTTCTTATTTCACCACTGGCACCACCAGTCCCTGCTGTCTGCTCCTAGGGAGGTCAAGGTTAAGTTTCCTGCTCTAATGAGATGTGACTACATAAAAGGAAAATACATTTGTAAAATATACTTTTATTTATTTTCTTTCAGGGTATCCTGGCAAAGGGCTGGATAATCCAATGGAACAACAGTAAGATAGGACAAACTAGAGCCCAGCACTCAACAGACAGGTGGAACTTTGTCTGTTTCGTACCTTAGACAATACACCTCACGCCAACATCTGAGTGCCCTCACCACTCCCAAAGTCAGCCCTTCACAAAGGGTCACATACCCGGGTTTCAGCAGCATGAGAGAGGAAGAGAGAGAGAGATGGGAGAAGGGAAGAGAGAAAGACAGAAAGGGAAGGGAAGGAGAGAGAAGTGATGAGAGAGACAGAGGCTTGAGAGAAAAGAACAGAGATTTGTCCCATGCATTCCAAAAGGGAAAGGAAATTCTCAAAAACACTTGTCTTCCACCAAAGGGCAGCAAATCCTGTTCTATAGGGGTAAAGATAGGTCAAGTTTTGAATTCATAGACTTATAAAAGCCCTAAAGTCTCTTCCTAGATAATATACTTGGTATTACTTATATATAGAGAGAGAGAGAGAGAAAATATGTCATATTATATATGAATATGTAATATTTTATATGGTATGAATGTCATGACCAAGCTTAGCAAACACATCAGGAAAATTCCCAGAAGTGTCCAAAGACAGTTTAGATGTGTTCAAATGACTTTTTAAAACACAAGATGATCAGCCATTAAAAATATCCAGCGATATTCTTTTTTTTTTAACTGGTTGGCAAACAGGCTTGATTCAGTGTCAGACTTAAAAGTCATGCCCATGACTCCTGCCTATCTACCTATTAGCTAAAAACAACAATGCTACAAAACTCGCTTTTGGATTAACAGCCCTGTCATTTATCCTTTAAATGTTTATCTCCTTTGGTCACAATTTTATTGTAGTTAAACAGCAACTAGTGTGTGACCAAAAGCATTCAAATGCTCTGAGTGCACAAAGAGCACACTGTTCCGTTTTCCAGCTGAATGGACTTTTACTTGTGTGAACAAAAGACAAGCTCCTGCTATTCTTCCAATGAAAAGGCAAGAAACAGCAAGGAAAAACATGGCACAGAAAAACCTCTCTCTGGGTTCACTTTACAAATGCTAATGAGGACAAGTGAACCAAATAGTTTCTCCTCCAAAAGTTTTAAAAAATCGTGAAAAAATAATTACCCATATCGGCATCTATTTTACAAGAGTTGTATTAATAATAATTCACAACCCACAGTAGCAAATATAGTACACGTTATCTAATATAGATACTATTAGAGAAAGCATGGCTACCTGCAAATATTGTGGCCGAAAACCAATGAGTTAGGTAAAATATAAACAGCGGTATCACGCAAAGGAGCTGGAAGTGCTGAACAGACTTGGCATTTGCAACATGAAATTTTAAAAAGCTCCCCAAGTCCTTCAGAAAGCAGATGGAGCTGCACCCCTAAGACCCTCTAACAATTTAAAGAAAGAAGCTCTTGCTGCCACCAACACTGGAAGGTGGTGAGGGCTCCCTGACCTGACTCTTACAGAAGACCATTAAGATCATTTTCCTAAATGAGTCATATTCTGTTCCAGCCTTCTTGCTAACCTATCTCTCATGTATCTCTCATACTAGTATATCTCTCATTTATTCTTTAGTTCTTAAATAAATTAATGCATTATCATTGTTGTAGGCTGTTTTAATTTGAAGGCGTTGAAAAAAAAGAAGAGTGAGGAAACTCAATTTTGAGATTAATTTTCAGGATGACAGAAGGACGCCTAGCCAGGGAGGATATAGGTCAAGCGCTAGAGCACATGCTCAGCATGCATGAGGTCCTGGGTTCAATGCCCAGTACCTCCTCTAAAAATAAATAAATAAATAAACCTAATTACCTACCCCCCCCACCATAAAATAAATAGAGTCAGGAAAGCCTGAGCCCACATAAGCGGTTGCTACCTCAAGACAGAAGGAAATCTAAGGACTTGGGGTTTATTTTCCTCTTCTGCAACATGTAGAAACCATGTTATTATCTAGGATGAGGTCTGGCTGCAAGTGACAGAAAATCCAAAATGACAGTGGCGTCACCAGGTTGGTATGGTGGGTCTCATGCTGTCCGCAGAGACTCAAGCCCCCTTCCAGCTCATCCCTCTGCTACCCCTAAGGACTGGCCCTCATCTCAAGATCCAAATGCAGCATTTCCATTCCAGGCAGCAGGATAAAAGGAAGGACCTAAGAAGAAAAGGGCAAAGGACATACAGCAGCTTTCTCTCATGGAAGCATCCCAGAAACTACCCTAGGCTACGTCCTCCTGGTCACATGGCCACACCCAGCTGCAGGGGAGGCTGGGAAAGGCAGTCTGTACTCTGGGGAGCTAATTGCCCTGAAAAGCCCATGACAGAAGGAGGCAAGAAGGAATTTCGAAGTTAACTTGCAGTCTCTACAGCAAAGAGAGCTCCTAGTTTTATAAAACTAAAAATAGTTGATGTTAGGCAAAAAAATCTTCTTCAGAATAAGAAATTTGCAAATGCTCCAAACAGAAGAGTCACTAAAATATACAGACTTGACAACGGAGCCCTTGAATGACTTGCTATGATCTTTCAAGCACACCTCAAGGGTCTGGAGCAGACAACTGAATACTCTCCTGTGCTTTCTCCCCCAGGAGTGAGCGTTCCTGTGACTCCCACGGACCTGGAAGACTCTCCTCTGGGTCGTGGTAACTGCCCAGGTTCCTCAGCCTTGCAGCCCAATCACCTCCCATCATTAAGAAAGAGAGGCCTTTCACATCCAAGGGGCAAATCTCACACAAATGACATTTGGCTGATGCCCAAAGGTGACAGGGATGAGAGCAGGATAAATAAAGAATAATGTAGAAGCCAGTTAGGGCAGACTTTCATTATAGCCCTTTCAAGAGCTATTAATCTTGGTCATAGTCAGTCGGCTAAAAATAATTACTTCTTCTAACGCATGTTGTACACACCAACTAGCAGTAGTAACGCGTCAGCCCTTTTCACCCAGGAAAGATGCGGCCCCTGGCTTGCCTACAGCCATCTGAAATGATGTCTGTACAACTGCTCCAGCCCGAGTCTTATCTGACAATGATATCAAAAGAAAGACCCACTATCAGCAATATTGTCAGGCCGTCTGTAAGTTGTAGAAGTACCTGGAAGAGGATTTAAACACCATCAGAAATATTTTTATAAGATTGGTTACTTCCTTTGATTATAATGAAGGTAAATAAAATTTTACTTAAGCATTCTTCTTTTGTTCAGAAGTTATTTCGTTGTTGAGGTGTTTTGGGGTGCTGTTTGTCCTAATTCACCATTAATTTCTAGATTCCCCCTTAAATTCAAGGTACCTTTGAAACTGTCAGTCAGTCTAGTTAGTGGGAAAAGACCTGGAATTTTTAACTACAGACTCAGCTCGGTAATTAAGCAGCTTTGTAATCCTGAAGAAGCCAACAAACTTTCTGAGCTTCACTGGGCCTCAGCTGAACTATGAGGAAGTCTGACTCAAAAAAGCCATGTGGTTCTTCAGAGAGTCACAGTACACATGGGTGGGTTTGTATAAACCCATATAAAGTGATATCACTTAATAATAATAGAATAACAATTATCTAAACATAAAATTCATCAATAGTACCCACCTGAAAGAGGGATTTGATAAGAGGATTCACAGCAGAGTTTCTTTAAGTCATGGACACTTCCAAACCCAGTTCACTAATACAAACATGATGTAAAAATTAAACGAAGACATCAGTGGCATAAAGGCAGGTGCCCTATCATGCAAATGGATAAACGACAGCAGGAGTAGCATCTAGCTGTGGGTCAGGAGGTAGCTAGCAGCAGGAACATGAACAAAGTGGAGTGTTTTTCAAATAAAAACTCAGCAGCCAGATCTCCTACAGTTGGAAAGCCAGCATGGAAACCCTAGCTTTATGTGAGAGCAGAAAGCGTTCGACGTTGGGGGGGGGGGGGGGTTGCTTCTACAAAGCCACACTTCCCAGCTGAGGAAATGGTGAGATTGAGCCCAACACACTCCCTTTCAAAGAGACATCTAAATTACAGTCGTGGGCACTGTGTCAAACACGACTGTGAACGGAAACCGCTCACCTCTCAAGATGGCAGTCTTACCAAGTACATGTGGGGCCCGCGGAGGATTTACAGTGACTGGGAAAGACACAAACCCAAGTGGCAGCACCAAATAATAAAAGCAGGAGTTACAGCCAAATTATGGGGCCTCTGAGAACCAGGCAAAATCCACACAAATATTTTGTAAATTACATGAAGTGAGCATTATAAAGCATGCGCACAGATACAAAACTCGGAAGAATTTTTTTCAATTATACCAACAACAAAAAAGTGTAAGTTCCAAGAGGAGCAGCTATAAATCTCACAACATTTTCATACTTTATTCATCTTTACTGGGCTTCATCAAATAAATGCTTACATTGAAAACCTATCCCCGGGTTTTTTGGGTTTGTGTTTTTAAAAGCCTTCAATGAAGGATACCTTAAAATAAAAGAAAAAAAAAGGTCTTATCTGACTATGTGAATTTTGCTTGCAAACTCTTGGAATCTTGGGGGGAACTGGGCTTACTTTTATTATAACTGTAAACTTCATTTATCATTTCACAGGAGACATTAAAATAATTGTGGGCAATCTAATATTGTCCCTTGCAAGCCACATTCCCGCCCGGCAGATACACTGCTACCACACAGCTGGGTTACAAGATGGTGTTAAAAGTACTGTGGAACCACATAATTGCTCCATCATTAGTGGCTGGGGGGAGGGGGTTGGGGGGATGAGTCTTAAAACAAATTATTCCACATGGATTGAAAAAGGATGTTGACAGATGCAAGACTGGCTGCTGAGTTACAGTATAGAAATCAACTTCTTAAAAAATGTTACGGTACTATTTGAACACTACCCTCTTGAGTTACAATTTCTAGAAACAAAACTGATTTATATTCAAATCCCCTTTGACCCAGCTCTTCTGTTGACACACCTATATGGATAGACCACATTTTTGTTTATCCATTCATCACTGATGGACTTTGTCTTGTTTCCACTTTTTGGTGATTATGAATAATGCTGCTATAGGGGGAAAAAAAGTATATAAAAAAAGTGTAACGCTGCAAAAGGCTATCTTTCTCCTATTACTTGGAAGCCCAAACTTTCCCTCTTAAAGAGATAACTATTGTGAGTCCTTCCAAAGATATTCTATCTTTACATAAGCATTTTATACAAAGAGTTACAAGTATTCTGCACCTTGTCTTTTTTACTTAAATATGTTAAAGACTACTTCATATTGGTACATACAGAACTGTCTCTTCTTAATGGTATGAGAGTAGTACATCTTCTTTAATACTTTTAATGCGTCCTCTACTGATGGACCTTTAGGTTGTTTCTTAAGTGTTACCACTACAAATAGCAAATAATGAATAGTCTTGTACATAAGTCTTTGTACACACGTGCCAGTAAACAAAGTGGAATCAATTCATGTAAGTAGAACATTTGGGTCAGAGGGGATTTGAATATAAATAAATCTTGTTTCCAGAAGATTTTAATTCAAGAAGATAAAATGTAAGAGATGGAAATCCTGACTGTTGCTTTAATAAAGAGGGTCTCTAATCAGCAGCATTATTAGATAATGAGCAGTCTGCTGCATAATAATTTGTCTTAATATCTTTATTGAGATATAATTCACATACATAAAATTCACCCATTTAGAATGCACAATTCAATGGTTTTTAGTATATGCACAAAATTTTGCAACAGTCATTACAATCTAAGTTTAGAACGTTGTCATCATACTAAGAAGAAACCCCGTACCCCCGTACCCATTAGCAGTCACTCCCAACTCCCATCTCACCACATTCGTAGCCCGAGGCAATTGCTAACCTGTTTTCTGTTCTTTATAGATTTGCCAACTGTAGACATTTTATATAAATGGAATCACATAATACGTAGTTTTTTTGCGTTTAGCTTTCACTTAACATAATGCTTTCAAGGTTCACCAATGTTGTAGAATATATCAGTACTTTCATCCTTTTTTATTGCAGAATAGTATTCCATGTAACTACACATATTTTGTTGATCTATTCATCAGTGGAGGATCATTTGGGGTGGTTTCTATTTTGGGGCTATTATGAACAATGGTACCATGAGAATTTTGTACAGGTTTTTGTGTGGACATACGTTTTCATTTCTTTGAGAATGTATCTATGAGTGAACAAACGAGTGAAAAGGTGAGTGAACTTACAGAAACGTGTGTAAGAAATTTTTTTTTTAATGTGAGTATTGCCCAAGGAAGAAAACACAACACTGACACTTCACAGATTAACAAGAAGACTCTAACAATACTTTGTTGTCAGAGTACAAGTCAGTATCTTTACAATGACATTTTAAGTAAGATGGCATTTATTTGAAAATGAGTATGAAGATTAAATAAATGTCTATACACCTTAGGTTTAAACAAATCCAGAAATGTCACCAGCCAGGTGAATAGAGAAGATGAAGTTCTATTCCTTTAGATCTACAGCCTTCCACGATTTCTTCTCAATCCTCATCCTCTGAAATGTCTGAACTCCCAGGGTTTGGGTACAAGTCAATAAAGGAAACTTGTTCTGAGCTTGTACTACATTCCATGCACCCTGCTAGGCCCGAAAGACACAGGGAGTAATAAAACCCTTGAGTTCTCATTCTCTAGGAATTCACATTTCAATGAGTGTGATACTTTTTGGTAATAGTATGCAGAGATTTTAAGGGTATAAACCAAGGGAGAGTAAACTTTTTCCATAAACGGCCAGACAGTAAATATCTCAGGCTTTGTAGGCCACATGTGGCCCCTACTGAATATTCTCATTTTTCTTTTCTTATTTTTTTTCTTTTTTCTCTTGTTAAAAATCCTTTAAAAATGTAAAAAACCATTCTTAGCTCAAGAGCCAGCCCCTGGTACAAACTATGAGCAAAGGGAAAAATTACAGGTTCACTATCTTACCAATTAAACATGCTGGATACAATTTAAAATTCATTTATATGAGTTATAATAGCCTCAGCTCAACTCTGGTTCCTCTCACTAATTCTTCTTTATTTCCATGACTCTGTTGATAACAATGTTTTTTCTCTTACAGATGCCTTGGTAACTGATGAAATGAACTTCTTTTCTGTCCCGAAATTAGGTCTATCCTTCAATTCTCAACTGAAACTGCATTTTGCAGAGCTAGCTGACATCTTGTTGAATACCAGACCCTAGATAACACACACAAACACACACACACACACAAACACATCTCTTCTTACACTAATCCCTCTGTAGTAGTGAGAATGGTTTAGGCTACACCGTGAATAAACTCCCAAATCTCAGGGACTTCATACTGAAATCTCCTTCTTGCTCCAGTTCCCTGTCCAGTATGGGCCAATGAGGGCTCTACAGTCACCCATGGACCCAGCTTAATGCAGAGCCCACCATCTGGAACACACAGCCCCCACGGGCTCCGTGGCAGGGCAAGAGAAAGCACACAAGTAGCACACCAGCTCTTCAACGTCTTGACCAGGAAACGATACCTATCACTGCCACTTCCATTTCATTGGCTTAAACTAATCATGTAACACCATCTAACTGCAAGGAAGCTGGGAGTTGTGACCTTCCAGTGCCCTTAGGAAGAAGAACAAAAACTAGGAGTTGACTATAAAAGCTGAAGCAGATATAGGATGCCAGCAACAACCTCACGATGGCTGGATGTGCCTCACTGATCTCACAGTTATGCATTACGCAGCATGATTGCTAAGGTATGGTATATAGACTACTCAGGCACAAATAAACCTCCACTCACCACCCTCAAACTCTCCATGCTAGTAAAGCCGGGTCATAACACATTTGTGACTTCAGTGCAGCAGAAATGAACTAGAGTCACATACTCAGTTTGTTTCTGGGGTCAGGTTATAGGGCATATCCTGTAAGCACTTCTAAGGTGAAGCAAATTTTAGGCTTATCCAAAGCAATATAAACCTCACCCAAGACCATCAATAGCAAATATGCATTGAAATGCATACCTGAGAACATGATGAGAAAATGGTAACTGATCATTTTGAAAAAAAGACACAGAGCATCTTTTGCAGGACCCCACGCCTCTCCTATGTATCTTATATTCTCTTTAAGAACATATCACATAAAAATCTACCTTACCTCAATATATACATAATGGCATGCTCAGTACTTTGTATTGAGTAAGGGGCTCAATAAACACTTCTTTATTTGAATGAAACACTGAAGGAACTGAGTCAATGAAATCATAGTGGAGCTGAATCTGGTTACAGCATGGCCTCTTTCAAAGCAACACTGGAGGGCTAAAAGGCTGGGACAGAAAGAGCTGCATCTTTCCCAGAAGAATCAGAGAAGGTATGTGGACTGGGTAGTCAAGTTGGACTTGGGCTCACAATGCCCCAAGGACACTGACAAATAGCCCAATAATAACCCATCTGGGTCTCAGAAGTCACTCCTTAGAGCTGCTCTGTAAAAGCCAAAAGGAATTATTCATTAGCAAGTGTGAATAACACTAGATACCACCAGCAGATTGTGTTTGGCCTTGCTGAATTATTCATTAGCATTTGTGAGCAATGTACAATCCAAAGGGTGTTAAACCAATCCAGATTGTTTAGCAATGTTTGTTTTCCTTTAAAAACATTTTAAAAAAAAGAAATCACCTCCAAGCCACAGTTCTTATATTTAAGACAAGTTATAAATCTGGCTAAATAAGTAGGTGAAGAGTAGAAAGTCAAGTAAGAAAAGGATAATTGCGATCGTATTTAACATTCATCATTATAATGACAGGCAGTAGACTGAACCAGTGTTTGTTTACCTGTCCACATCTCGCCTTTTTCGATACTGTATGGTCAAAGACAGTAGGAGCTCTACAATGAGATTCATATGTGGAGGGGGAAAAAACTCCTTTGAGTCCTGTCACAGAGCAGATGCAAATTTAATTACCGTGCGTTAAGCTTTCCATCTTGTCTAGGTGTCCTTGGGAAGCAACTGTAAACAAGAAGCACTCGGCAATCAGGTGTCAGGGGCTCATTTGATCTGCTTGGAATATGTCACAAATCCCTGGCAGAAAGTGAGTCGGGAAAGGGAACAAAGCGAGAGGCCTGACAGTGTTGGAGGCAGCTCTTGGGGGTGTGCCTGTTAGTGCTGGGGACCGCTCCCACTCCAGGCTCCAACGTCCCAGAAAGAGTGCTCCCTGCCTGACAAGGCTCTCTCATCTCACATTTGTTATACATTTTCCCGTGGTCTGCAGAAATCACCACCACAACTGGGGAGTCAACTGGAGAGATACTACGCACAATTAAATTATTTGAGACTACAGGAAACCTAGCAGGAGCTGATTTTTCTTAAAGACAATTGGAGAAATCTGGAAATTAGTGCAGAATCTAAATTCAGGTAAAAGAGAGCCTATCAGCCAGCAGTCTCAAAGACAACCCTAGGCCTAGCTGCATCCCCATCTTTTTGGTGTGCCCCTAACTGAATAAGAGGAACATCTCATCCTACGAAGCTCCAGGTCTGAATCTGAGCTGTCAAATGCCACGTCATTTCTCTGATAATGGGTCATGCACATGTAGGGCAACTGAAAGGAAGTGATCCCTGAGTGTACGCAATTTGTAATTCTGCAAAGAGCCTGTAGCCTTCCTGAAGGGAGCCCACATCCAGAGGACACGGTTCGATTCTATAACTGCAGAAAATGGATTTCTGCCCTAACAACCAAGCCACGGATTGAGAAGGGCTTTCTTCTGAATTATCTTATAGGAAGTTTAAATTGTAGTACTTAAGTCAAGCTCTCCCCATCTCTAAGATGAATAAACAACTTTCAAACGTTACCAAACTCAGGTTCGGCTGCTTGCTGCTCGAAAGCCAATACTCGAGAGACGAGTGTTGGTTGGAAAGGAAAGGCTGCTTTAGTCAAGAGGCTGGCAGCCTGGGGAGAAGGCGGACTCGTGTCCAAAACCCAATTCCAAAGAGTCTGCTCGACCATGAAAGTTCTTAAAGGGACAATTATTTAATGAGGGGATCACAGTCTTCGTTATCTTCCACTGTGGGCAGACTTTCTTCTAATTGATTGGTGGTGAGGTAAAAAGGCGGTATTCCAGAAATCTTGTGCTCAGCCTGAAGTTATCATCCTCCACTTGGGTGAGGGTCTTAGTTCCTACAAAAGACCTCAAAGGTATTGTTATGTATATTCCTTGAGGAACCAGGACCCTGCCCCATGGCTGCACTATTGTTTCTTGACTGTTCCTCCTTCATGTCTGCAGCTAATAAGCAACTGTTTGAATCTGTCCTTTGGAACTCAGGAGAGGTCAAGGAGGCTGAATAAAGCCTATTTCCTACAAACAAGAAGTGGAGGACATGCAAAGGATTCATACCCAGGATGGCCTGACAGGGTCTTGCCCCGTTTCACAAATGGAGGGGGAAAAAAACCTGAGAGTAAGCAAGCTCTATTAAACTTGGAGCACATTAACCGATCTTTCTAAGCTTCAATGTCCTCATCTCTAAAATCAGGGGAGAATGGCAACCACGTAGGGTTCCTGTGAGAATTACAGAAGATAATACATGTAAATGATAGCCAGGATGATTACATTAAAGAACAGGGCAATTACTATTATTAATACAATTATTATTTGCCTAGTAACACAAGTATTCCCATGATACTAAAATTGTTCCTAAAATTCTCTGCAAACATCTTACAATTATTTTATTATTGAACATATCTAAGATGAGCACAGTTCTCCTCCCCCTCATTTTACCACTGTCAAAATGAGAAAGAGATATCAAAGACTCATCTCGGCTTCCAGAGAATTAACCTATTACCTAAACATCAGCGTGTGAGCAAGGAGGAACAGAAGTAGAGAGGAAAGGGTAAAAAAGGCGCCTGGGGCCAGCAGACTGCTGGTCCCATTCATTTCTTAATTTCCCTGTTGCCTAATCCTCCTTACATCCATTTCAGATTCCTTCTAAGAGTGTGGCAACAAGAGAACAGACAGAACCAAAAGGAGACACCTAGTGGCCAAGTAAGCTAGTAAACCTGCACTCAGACTATAGTAAAACAGCAAGTAATGTCAAATAACCTTACAAGCCAAGAAGACCTCTTTTTAGCATGTGATATGTCAATTAAAAGCAATAGAGAGAGAAATGTTAAGTATAAAAGAAATATAATACTTCACGTGTTAAACAAAGCTGCATTTTAAACTCCTATTTCAGAATAAAATTCACTGCTTCTATACATTGGGAAGGGCTCGGTTGTGGAAAGAAGACAGGTTTCTGGAGTTAAACACACCTGGGTTCAGATTCAAACTCTGTCACCAACTCGTTGATCGAGCAATACTTTCTAAGCTTTTCCAAGTCGCGAAGCATGTAGAAAATTGTGATATTTGCAAGGTACATTTGAGTAACCAGAAGAGGCTGCTGGGGCCAGAGTTGAAAGAGGACCCACCTGCCCATTCCAAGAGCTAAGAGGACCATTATCTCCACAATCGATAACTCATTCAAGGCACATCAGTGGGATGTACTCCTTAAACAATCTACTTAATATTAATGGGTCTTTGTTTCCTCATCTCTAAAATGGGGCAAATAATACCTATTTCACAGGTTTATTATGAAGATTAAACTAGGTAACATATTAATAAAATGCCTGTCACATACTAGGTACTCAATAAATGTTTTCTTCTTTGTATGCTACCTCTTTTAGTAGCAATGCACAAAGATCCTGTTATACCAACAAGCTAGCTTCTAGAACTATATTATATAACTTATAAAGTAACAATAACCATAGCTACTGTTTAAGTGAGTGTATATTATAAACCAGACAAGTGCTGGGTTGTTACCTCACTGAACCCTTGAAACTACATTAGAAAGCAGGCATAGTAGATACCATCTTTTGCCCACCCAGTATCGATTCTGACCATTTTTCTTGTTGACAAAATCCTGATTTCGACCGGGGCAACCTTGGGTGCACCCAAAAGGCTTGCTTTCCCGGACTTCCCTGCAGCAGGAGTAGCCATGTTGCACTGTCCTAGTTGATAACACTGAGGTGCAAGTCTACTCTTGATTTTAATTTTTTCATTTATTTTTTTCTTAATTAAAAAAAAAAAAAAAAGCCTTTCTCCCCTCCCCTTCCAGCCTGGACCAAAGCCTGATGGTCTACCCACCACCTTTAAAGGAAACCTCATGCAGAATGAGGTGAGCATCCTCTATGAAGGCCCCTAATAATCCCTGCCTCCTGCTCCTCTACCTCCTGTAATCCCGCCCCTTGAGTGTAGACCGGGCCTAGTGACTCACTTCTACTAAACAGAATACTACGGAAGTGATGGGGTGGCACTTCCAAGATTAGGTTACAAAAAGACTGTAACTTCTTGTGTGTGTGTGTGTGTGTGTGTCCATCTGTCTGTCTCAGAGACACTCTGGGGGCAGCAAACTGCCATGTTGTAAGCTGCCCTATGGAGAGACCCATGTGGCAAGGAAGTGACACCTCCTCCAGCCAACAGCCAGTGAGGAACTGCAGCCTTTCCACGGCCACAAGGCTGAGCTTGGAAACAGATCCCCCTCCGCCCCGAGTCAAGTCTGAAAATAACTGCAGCCCCGCCCAACACCTTGAGTGACACCTTAGAAGAGACTCTGAGTCTGAGGCACACGGCTAAGCTGGGCCTGGGTTCCTAACCCACGGAAATATAACTGTAAGGTAGGAAATATTTGTTGCTTCAAGTTGTTAAGCTTTGTGGTAATCGGTCACATGGCAATGACAGAGCCTCTTCACCATCTTTCAATGGAATTATCTGGTGAGAATGGCAGAACAGGGCGCTAAAAGATGCTGGGTGCTCGGGCACTTTCAAGGGCAGCTCCTCCACCACCCATCTCCTAATTCAGGCCAGAAAAATAAACCTTTCTGTCATTAAACAATCTAAATCGATTCTCAGTGATACAATAAGTACTATTATTGTTATGGCTGTTCCCAGGTAACATCTAATGGGTTTACATAATACAAACATAAAAAGAAAAGTAGTGGTTCTCAAGAGTTTAATTCAGTGGAATAAACAAACAAAAAAAAGAACTCAACAGAAGGTACTGGTCAACACAGTATTCTGTCAGAAGTGTAGATTACAAAAGGACACAGAATGACCCCATTGTTTAAAAAAGACACACAGACACACAAATACTCACGCAAACGCACAGGACAAAAAGCCTTGAAGGTTATAGACCAGAGGTCAGCAAATGTTTTTCCATAAAGCGCCAGATGGTAAATACTCCAGGCTTTGGAGGCCACGGGTTTGTCACAACAACTCAACTCTGCCGGAGCACGAGAGCAGACAGAAACAATATGGGCACGAATGAGCATGGCTATGTTCCAAGAAGGCTTTATTTATGGAAACGAAATTTTAAATTTCATATTATTTTCATATGTAACAAAATATTATTCTTCTTTTGATTTTTTTTTCCAACTATTTAAAGATGTAAATACCATTGTTAACTCAGGGGCCGTACAAAAACAGGCCAGATTTGGCCCAAAGACTGCAGTTGACTAACCTCTATTATGGAACAAAACCATCACAGTGACTGTGCTTGCCTGGGAAGTAATACTGAGGAAGACCTTCTTACTTTCTTCTTGAAACTTCTCACCATTGTCTGAATATACGAGCATGTATTTTATAATCAGAACATGCAGTGAAATTTTGTTCATTTGAGGTGGGCACAGGAAGGAAGAAAAAGTTTCTTGGGGGACACTGGGAATTGGAAATGCACTGAAAAAGTAATACAATAAAAACTGTCAGCTAAGCCAGAGAAAACATTTTCAGTGGCCCTAATGATTCTCCAAAGTGGACAGAAACCATGTATCTATTTGTAAACAAGTGATATGAAATGGAGAATTGAGACAGACTGAGGGAACTACTGTGAAATGTGCATGTGTTCCCACAAAAAATAAAACTGTACCACACTGAGTAGAAACACAAGAATCAATAAGGACCTACCTGGATAGCACAGAGAACTGTATTCAATATCTTGTAACAACCTATAATGAAAAAGAATCTGAAAAAGAATATATATATGTGTGTGTGTGTCTGTGTGTGTATAACTGAATCACTTCGCTGTACACCTGAAACTAACACAACACTGTAAATCAACTATGCTTCAATCAAAGAAATTCTTTGCCAGCCCCCCCAAAAAGAAACACAAGAAAAACCTGGAAATACAACATAAAGCATTTCTTCAATCCTATGTGTACATTAGACGTTTCATATTTTCTGAAAATATTCTATTCACTTTACAGAAATATAACATGGAAATACAATTTACAATAAAATTCTTCTTTGCAATTTTGGTGAAATTCTTCAGGATTATAAAACAGATGTAACTGATGACATCCAGTCACTATGCCCGGCTCTTAAAAGAATACATTCTACACCTACCCAGGTAAATACACATGTAACAGTCAGCTCTGTAGGCACCATGTCATAAAGCCATTCTAGCTGTCACCATTCCTGTAGAAAAACAGTAAGACAGGGAAAACACCAGTTCTGGTGTTTCTTGTTAACATTTACCAGATGATCCTAGGGTTAGAGATGACACTGCTAAATATTCATGTCTGAATACAAGGCAGGCATCTCTCTCTAATTTTGAAAAGGCTCTCCCTAAAGTACGGAAGAAAGTCAACATAATTATCTTAATGACTCCAAAGCAGGTGACTTGTTTGCCTTCTGGTCCTTCTATTCTCATTCCTTCTGCACATCTAGGATAGCCCCCTGGAGATCCACCTTTATATTTCTCTCTCTCTCTCTCTCTCTTTTTAATACAGAAAAAGGTATTTTTAAGCATATGTAAATATTTTTCTAGACCATACAACTACCAGAAGCACTAAGAAATAGGCATGAATAAGAACTGTCATCTCATACATGTTAAAATTGTGAATTTTTGTGTTAGGTAAATTATACCCCTATTTTTTTTTAATACAGGCAAAAGAAATACAACCATACTGATAAAAGAAAATGTGGGAGTGGGAAATATAATCGCCAATGTAAGTATCTAATTCAAAAACTTTTAAATTAGTTTTGGATGATTTGCTGGTTTGAACTCTCCTTCTTCTTCCCCTCCATGCACACACATACTAAGCATCTCATTTCATCTGTCCTCTGACTTGGAGTTTTCATGTATAAAATAATAGGAAGAACCCTTTTCTTTGGCTAACTCATAGAACTATGGGAATTAAATGAGAGATATAAACAATGGACAATAACAACTGTTGGCAAGGATGTAAAGAAATTGGAACCTTTTGTACATTGTTGTGGGGATGTAATATGGTACAGTTACTTTGGAAAACAGTTTAGTCGTTTCTCAAAAAGTTAAACATAGAGTTACCATATAACTCAGTAATTCCACTCCTAGATATATGCCCAAGGGAAATGAAAACATGTCTCTACGAAAACTTGTTCACAAATGTCTACAGCAGCATTGTTCACAGTAGCCAAAAAAAGAAAACAACAAATGTCCCTCGAGTGATGAATATGTAAACAAAATGTGGTACATCCATATAACGGAGTATCATTCAGCTGTAAAAAGAAATGAAGTACGTATACAATTCTGCAACATGGATGAACTGTGAAAACATTTAGATTATGCTAAGTAAAAGAAGCCAATCACAAGAGACCACATATTATATGATTCCATTTATATGAAACGTCTGTAACAGGCAAATGTCTAAACACAGAAAGTAGATTAGTAGTTGCTGAGGGCTAGGGGTGAGCGGTTGGTAAGAGAGAATAGGGGATGACAGCTAATGAGTCCACGCTTTCTTTCAGAGGAGAAGAAAATGTTCTAGAATTAGATTTCAGTGGTGATGGTTGTACGACTTTGTGAACACATCAAAAAAAAAAATAACACTGAGTTGTGTACTTTAAATGGGTAAACTGTATGCATGCAAATCATAACTCAATGAATTTCTTTTTAGAAAAAAAGAACAGTCATCTCTAAGTGGGGAAGTTGGGGAGGACTATGGGGGAGAGTTGTTTTTTTCCATCATAATTCCTTTGTACAATGTGATTATATTTAACATGTGAATGTTATTAATATGATGGAAAAATAGAAATGATTATTAGAAAAAGTACATGCAAAACTGTACAGACATTACTAAAGACACACTCTTTCCTCATAAAGTCAACCTAAGAGAACCAATCTATGTTCCCTACTAGGTATCACACAGAAAAAGTAAGTGAAGGGTCATCCTGCTGCTGGGTGACAAGAAGCACCCTCACACACACGCGTGTGTGTGTGTGTGTGTACACACATACGAATCTCCCTCACACAGAGAAATAAGTAATGTATATCCATTATGCAAAATTAAAAATATATTCTCAGGACATCATACCAACCCTTCCCTAAGTATCAGGATAGCCCTTCCATTGGCAGAAATTGCACTGTGCTCTGTAGACATGCAGACAGGGTTCCTGCTTTCCAGGGACTCACCATCAAAGAGCCACCAACTAGACCAATGAAATGGTGAAGTGCAAAGTGATCAGAAACTGGACTGATAAGTGGGCATGATGGAAGGAAGGATTTGCAGAGGCAGAGACTTTCAAACTCTTGAGAAGGAGTGGATTTTCCCCTAGATGAACTGTGGGGAGCGGGGAGGACAGTGGGTTGGATGGATGAAGCGAAGTTGAAGGAGGTATCTCTGACAAAATAAATAGTAAATAGATGGGCCTGGAAGAAGGGAGGCAGAGCTGGGAGGGGAAGGTTAAAGCTGATGTTGGTTGTAGGGGCTGGCTGTTTAAGGGACAGGATGCTAGCCGTCTGGCTTGAGCCAGACCTCTGTCTAGAGAACTGGACTGGGCAACTGGTATTCTAAGTTGAGTTGATTCTCTAGTAGCAGATGAGATTGGACAATTGGCTGTTTGGTTGGACCAGCTACCCGTAAAGGGACGGGAAGCCCTCTGGAGGCTATCGTGCAGTAAGAAAATCTCTTTGTTTCCTGTGTGCGTCATGAGTCTTAGTCTCTGTTCTGATACGAGTGAAGCCCAATTTTTATGACCTCATCTGACCTTAGTTACCTCCCCAAAACCCCATCTCTAAATACCATCATATTGAAGGTTAGGGTTTCAACATGGAGATACATTCCCCTTTGTCAGACCCTAGAGTTCCCAGCCTACCCTGCAACCAGGAATGGCCAAGCAATCCAGATCTGGCCAATAGGACATAATGAAGAGTCTGCTAGGAGCTTTGTGGGGAATACTTTCTTCCTAATATAAAAACTACCTTTGATCTTCCTACCCTCTTCCTGCCTTGAACAGTTACATGAGGACATGATGCGTGGTGCTACTGCAACCATCTTGTGATCACTGGGTTAAGCCAACAGACCAAAAAGTCCATGTGCCAAAGACAGAGAGCAGAAAACTAGAAAGCACCAGCATCCTTGGTTATATTATTTAGCCATTGCTCCAGATGAGCTTCCTCCTTTCAGACCACTTAAGATGTGAGAAAAGTCATGTTTAATCAACTGTTCAGTGGGAATTCTGTTACTTGCAGCCAATGTTTTTCAAATTCATTCTGAGCAAATGCACAAAACTCATTAATGTGCTTCTACTCTAATGTGATATTGGCCACCCAACCTGGGTTGTAGACATTCAGGAGTTGCAGTCAAGTGAACACCATACTTATCTATTCTAGCGGAAGAGAACTATCATTTTGGAAACAATAGAGAATCTCTACATCACCACAGAATGTCTCTTCCTCTTAGATTTTGTATGAAGGGTTCATAACATGCAGAAAAGAATAGACAATTCTGGGAATAGAAATTACTTCCTTTTAAAAAAAAAAGAGATTGGATCTCATATTCACTAGAAACCTAAATAAATAGACCAGAAATCCGAAGAAATCTGAAGAATCTGAGGCTGTGGTATTATTCAGCTTTTTTACTATTTGCAAATGATGTTAACAAGTGCAAAACTCCAAAATCTTAAAAAGAAAAGGTCCAGCAGGGAACTTCATTGTTAGATTTGACCTGGTAACACCACTACACCAAAATGCTTTTTTTTTTTTTACTACTTCTCCATGTTGTACACTTTTTAACAAATGGTTTGTCATGAGCTGATTCAAATGAGGGAATTGAACAAATTTCCAAAAATATCTTCAATTTGTAGAATCTGTGTATTGGTATTACGTGGCTTAACTACTGTTTGTTTTATTGTTGTTATTGTTACGTGTTTCCTACCTTCTTTCCAATCAGTCTCCTATTAATATAGAACTGTTTTCTTAGCTAAAGTAAGTTTCATTGTAAGATTTAAAGTTCTAGAGGAAATCCTTATATAACATTCTGAGTAATACCTCAGGAGTGTTGCCATGGTAGACGGGAGACCAACTCAACCTTTTTCCAAGACGCTTAGAACTGTCACATATAACTTTTTATGTTATCTTCATATAATTTGTATTTCAAGATGACAGGTTAAATCACACAACGACTGTCTTTAAAAAGCCTTCAATTACATCAAACATCTCAAAATAACAACTTTTTCCAAGAGTTCTCAGACTCTGTCCTCAAACCCTAGTAAGAAAACACATTTAACTGAGGGGAAAATCCTCCATCATTGAAGAGTGGGTAATTTGCTCTCTAGTTTTCCATAGGGGCATCTCCTCCAGGACTGTAAACTCTACAGGTAACCCTGTATTGAGTTCACCTTTAGAGAAGTCAGCCAAGCCATCCATGTTAGAGATCTTGGCTCTAAATAAATGAAGGTTAAATAAAACACAGACTGAAAGAGGAGCTCCCTCTAGAGTTTGAGGTCTTAGGACTCTGCCAACAGACTGTTACCCGGTTGTGATTTAAGCCCCTTTGAGTCTACAAATCTCTCTTACAAAGCTCAACTCTCTTCTTTCCTTATTCATTCACTTCTTCCGCCATCACGATGTTCCCTCTTCCCCTAGACCAAGCACATTTCATCAGAAGCCAAAAATGTCAAACATTTCCATGGGTAGACAGAAATCTGCAAGCCTTTTTGTTTTGTTTTGTTTTGTTTTGTTTTTTTAATGCCTGCTGTTATTATGAGAGGTGACAATGTGATCTCCCTCAGGCACCTCTCCATCCATCCATGCCAGGCAGGTCATTTTCCTTTTATCAGAAAGGAGGGTAGGTCATCGCATTTTAGTGCATGCTGACACCACTGCTAATAAAAGCAAGATATGAAGTCGCTGCCCTTAAGGTGCCTTAAATTCCACCTTACCGAAAACAGCTATTTCACAGTTCCTCCACTGGAGTTGGAAGTGGAAAGTGATTTGACACCACATTGCCTTAACCACACAGATCTCAACCAGGTAAAGCACAGGTCGGACACCTAACTGAAGAGGTTATCCCTCTCTCATTCAGGTGAGCAAGATGGTTCCTTTAAGAAAGCAACAATGAATCAGGACACTGACTTGACAGATAAAAAAGCAGAGGCAGGAACAAGATCCATTCTGGATCATGTGTCTGAAAACAGTACTAGTGAACTTAGAGATCCACTAATCCGTAGCTTTCATACTTTTTTAAGTTTTAAACCATTAATTCGAAAGTAATCTTAGCCAAAAGTATAAACATATAAAATACATAAAAATAAGTCAGGCTATTCACAGGCCCCCACCTCCTGCAGCAGGAGTGCCCAGGGCACAGTCTGCAAATCAGTGCACCAGAGCCTACACACCATTTTGAAAAGGGCAAAACTTGAGATGTTGTTGTCCATTCTTTCATTCTATTTTCTTTTTTTCTTCTCTTAATGGCCATATTGAACTCTCCTCTCGATCACCTCCTAAACTTAAAACCCCTAATGAGAGTCCCCAGTTCACCTGCAGGTAATCTAAGAAACACACTATAAAATAAAACAAGGTACTTTTTTACAACCTATCTTGACAAAGATTTATATTCCTTTTCCAGAAGGGAATTTGGCAATGTGCATCAGAGAGCCTTAAAAAATAGTCCTATCTTTTGACTGATTTGTTCCATTTCTAGGAATTTATTCATTGTAAATAAACAAACAAACAAAGCAAGCAAGCACGCACACACATAAAGATGTCTGTTAATAAACTAGTCAATACAGCATTATTTATACTAATAAAAATAAATGAAACAAGTTAAATGGTCAACAATAAGGAACTGTTTAATTAATTATTATAGCTATCTGATGGGCTGACTGTGCTTTGGTACTAAAATGTTTCTAATATAATAAAAAATGCAAAAACTAGTGGTAACTCTATACAGTACCATCTGGAAACGTAAAGATAAATGGATGGAGAGACAAATTATAAAATTTACTTACTACCTGAATCGGATACAAAATTTAGTTCTATTTACTTTAGCAAAAGACACATAGTAGGTTGGTTTATTTAAAAAGGCAACATAAAAGTTTATCTGAACTTAACTGACACTATACCCTAGTATTACTATAATCATTGGGAAGTTGCTATAATATTCTCTTTTCTAATGTGTTCATGTTCCACCGTCCTTTCCCTTTAACATGATGCTAGCTATTTGAGGTAGGCCTAAGGGAAGACATCCCACTAACAATAATGGAATATTTTGACCTAAGATGTCTTCAAAAGACATAGATCCACTCTGATTATATTTAAACTCCATGATAAATCTGTCCCTAAATATTTCTGTAGACTATGCCACAACAGGTGGCAGCTTACCGAGGGTCTGTTTTGTTCCAGACACTGTGCCAGATAATGAAAAATACACGAGACAAATGAAAACTCAGCCCTTGTCTTCACGCAGCTCACAGACTAGTCACGTGAATGGATGAACAGGTACAGTGAGGTAAAAGCTAAGGAAGTGCGTGAAACACTGAGGGCGGCAGAACCAGAGAAGTCTCAGAAGAGCTGGCATTTGAGGAGACTTGTAAGCTATGTCATTTTCTCATTCTCTAGGTGCCAGTGAGGTGGGAGAAGAGTCCAGGGAGAGAAAGGCACAGAGGCCTACATCTGCTCAGGGAGGCCCCATGTTCTTATAGCAGGAGTATCAGGTGTGAGTTGTTGCGGGGAGCAGGTGGGGGTAAGGGGTCAGCCACAGATAATGAATAAGAGAGACCTCAGATGGCAAGCCCAGGGGTCTGCATTTTTAACCTGCAGCCAGTGGCAAATCTCTAAGAAATTGTAAAGAGTGTAGTCATGTGGTCACTTTCCATGTCTAAAGACGGCAAGAAAGAACTTGATGGAAGGGAGACTGCAGGCTGGGAGCCTGAGGAAATAAAAAAAGGTGTGCACACAGGAGCGGCATGAAGATGAAGAGATGAAAGACAGACAAGGACAGAGCTAGTACTTGGTGACCAACTGGCTGAGGAGAGAGAAGTGCGGCCCCCTTTCATCTGGAAGCCCCTCCTGCGTTCTCCCAGGGCTCTCTCCCTCCCCAGGTCAGTTCTCTGCCACAAAGAATCCACTGAGAGCTCCTCCCTGACCACCCAGTAGCCCTTTCTCCTCTTATCCTGCTTTATTTTTCTTCATAGCATTTCGAACTACCAAAGAGTCGTTGCTTGCTTACTTGTTTATTTTCTCTCTCCTTGCGGAGTCCGAGCTCCATGAAGGCAGGTACGACCTGTCTGTTTGGTTCATGTCTGTGTTCCAGAACTCAGAACACGTAAGAGCTCAAAAAATATTTGCGGAGTGAGTGAAGGAGAGAAGGAGGGAAAAGGCAGGTGGGCAGGCCACTCAGATTTCTGGTTTAAGTGCTTGACTAACGCATGATGTTATAAACTAAAACCAGTACTATGGGGCGGAGAGGTGGCAGGGAGCCGAAACACAAAGATTACCTGTCTTCAGTTTGAGAGTCTGTTATCTGCCCAAGCACTGCCTGAACACTATTTAGTTAAGTCTTTCCTGCTAAGAAAACGACAAAGAGGAAATGAGGAGGTACCTGTGGAGGGCCTGGAGCACTGCACAAAAGCAAGTGCTTTTCAAACAGAATCTCCCTCCATCCTCACCGGACATAGTATCCCTATTTCTATGCATGAGGAAACTGAGACTAAAGGGTTAACTGGTACCCAAGGTGACCCAGCTGAGTATGGCAGAAACAAAACTAAAAATTCCTACCCTATCGACTACACAACACTAGAAGCAAACCAGGTTCAGTCACCAGAAGTTTTTCCTCTGCTTTAAGAATACAGTTAGGCTTTGCCTCCCCCATTTCCACCTCAGAATACTTTTTAATTGCATCCCAGATTTATCAGAAAAGATGGATTTTACCACCATATTTTTCCTCTGTCTAAGAAACATCTTGCCTAAGACCGAGCTCTGAAGTTTCTAAGACTTGATCATAGCCAATTCAACTCCTGGTGTTTGAAGCTCTTCACCACGGGGGAAAAAGAATGTCTTAAATGAGAATAATAATCATGCACCCTCAATCTCCCCTCTCTGTTATTTATTTTAAATTTCAATTTCCACTTTACAAATCACACAAACCGACCTCTCCATCCCTTAGCAAAATTACATAAACACCAAAGTAAACATTTCATCCTGTCAGCGAACCCCAGGTACCACTGGGCTGGCATCTAGTCCCTTAAACCAATGGCCGGAAGCTGATAGAATATGCAAGACAAGTCGGAGAGTTTAGCTGGCAGAGCTGCTCAGATCCACGTTGTGCTATTTGAAACTCAGACCACATGAGACAACAGTTCACTTTTTTCACCGTGGCAACAGATTCAACCTCCTGGCCCTGTGAAAGTCATCTGAATATATTTAACCAAAAGAAAAACGAAAAAAGAGAAAGAGCGAGAGAGAGAGAGAGAGAGAGAAAAGAAGAGGGAAAAAACTTCCTATCTTCTGATTGAAGATATATTCAGCACTCTGATTTTTTATGCACATTTGATCATGCTGTTGACAGCCTTGGAAGTTAAGTAATATGGACTGCTGCACAGAGGTTTCAAACCTTGATGGAAACCAATGGCAGGCTCCTTTTGACAGTCAAATAATGACAAGCACGTTGCAGGCCAATGCCCGTCATTCACCAGCATCTCCAACCTGCTCCAACTGCTGCACAGCGACTAAGTGGAGGGTCAGAGGTTAAGCTCCAAGAAGCCAGCGATGAAGGGCAACTGTCATGCACCACTGCCTACTCTGAAGCAGCAAGGAGTGGCTGTCTCCTCCAGAACATGCAAAATGTTCTCATTCTGTCCAGGCAGAGACACATCTGAAGGTCCTAAATGAGACCATTGCCAATTCATGAAGCTCCAAACTGACAGCATGCCATTCAAGCTGTCTCCGATTGGACTTTTTTTTCCTATTTCAAATCACAAATGCATGCAAAGTATACAGTTACGCCTAACTCTTCAGCCATGGTTTTAAGCATGCTGGGCTTTTAGACACCTATGTAGACTCAGACACATACACATTCTCAGAGCCTAAAAAAAAGGAAAAGAAATGCAAAATTAATGTATTCTTCTTTAGGGAGTTTCTAATAAAGTATATCATTCAAAATGGCACAGAAGAACCCAGATGTCAGTTATCTAGGGAAGTTCCTAAGTGTCTACAAAAGAAAACAATCTTAAAAGGGAACTAATTTCATCTTAATATCATATTACTTTGAGAGTACAAGAATGTAACTGTATATACAGAGAATTTTACTTAATGAAAGCACTATAATTTTAAGCACACAGTAACTTATCAATACATTTTACAATTTTTTGAGTTTGTTACAAGAATATTGTTCACAAATGACTCAGAGTTTAGCATACGATATAAATACATCCTACAATTCTAAGTTTGAGATTTTATAGCTTTTTTACAGAATGGAATTACATGATCCCACTCAGATGTGTGTATTAACATATATTAAAAAGGGGTTTTCTTCTTTATCTTTATTGAGTAAAAAAGAAACGTCTCAATTTATTTAGAAGCCATATGACTGTCACTAAAAGTGACTCGCTAGGACTGAAAATTAAGTTGGACAGGTCTTCTTACGCCCTTTTCACCAACAATAGGATTTCTATCCACAAAGAGAGCCATAAGTGGGCGTCATCAAAGACAGCCTTAGAGGTATGAACTTGAAAATGAACCTTAATAAAGGCGTTGGTCTACACCAACTGAGGCACTAAAATCACTCTTTAAGCCCTGATCACTATTACCCACCCTTCCTTAAGTAAACCTGGGGAGAAGAGATAACCTATAACTCTAAGAGGCAGAGCTAACAAAGACATCTCATTGTTAAAGCTTGTACAGACAGAGAGGTCAACTAATCACCATTTGCTCTAGCAACAAGAACATAGCTCATCTCATACAGAGATGCAGACAACCAAATGTAAGTTATTTTAAGTAATGTATGCCCAGGCAAAACCAGAAATTATGGTGTACAGACTTAGATTACTATATGCAGTTCTGATCAAGAAAAAGATCTCAAGCCCCAAGTACCTATTCACATACCACTGTTCAAAATAAAGTACCAAGTGAACATTCTGTAATACAAGAGACTTGATAAGCATCTGAGTGTGAAATGACTTCTCTTTCCTGAGGGTTAATTTTAAGGGGAAAATTCCTTACTTCACATTCAGGCATGTATGGTACTCAAAATCACCAAAACTGAATTCAGAGATGGAAACTTCTTCCCCAAATCCTTTTATTTTAGACCTGGGTTGCAAACCCCAAAGTTGATTGTGAACTGGTACAGAACAAATAAAAGGAACTACCCCTTTAAATACGACAGCATCAATTAATGGCACTCATATACTTATGGGATAATACAGAACAAAAATTTAAATGGCTTCAAAAACAGATTGGCTGATTAAATCAGTCACAGATTCATAACTGCAGCAAAAGTAAATGAAGAATTTAGCAGATCCCAAGAAAAACTTTACGTGGGTAAGCCCAATGCTCAAATTATTAATATCAGCAAAGTCAATACTAGAGGGAAAAAAAAGTGTAATGCCTTAATTTGTCATTGTCAACCCCAGATTCAGAGGGCTAAGCTAAATTCCCTCCTCAGGCCTTCCTGCTCTGTGACATTGCATGAAGGGGTTCCCACTATTATGCAGTGACACAAAGGCTATCAATCTGTGGTCATAAAGCTCATCATTTATTTCCCCTCTTCAAGTATCTTATGGGGAGAGGGGGAATAAGGGAAGTTGGGAGGGATAAGACAGGTAGACACATTTTGGTTTTGATAAAGCTGAGCATGACAGACTTTCACGGACATACAAGAAGCAGGACTCGCGCTCACAGTCAATCTCTCTAGTCCAGAACGTAGTAGCTACTCAATAAATGCCTAAGGAATACATGAATAAATTAATTCCTCAATACTCCTTGTCAAAATTTCATGGGTTGACAGACAAAGGAATGCACCAAAATGGCATTTTCTTGGAGAGGAACACACCCTGATCTCTTGAGGACAAATGCTGTGTTCCACTTTCCCCATTTGCTCCCTATTAACCCCTCTACCTTTCTTCATATATCCCAAATTTTGGTATCTAAAGAGTTCTTTCATACACACACACACACACACATAAATGGTTTGCAAGATTTTTTTAAACGTTACTGGATTCAGCAGCTTTCACAGGCAGTCAAATGAGTGACTTCTGCTATTTCAAAGTTTCAGAGATCGGTGAAGGTAAGCACAACTCCCACAAGTAGGATGAGGGTTGAAGAATGTGGCCTCGACAGCAGCATCCCGACACTCATTCCAGGTGCTGATAGCAGCCCAGAGTCCCATCAGACCTAGACTAAGCTTATTCTCCCTCCTCGGACTATGTGCCTTTTTTCTTAGGTCCTCAATGACATAGTGACACAGCATTTCATTTTAGCTTTCTTTTGTAAATGAAAGTGAACGCCTGCATGCTGAAAGCTCAAATGATTTTAGAAACATTGCTATATGCCGGGGCGGGGAGTGAGCGGGGTATTTTTCTAAATGGAGGGACCGCTCTCCCCCATGCCTGATGCTGTAAGACAAGGTGCTTCGCTGAAGAGCCTAAGTGCTTTGAGATCATCAGTTTGGAAGATGAGCTAACACAAGCTGGTGCCCTGCTTTCCTCCCTTCGGCTGAATAAAAGCCAGACACCTTCACTTGACCATATTCATTGTACACTGAACTGTACTCTGCTAGGAGCACCAGTTGCCTCTAGGTCATGAAATAATACTAAAAACTTTATAATCATTCATTGATTTCTTTTTCAGCATACTATATCATTTGAATCCAATGGGAGCATAAAGAGCTATTTGTGAGGTCAACCACGGTACAGACGGATGCTGACATGCTATTGATGGCAAGGTGGAAAGAAATTGCTAAATACAGCAGATCAATACCTCGTTTCACTGTTACAGCCTTCTGCAGACATAAAATATATATCTTTACAGCTACAAAAATAATAATAATGAAAGTGGGAGATAAATGTTTCCCTCAAGGTAAACTATTTGATTAGCTAAGGGCAAAGGTGACAGCAGCAGTTACACTAAAGTAACTTTATAGTCTTAAATAAAAACAGGAGGAAGAGCAGTAGATGGAACGGCAAAATGAATCGGGACACACAGGCGGGTCAGATATAACTCTTAAAAAACACAGTGATAGGTAAAGGGCCACCAAACTCTAAGATTTTCCTGTGGTCCCCAAATGCAATTTCCTGAGATCTTTTCTTTTTATATGGTTTTGCACGAAACATTTCTAAGCAAAATATTTTCAATTGTTGATGGAGGACAAATCAAGAGTTAAAGATAAATAAATGCTCTGTAAAGTTAAAAAAAAAAAAAAAAAAAAAAACCTTCACCTTCCAGTCTATATAAGCTTCTATTTGACTGGAAATGTTGAAAGCCAACCCTATCTTTAGTGTCTTATTAGATTCATAAAACAAATTTGTCACATGGTTCTTGGCCAGAGGGCATTTATAACCTCCCTAGGGAAAAGATCATTAGATAAAACACTAATAGTTATAAACAGTAATAAAACGCTAAATTTAATATGACCAAATGTCACATTTGCATGTAGGGTACCATAACCACACTTACCGTTGTTACCGTATCCTTGGACATAGGAAACAATGACAGTAAGGAAAGAGATGAAAGGAATAATCCTCAAAAGTTTCATGGAAGAGAGGGGAGTCAAACAATTCCACAGGGATTGGCGTATCTAACACAACATCATCGCATTAGTTTTTCGTTCTCTGAGATGAAACTTTTTTTGGTAAATCCTCATAGTTTGAGCTTTGAAACAACCAAATAGAATTTGCCATTAATTATTTGAGATATAAAGTTTCACAGGAATCTTTAAAAGTAGCCTAAAGGGTATCTGTGTTTTTAAAGTTATACCAACCTTTTCTAGCTGTAATGAACTGTTAAAAAAAAAAAAAAAAAGAGGAGTGGGGGGCACAGGATGGGTACCGCACACTCACATGCTCTACCAGAAGCCATGATACCAAAATGTCAGTGGTTATGCGAAGCCCGTCAGTGAGTACTGTTCTGAAAGGGAATATTTAACAATTACACAGAAAAAGTACTACAATTCTGTATTTGGATGGCGTTTAGCAATTGAAAAGCAACTGTCAATCTAACACTGACTTATTAGATGGCATCCATTTCCTCAAAAAACATGTAAAGTCTTAAGGAAAAGAGACAATAATACAATATTACCCAGCCAAAGCAATAAACAAAGTAAGTTAAAAATAAAAATAAATCTCAGTGCAAGGGAAGCAATGAAATTGTAATGCAACACTAACTGAAAGGGAATGAATAATCATATATTTATTTTTCCTTCAAATAAGAACTTTTTTAAAAAGTTGCTCTCAGACTTATGAAAATCAAAAAGAATCTTTATCTGTTTTACCGTTTGTTATCAATTTATGTAAATTATGTGAGCTTTTCAGTCTGTATTTTGGAAAGAGAGTATGTCTCCAGCTTTCTTCTGCAGAGGAAACAGGATTGTACCAGGTTTATGTCCTCAAAGGATGCACACCCATTTCACTGTGTGTTGATGTAGCTGTCAAGGTCACCCCAAGTAAACCAGAAGCTTTTTTTTTCCACAGTAAACTAGAAATTCCATGGTTGGGTACAGGGCTCCTAGGTCTTAGTCAATGTAATGATCATTTGAAAAGTGAGTCTCAGAAAGAATTCAATCAACAAATATTTACTGTGTATCTGTCCACAAAATTCCGTGGTAGATATTTCAGAGGACACAGTATGTATGTATATTTATATTTTTTTAATAGTTTCTGCTCCAAAAAACTTGATAATTTCTATACTGGGGAGTAGAGCTAGTGGAGTGGTAGATAAGACAAGAATACTAAAACCCTTTAACTTTAAATCATATTCATACCTAAAAAACTTTTTTTAGTTCTTTTACATTCCTTTTCTTTTGACAATAACTCTGACAAAGCAGAGAGGGAAGCTGATGATTATACCCATTATACAGATGAGGAAACATCACTGAGTTTGAGGGACTCATAGTGGGTAATGAACATCTAGTAAGTGACAGATGTAAGACCAGAAGTTTAGCCTCCTGACTATCAGTAAAGTGCTTCTTTCACTATAGCAGCTATCACGGCACGTAAAGAGCCACAGAAGTCTACACAACACAATGAAAAGTTTAGGGGTTGGTTAATTCCTATATGAGAGGTGCATGTGTGATCAGAGAAGTTGATATTCATTCAGGTAACATTATTTAGTGCATATTGTGTTCAAGACTCTACATGCGCTGATGTAAAAAGATAAATAAAATGTCTGTATAACTGAGGGGAGAAAAAGATTAACAAAGAAATCATTCTAACACTGAATGATATAAACAACAAATTCATACTATATATGGCACGGGGAACTATATTCAATATCTTATAGTAACCTACAGTGAAAAAGAATATGAAAACAAATATATGTATGTTCACATATGACTGAACTATTATACTGTATACCAGAAATTGATATAACATTATAAACTGACTATACTTCAATAAAAATACACATATTAAAAAAAAAAAACACTGAATGGTAAGTGCTACAAAAATATGCACAAATTGCTACAGGAACACAGAAAATTATTTTTAAGATTTTTTACGTGCTTTCCATATTAAAAAAAATTAAAGTAAATGAACTAAGTATTCATTTCAAGAACTTAGCAAAATAAAAACAAAAGAAGTTTTAAGCAAAGCAGAAGGAAGGAAACAATAAAGACAGAGGTAGAGATAAATGAATTACCATAAACAAATTCAAGAGTTAGTTTTAAAACAGGTAAATAGAGTCAATTTCTGATGAGAATTCATGTATACAGAAAGTAATAATTTAAAAGGAGATACAAAAAGTGAATATGGAATTTTTTATTATGAAACTATGCACAACTCTATCTTAATAAACCAGAGAATGTTATGCTCAATGCCATGCCAATAAATTTGAAACCTCATTTTCTGAGAAAACACAATAACCAAAATTTACTAAAGAAGAAAACTAAATAGACCATTAACCAGAGAGACATTGAAAAAAGTTATCCAAAAATTATCTTCCCCAACATCACATAAAGAGTTTTACAAGTTAATTTAGTTCAAACTTCCAGGGACAAATAACGCTGATGTTCTGTAAATGGACAGAAGGAAGAAAGTGGTGCAATTCATTTTATGACACAGGTTTACGTATGTATCAAAACTTGACAAAACAAAGCACAAGAAGGAATATTTCTCAATATTTTTACCCATTTTACCTCCTTCTACATTAGCGAAAAGAGATTTAAGTTTTATTAACACTAGTATGAATTATGACCTTAACATATATATTAAATATGCCTCACTGAAGATTCTGACATACCCTCTAGGGGTACTACTCTCTAGATTCCTTGGTAATCACTGCTACAGACCCATCTTACTTTCCTAATTGAAATACAAGAAGGTTGAATTCAGTAGCATGCTAAAAGGCCAATATAATGTGAGCAAGCAGGATTTATTGCAAGGAACCAATATTAGAAACTGTATTAAAAGACTATACCCTAGCAGTAGAAGAACTAAGGTATTATCATCTAAATAGATGTCAAAAAATTCAATAAAAAGTCAACATCAGTCCTTAGGGGAGAAAAAAAAGTAAACTAAGAATCAAAGATTATTATTGTCAACAACTATCATTATACATAATACAGGAATCCCAAAGCATCACTAGTAAAGGCATGACTATCCACTATCACCACTATTGAGAGGTTGCAGACAACGTAATAACACAAGAGAAAAAAAGGAGAGGAGGGTATAATTACTGAAAGGGGGGAGACCAAATTATATTCGCAAATGGTAATTATCTAGTAAATATCTAGAAAACCCAAGAAAATCAACCAAAAAAAGGTTAGAATGATAGGATGCATTCTATATGGCAGCCAATTACAGAAATAGCACACAAAAAGAGTCTCACATGCCACTTAAAAAATATAATTTAAAATATCCCATTTGCAACGGTAACCAAAAATAGTAATATAATATATAAAATACTCAGAAATAAATACAAAAGGTAATAAACAGTACCTAATGGAAAATCACAAAACTTTCAACGGGTCATAAAAGAAAGCCTAAATAAACATAAAGACAGATAACTCTACTGAACTAGAATATTTATTTTCCATAAATATACAGTTCTTTCCAAATTAAGTAATAAATTTAATGCGGTAACAATTAAAATACCAAAGGTTGGTGGAATACACAGGAGACCTTGAAAAAATGATATTTTTAAGTTTCTCTGGAAAAAATTTTAAGTTGTCTTCTCAGTGCAAGAGCCAAGGACCTTCTGAAACAGAGAATCATCATGGGAGACTACTGCCAGATACTGAAAGTCATCATAAAATTCTGTTAATTAAAATGATGTGTCAAAAGAATTACAGACAAAACAAAAAAAAGAGAGTAAAAAGCAGATCCAAGTATTTTGCCATTCAAACTAGTCAGCAGGGACAACTGGTTAACCATTTGCGAGGAATTAGACATCTACCCCATATCCCACACCAACTAAATTCTAGATGCAGTACAAGAATTATATGAAAAAATCAAAATATAAAATAATCAGAAGGACACATAAGTGACCATTTATCTAATATTTAAGTGAGAAAAGTCTCTCTATAGATAAAGGGAAACTTCTGAATAACAAAAATACAAAAGTAAAAGGCAGGCAGTAAACAAAGTAGGAAAAATACTTCCCGCACGTGATTAACAAATAATAATATCCCTCATCTATGATGTATACTTACAAATCAATAAGAAAAGACATACATTAGTAAAATGAACGAAGGCTAGATGAATAAACATATCACAAAAGAACTATAACTGGCCAATAAACACGGTAGGAGGAAATTCAAGCACATAGTACTTCGTAATTATGAAAATACAAATTAGTTCTACAATGAGCTCCTACTCATCTCTTCCAAACTGGCAAATATTTTTATCTCATGACAATTCCCAGTGTTGGAGAGGATGTACCAACATGCATCCTCATGCACTGCCTGTCAGAGTAGAAACTGGGTGGCAATCTGACAATGCAAACCAAAAATCATTACACATGTTAACCCAACAAGTCACCTTCTTTTAATTTACACTATGGAAAATACCACAGATTTGCACAGAGATTTATGTGCAAGGATGGTCACTGAAGCATAATTTATAATAGCAGAGAAAAAAATCCATATGATGAAATATTATACTATAATTGTAATAACATGGAAAAATATTCACAATATACTGGATACTGAAAAAGAGCAGAATACAAAATATGCATATTATGATTCGAATTTTTCTATAAAATACCTTTTGTATAAATATGTATCATAAACATGTTTTAGATAAAATTAGGATCATACTGCATATATTACATATATAATAGGCATAATAATAATATTCTAAGCAATACACCAATACAGTAAGTAACACAGTGGTTATCTCTGGAGGATTATATGAGATTTTTTTTCTCCCTGCTTGGTATTTTTCTGTATTTTTTAATTTTTCTAAAATAACAAATAATGTAATCAGGAACAATATTTTAAATAAGAAATGCTTCACTATCTTATATGCTATACATATTGTGGTCAGACATTTATAAAGTTGCCTCTCATAAGCCACATGTGGAAAATAATTTCATTACCTATAGGTACATCCATAGTAATAATAGCTAATGCTTATATACACAGTACTAACATACGCCCATCACTATTCTAAATGCTTTACGTATATATTAAATCATTTAATTCTCATGACTATTATTATCCCCATTTTACAGACGAAGACTGAGGCTCAGGAAGATTAGGTGACTCACCCAAGACTACTTAGCTAGTAAGGAAAGCTAGGAGAAAAACAAGGCGGCCTGGCCAAAATCCATACTCTCTTAACCAGGACAAGCTACAGTCTCTCTTAAACTAAAGTACCAAGACTGACTCACAATCTAATGCCAGCACATAAGCAATCAAATAGCACTACCCTCTTTAAAGCAGCCTCCATGGGAAACTCTATACATATCCAAAGATGTGGTCACTGATCATAACATTTTTGGAAATCTTTTTGACTGTCCTCAGGGGGCAGTAAACAAGTCTCCCGTGGGAAAGATGAGATTTCTTTCAAACAGCTGGGAATCATTCAGATGTAGGTCTTAAAGTGTGATTAAACTGCCCAATTCTGCTTTCGGTAACACAGCAAGAAAAATCAATGAGCTGATTTTGCTATTATGCCCATAACTCGTATCTGCTCCCAGGAACTACATTCACAAGTGGATTTTAACATTTACTATGCTGCATTATTGTAATCATTCGTGCACCTGCCTATCTTCTTACCGGACTAAGATCCTCAACAGCAAAGACTGCTATCTTTTTCATCCTTCAGTCTCCAGTCCCTAACACAGTCCCCAGAACAAAAAATGACTAATTAAGTATATCTGAAGTAACTCTATGAAGAATGCCACACAAATGCTTTGAGCAATAGCAATATATTGGAATAAATAAAAATAATGCCAAGAGGGCAACTGAGCCTGTGTACAAATAAATATATAACATATATGGAGACTAGAGGGAATAAAAAATGAAAGTTTTAAGGAGTAATTCCTAAATTTCTGAATGCTAAGGAAGATAGAACTCAGTTTTTAACAGTTCTTCTAATATAGTAATATCTAGCTAGAGTCATTTCTCACAAAACACAAGGTGGGGAGTAGATATGCCTCATTGTCTAAAAAGCAATCTACCGAACCAAGGATGCAGAAATAACCATAAACTTTCTCAGACAACGATGCAAAAACACATCTGCTGCACAGAAGACACCAGGATGCATCCTGCCTATGGGTTCAATCGACGAAGCACAACCTGGCGCCTGAAATATAAATCAAAGGACCTTCCATCCCTGCTACTTATTGACGTTTGCTACCTGCAAATTTCTAATATGTGCGAGATGGGTCTATTTTTATTTACAGCACACACCACAGGCTGAATGTAAAACAAGATGCTTAATAAATCCAGAAGCACATAAAACACCAGCATAACTCAGACAGCAAGACAGACACTCACTCCTTAATTAAGTGGGTGATGTTCTGTTTAAAACAAAAAGACAACCCTGGGCTAGAGCTAAGATTAAGCACTCAGTGTTGCAAGGGAAACGCCAACCATTTTCAGGGCAGAGGCTTTAAATCATGAAAAATAAACCATCTGATCGTCTGTATTCAATAGTAAGTAGACAGTCGGGACACAGACTGATTTGGATTAACACATTTTCAGTTATAACAAGTAATTTTACAGAGGATTAGTATCTTGATGGGCTGATCAATATGAGGCACCGCTGCTATTACAGATGAAAAGAAAATTGCCCCTCTGGTAATAAAGAGTGCGTGTCTTCGTTCCCCTTCATTTGCCGAGTCCATTACCGTAATGGTCCCAGCATTAACAGCTGGGGCAATTTAAGCAGCGGGGGTCTGATGAATTTAAAAGCTGGGCACCCTGGCTACCCATCCTTTCCTTTCGGGCTGCATATGCAACTCCTCTGCCTGGCTCGTTCCAACGCCAGGATCATGTTTTATGAGAACAATGACTACGATTTCCCAATTATTTGTCTCATTAATAGTGTTACCAGCCAATAATGTGACTAAAATAAAAATGGCTCGTAGCATACTGGCTGCTGAGTCGGCGAAAAATTGCACACTATTTACTTAAATAACGAGATTGACATGACGACAGTCTGGAGTCCGTGGAAACTGTAAGGTCTGCCTTCATTTGCCTGCTGCTATTTTCAAGCATTAAAAAAAAAAAAAAGGCAGAACGTTCATGCCAATTAAAAAAAAAATTCAGCGGCAAAATTTTCCATCTCTGTTTTCAAAAAACGGCAAACTGGGAAACAGTGAGATAATCGACTGCAGTACCTAGAAACAGAAAATCCATATTAATGCAGCCTTGAGACTTTAATCATGCCCAATTCAGCAGAGTGGGTTAAAGCAGCCACATCAGCCCATTTTATATTATTACTGGAGAAATGCTGGCCCTTGAGGCACAGCCTTGAATGATCCAGTCGCTAAATGAAGATGCCAAAGGGCAGACTTAAGGCTAATGCAGAAATCAGAGCTCTGAATTTTCTGATCACAAGCAGTTATGAAAACACTCACACGCTGGCAACAAATCTCCTCCGCAGCCCAGATGCAAGATAATTTGGGCCTGCAAACTGAGTTTTCTACGTGGTTTCTACCAGCTATAAAAGTCTCAACTGGAACACTTCTCCACAAGGCGGTTCTTTGACAGAAAGGAAGGCACATTGCTTTACAAGCAGGTCACTTCCAAAACTACAGGGCAAATACCTGATGAGCATGGCAACAGGACAGATGCTTGTAGCATCCATGAAAATGCAAGCCTGTATAGCACCCACTCAGGGTTCAGCTTTCAAACAGGTGCTGGTCTTGGAGAAAAACACGATGCCAAGGACAAATGCTTGGAGACAAGTTCCTACCGATGCAAATCTTAATCTTCTGAACACGTCCTGACCCAACCCAACAGTCCTCAAGATTCTTTCCAGCTTACAGTGGAAAATCAACTGGTGAAACAATCTTGTAAGATAATACAAAATCAGTTTATAACAGAAGGTTAAGTAAATGAGGTTAACAGAACTCTAAATTCAACTTCTCCAACCCGTGCCTTTTTTTTTTTTTAAGGTTCCAAAAGTACCATCTCAACTATAAAGCTTTTTCCTTCTAGAAGTTAGAAAGTCACACTCTAAATATAACTTTAACCAAGAAATCTACCATAATAAGCTGACCCCAACAAAATACACTAAACCTGGAAGGTAAGCTAGCATTTTAAATTGGAAAGAGAACACTAGAAAACAATTCTTGACAGTTGCTAAAGTATGTGTTGAAGAGAAGAGTCTTGTGTCTCAAAATTAATACCTATATTTATGGTGGATGTTAGTTAATTTGAAATCCATAAATATTTAACCATTTTCCATTATTTCATTTAGGTTCTGGTTCCATCTCTCACTACTAGAAAGCCTAACAGCCAATAACAAGTGATACTCTTGGGAATCCATTCATCCATTTGATAAATATTTATGGAATATCTACCATGTGCCTGGTACCATGTTAAGTCCTAGGGGTAAAATAGTGATAACAAAACTAAAAAGACACGGTCTCAAACTTTCTTGATGCATACAGTCTAAATGCCAAAACCTGTATTGCTAAACTCACCAACAACAAATCCAATCAACAGTCAGGGAGCCAGTATGATAATTATTAAGGGTCATGTGTAACATGTATCAGATGCTGGAGACTCTCAACCATTCAATCTTTCAAGAGATACCTACAAATTTCTTTCCTGTGCAAGGCCCTCCAGCAGGTACACCGGAAAGACAGAAGGATGAATTAGACAGCAATGCTGTCATCAAAAAAACTAATGGTTGCTTAAAGTGTCTAAGACTTCTTTCCAATGGCAAATTCAGTTTCCAAAACGGACACTAAGATGGTTAAGAAACAGACCTGGATACACCTGAAACTATCACTACACTGTAAATCAACTATATGTCAGTTAAAAAAAAGAAAGAAAGAAAAAGAAACAGATCTGGAAATACTGGCAATAATAGAAAGTAAAAAGAACTCAATGGTTTAACTTGTTAATTTTCAAGGAAGGTACTTATAGCAGTTTGGAAGCTATGAGCAAATAAACTAGCCCTTCTTCTATCTAAAGAAGGCAATCAAAACTACTAAATAATGATTAAAGGCTGACCTATACACTGAAAGAGAGATCAAGCAAAAAGATAAAGATGGATTTGGGGGGAAAATACACACAGTAGAATTTGTCAGGTAAAGTTTTAATTTTTTAAGTCCCCTGGTCATTGGCCCACCACCAAGAATGACCTACATTTAGTTTCTTAAATTACCTTCAGATATACTAGAGAAATAATCCAGGAGGCTCATGATGCAGATAGGGGCCAAAAGAACCTTCTCAGAACTTCACTAAAGTGCCAAACTGCAAAAAATAAAATAAACTGAGGTAAAGAGCACCAGTGGGAACATACATAAATAACAAACTTCCTTTTATTGAGTTATTTTATTTATAACTCATTAGCTCTTATAACTTAAAGTTTAGGGTGTTAAATGATAGTAAGACAATTGCTGTCAAAAACAGAAAACTTTTAAAATGATTTTTGAAACAACAGGTTTATCTATTCTGGATATATTCCTTCACTGATAAAAATGTACACTTCTTAAACAAAATAATTATGTTCCTATTAAGTATATAACCCTCTCAGCAATAAATTTAAACTGTATCCATTTTCAATAATTTTAAAAAAGATGATGCAACTCAAGCCAGCCTAAGAACCTTTGAAGCTAGCTTGGAATTCAATATCCACATCTTTTCATTCCAGGACTGAAGAACAGTTCTAATATTTATGAACAACCCCTAAAGGAGTTACAGGTTGGGCCTCTCATAAGGATACACTCTGAAAGAGATCTTAGGAAGGAATTCCATGACCCATAGTCCAAGTTAAATAGATCTTCCTGAGGAAGGAATTCCATGACCCCTATACCACATTAGATCCTCCTTGCTCCCATGTCCTGTTCCTATGATAAAACTCACTACTCTACTGCTGGTACTTGCTTAATTATCCTACCTTCCATGGAAAGGCAGCCAGTTTCATGGAACCAAATCTACCATCTTTACCTATATGTCTCCAGTGCTGAGTACCCGATGTGGCACTTAACCAGGATCCTCATCTGAATCAAGGAACACAGAAAATGGTTTGACACCATTTTCTCAATGGGTGGTAGGTACATAACTAGTACCATTTTGGTGGTAGGTACATAACTAGTACCATTTGGGATGAATGAGCGAGAAGTTAGTGGAACCCCAACTGAGAAAATCTGTCGGATCAGACACTCAATTCAAGTTTGCAGAATGAATATCCTGAATATAGACTTAACAGCTACTGGTATCAGGCAGGTGATGATGATGACAATGAGATGACGGTGATAATAACAGTATTTATTTTTACTATGTGCCAGGAATGTTCTAGGTGCTTTATATCTCAGTTAACCTTCATCACAATCATAAATATCACCACAATTTTACAGATGAGGAAACTGAAGCACAGAGAATTTACGTTGCTTAAAGCAAGTGATGGAGCAGGATTCAATTTCGGGATCTGCCTCTGAAGCCCCACACTCTAAACTGAGGTACTGTGACTAACGGAGCAAAGCTGAGTGTGGCAGAAGGGAAAGTACATTCTCATCTAAAGGGGCAGCCACAACTCAGCTCTAGTTAGTGAAATGCATGTCCAGTGTTACCAGCTCATCTAGTTTTTCAAGAATGCCAGCCATCCAGATTTTTATGTAAAGTCTCTCAACCTTTAAATATTAGAAAATAATTCAGAAACTTTCAAACATACTTCGTTTGGGCCAAACAAAACACATTTATAGGCAGGATGAATATGCAAGTTGTAAATTTGTGATCTCTAGTGGCCCCTATCTTTCCTCAAAAATATACACGCCAAAAATGCATAATCTGAATCTAATCCTAAGGAAATATCAGACAAATAAGAATACAGGGACATTCTACAAAACAAATAGCCTGTCCTCATCACAAATGTCAGTGTCTTAAAAGACAAAGAAAGGATGAGAAACCAACTTAAAGGAGATTAAAAGTAACCAGAGACATGACAATTAAAGGTAATGTATGACCCAGGATTGAAACCTGGACTAGGAAAAATAAAAATCCTATAAAAGGTATTATTAGGAATATGAGCAAAATTTAAATATGGACTTTGGATTAAATAAGAGTATTTTATCAATGTTAGCTTTTCTGAAATTGATAATTGGCTATGTTTATATATAAGAGAGTGTCCTTGTTCTTAGGAATTATATACTGAAGTGTTTGGGGATAAAGACAATTAATGTCTCCAATTTACTCTGTAACAGTTCATAAAAAATAATAGCTTGTGTATATAAATAAGGGAAGAGAGGGCAAGAGCTATAAAACAAATGTAGCAAGATGTTAGTATGTCTTTAATCTGGATGATAGGCAGTAATGGCTTTTTATTCTATTCTTGCAGCTCTTCTACAAATTTTAAATCATTCCAAAAATTAAATTATGTCATCTTGAAAAAAAATAAAGCATGGGTGCAGCCCTATGTCAGCAAAGGATTCTTTGGGCAACCAAACTCCATCAAGGCCATAGCTATTCTGTCCCTGGCACAGCGGCCAAACTTAATCAGCTATTCTCAACTCCCATTTCTCCACTGGCTGGAGAAACTGAGGCATAGGATGCCAACTCTCTGTCCAGGCAGCAAAAAAAATTTGAGATGCCAAGGTTCTAACTCAGCCTATTAAATGTTAATCTGCACTATTCCACTATATGCCTTATTAAAAATTTTTCATTTTAAAAATGCATAAATACACTTTGGTACCCACTTATGTTTTAACACAAATTAAGTTAACACAAATGAAAAGCTATTTACTCCAACCTTTTTATTCAACCTCCAGACTTGGAAACTGTATTAAAGTCTATGACATAAGCAATCACAAGAAGAATATATAATCTAAGTTATATCAAAGAGAAAAGGAAAACCAAAAGCAATTACCCATTATGGGGATAACAAAGTTTAATTTAAAAGGCAAACAAGAAATCTTTGTAACCTTGGAATAGGCAAATACTTCATAGATATGAAACAAAAAGCATGAATCATAAAAAGAAATATCAATAATTTGGACCTTTATCAAAATTAGATACTTTTGTTCTTCGAAGGAGCAGTAAGTAAATGAAAAGAATGAGACACAGTACTCACAATACATATCGCTGACAAAGGACTTATATCTAGAAAATATAAAGAACTCATAATATTTAACATTATGAGCACAAATAACCCAACAAAAAGGAAAATGGACAGAAGATTTTAACAGATACTTCACAAGAGAAGATCTATACCTGGTCAATAAACAAATGAGAAATAGCTCAGCATCATTAGACATTAGGGAAATAAAAGTCAAAACCAAAATGAGACACCCGCTAGGATACAGAATCAAAAAGATGGACAATAATAACAAGTGATGAAAAAATGGGAAGAAACTGGAACCCTCAAACATGAGTATTAAATGGTGCATCCACACTGGAAACAATGTCTTAGTCCATGTAAGCTGCTATAACGAAATACTAGATTAGGTGGTTTATAAACAGCAGAAATTTATTGCTCACAGTCTGGAGGCTGGAAGTCTGAGGTCTGGGTGCCAGCACCATCGGGCTCCGGTGAGGGCCTCTTCCGGGTGCAGACTCCCAACATATTGTTGTATCCTCACATGGCAGAAGGGGTGGGGGGCTCTCTCAGGCCTCTTTTAAAGGAGACTAATTCCATTCCTAACTACTTAATCACTTCCAAAAGGCTCTACCTCCCAAGACTATGACCTTGGGGGTTAGAATTTCAACATAAGAATTTGAAGGTGGGGGATGGTCACAAACACTCAGACCATAATAAACAGTGCAGCAGTTTCTTAACAAGTTAAACAGAGATTTACCATATGACCCAGCAATTCCACTCCTAGATCTCTACTTAAAAGAAATTTTTAAATATATACTTATAAAAAGTAGAACACAAATGTTCATAGCAGCATTATTCATAATAGCCAAATAGTGGAAATAACCCAAGTATCTATCAACTGGTGAATGAATTAAACAAAATGTGGTACATTCTCATCTGAAATATGTGTAGTTTACTGCACAGAAATTATACCACAATAAAGTTGTTTTAAAAAATTTTTTTAAAAAACATGAAACTAGTAAATAAAATAAAAACCAATGCCTAGAATTTGAAAACAAACTGGAAAAAAAAAATTGGTACATTCAGACATGGGAATACTATTTTGTAATAAAAAAGAACAAAGTACTGATACATGCTACAACCCGGAAAAAAGCTTTTAAAAGAGATACTCACCCACATTAGTCATCACTGAAATACAAATTAAAACCACAATGAGATACTGCTACATGTCCACTAAAATTTAATGGCTAAAATTTAAAAGATGGACAATAACAAGTATTGGTGAGAATATGGAGCAACTAGAACTCTCATACACAGCTGATGAAAATGTAAAGTAGTATAGTGGGTTTGAATGGTATCCTTCAAAAAGATATGTCCAAGTCTTAAACACTGGTGCCTGTAAATGTGATCCTACTTGGGAAAAGGGTCTTTGCCAATGTAATTAAGCTAAGGATCATGAAATTAAGATCATCCTGGATTTAGGGTAGGCCCTCAATGCAATGACTGGTGTCCTTACAAGAGGAAAGAGAGAGAGCTGTAAGACACAGAAACACAGAGAAGGCAGCCAAGGAAAGAAAGGAGCAGAGACTGAAGTTATAAAGCCCAAGGCAAGGAACGCCAAGAGTCACCCAAAGTGGGAAGAGGCAAGGAAGGACTCTCCCTAGAGCTTTCACAGGCCCTGTCAATACCTGGATTTCAGACTCATCTCTAGAACTGTGAGGGAATAAATTTGCCTTGTTTTAAGACACCAAGTTTGTGGCAACTTGTGGCAGCAGCCCTAGAAAACTAATACAAATGGAAGAATCACTTTGGAAAATTGTTTAGGAACTTCTTACAAGGTTAAACATAGGGCAATCATATGACTCACCAACTGGACTCCTGGGTATTTATCCAAAAGAAATGGAAACACAGACTTACACACGAATGGTCATAGCAGTTTTTCATAATAGCCCAAAACCAGAAACAATCCAAATGTTCAACAACAAGTCAATGAATAAACAAATGAGGTAGATCTACATAGTAGACTATTAATTAGCAATAAAAAGGAAGGAACTATTGATACAGACAACATAAATAAATCTCAAAAATCATTATACTGAGTGAAAGCAGACAGACCCAAGAGTACATATAGTATACTTCCATTTATATGAAATTCTAGAAAATACAGTGATAGAAAATCTATCCGTGGTGCTGGGGATCCAAAGTGGATGAACAGACTGACTGTAAATCAGCAGGAGAAAACTGAAATGTTCTCTGTATCAACGGCGGGACTGAAATGTTCTCTATATCAACGGCGGTGGTGGTTCACAGGTGTATATACATCTGTCAAAACTCATCAAACCATACATTATAAATGGTGCAAATTATTGTATGTAAATTACACCTCAGTAAAGTTAATTAGAAAAAGGTAAAATAATCCATGAGCAAATGAATCTTTTATATTTAAGATTAAAAACTTAATTCCCTATACTTTGTTCTAACTAGTAGTATTTCATAAATAAACAAAATTTAAATAAAGATCAAAGAAATTTTTCTAAGTAAACAGGCAGACAACTTGCTCTATCAATTCAACAAGTTTCACAAGCAGAAAATGGAAAAAAGCTTGGAATCAGAAGACCTGGTTCTGGGCCCTAGTTCCACATAGCAACCAAGTGGCCTCGGGCAAGTTGTAACTTCTACATGCCTCGGTTTCAACATCCACCAAATGCAGATGACATTAACAACTACCTCATAAACAATGGTTATAGTCTCAGTAGAGCAAAAGCGCCTTTGTGCAGGGATTCTACCTTAGCCAAAATTATAATTCCAGTGTCTGGCAAACAACAGGCGCTAAATAAATCTTTATAGAATAAATGAGTAACTTTAAATGTCAACTCAAAAGATAATGACATCAGGCACAATACCACTGTGTGATACTTGTTTTTGTACCACTGTAGACTGATGCAGAAGGATCTTTGTACCCATCTTTATACACTGTCCTTCATCATTAATTATTAGAGAAATGCAAGTCAAAAGTACAATGAGGTATCACCTCACACCAGTCAGAATGGCCATCATTAAAAAGTCTACAAATAACAAATGCTGGAGAGGGTGTGGAAAAAAGGGAACCCTCCTATACTGTTGGTAGGAATGTAGTTTGCAGCCACTGTGGAAAACAGTATGAAGGTTCCTTGAAAAACTCCAAATAGAGTTGCCATACGATCCAGGAATCCCACTCTTGGGCATATATCTGTAGAAAACTCTAATTCAAAAAGATACATACACCCCAATGTTCATAATAGCATTATTTACAATAGCCAAGACATGGAAGCAACCTAAATGTCCATCAACAGATGAACGGATAAAGAAGATGTGGTATGTATATACAATGGAATTCTACTCAACCATAAAAAAGAATGAAATAATGCCATTTGTAGCAACATGGGTGGACCTAGATACTGTCACAATAAGTGAAGTAAACCAGAAAGAGAAAGACAAATACAATATGATACCACTTATATGTGGAATCCAAAATGGGGCACAAATGAACTTCTTTATGAAGCAGAAAGACTCACAGATATAGAAAACAAACTTATGGTTACCAAAGGGGAAAGTAGGGAAGAGATAAATTAGGAGTTTGGGATTAGCAGATACAAACTACTATGTATAAAATACATAAACAACAAGGTCCTAATCTATAACACAGGGAACTATACTCAATATCTTGTAATAAACCATAATGGAAGAGAATATGAAAAAGAATATGTATGTATATGTATAACTGAATCACTCTGGTGTACATCAGAAACTACTGCAATATTATAAGTCAATAATTCTTTAGTAAAAAAATTAAAATTTTAAAAATATATATGTATATATACATTGCCCTTATCAAATACAGATGCAACCATGGAAACTCCAGGTCCCTGGTGAAACTTTGTTATAACTCGGGTCAAAGAGAGCACATTTTATGTTTTAAATCCATAGAGGTATTGCCCTAAGACAAACTCACTTGTAGGACTAAAGATTCTATGAGAGCACAAACTATGTCTGTTTCATTCACCAATAGTTCCCACTTCCAATAACTGCCTAATACAGAGCAGTCAACAAACAGCATGTGTAAAGGCCCTGTAACCAGATAAAGCACAGTAAAGAGGGACTTCTAAGAAGGCCAAAGTGGCTGATGGGCAGAGCAGGGAAGCAGTCATGTCCACTGAGACTGTGGATAATGCAGGGAGGGTCTAGACCATGCAAAACACCGTAGGCCACGTGAAGTTTTGTCTTTCTCTGAGAGCAACAGAAAGCCATGGAAGATTTTTAAACAGGTGTTTGGCAGAGGAGGTAGAAAGGAAAGGGCCATGATGAGACCTGCATTTTGAAAAGCTCACACACAGCAGTGTGGAGAAGAGACTGGTTGTGCGGGAGGAGGGACATAAGGGGAGCAAGGTGTATTAGGGCGTAGACTGAATACAGACCAATAAGGAGACTACTGGAATGGTTCACTAAAAAGGGAATGGTAGCTTGGCCAAGGTGGTGAAGATGGAAAAAAGTGAACAGAGTACCAATGTATTTAGACAAATCAATAGGATTTGATTTGGGGAAAAAAGGAAACACTCAATTCTTCTGAGCCTCAAGTCTTCATCGGTTTAACAGTACTGTTAATACTCCATCTGTGAAATATCTTATCTTACAATCTGCTGTGATAAGCATATGAAATAATATAAATGTTACGAACTTAACGCAGAGCCTGACATAATAAATGCTAACACACACACACACACACACACACACACAAACACGCTATTTCTATGATTACTGTCATCCCATGGAATGGCAACTGCGAGAGGATGAAAACTCAAAAGTAGGAAATAGGATTGTAGTTAAAGGTCCATATCCGTTGCACAATATAGACAACTGTTCCAAATAAACACATCTGACCGCACAGATATTTCACCTAAACCGGTCACAGTCGTCAAAAGCCATTACCGAAGAGGACAGCACAACTGGTCTAATCACAGGCAGCTTAGAGTCCGGTAAACTGAGGCACAAGGGTAGCTACAAGTTTAACCAAGGAATTGGGTGCAGATAGCAGGGCAATGAAATGTGTCTTGATTCTTAGGTGAGTTGATCCAACAGGACTAGGCCTGCATTCCGAGCTGCACGAATTTATAACCTCCAAGTCTCCAGCTCCCTTACTGACAAGGCCTTGTCATCCCTTGGCTTAAGACCGTGGGTCCGCTCGCGGTCCAACTAAGCCCTTCCGGTTCCCAGCCCCCAGCTACAAGCGCACGAAAGATCCCAGATTCCGGAGAGCCCGACATACCTTAGCTTCGCGCTCTCGTTCCTCCGCGGTCGGGGTTCGCTTCATGCTGCTGCTGTAGTTGCCTTCGCCACTGCTAGACGCGTAGATTCTTTGCCCTGAACCCCGCCTCCTGCATGTAGTTCTCTCCGCGTCCTGCTCCCGCCTGGTGCCATTCTCCTTCGAGCTCCGACAACTACCACTCCCAGAATGCAGTGCGGCGACGCCGAAATGAGCCTCGGGCTTTGGAGCAAGAGAATGTCCCAGGTCCAACAGCTGGATGAGCGTAGTCCGCGGCGCAGCAAGCTGACTGGCTAGGGCGCAAAGAGAACTACACTTCCCAGGAGGCAACGGGGCCTGCCATGTTTTTCCCGTGCTCCTCTCGGCCAGCCGCCCCACACGCCGTCGGCGCTATAGCAACGGTAGCTAGCGGCGGGGAGAGAGTGGCGGTGAGTACTCCGGGGGAGAAGAGGGGGTGCAGGTGGTCGACCCTCTACCTGCAGCACGGGCCGGGGTCCCGGGGTCTGCTCTACGGCCTGGAGAAGGCCCTGGAGTTCTGCTCGCGTGAAGAGCAGCCCAGCACGAGACACTTCCACCTCCTCAGGCCTGACTCAGAGCCCGCCCATTATCCCCACTCCGGTTTGAAATTTTCCATCCCAGCCCTAAACCCTAGCTGATGAGAGTAACTGCCGTGCCTGTCCAAGTCCTTCTTCAAGTAGAGGGTCACATAAACAGTTTGCTCGTTTGCCCCGGGTTAGGAGTTGGTTGGGAAACCCTAAGCCTCCTGAGTAACCTATTGTTTGCTTAATTATTTACAATTATTTGTTTATCGTGATTACCCCGTAGCCTATTAACTCCATGAAGGTGGAGACTTTGTTTACCTTTTTAGTCTCAGTGCCAGTATTCATTTATTCATCCAATTAACCTTAGTATTGGTGCCCACCCCGTACCAAACACTGTTGCCGACCAGCTATGAACAGGACTGATAACGCTCTCGAGATGCTTATAGTTTATTAGTAAAGGTGAAGCAGTAATGAACTAGTAAATAAGATAATTTCAGATCGAGATGATAGCTATAAAAGAAATAAACAGTGCTGAAGTTGGGAGGAAGAATATGCTAACATAGGACGATCAGGGAAGGCCTCTCTGGAAGTGACAGTTGAGCGGAGTCCCAAAGAATGAGGTGGCAGCTAATGCAAAGGCCTTGAACAAGACAAGGGTACCGTGGATTTGAAGAACCTAAAGGAGAACAGTGTGTGCGGCTCATAGTGAGCAAGGAGGGATCGCACAGACAGTTCCTGGGGAGGCACTGCAGCACTACGCAGGGTTTCTCAGCCCGGGCACTGTTAACATTTGGGGCCAGATAATTCTTTGTTGTGGTTCCTGTGCCCTGTAGGATGTTGAGCATCATCTCTGGCCTCTAGATGCCAGTAACCCTGCCCCCCTGCTTCCCAGCTGTGACAATTAAAAATAGGACCAGACAACTACTTAGATGTGTGACCTTGGCCAAGTTACCTAAGCTGCATCTCAGTTTCTTCATTCGTAAAGCAGGAACCATTTGAGTAACAACCTCACGAGGATATTGTGAGATATTTAATTAATCCATATAAGTAGAGCACTTAGAAGAGTCCCCTGGCACAGTTTAGTAAGCATTCAATAAATGTTAACACCATCATCATCATTGTTGTTGTTATTATAAAAGCTACCATAACTCATGGAAAAGATGTCATTTTCACAAGTGTTCTGTGTCTAAACTTCTTGCTAATTTTCCTAAGTTGACCTTTCCTGTAGCAATGTTTCCAAAAGGAGTAGATGATCTCCCAGTCGTATGTCTGTTAGCTGTTCATGTCACAGTGAAATGCAACAGTTTGCAACCTTTGATGACTTATAATAAAAGTTATTAACCCTCTCCCTAAAAGAGAATGCATATATACATATGCATACAAGATTCTGAAAGCCATCTCTGGATCCATGGACCCTGAAGCCCCAAGGACTCCAGTCATTCACTCAACAACTGTTTAGTGAATGCCGGCTATGTACCCAGCTCTGTGCCAGCCTCTGAGACTGCAGAGGTGGACAAGACAAAGCAGCTTGCTACTCTCAGACTTTACATTCTAGGACCAACATGCTAGAGATTGCGAACCTCTGCTGCAGGGCATCTTCATTGGTAATTTGCATTTGACTTTCTGGGTAGATTGAAATGAGAATATAATTTTTTTTTTGCAATACTAGGCTTTGCATGGGCCGCTCACATCCACATGTAAAACTAATTTACTGTGGTGCATTTCTGTAAAGAACAGAAACTAAAAATGCCAGAATTAGCTGGAGAGCCTGTCTGTGGAGGTAGGAAGCCCTGGGACCTGGGCCTCATGGCAACAAAGACAGGACACAACAAAAACAAACCCAGCTGTTGAATTTATGAAACCTCTTTCACAGAACCTGGAACCACCCATTTCTTTGTGCATCAAGCTGAAAATTAATATTCACGTAATATTGACATCCCAGGCAAATGTGCTAAATGCTTTTAATCTCTATTATGTTTAAAATAACTGAGATAAGTATTGTTTTCTCCATTTTTAAAGTGAAGGAACTGAAACTCCTTCAAGGTGACTTGACCAGCCAGTAAGTAGTAGAACAAACATTTGAATCAAGTTCCTGACGTGAGCTTTTTCCAAGATACCTGCTTTCTTTGGGGAGCAAAGAAGGGGATGGAGGATGGAGAGGAGGTATTTCTTAAATCTGAGGGAGTTGGTTTTTGTTTCAGATAGAGTATTAGAAGAAGAGAGAAGGAAGAATGCTAATCTTACCTCATTTCCTAAGCAAACTATAGGAAATATACTGTTGAAAGGAACACTGGCTCCATGATTGAATGTAGTATTACTTTTAAAATAGACGCTTTCATCTTCTTTGAGCAGCACATGTGGGCAATAAGATGTCCATTAACGTTCTAGTGACTTACTCATTTTATTTGGTTCATTCCATTGCATAGTTAATGTTACAACCTGGAAAGATTTTATTTGAATTTTCTTTTCTCCGCAGATAGGCAATGTCTGGTCCAGCTGATGAGACTGCAGGAGACCTGCCTGTGAAAGATATAGGTCTGAATCTCTTTGGAGTGGGAGGGTTACAAGGTACGGCCAGCTGTTATTTATTACAGTTATGAACTTTGATCAGTAACTTCTTTACTTTTAATTTAAAGTATTTCTGATATTCATACAAACAAAGCCATTTAAGTAACTATATAGCTCTTGATTGGACTAAACAAGAAGATGGAGAATTTAGACCAACATATGGTATTTTACTGCACGCATCAATTATCAACAGCTCATAGAAAATGTAAAATCCCCCTCTGTTCTGATAAAGAATTGTTATAAATCATCTTTTTAAAATTCCGCACATCAGTAGAAACTACACAGAGAGTATCCAAGCCTCCAAACCGAATTGCCTGGTTTAAATCACATTCACCATTAAAATGTTTCTTTATGCTTAAATTTTATATGGGAGGAAATGCCATATTTAAAAATTTTTTGCCTTTCAAGTAGAGTATCTCAAAATGGTTTGTTTATCCAAGTGATATTGACTTTGTTTTATCAAATTAATACACATTAAAGGTTTTCTTTGTCCTTTTATCACTTGGTCGTTGCTGCAGAGCTGAAAAGCACTTTCAAATTAAGAAAGAGAAGTATAGCTTTAAGGAATAATTTAGAGTGTAGAGCTGTGTTTTTCTTTGTGTGTCCAGCATGTCAGCCATGCTGTCATGCCATAGCATTTGTCATTGAGAAGGGTGTGATGTAAAATACATTCCACTAAGACTTCTTCCGACCCTTGTTAAAACACGGTGAGCAGCCGCCCTGACTACCACAGAAGGGTGGTCAAAGTGTTGGTCATTGAAAAAGACAAATTTAACTACAGAGCTTTTACTGTTGAAAGTAAAAAAGAATGTATAAGCTTTGCTTCAGATCTTTGGTGGAGTATCAGGGATTCAAGTACAAATAAATTTTAAGTGTGTAGAGCTATTTATTGGGCTTTGATACCCTAAGTTCAGTTCTTACCCTCTGTAACCCCCTCATAGGGCTTTAATCTTTGACCATTGATTCTTTGTTTCTTTTGGAGGATTGTTGAAAATTGACCAGCTTCACAGGAAAAAACTAAATTTAGGCATATGTAAAAAAATATCACATACATGCTAAAAGGTGTAAAAGTTCTTTAAAAACATATAATAGCTTATGAATGATTTATGAAGGTTTTTGTTTGTTTATTTGGTCTTGCAGATTTTATAGTTTATTTTCTATAACCCAGCACCCATAGCTCAGGAAAATATATTCATCATACTGTTATTGTTACAACTCTTACCTTCTGAGGAAAAAAAGTACTTTTAGAAACCCTGACTTTTAGTTTTAGTATTTTCAACATTCAGCATATAAACTGAAAAGTACTCTTGGAATCAGAGTTCCATCTTACATTCTTAAAGATGGTTATTTGAATACATTTTTGATTGGATACTATTGTTGCTCAAATCCTTAATATTGCATAAAAGTATTAATAGTAAGGATTTTTATTCTTACCTCCAATTGGTGAAATGAGCAATGCTATAACATTTTCTAAAGCAGTCTTAATTGTAGGTCACAAAGGAAAAATATATGAGATGAGTACATCAAAGATTATGTTAATATCAACAGTTATCATTTTTAGGGACTATTTTAAGTAATCCTACTATTAATTACCTTGGCATTTTTGCAGAAACTTCAACAACACCGACAATGAAGTCTCGCCAAGCAGTGTCACGTATCAGTCGTGAGGAACTGGAAGACAGATTTTTACGTTTGCATGATGAGAACATTTTACTTAAACAACATGCCCGCAAGCAAGAGGATAAAATTAAAAGGTTATGATAAAAAGCTTTTAGCTTTTTTTTCCTGACTCTGTAAAGTTTGGAGGATATGCTTTTCTATAAACTTAATTGGAAACCCCACCTTGAATCTTTTTTGGAGCAAGGCAGGTTGTAAATAAATACAATTTTTAAAAATGGAAAATCTTACAAACTAGAATCATAAACCAAAAAGATTATGAGTGTTTATTATGTCTGAAGTTGCTATTTGGAGAAAGCGCTAATAGTTGTGCCATGAGTGTATCATATCTCTAAATAACTTTTGCTTTAATATTTATAGTTTAATAAGCAAATGGCCAAAACATCTGTTTTTTACAAGTCTTGATTTTGAAATGAAACTTTTAAAAACTAATTAGCTATTCTAACTTGTTAGAATGCATATTCCTTTAAGATTTGGGGTTTCCTAATGAAAACATCATTTCACTATCTGGAACATATTTAACTTTCCTTGGATTAGTCTAGAATCTGTATTTATTTTGATGAGTCTACTGCTCCTGAACTAATAGTGTCACTTTTGTATGCAAAAAAATTCTGCAGGGATTATTTATTAGGAATAGATATTTTTAATTCTTTCTTGTTCAGAAACACTATGACTATCTACTGAATGTGTGGCACTGAAAGTTCATTCTCATTTATAAGCATGAACAGGTCGGGACTTATATTCCTGTTCTAGGTTCAATGAAAAGGTGAGGTAGCCACTGAAGAAAGAAGATAGGGGTTTTTCTCTGCTTAGAACTTAGCCTCTAAAGGAGTGATTCTAGTCAGTTTCTACTCTGTGGACTTTGTTTCAAGGACCCACTGACCTGCTTTGTGTAGGGCTTCTCCTTTGAGTTGGATTTTGAGTCATGATGCTGGCTTTTTTCAAGACATGTGACTCAACTTGCCCAGTTCCTTTTCTGACCAGTAACATGCCCATCACCCTGTCAGAATGAGACATTTAGTCTGTGACCACTAAACAATTCTTTTTGTTGTAAACCTAATTGGTGAGTAAAAGAGTTGAATTCACAACCTTGACCTCATTAGTAATTCGTCCTAGCCAAAAAACAGAAAATCATAATGAGCTACGTAGTTTAATGGAAAAAGGACTAGGCTAGGAGTCAAGTTGTGTGCATGTGATCTTTTATCTCTCTGCCACTAGCCTATGGTATGTTCAAGCTGTTTAACCTCCTGGGATTTTATTCAGCTCAGCCCTGAGAGTAGTGATCCAATGACCACTATGACCCAAAGCTCTAAATTCCTTCTCAATTTCACACCACTGACACTACCTAGATACATGGGAAGGATTGCCTTTAAATTTATCCTTAGGATATAATTAGAATCACTTACTTTAGTACAAATGTAGATTTCATAAAACACCTTTCTAATTAAGTACTCAAACTTTACCCAATCACTTATTTCATTAATATCATAAAATAATCAAATGAAAATTATTGCTGGACAAACAGATGCAATCTTATATTTCCTGACAAAGTTTACTTGAATATCTTTGAAGGAATTTTAAGCCTCTCTATTGATGTGCTTCTTCTTTCCTTAAAAATTGGGGTTGTTTATTTTTCTCTAGATGTTGACTGCTCTAAATCTGTGTCTTTCTTCTGAATGTAATCTCTGTGAAAGTCTTTTCTGTAACAGAAGAGTCAGATATTTAGCTTGACATCTTATTTAGTTGGCTACCGTATTTCTCTGGATAAGCCATTTGGAGGGGCTCAGGGTCCTAAACTCATTAAAGGTCTAGGTAAGTGTGTGGCTCTGTTGGGCTATGATACCTGCCCAGATATCCCAATGATATATCATTGTCTGGATTAGGTGGAAGAGGAACTAATCCACTGATTATTTTACTAGAGTGTTTGTGGTACTCTTGGATCTTGGTTTTTATTATCCTATATCCCTTATAAAGCATGTTTAATGCATGTGCCTCAAGGGAAAGAGAAAACAATCTTAACTGATTATGTTATGCATAGCTCTCCCTGATGCCACATGCTGGAGGCCGAACAGCCAGAAGTGTAGATAGACGTGTATGACTACCGCTTTTACAGAGGACTCTGCTTAGGGCAAGAAAAGGTTGTTCTATGACATCCCAAAGCTATTAAGGATTTTTTTTTATTTCACTTTTGTTCTCTTAAGTAAAAGCTTCTGTCCATAACCATGCTAAAATAAAGCAAACCCCGTTTAAAGAAAAATGAAGTGTGTTTTTATTTTCAATCTCCTGTCTGGGTCTTTATAAAAATAGATTCACTGTAAACTAGAATCAGCTATTGAAGATGTGCGACCAATTTTGTAAAGTCTTGAACTTGTGTCTCTCATCAAAGCCACCTTTTCTTTCTTGTACTGCCAAGATTTTTCCATTCACTGTCAAGCATGTTTTCCTTACATGTATATTACATCACCCCCATGTGCCCTTTCTGTCTTTTGTTCTGTCTAACCAGTTTTTATCAAAACTTAAAAGAATCAAAGGTATAAACCTCTGAGATGTCAAAAGCACAATGTACGTCTAAATTTAAAAGTAACGTTGAAATAATACTTTTTGTATCTAATTATTTTCTACCATTAAACTCGCATGTTTCTCGAGCTCTAAGCAACATTTAATGGTGCATTTTGGTTTCTTTTGAATTTTTCATTGGGCTTTTAATATGTGCGTATCTATCTATGCACTCTTAATATTTTTGTATTTGTAATATATCTTAATCCTGGAGAAACTGAAAACAGTGTATCACCTAAATGCTGCATAGCCTTAATACACTTTTGAAAAGTTTTAACTTATTGTGGCTTGCAAATATAACCCACCACATCCACAATCTGTAGCTACATTTAAGTGCATACAGCATTCCTACATAAGGTCATGCGTTAAAAATTGCATTTGAGAAACATATGGAGTAAATATGTGTCCTCTCTTTACTAACCTTAAATGATAAGCCTTAGGAAACTGTTATTTGTCAGTGCTATAAAGCAGATTGTTGCCCAGTGGTTTCAATTATCATCAAAGGATTCTTCACAGGCAGTAATAGTTACATCAAAACCTGAAATTTATTATTCAGGTTCAGCACTGAAGTCTTCACAGTGATTATGTTCCTTTCAACAGAATGCATTTTATGCTGACTTCTCACATTCCTTTTCATCTTTTTATTATTTCCCTAGAATGGCCACCAAGTTAATACGGCTAGTTAATGACAAGAAAAGATATGAGCGGGTTGGTGGCGGCCCCAAGCGGCTGGGAAGAGATGTGGAAATGGAAGAAATGATTGAGCAGCTGCAAGAGAAAGTTCATGAGCTTGAAAGACAAAATGAAGCCCTCAAAAACAGATTAATTTCAGCCAAACAGCAACTTCAGATCCAGGGTTACAGGCAAACTCCATACAGTTATGTGCAATCTCGTGTTAACACTGGGCGTAGAAAAGCGAATGAAAATGCAGGCTTACAGGAATGCCCCAGGAAAGGTAAAGCAAAGCTTACATTAAGTCCTAAATTTAAGTTTTCACAGGTTGTTTTGCACACACAGATTTGTTGCTGTATTATTCATGTTTGTAAGTGTCTTTAGAAAGGGACAGAAAAATTGGTTTTTTTGACTTTGATAAAATCATGTTAAGAGTCACTGGATCATGCTCAAGTTTGTCTAGTTAAAACATTGAACATAACAATTCATCCTAATTCATAGAAGAGGCATGTATGAAGCTACCTAAAATATGAATTGAGTTGAAGTTTTTTTTTTATATTATGGGTGTAAATCATATTGACTTAGGCAAATGGAGAAACCACTAGCTAGTTACATGATCACAGTATTGTTCTGAATGATCACACTTAAGTTCTTCATCCAAACGCCTTCTATAAATTTTACAGAATTATTTAAATCTTTCTCATTGTGTGGAGGCAGCTTGACAGTGGAATGTGCACACAATTAAGGTTTTAAAAAGTTGGGTTCTTGCTCCTCTACTTACTATCTGGTGACCTTGGACAAGCCTAATCATTCTGAACTTGAGTTTTCTTTACATGTGAAAATAAAAGGATTTAAGCAAGTGACCATAAAGTTCTCTTCCATCTCCAAAAAATGATCGTAGGTCCCTTTCCTCATCTTGAAAATGAATCACCTAAAATCTACCCATCTTACAAAGCAATTCAGTTGCATAGAGAAGACTCAATACTATAGACAGAACCTAAATATTTCTAATAAAAATTCCTGATCCTCTCCATCCACACACAAACTTTATTTATAATGAAGCAAAAGTCAATAAATATTTTTAAGTAAGTTTTTTTCATTTCCACTACGAGGGAAGGAAATAAGATTTTAGCTCTAATTCATCTTCGTTTGGAATATGCTTCACATAAAAACCAAACATTTCTAAGGAAATAAAAAAATCATGTAAAACTTTCAGTTCATTGAGAGAACAAAAAACACCATCTGAACAGAAAGAAAAATTTGTTCTATTTTTTTTTTTCCAAGCCAAAATGTTAACACTATCTGTTCCCTAGACAGAGTCCCTTTGAAGTCAATAAGGCCTCCACGCAGGCAGGAGGCAGCTGCAGGATGAAAGGGCTTGGCAACTCCCAGCTATGTGAGATTGGCAATGGACTTTGAATATAACCAAAGTAATCATAGTGAATTATAAATCAGAAAATACATTCTGCCACTAATTAACTTTCTACATGGAAGGGAGCACTTGACTTCCCAGAGCCTCATCTTCCTTGTCTGTAAAATGGAGTGATAACACCAGATTAGAAAAAAGGGCAGGAGATGGTAGGTCCACAGTAACGTACAAAAATATATTTTACCTTTTAAAAGTCGTTTATCGTCTCTGAACTTTAGTTTTATCATCTTTGACTGTTGTTGATAAAGATGACCTCTGCGGTCTGCAGGGTCTTTTATGCTAAATAAAAGCGATGCCCAAATATGAGATGAGCATGGCCAGCTAACTAGGGCTGTGGGTTGCTGTTTAAACAGGAGAGTTTGATGGAAGTTCCTGCCTATAGAAGAGCCACAGAACAAGAGAGTTCTTAAAATGTGACTGTGTAGATTAAATTTCTCCTCGTGTTTACACTCTTAGTAATTCGGACCTTTTTCACTGTTTGGTACGGAGTCCAGGACATACAAGTTGCACAAAGCACTAAATAGTGATGAACACTTTCCTAAGTACTGTCTTTCTGGGTAAACTTGAGGCATCATTATCAAGGTTGATATCTTAGTAGCCTTAATAGACTCTTCAAAATCACCTTTGGGGCTGGGAATTAGGCCAGACTTGTCAGAACTAGGGGCTGGATGAGAACCCAGACCCTCTTGGGCCACAAGCAGCCTTACCCCTAAAGCTGCTGTGCAAATGTCCTTTCCTGCTTGTGCTTCTTGGGATAAATAGGATAAACAGGAAATACTCGCTTAAGATGTGATCAATGTAATGTAGAAACAATTCTTATTGTGAAGAACCAATAGAAAGATTTGTACAAAGTGTATACATTTTAAAGTGTAACTATTGGAAAATCACCATGATACTATAAATTCTAAGCAATTTTTTGAGTATAGTGTTTTTTTTTAATTCCAGTAGTGATGTTCAGTGTTTCCATGATTTATGTAGAAAAGCTTAAGAATGACTATTACTGCCAAAATAATATAATTGGCGAATTTTAACACAGTAAGCTACTGTAATGTTTTAGGCAAAGGCTGTTCTGTTCTTTAGACTGGATTATAGCAATAAACATTGAAAGTTTTGGAAATAGCAAATAACAGTTCCATCATTCCTAATTACAGTTTTCATTTTTAAAAAGTAAACTTTTCTTAAGAGAATGAATTTTTTTCTGACCTTTATATTCTACATTTAAAAAAATCTAAATTATGTGTCATATTTTATTTACCTCAAGCTAGTAATTCCGTTATCTTCTAAGTGTAAAGTAACTCCTATAAATAAAAGTATGTCTCATTTTTAACAATGGGACCAGGCTTATAAAATTGCATGTAACTATTTTTATAGGAAAAATTACATTTTAAGTGCAACAGCAAAATGTTTTATTTAAAGGAATCCTATTGATGATCCTTTCTCAAATTACCTTTGTTTAAATATGGATTTCCTTATTGAGTTAGAATAAATCAAAGTACAGGAGACATTTTGACTTAACACTCGCAGTATCTATGAATCACACAAATGAAAATAAGGTTCAAAATGTACGTTCAAGGGGTGTGAGTGAGTAATTTAAAAATCAAAAAAAACCTTTATCATAAATAATAAAAAAAAGATTAAGTTTTTGAAAACTTTTTCTTTCACACCTCAGTTTATATTATAAAGACCTAAAGTTAAAACTTTAGTTCTTTCAGAATTTACTTCAGGAGTCCTAAATCTGAGGTAAGTGAACCTATTTCTGGGTAATTTGGTTTCTACAGTAGAATTTGTTAAGTGGCCAATACTTGCTGCTATGTTTTATTTAACGCCAGCTGGTGCCTGAGATCTAACAGTTCCTTTGGCAACATATGTCTGATTCTCTGTACTAAATAGAGTACATATCTCACAGTACTTAAGAGACTTTATTATGTTACACATGTCCTTATGATAGCAAATCAAGGGTCTTTCCTTTCTAACTTCACTTCTGTAATCTTATTATCTTCAGGTATTAAATTCCAAGAAAAAGATGTAGCAGAAACTCTGCAACCCATGCCTACAAAATATGGCAACAGTTTACTTGAAGAAGCCAGAGGAGAAATACGAAATTTGTACGTATTCTTTTTGTGGTCTTTATAGAACATTGCCTATTGATCCCTCCCTTCCCTTTGTTTTAAACGAAATTGGTTTATGTACAGATAATTTGCTCCATTGAAGTACAGCTAGATCTGTGGGGTAAGAACAGATATTACATAACATGTTTCCAGTAAAATGAGGAAAATGAACAACGTAACCTACTGCATCAATGGACGCCTTTAGAGAATAGTTCTCTTTATTATAATTTTACCCCCAAAGGAATGGCATAAAGCCCAGTCATTAGCATAGTATATAAGCTTTAGAGGCAACATTTTCATTCTCAGAAGAATTGCAGGTAATTTTTTTTTTTTAGATCACAAATTAATTGGCCTTTTTGTGTTTAAAAAAATTGGGAGTGGCTTAAAAGTTTGGAGCTATCAAATACATATGGATTTCAGATTTTGTTTCACTATGATTCTACGGTACTGCATTCTTCATCATATTGTGGTTTCAGAAAAGTTACTTCTGCCACATTGAGCTTACTTTTCCAGTTAATCAAAGCCTTATGATGATTTCAGTGTCCGTAAGTCACACAAATGAAGATAAGGTTCTACCTTATCTACAGGCCTTTGCCTGGATCATCAAAAAGTCACAATTCTGAGCGAGGAAAGAAAACATGAGACAAAGAGTATCCTACTTTGAATAGCTGCTTGGGAATAAAATAGGCTTGAATTTTTTTTCTTTTGAATATTTTAAATACCAGGTATAATCATGATTAACCTGTAAGAGAATAAAATTAAAAGGCTAGACCTAATTATGTTACTGGTTAGTTAGCTGAAAAGCCAGATTTCAGACCAGTTTTTTGAGGCTCATTACACTGGGATGCTGCCAGGCATGGTAGAAATGAAATAGAAGCCAGAGACCACTAAGCTAGTTGTGTTTTGCAAATTTCTTGCCATCTCTCTGTGAAGTGTTTATTTGCGTGGTATAACTGGTTCTGTTCATTTAGTTCATTTGTGTGGTCATACTGAAAGAACAAAGGCATATGAATTATCTGAAGATGACCAGGTCATAGAGCACATTGCAGGTGGCCAATAAATACTGAATTGAATTGAACTGAAGTCCAGTCCGTTACCTAGGACATTATCTTATACAGAGCAACACGTAGAATTCTTCTGTATATACTTCCAGATCATCACATTTAATCTGCTACTATTTCACCATGTCCAGAGGCACTTAAGCTAAAATTTTTAACTTATGCTTGCTTTTTATTATGAAACACTTTCTTTGTACTGATCTTACATACTGCAGATTTTTCCTCAAACTACAAATTCTTGTAAAGATTCTTTATTTCAGAGAAAATGTTATTCAGTCACAGAGAGGCCAGATAGAAGAGTTAGAGCACTTGGCTGAGATCCTGAAAACTCAGTTGAGGAGGAAAGAAAATGAAATTGAGTTATCTCTTCTTCAGCTTCGAGAACAGCAGGCTACAGATCAAAGGTATGTTAAAACAGAAATATCACTTTGATAAGGTCAAAATTAGTTTAAAATACTTTATCATGTGCCATAGAAGGATAAGTCTAGTCTACTTAAAAATCATGTTTTTCCTTAACATTCTTCATATAAGCCTGCTCAGGACCTGCTAACTACTATCAGCAACTCAAGTGTAAGGACATTTTTCCCTAACCCACTCTGCCTCATCTTGTTTCCTCTGCTCATTTGCTCCATTTGCCAAGCCTGTAGGAAGTTCTGATACCATTTGATTGCACCTACCAAGAAAAATGTGTGTGACAAAGACTTAGTTGTTGGCATACCTTGTGAAGAAGTCCAGCCTTACTAAACCTTAATAAGATAGTAAATTTTTTTTCAACCTTAAAAGGTAATAAATTCCATAATACAGTACATGTTTTTTTTTTACATCCTGTAAAGATATCAGCTCTCCTAATATTCAAAGTTTGCATTGAATTCTGCTGATCGTTAGGGAGACAGTGGGGCCCTTCCGCAGTCTCCTTGCTGCCTCTTCATTTTTGATGTGAGATAACATACAATATTTTCTTTCCCATCCTTCCTTGTTGTTTTTTGGTTCCTGATACCTCTTCTCTCATTTTGTACTTCCACCTTGTACTTCCAACAAGACTATCTTTCTACCATATTCTTTCTTGAATTATTTTCTTCCTTTGCAGCCCTTTTCTTTTCTTTTTGTTTCTTTGTTTGGGCCAAGCATACCCAAAAGTAGAGAGAGTAGTGTATTGAAATCCCATGTACCCATCACTCAGCTTTAACAATTACCAACATGTTAACCAATCTTGTTTCATCAATCCCTTCACCTTCCTTTTCTTAAATTAATTAGCCCCTGCCACATATCATGTCATCACACCTGTAAATGCTTCAGTATCTATATTTATTTTTATATATATTATATATATATATATATGTCTGATAAGGAATTTTTTAACATAACCACCATGCCTTTATCACGCCTCATGAAATTAACAGCAATTCCTTAATATCAGCTAATAACTTGTTTATAGTCAGACTTCTCTGAAGATATATTTCTATTGTTTGTTTGAATTGGAATCCAAATGAGGTCTGCACGTTGCATTTGACTGTTCTTTTACGTGTCTTTTATTTCTCTCTTACTATTTCTTAAAACCAGACCTAGATCCTTAATTTGTTTTTTCCCTTTCCAAGGGATATCAGGCTCATGTGGCTAGATTCCCATTTAGAAAAACCAAGTATGATTTTCCACTTTTTCACTTCTGAAAAAAGAGTTTAATTCACCTTCAACAAGCTAACCTTACATGGTAGTACTTTAAAAAGCTAAGAAAAGATGCATAATAGAAGGTTTGTTTTAAAAAAAAAAAGGGCTAAAAATATATATAAAGCTTTATATTTCAGAGATTTAAAAGGTTAATATTATCTCTAATAATTTCTGTTCCTAAAAAAGTTATGTGTAAAATTAAATTATGTAATGAAATTCTATATATTTAGTGACATTTATATACCCTTCTAAGTGCAAGACAAAAAAATGAATTTTGAGAATTATACTTGTATTAGGGGATATAATTTGAATGCTGGTTTTGAACCAGGGTTTTAAATACCTAGAAATTATCCATATTCCCCTAAGAAGAACTGATTTAAAGTTAGCCTTCTTGGAAAAACTCAGAAATGGTTTCTTGTGAGGAACAGTACTGAAGGACCAGACCCTACACTGAATATGGTGATCTTATTAGTAAATTGCCAATAGCCTGTATTTAAAATATTATCTGAAGATAAAAATTCTGTACTTAAGCCAAGTCCAAGCTTGGAGCCCATTCCTCAACAGCTGAGTACAGTTATCAGACTACTTTCTCTGTTTATTTCTTAAATTCCCAAAGAGTAAGATGGACCTTGGGTTGGCCATTCCTTCTTTCAAAGGGGTATGATCATCTGAGAACTAGAGTTTTCAGTGTTAGTTAAAAGGGAGATCCAAAAGGCCTTCAATCCTAGGACTCGAACAGCAGAAGAAATAGAGTGATAGAAGGGCCCACATATTTTAAACTGTAAATATTGTCAGCAAGAGACATCAACATATATACACATAGAAGGGTTTACCTTAAAAATTAAACTGAGGCCAAAGGGAGTGTATAGTTCAAGTGGTAGAGTGCATGCTTAGAATGCAGGAGGTCCTGGGTTCAATCCCCAGTACCTCCATTAAAAATAAACAAATAAATAAATAAACCTAATTATCTCCCCCTCCCCCACACAAAAAAAGAAAAAAATTAAACTGAGGCCTTACAGAGGGGACTATATTATTCACTCCATAGTAGTCTATTTTTTGTCACATCAAAAATTAGAAGTAGAGACAAAATGAGTATTACAGGTAAAGAAACTTTTGTTGCAGAGACCAAAGAAATAAACCAATTTGTACCCTACCTCACAGATTTTATAAAATTGAAAACTACAGGTTATTTGCTTAGAAGGACAGTACCAGTGGTGAATAACATATTGTTTCGTGAAATGCAGTTGTTGAAAACTGAAGGAATGACTTCAAATTAGGGCCTTCAAGTCTTTTTTTCTTATATGTTTACACATAGCTCAAAATTTTATGTGTAACAGCAATTTTTTTGAGACTAATGGAAACCTGTTGAAAAATGTTGGGGAGAGTATAAAACTTGATATAATTTACTGTAGAGAAAAATCACAAAATGGAAAACATATTTAAACTTCTCTTTCATGGATACATTATTTCAGATTTGAAACTCTAGAAGTCTGATCTGAATGTTGGACTCCTTGTTCTCAAACATGAACCTAACGTAGTTGTAGTCTTCAGAGTGCGGTGCTGGATATTTATGGCAAAGAGCCTTTTCACAGAATATTACAGAAACTCTTCGTAGCATGTGTTTAATAGACCAGTTTGGTTTGGCATCGGCTTGACATAAACTTTTGGTTATCCAAAGCCCTTAATTGCTTTGAAGTAAAAGCCTAGTGCTGCTCTTTTTTATTAAAATCATGTTTTTTCCTGTTATTGTGGTCTATTTTGGAAGACTGAGTTGTGATTTTTGCATATGTTCTACATAATGCCTCATTAGCAAAAAATCTTGTATCATTTACAAGTAGCCTGAATGTCTGTGCTGTTTTGAACAAAAATCCATATTAAAATTTAAACAATATAAAAATGCACATTTTCTGCTTATTAGAAAGGCCGTCTTAAATTAAATGCAAAGCAGTAACCAGTGAACACATGTACATGAACATTAAAATCAGGATGATTTTACCTTTTATTGACTTTTTCAACTCCAAAAATATTTATACTCTTACCAAATGTGTAACTAGTTTGTGCTAAGTGGTTATTTTTTTTTAAAGTAAATGTTAGGATGTTTACCTTCTTAATTAAAAATCATGTAAGTGCCATAATGTCCCAATGGAGGAAATTTAACCCATAAATATTTCAGGCACTGACTTGCCCTATTCCCTTTGGTTGACAGCACACTGTCAAATCTTAAGACACAGAGGCCTTTTGCAGCCACACAGCATAAGAAGCAGCTTGGCTTTAGGGGCTCCATCTTTCCAGCTGTGCACAGACGTGGATTACTTCCTGGCGCTCTGAGTTCCTCCCCAACTTTTCATTTTGAAAAATGGCAAACCTACAGCAAAGTTGTAAGAACAGTAGCATGAAGACTCACATACCTTTCACCCCTTGGCATGTCTGTGAATGACACAGCCTGCTCTGCATTCTGCCAGCTCAGGCACAAGCCCATCTCCCTCCCTCACACTTCCTCCTCTTTCTCTCAGTCTCTCTCTCTTTCTCTCTCTCAGAGTTAGGCGCATTTATCACATCTGCTTCTCTACACTTCAAAGCATCTTCTAGGAACAAGGACATCCTCCTACATAACCACAGTACAACTATCACACATTCAGGACATTTAACAAGGAATGAAACAGTAGGATCATCTAACTACACAGACCATATTCAAATTTCCCAATTGTCCCAATAATGGCCTTTATAGCTTTTTTTTAAACAGCTATTTTTATTTTGTTTTGCTTTGTTTTGGTCTCATATACAATCATGTGTCATGTATTGTATTTAATTATTGTGTCTTTTAGGTTTCCCTTATTCTAGAGTGGTTCCCCCGTCTTTTTCAGCCCATTGATAGTTGTTTGCTGAATGCCCCTCAGTTTGGATTTGTCTGATTGCCCAGCCCCCTAATTTAGAGGGCACATCTGGTTCTCGGATAGAAGGATAACTGGGGCCAGGGATAACCATGCAAACATTATTATTACACAAGGAAGTGATCTGTCATTTAAAAAAAATATATTCAAGTTCTTACTGTTGTTTTGAATACCTTCGAATTTGCCTAATGAAAAATATCACATTCAAATACTATTTCTTTTATCCTATTTTTTTTATTATTAATGTTATCTAAGATTTTTGTGTGTGTGATAGTTGCCTGGCATATTTTCCAAGCACTTTATTTAAACCACAGAAATTATCACATTTAATAGAAACTAAAGTATTACTGTGTATGTGAGAGTGGAGAGAAAGCTAAAACTTAGGAACATCTTGGAGGAAGGAAGCAACTCAAAGGAGTGGGAAGAATTTCTCTGTTAGGCCTGGCTCCCTCCCATAAGGACTCTAGCCAAATTCTTTCCTTCTCTAAGCCTCAGTTAGCTACCTCAACTGTGAAATGAAGAGATTGAAATGACTAAATGGTTCCTTACCCTTTAAACAAACAGCAGCTTTTATCTCCAGGGACCTGTGATTCTGAAAGATTTGTCTGCTAAATAAGCAGTTTGTATTAATTCAGTCAGTTTGTACTTCTTTTTTTCATCCAAGACCTGTATGATGCCAATCATTGCTTCTGATAATTGAGAAGTAGCCTGTGTTACTGCACTGATTTGGTATAATTCTGTCAAAAAATAAAAACAATATAAACCTTGAGTTCACTTTTGTAACTTAATTGCCAGTAAATCTACATTTCCCGTTGGGCTTTTTGATATATTGAATATAATTCTCAGATTCCCATTTCTAGTTGGAATCCATTAAACTTGATCTTCAAAATGATCCCCTTGAGAAGATGAGCCAGGATTTGGGTTCTTCCTGTTCCCAACTTGTCCTTGGGAGTGCTCCCTCAATTTTCAGAAGAGTGTAATTATATATATGTAGAAAGCTCTGCATAACTGTTCCCCTCCATTCCTTGGAGCTGGGGGAGGTTGACAATAAGAAAATACTGAGTTCTGATTTATATTTTTAGCCAACAGCACAAGAAAGATATAATCCAGAGGCAAATAAACATAGAGACAAATTTTTTCCTTTACACAATCTTAAATCAGAGAGCATTATTTTCATCTAGGAACTAAAGTAACAGTTTTGAGCAAAGTCATTACCTTTCAAATAGACTTCTTAGCTATTTTAGTGAAGCTTATTCCATTTAATTTACTAGCAACCTCCTGCAATCCTATTCAGAAGTGATACCTTGATTGTTATCTGTGTATCCCTAGTAAGAGCTATGAATGACTGACACTTCTTTCAACAATACACTTGCAGAATGTCTGCCACTATTAAAAAAAAAAAAAAAAAACCGTATAGGATTCCTTAATCCTTAGATTGTTTCAGCCTTATGCCCTAAACTTAGTCAGCCTAAAACTGTTACTCGAAAAGGACCTCTTCGTTCTGTCTTATAAATATCTTACCTAACAACTTTCCAGAATCTCATAGCCTAGTTTTTGTATTCTAAAGCCCTCTCTTCTAAATGGTGTTAAGTACTACATTATAATATTTTGCCTCAAAAAAATCAAGAAGCCTTTTTTTAGCATTCATAATCTGTACTGCAGCAAAGAATGAAATTCTGACTGGGGGCCTGGGGAGAGTTTTATGCCTGGGAAATGAAGTATAAGAAACTTTCACTGGAGCAAAAGATTTTGGCTTCTTAAGCTTTCATATTAGACTATACATTACATAGCAGCACTGAAAGTTTTTCCTTCTCCAGTGTATCTGAGGTTTTAAGTTTCTGGATTTATTATGGCACCCAGTAGCAAAGCCGGAGTCAAGTGTTTTCAAGGCTTCCATTAGAAATTCCTCTTTCAGAGTTTATTACTTGACTGTTTCAAATTATGTGAGAGAAACTTGGCACATAGGTTTTTGAGCTGGATTACTTTTTCAACATAAAATCTAATTTATTTCAGTTTGTTTTTAATCTTAGAGATGGGCCAACAGCTCTTCTCATAGTTTTAAGAAGATATGATTATGATTCTAAATAATATGTCTTTTAAAAAAAGAAAAAGAAAGAAAAGAAACTATACTTTCCAACTTAATGTTCATAATTTTTTCAAAATCTTTGTTGAAAAATAGAAGAAATTTATTTTTACAAGGTATTTAATTAGTATGCTTGATATCTGTTTGCAGATCATTTCACCATGTGTAATGCAGCATGTATGATTTGGTGCATGACTGTCAGAGTTCATCTGACTGTTTTTACTATGCATTGTTCTTGCTGTTCAAATGTCTTCATCCTGAAGATTTGATGTTCCCTTCATAGTGCGTGGAACAGGGCAGGAAAATCTTATGTGGCAATCACTTGAAATATTGCTCGTAAAATTCGCCCTGTCTCTGTCCTTCAAAGAAAACCAGCTGGAGGCCTTCCTCTACATGCGGAGAGATCTAGGATGGGCCACTTAGCAATGACTCTAGCCCCTTCTTGCCTCCAGCATCCTTCTCACGCTCCTTGTCAGCTTTCTCTGACATCTCCTTCCCTCTTTCCTCTCTCACATCCACCCTCATTCTTTCACCATTTCATTTATGTAAAATATTGATTGGCAGGCTTCAGATCATTTTTCTTTGTACACCTTCCTGAAGACCAAACCACATTCTTCACACTGTTGCTTTTAACTTTAATGTACTTTGTATCATTGACTCAGCACTTTCAGCTTAACAGCAAGTTATCCTTTTCTTCTCATTGTTCCATCAAAAATCATAATAATGGCTATTATCTATAAAGCCCCTAAAACTGACACTTTACAGCACTTAAAGACTTTCAAGTGTTGTATTGACCCAGAATAGGTGCAATCTAGCAAACTGACTTTTTTTTTTTAAAGTACCGCATTATTATTGCTGTTTCCTAAATACAACTTCTGTTGTATTTGTGCCCACTTGTTGGGCCTCATTAGTATAAAATACTAAGTCAGCTTTCTTGGCAATATTTTGAAAAGTTTAAACTCCAGAGACTTTAGGAAAATATTTAAGAAAGTATCCACCAATTAGACCAGTGAAAATTTTTGAAAGATACTTACTAGCCTTTGCCTTACAAAGAAAATTCAAAATGAAAACCTGCTATTTCTATGACCCTATGTGGCAGATGGGTTATTGGGGCTTTTTTGTTACTATCATCAAGTAATAGTTATTATTCAAACATATCTCATTTATATATATATCTTCTTGAAAATATTTACATGCTAAAAACAAGTATAATAAAATATCAGATACTGCTGAAAATATAAGAGTTGAAATTACTTGAATAGTATTCTGTCCTTTTGTATCAATAAATGTCACTCTGTGGATTAGTCAAACCAAGTAGTTCTGGGGAAGACAGATAAATTCTATTTTGACTTTTTAATATAGAAAAATATGAATATTTTCTTCCTATTCACAATATATTTTCCCTTCATAGTTTTTTTAGTGAGTAAAAATAATACTGAGGGAATGTTAGTGAGTGCACTGTTGACTGTGTGCTCAGAACTACTAGATAACATGTTTTAGACACACAATTATTTTAACATTGTGTTAAGACTGTACCCTGGGCAAGATCCAGGTTCTTGGACTTGTTTATCTTCTGTGTGAAGACAACTAACTGTCCGATGCCAAAATACAATGAACTTTCAAATATCAAAGAGGAAAATTAAGTATTTCAAGTCCTCAGCTGGTTTACAGATGTGTGAGCTTTGTAGTCCATTTTCTGGCTCCAATAGGGCATTGTGACAATTTTTCCAATATGTGTATACTAGTAAGTTTTGGAAGTAAAATTGCTCACTTTAAATACTGAAATAATTTTCTGAACTTAAAATTTTTATGTTTATTTTTTCTTAAAAGATGAAGTCTAAAACCAAGCTTCACAATTTTTAAAATACTTTTGAATGTAAAACATATGAAATTAAGGAACCTTTCTCTGTCAGGAAAATAAATGCCTTTTGAAAACAGGGACTCATTTAGATCTATGATTAACCTTTAACAAGATCTTCCTGTTAAATTCTACATTTGCTTTAATCTCAGTAGGAAAAATACAAACTAGTATTGCAGGATATAGAGTTTCTATATACCCTGTGGACGTTAAATGATCTCTTACAGCTAAAGGCACATCTGCAACATATTTAAATGCCAGCTTTGGGCATTATTAGTATAAAATGCTAAGTCACTTTTTTTGGAAATATTTTGGAAAGTCTGAACTCCAGGAGGAAACGCCAATAAATGGTAATCTTATGATACCATTTGTTTTGAGGGAGTGGTGGGAAGATGAGTGGCTGTATTGCACGTTTTCATTTAGTGAAAAGTGGTATGATAGTCGTCCTTAAAATAAGCAGTTTGGTGGTGGAACAATGGCTGTGCTAAAGACCGATGGCCTTTTGCGCCATCTTTCAGGACACTGGAAAATGATTTTAAATTCGTATTATCCCTTGTTGTAGAGGTGATAGAAGTCATTAAATTTGGGGCTCCCTTCAAACTCTGAGAGTCTATGAATTAAGGAAAGTTCAAGAATGATTCTTGGTTGGTTTTAAACAATAAATCTATCCTTAGAAGGTGTAATAAGCTAAAAACCTCAGTGACTGATAATGCAAGTGTAAATTTTTTTCTAGGTAACGTACAGTGAAAAATTGTAGTCCCACGACAGACTATTTTCCTTCTGTCTTACATTTTTTATTCTCTCTCTTTTTCTTAAATACATCGTTTGAAGGTCAAACATTCGGGACAACGTAGAAATGATTAAGCTTCATAAGCAGCTAGTGGAGAAAAGCAATGCTCTTTCAGTAATGGAAGGAAAATTTATTCAGCTTCAAGAGGTACTGTGATTATTTTATTATGGTGATACATAGATGCAAAGTTTCAAAAATAGAGTTCATGGTTTTTTTTTAAGTAGAATGGTCATAACACTAAAAAGTAACTTTTAAAGATTGCCCTTCTTATTCTCGAGTGTGTATAATTTCACTTCATATATTGTTAGTTATTTATTACTTAGTAACTAAAGAAATAACTAACTGCTTGGATTTTTTATAAATAGCTGTGTCATCTTAAAATAATAAGCACATTTATCATAAATCATCTCATGTCCAGAAAAGTTATTTTTAACTCCTTTTGACTGAAATCCTGTGGGCACATAGCACTGAAGGTTTAGATGTATTTGCATATATCTTCAGTTCTAAGCATTTCTGAAATATCCAAGATAGATCCAGGTAATGAGTAGGTCAGTAATCAGGTTTTGTTAAATCTTTTTTGATATGTGGTGTTTTGTTTTGTCACTACCAGTATCAGAAAATGTTTGAATACCCATCTTGACAACTGTTAGTGTTATTATTTTTTTTAATCCTAACCTTTCAGGTTGACAATACTTAGGACTTTTATCCCCATGGTTGTTTTAACAAGAACTGTGGCCCCACAGGAATGTGCCATCAGAGAGCTCCTATTTATTAGCACTGCATAATTAACATGGGTTCTGGAATTAATGAACTCCAAAACATTCCAGATGAGCAGAATTCATATTAAGCAGTACTTTCTTTGAAGTACTGAAACAAGGAAAGCAGTAAAGTGTTGCAAAGCATAAGGTCATCTGAAGCCTAAATTCACTATTGAATGAGATAAATATTTTTAAACCGTGCTCTGGGTCGTGTTTTCCATCCTTGCAGGAAAAAGATTAAAAATACAGATAGTTGAAATAAATCTAAAAAGAAGGGAATTAAAAAGTGATTTTTGCATTCTTTTATCACTTCAACTGTTTTGCTTTCCATTTAACAGTGACTCAAGGTATTTGTTTAAATACCATGAATAGCAAGTGTCTTCGATAGCACAGGTACCTCTTTTGGGATTGACAGTGGGTAAAGATTTGAGAAGTTCAGACCAACAGCTTCAATAAGGCAGAAAGCCCAGAGAAAGCTAGTTAAAGGTAGTATTCTATAATCATACCAAGAGTAACAAAAATAGCAGTTAAGTGGCTCAACACCCATGTTTCTTTTAAATAATTGAAGAACTTCAGTAGTTTAGTGATTTTAATTAGCAGATGAGATATTATATGTTATGGTCATATGGACTCTGAAAATACTTTAGTATAATCACCTTTTTATTTGTAAAAAAAAAAAGTATGTGGCATTTAAGTATATAAAATTGAATTTAAGACATATTCATAAATAAGTCAATTGAAGGGGGAGTAATTAGGCTTATTTATTTACTTTTTTAAGAGGAGGTACCAGGATTGAACCCAGAACCTCACACATGCTAAGTATGCGCTCTACCAGTTGAGCTATATCCTTCCCCTCCAAGTCAATTTTAAAAGTTAAGGAGACTTCAGTAACTATTTTACTGAATTGAAATTTTTGACTTAAGTGTATTAAAATTAGAAGCTGGCTGTTTTTATGGTGTGACAAATCTTTTCAGTTTGAATATCTGTGGTCAGCATTTATTTTTAACCCATGCAGCAACATTTTTAGACAGCATGTCCAGCCACTCTGAGCGCAGCAAAAAGAAAAAAAAATTAATTACTAAAACTAATTTACTCAGTAGTCACTATTAACAAGTCAAAAAACGAGTAGGAAATAAAACAAAGACAAAAACAGTTTGCATAGTATGACTCTGTGCTAAACTATTTTCTTCCTCATGATACACTTTGGTCAAGAGTGCCTTTTACGGAGAAACTGTACACTGTATAATAGCATATTAAGACAGTAACATATATACATTGTGAGGTCGAGATAAACTGTGTAACATGAACTTCAGGAGTAAATTCATTTATGGAATGGTAATCGTTCATTCAAAGCAGAATCTGAAAATAATTTTGAAAGGATTTCCTTTTTCTTTTTCAGAAGCAAAAAACTCTCAGGATCAGCCATGATGCCTTGATGGCAAATGGAGATGAGCTAAATATGCAACTTAAAGAGCAGCGTTTAAAATGCTGCAGTCTTGAGAAACAATTGCGATCCATAACGTTTTCTGAAAGGAGAATAGAGGAGGTAAGCTCTGAAAGAGTTTAGCCATCCATTGCATTAAAACTTCTCTGGAACTGTTTTGGAAAAGTAAAATAGAGACATTTCAAATATTACATTGGCTTTAAAATCCTAAATTACATGCATGACACTCTGAGCACAGCAAAATATAGTCAGTATATTACGTGCATGGCAAATTGGTGCTTAAAAATCCTTGCAAGTGTGCTGAGACCCACTATTTATCTAAAGGATTAAGGATCCTTGAGGGAAAAGAAACCCATAACATTTTTAAATGGTTGCAGGATTACCTGTGGAACTTAACTTTCTCAGCCTTAACAACTTATTAGTCATTGGAGATATCAGAACAATTATAGGAATATGTCTGTTTCTAAGGAGAAGGATGTTCTTCCCAGCATCAGCAAGTTTGTGAAATTGTTTTTTTTTCTAGGAAGTTGTTTAAAAACTCATCTTCCTATTCGTGTTGCTTCTCATGTCTCCCAGCCAGCACAATCTTTTTCTGTAGGCTGTTAAACTTGTTCTTAAAGAGAATGGAAATGAAATAAGATGCCTACCTTCTGTTCTCGTCTTGGAAGAATCTTTTATGGTGTCGTATACTAGCATCAAAAGAGAATTCTGAAAATGGAATGAATTTTAAGAGTACTCTGATCCATGGGAAAAGGTTGTAACAGTAAAATATACTGGTGAATGAAACTTAAATACTAGAAATAAATACAGAAAGCTACCTTTTAGTCATAAAGATATAATTATTACCCTGATTTTATTTCTAGAACTATTATTCATCGGGATGAAACAAGGTGTACAATTTTATTTATTCGTTCATTTAAAAGATGTGCTACTGGCTCTTAATAAATTCTAGGTGAAATGAGAAATTGTATCTTCAGAGTAAATAGCAATTGACACACTTTGAACCATGAGCCAAAAGAAAACTTCATCCTTTTATTTTGAGGGGCCAAATGGAAATAAATACAAAATGAATGTAATGATGAAATTCATTGGAGAGGAAAGTAAAAAATATTATGTTTCCTCAGACTTAACAGCAAGCTTTTAACACGTTCTTTATTGAGTTTTGGCACATGTTGCTATAAAGCAGTGCATACGTTCCTACTAAATTAAAACAGAAATATTAATTTCATGTTTACTTAACAACTTGGAAAAAATTAGTGCTAAATTAAATACAGACAATATAAGTGGGCTAGTTCGCAGCTGCAAGTTAGAAATCAAGACTGAAACATGTTAGCTTCCTTGCATTTTTTTTTAACCCCCACATGGTTTTATATGATAACCACCTAATGTGTAATTTTTTTTTTTCATTTTAGCTTCAGGATAGAATTCATGACTTGGAAAAGGAACGGGAACTTTTAAAGGAAAACTATGATAAACTTTATAACAGGTAAACCATGATTCCATGTGCTCTCTCCTTCTCTTGTTTGAGATCTTTCTGTCAAAGCATTGGATGTCAGAATACCTCATATTGACCAAACAATTAGCAACAGATGATTGCAGGAAATCTATATATGTTATAAAAGAAAAATAAGCTTTTTTAGGCCCTAGTAGTAAGTTCTTTAACCTGAGTGGCAGTCTGTTACTAAGAAAACCATATCCCTTTGTTGCCAGTAACAACTACTGTCATTTATTGAACACAAACTGTAAGCTAAATACATAAGTTGTTGTAACTTTCTCACAACAACCTGGAAATGCAGATTTTATAAATGTCCATTTTGCAGACAATGAAAGGAAAACAGGATTAAGTAAATCTGCCTATGTTCTTAAAGCTAGGAAGTGATGAAGCTTGTATTTGAACCTCTTTTGGTCTCTCCAAGCCTGTGTTTCCTCCACTGGGCTGTCCAGCCTATTAGCTGAGAGTGATTCTGTTGGTGGAAAAGCAGAGGTGTTCACTTACAGTTATTTCTGTGTCTTATAAAGAGAAACACAAGCATCTTTATCTTAAGATAAATGTTAAAAAGCTGCTTCACTTTTTTAAATCTGCTTCATAATTATGGTATTTTAAAAATTAATCCCTTCTGATAAAGTTAGCAATAAAATTCGGCTTCACAGTTAAATTTAGTTAAGTGATACAGATGTGTGCCTGTGTGTATTTTTAAGTCTTTTCAGTGTATGATGCTGATAAATGATACATATCAGTTTACATGAAAGTAAACTTTATATATATTGAAATATATATGTTAGAGCTGGTGTTCAGCAGTTACTTCTCATGGATCATATTTGAAACACCAGAAAATAGCCATCTGATCTACAGATATACCTTTAACTTTTTAATTGTCTATGTTTTATGTTTGATATGTTTTATAAACTAAATTTAGTTTTGGTAAATTAAAGAAATCATACCTAAAAAGTGTAAGGGGAGGCTCTGATTTTGGTTGACTTTGAAAAGACACCTAAATTAGTGTTACATCTCATTCCAGTGGTATGCATCATCTATGTCGCTTGTACTAGTGTTAATTATCTCTGCAGAGTGGCTCATTATATTAAGGGTGGCTAACAGCAGGTTCAGACATCACTTAAAGTAACACCTGGGGCTCTCCAGCAAGGCTAGACTGACTGAAAATCTTTAGGTGGGATTTGCCTTGGACCCCCTTCCAGGTGATTTGGCCCTCGTGCTTTGTTCTGGTCCATCTCTCATCAGCCTTGGTTAATTTTACCAAAAGCATTTCTTACACCTCCTGTTTTACAGTATTTCCATCTCTATAGAACAACACATAGGTTTATATTGTTATGTACTTAAGTATTTGGTAGTTACGTGTTTGAAAATTTTAAATTTCAGTGTACAAATCACACAGCCACCACATTATATATAACAGAGAAAATGATGTTATCCCCATCTCTTATAAACGAGGGAACTGAGACTCAAGAAAAATTAGGAGACTTGACAGTCATGTGGCATTTGCTGAGAGTCTAGCACAGTACTAAAACTTATTTCTTTTGACTCTAAAACTTGAATTTTTTTTCCCTGCACCTTACTATCCCTCTGATTTTTGATTGCAATGGAAAATTGTGTATGAGAAAGGGAAACATTCATGGAATAACAACTGTCATAAATTCACATATTTTTATTCATTTATATTTATCTTCAACATCTTGTAATTTCAAATAATTTAACATGGTCTTAATATATGAAAATAAGTGCCATTTAATCATTACTTATACATTTTCTACTTACCCCCAATTTGAGGATTTACTGAACATACTTTCTTGTAATTAAAAACATTAAACTTAGCTAGCAATGGTGCATAAATGAAATTTTAAGAAAGACATGTTTTTCTCATATGTAGTTTATCACCATGAAACTTTATCTTTCCATATTAGAAGATGATCTAAGAGTGTAAATCTGACTTTGAAGGGTTGTTTTTTTTTAATGTTTTATGCTTGAGCAACCTTTTTTTCCTGTCACATTAAAAACAGACTTCATTATGCTGCTTATACTTGAATTTTGTGTGAGGTGTTTGGAAGTAAATGTGTATAATAAGTGTCAAAACATTTGTGTCAAAAAAAGTCACTTAGGCACAAAACCCAGCAAGCACACATGATAGTAAATAGAACTATAAAATTCTCTGACACAATTTTTTTCATATATAATATGTTTTCAGAAGCATGGTTGGAAAAACTTTACAAAAATCAACATCCTCCCTAAGATTCTTTACAGCTCTTGTATTTCATGGCGATGTTTTTCATCATTACCAATAACTAATGCTCATCACAAATTACACTTATTCCTTGCTTGGTTAGTCATAGTGATAGCATGTTTTTAAAGGAAAGCATTTGTTTGTTATTCAAAATTGGCAAGTTTTCAGGAGAAAAATGTGATTTGCAGATTGCATTCTCATCTTCCTTTTTCAAGTGATATTTTGAAATTGTTTATTACTTGACATATGACATATTAGAGAATCATCTGGTAAGATAAAATCCTCATGTAAGTATTTGGTATGAACTGTTTTTAATGTATTAAAATATTTTTGATACAATGCCAAGAAATAAGTATAACTTTAAGGAATGTTCATTTAAAAAATTCAGAATAAAATTTTTGCAATTAAATCTATTTGATCAGAGAGACATTCTATACTATAATATATTTATGTTGTGTCCCATTTTTGAAGTTAATATGGTTATAGGATGATGAACAATATAGTTTTAGCTGATGAATGTAATAGTCCTTCAACTGTGATGTAGATCAGTAGCCCGGAAAATGTAGGTGTCACCACTCCTGTGAAACTTCCACACCTGCCCTCCCCCAACCCCCGATACCATCCCGTTCAGATTCAGTCAACTTGAGTTTGAATTCAGAGACTCAGAGTTTGAATTCAGTGATTTTTAAAATATTAAATCCCTGAGAGATACTAATCTAATGCCTATTTAAAAGAAGAGTTGGTCCAGTTTTTGAAGATGATATTAACTGTTTTAGGAATTGGGTGATTCAAGTCTTTACAGTGTGATAGTCATCTATTATCAAAGTTTAAGGGAGCATTACTGACCACCCATAGACTCTCTGCAAAAAGATCTTAGGATGGAGATGAATTCTTCAGCTCTTTTTTTCAGTCTTATCATGTTGTTGACCAAGGGTGTGTGTTTACAGTATGCTGACCATGGTGGGCATTCCACCGTAGGCTGATAACTTTATCACTCCTGCAACATAATACAACAATGAATTGTGCACAAAGACCAACTATGATTCCCCGCTCAGTTGTCACTGTAGGCAATATACAAAAACATTTTCATGAATAAAAGGTTCTCAAAGACTGTTTTCATATGCAGATTTAATCATGTACACAGCCTCTACAAAGAAAATGGAGCCAGATGTGGTTTACCATTTATAGTTACACAGATGGCTCCAAGCATAGAGGAATACAGTAAATTCAAAAGGAATTCCTCATGAAACTCCAGTGGAATGTAATCCTAAATTTAGAGGGAAGATAGCAGTGGACTAAATTCAGAGTGACTTATGCTGATTTACACTAGTATTTTGTGGGTTTGGAAAAACCAGGCTGCTAAATTGTTCTTAATTTAAACACATACAGCTTCTGATGTTTCTGCCAGATTAACTGTTGGTGATCTTTTTGCTGGTACTAATGCTATTGGAACACTACTGTTTCTAATTTTTGGTGGCTGATATAATGTATGGTTGTGCCTATTTCATCATGCTAATTTTTTTTTCCAGGTAGTACATGTTTTTAATAATATGAGACACACACATGCATACACACATATACACTCACAAATATGCATATATATGTATGTATTTGGTGTATATAATTTGACCAGGCATGGAAATATGTTTGTTCTTTATTAAAAAATGAAAATGGAAGGGAATATTCTTTAGTATTTAAAGTACATATTTTATTTGGATTTCATTTAAACCTAGGTAATTCCACCTTTGATAAAATTAACTTTAAATATTGGTATATCAGATTCATGCATTTTTTAAGGTTCCGTATCCATATGTGAAATGAGAACATTGATAGAAGAAACAGATGTCATATTTAGAGAAACTTCTATAATTCCATTTATTTTTAAGAACATATTATTCTAAATGCAATAAAAACATTCAAACTATAAAATAAATACACAGCTTTATTCTTTTGAAAGCTGTGCCTCCCAGAAAAGTATCTCTTTTGCAATAAAACCTCAGACTAGCTGCAAGCAACATGAAGGGCAATTTTCAATAACAAGCTTCTTTTCCATTTACTTCATCAGTACAAAACCAGGTTTTGTATATTTCTGCTTCATTTACTGGGTTTAAAATAAGTAGTAGGGTCAAAGCTGCTGATAATTATTCAGTCATATCAAGCTTCACAGATAATAGTTTTCTGCTGAAGTTCAGATCGAGACCAGTTTTTCTAAAACCTGGCTATCACCTGGGGGCTTTATAAAACTATGAATTCCTGGGCCCCAGGACCTTCGTTTTTAATCTAGCACCAGTGTCTCATTTAGACCAGCATTCAGCATTCAGGAACCTACTGGCCTAAACAAATGTTTACTGTATACCTCCTGCATATCATTTAGTTATTTGCAGCTGGTTCTTTCAATATGCTGGTCCTGACCATTAGTAGATTTTAATCATAGTTTAAACTGCTCCACTTTTATTAAGGAACAATAATTCTGTCTACATCATTCTTATTAAGGTGTTCTTACTTGGTTTTCACCCCAACCATGTGTTAAAGTAAAACTATTTGTGCTTAGCCTATTGCTCTTTGCTTTTTAGGACAAAAACTGCATTATCACTGCTTCTTGATAATCAGAATTGCCGTCTTACAGTTCAATATGCTGTCATTTTGTGGCCAGTATTTTGTAACTTTGTTATTATCACAGACTCTTTAAAAGTTTCAGATTCTAGACTTAGAGATCAGGTGGAGAGTTCCATTTCTCCACATTAAGTGGGTTTATTCGTGGGAGAGAATGGTTTTGTCCGATGTCTACTGCTGAGGTTTGAAATTGCGGATTCCTCTGGAGTATGTACGGTATCTGAATTCCTTTACTAGTCCCACAAAAGCTGCTCACTGCCAACTTTTCTGACTTTAGAGCTCTAAATTAAGGCCAGTTCCTTTGCTCATCCCACAAACTCTTTCATGTTCCCTAACCGCAGCCTGAGAAAGGCGCCTTGGTTTCAACAGCAGCAGACCAGCATATGTTTACTTAATTCCTAAGACATGATGACAGTGGTCTCTGTGCCACTAAAAGCTTTTCTCTTTATTATTTTCGGTTGAAGCTGATTTCCAAGCTTTCCTTGCATGTCACGTGTGTTTTGCAGTGCCTTCAGTGCTGCCCATGAAGAGCAATGGAAGTTAAAGGAACAGCAGCTGAGAGTACAGATTGCTCAACTGGAGACTGCTCTGAAATCTGATTTAACAGACAAAACTGAAATCCTTGACAGATTAAAAACTGAAAGAGGTACATGTAAAATGACTACTGACTTATTCATTTCAGACATGCGTGTTATTCCCTGTTAGTCACTGACTCGATAAGTACTTTGGCGCCTACTGTTCTGCTGGGCACCTTGCTACGTACGGGGGACACAGCCTGTGTTAACAGCCATCCACTCTTAGGAGTTTATTGATTGCTCAGAATTTCTCTTTACTCAGTTTAGCATATGTGCCAAAGGAATTGTTTTTTCTGAGTTAATCCTGTTCAGGTTGTCTTTAATTTGTTTAATTTCCCTAAATTTATTCAACAGTCAACAAGTGAGTACCAGTTCATGCTAGGCACTGTTTTAAGTTCTGGGGATACAGCAGTGAGTAAAACAAAAACCTTGTCCTCATGCAGCATACATTCAATAGGGAGAAACTGACAATAATTATATAAATATGTGATACATCAGGTGGTGGCAAGTGCAGTGGGTTAAAAGGGGGAAAAAAGGCAATGTAAGACAACAGAAAGTGGTAGAAATCGTTGCTTGGATGTTTTTGATCTGGCAAACAGGGAAGATCTCTCTGACAGTGAGATGTCTAATTCTACTCTGTGACAGAGAACTTAAATACCAGGAAGCCTTGTCAAGATTCCCCAGCTAAAATAATAATCATTAATAAGTTTCAGGTCATGAATCCCAGATCTCACCCCTCTTGTCTCATTGAAGTAAAATAGTTATAATTAAAGTAGATGTCTGCTTTACTCTGTCATACACTCACATACACACAAATGCACAACCAGGGACATGAATTATTTGCTCCAAGGGTTGTATCTGTTTGCTCATCCACTAGATAAATCCAGTGATACAATAATAAGGTTGCTCCTTTTGAACATTCCCAACAGTTGCATGAGAACATGTAAAAGTTTAATGCAGACTCTGAAATTGGGAGGCATCTTATAATTGATAACATTTTTTAAATTATGGTCTGACTTTTTTTTCAACATTTTAAGAAGTCTGAAATTGGAATGCATCTAATAATCGATAGTCTTAATTTCAATGAAATATGTGTGCAATATTTATTTACCAAGTGCCTAAATTTGATGACAGATGGTTTATGAATTTTTCTCTAGAAGACTGTGAGAATAAAATGGTGACATGATTTCTGACTGGGTAGATGTTTAAAAGTTTTTATGTCAAAGATCCATCGTCCTGATTTTAATGTGTAGTATTGATTACTTAACAGAGTGCCTTATTTAGTAGTTGCTCAATAAATTCTTTCACTGAAGTGGAATTGCTCGATATTTCCTCTCTCTTTCTAAAGAAAAGAGAAATGAAATAAACTTTTCTTGTTTCTGTGCTTTCTGTACTTCCCTAGGTATCAAGAATTCCAAAACTCTTATCTTTAGACATTTGAATTGGTCTCTGGAAAGAAACTTGTAAGACGATAGACTCTTGGCAGTGTTTTTTTACATAACCTGTTTATTGCTGTTGGATTAATTCTGGGGGTTCTTTTAAATTACTGAAACTACAGTTGCTAAGTTATTTTAATGCAACTAGTCCATTCCTCATCTTGTTTTTTTTACTTTTTTTATGTCTTTTTCAGATTGTTTGAGTAATAAAAATAACTCATGTACCCTTTTTTTAAAGAGTCCAGTAAACAAAAAAATTCTGAAAAATCACTCAATCCCACAACCCTCGAGATAATCACAATTAATATTATTATGTGTATCCTTCCAGAGTTGTTTCTGTATGTATACATATAATTTTATAATGTGCTTTTTTATTTATTATGAAATTGTTCCTTGAGTACAAATATAAATTCACAACGTCATCATTTATAATGGCTGTCATAGTTTTCCAGTGTGAGGATGTACCATAGGTTGTTTTACAATCTTCTATTGATGAATTTTTAAATAGCTTCAGTTTTTTTAAATATCATGAACATCTTTCTACACAGATCTTTATGCTTCTATCCAATTATTTTCTTAAGAAAAATTGCTAGAACTGAATCTTTATTTTTAATGCAACTGTGATTCTAGTTATTTTTGCTTGAATACCTGAAATTTACAGGTCTGATAATTTAAGTTTTCTTTGTGAAAATGTTACAATAGATTATAAGAAAAATAGCACAGCCTCTAAACCAGTTTTTTTTTTTCCCCAGGGAAATGCTAAACAAAAAACTGAAACTGTCTATTTAAGGAAATCTTTTAATATTTAGAAAGTTCCTTTTTGTATTACAGATTTTGAAATTATTTAATTTTACTTTGAAGTCTCTTCACACATTTACCTTTTCATGTATCAAGTGTTCTTTGCCAGAAGATGTTTCCCTGGCTTCTTGTAGTCATTCATCTAACTGGCAAATTATTTTTAAAGAATACTCACCTCTTTATTCAAGGTACAAATTAGTTTCAGATTGTGTGAATATGTGGGGGAAGGATATGTAAATGCAGTTTGCATTTGGTTAATGCTTAAATTAACTGCATGTGTTTAAGGGCCTGCTTTTGAACGTTCCTTTCTATCTTTAGCTGAAATGCATAATTCAGCATAATGCATATGGTTATATTGATCACAGCTGAAGATATTAGCACAAAGGAGCTCTGAAAATTGTTTAGTTGAATTGTTCTCTGCACTCTGCTTATTAATGGTGTGCTTGAAGAACATAATTTTAAAAGAGTGAAATGTTATCTCATTTGGATAAAATGCTGTTTAGCTTAACCTGCTTTTTGTCAAATCATTCCGTAAAGAGGTTATTTTTCATCTTGTACAGGGTGCTTTGATTTTTCATATTATAATTCAGCAAGTCTATTTCCTCTCTGAACTGTAGCGTCTCCGTACTTTTTAAAGACCCAGGAGTTATATCCCCAATTAACAGTATAAGAAATGAAAAATATAGGAGATAATTCTACATAAAATTCAGTGGGAGAGTTACTGATATTCAGTAATATCTTTCTTCTCCCACTAATAAGTTATTTTCCCACTAATAAAGCCCTAGTTTTAAAAATATCAGTGAAGTGGGAACATAGAAATTGAAACAAAAATCAGTAAAGGAAGAAATATTTGAATAAGCTTATTTATACCAGTAGTACATTATTCTTAGGACCCTGCTCTGAAAAATTGAAAGAATAGAAAAACTAGAGCACAGAAATAATAGGCAGAATATGCTGTGTCTGAAGATGGAGCAGTCATCTTTACACTTTAGGTCCCCTCAGAACCCCTAAAAGTTTCACTGACCAGAGAAGGAAATTACTTTATCCTCGGGACCTTGATTTCACATCTTTCTGACCATATTTACCTTCTTTTTTGTTACCTAATCATTCTATCTGGATGTTGTTTTAACCTAATCAACATAAAACAAAGGATTCTACATACTTATTCTACTCTCTAACCAAAAGAGCAAATTTATCTCGTAAGAATTCATATTTATTGTTATCCTAAGTTTTAGTTTAGAGACAAATATTTGACCTTTAAATTTCTAAGTATTGTTCACATTTGGAAATTCTTTCATTTAGTTCACTTAATATTTATACTCTAGGATAACCTTTTAACCTTTCATCAATAAGAAAAATATTTACGTATTTGATATTAAAATGGCTATACATTCCCTAGGGTTACTTTTTTTTTTAACTTTTCAGGTTGCCAGGAAATATGTGATATTAAAAATATTCACATTTAGTCCATGTCTTCTTAACTGTGTGTAATTTACAGTTTTTACTTACATGTAGTATTTGTGGCTTGGGAACACAAAGCTTTATAAAAGCCAGAGACATTTTTGTATAAAATGCAGTCAGTGTGCAAATGTATTCATGTAAAGAATTCTTGGCAAATATGTTGATACCCCTTTTTTTAAGAAAAGGAAACAAAAATGTACAACTTGAATTGAGGACTTAAGATAATCATAAATCTTTTGTGAGCAGGATGAAATTAGTAAAGACACTTGGGATGACATGGTTTAGAGTTAGTCCATAGGGAACCAGCAAAGGGGAACACTTGACCACCACAGTGAACTCTAGTGAAGGGTATACTTAAGAACGTGGGACCAAAGAACTGATTTGTTAGCTAGCTATTATGCTTTTTTTTTTAAGTTAAGCATATTTAATGCAGGGAGTGAAAAATTAGTCTCTTTATGGATTTGCTGTCTTCTGTAGCTCTACCCTGTACCCCTGCTCATGGGTCATGGCGAATGAGCACGTAGGCAAACGTAACCCGTCTCCATTCCTTAATGATAGCTCTGAGTCCACGTTCTAATTAATAACATGAACGCAATGAATAAAGAACACGTGTGAATTATTATTGATTCTACCATGCACTGGTTGAGAATCCACTTCTCCTACCTTAACGGATTTATTAAAAGCAGGGTTGATGAAAATTATGGATCCAGAGTAATTACCAGAGAAATTATCTTGCTTTAACAAAAAGACTTTATGCTAAATTGGGAAAAGAAAATTCAAGGAAGTCAATTTTAAAAAAACTAAAAGACAAAAATTTTTTTTGCATGCCTTTCAGGACCCTTAATAAGTAAGTAGAAATCATAGATTTAGAAACATATTTTCTTAGGTATTTTAGATAGAATGTTCCTTTGAAGTCCCAGAGGCCACAATTTCCTTATATTAATACTGTGAACCTAAGTCTTAAGTTTTTGATAAGCAAGTGAATCATATGGTGGACACATGATAGTGTTCCTTTGTTCCTCACTCCCCTGCTGCCTTTGTCTAGGTGCTAGCTCAATTTCCCCTGCGGCCAGGACAATGCTGGATCGAGCTTGGTGTGTGTCATGAATTAAGTTAATTTAAAATGTGTTCCTATACCTCATTCTCACTTACCTTCCTAATTGTGTCAACTTTATTTTTAAGACCAAAATGAGAAAGTTATTCAAGAAAATAGAGAACTGCAGTTACAGTACCTGGAACAAAAGCAACAACTTGATGAACTTAAAAACCGCATGAAGTTTTACAACCAGGTGAACTATTTTCTTATTTAGGAAATGAACTCCAAATTTTTATCTAAATATTTTGTGTAAAGAAAACACTATACCACAAAGCAAAAGAATACAAATATATTACTTAGTTGATTAATTCATGCTATGGCAGCTTATGTTCCATGAGGGTGATCTGCATAGTTGGAATATCTCTTGTACTTTCCATTAATATCGTGAGCTTTTACTGACTGTGTCTTTTGCAGGAGAGTGATATTAATGCTGATGAATTGAGTGAAGCTCTCCTGCTTATAAAGGTAACTTTCTGAACGTCACTATGATTTTCATGTCTGCATATAACTGTTTCAGCATAATGCTGACCCTTATCTGTAACCTTTATACTGAGAGAATGAATTATTCAGGAAAGTGGTCAGGTGACATTTAGTTACAGCATATACATATTTCATAATGACATCAAAATTACATTAAAGTAGACCTCAAAAACTCTTATTTAAAGCACTTTCTCCAAGTGTAACAAACATTTTACTTTTATGTGCCCCACTGTAAAACTAATCAACAATTTTCTTTCCTGAGACACCTTGGTGCACCCTATTATCTTAAGTAAAATATTGAATTATATATGTCACCAGAAGAAATTTTCCAGTTCTGGGATATTCTGTTATTTACAAAAAGACACAAGAAAATATATATCTTTCCTTTTAGATTATCACAGTGTAGATTTTAATCAAATGAAAAAATAGGAATAAGTGTTCATGATTCTTTAAGTCATGAAGTAATAAACTTTTTTATTTCTCTGTAGTTGTTCCAAATATCTCCCCAAACATATATTCTACATCAGGACTATTTTATTCCTGATAGGAAATGGAAATATATCTGTTTTCAATTAATGATTGTTTTCTTGCTACATCCGTATTAATTCACAATTACATTTTAGAACTCTTGGTAATAAAACATGTTTTTATTTTAGGCTCAAAAATCACAAAAAAATGGAGACCTTTCTTTTTTAGAGAAAGTAGACAGTAAAATTAATAAAGATCTAGAGCGTTCCATGAAAGAGCTGCAAGCGGCTCATGCAGAAACAGTGCAAGAACTGGAAAAGACAAGAAACATGCTAATCATGCAACATAAAATTAATAAAGATTATCAGGTAATGTAATACGCTAAATTGGGAGGGTAGGTTTTTTATAATTTTCTACTAATGATTGATATTTCTCAACAGTATCATGTATTCTCAATCTGTTATCATATATTACCACATGCCTGGAGTTTAGCCTTGTAGCTAGATACTTAGACTAAATAGTTTAAAAACAAATTTTTTTTTTTTGAGTCCTTGGTTTTAGAGAATGAATAGTGGCAATGAATTCCCCCTTTACGACTAGTGTTAGCTCATTCTGCAAATGGGTTATAGTTCTCCTGAAGTCCTGCCACAACCACATGTTATATTAGCTTTTAACAAATGGGAATATTACCTCCTTAAAAAGGAATCCAGAGTTTTGTTGATTTTACTTCTGATTTATGACCATTGCCAAGTATAATTTTCTAAACTGTAAGCTCTTTGAAGTCAGGAAACGATGGCTTACAGCTCCTGGTATGCCTAGGATCTAGAAAATGCTTGAATCTTAGTTGCTTTAAAAAATGAAAGTGGAACTAATTGTAAGTAATGAAACTTGTTATCTCTATTTTTTTAGATGGAAGTTGAGTCAGTGACCCAGAAGATGGAAAATTTGCAGCAAGATTATGAACTCAAAGTGGAACAGTATGTTCATCTTCTTGATATCAGAGCTGCACGCATCCAGAAACTAGAAGGTACAATGTGCACAATTCTTTGTCCACAGTTACTAGAGGAATGATATTTATAAGAGTTGAAAATATCATCCAAATGTACACTCACAATTTCTTTTTGCTCTTTTTTTTCCAGTTTATTAACTATAATAATAATTTATCAGAAAGGCTGCTTTTATCTGATAATTTTCTACTCAAAAATTTTTAGTAATTCCCTGCTACTTATTGAATTCGGTGTTGCAGGCAAGATTTCAAAGTACTTTATACAGTACTACAGACTAAACGTAACCACGTCATTTCTAACTTCTCCTCTCAGCATTTCTAACTTCTCCTCTCAGCAAACTGTGCATCTCAGTTAAATTAATCTGCTTGCTCTTTGTCAGATTCATCTTGCTCAGTCCCACCACCAGGCCTTTGTCTGTTCCACCTGAACCTCCTTTCTACCTTGGCTCCAAGATACACCCTTCCCTGCTATGAATTCTACATAAATGTGCACCTGTGCCAGGAATCTGGCTCCAATTACTCTATCCGTCCCTCTACTTGAAATGCCGTTACAGTGATTTTCAGATTTTAGCAAGTATGAAAATTACATGGGAAACTTGTTTCAGAGGTAGCTTCCTGGGTTCTACCCCTGGAGATCTTGGGGCCCTTGATTCTGTGTGTTTTGCAACAACTCCAAGCAATTCAGATGCAAGTGCAAGATTGTACTTTGAAAAACACTACCTTAGCACTTACCACTGATACTCTCATGTAATCAAAAAATATATTTCAGGGTTTTATTATTTAAGTGTTTTTCACTGTCGGAGTTTTGTATGTTCTCTGTGACGACATTATAAGTTCTACAGTGATAAGTACTTTGTCTCTCTTCATGTTCTCTGCCATGCAGTACCTGAATTCAATGAACTACGCCAGCAGTAATTTTACACTCTTAAAAATCACTGAGAACCCAAAAGGCCTTTTGTTTATATAGATTATATTTATATTTATCATATTAGAAATTAAAAGTGAGAAATTTAAACAATATTTGTCATATTAAAATAATACTAAGCACTTTACATGTTAACACAGATTGCAGTATTTATTTTTTAAAAGCTGTATTTTCCATACAAAACAAAAGTGACAAGAGTGCTATTGTTCTAAATTTTTTTAATTGTTTAACCTTTTTGCAAATCTTTTTAGTGTCTCAACTTAATAGAAAACAGCTGGGTTTTTATAGCTGCTTCTGCAGTCAATCTGTAATGAAATCACACATCATATAGGTTCTAGGAAACTATATTATATACTTGTAAGAGAATAAAAATGAAAAAGATGTATAACATCTTAGTATTATTTTAAAAATAGTTTTGACCTCACAGACCTCCAGAATAGTTTTAGGGACCTTCAGGGGTTCCCGGACCACACTTTGAGAACCATTACTCTAAGCAGAAGGGTTTAAAAACATCTTTATCTGACTGAACAAGGTTTTCCAGAGTTAAAGAGCAGTGTGTTCCTTTTATTTCAAGTAGTACTCAATAAAAATTTGCTTAATGTAATTTTCCTGAATAACAAGGCGATCACATAGTTTGAGACTTCATTCCTTTGAAGTCCCACTAAATCTTTACCAATATATTTTATGTATCTCCTAAATTCATTGATTCATTCCGTAAACATGCTCAAGTTCCTAATGCATCCTACGCAAAGTGCTAGGCAGTGAGAATACAAATAGGAAAAAAGCTCAGGCACCCTCTCCGGAAACTCGTGCGATGTGAACAAGTAAGTAGACAATCACACTTTACTGTGAAGGGTGTGAGGCCAGGAAAATGCAAGAGCTACCATGGAAACTTTGAGGAGAGAATGTCTGTTTATTCCTGAAGGTTCAGGGAAGACTGCACAGAGCAGGTTTGGAGTCTTTAAAGATGACAGAATTCACCACTGAGTAAAAGCAATGAAAGGCTCCCCAGGCAGTAGATGAAGCCCTGTAAAAATGCCCTAACTGTAAAACACTGCCATTCATTTGTAAAGCTGCCTGTGGATCCATCTATTTGGAATTCAGGATTAGTAAAGGGAGGAGAAGCTAGAAATAAGGCTGGAGAGAACCAAGTCTTGAAGGCCCTGTGTGCCACCCTGATGAGTTTGAACCTTATTAACCTAGAGAAGCACCAAGGAATTTTTAAGGTAGGGAGTAGTACACCCAAAACTGCATTTTGGAGATTCTGCTAGAGGTATTGGGGAAAATGAGTAAAATTTGGAAGAAGGAAGCAGTTTGGATTCCATTAATAAACTGGGTAGTAAACACTCAGAGTATAAGTAAGGTAGCATCAGTGGAGATACAGAGGACAGGGACAAATGGATAAAGACTTAGGAAATGGTTTTGAATAACAGTTACACTACAGATGTGGGGAGAATAAAAGAAAAAGAGGAAACTAGGATGACTCTGTGGTGTGTAGCTTAGGCAACTGGATGAATGCTAACAACATCACTTGAAATTCAAAATACAGAAATAACTAGGAGAGAATATGATACATTCTGCTTTGGATATACTGAGTTTGATGAGCCTAGGGGCTATCTAGACAGAGGGCTCAGTAAGCCACTAGATGTGTGGGTCTGGAATTCAGGAAAGAAATCTAAATTAAAAATAGGAATATGAAGGGATGCGGGTATAGCTCAGTGCTAAAGTGCATACTCAGCATGCGTGAGGTCCTGGGTTCAATTCCCAGTACCTCCGTTATATATATATTTGTGTGTGTGTGTATTCTTTTAAAAAATGAAAAGAAATATGAGTTTTCAGTATATTGATAGTAACAGAAGTCATAAAAGAGGATGAGATTACCTCTGAGAATATGTAGACTAAAAAGAGGATAAAAAGAACCCCAGCAAGCTGGCAGAAAAAGAGAAACCCTTAAAGAATGAGAAGAGAGGTAGGAGGAGAAGCAGGGCAGACAATGTCATGGAAGCCAAGTCAGGACAGAAGTTCACAAAAGAGGAGTGTCAATTAAGCAAAGAAGTCATCCGGGTCAATTAAGCAAAGAAATCAAGTAATACAAAGACCAAAGTCCATTCGATCTAGCAGATAGCAAAGGTGACCTTTCCTGGAGTAGTTCCATGAATAAAGTTTGGAGGGTCTGTTAGATGAGGAATTGGAGACACAAGTATATGTTACTCTTTATAGAAATTTGGATGTCACATGGTGGGAAATGTGTATCTAGAAAGAGATAATATCTTTTTGTCTATTTTTTATTGAAGTATAGTTGATTTACAACATTATATTAGTTTTGGGTCTACAGCATAGTGATTCAGTATTTTTGCAGATTATACTCTATTGTAAGTTATTACATGATAATGGCTATAATTACCTGTGCTATACAGTATATCCTTGTTGCTTATCTATTTTATACATACTTTGTATCTGCCAACCTCATACTCCTAATTTGTCCCTCCCTCCTTCCCTCTCCCCTTCAGTAACCACAAATTTGTTTTCTGTATCTGTGAGTTTGTTTCTGTTTTGTGTGTACATTCATTTGTATCATTTTTTGATTCCACATGTAAATGATACCATATCATTTTTTGATTCCACATGTAAATGACACCATACACTATTTGTCTTTCTCTGACTTATTTCATTAAGTATAATATTCTCTAGTTGCTTCAAATGGCAGAATTTCGTTCTTTTCATGACTAAGTAATATTCTATTGTGTAGGTATACCACATCTTTATTCATTCAGCTGTTGATAGACACCTGGGTTGCTTCCATGTATTGGCTGTTGTAATTAGTGATGTTATGAATATTGGGGTGCATGTATCTTTTCAAATTAGCGTTTTCATTTTTTCCAGATATATACCCAGGAGTGGAATTGCTGGATTATATGGTAGTTTTATTTTTAATTTTTTGAGGAACCTCCATACTATTTTCCACAGTGGCTGCACCAATTTATATGCCCAGTGAAAGTGTACAAAGGTTCCCTTTTCTACACCTCCTCTCTAGCATTTGTTGTTTGTAGACTTTTTGACGATAGCCATTCTGACAGGTGTGAGGTAATATCTTATTATGGTTTTGACTTGCATTTCTCTAATAATTAGCAATGTTGAGCATCTTTTCATGTGCCTGTTAGCCATCTGTATGTCATCTTTGAAAACATGTCTGTTTAGGCCTTCTGCCCATTTTTTGATCGAGGTTATTTTTTTTTGTATATCGAGTCTTATGAGCTGTTTATAGATTTTGAATATTAATCCCTTGTCGGTCACATCATTTGCAAATATCTTCTCCCATTCAGTAGGTTGTCTTTTCATTCTGTTGATGATTTTCTTTGCTGTGCAAATGCTCTTAAGTTTAATTAGGTCCAATTTGTTTATTTTGGCTTTTATTTCTTTTGCCTTAGGAGACAAATCCAAAAAAATATTGCTACAATTTATGTCAAAGTGTGTTCTGCTAATGTTCTCTTCTAGGAGTTTTATGGTTTCTGGTCTTACATTTAGGTCTTTAAACCATTTTGAGTTAATTTTTGTATATGGTGTGAGGGAATGTTCTAATCTAAAAAGAGATACCTTTTTTAAAAAGCAGCTTTGTAGAAATACAGTTAACATACTTTAAACTGCACGTATTTAAAGTGCACAATTTGGTGAGATTTGACCTATGTGTATACCTGTGAAACCATCACCGTAATCAAGATAATAAACATATCCATTATTCCCCCAAAGCAGAAAAATATATGTACTTTAATGAGCTGAAGGGAAGGAGCCAGTGGAAAGAGAAATTGACTTTACAGGAGAGAATATAATAGGAGCAGAGAGCCGAAGGGGCAGGTGGAGTCTAAATATTTACCTCAACTGTTCATTCAAAGGCCTTTTTTCTCTTTTTTTCTTTTTTCTTTTCCCTAGTTTAGCCTGTATTACCACTTAAGTTGTGATTTTCTTGTTTAACAAGTGATGTCAAAATAAATGATGAATTTCTTTATAATGCAATATTGTTTACAGAAAAAATAGTGTAGTCACAGAATTTTAGATTGAGACTACTCACCAAAAGCACTCAGACTTTCTACCACTTTAAAAGCCAACTTGTGTCTTTATACGTCAGTGGTTTAAAACCTCTAAACTGTGTGTCTTCTCTTGCAGCCCAATTAAAGGATATTGCCTATGGCACCAAGCAGTACAAATTTAAACCGGAAATCATGCCAGATGACTCTGTTGATGAAATTGATGAAACCATTCACTTAGAACGAGGCGAAAACCTATTTGAAATCCACATCAGCAAAGTAACCTTTTCTTCCGAAGTTTTACAGGCATCTGGAGATAAGGAGCCTGTCACCTTCTGTACTTACGCTTTCTATGATTTTGAACTACAGGCAACTCCCATAGTGCGGGGCCTTCATCCGGAATATAACTTTACTTCTCAATATCTTGTTCATGTTAACGACTTATTCTTACAATATATTCAGAAAAATGCTATCACTCTAGAGGTCCACCAAGCTTACAGCACAGATTATGAAACAATTGCAGCATGTCAATTGAGATTCCATGAAATTCTAGAAAAAAGCGGTCGGATATTTTGCACAGCAAGTTTAGTTGGTGAGTACAGTCTTATAAGCTTAGAATGTTTGAATTACTGGTGAGTTTATATGGCGTTCCACATTAGTATCGTCTCTTACTGATTCCACGTGCCTTTACGGTAAGGACAGCGTTCTCTGAGTTGCCCACAGTTGTTTGGACTATCTTCAGTGTCATTGATAATGTCAATACAGTGGCTATTAATTTTTAAAGCTTATTAGTGCAATGTTTATTCACTGTATTTATACTTTGTTTGATTAAACATTAATTATAGTACATTTATCAAATGTTTTTTAAGAGCTTATCATGTTAGCACTCACTAGGCACTGGGAATACAGTGATCAGTGATAAACAAGACAGACAAAGCCCCAGCCCCCATTTAGTGTTCCTTCTAGAGGGGAAGACAAGCCATAAAACAAACATCCATATCATCAGATACGAAGAAAAATGATCAAGGCAAGAGGTTAAAGAGAGAGATGGAAGGTTGCTAATTAGATAAAGGCTTCCTTGAGGGGGTGACACTGGTAAAGACCTGAATAAAGATCCGTGCCAGGACCCAGGGGAGGAATGTCTCAGGCAGAGGGAACAGCAAGTTCAAAGGCCCAAGGGAAGAACAAACCTGACATGTTGGAGAGTCAGCAGGGAGGCCAGTGGCTAGAGCAGAGATGAGACCAAAGCAGTAGACTGGGACCAGATCACACCACAGAGCCTTGGTGAGGAGTGTGGACTTTTTTTTCCTCTGCTTGATGCATGTCATTGGACAATTTTGAGGAGGGTAGCCACACGATCACACATAGCTTTTAGAAAACCACCCTGGGTGCTGTGGGAAGAAGAGTCTATAGGAACCAAGAGGGAAAATAGGACCATTATCAGGCTGTTGCATTAATCTGTGAAAAGATGGTGGTGGCTCAGATTTAGATGGTAATGAAAGTGGTGACAAGAAGTGGTTATATTCAGTCTCTATTTAATTAACTATTCCTTGAAGACTTGCTCATCAGTTGAATGTAAGGTGATGAGGGAAAAGAGGAGGTGAGAATTTCTGGTGTGAGTAACTAGGAGAATGCTGAGGCCATTTATTGAGATAGACCTGGAAAAGGAACAGATTTCAAGAAGAAAACTAAAAATGGTGTTTGAACAAGTTAGATCGATCTGCCTGTTAGACAGCCAAGCGGAAATGTCACCTCAGCAGTTGGATGCACTGCTCTGAAGGTCAGGGACAGAAATAAGAGAGTGGGAGTCATTAGCATACAATATATTTTAAGCCTTGGACCTATGATAATTTCACATACAGAGTGAACATACGTGAAGAAGAGAAGGTAGCCAAGGACTGAGCCTTGAGAAACTACAAAATTTAGAGTTCAGGAAGAAGAGGAAGAACTAACAAAGGAGACTGAGGAGTGGCCAGTGAAGTGGGAGACAAACCAAGAGCATATAATATCCTAGGGCAAAGTGAAGAAACCATTTCAAGAAGGAAGGAGAGTGACTTAGGTTCTGGAGAGGAATTTTATTTTATTGATCGCATAGGCAGTACATTCCCATGATTCGAAAAACACAAGTTTATACGTTAAAATGTCTGTCTCCCACCCCTGTCCCCCACCTACCCTGGGTTCCCTCACCAAAGGCTGTGCGTTCTTCCAAAAGAATTTTATGCATATACAAACAAATATATGTGTGTGTCAACATTCTTTTAGGACCTTTTTCTTAACGATTGCTCCTAGAAGCCATAGAGGCAGTCTTCACAGAGGGAGAGAATTGAGCTGCTGAGTTGTAAGGAGTTCTGAAGGTGTGCAGGGCAAACACGCAAGTGGGTATTACATAACGTTTATATATGACAGAGCTATGGTGCTTTTCCCCGTGCTTATGGCACAGTACAAAAATGGGAAGGTGTCAAAGATTTCTTGAAAGTTGAACTATAATGTGGAATATCACATTTATAAGTTGAGGTTTCATATGGTATGTGTCAGACTACACTGAGTACAACTAGTAAAAAAAAAAAAAAAATACCATAGCATCAGAAAGAATCTGTGGAGTATTTGATTCAATGTTTAGATTTTTCTTTCTATTTTAGAAGGATTGAAATAGAGTAAATTTGACTCTCTCAAACCTAGTTTGATATAGTTATTTAATCATATTTAACACACAGTGAAACTCATACTTGCAGGAGTAACTTTATTTTCTTTATCTCTGTTATTTGCCAATCACACATCATTTGTGCAAGTCATGTATTTTTTTACTCAGTATAAAATGTATTGTTTCCATGCATAATACCATTGATGTATTTTTACTGGTATATATTTTGATTTATGGGACTATTTTAACAGTGAGATACGTATTGGTTTGTAGGAACTAAAGGAGACATCCCAAATTTTGGCACAGTGGAATACTGGTTCCGATTAAGAGTTCCCATGGATCAAGCAATTCGACTTTATCGAGAGCGGGCAAAGGCTTTGGGATACATAACATCAAATTTTAAGGGGCCAGAGCAAATGCAGCAGGTAAGCTTGTTTGACTTTAAGACCCTTTTATGACACAGAAATTTTATAGTGTTTTTTTATATTATCATGCTTTAAACTGGAATTATTTTCTTTCACAGCCATCAAGTGGCTTTTTTTTAAACTTTTTATTTTGAAATAATCATAGACTTACAGGAAGTAGCAAAAGTAGTCCAGAGGTCCTGTGTAGCCTTTACCCAAGCTTCTCCCAATTGTAACATTTTATATAACTATAGTATGATATCAAAACCAGGAAATTGACATTGGTACAACACTATCAGCTAAGCTACAGACTTTATTCAGATTTTGTACATTTTACTTGCACTTTTGTGTGTGTGTATAGGAGGAGGCAGAGTTCTGTGCAGTTTTATCATGTATATATAATCATGTAACTGCCACCACAATCAAGATACAGAATTGGTCTGTCACCACAAAGGAACTCCCTTGTGCTAGCCAGGACATTTTTGAGAAATAGAATTGCAGTACTACTATTACACATCAAGTGACTTTCATTGCAATTTCTCCTGTTAAGGGAATTAATAACTATTATTGGACCCTCAGTTATTCTCCTTCTTTCCAGCTGTCTCAGAAACTGTTAGGTTTCTGAAATGCAAAGTAGAATATAAAATGAATGTTCTTTTACATGAGAACTGGAAGTTAAAGTGCAACCCCTCAGGCATTTCCCAAACTTTGTTTCATGGAGTCTTAATAGCCGTATTTCCAAAAGAATTCCATGATCCAATAAATGTAGAAAACACTGAATTGAGCAAAATTAAATGGGATCCTTTAGGACTTCTCATGTATAACATGAATCTCAAGAGGAAGCATAAAGTATACACTTATGTTGAGTAATAAAGGGATAGAATATAGTAGAAACATTTTGGAATGTCTGCTCAAGTCATGTTTCTCTTTTTTCGTTTGGAGCTACCCTCTCTCCTGATCCGTGGGACTGGGCCAGCTTTACGTTTGTTCGTCTTGCTCTCTCCCACTCCTCCCAATTATAGCTAATGATTCAGGAATGTCCACCTGCCCCCAGCTGAGCCAATCAGATTCTGCTTCTTGAGAGCAAGAGAAAGCACAACTTTCCATGCCTGGAACATGTAAGGTTGGGAGCTGTGGGGCAGCCATCTGCTACCATGTTAAATGGCAAAGGAAGAAAATGGGACTAGGGGAGAAAACTGGAAACTAGATGGAGAGTAAATTCTGGTAGCTTTCCAGTCCCATCACCTTCCTAAGACTGAATCACATTTCTGCTATGTAGTTCTACGAAATAACCCGATAACCTTATATTAAAGTCTCATTTCATTGTATTTGCTGACTGGAATTAGTTTCTATGACTTCCAATTAAAGAACCGTGACTAATATAACACTGATTTCCCAAACTTCAAGAATGGCACCCATTCCCCAGAGGGAACTTTCTGGACAAATATTCTTCAGAACATGCTTTGGGAAATGCTGTTACAGAAAAGGAAATTAGAAATAGAGAAACCACTGTATTTATTTGGTTTTGTAGTTTAAAGGGTTTTGGACTCCCAGTTCATGGCTTGAATAAGTCACTTACTGTTGGAATTTCACCTTTTGTGGGTAGACTTGGGAAGAGAAGTGGAGAAGGTACTTTGTAAATCATTCCACTCAGCTTTCTATTGCCAGATGCAGACTAGCCCTGGGAAAGCAGTATTATGATTCCCTTCTCAGATTTCCCCTCTCCACACCACCAGATGTCTCCACTAAGGAGATTATGACTATAGTTCTGTTTTTCCTTCTCCAATAAAGTTCTCTAGAGTCAGACGTTCCAGATGTTGAATCCAGTATCAAAAATTCAGTGAAAGAGTGGTCCCCTTGTGGAAGGTGGAGAATTCTCTGACACCACAAGGCCCTGCAACACTGCATTCCTGGTCCCAGATCACGTCAGCCGTGGTGCACTTAGCAGTTAGTCAGTGTGGGTGTTTGCTGTGATACTTGTGCACCGGCTACCTGAGTAATAGTTCAAGAAAGGGCCATGAAGTAGTTTCTGACTCTGCCTGATAACTCCCTTTGCTCATCTCTCTTCTGAAATGTCCTCCCAAGCCAAGGTTTTACCTCTGCAGGGTTTATCTCTCACTCTGTTCCCTTGTTCTTATATAGCAGTTGAAATCTGATATACTAGCTAACCTTGGCCTCAGGTATCTGTTCCCCCAAACCCCATTGGTTCAGGATGAGGGCCAACCCAAATATAACAAAATCATCTTTGTGGATGGGTACCATCAAATTCATTGGATTCTCACCTAAGAATGGGATATGATAGGAATAACTGGAATGGTTGAAGGATTAGCTCTAAATAAAATTGTGAACCAGGAGACATTTGTCTTTGGACCCATCTTTTAACACTTTACCTGTTTATTATTAAATAGAATTAAATAACATGAGATTAGCTATTTTCTTGGCTTTATTTGGTTTTAACAGCAACCTCTACATGTTTGCTCAGTCTTGATGTTTGCTGCTAATAACATCTGTACACATGTTCTAGAGAATATTGGTTTTGAATACGAGTTAAGAGTCCTTAAGTGAGAAGTTCACTATGAAATAAAAATATGCAGCTTTTTGTTCATTTGTGAAACTATTTTGTTTGGGGGTTGGCAGCTGCTTTTTATCTTTTCATTGTATTATTACTATAATATAAATATGTATGTTTTTCCAGTTAAGTCAGCAAGCACCCAAAACTGCTCAGCTCAGTTCTACTGATTCCGCAGATGGCAACTTAAATGAACTTCATATTACAGTAAGATGCTGCAACCACCTGCAGTCCCGAGCAAGCCACCTGCAGCCACACCCATATGTTGTGTACAAGTTTTTTGATTTTGCAGACCATGATACAGCCATCATTCCCAGTAGCAATGATCCACAGTTTGATGATCACATGTGTTTCCCAGTGCCAATGAATATGGATTTGGATCGATACCTTAAGTCAGAGTCTCTGAGTTTTTATGTGTTTGATGATAGTGATACCCAGGAGAATATTTACATAGGAAAAGTCAATGTGCCTCTGATTTCACTGGCACATGACAAGTGTATTTCAGGTAAGCATATTTCTTGAATCCATGAAATTGTAAAAAAGCAAACAACAACAACAACAACAAAATTATACCTCAGCATTTTGGATGTGATCTGTTTATAACTAATCTTCCTAGCCTTCTTAGGTAATCTTAAACTTTGGGTGTATAATATTATATTTTTTCAGTTATTTTCTTAGTTGTTGTTGTAGAGATTATAATATGCATCTTAACTTACCTCAGTCAACTTGAATTTAAGACTAACAACTCTATTAAAATTTAGAAAGTCTGCTCCAACATAATTCCATTCTCTCCCCCTCCTTTGTAATATTATTGCCATATATATGTACATAGTATGCCTGTATATGTTATAACCCAACAACACAGTGTTGTAATTATTGCTTTATGTAACTTTATCTCTTTTAAGAGAAGGGAGAATATATATGTAATTATAGAAGACTTATATTAACTTATATATTTACCATCTCTGGAATTCTTTTTTCTTCATACGGATTTGAGTTACTCTCTGGTGTCATTTTCTTAGCTCCATTTCCTCCCCTTCTTTTGTGCTATTATTGTCGTATTTTATCTTGTAAGTACAACATTATAATTTTATAATTATTGTTTTATGCAACTGTCTTTTAAATCAGTTAAGACAAGAAATGAGGAAAAACATATATTTATGCTGTCTTTTATAATTACCTATGTAATTACCTTTATTTGTCTCTATTCCTTCATAGTGATCAGAGTCACCATCTGGTGTCACTTCCTTTTAGCCTCAAATTCTTTACTACATCTTGTAAGTCAGGTCTGCTGGCAATGAATTCACTTAATCATTGTTATCTGGGAATGTCTTTATTTAGCTTTTATTTTCTGAAGGGTAGTCTTGCTGGATATGATATTCTTAGTTTTCAGGTTTATTTTCTTTAGTCGGTTTGAGTACATCAGACAACTGACTCTGGCATCATTGTTTCTAATGAGAAGTCATCTGTTAATCTCATTATGGTTCCCTTGTATATGATATTGTTTTCAAGATTTCCTTTTTTTCTTTTTTCTTTTTCTTTTTGGCTTTCAACATTTCAACTATGACATGTCTAGGTGTGGATCCCTTTGTGCTTATGTTACTTGGAACTTGTTGAGCTTCTTTATGTGTAGGGGACCATTATGTACGAAATTTGGGAAGTTTTCTGCCATTATTTCTTCAGTTGTTTATTCTGCCCTTTCTCCCCCTTCTCAGACTCCCACTACATATACGTTTGTATATTTAGTGGTGTCCTACAGGTCTCTGAGGCTCTATTCATTTTTCTTCATTATTCCTCTTCAAATTGGACAGTCTGTATTGATCAATCTTCACGTTTATTGATTCTTTCTTCTGCCAGCTCAAATTTCCTATTGAGCCCCTTTATTGAATTTTTTCATTTCAGTGATTGTACTTTTCAACTCCAGAATTCCTATTTAGTTTTTGCTTTTTATTGTACAGTTGATATACAATATTATATATTACAGGTGAACAACATAATGATTCACAATTTTTAAGGGCTATACTCCATTTATAGTTATTATGAAATATATATGTTGTACAATATATTCTAGTTCCCATTTTATAATTTATAGCTCTTTATTATATTCTGTTTTATAAGTCATTGTCATCACACTTTCCTTTAATTCTTTAAATATGGGTTTTTTTAGCTCTTTGAACATATTTGTAATAGCTGCTCTGAGATCTTTATCTGCTGAGTCTAATATCTGTATGCCCTCAGAAAGTATCTATGGATGACCTTTTTCTGTATATGTAGCTCAACATTCTCTTGTTTCTTTGCATATCTCATGAATTTTTGTCGTTATTTAAAACTTGACATTTGGGACATCATATCATAGCAACTCTAGATTCCAGCCCTTCGCAGGGTGGTTACTGTTGCTGTTGTGGTTTGTTTGGTGACTTGCCTGGACTAGTTCTATAGTCTTTTTCCCTCACTGTAGCCACTGATGTCTCTGCTAAGTTTCTGTTTGTTTTATTCTGTTTTAATGTTAAGCATGAGCATAGTTTAGTGGTCAGTCAATGGTTAGTTGAAAGTTGGATTTAAACACCTGGAGCTGGCAGGCTTCCACCCTTTGCCTATGGGTCAGTGTATGGCTTGGGTAACACATTCAAAGTTCAGACAATCTACAAATCTCATATTCAGTCAGGGCAAGTTGCTTATTAGGGATTTTTCTGAGTCCTTTTGTTCTTACTGAGGCTCAGCTGATTCTCTTGAGTAAATGGTTTTCAATTTGTTGTACACCTTCGATCAATTTCCAGAGTTCTTAAATGGTTATTTTTTATCATTTTATTCAGTTTTATCATTGCTTTTTGTGGTAAAGATTTACTGGCTCTTCAGTCAGCTGTTCTGTAAATCCCACCTGTGCCTATAATAGAAGTTTTTCACCTCCCTCTATTCCACCTATATCTTTTTTCTACCTGAAGTCTAGAGTTCTTTAGTTTTTTCTTTCCCAGCCAGCCATTAAAAGAAGTGTCCAACACTTGAGAACTAAGTAAAGGATACCCCTAAACAAAAGTTATGCTTGCAATATAGGTTTGTTTTTTTTCAAGTCAGGGATTTTCATACTGAAAAATCTAATGTGATGATTAAAATGCATGACTCAATATTATAGATTCAGCTTGGTGATACTTTTTGTCACTATTATATGTTTTGGGTGGTTTGTTTATTTTATGGACATTTTTTGCTGAGCTACTATTAATTTGGAGTAATTTAGCAAGTCTCAGTAAAGTATATTTAAAATTATAATAGAATTGTATAGTAATAAAAAGACTCCTTTAGATATATAAGTTATTTGAAATTTTGAAGTTTTAATATATTTTTCTACAGAGACTAATTTTGGCAAGAATATCAAATCCAAATGAAGGTTGTTATTTGAGCTATAACCAAGATAATATCTTAGAGGAAAGCTAAGAATTCTGAAGAATTTCTGAATTTAATTTCAGTGATTAAAATATTTATAAGTCAGTTTTCTCCTCTTTGAATCAGTATTACCTTTAAGGCCTCAATCTCTCTGCTTGAGAGATGAACCCGTTATAGATCCTTTTGTCTTTATTTCATTCTCTTGAGTCATTTGAGTTGTGAGTAAAAGCCAAACTTATTTTTAAAGTTGTGTGTAGTTCTTTGCTCTTTTCTAATTCGTATGGCAATGAAGCTTGCTTCTAGCATTAATTGCAATTATTTTTGTAATTTGACAGGAATATTTGAGTTAACAGATCACAAAAAGCATCCTGCAGGAACCATCCATGTAATATTGAAATGGAAATTTGCTTACCTTCCTCCAAGTGGATCCATCACAACTGAAGGCTTAGGAAATCTCATACAGAAAGAAGAGTCAGAAGTTGTTCAAAGGCTACCTCCAGCATCCTCTGCTAGCACATTAGTTGTAGTAAGTAACAGTGACTTTGAATTTCCTATAAAACTTAAAAGACAGTCAAATAAAAGAGAAAAAATATCTAAAAGGTATGTTCACTGTACTCAGTTTGACCTATTGGTTTATTTTAGGCACCAACACCTAAACCAAGACGTTTAACACCTAAAGATAAGAAGGTATCATTTGTGGATATCACACAACATCAGGATTCTGTAAGTAGTAAACACTCAAAATACTGATTTTTTTCTCATAACAAGTATTTGAAATAAATGGTATAGTATATCCTACCTGATTTAAATGGAAACAGATAAATAAAATACTTCTTCCTTTAAAATATTAGCTTTGTAATTTGGCACTGTGCTAAGTGTTAAATGTTCTTAATTCTGAATTTAAACCTTCCTTTGGCCCCATATTTCTCTCCAGTTACTGCCCTAATCTTCTGCCCCATTTACCAAAAAGCAAAACAAAACTGTTCAAAAAGTTGTCGTAATTCTGTCTCCCTTTCCTCATAATGTTTATTGCCCACTGTAGTAAAGCTTTTCCTCATTAAAACTACTTTTGCTAAGGTCACAATGACTTTCACTTTGCAATATCCAGTAATCAACTCTCAGTCTCCATCTTAATCTCCTAGTAAGTTTTGACACAGTGGAGTGCTTGCTCCTTTTTCTCTTGGCCTCTAGGACACCATGCCTTACTGATTTTCCTCCAACTTTACCAGTTATTCTTCTCATTCTCCTGGACCATATCTCTAAATGTTGAACTACCTCAGCAGTCAAACTTCAGAACTGGACCTCTTTTCTTCTCTATCTATATGTACGCAAAGAGATCTTATCCAAAAAACAAAACAAATGAAGAAACATAACAAAACAGAAATAGACTTATAGATACAAAGAACAAACATGGTTGCCAGAGGAGAGAGGGGTGGGAGGAGGAAAGAAACAGGTGAAAGAGGTAGGAGGTACAAACTTCCAGTTGCAAAATAAATGGGTCAGGGGTATGAAATGTATGGAGTCCGTAATTATATAGTATCTTTGTATGGTGACATAGTATAACTAGACTTACTGTGGTGACCATTTTGAAATATATAGAAATATAGAATCACTGTGTTGTATAACAAGGACTAACGTAGTGTTATAGGTCAGTTATCCTTCAGAACCAAACAAACTCAGAGATAAAGAGGTCAGACTTCTGGTTACCAGAAGCAGGGCATCAGGGAGGGAGAGTTTGATGAAGGTGGTCAAAAGGTAACAAACTTCCAGTTAAGAGATAAATAAGTACTAGGAATGTAAGGTCCAACATGATAAACATAATTAACAGTGCTATATGTTATATATGAAAATTGTTTAGAGAGTAATCCCAAGTGTTCTCATCACAAGGAAAACTATATTTTCTTCCATTTCTGTAATTCTGTATCTATATGAGATGATGGATGTTCACTAAACTTGTGTGGTAATCATTTCAAGAGATATGTCAGTCAGATCATCATGCTGTATATCTTAAACTTATATACAGTGCTGTATGTCAATTGTATCTCAACAAAACTGAAAGAAAATACCTAATCAAATCCCCTTGTTTTAAAAAGCATCTATATGCTGACTCTCTCATATTAATAGTCTCCAGTCTTGGTCTTACTACTGAATCCCATATTTATTTTCTTACTGCTTATTTCATGTGCACTGGATGTCTCATAGGAGTCTAAACCTAGTATGTCCAAAACCAAACCTGACTTCACCGACCCTTTTTCAAAATTATTCTCTCTTCATTTTCTCTCATTCTCAGTATATGACAGTCATTCACCCACTTTGCACAGACGTGAAACTTTGAAGGTATCTCCTCGATTCCTCTTTTTCTCCCATCCAGTTCATTCATAAAACCTGTCAACTACACTTTCAGATCATCTCCACTGTTATCACTCGTCACCATCATCTTGTGGACTCTAAAAATAAATATATTTTCTTTGTAATCGAGATATAACTTCTGTATAGTAAAGGACACAAATCTTAAGCACATAGCTCAATGAATCTTTACACGTATACACCTATGTAACCACCCAGATCAAAATATTCTTGCTCCCCATGACTCAAAATAATACCTGGTATATACAGAGCATTTAATATGTGTGCTAAATTAATAAATCAGTAGTTATTATTTAGACAGTGTTTTACAGCTAGCATTTATTGAATGTTTATTATGTGCCAGGCCCTGAGCTAAATGCTTTATATCCATTGAACTCATTTAATCTTTACAACAACCTTACTGTAGTTCATACTAGAATTATTCCCATTTAAAGTAAACACTACTTTCCTGTAATGTTTGCTGAGGTTAAGTAACTTGCTCAAGATCAAAATATTACATTTGGGATTCGGACACAGATAGCCTGATCCTAAGTAAATGATCATTAATATAAAAAGGCATATACATAGAGATGTTTGTTGTAATATTGGTCATAATAGCTAAAAATTATGAACTAGTTAAACCGTTCAACACTAGTAAAATGATTCAGTCAATAATGATACATCCACTCATTGTAATATGTTGTCATTAAAAATGTTTACCCAAAGCTTTTTATCAAGAGAAAATTTTATGTTTTTTTTAATGTAACAGGATATGTTGTATTTACAATATAATTTCCACCGTGTAACCAAAACATTTTATTTGTATTAAAAATTAATTATAAAGAAATAAAATCTAACTGTTTATTAACTGATATTATTACTGGGTTATGGAAATATACTGATGTGTATTCATTTATGTTTTGTTATTTGTCTTTCATATTTTCTGTCTTAGGCATGTTTACTTTTAAAATAGCAAAAATGATAAACTATATTTTAAAAATAAACATCAGTTTATGAGCCCTGGAAAATTGGTTAACTATAAATTGACACAGTAAAAAGACAATTTTGATTATAGGAAAGTACAAGCCTATTCAAGTGTTTGAAATTTTTAAAACTACATAAATAATGCATAATCATCATGGAAATATTAAAAAATAAAAATAAGCAACAAATAAAAATAAAACAATAAAATTTCCCCAAGTCTCTATATCAGAGACAGAAATTTGGTGAATTTTCTTATGTACTTTTTCCCATGGAAATGTACATACAAATGTTTGTTTATTTCCATGTTTGTTTTTAATAAACAGTATGCAACTACATATATTGTTCTATAACTAGCATTTTTACTCAGCAGTATATTGTATATTCTCTTCAGTGTCAGTAAATACAGGTCTACATTATTTTTCATGGTTACAGAGAACTCAGGTGTTTGGATGTACCCTGTTTTATTTAACTAACTCCCTCTTGTTGGACATTGTATTGTTTTTACTTTTTTTGTGATTATAAACAATGCTTCAGTGAACTATGTTTGCAGTTCTTCAATTGCATGTATATACCATAAAGAGTAGCAACCATGTTACTGAAATGTACCAACTAAATTCAGTGTCATATAAGTAACTGCTATATTTGCTCCTAATTTTTATTAGTAAATGTGTGTGTGTGTGTAAAAGTCTTAGGATGATTTGGGATTTAATAATAAATACAAAATAACATACATGCATGTTTTCACATTAATATAAGGAGATCTCTATTCCTGCTGAAGATACAAAGGAAATTTCACCAGAAGTGGAACATATGCCAGAAACAGAAATTAATATGCCAACTATTTCACATATTCCTGAGGTATGTGCTTGTATTAAAATTATTTTGAAAGGTATAATTTGTTTTTTAAAGACTTTGTCTTTGCTCTGACATGGGTCAAGAAATCATATCATTTATCCTATTTTTATATATGATGTCCTTGGAATAGAAAGGTCAAAAATATGGCAAGTGTAACAGCTACAATTATGCAGGCAGTAGTAGTAGTAAATACATATGTGAATTAAAGTATAATGTAAAATTCATTTTGAGATTAATGCCTTTTAATTCTTAGTTTATAATCAGATTTTAATTTATCTGCAAATTTTTATTTGCCAGTTGAAGGATTACTTTCTAATGAATCATATGTATATTGCATGTCTGTATATTTACATGCTTCACTATCATTCAGGTGTAAGAATGCTATAAATGTGATCCAAGCATAATATATCAGTGTGCTCGTGTTTCTTCAGGTTTTTCAGGAAAGCAGTGTAGGTAAGGTAAAGGAAAACACTGAGATAATGCAACAAGGGAAAAATGATGATGTGTCTTTACTATCTGAGGGTCAGCTTGCAGAACGAAGTTTGACTTCTTCTGAAGATGAAACAGAAATAACTGAAGAACTGGAACCAGAAGGTGACTTTCTTTTTAAAATTATATTCAACTCTCCTTTACTTAATCTGTCTGAGCACGCATGCCTCATAGAGCATCTTCATTTAATAGCGACTCTATTTAATGATAGCTGTTTCTTGACAGAAATGATGGGATATAGTTCAGTCTGGTCAGCTATGTCAGGTGGAATTGTTGCATATCTCCTTATTTCAACTTGGAGCAGCACCACAGAATGCAAGTATTATTGCTGGCCATGTTCCAATTGATACTTTAAATGGCTTTATATTCTCTTTGGGTTCAGAACTGTTATCTGGGTTATTCTACAGGACTTGACTTTTTAAAAATTAAAACTAAGAACTCAGACCCCCCCACCCAAAAAGAAGGCAACTAACAACATGATTTAATGTATATAAATATCTAGAAAAGGCAAACTAATCTATAGTGACAGAAAGCATTTAAGTGGTTGCCTAGGGAAGAACGGATGGGAATAGAAAGATGCAGAAGGAAAGAGATTGCAAGGAGCAGGAGGAAACTTTTGGGGGCGATGTTCACTATCTTAATTGTGGTGACAGTTTCACAGAATTAGATATTTGTCAAAATATGTATTCTCATATTGTAATTATGAATTTTGTACTTTAAATTTGTGTGGTTTATTATTTGGGAATATTACTGCAATAAAGCTGTAAAATTTTTTTAATGTTTTTAACTTGATTTTTACATAATAGTATTGGTTAGGCTGTCAGAAAACATTATTACCATGTTATTCTCTTTAGAAAAAATTTTTTTAATTTCATGCTTGAACAAGCTATATTTTTATTTTCTTTGTTTCTACTAAAACTAAACTCAGAATTTTTGGTCAGTTTTTCCTCTTTTCTAAAATGTAATGTAAATGTAAATATCTTTGCTGCTAAAAAGAATACAAACATGATTATCATATTGTTCTTTAAAGGTTATCCTTATAATGTAAGCTTATTTCTCTCCATTTCACAAGGCACAAATATAATTGGTTTAACAGATTTAAACCAATAAAATTGTATTTTTTAACAGATGTAGAAGACAGATCAGCTTCTGACAGTGATGAGTGTATTATTCCAGGTCCTATCTCCAGTATCAAACAGGTCTGTAACCTTATATCAACTAGAAATGTTCTGAAATAAGGTTGTTTTCATTCATAGTATATCAGTCTTCATATATGAAGATCTTAAAGCAAAATATTTCTGGAAAATTTTTAATACATCATCATAATCTTATCCAAGGAATCATCTAGTACAAGGACATTTGGCTTACAGTTTCGTTATGTAATGGGCTGTAACATGTAAGCATTATTTTTGCAAAAATTTTTTTAATGCTTTTAACTTGATTTTTACACAATAGTATTGGTTAGGCTGTCAGAAAACATTACCATGTTATTCTCTTTAAAAAATTTTTTTTTAATTTCATGCTAGAACAAGCTATGTTTTTATTTTCTTTGTTTCTACTAAAAGCATTTTGCAAAAATAATGCTAACGTGTTAAGAGTACCTAACATCAGTAGCTTCAGTAGACATTTGTGGAAACCAGTTGACTTATCTCATCCTCAGAACCATTATACAAAGATGTGTTAAATCACTTGAGCTTTAAAGAATTCAAAAATGTGAGATTGCATCTAAAACTATAATAATTTACATATGTGAATTCAAAGACTCTTCATATCTAAATATGTCCAGTGGTAAGCTGTTAAAGTTACTTCATTGTGCCAAAAAAATTAAATCTTCTTAGAAGGTAATTAATTTCATATAGGTGTGCTTTCTTGTTTTGTAGCACATTGCTGAAAAGTAGTATGTAAACTGAAATTTTGAAAAGAAAATTATACTTTAATTTACATAGGTACCACTTACCAGAGCATTTTTCATTGTGAGGGTGGGAAAAGTTTTTGTAAAGAAAATGTAAGTAAAATAAAAAGCCCTAATTTCTTCTATTCATCTACATTAATTTTCCCGAAATGATTAATTGTAATCTTTTTTTAGAATTTCTACTGTATTTGTAAAAATTGCAATACTTATTTCAACTCTTAAAATCTCACATTCTTGGGAGGGATAAATTTAGCGTATGAGATTAACAAGTATACACCAATATATATAATAGATAAACAACAAAGATTTACTGTTATACTACAGGGAATTATATTCAATATCTTGTAATACCTATAATGGGAAAGAATCTGAAAAGGAATATATATGTATAACTGAATCACTTTGCTGTATACCTGAAACTAACATAATACTGTAAATCAACTGTAGTTCAATAGAAAGAAAAAACAATTTCAGGCGATTAAAGAGGGTGTGTGCAAAAAGACAAACTATAGAGAGAACATGATAATAACTTTCTTAACCTTAAATTGGAACTGTGTGTTTATAAGGTACAGAAATGTTTTGAAGAACTACCACCAATAAATTTTAAGACAATTTAAAAAAAGTTAACTTAAAAAAAAAAAAACTCACATTCTTAGCTTGACCTCTTTGCAGAACAAACCCACAGCAAATTTCAGTTTTGAGATACCTCCATAAAATAGAGAAATCCATAGTTTCTGTGCTTGATAAATACAAACAGAACATTTCATCTATCCAAAGTTTTATTATCATTATTATAATATAATTATTAATTATAACAACATCATCTAACCTATAGCCTCCTGATTCATGGAATCTTTATTGTTCAAAATTGATAAATCAAGGAAGGAATCTTGCATATGGTTGCCTGAAGACTTTTATTTATAGCACTTAGTTCAATCCAGTTTAATCCTTTTGCTTTGTCAAATCTGAGAGTTGTTACATTATTTTTATCAGAATAAATCAAATTTATTTCCATGAATAGAAATTCTCTACCCTCTGTTAGAAAATGTTGATAGTGGGAATTGATGGGAAAATGAGCTGCTTGTGTGGGATTTAGCTCTCTAGCCATTTGTATTAGAGTTTTCCAAAGAAACAGAACCAATAAGATATATATAAAAAGAAAGAGATTTATTATAGGGGGTTGGGTTACATGACTGTCAAGAGTATGAAGTTGGAGACCCAGGAGGGTCAACGGCTTCGTTCCAGTCTGCGTCAGACCTCAGAACTAGGAGAGCCCATGGTGTAAGTTCCAGTCTGAAAGCAGGCAGGCAGGAGACCTGAAGAGTAGTTGTTTCAGTTCAGTCCAAAGGCAGGAAAAGATCAATGTCGCAACCCAAGGCAGTCAGGCAGAAGTTCCCCCTTACTTAGCCTTTTTGTCCTATTCAGGTCTTCAATTGATTGGACGAAGCCCCACCCACATTAGGGAGTATAATCGGCTTTCCTCAAGTCTGCCCATTCAGATGTTAAGCTCATCCAGAGACACCTTCACGGACTTACCCAGAATAATGTTTGACCAAATGTCTGGGTACCTCAAGGCCCAATGAAGTTGACACATAAAATTAACCATCATATCATTTTACTAAGAACACTCCATTCATTACATCAAGAGTAGTAAGCCTGCAAGCTTAATTCAGGTGTTTCTTTCTCACAGAGTTCACATTTCTTCCTCAATAGTTCTTCTGCAAGACTTTGCTTACTTCATCAGGATCTCTGGAAACCTTGTATCACTTAGCCTTTTGAACATAAAAATATGAAAAATGAGATACTGAATCAGTCCAAGGGTCTAAGGGACACCATGAGATCTCCCCCTTAGACCCAAGGACTGATACCAAGGGATATATTTATCTAGTCAGTCTACAAACAACACTCATCTCTCTCTCTTTTAAAAAAAAATGGAAGGATTTATTACTTGAAGAAAGTAAGGGGAACACTGGCTGGGGATCTTTCCCAAAGCAGTGTCCCCCCAACAGCAAAACTGGGGAATTTTTAAGCTTAGGATACATGCATATCCATGGGGAGGCTTGAGCAGAGGAGAATTCAGCATAGAATTAGGACCGAGGTCAACAGAGTCCAAGCTTTAGTTAATTGAAGTAACTGGGGTCAACACATCATTCCATCCTCCACCTGGGCAGGAGCCTTAGTTCTGACAGGCAAGGAAAATGAGTAGTCAGCAACTTTCAAAGCAGCTGGGAGACTGAATGCCCGAGCTCCGGGGATCCAGGCGGCACACTGCAGCATCCACCCAGGGCCTAGTAGCTCAGGTAACTTCATTGTTGTTGTGGGACACGACAGCGGTCGGTGAGCCAGTGACGCGGGTTGGTAAAAGAATTTACCAAAGGCAAAGGATGGGACTAGAAAAGAAGTTTATTAGGTTACACTTCCATAGACAACAGCGGGCCACACAGACGAGAGTGCCTGTGTGAGCCAGCACTCATCTCTCTTGTTCTAACTCAGAGATTCCCAGGGATTTACCATCTGCAGTTTGTGATCACTCCTCCCTAAGGAGGTAAATACAGTGTTCTGGCCCTGACCTCAGGGAACATTACATTAATTGGGAAGATGTGTTCATGAAAAGTCAAGTAGTAATTCAGCAGTTAAATTACAATATAAAACAATGTCAAGAGACAGTACCAATAACTAACAGTCAGGTATTTGAGCTGAAGTGTAAAACTGGGGCCCATCCTCCTCATTTTCTAAATGAGTAAACTGCGATCTTAAATTGACTTGCTGACAATCGTGCTGCTCATTAAGGAAGTTCAGAGGAAAGAGAAATTTGGAGAGATTTTTTTTTAATAGACTTCATGGAATGAGCTGGCTCACCCCCACCCCCACCCCTGCCCTTTCTCATGAGCTTCATGTCTGTTTTCTCATTTTAAACTGACTTTTTCTTGTTTCACTTGCTTATTGCCCAAAGATAGCCACAGAAAAATGCACAGCCCCAAGGAGAAAGATCTGATCAGCCACATCTAGCCTCTGGATTGGGTCCATCTTTATCAGTTGTGCACCCTTGATCCATTTAGCTGTGGCCAGTCATGAAGTAAAAAGGAGTGTCCTGCTTTAACTGTGACATCTCAAAGAGGAGGCTGTATGGCAGCCCTGCACGTACACTTCTAGGACTAGCAGGGATGCTCGTTACGTCTCAGGAGTCAAGAATACACTAACTAGAGCAGCTTTTCTGTATAAAGGGATAGAAGGCTTCAGGTACAATGGAGAAGACTAAATGTTTTGGATTTTATCCAACAGATACTAAGGAGACGTTGCAGTAAATAATTTTATTGTCTAAAGACTGTATTCATCATCTAAAAGTAACTTTCAAAGCATGGGAAAGTGTTATCTAAATTATATCAGCTTAGACTCCTGATTTTTAACTTGGGCAGTTTTGTCCCTCAGGGGACATTTGGCAGTCTGGAGGCATTTTTGGTTGTCACACTGGGAGGGACTGCTACTGGCATCTAGTGGATAGAAGTCAGGGTTGCTGCTAAACACGCTACAAAGCACAGGACCCATAACAAAGAACTGTTCCACCCAAAGACAATAGTGCTGAGGTTGAGAAATCCTGTATCAGACCTTCAGCAGAATCATGTGTATATTGACAACATTGCTGGCATCTCAGTGGAGATGCTCTTAACTAAGAATAAAGGACTTTGATTTAACAAAGTCTAGTGAAAGAACTATTCCTCTAAAATGTTCAACTAACTCTAATATACACATATATTTTTCCTTTGGAGTAAACTGGGTTTTTTTCCCTTATTATTTCCAGGAAAGTAATTTGTGTTACTTTGCTGAAATACAGCCTTCACTCCCATTCCAAAATGTGATTTCTTAGAACAGTTTTAGATGCCATCTCAAAAGTGTGAATATCACTTAAAGCAAGCAACTATTCTAAGCATTGCTTTATTCCTTGGTAGCCATTAATCTGTTCCCATATGCTTTTTAAAATGCTGCTTTTAGCAGAAGGTACTGACCAGTATCTTCTTATGTTAATAGGTGAAATTTAGTTTTGTTCAATTTTATAACAAATATAGTAAAATAGCATAATCTGTAAGCATAGGAACAAAACTCAAGGGATCATCATAATGGGGAAATATAACATTTTCAAGTGTACCAGTTTTCCTGTGTGCTACTTTTGCAAATCATTTAATATGTCATGGAACCTTTTTCTACAAAGATTGTAAAAGTGGTGCAAAGTACTCCTGAATACACTCAGATTCATCAGTTGTTAACATTTGCTATATTTGTTTGTTTTTTTTTAGTCAAATCTATTCTCTCCCCTATATATGTGCAATATATATGTATTTATATACACACATTCTTACATGCATAATTATAATGAATCATTTGAGATTTGCAGAAACCATGCCCCTTTACCCCTGAATACTTCACAATAATAATATAATGCTATTATCTATTCTATAGTTCTCATTAAAATTTTGCCACGTTCCCAGTATTTTCATTTATAGCATTTTATTTGTTCTTTTACAGGATCAAATCCAGATCGCACACTGCATTCATGTCTGTTTAGACTCCTTTAATCCATAATGATTCCTCAGCCTTTCATTGCATTCATAACATTAACATTTTTTAAGAATGCAGGCCATTTATATTATAGAATATCCTTCAATTTGGATTTGTGTGATTCATCCCCATGTTAGATTCAGGTTCCTGCTTTCAGTAGGAATCCTACAGGAGCAATGCTCTGTACTTTTCAGTGTATGACACCAGGAGGCCCAGGATGTCATTTTGTCTGACTGTTGATGTTAACTTTTTAAGCATAAAAATATTTGTGGCTCATTAGTTTCTCCTTCTGTCTCCTCTTTAAGAACTACTTCAGGTAGAAATCTCAAGACAGTAATGCATGGCTTTCATTGGAAGGGGAAGCATTTCTGAATGGCCAGTATTTGCTAAGCACATCCTATGTAATATCTCCTTTAGTTCTCACAATAATTCTTCACTCATCAGCATCTGCTCTGTGTCATACGAGAAGCAAAACCCAGCCTCAAAGAATTCAGTTTCGGGGAAACAGTTACAGTGCAGTGGTCAGAGCTAGGAGAAGGGAATGCACAGGGTGCTGTGGGAGCATTCAGGAGGGGTGCCTCACTCAGCCTGAGGGCCCCTCATCAAGGGTGAGTTCCTAGACTCAGTGAAGCTTGAGCCAAGTGTCGAAGATGGCTAAGAGTTAGTGAAAGCAGAAGTGGGGTCATTATAGGCCAAAGGAACAAAAGCACGAGAATTTGAGAGAATGTGGAGCATGACTTGCTCTGGGAATCAGAATGGTATCAGGATGGGCCAAGCCTGTGGCACACATGGGGAGCCTCAGAGGTTATGCTGGAAAAATAGGCCTGTCCGGAGCATGGAGGACTCTCTGTATCATCTGTGAGGTTGAAGTCTACCTTGAAGTTCTTTAAACAGCCAGTGAGGATTTTTAAGGGAGGGGAGAGAAGATCAGTCATTCATTAAACAAGTATTTGGTGAGCATTTACTGTGTTCTGAGCCTTGTTCTAGGGATTGGGAATTAGCAGTGAATAAGAGAAATGTCTCTTGCTCTTATGGAGTTTACACTCTTGAATCACATTTTTAAAAATCATGCTATCAATAATGTAAAGAATAGATTAAAACCACAGAGACTAGGTAAAAAGTAATTAAATAACCCTACTCTGTGGTTATCTCCACTTTGTAGATATTTTTAAATTTTCCTTTACCTATAGCCATAATGTCACAACTTGAGACGGGAAGTAGTGTCCTAGATAAACATCATTTATGCCAATTACACTATGAATTTGAATTATCTGCTACAGTATGTAAGCAATTTAAGATCATTCAGTTTCTTTTTTTCATGTTACAAAATCTGACAGCTCCTAGTTACTTCTTAGAAATGTTGATCCTTAAAAGGAATCTAACAGATTTCCCAAGACTTAGGCATATTACTTGGGTCTTCTTCTTTTCTTCATGTCTGTGATGTATAATTAATCATAGATTACTTCATTTTGTTTCATTTCATTTACAACATTTATGAGCTTCACTTTGTCAGAGTGAAATGCTTGTCCCCTCCTTTCCTTTCCAAAGTGGTATAATTAGTGTTAGCATCTTTTTTAACAGGCTACATAAAGTTTAGTGGCTGGATTAAATCAAGTCATTAACATAATGTGCTACCCAATTTGCCCCTATCTCTCTTCGTTTCCAGGACATCAAAGTGCCACAGAACACCAGTGTAATTGGGCCTTGCTGGCCTGTCAGATTCCGTCAGCCTGATGACTGCTGCTTTTACTAAAAAGCTTCTAGGCATGATAATTAATGGGGGGGGGGAGGGTCTGAGAAATGTAAAACTTTGGACATTACTCTATGAATATTTTATTAATTTGAATGATCAGAAGTTAACAGTATCAATTTTGATGTATAATACATTGATTAAAGCCTTGTTTTAGGTCCTCAAAAATAGACATCAAAACCGAAAATTTGCATCTGCCATGGCATTAAAAAAAAAGAATGATCAATCCTTCTCTCAGATTATTTCTAATTTTACCATTTAAGCAATGAAGCTTTCAGTTTTCACAACTAAATATATTGCCTTCAACTCACAGATTTCTTAAAAGTGTGCCCGCAGGTGAGAGTGGGCAACCACAAGCTGGAAAAGTGATGGTCAGTGCATGTTTACATCTTTCTCTTTCTCTGTCCCTACTAATAGCAGTTTTGTAAAAGCTGCCATGTTCAATTGGACGAAATACAATTCCACCTGGAAGCCAGGTTCCCTTGAACAACATGAGCTGACATTCCCAGGTGATCACAGTAATGATGTTCAGGAAAATATGCTTTAAAGTTTTGAAAGGCAAATGCATAAAGCAACATGCTACTTTTAGCATTCATGTAATAAAAGTTATCAAATCACTTCAGAATCAAATATGATAGCCTCTTGGTAGGTAAAGTAAGCCGCTCCCACTGTTTTACATATGGGAGCCAGATACTAGATGTTAGATAACCAGAAATGTTAAATTACATTTTATTACTTTACATTATTATTACATTATTTTGCAAATTATCTCTTACTAATATACCATGGACATCCTTTCATAACAGTATATTTCTTTTAGCATATGCATAATATTACATCATATAGATGTACCATATTTATTTTAAGAAGCACTTTTTGGAGGACCCTTTAGTTTCTATCAGGTTTTGCTAATACAAACATTTCCAGTTGAAATGTTTTTCTACATAACAATATGTGGAAATTACTGTTTCTTCACATCACACTTTTTGCCAAACAAATAGATAAGAAATTATATCTCATTGATGATTCCATTTAAAAAGAAGCAAACAAAAAGATATATTTGTACATAAATAGTACATTCATAATGCATACATGTGTATTTTTATGTGAACTTACAGACATAACATTTAGGTTTATGTAACCAAAGAAAAATCTCTGGAAGTATGTAATACAAACACTGTTAACAGTGCGTACTTCGGGATCATGGGTCAGGACAAGGGTCAGCAAACTATGGCTCGTGTGCTAAATCCAGCCCTCTACCCATTTTTATAAATAATGTCTTATTGGAACATACCACACCCATCATTTACATGTTGTCTGTGGCCACTTCACTCTACAAGAGCAGAGTTAAGTACTTGCAACAGAAACCAGATATTCTGCAATGCAAAAAATATTTGCTATCTGGCCTTTACAGAAAAAAAATTTTGCTATCTGGCTAACCTCTGAGTTAGGGAATGGGAGGAAACAAGGAACTTTTATATTTACTTTTTAGGATTTATATTATTGGATTATTTTTAGTGATGAATAGATTGCGTCTAAAAAAGAAATAATTTGTTAGCTAATTCTGTACTAAAATGTTAGATAATAACTAAAGAACAGTTTAATACAAACTGTAGAAGCTTTTCTATAAATATCTTAGAAAGGGTCAACAAACATGGGGTGAATCCTTTTTGGTTCAGAACGGTGGTTCTCAAAGTGTGGTCCTCAGACCAGCAGCAGCAGCATCACTTGAGAATTTGTGAGAGATGTGAATTCTTGAGCCCCATGCTGAACCTAATGAACCAGAAACTCTGAGACTGGAGGCTAGCCATCTGTATGTTGTCAAGCCTTTCTGGTCATTCTAGGGTATGCTAAAGTCTAAGAACCACAACTTTAGGGAAAGTCAGTACTTCTCACTGTGGCTGCACATTTGAATCACCTAGGGAACTTTTTTAAATGCCAGGGCCCAGGCTCCACTCAGATCAATTAAATCAGAATTTTGTTTAAAGCTCCCCCAGTGATACTAATGTGCAGACAAAATTGAGAACCACTGTACTATAACATCTGTTCTCAATGATGGTGGAAGTGGAATAGCATATCAAAATCACCTGAAATTGAGGGTCATTTTTAAAATTCTCTCCTTCCTTCACAGGAAGCTACAGTTAATGATAGAAATGTGTCATATCCCTCAGGTGTACTAGGACAGGAAAAAATATTCCGACCATTGCTTTCGAACATGTGGTAACAAGCTTCTATAATTTGCTTACCATTACAGATGCAGTAATTTACGTTGTATATAAGGAAGACAATGTTCTGAAAATAAGCACTGTTAACCCTAGCACCATTTTGATCTCTATCACTGAATTTTCACTATTTATATTATTTGTTCAACGTAGTACCTTTTAACAGAACATATGAGAAAAAAAAGGTTACTGCCCACTGATAAAAAGTGGGTTGGGTTTACGGTGTTTTGTTGTTAAAAAACATTATTGCCTCAACAATTTGAGTTTCTCTTTACTGTTACTTCTCTCAAAGAGCTATTGTTTTTAAAAAATCAAAGATTTCTCAGTCAAAACTTATATGAAGAGTGGACATAACTCCTAATAAGAGGAAGCTCTGGAGCCTCGTGTGAGGTCTAGGGGACTTTTTTTGAGTCTTTGAGATGAACCTGCCCACTCCTACCCTGAAGAAGGGAAGTTGTAATACACCACCATATGTATTCCTACCTGTCAGTGCCAATGGTGAGTTTGAATTTTTGAACCACCTATTTTGAGTTTGTCTTAGAGCTCACCCCAATTAAACTTTTGTTCTTAAAGGGCATAGACTTAGATCATCACCTTCCATTTCCATTTTGTTTCTACTATTTTTGCTATAAAGTACCAAGTTTTACATAGTGTGGCTCCTATAGGTAGGTTTTATTTGTACTTATACACACATACATGTATACATATATGAACATTTTATGGTGCTAAAAATAATACTCATGTAAATTCATATAGCCATTTGGAAAGTAACTTGATAATCCTCTGAAGCTGAATTTCTCATACCTAACACCCAGCATTTCTAAGAGAACCACTCACATACACAAGAAAACATAAAAAGATATTCAATGCAACATTGTTTATAATAACAAAAAATTGTAAACAACTTAATTGTTCATGAATAGAGAAATAAATAAATGGTCTGTAGATTATATATATACAGTATAAATGAAATTTATATAACAGTTAATGTTAACAAATTAGATTTTAATTATAAATATTTATAAATCTCAAAAGTATAGTATTGAGTGAAAAAAATTGCAGAACGATTAATAGAGGATGATACCACTGGTGTAAAACCTAAAACAGAAAACAATGTGTTGTTTATGGAGATATATATATATATATATATACACATATACACATATATATTAGAAAATATAAAAGCATGTTTGGGAATAATGTACACCAACTTTAGGATAGTGATTACCTCTGGGAGAATGAGGAAGGAGGGGAGAGAAACTGGGAGGTGGGGGTTTTACCTGTATCTGAAATATTTTATTTCTTCCACAATAACAACAAAAAGATTTGAATCAGATACAGCAAACTGGTAACATCTGTTTAAGATGTTGAGTACTTGAATATGCCAAATTATTATCTATACTTTATAGTTTGAAAAGTTAAAGAAATGCTTATTCACTGTAGAATCGAGAATGAAATTAAACTCACATGCAATCTCACCATAGTGAGATTTAAATCTAACTGACTGAAACAAGTTCCAAATCTTTATCAGAGGCCATTCTCAGTTAAGCAACATCATGTTTAAGGGCTGTCAGGTTGCATTAGCTTTTAGAAGCCTAACAGCCCAACCCCAGTGTGGCTGTTATGATGGTTAAAACCAGGAGAAGAATTCAGCATGATCTTCTGAAGTAAAACATAAAAAATTTAAGCATGCCAATAAAAGCCCAAGTAAATACTATAGAAAAATACGGCCTAAAATGTAAATTATAGCATCAGCCAGGAAGCAGTAGTGGAATTGAGCCAAAATCACGAGAATTCTTTTTTTTTTCTCTGAGAGTAATACAAGCTGTCGTCACATTTCTAGATCATTCAGTCACATAAAGTATAGTGTCCATCTATACAGACAGCTAAAAGGAAGTTGTATACAGTTCTTACTCGAGAGACTTCTATTACTGCTGTTCACCACAGTCATAACTACTGAATCCTCTTTTTATATGCTGGTGCCAATATCTTCCTAACTAGGGCAGCTGGTGAACAAGACAAAAAATTACTGAGAATTAGCAGCATACCTAACAAATGTTCACACATACAGACAAGAAACAAAACAGGGAAAGCCTAAAGCTATGGTACCTGCTGGTCAATTTACCAAGTGTACAGGGCGCTAATACAGGGGTATGACTGGTTATGTTGCTCTAGTAATTCTGAACAGGTATTATTCTGCATGCGTCTGAAAGGCTTTGCTTCGGTCATTGGCGTTTGAATCAGTGTATTGTTACCCCTTCCAGTTCTCCTAATTGAACTTTTTTTTCATTGTTTTCTCTTTTTTTTAATTGAAGTATAGTCAGTTACAATGTGTCAGTTTCTGGTATACAGCACAATGTCCCAGTCATGCATATGCATATACATATATTTGTTTTCACATTATTTTTCATTAAAGGTTATCACAAGATATTGAATATAGTTCCCTGTGCTATACAGAAGAAATTCAGGGGGTTTTATCTATTTTTGTATATGGTGGCTTATATTTGCAAATCTCAAACTCCCAAATTTGTCCCTTCCATTCCCCTTTCCCCCAATAACTATAAGATTGTTTACTATGTCTGTTTCTGTTTTGTACATGAGTTCATTAGTGTCCTCTTTTTTTATTATTCTCTTATGAAAATTTTCAAACATATAGAAAAGTTGAAATAACAGTACCTTACCACCTAGATTCTACAGTATTGACCTGTCTTTGAAATAGTATTATTCAGTTAAAATCTAGAATGGGCAAGGTTTCTCTGTATTTTTCAACAGTTAATAATTACCAACTTCCCAAAACATAGTCAACACAATAAATATTTGTTGAAGGAGAAAACACTAATAATTGCAGCTTCACGTACTTCTGGCAATTTATAAAAGATAGTCTAAATATATGGAAGATATTCAGCCTCCCTTGACTCTGTATCATTTAGTATTTATTGAGAGCCTCCTACATGCCAGACCCTGGAAAGGATGTTAAATAGCAGAGGATGAATAAGATATGGTCCTGGCCTCCAGGAACTCACAGTCTACAGAGGCAGGTATGTAAACAAACCCATGCAATACAATGTGACTGAGAAGTGCAGTGAGGGCCCAGAGGAGGAACCAACTCACTCTTGGAGATCAGTAATGCTCTCATGAAAGGAGAGCATGCATGGCCCAGGGCCCAGATCAGTGGACTTTGTCTAGTAGAGATTTCAGATGCAAAGCTGAGCTATATAAACAGAACACCACCAGTCTGGGGAAATGGCTCGACTGTAGGTTAATAGGTTTTCAGGTAGAAAGGTGATAACTGATTTGTTTTTAGGGAGAGAATTCTGCCACCAGAAGAATAGTTGAGGCTGCAGGCAAGGGATTAGGGGCAGGAGTGCCTCACCTCCCTTACAGCCATGAGAATAGAACCACTTATTTTTTGAGTGTATACTGCATACCACACAAGTGATACAACAAGTAAGATAATAGTCCCTCTATCACTGAACTCAGTCTCATACCACCCATGTCTGCTCACAGTTCTGCCAACCAGTTATCTTCTATGATTCCTTCTGATTTCTCCCTCCTTATTCTATCAGACTACTTTCTAATGCTAGGAGGCTGTTGGATTAGTTTGGATGAGATCAGATGAGAAACTAAAGAAGTTTCTCTAGAGATAAAAATGAGAAAAGAAACCATGTCTTGTACTGTCTTTTTATCCCCAATAGTTGACACAATGTTGAAATATCATAAGCTTTCAATAATTCAGTGAACCATTGAAATAGTTAGGAAGTAAAATTAAGAGGAATGGGTGATCTACACGGTGGGTGTGAAATGGAGACTCCAAGAATAGCTCCAAGGTCCCCGGGTTGTTGGTGACCAGGTGGATGGTGATATCACATGAGATAGCAAATATCAGAGGATGAATGAGATTGGGGGTGGGGGGAGGAAAGAGGAGGCGTCATGAGTTCATTTCTGACACTAAGTTGGAGTTGTCTGCTATGTAGTTGATGTGCTTCTTAATCTTCAAAATCTTAAATAATCTAGTTGAACTTTTGATTCACAGAGGTATGAACACAATCAGAATTGTTCCAATGTTGAAAAATAAGTTGGTTAGCCCCATTAGTCAAAACTTATAGTATTTGGAAAATTCTTTATTCAGGGCATGCTTCCCTAGATATATACTATTTGGAACTTATCCCTTTGGGGATTTATTTTAAATTGTTTCATATAGCATTAAAGGAATAAAGAAGTGATAACTGATAACTCAGTTAAGTTAGAGAATTAAAAAGGACATATGAGAAGTAATGAGGCTGGTGGGAAGGAATAACCACCCCCCCACCCCCCAAAAACCCAGAAAGAAGACACACATCATTTAAAAGAATTTTAAAGCTCTTTTTTTTTTTTTTTAGGTTAATATACTGGGTTTTCTTTTGGTTTATTTGGTTTTGGTATTTTGTTCATTTGTGATCTAAGTATCTACATTTAATTAGAACTATATTTTTGTATATAGTCTTATTTGACACCCTAATTTTGTTCTTATAATAATGCAAGTTTTCATATGGGGATTGTATAGTTAATATATTATTAATTTAAAAAACCACTTAAATAAATTTGATTCCCCTGCTATTTAAAAGTTCATTTGTCTCTTCACTGGATTCTGTGATAAATTTTAAATTCCTCTCTTCACAATGTAGAAATAATCATATATTCCTCTTTTGCCTTTTTATAGCTATTTTCTTTTAATTCTTTTGTGCAAAAGCAAGAATGTTTTATGTTATTGTCATAACAATTCTAAGTTTGTCAAATTGCAAGTTATGTAAAAGACTTAATTATGAATTGTGCTGCATCTGAACCAGAATTATAAAATATGTGTGTGTGGCATTTTTACAACCACAGTACATTTTAAGGAAAAAATAATATCGTTTAAAATATTTTCTTTACGTGTTAGTCTTCAGCAAGCAGAGAAGGGCTTTTCTGAAGTGAGATTAGACAATAGAGCCAACTTCATTTTTTATGCACGTGAACGGAGAGGGCTTGAGGTTATTAGTTGAAACCGAGTAACCTTTCCAAGCTTTCATCTCTTTCTTTTCAAATTTGAATATGAAAAGCATATTCAAGTCAAAGACCATCACTTTAATGACATTTGGCAGTCATTTGATTTATTAGGTTTTAGAAAAAATTTTCCTTTAAATATTTCATCATACTATGCTAATCCTAGTAATATTGCCAGCTGCAGCCTTGTACCTGTATTAGTGGAGACAGAATGGTGTGGAATTTTCTCTGTCATCCTAGTAAAATTTCCATGAATCTACTGAATAATAAAATAACCTTATTGAAATATTCAGATTTGGGTTTTTAGTTAAAGTGTCTTAGAATACATAATAAAAGAAAATGTCTTTTGAAAGAAGGGGGCAAAATTACTTCATCAAATATTGAGGGGGTTTGACAGCAATGGAAATCGTTCTTTATGGAGATATTTTTACAATGGGGTACTTATGCTTTTCAATTTGATTAATTATGTACTTTGAAATATCTAAGTAGTAGTCACTATGGTGAATTTACACACTGATTTATTTTTAACAATGAATTCCTTAAAGTTGTTCATATAAACATGTCAGCATCAGGATTTTTAATTATTTTGAGTTATTAATTTACAGTAGCATGCCTCTGAATTTCATAAAGAGGGATTTAGAAAGGGAGAATAAAGAACAAATTTAAAATTGTAAATGCAGACATTTGACTGAGGAGTTATTTTGGTGTGATCTAAGTTTAAGTCATAGTCTATTATTTGTTTTAAATTATTACTCAAGGAAACATATGTGACTCATATAATGTCTGTGGCACCAAAATCTATTAGAAAAGGATTGAGATAAAAATTACACAAACAAATGCATTTTTTAGGTGTTAATTCTGTAAAAATGAGATGAAACTATGTGTTAAATTAGATAAAATTTTTGTTTCTTTTGTCTGAAAACTTTTTACTTACTGAATGAAATATATTATGGCAGAATATATAAAGAGAATGAGCTGTAGTTTCTGCCCCAGTTAATACGGATTCATATAGCTACATATATTAGCATAATAGCTATAAAGTATTCAACAGGCTTTGATCTCTGAATAACCAAAACTTTCTCAGGTACCTATGATAAAATAAAAGCAGTGAAAAACATGTATTTCATTACATAGTTTGAAACAAGGCCAATTGATACATGTCATTCTGAAAACAATCGGAGATGAAGATCTCATAATCTTCACTCCTGATAGACTGCTAGTGCGGTATTTATAGCCTCAAATGTAAATCAGGAGACTATTGCCGTGACGCTGTTAACTTCACACCCTGGGGCATTAGAAGCTCATTCTCCCTCTGTCTGTCGAGAATAATCTATCATGTGTAAATATACAGTAGTATTCAGTGCCTTCCAAAAAAGAAATCAATGAAGGCCAATGCCTTCATGTTTTATTTAAAATTGATAGTGAAAAAGAGTAAAGGATTTTTTTGTTCGTTTTGTTTCTTTATTGTTTTTCGTTTTTGTGCTTTAAACAGCCATCAGAAAAAATTCGAATTGAGATCATAGCTCTGAGCCTTAATGATTCTCGAGTAACTGCAGATGACACTATCCAACGGCTGTTCGTTGAGTGCAGATTCTACAGTCTTCCTGCTGAAGAGACACCTGTGTCACTGCCAAAACCCAAGAGTGGGCAGTGGGTCTACTACAACTATAGCAATGGTATGTATGAGTCATTTGTTTTAAATGGACTTATTTTTGTCTTTCTCATCTATGAAGGAAGCCAAAGGAACAAGGAGAACATACAAATCTGTAATGTTCATGTAAATCATCCAGTATTGTCAGAATAGATTAATAAAACTCAAACCTATAGCATAAGGATTAAGAATTTAAAGCACATTTGGCCACCTGTATCCACAGGTTCCACATGTTCGGATTCAACTAAATGCGGATAGAAAATACTTGGGGTAAAGATTCCAGAAAATTCCAAGAAGCAAAACTTATATTTGCCGTGCATCAGCAACTATTTACATAGCATTTACATTTCATCTACATCTATTTACATAGTATTTACATTGTATTAGGTTTTTACAAGTAATCCAGAGGTGATTTAAAATATACAGGAGGATGTGCACAGGTTATATGCAAATACTGTGTCATTTTATATAAGGGACTTGAGCATCCTCAGATTTTGATATCTGCAGGGGTCCTGGAACCAATCCCCTTCTGATACTGAGGGACAACTGTAATGCTAAAATTAAAAGAGAGCAAAAACAGTGAGAAAACAACGTTTCTAGATGTTCCTGCTATCAGTAGAAAAATGCCACCTAGGTCTGCAATTGAATTTAATTGAATAATACGATATTTCAAGGGGAATAAAAATACTTGTTTTTTTTTAATTACATGATTCGAACAATTTAACGGCCTAGTTTTTTCTACGTTTCTGCTCAATGTCATCATAGATTTTTTTTTTTACAATATATGTGTATTATCTCTCCCAGTGTCAAGATGTTCAGGATTTTAATCGAGTGATACAAGTTCTTACAATACCTTTTCATTTTTTAGCCCACACATCCCTTCATAGCAGCAGACAGGTTTTCTCTTTGGAAACACTACCTATCAACTAGTTGACATGAAAGTCTGCTGGACCAGTACAAACCCAATAGGCACCCTGTAAATTCTTAGATCAACCACCTTTAAGACATGTTTAAGAATAGTATGCATCAGTGTATAATTAGAGAGGAGTAAAAAAAATCCTATCAAGCTGCCATGACCCTAAGTTAAAACTGCTTATTAAGTTCTCCCAAATCCCTATATTAAAACAAACTATAAGGATGGAGTGTTACATTATCTTTATCAAAACAGGCCATCCCATGCTAGTTGAACACCAATATTTTTTCTCACCAGTTTTATAAGTTGCATTTTAATCAACATGTATAATCATTCTTTTGTACCAGTAGGATTAGAAATGCTAATGGTTACTTTGTTTTGCAACTGGCATTTTTAGAAATATGTTCATTTCTTGAGACAGTAATCATTAGTACCTAGATAGCTGATCTAGTCTTCCCTGTATCCACAATTCTTTGCTAGTTATGGGAACTTGGGCAAGGTGTTTAAATTTCATGATTCCATGTTTTATCTATTGAATAAGGTACTAAGAACCCTCCAGCTCAAATTCTATAATTCTGTAATAACAGGCAGACTGAGAAATCACATGGGAAATAAGTAGTGTGGTCAGGACAAGAGTCTGATTCCTCCTTCCTTTCACTGATTTGATCTAATAGAACATTTCCAAAACTATTTTCTCAAGCTTCCTAGAGACCTTTTAATTGCAAAGTATCAGAAAAGTAAGCCATAATTACAATATTATTAGTAATGAAAGAAATATTTAGTCAACTAATTTTAATGAAGATACCCCAAGAAAAGAGGCAAGCTCTTCTGGCTTTTGTTTTATTTGCTGTGAAGGTCAGCAGTAGAATGTTTGGTTGAACTGACAACAAAGTTGTCTTTTAGAAATTGGTTGCGCATTGAGAACTTGGCCATGCAGCAGAACAGATGTTTCCATTTGCTTAAGGAGCAATGCACATCATACTTTGGATGAAACCTGTGATACATGCTGAAGCATCCTGAATTTTGTACATTCTCACATAATGACCTAGGTCTTTTGGAGGCTTTTTGCTGGTTGGTTGGCATTGATTTGGGTTTTTTTATTTTTAACTTTTTTTCCTTTTACTGCAAGATACCCTACTATTTAATTGGTATTTTAAGAGTTGTTTATGTTTCTGATTGAATTAGTCATTTGACAGCAACAAGAAAACCAATAACCTATTAGAATTGAATTCATTGGAAGTATTTACTATATCTTTCTGAAGTTTCTTTTTCTACATATTGAGACTTAACTATGTAGAATTTTCAAGGTTAATTGAAAAGGATTTTAAGGATATTTATCTGGTGGGAAGGGAGAGGAATGTACTTTGTGCTTCGAAGCAAAATACTGCTGTTTTATATCTACTGCATCTGAAAAAGTGAAGTCCTAAGTCATCAGCAAATTTGAAAAATAATTCATATTAACCTGGTATTTTTCACTTAAGTAGGACATATTGAAAATGTTTATTTTAAAATTATTATGTTTGCATCTCCTTCATTGCAGGGGAATCTCCTTGAATCTTTAGTTGATAAGTAACTATCTCATCTAATTAGTGTAATGATTTACTATTCACTTGTTACTTGATATAAAAGGTCAATATAGTGTAGCCTTACGTCTTCCAAATCTTATTACATGTTAATGAAAGTTAACTTTATTTCCAAACTGACTTTTCAGTTCACACAGAAAATTTAAAGGACGATTAGTGCTGTCTCCTATTTGAACACCATTCCAGTTGAGAGGTTGACTGAACCTCACAATGATTTTTACCCTGAATACGACTTGAACCTATTCAAAAGGGATTTCAATGCTGAGGCCTAAATGAGGTACATAAAATGAGAGATCTAGACTAGTGATCCCCAGGATTTTTCATTGCTTAATTCAGTCTTTATTAAGAAGTGTTAATATCAGTTTCACCTACACAAAATATATACCTTCTTAGGACTACTAACACTGAAAAAAACAAAGTTAAATTTACTTCTAGACATTGGTAGCAAGAACAAAACATTTGTATTTTATTGGGCTTGAAAATTTTGCTCGGAGAATGCTGAGAAAGCAAGAAAATAGTTTGGGGGAAAAGTAAGATTAATGGTAGGTCTAAAGAATGTTGTTTGAGCTGAATAAAATCTTCTAGGGAATTGACAGTGGGAAGAAAAAAGATTAATGAAATCGCCCAAAGTTTTTATGAAACCTATACAGATCTAAGCCTTTACTAACTCTGAGCATTAAAGAGTCTATCTTTCGGATCAAAGTTTAATTCAGGAGATGAAAAGGATGCAGAGCTTTAGATTTTGTTACTAATGGGAGGAAAAACGTGGCAAACATAAGGACTGGGGGGATGATAACACTTTAACACAACAGTTATCTGAGATTCAAGGCTATCAACCCTTTATATAATTAAACCATCTGCATTTCTCACTTCTGCCAAATGACATTGATAAAGAATATAAGGGTTTCTCCAGCCTGCAGAAGTGAGGGATATGTTTTTAATGGTAGGCAATTCGAGATCAATTCAAGTATTTGGACTCTGGTCTGTATCTTTTTTGAGACATAAACTTCCAGTATATTATGTCAAGATCTGGCAAGTCCTAAACAAATGTGATTTCCAACAAGAATGAAAGCTAAATAGGTTGACTTCTGGAGAGTTCTGATACTTTTCATAATCACCAGAATTACTTTTTAAAGGGTATATTTGAAGTTTTGATTAAAGTGTAGATTTATTTTTAACGATCTGATTTCAGAACACCAAGTGGATGTCCTTAGGATCATGACCTCATTATAGGTGGCCAGAGTGGCCCTATCTCCCACATGATTAACACAAAAATGTTCACTAGTTCCTGATCTTATTCAAAAATCAGGCAAAGGAATGTTGGACTAAACATGTTCTCAGTGGTATCCTGACCAACAGATCAGCAGCTGGGAAGATGTTAGAAATGCAAATTCGCAGGCCCTACCTCAGACCTACTGAATTAGAAATTGAAGGTGAGCTCAGTAACCTGCATTTTAACAAGCCCTCCAGGGATTCTGATGCACATTAAAGACCAGCAACCATTAGGCTACACTGAGATGCCCACTCTAGGCCTTGTTTGTGCAAGCAGGAGAGCTGTCGTTCTAACTCGGTACACTTTTGGAGAACCAAATTCATTGGTAAGTAGCTTGAGTTTTTTTGATAAGGTTTTTTTTTTTCAAATTTAGCTTTATTTTATTTATTTGTTGTTTTTTATTGAAGTATATTTGATTTACAGTGTTGTGTTAGTTTCTGGTGTACAGCAAAGTGATTCAGTTGTACATATATATATTCTTTTTCATATACTTTTCCATTATGATTTATTATAAGATATTTAAAAAATTCCTTCTGCTATACAGTAGGTCTTTGCTATTTATCTACTTTATATATAGTAATGTAGATTTGTTAATCTCAAACTACACTTTCAGTTAGAGATAATGATAAAATTCTGGAGATGGATAGCGGAGATGGTTGCAAAACTGTGTGAATGTACTTAATGCCACTGAACTTTATGTTTAAAAATTATTAAAATGGTAAATTTTATGTTAAGTATATTTTACCACATTAAAAAAAAATGTCCAAGCTATTGAGATTCATCAGAACTGGTCTCATTTAATTGAAAGACTATCTGGATGTTAGACTTTGAATTGTCTTTTTTTTTTTTTCAAATCACTGAGTTTACCCTTGTTTTCAAGCAGTGTTAACACTGTATTGTATATTTGAAAGCTGCTAAGAGAATAAAGAAAAAAATTAAAACCATGTGAGGTGATGTTAACTTGCTGTGATAAACATTTTCCAGTACATACGTACATCAAATCACTATGCTGTACACCTAATACTTACACAATGTTATATGTCAGTTATATCTCAATAAAACTGGGAAGAATTATCAAAAAATTATCGCAAAGAGAATGTAGACCACTATGGCTTAAAAGCTGTAGAACTCCAAAGTCAAAAAGGATATGATCTATAGTATCTTTAATCAGTGATTAACAGCAAAAACAAAAAATTTCCATTTGGGAAAAAATTTTTCAAATTTAGCGTGGTATACTGGTAGCCAAAATGAGGTCCCATCTCTCAGCATTGGTGGAAAAGCATGACTTTTTAGCACTGATAAGTAAAACACTATTTTTACAAAATTTACAAGAACTCTGTCTTTTTTGATTCCTATGAATTTCAGTAATCTATATAATTGGTCACATTTACTAATATGGTATTGTCCAAGGAGCAGTAAGCTTAGAGTTGCTGTTTGACCTTGGTTCTTCCTTTTTTTAAACCACAAGTCCACTCCTACAGAGCTTTGTGTCTCTTACCATGTATGCCTAATTTGGTGCCTGGCATGTGCCTTTTTGGCCTTCAGTTAATATTTGCTCAACTGAGCCAACAATTAAATGAGTTCATAGCATCGTAATTTGAGATTGAACTCATTTTCCAGGGAAGCATTCTCAGTAGAAAATATGTTTGTTCCCAGAGGAGTCTGGCTTTAGAATTGTCATGGTATCTTTCACCCTTTGTATACTTTTTTAATCAGGGATAATCTCTAAATTGAGATCTGGTCAAAGGAGAGGCTTCAACTCCAAAATGACATCTGAAAAAGAAGTGTCTTCAGAAGCTAAGGCATGGCTGAAAGGCTGCCGAGCTGAGAAAAAATAACCAGGATGAAAATTGGAGTGTTTGCACTCTGAGATGCCATTTTCCCAAAGTGCAGACACTTATTTACAGTTTCAGGTGTTCACCACCTTCCTGGTGGGACTTTAGATCAGTTATCTAATCTTGTATTTCAGCTAAGTAAAGTCTAGCCACATTCCTGCTTGCCAACGTGTAGCTTTAAAAACCAAAGACAGACTTCACACCCTGAAAAGCCTCTCTCTCCCTTCCTCCACATTTCTCTCCCGTACCCACCACCCAAACACCAGCAAATGTCAGCCTGTGGATTGCCTCAGCCCAGTGCACTAGGATGCCTCTTTTATTGCATGTTGTGGCAGGAGAGAAGGATTAAATTACCGGGGCTGTCAGGAAGGACAAGCTCTCTGCCATACATTATCATTATCACTTGCTTCTTGGGTGAGAGAAAATGCAGTAAATCCCTCAAATACAAAGCAATAAAGACCGCTGGCTTTTACTGTCATGACTGCCACTGCCATTAACAGGCAGTGACAGCGATGTGGCACTCTTAGATGTTGCTTGTATCTTTTCTGACAGTGTGCACATAAACCTGCCAGTGACATGACATTAGATCACATGACTATTCAGATTTGATTCTGGTTTCCAGCGCTGCGCTCTTTTCCCAGGCGTACAAGTGAGATGGCATGACTTGCGTCTCTAAAAATAGGTATTTATACAAATACAGAATGGTACTAAATGTAGCCTATTCCTGAGTGGCTTCTTTTTGTGGATTTTTTTTTTTTTTTTTTTGGTTTAGTGATCTATGTGGATAAAGAAAACAACCAAGCAAAGAGAGACATCTTAAAAGCGATACTACTAAAACAAGAGATGCCCAATAGAAGGTACATTTAAGTGTTCTGAATGGTTTATATAAAGCCGATCTCTGTAGCATGGCGTGGTGAAAAAAGTTACAAGATGAGGAAGCGGAACACCTGACTTCTCCAGTTCACTCTATGTTCTTGCATGAGTATGTGATCTCTGGGTCTCTTTCCTCCTTGCCTCTCATACACAGTAACTGTAAAGATCCTATAGTGCTTCGCAAACCAAAAGACTATATTGTAGTATATGGAGTATCCCATTGACGTTCAATTCTAACTGTAAAGCGCTTAACAGTGGTTGCAAGGAAGATGTACTCTGGACTCGATGGCTGGAGTATAAATTCTCATTCCATCACTTACTAGCTGTCTGACTTCAGACAGCCACCCTGTGCCTCACTTTCTGCATCTGTAAAATGGAGATAATAATACCATATGGGGTTGTTGTGAGCATTAAATGATATGATACATGTAAGATGGATAGAATAGCATCTGACACATAGTAAGTGCACAGTGAGTACTCATTGCGGTCATTGTAAGTACTAGTAATATTAATATTATTATTTGTAATAGCTCATCAGCCTTTCAGACTAATTTTTACCTTACTGTCACTGTTTAATAATTCATCATTTCCTGTTTGGTTTTTTTTTTTTATGCTTTTTGGGGCAAATTTGAAGAGGACATTTTGCAATTTGGGTCAGTAGAGAAATTATACCCTTTTGAGAGGGAAGAAAACCTGATCTTAGTAAGTTTGTGCTTTTGAGTGAGCTCCCATTTGTGCAGGCGGAGGTGTTATCTAAGTGTTGCCTGTTAACCCCTGAGCTGGGCTTCGCCAGCGCCCCTTTGCTGGCTCGTCCCCCTTGGCCTGGGTGGACCCTTTATCTCTCCGTTGTCCTCTTCTCCTTGCCTTTATGGCCCATGGATAACAACGTCTTACTGCCTCAAAAATGGAGCTTACCTTGCCATCTGAGAAAGACTCAAATTTTTCTCTTTCCTAGAGATCATGAAGTGAATGAAAAAGACATGATATTTTTCAAAAGAGCTTCCAGTTAGCAACTAATCTTCTGTTTCATGAAAGGAGACTGGAATTCTTAGCTCCTAGGATCTGATAGTAGCTTTTTCATTGGTTCCTTGAAATACATGTGTTATTTCTTTGGATCTTAATTCTGAAGAAAGAATGAGAAAACCCTGTTAATTACCCTCAGGTTCTGTTTTTCCCAGGACAGTAGATAATCACTCAAGTTTTACTTGCTTACTTTGTATACTTCAGTTTCTTTCAAGGGGTATCCCACTAGTTTAAACAGCACTGGCCATGTCGTCTGCTCTCTGCGGTTAACAAGTTGGGTCATCACTGGCCAGGACTGAGTCTTAAAAATAAAAAATAAAAAAGTCCACAATAACTGTCATGACTGCCACTCTCCCATCGTTGTTTCCCTAAAAAAATCTCTCAACGCTCCACAGAGACACAGATGTTCTTGTCATTTAGGAGAAAAACTGAGAGAGGTAGTGCAGGTGCAGAGTGACTGACACAGGGATGATGGCAGCCGAGGGAGGGCTTGGAGTGCCGGCTGCGCGCTCCTCTGACTGCCACGGGAGGGACGGGGCCGTCGCGGGAGAGAATGCCCTGACCCACTTCTCTCCCTCAAAAGTATCTCTTTCTTAAGGAAAAAAAAAGAGAGAGAGAGAGTTTACATTTACATTTTTCCATGGCCAAAAGGCAGTTGTTACTCCAGTGAATGTTCTTACCTTTTTAAAATACTCTGAGGTCACATTACTTAAAGTACCTGCTAGTTTATAAGAATTAATTTTCTCAGACAGCAGCCCTGTTGAATATTGGTGATAACTTATAGAGCCACAGTTAGAGAAGTCTGAGAAATCTTCCCTGACTTGCATAAAATTATGTATATTATATCATGAATTACATACAGTACCTTTGCATTCTGACCCAGGCTGAATTTGCAAATATACAAGTGTCTCCTTAAAGGGGAGGCAACACACTGAAATGGGAATTTGAAAAGTATTTATTGGACGTCACAGTTTTGACACCGACTTAAGGTTCCTTTTTTGTTTCTTTAACCATGTTCTGTTGTGCAGATCCAAGAGAACCATCAGCATTCCAACACGTAAGACCCAGAGGTGACCCTTAGACTCTTCTGTCCTGTTTCATATAAAAATGAAGTGTTCCAGAATGAGGCAAGAGTCAAAAATGTTAAATGAGCTAAGGAGTTTTAGTGCCTTGTGATTTCCTAAACTACAGCAAGTGACGTTTGAGGTCTAAATCTTGAGACCCAGCCCAAGGCCTGCCTTCGGCAGTAAACCTTCCCCAAATGAGCCAGCCTTCAATTAGGACTTCAGTGCTGCAGTTCACATAGTCATCCAACAAATATTTATGATCCCTACGTACGTATCAGGAGCTAAAATGGTGAGCAAGGGGAAGTCTCTTCTCTCATGGAGTTTACATCCCACTGAGCAGGATGGTCAACGAGTAAACCAAGAAACCAATTCCATGTTACCATAAGTACTAAGAAAAAGCTGAACGAGCTGCTAAAATAGAAAAGAACAGTGCAGGAAAACCCGAGGAGGTGACATTTAAGCTGGTTAGTGAAGAATGAGGGGACCCAGTCAAGTCGTGAGCAGCCCAAGGAAGATGGTTCCAGGCAGAGGGAATTCCAGACATGAAGGAAGATAGAGGTGTGTTTTTAGGACCTGGCAAGGGACATTTGCAGGAGGGAGAGAAGGGAAGAGGAGGCAGGAGCAGCCCATGTGGGACTTCCTGTTTGGAACTCCCTTGGGTCCTTGGCATCCACCTGTGTGTATATCCAGGTCCTCAGACTAGACTGTCAGCCTCTTCAGCACATAAAGCAAGGTTTCACCTCTTTGTTCAAGATAAGGTAAGGTGTGTCTGTGTTTCCATGTATGTGTACATACAGTTTAGCTTAAGCCAAGCTATAGTTTTTAAATTATTTTAGTATGTCTTCCTCCCTTTTCTGCTTAACTTTAATTTCTTAATTTTATATTTGACATCTCATTTTGCTCTTTATAGAATTTAAAGCCAGAATATTGCATTTTTTGTTTTTAGCGCTTTCTCTGGCACTTAGAAGGGCTTTTTTTTTTTCCTTTTTGTCTTAGTTCCCACATATTCAGTGCAGGCAATAGTCTGCATTTGTAAAGTGATATAAATATGATCCTTAGATATGAGACATTATATAAGGATAACACTTAACATTACAATCTGAAACCTTCTGTCTTTTCTGTAAGTCTTGTGAGTATAAAATGTGCATCAAATATCACTTCTAATTCCTGCTCATCTAAACATATTCATTTTAAGACAATTTCTTTCATCATCGTTCTTATTTGAGTGATATAGTCCTTGTATAATTTGAGTGTCTCAGTTTTCAATTGAAGCAAGCCTTTCCCATGCCTTCTTTTTCTCTCCCCTTAGAAATGTAGAAGCTTAAGGAGCTCTATCTAGATTAAAAACAGTAATAATAAAAGAGCAAACATTTACTCAGTGCTTACTATGTTCCAGGCACTGTTTACATGTATCATCTCATTTGATCCTCACAAGAGCCCTACGAGATAGGTATAATTATTCTTAGTCTACATATAAGGAAACTGAGATCAGAGAGGTTAAGTAACTTGTACAAGGTTACACAGCTAATAAGTCGGAAAGCAGAAATTTGAACCCAGAATGGATGCCCTTAACCACTCCATCTTAATCCCTCTGTTTTATGCATCGTATAAAATATCCATCTTATCCACTTGCAGACCAGGATCTGCACTCTTCACAATTATGTAATTATTGTGTGAATAGATACTACCTTTGGTTTCAACTTAAAGGATTTCTATTTTCTAATCAAAATGTATTGCTAGCTAAAAACAGGACTTAGTAAAGGAATGAAATGTTGAATACTTATTTTTAGCTAATTATTTAAAAATATTGTCATGTTTACCTGTAAGCATTTGGAAAGAATTTTATTTGTGCATATTGTTCAAGGCATGATGTCTCAGAGACTTAGATTTTTATCTAAGCATGTTATCTGAAAAAACAAGATTTCTTGTTTTGTTTCTGATTTGGAATGGATACCTTTTGAAAATGGTTAAAATGGTAGTTTACAAGCATTCATGGTTTAAGCTGTGCTGCCAAGACATATCAAAAGAGTTCTTAACTGTAAATTTCTGTCATTTGGTCAGTCCAAGTGTGTTTGGCCTCAGCACAAGCCACTAATTCAAATCAGTTCCATCAGAACCCTATAATTATATGTCTAAAAGTAAAATAAAACTTGGATGTTATGATTGTAGGTTAAAAGATTGCTGAAGTAATACAAACATTTCATATAGCTGTTGGGCAGAGCTACAACATTTATCTGACATAATTCAGAATATATAGAACACAGTTGTTTGAATTGCTTAGTAGCAATTCCAAAGTTGTGCATTTCTATAGAAAAGCTTGCATTTCTACTTGAAATACTGCCCTAACCTCTAGGGTCTTTATTCACTTGATCCTTTTAGCCTTAAAAGTAGACGTGTCAAAATATGATCAGATAGTGTATAATAGAGTGGACATCTGGTTCTTCTCTTCGCCTAGTAATTTTCTCAGATTCTAGAGGTAAATGCCCATCAGGGCTTAGAAAAGTGGATTAGTGTTCATGTGAAGGCTGGGTGCACTATAATAATTCTAACAGTTCATGTAATAACTTATCTCACCTAATATAATTTTCTTTCTATTGGAATAATTGGAAACTTCGAGATTTAACAGTTAGTGATAAAAGCCCATGATGGGAGTTTTGTTTCGCGGTGATTTTTTTCTCCCTTTGCAGTGATGTTCTCTGTCCCCTCCCTCCTCAGTGTTCGCTTCACTGTGGTCAGTGACCCTCCGGAGGATGAGCAGGATCTGGAGTGCGAGGACATCGGCATCGCTGACGTTGACCTCGCTGACATGTTTCAGGAAGGGAGAGACATCATCGAGCAAAATATTGACGGTACGAGTGGAAGTATTGCTCAATCTGTACAACCAGCAACTGCTGAAATCCAAGTTCTTTATTAAAACCTTCTTTTTGCTGGCTGCAAAGACGTTGAGTCACACATTAGTGGGATCCTTTGCAGCTCAAGCTGACTCTTTTGTTGAATCTGGAATCCCCTCCCTGCATTCCCCCACCCTCCTTACCCTCTCCTTCTGCCTTCCTTTGAATCAACAGAAATTTAAAAATAATTACTTGCATTTCACAAAAAAATTTCCATTTTGTTCGTATTGGGGGATGGTGTGATAAAAATTGGATTTTTGGCTATTGGATTTTTTTTAATGTTGTTTATGGAAGGCTCATGCGGTCAAGCCTTATTTCAGCTAAGGCATGTTACTCTGGGTGATCATTGTCATGTCTTTTGCAAGGTTTCTCTCTGATTCAGTGTTGCAGTTCAGTGATACAGTCACTGCAAATAACCCTGAGTCGTTTTGATCACTTGTTTCCCATCAGGATTCAGGCAGGAGTTAGGAATTCTTGACAAGAGATGCTCTCCTAGATTTTCAGCTCACCAGGTGGAGTCCCCACGAGGCCTTATTTCTACCCTTTATCCTTGTGTCACAAATTTAGAACATGCTGAAGGAATCATGCTTTATGAAACCAAGACTTTTCTTTAATCATAATCAGGCATGGCCTGGGCTATACATAGTAAATGGAGGAATGAGGCTGAATCCTTGTCTCATCTGTTAAGGTAGCAGGGCCACCATTGGGAACATGTACAGAGTCTGTTCACTCATTTATTCGTGCATTAAACAAGCACTTAATTGAGCACCTCTTAAGTGCCAGGCACTCTGCTTACACCACAGTTCAGCTGGGGTTCGTATGTCAAGCTGCTTGTCCTGGGTATGTGTCAGGTGCTCGAAAGTCAGGATCAAGCCAAGTGATTAACCAAATCAGCCCAGGTAACCAAATTAGAAACCTATTCTGGGAAATGTTATAAACTATACAAATCACAACTTTGTTTAGCAGGCACAGAAGAAAAAGATAGAAGGATTAAAATACCAACCTAAATCCCATTAAAGACACCCGGAACCAAGAAAGCCTGACAAAAATGACCAAAATTATCTGTGCTTTTCATTGTTAATCTTTTCTCCAATCCATTCTGTTTCACAACCAACCCATCTCCTCATTCTGCAAGACCACATATGAGCATACTGATCTGATACAAACAGCTCTTGTGGCCTTGAGCTGGGAAAGAGTCAGAAAATTAAACACTGATCAGGGCAGGTTTTTAATGCTTTGCTCCATGCCAGGCATGGAAGTGAGAAGTCCCAAAGAAGAGGGGAAGACTGGGGCATGATCTGGGGACCCCTTGTGCCCCTGCAATCTCCCTGCCTGCTCATTTCTCCACCTTAAGTCTTTGTATACTAAGTTTTATTTGAAGATTTCTTTACAGATTTTCTTGGAATTAAACACACACACATAGTGAAAGTTCAAGTAAAACCACAAGGAAAGTAAACAGGAAACTATGTAAGTGCCATCAAACTTACAAAGTCCAAAATTCTGGCCTTGAGTTACTAGTATCACCGTCCACAGAGCGATGGGGTCACAGGTACTGAATCAGCATCCCCTTTGGCCCCCACCACTGAGCTCAGAGAATTATCACTGAAAGCTGTGTCCCTTTCCCAGAAAAATGCACAGACACTCAGAATTTTATATCTGCCTTCCTACAGCATCAGTTCATCGACCCTCAAATCCAGTCCATAGACCTTAAGATTCAGGCTCTGCCATTTTAAGTATTTCTAATCTCACACATAATCTATTTTAAATGGAATGCTTTCCTTAGAAAGATAAATAACATTGCAAGTTATGATTATGTAGCTTCTTTACTGTGGGTTGCCATTCTGATATCTGTTACTAACACTGTATGTTAGAACTAATTCTTCGTTGTCAGATATTGATCCTTTTTAGATCTTTTGTTTCTTACTAAGAAATTCTGATTCTGTGTGGGAATCATTATCCTATATCCTTTCCACTAGGTAAATGTCAGAATTAAATCTTTAGTTTAACTCCACAAGCAATGTGTATGTATACATGCAATACATCTAAAATGCATATCTTCATACACACAAGACAAGCTTAATTTTTAGATGTCTAAGCTGCCAGTAAATTTTGGACTTTTAGAGAGCTGTTTTCATCTTTTCAACTACTGTGTCAGCTAGCCTATCTGAAGAAAAATCTGTTGAGTGATACTAACACTTTTCCGCTATTTTCTCCCTAGTTTTTGACACACGAGCAGATGGTGGAAGTATTGGCAAGCTCAGGGTAACAGTGGAAGCACTCCATGCCCTACGGTCTGTCTACGAGCAATACAGAGATGACTTGGAGGCTTGAAAGAAACCGCTCCAGAGGCATCTCCTACTCCTGAGTAAATGCTCACATACATGAAAGCACTTAGATGAGATCTCTGTAATTACTCTGGTGTATATAATCTATAATTCATGGGAGGCTGGGGGAAAGGAGGAGGCCTGGGTTTAAAGTGTTCAAGTTTTGTATACTTTTTCATTTGTTTATTTTTCTATTCCCTCCTTCCCATGACTGCCACCCCTCAGGACTTAAGTTCTCCACAGTGGGCAACACCTTCTCAATAATTTATATCTACACGATAGCATGAGAAAGTCTATTTGCATTTTCAACATTTTCTTATGAAGAACTGAAATGCAATTCCCATTTTTATTTTTAATAAGCAAAAAGCATTAATCTTAGAAAACCTATGAAAAAGAAATACTTTTATGTTATCCCTAATTGTCCCACTAAATGGAACGCCTATGATTAGCCTCATTAAGAGTTTTATACTGTGAAGATTTTATTAGAAGCAATATATGAAAATTACTTGGATTAATGTGTTAATCTTCCTCTTTAAAATGCTAATATCCACTTTATGCACATTAAAGCTCAGTATGCATTTTCTTTGATGCATGCCATTTCTATCAATTAAATATAAAGAATGAGACTTGGCACCAACTTATTAAATTACTGCAAGTTTTTTTGTTTTTCTTCTTAAACATTACAGTTCTTATTTGTATGATTTTCATGTGTTTGTGATGGTAATATAGGACCCAGGGCTGTGTGTAGGTAAAGAGATAGATACATAGATGTATATGAAATTCACACTTCGAAAACTTAGCTTATGACATAGAAAGAAAATACTAAAAATGTGGCTCAAATTCTGATACGCTTAGTTAGACCTGAAAGGAGTATCTTTTTATCTTTTTTTAAAATTTGCATCAAGCTGGTACAATGCTAGGGTGTATCTGGATAACCAGATCCTCGAAAAGCAGCTCAGAAAGTTAATTTTCTAGCTTTTACTCAATCTCACTGAAGGATTTAATTGATATTTTTAATGGAGCTGTGAATCAATGCTGCAAAGGAATTGTCTCTAGAGGTCTGGGATATAATGCATTTCATTTTTTAATTTACTTTTTTATTTGTCATTTTCTTCAAAGGATTTTTATAGGCTGTGGGTTTTCACTGTTTGCAAACAGGCTATGTTCCTTCTTAAGCATATGTAAAGTATTCAGGGAGATAAGTAATTTATTAAAATCTACCTAATTTGCCGTGATATATTAAATCTCTGCTTCAGTGATCACAGACCATTTCATTTAGAGAATTAGGCATTCCCTCTTTGTGTGATTAAAGCTCTGGAAAATGAGTTCTTTGCTCCTATTTGTGAACATTCAAAGCCTGCTAATGGCAAGAAGATGGAATAGATTATGAGACAATTCATTACAGTTCAACAGAAAAAAAAAAAGCAGCCATAATGCAAAAATGCAAGTATGAATATCTGCATATAGTTTGAACCATCTGTGCTCTAATGGCTTCAATAATGACTCTCGTCTTTAGGAGGCTTTGAAATGACATCCGTACAATATTAATTTGTTGATGTACATTGTGGGACCAGTAGAGTATGATCTGACCGCAGAAATCTATAAATTCTGTCTCTACCATTGGGCCTCCCTGTCTGGGGCCTGCCATCTCCAAGAAGAATCTTGCTCTCTTCAAACTCTGAGAATCTTCATAACAACTCATTCCTCTGGAACCTTCTAGAGACCACAAACATCTGTGGACTAAACCTCTCCAACCCTAGTAAACAGCCACATGTTTGTTGTCACTTCAGCTGGCTCTGAGCTCATCTTTTTGGCCCCTCTTTCTAGCTTTCTTTGGCTTTAAGCAGTTACAGTGTCATTAAGGCCCATAATATTCCCTGCACTAATTTAAAACAGCCGGATTATACCCTGGGATTAACTGAGTGGTTTTTAAGACATTTATTGTGGTATTCTCCCAAGAGGTTTGTATTATTGTTTTAAAACGTTACATCCCAAACTAAAGACCCTTTCTGCAGGGAAGACCGGATTGTGCTGACTTCTTATGATCTTTAAGTGGAAAGGGGAAGTTTTTATTAGAAAACTTCTGAGATCTAGTCAACTGTGTGGAATGTGTACCTCAGATTACATTGGAGAATTAGCCGTCTTTCTGTGACTTTCATGTGTATCATAACAGATTATTAAATATTCCTCTTCTAGTTTTAAAATACTGAGCTTCAAACTACATGAATTTTCACAAAACTCCTCATAAGAAGTTAAATAGCTGCTTGACACATTCTGAAGTGGGTAAGTGGTATTGGATGCTTCAAATGGGTTTCATAATCTGTCTGAGAATAGGTTTTTTTTTTCTGTCTTGTGTTGACCAGACTTCATTAAAAAGGTCAGTACCTTTCAGGATACAGAGCAGTGGTTTGCTCTTGGTGACCCAAGCCTGAGCCATTAAGTACGGTTTGAGGGTAGGGGGTGCCAACAGTGGCCCTGCCACCCAGATACACCAGCTTTAGGTAAAGCCTGTGTGAACTTACCACTCTTGGTGTAAATGAACACAGTACACTCAGCACTTTCGGGGTTGTAATGCTTTTAGTTTGGGAGTATAAATAGAGATGTGATGTGGTGTGCGGGAGAGTGTATTTTACATGTTTTTTTGCCTACTGTAGTAGAAATGTCAAATTCCTAGCCACTGTCATGAGAAGCAGTTGACAAAAATAAGTTTTATGGTTTACAGTGTGGTTTACGTAGAGAACATTTCTCTTCACTCTCAGTTTCAACATGTTTTCTAAATTATCACGGTTTATTGCCATTTAACTTAAATTAGTTTTTTTAAGAATAAATAGAGAATATATTTAATCAAATAAAGAACAGCCACATTGACATTCTGCTGTTCCTGCCATTCACTCGTTACCACAAAACACAAATAATTTCTACGTATTATGAAGAAGTGTGGGCTGAGAAGTGGTCTTGTGATTGGGGAGGTTCTGTGTGCACCCATGTTCCCACAACAAAACATAAATTATTTTAGTAATCTGGCATCAAGAGCTGTGACAATGAAAACCACTTCTTACACATGTTCTAACAAGAATCTGATTAACATTTTTGTGGATGTGGAAAATAAGGGTTTTTTTAGTCAAACTGGCACTATTGCTGAATTTAGAATGATTTCCTTATGCTCTAGACAGCAAAATGTGCATCATGTCTGTGAGCAAATATGAGAATAAAATACCGTCTTCGGGTAGCACAGAACAACCAAGGGAGAGCTTTGGGGATATAAAATTACTGCGTGATTGACAATACCAGGATGGTCATTCATCCCCAACTATGAGAGGACATTTTAATAAGTCACTCATGCCTGAAGGCCTGTGACTACCTTAACAAAGGAAAACCAAACCCATGATTTATTACAGATTGGGCAACCTGCCTAATTAGATCCATGAATGGGAGCAAACGCAGCTTTACATCCCCTTTGTTCAGAACAAAAACAACCCCCAGGTCAGCCAGAAAGCTAAAAAAAAAAAATCAAAGCTATAGAAACAAGTGTTTTAGAAACTGGAAATATAGAATTAGAAAACATCTCCTCATCCCAACCTCTTTTATCTTGCAAGATAGAACACTCACTTCCATTTCAAAGCAGCACCAGTGGACTGCACCTTGCAGTCTGACCTCCTGCAAAATTGGGCCCGTGTTCCTGGTGTCGTTACACCTTTTGTTCTTGCCCTTTCCTTTTCTGTATAACATTGACTAATACATTTCAGCCGCATTTCTCCTTCAGTTTTTCTGAAGTCAGATCTGGTTCCCTCAGACTCAGAACATGCCCTCTTTTCTTTGGTAGGTGCCTTTGGGCTGTTCCTCTGCTTTTTGCCCTTTCTCACTCTTTATTGAGTTTGCCTTTCTCATCCCCGTCCCAGCATCACATCTCCCTTCATTGAACATCATCATGATTTCTTTTTAAATCAGATTTACATCTTGATCTTTATGTTTCTGTCATCTGTTCTCCTCACACCTGTGTTCAGCGGCAGCATCTCCTCCCACCTGTCTGTCCCCTCCTCATTTTCAGTTAATCAGAGCACACATTTTTCCCTCCTCTTGGTGCTATGGCCACTTCTTTAGAGAGCAGCATCTTTGACATTTCCAGTGGCCTTCCCCAAAATGTTCCTTTGCGTTAAGGCTTTTCTTAATGTAACATGACAGGGGCACTTTTAGCCATCAGGAAACTAAGGAAACAGCAAGATAATTTCTGTGTCTGGTGCTTCTTGTACCTTTTTATGGTGAAGTAACTAACAGAGGCTGAAACTCAGAGCTCGCAGGAACCACTGGTAAGGAGCTGAAGCATTATGAGTTTGTAAGAAATGTTAAGGAAATATGTCATTAAAATCAAGCTGTATTTGGTGTAAGTGTGTTTTGTCATAGTTACACATGTCTTTAACAACAGGGAAAAATAAGAGAAATTTTGGAAGAAAACTTAAAAGACTGCATACAACCTAGAGGTTAGGAAGACTTTTCTAACCAAGAGAGGAAAGACATGCTATAAAATAGTAGTAAAATAATAGATGTATTGAATATGTAAGTGTTAAGGGAGGGTGGTAATTTTAATATCAGACTACATAGAATCCAAGGTGGAAAACAAGGGACAAGAAAAGATAGAATTTAATTCTTAGAGAGTTATAGATCAAAAAACAAGAGAAAGTCTAGAAGATTTGCTTAAGATCATTACTAAACTGAAATGAATACAGCATGCATGAAGAACATTCAACAAAAAAATTAACCATGTTCTCAACCACAAAGGAAGTCTCAGTTTCCAAAGAATCAAAATCTTATGGGTGTGTTTCTGTGAGCACGATGCAATGAAATTAGAAATCAGTGATAAAAGGCTAGCTAAAAAATAATTTTATCTAAAAGTTAAAAATATCTGTTGTTACTATTATTCTGAGTTCTAACAGGACAAGAAATAACCCACTCCTCCAGCATAACTAGGAGACAGAAAATTCTGCAAACTTCACTTTACGTGTAAGTGGGGAAAACAGACATCAGCTCCGGAGCCCACACCAGAGCAGGGAGCAAGGCAAGGTTTAAGCGCAAGAGAGGAGCCTGTGACAGGACTTTAGTGGCGGCACAACACAGATAATATCAACTAAGATTGTCCCAGATTGAGGAAGTACTAAGGACGGGTCTGAGGCCTGGTGGATCAGAGTATTGGCTACTGGGACAGGGAAAGGAAGAGGCTTGGAAATGCAGAGGACCAGAGGTAGCAGCCTTGGAAAGATACCTCTTCCGGAAGAGAAAGGGGCATTTTGGAAGGAGGAGATCTCCCTTGGAGGCATAATAATGAAATGAAACAAGGAACCAGCTGAAACTGTGGGCCCCAGAGAAACCAGGTACTATCGTTAAATGGTGTCAATATCAATACACAGTTATTCATTAAAGAAACTACACTTGACTGAAGCAGCAACGGAGGACACTCTTGAGCTAACAAACCTTATAAGCCACCCAAACCCCCGCCCCACCCATGTGACTTCCTGCCCTGGCTCGTCCAGGAAAATCTAAAACAACTTTTAATTTAAAAAGAGAATCCTGGATCCATTTTCTGTAAGAAAACAAAATGAGAAAACTTTTCAGCAGGATGGAGTTCTACCCCAGTAATGGTGAATTTGATGGTTTGGACCACCCTTCCTATTAAGAACAACTTGGAAAACTAATTTTATCTCAGCTGTAAGAAATTACAGGAACAAGATCTGGAAACAGGAAAGCCGGAAGATGCGTCAGTCCTGAAGGCCGATTTTCTCCTAGATGCAGCTGCCAATCTGAAAGCATCGATAAGAGGCTCAGAAGCTGAACAGATCTTCCGACAGATTCATAGGGCTTTGAAGAACAGAAACTGTAATTTAGGGTCCACTGAAGACTGGGAGCCCCAGTAAATCCCCCAGGCTCAAATTATTCCTGTGTTTTTTATGTACACTGTTTGGTACACATATAAAATTAACTATGCACATAAGGAGACAAAACCACATGACTGAAAGACTAAGACAACAGACAGATGAAACACCTGTAAGTAATTCAGAAAATAGAATTATCACCTATAATCAAAAAAATGTTTAATATGTTAGTAGAGTTAAAAGACAATCTTGAGAATTTTGACATAGAATTGGATATTATTTGAAAAAGAACCAACTGGAAGTTTTATAAATGAAAATTAAAGTAACTGAAATTAAGAATACATTATGTGGTTATCCAACCACAAATCAGACACAAATGAAGAGAGACTTAGGGAACTGTAAATATAAAAATCAAGAACATACTCATTAAAATGCATGGAAGGAAAACTGGAAAATACTGAAGGAAAAAGGGCAGGGTGGTTAATAGACTAGGGATTGTGTGGAAAGTTATACACACTGAGATATTGCAAGTTTGGTTCCAGACCATCACAGTAAATCGAACATCATAATAAAGCAAGTCACATGAATTTTTTTTCCCAGTGCATATGAAAGTTAATGTTCACAGTACACTGTAGTCTATTAAGTGTGTGATAGCATTATCTTAAAAAAATTTACATATCTTAATTTAAAACACTTTACTACTTAAAAATACTAACCATCATTTGAGCTTTCAGTGAGTCATCTCTCTGCAATAGTAACACCAAAGATCACTGATCACAAATCACCATAACAAATAGAATAATAATGAAAAAGCCTGAAATACTATGAGAATTACCAAAATGTGATACAGAGACACGAAGTGAGACAATGCTGTTGGAAAAATGGCATTGATGGGCTTACTTAATATAGGGTTGCCACAAAGCTTCAATTTGTAAAAAAAAAAAAAAATCTGCAAAGCACAATAAATCAAAGTGCATAAAACTAGGTAGACCTGTAAGCATAATTGAAGTCCAAGTTCTAAGAGAATAAGAATCAATATTCCAAAAGATATGGCTAAGAATTTTCCAGAATACAGAAAAGGCACAGTGATAAGAATGAATTAATGCTGCATGCCCAAGCTGGAAAAACAAAGAAAATTACTTAAAGCATGCCATAGAAAAACTGTTGAAAACCAAAGACAAAGAGAAAATTTTTAAATTCAGAGACAAGAACAATACTAAGATGAGAGCTGACTTCTTAACTGAAGCAGAGGAAGCCATTAGAAATAGTATAAAACACTTCTAGGGCCCTACCTCACATTCTCCTTCCCCATCTTTTATTCACAAACAAGGAAGTTAACTCCCCAGGAAAACTCTTGACCAGCAAGAGTCAGGAGCCAGTGAATAAATAAATACTCCCCCTTTTCATCCCTCTGATGGACAACCCTGAGGTGCATCCTATAGGGTTCCAGCAAGAGTAAGCCCCATCACTCATAGAGATGAACAACTTGCTAATACAACTTTGCATCTGCTTTTCCTTCTATTTTGCTCCTCCCAGACCCTCCCTCCTCTCTCTGGGATCTTTTCCCAAATAAAGTACCTGCATGTAAGCTCTTGTTTCAGACCCCGCTGTGAGGGAATCCCTGGTATCTAAGAGTAGATACCAGGAATGGCCCTAGAAATCAGAACATCAGGATGGGATTCTGAAACTGGTTTACTCACTAATCAGATGGCAAAAAGGATGACATTATTTATGGTAAGTGGTGTTGTGAGAAACCCTAGCACGTGATAGATCTTAATGATGGTGAATTAAGATACACACATGATAAATTTTTTGTTGTTGTTGAAGTACGGTCAGTTTACAGTGTTGTGTCAAAGTCAGTTTCTTGACGGTGGATTAAGATGGTAGGGAAAAAGTGAAACATGGTTATCAGCTATTTACTTTTCTGAATTTGTTATATTTCACTTTTTTTTTATTTAAGAAAACCTTTTCAGTAGATGAAAAACTACAGAAGAAATAAAGAAAACCAGCCCTGATTCAAAAGAAAATGTTACACAGTATTCCAACATGAATTAAATATCACTTAAAAAGCAATTGCAGATAGGGAAAAAAACAGATCAGGAATTTAAAAACTCACCATAGGCAAAGTGGAACTTACAATGGGAAATGATGTTAGGAAAGAAATTGGAAAAAAAGAAAAAAAAATTAACTTTGAAATGACTAAATTATAATGTACTTAAGAAAAAATAAATATGACTGAAAGTAGACTAAGGAAGATAGTGGACAGAAATGAAAGAAGCCAAGAAAATAAAGAGGTAGAAAGAATCCATGAGAAAATATTAGCTATGATAGCTAGGCAAACATAAGTAAGCTTTCCTGGAATAGAAGAACTGATTCTACGTATTGAAAGTGTCCACCATGTATGAAAATTGCTTCAAAACTGTCAACTCTAAAACATATCCTAATAAAACAACTAGGCATTAAAGTTAAAGAAAAAATACCCTCTGGTTCTCCAAACCAAAAAAAAAAGGCATTTATAAAGAAAACAAAATATAGTTGACATTAGATTTCTCAAGAGCAACTTACAAAGCAGGACAGTAGTGAAATACTCATCAAAAAACTCAAAGTGTGAACCATGGATTTTTTTTTTCCAACTCAGCTGTACTTCAAATATGAAGGTTATATAGCAAACCAGTTTTTATTGTGGTGAAATTCACATAACATAAAATTAACTATTTTAAAGTGAACAATTCAGTGGCATTTAGTACATTGAAAATGCTGGACAACCATGACCTCTTTCTAGTTTCAAAATACTTCCATCACTCCAAAATAAAACTCTGAATACATTAAGCATTTATAACCTATTACCCTCTCCCCAGCCCTTGGCAACTGCTTATCTGCTCTCTGTTTCTATGGATTTACCTATTTGGGATGTTTCATATAAATGAAATCATACAATATGTGACCTTTTGTGTCTGGGTTTTTTCATTTAGCATAGTGTTTTTGAGGTCTGTCCATTTTGTAGCATGTATCAGTGTTTCAGTCCTTTTTGTGGCTAAATAATATTCCATTGTATGAATAACCATGACTTGTTTGTCCATTTATCCATTGATGGACATTTGTGTTGTTTCTACCTTTTGGTTAATGTGAACATTGCTGCTATGAACATTATGATACAAATGTTTGAGTACCTGTTGTCAGCTCTTTGGGGGTATATATATAGCAGAAGTGCGATTGCTGGGTCATGTGACAATTCTATATAACTTTTTGAGGAGCTGACAAACTGTTTTTCACAGCAATTGAACCATCTTACATTTCCATTGGCAATATTCAAGGTTTCCAATTTCTCCACAACTTTGCAAAACTTGCAAGGATTTCAAATATTAAATTTTTAATAGTCATTCTTGTGAGTGTGAGGTGATATCTCATTATGGTTTTGATTTGTATTTCCCTAATGACTAGTGATGTTGAACATCTTTTCATGTGCTTGTTTATAGAAAAACAATTTTAGACAAGAATTCAGGGAGTATTGTACCAATGAGTCCTTCATGAGGAATCTATTAGAAGACCACCTTCATCCAACTAACAGATGAATGAGGAAACTGTTTAAAAGCCTCGTGGTAAGCACTGACTATATTTAACTATAGAGATTAGACCAACCAAAAGTGAGGACAAGACGGAAGACTAGTACATAGATGTGATGTGCTCTAAGAAAGTAGATATAACACCTTTTTTTTTTTAATGAGAGGAAAAGATAAATAGAAATGAGAAAGTAGAACAAGTTCATTTTGGTTTCACATGGGTTATGGGTCAGAGTCAAAGATATCATTTAAAGCAGACAAATCAGGTAGTAGAGGCCTAAAAAAAGAAAGCAGGCATTATATAAAGATAGTAGTGAAAAGATGATTACTAAAACAAAACCCACAAATAATTCTAATCACCAACATTTTTTTAACTAAGAAGCAAAGAAAACAGACCAGAGAATGAAAAACATATAGTAAATATAAAATAATAGGACAGAGCTAAGATCTAGCATTTAAGTTGCAACAATAAATGTAAATGATCTTAACTAACTTATGAGAAAAGAATTTAAGATTGTCTTACAAGGCAAAATTCAACTCTATACTGTAAGAGATACTCAAAGAAAAAAAATCAGAGATTGTGAACTTGATATCTGACAAGATGAAATTTGTGAAGGAAATAGGACTTAATGAGACAAAGGACTCTCTATGATACTAAAGGCCATAATTCACAGTGGAGATATAAAAGTTATTAATAACTATGATCAGATAACATAGCAGCAAACTTCATAGAGCATATAGAAGAGAAATACATGGAGATACATTTAGAAGAGAATTGTAAGATCTACTCTTCACTCAACACAGAGCAAACGGGCTAATTAAATAAATAAGAATATAGCAAATCTAAACAACAGAATCCCAAGGTAGATCTTATTCATACTCTTCACCCTTACTCAAGAGATTATTTCCTCTTTTCAAATACACATGGAACATTCATGAAAACTAACCATATGTGAGGTCACTAAGGAAACTTCAATAAGTTTTTTTAAGTAAAAATAATGCAAACCAACAACATTGTCTTAACACAGTGCAGGAAGACTGAAAATAAATAAAATCAAAAGGCATGAGGTCTTCTCCATCTGGAAATTTTAAAGTATTAAAAAAATTCTCTAGTCAAAGGGGAAATATAAATTGAAATTGAATAATTTCTTTTAAAAATGATGATTATGAAAACACTATATAGCAAGTCTCTGAGATAAAATTAAAGCAAAGATTGAAAGGAGAGTGCATGATTAAATATTTATAAGAATTGAAAGTGTAACAATAAACGAATTAAATATCTGTCTCAAAACTTAGAAAAGGAACAAAAAGGAAAACTAATGAAAGTTGAGAGAAGGAAATAGCAAGATACAAGCACAAATAATTGATTTTAAAAAACCAAACTGGAGAACTAATAAAAAGATCTTTCTTTGAAAAAAAATTAACAAAACAAATCTAATCATTACAAAAGAGAGAAAGCACAAATACAAATTGAAACATGATGAATGGAGATGAACTATTGAATCAGTGGTTATTCTAAGATACCAGGAATCTGAGTTGAACAATTCTGTGCAAATACATTTGAAAACCTAGATGAAATGGATAATTTTCTAGAAAATGCAACTTACCAGAATTTACCTTGTAGAGATAGAAAGTTTAAAAGATCAATTTCCATAGAGGAAATACAGTTATTAAGGAGCTAATCCCCAAAAGCACTAGGCCCAGAAGGTTTTGTGGGTCTTCACAGACTAGATCATTTTAATGCTACTCAAACTGCTTTAGAGAGGTAAAGAGGAAAACTTCCATACTCTTTTAAAGAAGTGAATATATCATTGTTTCACAAACCAAAAAAAACACTGCACGCACATACTCAAAAGAAAACTAGAGGCTAATCTCACTTAGGAATATTGAAGCAAAAATCCTAAGAAAAATATCAGCAAATAGAACTGAGCACCACATTTTATACATATATATATATATTTATGATATCTATAATATTTATTACAATTTATGATCAAGAGACGTTTATTTCAGGAATGCAATGAGGCTCACAATGTCTAGAAACAGACCCAAATACATACAAATTAAGGTAGCATATCAAATTATTGGAGACAAGTGGACTACTCAGTAATGATGTTGGAGCCACTAAAAAGGCATGAAGTAGAAAATTAATCGGATCCCTACTCATACCTTGAACCAAAATAAACTCTATAAATATTTACATGTAAAAAAATGAAACCATAAATGCACTAGAAGTAAACAAATAATTATTTTTAGCTAAAATCTCAAGTGGGGATAGCCTCTGTAAGTATGACACAAAATCCAGAAGCTATGGGGAAAAAAAAAAGTAATGAATTTGACTACGCAAAAAATAAAATTTTCTTCATGGCAAATATCATAAAATCAAAAGGCAAATGAAAAACTTAGGAAAATATTTGCTAAAAATGGGGTAAACAGCTGATTTCTTTAATACATGAAGAGCTCCTAAAAACAATAAGAAAAGCAACCGTAATAAAATGGGTAAAGGTTATAAACAATTTACAGAAAAGAAAATTCAACTGGCTTAATGACGTGAATACAACATTCATGCTATTGAATGTGATGATATTGATGATGGTATCAAACGTGGAAAAGATGCTCAACCTGCTCATAATAACAAAAATGCAAAATGCAAATTGAAACCACAATGAGATAAAAGTTTTCAACTAACAGATTGACAAGAGCAAAAATTTTATCATTCACGGTGCCAGCAGGGCTGTGGGAAGCAGGCACACTCACACGTTGCTGGTGGGAGGGTAATTCCTGCAAACCTTATGGTGATCAATTTGGCAGTTCTATCAAAATGTAAAATACACTTATCTTACAATCTAATAATTCCACTTCTAAGACTTTATCCCAAAGATGTCCTTGCAAATGTAAGAAATAATGTATGGACGAGGTTATTTATTTCATCATTGGTTAAGAAAGCAAAAATGGGAAACACCCTGATTATCCAGTTGGAAATTCACCCAATAAACTATGTTATGCTCATGAAATTGAATATTCTGCTACTGTTTAAAAGAAGTCAACCTTAGCTGACTTATATGGAATAATTTCCAAGATAGATTTTTGTTTGATTTTGGCCTTAAAACAACAGAAATTTATTCAGAGGCTAGAAGTGTGAAACCAAGGTGTCAGCAGAGCCATAGTCCCTCTGAAGGCTCCAGGAAGAATCTGATCCAGGCCTGTCTCCTGGCCTCTGGTGGTCACTGGTAAGTCTTTGGCATTCCTTAGTTTCTAGACCCATCACTCCAGTCTACCTCTGTCTTCACAGGGCATTCTCCTCTCTGTGTCTGTGTCTCCAAAATACATTTTCAAGTGAAAAGGTAAAGTGAGCATAGTGTGTGGTTTATGCAGTAAATTATGTAAAAACATACATGTACATGTGTTTGAATGTAAATAAAATACCTTGAAACTATGCTTAAAACGTTGGTAATGGTAGCTTCTGGGAAAGTGAACTGGCAGCTAGGAGAAGATGTAGAAGAAAAACTTACTTTTTACTGTATTTACATTTGTATATTATTTACAGCTATATTAAGATATATTTCACATACCATTAAATTCATCCATTTAAAGTGTACAGTTAAGTGCTTTTTAATATATTACAGTGTTCTACAACCATCACCAAAATCAAATTTTAGAACATTTTCAGCACTCCACAAAGAAAACACACATACAGAGCAATCATTCTCCATTCCCAGCTTCCCTGCCCTCGGCCCCAGGTGACCACTAATCTACTTTCTGTCTCTCTGGATTTGCCTATACATTTCACAGAAATATACATTTCACATACACGGAATCACATAATATGTGGTTTTCTGACTGGCTACTTCCACTAAATAGCAAAATTTTTTTGAGGTTCATTCACATTGTAGTGTGCATGAGTATTTCATTCATTTTTGTTGCTAAATAATATTCCATTGTATGAATATACCACATTTTATTTATTCGTTCGTCAGTTGATAGACATTTAGGTCTTTTTCCACTGAGGAAATTATGAATAATGCTACTATGAACATTTGTGTACCCGTTTTTCCATGGATGTATGTTTTCATTACTCTTGGGTATATACCTAGCTGTGGAATTTCTTGGTTATATGGCAATTCTGTTTAACTTTTTGAGGAACTTCCAGTTTTCAGAAGGGGCTGCACCATTTTCTATTTATACCTTTTGAATTTTGAACCATGTGCTAGTATTACTTGTCCAAAAGAATTAATAAGATATTGTTAAATAATAAATTAGAGCTATACCCATTGACTTGGAGAGATTTCTGGTATGTATTAAGAAGGATCTAAAGCATGATACCATAAAGTAAGAGAAAGATATATATAATATGATCATACATTTATAAATTGAAGACTAAAAAATTTGTGTGTGTGCATGCAGATGCGACTTGTATAAATTATAAATGCTTTTGCATGCAAGGTGACAGTAAAGCAGACTAACAGTGGTTCAAACAAATAGGGGTTTATTTTTCTTCCACGATTGGTAGTCTGAATGTAGACAGTTCCTAGCATTGGTTCAATAGCTCAGTACGGCCCTGAAAGACCCAGATCCTTTCTATATGTCTTCTCTACCATCTTTAATGTGTTGGTTTATCACTGCAAGGCACAAGATGCCCGTGGCACCTACAGGCATCATATGCACATTGTAGGCAGGAAGAAGAGCAAAGGGCAGATGAGTCAGCTAAACTTTTCCAGGAAGCCCCACGCAGCTAACTTCCACTAACATCTCATTAGCCAAAACTGGGTCACATGGCTACCTCTAGCCTCAAGGGAAGTAACCTAGGAAGTGAGGAAAGTATTGCCATTATTGTGTTGGGCCAATTAGACCCATTACCAGATGGTTCCATGTCTCAAGGAGGCCAGTCATGCACTGATGGCAACTTGATTACATTGGACTCCTACTTTCAGAGGGGGCAAGAATTTATTCTTACTGGAATTAATACTTCCTCTGGATATGTATTTGTTTTCTCTGTCCACAATGCCTCCACCAATACCACCACTGGAGGGATAACAAAGTCTGATTTACCAAATGAGATCCCACATACATTGCCTCAGCTCAAGGGGTTCCTTCTATAGAAGAGAATATGTGACTGTTTCTACCAAGTACTGGAGTGCCCAGAAGCAGCCGTCCTCATAGAATGAAGGAAGGACCTATCCTGGGCCCAGCTGAAGTGCCTGCTTAGAGACAACTGAGCTAGTTGAGGTACTGTCTTCCAGGATATAAATTATGTACTGATTCTCCAGCTGGTATGGTGCTTTGTCCCCAGGAGCTAAAATAGGCAGATCCAGAAACCAAAAGGTAGACGTAGAGGTGCCCCCTTCACCACCACTCCCAGTAACCCCCTTGCAGAATATGTGTTTCCCATCCCCACAGTCTTAGGTCCTGTAAGGTCCTGGTTCCTGAGAGGGGAACCATTTCACCCAAGGGAACCCATTAAGAGTCCCATTGAAGAGCCCAAAATAATGGGCTCCTCATGCCCATGGACTAATAGGCGGGGGGGGGGGGGGGGGTAAAAAGAAATAACTATATGTGGTGGATTAACGGTGGCCACAAACTCCCCCCATAAAGATAGGATCTATTTTACCAACTCTTTGAATCCGGGCCGTGCCTGTGACTGCTTCACCAAGAGAATACAGCGACCATGATGCGATGGTGGTGCCTGATGTCGCCTTTAATAAGTCCCCCAGTTCCTCTGAGGAGTTTGTCACTTACCTATCATCTGAGCTCATTGGCTGGTAAACTCACAGACTGTGGTATCTGTTAGATCAGGAATGCCAATCTCTTTCCCCAGAGTTGTCCCTGACACGTATTTCACTGGAGTCCAACTCCTTGGAATGTGACTATCTTGTCACTGTCATCACCGTTTCTTGCCACGGCAACTCCTAGTACAAGTCCTGATGTGTAGCATGTCTTTAGCAGCTTTGGTCTCTGCTGCTGGGAGCGGTGACGGAGGGCACTGTCCCATGGAACACTATTACTAGTTTCCAGGGAACAGAGAGACACCTCTGATGATAATACCTGGCTTTCAGTTCAAGCAAAATGTCAGGAACAACAGCTCAGAGGGTGGTTGCCACCTACTAATACCAAGTCAGGACTCATACGTGCAGCCTGATCTGTTCCTACTGCAGACGTCTCACTTGAAATAAATAGGCTATTTACAAAGTAACTGTAAATACATGTTTTCCTGGTACATGTCCATGGGAATGATTTGCACGGAAGCATCCTCAAATGCCAAACAAAACATTACCGTGGAGCTTTAGTGGATACAAAATCATTGTCTACATGGCAATTAACAGCCCACTTTGGGTTAGCCTTGTTATGGTCGTTGTTTTTGTTATTAAAACCAGTGACACATCAAAGTCCTGATCCATGAAAGAAATAATTGATAAGCTGGACTTCATTAAAATTTAAAACTTCTGCTCTGTAAAAGACACTGTCAAGAGAATGAGAAGCTAAACCACAGGCTGGGAGAAAATATTTGCTGAAGAGATATCTGATAAAGGACTATTATCCAAAATATACAAAGAACTCTTAAAACTCAACAATAAGGAAATAAAAAAATCTTTAAATGGAACAAAGATCTGAAAAGACCTCTCACCAAAGAGGATAGACAGATGGAAAGTAAGCATATGAAAAGATGCTCTACATCATACGTTATTATGGAATCACAAATTAAAACAAGATACCACTATACTCTTATTAGAATGGCCAATATCTGGAATACTGACAGCACCAACGCTGACAAGAATGACACGACAGCAACTCTCAAATGTTCCTGTTGCGAATGCAAAATGGTACAGCTACTTTGGAAGACAGTCTGGCAGTTTATTACAAAGCTGAACATATTCTTACCATACGATCCAGTAATCAAGCTCCTTGATATTCACCCAAATGAGTTGAAAACATGCCCACGCTAAAACCTGCATACAGATGTTTATAGGAGCTTTACCCATAAATGCCAAAACTTGGAACCAAGATGCCCTTCAGTAGGTGCCCTTCAATGTGGTGCATTCAGACAATGGGAAGTTACTCAGTACAAAAAAGCAATGAATCGTGAAAGCCATGAAAAGACACAAAAGGAAACTTAAATGCATATTACTAAGCGAAAGAAGCCGACCTGTAAGGCTGCATACTGTATGATTCCAACTATGTGATACCCTATAAAAGGCAAAACTGTGGAGAAAGTGAAAAGATCAGAAGTTACCAGGAGATAAGAGAGGCGGGAAGGATGAATAGGTGGCATGTAGAGGATTGTAAGGGCAGTGACTCTATTCTGTATGATACTAGAATGGTGGACACATGTCATTATACATTTGTCCAAATCCATAGAATGTACAGCAGCAAGAGTGAACCCTAATGTAAACTATGGACTTAATGATGTGTGGATGTAAGTTTACCAAGCAACAAATGTACCACTCAAGGGCTGAATGTTGATAGGGAGGGGAGACTGCATGTGCAAGGCGTTGGGGGGATGGGGGAAGACAAGAGAATTATGTACTTTCCACTCAATTTTGCTATGAACCCAAAACTGCTCTAAAAAATAAAGTCTATTTTTAAAACTACAGAAGAGCCTTACATTTTTTTCCTCACCTTCTGCTTCTTTGAAACCCTGGAGCTGTTTAGATATTAAGAAGCTCTTTCATATAAGAATTTTGGATGACAGTAGAAATGTATAGCTTACAACTACATGAAAATGGAGACAGCTGAGTCCACTGAGTGAGGTTCACCACTTTTGCTACTAACTGACCACATGTCCATAATCAGGCCAACTTCCTTGGACCTTTCACCTCAATCTGAATATGAGCATATTGGACTTGATGGTTCTAAAATCACCTGCACATTGAAATTGTGATTCTTTCATTTTTATTTTCCATTTTTTATTTCCATGGTCAAAAATGGTAAAGTTTCAAGGCCACTGCCTCACTGGACCCAATTAATCTAGAGAGAGATTAACTCTGGAAGCCAGGCAGGTACTTGTACTGGATAAGTAAGAGGAAAGATGTTGCAGGACCAGAGAGAGACATCAGCCAGCGAACTTGGCAGCACTCTGTCCTTCACGGAGGAGAGATTTGGGGCTGACAGAAGATCTGTTGTGACTTACACAGTGAGGATCTCAAGCACAGATTTCTCCCCAATAAAGGAAGAATCGAATGATTCAGTACAGATATTCCGAAGGGACACAGCTAGAACACGAGAGACACAGAGAAGATCATGAAATAGAAGGAAAAAGAACTGTGAACGTTGATCAGATTTTATTTTCTTAAAAGGTTAAAAAGAGGATTACACTGTGTTGATGGCAGAATAACAACTGAAACCTCTGGATAAAACATAAAAAGCAAAAATCTGAATGCACTGGAGAAAGTCCCAAAGCAGGTAAAAGCAAGAGAAACCTCTCTTTCTCTCTCTCCCTCTCTCTCTCTCCCTCTCCCTCTCTCTCTTTGTCACACACACACACACACACACACACAGAACTTTTTGCCTGAGGGCAGGCCTTAGCTACCACACAGCTGGCTACAACTCAAACCCTCAGCCTAAGAGGCATGAATAATCAGAGGAGTTTAGGATAACCAGAGCAGCTAGAAAGCAGGAAGTTTGGGGGAACATCTTAAAAAGAAGAGCTCCACAGCAGGGGAGTCCTAAATTCAGTGTATAAACTTTGCCCAAATCTCTGGCTGCCTCTGACCTACCCATGGGCAGATTTCAAGCAGTCCAACTAAGGATAAAAGAACTGAGATTTCAGTTGCTGCCCACCACAAAAGAGAGTTTGGAGTTTGAATTCACCCAATTAACTGCTCATTAAACAGACAAACAAACAAAGCAAACAAAATCAAGAATCTTCAGAGGAATATAATGAATCCAGGGTCTTTACAAAATATCATTCATAATATTCAGGATATTATCCAAAATTACTAGACATACAAAGACACGAGAAAATGTGATCCATACTTAAGAGAGAAGGTAACCAGTGGAGACACTAACCCCAAGATGACTCAGAAGCTGAGATTCTCAGACAGGATTTTAAAGCAGCTATTATAACTATTCTCAGTAGTGTAAAGAAAGACATGCGTGTGATAAAGGAACGAATAGGAAATCCAGGCAGACAAATAGAAACAATGAAAAAGTCCCAAGTGGAAATTCTAGAACCAAAAATTGAAACCTGAAATTTTAAATGCTCAGCTGGTGGGGAGGGATAAATTGGGAGTTCGGGATTAGCAGATACAAACTACTATATACAGAACAGATAAACAACAAGGTCCTGCTGTGTAGCACAGGGAACTATATTCAATATCTTGTAATAACCTATAATGAAAAAGAATATGAAAAGGAATATACATATATCTGATATACATATATATCATATATATAACTGAATCACTATGTTGTACACCAGAAACTAACACAACATTGTAAATCAACAATACTTCAATTTAAAAAACAAAAAATAAAATGCACAGCTGATTGTAGATAACGAAAGAGTTAGATTAAAAATATATCAATAGAAACAATCTCATCTAAGGATCCCAGAGGAAAAAGATTTCAAAAGTGAACAGAGCTTCAGTGATCTGTGGGAAAATATGAAAAAAGAATCTAGTATACATGTAATTGGAATCCTAAACAGAGAGGAGAGACAAAAATGGAAAAAATATTTGAAGAAACCAAAATAGGACACATAAAAGTAAACTACACCTGGGTGTTATCGTAGTTAATCTGCTGAAAACCAAAAATTCGGAGAAAATCTTGAGCAGCCAAAGATAAGTGGCATACTACATATCAGTGAACAATGTTACCAATGATCTCTGGCTTATCATTAGACAAAATGGAGGCCAGAGAACAGGGGAAGCACATCTTTAAAATGCTGAGGGAAAACTTGCCAACTCATAATTCTGTATCTACAAATATCCTTCAAGAGTAAGGCAAAATGAAAATATTTTCAATAAATAAAAGGTTAGAGAATTTGCTATCAGCAGACCTGCACTACAAAGAATCCTACTGGAAGTTCTTTGGGCTGGAGGGAAAACAATACTGTATAGAAAGTCTCCATTAAAACTGCCAATAATGTAAAAGACTTATAACCAAACATCACCGTCATGGAGGTAATAAAATATTACATAATCATTGGTGCTTTTCACCAAATATTTCTGCTTTTCACCAAATATTTCTGCTTTTCCTCCTTTTAGGCACATAGAAGAATTGCCCATTCCACTTATTGAAGTTGGCTGTGGTCATATAACTTGCTTTAGTTCACAACACATGGCAGAAACTTTATCAAAGTGCACAATTTGCCTCATGTTCTCTTTTCCCAGCCCTAGCAATCGTAAAAACACAGAGATGGCATAGACCCCAGCCACCCTTCAATGGATATAGAGTATGAATGAGATTTTGGGGGTTGTGTGTTACCACAGCATAACCTAGCCTATCCTGACTAATACAGAAATTAGTACCTAAAAAATGTTAACAACACAAAATAAAATACACAGCACTGGCTTATGGACAGGGATTCAAATGTACAGAAACTGTTCTCTTAGTGCCTGGAAGGCTGATGTGGAGTGATATGACTTGCAGTGGCAAAACATGGTATAAATTGTCACCTGTGATCACTTGGAAGGCAGATAATTTATCCAGTGAAAACTCTTTTTCCTTGCAACACGGAAACCAGCAGATAATTTTTAAGATAGTGGTTGTGCTGTCAGCACATCCTAGCAGTGAGAGTATGTGGAACCTGACAGATATGAGAAATAAACTTTTTTTTAAAGACACTGAGATTTGGGCTTTTGTTATCGCAGCAGAAATCAACCCATTCTGACTGTTAACAAAAAGAGGCACTACAACTGCACCCTCGGATCATTTGCCCAGTCGTGGGCGTGGAGTGTGGCTGTGGGCGGTGGGCAAACCACCCTGTGCTTTCCGCTAACACCAACAAAGCAGAGGCAGGTAGGCATCCAGGACTGTGGGACCATCTATGGCTGCTTGAAATTGGAAATAACCCCACTTCCAACAAAAGACTAAAAGCAATGCTTAGGATTGTCATGAGCAGAGAATGAAGGGCAGAAGAAAATCCACTTGACAAATGCTCAACTCTGATAACCTTGAAACTTCTTTTCTCTATATTGAAAAGAATTAAAATAAGAGCCAACCCCCGAGAGAAGAGTCATCGCCAACACTGGCAGGTTCCAAAACAATGATACATCGTGTGAAAAGAACAAGCAGTATAGTGGCATATACTGTGTAATCCCACCTTTGTTCTTAAGAAGATATAATTATTTATACGAAAAGTCTAGAGATGCATATTTTAAAATATCAGTGGTTGGCTACCTCTAAGGCATGGGTGGTGTCTATTTCTTTTTTATTTTATCTGTACTTTTTCATTCTTCTAAAATGAATCCATAGTATTTGTGAAATAAAAGCTTTAAGACTAAACGTAACAGTTACACATCACTATATAAAATAGGTAACAAGGACCTATGGTATAGCACAGGGAACAATATTCAATTTTTTTTTAATATTCAATTTCTTGTACTGAGCTGTAATGGAAAAGAATCTGAAAAAATACATATGTATGTATATATATAACTGAATTGCTTTGCTGTATACTGGAAACTAACATTGTAAATCGACCACACTTCAATTGAAAAAAAAGAATTAAAAAAATAAAAATTAAACAGCAAAAAAAAAAAAAAGAAACAAATAAACATGCAACAACGACACAAACAGAAGGTTGGAAGGGAGCAAGTCTGAAAAGTCAGGAACCAAATGAATGCTATCTGGGAAAAAGGCACACCACCCTCCAAGCATGGGAGCATTCTGGGAGGATGCAGGTGGGGACTTTCCTTCTCCAGTTCTGTGTATCTACAGAGAGAACGTGTGTCACTACCAGTCTCTGAGCATGACGTTTTCAAGATTCAACAATGTTCAAGACAAACGTTTGTGGAGCTCTGTCAGGCCCAGACCTGTGGACAGAAAGATCATCCTACTTAGCTTGCCTTTTAGTGGCTCACAGCATTTAACACTCAATTTGACACTTCTTCTTAAGGTTCCCTCCAGCCCTCTGCATGAAGTTCAAGTGTTTGAAAACATAAGGCAACACTAACCTGGGAGGAAACAAAGATTTGGGTGCTCCTGAGTATTTTACAGGTTATTGTCAAAACCAACTACGCAATACTCAAGACCAATTAACCACGATCTTTCACTCAGCACTTTAGGAAACAACGAAAAGAAACCAAGTCGAGAATTCTAGGACTTGAGTCTTCCCACAAAGAATCTCTTAGATAATAATTCATTTCCACCACCAGCTGTGTGATTCTGCCTGAGTCCCATTTTCCTCACAGTAAATGGAGGGGGTGTGGAGTGGCCAAAGCAGGGCTTATAACATTGCACTTGTCAACCTCCAAGACCCCATCCAGCTCCAGCGATCTGTAATTTCAGGACCCTGAGACATACAAACATACCGCTTGGGTTGCAAATCCTGGAATTCTGTCTATTTCATGGTTTGCTGGCTGAAGAGAAGTTTCAAAAAGCTGCCATTTGTGATGGACCCCACACAGTCTTTAATAATTAAAAAGTGGAGCGGAGCTGGTGTTGACCAAGATGCAAAACAAAGTCCATTTATAAAAGAAATGGGCCCCATTCAAGGACATAAATCATTCTTCCTGCTAATATATTTCCTGCTATTCTTTCCCTGGAAGCTTTGTTGTTCATTTTTCTCGCCATCAATAAATAAGAATTGTTTGTTACAGATGTAACAATTTAGCATTTTCCTTTCTAAACCATCATGCTCTACAGTTAAGGGGCGCATATTCCTTCCACCTGTTCTGTCACTGGTGTTATTAAAGAAAAAAAAAAAAGCCTTTCCACTTGGGTTTATTCAGAGAGAGTTAACATCTGATTTTACATGGAACTATTTAAAAGAAAAAGAGCAACATGGCCTGAAGCACTTCTAGCAAAGGGTGTGGAAGTATTTGATGTCCTGATGCTTGTTCATAAAAGAATGTTGTTTTGAAATGTGCAGTGAAGTCGGGGAAGAGAGATTCAAAGAAAGTTCCCATTGAGACAAAATAAAATCAACCCACACACTCTCCCCGCAACACTTCCCTCTTGGACCACTGGGCCCCTTGGCTCTGTGCCCACCATCCGTGCCCAGGGAGGCTCCTGCCCTGCTGCCTGCAGTGATGTGTGAACATGGGCTTGTCCCAGTCAGGGCACTGATAAAGCTCATTCGTATACCGAGACCCACAGAACAGAGGCTGCCCCAGTGGCCCAGAACACGCCTCGCTGTCTCAGGAAACCTAATGTGCACCGGTCAGGGTCCTCCAGCCTGGCTGCAGCTAGCTCACTCTACCCTGCAAAATAGGACCCGCTCGCCTTATGAGGAAACCCCAGACGTCCTAGTCAGTCATGCCCTGTCTCCACGTCACCTCTTCTAATATCCAGAAAACTCCCTGTTGCCCAGAATCCCTTGCAAGGAGTGCTGGTAAGACACCACCCTCCTCTCAATCCATGGACTACTTTCCCATGAATAAAGGACATCACACTCATTACTGAGTTGTTTAATTTTTGTCATTTGACATCAGTCTCAGCCGGGAGGAGAGATGTTTATCAAAGGTGAACCGGAGTCTCTGAAGGTACCCTGCTGGAGTGGATCACCCAGGTGCGGCCCTCTCCTCGGAAACCACAGGTTTGTGGATTACTCTTTTCTTTAAAACCAAATAAAATATCCTGAGCCCCCAGGCAGGGCTAGGACCAAGGTGAGGGAGGGACTCGCCCTGGGCACAGCGTTTCAGGCTGTGCCAAAAACTCAGCCATCAAGATCAGTCCTATTTTAATGCCATGTTTTAAGAATCATGAATTAATGCAAAAGAAAATCCATGATGAATAAACTATCAACATTTTAAATAAAGGCAAGACCCACAGGAATGCATTGTTCATATTCCTGAGGCAAAAAGGAATAATCAGTAATATACTGGCTCTGTCTTTACTTAAATGTTTGATATTTTGTTCATCATAGATTTTGGTATTTTGATTTTTTTAATGTTGCATTAAAACATGATTTATCTGGATGGCTGAGTTTGGAGGTGCACCTGAAATGTGCCTGAGGTGGTGCCTCGCTCTCCTCGCCCTGTCCCAGCCGTGAGCCCCACGCTCTGCAGTAACAGGACGGGCCTCCCATCCACCCTCCACGCTTTCAAGAGTCACCTTTCCCAGATGGTGGAGGAAGACAGGGTTGGTCAGTGGGCCCGCAGCCAGTCCTTCTGTTGTTACTCACCTCCTCCTGTCCCTCTGGCCCAGCCTCGGACCCCTCGTGCACGTCACTGCCTGGATTCGCCACCGGCATTTCCCCAGCATGCTATTTGTATGTGGCCAACTTTTGCTTACTTTAAGGTCTTGGGGAGAGAGGATCAGGGAGGCAGCAGGGAATCACAGTTAATAATTACTGCACTGGCAGAAAACCCTAAACTGGAAGCTTCTAGTCCTCAGTTTTCCTCCGTCTCATCAGCCATTGCCTGCCACAGACCCTCCACAGGTCCTAGCAACATAAGACATTATTGGGGGCTGTTTTTCCAGGACCCCAAACTCCTCACGATCTCAGCAGATCACTCCATAAACGCTTTCACCTGTCTAGGGTGCGCAGGTGAACTCTTCTTTCTAAACCTCCTCATCTAGGCCATGCCCCGGAGGCATATGCCTTTCCCATTGGAGCAGGCCCGTGAAAGGGGGTCTCTCCAAATACCAGAAGCATTTTCCCTCTGTGTGGGATTCTCCCAAAGGACCAACTGCAACTGCAGCAACTTTTACACCACCCTTCTTTTATCCCTCCCCATCAAATACAGGATTGAATGGCCTGTGCACAGGTCTGAGAGTCAGCTGTGGTACTGAGGGCTGTGTCTTTTTCATCTCTGTCCTCAGCTCCCCCAGCTGGGCCTGGCACGGGGCAAACGCAGGATGAAGGTGCTCAGAGCTGACACGCCCACCGGTGCTGGGGCGCCCAGGGGGAGTGGGAAATTAGGCCCAAGCCCGCGGCTGCCATGATGCTCATTCTGTGAGCTCTTCAGTTCCAGAGTCCCCAGGGCCTTCCAGGAAGAATCTAGTTCCACACCCTCCCCCCTGAGTATCGCTGTGCCCCAGCCCTGCCCTCCCCAGCACATCAAGTCTCCTCCGCAGAAGATGCTTATCTCCTGATTCCACAGCACAAAGTCAAAGCCCCGAGTCTGCGCAGGTCAGGGGAGAAGCCACGCGAGCCTGGCTCCGAATCCCAGTTCCCCCTGAGCTCTGGCTGCATGACAGGTGCCCGTTTCACCGTCTCCCCAGGCCTCAGTTCCTCCTCTGCAGAGTGAGGATCATAAATAGTACGACCTCTGCTCGTCATTGCCTTGGGGCTTAAACGAGCTGCCCCACGCTAAGCGCTCAGGACCGCGGGGCACACGGGTCAGCACTCAGGGCACGTCAGCCACTCCCGTTACCTCCTGGCCTGGGGTGGGCTTGTTTTTCAGGGTAACAAGGCAGCTTAGTGTGCCTGAGACCCTCGGCTGGGGGTGCTCTCCCTTTCCCCCTTGGTTGCACGGGCCTCTCCATTTCCAGCAGCACTGAAGGGATGGGGAGGCCCCTGGACAAAAAGATCCTTCTGCTCCAGAGAAGAAGAATCTTGAGGTTTTCAAGTGTAAATGACCTTTAAGGACGGAGCAGTGGGAGTCAAGTGTGCACGCACATCACTTGAAACAGATCTCTGCCTTCAGAGGCAAACCCCAAACTCCCTCCCGCAGGCTGGGCCTGGAATGGAGTCTGTCTAGTGATAGTAATGCAAAGAGGCAGAGAGCCTGCCTTCTTAAGTGTTTGCATAAAACTTGGGCTTTAGAACATTTTTCTGTTTGTTTCCAGAGAAAAAAACTTTGTGGGTGTGCTGGGTCAAGAATGCCTTTTCAAAGCATGCCTCCCACCCCAACGGAAGAGTGCCCCCCCGGGAGGGCTGGGTTCCTGCAGAATACTTCGCAGTAGGAGGGAAAGGGGGACCACTCCGTGTCCGTCCTCCAGCTCAGTGAGAATTCTTTGACTTGCTTAAGCCCTGGCGACCAGCTCCGGCTGTTCAATCCACCCCATGTTCTATCCCCAGCCCTACCTTCCTGCCCCCCATTGGCTTGAAAGATTATATCAGAGTCCAGAGCCTCCACATGGGCCCCCAAAGGAACAGCTGGGACTCAGCCAGCCAGCACCATCACCTCCCAGGCAGCAAACAGGACCTCAAGATGCAGGCTGACATAAGCCCTACAAAACTCGCTGGAGCCAGCTGGCCTCACCTACCCCAGATCCAAATGCCAGGAAACTCCAGCTGGCCTGCCAAGTCCCCAGGACTGCGGGATGGAGGACTTGCTGACATGTGTCTTTGTCCTGCCTTGCTCGGCTCTCCCACCCTCCCTGCCTGCACTGAGCACCGCAGCTCAGCAGAGCTGGCTGAGTTCACGCAGCTCCTAACATAAGCCTGGGAGAGCTGCTCCAGTGGACCGCTGGTTTCCTGCAATGCCCCTTCTCCGCATGTTGCTGGGAACACACTGGATGGTCCTGGATCCAAGCAGCCATCCCGTGACCTGCTCCTTCTCAGAAAGGACAGAGAGGTCTAGTCTTCCAACCAGAGGCCACGGCTCACTTCTTGGTGAAAGCCGGGCTCTGTGGTCTCCCAGGATGCACTCTGTTTTCCTCCCCTCCTCTTCCCGAGAGGATGCACCATCACAGCTTCTGTGACCCAAACAGATCAGGACCACCTGAGGCCCCAGGCTGCCATCAGTATCACAGCCCATCTGTATCATGTGCAACAACCGAGAGCGATTGAGAAGAAAGTAAAATCTTCATCGGAGCCCCCAGGAAAACGGCCGAAGAGATTCCAGGCTTACCCACAGCAAAACTTCCCGCTACTCATTCCTCTATCTCTCCTCCCATCCCCGGCCAAGTCCCCACACACCAAAACTGCCTTAAGTCTCTTCTTTCTCCTCTCTCCACTCTCAAAACCTCTCCCCCTACCTCGCCAGATCTGCTTCCACGGATCCAGTCTTTCCTTCCACCAGAAGAATCTTTCCTTTAAAATCTCCCTATTACGGGCTGCTTCTGCAGCTAAGTCTAATCCCCATATCAAAAGGCTCAAGAGCCTTGACCGCAAGCACCGAATTTTCCAGCTCCCACCTCGTGACTCCCGTCTGATGTGAGTGACCTTGCCTGTCTTCACTGCTGTCACCCCCTCACCTGTCATGTGCAAGCACGTTTTTTAATGATGCACCTTAGTTCTGGAAACTTACCGAAGGTCAGTCATTTACTGAGCCATTGAAGATCTCTGTGCTAGAGCAATTTACATTTGTATTTGCAAGGAAAACAACTAGCCCAGCAGACAGCACTTTATGGCTTTTCTCCATTAACTCAAGCAGGCAAAAAGGAAGCACCACCAACCATATGCAAGTCCTACTGGTCTTTCTCCCTCTACCAAAGAAAATGAAAGAAAAAAAGAAAAGAAAAGAAACACCTGTACCACCCTACTCCCCACCCGTGGCTCAGACCCAGTCTCACTTGAAGAGTTTTGGGAGCCACGGCGTCAGTGAGGAAGGGGGACGCTCCAGGACTGAAAATTTCCATGGCCCAGATCATCAAAGTCCAGCGTTCCTGTAAGTTTTGACTTGAGCTGAGGTCAGTGCAGGACGAGGGCGGGAAATGCGCTTAAACACTGACTGCCTGGAAGGTCTTTTTCATTTTGTAGTGTCGGCCATGGGTTAGACCGTCTCAGAGAATAAGCTGTAAGTGGAGGTGAGTCTTTCCATATGTCTCGCATGAAAATTGAAAATGATCAGCTAATCTAGTCCAGAATCCCTGCGAAATGTTTTTATTGTTTCGAAAAAGAAAAGGAAAAATGTAAGCCAGGTTGAATGTCACGGGGTTTCTAATCCAAATGAACAAAGCAGGAGAACAACTCACCCCTGAAATTAAGTTAAAGAGAGATCTCAGGGGGCGACAGTAGGGCTGTGAGCCCCAGTGGACACTTAATGAGCACAATCTGATGAAGATGATGGTATACTGTAGCTGCAGGAATTCCAAAACTTCCCATTGTCTGATGGGAAGACAGAGGCTGGTGCTGAGAGATCATTTAAGATAATTTTCTCAGTACTTACTATGGGATTTGATGTATATGGTGCAAGAAGTGTTGGGGAAAATAATGGACAGCAATTTCCCTCCCAGGACTGGCACCACACAGTGGAGTAGCTGACAATATTCCTCTATTCCCTTCCCCTCAGTATAGCCATTCCCACAGACATGTGAAATTCCACCGTTAGAGATTCTTTCCTTTGGATTAAACATAGTTAACAATCATGGGTGAAGAACACATTTCTTCCAAATCCCCCAAAGACTAAGATATACATTTTATTTCCAGCCAATTATTGTGGTGCTTCTCCAGGAGACTATGGGGTATTTAGTTTCAGAATGACTCAGGTAATTTTTTTTATTTCTAATTACAAAAGTGACACATGCAGTACTGAATGAAATGATATAATATCTTGGATTTGCTTTAAAATAAGACAGAAGGTGGGAGAGTAGGTGGGGATATATATGAAACAAGACTGGCTATGAGCTGATCACAGTTGAAGCTGAGTGATGTGTATGTGGGAGTTTATTATCCCATATTCTCTACTCATACATGTTTGAAATTTTCCATAACAAAGTATTTTTAGAAAGGAAAACAATAAGGCCACAATAAAAAATTAGCATATTTTTGTTGCATAATATCCAAAAATTATAAAAAATATTTGACTGGGAAAGCTAGTCGTCTCCTGCTTTTGTCTCCAGTAGGTCAGTTGCATCATCAGTTTTTGAAGCCCCCAAATACTGCTGAGCTTACTTTTTTGAACTCCTCTTGCAAATTTTATGAATTGGTTTCAGAGCACTATTAGTGTAATAAAATATTTCTTGAAAATGTATTATAGAAATCCTATCCCCCATCCCCACCCAGAGATTACTGCTATAAAACAGCTGGTGTCTGTTCTACTGGATTTTTTTTTCAATCCTAGAATTTGAAAGTCAAAAAGAACTTTAGAAGCTCTCTAAGGAGGTCCAGTGTTTTCGCCTGTGAGGGAGCTGAGGGCCGGAGAGGGCAAATGAGTGTGAGGCCGGGTCCAAACTGGAGTCCAGGTCTCCCGCCTCGCGATCAGCCTCCCCTGAACCTCACGAGAGGTGGTTTTACAGAACACACTTTGTTACTTCCCTAGGTCATAGTCCTTCTATATTGAGAAAGAAGAGACATGACAGTCAAGTCAAAAGGACAAGGGGTTTCCATCCCAGACAGGAAGTTGATTCCACAGAGCTCCGTGATTAAGGCAGGAAACCAGCTCCCTCTTCCTCCATTTGGGGGCTGAAAATGCTGTCTGTGCTCTTTGCAGAGATCAGAGTGTAACTCCCGTCCCTACCACAACCCCCAGACATACATGAACGGTCCAGTTAGCAGCTGTACCAACTACTAGCTTAAAACCTGTTGAAACAGAGAAGTTTAATTGGGAAGGAAAAGAAAATTCCAGCCCTACCTCCCAGTGCCTTTTCATGGATGAGGAGGAGCAAAAGTAAACCCTAGGTAAACCTGAAGGGAAACCTCGGGGCATCATCCCCCCTGGACAGAGAGGTGAACGGCCAGGGTGCTGTCAGTCTTGCCCACGGGCCACTTCTTACAAGCACACAATCAGACTTCCCGGCAGAGTCCAAGGCTGTATCAACCCCCAAGCCCCGAGGAAGTCAGTAAAGTCAGAAAAGGGCCATCAAGCTCCGTGATGCAAAGGCCACCCCAGAGGTCGCCTCATGTCCCACCTCAACCCCACATCATATCAAAGCCACCCCAAATACATATCCATGTCTCCCCTCTTAAGACCCAAAGGAACCTACAACTTTCTTCATTCACTTATTATCCTTAACAAGCATCGTGATAGGAGATTCTCCATGTGCGACCTACAGGCTTTGTAGGATGGACAGGGCACAAAGGGCATTTCTATAGAGAGTGCATTTCAACATTTCACTCAAAGTTGCCACAAACAGTAGCACTCACTGGCCGTAATAATCCAGCTATTAGTTTCCTATTGCTCCTATAGCAGATTACTCCAACGTAGTGACTTAAAACCATCCCAACTTATTGTCTCATAGTTGTAGTGAAATCACAACTCCAGGTAGGCTTGATTAGGGTCGTCTGCTCCAAGTTTCCCAAGACCAAAGTCAAGGTATCGACCGGCCTGGGTTCTCACCTGGAGACTTTGAGAAGCATCCTCTCCCAAGCTCATTCAGTTGGCAGAATTCAGTTCCTTGCGAGTGTAGGGCTGAGGTCCCTGTCTCCTTGCCGGCCATCAGCTGGGGGCTGCGCTCAGCTCCTTAAGGCCACCTGCCTTTCTTGTCGTATTGCCAGGTGAACAGAATCTGCTCAACAAGCCTCCCTGGTGGGAGACACTGGTGGATGGGATGCCACAAGCCAAGTAAGGTGCATTCCCTGCCTTCAAGCAGCTGAAACAGAGAGGGAGGCAGACGAAGAGGGACACAGGTGGAGGAGGCACTCACAAGCTCAGATGAAAAGAATGTGCAATTTTCCTCTTTCAACAAATCAATTTCATTGACAACACAAACCCCCACTCCTTTTCTTCCTGGTTGTCCTGAATTTTTTGAAGGGGAGAGGGGCCTAATGAGACACAGGCTCTGGGAAAGGGGGGCATATCTGGCCCAGGGTGTTACCTGCATGTGATGGAATCATCTGGGGGAGTTCCACTCCCACGCTGGTGTCAGTCCCTGTGGCTTCCAACTGTATCATTCTCTGGTCCTTCCTAAGAGCCTGTTTCGAGTTTGTATTATTTGGGTTCCTCTAGAATCAAACCACAAGGTAGCTTATTTGGAGGCGATCCCCCAAACCAGTCTGGGGGCACAGGAGTGAGACAGGGAAGGGAGGGAAGCTGCCACACAGCGTATTATCACCTGTACCTGTTGGGCAGGTGGGGCTCAGCCTGGCTGGAGAACTCTGGGAAACAGTGTAGAGTGATCCCACGTGAGGGACAAGGGAGCTGGGGTATTGATACACCAACTCCACTAGTCACGAGGCCAGGGCTTCTATAGTGTCAATCTCCCTGCACTTTGACTTGCCATATGCATGGGCAGAGCAACCAGAAAAATCCTGGCAAAGAGACGTATGGGCTGGCAGCTGACAGGCCAGCAAGCAAGGAGGAGGTACCAAGGGCCACAGAGGCCGGGGGGCACCCACTGATTCTGCTTCACGGCCTGCCTCTGTGTCGCCGAGCCTCTGCTGTGCCAGGCTGGGAGACTGGAGACTCTGCAAGGCTATCTAACGCCTTTTCTGCCCACACCCATCCTGTAGCTGGGTTGCCACTAGGCTCTCCAAGCTCACCCCGGAAGCCAAGCTCAGGGGCCCTCTGTTCTCACATCCAACAGAGCTGCCTGGGGAACACGCCCCTTCTCAAGGACCCGCCAGCTTCTAACTCCCATTTTCTTCACCTCTTCCTCTGCCCTCCGCCTACCTGGCCAGAGGACCCACCATCTCACCTCAGGGACATGAAGATGCCCTCTTTCCCAAAAGGTAGTGACCTGAAGCTGTTGTTTTTACCAGGGAGTTCTCCACCCCCTACAGGGGATAGGAAGTCACCTTGGCAGCTTATGACCCTGGTAGGCAGCCCTCCTTCTCTTGCAGCAATGAGCCTGGAAAGAGTATACAAGGAAATACCAGAAAACCCTTTAAAGGATTATCTTATCACAGAGACGCACACCCCAGTAGCCAGAATCCAAGGCAAATCTCATATGTGCCATTGTGAAGTCCTTCCACAGAAATCAGATAAATGCTCATTGGAGGCAAGCAAAGGAGGCTGCATGAAAGGTGGGAGCACACGACGTGGGCCTGGAGGGAGGAGTGGAATCCCAGCCAGTGGAGGGGGGCTGTGAATCAAGGCAGGTGCATGGGGGCAGCCCGGGGCGGCCCGCCTCCCTCCCATGGCCTGTGCTTAGGGCGCTCAGGCAAGGAGATCGATACTCCTGGGAATGTTGGGCCCAGGTGGGACTTCCCAGAATGACAATGGGGCGGGGGCCATGGAATATTTGGGAGGAAAGAAGTGACATGATAAGATGTGGCAGGCCAGTGGGACGACATTGTGCGATGAATGTGAAATGGCCTTTGTCTTGAGACTCTGGCTTCAAAGATTTGTGTGTAGAGAGAGAAGGTGGGAAAGAGGAGAGCGGAGAAAGGCAAGGTGGGATGGAGAAAAGAGGAGGGGAAAAGAAGACATGGGGGAGAAGAAATCAACAGAGGGAAGACAGGAGTCAGAAGAATAAGAAATCTGAGAGATCAACCAAGTTAGAGAGGCTTTGGAAGCCAGACGATTCAGGGGTCCTCCAGTTCATTAAGTCTGGGCTCCTTGGTAGGAAAGGGGAGGTGGCACCCAGCCAGCTCACCAAGGCCCTGTCTGTGAGTATGAAACCGCCCTGAGCCCCGCTCTGGCCAGGATGCTAGGTGAGGCCAGGTGAGGCCCGGGCCCCTTGGGTGAGTGGCTCTTGTGAAAAGAAGGCAAGAGATTGCAAAGAGCAGAACTGGGTCTGATTTCTAAATGAATTCACCAGCCCAGGTGGGACTGACAGCCCCGGGACGCCCTGGAGCAGAGAGATCGTCAGGGAGGGAGGTGTGGGTAGGTGATAATTGCCGGGAGGATGGAAGCTGAATCCACCCCAAAGCTGGTAACTTGGCTTCTATAATCGCAGTCAGCTCCAGAGAAAATTAGAAGGCCTGCGTGTGCTGGTTGTTCACACTCAGAAACGAAAGCCGAAAAAGTTCCAAATATCTGGCTCTGACGGCACAAAACCCCCACCCCGTGCACTGGGAGGCTATTTAGTAATGTTATGGCTCCATCTACAGCCTGCGGAAGGACCATCGCCCGAGATTTCTCTAGGAGCCACAGCCAGCCCACCAGCTTCCCCAGCTCACTGCAATTAGTGCTAATAAAGCCCTTTCCCCTGTCTGTGCGTTTATTCAGCGCAGACCTGGAACTAGCTGGAAGTTATTTATTTCAGGCTGCGTCTCCAACAGCAGCTGCTCAGATTATTCTAGAAACCTTTCAGCCAAAATTGGCTTGGAGTTTCTATTTTAAACCACTGTTTGTTTTGAATTGAGTTAATTGGGGTTCCCCCATTCCCCCCATTTTAACCATGAAACAAATAAAAGCCCTCAAAGTAGCAAGATCGCATTTTCTTTCATTCATTCAACAAACAGTCAGCGCCTCCCATGTTGGTTCCGTGACAAACACAAGGATAAGTCAGGTCTGAATGCATCACATAACTGACTCATCAGAGAGAACTTTTGCTACTTCCTCTTGTTGGCCAGGATGTTTCCACACAGATCAAGAAAGAGGAAAGGAGAAAGTCCAAGGTCACCAGTGGATGTAGAGCTTGGAACAACTTTGATACACAGGGAATATAAAATCCTTTGACTCATGACAAAATGGAGGCTGGAAGTCAGTTCCATCACGTCAGTAAGATTTTGTTTTGTTCTATTTTTTTTTTCCTCTCAGAAGTGCCTAACTTTTTCCTAATTTAAAAAAATACAAAAATAACTATTAGTTTTGTGCAGAAAACTTGGAAAATAAGACAAAAAGAAATTTAAAAATCTAAGGTGTTCATAGTCCCATCAACCAAAGATAACCATTGTTAACTGTTTAAAGTGGCCCTGCACTATTTTTCTTTTTAAAACTGGTACTGAATTGTCACTAACCCAGAGGAGACGAACATTCTCCCATGTCACTGTGTGTTCTTTTTTTTCTGTGTATATATGTACACAGAAGTATAGTCAGTTTACAACATTGTGTCATTTTCTGGTGTACAGTACAATGCTTCAGTCATACGTGAATATACATATATTTGTTTTCATATTCTTTTTCACCATAAGCTACAAGATATCGATATAGTTCCATGTGCCATATAGTATAAACTTGTTTATCTATTCTATATATATTAGTATATGCAAATCTCTAACTCCCAATTTATCCCCTCCCACCCCCCTCCCCGCCAGTAATCACAATTGGTTCTCTATGTCTGAGAGTCTGTTTCAGTTTTGCAAATAAGTTCATTTGTCTTTTTTTTTTGATTCCACATGTAAGTGATATTATATAGTATTTTTCTTTCTCTTTCTGGTTTATTTCACTTAGAATGAAAATCTCCAGGTCCATCCATGTTGCTGGAAATGGCATTATTTTATTATTTTTCATAGCTGAGTAGTATTCCATTATATAAATATACCACAACTTCTTTATCCAGTCACCTGTCGATGGACATTTAAGTTGCTTCCATGTCTTGGCTATTGTAAACAGTGCTGCTATGAACATTGGGGTGCATGTATCTCTTTGAATTAAGCTTCCCTCTGGATATATGCCCAGGAGCGGAATTGCTGGATCATATGATAAGCCTATTTTTAGTCTTTTGAGGAATCTCCATGCTGTTATCCATAACGGCTGCACCAAACTACATTCCCACCAACAGTGTCACTGTGTGTTCTTACATGTGATTTTTGAATGGCTGCAGGGTGTTCTTTCATAGGAATGAACCATAATTTACTCCATGCAAGATTCCCAATTTTTCATAATTATAAGCTTTATACACATATCCCCTAAGATGAACCCCTAGCCATGGAACTTCTGGATGGAAGAGGGTGTGTGCCTTCAAGGCCTCTGAGACCCATCCGGCGTCATCCTCCTAGAATTCCACATCACATCTGAACCAAAATCTAACTTTAGGGGCCCTGAGTGTTGAGCATTCCAGAAAGAGCTTGGTGTGATGGTGAGTGGTGCTTCCCGGTGTTAAGGGGGGTTTTGCCAAGTGTCACAGTTGCAGGGAGTGAGAATGGTTCAGAAGTTTTCAATAAATTCTTTACCTCATGGGTGATGTAGACTGAGATGCCTCCAGAAGGCAGGCAGCAAGACACGTTTCAGACCTGGTAACAGGTAGAGCGTTACCAAAGGCTCAGACTAGGCATAGAGGATCATTTAAGTCCTCATCATCACCCAAACCCAACCACTTGCCATGATTAGTATCACCCCTGGTTTGTTTTTCCTTCTCCCACATCCTGTCCACAGTTTATTCCTGAAGGTGCTCTGCCTTGTCCTGCACGTCTTATAATGTTGAGCCAGATTCCTCTGGAGACAGAACAGTGTAAGAGGCAACTACATTCATCAGGTCTTTGGAAAAATCCTGGCACCTCTCAAATGTACGGTGTGATCTGCAGTGTCAGTGACCATTTTCTTTAGAATTGAAACGTTTTCCTTACTATCCCGTGAGTTGTGGGGTTCATACAGGGTGGAAACAATTTGAGGGATGGTGAAAAGCAGATCTTACAAGACAAGGGTGCACAGGAAAAGTCACTTGGGGGTCAATTTGGAAAAGAGAATGGGCAGAAATAATCAGCTTCAAGTGAAAAGGAGAAACTAAATTTTGTTTCTTTGATCTTAGAGGTTGCCTAATTGACTCTCTCTCAGCAGTCACCAAAAAGGGAAGATGCAACAGAGAACTCCGGAACGTTAGAACAAATTGTAACCTGAGTGGAAGGTGAGGCAGAGACAAAGGTTGCCCAAGGTCACAGGCATGGTGGGAGACCAGGTAGAGACCTCCCCTTCTGTTTGCTGGCCCAGTGGTCATTCCGTGTTGACCAAAAGAGGGTGCTTTTACTATGCAAGTGAAATGTAACTGCCTTAGTTCTTGGGGAGCAAGAAGACACCCAAAAGGGGAGGTGGAAAAGGGGAGCCAGGAGCACGAGAAACCGGACCTTGCTGTTTTGCGTTGACTCATAGTTCTGCTGGCAAACAGGAGGAGGAGATGAGTGGTTGACCTCAAACCCACAGTTCCTGCCCTGGAGGTAACTGTGCAGAGCAGGGCAGCATAAGTGTGACCCAAGGACCTCTCTGTTTTACTGAATGTTCTCATCGCCTAGACATCCCTACATTTTCCCTCTAATGCACGTGTGCCATGCAGAGTGGGGGTGAGGCAGGGGCTCTGGTTCACACTGAAATGGTCTTCTCCCTGCACTGCAATGTCAGCCAGCATCTTCCCTGTGTCCCCATGGCATGCAGTGGAGCAGGGGATAGAGGGGCACCTGAGGGGCAGAGCTGCTCACCTGCCTGGTGCCCCACTCTGCGCTCACACTGGGGCTGGGCCCTGACGGATGGAGCTTCTCACAGGCTTTCCGTTCATTTCTCTCTTTGTTTTTTGTCCCAGTGGTGAAACCATAGGGGAGGCTTGAGGCGGGGAGGATGTTCTGATTACAGTTAAAAGAAACCCAGGGCGGACCTGATCAATGCCCCACACTTCAGTAGCTCACAGTAGGACCCTCAAGCGTGCCAGACAAAACAGCAAAGGTCATAATTACATTGATGGAACTGACTTACACAATCACATATTGTCTCCCTGTTCATCTCGAAGCCAAATAACCTTACTTTATGAAACAATGAATTAAAATATTTTGAGGCTGGCATTTCAATAGGTCCAAGGTTCTGAAGACAGCTGAGGACTCCCTGTATTTTCCTGGGTCATGATTTCCCCAGCTGGAAATGAAGGTGAAGAATTTTGCCTGACCTCCTGTACTCCATCACCACCTGCTTCTCGGGGATATGGTGACAAGAGATATTTGCAGTATTTTCCAAACTTGTTTGATGCCAACAATCACCTAGGAAACTTGTCAAGATACAAAACTCCCAGGCCAAACCCTGGACTGACTTAGTCAGCAGTTCTAGGATGGGCCTGGGAAACTCTAGTTTTTAAAAAAAATTCCCAGCTGATTCTTGTGATTGGGTGATCAAGCAAGTTTGGGCAATGCTGAGGGAGCCCCCATCAAATCATTTTAATGGTTTACAAGACACTAAAGTTTATTATCATTTATTACTACAGACTAGGATCGCCAGCATTAGCAAATAAAAATACAAGATTATGCTGTACACCAGAAATTGACACAACATTGTAAACTGACTATATTTTAATAAAAAAGAATGCAAGTAAAAAAAAAAAACGATGTCCAGTTAAATTTGAATTTCAGAGAAATAAGGAATGATTTCTTTTTAGCATAAGTATGTCCCATGCAATATTTGGAATATATTTATACTAAAAATTTATCTTTATCTGGCAAAGGGGTTAGATGCTATGCACCCCATTTATTATATAATATGGAAAAGCTCAAGAAAAGTCGAATTCTTTTTTATTGAAGTATAGTCAATTACAACCATCAATTTCTGGTGTATAGCATAATGCTCAGTCATACATATACATACATATATTCATTTTCATATTCTTTTTCATTATAGGTTATTATAAGATATTGAATATAGTTCCCTGTGCTATACAGAAGAAATTTTTTTTATTTTATATATAGTAGTTAATATTTACACATTTCAAACTCCCAATTTATCCCTTCCCACCTCCTTTCCCTCCAGTAACTATGTTTGTTTACTATGTCTGTGAGTCTGTTTCTGTTTTGTAGATGAGTTCATTAGTGTCTTTTCATTTTTTTAGATTCCACATGTGAGTGATATCATATGGTATTTTTTTCTCTTTCTGGCTTACTTCACTTAGAATGACAATCTCCAGATTCATCCATGTTGCTACAAATGGCATTGTTTTATTATTTTTTATGGCTGAGTAGTATTCCATTGTATAAATGTACAATGGCTTCTTTTTTTTTTTTTTTAATGAGGGGGAGGTAATGAGGTTTATTTATTTATTTATATTTGGAGGAGGTCCTTGGGATTGAATCCAGGATCTCGTACATGCTAAGCAGGAGCTCTACCACTTGAGCTATATCCTGCCCCCTACCACAGCTTCTTTATCCAGTCCTCTGTTAAAGGACAGTTAGGTTGTTTCCATGTCTTGGTTATTATAAGTAGTGCTGCTATGAACTTTGGGGTGCATGTATCTTTTCGAATTAGAGTTCCCTCCATTTATATGCCCGGGAGTGGGGTTGCTGGGTCACATGGTAAGTTTATTTTTAGCTTTTTGTGGACTCTCCATACTGTTTTCCATAATGACTGCACCAAACTCTATTCCCACCAGCAGTGTAGCAGGGTTGCCTTTTCTCTACACCCTCTCCAGCATTTATCCTTTGTGGACATTTGAGTGATGGCCATCCTGACTGGTGTGAGGTGATACCTCATTGTAGTTTTGATTTGCATCTCTCTGATAATCAGCGATATTGAGCATTTAAGAAAAGTCTAATTTTTAGAATGAGAAAGCATGTCAGTGGTAGAAGGCTGTCCATTCTGCGTCTTTCTCTCTGCGCCTCTCAGCACATCAGTCTTTTTCCTTGGTCCCAACTCGCCTGCTTGCCAGGAAGAAGCCCCAGCAGCTGGCTCCTCATCATTCTGACAGAAAAAAAAAAAAAAAAAAAAAACCGCTCCTGTTACTGATGAAGACAAAGAAATCACTTTTAAAGATAAAATACAGAGCCCAACTTTACATTCTGCTTTTTCATAGCTAATGAGACAGGCAGGTATGAGTGTTAATGCTATTCACCTGCCAATGGATTGGCTGTATTCAAAATAAGTATTTCTAAGCTAAACACATTTTTTTCCTCTGGCAAAATTTCTGGGGCCACCCAGCCCCCTGGTGTAGAAGCTGCCTCTGTCAGATGACACCTGACACCAGGGCAGGGTTCTTCCCAACACAGATAGATATGTCCTCACCCCGCAACTGGAAAGGTTTACAACAGCGCCAATTTGGAAATCCTATTGTCAATTATACAACAGACCTCCCGGGAGGTGAGAGGAGGAGGGGAAATGCAGAGGTGAGTATGAAAATCCAAAGGACCGTATGGGCTAAGAATGAAATGTTTTCCAAATCAAATTAAGCTACACGGTGAAAATTGAGGAGAAAGTCCTTAAGGTGACTTTTAAATGAAAATGAAATGTCTGTTAGTAAGTTACAGAGGTGCACGGATACTGAGTGGCAGCCTTGTATCTCATTAATTTCCAACATAGATTTTTATGTGAGGCTATTTGATTATAATTTGATTATCTGACCCTGTAATTAAAGTTTATTGCCAATTTGGAAGCTTACATGTAAAATGAACTGGTTTTCTTCAAAGCAATATACAATCCTTCGGACTCATTGACTTCGGGTTTTGCATTTAAATGGAAAAGTCAGTTATAACGTGACAAACAGGTTGGGGTTTTGATCATTAATCCTGCTAAAGCAATATTCATAAATTCAATTCTGAATCAGTTGGAATACTTTTCTTTTATTAGTTTCTGTGTTATTAAATGAGATTGTTTCTGACTAATATATTTCTGGACTCAAACTGTAGCTCCGAGCTGTTATTCAAATCAAATAACATGCCCCTTACTTGTGCCTCGCACTAATAAATGCCAGCTTGTGATACATTTGCAAGAGACTGTCAGCAATATTAAAGGAGGCAATAATGCTACGGAGGTCTCGAAGTGAGCTGATTTTTCTAAGGGCTGATATCCGTCATTTTTCTTTATAAAAAAAAACAACGGATATTCAAACCTTTTAGTCTTAAAGCCAAAAGCCTGCTTTGGTTCATATAAATATAATTCTCTAACACTTAAATAGCCAAGACATTGGAATTAGAAAATTCATAACTTTGGGGTCCTGAATAAGAGAAGTAGGGAGCTGATTTAGGGCAGAATCAAAGTTCTCTGGGTGGGGGAGGTGCCACATAACTCGGGAAACAGCTGAGTCTTTCTTCCCAGGACTTAGGTGGGAAAGAGAAGCTACATTGCTTTTGAATTAGAAAAACTATTCACAAACCTCTGTTGGGTTCTCAGAGCAGAAGTGGGGCTTAGAGAGCCTCTTTCCTGGCCCCATTTTACAGATGTGGAAATTGTACAGGGGCCCACGAAAAAGATACATCAGCTGGTCAGTTACACAGCAAGTTTGGGACAAACCCCAAATGGAAACACTCCCTGTAATTTTTCCCAACACTTTCACCACCATCTGGCCAACAAAAGGTTCATGAATATTTGTGGAAACTTCATAGGGGCTGGAATTAGAGGCCCAGCTCCACCACTCTGGCTGTTTGAGCTTCAGCAGATCACCTGAACACCGTGAGCCTCAGCCCTCAGGTGCAGATTATCCCTGCCCCTTCACCCTGCTTCGAGAAGGAAATGAGGCCTGATAGGGAAACTACAAGGGTTAGGTGACTTACCATAGCTTACCTTTTGAAGTTCAACTGCCTTATTGCGACATGATAGGCATACAATAAACTGTGCATATTTAAAGCATACTTCCGTATCTTTCCTAAATCATCACAGTGACGTTGAACTTTTCATTGCTTTGGATAATCTTCCCTCATTCCTGTATTTGGGCCTCAGAGGTCATCCTCCAGACTGAACAGACTGTTGGCTGTTCTTTCTCGTCCTCTCTCCTGAGACCCCACATATTTGTTTTGTTACTATAGTTTGCACATTTTCCATCAGCTGCTCCCTGGGTGGAATCAGGGTGGGTGTTGCTAAGTTTCCACCTTATCACACAATCATCACTGCTAGAAGGAAATTGTTCGAGCCCGTTGGTGGAGTTCCAGAGTCTGAGTTTCCCGAAACCCGAGAATCCGCCCTCTACTTCCAGCTCCCCTCTTCCCACAACCTGCCAGGTGCTTGATTCCACACCCAACGCCCCCGCTGGGCTCTCAGATCCTGGGTTTGGGCTGCTGAGTCTCCCAGGTGGGAATTATCTGCCCAGCATTCGCTGGGGTGGAGGTGCTGACTGTGCAGACGCGGCCCCGGGAGACACGCTGCCCAAGCAGGTGCTGCCCACTTAACATCAAGAAGCAGTTGCCACTTCTGAGCTTATACCTGGGGCCTGCAGCCCTCTCCCAGCGATCTCTGTCATCCCTCCTCCTCCTGACAGGCTTTCAAGGCCAATGCTGTTAGCCTCTGGTCAGGAACGAGGAGACCGAGGCTGGAAGGGCTATTATCTCCACCTTCCTCCATCCCTTCTGCCCTGCAGGTTTGTCCCGATGACTCAGGTAAGGAGAGCTTCCAGACATGGGATGGGGCGGATGTGGATTCGGGATGTCAGTGAACCTGAGTCTATTTCAGCACGAGCTCCATTCCCCGGGGGGTTCTGCCTTGGATTTGCCATGGAAGGTCCAGACTTCTCCCTTCCTCTCAGTGTGCCTCTCAGGAGCTGGCTGGCCCCGAGGCTGTGGCAGGGCAGCTCCAGAGAGAACAGAGGTGACCACGGTCCCAAGGTCTAGCCCCAGCTGGTCACTGATAGCAGGGAGGGGTCTCTTACCAAACGCAGCTCAGATATCTCTCTGCCTTGTGGTCCCGACTTCGCCGCTCAGCAAACACCTATTTCTTAGGCTCAATCGTGTATCTAGGTTACTACATGCTTATATATACCCTGCTCTGTTTTATATATATATTATATATATATAATTTACATTCTGTAAAATCACCATTTTACGGTGTACAATTTAGTGGTTTTTAGTATATTCACAAGATTGTGCAACCATCACCACTATCTAATTCTAGAACATTTTTGTCACCCCCAAAATACACTCTGCCTTTTTTTAAACAGGCTAATTAGGTTTATTTATTTGATGGAGGTACTGGGAATTGAACCCAGGACCTCGTGCATGCTAAGCACACCCTCCTCCACTGAGCTGTACCCTCCCCTGACTCTGCCTTTTGAATGGAGGTCAGACTCAAGGTAGACACACCAGTGTGGGTCTGGATAATGATGACGATGGTGGTGGTGGTGGTGACACCAGCAGCAATCACTGAGCACTTCGTGTATGCCAGCCGCTGGGCTCGGTGCTTTACCTATTACTCTATTCAATGTGCGCCCCACCCCCAAACAGGCGGCCCTTATTGTTGATGAGGGAGCCAGATGCCGAGAGATGGAGGTAGCAGCCTACCACCACGGGGTCCGACCGCAGTGGGGCGCATGCCCTTTCCCTCCACTGCTTCTGATGGGTCTGTTCCCTATGGAATTCAGAAAGGTCTCCCTGTGCCTGCTACGGTAGCTGACTGTTTTTTTCAGTTCTCAGTCTTTTAAATTGTAGTAAAATACATGTAACACAAAAGTTATCATTGTAACCATTTTAAAGTATACAATTCAGTGGCATTTTGTACATTCACATTTTTGTGCAACCATCACCACTATCTCTCTCAAGAACTTGTTCATCATCCCAAACAGAAATTCTGTAACCATTCAGAGATAACCCCCTATTCACTCCTTCCCCCAGCCTTTGGTAACTTGTTCTATTTTCCGTCTCCATGAAGTTGCTTCTTCTGAGTATCTCTTATAAGTGAAATCATACAATATTTACCCTCTTATGTCTGGCTTATTTCACTTAGTATAATGTCCTCAAGGTCCATCTGTGTTGTAGCAGGTGTCAGAATCTCGTTCCTTTTTATGGCTGAATCATAGTCCATTGTATGTGTAAGCTACATTTTGTTCAACTGTTCATTGTTGGTAGACAATTGGGTTCCTTCTATCTCTTGCTTATTGTGAGTAAGGCTGCTATGAACATGTGTATACGTGTATGTGCTTGAGTAACTGTTTTCAATTCTTTTGGATCTATGCCAAGGAGTGGAATTGTGAGGATATATAGGAATCTAAGTTTAACTTTTTGAGGAGCCTCAATACTGTTTTCCACAGTGGTTGCACCATCCATTCCTGCCAATAGTGTACACAAGGATTCCAATTTCTCTGCATTTCCACCAACATTTTTTGTCCTTTTTTAAAAAATTGTAGTTGATTTACAATTTCATCTTTGATAATAGCCATCCTAATGGGTGTGAGGTGGTATCTCATTGTGGTTTTGATTTGTGTTTTCCTGGTGACTAATGAACGTTGAACATGTAGCTCCTTGCATAGTGGACTCATTTTTAAAGGTCACAAAATGGAGAAGAGGTTTTGAGGAGGACAGGACATTATTCAGGACAAAGGGGGCCAATCTGGTAATGAGCAAGGGCATGCATCTGGGCCAAGTCTACCTCTTTTATTTGCCTATTTCCTGAGCCAGTGTTCCCAGCCTCTGCTGCCGATCAGAATCACCTGGAGAGACTTCAAAGCTATGAAGACAGTTTGTATCCCCAGAGCTTCTGACGTGGGCAGTCCAGGTGGGACCGGCACCCGTCGTTTCTAAGGCTTCCCCAGTGATGTTCACGGGCAGTAGGGCTGAGGACTAGCTGAGGACCACTGCTGTAGGCAAACTCATCAGCAGGCCTCACCCATTGCCCTCCCAGCTGGTTTCAAATCTGTGCTTCTCCAAACTTTTTTTGGGGGGTGGGGGTAACTGCTTTATTGTCATATCATTCACATACCACATTAATTTTAGAACATGTTGATCACCTTCTAAGGAAACCCCATCATCCTTCAGTCCTGTTATCTCCTCCCAGCCCCTGGCAACCACTAATCTGCTTTCTGTCTCTATGAATTTGTCTCTTATGGACACTTCATATAAATGGAATCATACAATGTGTGACCTTTTGTGTCTGACTTCTTTAACACAGTGTGTTCAAGGTTTGTCCACATTGTAGGGTGTTTCAGTGCTTCATTCCTTTTTATGGCTGAATAATATTCTAGTGTATGGACAGACCACAGTTTGTTTGCCTGTTCATCAGGTGATGGTCATTTGAGTCACCTCCATTTCTTGGCTGTGATGAATGGTGCTGCCATGAGCACATGTGTACAAGTTATCGTGTGGACCTTCAAGTCTTTTAAGGCACCTCTTACCTAGTGTTGTCCCACTACAGGGGAGGCTCAGCTCTAATTTTTCATGAAAAAAAAAACTGGAAACTCTAAACTCCATGTCTTTTCACTTAAACAAATTTCCTCTCCAAAATGTTTGCTGCTTTTAAGTGTGTGTTCTGTGTAGCTATTGTTTTGCAGCCTTTAACCCACTTGGAGACTCAACATTTGTCTGAAAGTCACTTCAAAACAGTACCTGAACTTGGGCCAACTCCTCCTTTGGTGTGCTAATTTCCCCTCTTTAGAACCTCAGACAAAGCTCTTGATGTAGTAACAACAGTAACCGGGACCCAAGTACCATCCCTCACTGATGATGGTGGCTGCCTTCATCTCATTCTCTCGCTGTCTCTTTTCACACCTCCTCAGGGCTTGACCTGTGCCAGCTGCCATAAGCCCTCTGGTGGAGGTAACAGGGGATGACTTGTAGGGATGAAGAGATGGATAAGCCAGAACCCGCCTGGTCTCTGGGAGCTCAGTCAAGAGAAGCAAGGGAACCAACTCTGAAATAATTATAATGCCTGCCAGTTTCAACACTTCCCAAAATACAGGGGACATACTGGTGTGCGATGGGAAATGGTATTAGATGGCACATAGACATGGCATTAAATAACACTGAATCACCAAAGGACAAAGTCATTCCCTTTTCAATTATCTTTTAAGCCTTTAGATAAAGCACGGAGGATGTCTCAGTTTGGTGCTAGCAGGTCTTTAACGCCTCTCTTAAATCACTTTAAAAACTAAGCATACAGAGACATCCCCTTTAAAAAAAAAAAAAAGCAGACATAGATTCAAGTTTCCAGCTGCAGTTGGCAACATCACTTTGCCTTTGGTGTATTTACTTTACAGTTGGCTTCTGACTAGTCTCTCCGATTTTTTGTTTATTTGCCATTGTAACAGAAATTTGACTTTCAAAATAAACGTACTCAAATTTAAGTTTTTAAAAAGCAGCTTATCTGATGGAAAAGATTAAGTAAACAGTAGAGCAGGTGGCCAGCAAATGTGGCAGGAATCGTGCAGGTGGTCTCCAAATGGCCCCAGGAAATCTCATGGATGTCCTCAAAAGGGTGCAGAAGCCCTCTGCTCTGCCTGGAAACGCGGGAGAGAGCATCACACGTGAAGCAGCATGTCGTTAAATCACAGAATGATGGCTAAGAACTTACAGAAGGAAGAAGCCCTTAGAGATTGGGTCCCAGCCATAGCTTCTGCAGGTGAGGGCAACTGAGGCTCTGAAGCACTAAGGGTCTGGGGTCCCACAGGTGTCAGTGGGGAACCAGCACTGGGCTCCCTGGCTGTGTACCTGCTGCCACAGATCATATCAGTCGCACGCTGTCTCATGCGTATCCCAGCTGTGTCATGTCATGGGACGTTCTCTTCTTCCAGCTGACCCAACAAAATAGTGCATTTTGCTTCCACTGATGAGAACTGTGAATTTCATGGTTCTGTCTCGACCACTGCAGCCTCATTTGTGAAGAGTGATAGAACTTCCTCTTCCTCTCTGGAAGTGAAACAGCAAAGCTACAGCTTCTACAACTGGCTGTTGTCCCACTCATTCACTTTTCCAATTTTCCTTTCAGATATGTGGTAAGATTGTACCTCCCTGCCCCTGCTAGGTTTGGGGATAATTTGTTATGCAGCAGTAGATAACAGATACACTCGGTATGTGTCTTAAACAACCCACCTTGCTGCACGAGTTGGCCTTTTGTTCCTTTGTATTGCTGAGTAGCACAGCTTTAAATGGATGTGCTGTCATTTATCCATTTAGTAGCTGAGGAACATGTGAGTTTTCCCCTATTTGGGGGCAATTATGAATAAAGCCAAGAAGAGTGATCTTTGACTCCAAAAGACTCTTAACATAACATGGATTTCTCACTGTGACCCTTGGGCCTTGGGTGAGCTGGCTGTCCGCTCCCACCTTGTCTCAGGATGCTCCCACCTGCTCACCTGAGCTGTCTGTAGGCCAGGTGCTCTCCTCCCAAAGGCCTCTCTGTCCTCTTCACTTTTACCTGGCCCTCCCATAACTGGCTGTCAGATCCAGTGCCCCCTTCCTGGAGGCCCTCCCTGACACCTCCACCTAAAGTCACCCCCTCATCTACCCTCCTCCCTGTGTACTTCATTTATATTCTCTCTCACAATCTAGCATTATTTGTTCATTTACTTTTTTTCTCTCCTCTACTGGAGTATAAATTCTTGGAAGAGAAAGGCTTTGTCTGTCTTGCCAAAGTCTTAGCACATATTCTGGTACTTTCTAGGCATTTTCTGATGGAATGATTGTATGAATGAGTAAATAAGATTGGGATTTGCAGATACTAACTACTATACATAAAATAAACAGCAAGGCCCTACTGTGTAGCACAGGGAACTATATTCAATACCTTGTAATAGCCTATAAATAATATGAAAAAGAAAACAAAAAAAATATATGAATTACTATGCTGTACACCAGAAATTAACACAACATTGTAAACCAACTACATTTAAAAAAAAATAAGATTGGGAGAGTCTTGTAGTTTCAACTTACATCAGGCTTGAGTGCCAGGTTAAAAGTTTGCTCTGGGGGTAGGCACTGGGAAAATCGTGATGAAAGTGGTAACTTGGAAAAATTCTGTTCACTCAAAATAAAGTTCTGGTTACCATGGGCTGTAAAGAAAGCAGGGATTGGTACGCATACATCTTACAGACATGAAATACCCTACAGCAGTGAATTCCACTGCTGTTAACAGAAGAACGCAGGGAAATGGTAGTTAACAATTAAGATAGATCTAATTGATGTTTAGCCCTTGAAACTTCTAAGAATTTAAAGACTTATTACTCCAAAAAATATGTATAGCCTTGTTTTATTTTACCCTCAGACCAGTATTCAAAATTAAATAGGGAATGATTCTGTCATTGTGTGTGTTCATAAACGGAAGGGCATAAAATACACTGATGGGTGTGTATCTCATTTTTACTAGCAGTAACAGTACGTGTGTAAGGACATAAAGAATGTGCACGCAGTACTCTGGTGTGTCACACTGTGAGCTGTACACTTATTTTAAGTGGTGAGCTCTTAGAATTGACTCTTGCAAAGCAACAACAAACAACAGTGATAATGTTTTATTAAGAGATTAATAGACAAACCAGAAATCACTTCATTTGTCTCTAAGGTTTCTGCCTGATTTGCAAATCCATAAAAGAATACACAAAAGGTGTTTCTGGTGACTTAGGGCAGTGAGGTGACACGTTTGGAGCAGCCCACGAACAATATTCCCTGGAAACTGTGATGGAGATACTTTAAAAAAAAAAAAAAAAAAGACATAAACAGCAAGGACCTGCTGTGTAGCACAGGGAACTACATTCAATTTCTTGTAATGAGCTGTAATGGAACAGAATCTGAAAAAAATACATATGTATGTACATGTCTAACTGAATCGCTTTGCCGTACACAGGAAACTAACATTGTAAGTCAACTACACTTCAATAAAAGATAAGAATTTAAAAAGAAGAGAGAAGACACAAAATACTAAGACAGAAGTAAATAAGGGCCATTACTATTGACATTAAAATGATAGTAAAGTGATACAAACAACTCTGCCCACAAATTTGATAACTTAGATGAAATGCACCAATTACTTAAAAGAATCTCTGTTTAAAAAAGAAGAAGAGAAAACAAGAGAGGAAGTTTGGCACTTCTCCCACGTAAGTCCACTCTCATTTATTCCACACAGTTTAACCACGGGCCAGCCTGGTGCCTCGGATACTTTGCTAGGACCAGGGAGCAGCAGTGGGTAGAGCAGGGATGTTCTCTGCCCTCCAGAAGCTCTGTCTGCAGTAATGGCACGGGCAGCCCCGGACTAGTCCCTGTGGAAGGACCTCCAAGACCTTTGATGAGGTTTGTTTGGCTTTTTCATAATCTCACATGGACTTGCTCATCGAAGCCAAGTGTGGCTCACTAGGCATCCAAAACCAGGGTGAATCACAGAGGTTTCTCACCAGCAGATCAGTTTAGCTCTGAGTAACTCTTGAGAAAGTGTGTAGCTTAGGGCCGGCTAAGAGAGGAGGGTCCAGTAGGTTGGGGTAGGGAGGCAGGGTTCGGCAAAATAGAACCTTGGACAATTAGCATGCAACAGGAGAAATGTCTCTGGAAATACGCGTCCCCTCTTTTCTTTGGCCTTTCACGATGTGTTTTCTTCCCAGTGGGCTGGAGGCATCAACCTTCCCTAGGGGAGGGAGAAGAGGTCACCGCTGTTTACAGAAATATTCAAGAGAAAGAATTTATGCTCAGGGTTTGACATTCAAAACTGGTTTTGCCTGGAAAGCCAGACTTGTCTCTGGAACATTTTTCTGGGTTATTTTATCTCCGGTTAGTGTACAGAGAGCCAAGCTTGAAAGCGGCAGTGCTTGGAGATCTCCTGGTGTGGGAAGGACATCCCTCTCTGGTCCTTAGGGTGTGCGCCTGTTGCTCTAGGACAGGAGAATAGGAAGCAGAGCTTTGGTTTCCAAACACGTTCTTCCGTGACCCCCAACACCTTCTTCCGTGACCCCCAACACCTTCATTTTACCTTTTAATTGAGAAACACCCAGGGGCGCTCGTGCGCATGCGCACGCAGCGATAATCCAATTCCAGAGAGCACTATTTTTCTTTGTTATATATGGTATTTTCTCAGTTTTAAAATTATGGTTTTTGTTTTTTTTTTTTTTTTTTAATGAATACTGGTCATGACCCACTTCCTTTATTTCATCCCCTCCGGTGGGCCATGACTCACGGTTTGGAGAGCGCTGAGGTAGAGGCACTGGTCTTGGCAGGCGCGGGAGGAAGAGGAAAGTGGAGAGACGGCAGTGGGGAAGCTGTCAGATGTGCGTCCTTCTGTCCTCACTCCATACTTCGGCCTGGAGAGGGGAAGGAGGGATGGGGACACAGGGAGAGGTAGTTCTGCCCCAGCTCAGCTCTCCTTAGAACCCTAGAAATCAATCACATGCCACTGAACCAATCTGGACGAGGCCGCAAGGGAAGGCGGAAAGGATGCGGCCAGGCAGAGGAGCACGGTTGTCCAGAGCTGCCTTTCGTTCCAGTCCCTGCTGGAGTGGATGCACCAGGAATTCCCTCATCCGGGAGCGGCAAGGCGGCACCACAGCAGAAGATGAGAGGCCCACCTAGGCCAGAAGGTGGCGGGTGGGAGGGGATTCCACCTGCCAAAGACGAGGCTGTCGGGGAGACTGACCAGGCCGAGGGAGACCAGACCTCCAGTTCCAACACTTAAAATGCCAGCCAGAACAAGGACCTACTGTAGAGCACAGGGAACTATATTCAGTTTCTTGTAAAAACATGTAACGGAAAAGAATCTGGAAAGAAAATATATCGGTACGTATACGTGTAACTGAATCACTTTGCTGTACACCTGAACCTAACACTGTAAATCAACTACACTTCAATGAAGTTTTTTCAAATGCCAGCCAGGTGAACAGGAGCCAATGGTCAAGGGAAAAGACCCTTTCAGAGAAGCACTTGGGACTCCTATCATAGCCCCTGCCATTCACTCAAGCGCCGCCTGGGAGAGGAGCCCGCTGGTTCGGTGGAAGACGAAGAAGCCAGGGAGCTTGAACTAATTACTCAAAAGAGGCAGAAAATCATCTAGAGAAGTTTTTAGAATTGTCATGTTTGGAGGGGTTTAATCTAGTCTTTTCCCCACCTCTTGCTTTGCACCAAATGGGGATTCAAGAAGACCCCAGATGGATTTTCTACAAAAAAAGAAACTGTGTTCTGTGCCCATCTGAGCCAGTAAACATGGCAACAACCCAGCTTCTCGGGGGAAGGGAAAGCGCCCTCGTCTGTTGCCCTGAGTCAGCTAGTGGAGCACAGCTGAAACGCCTGCAAACTGGCTGGTGGAGGGGGAGCCCCGGTGTACAGCATTTGCCAGTTTTTGTGGTGGAAACACTCCCAACAGTGACCAATTTCAAGCTGCCGGTGAGGTTGGGCCATCAGGGTCTCTGTCCTCCTGTCTTCGCCGACCAGACCTGTGCACCTGCCCACGTGACCGAGAACAAGCTAAACCTCCCAGCAACAAACATTCCCTTCTCTGGAAAACAGTTTGTTTAGCTTACTTTATGGAAATGGCGCTCTACCCCATGAGGACAGCCCCTTCATTTAGGAGTTGTCCATTTTCTTCTCCTGGAGGAGAACTTCAGAGTCCGTCCATGCACCCAGCCAGCCAGGATGCTCTTGCCAGAACCAGCCTGGCTGACAGAATTAGAGCACACTAGCCCCTGGAGGGCGCTTCCCAGGTCATGTCGGCCAGCCCCCTGCCTCCAGGCAGGTCTCCCATAAATCGTCCTCGACAGAGCCTGCCTCATGCCGGGCCGTTGGCTCCAGGCGCCCTGAGCAGCCGACTAAAGTTTTGTGCTGACTCCGTGGAGCCCCGACGGTGGCAGCGGGCACCGCCAGCTCATAAGGGAATCATTAGTGAAACGCGGCCGACTGCGAGGGCCCGAAGGCCTGTGGCAATTAATCACCTCTCCTCCCCAGCAGCACCAGCTGTCTCAGATGCAGCCATCCTCCGGGTAGCCCTTTAATTGTCCCCGGAGAAGGCAGGTGGGTGAGGGGCCACCTGAGCTAATGTTAGCCGGCAATCCTCCCAAATAAAAAAAAAAATTTTTTTTTAGAGTATTCAAATATCTCTCACTTACTTTCCAGATTCTGTTATTGGTATAAAGGTTGAAGCTCAGGCAGCTTAACTGTTATGTGGAATGACCTTTAGTTTTAATATTAATATATTATCATAAAGTCTATGCGAATCATGAATGCAATTTTGGTATTCATAGAAAATGCCATACGCTGAACCCAGTGCAACTTTTCCCCCCCTCTCGTCCTCCTGTCGGCTGCAAACTGGGAGAATTAATATGCGTCATATTCCTCGCCCCTTTATTTACTTAGAGAGGGTGGCCGGGCAACTTTATCAAGAGTTACATTATCGAGAGCTTTGCTGCAAGCTTCTTTATCATATTCACATCCGCGTCTGCTCGACACTTGTCAGTGTCAATCAAATCGCAATAATACGCAGATGATTTGCTCATTTGGTTTAATAAAATCTTTCTGCTTATTTGCGCTGCCTCCATTACACCACATAATTGCTGTGCCGCGGAGGTGAAAGGCAGCCCGTTGCCTGGGGGATAAGAGCAGACGATTGCTATATGAAGGATTTGTTTCTTTGCCTCTGTCTCTCCCCAGTCACTCATATTCCTAAAATTAATATTGTATTTGAATCCAGCCCTGCTATTCTTATGCAGGCTAACATTGTTATTACTTATTATTTGGATGTGAAGTCATTTATTTTTAGTTTTATGTCCAAGCTGTCAAGCCAAATTTCATTGTGAACTGCCACATACAATTTTTAACTGCCATTTAAAACGAGATTCAAACTCTAAATTATGGAGTGAGCTTGTTCAAAGGGCCGGCCTGACAGCAAGTGCATTAAGAAGCCCCGATCTCCTTGCAAATCAAAGGGGCTCCCGGTGATTATTTGGGTTGGAAAGGGAAGCGCACAGCCTTAGTACTCCCTGATCGCCTCGGTGGTGGCCAGACACCCAGCTGGGCATGTATAGAGAGAGGGGTGTCTAGGCAGAGTGGAGCCTGGGACTGCACTCCAAGTCCCCTGGGCATCTGCCCTGAGCGGGAGCCCCTTGCTGGAGGGACGCATTGGGGACCCGGTGGCTGGCCGAGGGAGGCTTACAAGGAAGATGCCCCCTGCCAAAGTCATGGAGTGACTTGATGTTGGGCTGGGGGTTGCCCTGTTCCCCGCCCAGGAGCCAGGGCTGCCAGGCTGTGGCAGGGGAGAAAGCAACGTTAGATTTCAAGTTGCTTGTGCCTATGCATTGGTATTCCCACAAAGGACACCATTTTCATGGAGCACAAAACAAGCATTGGGCAGCTTTATTGACTTAGTTAGAGCCCCGTCGCATGGGCGGCTCTCATCTCCAGTACCACATTCCCCTCTGCAGGTGCTCATGCCCAGTATAATGTTTAGGTGGGAGCGAAGTTCCCACAGCAGCCTGACAAGGCCAAGGGCTCCTTGAGCCCCTATGGTTGGTGCTTCTTGTGAATCTGCTCATTAAACGGTGGTGAAGACGCCACCTGGGAAAAGCAGCATATCTGTCCTGCTGATAAAAAAATGAAGAGTCGGAGATGTAAGGCGGCTGCGATGATGAAGGCTCTGGAAGCACCAGGTCTAGCCCAAGGGGAGCAAAAGAAGGAGGTGTGCCAGGAGGAGGCCCCAGGGCAAGGCGGTGCTGGGAGAAAGGCAGCCACCAGCTGCAGCTCTGGGACCAAGGTCTTCTTCCTGGGCTGCCACCCAGGACCCAGGCTTTCTTTGCCCTCCAAGAAGGTCCAGTGTTCAAGGAAGCCAGGTGTAGATGAGCCCCAAGGAGAGTGCGTGCCATGGCCTCAGTCAGTAACACTTGAAGGTCTGAGGCCCAGGACTCCAACACCCTTTCTCTGCTCTTCGTTGAAAAGCATCCGTGCTTGGACATAGACCCAGTAGGTCCCGACCTCACATCAGTCCTGGCTAAGCTGGGCCCCCCAGCCAGACCACGCACAACCCCCACAGCCACTCTGATGCCCGTCCTCAGGCTTCAAGCCCGCCTGCAAGGAGAGAAGGAGCCTTTGTGCCCTCCTCCCTCTCCTCTCAGCTGATCCCCCTAATCTCTCATATTAAAAGGGCCTTAAGTCTAAATGCACACATTTTGTCTTGGGTGCTAACCTGAGTTTATGAGACAGAAGCACGTTTGTGGAAGACAGAGCCACCACGGTTGCTGTGGAGGGGCTGGGGTGAGGGGGTCGCCCTGCAGGGGAGGATGCTGCCAATGTCTCTGTTTCCCCATCCTTCCCTCCTGTGGTGTGCCAAAGGGGCTGGTGTGCTTCTCACAGATCCTAGTGGGGGTCATCAAGGGAACTTCTCATCCATCACCCCCACCCTCCTCGCTCCCACCCTGCCCCATAGTCCAGCCCAACCTTCCTGCCTGAGCATGCCTTCAGGCTGTGGTTTTTGGTGGGCAAGTCACCGTGGTGTATTGTGAATCTTCCATGGATGTGCCACCAACCTTTCTATTTTTAAATACCTTTATTGAGCTGTAATTCACATACCATACCACCCTCCCATTAAAGTGTACAATTTAACGGAAGCAGTTGGTGATGGGAGTCTGGAGTTCAAGCAAGAGGTCCAGGCTGGAGACTCAGATTGGGAGCCTTCAGTGTGTCAGCCGGATGGGGTCACTAAGCAAGTGGGTGTAGAAGGAAAGAGAAGAGGTCCTGGACCTGAGGCCAAGGACACCTGGAGAAACCAGCAAAGAAGATGTTCCACATCTGGTTCATCTTTTACAGGGAGGAAAGTTGGGTGTGAAACCTCTGTTGACTTATTAACATGACTGAAATCCAGGGCTTTCTATCTTTTAATTGTTCTGGTGTCAAATCTATAGCTTAAACTTTTTTTGTTAATTGAAGTATAGTTGGTTTACAATGTGTTAATTTCTGGCGTACAGCAAAGTGATTCATTTATACGTGTATATATGTATGTGTGTGTATGTATGTGTATATATATATTCCTGTCCACATTCTTTTTTGCTTTAAGCTATTACAAGATTACTGAATATAGTTCCCTGTGCTATATGGTAGGACCTTGTGGATTATTTATTTTGTAAATAGTAGTTAGTATCTGCAGATTCCAAGCTCGAAAATTGTTCCTCTTACCCTTGTCCACTTGACTCTGACCCAGAGTCAGCCAAGGCCCCAGTTTCTCATACATCCTTTCAGAGAGGCTCTCCGCATATGTGAGCATCTGTGTGTCTGTCTGTATCCACACTTGTCCCTTTGCCCGTTTTTACACACATGGTATCATAGGCCTGCGGGTCTTCATTTACTATATCCTGAAGATTGTTCCACATTAGCACATAAAGAACTTCCTCATTCTTTTTTGTTTCTGTCGTATTTCATTTTCCAGGGGTAATGTCATTTGCTTAACTGGGCCGTCAGTGAGGGACTTTTACGTTGTTTCCAATCTTTTGCCACAACTAATAACCTCGTGCACTTGGAATTGTGCACCCATGTGAACGTAAATCTGTTGGATAACTTCCTGGATGTAAAACTGTTAGGTCAAAGGGCACGTGCATTTGGATTTTGAAATAGATATTGCCAAAGGTGGTACCAGTCTAAGCTCCCACAAGCCATACATGAGAGTGTCTATTTTGAAACATTTTCCAACCCAGTCTGTAACCCAGTTATTTGATCCTCGCCAATGTTAGAGTTTTTAAAAATGGAGTTTTGCATTTGCATTTGCATTTGTCTTATTACAGGTGGGATTGCCCGTGCCTCTCAGCACGGCAGCCGGAAATGGCGCTCAGCAGATGAATTACATGAGCAAAGTCTGTATCTGATGCCTTTTTCTTGGCTTGGCCTCTTCCAACAGCCTAAGCTATTCTGGGCCCCTCTGCCCAGGAGGAAATAAATTAAGAAACTTACTCCCTCAAGAGTTGTAGTGACTGGAAGTGGGAGTGTTCCTGAAATTATTTGCTTTCAGAACAGAAATGGAGGAGCCATGCTTCCCCCAAAGGGGTGTCTGGTCCACGGTGGTGTCTGAGGTGCTGTGCTCTTCATTCATTAATTCATTCATTCAACTCAGCCGCTATTGGCTGAGAGCCTGGGCTGTGCCAGGCCCTGGGCTGGACTCTGAGGAAAGGGCAAAGTTAGAACCATCACTCTCCAGGAAGCTTATGTCCTAGCAGGGGCCTGATGACAACCAAGCAAACAAATGAGGATTTCAGGGAGTAGTGAACCCTGTGGAGAAAATAAAACAGGATGCCGTAACAGTGCGTGAAGAGGAGGAGGTCAGAGGAGGCCGCTGGGGAGGTGACATCTTAGCGAAGGCCTGAAGGAGAAGGAAGACAGTCACGCCAGCGTCTGGGATAGGAGCTCCCTAGGCAGGAGGGACAGGCTTTCCAAGGGAGCAGAGAGGAGCTGGTGTAAGGCACGTGGGCTGGTGCAGAGTAGGCGAAAGGGGGAGAAACACCAACTGATGATGGAGAGGTCAGCCCTGAGGCCACCCTGAAGGATTGGGTTGTCTTTAGTGGCAGTTTAAAGCATAAGGAAGGTTTTAAGCAATGATGTGCTAGTAAACATGCAGCCGTCGGCTGGGCGTGGGGGCTGATTTGCAGTGTCGGCGGATTTCAGTGGTGGAAACGCTCCCAACATAACCAGTCTCTACTGCTAGAGTGAGGTCACCGAACCCGGGGCCGTGCACCAAAGACCATCCGCTGGGTGAAAATGGTGGCTCTTTGTGTCTCAGGGTTTATTTTACTGAAAGTATTCTGCTCACACATTATAGGGCATTTTACAAAATGAAACATTCTGGGCTGGGACGAGGGTGCTCCTGCGCACCACTGGCATTTTGGGGATTTGTCTTTTTTTTTAATTGAAGTATAGTTGGTTTACAATATTGTGTTAGTGTCTTGTGTACCGCAGAGTGATTCAGTTATACACATATATATATTCCTTTTCATATTCTTTTTCATTGTAGGTTATTACAAGGTTCTAAATGTAGTTCCCTGTGCTCTACAGCAAGACCTTGCTGTTTATCTATTTCATGTGTTGTAGTTTGTGTAGCACAGCACAGGTTTAAGCTGGAGAATGAGATGCTTGGAATCACATCAAGGAGATTATTCTGGCTGCTGTGTGGACCTTTTGGGTTTTTTGAAACCTGCCTGCATCACCTTCAGGGCCAACAGTATCACTCCTCGGCATTTCCTTCTTAGATCCCATCTTCTTTTTCTGCTAAGGTGCACACCAAAGCCTTAGGTCTTAATTTTATTTCGACAGTGGATTTCTTTCTTTCTTTCTTTCTTTCTTTCTTTCTTTCTTTCTTTCTTTCTTTCTTTCTTTCTTTCTTTCTTTCTTTCTTTCTTTCTTTCTTTCTTTCTTTCTTTCTTTCTTTCTTTCTTTCTTTCTTTCTTTCTTTCTTTCTTTCTTTCTTTCTTTCTTTCTTTCTTTCTTTCTTTTTTTTTTTTTTGTAGGCTGATTCATTCCAGGGCCCAAAAGTGACTTATCTTCAACTACTGTGCAGAGAAAGTCCAGAGCAGGAGAGAACGCCCTTTCTGACTTGCCATATTGATTTCCCTCCTGCCACATGCAGGGACACTGGTTCAGTGTCGCCAGGTGTGAAATGCTGCCCACCCCCACCCCCACCTCTGCTCCCAGAGCTGTCAGACGCTCCTCTAAACATTAGCCCTTTGCCCCGGTGCTTGGAATATCACGCATGGGGATGGAGAGGTTTTTCCATTTCTTTTTCATTTCCATGCGAGTTCTACGTCTAATTGAAGGAGGGGGTGAAAGGTGTAAACAATCTTACGATGTCTCACCATCCTTAAAATCCTGAAATTACTTTGGTCTTTGTTGGTCAGCAAATAAATTAATTTTCACTTGAAGAAACATCATTTTTAATGCCTTTCATTCTGGCCTGGCCTCATCCCACGGTCCAATTACTGAGGTAACTATCACCAGTGAGGAGACCATGGGGGCCATAGATCAGAAATTGCTTACCAGGCTTGCAGGCATCGATTTATTCCAGCTACCTGACACAGTTGATCATATTTTATTTTCCCAAATCTTCTCTCTCAAATTGATTTTCAGATAGTTTTTAATACAGTTTTATTCACCTGGCTAATCCATTTATCTTCAGTTCCATCTGTAAAGTCAGGGAAATCTCTGGGGTGGTCTGTGCAGGGAAAGAGATGTTTTCTCTGCGCTGGGCTGTCCACCTCCCGCCCCCTCTGACCCTTCCCTGCACACACACATGCACACGTGCACGCACACCCGGGCCCCCACACCACCACACGTGCAGCTGACTAGCTGTGAGATGGTGAACCTCACTTCCCCTTCCTAGGTCTCCATTTCTTTTGCAAAATCAGAGGATCACACTATTTTATCTCTAAAGACCTTTCTAACTGGAGATCTTTAACACTGACAAGTTGAGAGCTGGAAGGGGCGAAGGAATTGAAACCAATCTCCTGGCTTCACAGTGTGGGAAGCCGGGGCTCTTCCTGCAAGAGATGGGACCCGCGTCCCAGCTGATCGTAGCAATCATGGCCAGCCCGTGATTGGAAGTGGACTTCTTGACCACAGCGCCACAACCACCACCCACCCCGCCCCCCTTTCCTGTAGCCTGGGGTTATTCTTCTCTTTCTCAGGAGCAGAAAGACTTTAAGTTGTAGAAACACTTTTCTCTGGGAACCCTCAGGCAAGTGACCACGTTGTCAGGTGTCCAGTTGTTGCCCCGGAGCGATGGGTTGGGTGAAGAAACACGAATAAGATGCAGCGTGTCTTGGAAAATAATACAAATGACACGTGAGGATGTAGGTGGCTGTGTGCGCTTTCACAAAGGGCGTGACCATGGAAGAATGGGAAGCATGGCTCCAACTCGGCCAGGCTCCTGCCAGCGCGGGTGTGCCAGGAAGCACCCCTGGGCCTAGAGTCCCCACTCTGCAGGAGTTCAAGCTGCAAAGTTAATAACCCTTGGCACCACCCAGCCAAAGCCACAACCTGGCCTAAATAATGCAGAAGTCGTTCCTGACCCTTGGCCTGTCTCTCCCCGGAGCCAGAGTGTGCGTCATCCTTTTTCAGGCGGGGCTGCTCCTTTGATGCGCGGCCCTGCCCTTCCCTCCGCTGTTAGGTGGACTTCCTAGGTGTGTAGTTAGCAAAAGGGAGGGGACGAGCAGACGTGCTGGCTGTCAGCGAAACATCCTCGCACGGTCCCTGTGGCCATCAAACCAAACCTGGGGCCACCCAGGGCCTTACTGTACCACTGTCTTGTGCAGAAATCCATCTGCTTCATGCTCCCTCGTCACAACACGCCAACAGCCATCTCCCGTGTAAGCAGACAGAAGAGCGGTGACCTACCCAGCCAGCAGACCCTGGTGGACGGGGGCCTCCCCGAGGCACCAGTAAATTGGTGCAGCCACTACAGAAAACAATACAGAGGTTCCTCAAAAGATGGTCCAGCAATCCCACTTCTGGGTAGAGGTCCAAAGGAATTGAAATCAGAATCTCAAAGAGATACCTGCACTGCCATGTTCACTGGAGCATTATACACAATAGCCAAGACTCAGAAGAAATTTAAATGCCTGGTGACAGGTGAATGAGTAAAGAAAATATGGTATTTAAATACAATGGAGCCATACGTATTTAAATACAATTCAGCCATAAAAGAAGGAAATCCTGCCATTTGCAACAACATGGATGAACCTAGAAGACATTGTGCTAAGTGAAATAAGCCAGACACAGAAGAGCAAACACCACACGATACCACAATATTACGAGTCTAAGATAGTCAAATTCTTAGAATCTGATATTTACCAGGAGCTGGCAGAGGGGGAGTAAGGCGGTGTTGGTCAAAGGGTACAAAGTTTCAGTTATTCAAGATGAATAAGTCCTAGAGATCTACTGCACAATACAGTCCACAGTTAATGATACAATATATTTTTAGGTATAAAATTTGTATTGTGGTGATGGATTCACAGATGTACACTTACCTCCAAACTCATCAAGTTGTGCACATTAAATATGTACAGCTTTTTAAGTGTTGATCATACCTCAGTGAAGTGATTTTTAAATTTTTTTTAGTTAATTGACAAGTTTTTATTACGTGCCTACTCTATGCCAGTTACTCTCAGAAATCCCTTCCTTTCCAGAGCTTGCACTATAGTAAAAACATTTCTGTAGCACTTAAATATGAACAGGGCACATTTCTAAACTAGAGTGATTCTTTTAAAAAGGGAAACCATGTCCTATAAAGAAAAAACAAATCAGAGAATGACATTTCCTCCATATGTGTTCATAGAAATTTTACTTTTAATATACCATCTTCTAGTTCCCCAGTATAATGAATCTTGCACTGAAAAACAGAAATCCAGTCACTCACAATTATGTCTTGGCTGGCTAAGCATTTTATCATCATAAAGGGAAATCTAGCACTGCAAAAATAATTATACTTTTGTACCTGTAGTATTTTTGTATCAGCTGAGAGTGGGCAGATTTTAGCACAACTCTTGATAACGTTTAAGAACAAGATAACTAGCTGTACCATTCTCCCTGTATCAGCACTGAAAGCCCACAATGTAATAAATACCATATATGGATGGGGGGAAAATTGAAGTGGTTAGAGAGTGAACTGTATGAATATTTGGGGGAAGAGCATTCCAGGTAGAGGGGAAACAGCAAGTGCAAAGGCCCTGAGGCAGGCACATGCCTGGAATGTTCCAGGAACAGCACAGTCCATCAAGGCTGGGGTGGGGTGAAGAGGGGAGATGTACTAGGGGGTGAGGCTGGCCAGGGAAGGAGGTGGGGACAGGTGAATGGGTGGCAGCAGCTAGATGAGGCAGGATCTCTTAGGCCTTTAGTCTACAAGAGATGGGAAATCACTGGCGGGTTTCAGCAGAGTGATGTGGCCTGACTTGAGGCTTAACGTGCTCACTCTACCTGTGATGTTGAGAACAGACTGAGAGGAGGCAGGGGAAGCCAGAGCCCAGCGGGGAGGCTGGTGGTGTCATCCAGGTGAGAGGTCAGAGGTCATGGTGGGGGTATATGAATGATGTACGGATTATCCTGTTTTTTTGGCTTTTTTTTTTTTTCTTTTTTCTTTTTTTTGGCCTAAGTCTTTGTTTGCCTTCCTCTCTGTGTGTGTGAGACTTTGCATCTCACCGCTGAGAGCTATTGTGTTATTTCTGGTCAAGAAGCAATAGAACACGCCCTCTACTCAGCTGAGTGCCCAAAGAGCTGCACTTGGCACAAGTGGCTAAGTGTTAAGTCTCTGTGGCTCTTAGCAGGGACGGGGAAGGGGAGGCCTCCCGCCGCACCCCACGCTGTGCTTTGAGGTAGGAAGACTCCTTTTGTTGCAGAAGAGGGACATGTCACATCCTGGGACCTGCCGGAGTCCTTACGATGGACCGCCAAGTGAGGGTCCTTGGCTTTGAGCCGGAAAGAACTCAAGAGGGAGCCATAGTAAAGGGAAAAGCAAGTTTAGAGAAACACATTCCAGGGGGAGGATGTCGCTCAGTGGTAGAGTGCATTCTTAGCACACAGGAGGTCCTGGGTTCAATCCCAGTACCATCATTAAAAAAAAAAAAAAAAAAAAGTAAAATAGACACACATTCCACAGGCAGAAAGTGAGAGCAGCCTAGGGCAGGGGGTCCCAGGTTTTATGATTTGTCTCATTTCACAGGCTAATGAGTGGGAGGGATATTCTTGCTATTTCAGGAAAGGGTGGGGATTTCCCAGGAATTGTGCCACTGCTGATTTTCTGGCCTTTTATGGTCTTTCTCAGAACTGTCCTGACATAAAGGGGAGTGATTTTTACTGTTACACTGAGGGTGTCAGGAGCTAAAGGTCATGACCAGCCGATTCTCGGAGCCACCTTGGTTTCAGCTGGTTCCAGCCGGTCTTTATCCATCCCAACAGCTGCGGCCCTTCTTCATTTACCCAGAGATTGGTCTGTGTCCTTCACCGGTTTGGGGCTGCGGGTTTTCTCCCAGACCCCCTGGGAAGCTGGGACTTCCCCAGCTGACTCCGAGGGCTCCTCATCCGGCTTAACCTACTTTCTGGAAGGAGCCTGCAGATACCACCAGACCAGTACAACCAGAGCAGCTTTTCCTCCGTCAGTGATTCATGTAAATACTTGTCCTCTCGGGTGATGGCCTAACTCTTGAGTGACTCGTATCACCTGGGGTGCTGCACCTCCCTGGGGACACCTCTGCCCCCGCGTTGCCACCCAAACACAAACTTGGTCAGAGATACTGCCTGCACCCAGGTGAGTCAACCTCGTCCTTAGACACGTGGGTATATTTGGGGCTGGCGCTTTCCTAGGCAATGTTGCAGCCCTCTAGCCCTCTAGCCGCTGAGTGTGGAGCCCTGGGGAGGCGATGCAGAGACCACCTTCTCATCCTGCCCCACCCCACCCCCGCCTCCCCTCATTCCCCAGACCATCTCCAACGGAAGGTAGAATCCCTCTCTGTGCTCGGGGCTACGTTTCATCTCTTTAGTTTCGTCCATTGGGTCCTAGAGTGTGAAGGGTTAAACTTTCATTACTCATTCACGTTTTAGGAAATGTAGAGTCCAAGTTCTGGTTTTGATGGCGGTGGGAGGAGTTGGTCGTAGAAGGATCAAGCCAAGTGCAGAAATACCAATGAGGAGACGCTGGGGGTCAAAGGCATGAACTTTCTTGGTGGGTGGGGGCAGCCCTGGGGAATGGCTTCATGACACTTACAGGGTGTTTAAAGGCACCTTAGAGGAAATGTTCAGTAAACATGTCTCTGAATAGTTGAACCCCTCTGCTGGCGGTGCTTCCCTGCTTGAGACTATTAAGCACTTTGTGTAAGGGAAATATAACTCTCTTAGCTGTGAATTTTTTCAGGAACACAGAAATAGGCACAGGATTTAAAGAGCATGGGTTTGTTAAAAATGTACATATGATATTCTCTATGAACAACATCCTTAGGTCAATTCATTCCTGCTTTGCTGCATGCATTCTTCCCATTGCCCACCAGAGGGCACTCGACCCTCCAACAGGAAGCGTTAAGGTCGACTCCCCTTGGGTTATTTGCTCACCCAGCGCCTTCGGGGGCTTGGAGCTGCATCAGCCCAGCAGGGCAAGGTTTGCCAGCTAGTGTAATTGAAAGGGAAGGGCCATTTAAATGGTGTCAGGAGAAACTGCTGCCTGGTACTGGGGGAAATACAAGTACATTCACACGAGCCCATTAGGGTATACAGTCATGGTCTGTGCGGCCAGCTTTCTTTAGAGTCACATCCCCAAAGAAAGCAGCAGTGCACCGGGCTTTAGAATTCCTCCAAGAAGTCTTTATTTTCTCATTTCTCCACATGAAGGAATGTTTGCTACCTTGTCACATCAGAGAAAGAGCAATAAGTGAGTGTTCTTAAGGTTTACATTGTACCCGTTAGCGGGAACTTGAAGCAGGGGCTTGGTGGAATGTAGCAAAATGTTCAAGTGTGAAATGCATGAACATCGTCCGTAAGACCTCCCTGCTTCCCCTTACTAACATTTGCTAGTACAGCAACCACCCTTCGCCACCTAGTGTCTTCTGAACCACGTTCAGTTTCTTTTTCAACTGGATTCCACTTAACTGGCATCAAGTAGCCAGCAAGTGACCACAATAGTGAGTCTAATTTATGGTTTGTCATTTGTGAGAACAGAGTCATTGACAGTAAATCAGTGGGGAGTAGGAATGGCCAAACTATCCAGCTGGAAACTTCGAAATTTACTACTCTTCACAGTGCCAGAGACTCAAGGACCTTGTGTCAGCCCAGACAATATTTCTGCTTTAATTGTTCATGCATAATCATTAAGATGCAATTCTAATCCAACAGTCCAAAGAGTCAAAATAAGCTCCTCCCCCACAAATTACTCCTACCAGAAATGCCGAATCCAATCAAGTGTTCAGAACTTACTGTATCCAAGAAACACAGGGACAGAGGATCAAGCTAAACAACATCACAAGAATGTGTTCAAATGGTCCACATTAGTGGGGCAGGGGAAAGGATTGTTCTGTAATAAAGACTAAAGAGACATAACAACCAAATGTAATGAATGAATCTTGACTGGATCCTGGCTTAGGAAAATAATAACTATAAAAGCTTTTTTATGATGTGTAAGAATTAGATCTTTCAATGAGACTAGGAATTCAGAGCATTTTCTCAAGTGTGATTGTGGCTTGGTAGGTATGTAAGGGAATGTCCTAGACCTTAGGAGATACATGCTGAGGTATCTTGGACTGTAGTTCATGATGATCATAACTTTTTTGTTTAATTGAAGTATAATTGATTTATAATATAAAAGTTTCAGGTGCACAACAAAGTTATTCAACATTTTTATAGATTATACTCCACTTAAACTTAATACAAAGTAATGGATGTATTTCTCTGTGCTGTGCAGTATATCCTTGTTCTTTATTTTATACATAGTAGTTTGTATCTCTTAATCCCATCCCCTTATTTTGCACACCCCCCCCAACTTCCCTCTCCCCTGTGGTAACCATTAGTTTGGTCTCTAGATCTGTGAGTCTGTTTCTGTTTTGTGATATTCATTCATTTGTTTTATTTCTTAGGTTCCGCATATAAGTGATATCATACAGTATTTGTCTTTCTCTGTCATATGTATTTCACTAAGCATAATACCCCCTAGATCCATCTGCACCATTGCAAGTGGCAGAATTTCATTCTTTTTTATGGCTGAGTAATATTCCACTGCATATGAATACCATATCTTCTTTATCCATCCATCTGTTGATGGGCATTTGGGTTGCTTCTATGTCTTGGCTATTGTAAATAATGCTGCTGTGAACATTGGCATATATGTATCTTTTCAAATTAGTGGTTTCATTTTCTTCAACTATATACCCAGGAGTGGAATTGCTGGGTCATATGGTAATATTAACTCTTCTTAATATGTTTGGTAGAATTACTCTATGAAATTGTCCAGTTGCAGACTTCTGTTTGCTGCGAGTTTTTTAAATTACAAATTCAGTTTCATTACTACTGATTGGTTTGTTCAGATTGTCTATTTCTTCCTGATTAAGTCTTAGAAGACTATATTTCTGGAAATTTTTCCATTTCTTTTAGGTTGCCCAATTTGTTGGCATATAACTGTTCATAGTATTCTCATGACTTTTTTGTACCTTTGTGATATTGGTTGTTATTTCTCCTCTTTCTTATTTTGTTTATTTCGGTCCTCTCTCTTTTCTTCTTGATGAGCCTGGCTACCAGTTTATCGTTTTTGTTTATCTTTTCGAAACATCAGCTCTTGGTGTCACTGATCGTTTCTACTGTCTTTGAGGGGAGGGAGGGACCTCTGTGTATTTCCTCTCTGATCTTTGTTGTTTCCTTCTGCTGACTTTGGGATTTGTTTGTTTTTCTTTTCCTAATTCTTGAGATGGTAGATTAAGTTGTTTGAGATTTTTCTTGTTTCCTGAGGTAGGCCTGCTGTAAACTTTCCTCTTAGAACTGTGTTTGTTGCATCCCACAGATTTTGAAAAGTTGTGTTCCCATCTTCATTTGTCAGTCATTCATTCATTCATTTCTCATTTATTTCATTTCATTTGGGTATTTTCTGATTTCCCCTTTGATTTCTTCATTGACTTTTTTTTTTTTTTGTAATAGCATGTTGTTTAGTCATTTCGTCTCCACATGTTTGTGTTTTTCTCATTTTTCTTCCTGTAATTGATGTCTAGTTTCTTACTATTGTGGTCAGAAAAAATGCTGATATAATTTCTATCCTCTTAAATTTGTTGAGACTCATTTTGTGGCTTAGTATGAGATCTCTCCTGCAGAAAATTCCATGTTCCCGTGAAAAGGATGTGTGTTCTGCTGTTTGGGGATGGAATGTCCTGTAGATGTCTATGAAGTCCAATTGGTCTAATGTTTCATTTAAGACCACTGTGTCCATATTGTCTTTGTCTGAATCATCTGTCCATTGATGTAAGTGGAATGTTAAAGTCCCCTACTTTTTTGCATTACTGTCAATTTCTCCCTTTATGACTGTTAATGTTTGCTTTATATATTTAGGTGCTCCTGTATTAGGTGCATGTTTGTTGATGAATGTTATATCCTCTTCTTGTATTTATTCATTTATCATTATATAATGACCATCTCTGTTTTAAAGCCCATTTTGTCTGTGTATTGCTGTCCCCATGGTCTTATTTCTGTTTGCATAAAATGTCTTTTTCCATCCCCTCTCTTTCAGTGTGTGTGTCTTTAGCTCTGAAGTGAGTCTCTCTGTAAGCAGCACATAGATGGGTCTTGGCTTTTTAGTCCGATCAGCCACCCTGTCTTTTGATTGGAGCATTTATTCCATTGACACTTAAGTGATTACTGTTAGGTATGTACTTATTACCCATTTTCTTACTTGTTTTCTGGCTGTTTTTATAGTTCTTCTCTGTTCTTTTCTTCTTCTAGTTTCTTCCCTTGTGGCCTGATGATTTTCTTAGTGGTATGTGTTACTTTCTCTTTAATGTTTGTGTATCTCTCTTAGGTTTTTCATTTGGGGTTACCATGGGGTTCCTATTGACCTAAAATTATATCTACTTGTTTTAAACTGGTAGTCTTTTAAATTCAAGCACATTCTTTTAAAAATCTACATTTTTACTCCCTTCCCCCACATTTTGTGTTTTTGATGTCGTATTTTGCATCTTCACACTTATCCCTTCACTGATTATTGTAGTTAGAGTTGACGTTACAATTATTTGTCTTTCAGTCTTTGTACTAGCTTATTTAAGGGGTTGATCTTTACTGCATATTTCCCCTTACTGGTGGGTTTTTCCTTTCCTATAGATACTTCTTGTTATAGCCGCTCCTTTTCCACTTAGAGAAGAACCTTTAAGATTTCTTTCAGGGTAGCTTTAGTATTGATGAACTCTTCTAGTTTTTACTGGTCTGAGAAGTTGTTTATCGCTCCTTCAGTTCTAAGTGATGATCTTGCTAGGTAGAGTATCTTAGGTTTCAGGATTTTTAACTGGCACTTCGAATATATCCCCGCAAAGTCGCTGCAGAAAAGTCATTTATAGCTCTATGTAGGGGTTCCCTCATATATGACTGTTGTTCTCTTGTTGCCTTTAGAATTCTCTTTACCTTTAATTTTTGCCATTTTAATTATGATATGTCTTGGTGTGGCTGTGTTTGGGTTTATCTTATTCAGGACCCTCTGTGCTTCCTGGATATCTGTTTCCTTCTTCAGGTTTGGAAAATTTTCAGCCATAATTTTATCAAGTATATTTTTGACCCCTTTCTCTCTTCTCCTGGGACCTCTATAATGCAATGTTAGTACACTTGATAAACTGTTGTCATTTAAACTTTTGTCATTTTTAAAATGTGTTTTTCTTTTTGTTGTTCTGATTGGTTTATTTCCATTACTCTATCTTCCAGATCATGTGTGCTTTTCTGGATCGCCTAGTCTGCTGTTAATTCCTTCTAATGGTGATGGTGGTGTTTGTTTTTTTTTTTTTTCCAGTTACTGTATTCTTTCATTCTGATTCTTTTTTAATATTTTCTAGTTCTTTGCTAAAATTCTGACTGTATCTATCCTTTTCCCTAATTCAGTTAGCATCTTTATTACTTATGCTTTGAACCGTTTATCTGATAAATTATATATTTCTATTTCATTAGTTTTTGGGGGGTTTTTCTCTTGTTCTTTCAGTTGAAGCAAATTCCCCTGTCTTTCCATTTTGCTTAACTTTCTCTGTCTCTACGACACTAGGTGAAACAGTTACCTATGGCAGTCTTGAAGGTCTGTCCTTGTGTGGAAGTGGCCCTTTACAGTTTGCATGTGCCCAGTGGCTATGGTGGGAGAGCTGGATCTGACGTGAGCATGAGTCATCTTTCCCCAGGATGTGCTGGCAGCTCTTACCTTGGTAGTAGGTAGGGTGAAGATGGAGGGGCCGGGGCTCCTCTGCTCAGTGGCCAGCACCACCCTTTTGGAGTTGGGGGCAAGTGCCAAGTTGCTGGAGCAGAAGCTCTGAGGGTCAGGTCTAAGCTGGCTCCCTTCCCTTTAAGTGTGTGGTCCCCACCCCATCCCAGCACTGGCTCCCTGGTCCAAACGGGAGCAGTGCTGGAGCAAGAGGGGCTGGTGCTGTGCTTGGCGTAGGTCTGGGTGCAGGCTCTGGTGGCCCTGGTGATAGTCAGGGTGCCTGATGGCTTCTGATGTGCTGCCTCCATGAGCACCCATAATGGCTGCCCCTGCCCCACTCAGAAGGCACTCCAGATCTGAGCCATCTTTGTCCCTCACAGCTGAGCTCTCCTCTTGGCCACTGCAGCCCTCACTGTAGTATAGAGCTGTGTTACAGAGCAGACAGGGCTGGCGTGGGCTGGGACGTGTGCCACCATGTCGGCTGCAAGAAACGCATCAGCATCCCAGGCAGTTTCAATCTGCCCTCTCTGCCCTGTTTTGGGAGTAAGCAAGCTTGTACCAGCTCCTCATGGGTGGGGTCCAGGCTTCCTGCAGCCCTCCTGTTAGTCCCACCAGCTTTCCAGCCAGCCAAAGGGAGTTTCTGGTGTCAGACCTCCCAGGGCTGGTGTGGCCAATCTGCTTACTTCCCAGGGAGTATCTCTGCCCATGAAATCCCCCTCCTCTTCTGAGACCCCTCCTAAGGGCACAGGTCCTGACCTGGTCACTCCTCTTCCCTTTCTACCTGATTCCGGGTGGCTCTTTCTTACAGCCTTGATTATACAAGCACCTTTCTGCCAGTCTCCAGTTCGTTTTTGGTGAGAATTGCTCCACATGTGGATGTCTTTTTGCTGTGTTCATGGGGGGAGGTGAGTTCCACATCCTCCTACTCCACCGTCTTAATCTCTCTCTGCAACTTACTTTTAAATGATTCAGGAAGAAAAAAATTAGACAGGAAGAGGGAAACAAATTGAAATCATTCCACCATTAACCATTGTTAAATCTGTGTGGTGAGTGGAAGGATGGTCATTGTACTCTTCTGTTCTATATGACTGAAGATTTTCATAATAAAAAGTTGGAATAAATGATGGTGACAGTATCATTTGCTTAGGGTGCAGACTCTCAAAATCACTGGAACTCCTTGCCTTTTAAAAATGTTTTTAAAATTTTTAAACGTTGTGTTAATTTCTGGTATAGAGCATGATGATTCAATTATACATATATATCCATATATATTTATTCCTTTTCACATTCTTTTTCCTTATAGGCTATTATGGAACTCCGTGTCTTTCATGAATCACTATTCACCTATTGTAAGAAAGTAAGGTGTCTATGTCAGGAATAGTGCCCTGCCCACAGCAGACCCTGAATTATTTATCAAATGGATGAATATTGCTTTTTCTCCCTTTGGTTTTCTTTACTGCACCTGCCAGTCTAGCTAAAACTAACCTTAAGCCATTCCCATCTTTCCAAATGCTTTGAAACCACAGAGTGAGGTGATTTTGCAAAGAATGCCAATAAAAGAAAAGATAGCTCTTGTGGCTGGTGGAAGAGTGAGCAGCACGCTAAGAGAGTGGGTGGCTTTTTGCAGCGTCATGGATGTTCAAAGTGCTGTTTGGTCATAAAAGATCAATTCTCTGCTGGCCCCTCTATGAGCTGCAGTGTTGTATATTGGCTGCTTTTCCTTTAGGCATAAATTCTCACAGTGGTCCACCAGCGACTCTGATTAGGACTTGAAGTGTTATATTCTGTAAAATTCTTCCTTTCATCTATCTATCCAATCATCCAACCATTCACTCACTAGTTTACTCAAGAGTCAGGAGTTACAGGAACTAGGTCAGGGAAGAAAATGTGATGCAAACCAAAACTGGAAGCACATTTGTGATGTTATAAACAAGAATTATAGTGATCGGTGAGGTTGTAGAAAGGCTAAAAGGCACATCCTCCTCTAAAGCAGTGCTCCTCAAACTTTAATCATTGCCAAAAATTCGTGATTTCTGCCAGATCTGAGGATCATTATTAACTACAGAATGATTACTTACTGAATATCCTCCTTTAAACCCATTCACCTTAAAAAAAAAAATCAAATGCTTACTGTGGTCTCATCCTAAACATGACTGTCCAGAAAGTCATGGTGGGGATGTGTTGTTGCTTTTTTCTCTGATGTATTAAAATAAATGCCTAGCTGTGTATCCTTAACAATAGATGTAATCAGTGGAACACATGCCACACTATGTAGGAATCTACCTTTCACAAAAGGATTTAGGAGGCAAATGGATTGAGCTTAAAATTCTAGCTCGTGTGTGTGCCCGTGAATGAAACACATACACATTTCAACTCACCATCACTTGGCCGCTTCCGGAAGGAAAGGCTGTTCAGGCCTTCCTTTAGTAGTAGATCAGTGATCTAAACTGCTTTGTACAGTTAATTTCCCAGAGACCAAAAGGAGAATGGAGTCCGTGAATATTTTGCTGATTAGAACATGAGCAGGAGTCCTGAACACTCATATAGATCCCCTATGTCCTGATGCAAAAAGAATTCATCTTTTGACACAAGTATCAGATACTCCAAAAACTTAGAATAATGAATGTAATATGAGTGACAGAAAATGTTTTCTAGGTAAGGTTAAGGTTTAGTGGGATTTTTTTTCTTAGTATTTTACATTTTAGTCTTAAAGAAATGGTACCTCAAGGCTGCCTCCTCATTTCCCTTTGAATGTAACATCCTCATTTTCACAATCAGCTACTTTCTTGGTACAGAGCTGGGGGTGTGCAGGTTGGTAGGTGTTTTAAATATACTTTAGTTGCTTCTGTCTTTCATTTGTCAAGTATTTACTGCATACCTACTACACCCAGGCATTGGACTGGACGCTGGGAAGACCAGGAAAATGGAAACAGACATGGTTCCTGCCTCGTGGAATTACTGTATAGTACAGAGAGAGGTACTAATGTCACCTCCTAAATGGACAGAAAATTGTCCTGAGGAAGTGGTGTTTGAGCAGAGATCTGTGTAGGGGGAGACAGAAAGTCCAGGCAAAGGGAACATCCAAAGCAAAGGCCCCCCTTTTGTGGTGGGGCTGAGTGGGAGAGCATCACACATCCAAAGAATTAAAGAGAATGCGAGTGGCTGAAGCCTGAGGTCCGTGGGGCTGGACAGGCATTGGCCCTGCATGCTGGGCCCATGGTCACGGTAAGGAGTTTAGTCTTTGTCCCAAGAGCAGCAGGGCAACCCTGAAGGGCGGGACTCCTTAACAAAACTCAAGGCTCTGTTAGCAATGAAGAAGGGGGAAATGGTTATCAGGCACATGAACAGCAGTACCTACAGAAACACCCCAAACATGGCCTAGTCGAAACAGAACTATTTCCCTATCCCCCAAACCCTGCAAAGAGTGTGCTTTACTGTTTCTCATCTCAGTGAATGGCCTCACCATTCCTCCAGTAGCTCAAGCCAAAATCTAGACTTCATCCATGATTCTTCCCTTGTCTTCAGCCCTTTACCCCTCACATCTAATCCATGGCCAAGTCCTGTCCATTCCACCTCTTAAACATCTGAACTCATTCACTTCTCCATCTCCACCATCAAGCTTATGTAATCATCTCTTGCCAAACCACCGCAGTGGTTTCCCAAATACTCTGTTGGCCCTACAATCTGTTCTCCAAACAATGTGGCCTTTTCTTTCCTTTTTTTTTTTTTTTGTATATATATTTTGATTGAAGTATAGTCAGTTTACAATGTTGTGTTAATTTCTGGTGTACAGCACAATGCTTCAGTCATACATGAACACACATATATTCATTTTCATATTTTTTCACTATAGGTTACTACAAGATATTGAATATAGTTCCCTGCGCTATACAGTATAAACTTGTTGTTTATCTATTTTATATATATTAGCTAGTATCTGCAAATCTCAAACTCCCAATTTATCCCTTCCCACCCCCTTTCCCCTTGGTAACCATAAGTTTGTTTTTCATGATTGTGAGTCTGTTTCTGTTTTGTAAATAAGCCCATTTGTCTTTTTTTTTAATAGATTCCACATATAAATGATATCATATGGTATTTTTCTTTCTCTTTCTGGTTTATTTCACTTAGAATGACAATCTCCAGTTCGTTCCATGTTGCTGCAAATGGCATTTTATTACTTTTTATGACTGAGTAGTATTCCATTGTATAAATACACAACTTCTTTATCCAGTCATCTGTCGATGGACATTTAGGTTGTTTCCATGTCTTGGCTATTGTAAATAGTGCTGCTATGAACATTGGGGTGCATGCAAAGTGTTCTTTTCAAGATATAAATCCAATCATGTTATTCCTCTGCCTGAAGTCCAGGGATCCAGGGTAAATCTTGCTGAGCCCTTGTCAGTCATGGCAGACTCATGCCACTTGCCTTTGATTGGTTTCTTTGTGGGCAGAGACCCAGTAACTAGTTTCTGGTTGTTGAAACGTGAGCATTGCTTCTGGAGAGCTTCTGGGAAAGGTATTCTTGCTTTTGAAGAGATCCTTGGAAGAAAAGGATCCTTTTGCTTTTGCTAGACACTGTCCCATGGGGTGTGTCTGGAATGGCAGCAGCCTGACAGTGCAATGCCAGGGACTGGAGGGAAAGCCACGTTTGAGGTCCGGAGTGCCACCCCTGGAACCTGCCCCACCGCTGGAGACAAATCCCCCTGCTATGATAGCCTGTTTGAGTTGGGTTTTCTGACATGCGCAGCCACAAGGATCTGACAAGTGTCTGAAGCATCCAGTGCCAAAAGGGCAGTTGCATAAATGTACCTGAAGCTCCGTGGAGAGATCTGAGCTGGAGAAATGTATGTGAGTCCCTGGTGAAGCTTAGGGAAAGGATGAGATTGCCAAGAAGGAGAGCAGAGGGTGAGATCAGAAAAAACTTCAGGAGAGGATGAGGAGACTGCCAAGAAGGCTGGGAGGGATTGGGTCAGAGAGGTGCCAAGGGAGACCACTTGCGGCCAGGAGAAAGGATTTCCTCCTCCTCTTTTCTTTATACCGACTGAGACTAATAATATTAAGGACATCACAACATTCCTAAGTGTATTCAAAGTGGACAAAAGGAAGTGGCTGAGGAATGTTTTCAGCTAGAGGAGGAAGCTGGATTTCAGAACCAACCCTGGGGATTAGGAGTGTTTGGCTGCCTGCCATTTAACAAGGAGGTCGTTTTACCAGATGTTCAAAGGCAACCAAAAACTGAACAAACAACCTGATTAGAGAATATTTCTCCTCTTCTGAGTGTAAGATACTGAGTTAGGTGGAGACTGGAGGGGCATCCCAAGAGGAGGCACCGTCGTATAAAAAAAAAAAAAAGCTTGGAGGTGTGAAAGCCAAGGGCAGCGGTCACAGAACGAGGCTGGAAAGAAACGTGAGAAATGAGACGGGAATATGGGAATGAGGCCAGCATAGGGTGTGTCTTGTAAATCAGGGAGGTTAGATTTTATTCAGTCTGAAACTGCTCCCGTGTTTGGCTTTTGAGCAGTAAAGAGTTGGATTTGGTAACGGTGTTCTAATTAAAATGAGGGTTTGTGAGATAAAAACTGAATAAATTAAAAAAAAAATCAGAGGACCAGGAGCTACGTTACCATGGGAAAGATTCTCAAACTTCAATGAGTACCAGAATCACCGGAGGAACTTGTGACAAATATAAATTTCTGGTACTCACCGCCCCCGGATTCGGATTGTATATGTCTGGTCTGATAAGTACACTTTAAAAAAAGCCCTTCTGGCAGCGGGCCAAAGGATAACTTGTAGGGATGAGAGCTGGGACAAGGAATGACTTAGGAGAGCGCCTATTCTCTGTAATCCATTCGCTCCTCCATTCTTTGACACAGGAAACAGGCGTTTCTCAATGTTACATCAAGTGTTCTTCCAGGTTCTCCCAACCTGACAGCGGCCCCAGCTCCTCCCATTGCGGGCCGGCAGGACCCGGCTGCGCCCGACGTGGCAGTCTCAGGCCTCCTGGAGCCGCCAGGGACGGAGGAACGAGCGCGGGCGGGGACCGGGGCGGTGAGGCGGCGGCGGCGGCTTACCGTCAGGCTCCTCTCTCGGGACTCCAGTCCTGCGCCAGGCCCCGCCCTGACCCAGGCTAGGAAAAGCCGCAGTCACAGCCTTTCTGAATGGCAGCGGCGGTCACGCACAAATCTGTGGGCGGGTCTCCATGGTGACTGACGGACGCCCTGCCCAATTATGTCCAGGTGCTTGTTTCCGCCCCATCCCTCCCCCGGGGCCGAGACCTCTGTGACTGACAGTTCGCCCCGGGGCTGTTACGTAAGGGGAGGGTCAAGTGCTGCCCCACCCAACCAAAGCCGATTTGATTGGCAGAGCCTAGTGCTGCCGTTCCAACCGCCCCCGGAAGAACGTTCTTGACGGACAGGTATGGGAGCCACTCGGCGCGGCGAAGTTGGACGGAAGCGGCAGGGCCCAGGGGCGGGGGCCGGGGGGGGCGGAGCCGAGGCTGAGAGCTGGCCGGGCGGGGCGGGGAGTAGGCAGGGGCCGGGTTGGCGCTGCGGCCAGAGATGCTGTGGGGCCGCGACTGCGCTCGGCAGCTAGGAACACTGCATTGAAAACACCAAGGTGAGGTGCACTGCCAGGCCGGTGGTAGGTACTTGAGGGCCTTGGAGTCCTCAAACCGGGTCCCCGGCGTCGTCGGGCCCGGCATTTGTCTGCCTTACCGGGGGCTCTCGACTCCGCAGTGACGGCGGCCTCGCTGGGACATGGGGGTGGAGCCGGGCACCTGTCCGCGTTTGCAGGCACCTGCTGTGCCGGCCGCCGGGAGGTCCAGGGCCTGGCGCCGGGAGGCTGTCCGGGAGCCGGGCTGGGCCGGCCTGAGGAGGGGAGGCGGGCCCGCCCTCCCCGGCCCGGTCCTCACGCCCGACTCCGTCCCCGCTCCCAGGTTGAGGCGGGTGTCCGAGGCCCTCAGCCCCCACTGGACGGTCTCTCGGGCCCAGGGCCGGCGTCGAGCTAGCTGCGAGGCCGGGACTTGGCCTCTGCCTTGTACTCATCTCGAGACAGGTTTGTCCAGATTCTCTGCGTGCGCAGAGATGGGTTTCCGCCCCCGGGCGAGGGTGCCCGTCTCGAGTGTCCCCAGAGAGCCGGGGCCGAGGCTGTTTTCATCTTTCTCCTTGGGCCCAGCTTGTTCTCCTCTTAACATAGAATTTAAGGCTGTTCAGGGTGATATGCCTGTTTGAGGACTATGGTACATAGAAGGAAAGAACCGCCCGTCTTTCAAGTTTTGGCTTACGACAGGTGCGACTCGTTCGTGCGGGGCCAGGATACTGACTTCTCAGCTGTGTGGTATAAAGAAAGGCAATCATGTCTTATTTGTATGGCTAAACCAGCAGAAATTCTGAAATTGTTTCGGAATGACTAGGACGTGTCTCGTGTCTTCTAACATCCATGTCACTCCTGTTGGAAGATGTTATACTCTGCCTGGGTAGAGTAGACATCTGTTATATGGTGTAGTTACTTCTGAAAAGTGTGCTACAATTTCTCCAGGGGATTATGTTGCTGGAAACAGGCAGCGGTAGATAATACCGCCTTCTTAAAGACAGGGGAAACTGGGGATTTTATTTGATTCTTAAAGACAAAGTCATAGAATCATTATGTGTTAGACTAGGAAGGCACCTTACTGATCCACCCCAGTAAATTTACACTGTGGTGAGCACTGTATCCCGAGGGGATAGGGTCCTCTGTTAAATCAGTTCTGTCCTAGATGATAGTCGAGTGCTGCACATTACTCTGGATCTGAAAACCAGTGTTTCATTTGCACCAAACAGGAGCATATCCCACCCCTCGCTTACATTTTTGATGTCCCAACCATTTTTACCTGTATCATAGTCACCTTTAAAGGCAGATTTGTAAAGAGCTCTCAGGAATAAGTTGCTACTTATCAGATGTAAGTCATCAGGTAAGTGGAAGAACCAGAATCCTCATCCCTTTAATTATTGGGTGGCATTGTATCTTGGAAAGCAGAGCAGCAGTAATGGGCGCTGGCAGGGTATGGGATCCACCTGTGGATGTCAGAGGCTCGTTGGCAAATTGTTGCTGATTAGGGACATTTGGTACATGCTTCTCTAATGATTTGCTTCTTAAGAATTTTGTAAAATGTTGCTTAAGTTTTCACCCTTCACCTTCAGCCTTTTGATTGGTGCAAGTAGGAATTTAGAGGAGCTCGGCTTTAAACATGACCGAGCCTGGGGGAAGTCAACAGAGCAGACGAGCTGCTGTTCTTAAAGCTCCGCTAGCTGCTTGTCCTTTGTATTTTTAGTAAGTGACCCACTGATTTTGGGACCTTTGAGACACGCTTTCTTATCCACTTCATGAAACTTTGGTGGAAGATCTGTGTTTGTGAAATGTCTGTTTGCACTCCTCTGTTGCATTCGTACATATTGCTTGGCAATTCCTTAAAGGCCTAATCCTGCTGTTTCCACACTTGAAGCAGCTGAAAAAGGTTGTTTCTTGTGGATGGTCCCAACAGGACCCATTAGCCCTTTCTCATCTGCTGTATCTTCGGCTACCAGTTTTGCTGGAGAGAATCATTCTGTACTTGAGACAACTCATGTAAGACACTCTTAAATTAGCCCCTTGGATCTTTAATTCCCATATCCCTGGGAACAGTGAGAGACCCTTTGTGCATGAGGGCACAGTGCATTCTGAACCCAGCTTTCCCAGCAGCCAGATGCCTAGATATTATGCTAATAGCAACAGTTATAGTCCATATCTTCTGCACTTCTGGCACCAGAGCTGAACTGTGTCACTGAATATTCTGAATCCTGGCCAAGGACTCAGTACACAGATTCCTGTCGGCATTTAAAGATGGGAAAGAAACTGGAATCAGAAGAGGGAGGGAGTATAGAAGGAAACTGTTTCTGAAGATTTTTTTCCTCTAGGTTTTTATAACCATATATTATATAACGTTATACTGTATTTCTATTTAGAGGTTCACGTTTAGTTCTTAACTATTTCAGATGTAACCATTGGTGTTGGTATGTTTCTCTGTTTTCCCATCTCATTTTAAGGTAAAGTGAATTCTGTGGACGAAAGAGGTTGATGACACAGACCACAGAATTTCTTTGTTTGGAGGACACGTTATGAACCCTTTCTGGAGCATGTCTACAAGCTCTGTGCGCAAAGTAGGTATAGTTGATAAGTTCAGTGGGGAAACCCATTTGTGTCAGAATAGAAGCCAAAAGAATTCATACCAGGGTTGCCTATAGCCTTAACAAATTGCCTTGTTTTTCTAGTTTAGGTTTTACTTTTGAGAAATAATTATTTTGTTGACTAAAGTCAGTTTCTGAGTGATTCTGCTAATCACGTTTCTGTTTTGACTTAGGTTATATTTACACATGATGAAATTTGTGACACATTATTGTAGTAGTTTTTCTACAAACTGTAAGATTCCATGGTTAGAAAAGTCTTGGGAAAGGCCAGTCCAAAACGGTCAGGTCAGACTTGAGAGAGCTGGTTAAATTTTTCTAAATAAAATACCTGTTTTATTTAGAAAAATAATACATTATAGGAAAACTTAAAATACAAAAAGAAAATGAATATAACCTGTAATTCTGCCTATAAGAGAACACCACTATTAATCAACTTTTTTCTGTATACAGTACTATGTACATGTTTAATACAGCTATTTTTTCAATTTTTTTAATTTTGGGGGGAAGGCAATTAGGTTTTTGTGTATTTAATGGAGGTGCTGGGAATTGAACCCAGGGCCTTGTGCATGCTAAGCAAGTGCTCGACCACTGAGTTATACGCTCCCCTTATACAGCTAATTAAACGGCCTTTGTACCTGAGCCAAGAAAGTGCCATGAGATGGTAATTTAGTCTCTGACTCATTTAGACCTTTGTCTTTGATGAAGGATGACAGTTTTCTGGTGATAGTCCACATGTGGAAACATATCCATTAGGGACAAGATCAAAATCAGACCCATGCAAGTGAGAGAATAGCTTCATTCTTAGTTTCTGACCAAAGTGATGACATCAGGTAGTGACTGTGAGTTTGGTCATCTACCCTATTTTGAGCTACTTAGCACCTGACCTGTAAGTGCCAGGGGTTTTTTCTAGTCTTGCACAGTTGTCTAATTGCTCAGTAACCCCTTGCCCTCTTTCTGGGACCGCCAGGAGAAACCATTCCTTTCTGTTTCATGTAAATCCTGTAAATATCGGCTTTATTGTCATGGATGAATGAATGGGCATGGATGAATCTTCTAACGGTTTAGTCTTGGAGCAGCTTTGTCCCGCTCTTTAGAGTGGCCTGCCTGCTTCAAGCACTGTCAGGCCATCTTGCTCATGGTGCTAGAATGTCCTTAGAAAGAGTAATTCCCGCTTTTCAGTCAAGGACCAAGAGCACATCACATGTAGTCTTGTGATTTAAGAATCATCCTAACAAATGTTCTCACCACTTCCACCTTGAATAGCGATCTGATGGTGAAGAGAAGACTTTAACAGGGGACGTGAAAACCAGTCCTCCACGCACTGCTCCAAAGAAACAGCTGCCTTCCATTCCCAAAAATGCTTTGCCCATAACTAAGCCTACATCTCCTGCCCCAGCGACACAGTCAACAAATGGCACTCACGCTTCCTACGGACCTTTCTACCTGGAATACTCTCTTCTTGCAGAATTGTGAGTTCTAAACTATTTGGTTCCATTTTGAATGACCCTTGAAAGGTAAAGAATTAAATTTATTCTGATGGACTCAGTAGTACACAGCAGCCATTTACCCGTAAAGCGCAAACCCGTCCCCCTCCGGCGTTGGCCTTCGTGTGCACAGGACGATGGAAGCGGTTGCTGGTAGTATCACCTTTCTTAACCAAGGCCTCAGTGGTGTTACATAAACGCCCTCTTCTACAAGTGATGGTTCTTACTCAGAGCTTGGGTAAATAAGATTTAAAGGCAATGTGTGCTTTAATTTTCCATGTCTGTTTTGGAGAGCAAGAGGAGAAAGAAACTAAGATTTACTAAGCATCCACAGTAGGTCAGAAACTTAGTTTTGGTCTCCCTTTATATGAGGTGAGGGTTCGCCTCCCGAAGAGGTGGTTGTAGAGGGCGGACAGTGGGAGGGTGATCATTGTTCCTCCTTGGGTCAGACCCAACCAGAGGCATCCTGACAGACTGAGGAGATGGTCCCTGGAGGAGACGGTCCCTGTAGACAAAGGTCAGGAAGCCAGACTTTTGGAGTCAACAGCTGAAGGAATGGGGACCATGGACTTGGAGAAGAGAAAGCCTAGAAAGTACTTGTTAAAGCTGTCTTCATATGTTTGAAGGTCTGTCATTAGAAAAGGAATTTGACTTTTCCTGTGTGGCCCCCAGAGGCAGACGGGCAATTCTAGGGAAGTTATAAAGATTTGGGCTTCATGTCAAGAAGAACCTGACTAGTCACAGAAGTCAAAAATTAGAGTAAAGTTGCACATATCAATAGAGTGTGAGGAGATGGGCACTTCTGCAGAGTCTCCTAGTGATGACCCAGCTCCTGGCCACCAAAGGGGCTCAAATAGTGAGTAAGTGCAGATGGCATTTGATTTGATAATTTGTTACAAGGACAAAGTTTGGAGAATTCTTAACTTCAGTCATTTAAGAATTCCTTTGTACATGAAGTTATTTTAAAAGCACCCTCAAGCCCTCCATCACTGCACTAATGCTGCCACATTGGAGGGTCTGAGGCCCCAGTGTAAATGGCTGGGTGTGAACCAGTAGCAGCCGTCCCTTCGGCTTTATAATGGAGGCCTGTGTCTGGCCAGGCAGAGTTGGACAGCCTTCCACTGTGACATTAAATCTGCTGTCTGTGTTGGGATACAAAATTGCCTTTCTGGCAAACCTCACTGCAGTAGTTACATCTGCCAACCATGCTGCTGTTGACATGCTGAATTTTAATGACTTAAAAATGGAATAACTAAAATGATTTTAAAAATAAGTGTGGTAGCAAATAGGTAATAAATAAAAGCAACTGACGCAGGTCCAATAAGCTACTTCTCAGAAGACTGAGGACTGGTAGGTTCATGTGTTTTAAGGCCCTCGGTGAACACTGTTCTTTTTAAGGTCCAGTCACAGCCTTCCTTAACAAGGGTCATAGCCCGGTTGCAAGGGACAGAGAAGAATGGCTGTCAGGTGACAGGTCCCAGAAGGGCCAGTGCAGCCTGCGTGTCAGTGTGCTCATCTTCCCTCGTGTCCGCACCACCGTTTTCCCACACCAGGGCCCACAGAGTTCAGGTGTCCGAGTTGGGGGCAAGTTCAGGAGTGTGAGCGCCTCACGCGGATGCCTGCCTTCACCCAGAACACTGCCACGTGGACTGGTGTTCAGACTTGAAATGACACCCACGTGAGGGTAGTTCCATCGAATTCTGATGTCTTAATTACCTAAAATTGTATTTTAAAATGGCTTTTGAATGTGGGTGGGTGAGATCTATTGTCCATAGTCACGAAGGCAGTAATTTGATACATACTCTCATTGACCTAAAATTTAATGTCCAGCATTGCCTACAGGTTGGTTTCCAAGATGGTGTGTTTTAGGGAAACTGATTTCTGGGAGGAAAACTTGATTCTTTGTGTATCCGTTTGGTTTTAATTTCTTAATCTGGGGCCCGCTTTTGGCCATGTTTCTCTGTGAGCAAATGCTCGGAAGCCAGTAAATGGGCAGCAGTCAGGGCCAGGTGACAGGTTGTGATGGCTCCGTCTGTCTGGTTAGGGCATCAGCTGCCCCTCGAGGGACTCCTCGCAAAAAATGAACGTGGGCGGTTTGGTCTATATGTGTCATTTCCATTTCCATACATCAAATCTCACTGTTCTGCTTCTGTTTTAGTACCTTGGTTGTGAAACAGAAGTTACCAGGTGTCTATGTGCAGCCATCTTATCGATCTGCATTAAGTAAGAAGGATTCACTTACTTTATAGCACATTTGGTTCCTCTGACACAAACATAGCCATTAACGGTGTATATTTTTTCCTACAGTGTGGTTTGGAGTAATATTCATACGGCACGGACTGTATCAAGATGGTGTGTTTAAGTTTACAGTTTACATCCCTGATAACTACCCAGATGGTGACTGCCCTGTAAGTAGGGGGCACAGCCTGGCTTCATTTCTTGGTCAGCGAGGAGGGCTTAAAAGGCTTTAAAGATTTCTTGCTTCTTTTCCTGACCTAATGCGTTTATGATTTCAGTTTCCCAGAATCTCTTACCTACTCAGCAGCCTGTCACGGGGGTTTTTATGCCTTGCTGCGTCTGGCTGTGCTGGCCTTTGCCCTTGGCTTTACCGGCTTCTCCGCTCGGCACGCGCGCTGAGGCTCAGTGCAGCACTTACTGTGTGAGCGGTGACTGCCGTGGCAGGGGAGAGTGACTTTCCCCCGCTTCGCTGCAACACTTAGTTTTACAGGAAGACACTGAAAATAGTTAAGTGTCCTCTTGAGGCAGCTCTTTGACTTTAAGCAACGTGACGGCCTTGTCCTGAAGCCCTCTTTGCAGCTCTCTGTGTGGGTCTGACAAGCTCTATTGCTGCCATTAATGGATGTGTCTCTCTTTAAATCCAGCGCTTGGTGTTTGATATTCCGGTCTTTCACCCGCTCGTGGATCCCACCTCAGGTGAACTGGATGTAAAGAGAGCATTTGCAAAATGGAGGTTAGTAAATAAGTGTTTCCTCTGGTGACATAAGCCAGCAAGAGGAAGCCTCAGTAACCCTGTCATGTTTCCCTTTAGGCGGAACCATAACCATATTTGGCAGGTCCTGATGTACGCAAGGAGGGTGTTCTACAAGATTGATACAGCAAGCCCCCTAAACCCAGAGGCTGCAGTTCTGTATGTTACTTTGCTTTGTTATTTAAGAAGAATTTGAAGATAGTGAAGTAGATCACATTGGTAACTTTTTGATTTAAACTTTTACAACAGGTACGAAAAAGATGTTCAGCTGTTTAAAAGTAAAGTAGTTGACAGTGTTAAGGTGTGCACTGCTCGTTTATTTGACCAGCCTAAAATAGATGACCCGTATGCAATTAGGTGAGTGCTGATTATCCAGAGAAACTGCACTTTGCAGCACTGTGCTTCCATTCTCCAGGTGGCCTTAGAAAGGGGATTTAAAGGGAAAGTGTGTAATCTGTTAGCTTACAACCTTTCTAATTCGGTTATAACTTGACTTCTGCTTTACGTGGACTGACACGTTGTGCCAATAGCAAGCCTAGAGACTTTGGTTTCCTAATGTCACACGTTCAAATGTCAGGACTCCTTTCCAGCTGGCAGTTTTAGCTGGAGCCCCTCTTAAACTCCCTTACCCCATCAGCGCACAGATTGGTGGAAGGAGGGAGATGAACAGTGTGCGAGCGATCAGTATGAACGACGGGTTTGTTGGGCACTGTGATACTTTATCTCGGGGAAGAGGGGCAGAGGAGTATTGAGAAGTAAGGAGCTGGTGATTTAGCTCTTTGGCAGCATCGATGCTGCTGGTGGGGCAGCACAGTGTAGTGGTCAGGAGCTTGGGTTCTGCAGTTAGACTGGGTGGCTTTTCCTGATGGGCTTTGGAGACCCAGAGCGGTTACTTTCACTGTGCCTCACAGGACTCCAGAGGTGTTGGGAGCGAACCCATGTAAAGTGCTTTGTGAGGGACGGTTATGTGAGAAAATCAGAGAATGTCTAAAACTTACATATTGACGACTGACTAAAAACTGTTCCCTGTTAAGTTTTGTTAGGGGAACTGGCTTAAAATTGTAAAAATGGACATTAAGCAGATTTAGTGAGCAGTTTGTTAATGTTTTTCTCTTCCTTAAGCTTTTCTCCGTGGAATCCTTCTGTACATGATGAAGCCAGAGAGAAGATGCTGACTCAGAAAGTAAGTAGATGACCATTTTGGAAGTAGTTAACTCGTTTGCTTTCTAAAATGTCTTCATTGGCAGCTGCTCAGTACATACAGGTAACTTTTGGGGAAACCAATCTGTATAGTGCTGACATCTCCTCATCGGTTATTTTTTTAATGTCTGTTTTTCATTGTGCCTAGAAGAAGCCTGAAGAACAGCACAATAAAAGTGTTCACGTTGCTGGCCTGTCCTGGGTAAAGCCTGGCTCGGTACAACCTTTCAGTAAAGAAGAGAAAACAGTAGCAACTTAAGAGCCGGTGACTCTGGTGCACTGTGCACTTTCCTGCTGGACTCGGGCTGGTGACAGCTGACCGATGGCAGAGGACTGCCTGCAGAGTAAAACAGTGTGAACGGTGACTGATGTCGGTGTCGTCCGTGAGTGCTTGGGTTTGAGCCGCGAGTTTTGGAAACCTCTTTACGTGATGCGTTACTTCTGTCAGAAGTGCTTTAGGGCGGTTATCTAGTTCAGTGCTCCAAGTTACTGGGGACCTTGACGCTTAAGTATTTTTCTGAATATAATGCTAAAGGTAAGTTGCATTCATTTAAACGAATAAAGTAGGCGGAGTTCAGCGCTATCTAATGATTTCTGAATCAGTGGTTCCAGCCGTACATACGTTAGGATGTGGAGGACAGGTATGGAGAACAGTTCCCATAGCTGATGAGCACTTTTAAGTGGAAGATCACTTGAACCTCAGGCCTCAGCCTACTGTGTTACTAATATACGAACTGCTGTCACTGAGGTACATATTAGGTGGGTGAGAGGAAACCAGAACACTCGTTCATAGTTTTTTTAAAAAGCAAATTACTTACTGTATTTTTATGGCAGGAGGGAGAAAAAGTGTTAAAATGGTTTCTATTGAAGTCAGATATTTAAATGATGAATGATTAATGTGTTTTGTAGAGACAATAAACCAATAAATGATTGTTCTTTGTCATTTATGCAGGAAACTAAATACCCTTTTCTCAATATAACTAAACAGATTAATTTATAAATGCTTTATTGAAAAATACACTTATTTTCATATAAAATTACAGTAGCAGTAAGTATCTTGAGAGGTTTTATAAATATTTTTGCAGAACACTATTCTAATTGAACAGTGTAAGTTCCATATTTCTTTCAGAGCAATATGAAGTTACCTAGTAACTTTGTTTATACTGATTCAATTTACAATTGAATTTTCTCCCTAATAAGATTATTCATTCAACTTTAAAACTGCTGGAACAATAGTGATTAATAAAGGTATATATAGATAATTCAATAGCTGTTAAATTAACATTTTCTAATTTGTATAAATGGTACTATGTACTAATAAAAACCTAAATTCTCCAAGCTTTTTTTTTTATTTAACTGTCAGGAACACATCCAAAGATTTAAAATATATCACCTTAATAAAGACACACGTCTTTTGGATAACTACCTCCTAAGGAAGAGGTCGTAATTTTTCATAATAATCCCCTTAATTCACCTTGATTTAAAATCTTTACTTAGCCATCCGATCCCTATTAACAAAACACTGGAGAATTTAAAACACACACCCAAAAGGTAGCTATTGGAGCTTTAACAGTTTTTAAAAAAGTACAAAAGCATTGAAGAAGATACTGAATTAAGTTCAGCCTAGAAGTTTTGTACTCAAAGTTCACATTGTAGAAAGTGCCGTCGCAAATATACAGCAAAATCTAGGTTACAAAATCATGCCTTTTACAGCCCTAAAGTGCCACTTCTTATACAAGTTCACTCACACACTGCACCACACCTAAGGGGGAGAGAGGGAAGAATTATACAAAGGGAACGGGAGACTTGGACTAATAACCTAGGACCTCCAAATCTGGGTGCTCTACCTTGTCACCTTTTGGGAATGCAAAAATCTCACACTCCTACCAAGTGTTTTAGGACAAAATACCTAGTTTTTGTTTTGCTTTTCATGAGGGCCAGAGGTGACCACAAAACAGGTAGGAATGAGTTGAAAAACAGGTCCTCTGCTGGAACATGTTAACAGAGACCTCTTATTCACCTATTGGAGTATGCTTTGTTCTCTGCAATACTTGTAATAGCTTTGCCAAAGAGTGAAAAAAAAAAAATCCAAGTTTGGATTCTAAGTACTCTTGATGGCAAGCACTGACTGGTAGGAAAAAAGGCAGTTGGGATGAGTAAAAATATCCTAAGGATACTGGAAGGATTAAGGAAAAGAGCCCCATCATCTAGCATGCATTAAATGATGCTGCTAAACAGTTTGTGAAGAGACAGTTTCAGTACAACAGACTAACCTCAGTGGGAACCTCGGTCATTAGCTACATCTTGGAGACGGCGTAATAAGGCAGAATGATTTTCTGGGCAAATTCTTTTTGCAGGTGATTCACTTCCATCTTCCAAAAGAATCCCTCTCTTTTTGGTTGGAGTTTCTCCTGTCCGTATCATACTGTTAATTTCTCTCAGTCTCTGGGGGGGCGGGTAGGATAGATATAAAAACTTTATAACTGTAATACACATAGTTCTGTTTAAGTCACAGAACCTCAAATGAGTTAAGCAGTTTACCTTGAAGAGCTGGAATATCTTTATAAAGAAAGAACTGTAAAATTTCACATCCTTCCAATTTTACGTCTCAATTGGCTGAGACTGATGATTTTCTGGGCTAGAGGCAGAATAGTTCTATTTTTTTTTAACAAGCTCCAGAGGTGATTTTGATGTACACTTTTCCACAATGTAAAAAGGTCACAAATTTTTTTTTAACAACAGTTAATAGAGCATCACATTGCTATACCATATTTAATCGATTCCATACGTCTCCATTTTCATTTTTTAAAAAATAGCATGATTTTACACAGTATTATACCCTTTTTTGTCCCAGTCGAGTGTTACTCATTTTTTTTTTAGCAGCCATGGAATTTCACAAGAGAAGCCTTAATTCCCTGAGGCATCTAATTAGGTAATTTATTAGTATGATCTGTAATTCTAGAATGTACTAGTTAGTTATATATTATCCTTGGGAGAACTGAGAAAAGTCAGGCGAATTATTTTCTGTGTTCTGTGGTTCACATGAGGAACTCGGATTGAGAAAAACATTGCCAGAGTGCTAGAGAGACTGGATCTATTTATAGGTACCATCAGCATGAAGTCTCTCCAGAGCCCCAAAGTCAGTTATGACGTTTATTTTCTGGTAGTTAAGTTTTTTTTCCTGTGCTGCTGTCATTGTCCCTGTTTCCTAATGTAAAGCATACTGAGGATATTTCACATGCATTTATTATTATAGGAAATTTCAAACATACATGGGAAAGTAGAAGAGTCAGTGAATCCTCACATCCCACTTCAGCAGTTTCAGCCAGTCTTATTGGATCTGTACCCTCATTACTTCCTCATCCCCCAGAATGTTTTAAAGCAAATCCTAGGCATATTTATACTAGTTTTATTATTTCAAAATAATAAACTTTTCTGAGATTTTAAATAAAATCACCAGTGTTTTCTATTATCAGTATATGCACCTTCTCAAATCTTAACTATCTTAAGAAAGCTTTCCTGACTCCCTTTTACCCTCTTGCCTTCCTAAGTCTGTCTGCACTTCCTATCTCTAGTCTCTTATTTACTTGAATATTCCTTAAATTGTTAATTGTATACATTAATTGTATAAATGTTATTTGCATATAATGTATACATCATTATGTGATGTATATATTGTGCAGTCTATAATTGTATACCTTAATATACATAGCACATTAATATTGTACATTAATGTTATGCATAATTTATATACAGTATGCAGTTTTATACACCATAATTGATACAACATGTATATGATAGTTTAAAAATGAATAAATTCTTATTCCAAACAAATTCATACAGAACACACCTAGACTGCTTAGCCTCACCTAGTCCCTTGGGACACCTACTATCATCATTCATTCCCTGAACAAATCAGGCCACTGTGTAGATGTCTACTCTTCTCCTAGGAATGCACTCATTAGAAATGTAATGTGCATTAAGTAAGGTTTCAAAAATATTTAAATGGTACATTTTATGTACCATTTGGAATATTTGTTCAGCTAACATTATGTCTTAGGTCTTCTCATATCAGTGTATATGGATCCCATCTCTCTAACTGCTCTATGATATTCTATGGTACATCTGAATCATAGTTTAATCCCCTACTAATATATTATTTCCTCCCAATTGTTTACTACTATAAGCTCTATTATTGTAACTTATTAACAAGTTGTACCAATTCACTGAAACTGTCCTGACAAGTGTCACTAACGATTAATCATCTGACTTGATCTTGTGTGGTGTCTGATACTTCTTTTCTCATGGTAGTGTAAACGTCAGGTTATCATAGGTTGGTTCTGGACCTTGAGGTACTTCTTGCTTTGTAATATTCTTCCTTGATCTCAGCTATTACCTACTAAGTTGTGATGCAAGTCTTTCTCCAACAGTCTAATAATACTGCTGTCATTTACTGAAAAAATTCCCAATTCTTTGCTAGATTTTTTTTTTTTTTGAAACATCCCCAAGTAGTGATAATATACAGGCAGGATTGAAAACCACTGAATTGGACACTTAAAAAAATGTTTTGTGCAGAAAAAGTTAGGTTAAGTTTACATACAGTTACAATTCACCCATTTAAGCCTGACAGTTCTGCATGCTTTGACACATACAGTCATGTTACCACCACAATAAAGATAAAATAGTTCCTTCATTCTGAAGAATTCCCTCACTCCTAGTTAACCCACTTCCAAGTAACCACTGATGTTCCTTGTCCCTGTAGTTTTGTCTTTTCCAGGATGTCAACGGAAGTGGAATTATATAGTAAGTGGTCTACCGAATCTAGTGTTTCATTTAAGCACTGATGCACCTGAGATTCATCTTTTTTGCTGAGTGTATCAGTAGTTTGTTCCTTTTTACTGCAAAGTAATAGTCCTGTCTGGGGGTACCACAGGTTTGTTTATCCATTAACCAGCTAAAGTGGGTTTTCCACTTTTGGGCAATTAGGACTAAAGTCATTAGAAACATTCATGTACATTTTCCGTAAGAACCTAAGTTTCATTCCACTTGGGTAAATACCCAGCAGTGGGATTACTCGCTATATGGTAAAGATATGTTATCCTTTAAAAGAAACTACTAAGCTGTCTTCCAGGTACAATGGCTCTGTGATACCACTTTGCGTACTTACTAGCAATATATAAAAGTTACCACTGCTCCACATCATCTCCATGATTTGTTACTGTCATTTTCTTAGATTTTAGCATTCTAATGGGCATGTAATGGATGCAGTGTTTCCAAATCTTGTGCCCACTTCTAAACTGGTTGGTTGGTTTCATGTTGAATTGGATAATCCTGTTGCTAGAATCCTAAGCATTCTGAAGTTAGTAAAGGCCAAGATTTATATTAGGCTCACCTTTGAAGGACTGTTGCTGAAGTAGTAGAAAATCTTTTCTCGAGGAGAAAGCATTGTTTCATTTTTATGTGGGGAAATGTAGACAGGATGATTTTGAGACAACTGTATTCGGCGAGGAGAGCCTGTTCTTACAAATGGGTAAGGGGAGAGTGGAGGAGCATCCATCTGTTAAAAAAAAAAAATCAGTATTTCTAAGAAAGGTAAACAAGATTTCTAACCAGGTACTTTTTTTTGAAAATGGTTATTTTCATTCAAAGAGTGAAGAGGTGTAATAAACCAGCAGCTTTAGGAATGAATGGTAGACAGTGACGGCCCAACAGCAACAATTAAACCTAAAGAAAACCACACAAATAGCAAAACTTAAGTGCTGACTTTGTGCCAGTCACTTTTTAAAGCATTTTTAATACATCATGCTATTCAATCCTCACAACAAGCTTTCTGAGCAAGGGACATGTATTCCCATTTTCTAAGAGGAAACAAGAGGCACAGAAAAAGTTAAATAACTTGCAAGCTCACCACAGCTGGCAAGTTTTGGACAATTTGAACTCATGCAGTTTGTCTCGTGTTACTATACTTTGTTGGGAATCCAAATACCATCTTATTCTTGTTTAATGCTTCACAATAATAGAAATTATGCTGGTTATGCAAATTATTTCTGTTAGAGACTTCCTTAGTTTTACTGAACAAAAGAATTATTTGTAAAACTGGTTTACAAAGAAGTAGCTTAAACATAAGTGACTCCTCATTCCTCACAAGTGAAAAAAGTATGAAACAGTCCTCGCTGAACTTACTACATTTGCCTGTGAATACTTCATGGCAAATGTTTTAATCTGCTTTATGTAGATGTTGTTGTAGAACTGAATGAGGTCTCCCCTCTCCTCCTCTTCCACGTCGCTGTTGGCACCTGTGAGGCGAGTCGGTGTCGGAGGGGCACTGCTCGGCTGTGGAACCGGCAGGGTGCTGCTCGACCTCATGACAGGGCTGGAGTCTCTGCTGGCTGCAACCGTGGGACAAAGAGTGTTAAACAGAAAGACTGCGAGTACACCCTGTGTTTAAAAAGAGAATCCAGTAAGACAAGGGTGCACAGAGCTACCTGCTCTGCTTGTTTAGTGGCAGCAAATGGGCACTCTGTTCCTCATACCAGGGAGCAAAGTGCAGATAAGAATGAAGTACTAACTTCATCACCGTGCTCTACATGCAGCAAGGGCCTCCTGAGTAGTTTTCTTTAATTTACACCAAGTTTTCTAGGACCCGAGCCCTGCATGAAGTGGTGTAAATCAATTCGGGATGGTATTTCCATAGCATGGTTTCAGTTGACATGTCACATTTTTCTAGAACTCAGGTCAACAAATTCCTGCCTTCTCTAACCTCTAATTCCCCTGGAGGAAAAAAATGTTGTACACAATGTGCCTCAAAGCCATGGGATAAAGGATAGACAACTTTGCTATAAATTTAGAATTAGGTTTATTCTTCCAACAAATATTTTGCCAATAAAATATTTTCATAGTTTCTATAGCAGTAATTTCATTTAGTAATCCTTAGTTTTCTAGGCCTAAAAAAAGGAGAGAAGGTCCTAATTTTGCTTTTTAAGAGTTCATAAAGATCACACTTACTTCTGTCTTTGTTTAGTTCTGTTGGAGAATTCTGATGGCTTCTGCTATCACTGCTGCCAGAATTTCTTCTTTTCCTTTTCCCTTTTATCAAAACACTTCTATACACCTTTAGAGAAATCATGAGACAGGAACAGAAACTAGTATTTATTGAGTGCATCCTAGACTGCATGACCTTGACATGATGCTTAATCCTCACAACTCCGTATGGTGATAGTCCTAATCAGGGGAGGTTAATAAATACAGCGAAAGTTATAGATACATCTATTAAGTAACACAGGATTTACATCAGGGCCTTCAACGTCCAAATACTGCCTATAATACCGCAGAGCAGTAATAGTATCCAACCATAAAATCAAGTCATTCTAGGTTAAACACAAAGATCTTACATACACCTACATCTATGACATACATGAATATCATTAAAGGTAAAATGAGTTTTAAGATTTCATTTTATGCTATCTTGGTTAAATGTACAGTACTGTGTTTCCTCAACCAGACTGAATTCAAGGTGACACAATCCAAACAGCTTCCTAATCTATTTTGGGATTATCTGAATTAAGAAGGAATCAAATATTTCACATTATTACCTCTGGGGGAAAAGAGAACTTAACTAATCAGGATATGAAGCTGTCTGTCAATAATTAAATAAAATTAAAATAAAGGTTTCGCTTAAAGTAGTCTTAGTTTATTCTGGAGAAAAGGCCACAGAATCAACTGAAGTTAACTTATTGTATTCATCAAAGATTTTAACCTTTATTTTCAGCCCTGAGAGGAAACTGTAGTTACCTGGCTCCGGGCCTGTGGCTGAGTCCTATAACAACGCATAATATTCTGGAAGGACTTGTCTTCTTTTGTGACCTGGCAAAGAACAAGAGTATTTTGAGAGAGAATTTAACTTCCAGCATAGTTCTGTGAGGTGCTCTGTGAACGTGCTCCCCTGTGAAACTGGTGAAAATTATATAAAAACAACCACTTAAAGTATCTGCAATGGTCCTAAAAGCATACAACAAATGAATATATATTCAAGAAAATCTACTAAAATTCACTAACAACAGAGGGAATAAATGGTTTTTGAATGAAGACCTGGAATAAAAAAAATTGCAGTAGCAAAAAATTCACCAGAGGAATGAAAGAGTAGATTTGAACTAGCAAAGAAAAAAATTTAGCCAACTTGAAAATGGAGACTGCAATCCAAAGAACAGAGAAAAAAAGTGAAGAAAAGTTAACAGCTTCAGCGAAATGTAGCACACCATTAAACACACCAAGATACACAAAATAGTTACCAGAAGGAGAGGAGAGAAGCAAAAAAAAAGAAAGACTGAAAGCTTCCCAAACTTATTTTTAAAATATTAATCTACACATCCAGAAATCTTAGTGAATGCCAAGTAGGATAAATGTGAAGAGATCCATACCCAGACATACAGTTAAAAAAAAAATGCTGGAGGCCAAAGAGAAAATCTTGAAAGCATCAAGAGAAAAGCAACTTTTTGCTTACAAGGAAACTCCAATAAAGTAACCACTAACTTCTCATTAGTAACTATGGAGGCTACGAGACTGAACAAAGTAATAACTAGGAATCCAATATCCAGAAAAGTTATCTTTCATTAGTGAAAGTGAAATAAAATCTCAGAAAAACATACAGAAAGGAAATCTACTGCTGGCAGAACCATCTTACATGAAAATACTAATGAAAGTTCCTGAAACTAAAAGTGACCCCACAGAGTAATTCAAATACCACCCCCCCACACACAAAAACCAAAATAAACAAAAAAACAAAGAGGACTGGTAAAGATAATTATGTAATTGTAAAGATAGTATAAAATGCATGTTTATTCACAACTAATTTTTTAAAAATTGCATAAAACTATATTTTTCATAATATATATGGATTTTTTTCATAATTAGTATATGTATGAGGAAGTGGGGGAGATGTTGATCAGAGAATACGAGCTTCCAGTTATAAGATGAGTAAGTTCTGGGGATCTAATATACAGCATGATGACTACAGTTAACAAACTGTACTGTATACTTGACAGCTGCTAAGAGAGTTGATCTTAAATATACTCACTACCAAGAAAAAGTAGTTGGGTGATTGACATTAACTAACCTATAGTGGTAATCATAATGCAATATATACATGTATCAAACCATCACATTGTACACCTTACACTTACACAATGTGATACATCAATTATTTTTCAATAAAAGTGGGGCAAAAAAAAAGAATACAGCAAGAAGAAAAAAATATGTAAATGGTAAGCCCTAAAGAAACCATTAAGGAAAAAAAAGTTAAAAAGTCATTAATGAAATCAAAATGCTGCATTAGAAAGTATTCATCTAATGCAAATGAAAGCAATAGAGGACCAAAAATACATGAGACATATATAAAAAACAAAAAGTAAAATAACAGACGTAAATTCAGTTAAAACAACAATGTTAAATATGAATGGATTAAACAACACAATCAAAAGGCAGAAATTTTTAGACTGGATGAAAATGAAATCCAACTATACTCTGTCCACAAGAGACACACTGTAGATTAAAACAGACAAAAGGATATAAAAGAAAAGGATGGGGAAGAAGATATAACATGCAAACAGCAACCCCAGGAAAGCTGGATGACTATACAAATATCACATTAAATAGACTTTAAAACAAAACTAAAAGTTACTAGAGACGAAAAGGACGTTTCATAATGATGAAAGCACCAATGCATCAAAAACTAACAATTAAAAAAACACACATTCACCTAATACCAGAACACCAAAATGCATGAATTAAAAACTAACAGAAATGAAAGCAGAAACAAACAATTCAATAATAATATTTAGAGTTCAATATCCCACTTTCAATAATGGATAGATCAACTAGAAAGAAGATCAGTAAAGAAACAGAGGAATTGAACATCATTAAACAACTAGGCCTTACAGATAATCTACAGAATACTCCACCCAACAATAACAGAATACACATTCTTCTCAAGTGCACAGTGAATGTTCTCCAGGTTAGACCATATGCTAGGCTAGAAAACAAGCTTCAATAAATTTAAAAGGACTAAAGTAATACAAAGTGTAATTTTGATCACAATGGATTGAAACTAGAAATTATTAACAAATTTGGGAAACTCACAGATACGTGGAAATTAAACAACATACCTAGCTAACAATGAGTCATATCAAAAGAGAAATGAGAAAATACTCTGCCATGAGTGAAAATGAAGACACAACATACCATAACTTATGAGATGCAGCTAAAGCAGTGGTTAAAGGGAAATTTATAGTTGTTAAATGCCTATAGTAAAAAGAAAGAAAGATTAATTACTCAACCATCCATCTTAAGACACTAAAGAGAAGAGCAAAAATTAAGCCTAAAGCAAGCAGAAAGAAGGAAGTAATAAAGATTAGAGCATCTAATAATAAATGAAACCAAATGCTGGCTCTTTGACAAGATCAACAAAGTAGACAAACCTTCAGCAAGAGTAGCCAAGATAAAAAGGTTATCAAATTACTACTGACAAAGAATAAAAAAATGACTAAAAAAATATTTTAAACAACTGTGTGCCAACAAATTAGAAAGCCCAGAGGAAACAGACAAAATTTGAGGAAGACATACTACCAAAACAGATTCTAGAAGAAACAGACAATCTAAATAGACTCATAACAAGAAAAAGAATTATTCATCAATAAACTACCCACAAAGAAAAGCATAGGGCCCAAAGAGCTTTACTGCTAAATTCTACCAAACATTTAAAGAAGAATTAATACCAATTCCTCACAAACTTCCAAAAAATAGAAAAAGGAACACTTCCCTAGGCATTGAGTCCAATGTTACCCTGATAACAAAACCAGAAAAAGCCATTACAAGAAAACTACAGACCAATATCTTTTATGAGCAGGACAAAATTCTTCAACAAAATAATAGCAAACTGAGCCTAGAAACATATAAAAAGAATTGTATACCATGACCAAGTGAGATTTACACCAAGAATGCACGGATGGTATGTGTGAAAATTCAGTCAATGTGATGCACTATATCAATAGAATAAAAAACAAAACCCACAATTATCTCAAAAGATGCAGAAAAAGCATATCTATTTCCAACACCTTTTCATGATAAATACACTCAACAGACTAGGAATAGGAGAGAACTTCCTCAACCTGATAAAAGCATCCATGAAAAAAAAAACACAGCTAATATCATACTTTACTTTTGCTTTCGTCCTAAAACCAAGAACAAGGCAAGAATTTCTGCTCTCAACACTTTTATTCAACAATACCAGAGATCTAGTCAGAGTAATTAGAAATGAAAAAAAAAAAATTAAAGGCATCCAGTACAAGCAAGAAGTAACACAAATACGTCTATAAGCAGATTACATGATCTTGTACATGGAAAATCCTAAATAATCCACTCAATTAGAAGTAATAAATGAGTTTGGCAAGGTTATAGGATATGAGATAAACATAAAAATCAATTGTATTTCCATACATTTGCAATGAACACATCAAAAATGAAACAACTGCATTTATAATAGCATCAAAAAGAAAACAAAGTTAACAAAAAAGTGTAAAAGTTATACTATGAAAACTGCAAAATATTGTTGAAAGAAGTTAAAGATGACATAGATAAATGGAAAAAATCCTATGTTCACTGGTCAGAAGGTGAAATACAGTTAAGACAGCAATACTGCCCAAACTGATCTACAGAACAATCCCTATCAGAACCTGACCTGACTTCCTTGTGACACAAAGTCAGAAATGACAAGCTGATTCTAAAATTCATAAAGAATTTCAAGAGATTTAGACTAGCCAAACAAACCAAAAGTTACCAATTTCAAAACCTGAACCATTTGTTTTTAAATGGGTAATTTTATGTTATGTGAATTTCACCTCAAATTATTTTTAAAAAGTCAGTTGATGAGTGTTGAGTTAAAAAGTGTTGATGAGAATGTGGAGAAATCAGGACTCTCATATGCTACCAGTGGAAATGTAAAATGGTGCCGTGACTTTGGAAAACAGATCAGCGGTTCCTCAAATAGTTAAACACAGTTTACAATGTGACCCAGCAGTCCACTCCTAGGAATATACAGAAGAGAAATAAAAAGATGCAGTGGGGGAGGGTATAGCTCAGTGGTAGAGTCATGCTTAGCATGTACAAGGTCCTAGGTTCAATCCCCAGTACCTCTGTTAAAAACAAACAAATAAATAAATAAACCCAACTAGCCTCCTCCCCAAAAAACAAATGTCCATGCAAAAACTTGTACACAAATGTTCCCAAAGTGGAAATAATCTAAACGTCCATCAACTGATGAAAGGATAAACAAAATATATATTTATACAATGGAATACCATGTTCTAAAACTGACTATGGTGAATGTCACATGTATTTATGAATAAACCAAAATCCACTAAGTTGTACATTTTGAACGAGTAGGTTATATGGTGGTATGTGAATTATATCTCAATAAAGCTGTTAAATGTGTTCTGAGAATAAGAAAGCAGCATCTTTACTTTTTCCTTTTATATTCCAAATGGTACTCACCTTTGCCATCACATAAATGGCACACATTAACAACTGGTCCAGATGTCTGTCCATCATAAGTTCAGGACACTGAATTATGGAGAATTCAAAACAAGTCCAGATTTTTTTCCTCAGTTCATCTGAAATATCCAGTTTAGCACAAAGATCCCGAAGGCGAACACCTGCTAAGTGGTAAACCTGGTAGATAAATAAAAGTATCTCAAACTCTGTTTATCTAACTCTCATATTTCCCAAGCTCTAGACCTGGTAAGGGTACATGAAAAATTACCTTTCTAAAGAAAAGTGATAAAGAACTGGTCTTCCTGGGTCTAATACTGCCGCTGGTTAAAGGCAGGCCTGGTTTCTGCTGCTGTCCACCTGGGGAAATCTGTTGAATGGCCACCTGACCAGGGACTTGCAAGGTCGTTCCTGTCACCTGTTGAGAGCTCAAACTTCCAGCCAGGGCCTGAGCACTGAGGGGCTGGATGGAGCCAGTCACAGCTTGTGCCTGCCCCCCAACATTGACTTGGACTGGGAAGAATGTTATTCCTCCATTTTCATTGGCAATGCCTAAAGTTTGTTTCAAAGGAAAAAAGCACAAAGAAGATGTTGATAATACATGATTCTCCAGGCAGAGGTTTCCAATTTCCACCGTCCCAAACCACCCCTCTCCAATCTTGTCTCATATCATCATTCCAGCCAAATCTCAGGTAACTTTCTAATAAATGCCACAGAGATGGAACTTAATATCCAACTCTGCCTTCCTTACCTTGCACAGGAATGGTCACTGTTTGTCCATTGTTGGCTGTGACAGTGGCTGTTGCCATGGTGACCAAAGTCTGTCCAGGAACTGGTGTGACAGAAACAGCCTCCCCAGATACATTCTGCACAGAGACGGCATTGACCAGAGGCTGTGGGGGAATGCGCCCAGGTGTCCCTCCATCAGTGGGGCTATCATTCTCAACAAACAGCCTCCTCCTGGTAGAGCTGGCTGTCGGGGAGCTGTACCTATCGTATAATGTGGTTGGAGATGCTATGCCTAGGGTCAAAAATAAACCAAACAAACACGTTAACTCAAGGAGACAGATCTGACTTCTATCCAAGCTGTTATGTACACAACTAATTAGTGTTTGAAATACTTCATAATTTAAAAACAAAAATTATAAGAGTCACACCATAACTACTTTCACTGAATGAAAATTCAACTGACACTATTAAGAGCAATACTTAGAGGATTTTTCTCTATTTTGTCTCACAGTGCTCCCTACTTCACTCCACCTTCTGCCAGATCAAACTGGACTTTGCTCTCCACTACCACAGAACCTTAATGATTTAGGGGCAAATTAAATAATTTTCTATTTTCTACCACATTTACTTTCTGCCTAACACCCATGTAAGATGTGACTTCACTGTGAAGCCACTACTTGATAAGAAGACTCGATGGACCTGTTATTACTATGGTATCATCTGGGAGCGTTTCCCCCATTTTATGAATTTTCACCTTTGTCATTTTTTACATATAGAAAATTACTAAAACTCAATAATGTTCTTCAGCAAGAATGGAGATACATGTTTTGGATTCAATTAATCTTAGTTTATTTTTTAGAATAATTTTATTGAGATATGATTCATATATATATATATATAAAACCCACTTAAACTGTACAATTCAATTATGAGGTTTTTGTTTTACTGTGGTAAAATATATGCAACATATAACTTGCCACTTTAACCATTTTTAAGTATGCAATTCAGTGGCTTTACATTCACAATGTGCAACCACCACCACTATCTATTTCTAAAACTTTCAACATCCCAAACAAGAAACTCTGTTAACCATTATAGCTTAGTCTATTAAGTATTCACACCAATGTATGAATTTTCGAGAAGCATTCTTTTTCCTCTTCCAAGTCCAGCTGTAAACTGCACATCAGTGGGATTTAAATATTGAAAACGTATGTTGGGAGGTCTAAGAGGACTGACAGGAGTAGTTCTGACAGACTGTGGCTTAACATTTCAATTTCCTAATGATACAAAAACAAATTTACTATATTTATATCTGGAACAAATATGCAGTGTTAGAAAGAATACATTCTGATTATTATCTCAGAAAATATTAAGAGACCTCATGAAAATGGAGAAGTGGTAAGTACAAAAAAATGCAGTTTAAAGTCAAGTCCTAATCCATGGATTTGGGAAGGAAAAACTCTGCAGAAATAGAACTGAGAAAGACCAGCTATCAGATCTATGGGTCTGAGTGGATAAGCAGAAAAACAGTTAAGCCACTAAGTCAATATGACTCTTCTTTCAAAAATGAGGAGGTTTTCATATAGATCATTCATATTCATTGAGTATGCACTGAACAGAGAGTGATTCCTGATTTTAAAACTGATATTTCTTCTACAGCCAGTGCTTATCAATTACATTAAAACGCTGATCAAGAAACAAGAATATCTTTCTATTGACATCCAAGGATTTAGAACTCTTGGGATGCAGAGAACTGCTTTTTAAAAAGTAGTTTTATCTCAAGTATGTAAACTTAAACCTTGCACCTGGCAGATGTTATAAAGAGCTGCCTGAAATGTAATCAGAAGAATAGCAAAACTTTCCTTTCCTATATTTTAGGGCCAGCAATGCTATTATATTAACTGGAGTCGCACAGCTCAACTGACAAGAGTCAAAGCTAAACATGCTCAGGCCATTCAGTCCTCTTACCTCACTGGCTCATCTGTACCTCATTAGATCATACACTCCATCGTTAAGAAGCTTTTCTGTTCCTTCTGATTTTAAAAGTAACTCATATTCATCTTAAAAAATTTACAGAAATCACCTGGAATTCTATTACCCAACAATAATCATTCTTAATAGTTCAGTTTTTCCATTTCAACCCTTTTGTATGTATCTTTTCTATAAGATAAAAATACACTTAAAAATTAGGAATCACATTAATACAACACTCTATTTTAAAAGACACTTGTCTTATGCATTTTCCTCTGTTCTTAAACATTCATGAAAAGCATTACTTTTAAGTGATCCATGTAACACTATAATGTACACTATACCCTACTAACTTCACTTGTAGTTGTAGATGGAATTTAAATCCCCAGATACTGGGCCCCAAAACACTCCCCCTAGTATTTTAGACTTACTTCTTCCAAGTCCTCCAGTATCAGCACGAACTTCACTCACCCTTCTGGGAGTCAAAGGGGAGCCAGCAATACACATTTCATCTGCTCTTTCCAGGTTCTGAGGGGGCATGACCTATAAAGAATTGTTCACACAGAATGTCATTATTCAAAACAGCATCTTAATTAGAAATACAATAATAATCTAAGGAAAAAGAAAACTATCTTGGCTCATCAGTTATTCCACCCAGAATAAATCAGCTGCTGTCTTTTCCACTTTCATACTGAAGTTAAAAAATTCTGGCAGGCTTAAAAAATTCAAACCTAATGACTGGATACTAAATATAAATCAACCTTCATTACTAATTTGGAGAATTAGACAATCAACCATTCTAAGGTACAGGAACTTGATTAGGAACTCAAGACAGAATACTGAATACACTGTCAGTGAAACCTTGGGGCAATCACAGATTATGTCTGACTCTTGTTCCCCCTTAGATACAGGGGTAATTGTACCATATCAAACCCAGCTGTTACCCTCTCATACTCATGAGGAAGATACTAAGTGTAACTGCAGTCAGAGAAAGAGAATAATGAATAGACTAGATATTGATATACTTTTGTCACAGAAAGATGTTAAGATCTTTTCACAAACCTCTTCGCATGTAGGAACTCTGTTTTCATTGTCTCTAATTCTGTCCCACAGTGGAGACTCTGGTTTCCATGCCAAATGATCCAAGATCTGTTCTTCAATTTGATTCAGATGTTTTACCACCTCTCTACAAAGACCATCTTCTGCTCTAATGAATACTTCTATCACCTGAAATTTTCAAAAATGCCCTGGTTTGTTTAGTAATAATAACTTTTTTACATGAAAATTGTTTAAGTGCAAAAGCAAAATGTGTAAACTTACTTAAAATTTTTTTACATATTTATAGAAACAACAAAGTCAATTTATCAAAAATTACAAATTTAAAGAACAGTACTATTTTGAAATAGCTGCTCTTCCTTTCATTGTCTTTGTAAATAATCATTTACATTGCATGTATGAATTATATAAAATCTTTTGTATCATGATACATTTCTAAATTTTTTAATTAAATAACATGCCTGTCTATTGACACTGAAAAACATTACTCAAAGTTTCATATTTAAAAACTCTGAACATTTAATCTACACCACTGTAAAAATTAGTTTCGACTATGTATGAGAATTAAGACAAACTCATACACTAAATCAATATCAAGAAGGAAACAATACCAGATTCAACGCTTGTTGATCACACGTGGGAGAGAAGTCTAATTCTTTCTGAAAGACACTTTCATTTAATTTCCATAAAATAAAAAAAAAGGTTGCTATCAAGATTACCTAGTGATATGTTTGCTACTTTTCTAAAACCATCTTAGCTCATAAAATGGAAGTATTCTAAAAGCCTTTATCAGATAAAAGGAGGAATCACATGAAACTTTTTACACAAAATAGGTCTTTATACTACATTAAAAGAACTTATGTAGTTCCTTAAGACTGTTTCTTCTCTGCTCCCCATTTAGAGAGGAAATTATTAAATGTGTAATTAAAAATAGACGATATGTACTTATATAGTAAAATGAATTAGATAGCTAACGACAGAACGTTGATCTCATCTACAATTTCCTCATCAGTATCAGATTTTTAAAAATACCTTATAAAAATGATAAAGTGGCACATCAAATATTTCAGTAATAAATGGAAAATTCCCAGGAGGCTTATAAGAAAAAGCGACGACCTCAAGACAGCACGCCAAAAGTGATCTGTGGAATGCATCTTGTTCCAGAATGCCCTAGAAAGCACAAAGTTATAACATTTAGAAACACTGGCCTACTCTAACAAGGCATTTCATACCTAGCCAAGTTAAACAAAAATACCATGAGTCTTATTTTCTGAGTTAGTGAGAATATGTGCTTATTTTCTTATAAAATTTTTCTTAATGTTATAAATAAGCCACTTTTTTTTTTAGCAAAAAAGACGCTGAATATATAAGAACTCTGAAAAATCTCACCTATTGTGAATATAGCTAATAAAAAAGATTATATCCCTAACCAAAGTATACATACATCCTGATGCTCAGAAGAATAATTATGTGGAAAGATGTTACAAAAACAGTATTTATAGTAAGAAGCCACTGTTATAAAAAAGATAGCCAGAGGAAGGCAGGTGACTGGCAGACTGTCATGGACCAAAAGTTAGTGTGTTTATCTTGGGGTGACATAATCACAGATGATTTTTTTTTTGCTTATTAATGTTCATAAACATAAGTATTATTTTTCAGTTAAGAAGTTACCTGGACACAAAAATCATAGGTAACAAGAGAAAAAGCAGATAAAAATTAAAATCAAAATTAAAAACATTTGTGTATCAAAGGACACTATAATGAGATAAAAAGACAATCCACAGAATGGAAGAAAATATTTGCAAATCATGTATCTGATAAGGGATTAATATCCAGAATATATAAAGAACTCCTACAATTTGATGACAGAAAAGCAAACAACCCAATTCAAAAATGGGTAAAGGACTTGAAAAGATCTTTCTCCAAAGAAGATACAAAAAGGGACAACAAACACAAGAAAAGATGGTCAATATCACTAGTCAAAAGGGGAGTGTAACTATTTTCTATAGACAAAACATGGAAGCAATCTAAATGTTCATCAAAAGATGACTAGATAAAGATGTGGTAACACGTAAAATGAAATACTACTCAGCCATAAAAAAGAATGAAATAATGCCATTTGCAGCAACATGGATAGACCTAGAGATTATTATACTATGAATTGAGTCAGACAGAGAAAGACAAATATCATATGATATCACTTATATATGTAATCTAAAAAACTGATACAAATTACCTTATTTGCAAAACAGAGACAGACTCACAGACACAGAAAAGTTATGGTTCCCAAAGGGGAAAGGGAGGAGGCGGGGATAAATTAGGAGTATAGGATTAACAGATACATAATACTATATATAAAATAGATAACTAGCAAGGACCTACTGTACAGCACAGGGAACAATATTCAAAACAAAATGTAGTATATATATGTATATGTGTATAAGTATATATGTAAATAAAATGAATATTATTCAGCCTTAAAAAGGAATGAAATTCTGATACATGCTACAACATGGATGAACCCTGAAAACTTCATGCTAAGTGAAATAAGCCAGACACAAAAGAACAAAAATTGTATGATTACATGAGGTACCTAAAATAGGTAAATTCATAGAGACAGAAAGTAGAATAGAGGTTACCAGGGGCTGAAAGGAGGGCTGAATAAAGAGTCATTGTTTAATGGGAATAGACTTCCAGCTTGGGATGATGAAAAAGTTCTGAAGATGGCTAGTGATGAGGGATGCACAAAATTGTGAATGTACTTATTAATGCCATTGAATTCTGCACTTAAAAATGCTTAAAATGTAAGTTTTATGCTATCTATATTTTATTACAATAAGAAAATGTTTAAATAAGTTTCTTAGGTGAGTATTCAGAAATTTTCATATACTCTTTTTTGCCCCTAAACTGAAGCGATGTTTTATTCACCCTTCTGTATATGTTTCAAAATTAAAAAATTGTCCTAAAACAGCCTTTTAAATTCCTACAACCACATACAGCCATATTTTTTTTATTGAAGTTCAGTTGATTTACAATATTATATTAGTTCCAGGTGTATAGACTAGTAACTCAGTAATTTGGTAGATTATACTCCACTATAAGTTATTACAAGACAATAGCTATAATTCCCTATGCAATACAAGATATCCTTGTTGTTTATCTATTTTATACATAGTTTGTGTCTATTAATCCCATATTCCTAATTTGTCCCTCCCTACTTTCCTCTCCCCTTTGGCAACCACAAGTTTATTTTCTACATCTGGGAGTCTGTTTCTGTTTTACATATTTTTCTGATTCCATATGTAAGTGATATCAAATAGCATTTGTCTTTCTCTGTCTGATTTATTTCACTAAGCATTATATTCTCTAGATTCATGTTGCTGCAAATGGAAGAATTTTGTTCTTTTTATGGCTGAGTATACAGCCATATCTTCATACAGAAAAAAAGGAGTGTAAATAGTTACAAGAAGTTAGAATAATTATTGGTCAATTTTCTCTAAAATGTTATTTAAAAATTAATTTAAAAAATTTATTTTTATTGATGTCATTAAAAGTAAATAATATTCACAGTCTACCAAGGCAACAGAAATAAAACCAAAAATAAACAAATGGTACCTAATTAAACTTATAAGCTTTTGCACAGCAAGGAAACCAGTAACAAAATCAAAAGACAACCTACAGAATGGGAGAAAATATTTGCAAACCATACGAGTGATGAGGGCTTAACTTCCAGAATAAACAAACAGCTCATACAACTCAATAACAAAAAAACAAACAACCCAATCCAAAAATGGGCAGAAGACCTAAACAGACATTTCTCCAATGAAGACATACTGGCAGCCAACAGGCACATGAAAAGATGCTCAATATCGCTAATTATCAGAGAAATGCAAATTAAAACTACCATGAAGTATCACCTCATACCAGTCAGAATGGTCATCATTAAAAAGTCCACAAACAAGGGGGGAGGGTATAGCTCAGTGGCTAAGCATGTGCTTAGCATGCACAAGGCCCTGGGTTCAATCCCCAGTACCTCCATTAAATAAACAAACAAACCTAATTATCCCCCCCAAAAAACCAAAACCAAACAAACAAAAGTCCACAAACAATAAATGCTGAAGAGGATGTGGAGAAAAGGGAACCCTCCTACACTGTTGGTGGGAATGTAATTTGGTGCAGCCACTACAGAAAACAGTATGAAGATTTCTTAAAAAACTAACAATAGATTTACCATATGATTCAGCAATCCCTCTCCTAGGCATATACCTGGAGAAAACTCTAATTCGAAAGATAAGATACATGTACCCCAATGTTCATAGCAACACTATTTACAATAGTCAAGACAGGGAAGCAACCTAAATGTCCAGCAACAGATGATTGGATAAATAAGTTGTAGTATACAGTGGAATACTCAGTCATAAAAAGAAATGACATAATGTCATTTGTAGCAACATGGATAGACCTAAAGATTATCATACTAAGTGAAGTAAGTCAGACAGAGAAAGACAAGAATCATATGATATCACTTACACATGGAATCTAAAAAAATGATACAAATGACCTTATTTATAAAACAGAAATAGACTCACAGACATAGAAAACAAATTTATGGTTATCAAAGAGGAAAGAAGGGAAAGGATAAATTAGGAGTTTGAGATTAGCAATACAAACTATTATACATAAAATAAACAACAAGGTCATATAGTACAGGGAACTATATTCAGTATTTTGTGATAACCTATAATGAAAAAGAATATGAAAAGAAGATATATATGTATCAGTATGCTGTACACCAGAAACTAACACAACATTGAAAACCAACTATACTTCAATAAAAATTTTGAAAAACCAGTTTAACATAAAAAAAGTAAATACCACTTGTACAATCTAAGAAGAATAATTATTTTTGCCAAAGATTAGTGGTTGAATACTTATGTTGAAGCCCTACATTGTCAATACTCAATTTATTCTATATAAGGCTTGAATTAAAACTCTTAATGTTATTTAAAAACCTCAATTACGGTTAAGTCTGAATGTTTTAATCCTTGACTACAGAGTCTTACTACCCACAGAAATTATAATACATAGCCTGCTGCAATGAGAAACGCTAAGTGAGGGAATGGATGTAAGAGGAACCCAAGTTTCCTTAGATGCCAATCTTATTCCCCCAAAGCCATACATTATTTCTTCAATAATGGCTGTTTTTTTTGTTTGTTTTTTAGTGTGTAGAGCTGAAAGGAAACTACATTTTATTGTGCTGCTCAATACATTGGTTATTTACTCACAGATAAATCCATGTCTCCCAGCCTTTTTTGCTCCTGCTCAATAACAGATTCTAATACTTTATAATAAAGCATCTCTGCAAAACGAAAATGTTTGCTGGCAATTTCTGCATAAATAACAAAAAACACAAAAATCACATGCAAAGAAAATACTATGGAAAATGAGGATCCATCTCACCCCCTATCCACAGAACAAAATTTAAAAACCAACCCAACATTTTATATATATGCACTTCCTACAATGCTCTCCCAATTACCACTAAGGTTTCTTAATATTCTTCATAGGAACACTGAGAGTTTTCTACAATTGTGAAGTGAAATTTTCACATAGAAAACTGTAATAGTATTCCATCAAGATTCAAATCTTTTTCTTTTTTTTGTATTTTGAACAGAGCACTGTGCTAAGAGGTATGTAACTGGTTTACTGTTCTGCTTGTACTTAGTGCTCATACTGCATGACACTGAACGAGTCTGGGCATGGAACAGCTGTATCTTCTGCATTCATTCTTAATATTCTGAAGAATCACTATAGTTCTATACTTACTATCCAGTCTACAAATAAAAACTAAAGATGTTGAGGAAAAAAAAGTGCTGGAAGTCCAATATAATCAAGATTATTAGTCTAAAATTTCTCTCCTACTGAGAATGGCCCAGGAATGACTTGGTTGACAGAAAAATTGGACGTCCATATTCCAGCACTCAGTCTAAAGTCACAAATTTTTTTTCATATTTCTGACTCAGTTTCCCCTAGTTAAATTTCAAAGATGAAAACAATATAGACAGTATTAAGCCTTAACCTTTAGCACAATTACTGAAATCCTCATCTGGCTGGGAATGTTGAGTATATATTTCATACATTTCTTTCAATCTGTTGGCAATAGCTTGGGTTGGATCTCTGGAACATGTCCTAAAAAATAAGAAGAAATTATCTGATTTAAAGAGTCACAAAGTGATAAACTGTTTACAACTCTGTAATTTTAGTAACCTATAAATATAAAATACTTTGAACAGAAATGATACACTTCTCAATTAATCCAGGAGATCCCACAATTCCTTATAAAAAAGGTGTTAGTACTACCATTTGAATGAAAAAAGTATCTCTTGCATGGAGCTGTACCTTTTACTGCAGTTAAGTTTAGCAGCTTTGACCGGTGCCCATCTGATATGTGACTGATCCCCGCCTACCCTATACATCTGCAATCACTGGTGACAAACTAAACTACCCTCAACTGTCTCCCCAGAAGGCAGTATAACTCTGATTAAGAACTCCTGGAAGAAAATAGAATGAAGGGGTATATCATCTATACTACAATAAACTCATATAAATAATTACTGGCATTCTACACTTTTTTTTCCTCCAAAATGAAGATTATCTCTTTTTTTTTATCTAGAAAGGCAATATATGTTTAATGCAGAAGCATAAGACAAATTATCACCATGTAGGCTTTTGTAACAACTATGTTTTTATCTTGATCATAAACACATTCACTGTAAAAATATAGCAATTTAAAATATTATAAAGAAAATAAAAGTCAATTATAATTCTGCTAGAGATGGCTACTGAATATCTTATGCAAGCAGAATTTTATTTATGAACATATACACAGGTTACAAAAACAATATACTTTGTTTTTACCCAGTATCTACTGGTAATATTTATCCCTAATATTAATATTTAAGATGAAAGAAGCTGCTATGCCTAGTTAGAGATTGTAAAGAGATCTGGAAGATACAGAGGTTAAGACAAGCTTCTGAAATGCATGTATAAAATGCTTTTGAATTCTAGGTAAACAAGTTCCATCTGAAAAATACAACTCAGGAAGAGGCTACACAGACAAGGCCTGCTGGGCGTCAATCACAATCCAGTTTATGAATAAAGTAGACATCATGAGGACGAGTCAGCCTTGGTATTTAACGAACCTAGCTGTGAGTGGGGAACTACAGGGCCTTCTCATACCAGACCACCAGAAATAAAGTGGGCTCCCACAGGGTCTATGTCATTGAACCATAAGCTTTTAGGAAACTACCTTGGAGATAATTTTGTCAAATAAATTTGCCAAAAATTATGCACATGTAATGAAATTCAGCTTTTCACTAAAGCTCACTGATACTCCTACCAGTCTCAGGCAGTTCAAAGGAACTAAAGGCCTTCCTTTTTTAGGACAAGGGTGTTTTATAGAACTTACAAAAGCTACAGCAGCTTTACGTTGGTTATGAATCCCAGTTGGCTAACTTTTCAAATCTGACCTACCCTTCAGAAATCTGCTCAGGTCCAACCCTCTTCATGAAGTCCTCTGACAACGTCCATTTTTACAGATGCCCCCTTCTTTGAAATCTTAAACAGTTGGTAATAGATTGTTTGGTGCTACAGTGTCTAGTGTTATTAGTTACTGTTTCTTCTACTATGTTAAGAAAAGTCTGAGTGTTGTGGACTGAATGTTTGTGTTGCCCTCCTCCTCACCCCCTGCCCCAAATTCATATGTTGAAACGTAATCCCGAATGTGATGGTGTATAGAGGTCATGAAGGTGGAGCCCTCATGAATGGGATGAGAGCCCTTATAAAGGAAATCCTAAAGAGCTCCCTTGCCTTCTTCTGCTGTGTAAGGACACAGCAAGAAGGCAGCTGTTTATAGACCAAGAAGCAGTCCTCACCAGACACTGAGTCTGTTGGCACCTTGATCTTATAGCCTCTAGAACTGTAAGAAGTGAATTTCTATTGTTCATAAGCCACCCAGTCTACCATATTCTGTTATAGCAACCCAAACAGATTAAGATACTAAGAAAAAAGAATCAAACATTCTATTCATATGTTTTATATTGTTATGTCCTCTAAGGACTAATGACAGAACTGAGCATGTAATTGACATAAAATGATTAATGGGTGGATTAAAGGCACTAATGTTGAAAAATTAAAATAGAAAATTGAAAAATGGTCAACAATCAAGTCTTAGTAGGAAAGAAGGGCTCGAACTAACCTTAGAATCTGTTCCAGTTTCTCACTTGGTGCATTCCTGAGGCCTGTTAGCATGGTGTGAAGACGACTCAAGCTATGAGTCGCTGTAGAAACTGGAGTCACACAAGGGCTGTTGTCCTTAATGTACCTCACACCAGTAAGTGGTGTGGAGATTCTAAGTGCTTTAGACTAAAGAGGGGGAAAAAGAATATTATTTTAGGTCAGAAAGACTTTCAATTACTTCACAAATGGGAATTCAGACCAATCAGACTTTATCTTTACATTAACAATAAATATTAGTGATTCAAATGTCACCATTCTTGGAATTTAAACATAATACCACCAAACATAAGAGCCACCACTATCCACATGAAAATGTGTGAAAGGACAATCTATACTTTAGCCAACTAAGAAGTCTGTCTCTTAAAAGTTAGATCTTTACGATAAGGCACAGTCCCCTATGATTCCTCGTTCAAAACTTAAGCTTAGAGGCAAAAATAAGCATTAAAATATCAAGGCTATCTCTGAGAAACAAGCTCCCATCTACTGCTAATTTTGTAAGTACTCAAAGATTGACAAAGAGAGCTGTAAATTAAATCTGGCCCAAACGAAATCCATGACTTAACAAAAGCCCATCCAAATAATCAAATTTGCTTCAGAGAAAGGATAAAGCAAGCAATCCTAGATGCAGAATACAACCTGATGCAGAATAGCCTTCTTCAGTCCTCTTGCCTCTCCTTTACCTTTAGTTACTAGAATCTATCAGTTTTTTCCCCCTAAAGCAGACAGATCTTCAGGGAAATAAGTTTAAGTCAAATTCTTGAACACAAATAGGAGAAAGATACGACTTAATGTCAAAGAATTTAAGCATGAATACATATGCTAATACAATATCTTTTCTAATTTTTCCAACAAACTCCGAAAGGTTAAGAGAGCTTAAGAGTTTTTTTTTAATATTCAAGATAAACTAGATTTCCCTGTGTATTAAATTTACTTATTCTAGAGACAGCTGTAAAACACCTAGTAAAATTTTCACCTGGCAACAGAATTACTCAAGTTTCATGAGATACAGAAATTCACCATACAGAAATAAATCTATATGCTTTCTCTGTGTCTTAAACAAGAGTAGAGCAGAGACTTTCACTTTGTTTCAAAGAAATTAATTCTATGATTTTTTTAGATCTATAAGATGATCTAGGTAGATTAACCACACTCACAAGATCTCCCCTGCACTTGACAGCTTTTCTTACAACCACCTGAACATGAACCACTGCCTTGCAGGAGGGCGAGCAACAGCCGCCAGCAGCAACTCACCACACTGCCCACAGGTAGCGGCGCTTCCACAGAGGAACCGAGGTATGACAACCACAGACAACTTCCTGCCTGCAGTCCTCAAGGGTTGCATGGGCCTTTCTGGTAGCTCTGTTTCAGTTCTTGGCTTAAAGCTTCCTGTGCACTCTGATCAAGAAGAGTCTTTCTTTAACTCATTAGACCTCTTTTATTCTCTATCAGCTTATACTACTAGGTAACCTCTCTTCATTCCATGGCTTTAAAAGCCATCCGTATCCTAATGACTCCAGAATATATATACACAACTCTTATCTCTGCTGTGAACTCCAATCTTGTACCTCTAAACTGCCTACTCAGTTTCTCTACTAGTATATCTAACAGACATCTCACACTTGACATGCTCATAACCCTAAGTCTTGATTTTTTCCCCTTCAAACCTGTTCTTCCCTGCTCAAAAAATGTCCATAATAAATATTTATTAAATGCCTACCATGTGCTAAGCACTGAATATAGCAATAGTCACAGACCTCATGAAGCTTATATTCTACTGCAGGGAGACAGATAATAAACAATCCTTCCATCCTTCCTTCTCTTCCTCTTTCTCTCCTTTCTGTCTGTCTGTCTGTCTGTCTGTCTGTCTGTCTGTCTGTCTGTCTATCTTCAGACAAACAACTCTTTCTTTTCTACCTACGGTCAGACAGTGATAAATACTAACAGAAACATTAATTTCAGAGTAAAGGAGAAAGGAAGTCCTGAGGGCAGGGGAGGATGTTGGTGGTTATTATTTTATACAGTAGGCAGGTTATGGGAGCCCTGAATGAAGTGAGGAGGTAAACCACATGAGTATCTTGAAGAAACACGCTCTAGGCTGAGGAAACAGCAGGGGCAAAGGCTCTGAGTTGGGAGTATGATTGGCATACCTAAAGAATGAAAAAGGAGGTTCACGTGGCATGAGTGGAATGGGTGAGGAGGAAAGTGATAGGAGATGAATTCAGAGAGGTAGCAGGGTCAGACCACTGAAGACCTTATAGGCATCCGTAAGGACTTAAGCTTTTATACCATTTACCCAACTGGAGTCATCACTGTTTTCTTTCTTTCACTCCCTAGATCCAAGCCTGTGAGTAAATCCTGTGAGTGCTATCTCTCAAATACAGCCCATATACAACCATTTCTCTGATCCAAGCTACCATGAACTATCACCAGAATCACTGCAATAGCCTCTTAATTCCCTTACTTCCATCCTTGCCCCCATCCCACCTCTCTACAAGACCTTTAAAAATGTAAATCAGATTATGTCAGTCACTGTTCCCTATCAGAGCAAAAGCAAAAATCTTCACCATGGCTTCCAAAGCCCTATGTGGTCTGCCTGTCCTTTCTGTCTCCCTCTCCCCTTACTTCTTAATCACTGTTTTCCCTCACTCACTCAATTCCTACCACACTCGTGTTCTCTCTCAATGTTCTTCCAAAAAACCAGTCAAATTCCTACCTCATAGCTTTGCATTTGCTGTTGTCTGAGATTCAAATACATTTCCCAGCTGTTTGTGTGACTTGCTTCCTCACTGCCTTTAGGTCTGTTAATATTACTTCCTCAGAGACACTTTTTCCAGCCACCTATCTACACTCAATAGTCCAAGGCCCACCCATTCTTCCTTCCCCAACACCTTGTTCTACTACTTTATTTTATTTTCCTTCATGTATCATCATCTGATATACTATATAGTTACTTGTTTGGTTACCTATTGTCCATCTCCCCACACTAGAATATTAAATAGGATATTCATAGCTGTTTTGTTCACTGATGTAACCCCTGTGTCCAGGACACAATCTGGCTTATAGAATACCTTAAGAATATGTGTTGAATGAATAAGCCAACTAGTCTTAAGTCGGGTCTTACAGGTGAGCTATCCACTGGAATTATCCACACTGCCTCTGGAAGCACCTGTCAGAAGTTGCTTATTTTCTGGGAATACCATGTGAAAGTAAAGAAACTCTTAGCCTCCATCTTCCCAAGTGTCTGCATGAAATAACACATAATCCTGAAACTCAGTTTAACGGAATTTTTCTTAAAGACTACAGATCCTCAGTTTCTCTAGTCTCTTGGATGAAGGCACCAACTCAGATCAATCAACATTTTCTAAATGCCTAGTAAAGGCTGCTTATTACTGGTTCATCTTTTCAAAACCAACAATTATCAGAATGACACATTCACTTACATTTATATTTTTTCTTAGATCTAACCAAAAACTTGGAAAACTGATGTCAACAAAAATTAAAACAGTAAACAGAGAGATAACTTTTTCAATTAAGATAAGCAGGATGTGAATTTTCTTTTTTGTACTGGAAGCAAGTAAAACGCACATAAACACACAATTATTAAAATAAAAGAGAGCCTCTGGCCTGTCTGATTCTGTATTTGTATTCCTCTGGCACGGCTCAACTCACCTTGTCAAAGTGCTGCTGCAAGATGTTTTTCATCTGCACCCTTTCAGCAGTCTCTGTTCCTGAACCAGTGTTCAGACACCTTGAGAGAGTCCCAATTTCCTCTTCAGCATCCTCTCCAAGAAAAATCCGTTCATCTAAGTTTCCAACAGATAAAACATACTCCTCATAGGCCTTATTGATGGCTTTACTATAGGAAAAAAAAATAGGCAAAATGTATACTCACAAAACTGCCCCATTAGTTGTTTTAGGCTACTTAATTGTTTCTTTTTATTAAAAGTTATTTATTAAATGTTCTAATAATTTTGTGAAAGTTAAATTTTAGTGGGATCACTGTTAACTGTAAAAACTGAAGAGTATAAAGATACAAGCTTGTTTCACTGTGCTCATCCACTGTACAGTAAGTATATTTTGCTGGCAGTACTTCAGGGCAGGTACCCTGTGCTAAGCTGCCCGGTGGGTGCAGCTTCTGGTGAGAAGCTTAATTATCGTTCCTAGCTGCTCGGGGCACCTTTGAAGACCGCAGTACTTTCACATCATCATTTTTCACCTGTGTAGTTCCAAAAGCACTTCTTTATTTCAATAATTATGATCCAAAAGCTTAACTATTAAAGCTTTAAAGAGCAGCCATACAATTTTCAATAAATTCAAAAACAAGTACTTGGAGTAACAGTTGATAAAACTTTTTATTACTTTTCCATATTCTCCCACAAAACATATTCTAAATTTCCAGGTTAGAAACAATAAAAATATGAAACTCAAGTTTCCTAAACACACAATTTAAAGTATTAAGACACTTTTATAACAGAAGTACTCACAAACTCTCCCCGAAATTCCCAGGTTCTAAAAAACCAGTAAGATTTTCTTCTTTTCCCTTAAGGAGCTATGATGAAAGAAAAGATTTTTAAGTCATCATATTAAATTAAATCCTTGCCCAGAAAATATTTTCACATTACTTATTTACTGTTTACACACCTTTTTTTCATAAAGTTTCCTAATATAGGGTTTCCAGAAATGTTCCTTTATTCCCTTTGCTTCCAAAACTAGGCCATCATGTAAGGAACAGAGTTTCTCAATGACACAAGGTGGGTCAGAGGAAGGTTTAGAATCCTTAGCATCAAAATCTTCAGATAGGCCTATGATGGATAGAATCACAGAACAGAGATATCAGGTAGCATTTAATAAGCTAACATGGAATAAACTAAAATATAAATAATAGTCTAATCAGCATACGAGTTAGCATCTGAGTGTACAGGAAATAGAGTGTAAGGGCCTAATTTGACTCTACTTAAGTATGCTTAAAAAACAGCAAATAGAGGTGAAGAGTATCACTAGTCAATAGATTTCAGTTACTCAATTACCTATCTGGAGATGGTTAAAAAAGAAAAATTAAACAAGTAATTTAGTATATTGTTACAAGATCTAAAAAGGACAAAAATAAAATATAAATTTGCCAATAAGACTTACATTCAAATAAAAAATACCACTTTGAAAAAAATTATTGTTCAAATACATACTCTTGATATATTTTTATTTAACTATATTAGATGTATTTATCATACTAATTTACAGCTATTCTTGCCCTAGACTCAATGCAAGGGAAAAAAAATACATAAAAGAGGGGAAAACTGAAGGGAAGTAGCTGTATAGAAACATAAAGAGAATTAGGACAAGGTCTACTTTATAGCACAGGGAACTATATTCAAAATCTTGTAGTAACTTAAAATGAAAAAGAATATGAAAAATATATACATCTATATATGTGTGTGTGTATGCGCATAACTGAATCACCATCCTGTACACCAGAGACTAACACAACACTGTATATCAACTATACTTCAAACAAACAAATAAACAAACAGCTAGGACAGAAATAAAAGAAAGGACAGAATATGAAGAACACTAAATTTACCAAACCAGGAGCAACTGAAGTAACTAACTCCACTAACTTTAAAAATCTACGTTGATAAACAAGAAGTTCATACTCTACAGCACAGGGAACTATATTCAGTATCTTGTAGTAACTTATGGTTAAAAGAAATAAGAAAATGAATATATATATATGTTCCTGTATGACTGAAGTATTATGCTGTATGCCAGAAATTGATGTAACACTATAAACTGACTATACTTCAATAAAAATATATTAAAAAGAAATCTACCTTGAGAGTCAGGCAAGCTGAAATTCTAACTGTAACTACCCTGAAACTGACAATCTCTCAGAATCCTACCATAGTATTATTTAAATAGCAGCAGCATTATATATTAGCTCTATAAATACTTTTCAATATTTGCTTTGTAAATCATAATTCAGTCTCTTACTATATATCATTCATAGAAATTATATACCTTAAAACCTATTAAATACATTGCCAAAATAATCTTCATTTCCACACATCTTTTAGTTTAAAGTTCTACTTATTTTAGAAAGTTACTCCTCTTCTGTAGAACAGATGTGAAACGAAGACTCTGTCAATAAATCTGCTTTGACTTCCTACTGTGTGTCAAGCATGAAACTTGCCAATGTTAAAAATCATTGTCAGTTTTAATGTCATCTTTGCTACTCCAGGTTTCTAAAGTTTTTCTTCTTGTTGAGTATATATTTCAGAAACTTCTAATACTGTCATCTAACACTTTAAACTCTGTGACATTTGCAATAGCTTTTCCCATAAATATTGTAACAGAGAGCTCAACTCCTAATTATTAGTACTCTGATAACTATGATGATGATTTTCAGAGCACTTCTGCTCCTTGATGCTAGATATATACAACTCCCAAGAATAAACATATGTAGAAATGTGAGCTGTCCGTTAGTCCTTCATTACAAACTTACCTTTAAAATTAGGGTTCACAAGTTCTTTACGATTGGAACACTGAAGGGCATTTCCATAAACTAAGTCCAAAGCACACAGCAGAAGATGATAAGAATTAACTAAATCATCACTAATCATGGGGAAATTACCTACAGGATTATAAACAAGTAGAATTAAATTTGCATAGACTTTACAGTATTTTTTAAAATAATTTCTTTCTTTAATTACAATGACAATATACAACAGTATACAAAGCTGACTCAAGAGCTACATAAATTGCTTTAGGAAATTTACATTTTTAAATATTACCCTTATAGTTTAATTTCTAAGAGTTTAATAAAAACCAAAACTTCACTAAAAATGCCATTCATTCACTCAATATTCATTAAAGAAGCATTTACTAAATGCCAAAATTTTATCACCATTGGTTTTTCTTTTGAAAATTCTGAACACAAACAATTTCATAAATTATCTCAAACTGTAAGAAATTGTTTTGTACGAAAATACTTTAGCCAAGAAAACTGATAGAAATACTTAGATGGGAAAAGCTGAAAAAATGATTCATATAATTATTTTTTCATGTAGGTATTCTAAATAGACCAAGAACTATCATCAGACTTCTAACTGTAATATTTTAAATACTTTTTGACATATTAATACAAGTTCATATAAATTAATGCAACAGGACCACAACTAAAGATATTTTGGTTCTGCAGCTAACATCCCAGGAATAATTGCTGATGTTTGGTAACAAAGAAAAAAGAAACCCAAACTTAAACCTACAGAAACTTGTCCTGTCTGCAGTGCTGGTTTTATGCTAACAGTGAAAGCAATTTTTACAGGTGGTTAAAGAGTTTTATTATTCTTAGAAACTAAGAAATATTTCTAGATTTTTTAATATCTTCAAATATATCCTTTATTTCATTACATACTCATACAGTATGTATATGCTTCATATTGATTTTACATTCTTATAACATCAGATGAATTCAATTTAAATAGCCAACATATACCTGAAGCATTATTTCTAAACCCTGACATTTTCACACTAAATGTCTACCCAATGCACACATGCACACATGCACGCACACATGCACTCACACTTTGTAGCAGGCTTTTTTCTCTTCTTTCCCCTAAAGAAAATTACCACTTACCTCAGCATATCAGGATAAATAATAATTTTTTTTTGTATAGATGGAAACATTCAACAAATCAATTTGAATGGATTAAAGAGAAAAAAACATTCTTCCATTGCCAGAGGCAAATAAATAGGTCAAATTTTGCATTGATATAACTAAATGAACTTGCTTGGTTCTGCTATAAAGACGCTTAATATTAAAATATACCCAATTCCTCAAATGTGAAACAGGAAGTGGTACTTACCAGTTTCAAGCCACAAAGCCCATCACACTGACAAGCCTAAACTTGTCACTGGTGTGTACTTGCCACAGAAGGAAAAAAACAGCAGCACAGTAACTTTAACAAAAAGCTGAAATGCCCCTAAAGACCAGAATCTAATTTAAACTCCAGTACTCTCCCAAATTGATATACTTTACATTTCTATTCCTGACTTTAGGAATAAATCTGTGTGAGATATTTTATCTTTCAATCAAAGATAACCTGTTTAACCTCAAGAGTTGGCTATTTATCAGGAATTAAGACTCGGGATCTCAAGCAAAACAGAAGCGGCACCTAATGGTCTTCAGGCCACATTCAGGGTCCTTCATGAAGACAAGCCCAAACTTGTCGCTGACCTGTACTTGCCATAAGAAGCCAACAGAGATAGCAGGCAAAAGTTAGCTTATTTATCAGGAACGAGGTAATCTGGGATGCCCACTGTTGCAAAGTCATGAAAAAGGTGGCTAAAAAAGAGTACACTTCCCCCCAAATAACGAAATCAAGAACTGAATAAAACCAACTAAATTACTTTAATAGAAAAGATCCTAGTGAATCATAAAAGATCATAGTGCTGGATTGTGAGCAGACAAGAGCTCTTCAGATCACACAACTACAGACTGGATTAATAATAGTGAGGTAAAACTCAAACACTGAGTAAGCTGCAGAGACAAAAAATATACCACTCCAGCTGGTCAAGTGAGACCAAAGCCTAAATAAGGACAATTCTTTTCTAATAATTTATATAGTACCAAATACTTACTCCCAAGTACACATACACCATGAAAGACATGAAACAGATAAAAATCCCCAAAGTCAGATACACCTGTCCATAATCTACTGACAAGATTAATATCATATATAATAGCAGACACAGTAAACCAAGTGGCAGAAAGTGTAACCACCACAAAAACAGTCTACATGCTCTTAAGTCTTTCCATATTTCATGCCACTGATCACACCACCTTCATTTCCACTGAAGAAACACCCAGTGTAATGGAAAGCAAAAATAAATGAGAGCTTATTTTTGACAAAAGAAAGGTTTTTCTTTTCAATCAAGAAAAGGAAGGAAGGATAAGCTCTAACCTAACTAACTAGAAAGGACCAGCTGCAATGAGACAAACTCTGACACCGATGGAGTGACATGTTCCTGCTGGAGAGCCTTCATATCCAGCATGAAACCACAGCTAGACCTGGATTCAAACCCTAGATCTGCTTCTAGTTGCTAGTTTCTGGGTCTCCATTACTTACTCCTTAAAAGTAAGTAAGTTGGGCTAGTTGATCTAATAATGAGAATCTCTTATATTTATGAAACACTTTCCAGCTCTATGATTATTTGATTTCAATTATGAACTTTATTAGGCTATCTTAACAGCAAAGGCATTCTACACAGTCAAGAAAAAAGCTATGTAACTAATGTAACCGTAATTTCTTTTCTTCTTTAAATTACTAAGAATCATTTCTACACAGAAATACAGAGAGGACGATAATAATAATAAAAGCATATTTCACTAAATGAAGATGTTGGGCACGTTAAGTGAGAAGAGAAGGGAGAGAAAATAAACTGTATGTAAAGGCATTTGATCAAGCATTTTTATCTGAACAAGATGTAAAAAGTAAACTGAACCACTCTTGAGAATGATCAGTCCCACTCAACTAAGTAAGACATGTCTCGTGAAAAATACAGCCCAGGAGATAAGCACAGACACACTAACATGTTTGCAGTCCATAATTCAGAGATAATACACCTGGAAAAGGATTTTCCATTTAATAAAAAAAAGTTTGGAATATTGTAAAGAAATTCAAAAGACTCTTATGAAAAGGCAATAACTGAAAAATTAAGAGTCTGGGATTAAAACCCTTGAGAAATTTTTCAGTGAGAATCTTTTCCTGATACATATTTCAGGTTGACAAAAGTAGTACCTGAACTTTGAAATAAACTAATATCTAAATAAATATTACTCTTTTCTTACCTTTTGCATATATAAAAAGCACCCAACAAAAATGGAAAACTTCAGACACGGTACAGGGCTGTCGCCTTTGGGGAAGAAAAAAGTCATGAGATAACAGAAGAATCAGAAAAAGACATCACAAATGACTGTAAATTAGGTGAGAAACAAAACCCACAGTTGAGGGGAGTGACAGCAGATTCACTTCATGTGGAAAATGTGCAGGAAATTCTGCTCAGCCAAGTACTGGTAAGGAAATGGCTGGGAGCAAGGGAAAGCACTCATCTTAGAAGAAAATTCTGAAGAACTATAAAAGCTTTTCCTGGTCAAGATAGGTAAGGCAGAAAAATAAAACGAGTAACAATAGTTCTTTTGATGATATCAACAAGGCTAATGCAGGTTTAAGACCCATATAAGCAGTCAGGTATGTCCTCAACTTTTTCTCCTCTATTATAGCTGATGAACTGTAAACTCTCCCTCCCTAAAGACATTCCAGATTATGTCAAGTCACAAAAGGACTTTCTAATGTAAATTCTGGGATTCCTATAATTCCTTATACTTCTGCCATTAAGAGTGCCTGTTGTAGAGAGGAGGAAGGTGGAAAAAAATAAGAGTATCTGTTGTATTTTGCTAAGTTGTCAGCTAAATGGAGTTTCAGGTCTGTTTTAAACGTGGCTTTTCTACCAAAACCTCTGCCAACATTTAGCTAAGACATCTGTTGGCCTCACATCTCAGTAGTATTATTCTAACAAAGTGCTTTGAAGAGAAGAATCTGAAGACTGGGGTTTATTCCCACATTGTCATCAGCTTAGTATACTTGCTCTCCATGTGCCTTAGTCTCTTCACCTGCTAAAAAATCATTCTAATATTGTACTTAATTCACCAGTTCACGGCAAGAATTAAATGTCAGTGCTCTGCCTTAAAAAGTAGTCTTCCCACCATAGGCACATGATAAACTATCCAGTTTTGATACCTACTAAGATAAAAGTCAAACTTTTTAGCTTAACCATCAAGCCACTCTAACTTCCAGTTATAAGATAAATAAGTACTAGCAATATAATGTACAACATGGTAAATATAATTAACACTGCTGTATGTTATATATGAAAGTTGTTAAGAGAGTATATCAAATGAGTTCTGATCACAAAGAAAAATTTTTTTCTATTTCTTTAATTTTGTATTTTTATATGAGATGATGGACATTCACTAAACTTACTGTGGTAATCATTTCATGATGCATGTCAGTCAAATCATTATGCTGTACACATTAAACTTCTATAGTGCCGTATGTCAATTATATCTCAATAAAACTAGAAGAAAAAAAACCACTCAAGCCACTCTAAAAACTGGCTCTATATATGACTTGAGAACTCTAGAACAAACTTAACCCACCTAACCAAATTTCCTCTTGTTTTTCTATTTTGGTGTCTTCATACTTTGTCCTCTGCATAGAAGGCTATCTATATCTCCAACTTCACCATCAAAATCCTACCCACTGTTCCAGACCTATTTCTACTTATTCTATGGAATCTTACCTAATTGGCTCATAAGTCCTACATTTCTATTATCTTTTGCATTTATACATACCTCTCCCTGACTATACTTACTATAAGCTCTCAAAAAACAGTGACTGTGGATTTGGGGTTTTTTGGTTTGTTTTCTTTTTAATATTTGTGTCCTACTTAGTACCTAACAAAGTAGTTCATACAGTAAGCTCTCGATAAGTACTCAGTGACAAATTCTGAAAGACTAGTGTGTGAGATGCAGTACTGAGTCGTGGTGAAGCACATTCTGCGGGCAGGCTGCGTAGGCAGACTACCTAAGTTTCAGCAAGAGCTCCACACTTACTAAACTGTACGACCTCGGCCAAATTCCTTAGCCTCTCAAGGGCTTATTTCCCCCACCTGTAATAACAGTATCAACCTCGTAAAGCTGTCATAGCGACTAACTGAAGTAATACAAGTTTAAGTCTTAGAAGAGTCCCTGCCCAATAATAAATGCTCAGTAAATGGTGTACATTATTATCACTGGTATTAGCCAAAAGTACTAATAAAAAGTACACAAGGTGAAGGGGGAGGGATAAATTAGGGGTTTGGGATTAGCAGATACAAACTACTATATATAAAATAAACAAGGTCCTACTGTATAGCACAAGGAACTATATTCAATATCTTGTAATAACCAATAATGAAAAAGAACATAAAAAAGAACATACATACACACATAACTGAATCACTATACTGTACACCAGAAGCTAACACACCATAAGTTAACCACACTTCAATTAAAAAAAAATTTTTAAGAAATTACCATAAAGTTTTTAAAAAATGATAGTGATACAAATATAAAATTTTTAAAGTTATCTTATAATTTTCTTAATTAGAATTAAGTAGTATATGCACCCTAATAAACATCAATGCAAATACAATCTGAAATTATTTTCTATAACACTCCAAAGAAAGAAGTCTTTCTATAAATGATCATATCAGCCTCACCTAGACTCAAAAACAACTTCTATCCAAACTTTAGAATACTTAATTATAAATAGACAATTCCCAAAACTGCAAGCACACTAAACCAGCTGCTTCTATATCAGGGGCTCAACTACAAAAAAATGTACACTGTTTTATTTTTTTGTTTTTCTTTTTTTTTTTGCATTCTTTTTTATTAAAGTATTGTCAGTTACATTGTTTTATTTTTTAAAGCTGTTCACTTAGTGTAAACATCCTTTACAATTTGGAAAAGTTTTATATTAAAAGAGAAGAAAACATTATTCTTTCAACTATAGTAATTCCCTTTCCTCTACTTTTCTTGTCAACATTTTTCTAGTTCTACTTTAAGAACAAATTTCCATTTCTACTTTATGTAAAAACTTTTATGACAAAGGTAGAGAATCTGCATCCCATAATCACCCATATCTACTAGGAGAGATGGAAAACATTGAGCCAGAGTAAGTTTACAGACTTTGCAGACAAGATCAGAAGCACAATTTCATAACCATTACAGTTCCACTATTCTCCCCTCAATCCAGTTTCTCTACTCTGAATTGGTTGTAAACATCAAAATAGACAGAACAGCCTTTTCAGGGGGATTTGTTACTATTCAGCTAGACTTAAGAGTCAAATAAAGAAATAGTCTATATGTACTATGACATGCAGAAAATAACAGAAATAGTCAATATAGTCAATAATAGAAAATTAAGTAGTCAAATTCTATACCCAAGGTGGCTAATTGGTGAGAATATCTAAGGAAGGTCTGACTTTTGCATTTTTGGTTGCTTAAATGAAAAAAGAAAATTTATTATAAACAAAGTTTTCACACATTATGCAACATGAAAGAAGCCAAATTCTTCAGAGCTAACATACAATGAAAAGAAATTATTATTAAAAGAAACCTATTGGACAAAAAGATTATTTATGAAATCACATTTGTTTCTTACGACAAGCAAAACAAACTTAGGGGAGGGACACAAGCTACAGGATCAAAACTGTAGCACAGACAGACAAATGTGTGTTCCTGCTTAACACATATAAAAACATACCGCTGTTTTCTTCCTCTTTGTTGCCGGGGCTGTTCCTCTTGAGGATACTTAAAAATGTCCTGAAAAATGGGTTCATATTTCTTAAAAATTACAGCAGAAACAGTGAAGTTTCTCTCTAATCTCTCAGTACGTTCTCTGAAATGTGGGGGTAGATTTGCCATGTCTTCCCACTTCTTCATCTTGTTAAAAAATTCAATTAAGCTGATATTAAAAATAAAAAATTAGATTTTTTTTGTAATTAATGCAAAGGTTAAATATACAAATATAGATAATTAAGAGTAAATCAAAATCAACTCTTTAAATTATATTACTTTTAGACAATGATATAAAATCACAACTCATGCCTCTGACCAGCTTACTCTCACAGACTGGCTTATTTCTCTGATCTTCCAAACCTAATTTCCTAGTCTCTTTTTCTGAGATTACAGGGAGGTTTTTTAAAATTATAAAATATATAATAATACAAAATAAATAATTAACCAGAAAACATAACCAACATTCATGTACCAATTGTCAGATTTAACAAATATTAACCTATCAAATAAATGTTGCCTTGTTGGCTTCAGATTCTACAGAAATAGCCGAACTTCCCATTTGTACTCTCCCCCAATTCCATTTCCGACTCTTATTCCCCAAAGATAACCAACCTTCTAAAGTCAGTCTGAATCCTTCCCATTCATGTTTTTATACTTACTATATGGTTACATATGTACCCATAAAGAGTTAGTAGTATCTTTTGTATATGTGGTTTTAAAATTTTATATAAATGATATAATATTATAACTGGCATTCTACAACTTGCTTTCTCATTCAATAATGTTTATGAGATTAATGTTCATATATGTAGATCTAATTCATTCATTTTAATTACTAAAAACATTCCTTCATATGAACTAACTTTTGTGCATTAATTCCCCAACCAATGGAAATTAAGGTGTCTAATTTTTCATTATAACAAAAAAATGCTGTAATGAACACATTCTTGTACATGTATATTACTGTTTCTTTAGGAACTACCACCAATTAGTAGAATTCCTGAGTCAGAGAATATGCATCTTCAACTTTACTAGATACTGCCAAATTTCCCACTTAAGTGACTATGCCAATTTACGCCCTCTCCAATGTATACCAGCAATACAGAGTTCCCATTTCCCTACATAATAACCAAACTGGGTACTATCAGACTTCACGTTTCCCCAGTCTGATGAGAATGAAATATTATCTTAATTTTACTTTGAATTTCCTTGATTACTAATGAGATTGAACATCTTTGCCTGCATCTATTAGCTATGTGAGTTTAGGCCTTCGTGAAATCATACTTTTTAGTAGCTGTTTGTCAATTACTTAACTACTGGTTAGTAGTTCTTTTTATAATTCTGGATATTGATCTTTTGTTACATTATAAATATCTTCTCCCAATCTGCTCTTTGTTTTTAATCCATTTAGTCCATTATGGCAGGAAAGTAAATAATCTGAATCCATAGGTAAAGATTTTTTTAAAAAATTGAGTTTTTGAAATGGAAATAAAACTGAAGACTGGGATATTACTTGCATTAAAATATTAGATAAGTTTAGTTTACTACAGTTTATAACAATGATTCCATAATTTGACCTTTGCTTCTAAAGTTCCTTGTCTGTCACTTAACTGGATTACTCTAACTCCATTTTTCATAATTATACTTTTACACCTTATTTAATTCCACTTCTGCAGGTTTACAGCCCAGGTGTTCAACTCTTTATGCACTGCCTCTTGTTCTTAGGCCTAAATATAACTCAGGATTGAGTTCAAGGTTAATAAACAGACTACAGCTAAAAGATTACATTTCTTGTTAACTACTTAAATAGTAAGTTATTTTTTTAAACCAGTACGTCCATAAATTTTGACAGTGGTATTTCCCCTGAAATGCCAAATATCCTTTTTCCACCGATCTTTAATAAGCCATGAGAAAATTAACCCAAAAGATACAAATAATAAATGTAATCAATTCATTTACACAACAGATTGAAAAAGCAACTTCTGTGTCCTCTTTAAAATATTATTTGACCCTGTCTATAATTGATTATAATAGTGTTGCTTATCTCCCAAACAGGAAACTGAGTATTTATATGTTCTTTATATAAGATACAAGTCCCATGCATGTAGTTCTAAGTTTAATATCATATTTTATTTACCTTTTCAATCTAGAGTATCCTATTTAGAATTCTCCCTATATTACACAATGACAAGTCATAATCTTTAATAGTAAACTCTTAATACAAGTGCTTAATACATTAAAAGCTAAATATTTTTCATCAAAGAAATAAAATATAATGGATACTAACTTAGATGTGGTAAAGGAAAACCATGACCTAGATCTAAATTTAGCACTCCATAGGTACAAATGCTCAGAAAATGACCAACAAAGAGGTTTCTTACTGTCACTATGATTTATGAGCTTTTATATTAGTCACACTCTATTTCACAAACTCCAGCATAATTACCTCTGCTCTGAACATCTCAGGATTCTAGTTAAAGATACATAGTTTCCTTCAACTGTTCCTTTGCTTACAGTTGGCACAGATTTTCTGCAAGCCACATATAAGGCACATGCTAACCAATGAAGATCATTTCCCTGTAAAATAAAAGAAAATGGATTTTTAGCTGGTGAGCTATAGATATTTCAATATTAAAAATTCCTGTTTAAATTGAAAGTGTTATTTAAATGCTTGTGGGAAACGGTATTTTCAGTGATGGCTCTGTCCCATGTGCTCTTCTTACAATGTGACCATGGCATTCTTCCACTGAGAGGTAGGAGTTTGTGTTCTCTCACTTTGAACTGTCTCAACCAGCAGCACAGGTGAAAGTGATGTTATGTAACTTTCAAGATCATAAAAGGCAATACAGATTTAATGTCTCTCTTAGGACACAGACCTTGGAAGTCCCAGCAAGGGAGTAGATCACTTGGGTAAATTACTCAACAGTTGCAGAGGCTCAATTTTCTTATCTAAGGGCTGTGAGAGTTGAGTCACAAGTATAAAGCACAGAAAATACAAGAAATCAAGAGATAAAATTCTCTAACCAGTATTCTCTATTAAATATCATAGGAGCTTTATTTTCTATTGTACACGCCCATGAGGCTGACACCCCATATTATCTCACAGCATACCTGACCACTAGTTCCACAAGGGTGGAGACTTTAATGCTTTGTGCACTGCTCCATCCCAGCACCTACACTACAGTGTCTGGCAAAGAACAGGCGATCAGAAAATATTTGGTAAATGAATAAATGCTCATTCATTTACTGGGTAAAGAATCTGAGATCAAAGACTTTAACAAATTGAGTAATCAAACATGTATTTTCAAAAATAATTTACTAACCATTTGTTACATCACTTGCTTATACAATACTGGGCTTCATACCACTTAACCTCTGTGAGTTGAAATACCTCAGCTGTGTGGTGATAATGCTTGTTCTAATTTCAGGGTTATCCTGAGGGTAAAATAAGACCTTATTTGGAGGCACTTATGCCCATCACCAAAAAAGAGTCCTTCTCAACTGGGGCGGGTATAACTCAGTGGTAGAGCATGTGCTTAGCATGCACAAGGTCCTGGGTTCAATCCTTGGTACCTCCATTGAAAAATAAATAAATAAAACATAATTACCGCCCCCCTCCCCCCTCAAAAAAGTCCTCTTCGTCTCACCACAGGAACCACTGGGAAATAAACAGGAACATGGCCTATTCAGTCAGATCACCTAAGTATGTGAAAGAGCTTTGTAAACTCTAAAGCACTGTGTATACGAGTGATCTGTACGCCAGAAACCACACATCACCTTATTTAACCATTCCGAACAGCTCTGTAAGGTAGGTAAAAATATCTCAAATTTACATATCACCAAATTGAGTTTGGAGTGGTTAAGTAAATTGCTCGAAGTCATCAAGATCGGTCAAGTTCTAAAGCCACTATAATACTAGTATTTTTCCCCCTATAGAGGTAACAATGGGGAGAAAGAAAGGGGATTAAAATTCTATTAATACCAGAATAAAAAAAATTATCTTAGTGAGTGACATATAGGCAAAAACATCCTACTGTAGTTAAATAACACTTCTGTTAGGCCTTAAAACATCCCGAGCCTATTTGCTCCACTCTCCACAAACTCTAAAAACAACTTAAGAAAATCATACGGCATCCTGTTTAAATACCACACGCACGGCAGTCAAACAGAGGATAAACAATCCAGACTTCCGTGTCACTTCCCATTGGCCCATAAGGGGGAGGTGCCTACAGAGTTGAGCCTCACTGGCTAGAATGGCCATTTTTCTCATCTGGAAGCCCCGTCCGAAGAAAGGGACAAAAACATGTCTAGATCACAGCGACTGTAAGAGTCCTGTGCATCGTCTTGGGTGACCAATAGGTCCTCAAGGTTGTCGCAGTCCTGACTCCCTAGTAAGAAATGCATGTCTATATCCAGGTAGGCAGAAAGCCCATTTCATTTGCTCTGGGGGAAGATTCGTCTTTGTTTACACAAACACACACGCAGCCCGAAACCTAACAACGCATTTACTCAAACGGATGCAATGCCTGGACAAAGGCAATTTCGAACTGAAGAAGCCTGGAAACGGAGGCGCTAAAGTCGTGTTAATTTCCGTGCGAACACAGGCAAGTCCTCTCACCTCGCTGGGTACGGTCTTGACAACTGCACCTGTTCATTCTGCCAACAAGGCGGTTGTATTTTTGTAATCAGACCCCAGCCCAACCTCAGCCTCGCGGTGCTACTTTAGGGCAAGAGCTAGTCCCTCTTCGGAACCCAAGAGGGAAGAGCAGAGAGATCGAATTCACTTTCAGGGTCGCTGGCTTTTCAAAAGCCAGGTTTCTGGGACGAAGCTGCGCAGAGAGGATTCCCTCTGCACTCCAGGCTGGGGACCCAGAGAGCCAGGGCCGCCCGAGGGGTGCCCGCGGGACGCCGGGCGGGGGTTAGAAGGGGCCCCACTCCCCGCGGCAGGGCGCGACCACTAGGCCCCAACAGCCGCTCGTCTCCTCCCCTGGGCGCACCTCCAGCGTGTAGCTCTCGCTCATGCTCCGGTAGCTGTCCCAGGCCTCGGCCCGCGCCGCCTCGTCCATGTTCAGGCGGCTGCACAGCTCGTCGAACCGCTGCTGGGTTTGAGGGGCCGGCGACCGGGCCGGCTGCGCGGCATCCTCCGCCTCGCCGTCGTCTTCCTCCTCCTCGTCCGAGGCCGCCGCCGCCGCCGGAGGGGGAGGCGGGGGCGGCGGCGACTGGTCGCCTCCCGACGGCATAGCACACACCTGGCCGGCGGGTCCTCAGGTGAGGTGAGGGCCCGGGCCCGCAGCCATTCAAACCGCGAAGCGCCCGCCGGTCGGCCGCCCGCACGGCGACTGCGCCGTCGCCAACGGCGCTGGGCCTCCCGTCGGCACCCGTAGTTCCCAGCACGGCCTGCTGGGAAATGTAGTCCAGGCCGGAGGCCCACGGGGGTCAAACAGTACACTAAAAAATCAGCTCTTTTTGTAGTCTTCCTCGGGCTGAAATAAAAGCGACTTCTCTACGTTTCTAATACCTCCTCATCGGGACACCATTAAGCAGGGCTGTGCTGAAGAGAAAACAAACCGGAGACATTGACTTCTGAAGGTTTAGTGTACAAGGTGTCCCCCAAAATAATACTCATCACTTGCGTGTTCTTATCTAAAAAATGAAGATACTAATAAGGGCGTGAATTTGCCTAAATTTCGGCGCCGCTCCTAATTTCTAGTTCTTCCTTATGCTTTAATTTTATATGAGACGTTCAAATAATTATTGGATTATTTTTTTAGGTAGGAATTTTACCCCATAGGGCGAATGAAGTTCACTATAAGTGACATATTTGTACTATTCTCAGTCCTGCAATTGGCTTAACTTTATTCCTTTATTTTTATTTTGCTTTCTCTTTTCAAGTCTATATGAATCACTTTATTTCCAATCCTCTTTGATTTATAAGTGGTTATGGTATAAAACATTTTCATGTGCGAGGTGCCATAAGGCATTGCTCTTTTTTTTTTTTTTGCCGTGGGATCACTTTGCTTTGTCTTCACTGACCATTAGAATCCAGCCACTCTACTGTGAGGAAGCCCAGGTGTCTTAGAAAAGCCTATTGTCAAAGATAAACAAAGCCGGGTGTCAGTTAAAGGGATGAAAACAGATTTTATTGTCACTACCGACAGTAGGGGAAAGAGCTGAGCTCTGTTCTGATTTTTGCAGAGGTAATTGGAAATTTAAAGGGAGAATGAAAGAATAGGGATGGGAGAGAGCAGAGCTCCAGCAAAGAATTAGGAGAGGTTGATGAGTGTAAATGTGATTAGTCCAGCTGTGCCTGCTGGCTGGCAATTTGTTGAAGTTAGGATTCTATTCTCCCGCAGAGACTGGGAAACAGAGGTCCGTTCCTTCCTGATGATTAAATTTCAAAGGAAGGGCTTTCAGGTCATTGGTAATGATACTCCAGATTTGTAGGAGATACAGTCGGCCCTCAGTATAAGCAAGTTGCCCTCACTATACGCAGATTGCGTATCCGCAGATTCAACCAACTGTGAATCCAAAAAAAAAAAAAAAAAATCCAAAAAGCTGGCTAGAACAAACTGTAAATTCTCGCAGCATTGAGCTTTCTCAGGCAGGCATTTTAATAGGGGGCTGGAGTCATCATAGGGCAAAGGCGTATGCTACTAGAAGCCATGCTAAAGTTTGAGCATCTCTTAGGACAGGGCTTTGGATGAGAGTTCTCCCATTCTCACCATGCACGTAGGACCTGCGGCCCCTGGCCCGCAGCCCCAGACATGTTGAATGAGCCAGTTTGGAAGCAGATTCTCCAGCCTCCAGTCAAGCTGTCCCAACTAACGCTGTGTGGAGCAGAGATGAATCTTCCATTGGTCCTTGCCCAGCTGCAGATCTGTGAGCAGAAGAAATGATTATTACTGTTTCAAGTCATGCAGTTGTAGGATGGCTTGTTATGCAGCAATACATAATCAAACACATATTAAGTATAAAACATGTATCTATCAATTATCATGAAAGAAAAAAATTACTTAATAATTGAATTTTTTCTTGGTAATTTTTTATGCCTCCACTAGTCTCACCAGTAGATTAATTTTTTTAACCTTGAAAAGCTAAAATTACGTAATAGTTAACGTTAACATTCCTTCAAAAAAGAACCACTTTTGATAAAGGAGATGAACTGACTTGGACATAGCTTTTGAGCAAATTATTAAGAATAGACTTGAAATTAGATTTCTAGACTACGCTTAGCAAATATTTATTTCCCTAACTCCTTCTCCTCCTAGAATGTAAGACCATAAATAGCAGTCATCTAAAAGTAAATTTTACCTTTACATTATTTCTATGACCCTAAAATATATGACTTTACTGTGAAACTTCACATAAACATTTTATATGATAAAACACAGTGGTCTTCAAAGTTTTTGGTCATGTCCACCAAAAATAATTAGCTTCTAGCATATTTTAAAGTTGGCATCTAAAAGTTTTCATTAAAAGTTTGATCAGGAGCAAAGGATGCAAAGGAGCAAAATATCCAGCATGTAACTACAAACTTCAAAAAATAAAACTGTTACTCAACTTGAAATACAGCCAACGGACCCTAAATAGCATAGCAAATACTCACTATCATCCATTTAAAAAATACATGAATGGGGAGTCAGGGGTATAGCACATGCTTGGTGTGCACAAGGTCCTGGGTTCAATCCCCAGTGCCTCTGTTACAGAAATAAATAAATACATACATACATACATACATACATACATACATACATACATACATACATACCAAACAAAGAATTTGAATGGACATTTCTCCAAAGAAGTAATACAAATGCCCAATAACAAGCACATGAAAAGATACTCAACATTAAAAACAAATTCTCTTTAACAATCAGAAATTTTACATCATTCCTTTTTCTACTATCCCAACAAAATTTTATCCTAATATATTTTGTGCTTGGAATTCCCTTATTAATCTCTTTAATAGTTTTTCCTTTCAGCAAAAATCAACATACAAATGAATTTTTTCAAGTATTCCTCTGTTTATTCTTTTAGGTCAGATTCATGGAGGTATAATTTGCATGCAGTAAAATTCACTCTTTTAAATGTACGGTTCTATGATTTTTGACAAATACATACAGTCATGTCCACCACAACCAAGATACAGAACATTTCCGTCACCCTAAATGTTTCCTATGTCCCTTTGTAGTAAACTCCTCCTCATATAGCCCCTGGCAACCACTGATCAGTTTTCTGTCTCCGTAACTGCCTGTTTCCAAAGCGTCATATAAATATATACATACAATACATAGCCTTTGAGTCTGACTTCTTTCAACTTAGCATAATACTCTGCAGATTCATCCAAGTTGTTGCATGTGTCAGTAGTGCAGTCCTTTTTATTGGTAAGTAGCACTCCATTGTGCAAATGTTTATTCATTGTGCCAATGTTTATTTATCCATTCACCAGTTGAAGAAATCTTGGTTGTTTCCAGTTTTTGGTGATTATGAGAAAAGCTACCATAACATTTACCTATATGTTTCTGTATGACACATGTTACTGTTACTCGGGTAAACATCTAGCAGTGAGTTATGGACTGAATGTTTGTGTCATCCCCACCCACACACCCCACCCTCACCCAGCAAGTTCATATATTGAGGCCCTAACCCCCAATGATTGTATTTGGAGATAGGACTTTTATTAGGTAATTATGATTAAATGAGATCATAAGTGTGGGACCTTAATCCAATAGGAATGGTGGCCTTATTAAGAAGGCCACACTTGTGCACCAAGGAAGGGCCATGTGGGCACACAGTGAGAAGGTGCCCAGGTACCTGTAAAATTTTCTGATACTAACTACTATCTATAAAATAGATAAACAACAAGGTCCTGCTGTATAGCACAGGGAACTATATTTGATATCTTGTAATAGCCTGTAATGAAAAAGAATATGTCATTTAAAAATTGCCTTTACTACAATTTAGTGGAATTTGTGAGAATGTAAATGTATGCATGTTTGTTCAGTACACCAATAATCTAGAAAATGGGGTGATCAGAGTGTGCTCTTTGTCGGGAAAGCATCATGAAAATGGGGATACAGAACTAACAGGATTTGGAGGGGGGAAAGAGGAGGTTCCAGAATGACAAAGGTTTTAGGTCTGAGCAACTAAAAATATGGAGGGAAATAATGAGAGTCTGGCTTTGGACATGCTAAATTTGAGGTGTCTTTTGGACATCCAAGTGGAGAAGTCATGTAGCCAATTAGAAACACTAATTTAGAGTTTAGGTGTAGGTCAGGGCTGAGACATAAATTTCAGAGTCTCATATAGATGGATCTAACATCAAAAACTGAATGAAGCCTTGGAAGTGAATGCACAGAAGAGGAAAAGAGGTCCCAGAATCCTTGCTTTTTCTCTTGGTCCCCAGGGACTGCCCTTAGCAGCATGAGCTGCTAGCTAATCTGAGTCTCATGGATCAGCAAAAGGGGTAGGTGGAGGGGGCAGAAGTTTCCCCATCTGGAATTCCACAGCTCCAGTAGCAGGACAAGATGGCACTTATTAAGGTTAAAAATTTAAAGATTTTACATTGTGTTTGTACATTTTACTTTCTGTCAGTTTTTAAAAACAGCTTTATTGAGATATAATCCACATACCAAAAATTCACCCATTTAAAGTATACAATTCAGTGGGTTTTTTTTTTTAGCATATTCACAGTTATGCAACAAGCCAAAATCCGCTTAGAACATTTTCATCATTAGCTGTCCAATGCCCTTAGCCCTAGGCAATTACTAATTTACTTTCTATATAGATTTGCCCATTCAACATTTCATGTAAATAGAGTCATACAGTATGTGGTCTTTGTGACTAGTTCCTTTCACTTAGCATAACGTTTTCAAGGTTTATCCATGTTGCAGCATTTATCAGTCTTCATACTTTTTAGTGCTGAATAATATTCTGTTATATGGGTATATTGCATTTTATTTATCCATTCATCAGTTGATGGACATATGGGCTGTTTATATTTTAGGGCTATTGTGAATAACACTAATATGAATATTTGTTTCTAAGTTTTTGTGTGTTTTCATTTCTTTGGGTATATAACTAGGAATAGAATTGCTGAGTCATAAGGCAATACCACAAGGAACTGCAAAACAGCGTTCCAAGTGGCTGCACCCTCCGGCAATGTAGGACAGTTCTAATTTCTCCACATTTTTGCTAACACTTTATTGTCTGTCTTTTTGATTCTGGCCATTCTGAGGAGTATGATGTATTATCTCTTTGGTTTTGATCTGTATTTAGTTGATGGCTGATAATATTGAGCATCTTTTCATGTGCTTATTGGCCATTTGTATATATTCTTTGGAGAAATGTTTTTTCAAACCTTATGCCCATTTCACAAATGGGTTTTTGTCTCTATCATTGAATTGTAAGAGTTCTTTACATATTCTGATAGAATTTCTTTATCAGATATATGATTTGCAAATATTTTCCCAGTTCTGTGGTTTTTCTTTTCACTTTCTTGACGGTATCCTTTGAAGAACTAAAGACTTTAATTTTGATGACGTCCAAATTATTTTTTTTTGTTGTTGCTGGTGCTTTTGGTGTTGTGTCTAAAAAGTTTTTGCCTAAATTAAGTTCACAAAGATTTATTCCTATGTTTTCTTCTAAGAGTTTTATTCTTTTATCTCTTACATTTAGATCTACATTCTATTCTGAGTTAGTTTTTATGTATGGAATAGGGAGAGGATACAACTTTATTCTTTTATATATATATATTCAGTTGTTCTGAATACCCCTTCCTGACTGAATTATCTTGGTACACTTTTCAAAAGTTTACTGATCATAAGTTTAAAAACGGGTTTATTTCTTTTTTTTAAATTGAAACATAGTCGATTTACAATGTTTTATTAATAAGAATTTATTTCTGAACTCTCATTTCTGTTTCATTGATCCATATGTCTATTCTAATTCCTGTACCACACTCTTCATTATTGCAGCTCTTTGGTAAGTTTTGAAATCAGGAAATATGGGTCCTCTTAGTTCTTCTTTTTAAAAATTGTTTCAGCTATGCTGGGTGCTTGCATTTCTATATGAACTTTAGGATTCAACTGAAGATTTCTGCAAAGCAGCCAGCTGAGACTTTCATAGGGACTGCATCAAATCTGTATTTGGGAAAACTTGCCATTTATTTAGGTCTTTAATTTCTTTCAACAATGTTTTGTAGTTTTCAGTGTATTTTTTTTTTTTTTACAATTTTGTATGTTTTGTACTTTTTGTTAAATTTATTCCTAAGTATTTTATTCCATATGGTGCTGACATGAATGGAATTCTTTTCTTAATTTCAATTACTCATTGTTCTTGCTTGTTTATAGAAATACAGTTGATTTTTCTATATTGATCTTGTATCCTGCAACCTTGATGAACCTGTTTATTGATTCTAATAGGTCTTTTTAATTTAATTTTGTTTGTTTCATGGAGTCCTTAGTATTTTCTTTATATAACATTATGTCACCTGAAAATAGAGATAGTTTTATTTCTAGCTAGATGCTTTTGTTGTTGTTGTTGTTGTTGTTGTTGTTTTTCTTGTCTCATTTCTCTGGATAGAATTTGCAGAACAGTGTTGAATAAATGTAACAGCGGACACACTTGTCTTCCCTGAGGAGAAAATATTCACTCTTTAACCATTATGTACGATGTTAGCTGTAGGTTTTTCATAGATGAACTTTGCCAAGCTGAGGTAATTGTGTTTTATCTCTACCTTTTTAAAACAAACAAGAAATGGTGTTGGATTTTGTAAAGTGTCTTTTCTGCATCTATTGGAATACCCATGTTTTCCCCCCTTTTTTCCTCTAACAGTACATTAATTATTTCTTGTATGTTGAACCAACCTTGCATTCCTGAGATAAAACCAACTTGTCATGGTGTATAATACCTCTCACATGCTGCTGGATTCAGTTTGTTAGCAATTTGTTGAGAAGTTTAGCATTTGTATTCATAAGGGATATTGGTTGGTGATTTTCTTACAATGTCTTTATCTAGTTTTGGTATCAGGAGAATACTGGCCTCAACAAACAAGTTGAAAAATGTTTCCTTTTTCATTTTTGGAAAAGTATGCGATGAATAGGTGTTCCCCACCTCAGTGAAGGCACCTGGTCTCGGGATTATATTATATATAGTTTTTTTAAATTAGTAATTCAATCTCTTTATTATGCTCTTTATTTTAATATAGTTTCTATTTCTTCTTGACTCAGTTTCACTAATTTGTGTTTTTCTTGAAATTCACCCATTTCATCTAGGTTATCTAAGTTACTAACATACAGTTATTCATAACATTCTCTTATGATTATTTTTATTTCTGTAATGTTGGTAGAAATGACGCCTTCTTTTATTTTTGATTCTAGGAATTTGAGTCTTCTTTCTTTGTTGATCCATCTAGTTAGGTTTGTCAATTTTGTTGATCTTTTAAAAGAACTACCTTTTGGTTTTATTAGTTTTTCCTATTTTCTATTTCAGTAATGATGCTCCAATTTTATTTGTTTACCTCTTGCCTTGGGTTTAGTCTGATCTTTTCCTAGTTTCTTAAACTGGAAATTTAGGTTGATTTATGATTTTTTTGCCCCTTAATTTTGACATTTACAGCTATAAATTTCCCTCTGTATACTCTTTGACTGTCTCTCTTATGTTTTGGTATATTATGTGTTTGTTCATTCATCTAAAAATATTTTCTAATTTCCTTTGAGATTTCTTCTTTGACTCATTGGTTATTTAAAAATATGTTGTTTAATTTCCACATATATCTGAATCCAAGCTTTGTTACTGATTTCTAATTTCATTCCATTATGGTTGGAGAATATACTTTGTATGATTCAATCTTTAAATTTGAGACTTGTTTTATTACCTGCCAAGTGGGTACCTGGAGAATGGTCCTTGTGTGCTTTAAGAATGTGTATTCTAAAGAAAATAAAGATGTAATTTTAAAATTACATCCAAAACAATAAAATACTTAGGAATAAATCTGACCAAGGAGGTGAAAGACTTATACATGGAGAACTACAAAACACTGATTAAGGAAATTAAAGAGGACTTAAAGAAGTGGAAAGATATCCCATGTTATTGGATTGGAAGAATCAGTATTGTTAAAATGGTCATATTGCCCAAGGCAATTTACAGATTTAATGCCATCCCTATCAAATTACCCAGGACATTTTTTTTTTTAACAGAACTAGAACAAACAATCCTAAAATTTATATGGAATCACAAAAGACCTAGAATTGCCAAAGCCATATGGAAGAAAAAGAATGAAGCTGGAGGAATAGCCTTCCCAGACTTCAGACAATACTACAGAGCTTCAGTAATCAAAACAGCATGGTGTTGGCATAAAAACAGAAATATGGATCAATGAAACAGACTAGAGAGCCCAGAAATAAATCCACAGACCTCTGGTCAATTAATCTTCAACAAAGGAGGCAAAAATATACAATGGAGAAAAGACAGTCTTTTCAGCAAGTGGTGTTGGGAAAACTGGATAGCAGCATGTAAATCAATGAAGTTAGAACTATCCCTCACTCCATATAGAAAAATAAACTCAAAATGGCTTAAAGACTTAAATATAAGACAAGACATGATAAATCTCCTAGAAGAAAACATAGGTAAAGCATTCTCTGACATAAATCTTAGCAATGCTCTCCTAGGGCAGTCTACCCAGGCAATGGAAATAAGAGCAAAAATAAACAAATGGGACCTAATTAAACTTACAAGCTTTTGCATGGCAAAGGAAACCATAAGCAAAACAAAACGACAACCTACGGAATGGGAGAAAATATTTACAAATGATAAGACTGACAAAGGCTTAATTTCCAGAATATATAAACAGCTCACACAACTTAATAACAGCAAAACAAAAAACAACCAATTCAATCAAAAAATGGGCAGAGGACCTAAACAAGCAGTTCTCCAGTGAAGAAATACAAATGGCCAATAGGCACATAAAAAAATGCTCTTATCACTAATTATTAGAGAAATGCAAATCAAAACTACAATGAGGTATCACCTCACACCAGCCAGAATGGCCATCATTCAAAAGTCCATTAACGATAAATGCTGGAAAGAGTGTGGAGAAAAGGGAACCCTTCTACACTGCTGGTGGGAATGTAGTTTGATGCAGCCATTATGGAAAACAGTATGGAGATTCTTCAAAAAACTAAAAATAGACTTACAATATGATCCAGCAATCCCACTTCTGGGTATATATCCAGAGGGAACTCTAATTTGAAAAGATACATGCACCCCAATGTTCGTAACAGCACTATATATGGTAGCCAAGATATGGAAGCAAACTAAATGTCCATCAACAGATGACTGGATAAAGAAGCTGTGGTATATTTATACAATGGAATACTACTCAGCCATAAAAAGAATAAAATCATGCCATTTGCAGCAACATGGATGGACCTAGAGATTGTCATTCTAAGTGAAGTAAGCCAGAAAGAGAAAGAAAAATATCATATGATATCATTCATATGTGGAATCTAAAAAAAAAAAATGACACTATGAACTCATTTACAAAATAGACGCAGATTCGCATACATAGTAAACAATCTTACGGTTACCGGGGAAAGTTGGTGGGAGGGGATACATTTGGTAGTTTGAGATTTACAAATGTTTGCCACTATATATAAATGTAGATTTTTAAAAGTTTCTTCTGTACAGCACAGGGAACTATGTTCAATATCTTGTAATAAACTTTAATGAAAAATACAGAAACGAATATATGTATGTATATGCATGACTGGAATACTGTGCTGTACACCAGAAATTGACACATCGTAATTGACTGTACGTCAATTAAAAAAAAAAAGAATGTGTATTCTGCTATTGTTGGGTGGTATCTAGTAGATGTTTCTTAGGTCTAGTTGATTTATAGTGTTGTTCAAATTTGTTTACTTGTTAATCCTTTGCCTGCTTGTTCTATTATTGAAAGTGAGCTATTAGTCTGCAACTATTATTGTTGAATGGTGTATTTTCCTTTCAATTTGTTAGTTTTTGCTATATGTATTTCATAGGCCTGGTGTTAGGTGCACATATGTCTATAAATTATTACATTTTCTTGATAGATTGATACTTCTATTATTATAAAATGTTCTACTTTATTTCTAGTTACATTTTTTGGTTTATTCTAAAGTCTGTGTCCCTTTTATTAGTATAGCTACTCCAGTTTTCTTATGGTTACTCCTTACATATCATGTATATCTATGATAATGATCTAAGTAATCATATATACATACACATGTATGAATTATGTAGATTGTGACCAATGCAGGCATGTCAAGTCAGTGGAGAGTTTATATACTAAATGATGCTGGGACACTGCATAGCTCTTAGGAAAAATTCAAATTAAGATTCCTATCTTATATGTTACCAAAATAAACTAAAAGTCTATTTTTTATCTATCAAATAGACAAAGATTTTTAAAAAGTTGTAATACCCAGTATTGCTAAGGAGACATATGGAAGGAAGTAGTTTTCACTCTGCTGTTGGGGTGTAAAATAATATAATCCAACTGGTTTTAAAATTTGAACATAACCATTTCATGCCTAGGTATTTATTCTAAAGTAGGCAAAGATGTGGGCAGGGACAGACTGGAAGTTCAAGATTTATAGATACTGACAGGTATATATAGAATAGATAAAGAAGTTTATACTGTATAGCACAGGGAAATATAGTCAAGATCTTGTAGTAGCTCACGGTGAAAAAGAATATGAAAACGAATATATTCATGTATGACTGGAAAACTGTGCTGTACACCAGAAATTGATACAACATTGTAAACTGACTGTAACTCAATAAAAAAAAAAGTAGGCAAGGATTATTTCGTTAGTAAAGGCAAAGATTATTTCAAAAAAATCATAAGTGTATGCAATGATTTAACATAAACACTTTATTTTTTAAATAGCCCCAAACTGAAAAATATCTAAATGCTCAAAAATTGGGTATCAAACAAATTATGATGTATCTATAACTATATAGAATGAGAAAGCCCTTAAAAATGTTGTGAAAGATTCTTTAATGACATGGAAGGATTACTATGATATAGTAAATGAGAAAAGTTTACAAAATGGTATGTATAGTTTAACTCCACTCTCGTTAAAATAATACACAATATATGTATGCAAAAAAAAAAAAAAAAGACCCAAAGGTTAACATTTATCTCTGAGTGTTCAACATTATGGGTTTTTTATTTTCTTTGTGCTTTCCCTCCCTTCCCCCACCCCTACTCCATGATTTTCTACAATATGCTGTCTTATTTTTTACTAAGAAAAAGGAACAACAATTTAAAAATTCATTAAGAAGCTAAGATGTGGTATATATGTACTGTGGATTTACTACTCAGCCATAAAATATAATGAAATTTTGTCATTTGCAGCAACATGGATAGACTTGGAGGGCTTTATGCTAAGTGAAGTAAGTCAAAGACAAATGCTATATGATATTACTTATACATGAAACCTAAAAAATACGACAAACTAGTGAATTTAACAAGAAGCAAGCTGACTCAAAGATACAGAGAACTAGTGGTTACAGTGTGGAGGGGGAAAGCAGGAAGGGCAATAAGGGGGCAGGGGAGTAAGAGGAACAAATTATTATGTATAAATTAAGCTACAAGGGTGTATTGTACAACATGGGGAATATAGTCAGTATGTCACAATTATAAGTGGAGTATAATCTTTAAAAATTGTGAATCACCATATTGTACACATATATTGTAACTTACATAATATTGTTTACCAACTATACTTCAATTAAAAAAGAGATGTTATTTTCGCCTGTTAGTAAAGGCAAAGATTATTTCAAAAGACAATACACAGTATTGGTAAGGATTTGGAGTAAACGAGCATGCACAAAATGTATGCTGCTAATAGTAGTATAAATTGCTAATAATGGCATCACTGTGGACTTGGCAGCACACATCAAAAGCCTTAAAAACAGAAATATTTTCACTTCTTGGGATTAAGGAAATCATTAGAGGTGGATGCAAAAATGCAAATACAAAGGCAACTGTCCATTTTTAGGTTCTTGGTTAAATAAATTACATCCGTATGAGCCAATGTATGTATTAAAAATCACACTGCAGGATACTTATTGACGTAGAGGCCAGTATATTAAAGGTTTAAACAGCAAATATTATGCCCCATATAATACTGATTTAAGATGAAAATGTATTAGTTTCCTAATGCTGCCGTAACAAATTACCCCAAACAGGGTTGCTTAAAACAACAGAAATGTATTCTCTTACAATTCAGGCCAGAAGTCCAAAATCAAGGTGTTGGCAAGTTGGTTCCTTCTGGAGGCTCTGGAGGAGAATCTGCTTTATGCTTCTCTCCTAGCTTCTGGCAGTTGCTGGTAATCCTTGGTGTTCCTTGGCTTCTAGCTGCATCATGCCAGCCTCTGCATATTGCCCAGTGACTCTCTTCTCCGTGTTTCTTATGTCCCCTCCTCTTCTTTTAAGTCCCTAGACTTAGGGCCTACCACAATCTAAAATGACTGCATCTTAACTAATACCCGCCGAGACCCTCTTTCCAAATAAGGTCACATTTTGAGGTCCTGGGTTGACATGAATTTTTGTGAGACAATATTCAACCCACTGTAAGTATATAACATACATATTAAAAGATTGGATGTCTACATGAACGGTATCTCAGGGAGGGTATATAGATGATTTAAAGATTTTTTTTTCTGCATTTAAAATAGCTTATGTACTGGAGTTGCATTCATATAGAGATTAAGTTCTAAATTGAGGTATGAGGTGAACATTATTTGTAATCAAAAATTACTCCCCCTCCACTTTTCCCTCCTACAGCTCCAAATATACAGAATACATCATTTCATAGTGTATCTTTTCTCAAAAACATCCAACACACCCAATTCTTCCTCCAGTAGTGGAACATGGTAGCAATCCTTCGAGTGAACACCAGGTGAAGCAGCTGGCTTGTGTTTAAAAAAAGAGAAAATGTCGTCTAAAATATGACAGTAGAGTTGAATGTGTTCAAGTTAAATGAGTATATGATGAGACTCCAGTGTTTCACTTTTGTAATTTGAGGAAAACAAATTTCTTTCATATTTACAAAGAACAATAAATAATAGTGATGAATTAGGAAAGACTCTTACGACCAAGGGAAAAAAATCATTACTGATCTCCAAAATGGACTTCTTTAAGAGGTTAGGTATATCTCTGTATCTTTCTGAATTTTTTAAAGGTCCAGGGTAAGAAAACTTAAGGAAACAATGATACTGTGGATATAATTATAGCCAATTTCTGTCTTTTAAAAATTCTTCCAAAGCATACTTTCCTTTTAAAGATTTATGACTATAGTTTCTTTCATAACCGGAGTAAGATAAATTATATATAAAAATTAAAAAGTATTGTCATGTACAGAGGCTGACATCATGGGTAGTCAAAGAATATGTTTAATAAAAAATAATTAAACTTCCATTTGCTCTATAGAACATCATAGAAAGTAATTTAATAAATTACAAATGACTTTTTAAGACGTTTGCTCAACTACAGAAAGCAAATTCAGACTACACAAAACACAACTGGTAAATATTGCAAATGTCCAAAAGAAAAATTGGACTAAGACTTGAATCATGAAACCTGAAACAAGGGCTATAAATACAAGGCAATAACAGCTATAATTCTTTTAGTAACTACCAACACATACTTGGATATCCTTTCAACTGCAACTTTAGTATTATGTAATTCTACTGATTTTTTTTTTTTTGTCTTCTTATAACCCTTAACTTTACACAACCATGTTTGCATGTTTTTTTTTTTAAGCTGATGGCTGGACAACTTTTTCCCAGTCAGTACTAGATAGAAGTATCTTGAAACCCAAGAGAATGTTTAAGGTTAATATTAGCTTTAATGCTTAGAAAACTGCAATTGCCTTATTACATAGAAAGAGAATCACTAAGATGTTAACCAAATTCATTTGATCATAATTAGGAAAATACTTCATCTCATAAATTTGATATAAATTAGATTTTAGTGACAAGATCTAGCGCTTCCCACCCCCACCCCCCTTTTATTTCAAATTGGAGACAGAAAGGAGTGAAGATCATGTGGGTAGAACTAGAGGGAGAAGGGAAATACAGATGGTGTTGAAATATTCCACCAGCAAACTAAGTTAACTGTGTTTGAAAAACTTTGGCTATCTCATAGGTGTGTTCTAGTGAAACAAAAGTGCAATACTGCAGAGGGAAGATACTAAGTATGTAATATATCATTTTCATGATGAAGAATTACTACCCACTTCTCCTGGATGGGCATTATAGTGACTATTGCTAAGACATTGCATAAAGGACTATCAATTCAAAGTACTATTTTGGGAAAATACAAAAATTAATACAATCCCAATGGAACTTTTGTAATTTTGTAAATACATATAACACTGTCTCTCTAATAAGGGGTTAGTTATTTTACATACAGAAACATAATTTACTGGTAAAGATCTCGGAAAATCCAATATAATTGCTTAATTCATGACAAAGCAACAGAGTTCTATCAAAACATACTGAAAGTTATTTTTTTCTGTGGGAGAGAAGTGAGGTACTTTTCTCTCCTAAATGTATCCCCTAGCAAACTTGATCACTGACTTACTCAAGCACCAGAAAAACACTAATGCTTATCTCTCCTTAGGATGTAAATGATATTTTATGTCCAATTCAGTTCTAATTGTTTTAAATGCATATGAAGGTGAACCTGGACCTCTACCTTGTCAGAATAATAGCAACTTTAGCAGGAGAAATTGTATCACAAATCAATTAGTAGACAAGTTTTACATGGTAAAGGGTTCTAAGAAATTGATCAGAAGCCTTGGGCTTCATTTTTTGTGGTTTACAGGAATAATGTATATATTTTTGAGATTATTCAAAGTGCATTTTCAAAATGGGCAACTCAGTATATTAAATATAAACTGATAACCCAACACTGATTCTGGGCAACATTTAGTCTGCTTACACCTAAAAACTCAAAATGAATTGAGACTATCTGCATATTACTTTACCATTATTATCTGTTAATTTTGGAATATTTCCATGACATAAAACACAAATAGAAATCTACACAAATAAAGCAAACAAACAATTTCTTTTACATGAAGTATGCTGTGTTGAAAGTTCTTTTCAGTGGCATTTCATGAGTTTGCCTTTTCTGAACCCTGGAAAACAGACATTACTCATCTGAGACATAATTATTTCTAATAGGAGGCCAAACTTTGAAAAGTTAAAACTAAGTATGTCTGGAGGGTGCCAAAGTCACATGACACAGGATTTTTATGACTTAATTTTACTGACTTTAGAGTTAAGCTCAGCAAAAAGCAAGTCATATTTCTTGCCAGATTAACATGATATATAGGATGTATTTAAAAAACCCCTGAAAACAAGTATAGAATTAGAAACGAATGTAAACTTCCTAAACTAACTCAGCTGAGGTAACAGGTAGCCAGTTAAATTGGCTGATTGGGAAACTTATTTCTTCTTTAAAACACACTTGTACCTGAATTGGAAACATCAGCAGTGCATCACAACACTAGAGCATTTTCATGTAATTAAAGCAATGGATGGTGATGTAGATTCTACAGCTTTCATGACATTCATTAGCTGCCCAAATTATTGCTGAGTTTTGATCTGTAAATTATAGGTGTCAAGGAGGCTGTAAAACTATATTCAAATTAAATCAGTAATATGCATAAAGTATTCTGTGTTCACTGCAAATATATTAAATATACAACTCTTATTGAGCATAATTTTCATAAAATTAAACCCCAACAAAATTATAATGCCTTTTGTTGTAATTTTACACCTTTATGTATCTGATAGTACATACGAGTTCAGAAACTTATGAATCTTAAGAAATATTACATGCAAAATGTCTCTGAAAGCAGTTTGTACTTCTAAACAAATAACTGAAATGTTCTGTCAGTAAGTTATTGATGCACTCAACACTGGGATATTTACAATTAATAATTAAAGAAAAAAAATCCAAAATCAGTTCATAATTTAAGTGCAGTCTGGGAATCAGTCTTCATTACTAGAATCTGAATCCTCGGATGATGATGATGTACTATCAGATCCAGATGAAGCATCGGCTTTCTCTGAACCCTCATCTGTGCTGTTTTCATTGAGAGGACTTGGTTCAGTTCCCCCTTTGTCTTCCTGATCTCTAACTCTGGAATCTTCTTCCTTTACTTTTACAGACTTAGACGAGCCTAAGTCACTGTTTTTGTTTTTCTGTACATCAAAAGTATTGGACTGGGACAAAGTTGGAATATGAAGATTAAGGCCTGGAGTGAGAAGCATCCCTGGATAAAGTATATTAGATAGTAATAGTGGGTTAAGAGCTAACGGGTTGGCAGCTGCAGCTGTATTTAATGCAGCAGTAGAGGATGTTGAAGAAGAACTTGACACAGAGTTTTCTCCACCATTTTCTGAATTTTGGCTCTCTGTCCTTTCTTTTTTTCCTTCTAGCTCCTTAGAGTCATTTCCCTTTTTTTCTTCTGTTCCAGATTCTGTAGGCTTTGTCAGGAGTCCCCCCATGCCCAACAGATTTGGCAATCCTGTCATTCCTGACAGCAGCATGGGGAACATGGCGGCCACGTTTTTAGCTTCTCCTCCAGAAGAAAGGCCGGCAGGCATTCCCATCAGCCCTGCGGTTACTTGCAGCGACTGCAGGTTTTGTAGGTTCTGTTGTAAGGCCTGAAGAGTTGGGAGATCCACACCTGGAAGTAATCCATTGGCTAACAAAGGATTGCCTGAAATACTGGTGGCAGTTGCAGCCGCTGCTGCTGCTGTGGCCTTCGCAATTCCACTTTTAGGCCGTCTCCCTCGCCTGCTTACTTCCTCTCTCACAACGGGACCAGTGAGAATACGTTCATACATGCTTTCTGGGAGAAATCCCTAAAAGAAAAAATCCATCAATAACAGCTATTTTAAAATAAAATCAATAGCTATTAACTTGCAATACAAATAAGCTATTAAAATAGGCAATTACTCATCAACTTATTCTGTATTAATAAAACATAACCAGTCATGACAGAGATAATCTGATTTTGTCATATTGTAAGAAGTGGCTTGAAACGCTCTTCCACTTCTCATTTTATCATGAGAGAAGAAAGTGGCCTCTGGCCCTCTTTAAAAATGTGAGGCATAAGTCTGTAGAACAGTTCTGGAAAACAGAAGATCCAAAGAGATTTTTTTTCATGAGGGCTGCCCTCACCAATTGCTCTAAAAGACTAAAGAAGTACCCCTCTTATAATCCGGAAGACCAATAAGGAAAGAAGAAGTAAGTAAAGGTTAAAATGAGATGCTTCATATGACTCCTGACTATCACATTGGGAATAAAGGAGACAAAGCCAAGCTGAAAAAGATACTCAACAAGGGGAAAAAAGTCACTTGGCTCAGAACAGCAATAGCACCTGTAGACCGGGAAGCACCTAGTCCAGGACAATGAAGAGCAACCTATGCTATTTCCTTGTAATTCTCCTATAATTTTCTGGGGCTCAAAACTCCAGAAGTTATTAAAAAAAAAAAAAAAAAAGAAAGAAAGAAAGGAAAAGAAAAAGAAAAAAACTCTTAGAAGTTTTAGGAGTTTAGAACCTCTAGACCACCACTGTCCAAAAGAAATAATGTAAGCTATATATAATATAATTTAAAATTTTCTAGTAGCCACAATAAAAAGGTAAAGTAGAAATATATGACATGAATTTTAGCAATATAGTCTATTTAACAACACAAAAATATTAACATTTCAAAATATAATCTATGAAAATTATTGAGCTATTTTATATTCTTTTTTCTAAACTACATCTTCAAAATCCAAAATCAGTATTTCACACTTACAATGCAGCCTAATTCAGACTAGCCACATTTCAAGTGCTCAATAGCCACATGTGTCTGATGGCTACTGTTTGTGACAATGAAGCTCTAGACAGTGGTTTAAAAGACCCTCATGGGACTATTTTTAAATTTTGTTCTGAACTGATCAACTTATTTGTTCTCCTTACAAAAGCATAAGGGTTCACTGCAGAAAACATGACAACAACAAAAAAAATACAAAGAAAAAAATCATCCATAGTTGCGCTGTTCAAAGATAACCATTGCTAACGTTTCAGGATGTGTGCTTCCATTTTCCCCTTGTGCATACATATAGGTTTTTCCAATTCTTCTCAATTCCCTTTCTAAAATTAAAAAAAAAATCATACTGAATGTGGGTTTATTGCCTGTCTTTTTCATTTGGACACCTGTAGACATAAGGGCTATTATTTACTTAGCATTTACCACAGGGTTAGGCTTTGCTACTCCAAGAACTTAACTACTACCTCATTTAATGATACTGTGAACTTGCTTCTCCCTTGTCTTCAGAGGTTCTTCTAAGATACAATTTTTTAAAATAGTTGCATAGTTTTCCAATATACTGATGGGCCATTAGTATATTCCCAATTTTTTATTACTCTATTATGATGAGTAACCTTATATACATAGCTTTCCCCCATATTCGTTGTGGCATTGCTCAAATAGTATCTTAGAAGTTAAACACAGATCAGTAATATACTGATTCTGCATTCTAACTCAACAAGCATCTGAGAAATTTGTAATGTATTCTGCAAAATAAAAATTATGAACTTAAAAACACTGGCACATGTTTGTGAAATATTTTGTTAATTCTTAACTTAAAATTTAATCTAAGATATCTTTAAATGGCAACTAATTTTTAAAATGATGTATGAATTAATATTTATGAAATACTCACAGACTGCTTAACAACATCTCCCCATTCAGGAGCTACTCCATATTCTGAATTTTCTTCCAGGAATCGACATAAATCCTTCAAAGGGGGAGCAAATGCACCTCCAACCTATAAATGAAAAACCGATTCTTAGACACTTAAAAGTACTATTAACCTTGGAGATACTTCTTGGTTTTATTCTCTGCTGTACAGAGTTTATTTCTTTAAAATACCCTTATTCTGTGAATCATCTCTGACAATCTTTATTACATTAAAAAAGACTACCACAACCTGTAAGAACTACTAATACACTATATAAACATGTGCTAATGTAAATTTTAAATGTTTTAAGAAGGGTTGCTGGAGTAAAATAACTACAATTTACTGTGCGATTACTATGCAGGATAGGCAGTGTAGCCTTGTTAAGAGTATACTCTTTGGAGTATACTCTTTGGAGTCAGACTTACCAACTACATGAACTCAGGCAAATCAGTAAATCTCTCTGGAGCTCATTTTTCTCATCTGCAAAATGGGGATAACAGTAATACCTCCCTCATAGGGTTTTATGAAGACAAAATAATTCAAGTACTTTAACATAGAGTCTGGCACGTAATAAATAAAAGTATTACTATTATATGCCAAGTCTTATGCTATAGACTTTAAGTATGTAATTTATTTTAGTACTCACTACAGCCTTTTGAAATATATTATTTCTGCTTTTCAAATGAAGGAACTAAGCCTCAGAGAAGTTATAAAAGTTGCCCAAAACTAGCTAGTAAGTGTTATGGCTTTCAAACTCAGGTCTCAAAAACCCATGGTGCTTATCTATTATGTAAACTGATACCCTAAAAGTATGAAAATACTTTTTTTTTGGAGGGTAGAAAGAGTTTTTATTCTCCTGCTAGCGCCTAGTCTGACTGTGTGGAAGGATACTTCAGCCATCTGTTTTTAGATGCTCAAGAAAACTTCTGGATGAAGTGAAGCATACTGGGTCCCATTGAAAGTCTTGCTTAGGAAGATGCCAGGTCATTCTGATTAATGCATTTTTACAGCTAAGTGGAAGGCCTGAATCAGAAGTATGTTGTTGCCAGCATTGTGCAGGGAGATGGAAAGCTGAGCTGCAAGAACAGCCCAGTTCTCTGGAAAAAGCACTCCCAACAGGTTACATATCCTTTTAAATGATTTAACTTTAAATGATCTGGACCTGCCAATTTAACGTTCCTTTAGAATTTAAAGAAATTTCTTGAATAATTCCTTCTTCTACACCTTTATGAATAAATACATACTGTATCTTGTTAGGATATAGACAGGATTTAATATGGACAGTTACATCTACAGGTATTCTCATCTAGTATTTCCTTTAGTCTTTTCTTAGTCTCTCAAGTTTCTATTGCCATCCCTTTTTTATTATCCCCTTCATTAAGCTCCAATTTAAATTGGAGGCTCTCTGTGTGGTTTATAGAGGTTCAGCAGGCATATTCTTTTCCTTAGTAACTCATCAGTCCTCAAGCCTGTACTCTAGAAACTCAGAACAATAAAGAACTCTACAAACTAAGGGAAATGAACAGAACTTTTATCAGGTTAAAACAATTAAAAATAAAATTTAGAGTGTTTAATATTAAACTTTACAAGTAAAAATGAAAAACTGTTTCATTTCATTAAAACTAAGACAAATGCTAATTTTTGTTATAAAATGAAGTGGAGTACAAAGATTTTTAAGAAAATCTATGCAAGCACAAAATTAAGTAAAATGTGACTCATATGTCACTATTCTTGCCCAAATACATTTATGACATCACTTTAAAGTACTAACAAAAGATGAATCAGTTATCTCTACAAAATTGGGGAAAAAATTAGTATCAATTTTAATGAGTTAGTGCATACAATAATATTAAGATAATTGTTATTATAAAAATAGTTTTCTTCCAATTTCAGTATTTCTTCTGAGGAGTTCAAATGATTTTATGTATTTTTATACTAGCAGTGAGGTCATTTAACATATAGCAAAGCAGAACTAGGGAATTAACATGACCTAGGGTAATCTAATTTGTGAGTGAAGGAACTCAATGAGAAAGTTGCTATTCTTACACTGAGGCCATTTTTAATTTATTTATTTTGTTGCTTGCTCATCAGAATTAAAAAAACAGAATAAAAATGTCAAAGCTATAAACTTACAAAAGGGCACCACAAGTGTTCTACCATTTACTTTGTGAGGTAAAAGAGACATACCAATCCAAATATAAAACAGAAACAATTTGGGGAAACAAACATTTGGTTCAGATTTAAGACTCTGGAAAAACCTGACTCTTACCATTCATGAATCAACAAAGCAAAAAGATACAGAGAGGAGGGTATAGCTCAGTGGTAGAGCACATGCTCAGCATGTATGAGATCCTGGGTTCAATCCCCAGTATCTCCATTAAAAAAAAGAAAACTAAAAACTAATAATAAATAAATCAATGGACCTAATGACCTCCTTCTCACAAAAATAATTATATAATTTTTTTAAAAAGGAAGAAAAAGAGAGAAGATAGCACAGGGGTACCCATTAGTCAATAAGGTACCTTTGTTGAAGACATTTTATTTCCATCTATCCAAAATTATGTATGCCGATTTTGACAGAACACTTTATGGCCGAATGATGGAAAATTACATAATAAACAGGTAAATCTATGATGGATATGATGAGAATAGTGTCCCCTTTCAACAGGGTTTCTCAACCTTTGCACTACAGACATTTTGGATTGGTGTTGTGAGGGTTGTCCTGGGTGCTGAAAGGAGAGTTCAGCAGCATTCCAGGCCTCTACCCACGAGATGCCAATAGCATCCTTCCCCTGTTCAGCACCTCCCCAACACCCACCTCCCTACTCCAGAGTTGTGACTACCCAATATGTCTCCAGACATTGCCAAATGTCCCCTGGAAGACAAAGTTGCCCCCTCTTGAGAATCACTGCTTAAGAATCACTCAGATATAGTGCCCCTGTGCAGTGCTACTGCTTATGCACAGACATGTAAAGTGACTGTGTATTTCATTCAACAGCTTAGCCAAAAAATTGGGATTTGAAATTAGACTGTATAAAATTGTAGTCCATGTCTTTTCCCATAAATCTACCAGATTTAACCCATTTCCAGGTCTGTTAAGAAATACTGCATAATGAAATAGTGTTCTAGAGATCTGAAACGGTGAATCAACACGAAAAATTAACAACAAATATATAAATACCTTTCTGGCATTTCTTCTGTTAATCAGCTGAACACGTTCTTCCCCAGTGAGACTATTAACATCTAGTTTATTGGGATTTCTGCAACGATGCCTTTTTTGTTTGGGTCTCCCCTCATGGAGCTGCATTCGCTAAAATATATAGACAAGAAAATAGTTTTATAATCTTTAACTGTATAAACAGTACAAACAAGCTGATCTATGTAATTTAGTCCTATAAAATTGAAGATATATGTACTATATAAGATATATATTATATAATACAGTTGAGCCTGGAACTACATGGGTTTGAACTGTACAAGTCCACTTACATGTGGATTTTTTTTTTCAATAAATACACACTACAGTACTATATGATCCACGGTTGGTTGAATCTGAGGAAGTGGAACCGAGGACATGGAGGGCCAACTGTAAAGTTACACTCAAATTTTCAGCTGTGGGGGGATGGTGTGCATCTACACCTCTAACCCCTACATTGTTCAAGGATCAACTGTTTACTATATATTGAAGATACAGATCTTATATATACTATATCACATACCTTCAATATGTAACATATATATATATATATATAATATTGAAGAATTTACCCTTTAGTTACACTTCAAAAACATTTAAATATTTTTACATGTAATAATAAAAATGTTGAATAAGACTTTTTGGTGTTGCATAAATCTTTTCCTCAAATTACATATTTAAACAATTATTCGAGGCCATCATAATGATCAATATTATTCTCTATGAAAGTAGGCTCCTGAAATGAGGAGGACATTGCTAATTCTTTCCCTAAATGCCCTCAAAGATCGCTGTATTCCCAGAGTGTTATTTGAAGAAGTTACCAATAATGCTGGAGCAGTTTCCTCTTTATGTTTTCTCCTGATGAATTGCACCTGAAACATCAGATTTTCTCAGTGCTTGGACACTGTTTTTGTGCTAGTGGCTTTCATTTCTCATCTCACTAATGGACTTTCTTATCTCTTCTCACTTAATCCTCACGAAACTCAAAGATGTTATGCTTATTTTACAAATGGGAATCAAGGCTCACAGAGGCTATCTTCCTCAAGGTCATGCAGCTAGCAAGTGGCAATATGTGGCAATAAAAACTCTTTCCATCATTCCATGCTGCTCACCTCTGTTAACAACTGTTAACAAAGCAGGGCTTGATGTTTGCAGTCATTTCCAAGCAATTAGAAATTCCAAGAGACTAAAACTCAAACTCTTCAGCATGGCATACCAGTCCCATCACAGGCTGGATGGAATTCACATTTTCTATCCAATTACTATTATTCCACTTGCTCCCTCACATAATCTGGAATATCAGATGAGTCACTGTTTTATGAACATACTCTGAAGTCCTATCCTGTTTTAGCTCTCCTCATAATTGTTCTATAATGCCTAGAATATCCTCCTCCTGTGTGAACCTGGTCAAATACCTACTTATTATTTTATCACCCACCAGTCATATGTCAGCTCTGTTTTCTTTCTACCATTCTCCAGATACTTTACTCTGCCTGGGCAGAGAAGTTATTCTTTTATCTGCTTCCATGGCACTTCATATGTACCACTGGTATAGTATATATACCATGTTATAATTATTTAGTTGTAGAGACACCAGATTAGAGTGTCAGATCCAAGACACCATTAATGTAAAATGTCCTTGGGAAATCATACCAATCATTACCTTGTATTCTTTACTGCAACAAATGCTGCTTGTAAAAATGCCTTAAAATCTTACAACATTATGATAAAAGGTTTATTTGTAGTGAAAATAATGAATGGCTATGAGCTTAAAAAAAAAATAAATAAAGATTTGCAGTGGTAAGAGAAAGATATGAGAATCCTCAGAGACTACATAGTTAATTGCCTTGAGGGCAAGAACTTTATACTACTCACTGTTTTATCCTAAGTCCCTCAAAATCATAACTAGCACACAGCAGTCACTCAATAAAAATTTGCTGACTGAATAAATGATGTTATTTTCTAATATGTTAAGAAGTTACAGGGTTGCACTATTTACTTAAAATTTCAGTGTTTCTATTTCTTTATCAATAAAGTTTTAATAATGCCATTCTGATAAAGTTGGAGGGTGTTTAATGAGATAATGCATGCTAAGTGCTAAATATAATGCCAGGCACACAGCTAAGTCTCAATAAATGTTTACTATGATTATTTTTTATTATTTTAAAATTAACTTCTTGAGGGAAAGGACTGGAAGTTGTATGCCTTTACAAACTTCATTGGGTCCAACTTAGTACTCTGTATATGAGAAATGATTTTTATTATCTAAACACTTGTTGAATATGGAATGGAAAAATGAAAAATTATATTGTATAGTATCATGGGAAAGATGGTCATTTTTTCCCTACTAATTTTCCTAAATCTTGGGCAGAACACATATTTAGTGTAAGTGGGTGAGAATTTATGCTTCATCATTATAGGTTTGATGACTAACAGAAACAAAATATACCAAGATCTGTAAGGTATCACCTACAGGAATAAAAGCTCCTAAATCTTCCACATAACCTGGGTGCTCCTTAAGCCATTTTTCCAAATCCTTTCTCTTCGGTGCATCATCGCCTGCAAGTCTTGTCCCATCTTTAAGATTAATAACTGGAACTGGACTTTCTGTATCAGGAATTCCTTGAGGTTGAGTATAGGATAGTGTTGGATTTATCCCTGCAGAAATCTGTGAGGTGGTTAAGCCTAAAGTAACCTGTAGAAAAACACCAAATGAAAATTTTATTTCTGTACTTTATCAGAATTCTGACTTTGGTCCACTGAAGGAATTCTTCTTGAAGAGAAAAAAAAGTTGTTCAAAACTCTGCTAAATCTTTCAAGTTTAAAATATTCATGAATCTTCGCCAGTGTGGACTGCTGAGATACAATCGAAAACTATACAGCATACTCCTAATGTCCTAGTTATCTTTATTTATTCCATAAAACATTCACAAAACAGCAACGTGTGAATTTACTAGGATTGAATTTTGGACTCAAGGGTCAATAGTTTTTAAACATTACTTTACTTACATTATTAGGTGGTTTATTTCTGTTAAAAAAGAGGATGTCAACACCTTCTACATTCTTCCTCCTTCCCCGCCTTTTTTTGACAATAGGCTGGTTGTCTAATATAACTCCATTGGCACCAAGGGTTGATTGAATGGGAGTACCTAACAAATTAAAAAAGCAAAAGAGTGATACAAATCTAGTTCTTAAATTAAAAGTAATCACTTTTCTGAATATATAGGTATTTTAGTTCTTATTTTCCATATCCTAAACCAAGCAATTCTTGAATTAAAAATACTGCCCCATTTCTCATTCAAAAACTAGAAGAATTGTAATCTAGGCCTCTTTCAAGTTTTGATTTGTCTCCTCAATATTTTCCCCTTGATATTCATACATCTCTTCTTCCTTCCCCCTTTACATGAAGAACCATGCCTTTCTTATGTACAAGACAAACCTGTCCCCTTTATCTGAACCCATTAATTCCTACTTTTTCTAAAAGCTTGTTTTATCATCTATCATTGGTTTTTTGTGCCAAAATATCTCATTCTACATTAGATTCTTCTTAACTTAAAAACATGGCCCAACTCAAACAAAAAATAAACCTCTTTCAGCTTTTTCATAACCTTCAAAACTTCTGAAAAGTCGGTCTCTACTGCCCTCCTTCCTCACGATGAACTCATTCCTCAATTTCCAATAGTCTATCCCATACTAGCCTACTTAGGGTATTTTCTTTACGATCACCACTGTTTCTTGCCAAATTAAATTGACCTTTCTCACTCCTCATTTCAGTAGGCACTCAGTAAAAAATGTATGTTTTAAGAGGTATGAATGAAACAGTTTCATGCATTCAGTCATCCCTCTCATAAATACATATTTATCAAACAGCTATGTACAAGCACTATGATGACTCAAAGATGAATAAGATACAGTTCCTGTCCTTAAAGAGTACATAAATCTAGAGTACTCTTATAAAAGAAAATATTATTAAGACTGAGATGTTTGCTTAAAATGATTCACAGTTTGTAGCAAGAAATGCATTTTCAACCATTCAAGGAGAATTTTTTGAGCAAGTGCTGTGTATCCCTGAAAGACATTTCCTTTTGCCTGGCTGTGGAACCTTATGGAAGTCATTCTCCTCACATCTCAGTTTCAAAAAGTACCTTAATTCATATGGTAAAGAATAACTAAATGATTAAAAACCATTTTTGCATATGAAAGCACTTACAAATGACATAACATTACATAAAAAAGCTTTCATTATTTCATTATAATCAGATTAACAAAATATTATAAATATGATTTAAAAATACTTTCAGTATAGTTTAACTGTAATAACAGAGTAAGTTTCCTAAAGTACTACTTTTAAAAATACTATTCTGTTTCATAAGAACTTCACATGACTTCCTATTCAAGTATGAATGAAATGCCTTACATCAACCTCATTCCTGCATGACTAAGAACTCCAATCCCTGTCCCAGCTCAAATTTTGATGTTGTCCATAATTTAGATTCACCTTTCCTAAGCAGGCTCTGATTTTATACACATATCTGTCTAGTAAGAATTTACACAGTAGCTAGGTCAGTCTTATCCCCAAACCATATTATTTTCCTGACATCAAGTCCCTGGTTCATGCTACTCCCTGATTCTCTCTCAATGTCATTTCCAGAAAGATCATTATTTAATTTTCCTCTTATAAATTCTATTCAGTTCTGCCTCTTCCGCAGGACTCTGCCTAAGTTTCTAGACAGCAGTCACTTCTCTTCCAAAAGTTATTAACTATAATGCTCTTTGTCGCAAGACATATCATCTTGTTTTTAATGCATTATCTAATATTTTAACATGTAGTTCTAGTCTACCAAGCTACAGAAAGGCAGAGACTGTCTTATGTTTCTTTTACTTTCCCTTTACTGTTATTTCAGTGCTATGTAAGTTACTTAATGTAACTAACTGTCTATGAAAAAACATCAGTATACACACCAAAGCATACATTTATAAACAAAACCTATTTGGCTATTTTATTATAAACACAATCTATCTGGACAACTATATACTACCTGGACTTCTTTTTTTATTTAAAATAGCAAAACAACAACAAAATACCCAGCTACCCAGACTTATTTCTGAAAGTGATTTTTATAAACATTACTGATTTTTTAAAGCTAGAATTCAAAATGGAAAATTTAACCTACTCTACTCTATAAAGCCTATATTGTCTTTATCTTAGATGTAATTATAACAATATTAAAAATAGCTTCTTTCTACTAAGTGCCTACTAGGTGACAGAAACTGAATTAAGGTTTTATAAATGTTTTCTTGAATTACCAAAAACAAAACAAGTAAAGGTATTAAGCCCACTTTATTTTTTGGAGGGGGGAATTAGGATTGATTGATTGATTGATTGACTGTTAATGGAGGCACTGGGGATTGAACCTAGGACCTTGTACATGCTAAGCACATGCTCTACCACTGAGCTATATCCTCCCGGCTAAACCCACTTTATAAATGCGATCAGAAACATCACGTCACTGGCCCAATGTCACAACAGCTAGTAAGTGACAGAATTCAACTCCAGGCTGTCTGGCTCTACCATCCTTTGTTTACTATTCCAGGTGGTTTCTGGAATAGGCTCTTTAGTTTTGTTCTCTTGTTATAATTTATGCTATTTTACTGTCTTTCATTAATTAATTTACATTGTATGATGTATCTTTTACTCAAAGTTTTTAAATAAAATTCAGGGGGTACCCATATAAACATAAAAAGGGCTTAGGCTTTGGAATATGAGGAACTAGAATAGAATTTGTTCAGCATCAATCTCTAAAACTTAATTTTAACATCTCGTTAGCATCTAAGTATGTGTCAAGTTCCATACTGGCCATTTTACATATATTATCTAATCCACTTAACAATGCTACCTCTTCCCTGACCCCAACCCTTCATTTCACAAACAAAAAAGTAAGGTTCTAAAATGTCGACAGACTTCCTAAGGGTCAATGTACGAAGACAGTGCTAGATTTCCCATTTGCAATTATTAAGATAGATGAGATATAATGCTTAAATAACGCTTATGTAGTTTTAATGTTTGAGACTTTTTGGTATTTTCTATAGCTGCAAATTATTGTTACAATTACTGTTGATACTATTAAAACAGTATTATTTACCAAATAATTACTTATAGTCAAAGGCTGTAGAATCTTCAGATGCAATAGCAATAAAATGTTCAGATAAAAAAAGTATCAAACCCATTTTATAGTGGAGTTACCGAGGTACATGCAGCAGTACTGTTAAACCCCACTTAGGCTGGGCAAAAACCTGACAGCTTATCTTCCCCATCTATTCCTATTTTCTCAGAAGAAAAAAAAAAGCTCCTTAATACAACACTGTCATTGTAAAGTGCAACTTGGTGGATTTATACTTCAGTAAGAAAAGTATGGCTCATTTATACATGTCTAAAAGTCCATTAATTGGAGAATTCCACTGAATAGTTAAAAAATCCATAAAAGACCAAAGTAAGGCTGATGACTCTAATTTATAATTTAATTATAATTTATAATTAAAATGTTGTAATAGCAGCAACTGGAAATAGCGATCAATTTAACACCTATAATAAAGCATTATTTCCCTCAGTTTTAGGAATGTCAGACACTCTGCCCACACACAGAGGTCTCAAAATGTTTACAAGTGCTGTATGGCAACTGGATTTAATAGAACACTGAAATAAAGTCCTCGGCCTTATGTATATGGGAGGTATAAAGGAAACTCCAGTCATTCATCTACTTCACTTGAGAATTTGCATTTTTTAAGATTAATAGGTTGTGCCACACATTTTAAGACTCAGTCGCTCTTAAGTAAAACCCTCAATTATTGGCAGCATACTTTAAGAGGGACATGAACAAATTAAAGTACAATTAGATCAACATAAACAAAACAAAACAACTTCTTATGGATGAATTCCTCAGTGCCTACAGAGCACACAACACATGACATCAATTCAGTATTTAATACTTCTTGATTCCAATTTTGTCAAAATGTTAGAACAAGATATAGTCCCAAGGGGAGATATGATAATTGTTTTCAAAAGATAAGATTATCATGCAGACATAAGAATAGGTTAATTTTGTGCTGCCTTTAAAGATAGATAATCATTGAGAAGTACCAATTGGGGGCAAAATTTGCTTCCAAATAAGAAGGAATTTCGTGATAATTAAGTTTCCAATAGTAAGAGGTTTTTTTTTTTAAAGTAGTAACAATCTTGTTTTTGAAAGTATCCCATGAGAAAGCAAAAGAGGACTTGTAAATGACGGAATATTTCATGTTGAGACAATGGTCACTAGCATATTCACCTGATACTGGCATGGATTTTGGAAAACTGGCGAGGCTGGTCTCTGACGCACCTTGAAGCTCTCGGAGTCGAGTGAGGTACTGCTGTTGCCCCAGGGCTCCATCCTCACTGTCCAATGGCCTTCTCTGAGCAAGCCCTTGCTTCTGAAATGTCAACTTCAAACCACCTTCCTGTTAAATAAACACCATTATTAAGAAAGAAACAATTAAAAAAAATCTCATTGCAGTATATCAAGAGAAATTTCTTACTTAGAAAAAGTGAGGTTAAAAACCCTGGAACATTAATCAAGTTCTCTTCTTATTCATAAATCAATTGGAGAAAAACATTTAATCAATTTTTATAATGAATATTAAATATTAAAATTTCTATCTTAAATGAAAAAAAAAATCCAGGTACTATATACACTTATCTGAGCAAAACAAAGCTTTTCATGTTACTAGTACATTGTAACCCTTTCAGCTTTGGACATATGTCTCTGTGTACATTATTCACATGACATTTTAGAGGACATTATCCATGTTTTAGACACTGAGTAATCAATTTACCTTCAAAAATCATACTGAAAAATGAAATGTTACTGATAATAGCGCATGATAAATGTTTAAAACAGAAAGTACACTGACATACCATTTGAGTATTATATAAAAGAACCAAAACAATAAGAAACTGTCAGACTGTTTAAGAAAGCATCTTGATCAGCAGAAGGACTATTTTCAGAAGTATAGGTAGAGAAAACATATTTAATGATGATCCCTCTAGTAGAATATTCAAGTTTAACAACCTGGATATCAAAAAGAAAACAATCCAAATACCAGAAAACAAGTGTGTGAAGGAAGTAAGAGTAAGAGCAGGCAGCCATTTGCAGGAAAAGCATGCTGCACACCGCAATCGCAATCAGGTCCCAGGGCAATAAAAATAAACATACGTCTTTGATTTTCACTGTAAACTCCTTTTCTCGTACATGCTTCTTCACCTTTGACATCTGTGCTGACTGATCGTGTTCTTCTTTAACACCAGCACCTGGAGGAGTGGGAACGCTGGGCTCGCTGTATTCTGAAGCTGCACCAGAGCTGTCCAGCAGTTTTGTGGTATAGAAAGAAGCCACTGTGTTGGCATCGTAACTTCTTCTAGCTGAAGGCCACTTCCCTTTCAGAACTGTTTGACAAATACTGTCCAACCGGTTGATCATCACACGATCCTGGGAAAGTATGAACAACAAAGGGTAATTTTAGTAATTAAGCCAGAATTTTGGGGATTTAACATCATTTGTGTATTTGGTATGCATACATATTCTCATGTTCATATTATAACTCCATACAAATTCCCATTTGTGAAATTCAAAAATATTATATGATAAAGATATTTTTCTATTCTTTTGTTTTTATAATTGCAAGAGCAATAGCGGTTCCTTGTAAAGATTTCAAACAACTCAGAAGAATACTGAAGAGTAGAGAGTTCTCCACTCCCCCATTTCCCAACCTCACTCCTCAAGCCTAAGTACTCTTCTACTAGTCTGGTCACATACTGGAAGAAGAACTGTACTAATACAATCTGAACTTCTACCACTGCATGTACATGTACTTCAAAGAAGTTTTTTTCTAGGTCACAACTGGCTATGGTAAATTTCTTCAAGGAGACTCACTTAAAAGGACTTATAAAAGCACTTGAATATTAACTTGTATGTGAACTTAAGTATTCATTATCTTTTCCTCTAAATATTCTAAGGTTATGTTGAGAAACACATACATTTAAGGAGACCTAATTTACTTGATAGTAATATTTGATACTTTTAATGCCAATACCAAATGTCATACTACATTTTATAGTGATCATTTTTTCCCTACATAATATGAATTTCTATCATTAAAGTGATACAGAAAAATACTCAAAAAATGGCCTATTCCAGCAAGAAATTATTCATTTACCTTTGGCCAATATGAAGCTGCCAGCATGTATCCACCTTGCAGGATGTAAGCGGACTCTGGTGTCCCATTGTTCATCTGGAAACTATCCTGGGTCTCATCCTGGGTAGTGCTCAGTGATGCAACACTTTCTTCATCATAGGCTTTCACATGAGGGGCACCTTCTGCTAAGAATAATTATAACTGCTTCAAAAAGATGGCATAACACAATTTTACATATAATCTTCAAATTTTATATAATTATTCAGATATATTTGAAAATGAAAAGTTAGAAGTAAAAAAAACATTCATCTAGAATAAAGAACTCATTATTTAAAAAGTTAAAACAAAAAAGCATAATAAGTGGCTTTAAGGAGTTTAAGGACAAAGGGTTAAGAAAACATCCCTTTCTGCATGAAAATCTGACCCTTGGTTAATTCTCTAAATTCTGTTTCCCTGGAAATACATAAACTCCTGACTGATAAACTATATCTGGACTGGGAAGACACAAGTACGTAATTCTATAAGGAGGGGACCCTCATAATCGGGCATGCCCCTTGTAACCCAGAAAGTCATGCCTTTGGAGTTTTTATAGGGGACTCTTGCTCCTGTGGGTACTAGAGTGGCTCCTGTGCCCACCTGATTTTGACTCACTTTCTTGCTCCTGAACTGCTGGACTGCTGGTAGGACATTTGCAGAGGAGGACCACCTAACATTACTCTACTGACAAGCTGTGGTTCCCATCTTAGATCTTTCTGAATAAGGCCAACTAGGGCTTATGATACTCTTATAAGTCTGACTGGCAGCTGTTACAGAATATAACCTTTATTTGTTCACTGATCAACTTGTTTCAGGAAAAACAAAACACTAAATTTAAGGCAATCACAAAGACATAAAATTGTGGCATAAAGTCTCTAATCCTCTGCCTGACTAACCCAATTGGCACTGTGAATGAATAGAGAGTATGAAACAGTAATCTAGTTGCCTTTTCAACAGTCCTGATCTGAGAAAAATTTGTACACATAAAATTTAAGCTAACAATTTTAAAAATGCTTAAATTATCTGAATCCATTCATTTTCCCTTGGAATGTTGTCTTAAAGGAGTAAGCACTTTATGCATATACCTCGCTTTTGGACTTCCTCTTCTTCACTGTCACTTTCTTCTGACGAAGATGAAGAGGATGATGAGGAAGAGGAGGACGAGGATGAGGATGAAGATGATGCTGAAGAACAAGAGGAGGAAGAAGAAGAGCTAGAGCCTGATCGAGAGCGGGAACAAGAGGAGGAGGAAGATGAGGAAGAAGACGATCTGGAAGAACAGGATGATCTCTCAGAATCAGAGTCAGAATCAGAACTAGACTCTGATCCTCTTTTGTGGACTCGCTGTTTCTTAGAAGCTGGGTTTGGAGTTAGAGGTTCTGTTCTGGCTGCAACCATGCGTCTGTCTGTTTCACTTTTTCCACCAGATTTCTGGTCTCCAGGAGCCTGGGGTAAAACACCATTCTTTGGACTCACAGGCTCAGACTTTATTAGTGTCCTGGTTTCCTCAGAAGACATAGATTCCTCTTCAGAAGACTGAGGCTCCTCTTTAAGGTTTTCACTTTTAACTTTCATATCCTCTAAAATAATACCTTTAGGATCTAGGAGCCTAGGTAGAGAGGTAAGAGGAGAAGCAGAAAGTGCTACTTGGTATTGCTGTAAAAGTGGGGTAGAAGTCCTCGAATGAGCCATCTTACTTTGACTGTAGTTCCTTTGAGCTGCCATAAATGAGAGTTCAGGGTCACGAAGAATGTGATAGTCTGTTCGGCTCACCCCGTGTTTAGCAGCTCCAATGAGCAAGTCCCTATCATGAGGGCCACATTCCCACCAAACTGGTAAGTCTGGATTCGGATGGCAAAGCTTCAAGCGTTCAAACAGCTGTGGATGTCGGAGGGCCTGTTCTCTTACTTTCCTTAGAAGTTCGATGCGATACAAAGTCCTAGAAGCACGTTCTTCTGTGATTGGCTGGATAAAAATATTTGGATCCACCAATTCTACATTGAAACAAGAGCAGAAACATTATCCTCAAAAATACTTCATTATACATTGAAAACAAATAATGCAACTTCTAAAACATACCTCTACTCAGTATCATTGTATAATTTAACATTTTTAAATGAGAAGAAATGTAAGTTTTAAAAAGAAGTACTACATTGCAAATCAACTATACTTTAATAAAAAAATGAAGTGCTAAAAATTATGTTAAAATACAATATATAACATTGGATCTACAGAAAGTTAAGTAAAACATTAAGATTATTTTGGGAGTACGTTTTATAACTAGGAAGTTACTTTTAAGAAATTCCCTAAGAGCTATGTCATACTATCAAAGAGAAGAACACTCAAACTCACTTATAAATACAAATGAAAACTGTTAAATAATGCCCCATAAACAAACCTAAGTTCATATATCCTTAACTGCAGGAGGTAACTCAGGGCGTTTCAGTGAACTCACAGGGACACCAAAGGTTTTCTCAAAATTTTAGGGAAATAAAGGAATAATTGTTAAACACTGTATGAAATTCTAGCCTGAGATAGTTCAGTTTCAACATCAGATCATACTATATTCCTTTTGATGAGGTCATATCTTTGTGAGAGAGATACTGGCAGTTAGGAATTACTCAGAAAAAGACAGAAGCTTGTTGAAATAATGTATACACCACTTGAAGGAGTTCCTAATGGCCAAATTTCAAACAATGTGAACATCAAAATGAATACTGACAGTATTGGATTATAACCTACAGAATTAAAAAAAACCCATGAGTTCATACTAATATGAATAAATAATTAAGCAGACTAGGGAAAAGGAACAGCTCTTCCTTGCAGTAGAATCCATAGTAAAAACTGCTGGAGATAAGATCTACAAAAAATTAACAGGTGAAAGTTTGAGGAGAAAGAATTTGTGTGATCTCAAAGTATCTTCTCAAGATATCTGTTAACTCTAGGGAAACGATAACAATTTTACACTGGAGAAATGCAGCATAAACTACCTAAACCAAACAATTAAGGGCAGCATCATCAGTAATAAGACATACTGACATCATGAATCCCATGATATTACGTTCTGAGAAGGCCACAACATCATTTCTGTGGTACTCTTGCCAAACATGCATAACCTCAATCCAGTCATGTGAAAACACAAGACAAATCCAAATTGAGGGATTTAATGGTTAAAACTGACTGAAGATATCAAGGTCATTGAAGACAAAAAACCCAAAACCCCAAACAAACAGAAATCCCCCCAAAACCAAAACTGAGACACTGTTACAGATTGCAGGAGGCTAAGGAGAAAGAAAAGCCAAATACAACGTGGGCTCCTAGAACAAAAAAGGACATCCGTGGAAAAACTGGTAAGATTTGAACAGATATTTAGTTTAGTTACCGGTACTGTACTAATGTTAATTTCCTGGGTCATGTAAGATTTTAACATTAGGGGAGGAAGAGTGAGAGATACTTTAAGGAAACTCTCTGTATGGGCTTCAAAAACAATGAATTCACCCCAGAACCGTTCCTTAGCTGAGCTTTAGCAGCTCTGATTAGTTGTTTTTGTTTTGTTTTGTTTTGTTTTTTGAAGGCCCTGGTTTTTTTTTCCCTACTGAAACTCTTCAAGACGTCTTTTGAGTGGATACCTCATTCCTTGCAAAATGATTTGTGTAAATAAGCCCTCTAACACAGTTCCTATGAGACGGACTAAAAATATAAATTAGTTCTGTTTAACCAAAGCTATCCTTTATCTTCAGCCTCCCACAACCATAAATCTAATTCTAAATAAAAACACTTACTATTTTCTCAAAATTCAATGTGTACCTTTATTCTCTTTCAATCTCATTTCTTTTGTTTCTTTTTGGGGGGATGGGGGAGGTAATTACATTTATTTATTTATTTTTAATAATTAATTTTAACTGAACCCAAGACCTCGTGCATGCTAAGCATGCACTCTACTATTGAGCTATACACGTCCCCTCCTCCCCTCAGATCTTACTTCAATAACAGAATTAAAGAATAGGGGATCTTTAAGCAGAATTTACTTACAATTCATAAAAATCGGTAACACATTAAACTAGTATCGAAATAAGAGTTTGAAATTTCTTTTACTAATTTTGCATTTTTGAATGAAACAAGGAAAAAAAAACTTTATACATACCTTCTTTGGAAGGAAGACGACAAACCCTCCGACACATAGACATGAATGCATACAAATATTTCTCCAGACTATCATCAGTTTTCTTATGTAGCCTAGCCATAGCTCTAAATTTTGTCCAATCAAACTGGCCTCTGTCAGGATCAAATACCACTCCAAATGTAGATACAACTCTATAAAAGTCAGCTTCTTCTCTTCTTGTCCACCTATTTTGAATCAAATTAAAGAGGAAGCCACATTTGTCACAGAAATAAATATTTATTAATGCTGAATATAATGGCTATAATAAAAATTTAAAATATTTCAAGTACCTAACACTTTCAAGGATTAAATCCAGGGTTACTGCCTTGTAAACACGTTTTTAAATGGTGGTTGACTCATCTATCCAACTATGTTTCTTTTCCTTCAGACAGTAATAGTTTTTTGCATATTTACTGTGTGAAAAAAATATGCATGGGATACAAGATTGTGTAAGACATGATGATCCTACCTTCAAGGAAAAGACAAAACATATCAAACTTATGTACAGTATAAGGTAGTATTGTATAGTTGCATGTGTTACAGAAACCAACAAGTTTAGGAAAGCACAGAAGAAGTAAGGATCGGTTCAAACTTGAGTGATCAAGAAAGGCATCACCGAGTAAGTGGCATTTAATACGGAACAAGGGTAAGATAAGGGAGGGAACTAGAAAAAGAGCACAGAATAAGCAAAATAGGAAGTAACATACATGTTCAGGGATGATGACTATTCCACAATGAAAAGGAGATGGCTCATATTGGGGACAGAGGGAGATAGGCTTGGGGTCAGATTGTGAAAGGCTCTAAATGCCTGAATAAAACTAGCCTCCATTCAGTTGAAAGCTCCTAAAGATACTTTAAGAGGGTAATATCCTTGAGCACCATAGATCTGCAAATAAAGTCTATCTATGGAAACTTTTCCTGGTTAGCAATCAGTTTTTGTTGTGTAAATGAGAAAAAGCGTATGAAAAAGACCCTTGAAAAACCTTAACAGGCCATTTTTATCAGAATGATACATTAAGAAGATTAATGATGATGTAAAAATAGTCAGTCTGGGAAACCAATCAGGTATATGAACCTTGCACCTGGGTGATAAAAGTAGGAATAAAAACAAAGGATAAATTCAAAGATTACAGAGGGCACACAAAACACTGACACCCACCTTCAAAGAATTTACAACTTAGAAAGATAAGACATGGAAAGGAAAAGATGAATGTCATTACAGTATCTTTTTTAATTTTGAAAATGAGTAGTTTTATTTAGGTAAGTGCTATATGACTGCAGAAAACAGAATACTGTGAGCTAGTCTGGTTGAGAAAAAAACTAATAGAGGATAAGGACATGCGTCAAACTCTGAAGGAGTAGTAGGGCTAGGTATGGACTAAAGAGCAGGAAGAAGGGTATTCCAGGTGACATGAACAACCTAAGGAGGGTACTGAGTCAAGACGAAATGGGACATTCAGGCTGAGGGAAAAGTAGTGAATAAATTTAGTGAATAAAATGAAACGCATGCTGAAGCCTAAACTGAAGAGGCTCTTGAGTTGCGGCTTAAGAACTTAGACTTTATGCCTATAGTAAATTAGGAGCCACTGAATATCATATAAACTAATACTTTAGGAAAATTATCCAGATCTGCCAGACCGAGGGAAAATAAACGTATATGGTAAAGATGGCCACAAATTCTTTGCCACTCTTCCCTTTGAGAGATGCAACCTATTTCCCTTTCCCTTAACTCTTGGTTGGCCCTGTGACTTTTTTTGACCAGCAGTAAGTGACAGAAGTGACACTTTGTAACTGCTGAGGCTGGGCCTTAAGAAATCTGCAGCTTCTGCCTTTGCCACTTGGAATGCTCTCCCTTAGAGTCTGAGCTCCCATTGGGCAGTCAGCACCAACGGCCAGCCATGTGAGGAAGGCCATTCTCAAACTTCCAGCCATTCTCACACTCCAGCCAGTATCATGGGAAGCAGAAGAACCACCTAGACAACCCAAAGAATCATGAGAAACAAAAAACTGATGCTATTTTATGTCACTATATTTTGAGGTGGGTTAGATAACTGAAACAGTATATTCACGTAGGTAGTAGTATTTGAAGATTACATCTAGGATAGCTAAAATCTTAAGTTTCAGACTAACTAAACTCTGGTTACAATGAATGTGTTGCAAATGAAACAAAAGAGCAATGACTTATCTTTCAAAAAACACCCAAAGATCCAAATTTAATAAGGAGGCCAGGTTACTGCTAGACTTTCTTATTCTTTTCTATGTATTCTATCCTTTTTAAGAAGTTAAAACTTTCAGGATGAGAGAAGGTTGCCTGTCTTCCTAACAAAGTCTCTTGCAAGAAGTTTTGCTACTATTCGTTTCCCTTTGACAGCAGAAGTTTTAAGTTTATGCCTCTGTATAAAGCATAGATAAACTTCTTTTCTTAGATTCTTATATTTCATTAATGTCATAATAAAATAGGATACAATGGAATTTATTTCACATAATCTACGCATATGTTTCACTAGTAATTTAATTCTTGAGTTTGTACCTTCATTTCCCCCCATACCTCACTATTAAAAAACATGACAAAAGAATGATTAAATATAAAGTATGACTAGTAACTATAAAATGCAATAATTATGTTAGTTTAACCATATTTGTATACACACATATTTGTGACTATATATTTCTGCACAGGTGTATATGTACACAAAGCACTTTGTATCGACCAACGTCTCTACCTATGTATGTTTTTCACAGTGAGATAATCGTACTCTAACATACAGTACACTGTATTTAGATAATATGTATTAAAAATTTAGTGCTATTGCCTTACCTCTGCTGTCTTTCTATCTTGGCTGCCATTTTGGGATTAAGAGTGGCTTCTTCATAAAGAGGCTGCATTACACTGGCAGGCACTGAGAAAGTAGGCTGTATTTGCTGGATCTGTCTGTTTTTATTAGTACGCTGATACGCAGTGATGAGCCGCCTCAAACGTGTGGTTAAAGCTGACTGAGTAGGCCAATAAATTTTATCACCCTCCATCAGTTGACCATCTACATTTAAAGAAATTCATGTCAATTAAAAAAAAAACAACCCCAAAACTAAAAACCAAACCAAAACAAAAAACTAAACAGATACTGCCATAAAGCTCCCAAAAAACAGCAAAATTTCCTCAATTTTTTTCTCTCAATCTAATGTGAAAAACAAAAAACAAATCTCTTATCATAAAAAAGTTTTAACTATAGCTCTAAAAGCATTACAACAAACATTAAGAGCAAGCTCAAAGTAAATAGGTCACAGTGGACTAAAGAACCACAATGTTATATATTTATAGAGAACTTCATTTGCACAGAAAACACAACTCTTGGATTTCCAGGTCTAACACATCTTACTGGCAGACAAATACTCAATGCCTTAACTTAAAAAAATTAAAAGTCAAACTGAAATTCATGAGAAGTTGAATACTGTAAACTCTTCTAATTGAAACCTTCCGAACTAAATTTATCTCAATTTAATTAGAATGAAAACATTTAAAAAGTCATTATGAAGGCACATATATTTAAAAAAATTCAATATGACAATGTGGTAACTTTTACGCTTTCATTTACCTAATAAAGTGTAAGATCTAACTCTCTATTTCCAAGGTGTAATATTACAGTCATATATACACCATAATCAAGTGGTAATCATTCATGCTAAAAAAAAAAACAAAAAACAAACGATTCCTTTATTCCTAGTAGACCTACAGGAAGGTGAGGCACTACTCCCGGTGAATGCCACTAGGAATGAGTGCACTCTAGTGACAGTATGGTTCTACCTTGATATCAGAATGAAGTGAAGCAAAAGCCTGTACAGAAAATCTTTGTAGAAATTAAGCGATAAAAGAATGGTTCCCAGTGTGCATATTAACAAATGAGAAGTTAAATGGATTATTAAATTAACACTAACGGTCCATTTAATGGTAAAAGCTCACATACCAGTTTAATAATCAAGTCATAAAATCATCAAAGCTTCTATTCTATAAACATTCAGTGAGTCACTGCATATTTTACTAAAATAATCTTTTAAAAATAATAATAAACTAAACCTACTGTTAAATTTACAGTCAACTAGTACGTTCTATAATGACTATAACTGTCTTCAATAAAAATTTCACACACACTTGAAATATTATAGAAATGTATTAATTTACTGATTTCATGGTATCATGTTAATGTTAATTTACAATAACACTAAGTAAAGAAATAAATGCTATTTACCTCCATCTGCTATAACAAGATCTCCAGGTGAGGAAACATCATCCTTTTAAAAGAACACAGAAATTTGTCACAGGGTAACTGGGTCAAGATATGATAAGAGAATCAATCTTCTTTATTAATAGAGGACTTTCTTTTGCAAAAGAATTTTAAAAATTCAATTTATTTAAGGTAAAAAATCCAAAACCAAAAACACTTCACTCATTTCTCCCACCCCACCGCCACCCACTGCCTCTGGCAACCACAATCTGTTCTCTATGAAGTTAAAAAAAATTTTTTTTTAGATTCCACATATAAGAGAGATCACACAGCATTTGTCCTTCTGTCTGACTTATTTCACTTAGAATGATGCTCTCAAGGTTCATTCATATTGCTGCAAATGGCAAGATTTCATTCTTTTAAAGGCTGAATAATAGTGCATTATATGCATATATATGTATCTCACAATCTTTTTATCCATCTATCCAGTGATGGACACTTAGGTTTTTTTCTATATCTTGGCTATTATAAATAATGCTTCAAGTAACATGTGATGGTGGTGTATGTATCTTTTCTAATAAATTACTGTTTTCATTGTCTTTGGATAAATACCCATAAGTTTGATTGCTGGATGATATGACAGTTCTATTTTTAATTTTTTGAGGAACCTCCATATTGTTTTCCATAGTGGTTGCACCAATTGACATTCCCACCAACAATGCACAAGGGTTCTCTTTTCTCCACATTCTAGCTAATACTTGTTATTTCTAGTCTTTTTGATAATAGTTATTCTAAAAGATGTGAGGTGACATATCATTGTGGTTTTGAATGTCATTTCCCTGATGATTAATGATGTAGAGTCTTTTCATGACCTGTTGGCCATCTATACACCTTCTTTAAAAAGAAGCCTACTCACATTTTAATCAGATTGTTTGGTTTTTTGCTACTGAGTTGTATGGGTTATTTATATATTTTGGATATTAGCCCCTTATCAGATATATAATTTGCAAATATTTTCTCCCATTCAGTAGGCTGCCTTTTCATTTTGTGGATGGTTTCCTTCGCTGAACAGAAGTTCTCTGATGTAGTTCCACTTGCTTATTTTTGCTTTTGATGTCACATTTAAAAAATCATCAGCAGGACATATGTCAATGAGCTTACCACCTATGTTTTCTTCTAGGAGTGCTATGGTTTCAGATCCTATGTCTTTCATCGATTTTGAGTTGATTTTTGTGTATGCTGTAAGATAGAGGTTTAGTTTCATCCTTTTAGTTCTGGCTGTCCAATTTTCCCAACATTAAGAAACTCTTTCCTCGTATATTCTTGGCTCCTTTGTTGTAAATTAAACATGTATGTGTGGCTTTCTCTATTCTGTTCCCATGATCCATGTGTCATTTTTAATGCCAATACCATACTGTTTTAATTACTACAGGTAAAATACTTTGAAATCAAGGAGTGTAATGCCTCCACCTTTGTTCTTCTCTCTCAAGATTATTTTGGCTATTTGGGGTCTTCCGTGGTTCCATTCACATTTTAGAATTCTGGGGTTCTATTTCTGTGAAAAATACCATTGGAATTTTGATAGAGATTGCCTTGAAGCTGTAGAATGTTTTGGGTAGTATGGACACTTTAACAATATTAATTCTTCCAATCTATAAGCACAGAATATTTGTGTCTTCTTCAATTTCTTTAACTAATATTTTATAGTTTTCAATATACAGGTCTTTCACCTCTTTGGTTAAGTTTATTTCCAGGTATTTTATTCTTTTTTGAATACAACTGTAAACAGAATTAAAAAAAAATTTCTCTTAGAATTTTCTTTTTTTCATTTTGTTAGTCAGAATTTATGATACATTCCTTTTTTTTAATCGAAGTAAGTCAGTTCACAGTGTTGTGTCAATTTCTGGTGCACAGTATAATAATTCAGTCATACATATATACACATATTTTCATTTTCATATTCTTTTTCATTATAGATTACAAGATATTGAATATAGTTCTCTGTGCTACATAGTATAAACTTGTTTACTATTTTATATATAGTAGTTAGTATCTGCAAATCTCGAACTCCCAATTTATCCCTTCCCATCCCCAAGATTTATTTTTTTCTCTTAGAATTTTTAATTATTAATTTGCCAAAAATAAAAATTTTAATTTCTTGTTCTCAATTCTTTCCCTTTCACACTAGTCTATTGCTACTGACACTTCAGACCAGTAATTATCTATTGAAATTATTTTCTCTTCTGTGATTACTTTTAGGTCAGTTTCTTTTTCCCTATCCTTCCTCTAACTGCAAATACGCCTCAGGTTTTATTTACAATTGATTTATTTTTGTTTGTTTACATATACCAAGTTTCATAATTTATTCTTTCTCATATTTGGTTATTAGATAACCTGCAAATGTTTTCTTTTTCTGCCTTGAACACTCTGCTTGTGTTATATTATCTTATTTTTATCTGTCAACAGAGCATCTCCAATTAGGTATCCCAACGTTACTGTAAATAACATACTCATAACTTTGGTGATTTTATCCCAGTGACTACTAGTTTCAACTGCTGTTTTAGAAAAGCCCAAAGTTAGAACTATCATCATTCCTTTATAGGTGGGTCTTTTATCTCTAGTTGCTTTTGAAATCTTCTCTTTGTTTGGTATGTCTGTACTTCACCAGGTGTTTCTTGAAGTGGATTTAGTCGCATTTATTCCTGCCAAGATTCACTTTACTTTTTGAATCTGACGATTCATGTATTTCATCAAGTCTGAAGAATTCTTAGCTGATAACCCGTAAAACAGGGCTTCTCCCTTATGCTCTCTAGTCTCTCCCTCTGGAATGCCTATTACCCACATGCCAGACATTATCATGCTATAATTTTTTTATCTAAAAAGCTTTTTATTTCATTGTACTGCTTTTTTATTTGTTGCCTCTCAGCTCTAAATATACTCCCTCTCATACCTTTTGCTAGTTCTAAGAAAAAACAGATCTGGGTTCTTTATTTTTTCTGGGCCAGCCAGAGTGGTGTTAAGCTTTGTCAGTAGTAGGAGCCAGAGAAGAAATAGGTTTTTCTTCCTGGTTCCTGTGAGTTCCTCCATTCTCAGCCCCCACGGCACATGCAGGGTCCTCAGTGCCCAGCTCCTGCAGTTCAGGCAGCTTCTTTAGCACCTCTTGGCCAGCAACTTCCCCTGAGCAACCTCCCCTCTGGGTGGTTTTGTAATGGAATGCCTCCAGTGAGACACTTCTCCAGGAAAAGCTTCTTTGGCAACCTGAGAGGGTGGATTTCCATGAAGTTGCTCAGGTGTGGCAACATAGCAACACTTCTACTACCTAGTGAGCTATGGCCACACCCTCCCCAAAAGGTCAGGATCTCAACCCTGATGGGGACAAGGCCCTTCGTTTTGTGCTGTATCTCAGCCTTAGGAGTAATGGCTATCCCTATATTCTTAAGAGTTCTCTTTACTTCCTACTAGTCCATCTCTCATTATTTCAATCCCCCATAACAGTCAATAATTCTTTACATTAAATTTTCCCTGTTCAAATTACTATGTGTTTTCTCTCTCCTGATTGGCCCCAACTGTTTCATCATACTATATTATGGATAATGTCCGCTCTCTATTTTCTAAATAATTTCTTCTCTCATGAGCTGTGTCCAATCTGTTTCTCCAACAGAATGTTTAACCCATTTGTTGAGTTCTAAATTTCAATGACAGTATTTTCCACTTCCAAAGTTAATATAATTCTTTTTCATATGTCGTTAGTCTTTTAAAATCATATCTTGTCTTTCTTTTGTTCTTGGTTCTTTCTTTAACGTCTTTAATCATTTAAAAATGTATTTATTTTCAATTTCAAGAGAGCTATTATCAGAAGTTCTTAGGGATCTAATCTTTTCCTCTGTTGTATTTGCTAACATTTACTCATGGTAAATTATTCTTCATATATTTAAAATTCTGGGATTTTGACCTCATTTTATGGAGGTCTTTATCTTGTGTAATCTAAATTGAAGTTGTTTCTTCTAACAGTTCTTTTTCTTTGTTTTTACCAGGAACCTTGAGGGTATTACCAGCCTGGGACCTCTCTTTATATTACATTTTTGGCTTAAGGGTTCCCGGACCGTGCAGAGTAAGTAAAAGAATTCAAACCATAACCTTCAAGAGAAGGTAGGCCTCTGGCTATGAATTCTCAGAGGAAACAATTTTCTCCCTACCCAGAGCCCATGCTGAGATAAATTTACTTGTTTCTCTGTGCTGTTTGGCAGAAAGTACTACCCTTTCTCCTCAGTGCCCAGCTCCTGTAGTTCAGGCAGCTTCTTCAGGGTTCTGACTTCACTGGATTTCAGTTCTCACTGCTATACACCTAAGCCTCACCTCTCGTCCTCACAGGGGCATCAATAACCAAGTCCTTTGGCAACCAAGACCAGCAAACGCTACCTGACTGCCATAGCATTGTCTAGTCTTTAACCATGCTCTCACAAATATTATAGAAATTCCTCACCTCTTTTAATATTTCCCTAACCCAACAGATTATTTTCTGTATTTTGATCCAACTCTTCTTTCTTTTGACTTTCTATAGCAGCTCAGAATTCCTCTAGGCTCCATCATCAATTTCAAACCGCTTTATGTAGGTATAGCTTCTATCTGTTGCCGTGTACCTCTAGTATCTAGCTCTCACCCTGCTTTGGGATTTTGCCCTTGAACACTGTTCCTTTGGTTCCTAGTAGTGTTGCATGTTGGCAAGCACCATTTTATCCATATGTCCATACCAGCCTCCAGCTTGTCTAGAAGGAGAGATCAAGCAAATTCTTTCTGAAAGGTTATTTGTGATGTCTTTCAACCTAAGTTGATCACTAACTTAGATAATCTTCTGGGGAATTAGGCATAACAAAAACATATGAGGGAAAAACACAAAAAGGAAAATGCAAACAAAAGAAAACATGGATAACTAGAATTGAAGATTTAAGAATATGATCCAAAGCATACCTCTATATCGTCTTTAAAGAGAGCTGGGGCAGGTTTGTATTCTGGATCTTCCACATCCCTGTTAAATACCAACAAATGCTATAATTAATGTACTAAACTTAAAATTTCTCTAGGCAGGACAGACAAATGAGGTATTGTTGGAAGGATTTTTTAGTGTGTTTCAAAGACAGACTGAAGCTTCTGTTCTTTAGCCAGGGGACCAAGTACAAGTCCAATAGTATGAAGGCTATTGTATGGCAAGTCAGAAGAAAGCTAGTTCTAATTTACTCTTACTCTCAAGTTCACTTATGTGATATTATCAACCTTATTATAGTCTCTTACTTTTCACTTTTGATAAGAAAAGAAAGGTAATAAAGGCCTTATAATAGGTATAATGAACAGTATCATATTTCTCTTCAATTGTAATATTCTTAGCTTTCTCTTTCCTCTTATGCCCCTAAAATTTTATGGTCTCAATTGCCATGACCATTAAGTATGGAAAAATGAAGAACAACTCATCAAAAGAATGCGGTGAGGAAGGTCCAGTTTCTTCCTTGATCATAGTCTGTTGCATAAATGCTAACTTATTAGAGTATCATTAGCTCCTTTGGATTGTAAACTCCAATTTTCTTACTACTACATTATTTAAACATAAACATCACTGCCATAGAATATGCTGATGTTGACAGAGATATATGGAGAACTCATGACTCTGAAATGCACGTACCCATCCATATAATCATTCGCCCTCTGTTCTGCAGCAACTGCTTTCTCATCAGGTTTTCCCACTCTTTCCAAAAAGCATAATGCTGGGTCTGCTCGGATAGTGTTATATTTTTCATAACCTGGAGAGACCACCAATTATGAAAGTTAAAAGGGTAAAAAGGAGAAAAAATATAAATATAAATATTCTTCATATTTAGGATGGAAGACGCTCCTGGACTAAAGGGACTGTATATTAAAATTATATAGGCTAAACATTTTTCTAGAAATTAACATAAACCTTACATGGTCTGGCAATATGTATATTTAAAAATCTAGATTAAATTTATTAGTTAAAAAAGGAGGAAAAACTGATCATACACAATATATTTCACATAAAAGCTCTTCCTGAGAGGGGAAGTTATGTGACATTTATATATAGAAGGGACAGGTCACATATGCCACCCTTCATGAGGAAATGTAGTGACTGGTAGACATAGTTTAGGAGTGTATGCTTTATATGATGTATATAATAACATGGGTGTTACTGGAATAAAGCTGTAAGTGGAAATCAATAAACCGAGCAGCTGAATTACACTATACATAGAAGACTCTACCTACCTTACTTCTCACTTACCATGCTTAAAAACTCCAATAAGGAGTGACTTATCAGCATCAAAATCCCACCATTCAGCAGGAACTTCTGAGTGGTCTGGTTCTGGGACCCAAACATCAATGTCACTTAAAAAAAACCATGATACGACTTTATGAGTTATCATAAACAAGTCTAAGGGGAGGTGAAATTTTATATAGCTTCAAAAAAAAATTGTGGTTTTTAAGAAAAAGAAATTCTATTTAATTGTTTTTTTTAAGTTTTCCACAATTACCACCAATTAAAATTACAAAATTGCACAATAACAACAAAGATACCATAAAATGAATTAATATTCTTAATCACAATACAAAAAGTAAGTTTCAACCCATTTACTTTACTCTTATCATATTCTTTTCATTGATTTCTTTGAGATACAAGCAAAGGGCTTTATCAGAAAGTAGATACTTATGTCAGCAAACAGCTTGGCAAAAATCATCTGGTTCAAATATTTCATTTTGTATATGAGGAGACTGAGGCCCTAAAAAGGCAAATGAATTGCTCTAGACTGTAAAATAAGTTACATCTCTTCTAGACCACTACTGCTAGGAAAATCACATGGAAAAATTAAGCACTGTCTACAGGTAAAGGAAAATGCAAGCTTTTGATTCGTAATTTGATTAAAACACTCAAAGTGCTATTTTTATGCTGTATATAAATACCATGCCACAAAATGACAATAAGGCACTAAATTAAAATGATAAATCCATAGTGCTTTGGTAATTTGGTGGTTTTCATTAGTATGAAACAACTACAGCACCTGTAATTTTATAAATTTAATTTTCTTTTACTTTGCTTCTCACTTGAAATTATTATTTTCCCAGAAACATTCTGCAAGTAACACACATAACATCTCTAAAAAGGAGAAGATGCCACGTATAGAAGGACTGAAAAAAGTCATGGGGCAACAGTTCATTTGTAAGTTGGTTGTCACTGGGAACTCAAAATAAATTTTCATATAGATATAAAATGATAAATGGTCAGTATGTTCCTGGGCTAGTCCACAAGAACCCAATATTTAACCACTAACATAGCTGAAATAAAAGACATTGGTAATGAAAAATAAAGATTTACAAATTTTATAATAAAACATTAAAAAATGGTAACAAATATTACTTTTATTTTTCATTAAGTTTTTTTTGCCAGAAGACAGAAAGAAAACTTTCAGGACTTTAAATGAACACCTCATTAAATCTTATTTTGCTTAAAAAAGGGGTCACAATCACAAATTTTTTTAGTTTTAGTGCAGAAAAAGAAAGGAAGAGTGATTTTCCTGTGATATGGCAAACTTTGAAAAATAGATGAGGAAAAATATAGTAAAAGAAGATATTTTTGATTGCATTCCTGGCCAGGATTAAACAAAGCAAAAGCACTGAAATATAAACGAAAGGGGAATGAACTCTGGAGGTAGGATCCCCAAGAGGAAAAAATTAAGTGGGTCAGATACTGTAGTTCCCCTTACCAACCATCAGGTGGCACCCTAAGCTCAAAACATTGTGATTGTTATCTGAGGTGGAAGGTTTTCCTGCTTGTAAAGAGTAAAAGGCACTCAGTATTTACCTCATGGTTTAAACATAAGTGCCACATGCATGTTAAGTGTTCATTAACTGCTGGAGAAGAAATATAACAAGGTGCATGTACTCTTGTTGATTTCTGGTTTTAGAGATTAGTTCACGTGCTATCTCTTGCATAAAGCCTCCTTTAACTTCTCCAGGCTGGAACATTCATTCAAAATAGATTTTAACAGTATTCTCTATATGCCAGTAATGGCAATAATAAGACAGTTACACCTCTGTCTTTGTGAAGAGGTACCTGCAAACTTGTGATGAGTGCTGTGACAGGGTACTCTGGGTATGTGCTTAAACCAGCCTTGAGAGGACAGGGACGCTGAGTCGATGTCGGCTGAGCAATAAGCGGTGGAATATGGAGGAAAGGAGGAAAAAGAATGTTTCAGCAAGAATGCAAAAGTTTGGAAGTATTAGTAACTATGGTACATTTGAGAAATGTGGATCTGAAGTTCAGAAGAGAAGTGGGCTGGAGATAGATTTGGACGTCACCAGTACAGAAATAAAAATTGATGCTGTGGAAGAGATGAGAACACCCAAGAAAATGGACAAGAAGAGATGGCCAAGTGAGGACATATTAGAGACAGGTGGAAGCAAAGCCCGAAAAGGAAAAGTGGTAAGCAGAAAGCTAAAAAGAAAATCTACAGGAGAATGGTATCACAGAAGCCTTCTAAGAAGAAGGAGGTTGTCACAAAAGGTAAAGTAAGATAAATGCTATGATATATCCATGAAATTTAGCAGCAATGTGGATGAAGAACTTCTTAAAGTAGATACTGGAGTGAGGGGTAGAAGCTGAACTGCAGTACAATGTACAGTGAACGGGGAGAAGAGAAAAAAAAATGGGACAGCAAATTTTTTTAATGGCGGAAACTTTTAAAAAACATTTATTTTTATATACAGTGGCTAACATTTGTAAATCTCAAACTCCCAAATTTATCCCTTCCTACCCCCTCTCCCTAGTAATGTAAGATTGTTCATATGTCTGCGAGTCTGTTTCTGTTTTATAGATGAATTCAGACTGTCTTTCTTTGTTTTTTAGATTCTACATATGAGTGATATCATACGGTGTTTTTCTCAGATACTTCTTAAATGAAGTTTGGCTCTGAAATCAAGGAGAGTAAATAATACGGTAGTCTGAAGAGAATGGGGTCCAAAAATGGGGTGTGTGTGTGTGTGTGTGTGTGTGTGTTGAGGGAGATGTGTTAAAATCCAAATGAGAAGCCAGAGAGGGAGAGATTAATGAATGAGAATAATTCACAGACAGCAGTTCCTGGGAAATTACAAGGGGATCAAATCCAGTCAGACCAAGGGAAAAGAGGAGCCAATTAGTCAACAAATATTTACTGGGCAGTTACTATTTCTAGAGGCTGGGAGTACAATGATCAATAAGACAGCCAGCATACTTCACCTTCAAGCAGCTTAAATTGTAATGAGAGGAGAAAGAAAATTTAAAAATAAATATAATTTTTAATAGTAATAGGTATCATGAATGAGATCAAATAAGGTTAAGTAATAGTGAGTGACTGGTGTTCTGCTTTAGCGAGGGTAGGCAGGGAAGGCCTATCGGAGGAGGTGAAACCTCAGTTGAGATCGCCTGACATGCTGAAGGAATAGAAACACTGGTGTGACTAGAGGACTGTGGGAGAAGGACAGAGGGGAGAAGGAGGTCACAGAGCTATGCAGGGCAAGTAGGACTGGATCTTATACTGAGAGAAATGAGAAGCATTTGCAAGGTTTTAAGAAGGGGAGTGTCATGGCCTGATTTTTGCTTTAGAAAGATCACTCTGCTGCTGTGTGAAAGTCAGACTGTAGAGAGGCAAAAGAGGAGGCAAAGAGACCCAATTAGGAGGTCACTGCAGAAGTCTAACCATGAGATAATGGTGGCATGGATTAGCAGAGGAGATAGTGAAAAGTGCTCAGATTTGTCATACATTTTGTCAAGCTAGTGGGTCTTCTATAGGGTCCGAGGGGAAGAGAGAAATCAAGAATGATATCAGAGCAACTGGGTGGTAAATTTACTACAATGGAGAAGGCCTGTACATGGGAAGGTGGGGAGGAAGGAATTGGAAGCCAGAAGATTTGGGAGATGAAGGGGAAGTTTGAGATAATTAGATTTTCAAGTGGAAACGTTCGGAGGCAGCTAATTCAGAGTTTAGTACTCAGGGGAGAGGTTTGCGATGAATACGTAAAATAGAAAATCGTGTGTATAGATCGTATTTGTTATGATGAGGCTACATGAGTTTACCTAAGAAGGAAGTACAGACAAGAAAGAAAGCTGAGGACACAGCCAGGGGTCAACTCAATATTTAGAGATCTATTAGAGTAAGAAGAGTTAGCAAAGGAAAATGGAAAGACGAGTGAGGAAAAAAGGACAATCAGGTGGGTACAGCAGCACAGATACCTACTGAAGACATCATTTCAAGAAGAGAGAAGTTTAGAGACTGGTCACATTGTAGGTCATCAGTAAGAGAGTGGGGATGAAAGATTAACTGGAATAATAAAAATTAATTTAGAAGAGAAAACACAAGGTAAAGAAGTAGAGACAGTCAACACAAACAGCTATTTTTGTGAGTGGGAGCAGAGAAATGGAGTAGTAAGTAGGGTGTATGTATGTTACAGGGTTTCTTTTCTTTTTTAAGTGAATGATATTAAGGAATGTACATATGCCATGAGAATGGTTCAGTAGGGAGGGGGAAAATGATGATTCAGGAAAGAAAGGTGATTACTACAGGAGTAAAGTCCCTAAAAGGTAAGAGGAGTTCCAAGCACAAGGGTTGCTCTTGGGAGGAGGAAGATTTCTACTACATCCTGAGGGAAGGAATAAATAGGGGGACACATACGACAAACAGAACTCAAGGTACCCCTTATCTGACTGCATCTTCTCCATGAAATACACAGCAGAGTCATCTGATGCTGGTAGGATGGGAAGATGGTTTGAGGAGAGATGCATGGAATGGTCTTCTTAAAGAGCAGGAAAGTGAATTTACTGGTAGTGGTGGTTAAACAGACTGTGTTTAATCTCATTTTAGATCAATAATCATACACTTGAAGTGAGTCATTCAGCAGACTTTGCTTGATTTTCTTCAGAAATGTTCAACTGCTTTGGTATAGGCAAAAAGTAAATGGGTATTTGGGTTCATTGTGACTTGGGGTTGTGCCCCTTATGAAGAACTGAGGCAGGCAAAGAATTTTAGTTAGTATAGTGCTGGACTACAGAATGCAGTTTAATAATGAAAAAAGTGGGGCATGAAAGTGGTGATGGATAGTGAGCAGTAAGATGTGGGGACATTATGTTGAAGTTAGAGAATTAGTGAAAAGTACCCAAGTTAAATGAGCTGGAGGTAAGTGATGGTCAAAATCCAGATTGAAGAGGTAATACTTTTATTGGTGATGGCAAGATTAAGTATATGACTGTGTGGATGTGTGGCTGTGGTAGAAAAAAAAAATGCTTGTAGATAAGGTCAAGGAACTGAGAGATTAGGGTTCTGGATGGATCACATGTGGATGGAAAAGTCACCATAAAACCTTTCACACTGTAGTAAGAGGGAAGAAGATTAAGTTTTAGATTTGGTGGCAGGAAGCTACTACTAATGTTGACGTTATTATTCTTATTATGTTATAACTTTCAGTGACAGGGCAAAAGATGAGATTAATTGAGAAAAGGCTACAAATTGGCAAGGGTTAATCTAATTTAGGTAGATTTTTCTTCCTGTGAATTTCATTGAATATGGAGCCATTTAATATACAATTGTCTGGTCATTTAATTTTTGCCTCATCATGTTACTGAAAAATAAATATAAACATGTTATTTAATTTACCTCGCATCAACTCCATCAAATACTTTCTGACACTCATTTCCAATGACTTCTTGTTTTAGATAATACAGCATTCTTACACGAAGCAAAACTCTAAAAATGAGGGAAAAGAAATCAAAAGACACAAAGATATTAATCATTGAAGAAAATTCATCCATGGAGTTAAAATTAAAAAAGAATTTGTATACAGAATTTTTATAATGAAATAATTACTTCTGATTAAATAAATCTCATTACTACCATATATATAAAATAGGTTTCTCCAAAATCTTCACAATCATCATTATTTAATATCCAGGTAAGATATAATGAGATCATTTGGAGGCCAGTTTTATTTCTTTCTCTGTTGATGAAAACATGACACAAGAGGTAGCAAGATTTGCTGAAGGATACCCTGTAAGATTAAGATTAGGATTGATCCTAGACCACACTGTCTCTGTACTCAAAATCAGCATGCTTTAAGATTGTTAATAAATTCAGAAAAGTAAACTTGCAACAAGTTGTGTTAAAAATACCCTACTACCTACTTATTACAGTGGTGTTTTATATGCTTTTTGTAGCCTTCATCTTGAAGCAGCTGCTCAGGATTGTATTTACGAAGCCATTCTGCTTTCTGTATATCAAATGAGCTTGTTTGTGTCTTTACTTTCTTCCCTTTTCGACCTCTAGGTACAGGAGCTGACAGGCCTGTTAAAATAAGGACACATGAAACCAGTGATAATTTGTACAAGGATCTTCATTTGCAACGTATTTTCAATGCAGGATATTTCTGGAAACTTTCAGGTCTGTGCAGAGATCTTTGAAATATTAACGGTAACAACGCTAACCTAATCACAAGGTAAGTCCTCATGATAGCTATACACACATTAACACAATTTCCCCCAAAACACCCAGCAATTCTCTATCTCAAATTAATCATTCTGATTACCTTTTTTTGTTTCAAAATACATTTTTTCCCCAAATGTAAAAACTGAAAGATCAAACCTGTCCCTCTGCTTTACTTTTTGCTTCTTTAGTTATTAAAAAAAAAAATTGTGTGGCCTCCTGATTTTCAGAACTGACTGTTACTAATAACATGGATTAGGTTTTGTGGGTTCCTGTTTAAGAGAACTAAATTCATTTTATTTCTTTGACATTTTTGTTGTGAAATATGTCAAAAATATAAAAACTATTCCAACTCTTAATCTTAACATATTCCATATTCGGTCAGTTTTTTACTAAAGGAAGTCTAATAGTTAAAGTCCAATTCCTTCCCTCCTCCCTAGAGATAGTCACTATCTTGAATTTGTTTTTCATTTCATGCATGTTTATACTCGTGTGTTGGGGAAATATTTAGCATTTAAGTTTTCAAACATTATATTGTAAGTATAATTCTGCAACTTACTTATTACTTTTTTTTTGAGATTTATACTTGCTGATTCATAGAGGCTCTAATTCATCCATTTTAACTGCTACGTAAACGTCTATACTATGACTATATTGCCTTCAGTGATGCTTGTGTTGTTTCACTTACAATTTTTCATAATTACGAATAATGCAGTTTTGATTCTTCCTTTCAAATCTCAATTCTTATCTCATATATCTTTTATCTGCCATATTCTTCTAGCTAGGAATGATCACAATGTCAACTAGAAGCACTATGTAGATTTGTCCCATTTTTCCTTAAGTTTTTGGTGGGTTTTGCTTTTATACTTTGAGACTTTTGTTCAGTGCATACAGGTTCATATTTGTTATATCTTCTTTTATGGATTGGTCTTTTTTATTATTATGTAGTGTCCCTTTTTCATCTCAATTAATGTTTCCACCTTAACGTGTATTTATTTTATGTTAACAACGTTCTGTATTCTAGTCCTATTTACCCTTGTTGGTTTGGAAATTAAATAGTGCATTTTAAAAAATATACATATTGAAATTTTCCTAATAAATATGGAGATGTTTATATTTTTAAACTTTTCCCTAACACAATTTTCTTATATTCATCATTTATAATCTTGTTATTTTTCATTTTTGCTACATGTTAATTTGTAATTTAAAAGAGGTCTGTTTGTGCTTTGTTTCTACAGCACTTTATTCTTCTTTCAAAATCATAGTATATTTGAAGTGTCTCTGCAGATATTAATATGATAGTTTAAAAAAAGTTGCCTTCTTTCATAGCCTTTGTTTCCTACAAGTTCATTTTAACGGTTTGTTTTTGGTCTCTCATGTTGGAGACTTTCTTCAGATGTCTGATACCCTTGGTTATTTGCTTATATTAAGAATGACAGAAAAGTTCACAGGTAGTCTGAATGGGTAGAGGTCACTGTTAACTCTTTGAAGGGTAATCTGGTTGGCTTTTTCCCATCATTATCTTTAGGATTCACCAAAGAAAAGTCCTTAATTTTCTTCCTTGAGTATGATATTATCCAGTATACACACTCATTTAATACCCACTTAGTAGCTCCATGCTGCAAATACCAATGCCACACAGAGACTGTTTTATCTTTCCCAGACAATAAACTTTCATTCAGTCTTCACTGTGGCTGCATGGAGTTAAAGAAGGTATTTAGGGCTCTGACATCCTCTTAAACAACTTTTAATCAAAGCCCCTGTCCTTTACACCCATTTTCAGAGGTTACTGATGTCACAAACTCCTGAAACTTTTGGGTAATCTGTGAATCACATCAGTTGGTTTTTGCCTTTTCCTCCTGCTGACCTAAGATCCAGCCTTTCTCTGGTTGGTTAAGTTAGTTATTAATCTAATGCTTCCAGGTTCCCAAATTCATTTCCCATTCTCTGCACTTTTAAGGGTTTATCCCTATTTATTTTTTTATTTTTAAATTACAAAATTAAGCATATACAAAAATAGATGGAATAATGTGGTGGACTACTATGTCCTATCATCCAACTTCAATAATTATCAAATACATGGCCAATTTTACTTCATCTATATCCTGTTCATCCCCAACCTCCGATACTATTTAGAAATAAATCTAAAACAATCATTTCATTAATAAATGTATCTTTTAATGTATGCAAAAGATAAGGCCTTCTTAAAAAAATAACTACAATACCATTATCAGCCCTAAGAAATGCAATAATACTTCCTTAACACTTGGTATTTGAATTTACAATTATCTAATAAAGATAACAAAAAATTTCCCCTGGGTTGTTTGTTTTAATCATGATCCAAATTAAGGTCCACACACAGCAACGGGTTGAGAACTCTTAAGTCTCTTTAAGGTTATAGCAGGGTTTTCAATCTTGGCACCACTGGTATTTTGAGGTGCAGTTTTTCATAGTGAGGGGCTGTCTGTACACTCATGGCCTCTACCCACTAGATGCCCTTAACATCTTCAAAGTTGTAACAGCTCAGGGTGGGAGCAGGACTGTGGCATGAAATCATCTCTGGTTGTGAATCACTGGTTTATAGATACCCTCTCCATTTCTTCCCTTCCCACTATTTATTGCTGAAGAAACTAGGCTTTTACCTGTAGAATTTATCAAGCTTAATGCTTAATTTTTTTCTCTCTATTGACATATAAGTGGGGTTTCAAGGAGGAATGAAACTATATTTGTGTTAATCTTCCATCTTTATCAGAAGCCAGCTCTTCACATTAATAATTTCATTGCTTCCTATTAAGACAGGCCTCCAATGACCACCCTAATCTAAAATATGTGCTTTCTGTTGTTCTCAAGCTCAGTGCTTAGTTTATTTACTTCACAGTACTCATCACAATCTGAATTATTTCAGTAATTTATCTACTTTCTTAGTATGTCTCTCTACCTGACCAAAATGTAAGGTTCACGATGAGCTCAGGGATGTTGTCTGTGTTGTTCCTTCTCATCTTCTCTGTACTTTGCACAAGAAGCACATAGCAGGCACTTTAACAAGTATTTGTTGATTAAATAGAACACAATTTTAACACAAATTTAAGGGCATAGTAATCTTTTTAAAAAAAAAATTCGATTATTTTATGCAAAAAAGAATGTTCTGTTAGCAAGGCTATGGAGAAAAAGGTACTTGTATATACCTGATAGGACTATAAATGGCCACAGTCATATCTGATAGCAAATTAAAATATTTATAAAAATTTTAAATGTATATCACTGTTTTCCAAACTTTAAATATATACTAATTGCTGAGGAACTTTTTAAAAGGTAGTTTCTGATTATTAAGTCTGAGGCCTAAGATTCTGCACTTCTAAGAAGCTCCTGGGAGATGCTGATGCTTTTAATACATAGGCCACATTTCAGGTACTAAAGACACATATACACTGTACCTTAACAATTCCATTTCTTGATATTTACTTTAGTGGAAGAGTTAGTCACGTGTACTAGGAGGAATGTACAAGGATCTTCACTGAAACTTGTTTTTTAACTGTCTAAAATTGGAAATATCCTAAATGCCCATCATTAAAGGAGATGCTAAATGACTTAATAAATATCCATACAAGGACAACTAAGCAGGAGTTTAAAAAATGAGACAGAGCTACAAGAATACAGATGGGATAACCTCAAAGACATATTACTGGGTCAACAACTTGCAAACCAATACATGTTTGATAACAATATATAAAACTCAACCAAACTAATAACACTGGTATTTTCCAAGCTGGAACTTGACTTGAGGGTGAAGGTTAAGGGTTCTTTACCAGTATTTGTAATGCTTCAATATTTTATAGGGTACTACGTTAAGTGTTACTTATACAACTTAAAATAAATTGAAAAAGAAAATAAAAGAACGTTCTTACCTAGATGATTTTGTAGCTCTCGTGTCTGCCCATCTTCGGTTGGAGTAATGAGATCCCATATGAAGCCTTTAATTTTCTCATCTCCTCGATAATGAACAAGGCAATATGCTAATAGCGCTCGGCAAATTATTTCTACATCATGCTCATTTAGCTGTCTTTTAAAACGGCCATGTGATAGAATCTCTCTCCATCGGCCCCATCTAGTTAAAAAAAAGGTGTGTTTACATTAATATTGAGTCAAATTCTAGAGAAAAACATTACTCATGAGTAAAACTGCAAAAAACATATTTTGTCATTAACAGGATTTACCCAATAAAGTTTTTTCCCCCATGAGTAAATTGTAGAGCCATGGTACAGTAATTTCTAGTACATTTTATTCAACAATGGATAAAAACATTATCCATTTGTGTTACTGAGTATGTAAATCTGAGAACAACAAGGAGTTTGATATTAGTGATACATTTATAATTATAAAATTTAAGGATATCTTCTCATTCTACTATTAAATATGTTAAATATACAAATGCAGGGTACTTAAAATACATTTTATTGATTCTAATAAGATTAAAAATATACTAGAATACAGTGTATGTTTTCTGCAAATTTACATACAAGACTACTAACAGTAAACATTAAAAATAATACTTTACCCATAAACTAGCAGATTTTTCTCTACTCTAAAGCATTCAGTTCTTCCATAGCCATTTGAACGCTCACAAGGTCTCCGGAGTTTGGGTTTTTCATCTCCTTCACTTTCAGCTTCAGATAATTCAGCCAATTCATCTTTTGTGGCGCTAAAGGGTCTTGTTTGCTTCCTAATTCTTGGAGTATCAATAACCAAGCTGTTCTGTAAAATTGAATAGCTATTACTTGAAGGTCCTTTTACTAGTTTGTTTATAATAATATTTTACATTTTTACCTTTCAAGTTGTACAAATAATAAAGTAATTATAGAAAGCCAGAGAAATGAAATTGCTAACAATTCCACCAATGTACCAAATCCATTAAAAATTTTTTCACTTCTTTAAAACCCTTATTTATATAAATATATAAATATATATAAATATGTATATATAAATATATATATATATATATGAATGAAATGTTGTAACATTACAGTTATAAACAGAATTAGGTATGTGGCTTTATATTAATGTGAAAGTTATTGTACTGTGTTTCTTCAATAACCACGCATTTTATTTTCAAACTGAATTTATGCATCATAATTTTCTTTACATACTTATTTCACAATTTAATTTAGATTGTTTTTAATTTTTAAAACACATAAAGCTAAAGTAAGTCTTTGTGATCTAAGTTTATCCTAAAGATAATTCCAAAAGAAGTGAAATATCTAGAAACAGAAATATTGGTCAAAAGATGTAATTATCTTAGGATCTAGAAACATGTTTCTGTGCTTCCCAAAAGAGTTATACTAATATACCACAAGCAAGGTAATAAATGTATGGCCCTCACTATGTTCAAAGCTATTTAATTTATTCAAAACAACTTAAGTTGACATGTTTTCACCTTCATTGAATAATTTCTTTTAAGTCAGGCACCATGTTGTGGGCTGTGGTTCAGCTGTGAATAAGACAGCTTCCTGCTCATGAGAAATTCAAAGTCCTGAGGATCAGATTAATGCATAAACAAACAAATGGTATTCAGGATGTAATATTTTATGATACAAGATGGGTACAAAGAAAGTCAGTAAGACTTCCAGGGGAATTTTAGATTTTGTCTGGTTATATGTTGATTTGGGTTGTACTTCAATGTTTATAAATGAACTCTTAAAATGTTTAAAGTATGTAGTTTTTTCTTTCCAATTGACAAATCTCCCAATTAAGTTTGGTAATTGATTTAACTGAAATCATATACATCTTTCAGTAGATACCCTAAATGTTATAAATGTTTATTTTCCTACTGTTAACTAGTTTTCCTCTTCCATTATATTTTTCTATTCCTGTTAGTGGTGATATTTAAGAAGGCTAATGGCATATTTATCCTTCATGTAGTTAATTCAATAATCTCATTTAACTTAATAGTGGTCTGCAGATTCCATTGCCTTTTTAGGCATATAAACATGCCATATGCAAATAATATTTTTAGAAATATCTTTTCAAATTTACTTATTTGCTTTATATAGAACTATACATATTTCCAAAATATATTAAATAATGATGATTATTATTTAATTGTAAAGTTTTACATTTTAAAAGGTCATCTATTAAATTAGATCCCGTGCATCAATGCTCAATACAAAATTCTTTTAATCATGTAGCAGTTATTTTGATAGCAGGTAAGGCTCCCAAACATTAATTTCCTATAAATTACTAGATAGGTATCTCATGAAATGAACAGTTCTGTTATTATCAGTTCTTTGAATCCTATGTTAGCTTTTTGGCCCTTTTTCCTTAGCTCCAAAGGACATTATTAAAAAAAAAAAGTTTAAAAATACTTTTTTTTATTGCTGTTTTTCTCCTTTTATATTTGACTGCATCATCATTAATGGGATCTGACACCAAAAAAAAAAAAAAATAAATAAATAAAAATAAAACAAGGTTAAGGAGCAAAATAAAAGGAATTATTAATTGAAAACATCTTAAAAATTAAAAAACACATAATTTTAACACAAATAATACCCAAAATTATACTTTCCCGGTATTACAACCTATCATGACAGGTATCAGAAGAATTAAACTGAAGCAGTGCCTGACTCAACATGTCATCATTCTACGACCCTGTATCAATTAATTTATGCAAATAAATTTATTTAAGTAAGTACATAGTTGAATGCTTTAAGATATTATAATATTACCAAAGTATTCCAAAAGGTCATTTTTTCAAAAGGGAAAGAAATACTTACTCTACCACTGATGGCATCTATATCTATTTCTGCCTTTTTCGCCCATTTTTGCCAGAAGTTGGGGTCATCTAAGGAAATATCTGTTCTGTTTCCAGATGCCACAAAACTTGCCTGAAATATATAATGGGAGTTTTTCAAAATGTTTTGAAGCTTAGAGGAAAAATCTACCAAAGTATATCTAAAACCTAATCTCATATTTACTGTGGATAGAATTTGAATTCAGCATACATACACATACACTCAAAGGATGTTTCAAATGCAGTGGTCTGAAACATAGCACAGCATCTGCTTAAGACCAAGGGCTAAATGCCAATGCTTGAGTTTTAGGGGCAGAATTAATTAAGTTATTACTGTTGCTTAAGTCTTAAACTCTTGATAAGCAAGGATCAAATCTTTTTGGTCAAAAAATCACAGAGGACAGAGATACATGCTTTCTAGAAATACTATACAAAATATTAAAAAATTAGGTAATAAGAATTTCATTTGCCCTGTATAGTTCATTTTCTGGTGCTCTCCTACTTTACTTCCATCACATTTTTACATAGATACGTCTCCTAAAGAAAATACAATACATGATATGATGAAATGATACGAGAAATAAAGAAAAATGAACCACTGGCTATCTTTATTTATAAAACTCTTTTCCTTACAACATAAATAATGCATAATTGTAAAAATGTAAGAAATTACAGAGGAATAAAAGAAAATATAAATGATTTATTTTCTTAAATATTATAGAAATTATACAATCTTTTAGGTGGAAAAAAATTTATATACTACAGTTCAACACTGTAACTCATAAATAACAATTATTTGCAACTTAAGTTCTTAAAAACGTGGCTTCAAAGAAAAGTTATCAAAGTACTTTATAAAAATGGAATAAGCAGTGAAGATTTACGATGCTTTAAGAAAAGGGCCTGAAAAAATGCATGCTAAACTCTTATTAGAATAAATGGAAGAATACAGTCACATAAAATGATTTTCAAAGAAGAATATAATTGGTAAACGGCTGCAGGGTAATGCCTAATTATCTGGGATATAATCATCAAATGATAAAAAGCTTCATTAAAGAACCCATTTTGATATAACTTTAAAATGCAGAAAATTACACATAAAAAAGATAATAAAACTGTTACAAGCAACATGCCATTTATGATATTCAAGACAACTGGAAGTTTGAACACTGAAAATTTAATGATATCAAGGAATTATTGTTAATTTTATTTTTAAATGTGATAATAGTATTGTGGTTGTGTTAAAGAAATCTCTAGATATATATACAGAAACATTTGTAGAGCTGATGATATAATGTCTGGGGTTTGCTTTAAAATAGTATGATAGACGGGTAGGGTAGTGATAAAACAAATTTAGCATGAGTTGATAACTGTTGAAGTTGGATGATAAGTACACAGGTTTCATGACATTATTGTGTCTATATTTATAGTTTGAATCTTTATGAAACATCTAAAGAATAAGTAGGAACAAAATTTAAATCTTAAGTGCTTCTTTTTTTTTTTTACATTTTTTTTGTTGAGTTATAGTCATTTTACAACATTATGTCAATTTCCAGTGTAGAGCTAAGTGCTTCTTGTTGAACTTTACAATGACTGCTCGTGATAGTATTTACCAAGTAATAAATATATTCATTCCATCAAACATTCTTGAGATTGGGTTATTAAGATGCTTATATCTAGCAAGTATTTAAATATTATAAATGTTTAAAAATATGCATCTTACTGGCATATTTATGAAACAGAAGTGACAGAAATAAATGCTTTAATGAAATGAATTTAAATTCCTTTTTTGCTTGCTGTAAACTATAGCTTTAATATTGTGAAACTATTGAAAATAGCAATTTTTTATTTCTTTGAAATGGTGAATGTGGTAGGCTGAATAACAGTTCTCAGAGATATCTAGGTCCTAATTCCTGGAACCTTGGGAATGTTAGTTTACATGGCAAAAGGGGCTTGGCAGATGTGTTTAAATTAAGGATCTTAAAATGTGGAGATTAGCCTGTATTATCCAGAAAGGCCTTAAATGCAATCACAACTGTCCTTATAAGAGGAAAGAGTTGATTTCACTACAGAAGAACAAAAGACTAACAACAGAAGGAGAGATTGCAATAATGTGTAACATGGTCATAAGCCAAGAAATGCAGGCAGTCTTAAAAGTTGGAAGAGATAAGAAAGAGATTCTCTCCTGGAACCTCCAGAAGGAACCAGCCCTACTGTCACCTTGATTTTAGCCCGTAAGACTCATTTTGGACTCATTCTGACAGCCAGAATGATAAGAGAATAAATTTGTTACAGTGGCAACAGAAAACACAGTGAGACACCTTTTAATTATAAACCACATGTTATAAAAACTTATAATCAAATTAAAAGAGTAAAGGCTAACTAGTTTGATAATATGAAAAGTAGATAGCCATCATCACCTGCATAAAAGTAAGTATGTGATGAAAATTCGTCAACATGGTATGAATGAATATGAGTAACAGATGTCATTCCTAAACTATATATTCCTAAACTATGAGGGGACTTCATTTTGTTAATTCAGAAACGAATTTCTCCTGAGTACATATGATATCCATACTTTAAAATCTTCATTAATATACTCATCAATTTTCAAGAATAATGAAAAGTTCACTGAAGTTCACAGTGTTTTATTCTGTCTTACAGTGTCACTGATATATGTCTCTAGAGAAACCATTGAATATGGAAAGTCACTAAAAGGAAACAACTAGATTTTTGAAACATATTACTTTATGGTTGCTTACCTTAAAAAATTCTGTGTTACAGTGGATAATCACTTTTATTCAGCTACCAGGTAACTGTTAATAATTAAAATAATTTGCCCGGAAGAAACTATATGTCACAATTAAATGGCTTTAAAAGATTTTAAGAAAAATAATAAATTCACTTTTCAAATAAAAATTTAAATATTTTAAATAATTCCAGATGCTCTTGGTAGCTGACATATAACCTACTTTCAAGATGACTTACAAAATTCTTAAGGTTTCTAACAATGGATTAATGCCTAAAGAAATGAAATGCCTGCTGTGGAGGATGCCATCAAGTACAGGTTTACTAACTACTTTCAAATGTTAAATCTTAATATCCTAGTTCCCCCAAGATATTTTTCTTAAAATGTATTCCTTCAATCACTAAATTCCTTTATTATTTGCAAGGGAAGACTTTAAAATGGTGAAGTCCATCTTCCTCTTCAGAAGGTAGCAGAAAGGTCTTAGGTGCCACAGAGGCCCTTACAAATAAGCAATCTATCTGAAGCTTGACTCATACTATTTTGTTTTTGTAAATTAAGCAATTCAAAGCCTTTTGTTCTACACCAAATTTAAAATCAGATCAGAAACTTTTCTGTTTCTAGGATCTACCTAACTGCCTTTATGAAAATCTCTTAAAACAAGGTTTAGTGGGTATAAACACTTATAAATGAAGTTACCAATAATGAGTCTAATTAATGGATATGTACTAGGTCTAATTAGTCTTATTATATACCCTGCTCCATATATATACAGCTTCTTACCAGAAACTCTTTGATAATGCAAAGAGACATGGATTGAATTACATTTATCCAAACCACTGAAAACAACTGTGTATAGCTGAAGTTTTTGGAAATTCCAGGGAAAAGTATAAAATACTATCAACTTTTTTCCTTTGGTGCCATTATACAGTGGTGCCCTATCTCACTATGCCAAACGCCTATTATATGACATTCCCAAATAATTATGGAAATGAAAAAAATTGTAAGACAAGTACAGGCAAACTCTCTGCTCCTCAGCTATAGTGGTAGCTTTTCAATAAGCTCTCTTTTCAAAAGTAGTAATTGTTCCCTGGTCTGAGGGTTTAAAACAAATATTTACGTCTAAAGTATTTCACATTCTTAGAGTACATCTGGTTATGATTAGAGCATACCTGAGTAAAATAATGCTCAAGTAACACTTTATAATAAAGTAGGAAAGGCCAAGCATGAATATTATGCTGTCTTTTATAAGGACAAGAAAAGACTCATAAAGGTTAACTGTCCAAGGTCACTAAGCTTATGAGTCAGATTTCAAACCCTGGTGTTTTGACTTTCCATGATTATTATTATTAACATTATAAATGAGAAAGCATATGCCTCTATTAAAAAAAAATCATGACTAATTTTAGTTCTCAGCTTTATACTTTACTTCTGCAATATTCCTTTTGTTTCCACAATACTACTTTCTTCTGCTTTTTTTCTCTAGTAACTCCCAAATCTGTATCTGTATCCTAGACAACTCCCCTGGACATCTCCACCCAGGTGTTCTGTAAATGGCACAAATATAACAGCTCGAATATTTTATTTTCTTCATACAAACTTCCTTCTCCTGCATTCTCTGTCTTACTTAATGATACCATGACCCTCCTTGAGACAGACAACCACCTTCAAGTCATTTCTGACACCTCCTTCCACAAATTTGTAACTGGTCATCAGTTCTTGTTAATTCAAGTGGATCCCCACTATCCTAGCTCATCTATCACCACAGCCTATGTACACTTCTTATCTGGTCTCTACGCCTCTAGCCCTTCTCATTCCAATCTCATTCTCTACACTGCTATTAAGAGTTAAGTTTCTAAACCAGATCACATTATGTCCATTTTCTGCTTGAAGGGATTTAAAAGCTTTAAAACTGCCTCAGGATCAAGTTCAAATTCCTCAAAATGGAATTTTTTTGGAGCCCTTCACAATTTGGGTCCAACCTCTAACCTTCATTTCTATCTCCATTTAATTTACACTGTGCATCCATAAATGTCTATGTCATATTTCTTTAAATCTTTCTTGTAGTTTAGTAACACATGGCTCATTTCTGTGGCTTTCTCTTTTTGTAACACAATGAAATTCAAACTTCCTTAAAGACTCAGCTCAAATGTTATTTTCTCTGTAAAGGCTTTCCTGATTCTCTGCTCTCCTATTTTATGGACAGTTAATCATTTTCTCCTTTACTTTTTTCAGTGACTATAATTCTTTCACTTTAGTATTCCCATCACTTACTAAAGTACCTGACACAAGATTTCATTAGTCTGCTGAATAAAAAGTTTTCATATGAAAACTGCTATCATTACTTTTGGTGTAGCACTTGGACTACCTGCTGTAAGACAGTCTTTTCCTCCATAAAGATCAAGAAAGACTTCAGGAAAAAAAAAAAAAAAAAAAGAAAGACTTCTGGGTTGGAAGTGAAGAGGGGATAAAGGAAGAAAATGTAGAAAGAAATTAAAGTGGAAAGGAGAAAACCTGAATGAATCAGTGCACATGGGACAGAATACTGTAATTAAAAAACTCTTCAGAAGAATGCAACATATAGGTTTACCATATCTCTGTTGGAAAAAAAGGAATATAAATGCAGTTAGGAAACTTTTAAAGTGTTTTTCCCAGATAGGATAGATAGATAGGCAGTTATCAATATTTCCTTTCAAAACACAAATTTCATTTTGCTCTCCCCAAATTTGACTTAAATATTTAAAATGATAATAGAAATCCTCTCTCTCCTTTAAGTAGTTTAAATTATTATAAGTTAACATAAGATGATTTAACCTTCTACACTATATTATTTATATTTTGCTATAAGCTCTTTAACTGATAAATCTGATTTCAAATGTTCTACTCTAATTAACACTTATAACTATTTCTAGTTATTACTCTTACTCTATTTCACTAGGATCAGAAAAGTACATGTAAAATTTGGTATGAGAGATCAGAAAAAATGAAGGAAAAGAATCTATTACCTACTTCTTTTGAGAAATTCAGTTTATTTAAACATTAAATAGAAGCTCTGCAAATAATTAGTAAAGAGACAACTAAAATTTTTTTAATAGAGAACATTGCTGGTATACTTATAAAGTACCACTACTCAGTGTTACCTTGGCAAATGTTGACCCACGTCCTTCTGACTCAATTGTAATGGTTTTTGTACGACGTAGTAAAATCTGATCGATATCTTCTTCACAGAATTTAGAGCCCTCATCTTCTTCTTCCATAATGGCACCATAAGCACCTCTTCGAAGCAGATCTTCTATTTCCTTTTTGGAAAGCTGTTGAATCTAAGAGAAAACATTTTGGTAACATTTTTTTTTTAAAGTTCATAGAATGAGAAAGTATTCCTAAAGAATGTCAAAGAACAGAGAAGTTATGCTTAAATTGCATTCAGGGCTTGGGATGTACCTGAGAGAATTCTCTGAAAGAATGCATTGAAGCTGTTGACTCTTTGCTATCTTGAAAATAAGATTTGCCATTTGCCTAAACTGGCTTCAGTTAAAACAAAGCCTATGGGGTAAGTAACTTCTCAAGGTTCATTTTAGTACTAGGGTTCAATAGCTGTGATAAAGCACAAGATACAAATAAGGTAATAATTCTGAGGGGCAGGTAGGCCCAAAACATCATTTATAACAAGATAAAGCCAATGCTAGTAGTTTGGCCCTAAAAATTTATTTTGAAAAACTGTTTATAGAAAAAAATGCAGGAAAATTCACAAATTCTAATTTGCTATGCCATGATACAAACAGCCTAAAAGCAAGAATTTCTACTTTGAAAACACATCTTGGAATTCACAATCATTGAAGCTACTACACAGAAGAAAAGGATTCAAAAAGTATTAACTAAATGTAGTTCTATTCTGAAATTCCTCCTTACATAGAAGCATCTAATTAGTGTTCAGTATGGATCAAAGTTCAATGACATGACCTGAGGTTAAAATTAATGCAAACCGAAGCAGAAAAGCTCCAAGTGAAGAAGAAAATATACATACACCACCAACATTACTTTCTCTTCCACTCATGCTCTGTAACACAGCCTTATCTAGACCCAGTTTCAGACTGGCTCGGTCAAACATCTCTCTCTCATATGAGTTACGAGTTACTAGTCGGTAGACCTTAACTGCTTTATTCTGACCGATTCTGTGGCAACGGGCTTGGGCCTATAAAAAATGAAAAGTTACAGATTCAGTTTATTTTATAAAATAGCACAAAAGGCATTACACGTTAAACTATCCTTCTTTTAAATTGAGCTATAGTCAGTTTACAATGTTGTGTCAATTTCTGGTGTACAGCACAGTTTTTAAGTCACACATGAACATACATATATTCGTTTTCATATTCTTTTTCACTGTGTACTACTACAAGATCTTGACTATATTTCCCTGTGCTATACAGTATAAACTTGTTTATCTATTCTATATATACCTGTCAGTATCTATAAATCTCAAACTACCAGTCTGTCCCTACCCACACCTCTCCCCACTGGCAACCACAAGTCTGTATTCTATGTCTGTGAGTCTGTACACTAAATTGTCTTGATGGAATATAAAAGTATGTGTAAGAATTTTTAGACAATCTTGCTACTGAATTACATATAACCTTTCTCTAGAAATGAAGGTAAAGCTTACCAAGATGAGGAATGATTCCACAATCAGCAGTAAGTTAAAATTTAAAGTTATATTTTAGAGACTATAAATCTGTGAAAAATTATTTTTTAAAGAGAGTGTCATTAATACAATTTTTGACAGGAATATAAATTCTAGGAACAGATTATTTTAGCTGTTGGTTTTGAACTTTAATATTAAATTTCTAAATTTTTTTCCACCACATTATCAATGATCTTTTCAATACATTTAGTTAAGCTGCATAATTTTGAGGCAGGTAAAAACCTAAGGTGATTAACTCTGGAGACCTAAATTTTATTTAAACACAGAAAGAACTAATTATCTAATATGTAGACATTTTGGAAGCAGGAAAATCAGAGATTACATTTAGAGCTTCATATTTTATCTCAAGTTCCTACTACACTTGAAATTTGTCTGGTAAATTCTAAAATAGATTATACAAATGAGAGGTTAAAACTTTATCTTTTATTAAGCAAGCCAGGTATATTCTCAAGAACAATTCACTATATTTGGTGTCATATCTATTTAAAGTAATAATATATCCCTATCAGTTGCAGTACAACTAATACTACCATGAACAATAAAAGAAGAATTTCTCTTATACTTTGTTCTCTTCTCATACCCTTCCTAGATAACACACCTTCAAACTCTGACTCACTCTGATCACTCATTAATATTTCTATGTTTCTATGAAGTCCAAGTATAGTCTTAATTTATATGTATGCATTAATTTTCTGCATAAAAAGGCATAGTCTGTTGTCTCAATTCTATGCATACTGTATTATATGACAACTGAGAAGATGAAATTAGGATAATCAAGTACTTATTAAAGGAAGTAAAATTCTGAAATTTTAATTACTACAAATAGGTTATTCTTATAGCTTAGGCCTATCTCAAATCTACATAATATATACTTTAAACAATTAAATACTGTATTCAAATAGGTAAACCTTTTCTAGAAGCTGGTATGATACATAATCTAAATAAGTATGTTTTATTATATTTTAATGTCATTAAATTAAAATAAAAATAATTTCATCTATTTTATTTGGCACAGATAAAATTTCTTAGGGAAACATACACGTTAGTTTGTCCATATGAAAATAAACCAAGTGAATTATCAAAGATAGTTACGGGAATTAAAAAAAATTATCTTAGCCAAGGAATTTATTTACCTGAAGGTCATTTTGAGGATTCCAATCAGAATCAAAAATTATACAAGTGTCAGCTGCAGTTAAGTTGATGCCCAACCCACCAGCTCGGGTACACAGAAGAAAGACAAATCGATCTGAATCAGGTTTACTGAATCTATCTATAGCAGCTTGTCGAAGGTTCCCTCTGACTCTTCCATCAATTCGCTCATATAAATATCTATCAAATGAAGTGCAATAAACTTAGATAGATGAACATAATGAAAATGAAGAAATTCTATCAAATGTGACAGACACATATTTATCAGTTTTCCTGCAACATTACATTTACCATAAAATGAAGAAGCAATATTACTCCAACTAGTTTCTATGGTTTTATACTTTTCAGCATTGGTGCTAAATAGGAAACACACAGTAATATGAAGTTACAAAATCTCTGCATTCCTGAATGTGTAGGTAACATACCTTTACAATGAATATACTTACTGATCTCATATAACAAATAACTTTTTTTTTTTGGCAAGAAGCAGACTTTCATAAAACTCTATACAAGAAGCCTACAAACATTTCTCTCTATCTCAATCATATAATTCTCTCAACTGATACACCTGCTTGTAAACTATTATCTATTAAGGGCAAACTATAATGCTAATTCTTCATAGTCATTACTGCCAAGCAATTAACTTTTAACTTCTTTCATCCTTCCTCATTTAACATAAAACTCAGAAATTGTTAAACATTAATAAAAATCAAATACATAAAAATTTAGGAACTAGAAGAGGAATACACTAACATCTGCCACATCTCTCTGGTTCAAGATATTTTTTTCCACCTACAATTTACTGGAGTCTCAGCAGCAGCTGCACTGTTATCTCTAGTACCTGTAAAACAGGGGTATGACTTCCAATAATGTTACTTTTGACATTAAGGAAATCTGAGGTTTTCCATGAAATTCAACCTAATTCAAATTTATCTTTATCTTATAAAGTTCTTCATGTAAAGACATCAAGAAAAGGAAAGAATGGCTATTTTTAGAATTATTATAATTTAATTCTCTTATTTATAAGATTGAGAATAATACACATTTTGGAATAAGATTAAAGGAAAGGAACACTAACAGTGGAAACAGAGATAAAATGAAAAATAAAAATAAACTATAAAATCTTTGATAGTATAAACTAGGATAGACAGATCTTTACTTTTCAGTAAGATCAAAACACAGTGAACTAAAATCTACAGCTGAATCTTCAGATTCTCTTATATTAATGTGTTAATATCTAATTGGGTCACTAATGCTCTGATAAATATCCTATGATAAATATCCTATTTATCTAAATACTGATTAGACATTATTTAAGACTATCTTACTGTTACATACCAAAAAAACCCACAAAAAAACAAAAACCCAAAACAAAAGCCTACATTAAACAAATCAGAAAAGATTAAAGCATGAGCAAGTCTTATACAGTGTACAATAAGAGTCAAAGTACAGCAAGTGCAGGTTCTAATTATAACAATGAAAAAGTCAGAAAAGGATCTTGAATCATTTTCTTTAATTTTAACAATGGTTATAAATCCACTTAAAATGTCACTACTACAAGGTTTACAATCAAGTAAAATGTACACTAATAAACCCATTTGTATGTCAACAAATACCTGTCAATTTGCAAAGTTTTCTTAATCAGTCACCTTACCCCTGCCTACTACTGCAACATATACAGGTTAGGAAAACATCTAACACATCATCCTAAAGAATCTTTACGTGTAGATTTAAATGGATTCTCATCGATCTTAAGAGGAAGATGTCAGAAAAGCTGGGTTACAGTACAGTGCTGCAAAAACCTTGATAACATATACTTAGCATAATTCATAGTATAATTCAATGGATGTTTGAATGCCTTACCTTTTATGTATAAGATAGTCCTCTAGGATATCAAGGCAGCGTACCATCTGAGAGAAGATGAGCACTTTGTGACCTCCTGCTTTCATTTTGGGAAGCAGTTTATCAATAAGAACCAATTTGCCAGCAGACTGGATCATTGCTTGAAGATGAAAATCAGAAGCAGCTGGATTATATGTATCTCTAAATTCTCCAAGTATTTTCTCCTCAGCACCTATCAAAAAAAATACAAGAATAACTCCCAATTGTTTTCTTTTTAAAACAGTGCTTGTCTGTTTCTGAAACACATTAAAATTTTCTGATGGTAGGTACATTACTGTTGTTCAAATTATTTATGTTTGTGGCGAAATCCCCACCAACCAGCCTGTAGTTCCACTGAGGATATGGACAGTGTCTTAAGCAATTTTTATCTCCCACGAAACCTGGCATACTGTCTTATATAAATTTATCTTAACTAAATGTTTAACAAATGCTATTAGGAAAATACTTAATGAAAACGTGGTTCTAACCTAGATGAGTAAACATGTATTTTTAAATGAACACCTAGTATTTAAACACCAACATAACAGTGATCATCACTGAAAGGTGATGATAATTAACCTGGGTATGTTTATGAGCATCCTGCTGGCCATGAAAGCAAGAACGAAAAAAAAAAATGAGAAGGGAAGTCAAGTGTAACTTTGATTATAGTTCTTTCAGAGTCTAGGTCAGAATTAAAGGCTCTCTGCCTTCTCCTAGCCCGTATAGCGATTAAAGAGTACCAGGATTGCAAGTGAGTTAGTTACTGAGCTAAGAAATGATTTGTCTTGGATAAAATAGGAGTATATTCCCAGGAATAAATGAAAAGACCCAAATGTACAGAGAGACCACTAGTAGAAAACCTGACAAGACATTAGAAAGTAATGCTATTAGAGCACAAAAACTGAAAGACACTAACCAGGGCACCTGGACTGAAAAGAAACCAGGAAAAAAAATGTAAATTCGGAGGCTCAAAGATGGGCTTTGTGTCTTGTACATAAGAAAGATTAAGCGGGAGGAGGAACTATAGGCCAAGTTAGACTGAACACAACAACTCCTGCTTTTGTAACCTGGTGATGCTAATCTGAGACACTGTAATGAAGTAGTTCACACTGTCCCTGATTCTGAAACATTTGTAATCTCTCAGAGCACCAGAGAGAAGAGTTATAGGATCACTGCCTTTCCTTGTAATAGCCAGTACAGCTGCAGTTGTGCTGTTATTTTGTTCGTGAGTATTTGTTAAAAGAAAAGTATTTGTCTGCAATCCTGTTTAGCTACCTTTGATAAGATATGGGTGATTACAGCACTTCCTGAGCTCCATCATGGTATTGACCAAGTTAGGGACATTAGTCTGCCCTGCTCCTTTAGATAAAAACGAAAAGTTCTTCTCCAAAATAGCCCGGTAGTATTTCTTTTGAATGTTAGTCAGTTCTACTTCAATGATGGTTTCTTCTTTAGGTGCCAACTTCTTTTCCACATCTTCTTTCAATCGTCTCAACATCATTGGTTTCAGGATGGCCTGAAGTTTTTGCACCTGCATAAAAAATGATGAAAATATATGTAGCATACATACATATAATTACAATGATAAGAGATTTGATGTACTTATTTATAAAGACCAACAGGATACCTGTTCCTCTGTTTTCAGATCCCCAAATTCTTGCATAAATGTCGATTCAGAAGGAAACCTTAAGGGTTCTAGAAAGTGAAGAAGACTGAACAGTTCTTCAACTGTATTTTGGAGAGGTGTGCCAGTCAAAAGCACCTTGTGTTCCTACATAAAGCAAGAAAAACGTCAGTAACATGTGCTATGGTATTCATGTCAAACAAACACCAAAGTACTAAAATTAGGTGAAAGCTGATGTAGGTTATCACTTGTTGCAGTATTTGAAAAGCAAGTATTTTTCTGACCAAAATTTTCAAGAGTCAACTCAAAATACATCTCTACCCATATATCTTCATTAATTTACTTTCTTAATCCCTTTTTTAAAAAACTCTGTATCATTCTCTTAATACTTTGTCTGCTATTAATTTTTACCTATTGATGGTTTTAAAGGGAAAGTTCTAAATAATTAAGAAGCATATTTTAGGTTTTCTCAAAGAAACACTTTCTAAAGAACAAGGAGGTTATTATTATTGTTTTTTTTGATACTCAACCATTCTTGGTATGGTAATTTATGTACAAAATAGTACTCATTCTTTGTAATTTGGCTGATCATCATCTAACTTTTCACACACATTCTTAAATCATTAATGCTATAATCCAACAATGTTAAGGGCTGATTGGAATATGCATCTAAACTAAACCTGCATTAAAATTAAACATAATAGTAACAGAAAAAAATAAAAATATTTTTAATGATAAAAGTACAAAGTATCATTTAAAATTTGATTTCACAATACCTCTAAATTCCTAAGCTAGATATTTAGATATATATCTGTATGTCTGCACATGTATGAATATATTAGTAAATGGTCTACACAGATCAATACCAATTTGTAAATACTGGAGCAAGGAGTGGAAGAGTAGGGGTAAGCACGGATGAAGAGTAAAAAGGAGCACTTACAGTGTTTTACTGTATGTAGTTCTATATTTTTGAGTCATTTGTTCAAGTGCTCATGGACTAATTATGTGATGTTAATTAAATCAAAATGTTAAAAAAAATTTGATTTGAAAACACACAATAAAATGATTTTCAAAAATCTTATTTATTAATTTTAACAGATATATGCTAAGTATGTAGAATTGTGTAGAAACTTTATCCCTCTATCACAAAAGATCTGAATAATATTATAACTTTGGTGAAAGGGATTTTTATTGAGGAATTTATGTCTTAAGACTTACGGTTTTATCTTCTTTTCAACACTCTATAGAGGTTTCTTTCTCTCTCTTTTAATTCTAAAAGCCAATTACCAAAGCTTTTTGGAGGAAAGAACTAAAAACTTTAAGTCTTAGAAAATAGATGAGATTTTTTCCCCTTGCTAATTAATTAAAGCAAAATAATCTTAATCATTACAGAGAAATGAGATATATCTGTACTTTAAGATAAAAAAAGGAATACCTTTTCAGCCTTAGCTCTCTGACCTGACTTTTTACCATGTAGCTAAGAAATGGAATTAAGTCATAAAAATGATGCTAAGTTACTTACCAGATTCATGAGTTTCAGACCTTCTAGAAGTTTGCAATTTTTATTTTTTAACCTATGTGCTTCATCAATAATCACACATCGCCATTCAATTGCATTAAGCTCTCCACAGCCTCCAAGAATCATTTCAAAAGTGGTGATGATGGCTTGGAATCTGTAAGCTCCTCGAATGATACGCCCCTAGAAATTTATTACCAAACACAATAATTTGCTAGAATGTCTTGATCACAATTTTTAATTCTTGTCAAATAGCATAAAAATCATTTAATGAGATCTGCTATAAAATATTTTCCAGTGAAAATTTTATATATGAACAGACACTCTCTTAAAATGCTTGAAGCATTTTAGCTTTAAAACTGTATTGGATTTCTGTGTTTTCAAGAATGCTGTTAAAAATTATGCCAGCACAATTATACAATTTATAATTATATCCAAATAGTATTCCTTGATAAAACATTTCATAATTTTTACGAGTTATAATAACAATGTTGGGTCTAAAAAGAAATGGCCATTACAAAATCTAGCCAATGAAATTTCAGTACTAATGTTTATTACTTACATCCATGAGTCCACATATACAATTGCAAATAAGTAGTTAAAACCAAAATTAGCCACTCATGTCATTTATTCAGTGAATATTTATTGTCTACGGGCTACACTCTGTTCTAGTCACTGGAGATAAAGTAGTAAATAAGATAGACCAAAAAAAATATCCAAGTGAAACTTACATTCCAATGACTCAAACATAGGACACAGCCATTAAGGGGGAAAAAACCCAAATTAAAAACCCCAAGTTAAAAAGTAATAAAGGCCATAGACTAAATTAAAACAGGGATGTGGAAGTATGGGGTTGGAAGTAACCATTCCAATTTTATTTAGAGTGGCTGAGAGGCCATTACTAAGAAGTAACATTGAGCAAAGTCCTGAAGATGAGGGAGGAAGCCATGTTAACATCTAGAGATCTGGATGAGAAAGCATTCTTGGCAGTAGTAGTATGTGTGAAGGCTGTAATTTGGGATTATCTTTGGCAATATTCAAACAATAGCAAGAAAGCCAGAATGGTTGAAATCCAGTGAGAGTGGAGGGGATGAGGCTATACAGGGCCTTGAAAGCTGCGGTAAGGACTCTGGATCTCACTATGGGGCAAGAAGCTATTGGAGGGTTTTGAGGCAAAAAGTGTCATGACTTGATACACATTTTTAAAGAGTTCTTTTGTCTACTGTGGCAAAAATAGTCTGAAAAAGGCCAAGGACAGGATCACAGAAACCAGTTAAGAGGCTATCATAGTAATCCAGGCAAGAGATCATCAATGGAGGTCATGAGAAGGGCTCAGTTCTGGATTTAATTTGAAGGTAGACCCAAGAGGATTTGCTAAATGGATAGGAGTGGAGTGAGATAAAGAGAGAATTCAAGTTTGACTGAACTTTTTGGCTGGAACAACTAGAAGTTGGTGTTGCTATTTACTACAATGAGTAAATGCAGGATTTGGGTTTTGGATATGTTATGTTTGAGATGTTTATTAGATATTCAAGTGGAGTAATTGACTAGGCATTTGTATATGACCCGGGAATTTAGGAAAGAGGTTAGAGTTGGAGATGAAAATTTTGGAGTTTCTAGCAGTATAGATGGTACTTAAGTTATGTGACTGAATGAAATCTCTGATGGAATGAGTATGCATATAAAAGTCTAAAGACTGAGCCCTGGGTCACCCCAAGTTTAAATATGGGAAGATAAGAAAGAATCAGTGAAGGGGGGCTCAGAAGGAATAGGTACTGATATAGGACAGTATAAAGTCCTGGAATCCAAGTGAAGAGAATGCTTAAATGGGATTGAAGACTATAAACTATTAGGGATTAGGAGAAATTAAGGGTTAAGAAAGATCATGTGATCTGATTTAGGATTTTAATTTCTATTAACTTAATCACATTAATTTGAGAACAATTCATAACAATTACATACATTGGCCACCAAGCCAAACAATAGCTCCAGTCGAGTATTATTAAAATAAGTATAAAGTACAAGTCTATGGTATTTATACAGCTCTAAAAACCTGCGATACAATGCATTTGGTTAAGGTGACATCATAGTATTGAAGAACAAGGGCTCTTGAATCTAATTGCCTTGAGTTTATTAATCCCAGTTTTGCTCTGTGATTTTGGGGGAAACCATGTAACTTCTCTTTACCTCAGTTTCCTCATTTATAAATGAGGATAATATTTTTACCTATTTACAATCTTGATATTACAAAGATTAAATGAAATACTACTTGTAAACCATTTAGCATACTGCCTGGCACATGGTAAATACTCAATATATCTTTACAGATATTAGTGCTATTACCTGCTACTTTTTCCAAGGCAATTCAGAAAATCACAGTATAATTTTACTATTACTGGAATTTCAAGCTATTTAATAAATGGAAAAGCAGAAGTTAAATATTTAATTAATTTATATTAAAATATATCTGAAAGAGTTAACTCTGAAAGTCATTTCCATATTTAAAGCACAGATCTATTTATCTCATCATATGAGATATCTTTATCTTTTCAAATTTTAAACCCATCACATAACATTCTTCTAGAATGTATAACATTTACCATAAAAATGTGATGTATTAATATATACTATTCAGTTTACAATACATCAGGAAAGTTTCAACTTTCTGGCTATCACATTTATACCAAAGTAAAATGAAACATACATTAAAAATCTCTTAAACTTCCAGTATTTTAATGGTACTTCTGAAAAATAAGATTGGACTTCACAGTTTATATATAAACTAAAATTCATATAGCTCTAAAATTCTACAAATGTACAATTAAGAATAATAAAACACTGTGGAAGGAAATCAAACTATAACCAAAATAAAGTATCGTAAGCACCAAAGGTGCAAAGGTGATAATTTTCAATAGAACTGAAGAATAAAAGGATTACACAGATGCTTAATTTCATAGAAGTGTAATTGTTTCAACCATAGAATTAGAAGGGAAATGAAGAAGAAATAAAATTAATCAATTTTATTGATTTACAGCCTTAAATAGATAGAAAATCAGTTATAATCAGAAGGCGAAAGTAGAAGTCCACGCACTTTATCTTACTTTAACCTTTATCACATCCCCATGACCTTGGCCATATGTTATAATGCTCCGTACAAAACAGAAGAGTAAATGAAAGAAAATAAAATGTTAAGGAGCTATACTGAGGCAGAGTGCCATAACCTTTTCCAATGAAAAAGTTCAATTTTGTGTGAACTGTGTTTTAATTAATTTAGTTTCTTATTTCTTGATAAAAGTTTTTACCTAAGAAGAGTCATACTGCCACTCATAACTGCAATGTGGCCCTTCATGTTTCTAGTCTTTACTTTCTGCTAGGGAATTCTTTCTCATAATGTTATATCAATTTTATGATGTGTGTTTTTAGCAGAAAAATAGGTAATTCTTTCCTAAAGAGTGAGTGCCCAAAGTAAAATAGGAAATGTGCCTCTAAGATACAGAGGAGAAGAAAACCATCAAAATACCAAAGTAATTAAATAACCACTCCAAAGGGGAGAAAGATACAGAGGTATGCTTGTATCAATACGCAAAGTAAACAAGCCAAATTAAAAAAAAAAAAGTCTAATATTAAAATCCATTGAACACATAAGAGAACCTATGGTTTCATCTCAATGGGGATTCAAACCCACGGTGTTCATTTAAGACGTAAATTTTAAAAATGGAGGGGAAAAAACTATAGGATGGTAAGAGACAGTCATTATTTTAAAAATAAATTTCATGTGTATTTGAAAACAATTAGTACAACAATCATTCTAGTTGAAAAACAAAGAATAAAATTAAATTTGTATATTTGTATAAGTCAGCATACTTCCTTACAGTGAACCAGAGCATGAGCTTGGCTACTTTTGTCATTTTTCTCTTTGGCTACCAAAATTTATTATAGAATAAACATGATAAATAAAATCAAACTAAGATCTTAGCAGGCAATTAAAGTAATACATTTGAAAGTAATTAATATGTAATGCTTATTGTTTTCAACCTGACTTTCAAACAACAAACAAAATCACCAATAACACACCTGTGAGTCCCTGAAGTACATCTCATATTGCTGTATCATCTGTCTGCTAATCAGGCTCCCATGATAAACCACAACATTAATATCAGTCCACGTACGAAATTCTCTCTCCCAGTTTGCAATAGTAGAAAGTGGAGCAATAATCAGGAAAGGTCCTCTTATACCAGTCAGAAGGATTTCGTAGAGGAATGTAATTGATTGAATGGTTTTGCCAAGACCCATTTCATCTGCTAAAATGCAGTTTCGTCTGAAATAAACAAATATATTATCCATGTATATTTGGGTTTTTCTGTATACTATGATGTTTTAAAAGATAAATATACAAAAGCAATCAGAGATCAAGTTAAAATACTTGCATTTACAAAAATATAAAAGTTGCTGAAGTGCAGATTTGGCTAAAGATTATAATTTTATTATAATCCTGCAAAGGGGAAACTATAATAGGTTTTTGTAGCTCCAAAATAAAGGTACCACATGTTAAATATTTGGTTTTCTTAAAAGAATGAAATGGCAAGAGAAAGGCAAACTAAATATATTACTTATTGAGGAAGCATTCTATATCTCAGGAACAGTATGAGGAAATGCGGTACAAAAGAAATAGAACATGTTCCCTGCCTTCCTGGGCCTATTAGAAAAGCAGACATGTGAATAAATAAATAAATAAATAGCCATGCAATGTGCTATTACAGAAGCACAAATGAAGAACTGGTTTTCTTGTAATAGCCTATAATGAAAAAAGAATATGAAAAGGAATATATATATGTACAACTGAATCACTATGCTGTACATCAGAAATTAACACAACATTGTAAATCGACTGTACTTCAATTAAAAAAAAAACGGGTTTTCAACTTTGGCTGTGTATTAGGACAGCCTATGAAACTTGAAAGAAACAGATACCCAGGGCCTTCTCCTACACATTCTGATTCAATGTGTACAGAGTAGGATAAAAGCAACTGTAATTTTTAAAATAAGTTCCACAAATGATTATGAAAAAGGCCAGTTAAGAATCATCAGTATTAAGTTTATAATGGAAGCTTAGAAGAGCAAGCATCAACTCTGGCTAGAATAAACGAGAGAAGACTGCCTTCAGAGAGGAGGTCAGTAATGAGCAGGATTTTGCCAGAGGGCAGAGCAGAAGTATAAAGAACATGATCAACTGGGAGGACACAAGGTGTTTAATATTGTTTAATATATTACTGAGATAGGCAGGGGTCATAAATAAAAGTTAGACATCCTTCTATTACACAGTGGGAGTCACTGAAAATTTTTAAAGAAAACTGATGAGGTTAGGTTTGTACTTGAAGTTTACTCTGGTGCTACTGTGAATATTAGAAGATGAGGTGACTTGAAGTTGGAACAGTAACTGGCAAAGTATCACAATAATGCAGGAAAGAATCAGATGTTTGGACTAACGTAGGAGGGATCAAGAGAAGAAAACTGCTTCTAAAATTACTTGTTAAGTTAGAGGGATTTGGACCTAGTCACCAACCAGATATTATGGAGTGAAGGATGATAGATTTCAGTCTGGGTGACTAAGCTGTGTTATTCTTAACCAAGGTGTAAAATATGGAAGAAGAATAAGTCTAGTATGGAGGAAACAGGAAATGATAAGGTTAATTTGGAATCTGTTGTGTTTAAAAAACCATTGAGATAGACATTAAGGTAGCAAGAAGCAGAAATAAATAAGGGTATGGACTTGAAGGCTTTAGAGATGTTACTGGTAAGTAAAGACATGGGAGGGTGTAGAGTTTGGTTTTGGGAGAACAAACATAATATGAGAAGAGAGCAAAAAACAGAACCATGGGAAAGAAAAAACAACATGGAAAGGGTAGACAGAGGAAGAAGAACCAGCAAAGACTATTGAAAGGACAGTTACAGAGGCATACTGGAAAGCTAGGAGAGTCACACTGTGGAAGCTGCTGGAAGTGAGAATGGGGGAAAATTTTAAGGATGAAAGGAGTAGCAACTACTATCCAATGCAGCAAAGACAGCAAAGGAGGGCTGAAAAATAACTTGTGGATTGGAAAACTAAGCTTCAGAGATGATACAGAATCAACATTCAAACAACAGGTTTAAAGAGAATTGGTGATGAGAAAATGGGACGAGTTCATGCAGGCTACTTTTCCTAGGTATTTGCCTAGGAAGTTACAAAGAGGGATCAGGGTAGCTAGAAGGAAAAACAGAGCCAAGACAAGGTTTACCCTTTTCTTTTTTTTTTATATTATAAATAGGTTAAACCCAAATTTGTCCACAGACTGAAGGCATCATATCAGATAGCTTGAAAGTATAACAGAGAAGGATGATAACTGATCGAAGTGAGGTTCTGAGAAGACTGGATGAGATATGCTTGTAAAGAGTTGAGGTGGTAGCATTAGTCTTGGTCCTGGGGAGGGACCTTTGAACTTCTGATATGAGGAAAGAGGATGGAGATACATTTGTAGGCTCAGGTGTGAGCGCAGGCAAGAATCTGAATGAATTCACCTACTGGCCCTAGGCTTCTCTATGAAGCAGTCATACATATAGAGAGAAGAGGGTAGGGTTGAGATAAAGTACTTGAGGAAAGTGGTGTAAGTTTAAAACAAACAATGGGAAAGGGTACTGATAAGATAGATAATTAACATAAAATTTTGTTAACTATTTCACCAAGGAAGATTTTCTTGGGAAAAATAGTTACATTTAGAAAATATAAACCAGGGGAAAGAGCACTGCATGTGACAACAGGTTCCCCTAACTCCATCTGAGTCTCATGACTCACCATTACTAAGTGTAACAACTCAGAAGAATCATGTGAGAAGTAGAAACACAGAAAAATGATTTTGAATAAGTGTCATAAAATTTTGCTATTACTACTAATAATAGTGCCTTCATTTACTCTTTTGTATAAGCTATCAGAATTCCTTCTCTATCACAATAACAATTTTTACTTCTTTTGCAATTAATTTTCCATCACTCTAAAAAAAAAAAAAAATCCATGAGATAATATTCCAAAAAGCATTCTGAACAACTTAGAAAATAATAAAAGGGAATTAGTTCACTACTAGGTTCGTACCTTTCGTACTCTGTTCCTTATCAGTTATTGACAATATGCTTCTTTGAAGCCTTATATTACAGACCCATCTAATTCTTATAGATGTAATTGCTCACATCTTACTAATCAGATTCAATTATCAGCATTCAGTAGAATAAGCTGAAAAACATTCTATAACATAGCTGATGTTTTATGATGTTAAGAAAGGTATCTCAAATTTAATTACTAATCAACACATTAACTTCCTTCTATTCTGACTGGTACACATTTAAAGGAAGTAACTATAGTCAAAGTCCTAAATTATCATTTGCATATCTTCCTGAGGTAACTACATTTTCAATAATGAAGACTCCATGACAGTAACAATGTAGGAATATCTGTGTTTTGGAACATATATTAAAAAACACGCTAAACTTTTTTTGTTAATATATACTACATACCTATTGTACCAATTGAACAAGAGCCAGTTGAGTCCTTCCAGTTGATATTCCCTGAGTTGATTGCCATTTTTATAATCCCTGGATTGATCAATTTTTTTCCAGATATTAGAAGGAGGACGATCCTTTGTTGAAAAACAAAGAATGAATAATGTATTTTGTTTTTTGATTGTCCATACATCTCATACTTGGTAAAAGCACTGTTTTTAAAATAGTCACAAAAGAGTAATATTATATGGCATTATGATGATGAAATTTTACAAATATCTAAAAATCAAATAAATTCTACACACACTTCCGAAAACTGAAGAAGGCATACATCTCAACTCATTCTATGAAACTGTGATACTAAAATCAGATAAAGACATTACAAGAAAACTACATACAGTCCAATATTTCTCATGAACAGAGATGAAAAATTCATAACAAAATTTTAGCAAATGGAATCTAACAATATATAAAAAAGCTAATACAGCATGACTAAATGGGGTTTCTCCTAGGTATGGAAGGTGGATTAAATGTGAAAATTAATTAATGTTGACCAACAGACTAAAAAGCAAAAATGTGATCATTTCAATAGATGGATAAAAGGGATTTGAAACATCAATTATCTATTCCTTATAAAAACTCATTAAATTTTGAATAAAGGGGAACACTCTCAATTTGATATGGTGCATCTATGAAAAAGTCAAAGCTAACATCATACTTTATGGTTAAAAACTGAATGCTTTCTCTATCAGAAAAAGGCAAGGATGTCTATTGTCATCACTTCTATTCAACACTGTACTATACGTTCTAACAGGAACAATCAAGCAAGAAAAGGAAATACGTTATTAAGATTGGAAAGGAGGAAGTAAAATTTTCTTAATTCATATAAGTCATGATTTGTCTATATGGAAAATCCTGTGGAATGCAGAAAAAAGATGAAGTAAGAAGTGATTTTACCAAGTTGCATGACAGAAGATCAATATACAGAAAACTGTATGCTATATTGTAGAAACAATTATAAATACAAATAAATACAATAATATAATAAGTATAATAATATAAATGTCTTATACTAGTATCCAAATATGAAATATTTAAGAATATATCTGACAAAAGTTATATATGACTAGTATATCTAAAACTATAAACATTGCTGAGAGAATTTCAAGACCCAAATAATTTTACAAACTATATTTCAATTTAAAAAAAGATAAATATGATTCAAAAAAGGAAAAGACCTAAATAAATGGAAATATATATCATATTCATGGATTAAAAGACTCTACATTATTAATTCTTCCCAAACTGACCAACAGAGTCAACATAATCCAAGCAAAATCTCAGCAATGCTTTTGTAGAAACTGACATGCTGGTTCTAAAACCATATGGAATGCAAAGGACCAAAAATGCTCAACATAACTTTGAAAATGAAGAATTAAGTTGGAGGATTTATACTGACCAACTGCAAGATTTATGGTAAAAGTTATAGAATCAAGATTGTGTGGAACTGATATAAACAGATCAGTTCAGAAATACTCGTATGTATTAAGTCACCTAATTTTTGACAAAGTTGGAAAGGCAATTCAGTATAGTTTTATTGAAAAATGGTGCTAGAACAACTGCATACCCATGAGCAAAAAATGAACTTTGATCCATATATTGTACTATAACAAAAAATTAACTCAAAATGGATCACAGACCTAAATGTTACCTAGAACTATAAAAACTTCTGGAAAAAAAATAGGAGAAAAATCTTTGTGATCTTGGATTATGCAAAGATTTCTTAGATAAAACAGCAAAAGTAGGATCCAAAAGGAAAAGACAGATAAGCTGAATTTCACTGAAATTATAATTTCTGCTTGTAGAAAGACATTATTAAGATAATGAAAAGATCTGGAAAAAACATTTGCAAATCATATACTGATAAACGACTTTTTTTTAAATAATATATAAACAATTCTTAAAGCTTAATAATCCTTTTTTTTTTTTTTCAATGGCAGTAGCGGGGACTGACCCTAGGACCTCATGCATGCTATGCATGTGCTCTACCACTAAGCTATATTCACCCTCTAAAGCTCAAAAATTCTTAAAGCTCAATAATAAGAAAACAAAGAAGCCAATAAAAAATAGGCAAAATATCTGAATAGGTATGTTATTAAAGAAGACATACTAATGGCAAACAAGTACATGAAAAGATGTTCAACATCATTAATCATTAGGAAATGCAAATTCAAACCACAATGTTCTACCATTACACATATATTAGAATGGCTAAGATTAAAAACACTGACCATACCAAGTGTTGCCAAGGATGTGAAGCAGCTAGAAATCTTATTCACTGCCGGCAGAAATATAGTATGTTGAGACCAATTTTAAAAAGTTAAATATACACATATTAGCCAGCCATTTAACTTACAGGTGCTTCCTCAAAAGAAATGACATGTCTAGACAAAGACCTGTATACTAATGTTCAGAGCAGCTCAATTTCTAATAGTCAATACAAATAGTGAATGAATACATAAATTGTGGGATACTACATCACAACAGAATACAATTCAATAATAAAAAGGAACGAATTATTGATACATGCAATGACATGAACCTCAAAACAATAATGCTGCATAAAAGCCACTCAAAAAGAGCATACACTGTCTCTTTATATAAAATTTAAAATATTGGATAGTGACATAAAGTTGCCTGGGGGTGGGGAATGGGCATGAGGGAAGGAAGTTTTGGGACGGAGGGATTACAAAGGGGCAGGAGAAAAATTCTGGGAGTGATGTATAGTTTATTATTTCAATTATGATGATAGTTTCATATGTCAAAATTTAGCAAACTGTACACTTCAAAAATCGCTTCAAACTCAATATACAAAGATGCATTAGCTGGGCCTGGTTCAAGATGGTGAACTCACCCTTCTCTCACAGACACACTGAATCCACAGGTATATATAGAACAATTTCTTCTGAAAGCAACACTAGAACTAGCTAAGTGATTCCTACGTGACGGGCAAATGAGAAAAAACTTACACTGAAACAGATAGGAGAGGCTGAGACATAATCTCGCCATAAACCCAATCCCACAATCAGGAGAAACTCACAACCCTGAACTTCTCCCAAATGAGAAAAGGGTTTAAATCCTACACCTGGCACCTCAACTTTTTAGACCTACACCTGAGAGACAAATCCCCTGGCTCTGAAAGTCAACAGGGCTTAAATCCATGAGACACACAAGGCTTTAGGGAAATGAGAAACAGTCCTTAAATGGCTCATGTGGACTCAACAGGCTATCTTCCAGGGCCTAGTGCAGAGGCAGTGACTTCAAGGAATAATATATATCATATTTTCTCATATATTTTAAATCCATCATAATCTCTATACCACTTTTGATATTCATGATACAAAATATCTCTTTCAAAAATCTAGAAGCATAACACTGTATGTGAAAAACACACTTATTCATCTACATATGTAGTATTTATTCAAACCCGCTTTCTTCCTCAGCAATAAAAAGCTCTGTCATGAATTTATTCTGGACAACTAAGACATAAGCTTTCTGAAGACTGCTGGATAGGAAGAGAAATAACATTATCCTAGCCCCAAATTACTAGGGTCTAGGTCTCAGTAGGATAAGTTTCTGAGAAAGGTTTCCTACTGTCTTCTGCTTTTAAATGATTATACTGCTATAATCAACAAAATTATACTTTTAAAAATTAGAGGATGATCTGGGTTAGTATATGGTAATTGTGAATGAAAAACAAAATAGGCTATCAGTATATACTGAAAATAGAACTGATTACTAAAGTCTGCTGCTACTTAATACAATTAGGATTTACTAAAAAAATTTCTTAAATGGTAGCTGATTAACTTAAAAACATACAATATTTAATTATTGTTTAAAATAATTTCCACATCATGTAATATTCTCCATAATTTTCTTTTCAGCAATACAAACTACTATTTCCTTAGTTTGGGTCAGGAAGAAATCTCATTTCCAGAATTTCTAAAAATATTTTACATGTTTTATGTCATTTTATTTAGTAATAACAGACTGGCAAAAAAAAAAAATCCTTACTTTCTACATTATTTGACTTTGATAAACTAGCACTGTTGTCAAACTGATTTTACATTAATTAATGGGATTAATTCTATTGGCTGAGTCCCCTTTACCAAGGACTACATTATATATCTAAGGCAGTGGTTCTTCCCACTCATATGCATCAAAACTGTCTTTTTAAAAACACACATACCTGAGGTCCACTCTCAAGATATTCTGATTCTGGAGCCAGGACATAGAGACCAGGCATGTCTAATTTTTGAAAAGTTGCTAAAGTGCTTCTCGTAAGCACCTCTGACTGAGAACCACTGATCTAAAGAAATAGCTAACTTGATGAAGCTAGAGATCACACTACCACTGAAGCATGGTCCCCGCCCAACCTCCCCCCTACCCCATCCAAATCTTTCCCTTTCATAATATCCCTTGGACTACTCCTCCTTGAATTAGTTAACACTTTTGTTTCCTGGTTCAAGGAAAGGCACTTAGAAGTCGAAAGGAATGGAGGTGAGCTGCTGCTCTCTTGGTAATAGATTATGGATATTATTGAGAGACAAATTAAGAAGACCAGAAAAATAAGATGACCAGAAAAAAAATTATTATAAAAACAATATGATTTCTTCCATGGAACAATTAATTAATTTCCTTGTCTTACACCACATTTCCACATTTTTCATGGCAGCCTTCCTTACTCTGATGCTGATCCAAAAGTGATCTGTTCTTGTTTTTTCATGTACAAATTTCCTCTTTAGAGAAATAAGAAATTTCTATGACCAAATTATATTTGAAAGAGGAATGGCCAAAATATTTTCATAATATGTCACTTCAATGTGAATTTCTTTTGGTTGGCTCCCAAAACCTGACTCACAAGAAAATAATCCTATGTTTTAAAGAAATGAAAGCAAAAAATTATATAATTATTAAAATATCACAACTTGTCATAGCCTTCTAGAATTCTATAGTCTTTGTAATTAGAAAAATCAATAACTGACAAATTTTTGTTTGTTTCTTTTAAACAGGGAAGAAACACAAATATAAGTAAGAAATCAGTGTACTTAATTTATGTAGACCTTTAACAATATTCTATACAAAAGGTTTTCCTAAAAATAAAGTTACTATGAAAGTAGAAGATTTACTGATGAATAACTGGTTTACAGAAAACAAGGAAAAGGGGGGTATAATAAGGATTTTTCTTTGACAGAGAATTAATAGCTCTGCTCAAAGCTGAGCAAGATGAGGTAGAAGAATTTGCAACTTTTCTGGAAGACAATTTAGAAGGAAATACTTATCAAATTTTTAAATGCACATATGTTCTGACTAAGCAATTACACTTCTGATTTATCTTACAGAAACTTGTTCAAGGGCTCAATGTTCAATGTAGTATTGTTTAAAACTGGAATATCCACTAAAGAGGAATAGTTAAATTAACATCGTATGATACTATGTAGTAATTTTAAAACTAGAGCATTAATTGTATACCAAACACTAAATTAAAAATTCAAAAATCACACTAAACCTGTTGAATAAAGAAGTGCAAAGATTTTATGATGCTAAGACATATTCTTACCAAATGTCTTGTGTCAGGCCGTGAAGCTTGCAATTGTTCAAACTCTTCTATTTTTGCAAGATCTACGTCTTCTTTTAGTTCCCAAGTGCTATCTTCATATGGTAATGAGCACCACTTGACTAAGTAGTAAATAACAGGCTGTAAAAAATTTTTTTTCATTTTACTATTTTGAAAAATAGTAAAACAGTGTAATCTGAGAATCCCCAGAAATAGTTTAAATATATTCACCTACATCAATAAAAATGAATGAACTTTTTAAAGTGTTTTTAGGTCATTAACTTTAAAAAAATAACGTTTTAATACTTGTAAGGTTTTGGGTTTTCATTACTTAAAAAAATATTTCTACCAAATATTTACCTCACCAGTATCTTTATCTTCACAAAAAGAGACTTCTAACACTCTGTCTACTTCAACGTAGTCTGGGTTAAATGGTTCTTCTTCCATCTGAAATTAAAAAGTAAGTTAATATTTGGCAAAGAAATGGAAAGATGAAAGTGAAATAAAGACAAATTTACTAGCTCTTCTCTATAGAACACTTGTTTGATTTAAATTAAATTTCCAAAAATGGAATACTTCTATTTTAATTTTCAAAAGATATCTAGGATATCTGTCTGTATTATGAATCACCATGTTATATATAATAAAATTAACTAAAGAGCACCAAAAAATAAGGTATTCCAGACATCTGAGTTACTCTAGAAGATGTGTTCTTTAAAAATTTCCCAAAGGGAACCTCTATACCTTTCTCTTGCTATTTTCATCAGGTCCAAGAATTGCTGCCCCTCCTCCTGTTAACCTCTAAATTTTGTAGTATTCCATGGCTGTGCCTTTAGTTCTCTTCACTATCTTAAACCTTTTCTGAGCAGTATTATCATCCCCAGGTACAGGACACACTTGGTAACAAAGAGTACTGTCCAACATTAGAATGGTAATAAGGTTGCCTAAGAAAATCTGCACAGCTCCAATTTATGTTGTACCTGAGTCACATGAGAAAAACAAATCTTCATGAAAAACCAAAAGATTATTAGTTAAGTACTTCTAAAATCTTCAGCTCATCAGAAACTTCTATATCAGAGTGAGAAGGGGAGAAAATTTTGAGAACCTTCCAGCATCCATAAACTGATATTATAGGTGGTTAAAATCATCAGATTTGTGAAGTAGATTTTTATAATTATGAAGAAATAATAGTAGCTTCATGGTGGAAAAATATGCCAGACACCACCACAATCTAGTGATTAAAGTTAACACCACCAGTAATGGGGCAAATAGGTATTATGTACCTCCTGATGTGATTCACTGAGAAGCATATTGCAACATTTCTGTGATGTTCTTTTAAAAAGTGAATGACCTAGAGCTGAGGAAACATCAGATAACCCCAAAATGAAAGATATGCTACAAAATAAACCACCTATATATACTTAAAAAAAAAGTCCAAGTAATGAAAAACAGAAAGATTAAGGGAGACATGATAACTAAATACATTATGTGCTGCAGGATTCAATTCTGGACGAGACTAAGCACACACACACATTTTTTTTTGTTATAAAAATACCAGTGGAACAGTTAGTGAAATATGAACGTTTATAGATAATAATACTACACCAATGTTAATTATACTATTATTATATAAGAAAGATGTTTATAGAAAATACAGAAGTTGAGACAACTTTCAAATGATTTAGAAAAAAATACATGTGCATGGGAGAGAGGCAGAGGCAGAAAGAGAGGGGTGCACAGAGACAGGGAGAATCAATGTGAATGATAAAGCAAACATGGTAAAATAGTAATATTTAGGGGATCTGGTTAAAATATATATGGGAATTTGTTGTACTATTTCTGCAACTTTAGTGTTCAAAATAAAAACTCTAAAATTTTTTCAAATAAAAAGTTAAAAAAATGTAGATGAATCTAAAACTGTTCTTTAAAAAAGTCTATTAGAAGAAAAAAGAAAAAAAATTAGAGCAAGAAAGGACATCAGATTTTTAGTGAGGCCTGGAAAGGTTAATGAATTTTTCCAATGATGTCTGTTATTGTACACACATAACATATAGAAAATAAGCAATATATTTCAATTACTGAAAAATCTTATTTCCCAAGTATTTCCTATGTTACCATTTCCTTTCTTGAGGAAATCTGCTAACAGAATACTTTAAGATATTGACACACTCACATTCAACTCTAAAAAGTATTAAATACATGCTAATTTAAAAATACAAGAGTTATCTACCATTCATTATTAGTGTTCCTGTTTTAGCTATTTTCCAAGCTAAGTCTGAAGGAAGAAAAATTACTGTATGTAGGTAGCATTTGTATTCAAATATCAAAAGTGGAAGCCTAAGAATTAAAATGAATAATACTTAAATTTGTGATACATAATGTACTACAGGTGCTCAGAGTTCACACATAATATTCTTTTTTTTTTTCCTTACATCTGCAAAAAAATGTGCTCTTTGTGCTTGTCTCAATTTGAATCGTTTGATTTTCTGCTGGATCCTTTTATCTTTCAGAAGCTGCTGTTCTGTGGCCCACTCACAGTGAAGATAGGAGCTAAAATTTTTATAAAAGCAATATATTAGAATGATATAGAGAACCATGTTTTGATTTTTTTAGATTTATTTTTAATCATGGTATCTAAAACAAAATATTATCTTCAACTTTACAAACAGGTAGTTCATCATTTCATTTAATGTCAATAGACTCCATATAATTACTAAAATAAAGCCACTGTAATCACTATATCCTAAAAAGATTGTAGTCTAAAGGTCTGCAATTTGCCATATAGAAACAGGTTAAACTGAATTGTAAGGATAACAAGATGTGATTTATCATTTATTTCTTCATTATAATAGTTTTGTCATGATCAGAAAACTAACTTGTTTTGAAATCAATGTAATTTTAATTAAAACATTTTCTTTCACCAAAGTGTAAGAAAAAGTTGAATAAAACTTGAAAAGTTCAATGATATAAACATAATGAATAATGTCTATAATTTGTAAGGACATAATTTATAATATTCCTGCATTTTGATGTAAACAATGTTTTTTGAAAAAAATTCAACTTTAACATGAAAGGTTTTCAAAGTCTTCTCACTTTTTAATGATTTTTTAAGTTCTTGAGCTAACAAATAATATTTTAAAATGCAGATACAATAAAATCAATATTTAACTTAATATACTTAAGTATATGAATTCATATTTAAATCATATCTTTCTATTATTTTTCTAACTTAAATACTTACTAATTCTTGTATTTTACAAAAAATTCTTCTGTATCAATCATCACTCCAGGTGATATCTAAGAAAATAAATTAAATAATTATGACTTTTAAAATTGGGGTGAGGAATATAAAATATAAAATGTAATGTATCATTACTTACTTCCTTTTTTATAATTCTAGAAGATAGTATTTTGTCCACAATTGCAGCATCTTCTTCACTCGGATTCTCCTATGAGAGGCAGGAAAAAAAATATGGTGATATATTCTGAAAATTCGTTTAATTGCCACTTTGTATGTTTATGAATACACTGAATTTCAACAAACATTTACTTAACACATATGCCAGGCACCGTGTTAAATGTCAGGAATACAAAAATGAAAAAATCAATTGTTACTGTCCTCGTCATCACAGCAAACATAATTGTGCTTTTCAATGTGTCAGATATTATTCTAAGCACTTTACGTATATTAACTAATTTAATCTTTGCCACTACACTGTAAGGTAGGTACTATTATCATCTCCTTTCTCAGATTAAGAAGCCCAGGCAAAGAGAAGATAAGTACTTATTCAAAGTGTCATGTAACTCAGCTAACAGATGAGTGTTTGGTTTACAATCCTGATAAGGGAGATGAAAAGAACTGTGCATATGCACAATGCGTATGCAAAGACATAAAGGTGTCAAAACATGGCATTTAGGCAACTACATTCATAAAACCAGAGGACTGAGTGTTTGTAGAGAAGTAGAAGGACATGTGCTAAAATGGTTAGCTTGTAAGATTTAGGATACCATTGGAGTTTTCAGTAGAAAAGTACTATGATTAGGCTTATAACTTAGAAATATTCTGCAAAAAGGATAGAGTTTGGAGGAATTTTAGAAATATATATTAAGGAGATAAAAAATGTGCTAAAAAATTCAAAGAAGAAGTAAAGATAAAAAAAGAGAGAACAAATCCCTAGGTTTCTGATATGAATAATTAATGGTTCTATTGACACAATATGGAATGCAGGAAGAAAAGTTGGAGCAAATTTTAGGAGGAAAGATAATGCAAATATTAAAAAATTTATATTGGTTTAAAATGTTTTACAGTCATAATCCAAAATCTGTCTTACCACAAATAACTGTAAAGGCTGTTCACCAGGTAAAGGAGCTGAATTCTTTTTTATTTTCATGGAGCTTTTAACCTCTTCTTCAGATTGTTTCCCTTCTGCATCTTCTGCATATTTTTTCCTTTTAATCTGTCGATTTGATCTTCTTTTCTGTAATGAACCATAAGAATCATACTTATATGATTTATTTTACTTTATTTTTTATGATTTATTTTAAAGGAAAGATTTAAAAAATAATTACTTCTAGTGTGGCAATTTTGTATATTAAATTTTCAAAATTATATTTAACATTCATCTTTTCTCATTTTTCCTTTTAATTAAAGGAAGATTATAATTTGCTTTTCGCCAAAGGTTAGTTTTACTTCCTGAAGTTTCAAATGACAACTATTAATAATACCTTTATTACTTTTCTTAAGAAATTGTTAATAAATAGATTTCTTTTTTAACTACTTTACAGCTTGGAAAACACAAATTTTAAACTATAATACTCTCACAGTTTTTACCCAAAACCTAAAAAGTACATCGGACAAATATTGTTGAACAATCAGGGCCATAAAACTAAAAGAAGAAATTAATATTTGCTACACGACCCATGAACTTGTGCTTAAAACAGAAAAAAAAAAACCCAAATAATATACGTTTTAAAAGAGATACATAAAATAACAAAGTATTAAATCTACCAGATAATTAAATGTGAATGAAGGAGGAGCCAGTGTTTTACTACCTTTACTAGCTTGCCTTAAGAATAAAGAACATCGCTATCATAAAAACAGAAGAAAGCTTTTTAAAAAGTACTATGTGTAGCCACCTAATTTTAAAATAATCTAAAAAATTTAAAATCAGGTATCAAGTCTACATGGCTTTACTTACCTCCCTAAATACTTAATATTTGATGTTCCCATTATATAAATCTCACAATGGCTTAAAAATCCCAAAGGACTTAGGTTTGCTTCTTCTCACCTCTCTAGAATCTCATGGCTGGAGGCATCTCAGCCACCTGTTCTACTGCTCAATATTCCTTCTTCCTTTTACCACTCTTCTGTGTATTTAGTAACTCCCACGACATTCCCCCCAAATGCAACGAACAGAATAACCCATGTGTTCTTTTGGTTTCTGCCAACGTCTTCAATTTGGTAGGTCTTTCATACTTCTAAAGTCATGACAAAAATGGCTGAATCAGTGCAAAAGTGTGAGGACAAACTGTTATTTGCATCCAGAAATGTTGCAGTAGCCTTTAGAGTGTCTCTGACTCTTTCCCTTGAGAGTAGAATACTGAAAGAAAGGCACTACTGTGGTGAGTTAGCTTAGCCAAATGTAGTAGAAAACTCCATGCCTCATTTATGGGTCACCATCTCTCAGCCATGAAGGTATTTACATTTTCAAAACTCAAAGTAACACTTCTGTCATTATGGGAGACAGGAAGGTGGTACATAAAAATTATTAAAAAGGACTTCTAGAAACCCAATTTCCCCACATGCTGTTTAGAAAAGATATGAAATATTTATTATTCCCTGGGATGGAAAATTCTATGGATCTCTAATTTAATACCAGGTTAAAGGAATGTTTGGAGTTCTCTTATGGGCATCATACAGTTCTTAATGCTCAAGACTAGTTTAAACTAATAACCATCCGTGACATTTATTATTCTAACAATAACATGTATTACCACTATTACATCTCATTAAGCACAAATTTGCTAAATAATGAAGTTTGGGAATAATTCAGTATACTTTTAGAACATTCTGGAAGATGTTTTCAGCATTAAAGTTTCCTTTCTGGTCACTTAGGCATCTATTGGTACTTTGAAATGCCTCACTTATTAGTCTTTAGTAAATAGTAAATAAGTGGCCTGAAAGAATCTTTTCAACTCACAGAAGTGCACATTCAGATAATTCTTCACAAGTAGAATGAGAGCCACTAACTGTAAACTGCTCCCTCATCCTATGAAGACATTATCAGTCCCTAAGAGTAATTTAAATAACTGAGTTATAAGGTTATAGTTGATTTCATCATAAATTATATTCCACTAGAGCACACAGTTACATATTAGGCAAAGCCAGATAAGGTGCCACTCTCACCAATTATCTTCCTTGTTATACAACAGTTCTACTACTTTAAAAAATACAAAATCTAATTTGATGTCCACATTTTTGGCTAATGTGTTTGTCTGTTTGTTTTTCTGGCTTTCTTTCTCCATAATGTTTTTTAAAGCACAATTTAAAACAGTGAAAAATTCTTTCTTTGAATTTCTTTTTTTCTAGTTTTTTTATGTCTTAAAGGCTTTGATATTCAATAGATCAGTCAACAGCACTTTACATAAGAGGTCAGAAACATGCTTTTACATGACTAAATATTTCATTATGATAACATATCATTAGTTTCCTAAAATAATCCTAATAAAATGTGCTTCAGGGACTTTTAAAAATAAGTCTCTAAATACAGTTAGACTACTAAGTTCTCTCTATTAGGTAAAAAACTAAACATCATATTCACATTTTTAGATTTCCACCTGACTCTAAACCTTAAATTACTTTTCATGCCTTCAAATCTTGACAATCCATTGTGGTTGAAAGCTACCTTTATATACATATTTACGTATAGTTTATGTAATAATATGTTTAAATACACCAATAATTGATTTACAGTTGTTTACTAGAAAATATTTCTTTCCTTCCCCATTAATTTTTTTGTGTTAAAGCAATATACTTGTCACAGCAACCTAATACTACAGTGAAAGGAATGGAAGAAATGTGCATGTTAACCTATTCTACCATTTCATCATTTGGTAATTACATAATGGAAAAATGGCCAGCATTATTTTAGTAAAAATTTAATTAAATTTCCTCATGTTGAATAAGTTAATTATATGTTTGCCTAAGTTAAGGATAACATATGAAGAAAAAGCCAGGCCATATAATATTAGGAGCTTCAGTCACTGCCCTTACCTCAACTCTTGCAGCAGCCCAGGAGCCTTGAGCCACTACTCTCCCATTGGATAAGAAGCTGCATAAGGAAGAAGAAAGGCCATTCAGGGGCTTTCTGGCCCCATAATGCAACAACTGCCACCACCCCTATGGCCTAGAGTCGTACTTTAATTATTAGAGAGCGGCGGGTGGCCTGAATTATGACCTTCACTATGCATATATTTAACTTCACAAGGTTATTTTGAATATCCACCTATTCAAAAAGAAAAAAGGCAAAATGCACAGTATTTTTGTCTCCATTAGGGGATTTTTAATATAATTGTTTATCTTTTCTTCAACAGAAGCAGACCATAGGAATTAACTCTAGGAATGATTCAACCCATATGCTTTATCATTTGTATGTGATTTTAAAAATTAATATCTCTATCATCAAATTCATTCAAAAGTACTCTGTAAGCACAGGATAATATCGCTAGATACTTCCCCATGCTAAAAACCATCAGGGACTCTGTACTGTTACTTAAACTCTCTGGGCTTCAATTTCATTATCTGAAAACTGAGGGGCTTGGAGAGGATGTGTAAGTTTCCTCCCAGGTCTAACATTCTACAGTAATACTAGTAGGACAATATTCTAATAATGCTCTCATATAAGTTCTGTCATACAATAAAATGTATTTTTAGCCACTAAACTATAATATAAATATCCATAATACAATATTATGCTATCTAAATAATTCTGCCAGTGACTTATTTCTCAGAAAAAATTTTAATACTCACTTGAGAGTCTTCCTCTTTGAAAGTATGCTGTGGCATCTGCTCCACATCAGATATTTCATCAGAAGATTCATTTTTTCTTTTTTGTTTCTTACCCAATGTAATAATGAGTTTGCTGTTTCAGAAGGAGAAGAGTAAACAATAAGATCTCTTTGAAACTTTCCATTTTTGGTCAAATTAAGATTGCCATGATAAATTTTCCTCCATTTTATATCACCTGAATGTCCAACCAGAGGTATTTATCATGAAATCCATAATGATATTTTCCTTTGAATCCCACCTATTCTCCAAGCTCTATTCCAGTGGAACAAATATAAACCAATATTACAGCTAACATATTTCTAAGCACAGAAAAACATTCAAGTTCTATCACTTGTTTCTTAGGCTCAAGATTATTTTTTATGAGAAAAATTCCAGGTATATAACTATTTAATATTTAAAGTAATTCACTTATTTTATCATCTTGTAGGTTTAGAATGAGGGATTTTTTTTCCTTCCACCTCTTATTTAATTCAAATTCCACTTAATTCCTTTGAATCCTACCTATTCTCCAAAAGCCTCTACTCTACAGTCTCTCTCTATACTCTCTACCCAACAGTAATTTCTCCCTTACTTAAAACATTTTAACAATTAATTGTTCTTTGATTATTTCACTTATGCTAAGCCTTTTATTAGCTGTACTGTATGTTTCTAAAGAGTAAGAACTTTCTTTTACTTTTTATATTTCTAGAGTATGTAGAAGCTTACCTATCTCTAATATATTCATGTATATATGTATATTAACACATTAAATATAAACATCTAAAATGAAATGTGTTTTCTATATTTTTTCCTGATCAAAGATAGAAGTACTCAGTTCCCACATTTCCTTATCTGGTTCAATAGATGGGAGGGCATGATCTTCAAGCACCATACTAGTCTCAAACCACGTTAATTGCTAGTCAGGAGAATTCCATTTTAGATGTCTGTATTCCAAACATAGAAAACTCCCCAAATGCTTTCAAGTGTGACCTATCAGAAATATATGAAAAATTTTTCAACAATTATTAACTAATGTGGGAGAACCTGGAGGTTAAGAGTATGCACTTTGAAATCATAGTGTCAAAGATTTAAAACCTGATTTCACTATTTATGTATCTGTGAGATACTGGGCAAATTACTTGATAGTTTACTTGTCTGGACAATAGGGACATTACAACAGCTACCTCTATTGCCATTGAGAATTAAGTGGGATAATGTATGTTGGCTCTAAGCACAGTCTTAACACATAGTGATTTCTCAACTAATGGTAATTACATCTATGATGACAGGCACTTTCCTAGGCTCAAGGATTAAAGATAAAGTGGACACGGTTCCTAATCTTAACCTGTCATTGTTAGAATATGATCTTAGCTAAAATGCTAAAGAGGAAGTTAGCACAAGGTGTAATGTGAAAGGAAGAAATGCATTATGTTTATGGAAGAGTAAAGGAGGCTTTACAGAAAAGGTAAAATTTGAGATAGGGAATTGAATGATGAAAGGGAGTTCAAAAGGCAGTGAAAGAAAAGGTAGGGTACATTCCAGGCAGGGGGATATCACAGAAGAATGAGAATATGCAGTGATAAGAGCATGTCAGAAACACACAAAGTAGTGCATAAGGAGGAAGCAGAGATGGTCATCCAGATAGGGTCAAGATCACAAAAGGCTTTGGTTACATGTAAGGAGCTAATGTTTTAGTTTAGGGCCAGCTTTAAGCTCCACAGGGCAGGACAATAAATGGCATGGAGATATTTTCGAATGAATTAAAAAAAATTAAGCAATTGGAAGATGGAAGCATTTTAAACAAATTCTGGGGATGTAATGTACAGCATGGTGACTATAGTTAACAATACTGAATTATATATTTGAAAGTTGCTGAGACAGTAGATCTTAAAAGTTCTCATCAAAATAAAAAAAATGTATATATAATTATGTGAGGAGATGGATGTTAACTAAACTTATTGTGGTAATAGTTTCACAATACATACACATATCAAATTATGTCATATACCTTGAACTAGTACACTGTGATATGTCAAGTACGTCTCAGTAAAATTGGGAGAAAAAAGAATTTTAAACAAGAGAGCAATACAAATAGAAGGAAGTGAAATGCAAGTCACAGAAACCAGTAACAAGGTGGACAATTCAGGTGAGAGATGAATAGTGAAACACAGGGCCACAGTAGTGTGGATGAAGAGGGAAAGAAAGATACAGTTTTTCATTCTGGAAGCAGAAGCAAGGACTTGGTGACTGACTGGATGATGAGATGTGAGGTGAGAAAAAAACTCTAGAATGATTTATTCCCAGGTTATTTTTATATTGGTATGATTACCATCTTCAACAGGATAATGGTAACTCTTACGTGATATCTCACCTGCACTCTTCTGAGTATGTGAAATGAACAGGAGTAAAAATACAGCTTATGTTGGAACCAGGAAATCAGAGGAAGTACAAAAACATATTCTGAAACAATATTAAGAAACCAACAATAGTTATACTCTATTCCCTCTCCCTACTTTCATTGCTCATTTTCTCCCTCTTCTGGTTCCTCTTCCTTACTCTGGTTTCTCTCCTAAAATAAAACTCTCCCTTGAGGTTATATCCACTATTAGATATCACATGATCTTGCTCTTCCTCCTTATCCACAGTCCTCAAAAAAGTCGTCTATACTGACTGTTTCTTGCGTTCCTCAATCCACTATAATCTAAACTCAGAACTGCTTTTCATATTCATAGCTTCCATTTATTCAGTGTTTAGTGGGTCAGCCTCTGCTAACTTTACACGCATTCTCTCACTTAATGTTCATACAACTCAAAAAGGCAAGTACTATTAATTTATAAGAGGAAATTGAGGCCTTAGAGAAGTTAAATTACTTGTTTAAAGGTCACACCAATAGTAAGCATAGAGATAGAAATTAAATATTCTATTTACTTCAGGCCTCACTCTAAAGCCTGAACTCCTGAAGTCTAAGACCACAAATGATGTGGTAATGCCAAGTCCAATGGAAATTTAAGAAGTTTTATCTTCCAACACATAACTAATCACTTCTTCCTTTTCTGCACCCCTGGGATCCATGACATGACATTCTTCTGGTTCTCACTAAACTTTTTTGGCTCTTCTTCTTTTAGTATGTTGGTTTCCAGCAGGATTCAGTCTTTTCTGTCAATGCCTTAAACTTTGGTATTTCTCAAAGTTCTGTCCTCAGCTTTCTTTCCTCTCCTATATACTATTCCTAGGAAATTCAATTTAATCTATTCTTAACTACCACTTACAAGCTGAAGATTCTTAAATCTCTTCTTGTCTCTAGTTCTGACATTCCCCTCAACTTCAGATTCATATAACCAACTGTTTTAGATATATCCATATAGATACCCCACAGACATTAAGATCTCAAAATGCCCCCCAAATGCAATCCCTCACTTAGCCTAAAACTAACAGTGTACTAATATTAAAGTATAATGTTGACTCAGAAAAGTATACACATCAAGAGTACAGCTCAATGAATTTTCTCAAACTGAAAATAAATATATAACCAGCTTCTAGATCAAGAAACAAGACATTATTAGTTTCCCTGAAGTCTCCAGTCACGCTTTCTCTTCTAATAACCTCCTCCCAAGGGTAACCATTATGCTACATGTGGTTACTTAATACAACCTGAGGCACTTGTGCAGATGATTTTCAATGGCAAGGTAAGGGATAACCTGAAGTAGAACAATTGGTGGAAATGTATTTTTCATGTACTCCCCTATTTGTTATCTCCAAACCTAAATGCATATTTTACACTAGTTTGTAGATGAGGACAACACTAATGAAAGGAAAGTTTCTTAAATAGTTACTTAAACAACAATTTTCTATGAAATGTAGATCAAGGTCTGTTAACATCCTTTAATATACTGCTTAAAAAGGCATTTTCTCACTGTTTGATAAGTGAAATAGATTATGTATATGAGATACATATTCTGACATGGTATCTAAGTGGCTGCTTTATAGACTCAAATCCCATTGAATAAAAACTTCAATGAAATCACAAGCAGAGATATTTAAATTTTTTGTATTTATGAATGACTATGAAGAGGTCATCCCTTTCCTTCTAGTAGTATAAAGTAATTAAATGAAAACTCTCCAAGGACAGTGGACTAAGCTCCTTAAACATCATTTTTATAAATAAATATGGCCTAAATACTACTAAGTGCTACCAAATCAATCTTAACTCACTTTTTTTGGTACAGGGGGGTAGGTTAGATAAATGTTTCCTATAATACCTTAGCTAAACCTTCACTTACTAATTATTCTAAAAATGTACTTATTAAAAAAATCTTTAAATTTTTATTTTTCATATATTCTGTGTTTTCTTCCAATATTTTTCTATAGGTCTGGAATAGCTTATTTCATAAACTAACTATTCTTAACACATGCAAAAATATTTTTTAAATTCTAACTTCGTAAGAGATATCTCAAATACAGTAGTTTCCTACTAAATCTCTGAGGTCCAAAATATTTATAAACACCCATTCTGTTCAAAAAAGGTACATTTCCATGGTAGGAAAAAAGTTGATTCTAAAACTTGAAGTCATTCCTGACTGACGTAATTCTAAATTTTTTAAAAAAGGATAAATATAAATATATATACACACATACTACGGTTACTTACATAGAACATTGATTCTGGAAATAATGAAGTCATACTAGTTTATCATAAGTTTTAAAATGGCATATAAGGTTACTACAAAAAAATTGGTTAATATTGATCAGTAATTCCTAAATGTGTGAGGCTGGCTTCATCAGTATCTTGTTTGTTAAAAATACAGATTCCTGATGAGGAAAATACAACAAACCCAAATTGAGAGACATTCTACAAAATAACTGGCCAGTATGATTCAAAGTTGAAAATGTTATTACAGACAAAGACGGAAGGATTAGTCCAAAATGGAGGAGTGTAAGGAGACATGACAACAAAATAAAATGTAAGATACTGAACCGGATTTTGGCCAAAAAAATGGAACAACTGACTCAATCTGCTTGAGGTCTGTAAATAAGTTAGGGGGACTGTATAAGTGTTTACTTTCTGGTTTTGATCATTGTGCTGTGTTACATAACGTGTTAACACTTGAGGAAGCTGGGTGAAGAGCCCGAAGAAACTTTGACCTATTTTTGCAAATCTGAGATTAGGTCAAAATAAAAACTAACAAAACAAAATCCCAGATTTGTAGGTTCCAACTCCAGAATTCTGATCTGCTAAGTGGGACCCCAACTGGACTTAAAAAAAATTCCCACCAGGTTTGGGAACCACTGGCTTAAAACATTAGTGAAGAAAACTCTAGGAACAAATATTCATGATAATAAAACTATTATATACTTATAGAACACTAAAAATTTCAAAGTGCTTTTATCTACAATATCTCAGTTGATCCTAAGAAAAACTCACAGGTGAGGCATGCATCGATCCCACTAAACTAATAGGGAAACTTAAGCCCTAAAATAGAAAACGAACTGTTATAATCACAAGTCTAGTAAAAGACAATAAAGGTCTCTTTACTCCTATTCTAGTATTTCCAACATATCTTATTGACTTTAAAATAAAATGGCACTATACTTCAACCAGTCAACAGATATTTAATATAAGTAAATATAGCTGAATGAATAAAAAGAATTATGAAACTACATTATCTTTTAGTAAATTATTAAGCTTAAAGTTTACTGACTTTTGAAAGACCAGAAATTTCTATTGCCTGTACAATGACAGTTGATAGCCATAAGAGTTACCTGAAGGAAATAAGATGATCCAAAAGTAGAAGAAGATAAAATCAGTTAAGTAAAATGCCCAATCACCAAAAAGCATTCTATTTTATTTTTCCATTATGGAAAATGATGGAAATAAATAAATAAAAAGGTGGATAGTTTCAATAAAACTGACAGTTCTTCAATAAATTGACATTCTTCAAATAAATTAATAGTTTGCTATTCTTAGAAATATCGCCAAAATAAAGCAACAAAGCAATACAGAATATATTAATAAAAGCTTTATGCAAGTTTTCTTTCTTAAAACATTAAAGGGATCTGTTAACAATGCTAGCCAACTGCAGCAACAGATATTCAGGCATGTAAAAGAACCAAATATCAAAACATAGCTTGTTTCAGACAGCAAAGGGTAATTTCACACTAAGTATAAATTTGAAATGTTAATTCATTTGGTAAGTATAGGCACTAGAAAACCTCAGTGTTTATACTTGATGTCTATATTTGATTTTCAGATGTAATTTATGCACTCATCTAAATCCTGCCCACATGTTATTAGTAGAGGCTGTGTAACAAGCTGCATTCTACACAGTGTCAATCTGTAATTGCCCCCTGTAGATTCTCTCATTGCAATAATTGGACAATGAATCTTACCCAATTAGTCCATTTGTTGTAATTAATGCATCTACTTCATCATAAGTAAAGGAAAAAAGCAAAAATAGTATTTCACATTATAATTTTTTTTCATTGCAGGAACAGTGGAAGGTACTAGGGCTATTTTTAAAGTCATCAAATATACATATGTATATTTTTATATAAGAAACAAATTTAAACTTGATGAAATTACTCCAGTTTAAAGTTCAACTCAAGACTCTAGTTTAAATTCATGAGGGAAAACTTAAGTTTTAAAGAGTTTCTTTATTTTAACTTAATCCTTAAATTTGTGAAAGTGACATTGTATTACTGTAAGCTCTTTGGTAACTTGAACTATAAATCACTTCTTGTTTAAGGTTGGACATCATTTTTTTCCCAAAAAGTTGAATTCACTGAGTTGTTTCATATAAACAGACACCAAAGTCCAAGTACTAGCAAGGACTAATCATACTCAATATATTTATCAGCACAGTTTAATTCTTACCCTTTAAAAAACTTATTTCTTCTTTTTAAAAAATTAAAATGATGTTTATGCTTAAAAATACTGACAAAATAGGAACATTAAAATCAAGTAACTTTACTCCAGTGTCTCCAAGATACACATTTTCCCCACGTATTAACATCTGTGAAATCAAGGTTCATCTAATAATCAGATATGCCATAGTTTTAACTAGCAATATATTTTTTCTTTCTTATTAACGTATAAAAAATAATGGTGTGGCTTATAATCAGTGACATTGTAGATTCAATGAAATATAGCACATCATTTGCTGATAAATCTTACCAACATATTTTATGTAAAGTTATATGTCAAAAAATGGAAATATAAATCTTAACTAAATTCACAATAATACAAAATACATATTTCAATTCTTTCTGCAGATAATATATTTCAGATTTTCTCTGAATTTAAGTTTAGATGTAAGAAGTGAAATCAGTAAAACATTTTATCTTCTTGGCATTTAAAAATTATAGAACTTACATAGAGACTACTATGGAACTTACATAGTAAACTACTGCTTATAATGATTAATTAAAAATACATAACAAATTTTTACCATACAATTTTTCAAACTGATTTTTCATCATATATGCCAAGAAACAATTAATTAATATATTTATATTTTATCCAGATACTAAATTCCTATTGTTTTGAATACTTGTAATCAGGGTCTCACTTGTTACTTTATTAACATGGACTATAAAAGTGTTAATTCCCTATTTCTGATGATTTATCTTATTTTTACCTTAGATTTTGTTCATATTATTTTTTAAATATGTAAGACATATGTAAATGTCTCTTTATAGACATACTTACGTGTTAGTTTTGTTTAAAAATACACATATATATGCATGTGTATACATATGATGATAGGTAATTAATAAATGTTATTTCACTTCTTCCTTATTGGGGGTTCAGAACGACTATAGAAAAAAGGTGCACAATATAATTTCCAGATCTAATTAAACGTTTTATTGCTTTTCTTTATAATATGACATCCTTAATTTCTACTTGATTTGATAAATATTTCCTAATTTAATGTTTTCTGCTTTAACTAAAAAGAAAAGCTACTTCTAGTACCTGATAATTGGCATTCCAGTAACAAACAGAAAGAATAATTGTGAATAATACAAAAAAAATTTTTTTAACTTTTAATCATGAAGTACTTTTACTGATTAAATTTATAGGGCCACACGTACGTTTTTAAGTGTCAAAGTCACTTTATCTATCAGTCTGATACTCTAACACAAAGAAGTAAATTATAACTGTCAACATGGAAATGTAATTTAAATGTCAGTTATAAAATACAAATTTTAAAATGCTTCAATCAAATCATGTGATATTTTATTACATATCTAAAACTGAATAAAACCATAAGAAAATTCTACTGAAAGTCTTAGAAAAAATTTATTCTAGAATTTAACTCTACTATTACTAAACCATTAGTACTGTCCCTGTGATTTTATGACAAATTAGCTTGTCACTTCTGTTTTTGATATAACAAATCAAATGCAACCATTTGGTGTCATTTAATACTTAATCTTCCATTCATTCATTCATTCATCCATTCCATTCCATTCATGGAGCAACTATTATGTACCTACAATTACTAAAGAAATGCCTGCTCTTCTACTTGAAAGGCAGCTTCTTAGAATCTGACTGGCCAAGATTATGAAAATCATCAAAGCAGAAAAAGGTTGTTTCCAGTCCTACCTCACTTTTCATTTTACAACTGCCATTTCCATTTCAGCTCACAGCCTTCCACATAATCATGTAATTCCTTTCAAATTCCAGGCACATTTCAAAGAAAATATACCTGTCCTAAATGCTACTCTAGCTATTCTGATAAACAGAGGAATGTTAATGTGAAATAAAAACCTTTAATAACCTATTATCCCTTTTTACCAGATAGCAACTGTTTCTGTTTTCATTTGTCTGCTTGATTTTTTAATTGATCTTATTTAGGAACAGAGCCTTAATGGAAACAGAACCTAGGCAGATAGGTGAGAGCTTAGGCTTGAAGGAAGGCACATGGCTCTTGGCCTTGGCTTTTACCTTAAGTAGCTGTATGCTATTCATGTTATCAGAAAATAATGGCTAACATTATTAACAGGTGTTCTATATTCTTTAAACATTACTAAATCATTTCATCTTCAAAAATAACACTACGAGGCAAACACTATCATTATACTCATTCTACATACAAGGAAACTAAAACTTGGAGATGTTAAGTATTTGCCCAGGGTAACACTGCATGTAAGTGACAAAGGGGAATTTGAATAAGTGCAAGTGGCTCCACAGCCAAAGAATTTAAGCACATTACCATGCTGCATGCCCAATCTAACTCACAGAACTGTTGTAAAGGTTAAATAAGACATTATGAAAGTCTCTGAAAAGGATACTCTAGTCCTTGTACCAAAAAAAATTAATCCATGAAAGTGACAGAAATAATGAAAAGGTTTCGAGCATACTAGCAAGCAGAGGCAGTACTGGTTTTCTTCAGATTAGTCTTCCTAGATTACATCAAATTGCATATGTGGGTTAAATAACCACCACCTCTGATTATATATCAACCATAACTTACTATTTACAAATTTAGTTACTTTTGAAATTTGTATTTCACATCGCTCATGGTTAAGTTCCAGCACACATTCTCTTTAATTTTATCTGATATAAACCATCTGATATTAGCAAAGGTCCGATTCTTATAAAACTAATAGAAAAATAAAATTTTTACAAGAAAATGTTTAATACATCATGAAATACTATTAATTAGAATGGTACAACTAAACTATTTAAATAATGGTTCTTCACACAAAAATTTAAAACTTGGCAAATTCAAAATTATTAACGTATATTTAGCTTATAGGGAAGCACAGTATTGAAATACTTCAAGGGACCAATATGGAATTCTAGATTGTCCATGAATTTCATTTTCAACCATGCCTTTTCCTCCAACATGATAATAATCTTTGGTTGTTTGATAAAGATGATCAAGAAACTGTTTCACTCCAAGATCTTAATAATATATAAGCAAGCTTCACTTTCACTTGCCTGCAATTTACAAATTCCTCTATCAAAAAGTCCTATACTCTCAAGAAGTTTTCTATCAGTTATTTAATATCCTGCCACTTAAATATCTTTCCAATACAACTTTCACCTATTTTCTCAAGATGCTACATTTAAAAACAAGTACTAAATTGATCAATGCTGTGTAGTATTACAATAATGTATCATTAATAATTTATCTATTTCTAACAAAAATACAAATATCATAGAATAAGTCTTATACTCTACTCTAATACTTTAGTTTCCTGCCATATTAATCCACATTTTTCAAAAATCTGTGTTGATATATTATAATTTATAATAATTCTATTATAATTTAATTATTTCTAGTTTCCCCTTATATACTGTTTTTTATTGAATCAGATTCACTTCTGGTATCTTCTGCCTCTAGCCATCTCTTCACCCCTCTCCACCAGCCCAAATTTAAACTTATTGTAACTTTTGAGGTTTCTCCACCGATTTCCTCTTATTTTTATGCATTATTTTTAAATATCCTTCCAAAGGGTAACACAACTTTGCCTATCTATATCTCTATGTAAGTTAAACTGGAACACTTTACTAATGGTAACTTTTAATACATTAAAGGATTAAATATAGTGTTTCCTAAATTAAAACTAGACAAAATATTGAAAAAAAAGATACCTTCATACAAAACCTTTACATAAAAGGAGTTGAAATCTAACCTTCAAATTTCACTTTAGCTATCTGCAAATAAAATGTAAAATCAATAACATTAATTATTGCTCTATTATAGCAACAGAGCCTGTGTTATTTAACAGTTTGGACTGAGAGGCATCACGACCTCATGATATAACTCAGTTTGGTGGTTGCAACTAAAATGCTGAGAATTAATTGTTTATAAAATTGTGTTAGTTCTAAATAGTTATATAATGCATCAATAATTTCTTAAGCAAATGAAGATTTTTATAATATGGGAATTTTTTTCTTTACTGTGTACTTTTTTTGTGTGGAAAAAAGAAAACAGATTATCTAAAATTTTATATAAAGCCTTCAAATAACCAAATATTACTGCAAAAAACAATTCTAAACTATGTTGGCCTTAGATTATTTTTATCCTTGTATGCAAAACAGACACATATATAAAACAAATAATAACACTTCTTATATTTTATTTTTTGAAAATGTATTAGGCAATTAGTCAAATAAAAATACCTAGGATTAATGGACCTTCCTAAAACAATTCTTTGTCTTTATAATTCTCTTGGAGCATTAATCCTCACCTGGCCTCTTTATTATATAAAGTAAACCTGAAAGACTGTAAGGGAGTAAGTGTGTAAGAGCAGAGTGCTGCTTATTATTGATTAAAAAGGTCTCAGTTTTCCTGCCATTTCACTTAGTCCAAAGTAGTGGGTTTATGAGAAAATATTGTATTTCATGTTTCCAAACTATAAGATGCCCAATGAAGTACAATTATGAGTAAAAAAGTCTTAAAAGAATTTCAAGGCACTTTTTTTATAAAGAAAGTGAATCTGGAACTAGCACAGCAATATGGGTTTTGTTTTGTTTTCTCTGTTTTATATATAAAATATTTTCCTATTTTAAATTCCTTTTACTAACATTAATGAACAAAAAGGTATGTTAACAGAATAGTAAAATTTAGTAAATTCTGGAATATTACTTAATTCATTCAAAAAGGCAGTAAGATACACATAGTATCTAACAACTTAAAACTCCAAAGTGGGAGTAAACACATCACATGCAAATCAAAAGTTAAAGATTAAACAGATTGCACTTTCACAAAAAATTCAAAGGAATAAGATTTAATTTTTAACCAACTTACCCAATTTTTGTCTTCTCTTTTAACTTAGAACAAGTTTTTGTTTTTTTGCTTTCTTTGTCCTTTGGCTTGGATTTCATCCTTCTACCTTTCTTTTCATCTTTTCCTTCAATTGAAGCACTAGGAAAGTTTTCAGGGCTCATTACTCGTGGAATATTGCGTTCCCCACGCTCCTTTGCTTTTGCTATGGCCTCTGATATTATACGATTAGCCTTCTCTTGCTTGCTTTCTGATTCCGCCTTTTTTCTCTGCTTCTTCTCGGACATGATCCTCACCTGGGTATTCTGCAACTTAGTATATGTCCCAGAACCATCACTCTTCTTGGAAGATGGAGGCTAGAGAAACAAAATAATTTTTATACACTATACCAAAGTACATTTAAACAATTAACTTAAGTAAACAAAAATTTAGAATTAAGCTTCAAGAAGTAAAATACATGAGCAAATATGAGTGCTACAAATAAATTGAAAATTAAAATATTTTGCTGATCTAGAAATTAGTGTAGGTATAAAATAAAAAGCTCAAATTACTATTTTTAAAAATGAAGGGTAAAGAAGGATAATATAGATTCATTGATATTTTCAAGCATTCTTTATTAGTTGATTCAAATTTTGTCCTATAAATATAGCTAATTCAAATTTAACCATGTAAATATTCTGGGCATCTGAAATAAGTCTTTTCTTTCCTCTTCACTCCAAAACTCTGAAAATTATTAATAAAATTTAAACAGCAACTTCGATTTAAAATGACTACTCCCTATAGTTTATTATGATTTTTAGAAAAATAAAGCCTCTCTGCTTTACAAGATACTGGAACTAGAACCTGAAATCATTTAAATCATTTTAATGTGCAATCTATGCGGCAACATAGCTAGTTAGTAAACAAACATTCCCATACTTAAAATTAGAGAAAGTTTTAGTTTTTCTGTGAAAGAGTTAAATGAAGATCTATTTTTCTCTTTCTATTTCATATTTTGCTCAAGCAATTCTGGAAAAAAACAAGTTTTATAGTTTTACGTTAAAATTATTAATATTTAAGCAATATCACAGGAAGCAGATCAACAGCATTTAAAAAAAATATATCCTCTTCAAACACGCATTCATCCACATATTCTTAGATCACAGTTTTGTTATGTTCTTACCCGTAAACATGCCTCTGACTACAGCAAGGAAAAAAACCACCAGGAATTTCCAAACACATTTTCATGCTGATTCCAGTGTGCTTCACTGGATATCTTTTCTATACCTGCCTCATCAAAGGTTTCATAGCAGTGCTGCAGCACTGGGAAAGGAAGGAGGGTTTAGAATCGCTCACTAAAATGCCACCTTAAGGCCTACAGGCTATAACAAATAACCAAGACTCGAGAAAACAGCAACAAGCTCAAGATGGCGATGCAGTACGACTCCCGCAGCAGCAGCCAGTAATAAGGAAGGTTATTCAATCCCATTAGCCTTTTAGCCCAAAGAACCCCTCCTCCTCCCACTCATTCAGGCTTTCACTTACCCTTCCTCTTGGCCTCTTCACTGAAGACATTTTTGGCGTCAGACAAAGGCTTGCCCTCTGCTTTTTCACCACCCCAGGCAGTGCTCAAGAAAAAAGCATTGAAAGAAGATTCCTAAATGGCCTATTTAGCAAGCTGCAACCAAGAGATGCACAACCCTCCACAAATACACATTGTGATTTATCAACACATTTCTGCCTTGGCAAGTTTATATCCACAGTTCATCCTATTTAGATATGAAAAAAGCTGTAAACCCCTCCAGAAAGCTGAGTTTCCTCAATAGCTGTAAGCAGATAGCCAGATTCCAACAAAGCACAGAAAGAAATGAATGCACAAAGCATCAAAATGCATCAGCATGAATATTAGAGATGTCGTTAAAAATACTGACTCCTTCTGCGGAAGTAGGCCAGCAGATGGTGCTACCAGTTATTATTCCATTAGACTCTGCAATTTAACCCCCAATGGACTGTTCTTCCCTCCATGTAACACATTAACTCTCACTCTACCATTTTCTGTAGTGAAGCTTTAAAAAATATACATGAAAGCCTGATTTTTAAAAATCATCTGAAAACGAAAACTATAGTGATACAGCTTTATGCAGCTATCAATATTAGAAAACAAAGTCCAATGCACTTTTTACCAGAGAGAAATACTTTTCTCCATGATACTCTAAAATATTTCAAGTACAAATACAGCTGAAGACGAGCAAAGGGTTAAAGACGTCATGCAAATGAACACATAACAAGTGACTTCTCTTTAAGAATTAGTAACGTCTCTTTACGCTTCTAACAAAAAGCTAACAATGTTATTTTTTAAATAGAGAAATAAAGATATTTTCATTTAAATTCTGAAAAGAAGCTTAAGATTTTGAAATGAATAGATGAGAACTGTCTATAAAGAATAACTAACCATACTTAAATTTTTTCCTTATTTAAACCTGGGTAAATAGATTAATTTATTTTCCTAACGTAAAAAAAACTGTTAAAACATCCCTGCCCTTTACTCCTCACATTCTGTTTCAACTGAACTGTTGAGTTTTGGGGGTAAAATTTTAGTTTTACTCCCCTGTTAAAAAAAAATATGCAGCAAGTCCTCCTGAATTTGATCATTAATACCATTTTTTATGTATAAAATATTTGAGACTATTTTAGTAAACAATGACCTTAAATACCTAAAGTAAAATTTTCACTGCTTCAGAATTCAAGTTTAGCTCTTTTATTAATACCATTTTCTCAATTGGTCTTGGCAAGTCATCTGTTATCTCTATCAAAGAATCTATTTTCAGTTTTTTTCTTTTTGGGTATAAAAGGCCTCCAAACGGAGCAACATTATATGAAGTGTCTTAGAAAATACCAATCTTAACAGCAGGAGAGGAAATTAAAGGCACAGGACCACTAATGAAAGAAAACAATCTTACTGACTGAAGAGGTCATCTATGTAAAAATCACAGTAACCAATAATGAGGGCTTACACTTACTAAGTGATTATTAGGTGACAGGTGTTATTCTAAGCATCCTACATGTAATAATGAATTTAATCTTGAATAATAATAGGGTAATAGTGATAATGGAGAGGAGTAGCAAATGGAAGAGACATTTTTAGAGAATATTGCAAAATGATAGAATAGACCTAAGAAAGCAAACAATTTTTTAATAATTAAAAAAATCATAATATAGCAATAATAATAAGAGCTAACACTTAGTCCTTACTATGTTCCAGGCACTATCCCTAATATGACATTTACAGATGGCCCTTGAGCAACATGGGTTTAAACTGTGTGGGTCCACTTATATGCAGATTTTTTTTCAATAATAAATACTAAAATGCTACAAAATCCATAGTTGGTTTCATCCAAGGATGTAGAACCATGGATATGGAGGAATCACATACATGGAGGACCGACTCTTTCACTGAGTCTCTAACTTCTCATCATTCAAAGGTCAACTGTATATTAATTCAACAATATAAAACAACTCTGTGAGATATGTACTACTGTTATCCTCACTTTATAGCTAAGGACACTGAAGCACAGAGAAATAACTTGCCCAAGATCCTACAGCTACTGAATAAGCAAGGATGAATATGCAGAGAGCCTCATTATGGAAACCATGCTCTTAACCACCATGTTATACCATATTTGGTTCAAGTACCACAACTTAACAGATTAATTTGAACACAAAAGAAAGTAAATTGACTTTCTCAAAATTGCAGAGATACTGGTAATAAAGCAAGAACAAAATTCAGTTTTTTCCAGCGCCCTTTCCAAGATGTAGGAATCAATTAGATATGGATTGGGTATGGCTGAGGAACAGGAAGAGTCAATACCTGCTTTCTAGACCAAGCACTGGTGCAGGAGAAGGTAAAAGAAACAGGAAATCTAGTTGAGAAAGGGTATGTATGTGTGTGTAATAAGTTTAATTCTATTCACACTAAGTTTGAAATGGAAAATTTTAGTAACTGGAAATTTGGGACTGGATCCGCAGAGGTTAGGGCTGGAGTAGAAGATGTGGACGCTCCTGCTGTTTTCTTTCAATATCCTTAACTCACTGACACTATCCTCAGAACCCAGGATGACTTCCAAAATATCTCACTTCTCTTATAAAACTTTTTAAAAGATCTCATTACTTGACTCAAAATCCCAATTATTTAACAATAAATCTTAATAGGAGACAACAATAGAGAATCTGTGATCAAATATTTCTTTTGTTATTAGCATACAATATTTTTAAACTATATTCCCGTAGAACAGCAACACTGAGGTATTAAGTAACTAAACATTTTTTTTTTAAACGTTTGCTGAGCCCTGCTCTATTTTATTTTATTTTGAGGTGGGGGAGTGGAGGGAGAGGTAATTAGGTTTATTTATTTAATTCCTTTTTATGGAGGTCCTGGAGATTGAACCTAGGATCTCATGCATGCTAAGCATGAGCTCTACCACTTGAGGTATACCCTCCCCACCTAAACATTTTTGATATAAGTAATTTCCCAATTCACACATAGACACAAACATACAAAAGGGTAGTTAATAGTGACATTTCTCAGTGTTATTTCTCTTTCTCCCCTACATAAGCAGTCAGCAAATCCTGTCAAGTCAACTTAATTGTGTTTCGTTTTCCCCCTCTCAGTCCCAATAGCTCCTGCTGTATTAATTTCCCACTTGTTATGGAGTATATAGGAAAATATCCTTCCTTATCTGTAATAAATATATATCAAGTCTTTGGGGGTGATGGAACATCAGGTTTGCAATCTACTCTCCAATTCTTCACCAAGTAAAAGTATTTCTTTGTATTTCACTTGTGATTTCTCTGTAGGTTTATCACAGCTTTAAAGTGTAAGTTGTTTAAAATGTTAAAATAGGGGGGAGGGTATAGCTCAGTGGTAGATTGCATGCCTAGCATGCATGAGGTCCCGGGTTTAAGCCCAGTACCTCCATTAAATAAATAGATGAATAAACTTAATCACCTCCTCTCCCTAAAAAGATTAAATAAATAAAAATTTTAAAATAAAACGAAGTGTTAAAATAAAAGCAAAAGGCTTGCTCCCCAAGAACCTGTATGCTAAATGAGGAAAAAAATACATAAAAGAAAGAAGGCACATATATTAATAACATACCCAAATATTAATAAGAAAAACAAATCATAGTAAAATATAAAGGTGATATCAGATGTGATATATCAATTATTTTGATAGTAACTGGAGGAATATATGGGAGACCCTAGATGTCACATTTCAATATTGGAGAAACTCAAGGATTTATAGTATGAGTGTTTTTCAAACCATAGGTCATGACCTAATTGCAAGCCATGATATTTATTTAGTAGGTACAGACTAGCACTAAAAAAATGTAATAGAACAGAATGAAAAATAATGGTGTCTAACCTTTATGAATGCTACCTCTTACAAAATTAGAAAGTTTTAATAACTATATATATATAATTAATATATATACTTTTATATATATATATTAAAGTTTTACTTTACACATTTTAAAAACAGTATGAAGGAATAAAAGGTCTCACAATAAAACATATAATTCCTTAGTAATAATGAAACACAGAACAAGGAATTCTCAACAACATAGATAAAACTATGTATCAGCTAAAAATCTTCCACCTTTTCTCAGGAGAGAGGACTCTCAGGCTTCAGACCTGGAGGACTAGGTGAATGGAGCTTTGAATGGAAGAGAATATAAAACAGAATTAGAGATAGCAAGCCTAAAGCAAGAATGAGTTTTACTGCCTAGAGAGAAAATGCAAAATAACAGAAGAGGAGCAATAGCGAAAACCCAAAACACCAAGTTTTTTATAAAGAGCTAGCAGATGAAGAGGAGTTAAAGAAGGAAAATAAAAAGTAAAAAATACAAGAATGGGAGGATGCGTATCAGGAAAGAATGCTGTCATGGAAGCCAGGAAGAAAGAGTTAAAAAAGCTCTGCTGTCAAAAGGAAGGAAACTAAGTTATCTGAGAATAATTTGATATTGTAAAGCTAACTTAGAAGGCATTCTAGTTCTTTACGTTGTTTACAGTAAGCCAGTGTGCTAGTTTTTAATATCTTTTTTTAAAGGAAGAGTCATATAATTATTTACTTAAATATTTATATTAAACCAAGCTCTAAAAACAAATTTGCAGTTAATTTTAGTAATATGTATCAAACATTAGTGTGCTGACTTCTTTTACATTTATTACATATAACATTTTGCCACAGGTACCAAAAAAGACTAGCTTTTAAAGAGAAAAGGTGGGGGAGGGAATACAGTTCAGTGGTAAAGTGTTCACTTAGCACGCACAAGGTCCTGGGTTCAATGTCCAATACCTGCATTAATAAATAAATAAATAAACCTAATTACCCTTCCCCCCAAATAAAATAAAATGGCCTCAATAAAGCAGCAAAAAACACTAATGAAAAAAAATTAATTTGTGTTTCTAAAAAAATAAGAGAGAGAAAAGATGGGGGCAGGGGGAAGTGATCCAGGAATAAACGATTATCTGTCAAAATCTTCTGAGTTAATTTGTTTTCAGTTTTTGATGGATATGAAGCAATTATTTTATTTTGCTTTCTTCATATCTGTGAACCCTCATGTTAAATTTGTTTGTTTGTTTTTGAGGGGGTAGGTAATTAGGTTTATTATTTTTTTAATGGAAGTACTGGGGATTGAATCCATGACATCATGCACTCTACCACTGAGCTATATACCCTCCCCTATCCCATGTTAAATTTAAATCCACAAATTAAAAGGCTTATTTTCATCTTGTGACTTGTAGTAGTATCCAATTTTCTACTTTTCGCTAACCATGACATTCCTTTATTTAGTGTCATAAATCCTAAATTTTACATTGATAAGGTACTACTATTAAAAGTATTCCCTTTATTTTAATCATCCACATAGCAGTTCAGGCAAATAGTAGATATTCATTAAAGTTGTTTTTTAAAAATAAAAATTTATTATATGACTTATAGGAAATACAGAAAGAGAAAAACATGTTAGAGCATACAATGGGAATGTAATCAGCAAAACCAGAATGTAGTAAACAAATGACTCAGTTTCTTCAGCAAAGAAATGATAAGAAAACAAAGAAGGAGAACCACAAAGATCAAAAGAGACTTAAGACTAAATGGAATGCCAAAATAAAAAAATAAAAAAAAAAAAGAAAGAAAAAAGAAAAGAAAGACACTTAAAATACTTATCAACTGAATGCAATGTGTGGCTTTTGTTTTGATATAAATCTGAAAAAGTCAACTAAAACTGTTTATTAAACTACTAGGGAACTTCAGTTTTGATTGGGTATTTGATTATAAAGGAATTAGTTATTTTTAGGTATGAAACCGATTTTGCAGTTGTGTTATAAAGGCAAAAATCTTTGTCATTTTAAAAATTTTATCTTGGGGGGAGGCAACTGGGCTTTTATTTATTTATTTATTTTTGATGGAGATTCTGGGGACTGAAACCAGGACCTTAGGCTTGCTAAGCACACACTCTACCACTGAGCTATACCACACTCCTCAAAATCCTTGTCTTTTAGAGATATAAACTGAAATATTTACAGATGAAGTAATATGATTGAGATATATTTCAAAATAATCCCTAGAGGGGGTGGTATGTTAGTCAGAAGGTCTTACAAATGAAACATTGCCTATAAATTGATGGCTACTGTAGCTGGGTGATGGACACTCTACTTCGGTATGCACTTGAAACGTTATGTAATAAAGAAATTTAAACAGTTATATTCTGGGAATAACAAGTAGTTTGGCATGACAAGAAAACTAGATGCATGTGGAAGAATGATAATAAATGAAGACAGAAAAATAATGGGTTAGATTTTCACAAGTGTTATTAAGTTATACTAAAATATACCTCACTTACTGACAACATTAAGTATATTGAATTCATCAGTCCATAAATTACCAATGACATTAAAAGCTATTCTCAGCATAATGTGATTAAAGTAAAGGACTTTGGAGTCAGCCAGCCCTTGTTCCCAGTTTCATCATTTTCTTGGGCCTCAGCTTCCTCACCTGTAAAATGGAGATAACAACAGTGTCCACCTTCTATGACTGTTGTGTGCCTAACAGATAATGCTTGTAAACTGCTTAGTATGGTGCCTAGCACACAAATACTCAGAAATGTTAGGTATTATTGTTATTGCTATAATATGATATTGTGCCCACCTCAGTGCATTATCATATCAGGGGGTACAGTGATGTCAGTCCTGTCCTATAACTGGTGATGTTAACTTTGATCCCCTGGGTAAAGTAGTGTCTGCTATGACTCTTCTACTGTAAATTTCTCCTTTTATAATCAATAAGTATCTTATCAGACTATGCAAATAGCTTGCTTATATATATTTGCCTAGTAATTTTAGCATGTATTGATGTTTCCTGCTGCAATAATTATTATTGTGGTTATTTGTCTGATGGAAACTTTTCATTTCCATCATTCCTATCACATTTTCAATTGGAATTCTACTATAAACAAAAGCTGTCTCTTCTCCTTATTTATTCATTCATTCATTTATTCATTCAATTATTTATATTGGTATAGACTCATGACTATTTATTTTATTCTATGAGTTATAATCTGATATTACGATTATTTTTATTGTTCAAATTGTCCCAGCTTTGGCCATTTAAAGCTCCTTCAAGTTGGTTCCTGAGTCCTCTTTACCACCATCATATTTTGAATACTTCCTTTCTGGGACTGTAAGATATTCCAGGCTTAAGGCAAGAAGAGTTTAATGAAATGGTTGAGGTGGAAGCCATACAAGAGTAGATTAAAAGTATTTAAGAAGAAACGAAGTAGATTCAGTGAGCATCAAAGACTTTTCTTAAATAAATAAAGGGAAACTGGCAGGCTACAGTGGAATTGGAAACTTGACTATGTCTACTGGCTACAGAAGTCAGTAGCCTTCTTGAATATATGAGAAGGAGAAAGAAAAACTAGAGTGAGTTTTGTCAGGAGCAGAAAATTTAAAGCACTTTCCATACAATAATTCAAAATTAATCAAAACACTAATAAAAATTAAAATATTTTATATAAATATCACTTTCATAAATAATATGAAAATTAATTTTCAGAATTCTGAAATAATTTCTAAAAAACTATTTGAACACTCAAGCAATTATTAATATAAATAAAAATGATGGTAACAGGAGGCTACTATGAATACATTTGCAATAAGGAAAAATCTTAAAATAAGGTATTTAAACCTGATTTACAGTTTTAGGCAGAAGAAAACCACATGTTTAACAGTAGCTATATATAAAAAGTCGAAAGTATTTTAGAAATTAGAAAGTATAGTTAATTTCATCATATTAAATTTCATCTTGAAGAATGCAAAGGGTAATGAGAAAAACTACAACTCTGGATGTAACTTTGACCACAAGAAAAATATCATTTGTGGAAGCAGAAGTGATGGGAACCACAAGAAAAAACTAAACATGACCTTTTGGTGTCCATGACAGGTCTAGGCATAGTAGTTGTTATGTCACAACTGTAGGCCTTTTGATGTTAAAAGAAAAAAGTATCATTATATGGCCTGAAACTTACAAGAGAATAGATCAGTAAAGTTAGGAAACATAGTTCAGCAAGTCAGGACTCAAAAATGAAATCCCAACAACTCAAAAAAAAAAAAATGATTATAACAACAACAAATGTAGTGTATCTAAAAATATTGGTTGTAGCCTTACAGATTTCAATGGATGGCCAAAAAGTAGGCCACAAAAGATAGAATTAAGAAGAATATGAGAGGCACTGACCTGTAAGAATACTGCTGGGGAGTCCACAAAGACTTTAGGTTTGATAAGTGACAAAAGGCAATTAAAAATGCTCCATTGGCTGTTTTGAACAAGAGGGTTAGGATCTTGGGGGCACCGTGTGTGAGGGTGAGAAGGATAAGAAAGGAGAACTAGGGAATGAGGAGGGGATAGATGATAGAGAACATAACTCCTCAAGTATTATTATATTTCTACACTAAGTTCCAAAGAGAATAATATTTAGACAAGAAAGGATATAACTCCAATGTTGGGTCTGAACCTAGAGGAAATCATGCTATATTTCATTTAAGAACAGGAAGAAGCAAACCTGTGTATATCAGCTGAGCTCTTCCAAAATTTGTCCAACAGAATCTACTTCCTCAACCTGTACTAATCTCCTATAAATGAGTATTTTCAGTTTAAATTTGTGAACTGGTGACATCTGGTTAATCTTCTGGGTTCCTACTGGCCTTTCACTTCAGCTTAAAATCTCTTCTGCAACTCTACCATTAGTTTGTGTTTTTTTTTTTAAATTAAAGTAGTTACAATGTGTCAATTTCTGGTGTACAGCACAATGTCCCAGTCATGCATATACACGCATATATTCGTTTTTGTACTCTTCTACATTAATGGTTACTACAAGATATTGAATATAGTTCCCTGTGCTATACAGAAGAAATCTGTTTTTTTTTTTTAAATCTTTTTTTATATATAGTGGCTAACATAGGGGGGAGGGTATAGCTCAGTGGTAGAGTGCATGCTTAGCATGTACAAGGTCCTGGGTTTAATTCCCAGTACCTTCATTAAAAGTTTAAAAAAAAATTAAAATAAATAAATAAACTTAATTACCCCCCCAAACGAAAGAAATCTTTATTTAAAAATTTTAAAAAAGGAAATATATAGTGGCTAACATTTGCAAATCTCAAACTCCCAAATTTATCCCTTCTCTCCCTCTTTTCCCTGTTAACTATTAATTCTTAATTAACATCTCCCTTAGATCATACTCAAAAATGCTGATTAAAAAAAAAAAACTTATGAGGCTGAATCTATAAATGGGCATGCTCACTTGCTTGCTTGCATGTCCACCCCCCACACACACACATACTCACACACACACACATACTCACACACACACACATACTCACACACACACACATACAACTGAAGTAGAAAATAAATGGTACATGCCTTAATAGCAGCTCGTGTAAAAAATACCAGGGAATTTTAGCTCACTATAAACTAAATGAGTGTATGATATAATAAGCTTGCCAAAAAAGCAAGTGCAATCTTCGACTGCACAAACAGAAATGTGGTATAATGAACAGGGGAGGTGATAATTACAGTATACTCTAGTCTCACCAAGAGAAATGTATTTTGTTTTGGGTTTAAGAGGAACACAAACTAGATCACTCATTCAAGATGTTATTTGAGTACATACTACCTGCCAGACATACTGTTGTAAGTACTGGGAATAGTAAACCAGACAAAGTTCCTGCTCTAATGTAGCTAACATTTTAAAGAAGATAAGCAAATAGAAAAAAAATAAAATAAACCAAGAAACATCAGGTAAGGGTAAGGGCTATACAAAGAATGAAAATAAGATGATATGAATAAAAGTGATAGGGTAACTATTTTAGAATGGACTCAAGGGAAGTTTAACTGAGGAGGCCATTTGTACTGACATCTAAATGAAAAGAAAGAACTAGCAGTGCAAAAATCTGAGGAAAGATGAACAAAATTATCCCAAGCAGGTTTAAGAAATTAGCTACAAAGCAAAAGAATCAGCCAACTGGTTTCTATATCTTAATAAGAAGTTTCCCTATTGGATAACATTTGTACTAACTATACTATACTTCCCAGTCTGTACATCTGGAGACCACCCCATGGAAGTACACCTCAATTCCTCTTCAGGTCTTATTTGTTCAGGTCCTACAGTTTTAAGCTGGTTCCTTCTAGCAATGAGCCATCATTATTCTTGATGGTCTGATTATCTAAATCAGTGTCCATGAACTATGAACTGAAATCTCATTATGAGTCATCAATTCAGTGGATAGCCATTAACATTCTTTATAAATAAAGCAGAACAGTGTTTTGAGAAATACTGGTTACATCTTAATATACACACCTCTATATACACATGTTCATAAACATTCAAAAGCTATGCTGAGTCCTAGTCAGTATTTTTGAAAAACACTGTTCTAAGAGATTAATGAATACTTCATTTCATGTCATGGGAGAGTTCAACCCAGACTTTTACTTAAGGGTAGGGGGTTTTGAGTCACCTGGTATTAGTCAACCTGGAGGATGGAATTGACCACATTGGGCAAACAATTAATCAGTAAGTTATATCTAATGGAGCTCCAATAAAAACTCTGACACTGAAGCTCGGATGAGCTTCCCTGACTGACAATACACCACAGATATTGTCACGTATCGATCCTGAGACCTGACTCTATGGGGAGAGCTTTGTGTTTGAAACCCTCCAAGACTGCCCTATGCATCCTTCCCTTTGGCTAATTTTAACCTTAACCTCCCCTGTAATAAACTGTAGCCACAAGTATAACAGTTTTCAGTGAGTTCTTAAAGCACTGCTAGCCTATTCCTGAAACCAAGGGTAGTTGTGGGAATCTCCAGAATTTGCAGTTGCTGTCAGAAGTGAGAGCAGTCTTGGGACTGTGTTAACTTTGCAGTTTGGCTAACTTGGAGTAATACTCTTCAATGATAAGAAAAGTTTGATAAGAAAATAAAGAGATCTTGGTCTGATAACTAACTTTGAACGCTGGCAAACTGAGAAGACTTTTAACTTTTTGTAAGATGTATAAAATTAATTGTGGTAATGATTCCATTCTACCAAAGGCCTACTGATAGGAAATCTGGACTGAGAAAACTGCTTCCTTAAATACTCCTATACAAAAGCCTTTCAAAAAAAAAAATCCGTACACAGGAGAACATCCATATGACAAAAAAAAACTGGATAAAGAATACACTGGATCTCTCTGTACTATTTTTTACAACTGCATACAAATCTACACTTTATCTCAAAATAAAAAGTTTAATTAAAGAAAGAGAGCTTAGGCCTTTCCTGAGCTCAGATGTATTCTCCTTCTGGCCTTGAAGGAACAAGTTGCTATGAATTCTACAGCTGCAAGGAAATGAATTCTGGCCAACAATCCCATGAGCATAGATGAGGACCGTGAGCCTCAGATGAGATCACAGCCCCAATGGACTCGTTGGTTGTAGTCTTGTGAGACCTTGAGCAGAGAAGCCAGCTAAGCAGTGCCCAAACACTTGACCCAAGGAAACTGCGAGATTATAAATGGGTGCTGTTTTAAGCTACTAAATATGTGGTTACTTTGTCACTACATTCACATACTCTATAATTGAACAATTTCACCCTTGGGTACTCAACATAAATTCATACAAAGTTCAATAACAGGCAAAACTACTCTATGAAGCTATACATCAGAATGGTGAGTATCCTTAGGGTGAGGCAAACATTGACTAGGAGGAGGCCTGAGGAGATTTCTAGGACTGTGAAAACATTATATTTCTTGATCTGGGTATTGGCTAAGTAGATGATGTTTACTCTCTGAAAATTTACCAAACTGTTCATTATAACTTTTGCACTTTTCTGTGTGTTATATGTCAACAACGTCAACAAAATTTACATTAAAAGATTGTAACTCTCAAACTGAAGATTATTTAATATTATCATTAACCTGAGTAAAGAACAATCCATCAATCAAGATATTTAAGAAAAGACTATCTGTTTTAATGCAATGACACTAAAAACAATTATTTTTCTTTATTATATTAGCATATTTCACATTTTTCATCCAGAAAGAAAGCAATAAAAGGGAAATATAGTATTACATATTTCCTCTAATACCAGGAGAAATCTATAAAATGCTCAAAGACATCTGAGAGTTACTTCAACCAATGTTATTAGTGGTGTGGGAAGGTAGGAGCTGAAGGAAAGGAAGTTTTTTAAAACACACAATCAAAATGTGAAGGATAGAAAACTGAAATAGACAGTTTAGGTCTGTACTCATTTTAGGTTGATGTTTCTGAAAAACATGATCATCTCTTTCTCCAGTTATATCTCCAATTTTCAAATACCTGTTTTACTTTATATTCCAGCAATACTGAACTACTTTCAGTTTTTTAAAAAAAAACAAATTATACCAATAATTTTGAATTTAGTGTTCTAGTTGTTCAGAGTGCCCTTTCTCCAAAAGGTATCTGAGCAAAAGCCTATTCAAAACTCACTGTAGATATCACTTCCTTTTTACAACATGTAATTTTACTGCTATATTCACCATAACATATTGTAGTTATTTACAAGCCAAGGTCATATTCAATCTGCATCTCTAAAACTTAGCCAGTGTTTGGTACAGTTGCAACATCTATGCAACGAGGATAATCATAGTATCTAACCTAAGAAGACTGCTGTGAATTTGAATGAGACAGTTCTAAAAATCTTAGAACAGTATTTGACATACAATAAGCACTCAGTAAATGTTAGTATTAACTATTATGATAAAGATTAACTTTCTGATATAAAGAAGTGTCAAAACTCTGTAATACAAAAGCAAATATTTCAATTTTAAAAATGGGCCAAATTTTTGGCAGACACTTTGCCAAAAAATGATAAATGGATGGCAAATCAACACACAAAAAAGATGCTCATCACATTGTTATATATCAGGGAAATGCAAATTCAAACCACATGAGATACCACCTTATGTCTATTTGAATGGTTAAAAAAAAAGTAACAATACTAAGTGCTGGAGAGGAAGAAAGAGAGCAATCAAAACTCATACACTACTGGTGGAAATGCAAAGGTACTGCCACTTTGGAAAACAGGTGGTAGTTTTTCATAAAGTTAAACATGCATTTAATGTATGACCCCTGGCAATTCCACTCTGATATATTTATGCAAGAGAAATGAAAATATATGGTAACACAAAAAACTGTAAACAAATGTTCACAAAGGCTTTACTCATAAATGTCAAAGCCTGCTAACAACCCAAACGTCCTTTAACTGATAAATTCATACACAATCTTTGGTTCATTCATTTGATGGTATACTACTCAGTAACATGGAAGAACACACTACTGATATATACAACAAAAAATGCATTATGCTAAGTGGAAGAAGCCAGACTAATAAAGCAACATGATATACGATTCTATTTATACAATATTTTCAAAAATGTAAAACTATAAGGAAAGAAAATGAAACAATGGTTACCAGGATCTAGGGTTGAGGGAAAGGCTGACTACAAAGAAGCATCATAGAATGTTTTGGGGGTTACTGCAAAACTATTTATCTTGATTGTAGTGTAATTACACAATGTGCATGTTTGTCAAAACCCACAGAACTGTACACTAAAAAAGGTGAATTTTACTAGATATAAATTATATCTCAATAAACTTGCATTTTAAAAAAGATTAATGTTCTTTTGGCTCCAATTCCCATATTAAGAAACTAATACCACCAGATTTTAAATCTAAGTTAATGTCATGATTCCTTTTCCTTAATCCCAGTACCTGTCCTTGAAGCCTTGTCCTATGACTGTTAACTAAGTCTCTACATAGTGCCTATTCCTAGATTTCTGTATTATCTTTTCTCACTCATCTGCTTTCAGGAGTCTATATTATATGTGGCTGGACCTCATTAATACAACAGAACTAATTAGACATCTTCTATAAACGATTTGTGTCTTATAACTCCTATTCCATCCTTCCTTCCCTGTCCAAATATAATACTACATAAACACACACACATAACTCTTTGCCAGGTAGGTCTTAGCAACATTAGAGTCACTGATCTCTTTCATGTCTGGTTGTGCAAAAGACTTCAACAGATTCTTCACAAAAGAAGATACGCATTTTTGGAAAACAAGCCCATGAAAAGATGCGGAGTGTCATTATCCACCAGGAAAATACAAATTAAAACTATAATGGGATACAATACGCACCCAATCAAGTGGCTAAAATTTAAAAAACTGACGATACCAAAAACTGAAGAGGAGTGAGCACCTGGACCTCGTACACTGCAGGTGGGAATGTAAAATGGTACAAATCCACTTTTGAAAACAGTTCAGTATTTTTTAATGAAGTTAAACACACATTCAACTCAGCAACCTCATTACCTTTATATTTATCCCCTCAAAATGAAAACACATGTATACAAAAAACTGAATTCAAATGTTCACAGAAACCTTATTCATAACAGCCAAAAATGAGAAACAACCCAAATGTCTATCAATAGGTAAATGGACAAATTGTGGTACATTCATAAAGTGGAATGCCAGTCATCCATAAAAAGGAACAAACTACTGACTCACACTACATAACTGAATCACATATGCACTGTGCTGAGTAAAAGAAGCCTGACTCAAAAATATACCTAATGTATAATTTTATTTATATGACAGTTTCGATAAACAAAACAAAAATATAAGGGCACAAATCAGTGGTTGCCAGCAGCTGGTGGTTGAGGGAGGGGTTGCTACAAAAGAGGATAAGGGAATTTTGGAGGGATATGGAATCATTCTGCATCTTGATCAGTGGTGGTACTCACATATACTTGTCAGAACTGCAGTAAAAACAGTGTTTTTTTTTTTTTTTTTTACTATTTTAAATTATATCTAAAAAACAAAACTACTAATACATTAAATAACATGGATAAATTCCAAAAATACTATGCATTGTGAAAAGAGCCTGACACAAAAGAATATATACCATATGATTCCATTTATATGTAATCTAAGACAAACAAAACTAATTTGATAGTGACAGCAGATCAGTGACTGCTTGGGGCCAAGGATGAGAGAATGACTGCCTGCATGGAAGGAAAAGGAAACTTTGGGGGATATGGAAACGTTCTATGCCTTGATTGTGGTAATGACTATACAGGTGCATACACTGTCAAAAACCATCAGATTACACTCCAAATGGATATATTTTATCATATGTAAATTATGCCTGAATAAAGTCAATTTTAAAATGTACTTACCAACTAATCACAAATGTAACAGGATTAATTTTACCCTGAATTATGTATTTAACAATTCTTCTTCTTTAATTAGTTTTAATTACTTCACTACAAATGCAAATTAGATTATATTATCCTAATTTCTCTAATTTATGCTAGTCTATTGGCTAGTAGTAGATACCCAATTTAGAAAACACTTGCTAAGAACATATTACATACAGGTAATATGTTCAACAATAGACTATGGAGAACAAGTAAGAAATATGAGATTAAATGCTGTCTACAAAAAAAGTTGATATCCTTATTGCAGAAATTATATAGCTATATCTATATCACATTTCACATATAAAAAAGGAAGAAAACAATAATCACATGTTTGAGGGAACAGCTAAACCAATATGGACTACAGAGGAAAAGGAAGCTTGATCTGTGTTGCCTAAGAATAAGTTAATTTCTACAATGAAAAGATAATGAGAAGATATTCAAGGGAGTGAGCTAAGAGTGAGCAAAAGCATAACAACTGAAGTAAGATTTGCAGACTGGCATTTCACAAGCTATAGTCCAAGAAATTGTGAAATATTAAAACATTCATATTCATATAAGGTTCTGAGATGCTGCCTGTGTTTTACCCTCCTTGGAACATTACGATAAATTATAATTTATTAAAAGCTCACTCTGAGAAGTCCATAGAGAATAGTAGTAAATGACTTTGAATGGACTGGATAGGGCAAAACTAAGAAAAGCCTTTGATTCTTAGTGTAGATGACAATAACTCTTGTATCTTTTAAAAACCTTTCTTTTTTAAGGACAAAATGTTTTTAAGAGTTGAGAAAGAAATTAGGTTTGTCCCCACCCATCTCCATACTACCACACCCCCTTAGGATAGAAAGCCATTAACTGCTATATAATCTTTGTCAGCAATAGAGGGATTTAATCAGCAATTTATCCTTCTATATTGGAAGGAAGCCGTAAGAAAGAGCTTGGGAATCAACGTGTACCAGAAATTTGTTGGCTCTATTCTAATTGTGTGTGTGTGAGCGTGCATGCATGCACGCTCACACATGTAGGGAGGACATATAAACCACAGTTCAATATGGCACTTTGAGAAGTATTTTAAATAAGAGGGTAAGGGAATGAAAAATTTAATATTAAAGTATATCCCTGTAATACAAATACAAAAATAAAAATACTTAACTGAATATAGGTCACAATATACCATCAATATTAATTTTCAATCATTTTATCAATCCTAAGTATTTAAATTAAAATGAATTTATACTTATACCTCTCCTATCCATCATCCTATAAGACATGGAATAAAGTGCAGTGACTACAAATGCACTATATTCTGACAAAGGATGTAAAAATATTTTACAAATTGTTCAGTTTAATGCAATCATCCAAGATGACATACTGAAACCCAAAAAAGCAAACACTGGTATAAATAGCGAATTAAACTACAGACCAATATTCCTTATCAATATAAACAAAAATATCCTCAACTATATATATATATATATATATATAGTTAAAGTTATAGTTATAGTTATAGTTATATATAAATATAAAATATAAACATTTATCCTATCAGTGCAAGGTTAATTTAATATCTGAAAACCAATCAATTAATGTAACATGATATATCAACAAAACAAAGAATTAAAACCACATGGTCATATTAACTGACACAGAAAAGCATCTGACAAAGATCAACATCTTATGATAAAAATCATTCAACAAACTTGGAGTAGAACAGAAAGTCCACCCCTAATAATGGGCATCTACAAAAAAACCTGCAGCCAATACCAGGCTTAATGATAAAAGACTGAATGCTTTCCCTAAGATCAGGAACAAGAGAAGGATGCCACTTCTATTCAACATTGTACTAGAGATGCTAGCCAGGGCAATTGGGGAGGGGAGGGGGGAAGCATACAGATTGGAAGGCAAGAAGCAAAACTACATTTATAAGCAGAATATATATACATGACATGATTATAATTTTTAAATCCTAAGAAAACATTAGTAAATGGTACCTGATAAGGAATTTATAGCTACAATAAAGAATTCCTACAACTCAATGATAAAATGACTAAATAACCAAGTTTGAAAATTGGCAAAAGATCTGAATAAGCATTTCTCCATAAGAAGATACGTAAACGGCCAATAAGCCCATACAAGATGTTCAACATCTTTAGCCATCAGGGAAATGCAGATCACAACCACAATGAGGTAGCACTTCACACCTAGCAGAATGACTATAACCAAAGTCAGATAAGATCAAGTGTTGACAAGTATGGAGAAATCTGATCCCTCATACACTGCTTGTGGAAATGTAAAATGGTGCAGCTGCATTGGAAAACAATCTGAAAGTTACTCAAAAGGCTAAACACAGAATTATGACCCAGCAATTTCACTCCCAGGTATATACCCAAGAGAAATGGAATCTTGTACATGAATGTTTGTAGTATTTATTCAAAATTCCCAAAAAGTAAAAACCTAAATATCCATCACTTAATGAATCGGTAAATAAAATGTAGCACAGCCATACAACGTAATATTGGCAGCAACAGCAACAGCAAAAAAAAAAAAAAAAATGAAGTACCAATACATGCTATAACACAGATGGACTTTGAAAACATTATGATAAATTTTAAAAGCCCAGAACAAAGGACCACATATTGTATGATTCCATTTATCTGAAATGTCCAGACTCCATAGCAGATTGGTGGATGCCTAGGGCTTGTAGTGGTAGGAAGAAATAAGAAGCACCATTAACGGGTATGGGGTTTCTCTTGGGAGTGATGAACATGTTCTAAAATTGACTGTACTAGTTTGACAATTCTGTGAACTTACTAAAAATTACTGACTTGCATATCTAAGTGGGTAGACTATACAATATGTAATTATATTTCAATACAGCTTTTTTTTTAAAATAATGAATTCTATGGAAGTAAAACAACTTTATTCCAAGTGCTTTCTTGAGTATTACAAAGTTTCACTGAATTTACATTGTGACTCACACAAAATATTGTTATGGTCATTTAAATAGCCATTTTTCTTTTTCCTAGTATATTCCTTTACTTAATTAATCACTTAAATATGAAACAATTCCCCTGTTAATTAAAAGAAACTTTCACCCATAGGGCCTTTCCACATAAACTATCTAAAATTAAAAGTTTTAACTTACCAAGTATATGGTAAAATTAAGTAGACTGAACAAAACACTGACATTAATTTCTTCTGCATAAATACACCATTATGTATTTTCTAAGTTTGCCAAAATAGTAATCAGGAGCTTACAATACTGATTTAGTAAACTATATATCACATTCCTGAAAGTTTATAATATATATAAACATTTAAAATATTCATTTCTACTTTTCTCATCTTTTCAACCTTTAAAAATAGTCTTTTTTATTTTTCCTCTCATATCTGGACATCTCAAGATGAGCATCATTGTGATATTTACTAATAATTATATGGTTATTGAAACAGGTATCTCTAATGGGTATGAGAACTACAATTTAAGTTTCTACTTTAGAATTTTAATTTTTTGCTGAAAGTAGAGATAAATAAATTGTACTTATGTTAAAACTTTTTAGAAACAGTAATTATTGTCATGCAGTAATTCATATGATATACTTGAGCAAAAACTGGAATGATTGTATGAAACTTAGTTACAGGAATGAGCAGACCAATGTTATTACTAGAAAAGATTAAAACTAAAATAATACATGTCTTTTCTTACCATTTACTATGTAAACTTAAGTTTTTTAATAGTAGCTCAGATATACTTTTGAGTGTTAAATTGGGTTTAATGTCAGCAAGACAAAATGCTTCCTTAAAATTTTTTCTTACATGTTTTAAAACAAGCTTAATATCTCAGTGTGATACTGGATGAGTTAACATCTCAAGCACTATTTAATTCCTTTAGTTGATAGTAATAATCCTGAAAAAGTTGTTGAGGACTGGTGTCTCTAGTTAAAAGTAGTAAAAAAATTATTTTACTATGGATGATTAATTAAGCATGTACACTATCATTACAATGTACAGTTGCTTTTACTGTAAAAAATCTGATGAATTTAAAAGTCTTCACTTTGTTTTTATTGATTAATTTTATTCTTGGTTAGTCTGACTTTCTGTAACTTCAGAGGATAATCTTTTGGAGACATTTTCACAGCAACTGACAGTGTCTGGGAAATGAGTATTGATAAGGATTCTTCACTGGGGTTTAATACAATTTGTGTTGTCATTGTCACAGTATATTTGAGTCAAAGTTCCTTATGTTCTAGGTGAGCCAATTTTTTTTTCAGATTTCTAACGTTTTAAAAAACTTTCATCAATCAGACTTCAATACTTGATAAATACACATAATTTGAGCTATAAAGAAGAAATCTAGCCTAATTAAATGAAAAAGATTTATTTTTTGTGAGATTTCACACATACATGTCCCTAATTCTATTAATAAAGCATTAAATGTATTAAAAGACCTACCTACTTTTCGTTAAAATTTATTACGTAGAATTATAAATCCCCAGTAAGATTAAGTATTTTAAATATATGTATGAATGTATGACTATATGTACATATACATGAAACTACTTATTAGCTAACTTTCTATTTGCTTTATGAATATAGTCTTTTCAACAGCACTCTCAAAAACCATCCTTCTACTACATAATACTTTTTTAAAGCTATTAAGATCAAAATGATGTACCTATTTAAAAATATCAGTTTCTAGACTAAGCCTCAAATCAACATTAATCTGTATGTTGGTACTTTTTAAAAAACATAACTGTGCAAAAAGACAAAAGTGTATAGAAGTATTATGCAAACACCCCTAAACCCACAATCAAGGTTTAACAAATGTAATGCTTGTTTCAAGTCTGGTTTTTTTAGATTTGGAAAAATAAAACATACTTGAAAACCACTGAAATCCCCAGTCCCATTCCTTTCTCTTTCTAGAGCAAACCACTAATCTGACTTTGTCATGTATCTTTTCAGTATATGTTTCTGTAATTTCATCACAGAGGTCTGTATCCATAAACATCTAGGAAGGAATGAGGAAGAGAGGAATAGTTATATATATAATTGTTTCTTTAAAAGACAGAGATTTGAAGTCAATTAGGCCAAATATTAGTATCTATTTAATCTCATTTCATGAGTGTTAGCTTATTTTCTCTATGTTAAAAATACTGTACAATTAAACATTCACAATAAAACAAAATAGTGACTTTGGAGTTAGGCAGCCTTGGGTTTAAAACACCTTTCTGCTACTTAACAGCCATGTAACTTTGGGCAAGTTTGTTAATCTTTCCAAACTTTAGTACCCTCATCCATAAAGTGTGGACAATATTGGTACCAAATACATAATACTGTTTCCAGTATTAAAATAAGCTAATCCAAGCAGTGCATAGTGTGATAACCAGCTAATATTTTTTGAGTGTCTATTTTCTAAGCTCTTTACAAGATTATCCTATTTAATCTTACATCTATCAGTCACTAAAAGAGATAGGTATGGAACTAAAAGTGTGTAGTTAGTAATTTGCGGTTAGATTGTTATTTAAAAGAAAGGCAAATGTCTTTATTTTAATAAATGGTGATACAGCAGTTAGAAAAGATTTGGGAAGTTAGATGGGTGCCATGTGTGAGGACTTAATGCCAGGCCAAGTGAAGACTTTGGGCAGGGACAAACCATACTAAAGCCTACACCAGATTAATCTGGTGTTAAAGAGGGACAAAGCACAGGCAGTGAAACTACTTTAGGTGAAGAAATCTGCATTCAGTTGAAAAATGTAAAACTAGATTTCAGAAGACACATATTTTGAGAGTGTATGCTACAAATTGATGGATGAGGTATGGGACATTACAGGATAAATGAAGTAGAAAATATAGAGTGAAAACACAAGAGAGCTTTGGCCAGAATCCTGGAGAACCTGCTTTTGTAGGGCAAGAGGAAAAAAAAAAACACCCAATAAATTAGAGAAATAATAAGCATTTTAAGACTTTGTAGTGTCCTTGAATCCACAGAAACAGATTCCAAACAAAGTGATGAACAACAGTATCAAAAATTAAAAGATACTGAACAGGACAAAAACAGGTAAAAGATTACAAAGTGGCTGTAAGAAGTTACCAGTATATCCCTTTCTCTACATTTCAGTAAGTACAGATGGTTTCTCCTTACCAAAAGTACTGTCATCTATGTTTCCCCTTAATATATCACTGAAACAATTTTAAAATATTTATAATCTCCCTCATTCTTCTCTTCCCTCAAGATAAAAGAAATCTAAAAGAGATCGTAGCAACTCACTTGTCTTCCTCAGATTATGCAAATCCCTTTAATTTATCCCAGTTTTAGCAAAGATTCTCCCTGAAGGAAAAAGTAAATTTAGAAGGCATGTTAAAGCAAAGGTAAGGTAATGAATTAAAAAAAATGTCAGAGAGGAACTCGTAGCTGTTTACAGACCACTGCTCCTCAAAGGACATCTTGTCAACTAGAAAACATACAAAATTCGTATGCCCGGTTCAACTAGTAATTTTTTTTTAAATGATATAACAATAAAGACTTCAGGACATTTTTAATTCTCAAGTCATGATCAAAACTAGAGAGCTAAAACATTTCATTAGGATGTTTTAAGTGAATTTTAAAAATTAAGTAATTTGTCCTAACAATTGGGAAAATCTGAAAAGAATTAGATTTTACATGAAATGTGGAGTTACTATTAATTATCTTCAGTGTGATATTGGTTGTGTATAAAAATCTATCTCTTCATTCTTAGGAGATGTAAGATTAAGTATTTACATGGAAAAAAATCTCCTGATGACTAGAATTTACTTTCAAATCATATAGCCCCAATCAACAAAATCTATGTACTTATATAAATATAAATAAAGCAAATACGGCAAAATGTTAACAACTTTGTTGAAATAAAAGGGCATTTATTTACTATTCTTTCATTTATTAACCCATTTTATTTATTTTTCTGGATACTGAATATTTTTCACTAGAAAAATAGAGAAAATAACTTGGCCTGATCTACTGCCACACTAACAACTCACTGGAACATACACACATATTCATAGGACAATTTTACTTTAATCCCCAGAACACAGATAACTTTGTTTTTAAGAAAATTTTAAAACTATACAGTTATCCACAAACTCTAAAAAGTATTTCACAAATCAACAATACTTGAATTGATATATTCAAAGCCCAATGTATGGATAATGATAATGACTTCCATAGAGAGAAAAATCTTTCTCCTGGTCATAGACAAGCTAGCTAACTGCACCCCTCACTAATTTATCAGATCTCACAAACAAACTTCACAAATCTGTACCACTGCTCATAAAGAAAACACCTCCCTTTACACTGTCACCTTCTTTGGGCCGCACAATTTGGAGGGTCTGTTTCCAGCATCACACCTCTCCTCAGGGCCAAAAGGATGTACTACCACTCTCCTCTTTCTAGAACATGCTCCAAATATGCAGGAATTCTCTACCTAAAACAGTCTCACATCTACCTACAGAGCCCACCTGGGTCTATTCTCTAAAGGAATTCCTTCACGGCAAGGAACACATCCTGCCTGTAATGTGCATAGTTAGGCCAAAGAGATGGGGAGAGGGAGATGGAGCTTGGATATGAAGACTGAGAAGTCCACATGTGTTCATGAGGCCCCTCTAGATGCAGGATGGAACCCACTTCTGCCATATTTTGGATGTAGAACTCACAGAGCCCAGAAATTTTAAATTCAAACCAGAGCTTCTGTTTGTCAAAGAAGGACAGAACATATTTAGCAATTTATTGGCTTTATTTACAACTTTTAAATAGTTTGACACACAATTTAAGAGCTTTCTTTTGTACTCTTTCCTTGGGACCCACAAATACTAGAGGCAAGCCTGCATAAAAAATGAGTTTAGAGACAGTTATGCAAGGGGAAAAAACTAAAAGGGAAACAGAGTCAGGGAATCTCTGCCACTAAAAAGCTATACAGACTTTATACCTGTGCCTTAGTTTCTAAGACTATAAAATTTTTCAAAATTGATTATTAATTAAAGATCCTAGTTCTAAAAATTAAAAAAATCTTTAGCAATGAATCATTAAACAAATTTACTTTATATGATAGTATCAGGTCTAGGACTTGAACCCAGTTCTCCTCACTACAAATTCAGTGCTTTTCCCACTTTACCAAAGAAACTTACATTTGAAAACCCATCTGCAAAAGATTTATTATCCAACACTGAAAGTGAGAAATAAATGATAAATGCCAGGAACAGAAATGAAAACTAATTCCTCTTCCTCATAAATAGCTCATTTTTCTGATGATCCCTACAGCACTATAATATCTAAGATGCTATGAGTTTAACTTGAAATGATAAAAAATTATTTTGTAATCAATATTATATAATTATTAAAACAATTAAGTAAAATATTGGGTTATGTATTACAAAATCATGAATTTTTTCATCTTCTCAAAATCTAGATTTCTCAAATCTGTATTTAAGTCTTAGGCTATAACTTATAAACTGGTACCATGAATCTGTTTTTTTATTTACAAATTAAAATGCCATAATTAGTGCAAGATTATTATGAGGATAAAATGTGATGACATATAAGAAGTATCCAACACAATGCCTGTTTTAGGACAAGGGCTTACTAAATAACTGTTGAATGATTGAAAAAAAATTTTTTTAATTGCTGAATTTATTTAAATCACTTAAATACATATTATTGAGAAGCCTAAAACCACACGTTTCAAACAGTCCAACTCTAAATCATCATAGTATAGATCACTAGATGATTCCTAGCATGAGAAGCAGAGTGAAGAGACTGAGCAGAAAAACACTGATGAGGGATGTTGAGGGTAGGGGAGTATATGTGTGTGGGTGGGGAGGGCTGTATTTTCTGCTCAATTCTGCTGTAAATGTGAAACTGTTCTAAAAAAATAAAGTCTATTTTAAAAAAATAAGAAGGCTAAGATACTCAAACAGGTTTTTCATAACATGAGGTCATAAAGTGATAAAACAGGCCCTTGACAATTCACTCTTTAGTTAAAGGAGTATCTTCTAATTGGCCTCATGGCTTGTGGTAAGCAGAATAATGGCCCCAAACGACATCAAATCAACTTTCTAACCCCCCAAATCTGTGACTACGTTAATTTACATGGCAAACAAAAATTCAGATTGCAGACAGAATTAAGGTTTTTAATCAGCTGATCTTAAAATAGGGGAAGACTATCCCAGATTGGCCATTGTCCCAATATAATCACAAGGTTCCTTATAAGTGGAAGAAAGAGGCAGAAGAGAGTCATGCAATGAGAAAATGACTTGATTGGCCACTGCTGGAGTTAAAGATAGAAGGGAGCTGCACAGAATGTGGGCAGTCCCCATAAACTGGCAAAGGCAAGAAAATGAATTCTCCCTTAGAACTTCTAGAAAGGAATGCACAGCCCTGCCAACACCTTGATTTTAGCTAAATAAGATCCTTTTTGAACTTCTGACTTTCAGGATTGTTAAGATAATAAATTCATGTTGTTTGAAGATATCAAATATGTGGTAATTTGTTACAGCAGCAATAAGAAACTGATATACAGGTCACTTCCTGTTTCAGTATTCCCATACTCTACAGCAACAGAGGATAGTGTGGGCTTCAGAGTCCAACTGCCTGTATTTGAATCCTTACTCTGACTAGGTGTATGACACTGAACAAGCTATTTAACTATCTATCCTATGCTTCAAGCCTGTATCTGTAAAAAGAGTAGATGATAAGTTCTACCTCACAGAATTGTTCTGAAGATTAAATGAAAAAAAAAAGTAAAGGCATGAACATAACTGCTCAGTATTTATTAGATGTTTATATTTTTATATTTATTCATAATTATATAATCTTCACAGGAAAGTTTGTACATTTACCTTAATTTTCTAGGACTCTGTCTAATCATAGTTACACACAATAATTTATCTATAAAGATATTCATCATACTATCCAAGAAAAATAAACTGGTCAAATAAATTATGGTACTTCTGCATTATAAATTATTATACCATCATTAAATGGTGTTGTAAGTCTTCCAATTAAGGCCAAGATGGAGTAACAGGAACTAGATTTACCCTCATGCTTAAAACAACTTATACAGAAGCACAAAGTTCAACAACAAAAGCACAAAGGTCAGCACCAATGGGTGGTGGTGGCAGGGGAGGAGGAAATACACTGTCATATCATTCATACAATATATGTGAAGAGGTATGTTATAAATGAAGGTAAACTAGGATAGGTTAAAGATGTATACTATTAATTTTAAAGCAACTATTAAAATAACACAACCAAGAGTACTAAACAGTAACTCAACAAAAGTTTACTTTGTGTGCCAGTTGTCAATTTATCACCTCACAGATTTAAATCTATACTTCATTGTTTGCTTTGCAACAATGGAGTTGAAACTTGTACACATTTTTCCTTTGTCAGTGGCATAATGTTAAGCTTTGTTAGTAGGGGACATTGGAAGACTACTGGAAGATGAAGGATTCAGTTCCTGGTTCCAGTGTGTTCTCTTCAGCAGGGAACAGAAGAATGCAGCAACCAGCAGCACACAAAATCACCCCATGGTTAACTTCCCATGATATCTTCTTAGGCAGCTTCACAGCAAGTTTTGACTCATAATACCTGTCTATAGGCATCATCCCCTTGTAACTAAAAGAACAGATTCCCACTAAGGCTCACTAACATGACACTGCAACAAACTTCTCTAACATGCAGTGCTCCGTGGTTATGACCTCCAAGAGGTCTGGATTGCAGCCCCGATGAGAAGGGCATGTCCAAGATTTGTTCTTTCCCTGAGTACTTTTTGTCCATTATAGAGGTAGTGGCTGCTCCATTTATCTGCTCTTTTGTGCTCTTTAAAATTTTATTTATGCTTTAGTAGCCAGTTTCACATTAGTCCAATCCTGTGTCAGTTAATAATTATTATTTAAAATTTCCCTGCTCATATTACTGTGTAGTTTCTATCTCTACATTGGACTGTGGCTGGTACAAGTGAGATAATAAAAATTACTGTTAATCCAAAAACAGGCAGAAAATAAGGGAAAGAGGAACAAAGAATAGATGGAAGACATACAAAATTAATAGCAAGACATACAAATGGCCAACAGGCACCTGAAAAACGCTCAATATGCTAATTATCAGAGAAATGCAAATCAAAACTACAATGAGGTATCACCTCACACTAGTCAGAATGGCCATCATGCAAAAGTCCACAAAGGATAAACACTAGAGAGGGTGTGTTGAAAAGGGAACCTTTCTACACTGCTGTTGGGAATGTAGTTTTCCATTTGGAAAACAGTATGGAGATTCCTCAGAAAACTAAAAAGACTTACCATATGATCCAGCAATCACACTCCTAGGCATATATCAGGAGGGAACTCTAATTCGAAAAGATACATGCACCCCAATATTCACAGCAGCACTATTTACAATAGCCAAGACATGGAAGCAACCTAAATGTCCATCAACAAATGACTGAATAAAGAAATTGTTGGGGGACGGTCTAGCTTACTGGTAGAGTACTTACTTAGTATGCATGAGGTCCTGGGTTCAATCCCTGGTACCTCTGTTAAAGAAATAAACTTCATTACCTCCTAAGAAAAAAAAATTTTTTAAAAAGTGGTATATTTATACAATGGAATACTACTCAGTGATAGAAAAGAATGAAATAATGCTATTTGAAGCAATATGAATGGATCTGGAGATCCAGAAGAGAAAGAAAAATATCGTATGATATTACTCATATGTGGAATCCGGAAAAACAAAAAGAAGAAAAGAAAAAAGAGGACAATAACGAACTCATCTATAAAACAGAAACAGACTTGCCAAAAGAGTAAATAATCTTACGGTTACTGGGGGAAAGGTGGTGGGAAGGGATAAATTTAGGAGTTCGAGATTTCCAAATGTTAACCACTATATATAAAAATAGATAAAAAACAGATTTCTTCTGTATAGCACAAGGAACTATATTCAATATCTTGTAATAACTTTTAATGAAAAAGAGTATGAAAATGAATAGATGTATATATATGCACGACTGGGACATTATGCTATACACCAGAAATTGATACACTGTAACTGACCATACTTCAGTTAAAAAAATTAACAGCAAGATGGTAGGTTTAAACACACCAATATAATTAATCACATTATATGTAAATGGTTTAATCAGCTTCATTATAAAATAGATTGTTAAACTAGATAAAAAAGAGAAGAATCAATTTTGTGTTGCCTACAAGAAAGCCACTTTAAATATAAAAACACAAACAGTTTAAAAGTAAAAGGATAGAAAAAGACATGCCATGCTAAAACAAACAGAAAACAGAAGTGACAATATCAATATCAAACAAAGGAGGTATCAGAGCAAAGAATAAATGTAAAGCCCGAAAGTAAGGTATAGACCAAATCTATATAAACGTAAACAAGTTCAAAACATAAACATTTTCTCTGATCACAATGAAGTTAAATTAGAAATCAGTATCAGAAAGGTATCTGAAAAAAAATTCAAATACTTATAAATTAAATAAACACACTTCTAAATAACTCACAGGTCAAATAAGAAATCAAAGGTGGAATTCAAAAGCTTTGAAACTGAATAAAAATGAAACAATAAAAATGTGAGATGCAGCTAAAACAACACTCAATGGGAAATGTATAGTATCAAACATCTAGATCAGAAGAGCTCCATCAATGATCCCAATTTTCACCTTTAAAAAAGAGTAAACTAAACCCAAAGTAAGCAAAAGAAAGAAAATAAAAATAGCAGATACCAGTGAAATATAAAGCAAGAAACAAGAGAAAATCAATGAAACTCCATAAAATTGATAATTCTCTACCACAATGATCAGCAAAAAAAAGAGAAGATATTAATTACCATTATCAGAAGTGCACTCTACAAACTACTGTAGACATTGAAAGAATAATAAGGAAAATGTTATGACAATAAAATTGACAACTTAGATGAAATTCTCAGAGAAGTATCTTGAAAAGCACAAACTACCAAAAGCTCACTCACACATAAATAGCATAAGAGACATACGCCTATTTAAGAAATTAAACTTGTAATTAAAAACATTTCCCAAAATAAAAGTTCAGGACCAGATGGCTTCAACAGTGATTTCTACAAACTTTTAAGGAAAACATAAACTTCTACATGAAAATATAAGAAAAAATCTTCATGACTATAGGGTAGGCATAGATTTCTTAAATATGATATAAGTACAGTCTATAAAAAAAGTAATGAGTGGGACTTTTTCAGAACTAAAAACTTTTGCTCCTCAAAAGGCACTATTAAAAAAGGCAAGCCACAGACTGGGAGAAAAAATTTGTAAAACATAGAATACTACAATTCAATAATAAAAAGTCTACTAAATTTTTCAAATGGGCAAAAAATTTCACCAAAGAAGTTATGTGGATGGGAATAAGCACATGAAGATATTTAACATCATGAATGAGTAAAGCAATGCAAATTAAAATCACAATAAGATACTACTACTCACTGGTCAGAATGGTTTAAATTATTAAGTCTATAAAAGTATTTGCTTACAAAGACTGTACACAAATGTTCAAAGCATCCTTATTCCCCAAAACTAGAAATAATATACACCAATTAAGAAAAGGAATAAATAAATTGTGGTATATCTATATAATGGAATACTACTTAGTAATTAAAATGAATGAAATATTATACCTACAACTACTGGATGAATCTCAAAATAACTATGCTGAGTAAAAGAAGCGACATTTAAAGAGCATACATAAGATATTGTTCCATTATATAAGATTCTAGAAAATCCCAACTGATCTATAGTGACAGAAATAAGATCAGTGGTTGTCTCAGCAGTGGCAGAGGGAGGGGTGGGAATGGAAGAAAGGATTACAAAGAAGCAATAGGGAATTTTGAGGGGTGATAAATATGTTCATTATCTTGATTGTGATGATGGTTTCCCAGGTATATACATGTCAAAATTAATCAAATTGCATACTTTAAATATGTTCAGTTCATTATATATCAAGTATACCTAAATTAAGGTGAAAATTTGATATAGAAAACAAAAAGGTAAATGAGTATAGAGTGTCAGATGAAAAGCAAACCCCAAAATACAAAAAGCGATTATTTCTAGCTGATGGGATTAGTGGTGATTTTCTTGTTTGTGCTCTCTAAATTTTTTCTAAATAATTTCAGTGGACCTGTTTTACTTTTGTAGTTGTCAAATGTCCGTATCTCTTCACATACTAGGCAGTCAATAGATACTTAAACTAAACTGTTTTCATTAACAAATTTAAAATCGTATGAATTCTCAAAGGAGACACATACACATTATCTTACAAAGCAAGGCAAAACTTTAGTATCCACCACCATTTTAGATTATTTATATGTCTATGGATATACTGACTTACTACATTATTTAAGAGGCTCATATATATTTGGAATATGGGTCTTATTTCCTTCATGAGTTACAAAAAAAAGCAGAATGCCTTATATAGTCTTACATATGACAGGTGTTCCACATATATTTATTGAATTCATCAACAAATGAATGTCTTATAGCTGTCTTAGAATTACAACTACGTCAGTGCTTAGCACATAGTATGTTCTCAAAAATTTGTATCCAACTTTTTAAAAACTTTAAATCCCTCTATTCAATGTAAGTTTAACTTAAATCAAATACCAAGCAAGGATCACTTCTTACTTCACACACAGCACAGCATCACGCAAACTCAAAGATGTTGACAAAGTACTTATGAAACTGAATCCAAAATTTCTGGAGTCACAAGCTTCCAACATAAAAACATAACTAAGAAATTACACAATAGTACTCAGATCCTGTGGCATTACATAGGATAAGTAAAGCAAATGAGCTCCTTGAAGAAATGGCCGATTACAGGTCTGAGGCAGGGAAATTAAACATTTCTTCTTACACCAGAAAGCAGAAGTACTTAAAGACTAATGAGGACATGTTAAAAGGGCATAGAGTTGGCTTGAAAAGATTCCCACTGGCAAAATATTCAAAAAGAATAAGAATGGCAATGGATTATAACATATTCGATTTTTTTTTTTTAATCCATGGGTCCAACTCTTTGTAGAAAAATCCCATCTGTTAATTACAAAGGGGTAAATGTACTTATTACTAAGTGGTAAAATTCAGCATCACCAAAATGGGGGAAACTAAAATCACGTCTCCTAATGTGATCCAACAAAAGTACACAAAATCAACTATGTAGTGCTCTTACCAAGAAATACGTAACTTTGAATTATGAAGAAACAATTAGATAAACACAGACAATGTGTCTGGACTTTTTAAAAATGTTGGTGTCAGGAAAGAACAACAAAAAGCACGGAAAGCCTGTACTAGGTTAAAAAAGATTAAAGAGACATAATAACTAAAAGCAATGCCTGACTTTGATTGGATCCTGGATTTTAAAACAAACATCTATAAAGATTATCGGGATAATTTAAGAAATTTGAATTTCAATTACCTAATATCATGTTATTGATGATGCTAAGTTTTATCACTTTGTAAAAGTAACTTTAAAATGAAAAGAGTGAGAAAGCAAATGGGGCAAAAAATTAACAACTACTGAGTCTATATGAATGGTATATGGATGAACATTGTATTATTCTTTCAACTATTCTGTATGCTTAAACGTTTTCAAAATAAAAAGTTAGGAAAAATAAATCTGGCAATATAATCTTTTAAGTGTAATACACCTCTCGGTAACTAGTTATTTCTTTTTACAGAACAAATAGTACTCAAGGTTCAATCACGTAACAGTTTTTTTTTTATAACAGTTTTGTGGTAGTTTGTAATAAATTTAAGTAGACTAGAAGTTTTACAGAAAAGGGCCTGCTTTCTTGGCTCTGCCATTTACAAGAGCCATTGGACTTCAGACAGTTGTATATTATATGCACATATATTATAATATGATATATAAAATGTATATGAAGAATCAAATAATTACAATTGCCAAAATGTCATGAAATAAAAGCGCTAATGTATAAACTTAGAGAAATACCTTCTTTAAACTGGATTGGTCAAAGAACTTGTTTATCACTTATTCCAAATCACTTAGTTGGAGGGCTAAGGGAAGTGCTAGAAACCAGTGTCAATTGAAACTGAATCAGAAATGAAAAGAGAACACCTCTGAAATTATAAAAATAGATCAATGGGAAAGTATGACTTAATTTTCAGTTTGAGTTCTTCAAAAGCAAAGGACCATATCTGATTCATTTTTGCAAACTCAGTGCCCAGAATAATCTCTTACACCTGGTAGACATCTAGTAAATTAAATACTGAACAAATAAAAGACCAAAAATGCAACATTTCCAAAAACAGATATCATATAAAATTCAGTTATTCATATATACACAGTTTATATCTGCATTTGACAAATATAACAGGGGTGCATTTTTTAACACTAAAAATATAGTTTAAAACTTAAGATACATTAAAAGATACACATGCAAAAAAAACCCAGAAACTTAAAAAATATTTCTCAATTTGGACACAACCAGTTATAAATATATTTTATAACACAATACGTTAATTGTAAGTATCTGATCATCTGATCATAGTGTGGTATCATTCTCATTTCTGATCACCCTTAAACATTATAGAGTTTAAACTATAAGAAAGGAATGTGCTAACTAGTTATGTGATAGCAAGCAAAATGACCTAACACTGTTTTTGCTTTTTGTATGAGGATAGAGTAAAATCTTATTCAGCTCTAAAATTCTACAATTCCATGAAATGTTTAGTGTAAACCTGTACTGTTTTCAGGTATACAAACATATATTCATGTAGGAAAAATCCTTGCTTAAGGATTGTCCTTAGCCATTATTATCTCGTAATAACATTAATGGAATATAATCCATAAATACTGACTCACTATGTTGCACACCTGAAACTAATATTGTAAATCAACTAAACTTCAACCCACAAACATACAAAAGATTGCCTCCTTTCATAATTTGTAAGGTATTACTCGCATAATAAGTGTACAAGGTATTATTTGCATAGTTGACCATAGTAAATTACCAGATTTTATTTAACTGAAAACTGCAGTCAAAGCTTCCTATTTGTTTACTATCTCTTCAGATATATCACCCACACCATATTGTGCTAAAATATTTCCTTAATTTAAAATCATTTCAGTCCAATTGCTCAAATAAAGAAACTTAATCTCCCAAATTTAAGTATTTCAAAACAGCTATATATTATCATAACACAAATAAAGTTTGATGGCTTAGTAGACCCTAACACTTTTTTTTCAATTTCAGACATTAATAATTATAAGTAAATGACTGAGCAGTCCTAAGGTATCTGGGATTGTACCTCATCAATGAAATTAAATATAACGTACGCCTATAATTTATATAATATTGTATATCAACTTTACTTCAATAAAAGAAGACAGCAAGAGTTTAAAAAAATTAAATACAACAAAATTTTGTTAGACCTACTTTGAAGTTTGGCTTCAGTCTCATGCTCTTCACACTGAACTAATGCAAAAATTTCTCACCAACTGCTGCCTCTTCCCCACCTCTGGAATTCACTTCCTGTTCACCTCTCACCCTTAAGTATGCATATCAGAAGTCAACAGCCTTAACGCTACTGTTAACAACTAGAGCTTCTGTTACTCAGTGTGGAGCTCAATCCTTCCACAATACAGTACATAGTTTAATAATTAAGATCATATTTTAGAACTAGCTAATACCCCACAAATTTCCCAGTCCACACAGAACATTTTAATCTAGAAGATTTGACAGAAAGGTCAAAACCAAAAACCAGTCTACTTTAACTGAAAACTAACTAAAAGGGAAATTCCTGTATAGAATGTCTATTTTGTGTTTTGGCTTAGAAAACTAAGACTTTTGAAACTTCTTATAAGCAATACCATGCCAAATGCATAAAGATTTAAACAAATTTTGATAAACAGAGGGCTGATAATTTATAAGAATTTAAATTATTCAATGAAACAACCTAAATATTACTTAAGTAGTTTTTTCCCTTCTTTTGGTCTAGGGCATAAGTGGAGTGACAAGTTTTTTAACTATTTGTTATCTGTTGATATTTTGACTTAGGAAAAGTTGCCACTATTTAAAAAAAGAAAACCAAAAAAACTAGCAAAGAGCTTGGAATCCTCTGAATGCAATGGGTATGAGCAAAGTATAGCAAATTCCTTGCTTTAGTTTTCCATAGGTTTTCCTCTCTTTTCAATAATAATTTCACTTACATGCAAAATTAGCTATGTTTCTGCTTAAGATAACTTTCAAATACCTAATGAGTTCCAATAAATTCTTAAGTGAGGGTAACTCCTGGAGGTGTAACAATAACCATTACAAATTTGAACATACAAGACCTCCCTATAAAAATCAAAGATTTCTTTTCATTTTTTCCTAACTGAGCATTCTACCACCATCACCATCACCATCACCATCACCCTCAGTGGGGTGGGGAGCCATATAATTTAAAGCTTTTGATGCTTAATAGAATACATTTCAACTGTCTGGAAAATTTACTCATCTATAATAAATAATTCCCTGACATTGCTGGATAGCAGAGAACATGTTATATTTCTTTACCTTTCTTCATTATTTGTAATTGCCACTCAGGAGCTAAATTAGACAACATGAATGTAACCCAAAATTACAACCAGAAAATGAAAGAGTTGAAAAGAACCTACCAAATATATCCATTTCCCACCCACTATAGGAACTCCTTCTGTGACACATCTGAGCTTTTCCCTGCTTTCAATGAAAGAGCTTTATTTAAACTTCCTTACACTAATCTGTTTTTCTGTGACTTCCACTTAGTAGATGTAAAATTCTGACCTCTAAAGTCCTTCAAATATTTGAAGATAATTATCAGGTTTACTTTTAGGGCATTTGTTATCATCTTAAACACAATCTTATTAGAAAAATGTCAAAACACTTTTGGAAGCAATAGCTATTTCAGTTTACTTTTTTTTTTCTTTCTTTGTTTTGGGGTTGTTTTTCCCTCTGATAATAAATAAACTATCTGCCAATACAGCTAGAAAACATGAGATGAGTGGTCTTCTCCACTTAAGAGATTCTTAAGCAAGTTTTTGCCTCATCAGTAAGGTAGATTTTTGAAGGGGTAGGAGATAGGGTGAGTAGGGAGAAATCATTTGGTATGTTATTGTTATTTATTACAGTGTATTAACATACTTTGAAGTAAAATGAAAGTAGTTAAGACCATATATAATGGAGTCAAATCCGATTTGAATTCAGTTTAGCCACTGGCTGTGTGACTTGGGGTATATTACTTAATTTCTCTGTATCTCAGCTTCCTCCCATGTAAACTGAAGGAAATAACTGAATCCAAATAAAAGGATTGTTGTTAAGGATCAGCTGTAAAGGATCAACATGTTAATAATCCATGTTAAGTATTTAGAACAGCGTTTGGTACAAACATAGTGCTCTATCACAGTGCTAATTATTCAAATTTTTGCTTATTACCATTCATTTACTCTAAGCTGAATTATTATGGTAATATACATAACAAAAAATAAAGATATTTTAATTATCTTGATTCAGATTTTTCCAGCTCTCAATAATTACTTTTATATGGTATTTTAGCAACCTTAGGATGGCAAACTTTCAGCCATTCCAAATCATTTTCAGAAAAATATTTAATGACATGAAAAATGTCTGCAACATATTAACTGGAAGGTTAAAAAAGCAATTTGTCAAAAAGCATAAACTATGTGATCCCAACTTTGTTTCTTAAAAGTGAAAAAATACAGAGCATTAGAAGTGACTTGAAAATGAACAGCAGTTTACCTTTAAGCACACAGATCTAGAGCCAGGTGTGACTCTACCTGCTGTCCCATCACCTGGCCTCAAAAATATGTAGGTGGAGGACAGAGGAAGAGACAAAAAACAGACCTCACTGGAAATTTATATATATACGTCTTTTTAAATTTCCTTGGAAACTTATAAAACAAAATTTCAACAGTGTTTTTTTTTGGTAGTGGTATTACAAATAACTTATTTTTTATGTGTCTGTTTTCTACACTGTCCAATTTTAAAATAATAACTATGTTTTAAAAGTTTCAGAAAAAAATCCCATATTTAAAAATATGTCTTACATAGGCTGTTCAAATCTGTCTTTCTCTAAGTTTTTTTTTAAGCTTATAAATGTTTTCTTACCTTCAGGAATAAAAAAAAATAAAAATTCAAGGGAGTAAATAAAGTAATAAATTCATAAGAATAGAAAAGCCAACATGGAATTATACACAATTATATACATTCTTAAATTCTGTTTCCTGTATTGATTGCTATTTTAGCTACCCCACATCTTTCACTGCTATAGACCTTTTACATTAAAATTTAATTTACAAACATTGATAGATCACACAGTGCTGCATATATTATTTCCACTTTACAAATAAGAAGACAAAAATGAAAGATTTTGTGTTATAAAACAGCAGTAAGCATTTGTCGTAAGAAAGCAATGAAAAGTTTATGGTACTATTCTCTCAAAATTCCTTTGCTCTAAAAATTAGAAATGAAAATAAGCTAATATTTTCCCTATTATGTTTTTTGAGTGCTTATATTTAGAAATGTTTGCTGTAGCTTCTCACTTTTTTTCTTTTCTCTTTTTTAAATAATAAAATTCTAGAGACAATTATATAAGAAATGTTCTCAGCAATATTCACTGTTTTTAATGATTGACACAGACTCTAATAAGACATTTCAAATTATATCCACAAACACCCCACTCTCAGTTGGGTGGTAAGAAAAAGCAAGGCTTAGAAATATTTTTTACATATCCAGCATTCCCAGTGGGGCTTTCTAGAATTTTTAATAGAGTGCCATCCACGAGTTTTCAAACAGTAGATTAACGAATATCTTGTTCTGGCTATAACAATATATGTATTTTCTTTTTTATTTTGATGAACCAATTATGCCACTTTATTGTTTTTTAATCTGTTAACTTCTATACATATATTTAACAATACTAATTAAATCTGAAATGAAATTACTGCATTTAAAAGAGAGTTTTTAAAAAAACCCTAAGAAAAAAATTTCTTTTCATAGAATGTGGGGAAAACCATAATAATGTAAGAACTCATTACTATAACATTTTGACTATGTGGTAACCATAACTATTCAAAACATGTCAAAAATTACATAGATAAAAAAACTTACTTGCTCTGCTAAAATCTGTCATAAATTATACATATTAAATAATTTAAATTTCACATATTTAGTATATCTGACCTATAATTCTATACATATAAAACCTATAGATAATTCATATTGATCATAATCATAATAATCATCTCCTACCTTCTCTATCAGTCCATCTCTCCTCTTCACCCCCACAATCAGAAACTCCCAACTCCTAAGTCTTAACACTAACAAATAATAGGAAACTCGAGAATAGACTTTCAATAAGTCAAACAAGTATTCCAAACCAACTGCCCCTTATCAGTTTTTGAACATGTAACAAAAAGAATAAAGTCAGCAAAACAAAACAAACTCTGAAACAAAAAGGTGAGTAGATTTAAATAAAGCCTTATGAATGTATCAGTGTAGACAAGATGATTTATGAAAGGCTGCTGTTGATGGGTCTGAAAAGAATTTCTCTCAGATAGTACTATCTAAATATTAGCATTAGGAACTACTTTAGTTATTTATAATTATCCTCCATTCATTCCAAATCTATATAAAAAGTTTTTACTTCTTTTTAAAGCCAGCAGAACATGCTTAGAAAATCATAAATTTAAAAAAAAAAATCAAAATGATGACAAGGACTTAGAAAAATAAAACTAAAGAGAGATGCAAAGCTAATAAATTTCATATTTCATAACTTCAATTATATGCTGGACAAAGTAATTAGTCAAGCTAGTCAGAAATCTACATAAAAAGTAGATAGATGATCCTAGGTTCAATCAGTACATGTTTTTCCCAGGGTCATTCTAACTCAGATGCTTGGTCCTCTTCCAGTAGAGGGAGCAAAATCATAATATTCTATTGAAGTCACAAAAAGAAAGGGAGAGGGAAGGCTTACAAGTCCCCTTTAGATATCTTAAATCTATCTAGACAAGTGAAGAATTGTACTGAAAATATCATGATCAACCCAAAGGAAAAGACGAAGATTTCAGCTTTTTCAAACACTTCAAGGCTTTGAAATTAAAAAATGGTCCCTAAATATTTAATTTCAAGAACCGTGTATTTCATTGCCCACCAATTCACACAGGTAAACAAGCATTTTATAAATCTTTAACAACGAAGTTTCAGAAAAATGATAAAATATTACATTAAATACATTTTAAAATTTTGAAAGTAATACACCCACATGACAAAAACTATTAAAAAAAAAAAAAAGGAAAGAAAAAGTATAATTGCACTACCCTAAACCAATCTATTTCCTTTCAGTATTTTTCACATGTATACTTTCTTACTGCTATGAAAATGTGTAATTATAAAAACATTTATTAAGTGCTTACTATATGCTAGGCTAGGCACAGTTTAAGCACTTTTACGTGTTACAATTCTTTTAATCCTTATTAAAGCCCTATATTATTCCATATTTAAAGATGAAGCAAATGAGATGCATAGACATTATCCAACTAGCTAAATAAAAGTCATGCAGCTAATAAGCAACATAACCAAGATTCTAAACCAGGTGGTCTGATACCAGAGCCTAGGTTTTTTTTTTTTTTTTTAACTTTTTTTGGGGGGAGAAGTTAGGTAATCAGGTGTACTGATTTATTTTAACGGAGGTACTGGGGATTGAACCCAGGACCTCATGCATCCTAGGCATGTGCAGAGCTTATACTCTTAACCACTTTATTGTGATTTTAATTTTGAATTACGCTTTTCCCCATTAATGTATTTGATAGTCTTCAAACCCTTTTTAATGCCTATAATAGTCCATCTAATATGGATATGGATAATATGGATATGACAATAAACTGTGCTGTTTCCAGTTTTCCCTTATAGATATAGCAAGATAAATATCTTCAGGTATATTACTTTTGCTATATGTGGGTTATTGTAATATAGTACTTTTATACTCAAACATGCCACCAAATTGCTTTCCGAAACACTTGTATCTATTACAAAGCTATGTAAGTTCCAATTTCACCATAAATTTACAAGCACTAACATTAAAAAATTTTTTCCTAATAGGTAAAAAAGAAACCCATTGCAAACTATTACTAAAGCTGCATGTTATTCTGAGTGTTGTGTGTATTAACTCAATTTCCTGTTTTGTGAATTTCAGCTTATATGTTTTGTCTAGTTATCAACTGAGATCTTATCAAATTATCTGAGCTTTTTATAGAAATATTAACTCTATGTCCATTTATATTTGCAATAAAATGTTCCCAATCTATTGTTTTCCTCTTAATTATGGTTATTTAGTTTTCATTTGGTTTTGATAATAAATCTTCCTGTTAAAGGCAATTATAATTGGAAGTTACAAAACATCTTAATACCTTATAATTTTCTAAAAACAGAAGTCTACTGCTTTGAGCACATCAATGAATCACTTTCAAATATAAGACTGTTGAAGAAATAGAAATCTATATCAAAATATGCTTATTCACCTGACAGAATTACTGAGTTTGAGAAATCTTAAATATGTCTCATACAAAATTAACTAAATGAGTAAAAGCCCACCCTATGCCAAACCACCAAAATAAGAGCTACATACCTGTCGCTGTAAACACAGGCGATTTCTGTCATGTAAATGCTGATGATTAGAAAGTGATGAATGCCAACTCCGAGCTTGACTATGCAACTGAGTTTGAGTCATATCAGAAGGCCGTGTTACAAGATGTGAAGTAAACTGCCGATCAAGGTCATGATCTAAAACGTGACTTGAATTATCTTGCCCAAATGCTGACTCATCAAATTGGGGAAGGAGACCCTCCTGAAGGAGGTCTTCTGGGTCAAGTCCTGTGAATGGCTCAGTTTGAGATTCCACTTGATGAAGTAAATTCTCTTCTAAAGATGAAAAGCCATTAGCTTCTACATGATCATTGAAATGGCCCATTTGAGTTCCTGAGTCAACAGGATCTGGGAAGTTCATGTGCACAGGAGATAATTTTGAATTGCTGTAATTACCCTGAGGATGTGATGAATGCAACATTTGGAAATTATTTGAATTCAGTGATGTATTGGGATTCAGCATATGCTGAGTAGATTCTTGCTTGATTCCCCTATGAGGTGAAAAGGAATTACTCCCAGTAAAATCAGATAAAGTTTGATTTGTATGATTAGGTGCAAGAACTGCAGAGGACTGAAGAAGATTATTTGGTGACACATGATTACTAGAAAAGGAATAATGTGAAGAAAACTGTTGTGAATTACTGACAGAACAAGAAGTCATATTTGGGGAAGGTCCATTAAAATTTCCTTCTTGATGACTGCTACACTTGAGAAAGTGCACTGAAGGATTTGACGTTTGAGAAAATTGCTGCATCGAAAGGGATTGTTGTGAAGTAGATGCATTATTAATTTGTGGGGGGTGGTTAACACTGACTCTGTGTGGACCAGAAACGTTAACATCCATAAAATTTTTAGACTGGCTAAGAGAATTTTGCCCTGGGTTAAGATTATTTCTGTTTTGTTGCGAGCGGAGTGAAGTGCACTGTGTTTGTTGTTCATTGGCCTGAAATAAGGCAAAGTCATGGTGTGCCACAAAGCTTTTAGTTTGATGCATAGAGTGAGAATGTCCTTGTTGGTGAAAGGGAGATCCATTTTGATTTGAAATGCTAGTAGCTGTCTGATGGCCCCACATTGGACTGCCGTCTGCTACATCTGGAAACAAACCATTGGGCTGATTCTGGGGGTGGATCGGAGAACAATTAAACTGAGAGTGTGGAGATAACACATGTTCAGCTGGGCTACCAAATGGCTGATTAACTTGGTGAAACTTCATTGAATCAAACTGATTTAACTGTTCATAATCAGTCAGCTTCTGATGTGTTGGAGTACCTTGTACATGGTTCAGTGAGTCTATGTGCAAAGGTTCAAATTCTGCACCCAAGTTCAATTCATCAACTAGTGAAACAGGTCCTGGTTGTACAAATGCATCATCTGACAAACCTTCTAAGGTCTCACCAAAAAGATTGGCTTCATCAAAAAAGTCCATCATTGGATCTGTCATTTTGAAAAATTCAGTAACAATCTGGGTTATTCACTCCAAATGGAGTATATTCAGCTTCTCTGTAGTAGATATTATTGGATCATTTCCAAAGGTCATCAACTGATCTGAAACAGGTCAATGTTCATTATTGCTGTAGACAATGACATGTCATGAAGTGTCAGAATCCTAGGAAAATAAGAACAAAAACAAAGTTTAATCATGAATATTCATTACATTTTTACAAAGTTTTTACGATTTAAAAAACATAAAATCTGTGTACAGTATGTTTTGGAAGAATAATTCATTGCAAATAGCTCATTAATATTTCCTACAAAGAAAAAATGCTGGTACATGGGATATGACTATATGCATTTAAAAGTAACAATGTATATTTCTTCATTTTGAAGTTTACATATAATGACAGAATGTAAAGTAAACCTGAGAATGGAATGTCAGGCTCTCTCCTATACTATGAAATGGTCATCACTCCCCAGCAACTCTAACATGTATAAAATATATACATATTACACTTCAAACTTATGTCTCGCAAAGATAACTGACATCAGAACCGCTTAGATAAGCAAATATGTTGTGATCTTTTGCTCCAGACCTTTTGAGCAGATATATCTACTATTTCATAGGTATACATGGAACTACATAAAGAAGAGCAATTGTGTGGGGTCATGATAAGCTTGCCCTAAATGAGACACAAGTTAGCCATCTGGTCAGCTGACAGACAACAAGGACATGTGGTATGTTGGGGATGTCGCAATATATTGCTACCATGGCCCTCTTGCTCATCCACCAAGGAAGATCAGCCTCCTGACGGTGAACTAATTTAGATACCCATGGAGCAAAACCAAGCACCTTCTGGTAAATGCTTATATGCATTATTCTAAAGTACCTCCCACCATTGAATTATTTAGAATATACATGTTGCTTATTATATTTACTAAACTATACAAATAAATGTGTACCAACAATTAAGCTAAAGCAAAAATAAGCAATAGCTTAAGTTAAGCAATAAAATAGTCTTACGATAATCTCAAGAGAAAAAATGATAAGTTTTATACACACACATCACATATATACATATACAATTTACATGTAGAAAGGATCTAATAGGTTACTTGCTAACATGAAATGGCTGCCCAATTTTGTTCTAGGCTTGTATTATTCCAAATATTTTTAACAACGGTAATTTATGGTTCTGCTCCCACTGTCTTGCATAGGGAAACCACAAAGGGAGATTCTTGCTCCTCTACAAATTAGTTTATTCAAAAATTAGCAAAGGTCTAAGAAACTTTTCCAGTACTTCTATTTTGGGAGATCCATATAAGGAAATAAAAATTTCCTGAACAAAATGTCTGCTCACTGTTTAAACAGAGAAAAACTTTTGAAAAATTCTGAGAAGTAAAAACTACCAGAATCTATATTAATTTTACCTAGAAATGGACTTATTAATCGCAATGGTATACAAGTGCTGTGACAAATATATAATTTTAGAATAAGGAAAGTAGAGAAAAAAAGAAATTATTTTTCCAGATTTTATAATTTTGAGACTGAGCAGATAATGTTATGTGTTCTGAACTGAACATAGAATTAGCCCCACCCCCCAAAAAAGGCAGGTTCAATCACTTCTCTTGAACATATTTTAGGTTCAGCTATAGACTCTAGGCTAGAGAACATCTATGTATATTTAACCCATTAATCAGGAAAGCAATTTCCTATGTTTTTTAATGGATGTATGATTATTTACCAAGAGGAAAAAAGAGAAATGAAATAGAAATTACCAAATGCAGTATATTATCAAATATAAGGCACATTAGTTGATGTAACACAAAGAAACAAACTATGATACTATACCAATTTGAATTTTTATTTTATAATCTATGAAATAACTTTTAAAAGCATTTTTAGACCAAGACTTATTCCAAAGGATCTGACAGTTTCTTTTCCCATGAAGTACTCTTTTTGGTCCATAAAACACCTGACTGTTGCTCAGTAAGTAAATATAGAATCACCGTCATTTCTTCAACAACAAAAACTTGCTTCACTAATATTAAATTTATGCTCTGCTACTCTGTCTCTTTGCCTCTCTGCATAATCAATAACTTTTTGGTTTAATGCTGAATAATAGTGTATCTTTTTAGAGATATTTTAAATAAGTAAACGTGTAGTATTGATGTACACAGCCCAAATGAAGTGATGACAATATAAGTAGCTATGACCAAGTTTCTGTACACATAGGCAATGACAGCCACCTGGCAGACAGTGACTGAGACACATCCTAACTTCAGAGATATTAAAAGTAGAAAAAATATGCATCTCAGAATTGATTAAAGTAATTTCTTAAATATTTAGAATGTATTACTTCAAGTGTTTGGAACCCAGAACTACAAAAACTGCCTAATTGAATGTTGAAAGTAAATTATCTGAAGCACATGACATCAGTTCACATATTCCCACTTATTTTGATAACAGTGAACTTACAAAACATTCTGAATTTATGCTGTGTACTATAGGCTTGTACATTTGTTTTATTCTTAAGAAATTAAGGTTTTTTAAACAGAAATAGACTCACAGACATAGAATACAAACTTGTGGTTGCCAAGGGGGTGGGGGGTGGGAAGAGATTGACTGGGATTTCAAAATTGTAGAATAGATAATCAAGATTATACTGTACAGCACAGGGAAATATATACAAGATCTTATGGTAGCTGACAGAGAAAAAATGTGACAATGAATATATATATATGTTCAAGTATAACTGAAAAATTGTGCTCTACACTGGAATTTGACAACATTGTAAAATGATTATAAATCAATAAAAAATGTTAAAAAAAAGAAATTAAGGTTTTTTAGAACACTGTTCTGGAAATAAGTTAATGATGTATCAGAGCAGTAATATTTCATTTAGGAAAGAAATGGTATAGACATTGAATTTTTGTACATTATGGTAGATTATGTTAAAGCAAAGTGTTTTCTACATTTATGTAACATGAGGCTTACGAAAAATATGGGGAGATATGGAAATTTTAATTAAGAAAACAATTTTGCTATATACTCTTCCAATAAACATTTACTAATAAAACAACTTCTAGGCACTAGGATGATGAATAAGAACTGACCTCTCAAGGGGAATACAAGCAAGTAAATAGACCATTACCAATACAATATTTGTGCTTTGATAAAAGTACGTAAGAGGAGGAAGATTTAATGAAGAAAATGAATATAAACACTATACTATGTTAAGATATACTTTTCATATGTGACAAGATACATGTAGTCAGCTTTAGTTATAAAGACAGAAACTAAAGATGAAGTATGAAAAAATTTCCATAAAATCTTAAAAAAAATCCTATCTTTTCTGATTTGAACAGTTTATTCTATAATTGACACAATAATCATTTAAGTTTCTCTTTAAGATCTATCATCTTATTTCATTCTAGTATATATAGATATCATTTTCTAACTTCATAAAAACATTACATCAGTCCAATTTTAACTTACTATTTAATTAAGCAAAAATTTATGGAGGGTCCATTACATCCAAAGCAACTCTGTAGAAACTACAAAAGCTTCCACCTCATGAATTTCAGACTCTAAATGGGGGAGGGTAGGGAGTAATGGCACAAGAAAAGTACATCATATATTGAATAAAATTTGATAAACATGCCCTAAGAGAGGCACAAGTTTATCTACAAGGTGATTTATAAAGAGAAGAGAGCATGTCTGGCAAATTATTAGGGAACAGCTTCTTGGAACACTTAGAATATGAAGAGGTCTTATAAAAGGGATTGGAAGGCAAGGCCAGGCAAAGAATTCAGGAATAAAGAAAACAGCAGGAAGCATATATTTAGGAAACAGTATGACCATTGAGAGTATACAAAAGAAGAAAAGTAGAAAATAAAGGTGGAAATACAAGTTAGAACAATGCAATAGGAGATTTTATCAATTAAGTACATAAATTAATATATTTGGAAGACAGAATTCTCCTAAAGTTAAGACAGTGTTTAGAATCAAAATCAAATTACTTATTTATCTGCATTTCTACATTTATCCAATGCCAAACATGATGCTCTTATAAAATCAATTCAAATATCAATAGGTCAGAATCCCTGCCTTCAAAAAATTCATAATCTATAGGGAAAGAAAACACATAAACAAATAGTATCATATATATCTTAGCAGAGATATATACAAAGCACTATATTATGGTAGCACAGATTAAACAGCAATTAATTATGCCTCGAAAAGATCAGGAAAGGCAAGAGAAGAGGTAACATTTGAACTGGGTCATAAGAGTAAAAATAAGGTCTCTAAACATGTGTTCTATAATAGAATTTATATATATAAACTTACTTCAGTGGCAAATTTATTTTCCTCAATGTCTAATAGTTGCTTTTCCTCCAAGATATTTCTATATTCTCCAGATAAGCCCCTCAGTATTTTTCTAATAAATGAACTGGTCTTCCCAATGAGTTCTACACATTAATAGCTCTGTTTAACTTAATATAACATTGATCCCTACCAAATTATTCAGTCCTCTATTACAGTCATCACTGCAGCATTTCTATACAGTATTAAATTTGTGCTACATTAATTACTATTTTGTTTATGAGCTACTTATAGCTATTTCATATTTATACCTGGAGAAAGTTCAGCTTAGGATTTACCTCCTATAGAAGGCCTCTCCCTACTCAACCCTGTCTAGTAACCTGCACATACCATAAATAATATTGCATTGTGATAATATATTACCTTTTTCTCCAGTACACTCTACACCCTTAGAAAAAAGAAACACTCTTACAATCTTTGTATCCTTAGATGTTGCCTAGCATAGGAGGCAGGAATACATTTTTGCTATATCAATGAATGACTAACAGGAATTAGAACATGATACTTAAAACAAACAAAAACTAGACCTGAGTCCTGGCTCCACCACCTTCTAGCTATATGACCTTGAGAAGATCACACACTTTTTTGTTTTCATCTATAAAAAAACCCCGAAGAACAAAAATAACTACACAGACTATTAACTATAGTCCTGTCTGCTTCAAAGGTAAATTATAAAGTGCTAAGTAAAGATAAAATACTATCTCTACCAGTAAGCTGTAACCCTTATTAGGGCAGGGAACAGTACAATCTTTTACAATCCCCACACTCTCTTGCATTGTACCTAAAATTGGCAAGAGCACAGAGGGAACGCTAAAAAATGCCCTGAAGTGAGGCAGGACGTGGCATTTGGGGAACTACTCAAGAGCATGATGTGGCCAGAGCACGCTACTAGCCAAATAGAGAGATGTCGGGAGGCAAGCAGAGGGCAGATATCCAGGCCTTTTATTAGCCATGTTAAGAAATCTGGACTTTATCCTAGAGGCAATAGGGAGCTATTTCACTGATTAAAATTTTTTTCTCTGGCTTAACACTTGACTAACATTTTTACTGTGGTTATTAACATTTGAAGTTATTTTCAGATAGTAAATAGCAACTCTTCCAATGACAGTAACCAAAAAACTTAAGAGTTGGACCCAGAAACATTTTTTAAAAAATAAAATGATAATGATGGGTGTATTAGTTATTTTTAAAAATATCCTGGGAACTCCTGCTTGCTAGAGGGGATGCTGCATAGTTCATCAATCATTTAATAAAGCCAATTACATCTTTAAAATGAAAAAAAAAAAGAATATTCTTACTTGGCAAAGTAAAAAGCTGGCAAACTTCAGTTCACCATTTCTTTGTTTAAAAAAAATTATCTGTAGACTTCTAGTAACAGCTCTTGTTAAGGAATTCACACTATGCTTGAATACCTGTTAAAAAGTTCTTCTTTACATCAAGTTAAATTTCCTCCTGTCTTCATAGGCATTTACTTTGAGATTATTTAAAATAAACCTAATTGTGACAAATCTTCAAATTCCTGAAGACTTACATCTCCTTTAAAAGCTTTGCAAAACTACAGGTAAAATATTCCAGTTTACTGAAATGTGAAAAATTCTACCTAAAGTGGTTAAAATAAAACGTTTAATGTTAAAGGGATAAACTTCCAACTATAGGCCCCATATTACTAACTTCCTTAGGTTTCCCACAGGGCTTCTAAGTACATGACTGGTAGACAATACAGAATTTGACAAGGTTTACTAGCTTAATACTAGTAAAATTATGTGACAATATTCTTGTAACTAGGTGAATAACCACACTCAGATAGTACTAATTAATTTTCCAATAGTGTAGCGCAGAATTTCTATCCTCAGCTGGTCTGGTTCAGCTTAAAGGAAGGTAGAGAAACTTTGCTTAACAAGGTGATTATAAGCTGGAGGCAGAATTACATACAATAGTTAACAGAACCAAGATATAAAAGAATCTTAAGAGAATGAAGCAATGGATCAAATCTAATAATTTTTAACTATGAGGTCCTGTCTTCAGTGCAGATGACCAGCTCTCAAGTACATTCAGGCTGCAAATTCTATAGAGGCCAGGCAGGTGACATTAATGAGTGAAGCTGGCCAGGAGAGAACTATGGCTAGCTAAAAAGTACAAAGGGGCAGCCACCAGTCAGCTTCAGTTAACTATTGTTCCTAAGTTTTTAAGAGGAGCTGGAAATCTACCCAGGCTTCTTTGGGAAATTCCCTGATTTTTAAATGTTGATAACTAATTCAAATTATTTAATAAATTTCTCTTAGATAGAAAACTCAATACTCTAAACATATGAACTCTCTGTATACTAATGTCTGAAATTAATATGGTCTCAGTAAAAATTCCAGCAGTTTTTTTCAGAGGTAGACACAGTGTTTCTAAACAGAACAAAAGCAAAGCCAGGAAAAGATATGGAAAAGAAGCACAATCAGGAAGAACTAATCCTACTAAATATTAAAGCATTATAAAATTCCACTTATCAAAACACTGTGGTATCAACACATGAGAAGCCATACAGATACAAAAGGAAATAATTTACTATCTCAAATTGGGGGGAAAGTGAACTATAAAATAAACAGGACAATTGGATGACCACCTGATAAAAACAGGTCCATATCTTGTTCTCAAACAAAGATATGTAAGAAATAAAAAACCACAAAACTACTAGAAGAAAACATGGACAAGGGAACCTTGGTTTCTATTTATGAAACAAAATCTAGATGTCATTAAGGATTCATTAATTAGATTACACAAATAACTTTATTAAAAGATTCATAAATTAGATTACAAGAGAAAAACAGCAAATGGAAAAATATCTGCAACTCATTAATTGATGAAGTGCTCATTTTTTTTTAACACATCAAGACTTCCTATAAAATACTAATAGTCTAATAGAAAAATGGGCAAAGGATACCAACAGTCAGTTCATATTCTTATTCAAAATAAGAATGTCAGTTAGAACCACAATGATGTATTAACTTTCACCCATCAGACTGACAGTGATTCCAAAATTTAATAACACATGTTAGTAAAGCTGTTGAAAAAAACACTCTCATATACAAATGCTATGAAGTCTAAATGGTAAAATCTCTAAGGAAAGACATTTGCCATATCTATAAATATTTCAAATGCACATACCCTTCGAGAAAATTCCCTTCTACTAATTTATTCTATAAATATGTTCATGTATAAGTGAATGCCACATATACAGGTATTTATTACTTGCTCCAGCAGAAGATTTAATATAGCCTAGATGTCTATCAACCGGATGCTGATTAAACAAAATGTCATGTTCACTCATGCTGGTCACAACAAATCTGGGTACGATATTCAAGCCTGATTGTATAATTTAAAGAAGAATATAGACAAAGTGGGACTTTAGAGGACAGCAACCAGATTGGTGAAGTTACTTGAAATCATGCTTCTCAGAGTTTCTCTCCTCAGTCCTCACCTCATTCTAGATATTTTCCCTGGGTAAGATCATCCTCTATCATTTATATACTGACAACTTCTAAATTTTTATGTCTGGGAGGGAGGGTATAGCTCAAGTGCTAAAGTGCATGGGTCCTGGGTTCAATTCCCAGTACTTTCTCTAAAAATAAATAAATAAACAAACAAACCTAATTCTCCTCCCCCCTCCTCAATTTTTTTTTTATGTCTAGTACCATCTTTCCCACTGCCTCCTGGAATTCTTCAGAAGTATAAACTCAATAGGTTCAAAACCGACCTTTCTTCTAAACTCTTTCTCCTAGGTGCTTTATTTGGCTAATGGCACTGTAAAACCGACCTTTCTGCCTGAAGTATTTCCCCACTTTAATCTATGTACAACGTGACCAAGAGTAAGTTTTGTAAAACAAAGAGATTTGACTATCACTTGCAATGGAAACCCACAGTTCCTTAATGGGGGACATATGCCCTTCAAATTTTTTCTCTTTTTCCACCCCACCATCTCTCCACATCCTCTACAATCTAATCATGCCAATCTACTTGTTATCTTCCTAAACATGTCCTATTATTCATTTTCCATGCTATTACTCATGCTAACTGTAGGATCTCAAATGGTGGATTTAGAATGATAGGCACCAGAAAACTATGGGGGAAATTATTTTGGCTCAATATAAGAAAGGAATCTGAAATAGAGCTCTCTGAAGACTACGATAATGAGTTCCTTATTACTAAAGTTACATATTCAAATCTTAAACAGGTTAACCAAGATCTCCATAGAGATACTGTAAAGAGGAGTCCAGTAGTATATAAGTGACTGTCTGGATAAGCCTTAAAATTCCTTCTAATCTTGTCTTTTATGACTCTTTGCATTTAAGAATTGCTGTTTTTAATGTAGTATGCCAACATTAGTTATTAGTAAGTTTCAACAAGGTTTATAGGCATATAAAACAACCTATACTATATATCTTTAATTGATCTAAGAATTCCATATTAAGTTCCTCAAATCTAAAGATGATATTAAATTATACAAAATTGCAAAAAATTAGGAATTTAATATACTTCAAAATAATTCTAATAAATTGTGGGTGGGGGGAGGATGGGACTAACCCTACTTTAAAGATAGGATGAAATGGAATATTAGGAAGATTAAGCTCAAGTTGCTATAAACCCAGAAACTAAAACTGTCACTTCAACTACAGAATGGAACATTATTCACAAAGCACAAATTAAATAGAGGGGAAAAAAAGGGCATAAATAGCTAATCACAGTCTAAATATGCATTCTCAACATAGCTATAGGACAGCAAATAGAGTAAAGCTATTACAAAGAATATACTACCTCATAACTCATACAGGATTACACTGCATTATATAATATGTGCCAGAAAACACTCCTGCTACACTAGTTAGATGGTTACTATAGTTTTTACTTAAGCAAAATGGAAAAGTTTTAATAGGAAAAAATGGGCAACATCATCAAAATTAAAATTTTCTGTACTTCAAAGGACACAGACAACCCTGGGAGAATGAGATAAAAGGGTGACGAAGAGAAAAATTTTGCAAATCATATATCTGATAAGGAGGTTGTATCTAGAAAATAAAAAAAAAACTACAACTTAATAGTAAACATATAATTCAATTAAAAAGTGGGCAAAAGATCTGAATGGACATTTCTCCAAAGAAGATACACAAATGGCTAATAAGCACATGAAAAGACACTAAACGTCATTAGTCATCAGGGAAATGTGTATCAAAACCATGAGATACCACTTTACCTCCACTAGGATAGGAGGAAAATAGTAACAGAAAATAACAAGTGTTAGTGACGATGTAAAGAAGCTGAAACTCTCTAACACGGCTGTTAAGAATGCAGCCACTCTGAAAAACAGTCTGGCAATTCCTCACATGGTATATACCCAAAGGAATTTAAAGCAAGGATTCATATAGATACACAACAATGTTTACTGCAGTATTATTCATACAAAGAGGAAACAACCCAAATGTCCACCAACTGATGAATGGGTAAATAAAATGTGCTATATTGCTATTATTTGACAATATTATTAGACAATAAAAAGAATTAAGTACTGATATGTTTAAATCATGAACTTTGAAAATATGCTAAATGAAAGGAGCTAGTCACAAAGGACTGCATATTATATGATTCCATTTTATATGGCATGTCAAGAATAGGCTAATATACAGAAATGGAAAGCAGATTAGTGGTTGCCAAGGGATGGGGTTAGAGGGATTGATGAGTGTTGGATACAGGTTATGGGGGTTCTTTGGAGAATAATGAAAATGTTCTAAAATTATTTGTGGTAATAGATACACAACTCTGTGAATACACTAAAGCCACTGAACAATACACTTCGGATGGATTATTTAGTATATGAATTATACCTCAATGAAGCTATTTGATAAAGAAAAATTATATGGGCAAAATTATTTTGAGTCTTCTAATTTTTACTGTATCTCTTAAATAAGGATGAAAGTTATAGTAGTCAATTAATTTATTTTCTTCAACCTAATTACTAACTAATTTTACTTAGCAAGTATTTGCAAGGCAGATTTTTTTCTGAGAACAAAATAAAGCAAGTGAATTCACTATGAAAAATTTGGCCAAGTTACAATGGAAGTCTGTTAGTCTTCTCAAAATATTTCATCAGTCCGATATAACTTTGAAGCTATGGCAATGTTAAAATAAGCAAGTAATGGTAAATATATATTATACTCTTGTAAAATTTTAAAATAAATAAGAACTCTAGAATACACACAACTTTTAAATAACTAAAGAAAAACAACTTTTGAAAATAAGCTATTGTGATTAGTTTAGTCAAAATTTAAAACTTCAATAAAAAAACTAAAATGGTCCTACTGATTCTGCCACAAATGATAAAACCTGTTGCCCATCCTATACATTTGTTATCAAGTGATACAGTGCATATTAAAATACATGCAACATGTTTTTATTATCATTAATAACACTAAGTGATTTTAGAATTGGGGGAGAATGTCACATGACAACTCAGAAAATAATGGAATATTAGTGAAAATTAGAATTTGAAATTTAGTTCATCTAGAATTTTTACTTTCATTTTTTAAAAGGTAGGAAGTCCAGAGACTGAGCAATAAATGTTAATAGAAAGGGTATAAATATTAAATTAGTATGGAATCAATACTGCCCTTCAGTTATTTAGAGCTGACCCTTTAAAAGATCACAAGGACTGCTAAGTTCTGTATTCAATAAGGGTTAAAGCAGGGAAGCAACTGTACTCTTTCCATCCAAGCTTTTATATTCATTTCTAGATCTACTTTTCTATCCTCTTCTGAGAATTTTACTGATAGGATACAGACATATACCAAATAATCTCCTACCCAGGGCCAAAGTATTTCTGATTAAATTCCCAAACATATCACAAATACAAAAACCACAGAAGACATTACTTTTTCTTTTTAATTTCCTTCCACTGCTTCAGGTTTTTTTTTTTTTTTAACTTGAAAAATGTTTGGTTCTTGTAGCAAGCAGTAAAAAGTTAATACTCTATTTCTTCTGCCTTCCTTCCCCACTCTTACCTGCTCAAGGACATTGCAACAGTCATTCTTGCTTCTCTCTCCTGAGTAATCAATTTTTCTCATTCTACTAAATCATTCTCATATGCATACAAACAAGCTGTTATTACAGCTTAGGAAGTAACTAAAATGTATATAGAAAAGAAAACAGGGAATCAAAATGGTACACTACCAAAAAAATCAATTAAATACAAAGAAAAGAGTAATGATTGGAGGAATGAAGAGCATATAAGACAGAAAAAAGCAAATAGTGAACTGACAGAATTAAGTTTTTCCTTATCAGTACTTACTTTGAATGTAAATGAATTAAATTCTCTAATTAAAAGAAAGATATTGGCAGAATGGATAAAAACAAAAACAAAACCCCATGATCCATCTATATGCTATCTACAAAACACTCACTTTAAATACAAAACATAAGGAGGTTAAAAATGAAAGGATAGAAAAAGATATCCCATGCAAAGGAGAACTACATGGCTATACTTTTATCAAACAAGAGACTTTAAGTCAAAAAGGTTACAAGAAACGAAGAAGAACATTATATGTTGATAAAAGGTTTAATCCATCAAGAATATGTAATAATCATAAACATATATGCACCTAACAATAGAGCCACAAATTTTATGTAGCAAGAATTGAAGAGAAATATACACAGAATTAAAGGGAAAAACAGACAGTTCTACAATAATAACTGGAGACTTCAATATCCTATGTTCAATAATGGATAGAACACCCACACAAAAAATCAATAAGGAAAACAGAGGATGTGAACATTATAAACCAATTAGACCTAAAATACATATACAGAACATTCCATCCAACAATAGCACAATATGTATTTTTCTCAAATGTGCGTGAAACATTCTGCGGGACAGATGATACAGTAGGTCACAAAACAACTTTTAATACATTTTAAAGCCTGAAAGTATACAAAGTAGCTTTCTGACCCCAATGGAATAAATCTGGAAATCAGTAACAGAAGCAGAACCAGAAAAAATTCACAAATATATGGAAGTAAACGAAACACTCTTAAATAACCAATGCATCAAAAGAAAAGTAATCATCATTCAAAAGAGTAAAAATCAAAACACATCAATTGCAAAATTTATGGGACATAGTGAAAGCAATGTTCCAATGAAAATGTACATGTGTAAACAACTACACTAAAAAAGAAAGATCTCAAGTCAATAACCTAACTGTGCATCTTAAGGAAATTTAAAAAAAAAAAAAAAAAAAGCAAACAAACCAAAAGGCTGCCGAAGGAAAGAAATGATAAAGATTAGAGATGAATGAAATCAAGAAGAGAAAAGCAATACAGGGAAAAAAATCAATGAAATCTTATCATTAGTCCTCTGAAAAGATCAACAAAATTGACAGACCTTTAGCCAGACCAGCTAAGGAAAGAGAGGAGATCCAAATTACTTAAAACAGAAACACAAGAGAGGACATTAATATAGGTGTTACAAAAATAATGATTATAAAATGATAATATCAATAATTGTTCACCAACAAATTGGACAACCTAGATGAAATGGACAAACTACCATACAAATTATCAAAACTCAGTCAAAAAGAAATAGGAAATCTAAACCGATCTATAATAAGTAAGGAGATTGAATCTGTACTCCAAAACCTCCCAACAAATAAAAGTCTAGGACCAGATAGCTTTAATGGTGAATTCTACCCTAAATATTTGAAGAATTTACACCAATCCTTCTTAAATTCTTCCACAAAAGTGAAAAGATTGGAACATTTCTCTTTCTAAATCATTCTGTGAGGTCAACATTACTCTGATACTGAAGCTAAACACATTACCAAAACAAAAAAGCAAACAAACAAACAAAAACAACTAAAGACTAACAACCCTAATGAATATATATGAATAAATCATCAACAAAATACTAGCAAACCAAATCCAACAGATTACACACACACGTACAACATATATATCATGACCAAGTGGGACTTATTCTAGGCATATAAAGGTAATTAACATACAAAAATTAATCAATATCATACATCATACTAATAGAATGAAGGAAAAAACACATCATCTCAACTGATGCAGAAAAAGCATTTGCATTTGACAAAATATAACACCCTTCCTGTTAAAAACACTCAGTAAAATAGGAATAGAAAGAAATTTCCCCAATTTGATAAAAGCCATATATGAACTTACAGCTAACATAATACTCAAAGTTAAAAGAACATGTTTTTGCCCCAGTATCAAGAACATGACAAGGATGCCTACTTACACCACTTCTACTTAACATAGTACTGGAAAATCCAAGCAGACAAAATAGGCAAAAAAGTAAAATTAAATGCATCCAGAGTAGAAAGAAAGAAGTACAACTATCTCTATTCACAGATAACAAGATCTTATACAAAACTATAAATAACACACACACACACAGAGCTAATAAATGAATTTAGCAAAACTGCAGGCTACAAATCTGTGCAGAAAAATCACTTCTATTTCTGTAAGACAGCAATCACCATTCCAAGAAGGAAATTAAGAAAACAACTACAGATAAAAAACAAGTTCATACTGTATAGCACAGGGAACTATACTATCTTGTAGTAACTTATGGTGAAAAAGAATATAAAAATGAATATAAGTATGTTCATGTATGAAGCATTTTGCTGTACACCAGGAATTGACACATTGTAAACTGACTATACTTCAATAAAAAATATATATACATAAGTCATTTATAAGAAAAAAGTAAAGTAATAGTTTAAGCTGAAAAAGAAAGGAAAAGAATTCCATTTACAGTATCATTAAAAAATATTTAGTTATAAATTTAATATAGGCCATGTAAGATGTGGACACTGAAGACTAACATATTTCTGAAAGAAATTAAAGTACATGTAAATAAATGGAAAGACATCCTGTGAATAATGAAATTTAAATAAATCAAAGACATGAACTGGAAGACTTAATATTACCAAGATGACAATAATACTCAAAGTGACCTACAGATTCAATGCAATTCCTACCAAAACCCCAATTATGCTTTTTGCAGAAATGGAAAAACTCATCTGAAAATTCATATGGAATTTTAAGGGACCCAGAATAGTCAAAATAATCTTGACAAAGAACAAAGTCTGAAGACTCACACGTCTCAATTTCAAAACTCATTATAAAACTACAATTATCAGAACAGTGTGGTAACCGGCATAAGGATAGACATACAGACCAAAGGGTTGGAATTGAGAGCCCAAGAAAAAACCCTCACACCTATGGTCAACTGGTTTTTGATAAGGATGCCAAGACAATTCAATGGGGAAAAATAGTCTCTTCCACAACTGATGCTGGGAAAACTGAAGAGGCACCTGCAAAAGAATGAAGCTGAACCCTTAACCTATACCATATACAAAAATTAACTCAAATAGTTCAAAGATCTAAATTTAAAAGCTAAAACTATATAACTCTTAGAAGAAAACATAAAGGCAAATGACTGGATTTGGCTATGATTTCTTAAATATAACACTAAAAGCATAGTTGACGATAGAAAAAAAAAAACTGGACTTCATAACAATTGAAAATCTGTGCATCAAAGGACACTATCAAGAGAGTGAAGACAAATCACAAAATGGGAAGACAACCCAACTTAAAAATGAATAAAAGACTTCAATAGACATTTCTCCAAAGATCTGTTCTCCAAAGAAGACATTTCTTCCAACACATGAAGAGATACTCTACATCAGCCATTAAGGGAATGCAAATCAAAATCACAATGAGATATCATTTCATACCTACTAGGGATGCTATAAAATAAAGGAAAATAAAAAAGTGTTGAGGAGAATGTGGAAAAACTGGAACCCTCATACACTGCTGGTAAGAATGTAAAATGGTACAGCCACTGTGGAAAAGAGTGTGGCGGTACCTCAAAAAATTAACAAAGAATTACCATATAACCCAGCAATTCTATGCCTAGGTATATACTATACACCCAAAAGAATTAAAAGCAGGACTTAAACAGATATTTATACAATAATGTTCATAGCAGCATTATTCACACTAGCCAAATGTTGAAAAAATCCAAGTGCCATCAACAGATAAACAAAATCAGGTATATACATAAAATGGAATATTATCCAACTACAAAAAGTGAATGAAATTCTTATACATTCTGCAACATAGATGAACCTTATAAACACTGTGCTAAATATAAGACACAAAAGGAAAAAATGTATGATTCCTCTTATATGAAATGTCTAGAATAGGCAAATTCATAGAAACAGGAAGATTACAGGTTACCAGGGACTGGTAAGAGGAAAAAGGAGAGAGTTATTTCTTAATGAGTAAAGAGTTTCTGTTTGGGTGATGAAAATATTTGGAAATAGTGGTGATGGTTACACAACATTATGTATAGAGATGCCACTGAATTGTACACATAATGATTAAAACAGCAAATTTTATCATATGTGTGTATACACACACACACACACACACATATATATCTTACCACCAAAAAAGAAAAAAAAAGCCATACTCCTTCCTCCGGGCCTTTGCACTTGTTGAGTACACTTCCCTCACTTCATATAAATTCTTTTCTCAAAAGTAACTTTCTCAGTGAGGCCTTTCCTGACCAACCTATCTAAAATGTCATCATTCCCTCCAACACTTCACATTCTACCCGCCCCCGCCCCGCTCCCACTTTTTTTGCCTTAGTATTAGTTAACATTCTATATATTCTACATATTTATCTGTTTAAAGCCTATGTTCCCCAGAAAAATCTAAGTTCTAAGAGGTCAGAAATTTTTATGTGATGTATCTTTATCATATGGTAAGCAGTCAAAAAATACTTACTCATAGAATATGCACATAAAACTTTGGAATATACACATAAAACACATAGGAATGCTATGTAATGCAGAAACTGTTTTTGTCCTCTTAAAAAATCTTATGTGAGACTTTCTAAAAAATGGCATTAGTGATTATCTGGACATTGAGCCTATGACCCATTTAAAAAATATTTTTTATTTTTTTCTTTGTTTTATTGAGATATACTTGACATACAGCACTGTGTAAGTTTAAGTGGTACAGTATAATGATTTGACTTACATATATCATGAAATAGTGACCCAATAATTTTAGAGATCCTCCATTATTCATATAGATACAAAATTGGAGAAACGGAAAAAATATTTTGTGATGAGAACTCTTAGGATTTACTCTCTGAACAACATTCATATATAAGATATAGAAGTGTTAATTTATCATGTTGTACCTTACATCCCTAGTACTTATTTATCTTATACTGGAAGTTTGTATCTTTGGACTGCCTTCATCTAATTCCCCCTCCCCTCAGCCCTCACCCCTGCCTCTAGTAAACAAAAATCTGATCTTTGTTTCTTTGATTTTATATGTTTGTTTAAAGTATAATTGACCTACAAAGCTACTGTAGCTCTTGTTACACAACATAGTTATTTCTTCCTATACATTTCAAAATGATCACCATGGTAAGTCTAGTTATTGTGTCACCACACAAAGGTATTATTTAATTAACAATATTCCCCACACTGTACATTTCATATTAGTGATTCATTTATTTTGCAACTGGAAGGTTGTACCTCTTAATATCCCTCACTTCTTTTTTTTTCCTTCCCCCATCCTCTTTCCTCTGGCAACCATCTGTTTGGTCTCTGTATGCATAACTCTATTTCTGTTTTGTTATGTCTATTTGTTTTGTTTTTTAGATTCCACATATAAGTAAAAATCATACAGTATTTGTCTTTCTCTTTCTGACTTATTTCACTTAGCATAATACCCTCTAGGTCCATCCATGCTGTTGCAAATAGCAGGATTGCATTCTTTTTTATGGCTAATATTCCATTATTATATATACCACATCTTCTTTATCTATTCATCCACTGATCGGCACTTGGGCTGCTTCCATGTCTTGGCTATTATAAATAATGCTACAATGAACACAGGGGTGCACATGTCTTTTCCAATTAGTTTTTCTCCCCCAAAACAGAAATTTTTTTAAAGTTTTAATTGTGGTAAAACATACACGAAATAAATCATCTTAAATATTTTTAAGCGTACAGTTTAGTAGTTTTAAGCATATTCATTGCTGTGCAACTAATCTCTAGGATTTTTTCATCTTGCAAATTTGAAATCCTGTACTCATTTATTTAAACAGCTCCCCATTCTCCTTCCCCTGGTCCTAGCCCTTGGCAACCACCAATCTACTCTGTTTCTGATTCTGATTACCCTGGATACCTCATATAGGTAGAACCATACAGTACTTTTTCTCTGTGTGTATAACTGACTTATTTCACTTAATAATATTATCAAGGTTCATCCATGTTGTAGCATATGTCAAAATCTCCTTCCTTTTTTAAAGCTGAATAATATTCCTGTATGTATATTACAGCCCATTAAAATTTTTTTCCAGTATTTTCCAAACAAGTTGAGTGCAGAAAATGGGTCTCACTCATCTTTATCCCTAACAACTACAAGTATAATTCCTGGCACGTAGTAAACATTCAAATGATTTCAAGAATTCAATGTCATTACATGAAACAAAACAAAACCTCTTGATTCTTAATATTTACTACAATAGCTTAGATTCAAAAGCATTCTTTTAAGCAACAATGTATCATTTTTGACTTTAAGAATGTTTCTATTCAACTGTACACTTAAAAATGGTTAACGTAGTTAAATTTTATGTTTATATATTGACCCCCACACACACAGAGTATGTCTCAATGATCCAATTTGAAGCTTAATTTCCAGTTATCCCTCAAAGAATCCTACTTTCATTGATAAGTCATTCTACAAGGAGCCCTACAGTACAGTGGTTAAAAGGGCTCTGAAAAGAGACTAGTAAGGCTGGAATTCTGTCTTTAGCACTTGTTAGCTATGTAACCTTAGGCAATCACTTAATCATTTTGAAGCTGTTTCTTCATCTATAAAATGGGGACTGTAACAGTACTGATCTCATAGAACTGTAGTAAAATAATCCATATAAAGCACTGTATACTGTTTTCAAACTGTGCTCCATAGATTACTGGGTAGTCCTTAGACACTGAAAGGAAGAAATGGCTTTAGACTTCCCTTTCCCCTATTTCTTCTGCTATAAAAAATTTCACCCTAAATATTTTCCTTTTATTTATTTTAAGATCGAGCTTTTCAATAGGATTTTTTAAAAACAAAGGATTCCTTGGTTTAAAAGAACTGAAACCACTAATCTAAATAGCACTCCACTAACACTTATATTAACATCTTAGTCTGCAGATCGCCATTGACTAAATTCAATTACTTACATTGTTGGCATTCATACTTAATTAACTGTTGTTCTGCATCTCACAGAAAGGGAAATCTTTAAAATACAATCTCATCACTACTCTTGGTAAAAGCTAACTGGGAATAACTAATTTGAGGCTGATACTGAAAACAGATTACAAGTTTCCTAGTTGCTACTGAGTCAGGTCAAGTTGTTTAATTGAGGCAGTCCTGAACATCAATCATACTTATAACCAAATTAAGTGTGTGTGTACATGTGTGTGCATATGTGTGAATATATATATATTTATTTATTTAATATTTATTATTTAATATTTAAAACAGGAAATTGATTTAAATGCAGAATTGTCCAAAGTTTGAAATACAGTAAAAACTGAGACCCAGGTTGATTATCACCATCTAGCTTGCAGAGTTGTTACAGGGTTTAGAAATACATTCAAAGTTCCTAAAATATAGTAAGTGCTTTCTAAATGTAGCTTCCCCTCTCACACTTGTCATCTCTTTTCTGACTTCCCAAGAGCCAATACAGTCACTCAAACCTTCCCATGGCTGTTAGGCTTCTCTAGACCTCCTCGGATTCTTTCATTACTTATCTCAATGCTGTCCTCTCATCACCTTGAATACCCTTCTGTCCTTTTTAACTCACTCAATCCACCAAACTGTATTAACATCACCACTGTAATTTTACCACCCTGCCTCAGTCCAATTTGATTAAATTAACATTTCTGAATAGTTGTGATATTTATAATATTTGTTATATGCCTGGCACCTAACCTTTACCTTCAATGTAGTCCTTGCTTTTGCTTAATGTTTAAATTCCTTTTTCTTTGCTTCTAGGCTATCTCTTTGCATTTATTTCATGTTTTCCCTCTTCAATCCTAACTTCCCCATTCACACACAAGAATTTTGCCTCTTAGTCTTCTGAGGTTTTCCAATTGAAATTCACCAATCATCTTTTCAGAAGCATCTATCCCTTTTTTCTTCTACTATTCTTGTAAGAGGAAGCATGACTCTTCTCCAAAGATAAATCTTTCATGTCTTAACACCTACCATTACATCTAGCCTTTCAAAGGGGCTTACTCCCACACACATTCCACCTCTCTGGAGGATCTTTAATCACCCCCTGCAATTGCCTGCTTCCCTTCTAACAGACATCAGCAGATATCTGCTACCTTAACAAAAATGTACAAATAAAATCTTGTTCCTATCCTTCCTTTCAAAGACAAATATCAAAAATAAATTATCCACCACCTCCATTTTCCAAATACTCATTTGCTTGTTAAATTCTTGTACTTTAGTTTCTTCCCCCATAAGATTACTGCAACTATACTTTCAAAGATGTCTAATAACTGCCTAGACAAATCCAAATGTTCTCTTATTCCCTGTCCTTGACCACTGAGAAACACTCACCATTACTAACCAAAGTGACAGCAGAAACTAAGCTCAAATGCTATCTTCCATATGACACCTCCAATCATCTATGCCTCCCCATCATATACTATTTAGGCTTTTGGTGCTTAAAAGAACAAGGCCTATGACTTAATCATCTCAGATACCAGCTACCACTGTGCTTGGTCCATAATAAATGCTGTTTAAAATTTTTCTGAACTCAATTCAATTAACCTAACTACTCAGCCTTCTAGAAATTCTCTTAGCTTCTATGACACTACACTATCTTGGATTTTCTCTCCTATGGCTTTCCATGCTTTTCTGATTGACTTAAAGTTGTTTAATAGATACAAATTTCTATGCAGTGATTTCATTTCTATCAAATCCACTTAGCATTTCAAATTCAGTCAAATGTTGACCCATTTTCCTCAACATATCCTCTATAATGTGATTTCACATTCAGATCTTTGAGAAACTCAAGTCAGTTTTTCTTGGAATACTATAGATTCTTAAAAATTGTTTTCTTACTACTGATATAAAGATACAAAACCCAATTTCCCACTATTTTAATGAGACCATATACCATCTCATTGCCCTCCTTGAAGTCTCTGACCAAAAGCATACTAAGAAAGCAAGTTTGAGTCCCTATTTATATAATGATATGTACCCCTATCAGTAGCTCAAGGAACTTTGGTCATTTCTGACACACTTCTATTCATCGCAGGAATAATAACATATCTTCAGAATAATTTCCCCCTCTTTCCCCAGGGCTTTTTTCAAAGTATCATGTACATTTCACTTAATAACTATCAAATTCACTTTCACTAAAAGTTTTATACTTTTCCATCACCCTCAAGATTTAAGTTATAGATGTCTTTTTTTGTTCTTACTGAACCATACCCCTTAAAATGTGCTTTTAAAAAAACCAAACATTTTTAAGGATCAAGAAAAAACTGCCTCTTATTTGACTATCACTTTGAGAATACAAAACCATGTTTGTTCTAATCTGCTGTAATCCAACAGGCACAACATGGGTACTCATTTGTGGACCAAAAATCTTTTTATTTGCTATTCCATATTCCTTTGTACTACATCTCACTTAGATAGAAACAGCTATTCATCATCAACTATTCATCTTTGGAGATTAAAAAAAAAAGCACAAGATTCTTCAAATACAGTGGTATTTTAATCAAAACACATAACAATATATAATTGGCATTCTCATTCACTGCTAAAAGTAGTGTAAACTGGAACAACAAATTTGGAAAACTATATGGCATTATTGCTAAATTTGAACACATAAATAACTGTAACCAGCTTTTCCATGTCTAGGACTATATACTCCACAGGAATGTATGCACATGTGCACCAGAAGACATGGACAGAAATGTTCAAAGCAATATTATTCATAACAGCTCCAAACTGAAAACATGCCCATCATACATTAGAATCAACAGCAACGAGAAAGAGTGAACTACTCCTACATGGAAAAACACAGATTAGTCTCAGACATAATGTTAAGCAAAAGCATATTATATTATTCCATTTACATAAAGTTCAAAAACAGGCAAAACTACTCTATGGTTTTAGGAATAAGCATTAACGGCTACCTCTGGGAAGGCTGAAAGGGAATGATAACTGGGAAGGGAGTATGAGGGGAGCTTCTGGGGTCCCAATAATAGGAACATTCTATTCCTTGACCTAGGTGGTAGTTTCACAGAAATGTCTACTTTGTAGAAAGTTATACAGCTATATACTTAAGATTTACACTTTTCTGAATGTCAATTATAATCTAATTAAAAAAAAAAACCTAACTGGAACAAGATAAAGCATAAGTAAGTAAAAACTTATAAATCACCACTTAGAGTATATGTCATTCAAAAAAAACCCACTGGTAAACAAATAAAGGATGGTCTCTCAAAGGACTTAAGTAAGCTCCATATACTACTGATTCCAACCATGTTCACAAAAGCAGAATAAGTGTACTCTTTATATTTGGATATGCAGTGAATTCACTAAATTATGCAACCTCTGAAATAAAATATTCCCTAATACTAGGAACCTCAGGCAACTCGGTTTCTCAGCTTTGTCTATAAAAGACTAAATAAGTACACCAAATCTATCATCTTAAATTCCTAGATTTATTTTAGGTAAAGCTACCCAGTTCGTGGAATGGAAAAAAAATTTAATAAGTATTTAACTGTCTTTTAAAGATAAACACTGCAAAGATAACATAACTGAGAAAATATAGAGAGAAATATATTGAATTTGAGTCAGCTAATTACAGGAAAAACAATTTTTATTTTACTCAAACTGATAAAGCACAAAATTTTAAGATAAAACAAATTTTACACAAAATATATGAAACCTAACCACTATACTATCCAGCTTTTCCTTCTTCTTATAAAAGAACTAACAAGATATCCAGCAGTTATCTTTCAGAAAAACAGTGACTGATTTCCAATAGAATAAAACTTAATATACTTTATACGGTTGCTGCTTAGTCAGGTAAACTAAACTTAAACTGGACAAGAAAAATAATCTTTCTTTTCTTCCTTCCTCCAGATTCCAAACCATGTCCCCTCACAGCAACAACGTTTAAAATTACTGGTTAAAAAAGTTTCACCAAGTACAACCAAAAAAAAAAAAAAAAAAAACCTTAAAATATTCACTTGGTTAACTTCACTTAATAATGCCAAATTACAACAAAACATCAATATCTACAGCTATTTGATAAATAACAGCTACTAATGACCTAACCTATAATTTTTACTCATCAGCACCACAAGCCTCATTAAAAATGATAAATTTACTATCAGGCTGCCTACAAGCTAATCACTTTAAGGATTGCTAATTTCCTGAGAATATCAAGACTATAAGACTTTGGTATTCTGCACCATCACCCAAGTATTACATAAGCTCATCTACTACTACATTCAAGTTAATTTTTTCTCAAACCTTCACATCAAATATAACCTCTATTAAGATACTAATCACAAATAAACTTTTCAAAACCTGAGATACATTGTTAAAAAAGATAATGTCAGTTACCAATTTTTATAACATAAATATGAAGTCTACTCATTCCTCTCAAAACATACACTATAAATGTGGGTTTCACACACATAGCTAAACCTATCCTGACTGAGGCACCTATCACTCAGATAAAAGCAGTCCCCACCTTCTAAAGCACTTGTCTATGGATGGTACTCAAAACTTGGTTTCTTACCTTTTTCCCCGCCTCATCTTTATCTCAGTACATCTCACCCTCTATCTAGTTCAAGCCAGGAACCTGAAAGTCATTTTTGACACCTTTCATTTACAACCAGTTCATCAAGTTGTCAATTCCCCCACCATTCCCATCTTCCGCCTCTATCAAATCAAACTTTACATATACACATACACATATATCACCTTTTCTATTCTTTCACCTCTACAGCTGCTACCCTAGTTCCAGTGACCAGCATGTCTTACCTCAATAACTATAGTAGCACAAAGTTTTTGCTTTCACTCTTGCCTTTCTCCAGTCCATTCTCAACCAAAGTGATATTTTTAAAATTTAAATTAAATCATTCTGCTTCAAAATCTCCAATGACTGCAATGTCCTTAGTAAAACCCAAAGTCTTTAACATGCCCTGCAAGGCCCTATACAATCTGCTCTCTGCCTCTCTCTCTTTCATTTTGCATGGTTTCCCTCTATTACTATGCTCCTGCCACGATGAATTTCATTTCTTCCAACATATTAACCTCTTTCTTGCCTTAGACATATTTTTCACCCTTCTAGGAAACTCTTTTCCTGCCTAGTTTCTTACTCTTTATGTCTTAAGTATCTGCACCTGGAAGGCCTTCTCTGACCACACAAACTAAATTCCTCCCCATTTTCCTCTCTTATAGCACTCTGTTCTCCTCTCTTATTGAATTCATCCCAAGCTGTAATTTTACATTTCTTTGGTTGTTCATTATCTGGTTCCACTATTAGACTATAGATTCTACAAAGACAGGGATCACATTATATCACATATAATTAGTCAACAAGAAGATTAAGGGATTTCTTAATAAATCTGCCTAATGAATGAATGAATGGATATGAATGACCTGGAGTCCAGAAAACAAATTATAGCTCAAAGTGGCTTCCCCTCCTCTGGGTGTCCCACTGTCACTTGATCAGCTTTCCAACTGTTTCTAAAAGAGAGCAAAAAGTGTTCCTGTAAACTCAAGGGCAATAAATTGTACATGATGCCAAATAAGTGAGACAAATAATAATGCTATGATTTCATGGGAAGGAGAAATTCTTAATGGTTACAAATGACAAGGTGGAATTTGACCTGAGTACTCACAGACTGGTAAAATTCAGAGAGGTGGACTGTATGGGAGTGAAGCCCAAATAAGGAGCAAAGAGACACAACATGTTAAAAAAGATTTCTAAAACCAGAATGTGGCAACTTACATTTACAAAGTAAATTAAGTGTAAAAAAGCTAAATCTACCATCATATAAGAAATCTGTATCTTGTTAAAACATATTAATCATGTTAAGACCACAACATCTACAAACCATTTGAAAGGTTACAATAAAATGCTTCTATCTCCTCAGCGTCAACAAATTTCTTCTGATGTCAATACTCTCATAATTAGTTTTCATAACTCATTTTCACTCTGACCAACTACCTCAAGTTTCCATTTGCTTATCTGTGTTCTTTATTCACTATACTGGTACCTGATGAAATTTCCCAGCAAATTATTTCAATCATATTAATTTTTCCTTTATAGACTTTGATCTCTCTAGGATTTCATTTTTTTCCTTCTCTGTCAAAGTATTCGGTTGACTTTTTCTTCTACTATATTTATATCAATGATCTAACTCTTCAGAAAATCTAAAATGTTCATATGTACCAAAATTTTTATTTTACTACTGATAGAAACTTCAAAAGATTTCACTTCTGATTCTGTAATGCTACTTCAGTTCCTGCCTCTTAAATTTATACAAGCCCCTCCTTCAGTTCCATCTTGTTTCCCTAGGTAAACTGCCAAGGTCTAGTTCAATGCCTTATGGAAGGAATTCAGTTATATTAGATAAGGGGTTTAAGAGTCAAAAAGTTTCTAAAGATACTTCCAAGTTAAAAATGCTATGATTAATCTTATCTTGTCATGGGCTTTTTCCATGAACAATACTTTCTTATCTTTATTCACACTTGCCCACTTGAGGTTGTTCTAAAAATGTATTCAAGTAATGCCATCTTACCTGAAATACCAAAAAAACCACTATTTGCTTCAAAACCTCTGTCTTTTCTAACACTTAAATCCAAGTATGATTTTTGCATTTCAGAGGAAGATATCACAGAATACTTACAATCACAGAATTGTAAAACTGGAGAAAACTAAGATTCACAGCATTTAAGAAATTTGACTACAACTACACAGTAGTAAAGTGATAAAGTCCTGATTCTCTCCAATCAGCATTCCTTCCAAGTCAAGAAGGCCTTTACTGGTTACACCAGCAGGATGTTTTCTTCCTAATGCTATCTTCTGTCCCTAGGACCTCATCTTCTAACCAATCACAAGGTTTTTGTTTTTTAACTCTACAATATCCACTCTCCTAAAACTGTTTCAGGATGACAAAGATGCTGGAAGCAAATCCAGGAGGCAACTACTCTGTTTTTTTTCTGGATCATTTTATGTCTATACTATATGATCTGCAGTTTACAGGAAACTCCCCAAGGATAACTAGGACCTGCCAATACTTTGTAGTATACTATAACTAACGTGAAGAGTTAAGGCAATTGAAGCATAAATAAAAAAAGTGTTGGACATAGTTTAACTTGCTTGGAGCAACAGATATTTTTTCATTTAACAAGTATTTATCAAATATCAATAACATGGAAGGCTCTGTGATATGTTATTTACAAGTCACATTTAAATTCAAGTTCGGTAAATCCAAAGAAACACTATGTTCATCCTCTTCTATTGCAAAGAAAACAAAAACAAAAACAAAAACAAAAACAAAACACATACACACACACACACACAACACAACCCTCCTTCTGCAATGTGGAATCTCCCCTTAAGTTCACCTTCTGTGCATTCAGGTGTTTGTAGACCTAGTGGTTCTAAGTATCTGTAAAATTATGCACAGAGTTTAGGTTAAGTAACACTACAAACACAAGCCCTCTTTTCTGTTCAAGATCATAGCTACCTAAGTAGAATGGGAGAGTATGAAATCAGAGAAAAAGAAAGGGTGAAAAGTGGAACGCAAAACTGAAAAACTAAATTGTGATAGTAATTGCATTAATGAAGATAAACTTTATTTAACGGGGGGTACTCGAGGGAGTTACGAGTATTTCACATAAATCGATAAAAATCACAATAGTATCAAATCCAGGGTTCTAAAAAAGCAGCCATATAACAGTTAACAGCACAATTTTTAAAAAATTTTGCCTACTTTGTTCTGAAAAGTTTTATTTTCCAAAAAAAAAAAAAAAAAGGCAAAACAAAACCAAAAAAGGAACAAACAGAAACCACGCTGAGCTGGCGACTGCGACAGGCCCGTCAGACACCCAGGCTTTCCGGGTCGTGCTTGGCTCTGGGATGGATGTCCGAGAAGAGAGCCCTGGAACCACCCATCAAGTCCCACACCCAGATCCCAAGAAAGCAGCAGCAGCGGCAGAGGCTGGACACACACCGGGGCTGGCGGGGTCCGGGCCCGGCTGTGGAGGTGGAGAGGCCCCCGGGACTGCCCCTTGGGGCGGAGGATCACAGAAAGACAGTGCGGTCGCAACCCGGCCGGCCAGGCCTGGGAAAGCGCCGGGGGCGTCCCGGCCTCGAGGGCGCCCAAGGCTCGACCGGGACGCCCTGTCATGAGTCACGGAGGCGAGAAAGCAGGAGGGCGGGGGAAGAGGCTGCAGGATGGAGGGAAGCCCGACCCTCGAGAGGGAAGCGAGCAAACTGGAGGCCCCGACCTCACGCTGGGCGGGGAAGGGGAGTCCTGCCCACCCACGCCCTGCCTGCCCTGCCCTCACCTCCACCCCACGCAACAGGCGGGGCGCCAGGTCCCGACCCCAGGGTCTGCGGGCTGCGGGGCGGGGGCCGCAGCCCGCAGCCATGACAGGCGCGGGGCGGGCCGCCAGCGGGCTGGGCCGCACGTGCGGGCAGCGCCCCCTCCCCTACCTCCTCGCGCGCCCGCCCGCCCCCGGGCCCTCACCTCCGCGGCGGCAGCGGTGCGGCCCCGTCTGCCCCGACCCCCACCGCACCCCCCGGCCGAGCGGCGGCGGCAGCACGTACTCACCGCCGCTCGCGGGCTCTCGGGCTTCGCCATGACTGAGGCGCCCCCGCCGCCCCCCGCTTCGACCGAGACTGACACGCGCGGCTGGCCGGGTGGGGGCGACCTCAGGCGACCACCCGGCTGACAGAACCTGCCCCCGCCTCTCCCCACCAGTTGAGCAGCGACCTCTGCCCCACGACGCCCCCGGGCTTCCTCCCCACGCCTGGGGCGGCGGGTGGCAGCGACGGGCGGCGGCAGCACTTACCGGCGGCGCGGCCAGGCCCCCCTGTCAGCGCGGGGCCGGGAGGGAGAGGAGGGAGGAGTGAAGGGGCACCGCCTCCCCCGCGCCGCCACGCACCCGCCTGATTGGCCCAGTTCACTCCCCCAGCACGACCCCACCAGCCCCTGCGAGCGGCACTCCGGCAACACCGGCGCGTCATTTGCATATTTGTGCCCGCGCCGCTGATTGGCCCGAGTTCGGAGGGGCGGCTGAGACCGCAGCGGCTCCTGCCGCCGCTCCCGCCGCGTCAGGCGACCCCAGAGGGAGGATCCCCTCTGCTGCTCTCCTTCCCTCACGGCCCGGCCTGACCTGGGGCCGAGGGCGGCGGGAGGCGGGGGTTGCCGCCCGGCTCCAACATGGCCCCGCCGCGCCGCCGACCCAATCGCCGGGGCGGTTACTCCGGGAGCCCCGGGCAGCCTCGGGGCGGGGAAGTGTTGGGGCCGGGCGCCCTCTGGCCGGAGCGCGGGGCAGTGCAGTGGCCCGGCTCCCCTTGCCGCCCCGCCGCGGCCGCCACGTCAGGCCGCGCCCTCCCGGCGACTCTCCCTTCCCCGAGGCCCCGCCGCCACGTCAGGCCCGACAGGCACGCCCCGGCCGCCAGCTGACCGGTGGCGGGGTCGGCGCCGAGGTCACTCACACGCTGGGCATCGCCCCGCCAGCCCCGGGCCGCCGAGGAACCGCGAGGGTTTCCAGAGCCTCCCTCTTGACCCAGCCGTGGTTTCGGACCCACGTTCTCCTTTCGCCCGAGACTGCGGTGGGGCGGGCGCGCCTGTGCTGTAAAATCGGGAGCGAGGAGAGTGGCGCCGCGATGATGCAGCGATTCAGTCCCGGTGCTAAGCACCTGCCGCGGAAAAGGCTCCAGGCTAAGGAGAGACCCAGCCCCAAGTCCTGATCTAGATACAGAGCGCGCACCTCAAGTGGTGGGGAGCTGGGACTGACACTGGTCTTCCCGATATTCAGGCCCACGCTCTAAATTGCACAACTATAAAGGGAAAGAAAGGCCAAACCAAGGGAAAAAAAAAAGGAAGGAAGAAAAGAGAGAGATGGTGACACTGGACCAGGAGTAGGGAGGGTATTATGGTAGAAAACCACTGGCCCAGGCGTGGGGACTCCTGGGTTCCCTCTAGCTCGGTCACTAATTAACTGAATGACCTACATTAAATTAAAACGTGTCCCAGGGCCTCGGTTTTCCCTTCTGTAAAAAATGAAGAGGCCGGACACACTTTGGAAAAGCATCCCGGCTCTAAAATTATATGGGTCTCTCTTTCAGGGCCTGAGCTGGTTTTAATACCTGATTAAAACTTTACCATCCATATTAGAATGAGAGAAGACAAAATAATGGAATGTTAGAACTTCAGTCAGCCTACCATATGTTTGTTCGAAACTGTTTAGTGTTTCAAATCCAGTGAGGGTCATATTTAGCATTCAACGTTCAGTTGACAGAAATCTTGTGAATTTCAGTCTCTACAAAGAAATACAGAGCAATGTCACTGCTTGTTTATGCCTGGCCAGAAAGGAATGGCTGCGGTATACAGAGTGCTACTTGCCAAGTAATTTCATCCTTTATATTCCCCGCTAAAGCTTTCCCCAGTTGATCAACACAACTCAGCTTAGCTGAGATACTGAAGAGGCTGGGAGAAAATCCTGCTGAGAAAGTTACAATTACAGTTTCGATTCCCCTCAAGGATACTTAATAACAACCACACGCTAGGATAAGAATGCACGGAAACAGTCCATCTCTGAGCTCCTTACACTACTTATTTGAATACTGCTTTAGTTTGCAAATTCAACCTGTTGAGTCGGATTTAAGGCCAGTAACATCTCATTTATCTGGCATCACTGGGAGAATAAGATATTCCATTTAAATGAAAACTTTACCTACTTTACAGAACTTTTCTCCTCAAGAAACTGACGTTTTCTTGAACACAGCCCTTTGAAAATTACTCAACTCTTGGTGATTAAGGAGCATCCTTATTAATATAAACATTGCATTCTAGTATGCCCAATGAATGCCCTCAAAATTATGTAGATTTATTTGTCCCTATAATAAAGGACCTCTAGAATGCTGTTTTTATGATTACTTTATAAACTTATATCTGGTTTGTTTGTTTGTTTGTTTTTGGTGTTTCCTTTTCACTACTAGGCTGACACTTCTCCATTTTTCTACCTAACAACTATCTTTCCTGTTTTTGTTTTGTTTTGTTTTTCTCGATGCTTGTATTCTACTATGAACTTAGACACAGGTTCTTCTATTAGTTTAGACTTTCAATTTTGAGTAAAGATTTTCTGTGGGTTCTCCTCTGAGAACTCACACACAAGTTTCTGTGACATCTATTTTGACTGCTCAATGACTGGTTTTCACTTATTTCTTAAATCTCAGTAGCATTCTTGGTAACTGAGGTTTCTGGATATGTGTGCTCTGGAAAAGCTGTTGCAAAGGATGGCTCTGAATCCCAGAATTTAGAGGCTACATTAAATTGCAATTTAAGTTAACAAGAATCAATATCATTAACAACATCAAAATCTGGCAACACTGGCCTATTAGTTCCATCAGGCAATGGAATGCCCAGAGCCAGGTGGTAGCAAGGCTCTCCGGGTCCCTCTATCCCACTCCAGAGTAAAAGTGACTCCATTCCTACCCAATGCCTTTCAAACCAAAAAGACCCCATATCTGCAGACACAACGACTCAAGTCACTAGGAAGCCTGTGCTACAACGGAGAGCAGTTCTCCACACCCCAAATGATGCGTTCTACACATGTACTCAGTAGGGTAACATTTACTGAAATCTATGAGGTCCCGGGCACTGTGTTAAGGATTTTTTATTTTATTTTATCTACATAATGACTCTATGAGAAAGGGATTATTTCCCCCATTTTACAGATGGAGAGGGCTTAAAATCTTGCCCTGACTACATAATCATTGAGCAGTAGAGATAGGATTCAAACTTAGCACGAATTGGTCCTGAAGACTGTCACTCTTTTTTTTTTTTTTTAATTGAAGTATAGTTGATTTTCAATGTTGGTGGTGTACAGCATAGTGATTCAGTTATACATATATGTATTCTTTTTCATATTCTTTTTCATTATAGGTTATTATAAGCTATTGAATATAGTCCCCTGTGCTCAACAGTAGGACCTCGTTGTTTATCTATTCTGTATATAGTAGCTTGTTTCTGCTAATCCCAAACTCCTAACTTACTCCTTCCCACTCCCCTTTCCGTTTTGGCAACTTTTTTTTCTATGTGTGTGGGTCTGTTTCTGTTTTATAAATAAGTACATTTGGGTCATTTCTTTTTAGATTCCACGTATAAATGATATGTGGAATATATAATGATATAAATGATATCATATGATTTTTTTTTTCTCTTTCTGACTGACTTCACTTAGTATAATGATTTCCAGGTCCATCAGTGTTGCTGTAAATGGCATTATTTCATTGTTGTTGTTTTTTTTTTTTTAATGGCTGAGGAGTATTCCATTACACACACACACACACACACACATGCAGACATGCACACACTCACACACATATATTTATGCACATACATATACCACAGCCTCTTTATCCAATCATCTGTAATGGACACTTAAGTTACTTCCATATTTGGCAATTGTAAATAGTGCTGCTATGAACATTGGGGTGCATATATCTTTTTGATTTAGAGTTTTCTCCAGATATATGCCCAGGAGTGGGATTGCTAAATTACATGGTAACTCTATTTTTAGTTTTTAAAGGAATCTCCATACTGTTTTCCACGGTGTAAAGCCTATAACCCTTAACCATTATACTATATCCCTCCCTTCAGCCTTAGTTTCCAATTCCATGTTTATCAAGCAGATTTTTATTAATTTATAAAGGGAAACTCCCTGTATAGGTGTTTTGGTTGAGGTTACCAAAAAAGAAGAATATCTCAAAATGCATATCAAACTTGGTATTTTCTTGCAGGTTTGAGGGGTACGAAGTAATGCTCTGGTACTGTTCACTTTGAGGGGCAACTAATACAATCAAGATCCTAAAACTGCAAAACTAAGGATTAGACCCTACTTTAGTGAGACACAGAAGTGATACCCACAGAACAGTCAAAACAACTTTGAAAAAGAAGAAAGCTGGAGAACTTACACTTCCTGATTTCAAAACTGACTACAACATTACAGTAACTGGACAGGGTGGTACTGACATAAAGATAGACATATAGATCAATGGACTAGAACTGAGAATTCAGAAATAAACCTTTACATTTATAGTCAATTGATTTTTTAACAGGAGTGCGAAAACATTTAAATTGAGAAAGACAACGGATATACAAATGCTAGAGAATGAAGTTGGATCCCTACCTCACATCAAATACGAAAAATAAATGAAAAGGGATTATAGACCTAAATGTAAGAGATAAAACTATAAAATTCTAAGAAGAAAACATAGTAAATCTTCAGGAGACTGAGTTAGGCAATGGTTTCTTATATACAACACCAAAAGCATAAGCAGCAAAAGAAAATATAAACTGGACTTCATTAAAATTAAAGACATTTGCACAAGCAACCAAAAAAATTAGATAAACTGAATATCACAATAGAAAACCTTTGTGCTTCAAAGGACACCATTAAGGAAGTGCAAAAAAAGACAGAATGACAGAAAACATTTGCAAATCATACATCTGATAAGGGTCTAGTATCCAGAATGTATAAAGAACTCTTACAACTCAACAATAAAAAGACAAATAATGCAATTTTAAAACATGCAAAATATTTTTGAATAGACATTTCTCCAGTGAAGATAAATAACGGCCAATATGCACATGGAAAAGTGCACTCTAATAATCATTAGTTATTAAATAAATGCAAATCAAAACCACAATGAGATACCACTTCACATCCATTAAAATGGCTATAATAAAAAGGACAGGCAATAACACGTGTTGATGAGGATATGGAAAAATCAGAACCCTCATACATTGCTGGTGGGAATGTAAAATTGTTCAGCCACTTTGGAACACAGTTCTCCAAAAAGTTAAACATAGTTATTACATGACCCAGAAACCCCAAAGAAATGAAAACATATGTCCACACAAAAACTTCCACACAAGTGTTCACAGCAGCATTATTCATAATAGTCCCAAAGTGGAAACAGCCCAAATTAACATCAACTGATGAATGGATGAACGGAAGTGGTGTATCTACACCATGGAAAATTACTCAGCCATAAAAAGTACTGAGTACTGATTCATGCTACAACATGGATGAACCTTGAAAACATTATGCAGAATGATACAAGCCAGATGTAAAAGGCCACATATATGATTCCACTTATATGAAATGTCCAGATTAAGTAAATCTAGACAGACACAAAGTGGATTAATGGTTGCCTAAGGTGGGTTGGAGGGAAGGAGATGAAAAATGGAGCGTGATTGCTAATAGGTACTTTTGGGGGTTGATGAAAATGTTCTATAATTAGATTGTGCTGCTGTTTGTACAACTCTGTGGATATACAAAGTACCACTGAAGTGTGAATTTTATGGTAAGTAAATTCCATTTCAATAAAGCTATTTTTTTAAAAAGTAATGCCGAATCAGCAACTTCCAATTTTGTCATAGTATTACATTCATTAATCCATATATTTATACATACATGTACACATACATATATATATGAACACATGTTGAGACAAACGGAACAGATATATTTTAATTATATTTATCAAATTAAATAAGCAGCAAATTCTGTTTTTAATCTGAAGATTGTTGGAGTGGCAACCTCACCATGCATGTGTACCAGGCTGGGAGCTGTGTTGGCTACAGAAGAAGGAATTATTATTCCCATATAAATAATAATAAATTATTAATAATAGATACTGAGCAAATGTGTGTGTATGAAGTATCTTTCACTCATCTTTATTGACATTCATTGACAGGCTGAGGCACTAAAGAAGATGTTCTTTCACAGACCAACGATAAGTACTTACAAATGTTAAGGTATGCTTTTTAAATTTTTTACACATTTCACATAGATTCATAATTTAAATGTTTTATGTCCCATTATATTATGGAATATAACATGATTTTCATCCTTCTGCAATAATGAATAGTGGCTTGAAGAGCTCAGAGACTTTTCCACTCTAAAAATCTGAAAGGAATGTGAGTTGGTTCAGTAGTGAGTAAAAGCTAACAACACATTAGCCCCTGGGAATTGTGAAATTTCCTTAATTCAGTGGAGAACATAGGCTCTTTTTAGAACAAGGGTAAGGATATCACTAGAAAGCTCTTTAGCCTTCCTTTTCAGGCTCTTGTTTAAGCAGATAGAAAAGAGGGCCAGGCAGGCTTTCGGCAGTAGTTCAGAGCACCTTAAAGATCAACTCGAAGCCTGTTCAACATTGTTTTCAAATCTCAAGGCTGCTGGTAACAACAACATCCAAAGGATGTGCTCAGCCAGGCATCCATCCTTCAGACTCTTACTCTTAGGCCTACGTAATCAGGGACAGATCTTAGAGTCTCTAAGTTGTATGTATTTTATCTCCTGCTTTTAGGTAGGAATATACTTCAAAACATGATCCTACTTGACAGTTCAAATCGTCCACTGTTTTGCTTTTATAAACAGTTGCTTGTCCTCATCTTAAAAAGGTCGTCAGGAGAAAAGAGGTTTTGCTGTTTTCCTTGATAAGACATCCCTGAGCCTCTTATTCCCTCTCTTTGTCCATCTGCTGCTCTTTGGGTAATATAAGTGCTCCTGGAGAAGTACATCTAAATCATGTTGGGAGGGATGAAATGTATGACATGCAGCTGCTATTTAAGAAATTCATTCATTCAATAAATATTTAAAGGTCATCTGTGAAGTGTCAGGTACCATGCTAGGGGCTAGGAATACAATAATGAAAAAGATAGGCGTGGTCCTTTTCGCCTCATGGCAAATTTTGTGAAGGAAATAAATACCCACTAATTAATTATTTTTATTCATTTATTAATACTAAACTTTCATTTACGGGTACTGTAATTGGTGTGCTTAAAAAACACATATGCCTTATACCACAGAGCCTAAGGACTAACGGAAACTGTAGACGTGTATTTTTCTAATCAACTGGCTTGTTTTATAGGCATTATGGGCATCTTATTTCAAGAAGAAATCCATCCTGGTGCAATTTAAATCCATCTTGTCTTGTTTAAGCTTCAAAAAAAGAGAAAATTGCACTAGGTTTCCTCCGAATATTTCTTGACTTGTTTTTCACCATTAAGTTCATTGGTTATAGCCATGACTGTAATTTGGTCACCATCTTTCCATGATCCCATTGGCCAGGTTTCACACTTCTTTTTCTGTCTTGGAAAGAGCTTATAAAACTCACATATTATTGTTAGGAATAAAACAAATCCTTTAACAATTACAGCAATCTTTGGTTTTTGTTGTGTTTTTTTTTTTAATAACTGAGTGAGTTTTTTCTTGCCTCCTATGGATTTCTTAAGAAGGGCTATCATTCTTATTAAGATCATCTTCTGAAGCACTCATTTTACCAGGGCACCATACCATCTCCTATGTAAAAGTATTTGGGAGTTATTGGAATTCTTGGGCATTCCGGTTAAGGATGCATATTAACTATAATTGTTTTCTTTGTGCTGAACTCCGTGGTTTGTTTTATAGTGGATGAGTAACAATATGCCAACCAGGAAAATTAATTCCAGGTTATGTGATTGAAAATAATTTTTTTTTTTTTAATTTAAGAGCAGAGAGGCCTTAGAAAGTTTTGCTGAAAATAAATCAGTGCGGCTTTTTTCTCTGGTTACCATTAGATGTTAAGCAGCTAGTGATCTTGTACAATTTAAGTAGAAGTCTTGTGTGAAAAGAAGGAAAGGAGTTTAGTCAATGCTTCTTAAAGCAAGAAATTCATAGAAATTAGGTCTCACTAATACAACATTGCAAATCAACTATACTTCAATTATAAAAAAAAGGAAAAAATTAGGTCTCCTACAGGCACACATTTGATTTCTCCAATATGATAGATATTTGACAAATATTCCACCTTCCAGAAAGTTTGGTTGGGTAGAGACCTCAAAAATAGTATATCAGAGAACTGAGTGTCTTCCAAAGTGAGGCTAGCAGAGTAATGGTTAGCAACAAGATAAAAGACTAAAGAGTTTCTGCTTAGCATGCACAAGGTCCTGGGTTCAATCCCCAGCACCTCCATAAATAAATAAATAACCATAACTACCTCACTGCCACCCCCCAAAATCTTTATTTTTCAAGTTCGACATCATTGTATTTTTATTTTTTAAACATTTTTTATTGATTTATAATCATTTTACAATGTAAAAAAAATTTTTAATATAAAGACTAAAGAATTAGGCCAAATTTTCTGAATATCAAATACATAGTTGAATTTTCCCCTTTTCAGGGTTTATCTAAGTTCATGGAGGACTGCCTAACTTTTTCTCATAGTCAGCAATTTTGGGCTAATAGCGTGGAGCCCTCTTTGTCCAGCACACAGTATCGTGGCTCCCGGAGGACACTTCTCTTTGTGTTCCCTTCGCAAAGTGTGTTCTATTTGGCAAGAACACAGTGATTTGTGAAAACTATAACAAATGTCAGGTTGGAGCTTGCTCGCTATGGCCACTCCTCTTTCTAGATAAATGAAAGTGACTGCAGTCTTTTCTGTTCCTCAAACATACCACTCTCCTTGTTTCGGGACTTTGTCACCCTCGGTTCCCTCTGCATTATCCTTGGCTCGAGGTACAGCTGCTCCTTCAGGTCTTGCAAAGGAGGCCTTCCTTGACCTCTAATCACTCAGTTTGTTTCCATCTAAACACCACAGACCTGTGTGTGTGTTTGTCTCCGCCCACGAGAAAGCCAGCATCTGGAGGCAGAGGCAGGCTCAGTCTTGTTCCTGGAAGAACTCTCAGCACCTAGAACACAGGTGCTCAAGAAATGTGTATTTTACACTGAATGAACCATTCGCCCAATATACCTGTAATGTTCTGGCAGAAAGAACTGCTGTCCTTTGGGGTTATCCCACCTGGTTTTGAGCAAGAGACTGGAAGCCTCGACCAGAGATTCTCAAACCTTATGGCATGTTAGAATCACCTGGGAAATTTAAAAATTACCTTTGTTTAGCCCCTGCCCCAACCTTGGGGTGATGGGTCTCAGGCATCAGTATGTTTTAAGAGTTCTTTGTATAATTGCTTGTACAACTAAGGTAGAAAGTACGGCTCTAAGTGACATGGAACTGAATAATTACCCAACTACCATGTTCTTACCCTCTAGGTAGGTCATTCCTGTGTCATCTCTGTCTAGGGCAACCCAAGTGTACTTCAGACTGCTCTTGTGGTATCTAAATACCTGTCTAGTTATCACAAAGGTGCACAAACCAGATGAAAGATTAACCTCTCAGGAAAGAGAAAAGGCATCCCGTTAACCTAGGTTCATCTGTTAGTACCTGCTCTGAAAACCTCAAACTAAAAGGGGAAAGTTCCAGCACACTTCTCTCTTCTCCATGAGAGAAAGACATCAACAAACTCCTTTATTTAGCTATAGAAGTCAGAGGCAATCAATCAATCAATCAATCACTTGAGCTGCAAAGCAAACAAAAAACAATGTTCCCGGAAGAGGGACATGTCCCCAGTTCCATCCACTTCCTTCCTAGTAGTGGTGGGCTCAGAACCACTTATCCATACTTTTTGTTATGGCAAGCCTTATGTATAATTGGGACCTCTACTTTTTTATTTAAGGAAAAACAAGGATTACTGATATTTTTCTCAAGCCATGCAATTAATACACTTTTTTTCTTTATTTTTCAAAATCACCTTCAGAACTGTTAACAAAAGCTAGACTCATGCTGAAAATCAATTGGTTTTCCCTCCAGTTAGAAAAGCCAGATGACTAGAGTAAAACAGAGCACACGCAGGATTATAAGTAGAAATATCTGAGTTATAGTCAGGCCCTACCATTTGCCAACTGAATGAATGATCAGCAAGTTTTCTTGCCTATTAAAAGAAAATCAGGGTGGGAAGGGTATAGCTTAAGTGGTAGAGCACATGCTTAGAATGCATGAAGTCCTGGGTTCATTCCCCAGTACCTCCATTAAAAAAGTAAATAAATAAACCTCCCCCCCTAAAAAAACTTAAGAAAAAAAAGAAAAGAGAATCAGAACATCTATGCTGCCTGCCTCACGTTGTTGTTGTTTCTTATTGATAATGTTCACAAACATTTTCTGAAAGTGTTGCAGTGTATGAATCAAAAATGATGGCCTTCTATCTTGTAAATGAACTTTTCAGCACCCCCCCCAAAAAATCCAGTGGTTACAGTATTTCAAAATATTGACCTAGGATATACTATGTGCCCAGCAAATTGCTGAACAAAAAAACTGTCCAGTAGGGAAACTGAATCCATTAGACCAGAACAATAGGTAGGTCAACCAACAGGGCAAGTCATTTCCTTTGCAACAGGAGAAACTCAGCTCAGCCAAGAGATAAAACGAGAAATACAATTATTCATCCCCAAAAGTCTGTTTCCACCCCGAGACCTAAAGTTCTTTCATCTCCCACTGAAGATGTCCAGGCCATGGAAGGGACTATTTAGATTCAGAGACCCTCTTATTCATCAAGATCAGGGCAATAAACTTGAAGAGCTATGAGTTAACAAAACTGCCATTCAAGGGTTATCAGTAGGTAAGAGGATCTGGAAAGTTGCAAGTTGAAAGCAGTTTTGCAGTTGATCCTAGGACAGCTTAAAACAGAAGAACTCCTGCCTCCTAACTTCTCAAGGCTTCAAACAGAAGAACTCCTGCCTCCTAACTTTTCAAGGCTAGACTCAATCTTAAAAGTTGTTTGGTTGAGAATAAAGCTGGGACAGGTATGGGTTAGAATCCCGTGTGGTCCAGGTACGTCTTTATCCTCACCTAGGCTTGGTTTCTTTATTTATTAGTAAAATAGAGATAAAAATGTCTCCATTGCAGTGTAAATAATTTGAAGCTTAGAGATGATATACATAAAACCAGTACCTATAACATTATCAATAAATTATAGCTAATTTTAAAAAGTCAGTTGAGAGACTTCCAGACTTGCTCTAGTGGCAGAGCCCCCAGAAGCTGCAGATCACTGTGAAATGCTGATGTAATTTACCAAATCATGTGAACCAGAAAGTTAATTGAGTAGCAAATATGGCTTTATTATATATAAGCAATATAGTATCACAGAAAGAACACATCTGTTCACCAAAACAGAGATTTTCTTGAATCCCCCCAAACAAGCTATTGACCTAGATAATATGTCAGAATCTTCCCATCATATCTGTTGGCTACTTGTTGATTTGATTTATGCCTGAGGTGGTAATTGGCAGCCAGGTGTAACCAGACAAGCAGTAGTAGGCAAATGGAGAAAAGACTTATCATTCAGATTAGCTGCCGGCTTCATAGAGTTTGCAAACCTCAACTAATAACATCTTACTGATACTGATAAACAAATGCAATAATTTTGAAACATTTTTGAAAACAAGGAAACTCTTTCTTTAAAAAACAATACATATATATAATATATATATTTATATTTTTATATATATTCTGCCAAATATATATATATTTGCCAAATATATATATATATATTTGGCAGAAGCTCAAGATCTAAAACCCAGAAAAGCAGAAGTCCCAATGAGAAAACAGAACAAAGGCTGAACTGCTTTTCTGTGAGCTTTGGGATCCCCTGCCCTTCCCCACCCATCAAAGGCATCTCCGAAGGCTTGGAGGAGGACATTTTGAAAAAATCCTTTAATTCCACCTCCTCATTCTTCAGATAAGGAAATTATACCCCAAGGGGCTGAGAGAGCTACTCAACATGGCACAGTGAAAGAACCCACATCAGGACCCAGGCCTGTGACTTCTCTATTTAGCATTTTCTCCTGTGCCACCAGGACAAGTAGTTACTAGTTTTTCCAGGATAACTGGATAAATAGATGAGACAGAATCTTGGCAAAGGGGTCATCTCCCTAAAAAATGTACCTTCTCAAACTGGCAGGTTGATCAGATGTCCCTCCTCTGCTACTTTCACTATCATGTTCCATAATGTGCCAAAATTATCTGTTTATATCAGAGATCATACACTGGTCTGCACGGTGTAGCCAACTATCTTGAATTAGTTGCCAACATTTAAAAAATCATAAGATTTTTGCCTAAAAATTTGGCTTTCCAGCTTCTGTTGAAAAAATGAGAAATTCTAGCAACACTGAACTCTGATTCCCAATTGATAACACTCTCAGGAGTGGGAAGAGGCAGGCACTCTCCAGTGTTTCAGTCCCCACCAGCCCCTACCTGCTGGTGTCCAGCATTGTCTGTTCCCTGCAGGTATCTGCGTTTGTGACCCATGGTCTAAAGCTTCTGTCTATAGAAGCATTTTTGAGAATGGAACTTATAGGCATAAAGGTAAAACCTAAGGTGCAGACACAGGGAATAATCTCATTTCAAAAGATGGGGTGAATGTCATCATAAATAATGCTGCTTTCCTGCACTAATTAAGGAGGAAACTTTCAGAGTTTCCTGACTCATTTATTTTTTCTGAGAGCTGTTAAATTAACCATAGACTAATAGAGCTACAAGTCTCAGAACTGCTTTCCTGTGTGTCCCCTTTTATACAACTATCTGCAGCACAACTCCAAACACGCCGGGCCCCTGGGGAGATGCATTATTAAGCCGCACATCAGCCTGTTTCCTGCAGCCCAGGGTGCCTCTCTTAGCACTTTGGTTAGGAGGAACTGGCTGAGAGCCTCAGGATCATCCTTGGGACTGGGCAACATGGGAGTGGGCAGGGCAGGCAAAATGAGAGCAGTTCTTAAGGAACGTTCAGTCCTGCTCCCCCAGTGGCAATTCAGGCCCTGGTGCCACATTCTTCCTCCCTGCACTTCCCCAAATCTGTTATCGCCATATATACCTTGTTCAAGGCAACTTACTCCCTGCCTCGCTGAAATGTACAGAAGTATCAGATAAACAAATTCACCCAAAAGGTTTCAAAATTTCATAACTGTATATTTTTTATTTTAGCATTTTAACCTATGTATTACCAATAATAGAATTCTAGGGATCATGATTAGTTGGTGAAAAGAACATTTAGATTTGATAAAAAGGGCTTACCATTACACTACACCACAAAGGAGAAGATTTTATTTCCTTTTTACCTAAAGGGCCACCATTATATCACCTTCCCTCCTCCAGGACTTCGTTCAACTGCTACGTTCTCAGTGAGGTCTTCCCTAATCACCTTAAATTAAAATTGTGAACCTCCTCCCTCCTCCCCACACTCCCTACTGCATTCCCTGCTTTGCTTGTTTCCAGATTACTCAGCATCATAGGATACACAGTATCTCACTTATGCCGTTGCTGACTGTCTCTCTGCCCCGACTAGAACACAGCTCTGTGGGGTAAGATCTCTGTCTGTCCACCACATCCTCAGTGCTGTGGCAGCGCCTGGCCCACAGTAGATACTCAATAAAGGCTTGTTAAATAAATGAACTTACTGTGCATCACGCCCAAGCCTCAGGGTGACAATTATTTCAATAGTTAACAGATGCAAAGTAGAACTTTATCCCCCCTAATAGAGGTACTGGGGATTGAACCCAGGACCTCATGCATGCTAAGCATGTGCTCTGCCACTGAGATATACCCGCTCCTCCAGAAGTTCTTGATGATGAGACTGACCATGTATTTTAAGCTGTAAGGGTGCTCAGAAGTTTTGATGTCTTCTTTCCTTTGTATGTATGGATCTTGTGGAACAAATGTACACATTTCCTTTCCTAAATATATTCAAGGATGAGGTACGGTCTTCTTTAAAAAAAAAATCTAGATGTTGGGTAGCCCATCTGGGAAGCAGGGTGCTGAATGAGATGACTTCTTTTTTTCCTTTTCTTCAGAATGCTAGTGTAACCACACCAGATGTAAGGTGTGGGGTGTGGCTTGTGGTACGGTGGCAGGGGGGCGGTGGTGAAGGGGGGTGTGCATGTGTTTTTAGTGTGGCAGTTGCATCTTTTACTAGATTATGAACCTTTCTTCTTTTCCTCTGAGCTAACAATGATGGAGGTCAGTTCTTTATCTGAAATGTGTTTTAGTAAACACATGTAATAAGACGGAATTTGAAAAAGAAGCAGAGGAGTTCCTGGCTATTTAACTTTGTGGCACTGCCTTCTAGGTATCCTCTGGGAAATAACTGTTTATCATTTTGTTGTTGTTGTTGGTATTTACACCTTTTTACTACGCTTTTTTGAATTCTTCAAACAGCAGACTTGGGAAACTTTGATTTATTTTCCAAATACAAACATCATGAAGTCTGAACTTCTGGTTCAATCATTCCAACCTGGCATCAGGGTCAGAGCACAAATTGGCTGATGGGCCCCAGACCAGTTTGGATTCATGGGCAACACACGTACTATTTGTATTGAACTAACTGGCCAATGTGCTGAGCGGAGGTGGGCACAGGGGAACAGTGAGAAACAGACCATTTCAGCACAAGAAAGTAACCTCTTCAGAAAAGTTCTTTCATCGCTGTTGTGACCACCAATATCACTGGTGAAAACTTTACGACCTAGAGCTGTAAGATTAAGTTTCTGACCCCAGATCAAAGGAGTGTAGAACAGAGACAAGGAATGATCCGCCTTCTATGTACCTGAATTTATGAAACCCCTCGGACATAATTTCATAGTAAAGCCCCGATTCTGGTCTCTATTACAACCTACCCTAAGGAATAACATATGTACAAGGTTACTCATTGCAATTCTGTCAGCAATGGCAAAAGTTTGGAAACAAATTAAGTGATCATCTTGGGAGCATGGTTAACCAAATTATGGAACACCCATACAATGGAATATAATAAAATCATTTTTTAAAAATGAGAATATGCTTTACAAATGGAATTAGGATGATTTCAAATGAGAAAACCAAGATGTGGAATAACAGAGTTATGCTATCCTGGAGAAAAAAAGGCAAAACAAGAACACATACATACAATTATATTTTCTTGTATACATATGAAATATCTCTGGAAAGGCACATAATAAACTGAATCATTGGCTTCTTCTAGAAAAGGACACTGGGTAATGGGGGACAAAGTTTGGGAGAGACGTCTCACTGTATATCCTTTTGAATTTTGAAACAAAGAAATGTAATTCCTACTCAAAAATCAATAAAATTAATATTTCAAAGTGAAATAAAATTACATTAAATGAGATTTTTTAAAAAAATTAATTAAGCCCTTCTTAATCTAGAAGGTATAGAGAAGAGAGTTCATTATATCAGCCTTGCACCATTCCTGTAGGTTTAAAGTTTTTTCGAACTGAGAAGATCAAGTGAAAAACAAAAAAGGAATATGCTCTGCTCTGGGGTAACAAGTTAGGTGCCTCCAGCTAGGGGATGTCAAGGAAGGGGAAATGACAGATAATTTGCTTGCTTCAGAAGAATACTTATATTGGCCTGAGAGCTGAGGGCAGAGTGGAAATCCTTTCTTTCTTTGCTGCCATCACGAAATGGGTTTCCAACCTTGGTAATGCAGTTTCTGGGCAGGCCATCAGAATCAGGAACAAGCTTCCAAAGCTGAAAATGGCCAACTCCCCTTTGGGTTGGGTAAGTACAGGGGGAAAAAGAAAATGTCACCGTTAACCCTCTCCCTCTGTGCTTTGGGAACTGAGAGATAAAATGCCAAACGTGTAAGAAAGGACTCAAATGATGTCTCAGCTTTGATTTTGGAAAAATTTTCTTGGCCGACCCCTGGGAAGAGGGGCAGCCCATTGGGGACTCATAGCAAACAAGGTATTTCCTCTGTGTGGGCTTAGCAAGAGTCAACGTGCAACAAGGTAGTTTATAATGGAAGGATGCTTGAATAAAAGGGAGAAGAGTCAACACATTCATGTTTAAGCCCTGACACTGCCTCAACACTTAACATAGGATCTTTTATTTTTAATTGTTTATTGAACCGTGGTTGATTTACAATGTTAGTTTCAGATGAACAGCAAAGCAATTCAGTTATACATGTACTTACATACATATGTATTACATGTATTTTCAGATTCTTTTCCATTATAGGTTATTACAAGAAACTGAATATAGTTCCCTGTACTATGCAGTAGGTCCTTGTTGTTTATCTGTTTTATATATAGTAGTGTGCATCTGTTAATCCCAAACTCCTAATTTATCCCTTTCTCCCCCGCTTTCCCCTTTGGTAACCATAGTTTGTTTTCTATATCATAGGATCTTAATTTTTTAAGCCTGAGTAGACTCTTCTGTAAGACGGAATCTTAATCACTACCTTACTGGGCTGTAGTGAGGTTCAAAAGATGAAAATGGATACAAAGCATTTTTAAAACTCTAAGGCACTAGAGGCCAATGTTAGGTTAATGAACACAAGACAAAATATCTTTTGATAATATTTATGAAATCTTCAGAGAGGCAACCATGATCTTTAGGATCAGACATATCGTAAGTTTCTAGTCCTGACCCTTCATCTGCTGTGTGACCCAGGACAAGTTCCCTAAGCCTCTCTGAGCCTCAGTTTCCTCCCAGCAAATTGCTGTTAATGCTACCTACTTAACAAGGCGGTGATGAGAATTAGGTGGAGGAACCTATACACAGTGCTGGACACTTGGAGGGCCCATCAGTTCCCTTCCCGCACCCTGGGTAATGAACCATGCCTCAATCAAGGGACACTTAACTTCACTTGCTGATTTGGTTCATTCTTCAAATTCTCTGTACTGTCTGCTCAATTGTTCTGTAAGTGTACAACTCTTCTAAAAGAATAAAACCAAGTAGTTAAAAAAACATTTATTGAGAGTGCAGAGTGATTGAAAAGGGGGTTCTCTGGAGCCAGACTGCTTGGGTTTGAATCACTGCTGTGCCATTTACCAGACGGATAACCTGGGGAAATTTACGTAACAACAGGTCTGTCCTTCAGTTTCCTCACCTATAGGAGCTATGTAAATTTTTGCTGTTAATATAAAATAATACTAATCATTATTTTTATTATTATTAGACGTTGTACTCATCAGTGGGAATACAGTGGCATTGAACAAGGCAGTTTAAGAAAAGCATTCTGAAATCACCCACTGTTATCTTTTTTTTTTAATGATTTTTTTTCTTTTTTTTTTTTTTATGGGGAGGAGGTAATTGGGTTTTATTTATTTATTTTGGAGGAGGTACTGGGAATTGAACCCAGGACTTCATGCATGCTAAGCATGTGCTCTACTGCTTGAGCTATATCTTACCCCTCTTCACCCACCATTATCTTGAATGCAGAGAAATGTAGGCCCAAAGAGGTTAGTTAAGTAACTCGGCCAAGGCCACGCAACTATTGAGTGAGAGACTAGTGAGAGAATTCCAGACTGCAAGCCACTGTTTCTCCATTGCCCCACGCTGTGCAACCAGATTCCAACCTGGACCCTGAAGAGTCCTGGAGGTACTGGAGTGGATTCCGGAAGTCAGTGGGAACAGGCCCAATAATTCTGCACATTCCTGACTTCCACCTTCTTTCTACATCCCACTCCTCACTGTGTTGTCCTTGCCTGGCCCACATGTGGATCTTCCTGCAAATTTCAGATCTAGAGTCCAGAGAGGTGACAACATGGAAACGCCACCCCCCACACACACCACTTGCATTTCTTGTGAATCTTAAACAAGACAAAGGTTGGGTCTCCCAGAGTCCTCCGGAAAAGGGCAGATCCAGGTTTGTGGGGGGCCTGAAATGTCTAGAATATTGTGGGCCCTCCTTAGGAAAGGAATACATAATGACAAATTAAAATTCCAGTATCAGGCTTTGGAATGCATGCAAATGAAGGGTCCTGAAGTTTAAGGCTAATTAGCTTCCTGGTAAACCCGGTTCTGCTCCTACAGTTACTAATTTCCTTCCTCCCTCCACTCCTTCCTTCCTTCTTCCCTTCATCTTTCCTTCTATCCATCTCACTTGCACTTGCCCTGCTATCTAGAGCCTACTGTGTACCAGGCAATAACTTCGTAAATTTATATTCTGATTAAAAAATGGACTTTGCTCCAATCTGCAGATTCTTACCCAAATTATGATACGTGCACAGCTCTTCTTGAGATGGAAGAATAAAATGATGTACAGTTAACTGGTGGGTGGTGTGTAAACATACAACGTGGGGCTGGGCATTAGACTCAATAGACCACAATGCAGCCAGAAGCTATAGCTTTCTGTTTACATTTGTGAACACACCCAGAGGCAGGCTCTTCTATGTCTGGGACATTCAACAAATAAAATGATCCTCTCAGATGGGAGGTGGGGAGTAATAGAACAATCTAGAGAAAAGAATGTCATATAGTTACACACAATTATAGATAACTAATAGAATATTTTTACACGTATCATCTGATCGAATGCTCATGCCGTGAGGTATGCAGTGTGGTTTTATTAACCCCTCCTCCCCCTAATGACACATTAGAGACTGAGGCCTACAGTGACTTAAGTTTGAGTCCCAACCCTTCCCTGTGAATTCCCCTTCCCCCCCAAACCCCCGTTATCCTCACATCCGGCAGACACAAACACTGCACAGGCCACAACTGTACAAAGAACCCATAGACAAAATAAGTCGAGGCCATTTTGTGGATCATTTTGGGACAAGAACTTGTTCCTTGTGGCTAGGGGCGGGGGGTGTGGGGAGAGTTCTCTTGGCTGGGATTATCCAGATGAGTCATTAGGGTCTATCCCAAGATTTGCTGAGTTTCTCACCTTTCCTCTTCCCATGGGCAGCGGTACCACTCAACCTTGGAGCCAGGATGGCTTCTGTCCTTTGCTGCCCTGCTTGTCCCCAGCAGCCTACTCAGTCAGGGCCTGGCACAGAGCCACCAGCCCTGAGCAGGAGGAGAGGAAGCGAGTGTCTCCCAGTGGCTGTCAGCTTTCCCAGCTGACTCAACTCGACACCCTCCCTCCCCCCGCCAGGCACACAGCCTCCAACCTCCAGTCTCCAAACTTTCCATTTTTCAGGCCTGGCCGGTGGTTCTCATTCTCAGAGGGAGGAACACCCCCTCCTACTGCCCGGGGCTGCCAGCAGCAGCTCCCGGGCACCCTGCCGCAGCTCTCTCTGGACAATTAGAATCTGCCAGAATGGAGAGTTCAGAATATAGGTCAAGGTGCTCTGGGAAGGGCCCAGGGGAGGATCACCTGACTGGGAGGTGGGTGACTCAGCGGGAAGGGAAAGGGTGGGGGCTGGAATCTCCGGGCCCCCAGGGCCTGGAGGAGGAGGTCAAGTTGTCTCGTCTGGCTGATGGTCAGGGAAGGAGGAAGAAGCTGCTGGAGACAGAGGAAGGATAAAACGACCTCTCGTGACCCAACCAGGGTGGAATCCAATCCTCCCCAGAGCCGGCTGTCACCCTCAGTGTCGCTGAGGCCACGCCCAGGCCAGACTGCCACTGTGGCTGCAAAGACCTAATTAGCTGCCTCCCCTGTCAAAGTGGGAGATCAAAAGGACACAGCGCTCATCACTCCAGACTCCATCGACCTGGGCCCCCTAAAAGAAACCAAAGCCACGGGTCTGTCATACAAAGGCAGCCATCCCTCCATAGAGGCAATCTGGTTTTTCCCCCAATTAATTCTGAATTTGAAAATTACTAACCCATTTTATTTTACATCTCCAGGCGGCAGGGGCCTCCTTTCAAGGGTGCGGCAGTGGCTGCAGTTGCTGGAACAGTGGCTGCTCTGTCTGAGCCTCACTTCCTCTGGCTCCAGCTGCAGGTTCCTCCAGGCCAAGCAGGGAGTTTCCTCATTCTTGGGGGAGGAGGGGGTGCTTTCGGCTTTGCGAGCCCTGCAATGCTCACCGCCCACCCCCCAGCTGCTCGCCACCCTCTGTGGGTAGCGAGTTTGGGACTCCCTGGTTCCATGAGTCAGAGCCAGGCTGGAGACAGACAGCAGGCTTCCTTTATTAAATCAGCCTCCTGCCCTGTACACCGCAGAGAGAAGCTATAATTACTCGTTTGGCCTGGCTCTGAGAACTGAGCCACAGATGCTTGATGAGGAGGGATGGTTCCTGACTCCCGCATTTATCAAGTGCACCCCAGTTTGGAAATAAGAACAAACAGCCAGAGGTTGAGGCCTGTTACACAGATGTCAGATGTTCTGCATATATAATGGGGTGCACTGGACCTGGACTTTGGTGTAGATTGCAAGAAAAACTGCTATCTCAAAGCTGCCAGGAGTTTTTCTGTCTTGTTTTGTTTTTTTAATGCCTCCTGCCTCCCTGCCAGTCTCATTTGAGGCAGGCTGCTCACTGCTGAGGTTGTTGGTTTTTAAGAGATAAAGGAAAAGGCAACAGAACATTGTTTTGGATCCTCAGGTCTGTTTTAGCCATTAGGCAGAGAGACCCCGAATCTCAGGCCTCCCAGGCCTAAAGAAATGTGTGAAAACTGAACCCCGAGAAAAGAGTTGGCTCTAAAAGAAAAAAAATAAAACCACTAAATCAACATAGCGTAGTCAATCTTCATGAACTGTTCAATTTAGTCGTCATTGGCATAATCATTCATTCATTCATTCCTGGAAGCATACATTTCTGCCGTTCATTCACCAAATGCCTGCTGAGCTGCTCCCTTGACCAAGCGCATTTTCCGGCCCTGGTGCCCCATAAGCACTAAACCAATTAAAGATACAGACAGAACTAAGCAGACAAATATTCCTGCCCTTGTGGGTCAATAACAGACCCACAATAACAGCAATAATAAGTAAATTGTATGGTCTGTTTGAGAAAACAAGGGTGATTGATAAGAGGCAAAAATAGAGCAGGGTTAAGGGAATTATTGGTGAAGGAGATATTCATAAACATCTCATGACATTTAAGACATTTGTAGGTTAGAGCTCTCCCACAGTGAGAGTTCTCGAGTCTGCATAATGGTTGCTGAGAAATTATAACCAAACATAAATTAAATGAGTTGCATTTGACTAGAGCAAAATTTTTTAAAATCCTCTCACCTTTGTTTATAAGCAAAATGTGGGTGCATGTTAAATATATTTGGTGGGAGATAAAACATGAAAGTGCCATGGCATCTGTCCCTGCCTCTGATTATCAGCAGGTAAAGGCACACATTCAAGTATCACTGGACTATGATATAGTGGTTGAGGGCTTGGGTCAGATGCCGGGGTTCAGGTTCAGTAAACGACTCCATCATTTACTACTTGTGTGATTCTGGGAAAGATACTTAATTTCATTTCCCCCTCTCTTATATGGGGGTAATATAGAACCTCCCTGATAGGGTTTCTGGAATGACTAAACGAGATAACAAAAGTAAAGGTGGTAGCTAGCACAGCACCTGGCACCAAGTAAGTGCTTAATACACAGTATCTATTATTACTGTTGTTGTGATGATGATGACAGTGATAATAATGATGAGGTACCAGGCACCGTGTTGGATCATGGGGACCCAGAGTGGAACGAGACAATGACACGGTCCCAACTGGAAGAAGCCTTCCAAGCATACTGTGCTTCGTTAAATCTCAGGGGCCCCTGGCAGGGTGATCTCTGCTGCATCATTGGCCATTTGTAAACCATACTTGAATGGCCAATAAAAATGAACGGAACACAGTGAGATACCACTTGATAACCTTTCAGTTGGAAAAAAATTAAGAAGTCTGATAACGCCAAGTGTTGGAGAGGATGTGGAGTAACAGGACCTGAACATGTTTGTTGTTGGTGAGACTGTAAATGAGTACATTCACCTTGCTTTCCAGGAGACATATGCAAGGATGCTCAGCTCAGTATGTTCAGAGTAATGAAAAGCTAGTAACAACCCAAATGTTCATTGACAGGAGAATAAATAAATACATGGACATAATAGTTTTAGCAATACAATACATTGAGGAAAAAGTATATTTCATAAGGCTAGATACAGCAGAATATTCTCTTAACAAAGTGAAAACAACAAAAATTTAAACAGTGCAACTTTAGAAAAATATATTAAATAAATTTAATTTCTAGAAAAGCAAATGAATGGTAAACTCAAGATTCAGGAAGGGTGAGGGAGGCATAGTGATGGGAAGGACAGAAACAGGCAGGAAGAATTGGGTGGTGAGTTCACAGGGGTTTATTATAAATAAATAAGTAAAAATAGATAAATAATAAATAACCAGACATGTGTTATGTAAGGTACAAATGAACATGAATGAATGCTGTGAATCCAAGATTATGAATAATCCTGGGCGCTTGGATTCAATAAAAAAGAAAATGAAACTCTACTCGGGAAGGGTATGAAGCACACCTAGGAAGGGTGTAGGCTTGTCAAGAGAGAGTAGGTGAAGGACCCTGATGAGAGGCAGAGGTGTGTGAATTCCCTTGAGGCTTAGGCAGCCTTGACCTTGGAGGTGGGGGACCCTTCACCAGTCATGTGCTGCTGTGCAGGTTCAGGATTGTCACCTGCGGTCAGAGGGTAGGGGTGAGTGGTCACTGTGATGGGGTCAGGGAAATGCCCCTGGCAGAGCCCTATTCAGGTGCTGGGTCTCTCTGCATAGTGACTGACCCTCAGGACCTTCTCCCTGGGGTCTTTGCCAGGCCTGTCCTGGACAGACCTCCAGCTCCTGTGTGCGGTGTTCTCAGACAGGACCAGCCCTGCCCTGTCCAGCCCTGACTCGGAGGATGCCGGATATGTGTCGAGAATCTGTTCCAGCTGGGAGATCCCGCACCTCCCCAAGAAGATGCAGTCTGGTCACTGAGCCCACAGTCCTAGCCCTTCTCTTTACTGTGTGGTGGGGAGCCCAGGGGAAAGTGCTCTCAGACAGCTGAGCCGCCTGCTGTCATGGTCAGCTCCCATGGGCCCCAGGCTGGAGCAATTGCTTTTTCATTGATAAAATCTGCTCAAGGCCCCGGAGGCTGGCACCAGGCAGACGACGCCTGTCAGGCCAGCTGATTGACTCCATGGACAGAACTAACGGGGACCGTCAGAGGCATATGGAGGGCAGTCCTGTCCTGCCTCTCTTCTGTGCTACTGCCGGTGGAGTCAGGGCTTCCAGGCTCTGTGAGCGGCTTAAAAACCCCTCACCCATCCCCACGCCCCAGAACAATCATTGGTGCCTCAAGAAGCTGGAATCAGAAAGACCCCAGATCAGGTTGTAGCTGGGCAGTTTCTAGCTTCGCATTAGCTTAATTCCCTAAACCCATACAACGGGGACAATCATACGGCCTTTGCCTGACTAACAGGTGTCAGTGAGGACTGCATGACACCATTGGGAACAAAATGCTTATCAGACAGAAAGGTCCACTACATCTGTGCTAAAATACACGCCCGTTGAGGGTGGGAAACATGTCTGGCTCTTTTTCTGCTGTACTCCCAGGATCAAGGACAGTGCCTGGCCCAGGGTAGGTGCTCAATAAAAATACTTCTTGAATGAATGACTTGGAGTATTACAGACTAGAGTAAAAATGATGGTGATGATAATGATAATTATTATGATATGATAATTAATTGCATCTTGACTGTGTACCAGGGAAAATGCTAAAAGCTTTACATAGATAATTGCACTGAAGCTTCATGACAACCCAGTGAACGAGGTGCTGGTATCATTCCCATTCTGCAGGTGAGTTAATGGGATTCAGGGAAGTTAGTGGTTTTCCCAAGGCCACACCCTGGCAGAATAGGTTGTTACCCAAGTGACATGATTTAGGGGGTTCGGAGAAGCTCGCTACCCAGAAGTAGAGCCCAGGCCGCCTTAGTGCCTGAGAGTCCACCATGATGATCACTGGATTTTGACACCATTTTCACTCTTCAAGATTTCAAATAAAAGTGCAGATGCCTCTGGAAAACAGTTAAGCCAAAATTTCTAATCAGAGAATAATCTGGTTTACCTGTTTGCTTCCTAAGCATAGATCTTGCAGAGATGGGATTCAGGGGCAGTGCCCGAGTGAGGAGAGGTTACCCAAGGTGGACAGGAGGGCTGCTAGGAAGGGGCTGAGAAAGGGTCCAACATGCATGTTGACTGTTCTGTTGAGGACTGGCCTAGGACCTGAGGAGAGCAAAAGGGTGTTTGGGTCACCTTTAAGGGCACCTTTATGGGGCACTTTGACATAGCAGCTGGAGGATACTAGAAGGTTGTCCCAGAGAGGGGTAGCAGTCTTGGGGAGTTATCGTAGGGGACTTGCTTTTATATTTGAATTTTTTATAATGAGAATATATTCACATACTACTTGTGTGGTTAAAAATATATTTAAGTAAAGGAAAAACTAAGTGAGGCGGGGGTGGGGGAAGGTTGAGGAAAGGTCACGGGTTGGTCTCTCCAGAGGAACGTAGCCTCCAAGAGTGCACAGCCCGCGCCAGGCTGCAGCTCTCCAGGGTCTGGCTGATTTACTGGAGATGAACGGCAGCCCCCAGCATTCCCAGGGCACGATGGCCAACAAGCCTGATCCACAGCTGGGGGGGAAGTCTTTTGCCTTTGCAGTTGGCAGCATCTCTGTGCCTCTGAGCCTTCCTCATGAGAGACTCATTATGCAGTTTGGTCACATGCCCTGTGCATTTTAATGAATGAGTCAGGGGACAGACTCAATTTGAAAGAGGAATCGCAGCTCTCTGGGCTGGGTGAAGGGCTCTCAAGGGATGCTCTCACAGCTTGGATTACAAGAAGAGGAAAGAAGGAAGCTATTTCCATTTAGAAAAAGGAAAGGGAGGTCTGAGGCAGGAGGGTCAAGAGGAAGGGAGGAAAGAAGGAAGGAGAGGGAGGGAAGGAGAAAGAGACAGAAAGAACAGTCTAGAGTTCAGAAAACAGTCCTGGAACAGATGCTGCCCACCAGGCCCTCTTTGCTTCTTTACCCTCCACTTAGTTACTCAGAACATTTAGTGCTTTTTAAGTGCCGGCTGCCGCACTAAGCATGGGAGTCACAAGACAAATGAGACAGAGTCCTTGTCCAAAAGGCGTCTGCATGAGACCAAACCAGTTTGGTTAAGTCAGAGTAACTACACAGGAGTCTAATTTGAGAGGTGGGGGTGGGCAAAAGAAGGTGAGGTTCACTCCCTCCCTGGGGGTGCACCACGGAGGGTGGGAGATCCCCTACTGCTGGGGAGGGCTACCACCTCTCCGGCGCTTCCCTCTTGCCAGATGTAGGATGTGTGTTCCATGGTTAGCATCTCCTTGAAGCCTGGCAAGGATCCCACAAGGCAGATCCTGTTACTGTCATTTTTTTTTTTTTTAACCGAATAGGAAATTGCAGCAGAGAGAGCCGCCTGCCCAAGGTCACCCAGGGATTTGAACTCAGGTTTGTCTGACTCCAGAGCTCTTGGCAGCTCGAGTCTACGCTGTCAGCCAACCACTGGATGGGGAACGCTGGGGAAGGCCTTTCCCTTCCCAGGCTTCCTTCCAAGAACACTCTGAACCCCCAGGAGGAAGAGGTTGGTGTGAGTCCAGATGCAGTCAGCGCCAGGCAGCCTGGGAGCGGATCTGAAACCTCGCTGAGCGAGGCTGTGTGTGAGACCGAGAGCCCAAGGGCGGTGGGGAGAGGAAGGAAGCTCAGCCTCACCGTGGTCAGTTGGGGCAGCGTGCCCGTTCCCAGCCTCCACACCACAAAACACAGGGCAGCAGATGCTCGGCAAATGGTTGTGTGGGAGTGAGCCTTACCCTTAGATGGCGGGCGGGCAGGCAGTGTCACCGAATTACTCAACAAAGCCCCCTCGGCTTTGAACTTTAAGCCAGGCTCTGCTGGAATGGGGCATAGGGGGAGGAGGGGAGGTCTCGCCCCTGTGAAGAGGATGCCTGCCATCCCCCTGGCCGCCCCCCCACCCCGACCCCAAAGTGGGAGAACATGGCCTGGGAAGAAGCCAAGAACTGAAAAGCCACGGCACACCCACATTCTTATGAATTTTTACAGCTGGAGAGAAAGAACGATACACAAACACAGCAGGACTCAAGGGCCCTGGGCTTCGTGCTGGAGAGAAAAGCAAGGCCACCTGCCATGAACCTGGACTGTGCTCAGAGACAGCCAGCTTTTGCTGAGTGATTACTACATGCCAGGGCTCTCACACACACTATCCCACCGAATCCTGACGGCCTCCCTGGGAGGGAAGTACTGTGATTATCCATCGTACCCAAGAAGAGACTGAAGCCCAGAGAGATGAATAGCTTGCCAAGGTCACATGCTTTCCCCACTTCTGGTTTCCATGAGGAGGGATTTTCCCTAAACACACTCTTGGTCTCTACTCTCACTGCCCGAGCCAATGAAATGACATCTGATCGGAAAGCTTGCGAAGGTCTGTCCCCGCGATCTGCTCTGCTCCCTCCTCCTTCCAGGCTATTCGGAAGCCAGTTTTGTTCTCACACTAAGCTCTGTCCTCTGTGCTCGGTTTTGTGATAATTAAGGTGGTACCTTGGCTCTCTGCCACTCCTTTGTCTTTTTATTCAGTGTGTTCAGAACCTGGATGTGGAAGAGGGGTGCTGTTTTTTGGAAGGCTCTCTGGAGATCCCAGCAACACTGTGGAGGATCCTGAGAGCCCTGGCCAAGCAACCCCTACTTGACTTGGGTTTCTGCTCTTCCTCCACATCTTGGCAAAAGACACTCTTGGCTCTGGAACCAATGTCCTTTGGGAGACAACAGGCCGATAACTAATACAGCCTTAACCCTTCCCCTCACCTTTTTTTTTTTTTGGACTGGCATTTTTTTCCTGGGATGAGGAAAACTAAGTCCTGTACTCAGTTTCTTGCTGTAAAGGGAATCGGTCATGAGAGGGTGTCCCTGGGGTGGCAATGACTTGGCCCGCGTACCAGCTTTTTCCCTTGCCACCTGCCAGGGCATCAGTGATGGGTACCTGACCCACCCCGACTGCTGCCAGCCTAGACTGTTTACTCTGGAACAAACCCAGGCAGCTGATCCAGACCCTCTGTCAGGCCCTGATTAAACCATACGCTGTGTATCCCAGTTTCCAGTTCCAGCAGATCTGCTGGTGAATTCAGAATCAGTTTTACTATGTGGGACTTACGGCCAAGCCCATATTACCCTGCTGTGAGACTGTGGGTAAAATCTTTACCTGCTCTGTGCTCTGAATTCCTCATCTGTAAAAGGGGACAGGACCTGTACTCCTGTCTGTCTCCCAGGGCTGTTATGAGAGCAAATACATAGAGCATATTTGAAAAAGAATGAAAGACACTGCATGAGATAGAGGAAATTATCATTTTTTGAGCTTTCATAATGTGCCCAAAGACTCACTAAGCATTATAGCGAGCATCTTCAGTTTTGTCACCAAGCGCTGAGCCACTTTCATTTTGGTAATCACGCCCAACTCCCTCTCCAATTCCCCGCTAAGGCTCAGTCCTAACTTCCACCCTTACGGTCCTGGAGATCCATGGACCCCACCTAAGCGAATGAGTGTGTCTCAGTCCCCTGGACCTTAGTGACTGCTGCACAGATGGCATGTGACCCAGTCAGGGTCAAGAGATCTTTCCTAGAGCTTTTGGAAAAGAGATTCTCTCTGGAGATCCTGAAAGGATCTAGGGGCCAAAACGGACGCTGTCATCTGGTGTGCCACTTGAAAAACAAGATGTGGCGCCCAGAAGTAGGTAGAAAACAAGTCTGGCTTTTGAGATTGGAACCCCGAGCCCAGCCAGGGATACCGATTATAATAAATAAACACCCAGCTCCTCCATAATTCCTGGCCCAGAGATCCGAGAATCCTTGCAATTTCCTAAGTGATCGGAGCAAAAAAGGTGTCTTTTGTTATGTTAATGACGTGACTTTTGGAAAGTACCCAAGGATGAGGGCTGGTTATCCAAAGAATCAAACAAGTGATTAGAAGGTTGGAACTTCGAGTTGCAACCTCGCTGACCTCCCAGGAGGGAAGAGGGACTGGAGTTGGAGTTCAGTCCCCAGTGGACAATGATTTAATCTACCATGCCTATGTTAGGAAGCCTCCATAAAAACACAAAGGTCTATATTCAGAGAGCTTCCAGGTTGGTGAGCGTGTGATTTGGGGAGAGTGCTGGGCTGGGAGAGGGCATGGAAGCTCCAGACCCTTTCCTTACACCTTGCGCGGTACATCTCTTCCATTTGGCTGTTCCTAAATTAAACGCTTTTATAAGAAACTGGTAATCTAGTAAGTGAACTGTTTCTCTGAATTCTGTGAGCTGCTTTAGCAAGTTAATCAAACCTGAGGAATGTGGTTGAGGGAGTCTGATTTATGGCTGGCCGGTCAGAAGCACAGGTGGATAACCCAGACTTGTATTGGTGTATGAAGTGGGGCGGATGTGAGGTGAAGGACAGTCTTGTAAGACTGAGCCCTTAATTTGTGGGGTCTGGCACTATCTCCAGGCAGATGGTGTCAGAACTGAGTTGAATTGTATGACACCCAGTGGGAATCTTGGAAAATTAATCCCTTGGTCCTGAGGGGACATCCCTCCTCCAACCACCAATCATACATTGGAAATTAGGTGCAGAAACCTCTCACCACCCCTGGACTTCTCAGCTTAATGTCAGCCCCCAAATTCCTCTTGTGCCCAAAGGTATCTCCGGGTAGATTTTCTATCCCTTGTTACCAAGAGACTCCTAATGGATATGGCATTATTTCAGTTATTCTTTTCACCAACTGTGAGCTAAGTAAGGGAACCCCTATTTTACAGATGAGGAAGAGGAGCTGAGGACAGAGAAGCTATGTGATGTAAGTAGTGGGGGCAGGACTTGAACCAGGACTCCATTCTATCCACTCCACAGGAACTTGGTAATACATCTGAGTCTCAGAGCCGGCTCCGTCACTTTTCTTTCGTCAGCAGTAGAGCATCTGCTGGGAGAGGAGAGCCCTGATTCTCCTGCAGTCAGTGGCTGAGGGAGGACCTACTTCACTGGGTGTTCTCTGCCCCCTGTGCCCTCTTCCTGGAAGAAAAACGCCAATAGAGGAGGAGCTTAGTTAATTCCTGCAGGGCTTAAGTTTGATGTCAAGGGCCTGGGGGGCTCCAAATGGCCCATATTTTCTCCTCCTACCAGGGATTGAGGCTTCAGTGCCTACCTTTTAAAGTTCGACTCTTTCTTCTGAAGATACTGGAGTCTGGAAAATGCAACTACATCTCAGGCCTCCAGGGCTTACAACCTGAGCTGCTTTGTAGGAATAAGGGCCTTGAGAGGGGTTGAGGGGACCGGGTGCATGGTGGGGCTGGTAGAGGTGGCACTCTGGAAGAGGAAAAGGGTACAGAAAGGGACGCCAGAGGATTGGGTAATTCTCACTTGGTTGAAGGAGCATTATTTGATCACCGCTGAAGCTAGGTTTTGGGAACATGAGGGTTTGTTCTGTCTACGTGAGTATGTGTTTGAAATTATCCATAGTAATATTTTAAAGTGCAATGCGTAATTTAAAAAACATGTTTTGTGCCTTGGTCTTTGCAGAACCCTTGACGCCTATCTTGTGCACACCTCACAGATGATCCCCGCCCCCCCGCCCCAGTTTAAAGATGGTAAAACTGAGGCGCAGAGAGGCGAAGTCACTTATGCAAGGTGGAAATGAGTTGAACCTGGGCCTTCCAATTCCTATATTCCAAGGTTAACCCAGGGCAGAGGGTAGTAGAGGCAGGTTGGCAGCCCCTCCTTGACGGGAGCTAACAGGCAAGGATGACAAAGTGAGCCAGTACGGTCCAAGTCCCAGTCTTGCCCAGAGGCAGCCCAGCCTGTGTGTAACTGGCGTGGCGCAGACCCCGGCAGGGCCTCAGGGAGTCACTGAGCACACAGTGAAAGGCTCCCAGCCAGCGACTCCATGTGCTCCTTGGTAGTTAAGAAAACACTGAATCGAGCCCAGCAGGCTCTGGCCCCAGAGCCGTTCACGAGCATCCTGAGGACTGTTGCCTGAACATCTGGGTCTGATAAAGGAGACCCCACGTGGGCTTCCCTGCCGCCTTGGCCATGGCTATTTCTGCACGTACCCTTGAAGCTCTGTGCGTGTGGCTGGTCTTTTCTTTTCTTTCCTCCCAAACATATGGATTCCCAGCTCCTATTTCAAACTCAAATACTCCTCTGCTATAAACTCCCCAAAGCTCTCAATTTCCTTTTTCCATTGCTCATTCTTTCCTAAAGTGCGTGAAAAAAAAAAAAAAAGCTCCTCTCTTCGCTCTGTTCCAATTTCCTTATTTATGAAAGAAGGGCAAGGAGAATGGTAATTTCAATGATCAAAGTTAAGCAAGGCTCGATTCCTTCCTTAGGAGAACACACCTCAACAAGCCGAGAGGTCCCAACTTAGCAGGGACGAGAACAAATCACAGGAAAGCCCTAACTCCCCCTAAAACACTCATCCTGCAGGAGGCCTGACACAGTGCCATCTGCTTCCTTTATCTGGCTGCAGCGTCCTCTTTGAAAGTCACTAATGGAATAGAAAGAAGAAAAGTCACGGGCATGATTCCCAGAAGGTTACTGCCAAAGTGGGAGTGCGTCATCTGGGAAGGGAAAAACAGGTCCTGGCCTGCTCCTGAGCCTGCAGCCTTTTATTTCTCCATGATGACGGCGACCTACCCCTGAGAGGCAGAAACAGCCCAGTCCTGGGCACGGAAACACTGGATAAATCCGCATCAGCAGGGTCAGGGAGGAAAAGGGACCTAGTGCATCATCAAGAGCCTAGGGGACAGAAGGTCCTCACTAGGGGCTCTCATGTGCCTTCAGGGACCCAGGAGGTAACATAAAAGGCAGGGGACACTGGTTTCAGCCTGGAGGAGCAATGGCCCTGTAGACAGCGAGTCCTCTCTGGAGGGCAGAAGCCACCCACCTCTGGCTAGTTATATTGTGGGGAGAATATGAGCCTGGTGTTGCCAGATCTTCCATTTTTCCAGAGAAGTGGAGATCCGGATTTTACATGAAGTCTTCTGATTTGGGAAGGGGTTTTGATGACAAATTTTGCAAAGGCTGGCATTCTGAGCTAAATAAGACCGAGCTCTGGCAGTCTGAGTTCACCTGAGCACCCCCTGTGGGCAGCCCTGACCCAGGAGCTGGGTCCTCTCCACCTGCAGTGTGGCAGGCACTCCGGGGGAGGAGGCCAGGACGAGGTCAGATGAAGTCACGGGGCGAAAGGCCTCGCCGGGCACAGGAAGGAGGGAGGACCGCCTGCTGTTCCCAGGCTCATAAAACACTCTAAGACTCCTGTCACTGTGTCATGCTGGATCTGCTGCCAGTTGGGTCCTTACCAACAACCCTCCCATCCCCTTTAGAAACTTTCCTCCTCCCCCAGGCCAGCTCATGTGGCCAGTTCAGAACTCTTTCTCCGCGTGAGGCAGGTCGACACTGTAGCCTCTGACCACATTCGAGACAACCTTCAAGACAACTTAAAATTCACCTGCCCAGCACAACACTATAAATCAAATATACTTCAATTAAAAAAAAATTCACCTGCCCGTTGAAGATGCAAGTGACACCTTCTTTCTCTCAGGCTCGACACAACCATGACCAGTAACTCTGTGTCCTTAAGGAGCTCTTTTTCTCCCCCTAAAAAATCACACTGTGCTCCAAGGACAACCTCTGTTCCTCATCTCTGTGAGAGGAAAAATGAAGCATAGAGTTGGGAGCTATTTGCCAAAAGACAGATTTGGGGAGGACCCTGAATACCTGGCAGAGCCACACACGAAGCTTTTTTTTTTTTTTTAAAGTTCAGGTGCCTTCCCAATTTGGACACAGTCAAGATTAGATGAATTTCCTCACAGTGGGATGGGGCAGGGATCTAGAGGGCAGATGAGAGAAGGTTTTAGACAAAGGTGTGATCATGGGATCTCTTTCCCTGGCATCACCTTTACTCTGCCAGTTTGATTCTTTTATTCTTGCAAATCTCTGTAGACAGGGAATGAGAAAGATGAGTGGGAGGAGATGACAAAAGGAGAGTTTTAGAGCAAGGGAAAGTACATTGCACAAGCAGCTGCCTGCAGCAGGGTGTGTACGTGAAGCTCTGTGTGTGTGTGTGTGTGTGTGTGTGTGTGTGTGTGTGTGTGTGTGTGTGTGTGTGTGTATTTGCATGCTTAGTTTGTACGCAAGCCATTTTGGTAGAAGGAGAAGTGTTGTTTCTCTACTTCAGTAAATATAATACCCTCCTAAGAGAACCCTCATGACTCCTCTCTCTCTCTCTCTCTCTCTCTCTCTCTCATCCCACCAACACAGTGCTGCTATTCATCTAATCCGTATATACTCATTGTGCACCTTCTTGGTATCTGGCACTGTGATTTGCCCTGAGATTACATCAAAGACCAAGAAAGACACAGTCCTCCTTCTCAGGGGGGCCCCAGTTTAAGAGGGAGGCAGGCAAGTTAATGGGAAGCCGGGTAAGCCCTCAAATAGGGGAAGTGGAGTGGAGAGCTCGTGGAGGAGGAGGACTGACCTGCAAGGCAGAGGGAGAGGCGGGGGAACATTTTCTAGAAGTGAGGTCTAAGCTGAGATCTGAAGGATGAGCTGGAACTAGACAAGGAAAAGGGAAGGTGAGCATCTCAGGCAGAGGAAACAGCACAGGCAGAGATCTGGAGGTCAGATTCCCCCTAATGCTAGATGACACATGCTGTTTGAGCTAAGGCAACTTCCAACCCAGGGAGGGTTTCAGGAGAGCTCTGGGGCCAAGTGTGGGACCGGCATGGCAGTGGTCATAAGCCAACCTTAAAAATCATCCTTCTCAGATTTAATGCTCAGTTAAAAGCATTTAAAATGTCTCCAGGCCTTAGGGTACTTGGAATATAGGATGGAGAACTAAGAATTCAGGGTATATTTGAATATAGTCCCTCTTCCCGATAAAGGACACAAACGCTAAGGGTAAAGCATAGAACCTGGGACAAAATGACTTTTCAATTCCAATTTACAACTGAAGACAAAGAACATTCGTACCTCTTTTTTAAATGGAGGTACTGGGGATTGAACCCAGGACCTCATGCATGCTAAGCACCTGCTCTACTACTGAGCTATACCCTCCCCCAACATTCATACTTTTGTTCTTCTCTCCCCCCTCACAAGCACTCACCTGGTGGGCTAGGCAGAGTGTTAAGATTTTTTATATATATATTTTTTTTTATGGAGGAGGAAACTGAGGCTCAAGGAGGGAGAGTATCCAAGGTCATCGGTTCATTCCTTCCTTGACTCAGCAAGCAGAGCATCTGCTGTTGGCATGCATGCACTAGGCACTGCGGATACAGTGGTGAATGACACAAGACAGTCTACTCATTGGAGCCAGGGTTCAAAGCCATTGCTTCCAGTTTCCAATTCCGTGTCCCTTCCAATACACTGAACTGCAGTTGGATATGTTGTCTCCGGTGCCACGCTCCAGTGGACAGGTGTTTACTGCCTCAGTCTTTGTCAGCACTACCCAACCCCACCCCCCCACGCAAACATACCATAAAAGAAAAACAGCATAGCTGCTTTGCAAATGCATCTTCAAGGCAAGGTGCAGGCCCAGATTTTCCCTGTAAGTCCCTCCCATATGGAAACTGTACCTACCAAAAGTTGTCAGGGACCGAGTTGTCTTTGAATTACTGGGAAATTTCCCATTCCACCTCCATGCCCTGAACTAGCCCAAAGCCAGTGCTTTTAAACCCTCACCTTTTAAAAATCTTCCCTCTAGGGAGGAGGATATAGCTCAGTGGTAGAGTGCATGCTTAGCATGCACGAGGTCCTGGGTTCGATCCCCAGTACCTCTATCAAAGAAAAGAAAAGTCTTCTCTCTGAACACTGTCTTATGGAAGTAGGGATGGGATGAAGGTTTTTTTCCAAAGCCAAAAAGGAAAGATTGAGAGGGAGGAGAAAGCAGGGAGTGAGCAAGGGACGAGGAGACAACAGACCCACTCTGCCTCCCGCATAATTCTGCCATGAGCTAAAATCCGGCCAAGGTCAGAGATGACTGGCAAAACCCAACCAGACAGACGTCCCTCAGAGATGCTTGGGAGAGACTGGTGTATCTCCCCAGAGCCTGGGCCATGTTATTTCCTGGGGCGAAGCAAGTCACAAAGGATGAAAGCTGATGACTGAACGTCTGGGGCAGGGTGGGAGGCCTTGCCAGGAGGTGGGGGTGGAGCGGTGGAAAGGGAGGAGGGGTGGAGACTTGGCGGGTTTCACACAGACACATCTCTTCATTTTTCCAGACTGGAAAAAGCTGTTTGGGCTGTGCACATTTGCAGAGAGTCACGGTATTTACTACGCTTCCTGGCTCGACAGATTTCTTTCTGTCATTCAGTCAAACGCAGCTTGTATTTTTCAGGGCCAGAGCTGAACAGACCGTGGAGGCTCTTCCCCCACCTTGTGTTCAAAAACACATCCCAGGTGACTCAAAAAGCCCAGCTCACATGGGCAGCAGGAGCGGGTGCGGGTAGCATATTGTAGAGATAAAGACCCATGTTTAGACAAACAGTGTCTTCCCCTTGGAGGGGTTTAATGACGCTCCTATTTTCCCAGAGAGCATTGTTTTTTGAGCAGCTGGAAGAACTGCTGTACTAGAAATCGATCCCTGTATTTTGCCTGTGACTCTCGGTTATCCATGTTGATGGTGGGGGCAGGGCAGGTGGGTAGTTCAGGGGAGTGAGGTCATTTTTAAAAAGTGGTTAATAATAACATAAAAAAATCCTTTCTTGCCAAAATGTGCCTATCCGGGGAAAGTTGTCTGTTGAATCACTGTATACGCCAAGATATTAATTCAATACAACAAACATTAACTGAGCATGTAGTGGGTGCACAGCATGGTGCTACAGGTGGAAGTACCCAAGCTGACCACAACTTAATGCTTCACCTTTTTTTTTTAAAGAAAACTGAGTGTGAGCCCAAATGGCATTCACAGCCAATGGTGGAATTTCAGGCACCAGGGATGAGACAGGTCAGTAAGGAAAGTCTTCTGGGGGTGGGGGTGGGGGTGGGGGAGAGCTTTTCCCAAACCCCTTCACATCACAGTCACAGGCTCTTGTATGGGTAATGCCAGCCAAACCACTACACTGAAAGCATAGTCATCAAATCTTGCTCAAAACCTCAGAGTCACGCTGCCCGAGAGTCAGAGTGGGAGCCTGGTCCTCAGAAATGACATAATGACATACTCAGGCAACCTCTGACCTCTTCAGCCAGGGGGAGGGTAAATAAACAGATACCCCTGATGACGCAGATTAGCATCACCTGATGCAATGGACTAGCGCCTCCAACCTCCTCCTCTTCTTGGGCTGGCAAAGCACAGAGTCATCTTGCATTAATTTAAGAGAGAAAGGACCCACCCAGGTCCTTTTGAGCCAGGAGCCATGGGGAGTTAGGAGGGGTGGAGGCGGGTGGAGGAAAGCAGGGAAGGGTCTTTAGGGGACCAGAGGAGTCGAGGGAGCTAGGAATTCTGTATAGTCCAAGTAGACTATGCCAGATATAGCTCAATTTTTTTTTTCTTTTAAAAGACTATTATGGGTTTCCTTTCCAAAGTGGAAATGCAGGGATGGAAAAATGAGTTTCAGTTGCTATGGAAATAGGAGTTGGCTGGGGCCTGCAGGAGCAGCAGCTGGAGTAGAGCAAGTGGCCAGGAACCTGGCCCTGTGACAGAGGGGGCTTCTGGCTGGGGGTGAGACAACAACAGGCTTCAGCAGGAAGGATGAGGAGGAAAGAAGAGAGAACAGGAGACAGAGATTGTGTCTCCAGACACTGCAACCTACGAATTCTGCAGACATTTGGAGTGACACAGAATGGCGTGCGTGCATTTGTGTGTGTGTGTGTGTGTGTGTGTGTGTGTGTGTGTGTGTGTGTTTGTGTGTGTGTGGGGGGGGGCTGTGTTGTATGGGCATCCCCACAGGCCAATAAAGTGAGATGCAAAATAAATCCAATGCCTGAAAGAGAATGGAGTTTCACTGGAGACCCTGAGGTCAGGAAAGCCCTAAGACAGTTGAATGACTGAGAGGAGAAGCCGGCCATTTAGAAACCTTCCAGGAGGTTGGGGGAAATGCCTGAACAGGGACTGGCCCTCACATGGTATGTTCCCTCACCTTTTGTCCTCACGTAGCTCCTCAAATTGAAACTGGTGTGGGCCAGAAACAGAGCCGAAAAAATCCCCACGGATTTTTGACTATGGGGTGGGTAAGCTGGTTGCTCTATTTAACCTGCACCTCTGGGAGACTGTTTTTGTTCCAGGTAGAAAGTAGCCATGACTCTCGAACTTTGGGATCTTCCAGCCTGAGGCTTTGAAGGGGTCTGGATGTTCTCAGCATCACATTCTGGGGAGATGCTCTGATTAGGCCTATGGTGACTTCAGGTCTTTGCTGGATCCCTCAGCAGGGCCCACCTGAGGGGCTATTAGGCTATTCCCACTCCCACCCCCATAAGAGGAACCACCCAGGCCTTTCCCCCCATCATAGTTGGGGTGAGAGGTCAGGGAGACCTCACATTCATGAAAGGACTCATATAATCCTGTCACTCTCTCTATACGCTGTCCCTGAGAAACACTGAGAGGATCACATAGTTTAAACTGACCACTATTCTGTATCTTATTTTGTATTTCTTCATTTTTCAATATATCAGGAGCCTCAAAAAGTGGAAGTTGAGAACAATAAAGAATAAAATACTTAGGACTAAACTTGGCCAGGGAGGTGAAAGACTTGTTTCACTGAAAACTGCAAAACGTTGCTGAAAGAAATTAAAGGAGATACAAATAAACGGAAAGACATCCCATGTTCATGGATTGGAAGACTTAATATTAAGATGACAATACTACTCAAAGTGATCTACAGATTAAATGCAATCTCTATTAAGACCCCAATTATATTTTTTGCAGAAATAGAAAAACTCAGGCTAAAATTCATAAGGAATCTCAAGGAATCCCAAATAGCCAAAACAATTTTGAAAAAGAAGAACAAAACTGGAGGACTCAAACTTTATGATTTCAAAACTTACTACAAAGGTACAGTAATCAAAATAGTATGTTTCTGACTATAGGCCTGTAGAATAGGAGAGAGAACCTAGAAATAAACCCTCGCATATACAGTCAAATAATTTTCAACAGAGTTCCAAAACCATTCAATGCGGAAAGAGCAGTCTTTTTTAACAAATGGTGTCAGGAAAACTGGATATCCACAGGCAAAAGAATGAAGCTAAACCTTCACTTCATATTGTACATAAAAATTACCTAAAATGGATCAAAGACTTGAACACAGGATCTAAAACTACAAACTCCTATGAGAAAACAGAGGAAATATCTCATGACATTGGAATTGGCAATGATTTCTTTATGATAACTGAAGCCCAGGCAACAAAAACAAAAATAGGTAAACTGAACTTCATCAAAGTTAAAAACGTGTATGTATCAAAGGACACTACTCACAGAGTGAAAAGGCAGAATGGGAGAAAATATTTGCAAATCATATATCTGATAAGAGGTTAATATCCAGAACATACACAGAACTCCTATAACTCAACAACAACAACACAGGAAAACAAAAAACACAACCTGATTCAAAAATGGGCAAAAGGCCTGAAGAGACATTTCTCCAAAGAAGATACACAAACGAACAATAATCATATGAAAAGATGCTCAACGTCCCTAATCATTAGTGAAATGCAAGTCAGATCCACAATGAGCTCCTATTAGAATGGCCATTACTGAAAACAAACAAACATACACGCAAACTAACAAAACAAAAAACAAGTGCTGGCAAGGATGTGGGGTTCCCATTAGGAATCTTTGTGCATTGTAGGTGGGAATGTAAAATAGTGCAGCCGCTGCAGAAAATAGTACACAATTCCTCAAAAAATAAAATATAGAATTACCTTATGACCCACTCTAGAATTAAAAGAATTAAAAGCAGGGATATTTGTCCACTCATGTTCATAGCAGTATTATTCACAACAGCCAAAAGCTGGAAGCAACCCAATTGTCCATCAACAGACAAATGGATAAACTAAATACTGTATATGCATACAACAGAATATTATTCAGCCTTAAAAAGGAAGGAAATCCTGACATTTGCTACATCATGACTGAACCTTTAAGACATTATACTAAGCAAAATAAGCCAGTCACAAAAGGACAAATATTGAATGATTCCACATACGTGAGGTACCTAGAGTCATCAAAATCATACAGGTAGAAAGCAGAATGGTGGTTGTCAGAGGCTGGAGGAAGGAGAAAATGGGAAGGAAATCAAAATGAGTTGAACAATTTAAACCTCTTATTTAATGAGTATGAGTTGCCATTTAGGAAGATGAAAAAGTTCTGGATCCAACTGGAGATGGATTGTGGTAATGGCTGGTTGTATAACAACGTATATGTTCAGAATGCCACTGAATTGTACATTCTAAAATGGTTAAAATGGTAATTTTTATGCCCTGTATATTTTACCATAATTAAAATATATATGTATATATATTTAAGTGGAAGTGACCTTGGGTCAGCATCTTGATCTCTGAGAAGCCCAGTAAGGTCCAGCAAGACCGATGAAATGGCCTTTTCCCTACTTCCTTTGTTTGTCAAAACTTACTCCAGGTGCAAACAAGACCACGGGCTGGTGTGGGGGGCCCAGCGTGTGCAGGTGGGACAGAAAGATGAACAAAGATGGGGATCACTGAGGGGACGATGGGACTCCTTGCTTTGAGGCAGGATCTAAAGTGACCAGGGCCAGCAGGCAGGAGTGGGCACAGCAGGGCTCTGGCAGTTCAGAGAGGGGCGGAGGGGACTTCTTGCTTGGCTGCTGCGCGGTTTCGCAGAGGAAGTGGTGTTTGAGGCAGGTTTGAGGGAGTGAGGATGTGCAGATGTGTGAACTGGTGGAGGGCACGCTAGGTGGGTTGTTTGTTTGCCTGGCGTGTGCTGTGACTGAGAGGCAGAAGTTGGGAGAGAATCCTCAGCAGGAGGGGAGGTGACGGGGGAACAGGGACCTGTGCAGGAACTTCTGCCACACCAGCCTGTCATCTTGGTGGGTAAGGACCAGAAAGGCACACTCGGCCTTGATTTGTAACCTTCTGGAGCCAGATCCAGGCGGAATGTGAATGCCAAACAATCATAACTTCTGTTGACAGAGGACTTACCAAGTGTATCTTACTCAATAACCCTAAATGGTGGTCTCAGCTCCATTCCCACCTGGGAAAACTGAGGCCCAAGTGGTAAAGCAAATACCAAGACCAGTGGGGAAAGGGCAGTCTTTTTAACAGCCAGTAAGTGGCAGGGCTGGCGTGTGAACCCAGGCCTACATGGGTCTCAAACTTTAAAATGTATAAGAAAGGCCTCAGGAGCTAGTTTGAAAGCACAAATTCCATTCCCAGCAGCCAAAGCTGGGGTAATTTGAGCAACAACACAAATAAAGTAGAACCGGATCACAGCCCAGGTAAAAAATAAAATCCATGAGCCCACACTGTCACAAATGATAGGAAAAAATAATAAATGGGAGAGAAGAGCCCAATCTCCCATGCAGAATTCTAAATAAATGATGTAGGCAGATTATCTTAAAGAAGATAGAACCACACCCCCACTCCCTTAAGCATGGGCTGCGCGAAGTGACTTCCTTTCAAGAGTGGAGTATGAATGGGGGGAAGCAGCGTAACTTTACAGTGAAGAAACCTGACAAATACAACCCCAGCCAGGTGATCCAGGGAGAGTAACAGTGGTAAGTCATGCTGATGTTATGAATGCTTCATGGGATACGATGAAAATGGCACTTAGGAGGGGAGGGCATAGCTCAGTAGGTAGTGTGCATGCTTAGCACACACGAGGTCCTGGGTTCAATCTCCAGTACCTCCATTAGAAAAAAAAATTAATTAATTAAAAATTTTTTTAAAGCTTTAAAAGAAAAAAAAGGCACTTTATTTCTGCGGTCTTCTTCTCCAAAACCCATACCCCCTAGTCCAATCATGAGAAAAATATCACACAAATTCCAATAGAGGGGTATTCTACAGTATACATGACTGGTACCCCTCAAAACTGTCAAGGTCATCAAAAACAGGATTTCTGAAACATTGTCAGCCAACAAGAGCCTAAGGAGACATGACAACTAAAGGTAATGTAGGATACTGGACGAGATCCTGGAAAAGAGAAAGGACATCAGGTAAACACTCCGAAAACCTGAACAAACTATGGACTTTGGTTATTAATAATGTGTCAGCATTGGTTTGTTAATGATAACAAACGTACTCTAGGTTAACAAACGGTTAATAGTAGGGGAACCTGGGTGTGGCGTATATGGGAACTGTCTGTACTATCGCCTCAATTTCTCTGTAAATCTAAACCGTTCTTAAAAAAAAAAAAAAGTCTATTAAAAACAAATTCCTGGGTTGACCCTCAGAACCCGGGCCTTCTGGTGCACATTTGCACAGATGTAACAGAGCTGTGAACGAAGCCAGGTCCAAGGCTGGCCTGTTGACAGACTTGAAGAAAAGCAGCAGATACAGCGATATCTGCAGGGATGGAAGCAGTTTACACCAAGGACACTGCATGCTTTGCCTCCATCCGACTCCCTGTGGTTAGAGATGGTGCCTCTCGTGAGGCATCAGACTGGCAGCTTTCCTAATGTGAGAACTGACTCTCCCCTGTCAGATGGGGCCATCCCTGAGGGCAGGGCCCACTTCTCCTCTTGAGGAGCTCACAGAGGCCTTTCTCATAGGCCTGAAGTACCACAAATTCTCTGTCTGCATTTTATCTTCCTTTAAGGTAAATCAAGGTTCTTCCTATGAGCAGGAAAAGAGGTTATATACAAAACGTACATCTTTAAAGGCTGGCAAAAGGTCTGCTTGCTCTGAAATAACAGGACTCCTAACTCTTTGGAGAAGCATAAACAATGCTCATAAGCAGCAAACTCAATAATTTGTCGGATTTAGTGCCTTAAGCCTCGTCTCCCACCCCATCCCTCTTCAACACCCCTTGTACCCCAGGCCCCAGGCGTAGACAAGTGATAACTGTAGTAACAGTTTAAAACTGTGATGCTGCGGATTCTATAGTGGAACAAAACTCAACATCCCAGGACGCTGCTTCTTGATTGCAGGAAGTTGTTACTGGGAGGTACACAGCAAATCTCCCTGAAATGTGGGGAGGACATATCAGTAGAATGCACATAAAATGTCTGTGATCACTGATCTGCAAAAGTTCCTAAGGACAGGACAGGATGTGCCTCTGGACAAAGCAGGAAGAGCAAGGGCTGGAAATGAAATCAAGATTTGACAATAGCAGGGGGCGGGGGTGGGGTGGGGTGGGAGGCCAATTCTATTAACATAAGCTGAAGGAATATTAGGTAGAGAGAAACGGTGAGGAGCTCAGGAAAAGCAGTAAGACTTCAAGAGCAAGTCGTTGAGAGTCTGTCTTGTCTGTCACAGAGCAGTGGGAGTTCTGGAAACCCTGGAGCATTAAACGCAGATCAGAGCTTCCCAGAATTCTCCCTGGATAAGGATCAGAAGGTTGGTCCAGGGAGCAGCAGGAAGGCAAGGATTTGGTAATCGATTAGTTATGTCTGTCCCATGGAAGCCGGGGATGGGGATCAGACCAGCAGTGCTGCCCTCTGGACCCCGGTACCCCTCAGAGGATACAAGTATCTCAGGCCATCCTGACATTAAAATCATCCATCTTGCTCACCTTGTTTTGATTCCATGAATATCACTGTTCTAACTAGAATTTGGCGTCCCATGTGACCTCCCAACAGGGGAAAGCATGTGCTGACAGGCTGACATGAGTTTTCAGATGGCTTCACTCTGCTTGTTCCATTGTGATTTAATATGTTTGTGGTCTGGCTTCCTCAGCAGGCTGCTGTGAATTTGGTTAGTTTGTCCCTTTCAGCCTGATTAGCTCCATGTGCACTACAGGAGCTCCATCTTGACCTGCAAAGGAGCATCCCCAGCCTCTGGCCCCTTCATGCCAGCCCTGCGGGGCTCTCCTCTTGACGTCATTAGCCAGCTGCTCTTTGCCACGTCAGTCACCCCAACCACAGCCATCTACTCTAAATCCAGAATGAGCGGTGGGAGGACTGCAAGAAAAAAGGGCTACAGCCACCAAAATAACTTTATAAGTCCTGTTGAATAAAAAAAATAAAAAAGGAAGAAAGAGACCCTGTGCTTAGAGGAAGAAGCCAAGAACACGCCATAAAGAACAAACAGGAGGAACTGGCAAGGTTTAATTGAGAGCAAGGAAGACCCCAGAGGGCCAGTGGGTCCCTGTCATCAACTCTCTGAAGGACGGCAGTGGGGAAAAGGGGACAGGTTTGTTCTCTGGGGCTCCAGAAGAAAGTATGACAACCAAGGGTGGCAGATACAGGGAGACAGATTTTGGCTAGATAGAAAAGAGAAATCCTTTATGGCAGCTTTCCCCTAATATCAGTAATTCAAGTGTCATCATTACTTTTTTTTTTTCTTTCTTTTGTCAAATATGTGAGAAGCAGTATAATCCTGCAACTAGGAACACACACAGGAGCAGGGTGCCTGGGTTCATTTTCTAGTTCTGTCACTTACTAGCTATATAATTTTGGGCAAGTTACCTTACTTTCCTATGCCTGTTTTCTCTGCTAATAACAGTACTACCTCAAATAGTATTTAACTCATGTGATTGTGGTGAGGATTAATTAAATTACACATGCAAAGTGCTTAGAATACCGCCCAACACACAGGATGTGCTAAGTGGTAGCAACGGTTATTTTTATTATAATTTCATACCACCTATACTATTATTTAATATTTTTCTTTAAGCAGACATGTTATTTATATAAATTTATTTCAAAGGAAACTGAATATTACTACTACAAATGCAAAGCCAGAAACACCGGCCTTGTAGAGATGGAAACTGTAAACATAAACATAAAACAATGTTATTAAATTTTAGCTAGCTACTGTTGCCTGTTCCATGGCCTGAATTTGAGGACTGCTGCCTTTTCCAGAAAGGAGACAAACAAGGGTTATACAAAACCGTCTGATACTTCACTGAGACTTCTTTTGTTGACTATAGGCAGGAGGAAGAGTCTGGCAAGTTCAAGGAAGTGAAAGGCCAGTGAGGCTGGAGCCCTGGCTCTGCTCGGGCAGAGAGCGCAGCACAGTGCTGCGGAGGGAGGCAGGGCAGGATCAAAGAGACGGTTTAGAAAGGAAATACTGCTCCTAGAATGAGACTTCATGCCACACCGAATCATCTCATGAGGCACCCAGTTGTTACCTGAACACACTTTAGAAAGCCAAGTCAGAAAAGCATTGTGGAGCCCACCTGTGCTCGTCAGTGCCCCCCGGAGGACACCTGCTGGCAGCTTCCAAACGCAAAGTCTGCCTCTCACTTCTTTCTACGTTTAGGCATCTTCTGGCTGCAGGGTGTGTACTTTAAACCAAATGCAGAAGTGAGGGGATGGGGAGACCTCAGGAGCAACCCTCCACCAATGAGGGACAGAGGTAGGGAGATACCCCAGTTTCCTTGCCTCTTCATGGGACTCACAGTCTCTCCGGGCATCCTTGGAGAGATTGAGCCCTTTGCCCTAGTGGTAGCTCACTCATCAACACATCTTTTACTGGCTTTCCTCCCTTCTACTTCACTCTCACCAGGCTTTCTGGGATCACTTCCCAAATAAATTCCTGGCACCCAAACCCTCGTCGCATGATCTGCTTTGGGGAAACCCCAACTATGGCACAGTTTAAACTTCTGACAGTGGATTGAGTTGCCCAGTAAGTTCCATTTTCTTGAGGCACTCAAGAAATGGCTGAGAATGTTCAATGGAGATTCATGGATCAGGTAAGAATTCAATGAGAAGGACTTTTAGTACCTTAGGTCCCATGATTCTAGATCAAGAGTTGGCAAACTACAGCTCACGGGCCACAGCCAACCCACTGCCTTTTTTTGTGCAGCCTGTGAGTTAAGAATGGTTTTTACAATTTTAAATGATTGGAAAAAAATCAAAATAAGAATAACATTTTGTGGCTCCCCAGAATGATAAGAAACCCAGATTTCAGTGTCCATCAGTAAAGCTTTATTGGAGCACAGCCACACTCATTCATTCCCACACCCTCCATGACTGCTTTTACTCCATTACTGCAGAGTTGAAGAGTTGCAACTGAAACCCTATGGTCCATGAAGCTCAAAACACTTACTATCTGGCCCTTTACAGAAAAGAGTTTGCTGACCCCTGTTCAAGACCATCATCCTGCAGAGAGACAAGAGCCAGACTGAGACCTGGCTGCACCATAGATGGGGAGCCCATCACCAGATCTAGTATTTAGGGGACTGTTTGGATCAGACCCTCACATATCCTTTCCCTACATCTCTGTGACCACCTTGACGACTCCCTCTGCCCTCTGCAGGTATCTAGGACTCTTCCATTGAATCATTAATGTTTCTATACCAAGAATAATTTTATTTTTAAAAAGCCATGAGACCTTTTCTTCCCCACATTCTGCCCACTGTGGTCTTATCCACACTTGACGGCTTTGGCAGCCATTTAATTACGGATTCCTCCCCAAACCAAACCAAATCTCCAGTCCAGGACAGTGTCCTGAGATCTCAGATTAATATTCAAACATCTGTTCAACATAAGGTTAAGATGGGGGAGGGGAGGAGGGTTCTGCTGCTTACCAACGGCCTAACTTTGAGCAAGGCATTTAACTGTGTGGGGCATCAATTTCATCACCTGTCAAAGGTGGAAATGATCCTGACCAGCCTGCCAGGATTACTGTGCTAACTAGACGAAAGAAGAGCTGCCCTCAGGACAGTGCTACCTGGCCCCAGCCTCCCTCTCCAGCACATTATTGTATTATTGGACCTCTGTTCACACTCCCTACTCATGGTCTCTCCTCGACCTCCTTGACTTTGACAAGCTCATGGCTACCTCCAGGCCTTTGCACATGCTGCTTTTTCTGCCTGAAACACTTTTTTCTCGTCTCACCCCCGGCCTGGCTGGTTCTCAGCCTTTCTGACCCCCAATCCAAAGTAGGTCCTTCTGCATGCCTCTCCATCTTTGTGCTTGATTCTCGCACTGTATGTGCAGTAATGTCTAATTATAGTCAATTCTCATTATTTACAGTGGTTATATTCTATAAACTTGCATGAACATAGAATTAGCAAATACTGAACCATTTCTCTTAAGGGAAAAACATAAGGTTAGGTTTCTGCAAGCCTCTGGTCACACTTCCATCAAGAGATCAACATGTAACCTTGTTTTATGTGTGTTTCCGTTTCAAGACCCTTAATTTAGTACATATTGTTGATTCATTCACATTGAACTCTCACACAATACCACTATAGGCCATGCCTGAACAAAGTTTATCTAACACATACTTTCTCCTCAAGGCACATCACAGCATTCTTGTGCTTTGGAACATTAGACGGCACTTCAGCACTATGTTTGGGGGTGATTTTAAACAGCAAAATCACCCCCCAAAAAAGCAAAAATAGAAAAAAAATGTGGCACTTAATAGACCACAAAAAGGACATTTGTTTACACTTATGAGAGCGGAACCAAGACAGCAGAACACACGTGTGTTGGGCAACTCAAATTTTTCGCCACTCTGTTCGTGTCCGTGAAGGACCGTGAAAGAGCTGCAGACATTGATTTGGGGGTCACAGATAAATGTTAGCAAGTGAGAGGATTTGCAAACATAGAACCTGCAAATAAGGAGGATCCACTGTCCTTCCTTCTCGTTTCTCTCATTCACGCAGTGTGTGAGTGCACCCCGGGCTGGTTTCCCTCTGACTTACCACTTTATCTCTAGCACCTGGAACACTGCTGGGCACGTGGTAGTTTCTCAATAATAAATGCAGTTTAAACGAACACACGAGTCAATTTGGTAAAAGCGCTTCGTTAGCCGCAGTGACAGCTCATATATACGGAGGAGGCACCACGAACTGCCCTGTGCTGAGTGCCTTCTCTGTGGTCCCTTTGGCAACAAGGGAAGCGGCAGATTACTGCACTTTTGCCATGGGCTCTGGAATCACACTGCCTGGGTTCAAATACGGGGCCTGCCTCTTACTAATCATTGAACCCTGAGCAAGTTCCTTTGTGGCTCTGAACCCCAGCTTCCTCAGCTATCAAATGGGGCAGTTATAGGACTACCTACCTTGTGGGTTATGGGGAGGAGTCGATGTGGCATCGCACAGAAAGCATTTGGCACAGCGCTGAGCCCTTAGTAAACATTACCTGTTACGGTCAATAATTCCCATGGCCACTCTAAGAGGTTTATACTATCATATCCATTTTGCAGATGAGAAAACTGAGGTTAGGAGGGGTTCCATGAGTCCCCAGGGGTCACACACAAGGAAGGGATGACAATGGGGGCTCCAAGCCCATGCTCATAACCGCTTTGCTGTAAAGGTAGCACTTACTAAAATGATGAGGGCAGCTCAGGGAAGCTCCCTGAACTTCTGTGGGATGCGGGTAAGAAGAAACTCCCATCTCGCGTGAGTCTTCTCTCATATTCCACATCTGTGCCTTTTTGTTCCCTGCCCGCTTTTGAGTTGAACCCTTTCAGGGCCAGCCCTATCGGGAGGGAGGATGTTGGTTTGCTGTCTTGGGTTTGACAGCTCACAGTCAGAGATATTTCCTGCTTAAAAGGCACACAGAAGACGACGGCAGAGGACGAGGAGAAGAATCAGCATTCTGGGCTGCGACAACTGGCCTCTGTCTTCTCCAGCCCTTTAGATCAAGGTCCTTACACTTGCCTGCTGGTTGGGATCTCCTGGGAAGCTTTTAGGTATTCAGATGCCCAGACCTCAACCCAGACCACTTAGATTTAAGTCTAGGGTGGGTGGGGGTGGGAGGAAATAGGGCATCAGTATTTTTTAATGGTCTCCAAGCGATTCCAATATGCAGGCAAGTTTAAGAAACGGTGCTTTGGATGTTACATCAGCACTCAGCTCCAACGCCTGAAGTCGCTCTGGGTAACAGTCACTCTTTTCCTACGACTGGCCCATCGGGGATTTGGGCAGGCTTTCCAGAGGCACTGGCTCGCGGAGGATGTTTGTGCGCGGGCGACCCGGTGTTCTGCTCTGCCCATAGGCCCAGCCGGGAGACGCGGGTCTCTGGGTCCCCGCAGGCAACGACACACGTGCGGCGGTTCAGACTTGTCTGGCTACCTGCGTCGTAGACCGCCAGCAGGGCTCGGCGTCCCCCACCTGCCCACCCCAACCACAGAGGTTCGCAGGAAAGGCCCGAGGCTCGGGAATCCTACCTTGGCTGCCGGCGCTGCCCTCCAGCCCCCGGAATCCTGGGACTCAGGTTCGATCTGTCGGCAGCCTCCGCGGTCGCTTTCGTCTGCGCCTGAGAGGCGCCCACTAGAACGCAGGCGCCACCTAGTGGACGCGGGGCGGCCGCGCGGGAACCCGGAGGTGGGGTGGGAGCGAGGTCAGTCTCGGGCGGAAATGCAGCCTGGGCTTCCCACGTGGGCGGTTTTCCAACACGCCGCGCACCCCGGGCGCAAATCCCGGCTGGGGAGCAGGGACCACCTTCACTCTCTAAAGGGCACTGGGACCTGAACTTGTTGAACCGTCTCTTGCGGTCATGGAGGAGCAGCCAGGCCCTGGCTGCTGGCCTGGGATCCATCCTGGGATTTTCCTGGCAGGACTCAGGGATCTTGCCTTTCATCCAAAAGCTTTCAGTACACCCTAATTTGGCATAGCCTCTCTTTTAAATATACTGGACGCATCAGAAGATGCAAGGGACTGGGTTTGTCTCAAGCCTCGGGAGGCCTTTCCCCTACCAGCACAGCAGCCCTTTCTTTTTGCCTTGCCTCCTACTGGCACCCCTCCCCCCTTGCCCTCCTACCCTGTTCCCTCCAGTCTCTTTGGCTGAGCGTTATTAAACACCCAGTCGGTGTCACACCCTGTGTGGGGTCCGGAGACACAGGTCCCCGTAGGAGTTGGCAACCCAGGTAATGTTTCTGACCGGAATGCCATTGACATTTCTTTGGTTGGGGCCTATCTGGCAAGATCCCTGAATCTCTGGCACTAAATGCCAGTAGCCACCCCTCAGTCATTGTGACAACCAAAACCACCTCTTCATATTTCCAATTGTCTCCCAGGTTGGAGGAGCAGCGCCCTATGCTGAGAACCTATTAACTGATTATTAAGGTCAGGTGGATGCCTCCCCCTCCTTTCTTGAGGCTTCTAGGTTTTTGTTTTCGTTTTTGTTTTGTTCTGTTTTTTAAGGAAGACAGGGTGAAAACAGGGCTGCAAAAATGGTGGATTATTTAAAGTGTTTCCATTTCATTTATGTCTTCTTTAAACAAATGTTAACAGAGCGCCTACTATGCGCCAGGTACATTTCTACAAACGAGGGATGCAACAAAGAACGAAACAGCTCAAAATCTCTGCCCTCGTTGAATTCACATTTGTGTAACAAAGTAACACTTTTAACACAATTGCACAAATGCAATGCAATGTAATTGCACTCTCACTGGGTAAGTACAGGATTTATTTTTTAAAAATATATCAGTGTGTAGGGCACCAAAGGCAGAGAGTGCCTGGTGATGGAGACAAGTTTTGCAAAGTTATATGGGGGAACGTCTTCTCTTAGTCCTGGCAGTTTATCTCTGTGGTGACCTTTGGAGGTAACATCCCCAGTGGAAGTGTTAATGATACATCGTGACAGTGTGACCTGTGCCAGTCCTCCCTCCCCCCTCCTGCGTGTGCCTACTTATCTTTGGTCTCTCTGTACTGGCGTCATCTGGTCAAAGTGACCATCAAGAGCAGAGGAGGAAGAGAAGGGGAGGAGGTGCCTGGAGAAGGAAGGGGCGGTGTGTGCGCATATATGTGTGTGTGTGTCACTGACAGGGGCCACCCGCAGCTACTCAGGGCAGGCTGGTGCCCTGGTGAAGATGATTCAGTCAGAGAAGTGCTGACAGGTACACTTCCCATTCTGTCACTTTAAAGTGTCTCTGAGTCCTTTCCAGACTGCTCTTGCCCCTATCCTTGTGAGAACTCCTCCTCCTCCCCACACCCCACCCCACAGTGCCCCTAAGCTTCCCTGGGCAAAGTCCTAGATTGTAACGCTGGGATTCTGATGCCAGGAGTCCCCTGATGAGGTTAGGGGTTTCCAAAGGACTCTCTCTCCTCTGCGTTCTCCTAACATTTTGCTCATTCCACTAATCACAGTGTTTTGGAAACTAGTTACCAACAGTTCTGTTTTCTCCCTAGATTCTCCATAGGTGATCTCCTTGTGGGACTGCGCCATGTTTGATAGGTGGTAGTGTCAATAATAATAATAAATAATAACAATAATTATTATTATTTATAATGCATTAGGCACTAAGAAGTTTAGATTGACTAGTTTAATCCTCATAATAACCCTATGAAGTAATCACTATAGTTTTTCCCATTTTTATTGATGGAGAAACTGAGACTCAGCATGCTTCAGTGATTTACCCTGGGTAGAAGAGTTAGCAAGTGGTGCAGCCGGGACCTGAATTTGGATCACCTGATTGCAGAATTTTTGCCTTTGAGCACTCGACTACTGAGGATTGAGCACCTGGACAGCTGTGCTGGACACTGGGTTTTAGATATGGGACAGGATGGACAAGGGGCTCTCATTTCTATCCCTCTGTGCTTTTGTTCTGTCAAAGGGAGAATTTTGTTTGCTGCACTTTGCTTTTTTAATAAATTCATAATGTTATGAACTGTAACCTACTTTTAGTAGGTAAGGGCTTGTTTATTTTCTAGAGTGATGCTTCATTAAAGAGGGTGAGACTACTCTATTGTCCACAGTGGATAGAGCTAGAACTAGGGGTGCCGGGCACATGGGCAGAATGTTAGGTCCCTGGGAGAAGGAGGGGTAGAGAGAGGAGGCAGGGACATCAATGAGAACAACAGGAAAGGGCTGGTGCCCATCCCAGGAAGGGCACTTTGGTCTTGTGAGGCTGGCCCTGTGGACTGAATAGGAACTTGATTTGGGAAGTCATAGTATGTTTACGTCTGTCAGAGGGAAGTTTGGTCACTTTCTGGTCATGAACTGCAGCTGCAAACCCTGCCAAATATTATGAGGTATATGAGCAGCATGGTATGTATGCTGTCTCACTGACTTTTCCCCAAAGTCCAGGAAAGTGAGAATCAGAGATGTTTAGCAACTTGCTGAAGACAACACAGCATATACACCATAGAGTTAGTATTCAATCCCAGGTTCCTCTCATGCTGAATCTGGTGCTTCTAACCGTGACCATTAGCTGCCTTTCTGTAAATGAATGATGAATAGAACTGAACTCCTCGGGAGGGATTTGCATTTCTTCGTTTTGGCCAGGATGTCCTTCCTTCCTCTACCGGCTAGTGTTCTGTTCATCCTTCTAGGTCCAGCTGGAGGAAGCTCTTCCCTATGCCCTCTTTCCAGTATGACCTTTTACCTGTACTAAAGCACTGCATTCTGCCTCTTGGTTTAATCCCTGCAAAGGTGTTGCCTCTCCCAACAGACTCTGTGCCCTTGAGAGCAGGACCCACGTGGGTTGTGCTAGACATTGTGTTTACCTCTCCACATCCGCCCTTCTTTTCCACCCTGCTCTGCATCCTGGGAGGCTGCCCTAAATGGGAAAGACCAAAGGTTTCTATGCCTGCTGGCTTCAACCTGGATTTGGCCAATAGGAGCCCTGGGAGAGACTGAGGGAGGGAGGAAAATTGAGGTGCTTATGGCCCCGGCTCCCTTCCTGCAGGCTGGAGACGGGGAGGGCTGGCCATTCTCCTACCCACCAGCCACAGCTGTGAAGTGTCCCTCTGCACACAGCCCTCTTTGCCTCCACATCCAGGCCTCCTAAATTGCAATTCACTAAAGTTCTGGAAACCGTACAACACCCAAAATGGAACCTTGTACCATGTAGCTCAATAAACAGCTGGTAAGCTAAATTAGGGGCAGGTGTGTTTGTTTGTTTGTTCGAAATGCAAAGGATTTTAAATGATCTTGAGAACTAGGACCAGATGGCAAATAAGCCCCTAGGCTCCTGGCAAACTGTTTTTATTTACTTTTTTGTTGGGATGATCTGAACATTTTTTTCATAAATTAATATACAGCAAACTTGGCTTCAAAAATTGGTGTACAGTTCTATGAATTTCAGCACGCATGTCGATTTGTATAACTTACCACCACAATTAGGACACAGAACACCAAAAACTCTCCCCAGCTATTACTGTATAGTGATACCACTGATCTGTTCTTAATCCTTATATTTTTGTCTTTTTGAGAACGTCATATAAATGAAATAAAGCAGTGGATAACCTCTTGAGACTGGCTTCTTTCACTCCTGAATGCCTTTGAAATCCATCAAACCTGTTATATGTAACAGCAGTGTCTCCTTTTTATTGCTGAGTAATATTCTGTTGTATGAATGTACCACAGTTTATTTCTCCCTTCACATTTGGGATGTTTCTAGGTGTTGATTATTAATTGAGCTGCTCTGGGGTGGGGAGGGTATAGGTTAGTGGTAGAGTATATGCTTAGTATGCATGAGGTCCTGGGTTCAATCCTCGGTACCTCCATTAAAAAGACAAACAAATTTTTTTAAAAATCTAATTAGCTCCCCCCACCCCCCCACCCCAAATAGAGCTGCTGTAAATATTTATGTTCAGGTTTTTGTGTGAACATGGTTTTTCATTTCCCTTTGGTAATGTTATGGACTGAAAATGTCCCCCTGCAAATTCGTATGTTGAAGCCCCGATCTGCAGTGTGACTGCATTTGAAGATAGGACTTTTATGGAGCTAATTAGGTTAGATGAAGTTATCAGGATGGGACCATAATCCCACTGAACTTGTGTCCTTATAAGAGCAAGGGGCACCAGAGTTCTCTATCTTTGTGAGCACGGAGGAAAGGCCATGTCTGCAAACCAGGAAGAGAGTTCTCACCAGAAACCAAATTTGCCAGCACCCTGATCACGGACTTCAAGCTTCCAGAGCTGTGAGAAAACGTCTTATCGTTTAAGCTGCTGAGTTTGTGCCATTTTGCTATGGCAGCCTGAGCAGATGGATACAGGTAAATATTCTATTAACCTGAGAGGAACTGCCAGACTTTCTAGAGTGGCTGCACCATTTCGCATTCCCACCAGCAACCTATGAGATTCCAGTTACTCTGCAACTTTGCCCATGTGTGGTTTTATTGGCAGTTTTCATTTGTGTTTTGTATGTTGATTTTTGTGTGTATGCTATGTTTTGTAGGTGGTAATGGTTAAGGAAGCATTTTTAAAGCTTTGAAAGTATCCTGCTGAGGTCCCAGCCATCTTTGGGTTGTTCCATCCCATTTCTCTTTTCTTGTCTTTCTACTGGCCTCATTCTGTTCCTAGGGCAGTTTCCCCTAGGCAGAGACACCTAGTGATCTGGCAAATTACAGTCCTCATCAGAGGTGAATCCATTTCTGAGAAAGTTGAGGAAGAGGTTACATGTGGGCAGATCTGACTCCTTCATGGGACCTATGCCTCATTTAAAGTTCTATTGTCACCCTCTTGAATTCTTACTAGTTTTTGAACACAGGCCCACATTTTAACTTTATGTAGACCCTGCAAATTATGCAACCAGTCCTGGGCGTGGGGGTCACAGGCAGGGCAAGGCTTCTCACCAGGTTCACTGTGAAACGGGGCCTCATCTTCTCACCAACCACACCTCTAAACTAACCCAAGCCCAGCCCGAGAGTCTTGCCTGTCTCCTTGGTGCTCCTGCTGCCTGTCTTTTGTGCTGACTTGGGACAAGCATGATTAATTCAGAGGCTTCACAAGAGAATTGTTGTCTTAGGATCCCAGCATCCACATGAAGATTTGCCTTAATTAGGGTCTCTTAATCGGAAGGCATATGGAGCCTCCCTCTCCCACCCTGACACACCCGCCACCCCCACCTGCACTTTGGCGTTTATGTGGGAGAGGTAAATCCGCAGCATCATCCTGTCTTCCTCATTGTCACTCTGCCAGCCCAGTTGGCGAGAAGCTCGCTCCAAGAGAGGTGATTTATGGGGGAGTCTTACCACATTCTCGTGGATCACTGAATGCCTAGGCCCAGGAGGATCAGTGGTGTTAACCAGAGGCACTGCCAGCGGGTCAGGAAGGGGAAGGAGTGGGAAGGTCACAGACTTTGCAGGCATCTTCCTGAGCTGGCTGCCCACTGGGCATGTGGCCTCAGGCCATTGACCTAAACACTCTGGACTCAATTATTTCACCTCTAAAGTGGACTTAATAGTGGAGAGGGTATAGCTCAGTGGTAGAGTGTATGCTTAGCATGCATGAGGTCCTGGGTTCAATCCCCAGTACCTCTATTAAAATACATACATACATACATGCATCTAATTACCTCTCCCCAAAGTAAAATAAAATAAAATAAAAATTAAAGTGGACTTAATAATACTCCCTTACAGGACTGTTTGATGGTGAGGAGCCAATGCAAGGACTTGGGTAAAATATCCCAGGTGGGCATACACCCACCCCTCACCCTGCCAACCCTGTAAGTGGGTGGGAGTTGGTGTCACCTTCAACTGCTGGGTGCACACTTGGGAAAGAATAAATTCTCTGCTTCTCTGAAAAGCTGCTTCATGGACCTGCTTGATCCTCTTTCCAGCTTCCTGGGAGCTGGGTCAGGATTATCAGGCCCTTTTTGGAGTTCGCAGAAAGAAAGAGGGTGATCAGAAAATAAAATAGGAATCAAATATAGAGCACCGGAGGGGCCAACTTCAGTTCACCAGCCTGAGAGTCTTCACTCAAGAAGCCTTGATGTCAGAGATCATTCATTCTTAGCTTTGAAAATCTTCACCCATGTGTCCTGAATTAAGGGAGCAATGACAGGCCTGCCGAGCTGACAACATCTGTGATGGTGTGTGAAGATAACCTTAATGGGGCCTTTACAATAGGTACAATGAGGGGGGGTGGTATAGCTCAGTGGTAGAGTGTGTGCTTAGCATGCACAAGGTCCTGGTTTCAATCCCCAGCGGCTCCATTAAAATAAATAAATAAATAAATAAACCAAATTACCTCCCTACACCCCCAAAATAGATAAGGTAAGCATAGTGATAGAGAGAGTGGAATCCGGATGACCTGGGTTCCAGTCCCAGCCCTGCTCTTTCCTGGCTGCTAGACCTAAATAAATTACTCAACCTCTCTGTGCCTCAGTGTCTCCCTCTGCTTGATAAGGATTAAATAACACCAGCTACTTCTTAGGGTTTTTGCGAGGATGAAACAAGATGATGAAAGTAAACTGTGCTTGGCACAGAGTAGCACGTGGTACCTGCTAGTTTGTTTATTTTTATATTTGCTTATTTTTCTTTCCAGTTTTATTGAGATATAATTGACATACAGCCCTGTGTAAGTTTAAGGGAACAGCATAATGCTTTGACTTTTATGCAGCATGAAATGATAATCATAATTAGTTTAGTGAACATCCATTATCTCATATTGATATAATGCTACAGAAGTAGGAAAAATGTGTGTGTGATGAGAACTCAGGATTTACTTTCTTAACAACTTTCTTATTTATTTATTTAATTTATTTAATTTATTTATTTATTTATTTATTTATTTATTTATTTACTTATTTATTTATTTATTTATTTATTTATTTATAACATACAGCAGTGTTAATGCTAGTCCTTTAATTACTTACCCTGTTTGGGTAACCCCTGAGTCCACGGTCTTAGGACTCCCTCCTTATTTGTCAACCCTGGGTGGAGGTGGCCTCCAGGTGGGGTCTGTGAGTCCCGGAACTGAATTTGACCCTGAGACACAGCGGGAGGGCACAGCGCGTTGCTTAGTAACAGGACTTCCCTTGCGTGTGAAGTGAGGGCCGGTGTTTACAGGTAGCTAGGTGGGGGGTTGTAATTTGTAAGGAAGAGGTTACAGGTTAAACAAAAGGGAATTCTTCTGGTGGAAGAATAGGGCTCGGTGCTAGGAATTAGTCGGCTTAGCAGGAAGGGCCCCGTTCCAGGCCCTGCCCACCCGACAGAAGAGGGGATGGTGTCTTTATGCAGATTGGACTGGCGTCTCCCTGTGACCATAGAAACCGAGCCCGTCCTCTTTCAACTGTGCCCCGAGGAAGGGCTATTTAGCTCTGGTGCCCGAGGGGCAGCAGCACAGACCCTCCTCGCCTCGGAACTCCCCCGGCACGCAACCCCAGCGTCCAGCGGAGATGGGGTGCCACTCCAGCAAGAGCATCAAGGTGGCGGGGGAGTCCCAGAAACCCGGAGGACAGCCCGAGGGAGAGGAGCCAAATCTGGAGGCCGGCACTGAAGCGGCAGATGGCAAAGACGCCTCCTGGAAGGATGGCACCCCTGAGCAGAAGAACTGAGATGCCACTCTCTGGAGTCGGACCCACCCTCATCCCTGGAACTGCCTTTGGCCAAAGAAACTCGAGACTAACCCCATCCCGAGAAGCTCCAGTGTCGGAGGAGAGAAGAAGCCCTGCCTTTGGGATTCAGGGTTCAGAAGCTGCCTCCATCAGGCTTTGCTTGGGAACTGTGAGAAAGGTGAGGACACGGGGAGGCCTACGTCTCCATCTCTCTGAGAGAGAGGGCGAAAGAAGTCTTCACACCTCCTGGAACTTCCCCAGAGCTTCTGGAGATGGGCGATCCCCACCCACAGCAGCCTGCTGCAGCTCTGGTGAATCTGCTGCTGAGCTGTGACTGTCCAGGGATGCTCCCCCCCCCCCCCATGTGCCTCACTTTTCTGAACTCTGAAAACTCTGTAGTCATAGTGTCGATGCGGTGGTGTGGCCCTCAGTTTTGTTTTGCGGGGTTTCTTCCCCCATCTCTCTCCTTTTTTTCCCAGTAGCTGGCTGTCTAGCCAATATCCCTAACTGGAAGGTTTGGGGTTTGGCTCACTCCACCCTGTTTGCATGAATGCTTTAATATTTAACTTGGAGAATTGTGAATGAGTTATGGGAACAATCAGGTTCAGACTGTGATCATGGCAGTGGAAGACAACGAGGCCTTGATCATCCAGTCAGCGGAACACTGAGTACTGGTGGGGAGGGAGGAGGAGGGATCCGTGTTCCTGGTGTGTGAATCCCCAGAAGAATCTCCCTCTGCTGATGTTCACGTGTCTCCTCATATCAAAAGTCTGTCAATGTGAACCCTCTGGCGTCTGAGTTCTCTGTATCCAGCCTTCAGAAATATTTCGCTGTTTACTAACATGTCTGTCAGCCTCTCTTTTTTCCTCCCTTGCCTGTGTTTTGGCTTTTAATTCGACTCAAAAGCCTTTTAATTTGAAATCAAATAGACATGTTTGCAAATAAGTGATGACACAACACATTTGAAAGGCAGGGCTGGGGAGCTGAGATTAGAGGCTCAGCAGGGAAGGGTGGGTGTCATCCTGTGGAACACAAGGGGTAAAAGGAGGCTCTGGAGCACTTTCTTTGGGACAAGCATCACGCCGAGGGCTTCACACAGGTGGTTTCATGTAACTGCCACAACCACACTCATTTTATAGATGAGGAGACTGAGGTAGCAAGAGGTTAAATACCAGCCTGGATGGGGCGGAACCAGGATTCGGCCCCCAGCAGGGTGGCTGCTGAGGTCATGCTGTTAACCCCTGCAGGGTCCTGCTGAAAGTGGAGGGTCTTTTCTGTAAATCTGTGTGCATGGCGGGGGTCGGGGGGCCCAATTCTCTTTACTCATTTGGATTCACTTGCCCGTGGAGGAGGGAGGTGGTCAGCTGGGAGTCACCCCACTGAGGGTTGAGTGATGCTTTGAGGTCCTTTTATTCTTACTCTGGGTCCAGAGGGGTGGGTGGGGAGAAGCAGGGAGAGGAAGGAATGGAGAGAGAGAAGAGGCAGCACGCTACTGGAAATGATCCTTCTTTTTGGCCATAAAAACCTCAGCAATGGAGTAGGATTCTTTTGAGATGACATGGCAACTGGGCTAAAGAGAAGGAAAGAAGGGATTCAGCCTGCAAACGGATTGCAGAAGTTCCTTCTGCTCAGGCAGAGCCTGGTGTCTTCCAAGGAGGGAGCAGCAGAGCTGGGGGCCCCCTCGGCTGGCCCGAAGCCCTGCTCTCCCCCGGGGCCAGGAAACAGGCCTGGGCTTGCAGCTGGGGATCAGGAAGTGTGGGGCCTCTTTCTGCAGCTTTCTGGGGATAGGCCAAGTTCTGGTAACTGCTTTCAATTTTTTTTTTTTTAAGACAATTCTGTTTTTTTCTCTTTTTTCCCCTCCTCCCTCCTAATGGAAATTCACCCTGCAAAACAGGATGGTGTCTGGTAAGAAGCTGCTCACAATGTCCGCCCTCAGGGCTCCTGGAAAAAGTCCTCAGCTGGTGGGGAGGTCTGGAGGCAGGGTGGTACTTATTTCACCAGCTCCTGAGGGGCGGAACTCACTCAGCTTCTCACCAAATCAAACGAAGGAGAGACTCCAGGTCCTTAGAAGTTCAGAGACATGGTGGTTTGTTTTGCTTCCTTTGGGGATGGTGCAAAATGCTCATTTAATTAAATTCAGAATCTCTGAGGGTTTTGAAAAACAAGATTTTTCATCCACCTCCAGCTGCTGCAGGCATGCTGCAATTTGCCAGGAAGTTCATCTGTAACAGGAAAAAGCACCCAGTTTGGTTTTTTTTTTGGTTGAATTTATGAATTATAATTATCTCCTGCATTTTTTTAAATTAAAAAAACCCTTTTTTTTTTTGAGGGGAGGAGGTCATTAAGTCTATTTATTAATTATTATTATTATTATTAATAGGGGTACTCGGGATTGAACCCAGGACCTTGTTCATGGTAAGAATGCACTCTACCATTTGAGCTACACCCTTCCCCCATACCCAATTGCTTTTTAGGGATGTTCCAGTTGTGCCATAGGGACCCAGTATCATTTATCTCAGTCCCTCTGAGGCTCATGTGCCTGGTGGAAGTGATTAGAATTATGTCCACTCAAATGAGCTTTAACGTCTTGAGAGAGAGGTCTGCACAGACTCTGCGTTACTTGAAAGCCACTGCTCTGTCCTGCTTCCCAAACTATTGGGAGAGGGGGGATTTGTTTACCAGTCACCTTTCTGTCCACCTATCCTTTCATCTGTTCATTCATCCATCCTGCCCTCCATCCATCCACCCATCCTGTCATCCGTCCAGTCCATTCAATCCATTTATCTATCTTCCATTTGTCTGTTTACGTACCTACCCACCTACCTACCTACGTACACATTCAGCTCTTCCCTTGGATTTTTCAGTTATATAAGGCAATAAATTTCCCATTTCAAACCAAATTCATTCATTAAGCAAGTATTTATTGAGTTTTTACTCTTCTCTATCACTCAGTTGTTCATTCCTTGCTTTATCCACCCATTAATCCAGCAGTTACTGGGGGACCACTCTGTGCCAAACTCCTTATTGGTAATAGAATATTGAAGTGCGTCTTTGTAGGAACACAGCCTGCAGCAGGGTGGTTCAGAGATCTTTCCAGCCCAGGTGTGACCTGAGTGGACCCTTCAAGAGTCAGTAGGAATTAGCTAGGGAAAGAGTGTTTCAGGAGAAAGGGAATGTATGAGCCAGGATTGGAGGCTGTATGGGGCACAATGTGCAGTATTGCAGGAGCCTGAAGGGCACATCACACAGTGACAGGGAGGTGAGACTTGATAAGTAAAAAGGATCAGATCATGAAGGGCCTTGTAAGTTTATACTGAGAGGCTGAGAGTTCCTCCTGATGGTGATGAGGAGTCCACTGAAGGACTTTCGGCAGAGGAATAATGCTAGGATATCAATTGCTTTTGTTCTATTTTTTAATTTTAATTTAATTTTATTTTTTAAACATTATTTTATTAATGGAGGTACTGGGGATTGAACCGAGGCCCTCGTGCACACTAAACACGTGTTCTGCGGCTGAGCTATATCCCCCACCCCCATCAATCACTTTTGACTACTTTATATCTTGCTTTCTGGTAACAAATTCCATCTTCTCCCCTTGGGGAACTCTCTTCTCGCCCCTCTCAGTCTATATGACCTGGCTGATTCCATTCTCGGGTTCAAGGCTGAGCATGGCACGTGCCTAGTCAAAGATCCGAACGGGATCCAACCCAAAACAGTCCAATGAATCTTCCTTGAGACATTTTGTTGACACAATTGGAAAGAGGTATTCACTTTCTTTTGGAGTTAATGAAACTGTAGGGTTTAAGCTTGGAACCTCTTAATGACAATTTTTCCACCCCTGGGGAGGGCCTGCTTGGGAATGAAGCCACAGAAGAGACCGGAGCTGAGAGAAGTAGAGACATATTCCTGATGGACTTGTTTGGGCAACTAGATGCGGCCATGCCAGAAGCTATTACCATTCTTAGAAGATTTACGAAAGCCAATACATTCTCAGTTTCTTTTTTTTTTCCTCTGAGAGTGGTTTGAATTCGGTTTCTGTCATTTTCAAAGGATTATGAGTAAATCAGATCAACTTAGATTTGTGCATTAGGTAGAGTAACTTGGTAGCTGTTTGAAGGACGGAGTTGAGAGGGATAAGGCTGGAGGCAGGAAAACCAATTAGGAGGCAATTTCCTGACCTAGGAAAGATATAGCAGGTAGCTATTCCTATGAAGAGCTATTTTGCAACTGTCCACAAAATCTCAGCAGCACACAAGCGTATATTTTTTTCTTCTCACTCAAACATCTGTGGGCTGCTGTGGTTCAGGTGATCTAGGCTACCTGCGGAGTGTTCACATGACACATAGAAGGAGCACAGGAGGCTGAGTCCAGCTGCACAGCCGCAGTCCTGTCCTCTTCTGCTCCACTGCCCCCAGAAAGTCACGTGGTCCAAAGAAACATCAACAGGATGGGGACACACCCTTCTCTCATGGAGGGTGGCAGTGGGGTGAGTATTTACTAAACAATAATCTGCTCTGACACAAAAGAAGTAGAGTGAAGGGGACAAATTCAAGCACTACTTAGGGGGTGAAATCAGCCTGTTTCGGTGGTTGATTTTACGTTGGGGTTGAAGAAGAAAGGAGTCAAATTTACTGCTTGGGTGACGGGGCTGATGATGGTGCCATCAAATGAGAAAAGGGACTCTGGGAGGAGGGACCGGTTTAGAGGGAAGATGAGGAGGTGAGTTTTGGTAGGGTTGAGTTTGAGATGCTTCTAAGACAAAATAAAAATAATTATATAGCTTGGTGACGGATGTTATCTAGACTTACCTCAGTGATCATTTTGCAATTTATACAAATATCGAATCATTACGTTGTACACCTGAAACAAATATAATGTTATATGCTGATTATACCTTAATAAAAATCATAATAGCGAACACTTGTATTACTAGGTCCAGGCATTGTTCCAAATGCTTTATGTAAAGGACTTGTTTAATCCTTTCAACCACCCTATCCTCATTTTGCAGATTAAAACACAGAGGAGTAGATAATTTACCTGTCTTTCAGCTCTCAAAGACAGAGCAGGAACATGTACTAGGAAGTTTGGCTCCAGAGGATGAGACTTGAAAAGTTCATTTGGGAGTTGTGGGGACCCTCTTGACCCCCCCCCCCAAAGTTGGTATAAAGGTTATTTTAAAGTGGAAATATTTGGGCATAGAAGATGCAGAAACAAATCTTATCTGAATTCCCTTAGCTGCCTGAATCAGGGGCATTATGAAATACAGCTGCCCGTTAAACCCTTTCCAAGGGGGTTCTGTGAAAATTCAGTTGCCCAGAAGACAGTTTATTCTCATTAGCATCAAAAAGCCCAGGAAAACCTTCTGAACTCACCCATTGAATACCTAACCCCCCCCCCCTTTTGTTAAATTGGTATATTTACACCTTTCGTTTGGGCTATTCCAGTGGTTTTCCTGACTGGAACTCTCATGTGCACATGTGAAAATAAACCTGGTCTTTTCTCTTGTTAATCTTTTTCTCAGTCTATTTATCAGGCCCCCAACTGCTGGATGAGAGTTGGAAGAGGAAAAGTTTTCTTCCCAACAAAGAGGAAAATTTTCTTCCCTTTTGGCAACAAAGATGGGATGGTTAGGACTCCCCACCCTCTGGAGACTGCCCCTGAGATCTCAGGACCTCTGCCCATGCCAGCAAAGGTTAACTTTATTTCACTGTCACAATCCTGTATCTCTGCCAGGGTCCAGCCGAGCGAGGACAGCAAGATCCTCTCCTTGCCTCTTTGAACAAGATTTCCCAAAGTTTAGATTTACAAAAGAAAAAGTTTAGTTAAAACCAGTTGTTTGGATATGGGGACTCTTGTTGCAGGTTGTGTCCGTCTCTTGTGCCACAGTTTTGTGATGTCTAGGAGTGTTATTTGTTTCCCAAAAACATGGCTTTGGAAATTGAAAAGAGCATTCTCTCTGGTTTTTTCATCTGCTGGGGGTGGGGTGCAGATTGTCAGGTCTGCTGCCAGCCATTAGGTGTCAGTCCCTGAGGAATTGTAGTCAGCTGGACAGAAATGTGGGTACCTTACAGCTAGGGTTCTACTGACCATTCCAGCTTTCAGCGGGTTCATCTAAGTTTAAATCCTAAAGGGTCTCATCCTATAAGGACCCTGTCTCTTCCCCCATTGCCTTTTGCTCATCGCTTATGGCGACAGACAGCCTTCTTTCTCTTCTCCCTGGCTACCTTTGGGTATGAGTGTTGCATCTTCCGTGCTCTCTGGCCTCCACAGTTAAGCCATAAAAATGCTAATGGCTTGAGTCACAGCTGAAATGAGTATACTTTCTGAGGCTGGGTTACAATGTAGCATCTTTGTTTTTGGAAGTTACCTCTTGGCCTAGAAGTTCTTCCTGCCTTCGGTTTTGAGGCCACTTAATTCTCCCTCCTTGATCCTGTTCCTTTCATTAGAAATTTTCAATAGACTGAATTTCCCCCTTCTCAATCTCCCATTGACCATGGCACTAACTCTGTCTGCTTCCCTTCTTGTTGGCACGACTTATCGAAGGATAATTTAGAACTTCAATGGCTCCTTTGAGAAAATGTTCATCTCCCAAGCCGGATTTTCTAAGAGATTTTTGCTTCCCATTTCAGCCCTTCAACTGCCTATAGTCACTGGAACTTTAGGTAACCCCTGGCCCTCCTCAAGGGCTCTCAAGGGACTCAGGGACACTCAGAAGCAACCACATGGGGTTGAAAAAGAAAGAAAAAGACTAATTGCAGACTAAATTTAGTCCATAGCCTCCATAAGATTATATGTCAAGGAAAAAGGAAAAATCTTAAAAATTTCCTCCACGAATATTGGAAACAGTGTTAGCCCTCATATTGAGCAGGTAACAACTTGTTCCACCTGCCAGAGCCACGATTAGGTTAAAAATATAAAGTAGGACAAAGATGAGAGCCAACTCTTATATTTATTTATTTTTTCTCTTTAAATATTAATTATTTTATTTTTTTAATTGACATGTAGTCAGTTACAACATGTCCATTTCTGGTGTACAGCATAATATCCCAGTCATGCATATATATATGTATATTCATTTTCATATTATTTTTCATTAAAGGTTATTACAAGATTATTATTACTAAATATAGTGCCCAACTCTTATATTTAAACTAATGAACTTTATATTATTGTAGGTGTTAGTCTGGGCTGCTGTAACAAGGTAACATAGACTGGGAGGCTCAAACAGCAAACATTTATTTCTCACAGTTCTGGAGGCTGGAAGTCCAAGATCAGGGGGCTGGTGTGGTAGTTGTGATGAGAGCCCGTTTTCTGGCTTGTGGATAGTGGCTTTCTCCTTGTTTTCCCACATGAGAAAGAAAGAGAAGGAAAGAGAAAGAAAGAGCGCTCTCTTGTGTTTCTTCTTGTAAGGACACTAATCCAATTCACAAGGGCTCTGCCATCACACCTTGATTAGCTCATGAAGGTTCCATCTCCAAAAACCATCATGTTAGGAATTAGAATTTCAGCATATGAATTTTGGGGGACATCAACATTCAGTTTACAGCCCTGTATTTATGCCTTATTCATGGCTAAAAACTCAAATGAAACCTGTAAGATCTCTATTTGCATCTGCCTGTATGTTATGTATATGTGATATTTTTTCTACCTCTGTACGGTATTACCAAAGTAACAAAGGAAATTCGTTCTAATTGACTTAGAGAAAATAGCACTTACATAAATTAAATATCACTCAAACTCAGAAATATAGGAACTAACTAAATTATTTTCAAGTTCACATGATTTGGGTAAATGTTAAACAAGACCTGAGGTATCAGCACAGAGTATGATACAAGCACACGTTCTTATTCTGCTTGGATTTTCTGGTCAAATAAGCTAATATTATATTTATTAGATGTTTAAGATTATAAGACGTACAGATTTGATTCTTTTTTTTTGAGGTGATGGACTTCATTGTTTTATTTTTTAAACATTTTTTTATTGAGTTAGTCATTTTACAATGTATCAAATTCCAATGTAGAGCACAAGTTTTTAGTTATACATGAACATACGTATATTCATTGTCACATTTTTTTTTTGCTGTGAGCTACCATGAGATCCTGTATATATTTCCCTGTGCTATACAGTATAATCTTGTTTATCTATGCTATATATGCCTGTCAGTATCTACAAATTTTGAACTCCCAGTCTGTCCCTTCCCACCCCCCACCCCCTTGGCAGCCACAAGTTTGTATTCTATAAGACTTATGGATTTGATTCTAATCAAAATTGAGTCATTATTCTGGCAATGAGTATGTTTTGTAATAAATATGTCAAAATAGTTTCCAAAATCTTTTTGCTTATTTGCAACCTTAAAGCTATATTAAGTAATAGATATTCATTAAATATCTTGATCACTTCTAAGTAAGATAAAATACTGAAACATTAAATACTGAACATAAATTTATATACTTTTGGCTTCTTATTTTTACATAAAGACTAAAGATACTTGGACCTGTTAATAAGCGTGTTCTTTTACCACATGGTGAAGTTGTATTATGAAGAAGCATATGTCTCTGGAAATTTTGAGATGGTGTATTCATAAAATTCATATTTTTTCTTATCAACCATAGAATGCCGGTATATCACAGACAGTTCACAGTTGTCTATTTCCTAGTTTTCTCTGAAAAGTAAAAGTCCTGGTTTACATACTGACTATAGTCTGCTTCTAAAAATGTAATTATAATTTGGTTCTTTCTGACGGCAGAGGGAAGATAAATAGCTGTCTTCAAATATTTGAACTGGACCCATGTGGAAATTCTGTAGGCTTAATCTATATCATCCCTGAAGTGGAAACCAGAAATAATGAGTGGAAATTACACAGAGGCAGATTGCAACTCAATATAAATAACTTTAAATAGTTAAAGATATTCAGTAATGGAATGGGTTGTTTTGAGATATGATGAGTTTCCTGTTTTGGGGGTGTGTTTAAAAAGAGATTGGACAGTTCTTTGCCATGATTGTGTGGGACTGTTCAAGCACAGAGCAGGGTTGTACTGGATTGGAAAAAGTATAGAGCAATGGTTAAGGGCCTGCATTCAAAGTGTGGCTTGGCCACTGGCCATTTATGTGGCCTTGGGGAAATTATTTATCCATTCTAATCCTCAGTTTTTTCATCTGCTAAATGTTATATAGTATTACAATTTGTATATGCTATATATACACATATAATAGAAAAATATATATTATACATATATAGATGTATTATATACATATAATATAATATCAAGTTATTTTAAAGATTAAATGAGATGATGAGGAATATATGGCATAGACTAGACAATAAATCATAGTGGCTATCATGATAGCCATTATATCATTTATATATTTATGTGTGTAGGTGAATATTCATCAGAATACATTCCCAGATATGTTGATAGCTGTTATGAGAATAAGGGTTCGGTGGTCAAGGAAGTTTGGTGTGAAATGAAATTCATATTTTGTTGCAAGACAAGGAAAGTTTGTTTGTTTGTTTGTTTGTTTATTTATTTATTGTGGGGGGGGAGCTAATTAGGTTTATTTATTTATTTATTTGGTTTTTCAGTGGAGGTACTGGGGATTGAACCCAGGACCTCGTGCATGCTAAGCATGTGCTCTACCACTTGAACTATACCCTTCCCCCTCCCACTTCTTTAAAAAAAAATTTTTTTAATTGAAGTATAGTCAGTTACAATGTGTCAGTTTCTGGTGTACAGCACAATGTCCCAGTCATGCAGATGCATACATATATTTGTTTTCATATTCTTTTTCATTACAGGTCATTATAAGATATTGAATATAATTCCCTGTGCTATACAGAAGAAACTTTTTAAAAAATCTATTTTTATATATAGTAGCTAACATTTGCAAATCTCATACTCCCAAATGTATCCCTTCCCATCCCCTTTCCTTGGTAACCATAAGATTGTTTACTATGTCTGTGAGTCTGTTTCTGTTTTGTAGATGAGTTCATAGTGTCCTTTTTTTTCTTTTATGAGTGATATCATATGGTATTTTTCTTTCTCTTTCTGGCTTACTTCACTTAGAATTACAATCTCTAGGTCCATCCATATTGCTGCAAATGGCATTATTTTATTGTTTTTTATGGCTGAATAGTATTCCATTGTATAAATACAACACAACTTCTTTATCCAGTCATCTGCTGATGGACTTTCAGATTGCTTCCATGTCTTGGCTATTGTATATAGTGCTGCTATGAACATTGGCATGCATATAACTTTCTAATTAGAATTCCCTCTGGATATATACCCAGAAGTGGGATTGCTGGATCATGTTGTAAGTCTATTATTAGTTTTTTGAGGAATCTCCATACTGTTTTCTGTAATGGCTGCACCAAACTACATTCCCACCAGCAGTGTAGGCCCCCTAGGCCCCCTCCCACTTCTAATTCACCACTAAGCCCAGTTTTTCTCTCTATCTCGTTGACTCCATATTCTTTATTCCACTTCTGCCACTATCACCTAGACCAAGTTTCCATTCTCTCTCACCTGGGCTACATTAACAGCCTTTGAATGAGTCTCCTATGCAGCTATGGCTCAGCTGCAACCCATCTTCCTCCTACAACCAGTGGGATATTTCCTTTTTTCTTTTTTTAACATTTTTTATTGATTTGTAATCATTTTACAATGTTGTGTCAAATTCCAGTGTTCAGCACAATTTTTCAGTCATACATGGACATATACACACTCATTGTCACATTTTTTTCTCTGTGAGCTACCATAACATTTTGTGTATATTTCCCTGTGCTATACAGTATAATCTTGTTTATCTATTCTACAATTTTGAAATCCCAGTCTATCCCTTCCCACCCTCCGCCCCCCTGGCAACCACAAGTCTGTATTCTCTGTCTATGAGTCTATTTCTGTCCTGTATTTATGCTTTGTTTTTGTTTGTTTTTGTTTTTTAGATTCCACATATGAGCGATCTCATATGGTATTTTTCTTTCTCTTTCTGGCTTACTTCACTTAGAATGACATTCTCCAGGAGCATCCATGTTGCTGCAAATGGCATTATATTGTCGGTTTTTATGGCTGAGTAGTATTCCATTGTATAAACATACCACATCTTCTTTATCCAGTCACCTGTTGATGGACATTTAGGCTGTTTCCTTGTTTTGGCTATTGTAAATAGTGCTGCTATGAACATTGGGGTGCAGATGTCATCCTGAAGTAGGGTTCCTTCTGGATATAAGCCCAGGAGTGGGATTCCTGAGTTATACAGTAAGTCTATTCCTAGTCTTTTGAGGAATCGCCACACTGTTTTCCATAGTGGCTGCACCAAACTGCATTCCCACCAGCAGTGTAGGAGGGTTCCCCCTTCTCCACAGCCTCTCCAGCATTTGTCATTTGTGGATTTTTGAATGACGGCCATTCTGACTGGTGTGAGGTGATACCTCATTGTAGTTTTGATTTGCATTTCTCTGATAATTAGTGATACTGAGCATTTTTTCATGTGCCTTCTGATCATTTGTATGTCTTCCTTGGAGAATTGCTTGTTTAGGTCTTCTGCCCATTTTTGGATTGGGTTGTTTATTTTTTTCTTATTGAGTCGTATGAGCTGCTTATATATTCTGGAGATCAAGCCTTTGTCAGTTTCATTTGCAAAAATTTTCTGCCATCCCGTAGGTTGTCTTCTTGTTTTACTTATGGTTTCCTTTGCTGTGCAGACGCTTGTAAGTTTCATTAGGTCCCATTTGTTTCAGTGGGATATTTTCAAAACACACATATGGTAACTTACCACCTGATGCCAACAAAACAAAACAAAGAAGCTCTGTTCCACGGTTTTACTAAAGATCAAAATTCTTATGTGGTCAGCAAACCCATATAAAGACAGTCCTTCAGTTATCCCCCCAGCCTCACATTCTTACTTTTTACATGCTAGCTACACAGAACAACTTTTCACCTTAAATGCATCCCATTCCCTTTTGAGATATTGCATTTGCTACTCCTTGGCCTTTTTGGCATCGTGACTCTGACCCTTCCGTGATATTTCAGTCTATTCGCACTTCCCCAGGGAAGCCTTCCTTAACCTCCCTGCCAAGTCGATTCTCCGTGAACCTGTCCTTTGCAGCACTGTCACAGCTGTCATTTCACATTCATTTATGAGATCTGTTGTCAGTCTCCCCCAGCTGGGTCTCCGTGAGAGCAAAAAGTGTTTTCCATCATCTAAAAGGGGGCCTACCCTGGGGTAGCACTCAGTAAAAACTTGATAGATAGATACATGGGTAGACTTTTGAAATACTTTGAATTGAGGTTTAATATGGAAAAGGGAACATAGCATGTGTGTCCAGTGAATTTCTACGAAGTGATGAATAGACTTGTAGGAAGTTTCTTTTCAGGTTTTGGATTCTTAAACTTAGCTGAAGAGAAATAGTAAAGATAGCTATAGGAAGTGAGCACTAGAGGGCAGCAGAAGCAAAGGAATGAAGAGCCAGTTCCGCCAGGCTCCGGTCCAGGAAAACAGTGGATGCCCTGCAGTTTCTCAGAGGTGCAAAGGATTCTGGGAAACTCCTTTGAGGTGCTCAGCAAGCAGAGAAATGCCTTATTATTGCTGTTGCCTAACTGTGCTGGTTAGTATGAGGACAATATGTGTGGGTAATCTAAGGAATATCCAGAGATGTGAAGGAGACAGAAATCTGCCCCAGCAGTCACATAAAGAGGGTCCTGGTGGGAGGGTATAGCTCAGGTAGTAGAGTGCATGCTTAGCATGCACGAGGTTGTGGGTTCAATCCTCAGCACTTCCTCTAAAAATAAACAATAAAACCTAGTTACCTCCCCCCTGCAAAAGATAAATAACAATAACAATTAATTTTAAAAAATAAAGGTTATTAAAAAAAAAAAGAGGATATCAAAGAACTGGAATGAGCTGCATTAATGACCTGGCCATCTTGTCACCCCTTAAGAGTGTGCGTCTGCTACTCCCTACTCTTGAGATGCTGTTGTACTTAACGACTCTTCTGTCTCTGTTTCTTTTTCAATGACTCTCCCTCTATATTTGACTTCCAACTACCTCCTCTTCACTTCTGCTGCCTTTCTCCAGCCCTCCACCCCTGAATACCTAATACCAAAGTCTGTTTTGAGCTGCTATTAGTGATCGGGTAGTGGTCAAGTAATTATCCACCATCCATCTGGTGGTAATTGGACTTATGTCCAGCCTGCTATAATCAGCAGTGTAGACAGGGTAGAAGGGCATATAACACTAACCACCACAACTTTTTGGAAGGAATCCCCTGTGGCTTCTTTCCTTAGGGGGATGACAATGTTCCCCAAAACACTTGAAAATGAATTAAAAGCGCTGCCAACCCATTACCGACCCAGTTAAGCAGCCTCAGGCTACATTTCCTTGAATCATTATTCTTATTGGTTACTGAGTATACACCACCCTCCATTCATTCTGGCCTAAAGGACTTTGAGACTCAGACACTTTTGTTTGTCTAGATTAGGCCGATTGCAAACTGTGTGCCCTTAGGCTAGTCACTTAACCTCTCTGAGCCTCGGTTTCCATATCTGTGGGATGTGGGTGGTCATTACCTTCCTTGGTTAACCGTTAAGATCAACATTGTAAACTGACTATAACTCAATAAAATAAAACTAAAAAAAAAAAAAAAGATTAAGGTGAGAGCTCTTTGCAAGCTGTAGGCCACTGGATCAGTGGCTCTCAACCTCAGCAGTCTATCAGAACCACTGTGGTACTTTAAAAACATACAGATGTCCAGTCCCTACCTCTGGAAATGCTGACTTGCTAGGTGTGGTTTGATGCTTGAGTGGCATGATTAAAATACCCCATAAGTGATTCCACTGCTTATGCTGAGTTAAGAATCTCTGCACTTCACCCAAGATAGATGATACTTTTGTCATCCAGTACAACCCAAGAGGCCAAGGCCGTGATTCCTTCCCACTTAGCTATCCCCTGGTCATCATTCTTGGCAGAAACTAGCTTGCATTAAAGTACTCAGTTGCCTCAGGGATCCTGCTCTGGAGCATATGACAAAGGTAGACTCTCTGAGGCTAATGACCCTGGTCAGGGCAAAAGTCATGGGCAGGGCGTGTCAATGAGAGAAGGCGTGTACACACCTGAGAGTAGACTTTTACATCTCGGGTGAGTTGAGGTCCAAGATCAGGGCATACCTGTGGAGGGAACAGTAACTCTAGGGAAAGTCAAGCCAAATGAAGGTGAGTTCAGGCCCTTCTTCTTTTGGGAAGGAGGAGTTTCAACATCCCCAAACCCCACCAACGTGTCCTTTCTAATGAGCTGGCTCAGAAAAACCCTATTTCCTCCCATGAAAATGCAGATTAAACAAAAATCAATTCCAATTTAAATGCATTCCAACCTTTTCATATTATAGTTGTAGAGCTAATTGCTCTGAATTGTCATAGGCTGTAGGGCAGAAAGGCATCATTAAAGTGCTAAGACTCTTCCCATGAAATGGATTCGTCCCAGAGAGAGAAGGCCACTGATGAGTTCTGCTTAAGTAGGTTGTTTTGGAGGTGGATTTAAAAAAAAAAAAGAAATCTTTGGAGAAAACTCTCAAATTTGCAACAGGTGACACTTTGATGGAGCTTGTGTTCTTAACAAACAGTGATTGCAGGGTACAGTGCTTTGGAGTTTTCATTGATCCATCCCTTCATTCATTCTTCTTTCATTAACTCTTCTTTTTATTTGACAGATATTCTGTGCTTACCATATGCCAGGCTTTGTGGTGACCCTGGAGATCTGGTGGTGAGCAAAAGGAGGCGTAATTTTATTCTTCATGATGTTTATAGCCTAGTAGGGATGCTAATCAAATAAATAAATGTGAAATTCCAACTGTGAAAAATGCATTTGAACCAAAAATGAGTTTGACTGTGGGATGACAGGGCAGCTTGCTCTGAGAAAATCTTGGTGTGTGTTGAGATCTCCAGATCTCAGGGATGACTAGGTGTTGACCATGCTGAGGGGTTAGCATGTGCAAAGGCCTTGTGGTGTAAGGACTTTTGACTACTAAGAGAAGAAAGTCAGTGTTCCTGGAGCTCAGAGAGAGACAGGCATCAGTGTGAGATGAGCTGGAGAGAGAATGAGAGGCCACACTATGCTGGACATTAGGCCACAGTTATACTGTTGGTCTTTATCTTGAGAGTAATAAGGACCCTCTGACATGGATTTAATCAGTGTGGGGTGCAATGGAGGAGGATGTGAGTAGTACTATGGCCACAAGAAGTGAGACCAGTTAGGAGGTTATCACTGTCCACGGGCAGGAGATAGGAACTTCAAGGGAGGCTGGACCAATCCCCTCCTGAGAGTGGACTGGGCACTTCTCCAAAGGCCAGGCATGTTGGCAATTAGTTCCTCCAGGGGCTGGGCCACATACCCTAAACAACGTCTCCACCTTGCCTCAGCTTTCTTCACAGCATCTTAGGGACTGCACAGCAAGGCTTTCCCAGCTTCTCCCTTCTCAAAGAGGAATGGGAAGAGAATGTGCTGTTAGCAATTTTATTTGCTTTGTGCTTTTAGAATTTATTTGAAGGTCCTGAAGACCTCTTGGTGGATATGAGCTAAAGCATTTGAGTAACAGTCCGGAACTCATGAGATGAGCCCAAATAAGACAGAGTTGCTTTTTTCCTCTTTTTTCCAAATCTGTGTGCTTATTAAAAATCATCTACTAAGAGATATTAGATGAAAAATTAGGAACATGATGTGATTGGCTGTATTTTAATCTACATTAGTCTCTTTTGTTTACATCTTAAAAAAAACCCTTTAATGAGCTGTAATTCACATGCCATAAAGTTCACTCCTTTAAAATGTTCCATTCAGTGCTTTTCAGTATGTTCATAGAGTTGTGCGAATATCTGTTTAAAAAGTGCCATTTTTCCTTTCATCTAAAATTCTTGTTTATTTATAGGCAAGCTTTCTGTTATAGAAAGTTTCAAACTTATATATAAATCAAGAGACTAGAAGATGAAGTTCCTGGTACTTAATACCCAGCTTCAGCAGTGAACCCAAGCCATCTCATTCTCTATACCCTCCTTCTCCACTGGGTGACTTTGAAGCCAGTCTCAGATGTTAATTTCAGCTGCAGATCTCACACTATGACTCTTCTGTTTAAGAAAATGAACAGAATATTACTATCAGCCAAAAAATATCAACAATAATTCATTAATATCATCAAATATCCAGTGAAATTTCCCTGAGTGAGTCCTCTTTCTCTCTTTTCCTTCCTTGTTTCCTTCCTTCCTTCCTCTCTTCCTCCCTTCTTTCTTTTCTTTAAACAAATGGTTTGTTTGAATTAGAATCCAAGCAAATCTCATATATGGTTGATATATGGCCTGTGATTGATATACCTGTCTCTCTTTTTTTTTTTTTTGAGTAAAGGTAGATTTATTCAGAGAGATACATTGAAAGGCAAGAGAAAGGCCATGAGGTGTGGGTGTTGGGTGCTCAGACTAAAAGTAGGTACACATTACATAGACAGACTGCAGGCCATCTCTGAATGGAGAGAGAGGGAGAGGGGCAGCCGCTAGGCGCCTGTTGGCAGTTTTTATGGGCTTGGTAGCTTCGTATGCTAATAAGTGGAAGGACCAGTCAAAGTAGCCTGAGGAAGGTGCTGGGATTCCCAGGAAGCTGGCCATTTCCCACCCTTTGACCTTTTGTGGTTAGCCTTGGGACTGCCATGGTGCCTGTGGGTGTGTTATTCACCATGTTAATATATTACAGGGAGCATATAATGTAGCTCAAGATCTGCTAGAAGTTAAATCTCCCATCATCTTGAGCCTCAAGGCCGAATGGGGGTTGAATCTATCACCATTTTGATGTTAATTGCTGTAGCATTCCTTGAATGGCTGTGCCCTGCCCCCTTCCTGTCTCATTCCTCACTCAGAGATTTTACTCCCATAATCTTATGGGGTTGCAGAGGGGCGAAGTTCCGTCTTCTGAAACTGCTTCCAGGCTGAGTAGGGGCGTTGACCCTGCCTATCAGGGAGTAAAAATCTAGCGGCCCCAGGGGCAGGACAACCTTTTGTATTTGTATCCAAGGGCTGAGGGTATGGGCTAGAATCCTCTTGTCTCTTTTTTCTTTGCAATTTATTAAAAAAAATTTTTTTTGGTGGGGGAGGTAATTAGGTTCATTTATTTATTTTAATGGAGGTACTGGGGATTGAAGCCAGGCCCTCGTGAATGCTAAGCGCACACTCTACCACTGAGCTATAGCCTTCTCCCCTGCAATTTATTTGTTGAAGAAATTGAGTTATTTGCTCTATCAAATTTCCCTAAAGTGTTTATTTATTTATTTAAAAATGTTTATTTTTAATAGCAGGCCAAAGTAGAAGGGGGGGATGGAATTTGAAGCATGGACTTTGGAGAGTCATGTGTATCTGGGTTTACATCCTGGCTCTGTCCCTTACTTGCTGTGTGGCCTTGGGGAAATAACTCAACTGCCTCAGCAGGCAACGAAGGGACATTATGTGGAAGACTAAGTCAGACAATGCGTGGAAGTGCGTGGCACACAGCAGGGGCTCAATAAACCCTCCTCCTCTTCTTTTTATTTATTTTTATAATTTAAAAAATAATTTATTTTATTTATATTTAATACATTATACTATATAATGATATTATTTTTATAGTATTAAATAACATGTATTATACAATTATGTATGCATAGTATGTGATTTATATATAACTATGAAATATACTTTACAATTTTTAAAATTTATTTTTGTCATTATTTTTATTTTCAAGTGAAGACAGAAGTCATCGATCCTCAGCCCTGGCTGGTCTTGACTTGAGAAATTGATGGACAGTTACTCTTTGAGAGTTTAAAGGAGGGCCGGAGGCCTGGGAGAATTATACCTGGGACTATAGCAGAAACAGAGCCCTCTGCAGAGCTGAGAGGACTTCTCCGTTACTGCTCACCTCCACACCACCTTTGACCATCCTCCTGGCCCTGCTGTTATGCCCACGGTCATTAGGTAGTCGACAGTTTTCTGCGACATGGGAAGGCAGGTGATAAAGTAAACCATGCTGCAGTATGAGCCATCCAAATCTTGTCCCTTCAGGGAATATTAAAAAAGGAACTTGGAAGAGGGTAATATTTAATCTAGATAAAACCATCTGGGACTGATGGGGCATATTCAGGCACTATGAGACTCAGAGGGAGGGACATATTTTTGTGTACAGGGCACTCAAATCCTACCAAAAAGGTGATCTTTGCTCTATTCATCTATCCATCCATCCATCCATCCATCCATCCATCCATCCATCCATTCATTTATCAGTGAGCATTCATCCTCTGTGTGGATAAACAAAGCCTCTGGTATCTGTTTCAAATTGAGTCTAATGCCCACGTGGTCTCTTGACTCTGCTCCACACCTGTTTACAAAGAATCTCCAGCTTGAAGATGAATTCAGTTGCCTCTGGTGACAGAGACTTGACCGTGATTCCTCAACAGAATCTAGCCCCAGACTCTGTGATTTTTCCCATCCTGTGTTCAGAATATAGCTTCCTTTCATGGCTGCTTAATTATTATGGCCCAGAAGACCATAATACTAAATTAAAGTGAAATGTAATTGCTCTGCTGGTTTTCACATCTGCCAGAATTCAGCTGATAACAACAGGATTCCATGTGCATCTCCAAGTAAGAATTTGCTGTTAGTGACGGGAGGAAGAAAGAGAAAAAAACTTTCCTTTCCACATTTGCCCTGTAGCCAGGCTGACACAACAAAAATGGAACACAATCAGTACAGGCATAAAATTCTATGACAAAAGGAAACTTGTGAAATAGAAAAATGGATTTCTTGAGGGGGAAAACATAACTTTCTCTGAGAACACTGCATTTAGAAAAAGAATTTCATAGTCTGAGGATATTAAGGTCATTAAAAGTTGCAGATTTTTTTGGGGGTGTGGGGTGTGGGCATGGAGTCTCTTACTAACCTACTTCCCAACATTCTCCTTCAAATCTATATTAAAGTTAATCATCAATTGAAGGCCAGAAATGATATTTGAAAATCATTCTTTTACAAACGGAAACTATTATAATTTAAAAGGGTGCAAATGAAACCACACATTTTCAGAAGGAGATCAATGAAAAGCACTTTATTAGAAAATATAAATCACTTTTTAATTTCAGATACAACAAGAAAAGAACTCATTTTTTCAGTTTCATTGAAATTGATTGGTACACCTGCAGAGAAAAGCAGCTTTATCATCTCGTTATCAGCCAATTAATACGCAACTCTAAATGTGAATACTATTCCAGTTAACTAGAAACGGATGATTTTATTGAAGTCTTAATAGGCTGGGAAAATCTGCCTTCCACCCCGTTAAATGAGGTCAGTTGAGAGAAAAAAAAAATCAGAAGTGCATTACTTGGGATGAGTGGAATCTAAAACAATTTCTCTCACTCTTTGGACCACAGAGAAATGGAAGCAAAGTGACACATCCAAAAGCAGAGGGACCTGCCCTAAGGAAGAAAAATCAGAATATTGAGTTTTCTTTTCATTGGAAAAGAGAACGATTTGGGTTTGGTTCTGAAGTCTGACACTCTACTATTCAAAACTTGCCAATTCTTAGTTCTTAGCCTCGTCTCCATTTTAATCTCACGGCCAGCAGAACTGTAAAAAGAGATGAAGTCTATTTACCACTTTCCCATTTTTTCCCTTTTCATGCTCATTTTCTGCCTTGAAATGTTCTCTCTAACACACTAGCATCCTCAAGTTCTCTGTACCCCTTCCCCTACCAAAAACAGCTAAGTGACCTTGGGATAAATTTATTCACAATGAGTATTACTATCACCAGTGATATTTTAAAGGCATGTAATCTAAAGTAGAGGTCAGTAAACTTCTTCTGTGAAGTGCCAGACAGTAACTGTTTTCTGCCTCACAGGCCATAGGATCTCTGTGGCCAGTATTCAATTCTGCCATTAGAACGCAGCCATAGGCAATAAACAAATGGTATGGCTGTGCTCTAATAAAACTTTATTTACAAAGCAGGCTATGGGCTGTAGTTTGGCAATCCCTCTTCTAAAGCAATGGGGCTATATGTGGTGAAATGCCAGGTGTCAAAGAAGAGCTGCAGGGAGAGATTTTTTTCCCCCGAAGATTAGGGGAGTTCAAATGGCCAGAAGACCTCTCTGGCATTCTTCAACCACTTTTGATTTTCTTGAAATTCACTTGTTCATTTGTTCACGCATTTCATTCAGCTCTCAAGCCTTTGACTGAAAAAATGCCTACCCACTCTGTTGTGAGTTTTGTAAACAAGGGTGACTCTATTCTTTGCTTGGGGTCAGTGGCAACAATCGCAGTCCCATGAGATGCTCATTTTGAGGCCTCGCTAACACTCCCAGAGTTGTCTTCAGGCAGACGCCTCTTCTAGCTCCCAATTTCTATGGAATTAGGAAAAACTCATCCCAAGCACAGGAAATAGGTTTTGTGGCTGGAATTTGCACTCAGAATATTATAAATATGTCTAAGATCATGAGACTCGTGTTCCACACTTGAATCAGTACTTACAAATTAATATGAATTTGGTCCTCCAACAGTTACTTGGCAGGCTTAACCCTCCCAGGATATTGCCGTAACTCTGGAAGTTTAAAAAATTACAAGCATATGGAATGCTATTTATTTTGGAATGTTCTCTTAAAGATTTTAAAAAAAATTATAAATGTAGCTATTACAATGTAGAATGTTAAGAAAACAGAGAAATGAAAATAACATCATATATAATCTTAATACCCCAACGACATGCGGCAAGTGCCTGGTACAGTACATGGTGCATACTAGGTGCTCAGGAAGTATTTGCTGAGTGAATGAATAGATGTATATTTCTTTTGAAAATCCAGTGAGTGGAAAATCTTTATCCTTCAAGGGTAGATTTCATTTTTGGAAATAGCCAATAGCCAATATCCTTTTTATGTCAAGCGTGTTGGTGTGGTGGATTACCAATATGGGCAACACTGTTCCTGAACATAATGAGGATTGACTATCAAATATTGGGGACAACTGGGCTGGAAATTAGAAAATTTGAATTCTTGTCTCAGCTCTGACATTAAAATGCTCTGTAATCTTGGGAATCTATTCATGCCTGCATGCATGCATCCATCTCAACAAACAAGAAAGCGATGGTCTTTGATCTTCTGGAGTTTATAGTCTAGTAAAGGAGAAGACATTGGTTCTTCTATGGAGCTGAGGGACGGCAGGGTTAGAGACACTTACTCTAAGAACAGAAGGATCTCAATTTCCTCATCTGCAAAGCAAGAGACTTGGGCTGGACGGTTTTCAAGATCCTGTCCGGTTCTGACATGGTATGACTATGGTTTTGTTGTTGCTTTTGATCAGAAAGCAACTTTTGAAATGAATCAGTTTCTCTTTGCATAGAGAACTGTTGCAGGTTTGGCTCGCAGCTTTTTAGGGGGAGTTAGCATGCCAGGAGACTCCAGTCTTTAGATGTCTCTCCTTTGGTGCCCAAGGGAGAAACTTCAGGATGGTTTCTGAGGGCTGTGATTATATTGGATCTAGCTCTGCTGTCGGTCACTTGCAAAAAAATTCTTTACATCGCTAAGGGACTGCTGAGAAAAATAACAGCGTGGACGTCATAAGTGCTGTTTAGATGTCAGCCACAGTCATATGGCCTGTCTTCATCAAGCTGAGGTTGCGTGTTTTGATCCTGACCACTGATCTGAGCTCGGACCGTGTACAAATGGGCACGTAGGTTCGTAAATCTTCAGGCATCAACTCCAGCTGGAAGATGTGCCCTGCTGGTCCCCTCTCCATGCCTCATGTATCCCAATTTTTGACACCTTGCTTGAATAAGAGGACTGTTTTGGCTTTGTGTAGCTACAGCCTTCATTGTACAAGAGTCTCACCAGTCACTGTAGCTGTGTGAATTTGTGCAAGTCACTTAGCTTTCTGGGACTCAATTCCCAATGTTTCTAATGAAAAGTTTCAATTACATCATCATGGAGTCTCCTTACACCACTAAAGTTTTTCAATTCTAGATGTGACCCCCAAATAGCCATACCTCGTTTTCCCATTTTAAAAGCATCCTTGCAAATAGACTAGAAGTCCGGAACGTCTCATAGGTCTCAGGCTTTATTTCTAAATTAATTTTTAAAAAGTTATTTATAAAAGTAATACTAATCAATGCAGGAAATTTGAAACACAACAGAAATATTGGGAAAAAATATATACTCAGAACATTATGTTATTACCCAATCCAGAGATAATCACTATGCATATAAATGAATCTATGTTTACTGAAAATAGTATCAATTTTGTCTATAGATAGAAATAAATAGCATAGAGATTTAAAAATGAAATTATGCTCTACATGCTTTATACCCTCATTTCCCTTGGCAATATATTGTGAATATTTCCAGTATTTATTCTTCTACTGAATTTTATAAAATACGATTTTTGCAAAGAACTGAACGGTGTTCTGCTGAATGTCTGTGGACACTGGCAATATTTCCAGATCCAACTTTCCCCTTTTATAGGGCAAAGCAGCTAGTGTCTACACCATCCCATGAAACTCTACCACCATCCCATCTTCTTTTCTTTCTCCTCTTTTTCCTTCCCCACTTTTTTACTCTTTCCTCCTTTCTTTTTCTTTCTTCCTCTCTTTCTTCTTCTCCTTCCTCTTTCTCTTCTGTCCCCCTTCTCTTATTTCCTCATTCTTTTTTTTTGGGGTGGAGATGCCAGGGTTGGAAACTGAGACCTCATACACTTCACCTTCTTTTGATGTTATATTTAGGCTGGTCATCTGCAGAGATGTCAGGCCAGCAAATAAACTTTGAGTGTGTGTGTGTGTGTGTGTTGATGCTACACTTCTGGCCTTCAGTCTGCTGAGACACTAAAGGAACATCTTGGAGACAATCTCTGAAAGTCAATCAGTCCTCAAGGAGTCATGACCTCATTGGAGGTATTCAAGGTGGTAGATGTGGGTCTAATGTAAGAAAGGTTTTCTTTCCTCTTTAGGTTAGAGATGTGCAGGATTGAATTGTCATCTTCAGTGGTGAATTTCCTATTTACTGTTTGCATTCAAGCAGAGGCTGACTGACCACTTACTACAGTCATTGTCATGCTCCCAGACCAAAAAAAAAAAAAAAAAAAAAGTCTAAGCTAAAAATTTGGTCCTGCACTTGATTTGCCCTGAAGCTTCCCCAAACTTTTCGGTCTGACTGTTCCTCTGGGTTAAACTCAGTGACCTCTAACTCTTTTCAAGCACAGATGGTCCCTCACTTACAAAATGGTTTTTTGACTTCACGATGGTGTGAAGTAATAGGAATTCAGTTGAAACTGTACTTCAAATTTTGAATGTTGATCTTTTTCCACACTAGCAATATGAGCTAAGATACTCTCTTGTTATGCTGGCCAGTGGCAGCGGGCCACGGCTCCCAGTCAGCCACATGATCTCCAAGGTAAACAACATATACCCTTATAACCATTCTGTTTTTCACTTTCAGTACAGTATTTAATAAATATAAATATTTAAAGTTACATGAAATATTCAACACTTTTTTTTGTAAAAAGACTTTGTGTTAGATGATTTTACTCAACTGTAGGCTAAAGCAAGTATTCTGAGCACGTTTGAGGTAGGAGAGGCTAAGCTGTGATGTTCAGTAGGTTAGATATATGAAATACATTTTCAACTTACAATATTTTAATTTGCAATACCTCATCTTAAGTTGGGGAAGATCTATATTAGGTTCTCTGATTCTAAGACTCTGTGACATAGGCCTTTATCTAAGGTGCTACTGTTTAACTCCTGAAATTGATGCTGATAAAAGACTTGGATGGGAAAGGAGGTTTAACTAATTGCAAATAATGAGATTTCAGTCTATCTGGGAATTTCACTTGTTCAGGCTTTCCCTAACCCTCATTTCTGTGGATACGTGATGGGATGTCTTAATGACAAAAGCATTGAATGAAACCTGTGGAGGGGTGTAAGGAAAGAAATGCACACATGTTCTAGACAGACAGGTGTTAGTCTCTACCTGCATGTTTGAACGAGCTGCTAGGTCCTGTATGGAATGTCACACTAAAGACCCTTTAAATGCCTTGACTGAGCAATTTGGCTGTACCCCATTTTCTCATTTCAAAATGTTTCAGGTTCCCTTTGCTCCGTGAAATGCATAAAAGATGCTTCTGGCCACAGAGACTAATGTGCTGTCCCTTTTATCTCCAAAACGGGCTCCCAATTGGTTCCAGGGAAAGTGATTTTCCCAAACTTGGCTGCCAGCCATAATTGGCTTATATGTGACCCATCCATTTCCACATGCTTGTTAGAGCTGGGTTCTGGAGTCTCCTCAGACCCTCCCAGGCAGCTGGGCAGGGGCAATAGAAACTAGCAGGCATGGTGGTGGAACCCCTGGAGTTGAGTGGTCCATTCCTGCACTCATGACCTGTTGGATGGAGTAGACCCTATATGGCGACTGCCTTTGAAACCAGGCAGACAGTGGGAAACATTGGAGGAAAACAGACCCCATCTTTATTTCCCTCTTATCTCTGGCTCCTTCTTGTTTTCTCTCTCTGTCCACCGTCCAGCAGCAGCAGTAAGAAGTTGTACCAACTAGGGCCAGATTGCTTGGGTTTGAAACCTGGCTCTCCCATCTAATAGCCGTGTCACCTTGGGCAAGCTTCTCAGAATTCCACTCCCTGGGTCTCCTCACCTGTAAAATGGGGACAAATCGTACTTCCCTTAGAGTATTTGTGAGGGACAAACTTGTTAATGTAAATGAAGCACTTAGGACAGTGCCTGGCAAATCATGGGGGCTGTTACGTGTTTGCTGATATTAATTCAAGGAGCTCAACACCTGCTGTGGACTGAGCAGGGGCTGGGTGCTGGACACGTGCCATCACGGCCCTCGAGAGGCACAAGAGGCTGAGCCCCAGGAAGACATGAGTGACCTTTCCTTTTTTTCCATCTCCTCCCTTCCCATATTTCTCCTCCTCTCCCTTTCTTCCTTTCTGTATGTTTCCTGTTGCCACCATAACAAATTATCATAAACTTTCTGGCTTAAAACAACAAAATTTATTATCTTACAGGTTTGTAGGTCAAAAACCTCACTAAAAAAATCAAGGTTTTGGCAGGGTGGTATTTCTTCTGGAGGCTCTAGCCCATTGGTTTTTCATTTGTTAACTCAAGGGATTTAGGTTATAAGTCCATTGGAAAAGGACCTGGAAAACGGGTCCACGAACCTGGTGCACTTTCCCAAATCCCATGGTGGGACAGTGATAAATGTCATGTCTATTACTTATAAAAAAAATTGTTCTTAAAGTAAAATAGGTGATATATTTTGGAAAGGGTGCAAAGCACTTGCTGAAGGAAATGAGGAAATAAGCCCAAATAGGAAGACGAGATATCATTTTTGTGTGTTTCCAGAAGAAAAGACTTCACTTGAAATACATACGGTATAAATTCTTGTACATCTTGTACATCTTGTACATCACAGAGGCCTCTGTGTCCCTTTGCAAACTTGCATTAGTTCTTGGATCTCTCAGGAAGCTGCAGGGACATTTTTTTTTTCTCTACCTTTACAACTTGGTGACCTCAGATTCCAGGGATGGAGTTGATCCTTAGGGATTTTGCTCTCTACCCGGTTTGCTCTAAACCAATAACAAGAGGTAGTTTTTCCTCCTAGCATATTACAATATCTGTACAATTTCTTTTAAAGTACTTTAGTATAATTGATGGGATTAGTAGGCATGTGCCAGTTAACTTGTCCGGTGGTCAGCGTGCACAGTCTGGGGTGAACCACTACACATGGAGCCCGACTCCAGAGGCCGCCACTGCAAGTCCTTTTCCATCATTTAGAGATCACTAGCAATGGATTTGCTAATTAGCACACTGGTATAAAAAGTGGATTTTTATTGGCAAATCTAGTGACTGTTAATTAGTTTGATGACTGTTCAAAATGAGCTTCAGATAAGCAGCTTGGGCTAAAATATGTGGATTAAAGACGTTCTCCTCCCTTGTATGAACCTAGCCTGCAGTCTTGTAGCCTGTACCTTTAGGGATGTCATCTGTATGTCATCCTTAATCAGTCCTGTGTCCAACCATTGATTTAGGAGGATTTCTGATAACATGATTCCAGTTTGTAGTTGTAAAAGCCTGTTCTAATATTCTTGGAGCAAACTTTTTATACAGGGAAATGTTGGAGCAGCTTGGAAGTCAGAAAGCTGGGACTTCATCATGGCCCGGAACTGGTCATGTGAACCGCTTAGTGCCTGCTTTACAAATGAATGTCTGTTTAATTAATGTTGGGAGTTGTGACTGTTGGCAACTCAGGTCAACAGGACAGAGCTTCAGCCTTTCTTCTGCTAAATCTGAGATCACCAAAGAGTTATTGCGGAGTTAACTCAAATTAGGCAATGTCTGTTGGTCATCCCTTTTCTCCCAACATGATGGCCAGCTAGCTGTCCAAGATCTGCTTCTGATTTGATTTTGAAAATCTCCCCTGAGTTCTGAGAGCAATTTTTTTCTTTAAACTGAAAAAAAGAAAAAGAAAAGAAAAGAAAAAAAAAAAAAAAGAAAAGAAGAAAGCAAAGAAAAAAGAAAAAATAGAAAAACAAAGAAGAGAGAGAGAATGAGACAGAGAGAGAGAAAGCATGCAGAGACTGACTACTACTTTTTGGCTCCTGTGTGTAATTTAAATTTTGATGAATCCCCTCAATGTTAGATATCCGTAATGGATGTAATATGGCAAGACAAACAAAAAGAAGCTGTTCTGGAACACAGAGGCACTTGGTCCCTGGTGTGGCTATGTTAAGTCACTGAAAAGCCATCTTGACTGTGACCCTGAGCTCCTCATTTGCATTTCTAACTGCGACCTGAGGGCTAGTCTGATGTATGAACAGGGAAGGTAGCTTTCCGAATGACAAACCCACGACCTTTTCCTGTCGCCTCCTCCTGAGGACATTCTAGGAAAAGTTTTCTAACTCAGTTGGTAAGAAAGACCAAATTAGAAAAATACACTTGAAAAATGTCACATTATTTCTCCTGTTACACATCTAAATTCATTGTCTGACATGTAGTGAGTAACCAATAAATGTTTGTTAAATGAATGAATAAAATTTGTTTTTGAGCTTAATGGACCGGATCTATCTTCTTGCCTGAATTTAAAATATTTGTTTTCTTAAAGTCTGGAAAACATATTTGTCTGTGTCCTGTATTTCTATACAACTGATGAATAACCACGGTAATAGATAATATATATTGAGTGTTTACTGTGTGCTCGGCATGTGACTTTCTATACATTATACAATTTAACCCTCACAATAACTCAATTTTATTATTACCCTCAATTTTAGATGAGGATTCCAAGATTTCAAGAGATTAAGTAGCTTGATCAAAGTCATATGACTAGGAAGCAGTTGCTTTGCTTGAACCCAGGGAGTCTGCCTCCAGACCGCCTACTCTTTATTTTTTGATCAGTTTACAATGTTGTGTTAATTTCTGGTGTACAGCATAGTGATTCAGTTATACATATATATAGATATTCCTTTTCATATTCTTTTCCACTATAGTTTATTCCAAGGTACCGAATATAGTTCCCTGTGTTATGCAGTAGCAGACCCCCTATTCTTAATCCCCAAGTCACACTGCCCTCCCACTTTTTTTGGGAATTATAAATGCCTTCATTCTATAGTGTCTTTTTATAAGAAGAATTTGGAGTATCTCTTCTTTTGCAACACTGTCACCTGGAATTCCCTGTTATTTATAAGGTTTATTGTTAATGTTCAGGTTGAAAAAGTTAGTCTGTGTCTCAGCCTTAGCATCCCTGATGACTGACTGTGTGCATGTCTGATTGTGAGATAGTGAGAATAATCACCATTACTGAGTGACAACCATCTACCAGACTTTGTGCACATTACTGCTAATGCTTACAAACAACTCTGAGAAACTCTTAGTTACTTCAGCACTCCCGTTTGCAGATAAAGGAACCGAGGCTCCCAGAGGTTACATAAATTGCTTTGGGTCTTATATCTCATCACTAGCAAAACTGGGATAAGAACATAGGTCTGTGAGTTGCCTAGGTTTCTCCTGTTCTATAATCATGCCCCTTCTAGGTAATAATACAGCAGTGACATGGGCTGCCATATAAGTTTCCTCTGGGGGATGTCTCTTTTGCAAGACTTTCTTGGGAATGCCCAGTAGAATCTGACAGAGCATCCTGTCTAGTGGAAGCAGGTCTGATATCTGCTGTGGACATGGCCTGGGCTTTCTTCACACCTTGATTGGCTGTACTTGTACTGACACAATGAATCCTTTTGCTAGGGGAAGGGTGGCCCGGCTTAACCCCCAGGTAGGGCTAGGCAGACCCCAGCTATCATCCTGCCTTGGATGAGTACTCTTACCAGTCATAAAAAATTAATTTTAGCACTTGAGCTAATTGGAATAAAAAAATGTGACACTCAAGCCAGAAATAAGCCTAATGAAGCCCATTAAATAATTTAATGATTACATAATTATGTTCATTTAAAATGCAGGAATTGATTACTCTCAAATTAATTTTATCATCTCTGTACTTTTTAGAGCACATTTATTTTGAACAAAATGAAGGATTAGTTTCATTTCTGATGGGCACTCTGCCATTAATAATCATGTCTCATTATAATGAGAAAATGTTGTGTTTTGAATAAGTTCATGTGACCATATATTTCCAGATAACAGACAGGCTTGTTCAGTGGAGAGATTTAAGCTATTGAAAGGGTCTTACTAATTTGAATCATAAAGTGAGTAAGTGGGGGATTGATGTGCTCCCCGAAGACAAATATGGGTGAGATCTGGTGCAATCCAGCTAATTAGGGACTGGATCAGGGTGTTCAGGAAGCTTCAAACCAGTTGCCAAAGGAGGCATCATGGGATAGGAAAGGCTCAAAGGCTTCACAATAGGCTTAAATTGAATGCTTTTCTAGCATCTTTTCCTTCTCTCTTTCCAACAGCTCCTAATTTCTACTTGGGAATCTGTCTCATTTTGAGGCAGAAGACTCCTTCTCAAACTCTAGGAGGAAACATATTAGCTGCTGAGCCAATCACTGAGTTTCATTCTCTGGCCATGGTGACTGGCACAGAGGTGGTGGGCATGTGACCTAAGGCTATTCAAACAGAATGAACCTCAGGACCATTTCAGGGGTTCCTGGGACAGACCCTTTTTTCCTTTTGACTGTGAATGGACAAGTAGGATAGCAGCCTTTTGGGGTCCATGAGGGGAGGCAGTCTTAAGATGTAGTTGAACTGAAGAAGGCAGAAAAGAGAGACAGGAGGAAATCAGAACTCGGTGACATTGTTAAACCCCGGGACAAAGGCTCTCCTGAATCCATCTCTAAACCATTACAGACACCAGTAAATCCATTTTTTGCTGGAGCCCTCATTGCTATCAGTTGAAAGCATCCTGGGCAAGGCAGGATTTAATAGGTTACAGGATTTTTCCTTACGGCTTTTCTTGATGGCTATGGAGTCATGGGGCATCATTCCTGTGAGAGACTGTGGGGGTCCCCAGTTCCAGCAGGGGAGCCACACAACAATCTGAGAAGTTGATTTGTGGTCCTAGATGGGTTTCTTGCATTTGTAGAGGATTTGATATTTTCCAGGGTGTTTTCAGAATGCTTTGGATACACAGGACCAAGTTGCTCTGTAAGGGAGGCAGGGCAAGGCCATCATACCATGAGAGGGACAGGATTGGTTAGGGGGATGAGATGCCTTTTGTAGTCAGAGAGATATGACATCAAATCCCCGCTCTTCTATTCTGGGAGCTGGGCTGTTCCTGCACCTGTAAAATGGGCATGACAGCTACTTTGTAAGTTCTTTTTTTTTCTAATGTGTGTGTGAAAATTCAAATGGAGAGTGTTAATGAAAGGGCCTGCCATGGGGCACACAAACAGAATATAATCCTGGTCAATTTTATTTATTTCTTCTTTTGGAACCAGGAAGGCCTTGATGTACCAAAGGTTCTTTCTGTACTCCTTGTCCCCACCCTTGGAGACATAGGGGTTTGTTTCTTGTGAAAATGCAAACATCTCCGGAGTATCTATTGGTCAGTTACACCTGCGTGAAAATTTTAAGTTGCTGGCAGTGATTTGTTTGTTAGGAGCCATCAGAGATGGAAATAAGCAGATTTTGATTAGGGACAAGAGGTTAGAGGGCATGCTCCTGAATCCCTGAGAGGGTGCTTCAAAGAAAGAGAAAAGGCACAGGATAGTGACAAATACCAGCTTTTGCAGGCAAATGTTTTGAGCCCTCTTTAAGGGCTTCTGAAACATATGAATAACACTGATGTCTTTGTGGAACCACACCACAAATGATGAGCCTTTCCTTAAAAGTTGAGGAACACAGTCTAATTATTATGAGGCACCCTCTGATAGCCTCTTTGTGGGGCCCAGCAGTGATGCCCCTGCTCTTGTGCCAAACGTGAAAACTACAGATCATTTTTAAAAGGTTGAGTGACTGTGTCACAGACCCTGGGACATTTAAAAAATATTTATTGTTGTTTGTTTTTTTTTAAAATCAAAAAGGAAATACATTTGCTCTCATATCTGAAAACTCTAGGGAGTTACTGACTTCAGTCCCAGCTGAAAATCATAAGGAACTCTCTCTCCATCTCCAGTTTTCTTGGTGTTGGCATTATTTTCAAACATGATGTTCTTCAGTGGTAGCAAGGATGACTGTCTGCAGTCCCAGAGCTACCAGCTTTTATATATGTAATCTTCCATTCTCAATGCAAGTTTGCCAGGGACAAGATGAAGAAACCGATGCTCAGAGTTTAGTGCAGGTCACCCAAGTTCACCCGAGAAAGGACAGAGGCCCTCGCCCTTTCACATGGTGAAGCCCTAACTTCCAGAACCTCAGGTTGTGACCTGATTTGGAGATAGGGTTTTTATAGAGGTAATCAAATTAAATGAAGTCATTAGCATGGGATCTAATCCAAATCTTATAAAACAGGGACATTTGGAATCAGGCACGTACACAGAGGGAAGACAATGTAAAGAGATGTAGGGAGAAGATGTCCATCCACACCCTCAGGAGGGAGGCTGGGAAAGGTTCCTCCCTCTCAGCTTTCAGAAGGATCCAATCCTGCTGACACCTTGATTTTGGACTTCTAGACTCCAGGACTGTGAGACAATTTCTGTGGTTGAAGCCAACCATTGTGTGATGGATGGTTCATTACAGAGCCCTAGGAAACTGACACGGAGCCCAAATTTGAATTCAGATCTGTCTGACTCCAAAGCCAGTGTTCTTTCTCCTTCATTGCTCCACATCAGATGTGGTGATGCATGTGGTGCCTGTGAGATTTATGAGATGGGATTCATCTTCTGAACTGAAAAATAAGATATACTTTCTGGATGGGACTCTGCAAGTGTTTTCTGCTCTCACAGATTTCTGGAGGAAGGAGAGCATTTTCTGCAGACAGCTGTGCTTGAACAACTCCAAACAATCCAGTGCAAGAAGCAAACACATGCTCTTCAGACCGAGTAACCGCTGATTATAATTGAGAGAGCATTTTAATTGGCTGAATTAAAGGTCCACGTGTGTGCCCATGATGCTAGGAGGAGAGTTTCTTCTGCTTTCCTGCTTTCAATCTAAAGAAGCGGTTTGAGCAGCCTAACTCTTCCCCTCCAGGTTCTTGACACATGTTACGAGATTGTCACGGGGTATTTATTCTCCTATTCCCTTAACACACAGATATGAAGCCTCTCTTATGTCTGAGTCCCAGTACTTAATGCTACAGAGAAGCGTTATCCAATAGAAACAGAATGTGAGCCAGAAAAGTGAGCCACGGACAAAATTTAAAATTTTCTAGTAAGCACATTAAAAAAAAAAAAAAAAAAAAAAAAGAGAAACAGGTGAAATTTATTTTAATAATAGCTCTTATTTTTAAATCTACCATAGATATTTTCATTTCAGCATGTAATTAATTTAAAATTCTTTAAAAAATTTTTTTTACTTAGGAACTTTTAAAAATAAATTCAGTGGGTTTTTTTTTTTTTTTGGTATTGTTTTTTTAGAGGGAGGTAATTAGGTTTTTTTTTTGTTTTTTTTTTTTTTTTTTTTTTTTCAGTAGAGGTACTGGGGATTGAACCCAGGACCTCATGCATGCTAGTCATGCACTCTACCACTGAGATATACTCTCCACACAATATAAAAATTCTTAATGTGGTATTTTATAGTCTTTTTTTCTTACTAAGTCTTTGAAATCTGGTGTATATATTACATAGATGACATATCTCCACTTGGACCGGCCACATTTCAGATGCTTAATAGCCACACATGTCTACAGGCTCCTGTGTTGGACAGTGCAGATCTAGAGGGTAATTCCATAAAGATGATAGTAGTAATAGTAAGAATCGTATGACTTCCATTATTTTTGTTTCATGTAACCATGAATGTTCCCTCCACACACAGTCTATTTTTAAGCTTTAGTTCTGAATACATTTATACAATTAAAAAATATACAAATATATAGCAAAGCATCTTGATCTTCATCACAGTCACCTCAGTTCTCATTCCTTAAGGAAAAAAAAAAGCCTCCCAAACCAAGAATCCATTTTAATAGCTTATTGCATGTCCTTACATTTTCTTTAAGCAGATATGAATACATAGTCTTATTTTTCCTTCTTTCTTTTAACCTAAAGGTAGTAAATTATATCCATGTTCTGCATCCTTTGTTTTTTGCTGAACAATTTATACTGGAGATTTTTTTCATATCAGTACATAACTCCTTGGGTCTTTTTCACAGCTGCATTGTATGAAGTTACCAAAATTTAGATTTTATTATTTTTCTTAATTGAAAAAAATTTTTTGCAGAGGTAATTAGGTTTACTTATTTACATTAGAGGAGGCACTGGGGACTGAACCCAGGGCCTCAATGCACGCTAAGCATGCCCTCTACCATTTGAGCTACACCCTTCTCCACAAATTTAATTAGTCTTCTATTGATGATCATTTGGGTTGTTTTCAGGGTTTGTAACTGAAAGCAATAATATGATGAATATCCTATACATGTGCCATTACATGTATACACAAGATTCGTTGGATAAATTCCCAGCAGTAAGATTGCTGGGCCACAAGGTAAAGGCATGTAAAGTTTGAGATGCTGCCAAATTGTCCTCTAAAGGGGTTTTTGTCAATTCATACTTCTACCATCCATGGGTAAGATCTACTTATTGTCTTACTTAATCCTTAAAAAAACTGTGGGAGTTATGTATTACTATACTCATTTTTCAGGTACAGTAACTGAGGGCTCAGGCAGGTTGGGTGACTTGTACAATAATGTTTATATGTGTGGGCAAAGTCCAAGGCTTAACCCCAGTTCTCTTGCGCACGTACACACACACACACACCACACACACACATCATGATCTTACAGAAAATTAGGAAGTACAATTCAAACAGCCCTTTTTTGTTTTTCCTTCTGAAACACTTGGGAGTAATCTGCCAACTTGACCCCACTCCCACAGAGGTGGTCCCTGAACAGCTTGGAATGTATTTTGCTGATTGACTATGAAACAGTAATAACAAAGAATAAGCATAGTATAGTGAGTTTTTCATAAGATTAAATTTGTTCAATATAAAGGATGGTACATTATGGCCTCCCAACTTCTGGTGTGCTCATATATTCTTTTTTTTTTTTTTTAAATAGAATTATGGGTATGTTAGGTCTGGTTAATTTTTACACTTTTTGTTATGAAAATTATCGGCATTTACAAAAGCAGACTAGCGTATTGAACCCCCATGTACTCAGCACCCAACTTCACAAATACCAACAAATGACCAATCTTGTTTTATCCAGTCTTCCTCTTGCTCCCCCATACTCTGTTGGATAAATTTAAAGCAAAGTGTAGACATTATATAATTTTATCCATAGAGACTTCAGTATGTTTCTTTGTAAGATTATTTTTAAAAAAGTAACAAATATGGTTGTTCTACATGCTAATTGATATGACTTTTTACAGTTAGTAATCAAATATTGATCCCCTCAAAATTGTTTTTGGAGATATTACTGGTGCATGAAATCCCCAAATCTGGGAATCACTATTGAACTCGGTTGCTGGAATGACCTTCCTCAGCTTCAGCCAGGATACTGTCACACCATACCTCAGATTCTTGTTTTGGGGGAGGTTTTTTTCCTTTCTTTCTTTCTTTTTTTTTTTTTTTTAAAGAAATTCAGAGAATGAAGTTTAATATCCACAGGTGATTTAAGTCTGGCAAAATACAGAGATCATTGAAACAGACATTTTAATTGAATATGACTTTTATAAAGTTATACAAATCTTCCAAGTGATCATAAATCAGTTCTCATTACAGGTACATAAAGCAATTTTAAAAAGTCACACAAATTACACATTTAAGGTTACAGTGTTTAATGTTTGTCAGAAGTCTTCAAAATGGGGCTGACATGGGTTTTCTGAGACCTTAAACCAATGCAATTTGGGGACTCTCTTTAAGATAAACAATACAAAGTTAGGAATACAAAATAACATTTGAAAGTGAATATATTTTTAGTATGAAAAAAGAACTCACTACAAATTACAAGTCAAAAAACTGATACATACCACAACCATCATGAAATCCTGAAAAATAACATAACATTTTCATTAATGAACTGACTGAACCACCTCTGTCACATTTTCCCCCTTAAATTCTTTGTCTGCATGCACTTTGATCGCCTCTCCATACAACAAGGGTATTATAATTCAGTTTCGAGAGACAGAATCAAGATAATTCAGTTTCTCCTCTAGGATGATTGTTTGAAATTCTGTTTTATTACTGATGGTGAGTGACTTTACATATTGATGGTGGATAGACTTGCTGTTTGTTGTACTGCTTTGGGTTTGTGTGCTTGTCTGATAAGCTCTGTTTCTCGAGATGCCATCAACAAAGGTGCATTTGTCACTGTAGCTCTGCACTCTTGCATATACTCCCGGTGGGAGAGAACTTCCGTTATGATTAGGCACCAGTGAGAACTAAACTTCTGCTTACGAGTTTACGTATCAGATGTTGGGAGAATTTTTAAAGACTAGCTTCTAGTTCTATATATTTAACACTTTGTTAAACCCCTCCCAGAGTTCCAGACCTGGACTCTGTAGAACTTATTTTCCCACTGGACCGCTGGCTACGCATCTTTGGGTCGCAGTGCTGGGTGGTGAGCTGCAGAAGCATTCCTGGAAGCCATTCCCACACAGGGACAGCTAGTCATGGAAGCGACTGTGATTCACATAAATATACCCTGGACTAGATGTATCCCCAAGATAACTTCCTCTTAGCCAGCTCCCCAAGACCTGCAGCCTCTCTAAAGACCCAGCATGGAGGGAAATGCGATGGAGAAGTCAGAGTAGAAGGAAAAGCAGTCTTAACTGATTGTGGCTAAAATATCTTACTTTTTCAGATTACACCAAAACCTGTGACTTTCTGAGTACATTGTCAGAGCTTCATTAACTTCATGGTTAAGTTTGACTCTGCTCTTGACTGCCTCTCTGATTTCACTTCCCACAACTTTCCCATCATTCATTCTGTTCCAGGCACATTGACCTACTTCTCATTCCTCGAGAGTGTCAGGCACTCTTTGCCTCAGGGCCTTTGCACTCGCTGTTCATTTTGCCTCAAACACTTTCCCCACACATCCACACATAGCTTAGGCCCTTACCTCCTTCAACTTTCTGCTCAAATGTCAGCTTCTCATCAGTCAGTATAAAATAGCACTCCTACCCTGTACCTTCCTTTATTTTTCTTGGTAATATCACCCTTGACATGGAATATATTCACTAATTTGTTTATTGTATTGTCTCCTGTTTATTAGAGTGTAACATCATGAGAGCAGGGACTTTGTTGTTGCTGTTGTTCGCTGCTGTGTCCCAGCACCCAGAATAGTGCTGATACCAAGTAATTGCTCAGTAACTATCTGTTGAATAAATGTAGTGTAACTGGAAACCACTGAAGAATTTTACACAGAAGAGATGTGGGTCTGCCAAAAGAAATTAACCTCTCAAACTTACTTTCTCCCAAAATGTCTTTCCACAATATTCCTTGAATTATAATCACCTGTCAGTCTAATTTTCTATACTAGATTGTAGAGGACAGGGAGTATGTTTAATTCATCAACACACCACTACTACATGTATTTGAGGTTAATACTGGCAGAATTAAATGGAATTTACTGTTTCTTTGCACAAGAATTCTTGAACTGGCTCTGTTTGGTTTTCTCAACTAACTAGATTATAAGCTGTCTCTGAGTAGGGGAAATTTCCCTGGCCATTTATATCCTCTCAGCAGCTCTTAGCAACCAGTACATTGTGCTTCTTAAATCGAGTTCAACCTCTCTGGGAATCTGTCTGCGTAATTTCTGTGCTTAGTGTCTCCCAGTTCTCCATTATAAAGGATTCCCAAGCAAAATTCCAGTACCTATTAGGATACTTTCAGTTTCTACTAATCAAAACACAATTAAAAGCAGCTTAAACAAGTGAGGGTTTATTATCTCAGATGGTCCAGGGGCTGGAGGTAGGGTGGCTTCAGGAATGTTTGAATCTGTGCCTTAACTACATCTTCAGCTCTGCCATTCCACTTAGTCTCCTCATGGTCACAAGATGGCTACAGTGGTTCCAAGTATCACATTCTTACACGGTGATATCCAGGGGCAGGAGAAGGAGCTCCTCCTTCTCAGATATTTCTTAAATGAAAGGAATAACTTTCCCTGGAGCTGTGCTGTGCATTTTCTTTCACTTCTTATTGGCTAGAATTGCAAGCCCTTGCCTAAGCCAGTTTGATTAGGGAAATAGAATCATTCTGATTGGCTTCTGTTAATCGAGAGTCACCTCCCCTGGGACCGCGGAGGGCCTCCGTCCTCAGTGCAGAGCCACACAGAGCTTGGCACGCTAACAGCCAGGAAAGGCGGGGGGGGAATGGATTTGGCTTAGCATCCATAGTGTCTGCTACATCTTCCACTTGCTAGTCCCCCAACCTGGCTTAGTCCAAAGGTCTGAAAAATTGGACGTCTACGATACCTCTTCCCATCCAAAAACCAGGGCCATGCCGTTTTTCCAAATCAATCTCCTAAGTGAAAAACTAAACTGAACTAAGTATCAAGCATATGATTTATTTAGTTTTTAAAAAGAAACCAACCCAGGGTAATTATTGATGAAACTGAATTAAAACTGAACAGTGAGCAAGTTCCTTATTCTCTCGGTGCCTCAGTTTCCTCGTCTATGAGATGAGGATAGTTATGGGGTTGATGTAGAGATTAAATCAATTATTATGCAGGCAATTCTTATCATTCCTAGATTCTGCATTTGCAAATTTGCCTACTTACTAAGTTTATTTGGAAGCTCAATAACAACACTTGTGACAATTTTGTGGCCCTTCATGGACATGTAGGGAAAAACGTAAACTAGGTTGAAAAAGGCAACACTGCCTCCTTATTTCCGCTCTCATGTGCTAAACAAGTGCTCTTTTCATGGTCTGTTCAGTACCATGTTTTTTTTTTTTTCCCTGAGCATTTCTGTTCTTTTTGTTGGTGATTTCTCTGTTTAAAATGGCCCTCAGGCATAGGGCTGAAGTGCTGTCTAGTGTTTCTAAGCACAAGGACACTGGGATGGGCCTTATGGAGAAAATACATGTGTTAGAAAAGCTTCATTCAGACATGAGATATGGTGTTGTTGGCCATGAGCTCAATGGAAATGATTGAAGGATATATGTTAAATAAAGTGTCTTTAAACACAAACACACATAAAACAAGGTTCTGTATCCCATCAATCGACAATAAATGTGAGCAGAGGCTCACAGGAATCTAACCCTGTATTCTCCCTGGACTCTATGGCTGGGTATCTGTTAATTCTGTGTTCGTGGGGAGTTTATAGATCATGACTACCATGAATATTATGAATCAACCATATTTAAAGTGTTTAGGATAGCTTCTGTCATGTAGTAAAAACTATGTATTTGTTAGTTTTAACGTTAACTAATATAATATTCTCTAAACTAGAACAATATTCGAACCTTAGAACCTTCCCCAAAGTATGAATTAGGTCTATATGTCATTCCATTTAATTTATGTCCCTGTCAAAGTAAATAAACAAACACAACACACACACATGCACAGCTGGTTTTACAGCCAGAGAGCTGGGGGTGGAAGAATTCAATATCACTCAAAGCCCACAAGGGTGACAACTGCAAAGCCACAAAGGACAAGAGGCAAGAGGCACTAAACCTCAGAAGCTGCAGAATTCCAGTTTCATAGCATGGCCACTGGTGAAGGAGTGGGATGCTGTCTCCACTAACAGGACCCCTCGGCTTAGGTCTGGTGTTTAACTATCAGGTCAGGATGTCCCAGCCCCAGCTGAGAGCAGAGGAACTCAGACCCCAGCATCTGCTGCAGGAGGGTGGCCAGGCTCACTCCAGCTTCATCTGAGAGCAGTATTTCTAGGCACTCATTAGCTTCCTCTCAACCTCTTTCTTCTTCTTTGTGAGTCTGGGAATTAAAACTGATGCTCTATTTGAACGTCATCTATGGGAAACGAAAAGGGTAGAAGAAATTCCAAGCCAGGCTTTAGGGGAAAGGAGTGGATGATTCCATTACCTATACTCTTAGCTTTTAGTATCACTATGACACAACAGTTTCAAACCTATGTATAGAGCAGCCTATTCAAAGCCATTTAGAATATAGGATAACAATGCCAAAATAATTTCAGTGTAAGTCTTTGATCTCCTCATTATAATGCCATTACCATACCATTATTAGCTGAGATTACAATGACAAATCAATTTTAATTGAAGTCTTTGGAGATGCCATTTATAATGCTATTATCATGTGAATTTGCAATGGAAAAGTTACATGAGCAAGCTTGTTGAAACAGCACTATAATGCCACTATAATGGAAAATTTTGATGGCGAAATTATCCCAAGTCCATAGAGACTGATGATTATCGTATAAAACAACAGACCATGAAAATGATGCCGCCCCTCCCCCAAGCTCCCAGTAATAAATCATGTTATGGATAGTATCTACTGATCAAAGAATATCTTTGTCATAGAATGAGTTCACAAAAATCATAGAAGCCTGAAGCAGATAAAAGGCTCTCATTTTACAGATGAGAAACCAGAAACGCAGGGAGGAGATGTGACTTGCCCAAGGCCATTCAGTGAGTGCCAGAGCCTGGACTTAACCCCACATCTCTGACTCTTAGTCTTCAGGTCTTTGACTCCTTGACAAGACTTCAGGCCCCTGATTCCACAATAACTTTCAAGAATAGGACTCCAGGAAAACAGACAGATGGCAAGATTAGCATTAGGCTAGAACCAGAGAAAGATTTCCAGACTGTGGGGGTGTTGTGAGATACTCACTTCGGATTAGATGATACCTGTAGAATTGTTAATAGATGATGCTTCCAGGACTTACAGTGTCAGGAAGTTTCCCACACAGAAGTTGAGATTTCCTCCTGGTTCTCCTGGTTTCCTTTGAGAGAAAGCTTCTTTCCTGGAAGAGAAAGTTAAACTCTTCTAGCTTTGAGTGGATAAATATAGAGAGGAGAAAAGATCACAAGGTACCAAGGAGTTGCTTAATTCAGGTAACCAAGGACTTGATAACATAAAAATTAGACTAGTTTGATTGAGGAAGTTTTTTTTTTTTTTTAAAGGATGTGGTTTTATTTATTTATTTTTAGACATTTTTTGGGGTGGGAGGAGGTAATTAGGTTTATTTATTTATTTTTAATGGAGGTACTGAGGATTAACCCAGGACCTTGTGCATGCTAAACACACTCTACCACTGAGCTATACCCTCCCCTAACCGGGAGGGTATTCAGTTTAATCGCCCTGGGAAGCCACTGCCTCAAACTGGCTTCTTGTTAGAAGGCCTTTCATCCCCATATCATGTCTTGTATTGGTTCCCTTCTTTATCTTAATTTGTCCAAGCTTAGTTCCCTTCATTCCCTGGTCATGGCACCCCTCTCTTCTTATGTTTTCCCTTCCGCCCTGGCCCACTCTTTGGTGGAAGGGGCAGGACAGTGCAGAGCGAATGGATTCTTTTGCCTACATCCATCTCTTCCTTGGACTGTTCTACTGCAAGCCAGACCTTCTGGCCCATTTGCTCTGAATGCATTCATTCCTTAGAGTGAGCAGCTAACACTTTTGGAAGGCATGCACGTGCCAGGTACGGTGCTAATGACTTTATTTAGCAAGTCTAGCGGTCACTATTACAACATAAGAACCTGGAGCCTAGCGGAGCCACTTATCCCAAATCATGCATGCAACTGGAATAGGACCTTGGACTGCTGGGTCCCAGAACTAACCTTTTAACTCTTTAGTGTCGTAGAAGCAATTTAGTCAGCATAGTGGCTGAGCAAACAGTTTCTGGAGTCATACAACTGGGTTCACATCGTGGCTCTGCCCCTTACTAGCTCTGTTACACTGAGCAAGCTATTTAACCTCCATGTGCCTCAGTTTCCTCATTTTAGACATGAGGTTAATAGTAATTTAGCTCAGCATGTTATTGTGGAGGGATTATATGTACTGCATTTAGACTGATGCCGTATGTGCAGACACTGTAAATCTGTAAGTGACAGCTTTTTACTGCTTCTTCCCTTTTTAATGACAGACCAGGTTCTCCAGATCCTGTCAATTTTGGGTAAGGGTGAGCGGGGAGACACAGTAAACTGGAGACTTTACATGAACGGTCTCTCCCACGCCAAGCGTGGAGGTATAGTTTGGATTTAGGAGCACAATTCAAGGAGCAAAGCTGGACCTTCGGGGAGGCTGCTAGCTGCTTTTGGCATGTAGATGCCAATCTTGAAGCGGCAGGATTTGAGAGGGAGAAATCAGTGACCATCCTCAAGTGGGCTGAAAAATCAGTTTCATACAGTCAAGGCCAAAATGTTCTTGTGCATTCCTGGCTGTGGGAAAAGCAGTGTAACTCATTATCCTTGGAGGGGGTGGCAGTTGGTTAAGCTTTAGGCAATCTCAGTAAAATTCCTTCAGCCTGTGTCCAGCAGGCCACGGCTGAACAATGGCTCAGGAATGTCAGAATTCTGAGTTCTCATCCTGGCTCCGCTACTGGTCTGTTCTGTGATCAGAGGCCCTTAATCCCCTCCATGCCTCTACCTCCCTCCTGCCAAATACCAGCGGTCTCCCTGGGTGATCTGGAGGGATAACCAATAAAAAGGATTAGGGACAAGAACTGCCATCCAGATTGTTAATCAAAGTGGCATTTTGTACTCAATTATTTGCATCAAAACCCTTTATAATCTCAGTTTGTCATCCCCCATCCTCTCTCTTTTTTAATTCTTGGTCTTTTCTCTCCATCCCCCATGGAGAAGTAAAACATGATGTATATGGGACAGTATCTTGAGTGAAATGACAATCTGGAGCAAGGTGGATTGGCCGTGCTGTGACATTTCAAGCAGTTGCTGTCCAAGGGAGAAATTCACCTGAGTGATGCCCCCAGCCCAGCAAACAAAGAAGCAATAGAGAAAATGCCACAGCAGCTGTGGGTCCCTCAAGGTGACTTGAGTGTTGCTGTCTGTGTAGGTTGGCCAGTGCCCGAGCAAAGGTAATGCAGAGATTCTGAATGCCGAGAAAAATAATAAAATTGCCAGTGTGTTGGAAATTAAAATAACTCCACCAGCACAAATAATGAACACAACACTGATTGAAATAAATGATGGCCTTTGCTTTAGAAATGTTATTTTGAATAACTGATATGGTACGTTGTCGGGCTACGGTTTCAAATGCATTTGATTATACATTTTCCTGTTTCCCCCCTCAGTCTTTTCTCAAATCAGTATAAATTGCTGTACGTCGTCCTCGTAGCAGGCATGTCTTGATCTTTAGCTGCCATGACAACAGGATACAAGAGAAATGCATTTTCATAACAATTGCTGGCAATGTTTAGTATCACTGTTACTTTGTGTCAGGGAACGGCTGGCTCTGGGAAGAAAACAGCATTGTTTTCTTTAACTTAAAAGCTTTTGTTGGAATAATTGAAAAAATAGGTGGAGAAATTGTTGTTTAGGGGAAAAGTAGGAAGATGGAAGTAAACACTGCGGTAGTGGGTGAGGGGAGAGAGAGAGAGAACAGGAGAGAAAGGTATCTTTGCTTGGAAAGAGGGCTACACCAGTGGGAATATAGTGTGAAGCTACCTAGAAAGTATGTAATTGGGTAATCAGATCAGCAAATTGAGTCAAATGATGTGATTTTAAGTGATGCAATCAGTTTTCACAAACTAGGAGAAATAAGTATATATTTTTTTCTCTTGCCCATTAAACATTTTTTTGGGGGGGGTGTGATGGTGATAATTAGGTTTATTTATTTAATTTGCATTCTTTTCTATTGAAGTTTGTTTGTTTATTTATTTATTTATTTTAACAGAGGTACTGGTGATTGAACCCAGGACCTTGTGCATGCCAGGTATGCACTCTACCACTGAACTATAACCTCTCCACTGCTGTCCATTTGTTTTAACCCAAACCTTCCAAAATAGCCCAGAGAGAGCAAATATGAGGGATTTTAGAAAAATCACACATTTTGGGGAGACAACATACATTTAAAAAAATTCCAGGCAAACATGTGCTCCAGAAAAAAAGGCAGTGGAAGGGGTGTTTTTTTCTCCTAGGTCTCTGAAATCCATGATGTCTCATGTCTAGTGGCACCATGGTAGAAGAGGGGCTGTGCAGCCTGGGGGTCAAGGGAGTAAGCAGAGCCCCATGGCAGACAGAACTGTGTTTACGCCCTGGCTCTGCTCTATCCCCCATTGGAGAGGTTATTTAATTCCTCTCCATCTCAGTTTCTTTATTTTAAAATTAGGTTTAATAAGCTCATTGGGTTTGGGGAGTGGAAATGAGATGAGCAATGAAAAGGACTTATTAAAAGACTTGCCACGTAGTGAACGTTCAAAATATGGCAGCCATCACCAGACTCGCTGCAGGATCATTTGACCAATAAAGAAAATCTGGGTGTCTGTTATTTACTACATCAAGCTCTTAATGTCCCTTAATATTTATTTTCAGAGTTATTCGAGGAATTAGATAATTCTCAGATCACTGATGTCTTACAGTTCTTGGATCAGTCATGGTCCTGGCAAAAAACAGAATTTTCTCTAAAGGGGTTTGCTTTTAAATTTTATCTTAAAAATTTTTTTTGGGGGGTTAGGTAATTAGGTGTATTTATTTATTGAATTAATCAAAAATGGAGGTACTGAGGATTGAACCCAGGACCTTGTGCATACTAAGCATGCACTCTACCACTGAGCTATGCCCTCCCCACCTCAAAGGGATTTAACTGAAGGGAGTTCAACAAAGGGAGTGTGGGCAGAGTTAAGGGACCAGTAAAGAATATCGGGGCCTCTAGGGAGGCTGAAGAGGCAAGAGGAAGAAAGAAAATGACTAGAATCAGGGAGAGTCGGAGCCACAGAGGAGAGGCAGCTACTGCCAGAGGCACAGCTTTGCAGCAGGGGAAACGGGAAAGAAACACCCTGACCTTTTCTCCTCTCACCATCTGATCTCCTGTGGAAGTGCTCATTGGCTGCCTCTCACTGGAGGCCAGAGGGCAAGGGATTGGGGTGATGCTTAGGTCCTGTGCCTCCCCCTCTCCCTCATCACCGCTGTCCTGGGGTGCGGAGAAGGAACTGGACCTTTTGGTTTAGGAAATCATCAAGAACTACCTTCCTATGAAGACTACCCAACATCAGAGGTCTATCCCCCAAGGAAATTGCAGAGCTTTTAAAAAAGAGGGAAAGGACACTGAGCAGCCTCCAAATTACGAACATCTGTTATGGGCATTATTATAACTATTCTTATAGTAGTTAACATTTGTGAACTCTAAATTCTGTAGAGAAGCAGAAAAGAAGGGATAATGTCAGGACTGAAATAGTCAGGAAAAGCTTCATGGAAACATGCTACCTGAGATCTGGGTCCTGAGGCTTGAGCTGGGTTTGTAGGCAGAGAGAGGAGATGAAGTTATCTTAGTCAAAAAATATGGTCATCAAGGACTTGGGGGGAGAGGAGCATATGTGTCTTAAGGATTTTGGCCAGAATACACATCCTTTGGGTCTTTATCTTTTCTTTTGGAGCCTCCTGGAACACTCTTTTTCCCCAGAGGTGGTAAAAATAACATCGAGTGTTTGAAATGTATTTTTTTTTCTCTTCTCCTTTTGCATACCTCCTCATGGCATTCAGAAATGGACAGAGACGTGAAGAGATATAAGGATTAGGGAAGAAACTTCTTTGCTATCAGGGCTTTTCAAAAATCAAAATGATAAAAGGAAGAGAAAATTCGATTGACTGATATGCCTGTCCTGATATGTTGGTTTCTATTTCCTCTACAAAAGAGATGGTCTAAGATTGCACAGCATTGAGCTTTAAGTGACAAACAGAATTAAGAATCAGACAGATACATACCCTCGAAACTGAAGTGCCTTTACATGAGTAACAGAACATTGCTGCATTTTGGAACCATCCACATCATTAAGAGAAAATATTAGAAAGGCAGTATGCTACATTAGGCCTAGAGTTTGCCCAACTTTAGTCATTCAAACACCACCTTCGAGATTTTTGCAATATCCACATACCACAAATAGTATTATTTTCTTAAAATATTTAAGAAAGTCAACCAACTTTTCTTCTTTGGCAATGACATCCACTGTGGTTTTGACATTACTATATATTTTTCTATGCCTTAAAATAAATGTTTAATGTTTATTTTTTAAGAAATACATTTTTGAAATATAACATGAATATTTAAAAACTGTGCAAATCATACACGTAGAGCTTGATAAATTTTTACCAAGTGAATACACCCATGTAACCAGCACCAGACTGAGTAATAGAACAGACCAACACCCCAGAAGCCTCCCTTACACCCCTTACAGTCAATATGCTCTTCTAAAAGAAAGTATTTTTCTAATTCTATCAAATCAATCAATTTCGACTGTGTTCCGAACTTTACATAAATGGAACCCTACTGGATGTACTCACTTGGGTCTAACTCTTATTCGGTATCATATTTAACCATGTTGTGTGTAGTAGCTGTCTTTCCTTGCAGCATAATGTTTGTGATGGACACAGACGTATAGCAGTCAGATCTCTCTTGAAGGAAGAACTTTTTTGCTGGGAATGCTGTCCATGAATGACAGCCTTCTGCTCTCAGCTACTTCAGAGTTTGCCTCAGCTGTAGAAGCCTGTTCACCCAATGGCATGCCAGTTCTGCAGAGGTCAACATTCAATGACTGATCATGGCAGGATATAAAGACCCAGCCACTTGGGCACACCCTGCAGTCATTCTGATTATGTACTGTGTGTTGGCTGGGCTTCAGTGAGCCTGTAGGCTCACTGTATTATCAGTGCATTGTAGTTCAACTTCTCCCTTTGTCTCCTCCCCTTCCTTCCACAGGGGTTTATCCCTAATGAATACTCTGTATGTCAAAGTCCGTTTCAGCATCTGCTTCCAGAAAACCCAACCTGCAACTCGGTCCTGGGAGTGGTCTGATAAGACAGGCAATGTAATGCTCAGATCCTCCCTTCAGAGAAGGATTTATTTCCCCAGCTCCTGGGACTGCTGTTAGCAGACAACTTCTAATTCTCAGCTCCTTCAGCAGCAGAGAGCCACCTTGCCTTTCCTAGGAAAGCCCACACCCAGTGACAGATCATGGCAGGAGTATAAAGCATTTCAGCCCACTGTGGGATGACTCTGATGGACCGTAATGTGCCAGAGCTCCCCACGCTGCTGGCCCAGGCTCTGATGGGACTGCACTGCTGTTTAGCTTCCTTCTCTGCCCCATCTTGCTTCTGTCCTCTTTCTTCCACAGGTGTTGATCCCTAGAGTTCTTTGAGAGATAGAGAAAGCTCCTGGAAATCTCACAATCCCTGCTTCTTCTTCTTCCTCTTTTTTTTTTTCCCATGGTAGGGAAATATGGATTCCTAACCTGTGGAAATACTGAACCATCCACAATAACCAATGTTCTGAGATTCCAGGGAAACCATTTAGATGAGAAATTTCTCCTCAGTGATTAAACCCCATTTCAGACAAAATTTTTGGGATGAGGTCAGTTAATAAGGATTAGTGTCCTAACTGGTATTGGTTCTCAGCAAAACGATGATACGACAGAAATTTATCATTGGTGCTCAATCAACAATTTACCTACATTTAACTCTCTGTGAACACACAGCTGGTGCAGAGGAAAGGTACTGAAGCAGGATGTGAGTTCAAATCCTGACTCCTCTGCTTAGAAGCTGTATGACTACTACAAAGAACGTTACTTTAATTCTCTATCTTAGTTTCCTCATTTGTAAAATGGGCAAATAAAACCTTCTTTCAAGGGTTATAGGAATTAGAGAGCCCTTACAGTATCTGGTAAGGAATTAGCTTTTGATAAATGATAGTTTAAAAGCATATTTATTTTTAGTTCCTTCCTCATATTTTTGTAAATCCAGTCTATTATTTCAGGGAAGAAAGCAAACTGATTAATGCTTGTTCATTAAGATTTTAGGGATTTAATGTGTTGGTTCTCCCCAGGGAAATTGCATTTTTAAAAAGGCAGAGCTGTGATATCTGAATGAAGGAATGACATGCTGATGGTAGGCATTTTGGGGGACAGGGGCTCTTAGACTAAATCCTGTAAAGGAAAATGTTCTCCATGTCTGGGTAAGGTTGACTTGCCCAGCTTTCAATGAAGAGGAAAGATAAAATTTTCCACTTAAGGAGGGCTACCCTCCGCCCCACCCCCTGCCCCCTGCCATCCATGAGTTGAAAAGAGTTTGCCTACATCTTGCTTTTTCAAGTGGGACAACTGAAATACCTTCTAGCTATTTGTTCCAGGAGTTCAATATATATTCTTGGTTATATCAAATATTTGATATTTTAGGAAATCAGCCTTGTTAAATTAAAGTGGATAAGATGGCATTTTAAGGTCACCTTGGTATGATCAAACATGATGCTGACATTTACAATCTATTTCCATTGCTTCTCACATGTTTCCTTGTCAGTTAAATCCAGACTTCAAATTTAAAGGTGTTTCAAATCTAATAATGCAATTATAAATATTGTACCAGAATCACTAACTGCCGCCTGATTTCCATGCAAGTTACAAAATCTTCATATGTCCTATCACATCATTTAAAAAATTTTTAAAAATGGTTTTATTATAACGCACAAAGTATATATATTTATTATACCTGCACAAAGTATAAACAAGGATAAATATTAAATCTTTTATATATTCCTTAAATTTATGATTTTTGCTCATAGGAAAACCAAAGTAAATTTGCACATTAGATAAAAAGAACTGCAAATTAAAAGACCTGTGATTGACAACATTAATTTAAGGTGACAGAAAACACAGTTTTGCAGAAACTGCATTGTCACACATGGAATGCATTTGGGCCACACTGCTATGGTCAGGATTTTGTCAAGCGGGGACTCTTTCTTTTTTGTAGGCTCAGTGATGACTCAGTTCTCACATGAGATGTCTCCATTCTAACTACTTGGTGGAATTTTCACACCACAGTTTGCAATGTCACCATTTGTTTTCATGTTGAAAGTGTCTTTTAAAAATGAAGCCTACCTCTAACCTTTCCTTGATAGATCACTATTAACATCAACATAGGCACAGAAATTATGTGGGGATAGTCAGGTCAAAGGTGGTTATCCAGGTGATTCAGATATAAGATGCTTAATATTGACAAATGCTTATAAAATGCAACAAAAATATCATAGAGATATTTAAGATATTTAAGTCCTCTTCATGAGTCCCTTGACTTCTTTTAAAGGAATATTCATTATAGTATGTAAATGAAACAAAATGTAATAATATAGTTCTCAATTGGATAGGCAGGGAGAAAGATATATTGGAATGATCACTGTGATTAGGAATGTATAACTCTTCTGGGTGAACTGTTGGAAATGTTTTAAGAAGAATTTAATCACTAAATACATTTTTTTATTCTAGTAAAAAACATAATATAAAATATATCATTTTAACCACTTTAGGTATACAATTCTGTGGCATTAAGTGCATTCACATTGTTGTGCAACCGTCATCACCATCCACCTCTAGAAATTTTTCACCTTCCCCAGTGGAAACTCTGCCCATTAAACACTAATCCTTCATTCCCCTTCCCCTCAGCCCCTGGCAACTGCCATTCTATTCTCTGTCTCTATGAAGTTGACTACGCTAGACAATTCATATAGGAAGAATCACAAAATTATTGCCTTTTTGTGACTAGCTTCTTTCTTTCTTTCCTTCCTTCCTTCCTTCCTTCCTTCCTTCTTTCCTTCCTTCCTTCCTCCCTTCCTTTTATAGAAAGATAATTTTATAAAGAGCAGTTTAAAGTTCACAGCAAAATTGAGAGGAAGGTACATAGATTTCTCTTATGATCCCTGCTGTCACACACACACAGCCTCCCCCGTTATCAACAGCCCTGCCACAGTGGTACATTTGTTACAACTGATGAACCTATATTGACACATCATTATCATCCAAAGTCCATAGTTTATATTAGGGCGTTGTTACATTCTATGGGTTTGGACAAATGAATAGTGACATATATTCACCTTCATTGTATCATACAGAGTATTTTCACTGGCCTAAAACTCTTCTGTGCTCCACCTTTTCACTTCTCTCCCTCCCCACCCCTGGCAACCACCGATAATTCTGCTGTCTTCGTAGTTTTGCGTTTCCCAGATTATCATATAGTTGGAATCATAGAGCGTTTCTATGGGCTTCTTTGTGCCTTGCTTATTTCATAATGTCTTCAAGGTTCAGCCATGTTGTAGCATGTATCAGAATTTCTTTCCTTTTTAAGCCTGAACAATATTTCATTTTATGCATACACCATATTTTTTAAAAAATGTATTCATTTGTCAGTGGACATTGGTTGCTTATACCTTTAGGCTATTGTGAATAATGCTGCTATTGTAATAGGAAGAACAAATCTGACTCCACATTAGAGCTGTTCCTTTGGCTCTAACCCTGTGCTCTGTGTCCCGTACTTAGTCATGCAGGTTCTGTACCTTTTGTAAAAGAATGTTGCCTTTAGCCTGAAATGTATAGGAGAACCCATTCTCAAGACTCTATCTTTAAGGGTATAACATTTTTTTTTTTTGTTCATATACAGACAGCAAATTCCAGAACAGAGAATAACATTTTCTTGTTGGCGGTCTACAGGAACTTCATGACCTGACCTACGTGGACAGCTGCAAGAACAAAGGATCCGACACTAAGAAGTTTGCAACAACCAACCACATCCCTTCCCCTTTTTAGCGTAAAAGGAACCTGAATTCTGACTTGGGTAAGATGGTTTTCTAAGACGTTAGTCCCCCATCTTCTTGATCGGCTGACTTTCCGAATGAAGTCGTTATTCCTCGCCCCAGTACCTTGTCTCCCGATGCACTGGTCTGTCCAGCGGCGAGCAGAACGAGTTTGGACTCGGTGACAAAGTTTGGCACCAGCCGGCTTCCATCGGGGAGTGTTCCGGTTAAGTCTTGAGCAGCTGCCGAGCCCCCTTCCCCTCAGGATTCTTCTCCCTGCAAAGTTCCCCGAAGTGACCGGGCCGCCCCAGAGCTGGGCAGCTGGAGCCTGGAATCTCATCTGGGAGAGACTGTAGGGTAAGTGGCCCCGATGTGTGCAGCCAGAAACTTTATTCCTCTCCTGTTTGGGGCTTTTTTCCCGGAAAAAGCCAGTTTGTTTTGTGCTTGAGGCGGGTACCCAGTTGGCGAGAGGGAATAATTGCTGGACTTTTACCTGATTTGTGAACTGGTTCGTTTGTCTCTGGATGCTGGCGTTTCTGTGTGCCAGGTGTGTTTTATTTATCTTGTATTTCTGTCTTAAAAAAAAAAAAAAGAACGAGGACTGTTTCAACTATCCCTAAAGAAGGTCGTCTGAGGCGCGTTTTGGATAAGTGGTCTGATTACAGCGATGAACCTGCGCCTAGGGGAGGATGAACAGTGTGTGACCGTAGTACGTGTGCGGATCTCCACAGGGGCTTCTGCAGGGTTATCTCCACATACCGCCACCCTTGCTGTGTTAATTATGTCATTTGTGGTCTCCTGTGTCGTTGGTACATGTAAAACCCCAAGGCCAAACTTGAGCATGCATTTAGGATTTCTATTTGTCCTCTGGGTTTTTCATTTCATGGTGTTTTGGTACTGTTTCCCCATTTACAGCCAAGTCAGTTTTATGATATTTAAAACTTTTATTGATGTCAAACGGAGGAAAGGAACGGAAAGAAAAAAAGTCTGTCTGTTCTAGTCTGAGAGTGGAACGTTCCCAGGGAGAATATAAAGGTCCCACTTGGTTCCTAAAATCACCAAAAGCCCCAGCTCAGAATTCAGCCCGGTTGGTTGATGCCAAGGCAAAATGATTGGAGAAGATCAGTAGCTATTTATGATTTTACAATAAAATGCTGAGGAATGGTGGCCTTCGAATGGCTCTATACAATCCTGCAATTACAGATATTTTGTGAAAAAGCAAGGAAGAATGATGAAGTCCCCTAAGTGCAAGCATTTGTGCTATTACCTCAGGGAAAATAAGGAAAGGAATAAGAGTTAAGACATGTTGTTTCTAACCTTAACTCTCCCAGCTGAGCTGGCTGTCCCAGCGATGCCAATGTATCCACCCCCTCCACCACCTCCTATTCTTACAGTCAGCCACATTCCCTAACACTGGGGCTCAGGAAGTGGTCAAACAGTCTCTCTTTCCTTATAGGGATCAATTAGAAAATCCTGTGATGGTTCCTAGGGCACAGGGACCTAGTCTAGTATTTCCATCTAAGACCTGACAGGGCACCCAGTTTGGACCAGGAGTCATTCCCAGCACAGGGCAATTTCCCCTACAACATTATCCCATAGGGGGCCTAAATGCAAACAGCCAGCAGGGTGGGTTTAACTAAATTGAGGAAATCCAGCAAAAACCAAATGAAGGCCTTTCTGAATTTTTGTAAAGGATTTATCAGGTCTACAGCAGATCCCGAGGCCCCTGGAAATGCTAGAATGGTAAATATGAGAAAATTTCAAAAATTCGATGGTGCATTTGGCATGTACCCTTTTCGATTGGTAGATGTTACTTTTAAAGTGTTAATAGGGAAACACTCATTGTGGAAACTCATCACTTTACCTAAGTTTGCCCTTATATCCCTCATCAGCACCTCCCTCAGCTCTGGTTTTGGCTTCCTTGATCCTATGCTGTCCCTCTTTGTTTTGGAAAAATTTAATTTACCAGCTGGATATGTGGGACTGGTATTCCTAGGTTTGGCACTATCCTACGCCATTTCTTCACCACCGGTGGGCCTACTCAGTGATAAAATGCCATGTCTAAGGAAATGGCTTCTGGTTTTTGGAAATCACAGCAGGATGCTACATCCTCTTAGGACCTGCCCCATTCTTGCACTTTAAGAGGTGTTGGCCCTCCAGGATGTGCAAGGGAGATGCCCAGGCAGGCGGCTTTCAAAAGAACAGATTTTTGTACTGATATCAGCAGTTTCCATTAACGTAGGTTCCATGATGTGCTATTCTGTCCTTGGACCCTTTATCCCCAAGGAGGCTGGAAAGAATGGAGCCAGCAATATAGTTATTGGTATGATCCTTGGGTGTTATACTGTGTTTGACTTGCTGGCATCTTTGGTATTTGGAAAATACCGTGTACATATTGAAGCAAAATTTATGTTTTTAGGAGGAATATTTGTCTCAGAAGGTGTTACAATTCTCTTTGGTGTATTGGACCAAATTCCAAAAGGACCAGTGTTTATCAGAGTTTATTACTGTGTGTTTTCTAGTGAGAACGACGGATGCAATAATTTTTGCTGCAGCAACTACTGCATCTTCTTCTATCCTTGCAAAGGCTTTTCCAAATAATGTGGCTACAGTACTGGGGAGTCTTGAGAATTTTCTGGACTGAGACTAAAGCTAGGGCCTCCTTTAGGTGGCTTTTTGTAAAACCCTTGGCCTATGAGGTACCGTTTACTTATCTGGGATACATAGTTCTTTTGATGGCACCCCTCAACATGTGTATTTTACCTTATTGTGAGTCTGATCCAGGAAAACAATTTAAAAAATATAGGAACCTCTCATATAGTAAAAAGAGACGAACACTCTGATGATAGGGGCCTAAGGGCTTCCTTGGACTTGAGGCACCCAATTCCAATTTCCCCACAGAATCCCTGGGTAAACTTGACAGTCGGGGATGAGCTGATTGACTTTCTGATACATATGGGTGGTAAACACCAAGGTGGTACAGAGAACATCTCAATCCATCCCGATCACAGGAGTCTTTAGAGGACAAAATTGTTCTCTCTTACACCTCTAGAATGTCAACTAGGGGACCTCACTCTGAAACATAGTTTACGGGAGAGATGCTGCCTTACAGTGAACTCCAAAGTATCTTCTCATTCTGCTGGCTTTCCGAATAAAGTCTTTATTCCCTGCCCTAATACCTCATCTCCTGATTTATTGGCCCGTTGCGTGGCGAGCAGGATGAGTTTGGACTCAGTGACACTAAGAACATGGGTGTGCTCATATCTGTTTTAGTCCCTGTTTCTACTTTTTTTTGGTTATATATCTAGAAGTGGAATTGCTGGATCATGTGGTCATACTGTGTTTAATTTTTTGAGGAATCAACATACTGTTTCCCACAGTAACTGTGCATCATTTTACATTCCCACCAACAGTGCACATGGGTTCCAACTTCCCTATATCATTGCCCCACGCTATTTATTTTCTGCTGTTTTTTTAAGTGTTTCTAGAGATTCCCTTCCACTTTACTCTTTAAAATTTTTTTAAAACATTTTTTATTGAGTTATAGTCATTTTACAATGCTGTGTCAAATTCCAATGTAGAGCTCAATTTTTCAGTTATACATGAACATACATATATTCATTGTCACATTTGTTTTCTCTGTGAGCTACCACAAGATCTTGTATATATTTCCCTGTGCTTATTTTCTGCTATTTTGGTAACAGCCATCCTAATGGGTGTGAGGTGGTATCTCATGGTTTTGATTTGCATTTTCCTAATGGCTACTGACATTGAGCATCTTTTCATACACTTATTGGCCATTTGTTTGTTTTATTTGGAGAAATGTCTATTCCAGTCCAGACCCATTTTAAAATTTTTAATTGAGTTTTTATTGTGGTTGTTGAGTTGTGGAACTTTGTAATATTCTGGGTATCAATCTCTTATCATATATATGACTTGCAGACATTTTCTCCCATTCTGTGGGTTGCTTTTTCACTTTGTTGACAGTCTACACACAATTTTTAAATTTTTTTTCAAAATTTTTAAATTTTGATGAAATCCATCGTATCTATTTTTTTCTTTTGTTGTCTGTAATTTTGGTGTCAGATACAAGAAATCCTTGCCAAGTTCAACGTCATAAAGCTTTCCCCCTATGTTTTCTTCTAAGAATTTTAGAGTTTCGGTTCTTACATTTAGGTGTTTGATCCATTTTGAGTTACTTTCTGTATGTGATGTAAGGTAAGGGTCCAACTTCAATTTTTTTGCACATGGATATCAAGTTTTCCCAACACAATTTGTTGAAAAGGCTGTCTTTTCCGAATTGAATGGTCTTTGTACTATTGTCAAAAGTAACTTGACTGTATGTGTGACAGTCTGTTTCTGGGCTTTCTATTCTCTGTCGTTCATGTCTTAGTGTGGGTCTCTGGGTATATCCTACTTGGAAGTTGTTGAGCTTCATGCATTTGTATATTAGTGTCTTTCCTCAAATATGAGATGTTTTATGCCATTATTATTTCTTCAAATAATTAATTTGCCTCCTTCTCTCTTTTCTTTTTCTGGGACTCCAGTAGTGAGTAAATTGGTCCAGTTAATGATATTTTATAAGTCCATCAGGTTCTATTTAGGTTTTTTTTTTTTTGCTCCTTGGATTTGATAATTTCAAATGACTTCCCTTCAAGTTCTTGATTTGTTCTTCTGCCTGTTTTTAGTCTACTGCTGGACACTTCTAGTGAATTCCTCAATTCAGTACTTGTATTTTCAGCTCCAGAATTAAAAAAATAATAATTTCTCTCTCTTTGTTGATATTTTCATTTGTTCATATAATGTTTTCCTGAATTCCTGTAATTCTTTGTCCATGTTATTCTTTAGCTTTTTGATCATACTGAAGAAAGTTATTTTAAAGTCTTTTTCCGGTAAGTTTCATGTATGTGTTTCTTCAGAAACTGTTTCTGGAGATTTGTTTCTTTAAATAGGCCATGTTCTCTGTGTCTTTGTATGGATTATGATCTTTTGTTGAAAACTGGACATTTTCACATAGCCTAGAACATTGCAAATAATTTCCAGTTTGCTCTTTCTGACTGAAGAAAGAGAACCAGAAATTGGCTGCTTCCTCACAGCTGTACTACACCAGGCCAGGAGTCGGTGGGGCAAGGGCAAGTGAAAATGTGTACTGATGGATGTGAGAAAACAATATTTAGTTTTAATTTTCATTTGCCTCACTACTAATGAGAATTGGCCACTTGAGTTTCTTTGTCTCTGAACCACCTATTCATATACTTTGGCCATTTTTCTATTGGATTGTTGCTTTATAGGCATCAATATATATATTCTTGACATTAATCACTTATTGATCATATGAATTTCTTGTATCATAATAGGAATGTTTATGTATGTATGTGTGTGTGTGTGTGTGTGTGTATGTACATATGTATGTATTTTCAGCTTGTTGGGACTTTACTGTATCTCATAGAAAGATCTCAGTAGAGCTAAAAATCATTACCATAGCTAGAACTTGAAAGACTTGAAATAAACAATTTAGAAGAACTGCCACTTATTGAACACTGTCTAGACACTGTATTTTACTTATTTTATATTTATACCTAGCAACTCTACATGTTAGGTGTATTTACTCCTTTTTTTTAAATTTATTTTTTATTGAATGAAAGAGTCTTAAAATTTTATAGTCCTTCACAATTTTCAAAAGTTTCACACAGACAATTTCATATAATCATTTCAATCATATAATGGCTTCCCCCCCCCACCCCTGTATTTCCTCTCTCTGCTTCTTTTGCCTCACTGGTAACTACTAGTTTGCTCTCTGTATCTGTGAGCCTGCTTCTTTTTTGTTATGGAATGTTATTTATTTTTGATATTGCCCTGTATCAGGTATCCTTGTTGAACTTTCTTAATGTTCCAATAATGAATGTATTTTCTTCAGTTATCTACATAATCATACTGTTTATGAATAATGACAGCTTTTGTTTGTTAACATATATATATGATATGTGTGTGTGTTGATTTTTAGAGCTGTTTTAAGTTCACAGAAAAATTGAGTGGAAAGTACAGAGTTCCCATATATCCCCTGCTCCCACACATGTAACTCCTCCCACTATGAACACTCCCCCCAGAGTGTACATTTCTTATGGTCAGTGAACACACACTGACACATTATTCTCATGCAATGTCCGCAGTTTACATTAGAAGTCATTCTTTGTGTTACACATTCTATGGATTTTGACAAATGCAAAATAACATGTATCCAGCATTATAGTGCCATGCGGAATAGTTTCATTGACCTAAAAATCCTCTGTGCTCTGCCTGTTCATCTCTTCCTCCTCATTAACCTTGGCAAAAATTTATATATTTAATATAAATATGCACATTAGTATATTAATATTATTTATCACACCAATATATTAATACAATTACATAATATACAATTATACAACAATATAATTATATAATTACTATAATATTAGTATATTAATATTTATATTACAATATATAAACATTTCTTTTCTTTCATATTGCACTGATTAGGACCTTTAGCACATGTTAAGTATAAGGAAGTAACAAGCATCTTTGTTTCTTCCCTTAAAGAGACCACGTGTATATCATGTTCTAGCTATATGATATTTACTGTAGGTGTTTGACAGTAAGGAAGTTTTTTCTATTAAAATGTTGCTAAAAGTTTCCCCCCCTGTATTTATTTAGATTATCATAATTTTTTTATCTGTTAGTATGATGAATTATGTTACTAAATTTTCTAATGTTAAACCAACCTTGCATTCCTGAAATAAGCCCTATTTACTTATAATATTAAATATTTTATGCATTCTTGCATTTCATTGTTAAAATCTTATTTAGGATTTTTGTGGCTTTATAAATGTGTTTGATGTATAATTTTCTTTTCTTTTCCTGCTCTTGTCTGGTTTTCATACTGAAGTTATATTAATTTCATGCAATGAGAATCTCACGAAAAGAGAATGCTTTCTCCTTGTTTTCTTTTCTGTTCTAGCTGCTTATAACAATTAGACCTAATCTCTTTTTGCCTCAGTTTCCTAATTTGAAAAATGGAAATATCAACTTCATAGAGATATTTTGAAGATTAAAGGTGTTAAAATAGATAAAGCACTTAGAACAGTGTCCCACAACATAACAAGCAACCTCTCAGTTGTAGCTATTATTGCTATTATTCTCTCTAAAATGTTATATGGGGGAGGGATGATGTATTTCTGAACGTCGGGTAAGCCAGCTAACACTTTGCTTTATATGAATATATTTTAACTTATTCATTTTTTAATTTTATTTTTTTCTTCTTGAATTGCTTTTGTCAAGTTATATTTTTCTGACAGTTTGTCTATTTCATCTAAATTTTCAAGTGTATTGACCTAATGTTTATAATGTACTCCTACTAATATTTAGTTATTGCTATATCTGAATTTATTGCTCACTTTTCATTATTCCTAATATCACTTTTTGGGGGTATTGGATACTTAGCTCATTAAATTTTAGATTTCTTTTTTCTCTCTCTCTACATGTGTGCTTTAATCACACTCTGTAGGTCCTGGTTGGTAGTGTTTTTTATTGTTAATGAGTTTTTTTTTTCTTCTTCAGAGTTTCGTTAAGAATTAAGAGCTAGCTCTCATCCTGTAGCTGAGTATTTTCCTACAATTCATCTGTTATTGAGTTTTAATTTCCATTATAATTCCTTACTTCGTGCATGAATTCATTATATTTATAAACTAACATTTCCCAAAATATGGTTTTCTTTTTTGTTGTTGAATTTTAATTGTATTGTGTTGTCATCAGAGACTGTGCTCTGTATAATATTACTCTGTTTCAGTATCTATAATACATTTACTTACTTCCTATAATCCTCCTTTGGAATGTAATTTTCATGAAGAAAGGAATTTACTCTGTTTAGTTTGCTATCATGTCCCCAGTGTCTAGAAGAGTGTTTGGCACACAGCAGTAATTCAGCATTTGCTGAATGAAAAAACAATTGATGCTAGTGATAGCATCAATTGATAGTAGTGGTTGGCGATTAGAATCTGTTTCTTCTAGGTGGTCTTTCTTGGCTCGCACAGGCTCCAGTCTACATCCATAAACTTGGCTCCATGGCTTATATCCATATGCGTCTGAAAGCCAGCAAAATTTCCTAAGCATCAGAGTTCTGGAGACCTAACGTACAGCATGGTGACTATAGTTAATAATACTGAATTATATACTGAAAATTTGCTTAGAGAGTTGATCTCAAATGTTCTGATCTCCCCCCCAACAAAATAGTAACTATAGGAGCTACTGGATATGTCAATTAGCTTGATTGAGGTGATCAAGTCACAATGTATACATATATCAAAATATTGCATTGTACAACTTAAATATGTACACTTTTTATTTGTCAAAAACTAAGTAGAACTTAGAGGATGATGTCTGCTTCTAAATTAATTTGATTCTGATCTGCCCACTCTCAGCACCCAGGATTTGGTGTGACCCCCTGCTGCCCACAGATGAAAAGGTTGACCAATGCAGAACTGGGAATTCTTATAAAAAGTTTTTGTTTCTCCACAAAACAATATTCATGCATTCTGTCAAGCAGTTACAGACTAGAGACAGCTGGCCATTACTCAGCTTGGTGTATCAAATAGATATTTTTGAAAATATACAAGCCTTGAAAAATTTTATTCTTCAGACAGCTCTGGCTTTGAAAACTCTGTATATCTTAAAAGCACTTTCATAATGTCAGTAGTTTCCTGTGATTGATAGTCACAGCATACTGAGCTCACGGAGACATTAAAAATGTGGCATAGGAAGAGAAAAAAAAAGCACTTTACAAAATTGGATTCTGTGGCAGTAAGTAATCTGCTCTTGGCTTTCCTTCCCTTTAGGGAGGGTTCCCCCCTCCTCCTCTTTTGAAAGGTCTGTGTTTTATTACAATCTACTTTTGGACATATTAATAAAAGTATATTTTTTCTTTGCTTGCCAGATTCCTATTTCTCAACATAGACAGAATTACTGGATAAGTACTGTAATTCTGATTCTTTTTGGAATACCAGCACCTCAAATCAAAAAAAAAAAAAAAAAAAAAAAAAGAAAAAAGAAAAAAGAAACAAAAAATTGCCAAGAAGTAGAGATACCAGGTTAGAATGCTGACATTGACAGGTCTCTCCTGGGGGCGATGGGGATGCTTATGTCCCATATATTCTCCCAAAGAAGCGGGTGCTTCCATTACTGGGTGCAGTGGCTGATTGTAAGGGCTAAGTGATATGGAGAAGCAGCAGGATGGTCTGTGGATCATTTTGGGAAGCCCAGGGAAGTTATTCTTTCTGCAAGTGGAAGTAATTTATTATTTTCTCTAACTAGAGTGTCCTGTGAATAACTTCCAGTAGGATAGCTCTGTAACAAATAGACCTGGGAATGTCATGGCTCATCATAGAAATTTATTTCTTGATCAGTAACTGTCTGGGATTGGTGTTCATGTTGACAGGGCAGCTCTCTTTGAGCAGCTCACTCAGGAACCCAGATTCCTTCCATCTTGTGGCTCTGCTAGTCTCTAGACCAGGGACAGCAATTTGTCTTTTTCTTTTGGTAAAGAACCAGATAGTAAGTATTTTAGACTTTGCATGCTACATGGTCTCTGTCACAGTTACTCAACACTGCCCTTGTACCATGAAAGCAACCAAAGATAATATGTAAATGAATGGGTCTGGCTGTGTTCCAATAAAACACGATTTACAAAAAGAGGTGGCTATCTGGATTTGGCTCTTGGGGCAGAGTTTGCTGAGCCCTGACTCAAAGCCTGGTCATTCTCTTCTTACCTAGAAAGGGAAGGAAGCATGTTTCCACTGGTCAGGCCTGGAAGTAAAACTCATTATTTCCCCTCATGCTCCATTGGTTAGAAATCAGGCTTATGACACCCAGTTGCTAGGGAAAATGTTGTCTAGCTGTGTGCCTGGGAAGAAGAGGAAACCCATCTGTGTACATCTTTGCCAAACCAGCACAATAGAATATCTGACAGTGGAATTCAAGGTCCACCCTCAACCTATCCCACCATGTCTTTAAACACAGGGCTCAAAAAGCATGGCTTTGTAATCAGACAGACCTGGATTTGAGTCCTAGCTGAACCACTTTCTAGCCATATACCCTTGGGTAATTTGTTTAACCAATCTGTGTCTCACTTTCCGCTTCTGAAATACAAGGGTAATTATGGTTCCTCAGGTCACTGTGAATGTTAAATTAAAGTCTCATTTTCCTTTTCTGGAAAATGAGGGTAATTATGATTCCTTAGATCACTGTGAATGTTAAATAAAAGTGATGACTGTCACTTCATAAGTATTCAACAAATAGTAGTTATTATCCTTATTATTTGAACAATGGCTTACCCTAACTCCTGGTAGAGTATAATTTAATGCTTTGCTGTTGGGCTTAAATCCTTGTTCCATTTCTTACTCGCTGTGTAATTTTGCACAAATTATTTGACCTCTCTGTGCCTAAATTTCTTCATTTATAAAATGAAGACAATGACTAATATCTATCTCCTAGGGTTATTGTGATGACTAAATGATTGAACACATATGAAATCATGTGTTATGCCTAGAGTTAATAATACTAAATAAATGGTATAATTATTATTTTGATACACTGATCCCTGGCATCCAAAGGGGATATACTACTATAATAAAAGTCATCATTATAATAATATCCATACATTAATGCCTTCAGACAATATTGAACACTTATGCACCAAATTCTGTGCTAGGCCCTGAGGATGTAAATGGTGAATAAACCTGATGGTTCCTGTTTTCATGGAGGGCACAGTGACTTTTCTAATAGATACTGTTTTTTTTTTTTTTTGAGCAGTCTTTTTAAAAGTGAACACTTTTAAAATGTCATCTAATTTTATCCTTTGCCGTAACTCTGTGAAATTAGATATTACTGTCTCTATTTTACAGATAAGATAAGAGGTTTAGAGAACTTAAATAATTTTAGCAGAGTCATAGAGCTGGTAAATGGTAGTGATGGTATTTGAAACTTTGTCCCTCAAACTCAAGTGCCAGTGTTCTTAACAATCATGCTGTGCTGTTAGTTCTGGCCACATAAAAGATTTGCCTGGCAAGGTATGCACTGTTTAATGGGAAGGTGGGTGGGAGGCAGTGGGAAGGAGGGTGCTGTGATGGTGAGGGTGGCCTCTTGGCCTCTCTGGGAATTCAGTTCCATCTCTGGACCATTGATGACAGCAAACACCCTCTCTACTTGGGTGACTTCAAACGTCCCCCAGGATTAGAAACATGTAATCTCATCAACCAGGTTTGGTTTCCATCTGCGGGAGAGCTGGGCTTTTCAATTTAACCGCTGGCTTAAAAAATGGAAGAAAAAATAACACAAAGAAATCTACTGTCTCTACCCTTCTTTAAAATGATGAATGCTTTTTTAAGGCAAATCCATCATTGGTCACTTGAGGGAGGAAATGTCAAGAAAAGTTATGGTTTGTTAGCTTTTACTTCTTGACATTATACAAGAAAGTAATTGAGGTACAACAAATGCCATGTTGTTTTACCTCATCTATTTATATAGCAGTCTGACAAGATGAATATATATGTTACTGTGGGTTTAGAAAAAAAGTGACAGTGGCTCTGTGATTCGTTCTATTGTCTTATCAGTGCTGATCAAACGTGCTTTCCCTCAAGAAAACACATGGCAGAGGAACTGGTATTCGTTCAGGTAGATTCCTGGATATTTAACAATTGAACTCATTTTATCCTTTCAACCCCATTAGCCTCTTATCTCAAGTTCTTAGAGCTTTAACACGGATGTATAATAAAACATGCACAAATTCAATTCAATACAACAAATATTTATTTAACACTCACTGTGCATGAGATACTATGCCAAACAGAGATGCCATTAATTCACAATCTGTGATAATTCAAAGGCAGCCTGGGATAAATGTTACCATTATACCATTTATGGGGGAAAAAAAAAAGACTCTGCTAAGCAAATCAGCAAGGTATATCTTACTATATAGTATGCTGTGCTCCTGAAAACTCAAATGTAAATCAGATTTTAAATGCACAAGGAGAGCTTACTAAACAAAGAATTTTACAATAATGTTTCTGGAGAATATGTAATCACTGACAAATAAGGATTTTTAAGTTAGATGTTTAAAAAGTGAGTGACCACTTTATTGAGGGATGTTATGTGACTAATACTATGAAAAATCCCAAGGCTTGTTTCTATGACAGCCATGATCTCTTTGTGGCTGGGTAGTCTGGTTGTCAAGCAACTTCAATAGAAGAGACATGTTAAATTATTATTTCTTTTCCTTCTGAGAGGTGTCAGCCACAAAACAAAGGTATAGAGCTGCTTATTCTGTGGTAAAGATATCCTTCGTTCTCAACATAGATTTCTGGGGAAGAAAAGAGATACTAAAGCTATGTTTAATAGGAAGAGGCAGGGTGAGCTTTCAGTGTATCTTAACCTTTTTATTTTGCTGAAATTGCTTTAGAGAACCAGCTGGGATCTCAAGTGAGTTATTCAGGGGTATACCATTAAGAATCATGAGACAGTATCTCCTGTGGAAACAATATAGTAAGGTGATACTTTGTATTTTGGTTACTCCGGGTTTTTTTTTTTTTAGGCTCTTTTTTGAAACTGGTCTCTGCATATGTTCCTGTCTGCCTGTAAATGGGTTGATAGATCTGATTCCAGAGACTTTGAATTAAGGACCCTCATTTATATGTTAGTACCTTCTAGTAAGAAATTTGGCTTTGCCCCCAGAGAGCTCTGGCTTTACCCTCAGCTTCTGGGAGGTAATCTTTGTCAGACATGATTGGAGTGTCTTTTTTTTAGGCTGGAGGCTCACCACACTGGATTGTGGATGAGACTAGTCCCACCTGAAAGTCTTAGGGTGGGGGCTGGCTGTGTCATAAAGACCAACTATGGAATTTATGGTGGGAATTTGCATCATGTGGGAGAGTTAACTTGGAGATTAAGTCCAAGAATTTAGGCAGTCATGACTATGTAATGAAGCTCCGATAAAAACTTTGAAGCACTGGTGAGCTTCCCTGGTTGGCAGTATTCTGTGCATATTGTCACATATCAGTCCTGGGACAGTAATGCATCCTGACTCCACGCAGGAGGACAATAGAAGGACAATAGAGGACACTTGTAACCCTCTCAGACTCTGCCGTACGCATCTATTCCTTTGTCTGGTTTTAAACTATCCTTTTCCTATAATAAACTGTAATTGTGAGTATAGAAGTTTTCGGTGAGTTCTGTAAGTCCTCCTAGTGAATTATTGAAACTCACGGTGGTTTTGGAAACCTTCTCAAACTTTTCATTGATATCAGAAGTGAAGGAAATATTGGGAGGATTGTTCTTTCCTGCTGTTACATTTTGGCTAATGATGGTTGCATTAGACCAACTGAAAGGGATCTATGGACATGCAAAATGTGTCCAGTTATAAGCAGCAGTAATATCGTGCCTTAAACTCTGCCCCTGCCATAAGAAAATTCACTTAGAGGGACCTGTAAAATAGTCTAAATTTGATAAATTTGGAAAACCAGCATTAGACAGATCTTTTTTTATGCCACTGTCTGAAATTTGAACAATCTTAATGATTTTGAATGATTTCAGGTGTTGCAAACTTAAATAACTTAAGGGCCCTGGCAAGTAACCTAAAAAAGTGAAGTAGTTGGCGAGATCTAAGGTAAACTGAGGAACACATGCCCAGTCTAAAAGCATTCAGAGTTAAAAATTTTTAAATGTCTGCAAAAGGAGCCAGCCCAGAGACCACCAGTCTGTGTTTTTTCTACAATCCGGGCTGAAGGGTCCAGATGCAAATTGGCCATTTTTTTGTAAGTTAATGTTATAAGACCATTCAGATTTTCTTTTTCCATCTCTTCTTAAGTTATGGTTGGAATTTGTCCATTCAACTAAATCTATTTCAAATTTATTGGCATGAATTTGTTCATAATGTCCTCTTATTTTTTAATGCTTATAAAATCTGTAGTAACGCCTCATTTTTAATTTCTAACTTTGAGTATTTGTGCCTTCTATGTACTTTTCTTTGGGTCTTACTATGTTTTTATTAATTTTAGTGGTTTCTCCAAGAATAACTTTTGGCTCTGCTGGTTTTCTTTATTGATGTTTCTTTACTATTTCCTTAATTTCTATTTCTATATTTCTTTATACCTCCTTTGTTTTTCTTTTTCTATCTTATTCATATGCTTAGCCCTCTGCACATCTTTCTCTTTTTCTAATAAAGCAATGAATTTTTCTTAAACCATGCACTTCTCTGCAGCTCATAAGTATTTATGCCTATATATAACATATTAATGTATAGTAATCATTTATTATACATTAGTTTTATCATTTATTTAAAATATGTATAAATTTCCACTGTAATTTTCTGACCAATGAATTATTTAGAAGTATATTTGAAAAATTTCAAACTTATGGATTTTTCTAGTTTTTTCTTTTTTTTGAAGTTGATTTCTTGTATGGGGGTCAGTAAATATACTGTAATGGTTTCAGTCCTTAGAAATTTCTTGAGACTTGCTTTATGGACCAGCAAAATTTGTAAATATTCTAAATGTTCTTGGAAATAACATGTGTGTTTCCTGTAGTTATTGGTTTCAGTGTTCTATCCATTAAGTCACTTTTGAAATTGTATTGTTCATATCTAGATTTTTACTGATTTTTTGTTTGTTCTGTAAGCTGTTATTGAGATCTTCCACGGTGATTGTGTTTTTGTATCTTTTGCATCTTGTCGATTTCTGTTTTTTATATATTTCAAGGCTATGTTTTTAGGTACACAAGCATTTCTACTTACTGTATCTTCAGAATGAATTGAAAAGTCTATCGTTAGGTTAAGACTTTTTGCTTTAAAGTCTACTTTATCTGATATTAATATAGTTATACCACCTTGTAAAAATTTAATGTTTATATGGTATATTTTCTGCTCATTTTTTGAGCTTTCTTTATCCTTATATTTTTATATATCCCCTTTGTAAACAACTTTTAATTTAAGAATATCCTATTGAAATTATGTCTTTTAATTGGAATAATGACTCCATCTATACTTAATGTAACTGTAGATTATATTTGAGTTTAAATCTATAATCTTACTATGTCTTCTTTGGTGTTTCACTGAGCTGCAAAACTGGGTGATTCCAGGAAGGTTGGTGGGGTGGGTGGTAAAAAGAAAACAATGCTGGGAATCAGGAGACCTAAGTTTTAGACCTTCTCATAGCTTTGTGACTTTGGACAAATCATTTGTCTTCGTTGGCTATTTTTGCTTGTTCACTTATAAAATAAAGGAATTGGATTAGGAAATGGCTAAAGTTTCCTATAGTTCCAGATTTAATGGTAGAAAGGAAAAACATCATGAAACAGTGACAGGAGTAAAAGAGAAGAGGAAATTGTGCCTATACTGTGGGGGTGACATTAGACATTGATTTTTTCCAGAGTTGTGGCTTTCTGAAGAAATGTTAATGACTATAACAGACATATAAACACAGCTATAATGGAAAGAGGGTTTGCCAGTTCATTATCTTTGAAAGGAATTTAAAACATTCTTTTTCAATTGAAGGCAGGAATCTTTCTAAATCTTTTTTTCAAAGGATGATGCTTCACAATATGTTAAGAAGTTTACTTTTCACTACACACATGGCAGACGTTTGTAACCGGAGAAATTATCCTCTATGTAAATGTTGCCCAGTAAATTAATCAAACGTCTACTGAGAACTGATTAAATATCAGGTGCTTAGTTAGATGCCTCAAAAATGGAGAACAGGTGGTTCCTTGCCTTAGAGAGTTTTAATCTGGAGTTGTTGAATGGAGAATCATTTAGGTCTAACCAGGAAAACAGAAACACCTTTAAGGACTTAAAATGAGGGAATTTAATGCTAAAAGTAGTTACACAGATGATGGAATTGTTGGGAAGCCAACAGAGGGATGGGGTGGTGACCCAGGAGATGATGCGGACCTAAGCATGGAAAAAGAAATGGTCCATGGTAAGTGAGGAGGGATTGCCAAAATTTTCATGGAAGGTGGTGCAAAGAGGACTGAGAGCCTCAGAGTAAGGGTAGGAAACTCACAAGATTGTGTGCCATGGAAAGATTTGAAGGATACACTATTTAGGAATGAAAGAAGAAACATGCTGGTGAGAGGGACACGAGAAGACTGGTGGTGGCTCCTAGGTAACCACTAGTTTGTTCTCTATATCTGTGAGTCTGTTTCTGTTTTGTTATACACATTTGTTTGTTTTATTTTTTTAGATCCCATCTATAAGTGATCACATAGAGTATTTGTTTTTCTCTGTCTGACTTATTTCACTAAGCATAATATTCTCCATGTCCATTCACGTTGACATGAATGGCAGAATTTCATTCTTTTTTATGGCCAAGTAGTATTCCATTGTATACATACACCACATCTTTTAAAATTTTATTTCATATTTAATTTTTTTCCCTTAATGGAGGCACTGGGGATTGAACCTAGGACCTTTTACAGGCCAAGCATGCGCTCTACCACTCAGCTATAACCTCCACCCCCATATGCCACATCTTTTAATAATTTAATCTGCTGAAAGACAGGTTGCTTCCATGTTTTGGCTTTTGTAAATAATGCTGTTATGAACAATGGAGTGCATATATCTTTTCTAATTAGTGTTTTTGTTTTCTTTGGTTATATATCCAGGAGTGGAAGTGCTGGATCATATAGCAGTTCTACTTTTAGCTTTTTAAGGAACCTCCATACTGTTTTCCACAGTGGCTGCACCAATTTAGATTCCTACCAACAGTGTACAAGGGTTCCCTCTTCTCTACTCAAGTTTTCAAATGTATAATTGAGATAGACATAATTCATGGTTGGTTTAATCCATACATTCAGTCCTTGGTCTATGGGGTAAGAGTTATCATAGGTTAGAAGGTCAAGTGGAAGGCTCTGAAACTGCCTCTCATTTCCCAACCCTGGAAAAGATAATCAATTAAAGATAATATCCCATCCCAAGGGGGATGGCAGAAATCAGTGCCACTCTAAAGACCAAAAGAATGCAGAGGTGGTGGTCCCCATCTTATCTCCATTCAACTGATTAGTGTGGCCCTTGCAAAATCAGATGGATTCTGAAAGATGACAGTGGGCTACTGCAACCTCGAGCAAGTAGGAGCCCCCACTTGAAGCTACTATGTCAGATGTGGTATCTTTGCCAGAGCCGATTAAGAAGGACACTGTTCTCCAATACAGTGTATTTATAGAAAATCTGAGGTTTAGTAAGGCCAACAGATTAGAAGACAACTAGTATTGAAAAATAGCATGTTATTCACAATTCCCAAGAGGAGGGGTATGCCACACCACAAGGGGCCACACGGGGAAGCACCAGAGTGGTCAGGAGGCAGAGGGAGTTGGGGGAAATGTGGGCAAGAGTCTCCATTGTGGTTTCCTTGGGAAGGAATGGGTGAAGCAGGGTAAGCAGGTTTAGGATTGGCTAGTTTGAATAATTTCCATGGGCTCTGGGCACAGGGGCTGTTAGTGGTCCAGAATGTGAGAGCTCAATAAAGGAGGTGGTTGAAGGTGTAGGCGCTGGATTGGTTGGTTAGCATTTGAAAAGCATGCTGGTGGGCAAATTGTTCACTGTCTCTAGGACCTGACTAACCCTGGGGGGAGGGGGGGGGACTCTAGGGTCAGCAAAGCCTCAGATGTCAAAGCATCAGAATACAGAGAATAAAAGACATGGTTAATATACACAGACACATGGTATGTAACCACTGATCTGGAAAATATGTCCTTTTCATTCCCTATCAGAAAAGAGGACCAGAAACAGTCTGCTTTCACGTGGAATGGTCAACAGTATACATTTACAGTTTTGCTCCAGGACTATGTTAATTCTGTACCTTCTATCATAATATACTCTGAATAGTTCTAGGCTGCTTGGACATCCCACAGAATAGCTCATTGGTCTGCTATATTGATAACATTACGTTAATCAGACTAGATAAGCAAGAAGTGGCTAGCATGTTGGAGGCCCTGATAGGACAAATGAACTCCAGAGAGGGAGAGAGAAAAATCTGTGATGATCCAGGGGTCTGTCATAGAAATAGAATTTTTTAGGAGTAACTTGTCTGAGGATGTGACTGTTCAGTGTTGGGGGTAAAAAGTGTCTCTTGCCCCAACTAGGGACAGCTTTGTTGGGTACACCCACTTTTAGGACTCCCCACAGGGTCCCCCAAATGTCTTTTGAGATCTCATTGCAGCTTGACCTCCCCCTCTAGAAGACCTGCTTCTTTACCTTCCCTTCTCTAGTGTTGATCCCAAGAGTAGGTGCAAATCACCCTCCTGTATCCACATCTCTATCTCAGAATCTGCTTCTGGGGAAACCCAACCTATGGCAAAGACTTTTCCTTCATTACTGTTTGAGCATCAAACACTCACAGAAGAATAGATCTATGAGGACAGATGGGAAAGAAACCTTGTGAACAAATGGAAACAAATGAGTACTATTCTAGAAATGTCAATCATTGCCTCCTCTGCCCATGCTGTGACCTTTCACCCCAGCTGATTCTGGCAGTGCTGTGTTTTGTACCATCTGTGCCAATTCCTCTTACCAAGTTGATTGCACTAGCAGTGAGAACCTGATCCAGGGTAATTCATCCGTTGGCTGGCCAATGATAAGTGATCTGGGTGGTCTGGTATGGAAACATGATGAGCCAGGTCAGTCAAATTCTCCACTTAGGAATCGGACTGGGAAGGAACTGAGCAGGCCAGCTATTATGCACAGGGTATAAAAAGGGGTGGAAGGGACAGTTTGGGAATAGATATTACAAGCTGCGAGCAAGATGGTGCAGCTTCGTAAGAGAGTGGGATATAGAAAGACATTGAGGTGAGAAGCAGGAGGGAAACCTGAGTCTTCCTGGGTTCCCATTTTCAGTTCCTGGGGGCCTAACTGTGCTTTGATTTGTACCTTTGGGTTTCAAGAGATAATTCCGAGAATATTCTTCAGTTGAGCTAGAGTAAGTAAATCTCTTGCAGCCAAGAGTGCTTGCCTTGAGTAGAAGTTTGAGAGGCATCACTTCCTATTTGATTTATCATGTCACTTTCTTATAGCATTGGAAACTATTATACATTGTTTTTATTGTTCCATTTAAACTGTGAGTTTTTGAAGTTGGTGTTTATTATTTTAGAGTAGGCTAATGATGATGATGATGATAATAATAATAATAACAACAACAAAAGCAACTCATATTAACTCAGCTTTTACCACTGGGGTAGATGCTTCACATGCACAGACTTATGTAGTAAATACTTAATTGTGAATGGTTATCATCATCATCATTATTAATAATTATGTTAACCTACTTATCCTGTGGGTAAAACCAGAGGGAATGAAATTGCAATGCAGCTGGAGAGAGGAAAGGAATAATTTATTTTTGGGGTGGTATTTTTCCCCTAAGATTTCTTTTTCTTCTTAAAAAGCGATACATGTTTATTAGAGAAAATTTGGAAAATATAGGAAACGGCAAGGAAGGAAATTTTAAAAATTACCCTTATTCTCACCATTAGAGATAAACATTGCCAATACTTTGGTGCATATCCTGTACACACATCCCCCTTCTATTTTGTTATTTTCCCCACACACTCTGGCTGCATGAACACTTTGTATACTATTAAATATGCTTCCAGTAAACGATTTTTTTTTTTTAAAGAGCTGTGCGTCATCCCTTTATAGGATAAGTGTCAGGGAAGCAATGGAGCAAAGGATCCTGGGAGGTCGTACCATGGGGGATTGTGAACTCTCCTCTCCTGAAGGTTCCAGGGACTTCTCTGCCTGGAGCAGGGGGAAGGGCTTTATGACCTCTGGAGGGCACTGTGTTTCCAAAATTCTGAAAAACAAGATATTCTTGCCTCTCCTTCGTACCCGCCTCCCTCTGCTTCCTTCACCCACGTTGATTTAGAAAATTTTTGCTCTTGGACACCCGAGGCTCCTGAGGAGGTGCCGTGGGGTTTGTCTGCTCCGGATCTGGGTTCTCGGGCCAGAGCTAGTGGCCTGAGCCCCCTGGACCCGCCTTTCAGCGCTCTCAGTAGAGTCCTCGCGACCCATTCATTTCCCTGCGCAACACCACCAGCTACCAGCAGATGGCGCTGTGAGCAAGTGCGTCTGCCTAGGTGTGATTTACACAAGCCCTTGAAGGCTTTAAATATTTATCTACAAAATTCAATAAAGCTGTTCATCAAATCTAATGCTTGGAATTTGGGCAGCCCATGAAAATATTATAATATTTTGCCTGAGGTCTCAGAATCCTCTTCTGTATGATGTGTTTGTGTATTCAAACTCCTGATATTTGTTTATCACCAGCAGGAAGGAATTCATGTTACAGAGTGGAGATTTTGCATGAGATCGGGCTTGGAAAAACCTTCCGAAATTTTTACTCTAGATATTGCAGGGATCGTGAGCTCCTTACCCGACTGAGAAGTCATGGAAATTAGGCACAAGGTCCATCCATCTCTGTATCCTCAGCACTAGCAAGTGCCTGGAAGAAAGGAAGGGCTCCCTGAACAAGTTAATTCAGGGAAGGGCAGCTGGATAAGGTTGCTTTTTAATTTTGAAAGGGCGCGCGCGCGCGCGTGTTCGTGCAGAGAGGGTCAGGTAACAGTTACTAACCATGGTGTGTGTGTGGTACTGCCCCCTTAAGGAGAGTTTGGAAATGCGTCTGATTGTCACCATGATTGGGTGGGTGGATGGGTGAGGGGGGAGGTCCCCATTAGCATTTAGTGGGCAGGATCCAAGGATGCTGAGCGTGCAGGAAACAGTTCAGCACAAATCGTTGTCCAAGTGGTCATCTGCTCCCCCTTTAAGAAGCCCAGTGTAGCTTCTTTCTAGTTGGCAACGTTATGTAAACTATGTAACTGTTCTGAACAACAGTTTACCTCATCTGCAGGATGGAAATATAAACGTTCATCTCGATTATCTCATAGAATTGTGGGCTTCAAATGCGTAACTTATGTTAATGCACTTTTAACAAGTTGTAATGCATTATATGACCTAGCAACCTTCCTTGATCTGTAGTATGGTTTCATCTATAAGTCTGGTCTCATTGGTCATGGAAGCTGTAACCAGCTGAGGCCTGAGTCACACAGGTAGGATTCAAACCTGTTTCCACCTGAGTCTTCAGTATCTCAGTCACTAGCTCTACTCTCCTTCCCGTTGCTCAAGCCCATAACCCTCTTTGATCCTCCCCCAAGTCCGATCTCTCAGCATTCATTCTATTTATTCTACACTAGAAACTTAAATCTATTTCTTCATTTCATCTTTCCCACTTCCACCCCTGAGGCCAGCCATGGCCTCTGACCTCCTGAGTGAAGCCCTGAGGCTAATGAATTACAAGGCTAATGAATTATGCCCCTCGAGGGCATCCTTCTACACAGCAGCTAGAGTGACCTTTCAGAGATGCACATTGGATTGTGTCACGTCCCAGCTTAAATTCTTCCATTGACTTCCCACTTCCCTTGGAATTAAAACCACTTCTTCCAGTGGCTTATAGGGCCTTGCATGCTCTGGTCTCTTTTGACACCTTTTTGGATTTATCAAATGGCGTAGTCTCCACACTCACTCCAGTGCCTTGATGTTCTTATTTCTGAACTGCCAAGCTCTTTCCTGCCTCAGTGATTTCACCCTTGCTGTTCCCTCTATCCAGAACACTTTTTTCCAGGTCTTTGACTTCTTCAAGTCTCGGTCCAGATGTCACTCCTCAGAGAGCTCCTGCTGGCCTCCCCCCACTTCCCCATGTAGACTGGTCCTCCTAGGCATTATTTATCCTATTATCCTGTTTAATCTCTTTTATAATGCTCTGAAGGGATCCCATTTGTTTTGATCCACTTGTTAGTTTAGTCTATTAGAATGTTTTTGCTGTGAAACCAGATGCTCTCTCTGACTTGTCCCTGCTGTGTTCCCAGAGTCTAGAACACTGCGTAGCACACAGCAAGGGCTCAGAGAATGTTTGCCGAAGAACAAAAGGGTGGTTCTGGCTCAGCGTTTCTCGTGGGGTTGCAGTTGAGCTGTTGGTTGGGTTCAGTCATTTGAAGGCTTGACTAGGGCTGGAGGATGCTTCCAGAGTGGCTCACCTACGTGGCAGGAGGCCTCTGTTCCTTGTCATGTGGACTCTGTAGAGTTGCTCATGACACTGAAGCAACTTCACCCAGAACAAGCAATCAGAGAGAGAGCAAGGGGGCGGCTGTGAAGATCTTATGACCTCATCACCCATTGTCACCTTTGCAATATTCTGTTTGTTAGAAGAGAGTCACCAAGCCCAGCCTGCACTCAAATGGAAGGTAATCAGAGGCTACCTTTTTGGAGGGAGGTGTGTTGAAGAATTGGTGGATGTATTTTAAAACCACCACCCTCAGGCCATCATTTGCTAAGCCTGGTACTCTTTTGCTAAGCCTGTATCCTCTCCACCAGACTTCATCTAACCTTCTAAAGTATGTCACTGGCACCATGGGACCAAGGAGTGAAAATATGGGTGGTTAATCACAGCTAGCCCCCCACCTTCTGAACCAAAAGAGACCCAGTCTCATGATGTGTGGCCAGGAGCCTCCTCTTGTCTGTAAAGGTGGGTCTGGGAAACACTCACAGGCTTGACTTTTCTTCTTTCCTCTTCAGACTGACTTCACATCTTTCAACATTGATATTTGGTGGTGGGTGGCACAGATACGAGCTTGGCCCTTAAGCTACAAAAAATGAGGCCCCCGTGATAACAACTGGAGATAGAAAATCCAAAGCCAAGGGAAACTTGTCTCTGAGAATCCTAGTTAATTGAAGTAATTAAATCAGCAGGAAGCCATCTGAACAATTATCACACTACAAGGAAAAACTCATTTTAAGGTCTTAGAATAAACCTTCAAATAAATAGCTATTAGTTTGTATTTGTAAATACTAGCAGCTTATCAGGAAATTTGCTAATAGATTTTTAATTAAGGGGAACCACACATTTATAGCAGTACTGCCTTGAGTTCAACATCCTTTTCCGGGTTTCGACGTGGAGGCCTGGACTCACTTTGAGAAACTGAGAAGTGGGCTTGATGGCTCTTGGCCAAAGTTGCTGACAGTTGTGGTTTTTTGGATCATGCATTCGATTATTCTATTAGGAGCTAGTTCAGTGAACTCCTAATATATCCCCACAGGTGGAGGAACCCAAAGACTTGTCCCCATGAAAGAAACAAGAAGGTCCCTATAGAAACATGGTTGATGCTGTTATCAGAGGACCAAGTGGTTCACACAGGAGTTCTGATCATGGTGGTGTGCATAGGTGTCTGTGTGAACTTCTCCCCCTTGAAAACTGATAATTTTTCAAGGAAGTATGCATTGCTTACTTTTTTTAAAGAAGGGATTTATCCTTATTGAAGTTCATTCCAATTATGCCATCTCATTAATCCTTACCAAAACCTTGTGAAATACGTAACACAGATATGAGTAGCCCCATTCCCTGGAAGAAATGATTGAGGGCAATGTGATTTAATGTCATCCAGCAAGTCAAAGACGGAGTTGGACCAGACCCCAGTCTTCTAGCCATTCTTCGTCTGACTTCACTTCGATGTTTCCTGATCTTCCTTTAACATGGAGGTGCTGAACTCTTTGGGGCTCCCCTTGAAGAGGACCTTTCCTAAGGAAAAAAAGGCCATTTGTACCGACATAATTTTATGTACAATTTAGAGGATTTAATCAACCCCTGGAAGTCAGTGGTGGACCCCCTAAGGGTCTGTTTATCCCAAGATAAGACCTCAGGCCCGTTACCGAGCAGTAAGGTGTTATCCACCAAGCAGAGGTTTAAACATCACATGAGAACTGGAGATCCAACCTTTTTCTCTAAGCAGAGATTCCCTTCCCAGTTCCTGAGTCTGGTGTCTGTCAGTAATTAGGGGGGATGGGCTCCAGGTTGAAAATATCATTTCACAAGGGATTTAGCCTCTTTGTTAACCTTATCAGAAGCCACCTATGTTAGCTTTTCCTGTAATATTTGTGTGATTACAGGTTTTGGAATCAGGTATCCTAACTAGAATCTCTCACTCTTTTCTCCAATTCAAGGTTCATGTGGGGGCTTTTGCTTGGAGTGGGCATTAAGTGGCTCTGTTTTATGGGCACACCCACATCCCCTCCCCCACCCCTTCTTTGACATATCAGTGGCAAAGTAATATGATAAAGTTCTTACTTGACACACTGAGTAGTCTGTAATATGCTAACATTTCTGTATCATGTTAGTATTGCATTAAGCTAATATGACACTAATTCAAGATGACAGGAAAAATGACTAATACAATAAGACCTTCGTCTAGCTCTCTTGGGCTGCCACACGTGTCTGATTTAATTCACCTGAAACCTCCCATGGATAGACAGGGTTAGGGTGCAATAGGGCCATTGAAAGTGAAAGTCCCTGAAAAACAAAGACAACCAGATATTTCCTGCCTGCCTGTCCCTCCCTCATGTTCCCACCTCCACATTCCAGTTCCTGGAGGGCAGTCAAATAGGAGGAGTGGTTGGTTGAATACATTAAGTTCCAGGTCTTAGCTCTCCAAGTATTAATCCTGGGCAAGTTGCTTAACTCTTGAGTTTCAGTTTCCTGTGAAAAATAATGTAATAACCTCACGGGGCAATTTTAAGGATTAAATGAGGCAATGCACACATAGTAAGTATTCAAAAAATGATGATGATAGTGATGATGACAAAATGATATCTCACTGGACCTTGAAACAGAGGGAATTACTTGGAAAACTCTTTTGGATCTAGAGATTTACTTAAAAATTTTTTAAAATTGTGATAAAAATGCATACATAAATTTTCACCATTTTAACCACGTCTGAGTGTATATTCAGTAGTGTTAAGAATATTTACATTGTTGTGCAACAGATCTGTAGACCTTTTTCATCTTGCAAAACTGCAACTCTAGACTCATTAAACAACTCCCACTTCTCCCTTCCCCCAGCCCCTGGAAACCACTGTTCTACTTTCTGTTCTTATGAATTTGAGTGCTCTAGGAGCCTCATATACGTGGAATTATACAGTATTCGTCTTTTTGTGACTGGCTTCTTCCACTTAGTATAATGTCCTCAAGTCTTTTCCATGTTGTAGCATGTATCATAAATTCCTTCTTTTTAAAGGGTGAGTAATATTCCATTGTGCATATACACACACACACACACACACACACACCATATTTTCTTTATCCATTCCTTTATTGATGGACATTTGGGTTACTCACATCTCCTATTGTGAATACTGCTGGAATGAACACGGATGTGCGGATATTTCTTTGAGACCCTGCTTTTTTTTTTTAAAGACTGCCTTTTAAAACCTTTATTTTATTTTATAACTTTTTATGGCGGTACTGGGGATTGAACCCAGAACCTCGTGCATGCTAAGTGTATGCTCTGCCACTGAGCTATACCCTCACCCCTGAGACCCTGCTTTTAATTCTTTTGGATATATACCCAGAAGTGGAATTTTTGGTTCACGTGGTCATTTTATTTTTAATTTTTTGAGGAACCACCATACTGTTTTCCACAGCAGCGGTACTGTTTTACATTTCCATCAGTAGTGCACAAGGGTTCCAATTTCTCTACATTCTTGCAAATACTTGCTTTTTAAAAATTTTAATTATTTTTTTTGATAGTAGGCATCCTAATGGGTGTAAAGTGACATCTCGTAGTTTTGATTTGCATTTGTCTAATGGCTAGTAATGTTGGGCGTCTTTTCAAATGCTTGTTGGGCCATTTGTATATATCATCTTTGGAGAAATTTCTTTTTAAGTTCTATGCCCATCTAAAAAATTGAGTTACTTGCTTTTTATTGTTGAATTGTAGGAGTTCTTTATCCATGCTGAATATTAACCCCTGAACAGATACATGATTTGAAGATATTTTCTCCCATTCTTTAGGTTGCCTGTTCACTCTTTTTATTCTCTCTTTTGATGAACAGACATTTTAATTTTGTTCTAGTCCAATTTGCCTAGTTTTACTCTTTTTTTCCCCTGGGCTTTTGAGGTCATATGCAGGAAATCCTTGCCAAATCCAATGTCATGAAGCTTTTCCCCTATATTTTCTTCTAAACTGGTAAGGATCCAACTTCAATTTTTTTGCACGTGGCTATCCAGTCTTCCCAACACAATCTTTTGAAAAAACTGTCTTTCCCTCACTTAATAACCTTGGCATCTGTATTGAAAGTCATTTGACCATATAATGTGAGAATTTATTTCTGGGCTTTCTATTCTCTGTTATTGGTTTATATATCTGTCTTTATGTCTGTTCCACACTGTTTTAACTACTGCAACTTTGTAGTAAGTTTTGAAATCAGGGAGTATGAGATTTCCAACTTTATTCATCTTTTTTCAAGATTGTTTTGGCTTTCCAGGGTCTCTTTAAATTCCATATGAATCTTAGGATGGATTTTCCTATTTCTGCAAAAAAATATTGTTGGGATTTCGATTGCGATTGCATTGAATCTGTAGATTGCATTAGAAAATATTGACATCGTACATTTTCCAATCCATGAATACAGGATGTTTTACCATTTATTTGTCTTCTTTAATTTCTTTCAGAAATGTTTTGCTGTTATCAGTGTATATAAGTCTTTTGCCTCTTCTGCTAAGTTTATTCTTAAGTATTTTATAATTAATTTTTGATGCTATTTTTTCCTTAATTTCTTTTCTTTTTTTTTTTTTTTGATTGTTCAAGGAGACTTACTTTTTGTTATTTATTTTCCTGAAGTGTTTAGTTTTTCAAAATTATATGAGCATACAGTAAAAAATTCACACAGCATAAGAATATATACAGTGAAAAATGTCTCCCTTCATAGCTGACCTCCAGGTCCAAACTCCCCTTCCCAGAATCCATCATCCTTGCTAGTTTCTTGATGCTTTCCAGAGATACACTGTTTTGATATAGTCATTTTATGAACAGATGGGATGTACAATACACTGTTTTGAACCTTGCTTTTTTTTTTATCTTTTAAACTCAGTATATCATGGAGATGGTTCTGTATCAGCACACTGGGAAATGCTTCATTCTTTTTAAAGGCTACTGACTTTGTAGTTGTACCTTTATGTTTTAAATCATTTCCATAGTGAGAGACATTTAGATTGTTTCCAAGTTTTTGCTCTTAGAAAGAATGCTTCAGTGGAATCTTTGTACATGTATCTTTGAGCATAAGTACAAATATACCACTAGGATAAATTCTTGAATATGTTTCTAGAATGACAATTGCTGGGTCAAGATTATGTCCATGGGAATTCTGGGGAGATTGTATTTGCATTTTAACAATTTACATGCTGCTGATAGTATATGAAGATGGAGATTTTCCCCATATCGCCAGGAGCATTTTGATTTTTGCCAATCTCCTGGGTTAAAATAATGGCATATTTAAAAATGATTTAATTTACATTTTCAAAATAATAAGTATATATTTTTTCTGGTTTTATTGAGATATAATTGACATATAGCACTGTACCCATTTAAGATGTACAGCATAATGATTTGACTTATGTACATCATGAAATGGTTACCACGGTAAGGTTAGTGAACATCCATCATCTCATATAGATACAAAATTAGAGAAATAGAAAAAAAATTTTTTCCTTGTGATGAGAAGTCTTAGGATTTACTCTCTTAACAACTTTCATATATAACACACACAGTATTAATTATATTTATCATGGTTTACATTGCCTCCCTAGTACTTATTTATCTTGTATCTGGAAGTTTGTGTTGATTGACTATCTTCATGCAAACTCCCCTCCTCCCCAACCCACTCCTGCCTCTGGTAACCACAAATCTTATCTCTTTTTCTATGAGATTGTTTGTTTTTGAAGTATAATTGACCTACAACATTATGTTAGTTCCTGTTACACAACATAGTGATTTGATATTTCTATACATTTCAAAATGATCACCATGATGAGGCTAGTTCCCATCTGTCACCACACAAAGATATTACATAACTGACTATCTTCCCCACACTGTACATCTCATACCGGTGACTCATTTATTTTGTAACTGAAAGTTTGTACCTCTTAATCTCCTTCACTTATTTTTCTCCTTCCCCCCACCTCCCCTGGTAACCATCTGTTCATTCTCTGTATCTATGACTCTCTGTCTATTCAGTTGTGTTTGTTCACTTGTTTTGGTTTTTAGATTCCACATAAAGGTGAAATCATGCAGGATTTGTCTCTGTGTGGCTGAACCACACTGACTCCATTTTGTTAGCTCCATCTTAGGCCTGCAGCGCTGCCCCCTCCCCTTTCTGTGTGGCTGAGCTCCAGCCTAACTCACCAGGAATGCACCCAAGCCAGCTACGTTCCCTATCAACTTTTATCCTTGTCTTCACCTGATATGAAACCTGGAAGAATGCCTTTTGCTTATGCAGATGGCTAATGGCCCTCAAGGAATAATGGTCATGAGACCTCCAGGGCAAGAAAATCCCGGTTCCCATGGGTGTAGACGTGCTTTTCCCTTAGTAGTCAGATTCTGTTTTTAGCTGTGGTCCTTTTAAACCCTCCTGTACCTCTTTCAGCTGCATGGGATGTAGCTGCCAATGCCTCTGAATTGCCATTTGTCCGATCCTGTCTGTATGTAAATGACCCACAATAAACTTCATAATTATTAGCACTTTATGGAGTTGCCTGCTTTGTTTTTTTGATCTCAAAGTTTCTTTTCAGTTTGGAGTATATTATTCAAAATCTCTACCTTGCAACAGTCTTTCTCTGTCTGACTTATTTCACTTAATGTAATACCCTATATCTCCATTGATGTTGCAAATGGCAAGATTACATTCCTTTTTTATGGCTGAGTAGTATTCCATTGTATACATATACCACATCTTCCTTATCCATTCATCTGCTGATGGGCGCTGAGCTTGCTTCTCTATCTTGGCAATTGTACATGATGCTGCAGTGAACATAGCAGGGCAAATATCTTTTGAATTAGTGTTTTCTTTTTCTTCAGATAAATACTCAGAAGTGAAATTGCTGGATGGTACAGTAGTTCTATTTTTAGTGTTTTAAGGAATCTCCGTACTATTCTCCATAGGATCAATTTACACTCCCACCAACAGTGTATTAGGATTCCTTTTCTCTATATCCTTGCCAACACTTGTTATTTGTTGTTTTTTGATAATAGCCATTCTGATTGGTGTGAGGTGATATCTCTTGGCAGTTTTTAGTTGCATTTCCCTCATGATTAGATGATCAGTATATTTTTAACAGGCTTTTTTTTTTTTTTAACCCTGTGAGCCACATTGCATACTGGATGTCCGTTTATTGGATTGTTGAATTTTTCTCCTTAATTCATAAAAAGCTTCTTATGTCAGACAAAAATAGCCCTTTGTCATGTGTGTCACAAATACTTTTTCCCATTTTTTGTTTGTTTTTAACTTTGTTTATGGTGACCATTTTATTATAGAGATATTAAATTTTTTTGTGGAATCAAATTTTAAATTTAAAAAAATTAAAAAATTTTCTTTGTGGCTCTTGAGTTTTATATCATGCTTCAAGTGGCCTTTTCTATTCCAAAACTTAAAAAAAACCTAAATTATCCTGTGTTTTTTTTGTAGTGTTTTCATTTTTTATATTTAAATGTTTGATCTATTTAACACTTATTTTGGGATAAGAAGTGAATTAGTGGTCTGTTTCCCCCTAAAAAAAATGGTTAGCTAGGTTGTCACAATACTTTTTTATTGAAAAGTTTCTATTTTTCTCCTCTGATTGAAATGCTACTTCAGTCAAATAATACAATTCCATAGGTATTTAGATCCATTTCTAGACTCACTGTTCTGTTCTGTTCTGTCTGTTTTATGCACCTGGACCAACTTATTTTAATTACTGAAGCCTTATAGTTCCCCAGAATGAGCCTTACTCATTCCAGAAATATTCTATTGATATAATATTGAGATTATATAAGATTTATAGGTTGACTTAGGGTGAGTGACATCTTTATAATACTCAACTCTCCTTCCAAAGACAGGGTTGTCTTTTCATTTATCTGAGTTTTCTTTCACAACCCTCAGTAATGCCTTAAAGTTTTCTTTTTATAGTTTCTTATTCCTAGGTATTTTATAACTGAGATTTTTTTTCCTTCCATTATGTGTTTCTAATTGGGATATTGTATATAGAAAGCTATTGTTCTGTGTATGTAAGATTTAAATACTCACTTTACTGGGTTCTCTCTCTCTCTTTTTTCCTAATAGCTTTGTAGTTGATACTCTCGGATTTCATAGGGATGCAAGCACATAATGTGCAAATAATCATTATTTTGCCTTTCCATTTTCAATTTTAACCATCACATTTTTATGGCTTGCTAAGGCATCCAGAGCAATCTTAAAGCATAATAGTGGTGATGAGTATCTTTCTTTATCCCCGACTTTAATGAGAATGATTTAGTAATTCACTATTACACATGGTGATAACTTTTTCTTCATATATATTTATATATACTTAAAAAATCATATTAAAGATATATCAATTTCCTTATATTTTAATAAAGATTTTTTTTCAACCAAGACTGAACATTGTTTTTTATCCAATACTTTTACCAGCATCTTTGAAGACACGTATATCATTTCTCTCCATTGATATGTGACTCCAGTGAGTCCCTGATGTTGATCTGTCTTTGCATTTTAAATCTTCATGTGCTCTCAGATCCTAAGTGCTGATATTTAATTCAGAATTTTTGCATTACTATTCACAAGTGAGGTTTACTGTGTCTTTTTCTGTTATGCTATTTTTTGGGGTTAGATTTTGCTATTAAAGTTTTGCTAGCTTTGTTCAAAGAAGTTGGAAGTAATCTTTGAAGGCTCTGAAGTAGCACTAGAGTTGTGTTCTGTGAGGGTCTGGTTGGTTTCCTTTGTGAAACTATCTTCTACATTTTGAGCGGCTGGCTCTTTGATTTCTTTCTGAATTACTTCTAAAATTTGTGTATTTTTAAAAAAGTGTAGATCTATGTGGTCCCACTTGTGATGTAAAAACGTTACAATAAATTAACGTCTATGAAAATCAGTGTATTTATACCTTCCTGGGTCAGCTGCGATTAGACTTCTCTGGGAAATTCATTATTTGATCCCCGTCTTCAACTTTTTAGGAAGTTGAAGTCTTTATTATGATTCTTTGAATTATCTTTTATTATTTCCCCACCATCACTTGATATTTTGTACCCGTTCTGTTTTCTTTGTTAGGTTAGTTTATACTTAAGGAATTTGTGGACCTTGTATCAGTCTTTTAGTGTTGACTATTGTGGTGGGGCAGTCTGAGAACAGAGTGACATTTCTCTGCCACAGATGGGATTTGAATTTTTTTTCTGCCTCCTTTTCCATGTTTTTTTTTTTTCTTCATTATTGTTGAAGTCAAGTAATTTTTAGTAGAATATGTATTATTTTGCCCAATTTATGTAAACTTTTCCTGGGACATTGTACACTGTATCAGTCTGTAGATTTCATTTACTTAGAAGCATTTTTTTGCATTTTATCTTTTATTATTATTATTTTTCTCTTTTCTTTGTGGTTTCCTCATCTACAGTTTTCTCTCTATTACATTTAATATTTTCTTCATTGTGCTTCATTTTCTTAAGCCAGTTTTACATGTCTAGAAATACCAATTTTCAGGAATATGAATTATCCTTTTTGGTGGTTCTGATGTGATTTTGTTTTTGTGATAATTTAATTTTTTTGTTATGCTTTTCTCTGAGCTCTGCCAGACTCTTTTTCTTTCTTTTTAAACTTTCTTTTGTTGTCTTATTATTTTTATTTTTTTCCTTCAACTATTGCATCTTTGGAATCTTGTTTCATAGAGATGATATTTTAAAAAAAAATCTTTTGATCTCATGGAGAAATGTTGGTCATATTTTTTACTTGCTTCTAGGTGGTTTGTGTGTGTGTGTGTGTGTGTGTGTGTTTATCTACCTTTTAGTTGACATTTCCTTTCTCTTTTTTCTTTGTGTATGTCTGATGGTGACTCTTTTAAAAATTATCACTCATCTTTGAATTGAGGGTGTGAGCTTCTTCCGAGACTAGTTATTTGCTGAGGGATGGCGTATGGGAAGGGCTGGAGGGAATGAGCTGGGAAGAAGGCAGTCTGAGTAGCAGGTGGACTGAGTTTAACCTGTTGTCTCCAGAAGTAGTCTTAGAAAGACTTTCCCTTGTGGCTATGATTCTTCTTCAAGTTAGCAAGAAGACTTCTAGGCACTGTATATGACACAGATTTGAGAAAATGATTTATTTCAGTCTTTTTTTGCCTCAGTTAACAATAATTGCAGCTGTACTTTTCCTTTCTTTCTGCCTGACCAATATTTTGCTGACTTGCATTTGTGCATTCTCTCTCTCTCTCACACACACACACGCTTACACAAGTGTTATCATATTATTCATATTGATCTTTAATTCAATTTTCTTCAGTAAATATGATGAAGTCATCTCATGCAATTTTTTTTTTGGTATTTTGTTCAAAGTTTATATTTGTCATATACCCGAGAGTTAGTCTGATGTAAGTTACTCCACCATATTTGGACTGGAAATTCAATTAAATGTGATCTTAACTTGGGGTTTTATAGTTCAAAAGTTTCTTCTGTTATAAGCCAGATATTCAGTATAGAGTAAATATGCATTAGATTCTTTTGATTCTACCTTTTAGTTATATCTTACACTTACCTATTTCGTTCTATCATCATTGCTACCGTTTACATCCAAGACAGCATCAATGCCTACCTGGACTTCTGCAGTAGCCTCCTGAATGTTTGCCTCATGTTCACTCTTGCACCCTTGGGGTGAACAGCCATTCCTATTTTCTTGGCTGCAGCACCATGATTTTTCTTGTGGGAACCTCCAGTTCCATTAGGTACAGCCTTAGTGGGAGTCTCAAATAAGGGGCTCCTTACTCCTTCCAACCCACTCATCTGGCCCAGGGGTGGGCATCTGATGTATACTAGACATTCAGATTCTCCATATTAGGAATTTAAATTTTGAGAAGAATGTAATAAAGACTGAAAATGACTGCAGTTATTCATCCCATTGGCAGTACCAGAAGAGACTATCCATTAATTTTTGCTTCCAAGCCAAAATTTTAGATTTTCTTTTGATTCTGGGTCCTGGCTCATAGCCTTCTAATAAATCACTCTTTTTTTTTTTTTTTTTTTTTTTTTTTTTTTGCTTAGGTTAACCTGAGTGAATTCCTGTTGCTTACAACCAAATAATTTTAACCAATATTCAGAATATCAGTTAGGATAAAGAGTAAGCTTCCCTAACAGAAACTCCAAAATGCAGTGGGTCAAGCAAGATCTAAGTTAGTTTATTTTGGGTAACAGTCCAGAGTGGGTGAGAGGGTCTGTGCTGTAAGGCCACTTGGGCCCAGATGGCAACCACCTTGTTGCTCTGTCAATTCCTAGGGTATTGTCCTTGTCCTCTTGGTTGGTGCTGGATCACCACCACATCCACGTTCTAGCCCATGAAAAGGTGAGAGGAAGCCCATGGCAACCCCTTCCTGTTAAACAGGTGAGTACAAGTTGCTTACTCTGCGTAAGCCTTTATTTCATGCCATGTCTTTCTGAAAGGGAGGCTGGGAAATGGAGGCTCTAGCTGAGTGAACATGCGGCCAGGAGGAAGGGAAGAAGGATTTGGGGACAATGGGCAGTTTGCCACATACCGTCTTTCAGATTCACGCCTCACACAAAGGGAGAGTGGTGACGTGCGCGCACATGCACGCACACACACACACAAACACAACACACGCACACATACACACATAAACACACATACACATATATACCCTGCACATGTAAACTTGTCATCTTCCTGCCTAAAAGCCTCCCATGGACTCTCACTGTGGTTGAATTAAGACCAAGACCGTCACATGGCTTCCAGCCACACTGGAGTTCTGCCCTGTCTCCGATCTCCTGGCCCTGCCCATCACCCTGGCATTTTCTTCCTTGGTTACACAAGCTGCATTTTTTTTTAAATGCATCATTGGCTGTTTTCTCTGCTTAGAACATTCTTCCCTCCCTTTCCCTTGACTTGTTAACTGCTATTTACCCTTCATTTCTCAACTTAATCATCACTCTTTTTGAGGAAGCCTTCACAGACCTCCAGATTAGATCATAATCCCCCAATAAACAGTCTTGTGCAACGTGTACCTTATTTTTCTATTATTTTATAAACTTAAGTCACCATGTGACTGATTAGTATTGTTCTCCTCTTCTAGAACGTCAGCCCCATGAGGTCAGGAAACACACCCGTCATCTTGGGATGATCCTCAGCCCCCAGCACAGTGCTTGGCTCCAAAAACCCTCAATAAGACCATGAGAGAAGGGAGGATGTGGTAGGGTGCTATAATCTCACATTTGGGATGAAAGTCTCTTGGCTCTAAGAAACTGGGATAGTTAGTATCTGCAAATACTAACTACTAGATGTAAAATAGATAAACAAATTTCTACTGTAGAGTACAGGAAACTATATTCTTGTAGTAACCTATAATGGAAGAGAATATGAAAATGAATATATGTATGTATAGGTCTGACTGAAACATTATACTGTACATCAGAAATTGACACAACATTGTAAACTGACTATATACTTCAATAAAAAAAGAGATTAAATCAGAAAAACAAAGAAACTGGGGTAGATTCTAAGTGTGTTTATAAATATCCTGATGCAGGATTCTCAGAGATTCGGGGGTGCAGACAGTGGGTAGGGAAGAGCCAAAGACATCAGCCACTACTAGAGATTTTAACTGGGAATTCTCTGTGCCCAGGAAGTCCCCCTGTTCTGAATCCCAGCTGGACCAGTCTAGCCCTCTGGCTGCAGTTTTCCTTGGCAAGTCTTTGGCGAAGAGAAAGGGAGGAAGGATAGGGAGAAAGAAAGGAAAAGGAGGGGAGATGGGGAAAGAGAAGAGCACCGTGAGCCATGATGTCCCTGGGTAGCAGCTTAGGTGTTTATGCAGATTAACAAGGACTGGGATCATTCCTTACGTTTGTCTGGGCTTCACTGTTCATGAGGCGTGTTCACAGATGTCATTTCATTGTCTTCTTTCCACAGCCCGCTGAGGAAGGCAAGACAGTACTTACTATTGTCTTTTAAAAATAGCTCTGATTGTTTTTATTTCTCATTGCAAACATGATACATGTTTCCCATAGAAATGTTACCAAACATAAACAGAAAGAAGAAAAAAATCTACTCACTCAGAGATAGAACCTGTTGACACTTTGATGTATAATCTTTCTCCATTTCCCCAGCTGTATATTTAGTATTCTCATTTTACAGGTGAAGACGAGGCTCAGGGAGAGTGAGTGTTTGTGTGTCTGTTTCTTTCTTTGTTCATGTAATTATTTCTTTCTAACAAAAAGGACTTGAGGTGTTGGGTTGACACAGCAGAGAGAGACTGACCCATACTGGGACCCGCATCTTCAGACTCTTATCTTGAATTCATACGGCTTTTTCTACTTCTTCAGCTAATGAAACCTCATGAATAAGAATTTGTCTCCTCCCAGAGAAGGATGGCTTAAGCACCAAGCAACATGGGGGCTGGCTCTGGAGAGACTGGTAGGAAGGCAGATTGTGGATGGGAAGCAGTGGAAGCCTGCTAGAACCCAGGACAGATGGACACACTTTCTGATGCCACATTCTGATGCCCAACCTAACAGATGACAATTAGCAGCCACCAGATGTAAAGTGACTGTAAATGCTCCTTTGAATAAAATGAGTCTCTTTTTTTTTTGACGCATTTAGCAAAACATTTAAAAATCCAACAATGAATGTTTGTTGGCAGCCCAGAGGCTATGTGACACTGGGAAGGGCTGGTGATTTGCCATGGATGAAGGATCCTGGTGGTTTGCTCTCTCCAGCTAGAGAAAGAAGCTCTCGCCTAGAAAGAGGGAAGCCCATTCAGAGGTGCTACTGTCTTGCTGCCTGACCTTGAACCAGTTCCTCCACTTGGTCATCGGTTTCCCCGTCTGTAATGGTCTCCCTGCTTCTGTTCTTGCCCCACTCCAACTCCCACCCTGTGCCCATTCTCTACACAGTCTCTTGGAGCAATTTTTAAAAATGTAAATTCATTTGAATCAATCTCCAGCTTTAAAATTCTCCTACATCAGCTTGCAGCAATGGGAGTAAAACTCTAAGTCCTTATGGGATGAAGAACCAGGCTGTAAGGTAGAACCATCTAGCACCCACCTACTTCTCCAGCTGTATCTTTTACCACACTCTCCCTTGATCAGCAAGATGCAGCCCCACCTCCAATGAGCCAACGTGGTTTTCTGGCTCAGGACCTTTCCATGTCCCCCTCCCCTCTGCTGGGAACTCTCTTTCCCCAGAGAATATGGTGGGCTCTTCATTGTCCAGGTCACAGCTCAAATGTTACCTTCTTTCCTGATCACCCAGCTTAGGGGGCCACCCCTGCCCCTGTTTGTTCTCAATGGCTTAACTCTATTTTATTTCTTTTCTCTTACTCACCACTATCGACTTAACAGTCATTTCCCTCCTGCCCTCTTTACCCCCATACCCGCACAGATACCTAGAGTGTAAGCTCAACAAGGGCGCCTTCTGATGAGACTTTCTGATTAATCAGTATAACTTCCTATCACCTGTCCTAAAAGTTAAGACGTGCAATCAACAAAAAGATCCTTCATGTTATTTTCTCTTGTCTTCCTTTGCAGACCCAACGTGTTTTTTTTTTTTTTTTTGGGATGGGGGGCAAATGCTCTGCTTTGTTTTATATGTCTTCAGAGTCAGCATTCATATATATGTCTTCCAGGGTTAGATTGTATCGAAATGCCTGCAACCATATTTCTGTCCAACATCCCAAGTTAAAAGGGGAGATATCTCAGGATAAGTCTAAGGATTTTTGGCATACAGTCCTTTTTATAAAAAGACAGTAGCTGTTAAGACACTTGTTTGATGGTTGTTAAGATGCTACCATTGCCCCCTCCTCCTTCCCCTTCAATTCATACCTTCTTTTCTTCCAACTGCTAGGACTCGCATTTCTTTGCCTGAGAATTTTCTCTGACTTTAGGCTTTCACTGGCCACGGAAGCCCACATGGCACAGGGAATTAACACCCTGCTTCCCTCACCGGGAGCAGCTGTCAACCAACCGATGGCTGATAGGAATTGCGGGTAAGTACCCCAGCTCCCTGACCACTCGGATGGGATAACTCTGAGGTGTATATTCAGCTCTGTCTTTCAGAGTCCTCGGCAGGACTGAGCTCCATTTTCCTACAGTGGTGATTGACTCAGTAACGCATCCTATGTCTGCTGCCTTCATTTCCTATCTCACTTCCAACTCCTTTTTTTAAATTGAAGTATAGTTGATATACAATATTTTATAAGTTACAGGTGTACAATATAGTGATTCACAACTTTTAAAGGTTGTACTCCATTTATGGTTATTATAAAATATTGGCTGCGTTCCCTGTGCTGTACAGTATATCCTTGTCACTTATTTTATACATAGTAGTTTGTATCTCTTACTCCCCTGCCCCTATCTTGCTGCTCCTCCCTTCCCTCTCCCCACTGGTAACCTCTAGTTTGTTCTCCATATCTGTGAGTCTGCTTCTTTTTTGTTTTATTCGCTACTTGTAGTTTTTAGATTCCACATACAATAGAGATCATACAGTGTTTGTCTTTGTCAGTGTTGACTTATTTCACTAAGCATAATACTCTCCAAGTCCATCCATGTTGCTGCAAGTGGCAACATTCTGTTCTTTTTCTGATGAACAGTATTGACTTGTGAATAGTACTTAGTAGTGTTTCATTGTATATATTCCCTTCTCACTCTTCTACCTGTGCTTCCTGGAATCATCTCCCAAGTAAACAACTTGATCTTGAATCCTTGTCTCAGGGTTTGTTTCTGGGAGAACCCAAATGAGATGGCAGTGAAGTTTATGTGTGTTGCCCATAACCAAAAAGGCATTATACCATGCATACTATTTTTTGTATGATTTGCTTTTTTTCAGCCATTGTTAACCATATCAATACATGCTGATCAATACAGACTAACCTACTTCATTTCTTTTATGAGTAAGATTCTCTTATTCTAATTGGAATTATGGAGTTTTAAAGTTTATATTATACTTAAATATATATTAAAGTATATATTGTATATAGTTATAGTATATATTATACTTTTTTCCCCTTGGGTTTCTTGGAACCCTCCTTGACTCGAAGAGATCATGTGCCCTATCCTCTATGTCTGGGTTTTTCAGTCTCAGCACTCTTGACATTTTGGTCTATGTATTTCTTTGTTGTGGGTGGCGGCCCTGTGCATTGTGGGATGTTTAGTGGCATCTCTGGTCTCTACTGACAAGATGCCTGTTGCACACTTCCAGGTGGGACATCCAAAAATGTCTTCAGAATCACCAAATGCCCCCTGGGGGAAAATGGTCCCCAGTTGAGGCCACTGCTGTATGCGTACCCCAGTTCTACTCCAGTCTAGGGCTGTATCCAATTTCAGTCACACTCTCTTGGGTGTTATGATACATCCTAACTGAAAAGTTACACATTCAAAGATTATTCCAAAGGGTGCTGGCGAAACATGCTTTTGGTGTTCTGCTATCCATTTTCCCCCAGGGATTTGTATCACATTTACCCAAGTTGGAGCTATATTTCCCCAAATTCCTTTCCTTGAATTTTTCAGATTTCCTTTCCTTGCATGGTTCTGGATTAAGTCTGGTTATGAGAGAAAACTGTGTAAGATTTGGAAGGTGGAGGGGAAGTGGCTGCCCTGTTTCTGTGGAAGGTGGTACAGGGTCAGGCACTGCTGTAGCTCCCGCTGGATAACCTGGGTCTGCTGATCACGTGGACCAGTGGGGGTGGGGGTGGGGCAGTGGGGGCCATGGCTCCTTCCACTCCTGCTGGCTCCTCCCTCAGCTTCTCTGAATTCTGCATCAGGCTAGTGTAGGCGCCCCTCAGCAAGTCACCTATATCAGTGATGCTGCAGGGTTGGAGGTGGTGAGAAACTAATGTGGGTTCCCGTGGGACCCAGACACCCACTCCCATCATTCCTTGTGGTCCAAGAATGTTCTTCTAGTTCCATTTTGGCCTTATTCACCCTCATGTCATGTTTACCTTCCTTTTGCAATGGCTGAGCCTGCTGACTTCAGGACCAGACACAGGGCAACAGACCTTTACAGATGACTAACTGACTGGCTCCTGGATCACTGATGACCTAAGCCCTATAACACACCTGTCTTTTCACTCATGGTGGCTCTGCTTCTCTGATGGAAACCTAGCTGATTGATACACAACCCCTTGGGTGCTCAGGTACATCCTGACTGAGAAATCACACATTCAGATCTCTCAAAAGTGCCCTGATGCCATCATTTTAATGCAGCTTTTTGAGTTTTGCTCCTTATGGTTCCTTGGGAACCATCAGAGGAAGGAAAACTAGTTCATTGCTCTCTCTCTCTCTTTTTTAAATCTGTTGCAACTGTTGCCCTGGGGCATCAGGAGCCTTTAATATTGACTCAGAATTGCATGGTGGGAGAATCAAGAGAAGATTCAGCACCTGGCAGGAATTTTCCACAGAAACTCTCTAAAAACTCGACATTTGAAAGTGTCCATCTCCTCTGAGGGTGTGGGCCCTCTTTTTCCCCAAATTTACTCAGGGCCACTTCCTCCTTCTCAGGCAGGTGTCCTGTCCTAGTACACAAGGGGTTAATGGACCCAACTGCCTGTGGACTCCATGGGTTATTCCATATTTATTTCAATTATCTAAGTATACTGGGCCAGTGTATTTACTTTAAATCACATTATCTACAGCTTCCCAAGCATGTGTCAACAAAAAAAAACGGTTTCAATTTAGTAGACTTTGAATGGTGTGCAGTTTATCCTCACTTCAATTATACCCTCTACAGTAAGTCATGGGCAGCTTCAGGATTATTCAGGGCAGCGTAATGCTATCTGAAAGCATTGATTTTCCCCTCTTGTTCAAGAACAGTTCACTGAAGGATGCACTGGAGTCTCCTTTAAGGAAACATAAAAATACATTTCTCAGCTGCAACTTCTGAGAAATCTCAATCTTAGTGGCTCTTGGATGAGGCTGCTGGAGAAGTTTCTAACCTTTAAAGAAAGTTGTGCAGGGCTGGTTGCAAAGAAGTGACCGTAGCAGGAATCGTGTTTCTTGGCTTGAAGTGATGGGAGATGGATGGAGCAAAGGCAGAAGAGGATGTCAGAGAATTTCTGCACTCTGTCTGCTTATAGATAAATAAATCTTTGTTGGACACCTACTATGTCTGAAGTATGTAGGAGCTGGGGATACAGTGGTTAAGAATAAAGACCAGAGCTGACTTCATTGGCATGTGACCTATGCTTTTGCCCAAGTGTACGTGCTTATGAGGGTCCCATGCTTGGGACACTTGAAAGCTCGAGTTCCCTAGACCCTGGCCTTCTAGAATTTGGTAAATATCCCTCTGCAGACTCAGACAGGTTGTGATTTTGTAGAGTTGGTAACTCTTTTGTCTCTCCTCTTCCAAAGCTATAGAGAACTGTTCTATTAAAGTCTCTTTATAGGTGAATAGGAAACTCCGCACTGTTTGAAATGGGAAAAAAAATTGAAATCCATTTACTTGGCTGAAACATTTGCAATGGGAAGTCTTGGAGAACAGTGGGACTGGACGTACTGGGCTTGGGCGGGGGAAGAACCACCAGAAAAGAGTATTTGAACAGCCCTATAAATCACATTTTAAAAGATCATATGTTTACTGATTTAATTTCTCTGGACAAACAGAGGAAAAAAGTAAGATAAAAGAATAGTAAACTCTACAAGTGACCCTCATTTGGTGCCATTTTTGCAGTAGTATCCTGTTGACATCTCATTTTAATGATTGGGTTAAAAGTTTCAAGAAGACTTGACTTTCACAGTCTTTAAGCACAGGAATAACAATGAGCTCAGTGACAGTAGCAAGATTTAAAAAAATATTTTATCTCTTTTAGTCAATCAAACTGAGTTACATTTATGGATTTTCTAATATTAAACCATTTGTGTATTTCTGGGATTAGTTTAGTTTGGTTGTGTTTTGTTTTCATCATTTAAACTGCATTTAAGTGTAAAATTCAGAGGCATTCAGTATATTCACAATGTCCTGCAACCATTTTCAGAACTTTTTCATCATCCCAAACTCTGTAACCATTAAACCATAACTCTTCTCTGCCCCATCGAATCCCCTAGTAACCTCTGTTGTTCTTTCTGGCTCTACATGAATTTGCTTATTCCAGGTACCTCATATGACAGAGCGCCTACAATATTTGTCCTTTTGTGTCTGGCTTATTTCACTTAGCATAATGTTTTCAAAGCTTGTGTTGCAGCATGCACCAGTTTCGTTCTTTTTTTTTTTTTAAGGCTGAATAATATTTCATTCTAAGCATATATCACATTTAAAAAATTGAGATATAATTGACATATAACATATTCATTTTAGGTGTACAACATAGTAATTTGATATAGGTATTTATGATCACCACAATAAGTTTAGTTAACATTCATCACCTTACGTAGTTATAATTTTTCTCTTGTGATGAGAAATTTTAAGATTTACTCTCTTAGTAACTTTCAAGTATACAATACAGTATTAACTACAGTCACCATTCTGTACATTACATCCCAGGACTTACTATCTTATAACTTCACATTTGTACCTTTCTGACCACCTTCACCCAATTTGCCCACCCCGCCTCTGGTGACCACCAGTCTGTTTTCTGTGTCTATGAGGTTTAAGAAAAAAAAATTGTTTTTAGATTCTCCATGTAAGTGCAATCATACAGTATTTGTCTTTCTCTGTCTGACTTACTTCACTTAGCATAACACCCTCAAGATCCATTCATAACATAAATGGCAGGGTTTTCTCCTTTTTTGTAGCTGAATAATATGTACCACATTTTTTTAATCCATTCATCTGTTGCTGAGTATTTGGGTTGTTTCCACCTTTTGGTTATTGTGGGCAATGCGAACAGTGGGATTTTTGCCTGGAAAAGAAATGGGTGTGCTTTTGCCCTTCTGTCTATATTTTGCTCACTTTCTCATTGAGAGAGGTGGTTGGGGTTTGAATCTTGTCCCTGCTTCCAGTGCCTCTGTCTAAGTGGGAAGACTGTGCCCTTTATTATAGCCGATGGGCTAGTGCAGTGGTTAAGCTTGTGGTTTTGGAATCAGACAGCTGTGATTTCAAATTCTGCTTCCACCAGTTTGAAGCCAAGGGACTTGCGGCAATCTTTTTAGCCTCTCAAAGCCTTGGTGACTCATTTGTGGGAGGGAGGCTATTAGACCTACTTGGAAGAGTTGCTGCAGGAACTGAGGTAGTGTTGGAAAAGCCCTTAGCTCACTTGGCATTGCTGAGAGCCTGACTGTGTAGAAACACTCAGTAAACAGTTCTTACTGGTCAGAACCGCCAAGCAGAACACCGGAGGGGGAGAACCCTTGCCTTTACAAAGTAGGGGCTTCTGGGACAAGCTCTCCTTTGCTGATGAAAAGACTAATATGCTTAGAATGTCAAAGCTTGAAAGGAACTTAGTGGGACCCCAAATGTCTGATCTACAGCACTATGTGCAGGACTTTGTGATGCAGATACAGTGGATGGGAACCACTCCAGCCCAGCTGAGTTGCAATCTCTAGGGAGAGACTTGGAAATATACACCCCAAAAATCTGAGGTGATTTTGAGGAGTGATCGTGCTTGGGAACCTCTTTTTTGTCCCCTCCTTTAAAAAAAATACTTTAGGTGGTTTGTAAACCACCAATGGACCTATCCATTGGTTAAAGTCTTCTGTATAAACTGGACCTTTGCTTTATCTTAATTTAAGAACAGTAAGACTGAGGAAGGAATCACTGATGTTTCAGAAACCCATAGTTTTTAGAAAAGGAAACTTTCTCCAAAAGTAATTATGAAAATGTCATAAAAAGGTGAAAGATTTTCGAGGAGAGTCAGACATAAAAATTACATTTTGCAAATTGTACTTGGAACGAATCATTTTAATTCAAGTCGCTATTCCCAAGCCTAAATCCTGTACGCTCCTGTAACCTCAGAATGTTCAGTTCATTCTTGTCAACTACTTTCTTCTCTGATATGGCCCAAATATGCCACTGAAGTAAGAGCTACTTAACAGGAGCCACCTGGGGACTACGTATGTGAATCCTGGGAGGTGAGCCTGTGCAGAGAATTTGGTAGTCATGGTGGGCCAGCAGGCAGATAATCTTTTGCACTTCCTTCTTTGTCTGTGTGAAAGGCTGTCTTTCCAAAGAGGAAAATCTCTCTCCAGCATGCTTGAAGGCAATCCTATGAGTTGGCTTTATTTATTCATTCACCTATTCATTCCACAAATATTTATGAAACACCTGCTATGTGCTGATGGAACTAGGGATGTATTGGTGAATCACACTGACGCAATCCCTACAAAGTTGGAGCTTAATATTGCGAGGCAAGAGACTTCATACGGGTAATTACAAGTGTGAATCAAGTGATGGAAAAGCAGTAGTGGGTGCTATGGACACGTGACTGCACACCATAAGTTAGAAACGAAGGCAGAAAAGGACGTCTTCCTAGGTCATTTTGAGGGATGAGTCATTGGCATTCGTCTCCTAGTGTTATCCAATTGGAGTATATGAAGAATGAATGTAGGCTCTCTCTGTGATACTAATTCTCCTGGGGGAGGAGTATTCCCTGTCTGATGAGAAATAATTGATTTGTCCATTTGGACATTCATTAAATATAACCATAATGTGAGTCAAGTTGATGTCAACTGTTTCCACATGTAAAGATAAATTTTCATCCTGGAATGCAGTGATGGGAGACTCAGGGGGCTACTGACAGGCAACAGGGCCCTGAGTCTAGAAGGGCATCGTGCACATAGGGAAGAACAGGTGATGGTGTAACACTGAAGAAGTACTAACTGTGTGTTTTTAGTTTCTTGCATTTTCTCTCCAGTTCTTGGTGCTTCTCTGTCTAGTTAGTCAGACACTCCATTTTGCTGTCTTTGCTGAAATTCAGAGAAAAGAGTCTGTTCTTGGTTTTGAGTTTTGAAAATCTTGGCTTTAGAGGAGCAGAAAGGATTTGAGTTGCATAAGAGGAAAACTTCTGGTTCCTAACAGGAGAAAGGATTTCCCAGGTGTGTGGGTCATTGTGGGCTTGCTCTGAAACCCGTTTCTCACCCTTCCGCTGCTCTGCTCTGCACCGCAGGGTTGACCCCTGCAGACACTGTTCCCAGGCTCTCCTGCCCAGCTTTGTCTACAAGGTGACACAGGCGTCGTGGCAGGAGGTGAGAGGAGGGGACATCAGGGCGTTTCTCCCCCTCTTTTCTCTCTGCTTCTGGTAGCATCTCTGACAGCAGCTGCATCACCTCCGTGGTTCCAGCTCCCAGCAGGTGTCATCCTCTCTCTGGTTCCAGCCCATAGGGATCATCTGGGCTCTTCCCTTTGTCCTTGCAGCTCTCCAGGTTGCCTGGTTGTCTCCTGACAGCCCCGTCAGCTTTTCCAACACCTCTGCAACTTGTTCTCCACATTAATACCTTCGATGTGGTCTTAATTCTATTTTCTTGGCTGAGTGCTGACTGATGCCCTGAAGTTGTCAGGAGGGCCCATGAGGAAGAAGAAATGTGGACGGGTCCTGGGCCAAAGGAAGCAGAGCTAAAGGGCCCACTTGTATGGACCAGAGGGGAGTTTTCTTTCAGGCACTGCTTGGCCTCCATTTGAGCACCCGTTCAAGTGAGCACCATGGATTGCAGCACCCAGGGGCTGGGGGATTCACATCCTCCGATCATTAATTGTCCTAACCTTTGGCAACCAGCAAAGACTCCTCTTGGCTAGCAGCCGCAGTGACCTTGTTTGTGCCCCCCCAACTTGGCTCTGTGTAGACAACCTCCATCCTAGATTTCTGGGCACTCCTAAGTCCTCAGGACAGAGGATGGAGCCCTAGCTTTACATACACCTCATAGCCCAGGCCCTGTAAAGTAAGAACATTTGCATCTCGTTTTGCTTTCTATTCGAGAACTGAAGAAGTGAAAGCTGGGAATTACCTTAGACACCATCTAACCCAAATTTTTCATTTTGCAAATGAGGATGTTGAGGACCAGCGAAGGGTTCTCAGCTGCCCAAGAACTCCTAGCTCGTGTTGCATCGACTGCGTTTTGGTGCCTATTAGCATCTTTTATGCAGAATCTCCACTGGTACCTTTTACACCCTGTCTAATCACATATATTCCACATTTTATATTATTGTGTGTTTGAGAGTTGAAAGCAGCTACCAAACAGAAGTCTGCATGTGCCTGTATCTTTATCAATTCATGCATATTCGGTAGTATAAAAAAAAAGGTCCAAAATCTATGTTGGGGTTCTGCAAAAGAGAACTCTTTCCAGAATGACATTTGAACTGTTAAATATCATCTCAAATCTCATTTTGGGGGCTATCACCTTCTAAAAGCCTTGCACGAGGCTAAAGTGGATTAAGGTTGAAAATTTCCAGAGGCTTTGTCTCAGATCAGTGAAGTACTTCTAATCACTTTCTATCATTATCAAAACCAGAACAGCTTCTGAATCTCATGGTTCACTGTCATTATTTAGAAGAATTGTATACCAGGGTTGAGAGAATAATTGCTGACCAGAATTCCTGTTATCAAAACAAATTTTATCAGGAAAAAAAGATCTGCATCCTTGACTTTATTAGATTGGATCATTTTTTAAAAGAAGGATAGGGACTCCTAATTATTTTGTTTTCTGTCCCTCTGTCTTTCTAAAAAAAAAAAAAAATTCCAAGGGCTCAGTGTTGAAGCTTTCAACTGTTTTGTGTTTAAGATCCTAAGCAATATGTCTGAATAGTTGGGAGACACCCACATTTTGCAGCACTCTCCCATCCCCCTGGAAATGAATTCTTCACCTTTAATAAGGTGATCTGTCCAGACCTAGGTAGGTTATCTGGGAAATAATTTGGCAGGTAAATGCAAAACCAAGATCATCTCAATTCTATTCCTTGTGAAATTCCAAGCAGCCTTACTAAGGACTCAGGCATAAAAGTTTAGAATCTGTATCTTTGCATGAATTTAATCATCTCCATCAGAATCCTTAAGGAATTACAATAACAGTGATTCATTCATAATTCACAATTTCCATTATCTTCTTTCTACATCTAGTGTGGGGGGTAAAATTTATGGCTTCATTTACATTGTGTTCTATGAATAATAGAAGAAATACAGTAAAGACCCATGGAAATGTTCTTGCTGCAGACGCACTTTGGAGCACATCTGCATCACAATAGCCTCCTCGCCTTTGTACAGTGCAGAATCCACCGAGCCTGCAGCTGCGAAGGGAACATTTCAAAGGGGCCATTCTCATTATACAGAGTCTTCTCTTTCTTTGAACTTCAAAGCAGAATGAGGAGACCCTAAATGAAATTGGGTAGGTAAATGGTGAAATTGTAACTTCAGGTATAAAAGATCTTCAATTATGTGTATGGGGAAACATAGCCATCCCGCAGAGCAAATATGTTTGCTCAGAATCAGATCTGGCTGGCAGACAGGAACAAATTTCATCTCAAGATTTCTTTGAGCTGTTGGGATCTTACAGATAGTCTACCTCAAAGCCCTCCTTTTGCAAATGGGGAAACTAAGGCATAGAGAAATATAGTGACTTATTCAAGATCGTATAGTAGAGGGAGGGCCAGGAATGCAATCAGACCCCTCCCTCCCGGTCCAGTGTTCTTTTCCAGTATACTACACTACCTTTGTTTTAAACACAAAGCACCTGGCTTCGTGACATAGCAATAAAGCTCGCAGTAATCCTCTTGGCGAGGGATTTTCAAACATGGAGCAAAGGAGTTTTCAAGGATTTCCCCCTGAAATAATAATCTCTCTCAATTGAAAATCTTCACTGAAAAACATTTTGAGATTTGAAGAAAGAAATTTGTCATAGTTCTGCGATTAAGTAAATCTCATTTTTCTTCTTCCAAGGAATGACAATAAAGCTGATGAAAACCTTACGACGTTCAGATTTCTCCCCCTGGTGTCTAGTTGTAGCCCAGCGCTTTATCACCACTCCATCCGCAGAAGAGTAAAAACCCACCCATCTAATTACAGAAATGGTCTGTCCTTTGAATCAGTAGCTTTCCAGCGAGCATATGGAACACGACCTAGCCAAGCCAAACTCCTTTCACATAGTAGAGGTTCAACGAGTTTTGGCTGAAAAGATTAAATTAAAAAGTGTGCATTTACTTTTAGTTGTTGGAGGCTATAAAGAATTGCTTCTCAAACCTATTATGTTCATCACTCCCTTTTCTGTGCCATGCTTTCTACTTTCCCATCAGTGGTCTTTTCCTCTTTTGTCTTTGAGGAAAACACAAACCACAGAAAATCAGAGTATCTATCTATCTATCTATCCATCCATCTATCTAAGGGCATTGGGAAAGATCTCTTGTTTCTTATAAAAAACTCCCATAGTACATTCTGTCTCTAATTTTATGGAAGTAACTCAGATACCACGTTAGTAGGGGGAGGCCTTTTGTAGCTGGAAAGGGCAACTGGTATTAGTAGGCAAAACACATACAAATTCAGCAGCGCCGTGATTCACAGATGCATATTCTCTGTGATCCAACATGTCTAATACATTTAGTCATGCACAATAAAAACCAAACAAAAGAATCAACCATTGGCCTTTCACTGCCCGCTTCCCACCCCAAGCTTCAAGGAATTCCCCCAGTTATGCACACCAAAAACAAAACAATGTGTCTCCCATCTGCCCCCTACCCTCGATGTAAGTAGGATAACTCAAAGTGCATTTGTTATAGAGAAGAAAAAGGAAGAAAAAAACCAGACTGCTTTGTTTACCTTCCTGTGCTAACTCCTTGCACTTCTCTCTTCCGGAAGTGCAATTTGGCAGCAAGCTGATCTCATTCTGTAAAGAGAATTCTAGTGTGTCCTGACAGAGAAGTGTTAAGCTAATGCTAGCAACAAACTTGAATTTCTGTAGTTTACAAAGTAACCAAGATCCAATCTCTTGCCCATTTCAAAAGTCCACCAGCTAAACTAAATTCAGCTTGATTAAGATCCTCCTTCAGTTTTAGGGCAAAGGCACCCACTGAATCTCCAAGTGTTTGCTTTGTACACACTAGGCTGTTGTTCATTCATTTAAGAGTAAGAATAAGACCCGTGTATTACACAAAGGACGAAGACCAGATTTTTGATTTTGACTTATTTGACTCTTGAGGATTCTAAGATACCTGACAGTCTACCGAATCTCTCTCCTTCTCATAAACTTTTTCGCCTCCTGTCCCACCATGATGGGGGTAGGGGATGGGGTTGGTGGGCCATCAGATTTATATGTACTGTGTTTCTGGAACTTGGTTTGCTTTCACCTGGTCATAGAAACTCAAGCTTTCTCTGTCTAATTCTGCTCTGACAGTTCTCTTTTGAAAGAGGCGTGGATGTGAAACGAAACTATTGATTTTATTTTATAGGAGCAAAGAGAGAGAGAGGTTCTACTTTGTGGGGCCACAATGCCATCTTTGTTTTTCTTTGGGCAATTGCCTTTTTAGTCTACTTTATTTTTATGTGTGTATGGATTTATTTGGGGTGATGTAGTTTAGAGCAAGCAAGAGCAAACCTGTAGTGATTGCCTGACAAGTCCATGTAAGATGGGCGATTTGATGGCTTAACAGTAGATGTAGAATGTCCAGACAGAAAACTTGGCAATTGTGCTGTTCTAGTTCAGTGGTTTGTAATGAGGGGTGACTTTGTCCCCCGGGAGACATTTGGCAATGTCTGGAGACATCTTTGTCACAACTATAAAAACCAGGGATGCTGCTACACATTCTACCATGCACAGGACAGCCCCCACCACAAAGACTTATCCTGCCCCAAATGTCAATCGTGCCAAGGTTGAGAAACCCTGCCCTAGATCAACTTTCACCTAGAAGACTGTATCTGGCTCTGAGTCTAATACTTTAGTAAAAATCTTGCCAATCTGGAGCTTGTCCCAGGAGGGTGACCAGAAAGTGGAGTACTAGAAATGGTATCCAACAGGATAAAGAGAGAGGGACCAAGACAGCTTGATCTAGGGAAAAGGAGGCTCAGAAGACATAGATGTTTGTTCTGTTACTTCACAGACCAAACCGAACAAACTCCACAGGGACACAGATTTTTGGCTTAACATATGGAAGCCATTTTTAACAATCAGAGTTACCCAGGAGTAAAATAGGCTCCCTTGTGGAATAATGAGTTCCTGTTACTGAACTGAAGTTGACGCCTCTAGCATGTAAGTTCCCTGAGGGCAGCTGGACGGCCCCTCTTCCACACCGTGGCATCCCTCAGGGACTGGCACAGAACTCAAGACATAGTAGAACTTCTTAAACGGCCATGGAGTGAGCTGTACTGAATTTGTCAAAGACATTTAAGGATAGGAAGACTCTATTTCTGTTTTTGGTTTGGCCTCATATTTCTTAGCTAAACCCCAGGAAAAATATTATCTAAATTTTTAGGTAACGGAAACTAGAACTGAGAACCAGCAGAACTCAATAAAATAATGTAGTGCTTCATTTGGGGAATTCATTATCAGAGAATCTGAATCCATATAAAAACCATTCGTTGACATGAAATGGGTGTCCTGCTTTCAATAACTCCAATGTAGTAGATAATCTATAGGATATATATTTTGAATGTTTTATTAAAGTATAGCATACAAACAGAAGTCCATGTGAGACAAGGCTACAGTTTGTTGAACTAATTGAGATGTTGCTTTGAAGGTATTTCGCAGATGTGTTTAGCATCTATAATCAGCGTACTTTATGGAAGGAAAATTATCCTGATAATCTAGGTGGGCCAGATCTAATCAGTTGAAAGGACTTAAGAACAAAACTGAGGTTTCCTTGAGGAAGGAGCAATTAAGCTTGTGAACGACAGCATCTTTTCCTGCTCCAGAGTTTCCAGCATGCCCAGGTAGCCTGCCCTATGAATTTTGGATTTGCTTGGCCAACTCCCACAGTTGTGTAAGCCAGTTCCGTGTAATAAATCTCTTTCTGGTGGAACCTTGATTGACACACACAGTTACACACCAGTCACAGGCAGCCCTGGCCCTTAGAACAAGGGGGAAAGATGCTTCTGGTAGACAACCAGCATACAAAAAGGAAAGAAAGAGGAAAGAAATATGCATTTGCAATTTCTTCTGCCCGCTTTCCCTCATCTGGGGCTGGGTAACGGGACTAGAGACAGACCAGGAGTGTTACACTAAATAGATTCCTCCTCACAGAAGAAAACTTTATGAGTCTCTCTCACTCCTTGAAACACTTGATGAAAAGCAAAGATGATCAGTAGCTGGAAGAAAACATTTAATTTCACATGCTCACATTATAACAAGGTTGAATATTAGCTCTACCTTATTTTACCAACTGGGTATCTTTGATGAAATTATTGACTTTGGTCAAATTATTCACTGAAGGAACTCAAATTTCAAATTTGTCTTCATTCATGCTATAGTACTTTGTTTAGAATGCTACCCATTATATTACAATCCAATAAGATGCGAATTGTAATCCAAACTTTCAAACAATTGTTTAACTAAGCCTAAGACATCAGAGTGCAAACACTTGTGTAATACATTTTAGTTCAAATCTGGTCCAATTTTTTATATACTGTCTGTCCTACATAAGAAACTATGGATTACAGGTCTAGAGTCACATCCATATGTTTTTCTTTTTAAGTCTCCATTATTTCTGTGCATTGCCCATTAGTGTGATAATTAAAAATGAGGCTCTGGAGTCAGACCAGATTTTAAATTGTACTTATGCCTCCTATTGGCTGTGTGTCCTTGGGTAAATTAATCTCTCTGAGCTTTGGTTTCCACATCTGTGAAATGGGGAAAATAATTGTACTTTGCTTAGAGGGGGATGGTGAGGAGGTAAATGAAATAATGTAGGTAAAGTGCTCTGTGGGACATCTGAACAAAGTTGACATTTGAAATCCATGCATTTTGTTGTTTACTTTCATTCTTTCCTGAAACACCACTAAAGTGAATTGTTTTGTTTTGTTTTGAGTAAATGAATAGGAGGGGAGATGGCAGCAACACATTTTTGGAGACCAATAGCAGATACATGGGTTGGTAACCAATTTAGCACACTTGAGAAAATGGAACCTCAAGCCTGCAGTGTGGAAAGCTAAAAATCACCCTGATTTAAACCACAGACCCAAAGGCTTGGAGTAAGGAACACAGATGGGGTGAAGCAGGGGATCAGAGTCCAGGAGGACTGGTTGAAAGCCTGTTTCCTTCTAATTCAAAAAGGTACATGCACCCCAATGTTCATAGCAGCCCTATTTACAATAGCCAAGACATGGAAGCAATCTAAATGTCCATGTACAGATGAACGGATAAAGAAGTTGTGGTGTATACATACAATGGAGCACTACTCAGCCATAAAACAGAATAAAATAATGCCATTTACAGCAACATGGGTGAACCTGGAGATCGTCATACTGAGTGAAGTAAGCCAGAAAGAGAAAGAAAATTACCGTATGACGTTGCTTATATGTGGAATCTAATAAAAGAACACAAATGAAATTATTTACAAAACAGAGACAGACTCACAGACGTAAAAAACAAACTTATGGTTACCAGGGGTCAAAGTTTGGGGGCAGTGGAGGGATAAATTGGGAGTTTGGGATTTACGGATACTAACTATTATATATAAAATAGATAAACAATAAGGTCCTACCATATAGCATATAATGAAAAAGCCTATAATTGTAATAGCCTATAATGAAAAAGAATAGGAAAAGACATATATGTGTATAACTGAACCACTAAGTTGTATACCAGAAACTAACACAACATTGTAAACCGACTGTTCCGTTAAAAAAAAAGAAAGAAAAGAAAACCTGTTTCAGAACAGTTCCAGACTCAAATCTCCTCCCTCATGGCATATAGATAGACAGCTGTCCCTTCTTCATCCCAACAAGAGAGCAGATGTTTACTCACTGGAGAGGTTAAAACAGAGGGTCTCTAGATTGGGAGACCCCAGTCATTCCTGAAGGTGGGGTTACCCTATTGAAAACACAGGGTTTAAGTAAACAAATGCATTCTGGTTGCTAAGACCCCCCGCCAACTCTCCCTTTACTCAGTTTTCGGAAGTGATATCTGGCCTTTTTCCTTTCTAGGAGCTGGACAGAATCCTTCCCGGGGAATCTGATCTGCTTTGTAGATGTTTTGCAATGAAACAACCCAGCCAGATCATCTAGTGAAGCTGACAGTCAGTATGTCCCACTCAGAGCTTCTGATCTGTTTTTTCTCCTCACTCTTAAATACAGCAGACAACTGGACTACCAGACATAAGATAAAGCTTAAACATTGATAGATAGAAATAAAAATAAGCCACAACAATAACAAAACAATTTGGTAAAAAAAAATGGAGACCATTCAGGGAAAAGAAATTAAGAAAGAAAAATTCCTTTTATTATTGTATGCATAAAGCAAGAACAGGTTGCTTTAAAAAAGGAACATTTAGAAAACAAAACAGGACTTTCAATTGTTATGAATGAGAGCAGAAATGGGAAATGCAACAGAATAGTTTGAGGATTAAGTTGAGGAAAAGATTAAGCCAAGAAAATCTGAAAAGTAGAGTAAAAAGGTGAGATGATAGGAAGAAAATTGAAAGAACCAGTCCAGGAAGTACAATATTCGAACAGTGGGAGTTTCAGAAAGTGAACATGGAGGGAGAGAGGATTGAAGCTAACCTATCCACCAAGTATGGGAGTGGAATGAAGATGTTTTTTGTAAGGAACATTTAAACAATTTTTATTTCCAACTGTCCTTTCTCAGAAGCTACTGAAGGATCTGTTCCACACAAAAGAGGGAGAGGCAAAGGGAATCCACAGGAAGATGTTGAGGGGACATCCCAGGAGAGTAGCTGTGCACCAGGCTCAGAGGGTCGCAGGTTCAGGTTCAGGGAGCCAATCAGGGACCTCCAGGAAAGTTTGCTGCCAGAATAGGAAATCGATAGAATATCTGATCATCTAAATACTTTAGAAAGAGATTTAGACAAAAGAGAGTTTGGAGTTGAATTAGTGACAGATTCACAGAGAACAAAACAAATACGAAAACAAGACAGTTGTCTCTAGGGAAACTAAAATTTGTACAGCAAAGAAACACAGTCATTAGTTTTCTCATGACTCAGCTGTGAGCAGCGTTTACACAGCCGTCATGTCAACACCGAGTATGGATCTAGCAAAATTACAAACTAGTTGGGAAGCTGGGAGAGTGGAAAAGTATATTGGGAAGGGTGTGGTGAAGGGCAGGGGAATAAATAAAACCTTGATTGTTATTACTGATAGAAGAAAGTCAACAGATAATGTCTAAATAAAGAACTGATAATAAGGATATTGTTTGGAGATGTGAAGGTAAATATGCAAATAATCTCTTCACAGATTTGGAAATGGTGGCCTGTGGGAAGACAGAAGTGAGGTGAAGGGGGAGAGTTGCTGAGTTTTGTATAAACTTGTATAACTCTTAGACTCTTTATTTTTTTAAATTATTATTATTATTTTAATGGAGGTACTGAGGACTGGACCCAGGACCTCATGCAAGCTAAGCATGAGCTCTACCACTGAGCTATTTCCCTGTGCTCTTTGACTCTTCAAATATGTACATTCATATCTTTGATAAATATGAAATTTAAAAAAGTCTTAGCACTGTGCCTGTTGTGTAATGAGTCTCCAATAATTAGCTCTTATCATTAATTTTATGATCCCTCGTGTATCAATCCTGAGCAGATATGAAAGGAGAAACTTCCTTGATGCAGAACAGTTCCATCTCTGTGTTAGGTCTAAGCCATGTTCTTCATGTTGACCTGACTGTTGAATTTCAGTGAAGTTGTGGAACCCTACAACACCTGGGGAAGCCAAATCACATCACTGAGTTCCAGCTTGGTGTCCAGGATGGTGCACGCATCTACATGATTTCATTTACCCTTAAGACCACCCGATGCTATAAATGTTGTCATCTTCATTTGATAGTTGAGGACACTTAGTCTCAGAAAATGTAGGTAAAGTTGCCCTTCATCATACAGTAAGAGAAGAGTGAATCTGAGAGTTGAGCTCAGCCTTAGGGCCTCAGTCCATGCTCCCCACTAACCATCTCCATTCATTTCGGAAAGTATATTTAGGCAAAATCTTGGATGACAGTTTCATAATAGAATAAGAAGGAACTCTGGATCTTTGGAGGACAGGTGTAACTGGCAAGGTCTAGCTGTGTTTTCTCTTGTCAGAAGCTGACCCCTAGGCTGGATGCCCCAGAAGCTGACCCAGCAGGCTGCCCTTCTGTTCTTGTGGCTTGTAGAGTGTCCAGTCTTGCCAACTCCAGACCTGCAGAACCAGTCCACTGTTTGCTTAATTTTTTAGATTTCTCCTAATGGAACAACTTGTTCTGTTTCCCTCCTGGTGAGGTTGGTGAAGGCTGAATGTCAACAGAGCCTTTCTTTTTCCAGTTCAAAATGTGGAGATGGAGTTGAAGCCGACAGCTTGAGTAAAAAGGGTGGCAGTGAGTTAATTAAACCACTGGAGAATGGGGTGGTGGAGTGACAGTCTGAAAACAAGGGTCCCACACTGGGATTTTTCTGACTTCACCCCAGTCCAGGGGGTCAGAACTGGTGCAATCAGAATTTGGGATGACCAGTAACCTTAGGCATCCCTGGAGTTGCACTGGGATAGATGTCTATTGTAGAAAATTTGGAACATGCGGCCAAGAACTGTATCGGTCGGAGCATGCGCGGGAAAGTGACGGCACACTCACAAAGGCTAAGAGGGTACGTTTACTGCACGGGCTTTTTACAAAGGTGTGGGTAGGAGCAACAAAGTGATGAGATGCTCCTGGCCAGCAACACTAAGGAGCTATTACCACCCGCAACCCTGAAGGGGCTTTGGAAAGGGAGAGTTCACCAGATGCTAGAGAGTTATAGGCATATTAGAGAGCTTTGGACAGAACTGAGACTACAGGTCAAGGGATACAATACCTCCCAATCTGTGCTGGCAAGAGTGAGCCCTGGGAATAAATACCCCAGTGTCACTCTCCTCCCATCCTCTGATCACCTGCTGGTGCCTTCCCTTGGATGAACCCAACTAGAAGCTAGAGGACAAGGGAATATGTTAGTATAGCCCCCTTAAGGCTCAGCTTCCAGGGACACAGAGCAGAGTGGAAATGGGTGGAGAGTGGGTTTGGAGAGGGGAAAAACGAGACCACCCAACAGAAGCATAAAAAATAAAAGTCACCCACGAGCCCCAGCCCGTGCAACTTCGGTGCCTGCCCTCTTAACCGTGTCTTGGTGATTGCTTTGGCTGTCCTACTCTCTGTGGATCCTTGCCACGCTGTAGATCCAGTGCTCCGAATGGTGCCAGCTCTCTTCTCAAGGAGACAAGCACTCACAGCGAGTATATTTTTACTGTGAAGACATCTGCACCTTCTCGCCAGCCAAAAATAACATATGGAAATGTTTCCCACATTTTCACCAGGGGGCACTCACTCCTTTCCCATGGATGGCTAGAAATGTTTTTTTGGAAGCATTTGCTGGCCAAAATAGAATCCTTTTTGTAGCCACGATGGATGTTGGAATCGGCTCCGTCCTGAAGTAATTTCCAGGCCAAACAATGTTTCTGTTTAAAATAATATGACTGGACTCCGAGTATGTCTTCTTAGTAAATGTTTAGATCCAACTTGCATGTTCCATTTGGAGAATGTTTTGGGTCTAAACACTGCCTCACTCTTCTCCCATTGAAATGAGCAAAACCAAGAAGACATTGAGAAGATAATTCACATGTTTAATTTGTATAACTTTTCAGGGCCGAAAGCCCAACAAATCAAAGCATGTGAGCAGACCCTCTCTTTGGGGACAGCCTTGTAACCCATCCCCGTGATTTGTCCTGATGGATAAATGGAGGCTTCCTGGGGGAAACATGTTTTCTCGAGTATAAATTCTCCCGAATGGAAAGGCATTTGTTTGGTATCATATCAATCCTGTTTAGCTATTAGGTATGAAAGTGACACACTCTTTGTCAAAGGAACCATGCAGATCGTTAAGTAATAATGCAGTGTGTGGGGAGCGGATGGGAGACCTCAGATACGGATTTCTAAAAATCTCCTTAAAAGTGTGGCTCGCGTTCGAAACCTGATGAAAATAATTACAGAACTCTAATTCTTTTTATGTGAGCATTATAATTACAGGGAAATATAAAGCCATATTAAAATATGCAGATTGGACAACGATAGGAAAAAGTGGGTCCTGTTTCACTATTGGAGTCTCCTTATAGAGACTATTTGGTGTATCACTAAATCAATCAGTCAAAAGGATAGATTAACATTGGCTTCTTCTGTTAAAAAAAAAACAAACACTTTTCCTGAAATGTGGAGACCGTATGCTAGAATGAATAAGAGCAAAAGTTTTGGCATAAAGTCAATCTGGATTTGAATTTTGACTCCACCATTTTTTATCTCTAGGACCTTGGAGAAGTCCTTGGGAAAACCCCTTGAGCATTAGTTTTCTAATATACAGAACGGGGGACCTTATGGTATTTATTTAATAGGACTGATGTCAAGATTAAGAAGACAACACAAGTGTCTGGCACATAAAACACTCAGTACTTAATGGATATTATCATTTTTTTTTATAATAAAATCATCACATCAGAAATTTAGAGATCATACATCATAAAGAAATCATCACATGAGTTGAAATAATTCTTTGCTGGGCTTTGTTTTTTTTTTCTTTTCCCCAATTAATTTTAGTAGCCAGCTATGGTAGCGCTAATTAGTTATTTAAAAAACAACAGCTGTTTTACTGAATTTACTGTCATAAAACATAGGTTCCTAAGACTGGGAGGGCTAACAGATTCATCTCATCGAAACGTCTTTTAGGCTGAAGGGGATTATTTTTAAACATCTTCAAAGTAAAGCTGATTGTCTGCATAGCCATAAATTGAAAGCATAGGCAAATAATTGCAGTTTCTTATGGATTCAAAAATTATAATTGAGATGTTACCTCTTTCCTGAAAAAAATCAGTGAGAGGAAGAGTGATTTCTTTTTACTTGCTGTATTCCAGCTGACTATTAAGTTTATTTTCACTGCTTTCTGTGGACTTTTGAAACATGCTCAGGAGCCCCTTAATTTAGGTTTTTCATGGAAAATTAGAAAGGAAATTTGATTATAGAATTCGCTTATGTAGCATGGAAAATAAAACAAGATCAAAGCTATCAGGGCCATCGATGCTGGCTGATCGATCTGCTTAAATAGTGTTGATTCATTTGAACATACCCTTGTCCTGCAGCACATATTGAGCAGAACGAGGTTTTTCTGGGGTTTGCCCAGTTGGTGGTCGCGCTTTTATGTGCTTCTGGCCCAGACGGTCTCATCTTAAATAGATATGAATCCTGGGCTCACTTATTTTTGTATTAGAAAAAGCAAGAAGAGAACAATAGAATGGTCCAAGGTTGATTTTTATTTTCTTCGTCATTACCTACTATGTCCAAAAGTTTCTCATATTCTAGTCCTGTTTGACCGTCCATTCTGTTTTGCCATTATAGGTGTTAGGGAATCCACTCAGAAAATATGTGCTTCTGTCGCAAAGCTTCTGTCTGTCCTTCGGGTAGACATGCTCTTTCTCAACTCTGGGTCTTAGCACAGGTTATTTCCTTTGCCTGGAACACCTTTCCTACCCATCCTGTATTTGGTTAGCTCCTATGTAATTTTCAAGTTTCACCTTCCTCCAGAAAACCTTCTGTGTCTTTTCAAACCCAGGTTAGGTGTCTTTCCTGCTGTGTTCCCTTGTGTGTCCTAAGAAGTGTCACGAATATTTCTTGCTGTGTTCCCAATGCCCATCTGCTGGCTTGTGGCTCCTTCTGGACTGTGAGCTCTATGAAGGGACTGTTGGTATCTCTGACTCACTAGTTGAGTGCTTCATATATACTAGGTGCTCAGTAAAGCGATACTTTCTGATGTTCAGATACGCAGACTGAACTTTTCTACTCACTTTTGCTGACTGAGTTAACATACGGTGTCAAATGTCTCAAATTTTTCAAAGTTAAAAACTCAAAGTCTGGTTGATTTATTTTATAAGTAAATATTCTGTAGACTCCCTGTATACAGATTTGCCTTGATTTATGATGGAGTTACATCCCAATCAACCCACCAGAAGCTGAAAATAACATATCAGAAATGCTTTTAGTATATCTAACCTACTGAACATCATAGCTTAGCCTAGCCCACCTTAAATGTGCCCAGAACACTTACATTAGCCTACAGTTGGGCAAAATCATCTAACACAAAGCCTATTTTGCAATAAAGTGTGGGATATCTCATCTAATATATTAAATGCTGTACTGAAAGTGAAACACAGAATGATTTTGTGGGTACAGAATGGTTGTCAGTGTGTAGTTGTGTACCCCTGTGACTGTGGGACTGGCTGGGAGCTGTGACCACCCCCTGCTGCTACCCAGCATCATGAAAGAGGATTGTACCACTTACGGATAGTCTGGGAAAAGATCCAAATTCAAAATTTGAAGTATGGTTTCTACTGAATGTGTATTGTTTTTGCAAAAGGGTAAAGTGAAAAAATCCTAAGTTGAACCGTTGCAAGTTGGGGACTGTCTGTACTTGAAGAGTCTTATTTAATAATAAACAGCACAATCTGAGTCAAAGTATTGTACCAGTGTGAGTTTTCTGGTCTGGACAAGGTACCATGGCTATACAAAATGTAATCATTGGGGGAATCTTGATGATGGGTAAATGGGAACACTATTACTATTTTTGTGACTCCATGTACATTTTAAACACTTTCGATATAAAAAATTATTTAAAAAATTATCTTTTCAACTTAAGCAATTGTAAGTAGTTACAAAATTCCATAGCCCACAAATGATATTGCTTAGTATTATTAAAATGCTGTGTCCTATAAGCAGCAAGGACCTACTGTATAGCACGGGAACTATATTCAGTTTCTTGTAATGAGCTGTAATGGAAAAGAAACTGAATACACACACACACACACACACACACACACAGACACAGACACAGACACACACACATGTGTAACTATATATGAATGGGAGAGGATCTAAATCACTGGTTTCCAGACTTTGTGGATTCATGGCACACTTTTAAATATTAGAATTTTGGCAGCCCTCTTGGAGTGATTAGGAGACTAAAAACAACATTTAAACAAATTAGGAATAATTGCAATGTGATCATTACCACAGTGTCACAATGTCTCCCAGTGTTTACAAAGCAGTTAGTGGTCGCTCTCCCACACAGCCCTGCTGTTTGAGTAGAACTGTTTACTGCTTGATGATACTCTCTTAAATACTCAACAGCTCTTGTCCATTTGACCTCACACTTGACTCTTCGTTCACAGGATTTTGGACCATCCTTTATGTTTTCCTGTCTACTCAACTAACTTGTCCGTCAAACAGATGCTACTGCAACTCTATGCATTTTCAGTTCTTCCCTCATTCAAAAAAATATCACATTGGGCAAAATTTGGTTGTACCTCTGTGCCAGGCTGACAGTTCATTAGTATGTAACAAATCAATGGCTGAGAACCACTGATCTGGATACTATAGATGGAAAATCTACTTATATTCTTGGCTAATGCAAATTATTTGTATAGAGTCCAGGTAAAACCCTATGTCTTTTATGGAAGCAACCTAAATGTCCATCTACATGATGATTAGATAAAGAAGATGTGATATATATATATATGTGATACACACACACACACACACACACTCACACACACTAAAATACTACTCAGCCATGAAAAAGAATAAAATAATGCCATTTGCATGGATGGAATTGGAGATTGTCAGGATTTGCAGATACTAACTACTATATATAAAATAGATAAACAGCAAGGTCCTACTGTATAGCACGGGGAACTATATTCAGTACTTTGTAACAGCCTATAATGAAAAAGAATATTAAAAGGAATAGATATATACATTTGCATGACTGAATCACTGTGCTGTACACCAGAAATTAACATATTATAAAGCAACTATACTTCAATAAAAAACAAAACAAAATAAATTCCTATGTCTTTTATGAGTGTTTTAGACTCTTCCTTTTCCTTTAATTCAGCCTACACCATGCATTCTAACATGTGATTTGTAAATTTTTGTGTCATTTTGTAATTTTTTGATAAATCTATGTTTTCTCATTCTAGTAAGAACTTGTAAGTTCCATGAAGATAGGAGAACTGTCTACTACTTCTTTCGTGTCACATCTCCCTTGGCTCCTGAGTGAGTTCAATTCCAGGCTATTTCTAGATTCTAAAAATAACCACTAGGTTGATTTATCTAGATTAGATGACTTAAACAAAGGCGGGAAAACTGTATAATCATGCCTATGGCAAACTTGAGATTAAAATTTTTGCCAACTGCTATGTAAAAGATACTGTCAAGAGAATGAAAAAACAAGCCACAGATTGGGAGAAAATATTTGCAAAAGACATCTCTGATGAAGGACTGTTATCCCAAATATACAGACAACTCTTAAAACTCAACAATAAGAAAGCAACCCGATTAAAATATGAGCCGAAGAACTTAATAGCCATCCTAACAAAGAAGATATACAGTTGGAAACTAAGGATATGAAAAGATGCTTCTCAACATACATCATCAAGGAATTGCAAATTAAAACAACAATGAGACACCACTATACATCTATCAGAATGGCCAAAATCTAGAACACTGACAATACCAAATGCTGACAAGGACAGGGAGCAATAGGAACTCTCATTCTTTGCTGGTGGGAATGCACCACTGTACAGCCACTCTGGAAGACAGTTTGGCAGTTTCTCATAAAACCAAAAATATTCTTACCATAGGATCCAGCAATCTCTCTCCTTACAATTTACCCAAAGGAGTAAAAAACTGAGATCCATATCAAAATAGGAACACAATGTTTATAACAACTTTATTCATAATTACCAAAACTTGGAAGCAACCGAGATGTCTTTCAGGGGGTGAATGGACAAACTGGTATATCCAGACAATGGGATACTATCCAGTGCTAAAAAGAAACGAGCTGTCAAGCCATGAAAAGACTTGGAGGAAACTTAAATGTATATTAGTAAGTGAAAGAAGCAAATCTGGAAATACCACCTACTGTGTGAATCCAACTATATGCCATTCTGGAAAAGGCAAAACTATGCGGAGACCGTAAAAAATACCAGTGGTTGCCAGGGGTTAGGGACCAGGAGGGATGAATAGGCAGAGCATAACGGATGTTTAGGGCAGTGAAAATACTCTGCATGATACTCTAATGGTGGATATATGTCATTATACATTTGTCCAGACTCATAGAATAACACCGACCATGAACCCTAACACTAATGGAAGGTGTCGATAATTGGGGAGACTGTGCATATGTGGGGGGAGAGGGTATGTGGGAAATCTCAGTTTTTCTGTGAACCTAAAACTGCTCTAAAAAAAAAAAAAGTCTAAATGCAAAAAAAAAAAAAAAATTCTTGCCAAAAATACAGCTGACTATCCTTCAATAAAAACATTCTCTAAGTTATAACATTGACTTTTTCATTCAGCAACTATTTATGGATCATGTACTATGTGCCTTCTGTTTAGTAGACTCTGAGGATACAAGAGAAGCAAGACAGGTGGGTTCTTGCCTGCATGGAGCTCACACAGGCTCTCCATCCTTGGTGGTACCCTAACACCCAGCACATCGCAGTCTCAAAAATGTGGGCTGGTCACATACAAATATCCCTGTACATACGTGCTCCCAGAGGGCAATGCACCCATGTATGACTTGAGGAAGGGGCATGATTGTGCCTGGGATATTAGAATAACCCGAATTCAGAATCACAGTCCCCAGCTGGCTTCTCAGTCTCTTCGTTTTGGATAATAGCTGCATTTTGTTTTTCTGTTCACATCCATCCCTTTCTGTGAATATATAATAAAATGGCACCCAACTGCACACGCTGTTTACTAGCCTGCTTCTCAAAATCCTGGTATATTGCAGACCTATTGTATTGTGCTTCTAAGTCAACAAATATGTGAGTTCACAAATGCTTTGGAGTCAGAAAGCAGAGTGCTCAGGCTCTGAAATCACACTGCCTGGGTTCACATCCCAGCTCCCGAATTACTAGCTGCGATGATCGTGAGGAATTTACTTACCTTCTTTGTGCCTCTAATCAGCCAAATGGGGTAATAATATGACCTACTTCGTTGTGTTGCTATAAAGAGGAAATGAGAATGACTGTAAAGCACAGTATAAGAATGCAGTGATTTTAACTATCTTTCTCTAGTGATTGTTTTCAAAGCAGTTTAAAGCAGCTCAACCTTGTAAGAAAATAGTTTGCAGAGCCCTAAGTAAAGAAACACACACACGCACACAGAGTGAAACTTCAGTGGGTGAGACTAGGGTGAAGATCCACAGGGCCTGCTGTCCCACTAGGTATCCTGGAGAAGTGGTTCTCGGATTTCAGTGTATCTCACCACTAGCTGGGGAACTTGATGGAAAGACAGAGGCCCAGGTCTTATCCTACGTCAGTGAGCCCGGGCCTCTGTGTTCTTTATTACCTCCCCAAGTGGTTCTGGTACACCAGAAAATCGACAAACATCGCTCTACGGTTCTCTATAACACTTTCAAAGCCATTGATCCACACCATAATTTGTAATGGCCACATAAACTTCATAGAATGAATGCAGACTGATGTATTTAAGCACTCTGCTGTTGATGGATATTTAGGTTGCTTCCTTTTTTTTTTTCCCAATTGCAGCAATTGCCACAATCTGTGTTCTTGCACATACATATCGTTCTGTAAGGTGTGCATATCTCCGGGATAGATTTTTAGAAATGAAATTGCTGGGCCCAGAATATGCATGCTTTACATTTTGATAAATATTGCCAAATTGCCTTCTGAAAGGTTATATTAATTTCCTCTCCTGCCGACAGTTTTGAAGAGGGTACCTCTCTCCCTTCGCTGTCATTTCTCTCTTGACTCGGGTTTTAACACTGTTTATTATAGGGTACTGATGAAATCCACGTCAGTGACAAATGGATCTATAAGCACCCAACGGGTTACCTTTCAGGAACAGGTTCAGCAACCCCATTGATACTTCAGGAGTCATTTTCTTATCGGTGACCTCCTCCACCAAGCAGCCAAGGGTTCCACTAGTGTATATGCTTATCTGTGTGTCTCTGGTGCACTCAAGAAAGTAGGAAATTTTGCTGCTTCTCTTGCTTTCAGGCTGAGTTTTCTGTTTTCTGTGAAAGGGGTTATTATTTATAGTCAAGAAATTCTGAAGTCAAAAAATATAATTCTCCCATTGTTGAGTTCCTGGATGCCTTCCTCCGATCAGAGTCGTATCTCTGAGTAACACATCACAGAAGTGACAGCTCTCTGGTGATTTAGGAGCCTGCCAGATCATTAGAGCATTACCAATGTAAGGATGTATTAGTGTAACACATCATCAGCGTGTTATCGTTCTGTGATGAATTGCTCCAAATCAGAACAATGGCCTAAAGAAACTATGAATTCTCTTAGAGTTAGAAATGAAATCTTATTTTTTTGAATAAGGAATAAATAAATACGAATGTTCTTTTTTCACAGTGGAGAGAGCTTTAAATCATATTTTTTTGATCTTTTGATTATCCCTTTGTTGTTGTCTAGTTTGAGCTAGAGATGGAGTCTTCAGGCCGGGTAGGTTGGAGGTTTTCTAGCTATGAAATTAATTACTTGTGCACAGGGAAGGTTAGCATTCAGGAAAAAAAAAAAACGTTTTCTTCACTTGATCCTTGTGGGACGTTTCCCTCTATGTCGTGGGGCATGTGTGAATGGGGGACTTTTTCATTTGTGCATTTGCTTTTAAATGGGAGCAGAGACCATCTTTTTAATAACTTGGTCAACCACTGCAGTGCCTGAACCCTGTGTGTTGAATTCTTGGTGATGGAGGAGAGAATGTGTTCCTCCAAATTCAAAAATTCCCACTTTTGGAGTCATCCCTTTGCATAAAGATAGTGCCTTTAGAATGAGCTCCTTAAAGTGGAATTGTGCCAACGTGAGGAATGAGAGGTGCTGGGTCAATTCTCCACCGCCAGCAGGAGCACAAAAGACTTCCAGGGGAGGGAACAGAAGGTGGGTGACTGCCATCTTAAATTTTCACTTAAGACTGCTTAAGCCCTTGGGCTGTGCAACTACACTGACTTGGGTTTGAATTCTTTTTTTTTTTTTATTTTACATTTTTATTGAGTAATAGTTATTTTACAATGTTGTGTCAAATTCTAGTGTAGAGCACAATTTTTCAGTCGTACGTGAACATACATATATTCATTGTCACATTTTTTTTTTCGCTGTGAGCTACCGCAAGATCTTGTATATTTTTCCCTGTGCTATACAGTATAATCTTGTTTATCCATTCTGAATTTTAAAGTCCCTGTTTGTCCCTTCCCACCCCCCACCCCCTTGGCAACCACAAGTTTGTACTCTATGTCTATGAGTCTGTTTCTGTTTTGTATATATGTTTTGTTTTGTTTTGTTTTGTTTTTCAGATTCCTCATATAAGCGATCTCATATGGTATTTTTCTTTCTCTTTCTGGCTTACTTCACTTAGAATGACATTCTCCAGGAGCATCCATGTTGCTGCAAATGGCGTTATGTTGTCGGTTTTTATGGCCGAATAGTATTCCACTGTATAAATATACCACTTCTTCTTTATTCAGTCATCTGTTGATGGACATTTAGGCTGTTTCCATGTCTTGGCTATTGTAAGTAGTGCTGCTATGAACACTGGGGTGCAGGTGTCATTTTGAAGTAGGATTTCTTCTGGATATATGCCCAGGAGTGGGATTCCTGGGTCATATGGTAAGGTCTATTCCTAGTCTTTTGAGGAATCTCCATACTGTTTTCCACAGTGGCTTTCCTAGCTTCCCTCTCCCACTCTTAATGATTTAGATGTCTTCTTTTACAATTTTGTGTTTATTCTTTTTGTAATTCATGGCAGTTTTCTCCTTTCCAGTTATGAGTTTCTCATTTTTGTAGCATCCTGCTTCTTTTCTATTTAGAGTAGACCTGTCAATATTTCTTTTAGCTTGGGGTTAGTGTTGCTAAACTCTTTTAGTTTTTGCTTGTCTGTGAAGTTCTTTATCTCTCTTTCTATTCTAAAGGATAGCCTTGCTGGATAGAGTATCCTAGGCTGCATCTTTTTTTCATTCAGGACTTTGAATATATCTTGCCACTCCCTTCTGGCCTGTAGTGTTTGTGTAGAGAAATCAGCTGAGAGCCTTATGGGGGCTCCCTTGTAAGTCACTCTTTGTTTTTCTCTTGCTGCATTTAGGATCCTTTCTTTATCCTTGACTCTGGCCATCTTGATAATGATATGTCTTGGTGTGGGTCTGATTGGGTTCTTCCTGTTTGGGACCCTCTGAGCCTCCTGTACTTGGATATCTGATTCCTTCTTTAGGTTTGGGAAGTTTTCGGTCATGATTTCTTCCAATACCTTTTCAATCCCCTTTGTTCTTTCTTCCCCTTAGGAACCCCCATTATGTGTAGATTGGCACGCTTCATATTATCCCATAGGTCCCTTATATTGTTTTCATTGTTTTTTATTTGTTTTTCTCTCAGCTGTTCTGATTGGGTGCTTTCTGTTGTCCTGTCTTCTAGGTCACTTATTCGTTCCCCTGCATTATCTAGCCTGCTTTGTACAGCCTTCAGGTCAGCTCTCATCTCAGCCAATGAGTTTACTAATTCTACTTGGTTCTTCTTTATAGCTTCTCTTTCATTTTTGACATATTTTATATCTCTAAACACTGTTTCTTTTAGTTCCTTCAGTACTTTGATCACTCCTTTTTTGAAATCTTGATCTAGTAGGCCATCAATGTCTATTTCCTTGATTGTGCTTTCAGGGGATTTCTCTTGATCTTTTAATTGGGAGTGGTTCCTCTGCTTCTTCATCTTGCTCTTATCTCTCTGGCACTGTGGCTCAAGGAGTATCAGTCATCTAGTTCTCCTGGAGACGATGTGCTCTTAATGATTTTATTGAGAGGTCTTTGTGTCTTCGCCCTGTTTTGTGAACTTAGCTTGCTGTTTCCAGAGGCCCTCTGTTGGCACCCTCTTCTGTACTGCTCCCAGGGGTGTCGGCTAGCAGATCGCTCCCCCTCCCAACACTGGGTCAGGAGCTGAACTCTTACGTGGTGGGCGGGTGGTCACTCCCCCTCCCGATGCCGCAGTCAGATGCTGCACTCAGGGAGAGGCTGGTGGGCGGATTGTGCCCCCTCCCAGCACCGTGGTCAGGTGCTGCATTCCTGCCAGGGAGGGGGGTGGCTGCCCACCCTCCCCCGGCACTGGTGGCTCCGCTGCTCTGTGCAGCTGCCCGCTCCGCCTCTGGTCGGCACTCCGAAGGCGGGCTCAGGGAAGACCGCAGAATGGCCCCACCCGGCTCTGTGCCAAATCTCAGCTCCTTGTTTGTCTTGGTGGCACAAGTTCTCTGAGGTGCCAGGGCAGAAAGATCCTATCTGCCTCTGGCTGTGAACAAGTCTCATTCCTGCCTAGGAGGTTGCGGAGCCCCCAAGTGCGGATTCAGGGCTCGGCCCCGCCCCCGCCCGGGTGCTGCGCACAGGAGGAGACAGGGACTGTGGCTGCACCCCGCCTCTCTTCTCATGAGAAGCGCCAGTAACGGTGGCACAGGTTTGAGGAGACAAAGGCTACGGCGCCCCTCCCCACAGGGCACACCAGCCGTGTTGCTTTGCTTTTTTTGCAGTTTATGGGGGACCGAGGTTGTTCTGCTTTGTATCCCCTCCCAGCCATGGCACACAGCACCCTGCAGTCCCCCGGGGCTGCCTCAGTGCAGGCACCCCTGTTCTCCGCCCGGCTCGGGTGGCCTGTCCCGGCCCCCAGCTGCCGGCTCACATCTCCGGCTGGGTGTTGCATGGACCCTTTGTGCCTGTTTAACTCAGTTCTGTCGGTCAAGGGGTGCTTGGGGCAGATCTGAGCCTCGGAGGCTCCCCTTCTGTCCCGCTGGCCTCTCCGTTGGACGGGGGAGACCCAGCGAATGAGCGCCACTCCCTCCCTACAGGATCAGTCCCGCATTGTTTTGCTTTTTCTTCTTTCTTTATTCCTTTTCTCCTACCAGATTTTGGGCGTCTTTGTGTTTCAAAGAGGGCGATGTTCTGTCAGAGTTCGGCAGGTGCTCTGGTTGGCTGAGTAGGTCCGTAGATGTGAGTTTTGGTGTATTTGTGGGAGAGGGTGAGCTACAAGCGTCCTTCTACTCCACCATCTTACTTCTCCTCCCTGAATTCTTGCTTAGTCGCTTCCTAGTTTGTGCAAGTTGCTGGAACACTCTGAGCCAGTTTCTTCATCTGTAAAATGGGAATGCAACTAGTAACTGCCTTAGAGGATTGTTGTGTTGATTAGATGACCTATTGCTTGGAAAGGACTATAGAGAATACAGTGCCTGGCTCACAGAAGGTGCCCCAGGCATATGACTACAATGGTTATTATGGTTGTGGTTGTTATTATTATTATTTTAAAGTTGGCTGCACAGAAGAGAAGAAGCCTTGATATTTTGACAGCTCTTGAGGGGAGGAGCCTCATGGGCACACGAGTATTTTCAAACCCGTAGCATTTACATGCCATGTTTTCTAGTTGAGTGTTTTATCTTCGCTGAATTATGATGCTGTAGCGCTTGATTTGAAAGCTATACTTTCAAATGGGACATTCCAAGTAACTACAACTACTTGAAGAGCATTCTCTTATAATCAAGTTCCAGACCTGATGGGAGAATTTGGAAGTGGCCACTGGCATAAAAAGGAGCCTGTGCAGTTTAAAAATGATTGAGTCTGTAGGAAATAAGACCTGGGAGCTCCTGCTGTTGGTTTTTCTATGAGGCAATACGTGCTAAGCATATTGCCTTTGGTTCCTTCAACAGTTGCATGTAAGCATTAATATCCCCACTTAGCAGAAAAGAAAAGTGAGGCTCAAAGAAGTCAGGGAACTTGCCCAAAGACACATGGCAAGAAACACGTGGAACCAGAATTCCATTCAAAATTTTCTAATTCTAGAGCCTGATGTCTTAACTACTCCACGTTTCTGGAAAACACACATTTCACACTCACTGGGTAGTTCTGTGCATTTGGAGGTATGCAGCCCTCCTCAAGGCTTTCCTTGAAATAGATACAAATGGAAAATCCACCAGAAAAATTAGCATCAGCATCTCGGTGGATAGCAGAGCTCTGAGAAGCCCTGGTTACCCTCCCGCCTGGAAATCAGCACAGTGTGGGTCCACCTAATCCAATGGAGCCTTCCAGGGGAGGCATTCAGTGCTGCACTTGACTTCAGCCACCCTCTGCAGTCTGTGTCTCATTGTCCTCAGCCTATGCAGGAATGGCATGCACGCCGTAGATAAGCAAAGATGGATTGTAAAAAGGGTTCTCCCGTTTCTGCCCCCTCCCTCCTCATTCCCCCTTCAAAGCAAATTGCAAAGAACAGTGCGGTCCTGATCAGGCATTAAAATGTCATCCCAGCACATAGTTCTGATCAACTTAATCCTGGAGTTTGCTGCTGAGGGCTGCATCGGCATGTCAAACTTTGGGTTATGAGAGAACAATGATCTTCTGTGGCTACTGATTTTTTTTTTTAAAGCACATTCTAATGGAATAAACACATCAATGCCAGAGACAATATTATAAATTATTTCTGTGAACTTTTAATTTCAGGAGGGTAGATGGAAAGTAAGTTTGTTGAAATGAGCTTTTCCTGGTCGGTGGGAGTCCTGTTTCCTTTGGAATGGCTTTGGGAGGCTAAGGAGGCCACTGTTTCCTTTGGTTTTCTTGTTTTTTATTTTTTGCAGTTGTTTTGGAGAACAATTTTCTCTGACATGGAGCTGGGTGTTTTATGGCTTTAAAGAGATATATTGGTTTATTCATCTGTTGCAACTATAATAATATTGCCATTGGAGTCCAACTCGGTAATAAATCAGGCCATTCCTTTCCACTCTATACAAATAATTAAAATAAAAATCGACTGTGCCAGTGAATTTGTTCTACAAGCCGAATAGAATTGGGTGCTATAAGTCTAGATATTTTGGTTGACATAGGACCGTATATCTTAAAAATAAGAAAACAAAAGGTGGAAAAGTAAGACCTTATTTCATTATGTGCAATTTATAACATTTATCTTGAAGATAAAGTTGCCTTCCTCTGCTGCCCATTAACTGGAAGCCAGAATTGGAATACTGTGGAGGACTCATGATATCACATTCTTTCCCTCTCCCCTCCCCTCCATCCTCTTCCTTCTCTTTCTTTTCCTCTTTTTCCCTGCATCATTAAAAAACAAGTTAAGGTTCATTATTGTAGCTCTGGAAATAAGGGCCTTTTATTTATGCATGCACGCTTGCATGTCACATACGTTGTTACTCGTATATATATACTACCTTTTTTCCTGAAAAGAATTAAGGCAGCTCACAAAAACGCATAATTCAAAATAAAATAAAAATGAGTGAGTCAGAAAAATTGGTGGAAAGGGGGAAACTGGTTCAGAAGAATAAAATGAAGGCAGAAGATCAATGCACACAATGAATGCTATGAAGGCTGGCACATTGTGAGAGGAAGGCCATGCATTTAGCTTGGAGGCTCCTCGTAGGATTAATGCCATAATCTGCAGTAACCATAAGATTAGAAACACATTAATGACTCAGGAGAAGCCAATCTGAGCTTGGTATTGACATTAGAGAGACTTTTCCTCTCTGGATTCTTAAACCAAGAGGGCACCATAATTAAGGGACAAGAGTCTTCAACAACATCCTTAAGAAACACAGCCATACTTATACGTTTACCTCCCTGAAGGCCAATGGCACAGCACCAAGCGGCACAAATATTTCTTTGGTGGCCAAACATGAAGCCTAGACAGACAGTTCCTTCTTGCCCTTGCCTAAGCCAGGAAGAGATCGGAGCATACCCATGCAGTGGTTCTCAAACTTCATTGTGCATAAGATCTACTCAGCAAGTTTGCGAAACTTCCCATATGTAAGGATAAGCCAGGTTATGCTGCAGAAACAAACAGCCCCCCAATTCTCATGTGCTTAAAACAACAAAGGTTAATTTCCTGCTCATGCTGCATAACCACTGTGGGTTGACTGGGGAAGTGGGTAGGGTGGAGGTGGGGGTGTCTCTGCTCTATGGCTTTTGCACTCAAGGTTCCAGGCCATGGAAGGCTCCATCTCCATGCTTCCATGATTGCCGAGGCAGAAGAGAGATAGGGGCAAATTGTGTATTGGCTCCCAAAGCTTCCCATCTGGAAGACAGCCATGTTACTTCCCAGGTCCATTTCATTGGTCAGAATGAGTCACCTGGTCATGTGGAACTTCAAAGGAGGCAGGAAAATACAACCTCTCCTTGGGCCTGGAGGATTATAATCTGTATTTTGGATGAGGACCCCAGGTGCTTCCAGTGCAGGGTCTCTGGACCATATTTTGAGTAGCAGTGGTCCAGAGAAAGGACCAGATTATTTATCTCTAAGGAAATCTGCCATAAATATTTCTCTGAATTGGGCTTTAGATATGTGCTGAGTGGTGGTGCATTTGGGGTAACACCCTGACAATACCTGCCCTGTACTATTCTCTGGAAACAGCAAGTACTAAGCCAAAATATGTTTAAGTCATGTATTCTAGAGGGTAGAGGAGAGGAGCCTAATGAAGACACTTGTGATGTCATGATGGTTCCCCTTCCAATGCAAAGTGGACCCATACTTATAGAACACCCGTAGACTGGGCCAAGATTTTCCTCAATAAATAGTTTTGGCTCTGTTATAACACTTACCATAAGGTCGCAGAGTTCCATGCCATGGACCAGAAGTTCTCAACTAGGTGTGAGAGAAGGAATCACCTTGAATTTTGGGGAAAAAATAACATGTTTGAAAAATCTAGGCTGGTTCCTGTGTTTATGTATTTTTATTAAAGGTGATCCTGAAGCATCCTCCTGGTTAAGAAGCACAGCTTCTGAGCTGGAAAAAAATAGAAGTTACAAACAAGTCCATCTCTAAAATGTCTCAATGAAGCACCCCTGAAATGCTTGATTATTATTTTGCCACCACCTAGATTTTAAAAATTAAAGTGACGAATGAACATAGTTAAAGATAATTTGGATTGTATTGAAAAGGCTTGACATGAAAAATGTCACCCCTGCTTTCTGGAAGCACTCATGTTTAACTTGTTTATCCTTTCTTCCAGTATTTACACCATAACTGTAAGGGGGTCATACTGCTATTTCCTTACTTGCCACGTGTAGAGCTGGCTCAGAGCAGTGCTATCCAATAGAAATATAACAAAGCCTGAATATGTAATTTAAACTTTTCTAGTAGGTACATTTTTAAAAAGTAAAAAGAAACAGGAAATTAGTTTTAATAATACAGTCAGCCTTCCATATCCACAGGTTCCGCATCCACGGATTCAACCCACCGCTGATGGATTTCCTGATTTTGATCTCTGGTTGGTTGAGTCCGTGGATGCAGATGCAGAACCCACGGATATGGATGGCCACTGTACTGTGCCCTTTTGTATCAGGGACTTGAGCATCGCCAGATTTTGGTATCCCCAGGGGTTCTGGAACCAATCCCCCACGGATACTAAGGGATGACTGTATTTTCATATACTTTAATAATATACTTTGTTTAACCCAATATATCCAAAATTTTATCATTTCAAGGTGTAATCAGTGTACAAATTATTAATGAGATCTTTTATATTCTTTGTGATAAGTCTTTGATAAATGCTGTGTATTCTATACCTAGAACATCTCTCAATCTTCACTGGCCACGTGTGGGTGGTGGCCACCGTTTCTGAGTAGCACAGATCTGAAGCTTTCCTATTGTGGAAATATTTAGCTTTTGTGCAAGTTAAGAACATATTAACCTGTTATTTTGAATAGTTTTCACAAGGCAGTGCTAAAATGTGGTAGATTACAGGACTGGGAGACATAGCCTTGGAATTTGTCAAGAAAGAAAAGAGTGTAAATTTGGCTCTTTCTTAGATTAATTATTCTTTAGTTTTGGGGAATAGGGATTAACATTTAGAAGAAAAATGTGAGCTAGATGGCACTGTGCTTTCCAATTTAATAGGGCTAAAGCCACAGAAATAACAAAGGGAAAAAAATTGCAAGGGTCACAGTTTACTAGTTGGGTCAGGTTTTGAGCAGATCTGGGGACTTGATCTCCTCCTCAGGTGCTGTGTTATCTTAGAATTTTTAATCAACTGTTAATATGAGGAGACATTACCCAAATCAGTCAGAAATCCACTCACATTTTAGAAATCCTGGGAAATTAATCTTTGATTTGTCATTTCAGCCTCCCAACATACATTTTCCCTTCTTCTAGTAAAATTAGTTTCCCCATTAAGGCTCACCTCTGTTCTCCACTCTTAGCCCTGTGCTGTGGGAGGTATTAATTCTATGCTGAGTTGCTGTGGCAGAATGCCTAACTTGGCTTGGCCACTCAGAGAATTTTGGTCCTTTGGCCACAGTGATTGGATCAGGGTGGGTACTCTTAAGCCAAGCTAGTTAGATCCAATTAGGAATATCTTGGGGTTTTTGCTTGAGCAAGTCAGGAGAGGCACTTATTGCTCTGGGTTTGAACCTGGAAGGGTGTGATCTTGGAGTGGCCAGGGTCAGCCTGTGAAGCCTGGGAATGAAGCCCACACAATGGGTGGAGATGCTGAAACACAGAGGGATCTGAATCCTGATGACTGTGTTTCAGCCCCAGAATTCGGCTGTGTTTGAAACCAGAATCTAGTCCTGACAAGAGTAAGTCTCCCAGGTTTCTCTCTTTGGCACCACCAAAGACCAATGCATGCTCATAAGCTTTTAGTAACTTTACGCCCCGTTTTGCTGCATTCATCTTTCTCTATAACGACATTTCCCAGTGTGGATTCCTAGGTTCCTAATTCTATAAGATTGCTTTAAGAAAGTGCTTCCATGATCAAATGAATTTGATAAATTCTTAGGCTAGATTTTTCTACTTGGCTATTTCCAATGCACTTTAGCCTATTAAAAGCCCTCTGAACTTCTGAGGTTAAGAAATTTGATTAGCTCTGTTTTTCTAAAACTCCCTTGGCCATGGCACTCTTTTGGGGGGCTAACACCTATTACTGTACTATGGGACACATTTGTCAACTTCTGCTCTAAAAAGGAAGTAATTCTCCTGTTTCCAGTGATTTCAGGGGCTACCTCCAATTGTGGCACCCCTGGAGATGTTTATGTACCATCATTTTGTAAAGGACCATGAGGAGCCATCTGTCTAAACAGATATGTATCTGACAGGGAAAATGTAAGTAATTTAAACACACCTTTAGATTGCTAGGTAACCAAATTAGAACAGACCTGATATTTAGACCAGGCAGATTGGTTTAGATGTTTATTCATCCATTCCGTTATTTAGTCATGAACTCAACAGATGTTTATTGAGTGACTACTTTGTTACAGGCCCTAACCTTCAGGAGGTAATGACTCAACTTGCAATACTCCTGTTACTGCTCTTCTGGTCCTTTCCTATCCCTAATGACCACTGATGCTGATCTAGCTTGGGCTGACACGTAACTGTATGCCAGACAGAACTGAGTTACTCATCAGGAAAAGTAGATAGCACGGTCATAGGATCTTATGTTGATCTAGCATTTGAAATGTTGAGTTCTTTCAAAGATGCCATCTTATTTAACAAAAAATTTAGGAGAAAGATAGAGCAGCTGTTTTTAACATTTATTCTGCATAAAAGAGGAGAGGTCTGGAGAAGTTCAAAGGCCAGCCCAAGGCCACACTATTTTAACATTCAAAATTGGACTTGGGATCCAGGCCTTGGATTCCCAGGGTTTCCTTTTCCTACTGACCAGTGCCATTTATCATTTGCTCAGTTTACTCCAATACCTAGGATGTGACAAGTAGGATGGAGACCTCTGTCATCAGTATATAGTAGCCACTGGCCTCATGTAGCTAATGAGCCCTTGAAATCTGGCCACTGCAGCTAAGGAACTAAATTCTGAATTTACTTAATTCTAATGAATTTAAGCTCAAATGTAAAGACTGATCCTCAGTAAGTATCGGGAAACTTTTAAACATGTTTGAAATAACATGAATATATGAATTTACTTTTTCTAACTGTAAATTTTATATCTAAATATAGATCCTGTTTTTTTAAATGAAATTGTCATGTCTCAATTGAGATGTAAAGTATTTGTCATTTCAAAAATGTAGCATAAAAAAACATAAAGTATCTCAATATTTATTTGTTGAATAATTATTGTTAATTAATTATTAATTATAATAATTATTAGTTAAATTGAAACTGTTATGGATATATTGGGTTAAGTAAAAATATTTTACTAAAACGGCTTCCACCTAATTCTTTTCCCTTTTTTGGTTGTGGCTACATAAAGAATATATAAAGTCACATACATGACTTGCACTCTATTTCTGTTGGACAGCACTGATATAAAAACTATGTTGGAGGGCACTGAGTGTCTAGCTGCAAAATTCTAAATTCCAGTGAAATGGGTGGAGGGATAGCATAGAACTAGAATTTGGAGGATGGCCTTGGAAATTACAGGTTTGGTTGTGTGTTCTGGCTCTGATATATCCTAAAGGACTTCTTGAAAACTGTTTCCTTACGTGTAGGTTAGGGATGATGTTACCATCTAGTTCATTGACTTTTTCAATAAGCTAATACCCATATAACACAGTCTAGTATTAGGCAATGTCTAAATGCTCATTACTTTGTTAGTAATAATGATAATTATAATAATACTATTGGCATAAAATGTAAATGGAGTACTCAGGCTTAATAAATGATGGCCTTCTCTCCCCTGGACTTTAGTTTTTTGAGGTGTCGTCCTCTGTTGCAATTCATTGCACTGGACTGCATTAATCATACCCTGTTTTGTTCTTACTGACAGTAATGAATAGTAACTGATACAAAGCAGCCTGCTAGGTCACTGATGAGGTGGCTACAAATGCTCTTTTCCAAAGCAGTTCTTAATTACCTTTTGTATGTGAAATGCCATATGCTGTAATTCTTCTGGCTGGAAATCTGCTCTGGGTTACGATGTCATGCTAGTTTTTAAACAATGTCTCTGGTTGATTTCTCCTCTGCAAGTCCCAGGGAGAAGTTTGATTTAGTTGTTTTTCCTTATAATTTTATATTTTAATTGGGTGACTTCCTAATTTTCTTTTTTTACTTTTCATTTTCTTCCCCCTATTATTATTTAAGTCAGTGACTCAAACTTTGCTTTGAGTGTTGGGACTGGTTGTGTGCTGAGTTACATGAGGACATCAGAACTCTGAGTGACAGTGATGTTTAAACACCTGGCTTAGGCTATAGATGTAGCTCTGTCATATACAAACACTGTTTTTAGGCCATCTGATAGTAAACTACTATCAAACATAGCAGAGTTTCATAGCTTTTAAAAGTCTGTGAAATGCTTCCGTTTACCTGAAGGTCAGATTTTTAGCCTCCTCAACCATCCAGGACACATCTGGAAACACAGGTGTAAGTGAAAAAGACCTTTTAGTTGCTTAAAAACACAATTATTGCCAAGCACAGTTCTTTATCCAGAAGGAGGGGGCAAGATTTTTCCAAAAGGCACTGACTTATTGATGAATCTAAAACAGGGGCTGGCAAACTTTTCCCTTAAAGAGCAGATAGTGAATATTTTAGGCCTTGCAGCCCATGCAGTCTTGGTTGCAACTACTTAACTTTGCCTGGTGTGGAGTGAAAGCAGCCACAGATGTTACAGAAAGGAATGAGCACGGCTGTGTTCCAATAAAACTTTATTTACAAAGCAAAGCAACCAGCTGGGTTTATCTATGGGCTGTAGTTTGGCCACCCCGATCTAAAATATAGTAGCAGATTAAAAGGAGCAGGGTGGAGGGAAGACAGCAGGAAGGAGCAGCTGTTGAACAGAAGGAAGGATAAAACGATATCTTCAAGGTGGACAGAACCTTATAGAAAGTGCATCCATCCAGGGCCCTTCCATGGAGGAGAGAAATGGTCCTGGGAGCATAACAACATGATTGATGAGATGGCTTCACATGTGATAAGTGAGATTCATAATGATGACCCCACATCCTCTAGGAACTCTTAAAACATATTCCATATATTCTGATTACAAAGACCGAGAATTAGGGAACATATTTGAGAGAGTTATACCAAAGAGATGAAAATAGAAAAAGGCATTTTTGTACTTAAGATGGTAAGCGTCATGAAAAACTCATGGAATTCTCCATTTCTGAAATCTGTGGCTCTTGAAGTGGTACTACATTTTTTATCTTTTGCTCTTTAAGCTTGAGACTTGCTAACAAAACCAGCTTTCTGCACCGGTCTTTGGCCAGATTCTCTGTGGGGTGTAGGAGAACATTCAAAATCTACATTACCGCTCTTTTTAAAGCAATCTATGCAGGATGATAAAATGTACTTTATGTACTTGCAATCCATGCTGACTGCTGAAAAACAGTGTTCTCCTAGGAGGAAGAGTATCTTGGACCACTCTTGCTAACTTGGGGGGAAATTGATTGTTTCCAGCTTGGGACCCTGGGAATACATCACTTTCAGCAGTACGGCTGCCGCTGAGTTGATGCCTTTGAGAATTTTTCCAATACATTCCAGGACTTTTTTAAAGGAAGGTAATTCTGTGACTCTCCATTCAACAGATTCTAGCTCCCCCTTTGCTCTGAATCATTCTGTATTTATCATTATTGATAAATAACATCAATAATGGCTGGGATTTATTCTATTTCTCTCTTAGATATAGTGTATGTTCACGTAATAAAATATGAATTTGTACAGACAGGTTAGAAATGTTCCTAGATTATTTATAAAGCCTCTTGGGGTTTCACCATTAGGGGCTGACTGTCAAGGAAAAGTAAAGATAAAAAACGATTTTAAAAGATAACCTGACTTTATGCGTTGCAAAAGTGTTTCCTTCCTATCGGTGAGTTTATTCTGACTTTGCAAGAATATTCAAAGTCTTGCATGAAGTTCGTACTGGGGGTTTCAGAGCCAGATTTCACAAGCACAAATCTTGTTTCATAGCTTATGGCTGTGTGCTGTTGGGTAAATAACTTAACCTCTCTAGACTGGTTTCTTTGTAATTTGGAACGTGTAAAAAAAAATTTAAAAATTAAAAAAAAATTTTGGGGGGGAGGTAATTAGATTTATTTTACTATTTGTTTTAAATGGAGGTACTGGGGATTGAACCCAGGACCTCGTGCATGCTAGGCATGTGGTGTACCACTGAGCTGTACCTTCCCTCCACTGGAACCTGTAATTTTGTATCTTTCAGGGTTGTTGAAATGCTTAGCACAATGTAGGGCTGCCAGGTATAGTTGTGTAGATTGTGAACTGAACAACTCCAGTGGGCTCCCATTACATAGACTACAATGCAACGTGGCAACTTTAGTACAAAGTTAGTGCTTGACAGATATATAAAGCCATTATTATTGCTATTATTATTATTATTATTATTGAGAAACCCAAGGCACACGAATGTTATGAAACCTGTCTATGATTATATACTTTCTGTGAAAAAACCATCATCATGTGGCAACAACTACTAGGCATACATTGTTATCAACATTCTGGTGTGTTTCATATTAGATTTCAATTGTTGGATTAAACTAGCCAATAATTATCTAATAAAAGCTTGGACTAGATTTTTGTTTTCCTGTGAATTTGGTTCATCTGTGACTTGATTCCAGAGTTTTCTTCACAATGACTCTTTAGCCAGTTTATCCTATGCCTAGTGTCCTATTATTCTCTGGAAAGTGGTGCTCTGTCTGTTCATTCATTCATGAAATGCTGTTATCACCTTGTGTGTGACACTGTTCTAGGCCTAGAGATATGAAAATGACTAACATGGTTTCTCAAGGATCTCACAGACTCAGACATAAGCAGTTCATCAGAGCAAGATGAGAAATGTCTGGGGAGAGTGAGTCTTTAACTCATTCATTCATTGTTTTTTTCATTCATTTATGAAACAGATGCATAGTACTGATGATGACCTAGGCACTGATGTTGTGGTAGTAATAGAATACCAAGTGTCATAAGACTTGGTCCCTCCCCTAAAAGAGCTCAATAGGCTTCCTGGAGTCCAGGAGGCAGGGCAGGTAAGAAAGAGTGCTGGGCAGACAAGGAAGGGACTGATGTTGCAGGCAATTTGAGGAAAATCCAAGTGCCCTGGATGGGGCTGAAGACTTGATATCAGCCTGGTGTTGGTGATGATGTCCAGCCATACAATTGACAACTCCTGTCCTCTTGGCCAATGCTCTTTCCACCTCTGAATCTCAATTTCCTCAACTCCCCGAATGAGAACAATAACCTTCTTCCAATGAACAACCCTGAAGATTTTTGAGAGTCCCAAAGGAGGTAAGTATGTGAAATTTCTTCAGAAATTGGAAGGAGTGAAGTGTTAGTTAAAATAGAAGTTATGTCTATCAATTCCCATGAAGGGTCCCTTGATTAGGTTACCCTGAAAACCTGAGGCAAAGACTTGGGAACAGGTGCTCCCAGGAAGGTGGAGTAAGGGGCCAGGGAGAAGCCAGCAGGGAAGGAGGAGAAGTCCCCTGAGAGAGTGCAAGTGAGGTCACTGCTTGGACAGGGGAGGTCTGATTCAACTAGGATCTTCTAGAAGCAAAGAGAATGCCTCCCAGAAAAGTCCATCCAATTGATGGGAGATGATTTTTCCCCCCATTGATTCCTGTTAGTCTGTTTAAGAGCCTGTGTCTGGAAAACAATGGACAAAAGGCCTGACAGTTACCTAGAGGATGCCCGTAGTGTTCAGATACCTGGTTCGGTTTCCAGCTTCTGGCTGTAATGCGCCTCTTAGTTATAGGAACATATTCTCCTTTTTCATTTTTTCTCTTCTCACTCTTATTAATAGGATGCCTGCTGAGTAAGAGCCACCCAAATTAGTGCCATGAATTTGTTAGAAGTCTTCCCCCGCCTCCGTTTCGATGTTGCTTCCTTTGAGGTCATCTTTCTCATCCCCAAACATTCCCATAGAGCATTGGTCTGGCCAAGAATTATATTCCTAATCAAAATGGAATCTTCTGTAACCAAACCATGATTAGATAGTCAAACAATTTTTTGAGTTCAAGTTAAGTCCCTTATTAAATAGGGGACAATACAGTGGCTTTATGTGAATGGTGCCTGGAATTCTAAATTCTGAAAGTCTTTTGAGGGTTTGATAAATGTGCACTTTATCATAGTAAAACATGCTAAAAGTCATGTAGAATTTTATAAATATATATATTTATATATATATATATATGCCTCCTACCGGGCCTTGATCATCCAGCAGGCCTAACCTATCAAAAGGATGCTAAAAATAGTCTCATCCACAAAGAGGTTCTGAAGTATGACTTTTGATAAAAAAAAAAAAAAACCTCAAAATACTATTATTAGACTTTGCTGTAATTTGGTAACTTCTACGTCAAAGAAATCTAATTTTCAAATTCTCTGATTAAGTTTGTTTCTTTAGCATCAGAATAATATGTTTGAATTTTTAGGATTTAAATTAAGAATGTTTCCAGTCCCAATTCTGTGCTAGACACCTCTCTATAAACGAAGGTACTGATGTTTTCAAGTGTAGTATCTTTGAAGGTGACTACAGGAAGGCAGGAAATTTAGGCCAAATGTGTGACCCAATTACCTGAGTTTCTGAATGTGGCAGCTGTTCATGACTTTAGCTGTTTCAACTGAAACAATTAGCCACAAGTCCTCATTCTGAACTCTTCAGCGTCCCTGAGTAGACAGTTATCTCCCCTAATTAACGGAGTGATCTTCAGCAAGCCACTTTAGAGATGGAAAATTGAAGGTCAGGGTGGAAAATGTCGATAGCAATGCTTTCCTTATATCTGTAAAGCACCTAGTATGGTGCTTCGCGTGTGGTGTGCACTCATTCAAGAGGTATTTTTGAGCATCTGCCGTGTGCCTGGCATTGTTCCAGAGGCTGAGGTTACAGGGTGCCCGTGGCAGACAAAAGCTTACATTCTGGTGGAGGAAGACAGACAAAAGCAAGTAAAGGAATAAGGATTTCAGGGGGTGTAATGGAGAAGGGACTGGGGATGACTTCTGAGAATGAATGTCCAGGGTAGTTTCTCTAAACGGGGGGGAGCATTTGAGCGAGACCTAGTGGCAATGGGTCTGTCCTGGGTGGCAATGGGTCTGTCCTGGAAATATCTGGGGACGGAGGGAATATCAACCCAGGATCCTAAATTAGGCATGAGCTTGGCGTCTCTGGAGGAGAGAAAGAAGGCCTGCAGAGAGGCTGGAAGCTAGATTGTGAGGGGCCTGGAAGATGCTGGTTTGGAATTTGCTTAAAGTTTGATGGGAACCTATTATAATATTTTAAGCGAGGGAGTGACTTGATCTGATTTAATTTGTTTGCTTTCTTTTCTTTCTTTCTTTCTTTTTCTTTTTTTTTTTTTTTTTAAGATGACTCTGGATGCTATGTGGAGAGTAGTGTCTGGGTGGAGAGTAGAACTGGGGAGGCCAGGTGGAAGGCTGTCATAGTATTTCAGACAAAGTGTGATGGAGGTGGGACTAGAGAAGAAGAGTGAAAGATCAAGAGACAGGACTTAATGAGGAAAATGGATGGAAAGGAGAAAAGCAAGGATAGTTCCTAATTTTTTGTTTGAGGAACTAGATCAGTAGTGGAGCTGTTTTCTGAGATGGGAGAGACATGGAGAGAAGAGTAGGTTGGGATGGGTTTTAATGTATATAGGTAGAGATGATGACTCAGTACAAGTTTCCCAGAAGAAGATCATGAGATGTGGACTGGAGTATAACTAGATTATTTGGGAAATAATCTCAGGGGACACTGTTACAGGAGCAGGGAGGTGAGGCAGGGAGGGGAAGGCAGCCAATCCAGGATACATGATCAGGCAAGTTACCACTGTGGGCAGGTTTCCCTTGGAGAACTCTGGGGGTCAATGTGAAACATAACACCACAGCGTTATTCCACCTGAGTGGCAAGAAAGCTGGGTTTCCCCCCTGCAGCCATTGATTGAAGGCTGTTCTTGGGGGAAAAAGTTTCCTGGCACCTCTGGCCTGCTATGTGTACAGGTAGAGCAACCTCTATCCATCAGATAAAGCCCTTAGCTAAAGAGATGCAGGTGCTGGCAGCTGGAGATGTGTCCAGACAGGGATATGCGTAGCACCTGCTACCATGTCAAATGGGCAGATGGACCCAAGCCTCTCAGGTGAGAGGTCAAGACTGCGCCATGTATAGAGAATATTTAAAACCATGGAATTAGAAAAAAATCACCTACAGATTGTTTATGGATAGAGAAGAGAAAGCCCTAGAGCTTGATGTGCCAATATTTAGAGATGGCTTTGATGAAAAAAATTAAAGAGTAGCCATTCAGGTTGGAGGAAAATCAGCAGAATGTAGTGTCATTGGAGCCAAGAGAAGGTTTTCAACAGAGCGATCAGGTGTTCAAATGCCACTAAGCACTAGAGAAGCCATGGAGAGAGAAAAGTGGATGTCATGGCTCCTTGGTGCCACTTACAGCAGACACTTAATACTTAATTTCATTATTGTGATGATTAGATCCTGAAAGATCACATTTAGATTATTTTTTCTTCTGAGCTGCTTTTTGGAACCTTATGAAACAGGATCTCCATATTGTGTCCCTGGAAGGTGTAGAATTCATTCCCTTGAATTCCTAGCAGGGAGGGGTCTATAAATCTTGATTGAATGGTTAGTCTTGGTTAATTTGACGAATCTTTCTTTCAGAATCAGGACTTTTCTTATAGCAGGAAATTTCGGGACAATGGGAAGAGAAGATGTCTTAATAAAACACCTGTACCTTTGAGATTTCTAATAGCAACTTAGTTCTGGAAAATGTATGCAGTACTCATATCAAGGGTTACTGTAGAACCTGCATTGCGGAAATAGTCTGATGTAAAAGTCTCCCAAAGAACAGTGACTTGGGTTTCTTAAACAGTACTCTTCCATCAAGGCAAGGCTCCTCCTAAGAACTTTTAGGTTCTTTTTTCTTTTTTAAATTGAGGTATAGTTGAGTTACAATGTTGTGTCAGTTTCAGGTGTACAGCAAAGTGATTCAGTTATGCATATACATATATTCTTTTTCAGATTCTTTTCCATTACAGGTTATTACAAGATATTGAATATAGTCCCCTGTGTTATATAGTATGTCCTTGTTTATTTCATATATAGTAGTGTGTACATCTTAATCCCAAACTCCTAAATTATCCCTTCCCCTCACTCCTTTCCCCTTTGGTAACCATAGTTTGTTTTCTATGTCTGTGAGTTTAATGAGTCTTTTTCTCGTCTGTAAATAAGTTCATTTGTGTCCTTTTTTTTTTTTTTTGATTCCACATATAAATGATGTCATAGGATAGTTTGATTTAATTAACTTCACTTAGTATGATAATCTCTAGGTCCTTCCACGTTGCTGCAAATGACATTATTTCATTCTTTTTTATGGCTTAGTAGTAATCCATTGTATATATATATCACATCTGTTTTTTTACAATTTTATTGAAGTATAGTCAGTTTACAATGTTGTGTCAATTTCTGGTGTATAGCACAATGCTTTAGTCATACAGGAACATACATATATTCATTTTCATATCTTTTTCACCATAAATTACTACAAGATATTGAATATAGTTCCCTGTGCTATACAGTATAAACTTGTTGTTTATCTATTTTATATATATCACATCTTCTTTGTCCATTCATCTGTCAGTGGACATTTAGGTTGCTTCCATGTCTTGGCTATGGTGAGTGGTGTTGCTCTGAACTTTGGGATGTGTGTGTCTCTTCAAATTAGAGTTTTTTCTGGATGTATGTCCAGGAGTGGGATTGCTGGATCATCTGGTAACTTGATTTTTTAGTTTTTCAAGGAATCTCCGTACTGTTCTCCATAGTGGCTTCAACCAATTTACATTCATACAATTTACAAGATGTTAGACTCTTAACATTTTTAAACCATGCAGTCAGAAATATCAGGCATTTGAGATCCACAGTATCTAGGAATGTACACTAACTGGCCTTTCTTTGGATGTCTACCTGCAAAATGAGGTTTGAGGAAAGACTTCTTTTCCCAAACCTGAGAGTTTGTTTAGGTCACATAGGGAAATGTTAATATTATACAAGTGAAGGGGTTCATTGAACACTCCCCCAGCCTCTCTCAAATTTACCACTTCAAATGTATTATAAATCCATACAAGTTCCTCTTGGCCTTGGAGCATGTTCCAGGCAGACCATCTGAGCTATTTTAATGCCCTCTCTTTATTGTAGTCTTTCAAGAAATGTCATGATCACATTCCTGTCATAAGATGGGGAAGAGGAGCCAAGTGGAAAGCTAATCGTTAAGACCAATTTGTCACTTTTGGGAAACCCTAGTTGAGGTCGCCAAAGTGAGTTATTAAACAATTATTCAAAGCTAAGTACTGAAATTCCCCAACACTATCCAGGATTTAATTTTTTTCAGTTCAGATTAGAGGAATGCTTCAGATCATTTCTGAGTACTGAGCTCTGACAGATGCTTTTGCTGTTTCTTTGAGCTTTTGTATTTCTAAAGAATCCTACATCATGTTTCATGCTTCCATAGCTAAGACTTTGTCCTTACCTTCACGGAGATAGATTTGGTTTGAAGAGATGTGTGTGTGTGTGTGTGTGTGTGTGTGTGTGTGTGTGTGTGTATTTGTGTGTGTGTATGTACATATATGCATATGTGTGATTGCATGTAAATTATATAAAAAATTTTTAATGAAAACAAATCAGCTGTCTATTGCCCACTGGGCTATATACTATTTTGATTGGCTTTACAAGTTGTGTTGCAGTTCTATTTAAAAATGTCAAGAGTCACAGATCATTTTCAGTATTTTGAGTCATGTGTGAAATGAAAATTATCTTCCCTCAACACCTTCCATGGCTCCCAGCACTTTTCATTCTCCAAACCTGTTTCTGATGCTATTCTTGCAAATACAGTGTAGCTCAAGCTGCAAAGACATACCTGCTCAATCTCTTCTCCTTTCTGCCATTCCATGTTATGTGTTGGATTTTGATGTTTCCAAAAGGGTGAGAAGAGGGAAGCTGATGGAGGAAATGTTGGGGCTGTAGTTTAGAAGCTGTGGGGACAGAAGGAAGGGTGATTGTTTTTCTGTCAGTTGGGTCATAGAGTTGTGCCATAGAAAATAAAGGAGAGTTAATTTCTTTGGAGCTAATTTCTTTGGAGCTAACTAACCTCTTTGGATTCAGAGACTATGTATGTGTTTCTAAATCAATTTCACTTAATGAAACAGCTAGAATCAGTTCCTTCTGTCTTTGAGTCTGTGGTCTTCAATCTTTGGTTTACAGTCTTGTAGACACTGTAGGCCTTTTGTGTATCTTTGTGGGCATTTTATTGGGAAGTCTGGAGTATGAATATCTATTACCCACCATGCCAACCTGGAAGTCCATGGGAAAGATAGTAAAACCTTTTAGACGGTATGTGGTGCTCTGTTTCATCTCAGACCCTACTGCAGAGAAAACTGTGCTGGAAATCAGAATTGAAATGAGATAAATACTGCATTTATCTAATTTCATGAGAAACTTTGCACACTGAGACAAAGAATACATTTTTTTTCCAACATTGTGTTCAACCTTGTGTTAACGAAAAGGTTGAATTACAGATATATGTAGCTTTTTTCAAATGTCTCTGATTTTTAAGGACTCTCCTGATTGTTCATTCAAATTTTTTTTTGTATCTTTCTATCTGCAGTGTTCCTCATTAAAAATCAGGATATGGGAAATGATGGGAGAGTTTAAAAGTTTAAAGTACATTCAAGAGTGCTCAAATATTTCACATACTGAGTCTTTATGTCTTCCTGCCTCGAAAGGTGCCTCTAATTGTGGCCCTTTGTTCCTGTGTTTTTTGTTCAAGGAATACCCCCCATATGCCAAGCCCTTGAGGCCTGCCCCTGGCTCACACTAAGAGAGGCTCTCCCATGCTGGCGATCTGTGGACGCTCTAGGGAGAATGCATGGTATGAAATGATCAATCACAAAACCATTTTGCTGTCATTAAAACCTCTTTGTGAGTGATCACTGTTCTTTCTTCACATGAGATAAAAATTAAAGACAAGTTGAATGAAAAATAATTGCTCTCCATTTCCAAAGGGGGAAATGAGGAAAAGAGGAAAGGAAACTTTCTCAAAAAAAAAAAAAAAAAAAAAGCAGAAACTTTCATTGAAAAGCACTTTAAATTTTCCTCAGATATTCCAACATGTTTTCCCACCTGCCCCTCTCCCCGACCTACACCCCAGGATAGGATTCATTTAAGCAAGCAAACATTTTAGAGTGTTCCACTCAAGCCCTTGTTTTCCAGATAACACAGGCTGCTCTGTGTTTCTCCATATGCCTGCAACATCTGTACTCTGCACAGACCATGTCACGGTGAAATATGGCCGAGGCAGATTCCAGAGTTCTCTCAGCCAAATATGGATACGAGGGCTCATAACTGCAGTCACTGGCAGACACCCTCACATAAACCCTAGACTCAGGAGGGAGCCTCAAAATAAGAGGGCTTAGGAGGCCATGTTAGCTCTCTAACAATTTAAGAATTCTGAAACATTGTCTCCTTGAAGCTAGCTAATCGGGCAGCTGGGTTTGAGTCTGTTTTGGAACCAAATGACCAAATACAGTGAAAAAAATTTGATGAAGCCTGATGAGGGGGGGGGTCTTAAATTTTTATTTTTTCCCTTCAAGTCATGCAGATTTTCTACCACAGGCAAGGATTCGCCTTGAAAGGAACGATCTGGTTGAGAGATGAGAAAGCTGAAGGAAGGAATGTCTTTCTATGTCTCAGGTAAGAGACTTCTGAACCTCAGTTTCTCCATCTGTAAAGTGACAGGGTTGGACCATGTGACCCTCACTTTGACCAGTTTGGATGCTAAGTGTGATTTCTCAAGTAATGGTGTGAACTGGCCAAATGCCATATGGTAGGGGGGCCTTCAAATGGAATTTAAATCACTTAAAAACACATTTTCTATCATTAAAACCTCTGGGTGAATGAACCCTGTTCTTTCTTCACTTGAGATAAGATATTAAAATTTTCTCCTTATGAGTTTCAACAAACATATTGTAATAAGATTGAAAAATAGAAAAATGGGAGTTGGTGAGCACATGTGTGTAATTCTACCCCCAGAAGAGTATTGGTGGCATCTTCGTGTATTTTTCCCAGTACTTTTCTACATATCAGATGCTGTATATGGTTGTAATTACCTTGTCTAGAGCTATTTTGTACCTTGGGTTGTCTCTTAACATTATAATGATTTTCCTTATTTGTGCATATCCTTCCTAATTGTCTTTTTTTTTTTTTAATTTATTTTTTTAGGGGGGAGGTAATTAGGTTTACTTATTTATTTATTTATTTTTAGAAGATGCACCGCGGATTGAACCCAGGACCTTGTGTATGCTAAGCATGTGCTTTACCATTTGAACTATACCCTCCCCCCACAATCGTCTTTTTAGTAGCTGAGCAGATATATTTAATTATTTCCCTGTTGCTGGGAAATTCATTCCAGTTTTTACGCTTACAAATAATATTACAATAAATAGCTTCCTTCCTATGAACTCTGGTTTTCCTCCAAGTCAATCTCACTTCAAAGAAAAAAAAAAATGAAACTGTTTGGTTGTCCCCTAATGCAGAACTCTGGCTGATCCCATGTTATACAAACTCTGTTTTATCTTTGTGTTTACAGTTACCCACGATGATGTTTGTCAAATGCTTATGGATTTGTTTGTGCAATCAACCCCAAATTAGATCTGCTGGTCCCTTGAAAAAGCTAACTGGGCTCAGTTGGATAGGAAAGGCTTGTAGTAGAATGATGTTTGAAAAGACTAACATAAAATATGCTGTGGGCCTCATGCTGTAGGGAGGATGTATGTCACCAGCTTCTTCTCATTACTACTCTTCTCAGTGGCAATCTGATTGTCACCCCCTAGGATCTGGGTCCCCAACTTGTGGCAGAGGAGATAACAAATGACCAGTCCAACAGCAATATCGTTCCTGCTTCTCTCCAGCCGGCAACAGTTCCTTGCCATTAGTACAACCACTGAAGAGTGTTAAATCTCTTAGTGCTGTGAAAATTGGTATTAAAAGAAGTACTTTAAAAAAGAAATGGGAGCTTAAGAGCTATAATAAAAGAATAACCCTTAAAGCAAGTCAATTGGAAAGCATAATGAAGTTGATAGTGGTCTTTTTAGTTTAGTCATGAATTTGTTAGAGAAAAAAAATGACTTTTCTGAAAACCACCATCTGTGCCCTAAGTAGATCCATTAACACTGCTAAAGACACTGAGAAGGTTACGCTCGCTGCCACGGCTTTTCACCCCCATTGCATTTTAATTTTACTGCATTCCCTGTTCAGGTTTTTCCAAGTCTCATCCAATTGCCCATGCCAGAAGGCTCTTGTTACTCCCTAATGGATTGTGATCTTCAGGGTGAACTTTGCCTCTTGAAACAAGAGTCCCCTGTGTTACTCAGACCTCTAAGTGTTGACAGGCCTGGCAAGGGACTGGAGGCTTTAATTCCATTTGCTTAACACGGCTGGATGTCAAATTGTGTTAAACTGGCATCTAAGGGACAGGGCAGAGTTTTTGGATGGAGTTACGCTTTGGTACGTCAAATTCAGGTTTATGCTCTTTAGCTGTAGAAATGCTCTGAAACTCTCATACCAAAAAAATCTTGTTTTGAACATATTAGAACCTTTAAATAATTTTCCTGAAGTTATTCTTTTTTGAAATGAAAATAGTCATCCTTCTATTGATCTATTTTGTGCAACATTTTCAGAATTAAAACCTATGTTAAACTTCTATGTAACTTACAAAAGAAATACCCATCTTCTTTTCATGTTTGGAATTCTTAAGGTTATAGTCTACATACCAGTACTAGCCTGTGTGTTGTCTCTCATTCAATCAACAAATACATACTAAGCATTTACTAGACACTTGGCACCTGCTAGGTGTTGGGTACAAGATTCTGACCCTGCTGGAAACATTCTTTAGGGATTTCATGTAACTTATCAAGTAAATTTCAAGCATCTTAAGGGTAGAGATGATGTCCTGATTTCCCTTTATAGGCCCTGGAGAAAGTAAAATCTATGCAAGAAGTACTTAGCGGATGCTAACTGAAAGAATGAAAAAATAATGAAATCAGATTAAACTTACATTGCTCAACAAAATTGGCTTATCACATGAGATTTGGAATTCTTTTTATGAAGGCTATTGAAATGGTATATAATGTTTCTTTTTTCCCTTTGCTTAAAGCCCCTTTGGTCCAATGGTTGAAGTCAGTGTTAGTGGATGGCAGAGTACAGACTGTTTATAAATGCTTGAGATGTGGGGAAAACTATTTCTGTGAAGATAGAAAAGAATCTTAGCAGCTTCTAGTTCCACCTCTTGTATAGATGTGGAAAATGTAGCTTAGTGAGCTTGAGATTCTTGCTCAGACTTGCCCAATATCGTAGTTGCAGTAGCAGTGCTGGACGTGAGACCCTGGTTTTGGAATTCTTAATTCTTTCTGCCATCTTACTTTTATTTAACACTGGTAATACTGCTTATTCCTTGGTTGGGTTTTTAAGTTATAAGCAACAGAACCTGGTTTTGACCAATTTAAGAGAAGAAGGAACTTGGAAAATAGTGAGTGAGTCACAAAACTAAAGGAAGACTTTAAGAACTAGACCCCCGGCTGAGTTCTCCTTGCCTTTGGAGAACGGGAACTAAAGGCTGTCCCTTCCGGGAGCTGCCATCCAAATGAATCAGCACTAAGAGTTTTCAGTCTCTGTGTTACTACACTCAGGATTCACATTCCAGGGAGAGACCTCTGATTGGTCAAACTTGGGTCATCAGTCCACTCCTTAGGCAGGAGAGGGTGGGACGCTCTGATTGACAGACCCAGTAAGTCTGTATCCATTGGGGGTTCCAAATCAAAACCAGGTGCTATTATCAGAGGAGGGAAAATGGATGCAGGGTTAGTCAAAACCTACAGAGTGCACACAAATGACTGTATTGCTCGCGAAGGTGAGTCTCGTAAGTATGCAGACATTGCCTTCTCCAAATATTTCCCACTCTGTTCATGCCTGTAATACCGTCTCTGAGCCTTGTACCTCCAGCACACTCTACAGGGAAGATGAACATCTCTAAAGGGAGATCTCTTGTCACTCCTCTGCGCTACCTTAACATTTCTCCTTCCTTTCAAATTTCTTTCTCTTCCAAGACTATAACCCTTCACATAAACTCTAGGTCCTATCATCACTGAACTCCTTTGGGGACCTTGGGACAAAAAATTCTTTCTCTGCCTGCTCTGCACCCCTGAGACCCTGTGGTTTAGGTGGTATTCCATCCTTACCTCCAGGGGCAGAGCATGAGCCTCTCAGCTCTCTTGAATTTCAGCACACATGTCCAGCATTGACCTAAGGAGTTCTCTCTGGAAGGAGGGAAAATCCAGAGATAATGGAAACCCATGGGAGAAGCCAAAGGATAGATGTGTGATGAGCAGATAGGAGAACCAAGTGAGGGGGAACTGAATTTGCAAACTATGAAGGGAATGTAGGATGATGTCATGTATCATGGAGAATATCGTGTGGGACTAATTTTGGAGCCTTTTGAAGAATCCTTACCAGATTGGGCTTATTAAATGTGGTGACTTTTGCCCTATGGTGGGTAATGGTGCCCCTCAGGATCTGATGCTTCCATATCTAGATGACCCATCGTAAACTCAGCATGCCTAAATGTCACCTTCCCTAATTGCCCCATGCTTATATCAAAGCTTCTTCTCATTCAGTTTCTCCTTATTGCTTGTCCAGAGACAACCAATGGATCTTCCTCTTTTAGGAAAGCCCAGCAAGGCCACAAAGGAAATAAGGTAGAGTAATTAAAAGAATTGACCATGGTCAACTCATGGGACTTTTATTCTGTCTTAAATGTCTAGTCTTGAGTCTCTTGACACAAGTTCCTCCATCCTGACTCACACCTCAGATGAACTGCTTCTGCTTGTGCCTTGTGACTTAGCTGCTGGGAGCTTGTAACCCTTTATTTCCCTTAGTCCTGATTTGGCGTGTCCACGTAATCGTAATCTCCATTTCTTAAAGGAAAATTGGAATGAAACATCTACTCAGCACTCGTATCTCTGGCGTCTTCCTAGAAAAACTGGAATTTACCAGATACGACACTTTTAGAGGAACCACCATCATTCTGGTCACTATAATTAAACATTTATTGATCAAAGCGTGTTTGGTTGTAAGCAACAGAGATCCACTAAATTAGCCAAGTAACTGGTTTAATGTAAAGATGCATGGAATTCTCAAGGACAGTAGCTGGGTTTCTTGGGAACTGCTAAGTTTTTAGGTGGCTTTCCTTCTGTCTGCTTTTTTTTTTTTTTTTTTTTTTTTCTGGTCGTGTGCTCTTCTGTTGCTGAGGACTGTCTGCTTCATTCATCTCTTCTTACTTTTCCATACTTGTGAGTGTCTGGGGCAGTTATGGCTCAGAGACTCAGCCCCCATTCTGTCTGAGTTTTACTTCTCCAACTTGACGTCTCTCCTTCAAGAGTCAAGTGAGACAACTAATGCTCTCTGATGTCCACCCCTGGAATAATTTGCTGCCGCCAGAGGTCCGGGTTGTCTGGTACGACTGTGGTCACATAGGCACCCCCCTTCTGCAGAGACCAGTTGGAGGACGTCTAAGGACAGGGTTACTGTCAGGTGTGCACTAAACATGTCTACTCAGATCCTCCCTCATCAGGGTGTCCCTCTTCCTTCATCTCATCTCTTGCCTCTGATTACTAAGTACTGCGCTCTGGTCTGAATGAATGATTTTGACTCTGGCACACGAGGCTTTAAGTGCATGCCTCCATTAGTCCAAATGTACCTGGCCTTGCAGAGATGGAAAACTCAGCATCTCCAAGCCAACGGGAAGGGACTCTCAGGAAGTCTGTGTCTCGGTGAGAAATAGTATTGGAAACCAATGAAGATCCATTGCTGAAACCCGACAGCGAGATACTTAACATAGTTACTAGCTGTGCTAACTGATTTAATGAGCAGGGAACATAACGAATGAGCATGTTTACCAAGTTAACTTGTGAAAATGAATATCTGTAATTAAAGCAGCTCACAACTGACAGGCAAACAGGAAATTATTGTTATTATTATACACAAATCATCTTAAAATACCAGAACTTAATAAATGGGGGAAAAAAACAAACAATGGCTAAAACTGTCTGCTAAATAAAAAATAATGACGAACACCTGTGGTCTTTTTATAGGACTCCAGTGGAGACTTTTTTTTGAAGACCTAATTATGTTTTTGTAATGCTACCATTTCATTATTTCTCTGTAGCATTATTAAAAGAAAATGTCCATATTTTCTCTGTGTAAAAGGTCTGAAACAGAGATTCAAGCTTTTTTTTTTTTTTTTAAATGCCACAGACACTCTGATAGTTCTAGCTACTTATTGGCAAAGCACATAGGCCTTGACAAGACTGGACTTTTCCCTTTGGTAATACTGGAGTCTGGCCAGGGGATAAAGGTGATGTAGACCCCTTCAGACAGAGTCTGCTGGTGAGTAACTGAGAAACAGTGTTGCTGAGAGGGTACAAGACCCAGCTCTGCCTTTAGCCTCCCTGGTCTTGAATCCCAGCTTTGGTCTTTCCTAGCTGTGTGTCCTCCACTAAAGTTACTAAACCACTCTGTGCCTCAGTTTTCCCATTTGTAAAATGGGGAGAATGATTATACATATCTCATAAGATTATTGTTTAAACTAATACACCAAAAGAGCCTCGTAAGTGCTGATAAATATTAGCCACTATTATTACCTGCAGGTTACCATTCTCTGTGTGTCTTCCTTAACCAAAAGGTTCTAAGAATGCAGCACTGGGATGGCCCACCCATGTAGACAGGGAGTAGCAGCCACATGAGTGCTCTGTACAGAGTTGAAAGTTTATTGTCTTCATAGCACTGAACACCATTTGAAAGTATCTTGCTTGCCTCTTGTCTGCCTCCTCTCACTTGAATGTAAGCTCAGTGGTGGGAGAACCTTCTGAGGCTGACTTTGCACAACTTCAGGAGATGCTGCTCATATTGTCCTTTCATATTTCTGTTCTGCAGGGCTGCCATTCACATTAAATGGAGTTGTGCAACACAGATGTCCCAGTGGGACCTCTAAATTGATCTCACCCCCTTACCATACCTTCTCTCCACCATGATTCTTCTCTATGTTGGTGCCAGCTCTGTGTGCCCTATCACCCCAAGTGGGAACCTTGGAGACCTGGTGGTTTGATATGAATAAGAATCTCAACTTCCCTCTTCTGCTTTGGTTCCCTGTCTCCCTCTCTCCATGTAGAGGACAGAGTGCTCTATTCAACCTATATCAGGTCACATCAATTTCCTGCTTGATGTCCTCCATAGCTTCCCAGTGCACACACCATACCATTCAAGCTCTTCAGCATGGCCTAACAGGCCTCACCTTATGCCACACTCTCTTGATCATACAGGTACCCTAGCTTCAAAAGTGGTCCCTGCACTATGAGCATCACTGGGAACTTGTTAGAGATGCAATATCTAGGCCCACACCAGACCTACTGAATGAGAAACTCTGGGGGTGAGGCCCACCAATCTGTGTTGTAATAAGACTCCTAGGTGATTCTGTTACCATACTGGCTTCTTTGTGTTCCTGAGACATGGGAGCCATCCATCTACCTGAATGCTCTTTCCCAGATTTCCACATGATTTGTGGGACCAGCTCTGCTTCATTATTCATATCTGTTCCAAAGCCATTTCTTCAGAAAGGCCATTCCCACCCACCTGTCTAAGGTAACTGTGCTTCCCCTTTGCTCCCACCATTGCTCTCATTACTCTACCACATGTCTGGGTTTTATTCACAACACTGAACACAGTTTGAAATTACTTTTCTCGCCCATTTGCCTGCATCCTCCCACCAGAATGTTAGCTCCATGTAGATGGGTGTCTTCACTGGCTATGCTTACTGCTATGCCCACAGAGCTCAGAAGAGAGCCTGGCACACAGTTGGTGCTCAATAAGAAGATGTTGAGTGAATGGCTATATGACCATTTTACTAGGTGTGTGTGACGGATGGAGTTATTGACCACAAATCTTCACCTGTTCCTGATTCTCCATCCTTCGCCATTGGACTGTATAGCTCTTTCTACCAGAGAGAGCTCACTTCTTTGGAGAAGCTCCAAGCAGTACTTATGTGGAGTAGATTCGGACTCAACATGCAGTTTGGAGCTGAGCCCAACCTAGATCAGCCAACCCCCAGCCAACCCCTAGAGTTTTGAGGATGAAAAAATTATTGTCGGAAGTTATATAGTTTTGGGGTGCACGTTAATGCATTATTTCATCAACAGCTAATACTGTCTGTATATTCTGTATGTGTTGGGTACCATTAGAATCCAGAAGAAGTGGTAATCAATCTTGTTTTCAGGACAAGAGTAAGGAAGATTTGAAAGGAAGTAATTACTGAGTGAGTCTTTTTGAAAATGAAATAAAAGATTACCTAGTAGGTAAGCTGAGGGGGGAGAATACTTGAGGAAAAGGAATTATATAAGCAGAGGTCTTCATCAAAGTGCAAGAAACATCTGGGAAAGGGCAAGTATCTCATTAGGCAGAAAGTATGTGGGAGAGTAACTTGAAGTAGGATTAAAAAGTGGTAATTACACCTCACGTTTGCAAAGAACACTTCAGTGAACATTTTTGCAAGCCTTCTCTTATTTAGTGCTCATGATATCTCTGAAGCAGTGCTGTGTAGAGGCTTAGAGAACCTTGGTTAGAATTCTACCATTGTGGCCTTGGGAAAGTTATTTTTTGAATATCTCTCAGCCTCAACATTCTCATCCATAAAATGATGTTACTCTCAGGATTAAAAGAGATGAAGTGTGTATGGTGCCGTGTGTACAATGGGTACTCAGAGTCTTCCCTCCCCTTACCCATCCCATGTTAAATCTGAAGAAGCTGATGATCCAGTGAAGCAACTTGCTCATATGTCCCACTGTTAAGCAGTAGCAGGTTTGGGGCCATGATTCCAATTCTAGGACCCTCTCCTTGATGGCATAGCTTCATTTGGCAATGCTGAGACATGAGCCCAACCTTGGGGAGCTCACACTTTCCAGTTCTCTGCTTGGAATGCTCTTCTTAAGCTCATCACCTGTTACCAAGAAAATAAATAGGGCAAGAGACAATGATTACAATCTGGACTCATCTTTTTGTTTACTTATTATGTTTCCCTCCAACGGAAAGTAAAGGCAAGCCCCTCGCCTGCCATATCCCTCTGACATGTGATAGGTGCTCCAGAAGTCCTTGTAGACTGAAAATATTCAGGGACAGGGCCAAGGACAGATACTGGGGGACCCTGCCAAGAAAGCAGGGGTGAGACAAAGGGTGTGAAGGGCTCTGAGGATCAGTCAGCCATGGTGGATTTTTATGGGTTACCTGTGGCTGTGGGTGGAGCTGGGTCAGGGTGATCAGACATAGTCAGGAAGAGGATTCTAGTGTGGCTTGCCTGGTGTGGGCATCACCCCAAGTGCAATCCTCTTTTGCACCCCTACCCAACTTAAGTCAAATTCTGCCCTTCCCATTTTATTCTTTCCATCTTGTTCTTGGATTTCTACAAGATTGAGACAGAATTGCAGCAGAGGATGCAAAGTTCAAAGAGTAGAAAAATTAGGCAATACATTTAGGAAGACACACATGTAAAAACTAAAAGAAAAAAATAAAAGAAAAATCTTGGACCTCTAGAGGTATCTGGGAGCCGGGATGGAGAAGAAGCCCACAGGTAAGACCCAACAGTAGTGGTATACACAAAGTAGTGGGCTGACAGGTCTTCATCTTGTTGTATTCATACAGAAATAATATGTGTAATTTACATGAAATAATACATAATAGATTAATAGAAGTACCCTGGACTGAGAGGCAAGTGGATTGATTATTTCTTTAATTTTAAATTGAAATGGATTATAAAATATGTCATCTATTTAATAAAAATTTCTTGGCAAAGAGGGGGAAGAAATGCTGTTTAGAATCAAGCAATTAGTTGCAATGAATCTCTTTGTAGAGATTAAACTCTCAGTGTTTGGGAATGTGATATGAACCTATGTGCAATTTTTGTGGGGAGCCGACTTGGGATAGCTTTTGGGACAGATGATTCTGTGGGCGTGCTTTATTTCACAACTTGTCCTTTGTCCTGGAAAGTGGATATAAATTGGGAGAAAAAAAGAATTATAGACAATCCAAAGTGTTCTTTTAGTTTTAAGAGTAGATATGGGTGAGATTAAGGGCAAGAAGGTTGGTCGCCCTTGTGATGATTTTTTTCTTTTTCTTTTTCTTTTTTTAAAAGAGGAGCCATGTTTCTGAACCTCATTCCTTGTTTGACTCCTTTTACTTCTGGGTCTGATCCTGGAGCTGAGCTCAATGATACATAATGCTTCTCTAAGAGATAAATGTTGGAAAATAGGGGTCTAGGATTTAAAAACTTGATTCGGGCTGTTGAAGTGGTTGTTCAAAAATAGTTTTGTGTTTTACTCGAATGGCCTTTGGGAAGCTCACTCCTTATTAATTTCTGTCACAACCCTTAAGGCAAAGAATAAAAAGGTCCATGTGCTATTAAGAGCCCTAGGTATCTCTTGAGCCATGATCCCTGAAGAGAAGGGTTAACTAGAAACCATTTCTTCATGTTCTGTGAGTCCTTTGGGCTTTGGTCACACTGCACAAAGAAGCAATTGAAGCTGGGTTGAATAAAAGGCAAGAAGCCATCAAGAAGTGGCAGCAGACAGTCCACTGAGTAGCCAGCCTTGCTTGGTGCCTTTCAAGCAACTCTTAGTCTTTAAATTAAAGGAGAAATGGAAGACATGGTCATAAATATAAGACAAAAGTCAATGACAATGCAATGAAAATCTTACCACTGTGCTCACAGAAAGAGCCCCCCTGGTGTCTGAGTTAAATAAAATAAGGCAGTAGTGGACATCCTGGGTCAGATGCTAAAGTGTGAAAATTCTTCTAAGAACACAGACCATGCAGCGTAGGCAGGAAATCCATATTGCGCTTGGAACACAGAGTATTAGAAAGGGCAGAGGAGACTTTATTGGCTTTGAGCCTAAAAGGAAGGTTAGGGCATTTTGGGTGAAGGAATTTTGAAGCCAGGGCTGTCAAGCGGCCATCTTTGCACTTATGGGAGCTGATGAAAGGGGGTACTCTTTGACCTCGAACAGTTACAAAAGACTGTTCTAGAATTTTTGAGTCAGCCCAAGAAGAAAGTTGCCAGGAAGGAAAAGTCAAGTGTTCTTAGGAGACAGCCACCAGCGTGGTGGTTAAAACCAAGGGCTTTGAAGTTAGACATAAGTTCAAATCTCTGCTCTGAAATTTAGTATCTGTGTAAAGTTGGGGAAGCCATGTAGATCACATAAACCACAGTCTCCTCTTTCTACAGTGGGGTTTGCAGTCCTTACCTGATAGAGTTGCTGGTTAGATTAAATAAGATAATAAACAGAAAAGATCAGGGCGCCCGCTGAGTCTATGCTATGTCTGTGCAGGTAGTGTGACGTGGCAGAGGGGGTGAGAAATCATACTGATTCTGGTGACATGCCATCTCAGGGGAATTTAGACACTCAATCCTTTTCTACTCGAAAAGTAGGCTTTTTTTTCCTAATTTATTCTGACCTGAAGAATTACATCTTTTTATGTAGACAAAGTGTTATTTAGGGATTTCCAATATGCCACCTTGGTTTTGCTGTTTACATAGATGAAAAGTGGCTTTTGTAGATTTTCTTTTTGATATACTATGATCTGTCAACATTTAATAATAATAAAAAAAAAGACTTATTTTGACCAAGACAGCTCTTCAATTCAGTCAAGCAACTAATTTGACAGATTCTCTCCCTCCCTCTACCAGAGTGACAGGCTGTTTGCCAACTTGATCTAATTGACTAAATGTTTTGGTACCTTGTCGACCCAGACTCAAATGGTTTTTTTCCTTTGCCATTTGTAAGGAAAAAGGTAGTGAATCTGAAGAAACAGGGTGATCCTGGTGAAATGACATCGTTGTTTTTGTGTTTGCTTTTTAATTTGGTCCTTTGAGGGCTTAAGATCCAAAGGGTGTAGAGAAGACCTAGGAGAAGAGATTGGAAGATGATTCCTGAATGGAACTGAGTAATTAGGTATTGCGCTCAGAGGTTGGGGTTTTTGATTAGAAAGTGTGGGGAACTTAAAAATAACTTGGCCCTGAGGACCCCTCCCCAGAATATGGGACAGCCTGAAATTGTTTTAGGAAAGCCCTACTTGTCTCTGATTTCTGTACCCACTGCTCTGCTTCGACCAGGATAGTGGACACTTAATTTCTCTGGCCTCCCAGTATTTATCCCTAATTCTTTAAGAAGCAATTCCTTACTTTTCTTTTGGAGAATCATCTATCTCTGACTCAGTGTAGTCTTGCTTTGTTGAACTTAAATCAGATTACCCTTCCCTCTTACTCTCTGGTCAAAAGGTGGGTCCCTGCTCTCCTGGGACTTGGAATCTTAAGCATTTTAAGGTCAAATTATGTATTAGGAGCTCATTCATTATAGTGGGGGAGATAAGAGAAGAGATTACATTACTCCTGCTATCCAGACCCCCGGTCCTTCCTGCTTTCTGTACTTCTCTAAGCTTGGTTCTCTAGCCTTCCCCTCAAGCCCCTAACCCTAACCCCTTCCTCATATTATTCAAATGCATTCCTTTTCTGACTAAGTTAGTCAAATTCTATTTCTGTGACTTGCAAACAAAGATGGGGACTGTCACTACTGGTTGAGCAGCCAATAGGCATTCTCCCCTCTATGCTCTGTGCTTACAGGCCTACCTCACACAATAGAGGCTGATTATATATTCACTTCTGTGGCATCTCATGAAGTTAGGTAAGGGGTGGCTGTGTTCATTTGCTATGGTTGCTGTGACAATGTACCACAAATGAGGCGGCTTAAATCACAGAAATGTATTGTCTCTTATTTCTGAAAGCTGGAAGTCCAAGATCAAGGTATCAGCAGGGCCTGTTCCTTTTGAGAGCTGTGAAGGAAGGATCTTTTACAGGGCTTCTCTTGGCTTCTAGATGACTGTCTTCTCCCTGTATCTTCTCATCATCTTTCTGCTGTCTGTGTATGTGTTCAAATTCCCTCTTCTTGTAAGGACACTGGTTGTATTGGGTTAGGAGAGGCCCTAGGAATCTCACTTTAATTTGATTACATCTGTTAAGCCCTTATCTCCAAATAAGGTCACACTCTGAGATACTGGGGGTTAAGACTTAAACACATGAATTTTGGGGAGTCACAAGTCAACCCTTAACAGTGGTCAAGTGACACAATACTGGCCAATGAGGCACCAAGTGAATTCTATTTCTGGAAGGAATTTTCCTGCCTGGTTACAGAGAGAGATGTACAGAGAAAGGGCCTTTTCTCTCCCTTCCTTCTTTGGATGCTGTTGTGTTAGGATGCAATACCCAGGGCTATGGCAGCCATCTTGAGATCATGAGGTAATAGGCTAGAGGTTAAAAATCTACATGTGGAGGATGGTGGAATGAAAAAAAGGAAAAAAAATAATATGGCTCCCTGATGCAATGCTGAACCATCTCAGAACACCTAGCTCCAAACTTAGATATGTGAGACAATAGAATGCTTTATTATTTAAACTCCTGCTACTTGTTACATTCTTCTTTAAGATAGAACCCTCCCCACATTCAATAAATCTTCTGTGGTTTATGCCCTCACCCCTTTCCTCATGTTTCTCATATCACAGGTTGTTAATTTATTCAGGGTGCAAATGTCTGATGATAATGTTTCAAGATCAGACAGTTGGGTCACTTCTACCTCATCTGCTGCACAAATTCCTCATGACAACCGGGTCAGTGGCAGAAGAAACCCACAACTAAGTGTCTGTTGCATTAGATCACCCCACTCCTGGGATGTTCAATCCATTCCCTTGCCACTTCCATGTTATTGGAGACATGGTAGACACCAACATGAAGACTGGGAAGGAGTGGGGGCGTGAGACAGGCTCCTGGACAGCTAGCCTTTAAATTAGGATTTCTTCTCCTTTTATGTTTTATTTAATTAGAACTATTCATTTATTCAAATCACTCTCCTACAGGGAAGGCCTGATCAAAAACCATAGCTGCATCAAGGACAGAAGACATGAAAAAAATGATTAAAATCACTCTAGGGATAGCAAAGTACTTACCTGGCAAGGTTGTTATGAGGATTAAGTGAGTGGATAGATGTAAAGCACTTAGGCCCTGCACATAGTAATGCTATGTAAGAATTGCTATGTGAGTATTAACAATTAATGTGCAGTTTATTATGCTGCTGATTATTTATATCCTTAAGGGAGGGCTGGGACATTTCTACATAATGTACAATAGCTCGGGGTTGCAGTTTCCAAATTTGACCATGCATCAAAATCCACGCAAGACAAAGTGCTGCCCGACCCTACCGAATCAGAACTCAGGTTGAGGCTCTAGAAATCAGCAGTTTTAGACTGTTTCCCATGTGATTCTGATGCAGCCAGCCTCACACTGTATTTAGAAATCATTGGTGGGCTGAGGCCGGTGGCTAATTCTTGTACCAGGTCTCACATAGTGGCAGGAATCATGGAAAAACCCAGAAGGATCATTTAATCTTGCCCTTCATTTTGTAGACAGATGCGAAGGTTGGAGACCAGAGAGGTTGAGTGATTTACCAAAGTTGCAAAGTTAGTGGCAGAGACGGGACTTAAACTCTTACCTGGAACCTTTCCTTTGAGCTTCTTTTCTATCCTCTTATCCCCTTCTAAGCAATACGCTCACAGAGGGCAGGGTGGGCTTATCTTCTTTGTAGTCCCCCTGCCGCAGTGATGTCCAGAGCAGAGGAGGATTCCAATATATCTGTTTGATGGTGAACAAACTGTACTGAAATCATCTTCTTCTGCCTCCTGTACTCCTATTCCCTAAGAGCTCAGTTTTGTGGCAAGCGGAGTCTTACATGTTCTGTGCTGATGGGGCCTCCGTCAGATGGGGAGAAAGGGAGGTTGGGTCCTCTGTTACTGGCTGCAGACTGATTCCTCAGGACTTCTGGGATTCTCATTGATGGAAACTTTTCCTTGCTGCCTCCTAATAGCAAGACGTCTTGACTAGAACTTTACCTTGGCCAAGGTGCCTTAGGTTTAAGGTTATAGAACCCAATTTGAGCTGACTTAAGTAGGAAGGATTTATTGAAAGGTTAGGAGCATATCTCATAGAGACCAAGGGCCTCAGGGTGGACCAAGTCCAGGAATTGGAAAACCATCAGGGTCTCAGGCAGCCATGTCATCATCTTGTGGCTCTCTTCTTTCCCTGAGGTATGCCTTCTCCACTTCTCCAACTGCAAAGTCCAAGATGATCAGGCCATAATTTCAAAGATTGTCCTCTCTTCCCAAATCCCTCAGTTCTGGGCATAGGGAGAGCTTGTCTCTAGCTGCCTCTAGGTTACAATTACAGATTTCTTGGAGAGGGAATTTATTTGGCCCAAGTCAGGCCAAGGGTCCATCTGTGCTTGGATTAACTCTGGTTAGGGATCCTGGGGTCACAGAACACCAATGGGAGTGTCAGAGTACTTGTGAGCAAAGTGTAGTTCTTTTTTTTAAATTGTATTTTAAAAAAAATGTTTAAAATTTTATATAATTTTTAAAGGTTGCCTTCCATTTACAGTTATTTCAAAATAGTGCCTAAGTTCCTCATGTTGTCAACACATCCTTGAGCCTGTCTTATACCCAATAGTTTGTGCCTCCCACTCCCCACCCCTAGACTGGTCCTTTCCCCTTCTCCCCACTGGCAACTACCAGTTTGTTCTCTATGTCTGTGAGTCTGCAAAGTGCATTCTTATAGATAATTTGGGGGCAGGTGTGTGTGTGTGTGTGTGTGTGTATGTGTGTGTGACAGAGAGAGAGAGAGAGAAAGACAGCGAGCTGGCAGACTCTCTAAACAGTATCTCTGAGAGGTGTGTTTGTCAACTCTGCTGTGAAAACAAACAACCCTCAAACCCCAAAGACTTCCCACAATAAACATTTCTATCCCACTTGACATGTGCTGTGGCTCTGTGCCATGTGTCTTCCCAGCCAGGGCCCAGGTGGAGGGAGCAGTCCTTTTTGGGGAAATGTCTTTTCTTGTCACAAAGAGAAAAGAACAAGAGGCCGAGCCAACCTGTGCACCTGCTCTGAAAGCTCCCCCTTGGACGTGGCTCAGCTCAGGTCTGCTCACAGTCCGTTGGCCAAAGAAACCATCCCTCCCACCCAAGCCTTACATCGGGGCTGGGGGTAGTGGGGCGCACACCACCTCCAGGAAGGCTCTGCAGGTTTCTGGATGCTGGGCAGGCAGTAGGATCCTCCACCAGGGCAGGATGCGAGTCAATGGGAATAATCACACAGTTGGCTAAAACAGGTTGTCACAACGGCAATGGTAATTGACCTTTAACAAGTGCTTAGAATGTGCTAAACACTGTGCTGAGAGCTTTATGCAAATTGCCTCATTTAATTATCCCAATAACCTTATGAGATAACCACTATTATCCTCACTTTACCGATGAGAAAATGCAAGCCGGGAGAGGTTAAACAACTTGCCTCCCACTAGGTACCAGAGAATGGGATGCTCAGATTCAAACTGAGGTGCTCCAGGGGGTGCCACCAGTGTCAGACTCCTCCAGCTGCTGACAAATTACTACAAGCTTGGTGGCAACTTAAAACAACACAGATCTGTTATCTTACTGTTCTGCAGGTCAGAACTCTGACATGGGTCTTGCTGGGCTAAAATCAAGGTGTTGAGAGGAGGGTATAGTTCGGTTGTAGAGTGCATACCTAGCATGCACAAGGTCCTGGGTTCAGTCCCCAGTACTGCCATTAAAACAAACAAACAAACAAACAAACCTAATTACCTCCTCCCCTCCAAAAAAATTAAAAAATAAATAAAATCAAGATGTCAGCAGGGCTGAGTTCTTTCCTGGAGGCTTTAGTGGAGAACCCATTTCCTCCCACTTTCCAACTTCTAGAAGCTGCTCCCCATTCCTTGATACATAGTCCTTTCCTCCATCTTTAAATCAGCAGTGATACGCTGAGCCCTCACATCGTATCACTCCGACCTTGCTTCCACTGTCATGTCTACCTCTCTGACTTTCTCTTCTGCCTCCCTCTTCCACATTTAAGGACCTCCGTGATTACATGGTGCCCACCCAGAGAATCCAGGTAGCCTCTCTCTAGGTCGTTACCCACATCTGCAAAGTCCCATTTGCCACGTAAGGAAACATATTCACAGGTTCTGGGGGTTAGGATGTGGACATGTTCGGAGGACTGCTTTTCTGCCTACCATATCACCCTTCCTTGGGTGCTACATGTGGCCTCCAAGAAACTCCTCGAAAAAAGGCAACGATAACTACCCCTTCCACTTCTGTTTACACTGATGTCCCCATAAATCAAGCCCAATGGTGCTTGATGCACAAATTAAGGAGAGGCAATAATTCAGGGAATCAATGTAGAGCTCAAAGCTGATCATCTATTTGCTGGTTATGAAGGAGAGAGAGAGCCTATTGCTGGCTCTTAAAGTAGAAAAAGCAACGAATTTCATTACTAGTGTTCCTGGCATGATGCCATAATTAATATATGGTGACAATATTACAAAGAACAAAAACATACAGTTATGCTCTTAAAAATGTCAACATGAAAAGTAAACTTAATAAAAGATAGGCACAGGAACATACATAACAAAGATTATCTTTAATAATGAAATTATTTATGATCAAACATTTTTACTTAATTTCAGTTCAATTCTAAAATAGTCACAGTAATGTCAAGATTAAATATTAATGCTAACAGAAACAACCTAATTGGGAGGTTATTAAAGCTTCAAATTAAGTTTCTTTTTCTTTTCCCAATCAAAAGTTCTGCCTAGAATGGTATCAGGGGATTTCTAGCACATGTGTTTTATTAACATTGATTTGCTGGGCTGAGAGAAGGGCTACGTCAGAAGAGGTTTAATCCTGAATTCCTAGGTGATATTAATGAGACATTTTCTCATCAGTGGAGTGGCTACAACTCATGGCTTTCTTGGTGCAGAGTTCGTTGTTGCTTGGAGTATAACAAGTTACTGTTTGCTGCCTTTTAAACCACTCCCAAATTTAAAACAACCATCCTGTTGTGCACAATTCTGTCACCATTTCTGCTGGGCTTTCGCCGATCTGTCTCCTCGGGGGTCACTTACGGTTGCCTGACTGGTTGTCTAAGATGGCAAACTCGTGTGTTTGGTGTTTGGTGCTTGGCTATCATGGGAGCACATGTCTCTGAGAGGCTAGGTTAGGCTCTTTGCTGGGTTCCAAAAACAGCAAGAAAGAGAGGAAGAGAGAGAGAGACAGAGACAGAGACAGAGGGATCGAGACAGAGACAGACAGAACCCTACTTCAAAAGAACTTTTCAGGCCTCTGCCTGTAAGGAAACATATTCACAGGTTCTGGGGATTAGGATGAACTTGTGAGTATGGTTCCTTACAAGTTTACTGGCAACCCACTGGCCAAAGCAAGTTGCATGACGAGCCAACAGTCATAGTGAAAGGATCTACGTAGGAGCGTAGGTGTAAGGAGGCGTGACTCCTTGGTGTCCATGATTGTATCCATCTGCCACACGGGGAATGGTCTAACACGTATTTAGCATCCTCTTGAGGTAAATGACACAGGAAAGGTGTGAATGTTTTGTCCCCGCTCCCCACGTCCTAGTGATGTCATTGTCCCCAAGAAAAAGGCCATAAACATTTCAGTCATTCAGCGATAAACTCCCTATAAAAGTTTCTGCTAGTTTCTCAAAAGCTTTGGGCAGAGGTGGAGACCCTATGGTTAATGAATCATGAATTGTTGAATTCTCGTGGTAAGCTGAGATGCACCTAGTACCCACTTCACTCAATAGGACCCTACCCTGAGCAGCCCCTCAGGAGTCTGTGTCATTACTTTACAGCGGCAGAACCCAGATTCAGTGTGCTTCTGCAGAGTTGTGTGCGTGCATTTCTATGCACCTGGCGGTGCTCTTACAGATTTTCTCCCTCCTTACTCTGTTGATTCCTGAGAGGATTGTTGACATCTCCAACTACAATTGTAGATTTGTCTCTTTTTCAGTTCTATCAGGTCTGTGTTATGTATTTGGAAGCTCTGTTATTGGGCATATACATTTAGAATTGTCAGAGCTTCACGACTTACCTTTTTATCACTAGATGTTAGGTGTAATATCTGTGACAATATTAGAAATATCGCTAGAAGATTCCAGGTGATAATCCCGTTCTGAAGTCTGCTTTGTCTAATATTAATAAAGTCACTCCAGATTTCATCTGACTAGTGTCTGCACATCTTTTTCCTATTCCTTCATTTTTAACCTAACTGTAGTTCTTGCCTCTGGCTGCTTTGGGGATTCTTTTTTTTTTTAATGGTTGGCTTTCAGCAATTGACTTTGGTATCTTGGAACAGTTATCTTATATTTTCTTTTTTAAATTGAAGTCTAGTCAGTCCACAATGCTGTGTTAATTTCCGGTGTACAGTATAGTGATTCGGTTATACATATACATACATATATTCCTTTTCATATTCTTTTTCATTATCACAAGGTACTGAATATAGTTCCCTGTGCTCTACAGCAGGACCTTGCTGTTTATCTGTTTTGTAGATAGTAGCTAGTATCTTGGTGCAGTTTTCTTGAAGTTCATTCTGCTCTTGTTTCATTGAGCTTGAATCTGCGGGCTTTTGACCTCTGAATGAATTTTCTTTCTTTGTCAATATCTTTAGTTTAAAAATTGATGGTTGACAAGCAAATCATAAACAGATTTTGAATTTGCCAAGACACAAAAGAACAGAATATTGATTGACTAATTCTGGTTGGGACAGAAACAATGAGTGTGGTAAAATCCAGGAGGATTCAGTCGATCCGGGGATCCAAAATTTTCTATCAGGAATTGGGGTAGCTGGCTCTTGTTCCTACATCTGCCGTTTATGTGCTGTGTCAACTTGGGCAAGTCACTGCCCCTTAGTGTCTCACTTTGTCTATCTTGAAAGTGAGGAATTTGGGTCTTCTGAAGCCCTTTCCAACCCCTACATTTCAGTATTTCATGATTTAATGCAACCTTTTAAAAGTATGCTCCAGAAAACATGAATCTCATGTAATAATTTAGCAAAAAAGGGCCTTCTTGTTCAAAGACATCTGCAAAACTTTGCATGCTATTGTATTTCATGAAAATGCCATTAGATGAGTACATACCATTACTTTATGCTCAACAAAGACAGACAAACTGCTGCTAAGCCATGAAACAACTCTTTCTTAGTGCTTTGGATTTTTACTTTATATTTATTGAAAGAGTTGTCAAATATTTATGTAGAGGTATATATATTTTATCATGACCACATTTGAATATACCTAAAGAAGAAAATTTAAGCAAATTAAATTGCTTAAGTTTCCTTTTTGTTGAATTTGACTCTTGTGCATCATTTGTTTGACTCCGAGAGTCACTGGTGTTTGTGTTTTTCCACAAGGTACCTTCTTCTATGTCATCAAGAGTTTGGGTGATGCAACATTTCTTAAAAACATGCTCCACTATTGTCTCTGGAATTTTCTTCCAAGCCACTGACACCTACTGTGCAAATTTTCATGCATATGTTCTTACAGAGCCGTTTTCTGGCTGACTACAATTGTAAGATGCATTTTGATTTCGGAAATGTTAAAATGTGAAAAAAATGTGCATTTTGGAATGAAGGAAATATGATATAATCCATTCTTGGATATGCATAATGCATGATGCATATTTAAGGCTTTGCGATACCCTGCGCTGAAAAATGTCTGCTTAACTGTGTTTATCGCGGTGTCGCCCAAACTTAATTGACCCTGGATTCTAGGTCCACTCTTAATATTTTCAGGCCCCTGATAAGAGTGTAAGTGGAGGCCCAGGTACCATAACAAACTGTTATGGAGTCTATACCATATCCTCCTATACTGACAAATATACTGTCCTAATTATGTGGAAATCCTTGTTTGAATTTAGAAGCCTTGGATTTCTTAGATTTCTGCATCGGGAGAGCTCTTCCTTGGCCCCCAGTTCATGGTCTCTTCTCTCTCCCACATCTCTGGTTGCATGCTAGACTACAAGGAGCCTTTGGTATACCTGTGTGGACACTCCAATAGCACATCCACATTCAAGCTTCCTTCCTTAGGAGCTTGGGGGCTGTTTGGGGGCATGGATTGTGGGCTAGAAGGAGGGGTGAAAGTTTAAGAAGGTATGACCACTTGGACCTGGGACTCCTTGTCCTGAAAGGCACAGCCGGGGACTGCTGTCACTCAAGACCCAGGTCAGGGTCCTCTCTTGCATGGGCCCAAGGATGGGATGGCTAGAATGATTTTTATTACATAACACTATTAACATCCCATGGAATAAGAACGGTTTCCAACAGCTCCTCTGAGGGTGGCTGGTTCTATTTGTGAATATCCTTATACTTGCTTTTTCTTCCTTCTTCTCTCATTTTCCCTTCTCCACTCCTTTTTGTTTTAAACCCACTCCTTTAGTTGATTAGTAACAATCTAATTTTTGTATAATACCTTTCCTCCCCTCTAAGGGCATTCACACCCTTCTCTTTCTCTAACATTCTTAGGAGGAACTGGGGGCAGTAATTAGTACCCTCTTTTAACCATTGAGGAAACAGTGGTGCAGAGCAGTCAAATGACTGGTCCAACCACTGAGAACAGTAACTGTTTGACAAGACCTCTCACCTGTGCACTATCACTGGCCAAGACCGCTCCCTGCCCCAGAGGAGAAATCTGTAGGATCTCACCTGTTAAGAGCATGATTGCACGTATGAATGGATCCCTGTGACAAGTCCCTGACTGTAATAAGATGAGAAGGACTGGACCAGGGAGATCAGGGATCAGAAAATAAAGCACAGAGAGAAAGAAGAGCCCCTTCCTCAGTCGCCTCTATGCCCAAAGCTGTTGCACACAAATCTCGATAGAAATTCAAGTTAAATGAAGGGAGTTTGTTTTACCATCTGGAATAGTCTCTCAGCCCTCTGAGATGTGTGAAAAGAGGGGCTCCACCAATGGAGTGGAGAGGAAACCCTGTGAAGTTGGGCCATGCCGCTCTGCAGAGCATGGCTGAGAAAAGGGGTGTGTGTGTGTGTGTGTGTTTCCTTTAAAGATACAAACAATAAGCACCTGTTTACAAGGGCAACCCTCTACCCCTACTCCAAGGCGAGCTCTTCTTTATTTTAACTGAAGTATAGTTGATTTACAATATTGTATAAGTTTCAGGTATATGACATAGTGATTCAAAATTTCTAAAGGCTATACTCCATTTATAGTTATTATAAAATAGGGGCTATATTCCCCTTGTTGTACAGTATATCCTTGGAACTTATTTATTTTATACATAATAGTTTGTATCTCTTCATCCCCTATCCTGATCAGGCCTTTCCCCCTTTCCTCTCCCCATTGGTAACCACTAATTTTTTCGCTATATCTGTGAGTCTGGTTCTTTTTTGTTATATGCTCTAGTTTGTTGTCTTTTGTTAGATTCCACAGATGAGTGATACCACACAGTGTTTGTCTTTCTCTGTCTGACTTATTTTACTTGGTGCAATGTCCTCCAGGTCCAAGGCAAGCTCTTACTTCTATTAACAAAAGGAGAGACATTTGCTTTCCTCTTTCTAGAATTCTGCACTCCAGTTTGCCTTCTGCATGGAAAGTAGAAGCTGGCCTATGGAAGTCATCTTGTAACTCTTTCTCGATTAGAGTTGGACCAGGAAGGTGAAACTTCCCAGCATAAGCCCCAGTCTGTGTTCAACCCCACTGCACATGTCCACCCAGATTGACAGTACTGGGGAGGCCCTTCCATTTCTCAAAAGGTTTGGAAAGCAAGACTCCCCTTTCATGGGCTCTGCGTGCCTCCAGCCACAGCTCTGCCATTTAGGCTGCCTCCTCACACCCCCATTACAACAGGAGACAGAAGAATACTAATTTCTTTTCTGTGTGGCACTTAAAATTCTAACTCTGAGCCAGTTCACATCACAGGCGGCCTGGTTATTAGACTGGTGTCAGTAACACCTCGGGTTTCATCATATCTCTGAACTGTGGTGTATTAATTAGGGTCTCTGACGCTGCGGTTAGTGAGAATTCTAAAGCGCAATTAGTATTAATAGCTGCTGTAATTGACAAGAACACTTTTGTTGCTTCTCTAAAACGCTTTGTCCCTTCCATTGAAAGCCACGACACATGGATGTGTAATCAGGGGAACCTGCGGAGGACAGAGGACTACTGTAATTAGAGTGACAGGTTACAGACTGAGCTCTCAAATGAAGACCTAGAGTTAACAGTGCCCTTATCCCCCGGTCCCTAATCTACTAGTATTATTTGCATGACTATAACCCTCTCCAAGATTATGCAGATGTTCTATACGACTGATATTTACTTTAAATAGATGTCAAATATCAAAGAGGTAGAAGAGAGGTTAGATTGCAGTTTGTGCATATGAAGTGGTGGGTGGCTAAGGCCAATGACATTAGTTATCTTTTGATTTCTGCACTAGTCTTTATGAATAGAAATAAGAATATGACCCCCCGGAGAAAACACCATTCACCGGGGAAAAGTCTGTTGTAAGCATTTTGATGCAGTAGGAACCTCTGTTTTTCCCCTTTCACGTTCAGAAGGAATGAGTCAGTGGTCATTTTCTTTTATGACCCAGCTGTCCTCACATGCTCACTGAAATGGTTTCACATCCTCTTGTTGTTTAACTCGTGTCTTTTTGTGTGTGAGTAAAGAAAGTGTGAAGAGGGAGGAACGGGGAAGATGAATCGTGAGCATCATAAAACATGGTTTTTGGAAATTTTGAATATGAAAAACATCTCCAAGGTTTTTCTTGAAAAGTCACTGGTACTCAATTTCTGTTTTCCTTTCTCTCCCTGTGTTTCAAAGTACTAGCCCCTTGTTAGATTTTTTTCTATGCTTCTTGGGCACAATATATCCCTTTCCTGGTTCCTTCAGGGGATCATATGTTTTGGTAAAAAGTGAATTGGGCTAATAGTTAGGAGCCTTGATTTTGACCTTCAAAAATGACTTTTCTCTTCTGGACCTCAGTTTTCTCATCCATAAAATGAAGCAATTATTCTCATGGATTTTAAGGCTCCACTTCCACTGGCTTGATCTATGATTTACATAATGATGATGCTCTTGAGATAAATGTTATGTCCCACCTGAATAAAATGTCAACTCTTGGAATGAAAGGCAAATAGAGAAATTTGGAGGGAGATGTAAGATGAGTAAAGTTGGGAATACAGACCATGAGATAAGAATTCTGGGAAGTTCACTGCCCACAAAGTGGTACAAAGGGGAAGAAGACACCTTCAAGGAATATTTAGTTTTGGGCACCAGTGCTTTTCTGCTACCACACAGCACAGCTGGAACATCCAAGAAAAATACCAGGCCATCACTCTGAGGGTATTATGTTTGTTTGTTTGTTTGTTTGTTTGTTTGTTTGTTTATTTATTTATTTACTTATTTCAGTGAAAATTTACTAGGTGGACAACCTTTCAGTCCAAGTTTTTTTCTTTCTTTTTTTTTTTTTTAAATTGTTCTAGCAATGAGTTCACAGGATTTGGTTAAACAGAGTGCTTTGTGATTTTTAAGATAATTGGAGAAGTTAGCAGAGGAAGTGAGAATCAGGTCTTAAATGAATATAGCCGTCCTTAGCAATCCTTACCAAATATTTCCAACTCTCTGTCTTCCCAAGGCATGATAGGGTGGTACTTCTTAGTCCCCTCATAGTGGGATGGGGATATGCACCAGCCCAGGTCAGTGAGTTATAAGTGAAAATAGTGTTTGTCTTTTCCAGGTTGGAACATGACCTGCCTGGTGCAAGACCTTCCAGAGTTCCCTTTTCTTGTGGCACAGTGACCAGTAGGATCTTTGGAGGGTGGGGGTGCCTGCTTCATTTGCCAATATCTCTGAGCAACTACAACAAATTGTGCTTCTTACTGACCTGTGATGGGTGTATATCGTGAGTTATGACCAGTGCTGCCAGAAGTCCCTGAGCTTTTGGGATTGCTTGTTACCAGCGCCTATTCTGATGGGCATGGTTACTTGGAGACCTAGTTTGATGCACAAACCACAGACACTGTTTTGTCTGCAGATGCAAGTCTTAGTCAGGGTTCTTCAGACTAATAGGATGTGTGTGTGTGTGTGTGTGTGTGTGTGTGTGTGTGTGTATAAAAATATTTATTACAAGGAATTGGCTCATATGGTTATGAAGGCTGAGAAGTCCCCAAAATCTAAAGTCAGCAAGCTAAAGACGCATGAGAGCCAATCTGAGTCCAAAAGCTTGAGACCCAGGAAGGCAGGTGGTATAAATTTCAGTCTAAAAGCTGACAGACTCAAGACCCGAGGAGAGCAAGTGTTTTAGTTTGAGCTGGAAGGCAAGAAAAGAACCACGTTCCAGCTCAAGAAGTCAGGCAGAAGGAGTGCCTGCTTATTCAGTTTTTGGGTTTTACCCAGGCTTTTAATGGATTAGACGAGGTCCCACCCACACTAGAGGAGGGCAATCTGCTTTACTCAGTCTGCTGATTGAAATGTTAACCCTCAGAGACACATCCAGAATAATGTGTGACCAAATATCTGGGCAGTCCATGGCCAGTCTAGTTGAGACATAAGATTAGCCATTGTAAGATGCCTTTGAGGCTTTGTGGGACACAGATTCATTCTATGGTGAACAAATCAAGGAGCCATTAGAGAGCAATGGAATTTGGTGTTAAAATCGGTCCATTTGACAGTATAACCCCAAAGGTCATTCCATGGACAAATACCTGTGGCTTATATGTAGAAGTCTTTTATTGACTCTATTATAAAGTCACCCTTGCAGACAAGTTTCTAGTTGCTAGTGATGTTCTGAAAATAATGAAACATATCAAAATAAAGCTTTAGTTATGATACCCTGGGAAAAAAAGTCTCATTATGTAACTTCCTCTGTTTAGGTGCCAATGTGTGGTTTCAGCTCATGTCTTTCTGGGGTACATGGGGGTGCATGTAGCCTTGATCTGGGATTTTTTTCTCTCTCTCATGCTCTTTTAGAATAATGGGAAAAATCTTAATCTCCTTTTTAGAATGTCCTGTTATTTGGGCCCCAAAGTTGACTTTTTTGGGCAAAATGTTGCCAAGAGGATGCTTTCTTGGGGAAACAAAACAAACCCACTATAAATTGGAGAGTCTGCCTCAAGACGCCTACATTGTCTCACTGTGGCTGTTCCCTTGTGTGTATTCCCTCCAGTCTCCAAAGAGAGACTGGCTTTCAGTGGACTTGGAAAGAGTTTCAAAAGAAGGCTTAACTCTTAAGGCTGAGATTAGGGCTTTAGTGTCTAAGGCAAAAACTGCGTATAATCAAACATTTCCTTAAAAATATTTTATATTCGCTGGGAAATATAGCATCCATGGTTTGGGGTATACAGTATCACACCTTAATAATTCAGCATGGCCATATTATCCTTGGAAAGTTGGAATCATGGTTTCTTTCTTTTTTTAGAATATTTTTAATTTATTTATCATCATATTATTTAATTATTTTATTTTGGCTGAGGGATGGGGGAGGTAATCAGGTTTATTTATTTTTGGAGGAGGTACTGGGGATTGAACCCAGGACCTCATGCATGCCAAGCATGCACGTTTACCAATTGAGCTACACCCTCCCCCTGGAACCACGGTTTCTTGAGTTGAGTAGATCTTGAGTTCCTTGAGAAAGAGTAGTTGGCTTAAGTGTCAGGACCACACTACTTTAAAAATTCTTTTTTTGCCCTCTGAGAACATTTGACTGACTTTGTGGAAACTATATGTTGGTATACAGGGATTTCACTGCCCTGTCTATGAGGTATGGCTGACATTATTAGCATAAGAGAAGCTCATTTTAGTACCCAGTGTGGGCTAGCACACAAGTTTTGAAATTCTTGGCGTTCTTTCGTAGACTTCTGCCCATCTTAGATATCCCTAAAGGTCGCAGAACAGCAACCCCAAGGAAGTGCTCTAGTGGCAGATTTTCAAAAATTAACTTGGAGCTCAACTGCTTGCTAAATGAAAGCGATTAAAAAAGATTTCAAGCATGCAGTCCATGCCTGTGGCAGATGGTGTGAGCCAGTACATTATGTCAAGGAATCCATGTACATTTTTGCAACCATTTACAGCTCTTGGTACATATTAATACTCCCAGAATGCTGTCATCACAGGAGCCTGGCCAGCTGACCCTTGTCAAATGTGCCATTTCTTTTTCGTTTCCAGAAGTCTTCATTGCACTTGCATTTTTCTATCCTCTCTTAGGAGATTCTTGTTCGGAGATTTTGTTAAGAATTCAAGGCATTCAGAATTACTCTTTAAGAGTCTCTTGTTTCATCCATGTTCTCATTTGTCTGGGGTGGATGTTAGGCGCTAGGAGGCATTTATTCCCTGGCTGCTCTGTCTATTATGGGATGGCTTCCTCCTCCATGCAGTAACATCTTAAGGAAGACAGAGGCAATGTGGGCCCACAAATTTCAGTTTATTGGCCCCACAGTGATTGCAGTCGTGGGGAGCACACACCTTGGTAGACCAGCTGGTCCCAATCAAACTCCTGAATCCAGACAGGTCCTTTTGATGTGGTGGGTTGTTGTGTTAGCAGAAGAAAGGTCTAAGACCTGAGCTTGCACTGACCCAGAAGGATGAACAGTCATTGCTCACTCACTCTTCTTTGTTGGAGCAACAATCTTCATTTGTAGAATGTCTGGGGAATAATGTAAAAATGTCCCAGCTGGTGTCTAACATCCAGCTCATCCTTTACTTTACACAAAGCTGTTTTGTGGGTTTTGACAGTTTTGCTGCAAGGCTTCCTTGAATGTGACTATTCTTACCCATACCTGAAGAACCACTGAGGCCTAAGTCGAACAGCAGAGACCTGCCCTCTAGTCTTATTTGGGGCATAAGCAGGGCCAACCAGGAGATGGTAGGCAATCGCAGACATTTCTTCAAACTTCTTGAGCTATTTGGGTTCCACTCTGGCCATTGGAAGGAGTTCTCCCAGGCAACCAAGAGTGGAAGATGAGGCTGTCACATCCTCAGGGTTACACCTGAGTCAGTCTCAGCTGGAAAGTGGCAGCAGGTAACAATGAGGCTGAATCACAGGTCGAGTAAATAACCTTGGGGATCTCCCATATATTTGAAGAGAAGCCTGCAGGAAAAGACTGGACTTTGGATAACCTAGGCATATGGGGACTAATTTGAATATTAAAAAAACGTAACTTAACAGATACCAGGTCCTTTGATCTTTCTCCCTAGCTTTCTAGCATGTCTAGAACTCATTACCACGTCTTCCCTCCTGGAGGTCATCTCATTTCAACAGTAGAAGACACAGGCTCCGGATGGCTCTATATATCTGCATCTCAAATTAGTCAGATAAGACTGGACAGCCCAGACATTGTGAAATGAACCAGCACATTGCTGACTCTTTCGTAGCTTTCTTTTGAGACCTTGGTGACAAGATGACGCCTGGTGGGTGGAAGTTATGTTTTTCTCTGAAAGAAATGAATGGCCCAACTGCCAGTCATCCAGGGGAATGATTAATCATAGGGCAGAAAGTGAGAAAGCTCCGTATGCAGAGCTGGTAATGAAGGACGCAAAGTTACAGAGCTCATCCTGGGCACTCGTTCTAATCGTGTTACCTGGAGCAGCTCTGATGGGAAATGGATCAAGGCAGTCAAGCTTAGACGGGCAGAAAGGAGGGGAAAAGCCAGCAGGTGCCTTGTGAGAGGGTGGAGCCCTGAGAATTTGAGGCAAATCCTCACCCCGAGGAAAAAAGCAAGATAGACAAGAAAAGCGCAGCTGACAAACAGAACCGTCTTCTCCATTTTGCTGCGGGCCAGGCTTGGCAATCAGCAGATAAGCCCTGGAACATCTGTTCAGTAGATACCTGCTAGATTATTTGTTCTATAACTCACACCTCGACCAGTCACTTGTAGTGACAGCTCCTTATCTGGTTTCACTTGGGAAAGGAACGAAGTACAAAGCAAATGGAACTCATTGGGAAAGCAGGTCACCTTTCTTTCACTGTTCTCTAGGGAGTCCTGACCCCACTCCTGAGTGTCTAGGGCCTGCATTCCTCAGAGATGAGTAAGGTAGCTGCCCATGAGCTAAGCTTTCAGCCTACCTGGAAAGCCTTGCTCTCAGCAAAAAATATCTCCTATTCCCAGTTGCTTAAGCCATCCCCATGTTATTTCTACGGGTTAAGCACTGTGTGTCCAAGAGTCCCCAGTAAAAATGCAAATATCCACAAATAGGTAGTACGCTCAGGTGTTGTCAGCTCTCAAGGAAGGCCTAGAAATTAGTTTAACCCTGAGTTTACTTAAGGGGGCTTTTGCATACCTCTCGTGGTACGGAAGATGGTTGTAAGTGGTACCGACCCAGTCTTAGTCTGTATTTTATTTTATTGTCTGTTTTCCTTTTTGCAGTCACTTTTTAGTTAAGGCAAGTGGGCCAGTTAAAGATATAAAATTTATTTTAAAATAATCTTATTTAATTAAAAAAAGGCAACTGGGTGGGGAGGGTTGTAGCTCAAGTGGTAGAGCACGTGCTTAGCACGCACGAGGTCCTGAGTTCAATCCCCAGTACCTCCTTAACAAAATGAATAAATAAGTAAACCTAATTACACTCCTCATCTAAAATTTTTTTTAAAAAAGGCAACTTGAAGAAAAATATCACATTATGTATTTTGTAAGATAGATATACAAGGACATGGAAAATACCCTGAATGACTCTGAGTTTGGGAAACACGGGTTTAACAGCTCATCTTATTTCATAGGTAGATGGGAAGGCCCTGTGATCGGGGTGGGTGAGGCAGAAACAAGGTTATAAGTTCTTGTTCTTGGATAATTAACTAATTATGGGTTCTGGAAATGTTTCCCATGCCTGATTCATCATGGGGACCAGGTGGACTAGAGGGTGAGACCCCAGTTCTTGCTCTGGCTCTGCTGTGACTGACAGGTAGACAGTTAGGTTCTAGATAAGCAAGAGCCCACAGCACTTGGCTGAGCAGAGCTGTGTTTGTGCATCCGCTTCCTCCCCAGTGGCAAGGAACCTACAACTGAGGATCAGTAGACCATCCCCTGGAGTGTGTGTCCTTCCAGAAGAGCGGCCTGGGAATGACAGATGATGTTGGAGATTAATGCTGGGGCCAGACATGGGGAAGTGGACATGTCTCCAAGGCCAGGACTGGAAAATTCCTCAGAGGCCTTGGGACATGATCATAGGTGCTTGTAGTGCTGGGAGGCGGGTGCACATGAGCTGACTCTGCTCATCTTAGAGTATAGCAGCCTAGGTTTTTCAGAACTTGATGCTCTTAGGCACCAGCTCTTGGCTTTGAAGAGCAGGTGCAGGATGGTCAGCTGCTTGAGGGCAGATACTGGCTTGTCTTGCTCACCAGTCTCCCCAAACCTATGGGCACATTTTCTGAATGAATGAGTGAATGAACATCTGTTGAAAGAAGCTGAGTTAGATAATCTTGAGAGGGTACTTCGCCTCTGTGTCTTCATTTGTAAAATATAATCATACTGTTGGCTAAAGCATACACTCTGTTCAGTTTGCCTCATAAGGCTGTTGTGAGATCAGATAAGCAGTGTTGGTAACAATAGCTTATTTTTTGAGGGCTTACTGTGTGCCAACTACTGTACCAAAAACTTCCCATGGACCGATCCCAGTTATCCCTGAGGGAGGTACACACTTCAGCACGACACTTGTGGGACCCAGTGCAAAATAAAAAATGCAAGGCTCTTTGTTCAAAAATTACTAAGAATTTCAAGATGGTGACTGCAGAGCACTAAACCCAGGGTGAGGCCCTGCAACCTGCAGTTGGGAGGTTCTGTGCCACTGCAGATGTCACTCACTGGTCCGTGGAGCTGGCCCTGACCGCAGTCCCCCATTTGTGGGTGATTTAACTGAGGTATAAAGAAGTTCAGAATCTGGCAAAGCCACTGTCTCCTAAGAGGCACACAGGATTCGTATCTTGGGAATTTGAGTCAAGAGCCCAGATTTCTGGCCACTAGTGTGTAATATCTTCCTGGGGAGATAGGACATACAGGAAAAAAGCACTACATAAATTGTGTCTTTTTTTTTTCTCTCAAATCTAAAGGGGCAGCCTTATGAATGCAGACCAGAAAAGAGGTGCAAGATGAGTAAGTTCTGGGGATCTAATGTACAGCATGGTGATTAGATTAATAATACTGTACTGTATATCTGAAATTGGATAAGAGAGTAGATCTAAGTGTTCTCACCACATACAGCCCCCAGAAGAGAACTATGGGAGGTGATGGATGGGTTAATGAACTTGATTGTGGTCATCATTTCACAGTGTATACATATATTAAACCATCACATTGTACATCTTAAAAAAATCACCTTGTAAAATGTGTATAGTTTTTGCCAGTCATACCTCGAGCTGGGGGAAAAAAAAGAGGCCACAGCAATGAGGAAATTTTTGAAAACCACTTCCTCCCAGAAGCCGTAGCTGCCACCAGCAGGCCGGGACTGCAGGGACTCCCAGTTCTTACACAGGGCACCCTCTCCTCACACTGTCTTCCACCCTCATTTAGGTACTAGAAACATCTCGACAGGTACTGATTGGTTTGAGGCCATCAACTTGAGTTTACAAAAGGGGAGGCCATCCCTAATCAGGGTGATTAGAATCCCCTGTGAATTGTCTCCGAGCTGCTCTGGTGGCAAGGAAGGAGCTAGAAGCCACTAGGGTTTTGAGAAGGCTCTCGGGGCAGAAGGCAGGCAAAGTGATGGAAATGAAATTGGAAACTGACAGTGAAATACGGACCTGGAGGGCAAAGCCAGTTTGCCAAAGGCTCCTGTGAATCCAGTAGCCAAGAAGCCCTGGTTTGTCTCGTCATAGAGGGTTCTTCAGTCTCCCACCCTGCCACCTCCCAGGGGAACAGAGCCTAACCCTGTAACTCTCTTCAATGGCCCTGCTTCTGTGCTGACACCCCTCACCCCTCACTTGAATTCCCATTTGGGAAAGAGAAGTGCTGTGTTTAGGGAAATTAAATACCAAGTGCAGTTACAGCTGAGTTTAGAACATGACTCCAGTGCAAGATGTACATGAGGACTTCTTTTTAATTCTCTTGGCAATGAACAACTCCATTAACCCAAATTAAGGCTGTAGAGCCTTAATAGTATAGCTGAATGGAGACTACCCTACAGGCAAGTGGTGTGCTTGAGAATTCTCCATCTCTCGCTGTTCGCTGAGAGGGATTTGACAGTCATCTTGAAGGCAGAGGGGGTAGAATCAGCACCTAGACCAGGAGTCAGCAGATTTCTTCTGTAAAGGGCCAGATAGTACTTATTTTAGACCTTGCGAGCCATATGGCTTCTGTTGCGATCACTCAATTCTGCTGTTGGGTGAAACCAACCACAGAAAATATGTAAATGAATGAGCATGTTTGTGTTTCAATAAAACTTTATTTATAAAAACAGGAGGTGGGCTGGATTTGGTCCGTGGTCCCTAGTTTGTCAACCATTGATCTAGACTTCCCTTTTGGAGGTCTCAAAGTTGAATGTACCTGAAGATTACAGGGGTGGATTTAGAGAGACAACAGGGGTTTAAAGGATTTTCTGAAGATGATTTTGATTGTATATAATTTGCAAAGACTTTGTTCTCAGCAGCCCTAGCCTAACATACTGTTATACGTGATTAATTTTTTTTAAAATATATTTGAGAGAATTGGGTTAGATAGAGAGGTTAGGTAACTTGTCCAAAGGCATCCAGCTAGGGAGTGATGGAACTGAGGTTTGAACTCTCTCTCTGCATTTACCTGTCTCACAAACATCTAGAATTGACTGATCTGGAAATGACTTCTCTTTCAGGACAGGACTTCTCTTTCAGGACAGGGCTTCTCGCAGACTACTGCTCACTTAGGTACCTGATAGGGACTTCTTGGTGACTGGAATGATGTGATTAGAAGGAAGGATAGGAAGGGTGTCCACTAGGGGAAGGTACTAAAGGCAGTATCAGCCCCCACTCACCCATCAGTTCCTATCCTCTTCCATCTCCCCTCTCCCCCGCCTCCCTGCAATATAAATCCTTTGAAATATGGTAGTGCTTTCAGTGGACCTGGACATTTTTTATGAGATGTCAGGATCATATTTGGCCAATGTCACAGGATTCCCATTTCTTGACGAAGTATGATGTCATTTAGAAGTTCATGTTCTTGACATTGTTTCGAGAGCCCTGCGTAAAGAGCCAAATCTGTTTTTACGGGCTCTCACGGCAGGGAAGCAGCCATGGTAATGCATAGCCGTATCAATTAGAAGTGGATTAATTAAGCAGTAAGACAGGAGCAGCAGTGCATTTCGGAGAGGTTATTGCACGGCTCATAGAGTGTTGCTAAGGCACCCAGCCAAGAGTTGAGTGACTTCCACTGGCCAAGGCATTTCAGCCATCCAAGACGTGTAATGTTCTCCCAGAAACAGTATCCTCTGCCATCCATTTCCACTGCGAGAAATAAAAAGACCCTCTTATTAACTAGGCGTTATTAGGCATGGGCAAATTGACAGCCATTTCATTATTTCATAATTATGATTAATGGCCTTCCCAATGAAGTCATCGTCTGCTATCCCAAAGCCAATTGGTCTCTTTGGGGATAGTGTCACCAAGTCATGGTTAATGTTCCTAGAAGCATGGAATGCATAGAGTGTCACAAGCCCTGGGAGGGGAGGGTGAGTCCTAATTGCCTTTGGAAACTGTTTGCACAGGAGACAGACCTCTTCTTGGGGAAAGTAAACTCTGAGGAGGCCAAGAGGTGTGGTGGGTGCATGAATGTGGTGACGGGAGAAGCAGAGGCAAGAAGAGGCAGGGTAATAGCTGCCCCGAGCCTTTAAACATACTTTACTCTCTACTAAAAGCATTCACGTGGAGTTCTCATTTGAGAACCTTAATAACTCTTTGAATTATTTTTTTATACTAGGCATTCCAGAAATATAAAGAGGAATCACGAGGTTACAGATAATGTTACAGGCTGAGTTGCATTGCCCTCCTCCCCCCTTTATATGTTGAAGCCCTGACCCCTGGTACCTCAGAATGTGATTGTATTTGGAGATAGAGTTTTTAAAGAGGTAATTAAGTTAAAAAGAGGAAATGAGGATGGGATCTAATACAATATTGTTACCCAACTCAGGTTCAGCTGCTCCGTTGCTCAAAAGCCAATAATTGGAGTGGCAAGTGTCAGGAGAAAGGGAAGGTGCTTTAATCAGAAAAGCTGGTCACCTGGGGAGATGATGGACTCGTGTCCGGAGACCAACTCCAAAAATTCTGCTCAGTCATGATAGTTTTTAAAGGGAAAACTGGGGGGAAGAATCTGAATGAATCATTGAGGCAGGAGGTTGGTTTCTGCCTCCTTCTCCATTGCGTGCAGGCTGGCTGACTTTCTTTGGTTGTTCTCTTGGCCATGTGATCTGCCTGCAGGATTGCTAAGGGGGCTGCTGAGAGTAGGGAGCTCATCATTCTTTAACTTCTTAAGTCTTTATTCTTCTCCTTATCTAGGAAAAGAATCAAGAAGTTAGGAAAGGCATGGTGTACACTCAGGGGAGCATGTCAGGAGTTAGTTTCAATTATTTAGTGAACTCATTCTTATAATTAGATTATTTTAAGGTTAGAAGGGGACATAAATGGGCTAACAGGAAAGGGCAAAAGAGCTGCTTTCAATATGATGGGTGTCCTTATAGGAAGAGGGAATTAGGACACAGACAGGTACAGAGGGAAGACCATGTGAAGACACAGGGAGAAGACAGCTGTTTCTGAGCCAGGAAGAAAGGCCTTAGAAGAGACTAACTTGCCAATACCTTCATCTTCGACTTCTAGCCTCCAGAACTGTGAGGAAATAAATTTCTGCTGTTTGAGCCACCTGGTCTGTGGTACCTTGTTATTGTAGTCCTAGCAAACTAATATGGATAGAAATGAAATAGAACCCAAGGTGAAATGTGATCAGAGCTACAAGAAAGGGTGAATAAAAGAGATAAAATACAGTAAAAAGTATTTGGCGGGTGGGTATATGGGCAGTATGTACCCAAATTTAAAATTTTTGTACCCCTTGACCCAGATAGGACACATTTAGAAATTTATCCTAAATATCAGACAAATTTGTGTGGATGTATTTAAAATGATGGTAAATGCAGGATCATGAAAAAATGGGAACTATCTGCATATCTGTGTGTAGAAGATTGGTTCAACAGAGTATGATACACGGATGCCATGGAATAGAACAAACCATTGAAAAGGGTGAGGTGGAGCCAATGATACTGATGTGAAAGATGTCTACAATATATTGTTAAATTAAAATAGAGCAGGTTGGGGGAGGGAGGGTATAGCTCAGTGGTAGAGTGTATGCTTAGCATGCACGAGGTTCTGCATTCAATCCACAGTACCTCCATTAAAAATAAAAAAATAAACCTAATTACCCCCCCCCAAATAAATGAATACAAACAAAAAAATAATAAATAAAATAGAGCAGGTTGTGTTGGAGGATTCCATTTACATATACTTACATTTTAAAAACATCTAGAAGAATACATACCAACAATTAACAGTGCCTTTCTCTGGGTGGGTGACTGTATAGGGGGGCTTTGATTTCCTCCTTGATGCAAGTTTGGAAGAAGAAATGTGAACTCTCAGAGGAGGGACGATGCTCTATACCTCATCAGTAAATCGGGTTCTGCTCTTCTCATCGGCATGGGTTCTGAGAACTGAATGAATGCACGTGTGCTTGGGACAATAAACTAAAGGAAAAATAACCACCACTTAACTCAATACTGTTCTAGGTGCTTTTCATGAAATGACTCATTCAATCCTCCCTACAGCCCCATGAGGTAGTGACTTATAATAACCTACATGTATTTGGTCTTAGTCCTTGTTTCTGGCACAGAGCTTCTAAAATTCTTGAAATTCCCTAAGCGATTAGAGTGATAAAGATGTTTTTGGTTACATTAACACGGTGACTTTGGCTCACACCTAAGGAGGGGGGCTGGTAGCCAGTGGCGCCAACCCTGTGATGGGAGGGTTGGAATTTTCAGTCTCCACCTCCCCCCACCCGACTTGGAGGGGAGAGAGGCAGAAGATTGAGCGTAATCACCAATGGCCAATGATTTAATAACCACGCCTAGATAATGAAGCCTCCATAAAAACTCAAAAGGATAAGGCTCAGAGAGCTTCCAGGTTAGAGATCCAGAACACTTCCAAGTGTCACCGTGCTGGGCCCCCAAATCCACAAGGACAGAAGCTCTTTTGTCCAGGCCCTCACCTTATGTATCTCTTCATCTGGCTGTCGATTCTTATCCTTTAATATCCTTCATAATAAACCGGCCATCTATTAAGTTAGCAGTCTTCCTGAGTTCTGTGAACTACTCTAGCAAGTTGCTTGAACCCAAGAAAGCGGTTGTGGGAACCTCTGACTTATAGGCAGTTGGTTAGAAGCACAGGTAACAAACTGGGCTTGGGAGTGGCCTCTTAAGTGGAGGGCGGTCTTGTGGGGCTGAGCCCTTCACCTGTGGAATCTGATGCTGCCTCCAGGTAGACGGGGTCAGAATTGAGTCAAATTGTAGGACACCCAGCTGGTGTTGGAGAGTTGCTTAGTGGTAGTGGAGGAAACCTTCCTCCCCTCACATTGGAAATTGGTGACCTAGTCTTTGAAGTAGGTACTGGGGTGAACATCAATGTACAGAGAAGGAAACTGAGGCCCAGAGAGGATACAGGAGTTAAGCTGCCCAAGGTCACACAGCTACCAAGTACCTGAACTGAGATTTTGGGTCTAGGTAATTTAGCTGCAGAGCTTTTTATCCTAGTCAAGGAGACGTACTCTCTTTAAGGGGCTGCAATTAGTCAGGGTGTGTTGATCTTGAATGCAGGATGGGAAGATGACGATAGCAGCTTCCCTTTATGGCACACTTATTTATGTCAGGCAGTTTGTCCTTTGCCTGTTTCATCTCATGGGATCTTAATAGCAACCCTAAGGTAATATAATTGATAGTCCCATTTTTCAGATAAGAAACCCAAGGCTTAGAAATACTAAGTAACACAGGTTGCTAAGAAGTGATACTGGGACCCCGAACAAACCTATTAATGGTGCTTTATGGCCTTTTAGGCAGCTAGTCAGCTTTAGCAACACTGTAAGCCTCCTCGATATTTTTATCAAGTTGAAATCAGAATTGACTGAACGTCGTTGGCCACTTGAAAGATGAGTAGACAAACTTAGCTTTTCCTAGAGTCCCTGTGACTCCCTTCTCCCTGGGTCATGCATTTCTTAGAGCCCACCCCATGACAGGCACCTTGGAGGCCTGACGGAGCAAGGGTATCTCAGCAGGAACTGGTATCGGCCAAGGCCCCATGGCCGGAAGTGCTGTGGAAACCGGCAGGGTTTGGAACGAACACTCCAGGGTGGCTGAATAGAGAGCCCCAGTAATGACTGAGATGTCATTCCCGTTGGCCTGGTGGGTTGGGGACTTGGAGTCAAATTTAAGTTGATTTAAAGAAGATAAAGAAAAAAAGCCATTTCTCAAGCATGGCAACATCTCGTGGGAGATTGATACCCATTCTGTGTACTTCCTTTGCCCTTTCCTGAGTGCTGTTTTCAGTCTCCCGTCTCTGGGGCTTTGTGCATGCTGTTCCCTCCACAGAGCTGCCCTCTGTGCCTTTTCTACTTTCAGAGGCCAAGCCATTCTTTCTAGAGCCTGCTCAAAACCCAAGAGCTCTTAGCTACTCCGAAGGCAAACCTGTTTCTCCTTCCTTATCCTCTCATCCTTAAACCCTTTGGTACCTCGGTCACAGTTTCACCACATTCTAACTTGAAGCATCTCAGTGTGAGTGATTCCCTCTCCTCCCTGCAAAAAACCTGTGACCCTCAGGAGAAAAGTATTCATTCATTCTTTGTGTTTGTATCCATCACATCCTTCTTTGTTTTGTTTTGCATCTGTCAGAAGCCTCAAAATATATACACTGATTTAAAATGCAGGGGAGTCATTTATTCTGAATCTGCCAGCAGCTCAATCCCTAGGCTTATTTTCTTTAATAATAATAATAATAATAATAATAATAATAATAATAATAATCATCATCATCATCATCAGTATTTATCAGGCACTTACCATGTGCCACTACAGTGCTATGCCTTCAGGCACACTTTTGTTTCCCAAACCAACCTGAGGTAAATATTATCATCCTGCCCACTTTATAAATGTGCAATGGAGGCTGCCATATAGGAAGCAATCAGTAAAATATGTGTAGAATAAATGGTGAATTTATGCAAGTTTACGTTTCTGGAAAGTAGTAGAACCAGTGTAGAGAACCAGCTCAACCTTCAATTCTGCCCCTCCTTTCCTCTTTGCAGGACCAGCTATCTAATTTGTGGGGCCCAGTGCAAAGTAAAAATGTGGGGTCGTAAAATTAATAATTTTTACAGCAGAGCATTAAGCAAGTAGAGGGTCCTCTTAAGCGTGGGGTCCTGTGCATCTGCGGAGGTCGCATGCCCACGAAGCAGCTCCGACCTCTGGTCCTACCATCCCTTCTCCCTCCGTAAGACTGAGCCCATGTCCTCCGGCTTACCTTGAACTTGTCTCTTTCAGGATTTCTGGGATGCGTCACCTCTTTGGCTGCCAATCCTTTGACCCCGCTGCTGCCTTTTGTGTTCCAGGTGTAGGCGTTTGAAGGTTGGGCAAGAGTTAGAAGTTTGCACTGTGGGTTTGAGGTTGGGTAAGAGGTGGTAGAGCTGAAAAGCAGAGTAATCAGGGCTTGTGTGAATGGGGGGGGTCCTTCTCCATGGCCAGCGATCAAGCTGAGTGTGATGGAAAGATGATTTAGGACAAGACAAGAACGATGTTGTACGACGTTGGTTTGGTAGATGGAGGAGAGAAGGACCACACTGTAACACTAATTACAGCTGCTCCCCACCAACATTTATTGGAGGACAAGCACTGTGCCAAGACCCTTATATCCTTAAAATTTTTTTAATTCTCGCAAAAATCCTATGGGTCAAATAATATTAATATGCCCTATTCATAGGCAAGGAAAGTGATTCTAAAACCTCTGAAGAACTGCCTAAGCGTTCATGTACTCCAGCTGAGATCCCAGGGAACTCTAAATAGCACCTCCCCCTGGCCCCTCTAATGAGCTGGTTTAAAATAGCTTCTCCTGTGTGGCAGAATGGCTCCCGGTCCTGGGGCTGGTGGAGGGGGAAGCGATCTAATCCATTTAGAAAGTGGTTCCTCTCTTGCTGTTTTGTCAGGGAAGGTGATACCTGAGTCCAAAGATGAGTAATTAAAAACCCTCTTAACACCACTTGAAATCAAGTGGCTCGTATGCCGCACGCTGAGTCTTCCATCCTCTGGGCTTGGGGTAATGATTGTCTTTTAATACCAGTTTCAATTGCAGTTTGAATCTCATGAGAGGCAAATAAAATAAACATCAGACAATCTTTTAAAAGATAAACAGAAACCTACCAAAAAAAAATTTCTGCCCGATAATTATGTTTCCCATAATTTTGCATCCCCCATTACTGTTTGAACTTAAAAAAAGCAAACCCCAAACCCCAAACAACATACACCCCTTCGAAATGTAGTTTGGCTTCAAGTCATGTTGAATTTTTTTTCATGTCTAACAAAATCTCACAATTACTAAAATAGCTTATAGACAATTACATTTCATTGGGACTTCATATAGACTTGATGTGTCTACACTAGCAAGTTACTATGAATTTAACATACCTGAGTCGTGATTAGCCTTTTCAGAGCATGTCAGAATCTTCCTGAGTCACCCCGGGTGGACTCCCTTTTTCCTGGAGGTGGGATGTGTCAGGAAGTGGAGATCGGGCTGGGGAGGTGAAGTTCATCCATTCTTCAGGGACCATTCATCTCACCGGGCGGCTCCTTTTGAGCAGGTGCACGCTGCCTTCTGATGTGCCCGTGAATGATAAATTCTAAGTAGTTTGCTGTCCTTCTCTCCTTTCCTGCTCTTCCTGTTTTTTCCACTAATCAAGTCAAAATAATAATAACAATAACAATAACAATGGGCCATTTTTGAGTGTTTGCCAATAGCAAAACAGTCGAAACACTTTAAATACACTTTACTTATCATATCTCTTTTAAGCTTTGCAACCCCTCATGAAAAAGGCATTATTTTTATTTCATAGGGGAGGAATCTGAGTCTAGGAGAGGTCAAGAAACTTGCTCAAGGCCAAGGCCACACAATCAGTAAGCAGCACAATTGTGACATGAACCGCATCTTCTAGCTGTTAAGTGCGTGCTCTTCACTACTGTGTTTTGAGGGAGCCCTCCTCTAAAAGGCAGCTGAGAGGGGATGAGCCGTAGGGGTAGGGACTAGAGTCATGAGTGGTTCCAGCTCTTTAGTTCTGTGACCTCACACTCCATCCCAATCCCTGGGGGTCAGACAGCAACAGCCTGAGCAGAGACTTTCTAAAGACTGTCCACTGCAGCTTTGTATAAAATAGGGGGGGAAAAGTGTAAATAACCTTATTTTTCATCAGCAAGGGATTAAAGCAATGAAGGGTGGTGCCTGCACACAGTGGAATATTCCCCAACCACTGAGAAGCATGTCAGGACTGGAGAAGGACAGTCAGACTGGTTAAGGGACTTGCCCCAGATCATACTTTTGTCTTCCTCTGGCTCTGCATCCTGTCCTTCCTATGTCCTCCCTAGAATGCCCAATTGGTTTCAAGTGTCACATGGTTAGTTAGTCAGAACCGGGGCATTCCCTCTACTGATCAATATGGAACGGGAAAATGAGAGGTTCAGTAATGTGTTGCTTAAAGAGTAACTTGGCCTCAGCTAAACCTATATTTGAATCTTCAGCTGGCAGGACTCCATAGCTCTCCATAATCTCTCAGCATGACACCGGAGCAGACGCAGTGGCTTTGCGGTCAGTCTAGAGGACAGACTTCACCTAGCTCCTCCTTCTCCTCTGGCTGGTGCAGAATGGCAGAGAGAAGATTGGGTGTCCAAGAGCAATTAAGAGAGTGTTGGGCCAGGTGAATCTTGTGACTGGACACAGCAGTGACCTCTGGGGACTGATGATCAGCACCATATTGAGACTTCTCAGTGGATGTCAGTGTGTCTAGGTACCTGTTTCTTGTATTTGCCAGTGTTTTCCAGAGAAACAGAAACAACAGGGGATGGATGGATGGATGGATGGATGGATGGACGGACAGATAGACAGACAGACAGATAGATAGATAGAAGAGATTTAATATAGGAATTGGCTCACATGGTTTTGGAGGTCTAGAAGTCCCATGATCTGCAATCTGCAAGATGGAGAACCAGGAAGGCTGGTGGTGTAATTCAGTCTGAGTCTGAAGGGTTGAGAATTGATGGTGTAAGTCCTGATCTGAGTCTAAAAGTCTGAGAACCAGGAGGGCTGATGTCCAAGGGCAGAAGAAGGTGGATGTCTCAGCTCAAGCAGAGAGAGAGCAAATTGCCTGTCCCCCGCCTTTTGTTCTATTTGGGTCCTGAATGGATGGGCTGATGCCCACCCCCACTGAGGAGGGCCATCTGCTTTACTCAGTTCATCAATTCAAATGCTAATCTCTTCTGGAAACACCCTCACAGACACATCCAGAAATAATGTTTTACCAACTATCTGGACATCCCTTAGCCCAGTCAAGTTGATGTATGAAATTAACCATCACATCCTTAATAACTTGGCTCCAGAGAAATTCCCCAAATTTAAAGCAGCCCACAGGAAAAGAAGGAGGGTATCCCAAACTCCTGAAGTCTTGAACTAGAAAGTAAATTCAGTTATAGAAAGATAACATTATGTTTCTCACGAGCCTGATTTAGTGACCCGAGATTCACAGCTGCTTCAGTGATAATGATCCAAGTTCGTTTGAATGGAATTCTTGGGACGGTTCACCCTAGAAAGAGCCCAGTAGCCTTTCACGTTTTCTGCAGCAGGTTGGATGGGGGCCAGTCCTTCTGTCTCTGGGAAGATTCTGCATCAGTATGGCGAGAAGCAGCAGCTGATGATTCTGAGGATGTTAACTGGCTTTATTAATGATAACCACAAACCAGAGGCTGTGTGTTTTCTCCAGGAGTCAAGTGAGAGATTGCCTTGTCTCCTGCCGTTCCCACAGTATAATCAAGGCATCAAGCTAAATTAAAGGAAATGCCATCTTCTCATGACAGCAGGTGCAAAATTACCTCTAATTATGAATTTGCTAGGTACAACAGTGACTCTGCGTGAATTATAACGTTGCATTCATTAAAACAGCCATTTAGGGTCTGACCTACCTTAACACACCTACAGATTCTCAGAATTCAAGAGTGAGGCCATTTCAGCCCATCCACTGTGGTCTCAGAGATCTGTGTTGGTCTGACAACTTGCAATCTGAAAGCTTTGTTCAAAGCATAAGGTTCAGAGTAAGGAAAGCTGGGCCGAGCTTGAGTCTCAGACTTGCCATGGACTGGTGTGTGACTTGAACAAGTCAGTTAACCTTTTCGGAACTCAGTTCCTTCATCCATAATACAGAGGGGGCACAACTGGGCAATCAGTATTTAAGGCCATACATCTCAAGATGAATGTGCTACTCAAAGTGTGGGCCATGGACGAGATGCTTGTTGGAAATGTAGAATCTTGGTCCCTACCCTAGATCTACAAGTTTCAAAATATAATATGCTATGGATCATCTGGGGGTCATGTTAAAATGCAGTCTCTGCCTGAGTATATCTGGAGGAGGGCCTGAGATTCTGCATTCCAGTGAGCTCCCAGGTGCTGCTGCTGCTCCAGCTGCTCTCTAAAGTATACTGTGAGTGGTGAGGCTCTCAGATCCCTCCTAGCTGCATATTATCATAGCAGGTGATGTTTATAGAGTACTTCTTGTGTACTAGACACTGTGCTAAATACATGCATTGTTGCATTTAATTCTCATTAAAAATTCTACAGGGGGGATATGGTTAATGTCACCCACGTTTTGTAGATAATTAAACCAGAGATCATGGAGATCATGAAACCGAGGATCATGGAGATCAACAACTAGCCCAAGGCCACACAGAGGGCAGAGCTGCGATTTGAATCCATGTTATCTGGCTCTGTGGCTCATATGCGTGATGGCAGGACTCTATGACCTTCCAAGTAATTTAGCTTTTGAAAAACTCTAACTCTTGTTTCTTTGCCCTTCTGGGTAATGTTGTGATGCCTAATTCTCTACAGGGCAGCAGGATACTAACATATAGTTGATATGACCCGAGTTCTAACTCGTGCTATTCCAGGGTTGTATTGTATTAGATGGATGAATATACATTTCCTTACCAAAGGGGCGTTTTGAAGAGTTCCAGTTTTTTCCTATTATGAACAGTGCTGCTATAAACACACTTGTACATACACTTCAAACATGGTATGATCTTGGGACAGATCCTTGTATGTCCTGTGCCTGGACCAGATGATATGTGTTGTTATAGTTGGATAAATACTGTCATCTTGTCTACCACTGCAACTCATGGTTACACCAAATTTAGTGTTTAGTGGGGAATGCTAAAATTAAAGCTCCTCATAGTGGCTGAATTTAAATATTGAATCCTAAATTTCTCTCAGGAAAAATTCTCACCCCATAGTTTCAAACTGCAAAATTATTACCTGTGAGGATGGACTCCCCTTTTGGTTGGTTCCCTCTACCAAAGTGCTAATTCCAAAGTGCTAATTCTACCAAAGTGCTAATTCCAAGAAATAGTAACACTTTTTTTTTTTAAACTTGAAAATAAATGAAGAAGAGGAAGTTGTGAAGCTGGGATACGTTTGTGGAGTTTGATTTTTGAAAAGACATACCTCATATTTGGTAAAATGGAATTGCTTGGTTTCCCTGTTTGGCTCCAAGTAATTAGCCTAAACCTCAAAAGACTGTCTAGGGCAGCTCAAACTCCAGGAAAAAAAAAAAAAAAACCAAAAACAGGGATGAAGGCTCATTTTGATGAGAAGACTGAACTCCAAATGGTTGTTTGGGGAACCAACTTAGACTTCTGGCTGAAACTCAAGATGTTACACATTTGCCTACATATTTAATACTGTACTCAAGTTCCCAAGACTTCACTGATGGATTTTTTTATTTGTGAGTCTGCGTATTTCTCCCTCCTACAAATGGTTATTTCTCTACACAGATACACGTGGGAGAGTATTTAATTAGAACTGAAAATGTTTTGAGCATGTTAAGTACAATCTAAGTGATAAGTATCATGATCTTTAAATGCTACAATAAGCATTATAATACATGCCTAATTCACTGATGAGCACTTGGCATGTCTTTGACAAATTCTTAATAAATTGCTCAAAGGAGCCCTTTAGAAAGTGTCATTTCACACTGTATAACTCTACCTTTGGTATTTCTCAACCTTGTCTATCTGTAGAAATGGGAAATTCTCTTGAACATTTTTCTTAACTGATTCTGATTTATGGCTTTCGGTGGAAACTCCCAGGGACTTGTTGCAATATACTGTAAATGAAATCTGCTAGCTACACAATTTGAAAAGTGAAGGCTGTAGTCTCCAACTTTTCAAAAGCAGCCCATTTCACCTCGACAATGAATTATGGGATCCACAAGTACAGAGAAAGCCTGAATACTGCACTTGGTATGTATCTTCAAGGGAAAAGCTGTAAGAATCTAACAAAGGCCAGCCACAGCCAGGTGTCATCTGGAGGGCATTAAGAGAAGATTTGTAGCAATTTAGTTGATTGTTAGTGTTAGAAGCAGTGATTCCTTAGCATCAAAGTACTCAATAAATTCTCCCTGTGCCCCGATTTCAGACTTTGCAATTAAATTTGGGTGTAGGAAAAAGATGCTTTGGAAAATTAATTTTTAAATTAAAAATTTAAAGCATGCATTAATTTAGGAAAAGTCTATGGCTGCATAGCACTCAAATTACTTGAAAGTGGAAAATAAGCAACACTGAATTTGGCAGGCTCATTTATTTTTCTCCTACTATGTACCCCTAAGCAAGGTGTTATAACTGCAAGTATTTAATGGTAAGTATTTAATTTCAGTCTTTTATATCTGCACAAAATATCTGAAAAGGTGAAAGATATGCTGATGATAAAGGTGAAGCTCAAAGAAGTTAAACACATTGTGAGTGGAGGGAATTGGCTCACTGACTTAAAAAATAACATTTTATTTTGGAATAATTTTAGACTTACAGAAAAACCACCAAGATAATACATAGAATTTCTGTAAATCTGTTACCCTGTTTTACCTACTGTTAACAACTTACATAACCATGGTATATCTGCCAAAACTAAGGAACTAACATTAGTTCACTACTATTAACTAACCTCTAGATTTTATTCAGGTTTGTTTATTAATTAATTTTTCACTAATGTCCTTTTTCTGATCCAGGATCTTTTTCAAGACCCCACATTGCATTTTGTTGTCATGCCACATTGTCTCCTCTGGTCTGTGACAGTTTCTCAGTCTTTCCTTGTGTTTTTCAAGTCCTTGACAGTTTTGAGGAGGACTGGTTATATATTTTGTAGACTGTCCCTCCATTTGGATTTATCTTAATTTTTTTTTCATGATTTGACTGGGATTATGGGTTTCTGAGAAGAACACCACACAGGTGAAGTGCCTTTCTCATCACATCATATCATGTTATCCTGCTTTCAACGTAACTTACCACTGGCAATATTAACCTTGATCTCTTGGTTAAGTGCATGTCAGGTTTCTGGGGCTACATTTTGGATCAGTGGTAAAGAGTGTGCCAGTTGATTAGTGATGCCTGTTGTGAACACAGAATCTGTGGAAGAGTGGTACTCAAAGCAAGTACCTGTTATTTCTGACTCTTGTATAAGATCACCATCTCTTGCAGATGAAACTGAGGTTCAGTTATTCAGAATTTCATGTCATTGTACCTGTGGCTCTGCCACCCATATATATGTATTTATTTATTGTAGTTGATTTACAATACTGTGTTAATTTTAGGTGTACAGCAAAGTGATTTGGTTATAAATATACATATATATTCTTTTTCAGATTCTTTCCCATTATGAGTTATTACAAGATATCTTGAATATAGTTCCCTGTGCTATATAGTAGGTCCTTGTTGTTTATCCATTTTATATACAGTAGTGTGTACATGTTAATCCCAAACTCCGAATTTATCCCTCTCCCCATCCTTTTCCCCTTTGGTAATCATAGTTTGTTTTCTATGTCTATGAGTCTGCCATCCATATTTTAAGCATAAAAAAACAAATATTTGTCAAAAATCTATAATATGCAAGGGCCATATTTATGTTTCTCATTTAATAGACTAAGAGAATGTTAAAGGCAGCCTTAAGAGATAGCACAATTTCCTCATGAGATAGCGCAATTTCCTCATTATTATTTTTTTAATGGAAAAAATTTTAAATGCCAGTATAGGGAACAAATAGACCAGAGGCTCAAAAAGTTACAATTCTTGCCTGGAGCAGAGGAAGCTGAGACTGGAATTCTGTCTTCTGACTGCTTGAGTATGCTGTATCCCTGCTTGTATCTATTACTGTATTTGTGCAAGTTACTTAAGCCTAGTGCCTATGGTAATTTATGGCATGGTCTCCTCTAGGAGACCATTGAAATCAACGCTTTTCAATTCATAGGAAAATAATGCATCAGAACATTTTCTGTGTATCTCATCCAAACATTTTTGTTTTTACAAACAACTGTGGCCTTTCAAAAATCTACCCATGTACGAACAATTTAGTGAGTACCAGCCATTTATCAGGTACTGAGCAAGAAGCTGGCTCTACATTGGCAAATTAAATCGACATGGTCCCTGTAAGAACAAGCTTATATTCTAGTGGAGTATACAGATGTAAAATAAATTGAAATCATAACAGAATTATAAGGGATAAAAAATGCTATGAAGGAATCAAACACGGAGTGTCAATACAATAAATGAGGGAGGAGAACCTAATTAGCGTGTCCAGGGAAGACATGCCCAAGAAAGTGATGCTTACACGGAAAAGGAGGGAGCCTTGAAGTGTCTGAATCAGAGTGGGTTGTGTTTGCAGAGGCCCTAGAACAGAACAGGACAGGACAAGTCTGAGGAATGAGAAGAAAGCCTGCAAGGCTGGATTTTAGTTAACAGTGGAGCAGCAGATGGGGCAGAACCCTACTCGTATCAGCCCTTAGTGGTCCTGCATGTGGTGGCAGCTTTCCCTGGCAGGCTGGGTCAACATCCTGGGCAGGATGCAGGTGCCAGGGAGTTGATGTTCCAGGAGCTGTTTCTAACCTGTGATGAATAGGTTGGGGGAGACATGTCCCAGGCTCCCATCCCTTGGGGTGAGGGCAGGCGGGATGACTGAGAGGCTCGGTCTGTGCTCCCCGCCGTCTCCCAAGGGTCTTCCTTGGGACTGAACTTTAGGAGCCCATTGTGGTGAGCTGCTTATTGAGATACCTTTCGTTGGCTTCCTTCCCTTGACTGCCTCTTTCTCATTTCCTTATTGTTATCCTTCCAAATAAGCTCATATCCTTTTTCCAGGGTCTCATTTGGTGGAACCCAGCTGAAGGTCAATGGAGAAGGTGATACAAGCAGAGAATGAAGATGTAGGCAGAGGCTCGACCATGCAGTGCTTTGCAGGCTTTGTCAAGAAGTTTGATTTTACTCTCAGGACATCAGGAAAATGACTGAAGGCTCTTAAGAAAGGAGTCACTTGAGATTTAGGTTTTAAAAAGGATCCTCGACAAAGTAGGTTAGAGTTAGAACCATGGATTTAAAAGGCATCTTACACAAGAAATTGACAGAATTTTGTAAACTGATTGTACTACAATAAAATAAAATAAAAGGCACCTTAGAGACAATCTTTGTGAACCCTCCCTTTGTAGGAAGAGAAAAATGAGATCCTCAGAAGTCTACTTGCCCCAAACCACCCAGTGATAGAGGCAGGCCTCCTGTGAATTGGATCTCATGACCGAAACCTCTTAACTGATTAGAACTCCTTGTCCTACTGGTGGCTCTTTGGCTGTTTGCCTCTCGGAGTAGTTTCATCCAAGAGAGCTTTTGCTAAGGAAAACAGCATGAATTTTGAATTCAACTTTGTGTGGCTGAAGACTGCATTAGATAATTATCATAACATGTTAGACAGTTGAAATTGCAGGGGAGAAAAACAGTTAAGACGCTGGCCCAGTTATTAAGTATTAAAGACACTGAAGATTTTTGCTCTGTGATAAGTACCAGATAGGGCATGATAACCGTTTGCAAATATTTGTAAAGGTGCAAACAGTGAAGTGGGAGAGAAATTACTTAGAACAGTGGAGGGAAGCTCCAAGTAATGAGGTGGAACAAAAGGAAAATATTATTAGCTAAAGAGTGGGAAAAGGGTTTTTTCGAGGAGAACAAGTCAGTTGTGTTTACAGACAAACTCAATTGTCTGAGTGAACCTTATGTAGTATTTGAAATGATAAAGAAAAAAAAATTAGAAAGCTTTACACTGGCACATATCTCTTGTATTTCTTGAAATTATTTTCTCTTACCCTCTCACTTTTCAGACACATTTACTGTACGTTTGAAATGCAATTATTTCACAACAGAAGGGATATAATGCAGTTTGGTCAGTTTTATGATTGACTAAGTCAAATTTCTCTCTTATCAGAGATGGATGAATAATTGGACTACAAACCAAGTGTTCTCTAATTATGTTTCAGTCGCTGATTGTGGCACTAAGAGAGACTATATTACCACTGTTAATCATTTTACAGTGTTTTAACATTTGGGCAATTTTAAACTTCAAAAAATTGTCAAGGTTGTGAAATACTGCATCTTCACTGGAAGGTAAAAATTTCCAGTAAGAATTTGAATGGTTAACATTAAATTAAAAACAACAATACCACCATCACCAAATAAAATAAAAAAACAGTTGACTGTTTTACCTAAGTTGTTTCCAGTAGATTTAAGTAGTTATTACTGCATATGATTCACTGGCAATCATGGCTGTTTCTCCTTCTTTTATTTGGATTTGTTGGCTACACCAGCATCAATCATTTCACAGCCTATTAAAGTAACATGATCTGTCCACCCAAGGAAAAATACCCAACAATCCTCATGTTCCTTCTGTTTAGAGGGGGTCCTTGGAGGATAAAATGTTACAGATGGAAATGTGAGGTTCCTCTTCCCACCTTGTTCTAAGTGTCCTCATTGAATATAATTTCTTAGCGCACTGTTGGCTTTGTCATCAGTGAAGAGCCAGCAAAATAGCTGCTCTAATTATATCTCCTTAAGATGATGCCCATTTGATTGAGGGCTGGGCTGAAAATACACTCTACATTATCATATGAAAAAGCCCCAGAAAAAGCCCTGTCTTCAAACTGCAGAGTGAACCCTGCTCCAAGTGATTCTCAATGAAGCGACAAAGTGAAAAAAAGGCAAGAGCACTTATTTGACCACAGACGCATTGAAATATCACTTTGATGAATGCAAACACATCTGTCATCCGCACTAGGAGATGTTTTCTGTCACTAGACCAGTGAAGGCTGTTTTATCTCTAAGGACTAGAAACCCACACCAAGCTGGCTTAAACAAGAAAGGGAATTTATCATGAGTGTGCAGGAGTATGTGACACAAGCCACAAGAGGCTGCGATTAGACTCGAGAAAACCATCTAGAACAAAAGCTCTGATTCTCTTTGGTTCCCTCTGGGTCACATGGTATCTCATCTCTGCCTTTCTCTTTGTAGCCCCCTTACTGTCTTGCAGAAGATGGGCTCTCCTTGCTTCTCTCTTCCTGTATCTGCCCGTGGCCTTCACTTTGGACCACCTCAGTTGTAGCCACAGGCAGGGCCTCCGATCAGCATCCCTCAGTTCCAAGTCTAAATTCAGGGAGATGCAATCCGACCAGTCCAGTTACCTTTGTGTCTGCTCTTGGTCTACATAGCAGTGGCCAGGGAGATCTTTCATGTTCTCCAAACTTGGCTGCCAAGCCCAAGTTCTCCGAGAAAGGGGCTTATTGTAGATACCAAAAGGTGTCTACTACAGTTATCTTCAAATTATAACCCATGTGTTTATTTATTCACTCATTCGACAAATATTTATTGAGGGCTGACTATGTGCCAGGCACTGGGAATACAGAAAAGAACAAAGATTCACTAAGAAAACAAAGCAGAAACAATTCATGACCTCATGGAATGTTCTAGAATAAAGAGGCAGAAGAAAATAATTAAGTAAATAGAATAGGGAGAGTAGAAGGTGATAAAGACTATGAAGAGGCTGGGGAGGTGTAATTTGAAATGATTTGGTTGGTATTGCTTCGCTAAGCAGGTGCTATTTGAGCTAAGTCCTGAGGAAAGCAACTGAGGGAGTCATGTGGATATTGGACACTTCACTCTGAGTTTAATTTTTTTTAACCCCCAACAACTCATAAAATGACTAAAAAATTTTTTTTCCTTTGAAGTTCATCCCGGAAGTTTCTTTTCCTAGGAAGTAGGGACTGTCCTGTTAATTCAACATTTATATTTACCAAACATCTCAAGTGTCTGTAGCAAATCCTGAGGGTTTTTTGGCATTTCAGTATTTTAAAATGTGCAATGCAGTATTGCTTGGAGAAAACAAAGCAAGCAAATAAACCAGTGAGTTCCGAGTTTCACCCTTGAAAAGGGGAGCAGTGAAGGCATGCAAATCCAGCCAGCCTGGACCCTGAGCTCAGTAGGCATGGACACTGTCGAGGAAGTTCAACTGTGGGATGTGGGAGGGTGGGAAAGGTTGATCAGACAGTTATTCTGTCAGGCATTTCCAGTCAGACTTGTTTGGGCAAGAGCCACTTGAATGTTTTAATAAGTTCTGTTCACTTATTATTCTTTAACAGACCATGAGAGCTTGAGTGTGGTAAAAAATTCTTAAATCTTGATGGCTGTGTGTCTGTGGGGTTATCATTTTCTCCACCTCAAACATGGATGGTGGCGCACCCATGTTCATAGTGCCATTGGCCCATTATTCACTATATTCCACAGAGAGGAAAGCAACCTAAATGCCCATCGATAAAGAAAATGCTGTATGTACATACAATGGAATATTACTCAGTCTTAAAGAAGATGGCAGTCCTTGTCACATCCTATCACATGGATGGACCTTGAAGGCATTATACTAAGTGAAATAAGACAGCCACAAAAAAGACATGTATTGTTTGATCTCACTTATATGTGGCATCTAAAATGGTCAAATTCATAGAAACAGAAAGTAGAATTGCAGTTACCAGGAAATGAAGGAATTGTTATCTAATGGATATAGTGTTTTAGTTTTGCAAGGTGAAAAAATTCTGGAGATTGCCTGCACAATGTGAATATAGTTAACATTTCTGCCATATGATATCACTTACATGTGGAATCTTAAAAAAAAGACAAACAAACTTATTTACAAAACAGAAACAGACTCACAGACATAGAAAATAAACTTATGGTTACTGGGGGAAAAAGGGGTGAGAAAGGATAAATTGGGAGTTTGAGATTTGCAGGTACACACTACTATATATAAGATAGATAAACAACAAGTTCATACTGTACAGCACAGGGAACTATATTCAATATCTTGTAGTGATTTATGGTGAAAAAGAGTATGAAAGCTAATATATGTGTGTTCATGTGTGACTGAAGCATTGTGCTGTACACCAGAGATTGACACACTGTAAACTGACTATACTTCAATAAAATATATATATAAAGATTCCTTAACTGTGCACTTAAAAATTTTTAGTTAAAAAAATGATGGGATGGAAAGATAGAGACTGACAGCATCTTGGAGCAGCTGTACCAGTCCTGGGCTGCTCCCTCCAGACTTCTTGTCATATAAAGAAAATAAAGCTGTACTCAGTAGTTAAAAAAAAGTAGACAATGTCTCCCCAAAGCTTGCAGACTCCCAGGATGGTGATCAAGACTCTCCATCAACTGGTCTTAAATTTTGGTTTTCCATTTATCCTTTTGTCTTCAGAAGTTTTAGTCAATCTGGACCAGAAGCCTGGTGCAGTCCAGTCTTCCAGACTCATCTTTTTCACTGTAAGTCACTCTTCCAGGAGACTTTCTTGAGACCAGTGTTTGGGACAGTTTTCCCATTCTGAGTGCTCATATTTCTTGTGGTACTTAGCTCTTCCTGTCTTGTATTGGAACTTAGGTATAAATCTTCTCTATATCCTCTTCACGGTTATACTGTATGTTCCTTGAAGTCAGGAGACATGATTTTAAAATTACCACATTTTCCATAGCACCATCCAAGTGTCAGGCACATAATAAGTGCTTGGAATACAAGCAAACAAACCAAAAATATGGCCAGAAGTTTTAACCATGGCTGAAGTGGAAATGTATGAGGTTCTTAATAACGCTGAGCCTATTGATTCCATTATTTTATCTTCAAGTTTGGATATATGGCATGTTGATTTGAATCAAACAGAAGTCTCTAGGGTCATGTTAAGGATGGAATTCTGTGAAGTCAAGTGAATCAGTTGCACGGTTATTCTTAATCATTAGCTAGTTGAGACAAATAACACAGAATCGATCATTTTTCCATTTGACATTTTCATCATATAGACTGGAAGTTTCTAATTTTTTACAATATGAAAACCTCTATTTTTAATGCTAATTTTATGATAATAGTACTTTTGTGTCTAGGGAAGGAGAAAATACACAATAATAGAGCTATGACAAATTCAATGATGCTTCAAGAATCTTTTGTATCTTGTTAGTCATAGCACCATCTACATATATTTGAAAAACAGCAGAATTTGGTTGTGTGATGCATATGTTATTCTAACAACAGCTAACACATGTAGTTTAAATAGATTTTCAGAACTCTTTCCAGTGGAGCCATTGATGTAAATATCTATTGACTAACCAATATCTTGCAAATGTCTGTCTACATTTTGTGCAAAAAAACCACGGAGGACTAGATTCTATTCCAACACCTTTCAGCTAAGTGCACTATTTTTCTTATCTACCTTCTTTGGGAAGACTATGAAGTCTTACCCTCATATTATTTGTTGGAATCCTTCACTCATGGTTGGCCCTACCTTACACAATGAAACGTAGATGGTTTACTAAGTTAAATGTTAAGAAACACATGTCCAACCAATGACAGATCACTTTATGACAACTAGAGTGGGGTCTGGTGTTAATGGCCAGGATCTCCTTAATTGGATTTTGCTAAAATTCTTGCTCTGACATGCCTGTCTTTTGTTGATATTATCTGATGTCTACTTTGGTCACACAGATCTTCCTCTGTGTAGAATAGCAGCCCATGTCTTACAGTCTCAGTTTAAAGGCCACTTCTTCATGGAGGCCTTGCCTACTTCCTCTTAGCCTAGAAGACTTCCGCTTTTGTAAGTCACAACTGTGCTCATAATTCCACCATCAGGATGGCATGGCACGGACAGCAGGGACTTCATCTCCTACATACGTGTATCCTTAGCACATAGCGGCTGATCAGTAGATGTTTGCTGCATAAATGAATGAATATCCCTTGCTGTTTCATTTGGGGCTCTCTGCATCGGGCTGATTGATTCATTACAGAGGAATGTCCACCTCAGTCTAAAAATTTCTCAAAAGCCAGACCTAAGATGTGATCTTCATCGGTTGTATTTGCCTGACGCACCCACGCCTGTTCGTATTTGTGACTGCCTGTATATGTGCAAATGCTGAAGTCTATTCACATCTTCTCTAACATATAATCTGAAAAGTGTCCTGTCTTTCTTCACTGCCAGACAATTGTTTTTCAATAGTGCTTGATATCTGTCCCTTAGAATGTAAGTCCCATGAGGGCAAGAACTTTGTTTATCTGGCTTCTGTGATATTCCTAGCACCTATGCTAGTCCTTGGCAGGCCCCTGATAAACATTTGTTGTATGACTGTTGACGGACTGACTGATTTAATTGTTTGGAGGAGTGTTGTGATGTGGATATGATTAAAATGCTCCACACAGAGAAGCAGGAAGTAAACTAGGTACTCCTATCCATTGCCTTTAGTAGATACTGAGATAGAATAACAAGACTGTTCTATTCACGTATTAGCCTTGCTTTCCAAACTGCCTCCCTTTTCTTAAGGGAATCTCTAACTCCTTACATCCTCATCGCCCTCATACGCAATATGTTATTTCCTGGACACTGGACTTTCTGTCTTGCTTCAACTTCAAGTTCAGTAGGAGAAACAAATTGAGACTTTCAGGGACCTGGACACCAAAAATGTGTACTGCTTCTTGAATTACCCTCATCAGCGGTGCGGATTGTTGAGGAGGATAAATGAAGACATTATAGTTCAGGTTTGATCGCAAACCCCATTTGCATTCCCCAACAAAGAACAAGTCTGTGTTTCGCTGTGATTGTATAATAGGAAGTAAAGTACTGTGGCTTATGTTACTTGGAGTTGATTTAAATTTTTATGAACCTGATACCTCTGAAAGGCAATAATCAAAATGAAACCAGGGTAATTATTTTCATTTGAAAACATCAGAATGAGACCTCATTACATTCCAGGGAGTGACTCAAGGGGAAGTATGGGAAGGCGAAGCATAAACTCCATTTTGAAAATAAATTTCTTAAAATTTTCAGCAAAGTCACAGAAGGGAGTACAGAGCCAGAGGTGACGATTTTCAATCAATATTCCAAATTCTTTTAATTAAGGATGTCTTGGGATTGCAGACTGTGCTGGGACATACATATGTATCTATAATAAACAAGATGTATTTTGTAGAAATGGATTTGGGTTTTGGCATCGACTTGATAGGGAGATCAAAGCACTAGCTGGCATTAGAAGGATTTAGATACATTTGTCATAGGCAGCTGTTATGCTAATCTCATTTATGCAGTTGTCAGCTGATAGGCTCTGATGAGCCAGCTGAGTGGGAAAATCATTATTCCATCCCTATTGTGATAAGTGTTATTTATTACTGTCAAATGGTATTAATGTTTGATTCAAAGATGGGGAGTGGGCACCATCTACACAAAGTTCAGCCATTCATGGTCAACTGCAACAAAAGGAATCGCTGAATTCCAGCCAAACGAACTTCATTTCTGGGTGAAAAAAGAATAATGGATTTAATTTGCATATGTTTTAAAAGGGTAATGAAGTAATATGATGTTTATCTTGGTTGAAGAGTGGTAATTTTCACTGGCGGGACTCCAGCTTCGTTGGAGCCATTGTGAAGCATTTACTGTTGGGTTGGTGTGGAAGGACTTTTCAAAGCAGCAGGTGCATTGGGGGTTGGGGGGAGCAAGATGATTTATTCATTAGGCCAAAAATGAGCAATCTGGACATCTATTTTTTCTTCATCTTCCTCAGAAATGTATATAACTAAATCCCCTCTCTCTTCCCCTGTGATGGTGATAGCCCCTGATTTTCACATTCCTTTTGTGGCCTTTGACAATTTAATTATGTGAAATCCCTAATCCGTCACTCACTTCATTTCTGTTCCCCTTTTGTTATGATCAGATTTGCTGTTTCCACTCCATCTAAACTGATATCTGTACAGGCCTGGTGTTTTGGAATGGAGCGTGGCTTTCTTAGGGTAAAGCTAGGAGACAGTTAAGGAAGGCTACCAACGGCTGAGGGTTTGTTCTTAAGCATTTTGTTAAATTAACTGCTCAGCTGAGCTCTGAGTTGTTAAAAATGATTCCCCTCTGTTTGGGGACTTGCAGAGAGCTGTCCCCCTTCCAATACAGCTGCGTTGGTTCATGCCGCTTTGGATTATTTTTCTTGCGTTAAAAATACAGATAACCTAATTATAGCACCTCCCCAGTTCCCAAACGCCTCACTTAATGACTCATTAGTGCAGCGAGAACACTTTCCATCGCTTGCTAAATAATATTCCATTTCTGAGGACTTCATCTCTTTTTTCGTATTTGCTCTGAAAAAAAAAGTTTGACTCAACATATTTCAGAGCCTTTAGATTTTGCTGATTGGCTCCATTTCTATAACAAGCTGGTCACTTTTCAGGATCTAGCTTTTCCCGTCTTCTGGGGTTGATAAAGATCGGGGCAGATGCTTTTGTTCAGTGGGAGAGGGTCACAAGGGATTTTGTAAATCCCTGAACTCAAAGAAAACTGTCTTCCTTCTCACCCAGCATTTAATGGGGTTTCATTGGAATCCAGAATCTGCCATTGTGTGACTTAATCCACCGTGTTTCCCCAGAAGCCAATATAATGCCTGGAACAGAGGCCCTCAAGGAATATTCGCTGACTAAATGAACGAACCTTAGGAAGCTTATAGTCTAGTTCAAGGGCTGGCAAACTTTTTCTGTACAGGACCAGACAGTAAACATCTTAGGCTTTGTGCACCATATGGTCTTTGTTGTAACTGTTCAACTGCTGTTGTAGGATGAAAGCAACCACAGACCATACATAAATGAATGTGCATGGCTATGTTCCAATAAATCTTTGTTTACGGTTACTGAAATTTGAATTTTATATAATTTTCACATGTCATGAAATATTTTTATTTTGATTTTTTTTCCCCCAACTAATCAAACATGTGAAAATCATTCTTAGCTCACAGCCATACAAAAACAGATAGTGGATTGGATTTGATCCGTGGGCCATACCTTGCTGACCCCTGGTCTAGTTAGTCTACAGGGTGATGAAGTGCTCACTTCTCTGGCCTCACCTCCTGTTTCTCTCTCCCTCCCTCACTACCCTCCAGCCACTTTGACCTCTTTTCTGTTCTGCAAACTCACCAAGATTGTTCCTACTTCTGGACCATTGCCTTTGCCATCCTTCTGCCTGGAACACTTTGCCCTCAGACGTTCCCATGACTGGTTTCTCCTTCTCACAATTTATTTGGGTCTCAGCTCAAATGACAAGTCTTCACAGAGGTCTAATACCCCATCTCCAAGTGGGCATCCCTGTCCCAGCCACTGTCCTTTATTCCACTGCATCTTGTGTCCTTATCAACATCTGAGATGATTTTATAAAAGACATCTCTCTTCTAGAATGTAAATTCGTTTAGAGAAGGACCGTTTTCTTGGTCTTTTAGAATGTGGTTCTTCGGTGCCTAGAACAGGGACAGTCACGGTTTGTGGACTGAATGGGGTTGGTGTTACAAGTATACAGGGTGCAGAAGGACATAACTGAAGACACATGCTCTTATTCTGGAAGTATTTTGATATTCTTCTCTGCAAAAATCTCAACAATCAAATAAGGGAGGAAATGTATGCTCAAATAACTGTGATGTAAAGATACCAAGCACTGAGAGCCACAAGGGATTCAAAGGGGGTATAGATCACCCCCAGGTAGATGAAAAGCAGATGGCTTCATGTAGGAGGGAGTCTTTGCAATGAGCATTGAGTCTGCAGGAAGGAGTGAGGAAGATTCACCACAGTGTGGGTTTCCAGATACAGAGGACATATCCAACAGACACCGATTCTTAGGGATCATTTATGACTGTTACATTCAAGTGAAGAACCCACCCTGTTTCAGTAGAGAGATCCGAATGTAAGTCTTTGAATGCTTATATTCCTAAGGAACCTCTTGCAGAGAAGTGTGTTAAATACTTAGTCGAGTCTCTCCATTAAAGATCTATCACCATAGCAACAATTAGATGCTAAGAGCTTCTCCCAGCAAGTGGAGTTAATGGACCATGTGAACAAAGAACAGGTGTGACAAATATTATTCTGCTTGTCGTAAATAGTGTCTTGAATAGCATCTGGCTTTTGCTGGCCACCTAGCCTCTTCTCCATCACCCCTACACACAATTTCACGCCAGTTTCCCCAAGGTACTGTGCTGTCTCATACCTTTGCATGAGCTGAAACCTTTCCTTCACATATTCCTTGAATGTCCATGGGGCTAAGGAAGGTAATCTAATGAGCGAAGTGGACTGGGTGGGTTTTGGGACAAGCTGGAGGGTCCTCACTGTATCTAAAGAAAGGTCCACTGCTTGATCTCAGCCAATTTTTGTCACACAGGAATGTGGGCTCTAGGCTGACAAACCTTCAAACTTTTTTTTTTTTGGAGAAATGGGAAATCTGAATCCTTAAATATTAGCAACTAGTTTAAATTTTTTTTAATACAGCTGACTGTGAGATTTGACTGCCCTACTGGTTTGCTTCTTTTAGTCTAAGCTAACTCCTCATCCTCCTTTATGATTTTGCTCAAGGGCCACCTCTTTCTTTGCACTTTCATACCTTGTACATGCGACTACCATAGTTCTATTTATTTATTTATTTATCTATCTGTTTATTTATTTATTTACTGAAGTACAATCAACCACAGTGTGTCAAGCTCTGGTACACAGTACACTGTCCCAGCCATGCGCACACAAAAATATATTCGCCTCACATTCTTTTTCTCTCTAAAGGCGACTACCATAGTTCTTATCATGTGGGCTGTAATTCTGACTGGACTCCTCGGAGACCCCAACTAGATGATGAGGTCCTAGGAGATGAGGATTAGAAGGCAGCAAGCTTAGCCCATGTGGCTTTGGACTCTTGTTACCACTCTGCCATCAGCTAAGTTCCATGAAACTCACTACCTCACCAGATATAGATATAATGTTGTCAAGGAAACTATACAGCATCCCTTTACATGTTCCATGAAAGCATCAGTTGAGTTTTAGTTCCAGAAAGGCTTGGCATTCTCTAAGCAACTGGTGTGTGTGTGTGTGTGTGTGTGTGTGTGTGTGTGTGTGTGTGTGCGTGCTTTGCTTTGGCCTGCAGGGAGCTCTCTGCCTCATTTACAGTTCACCTCTGTATGTTCCCCTGACCATATGTTTTCTTTCATACTAGTTTATTCTTTGTCTTACACTCTTGTATTTCAGGTATTTTTTTTTTAAAGGAAACTCAAATATTTTTTTTTGAACATGAAACAGAATATGAATAGATAAAGACAAATCACATTTAATTTTATATTTTTTCCAAGTTATTCTTTGCGTTAGTTACAGAGAATGGGGAAAGTGAGCATGCGACGTCTTTTACCTTTCTCATTAGTCAACACTGAGCCCACCAACAATGTTCTGTGGATAAATATTTGATGAATATACACCGAGTGACGAGTAGACAATGAGATATTTGATCATGTCAATCAATTTCCTTTAGATAATCCATTTAAAGTGGCAAATAAATTGATGAGGCAAACCACGGTTTTCATTATCGAGAATGAAGATGGGTATTTGAGATCTTAGCTCCTTTGCCACATTTATAATTTTATTACTAGAGCTTCACACCAGAGCCGCTAACGAGAATAAGTTTAAGAAGACTGAAATTACATCACATTATAACTGACACTTCTAGGATTAATTTTACAACTTGTGATTTTAATTTTGGTGAAAATGTATTTAAAATTATCTCTTGTCACCATCTCTTATTAAACATAATGAAACTTGATGACATTCTAATAACATTAAACTGTTTTGGTAGTCACTGAGGTTAGTCTGAAAAGACTATTCAAGCTAAGAAAATAGTGGATCACTTTTGAAAGACAGTATTTGGGGAGCTTTGAGGAGCTGAGTATTTCATTCAGCTCACATACTACATTATTGCTCATACTCGTGGGTAATTTAGAAGGTATTCTGTATGTTAGAAAAACTGGTGTGCAATTAATGGGGGGAAATCAAGGACATTTTAGCAAAGAAGGAAACAAGAAGAGGGAAGAGGTCACTTCACTGCAATTTGGTGTCTGTGTTTTGGGCTGGTTTTTATTGTTAGCAGGGCCATGAAAAATACTGGGTCCCCAAAACTTGGTAAATAAAATTCCTGATGTAATGAGGTCATTGCATTTATCTTTTTAGATCTTCCTTGTCTCCTTTCTTCCCTCCCTCATATCCTTCTTTCTTTTCTTCCTTCCTCCTTCATTTCCAACCCAGGTTTCAAAATGTCATGATCTTCTTCTTGGATCAACTTTTTCCTTTTGCCAGATCAGGCAAAAAATTACTTTGGGATAGAATGATATTACAGAGTGGGAAAGGTTAGATCACAGTGGGATTATAGTTTCTCGTTTTCCCTAATGGTGGAATAATTGTTGGCCTAAAAGCTTGTTACATTCCTAAGATTTGCTAATTTAGGGACTATATATGTTCACTTCATATATCTTCTTTTGTGTTTTTCTAAGAAACTTGTGGGTTTTTCATGACATTCTTTCAACTCTATCTTGGGTCACTCCCTTCTCTGCCTTTAACCTCATTCCCAGATGTAAATGATGTTAATACAACAGACATGTACTGCATATTTACTATATGTCAGTTGCCGGCTGGGTATGGGAGATCCTGACCAGAATAAGACTCAATGTTTGCCATCTAGGAGCTCATTGTTTAGTGGGAAAAACACTATTATTTGGACAAGTCAATGAATAATTCTAGGATAATCAGATAAGTGGTACGAAAGCCTATCACCTAAGTACCAATAGGAACAGAAGGAAAAGAATGATTAGAAAGTTTTTCAGAGGTGACATTGGAAATGGGTCTGGAAGGATCTGTAGTGCACTAGCCAGAGAAAAAGAGACAAAAGAATTCTGGTGGAGGGAAAACATGTGCAAGACCATCATGACCACCCCCACAAGTAGAGCTGGATATAATGGAAGCAGAGGGACCTGGTATCGGATGGGTGGGTGGAGGGAGTCTTGGGAAATGAAGCCAAGCTCAGGCTGTGGAAAGCCTTTCCTGTGCTAGGGATTTTTGATTTTTTTTCGTGTGAGTTATAGGGAGCCATGGGCATTTTAAATAAGAGAAGAGGCATGATAGACCTGTGATTAAAGAGGATCATATTGGAGCAAAGAAAGGTTGAGAGGAAGACTTGGTAGGAAACTATGGATACAGTCCAGGTGAGAGATGATAAGAGTCTAACTAGGGTCTCACTAGATAATGGAAGAGGAGGGTAGATTTGAGAGAGATTTAGGAGGTGGCATTGACACTGGGGACTGACTGGACAATAAAGATAAAGGACAGGGAGGAATTGAGGGTGACTCTGAAGCCATCTATTGCCTGATGTGTTCATTTCAAGATGGGATGGAATTAGATGCAGTCTGACAGCTCATGTGCCCCAATGTCTAGTGGAAATGGTGTCATGCAGAGAACATTCTGTGCTTCATTCATTTATTCTCATCCACTCACCTATTCATTCTTTTATTCATCCAACAAATATTAATTGAGAAATAATGCCTAGATGCCAGGTATTCTGCCAGTCACAAGGAATATGCTAAAAACTCAGAAAAAAGTCAAAAGCAAAATATCTTAAGGCTTTAAAACAGCACAGCAGCACACCTGTCATCTTCTTGCTGTACCTATTGAGGTAGAACCTGGAAGTACATGTCATCTCTCCCCTGCGCTGACCTAGGACCTTAGAAGTATGCAGAGGGATGTATTAGAAATACAGGTCACACCTTAAAGAACTAAAAATGAAGTTACCGTATGATCTAGCAATCTTACTCCTGGGCATATATTCAGAGAAAACTCTAACTCAAAAAGATACATGTGCCCCAATGTTCAGAGCAGGACTATTTACAATAGCCAAGACATGGAACCCAAGTGTCTATTGACAGATGATTGCATAAAGAAAATGTGGTATATATACATATACATATATAGATAGATAGATAGATAGATAGATAGATAGATAGATAGATAGATAGATAATGGAATACTACTCAGCCATAAAAAGAATGAAATAATGCCATTTGTAACAACATAAATGGACCTAGAGATTATCATACTAAGGAAGTTGGACAGAGAAAGACAAATACCATTTATCACTTATATGTGGAATATAAAAAATGATACAAACAAACTTATTTACAAAACAGAAATAGACTCACAGACATAAAAAACCAAACTTATGGTTATCCAAGGGGAAAGGTGGGGAGGAATAAATTAGGAGTTTAGGATTAACAGATGCTACTACATATAAAACAGATAAAGAACAAGGTCTCACTGTATACAACAGGGAACAATACTCAATAACTTGTAATAACCTAGAACGGAGAAGAATCTGAAAAACAATGTATGTACCAAACTGGAGATACCTCAAAAGACTAGGAATAAACTTACCATATGACCCAGGAATCCCGCTCCTGGGCATATATCCAGAAGAAATCCTACTTCAAAATGACACCTGCACCCCAGTGTTCATAGCAGCACTATTTACAATAGCCAAGACATGGAAACAGCCTAAATGTCCATCAGCAGATGACTGGATAAAGAAGCTGTGGTATATTTATACAATGGAATACTATTCAGCCATTAAAAACTGACAACATAACGCCATTTGCAGCAACATGGATGTTCCTGGAGAATGTCATTCTAAATGAAGTAAGCCAGAAAGAGAAAGAAAAATACTGTATGAGATCACTCCTATGTGGAATCTGAAAAAAACAAAAAAACAAAAAACAAAAACATAAATACAAAACAGAAACAGACTCACAGACATAAAATACAAACTTGTGGTTGCCAAGAGGGCAGAGGGTGGGAAGGGACAGACTGGGATTTCAAAATGCAGAATAGATAAACAAGATTATACTGTATTGCACAGGGAAATAAATACAAGATCTTATGGTAGCTCACAGAGAAAAAAATGTGACAATGAATATATATATATGTTCATGCATAACTGAAAAATTGTGCTCTACACTGGAATTTGACACAACATTGTAAAATGATTATAACTCAATAAAAAATGTTGAAAAAAAGAATATATGTATATAACTGAATCACTTTGCTGTATACCAGAAACACAACATTCTAAACCATCTATACATCAAAAGAAAAAAAAAAAGAAAAAAAAAAGAAATACTATTCACAGAAGGAGCAAGGTGGTTGACCTGGGTGGGATACATGCTATCCTAGAGAGAAAAGGAATCCTTGGAGCTTTCTGAAGTGCCCCCTTTGCCATCACAGGTTCTTGTTTCACACGTGGGAATTTATATTTCCTCTCTTACTTCACTCACCTTCTCACGAGAATTTTGATTTAAAAACTTTCCGGAATTTTGGTCCCAGCAATGTGTCTCTCTTCTGTTGTATGTTTTCCTTGGCACTCTTTCAGATATATGTGTTCTTCGATAATAATTGTTTGTTTTTTCTTGAAGTTAAAAAATATGTTATCTATCACAACACATCTGCATCATTCTCTATCTGGTTTTCTTTCCCCTCCAGCTTTATTAAGATAGAATTGACATCTGACACTGTCTACATTTCAGGTGGATAGTGTGACAATTTGATACACGTGTACACTGTGAAATGTTTACCACAAGAGTTAACACATCCTTTACCTCATGTGATGACCATTTTGTTGTTGTTGTTATGGTGAGTTCATCCTGCTTTTCTCCTAATTATTTCGTACACAGGCTTCTTTCCTTTCTCTGGAGAGTTTTTGTCCTTCCCCTCATCTTTATAGTCAACATATTCCTTTCATAGTACTTGATTTGCCTTTGATTTCCTTTTTATTCACTTAAATTTGATATGTTTCTGGCTAGAAATCAAATATATATATTTTACATTTTTTATCATGAAAAGTTTTGCATAAATGTAAAAATAGTAAATCCCCGTGTATCAGTCACGTCATTTCAACAATAATCCGCTCATGGCCAATCTTACTTCGAGCGACTTCCTTCTGTTTGCCTTCCCCTCCGCTTCCTGCTTTCCCACTGCTCTCTGCACTTGGATAAAGTCGAGTCTGCTGGAACCTGCCAGCTCTACCGTCTACTGATACTGGCTATCTTTCACTTCTTCTGATTTTAGGTTCTGTCACTTCTGTCTAGATAACTTTGTAACAAGGAACTTGTATGCTCCTCCATCCTGGATTGCTTAAAATCTACTCTTTTTTTCTACATTCCACAATTATAGACTGTTTCTATGTGAACAATGATGTATTAAATTTATGGACATTTCCATAAATGAGTTGACTTTAAGATACCCCCAACTCTACAATATGATTCTAATCAGCGCATTAATGAATGGGTACAGAAATGAGCCTACTTGCAAATTGCCAGATTAGATTTGTCCTTGTTTTACTAAAAGCTTTAACTAAAAGCAGGGCTTAAAATTCTGAAAATGATAAAGCTTCCTCCATTTCTTGGTCAAATTGTGCTTTTTAAAAGAATTTAAGAAATTTTTACTATCTGTTGACAGATGAGGTTTAAACAATGGGATAAAGCCTAAATCATTACATAAATCACCATGTAAAATAATGCTGTTATTAATAATGGTGTTTTAAAGTTACTTTCTCCAGTTACAAAAATATTCTGACTTGAAAATAAAACTGTGAGCTGTGATTGATGTATTTTTTATGTGTCTGCTCAGGTCCTGCCTTCTTAATTGGTCTCAGTCAATTTCAGTGTGTTTTCTATGACATTTTCATCCTACAGCTGTCAAGCCAAAGAAAGAATTAATATCAATAATCCAGCGATCGGATTTAATCTGTAAGATTAGTCATCGTTTAAGCTACAAAGACATAGCCTGAAAAGAAAACCCTCATCAATTTTTTCTCATGCGATAGTGTAAGGTGGGTATTCATATATATGTGTAAAATCACACGTTCGCATGTATTTTATTGCATTCTTTGTGTTCTCGAAAACAATGTAAGCCACTGTGTTAAAAGAAACTGTCTTCTCCCAAATGGCATATAGTCTACTCTTACTTCATTTCTCACATATCTAGAAGCAGCCTTAGCAGCTACTGAGTTTTGTCCTTAGAGGTTTTCATTTTTGTACATTTGTTTTAACAAGCATTGATTGATTTGCCGTTTTCTCAATTACCAAGGCATTGCTAACTTTACTGTATAGATCAACAAATAAAGACAGAAAGGGAGAAAGCCAGAAAACAGTGACAATAACACACTACAGCAATAAAATCTCTATGTCCCCTCCTTGTAAATTATTTTCCGTTCTACTGATTCAGTCTTGGCGTGTGTTGCTGCCATAGCTTAACAGACCAGGAGGCAAGGGAACAGAGAGCTTCAGCTCTTTCCTGCTGTTGCACAGCCACTGCTGCAAAGCCCTGTTTTATTACTTTATTTCAGGATAAGTCACATGGACCAGTAAAGGCAAACTCTTAGGTAGAGAATCAGGTAGACCAATGTTTCCTAAAAGAGGCTCTTCAAGACATTAATCTGTCGAGATGCCCTTGGAACAAATGGGTCTGTTGGTTAAACATGTTTTGGAAAATTGTATAAAGTCTCATTCTGGATGGTCACAGTGCAAATTTGTTATGCTAAATGTTCTGAGAAATCCTGGAGTTAAAAAAAAAAACAGCTCAGTATAATTTTTCTTTAACTCAGTGTGTTTCACGGTAGAGCCTTTTTTTTTTTTTTTTTTTTTTTTTTGCACATAATACAATTCACTGGAAAGGCGTAGGGAAACTTTTGCTTTAAGCCAATATCCATTTTCAATGACTTTGGTTAATAAAATGTACATCATAATCCCAGGTGCTTCAGGATATAGAATAATACTCAGATATAATAACCTCTGCTTTTAACACTCACAACTTAAAAGCCCAAGAAAGCCAGTTAAGAGAGGCAGAAATGCATCCATCAATCCATTTATTCATTTGTTTTTTTAAATCAGCATTTATTAAATACCTACTTTAGTCTAGGGAATGTGCAAAATATTGCTGACATAATGATGAAAAACCAAACCTGAGGGAGGTAGGGTAGGTTTCCCAGCGGAAGCAATGGCTGAGCTAAATCTTAAAGGGTGAATAGATGAGTGGGCATTCAGCAGATAAAAGGAGTTGATTGTGGAAAGGTATTCCAGATAAAAGCAACTGCATATGCAAAGACATAGAAAATTAAGAGCATAGCAAATTCAGGGTATTGTAGGTGAATACACCCACTAGTTATCAACATCTCTTGTGTATTTATATGTTGTCTTTCCTAATGGAATGTAAGTTCCATGAGGTTTTTGGACTTTGTGGTTTTTGCCGTTGTGTTCCCGGGGCTTAGCATAGTATTAATCTTATAATAGGATCTTATTAAATTCTCATCAAATGAATGAGAAGTAGCCTGGCATTGCTGGAACCGACTGTCTTTGAAGGCAAGGTGGGAAGATGAGGCTGGGATGGTCGTGAGGGGCCTTGGGGGTTACAGTTAGACTTTTCCTGGTGGGTGAAAATGAATCATTGAGGGGTTGTAAGGAGGGGAGTGCCTTGGTCAGATTTGCAGTTTAGAAAGATTCCTCTGTGGGGAGAGAGGATGATGGCTCAGGGGCTTTGAGACTGGGAACAGTAGGAGGCTGTCATAATAATGCAGGAAAGAAGAAGTGAGGGTCTGACCAGGGTGGTTGCTGTTGGGTGAAGAGGGGACAGTTTGTAGTATGTAGAAGAGACCAGCCATAGGGACTGAATGGGACAGGGAAGGAAGGCAGGGAAGAAGGGAGGGGAAGGGTCAGCAAGGAATTCCTATGTTTCTGATTCAGAAAGTTGAAAAGACTTTTTGTTGTGGAAATCTTCAAACATATACAAGGTAGAGAGATCATGTACTTGTCATGTTAACACAGAGCCCATTTGGCTTCATCAGTCCTGACCTCCCTGCCTTATGTGCCTCACCTCTGCCCCGAGTGTTTTAAAGCAAATACCAGATACCCCATTATCTCATCCATAAATACTTCAGCATGTATTTCTAAGAGATAAGAATTGTTTCAAAACATAAACATAAAATCTTTAACACATCTAAAAAGTTAACATTAATTTCCTAGTATAATCAAATACTCAATATTCATACCATCTCAAAATGATGTTCTCTAATTGGTTTACTCAAATTAGGATCTAAATCAAAGTCCACACATTGCATTTGGTTGGTATGGTTCTTAACTCTTCTTTTAATCTGTAACAATTCCCTTCCCATTTATTCATTGAAGAAACCAGGCCATTTATCCTATAGAATTTCCAAGTTTTGCTGATTGCATCCTGATGGCACCATTTATCATGCTTCTCTAACCCCTGATCTTGCAAACTGGTAGTTAGACCTTATTGTAACTTTCTATACAGAAGAGGTAATCCCTCAAGATACAGACTTTATTGGAGAACAGGGTAAGTGCCCTGTTGGGAGTGATGGACAAAATGAATACATATGTGGGTAAGGGTTTTAAGGGGTGCTGTCAAAACTATACACAAATAGTTATTGGGAGGTGTGTTTGGGTCACCCAACATGGATTGCTGCCACCACCTGTAACTAAATGCCTTTGGAAAGTAAAGAAAAAGACAGTGAGAAGCCCTCTGGGTGCCTTTTTGAAAGCCATCCATTTGGTGGATACAGCAGTGTCACCTGGGTCTGTATCTTGGTCAGCTTTTTCAAAAGCTTTTGCCTTTCAACAGGAGTGTTTACTTATTATTTGAAGGGATGTGAGAGCCATGCCTGTGGGGCCTTATTTGGGGTTAGTTAGCTGAGAGGAATTGTGTTACCCACAATTGAGTCTGCTTAAGTCATGAGTTTATCACCATATACCTTGTTTTCTTTCCATCGTGTGTCCTCTAAGGGGCACTAATAGCCACTTTTGAAGAACCTGCTTAGAAAAATGTAAGCTGTGCTTTACCTGTTATGATTGTGTTTTTTTTATAGAGGCTGTTTAACTGGAAACACAGTGTGCAGAGTACACATGTACAAGGAAACCTAAGTCTAGTGTTGGCCTATATTTGGTCCTGATATTGTTTGGTTTTATCTGCCTGGATCTTTTCTGGAAAGTGAATGAAGTGAACCAGCTATTATATCTAAGAGTTGGTTTCACACTACCTCTGTCTTGAAATCCAGGAAAACTCACCTCATCTAAAGGAGCTTTATTTCCATTTACTAAACAGTTACATAGAACCTATTAAGTGTCAGACATTGTTATAAATATTTCATACATAGTAGCTCATTTAATCCTCATTAACAACCCTTTGAAGCAGACACAATAATTATCCCCATTTTGTAGATGAAGAAACTGAGGCACAGAGAGGTTAAGTAACTTGCCTGCAGTTACATGGCTGATAAATAGCAGAGTAGTATTTAAACCTGATCTGGCTCTAGAGTTTATCCTCTTAGTGACTATGATATGTTGCCTACTGGCACTAATAGTCAAAATTAAAATGACCTCAGGACTTAAAAGGAGTCATGGCAGTTGAAGTGCAGTGGTTTAGGGTGTGAGTTTGGGCATCACACAGACCAGGGTTAAATCCTGACTTTGTCACTTAGTGGTGGTGGAGTAAGAGTATGTTTTTACCTCTCTGAGCCTCTGTTTTTCTCCTCTGTAAGCTGGGGGTTGTACTTCTGGTTTTTCAGATTTGTTGTGAGGATAAAATGGCATCATGTGGTCAAGGCAACTGATACAGCTCTTAGACTACAGTAAGTCGTTTAAAATGGTGGCCGTTATTATCATGGCATCATTCTAAAGAAACATCACAGCTTTGTGCACAGCGGACAGTGCTGTGAAGGGGACCACCGTCGTTCCTCGGTGCTCAGCCAGACGTGATGAGAGTAGTTGGGTTGTCCGGATAATTACATGGAAGTTGATCCCATGTCTTTACTATTCTGTTAAACACAATAGGGACCACACACGGAAAAGGGATTAACAGATCAAACTTACACGTATAACGTTTAGGAAATGCTTTCACATACATTATCTCATTAGGTACAAATCAATGGAGAGCTGGCTCATGGAGCAGACTGGATGCATCTCTTCCCATCTCTGCGTTCAGTGATTTCACAGTGGTAGGCATTGGTGGTGGGAGCATTTACACCATTGAAATCAGCAAATGGGACAAATTGGTGTTTTGTTTTGTTCCACTTTTTACTACCAGAAAGCTGATTGTTAAACATTTATAAGCACAGCTCCATCACTAGGCACTGTTTCAGGTACTTAGCATGCATTCACTAAATCTTCTTAACTGCCCTATGAAGTGGCTACTATTTTACCTTCATTCTCAGAATGGGAAACTGAGGCACAGAGAGGTAAAGTAAATTGCCCAAAATAGTGCAACTAGCAGGTGGAAAAAGCCATGATTCAAACCCAGGAGCCCCGCCTGCAGACCCAGACTCTTAGCTGTCACAGGTTACTGTCTCTCCGAGTCTACTATGCTGTCATAATATGGTTCTGTCCCTTGGGAGATGAGAAACAGAGGCACAGTGCAATTACAGAATCAGGCATACATGCATTCAACAATTCTTTTTGAATGCCTGCTATATGGCTCACTGTCTGGAGGAGGTTAAGAATGGTAAGGTGAACCTGCCTCCTCTCCCTTTGCCCCTAACTAGACTGTGAACTCTTCGGGAACACAGACCATGACTCATTTCTCCCCAAGAACTAACATGGAACCTGACACATATTCACTGTCAACTAAGTGAATGAAAAAGGCTGATTGGGCAAGACCACCTAGTGGGGATACGGGCCATTTTACATTCAACATCCTTCCTTTCAGAAAGAGAGAGGCTATTGCACCACGTGGGTATGATGGTCTCCATCAAAGCAGGTCTGCCGTTCGTCTGCATGGTGTTTCCTGCTTTGCTGAAGAGTCTGGGAACTGAGCTAGGAGGCCAATCCCCAGTCTATAACTCCCGGGGATCTCTTGTCATCCAGACTGTAAGTTGACCCATGAATGAAGATGGACTCTGAGATACTCAGGCCAGTCCTCTTTCTGATGAAGATAGATGTCAGGGAGGAAGCCCAGGTCAAGCTGTGTCGCAGGCGAAACATTGTCAGGCTGAGAGAGGGCTGAGGGGTGAGTGACATGACCATACAAGTTATTGTCTAATTCAGGGTTCTTTTGAGAACCAAAGGGTTGCTATTAATAATTGCACTGGGACAACAGCCATAAACCTGGACCATCCCAGGCAAATTGCAGTGAACAGTTACCCTATTTTGGGGTCAGATAGGGAAACATCACAAATTAAAGATAGCACATAATTTGGTAGAAGCTCTAGACGGATCTAAAACATCAGCATTCTGTTCCTACCTCTGCCCGCTCCCAGCATGTCACCCTTGAGCCACTTATTTCTTATGTAAGGCATTAAAATAGATCAGAGGCTCTCAACTATTTTTCTCCTTAGTGGAATATTTCTTTTCAAATAATTCTTACCCAAGGACATTTTGGAAGATCTCCAAGCACTCTTGTAGCTTTGGTATTGCTGAGTTGTAGGAATAAGATTTATTTTGCCTCTTTATCCTTCTGCTTCTTAATTTTGATTTTATCCTTAGAATGAAATGGTTCTTCATAGATGACGCAACCTGTGAGCCCTGGGAGAGACCTCAGAATCAGCTTCTTCATTTACACATTAGGACCCTGAAGTCCAAGAGGGTCCAAGCTCACGTAGCCAGACACACATGGGTGACTTCACTTGGCCTTATTAACACAGCAATCAGTATATGCTTAAAAACCTCCAGTATTTAAAATACTTGTTACGCATGATCATTGTAGAAAATGTAGAAAACACAAGTACACCAAAAAAAGATAATATAAATCAACCTTCAAAACTTACATAGAACCACTCTAATGATTCTGGTTTATGTATATCCTTTCTGACCTTCCCCCTCCCCTCCTATTTCCAGTGCTCTTTTCATCTGCCAAGTGCTTATTTTTTCCATTGTGCTACTTTTTCCAGACTTCCATGTCATCCTATGGTTTTCTTGAAATTATAGCTAAAGGACATAGTTCATAAGTTGATCAGTCTATGAACGGTTGCACTTGAATGCAATCAGAAAAGGGTATTTTGGTATAGAGGGGAGCAGAAGGAACAGGGGAGCGGGATGCTGAGTGAAGCCCACATTTCTGATTGGTCAGCTACAAGCCAGTGAAGGGCCAACTGAGTCCAGACATCACACAATCAAAAATGGGGATCTGTCAAATGCTCCTGCTCTGGGAAGTGCTCTGGAAGTGGGGGGAAGATTATGGGGCATATTGTGAAGGCAAGACAAAGGTGACTTTCAACTTTTCAAGAAGGCCTGCACCCCAGAGTCCTGCATCCAGTTGTCGATGGCCACATACATTGTTGGCTCCCAGACATCCCCACATCTCAACTTACACCTGCTCCTAAAACTTTTGCTGGAATTAATTGCACCTTGATAGAGCCCTTGATTTTTATTAAAAGTGAAAAACAGAGCCTGCTAAATTAAATCACAGAGATGATCCTGAAAGCTGCTTCATGACTCCAGGACACAATTTAGGGCCACCAGGTGAGAAGCTCATAGTGGAGAAGAAAATTTACAAAAGGGAAGCAAAAAAGAAAATATGTGTTTCTCAGGCACCATTGCTTTCCAAAGATGTTAAAATCTCATTTCACAAAGGTTCCCTGATCAAAACAGTTTCTTAATCAAAAACCACTCTTAATTTGTCCTGTCAGTGTTCACTCCAGGTAGAAATATGCCCCCAGACCTTTGCAACTGACCAGGGACTGTCTTTTATTATGCAGATTAGACAGAGCCAGCCTCCATCAACCAGTTCTGGACACCATATTTGCATAATGACTCCCTTCCTTAAAGATGGGCAGTTAAAACCAAATAGTTTTTGAATTTCTTTTGTGAAATGGCTGCCTCTTTATTTAATGTTGAAAATTAAAGGGAGTTGAGGAAGGGTACCCACTAAACAGGCTCTTTAAATACTGCCTCTGTAATTATCTGTGGAATTAAACCCGCAGAACCCACATTAACTCTCATCAGAGAATGGAATTATGAGAATTCTTATTAACAGCAGCTCCAGACTCAACTCACAGTATTCACTTGAGTAATTATTATTGGTAAAGGCTGGGATTAATTTTTTTTTAAGCTGAAGAAAATAAATTCTTAGCAATTGCCTGCCTTGGACCCACAGGAGGAGACAAAGAAATGTGAACTTTTATTTTAGGGAGAAAAAAAATTATTTTGAAATGTAATTTGGCTCTGATATCTGAGGGAATTCTTATGCAAGGCATTTTTGTATGTAAAGGATTATATGTCACCAATGCAAAATGAAATACAAAATAAACCAAAGAGCTATGAATGTCCTAAGTGCAGAAAATAATATATAATTTATGATACTTTGAATCTCATTAAAAACACTAGCTTTTGTAGCTTCCTAGCAACCAATTCTCAGGAGTCTGTCTGTAAAGAGGTTGGCTCTCCCCAGGCTCGGGGTCCAAAGCTTTAATAAATGAAGCCCATATGGTGACTATATGAGGGTTCCCTGTGTGCAGGCTATTTGTCTGGGTGTTCTCGAAAGCCTCATATGATAGCTTATAATTTGCTAATCCAATATAATAAACATGAAAGCACTTTGTTAAACTAATGTTCAGTGTCTAAATTAAACCAGTCAAGGCTGGAGAGTTAGAGAACAAGTTGGGAGATCGTAGTTGCAGCCTTGATTCTGAATGGAACATAAAGGATTTAAAAAGATGGTGATGGGGATCCACTACATCCACTTTTTCACTTCACATTCATAATGACCCTGGGAAGTAGAGCTGGGTTCATTGTGCCCATTTGTCAGATGGAGATACTGAGGCTCAGAAAGTTAAGTCATTGCAGCAAATACTGGTAAAGTCAGGGCAGGGAGCGCTGCTGCAGGTGTGCAAATCCGAAACTTGTGGTGAACTCTGATGAAGTTTTCACCAGTCTGCAGCAAAATGGAAAAAAGGACAAACAATGAATTTTTCTAATAAAGCAAAAGAAACAAGCTTCCAAAACAGGGATTATTTGGGGATATTTTCTTTTTTTTAATTCTTTTTTTATTGAAGTGTGGTCGATTTACAATGTTAGTTTCAGGTGTACAGCAAAGCGGTTCAGTTATACTTATACATACATACATATATATATATTTTCAGATTCTTTTCCATTACAGCTCATAACAAGAAATTGAATATAGTTCCCTGTGCTATACAGTAGGTCCTTGTTGTTTATCAATTTTGTGTATAATAATATCTATTAATTCCAAACTCCTAATTTATCTCTCCCTACCCCAGTAACTTCTTTCTCCTTTTTTTCATAGTAAAATGCCCTTTATATTATAGAATAATGGTGACAGTAGATGGCAGTTGCTCTTGGTTTTTCTTTGGCAAAATTCACCCTTGGCAATCATAGGTTGATCTCCAAAGCAGAGTCCTGCCCAGCAAGCAGACTTTAGCCTATGGAGGACAGGTGATACTCTGGATTAAGGATAGACTTGGAGGATTCAGCAGGAAATAACAAGAGATGGGAGGAGCCCCAACAGGCAAATGGTACATGATAGTGGAGAATTCGGAAATATGTAATACACTAGCATCCATGTTCACGTCATGGAAGTCTGTCCAGACATGGCCCAAATGGGACTGGGATTCCAAGCCAGTCTCTGGGACAACATTAGCAAAAGCAAGGCAGGGTCATTCCATGTCTAGAGTGAATGGAGATACCCCAGGCAGCTGGCCAAGACAAGAGGGCTGAGGGGACAAGAAAAGGATCTTGGGATATAAACTGGGGTCAGAGCTAGAAAAGCAGCAAAAGTGACTTGAGGAAGAGTTTCAGGATGACAGTGTGAAGCTTCTTAAGTAACCCCCAACCTGAAGTCAGGCCTGTGGCCAGCTGAGCTCAAAGACGTAGGTTGAATGGCTCCAGGTATGAAGAAGAGGTACCATGGAGCCCGGGACTGGGCAAGACTATGGAAGTGACACCTGTTGGTTTTGCTGGCCAAGATGTCACTCCTGCTTGCAGTAACGACTCTGATGTTTTGGGGGAGGGGGCACCACCCCAATCTCCTCAGTCCAGTCCCCCTCCCCGACAATGATTTGGGATGACCCAAAATCATTCCACTGGTATTTGAGGTGTTGTGCGCTGTGGTTGAACAGTTGGAGAAAAAGAGAACTTTCTGCCAGGTTCTGAGGTCTGAGGATGCTCAGCTGGGCCTGTTTGGAATCACCACATGAAGAGTGTCTGAGTAAGAGAAAAGCAGATCCCAGAGAGAGAGAGAGGGAGGAACCACATCTTGAAGCTACCACTGGAGTTGTGGAGGGCATGGGTGGGTGGGTGGGGGTGTCAGGGGGTCCACGCCTTCATGCAGCAGAAGGATTTCCGGTTACTTGAGCTCCTTTTTGTTTTCATTTCACTGAAGGCAGTTTGAGTTTTGTTTTTTCAATCATTTGCAACAGGCAAACTATTAGAATCATCATTTCATTATTGTTACACTTCCACTTGATTTTCATGTGAAAAATGGGTAGGAGGCATGAAGTGCCAAGTTTCCTCCAAACACCCAGTGTTTTCTTTGACACTTTAAAATTGTCTTGAACTTCTCCTGGATTTTAGTAGATGTGATCTCAGATGAAAGGGAGGTGTTGGCTGCACCCTTACTAACTGGAGAGAGTCCAGGAGATGTGCCTTCAGTGCTTCGGACTAACGAGGGAAAACAGAGAGGTGCGTCAGCCCCCAGAACGCAGAGGTCCCTCCACTTCTGTCCTGTAAAGTCTTGGATGTGTCGTAACTCAGGCAAATCTTTGTTTCAACAACATGGTTTTGAAACTTATCTACAAGGCCTGTTTGATGAATCAACTTTGGCTAAATGTTCAAGTTTTAATTAACAGGTTGTTTGCTGAATTGATCAAAGGGGTCAATGATTTCGGCATCCTGTGGAAACATAGAAGAGACAAAAATAAAGGCCCTGTTTATGTCCGTGTCTGGGGAATCCAGCACCCTATCTGTGAAGTAACCATGAAAATACTCTCTGGAGGAGAGACGTTGTCTTAGAATATGCAGAATTCAGACTTGGTATAGCAGAAATCAGGACACTCTGAATTTTTACTAACATTATTGTATTAGTTAAGACTGTTTTTATTAAAATAGGTAGAACCCAACTTGATTTGGCTTAAGCAAAAAGGGAATTTCTTGTAAAAGATACTTACATGTCTCTCAGAACCTAAAGACAAGTTGTGTTTGGGCCTAAGAAACAACTGAAATCAGGGGCTCGAATACAGGCACAATATTTCTTTCTTTCTTTTTCTTTTAAAATTGAGGTGTAATTGACATACAGCAATATATTAGATTCAGGTGTACAAAATAATGATTTTATATTTGTATACAGTCAGCCCTCCATATCCATGGGTTCCACATCCTCGGATTCAACAAACCACAGATGAAAATATTCAGAAAAAAAATTCAGAAAGTTCCCCAATGCACAATTTGAATTTGCTATATGCCACCAACTATTTACATAGCATTTACATTGTATTTACAACTATTTACATAGCATTTACATTATATTAGGTATTATAAGTAATCCAAAAATGATTTGAAGTATATGGGAGGATGTGTGTAGATTACATGGAAATACTAAGGGATTTAAGCATCCATGGATTTTGGTATCTGAGGATGAAGCTGGAACCCATGTTCCATGGATATGCAGGGATGACTGTATACTTTGAACTTGTCACCACGATAAGTCTAGTTAACATCCATGATCATGCACAGGTACAGAACTTTTTTTTTTTTTTTTTGTCGTGTGATGAGAACTTTCAAGATTTGCTTTCTTAGCAACTTTCAAATATGTAATACAGTATTATTAACTATAGTTGCCATGCTCTACATAACATCCAGAAGACTTAATTTATTTACTTTTTAACTGGAAGTTTGTACCTTTTGACTCCCTCCACCCTTTTTGCTCCTCTCACCTCTGGCAATCCCCAATCTGTTCTCTGTGTCTATCAGCTTGGTGTTTTGTTTTGTTTCAGATTCCACATATAAATGAGACCATTTGGTATTTGTCTTTCCTCGTCTGACTTTTTCACTTAGCATATGCCCTCAAGGTTCACCTGTGTTGTCACAAATGGCAGAATGTCATTCTTTTTTATAAATGAATGGTATTCAAATATACACACACACACACACACACACATATATATATATATATATATATATATATATATATATATATATATATATATATACCTATCTCACATCTTCTTTATCCATTCATCCATTGATGAACACTTAGGTTATTTCCATATCATGGCTATTGTAAATAATGCTGCAGTAAACACTAGAATGCATATACCTTTTTGGGTTAGTGTTTTTATTTTCTTTGGATAAATACCTAGAAGTGAAATTGCTGGATCGTATGGTAGTTCTATTTTTAATTTTTTTGAAGAACCTCCATATTGTTTTCTGTAGTCATTGTACCAATTTACATTCCCACCAACAGCACATGGGGGTTCACTTTTCTTCACATCCTCACCAACACGTGTTCGTTCTTGTCTTTTTGATAATAGCCATTCTGACAGGGGTCAGGTGATATCTTATTGTGGTTTTGATTTCATTTCCCTGTTGATTAATGATGTTGAGCATCTTTTCATGTACACGTTGGCCATCTCTTTGTCTTCTTTAGAAAAATGTCTATTCAGATCCTCTGCCCACTTTTTTCCCCTAGATGAAATAAGCTGAATTAATTAATTAATTAATTTTGAAGTATAGCTGAGTTAAAATGTTGTGTTAGTTTCTGGTGTACAGCATAGTGATTCAGTTATACATATGTATTTTTTTCATATTCTTTTTCATTATAGGTTGTTACAAGCTATTGACTATATTTTCCTGTGCTGTACAGCGGGACCTTGTCATTTATTTATTCTGTGTATAGTAGTTTGTGTCTGCGAATCCCAAACTCCTAATTTATCCGTCTCCCCCTTTTCCCTGTTGGTAAACAAGTTTGTTTTCTATGTCTGTGAGTCTGTTTCTGTTTTGTAAATAAGTTCATTTGTATCTTTTTTTAGATTCCACATATAAGTGATATCATATGTTATTTGTCTTTCTCTGTCTGACTTACTTCACTTAGTATGATAATCTCTATCTAGGTTTATCCATGTTGCTGCAAGTTATATATACACACCATAACTTCTTTATTCAGTCATCTGTCAATGGACATTTAGGTTGTTTCCTTGTCTTGACTATTGTAAATAGTGCTGCTGTGAACACTGGGGTGCATGTATCTTTTTGAATTAGAGTTTTCTCTGGATACATGCCCAAGAGTAAGACTGCTGGATTATATGGAAAGTCTATTCATAGTTTTTTAAGGAATCATCATACTGTTTCCCATAGTTCCTCTGCCCATTTTTAAATCCAGTTGTTTGTTATTTTGCTATCAGGTTTCATGAGTTATTTATATATTTTGGATATTAGCCCCTTATCAGATATATGATTTGCAAATATTTTCTCTCACGCAGTACGTTGTCTTTATAGTTTGTTGATGGATTCCTTTGCTGTGCAGGAGCTTTTTAGTTTGATGTAGTCCCTCTTGTTTATTTTTGCTTTTGTTACCTTTGCTTTTGCTGTCAGTCAGCCCCAATATTTCTTGTCTCTGTTTCTCTCTGTATGCTGAGTTCAATCTTTTTCTCTTATGGCAAGAGAAAACATACCCGCCACTAATGTTGAGATGTGCATCCTATAGTTTCAGCCACCGTCTGTGTCTTAAGTCTGGAAATTCCAGAGAATGGCTGTAATTGGTCCATCTAAGTCTCACTCCTGGGACCAATCAGTTGTGTCCCATGTGCAGGTCACACTTCCAAAATGGCTGCTCCATTGGTAATCATGATGCAGGTGGTAACCCGAACATCCGCAGCTAATCAGAGAAACTAGACAGACAAAACAATGTGGCTGTCCAGAATGCCAATGCCAATGCCTGGAATATTCATCACAAGGCCCTCTTTAATTAGTTTTCTGTTTCTGTGTAGCAAATTACCTCAAAGTTAGTGACTTAAAGTAAAACTATTGATTAGTTCACAGTTCTGTAGGCCAGTGTCTGGGAATGGTGTTGCTGGGTTGTCAGCTCAGAGTTTCACAGGCCTGCAACCCAAGTGTCAGCCAGGCTCTCACTTGAGCTCATGGTCCTCTTCTAAGCTCACATGATTGTGACAGAACTCAGTTCCTGGTGGTTGTAGGACTGAGGTCCTCATTTCTTTTGCTGGCTGTCAGTTGGAGCCGCTCTCCTAGAGGTGGCTGCATTCTTTGCCACATGGCCTGTTCCATCTTCAAAGCTAGCAATGGTGAACATCCCTCTTGCTGAATCTCTCTGATGCTTCCAACTCTCTTGCTAGGAAAAGCACCACTCCTTTTAAGGGCTCACCTCATGGGATCAGACACCTTGAGGATAATCTCCATCAGTTAAGGACAAAGTTCTCTGTAAGACTGACTGTACTTCAGATGCCAGCTGCAAGTGAGGTCCCAGGCCACCCACCCTGTGGCCAGCTGGCTATGAGTTCAGGGGGTTGATAATTCTCTAGAATGATTTATAGCACTCAAAAAAGCAATATTTTTGATTACACTTTTATTAGAAAGGATACACACAGGGCAAGGTATGGGAGGGAGCACAGAGCTTCCATGCCCTCTCCCTATGGAGCCAAGGTGAGTCACCCTTCCAGCCCACCCATGTATTCACCAACCAGGATGCTCTACTGAGCCTTGGTGGCAAGAGATTTTATTGAGGGTCCCGTTAGGTAGTCATGCTTGATTGAATCACTGGCCATATGATTGATCTCAATCTCCAGTCTCCTTCTCTCCCATGGAGATGCAAAGTTCCAGTCTGGCTCCAAGTTCCAACCCTCCAATCACATAGTTGGTCTTTCTGGTGACTTTCTAGGGCCCACCATGATTTACCTCATTAGCATAACAGAGACCTTCTTCTCACTCATGAAATCCCAGGGGTTTTGGGAGGTCTATGCCAGGAACCGGGCACAAAGACAGACAAATTCTTTTTCACACTGCAAGGTCATCTTAGAATTCTGCCAACTATACATCTCCTTTTACATCATCCTCTTTACGTCTTGAGTTCTTCGAAGTCCATTCCATATGCAACCTCCTTTATGAGCCTTTCCCAATCGCCTCAACTGGAAATGCCCTTTCCCACTACAAAGACTGTTTTTCTTTGAATGCAATTTTACCTTCTTTTACCACATATTCTCATCCTTACAAGTTTTCTCTCTCTAACTATGTTGCAAATTGCACACAAATGCAAACTGCTCATTTATTTAAATCATCTCTTTGATTTAAATATAGCAAGAGCTCCAAAAATATTTACCTAATTGAATTGAGCATTAAAGATGAAACCACCATGTAATAAAATTTTCTCGAAGTTAAGAAACGAAATCATGTGGTGACATTTAAGACCATCCCTCCATAAAAAGTTCTCTTTAAAGTTTTGTGGGAGGAGCATAGTAAGATGGCAGTAGACTGTATTTTTTTCCAGACTCAATTTATTTTTTCTGCCATTTAAGATATCATTTCTAGGTCTTAGAGGAAGTTTGGGAAACCTAGTGGAGATCTGCAAACTCTCCATCAGTGTCTCAGGGACTAAGAGAATTTGCAGTATTTGTAAAATTCTGAAAAATTGGATGTCACACCAACGGAAGAGTCCAGAATTGTTAATCCCCGTGTAGTATGCCTGCATCAGACTGCTTAGCATGGGGACAGGAGGCATTTCTGTATCTTTCTGGGCTTGCAGACTCTTGTCACATCTTGCCGGATCCCAGGAATGGTTGCGATTTTATCAGGGAAGATAATCAGGATTATAGGTAAAAGCATTAGGAGGAGACATCACCTTGTATCTACAGTCACAGTGATGTTTCCATTTTCTTTTTTCCAGAGGCTAGCAAAGCCCTCGTCTGTATTATGGTGGATTCACAACAGTCAGTGCCCTTAATTCTCTTCAGCTTTCATACTCCCAAATGGTGTGTTTTCTACCTACTCTAATATCTGTTTTCAGAAATGGCTAACCCCAGACTCATAGTGTTCTATTCAAATGAAAGATTAAAACCAAGTCAAAAACCTCCCACCCTCAACAGTTGGAAACATCATCACCTTAGATGCTGTGGTGTCTTGGGAACCAAGACAGCTCTCCTTGGTGCCCTCAGTCTGTCACCATTATCTTCCAGCACCCTGGAAATTGTTGATTTTTTTCCATGTGAAAATACTGGGTGATTCTGATACAGAAACTGCAGTCACCTGCTCAGGACCCACCAGGATTTCTCAAGCCTTGAGTGCCTTTCCTCGTTTTCACGTCTGGCAGTTCTTGAAAGTTCCTCTCAGTCTCTCTCCTTTGTTTCTCTCCAAGTCTGTTTACCATTTTCACTGAGGGGTGTTTGCTCTATATGCTGTTATGGGGTCCAGAGTGTCTAATTGACAAATTATGTTGTGCTTTTGGTGGCTTTAAGTAATCATTTAAAATAAATAAGATCATAATTATCAGTTTTCATTTACCCATTTATTAAGTAACAATGTTCACACTGAGCAGTTTGATTTTGTGTTATAATAAGGCAATCTCTACATGATGACAGATGGTGTTTCATTTTGCCGACACTGTGCTAAAGTGCTTTGAGTTGTGATGTGTTTGATTTTATTAGAGATCAGATTTAACACATGCATGCTACAAAACTGCAATCTCATTCCCATTTCTCATCTGTAGGAGAAAATGAAACTGTGATGAAATGTAATATACTCACCCTCAGGCAGAACTAGTGGGACTGGGAATTGCAACATAATAAATCTAATGGATATTACACTATAGGACCCTAGAAATTTACTGTTATTATGTTCAGGGAAGGAACTCAGTTTTGTAAAACTCACTTTTATTTCACTGGCATCAGTGCAATTTCACATTATTTAACTGTTGTGTCCCAATAGCAGAGATGGTATTTGTGGTGTTGAAGAGGAAACTTGCCCCTTGAGGAACACAGGGGTCCAGGAACCCAGAAGAGAAATTGAGGGGAGAGCAAACGGCCAAAAAATTGCATTTACCAAATGCAAATTACAACAATGGCATGTTGTTAACCATAGATTGTTGGGATTGTCAAATTAAGCCTCATTTAGCCACGCTGTCAGTGAGGCACCCACTGCAGGAAGACACATTGTAAAAGCTCTGACTATGATATTGAGCTTTTATATTCCCAGCCCTCCCCATGGCCACCCCCTGGAGGGGGCGGGAATCTGAGTTAATTACACATCTCATTATTGACGTGACTGTCGATAGAGCTCTTCTCTAATGAGGCCAGTGTCAAGTGAAATTCCGAAGGTGGAGGCGGCTTTCAGTGCTTAAGTGCCAACAAGGTGAAGCTCTGTGATTCTCCATTTCCCTCTGAAGGTTAATGCAATGGAATCAACCCTGTTTTAATTCTGACAGCCTCCCAGGTGGTCTCCCTGCCTCTAGCCTCTACTTGTTGTTATTCATCAGGGATGAGTCTCCCCATGTTTCTCATCCGAAATGACTGCTTTCACCATGTTGCTCCACCTCCAAAAACCTCAGTGATTCCCTGTTGTGTGGTGTTCACACCCCTTCTAATTCAGCTCTGATCTCACAATTCCTTAAATCTCTTATTCCAATGAAGTTTCTCTCTTTATTGGTCATCAGACACAAGTTCATTTCCTTCTTCCTTCTGGTATAAGGTTCTTTGGGTTTCACATAAAAGAAACCAAACTCAGATTTATTTAGGCAGAAAGAAGAAGTTTCTTGGCTCACAAAGAAAGGAAGGCAAGGCTGGTTGGATACTTGGCACAGGTGGAACTTGGAACCAAAATGCTTTTCAGATGGCCTCTCTCAGGCTTGCTGCTACTCTAGATATGACAAGTCACGCCTTCAATTACTGTGGAACTACTTCTTCTTTAGAATAGGAGATAAGAGAGGAGAGGAAGTGAAACTCAGCCAGTCTTCCTGGTTCAGGTTCAAAAATTCCAGGGAAGGACTCTGATTGGCCTGGTTTGTGTCAGGTGCCCATTTCTGGTATGATAAGAAGATAGCCAAGATGTTGAGCCCTGTCATTGGCCCAACCTGGTTTAGGATAAGTTCTTCCTATAATAATTCTGGCCAGGAAGGTAGGGTCTGTAATATGATTAGAACTGGGACATGGAGCATAGACAGGAAAGGAGGGGAGCTGCTGCTCTGAGCAAAATAATCCACGTCCGCCACATGTGCCTAGTGATGAAACTGCCACCACCTGCTATGCCTATTTCCTTCCCCCCTTCTATACCAACCTGAACTGCCTGCCTGATAGAGTACAAGGTCAGGGCTGGTGAGAGAAAAGCTAATATTTGAGTGCCTAAAAATATGGATGTTATCTAAACAAATTCCCACTGTTGCCCTGTAAATCTGGTCCTCTTACTCATATTTTCCAGATGAGCTTAGAAAAGTGATTTACCTTGTTCAGGGCATTCAGCTAGGAAGTGATTGAGCCAAGTTTAGAAACCAGCTCTTTTGGACTCTGATCATCGTTCAGACCATGTAGGAGAGATTCAGTTCTTACGAACTGTGCTAGAACAGAAAAATTTAGAAGTACTTGTTTATATGCTCCTAAACACATGATTGTTTAAAAACATGTGACTATTCAATTACCTCAGTTTTATATTTGGGTTACTTAAGAACAGGCAGATAGGATGTAGGAGTGAGAAACACTTTGGTTCCAAGTTCCACCTGTGCCAGGTATCCAGCTAATTATCTAATGATATTCTCTTGGGAAAGGACTAGTTCTTGTCATGTCAGGTCTCATTCCTTTACTCAACAGGTATTTATGGACACCTGCCATATTAATAACCTTCACATATCATTTTCTTTTTTTATGGATTTTGTGTTTTTACACCATTTACATTCATGCATACAGTTTCTGTTTTACTCAAACTGGTCATCTCATGATTTTCTGATTTGTCCTGCCTCCTCACTTTTGCAAGAGCAGGTCCTTTGGCTCACAAAGCCCCCTCCCACTTCTGCTGTTTAAATCTTGCTTATTCTTCAAGGGTTAATTCAAACTTCATGTCCCCTGTGAACTTAAATGCCCCTCCCCACCCTACTCTACTCATTTCTGTAATGTGCTCACTTCTCTAAATATTAGAGAAATGACTTGCTCTTATTTAGCTTCTCAAGCCCATGTATAATTGTGAGCTTCTTGAGGGCTAGAATGATGTCATGCTTTTCAGGAACCCTATAGCAAACCAGCAGAGAACTGGGTACATAACAGGTATTCAATAAACATTGTTTATTAAAATAAGAAGAACTTACATATTTATATAAAATTACTTAGAGAAATGCAATGGATTACTATAAGACTACATACAGTGCCTCTGTAAACAATGAAAGAGTGATATAATGGGCTGTTAAGACTACAGACTTTGCAGTTACAAGACAGAAGGATTTGAATCTCTGGCTCATGTTGTTTAATTGGTGTAGAGTCCCAGGCACACCTTCATTTCCTCATTTGTGAAGTGGGAGTAAGACTTCCTATTTGGAGAAGTGTCTGCTGTGAGAATTACATGAGATGCAGTTTATGAAGTCATGAAGTGCTTAGCACTGCCCCTGATGCATCAGTGTGCACTGTAAGTGATAGGTAGGTGTAGGCACACACACACCAAGAGTCTGAAGGGATTAGGTTCATATGGATTGAGGGTAAAGAGAGTGGCTGTCTCCGCTTGGCTCCAGGGCTTGCTCATCTTTTGAGGGCCATCTATATGTGTGAGGTTCTGGTGTGAGACGCAGAGAGACATGGAGGAAGGGGAAGTTACCCTAGTATCTGAGCTCCAGCTAAACGATCAGATCAGGTAGGCTTTAGACCAAATTCAGTTTGGTTAGTTTCCTTCTTGAACTCTTAGTAAGAGGGTGGGTAGAGGGAGGGTCGTGTTTACAAAGGCAATAAATACAGTCTATGATAATCCATTACATTTTTTGTAAATAATTTTTATATTAATAAATGAGTTTTTCTCTAGTTAGATAGGGTAGATGGGTAGGCTTCTCAGGAGATGACAATTTGCCTTTAGACTTGAATGACAGGGAACCAGCCATGTGAAACCCCGGGAAAAAACAACATTCCAGTCAAAGGGAACAGCATATGAAAAGGTCCTGAGGCAGGAATATGAGGAACAGAAAGAAGGCTACAGTAGCTGAAGCCAGGTGGGTAGGGGGTGGTATGTGGAGGTCAGATCACACAGGGCTTACTAAACCATCATAGCAAGTTGGGATTTTATTCTAATTTCAGTAGGAAGCCATTGGAAGGTTTTAAGCAAGGGAGTCACTTAAAAGGCATTTTCCAAGATGGCCCCCAGTGATCCTTGCTCCATGGTATTCACATCCTCCCACACTGAGTAAGACTGACCTTTAACTAACAGGCTAATGGGGAATGACAGCTGTGACTTCTGAGACGAGGCTGTAAAAGGCATTGCAGTTCCTGCCTTTCTTTCTCTCTCTTCACTCTGGAGGAAGCCAGTTGCCATGCCATGAGGACGTTCAAGCAGCTTCAGGAGAGGTCCATGTGGTTGGAAACTGAGGCCTCCAACCAACAGCCATGGGCATGAGCCACTGAGGAGGTGGCTCTTCCAGCCCCAGTCCAGCCTTCGGATGACAGCAGCCCAGGCTGACATCCTATCCCATCATTGCAACCTCATGAGAGATTCTGAATCAATCCCACTTAGTTAAGCTGCTTTCAGATTCCTGATCCTCATAAACTGTGTGGGATGATAGCTAGCTATTCTTTATCTGAAGCTGCTAAATTCGACAGTCGTTCGTTCTGCACCAATTGATAACTAATTCAAGTGGTATCATCTGATTTAATTTTTCCACACGGGCTGCTTGGTGAACAAAGAACTGGGGAAGGTAAAGAGTGAAAACAGGAAGACACTGAGAAGGTTTCATAGGTATTTAGCTGAGTCTTGGTGGTGGCTCGAATCAGGGAGGCTCTCACCAGGGGTGATGAGAAATGGTCAGCTTTGGTGGAGCTGATGGGATTTGCTAATGGGCTTCCAGATGGGGCTACAGGGTGGAAGAAATCTTGGTTGGCTCCTTTCTTTCCAGCCTGGGCAGCTGAGTGGATGGTAGTATTATTTACTAGAAGGGGATGGAGCCATGTGGAGAGGAAAATCTAGACTCCACTAGACACAAAATAAAGATTGCATTGAATAAGAGAGAGAAATTGAGAGACCTTAACCAGAAGCAGTTTTTTTTTTTTTTTAATTGTCACCTACTGGCTACAAATAAGAACTGTCTCTGTTTCAATAAAAACACCTTCAGTCAGTACCTTGGAACAGGCTTCCTTCTCCTCAATTAAGTGGAAGACAATTAAATTAGAGTCCAGCTTCGAGGAGTTCATTATGCCTCATCGAAAATGATAAATGACTCTTGGTGACCTTGTCACCTCGCCAACTTGGGCCCACCTCGTTTTTCAAAGAGCTAATGAAACTGATGGGTTTCTCCCTCCTCAGTAGCAGGGCCAACAAAAACAGCACACACCGTGAAAGGCGAGGAAGCGCAGAAGGATGCAGAGAGAGAAAAGGAGAGAAAGCTCACACTTGACATTTTGACAATTGGCTAAATGACTTTGAAGTGCAAATGTAAAAAAAAAAAAACAAACCACCACCCATCTACATATTGATTTCCTATCTGTTCTACTGCTTTTAATCCACCCATGCTTGACATACAACACTAGGGGCTGTGTGTGTGTGTGTGTGCGTGCGCGCGTGTGTTGGAAGTGGGGGGCAGAGGACAAATGGTAATAGGGGATGCTTTGGAGTTGACAAAGACAACCATTACCCGAGACTGAATAAGGACTCAAATTTCAGTCCCTGCGTGACTGGGAAGGGACAAAGCTGGCTCTGGAACCTGGAGGAGGCAGGAGGGAAGGGTTAGGAGTAATGCTTTGGATCTGGACTTGAGTTCTGTTACCCTGTATTCCAGCTGTGTGGCCTTAAGCAAGTTACTTAACCTCTTTGAGCCTCAGTTTCTTGGTCTGTAACCTGGGAATGATCCCACTGCACAGGCTTGTAAAGAAGACTGAGTGAGGTTATGCACATGAGACACTCACTTAGCTGCTGCCAGACCAGGGATGAGCAGGTATCTTTGCTGTTTTATTCTGACTCCCAAGTCAATAAATTTTCCACTGCATCATATCCTATGTTATCGAGTGAGCAAATCTGCTGACTATTGAGGAGTTCTGGTTAAAATACATGATTTAGGACAGGATTTGGCAAACCTTTTTAAAAATAAAAGGCTAGTACATGTTTTAGGCTTTGGAGACCATATGGTCTCTGTCAGAACCATTCACTTCTGATATAGACAATATGTAAATGAATATGCATGGCTATGTTTCAATAAAACTTTATTTACAAAAGCAGATGGCAGCTGGCTGGATTTGGTCTCCCAACCCCTGATGTAGGAGACGGCACTGGATAACTATAATTTCAGGTTTCCTTGGTGAAATAATGCCTTTTGCATGGCTGACTTCTGTTTATACAGTACCTACAATTTCCCAAGTATTTTGAGGTACATCTTTCACTTATCTTTACAGAAACCCCATAAAGGAGTAATAACAGCTCATAGTTACTGAGTGCTTTCATGTGCTGACCACAGTGGTAAGCACTTTGCAGGCAGCCTGGGAGGCAGCAGAAGTTAAAAGTGCACTGGTAGGGATGTTGGGATGGTTGGAAGTTGAATCCTAGCTGCTGGGTGATCTTGGGTCAGTCCTGTAACCTCTCTGTGCCTTGGTTTTCTCATCTGTAAATGCCTTTAAACTTGTAAAGCTCTCAGGAGAGCATCTGGCCAAAAACAAGTGCTCAAGAGATGTTAACGAACTCAATCTTCACATCCACCTGAGAGAGAGTTATCATTACTTCCATTTTGGTGAGGAAACTGAGACACGGGAAAGACAAATCATTTCCTGAGATCATCGGGGGGTTGTTCAGCCAAGGCTGGAACGAGGTCTGTATGACTCCAAAGCCTTTGTTCTGATGGGACTGCCCATCAGTGCCTCCCAAGGAGTGGTCACTATACCTTCCTATGGAGAAGGGAACCAAGGACCAGAGAGGAAAAGTGTTTACGTAAGCATGGGCGGCCAGGAAGCAAGAGTCAAGCCTTGAATCCTAATCTTTGACTCCTGGCCCAGGACTGGCTCAGTGACCAAAACTCTGTGTCCCCTTTCAGGGATCATGGAATGTTCTAAGTCTAAAAATAACCAGGAGAGTGAGCTCTGCAGGAAAGCTTGAAAGCCAGAGTCTATCAGTGAATTCAGGAGGAGGGGAAGGAGTGATGGGGAAGGGAGGTGGGAGGAAGGGGGATTTAAAGTGTCTGGAGTTGAAAACTGACTTGCTGCACCCCTGTGGGGGCTGACACTGCTTCCATCGACCTGAGTTGATGACAGAAGGTGACACTCCAATGACAGTCATTAACAATAATCAAAACAATGAGGATCTCTTGGGTATTTTATGTTCCAGGCACTGTGAGTTTCACAGTCACTTCAATTCTCACAGCAAGTCTACAAGAAAGGTCCTACACAGCCCTGACAGAGGCAGAATTTGAACCTGGATCAGTCTGACTTCAAAGCTTGTGTTCCAAAAACTTCCATGAATACTGTCAGTCCTGTGTCGTCCCTCAGTGGCCACAGTCACACCGATGTCTGGGGATAGCCTGATCAGCTTTGCTCCTTCCCTCCCACCTTTCTCCCTTCCTCCTCAACCCTCCCCCATCCTCTCACAGAGGGGAGCCTCTCCTGAGAGTGGGTTGTGTGTAAGCTTGGTGAATCCTTCTGTGGAGGACTTTTCTATGAATGATCTTCTTACCCAGCATTGTATCTTCCTGCCTTCCATTTGCCAAACAAATGTAAAGTCTTCGTTATCCTGAATCGCTGAAGCTCAGATGCTGTTGGTCTGGGGATTTGTCAGGGCCCTTCCAGCCCTGACATTCTGTCTAACAAGCATCAAAGCTTATGCCCTAGCACCTATACTGGCTGGACACTCAGGTTTGGTTGGTTGGCTACTGGGCCTGCTGGCTTTCCTTCCCATCTCCCGCTTCCCCCCCCAGCCCTAAACTGCAACAGAATCATCTGTTTCCTTTTGGGTCTGGAGCCTCCAATATTGAGTGGCCAGGAGAGACACCTTCTAAACTCCTCAGCAGCTTCAATGCTGTGAAGGTCATGAGAGAACCAGAGTCCCACCCTCAGGAATCAGGAGCTTAATTTTCTCCACCCCCGGCTCCTTGCCTTCTTCCGTTCTTGATTGACTTCCTTTCTTTCCCAAGTTCTTTCTTCCTTTGGAGGAGTCTAGATCTAGCTTTATCTTCTCTTTGGAGAATTTCGTTCTGCATTGATGTGCATTTGCATTGCGGGGGCCTGTAAAACAAGCTGTGACAGCAAGACAGAGGGAAGTCCTCTTTGTGAGTGAACAGAGAAGTCTGTTAGCGTCTTTTACTCCTCTCTCTGCTCTGTCTCTTTCTCTCTCTCTCTCAAACACATTTTTCCTCTTCCATTTTTATTGTAGAAGAAGCTAATCTCTTAATCCACTGAAGTCTTATCGATATATCATTCTTCTCGTGGAAAACTCTGGCAACTTCTGATCTTAATTGTCAAATTTTTCTCCAGGTTCCTCCTCAGGGCTGTCTGTCACCTCTGAGGAGAATTACTGTGGCCCCAGAGATGCCAGTTCCTTCTAGGAGCTCTATTCCCATCCTCCCTCTTCCAGGCTTTGGGGTCCTGTCGAAGGTCATCAGCACTGCATTCACAGCTTCTGTCAGCTGGTGACCTCAATGAGTTGCTTCTCTCAGGCGCAATGTGTTTTCCACAGGCTAAGGATTTTCACAGCCATTTGAATCTGTATTCCTTAGACCACGCTGGCATGAAGAAAAAATATTTCTTTGGCTGTAATTGTATCTGCCTTGTGGGATATCCAACCCCATCATATTCCTCGTAAACAGCCCAGAAGGAATCTGTAAGATCCAAGAACTTGTTCTTTTGAGCATCCTTATGTATCAGCCATCTCCTTCTCTGCTGTCTCTTACTTTACTGTCTGTTCCGACCAATGACCAATTGGTGGCCATGCTGGCAACACCCTCCAAAGTGACCCATTGCTTTGTCTCTCCATTGTGTGTCCCTCCATTGGTTGCTCTTACTGGTGGAAGTTGCTGGTACCAAAGCTTTTGATGCTGAACAGTGACAGTGTGCACCAGAGATTTTTAGAAAGTCCTCGGTACTGGCCTTCTCAGTCAAACATCTCGACTTCCCTCAAGGCTATTGATGAGCCAAGAGTCGAAAAATCAGTTTGACAACTTTTTAGCATGTCCTACGGGGGTGGTTTGGCCTCTATTTGATTGTCTTTGACTTTAGAGGTTTCCATGACACAGAGAAACCTTATTTAATATTCAGTGTATCTCATTTAATTCTCATGACAGCATTGAGAAGAAGGTAGTACGATTATGGCCATTACACAGATGAGGAAACTGAGGCTTAGTGAGGAAGAATGCCTTACTCATGGTCATGGAATTGGTGTGTTTGCAATTTAAACCCAATTTTTAACTCCAAGGACTGAGATACTGTTCTGTCTTTTACATTTTCTGTGATAGTCCTCATTTCAATATTTACCCCCATAAGAACACTACAGCTTCTCAGACCAGTTGCCCAGATTTTTGGCTCAGAAGTGTGGTTGCTGTACTAATACACAGTGTCAGTAATTTGTAAGGGTTGTCATGTGCCTCTTCCAGAGGTCCCTGGCCTAGTTTTGGGAACTTTCTTCCCGACGAGAACTTTCCTGTAATCGAGCTTGTGATTAGAAATGGAGAGTAATTTTCTAGCCGTTTTGTGTTCTGTGTCTTACAGAGAAGTCCTGGTGTGATATATCTATTTTTACAGCCAGATTCTAGAAAGAAGTCGTGTTAGCTTGATCTAAAACGCATGCAGTCTGTTTTCTGTCTAAATGTCAAGACCATAACCTCTGACACTGAGATCCAAAAAAAAAAAAAAAAAAAAAAAAAGGTGCTCTTATTCTTTAGCTTGTAAAAGAAGTATTCTGCTTTCAGATTGCAGCATTGAGGCTGCTGGTGCTTGTCGGTTAATATAGTAAAATGTTTATACTTGCCGTCATCACTGGGGATCCTCTCCCCAACAGGATGTCATTGCCTGGCTGTTTTAAATACATTTAGACCGACTTACCTTTTAACTTGAGGATAATCAATTCTTTCTGTGACAGAAAGACAAAATTAAATGCTTAAATTAACCCACATCCCTGTCACCACTATCTATTTTTAGTGAGATTTCATTTTTAGGGGAAAATGTACTGTTTGAGGCTTACTTTAACCTGAAAAATGAAGAGAATGGCTTCAGTTGCTTTAACACCACTCCTCAAAATACTTTTATTTTTTAACATTTTTTATTGATGTATAATCATTTTACAGTGTTGTGTCAAATTCCAGTGTAGAGCACAATTTTTCAGTTATACATGAACATATATATATTCATTGTCACATTTTTTTCTCTGTGAGCTACCGTAAGATATTGTGTATATTTCCCTGTGCGATACAGTATAATCTTGTTTATCTGTTCTACAATTTTGAAATCCCGTCTATCCCTTCTCACCCTCCACCCCCTTGGCAACCACAAGTTTGTATTCTGTGTCTGAGTCTGTTTCTGTTTTGTATTTATGCTTTGTTTGTTTGTTTGTTTGTTTTTTTAGATTCCACATATGAGCGATCTCATATGGTATTTTTCTTTCTCTTTCTGGCTTACTTCACTTAGAATGACATTCTCCAGGAGCATCCATGTTGCTGCAAATGGCATTATGTTGTTGGTTTTTATGGCTGAGTAGTATTCTATTGTATAAATATACCACTTCTTCTTTATCCAGTCATCCTTTGATGGACATTTAGGCTGTCTCCATGTCTTGGCTATTGTAAATAGTGCTGCTATGAACATTGGGGTGCAGGTGTCATCCTGAAGTAGGGTTCCTTCTGGATATATGCCCAGGAGCGGGATTCCTGGGTCATATGGTAAGTCTATTCCTAGTCTTTTGAGGAATCTCCATACTGTTTTCCACAGTGGCTGCACCAAACTGCATTCCCACCAGCAGTGTAGGAGGCTTCCCCTTTCTCCACAGCCTCTCCAGCATTTGTCATTTGTGGATTTTTGAATGATGGGCATTCTGACTGGTGTGAGGTGATACCTCATTGTAGTTTTGATTTGCATTTCTCTGATAATTAGTGACATTGAGCAATTTTTCATGTGCCTATTGATCATTTGTATGTCTTCCTTGGAGAATTGCTTGTCTTTTGCCCATTTTTGGATTGGGTTCTTATTGAGTCGTATGAGCTGCTTATATATTCTGGAGATCAAGCTTTTGTCAGTTTCATTTCAAAAGTTTTCTCCCATTCCATAGGTTGTCTTTTTGTTTTACTTAAGGTTTCCTTTGCTGTGCAGAAGCTTGTAAGTTTCATTAAGTCCCATTTGTTTATTCTTGCTTTTATTTCTTCTAGGAGAAAATTTTTGAGATGTATGTCAGATAATGTTTTGCCTATATTTCCCTCTAGGAGGTTTATTGTATCTTGTCTTATGTTTAAGTCTTTGATCCATTTTGAGTTGATTTTTGTGTATGGTGTAAGGGAGTGTTCTAGATTCATTGTTTTACATGCTGCTGTCCAGTTTTCCCAACACCATTTGCTGAAGAGACTGTCTTTAATCCATTGTATATTCTTGCCTCCTTTGTCGAAGATTAGTTGACCAAAAGTTTGTGGGTTCATTTCTGGGCTCTCTATTCTGTTCCATTGGTCTATTTGTATGTTTTTGTACCAATACCATCCTGTCTTGATGACTGTAGCTCTATAGTATCATCTGAAGTCTGGGAGAGTTATTCCTCCAGCCTCTTTCATTCTCTTCAGCTATGTTTTGGTAATTCTAGGTCTCTGATGGTTTCATATAAATTTTATTATGATTTGTTCTAGTTCTATGAAATATGTCCTGGGTAATTTGATAGGGATTGTATTAAATCTGTAGATTGCCTTGGGCAATGTGACCATTTTAACAATATTGATTCTTCCAATCCAAGAGCATGGGATATCTTTCCATTTTTTAAAGACTTCTTTAATTTCCTTCATCACAGTTTATAGTTTTCTGTGTATAATTCTTTCACCTCCTTGGTTAGATTTATTCCCAGATATTTTATTACTTTGGGTGCTATTTTAAAGGGGATTGTTTCTTTACTTTCTTTTTCTGTTGATTCATCATTAGTGTAAAGAAATGCAACTGATTTTTGAACGTTAATCTTGTAACCTTCTACCTTGCTGAATTCTTTGATCAGCTCTAGTAGTTTTTGTGTGGACCTTTTAGGGTTTTCTATATATAATAACATGTTGTCGGCATATAGTGACACTTTTACCTCTTCTTTTCCAATTTGGATCCCTTTTATTTCTCTCTCTTGTCTGATTGCTGTGGCTAGGACTTCCAAGACTATGCTGAATAGGAGTGGTGATATTGGGCAGCCTTGTCTTGTCCCAGATTTTAGTGGGAAGCTTTTGAGTTTTTCACTGTTGAGTTCTATGCTGGCTGTAGGTTTGTCATATATAGCTTTCATTATGTTGAGATATGTTCCCTCTATACCCACTTTGGTGAGAGTTTTTATCATAAATGGGTGTTGAATTTTATCAAATGCTTTTTCTGCATCTATTGAGATGATCATGTGGGTTTTGTCCTTTCTCTTGTTGATGTGATGTATTACATTGATTGATTTGCATATATTGAACCACCCTTGTGTCTCTGGGATGAACCCCACTTGGTCATGATGTATAATCTTTCTTATGTGTTGTCAGATTCTATTTGCTAATATTTTGGTGAGGATTTTGGTGTCTATGTTCATCAATGATATTGGCCTATAATTCTCTTTTTTGGTAGTGTCTTTGCCTGGTTTTGGTATCAGGGTGATGGTGACTTCATAGAATGAGTTTGGGAGTATTCCCTCCTTTTCAATCTTCTGGAAGAGTTTGAGAAGGACTGGTATGAGTTCTCTTTGTATGTTTGGTAGAATTCCCCGGTGAAGCCGTCCGGACCTGGACTTTTATTTGTAGGGAGGTTTTTTACTGCTATTTCAGTTTCATTTCTAGTGGTCGGTTTGTTCAAGTGGTCAGTTTCTTCTTGATTCGGTCTTGGTGGACAATATGTTCCCAGAAACTTGTCCATCTCCTCTAGGTTATACAGTTTGGTTCCGTATAGTTTTTCATAATATTCTCGTATGATATTCTGTATTTCTATTTTATTTGTTGTAATTTCTCCATTATCCTTTCTTATTTTGCTAATTTTTACTCTCTCTTTTTTCTTCTTTGTGAGTTTGACCAGAGGTTTGTTGATTTTATTTAATTTTTCAAAAAACCAGCTTTTGGTTTGATTGATTTTTTCTATGGTCTTATTAATGTGTATTTTATTTATTTACTCCCTAATCTTTATAATTTCCTTCCTTCTGCTGCCTTTTGGGGTTTTTTGTTCTTTTTCTAGTTCATTCAGCTGGTGGGTTAAATTGTTTATTTGAGATTGGTTTTTTTTTTTTTTTTGAGGAAGGCCTGTATGTCTATAAACTTCCCTCTTGGCACTGCCTTTGCTGTGTCCCATAAATTTTGTGTGGTTGTGCTTTCATTTTCATTTGTCTCAAGGTATTTTTTAATTTCACCTTTGATTTCCTCATTGACCCATTGGTTTTTTAATAATATATTGTTTAATCTCCATGCTTTCCCTTTGTTCTCCTTTGTTTCTCTGCTGTTGATTTCTAGTTTCATGGCATTGTGGTCAGTAAAGATGCTTGAGATAATTTCTGTCTTCTTAAAATTGCTGAGGTTTCTATTGTGCCCAAGTACATGATCAATCCTGGAAAATGTTCCATGTGCACTTCAAAAGAATGTATATCCTATTTTTGGGGGGTGTAATGCTCTGAAAATATCCACCAAATCTAATTTTTCTATTGTATTATTTAATTTCTCTGTTGCCTTATTTATTTTGTGTCTGGAAGATCTGTCTAGTGATGTTAATGAGGTATTGAAATCTGCAACTATGATTGTATTCTCATCAATATCCCCCTTTATCTCTGTTAGTAATTGTTTTATATACTTAGGTGCTCCTATATTGGGTGCATATATATTAACGAGTGTAATATCCTCATCTTGTATCACTCCTTTAATCATTATAAAATGTCCCTCTTTATCTTTGTTTATGGCCTTTGTTTTAAAGTCTATTTTGTCTGAAATCAGTACTGCAACACCTGCTTTTTTGGCTTTTCCATTTGCATGGAATATCCTTTTCCATCCTTTCACTCTCAATCTATATGTGTCCTTCTCCCTAAAGTGGGTCTCTTGTATGCAGCATATTGAAGATTCTTGCTTTATTATCCAGTCTGCCACTCTATGTCTTTTGACTGGAGCATTTAGTCCATTAACATTTACAGTAATTAATGATAAATGTGTTTTTATTGCCATTTTGAACTTATCTTTGCAGTTGATTTGGTATTTCCTCTTTGTTCCTTTCTTCTTCCTTTTGTGGTTTGGTAGTTTTCCTGTGTATTATCATGGACTTTATTTAGTTTTTGTGACTCCCTTGTAAGTTTTTGGCTTGTGGTTACCCTTTTCTGTAAGTCTATTAGCCCATTACTATATCTTGAACCCATCCTACCGAAAACAAAAAATTTAAAAAAGAAAGAAAAAAAATTTATATTTTTTTGCTTCCTTCTCCCACTCTTAATGATTTAGGTGTCTTCTTTTACAATTTTGTGTTTATTTTATTTGTAACTCATGAGTTATCACCTTTCTCAGTTATGAGTTTCTCATTTCTGTAGCATCCTGCTGCTTTTCTATTTAGAGTAGACCTTTCAATATTTCTTTCAGCATGGGATTAGTGTTGCTAAACTCTTTTAGTTTTTGCTTGTCTGTGAAGTTCTTTATCTCTCCTTCTATCCTAAAGGATAGCCTTGCTGGATAGAGTATCCTAGGCTGCATCTTTATTTCATTCAGTACTTTGAATATATCTTGTCACTCCCTTCTGGCCTGTAGTGTTTGTGTAGAGAAATCAGCTGAGAGCCTTATGGGGGTTCCTTGTAAGTCACTCTTTGCTTTTCTCTTGCTGCGTTTAGGATCCTTTCTTTATTCTTGACTCTGGCCATCTTGATTATGATATGTCTTGGTGTGGGTCTGTTTGGGTTCTTCCTGTTTGGGACCCTTTGAACTTCCTGTACTTAGATATCTGATTATTCTTTAGGTTTGGGAAATTTTCAGTCATGATTTATTCAAAAACCTTTTCAATCCCCTTTGTTCTTTCTTCCCCTTCTGGGACCCCTATTATGCGAAGATTGACATGCTTTATATTATCCCATAGGTTCCTTATGTTGCTTTCATTTATTTTTATTTGTTTATCTTGCAGTTGTTCTGATTGGGTGCTTTCTGTTGTCCTGTCTTCTAGGTCACTAATTCGTTCCTCTGTGTTATCTAGTCTGCTTCGCACAGCCTTTAGGTCTGTTCTCATCTCAGCCAATGAGTTTACCAATTCTACTTGGTTCTTTATAGCTTCTCCTTCATTTTTGACGTATTTTATATCTCTAAACACTATCTCTTTTAGTTCCTTCAATACTTCGATTACTCCTTTTTTGAAATCTTGATCTAGTAGGCTATCGATGTCTTATTTCCTTGATCGTGCTTTCAGGGGATTTCTCTTGTTCTTTTAATTGGGAATGGTTTCTCTGCTTCTTCATATTGCTCATATCTCTCTGGCACTGTGGCTTATGGAGTATCAGTTATCTATTGTGGTCCTTAAAGGAGTTTATTTATTTATCTATCTAATGCCTATGTAGGAATAAAACTTAAAAAAAAAAAGGGAGAGAGAGAAAGAGAATTTTAAAAGAAGGGAGAAAATAGGTTTGAAAACAATGTATAATCAATTATAGAAGCGCAATTTGAATCAGACTAGCATTCGAGTTGAGACATCTTTTTAAAAACCCTTAAAAAAAAAAGGAAAAAAGATCCAAAAACGATATTTGAAAACTACTTATAATAATAACAGGAGGCCAAACTCAGAAGAAATGAAAATGAAATCGGGTGGATTTTTAAAAAAGTAATAATATAACTACTTTAAAAGAAAAATTTAAAAGGAATTAAAACTAGGAGCATATATAATGTTTAGAAAGAAAAATTTTAAATGAATTAAAACTAGAAGCATATACAATTGTTTAGAAAGTAGAAATTAAAAAGGTAATAAAAAATAAAACAGATGAAAAAGATATGATAAAGAGAGAATTTTGAAAAAGGGGAGGGGGAAAAAGGTTTGAAAACAGTATATAATGAATAATTGAAGAGCCAGTTGAAGCAGAATAGCAATCGGGTCCACACATCTCTTAAAAACCTTTAAAAGAGGAGAAAAGAGGAATAAAAATATATTTGAAACCTGTGTATAATCGATAACAGGAGATCAAAACCAAGAGAGAGAAAAATGACATGACATGGATTTTTTTAAAAATAATATTTTAAAGGAAAAATTTTAAAGGGATTAAAACTGGGAGGATATATAATTGTTTAAAAAGTAAAAATTAAAAAGGTAATAGAAAATACAGCATGTAAAAACAGATTAAGGAAAAAAGGGGGGGAGAGGGTGTTCTGTGGAGACTGTGTGCTCTTAATGTCTTTGTGTCTTCGCCCTGTTTCCCGAACTCAGTTTGCTGTTTTCAGAGGCCCTCTGTTGGTGCCCTCGTCTGTGCTGCTCCCAGTGCCTGTCGGCAAGCAGATCACGCCCCCTCCCAGCAAAGTGTTCCTGCCAGAAAGGCGGGGGGCCACCCGCCCTCTCCTGGTGCCAGTCGCTCCGCAGCTCCTGGCCGTCCCTAGCACCCCGCCTCTGCGCGCTCCCCGCCACCACGTGCTCTGCGCCGGGTAGGTGCTCTGCAGGTGGCCCTGGGAAGACAGGACCAGCCCCGCCCCTGTTCTGTGTCCAAACTCAGCTCCTTGTTTGTTCTGGCCGCACAAACTTTGCGAGGCACCAGGGCGGAGGGATCCTATCTGACTCAGGCTGCAAACAAGTCTCTATCTGGCCTTTGAGGCTGCCGAGCCCCCAGGCACGGATTCAGGTTTCGCCCCCGCCCCCACCTGGGTGCCAAGTGCCAGAGGATACGGCGGCCTCGGCGGCCTCGCCTGAGCCCCACCTCTCCTTGGCGAAAACCTGTGAGTTTTCAGAGATGAGGGTATGCACTGTTCCCCCAGGGCACATCAGCCGTGCTGTTTTATGGAGGGCCCAGTTGTTCTGCCCTGTGTACCCACTCATCCATGTTGCGCAGCCCCCTGCAGTCCCTGGGGCTGCCTCAGCGCAGCCGCCCCAGTCCTCTGCCCGGCTCGGGCCGCCTGTCCCAGCCCCCAGCTCCCAGCTCGGGTCTCGGGCTGGGTGTCGCAGGGACCCTCTGTGCCTGTTTAACTTAGTTCTGTAGGTCAAGGGCTGTTCCATACAGATCCGAGCCTCGGAGGCTCCCCCTCTGTCCCGCTGGCCTCCCCGTTGGAGAGAGGGGGAGACCCAGTGAACGAGCGCCAGTCCTCCTTTACCGCTCCCTCCCGGCGGGACCGGTCCCGCACTGTTTTGCCTTTTCGTCTTTCTTTTTTTCCTTTCTCCTACTAGATTTGTGGCGTCTTTGTCTTTTGAAGAGGACAGTGTTCTGTCGGAGTTCCGCAGGTGCTCTGGTTGGGTGAGTGGGTTCGTGGATGTGAGTTTTCATGTATCTGTGGGAGAGGGTGAGCTACAAGCGTCCTACTACTCTGCCATCTTGGCCTCCTCAAAAATATTCTTGATGTTTGCCTGTGGAATGGGACTGCTATTGGAAAAGAAAGGATGTTCTTAGGGGGAAGATTCAGCACAGAGAAGCTTATCCAATTCAGAGACATCTCTGGTCATCCAGGAGAGGATTTGGAAGAGAGAGGGAAGGCAGATTGGCAAAGGGGGTTAGAGACCTGCCTGTTTCCTTCAGGGCTTCCATTTCCAGGATGTGGACCAGTGGCCCAGGAAACACCCTGCAGGATGGATCCAGCCTGAGCAGAAGGGAGTTCACACATAAGCAGAAGATGAAAGTTGTGTTTGATTCTGGAGCGTGCCTGTGCTGTTGGCCCAGGTGTCATTATTCATTTAGTGCCGTTCCATACTTCGCAGGAAAAGCACAGCAGGCTTATAATGCTTGAGTTTTTAAACATTCAGAAGGCTGTGATGCTATAAATAAGCTTCCTGTGTCAGAGATTAAATCAACCAAGATGCCTGCCATGCCAACTTTATTTCTGAAACAACGTGTTTTCAACAGAAATCAAAATACTTGTTAATCCTTTCCTTCTGACGGGCTAATATGAGCCTTGAAAACCACAGTGAGAGCTACTGAGAAGACAGTAAGCAGCAGAAGCCGTGTCTGTGTGGCTTATCCATCAGAGAAGATGGCAGCCATCCCTCGTTTTGGAAGTCTTTTGCCTGAACTGGTGGAGTGGTACTGCAGAATCAGGACTGGGCGAGGCTGTCTGCATCAGAAAAGATTTGGCTTTTGTGTTTTGGCTACACCAACACAGAGGCTGCATCTTTGAGATGACTGGTAACAGGGTAGCAAACAGTTGTCCAATCCAATATCCATTCCTCTTTTTATTTGGTAACAACACCTATATTCTCTGGGAAACTATCCTTCACCGCTTCTTAATCCTTGGGGCCCTGTGTGGGGGAGTCCATCCTCTAGATCCAGAGGCAGGACCAGGACTAACCAACCAGAGCTGTCCATCTCGCTGACCACGGCAATTCAACCAGAGGCAGACGAGTGACCAAGGTGGGCCAACTGGAGTAAATCTTGGAGTTTGGCTGGAGCTGGTAGGGAAGAGGAGATCTCTTTCTTGCTGAGGTTATTACCTTGGAGCTGCTGAGCTTCATTTTTGCCAAATGATTACCTGAGATTGAAGCCAACCCAGGCTAAAGTATAGACAAGAGATGGAGAACAATTTCTGATGACAGTATTTGGGTACCTGGCTACAGTCCTGCTTGAAATTAGATGCACTCCTGGACTTGTTCATGTCAACAACACAGGACACGCACCACTTTCTAAATCATTATTTTAAACTCTGCTGCAGTGAATACGCTTATTTATGTATCTCAGCTCACGTGGCTGGATCGTTCTATAGAATGCATCCTTAGAAGCAGACTTGCAGGGTCAAACATGCTTCTGTATTTTAAAATAAATGCATGAGAGGCCATTTTTGGCATTGTTAAAGGGATTCCCATGGACTATCCTAGAGCTTGCTAGGTTTAGCTCTATTTCCTATGCTTAGGAACATTCAGGCACAGGGACAGCATGCCTTCTTGGTTGCTCTGGTTGTCACACTCCCATTGCAGCCTCTTCATCTGAGTCCTGTCTTCCCTTGAGCGGCCCAGGGCTTATGTGTATTGTGGCAGATTTGGAGCCAGCTTCCCAAGCTGTGCACATCTCCCCTCTGAACATGTGCTTCTCACCTGCAGACTCAGCTGGAGCTTGGGAACCAACCAGCCAAATAGTGACTGGTGGTAACCCCAGTGATGCCCATGGCTAAAATCTGAAACATCCTGTAGCCACTGTCTGCTGATTGCAAGGAGGATCCTTAAGAAGCTGCTTAAGACACTGATGCTGGAGGCTTACAGCCTTTGACAAAACCTCATTAATTGGTTCATTCCTTTAACAAATACTTTTTGAGTATCTACTGTGAACCAAGCACTATGACAGCAATCAGGGATATAACAGATCACCAAAAACATATATGGCCCCTTACTCATGGTGGCTCTAACAACATTACAGGGAGTTAAACCCTCTTCTAGAAATTTTGGACTTCCATACTGGACACATCTTGAATGAAAAGTGCATTTGAAAAGGTGTTTTAGAAACCAGAACTAATCAACCCAAGGTGGAGTGAAGACAAACTTTGCTTGAAAAAAGCAAATCACATGCCACACCGCGATGGTGAGTCAGCAGGGTATTGGAATAGAGAATTAGTTCCAGGGATGTCTGTCAATTATCTTGCCTCCGTCTCCCCCTTCCTCCCTCTCACTGTTTCCTCCACTCTTGCTGAGGGGACCACTTGGACCACTTTGCTCCTGGCACAGCTGATTGGACTAGTATTGAACACCTGACTCAATCTCAGCCAATCAGATTCTCTCCTGGGGAGTTGGAGTTGTAGCATCAGGATTCAGGTCAAACTTAACTGGGAAGAATTTAAAAGGTGGAAACATGCTCTGGCCCATGTACAAATGGAATAGAGAAGGTGACATTGCAGAGAAAGACAGAAGGAGACAGGTAGAAGGAAAGAAGCAGAGATGAGAACAGTGATGTTCCAGAAAGAGACAGAGCGCTGGGGAAGGTAGTTCCCCTTATGTCAGGACTCCCTCCTGAGATCAGGAACACTTCCTGTTCTTAGATTCCCTGAACCTTCTCTGAATCATTCTAATAAATCTGTTTTTTCTTGAACTAACCTGATTGTTCCTCTTTCTGATGACCACCACCCCCCTCCCACCTCTGGCTGAGACAATAGTTGCTCCCTCCTTTGTACTACTGAGAAAAAGGGTCATACAGAAGCTTCTTTTCTTTCTGTTCCTAAAGGCTAAACAGATACATTCTTGGGAGATATATTCCGTTTGACTCTATTTGCCATTTCTCTGATGGCCTGGTTATTTTGGAAATGTGCCACACTCCATCCTCAGAGACTCCCTAAGGAAGGCTCAGCTTGGAGGATTCCTGAATCTATTTGTTCATCAATTAGGGAGCCCTGGAAGCAGACATTCTGTGGGTAGGGTGCTCTGCACTGCTCTCAGCTGCGCGGAGATGGGAGATGTGATACAGCCCTGGAGAAGCTTCCCCAGATATGTCGCCTCTCCTTGGAGGCCAGTGAAGGCACAACTTGGACATGCCAGTGGAGCCAGAATTATAATTTTAATCCAAGCCTAGAGGCTCAAAATCAGTGAGAAAGTAAGGAAACCCTCAGAGAGTGTCTGATCACTGGTTAGTGGCGAGGAGTGAGGGACAACGGGTCTGTTCAGAAAAACAAACAAACAAAAACCCAAAAAACAAAAAATCCTCCTTTCAATGTCTAGGAAGATCCAGAGTGGTGAAAGCAAATTGCTATCCTTGCTTCAATTACACACACATAAGCACACACAAACACACATCTAAAAATTACTGTTGGATCACTGTGGCATAAAGCACACGCAGCATCCATTATGGGAAAACGGGATGGACCCGTGAGAAGTAGGGTGGCTTTCGTGGCTGGGTGAGTTAACAGTTCTGCTTAGCGTCCCATGAGAATCTCTGCTAAGATGAATCTCTCCTTTTCCCAGAAGATTTGAAAGACATGGAACTTAATAATCTTGATAGAGGAATTTGTTGTGAAAGGCACGTTAAAGGACGGTGAGTCATCTTCTGTCTCCCCTACCAGCCCCCGCTGCCTTGTTCCCCGGGACCTGTCTATTGCTATTCATGCCAGTTGACAAAAACCCTCTCTGCTCCCCAAGCGGATCCAGCACACACGCCGATGCCCCCTGAGTTCCCATCACCTCTAGGTCCCCTTTGTGGGTTTTCTCACTCAAACTGGCATTTTGCATACAGTACTGAGCAGCAGGGAAGGCAGACTGGCATTAGGAGCAAATCTGGCTTCTTCCTTTGTCTTCCCTCCCCCACCCCCACCCCCTTCCTTTAGATAGCCGCCTTCAGCTGTGTATAAATTAAGCACATTCTTGTGCTTTTGCAGGTCACATCTGGGATATTCTGGACATCTCTGGTATAAACTCTGAATTTATGAAACCAGTAATTTGCTGCTCCCAGCTTATAATGCCTGACATTGTCACTGTTTGCTTAGAGTTTTGGTATCTGATGTTCTTAATGTTAAGGTCAATTCTATTGATACTGGACTCTGTGCCCTCATTTCTTTCCCCGTTGCATTTTTTTCCAAGGCACACACAGAGAGGGTAACTAATCTTAATATCTTGTGTTCACAATTCTATTTAGCATGAAATCAGTAACTGACATATTAATTATAATAATCTGTTAAATATACTTTACCTACATGTTAATTATGGGAGACCATTCTCATTTATTTCTCTGGGTAGCCTATTAATTCAACCCAGATGGTACAGCTTTGTGAGACGGTAACACTGAGCATTTGCAGAATAAATCATGTTGCCAAGATACAGCAGCAAAAACGTTATCACATCTGAATAAGCTTTAGTATGATATAACCAGGAAAGAAAACTTACCTATTACTCACAGACTAGAATATTTCTTCAAAACAGAACTAGTATACCAAATGTTTTTTTAAAAACTGGGGAGAACATATAATGTTTTTCTCCAAAAGGGTCGAATCTTTATTTAAGCCCAGTGCCCCATAAATAATTCCAAAAGGGGGAAATGGAATCCTGATGCAGGGAGTTCATCGTAGCTTGGGGGGAGGGGAGGAAGGCAGCTGTGCTTTTACTGGGCATTCTGATGTCAACGCTGGCTTCATGTGGGGAAGTGCTGAAACCCTTCTTCCCAATCCCCCCATTTCCTTGGCCTCCCCTTAATTTCTTCCTGGATACAAATAGGCAGAACTCTGGTCTCTGTCTCACTGGGGGCTCTCTAGTTTGCACCAGATTTATATTTGTGATTATATTTTTTGATTCATCTCTGATTGGGGACAACTTCAATGAGGAAGCTTGGAATCAGTCAATGGGATGCCAGTATCATCTTCTTTCTGGGGAGGATCTAGCTCATTGGCCAGAGACTCTTGCTGTGCAGCAACGTGGTTCAATGATTTAGCTGGCCCTCATGTACTATTCTATTTCCAAGAAGAACTGTGCTAGCTCTTGGGAGCCAGTGGAGAACAAGACTCACATGGGCTCTTCCTTCACAGAACTTAAAATGTTGGGGGTGGGGAGGAGTTAAACAGACACAATGCGGTGTGATTAGGGTCATGCTAAGGAGACTGTGGCTATCAGGGCGCTGAGCAAAACCCCTAAGTCACACATGCGGGCGACTCGGAGAAGGCTTCCTGGAGTAGTGATTTCGTCAGTTGACTCTGAACGGTGAGCAGGAGGCTATCAAATAGAGGACTCAAGAGTGATCCAGGTGGAAAGGAATAGCATTTATGGATAATGCATCATGTGACTCATGGGGCTGAAGGAAGTTGGTGCAAGTGGAACATAAATTTAGGGGGTAAAGGGGGCTTGTGGAGACTTTCAAGAAATGTGACTGGATAGGTGTGCAGGGAGCCTCATCACTGGTGAAAAAGTTCAGCCTTCACTTTGAGGACAGCGAGAACCATCAAAGGGTGTGCACATAAGGTGACAGGGACAGGTTTACATTTTAGGAATTTCATTTTGGCTTCACCAAGAAGAGCAGTTAGCAGGCTGGAGCTGTTGTTAAAGCAAGAGATAGTGATATCTTGGGCCAGAAGAAAGACGGCTTTTTTTGGTTTGTTTTTACCTTCTTACCCTTTCAGCCCTGCCTAAGTCCCTTCTCTTTCTCAAAGCCTTTCCTGACATCTCCAGCTTTCATCAACCTCTCCTTTCTTTCAGCTTTAATGACAATGTTTTGCCGACTGTTTCATATTTGAAAACAAGCAAAGACTTGGTTTCTCCACTCCCATTATCACAGGTAGAGCTGGATCCATCTCTGCCACCACGATAGAGGATGCCTTTTGACATCTCTTTGCCCTGTCTCTCCTGCACCAACATGTGGCTCATAGTAACTTCTACATTTGACCAGCCCGCAGGCCACGATGCCCTTGGCTACTTTTGCTCCGTATTTATTGGAATAGATATATTTTGCGATTGCTTCTTGATCACTCAGCCTAAAAACAGCTGTTCCCTCATTCCCTCTCGCAGTCCCTGCTCCTCTCCTTTATAACATTGGTCACAACGTGCAGTTGGAGGTTAATTTGATTTGCTTGCTGATTTGTGCTTTTTTTCCTGCTTGCCCCACTAGACCTTAAGTCCCATCAGGATGGAGACTGTGTCTGTTCTTTCTCATTGTATTCTGAGCGTGTAGCACCATGCCTGTTACGTAGTAATTGTGCAACAGATGAACATTTCTTGAGTGACTGTGTTATTTTTCTAAAATGGAAGGCCCTTTAACTCTTGGTGGGGTGCCCTTGGATCTCAGAACGTGTTTCGGATGCATGCTTTTAAGCTTAGAGGCAGAGATGAAAGGGAGGATACAGATGTGGGGACCATGAACAAATAACATGGTGGTGTCTAGAAAACAGCCTTCTCTAGCAAGGATGAGAATTTATGTAAATAACCTGGGTATCGAATGAGCTTGTCAAGCCCATTGGAGAGAATTTACCTGGAGAGTAGGGGCTGTAGGCTAGGGGAGAAATTTTGAGCATCCAAATAACAGCTCCAACAAGCAGATACAGTTCAGAAGGACATAATTGTTTTAGAACTGACGGAGTTTTTGATATTGCTGTCTTTGGTTTTTTAAGGAACAACCAACCTTCCTTTCATTCTTCCTTCCCATCTCCCTACATTCTTTGACTCATGCATTCATCCAACAAATGTTTCCTGAGTGCATGAAACATCTTAGGCTCTGGATTGCATTAGAAAGTGAATATCAGAAAGGTGGGTGGGTAAGCCTTAGCATACTAAGAGTAAAGTTCACCTCTGCCTGGAGGGCCGGGGGAAGGCCTCAGCAGAAAGGTTTCCAACTGAAAGACTGTGTTTATCCAGACTTGACACTGCCCACCCACCCCCCACTGCCGCCCCGTTTCTCTTTCAAAAAAGATATTGAGAAAGGATTGGGGGCTGACACATCTGCTGAACTCTCTGAAATCACAGCTGAGCCCCACTCGCTGGATTGAACATCAACTAGAATTCCACATCCACGACATGGTTAAGAGGAACTTCTAGCTGGGGAATATAAAATTGTAAATGGCACAGATAACGTCAGTCTGAGTTACTGTTTTCAGAATGACACAGATGTTAGGATAAGGGAGCATAAATGGAAATTAAAGAGAAACAAATTCAGAACAGATGTCAGGAAGCATTTTTTTTCATGCGGAGAATCACAAATGTGTGGAATGGCCTACCAGGCTCGATTGTTAAGGCAAAGACACAGGGGACATTCGGGAACTGATCAGATGGCATCACGGGGGAATTAAGCAGTAAAAGAGGAAATGAGCGTGCATACGGCGACTGGCTTTCAGCTAATCCCCAACAATGTCCGTGCTCTTCTGTTGCCGGTGCGTCCATACCTACCTTGGATAAACACACATAATTTCTCTGCTTTTAGTTTTCACAGATTGCATCAATCTCAAAATAGTTATTTTCACATCATAAAGATGACATTGGTAGAGTGTGGGGAAGAGAGAGAGAGAGACAGAAAGAGAGACCTCCTTTCCTGCAGTTCTGTTCGGAGGGACAGTGTTGTTTTTCATGAATTGTGCACAGAAAATGAATGTTTGAAATGAATATATCGATATCACTTATATGTGGAATCTAAAAAAAGATACAATTTTATTGACAAACCAAAAATAGACTCATGGACATAGAAAACAAACTATGGTTACCAAAGGGGAAAGGTCAGGGGAGGGATAAATTAGGATTTGGGGATTAACAGATACACATGACTAAGTATAAAGTAGATAAACAACAAGGACCTACTGTCTAGCACAGGGAACTATATTCAATTCCTTGTAATGACATATAATGCAAAAGAATCCGAAAAGAAAAAATATATATGTATGTATATGTACAACTGAATCACTTTGCTGCACACCTGAAACTAACACTGTAAATCAACTACACTTCAATAAAAAATAAAATGCAAAAAATAAATAAAACAAAATGTATATAGCTATCTAACACCAAAGAGTTGGTTTGTGTGATCACACACCAACCAGCCCTCTGTACTGCCTCGCAGGGCTGGCGCCCTAATTCTCACTAAGTAAGTACATGACCGCCAGCGGGTCCATCGGAGAAGCCCTCCAAGGCTTTCTCTGCTTCTGTTCCCCCAGCTAATGGCGTCATGGTGCCCAAGTCCTTTTAAAAATATTATACGTGGAAGAAGAGGGAGTTAACCTTTGACAGCTCCTTACTGCAAAGAATCTGAACCAAGGATGAAGCGATGGGAAATCTGCAGCTCTGTGCCCACCTGTCTTTCTCTCATCGTGCCTTCAGAGCAGCCCTAGAGAGAGTGTAACCAGGTGCCCCTTTAAAGGGGTCTCACTTGGGGGATATAGCTTATGATAATAGGGAAGGAGAAAGAGGATAGCAATGATTCTATGCCCCAAGGGAAGGTAGTTGAGGATAAAAAGTAGAGTAAAATCTCATTAATCTGGACCCTGCTAATTTAGAATGTATGAATAATTCAGACCCTCTGGCTGGGCTGAAGTTTACCTTTGTACTAGATATGGAAAAAAGGGTTTGCTAAGCAAATTAATAGTGTAAACAAAATTGAGGGTAGGGAATAGATCACCTATTTAAGAGAGCAAATTGTTTTCACATACTTAGTAGAACCATCTGCATAGGAACAATGAATAGGTCAATTATAAGTAATCCTGGTCTAGTCATTAATCTTGGTCTGTTGGGTACCCATACGTAGCAAAATTTTGTCAGCATTAGAGGGATAAAATTGAACAAACAGGGAATCCTTAAAAGTTCTTATTTATAGCATTTGATTGATTTATGTTGCCTTTCCTTTCATAATTTATTTCATTTTGTAAGGCTTTAAAGACCTCCTGACAAACCTTTCTTGAATCCTGTCTGTACCTTTTATCATTAAGCCTTTAGATTTGGGACGATAGAAAGACTAATTTGTAGAACACAGTCCTGAGTAGTGCCAGCACCAGGGCGAGTAAGGGAAGCTTGTTTTGGCAGCTTAGCAAGAATGGGGGTCCTGCAGATCTGAAAGTCTGGGTTCTAGTCTGGTCTCTCCTAATAAGTACCTACTGGACTTGGGCAAATCATTTTTTTCTCTTTGGACTTCAGTTTCCACATATATAAAATGGGATAGGATTAAGGATATTGAAAGACTCTTCCAACTCAGCAATTCCATCATCATCATTTATCTTCTCTAGGACAACTGCTCATCAGTTTAAAAAAAAAAGTCATTCTCATGTTGTTTTGATGATCAAATGTTATAGCAAATGAAATGCAGAGTATAATGTAAGCAATGAGTAAGAAAAGAGAAAGTCCGTCAGGAGAAATTATCATGTGTGTGCTGCTGTCATAGCCTAAGAAGGAAATCCTTCCCCTTTCCTTGGGACTTTCTTTTCTCCTTCCTCATCCATGGATTTCTTACTATTTTTTTCTTTTTAAGCTTTTTTTTGGGGTTGGGGGAAGGTAATTAGACTTGATTGATTTATAAAATAGAGGTACCGAGGAGTGAACCCGCTCCCTGAAATTCTTAATAACACTTTCCCACCAGGTAATATTAGAGCTTTCATCAGCCTTGCCAACTCCCCCCCGCCCCCGGCCTCTACGTCAAATTCAAGACACAGAACCAGAAGCATCCTCTTGTTCAGCAGACCAATGAGCAGGGAACTGAAACAGTGGAGGGAAGGAGTAGATGGCTTTTCCTCAACCAAAGATCTCGTTGCCACTCCTCCCCCAGCCACCCTCAAACACTCTCATGAGATGTGCGATTTTAAACCTAAAGCTGGAGATGGATGTGGAGCAGGCCACTGGCATCAGTTTGACTTTAGACTTCAGTTCACATCACTCTCTGGTCCCACCAGTCACTAGCTCACAAAGGAAATTAATCAATTAAATGTTGGTTTCATGTACCATTTCCATTTAAGTGACTCTCAAATAATGCTTGATCAATGAACACTGAGAGCCTTTGCTGCCTAAACAAATCATCACCTTGCCTTTTCCGCTGTAGACTCAGAGACCAAAGCCATGTTGGGCTTCTTTCTCTGTGGCTGGCTGAAGCCACTCATCTCCTTAAATATGCCTTTGGGAAAAAAAAAAAAAGAAGAAGAAGAAGAAGACAAATGAACTTAAATACAAAACAGAAACAGACTCACAGACATAGACTACAAACTTGTGGTTGCCAGGGGGGAGAGGGGTGGGAGGGGACAGACTGGGAGTTCGAGATTGGCAGATACTGACAGGTATCTATAGAATAGATAAAGAAGTTCATATTGTATAGCACAGGGAAATATATTCAATATCTTGTAGTAGCTCACGGTGAAAAAGAACATGAAAAGTGGATATATGTATATTCATATATGACTGAAAAATTGTGCTGTACACCAGAAATTGACACAACATTGTAAAATGAATATAACTCAATAAAAAAAGAAAAAATATGCCTTTGACACATAAAACTCAGTAGCAGAATAGCTTCAGAGATTTGCTAAAATCATATGGAAATCTCACTGGTATGTGCTGTGTACAGATTAGGGGCTCTCTGTGGAAAATGAGAAAAGGCTGGGAGAAATATATGGTGGGTGCCACGAGTGGCTATTGCGGGGTAAGGGGCTTTAATCCGAGCCTGCACAGTCCTCCTCCTACATCTTCTGGACAGCAGGACCCTGCATTGCAGAGATTTTGTGTGACTTTTTAACTTATCAGGTTTGGAAAGGCAGCTTCTAGGGAGTCACCATGTTTGGTTAAGAGGAAGTTTTGGTGAGGTCCTTTGACATCCTTGAAAACAAATCCAAGTGGGTACAATGCCCTGTGCAATTGCTGTTGTCACTGTTGTGTTTCTAACATTTCTCAGCAAGCCTTATTTTGTCTTTTTTGTTTTAAATCGACTGCTTTCCATGCGCTCCATTCTGTGACAAGTGCTGTAAGCTTCGCAGAAAAATACTTGGTCCCTCTGTCTTCCCAGGAGTGTACACTCTTGGTGAGGGGTAAGGCACAGAGACCTAAGGTTGCAAAATGGTAGATGTGGCCTGCAGATGTAATTTGTTTGACTTAGAGTGTCTTAGCATAAATAAGTATATCTATAAAATAGAAACTAAAATTTGATTTTGTTGCCAACATTTAGAAATTGGGATGTTTCACTTGAAAACTGAGAGTTCAGGCTTCTCTTGGAAAATATCAAAGGACTTGGAAACACAGATCCCACATTCTCAGCACCTCATCTCTCAGTTGATTGGCCTATCATGCAGCAAGCAGTGTGAACTTGGACTAGGTACCACCTATAATAATGTTGCTCTGTGTGGCTTGCATTCCTGTATACTTTTGTAAGAGATGAGGAGTGGTATTACAACTATGGCTAATTCAGTCACAATGGCCCTAGGAACTGTGTCACCATGTGAGTGACTTCCACCATGCAATATTAGAAGGAGAGGTTGAGGCCTTTGGCTTAATAAATATCCAAGTGGACTGCAAGACTGACCCAGGTGTAGCCACTGGGCAGACACCTGCATTATTTTCTAATGATTGGTATGATCCCAAGATCAAGCTGTGAGCAAGAAGTCAAGTATAAGTCGGCCAACAGGGTGACATATGACCAGAAGGACATGTCAGAGGAAGCCTGAGAAAAAAACTGTTACATTGGGAGCTCAGATGACCATCAAGATAAATATCTGCAAAGACTGCCCATCCCGAAGAACTCATAGTGGGGATGGAGGCAGGTGTTTGGCATAGAGGCTCTCAAGGTTCCTGGGAGAGAGTCATGCTCTCAGAACCTCACAGGTGCAACTCCCTTTAAGATGCAGTGTTACTGGAATCTGCCCAGGACAACCCATCATGAGGTCTGTAAGCCAGCACAGACTCACCGTGAGGCAAGATCACCTGTGGTCTTGGGGTTTTGCTCACATATATATTCTGCACAATCTGGCTTCAAGTAGGTATGTGATTGTGCAGGACTGGAGTTCAAGAGTGACACACTCTCCATGTGACAAGGGTATTGATGACAGCTCTGGGAGACTTACCTGACTCTCCAGCACTTCCGAATAAGCCTCTGGCTTTTATGGAGGACAAATAGAAGCCTTTAGAGGAAGATACTAGACTGCCTACTAATATAGGCAGATGACAGATTAAGCAATTATTGGCAAAGGAAAGAGATGATTGTTACTGTATTTGAGTCCCAGACAGATAAAAAGATTATTGAACATGAAGACCCTCATGAAGACCTTTTTTAAGATCACTTACCTACATACTCCCCCTCACCCCCACCCTGTGACCCAAGTTTTCCCTACTCTTAAATGGAAATCTGGGAAAAATTTTACTTGGCCGGTATGGGGAACACTTGCAGATAGCTAGAGACATGTGGCAAGCTTTCTTTGCTCTTAAATGAATCTGACTGCATTTCAGAATGGTGTTCTCCCTCTTAGTTTGTGATCCTTGAAAATTTTATATCATCAGGCTGCATATATCTCTCTATAGACTGTGCTTCTGTGTACTATATAGAAGCATAAAATGGTGGGTGGAAAAGGTGTCTTAGAGACATAGGTTCCACAGCTTCAATGAGTGTTCCGCCTCCCTTTTATAAATCTCCTTAATCAAATGAAAAGAACTTTCTAGTCTGACTTTTTCCCATTTCCCCTTGTAATGAAATATGGTCATGTGATTCTGAATTCATTAATGGACCATATGATGGTAAGCGGATGCTTAAGTAGAAACACACAGAAAGAAATATTAATTCATATTTATTTGTTGAAAAACTCAAAGATCATTATTTATAATAATTTTTAAAAATTGTAATTTTTTTCCCTTTGATTTAGAGGAAATAATTAGAAGAAACGCTATAGTTAAATTTAACAAATTTCCTTTTTTCCTTTGGGTGTCTGTCATTTCAACATTCTCATTTATTTCTATTAAAGTTTTTAAAAGCGTTCCTTAATTGCCTTTGTCAGTAGTTATTATATTCAAGATTTCTATTAGTTTTTAAATGTCCCATTTTATTTCCTTCATTTTTCTCATTAAAGAGACTGGCTCAGAAAAATGAATTCAATTCAGTAGCCAACAATTGCCCATCCCTTGTAGATTCTACTAATAAATTGTATGTTGTTTTTTTAGCACTCTTGAGACTCCAGTGAGGATCTTGAAAAACCAAGATTGATTGAAAAAAAAATTATCTTCTATTGTGGTTTCTTGGAGAAGATTGAAGACCTTAAAGAACACCTCTAAAAATACAGAGTAGTGATAAAATTAATACAGTAACCTTAGATTTATTTGTTTATATATTTAGGCCCTGTCTTGGTTGACAAACATTGGAAAAAACTTAAAAGAATATAAGAAATAAAACAAAATAGAAAAGAAGTCAGGGCCTTGCAATATAGATAGACTAGGAGATAAGAACTGAAGGAAAATTAAAATGAATAAACCATTTTAACATAACACAGTTATCAAAAGTGGGCTGGATCAAGGAACTATTTTTCTCATCCATACGTTTTCCTCCAAAGGACTTTTGATGAGCACTGGCACAGCAAGAGAACCTGGGGACTGGGCTGGGAAGGGAAAGTGAAATCAGCCACACTCTCACAGTGCCTAGAACTAAAAATACTAGTGAAGGAAGGGGCCAACAATGACCACACAAAACAGTTTTCTACCCTCAGGACAACTGAGATCAGAGGGAGACTAAAGCTGACTTAGTTACAACCCAGCCACCACTCATCTTTTTTGTTGTTGTTTGAATATGTTTCCTTTTATTTTTGTTTTTCCACTTTATTTTTTTTTTTAACATTTTTATTGAATTATAGTCATTTTACAATGTTGTGTCAAATTCCAGTGTAGAGCACAATTTTTCAGTTATACATGAACATACATATATTCATTGTCACTTTTTTTTTTTTTTTGCTGTGAGCCACCACAAAGATCTTGTATATATTTCCCTGTGCTATACAGTATAATCTTGTTTATCTATTCTACATTTTGAAATCCCAGTCTGTCCCTTCCCACCCCCCGCCCCCTTGGCAACCACAAGTTTGTATTCTATGTCTATGAGTCTGTTTCTATTTTGTACTTACTTTTTTTTTTTTCCAGCCACTGCTCATCTTAATTCTTGACTGAGCCAAGGTGATTAGTCTCTTAAGCAATTTCTCTGACAACGACAAGTTAATACCAACTTTCAGTCTCTAATTTCTTTTGTATGAGTGTCTGGCATATAATTAAAATGTGACACATGAGACGGAGCAGGAAAATGTGATCCATAATCAAGAGAAAAAATAGCCAATAGAAACAGACTCACTCATCTGACTCTCAAACATCACAGGTGGGAATGTAAAATGGTGCAATTCTGGAAAACATTTTGGCACTTTCTTATACAGTTGAATGTACAGTTACTTATCATAAAACCTACAATTCCACCCTCAAGTATTTATTCAAGAGAGAAGAAAACATATGTTCCAAGAGAGATAACAAACATTCATAAAGGGCAAAAACTAGAAACAATGCCAATGTTCAAAAGGTGAAAGGGTAAACAAATTCTTCAGGTTAAAGGAAGTATTTCCAGTTGGAAGAACAGAACAGGCAGGAAGGAACAAAGAGCTCTTACAAAGGTGCATGAATGAGTATATGAAAAAGATTATTGACTGCTTAAAACAACAATAACGCTACCTTATGGTGTTTATAACATATGAAGTAAAATATAAAACCACAATAACAGAAAGAGTAGGGGATAAATCAATTATAAGCTTATAATTTTAAGGTTGAAAAATTGATGTTGAGCCTCCTGGAAGTCAAAGCAAAAAGTGAGATATTATCTATTTTTAAAATCATTTTGTCCATTTAAAAAGCCATTTATTATTCCTCAGGGGAAACAAAACTTTCTTATGGGGCCTAAAATAAAAATTTAATTTTCCATTTATAGAAAGGACACTGAATGTAGGGGGGTGATGTACTCAAAAACACTCCTATAGTAAATGAAGTAGTGGGTTTGTTTAGTAGTTTCTTAAAACATCTCACAATATAAGCCAAAGTATAACAACAGGGCATGACTGGGTGAAGGCTATTCTATTGGTGGGCAGTACAATGTGGTTTATTACTCAATTTGAAATTGTCATCTAATTGGTCAGAAGATTATTTCTCCCAGCCCTTAAACTCAAATTAATATATTGAAATGATATTCATGAACATATTTGGAACATACGTTAAGTCCTGACATATCAATAATTACCTTAAATGGAAATGATCCAAATACAGCAGTTAAAAGGCTGAGATTGACAAAGTGGGTTTAAAAACACCATCTAATAGATGCTATCTATAAGAAACTCATTTCAAATACTTAATACTAGAAAAACAAGCAAAACTATACCTTGTTCAAGTCAGTAAAATTTATCCAATACATTTGTAAAGTAATTTGGCAAGTTGCTTATTAAGGACTAAAATCCAAACAAAAATAAAAATGAAAACAACGTAAGCACTGGCTAGTACTGAAATTACTTCCTTTCCCAGAAGCTTATCGGTGAGATGTGTTCACCCAGTGAACATTCTGGATCAAGTTGTGATCTTTTTTCAACCTATATGACTCACAGACTTCAGTAATTCATTCACATCAGCTCTGCAATTGGTCCAGTTCAGCTATGAAGACAAAATTTTGAAAATGCTGCATTTTGAACAGAAAGCTAACTTCCTTATTCTCAGGAGCATGGTTATCATTAAACAAGACTTCAATAACCTAGAGAAAGAGAAATTATATTTTTGGATAAAAGAAGAGAAAAGCTAAACTTAACCAGAATTCAGGTCTACTGGTAACACAGTGAAATACTTTTATCACTACTACAGAAAAAATAGTTGCATCAACAACTTTTTTAAAAATTTTTTTATTGAGTAATAGTCATTTTACAATGTTGTGTCAAATTCCAGTGTAGAGCCAAATTTTTCAGTTATACATGAATATACATATATTCATTATCACATTTTTTTCGCTTTGAGCTACCACAAGATCTTGTATGTATTTCCCTGTGCTAGACAGTATAATCTTGTTTATCTATTCTTTTTTTTGTTTAGTCTGCTTTTTGTTTTTTTCCAACATTTTTTATTGATTTATAATAATTTTACAATGTCGTGTCAAATTCCAGTGTAGAGCACAATTTTTCAGTTATACATGAACATATATATATATTCATTGTCACATTTTTTTCTCTATGAGCTACCATAAGATTTTGTATATATTTCCCTGTGCTATACAGTATAATCTTGTTTATCTATTCTGCATTTTAAAATCCCAGTCTGTCCCTTCCCACCCTCCACCCCATTGGCAACCACAAGTTTGTATTCTATGTCTATGAGTCTGTTTCTATTTTGTATTTATTTATTTATTTTTTTAGATTCCACATATGAGTGATCTCATATGGCATTTTTCTTTATCTTTCTGGCTTACTTCACTTAGAATGACATTCTCTGGGAACATCCATGTTGCCACAAATGGCATTATGTTGTCGGTTTTTGTGGTTGAATAGTATTCCATTGTATAAATATACCACATCTTCTTTATTGAGTAATCTATTGATGGACATTTAGGCTGTTTCCATGTCTTGGCTATTGTAAATAGTGCTGCTATGAACACTGGGGTGCAGGTGTCATGTTGAAGTAGGGTTCCTTCTGGATATATGCCCAGGAGCGGGATTCCTGGGTCATATGGTAAGTCCATTCCTAGTCTTTTGAGGAATCTCCATACTGTTTTCCACAGTGGCTTTCCTTGCTTCCCTCTCCCACTCATAATGATTTAGATGTCTTCTTTTACAATTTTGTGTTTATTCTTTTTGTAATTCATGGCAGTTTTCTCCTTTCCAGTTATGAGTTTCTCATTTTTGTAGCATCCCGCTTCTTTCCTATTTAGAGTAGACCTGCCAGTATTTCTTTTAGCATGGGTTTACTGTTGCTAAACTCTCTTAGTTTTTGCTTGTCTGTGAAGTTCTTTATCTCTCCTTCTATCCTAAAGGATAGCCTTGCTGGTTAGAGTATCCTAGGCTGCATCTTTTTTTCATTCAGAACTTTGAATATATCTTGCCACTCCCTTCTGGCCTGTAGTGTTTGTGTAGAGAAATCAGCTGAGAGCCTTATGGGGGTTCCCTTGTAACTCACTCTTTGTTTTTCTCTTGTTGCCTTTAGGATCCTTTCTTTATCCTTGACTCTGGCCATCTTGATTATGATATGTCTTGGTGTGGGTCTGATTGGGTTCTTCCTGTTTGGGACCCTCTGAGCCTCCTATACTTGGATATATGATTCCTTTAGGTTTGGGAAGTTTTCAGTCATGATTTCTTCCAATACCTTTTCAATCCCCTTTGTTCTTTCTTCCCGTTCTGGAACCCCTATTATGCGTAGATTGGCACACTTCATATTATCCCATAGGTCCCTTATATTGCTTTCATTGTTTTTTATTTGTTTTTCTCTTAGCTATTCTGATTGGGTGCTTTCTGTTGTCCTGTCTTCTAGGTCACTTATTCGTTCCTCTGCATTATCTAGCCTGCTTTGTACAGCCTTCAGGTCAGCTCTCATCTCAGCCAATGAGTTTACTAATTCTACTTGGTTCTTCTTTATAGCTTCTCTTTCATTTTTGACATATTTTATATCTCTAAACACTATTTCTTTTAGTTCCTTCAGTACTTTGATCACTCCTTTTTTGAAATCTTGATCTAGTAGGCCATCAATGTCTATTTCCTTGATCATGCTTTTAGGGGATTTCTTTTGATCTTTTAATTGGGAGTGGTTCCTCTGCTTCTTCATCTTGCTCATATCTATCTGGCACTGTGGCTTATGGAGTATCAGTTATCTATTGTGGTCCTTAAGGAGTTTATTTATTTATCTATCTAAAGCCTATGCAGGAATAAAACCGGTGGGTGGTCGGGTCACTCCCCATCTCAATGCCGCAGTCAGATGCTGCGCTTGGGCGAGGCAGGTGGGCAGATCGTGCCCCCTCCCAACACCGGCATCAAAAACTTTTAATATTTTTGTTTCATTTATCATTTGATGCTGAAAAGAAGTTTTTAGGCATTGTATTTCCCCTTCCTCTTCCAGAAATTTTTTTTGATCAGTAGAAGGATTTGTATTACTAGGATAACATTAGAGAATATTCAATCAGCATACTACTTAAGAATAGAATAGATGTTTGCATAATTAAGAAGACTGCCTAATCTTAGTACTAAAAACTGATAAAATAGCAGAAAATAAGTCCCAGTTTGGAATATAGAGACTATGGTCTTGAATAATACATCAGCAAATATAACAAAATATCTCAGGCTCAAATTGGGGGAAAAGAAAAACTCTCAGCGTGAATTGCTTGTGTATATAATCACTCATGACCCCATGCAGGTTGATGAAAAGAATCCTCTGAGTTGGAGTTGCCAAAATATTTTTTTCCCTTGTTTAAAAAAAAATAGCCAAAAACACTTTGGGGGTAGTTAGATATTCTGAGTAATGGAATATAATCCTCTCTGCTTACTGCTTTTCTGGTTTTATATTGCTGCAGTAAATTATGGGCAACTTTATGGTAGGATTCTTGATTTACTTTTTAAAAAGACATTAGCTTTATTATTTATTAATTCTAACAGATTTCTTCTATAAGCATGCCATAAATATTAACATATCTGATGGACTATAAAGATCTGACGAAAGTGAAAAAACATCATGTCTGATGTATGGTGATGATTTGACAACATTCTCCTTTTATGTTGTTTGTTCTTTCTTGTTTTTGGTAGCAAAAAGTACAATTAATTAGCAGCTCATGTCAGTGGAAGAGAAACATGTAGTATTAATGTAAGTGAGTTTTAAGTTCTTCTACCAGGAATAAATACATCATTATTTCTAGAAGTTTATAGTCCTATTTTTAAAGTTTTCCCAAAATCAAATTTATAAAAAGTTTTCTTTAATTTGTTGCCAGGAATTATTTTCAATAGAATCAAAGGTTTCATTATTAAATTAGAGAAATGACCAGTGCCACATATTCATACTTTCCTTCTTATAAAGTCTTTTGAAAATGAGATAGACCTGGGGCTTTACATCTTTAAGAAGACTTCCACAATATACAAGTATTAATTAAGTGCTCATTGTGGTGGTGGGCTGTGTGTGTTTGTGTGTCTGTGTGTCTGTTTGTCTGTGTGTGTGTGTCTGTGTGTGTGTGAGAGAGAGAGAGAGGAAATAAAAGACACGGTCTCTACCACAAGGAGAGTAATGGAATAATGGATGCAGAAACCCATGTGATAGGGAATACTAGTCTTAATATCTTTTAGTAATGAATCTTATTTCTATATTTAGTTCAGAAATTTTAAAATAAAAAAGTCTACTAGCAAGTTAAAATTCTAGACCATGGTGACTTCCTCTTCAGAGGAGTCTCCCTTCATCTTCAATTTCAACATGCAAATGGAAAACGTAAATAACAAGATACCTATCTATGTTTTCCCCATGAACAAGAATATGAGTAATGAATGTATATGTAATATTTTTAGTTATGGCTAATATTTCTTGAGTGTCATGTATGCACCTGGCCCTGTGCTAAGAGCCTTCCATATATTATTTTGTCTATCATTTACCTCAAACATGTGAGGTAGGTTATGATTATTTCCATTTTTTTTAAATCTATGGGGCATAAAAGCCTGGGAACAGATCATTAGTAGAACTGAATTGCCCTGTTGAGAAGTTATTCCTTTTTGAGTTGTTTCATTCCTTGTGATTTTAACAAAGAGAATGTCTCAGGAGTTAGTATGTATTTATCTGTAACATTTGCTAATCAATTTCTTTCTCAAGCTCTTTCTCATTCTCAACAAAGACAGAGCAAACCTCAGGTTCAAAGCTTCTGGGAAGCAATAGTTTGTAGCTAAATTATAAGAACATTGTTTTGCTTTAATTACATTTTTTAAAGTTTATTTTTATTTTTTAAATGAAGGTACTGGGGATTGAACCCAGGACCTCATGCAAGCTCGTGCATGCTAAGCATGTGCTCTACCACTGAGCTATAACCACCCCCCTAATTACATTTTTAATGTGTATTTTCTATTTATGGTCAGAGATACTAGAACTCATATATAGCAGTACCCCAAGTTCCCTTTTGAAATGAATTTAAAGATATTGAGTTAATAATTGCTACAATTATGAAGGTGGTGAGCAAAAGACTGAAGTTTGGGGAACATTGTAGAATATGTTGCTGCTTTAGTCATTGACAAAAGTTCATGCATACTTTAAAATCCATTTTCATCTGAGGTACACATTTTCTGGAGACTTTAAAATAAAGTACATAGCACTGGGATTTGCAATACTAGAAATGATTGATGGTTGTTAAATTTAATGTCTCAGAATCTATAGACCTAAGTTGATCAAACCAACATGACTACTGTGAGCATTTGTGATTTTTATCTGAAAAAGAAAGAGAAATGTAAAAGGGAGGGAAAATTATTAAAACTTTAGTTACCCTGAATTTCAAATTTTTTATAGCAAATATTTTGATCATTTTTTATATGTCAATCATTTTGCTAAATGTCTTTAAATGTGTTATTTCACTTAATTCTTGTGACAATCTCATAAATATAGGACAATGGTTGTCTCAGTTTTTAAAATATATAGTAGGTTATCATAGATTAGGTAACTTGGTCAATGTAATGAACTTCAATTTTTGACTCTTCTTATGTAAAACCTAACAACAGCCATCATAGTGACAGCTCCTCTCACTGAGTGCCCACTATGTCCTGGAACTGTGCTAAGCACCCTGTGGACAGCTCTCCAGTTTGTTAAGAACTATACAGAGGTTGAGTGCTATTAACCCTGTAATGGATGAAGGAAATGGATCAGAGAAGTTAAGCAACTTATCTATGATCATATGGTTTATAAGTGGTAGAGCTGGGATTTTTTTAATTTTGTTTTTTATGGAAGCATTGTTGATTTATAGTGTTAGTTTCAGGTGTACAGCAAAGCAATTCAGTTATATATATACATACATATGTATTTTTTTTTTCAGTTTCTTTTCCATTGTATGTCATTGCAAGTAATTGAATATAGTTCCCTGGGCTATACAGTAGGTCCTTGTTGTTTATCCATTTTATATACACTACTGTGTATCTGTTAATCCCAAACTGTAATTTGTCACTTCCTCACTCTTTCCCCTTTGGAAATCATAGTTTGTTTTCTATGTCCACTAGTCTATTTTTGGTTTGTAAATAAAATTTGTATTTTTTTAGATTCCATATAAAAGTGATATATGACATTTGTCTTTGTCTGATTTACTTCACTTAGTATAATAATCTCTAGGTCTATCCATGTTGCAGCGAATGGCATTATTTTATTTTTTATGGCTGAGTAGTATTCCACTGTGTATATATAATACACATTCTTTATCCATTCATCTGTCGATGGACATTTAGATTATTTCTAAGCTTCTCTGACTATATATGGTTTTTACTTCATTACTCTTCTCAGTTCCTCCTCCCCTCCCTCTTTTAGTTTCTTTAGAAATCTAATTGTTTCTATTTACTGTCATATTCTCCTTTTCTGGCACCCTTCATTCCTTCCTATAGATCCAGGTTTCTTTGTGGATCATGTTCCTTCAGCCTGAAGAACTTCCTTTAGTATTTACTGTAATGCAAGTCTGTCACTGACAAACTGTCTCAAATTTTATCTGACAGTGTCTTTATTTCACCCTAATTTTCTAAAGATGTATTTTTCTGCATATAGAATTCTGATTTGAGAGCATTTTCTTTCAGTACTGAAAATATCCTGTTGTCTTCTGGCTACCTTTATTTTTTATAACAAGTTGCCTAACATTCATATTATTATTTCTTTCTGTGTAATATGTCATTTTTCTCTAGCTGTCTCAGTGCTTTTATTTTTTATTTTTCATTTTCAGGAGTTGAAGCCTGATGTGCCCAGTTGTGGTTTCCTTGTATTTATCTTCCATAGGATTTGTTCACCTTCTTAAATCTCTTTTTTCATTAAATTTGGGGAAATTTTACACCATTATTTAAAAAAAGAACGTTTGTGCCCCATTCTCATTCTCTCCTCTCCTTCTGGTACACACATGTGACACATCAAGATACTTGCTGTTGTCCCTTCAGTCCCTAAAGCTCTGCTAATTTTTCAATTTTTAGAATATGTGATCTTTTTATTAGGTAATTGCTATTGTTACATTGTAAATGTCAGTGACCATTTTTCTGCTCTTCCTATTGTCCAGCTCAGCCAGTGAATTTTCCATGTCAGATATTGTACCTTTTGGTTATGGAATTTCCGTTTAGTTCTTTTTCCAGCCTCTATTTCCCCCTTAGATTTTTCTATCTTTTCCCTTAGTAGGACCTTACTTTTCTCTTAAGCCTTGGAATGTATTTATAGAAGCTTCTTTAAAGATAACAATTTAAAGGTATCTTCTTAAAGATAACAATCCCCTATTATCCCAATGCCTTAGTTATCTCAGTGTCTGTTTCTAACGATGGGTTTCTTCTTGATTAGGGGTCACATTTTCCTGTTTCTTTATATGTCTAACACATTTTTATTGTATCCTGGGCAATGATATATTTTTAAGGCATATGAATTATATTTCCTTCTTTAAAAAGTGTTGAGTTTTTTTCCTGGCAATTAATTTACTGGGTGACCCTGAGTATGTGCATTCCACCTGGAGTCTATCTCAATAGCATGAGCTTCAATCTAATACCACTTACACATCAGCCAGAATGACTAAAGTGGAAAAGACACACACACACAAAATTCCAAGAGTCTATAAAGTCGTGGAACAATTGGAGTGCTGTTAGTGAGGGTGTGAATAGATACAGTCACTTTGGAAAACCGTTTGACAAAATCTACTAAAGCCAAACTTAAATATATTCCACAGCACAGCAGCTCTACTCCTGGGCTTATACTCAAGAGAAATTCATAACTGTGATCACCAAAGATATGTACTGAAGTGTGTATAGGAGCCCAATTTGTAATAGCCAGAAAGTGGAAACTACCCAAATGTCTATCAACAGCAACAGAGACAAATAAATACATGATAGTACAGCCACACAATGAAATAGTGCACATTGAGTATGAATAATATACAACCATACACAACAATAGGAATGAGCCTCACAAACATAAGGATTAAAGAAGACACCACACAAAAGTACATGTTGTGTGATCCGTTTCTATAGAATAAAAAATAGGCAAAACTAATCTAAGCTGTTGGAAGAAAGATAGTGGTTAGTCTTTGGGGAGTGACTAGAAAGAAACACAAGGGCTTTTGTGCTGTTGACAATGGTCTGTTTTTTTAATCTGGGCGCTGGTCACACAGGTGTGTTCAGTTGGTGATAACTTATTGAGCTGCATATTTACTATTCTGATAGGTTTGTGTGTGTATATATATCATATATCTGTCTATCTATTCTATCCATATCTTTACCTTTGTTCCACTTAATTTTTTTAACTGGTTGGTGGCAGAGCTGGCAAAGATTAGTCCCTTTCATTGCTGTCGATTGAATGGGGCTGAGTGAGAATTTTACAGTTATGATTGCTTTTCTATCTTGAGTGATTGATCCAGTTTATATTTTCTACAGCCCCTGTAAGTGCCATTTGAAGGACCAGAGTGGCTTGTGGTGGATTTGGCATCTATCCCAGCTTCTCTCTTCAAGTGGAAGGTGTAATCTGAGTTGCTAGCAAACACACCTCAGAAACGAGGTTGTTCTTTGGCTAAGACCAGTGAGCTTTAGAGCCGCTCAGCTCCGCACAGGGCTTACCAGCGGCACACAGACTCAGACGGCTGCCACGTGGAGGGGACCCAGCTCACATTTACTCCCTCTGAATGTTTTTCACTCTTTAAGAGTCCAAAGCTCCCTTTAAGGACCCCAGATAAGTCAGCCCTAGCTGCTGGTCCTCCTGTAGACTTTCAAGTCCTGGGGTCCTGGTGTTTTTCCTCTGCATCTGCCACTATTAAGTTATGTGGCTTTGGAGCTTTGTCTCCTCATATTTTAAGGCTTAGTTCATTTGCTTCCCCCTATGAAGTCCTCCCTTGGTAGACCACAAAGGTCGCCTCTTTTTATCTGTTCTCATTTTACTTTGCAGAAATATCTATTTCAATCCTTACTATTATTATGAGCAAATTGTGTGTAGGTCCACGTCCCCTCTATGTTGTAAGCATTTTGAGGGCTGGACTAGCATCTTTTTGGTTTATATCCTTATAACCTTGGCCTTTACTTCAATACATTTTTGTGGAAAAATTGAATGAATTTCATGGAATGAATTTGTATGATTGTTTGATCAATGTCTGTCTCTCAAACTAGACTATAAACTCAATGAGGGCAGCAGCTTGCTTTTTAGTTCCTCACTGTATCCTTGTGTCTAAATACTGCCTAGCACATAGTAGGCACTCAATAAATATTTTCTGGGGAAATGAATGATTCTAAAATGAAGATATTAGATCCTCTTTAAAGTCTGCTCCAAATTCCAGAATTCTCTGATGAGTCAGTTGTTATTGAATTTAGTTTCTTTTAAAAATAACTATGTATATATATATGTATATACATATATTTACAATGCATATGCACACTTTCAGCTGAAAGAAATGCATATTTATATAGGTTTATATGGACATCATATAGGACATTATACAGTTAACTCTTGAACAACACAGGGGTTAGGGCTGCCAATCCCCTGTGCAGTCAAAAATCCAAGTACTGCTATCTCTGCCTCAAAAAAAAAAAAAAAAAAAAGACTGATAAATGACTCACCCAAGGGCTGGAAGCTGCAGCAATTTGAATAGAATCAGGACTCAAACCCCAGTTCTTTTGATTCCACATATTGTGATCGCTAATTGGACACAAACTTTTCTTTGCACTTGATTAATTTAAAGATCTGTAAAATGAAAATACAAGTACTATTTTTATTGAAAAAAAATCCAAGCATATGTGGCAATGTGCAGTTCAAACTCATGTTGTTCAAGGGTAAATTGTGTATTATTTAATCATGTGATTATCTGTTTAATGTCTTAGCCTCCACTAGACTGTAAGCATCAGCGCCGTGGCACTTCATTACGTTTTTCTTAACTGTATATCTCCAGCATCTAGTACAGTGTCTGGCACAGAGTAGGTACTCAGTAATGAGTTATTGGATAAATATAACTAAGACTTGAAAGAGGAAAGATGCAAAATGCTACTCATTTTGCCCAGGGTCAGCTTTTCTTATATCATTTTTTTTTGGCACATGATTATCATCAAATATATTTGGATAGTGTCTCTTTCTATACTTCCCTCTTGGATGTTTACTGTATAGGTCAGCATACTGAAGGCTCTGAGAAGTCTTGCAGAGGTCCTTGTGGACTTGGCATTGTTATAAAAACTCCTTAATTCGGTGAACTTTTCATTATCTAATACCTATTAAAATCCTAAAGAATTAGTACTCCATAGAACACAATCTGGGGAATGCTTCCCTAAGGTTATTTAGATTTGCTAATGGCTTACTTTAAGCCCTCTTTACAGGGCCAGTGGATGTGGTTTTACAGGCTGTACCATGTATGATTCTAGGGGATGCCATTCACGGTGCAACCTATAAATAGTGATCCTGATTTTGTACCACCTACTCTGTTTCCCAAGTTAATTGCAGTTCTTCTGAGAGCTGGAAATACATTTTTTTCATTTCCCCCTTATACTCCTAGCAGCAAGGAGAGCTTTTTTTACACAATACAGAAGCTCCTTTTGGACTTATCTTTACAAAAATGATGGTTTCTCTGATACACTAGAGCAAGGATAACCTTACGCTAAATTGTGTTGGAGGCAGATAATTTTTTCTTCTTTACACCTCTCTTATCTATACCTCTCTTTCATTCCATTCATGAATCCTTCTATGATACCTTTTTCCTTCCACCTCAATCCAAAGAAAATTTTGCATCAACTATTTACACTTTAGTCTGAATTGTCTCCTCTCTCCTAGAGGTATTTGTACCTTAAGCCTTACCTTCTATCATGAAAGGAAAGCTTCATACATTTGTTAAAGTTATCCCAGGTATTGGAGAATCAGGAGGGGGCAGTGACCCCCCACTTGCCAATCACAGGCTAGTTGCCAGTTTCACCTGTGATTAGGACTAGCCCTATACAGAGCATCTATTGTTTTTGCAGTTCTGTTCCCTTTAACGCTTCTTTTGTAAGCACACCCTGATTTTCCCTCCCCCACCTTCAGCCCATGTGCTTAGATAGAGCTCCATGTCTGGGTCATGGATGTAGCACATCATTAGGCCAGTCCACAAATAGGATTCTTCTGGCCTGAGTAACTGGTTCAGGAATGATGCTTGATTGAATTAAAGCCCGTGAGACATGATGAGGTTTTTGCTAGGAATGCCAGGAGAGCCATGGGCCCCTGGCATGAAAGCAGAGAGGACATAGATTCTAGAGCAACTGGCACCATCTTGCTTCTACGTGGAACTGGAGGATGAAGCCAACACAGCCAAGACTCAGCTGAAAGAGAGAGAGAGAGAGAGAGACTGAGTCCCCATGACTGAGTTCTCTCCTCCCTGCTGCTCAGGCAGTTCAGTAGCAAAGTTTGAGCAGAATATCCTGAGACAGTGTTTCCCATATCGTGGGTGGTAACCCACTGGTGAGTTTTAATAACAAATTCAGTGCATCACCAGGAGCATTAAAAAAAACAAAAAGCATAACTGGGTTGTAATGAAATGTATTTGCTGTTAAGAGATCAAAAATGTTTTAAAGCCACTGCTAGTAAGTGATCAATTTTTGTAACTTCTTCTTATATGTAAAATAACTATTTTTAAAAATCCTGAAGGGATTTAAAAGTGACTTGTAATGACTGACATTGGTCATATCTGATGATTAACAAGAGAGGTAATAAATAAGAATATTTTCTATTAAAGAAGACAGATGGGTACCGGTAGCCTGCCTTACCCCTGCCTTACCTCTGGTCTTTTCGACTGGGTTTGCCTAATAATTTCCTTTCTGCTAAGTAGGTATGAGCTAGGTTTTCTGTCAGTTGAAACCAAAAGAAACCTAAAAATATTAGCCAAAGAGGCCCTCCTACCCCTTTAGGATTTATGAATTCCCTAACTACTTGAACTAGGGGTACATTTCAGGCCACCACTGTCAGAAGAATGACAGAAGAAATTAAAAAAAAAAAAAACTTGGAGAGGGCTGTCTAACTTTGGAATACAAGTGGTACCTCTGGAGGAGAGACATGGTTGACTTTTCCTTTGGGTCTAGAAATATGTCAGCTCTGAGTTGACTTGTAGGAGCCATACTATTTCCTCAGAACAACCCAAAAGAAACCTAATTAACACATGGGCGCAAACACACACATATTCATACGTTTGGGCAACATTATCAGGGAACGCTGCTGAGAGGTTGAAAGGATGCCTCTCACATGCTCATGAAGCATGTATGTGGCTTGTGTCTGAGTGACTTTAGTCCAGAGAAGTACCGCAGTTTGTCCTGAAATCTTCCACTGGAAGGCCTGGCTGCTATTATAGATGGAATATACCCACATGGGCCAAGTGGCTGCCCCACCCTTGAACCTCTCCTAGGAAACAGTCACCTGCCAGCCTGGCCACTGTTCTGAGGCTTCTAAGAGCTTCCTTAGTTCTCTGTGTGTTTATTCCACCCTCAAGTTCCAAATATCGGATGGATTCTTATAGAGGAGGATACTGGACAGTCTTTTCAGCTCACGAGCAGTACAGGGTTATCTCTCAAAGAGGATGCCAGGTCCAGAAGTACTTATGTGCCTGAAGGAAACAGAAACACACAGAAAACCCTGGGTGACATTTCCTTCTTTGTTTTCTGTGTAAGACAGGAAGGGGGTTATTGTTCCAGGATCCTCCAGCAAAGACGTTAGAGCATCAGTTTTTCAAAACAAAGACACAAAGTAGGAAGGAATAAAGGGCATTTCAAAATAATTGGCAGGGAACCAGCAAAATCAAATAATAGTACTCCAAAATCCTCCTCCAAGTCTCAGTAATAACCTGGCAGGGCTTGAGTTCGGCGGCTCTGTTTGTTCAGTAGTTGTTTTATTATGTATTTTTATTGGTTATTTTTCCTTCGATCCCCTGTTGATAGAGGGTACTTAACTGTTTATGAGTCTTGTTCAGGGGTGATGTTTTTGATTTCCTGCCTGGAATTCTAAGTGAATGGAGGCGAGTGGGGCGGAGGAGCGGGTCGCTAACACAGGCTGTGGGGCAGGAGGTGGAGTTTCTCTGTGCCGCTGAGCCAGGTCCTGCGTATTCGCATCACAGCATGTCACGTGACTACCTGACCGCTTTAATGGTTCCCCTCAGCCTCAGGATCCAGGCTAAGACTGTGTGGCCTCTCCTGTCCCACAGGTTCTGCCCCCCACCCCCGTCTCTCTTGCCACATAGTTCTGTTATTCCCACCGCCTCCCAAGCTCTAACTGCACTTGGCCTTTTCCCAATTTTTCAAAACAGCCATGATTCCTTCCTGCCAAGGGCTTAGCACATGCTGTTCCCTTTGTCTGGAACACTCCTCTGACCCCACTGGACTGGATGAGTCTCCCATGATACGGTCTCATAACTCCTTACACTTTTCCTTCACAGCGTTTGGGCTCAATTTGGGTTTCCTCCAAGCAGAACCAAGACAAGGATTTGGGAGGCGACCCCAGCACATGTGATGAGGGAGTGGGGAGAGGGGGCAGGAGAGAGAGGAGGGACAAAGAGTTGGTGGGTGAGTTACAGTTGTGGGGACCCTCTGAGAGTCTAGAACGGGGGTTGGCACACTATGACCCTGAAACCACCAGCTTGTTTTTGTAAATAAGATTATACTGGAACACAGCCATGTTCATTTCGTTTATGTACTATCTAGAGTAGAGTAGTTTGTTTGTTTGTTTGTTTGTTTGTTTTTGAGGGGGCAGGTAATTAGGTTTTCAAACTCTTCCAGAAGATTGAAAAGGAGGGAATACTCCCAAACTCATTCTATGAAGCCACCATCACCCTGATACCAAAACCAGACAAAGACATTACCAAAAAAGAGAATTACAGACCAATATCACTGATGAACATAGATGCAAAAATCCTTACCAAAATATTAGCAAATAGGATCCAACAGTACATTAAAAAGATTACACAACATGATCAAGTGGGGTTCATCCCAGGGACACAAGGGTGGTTCAACATACGCAAATCAATCAATGTAATACATCACATCAACAAGAGAAAGGACAAAACCCACATGATCATCTCAATAGATGCAGAAAAAGCATTTGATAAAATTCAACACCCACTTATGATAAAAACTCTCACCAAAGTGGGTATAGAGGGAACATATCTCAACATAATGAAAGCTATATATAACAAACCTACAGCTAGCATAGTACTCAACGGTGAAAAACTCAAAAGCTTCCCACTAAAATCTGGGACAAGACAAGGCTGCCCACTATCACCACTCCTATTCAACATAGTCTTGGAAGTCCTAGCCACAGTATTTATTTATTTGTTTTAATGGAGGTGCTGGGATTGAACCCAGGACCTCGTGCATGCTAAGCACACACCCTACCAGTGAGCTATATCCTACTCTGTAGAGAAGAGTAGTTTTGACAGAGATTGAATGGCCTGCAAAGCCTAAAGTATTTAATATAAAATATGGCCCTTTGTGAAAAAGTTTGCTAACCCTGCTCTAGAACATACCTTAGAATTGTCCTATCAAGAGACAAGGAAGCTGGAGGGTTTCATCTACTCCCTTTTCTCATCGGCTGTGGGAGACATTAGTGCTTAGAGAGGGAAGCGGTCGGCTGGTAGGGGGATTGTGTCCCCCTGTCCACTGAAGCTGCAGGTGATCTCCAGGTAAAAAGAGGGGATGTGGGCGTGGTATCCATAGTACCTACTCTGGTACTTACCACAATTATAGTCAATTAATTAGCTAACTAACTGTTATTACTTGTTTAGTGTCTGTCTCCCTTGCTTCACTCTAAGCTCCATGAAGGCAGGGAACGGGTGGTCTCAATTTTATGTCACATCTCCAAGGCTGGGGACAATGGCTGGTACCTAACAGCTAGTCAGCAATGTCTGTTGGCTGAATGATGAATGAATGAATGGTAGCAGATGCAGAAACCAGGACTCAGGAGGTTATGTATCTTGGCTGAAGTAAAGGAGATTTGTGCCTAGGTGTTTTGACTATAAACCTAGAACACTTTTCTTTTCACAAGACAGAGTATAATGAATTGCTCAGTGTGCTTGGATGATGAGCCCAGGAAGGAAGAGAATAATGAGGGTTAAATAATCATGGAGGAGGTGGGTCAAGTAGAATAAATGAGTTTTTGCAGAAAGGATCCCTTCAATGGGGTTTCCAGGAAAGGTAGGGAAAGGCAGGCCTCCAAATGGGAAATAGCAGAAGCAGCTGCACAAAAGTCCAGCTGGAAAGGGTGCGATGTCAGTGGGGGACTGAGGAAGCTAGCATCCCACAAGCAGAAAGCAGGAGTAATCAAGGTTGGATAGGTGAGGGAGAAGCCAGTCCTGGTGGGGCTGGCTTGTGAGACAGTACATGGTCTTCATGTGAAAAATGAAAGTATTATTTTAGAAATGAGACTTCCTTAGCTTATTCTTCTAGCAGATCTGGAATACTACTGTAAGGTGCTGCTTGGAGGTGTGCACAAAATTTCAGCAGGGAGGGATCCAGAGCCATCAGCCAACTCACACACCTTAATGACTCTAAATCACTGGTTTGCAACATCATTAATCACCAGGGAAATGCAAATTAAAACCACAATGAGATATCACCCCACACCTGTCAGAATGGCTATAACAAGTGTTGATGAGAATGTGAGAAAAGGAAGCCCTTGTGTACTGTTGATGGGAATGTAAACTGGTGCACCCACTATGGGAAAAAGTATGGGGCAATTCCTCAAAAATTTAGAAATAAAACTACCATATGATCCAGCAATTCCACTTCTGGACATTCATTGAAATAAAACAAAAACACTAATATGAAAAGATGTATGAACTCCTACATTCACTGAAGCATTATTTACAATAGCCAAGATATGGAAACAACCTAAGTGTCCATCAATGAATGAATGGATAAAGAAAATGTAATCTCTCTCTCCCTCTCTCTCTCTCTCATTTTAATATATATACATATATATAGAATGGAATATTACTCAGCCATAAAAAGAATGGAATTTTGCCATTTGTGACTACATGGTTGGACCTTGAAAATGTTATGCTAAGTGAAGCAAGTCATCTAGAGAGAGACAAATATTGTATAAGTTCACTTTTATGTCGAACAGGAGGGGGAGGGTATAGCTCAGTGGTAGAGCGCGTGCTTAGCGTACACAGGTCCTGGGTTCAATCCCCAGCACTTCCATGAAAAAATAATAACAAATAAACCTAATTACTCTCCCCCAAAATTTTAAAAAATAGAATCAAAAGCAAAAGAAACAAACAGAACTCATAGAAACAGAGAATAAATTGATGGTTGCCAGAGCGGAAGTGGTGTTGGGTGATGGGCAAAATGGGTGATAGGGATTAAGAGGTACAAACTTCCAGTTATAAAATAAATAAGTCATGTGGATGCAACGTACAGCATGATAGTCAATAATCAAGCGATAGTCAATAATACTGCAGTGCAAATTTGAAAGTTGCTAAGAGAGTAAATCTTAGAAGTTCTCACAAGAAAAAACTTCTTTTTGTAACTTTATATGGTGACAGTTGGTAGCTGGACTCCTTGCAGCGGTCATTTCACAATGTATACAAATGTTGTTTCATGTGGTACGCTTGAAACTAGTAAGATGTTGCGTGTCAATTTTACTTCAATTGGAAAGAAAGAAATTATTGATTTGCACTGTGGTTATGTAAATGGAAACATGTAAGAGGAGAGTCAGGCAAACTTTAATAATACCTTACATTCATTAAGTGCTCATCCCACTATCCCTTTCCCAGTGTGCTAATAATAATCCTACTACTACTAATAATTAATAATAATACTTCTCTAGCACTTACTAGGTTCCAGGCCCCATCTAACCTCTCCATATGAATTAAATTGTATTCACAACAACTTCATGAGGTAGATGGTACTATTGTCATGACTTTACTACTGAAGATATATTAAGACACAGAGAGATTAGGTGCTTTCCCAAGGTCACATAGCTTGTATGTAGTGGGGCTTGGATTCAAACCTAGGGAGCATGGAGGCAGAGCCCACGGACTTGACCCCCATAGACCACCACAGCACAGTGCCTTGGAGGGCGGGGGAGAAATCACACCTAGAGGCATTAGTTAAGAGTTGTTTGATTGTTTGTGTCCTTCAACATCTCTGGAAGTCTTAAATCCGTAACTACTGGTTACATATTTCCTTGGGGAAGATTTAACCTGGAATAGCATTTTCCTCCCAAAGGGAATATGATTGAGCGGTAAGCTGGGGCCAGCAGTGTTAGGACCAAAGTAACTGGTGGTAGAATTTTCAAAAGTCAAGTGTTATCATTAGGGCAATAGCAGGAGTTAACCCACACTTGTCCTTCTTCAGTCCCAACTGGTTACAGATGTCCCAATCCCAGGGATATTTTTAGGGAGTCCCTGTCTCAGTTTAGGCTACTCCAAAGTGACTCCAAAAGAACCAAAGATTTAAGTGAGAGTAATTCATTTTGGAGGTGCTGAGGACACCAGTGGGGCAGTAGGGAAGTCGATACAGGGAAGGGAAGGCAGCCAATAAAAGGTACATTTTTAGATCAGCTACCACAGTGGGTGTCTGGAGCTTAGCCCCAGGAGGAACACATGGCCTCAGAATTACCCGACCCAAGGGGCGAGGGAGTGGGGACATTTATAGACCAACACTCAAGAATCACTGGTTGAGGGGTTTTTCTGAGCTTGCAATTCAATTCCCTAGCACTTCTGGTCTGCTCTGCAAGGCAGTGCAGCCTTCTACAGATCTGGACGGACCTGAAGGACATTTTGCTAATGGGAAATATTTCAGATACAGAAAGACAAATACTGCATGATCTCATTTACATATAGAATATAAAAAATTTGAACTCATCAAAGCAGAGAGTAGAATGGTGGTCACTAGGCTCTGGGGGGAAGGGGAGAGGAAAATGGGGAAACATTTGGTCAAAGAGTACAAACTTTCAGTTACAAGATGAGTAAGTTCTGAGGCTGTAATGTGCAGCGTAGTGATTACAGTTAGGAATACTGTGTTGCATATAGTCGAAAGGGAGTAGATCCTAAGGGTCCTCACCACACACACTCTCACAAATGTAACCATGTGAGGTGATGGATGTGTTAATTAGCTTGACTGTGATAATCATTTCCCAGCGTGTGTGTCTTTCATATCATCACGTTGTACGCCTTAAGTATATACATTTTTTATTTGTCAATTATACCTCAATAAAGCTGGGGACAGTCTTCAGGCACAGAGATGCAGGCACTGGCAGCTAGAGGTCAACCAAGAAATAGCTGTGGGCAGGTGGGCACTGCCAGGGCCGGTGGGATCCCAGCTTTGGCTGAAGACAAGCAGTGGTGGGAGGTTTGGAGATGGACAGACCTGGGTTTTCACCCAGGTCCCACCATCTACACCGTGACGTTGGATGAGTGGTTTCATTTCTCTAGGCCTCAGTTCCCTCTTTTATATGATGGTGTGCTGGGCTTGACTCTAAAAAAAAAAAAAAAAAAATGCAGCTTCTTATACTTCCTGATGATTTCCATTATTACCGAAAGTGACGTGTGCACGTGGGGGGAAAGGGACTTGGGAAGGAAAATGCTGGTCTCTGTGGTGCTTAGAGCAACTCAGCGCATGCCAGACAATTTAGAGCTGTCAAAGGAACTCAAACAGCACGAGGCTGCCATGAGCATTTTCTTCCTTTCCTCCCCCAAAAGGTCAAACATATGCTTCGAGTGGGACATTGCCTTCAATCATTTTCAAAATAACAATTTGCCAGAACATTTTTATTAACCTTGAAACTTGTCCAATCTGCCGAGGAATAATAGGCTACAGTGATATGGATGATAATAAAGTCCCAAACAAACCTGGCCAAAAAGTGACACATAGACTCTCTCTTTGCACATAATTAAATGTTTTTTTTTTTTAAATGCCGAATATGATCGACACACAGAGCTGGTCCTCCCTGGGGGAGTGTTCACATGGCAAACTGCCAATGGAGGATGGAGGGCTTTGCTTTAATAAAGAGATAATGGCAATGTTTCCCTCCATAACCATGGCTCTGGGCTTGGAAGCCATCAGGTGTGGACCAGAGTGTGCTAGGGAGATGGGTTCAGAAGCCAGAGGTGCAGATTAGGAAGGCCCCCTGCAGGGAGAAACTCCACAGGTGAGAGATTCTATGTCCTCACATGATCAGGTGTGAGAGGGTGGCTGTCTTGGACTGGGTCCCTTGGAAACAGATTTGCGTGCTGAAGGTTCCTGGGCAGTGTTCTCAGGAGATGCTCCTGTAGAGAAGTGGGGAGAGGCAGGCAAAGGGAAAAGCTGGTCCTCTATATGGTTCCAATGGAGGTGTTGGGTCCGATGGGGGCACTGGAACTGGGGTGGCCCTTCTGAGATGTCCCAAATTGAGACAAGGCAGCATAAGCCGATCTTTTAAAAAAACATTAAAAAAAATGTTGTCATTATGAAGGTGTAGTTGCCAAAGTGGGAGGATGGCACTTACTTTATTTAACAGCTTTTAGCTTGATTTATAGCTGTAAATATTCAGACATATGGTACGTGGGCTTCTATTTGTAGTCCTGCCCTGGGCCCTACAAATAAGGGAGGCAGCCTCAAGGAAGGTGTTCAGTGCAGAAGCTTTGAATCTACGTAGGTGGGTACAGGTGTGGAGTTAGCACGAGTAAGGAGAGGAGGTTCTGCATTTGCTGGCTAAGTGACTTTGTAGGCAGACACTGTTATTATTCCCCCTCTTTCCCAGATAGGGATGCGGAGAATCTGAGAGCTTTATTTTCTTGTTCAAATCATGCAGCTAGTAAGGGGTAGAGCCAGGCCTGGAACTAGACAACTGAATCCAGGGCCTGTGCTCTCCATGGCTCTGTGAGCAAGGCCAAGCTGAACTCTAGTCTGTCCAGTAGATGCGTGCACTGGGCCCACCTCTCTGCTTGCTGAAATACTCTGAATTTTCAGGTCTGTGCAGATGTCACCTCCTCCATGAAGCCTTCTCTGATGTTCCTCTGCCACATTTCTTCACTTTGAGTGTGTCTTTCTTAGATATAAACTTACATACCCTGATTAATATTTAAATTGCCTCTATATGTATCTTATTTCCAGGGCCAGAATATAAGTTTCCTGGTGCCAGGGAGTCAATCATATTCATCTCTGTATTCCTTCATGTTAGTTTTCTCTTGCTTTGTAACAAAGTTCCATGAACTTAGCAGCTTAAAACAACCCAAAGTGACTATCTCACAGCTTCTGTGGGTCAGAAGCCTGGGCTTGGGTTCCTCTTGTAAGCCCACTAGTTGCTGGCTGGATTCATTTCTTTGCACATGTGGGACTGAGGTCCCCACTCCTGTTAGTTGTCAGCTGGGAACTGCCCTCAGCTTCGAGTCTGCCCCCGCCAGTTCCTTGGTCCTGTGGCCCCCATTTGCAGTTCCCAACACGGATGTTTGGCTAGCCGGAGCACATCTCTCTCTCTCTGCAACTAGCTGAAGAAAACTCTGATTTTAAAGCAGTCACACGACTAGGTCAGGCCCACCCAGGGTCATCTCCCTTTGGCAATAGACTGTAACCATCACGGGAGTGATAATGTGATATTATCGTATTCACAGGTTCAACTTACAGTCAAAGGGGATGGGGCTCCTACAAACGGGAGGGTCATTGGGATCATCTTAGAATCTCCTGCTCCACCCTTCTACCACCTGAAATGTATACTGTGAAAGTTTGCAACGCAGGGAATGATTCCTCATGTAGGTAGTCACCCTTCCATTTTCCTAGTTCATTACCCTTGACCCGGGAGCACACAAAAACGCAGGATGCCTGCATTCTTTCTGTCTGGGAGACCAAAGAAAAACTTACATCAAAGAGGGAGGAAGTGATTTTGGTCCTTCTTATTCTCCTAATCCAGTGTTTTCCTAAAATAAAGATACGGTGAGGGAATACAAGATGATTTTAAGGGGTGCATGAGCACAGTAATAAATAATATTGAAGCACGTGATGAGAAATCCATTCTCTTGTCAATTGTTTCCCAATACCTCTTATTACATTAAAGAAAAGGTCTCAGTTTGGTGCCAATGTGTCCTTAACACCTTCTACGCTTGGGACTCTGCCTTTTTAACAAAGAGGCTCAGGCTCAGAGACCTACAGGTGCAACAGCACCAACCTAGCGCTGAACAACATTTTTGTTTGTATCATGCCAATTTTAGGTCTCTTTAATTATGGCAAGTGATACCAGCTTTTACTTATGGTGCTGATAAAAGATTTCCTTATTGCAGTTTTTTCTAGTGACTTCAGAAAATAGTCAGTGTCAATGTAAATGAAATGATTACATAAATAACAGTCCTGGTGGTTCATGGATATGGTGGAAGTCATCGATGTAGGATGTGAATGATGGACGTTGGGGAAATGGTCCTCTAGTCCCAGGGTAAAGTGTGCTGCAGTAGCCGGGCTGGGGCTGAACCTGCAGGGGAGAGTTAAAGGGAGGCACATTGGAAAGTGATGGGAAAGGGCCTTGAGAATGACCCAGGTGGTGGGAGCCTGGCTTCTTGGACTGGCTTGGCCATTTACTAGCTGTGTGGCTTGGAGCTTTCTCTTCCCTTTATGGACTTGCAGAGTCCCCCATTGTAAAGCAAAGAGTTTGGACTTGATCATCTCTAGCGTTCCCTTCAGCCCTGACTTTCTATGATTCTGTGAATGAGGCAGGCATTATAGCGAACGTCTCAATAATTTTGACCCACATTTTAATATGTTGCTGTGAAAAAAAAAAATCTTCCCAGAGCTGATCATTGACAGTGAAGTTTGTCAACTGCTGTTTTATTGACATTTGAGGCAGGATAATTCCCTATTTCGGGGATCGTCCAAGGCCTTGTGGCCTTTAGCCACATCCCTGAACTCTACCCACTAGACGCCAGTAGCAATCTCCCAGTGTGACAACCAGAAATATTTCCAGACATTGCCAAATGGAGGCAAAATTGCCCTGGTTGGGAATCACAGATTTAGGGAAAATGCATCTGTTTTTGTCTGATCTGTGTTCCACTGGTTCAAATAGCAAGTTACTCAAACTTTCCAGTAGTATTTTTAGGGTGCAGGTTGCCTTCCACGGAGCAATAGGAGACACTAGGCCACTGGATCAATCGATTCATTAATTAATTCACTCACTGGTCATTCACTGAGCACGGTCACACTGAACACCAGGCATGCCGTGGTGAGCAAGGACTTGCAACTGGCCACCACTGATTTGTGTATCATTTCTTACAAAACGTATTAACTAAACTGTTACTTACACTCCTGTTCTTCGTCTAACAGATACTTCTTGCACGTGTGACTTTTGTTAGCCCTATGCTGAAGCACAGAAGCAGTGAGGAAGACAGACATACTACCTCCCCTTAAGGCACTCTGCTAGGCATTGTTGGGCACTCAAAGGCGACCATGATGAATGGATATGAATATGATGAATGAAGGCTACCTCAAGTGGGCTCAGTTTAGTAAGGACAATGAGGCACATACCTAATGGAGTCTACTGGAAGACAAGAAGTGGAAGAGATACCCTTTGGCTGGGAAGATTATACCAACCTTCAAGAATGCATTTGAACTCAGTCACTAAAAACAGCATTTATTAAGTATTACGATGTACCCATTTTAGAGATGGGGAAACTCCTTCAGAGGGCTCCAGAAGTCACCCAAGGTTACTTAGTTAGTGGAAGTCAGTCGATGGAGGGAAGATGGAGAAGTAACTTGAATCTAGGTACGTATGTCTGGCAACAGAGCCCCATGGACTTGTCTACTTCCTCAGGCTGATACTAAAGAGTGTTGGGAGATTTCTCAGAGACAGATAGCAGTTATAGACGTGTGAGGAAACAAGGGTAGCAAAGCATCATCTGCAAGAAGGCTGCATGACAGTAAATGGGAGAGGGTAGAGCTCAGTGGTAGAGTGCATGCTTGGCATACATGAGGCCCTGGGTTCAATCCCCAGTACTTCCATTAAAATAAATAAATAAACCTTGCCCTCCCCCCCAAAAAAACCAGTAAATGTATGACCTTTTCTGATCCCAAGATTAAAGGTTCCCGGAAGAATGTATTTCCAGTGGGAAGGAGATGCAGCAGTTGAGACAGAGAGAGAGAGAGAGGATATGGTGACCACTGCAGGAAGGCCGAACAGAATTTGCAACAAAAAAAATTTTCTGGCCAAATTCAAAATAAGCTGCACAGATCATGATATTTGCTCCCTTTTGCTGTTTAGACCTTTGAATTCTTATAGGATGTGTCATCAGGGAACAGCTCCCTCTTAAGGAAGCTTGTTAAAGGAAGCCTCCTCGTATGCTTACTTTTAGTTTTGGTTTTCTCCTGAAATTTGCTTGCAAGAGAAGTCCAAACCTTAAAGACTTCACCCATTAGTGGAGACAGAAATCTCTGCAGGTTCTTTCCTGGCTTCACTACTGAATGAACTCTATTACCACAGCGACCGTTTTACACGTCGTCCGGCTAAGGAATAGGGGAATATGTTCAGTACGTGCTGCACATAACATCAGCATGTGTTCCTGTAACATGCTTTCATCTCCATTTGCTGCCCCCTCCCCCTCTGTGATTTGTGATTTGTTCATAAATAATACAAAGTCTGAGAGTAAATAGAGGAATTTTATCTTGTTCCATCAAAAGAATTTCTGTTGGAGTGGGGACTTTTTTTTTTTTTTTTTTGCTAATGGTCTTTAAATATCTTGAAAGACTAGTTGTGTCTAGCATAAATGCCTTAACATTGAAAAAAAAATTACGCAAGAACTCTATTAGAATGTGAGTCTTGAAAATGTAATACGGTAGAATGTTTAGAGTAGATGATATTATAGTGGCATTATTACAAATTGGCAGCCTATCAATCTTTGAGAATTAAACCTTTGGGAAAGTCATTGTATTTACCTTGATAGGCTCCAAGTAACAGCAAAGACCCAGGCTCATGCATATTTCTTTTGGAAAAGAAAGCAATTGATCAAAGTGAATATGTCTGTGTCTCCGCTAGACTATAGGCTCACTGAGGTCAGGAGGAGGGGCTTGAGGCCTCCTGACTTGCCTAATGGGGTTGCTGGAGCTGACTTGTGCTGGTTTATGTGCTTCAGGAATTTTCTAAGTCAATTGTAAAACCCAGGGTAGCTTGAAATTGGCTGTTTTGAGACTATTTACTCCACAGAACTTGACCAACACAAATCAGGGTTTTGTTTTGTTTTGTTGAGTGCTGGATTTCCAGGAAATGTTTGCTCATCTAGAAATCAGGAGCCTCTACTTTGCAGAAATAACAGCAACAAATCCTAAACTAATGCTCTATGATTGAGTTGGAATTTCTTCCTTTGTTGACTGGAATTCACTCTGGACTCCATCTCTCCTTTAATAATGTTATTTCACAATATGCATGAAGGGACCAGGGTAGAACATATTGTAATTTTCCAAGCATAAATAGACCTTTGTCATATAGGCTATGTCTACACAAAGAAAGCATTTCCAACTTTATCATGTATTACCCTCTTTTCATCCTACCCTCCCCCCTTTAAATTAATACTCTGACACTGAACACATTGGAATTAATACTCTGATATCTGTTTTGGGGCCCTACAGTGAGCAAGGCACTTTGGCAAGAACTAGGGGGGCACTCAACATGACTAAAGAGCTAGTTTATGCTGTCTGACATTATTCTTCTGCTAGGACTAGGAAGAAAGTATAATATATAGAGAATCTGGGCATGGCCACTCTGTCTTGTTACTGTAATGTGTGGCGCTAATACCCACAGGAAGTGAGAAGTCAGAGCCAGGGTCAGGTCACCCACTTAGCCGGAGTGAGAATAAAAACATGGGACAAGGTACCAAGTCAAGGACGGTGTGGCTCAAGAAAAGTCAGTGTAAGAGGAGGTCCAGTGGGGATGGTGGGAAGTTGAGCCTGATATTCTGAAAGTGAAGTCTGAGCAATGGGATAATTCTGGAATTGCACTGGTGGTGTGGGAATTTCTGTATTTCCAGTTCTGGTGACTGTGGGCATGGGGGAGCTGAGACCATGGAAAGAGACGTTAGCAGAGCCTATGACTGCCAGGAGCTGGCGGGTGACTTGAAGAGTCATTAAACATGCAGGAAAAGAAGTTCATGATGAAGTCAGAAGGAGCAAGTGTCAAATCAGTGGCAAGGGCTGAAGTTTGGCACATCTCTGGATGAACGGGTGATTGTGCATGTTCAGAGATGAGGTAGGATTTTAAAAGGTCCTCAAAAGATGCGTAGAAAGAGGTAAACATTCTGGGTACAGATGGTTTGAGCAAGCATGGGTGAGGGAAGTGTGATATTGGCCAATGAGGATGGCATAGAGACTCAACTGACTGAAGTGTAAGATTCACCATGGCCACATTAGATGGTAAGAAGTTTTGGTTAATAGGGCCACCAAAATGTTGATTTTTATGAAGAATTAAAATGCAATAACATTTTTTAATGTGAAAAGAACACAAAAACATATACTTGAGAATAAAACTTGATTGAGTAAAACTGTTTTTTTTCCTTAAATCTTTAAATGATGTACTTTTTGGTGATCGTCATTCTTTTGTACACTCAACACATTTCTAAGGACTAAGTGAGGAGATGGGCGGATACCATGATAAACTATCCATGGATTTTAACTTCAAAGGGTAAGGGAGACAGGACTAACATATATGTAATGACAACACAATGAAAATCACGAATGCTGTTAAGAGAAACGTGGATAAAGAACTGTAGATATTATAAGAAGGAAGAGGCTATCTGTGACTGGCAGTAATCAGAGAGGCTTCATGGAGAATGGAAAGGATTTATAGCATCCACTCAGCTTAAAAATCATCTCCAAATAGCTTTTCCTTGCCAGTTTAGAATATAAAGTAGATCTTTTCTTCCAAAGCATTCTAGACTGTGGCAATAGAGGGGGAAAAAAACCAGGAAACATGAGGCATCAAGGGGTCTCATAACCAAGAGCTGTGTCTGGAGGTTACCACCCCCATTTTGCCCCCATGTGGATTGGTTGGTTTGGTTGACTTCATTTATTAAATTTTGTGCCTGGTGCTCTAGTAACTGGGGATAAAGCAGGTAAGAAGGCAGACAATGTCATGGCCCTTATGAAACATATGTTCTGAGAGGAGACAGACATCAATTAAGGCAATTTGGACATTGGTTCAGCATCAGGAAAACCATTGCTTGATTAGTACCCTGCTCCAGCAACCAGTGAGGTGCCATGTCCCTTCTTCAGGTCCTTATTTCTTTTAACTTGACTTGATGCAGCCCAACACAACTCAACTCAGCTCAGCTTAGCTCAACTCAACTCAACTCAGCTCAACTCAACATAACTCATAAGTCAACTAATAGTAATGGCAAGAATTACCTTGGGGAGGTACACAGATTTTACAAATTTTTTTTTGGTCCCTCCCCTGAAGAATCCAATACAGGAGATTGGGGTGGAGCCCTGGAATCTGTATTTTATTTGGGAAAATTGCACTGTGTTGTGCATTCTGGCTTTTTTGGAGGACCTGTTCTGTGCTTAGCATTGTGTGTATGTATGTGTTGGGGGAGGGGGAGAGGGGGCAACAGTGGGGGAAGTCAAGTGTATGCATTATACACAGTTCCCACCTTCCAAAGTTGCTCCCTCCGACCCCTCCAAAACCAGGAATGAGCCCCTTTATTCCCTTGAGTTGGAACTGCCTGAATTTTAAAGCACTGCACAATTTATTCAGAGGAAGTCTTTCAAGAAGGAGTGGGAGCTGGGCCACAGGATTCTAATCTTGAATATTCAGGGAAAGCAGCATGTCCTATTCAACACGGCTGATCAATAATGAGTGCATTCACACTCTAAATGTGTGCATTATGTACAGATACAAAATATACAATGCCCCCAAAACGGGGAAAGACATTTCTGATTGAATTTTTTTGTTTGGGTTTATAAAAATAACTTGTGTTGCATCAATTACTCTCCATTTCCATGGATACAGGCAATACTTTATTATGTAACTCTACAGCTGTGCTGGTTTTTAATATAAAACCCAGATTTTTTCATCTATTTCTCTTTCATAGTTACTGAACTGAGATAATAACATCTTTTACCTATGAATGTATTCAATTCCTTTTTTTTTTTCACCCTCCTGCAAACTATTATTGATTAGAATTTCATTTTGTGGCTTTTGTAATAAAATCTCCAGTAAATGTTACCATTGCAGGCAGTTGAGGGGAGGAGCGGTGAAGAAGGTCATTCTTTATGTATATTATGTGTAAATATGTATGTATAAAGAATGCAGTGTGTGTGTGCACATTTCTTTCAGCTCTAACAAGTGGACGCCTGGACATTGCACTGCCTTCCAATTTGTTCTAGGGCAGTTTTCAAATGGCCGCTTATGAAATGTTAAGAAAATATTTCTCTCCTTTTTTTTTTTTTAAAGAACCCACCACCTTCTTTTCTGAGAACAAAACTCTGTCTCTGTACCTCTGTAATTTGTAGTTCAGTGTCGTTGTTTTAACTCCCTAGTGATGCTCTAAGTTAAAGAATATCATGTAGTTATTTCCATGTGTCCCTGCACAGAAATGGCCTCCCATCTTTTCCTGGGGGTTGGAGTAGTGAGTGATAGGAAGGGGGAAGGAAAAGAGGAAGGGACATGAGAAGCCAGATAAGGCTGAAAAGAGGGCAGCTTAGGAGAATGAAGCTGGATAGGATTTGACAGACTACTGAGAGGATTCTGGCCCTACAGATTATTAGCCCTTTGAAATTCTTCCACTAGCAATGCAAATTTTTGTAAACAGGGTTAACTTCAGGGACAGGAATAGGCCTGAGGTGTCTAAAATTTTGAAATTTTATGTGAAAAATTATATGTTTGTGAGTATGTACATTTTTGGAGGAAAGGGTCTGTTATAGGTAGATTTGGGGGTGGCTGCCTGGCTTACAACAATTCTTGGATAGGTCACTCCCTCTTCTGATGACAGAGCCCTCCAGAAGAGGGGGGCGTGGTTAAGCCATCCATCCTGGTCACAGTGACTGACTGAAGAAGTGGGCACCTGACCCCAGCTGGCCAATTAGAGTCCTTCCCTGGGAGTTTTCCAACTCAGTTGGGAGGAAAGCACTCCCTTCCCTCCCTGGGTGATGGTAGGAGGATTCAGCCATGATCTCCACCATGTGGCAAAAATCCATCTATAATAGGAGGGAATAAAGTTACCAGTCAGAAAAGAACAGAGGTGAAGGTGAGAGACAGAGAGAGAAGTAAAATCATGCTGACAGCACTCCGCTGTTTTGGGTACCTCTCAGGCCAGCCTCATTTCTGCCCCTTCTGTATTTGAATATTTGAGTCAATAAATAACCCTGTTTGGCATAAGCCCCCTACAGCAGAAAAAAATCTTGAGAAGACAGAATCCACAGTTGTCATCAGATGCATATGACCCAAAATGGGGTGAGGACACCCTCTGACTATCTTAAATCATCAAGGCCCCAGGAAGAGTTGGCTCAGAAAGTGATAAAGAAACCCTGGTGAGAAGGGGAAGGAGCTGATTCGATGACCTCCTTATTGATAAGAAGACCCTGGGAATGACTGTGGGAGCCTCCAGGGACTGCCCTATATCACAGTTTTGCTTGGGATGGCCCCGGGGTGATGGCACCAATTTTCAGTAAGCACTGAGTAAACACCACTACATGCACAGCTCTGGGCAAGTCACTGTGGATGAAAAGGAATGAGGGTGTGGCCTGTGCCTTGAACTTACAAGACGTCGTGGTCCAGAGAACATTTCCCAGTAGTAATGGAAGTGGGCGTGTGAGACGTGGTACAGCAAAGAAGCCGTGTGTGAGAAAGGAGGCAGGATAACTAGCATCCCTTCCATGTTCATTGTTGAGTAATTTAATTATTTAACTGATTAAGTAATTCACAAGCTCACCATGGAACAGAATGGAATGACAGGATATCAGGGGATAGTCAGCCTTGTGTGTTCCCCACACTTCTGTGGTCTTCTTTCTCAGGAGGAGTCAAATGCACAGGAATTCTGGTTCCATGGCTTTTCTTTCCAAGGAGCCTCCATGTCCCAGTCTCCCCGATCTAACAAATGGTCATAATAATTTCAGCCCTACCTACTTCATTGAGGTGTCATGAAGACCTAATGAGATCTTTAGAATTTTTTGTTGTTTGTGTATTCCCGGGAGCTACATCTGGAACTATGCTGATGTGTCTGGTCTGGGATGGCAAACATGCATGAATGATGTCAGCACTCTCTGTCTCCACCTGAGTCAGACATCACCAGTAGATCCTAGCACTCCTTCTGGCTCAACCTGGATGTGACCTTCCAATCTTTTTCAACATGATTCTCCATGCAGCCTCCACCACTGATCAGAGTTGGCATGCAAAATAAAACCCATTTGTGGTCTCTGATCTAGGTTCTTGGATGACTGGTATTAGAGTTGAAGGCTCAGGATCAATTTCCCAACTAATCACAGGAGAGGGATAAAAATATAATGATATGTTGCCACCATTTTGAAAAGGACAAAATAGTGTAACTGTTAGGAAAACATAAACAGGAATTTAGGAGTTAGGAGAAAGGGATTGTTGTGTTAGCTATTCAAACATCTTTGTTATCATTAATAACAGAGAGCGGGAAGGTTAGCTAAAATCACTCTAATTACTTCCCCCCAGCATCCCAGGCTGTGAGCCTAGAACTGAACAATTTGACAAGTCAAAACAGGACACGGCACAGGTAAGTCATTATTACTTTTTGCTCCTGAGAGTTTAAGAATGTGAGAATATAAGAGCAACCTGAGGTAGAGGGACATGAAACAAACGAACAAAAAAGTCACTTAAAAATATTTACCCAGAAGTGAGCAACCACATGCAAAACCATAACTCCATCAACAAATGATCTGAGGACACAAGTTGGGGACACGAGTGACCTCTAAGCAGGGGCCTGAAACTTCAGTGATCAGAATTCATAGGCCCACAGCAACTGCATTTTCTCAGGCTCTCCCCACCTTGGAGGGGCTATACAGAAGACACTGGACAGAGATAATTTCCTAATTTGCACAGTGGCGTCTAGGCTACTAGAGACCCCCTCCAGGGCTTGGGCTCCATATCTTTGGGGTGCTTCCACACAAGGGTCCACACCCTCACCTGGGCAATGGCTGGCTGAGTCAGAGCTGACTTTCTCACCCAAGATGGCCCAATAGGATTTTCTTTTCCCACTTATAGAATTAAATTATGGGGTCTCTAGCAGGTATCATTGGACCCAGCAGTCCATTTAGATGTGAGGGATTAGAGTTCAGGACAGGTGGGACGAGCTGCTTGCAGGCAGAGCAGAGAAGGTCTACTGGAGGAGGGTGTGGTGAAGGCTTTGGCTTTGCTTTCTTAAACTAAAGCTCTTAACTGGGCTTCCGTTCTCTGCCAGCAATCCTGCCTTGACCCAAACTGCTCCCCCAGATCTGGGACATGTCCCTTCGTGGTGCATGAACTGGTATTTAGGTGGCAGGAGTGATGATTTTCTGTGGCGCACTGCTGCAGACTTTTAAAACATCATCATCGATTTCCATCATGAGAAGGAAATTCCCTTTCAGCCCTTTTGATTATCTCAGTTTGGTGCTGGTGTTTAACATCTCAGACTTGCTAATTTCCTATTTCAACAAAAAGAGGATAGGGTTTAGGCTAAGAGCCTTCAGCAATCAATGTTATCTTGCTTGAATTTAATATTATCTTGCATTTAGTTTTAGGTTGCCTTCTTTTATGGTAGGTGATCTTACTTTTCCATTGCCCTCATTCCGACCCACAGAAGCCAGGAGAGACATTAAGAGGATTGTTGTTTAAAGGCACTGAGTTTAAGGGTGGTTTCTTACATAGCAGTAGAAAACGGGAACAGAATCCTTGCCAGATAATTCAATAGAGGGCAGTTAACACAGAGAACAGGTTAGAAAAAATGTTGGAAAAGCTCAAAGGGCTGATAAGGGATGATGCAGCCACCCAGAGTTAGCAATGACAGGAATTCACTTCTGCTCAAAGAGCTGGAGGGATAAAAAGAGCAGAAGGTGTTATTGGTGCCCAGGAACCAGGGCGGAGATGTCTGGCAGGAGCTGGAACTTCAGCTACTGCCAAACACAGAGTCCAGAGGTTGGTGTGGGGGGCAGTGGTATAAATATTTTAGCTTCTCCCCTTCTCTCAGTATCCAGTCTCCTATTGGGGCTTCTCATGAGACTCTTGCCAGTATCCTGTTGCTAAAGAAACATGGGCACCATAATTTGCAGGGGTCAGTCCCTTGGGATACAGAAGAGGGCAGGGTAGGAGATCTAAGAGTAAATGGGGCAAGTGACCAGAACTCAGGGTCATGTGACACAAATGAAGGCAAGATACTTCTGAGGGTCTACTATGGCCACTTCACTCAGAATGGAACTGAAGACATGAAAGTCCAGTGGAGTTTCAGATTTCCCTTCAACCAGTTCATATGCCACCGGGACCATAGCCATCCCTGATTCCTGGAGGTCTGGTTAATCCTTTCCACATCATACTAACAACCATCAGGACCCTTGTCAGTTGCAAGCAGTTCACTTTTCGGATATGTCCAGGGTGAAATGGCTTCAGGCACAGATGGGTGCAGATGTCCAACTGTGTCATCAGGTGACTGTCTCTGTCCATCTCAGTTCAGCACTCCTCTGTCTTTATTCTCAGACAGCTGCTTTACGTGTAGGGGCAGCCTGACTATCAGCAGTCTCAGACGTGCATCCGTTGGCTGAGTGGCCCCAGTGTGACCTCAGTGCCTCTTCCTCAACGGTTCTAGCTAAAAAGCCAAGAGTTTCTTTGGCCTGGCTTGGGCCAGATGTCCATGCATGCACTGACCACTAGGGCCAGGAAAGTGGAATACTCTGTGTCCATCAGTGTGCCCATCGATGGAGGCAGAGAACCAAGTGGGGTGGGGCAGGGGTCAGCCTCACCTGAATGAAAGGACAATCTGTCATTAAGAAAATTCAGGTGCTTGTCCTCCCAAGAGGGGATGCTGGGCAGGTACAAACAAACAGATGCCTCCTTGAACCCTTCCAGCACTTCTGTTGTCTCTGCCACGTCCCTATTTCCTTGTGTCTCTACTGGTCAGGAACATGTTATGCCTTATTCATGTCTATATCCCAACAATGTCTGGTATGGTACCAGGGACCAAGTAAACTCTCAGTAAATGTTTGTGGACTTGGACTGAGGTGTAAGCACTTGCATTATGCATTTATTTCTAGAGCACAATGGGTATTTTCCACACCCTGGAGGGGACAGATTGGATTTCTTGTATTTTGTCTACAGTGGGTGATAGGCAGAAGAGAGGGGAGCAGTGCTGGCCCCAACGCATCCTTACTCCCGTCCCGGAATCTTTTCCCTACTGCCGGGTCTCTTGGGGACCCTGGCCAATCCAGCTGAGAGCTCATCTCCATTTGCTACAAATTAGAAAACCAGCATTTTCCTTTCAGTTGGCCTGAGGCACAATCTATCCCTTCCAATTTGAATTGCATATAAGTACCATTTCTTCCTGTTGGATGTTTAAGGACAATCTGACACTCCGGTTGTTTTTTCCTCATCTTTCAGATTAAAAAAAATAAATAAAACCTCTTAGAGCCCCGATTGGTATTCTAGCCTCTTTTAAAAAATACTGCCACCAAAGTTCTTCAATTACTCTGCACAAATTAACTTCAGATTCGTCTTTGCACAGGCCACCACGTAAGCCCAGACTCCTTTAGTCACTGGCCTCCAAGCCAATCTCCCACTAAACAGAACCATTATGGGGAGCCATTAAAAATGAAGAGCTGTCAAGAATCCCTTATAATGATGTTGGGAAGTGTATTCACAAAGATTTTTTTAATGACTCAATGGTTTTTAAAAAGGCAATGAAACACTGTTAAGGAACTATAATGTAATAAATCAATCAGAGTTCCTCTGACTTGACTACACTGTCTTCATATTTATTGCAGCGTATGGAAAACCGCACTACTAATTCTTTGCTACCTCCCCACCCCCCGTGCAAAACTTGAGGAGACATCTAGGTAGAGCATATTTACCTTTTAAGAGATCTATATTTGCTTTTAGTATTATTTACCAAATCCAATCTTCAAAGTATTTATTGGAACAGGGGCTCTTCTAAATTTTGTTTTCAATGTGTCTTCTTTGGGGATAGCGTTAGTTAGGGTTCCTTGATTGTAGGCAACAGAAGCTGACTCCGACTAACAGAAGAAGGGGAAATTTATTGGGAGGAAAGCAGGAATTCACAGAATTGTCAAGAGCCTTGAGTCTGAATGAGAATGGACAGGAACCAGAGCAACTCTGGAGGGCTGGAAAGGAGGACACAGAGTAAGTCTCTTGTGGCAGAGAAGTGTGGCCAGAGTGCTGTCACCACCTGCAACCATGAAAGTACTTCTCCCTTTATTTCACTCTCTCTCAGGACAGTACATTTGATGAGCTGAGCTTAAGCCACGTTCCCTGATTCCCCCATTCCCTGGCTTTACTGAGAAGGAGACAGAAAAGGTAGTCTCGTCAGCAGCTTCCATAGTGGGAAATGGGTGCCTTGGTTTGCCATGCCAAACAGGTGACATACAATGGAAGAAGTAATTTCCTAAAAGGAAATCATGGAGCTGCTCAAAAATATTAATTAAGATAATGCCAGCTGTTACAACAGCTGATATCCCTAATTCTGTATATTGGCTTCACACAATAAAAGCTTATTTCTCCATCACATTATAGTTCACTTCGGTTGTTCCCAATTGGATTTTTCTTCTAAAGTTATTTTATGGAGGTCTGATTGACATTTAAAAATCCGTACATAGTTAATGTATACAACTTGAGTTTGGGCATAAGTATACACCCATGAAAACATCACTACCATCAATATCACAAACGTATCCATCACCTCCCAAAGTTTCCTCGCAACTTTATTAGTATTGTTATTGGTAAATACATAACATAAGATCTACCCTCTTAGAAATTATCAAGTGTATAACATAATATTGTTAACTATGGCACTATGCTGTATAGTAGATCTCCAGAGCTTATTTATCTTGCATTATTGAAACTTTGTGCCCTTTAGCCATCACCTCTCTTATTTCTCCCTCCTCCCTGTCTCTGGTAACCACTATTCTACTCTCTGCTTCTATGAGTTCAACTTTTTTAGATTCCACATATAGGTGATATACAATATTTATCTTTCTGTGTTTGGCATATTTCATTTAGCATCATGTTCTCCATGATGTTGTAAATGATGGGATTTCCTTTTTTTAAGGTGAATGATACTCTGTTGTCTGTGTATACCACATTTTCCTTATCCATTCATCTATCAATGAACATTTCGGCTGTTTTCGACTCTTTTTTCCTTCCCAGGTTTATTGAGAAATAATTGATATACATCACTCTGTAAGTTTAAGGCATACAGCATGATGGTCTGATTTACATATATTGTGTAAGGATTATTGTAATAGACTCAGCTGACATCCATCATCTTATAGAGACACAATATAAATAAAAGAAAGAAGAAAAGAGAAAAAATAATTTCTTTTAAAATTGTGATGACAGCTCTTAGAATTTACTTTCTTAACAGCCTTCCTGTATATCATATAGCAGTGTTTATAGTCACCATGTTGTGCATTTATATCCTTAGTAATTATTAATCTTATGATTGGAAATTTGTACCTTTTGACCACATTCCTCCAATTCTTCCTCCCTCAACCCTTCAAATCTGGTAATCACATGCTTTATCTTTTTTTGTATGAGGTTTTTAAAAAAACTGTGTGGCTGAGTTCAGTTTGTTGGTATTTTATTGAGAATTTTTGCATCTATATTCATCAGGGACACAGGCTTATAGTTCTCTTTTTTAGTAGTGCCCTTTTCTGGCTTTGGTATGAGGATAATGCTAGCCTTGTAAAATGAGCTTCAGAGTGTTCCCTTTTTTTCAGATTTTTGGAAGAATTTGAGAAGGATCCATGTTAATTCTTCTTTAAATATTTGGTAAAATTGACTAGTGAAGCCATCTGGTCCTGGACTTTTCATCATTGGGAGATATTTGATACTGACTCAGTCTCCTTACTAGTAATTGGTCTGTTCAGATTTTCTATTTCCTCCTGATTCAGTCTTGGTAACCTGTATGTTTCTAAGAATTTTTCCATTTATTCTAGGTTGTTCAGTTTGTTGGTGCATAGTTGTTCATAATGGCCTCATGATCCTCTGTATTTCTGTGGCAGTGGTTGTAAAGTCTCCTTTTTACATTTATAATTTTGTTAATCTGAGTCCTCTCTTTTTTTTTTTTTTTATCTTGGTTAGTCTAGCTAATGGTTTGTCAATTTTAGAAAATCTTTTTGAAGAACTAACTCTTAGTTTTGTTAATCTTCTCTATTGTTTTTCTGTTCCGTATTTCATTTATTTCTGCTCTAATTTTTATTATTTCCTTTCTTCTGCCAAATTTGGGCTTGGTTTGTTCTGCTTTTTCTAGTTCCTTAAGGCATAGAGTTTGGTTGTATATTTGGGATCTTTCTTGCTTCTTGATGTAGGCATTTGTTGCTATGAATTTCCCTCTTAAAATTGCTTTTGCTACATTCTGTAAGTCCTGGTTTGTTGTGTTTCCATTTCCATTTGTCTCAAGAAACTTTAAAATTTCCTCTTTAATCTCTTCTTTGATCCATTGGCAGTTCAGGAGAGTGTTGTTTAATTTCCATGTGTTCATACATTTTTCAGTTTTCCTCTTGCTATTGATTTCTAGTTTCATTCCATTGTGGTCAGAGAAGATACCTGGTGTGATTTCAGTCTCCTTGAATTTGCTAAAAACTTGTTTTGTGGCCTAACATACAGTCTATCTTAGAAGATGTTCCATGTGCACTTAAGAAGAATGAGTATTCTGCTGTTGTTGGATAGGGTGCCCTGTATATGTCTGTTAGTCCGCTTGGTCTATAGTAATGTTCAAATCCACTGTTTCCTTATTGATTCTCTGTCTGGATGATCTATTCATTGTTGAGAGTGGGGTATTAGAGTCTCCAACTATATTGTCTGATGTAAGTCTAGCTACCTCTGCTTTTTTAGTTGCCATTTGTTTGAAATAACTTTTCCATCCCTTTACTCTCAATCTATGTGTATTTTTAAGGCAGCATGTCATTGGATTTTTTTTTTAGCCATTCTATGACTGTTGATTGGAGAAATTAATCCATAATCTATTTACATTTGAAGAAACTATCGATAGATAAAGACTCATCATTGTCATTATTGTCATTTTGTTAATTATTTTCTGGCTGTTTTGTAGATCCACTGTTCCTTATTTTTTATCCTGTTGTCTTTTGTGTGGTGTGTTGATGTCTTTTGGTATCAGTATGCTTTGACTTCTTTATCCTATTCTTCTGCTTAATTGCTACAGGTTTTTTCCCTTATGGTTACCGTGAGACTTACTAAAATATCTTAAAATTATAACCTATTTTAAGCTGATAGCAACTTAATTTCAATAGGATTTTGAAACCACACTTTTATTTCTCCTCCTCTTTACATTTTTAGGTTATTGCTATTATAATTTACATATTTTTATATTGTGTAACTAATAGCAGATTATTGTAGTTATGGCTATTTTACTATGTTCAATTTTAAACTTTAAAACTTGAGTTGTAATGAATTTTTACAGCGTCATTACCAAATTACAGACTCTAACTTTGACTATGTATTTACCATTACCAATGACTTTTATCCTACCTCTTTTTGCTTTTATGATGTTAATTAGTTTCCTTTTAACTGTACTCAAAGAACTCCCTTTAGTATTTCTTGTAAGACAGGTCTAGTGACAATGAACTCTTCAGCTTTTGTTTTTTTGAATTCTTTGTCGGGTAATTTATAGATCTCCTCCTCTTTGGGGCTAGCCACTGGAGCTTCATTTTTGTTTTGTTTTGTTTTGTTTTGTTTTGTTTTGTTTTGTTTTGTTTTGTTTTGTTTTTGTGGTGTCATATTTCCTTGATTCTCTACCTCCTTGAAGTCTGGCACTGCTGTCTTTACATTTGAAGAAACAGTCACCTTCTCTAAATCTTCACTGTCTTCAGGATAGAAAGACCTTTACCCATCAGCCAGCTGGAGATTCTGGGGGTTCCTCGGACTTTTTATGGGTATGCCTACTCCACTCAACTTGTTTTTTCTTGAGGAGGGAGGAGAGTCTTAGGATTGTGTGCGTTCTCTCAATCCTTCACATCCAGGCCCAGTGCTGAAAGCATCCTGTTTATTTTCCTTAAAGCATCCCGTTTATTTTCCCTAGGGTAGTTTCCTGAAGTCTTCAAGGTTATACACCATCTCCCAATCCACTGGAGGCAAACTGGCTGCTGATACCTATATGTCACTAGAGTAGTTTGCATACATGCATTGTTCAGGGGAGCATGGGGCACTGGCCAAAGGGTGGGTGGGGTGGAGATTGCTGGGAGCATGCATTAGCTGGCTGTGGGGGTTCTCTAGCTGGTTAGTAGGGCCTGTGGCCAGTTGTTGAGATCCACCTGCTGGTTACTGTGAACCCTCACCTCTTTTCTCTGCTCCTACTTGTCCCAAGACTATTGAGCCATGCCAATCCCCTTAATGTTCTGGACAGGGCAAGAGAAAAATGTTCTGCAATGGTGGGGAAGCCAGTTGCTCAATTCACTCTCACTTTCTTTCCCTGGTGGAGAAATTGTGGGCCAGGAGGGTCTCTTTGGGCCCTGAGATGTGCCTCCTTGTGGGGGGTGGAGGGGGGTGGGTGTGACAAGGGTAACCTCAGCAATGCATCTATTCTTGGATTTTTTGCTCCACTGAGGTGTTGGAACCTCTTAGCTATACTCCCAGACTCTAATAAAGGTATCTTTCTCCACAGATAATTGTAAAAATCATGATTTCTGTTGGGGTATGAAGGCTAGAATATCCTATTTGGCCATCTGGCTGATATCCAGTGGTTGTTCCTAATTGGGAGGCTCACTTTAAAGGACTGATTCAGGGATCTATGTTCTGTCCCTCTTGTAGCTCTGCATCTATAATACATGGCTCTCAAACTCACTCTGTAGATGTTCCATTTCAGGGGAAGATAGTATGGAAGATTGCCCCTACTCCTTTTTAAAGGGCCAAATCTGGGAGTGGTGGACGTCATTTCTGCTCTGAGTCCATTGGCTAGAAGTCAGCCATATAGTCCCACTGAATTTCTAAGGAGGTCGGAAAATATAAATCCTGCCAGGATAATTGCTTCTCAGCAGTGTTCTGCACCATCGAGGAAAGCATAGACCCTTGAAGGAAGAGAGAAGGCTATGCCATAGCAGATGAAATGAGGGATGGAAGGACAGACTCCTCCAATAGATAAAGGTCCACTATTGAGTTGGAGCAGGTGTTGGATTTCTCTAATTTGAGCACAAGTGATTGCAGAAATGAGACTTATTCTAGTTTTACCACTATACCTTCCCCCCCATAACTGGTTTCTGATCTAAAAGTTTCTAGTAAGACTGGAAAGGTGCTGTTATCTCAATTTTGCACTGGGAAATTTGAGAATTAAGAAAAACAAGAGCTTGCATTTACCTTTTTTTGACTCCTTTGAAAATGCCCCTTTTACTACACAACCCTGCATCCATAGTATTTTCACATCTTGAAAATTGTTGTTTCCTTGAGCAAAACAGGAAGTTCTATACTAACATTGGAACCAAAACTAAGCCCTATTCCCTACTCTAATAGAAAAGATTACTGTGTACTGGCCATATCTCAAAGCAAAACAAACTCTCCATCGTTTTCCTCTCCATTTAACCCCACCTCCCCCATTTAACCCAACTCCCCAGTTCGGTTGTCTAGTTGGGCTTGTTTCACAAGTTTATTTTTTCCCAGAGATGAAAGTTTCTTACAACAACCCGGAGCGTTTTAAAACAAAGATCTTAGTTGTTATGCAAACACAGTCTCATTTCCACAAAAGAGCATTTCATGAAAAGAAAAATAAATGCACATTTCAAAATGTCAGTTAAAGAAATGGGGGAAAAATGAAAAAGAATGTAAACCTGCCAGTGAAAAGATGCAGCATAATGCCAAGTTGCCTAAAGAGTTTTCCAGCATCATTGAGGTAAGTGAAAGTGACTGGCTTATGGACAGGAACATTTTGATAATTTAAAAAGTACATGTGTATAATATAGTAATATAATATAATATAATATTCATACATATAATTTAAACCAGTGCAGTATACTGGTTAGAATGGTAGGCTGGGAACAGTAAACACAGGTTTACTACCTGAATTTCTTGCTTCTGTATCATCCATATTTAGCATTACATTCACATTAAATACACTATTAAGCAAAGTAATAAGCTAAAGATGTAATTCTGATCAATGCTGTGTCATTTCACAATGAGGTGGAGAAGGTCATTCATCCCATGTCTACAGTGTACCAGAGTGGGTTGTACACCAGGTTTAAGGTCAGAAGGGCTGGGTTCAAGTCCGAGCTTCGTTTGTGACTGTGGGCACTGATCTTCATTTCTGCTCTTGAGCTTCTCTAGTGAATTTTTTAGGTTAGTTATTGTGTTCTTCAGCTCCCTAATTTCAGTCTGGTACTGTCTGATACTTGCTATTTCTTTGCTGTAATTCTCATTTTGCTCAGGGACTGTCTCTGGTGAGCATCTTTCTGATGGTTATTTTAAATTCTCTTTCAGATAAATCATATAACTCCATTTCATGAGAGGAATTTCTGGGGATTTATCTTGTTCCTTTGTTTGGAACATATTTCACTGTCTCTTCATTTTCCTTGAGTCTCTGAGTTGGTTTCTGTGCATTAGACAAAGCTGCTGCCCTAACCCAGTCTTCATGGACTGGCCTCATACGAGGGGAGACCCAGAGATTCTAGGGTCTTCTATCCTTTGTGCAACTCTAATCTGCTTCTTTGTTCTTAGCTGCCCCCACACATCTGGGGAATACTAGGTCCTGTCAGCTCTCCAAGACAAGTGAGACTGTAGCCAGTTCCTCAGGCAGCCCCCAGAAATGTTGGATCATTAGATTCTCTTTTCAACTCTTTCCCTCCCCAAGGAGAAGCTGGGATCTGGAGGTACTCACCTATTTGCAGAACCATGCTGACTCCAGGGAGAGGGGGTGGTGACTCGTGTGCTGGCACCATCTCTGTTAATTGCTGTTGACTTGGTGCATTTGTAGGGGGAAATGAGGGTCAGGACTTCTTGGCCTACCATCTTCCCTTCTTCCATAAAATAAAGGGGTTGGAGGAGATGATTTTGGTAGCCCTTGCCAGTTATAAACTATGAAAAAGCAAGTATATTGTCCTTCTTCCAAATCATAATTTTCCACATAGACCTAATTACATCTCTCCTCATTTCCCCTTGCCGTGAGTTTTCCTATTAACTCAGTAATATCAGGTAGACCATCATTGACATTAGTGTGCCTCATTAGGTTTGCTTGGCCCTACCTGCCCATCTGATCCAAGAACCCCATCATCGGATGGGATCTCCAACATTACCTGCTATGATTTCTCACTCTGCAAAAGAGGGGACAGACAGGAAGCATCTGCTCAGATCTACAGAACTTCAGCCTGTGACGGGTTCTCCCGCATCGCTTACCTCAGCCTGTCACTGTAGAAAAGAGGAAAGATGGAGATGTCTCAGCCACCACCACCATCCCTTATCTCTTAACACTATTGGTCACCTCATCCTCCGCTGGGAATGAAGCTGCTTTTCAGCGTGGCCTCCATCACGTCACTCTAGTAGCTCCAGTGCCCAGGTCTGACCAGATCGGACTCACAGAGCCAAAGACGCAGCCCAAGCAAGAAGTGCTGAGTAAATGCTTTGTGAAGCAAACTCCATCCAATGAGAGGGAAAAAAAAAAAAGCAACAAATCTGCAGATAAATTCCTCTCCCTTCCTTCTTTCAAAAGACGGTTCTGAGTGGAATTGCTTCTGCAGTTTTTGCAGGGTTGTCTGACGTGACCAAGCAGTTGTAGCAGCTGTGTTTCTTGCAAGGCTGTGGCCAGCTCGGTGATGCACCAAGTTGTATTCACTTTTCCTTCATCGCTGCCTCAAGTCTTTTTTCCTCACCCTGGATGCCCTGGTGTTGTACATTCTAACAAAGCCGTAGCAGGCAAACTTTGCCTCTGGCTGTTCTCTAAGGAACTGTGCTAAGATGACATCTTTCACCAGCATTTCCCCCAGTACTGGACTCACAACTTGCTTTTGGGAGATTACTTTAGGTGCCCCACACAGATACAAGGTTGAGACTATGGTGGGAAAGTTGCTTCTATATTTGCTTTTGATCCTTTTAATTACCCCATGGACAAAATTTTTATTTGGAGTGACTTTGTCTTAAATAACTCTCCACAATTCAGTACGTTCCCTCTCAACAGAGACCAGATTGAAGGCACAAAATCTTTAGCAGAAATCCTGAGTACTAATCGTTTAATCACATTTTTTTCATATTCACTGTATTCATTCTGTGTTTATTTTCTCTTTATGGAGTGATATTCATTTTCCAGTTACACTTGTGGTGTATATTTCCCTTTTAAATAAAATGAGCAAAAAAAAAAAAATCAATTAAAAACAAAAAAGCAAATGAAATGGGGAAGTGATCAGAGACAGTGGAGAAGCACTCATGTTGGACATAGCACAGGGATTTGGTCCAAACCACGAAGGTGGAACATAATCAGCTAAAATTTGGGAAACTGCCTTATAGCAAAGGCTTTTGCTTGGTACAGTGGGGGCAACAAAATCCTGTCTCCACCTCAGTTTCAATATTCTCTTTGTTCCTTGCTAACCTTTCCCTGAGATCCTCCTGTGCTCTGTAGCCCCCTTCTTCCCCAGGGTATGTAGGTCTCCCAGTCTTCAAGCAGATTTTGGCAACTGTTTTACCCAGGGCAGCAATAAAATTCCTACTCCTTGCTGTCCGTAACTAAAGGCACTGAAATAACTAACATGAATGCCAAAGAACGAAGAACCACACACCCCCAGATTGACCCTTGAGACCCATCCTTTCATCCCCCCAACCACCATGATTTCTCTTTTGTTGTTGTTGAAGTCTAGTCAGATTACAATGTTGTATCAATTTCTGGCGTACAGCATCCTGCTTCAGTCATACATGAACAGGCATATATTTGTTTTCATATTCTTTTTAGTTATAGGTTACCACAAGATATTGAATAGAGTTCCCTTCTACAGAAGAAACTTGTTGCTTATCTATTTTATATCTAGTAGTTAGTATCTGCAAATCTCGAATTCCTAATTTATCCCTTCCCACCCCCTTTGCCCACTGGTAACTGCAAGGTTGTTTTCTATGTCTGTGAGTCTGTTTCTGTTTTGTAAATAAGTTCATTTGTGTCTTTTCATTTGTTTGTCCTTTAAAGAGAGATTAATTAATTAATTAATTACATATCCACCATGATTTCTTTAAACCTGGTCTGGTTACTGGTGTGGCCCCAGCCTGATCATCTCTTGGCTCAGACTGCAAGAGCTTCTGCATCCCACTCATCATCCTCTTTGCAGTTTAATACATCCAGTGCTGGCACCAGGGGAGGCCATTATACTCCCATAGTCTCCATCGGCCCCACTCTTTGAAATGGTACTTGATGGCATCTTAGTCTTCTATAAATACTTCCGGAAGAGCACCTTCATAATCTCCTTCCTGCCAGGTTGCTTCTCCTAGTCCCCTCCTATCTAGAAATTCTGCCATTTCCACCGACTCCTTCCCTTTTCTTATCCTAGCTTAGTTGCTGTAGCCCACCCTCCCTGCCCGCCATCTCTTAAGTTTCTTTCTCTTCCCTCCCTTTCCCTTTCCAGGCTTCTATCACCAGGTTTTCTTCTCTTCTGTTCTCTGAGGCTTCTTTCAGGCTCACTCACCGTACTGAACACACAATGTTTAAATGTCACCCTTCTTCCATAATTCGTGGAGAGAGACTTCTCAAGGTTTAGGAAATGCTATTGGAGAGACACCAAGTCCCCTCCCTGGAACCCATCACCCTCTTCTCCTGGCACCCACACTGGGAACCCGATACAGCATTCTTCTTTGCAATTTGGTGTTCATTTCTGTTCATTAAAGGCCCAGGAGGACAGGGCCTTTACCCTCAAGCAATTCTTCCCGTGCCAGAACCGGGAGAGGACTGTGGTAAGGAGGGCTGTGCACTCTTGTTTTCTGCTCCTGTGCTCTCAGGACTGAAGCTCACCAGCCCTGAGGTCCAGCCAGGACTCAGCACAGGAGTTGATGTGATCTTCAGGACAGGAGGGATGCCCAGCCAGGACCAGAGGCCTCATTCATTAGGAGGAAGTTCCCAGTAGAGTCGTAAGGACACAGGACACCCATCCCATGCCCCCACTCCTAACCTCCGTTTTTGAAAAATTAGCCAAGGGAGAAAAGAAGGGAAAGGAAAGGAAAAGAAAGAAAAAGAGGGAATTCAGGAGGAAGGGTGAGAAGGGAATAGAGGACAAGAAAAGTAAAGGATGCTTCAGCTTTGTGTGACATGTAAGGATTAGGTCTAACTTGCAACATAATAAAGCTCTGTCTCTATCCCCACTGCCTCCAGGGATTGAGGGAAATTCTACTTTAAACTCAAGGGCAAATGACCTTGGTGGAAATTTGCTGAGGCCTCTTTGGAAGCTGGAACGCAACTTTGAACCCCAGGTTTAGAAAGAGTCAAGACTTCTTGCTCCAGGATGGGCTTCTCAAGCAGCTGAAGGCAAGAGGAGAGTTCTGATCTCCGGAACTGTAAGAGAGTGTGTTGCTTTAAGCTGCTGTGTAATTTGTTACAGCAGCAAGAGGAAACTAATACGCAGGTGTTGTGTGTAAAGTCCCTGGCACATATTAGGTACTGTAATAGTTGATAGCAGAGAATAAATGAGTGGATGAATATTAGTGTTTCCCACCAGACGATCAGCAAAGTGAGGGCAGTGTTTCTTCTCTTACATTCCACTCAGCTCCTAGCAGTGTGCTGGCCACACATCAATGCTCGGAAAGGCTTCTAGACTCAGCCCGAGTTTCACCTGTGGGGGCTGATGGATGCCAAAGAAACTCAGCATGGAAGAGGATATCTAGGGGCTTACAAAAGGCAAATTGACTTCTTTCTGAAGTGTGGGTGTGGTGAGTTCAGGCCACCCCCAAATGTGCATAATACAGAAGTCAGGTGTTAACGCCACCATGCTGGGAGGCTCTAGGGGAAGATGCTGAGAACGATGGGAGAGAGGATCCTTAACTCATCTCCAAGACACGTAAGAGGCTGTTACTCTGGGTGAGAGACGCTATTCATTGGGGGAAAATGTTCATTATGAGCAAGCCCGTTTCTATTTACCAACACTGTTTGCTGAGGCATCAGGCTGAATTCACCCAGTGTATTCAAAGAGCCAGGTCCGGTGCAGGCTAAGAGAGGGAAGGCTGTCGCAGAGCCGGATTTTGCAAATTTTCTTGACGCATTTGGGCTCTCCTGGAAGTCCAGGTTCCGAAGAGGAAATCTTGGTTATTCGGATCCTACTGATCGATTGATCAGTATGATGCTGTTGCAAATCACTGAATGTCTTCCTTCATTTAGAAGAAAGGAAAAAATTCGGTTTCAGTTCTGAATGCACAGGGTAAGAAACCTAGAGGTCACTTTCTCTTTCTTTCCAGCTCTCTCTCACTCTCTTAAATAAGGAGAAAGGCTATATTTTTCCATGGATTAAGTCCAACACAGAGAAAACTGTCACTGTGAAAACAATAGAATTTATCTCCACTGATATAGCTTGACACTGGGACAAGTGCTTGAATTGTTGCCATAGCAATAAATGTGTCGGACTTATGCATGCGTTTTCTGCTATAGGATTTTGATTAATGGCATTGACTAAATGGTGTGAAGGGGGAGAGACCATGCACAAGGCCTAAGAAGAGAGAGCCAGGCTGCAGAGGGTTTGCCACAGCCCACTACAGAGGGGTGGCGAGTGGGGCTGACCAGAAACCAGTTAAACAAATGGGAGGCAGAATCTCTTCTTCGGAGCAACAGCATCTGCCTGGCAGCAGTGCCTTGTGGCAGGGGTCTGGGAAGTGGAGGGGAAGGTGCATGACACTGAGGCCAGAGCTCTATCAGGACCAAAAAGCTGATGAAATCTCACTTCTGTTGAGGGCTTCCTACGTGCCTGTGTGCTTAGGACTTTATGTGTCTCAATTTATTAATTCCTTACATGAACTCTGTGAGGCACCTATTATTATGATTTTTTTCTGATGAAGAAACTGAGGCACAGAGAAGCTAATAAACTTGCAAAAGTCACACAGCTAGTGAGTGGCAGAATCAGGATTCAAACCCCCAGGCTGTCTGGCTTTGGAAGCTGAGTTTAACTACTGCACTGCATTTCGCTCCAGAAACAGATACTGCCCACCTGATTTTACCTATCAGTGCTGGCAATGTGCTTAGAAGAGGGGAGAGGGAGGGAGGGAGGGAGGGAAGAGAGAGAGAGAAAGAGAAATGATGTCTCAGTGAAAGACATCCCCAACTCTGGAAAATCAAGGCAAAGTCCTCAGAGCTCTCTGTGAAAAGGGGATATATCTTAACTCATTGCTAACATTGTAGGCACCACTAAGTGCTTGGGGCCTTTGGTCTGCTATCCATCCGTGTGTACTGAGCATTTCACAACTACCAAGAGTCCAGGTGAGGCCTGGAAGCCAGAAAGCCTTGACCCCTGACTCCCTGCTCTCACTGTGACCTTGGACTATTTGCTGGACCTCTCAGGCCTCCACGTCCTCATCTGTGAAATGGGAACAACACAAGTATCACCTCGCCTGTGGTCATGAAGATTAAATGAGATGGTGCTTTGCAAACACTGAACACAACAATTGGCACACTCACTCAAGTAACTTCTCAAATTAAGCTAATTTTTCAAAAGACTTATTTTTACTAATTTGCTGATGTTCAGAAAACCTTTTCAGTTTTCAGACTTGGTCTTTCCTTTAGTTCAGACAAGTTTTCTACTGTCATTTTCTTTGACTTTTTTGCTTCTGTTCCTCCTTTTCTTTCCTTGTTGACACTTCTTTTACTTGTAAACTGGGTCTCCAGAGTACGCCTGCCCACCTTCCTTCCCTCCTCTCTTCATTTCTAAGCTCTTTCTCTTTTGAGATGAGGATGCAATAAATCAAGTTTGTCTTCCACCTCACTCGCTGGATATTTTTCTTTGGTATTCATTCTATTGTTCACTCCTCTGAAATGGTTCCTCCTTTTAAATTATTCCTTTAGGACTATTTAGTCTAATTTTACAGATGCAGTGTTATATTCAGTATTTTTGAAATTGCTATTCAGAATTCTTTTAACTTTTTTTTTTTTTTTTAATTTTCAGCAATGTATCTTACGGGAAATGCTGTTTCTTCAAGGTGTCCCTGTTCTCCTGGGCCACAATGTAGCTGGTCTGATTTCATTCATTCTTTCATTCACTCAGGAGTCATTTATTGAGTGTCTATTATACACCTATTTGTCATGTCAGATGGTCATAAGTTCTCTGAAGGAAAATGTAGCAGGGTGATGGGGAACCCCGAGTGGCAGGGGTATCTATTGTATGTGACACTACCAGGGCAGGCCTCTCTGCAAGGCAACATTTAAGCGAAGTCCTGAAGAAAGTAAGGGAGCAAGAGATAAGGCTATCTGAGGGAAGAGCATTCTGGCAGAGGGAATAGCTAGTGCAAAGGCCCTGTTCTATTTGCAGAAGCAAACCTGTTTGCTATAGAAGATGGCTGAAGTGGGAAACTCCATGGAGATGGCTGTCACCAGGGTGCCTCTTTCTGCCTCAAGCCTAGCCTACCTCATAGGATAACGTTTTTAGAGTTTTCTCTCATTCCCAGAAATAGAGGGCTTTTTTTTAACCCAGAAGAGGGAATTTCGAGTCAGCCCATGATGCCTCCATCAATAAGACACTGTTTATACTCTAGCAGAGATGCTTTGAGTTTTGACAGGTAGATGACATCTATTCTAGTTTCAGGGACTGCTGCTGGTGTGATGATGGCTTGAGAAGAGAGACGTACCCCATCTAAGACCAAGGATGGCAAGTACATATCACAAGTGCCCAATCCCATGGCAGAAGCCCCTGTTGGTCATGGTGCTCTTTCGTGCTGAAAGTAGACACCACTTCAGAATCCTACTTAACACTCCAGATTAGTCATGGTTAGCAGCCAAGATGAAGCTTTTCTGTCAACTTAATAAAAGTTTATGACAATATGCACATAAATTGAATTTTTGTATTAGGTCAACCCATATGAAATTGCTAATAGGCAACTTTTTTTAACCTCAAAAATGACAGTTTCATGTGATTCAATCGAATCCATTGAATTAAATACAACTCTGTTCAATGGACCTTTGCTGGGAAATCTTTTGCTAGGCAAAGATTTCTTGTCCTCTGTGAACACTTATACCCTGATATACTTGCAATTCTCATACATTAAATTTTCTTAAAATGGGACCAGCTCTATTCATTAATATCCTAACACCTCTACCTTGGTGCCGGCTTTGTTTCTAGGCTTTGTCTAATTTTTTTCACCTTCTTGGACCATGAGGTAGCTGAACCAAAAACAAGATGCCCCCCTAAAGACATGCCAAGAGGCCCCAGCTTCCTCTCTCACCTCTATGTAGTAGCTTGTGTTATTGTTCTCATTCATGCCCTCCCTCCCTGTAAGAGGTTTGCACCTTCCTCATGCATTGCCAACTTGCAGTGCCTCCATATGGGAGGAGTGTACTTCCTGCCTCCTTGACTTTAGGCTTGGTCATGTGATTTGCTTTGGCCGATGGAATGTGATGTGTGATACTCTGGACAGAAGCTTTCAAAGACATTGCGTGGTTCATTCATAGTGCTCTTTCCTTCTGCTACGAGGCCTGGAAATCAGGTTGTGGAAGACACATGGAGCAGAAGTGTAGAGCCTCAGCTTTGCTATAGGAGTGAGTGAGAAATAAACCTTTGTAAGCCACTGAAATATTGGGGATTATTTGTTACTGTGGCTGTACCTAGCGAAGGCTGACAAATATACTTTGTCAGCATTAAATATCATGGTAAGAAATAACTTTCCCAGGGGCTTGTCCAGGATAAGCATCATGTAGCTGTAAAACTGTATGAAATGTTTCAGTTTACATAAGCTGTTTTTTTTTTTTCTTTTTGGCAGGGGGACGTATTTAGGTTTATTTTAGTTATTTTTAGAGGAGGTACTGGGGGTTGAACCCAGGGCTTTGTGCAAGTTAAGCATGCATTCTACCACTTGAGCTGTATCCTCCCTGCTATATACGCTGTTGATATCAAGGGTGTGGAGGGTGTAAAACCATCCGGCCTTTCTAGACACAACATATGATAGATGTGCTACAAACTTTTAGGAGAATGTGTCCAAACCACATGATCACAGACGGTTTGTGGGAAAAATAAAAAGAGATTTGGACTTCAAATAAATTTGGAAACACTGGATTAAAAGAAGTTAAACAGGTTTCTTTCCAGTAAGATTTCTCAGAGCTTTAAATCTGTTGTGGTACATCGTGAGTCTCCTAGGGCAGAGGGTGATATAGAATTCACCGCTTTCCAAAATTGTTTGATCATGAAAGTCTTTTTCTTTTTTTCATAGAGTATTTCATGGGCTTAATGCTCTGCAGAAAAACTCAGCAGATGCTGCCTCTGGTGGCAGCAGAATTTGCATATTTCTCCTCTGTTTCCCATCTCTTCCAGCCATCTATCGTTTTCACTGTCTTTTCTCTCGCTTTTTTGTGTCTTTCGTCTTCTTTGGCCACCTGCTCCTCCATCTCTTTTCATCATTCTCCCTTTGCTTCTTATTTCTTTTCCCTCCTTTCCTCCTCCTTTTCTTTCTTCTTTCCTTTCCCATCCCCTTCCAAACCCCATTGACCCCTCTTCTCCTCCCGGCTCCTGCTCACTCTCCTCTCCCTCTCTCTCTCACTCTCTGGCTTTTCTACAAGCCAGAGAGTTTTCTCCGACTGGAAGACCCAGGGGAATGTCCCCCCGATTGTCAAGTTATCATTCCTGAAAAGAAAAGCCAGCGATGGCGTTGCCTGCTCTTCCCAGGTGTGGTGTTAATTTTAAAGTGATGGGCTTTAACCCCGCATCAGCCTCCTTAAGGAGAGATCCTTTGTTCTAGACTCAGACAAAGCAGCACAGTCGGCCTTAAAAGAAAAAAAAAAAAGCTGTTTCATTTTATATTGGAAAAATACAATGTGACATCTGGAGAATAAATTGTTCAGTCAGCCAGAAATACGCCTTGTAAAAATTGCTTAGGTTTCTGTAACAAGATTATTTACTGCGAGTGTTCACCTATAATACAGCACACTTTTGAAATGGACCTTTTATGAAACACATCAAGAACTGAAGAAATGTATTCAGTGCATTAATCTACAACCCTGCACACTTTACCACACTTTCAGAGCAGATTTCAAAACTCAGACCATCTAATGAGATAGAAAAAAAGTTATTCTAGTCCTATATTCATTCCAGTCGTGTTCTATACGGAGCCCTTGGGATATTTAACATAATGCAATAGGTTTTTCAACACACACACACACACACACACACACACACACACACACACGCTCACACACAATCATGCACACTGTTACACGCACTCTCTCACACAGACGAAATATATGACTGTTCAGACAAGTATTCAGTTTAGAATGCAGTAGGCCCATATTTCAACAGCCTGTGTGCAAGGCAAGGGCTGGCTATTTTAGAAACCAGAACTTTATAAATATTTAAAGATCTTGATTTAATTCAAATGAGAGATCGCTCAGGTGCTGTCAGTTACTTCCTGTAACTCCTTCATTTCTGATCAGGGGGTGACAGTTTGCATAGCAATCTCCTGGCAATTTGAGGAACTGCCTCAGTTAGCATGTGGCAGCTGGGACTGGGCCTGGGGTGGCTGAGGCAGGTGGATTGTGGAGAAGTGGGTCAGGTAGGGGAGGAAGGGAAGGCACGCCCTCCAGTGGCCTCCTTTGCTGACTTTGACTTTTCTTGGCCACTGTGACTATAGAAATAGGTTCTTCTAGTTAGGTGGCTCCCCACGAGGTGGTCTAAACCCTTTCGCCTTAAGATCAACTCAACCGCTCCCTTGGTTCAATAGAAATCAGTTCTAGAACATACAGAGCAGAGCAAAGACCTGCAGAATGATTCCTCCACCAACCCAAGGAAAGGCCTAGGCTTTCAAAGTTCACCTTGGCCTGGAGAACTTAGTGGTGCTGCTGGGGGAGCTAACCTGGCCAATATGGAAATTCATCAGAGGAGAATAAGAGTCATACCAGGACTCTCTCTCCAGGGTCAAAGATAACTCACTTCGCAGCCATCGCTTCCCATCCTCTTGGGGAGTTTGCACGAAACTCAAGGTAGAGCTGGTGACAGGGCTGCGTCATCTGCATCTTGGAGGGTGGAGCCCTGCATCCCGAGGGGCTGTCCTCTCAGAGACTGAAGCCCTGGAGGAAGCTCGCAAGAGGGCCTGGCTGCTCTCAGTGTGGAGCCAGCCCCTTCCTTCCATTGCCTCTCATTTAATTTGCTGAATTTCAGGCCTCTCTCCTGGCGCTCATCTGTCCTCCTGGTCTGGTAGAGACTGAAGAATGACATTTTTAACTGTCTCTGCTCAGCTTTCCTGGACTTTTTCTTAAAACGGACTTTAGCATTTGTCATTTTGATTTCCCTCTAAGTCGCACCCTCTGGGGAACCACCAGTCTCCTTGAGAAGCTCTCCTACTCACAGTTTCCATTCCTTTCATGCGAACATTGTCTTTCTTCATGGACCAACCCAAGACACGTGTCCTCCATGAAGCCTTCCGTGATCCTTTGGCTCACACCCATCTTTCCCTCTTTATCCTCTGGGGCAATTTATTGAACCATGTAGTTTAACACTCAATCGCACACGGCCTTGGCTTGCTTCATCCATCTTGCCTTCCCTTGTGTGTCAAGCAGAGGCCTGGGGGCGTGGACAGACTAGTGCACTGAGGGAAATAAACAAGGAGTTCTAGTCTCCACACCACCATATATTCATCATGTGAACATTGGGCAAATACCTTAACCATTTTGAGCCTCTGTTTCCTAATGTATGAAACAGAGGTGTCACCTACATTGCTTGTCTCATTAAAAAATTATAATATGAAATGAACTAAAAAAACACTTCATGAACTGAAAACCCTGGAACATAAAGTATCAATAATACTGAACTGCTTGTCTTATATTTGCTCCCATTTCCCCACAATGGCTAGCAGAATGTTGAACACACAATAGGAAACCAACAAACTCTTGTTAAATATAATGTTTATCCGTTCTTCTTGCCCCAGGGTATCCCTTCCAGGTTCTAGCTTCTGGCAGGTCTAGTAGAAAGCACAAAGCAAGTCTTAATCAGGATGAAAAAGATTTACAGGCCCTATCTGTTTTTTTGATAAGGATTCAGAAAACTGAGTTTAAATTTTCCTCTATAATTTTCTAGGAAGCTGTGTGGAGCGTTTTGTTGTGGAAGGTTCTCTGGAAAGATGCTGTTGGGAGCTTGAAAGATTTGCGCAAACCATGAGGTGATATTTTTTCCTTCTTTCAGAAACAGAATACTAATAAATTAGGATCATTATCTGATAGGTCAGAGGTCATTAGATTATTTCCTGTGAAATAGATTCATGCTTGTACGAAGGGAAATTGGGAAATGCCTGCAGTCTTGGTGAGAGCCCATTTGATTAAGAATTTGGTTGGCTTGCTACCTGGTATTTCTCCACAAACACCCTTCCCCTTGAATTCTGAAGTTGGCAATGGATTTGACTGAGGACAGTTTGACTAAAGTCTCTTCCTGTGTTGCACTAGAGGTCTGAGGGTGGGGAGAGGGATTTGGTTCTAGCCCTGAGGCTCAGAGCCACTTAGGTACTTGAAGATTTCACCTTCAGGCTGAGGTCCAAAAGGAATGTGTGTTATTTATGAATATGATTTGGTTGCTGAGATAGTGAGTAAAGAGCAGGTGAATCCTTCAGTCAGCCTCTCCTTCTAGGAGTTCTACAACCTCTATCTCACTGTGATAGAATTAAAAACTAAGTATGGATTGCTCTAAATAGGAGAGACAGCACCAGGATTTATAGCCCCCAACAGAGATCCTGGGCTCTGCACCCTGATTGAAACAACCCAGTCTCTCTTTCCTTGTTCCAATGAGTGGACACATATCTAAACATCAAACTGATATGGGAGAAGCTGCGGGCTCCAAGCTGAGGCTCCATCCATCAAAATCACTCTACTCTCCTTCAGAGGATGTCTAGAGGGGATTAAGGAAATCATATCTCAACATGGACCTCATTCAGTGATGTAAATTTCCCCTTAAAGCTATTTTAAAAGTGTTCATTTAGAAAGGTTTGTAGGTTCAAGGTTTTGTAGGAAGACCTGGAATAAATAGAGGTAAGTAAGATACGATCCTCTTCTCAATAACTCATTCTCTGCTGGGGGAGACAGCCGTACAGATGTAATGATGGTACTAGACTGTTGTGAGTGCTGTAATACATGTGCAAGTATTCATCAAAAGAGTGGGGAGGAAGATATCGATGTGGGCCGAGGGAGTAAAGGAAGCTCCTTGGAGGAGGAAGACAGTCTAACAAGCGCTATCCATGGTGATCAAACCAGTATCTTCAGCCACTACCCTTTAGCTTCACAAGGCTTCAGCACCAGATTGATCAAAGAGGCATTTGAGGAGTACTTGACATGTCTTGTTGGAGAAAAGGTCCTAGGAATCGTGTTCAGGCTCTTTAGATGTGAAGACTTAGTTCGGCAATATTAGCCCTTGAGATTTTTCTCATCTCCTGTATATCTTCTTTGTCTTTATGATTCACATTGGCTACTAGCAGGTGGAGGCTCTGATCTGGGTACTGTCAAAACTATTTGAGCTTCAAGTAACATAAGCCAACACAAGAGAGCTCCAGCAAAAAAAAAAAAAAAAAAAAAAAAAAAAAAAAAAAAAAATCAGTTTGCTAAAAAATATGAATGTCTTGTGAAACCCAAGGAGTGGAATATAGTCGAGCCTCAGAACAGACTTGCTACCAGAAACTGGAAAAGCTACTGGGAATCCAGGCCTTACTCCCTCTTTCTCATTTCTGCTTCTCGCTGAGCATCTTTTTCATTCTTCTCTTTATATATCTGTTTTTATGGCTTCTCAGTCCCTATAAAAAAGAGATGGCTGCCCTAGATGTTCAAGTTTTTAATGTGTTCCTCACATTCACACAAACTAACTGGTTATCTCTGAATTCCTATTTCACATTCCCAGTAAAGAGAATCTGTTTAAACTAACTTGAGTCACGTGTCTCCCTTTGGTCCAGTTAAGCTTCTTTTTCTTTTTTTTTTCCATTAATTTAATTTTTACTGAAGTACAGTCAATTACAATGTATCAGTTTCTGGTATACAGCACAATATGCAAGACTGGGACATTGTGCTGTACAGCAGTTAAACCTCCAACACCCAATGCCAATTGTAGTGGGTAGGCGGTTCCCAACGCATTCAAGGAATTCTCTGATACCAGCTGGGTATCCTACAAGTCAACTCATTTCTGACGCTACTTACCTGGAGGCAGCATCTGATTCCACAGGCTAAGGGCTCAGTCCCAAAAGACTGACCTGCACTTCACATGTCAATCATAAGCTCAGTTTGTCACCTGTGCTTCTGACCAAATGGCTATAAATGAAAGGTTCCCACGACTTCCTTTCTGGGTTTGACTAATTTGCTAGAGCAGCTCACAGAACTCAGAGAAACATGTTACTTACTAGATTACCAGTTTATTATAAGAGGTGCTAACTCAGAACAGCCAGATGGAAGAGATGCATTAGGGTAAGGTATGGGGAAAGAGTGCGGAGCTTCCATGCCCTCTCCAGGTGCACCATTCTCCCTGAATCTCCACTGTTCATTAACTTGGAAGCTCTCTAAATTTTGTCCTTTGGGGTTTTTATGGAGGTTCTATTACACAGGCATGATTGATCAAATCATTGACCATTGGGGTTTGAACTCAAACTCCAGCCCCTCTCCTTGCCCCACAGGTCAGAGGTGGGACTGAAATTTCCAACCCTCTAATCATATGGTGGGTTCTCCCAGCCACCAGCCCCTCCTTAGGTGTGGTCCAGCAGTCACCTCATTAACAGCAAGAAACACTTCTACTGCTTTCATCATCAGAAATTCCAAGGAAGCTCCGTGGCAGTAATGGAGACAAAAACCACATACACAGTCGAATTTTGAACAATTTGGGGTTCTGGGTGCCAATCCCCATGGAGTCAAAGGACGGCTATCTCTGCCTCAAAAGCAAAAGAAATGAGAAGTGACTTGTCCAACGGCAGGAAGCCAAACCAGTCTGGGTAGAATCGGGACTCAAACCCTAGTTCTTTTGATTCCATGTATTGTGATCGCTAATTGAACACAAACTCTTCCCCTTACTTAGTTAAAGATCTGTAAAATGAAAATACAGGTGTTATATTCACTGAAAAAAATCCATGTATAATTGGACCCACGCCATTCAAACCAATGTGGTTCAAGGGTCAACTGTGTATTTCTCCTTACAAATCACAGTATCCCACCAATCAACTTTGTATATGAGTAGAAGAGCATAAACACAGCTGTCAATGCCCCATGCCTGTGGTAGAAAGAAGGTTCTTTAAAAAAAAAAATGGAGAAGAATTGCTTGGAGACTAAGCCGATCACTCCCTCCCACTTCACCTCTAAAAAGACCATTCTATCCATCCCTTTCCAAGTGCCAGTTCAGGGAAGCTCACGTTTAGGGAAAAATAAGAAAAAAGAGCATTACTAGTTGTAGATGCCATCTTTTAGAAAAACACTGACATGAACCTGATCTTCACGAACTCGGGCTTTGACCATATCAAGGTTGTGCTTCCGGACGTTCCTACAGTGCACATGAGTCTATTTGGCTTGGTCTCAACAGCTTCATTTTCTACCACATGCATCATTCTGCCTGACAGATGGGTATATGATGCCTCTAGACAAAGCAGGTTCAGGAAGACCCTAGGAAGTCCAAACTCTTTGGTATCAAACACAAGGCCCTTTAGACTCTGACTCTTGTTGCTTCTCCAGTCTGAACTATGACCGCTCTTGATCTTGCAATCATAACACGATTGCAGACATTTAGAACTGCATGTGATTCCTGAAACAATGCATAGCGTTTGTAACTCCATGCCTCTGGACAACCTGCTCCCTCTTTCTGGAACTCCTCCTCATCACCTGTCCATATCACAAACTCCTAACCACCTGTTAAAACCTGGCTTACATATATCCCCTTCCAGGAAGATCTCCTTGAGACTTACACACACACGCACACACACACCACTGAATGGGATGACAAACTGGCCTAACTCAATATAAAAGGGCACTCCGAGGCTGGGTACCTCTGTGCATAGCACCACCTCTAACCCTTCCCTTTTTCTTCCTTCATGAGTTATTCACAGATACTAGATGTGACCCCAAGCTTCCTTACCATAGCTGTGTTTTATTTATCTTTATATTTATTTTCCTGGAAACACATCTTTGGACAAAAAAGTAGTGTAGCTTGGAGATTAAGTATAAGAACTCTGGACAGATGGTCTGATGGACCCACCTGAGTTCAAATTGTAGCTTTCCCAACCCTTAGCTGTAACCCTGAGCAAGGTATCTTACCCTTTAAGTCTGGTTGCATACCTATAAAATGGGAATCATCTTAAGACTTACCTGTAATGTAAGGGGTGGTGATTTAATGAGATAATATGTGCAGCATAGTATGACTTCAACAAATGTTAGATATTATTATACAAAAATCTTCCAAACAGAATTTCTCTTTTGTTTGATGACTCAGAAGGGACTCTATTTCAACAGCAACACAAAAAATCTTGTGTGCCTTGGGGATCTTTCCTAAGAACAATGATAAACCATTGTCCACGAGATGGGCTAGAATGCTGGTTACTGGAAGGTAGGTTCTGTTTAATAAATTCAGTTTCACCTCCTGCATGCTTTTTAGCTTTGATTCGATTTCCCTTTTCCTAGATGGGGAAGAATTGGAAATCCAGGCAGAGCTTTGATTTGACACCTAGGGATTCTCTTCAACAGCCACGAGACCGTGGGGACGAAACGTCCTTCCAGGGCTCTCATCTTTGCCCCTGCTTGCCAGCCCAGTCTCAGCCAGTGCAGTTCACCCCAGAAAAGTGTTCATCTCGAAACAATAGAGGCGCTTTCTGTAAAGTTCTAGAACTCTGAGCTTCTCAACCAGAACTCCAGGGGGAATAACCTCACATTCTGTAAGAGAAAAAAGAGGTTGGGGCAGAGGGGAAGCAAAGGAAAAGAAAAAAAATTCTCTCTCGGGCGCGCTCTGTCTCTCTCTCTCACACACATACACACACACACTTTACTGTTTGTGAGCTATAGGATTTTTGAATTGATAAGAAAATGCAGCTATTTTTCTAAGTCTGCTGGTGATGGCTCTTCTTCCAGGATCTCATTGGAGGCTGATCTCTGAGGGTGTCCACATCCTCAAAGGTGCAAGAACCAAAGACTTGGACCATCCCTGCACCCTTGTAACCCACCTGCCAGTTCTCTCTCCCGGCCCCTCATGCACTGCCTCACTGTTTCTTCTCTTCTGTGGGCTCCTTTTTCTCTCTCTCTCTCTCCCCACACACCTCTCTCCCATCTTTTCCTCCTCCTACCTCTCTCCCCCTACCCGGTTATTGGAGGAACTTATTCATTCCCAATCATGTTCTGTTCTCAGCGCTAGAAGATGGGACACATTTCCAGCTCCACAAAGCCAGCCCCAAGACCGTGTTCATCGCGCGTGAGCACAGCTTTTGTGGGCAGGCACATGCCTGGAGGGATGCTGGCACCGGACCACCGCCCAGCAGCCTCTTGCCTTGAGCTGTAGAGCGCGGATAACAAACGTTGCTCCATCCAGAAAAGCCCGCACTTCCAGAGCTGCTGCTTTTGGCCTGGGCTGAGCTACTCTTTGAGCTCTTTATTTGGAAACCATTTCTTGCTGGATTCTGCAACAATCTGTCTCAAAAAAAAAAAAAAAAAAGATACAGAGAAATGGCCTGATCGCCACTCACTGATTAACTGGCTCCAGGAACACAATAGATCTCTGGCGTGATGCAAATAACTGTTTTAAATCTGCTGCTACTTTTCTAAATATTAGCATTAGGATTAAACAGAAATGTCTCCTACCCCAAATAAAAGAACACCAGGTTTAGGACCAAAGAGAGTTGATTCTGACATTCATTATGATATTTAAAAAATATTTCAACTTGGAGAAAATGATATAGGAGATAATTGGGTACAGAAAGAAAGTTGTGTTTTCACTTCCTTTTTTTCTTTTTCTTTTTCTTTTTCTTTTTCTTTTTTTTTTTTTTTTTAAGAAGGGGTTGAGTCTGAAGCTGGGCATGTCAGAGAATTTACCCAGGAGAACGGCAAGCCTGCAGCAGAGTCAATTTAGTTACAAGATCAAAATCTCTTGACTCACAGAAGACAGCGTTAAAAGGTTGGGAACAGCTACAGATCTGTTAAAATCATGCTTTTGCAGCAAAATCAGATTCTGAATTGCTTTACAGGCTCTTCATTTCTAAGACCACTTTCAAGCTGGCAGTTTTTGGTCCAGGCAGTCAAAATGTTTAGGAAGCTGTTAAACCAAGGCATTGACTTCATGCAACCCACCTCCTCCACCTCCGCTGCCCCAAGTCTCCAGTCCTGACCCTGGTCAGGTCCAGCTGCTTGAAGGATGAGAAGAAAAAAATCAAGTCCCAGACTGGGGCTTATTTGCAGGTGTTTGTGGAATGGTAGGTTGCAGGGCTAGGAAGCCACTGCCTGACGCTCGCTTGCCAATGTGAACAACAAATATGTTCACACCAGCTACTGAGCACGCACTGTGTGCCCGGCACTGCACCAGACATTCATGGACAGGGGTCAGCAAACCAGTGTGTCCAACCCACTGCTTCTTTCTGTACAGCCTCTGAGTTCAGAAGGGTTTTGACACCTTTTAAATGGTTAAAAAAAATCAAAAGAAGAGTATTTCATGATTCATGTAAATTACATGAAACTAAAATTACAATGGCCAGGAGTAAAGTTTTATTGGCACACAGACATGTCCATTCATTTACGTATTATCTCTGGCTGCTTTGACACTGCAACGGCTGAATTAAGTGGCTGCAACAGAAATGGTATTCTCCGCAAAGCCTAAAATATTGACTCTCCAGCCCGTTACAGATTTGCCTACCCCCATTTACCTACCTCGTCGCATTTGCCCCATAGACTTTCCACAGTTGGGACGATGGTATTCTAGGTGTTGCTGATGGAGATGGAGTGGGGGTGCAGAGATGTCACTGTACCCAAGCACTCTGCGTAATTTCCTTCTTTAAAAGTCACTTGTAATGAGATTTCTTTTTTTTTTTTTTTTTTTATTGAGGTATAGTCAGCTTACAATGTTGCATCAGTTTCTGGTGATCAGCATCATGTTTCAGTCATACATACACATACATATGTTTGGTTTCATATTCTTGTTCATTAGAGGTTACTACAAGATATTGAATAGAGTTCCCTGTGCTATACAGTAGAAACTTGTTGTTTATCTATTTTATATATAGTAGTTAGTATCTGCGAATCTTGAACTCCCAATTTATCTCTTCCTACCTCCTTTCCCCACTGGTAACCATAAGTTTGTTTTCTAAGTCTGAGAGTCTGTTTGTGTTTTGTGGATGAGTTCGTTGGAGTCTCTTTTTTTAGATTCTACATGTAAGTGATATCATATGGTATTTATCTTTCTCTTTCTGGCTTATTTCACTTAGAATGATGATCTCCAGGTCCATCCATATTGCTGCAAATGGCACTATTTTATTCTTTTTTTATGGCTGAGCAGCTTTTTTTTTTTTTTTAGTATAATTCTTTTATGTCATAAAACACTGTTCTTTCATTTATTTATTTAACAAACATGTCTACAGTGCTCAATATGCAGCAGGCCCTAGTCTAAGTGCTTGACACATAGTAACTCATTGAACTCTCTCAGCTGCCCTGCTATTACTACCTCCATTTTGCAGATGGGGAAACAGAGGCACACACTGAGGTTTAGTAACTAACTCCCCAGTCATGCAATCAGTCAGTGGCAGAGACAGAATTTGAACTTGGATGAACTTGGTTGGAATGCCCTTGATTGGCACCAAAGCACCATGTAAAGATCAACACATCATTTGATCTTTACAGCCATCCTGTGAGAAGTATGCCCACTAGTCCCACTTAATAGGTATGGAAACTAAGAATGGAGGTTAAAAGACCCAAGGATGAACATCTATTTCATTGCAAAGCCATTCATGCTTTCTCTGCCCTCCCCTCTTCTTGCCTGTGCATGTAAGCCACCCTTATTTTCTTTCTGGTTCTCTTCACAGCACTCTTCATGCACTTGGCTCTTTTTCATCTCTCAGATGAGGTGACCTTAGCAAAAAGTAGGTCTTGCCTCTCTCACAAAAAGCTCCCCAAATAGCTGTATTTATTTCTCTCTCATGTAGAAGTGTGTGTAGATATTAAAGGCTGGTAGGCAGCTCCATTGTCATGAAGGACCAGACTCCTTTAATGTGTGCGGTTTCTGTCTTGGAGCCCAAAAATGTTGCTCTAGCTCCTGCCATCACACCTGACTTCTAGTCAGCCAAAGGGAGGAAGAGAAAGTGGAACAACTTGCCTCTTTTGCTGACCTTCCATTGGCCAGGATTTGGTCAGATGGCCACAGCAAGCTTCAAGGGAGTTTGGGAAAACTAATCCTTTTTTTTTTTGGAAGGCTTTGTGCTCTGCTAAGACATAGATAGTTCCAGTGATGAGTGAGAAGGATAGAATGGGCGTGAAAAGATGATAGCCACAGAGCCTTGTGCTTTGCCTTAATCACATTTCTCTAATTTGTAGTGAGACCTTAATTTGTGAGATTGTTATAAAATGTCTTTTTCTCTCACTAGGCTAAAACTAAGACTGTCTTACTTGTTTCTATTATGTCCCTAGCACTGGGCAGAGAGCCTGGCATGTGTGTAGCTAGCTGCTCAATAGTTTTTTGAATGGATGCCAAGCAGAGTCAGTCAGTGATGGAACTTAGGACTCCAAGCTCTTAGCCTGTGTCCCCAGCTCTAAGCCAAGGTGTAGGTAAAGGTCACCTTATCTTCGTTAAGCTACAAGATGAGAAAACTCCAGGTAGAGAGTATATAGGTGAATACTCCTTTCCTGACCCTCTGGGTAGAGTTGTATTGTCTGATCAGTGACTGCCTACTTGGAGAGAGAGACAGCCAGTGAGGATGTGATATGAACACACGTACAGATCAACAGCAAAGGACTAACTTGGTAGCAAGAGGGCTGGTTTCCCGTGTGCAACCCTCTGCCCAAGTCACACTCCTTTCATGAACCCCAGACAATAGGGGATGTAATCATGGGTCCATGATTTGAGCACAATTAGCACCAATCCTCATAGCCTTGAGTGAGATCTCTGCTAGCCAAGGTCATTTTTATAGCTTTCTCCTGGGGAAATATCTTTTGTTGCCACTTACATTTTTCATTTTGCAGAATGCTTAGGAGAGATATCATTTCTCAACTGCCTACTACATGCCTGGACCACCCGGTCTCTGGAACGTACCCCCTCAATCAAACACTCAGTGGCTGTGAGAGATCGTCAGTATAACCAGTGGAAGAAACAGTGTTCTGTGTTCCCCAAACCATTTCTTTTTCCTCCTGAGCTCACGGAAAGGCTACATTTCTTATCTCTTTGATGGGGTGGTGGGGAGGGAAGGGTACTTAATCAGCTCTGGTCAGTGGAATGTGGACAGAAACAACATACGTTACCCCCGGGCCAGGCTCCTTCTTTCTCTCTGTCTTCACCTTCCGTGGAGGGATGGCCGTGTGTGAAAATGGTCTAGCTATGAAACAGAAGAAGCCGGCACCCTTCATCCCTGAGTCCTGGTGTGAGAGACATCTCAGGAGCACCTTTTCAGAGTCATCCATACATTTTCCAGCCACCGCTGTGACTCCAAGCGCTCCACGTGTTCGAGTGTGCAATCCTTGTTTACACCAAAGCTCTATTGTTGGTGGCGAGTATATAGATCCTCCAGAGGTGTAGGGGTGTGAAAGTTCCCTTGGGGCAAACTTTTTGTTTGTTTTTCCAGTATTATTGAGAAATACTTGTCTACATCACTGTGTAAGTTTGAGGCGTACAGTGTGATGCTTTGATTTACGTCTGCTACTATAAAACGATTGTTGCAGTAACTTCAGCTACCATTCATCACCTCATATGGATACAATCAAAGCAAAGCAAAGAAAAAAATTTGAGAATTTTCTCCTTGTGACGAGAACTCTTAAGATTTACTCTCCTAAGGGCAGAGGGTAGAGCTCAGTAGTAGAGCGCAGGCTCAGCACACACGAGGTCCTGGGTTCAATTCCCCAGTACCTCCTTTAAATAAATAAAAACCTGATTATTTCTTCCCTCAAAAAAATTGGCTTACTCTCTTAACAACTTGTCTATATGTTATATAGCAGCGTTAACTCCAGTCATCATGTTGTACGTTGCATCCCTAGTACTTACTTATCTCATAACTAAATATTTGTACCTTTTGACCTTCTTCCTCAGATTCCTCCTCTCCTTCTCCTCCACCTCTGGCAACCACATGTCTGATTTCTTTTTCTATGAGTTTGGGTTTTTTTGTGTTATTTTTTTAGATTCTACATATAAGTGAGCTCCAATATTTGAGCTACAATATTTGTCTTTCTCTCTTTGACTGATTTCATTTAGCTTAATGCCTTCAGTGTCCATCCATGATAGGATTTCCTCATTTTTTATAGCTGAATAATAGTCCATCGTGCACACATATGTAGAACTATACATGATCACAACTTCTTTATCCATTCATCCTTTGATGCATACGTAGGCTGTTTCTACTTCTTGGCTATTCAACATGGGGGTGCAGATATCTTTTTGAGTTAGTGTGTTCATTTCCTTTGGACATATTCCCAGAAGTGGAATTGCTGGATCATATGGTAGTTCTATTTTTCATTTGTTGAGGAACCACCATACTGTTTTCCATAGTGGCTGCACCAGCTTACAATCCCACCAACAGTGCACAGGGGTTCCTTTATCTCTGCAACTGCACCAGCACTTGTTCTCTCTTATCTTTTGATGATGGCAATTCTAACAGGCATGAGGTGATATCTCATTGTGGTTTGAGCATCTTTTCATGAACCTGTTGGCCTTTTGTATAGCTTCATTGGAAGAATGTCTATTTAGGTCCTTGCAGCAAACTTTTGATCTGTGGGGATGGGAGGCAGTAGATAAATGCCTCCCATTTTTCTTATATCAGATGCATAGTCATAAGGCCCATTTCACACACCTTCTCAGAGTCTGTGGCATCACACGCCCCATTGTCGTCAGTGGCCAACAACTCAGTGAGGCATCCTTGTACTGACTCTTCCTTTTAGCTTGCTTCACACTCCTTGTTCTCACTCCTGCTGCCTGGTAACATGCTCCCTAACAAAGCGTTGGCACATGAACCTCAGGCTGTGCCTTTTGGGGGACCCTGTTTAAGACCCCCCTCTGGACACAGTGCTTTCTGGGAAAGCCAGTCAACCAGAACATCCATATTGACTTCTGTGTGAGCAGGAAAGAAATTGTGATTGTATTGAAGCTGGGTTTGTTTATGACAGCAGCTAATGCTAATTACTCTCACAAATATATTACTGTCTTTTTACAGATATGAGAGCTGAGTTCAAGGAAGTGAAATAACTTTCTGTTAGTCACAGTTTGTGTTAGAACCAGGGTTCAATCAAGATCCACGTAACTTGCAGTGATTTCTAGGAAATCACAGTTTACATGAGACGTTTACAGAATTTCAGCAAAATAGCAGTCTTTTAGAGAGTTATTTCTTCACCTCTTCTTCCCTCCCCCATCTCATCCAGTCTCAGGGGCTATGACAGTATCAAAGGGGATATTTGCTGAACTCAAAAAGCACTAGTGGAAGCAACCTCCCCCTTTCCATCAAGTAACATCCATTGATATATATGCCTGTCTTTTTATTTATTTGAGCAGAAGTAGGGGGAGAGATTCTTTTTCAGGACTATGGAAATAAGTGAGTAAGACTTTGAAGAGGTCTCAGTTCCTAATTTGTCTCTTAGGATTACTCAATCAAGCAATCATCATGTATTACACGAAAAAGTTTCTATGTGATACATTCAGAAAAGTAGCAAAAAGTAAGTAAAATCACCTATAATATTAGGAATTAAATGAATCCTTCAAAGTGAGAGAGAAAGAACTCCCATCTCCCCCCAAATCTCCAATCTCAACCATCATCAGACTCACCTCTCAAAGAAGAGCATTGTTAAGAGTTTGGGGCAAAGCTATTTCTAATAGATCCATCTATCATCGATCTATTTATCTACTTATCCATTTATTGATGTATTCATATGTATAGTTTTTTTTATGACTTTGTACATATATACACAGTTTGAAACAAAACATTGAGTGTTATTCAAAATGGCTGAAATCTTTTCCTCTTAATTCTGTATCAAGAAAATTTTCATTCAGCATATATTCATTAACTTATTCAACACATTTTACTCATTACCTACTATGTGCTAGGTGCTGTCTTAGCCTTGGGGGCACAGCCGTGAACCTGACAAAGTTCCTACTCTAATGAATTATGTAATAAAATTTTATCTTATGATGTAGTATTTTATTGCATAAAAGTACTAAATTTCACTTAACAAGTTACTCATAAATAGGCATTCTATATAGTTTCAATTTTATTTGTTGATATAAAAAATACTGTAATAAATATTATTGAATGTGTATCTGTACATACTTATGCTATTATTTCTGTGAAATAGAAGCCTAGAAATAGAATTATTAGGTCGCATTTTTATAGACACTGTTAATCTACCCTCCAAAATATTGTACCAAAGTTTTGATAGAGCCTGAATCTGCTCTATTCTCTTTGCCCTCTCCTGCACTTAATGTTGTCAAAGTTGGGGATTTTTTTCCCACATCTTGTAAGGCGAAAGTAATAGCTCATTGTTTTTATGCATTTCTTTAGTATCATTTCTTGTGTTTGTTGGCTGAATGTGTTTCTTCTGTGAATGGCTGCTCATGTCGTGTATCCACTTGCCTACTGTTTGTTTTTCCTATTAATTAGTACTGAACTCGTACTGTTGTGAACCTGACAGATAGATTCCCTCATGGAGCTTCCAGTCCAGCATGGAAGAGAGACCTTGAGCAATGGTAAAAAGAAGCAAAAGCATCCCATGAAAGTGTTGCATCCAGTTTTGTGGGAGCACCTAACAGTCTGGGGTGGGTGTGAGTAGGGAAGACTTTCAGGTAGAGGAGCTATTTAAAAGTAGGAGGAATTGACCATGTGAAAGCAGACAAGGGGATTAAATTCCAGGATAAGGAAGCAGCAAGCATGAAGGCAATTAGGAGCCTCTGGTTTGGCTTTAGTGCCTACTTAGATATCTATATAACTAGAACTGCTTGTATCTGCAGAATAATGAGACCAGGTGATGTTAAGATTACAATGTAATTTGTCCTTAATACCATTAACAACAGTAACAGTAATAGCTAGCATTACTGATAAGGTAGTATGTTCCAGATACATCTATGAGTACCTTAAGTGTATTATCTCATTTAATCCTGCACTAGATACTATTTTATTATTCCCATTTTACTGATGAGGAAGCTGAGGCACAGCCAGGAAGTAGTGAAGCCTGTAATTACACTTGTATAGTAAGTACTCCGTGTCAGGAAATTTCTATTTCTGTTGTATTCTCCGTAGTATCCACATTAAGACCTGGAGCTTCATTATGTTTTACCTTACATCATTGCTGTGTAATGTTGGGATCAGGACTCTGAGCATTAGATTCATCTTCTGTAAAATAAAAATATAATGATAATGATGCTTAACATTGCTAGACTACTTTCTCTGTCAGTTTGGTAATTTGGATTATACTTCAGTTAAAAAAATTAACCTTATGATCACAGAGTGTTATTTTTCACTCACGGTCCATCATGAGTTGGCTGGGAGTGCCGCTCCATGTTTCCTTTCTCTAGGACTTGAGCTTTCAGGGGTTCTATCGTCGTGTGGGCTTCCACTGTCCCTGCGGCAGGGGGAGGGGGCGCTATGGTGTCCCGCACTAGCAGCCAGGTGCTTCCATTCAGCAGTGGTGCATATTCTTCCACTTTCATTTCATTGGCCAAGGTAAGTCATGTGGTCACACCTGAGCTCCTGCACAGGGAAAGGCAGTCCCACCAGGTGCATAGAGAAAGAGGAACACGACCACTGATGAATTATCATCCGTGTGCCAACTCTGCTCTGTGTTTTACTATAACAGCTCTCCTTGCCAACAACCCTGTTTAGTAACTATGATTGCTGTACCCATTTTAAAGATGAGGAAGTTAAGGCACAGGAAGGTTGAGTAACTTGCCCAAGGTCACTTGGCTAGTAAATGGTAAAGCCAAGTTTGAACGCCACCCATCAGTCCTCAAATCCCATACCCTTATACCATGCACTATATTTACCTTACGGGGCTATTCTGAGACTAATAGATAGCCTACATTTTCAAGTCTCTTCCTATCACAAGGAGTGCCTGCACTGCTGTTGGGGTTGTTACTGCTGCTTCCTCAGTGTGCAGGGCTCAGGACGTCCTTAGGTGGTGAAATTGATTTGACTCAGCCCCTTTCAGTGGCCTTCGCCGTCTCCACTACCCATCCACAGAAACAGGTTTTTCAGGAGGTGTGGCCGTCTTTGTCATGAATGAGTCCCACACGAACAACCCTGCACACAATCTTTTTCCAGTCCGGGTCCCATTAACCTAAAAATCTCAGGCAAGCGCAGTGATGAGAATGAATAAACGTCAGTCTCCAAAGGGCCGGCTCTGAGTAAGTCATGCAGCACAGTGCAAAGCGGGATAACACGTCGTAAATCAATGCTGTTAAAATGAATACTTGATGGTGATCCCAAGGAAGGCTATTTACCATCAGCACTTGAGCTACGGGAGCAGTGTGGAAGCCAAAGCGATTTGCATCGCATGGAAACGCTCAGGTTTGCCACTGCTGATGAATTCTCGAGCGCTTTGGCTGTTCTCCATATGCAGAGCTGTTTAATGTTTACCTAAAAAGCAATGGGGCAGGGATGTGCTCTCTGTGCCTTGTGAATGGGGAATGATAGGGGTCAGTAGTGATGCACACGAAGTGAAGCAAAGCACAGGAAATCTATTTTTAGTTGCCACCCCCCTCCCTGACTAACACACCTGGCTTTTATCCTCTCTGGAATTTGATGAGACAATTCCATCTCGGAGGTGAGTGGAAAGAGACACGGTCAAGACACCAGCACTCATCTGCTCTCTCTAACCCACCTCCCTTCCCTGGTCTGTCTCCTCCGGTTGATCAGCCTCCATTTTTTTTTTGGCGGGGGTGGTGCTGTGGTTTCTATATGCCTAATCAGACAGCTAAGAGCTGGTACTTCCATCAGTGTGAATCTTGGATACTCTTTTAAAAAGTATCCAGCCTGGGGCCCCAGGGTCCTCACACTCACCTTGAATGTCTTGGATGCCACACAGAGAATAACACATAGCCTTTTGCCCTTCTCTCCTTCATGAAAACCCCCCATTCCCCTATACCATGTCCTAACAGTGCGGACATAGCTTATCCACATTACAGGCACATTTATCTCAGGAGGAAGCAAATAGAAAGCAGGCAACCAAAAGAGGGAGGAAAAGAAACAAACGTGAAGAGTGCTGATGAGCCCACCCCAACGTCCACTTCTCGGGAGGCTGAGAGGGGGAAGGGGAGCCTCATGGTCTCGGGGCCTGCTGGCTCCTCAATGACACGAGTGGCTCTCTAGACTGAAAGCAAGGGTTAGGTTTAAAGATATGCAGTTTTCATAGAACATGCCCCTTGATGTCTTCTTAAGGGAGTGTGACGACAGTAACTTGCTTTTCATCTAAAGAGGTAGGACTTATACCCCACTGTAACGGAGGAATACAAGGATAAGTTAACACCATTTAAGCTCGTTCTGTAAACTGAACTTTCAGTAGATTTTGCACCTTCTGGGATTTGTACCAGAAAGGACAGAGGATTGCTTTTCCTTGTGCACCTTCTCTCTTGTGCCACCAAGAAAAAGATGTCATTAGTCTCGAATAGGGCAGCCCATTGCTTAATTTTCATTTGGTTGAGACCAGGATTTCTCAAACTTGAGCAATACTTATGTAGACTCTTTTTAGAGGAAAATAATCTTCCTGGGTCCCCATGAGAACATAAAGTAGTTTTATTAAAATGTTAATATAGCAATATAAAATCAGAAATTATCTCCTTGTGTTTTTTTTTTAGTCAATTATGGAACCAAAACAAGTTGGAGATTAAATATAAACATCATGGCAGATCCGATAAAATTCAAATGAAAATTATTCAATAAATATGGTAGATCATGCTGTTTGGCTGGATTGGAGTCCTCTCTTTGGACCTGGTTGTCATCCTTTGGGCTTTGCACTGGCTCTCCTGGGGCAGGAGACACAAGCTACCAACAGCACTCCTATCCATCTTCTCCTCATCGCTTAGCATGAATTTATCATCTCATATAAATTTATGCACTGGACCCTTCTTTTCTGCAGAGAGAAAAGGTAATAGTGCTTGGAGTCTATATGATGGTCAATAAAAAATACAAAAGCCTTTTCTGAAACCATGTGGTTAAACTCCACTAGAGAAGTTGGCCATTCAGATGACCCACAGTATGCTTTTACTGATTTCTTTCTGCTTGTCATTGAAGTTGCATATGACAATGAAAATTTCTTTTGGAGAGAAGAATGTGTGTGAACCCTCAGAGGCTGTGGACTCTAGTTTGAGCACAGTGTTCTAGACAAATTCTCCTAATGACCTTTCCATTTCCCTGCTAATCATCTCCGTTTGCACCCCAGGGCAGGTGCACCATCGGAGTGTGGTCAGTTTAGAGGATCCAGTTGGACAATCCAGAAACCTGGATTCTGGGCTCCCATTCTGGTTGTAGCCCTAACCAGCTCTGAGTCTGGCCAAGTCTCCTCTCAGGTCTCTACCAGCCCAAGATAAGCCACCAGCATCTTCTGTCCCAACTGGAATGGCTCCCAACTTGCCAACCTGCTTCCACTCTTGGGCCCCTCCCCTATCCATTCTTCACCCTGCAGCAGAGCACAATCTTGTTAAATTGGAAATTAATCATGTCACTTCTTTGTTTAACACCCTTCCATTGGGGTTCCAATTTTACTTAAAATAAGACCCTTGAACTACCAAGCTAAATCACAATTAGCTCCACCCATCTCTCCAGCTCCATCCCTGCCTCACTTCCTCTCCCACCCCATGTTCCAGCCCCAGAGTTTCACTGTAGTTCTTCAAACTCTCCAATTCTTCTCTACATCAGGCTTTTGTCTTTTTTAAAAAACATATTTTTTGAATATAGTCAGTTTACATTGTTGCATCAATTTCTGGTGTACAGCACAATGCTTCAGTCATATAGGAACATACATATATTTGTTTTCATATTCTTTTCACCATAAGCTATTATAAGATATTGAATATAGTTCCCTGTGCTATACAGTATAAACTTGTTGTTTATCTATTTTATATATATTAGTTAGTATCTGCAAATCTTGAGCTCCCAGTTTACCCCTTCCCACCCCTTTCCCACCTCAGTAACCATAAGTTTGTTGTCTATGTCTGTGAGTCTGTTTCTGTTTTGTAAATAAGTTTGTTTGTCTTTTTTTTTTCTTAGATTCCACATATAAGTGATACCATGCAGTATTTTTCTTTCTTTTTCTGACTTACTTCACTTAGAATGACATTCTCTGGGTCTATCCATGTTGCTGCAAATGGCACTATTTTATTCTTTTCTACTGCTGTGTAGTATTCCTTTGTATAAATATACCACAGCATTAGGATTTGAATGGGCTTTTTCTCTCGCTGCTTCCACCAGTCAGCTTTTCTCTCCCTGGCTTCTTATTATACTGTAGATCTCAGCTGTATTCCCTACTTTTTCAGATAGACCATCTCTGATTACCCTACCTTGATTATATTCCCCCTAAACATTGCTCTTTGTCTCCGTATTTGTTAAATTTCATCACACCACAATTTAGCTGTGTGATGTGGGTGGACTTTCCTCTTTGATTCTGTCTTGCTTTCCTAGGAGGGCAGAGGCATTGTCTGCCTTGTTTATCAATGGCGTCCCCCACACTTAGGATAGTCCTGGCATAGAGTTGATGTTAAATTACTTAATTAACATTTGGGAAGGAATGAAGGCTTCCCATTGGCCTCATTTCCTGGGCTTCATCTTCTTTAGCTGTAGAGTGAAGTTAATAACGCCTGCTTTATTTGACATCATTCACTTAACACAGGTAACTTGCTAGAAACCAGGGACACACATTATCCTGAAAAAGTTCAAGAGGTCCTGAGGAACGTCAAGGGCTGGAGGCTTGGTGGCAAGAGCTGGATACAGGGTGTGTGACTTGGGGCTGACTCCCCCAGCCCCTCAATTGAGAGCACTGCCCCTCGGGTACTAACAGCCCAGCACCCTGTGTGCCTTCCTTTCCCCACTCTTGTTAATCTGACTGCCTTTGATTCAGAACAGAGTGTACTTCAGGTATGATTGTTGAATGATCATGGTCATGAAGTTAGGAAACTCTTAAGTCTTTCAACCATCTTCCCACTTCGCTCTTATTTAACATCTCTTCTTGCTTATCCTCTTTCCACTTTCATCCTGGACATCCCGACGGAGTGAATGTCACTTGGGTCATCAGTCCAGTCATTAAGTGAGCACATAATGAGCACCTACTATCTGCTGAGCACTGTTCCTGGTGTTTCTAAGTGGTGGAAGACTATGTTTCTGCTGCCTCTGAGTGCAACACACTTCTTGTTTTCGTAAGTGATACATAGTAGATTTACAATATTGTTAGCTTCAGGTTTACAGCATAGTGATTGTTTTTTTTTGCAGATTATATTCCATTATAGGTTATTACAAGATGTTGGGTGTAACTCCCTGTGCTACACAGTAAATCCTTGGTGCTTATCTAGTTGATGGATAGTAGTTTGTATCTGTTGATCCCATACTCCTCATTTGTTCCTCCCCTTCCCCCTTTCCCCTTTGGTAACCATAAGTTTGTTTTCTCTATGAGACAACACGGTTCTGGTCCTAACATAGGCTTGGAGTTTGGTGTGCTAGCTGCTTTTCTGAAGCACATGTCCCTTACAGAACTCTGGGATGCAGTGACCACGTGGGGAGGCGCAGAGAATGCTAGAGCAGGGCTTCAAGAATGAAGTAAGAACCTTGCCTTCTGCTACATTATCCATGTGACACTGGGTGGGTCTCTTAACCTCTCTGAATCAAGGACTTTCAGGTAAAGCAGGGCTATCCATTCCCCCTCAATCTACTTTTCGGGGTTCTTTTCAGATTGGAAAAAGATGAGTATAAGGGAGCTTAGATGAAGCATAGAGCAGAGTGAAAATATAATGACCTCAATGAATTCAGTGACTGTAAAATGTCAGCAGAGGGAAAGGTAAGGAAACTAATGTTGACTACGTATTTCCTGGATGCTTGAGGCTGTGCCAAACACTTATTGTACCACCCTCAAACCCCCACCCCCCAGAACCATTTTATGAAGAAGAAACTGGGACCAAGAATGTTTAGGTCACTTTTTCACCATTGTGTAGACAGTAAGCAATGGGGTCAGGGTTTTTTTTGTTGTTGTTTGGTCATTTGTTCTTGTTTTTTTGAATTTTGTTTTAAACTGAAACATAATTGATTTATAATGTTGTGTTAGTTTCTGGTGTATAGCATAGTGATTCAGTTATACATACATACATGTATTCTTTTCCATCATAGGTTATTACAAAGTATTGAATATAGTTCCCTGTGCTATAAAGTAGAATTTGTTTTTTACCTATTTTGTATATAGTAGTTTATATCTACTAATCCCAAACTCCTAATTTATCCCTCCCTACCTTTCCCCTTTGGTAACCATAGTTTTTTTCTATGTCTGTGAGTCTGTTTCTGTTTTATAAGTAAGTTCATTTGTGTCATTTTTCTAGATTCCACATATAAGTGGTGTCATATATTTGTCTTTCTCTGTCTCACTTCACTTAGTATGATAATCTCTAGGTCCATCCATGTTGCTGCAAATGGCATTAATTCATTCTTTTTTATGGCCGAGTAATACTCCCAGATACACACACACACACACACACACACACACACACACACACACACACACCCCACAACTGCTTTATCCAGTCATCTGTCGATGGACACTTAGGTTGCTTCCGCGTCTTGGCTTTTGTAAATAGTGCTGCTATGAACATTGGGACGCATGTATCTTTTCAAATTCAAGTCTTCTCTGGATACATCCCCAGAAGTGGGGTCAGTTTTCAAACCAGATCTGGGTGACTTCTATGGCCAGGATTCTCACTTTTTCAGGCAGTCCAAAACAACCAGATGCTGTGTACCATTCTAGAGGGTCATTCCACCTCTACTTAAATGTTTCCATATGTTTGTGGGCTGATTTCTTTGAGATCTTGCCCCCAAGAACAAGTAGGATGGACCCAAGGTCAGAACATCTCTCTACTGGTAACATTAGATCGTCTGTTGTCCCTCAGTCCAACTGGAGGTGCCCTTCCAGAAGTCATGGATTTGCAGGCAATGGGAAAACGTCTTGAAAAATCAGTTTCTCCTTTCAGACAATCCGAGTTCCTCCAAGTCACTATTGTGGGCTGTCAGCCTCACAATTCCGGGAATGCCTCCCTCTCTGCTGGAAACTCCATCACATTGACAACTGCTCTCTGAATTCTGAGAACAGCTCCCCATCCTATTGGTAATGAAATAACAGGGTCGTGGCTGCATCGAGACAGAGGAAGCCTGTAGCAATTTGGTAGCAGCTAACACCCCAAATACCCCAAGCTTCATCTGTATTCATTCTCCCCTAGTGCCATGGATGGCTCCTGCGGACTCGAGTTTATCTCAGCCTCAAAGCTAATAGAGTTAAACCAGCTGGTCAATTTAAACAGGAGCAGAACCAGTGAGATGTTACTGTATTCTGAGACGGCGCTAATAAACTTTAATAGATTTCAGCTAACAATTGGGTATAAATTAGACATTGCACTGCTGCTGAGGTAATAACTTTTGGCACTAAATAACAGAAAATCAAGCTCTGTGATGTGCTTCAAAAGCACCTTCATCGAGCCTCCGAGATTCAGGCAGATTTCACTATTGATTACCGCTTACTCTTCCCCAAGCTTTAAGAAAACAGCAGACTGCTCCAAAATGCACCCCCAGAGGAGCCCAGACTTTTTCTCTCACTGGCTCAATAGCTCTTTTACGTGAAGAGGACTTTGGAATAAAAACAGGGGACATGGTGGCTGGGTGGGGGGGCTCTCATAGGTGACTCAGGAACCAGGTGGTTAGATGACCCTTTCAAGGGCACACAAATGCTTGTTTATACTTTTCTGGAATCTTCCAGAATGTTCACCAGCTGAATTCATTTCAATTCATTCTGTTTAACAATAGAATTTGTAATCAGCAAGCCCTGTAATTAGCTTGGGTTAGGCACTGGAGTCAATTGGATGCGTAGCAAGAAATCTGGACGTGGCATTAGCAGAATTTGTTCGGGTCCTGACTATGGCGCTAATTATCCAGGTGACTTTGGGTGAGTCATTTAACCACAGTCCCCTCACCTGCCTGTCTTAACGGGTTGTTGTCAGGTGGAAGGAAATGTGGGATCCCTGTGAAAGTGGGATGTAGGCTGGGAAGTGCTAGCCAACAAGTGAAATTCAGTAGGCCACACAACCTGATGCTCAGGTTCAGAAGCTCAGTGATGCCATCGTGAGCTGTGAAAGTGGCCAGAAAGCTCCTTGTGGCAGACACATTGGCCTCTACCCGCGGATCCGGGCAGCCATCCTACTCTCTCTTTCCGCTTTGTGTGTGAGACCTTCTCAGACTTGAAACCGTGCTCAAGTTCAGCACTGTAATTTCTGTGTTGGTTTCCACAGGGGTCGAGATTTCTTCAAGAACAGAGCTCTGCATGGGGCCATCGTTACTGAAACAGTTACCATATGCCATTGCATCCAAGATGCATGTTTCTTTCACAATTTAACATCTCTGAGTCGAGATATGTCTCTTGGTTACTGTCTGGCCAGAGTTTCATTAGCAGCCTTCTTTTGTCTTAGTGGTGCACAGGAATGATGCAGTTCACAACTGAGGTCATCTTAGACATGATGGATTATGGAATCATGTTCCTGTTACGAACCAGGTGCTGTTCTGAGTGCTGCAGAGAGGGGGGCCCAAGACAGCATGTTCCTCTTCTGTGGCATTCACATCCTGCCACAGTGGAGTGGGGCAAGCCAAACAGGCAGCAACTCAACAAGAGAGTTGCATATGGCATTGGGTTTTGAAATGACTTAACAGGGAAAAATGATAAAGAGTGCCAGGAGGCTTGGGCTACTGGAGTCAAGATAGTCCACGAAAGCCTCTCAGACTGACTGCAAGAAGAGAGGTGCTACACGGTAAGATTTGGGACAAGAGATTTCCAGCGTGAGGGAACAACCTGATGGACCCTGAAATGGGAATGAGGTTAGCAGAACATTGGTGACATAATCCTTCTGGGCATAATTATTTAAATATGTGCAGATGAGAATAGGCATATATGGTCTCAAAGATGTTATCTCTCTGCCTTTCCTTTTTTTCTCAAGCTTCCAAGTTGACTGTCATCAGAGACTACGTTAGCTTCCCAGGGCAGCTGTAACAAATTACCACAAATTTGGATGGCTTAACGTAAGAAAAAGTTATTCTCTCCATAGTCCTCGAGGATAGAAGTCTGCAAACAGTGTATTGGCAGGGCCATGCTCTTTCTGAAGGATCTAGATGAAAATATGTCCATGCCTTTCCCTTAGCTTCTGGTGCCTGCCAGCCATCCTTGGCCTTCCTTGGCTTGTAGACACTTCACTCTAATCTGGGCCACTGTGAGCACATGGCGTTCTCCCTGTGTGTCTGTGTCTCTTCTTATACGGACATCAGTTTTAGTGGATGAGGTCCCACACTAATTCAGTATGGTCTCTGCAAAGACCCTGTTTCCAAATAAGGTCATCGTCACAGGTACTGAGGGTACCTCACACCTTTTAGGGGGACCCATTACAACTCATAGCAGAGACACTGATGACACTTCTCAGGAAAGTTTCTTAATGGAGGTCTATTGCTACTTTGATAACACGGGGACCAAACCTTCCTACCACCAAACAGGTCTTCTCTATTTTGCCTACTAAGGACAAAAGCCATGACCACATCTTCAGCATGAAGCCTGCTTTCCCTATAGACATTTTCTTAGTTCTCTTTTAGCCTAAGTGATTTTGATGTCAAGGTGGAAGAAACTTTATTTTGGTGGAAGCAGGCTACCACCATCAACACCTCTGGATCTAATCACTGATTACAGAATTAATACTACTGCAGCCGGAGGACATGGGTGGCAGCAAGGGCAAGTTGAGAAGTTTCAAATAACTTAGTAACCAGTTGTCATCAGCAGTATTGGCATAAAAGTAGGTAGTTAATTCCCCAGTCTGTTCCTTTTACTATCTACTGCCACCTTTGAAAGTCATCATAAAATAATAACAGCTAAAGTTTATTGAGTGCGGACCATGTGTTAGGGATTATGTAACACAGTTTAAATGTATTGTGAGCCCATTTAATTCTCACAATAACCCCAGGAGGGAGGTACTATTATTATCCTGACTTTACTTAGGGGAACATGATGGTTAGAAGAGTTTCTGTGTCTCACACAGAGCCACAGACTGGTGAGGACTAGAGACGAGAGTCCCACCTAGATAGCTGGGCTCAAAGGTCCATGGATGTCATCACCCTGCTACTGCTCTTCAACAGGGCAGCCCTTCATTTTACCCCAGAAACGGGAAGTGGCATTCCCAAGGTCACACAACTAGGAGATACCAGAACAGGGAGAAGGTCCCAGATGGGAACCAGTCCAGTGCTTGCTCTTCTGTCCCTTGTCTTGTCAACCTTCACAGCCCAGTGAAAATTCTCCAGCTAGGCATCTGCCCCTCGTCCCCCAGTGAAGGCTTCAGATAGTCCATGGGAAGATCTAGTAGGCAAAGCCCTACCAGGTGATGCTAGCCCTGTTTGGTGGATGCCAACCTCTGTGAGGCCCAGACTTTACTCAGGATTTTGTGGGCACACAGGTACCCATCTGTATAAAATTGTTATCATGGGTCTAATCATTGCCCCAGAGCCAAGTCTGCAGACCACTGAGTGACAGAGACTAAGGCTGGAAAAAAATGCTGCTGGGCCACTTTTCTGAAATTGGAAGACTAGATTGTGAGTGGGAAGTCAGTTTCATCTCCTGCACCACATCCTCTCAAAGCGATGGGTTGCCTGGAATGTTGTCTCATAAAAGATTTTGAGTCTGAGCACATTGGTCCCAGTCTGGGGACGGGAACTGGGTGGCTGGGGATCAGGGGTGAGAGGGAGGGGGTTTATCAAATATATACTTGTATATTTTGCACCCTGTGAATGTACTAGATAGTAAATTTCAAATGATCTGAAGCCCTACCTTGGGATCATGGGAAAATACTAAATACGTTGTAATCAGTTTGTGGGGTCTCCTCTGGACACAAGATGAGTCAGTGTCTGCACACGAGCTGTGCGTTTCTTATCTCTGCACACGAGTCATGATTTTCATAATTTATACCTTGCAAAGATAGAACTTATGGTTCCCATCGAGGAGGCCCTAGGGCAGCTGCCAATGTTGTGTATGTTTCCATTCTTCCCCCAAGCTCATCAGGGCTACATGAGTGTCATAAAATGGCTTTCCCGACTTCTCAGCTGCAAGAGGAGAAATACAGACAAACCCGTGGGAATCTTCTTTGCGTCCAACCTCACTCCTTCTTGATGCTTTCACTGGAAATAGGAGTCAGCATCATTTTGCTCCCCCTGGGGCATCCTTCCCTGCGCTCCCTTGGAGTCATCCTTTCCTCCCTCCTGTAGGAATTAGATAGCAGTTGTGGGGGGCCCTCCCCGGTGTTTGGGACCTCAGCCTCCAGCAGATTTTTTTAAACAGAAGAGGCGCACAGGTGTGGAGACTCAGGATGAGTCTGTGTTGATGCCTCTGCCTGGGAAAACTGCCCTCGACAAACACATTCGTTGCTCATACATTATCTGTTGGCTATCTCCCCACGTGCCCATCTGCTGCGATGGCAGTGTGCCTGATCCCAGGTCCCAAAGCCAGCTCCATTAAACCTAGGTGCCAGTCACCCGTGAGCCGGCTGCAGGAGACTTCACCCTCTGGGGCCCCTTCTTCTCATCTCCCCTTGGGAATACTGAGACCTCCACCATGCTTCTGACTTTCTCACTTGGTACCTGGCTGGAGGTAGAGCCCACTTTGGCGATCCCAGCATCGGGATGAGAAAGGCTTGTTCTCTGCAGGACAAGGCTCAGTGTAAGCTGAGACTCTGCACTGGGGAAGGAGAGAGGTGGTGAAATTGAGATGTACGTATGAGTTGGGTGGGATCCTACCTGCCTGCACTGGGGGCAGGAAGACATAAATGTGGAGTTATTGGAACCACATCTCTTCCCCTGTACCTCATATGTGTGAGTGAATGAGTGCGTATGTGTGTGTGTGCATTGGTGGAGGATGGCATTTATCTACATCGTCAGTCATAAATCAAATGTGGTTCCCCTCCCTTGTGCCAAAATTGTTTTGAAGGGACAGATAAAATGCCAAGTGTCTGTGCAAACTGCTAACAAAGGCGCATCCTATCTTCTGTGATACAGGTACAAAGGGACCTGGCAGGGAGGAATAAGATGATTAACTATAATTCGTGGCTGGTAGGATGTCAGGCGCATAGTAGACACTTAGGCAAAATTGTTGAATGAGTGAATGAGTAATGGAGGTCCCCGCGCAGCATCACTGAGTGAATGAAATGTGATGATGTCTTTGTTTACATTAATTTTTGAGCACCTACTATACGCCGGGCACCATTCTAGGCTATTGGGAGGTGGTAGCAAGCAAGATAGACCAGACCCCTGCTCCCATAGAGCTTACCTTCCTTCAGGGAACAGACAGAAACAAGCAAATGTATGATGGAAACTGCAGAGCTCAATGACTTTTGATCTCTTTCTTTTGCTCCTGTGGAAAGTAGCAAAAGGGAGGAGACTTGCATGCACATATATGGTCAGGCCCGTTCACCTGTATTTGCTGGATGGTTTGTAAAGAACTCCCCCATCTCCATCCACGGACACACATTCACATGTATGAACATACACACTCACACATGCACGCATCATCCTCTTGGACTTGGAATTCTCCTGAAATACACATTATTTTTTCTCATAAAATCTGCAAGAGACAGACCCATGTGACCTGACTGGGGCTGTAGTTGAGGATCCAGAGATATTTTGGGGTTTTTTGGAGCCATTGTCAGTTCACTGTCCCTCAGATTAGAACATTTGGGCATTTCTTTATTTTTAAATTTAAAACAAATTTTAAAGTTGCTTTCCATTTACAGTTATTACAAAATACTGACTATATTCTCTTTGCTGTACAATACATCCTTAAGCCTGTCTTACACCCAGGAGTTTGTGTCTCCCATTCCACCACCTTTATATTGTTCCTACCCACGTTTCCTCACTGGTAACCACTAGTTTATTCTCTATGTCTGTGAGTCTGCTTTTTTGGGTCATATTTACCAATTTGTTGTATTTTTTAGATCCCACATATAAGTGACATCATACAGTATTTGTCTTTCTCTATCTATCACTTAGCATATTTCTTTGCAGTCCCCAAACCTGTGTCTGACTCTGGCTGCATCTGGGAAAGGATCCTGGCTCCTGGGTCAGGTCCTCTGTGTCTACCCTAGAAAGCTGCAGAGCTGGAGGGTGACAGCATGTGAAAGGTGAAGACTGGAGAGATTCCTAAATAGGAGGTGGGTTGTACTTCACTTTTTCAGACATGGCATCTGCCTTAGAGAGTCTGTGATTCCTGGAATATTCCAAAGCTCTGACCTCCTTGGGCTGGTTAGATGCTCAGGAATTGAAGGGTAGTGGGACCTATGGCTTGCCCATACGATTGAAGTCATTTGGATGCCAGAGAATACCATCTATAATTGAGAGACTGCACTCAGGAAAAATTAATATTCTATTAAATTAAGACTGAGTCTCCTCTTTAGCATATTTGGACCCACTCTGATATGTCTAATACTCAAATTACTCATGAAGAGTCCATTATAGTGTTGTCATGGTGACCATCTCCAATTATGACCAGCAGGATTAAGAAGATGATGTCTGTGAAGCTCTCCAAGGCTGATGAGTGAATGTCCATGGGAGAAAGAGGAAGATCTGGGATGGGTCCAGTGTGCAGGGATGGAAGGAGATCTTGAGCCCCAGGCAGGCTGCTGTGTGAATGGTGGCAGGGGCCATCTGCTCCCTGAAGATAAGGATCTTGTCAGTCTTACCTATCACTGTATCAACAGCACCTACAACAATGTTGGTACAAAGTAGGTACTCAGTAACATTGGGTGAATGAATAAATGAATGAATGGTTGTAAATTTCCTCTTCTGCTAGATGAAATAAACATGGTAGAAGTATAATTGGTGCTGGCACCACTAGTGCAGAGAAATTGATAGCGTTGGTTTTGGTGATGGGGAGAGGATAGTTATTATTAGACCGAGAGATAACACACTACCTTGGCTCTGATTGCAAAAGCCTAGTATAAATCAAATGGTCAAAGTTAAAAAATAATCATCCCCAGTGCGTTGAGGGTATCAATAAACAGATAGCTTCTTGCAAGTTTTGTAGAAGCATAATTTGGTGCTACCTCCCTGGAGAAGAATTTTGCAAAAAGTTCCAAAAATCTTAAATATGTTCAATAGTTTAGCTGTACCCTGATAAACTGGTGTACATAGAGTAGTTTAGGAGTTTATCCTAAGGAGATATCTGAGGATGCACATGGATGTTTTACTACTAGTGGGTCCATTGATGCCTTGTTTAAGATAGAAAAATATTGAAACTAGCTTAAACATTCTACGATGGTAAACTGTGGTCCTTCCCTATCCTGGAATACCATGTTGCCATTTGTGCTGTTGTAGGTATATATTTGTCAACACCGAAGTTTGTGTATTCATGAGGATTAGGTTAGGCTCAGGTAACAGAGAAGAAAAAAGTGTTGCTTGACTTTCTTATATGAAGTTTAGGGCTATGATGGGCTTCCTACATCTTCTGGGATTGAGCTTCCAGATTGTCGCTCTGTCAGGGATGGTGAAAGCTCTTAGCACTACGAAGCCGTCAAAGAGCTGTGAGAAGCACATGGCTTCCTCTGCACTGCTCTTTCTTTGTTAAGATGTCCTTATTCTTCTCAACAAAGTTTGGAGCTGTTTTTGTTTGTGCGACTTGTGCAAACTGAGGCAGGGCTTTCGGGCCAGATAAGAGGACTGGGGCTACAGGACTCCAGACGGGCGTGGCTCTGTCTCCCTGACTAAGACGCTTTTAATTTTTGTTGGCTCTTTCATTTCCATCATATCCTAAATAAACAAAGTTTGGAGGAATGTATGTTTTAAAGACTCTGAACCTACAATAATAAAAGGTGTATGTGGAGGATAAATCAGGTTTATTTTAGTCTTTCCCAGCATACCCCACGTGTAAGTGTGTTGGGTGATCTCTGAGACACCGAGAAGCATTTGCAAAGATTTCCTTTACAAGGCCACGTTTGCAACCTTCTATGAAAGACAGGCAGCATTTGCTCATTAGGATGGACCCTGAAGCAAGGAAAACATTGCCAGTCTTACTGGAACACTCAATCCAATCAAATTAGATAGGAGAGCATCACTTCAGCTCCAGCATTGCAAGGCCATGGCCCCAAGCCAAAATAACTGGCACTGAGTGTTGACTATGATCACTTCTGGGAGGCAGTAGAGTTCTGGGAATCTGGGTGGCGTATGAGAATTAGGGGATTCCAAAGAAGTAAAGTCGGTGGTGAAATGGTGACATGTTCATGGCAGGCAGAGCCCTGATTTACTGGGTAGGAAAGACTTAATACTGGTCCTGATGGAGGGCAGAGCAGTGTATCAGTTTATACATTTTCCTCAGTTTTATTGAGATACAATTAACATAAAGAATTGTATTAATTTAAGATATATAATTTTATATGATTTAATATACATATATATTGCAAAATTATTACCACAATAAATTTGGTTAACATCCATCACCTCACATATTTACAACATTTTCCCCCTTGAGATGTGAACTTTTAAGATCCACTCTCTTAGCAACTTTCAAATACACAGTACAGTATTATTAACTATGGTTATTACATTGTACATTATATCTCCAGAACTTATTTATCTTGTAACTCGAAGTTTGTTTCTGACTACCTTCACCCATTTCTCCTACCCCCATCCCCTGCCTCTGCCAACCATCAGTCTGTTCTCAGGTTATACATTTTTGACAGCAACTTCCATGTTACTGATGTTTCATAGGTTCCCTAAATGTGCATTTTCACCAGAGGCATTTAAAACTAAAATGGAGAGAAGTCAATGGTGAGTGTGCTTTACTATATTAAGAGCTCACTGGGTTGCAAGAAATGGCAACCAATTTGTGTGAACTTATGTACAAGGAGACTTTTGTAAAAGAATCAGAGGTATCCTATCAACCCCAGAATAAGCAGTATGGTTAGGGGGGAAAAATCTGAGACCAGGAATTGTAAAGCTACTGGGAGTCCAGTAAACTTGACTGGCCAGCTCTCTGATTGCTGGTGGGAGTTAAACCTGAATCTTGTAGGTTCAAGATGGCTGCCACAAAATGACTGCCCTGGCTGCCCTCCAGAGCTGTCTAATCCTACAGTTGCAGCACCCCAAATTAACTGATACTGTTTCTTCATGCTCCAAAAAACTGACAGAATGATTGATTCATCTTAGGTTGTATGTTTATCCATTGTCCAGTCAGCTGTGGTTGAGGGGGTAGGGCCATGAAGGGATATGGAAGCAGAGTCTTTTTTTTTTTTAATTTTTGATTGAAGTATAGTTGGTTTACAATGTTAGTTTCAGGTGTACAGCAAGGTGATTCAGTTATACATATACATACATATATATTTTTTCTTTTCAGATTCTTTTCCATTCTATGTTATTACAAGAAATTGAATATAGTTCCCTGTGCTAGCCAGTAGGTAGGTCCTTGTTGTTTATTTTATATATAGTAATGTGTGTCTGTTAATCCCCGACCCCTAACTTATCCCCAGCCCCCCGCCCTTTCCCCTTTGGTAACCGTAGTTTGTTTTCCACATCCGTGAGTCTGTTTTAAGGAAGCAGAGTCTCTGAGGACATGGAAAGGACAGACCCTCTAAGAAGGAATATGGAGCAGGCAGAAATGATTAGCCGAGAAATGATTTGCCTCTCTAGTATATTAACCCAGAAGGAGAAACAAAAGTGTTGAGCTCAAAGCCTAGAGGGTAGATTCCTGGGAGACAGGAATGCATGTTCTGTTTTTCCTTCTTGCAATTTCTCCATTTACTTCTCTACCACTTTTCTAATTACTACCAGCAGAACAATCAATACAAGGTTATCAACAATAGAGACAAGTTAATTAAGATGAGCAAATTAATCAGGTAATTAAGTGGCCTTTCCTGAGAAGGTGAGCCTGTTGAGGTGTTAGTGACATTAGGTCACATCAAGTTGTCTTTGTGCAGGCTCTTAGGAATCTTGGTAACTGTGGATCATACCAGATGAAACTAAAAGTGTATTATCCTCATTATGGGCACACGATTTCTCTTGGTTGTGTCCATAAGAAGTCCATATTCCAATGCACTCCTGGAGCCTTGGTCTCACTCTCACCATATGAGCCCTTTGTTTCAGTAGCAGATGTGGGTAGTTACTTACCCAATTCTTTCCTTTTACCCAATAAATAAAACTCCAATCTATCCCTCGTGGTCCAACTTGAAGACTACATTACCCAGCTTCCCCTGTAGCTGGAAAGTAGCCAATGAGATTAAGTGGAAATCACTGAGTGGTTCTTTGGGGATTCTTTGATGGTGCTGACCCAGCTGGGAGATATATTCCTTCTATTCCTGTCTTTATATTTTTCGATCTATGATTTCCATTTGGCTCTCTTAAAAAGAAAACTTACCTTTGCTGAGATTTTCTATTTTTTTCATTTGTTTCAGAAGCATTTGTAGTTGATTGTTGGGGCATTTTCATGATGGCTGCTTTAAAGTCCTTGTCAGATAATTCAAGCTTCTGACTTATCTTAGTCCTGGTGTTGGCTGATTGTCTTTTCTCATTCAAGTTTGATTTTCCTGGTTCTTGGAATGATGGCTTTCAATTGTATCCTGGACATTTTGGCTACTATTGTTAGGAAACTCTGGGTCCTATTTAAATCTTTCAGTTTAACAGGGAAACTATGGGACTGTTCAGCAAACAATCCTGGGCATGCTTTTGTGGGCTGGCAAGAGGTGGAGCTGAGATGTGAGTCTAGGACAAATGTGTCCAATGACAGTTTAATTTTCAGAGCCTTGATGGTATGACTTTGGTAAATCTGGTACTGCGGGGGCTCCCAGTGGTCTCTAGTAGAGCCACCTGGGGGGACAGAGGGGTTTCCCCAGGCCAGCAGAACCCTGGCACTCAGCGGGGTAGGAGGGTCTCAAATCCCCAAGACAAAAGGTTTTTGGGCTGCACTGCTTCTTGGGGCTGGAAGTCCCTCAGTGGGGCCAGGAAGTTTCTAGCCCAATGAGGAAGGGGAGCACTTCAGTCAACTGTTAATTTTGAGGGGCAGAAAGGTAGAAGAAATTCTGATTCTGCTGACTGAAACCCACCACATCAGCTTTAGATAAAATATCTCTCCTCTTTTCTTAAGTAAGATAAAAATAAATCGATCATCTTTTAGCCACTGTTATTTGTCTGTAATATGCTACAGAACTTAATGCTAATTGACATAATCTCCTAAGGAGGGAAGAATAAAACAGATAGTCTCCAAAGCTGGCTGAGCCCCGCTCCTCTGGGCTGAACAATCTGACAACCCTATGTCTGTGACTTAGTCGCTCCTGCTTGGCTACAGGCATCCTCTCCTGTGCATCAGAGAATACCTTTTTGAGCGAAGGGACAGAGTGACTGTGCTGAAAGAGATTAGAGTCTGAATCCCAGTTTCATCACTTACGAACTTTGTGACCTCATGCAGTTGCTTCAGTTACAGCTATAAAACAGCAGTAAAAAGAACTGTGGTTCAAATCTGCACAGTAAAGATTAAAAAAAAATATAATGCATGTCAGGCACCTAGTCTGATAGTTATTTTATTACCATCATCATCACCATGACCATCATCTTCTACCCCCAGCAAACATCAAGAGTAATTTTATAAGAAATGAGTTGCATAAAATACAGCATATAAATAATCAGAGATAACGTCGACACAGTCCTTCCTATGAGCCAGGCACTGGGTTGCACACCTTGTGTTTGCTCATTTAATACACACAAACCGATGAGATGGGATTGTCGTTGTAACCGTCATTCTCCTTTAGTAAGCTGAAGAGACTGAGGCTCAAAGGCTGAGAACTTGAGTAACACAAGGGTAAGAGCTGGAGCTGAGATGCGATGCTGGGTCTGTCCAACTCCAGAGAGAAAGCTTTTTATCAAGTAGAGTACAGACCAGGAAAAGGTATCTCAGCCTTTGGTATAGCATCTGTTGAGCTCTATTGTGTGCCGGTTCCTCCACACAAATATGGACAAAGCATGGCCATGCCCCCAAGCAGCTTCCACTGTGATTGCAGGAGATAGACATGTAAAGAAATACACACCCTAAAACCTCTGAATTGTGTGAGATATGTGTGCCTGGGGTTCGTCTGGGGCAGAAAGCAGTCGATTCTAGGGGAGTGGAGGAATAAGCTAGCCCTACAGCTCAGAAAGCCCGGTTCTACATTTCTGGACAGTCTCTTTCCTAATAAAATTTTGAAGGATATTTTCTTCTTTAGGCAAAGAAGCATGACAGCACTTACCAGATCATACCTTGAAAAAAAAAAAACTTTTGATGGTTGTGAATGAAGGAATTGTTTGCTATCAGTTTAAAGCCAGAAAGGACTAGAAGATGCTTCAGCAGACACGGCACTTCCCTCCCTAGAGGTCGAGGAAACACCAGAGCAGGCTGTGCTTTGCTTCTGTTTTTGTTGTGGCTTCCCTGGCAACTCATTTGCCTTTTCTGCTCGCAGCTTCCCAGCTTCCACCAGTAGATTCCAGTTGTTTGGATTTATGAGGAAAAGCCATGAGGCAAGAGAGAGAGAAATCAAGTAAAAAACTCAGGGACTCAGCTGAGATAGAAAAGCAGATGCTTTCAAATTCCCACAAGGTACCACTGGTCACTTCTTTTGCCCAGAAGCAAAATAAATTAAAAACTTCTGCTCTTTGAAAGACACCATGGAGAAAATATAAAGAAATCCATACAGAAGAACTGAATAGACATTTTTCCAAAGAGGAAATGCAGATGGCCAACAGGCAAATGAAAAGATGCTCAATACGGCTAGTCATCAAGGAAATACAAATCAAAACCACAATGACCTATCACCTCACACCTGTCAGAACGGCCATCATCAGTAAGAACACAAATAACAAATGTTGGCGAGGATGTGGAGAAAAGGGAAAGGGAACCCTCCTACAGTGTTGATGGGAATGTAAATTGGTGCATCCATTGTGGAAAACAGTATAGAGGTTCCTCAAAAAACTAAAAATAGAACTGCTGTATGATCCAGCAATTCTACTCCTGAGTGTATATCCAAGAAAAACCAAAAACACTAAGTTAAAAAGATATATGCACCCCAATGTTCATAACAGCATTCTTTACAATCGCCAAGATATAGAAGCAACTTAAGTGTCCATAAACAGGTGAATGGGTAAGGATGTGAGATATATAAATGTATATATATATATATATATATATACATTTATATATATTTATACAATGGAATACTACTCTGCCATTAAAAGAACAAAATTTTGTCATTTGCAGCAGCATGGATGAACTTGGAGGGCATTATGCTAAGTGAAATAAGTCAGGCAAAGACAAATACTGTATGATATCACTTATATGTGAAATCTGAAAAATACAACAGACTAGCGAATATAACAAAAAAGAAGCAGACTCACAGAGATAGAGAAAAAACTAGTGGGGGTAGGGGGAGAAGCAGTCTAGATGTGGAGAAGCAAGAGGTACAAACTATTGGGTGTAGGATAGGCTGGAGGATGTATTGTACAACATGGAGAATTTAGCTAACATTTTCTGATAACTGTAAATGGGAGTATAACCTTTAAAATTATATAAAATTAAAAAAAAAGGGAAGCCACAACCTGGGAGAAAATACTGCAGTGCATGTAAGTGACAAAGACTTGTATCTAGAATGTATAATGAACTCTTACAACTCAATTGTAAAAGACAAATTACCCAAGAAAAAACGGACAGAAAGATTTGAAATGACAATTTACAAAGTAAAATATACAAAAGACCAACAAGCACATGAAAAGCTGCTCACATTCTCAGTCATTAGGGAAACGTCAATTAAAACTGCAGTGACACACCACCACACATCCACTAGAATGGCTAAAATTTAAGACCTGGAAACCAAAGGTTTGGAAGGTTGTGTAGCAACTAGAATTTTCATACATTGCTGGCAGGGTTGTAAAATGGTATAACCACTTTGGAAACCAGTTTGGTAGTTTCTTAAAGTTAAGCATTACCCTCCCTTATGATCCAGCCATTCTCCTCATGAATATTTACCCAAGACAACTGAAAACGTCTGCCTACAAAAACACTCATCCAAGAATTTCATAGTAGCTTTATTCATAGGAGCCCCAAATTGGAAACAGCCTGAATGTCCCTTATCTGGTGAATGGATAAAAAAAGTGTGGTATTGCCAAACAATGAAATACTACTCAGTAATAAAAAGGAATTGTCAACTGATTAGAGTAAATAATCTACTGATCTACAGATAACACACAACCAGCAGGATGAATCTCAAAAACATCAAGGCTGAATCCGAGCAGAAAAAGGCAGACAGCTAGACTATAAAATTCCATTATATGAAACTCTTAAAAAAATATATCATAGTGACCATATTAGTTAGCAAGGGCTGCTGTACAAATGCAACAGACTGGGTGGCTTAAAGAGCAGAAATTCATTTTCTCATGATTCTGGAAACTAGAAGTCCAAGTTCAAGGTTCCAGCAGGGTTGGTGGCTTTTGAAAGCTTCTCTCCTTGACTTGTGGTTGGCTGTCGTCTCTCTGTGTGTCACTGTGTGTGTCTGTGGTCTATTCTCCTCTTGTAATGACACTAGTCATATTGGCATAGGGTCCACCCATATGACCCCATTTTACCGTAATTTCCTCTTTTAAGGCCCCATCTCCACACCCAGTCATATTCTGAGGTATACTGAAGGTTAGGACTTCAACATACAAATTTTGGGAGGGACACAATTTAGCCCATAACAGTGATAGAAAGTTGCTTTGAAGGCAGAGGTGAGACAGACTTTGGCTGCAAAGGGCCATGAAGGAGATTTTTAGGGTAGTAGAAATTATACTGTAATTCTATAGTTCAGTTGTTCTGTATCTTAATTTGTTAGTGATATGGGGCACATACATTTGTCAAAACTCATTGAAATGAATACTTAAAAAATGAGTCCACTTAAGTGTATGTAAATTATACCTTTATACAATTGCTTTAAAATCTAAACCTTCACAATATTTTCAGAATTTTTGATAATAAAAGTAATACTTGTTGATTATAAGACACTTAGATTATAAACAGTAGCAAAAAACAAACTATGATGACACATGATGTACTACTGTCATAATTTTTCCGTATGTCATTAGGATATATTCATGTTATGTATTTGTACGCGCATATCTTTTAATGGCAAGATGCAATACACGATTTTTTTGCAACCTCCTTTTTTCCCACTCAGCAGTATAGTACAAGCACCATTCACCATCATTAAATTTTATTCTGTTACTTCGTTTGAATAATTTTATAAATTGCAGACCATCATTTAATTAGCTGGTCTCAATTGTCTGACACTTAGGTCATTTGTAATATTTTTTTTCTCTTATCATAAGCAAAGCCACGCATTCCCATAGTTAAATCTGTGCACAAGTCCCTAATTATTTCCTGAAGATGTATTTCTAAAAGTAGAATTTTGGGGTCAAAGGTAGAATTTCTGGTTTAAAAATTTTAAGGCTTTTGATATCTATATTTCATACATATATATGTGTTTCATATCTATATGATTGGGGAAATCTGGACTATAACAAATGGGGTATTTAGAAATATGTTTGCCCATTGAAAGGAGGAGAATAATATCTCATGGCTGTTTTAGTTTGCATTTCTTTGGTTCCTTTCACCAACCTATTCTTCCTATCTTGGCTGTGACGAGATTGGACCCAGAAGTTTAACGTGACTGAGTTCAAAGGGTGGAGCAGGAGTGAAGATGGATGACTTCTGACTCGAAGTCTCCCCATTGCCAGGGCCAACCAGCTAATACTAGCCCTGATGCTAAACAGATCCCTAGGCCAAGGGAGTTTCTGAAGCAGATCCTTAGTTCAGTTGCAACCCTGGCCAGCGGGGAGGAAAAATGCCTCAGTGCCCAACAATCCTGGTCCAATTTTCAAGCAGTTAACACCTATGGAACATGAACTAGTTCACATTAAAGGGCTGTGAGTTATTATGGCCAGCACCCCATTCTGTTATTATCTCCTTCACAAGCACAGAGATCTATTAACACTTTGATCCGGTTCCTGAGCTCTCCCTGGGGGAATCGTTATCAACAACAATATCAACAAAAAGAAAAATGTTGGTATGCAAGGGGCTTCCCTATTTCTACAGTCCCCGTCAGACAGGAAGGGAGAGCAAGGCCAAATATTTTTGCCCTTCTCCCAACCAGTAAGTGCTTTTTAGTAATCATGGGAAAACAAAGCACTTACTGGTTGGGAGAAGGGCAAATTTTTCCTTTCTACAGCCTTCTGAGCCCTCGTTCACGCCCCTGGCTTTCTCTCAGACTTTCTTGATGAGGGAGAATGTCAGTTTGTCCTTCAGTCTTAAAGAAAACCTTGAGGCTGGAATGTTCTGTAAAGGCAGATCCACTGGTGCTGGTAAAAGAACAGTGTGGTGCATTGTAAACACGGGAATTGATGAGGTCAGAACCACCCCAGGGACGTGAAAATATATATTTATGTAAGAGGCAGTAAAATTTGTCTGCAATTAAGTTTTACCAAAACCCTCAAATCTGTTGTTTGGTTTTAAGCAGATGTTGAAAAGGTTTATCCTGGATTCTGTCTTTATTGATAGGATGTCTTTTGATCTGCAGCCAAATAAGAAATCTGGATGTTATTTTGGATTTGGAAATTTCCTTTAAATAAACATATTAGTTAAGTATGTAAATCTGCTTATCATCACTTTGGGCATATCGCCAGAGTGGGAAACATCTGGGGCCTCGTGTCAGCCGACTTATTAATTCACACTTAGAGCATGTTTCACCCGGGTTATTGCTGAATAATGTTATCTTGATTGCCTAAGTCAGCTGTGTCTTGACAACTGTTCGTTACAAGTTTGAGGTTTAAATTTTGACTCCCGAGAAATCCTCCGAGGAAGGCCTGTCTGGGCCTAGCGATTTGGGCTTCCAGTCCCCTTCAGGATTGATTTCGGAAATTAATTGTTAACATTTTGGATTATGAATGGTGGAGATCTGTGTTATTTATCTGAACTGGCCAGCATGTAATTCCGGGAAGGGATTATATGACCTCCTCCTGATAAGCCCTGAAGTGGGGTCATTAATACAACTTTCTGCCATAAAGCTCTTTCCACTTTATGGAAGCGCCTCTCCCTCCTGTTAAAATGATACTCAATTGACTTCAACCTGAAAGTCTGGAGTGAATCATCTTGTCTGGTGGCCTGGTGGATGATGAATGGCTGCGGTCTAGTGTTCTCACTAATACAGGTAATAGAGCATATAAATCCAGGGAGTCCTCTGCCCCTCTCACACCTCTAGGCCAGGAAACCAGCCTGGTTGTGACCAAGGCACCCTACTGGGGTTGGGGCATGAGTGTCCAATGATAAAAAGCTGGGATGGCCGGTCACTCAGCTCAGCACCATTCAAGTCCTAATAGCTGTGCTTTGCTGAATGTGGAAAGGCCAGTATAGAGATGGGAAGCAAGCATCACTAAACTTAGGTCTTTTGCTACGATGGGGTTCCTATTTCCATGATAGACCACTTCTCCTTCTCCCTACACCCCCACGCCTTTTGTGTCTTTGTCCATGTGGCCCTAATGGGGAAGAAGAGGCCATAAGTCGTGGGTTAGCATGGCACATGGACTTGGTTAAACACAGCTCTGCTTGCCCTCCAGGGAGGGGCTGGAATGAGAGATGGAGTATTTGCCAGGGCAGGAGGAGAAGGAAGTAGCAGGTAAAAATCTATTATCAAGGTGATTTAGTGGCCTGAGAGCAAGGATTCCCAGTGGCAGGGTAAAGATATTCATTTTTACCATGTTCACTTCTGTGTGTGCTTGTGTGGACACGCATGCTTTCATGGAGCTGGCTCTCCAGGGTGACTTCAAGGACACCTGCTCTCCCAGTGAATGGGCTCAGATAACAACAGAGGAAAAACATTGGTGTGCCAGGCTGGGGATGGGGTGAAGGTGGGAGCAGTCCACTCAGGGTCCAGGCAATGATGGGTGCATAGTCTGTAGAAAATTAAAAACAATGATAAAACGGATTAAAAGTTGTTTTACTTTTTATTGTCACCATACTCCAGCAATTCTAAACTGCTATCTCCATCCCTAATGCTGAACAGTACATTTGGAGCCTGCAGGGACCATTGGGCAGTAAAACCCTATGGTTGAGTTTGGTTTCCTGCCCCACTTCCCCACACTGCTCCCTCCTGGCCTCACCCATTTCTAGCTCTATGGGATGTGATGATTCATGAGGCACAAACTCCAAAGACTAAGTAAGGACACATTTGTTGTAAAGACGATGTTTTATTTTATTAAATAATTCTTTAATGGTCATTTTCTCTCCCAAGGCTATGTTTATCCATTATTATTTCATTCAAAAGTATTTATTGAGCTCCTACTATGTGCCAGGCCAGGTGCTGGGCATGGAAGTGTACTACACAGTAGACAAGGAAGTGACATGGAGTCAGCATTCTAGATCAGAGACACAAATAAGACAGAGATCTAATACATGAACAGGTGATCTTCATTGAGTAGCTATATGGATTAAAAAAACCAAACAAGATTTAACTATATGATGTCTACAAGAAACCCACTTCAGATTTAAGAAAATAAATGAGCTGAAAGTGAAGAGATTGGAAAAAGATATTCCATGATAATGATAGCCAAAAGACAAAATATATCAGACAAAATAGACTTTAAGTCAAAAACTGTCACAAGAGACAAAGGACATTATATAATAATAAGAGGGTCAATTTAAGAGGATATAATAAATATATATGCACCCAATATCAGAGCACCTAAATATAAAAAGCAAACATTGACATAACTGAAGGGAGAAATAAACAATACAATAAATAACAGGAAATTTTAATAGCTCACTATCAGTAATGAATAGAACATCCACACCAAAAATCAATAAGGAAATAGAAGACTTGAACAATACTGTAGACCAAATGCACCTAACAGATACATGTAGAACATTCCACGCAACAGCAACAGAACAAACATCTTCTTAAGCACACACAGAACTTTCTCTAGGATAGATCACATATTAGGTCACAAAACAAGTCTTAACAAATTCAAGAAGATTGAAATCATATCAACTATCTTTTCTGACCACAATAGAATGAAACTGTAAATAGCAGGAGGAAAATTGAAAAATTTACAAATACGTGGAAATTAAACAATGCCCTCTTAAACAACCATTGGGTCAAAACAAAAATCAAAAAGCAAATCAGAGAAGACCTGAGACAAATGAAAATGAAAACACAATGTACCAGAACTTACGGGATGCAGCAAAAGCAGTAGTAAGAGGGAGGTTTATTGCAGTAAACGCTTTCATTGAAAAAGAAAAAAGATTTCAAATAATCTAACTTTACACTTCAAGGAGCTAGAAAAAGAACAAACTAAGCCCCAAGTTAACAGAAAGAAGTAACATAAATAAGATGATTTGGGCTAGTGTGAATTGCAAGGAAGGGAAACATTCTAGAGCAGTGAGGTAGAGAGTGATGAGCAGGAACACGTCTGTATTGGTTAAGGTGATCAAGGATGACCTCTCAGAAGAGGTGACATTTGAACTGACTTGAAGGATGGGGAGGAGCGTGCCATGGGAGAGGAAAAAGTTGCAAACGCCAAGACACTGAGGCAGGAACAAGCCTGGCATGTTGGCAGAAAGGAAAGGCCTGTGTAGCTAGGAATATGGGGAAACCTTTTTAAAGAAGAGGCTGAAGAGTTGGGGAAAGGTCAGTCGTGGAGGGTCATAAGACCATGTTATGGAGTTTGCATTTTATAATGCAAGAAAGGGGGGTGAGTGAGGAGAATTAAAGTGAAGCTCTTTACTACTTCTCTCCTTATCCCCCTAATTTGCATTTGCATTACTTCTTTTTTTTTTCTTTTGCTCTGTCACTCTTCAGTTTACTAGTTTCAACTGACTATTCTCCACCACATGTCACAGTTTCCCTGTCTCCCCAGAGTTGGCCTACCCTGACTCCATGCTGTACATTTATTTACCTTCTGGATGTCAACTCACTGGCATCCAATTTCCCAGGATGGTGTTCTCTCTATTCTGGAGACTTACCATCTAAAGAGGAAGGATGGTTTGAACAGCTCTGGACCTTATTATGATAATTGGCAATTGTCAGACTCGACCCCAGTTGCCTGGAGTGGAGGACACCAAACAGAGGATCCCATATCTTCATTTTTTCATGAATGGCATTTATGACCTTGGGCTTTTTCTTGAGCCTTTGGGAGAAAAGAGATGAGTCTATAAGTGAGGACTGAGAAGGAAGAAAAGAAAGATGAGGAATATGGAGGTCTGGGAGAGTTTAGAGAGAAGGGCAAATGTCAAGCCATGATTCCCTCGTCTGACCCCTGAATTGAGAGAAGTTACGTCCATCTACAGATTGTGTTTCTCTTTTCAGTCTTCAGCAAGGTCTTTCTTCTGATCTATGGCTGTGGATTTGAGGAAAAAAAAAAAAAACAGCCATTTAAGAATGTCAACTCATGTGGGGTGGAGAAAGTCTGGTTAGCCTCTGATTAAAAAATAAAACAATGGTGTTTCTTTCTCTCCCCCTTTACCTCTCCTCAACACACACACATTTACACAATTTGTCAGCAGGGAGAATTGGTTGCTGGGTTCCACTCTGACATAGGTCGAGTGGATTCTATCTTTTTACTGGAGTGGAGTATGACTCCTATGAAGTCCCTGCTTTCATTTCTTTCCTTTTTTAAACAAGAAAATAAATTACAGGAATAATGCAGCAAGTTATAGCAATGAAGGGATGAAGTCCTGGAGGAGAAAAGCAGGTGGATCTGGGCTCCTTGCCCAGAAAAAGTACATGCCTTTTATTTTAGAAAGAAAAAGATGACATTTAATTTCAGGTTTCTGTAGCAAAGAAAGTAGAACTGAGCACTGGGTTTTTCTGGATTCCCTTGAGGAAGATGGCTCAGTGTGGTTCCTTAGATACCTTAGATACTCAAGCTTACCTGTTTTCACTTATTGTGATGGTTGTAGAAGCCTCTTACATCTTCCAAATTCCTGTTGAGGAGTTAGGTCAAGTAAACTACGATCCCTATATAGATTACTTTGGAGATTCAGGAGAACATATACTCAAATGTGATTTGAGAACCCACCAAATATTATGCAATCATTGAGAATTTACTGATCACTCACTCACCCTTGGATCCAGATCAGACAGACAGGATCCCTGTCTGGCTGGGAAATGAAGGCACATCTTTATTGTGTTAGGCTTCTTTTCATTTCAAGTGACAGAAAATCCAGTCCTAATTGTCTAAAACAAAAAGATAAAATATTGGTGCATATGAGTGAAAAATCGAGGGGTGGGGCTGTGTGTATCAGTTAGCTATTGATGAAAAACAAATCGCTTCAACATATAGTAGCTTAAAACAGCTAATTATTTAGCTCAAAACCTGCGGATTAGCAGCATAAGCTGGGCTCAGCTGGATGGTTATTCTTTTTTTTTTTTTTACATTTTTTTATTGAGTAATAGTCATTTTACAATGTTGTGTCAAATTCCAGTGTAGAGCACAATTTTTCAGTTATATGTGAACATATATATATTCATTGTTACTTTTTTTTTGCTATGAGCTACCACAAGATCTTGTATATATTTCCCTGTGCTATGCAGTATAATCTTGTTTATCTATTCTGCATTTTAAAATTTCAGTCTGTCCCTTCCCACCCCCCCGTCCCCTTGGCAACCACAAGTTTGTATTCTATGTCTATGAGTCTGTTTCTGTTTTGTATTTATTTTTTTTTTAAGATTCCTCATATGAGCGATCTCGTATGGTATTTTTCTTTCTCTTTCTGGCTTACTTCACTTAGAATAACATTCTCCAGGAACATCCATGTTGCTGCGAATGGCGTTATGTTGTCATTTTTGTGGCTGAATAGTATTCCATCGTATAAATATACCACATCTTCCTTTTCAGTCATCTGTTAATGGACATTTAGGCTACTGTATCCATGTCTTGGCTATTATAAATAGTGCTGCTATGAACACTGGGGTGCAGGTGTCTTTTTGAAGTAGAGTTCCTTCTGGATATATGCCCAGGAGCGGCATTCCTGGGTCATATGGTAAGTCTATTCCTAGTCTTTTGAGGAATCTCCATACTGTTTTCCACAGTGGCTTTCCTTGCTTCCCTCTCCCACTCTTAATGATTTAGATGTCTTCTTTTACAATTTTGTGTTTATTCTATTTGAAATTTATGGTAGTTATCACCTTTCCAGTTATGAGTTTCTCATTTCTGTAGCATCCTGCTTCTTTTCTACTTAGAGTAGACCTGTCAATATTTCTTTTAGCGTGGGGTTAGTGTTGCTAAACTCTTTTAGTTTTTGCTTGTCTGTGAAGTTCTTTATCTCTCCTTCTATTCTAAAGGATAGCCTTGCTGGATAGAGTATCCTAGGCTGCATCTTTTTTTCATTCAGGCCTTTGAATATATCTTGCCACTCCCTTCTGGCCTATAGTGTTTGTGTAAAGAAATCAGCTGAGAGTCTTATGGGGATTCCCTTGTAACTCACTCTTTGTTTTTCTCTTGCTGCATTTAGGATCCTTTCTTTATCCTTGACTCTGGCCATCTTGATTATGATATGTCTTGGTGTGGGTCTGTTTGGGTTCTTCCTGTTTGGGACCCTCTGAGCCTCCTGTACTTGGATATCTGATTCCTTCTTTAGGTTCGGGAAGTTTTCAGTCATGATTTCTTCCAATACCTTCTCAATCCCCTTTGTTCTTTCTTCCCCTTCTGGAACCCCCATTATGCGTAGATTGGCATGCTTTATATTATCCTGTAGGTCTCTTATATTGTTTTCATTGTTTTTTATTTGTTTTTCTCTTATCTGTTCTGTTTGGGTGCTTTCTGTTGTCCTGTCTTCTAGGTCACTTATTCGTTCCCCTGCATTATCTAGCCTGCTTTGTACAGCCTTCAGGTCAGCTCTCATCTCAGCATTTGAGTTTACTAATTCTACTTGGTTCTTCTTTATAGCTTATCTTTCATTCTTGACATATTTTATATCTCTAAACACCATTTCTTTTAGTTCCTTCAGTACTTTGATCACACCTTTTTTGAAATCTTAATCTAGTAGTCTATCAGTGTCTATTTCCTTGATCATGCTTTCAGGGGATTTCTCTTGATCTTTTAATTGGGAGTGGTTCCTCTGCTTCTTTGTATTGCTCATATCTCTCTAGCACTGTGGCTTAAGGAGTATCAGTCATCTAGTTCTCCTGGAGACCGTGTGGTCTTAATGATTTTATCGAGAGGTCTTTGTGTCTTCGCCCTGTTTCACGAACCCTGCTTGCTGTTTCCAGAGGCCCTCTGTTGGCGCCCTCATCTGTGCTGCTCCCAGTGGCTGTTGGCTAGCAGATCGTGCCCCCTCCCAACACTGGGTCAGGTGCTGAGCTCTTTCCTGGTGGGCAGGCAGGTCACTCCCCTTCTTGATGCTGCAGTCAGATGCTGCACTCGGGTGCGGCAGGTGGGCGGACCACGCCCCCTCCCAGCACCGTGGTCAGGTGCTCCGTTCCTGCCAGGAAGGGGGGGTGGCTGCCCGCCCTCCCCTGGCACCTGTGGCTCCGCTGCTCTGTGCAGCTGCCCACTCTGCCTCTGGTCGGCACTCCGAAGGCGGGCTCAGGGAAGACCGTGGAATGGCCCTGCTCCTGCTCCATGCCAAATCTCAGCTCCTTTTTTGTTTTGGTGGCACAAGTTCTCTAAGGCACCAGGGCAGAAAGAACCTATCTGCCTAGGGCTGTAAACAAGTCTCAGTCCTGCCTAAGAGGTTGCGGAGCCCCCGGGTGCAGATTCAGGGCTCAGCCCCGCCCCCGCCCAGGTGCTGCGCACAGGAGGAGATGGCGGCTGTGGCTGCGCCCCGCCTCTCTTCTCGTGAGAAGCGCCAGTAATGGCGGCGCAGGTCTGAGGAGACAAAGGCTACGGCGCCCCTCCCCACAGGGCATAGCAGCCGTGTTGCTTTGCTTTTTTCACAATTTATGGGGGACTGAGGTGGTTCTGCTCCGTATCCCCTTCCAGCCACAGCCCGCAACACCCTGCAGTCCCCCGGGGCTGCCTCAGGGCAGCCGCCTCAGTCCTCTGTCTGGCTCTGGCGGCCTGTCCCAGCCCCCAGCGGCTGGCTTGTGTCTCAGGCTGGGTGTCGCAGGAACCCTTTGTGCCTGTTTAACTCAGTTCTGTCAGTCAAGGGGTGCTCGGGGCAGATCCGAGCCTCGGAGGCTCCCCCTTCATCCCACTGGCCTCTCCGTTGGAGGGGGGAGACCCAGCGAACGAGCGCCAGTCCTCTTTTGCCACTCCCTCCCCATGGGATCGGTCTCTTACTGTTTTGCTTTTCCTCCTTTCTTTTTTCCTTTTCTCCTACCCAATTTTTGGCGTCTTTGTCTTTCAAAGAGGGTCATGTTCTGTCAGAGTTCAGCAGGTGCTCTGGTTGGCTGAGTGGGTCCATAGATATGAGTTTTGGTGTATTTGTGGGAGAGGGTGAGCTACAAGCATCCTTCTACTCTGCCATCTTGCTTCTCCCTGGATGGTTCTTCTGGTGTCCACAGACCTTTCTCATTCATCCTCACTCAGTTGTGGAGGGATTAGGTAGCACTGCTTCTGGCAGTTGGCTGAGATGTGTGGCTCCCTGCTCCCTCATCTTTCCTCCTTCAGCAGGCTAGTCCAGGCTTTGCTGCATCCTGGCCAGATTCCAAGGGGAAGGGAAAGTGCACACCATCACTTCCACTGCGTTCCATTGGCCAAAGCAAGTCACAAGACCAGTCCATATTTATGGGGTAGGAAATAGTCTCTACCTTTTAATGCTCTCAGCGAAACAATCTGCAATCACATTTACAAAGGGGTTGGATGCAGGGAAGTGTAAAAACTTGTTTACATTTTTCTCTTAATCTCACTACAGTTGGCTTAAGGCAAGACTGTACTGGGGACTTGAGCAGGGTCATCATTTTTCTCTGTTGACTTCAGCCTCAGGCTCCACACGTTGGCATAATGGCTGCAGCAGTTCCAGCCCTCACGTTGAAGTCTAGTGGGAAAGGACAGCCCATCTGATCAGTTATTGCTTCTCAATCTCATTGGTTGCCTGGATCATGTGTGCCTATAATGAAGCCAATGTTTGTGGCCAAGGGATGCAGGGAATTGACTGGCCCAGGTCTGGCCACGTGCTCCACCATGCCCTGGAGACAAAGCCCTACAGGAAGTATAAAGGCTTTGAGTAGGGGAGTGATGAAACCTCAAATAAAAATTGTTGGCTCTTGACAAGAAGAGTAATGGATGCTGCTGGTGATAGTGATAGTGGTGGAATGACAACAGACACCCATAACGTGCCCATAGCAGAACGTGGCATATTTGCTGAAGCTTCATTTGCTGATTATGCAGAATAGCAGTAAGCTTAGGAGAAGTGCAATGCATCCAAGATTTGAACCCAGATCTTCAGATCCCCAACTCTGCATTTCAGTTTGAATTATTCTTCTCCCTGAGGCTGGGCACACTTCTGCATACAAGGACTATATGGTCCTGCCTGGAGGGACTTTTACTTTGTAATAGAAATATCACCCTGATGGCAGCTTTAGCTTTTCATGATCATCTTCTACGTGTTGTGGGATCAATACACTTTCAACTACTTGTTCATTCACCAAGGCATTATCTCCTCAAACTTCTTTGTTCCTGCTTATATTTGTCAACTTTACAATCCTTTTATTACCAGCAAAAGCTTTGGGAAGCAACAAATAAAAGCAGAGATTATAAAAGGATTCTTATTAAAGCATGCTTTCTTTGAGCACTGAGTACAATGCCCTCCGTTCTCCCCTTGTGAAAAGATGTGTTTTCTTGTTTAATTAGAACAGACCTCCATTCCATTAGAAGAGGACAAGGAGGGCAGCAGGATTGAGACGCCAGGCCCCAAGAGAAAAAAAAAAAAGGTTTATTTATTTCAGCTCCAGCCAACTTTAATAGTATATTGCAACTTTGTGAAATATTCTATCATATTCCGAGATGGATGAATACATCCATCTCTGTGTCCCTGCTGTATGGTAATTGGTCATAGTCTCCATTTTTGTTGTTGATTTTGTTGTTGTTGTTACTTTGCAATTAAAGCCTGTGTTGGAGAAATGCAAAGCCAAGTGCATCAATTAGGGTCCTAGCAGGAAACAGATGGCATACACAATTTGGATAATTTGAGGGAAGCTTAGTAAAGGATTGTTTTCAAAGATGTGAGCAGGGTTAAAGGAAACCATAAGGGACAGTGTTGTACCCTACAGTTAGCCACGGAGGACTGTCTCACAGAGAGCAGGGGTTGACAAACTATGGTCCATGGGCCAAATCTGGCTTGCTACCTGTTTATAAAAATAAAGTTTTATTTAAACATAACTGTGCCCATGTGTTCACATATTGTCTGTGACTGCTGTCACATTTCAAAGATGGAGTTCAACAGTTGTATCTAGGGAGACTGTATGACAGTTTTTAAAATTATGGCTCATTAGAAGAAATTAAATATAGCTCCCCATGCTACATATTAGGTCCTTGTTGTTTATCTATTTTATATATACTTTATATATATAATGTATTTTATATACAGTAATGTATTTCTTAATCCCAAAATCCTAATTTATCCCCCACCCCTGCCCTTTTCCCTTTGGTAACCATAGTTTGTATCTATGTCTGCGAGTCTATTTTTGGTTTGTAAATAAAATTTGTGTCATTTTTTTTTAGATTCTATATATAAGTAATATCATATGATATTTGTCTTTCTCTGTCTGACTTATTTCACTTAATATGGTAATCTCTAGGTCCATCCATGTTGCTGGAAATGGCACTATTTCATTCTTTTTTATGACTGAGTAGTATTCCATTGTGTATATATATCACATCTTTATTCATTCACCTGTGAATGGACATTTAAGTTGTTTCCATCTCTTGGCTACTGTAAACAGTTGCACTGAATTGAGTGTAACATTGAGATATTACAAAGGATAATCCCTTCATCACTGATGTTTGCTCTTGTATCCTTCAGACAACCCAAAATAGTCATAAGAAAGACAAGCCAAAACTGACTGGTGAAGTAGCTTGCAGTTGACTACAGTTAGGATTACCATTCTGGACTTTGAGGGTTTCTCCCCCTCAAGGTGGTCATCTGCTGGCAACTACATGCACCTGTTTTCCTTTGCCCTGATTTTTACCCAGTAACTTGGGTTCCCTCTGAGCCGGGCAGGGGAAGCATGAATATAGAGGCAGATGCACCCATTGGGGCTTCCATTGGACTGAAGGGCAAGGAATGGGGCTCCAGTCCTTTCTTGGGGGAAATGTTCTGTGTCAAGAAAAGATTGGTCATCAGGAACCCTGTGATCCAAACCTAGCACCTTATTGTGCATCAAAGAGTAGGAACTGGAGATACTTGGGAACAGCACTAATGACTGCCCCACCAGCCTTCACCTCATCTTGCTCGCCCCTCCCCTTCTCCCCTCTCCTTTGCCCTCCCTTCCCTCTCCTCTTTGTCCTTCCTCCCTCCCTCCACCCCTCTCTTCCCTCCTTCCTTTCTCTCTTTCTTTCTTTTTCTTTTTTGTTTTAGAAAAAAACGTAGTACAGTGAAAGTGTGAACTTTGAAACCAAGCAAAATCTCATCCTTGTCACTTACCAGGTGACTTTGGGCATATCACTTAAACCTGTTGTCAGTCACCTTTTCTAAAAAAGATGTTCATTGTGAAGCTTAAATGGAATAATACATGGAAAAATCCCCAAGAACAAAGTAAAAACTTAACAAATGTCTGTTTCCTTCCTCAACTCACCCATTTTTCCTTTCTCTTCCTTCCCCATTTTATCATAAGTCATCTTTGAAGAAAGGGGTGAGGGATTTGGGCCCAGGTGTAAGGTTAGAGAGAAAAACCACTTCTACTTTTACTACATCCTCTACCTCCAGCCATATCTTCAGTTGATATGTCAGTGGAAGCCAGAGCCAGAGTCAACCTGGATCACTCAAGGTCATTTCAAGTTTATCTCAAGGCGTTGAGAGTTGCCAGGAAATGCTCAGCCTCGTAGTTGCTATGAGAGAGTGACTGTTCTTACCAGGATGGCACCATGGCGTCCAGCAATGCCCATGCTTCTCAAACTTCTACGTGTATCTGAATCACCAGAGCATCTTGTAAAATGCAAATTCTGATTCTTTATAGGGTGGGGCCCAAGATTTTGTACTTCTGAGGGGTTTTGAGATGATGACAAAGATGCTGGTCCCCAGATCATACAGCGAGATTCCCGGGGAAAGAAATGAGGATTTAGGGGCTGTTACTCAAAGTTAGAATCCTGAATCTGCTGTGGGTGAGCCTCGATGTTTGGGCAAAACATTTCTTTATTTCAAAACTCCATGTCCTCATCTATAAAGCAGGCAACGATAATCATATCACCTCATGGTGTTGTTGCAAGGCTTAAATGAGATCGTACCTGTGATAAACGTCGTCAGCAGGGAAGCACTGGGAAGTGTGAGCTCTTAGTATCTCCACAGGCTTAAAGCACTGGGGCTCTCTCTCACCCAGAGTATTCTGTCCTCTCTCTGGCTTTGCAATGCCTTACACAGCAGATGTGCTGGTGTCTCTTCCCCATATGCTGTGGTAAGCACATCTCAGCTTCCAGAGAGATTTACCGTGTGCAACTGACAAGTGTCAGGAAAACGTGAACGAGGAGCCCTAAATCTAGACCACGCACTGTCCCTGTGGGCAGGGAGCTTGACGGGAGATCGAGGGGTGGCCCCCAAGCTAAGGAAAGTTGGTATAAATGGTCGACGCAAAGGCATCTTAACCAACTCGAACCTGTTAAACCAGGCCACAAGCAGTGAGACCCTACTTTTTCTTATGGGATGCAGTGATAAAGAAATTACATAGTTATTTGAGAGGAACATAAATAAAGATTAATAGGTTAATGAGTTATTTTCCTTTCATTACTACACTATTGTACTTTATTATAATTGCTTTGCACTCATTTAATTAAATTTGAACTGGGGCCAACACAAGATAATTTGTTTTCCCTGTACTGAACAATGAGTATGCAGATTGGATGTACTGAAGCAGTAATCAGCCCTCTGTTTGCAACACTTTTCTACTCTGAGTAGACATTATAATTGATAATTTGATTGTTGCAGCGCTCTGTGCAATATATTTTAAAGCAACATTAACATAATGGAGATTATGTTGTGAGCTTAATCTCAGCTTTTCACTGAGAGGCTATCTGGCTCCTCAGTGTAAACCAGGGAGGGTCTGACAGCCGCAGAACTCTCTCTGTCTCTCTCTCATTCTCTTTCTCTCTCTTTGCCTCTCTCCCTCCCTCCCCTTTTCCCTCCCCCCCCCCTTTTTTTCCTGTTCCTCCCATGGTCCTCTTCATCCTTCTCTTTTCTAATTTTTCCTTCCTCCCTTCTTTTCCTTTCTTTCCCATCTTCTTTCCCTCTGTCTCTCTCTCCCTCTCTCCTTTCTCCCTTTTCTCTTTCCTTTCTTCCCTCTTTCCATGACCATGTTCGTTTCCTTGTCTTGCCAGGTTCTCCAGATCCATTGAAAAAGGCAGAAGGATGAAATGGGGAGCATGGAACAGCCACTCCCTAGCTGCCTTTCTGAATTTTGAGACCTGTTCACCTTCACGGCCCTAGGACATTCGGAAAAAGCAAGCGAGGGCCTTTCTGGCCAACAACCAAATGAGAACTTATCCAAGGTAGTCAGCATCACACTTTGTGCCACGGATGATCATAATGGATTGATGTACAAGGCGGTCATGTGCTCTTTGAGGGCATTTCTGCAGATGTGGGGAGATGAGGAAGAAACCACTGGCATTGCCTTTGTCTAAAATCCTTTCTTCCCTTGGAGCTGTGAACACTTTCTTGCAAAGAGACAGCCCTTTACCTTATGAATACATTCCAGGAAACAATTCTGTTTGGCCCAAGGGTTTCCTGTCCTAAATGGAAACTAGTGCTGAGGTTCTGTTTAACGATCCCAGGCCAGAGATCTTGGGTACAGGTGGGGAAACCTTGTGCCCAGGTGACTTCTGTTGAATTTTCGTAACTCTGCAAATATTTGTTTTTGTGTTTGTTTTGGGAGGAAAAAACACCTGTGCGTGGTTGAAAAGGACCGTGTTTGTTTTGGAAGAGCCTGAGGCGGGCGTTCTGAGTGTTCTCCGTCTTCCTCTAAACTGTCCAGGGCACGGGGGGTGGATATACTTCTGTGGTAGAGTGCATGCTTAGTATGCACAAGGTCCTGGGTTCAATTCCCAGTACCTCCATTAGAAAACGTTTTTTTAGAAAGATGCATTTACAAGGAAAGCTGTCCAGGCCCTGATTTTTTGCAAATATCCAATTGCTTTGAAGAAAATCCTGCCCTTTGTCTCCTTGCTTTTTCTGAAGCCTGGGCACCCACACTCTAGTCTTCTATTAGATTTTCAAACTATCTGTCAGCATGGAGGAGAAAGTCCTAATGAACTGCACGTGACTCTGGGGCGGGCAACTTTGGGGAGAAGGCAGATTTGTCTCATAAATGTATTCATTTCTTCCAGTGAACATTTGGGCATCAGAGCTGGCTCTGCGTGTCTTGTTTTGTTTTGTTTTTTTCCCCTCTCTTCTCACCTATGTTTTTATTTTTCGTAGAAGATTGAGCTAGAACTTGACTTATTTATGCAACCATGACCCAGTCCAGAAGCAGCACTGTCTCCTTATTTGTTGAGGAAATGTGTCTTTTAGTCTCACCGTCATGAGAGAGACTCCTCTCAGCTGGGTTTACTGTTCTAATTCTTTATTTTTTACAGAAAAAGGGCCCAGAGACTCAAATGTTTTTCTATTTTACCTCTGTTTAAAAATGAAAGAATGAAGCGGGAACTCTTGTTTGCTTGGATGAAGTTGTGCTTCTTGATCACAGAGGCTGCATTTGAGTTGAGAAGCCCACAGCTGGGATGGGGTCTCAGCCGAGAGACACAATCCCAGCTTCTTGCATCAGCCCACCCATGGCTCCCTGCCTCTGGGGACATTGCTAAGAAGCCTTCTCCCAAACAAGGACCTGAGGGTGGATTCGTGGAGTGCAGATATCAGCCTTTAGGCATGCAGCAGTTTCGCACTGAAGGAGATCACAGCAAAGGGCCTCTCTCCAGGTCCTGACCTTGGATTCCTGGCACCTGCTGCCTATACAGACATCATAGCACTTTGGGATATTCAGCTTGGCCCCTCAGTTTGTATCTATCATCATATGGTTGCCAAGGGAAGGATTCAAGTGCAAGTAACTTCTTTGGAGATGATCCCCATAAACAACAGGAGGAGAAAGAAGGAATGCGACAAGACAGGAAGATAGCCACTAAATGATGTGTCTTCAAGCCACTTGGCAACTAGGGCTCAACCCTGTCCAGGAACCTGCGGAGCCAAAGCAGAACCTGCATGCAGATTTTTCTCACTGATGCGTGAGGGAGCTGGGGTATTTATACTGCAGCTCCCATCAATCATTGCGTGAGGACTGCTCCCTGGGGTTGGCAGCGGGGTGGCGGGGGAGCGTTAATTCTCAAGGATTTGCGCCACGCTGAAAGCATGGGCAGAACAGGCTCTGGATGCTGGAGGGGGATCTCAGATGAGATGCAGAGGCTGTCAGTTGGAAGGTGGGCCCCTGTGATGTGTAAGAACCATGAGGCCAAGACCCGAGAGGACACGGTGGGCGTCAGCAGCATCTCCTGCAACTTCACTGTGAACTATCTCAAGTGCATTTTTCTGTCTCTTTCTAGATGTTAAGCTCCTTAATGACAAGGGCTGAGCTCATGCTTTGGTCTGGGTTCCATAGCGCCCACCAGAGAATCACATTTCTCATCCATTCGGCACTCACGGTGGGTGGAACGCTAAGCACATCCCAGGGTTAATTCTACCAGTCTTCCAAATGGCCCCGTGAGGTAGCTCCTATTATTATCTGCATCTCAGGGGAGGATAGGGAAGCACAGTGAGTTAAGTACCTAGCTGAAGTCAGGAGAGCCTGGCCCCGGAACCTACCCTTTGGGATGCTGTGCTGAACTGTCTCTCCAGCTTCCTGGTTGGAATCAGAGTCTGGGAGCTCTAGAGACCACCCCTCCCCCAGCTATAGCTGTCATTTGTTGACTACTTCTCATTCATCCTAAGAGAAATGCTTTACATTCATTACTTTCTTTTCTTTTTTTTTTTTTTTGATTTTTTAAAAAATTTACCTTCTTTTAAAAAATTTTTAACTTATTTTCTTTTATGGAAATCTAGTCAGTTTACAATGCTGTGTCCATTTCAGGCGTACAGCATAATGTTTCAGTCATAAATATACATATCTTTTTTGGGGCCATGCAATACATTATGGATTTGTTTGATCAATGTGATAACTGTGTTTTTTTAAAACACCTTTATTGTGGCAGGATTCCTGTACAGTAAACTACACATATTTCAGATGTACGATTTGATGAATTTTGATAGATGTACACACCAATGAAACCACCACCACAATCAAGATAGCTAACAAATACACACACATATTTTTAATGAAGGTGCTGGAGATTGAACCCAGGACCTTGCACATGCTAAGCATATACTCTACCACTGAGCTATGCCCTTCCTCCCTCTTTACATTGTTTTCATGGTCCCATTCCCATTTTGGAGCTAAGGACAGTGAGGTTCCAAGAGGTTAAATCACAAAGCTGGTGAGTGGAAGAGTCGAGGTTCAGACAGAAGCACCAGCACACCGGACACCAAAGCCATGATTTCAAGAAGCTGACTGTCCTACCTGGGCCTCTGCGGTGGGAAGCGGGCAGGGGATGAAGGGAATCAAGAAAGAAAGTTACATCCATCCCGATTTTCCCCAGAGGAAGCAGGTGGGTCAAGGGTCAGGCAAGGGAAGAGGTTCGTTAAGAACATCAGAGACCCCCTCCAGTGCCCTGGTTCCTATCAGGAACATGGCACAACCAAGTGAGGTGGTTGCTGTTTTTTTTTAATAACCTGTGGTAGCATCCAGAGTGTTTTACAATCTACTTCCCCGTCCCCTGATGCAGCAGCAGGGCTGCCGGTATGAGGCCAACCCGGCCAGGCTGTCATACCTCCCATGCTTTGGAGGAAAACTCTCTGTGGGTACTTGAAACTAACAACACAGCACCATCACATCCCACCAGGTAGATTTGGGGATTGCATGCATTCTGCTCCATGCACGGGGGCAACAGCCAAACCTGCCCAGGGTGCGCTGACATTTCGGGGGTGCTGGAGCAGGCGGGAGGAAGGGGTACCCGCCTGTGCTCCTCTGGAGGGCATGCTTGGCCCTCGCTGGGTGGTGCCCGGCAGGGTCTACCTTTGCTTCACTAGTTCCTTCTCCTTTTCTTCTTCATTGATCTCTCGCCTCTGCCATATCCTTTCTAGAAAAGGAAGCCTATATGGCAGAACAAGCCCTGCCCAGGGAATCGGGAGACCTGGCTGTAACTAACAAGAGTGAGAGAGGCTGTGTTGGAGCCAGGCGGTCTCAGCTCTGTGCTTTGAGTTCCCACCAGCCAGGCAGCCTCCTTCCGCTCTTTAGATTCCAGCCCCCGATCTGCAGCAAGGGACGGAAGCACCATGTAATGGTTTTCAGCGTTTTTGAAAAGACAAGAGAATTTTGTTTACAATGTTTTATGAGGCTGCACATCTTAAATGTAGATTTCACATTGAAAAAAAAATCAAGGTCATCGGCATTCCTTGAAAATCAGATCTGGCCCCACTGGACCGCCACTCCTTCATGCTCTTGGCGTTGAGTTCCACTGTCCCTTCTAGGTCAGGTGTGTACCCCCCACCCAGGGCCCACACTCACTGTGTCTTACACTCACCCTGCTTCCGGGTTTGTAAGAGACTAGGGAGAGAGAGAATCCCAAAGGGACCTCAGATGCTCCTAAAAATGCATACTGCTAAGGAGCTTACAAGTCTGTGTGTTTCCTGAGTGAGAAAACAAGACAAAAAGCCAGCAATAACCTGGGACTGACCTTAGATAACAGCAGGAATAATATATCCTGCCGTTGCAATTTTCAAGGTGTACCCACACGTGGGAGTTCGTGGGTCCTCCAGCTTGGAGAGGCACAGGCGCCAGGTTCTGCTTTGCCCATGGTGAGCTGAGGAAGCCGAGCCAGGCACAGAGAGGTGAAGCGACTTGCCCGAAGTCACAAAGCTGCTGCTTGTCAACGCCTGAGCTCCACCTCAGGTTTGCTCCCTCCTGGCCCAGTGCTCCCCCTCTTCTACCAGGAAGTCACTCCACTTCAATCTGAATGCTAGCTTATGTCTCGTCTCCCCACCATCTTGTCCACTGGGCTCCTCTAACGGTGAGGCAGGTGCACAGGGCAGCTGTTACTAAACACATTTCAGCAGATGCAGAAACTGAGGCAGTGAGGTCCATCGGCAGAAACACAGAGTGAGCAGTTTTCCTGGTGGCATAATCTGAGGGATAATAGGAAGGACACGTGTCTCCCACTCTCTCTCTCTCTCTGGGTGGAGGAGATCCTATGACTCCTCCCTCTCCACTTTTTTAAGGGAGGAAAACAAGTTGGCAGGGAAAGGAGAGACCAGTAAGTACCAAACACCAATTCTTGCTCACTTTGCAAATCTGGAAACATCAGTTTGGGATTCTTTCTTCTCTTCTCCCCTCCCTTCCTGCCTTTCTTTTACTAGGCAAACAAAGAATTATCTAACAGTATTATTTCAGACTCAAGATGCTCCATGGGCTTCTCGGTTATCCTTGTCAAAATCCACAGAAGGCCAAGCAGGAGGATGAGATCTATTTCCCAAGCGGGAAACTGAATCAGCAATGGGACTAACAAATCCAGGTTCCCTCAGCGGCTTAGAAACGAGGCTGAGTGCGAACCCCGGATCACTTGGGATTTCCGAGTGAGCCACGCTGTGTCTCTCAGAACGGTTGTTGCCTTGGTTCCGGGAGCACGTGCAGTGTGCCAGGTATGTGCTGGGTACTTCATGACAAAATTTCATAAATCCACAAAATGTTCCCAGGAGGGCATATGGCCCACTCCATCCCACCACTAACGAAGCCAAAGAGGGCCTAAAATTCCCAGGATGCTGCCCAAGGTTGTCCTGCAGGCCTGGATCTGACTCCAAAGCCCACACCCCCTCTACCACATTGATTTTGCAGTAGAAAAATAAAATGGTCCATAATGCTGTCTCCTCCACCAATAATCCTGTGTCAGAGCCTTCCCTACTCCGTGCATCCCCAGTCACCCCTCCTGGGTGTTTGGGGGTTTCCTACAGGTCCTCTGGGACGATCTGAAGGTTAGATAATGTTTGGGTCATTTTGCTGCCAAAGAATCATCAACACACATAAAAGGAAAGATAAAATCCTGCCTGGTCACCATTTATGCACTGGTTCTCATTTAGCTCAGGGTTGTCACTTTTAATGTCCCTTCAGAAGGGAGTAGAGCTGGTTTATACTGAGTCACAAGCACTCAGGAAGCAGAGAGCCCATGCCACACCCTTGACACTGTGTACTGTGGAAGGGGGAGTGAACATTAACCAGAAGGCAAATACGGAAATATCAAAGAGGTGGTGTGTGGAGCAAAAAAGCAAGGAAAGCTGGACAACAGTGGCTAAGCTCGTGGCCATGGAAATCAGCCAAAGTCTGGGTTCAAATCTCTCCTTTCATACTCACCAGGTGCATAGTTTGGGGCAAATTACTGAACCCTTTTTAGCCTCCACCTTCTCTGTAAGTCTAGGGTGATGATAATACATTCCTCTGAGACTTGTGATACAGATTAAATGATAAAAAGTATAGAACATGCCTGGGAGACCGTCTAGCATTTTTTTTTTTAATTACACTGTTCTTTTAAATGTTCTACAGCATGTTCAGATTCAGGCTAAATCACCCACCATGTGAATCTATCAGCATTAGCAGTAAGAATGGCTCTTTTGTGATGAGCAGGTGAGGCTATGCAAGCACCAAAGAAAGAGAGTGATGTGTCCCCTAGATTCTACTTAAGAGGAAAGATGGTGGACAAAAAAGCAACAGGTGTTTAGAAATATACGCAGAACAGACTTTGGAGGAGAATGCCAAGTGTTGACTGACCTGAGTACTGGTCCTATGTAGGGGCATCCTGGTCAACGGATGTCATGCAAAAATGGGAACTGGCAGGGACTGGGAAATAGCAGCCCCACGACTTGGAGAAAGTAAGCTCCCGGCTCATAAGAGGCAGGATGAAAGCTGATCCCAGTCCTTCCTGAAAAGAGAAAATGAGGGTATTCGATAGAACAGTGCGTGGGATCCGTGTGGATGCGGCGGTTCTGGCCGCGTACAAAAGTCTACCGTGCCGTTTTGGATACCTTATTATGAAAAGGCTATGATGCCATTAGTGAGACCCAGTGCAATCCAGCTGGTGTGATCGGGGGCACACAGTGCCGTGGACACTTTAAAGGGGAAGTGAAACCAGGCTGGCGTTCTCCAGGAAAAGGGAGATTGAGAGGAGGGCTTTGCGGAGTGACACAGCATTCTGCTGTGAAAACGGAATACAAGCTGAAACGGCTGATATAGGAGTCCACTGGTCGTTCTCGCCGCCGCCCTTGCACTTCCCCCAATGCAAACAAGGCAGGGCAGCCTAAATGAATTGTGTGTTAACAAGGGAATTCAATAGATGGGCATTTAAGAAAACTAAACCTGGGAATCAAACAGAAAAGGAGAAAAAGAGAATGATGCATCACAGAATTAAGGCAAAGATTGCCTACAGCAACCAGTCTGGGGATTTTGGAGAAAAAGAAAAAGGAAACCAAGAAAGACTGAGCAGTTGATATGCTTCAGAACTGACCCTGAAGTCCAGTACCCGGGTTCAACCCTCACCCATGAGTTGTGTGTCTTTGGGCAAGTCCCTTAACTTCTCTGAGCCTTTTGTTTTTGGGACAATTAAAAATAATACTGTGTGTAAAATACGTAGAATTGGACCAGCTGTGGAATGGGCCCTCAGAAAGTGGTAGCTGTTGTTAGCGCGGCGTTTTTTTAGCCAGTGTTGGTCCACATAGCATCATTGGGACAAGGTTCATGTTTTACATGTGAGGAAACCAAGGCTCAGAGAGATTAAATATTTTGCCCGAGGTCACACGGGCAGTAAATATCCGAGCTTGTATTTGATCCCAGGTTTGTGTGACACATTCACTCCTATCCTGCCTCATGCAGGTGATAAGGGGACAGACAAAACCCTACATGCTAGCTATGCTTAATCCATGCCTCCTTCATAGTTAAATATTTATCTAGGAACCTAAGTCATTAGCACATATTTACATGATTCCTACATCCATGAGGGCTCTGCAGCCCTCAGTGAAACCCCGGCTTGTATTTGGAGATCCTGGGGAGATGGACATCCTCAGGAATCAAAATAAGTAGGGCGTGTGACTGCATGCATTACGGTCTGATAAAAAATAGCATTCGACACAATGGCTTGGAGAGAGAAGATTTGGTTATTTAGCAAGTGACTATGGGGCATCTCTGAAGATTTATAAACTTTCTGTGTGCACGGACGTATTCCTGCCCTCAGCAAGCTTACTGTCTCGTAGGGGCATCTGTGGATACAAGCTGCTATTCATCATCCATCCTTCTTTGCAGACTTCAGTTCAGAGTCTGGATTTTGTTCAGGACTGTCTAACCCCAGCAATGGATCATTCTTGACCTGGACAACTCATTCTCCTTTCCCAGAGATAGATCAGTGATGCCTATATGTCTCAGTTCTAGCTAATAAGATGTAAGGAAATATGTGTAGGAAACTTCTCTCTTTCTCTGGCAAGAGAGACACCTGAGAAAAACACTTCTCCCATGCCTGCTTTCCTTGTGCTTGGTATGTTGAGGTGAGGATGTGATGCTTGGGGCCATAGCAGCTATGTTGCAACCATAAGGGAAAACATTACTGATACATGACAAATCAGGGAGACAGAGTTTAAGTTCTTGGTGACATTATTAAACTGCTAGACCAATCCTGAAACCACGTACTTCCATATGTCTTGCTATGTCAGTTAACTAAGTTTTTTTTTTCTTAAAAACCTGTTACTTGGACTTTCTCTTACCAGATTAATAATATGAGATGACCTTGGGATGGGACCTGGGTTTGAATTTTTAAATAGTCCCAAATCACTCTAATAGGAGTAAGAGTGTGAACCACTTTCCTACCCCATGAAAATCTTAAGTTTCATGGGAAGTGTTAGGGCATTCAGGAGAGGAGAAGACTTCTTTCTGGACAGAGTATCAGTGAAAACATCTTGGAGAAGGTAACATTTGATTTGCCCCGGATGAAGAAGTTGGATCTGGACCTGTGAGGATAAGAGAGAACGGTATTTGAGTGAGCAAAGCCCTGAGAAGCAGAGGCTGTTTATGGGGATGGGCCAGTAGCTCTATTCGGCTGGACCATAAGTTGTGCAAAGTAGGAGATGAAGCTGGAAAGATGGTTTGGTGCTGGGCTGGGTGTTGGGTGGCTGTTCAGGGTCATTCTAGGGACTTGGTGCCTAACACTGAGCTAGTGGCTCTAGAAGATGCAAGAGAAGGTTAAGACCCAGCCTGTACCACTGCTCTGCTTCCAAAGCAATTGAAAAGACAAGAAATACTCATATGGAACTCTCAGGAACACAAAAAAGCCATCTGCATGAATTTAAACTTCCCAGGGGATGGCTCAGGGAGAAATAGCCTCAGGATGTCCGAGTCTGGAGAGAAGGGTGTGGAGCAGAACAGAAGCATGAACTATAGGATGTTAAAGGTGGATAGATAGCAACTGGCTCAGTATCTCACTTCGTAAATGATATGGGAATTCCATTTCTGACTGGACTGTGTCTAACCTCATCTAGACAAGGATTTCACTAGTTTACATTTATTGTTGGGCCGTTTCAGTGATCATTCAGTTTTGTTTTTTTTTTTAACATTATACGCGAATCAGTGTTCTTGTTTAGCCCACTGACCAAGTTTTGCCTTACTAGCTGGGGGTGGGGAGCGGATAAGTTGAAGCATTGGTTTTGCTACTCTGTAATACTAATACAACCAGTTCCCTTCTCATGGCCCCATAGGATTCTTTGACCCTTGCCTTTGGGGTGACTTGATTTGGGTGACTGGAATATGTTGGATGTGATGCCAGCAGAGACTTTTATTTTGCGTGCTCGTTTGGGAATGCCCTTTTGTGTCATCACTATGAGAAAAGTATTCCCCAGGGCACCCACTGATTCTCAAAGAAAAAGAAACATATGGAGCAAAACTGAACCCCATCCATGATCTGAAGCCAAGCCCAGCCAAGCCTACATCAGATCAGACAAACTCCTGCTCACCTACAGATACCTAAGAGGTAAATAGATGTGGTAATAAGCCACAGCATTAATGTGGCAATAGCCCACTAAAACATACAGCGACAGAGATTAGGCCTACTCCCTTTTACACCTGAATGCTCTTCAAATAGATAGAGGTCATTATTATTCCCCGAAAATATCATCATTTTCTTCTCATTTGTCCCCAGTTGCTGATAACCACGCTTTGTGTGACACGCATTCCAAATCCCTCCCGTATGTAATTGCTAACTCTTTCACTCAGAACTGAGCAAACAATACTCCACATGTAATATGCCCCTCACAGATTCTATTAGGACCATCACTGCCCTTCAACTGAAAATAATACCTTATTACTGCTTAAAATGGCATTAAATAAAAAAGCAGTTCCGTTGTTGGAGCATATTGAGCTTTGTGTTGATTAAAACCCTCCGATCTTTTCCGACTCAATTGCTGTCAATCCAGCTCTCCGACCCTGTATTTACATAGTTGCCTTTTTTTTTTTATGTTAAAGACAGATTCTATTACACTGAAATTGTGTATGGTTAGTTTTCACCTAACAACAAGAACTGTCCATACAATTTGAAACCTTATTCTGCCATCAAACAATACCAACTATTCCTTCCCTATCTATACCATCCATAAATTGGGTGAGGATGCCTGCGGTGCCCTTATCCAAATCACTGAAGAAAGAATATTGAATATAAGAGGTGTAATGACAAAAACCATATGGCGTATATCTAGAGATTTCCAGGTTGAAGGTAAGTGTGGTTGGTTGAAATCAGCAACAAATCCCCTTTTAACTGCACAGTCCTCTTACCTGTGTTTTGGCATGTTGTCCCCAAGAATATTATGAGTGACATGATCACTTACTTAGATCAATATTTATCAGTGAAGTAATTTTTAGCAAAAATGGAAGTAGGTTAGTACTGTCTGATCTGCTCTTGGAGAACCAATATTAGGCCTTGGTAATTACTTCTTTTTTTTCTATGGGCTTATCCATATTGTTTAATAATCTCTACCTTTAAAATTTTTCAGGAAATTTCTCGTTGACGACATAGCATACTTTGATACATGTGTTCTAAGATGCCGTGTCTTAGGACACGTCACCCTGCACTTGGCCCAGTCTCCCACATTGCCTCCGGGACCAGAGGCATTCGTGCACCACCCCAAACCCACTCTGCCCTTGGGAGCAATTGAGCGGCCCCAGCATGGGCATGCATTGCTCCCGCAGTTACGAAGCCAGATTATACAGTGTCCGTCTGTGTTACAGATGGAAGGGCTCACTGAAGCAGCAGCTGGGATCCTCACTTCACATGATGCAGTTCTCATGTCCCGCCCCAGGACTTGCCTCTTGCCACTGAGGTGCAAGACGCTATGACAGCCACTAGGCACTTTCACGTGTCCACCTCAGAAGTGCAGAGGAGCCGGAATCTCTTGGACATCCTTCTTCCTTCCTCCTTGCAGACGGGTGGGATGGAGACGAGGCAGTTTCCTATGTTCTTCCAGAAGACATCCAGTTAAGTCTAAGTGATCAACGCTGACGTGCGTGACTCTCTCTCCTTCCCCGCTTCCTTGGTACCAAAGCTCTCACCACAGGCTTTGCCTCTAGCTAAGCTGACACTCATGGTGTCCTGCCTCTATCCCCTTGGCACTCACTTCCTCTACTCACAGATGACTTCCTCCCCCCATCCCTTTACCTGGCATCTCCGCCTGCACATAGGGGTAGGCTGGATGTGCTGGAGAATTGATGTCCCACTGAAGCAGAGGATAAATACCTCAGATTCCTCCCTCTTCGAGCAGGACAACTCAGCGAGCTCCACCCTGTCTCTTGGAGGTCCCCAGTGGGACTGAGCCCCAGCTGCCCACGGCGCCAACCATCAACACATTCTTTATTGATCCTCCTTCCTGTCTTATTTGGTTTTCCCACTCCTGTTTTGGTGCTTCCTAGGATCATCTCCCCAACAAATTACTTCTACTTAAATCCCTGGCTCTGGACCTGTGGAGAACTGAACCTGAGGCACTAGAGAGCTTGAGACCTCGCCCACGATAAGAACCCCCTCCTCACTCACATCTCCCATTCTGATGCGAGGAATGACAAGGGTATTTGTTGACCAGCTGGGTTTTTAATTCTTTCCTCTATTCTGGACATACTGTTTCTGAGTAAAATTTAGTCAAAGACCTAAGTCATCAGATACACATAATAGTGTGTTACCATAGCGTTACAGCTTGTCATCTGCAACATTATGTTACTAGAGCTCACTTCTGGGTTTCGTTTGTGTCAAAATGTTATTTCTATAATTTGAATCGGTAATAAATGGGAACATGGTAAAAAAAATAGGTGTGAAATGGTAGATAATGACAGTAAGCACCTCTCATCCTAAATCTACCATCCTGTGACTAGTTTCTTAAGTGTTTTTCCAGAAATATTCTACAAATTAACAGTCACACACACACACACACAACACACACACACACACACACGCTCACACACTTGTCTTCCTATCCTTATAGAAGTATACTCTTCAGACTCTTCTGAATGTTGTTTTCTCAAGTGAGGGTAAATCTTGTGATCATTTCACACCAGTAAACCTAGACTTGCCTTATTCTTTTTACAGCTGTGCAGGTCTCCACTATATGGCTCAATTTTGCATTGATGGCTGTTTAGGTAATCTCTGTAACCATCTAAAACCTTAAAACAACAACTGTTTTGGTGGGGAGATAGCTCAAGTGGTAGAGTGCATGCCTAGCATGCATGAGGTCCTGGGTTCAATCCCCACTATTCCATTAAAGTAAGTAAATAAATAAAAAACCTAATTACCTCCACTTATACACAAAAACCAATCGTTTTGTTTGCTCCCAGTTCTGCAGTCTGAACTGGGCTTGGTTGGGCAGTCCCGCTGGTCTTGCCTGTAGTCATTCAGCTGGCGGGTGGATTTGGGGCTAGCACACTGGGAAGGCTGGGTCTCTTGCTGTCACTCCAGGTAGTCTCAGGGCCTCTCTCTTTCTCCATGGGCCTTCCATGGCCTCTCTATGTGGCCTCCCCAGCAGTGTAGCTGGACTTGTTATGCAGTGGCTCCAAGTTCTGGAAGCTGCCAGGCCTTCTTAGAGTTTAGTCTAGAAACTAGCCTATCCTCACCTCTGCTGGGTTCTCGTGCTGGACCAGGTCATAGACTCAGCCCAGATTCAAGGGGAAGGGATTTCACAAAGGTGTGGACGTGGAGAGATGGGGTTCATTGGAGGTCACCCATCTGATAGAACACTGCAGGGGATTTCATGGGAAACTAACTAGTTAGGGGATCAGGGCTCCCAACAGATGTATATCCCCTTCTATCGGATTTATGATATTTTATTTGAAAAGATAATTATGCTTTTTAATAATGGCTGAAAAATCACTAATTTACATCATGGAATTATAAGAGGATTTAGCGAGATCATCCAACTCTTCCCCTTCATTTGACCGATGACAGATCTGAAAATCTAAAAGGTTAATTAATGGTCAAAAGAATGACCACATGCCCCTGACTCGCGGTCCCAGGGTCGGCACCCCAAGCCTTTATCCCCCTTCTCATGCCTTCCTGTTTCCCACTGATTTTCCACTTATGGGCTTCAATCCATTCGCTGGCTTAACCAACATTTATTGAGCACCCGTTATGTTCCAGGTGCTGTTCAAGAAGGTCAGTATTTCAGGATTTCTAGCCTCACACACGTGAGTGGTGGGCTTGGACCATCTCATGAGCCCTGCTGCTGTTCATCTTCAAGTTCACATTGAGGGATATTACGTTGGAAGCTTGAACTGTGCCACGGTGGGAATATTTACAGCACAAAAATTCGCAAACACTACGAATCAGGACTCTTTGTCCCCCAAAGAGCTGGTTGTTAAACATTTACCAGCCCACCCTGGACTTAGTCCTAAATCAGGCTGTGAGGGGTTCCTGTACCATGGCCCTGCTGACCTAGGGGTATCTCTATTTTCATTCCTTTATTCACTCATTTAGTAAATGTTTATGGATCAGCTACCATGTTATAGGCCTTGTCTAAAAGAAACTGTCTCTATTCTTTACCAGACAATCGTTTTTAGGCAGGGAGGTAAGCCAGATCTGATTTTTTATTTTTTTTAAATTGAAATATGGTTTATTTACAATATTGTGATAGTTTCAGGTGTACAGCAAAGTCATTCAGTTATACATATATATCTCTCTAATTTTTTAGATTCATTTCCGTTCTGGTTTATTATAAGATATTGAATATAATTCCCTGTGCTATATAGTATGTCCCTGTTGTTTAATGATTTTATGTAGAGTAATGTGTATCTGTTAATCCCAAACGTCTAATCCCAACCTCTTCCCCTTTGGTAACCATGTTTGTTTTCTATGTCTGCGATTCTATTTCTGCTTTGTAAATAAGTTTATTTGTATCTTTTTTTTTTAAGATTCCACATATAAGTGCTATCATATGATATTTGTCTTTCTCTGTCTGACTTACTTCACTTCGCATGATAATCTGTAGGCCCATCCTAGATTTGATTTTTTAAGAGAGGCTGGTCATCTAGTGACCATTCTTGGGGTAGAATGATCCGATTTTTAAATGTGAGCAACAACTTTTTTAAAGTTTAAACTACTGCCTGGGCCAAATTAAACACATCTTTAAGTTATATTTGTCCTGGGGGCCACCAGTTTGCAACCTCTGCTTTAATCCTAACAAAAATATATGCCATCCAGGCCCTGGCCTCTCCAATCTTCCATTCCCACCAGTCATGCTGCAGCTAAACCACCTGAAAATCCACCTTCTACACTGTGTCTCTCATGATAAGTTTTAGATGCATGTTCAAAATAGTCTACTTTGCTTAAAGACCTTTGGGGTTTCCCCGGTGAAGTCCATTTCTCCAGCATCATATTCCACTCTTCACTAAGATGCACGTATCTTCTTTTAGTTTCTTGAATAGCCTGTGCTTTCTGCCACAGGGCCTTTGCACTTGCTGTTCCTTCTTCCTGGAACACTGAACTTTCACCTCACTGACAACACAAAGACAGTTTGCTCGGGGAATCTCCATTCTCCTAGACTGGATCAAGTTTGTCTAATTTATCCCCTGTTATTACCATATTTTGCACCTTTGTAGCACTGTGGTGACCACAAGAATGTATTTCTTAGATCTTTTTTACTGAGGGGAACATAATTGACTGACACCCCAAGCTGCTGACTCCAAATCCACCATCACCTCTCTGCTGAGGCCACACTTCCCATGAACTGCTTCCAGACTGTGACTGAGCACAACAGGATAATGAAGGCTGGTCCCTTCTTGAGAACTTGTCTCTTTTGATGGGCAGCTTTGGTCTTGCCAGGTCTTCCTTAGAGCTACGCTGCAGCCTAAGACTACCCATCTCTCTCCTTCCCAGAACTGCTTCACTGCCTGATCTCTCTCCCAGGCTTCTCATCCCCCAGCCTAGTTTCACTCCCAAATAAATCTCTTCCCTGTTTAGTCCTGTCTTAGCGTCTGCTTCTCAGAGGCCATGAAATAACACAAGCGTCTATTACAGTGGCAAATGTATACTTACGTATGCAGTTATTTGACAAATGCTTACCTCCCAGATCAGACTGGGCGGGCAGGATCAGTTCAGAGATGTGTTTATCTTTGGCTTACATTAAATCCCAGCATCTCCACTGGGGCCTGGCACACAGTGGGTACTCAGTAAACACCTGCTGATTTAACATATGAATGAGACAAGTGAAAACACAAGGCACTCAGAAAATGGAAGCTATAGTTAAATGTAATGTAGGCTTGTCCTAAGTATAGGCTGTGCTAATTTCAACATGGGAAACTGAAATTGGGGAGTGTCCCCAGGAGAAAAGGTAAATAAACATAAGGCAAATTCAGCCAGCCCAAGCAGTCCAGGTGGTAATTTAGGGGCTTAGAACTGGATTACATTTCAGTGTACTTGGAGGCACCTCTGCTTTCTTCTTCCCTAAGTTGTGACAGTTTGGTAGCAGAGAACACACTGAGCTAACAGAGGAGTCAATTCGAATACTGTCCAAGGTAACCTCAGAAGGAGGAGGCAATGAAGGCAGAGTTGACAAAGGAGTTTTGAGACCAGAATAAATTGAAGTCAACAATGACCCAGCTCAGCATCTTGGGCAAGTCATTTTCCCTCTTCAGATTTTGACGTTCTGGTCTGCACCCTGAGAGGGGTGGCCTGGGGACCCCGAGGCTCTTCTAGACAGCCGTGGATTCTAAGTGGAGTGGACAGAGGAGAGTCCTCTTTCTTATTTCCTCACTGTAGTCCCAGTATCTACCCCAGAGCCTGGTACTTGGGAGGCTCTCAATAAATCTTGCTTGAATGAATTAACAAAAACATGAATGGAGGGTACCTCCTCTTTCCCCTGGGCACACAGTGTTCCGGGGCCCCAGTGCGTGCTGGCAGGGAGAGCAGGAAGCAGCTGTTTACCTCTGAGGGAGCGGCTGGGCGATGTGCCTGTGCAAACAGCCATTTACCCAGGTGTCAACAGGAGCCACTGAGAGAGAACACACACTTACTCCTTTCCTCCCGCTAATGGTCCAGAAATCCCGGTTTGCCTCTCTGCATTTTCCCAGGCACTGCTGGAGTGGGAGCCTGGTGTTTTTCTGACCCAGCCGGGAGTTAAGCAAGACCCTGACCCTCACCCTCACTCCCCCTACTCTTATCCCAAGTCACTCCTTCTCTGGTGACAAATCAGGATGAATATCAGCATCTCACATTATCTTATGATTGAATGTTTCTGCCTGCTTGCTGGCTGTACCCTTCCACCAGAATGGAAATGCCTTGAGAGCAGACCACTTGTCTTGCTCATTGCCCTATTTCCACACCTGGAGGAGTGTCTTATACCGGGTGGGGCTGCCCAGTCAATAGATATTGACCAACTGCTAGATGAGTAAGGTTCGCGCCAAGCCTGCTCTAGTGCAATCACTAGCCCGAGGTGGTGCCTGAAATTTCCACCCCTAAACTCACCTCTTTGGGGTAAGTCACCATTCTTTACTCAGTCATGACATAGAGCTTTCACAGTTTTTGTCGTATGTTTTACTCTTATTTACTTAATAATATTTCATCTCTCCTCTTTAAAGAAATTTATTTCAAATACTGTATGTCATGACTGTAAATGGAAACCAATATCGTTTTCCATACATAGAAAGTAACCATAAAAATAGATACTATGAAAAAGAATGTGTATGTGTAACTGAATCACTATGCTGTACTCCAGAAACTAACACAATATTGTAAATCAACTATACTTCAATAAAAAGAAATAAATTAATATATAAGTATATAAACAAATATAATGATCCAAACCTTTGTGCCAAAGGGATGGTAGATGGAGCTCTATTTCAACATATTTTTTCTTTGTAAAACTAGGCATTTTGTTGTAGGCATTTACAAAATGCTGTTAAGATAGGTTTCACCAGACTTCCAAAGGAGACTTCCAAAAGTATCTTCTCTCAGAACCCTCAAGAAGAGATACCAGGATACAGTCTGCTAATGGTCCAAGCTTGAGGCCTGTTCTTTATTAAAAAGGAAAATCAAATAGTGTTAGGATAGGGTGTAAGGCACATTGACACCTACCTGAGAACTTCTGTGTCATAATCAGAAAGACTAAAAGGGAATAGAAAAGAGAAGGACTTTTGGGGTGTAATTTAGTGTCTGTGGGCTATATTAAGTCGTCCCAGTTACCTTGGGTTAAGGTAGGGTCTTCAGAAATCCCACTTAAAGTACATAATTATTTAGAGTTACATTAAATTGCACCACAATTATTTAGGGTTAAATTGCAAATCCATTATTTTGAACTAATTTATCAGTTCATATTGCTAAATATTTGTTGTATGACTATTGTGGATGAAGTTTGTGTGTTAAGCCCAGTTACTAAATATTTCTTGAGTAATGGGGGGGGGGGGAGAATGGTTATGTGACCATGATATCAATGTATGTGTGACAAAAATCTAGTATCTATCATGCTAGATGAATCCCAAGATGCTATGAGCATGATGAGAAGGTAGCTCAGTCTGGGGTTGGAAGGCAGGGCCAGGGAAGGCTTCCTCAGTAATCTTTGAGCTAAATCCTAAAGGATAAACCTACGTTTTATTTTTCAAAACTGCCTGATCATGAGAACTATCTTTAGGACTTATTAAAATACTGATTCCTGGGCTCTCATTCAGACCATGTGGACCAGAGTCTCCAGTAGAAGGTCCTGGAAATCTTAAAAAAACAAACAAACAAAAAACAAGTGCTTCAGGTAATTCTTGTAAACAGGCAAGTTTGGAAACCATTGTGCTACCTAAGTCAGTTTCAAAATTGACTGTGCATTAGAATCCCTTAGGTAGCTTGTTAATATATGGATTAATATGTTGAGCCTAACTAATCAGATTCTCCAATTCAAATGGCATGACCATTTTAAGATGCTCCAAGATAATTCTTGTGCTCACCATATCTTAAGAATCATTGAGCTAGAGGGTGAGCAGTGTGGAGGTTACAGTGTGTATAACAAACATTTCAGGCAGAGGGAAGAGCATAAGTAAACAGTACATGGTATATTTGGGAATCTTCAAGTACCAGAGCACAGAGAGGGACCACCGTAGAAAGGGCCCTGATTGCCATGATAAGGAGCCTGGAATTTCTCTTACAAGTCAGTGCTTCTGACCTGTGTCTGTGTATATGTGCTTGGAGAAACACTCATCCGAATCACCTTTAGAAACTGCCAAGATGTTTTATAAGTGGGAAGTTGATGAACAAGGATAAGTACCAGGATATTTTTTTGGTAACTCCACCAGCTTTGGAGTTCATTTAAAATTTTTTTTGAAGTCTAGCGTACTCACAGGAAAAATGCACAAATCTAAGATCAGAGAGCTTGATGAATTAGCACAAATAAAATACCCATCTACCACTCCGATAAAGAACACTACCGTCATCCCTGAAGCCCTATTTTTGGCCCTACCAGTTGATACCCTTGCTTTATCCCCACAGTTAACCACTATCTTGACTTCTAACATCATAGATTAGTTTTATCTATTTTTTGAACTTGATAAAAAATGGAATTTTTGTACAGCATATACTTTCTGAGTCTGGATTCTTTCACTCAACATCGTGTTTGTGAAGCTCATCTGTGATGTTGCAATACTTTATTTGCCTATTCTATTGTTTCAAGATGCTGGCAATTACAAATTATGCTACTGTGGACATTCTTGGATATATTTTTTGGTGCACATATGTATTCATTTATGTTGGGCATATATCTTTGAGTGGAATTCCAGGATCATAGGGTATGTGCATGTTCGATTTTTATATACTTGTTAAAGAGTTTTTAAAGTGGTTCTTACCAGTTTATAATCCCACCAGAAGTATGAGAATTCCAGTTACTCCATGCCTTTACCTCACTTACTGTTAACAGTGTTTTTCATTTCAGTTATTCTAGTGGATAAGCAGTGGTAAGTCCTTGTAGCCTTACTTTACATTTTCCCAGTGACTACTAAAGTTAAACACCTTACCATGTGTTTATTGGCCATTTGGATACCCTTTTGAAAGATGCCTGTTTAAACCTTTTGCCTATTTTTTCTATATTTTTCTTATCTATTTGTAGGAGTTAATATATATTCTGGATATGACTCATTTAGTTTCAGTATTTCAATTTTTTTCTCACTCTGTAGTTGGCTTTTCTACTCTCTTAATAATATCTTTTACTGAACAGAAATTCTTAATGTTAATGAAGCCCAAATTACCAATCTTTTTCCTTTATAGTGTTTATTATGTTCTGTTGGGAAATCTTAGCTTATCCAAGATCATGAAGATATTCTCCTCTACTGTGCTCTGGACACTCTATTGTTTTACCTCTCACATGTACATCTATAGTCTGCTTTGGGTGTATGTGGTGAAGTATGAATGAAGACTTTAAATTTCATATGAACTTTTAAGGATTCAGAACCATTTTCTGAAAAGACCATCCTTTCTCACTGCCCCGCAGTGTCGCCTTTTTCATAAAACTAGTGTCCGTATGTGTATGGGTCTCCTTCTGGACCCTCTGTTATCTTTTAGTCAGTTTTTCTATCCTTGCACCGATACACATTGTCTTAACAACTATAGCTTCATAATAAATCTTGTGCTCTGGTAGTGTAAGTCTTTCAACCTGTTCTTTTTCAAGATGGTCTTGCTATTCTCGGATATCTCTTATTTAATATAAAATTTAAATCAGCTCATCAGTTTCCAAGAAATATCTGTTGAGATTTTGATTGGTATTGCACTTATTCTGTGTAAATATTTGGGGAGACTTGATATCTTTACATACTGTGCCTTTGTTTTTGAAGCTTTCTGTTTTAAAATTTTAGGTTGCAGTTATTTTCTTTCTGCACTTTGGGTTTATTATTCCATTGCCTTATGACATTTCATTTGAAGTCGCCTGTAAGTCTAATTGTTACTTCTTTAAAGTAAAGACATTTCCTTCTTTTAAGATCTTTCTGTTTGTCTTTGGCTTTTAGTATTTTTATTATAATGTGGTAAGTATCCATTTCTTTATATTTATGTTATTTGAGATTCAAAGTTCTTGAATCTTGGATTGACATCTTTTGTTTTGAAAAACTTTAGCCATTATTTCTTCATATGTTATTTCTGTTCCATTTGCTCTTTCCTCGTCTTTTGAGACTCCCCTTAAATGTCTTTTTTTAGAAAAACCATGTCCATAAGTCTGCTAGTCTCTAAACTGCATTCACCTTTTTTCTCTTCTCTCTCTCTGCTTTAGTTCAGGTATTTTCTTCTCATATTGCATCTAGCTTACTAAGCTTCCCTTCATCTCTGCCTAATCTACTGTTGACTTTATCTGGTGTATTAATTTCAATTATTTTATTTTTAAATTATAGAATATTATTTCATTTTTTGTAGTTTCCAGTTTTTGGCTGAAATTCTGATTCTTTAAAGTATAATTCTTGAAAGTAATTTCTTTAAAGTATTTACATAATTTTTTTATTGCACTGTAGTCAATTTATAGTGTGTTAATTTCTGGTGTACAGCATAGTGATTCAGTGATATATATATATTTATATATATATATATATAAATTCTTTTTCATATTCTTTTCCATTTCTATTACAAAGTATTGAATATGGTTCCCTGTGCTATACAGTAGGACCTTGTTGTTTATGTATTTTATATACAGTAGTTAGTATCTGCACATCCCGAACTCAAATTCATGTCTAATAACTCCAGTATCTGTATACTCTCTCATCTATTTCTTTAGTCATGTGATTTTGTCCCCTGAGATGACTAGTCGTTTCAAATTAAATACCAGATGTTGGTGTATTTTTAAAAAATGAAAATAATTTGAGACTCTGGGTAACTTTATTTTCTTGCAAAGAAGATTGGCTTATACTTATAGCAAACTGAGTAGGGGCAGATCACCCAATCCAGTCGGGGTCTGAGTTCATTAAAACTGGACTCCACTCTTTGTGAGGGCTAGTTTATTTCTGGTTCACCTCTTATTTCTATAATATGGTCTTCTGTTGAGGCCAGTGGAAAACATGGGATGCTTTTCCTTGCTGGGTTCTGAGCTCCCGTTTTCTTCCTCAGTGTGATAGGACTGCCGGAAGCATTGCTCAGCTTCTCTGCTCCAGCCACTGCTTGTGAATCAGATAAAGACCTTGAGGGGGAAAGCAGACTGAATATTGAACTCACATTTTTGCTCTTGCCTTTTCTCAAGGGTCTTAGCCCCTCCAGTCCTTGCAGACTTGGTAGCTCTTTGATGCCTTCAACCCAAATCAATCATATATTTTCTCTGGCTTTTCTAATTGTCCTTTGCTGATGGATTAGTGTGCAGCCAACAAGTCTACCATTATAGTCTCCAAAATATATTGTTCCATGGGAAAAGGAAGTTATAAAAGAATATGTGTAGTGTGAGCCTGTATTCCACAAAATAAAAAAAATTTGTTGCAACAGTCACAGAAGTGTAATCTGAAAAAGGAGTCACCAGTCCGCTTACACTGGCTACCCATTATTATTTTCTGCACTATCTACTTTTGTAATGTTTGGACTTCACTCTTCAATGAGGATATATTCATACATAAGGGGAAAATAATAAAGTCATTTTTAAAAATTGAAGAAATGAAAATGGCATAATAGACAAAACAGCTGGAAAGCAAGCTTGTCTTTACCTGTGTTTCCTAATTTGGGAAAGCCAAGCTTACCGGATCTCCAGTAATATGTGGAGCGGTCACGTCCTGGTTAGACTCATGCTGTATGTCACAGTAACTTCCCCTTCCTCAGCGACATTATGATCTCCTCTTTGATTTCCTCAGTGATCCAGTGGTCGTTTAGTAGCATGTTGTTTAGCCTCCACGTGTTTGTGGCTTTTGTAGTTTTTTTTTTTCTTTGCAGTTGATGGAGCTACTTTATGGAGGCACCTCTTAGTTCAGCAACTTTCCAGGGTGGTGAGTTACCTGCAGGGACACAAATTTACTCACTGTTTCTTGTTAACTACTTGATTTGTAAATAAAAGGGAAACCAAAATTATAGGCATCTTCCAGCTCTAGGAAAACATTTATTTTTCCAAACTAACTTTAGCATGCAACTAATTAAAAAGAACTTCCTTCTTAGAAAGAGAGACACTGACACAGAGAGGGCTACAATTTACATAAAGTCTCAATTTGAAAAATCCATTCCATTGTTTTTCAAGTGAATACTGAAATCCAAATTTGGCAGTAAATACTTATCTAATTTCCCCTTATTTATTCTACCTAGGTTTCTAGTGTTTTATGATCATTTTGAATCTGAATTTTGTCTCCACCTGTGTTAACTCATGCTCTCATTATTTTGTCAACTGAAGCAGACATGTCCTAATCTAAGTTATTTATGAAAATGTTGAAACTTTTTCTTTAAAATCAGAATCAAGGGCAGAATAAAGTGAGACTTTACTAAGGGTTTCTCTGTAGATTGTCAATAATAAATCGACATCCTTTGTGTGTGAACACTCAATCTACTTCAAATCCACCTGACTACAGTATAAACCTATCCACATTTCCCTTGCTCCACTACAGCTGCCAAACATTTTATTACCATTCAAATCTTCTCCTTGGTGAACTAAGCCAGCCCTCACGTACCTGCTCACATTGTACCATGTTGTATGTCAATTGTATCTCAATAAAACTGGACCAAGGATGAACAAGCTGGGCCAGTTACTCCAACATTTTCCATCTCAAGAGTTTGGTAAAGAGTTGATAAAAGTAGATCTTAAAAGTTCACATCACAAGAGAGAAATTGTAACTGTGTAAGGCGACGGATGTTAACTAAGCTTATTGTGGTAATCATTTCCTGACATATATGCAGTTAACCCATGAACAACATGAGTTTGAACTGCGCAGGTCGACTTACGCGTGGATTTTTTTTCCCAGCAAATATGGTACCTGTATTTTCATTTTACAGATCTTTAACTAAGTGTGGGGAAATTTTTGAGTTTAATTAGAGATCACAATATGTGGAATCAGAAGAACTAGGGTTTGAGTCCTGATTTTATCCAAACTGCTTCAGCTTCCTGCCTCTGAATGAGGCATTCCTTTGTTTTGGGGGCAGCAATAGCAGTTATGCAGAGTTTTGGCTGTGTGGGAGCATTGGCGCCCCCAACAGCCACAGTGTTCAAGGGTTAACTATATATATATATATATATACACACATATATCACAAATCACTATGCCATATACCTTAAACATATACAATGTTATATGTCAATTGTATCTCAATAAAACTAGGAAAATAATTTTAAAAAGAGGCATGGAGCCTGAGTCTGCTAGTTGTAAGAAGCCAAACAGGAGGGTCATGTGACGTGCGGCCCGAGGCCACCCCTGTGGGGCACCTATGATGGGCCTTGTACAAGCAGAAGAGTGGGGCACTGATCTGTAGGGAAGGAAAAAAAAGAACCAAAGCATACATGCTGAGAGGAGTAACAATTTGAAACCAGAAAGAGGGAAAAAGATGAAGCAAAAAACTGTCTGTCGGTTTCCTGGTTCCCATGAGGTCTAACTCTATAACCTGCTCTTTGATTTTGTGAGTTTTTCTGTAGTTTTAAAATAAACTCCCTTTTGACTTGAGCAAATCTTGTAACTGTGTTCCCCCCCAAATTTCATATGTTGAAACCCTGACTCTCAGTACGTCAGAATTTGACTGTATTTGGAGACAGGGCCTTTAAAGAGGTGGTTAAGTTAAAATGAGGCCTTTAGGGTGGTCCTTAATGCAGTCTGACTGGTGTCCCTGTAAGGAGAGATTAGGACATAGAGAGAGAACGCAGGGGTGCCCTAGCACACAGACAGGTGACCAGGAGAAGAAGCAGCACTTGGCTGGCCATGCCCAAGCCAGGGACAGACTTGGCTCAGGAGGAACCAACCTGCCCCCACCTTGATCTGGTGCTTCCAGCCTCCAGAGCTGGGAGGAACTACACTTCTGTTGGTATTTGGTATTTCATATGGCGGCCCTGACAAGCAAACACAGCAAGTTAAGTGAGCTTCAGCGCTTTCAGTTGCATGTAACAAGATGTAGAGTTAATTGGCTCAAAGGATAGAATATGTATCATTTCACACAACTAGGAATCAGGGGGAAAAAGAGCTCCAGGGTTGGTTAATTCAGTGGCTCATGACATCATCAAGGATCTGTGTTCTTTGCATGTTTCTGCTTTGCCATTCTTATCTCAGGATGTCAGCTCTGACCTCAGGCTAGATCCCTTCATGTTGACAAGATGGTTGCAACATTTTCAGACACGACATTGTCCAGAGGAAGAAATTATAATATCTTCTTTGAGTGTTTCTTGTTAAGAGCAAAGAAACCGTTCTTAGAAGGCCTTCTGCACTTTTTTGCAAACCTCATCAAACAGAAATGCGTTGTTGCCAGTGACTAAACTAATCATCGTCAGTGAAAAATGGGGATGTCACTATAGGATCTATCCTGAATGAGTATGGCCCCATTGGGGCCCACATAAAAGGGAGGTAGGTTTAGGGCAAAAAGAATGGGAAATGAATTTGGGGTAGATAACCAACAGTCTCTCTGGTTCCCTTTACCAATCTTCCCTAGCTAGCAATTGTGTGTACAAGATTATTATAGAGAACTATCACAAACGTGTTGTTGAAATAGAGATTCTTCTTTAAGGTCACTCCTCTAATCTATTAGTCTAGTTAATATACACACACACAAACAAATATAAAATAAGTTTGGATTTTTGTATTTTGATAATCCTGCATAATTTAACATTGTTGTATACATTCTTTCATCTGCTGCAGATACATTTTACAAAAACGAGAAAATGAGGCTCAGAAACTTACAATGATTTTCTCAAGAACATGTAATATTAACTCCCAGAACACTGGAAAAAAGACCAGTGGGCACACGTAGTGAGTAATGACAGATTAGATTAGAGATATAAAATTAGAGGTGTAAAAGCATAGGAATCTAGGTCACGTTATGAGGACCTTGACTGTCTGGGGGAGAGGTGAAAACTGATTAACCGTATAGTAAGATCTTAATCTGAGGAGTGACACAATACAATGATATTTTAGGAAGATTGACCAACAACTCATTTCCAAAAACAGTTCATAAGAGCCTTAGCTAAACAGCGTATAGGGACCGGACTCAGCCTGGGGTTCATTCATTTCCCTGTAACCAATGTTTATTGAGCACATTCCATGTGAGAGGCCCTGTATTCAGCAGTAGAGACCAGGGAATGATCAAGATAGTTACGGTGCCTTTCCTTGTGTCTATTAAAGGCAGAGGGATCTGTATTGGTCAGAACAGGCTAGGCTTTGCTCCAATAACAAACAGTGATATGGCTCAAAGCCAGAAAGATGTGTTTTTGCACAAATAAATTATGAGACATGAATGGCCCTCCTCTATCTTCCACCTATGGCCCCTGGAACACTTGGCCTCCAAGGACACCAGAGGAGGGCAAGAGAGATACGGAGGATGCGTTCCACATCTTAATTATCTCAGCCTGGAAGGGACATGCATCTGCTCACAGTCCATTGGCCGGAATTGGTCATGTGACCCCTTGCCTAATGGCAAAAAAAAAAGGGCTGGGAAATATACGGTGGGGGAGGGGGCAGCACATGAACATTTGGAAAACAGTAATTGTCTCTGCCGTAGAATTTTGTAATAAATAAACTCAGGTAAAGATTTGTTTCTTCTTTATTCACTTATATAGTTGTACTATGGTTATATAAACAGCATTTTAATGAGAACTTCTGCTTGAGGAGAAAAAGTATCATATTAACCTTGCTTTCAGGCTGTGAGTATAAGGAGAAGATAAAGAATAACAAGTCAATACTAAAGAAAGGTGACATTTTTATTTCTTTGCCCTGCAGTGATGCAGTAGAAAGAAAAGACCTCAATTTGCATCACGGCTCTCCTATGTGCTCCTTCTGTGTCCTTAAGCAAGTCGTTTAACCTCTGTGAGCTCACGTCTTCAACTTAAAAAAAATAGGGAATAATACTACCTACTTCAGAGAGATGTCATGAGGATTAAAATTTTAAATATACATATGCAAATGTCTACATTACGCCGCAACTGGCACACAGTATAAACTCATTAAATGTTAAATGAGTCTGCTGTATATGAGTCAAAGCAAATTTTAGATCAGAGCACCCAGCCGGGTTTTCATGTCATACTCCACGTAGACTCTTGCATCAAATCTAACTCAGCTGCCTGGCCTTCAAAACTCTGTTCCCTTTCACTTCTCATGCTGCCTCTTTCCCCTACAATTTCCTGGTGTCTTATCTCACCAAGATCTTCCATCCTCAGTGACGGCTCCAGCTAAACAATTTTACCTGCTGTCTGAGACTTTGATAATTCTCAAAAAAAAAAAAAAAAACCCTCTTCCCTTGTCACTGATTGCATTATTATTTCAAAATATCAGGGGCCCCTCCCTACCAGACCATTCCCTACAGGAGAATGGGACTTACTGTCCCACTGACATCAGGCTTGGCCATCTGATTTGCTTTGACCGGTGAAAAGTGAGTGAAAAATGTGAGCAGAAGCTTCGAGAGCCACAGCATGCTTCCACTACCTCTTTTTCCTCTGCCACAAAGCCAGATAGAAGCTTCTGTTTCAGCTCTGGTCCCGAAGTGAAAATGTGGCTGGTGGTAGACAGAAATGTAGGTGAGAAATTGTCCTTTGTGGTGATAATCCACTAAGATATTAGGGGTTATTTGTTACTGTAGCATAATCTATCCAAGAGATGGCTGACATAACACCACATCCCCACCACCAACATGATCTCTTCTCTTTAATGACTGTATTCAAAAACATCTTCCCCATGGCACTTTTTCCTCTCTCTTGCCTCCCTCAAATGCTTTCTGCTTTCACATGCCTTCTCCATGAAGCTTCCCCCAGTTATCTTGATCTTAAACGATGTCTTCCTTCTCTAAGCAATACCGTAATGTGTTATCTACAGTAATAATCTGTAAATAAATGCTTATTGACTACATTAGGGAGAGAATGCTTCTCCTATGGCACTAATGACAATATTTCACCATGATAATACTTCCCCCATGTCTTATAATCTTTGCTGTGAACAGGGATCATACTTGTTTCCATTTCTGGAAATTTAGCACCAGGTACCTAGAAAGGCACAGTGAAATTTTGAGCAATAAATGATGTGAGTTTCAGTTCTGGGTAAGACGGAGTAATCACATTCTACCCTATTTCTCCCTCTGAACGCAATTACTTGGTACTTCAGGCACACAGTGGGAACTCAACTGCTGATGTTTCTAGATTAAGAGCTGTTTGTCTTTCAGTAGAACAATAGCTGGCATGTGGCTTTGGACTGTAGAATGGGTTTCTTTAGACCAGTTAAGCGCAAAAACTTCCTGAAGCTCCTTTCCATGGGACTGAGCATTGGCTAGTCCCACAGATGTTGGCCAGAAAGTTGGACCTTTCATGGCTATAATTTTGTTGTTGTCATTGTGGGTATGTGAGAGACCAAAAAAGGTCTGTAGGGATCTCTCCAGATTTATGAGCGCGGCGTCCTCAGTGAAAAGTGGGGAGAAGCTCATGATCAACAGTCTCACGGGGTCAAAAGGAAAAGAAAAGATGGGGAGAGATGCCTGTAAGACTTGGGATAGTGTTTGCGTGGCGACCTGCGTACCTTGTGCAACTGGCTTCATTTTATGGTGAAAAAGATATTTTGAGGAACACTGGAGAGTTCTTAAAAAAACAGTTTTCTACTCCTGGGGAAAAAAAATAGAACAGTTAAAGACATAGTAGTACTGGACAGATAGGGTAATAAATAAACAACTTGAGGGGAAAAATTAAATTTGGATTTTGTGATTTAAACTCTAGGAGAATCCAAGACACTCATGGGATGTGTTGTAAATGAACGAGGGAGGGAAACAAAAGCAGGAAGGAAGGCAGTAGCGGGTGGCAGAGACTAGCCTTAGGACCAGCCCCAGTCAGGAGCCCCAGTTAGGTGTCACTTTTTACTAGAGACTCTACCTCAAGATGTTTCAACCAGGCACCAGCTCCAAAGAGCCTTCCATAATGATGATCTGGGTTTCCTGCCTGTCCTGGGTTCCTGGGGTCTGGGTTGGTATAAGTGGAGCAAGGGAATGGCAGTGCTATTTCATTGCACAACTCTAGGGGGCACCACCCACACTGCATTTATGTAAGGGAAAGAAGTTGTATTCTCCTTTCCCATCAATAGCCATAGAAAGAGGAAATCTGATGTTTTTCATGAACCACTTGCCAAGACCATCTTTCTACTTGATTTCTATTATATATTTAACCATTCTTCAATTCCCAGAGTCCTGGTTCAAAATTTTTAATATTTTTCCTTTTATTCAACATGTTGTTGACACAGGACACACTGAGTAGATAAAAACGAAACGATTTTACCTGCTCGTCTTAACAAAGCTCTTTTGCTAACCAGCCTCACTTTTTTAAACATGCTTTTTCAGAAAAGCACCAGTCCTCTAATCTAACTTGTAAAACATTTAATATTTTGGCTATACGGCTTTAATGACTATCCAAAAGTCAGGCTCTCTGGACAATGGGAGCTGCTGGACTATTGTTCTTTGGCCACAAAGCCATGAGGTGGCTCTTTCTCCCAGGTCAAGAGGTCAAGCTCTGCGGCATTAATTTTGCTGAGTTTCTTTGTTATAAATAACAAACAAGGTCATTTATTTTCATTTTCTTGTTTCTAATTGCATGCGTCTACTCCCGAGGATGAACTCCATAAACAGGTGGCTGGAATGCTGGGGAGAAAGCTTGAAACAGTTCCAGAAGAGAGGGCATGTCCCACTCTGGCGAAACAGTTTGATGAGTTAGAGATTTCGTCACTGCAGGATACGCACCTGCGCTATTACTCGAAAAGCAAACACTCGTCTGTTTGGCACGCACAGATCTATGTAAATTAGGGGAGATTATTTTGCTGCTAGTCCTTGGCTGTTCTGTGATCAAATGCAATTGTTTCCCAATTCTTGAGAAACAGAATCTTTATCAGACTCAGATGGTTTTCACATTTTTTTTTATAATTTTAATGTTCTACGGTTATTAAAAATAACATGCCATATAAATTAAGCCTAGAAACACGGGTGCTTATCAAAGAAAGGATGTCAGCGGAGGCTCCAACTAGGGGAGATATTTATTTGCAATGGTATACAAATCTGTCATGGAAGGATTTAATTAATATCTGCCCAATGATTCTCTCTCCTTAATGCCCCTATAACTGTCCTTTGGTCAAGAATAAAAAATGGACTGACCCCCACCCATCGCTATGAGAGTCCCGGATCCTCAGTTTTCATTGTTCAGCCAGTGGGCTTTTTGGGCAACACTGCAGGGCCCCTCTTGCTGGAAACCCTCTGAGCTTCCTGGTTTCCACTCCTGTATAAACCTCCCCCATCACCACCTTTGTCTCTTTGGGGGAAAAAAAATCTTTTTCTCTTGAGTGAGATAAAAACTACCCAGTATTTGTTTCTGGAGTGTAATTATAAACTTCATTGTACATTCTTCCTGGCTTTGATGCTTATCTTGAAGAGTTCAGTGAAAATAAATTGTTTTTATGAAAGCAGAGAAACCATTTGATAAACATGCTGTCTGTGAAAATTGTTCCTGCAAAAGAGGTCATTCTTTCACTTTAAAAGAAATAGAATATATTTCAGAAAACAGGCAGGACAACAGTTAGGATTTCTGTGAATACAGGATAGTTTTTTTTTTTCTTTAAGGCAGGGTGTAAATACACTGAAAATTGCACACCTCCTGATTGTGTGGAGTGTATTGGTTTTTAAAATAGCTTTATTGAAGAGATACTTAGGTCACAAGCAAATACTTGCTACATTTCATATTTCTCAGAATGAATTCTCAGCTCAGTACTTTTTTTTTTTTTTTTTGCTACTAAGGGTTTGGGGGTTACTGGTCTGTAATTACTACATATGTGTCAGAACCTACGCGTGTATCTATTCTTAGTAAGAGTCATACTCAGCTGGGAAAATGATTCATTTTCTAGACTTCTCCTGCCTGGTAGCATAGAGACCAGTATGGCCAAAATTGGTTGTAGTAAGATGAGAAACAACCTAACGTACATAAAAATACATATTTATTATTATGTATGAAAAGCTTGCTTAATTTTTCCCCATTTGCTCAGGTTTCTGTAATTTTTTTTGACCTAAGTAAAAATACTAAAATAGTTCACATTTCCAGATCAGAAAAGTTTGAATAAACTGAAAACTGAAACTAACAATGACAATGCTTGGGGTTTTGTTTCACACTGTAATTCCTGTGTGGACCTGGTGATTAGTTTTCGAACCTGCGCTAGAGACGTGTAATGAGGGCCTCGAGGTCAGAGTGCTCCCTCTATACCATGCGTACGTTCACTCTTGTGAGAGCTTGGCAGGTCCTGACTCGATTTTATCTGCATGTGATTTAGACTATGAATGTTAAGTGTTGATTCTCGACATGAAACTCTTAAATTTCATGGAGATGAGTGATACGGACGCTGAGAATCTATGCTCCATAGAAATGCTATGCTTTATGACATGAAGCTAAATTCAGACATAAAACCAAGTGTAAGACATTTTACCAATATAATACATTAGCTGTTACTATGGGAATAGAGAAGAAACTTGAGTCGCTCTGGCCTTGTTAATTTCCATTTGGAGCTGCTGTTAATTTGGCTACATTACATATTGCAAACCAGGATCATAATATTTGGACAGAACTTTTCATGACCCAAACTCAAGAAAATTAAGCTGTATATCATGTTTAATACTATCCTCATCTCAATGGAGGAAGCAGAACACTGGTTAAATTACTGTTCACAGATCCCTAAAAGTGGGGGTCTCAGTAAGATCTTAGGTTATAAAACTCAGCAGGATTAATACAGTCCTCATGGGAACTTTTTTGCTTAATTTGGAACCAGATAAAGTAAAGAAAGTTTTCGAGTTCTGTCAAAATGTAAAAATAGTTTTCCTATTATGTAAAGTTTGTGTACTTTCCCCCTATTTTTTAGAGATTCTTGGATGATACCAACTACCCAAACATCAGGCTAATAAGACTGACATTTTTGACCTGAATCATATAAAAACCCTATGGGAATTTCTTTTGCCCAGAAGTTGTATTTTGGCTGCAGAACTGTTTCTTGGGCTGCCCTTCTAAATCAATGCCTGTTAGCACTCTGCAGCATAAATTCAAAGCATGTTTAAGATACGTTCTTGGAGAAGTTTCTTCAAATTCAAGGCTAACCTAGTACAAAGGAAGCCTTTGTCTGTGGCATTTCAGAAACAAAATGCTGACAGCCTGAAAAAGGTGACACCCTTACGATGACAAACAGCACGACAGTTACAATTGCATTAAATTTTTAAAAGTATCATTTTGAAGTTTTTAATGGATGGGCTTCAAATCCACTGGAAACCTTAAAATTGGGTGGTATTCTGAATGCAATCGCTAATCAGATCAGCTCTAAATGCAACAGCATATAATTCTTGTTTTAATGCACACGGAAGATCTAAAACAGCAGGGTGCTAAAGGCCCCCTTCCGCCCCCCTCAGGTAGTTTGTTCTTCTCAAAATCAGAAGAGTTTGGTTCACTCTTTCCAAATCTTACCTTAACCAGGTTGCCTGGGAAGGCTATTCCACTATGAAAATATCTGCCTTTCCTCCTCTCTCCTTTCTTTCCTTTCTTCCTTCTCACTTTCCTTTCTTAAATGAATATTTATCTACTGCAAACCACCTAAGTACCAAGCATGGTCCAAGATTCTTGGGATAAGGCTCTGAGCAGGGTGTCTTGCCCTCCCTGGAGCTTTCTTTTACAACTACCGTGGATGCAAATTTGTTTATCAGATTGCTTCTCCCGATAGCAACAGTTAGCTGTGTCATTAGGTGATCTTCAGGGAACTGGCTGGGACGGGGCATGTGTACATATGTGCATGTGAATGTATATATGTGTGTGTGTGTGTGTGTGCACGTGTGGGAGTGTGATGGGTCTGATTCTCCTCTGAAGGCTTGCACGTGTGTCATTTGGGGCTCTTCTTTGTCATTCACAACTGCCTAAAACAGTGTCTGGCACAAAGTAGGCAGCAAAAAGTAGCTGCTAAGTGCCCAGGAAACCCACTGTGGGCAAAACTGCATGGTTGGTCAGCAGCCTTCCCAAATTACTGTTTCTGTTCTAGTAATTTTTTTCATCCTAAGTGCCTCAACATATATATCTTCAAACTCATCAGGCAGTTTCCTCCCTCTCCTTAATCAAGATCTATACTCAGAACTTTTGCTTATATTACCCCCTATATCATCATCATCTTAATATATTGACTGCTGCATACTGTTTCCTTCCCCAAGAAGTCTGTATTGTAACAGGGAGGGGGATTTTAAGAGAAAGCCTTTTCTACAACAATGGCCAAGAGGGGTATCTAGACCGGGCAGTCTTGACTCCTGGGAGCCTTCCTGGAAGAAGTTTCTCACTTCAGTTTCTAGTCCCCATAGCTCAACGCTCAGGGTAGCCCATCCGCCCACATGCAATTCCCCGTCTGGAAGCTAGTGGGGTTTCCACTGCAAAGATTTGTATTCCTGACCCTGGAGGTCTGATTACAACTTCAGGTTTAGTCTCTCTGTAACTTAGATTATACGTTTCCTTTATCTTCTGTAATCAAGCTCAGATTGCTCCAGATGCACAACAGAACGAGCAGAAGGTGTGGGATGTGTGTGCAAAGAAAAACTCCACTTCCCAGCTTTTGGCGGGCTCCTGTTAACTATTTGGAAAAAATATATAATTTCTCTTTTGGAACCTTGGATCAGCAGGCTGCTCCTCTCCTGTGGCCAGATGCTGCACTGTGCGCCATTGTGAAATACTAATAGTGAAACTTAAAAGATGTACTCTTGCGAGACAACAGGTGGCCACTGCAACCTCCAGCTCTGATTGGTGGAAAGGCCACAGGCGCCCAGTGGCCCGGGGAAAGGGCCCCCACTTCTGCGTTTCAAGAACTTGCTCAATGGGGTGTTGTCCTGATAATATCTCAGCTCACTGCCAATTTGTGCAACCCGCTGGGCCATTAGGGAGCGCCGCTGGGTTGTCAACGTTAAATGGAGACTCGGGAGAGGAGACCAAAGCTTTTTCAGGAGGGGGGATTGGAGTCAACCCAGGGACAATGTAAGCAGTTGTTTCTTTCCTGAATACACACCGCTCTCTCATGCAGTCTCCAAACACCCGATTCTTGCTAAGAGAAGAGCAAATACACACACTGTCATCTAATTGAAGTTTATTTTTCCTGCTTGGTTCCAGAAAGATAATATTGGGCAAAGGTACATACACAAGGTGTCACCGAGCTGGAGTGCCTATTTTGGAGAACAGAAGAAATGAAGAGAAACTCGTGTGAGGGTTGTCTGAAAAACTTCAGGCCCTGGGCCGGCAAAGTGTAATCAGCGACGAAAGCGTGTCAGCTAAAATATTTGTAAATTTCTCCCTTCGTTAAAGTAGTTTCTAGATAACTGTGCTGGGGAGGGGAGCAAATCTCACAGCTTCTCTTTAACGTTCTCATCTGGTATAAAGTCCCTTCCCTTCGCCAAGGCTGAGGGCCAAACTAAAATGAACCCAAAGCAATAAAGCCCAGGGGTTGGGGTGGGGGTAGGGGGGAGATGTAGCTTAAAGAGAAAGAAATCAAAATGGGGTGGGTGAGTGCAGTGTGAGGAAGTTAATCACCCAGAACCTTTTAGGAAAATAGGGACATTTTCTCGCAGAGAACAGTGAATGATCCGCCTAGATCCAGTTACTCAAATGCCTTTCGAATACAAACAAGAGCAAAGAAAATACGAAGAGAACCGACACGAGGCTTAACCCGGGGAGCTTCTGCCTACCTGTGAAAGGTCAGGCCCCCACACCCCTCCTGGAAAATACCACAGGTGTACATGGGGTCCCGTCGGGAGGCACTGGTGCAGGTTACCCGCTGGGTTAGGTGCCTCTAAGAAGGGGAAATTTGTGGAGTAAGGCGGAGTGGGATAGAGGGACCGGGGGACTCACGAGGAAGGACTGGGGACGAGGAGAAGAAACCGAGGGAACGAGGAGTGGGAAAGGAGCCGACGGCGCGTGCATGCTGGTGTTGGGAGCCGGGGGCCCAGGGCAGCGGTGGTCAGAAAGGGGCGGGAGGGCCACACCAGGCACCGGGCTGGCGGCGGCGGCGGGGACGGCCGAAGCGGCCGAGAAAAGGAGGGGAGCGAGGAGCGCTCCGAGTCAGCGGGGACAAAGAGGACCGGAGAGGGAAGGGGGGCGCGGTGGGAAGAAGAGGGGCCCCGGAGAGGGGGAGGCCGCGGCGCCGGCGACGGGCGGGCGAGCGCAGCGCTAGGCGCGGGGTGAGCGGCTAAGGGGCCGCGCGGGGCAGGGGCCGGCGGGGCGGGGTCGGGGCGCCCGGAGGCGGTCCGGGCCGAGAGCGCACCGGCGGGGCGGGCGGCGCGCCAGCTGCCCGCGGTGGGAGGGGCGGAGCGGCGGCGGCGCGGGGAGGGGACCGGCGGCGGAGGGAGGCAGGAGGGGGAGAAGGAGGGGAGGGGCCGGGCCCCTTGTCTCCGCGGCTCCTCTCCTCAGTCCGCCCGGGGAGGAGGAGGAGGAGCGGGGCCAGCCGCCGCCGCCGCCGCCGCCGTCCCAGCCTCGCCCCGCGCACCTGAAGTCGCCGCGCCGCCCCGGGCCCCCGCGCCGCGCCCCGCGCCCCGCGCCCCGGGCGTCCGGCCCGCGCGCAGCGCTGCCTCGGTGCCCCGGCGGGGCGCGTCCCCCGGGCCGCCTCCCGCTCTCCCGCGGCTCGCGTGGCCGCGCCTTTGTGTGCGGCGGCCGCGGCTCCCGGGCTCCTCTGGCTCCCGGTCGCGGCGCCCCTCCGGCCGCGTCCCGCGCGCCGCCCCCCGGACCACACCGGCCGGCGCCCCCGACGGTGGATCTAGCTGCTTAGAGGAGGCGGGCACCGGCCCCTGCGAGCTCCAGCCCCGGTCCCCGGCCCCGGGCCCGGCTCCGGCATGGATGTGAGGTTCTACCCCGCGGCGGCCGGGGACCCCGCCGGCCTGGACTTCGCGCAGTGCCTGGGGTACTACGGCTACAGCAAGGTGACCGGGCCGGGCCGGGGCCGGGGGGCGGCCGGGCGGGGGCCACCTTCTCACCCCAGGCGCGCCCCGCGCTCCAGCTCACCGCCTGCTGCACTTTTCTCTCCCCTCTCCACTCCTTTCCCTTTGCGCCTTCGTCTCTGTCCAACTCTCTCGCTCTACTCTTTCTGCCCCCTTCCCACCCTCCTTTTTGTCCCTCGGCCGGCTCTTCCCTCTCCTCCCACTGCCTCTCCCCCCACCTCCCCCAACCCCGCAGACTCTCTTCGGCTGCCCCAAAGAAGCGAAGAGCAGCCCGAGGACTGAAAGAGGGGAGTCGCGTGTGATTCTTTGTTGTTTTTATTAGTAAACAAGATCGCAACCCCCCTGAGTTTGGAGGGGAGGGGGCAACGCAGGAGTCCCCGATCTCGTGGTCTGATGACCTCGCCGCCTCCCCCCACCCCAGTCCACCTTACCTCCCCCACGCCCCCGAGAGCTGGACCTCGGGCCGCTTAGCGAAGCAAGGGAACTAACTTTTGAGCGTGCCCTGGATGGAGGGAGAGGGGGGGCCGCGAAGTGGTGGGACCCCCGCAGGTGGCCTCTGCTGCCCTCCCGCTAGGGCGCTTTGGACCACTCAACGGAGGTGCCCGCCCTTCCCTGGTTAGAGCAAGTGGCTTCTCATCTTTCATTTTTTCGGGGGGGAGGGGTAAGTTTTGCATCTCGGGGAGAACAGGGTTGGGGACCTCCACACCACGCCCTAGGTCACCCCACCTCCTCCACCTTCCCCTTCGCCAACTTCGAGGACCAAGCGTTTCAGGTGGCCGAAAGTGCATCTCAAAAGGGCAGCTGGCGCAGTTCGGAGCGCCGAGTCCGTGCGGGAGCCGCAATCCTTGGGCCGAGGCAGCGCCGACTCCCCGTTCTCTCTCCTTCCTGAAGCCCCCAGGGCCAAGCTTTGGAGGAAACATCACCCCGAGGGCGATATTCAGAGAAAGAGCTGTGCGCTGCCCGTGCCTTTTGAATGTGGTTTTTCTTTTTCCTCTCCCCCTGCTCCTCCCTCTCTCCCCCCCACCCCCCTGTTCTTTCAAATCACAGTTTGTTTATGATTGCTTGGATAACAGAGGAGGAAATGAGGAGCCTGCTGAAAGAAAGGTGCTATACAAAACTAATGAATACATAGCAGGACGGGGAGGAATTGTATCTAGAGTGAGGAGCAGTTTGCCGTTCCCCGTGGCTGATGGAGGCTCTCGTTCCTTTCTATTTGTTGATACTGCGATCCCAACTCCAGTGCTGAAGTTTGTGAAAGGCCATTAGGGTCTCTCTTCCTCAGCCCTGTCCCCTGTGTCATCATCGCCCAGCTCTGCGCCTGGCACGGAGGGGCCTCCCAACGAGTATAGAGCAAAGGGACGTTATTCAGTGTCTTTTAACCCTTTGGTGGTGCGGGCGTTCATGCTCTCAAAATTCCTAGAGAGGTATGTTAAGCATAGAAAAAGAAGCAAGAAAAGGCCTGTTCCTGTAGCCAGAGTTAAGATTTAGTTTCTGTCCTCAGATTTTGGATTTACTCAGGTTATTAAACGCTTTAAAAAGTCCCCCATGTATGCTCAGTTAGGGACTTAGGCAGCCTAATTAAGTATGTAGTGTTTCTGAGAATCCACCTAATTGTTCCAGTGGGGTATTATTTATCTCCTTACAACTTAGCCTTGTGTATGAAGCCTTGTATAACTGGACATGACTTATTTTTGGAAGCCATTACCTTGCCTAATGTAACTACTTTCTCTGATTTAAAATCAGCAACACTCGAATGACACCAAAATAGAAACCTTTTGTACTAATCCAGTCACTGCAATGCGTGGCAAATCTCTCTGTTCACTAGGGTCCCAAGGGTACTTCAAGGGACGAGAGGAAATTGTGGGTGTTTTGTGTGTGTCTCTTTTTATTTTTTGAAAAAGGCTATTTCGAGTCAATTTAAACTCAGAACATTTATTTCAGGGAAGGCCTAGAAAGCTTGAAAACACATTATTTATTGAGATGCTTGTTCAACTTCAGGAGTGAGGATGCAAGTTGGATTGCTGTCATGTTTTCTTAAAGCAGCTATTTGCCTGAAATAACTTGATTTCTTAGCAAATCAGCAATCTTTCATCTTCAGTGCTTTGTGTACCCAACTTATAAAAAGTTAGACACTGTGTGTAATATTGGTAGAAGTCAGATTGTACTTATTTTTAGGAGTGTTTGCATTTAATTCCTTGCAGATAAAAATACAATAATCTTTAAATTGATCCATGATACTGTATTTTCCTACTCTTAATTCAGAAGTGAAAAACCCAACTTTATTCCCCGTAATTTTCCTTTATGGGCAGAACGTAGTAGAAGAGGAAGTATTAACTTCATGGGTATAAAACAGCAAGTGCTAATTAAAGGTTTATAGCAGTTTGTCTCATAGCTAACTTGTGTTTCGGAAGTGGTGTTATTCAACATAGATTTATATTGAAAATGTAAAAAACTAACACACAAAGACATGCATTTATTTTATTTGAAAAATACCTGTAATTATTAATCTCTTAAGACAACTTTTGATCATGTGTATTTCTGGATGGGAAACGACGGATTTCAAAGGAAAATATGTTTCTGCCCTTTATGTTTTAACGACCATCTGGGAGACTTTAGAAGAAATATAGAACCCTCTGCTCTAGGCTTAACAAGTGAAAAGTTAGTGCTTATCTTTAAATTTATTTACAAACCGTGAATAATAGGGTTTCATTCGTTTCTCTCTTTAACAAATGACCAGAGTCCTTTGTATAAGTTATATGCATGTGTATTATCTTTACATTCTGTGAATATATGCATCCTTTTTAAATGTCAGCGCTCATGAAAGTGTACTCCGTCTATGGAGAATGGATGAAAGAGTTTTGAGGGTTCAAAAGTCGTTGCAAGGAGGAGAATAACTTCAAATAAAATATAGCCAGGATCATTAAAATCAGTTAATAATTCATGAGCCAGCCACTGATGTATAAACTTAAAGTCATCTCTATTTTCCAAGGGCTAATTTCCATTTTAATTTCAAGTGGAAAATCTACTGTTTGAACATTTCTTTTTCTGATGCGGCTAACAAATTAAACAAACACACACACACACACATATTTTTTTAAAGGCCTTATGTTGCTCAAGTGAATTAGTGACCCATTGTCTATATAACTGGAAATTTTCTTTCCCTGGATTCAATTTGTCTTCACCAGTAATAAGGTAATATACAACATATCAATTGGCATGTAGTGGTCAGAAGTCTGCACCCCACCCACCCAAATAAACTATTGTATTTAACGTGGGTGTAAGCAAGGTCAAATCACACATTGGGTTAATAATGAACTTGGACTAAACTCTTGTTACTAGCTTTTTTCTGCACATTCTTGGGGCTTCCATTCTCCCTTTTAAAATATGGCTTTTGACTTCTTACTCCATGTAGAATAGTCCCATGCTGTTGTGACCCCATCAGTCCCAGACCTTGCTTTCCAGTTATTAATATGTTATCGATCACTCTGCTTAATTAAGACATTCTAATATGAGTGCTTTCACTCCACCTCATGGGCCTCTACCTTGGCTAGCTTGAAGAGTAAGGGGACCAGAGGGGGATTGGTCATTGGTCCATCTTATTGGAGACCCTGGCTCAAATTGAGAACATATCGAGAGGGGAGGGGGATTGGACTGAAATGCTTCTTAAGTTGATACCTTACACTCGCGGGAGAACTAATAATTTTATTTCCAGGGTCAGGAGTATGAGGGTGTTGAATTTTGAGAGCAGATTGAGAGATTTCCATATCAGGTCTTTAACCAAGGTATGGAAGCCACATTGTGAAAGAATACAGGGTTTTTTTGAGCAGGGGTCATAAACTCAAAATGTCTATAGGGACAGCCAGTTAACTAACCTACATGAAGTGAGGGCTTGTGGTCAAGTGGAGAACTTGCCCCCATTTAAAGGGGGAGCCTTCCTTTGCATTAGTAGATTGCTGCCATGCCAACATTTGACCCAGTATCTCCAGGTTTTGCAATTTTTTTTTTTCAAAAGAAATGATAACCTGGGATTTTATGTGAAATACCCTGAATTTTAAATGTTGGTTGCAAATTAACAAATAATTGAAATCATTACATGGGACCCTCAAGGCATGCTTGTGTATTGCTTCTTTGCAAATATGCCTTAGACAAGCTCCTTTGCCGATGCGGATTGAAAAATCATTTTAAATAAATCATGTGTCATTTATGTTCAACTCTGTGGGCAGTTCTACTCCATGGTTCAACTGTGTGGACAGTTCAGTTAAGTGAGTGGAAGAAGTATCATCTGACCACTCTCAGTGTACTTCTAATGTGATAATTGGGAGTCTATCATTCATTAATTTTATGGTCTCAAATCGATGGAATAGTAGTTTTAGATCAGGAGTTGGCAGACTGCAGCCCACCGGGTACATCTGGCCCCCTGACCTGGTGTGATCTTCAAGTTAAGGTCAGTGTTTATGTTTTTAAATGGTGAAAGAACTCAAAAGAAGAATAATAGCTCATGACTATGAAAATGAAATTCACTCCGTGTCCATAAATAAAGTATTACTGGAACACGGCCCCACTTGCTTGTGTCCGTATTGTCTGGGGCTGCTTTCATGCTACAGAGGCAGAGTTGAGTAGTTGTGACAGAGACTGGATGGCCCACAAAGCCTGAAACATTTACTCTTTGTCCCTTTATAGAAAAAGGTTGCCAATCCCTGTGTTTGATAATCAGACGACTGATGGTACCATGATCTTCCTTTGTTCCAAACCAGGGCAGTAGAGAGAAAATCAAGGTGGGCTAACTGGGAAGATGACTATCTCAGAGAATGTTTCTGAAAACGCTTCTAGAACAGTGGGTTCCCAGCCCTGGTTACGCTTCAGCCATGGTTGGGGTGGGAGGAGGCTTATAAAAGATACTCACCATTACCCCAGACCAGCTCAGTAAGAATCTTTGGGGATGAGATCCAGGCAGCAGTGTTTTTAAAAGCTCCCCGGGTGATTCCAGTGTGCAGCCATGGTTGAAAACTTTGTTCTTCCAGGCTGAGGATCCTGGAGTGAGCAACCCCAAGGGGCGGTAGAACTGGGTAGCCAAGTTCATGATTGCTCTAAAGAAGACAAGACCTCGGGCAGAATGGCTGCTTCCAGGTTGGCACTCAGGGCCTTTTTAGGACCTTGGTAGTTCCTAAGCCCTGTTGATCTGAGCTCCCCTTAACAGGCTGCGTTTAATGTACTACGGCATGATACCATGTCTGAGTTGACATTGATTAGGTGACTTATGTTTGCTTTTGGTAGGCGTTTAATCAAGCATCTATTAGTTTTAGTTTTGGTGTGTGTGTGGGAGGGGTCATGCTTGCATGTGCTATGTGGCCAATTATTTTTTTTCTGTCACATTTTAAGCATTTTTGTAGGCCCCTGAGAAGTTTATGGTTCTAGGTGTCCAGTCTATGATGCCAAATGGAGAAAACAGTCCTGCGGACACTAACTAGACGTCCATAAACTCCCACCATTTTTCCACCCCGAACAGTGGAATGTCGATGAGAACTCTGTGTTTAGTGGACACTAACATACAGTTAGCCAAAGAGTATTAATTTTAATCATTTTAGATGAAGTCAATGATTGGATGTGGCCATAATGTTCAAAGGATTTGTGGTTATTTCGAGAACTGTCTACTCCAGGCTACAAACCGTCAGAGGGACACTGAATCCACTTGAGGACTTGCTTCATTTAATTTGCACCAGAATTTGAAAAAAATCAATTAGTTGTCTGTATCTAACATTTTCTGCATGTAGATCTGGATTTCTAGCTTTTCTTTAATCATAAATTCAGCAGTACTAGACCTAGACCCTTGCACGGCAACATCTGCTTAGTTGCCCTTCTGATGGCCACAGTTCACCGGGGTCTTTTCCACTCCCTCCTTCTCATCCTTAGCTCTCTGTATACCTCTCAGGTCCCAAGAGGCTTCGAGTTTGAAAACTTTGATTAAGAAGAGATGAAATTAAACGAGCATCCAACGATGCTCAGACCTAGTGAACTGAGGTCCCTGTCATTGGAGAAATACAGACCCACTATTCCTTGTGGTATGTAGGATAGTGGATGAAATGGAAAAAGGTGACTTGTGACCGTATTATAGAGCAGTGTTTATCAAACTTCATGTACACAAGGATCACCTAGAGTGCTTTTTATAACACAGGCCCTTGGACCTTACCCCTAGAGGTTCTGAGTCATAGGTCTGGGGTGGGGCTTCCAGGTGATGCTCATGTTGTGCTGTGAGTAGCATGGCACAGAAGAGTCTGTTCTTTGTAAGCTTAGCAGTCAGAATGCTTTGGGCTGTAGGTAACAGAACACCCAACAAATAGTGGCATAAACCATAAGGACATTTGTTGACTTTAGATATGCAATCTCAGGCTGTTTTGGATGGTTCAGGCATGTCTTCGAGGTCTCTCTTTACCTTTCTTTTTATTTTACCATCCTTGGAGTTTCAACAGTCTCCTCATGGTTACAAGCTGGCTGCTGTAGCGCTCAGCATCACACCCTCACATGGTGGCATGCAAAATGGGAAGCAGTCTAGTAGAGGGAAGTGGAAGTGATAACAAAGGAACACTTTCTCCTTCTATACATCTCTTACTAGGAAAGAATAGCTTTCTTGGAAACAGTTCCACTAGACTCTTTTATCTTATTGATGAGAAAGGATCGTGTGCCCACGCTAGGCCAGTCATTGACAAAGAAGAAGGAGATTGCTCTGATCAGCTTAGACAAACCCGTGCCATCCCCTGGGACTGGACACACTGTCACGTAAGTGTAATTGATATTATGCTGTGTTAGCAAGGAAGAAAGGCTGTTGGAAAGACAACCGTATCTACTACTAAGCACATTTGAAGAATTTTGGGTGGGCCATTGGTGTGGTTGGGGTTGCACTTTCTTAAGATGGATCTGACTTTTTGACTGGATTAGTGTGGGACCTGCCAAGATGATCAGGGACAATGACACTAGACAACTGAGATAAAAGTGTGAGAAGGATTCGAACTAAGGAGATGTGAATATGGATGTGACGGAGAGGAGGGCACTGAACAGAGCATCTCTGTAGCTTAGGAAGGAGAAAGAGGAGACAGAGACAACTCAGGGTGTTTGAACTTGGGGCCTGAACAAATGCTAGGACCATGAACAAAAGCAGAGAGGCCAGAGGAGAAGCTGGTGTTGAAGGAAAGATAAAGCCCGTGTGGGATATTTTGGTGGAACATTCCCACAGAGACATCAGGTAGGTGCACTGGAACTCAATAGAGAGCTCAGGGCTGAAAAACCAAAGTTGGTGTCTTTCTGTATGCGGAAAAGCGATGGAAATGGAAGGGACTCCTCCAAGAGTGAGGGGACAGGGTGGTGAGGACCCATCCTTGTCTTGAGGGTTGATTGGTGTGGTGTTTGTTAATCCAACTTCCCAGTTAGGGAGGTAGTATTTTAGGGTGTAATGTGTGAAACTCAGAAAATTTGGAAATCCCACTGCACCATTAACAGCGACAGTATAAAAAAGAAGTGTGTGTGTGTGATATATCTTTTCTGTCTTAATTATTTGGAAAGAAACATTCTTAAATGGTTGTCATTAAGTGGGAATAATGCAACATTTGCAACACCATACTTTACAAGCACATCAACCATTTATGAATTAAAACATTTCATGTGTTTTTCCTTATTGTGACATGTTAATGGTGTCGTAAGTATCTTGGAGAATCTGTTTTGAGTTGGTTAATAAGGCAGGACGGGATTTTTGCAAAGTATGCTTATAAATTCAATGTATTTTAAAGGTGGATTCAGCACTCCTTTAAAAAAAAGCCTGGTTTAAAATACAAGGAGTAGAGGCTTTTATTCAAGATCTGCATGAGCTTCTGACAGGTTTTATCTTCTGCCTTTGTAGTAGATCATTTTATTTTCTTTGTTTCGTGGGTTTGTATCCTAATCCCTTCCTCAGGGAGGCGATGTTCTTTTAAATATGTTCCAGGCTTGTGTAAAACACATCAGCCGTTGGAAAAGGGCCCTTCTTACATGACTAACATTCTGTCTTTAATCATAATTTAATTTTACTTTGTTTATAAAAGAATAATTTTAATGTCTTGATCATCTGTAAGTTAAACAAATTGGCCAATATCAAGAAGGGTTTGGATTTCACTTTAGATACATATTTGAATGATAAAGATTCATTCTTCTGGAGGAGATAGATTTGCAGGTGGGCCCTTCTAGCCCAAGTCTTGCAAGTTGAATGTGGCCTTTTCTACATTGACTAAATTGTTTATATAGAAGAATTGTGTTAAATACTGTAATGGAAGTGAGTTTTTAAAATATTTTAACTTGATGTAGTGTAGCTGTACTATGTTGTGAGATTTTCCAGCAATTTCTGCAGCTAATTTGTAATGGGCAAAGGATTTGATGTACTGTAGAATAACAAACGTTTTCCACTTTCTTTTAAAAAAGGAAGTAGAAGTCCCAAATGCTGACCTGACTAGAAAACCTTTATGAAATCTGTGTGTTTGGTTGGAAGTTGGGTTGGTTTTTCTTGAACAAAGGATGCGTTAAATTTAGAAATGTTGAGCACTCCCAAAACATACTAGTAGATCTGTTTTGCTGCTCCTTTATTCCTGCGTTACCACTGATAAACTCTCCTCCTGTCAGTCGGCTTGCTCAAACAATTGTAACAACCATGATTAATGAAAAAGTGATCAAAACTGTTGTGTTAGTAAAAATTCTTTTGATTGCGAGTCAGAAAAAGTCCTCAAACTGAATTAAATAGAAAAGGAATTGTAAGGCTTGTTTCAGGCATAGCTGGATCCAGGTGTTATGGGGCGGGGGTGCTGTGAAGGCTCTCTTGTATTAGCGCTGTTTTCATCTGTTTGGCTTCTCAGTTAGGCTATATACTCGGGTGGTGGGATGATGGGCAGCAGCTCCAAGTCATACCCGCACAGCTCAGCCTCCGCAAGAGGGAGGGATTCTCTTCCCCTCTTGTTTCAGTAGCTGCGCTGGATGGAGCCTCACTGGACAGACTTGGGTCATGTGCCCAGGCCCAAAGTCCCATACCCACCTCAGGATCAGGGGCGCGTACCGTCGGCCCCATGGAAACCATGTGGGCTAAGAGTCAGGGGCAACGGTTCCTCAGAGGGAGAGTGAAATGCTGATGTCACAGTGAAGGAAAGTGGGTGTGGGGTCGGGAAAAAAAAAGTCCATTTAAACTGCTAAATGAAGTGAAGCTTGACGATGTTGAAGATCTCTGAGGATTTGAGTTGTCCATGTTTCTTATTCTTTGTGGAAACCAGAAATAGCTTGTGCTTATTTGCTTATTTAATTTTAATGCCGATGGCATCATTATTATTTATGAAGCACTTACTTGGAATGCACGTCTTGTGAGGGGCTGAGAGGAGATGTGGTCTGCCTTCAAGAAACATCTAGTTTGGTAGGAGAGCAGGTGTGTATACACAAGGGGTCATGAAATATGTGTGTGTGCATGTGTGTGTGAGTATGTGTACGCAGGGAGATGTTCTAGGCTGAAGCTAATGACTGATTTGGTGGAAGTGCTTCAGGAGCAGGATGAATGAGAGGCAGGGTTCCTCGGGCTGGTGTGGTCAGGTGAAAGGGCTCATGGAGGCTGTCAGCTGGTGTTGGAATGAAGGCTGTGGATAAAGGGGAGTTAGCCTTCAAATGCAAGCTTGGTAACCCCTTCTCTGAGATATTAGTGAAGAAAAAGAAGACGGCTAAAGATAAATATTTCAATGGAAAATTTGTTGTGGGAAGAAGGGGAGAGAGAGATTGATTGAAAGAGTAACAGAGAAAGAAAGACAGAGAGGGAGGGAAGGAGGCTGGGGTGGAGGGAGGTAGAGAGCAATATGAATGAGAGTGAGGATATTTATATTTTTTCTTGTTTTTTTATTGAAGTGTAGTTGATTTACAATGTTAGTTTCATATGTACAGCAAAGTGATTCAGTTATACATATACATATATATATATGCATTTTTTCAGATATTTTTCCGTTACAGCTTATTACAAGAAATTGAATATAGTTCTCACTCCTGGACATATATCCAGAGAAAACTCTAATTCAAAAAGACACACGCACCCCAGTGTTCACAGCAGCACTATTTACAATAGCCAAGACATGGAAACAGCCTAAATGTCCATTGACAGACAACTGGGTAAAGAAGATGTGGTACACACACACACACACACACACACACACACACACACACAGAGAGAGGAATACTACTCAGCCATAAAAAGGAATGAATAATGCCATTTGCAGCAACATAGATGGACCTAGACAATGAGACTACGAATGGGTTTGGGGGCTGATTGGCAAGCCCAAGATCTATCCTCACCTCCTTCTGCCTCATTCCTTACCCCTGCTTCCCTCCGCCCCTGCTTTGTGTGTCTCACCACACCAACCTTCATCCCATCCTCCTGCATTTACTCTTCCCTCTGGAACCCTTTCTCCAAAGATCTTTTCAGCCTTCTTTTCACAGCCCAAATGTTACCTTCGAGTATGTCCTGACCATTGAAAAAATATCTAAATATCTAAAATAGCCTTTCCCCCATTCCTCCAGTCACCATCTTCCTCCCTCATTATTTTATCCATAGCACGTATCCCTACTTGACTTTGTGTTTAGTCATTTAATCATATATTCCTTATGTATCTCTTGCCACTAGAATGCAAACTCCATGAGGGCAAGGACCATGTCTGCTTTGATGATCCTCGTATGCCTAGCATCTGGAACAGTGCTTTGCACTTCCCAGAAAATGTAGTAAAGAAAATGTAGTAAAATGTAGTAAAGAAAATGTAGTGAAGAGTGCACTGGGGTTGAATAAAAATACTACTGAGTAGAAGATCTGGTTGCAGTTTAATCTCTGAATAAACATGTTGACCTACTGTGTGCCAGACTCTTCTAGGCAATGGAAATGCAGTGGTGAAGAGATGGTTGTCTTGTGTCCAAGGACTGGCCTCCCATTGTAATGATCGCTAGGAGAAGTTTTTAAGCTTACATTTTATTTTAAATGTCCTCTATTGATATTGTTGGAGGCAGGAATGGGGTCATGGTGGTGAGCATAAGTTGGTGGTGGATCTTGCCTAAGCAGGAATGAGAGAAGAACAGGGGCTGAGGGAAACAAGCAAAGGAGATATTGAAATGTCTGCTCTTAGTCCAACTATTCAGGCTGGTGAAGAAATGGTCAAGGAAGGGGAGACTTCCGTGTAAGCAAAGAAGAGCCTGTTAGTTAGGGTTTACCTGCAAGGAACAGAAAAAAAAAAAAAACCTTAAGTAGCAGTGGCTTAAATGAGACAGACTTTCTCTTTACCCTAACGAAGACTAGCGCTAAGTGGCATAGAGCTGGTATGGGGGCTTCATAGACATCTGGGACCCAAGCTGCCTGCAACTTTCATGTGACCCTTGTTCATATGGTTCAAGGTAGAGTGCCAGTCATCATCATGGTCCAACCAGCAGGAAGAAGGAGAAGTGGTCAAGGGTCCAGGGAGGACCAGAGGCTGCCACGTGATACTTGCTTATTTCTCACTGGCCAGAACTTAGACACATGGCCACACCTATGACTGCAAAGTACCCAGATACCCACACCTATGACTGCAAAGTTGTGGCTGGCCATGTGCCCAGGGAGACCCTCAACTGCTGTGGAAGAAGCGGGGAGTGCCTGTGAGTGAGTGATGGGCGAGGTCCAAGGAACCTTTCTCGGTTGAACCTTTATCTTCAAGTTTGAGATTTTGTGTACAAACTGTAACGTATTTTGCTAAACTTCATTAATATTTTAATTTTTATTTGCTCCTTGGAGGGTCTTCTTTTGGTGAAAAGAGATACGCTGTGCTGCCTTTTCAGTCCTTTCTTCAGTCTGGGGGTTTTATTTTGGGCGTGCTTAAAATACCCAATGATTTATATTCTTTGCAGGCACTTCCAGTCCAATGTCCTAATGTTAATTGACTACCTATATTTTAGGCCCAAATTTGTCTTCTTTTCAAATTACCTCTTGAATTTTTAGACTGCCATTGCTCAAGTCCTAACTGTTGATGACAAAGTTTTATGCCCGAGTCAATCTTCAGTTGAGGTTTTTAAAACTAGATTGTGTTTTAATTGCTGCATTTCCATTTTGATCAAGCTTACCTCTGGCTCATCATATCCACTGAATCTTCTTCCCCCAGAAACTTGCCGTTCTTTATGCCCTTTCTCCTCACTTACTCCTCCGGCCCCTTGACCATAAAGCCTCGACTACAAAGACATGGTGATTTCCTCTGTACCTCCAACCCCCTCAGCCACCTCTCCTCTAGCTGTGTACGCGGGGTCAGCCTTTAGTCAGCCTCGTTTCTCAACTTTAGGATGACCGAAAACTGCATTCATTTTCCGTGCTAAAAATGAGAGCTGTCTGAATGTACCTGGGTCCTTGCTGTGTATCCTTTTGTTCATCTCTTTATTCTCTTGGACATTCTCCAAAGGGATAGTCCAAGTCTTCTCCACTGTTCAAATCACAGTCAAACCAGTTCTCCCCTCATTGTTAGAAGGGAACTTGGATCCTTCACTTAATGAGGAGCGTTCCTGTTACCTGGTAGGAATTGCTCATCTGTCATCCTCACTTGGGTAGGAACCACTTCTCTCTTTTTCCCTCAGTGTCTCCTCTTTGGGAGAAATCCTCCCAACAGTGTTGATTCCTTTCCTATTGTTACATATTCTTGGCTCTACAGACAACTCCCACCTTTCCTGTCTTACTCCTTTCTCCTTTCAAACATGCCCAGATGTCCTCTGACCTCCACTCCACATTTTCCAGTCTTCAGATCAAGTGCCCCCTCACTTGTCACAACTTTGGCTATCCCCTCATTCCGTCCACACTATAATATGCGTCATAGTTCTGTTTAATTCCACTTTTCCCCCTTACATAAATTAATGTGAAATCAAGACTATCACAAATGGAAAATCCTATCACTTCCCATACAGAGAAGAAAATCCTAAAAATAAACAGCAGGGGAGTAAACAGTATTACGGGAAGCTCACTGGAGACCTTGCTTGACTTGGGCTGTGCTCTCTGTTGAAAAGGGGGATTTGCAAGTGTTAGGGAGGTGCTGAAGATGTATTAGCACCAAACTGAGACTCTGTCTTTGATTTATATCTAGATGCGTGAAAGGGAGTTGAAAACAAAATGACTTTCTCCAGATGTAATTAAACACTGGTTCTTCTTTGTCTCCGTACTTCCCAAACTGGGATGTGCATACAGTCAGCTGGGGGTCTGGATAAAATGCAGCCCAGCAGGTCTGGGTGGGCCTGAGGGTTGACATTGCTAACCCATTCCCAGGTGATGCTGGCGTGCCGCTGGTTCCTGGCCACACTGGTAGTTGTGAGTCCTAGAGAAAGGACAATCCGCATTGACATTCTTATCTGACTCAGTGGACCCCCTTTTTAACGCCTCTATGAGCAATTGCTCCTCAAACAAATCTTTACCTAGGGCTCCGTGTCTTTCCCACTCAGGCCCTCCTTAACACCCGGCATTCTGCTTCTGTTCCTAGTTGCATTACTGACTCTGCCTTTCCCCTCTTCTCCAGTGAGTTCTGCCTGATCAGACTGATTTCATTCATTCATGCAGGAATACGGAGGGCCTGCTTTACAGGATCCTGTGCTGAGCCCTGGGGCTGTGCTTCTCTGATGACTCCTTGGAATCTCCTACCCCTCTGTCTCCGGTGATCTCCCATGTCCCTGATTCCGAAATACTGCATGTTTGGATGCTTCTGATTTCTTCTGCTCTGTCTTCTTATCTGCTGCCTTCCCTCCTCTTCCCAGGCAGTGAGAATGTCCTCCTAAAGCTCGGCTTCTTGCTCTTTTGCCCTCATGTTTTTTTTTCCACTTTATATGGGGATCCTGATTTCTGCCTTTAGCAGTTCCCTCCCTGATGTTGTTTGTATCAGTTATCTATTGCTGTGTAACAAATTAAACCTTGTGGCTTAAAACAAAAAACATGTTTTGTTTGTGATTTTGCAAATCAGCAATTTAGGCTGGGCCCAGTGGGGTAGTTATTCTCATCTTGGCTGGGTTCTCTTGTGTGTTTCTAGTCATTGGCAGGCTGGCCAGGAGGCTTTGCTTCTGGAGATTGGCTGGCTGTCTGCTGGGGCCCCTCCTTTCCCCTGCCTGTACATGTAGTCTCTCCCTCTAGAGTGCTTAGTTGTACACAAGAGCCAGCATTCTGAGTACAAAGAGCCCTTAAGCCCAGGCTCAGAGACTCCGTTTCTTCTACCACATTCTTCTACCCAAAGCCAGATTCAAGGGGAGGGGGAATTGATTCCATTTCTCGAAGGGAGCATCTGTAAAATCACATTACAAAGGAGTGTGGATACAGGGAGGTATGAAGAATGGTGGCCTGTTTTGCAGTCTACCCCACGGCCTCAGGTCTTCCTCTCTAGCTTGATGACCTACATTTCTCAGCCCCTGTATGACATCTCTCTACAGGGTATCACCACTTCCCTGCCTGCCATCAGTTCAAATCCAACATAAGCCATATGGCATCCCTCTGCTCTCAAAGCTTCCCTTCAAGTTTTCACAATTTCTCACAATGCCTCCGTCATTTTCAGAGGCAAAAAATTAATTTTGATTACTTGGACCCTTTCATTCCTTTAATGCCATACCTCTTCGTGTCGTCTTTATTTCTTTCTTCTCACCATCTCTTTTACTTCTGTCTTCTTTCTTCCCACTGCCAGTGTCTTAATATTCCAGCCTAGGCCACTGCCGTAAGCACAGGTTCCTCAACGATTCTCTGTACTCTAGATTCCTCCCACCTCCAATCAAATCTATGCTCAACTTTCGTTTAATCCTTAAAGGGATATTGGTCTAAGCATCATTCTCCTTCTAAAACCACTTCCCGTGGCTCACCTTTGTTCATATCAGTGCTTTCTCAGACCTGCCACGAAATTTCAGCCGTATCTACACACCACTGGTATCATTATTTATTTATTTATTCTTTTCTGTATTGATTCACTTTTTAATTTATATCACTATTGCGTAACCACAATTAAGCAAACCCCAAATTCCTCAGAAGAGGACTGGTGAGTTTTATTAAACCGAGTCCTGCTCAGGGTCATTGCAGGGATCATGGAGCCACACCACAAAGCAGGATTGCCTATCTTAATATTTTCATGCATTGCTTAGTCATCGTATTAGTTGTTTTGAAAACATTAATTTGAAATAGCTATTTTCCTTGCCCCTTATTAAAGCCCAGTTTTTCATAATAAGTAACTTCCTTGGTGGCATAATAGCCTTGTTCTGTCTGCATTAATAATTTTTCAAAGGTGGTCTCCAGTTCTGGCTTTGTTTTAACAGGTTTCTGATTGCCAATGGGCTAAAACGATGTACTGTATTATTGCCTTTTTTATGGCCTTGTCTCCGTCCTAGATTCTGAGGAAACACTGTAGTTATGCTGTATACCACTTTGATCATCAGAACATCTCTACATAGTTAACACTTTGGAAACACTGGCTCTCTGAAGGTGCAAGGTGGCAGGTCATAATTGGCACCCCTCACCACCCCCATGTATCTTGAGCCTCCATGTTTATTAGTGTGAAACTTGTGGAAGTTTAGGACAGAAACCAAGTGAAGGAAAACCAAATCAAGTTAAAGGAATTCTAATAGACCAGTGAAAGAGTAAGAGTAATGACAACAGAAGACAAGAAGTGTGACAATGGATGAGAGTGATCTAGAAGATTCTTATATACGAAAGAGAGGCAAGGGGGGAGGGTATAGCTCAAGAGCACATGCTAAACATACACGAGGTCCTAGGTTCAATCCCCGTTACCTCCTCTAAAAAATATAGTAAACCTAATTACCTACCCCCTAAAAATTAATAAATAAATTAAAAATTAAAAAAAGAGGGATAAAAAACAGTGTCCAGTCAGGAGAAAGGGGTGTGTGTTTTTGTTTTTTTTAAAGAGGCCAGTTCAACCCTAAGTTAACAGATATCTTTTGGACAACGGACTATATCTCATTGCTTGACTAAAATTTCCCAGTGTAACATCACCCATATATGAGAATTCATCTTCCTAGGAAATTTTTTCCTGATGCTAAGTTTGGCCATCCTACTTGATAGTTGATGCAGAATTCTTGTCTTTTGATTTCTTATTAGAAGTGTTGATCTTGAAGGCTGCTGCTCAATCCTTATTAAAAACTCCGCTGTAAGAGATAATGTATTTCTGCGGAAGGGCCTGACAAAGATGCAGGGCATCCGCTCATCAGGATTACCTAATTTAAGGTGAGCCTTCTGCCAGCCTGAGAGCTGAATGCCCAGGACGACACCCTGTTGTGCACCCGACTCCACAGCTGCCTTTACTGGGTCTCTCATTTATTGAATCACACACTTATAGGGCTTCACTTTGCGTGGAGGGGAACCGTGAATAATGGTTTCATGAACATCCTTTCTGGGTGTTCTGTTTAGAATATAGCCCATTACATATCACAGTGTTCTTTTTTTTAAATGATGATTTACCAGAGAATCTTTTTAGATTACTGTGTGAGGAAGAGCTGGAAAAAATCACTTAGTTTTATCTAATGGATATTATTAATCTTGTTATTCTCATTTCTTTCTTTGCATTGACTGCCAGGGAGCTTGGAGGCCAACACGAAACTTATTTAGGAACTATCCAAGAGAATAGGATGTGTATTCCTGACTGCTGGTCCTCTTGGCTTTATTATTTTCTTAATTTTTCTTTTTGTCTTGGTTCTTATAAATGTTACCCCTCTCTTTAGAATCAGTTGTACTTTTGAAAGTCACCCAGTTCTTTTGTGGAGAAAAAGCAGGTTATGAATAAATACTTCAAATGATTATAAGTGGAATGAGCATGTTTGTATAGTGTCAAGGATACTTTGCAAATCTTTCTAAATTTCCACTTAAAGAGTTAAAGTCTAATTGTTGTGTCAATATTGTAAAATTAAAAACCAAACACATCCCTTCCCCTTTTGGTCTCTTTATAAGGACGGGTATAATTCTCAGTTGTTGGCACTTGCTGGGTCATCCGTCTCCTTTAGGATATTTCCCCCAGAATTAGGGAATCTATTGAAATGATGAAAACGGGGAAATTTGGGTAGTCCCTGAGCCTTCAAATCAATGTTTGAGCTCTCTTATCATTCAAAAAGTACTGATTCCTGAACGTTCCTGGATGTTCACATCTCTCTTAATTGAGTAGAGGTGGTTTTAATTTTACTTGAAGACTGTGCTGAGATTACCCTGGCCTTGGGGGTTCATTGGACCAGTTATCAAGTGTTGACTGGTTCACACATGCATCCCAGGGTCCCTAGTGGTTGGAAAGAGTTTCTGCACACACCCAGGGCATTTGATCTTTGAGAAAGCTCTGCTCTCTTGGCTTGGGAAGCCTGCCTGGTGCCACGTGAGCCCTGCCCAAATTAAGAGAAGCAGTTAACCTCTTGTAAAACCAGCCACCCTCTTAGATTGCTTTAAAGTGACTCACAGCAATGCAAATGTACTTTACCATTGTCTTGGGGCCCTGTTTTGTTTAATCAGCTTCTTGAAAAGTGGAAAACTTTATTTTGGTAACTTTGGAAAGCAGCCTGAGTCACTCCTCCTTCGGTTGTTTATCTAAGGATGGCCCAAGAGGTCTAATGGATTCTAATGACTCCAAATATCGAGCAGTTGGCAGGCTGGCAGGGTGTGAGGGCAGAGACCCGGTTTGAACCACTTCCCAACACTTATTGGCTCTGTGACCTCCAGCACTTTTCTGAGCCTTGCAGCGCCCTCATCTCTGAAATGAGGACCCTGCTCCGCTGGGGGCTAGCCAGACAATCGGTGAAAGAAACAGAGAAAGTCCTGTCCCGCAGAACTTACGTTTTAGAGGCTGATAAACCCACCTGCTACACGGGATTATTGTGTGTAATAAAGAAGCTTACTTTGTAGAGAACAATAATAGTATTTATAACATAGGGTTGCTGTAAATATCGACTGTAACTTTTTATATACTAAGCCCTTCATTACTGTTGATTAATGTTATGTTATTCATGTTTATTAATGTTAGCTATTGTCATCATTATTATTCTAGGATATTATTTTTAATCCTGCCATCAGGTAAATGTCTTTACATATGGATAGCTGTGCTGAGCTTAGACCATAGGAGGAGATTCTTGCCTCAGAATATCCCAATATTTTACCAGAACCCTTTGGAGGACTTTACACCTTAAACATTGATAGGTGGATCCTCTGCTCTTTGCTTAATGTATAACTAGATCAGGGTTTCTCAGCCTCAGCGCTATTGATGTTTTGGGCCGGGTAGTTCTCGGTTGGGGCTTTTTGTGCATTATAAGGTGTTCAGCAGCAAGCCTGGCCTCTCCCCACTAAATGCTTGTGGCACCTCCAGTATAACAACCCCCCCCAAAATGCCTCTAGATATTGCTGAATATTCTTTGGGGGGCAAACTCACCCCTGGTTGGGCACCAATGAGTTAGGGGAGCGTTTTGGAAAACTTTCTGCTTTCATCATTTAGAAAGTGCTAACTGAGATGAGCTACTCCTTTGTTGCAAAGGGCACTTATCTAAATATAGGGCAGTTATTTCTCTCGGGCCTGATGGAGCTAAAAGGAGCCTCCCTCACTGTGTGTTCCTCGGAATAGCTAAGAAGGCCAGTGTCCGTTTTGAGGAGTCACCAGGGAAGAAGGCTCCTAGACCAGGTAAAAGAATCCACACCTGCCTTGGCACCTGGCAACTGTTTTCTTTCTTTTTCTTTTCTCTCTCTTTCTGTGTGGGCATCTCTCTGGGTTAATAAATAATAACTTTTGAATTTACAAAGCTGTGTGATACAGTGGGTTGGGAAGAGAAGGACTGTTCGTTAGAGGGAACAGTTGTCTAAGAACTGGGGACTTTGGCTCAATTAAGGCCCACTTGTGTCTCTGGTTACTTGAACTAAGTCAGGCGCAAAACTGTCTGGGGTGAATTGTGAAAACACCGCCAGTGACTGGCTCTGTGCAATGAGTGTATTCAGTGACAGAATCTAGATGTCAAGGATTTTTTATTTCTCATCCCATTTCTTCTAATTTTGGGGCCACGTTCAAGTTGATTATTTCCTATGTTTGGTCATTCTCTATATATCTCCTAGTTAATATTATTTTTTCAGTCTCGAGTCACGTGAATCCCAAGCTCAGAAGTCTTCTTCATTCATCCCTCAAATATTTATGCAGTGACTACCTTATGGTGTGCCTAGACACTTAAGGAATAGTTTTGGCCCTCTAAACCGTGACCTCCCGAGAGCAGTGACCGTCTCTGCCTTGACTGATGCTCTGTCCTCAGTATCCAGCCCTGTGTCTGGTGAGCAGGAAGGTCTCAGTACATAACTCAGTTGTACGATTTTATGCTGCTATTCAGTGTCCCTTGCTTAAAGATTTTATAGGCTGATTACTTTACACATTTCCTGAACAACTGACAGGATATCTTAAGGAGCCTGTAGCAATGCATTTAAAAGAACAAATTCCAAGAACATGGATTGTGGTGGTCCAGCATTTCCCAAGCAATAAATCGCAAAGCCTACCTGGCTGATCCTTCCCCAAGCAGTTGTCACCGTGACCCTCCCCTCTCTACCACGCTTGGAATTCCCAGAGGAAAGGGGAGCGCTGCAGACAACAATGTCCCCTCTCCGGCGCTGATCAGGGTTTTATTGTCAGGAAATCCCCCTTTTCAGGGACTTCATTGTTCGCATCCTCTAACCAGCCCTCCCCCACCCCCAGCCCCCTAGCCCTTACCAGCCAACGATTTCAAGGCTTTATAGAAATGAAAAGTTGCTCTTCTTCACAAAAAAAGATTGGGGGAGATAAAGTGATTAACACTTATTTTGTTCGGAAATCCATCCGAGCTACCATCCTTGAACACTCATTTGGCTTGTTGGAAGGGTAATCTCTTTCAGAAACATTGGGCAGAATTGACCAATTCATTATGTATGTAAGTCTGCTTAAGAATGTTTAATTCAGTGAGCCCTCATCTCCTGGCTTCCTAATCTCCCGCCTTGGCTCTTCTGTTCTCTTTGAGTTTCTGCAACTCATTTCTCCCCTGATTATTGAATCTTTCCCTGAACATTCCAGGCTTGGCAGAATCTCAATGAATAGATTTATGGGGGAGAAAAATTCCATACGCTTTTAGTTGGTTGTCGATGACTGGATTGTTCTGGGGTAATTAAACTTGGGCAACTACAGATTTTAGAAAAGTATGAGAACACGTAAGCCAGTAAGAATGTTGGAGAATATCTTAGAGGCAGCAGTGGAACATTCTTATAAAAAGTAGCTACTTGGGACAATATGGGCAGTTCCTGGAGAGCCAATCCTGGAAGATCTAAATGCAAACAAATGAACACTGAGTTCTTTCTGGGCAGACCGATAGTTTTGCTATTTAAATGTAGGAACGAGTAATCCGATTGAGGGTATCTTTCAATGGGCTGGATTACACCTTTTTTTTTCATTTTCTCTTCCTTTTGGATTTACCTGGCAAGTTCATATTACAGATTAATACAATGTTAGTACTATAACAGGGAAGGGAGGGAGTGGTAAAAATACAAAAATATTAGGAAATGTTGGGAGGGTGTGTATGTGTATGTATGTATGTGTGCACATGTACGTGTGCACATGTACATGTGCACATGCATGTGCCTAGACTTCACGGGACCTAGATGGACTTCCCAGTGGTGGAAAGGAGAGGCCTGAGAAGAGGCCTTCCCTTTAGTTACTGCCTTTCTAGTTTGTGCCTCTACTACCTCTGATCGCAAAGAAGCAATGAAATAAATTCATATATGCTTGACAGTAGCCACTGATTTGAAATTAATGTTTGCCCCTCTAGGTGTAGCTGGTAAAGTTGCTGATGGCTGGCTGCATGCTTCTTAGTGAGTGGCCAGATGCCTGAAGTAGAATGTGATTTATTATTTTATTTTGTATGTGTTCTACTGTCTCAGTAATTTAGGTAGGTCCTCTGGACTCCAGATAAGTTTTGTTTTTTTTTTCCCATTTCCTTTCCAGTAGGAGGGCTTCAGGGAAAAGGACAGAAGAAAAAGAAAAAGAGAAAACAACCCCACAAACTTATTCAAGCAAATCGTTACCTTTTAACAAATACGCAGGTGGCCCCGCTGCCCGAGTCATCAACCTTTGCATCCATCACACGGATTCTCCAGCCATTTTATCGACTGTGTCTGATCTGGTGCGGTGAGATCAGCACATACAGTTGCCGTCAGGTCCCGCGATTTTATTTTTAAAAAACCAACTCCCCAAACCTCCTCTTTTTTTTTTTTTCAAATCTCATGCCTTTTAAACTTTTGAATCCAGAATAGAACAAAGTAGCATTTTTCTTTTATAATTATCATTCTAGTGAAAGAAACTTTTGGGGGCCATTTTTACCTTCATAGAAGAACATCGGGGTGGGCATGCTGGGGGGGAGGAGGCAGCATCACACAGAGTCATGGAGTCATGACGAGGCAGAAAATGGGGGTTCTCAGCGGAGATCCGGAGGGGAGGACAGAGGCTGGATTTCGAAAGATCTCTCCTGGCATGCTTCAGAGTTTGGGCTTTATCTTTTAGGCACTTTTAAGCTCAAATGTTCTTCAAGGGTGGTGTTTAGATTTCTCTTTTGGAGGGTGGCTGGGACTGGTGTGAGGGGTGGCCCTGGGGAGGAGGACCACAGAGGGGTGTGGCCAGGTTCTTGTCACGAGTGTTGGTCCCTTTTCACTGTCTGTGGGCAGAGGCAGGGCCCGGGGGTGTTCATTTCCTTTACATCTTGTTCAGAAAGTGCTGAAGTCTTCTAATAATATCTTGTGAAGAGACTGTCATCATGTACGCGTACACACGGCGATTTTAAATCATTTGCATATATGGCTCCGTCCATGTAAATCATAGTCATTTTAGGAAGAAAGAATCACAAACATCTAACACATTCATTTGAATTCACTTCTCAAATTCCATCTCTAATACATCCTTTTCTTTCAGGTCTTATCAGAATTATTTTTAAAAACTGAAATAGCCCACTCTTAGGGCCTATTGGATTCAGCGAGTTATTAAATTTCACATCTTCCAGGGTGTATTTTTTCTGATGCCATAGTTCAAGATAATGTTTTTTTAATACTACATGCAGAATTCCAGAGATTCATAATAGCTTATGACATCTTAATGTCCACAGTGACATTCCGCTGGTCATATCCAACTGTGACAAACAGCTCTGTGCTCTATAAAGACGACAGTCACTAAGTAAAATGCAGGAAGATGCAAACAGTCCCTCGGTCTTATGAATAATGCTGCAGATCCTGAATGTTAATTTTGAAGAAAACACATGCTTAAATTTAAAGTTTATGCGTTCAATTCATAGTTCTTTTATTCTTCCAGGAAAAAAAAAAATTCAAGCAGCTATACTTTAAATGAATTTAATGAACTGCAAAGACTGACATTTTCAGTATAAAAGTCACACTTCATTTAATGAGTAGTTAAATATTGATGCTATATTAAAATACAGGCAGAATAAAAATGGCACAGTGGATTTCAAAATAGGAATTCACGGTTCTTTTATGTTGAAAATTTCATGAACGGAAAAAGAAAAAGTATCGTACATCAGAATATCTTCATAAACACAAATATTCCAGTGCAATAGCGTATTATTAGCCTGCAGGACCGAAATCCCAGTAGATGAACTGAGTTAAGTCTTTATCTTCACTGTTCGATTCCACGTCAGTCTTTGTTGCCTGAGGACCCCACGATGTTAAATGGGGTTCCTGTCTTTAATGGGAAGGATGCTGAAATTATAGGAGTGGAATCTAGTTTCCTTGAACTGACTGACTTGGATGTGAAGGAAAAAAACAACTGTATGTTGATGACTGTTCTAGAAAAATAATGGAGCGAGGTCCTAGTGCTCCTGTTAACTCTGCTGCTCAGAACTCTCCCGTGACTCTCTGACTCATTCGCAGTAAAAGCCAAAGTCCACATGAAGGCCTGAACAGCGGTAACTGGGTGGCCGCCGTGATCTCCTTGACCTCAGCTCCCAGGCGAGGCTCACTCTGCTCCTGCCGCGCTTGGAAGCTCTGGGCGCCTTCCCATCTCAGGGCTGTTGCTTTCCTTCCTGCGCTCTGCCCCTAACCCCCTTTCTTCAGTCATTTTCATGTTTCACTTCCTCATCTTCTTAGGTCTATTTTCAAATGTCCTTTCAGGGAGACCTTTATGACCACCCTATTGTGACCTTCTGTGAACCCTCTGCTCTTTGCCATGATACTCTCCATCCCCCTTCCCCTCTTCATTTGTCTCCATGCGCTTGGTCTTACAACACACACTGCATTTGTTTTACCGGCTCCCTGTCTCCCCTGTGCTAGGACAGAACCTTGTGAGGACAGAGATTTTTCTCTCCTTTCTTCGTTGCGTTATCCCCCTTGCCTGCTCTAGAAGACACGTTCACGATCCGTTTGTGGAATGCACGGAGGAATGAAGGAAAGTGGTGTTTTTTTTGGGGGGGGGAGTGGGATTTGCCTGGGAAATATTGCCCATGGTAGTTGCGAATGGGGGTCAGGGTATCAGGATAGACTCCTGGCACATAGAATTGGAAGCTATCTGCACAGACAGGGTGACCAACTTGTCTTGGGTTTCCTGGGACTCATTTCAGTATGAGAGACCCATGTCCTAGAACCCCCTCAGTCTCGGGTAGACCGGGACAGTTGGTCCTCTTATGCACAGAAAACACACTGGAAGCTCTTAGAGTTTACAGAAGGGCAGGGCGCACAAACCCACCAGTCGCAGACACCAGGAAGATGATACGTGACTACAGCCGACTTGGCCGTGTGTGTGTCCGGGGACCCTGGTGAGCAGAACACAGGCCCTTCTAAAGGGCGTGCCTGTAACTCCACTCTGGCGCCAACCATGGCTCTAGGGAACCATAGGCCAGTGTTGTTTGAGCTCCAAAGTTTTCAGGGGGATCTAGAAATTTTGATTCTTTGATTTTTATTTTTTCCTTTAAAGTGTTGGCAACTAATTTGAAACTGTCTAAGGATTGCCTGTGGCCTGTGGGCTGTCACTTGGCTACCTCTGCTGGAGTAGACTCGGGCTCCCAATTCTTTAGGAGACAAGGCCTATGAACCTTAATTTTAGGCACTAAATGAAAAGATAGTTATTAGATGTCTTTATTGTTTGCAGAGAAGAAATATCATTGTTAGTTGTAAGCAAAGGTTTTATGTAGTTTGCATGGGTTATTAGTATTTGTGGCATATTTCCAAAAACTATTCTAAGCATTCCACATGTGTTAATACATTTAATCCTCAACTCAATAAAAATAAGTACTATTAAGGTCCCAATTTACAGATAAGGAAATAGAGGCATGGCTAGATTAAATAGCTCGTTGAAGGTCACAAGCTGGGAGGTGATAAATCTGGGATTCAAACCCAGCAGGCCAGTTTACTGTGCTGCTTACCCCCATGCTTCTCAGATTTTAATAAGCATCAGAATCGACTGGAGGGCTTGTTAAAATCCGGATTGCTGGGCCGCACATTCCGAGCTTCTGATTCAGTTGGTCTGGGGTGGGGCCAGAGAATTTACATGTCTAAGTTTCCCAGGTGATGCAGACGCTGCTGTCTCAAGATCTCAGTCTGGGCACCACTGCTGTCACCCACCCCGAGGCCTCTGATGGGACCAGGACCATCGGAGAGACTATCCTTGCACCCACTGGAGTTGTGTACACACGGTTGGTCTTGGCAGTCACGCTTGTGTACTCTGGGGACTACAGTGTGTTCCACACAGGCAGCACTAGACAAAGACAAAACGTATTTAACAGGTATAAAGTGGGTTGTACGTAAAACGAAGCACTTCCTGGACCTTTGTGGTCTTACACAACTTAAGTTTCTTTTCAGCTGTGTTCTGAAGTCCTCTATGTGTTTCCAGACATCTGACAGAGAAGGTAGGGCTGGCCAGAGATGGGAGCAAACACTGGGAGGAGTTGGTGCAAGACTAGAGGGAGGTTGGTGATCGTGAGCTTCTGCGATTGGTAGGATGTGATTTGATTTTTAGCTACAAAGATATATCATTAAACCGTACTGAATTACATGGAAAGGGTTTCTTTTCCATTTCGCTTTCAGTCTTATTGCATCAGTGTGAAAAATCTCAGTTTGGTGCCACGATGTCTTTAACACCTAATACTGGCTAATCTCTCTCTCTCTTTTTTTTTTTTTTTTAACAGAGAGATTGAAAGAGGAGGGAGGAAGAGAAGGAGGGATAAAGCAGCGAGAGAGACAGAAAGAGGAGGAAGGGAGGCAATACAGGACTTGGTTACAAACCTTCTGTAGCCAGTAGTCTGCTAGAATGAAATCGATTATTTTTCTTTCGTTGTATTACTTTGGTGGTTATGTTCTATTTGTGGTAAAGAATACTGATGTTCCACTTATGGTAGAAAGTTTCCTTTTGTTAACAAGAAAGCACCACTGTTCTTATTCAAAGGGCTGAGCTAAGGAGAAATCAAAGTCCACAATACCTTATCCGTAATTCCCAAATTCTAAAAGCTAAAAGCTCTGAAAAAAAAAAGTGTTTTTTTTTTTTTAAGTTTTAAGGCAACACATTTGCAACAGAACCTGAACTGAACTTAGGCAAGACTGTTTTTATTCTGTATTTATCTCCCCGTGTGTGAATATTCAGACACTTCTGCTGTGGAGATATTCATGTATTTGATTATGGGGTGCTGCCCCAGACCACTAGAGGTATTATGTCATAGATGGAATATGCTTTGTATTACTTTTCTAAATCTTAATAACTCTTGACTGTAAAACCCATCTGGCCCCAAGATTTTAGAAAAGGAAGTTGTGGATCTGCTTTAAATGGCAAAATTCGTAAAGGTGGTATACAAATAATTGAAATCCGGCAGACACTGTTCTAGGTTGAGGAGCTGTAATTTGAGGTGAGTGCATTAACATGAGCAGAACAAACATAAGGCTTCATGGAGTTCCTCAGCTTTGGGTTGCTGTAAACAGTGATAGTGGTTGTATCTCTATTTGTTATAACTGTATTTTGCATAAGATAAGGTGCTAGTCCTGCTGATCTTTTAAAATAAAAGCTTTTCAGGAAAGTTGTAATAAACAACATTACTTTCATTGGAAAACTGAAGATACTCAACCAAGAGCCAGTTTTTAAATGGATTTAGAGATGCTATCTCAGGATTTTTTTTAATGCACTAATTACTCCTGTGGATTTGCTTTTTATGTTTGAGTTTGAGCATATCTGACATGGGATATCTGTATCCATAATCCAGTTTCCATTGGCCCTTGGGGCATGGTATTTGTATGTCATTTACTACTTCTTACTTGGTAAGAACTGATGTCTGGTGTTTAAGCTTGTCTTCTCAGTGTGAAAAATGGCTGATTGCCCAACTATCATATCCCTTTATTTTGCTCAGCTGGGATTCATTTCTTTCACCCAACCCAGTTCAGCAAAGGGACGGAAGAGACAGAAGTGGTAGGCAAGGAAGACTCAGGTGCTCACAGAACATACAGTGAGGAGGGATTGGGGGCAACCTAGCTCAGGAGCCAGGCACATTGACAAGAGCCTTGGATTCCTGATAATCACCTATTCCATGGAAAGACCTAATCTGCTGGTAAGGTTGGCTAGTGGATCTTAGAGGGCCAGTTGACAGTGTATTTTATCAGTTTGTGTGATGAACAAACTAACCCTTACGTTTCTAGTTTAAATAAGATGAAAGTGTTTGGGAAGAAGGAGGTGTAGATTTCAATATAACGTGCATGAGCTAATGTAGATTTCGTGGACTTTAAACAATTTGTAGCCTCCAAAATATTTGTGGATAACTTGAGACAGTTTAGCCCATCCATCTGCCAAGGACATTTGGTGCTGGAAAAGGTTGGTTTTACATGCCTTGAGTGATCCTGTTTCTCTTTGATCTTCTTGGCAGTAAGTTGTCCCTTAATCGTCCCCACTGCGAGGAAGGATTGCCTGATAAAAGACGTGTAGCCCTTCTGTATCTTCTTCCAGGTTCTAAATCCAGGCTCATTAGTCATTGTCTTTGGTGTTTACAGTCAAGTGTAGATTTTGGTAGAAAAACAATTGAAATGATTTACTCAACCACAGAATATTACTGATCATTGTAATGATTCAAATCGAAACATCCTACCATAGAAGAGAATGTTTGGGAAAGAAGTGCATTGTTCATCATGCTTGAAATCTGTGAGAAATATGTCAATTAAAGCAGTTGTTCTTTTTATTTATATTGTTCAGACGGGCAGTAAGCCCCTGATCCTATAGTTACTATAAGGTGCTCATCTCTGTGCCATACAGTATTGCTAGTATTGCGTTTTACCAAAGTAAATGTAGATATTTGAGAAATATGTTGCTGACAATTCTTGTAAATATTAGAATTCTGTATGGGAATATTGATATTAAAGCTGTATTAGGACTGATACCATTAGCAGCAATAGAGAGAAGATGTTTTATTAAATACTAATTTCATATGTTATTTAACAAGTAGCTGGCTTTGAGCACATTAATCTCTCTTTTTAATTCAAGGTTGATGGTCTGGGTCTTACATATTGTATCCCTGAATAGGCCATTCAATAACTATGCAAAATATCTATTTCTCCCTTGGGTATTTGTGCTTTGATATATTCTGATCCTTATTAAATTTAAACAGGATCAAATTTATACAGCTCTGGCAGAGATTTATTAAAATACACTGAATGGACAGCTTGTGGGAGCGTAGTGTACTGTAATAACATATGCCTTTTACCAGAGAATAGTAATTATTGAGAATCAAATAAATCTGTAGGAGGTTAAATATATATGGAAAAGATATCACTTGCAGTTCTTCAAAATGGGTCTGAAATATTATTTGAAGATGCGTTACTGTGCAAAATAACAAACCTCATCCTTTTAGACTCTAAATATTTGGTAATACTTGACATGCAGGTTTTTAGGGATGTTTTAAATTCCAAAGGGAGGGGGGATTTAGCATTATCAGAGGTGTTAGCTGTGTTTAGCATACTCCATCTGCAGAGGCACCTGTTTTTTACTTCGCCCTACTTTTTATTAAATGAAATTGAAAGCATATGCATTATACAGTTTGCAACAAATCATTTTCTGGAACCAGAAATCTGTGTCTCCTTTGCTTGGGGGTTCAGGAGAAGGATCACAGATGGACTAAGTAGAAACTTTTTTCACAACTCAATAGTGTATGTTTTCTAAAAATTGTTTTAGTTCCTAATTTTGTGTTTTTCTGTATATTTTCAAAGTGGTCTTGGTGTGTCTAATCTGATTGAAAAGATTGCAGTATTCCCAATTTATTAGGTTTTTTGTTTGTTTGTTTGTTTTTGGTATGCTTACAGAGGACAGTTAGGATTTCAATACTCAACTTGCAGGTAAGATACATGTAGCCTATCTGTTCCTTCAGAGCTCTTGTGGCTCCAATATTTTATCCTCCATAAATTATGTAATTATGTTACATTCATCATCATTAGTGCTTTTCTCATCTCTTCTATATTTATAGACACTCTTGGTGGCTGGCTAGGGCACCACCAAGGTGAAGGGCGCTACCGGTGTGGCAAGAGGAGGCTTTGCCACAGCAGACCATGCTGGCTTGCCACTACATCCTTCTCCCAGGATCTGAATGTCTTTGATTCTTTCTAGTATAGAGGCAGAGGCATAGGTAGAGGTGGGCCACTCTTCTTTCCTGGTCAGAATAATCATGAGTGTCAAGTGAGACTAAACTGAAGTGTCCAAGGGAATCTAGAGGAAGTGAGTTAAGACACTCCCGGAAGTTCCCCCAACCTCTCCTAAATTAGACTGAGCACTGGTAAGAGATAGCTAGGGCAGGGTTTAGGAAATCCATTTTCTGCTCTGTATGAATATTGTCTAGCCTAATTTTTGTACTTCTTATTCCTCAACATATAATCTGTGTGTGTATTTTATTGGAAAATCACTATTTATGTGTTCTTTGTGGTATTATGTTGGGTCATAATTAATATTTGTGTGTACATAGTAGGTACTCTATAGAAATTATTCTTTGGTTGTCATGCTACATTAAGGTTTGGGGTTTTATTTTGTCAGATTTATTGAGATACAATTAAATCTGCCAATTTTAAGTGTACAGTTTAAATTTTGACAAACAGATACAGTTGCAAACAACCATCACAGTGATTACAGAACATTTCCATCACCAAAATCTTCTTTGTGCTCTTTTGCACAACTTATCCCCAACCACTGATCTTCTCTCTGTCTACATGGTGTTTATTATGTGCATTTGTGTTTAAGAGAACTAGGTTAAACCAGTAAGTATATAAATGTTTAGATGTATCCATATTGGCAAGCATTTATAATTAGCATACATTTTTTTCAATCTTTTGATACATTTTGGAAACATTGAACCACATTATGAGAAAGAGGAAATGTCAAAAATGTGAGTAAAAATCTTTATATCAGTTATAGTGAAGAAGATTTTCAAATGCCCCAAATTATTTGTTACTTAGAAAGTAATACAGTTTGCTCTGTTGCCAATTTTTCCTCTTCATTGTTGCTGATGAATGAGACAGATTTTTCTAAAAGCCAATAAGTGATGCATCCAGGTCCCTTTCTCCTGCAATTACATTTTTTCCTTTGTACATCTGTTTCTACATGAGGAAAACATTGTAATTTTTCTTTTATCTTGTTAGATGCACGGGGCTGTATGGACCTCTTTCCTGAAATTTGAAAATTGATTAGAAATATCAGATGAGATAATTTAAAAATCTAAATGTGTTCATGTTGATCTCTGGCTGATTTTCTCAGGTATCATATCCATGACCATGTTGGATATCTGTGTGAAGTTTGAAGGTTATTTTACATTTGAGGTCATCTGTAACACCAAGGCTTTGAACCAAATGAGCTCAAATGACTTTTCAGTTCTGAGGATTTCTTTTTTTTTCTAACAAATATATGTGTGTGTTCGATTTATGTGTGTGTGTGTGCGTAGGTGTGTGTATTCAGATTCTCACACACATGGATTATAAATGAAAAGAAAAGAAAAGAGAAAAGTCCAAGTGATTCTGCTGTTGAAATTTTAGAGTCACGTTGGAAGATTGACTGCAGAGATCATTAAAATAAGAAACTTTCTAGATCTTGATTATACCAATGTGAACAGTGTTGAAGACTGAAAGCTGAGTAACATATTTTGCTATCGATACCCTTAATATCGATAGCAAAAGAAACAGGATGTTAAAAGGGCAAAAAGAAAAAAAAGATCAGCTTCTTCTGTTCTGTTTTACTTCCTTTAGATTTAGAGAATAACGTGATCACTAGCTTCATAAATGCCAAGCTCTTAAATCCTTTGCAGTAACAAGAGTATGTTTTAGTGTTGTTAGAACCTTTGTTTGCACCTGGTGTTACACTTGATCACTGAATAATTGAGTGATAATGACTGTTACTTTTAAGCTAAAGTATAACATCAAGGGAGGATGAGAAACACATAATGTCTAACTTCCCAAGGCGGGTAGGGAAAATATACGTCAAGCATGGTAGAACTGTTGAAAGTACACGCAGTCATCTTTGGCAACTCAGAACAGAAGTCATGAAATGATTTGTTCTCCAGCTCAAAAACTCAGACTCTTTTCTTTTTAAATTTCATAAAGATGAAAATTTGAACAAAGAAAAACTAGTAGAATTTGAATACCAGCGAACTGCGATTAGGAAACTGCCATATCTAGCCAAACGCAATCATTCAGGACCAAGGACAGGGCACAGGCATGCCTCTCCCCACGTAGAACTTTTTTTTTCTTTTTTTTGTAAACTCTTTATAGCTATGCTTTTCAGTTATCCATTTGCTTCATTTACTCATTCAGCAATGATCTATTGAGTCCTTACTGCGTGACAAAACAAGACAGGCCGGAGCTGTGCTCTCGTGGGACTTGTATTCTCTTGGGTCCTGTTATAAAGGTAGCTCTTTTATAAAGTTATATGTGCTTTCTCTTCTTCTGGGGCTTGGCTCCTCCTCCAAGGTAATTCCTGTCTTCTGTATAAGCACCTCTTCTTAGATTCTCAACCTATTGGTCTTATTCCACTGTATTCACACTCTCATAGTCTTTGCAAGCCTTCTATTTCTGGTGCTGTTGAAATAGTGAGTGCTGTTCTCATCTCAGCTTTTACAACCATACTGAGAACACAACACCTATTTTCCTTGTTTTTAAATGGCTGTTCCAAAGATGAATGAAAGGTGTTCTGAGTGGTTTAGTGGTTAAGTACCAGTTGGGATCTTGCTCAAAACTAGTCATGTGGAGTTAAGTTTCTAAGCATTGGCTCTTGAATTATGGCTGAAACAATACCCAGAAACAGAAGGGAAGACATACAATGTTAAATTTAAAAAGGTATTCATTTTATTTTATTTTTAATGTTGGTCCTGGGGATTGAACCCAGGACTTTGTGCATGCTAAGAATTCACTCTACCACGGAGCTATACCCTCCCCCAAAAGATATCTCTTTAGACCCCAATAATTTGGAATTTCCTAAACTTGTATATTTGAGAGGCAGTCTGATATTGTGGAAAAACAGGGGTTTGGAGCCTAACAACTCTCCCACAATTACCACTTATTAGCTTTGCCCCTTTGTTTGTATTATTTAATGTCTCTGAACCATGATTTCTTCAGAAATAATGAGCTAGTAATACCTACCCCAGGACCATTGTAAGGCTTAATGTATGTAAAGCATGTAAAAAAGTATATGTGAATTCACTGCCCTCTTTTTAAGTATTTTATAAGTAGTGAACTTCTGCTTATTTTAAAAGTTCTCCATTTTAGATTTTTCAATTTTAGATTGGCCTTTCCATCCCAATTCTAGGTCACTCTGCTTTTACTCAGTAGAATTTTAGTTTTAGAACTGGAATAGAAGCAACACAGGAAAATCATGTCACTTTTATTCTGGAGAGGAAACCAACATTTACTGAGCCCTTGTAGGACCCAAGGTACGCTGCTAGGATCTCTGCATTTTTTTTAATCCCATTTTAATATGAGAAAAATTGTTGCCAGTGTATTCTCAATTTTTCTCTCATCTAGGCTTTTGTAATTTTCATTCATGCCTTTACCCTTGTAACAACTCTAACTGTATAAATGTTGACGACATATGTTTCTGGTCCTAGGTATCTCTGTACATTGAATATACCAAGAGGAAGTGGTTACTTATATCACCTTTGTGATGAAAATACCATACCTCTTCAGGTATCAGAACACAAAATGTCTCTAGAACCACAGGCAACCTTGTATTTCCGATTGTTTGGAAGATGGCGCTACTGGTAGTGATGACTCTCAGTTGGCAGCAGTGAAAATGGACACCCAGTTGGCTTTTCTGCAGCATATATCCATCACAGTGCACTTTGGGTAAGGCTGTGGTTTAGTCAGCCTTTTATGTTGGTGTCTCTACCTCTTTTTTCTTAAATTCCACCCCCACCCCCACCAAAAGGATCGGTTGCTGGCTCTGTGGACTGTAGCCATTCTTTCCTTGTGATCCACTGCTGTTGGTCTTCCCCTGTGTTCACCCCCTACAGTCTTCGCAAGCCTATTTCTGGCGCTGTTGAACTCGTGAGTACTGGTCTCATCTCAGCTTTTACAGCCGTATTGAGAACACAACACCTGTTTTCCTTGTTTTTGAATGGCTGTTCCAAAGATGAGCGAAGGGTGCTCTGAGTGGTTTAGCGGTTAAGTACCAGTTGAGATCTTGCTCAAAACCAGTCATGTGGAGTTGTTAGTACCACGTGGTTGTGGCATTATGTACATACACGTTTTTTGGAATTGCAAAATGAAAAATCAACCTACTACTGAATGTTATGGGTGGTGCTCTTTATTGTTTTTGCTAAACTTGCTCACAACTCTCCTTCCTGTCGAAGCTCAGGTTGTAGTACTCCCTGGCATTCCCTTTGCGTAAGCCACCTTAGTTTTCTTTTCTTTTCTTCTATCTTTGTCTCTTTTTCTTTTTCTTTTCTCTTCCTTCCTTCCTTCCATCCTCATGCCAGGTGCATTCCTAACTCAGAGCTTTTCCACTTGTTCTTCTGTAAAGGATCTTTCCCCAGCTTTTGGTAAGGCTGGCTCCATCTCATTGTTTATTTCTTAGCACAACGTGTCACCTCCTCCCAGAACCCTTTCCCATTCCTCCTCTCAAAAGTATCCTTCCCACAAGTCATTTTAAGTAACATAATCTTATTTTCCTTTCTTCGTCTGAAATTCTTATTTATTGTCATCTATCTTTGTCTGTCCCCACTTGTCAGGGGCAGGGACCTTGCTAGCTGCATCTTAGGCACATGGAGTAGTGCCTGGCATGGAGTAACAAATGCGGCGTTTGTTGCATAAATGGACATAGTGAGCAGTAACTATGCTCTGGGTAAATAGAAAACAGAGGCTCATGTTGAGCAGAAGATCCCCGGAGTAAAGTTCTGGGTTATAGAGCATTTGGGGTGGAAGTCGCTTTTGAAGGGGTTGAACACACTCTGTCAGCTTTGTAGTTTTTCCTTCAAAAATCTTCCTGGCACTCCAGCAATTATTGCCGAGGCAAATTTTTATTCCCTTGATTGAGTTGAAAGAAAATCAATGGGAACCCATATTTCTGTGCCTTTTCCAGAATATGTCCTGATTTCTGGGACATAGTAATAAAAAATATCATACTCTTTTCATGCTCAAACTATTTTCAAGATGAACCGCCAAATACCGTCAAACACAAGACACAGGGATTGTCACTTTAAATATACTATCTTACGTTAGAGCCTCATATTTGCTCTGGAGGGAGGTCTGACAGGGAGTAACATTTTAAAAACTGGGAAATAGGCAAAGTGGTACTTGAACCTAGACTACCTGATTCCAAGTCCACTTCTCCATTGTGTTCTGCTGCCTCCCTCAGGAGTTCTGAATTTATCCAGTGAGGCATTAGCTGTCTTGCTTGGTTTTCAGCATTCTTTGAAAGTATGAAGGCATTTTACACTGAAGAATTTTTTTAAGTACATTCAATTTTTAAGTCATTAGAGCGTGGGCTAATAGTGCTCAAACTTCTTGAGACGTTAAGACACTCCTCCAACTGTGGCTGGAATTCTTCATGTTTTCTTGGAATGGCTCCTACTTTTCTGGAACTGTTTGGGTTACTCATAGTTCCCGTGTTCATTCTTTCCTACAAACACACATAATGAAAAATGCAGATCTGGGCTTTATAAAGAAGCACGTGCTTAACAGGGGAAAAAGAACATCCAAGTCTGTGAATGCTTTACCACCTATTAAAATTGATTTTAAAACATCTTCCTATACTCACTCTTCTTTTGTATCATGAATACCTTTCTTTTGGATATACTTTGCATTAACTTTTCTATTTCAGTATCCTGAACTCGGAGCTTTTTATAGGATGTACTTGTTCTAATTAATTATGATTCCTATTCTCAGGCTGATTCTCAGATGGTCACAGCATGACCTGTGAGAGTCTTCTTCAGCTTCCTCCTTGGTCCTCTCAGCACCACCCCAGACATCCCTGAGAGTACTTTTGTTTTCTGAGAATCACAACAAGTCCCAGTTGATCTTGATTTTTTTCCTGTCCCAACACACAGGATCAGCTATTCCCCAAGGAGCTCTGATTCCTTTTAGTAGAGAATAGTAGTAGAGTTTAAAATTTGGGTGCTGTGCCATTCATATGCCTCTGGGAAGAAGAAATGACTCCCTTGTTAGTTCATTTTAGGGAGACAGCCGAAAAGATAATTTTTGGTGAAGGTCAAGGGTTCAAACAGCTATTTCCAATTTAAATCCAGCATTGCTAAATCCATTTTTTATTTTGTTCTAATATGAATTTATATATATATATATATATATATATTTCTGCTCAACATACCTACTTTAGATTTTTAAGGCCCTTGTCTTAAGTATTGTGTACTTTTATTCCTTTCTCTTCTTTAATCTTTAATGTCTCATCCATCACTTTATTGACACAAATATTTTGAGATTATCCATGCTTGTCATAAGAGAAAAGGGAAAGATCAGTGAAAAAGAACCTTGCATTTTGTAAGTGGCATCATTTGTACCGAAGCTTATGTCTTTGTTCTTTTCTCTTGGAAATGCAACAGATAGAACAGATATTTTTTTGAGGTATAAGGGGAGGGGGTGAGTTTCTAGGGACTGGAGGAATATAGCTGATTTTGTACTTAGGTGCTCCATCCTCAGCATTATCAACAGCAAATATCTCTGGTTTCTAGGGTGGTGGGACAGGGGATCCTTTTAGGTGGGTCTCACAAATATCATGACTGGCCATGTAAGTACCAGCTCGAGAACTGCTATGGATCTTAGACTTTGGACTTGCCCATGCATATTTAAAACTTAATTGTATTAGTAGAACTGCTCATGTCAGCCATATGTTCAATATATAATAAGATGGCATGCTAAAAGTCTGTTTTAACCAGTACCTCGCAGTTAATGTGTTTATCTGTATTTAAGCATTATGTATGTTTGTGTGTGGACATGTACACACACACACACAGACACATGAGGCCCCATTGCATCATCCGGAGGAACTGTGAGTGGGTGTATGTGATTGACAAGTGTGAAATTGAATTTAATATGAGAGTCTCTGTCTTAGGTAAAATATTTGAAAGAGCGTTGATGGCGAAAAGCTGTCTAGCTTTGGAAAAAAACAGCTTATGTGTTTTGGGAGCAAGAGGTCTGAATGTTAAATTTTCATTTAAATGGCAAAACACTTTTAGAACTACACTGAAGAATTTGGCTTTAGTGGGAAAACTTTAATTTGCCTATAATATGAGGTACAAGTTATTAATTGCACCAAAGATAACATACTAATTAAAAGGTTCATGTATAGTTGTCAGAGGTTAACAGTGCACACTGACAGACTTGGAATAGAAACTAATTATGTTATGTTCTCTAAAAGGAGTATTTTTACCCACGAATGTATGATACCTTATTATAGTACTGTTTTTTCCTTAGCTTGGAGAAAAATCTATTAGATGTTAGATGTTCTTTATAATAAAATTGCAATGAGAAGCGTTCAAACCAATGATGAGGCGCTATAAATAGCCTTACTTGCAACATTAGCTTCAAGCATAGTTAGAGAGAATTCCAAGTCAACATTTAGTCATATTTTTAACTTGTAAGAAAAGATTCGCAAAGTGGAACTTTCCTAAACTTCATTATCTTGGGTGGAAAGAACACCCCAAGAACCAGGTTTTCTGGAACTACTCTCTCTAGTGCTTCTTTTTGGATTACTCCATCAATGACAGTCATCTTTTGATTGTTAGTATGCCAGAATTTTGGGTTTGTTCACTCTTTTATTGCATTGTGAATATCTTAATTGTGATATATACATGTGTATATAACTACATTGTGGATTTAAATTACAAAATGTATTTCACATACAAGAGTGTAATTAATGAGTATGTTTAAAGAATAATAATAAAGCTATATCGCCTGTCTACCCAACTTAATTGAAATTTATCAGTCATGTTGACGTCTTCTCAATTGCAAGTCCCTCCATTCCCCAACCCCGGAGGTGGTCACTTTCCTAAATTTGACGTATATCATTCCCTTGTTTTTCTTTATAGTTTTACCATACATCTGGCTATCTCTCAACAACATATTGTTTAGTTTTGCATATTTCTAATCTCTTTAATAAATGGAACTGTAATGTGCATTTTCTTTTTTGGCTCACTTTTCCCCCTTCGGTATTATTTTTGTGATGTTCATCTAAGTTGTCACCCGTGGCTGTGCTTTTTTGGCGTTCACTGCTGTACACTGTTCCCTGTATGGACTTACTATTTCCGCCAGTGGGCGTTTGAATGCATTACCAACATTTTGCTATTATAGACAGTGTCCCTGCACACATCTTGTATCTCTACCCCAGTGCAACATACAAGAGTTTCTCTCCTGTGTTTGCTTAGGAGTGGAACTCATGGGTTTTAGGGTATATGCTCAACCAGGTGATTGACTAGGTTGAACTGTTTTCCAGAGAGATTGTACTAATTTACACGCTCACCCAGAATATATCTGTGTTAGACATCTCCTCCAAATCAGCCTTCATATTAACGTCTCCAGATATTTGTATAATTCATTAATTCTCTAATTAAATCAAAGGCAAATTTTTTCTATATGATGGAAACTTATAGCAATTCTGCTATGATTTACAGAATTTGCTTACAGTGCTTAGTCAAAAGCGCTCAGTATTTTTGATCAAATATTAAACGTGTTCAGAAACAACCCTGAAGCTCATTCATAATATTGTTATTGTTATGCAGACTCCGTAGCTTGGTCGTGATTGAGTTGAGTCAGCTGATTGGCTTTCATTCCTTTCTGGGCTTTTTTTCTGCCACCTAACAGGATTGAAAGTCACTGTTTTCAAATAATATAATCTAGACACCAGAAAGAAAGGAGAAAGATAATATTAGCCCTAGTAAAATGTAATTAAGATCATAGATAAGCTGTAAAACTGATCTAATGTATAAATGAAATCCTCAGTCTGTAACTTCTAGACTTTGGTACCAGTTCTGGACTAACTGATGCCTAGGGTTGTCGAAGGCATCCCCGTCCTCTGTTAATATGGACGTAATTGAATATATCATGTTCCTTAAAGTAGTTTTTGACATAGTGTTTTCCCAGATGTCTCTTTTCTTGTTTGAGGCTTATTTTGCTTACTAAAATGTGTGCAAACAATTAAGTATAAATGTTGAAGTGAAGGTCTCATGACTCCTTTAAGGTTTGCCTTCCTAAACTTCATCACAGAAGCACCCCTGATGGCAAAGGAGGCAGACAACGCACATTCTTCAAGGTCATTTCACTGGCCGCAATCCTTTAAAGTCTCTTATTTTTTTTTTTTAAATACAGTTTTTGCATTCTTTTATGTAGTTTCTCCACCTTTGCTATAAAACCAAAGCCATGACTTTCTCCCCCTATTCTTTGAGTAAAACTAGGAAACTATCAGCTTCGTTCTGTAACTTGGAAAACATGTTTGTGTATCTCCTCTGTGCCTGTGTTCCCCAGTTAAATAGTGGGATGCCACACATTTCAGCATTAACAATGAGCTGTGCGGGTCTCATCACCTTGAGAGTCAATGACCGCTTTGTTGGAAGCTGTTGAACAGTATAAACAGAATTCAGATCTCTGTGGGGGACTTTAATCTTGGTTTCTGGATACTTTAAATCCAGTAGCCTCCATGAGGACCTCCTTGGAGAATTTGATGTACGCAATACTACATTATAAATGATAACACTTCTTGGATGAAGTCAATTTAGAAGGACATTGTAAGGAAAGTCAGAGTTCCAAGGAGAAGAAAGTTAATATATGATTCAATCATGTTTTTGAATCTTTTAAATGATTGTAAATGGTATCATCATTGGAGACCTCCACAATAGTTCCACCCATAGAAGTCCTCTTATCCAAACCTTGCCTTTGGCCTCTGATTACTTTGTGAACTTGACCAACATACTTGTGATGAACAACTTTTGGTAGGGGGCTGGCTACCATGACCCTATGACCTTTAAAGGAAAGGCCAAGAATCCATAAGACCCTTGAGTTGTGCACTGTAGATGACTCGACTCTGTCTGTTATTCAGTCTGATACTTTACTCGGTGGGTTAGGAAGGCTCTGGTGGCTATCTGTTTTGAATTCTTGCCTATGGGAGATTATTCACCTTCTTGTTCTCTCCTCTTTCCTCACCTTGGACCTGGCTTCTAGCATTTGGAGAAAATGCTCCTCTTTATCTGTTATATTTGTTCATGTCTTGTGGTAGTTAGATCTTTGAGCGCGTGGGAATGGGGGCTGAGTATTTTGTGTATTTCTGGCACATGCCTACCAAAACTTGAAACCAAGAGGCACTTTGTGCATTGTTTTTAGCATGAGAAGAGTTTTAATTGCACTGCCTCCAAAATTCTTGGCTGTAGGTAAAATAGCCTTAGAATTGAATATTGAGACCCTTTTCCTACCATGACTTTAATTTTTACTACATTCAGGACTCAGTCCAGGGCTAAGTTAGTAAAATTCATCAAGGTTTCAAATACGTTTAGATAAAAATCGAGATTCTCCTAGATAGATATTTCTTAATTCTTATTGTGATAGAAAAATATTAGCTAGTTGAGTGTGATTCTGACTGTTTTGTTCTCCAGAAGGGCCTTGGGCCTTATCCATGAGGCCATTCTCTGGCCTCCAAAGCGGTTGGTGGGTTTTGTGGCAAAATCCAGCCATCAGCTTCATGAAAACCCAATCTAGTTACATTGTCTAGCATAATCTGTAATTATTCCTATGCTTCCACATTGTCAATTTGTTTAATGTTTAGTTTGGAGACCCTGGCATTCAGAGTTTATTGTAGCTAAAGAATCAAGCAAACAAGTAATTCCTCTGGAAAAAAAAAAAGTGGACTAACCAAATGATGATTATTGTTACTCGAATGGGCAGTTAATAAAATCAGAGCTATTGGTGGCATAAAGTAATTGTTCCATCTTAACTGCTTTGATGACTAAAATGAAGATAGTGAAAAGTTAGATTGAGGGATTCCTAGCCTGGCTTTTTCTTTCCCATCTATTGGTTTCCTTACCTGCTCTTCATTATCTGGCTTGTTTAAAAGTTTCTCTCCTTTTGATACATTACCAGAGGCTGCTGTTCTGTCAGAATTTCTTGACTCTCCTCTCTCCATTTCCCTGGATCAAACCCCTTGCCTTTCCATCTGTCGTGCCTGATCCTTCACTTGTCCATCCCTGTACGTCTTTAAGAGCCTCCTTTATCCTGACAGTGAAACAAACCACATCTCTTCCATCCTTTGAATCTCACCTGTGTTTTGGAATGTTGTCATGTGAGCAAGAAGGAACATAGCATGACTATGCTCTCCAACCGTTGAATGTGTGTGTGTGTGTGTGTTTGGTGGGGAGCCCCATGTGCACGAGATATTTCTCATTCTCTTCATTTTAGAATGTGAGCTTCTTTAGGAAATACACCTTTTCATCCTTCCCCAACCACAAAAATTGTTGCACAACTAGGACTGGTTGGCATATGCTGTCCTGATGTTCAATTTTACTAAAAGAGACTACTTAATCCCTGGATTTTCAAGACCTGTTATTTATTAAATAGCTCATCTCATGCTATAGTGAATATGAAAGCGGTGATTCTGTTGGAGGACAAATACCAGAATATGACTACTTGATTTTAAAAACAACACTAAAGCAGTCTTGGAGTGGTGTGTAATTATCTCGCACTTTTGCTCTTAGAGTATTGTTTTACAGGACTGACACTTGTTAATTTACAATATGTGTGTTATTCCCATAAATGCATACTTTGTTTCAAGTAATGTAGAATAATGCTCTTTTCATTTATTTTTTATTTATTATTCTTTCGTCGGTGGAGAGAAACATGTTATATAGAATTTTCTCTAAAAAACCTATCAATACAGTTTAAATATTAACTATTACTTTCTGTTGCCTTTCTCTTTTGTAAAACATTAGAATGGGTTATATTTTAATTTGGAAACTAAGGTAACATTTTGCCATCTCCCTCTCTTCTTTCATTTGTTTCATTGATTCCTACATTCAGTGCGAGTCCCGAGGTACGTTAGCATTGTGCTGGGTGTTTTCAATATCATTAGAGTTAAGCCGGAAGAAAGTTGGTGGCAACAGCTGTGATAGGATGAGAGGTAGGAGTACGCTTTACGTGTATTAACTGTCTGGTCCTCACAAGGAATGACCCTCTGAGGTCAAGACCCAGAGTCACTCAGCTGTCCCAGAACCCAGCCCTGTTTGACGTCATAGCCCGAGGCTCGCTCTTTATTCTGCATTTTTATATTTTCCAAATTTCTTTAGTGAGCAAACATAATTTTTATGGGGGGAAGATCCCAGGAAACGGCAATCTTAAAAGAAATTAAATAGATCCAAATAGTAATTTAAACCAGGGTTCAACGAACTGTGGCCTATGGGCCGGTCGCCTGTGTTTATAAATAAAGTTTTATTGGGATGCAACCACACTCACTCATTTATGTCTGTCTGTGGTGGCTTTCATGCTACATCAGGCAGAGCTGAGTAGTTGCAACAGAGACCAGGAGGCTCACGGAGCCTACAAAATATTGACTGTCTGGTCCTTTAAGAAAAAGTTTGCTGATCTCTGATTTAAATAACATGTAAAAATGCATTGCTATTGTTATTATTCATATTAGTATTATACCAGCAAATCAATGTTATACTTATAGCAAGAAGCAGTATTGTTTGATAATATTTTGAAATTCCCAGAGACTTAGTCACCAAGGTTCAGTCTTCATGAGGCTATTATGGAATTTTTATGTTAGTCTCTCCAAAAAGTTTTGTAATAATTGTAAAATACTTTCTCTGCTTTTAGTTTAATTAGAAGTTATATTTAAGAGATCTTTCTAGAATTTTTTGCTTTGACTACAGTATAATTAATTTGGTCGAACTTCACTATTAAAGATTATTCTTAAAAACATTACTGCTTTTTGTTAAACATGGCAGCCTGGATCAATGGTAGTTTTCCTTTTTTTGCTGCTGGAATATTTTCTCAATCTTTGCTTTTTGTTGAGAATAGACTTTTACTTTTTAACTGAAAATTGTTTCCTTTTCTCGAAGACCCATTCTTGTAGGTTTGACCTGCATAATATTTATTACTTCTTATCTTGCTGGAAACCGGCTTTCTGGCTAATATAAAAGAGCAGACATTTTGGAAATGAGAATTAAATTTGTGAAATGGAAGGAGTGTGGCTTTTGCTCGCCATGTTAGATTTCCTTTCTGGTTTTTATGGATGCAGCTTTTATTTTTGTATTCCTGGTACTGCTCATGGGCTGGCAAACAGTCGGTGCTCAGGAAATGCTTGACTGTCTTATTATAGTGTTGGAAGGAACTTTCAGGAAAAAGAATGGAGTGTCAGTGTCCCAGAAAACCATGTGTTGATAAGCCGCCTGGGAGAATGTGGCCACTTCATTGACAGGCCTTATTGACATACTCAAGTCTTGTTTGGTGAGTATTCAAGTTACAGGAAATTGATATCTTTCTTCTCTTCTCTGTTGTTTCCTTCTCTGAAGTAATTTCAGGATAGTGGGACAAGTCCGTGCCACTCCAGGAAAGAAGGCGGAGGGAGCCTTAGCTGGTGGCGTGGTTGTTTCTTACAGATTATTCTAGATAGGGAGGGTTGTCAAGAGGAATTTGTTTACCAGTGGTTTCCCCAGTATGGTCTCACATAGCTCAGGGAATGACTTCAGGATCAGAGAAGAAAATGTTAGTAATTCTCTTTATGTTTCTCATCCTTTTTCATTACCCTTTTTGATATGTTTTAAAATATGCATAATATGTCAGAATGGTGGTAATTATATATATAAATTATAACTAAGTAAACCTGCATATGTTGGCAGTGGATGCCTGTGGTTTTAGGGAGACAGTACAGGGGCTTAAGAGTGTGGACCCCGCAGCCTGCTTGTGTGCGTCACCAGGTAGCCTTGGCCATGGTCCTCAGTTTGTTCCTCTCTAGGGTAGGCGTAGTAATGGTGCCTGTCTCATAGGTTGTTGTGAGGAATGAATGAATTAACATATGGAAAGGGCTTTGAATTGTGCCTAGCACCATGGGAAGTAATAGGAAAGTGTTAACTATTATCATTTATATGAATATTTTTAGTAGAAGATTGTAATAGAAAATAATTGGGGACTACTTACTTAGAATTTAAGATTTCAGAAATCAGCCTGTTTTTAGTTTGAGTCCAGGTTTTCTTGCTGTGTGATTGTGGACAAGTCACCTAACCTCTCTGAGCTTTGCCTCCTTAGCTGTAAATGGGGATGGTAATAATAAAAAGGCTATATTTTGTTGACTAAGGCACACATTTTTTCACATTTTAGTATGTCTGTAGTTGGAGTATATCTTCTAATCAGTAGTGCCCTCGGTTTTAGAAAATATGCTAGTTTTAATCTCATAAGGCTGTTGTGAAGGATAAATTAGATAATTAATTGTAAATGATTAGCATAATGCCTAGCATACAGGAAGTGCTCAATAAATGTTAACTGTTGTTATTAAGGCATATTGGCACATGAATTATTCTAAAAGGGCAGTGAGAAAGCAAAATGCAGTGACAGTCGTTGGGAGGTTTTGGAGATCAGCTCATGATATCCTGTAGGAGCATAGATTTCATCCCTCACAACTCTTGGAAATGCTTCTGTGGTACCCAGCTTGAGAAACGTCGCAGCATTTTAATGTTCTCCAGAAATCTTAGTGAAACATCCCGTGTGGTACTGTTGGTTCATATGTTCAAATGCTGATTAGGTGGTACCAATACTGGTCAATTAGCAGGGTATTTGTTGATTGTAAGGCTGTCAGGATTTTCAGACTATGCTGAGGAGGTGGTTGCATTGGGATGTGTTTTATTTACATACTCTTTGCTTCTTGTTCAAATCATAGTGCCACCTCCTTCAATAACTGAGATGTTTAAACACAAAAAGGTAACTAATGTGCAAATACAGGGTAAAATTTGATGCAGTGTGACTTCCTTTGCCAACTAAACATTAGTGAGTTGTTTCTTTTAAATCTCTTAAAAACAGCATTAACTCTTCTATTAGGAGAAGAAAACCATGGTCAGCAAACCCTTTTCCATTTCTAGAATGCCCCATCTTTTGCGGAGATGGAAAACCTCTGGCCTGCGTGCAAAAGTATCCATTCTTACCCCAAGCCAGAAGCAGGAATTCATGGTTGTGGCTTTGGAGCCAGTGAGTCTTGTGTTTAAACCAAAGATTGACGCCTGCCATGGTTTTCTGCTGGTGTCAGACATCTCTGTGCTCTCGGAAACTGATAGAGAACTGACTTGGAAAGAGCTTTTGTGAAGGGACTCCTTGCCTTGTACTTGGGGAGATGCTTGAGTTGTAGTTCCATGCTCCTCTGCTCACCCTCTACCTGGCCCTCAGCTGTATGTGTGAAAGCACACTTTCGGCTCACGAGAACCACAAGTCCAGGTGTGTACTCTCTGCCAGCTGAGAGTCTCCAGGTCTTAGATCCTTCCAGACTATAGGGAGGAGATTGGCTTAGAGATAAATAATCACAACAAAGTTTACAGCCTTTCTATTTGGGGTGGAGGATAGGGATAAAAGAGAGCCTTTGGCCAAAATCCTTCACACTGTTTTACTCCATCATTTCGTTTATGGTGGATTTTTAGAATCAGTCAGGTCTTTAAAATCTGATTCCAGAAGTGATGTATTCTTCATACTCTGTCTAGAATCCTCCCATTTATGTGTGTGTGTGTGTGTGTGCATCAAAAAACCTTACATTGATCCTATACTCAAACACAGATTTAGTTAATGTTATGAGTATTTGGAACCCAGGCCATGAAGAAAAAAATGAAGAAATACCTCTCAAATAATTCACCAGGATGGGGTGTTGCATGTCCGTGTCGTTTGGAAGTAAATACCGCCTGGCTTCTTTTGAGCAGCTGTCTGCATCGCTAAGACTGGTGTGGGAGCACCTAATTCCCTTCTTGCCTACTGGCTTTCTAATTTTTCCCTTGTGATCATAGTTATAAAACCTAATTTCCAGGGGGTCTTGTGAATCACATTAGTAGCTTTGTGTTATAATAGCAATTTTATATTGCATTGGTATTCATTTTCACTATTACGGAATAATCAAATCAGCACCTCTCTTATTATGCCGTTGAAATAGAAAATAATGGACTGTAATGTAAAACTGCTAATGTGATGAAACTCGCTCATTGTGTTCGGGTAAGAATGTCCTCCTTTCTTGTTCCAGCTCACTTGAAACTGTGATTGAGGAAAGAAATGGAAAGTATTTCTACATCTCTGATAAGGCCCCGTGTATATCCTGCATTTGAATACATAATTGTCTTTTTGTGGCTCTGGGGGTGCTGGTCCGCACACTCGGAGGCCTTCCCTGCCACCGGGGCGATGCTCTGGCTGGGGAGCAGGAGGCTGCGTGGACCAGTTTTATACTGTGGCCTCCCCTTTAATCACGAGTAACACTTGATGTCTCTTTGCTTCCAGAGGAATTGTTTGCCCCCGCTTTCATGCTCATCCAGGCCTTCTTCTGGCTTAAAAAACAAACTAACAAATAAACAAACAAAAAACCGACTTAAAGAACACAGGAACACGTTGGGGCTTCAGAGTTAGAAAGTACAAGCCCCCCCCAAAGGTTCTGATTTGACAGGGATGTTGGGAGGCAGGTCAAGTGACGTCCTAATGAAGATGAATGAAGAAAATTGCTGGTACCAGGATCACGCAGGGGCTCCCAGCCCAGGTTGTTGAAAGTGTGATGGAATCTCATCGCTTCATTTATCAGTGTCATATTTGGGCTAAAAGTGAGCAGTATTGTTCTCATTTCTCCCAGATGGATAGGTCAACTTTAATATTTATTGCTCTTGTAGAACATTTGTTTGATGTATTTCCATTAGCTAGGCAATAATAGAAACGCAGTGGAGAGAAACATAAAACAGTTCCCTTCCTATTCAGTTGAAATACAGCACACACTCATGTATAACTACGGTTTGAAGTGCCATTGATTTCCCCCCTTTTGGTTGATGACATGATTGTATATATTAAAGATTCCCATGAAAATAATGGGGAAGCGGCATGAATATAATATATATTGAGAGCGGCTGGCGGGTTATAAATTGTGTTGTCTTTTGATTTTCATGATTTGGTCCTATAATTGGTGAATTTCTCTTGGCTATATATTAAATCCTTAGCCCAGTATCACATTTTAGAATTGGGAATAATGTGCAATAGGTCGCATCATCCTCTGGGTTCTACGGTGAATCTCAATAAAGCTAGAATTTTCTTCACATTGTAGAGCAAATTGTTTTCAGTCGCTGAATAATGTTGATTTTTTTTTTCTTCTTTCTATCTTTGTGGGAGACAAATGCCTGGTTACACAGTCTTCTCCCATATGTTTTGAATATATTAAAGATAAGACCCTAAACATTCGAAAAGATTGGCTCCTGCAAGAACACGTAGCTCCCGATTTATTAGCTGATGCTCACATTTTGCAGGAATCTGAACATTGGGATATTATTTTATGGCTGTGGAGCAAACCTAGCTCTTTGTGAGGTAGGTGTTGTCTTAAGTGCAAAGCAAACATCCTCGCCATATGTTTCTATAATTTAAATTAATTTGGTACAGTCATACTGTTAATCTTTAGTGACTTGTTGATTGGCATTTTGCAGACATATTTCTGGAAGGCTCCCAATACCATTTTCTGCAGCCTTTCTGGCAGTAGCAAAGAGCAACATTTCCACAAATTGGAATCTTGTACAGCACTGGGAAGCAAGCCAAGATTTAAATTAGACAATAACCTCTGCTCTGTATATAGCTTCTATTCTTCAGCTGTAGGCAAAGTGATTTGTTTAAAACAGCCAGCCCTGTAGCATATAATAGACTGATATATGAGTCACTCCTTGGCAATGTGTGTTTCTTAAATTTATATAGATTGAACAACTAGTTGGTAATGTACTTAGTTACAGTTGTACAAACAATAACTATTAGCAGGGCTGAAACAGGCCTGGAAAAGCGACACTGGCCCGGTGTTTGCGAGGATTCTGAAGAATTGCCGAATTTCAGAATAATTCCCTCGTTGGAGGCTGAAGGAGACTCTATTTCATAAACATGAATGTACTTTTTTAGCAAAGTAGCAATAAAAGTTTTATGGTATAGTTTTCTGTGTCGCATTTTCTATTTGTTTAAAATTGAATTGGGGAACCTCATTTGCTTCAAAAATTAAACTTAACATCCGTCTGCATTTGGGCTGGGATAATTTGCTTGCAGGGTTTTTTTGGGGGGTTGTTTTTCAACATTTGCTGTTTCTTTTAAAGAACATTGGTGTAAATACATATTTTCCATTTTTTTCCCCAGGTTAGATTGTCCCTGACATTAACCGTTCATAGGCTGAAAGAGATCTTTCTGGACAACAAAGATCTTTTCTTAAGGGAAAAGCTTGTGCTCCAAGTTCAGTTCATGTTTATTTAAAAGATTAAAATCATTACACCAGATCTCACTTTTTTGTCCGAAAGAAAATTGATTTTGCTCCCCATAAAAGTGGGATCTGAAAGAGGATATTCAGGAATACACAAATAGAGGCGATGGAGAAATCTGTTTGTGCAGCTGAACAAAGCAATTCTGTTTTTACCGCTGAACATTTACTTAGCCTCGGTGTGAAAATTTCTGAACAGGACTGTCACCTGTCTTTAGAAAGTACTTCTTTTGTAAGGCAAAGGGGATCGTTTTGATCTGAAATGTTTTAATGCCTTTTTTTTTTTTTTTTTTTGCTTATGCCAACTCAAGCATTTATAAAATAACGCACCCTGTAAATATTGAACAATACAAAGACATCTTTCATAACAGTTTATAGTGTGTTGCGTGTGCTCTGTGGAAGCCAAGCAGTAGTTAGTGGCAAATGATATGCCAATCAAAAATTATTATTGTGAGTATAACCTGGTATAGTGCAGTATCTTATCTGGAAGTGTCAACTTGATATAAGCCAACTCTTTGTCTTTTAAAGTTAAGCTCTTGTTTGCCCTCAGTTAATTCTGTCTCCCAAAGGCTCATTTGAATTGCATAAAGGATAATCTACTTGACAGTTTTATACATTTAAACAATCTTGATTATATGGTATTTTACAGGTTTTTTTTTTTTTTTAAGCTCTCAGTTACTATTTTGTGTGGGCTTTTAAGTCTTTAGTTAGAAAAGAATGAGAGAAACTTGGGGGTAGAATTCGATACTCTTTCGTGAATAGCATTGAGTAAAACTGGATGGAGCGCCTCTTTTCACCGGCCCATGGTTCACGGTGGTAATATTTGATCGGTGTTGATGATGGGGTGGGGGTTGTTCTCACAGTTTCTCAGACCAAAATTCTAGTGAGAATAACTGGGAAAAAAAGTCATACTCAAGTTTCACTCTACTGAAATAGACATTTATGGATAGTCTTTTACCCTCCCTCTATGGTAATTCGGATAATTTCTAGATGAATTTTTGGGGGGAAATTTCAGAATCAGGGGCAGTGCTATAAGAATTTGGAGGTTATAAATGAATTTGGGGGTTATAAAGTGTGTGTGTGTGTGTGTGTGTGTGTGTGGATGTGTGGATGTGTGGCCAGGGGTGTGTATAAACACTGTGGTGGTTAAGAGCATGCCACCTGGCCTCATACAGCCTGGTTTCCAGTCTGTGTCCACCACACATGCACGCACTGTGTGACTTTTGAACCAGGTGCCCAACTTCTCTGAGAATCGGATTTTGCATCGGCAACCAGAGGAGACAATAATACTTCCCTCACAGGGTTATGATCCGGGTGAAATGTACTGAAATACCAATAAATGTTACTAGGAATGTGGTCTGTCTTTTAGGTGGTTTGACAACCAGAGAGATTTGGGAAAGCGGGTCCGGAGCAGTGAGTACTCACTTTTCTTTCACTAGCAAGGTGTTCGATAATTATTAGTGGGCGGTCACATGGCGAGTCTCCGTATCTTCTGCAGAAATGAGTTTTGAAGACAAAATCAGGCATCAGGGAATTGCATTTGAGGAGCTAGGAGGCTCTTGGTTTCCAGAAGTACTTTCTGCACACCACTTCTTTGAAGAGCGTATTATGATGTCTTCATCATATGATGTAAAAGGGGTTTCTTCACATCTCATCGGCTGATGGTCAGCAGTCCCGTAAGGTCTGCATCAATATTATCTCCATTGTCTAGGTGAGGAAACCAGAGCTGAGAATATTTAAGGAACTTAAAAGGAGCTTACAGAAACCCCAGCTGGTGGGTGGGATTTGAACCCACGTCCCTCCAACTGCAAACCCATGCCCTCTTCAACCACAGTAGGCAGTAACCCTGTTTTTAGGAGAACCTTCTCCCTGGAAGAGCTGTTAACCACCTCTCCCTGTGTGGTGCTGAGCAGGTTGCTGTCATCAGCGAGCTAATTACACCTTGTTGGCCATTTGGCATAAACTCTTACACACGCTGGCGCATGACACAGGTGAATGGTTTGTCACAGGAAAGCACGCAGGCTGAAAAAGCTTCCTTTCTCCTCCAGCGTGATATAACCAAGTTAGTGAAATAACTTTGCATCTGACATAAGAGTACTGAATAAATATTTAAATTGATGGATGGATTGAGAGAGTCATGTGACCAGATACAAGTGAGCGTAATACAAACAACATGTGAGTGTTGAGAGGTGATTTTCGGTGGATGATTTTATTCGAGAGATGGATTTGATCAGAGATTTGAAGGACAAGACAGACACAGAATGATCTAAGTCATGTCCGACCACTGAGATGGCCTCAGAAGTTATGAGGAGATGAGCGAATAGGAGATGGTGATCCAGTCAGAACAGCCTAAAAGCTGTGAAAAACAGACCCCAGATGTATAGTGAGGGACGTAATGGAGGCGTATTTCTTGTTCACTCTGTGCAGTTCCGCGTTGGTCTAGTTGTCCGTGAAGCCAGGCTGGTGTAGGCTCCCCCATCTTTAAAAACATTTTTTTTAATTGAAGTATAGTTGGTTTACAATATTGTGTTAATTTCTGGGGTACATGGTATGTTTCAATTATACATATATGTTCCTTTTCATATTCTTCTCCATTATAGGCTGTTAACAAGATATTGAATGCAGTTCCCTGTGCTACTCAGTAGGACCTTGTTGTTTATCTGTTTTATATACAGCAGTTTGTATCTGCAAATCCCAAACTCCCAGTTTATTTCTCAACCCCCACCACTGAACATGTTTGTTTTTTATGTCTGTGAGCCTGTTTCTGTTTTGCTAATAAGTTCATTTGTGTCATTTTTTTAGATTTCATATGTAAGTGATATTATATGGTAGTTTTCTTTCTCTTTATGGGCTGCTTCACTTACTATGACTATCTCCAGGTCTACCCATATTGCTGCAAATGGCATTATTCCTTTCTTTTTTATGGCTGAGTAGTATTCATATATATATATATATATATATATATATATATATATATATATATATATATATATATATACACCACATCTTCTTTATTTAGTTGTCTTCTTTTAAGTGCCAACAACCAGCTGGGATAGAAGCAAAAGTAGAAGGTGGAGAAGCCACGCTTACTTCTATACTGCTTTGGCCCAAAGCAACACACATTCTGTCTGCTCACACTGTAGTGGCGAGAGCACGGGTGAGCACTAGTCCTATGGCCCGGCCAATAATCCTACACTGTGGAGAGAGGAGCCTGACTTTTAGGTAATAATTGGCTAGAGCTGCCACATGTGACAAGAAGATTTGTTTGCTAGTCTTAGAGGGGTCTTCGGGGAGTTGGAGGAAGAGATGATCAAATTATTATTCTCAAAATTGTGTGTAGAAGGGTTATAAGGGAGCTTGGGATTATCAGTCGGAAAATATCTGCTCCTGAGATGGAAAATTCAAACCTTTCAATGTGGGTGAAGATAAACGTGTAAAGAGCATGTGCCTCCAGGAAGTTAGAAACACTGAAAAGGCACCTGAAGGATTGACATTGGCTTTAGGGGGTGTGGCAATGAGGGGAGAACTTGTGTGGTTAATTGTGGGCTTACATGGCGAAGACTTTGGGAAACAATTACCATCCTCCTGCCAAATAAAAGGGGTGATTTTGAAGGAAAGGGGGGAGGTTTCACGAGATAGAAGCAAAGACACTGGGTATTTGGATGAGAACGTACATTGTCTAAACAAGACAGTTTTAAAGAAGATTCCGAGATGGACTGGGATGAAAATAAAGAAATTGGGGACATTTTCTTGGGAGAAAAAGAGCGGTTGGGAAGGACGAAAGGGAGTATTAGGAGTGGTCAAATATTTATAACCGAGTGTCTCTCTTTCTTCTTGCCAGTAAGTAATTCTCTTCAGATGATATTTGGCATAAAATGTGCTTTACGGCTTCTCATCACCCTGCAGTTTATTTATGCATTTATTTTTTTAACCTCTCCTGGGAACTCATCACTACCACTTTTGTGTTCTGGTCCAATTTATGGATATGCTGAACTTGAATAAAAACTGTAGCTCTCATTTTCCAAAGAGTCTGAGAGGAAGAGGGTGGATGTACATGTGGGTGGGTGTGTGTGTGTGTGTGTGGATGTGTGTCCAAGGCTAAATATTTCTTTTTTTTTTCAAATTGACATATAGTCAGTTTACAACGTTGTGTCAATTCTGATGTACAGCATAATGTTTGAGCCATACATACACATACATATATTCCTTTCCCATTCTTTTTCATTACTAAATATTTCTTAACATTACCTTACATTTATTTCTCTCTTTTACATTATTCTGCACACATTGACTAGAATATTGTCCCAAAGTCTTATTTCCTTTGCCCCATTTATAAGTCACTGGTTTCAGTTGCCTCTGCCTTTTGCAGAAAGGGAGTCCTTTGCAGGTGTGAGTATTAACGAAGCAGAGAGAAGCTCACTTCTGTCCACTTGTTCTGTGTTCAGTGAAAGTACAAAGTCCATGTTTGTTTCACTTGTAAGTATAAAGAGGAAAAACCCACCTGTTTTGCCTTCAGAAAAGTTCTTTTGATCTGACTGTTCTCAGAACCGAAGCTGGGGTGAACTTGTTTTTTTTTTTTCAGTTGAGTTGTCTGATCTACCTTGTGCCTCTCATGAAAACAAAATTGGGAGTTGAAAGAGTCTACTCTTGAGGAAGAAAAAATAAAGACGCTTTTCATCATCCTGCATAGCAGAAGCAAAGATATGGCCTTTCATTTTTCTTGTCATATCTGAAAACACCTGGTAACGTTCGGAGCCCTGCCTCTATTGGGAAGGGGACAAGTGACTTAGTTTTGATTGGCCATCTGTCTTAGGTCCCAGACACAGTGTGTGAAAATTCAGTTCTTCATGAATGTTCTATATAAAAGGAAAGTGAAGGCATTTTTGTGTAGTTTTAAAAGTGACCAACAGCAAGAGCACCATTAAGAAGTTTTTAAAATATTGCCAAAGTAATTTGGTACCAAGATTCATGTCACAGATCCATTTGGAGAAATAGATCTAATTTGCAAAGCCTGGAACAACTGAGGGAATAATAGTCCAAGACCAGCCTCTGTCATGACAAGGGGACCCAGCAGAACTGTTCAGACTGGAATTCTTTAAAAGCCAGACTTCCTCTGGCTCCCGGAAATGTGGCGTGTAGCCCGGAAGGCAGCTTAGCACGTGGCCGAGGGTGCCTACTTTCATGAGAACCAAGAAAGTTTCTGAAAAATTACTATAGAACATTGAAATATACTGCTGGGTCATCTTCTGATTTTTTTATATGAAACCTCAACCAAAGCATCTGTCTAGTGTCCACTCTCTAAGGACGGAGATCACTCCATTGGTGACCTCATGGAGTCATTTATTCATTTATGCAGGAAATACTTAACTCCCATCAAGTCCCACACTGTGTGTCCATCCAATACTTAGAACAAAATAGTAAAAAGGGGTGCAATACCTTTGTGACATTCACAATCAGGGGTGGGTCAAGTACATCCATCAAATAATTATTCCAAATATGTAAAAAGTTGTAATTCTGAAGCTCAAGCAACATCAGACATGGCACAAACACAGCATCCAGTAAATTTTGAGCTCTTGTAAGTATTACATAGTAAGTCCTACACTGGTGCTGCACCCAAATGAAAAACTTTGTCCCCACTTTTTTAACACACATTCGAGGGGCTAGTAGGCGTCTTCAGCTATGCAATAAGATAGTGAGTCTCCTGGAGGGGCTTAAAGCCTAATTAGGAAGAAGGATGAAGAAACCAGTCCCACTCAGTGTGAAAGACACTCTCCTGTCATGGTTGGATGGTATGAAGAAGGGGCACTTCTAGGAGAGAGACTGGCAGAACTTAGAAGTGAAAGATCAGAGAGAAGTTAAGGGGGTGAGGTTGCCAGTGGCGAAGAGTGGCAGAGGGAATGAGGCTGTATATAGATAAGGCGATGTAGACTTGTGAGTGGCCCATTCCCCCTACCGATGAAAGGACTTTGTAATCAGTAAGCTGTGGGCATGATCAGAGTTCCATTTTAAAAGGCTAACCCCACCGAGAACTGGTGAAGTAAATGATGCTGGAGCCATGCCTTGGTGTACGGTGTGGCTGTTAAAAATCATGTCTTGGAATATAATGGCGAGGACAATGGTTATGGAATATCTTTTAAGTTTAAAAAGTGTATTAAACATATACTTTGATCCCAGTTTTGTTTTAGCAATTATACATGTTGCAGAGAGGAAAAAACAAAAAAGATGGGAAAATATTAGGCCAAAATATTGAATGATTGAACGGTCATATTATGGGTTACGGGGTGAGACATGCTTTTTCTGTTAGTCATATTTTTCAGTATCTTCCTTTTTTTTTTTTTAACAATGTAACAAAAATGCTACTTAGAAGAGAAACTGAGAGAAAGGTAACTCTAGATGCTGTGTGGAGGATGAATTAGAAAGAAGCTGGAATCTGAGTAGGCCTGGTAGGATTGACATTGCTGTTAGAAGAAGCAATGTGAAAAATGCTGGAGAGCTGAGGACCTGATGCGGAAGATGAGAGAGGATCAGAGGTGATGTTTGGGGAGGGAAATATGCCTGAGATGGGTAAGGTAATCCCTGCACTGGATATGTTGAATTTGAGTTGTTGGTAAGACATTCATAGTGATATTCAGTAGGAGCTGGAAAATTGCAACTCAATACAATAACAGATATTTAGCTGGAAGAGTGTTGGTGGTGGTCGATGCATTGGACGTGATGCATTATCAGAGCGTGTGTTAAGAAGAAACTGAGAAATCTTCAGGAGAGTAAGAAAACTGGCTAAGAGTAACTGTTTCCAAATGAAAATACTCTTTCAAAAAGGGAATGGTTGAAAGTGTCAGGGGAGTGAAAGAGATCATTTGAGACAGAGATGCTACAGGGAGGTGTCCGTGGGGTTTGGTCTTTGGGATTCCATGGTAGACTTCATGGTAGTTCATTAAATAGAGGAAGACAGATTGCAGTAGCTTCAGGAGAGAATGAAAGATCAAGGTGTGGAGATGGAATCTGGGTTAATGGGGAGGGGAAAGGAAGGGAGATTAACATGAGGGGGGCTTGAGTGGTCTTTGCTTCCCCTTCCCCTCAAGGATTCGAACATTTTTATATGTCCACGGAGGAGGCGTGAAGTGGCAAAAGTTGAAGAATCAAACAAGAGGTAAATTGATAGCACGAAGTCTGGGTGGGAGTAGGATTTAGAGTTGAGGCAGAAGAACACGTTTTCCTTGGTAAAAGAAGGAAAAGGAAAAGGATGATTTAAAGGTGCTGGTTTCAGGGCGAGAGTTGAAGAATTCGCTTGATGGCCTCTGCTTTTGTTGGTAAGGGACAAAGTTCTCTAGCGGAGGAGTGGGTGAGGACTGGCAGAACTGCTCTGGGAAGTGGGTCCACAGAGTTACAAAGGATTGCTAATAATATAATACACCTAACAATATAGAGGTCACACCTGTTGGGGCGAGAGATGTTTGGTGCTCGTGTGTCCATAGTCCTTTGTCTGTGTGTGTATGTATAGTCCCTAAGGAAGGCTCTGTATACATTTGCTGAACAAATGAGTCAATCATTGTAGATTTGCCAACGATTTGGGGGACTCTATTTCCTGGAACCCCAGTAATGCACCAAGATTTGATTCCTTTTTACTTATTATGCTGTACTTTTGTGACCTGGGTTTTCTTTCTTTTCAGTTGGTGTTTTCTCTTCCACTAAAAAAAAAAAGTTCATGTGAGAGTGAAAATTTAAATCCAAATGCTTATGGTGTCCCTTCTATGGGTAAAGCATTGTATGTAGCTGGTCTTACCAAAGAGTCATAGGAGACAAGATGGTCCTTGACCTTCAAGAGCTTCCAATGTGGTTGGGGGATGTGGGTGATAGGATAAAGCGTAGAAAGAATCCATCATTATCAGCAAATGCTGAGCATCATAAAAGAGATGGGAGGGAAGAGCTCTGAAGATTCCAAAGAGGAGAATGACTCTGGTGACCTAAGCTGAGAAGGGTTCCTGCAGGAGAGGTGGTGTTTGCATTGCATTTTGATGAATGCATGGAATTTCAACAGGAGGCCTCACTAGCTGGGGGCAGGGATGTGTTGGGATGCAGTGAAATGGAGCAGCATTTCAGATGGAGGAGATGGCCTGAAGCTGGGAAAGTGTGGGATGTGTTCAAGAAAGAAGACATACACCAGGAGGCTACATATGGAGAAAGTACAGTCAGTTGGTTACTCATTTTCAAGTTTGGGGACCTGGAAGTTCATCTTTCCCTTACTTAATAGAGCTGGCCAACCTCAGATGAAAGGGGAAAGATTCAAGGTAGATGAATTTCTTTCTTTATACATATCAGAACCAGGGGGGAAATTCATTTTCTCTGTTCATCACTGAATTTTTAATTCCAAAAATTACAGACCTGTAGGAATTCTTACTACTTGCTGTTTAGACAAACTGTCAGTTTAAAAGTGCCCCAACATCAACATTTGTCAAAACCAAATTGCTTGGTGAGAAATGGTTTCCAAGTTATTAGAAGTGTCCTCAAATTTCCAGTTAGTATTTCATGCGTTAACTTTACAAAACCTAATCTGTTTCTCTTGCTTTTAAAACAATATTGAGAAGAGGTGACAATGGCGAGTTCCGGGCTTCCAAATTTGATCTCCCAGAGCCGGAAACAGTCCTCTTAAGCCTTCTTCTAGATGCCATTTTCTTCTGAGCACATCTGGATAATTCCTCATATTTAAGGGTGTGGGTGAGTAAAGCTGGAGATGAGAGATATCTCTTGCTCCATTACGTGTATATTTAATTTTGAACTACCCCTATTTTAGAGTTGAGTATTGAGGTAAAATCAGTCTGCAGTACCTTTTAATGTGTGACATTTCCCAGCCCTGAAAGCGTATTGGGAAAACTCGTTTTCCTCCCTTTTGCCACCACTCCCGATGAAGGGGATGCCTTTCCGTCTCCTCTTCTGTCGCCTCTGACTCAGCTGCTCTGGTGGGGAGAGGGATGGGAATTAGAGAAGTAGGCATGGGACTGCCGTGAGCTTATCGCCACCAGAAACCAGCAGTTTCTGGGCCGCATGGCTCTTCCAGCTCATTGGCAAACAAGGCATATTCACTAAACCCCAAAGATGCATCTTCTGCTTTATTATAGGAAAAATCTTCTTTTATCCATTTGTTCTAAGGGATTTTCCATTACAGACATTTTTGGACCCTGTTTACCTATCGAGGGATAATTTATATGCTAAGGGCATAATGCTTCTTATTTTTTTCTCCCATAACAAATCAAAATCTTAGGATGGGCACTCATCACATACATACATATAATTAATTAATTAATTAATTACAGCATTGATCTGACAACGTTAATTAACTTTCACCGTATTTTCTCTATATAAGTAAAATCTTCCTTAGCCACAGCACTCCCTGCAGCTCCTTCACTTTTCTCCTTCCCAAACCGGAGTTGAGTATTTGAGTTTCTTTTGGACAGGGTTCCTGGTCATCGCGTGTGTGCCTATATTGTCTTCACAGCTCCCTGAGGGCAGCTGGTACCTCCCCTCCCTCGTATTTCTGCCCGGCGCCTTTTGTGAACGGCGAAGTGTCTTGGTGCCTCTCAATCCAACAGATGTATTTCAGCTTCATTGTACTTGTGGCTTTTGCAGTATTTAACGGGATCCATCCATCTCTTCTTATTGAAGTTCTCTTGATGTCTGGAATCCCACCCTCTCCAGGCTGTCCTTCTACAACCCTTGCCACTCTTTCCTAGGCTCCTTTGCCAAGTCAGTGTCCTGGTTGTTAAATATTGGAGTTTGCTCAAGGTTCTGTTCTAGACCCCTTGTGTTTCCAGTCTCATTCACATCCATGGCTCCATCTAATATCTGCACCCATGAGTCTTGCAAAGATTGTCACCAAAAAAGTCTCTCTGTTCCAGGCCTTCCTATAAACTACAGATTTTTTTTGGTCCCTCAATCCCAACACATTTAAAATGCATCTGTGATTCAGCCTACTCCGTCCGCCCCCACCCCACTGCCGAGACTGGTTCTGTTCAGCATCCCCTGTTTGGATGAATGGCAATGCCACCCACCCAGTCACGCAAGCCCCAGACCTTGCCATCTTCCTTGGCAGCAGCCCCTTCTCCCTCACCCTGTCTCAACGCATCATCCAGTCCAGGGGAAGTCCCTGGAATCCATCTACTACTCAGCTTTCCCCATCTTTACTCTCTACTCCTGCCATTCCTCCCTGAGTTCATGCTGCTGTCACCTCTCATCTGGTCTGTTGCAATATTTTCCTTCTGGTCTACCAGCACCTATGTTAATCCATTCTGTACCCTGTATACTTCTTCATGGCATATTTCACAGGTGAAGTCTCACCAAATAATTTCTGTCATCATTTAATTGCTATCTTACCTCCCTGCTCTGGGCTATATGCTACATGGAAGACAGGACCATCTGTTTGGGCTCATGTTGTAGTCTCAGTATTTTAGCAAACTCCCTGGCACATAGATGTTATCAGAATATATTTGTTGTAAGAAGGAGCAAATGAATGAACAGTAAAAATTGATCATTGCTGTTTCTTATTATCAATATTTTTATTTATGTGCATTGTGCTGACTGAGATGAGGAAAATCCTTCTTGAGCAGTTCCATTGTAAATATATTTTTTTTCTGGTTACAGAACTAGTAAGTGCTAATTTTAGATAACATTTAAAAAAAGAAGAAGAAAAAATTATTTCACACTGTATATGGTTTTGAATCATGGTTTTCTATTAAACCATGTTCATTTTCCTATGTCATTAAAACCACTTTAGGATTGTTTAAAAGAAAATCCACAAATTGAGACATACAGCCTTTCTAGAATGTCTATATATGATGCAATATCATTCTTGGAAAGAGCTTGTTTGATGAAGTTTCTCAACACTGTTGGAGTTCATAAGGTTTGATGAGTATTAGACTCCCCTTAAAATATATTACATTTGTATTTTATTAATATTAAAACAATATTAAGATATTGTTTATTGTAAAAAATATGTTTTCTACTTCAGTACAACTGCTACTTTGTAAAGCTCTGTGTTGTCATCTGGTCCTTTCATCATTCAGATTTCTCAAGACCAGGGTGAAGATTCCTTGGTCAATATGTGTCACAAAGCAACATTCGTGTGGTTCCAGATGACCACCTACAGCATCCATTTCAGATTCTACCATTAGAAATTAAATCTGAATGTTGTGTTAATTTCTGGTGTACAGTATAGTGATTCGGTTATACATATATATATTCCTTTTCATACTGTTTTTCATTATAGGCTATTACAAGGTATTGAATATAGTTTCCTGTGCTGTACAGTAGGACCTTATTATTTATCTGTTTTATATATAATAGTGTGTATCTGCTAATCCTGAACTCCCGATTTATTCCTCCCCACCTCCTTTCCTCCCTGGTAATACAGCATTGTAAATCGACAATACTTCAGTTTAAAAAAAAAAAAAGGAAGGAAGGAAGGGAGGGAGGAAAAACAAAGAAATTAAATCTCATCTCTTTGGTAAAGTTACTTTCCTTGTGTTAAAAACTTCTCTGACTAGTAGAGGAAGCAACTTTAAAAAACTTTTGCCCAGCAGTAGAGAGACAACAGGTGAGAGTTTCCTTATAGCTCTCACTTTGGAAAGGCACGTGTGGGGACTTTATAGCTGTTCAGTGCCGGAATGAGATGAACACTTGGTGTTTTCTCAGCCCTTCTCTTCTGGTCAATGCAAGGGTCAAGAACTTTGACTTAATAGAACACATTTCCTGTTATCTCTGGAGGGTTTATGTTTCCCTGGAGAAGTATGATCTTTTATGTTGAGAATTTCCCTGCTATATGTACCTTTCCCCCCACCCCCAAGTTGTGCATTACGATAGGCAGTTTCACCTCTTTATAATCTGATGAAAATCATTCAAACATGATGAAAGTGAAAGTTCCGGAGATAGGCATAGTTTTTGAGGGTGTGATCTTTCTGTGCGTGCTTGCTTTTGGCGTGGAGTGTTTGGACAGCACAGTGTAGGAAGCAGCTCATGGCCAGCACCAGATGAACGTCCCTCAAGGAGTCTTGTTAACTTATCTCCGGAGCCTTATTATACGGGGTTTATTTTCAATGTTAATCTGGATGTGAAGGCAGCTGCAGTTCTTTTAAAAAAAAAATCATACGCTAAATTATTTTTATTATGGCCAAAAGAAATTTATAGTTAGGTTCTATAGATAGATCTTACTTTTCCCCTCCTTTATGGAATATGTGGTAATTTTTCCTTTGTGCCATATATATTCTTCCACTAGTAGCAATGAGAAAAAAAATTCTCTTTCTAGGAATAAATGGAGTCAGTATAGGTTGATAAATATGTACATTTTATATAAGAGTCACTGTAAATAAGGTGCTAACATTTTATTTTAAAGCCAAGTAGTTTATCTTTTAAAAAAAAGTTTCTAAGCAAAAATTTCCTCCTCCAATAGGTTGCATTTTAACTGTGGCATAGCAAGAGGATTAGTAAATTTTTAGATAGGATGTACATACTGTTTTTAGTTTACAATGTAGCCTAGCTAATATCCCTTTGTGATTGTTTTAAGATTTTTTTCATGTTTTACCTCCTTCTTGGTCACTTTTGCATGTACAGCTTGATATAATTTGCCTTCTCATAGTTGAGTCACTCTTCTGGAATAGAATTTGGATTTTGCTGAAGTCAGTAAAATTTGATATGTGATTTAAAAAGAGCTGCTTACAAATTGCTGTATAATCATATCTTTTTAAATCCATGCAAGGAAATGTTAAGGTAATCTTGAATGTATTGGTATAAAATGACTGTTTGGGACTCTTAAGAATAAAATGCCTCCCTTAGTTAGGAATTCTTAAATTCATGGTTATTTTATGTAAAATGCTAAAATACGTTTGAGCTATACACCAGATTAACCTTGACATCTTGACTGAATTCCATGATTTGTCTTCAGGATGAAAGCCAACAGCTCCTACTTTGAAGGGATTTTATTTTATGGCTATGTTTAAGAAACCATTAGCCTCATACTCGAACTAATTAAAATATAGGTCTAGGAGAAAAAAAAAAAACCTCCTTTAAAAGTAAATAAAAGATATAAAATCTTAAGTTATGGATTTCAGACTAGTTGTTTGGAAGGAATGTAATTTCCCTCCCTCCTGCCCCAAGACCTTATCAGAAGTGGGGTTTAGAGTCTCGTGTGAGCCCTTTCCTAGTAAAAGATTTTAGATAAATAAGCAAACATAGCTGGTAGGATACAGAGAACTAATGAAAGCTATACGATCACCCATCTGGTAAAAAGTTGTCCCTGCAGCATTCAAGCAATCATAAAATCACAGAAAAAATGTATGTAATCAAGATATTCTTGCAGTGTGAGCAAAAACTCCCTGCCCTGCGCTGTGAAACACTAGCCCTGACCAGTTTCCGTAGCCAGAACAGTACCAGGGGGTTCGCACACTCTTAAAATTTCTTATCAAATATCTCAGACTTGCTCTTAAACTTCTGGAAATGATAGATGCGAATTAACAGACATTCCCAGACCTCACAGGTAAGCCTGTCTGATTTAAATGGTCATGGATTGTGTGTGCTGGTGAACTCTTATCACTCGTGATTTTTGAGTTAAGTAGGCTACCAGTGTTTGGTGTGTCACATATGACTGACAGTGGAAAATAAACACAGTTAAGTCACATCATTCTTCGGGAAGAGTTTATAGGTTTTTTGGCTCTCTTTTCAGTGTTAGCCTTAGAATGTGTTGAACTATTTCTGTTTCTTGACTTATTCGAAAACAGGATAAAAAGGCGCAACTGAGTATTTATCTAAGTGGAAAGCTTCAGCGCTGACAACCAACTAGTTGACACATATTTGAAACACATCTCAGATAATCCCTAATTGCAGTCAATAATCTTATAAGTACATAGATCCGATGTCAGCATAATGCCCACTTGAAAAAAACACTGATTGTGTTTGGATGGTGTAGAAGCAATAATCCTGTGATATTTATTTAAAAAAAAAACTTTAAATAGCTTTTGTTGATGCTTAATGTATGAATTGATCTCCGTCAGGACTGCGTAGTCTCAGCGCTATCGGCATTTTGGACAGGATAATTTTTTTGTCTTGGGAGCTGCTCTGTGCATTGGAGGCTGTTTAGCAACACCCCTCGCCTTTACCCGCTAGATGCTGGAAGCCGTGACAATAAAAAAATCTCTCTAGACATGATCAGATGTGCCCTGGGGTTGGGGTGCAAAATTTCCCCGGTGGAGAATCACTGATCTGTATACCTGTATATTTATATATCTAGGTATCTATAAGCTTTATCTGCATCTCTCTATTAGCATATTTGTTTTGGGCACCTGAACATGATATGATATGGCTTAAGAGCATTACATTTTATACTTGAGAGATCAAAGAATGGAGGACAACATAGAAAGTCATTGATGTTTTGATGAAATTCACACTAAATCATAATTAGAGGGATTGGTTGAAATTAGAGAACATATGTTTACCCTTGGTTGGTAGAGTTTTGTTACTGAACTAAAGGAATGTTGTAATTAGTTAAAATGTTTTCATTTAAGAATACTGGGGAGGAATATCTTGCTTAATTTGTTGTTCCTTTTTTACATTTGAAATTTCACATGGTTGTGCAAAAAGGAAGGCCCAAGAGACGTACTGAGGGTATTCGGTATAAATATGTCACGTCATTAGGGACCTTAAAGTTTGTTTTCAGTGGGGAAGTCTCTAGGGTCCTCAGTCGTTTGACTGCAGCCTGAACTACAAAATCTGGCAGTACAAGGAAAATAACTCAGATTTTATCTTATATGACTTTCCATTTCTATTTTGTTTTAAGGCTTGGCAATGCTTTGGCAAACCATAACGGTGGTTCACCTGAATTTGAAGTGGACTGAGTCATGTCTTTAACCACGCTTGCTATCTATGCAAGTAGCAACCCCTGGGGTTGATCCTGGGGCTGTGGCCTTATCAGTTGAGTACCTACTGTGTGCCAGGGGAGGTGCTACAGTGGCCAGTGGGCCACTTGTACAACCTCTGCCCTCAAGGGAGACAGATGCGGAAATAGACCATTTCAGCACAGTGTAGTGATGGACAGACCCCCTTCAAGCTTGGAAGAGAAGAATCCAGTGCAGCCAGGGGTGGACAAGGTGGTGTCAAGGAAGGCTTTTCAAGGTGTTGTTTTCTTTTTGTTTTTTTCAGTTTTATTGAGATATAATTGACATACAACATGGTATAAGTTTAAGGTGTCCAGCATAACGATTTGACTTACATACATTATGAAATGATTATCACAGTAAGTTTTGTGAACATCTCCTACAGATACAAAATTAAAGAAATAGAAAATTTTTTTCCTAGTGGTGAGAACTCTTAGGATTTATTATTCTCTTAAGAACTTTCATATATAACATACAGCAGTGTTAGTTATATGTATCATATGCTGTACATTACATGCCTAGGACTTACTTATCTTATACTGGAAGTTTGTACCATTTGACCACCTTCATCCGATTCCTTCTCCCCACCCCCAAGCTCTTGTAACCACAAATCTGATCTCTTTTTCTATGAGTTTGTTTTTGAACTATAACTGACCTACAACACTGTGTTAGTTCCTGTTACACAACATAGTGATTCGGTATTTCTATACATTTCAGAGTGATCGTCATGATATGTCACCATATGAAGATATTACATTGTTACTGACTTTATTCCCCACACTGTACATTTCATACCTGTGACTCATTTACTTTGCAGCTAGAAGTTTGTACCTTTTACCTTCTCCCACCTATTTCCATCCTCCTCCCAGCCCCTCCCCTCTGGCAGCCATCTCTTTGTTCTTTGTATCTATAACTCTATTTCTGTTTCATTATGTTTGTTCATTTGTTTTGTTTTGTAGATTCACATATAAGTGATATCATACAGTATTTATCTTTCTCTGACTAATTTCACTTCGTACAATACCCTCTAGGTCCATCCATATTGTCCCAAGTGGCAAGATTTCATTCTTTTTTATGGCTGAGTAGTATTCCATTGTCAATACATACCACATCTTCTTTATTCAGTCATCTATTGATGGGTACTTAGGTTGCTTCCATATCTTGGCTATTGTGAATCATGCTGGTATGAACATAAAGGGTGCATATATCTTCAAATTATTGTTTTCACTTTCTTCAGATAAATACCCAGCAGTGGCATTGCTGGATCATACAGTAGTTCTATTTTTAATTTTTTGATGAATCTCCATACTGTTCTCCATAGTGACTGCACCAATTTATATTCCCACCAACTATGCATAAGGGTTCCCTTCCTTTTCTCTGCATTCCAAGGTGGTGTTTTCAGAACATCCATGAAGATGTTCTGTGCATCAGTGGATCTGTTTATTATAAACGAATTCACACTGAAGTGCCCCTGACAGATGAGGACTGTGTTGTTATTCCTCCCTGGGATATTAGAGTTTATCATGAGACACAGCCCTTTCTAAACCCAAGCAACGCACTGCTAGTAACAGAAATTTGCTTGTGAATGTCAGCTCTTTTGGAGAAGGGATAGGGGTCTTTCTGGTTCTTATGAAATCAAAGAAAGTAGCCACCTTTTCCATCCGGATTAATGGCTACTCTTGGCTCTCATTTCAGTGCTCCTCAAGAAACCAAAATAGACCAAGCACATCTAATTTACAAGTTGCTATCATTATGTAAAAGACACCCACAGTTTGCCAAATACAATGGAAGACACACAGAAAAGACGTTATTGTTACCTTCTTGAAGTTATACTCTGAATCTTATCTGGCTTATTGTCACTGGTATTCCTTCTCCTCTGTCTTTAATCTTTCCTCCACCTGCAAGCATCTGCAAGTCTCCTTTTATCCATAGAGCATGTCTAAGCTAAACCTCTCCAGAGTGCAGCCTATACTTGGTGGCTTTCATTTCAACCCTCACACTGTCCTCTCTGAAAGAATGCATGCATCCCCATTTCTGTGTCTGCCAGGCCCACTTTTTACAACATTAGACCTTGCCCAAGTAGTTTTCTCTACCAGAGTGCTCTTGTCTTGCAGGCAAGCTCCTACACATACTTCAAGACCCTACAGAAATGGCTCCTCTTATTTGAAACCTTCTGCTGGCTTTCCAGAGGGGAGTGCTTTGCATGTATCTCTAGTGTAGCACCTGTCATGTGGAGTCACACTATCTTTTCCATTAGTGCTTTTTTTGGATAAAAAAAGTGTTAGTCATATATTTTTTACCCAGTATCTATATCGTCCCTTTTATATTGTAGGCACTTAATAAATGTTATATGAAATGTTTCAGTGATCCATTTATTTTCCCCAGATTATCACATTCCTACCTTTCTGGGCTCCTCACTCTCAACTTTCTGACATTAATCAAGTGCCTCTTCCATGTAAGACCCTTTGCTGGGGGCTCTGTCTTGTCTTACTTCTCCCCACACAGCCCAGTCCCACAGAGTGTGATCCTTTCCTCCTTAGAAATGAGGAAACAAGCTCAGAGAAGTAACATGAGGCAACGTACCGGATGATGCCCAGTAGGGAAGTGGTGAAGCTGGGATTTGAACTTGGATCTCTCTGGCTCATTCGTTCCCTCAAGCATTCAGCTGCTAGACACTGAGGCCCTGCCTACTGTGGGCAGTCACTGGCCTGGGACTGGAGGAGACCACACTGAACCAGACGGATTCCTTGTCACTGTGGACTCTCCATTCTAGTGATGCAGTAAAGAGATGGGTGACTAAATGCAGTGAAGTCAGGCAGTGACAAGTCCTGTGAAGGGACATAAAGCAGGAAGATAGACATTAGACAGACCGTGAGTGTGTGTGTGTGTGTGTGTGTGTGTGTGTGTGTGTGTGTGTGTGTGAGAGTGAGAGAGATTGTAGCTAAGCTGGTCTGGGAGGGGACATCAAGTAGAAACCTGCACGAAGTAATGACAGAGGGGAGAGTGGTCCAGGCCGGGAGGGCAGCAGGTGCACCAGCCCAGAGAAGGGAGTGAGGAACAGCCAGGGCAGAGGCCTTCTCAAGAGGGAGTTTGGAGGAGGAACCAGCAGCCTGATGATCATGGGGGAACTTGGAGCCCTTGGACAGGAGTTGGGGTTTTACTCTAAATATCACTGGGAAGCCATTGGAGCTCTTGTAAGTAGTTAAACCCTCCTGTGCTGTCATGTGAGCCCCCACAGATTGTAAAACAGATATGCTTGGTCTGGTTTGGTTTCTGCAAGACTCTTTGAAATGTCACCTTAGCCATTAGTACAAATAGAAAAGGTGGCTTTTCATGCACTAACCCATTTAGTTCTCAAAACCTCCAGGATGAGGCAAATGCTGCTCTTATCCCCGCATTATAGGTGGGAAAACTGAAGGCCAGGGAGACTAAACAGCTCGTGCACAATTCCACGGCTCGCAAGTCGCCCGGCTGGGGTTTGAACTTGTCCTTAAGATGGAGTTCGGTAACTTGCCTGCCATCCCATGACTAGGTGGAGCGCAAAGCCAGTTGGTCTGACTTGTGCTGAAGTGCTGTCTGTGTTTCATTCATCCAGCCATTGCCCCTGCCCAGTCTAGGCACCTGCAGCTCCACGCCCGCCTTGGTGAGTTAACTGGTCTCCCGGCTTCTGCATTTCCTGCTCCCAATCTTGTCCTCGGGGAGCTTTACCTCTCTCTCTCCCCCTCTTCCCTCCAACAAAATCCTTCATGGAGCATCCTATTTAGTACATTTCGAACTGTCTATCTGACTGGCCTTCAGGGCCCTCCAGAGCCTGGCCACCGAGCATCTCTTGCAGCTGCCCTGCCCTTCCCTCAATACCCGCACCTCCCCTGCAGCTGGACGGGTCTCTGTTTGTTCGTTGAAGGAACCCTGTGCACACTGAGGTCTGCAGCTTCGCTCAGCCCATTCCCTCTGCCTGGGACACCCCCTCCTCCTGCCTTCTTCCTTGGTTCAAGACTTGTTCCTTGGAATGGCCATCCCCTTTTGATTCCGTCTCCTAAACTTACAAGGCCATTTGTCAGTGTCCCGCACTGACCCCGCCCTTAGGTTGATAAATGTTTTTGTTCTGTCGCCCTCACTGAGCTGTCATCCCTTAAAACCAACAATCATATCTTCTGCTTCTGCTTCTTGGCATCTTCAGAAAGGTAGACACAGCCCCAACCATATCCTTTTAATTAGCATCTCATAGGTACTCAGTTAAGTGTGGGTAAGGCTTTGGGGAGGAAGAAGTAAGATAAACCATAATTACACAAAAGGTGCGGTCACTGCACAGCCTGTGACTTATCATTGGCCCCCTTTGGTGTATATTTAAGGAAAAGCAGGCCTTTTCCCATTCTCTAAATATTGGTCATGCTCGGTTGCTGGACCAGTCCCAAAGAGTGCTCCATTTTGCCAAAAAGAAAGCTGATTTGGGAAGCTTAGTATCCCCCTCTACTTCTATTTGTTTTTCTGATATTAAACAAGTGCAGTTGGGTTTGAGAGGGTGTTGGAGTTTTTTTTCTTTCTTTCTTTCTTTTTTTTTTTCCTAGCTACTTCTAACTGGTCCAGATGGCTGTGCAATTCACAGACTCGAATATGTCCAGATCATGAAAATCCAAAGGCCTGCCTGTTTGGGTGGAGTCCATATGTTTAAGCGCTGTTGTTCCTTGTGTGGGTCCACAGACGAGTGGAAAAATCTAACAGGGGAACTCGCATTTCCTACTTGGTCCAACTTAAGATGCTTCTATTCTTCCTTCTGGTCATGAGGGGAGAGAAGGGCGCGATGGTCACCTCACAAGCGATTGCCTTTACCTCCAAGCGAGGAAGGTGAGAAGAGATTGTAAGTGATTGAACTGCGCCTTTATTACTCCGTCCTGTGCTGCGTCAGCATTTCAGTAAGATCATCATCAGATGTATGAAAAGGACTTTTTAAAGAAAGAAATTTCCACCCATTAGTCTAAAAGTACCTAGGCTCATAGTTCTCAAATATTAGTAAGTTTTAGAGTTTCTGAGAAGGTGGTTAAAAATACAGACTTTTAGAGCCTTGCTGCCTAGAGATTCTGACATAGTAAATCCAGGGTGGGGATCAGGTCACCTGCATTGTTAAACAGGCATCTGGTTATTCCGTGGTCCCTAGCACCACACTTTGAGAAACGCTGAGCTAGACCATAAAAAACAAAAATTTAAAAAAAACCAGTATTTTAAATTAGAAAAAATCAACTCTCAAATGTAATGCTCAAATTCTTGTCCCATCAGTGTTAGACTGTTGGCTTCCCCTACTCTCAGCTTTTTGCCTGCAGGCCAGAATCCATCCTATTCATTACAGCTTGTTTTTAGCCACTGAAGGCATCCATGCTTAACACTCCAACCCCACCACCTAGGCCTCTATGTCTTTTCTGGAAAAGGGTTAGTGCATTTTCTAGAATAAAGCATTGTTTTTCAAGCTAAGGATCTCTAGTGTTTAAAATATTCATTTTATGAGAATATATAACTCTTCCCATTACCACTTTTTTCCCCCACATGTGTGGTTTGTGGAGGGACCTAAGCTTGCTATCTCCTCTTCACTTACATTTCAAATGCTTACTCTGTCCCCTCCTTGGCTTGGTGGGCCACTCTACATATTATCCTTTCACATCTAGAAATTAATTCAGCTGTTTCTTCATTCAGTAGAGATTCACTGAACACCCACTATTTATCAAACACACTTCTTGGCCCTGGGATATGTGTCAGCAACAGATAATACATACTTATTCTCATTAAACCTACAACCTAGTGAAGAAGGAAGACAGTAAATATTTTATGTTGGAAAGTGTCATGGAAAAAATCGAGTAGGGAAAAAAGGATAGCGTGCTGGAGGAGGAGGAGGGCTGGGAAGAAATGTTATGTGCTGGTCCGAGAGGTAACATTTGAGAAAAGACTCAGAAAGGAGGGGAGTGAGCAAGCCATGGGGACACCTGGAGTGATGACAGTCTGGTCAGAGGATGCAAAGGCCCTGAGACGGGAATGTGTCTGGGGTATTGAAAGAACAGCAAGGAAGCTGGCAAGACTAGAAGCAGGGAGGACATTAGCGAGGGCCAGAGAAGAAATGGGGCCACTGGTAAGGACTTAGGCTTCTTCCCTGAGTGAATAGGAAGCCATTGAAAAGTTTGGAGCAGAGGAGTGATGTGATCTGACTTGGATTTTCAAAGGACCCCTTTGGCTCTGTGCTGAGAATAGACTGTGGTGGGAGCATGGTTGAGCCAACGGGACCTGCCAGGAGGCCCCAGCAGGAATCCAGGCGGGAATGGAGGGCCTGGGCCTGCGGGGGTGGCAGGCGGTCAGCTGTGGTTATAATTGGAAAGATGAGCCAACAGAATCTTTTGATGATTTAATGGAGAAAGAGAAAGAGTGGATTCAACGCTGGTTTTTGGCCTGAGTCACCGGAACTGAGTCACTTCCCCATCAGAGGAGACGAGGAAAGGCTGCGGGTGGAGTGGCTGGGGGAGAAGATGAGGAATTCAGTTTTGTTCATAGGATTGAGATGCCTGTTGGCATCCCAGGGGAAGTGCTGTGGGCAGTTGTATACATGAGTCTGGCGCTCAAGAGATAATTATCTAGGCGTTTTTAGCGTATGCAAAGGCAAACAATATTTTTGAAAGTCTATATTCTTAAACACAATTTTGCTTTGTATTTGAACCTGTTAATGTATGTGTGCATATGGATATATGTATGTGTGTGTATCACTGTGTATATGTGAGTGCATAATTCTCCCTACATATAATTGTATAGGCATAATTAGAAGGGTTGTGTTTGTGTGTGTGTGTGTGTGTGTGTTCCGCTAATTATACCTCATAGTCCATTGTTTGCAGGGTTTTATTTCCAGACTGTCGTTCATCCCCTAACCCTTGGCGTACACCGACTTTATTCACCGCGTCATTCTTTGTTTCCTGATGTGGCATTCCAGGTCCACCCCTGATAACCATCACCAGTATCATCATTTGCCATGTTGGGCTTGTGTTCACTCTTTTGGGCTTTATATCTTGGAATGGATGACCAACAGTTAAAACTTGATTATCTCTGATAAGTGCTTTCCCACGGAGTGGTTAACAGAGCCTTCGAGAGTGTGTGAACTTAGCAGTGCAGCCTTCTCCATCACGTGGCCCTGCTTGGCACACTTGTTCCACGATGGCACAGTTCATCTGTGTCAGCAACTTGACAGATGTCCTTACTGAGGCATCAAATTGGATAGTGTCTGCTAACAAATCTAATGGGAGAAAAAGAAAAGAATTCAAAGGATTATCTTTTTTTTTTTCCTTTTTTTTTTTTTTTAGGATTAAATTTGTGCCATTTCACTGTTTGATACCCTGTCGTTAAGGCTGCTTTATTAGAAGCCTATACAATTCTTCACATGGGTGTCAAAATAATTTCAGTGAAAATGATGTAGCGTGGACTCATCTAAGTGAAGTACCCGTCTTGTGATTACAGATGGGTTATTGTCTGCTGCTGCACTGTCTTCCAAGCCCTTTGCTGGACTAGCTAAACTTAACAATCTCCATTAATTTACTTTGGCACTTCACATGGTTAGTCGGGCCTTGGACACGATGGTCTTTAATACATTTTTTTTTTAATCCTGCCGTGCTCCTTTTTAATTGATGTCCTTCATAAATTGTATTTGCTGAAGCTGTAATTACTCGTCAAGCGGCGAAAGCAAATCTACCTCCAAGTACAATGAAGATGTTTTTTTGTGAAATTATTAAGATACAGAAGTTCGACACACAGAGTAATTTAGATCTGCTTTATTTTTATATCTTCTTTGGGGATTAGCTATTAGAGCCTCTCAAATTGGAAAGGGCCAGTCATCGCCAGTGCACCTCACAAATGTCCCTCCCTCACAGTGACCACTTCCCCACGTATATAAGGCCTTTAAGACAGTTGGAATTGGCCCATTTCTTTCATAACATTTTTGTATGCTCTTTAGAGTAGTTAACCCTGTTTCACCTGACGTTCATTTAACTTATTTGAACTATTTTTTTTTTTTTTTTGACTCTGGAAATTGCATAGAAGAACCTTGCGTCGTAGGAGTTAGGGGACCTCTGAGGGAACATCAGCGGAGAGCTCTCATCTAGAAAGTTTGGGAGAAGGGCAAATTAAGGTGACTTCAAAGTGCATAATTTAGAAATTCATATTTAGTGGATTCACATAAACTTTGCTATGGTGCAAAATTAGGATATTAGCTTTTATAAGAAGGATTCAGGGAAAATAAGAAAGTATTGTCAATGAAGGGTTTGGAACAGGGTTTCCCAAAGTGTGTCCCCATGAGGTGTTGTAGGGGATACAAAAAGGATGTGTTCCACAGTGTATATGGGGAGGAGTTTACTGTCACCCACATAAAGAAAAATGTCAGCTCCATCCAGGTAGGAAACTTGTCATCATTTTGCCTCCAGTGCCTTGCACATTGTAAGCACATAAGTATTTGCGGAACAGTGAACTGCAGGACTTCTCAGAGCCTTTAACTTTATAGTGAGCATTGTGACTCACCCAGAAAAGGGCGGTAATCAGCAGCCCTTCCTAAACTTCCTGGAATTTGGAACCCTTTTCTTGAGGAGCATTTTGCTAGACTTAGGTGCCTTGAAATGCCCTCTGGGAAATTCAAGCTTTGAGGAAGATCATTCGTTAAAAATAAAGTTTGAAAACTGACCACTGAGTAAAATGTTTGTGTTTTTGTGGATACTGGAATATAAGTGATACAGATCATGAGGCAGGAGGATGTCAGACTTCCATGATTGCATTTCTGATTTTGAGCAAGTTGCCTGACCCCTAGAAGCCTCAGTGTATTCATCTATAAGTTACATTTCTCTAACTGGGTTGTTGGGAAAATAAATTACATTTCTTCCCACCTTGGAAAGTAAAATGAAATAAGATATGTAAGAACTTCACTGGGTAAACACTTGTCATTATTATCATGATAATCATTTAAAAAACCTAATAAAAGTGCTCCAGTTTGAAGGGTGATTATGAGACACTGAAGTTAAAATGTGATCTGCCTTTCTCCCTCTCTCCTTCCTTCCAACAAATACTGGAGGGCCAGGCATTGTTGTTAGTTCCGGGGGAAACAGTGGTGAACACAGGTAAGGCTGCTTTCCTCCTGAACCTAGAGGTTTTTTTTTTAATATAATGTGTTTACTGATGTGACCGTCTCTTAGAACAGAAAGTAAATTTAATTGTACACAATTCAGTCAAAGTTAATTGTTCTGATGTCTTTATGTTAGAGATCTGCCCCAAAGGATCACTTTTTCTCTCAGAATCGGATCTGTTCTTACACAAAACAAGTAAAACAAGATTCATAGGTCACATTTTAAGACAAAATAAATAAAATGAAGCAAGCATTACTAGTTAAGGTAAATCCAATGAAAAGTGGCGTCCCTTTCTTCCTGATCAGATTCACCACCACAGTGGTGTTGCCAGAGTTAGTAAATAAAAACAGACAACACTCAGTTAAATTTGACTCCGTGATAAATAAAGAATATATATATATATATTAGTATAAGTATATCCCAGATACTGCGTGAGACATACTTATACTAAAAAAAAAAGTGGTTTATTTGAAAGTCAAATTTAACTGGGCATCTTGTATTTTTTTTGACTATCCGTCCACTCTAAACTAGGGGCCCAGCCACCAGGGCAGAAGGAAGACAGTTGCCTGCAACAAGTCAACGTTTGAAGCCATCTTTGCCGAGGAGGAGATATTTTACCCCAAATAGAACAGAGACCTTTGCTTCTATTTGAAATGATTTATAACTGTTCCCGCCTGATCGCCGAGTGTTTCCAAATTAAAAGCCATTAATTAAGGCCTTATAGAGATACAAAAGATATGCAAAGAGTGCTTTGTAATTCCAGCTCAGTACTTCAGGTGAGGGCTTTTCAAATTACGTGGACCACTGGAGCCACCTGCCTGAGTAACCGCGGCGCGGCCGTCGCCTGGCTCATCAGCACACCGCCGTGCCAGCGTTGTTACTGATTTTTCTCATTTCTCCAGGGCAAATACTAATTAATGGATACAATTCACAGCTGATTAGCTGTAGTTTCTTCAGTAATTACATTCGCATACTAACTGTTCAGAAGAGGATTTCTAACCCAGTTCTTATTTCACTCTAAGCTTAATTTGTTTTTTGAATTGTTTAGGCCCTTAGTTTAATAGCCATTTTATTTTTCTTTGTTGTTTTAGGTGCTATTAGATAATAAGTGAGTTTAATCTTAAAAAAAAATGCTCTCTGATAATGAGCTGTTTGCCTTAAATGGATTTCTAATTCCCCAACAAAAACCTACATTTAAATAACAGTAAAGTTGCGATATACGCTGTCGGGAGGTTGGGGGAGGCAGGTACGTGGAATGCACATCGTGACCCAAGTTCTCACAAATATCCAAAAACAACATTTGAAATGGAGCCCCAAGATCTTAATCCTGGGGTCATTAATTCATCGAAAAATCCCAAGACAGAAACCTATCCATTTTCTTGCATATATTTAACATTGTAGAAAAATAGGGGGAAATGTGTGTGTGTGTGTGTGTGTGTGTGTGTGTGTGTGCATGCACCTGCTCATGTGTTTGGTCTTTTAAATCTTTAAATTATTTTTAAAACACTTCATTGAGGTATGATATGGACGTACAAAAAGCTACATATTTACTGTATACAACTTGATGGTTTGGAGATAAGTCCACATTTGTGAAGCCATCACCACATGTTTTTTTTTTTGATACCACGTCCCTTCAGAGAAACTAGATAAAGGTCTTTCTTAAGCTCTAACAAATACATCTTTCAGAAATCCTTATAAAGACACTATCCAAATGAATCTGAGGGCCCATTGTGTGAGTGTGTGTTTAGGTGTCGTTTTACAGGGTGGGATTTTGCTTCTGTAGGCCTTAACAGCCTTCTGCAGCCATTAGAGCCTCCCTTATAAATCCTGCTTAGTTCTTGGATCCCTGACATGATAAAGTGTAGCATGTCAATCCCGCTTCTGAGCAGGAATCCTACAGGTTCAGTCAGGGGCTGAGAGCCTCCCGGAAATAAGTGTTTATGGGTTTATGGGGAGGGGGATTATGTGGGTCTTTTTTATCTAGTGTCTGTATCTACATTTATTCTCTGTATTTGTCTGTGTATTTGTATCTATCAATCTACCCATCTTCTTGGGGAAATTGTGTCTTTTACTTTAAGTAATTACTAGCTTGCTCTGTTTATAACAGAGAATGGACATATACATTGCACCCTTTGGAGACCAAACCTATGTGTTATTTGATGCATGAAAGGAAGGAAATAATACACTTTAGAAATAGAAGGACATTCTTCTACCATTTAAAAATCATGAAAATAATATAGCTGCAGATAATTATGCTCACAGAACCTTTCCATATTGCCAGACTGATAACAGAATGTTTAAAGCAACACAACGTGCCTACTTAAACCATCTGAACCTGAAAATGCATTTCTGCCAAAATCCAAGTTTTACATTTTGATAACAGGTCTCTAGAAGTAAAGAGCTTATGTCTGAAATGCTGATACAGTCTTATTTGTGGTGGTATGAATGGGCCATTGTGTTAGGGAATTAAATAAAAATTGCTGTGTTCATAGGATCCTGCTTATTTTTTAAACCTCTTTGCACGTATTGTTACATTGAGAGATTAAATGCCACTGTTTTCAACAGCGCTGATGGATATAGATACCATTTTAAACTCTGTTTGGAGATTTTAAAAATATTCCTTAGTCTTATTATTTATTCATATTCCTGCCACACCCCCATTCACGAGAAAATAGAATTTGAGCCCTGGGAATTGGATTCTATTCCCTTTAATTCACGTTTTAACCTACCCACACTCGTGACAGCTGTTCTTGAAAAGTCAGCTATGAAATCCCAGCATGCTTGAAAAATGTGTCAAGGTGATTTTCTTGGAAACTCTTTCCCTCCTAACCTCTGACAAATGCCAGTTCGATAAACAACACCCACCAGTGACCAGTTGGCCAAATGTTTGCGATTGTCTACCTTCGCTATTAGTCTTGATGAGAAACAACACTATTTTCTAGAAGGATCACGTTAGCTTAACTCTGTGCTTTATTTTCTGAGGGAACCAGCCAACGGCACAGTGCACAGTGCTCTGAAATCTGTCACAGTTCACACTTGGTCCAAGTCAACCCCCTCTCCTTTTATCTCGTAACTCCTAACATTCTTTTCAAATCCCATCTGAGCATTAAGTCAACCACCAGAATTCTTGATGATGCCTCATATTAACGTAAAACAATCTGTTTTCTTTCAGTTTGGAAGTAACAATAACTACATGAACATGGCTGAGGCAAACAACGCTTTCTTTGCAGCCAGCGAGGTAGGTGTCTGTCTTAATGTGTCTGTTCATGTTTCATGTGTGTTATTTAGATCATTTAAAAAGCTTGAAGGGAAAAGCCAAGTATCAAATTTATCTCGCTCTTACGCGGTACAAGGTAACAACTTTGGAGGAGAAACAAAAAAACCTATTGGAAGAGAAAATAACCTGACAGGTCTTTATCACTTGTTTGTAGGCTGTCAGGAACGTTAGTAATTCACACACACACACACACACATACAAGCCTCTTAATGAAAAGAATATAGATGCAAACAAAAGTAAATATATAAGAATCTATCTATCCAAACTATATTGACATCTAAGCAGATAAGGGGTTTTTCTGGAAACTTGGACTTCGAATAGAAAATATTTAAACCTCACATAGCTCTGGGGATAATTTCATTAAGTCGCCATGGTTTGGGAACAACCTGACAGACTGGTGTTACAATATCTTGGGTCTTCAGTGGGAGTGATGTAATATGAGTGTTTTGGGTTTTGTTGGATCCCTACAGCTTAGTATAGTGCCTGGCACATAGTAGGTGTCCAAAAATATGTACTGAATGAATGAAGGAATGAATGGGTGGGCATACTCTAAGTCTTGGTCATAGCTAGGAAAACAGGGTGATGGAATCTAAAGGCAGCACCTTGATGGCTCTGGGTTTGTTTGCAGTTAACTAGTGCACATTGGAACAAACGTCTTTTTGTTGCTGTTTTTTTTTTTTTTTTTTCTGCATTCCCTACTTCGTGACGTAGGGCTGTTGTCTGGTCTCACTGGCCTGCCTTCCAGGAAAACCTCGATCCTGATTAGATCAAGCAAAGGGTTTCCAAAAAAAATCGTAGACTCTGAGATTTAAGATTTGAAAACAAGAGCAAGCAGAAGCGAAATTGGTCCAAATAGAACATTTCCTCTTGTGGTTCCTGTAATAAAAAGTCTTCATTTTCCAAATACATTCAAATATAAGAAACTGAACCAGCTTGACCCCAGAGAATGAAAATCATAATGGCGTCGTAAATGATCTCGGTACAGGGAAGCAAATGGTACGAAGGAAATTAACTTTGAGAAATTATGAGAAAAAGTGGGGAATTAAGAATTACGGGTGTTCGTACATTAATCATCTCTGCAGTGACCATCATCTTTCAAACCAAGAAGACTGCCCAGATAAGAGAATATTGTTTGGCACTGGCTGCTGTGTTGTTTGTGATAATGAGCACAAACCCCATCTGTAAGGACAACATGATGTTTCATTCTGTAGGATTTTTTTCCCTACATTTGAATCAAACATTGATGAAAGCTCTACTGCCAGCAGCTGTTCAGAGACAATTTAATTCCAGCTGTGATAATTCACCGTGTCAGACATTGGCTGTTATATGTTGATACAACAGTTCTCCAGATTTGCATTTTTATCAAAAGGAACAAATGTTTTGAACATTTCAGTACAGATGGTATTTAACCATGTACATACTACTTTAACATGCTCAAGGTAAACACTGAAAAGTCAGTATCTGTAAAAAGTAATCGTATAAACTCTAACTGATTAACCTGATATTGGTCACAAGGCTTAGTTGCAAAAGTCAATGTCTTTTTTGGTTGATACCTTACTGGGTTATTTTTATAATCTCGGGTAACCTGTGTTTTGATTCCCCTTTTGTCTAAGAAATGTTTAACTTTATATTTAATTTATTACTCCTCTTTAAAAGTCATTTAAGATTGTAGCATTTTCTTAGTTAATATAATAGAATTTTATGGTATTGTTTTATTAGGTTATGAAATAGTAATATATTAAATTCCAGCTTAAATTAATTTTTCTTAAAATATACTGGAGGGACATATTATCTCTCTCTCTCTCTCTCTCTCTTTATTCCTTAACAAAAATAAAAATGAAAATCTCCTTAATTTTGACTGCCCAGCATAAGACATGCTTTATGTTAAAAAGGTAATCTTAAGTAATGACTTCACTGTACATCTTTTCTTGAACAAAAAATAAAGCCCAGGTAAATGTTAATGTACTACATTATAGTATGTGCCTAATTTCTCAATCACTGCATTAAAAGTAAATTTATTTGTTTTTTTAAGATGTTAATGAGTGCAGACTAATTCATGAAGACTCTAGGTTTGATGCTGTAAAGTCAAAATCGTGCCTGAAACCAATTGCCTTCACATAGATATTGCCCTGTAGATAACACTACAGGAACTAGGCTACTCTGAGTTTGAAATTCACACATTTGCTTTATGTTTTCTGTCTGTGTCATGATTACCCTGACCATTTTTAAAGGACTTTAAATATTTATTGAAATAATATTTCAAGTGTTAATTACAGTGGTAATGAAAACAGCCAAATGCCACATATCAGGAATGAGTGTTTATCCGTATTGTTAATGTGATATGTTAGATTTCATTAAGCAGTAATGGGGTAGCAAATGAGTCACAAATTACAGTTGCATCTGTTACTAGACCGCATTAGTGCCAAAACAACGGCAAACGCAGCCATAGGGTTACATTCATTAGCCAGCCAAGCTCGTGGCCAGTTCATCCCTTTGTGTTTGAGAACTCGGGGTACCACAGTAAGAAATTGACATCTTGGGGGGTCATTATTAGAATAAATTTGTCAGAAAACCTAATATATCATTCTAGCTTTCAAATGTTATTATGCTCTCATGTTTTGCATCTATTAAATCTGCTAAGAACCTCAAGATGTTCGATTGTCCTGCCATAAACTCCCATTGCTTATGACCTCTTTATTTCTGGCAAGATACAAATGGCAGTTGACAGGTTCTGTATGCAAAACATGTTTTTTTTTTTCCCCTTGAGTTTGTTTCTGTTTTCTCTCAAGTGCTTATTAAGTTATATCATCATTGATAGCTTGAAGAATGATGGTTTTCAGCTCTTAATTAGTTCTTTTAACCAATTACAGCAGATTCAAATGATCTTGCACCAACTCATTCTTCAAAAAATACTATTAATAATAAATGAACTATAACGTTGACCCTCTGAGCTAGGAATAAAAAAAAATCTGAATGGTCCACCCCAACCCCTGCACCCTATCAAAAATAATATTCTAAACCTTGATCCCTTTCCCCACAAAATCCAAGTTCTGTTTTAAGAAAGATAGTTAATGTGGTTCAGCAGGGCACCCCTGATTTACATGGCAAGGCCCTATGTGGAAACACTGAGTATCAGTGAAGAAAGCAGTGCATTATTCACTTAGGTCTTGAGAAATAACACTTGGTTAATAAATAAGTGAGCAATGTCAGTGGAATTAGTACATTTCTATCAACATACCCCTGTGCTCATCCTATAGTCTTTAAAAGTTGAAGACTGGTAGAAAACTGATCTGATGAATGCATATGAAAATCTTCATATAAAAGAAAATAACTCCTTACAGTTTAATTAAAAGCCCAGTGTATCTATGCTCTGATAATCCTTGTATAAAATGCTGTATTCCAAACAGTAACAATTTCCTTAGAAGCATTCATTGCACTTGGGAGCAGACCGATAAGGAAATTAAAAAAGCAAACCATACATTTAATATTACTTGGTTTCTATATTGTGGCAGAAGGTAAATATGTGTAAATGTTCACTTCTGGATTAATGTTGTGTGTGTGCGCCACAAAATCGTCAGCATTTTATGAAGCATGTGGATAATGTAAGCGATTTGAGCTGTTTCGCTAACATATCAATAAAGTGGCAATTTGTTATATAGCCAAATCTAATGTCGCTGGTGCTCCAACTAACAACAAAGACAGATGTTGTTAATTAAGTACTCATTAAAAAACTGTTAATACTGATACTCCATTAAAACCATATGATAATGAGACTTAAATCTTTAATCAGAATGATCAGCAAAACTTTATATATGGAAATCTGTGCTTAAGACGTTTTCATTTGAGAAATAAATATTTGGTCTAGCTATGTAGTGTTTTCAGGCAAAAATCCCTCTTTTTTTTTTTTTTTTTTCCCTCCAAGGAGAAATACATGGGAACAGAATATGAAGATATCTCTATTTTGTTTCCTTCCAGCAGACGTTCCATACACCCAGCCTCGGGGATGAGGAGTTTGAAATACCCCCGATCACGCCTCCTCCAGAGTCAGACCCTGCCCTGGGCATGCCTGATGTTCTTCTACCTTTGCAAGGCCTCAGCGATCCGTTGCCTTCCCAGGGAAGTGAATTCACACCCCAGTTTCCCCCTCAGAGCCTGGATCTTCCTTCCATTACCATCTCAAGGAACCTCGTGGAACAAGATGGCGTGCTTCATGGCACTGGGTTGCACATGGTAGGCAGCATATTTACTGCTTGAAAGTGCGTTGTTTATTGTTGGTACTTCTCAGGGTAAAGATCTGAGAGCCCGCGTTGTGACGCAGGTTCAGACCTATCTACTGGTGGACGAGGGGACTGTTCTTTCTAGTGCCGTTTACATGCAGGTTCTGGATCAGTCAGTCCCCAGTGCTGGACCAGAGGATGTTGGGTCAGTTGACAGTCACTTGAAAGAGGATAACCCAAAGATCCTTCTGGTTTGAAATGACTTTTAAGAAGTCCGATTCATTGGTTTGGAAGCAGCCAATCTTGGGTTTAACAAAGAGGTGTACTTGAGTTGAAAGTTTGCCCAGGAGAGATTTTAGAAATGAAGGCCCTTATCAGGTGCCTAGGCCTTTTGCATTTGCTGGATTATAATATAATGCTGATGATACATGATTTGCTCCCACCTAAAATGGAATTCAAACTGTGATACAGAGAAAGGGAAGAAGAATAATTGCTTATAACCAGCAGAGGAAAATAGAGAGCGGGTTATTGTGTGAAATATACCTAATTGTGTTATTTATTGTTGTGAACATCGAATAAGGCACTCCGGAGAGCCAGGATTACTAATGCAATAATTTTGGTTCTATTTTTCTTAGTGTGCAATTATAGTCAGCAATCACCAGAGTAAATCTGCTTTAAGTATTTTAAACTCTTCTGGTGGGATTGTTTTTTTTCACCATAGTATATAATGCATTTGTGTCTTATCTAGGTGAGGTACTAAGCAGACATTTTAAAACAAGATTAATGGTTTATAGGGCTTTTTTTTTTTAACCCTGATAAAATGAAACAGATGTGTTGGTATAACAAAAAAACAAATCCTATTGCTTGTTTACATATTTCTCTGCACATTATGACCATGCCAGTGATGTTTATTGGTTTCATTGTTAATTCCCCAGATAACAACAGATGATTGCAAAATATGTAGTGGATTAGCGGTGCGAAAGATTCAGTGTGCGCTCTGAAATACAAGATTACTTTCCCAAATAGGATTGCGGCACCATAATTTTCTTTGCCTGTGATCTTTTGTGTTTGAGCTGAACATCAGGGTTTTTATTTTTACTTATTCTGTCAGAAAAGAATGCAGGGAACAGTCGGGAAATGGTCATTAAGTATTCATAAACGTTCCTCGCCATCGCAAATAATTGTTTCCTGTGGACTTTCTTACATTTTTGTCCCTTTGACACTAGGAGGGAGGGTTCTGTCCTCCGTTCCTCTACAGTCAGGCTTGCAATGTTGTGCCTGGAAAATAATAAAAATAAAAAAGGTGTTTAGTCACCAAGGGAGTTTGCCCAGGGTTCACCATTATTCATAGATGCTCAGTGAGGCTCATTTAAGTTCAGGAAATAGTTAAAAGACCATATAATGCATGCTAAAATGTGTGCTTTATTAAATTGGTAAATATTTATTAATAATATAAGAATCTGTCTTTAAATTAAACATCTGATGAATTACCTTGCCTTAAAGCTATAAAACTGTTATTGCTGCTATAAAAAAGTGTAAAGGAGGCATTTTGACTATGAAATTTCATTTCATGGTCAATTGAATTTACTATATTGGAAAGAACTAAAGATGGAATCATAAAATAATTATGATATTCACATACACTTAAAGAACAATGCTTTCACGGACTGGCGTTGGGAGAGAAGACTCAATTTTTAATGCTTCTTTTGTAATGTATTGCTAATCACTAAAGCAGTTGAATTATTTCATTGATTTTTAAAAGTCTAAGTACTTTAGCGAAGAGCAGGCTGTTGTCATGGTACTTACATGGACCTCATCACATTTATTGGTGCCTTTCTGAAGTTTTGCTGAACCTGAATGATATTTATTTTGGCTGGAAACAAACTAATCTTGTTGAAAATTCTAGGAGAATTTCACCTTGAAGAAATGTCATGGGATTTTAAATCACAAATGTTGGAAAAAATAAAATGTACCAGGACAGAATTATGATGAATACAATGTGTCGCTGGCTTTGTTCTATGTACTACCTGACATGTTCACCTATAAACTTGAATTCAGAATCGCCAGAGGCATGGTTAAAAATAGGTTATGTCAAGGTTCTTCTATATTTCCCTCCGGGTACGAGGTGGCTGGCTACATCATAATGCTCCACAACAGCTCCTTGGAGATTTCCCTTAGGAAGGTCACCAGAAAAATAATAAATAATACTTTATACATCATGCATTCGGCTTCCCAGTGTGCATTGGCTATTTTATACCTTATGCAATAAGGAGTTTTATTATCCAAATGAATATGGCTGTCGGTTAAGGAGGGCTATGGTGAATTAAAGACTATCATATAAGAAGAAAAGCCAGCTTGTTTATGTGGTATTGAACCAGCTTTTCTTCAGAACGTCATAGGTTTTCCTTTAGAAAGAGTGACAGTTTGTCACATAACCGATTAGCTGCATTTTTTGTTGGCAACAAGCACAACATGTTTATCTTCCTTAAATTTATGCCATTATATTTAAAAAAATAGAAAATGGGAGCAAAAAAAAAAAGCTGGAGAGGGGAAGATTAAACAGAGTCTAATGATTAGCATTCCTGTTTCAAAATATGCAAATAATGCCCTGGTATTCAAAAGCAAATTGTTGGAAAAAAATTGAAAGTCAGTGCATTTGTGACTTCAAAGAACAACCTTGATTTGCTTGTTGTGGATATGTGTGTTTTAGAACAGGATGTGGTTGGCAAGTCGAAATCTACAGGAATAGTCTGGCTAAAAACGCTTTACCTCTAAGCATTATTGTCAGTTCAGATGATCATCTGGAAATTATTTTAATCTACAAAAGATTGCAATCCTAAAAATCTACAATGTGCGCTCCAAAGGGTTTTTTTTTTTTAACACCTCTCTATAATCTGCCCAGCCTGCTGAGTAGCATTGACATCAGTAGTACATCAATTTCAGAAAGTGGATTATTTTTACTAGACAGCTATTGTGACATATTGGGTCAGTCATAAATGAAAGATATTCATGCAAGCATGCAATACTTGTAATGAAGTCTCACTCTGACCTTCTGTATGATTGATTCTGTAATTTAGTTTTCTCAGGCAGTGCCTGAAATGAAATGAAATCATGTTGAACAAGTTTTGAATACCCACAGTGCACCAGGAGAAGAAAAATCTGCAGCCCTAGAGGCTTGAGAGAGAGCAGCTGAACGATTTATCTCTATGCTATTATAGCCTTTGCCAGCATTCAACATTTCTTTTTTTTTTTCTTATTTGGCTTAAGTACTTAATTCTGCAGGTAGCTGTAAATGGGAAAATAAAATGCTGTTCAGATTTAAAATGACAGGACAGGAGTATGTGCAGGGGACTGATAAAATATCTTGAATAGAACTGACCTTTCATGTAGCTGAAAGTTACTGGGGGATTCATCCTCATAATTACCATATAGATTATTTTTATTTCTTTCCTGCAATGAAACATTTCAGAGAGCAGTAGTGCTGATTGAATGAAAATTGAACTTGTTAACATTCTTTTCAGCTTAGCCTGTTGTACATAACAGAAGGTTAGCTTTGATGAATTTCAAAATTCTCTTTGATATCCAAGAAACAGACAGTAAAATAATTGTCTCTAGTCTGATATTTTGTATGTCCCCCAAAAGAGAATTTATAAAACACACTGATAATTCACATACTTTTTCTTCATGCATTATAGTTCATGTTTAGAGGACCAACATATTCTGTTTGATATTGCTTTGGACTTAATTGTGATAGCATATGTTTACAGAAAATGCTACTGGTGCTCCGGTAATATCAAACATAGTGTTAGAAAATTGAAAAAGATGGGAGTAAGAGAAGTAAATTTGAGTATGGTAGTTTCTGTACCTGTTAAAAAAAGAGAAAAAGAGAGGAAAAAATTGTCCTGTAGAAGAAGATATGCACACAGAGCAGAAAATAATCAGCTTTTAAAATATTCACAAAGCTCTTAAGTCATAATCCAGAAAGATATTATTTTTGATCAGAAAAATGGGAATACATCAAAATAATACTTCTAAAATTACCAAGCCTATTTTAGAGGTTTTTATTTTTCATACAGTCATTTAGAATGGCTCTAATTTTGAATTATTTTTGTTTTCACAGAATAACTTTCATGTCATTTTTATACTTTCCAAAATCTTACATTAAGAGAAATAGTAGACTTTCAATTAATACATTGTTTCAGCAATGTTGCTTAATGCGTTGCAGATAAAACAGTTATTTCATGGGTCATTAATGTGTTTAATGCGTGGAACGTTCTATTAAAACAAGCCCTTATTATTGTTATAGACATGTTCATTGCCATTGTCAATAGGGGTTGCAGAGCTGAATTCCACAGGGTGATTACCGCTTATCCAGTTGGGGGGACCAACAGTTTCTCATACAAACTGAATGATGACTTCAGTAATGTTTATTTTTGGTCAAGTTATGGTCAAAACCTATTTTTATTATAAGTTACCAATAGAAAAGGTACGACTTACATGAACAAAATAGCTCACTTTGAATGGAACGGGACCTAGCTGTTCAAAGTCCAAACTATAAAATAGAAACCCTATTGACTTTAGCAGATATTTACTGAGCACCTACTAAGTGCTATAGATTGCTCTTCATCATTGCAGACTGATCGTTTAGAAACCTGATTTCTTGATTAGTAGTGTCTCTTCCACGTAGTACAAAAATTCAGACTGATTACTGCTTCAGAGAGGCATATTGTCCAAAGTCAACTTTAATTTAGCTGTTACTACATCTGGACAATCATCTGCCAAAAATACCCAAACTGCAGACATTTTACGAGCTGCCTTTCTTGGTAGAGCAAATAGCCTTGTACAGTACAGAGCTTAAAATAAATACTCTTTATTCTTGGCCTATAAAGACCTACCGACCCCGAACATCTGAATGTTGTCTTTAAGGTTGAGTGAACCTTAGGATCATGTATTGAAGTAGGAGCATGTTCCAAACTTCAACTAAACCCAATTAACTCTTGTGAAGTGTGACAGGTGATTACTCGCTTGATTTATCACATTCCAGGAAAAGTGTTATTAAAAAGTTAGGCTATGATTTATTCCCCTGTTTCTTGTTTTTTTTTTACCACATATAATGCACAGTTATCTACTCTGCTGTATTGACAGGACTTCCCTGGGGTCAGGGACAGTAGAGACAACATTTTACATCACTCAGATTCCCAAGTGAAACTGGCCCGATGGCTCGGACAGCTTTTAGAGGAATGAGAGTTACTCTATGTGCCATTGCCTCACTTGTTTTTATTCACGGCCCTTGTTGCCCTTAGAAACAGTCTCCTTTGCTTGTTTCTGTCTCGTTTGCTATTAGCACCCTCAGACCTGGAACAGTGTCTGGATTGGAATACACTAGGCTCCCAATAAATGCTTTATTTGTCCAATATATAGATGAATGAAGGAAAGGACCATGAAGGAATATTTATTTGTTATGAAGAGCATACCTTGACTACTTAAAAATGGAGGGGAAGGGGTTTAAAGTGCAAACAGCTATAAAAATGGAATTCCTCTTTAAAATCTTAATTTAGGACTGAATAAAACAAACATGGAGTGGACTCCTTGGTAAAACAAAGAAGTTACAAGGGATATGAGACAATGCCATTGTTTTATAATAAACTCCTGAAAATTTTATTTTGCCAAGAAACTATTAATTAACTTTGGAGAAGGCTGTTTTTCACAAAACTTTCATGTGTAGGTATGTTTGATTACAGCCCTGAAAGTAGTTATTAAGTAAAAATTATCTATTTCAATGCAGATATTTTGATGAATACGAAGTTTATGGTATGTAGGTCTGTAATTATCATTGGTATGCTTTTGGCATAACTGTATTTGTTCCAGGTTCTATTGGGGTTAGGAATACCCTAGCTAGGCATAAGTATTGATTCATTGTTTACTTGGAAATAAAATTTGAACATTGCTTTTGGACATAACTAAATAATTGAGCATAAAATTACTCACCTGAATTTCCTATGTATAGTTCTTTGATATTTATTAATACAAAGCAATTTTTATTAATGATAATTGTTTAATTACTCCATTTCTCAAGAAATATTGATTGAAAAACCACATAGTGAAAATGTATTGAGTCACACTCTCTAATATATTTGGGTTATTTGCTTCTTAATTAGATGTTATCCTTCCTTAATGAAAATCTACCATTAGACTGTTACAAAGGATATTTATTTGTAAATATAGATGGAAGGTACATTAATAATAATAATAATAATAATAATAATAATAATATTTGAATATTATATTTTTTAAAGTCCTCTGTGATAAAATCAGCACAGATGGAAGTAAGCACTATTGTGTTGAGTAAAAATAGATAAACTAGAATAATGTGTGATATTTAAAATTTAAAAAAAAAACTGGAAAGCTTATATCTTATATTTGTAAAAGAAACAAAAACACAATATAGGCGGGTGAGTGATTAAGTGCCACCAAGCATGCCGCATAAAGACAAACGCTGGGCATGGAGGGAAGGGGAATTCGCTCTGAGGAGACTTCGTGGACGGACAGGCCCTCGCTCTGAGCCTGAAAGTGTGAGTGAAAAAGCTTGAATGTGTAGAGGAAGTAAGAGTTTTTTTGGCTAAGGAAGTAAGAGCAGACTATATCCATTCCCTCCCCATCCCCCAAACCCTGCGTATCTTACATGAGACGCAGACATGGCAATACAACATAGTGATTTACTCAGAAGGCACCTTTCCATTCTCTTTCCATCTTCATTAAGTCAAGGAGGAAGTCTCAGTTTGGGGCTAATAAGTCTCTTACACGTCTCTTTCATCCTTTTGAAGAAAGAGAAAGCAGAACTCTGGCCCAGACCCTGAGGCTGGTACCCCACATTTAGATGGACTATAATGGAATTATTTCCTTTACTTGGTATTTATCCGGCATCCCATTGATCACGAGTGATTCCAGTTTTTAATTTATGCCAGGGAGCTAAAGTTTCCTTTTTCACATAAATTTATTCAGATTTTTTAACCATTCACCCAAATGATTCATATTCAATAATAGACTGCATTTTCAGACAATTTAAGAAAAGGAGGGACCGCTACCTGAAATATCCATTCCTTGGTTTCCTGTTTTTAAAAAAAAAAACAAAAGACAAAGAGACTCTTTCATCAGGTAGAGGGAGAAGCAAGCCTCAGCTCAGCACACTTCTCCCACCAAGACACACACAAACCATCAAGGCATTGTTGAGCGGAGGCGTCGGCGATCGGACTTGTAGGCAAATAGAAAGCAGCGTGCTTCCTCTCAAGTCCATGGCCTGTCCATTCCAAATGACCTTCTCTGATGGCAAAAGTTAATCCTTGGGTACTCTTCAAACCATGCTTTGAGATGTTAGGTTATATGTTTATATTTATGTTATTTATAATTAAATCCAAGTTGTCCACAATTGATTTAGATGAGTTGCCCATGACGTATGATCAGTTAAAAGTTATTGGAATGAATAACCTCGCTAGATAGAGACCAAGCCTTTAAACTTTTAATGGCATCCTCCTACACTGTGATTAAAATCCAGACTTCCTGGGGCGGACTACACCCTCGTTAGTTTATGGCCATTCCTTGCCTCTCCAGCTTCATAGCCAGCCTGGCTTTTCTCCTGGCCAATAACACTCACCTTTCCTTATCCATGATGTGCTCCCTTATGTTGCGGGACTTTGTACGTGTTCTTATCTACATAGGATGCTCTTCCCTCTTTCCTGGCTTAGTTAGCTTCTACTCTTCCTTTCTACCTCAGCTCAGTGGGTCACCTCTTCAGGGAAGCATCCCCTGATGTCCCCACCTTGCATAGTCTGACCCAGCCCCATCTCTTCAATCCCATTGCATTTTGCTGTTCATCTTGCCTCCCCGGCTCCTACCTCTACTGCTCTCTTTCCATTTCTCAAGCATGCCAAGCTCTCTCCCTCCTCGGACTTTTCTCTGCCTGGAACATACTTTTCTCTGCCTGGAACATACTTTTCTCTGCCTGCCTCATTTCATGGTTGACTCCTCCCCATTCTTTAGGTATCAGCTCAAACGTCATCTCAGAGAGGCCTTTCCTGCTGACCTAATCAAATGTAGCCACTCTCCCCTGAATTTTTTTTTTTTGGTCTAGCCTATATATATCTATATCTATATCTATATATCTATATCTATATCTATCTATCTATATATATTTCACTATATCTATTATAGTTTGAGTCTTGTTTCTGCACAGACAGAATATAGTCTTCGGATACTTCCTCTTCCTCTCTCACAAGAAGATGATTTCCACTATATTTGTCTAATTAAGTCATTCTCCAATGAGGATAAGGGGAGATTTTGCCCCTCAGGGGACATTTGCCAATGTCTGGAGACTTTTGGTTGTCACAGCCTGGTGGGGGAGGGGAGGCTACTGGCACCAGGTGGGTAGAGACCAGAGGTGCTGTTAAGCATTTACATACTCAAGGTGCATTTGTAAGCAAAGAATGTGATGCACTCCCCCAACAAAGAATTATCCAGACCACAATGTCAATACTGCTGAGGTTGAGAAACTCTTACCTAATATCATCAGTTAGAGGAAAGAGTGAGATCAGAAGAGAGAATGAGTTGTTCCCAAATGATGAACAATTTAGGAAATGGTACAAGTGAACTCTCTACATAAAATGGAATCGGGAAAGGAGTCGAAAGAGCTACCAGCATTCAGTCCTTAACGTTGGATGTGACAATAGCAATCTCATATGACCTACTGGTTGCTTTGCTTTTCAGTGATCATTGGTAAATCTTTCAAGACTTAATTTTAGTAAGTGAAACCTAATGACTTATAAAAATGCATTAAATTTCTTAGGGCTGTATCTACACTTAGAAGTTTCTTTCTCATATCATTGCTGGCAGGAAAAATTATGAGCTGTTTTCGAGGAGTATGTATCAATCATTCTTGCCTATACTTTGTCATAGTAAATTCATTAGTCCATCTAAATTTTGTTTAATTAGAGTCATATTTAAAAGAATCACATGGCAGTTTCTAGTTTTTAAAGATATGAGCATTGATATATTGGCTTCTCTGGCCTGGCACATAGTAAGTGCTCAATAAATGCTTTTCAACTGAGCTGACATCTTTCTCTTTTTAAGTGGGAATCCAAAGTTCAAAGAAATGTCTTTTGAAGGTTACTGTTTTGTTTTGTTTCAAGGGGAGGTTATTAAGATTTACTTATTTACTTATTCATGTATTTATTTTTAATGAAGGTACTGAGAATTGAACCCAGGCCCTCATGCATGCTAAGCATGCACTCTGCCACTGAGCTATATATACTTTGCCCCCGAAGTTTACTTTTTTTAGTAGAAAATGATTGGAGCTATTAAGGATCACCAGGTTCCCCTAAGGAAGTTGTTCATAATCAGTGGCCCTAAAGGAACTCTAAAGAGATACTTTCTCCATTAATCTTCTGACACTGTAATCTTCACACATAGAAAGTTATCAGATGACTGTAGACCATGGTAAATGCTAGCACATTCTGATGCATAGATTATGTGGTTTAGAGGTTACTTGAAAATCTTTTAGAGGTCTTTGGTGTACTGTCCTGTGGGGGATAAGAAAGGTGGGGTCAGCATCGTTTGGATCTGAAGACCACGTAGGTGCTCTGAGTTTTGGCAAGGCCTCGGCCCACCACCAGCGTTCTTCAGAAGTGGTTTCTGCGCTGTCCCCACTGCAGAGAGAGCCAATTTCTAAAAGTTTTTTAATTTAATTAAATAATTAATTAATTAATTTTTAGTGAAACGTTGTGAGGAATCTCAATTTATAAAACAAATGAAAATGGAGTTGCTTTGCTTATAACAGGGGATGGTGGTGGCCGAGAGCTCAGAGCCCCATTCATCTCTCTCTGTGTCAGTCCATGCTTCCACCTTGGGGGCCCCGGGCTCCCTAGCGCATTTTTTCTTCATCAAGCAATACCACCTAGCCCCGGGCTTAGGGGATCACTCCCATCTAAGAATGGGTATAATAGTGTCTAATTCAGAAAGTTATTTAGAGGATTGAATTGGAAAACATATGTTAAGCTTAGCATAAATCCTGGCACAGAGTGAACATATATATCATAAAGGTTCCTTTGTCCTACAGTGACCCTTGGCTGTCTGTCACCAGGAGCTCTCAGGCAACCAGGTCCATAATAAAGGCATCCATTGCGGGTGAAATTCAGGAGGTGCTGATAAAGCCAAGAAAACTAACTTCTTGGCCGTGAGATTGATCTGAAACACTGTAGGTCTGGGATGAGTCAGCCGAGTATCCACACGTGATGTTCACGGGCCTTGGAGTAAAGAGAGCGAAGCAACTCGGTTAATGAGAAAGCTGTGTAAATCATCATCGAATTTCATGGCCATGCCAGTTAACTGATTTATTACTATACAGTCAGAATTCAGATACTCTGGAGTTGCCTGGGGATATTTTAAGAAGTCCGAAAGGACTTCTTAAAAGCATTCTGAAAGACGTATTTGGAGACTAAAATTAAGAATAAAATAGCTTAATTCCCAGTAGTTGGCAGGCATGGGAGTGATGCAAGCAAGCCATGGTGGAATCTTCATAGAACATGGAGGTGTGGACAGTCAGCCCAAATTTTTCTAAGAGAAATAGCTGAATGTGTGACAGAATGCTCACGAAAAGCAATTAGGACAGACTGATAACGTAAAAGCCACGTTTGTGATACAAGTCTGTAGCAGAACACCAGCCAGTAGAATATAATGTTTTAGGAGCAGTGGAAAAGAATATTGTCAGTGAGACAAGGAAGAGTGGGGTTGTTCTGATACGTGTGACACATTTCCCCAGGATTCGACAGGAATCTGATAACTCAGAAATTATTACAAAATGGAAAATTGATATATTTAATATTAAACCCTAGGAATTAACTACAGACCAGTTTAACTACTTGTATCTCTTCTTTTTAGTTTTTCCTAACTAAAGTGTTTTCATTTTTGTTTATTTTGTGTTGTTGTAAATGGAAAAAGTTAAGATGCTCCCCTCCTTACCCCACCAATCCAACCCCGTATAATGTAACCATTGTTTACATATTTTTTTAAACAAAAAGGGACTGTACTCTATAACTGTGTTGCAACTTACTTTTTCACTTACGATATCTTGCGTATCACTATAGATTGGTGGTTCTCAACTGGGAGCAGTTTTGCCCTTCGGGGGGCAATGTCCGGAGACGTTTTTTGATTGTCATGACTGAAGAGGGGAGGGAGGTTGCTACTGGCATCTAGTAGGTAGGGGCCAGGGTTACTGTGAACATCCTGCAATACAAAGGACAGCTCCGATGGCAAAGAACTATCTGTTCCCAAATGTCAATATAGCTGAAATTGAAAAACTCTGTTCTAGGTCAGTACACATAAATCTAATGCATTGTTTTAAAAAGCTTCATAATATTTTGTCGTATGGTAGATCATAATTTATTCAACTAGTCTCCTATTGATAGCTATGGCTTCTTATTTAGTGGTGTGATCATATTTAATATTAAGAAACCAAATGCTCCAAATTATAATTAATTTGTTTCTTTAAAGAGCAAAAAGAAGCCTTATCAGAAAGACTCAAAAGAGGAACAGTTAAGAATTCATAGGCTTGTGTATAAAATTAGATTCTGGGTCACTGTGAGTCAGGAGAATTTGGTTTCCATAAAATCACAGACTCACTCTAAATTGACAAGTCTGACAGCAAGTCATTTGAAAAGCATGTCTTCATTTTTTGATTCTCTGGAATTAAAAAGGAGATGAAGAAGAAGAAAAAGAAGAAGAAGAGGCAACAGCAACAACTCGAAAGCCCTTTATATGACTGCCAAAAACAAAGAAGGCTACTTTTGAAGTGACGGCAGTGGTTTTCAGAGAAGCTAATTCTGATTATCTCTACCTCCTCCTTATACACATTTAAAAAAATTCATTAGTGCATTAAATCAGGGTGGGTTGAACAGAAGAAAGCAAAGCAGGTTTAAGAAGAAAAAAGGGATATCCAATTCTAAAGACATGGAATGACTTCCAGATGCTGATGACAATGTAATTCAGAATTGGGATGACCCTCTGGTTAACCACAGAGGGTTTTACAGAGAGGGTGCCCTGAGGCAAACAGATGTTTGCTCTGTGCTTCTCTGGCCCATCCTCTCTCTATGTCCTATGCCTTCCTGGGAGGATGAAATAGAGAACTGATTCTCCCCTTCTCACAGAGCTGGGGGAAGGGTAGGAACCAGAACTGTGAGCGAGGGATGGCAGACCAGTTGGTGAGCCTCCACCCTTTTCTTTGTCATCACTGTCCTCAGTAAGAAGCAGAGTTGGACATTTGTCTTCCCTTGGCCGATAGTCTTTTATTCCATTTAGTTAAGTCATCCTGTGATAGCTCTGCAGAGCAATAGACTGGGACAGATAATTTGGGCTTTGTGCTTTTGGCCTTTTCACTTTCTGGCACGCGTCCTTATAGTTAATAAATTAGTAGAGACCGTTACCCTGGGATAAGTCAGATCGCTCAAAATTGCAACAACTCAGATCTGTCTCAGGAACTGCTAGCACTATAAATTAGTTGATATTTTAATTGAGGTATAATTGACATATAATATTGTGTTAGTTTCAGGTATACAATATAATGATTCGCTATTTGGATATATTGTGAAATTATCACCTCAGTGAGTCTAGTTAACATTAGTCATCATACAGTTACCAAAAAAAATATTTTTCCTGTGATGAGGACTTTTAAGATCTACTCTCTTAGCAGCTTTCAAATATGCAAATGGTATTTATTTATTTATCATTTATTGAAGTATAGTTGATTTACAATGTTTCAGGTAGGCAGCAAAGTGATTCAGTTATACCTAAATATAGCTATTCTTTTCTGTATTCTTTTCCATTATAAGTTATTACAAGATATTGGATATAGTTCCCTGTGCTACACAATAGGTCCTCGTGGTTTATCTGTTTTATATATAGCAGTGTGTATCTGTTAATCCCCAATTATTAACTGTAGCCACCATGCTGTGTATTACATCCCCATGACGTATTGATTTTATCACTGGAAGTTGATACCTCTTGACCCCCTTGACCCATTTCATTCCCAGCCCCCGTGAGTGCACTGATGTTTGGGAAAACTAAAAGAGCGTCCCCCCATCGCTGTCGCCCCTCTAGGATCAGAGCCACACTCAAGTGTCACAATACCGTCAGGACCCCTCCCTGATCATGAGGTCCATCGTCCACATGACAGATGCCGCTCGCTCTGGGATCATGCCTCCTGCCCAGCTCACCACCATCAACCAGTCTCAGCTCAGCGCCCAGCTGGGGTTGAATTTGGGAGGTGCGAGCATGCCCCACACGTCTCCTTCACCTCCAGCGAGCAAATCGGCAACCCCCTCCCCTTCCAGCTCCATCAATGAAGAGGATGCGGATGAATCCAACAGAGTAAGTTAACTGCCTTTAGAATATAACCTACACTTTGGGATCACCCATGCTTACATCTTTGAATTTCATCGTCACGGTATTACCTCCTTTTTCTTCCTGGATTGAAATAGCGTTTAAATTTATGACAGTTTGATTTTTTTTCCCTTCACTCTTTTATATTTATTTCTTATCTTTGGAAAATGTATTAAACTGGAAGTTGGGAGATCTGGCTGCTCCTACTAGGAGTAAGGTATTGAGCAAGCCACTTACAGGCATAATTTTCCTAATCGGCAAAGAGGAAGGCTTGCACTGGACTTTTCAGAAGTTCTCAGCTGCTCTGATTCTTAGATGATGTCCATGCGGGCGTGTTTCACCTAGTTAGTCAGCAAACCTGCAGCCACATGTGACAGTCTTGCACCTCTGATGATGCTTATTGCTTAGCAAGTTTCTTTCACCTTGCATCTTTGCTTTTGTCGGGGAAATTATATATTATTCAAATAGACATTATTCAAAGTAAAACCTTAGTTTCAGGCTTTTCTGAAGGCCTCGAAAAGTATTCTATTTCATTCAAATTACTTATTCTAGGTGCACAATTCCTCATTCCTCATTCATCAATTATGCGTCGTACACCTACTCTGTGCTTAGCATTTTACCTGGTTCAGGTGATACAAAGATTTACAAGAGAATTACTGCCCCTGGGACTTCCCCTTGGGAACATGTGGCAGTGTTTAAAGCTAGTGCCAGATGTGATTAGTGGTATAATTGATGTATCTGGTGTGCTGAGCCCATCATCGATTCTGCTTAGGAGAGTGATTTGAGGAAGACTTTACTGAGAAGGTGATGTTTGAATTAGGTCTAAGAGGATACATAAAAGTTTGTGATGCAGAAGAGAGAGGTCAGCATTCTGGGAGAGGGAGCAAGTGGAAGTACATGCCTGTTTATGGGTATCGCGAACAGTGTGACATGGGGAAGGAAAGAAACAGGAATTGAAGAAAGGAGTGGCTGAAAGGTGGGAACATTTCCCCTGCTGGTAGTTGAGAGCTGATGAGTTATTTGCATAGAGGAATGGCATAAGCAAATTTATGCTTCAGAAATATAACTTGAGCTGTGTATAGAATGTGTTCCAAAGAGAGAGACCAGAGAGAAGATCCTTTTATGAAGTGTTCCCTTTTATTTTTAACGAAGAAAGGAATGAACAGGAGGTACCAGATTAGTAAGATATTCAAGAAAGAGAATCACTCGTTAAGGTTTGCTGATCCCCTGGAATTTGGAGGAGTAGAAGATACACCAGGTTTTAGTTTGGGAGCCAGAAGGGATACGGGTAATGAGAAGATAACCCGGAAGGGAGGATTGTTTTTTGTTTGTTTGTTTGTTTTTCCCCATAGGGAGGATGAGAGTTGGACATGGTAGGGGCTGGATTTGAGATGCTTCCATCTGAGTCTAGAACTCAGTCCGTTGGAGATGAAACTATAGATTTGCGGGCCCTCAGCACATCAACATGAAGACATAGAAGTGACCAGGATTTCTCAGAGTGTGTAAGGAGCAAGCCAAGGCCAGAACCTCGAGCATCACTTATTTTGACCTTGAGCATCATTATTTTTAAATAGAAATGGAAGAAGAGGAGCTAGGGAGGTTTGTGAGTGATAAAAAGAGGAGAAATGTTGCAGGGATTTTCAGCAGGAACGTTTGGTCCACCCCGTGATGTGAGCACCCCACTGCACACAAGGTGGGGAAGTGTGCTGCCAGTCTCTGCTCACACTCACAAGGGCAGTGGGGTGAAGTGGGAAATAATAAAGAAACTTAAGGGATGTGTATGAGATATAGCTGACTATTACACAATTCAAGTGGATTCCTTTCACTTCACTCAAATTCCCACTGATCGTAATACTTACCTCTGTATCAATCTGAAATTGTCCCGTCTGATGAGAACCTTTTATGTGACTCCTAGCTTGTTCCATTTTAAGCCAGGGTCTAGGTTTTGTGTAAAGACAAGGAATCCAGTTTATCAGCGGCTTAGCTGAAAAAGGAAGATTAACATTAGTGTTGATTATGTCTTTGGGGTAAAGCTATTTCACCGTTTTTCGCAGCCCTTTGAGTCAGCTATGCGGAAGTTTCTTTCGGAGAATTAATTCTGAGCTTTTATTTAAACTGTGAAATTCCTCATTTCGGGTTTATTCGTAAAAGGTAATGACGATTAGGTCAGGTCGTGGTTATCCAAGAAAGACGTCAGAGGCTGTCAACATTTGAATGTTGTTTTGCAAAGAATGAAATTAAACTCCTCTTCTTTGGAAAAAGCTGTACTGGAAATTACTTTCATCTTGCCATTGGTCGGAGTATTGTTGATGCAAACAGTGCCAAATTCTCTTCCAAGAAAAGAATAGAGTTGTTTTACTCAATAAGAAAAATCTGTGTCTATATATTTTTTCTTGTGGCTAAAGTAATATTTTTTCACTGAAGGAAAACTTGGCTCCAATTGAAGCTCTAACCGAAAGACATCTGACTCCCTTGCAAGTTCAGATTCATTAACTAGAATTTAACAAGTCTCGCTTAGTCTGAGGATTTAGAAAAAAAGGCTATGAGGTCTACAGAATTTTATTGGATTAAATTGTGTAAGTTATAAAAGACGGCATTTAGGAGGAGAGACGAGATCTAGCTTAACACCTACTGAGGTCTGTAAACTACTTGTATAAAGTATGAGTGTGATTATCACTCAAATAATGAAAACAGTAGGCCCACCAAGAAGGAGGCTGCCAGTTTCCTAACACCAGGAGGGTTCAGAGCTCTCAGAATTACTTATCAGTTTCCTCGCTAAGAATTCCAGTAATTGGGTTAAGTTCCAAATGACCCTTCTTCAGCAAGTAATGATGTTCTTGGAAAATTTGAATTAAGATTCAAGACTCAAGGCCATTAAAAGCCAATCTGTTAGTAACTTGAATCTATCTCTGTTGATCTTGCCTAAGGCTGGCTTTTAAAACAGATTTTGTCAAACACTGCAGCGTTCTTGATGAAGTTAACTGCAGAATTGTCTTCAACAGAGTCATGTTATAATCTAAGGGGGATAAAACAAGGTTAATCAATCATTTCCCCTGCTTTTCTGTTGAGTATGTTTTTGATTGTTGAAATTAGATGCTGGTAGCAGGTGAATATTGGAGCTCAGTGGTATATAAATTTGGGGAACTGTACCCATGTTATTTCTATGGTTTTGATTTCGGACAGCGTGTGATTTTCAGAGAGTGTGAACCTCTGTATGTCAGTATTCTTGTGGGCAGGGTTACTATATGTAATAATAAATGTCTTCTTATTAGTCTTTTTTTAGCCTTGGTGATTTTAAGTATCTACTGTTGCTGCTGTTTGACAGGTTTTTAATTTTATGAAGAGTATCAATTTCCTTTCTAGTTCTAGTTAGAATTTTGACATTTGTACATTTCCTGTTATCCTATTCTTTAGAAAGTTTTCATTGTTTTAAGAAATAAAGATGACCTTTCCTTTATTGTGAAACCTAGGGATTATAGCAGATTTCCATTTGCATTTCCGGAGACCATCAGCAAAGTAACATGTGGTAAAGTTAAAAAAAAAAAAAAAAAGCCTCAAAAAAATCAATTCAGACTGATCATACATATGGTATGTGTCTACAGCAAGGGACCTCATTTAAAATATCTGAATATGATCAACATCCTGAATATTATTTAAGTTTACTTCTAAAAACCTCTGAAAATGTAAAATATTTTGTTTATAGGTACGTATGTAGCATGGCATATAGAGAGCGAGCATTGCCTGGTACAGAGTGTTCTGTTTTTCATTACTCATAATTGCTATTTAGAGCATATGTTGCGAATGTATTGAGGATACTTCTGGGTCTCATTAATCAATGTTCTAAATGCTAATGTCTGCTGTCCAGTTAACTCTAAGCAAGTTTGCCCCTCCCCCGCTTTTGGGGGTGATTCATCTGTGCATGATGTTTAACAAAACCTTAAAAGAACAATTGTAAGCCTGAGTAAGTCTTTCTGCATTCTCGGCCAGTACATTCTAGGCAGTGAATTTTCTTCCTGCTTTTACAGGCCATTGGAGAGAAAAGAGCTGCTCCAGATTCTGGCAAGAAGCCCAAGACTCCAAAGAAAAAGAAAAAGAAAGACCCCAATGAGCCACAGAAGCCAGTGTCAGCATATGCCCTGTTTTTCAGAGACACACAGGCTGCAATTAAAGGTCAAAACCCCAATGCCACCTTTGGAGAGGTCTCAAAAATCGTAGCGTCTATGTGGGACAGCCTGGGAGAGGAACAAAAGCAGGTGAGGCCAAGATCCGTGGCAGCCGTGTTGTGAAACGTCATACCAGAATATTCCTTACCCTTTTCCTGAGTGATTGCTTCTTGATATGATTGCTTCTCATGAAAGCCTGTCTAAGCGATGGCATTAAAAAACCCAAACATAGGAGTCCAAACCACTCTCCAGTTATATGGCTTTCTCAGTTCCCTGAAGGGTGCGTGTTCAGAGCCCATTCAGAAGAGAGTTGGAGGAGATCCAGGCAGTATCCTGCAAGCATCAACTTTTGATGATCATCTTTTCATTTGAAATAATGTGGAATTTTTTCCCCCTTGGTTCAAAAAGGGCACTACAAAGGAATTAGGTCCATCTTGCTTGCCTTTCTTTGATCATCTTTCTGAACCCTTGTGCTATCCTGGTGGGTCTCCAAACTTTGAAGCTGTCTCTGCGTGTCTCATTATTGTCCTTGGGCATTTGAAATTTTATTCCAAGTTCATTTGAAAGCTCAGCAGTATGAGAGGTATTGAGAGATTAGCCATGCTGGTGGGAGATACTTTCTTAAGGTCTAGCCTCCCATCTCTCCCCAGGCAAGTCCTCCACACCAATGGAGAGAAGAATGACTTCCTCGGGGCTCAGTCCTCCCCTGGCTCCTTGCGTGAAACTCCAGTGACTATTCAGAGGAGTGAACTATACACATCCTCAGAATAATAGACCCCTGCTAGTAATAAACCAGAATAATTGTTTCAGGAACTAAGAGTGAAAAACCCTTGGTTTTCTTTCCTTTTCTTTCTTTCTTTTTTTTTTTTTTTTTAAACAAATCATGGATTCATTCCTACTCACTGCTTACCTTGGGATGGGGCAGCTCTAGAATTTGCCTGTTTTTTTGCAGTGAGCTTCATGCTATATGCAGCAGACTGATTTTTCTACCCCAGGAATGTAATCCCAAAGCTGCATCTAACTTTTAAATTCTGGAGGAAAAGAGAATTGCACTTTGGTATAACAGCCAGCCATCAGACCGCTGTTAAGAAAAGGAAGCCCACATCATGTTCAATATATTGGGATTTGTTTATGTAGCCCACTGGTCTCACTAATGGGTAATCTTTCATCTTTTACTATTTCTGGCTTGTTTTCCTCCAAAAGAAAACCCAGGTTGAAAGGCCTCTGTCTTGTCTGTCTTCTCACACTCTCTCTATTGTTGGTTTTTTCATCCTCTGATTTGGTACAGTTTAGCCATGTGTGTGAGAGAAAGAAGACACTGATGGAGAAACTCGTTAACTTTCTATCGTTTAAACCATTTGCCGCAAATTTCATTCTTGTTGCCTTATTTACAGCCTGAGCATGAGGTCCTCAGCCGTTACTCTTAAGAAATCTGTGCTGCAACCTGAAATCTTTCTCTCGTTCACCATAGTTAACATCAAAGTTGTGCTCCAGCGAGGGTGGCGGGGTGCTGTTTTGTTTTAATATCTGTGTGTGTATGTTTCCGTTTAAAAGTCAAAGCCGCGGAGACCAACTTTATAAGTGAGTTCTGTTGCAACCTAATTTGCACAGCAGTTATTTTATGGCTGCGAATTTGTATGCTAAAGGTGGTGCTAATTGTGGTCTTTTCATAGGTATATAAAAGGAAAACGGAAGCTGCCAAAAAAGAGTACCTGAAGGCCCTGGCCGCATACAGGGCCAGCCTCGTTTCTAAGGTAAATCCAGACCGGGGCTGCCAGTCTCTGAGAGAATCACAATCTTGAAACAGCCTTGGAGCATTGAAAACAGAAATGCAACTCCTCTTAGAGTTGATTAAAAAAAAAAAACCACACACATCTTGGACAACTCAGAAACGTATTTGTTCTCAGTAGAGATCACCAGAATGATGGCATGAAAAATAAGAGTTAATTTAAGCTGCAGAATCTAAATTGTTTCCAAAAGATCCACTGATCTCTATGTATGTATGTTGAAGCTATTTAGACAATTTTTTTTTAGTATATGTATACTTTATTTCTAAGTGGAGGTACTGGGGATTGAACACAGGACCTCATGCATGCTAAGCATGTGCTCTACCACTGAGTTATAACCACCCCCCACTTAGGCAAATCTTAAACAGCCTCTTGTTCTTTCTTCTTTTTGGGGACTGACATCTGTGGTAATGTCCTCTATTGAAACTGGGAGGTATGGCTGGCATTTTTGGATATCGGATCATAAATTCTCAATGGTTACATTATTGTAATAGGGGATGTTGCATTTTCTGACCAAACTGTTCCACATCCTATAAATAAATAAACCTCATGATTATTTAAGATAAAATTATGCTCCAAGTACTTTTAAAAAAAGACATGTATACATGTTTTATACATGGAGTATACAATGGACTCTGATGTGTTATAAAATGCACCAGTATCCCAAAGCAAATGTCTTTCTGGATTATTATTACCTTGATCCAGAAGGAGCATGAGCTATTACCTTCTATTTTAACATTTAATTGACTTTGTCCTTAGCCTCCCTAGAATTTAGAGAGGCTTTGGGGAGGATAATTTGAGCTCATGTTCTTGCTCTTGCTGTATCTCCTCTGGCAAGCAGAGATTCCGTTTCATTGTCAGTGTTTTTTGCCTTAAAGTACCACATAGGGCCTCCAGGCATGGTCAGTGTTGCTGGCAAAGCCATTTTTAAAAGGTTTATCCTTTTTTCTCTTCTGCACCTGAGTTGTTTCTTCCTTATATTAAGATCTATCATTGGCATGTGTTCAGAAGCAGATCCAGAGAGGTCCTCCTATCTTTGACAGCTCTTAGGACACTTCCCACTTCTTGAGAAAGAAAACATTCATCAGGTCAATAGCAAAGCCTTTTTCTGAGACTCTGGAAGACACACACTGAGAGATACACCCATTCTGGATGCAGATTTGCACGTTGGTAGCAAACAACTGAAGGTGTGGGCCACAGATGTTAAGAACTGAGATGTATGTGATGGCTAATTAGACAAGTGACATGAATAGAGTAGCAGTGTGCATGTACTTTTTAAGTGGACCATTTATTCATTCATTTACCCAGAAGCAGGTATGGGTGATCTTCATGCATTAGAGCATGAATAATTGACCATACATGGATTTAAGCCAAGAGCCAGTAACTCAAAAGGCATTCTAGAAAGAGCATCCAGGACTGGGCTCATTGGGTCTGTGACTGATTTAGAAGGGATTGTTTAAACATTTTACATCAGGTACTAAAATCCGGATTCAAAAACGTTTCCAAGTGGAATTCACTGACTCCAAAAAACCAATAGGATGGAATTTAAAAAAAAAAACAAAACTAACATATTGTTTGTTTGAGGGGTTTTGTTTTTGTTTATTCATTAGGTAAGTGCAGTTGAGAGCACTCTAAATTTATAGTCAGAGACGTGGCAGACAGCTAAAATAGTCCTTGAGGTATGACTTTAGAATAATTTCAGCCTGAACCCAGTGTGAAATGGCTGCTAATCTGGTGATCTCACAGGAATCAGCACCTAATCCTACAGCTTGATGATGAGACCATCTCTGAAGTTCTCTCTTTTTTTTTTTTTTTTTGGTCCCCGTAATTTAAGGGGGAATGATGACTAATTGAAGTCCCCTCCAGAGGGTTGCCTCCACACCTGAGAGTCAAACCATATTCAAATAATCAAAAGAATCATGAAAGTGAGGATTTGGGGGCATGTGATTTGGGTCCTCAGATGTAAGCACCATCATGTAAGGGGAGCCTAAGTTTGGTCTCTGTACCCTGGATAGAAGCAGTTGTCCAAGGAGTGAGATTACAGGGAGGAAGATTTCAGCCTCAACGTTAGAATAGTAAACAGGGCTGCATCACATGTCCATTTAACTTATGTCTCTCCATCCGGAGCCTAGGACTCCCTGCCTTAAGATGTGACTCTACTATCACTTCCAATCTTCACAACAAAATTAATAGAAGCTTAATATTAAGCCCCAAGGGAGTAGACCTGGCAGGCAAGTGGGACCTCTTCACAGGGAACCAGCCTTTTCCATTCTCCACTCGGGGGCATCTTAAAGGCACAGTGGTGTCATCGGCCAGGTGTCTATACATAGACTTCCTTTGTAGTTTCATCCTTAAGATTGGCTTGGTGATTTTTAAATATTCGAGTACATAAAAATAATGTTCATATTTATGTGTAGAAAACTGTGTATTCTACTTAGTGGGTGATTTAATGGTAACCATGAGTATTTGCAGGTTTCTTCTTACCCAAGACTTTAGAACATGACCCTCCAGTAACATGCAGCCCCCTTGGGCTTTTGTACAAAAAAGGGACAGAGAACCGTCCAGTGATGGATGGAGCTTTTCACTGGTAAGGTGCTCAAACCGAAACCATCAGCGATGGCTTTTTCTACTTTGTGTGACTCTTCTTGTAAAGTCACTCCTCAGATTTCTTCTAATGGTAGATTTTATAAATGCGAGTAATAAAAATGGAGACGTACACATTCAAAATCATTAAAGAGAGTGGATGGCAGCTTGATGCCTCCAAAGTTCCCCCATAACCTCCCTCCAAAAACTCTAATTTTCTGAAGAATAAGAGGAAAAAATTGTCTTTAAGAGGACCCATTCCAATCACTGTTGCATTAGTAAAATAATTTATTTTGTGGAGGTAATTATGTGTTTTTAGCACAAAATGTATTAGGCAGTTTCTCCCCATGTTGTGCCCCAGGCCGTTTATCTTGTAACAGATTATTCAGTCACACAAATGTTGAACATTCTCCCCTTACCTATGACTCCTTTGATACATTCTGGAAATCTCTGAAAATCTTTGGTAAACTAAAACTAAAGTTGTAAAGTACTTCAATTTAGTGTCTCTAAAGAATTCAGTTATGTTTTTCTTATATTCAAATGAGCACTGTTATAAATAATCTTGCAAATACCAGGCTTTGAAATTTTCTAGTCAGAGTCATTTTCTGGTAGTAGTAATTGTTAATTAATCAAAATAGCTAACATTTATGAAATGCTTTCCGTGGGCCAGGTGCTGCTCTAAATGCTTAACAAATATGAGTTAATTTAATTCTCACAGCCTCTACACAAGCTATAAAACCCCATTTTATAGATACGGAAAGCAAGGAACAGATGGATGAATTAACTTGCCCAAAGTCACAAAGTTGTTGAGTATCAGAGCTAGACTTGAACTCAGGCAGTCTATACCCTATTGTCTTTCAAACTGATTCTTGGTGGTGAGGTTAGTTTAGACTTAAATGCTGAAGAACTGTTACTCTTAAATATGTGTATCAGTTATCTTTTGCTACAGTAGCACCGTGTAACAACCAGCCTCAAAACCCAATAACTCAAAAAGATAACATTCATCTCAGAGAGTGCCAGTAAACCAGCTGGGTCTTCAGAGCTAGGCCAAGGTTGGCAGGATCAGCCAGTCTTGCTCACCTGTGTGCAGTCAGCATGGGGGGTTGGCACTGGACTCATACACATAAATGGCAATTGGCTGGCTGGCAGTGAACTGGCTCTTGAGTGGGGTAACTGGGCCACATGTCTGTCATCAGGTCATGGCAGGTGCTGAGAGAGACAGACAGACAGACAGACTTTGAGAACTCACTTCCATCACATTATGTTGACCAGAGCAAAGGCACCAATTGGGCCAGCCTAGATTCAAAGGGTGGGGAGTTTGCCTCTGGGGGGAGCTACAAAGTCACGTGACAAAGTGCTTGGGTTCAGGGAAGCATAAATAATGGTGGCCATTTTTGTCATCAATTTACAAGACTTAAAAATACTCAAATCTTCTCCCCCAAATTCAGGCTGCCGCTGAATCAGCAGAAGCCCAGACCATTCGTTCTGTTCAGCAAACCCTGGCGTCCACCAATCTGACACCCTCCCTCCTTCTCAGCCCCCCGCTGTCTCAACATGGAACAGTGTCGGCACCACCTCAGACTCTCCAGCAATCGCTCCCCAGATCAATCGCTCCCAAACCCTTAACCATGAGACTCCCCATGAACCAGATTGTCACGTCGGTCACCATTGCAGCCAACATGCCATCGAACATTGGGGCTCCGCTGATCAGCTCCATGGTTGGCTCAGCATCCTCCACCCAGGTGAGCTCTTCGGTCCAGACCCAGCAGCATCAGATGCAGCAGCAGCAGCAGCAGCAGCACCAGATGCAACAGATGCAGCAGCAGCAGCTCCAGCAGCACCAGATGCATCAGCAGCTCCAGCAGCAGATGCAGCAGCAGCATTTTCAGCACCACATGCAGCAGCACCTGCAGCAGCAGCTCAGCCAGCAGCAGCTGCAACAGCAGCTGCAGCAGCACCTCCAGCTGCAGCAGCTGCAGCACATGCAGCATCAGTCCCAGCCTTCTCCGCGGCAGCCTTCCCCGGTCACCTCCCAGATGACGTCCCCCGGCCCCGCCATTGGGAGCCCCCAGCCAGCCTCTCAACAGCACCAGTCGCAAATACAGTCTCAGACGCAGACTCAAGTGTTATCGCAGGTCAGTATTTTCTGAAGATGCACGCGGCAGGCGGGTTTGCGCATCTTGGGGGAGAGTGGCGTCATCGGAGGGTAAACCACATGTGGCTGAAACTCGGAAGTCGGTGTTGGTTATGCAGAAATGTGTAACAGACCACGCGGTCCTCTCAAGTGTCTATTAGATAGGCAATAAGAACTACAGTGTAGCTGAAAATCATCTTCTAGCGGACTCTAAATCACTTTGTTTTTAAACAAGAAAAGCTGTGCTCTTTTATGTGATGCCTTTTTTATTTATTCAGGCTGTACCTACAATATGTGAATCAAACCGTTTAATGAATCCTGGGACATACTGATGACTGTAATAAACTGGCCTCTTTGAGTCATAGCAAATGGCCTTATTTCTCCAGAAGTGAATAAACCACACTTCCAGGCGACTGGAACGTCCGAAGCCCTAAAAATAAAAAGCACAGTCGTAACTACCTGAAATATGAAGAACCAGTTTCATACAAACATTTGTATGACGTCAATCGTTGATGGCATTTTTTTGTCATGAAAAAAAAAATGTAAATCACAGACTTTTGCCAAAGCTCTTATTTTTTTTTTCCTTAAATCTCTCCAGAAAAAAAAAAAATGCAAGTGATTAGATTCAATTATTGACTCATTTTTCACTTTTTACCCATGACTTCTCCAAATCAAACCACAGTATATGTTGGAATAGTACCTATGACCACTGTTAGCCCATTATACTCATGCCAATTAGAAGACAAGAATGTGAATATTATATTCTGTGTTTTGAGTGACAAGTTTCGAAAATTAAAAACACTGTATTTTTAAAAGGGAAATGCACTTAAATGAAAACAGTTATTACAAAAGTTAAGATTTAAAAAAAAAAAGCAAGAGTTTTTATTATGATGTAATACCGGTAGAATATTTAAAAGGCACACCACATCGGAATAATCAATGTAAATATTTTCTTTCAAAGTTGTAAGTTTTCATATCATGTGTTGTAAAGTTTTCATAAACGAGGCTTTAACGTAAACACTGGTGACACGAACCATTCATTGCTACGTTGCTTCTTGTGTTTTTATGCTGTTTTATACTTTTTTATGAGTTATGATAGCAGCAATTAAGTTGTTTGTATTTTGCTTAACTAAAACAAAAATGCTTTTATCTTGCTATAGAATAAACACATTTCAGTAAAAACCGTGGACTGTATTTTGATGCAACAACCAGGAAACTGTTCACTTTTCAAATAAAATGATATGTTAAATTTCACTTTCGGTTCTTTGAATATGTAGAAGGTGAGGAAATATGTCCACATACCAACTTGTGTTGGAACCCCAGCATCGGTTTCCATTTTTAGTTGGAAATAAGAGATGCAGAGCTAAGCATTTGGATTGCATGGTCCCAAATCAGGGCCTGTGAAAAAGAAAAGAAGCCATCAGAAATACTTTTATAATTATAATTTTGTTAAGATGCAAGGGAAAGGTAAGTGTAGAGGAAAAAGCAATCATCTCTTTGGGGCTAGAACCAACTGGCATTGTGTTGTTACCGCTATTAAAACGGATGGCGAATGCTAATTCTTAAGCCAAAATAATTATTTCGGTGCCCATTTCTTCCCCCCTTTTCTTGCTCTGTAGTGGCTCCTCTTTGAGAACAGTGTGACCACTATCCCCAGTTGTCTTGCATGATTAATTACAGCATCTGTCCTGTCAGAAGCTATAATGAAGAGGTCTTGATAAAAATTGCAAATTACCACTGGCAACAGTCTTAAACTGCTTATGATAAAATGAAAATTAAAAACAGCAAGTGTCAACCCTGACCAGAATCCTAATCTGGAAAAAAATGAGGGTGTGAGTAGGGGCAGCCATAGCTACTGTGTGCAAGACATTAAAAAAAAAAATAATGGAATATGGATTCCTCAAAGTTGTTGTTGTATTTCAAAGAATATTTACTGTACGTTGTGGGCTATGAATAATGAATTCAGCTTTCAATATTTCATAATCCTCTCGTACTCTGTGTTATGTACAAATATTGAACAGCAAGAGCTTCTAATTATAAATTTATAGATTTCTTGCTGTAGAAAAATTTGTGTCTAAATTGAAGCTTTTCATAAGATGTATTAGTTGACAGGTATCAGTGTTCAAACAGTCCAAGAATGGTGCCTAATCACATCTACAAAGGGGCAACTATATTCCACAAAGAACTGATTCCACGTCAGACCCATCAGAAGCAGAGCTGATGGCAAAAGATTTTTCTGTGAATTGAAACTAACATTACATAACAATAAGAACCATTTTATACTCTGTTGTGAAACCTTTAGACAAATGTCTTCCAAATTAATTGCTAAACTACATGTGACAGTAATTGTGTATTAGTTCTGTAATTGTCATTTTGAAAACCCATGAAGTATTGCTTGGAAAAAAAAAATGTCACTAGTGATAAGACTTAATTGCAAATGAAGTCTGTTTTCAACTGGTTTGCAGTTAGAAGCAGGTGTTGTATCATCTATTAAATGATTTTATAAATCTTGGGTTTTATCACATTTGATTAAATGCTGCTAAGCACACTGATGGTCAATTTCAAGGAAAAGAATTGCTTGATGACTAACGGTTTAAAAAAATTAATCACCAGGCAGAACTATATCTTTAAAATGTCGAAAAGGCTTGAATCGTGAAAAGAATTCCCCAGCCTTGTTACCAAATCATTTTTCTCAGGATCTGCTAAAGCGTATTATGCATCAACTTGTATTTCCCTTTATCCGTGGGACTGGTTCCTAGTTCTGAGACATACGTTAAGTACTTGGTGTACTTTTTTGGTTATAGGTCAGAAATAAAGCAGAGTGGTGAAAAATAGGCATGAGAAATGTGGTATCTGATTAGTGAGACATCTAAACAGCCTAAATGCTTTCCCTGCTAAATGGTCCACAGATATTAACGAGGCTCCCCCACGCCCCCTCCCCCATCTCGCACACCTTCTCTCTCCCCCTGCCGTGGGCACAGTATTTTATTACTCTGGCTAAACAGACTCTCGTTTTTGCATTAACCAGTACTGCCTTGCGATGAAAGAACATAAGGAGTTTTCATTTTTAGCTGACACGGGGTCATTAGTTCCCGACTCAAAGAACAAAAGCTTAAATGCCTTCGTGCAGCATAATTTCTGCAATCTATTCCCACCTGATGGAGGTTTGAAGGCTTTCGAGACAGATGGATTACTATCTCAAGTTTAAGTAGAAGTCCTCCGCTGTGTCCATTCAGCGGGCTGCAGACATCTGAATGGTTTCGTTCCCATTTCTCACCCCGTGGAGCATTTTTCAGCACTGGACTTCAATCTAACCTTTCCTTTCCCCCCCTTCTCCCCACCCCTTTTGTTTGGCTTTTGTTTTGCAACAGCTGTTATTATCGTTTTTGGTCAGCTGTGATTGCTGGAGGCAAAATAGGACCAGATGGTGTTTTGCTATGCATGAATGGCGAGTTAGAGGAGTTGGGATTGAATAGGCCAAGTCTGAATGGTGTCTCCGCACCACCTGCCTGCCTGAGCTGTGGCACACACATCACAGGAGCATGATCCGCCTCAGACCTACTAGAATCGGATGGGAAAGTGGGGAGCTGGGGTGGATTTTCCCCATATTTATTGATCTTCCATGCACTAATGGAATAATGCAGTGTACAGTCAATTTGAGTTAATTGGATATGACAGAGCATGGGCGTGTAATCTATCACTCTAGAATTCTGGTTTGCTTTACAGGTTTCATTGCTCCCTCAAATACACACACACACACACACACACACACACACACACACACAGAATAATAGCAAAAATTAGTGGGCTAAGTAGGCACAAAATTGTTTAAAATGTCTCTAAAATAGAATTAAGAGTCTAAAGTGAGGATTGGAAAGGGGAAGATTCTTCAAAATGATATTTGTGTCTGTTAATAATACAAGGCAAAGAAAAGCTATGTTTCTGATACTCGTGGAGAGCCTTTATACCTGTAGGTTACCCATCAAATATTTCACACGTAGAAGAAATGCGCCTTGCTAGGAAACTCACACAGATACACGACCAGATTAGAATTCTCTTAGAAAATATGAACTGTAGAAGTCGTTCTCCTCATCCTCTCAAAGACAGTTAGCTTTGCTGACTGTCTGAAGTAACCCTGAGATGTGCTTTTCCTGAATCTGAAAGCTGGTGAATGAGTTTAACCCACATCAGTTGTGATCCTACAGGTGTGTGGGTCACGTGTGCCGGGGTGTCACCGAGGAAAGCTTAACCACCCAGGAAACATGGAGTGAGATATGCAGACAGACAGCTCCATTTGCCTGAGGCCCTAATTACTTAAATTTACTTCTGCTACATGCAAAACATGATGATAGGTCCCAAAGGAGATGCAAAAATAAACAGGGCCTTCTGTTTGTATATGTTTGAAATTTTCCATAATAAAAGTTTAAAAAAAATAAAATAGAAGCCATTCTTCACTTCGGGAGCTTTTATTTTTCTCTTGTGGTGAGGGAGAGCACCAAGAAACCTGGAGCACATGTAGATTTTGTGTGTGTGTGTGTGTGCTTGATAATCTGAGAAAAATGCAATTTATTTAGAAAGGGAAGAGATTGCAACTGGTTAGGGTATTCGGGAAAGCTGCATGGGATTACTGGCATCTAAGACGTGCCCTGTGGGACTTCACTGGGCTGAGATGGCCGTCCTCGCCCAGCAGAAGAAGGAGGTGGCTTCTCCGGGCAAGGAGGAGCAGGAAAAAGCCACTTGGGTTGAAAGCACAGGCACCAGCAAAATAGCAGTAGAGAATAGAGCAAATTGGACCCACGGTGCTCTGGGGGAGGTGAGCGGGAGAAAGTGCTAGAAGGGACGTTTGGGGTTAGGTTTGTCGAAGTCCTTGTATGCCCAGCTGGGGACCTGTGCTTAATTCAAAAAGCACTAAGGAAGGTCTGATCAGGGTGGACTGAACGCATGAAGGGTTTTATGTGAGCTTACTTTTGAGACGGGAATATCCAGTTGGCACTAAAAGCTGAAAGAAAAATGGAACAAGCTTCCCACTTGAAAATGTATCGCACTGTTTTAATTATTTACGTAAATAAATAAAGCGATCGCTCCGCCCTCGCTCTCAGACCACTCACATCTTCCCGGTACAAGAACACACCCTCGGCAAAGCCAAACCAAGGCATTTTCGGTGCCATCTGCAGAATAAGCCTTATCTTTACATTAGCATCCAGGGGGAGATCATTTTCTGTGTTTCTGCTGTGAGAAAGAAAGCTATTTTCACCACTGGTAAAAAGTACCTCTCGGTGCTTGAACTCAAATGTAATGAATGATAAAAAGAAGGCCTTGCTTTGTTTCTGAGTAAAACCTCAGGCAGCCCTGGGAGGGATGTTGGTTATGGTCTCAATTTAATTTCAAAGAAGACCCTTCACAGACAGAAAACGCGAATGTGGATGCACACTTCTTAGCAGAGGAATAATGCTCTTTTGTAAAACTTCTCATTATCACTAGCATTTGTATAGTGGTCTGTACTTTTCAAAGCAGTTTTTTGTGGATTGGCTCATTCAGTTCCCTCTCTCGATAGGACAGGAGTGAGCCTCACGGAACAAATTAGGAAACCGAGGCACAGAGAGGGTTATGGCTTGTTCCACTATCTGTTTTGCTTATAAGAGGCACCGTCAGAACTGGCATGGACATTGTCTCCTTCTAGACCTGTTATTTCATTTACCTTCTAATATTTGTATATGTGTCGCATGTATTTTTGACGTGTATTTATCTGTCATATATTGTATGGAAGGAGGTGTAAGTAAATATATGTGTGAATAGACAGATGATAGATATAAATAGATAGATAATAGATGACAGAAATCCATCACAGCACCAAAGAGAATAATTAATCCCTGTTTTCCTCATGGCTAGTCAGGCAGTAAACCAAAGTGAACGCCACCTAGCCTGTGTTCTCAATGGGGCATAATGCCACATGGCACTTTTTCCCGGTGTGAGTACCTTCCAGTCTGATTGTTTCCTCTACCGAGATCTCTCTGTAATTATTTTGTATTTGGGCAAACGGCTTTGACTTGTGGGGTTCAAATGCTGGGGCTGGAGGTGCCACAAAAGTACCAATATTGTTCTGTGTGTTTAAAAGGGGGTTGGGGAAGAGCAGGCTTTAGGGATGATGGAGATGGGTAAAGACCAGATAAGTGTGCATTGTTATGCATTATTTAGGGAATCCAGTGACTCAGTATTGAGCCTGGGAATTCAATGCAGGAGAGGGGATGCGGCCCCCTAAGGACTGGGGGTAGCCACCCCGGGTACTGCTTCAGGCGTTACCTCTCCATTTCCAAGACCATCTCTCCCTGGCTAGTGGAGTGCATCCTAGCACAGGCCACCACTTGTTACAGGAAATACAGAGGTGAGAACCTCCGATCCTAAGTCCCCCTTCCACAAGATTTTATTACTGTCTTAACTATAAAGAGCTCTAAAGATACCTTGCAAATAGTCACTTGCTAAATTTGAACAAAAGTGAATGACATTCTAACATATTCATCCAGAACACCAAGCCCCAGCTTTCTGGAGAACGGAATACTTGGGGACTTTGAACAGAATCGTGGTTATTTTGAGATCCAGGTCTTATGTTTCTTTTCAGATTTTTGGCTGACTTTTTCTTTCTGGTCAGTGTGCTTTGACTCCAAGGGTATTTCGTTACCAAGTAAGATTCTTTTGATAACACTCCTTGTTCTGTGTCACCCCTTCTGACGTGCAGAGGGAGCCTCAGTGTTCAGTGCGTCACAATGAGCGGAAATGATGTCATATTCTAAACCTGCCTTGACTGGTAATTTGCAGATTTGATACAAGATCTCAGCCCAAATCCTTCAGGCCTGCTGTTCCACCCTCACCCTTTCTGCGCATTCTTAATCCTCTCCTCTGTAATTGGTATTGAGTACGTGGGCTCCCCAGGGACAAATAATAGCATCTGCGGAAATTACCTACATACCGTCCTACCACTTGTGTGCTTTTTTTGGATGCCAAATTAAGATATCCATCTTTGGCTGTTTGGACAGTTACCTGGAAGGGTTAGCATCATTTTCTCTATAATAACATTTTTATAAATTGTGTCCAAAGGCTGGCACACCTAGCATGGAACTTTTTAATGATGCTTGGACTATTTTGGCCAATGAATGTGAGTACAACTATTGTTCTTTCCAAAGCAGAACCAAATTCCATAGGGGAAATGCACCATCCTTTTGCACGTAGAAAATTTAAAAAAAAAATCATTGTTTATCCTATTCGGACAAAATTTCTTATCAGAAGAAGCATGACGTTTTCTCACAGCTTAAAGTCTAAAATCTTGGTTAGCAAGAAGATCAAGGCTATTATCAGGGAAAATTTTTAAGATTTAAGTATGTTAAAAAAGTGACAATGATACTTGCTTCTAGATCCTCGAGAGCCCAGAAATGTGCTACTTGGGTTCCATCAACTGCTAGACACAAGTAACCAGCCAAAGCAGAATGACTTTTTACAGTGGGAACAAACGATCATTTTTTGGATTGGGCTCAATTCCTGTGAAGAACTTCTGTTTATTTGTAGGCTGTGTCAGAAGTTTGTTTATTGCCGAAGAATAACTTAACCTGTTTGTTGGGGACAAAAATATGTATGTGGCTTATATTTTGGACAAAATGTGAAGGTCAGATTCTTAGGAAGGTTAGGTAATTATCTATAGAGGTTTAAATTCTTTTTTTGTCCTTAATTTTTTTTATTGAAGTCTAGTTGATTTATAAGAGGTTTAAATTCCTGAACTAAAAACTATTCAGAGACCAGAGCCATATTTCTTCAATTTGCTCTTTCCTTTAATTGTTAAAACCTTTTACATAGTGAGGAGCATCTTTGGGGGAGAAAGCTTCATTGGGGGATTTCTGGAGGAGCAGTCTGGCACCCAAAGACCTCGACAGCACTTGACTGAGGGAAATGCAGGAAGCACCACTCTCGGCCAGCTTCAAGTCCTTACGTCACCACCGCACATAAAGGAAATGAACAGAACTCTGCAGTGCAAATTAAGCATACTCAACACTAAACAAAACCTCTGCAGAAGCGAGTCAGTGGTCTGGGCATGTGAGCTGTGATTCGCGCAGGAGCCTGAGCACACAGGTAACTAGGCTCTGAGTCAAAGAAACAGAACACAGCCCAAGAAGAAGGAGATCACTGGATACATGTGGTTTTCAGGTGCCCGGGCAATAGCCATGAAACTACTTGGCTCCAGAACTGAGCTACGTTTTGTAAGCCTGTGTTCTTAGAACAACTAAGAGTTTTATGTTTGATACAGATGGTGTTTATACAGAGTACACGAGCTCAGCGTGAGAAGTAGTCATAAAACAGACTGGGGTCTGGAATAATTATTCACAATTACTATTGTATAATTGGATGCCATGACGATTATATAAAAAATATTTTAAGAAGTAGTCTCTGCTCCCACTTTCACAATAGTTCTTAACAATAAGAGACATATGCTGTAAACATCGTAACATATTCTATGGTGTTTACAAACTTGTATCAGGCTGGCAAAACTGCAAATATAAAAGGCCAGTTTCTCTTACTTGCATCCTTGGGAGAGGCACTTGCCCTGACTCACCTCCAGCAGCAAGCTTACTTTCTAGTCACCAACGGGGCTCCAGGAGCTTAACTGCGTTAGTCCAGACAAAAAAAAAAAATGTTAAAAAAAAAAAAAAAAAAGAGAGACAGAGAGAGAGAGACAAAAAAAAAAATGGGCCCATTCTGCAGAAAGTACTCACTTCTTCAGCTTTCTCCAAGCCAGAAAAAGAAACTTCTTTTGGGCCAAACTGTGGCCACTGCACAACAGCACAATGCTTATATTTAATGTTTCTAGATGGAATTAGTGAATCGACAGACATCTGATCATTATATACAAAAACACTCGTGTCTTCTAAAAGGACAAAAAACGATGAGCCTAAGTTCCTATCACCCTTAAGCAAAGCAGCCAAAAAGAAAATTCATTAGAATTTTAAGTGAAAATACATTTCCTCTTAATCGCATTTACAAAGCAGGTCTGTGCTCAGGAGCTCGGCGGCCCTTCTCGCAGGGAACAGAAGAGCATGGGAAGTAAATTTCAGAACAAATGACTCTGGGGAGGGACCTGTTTTCAAACACACGTGTAATGGGCATGGAAATCAGTGCAGCTCTCCTGTCGCCCTTTGCTATGACTCATGGGTGGGCATCCACTGCTGAATTTCTGTCTATGACTCTCGAACGTAATTGCTATGCTTTGATGACTGGAGTCTTTATTACAGCTGATCAGGGGATTCCAACGGGCACTGTGTTATCATCGAGAAGTGAGAAGCATCTTTCCTGCCTGGACACCGCTCTAGTTTCCAGGATTCCTAAGGCAGAGGAGTGGATGCCAGGCAGGAGACTATTCATGCAAGTCCACCACCTGTTGCCCTAATGATGGTGCCTCTGAATATTCATCTGCCAGGTAACAACAAGCACAACGTCTGCGACTCAGCAGCCGGGAAGAGTGAGGGTTACCTCCCTTGTCATATCGGTGGCCAATACTTAATGTTCCAAGCCTGGATTGAAACAACCTGTTCTAGGTATGGTTTCCAAAGGGACTACCTCCAGTTGTCCTCCTTGGCCCTAGAAGAGGAAGGGAGGGAAGTATGGAGTTCGTACCCTGCTGCATTATGCCCGAGTGTGCAGCTCCAGCCTTTCAGAGATCCTCAACCGTCTTCCTGTTTCCTACACCTGGCAGATGGCCATGAATGTTCCTGACTCCATGAGAGCAGCAGCATGTGCCATGAACTCTGAGATCAAGGTTCTCCTGCAAAAGAGAATATGAATGCTTAGTGAGCAAGGATGCTGGGGTTTTGCCTATTTGAACTTGAACTCGCACACTCGCTTTTTCTTCCTGTGTATAACACAGCAACGCATGCATGTGTATTTATGTACTGCTAAGCTTGACTGTTTCTTTACGACTATGCTGTACGGTACCTCTTTTAACCAACTTGGCTTAATTCTATGGTACAAGCAGCCCAAGGGACTGTTAATAAAAGAGAACAATCGTCCTTTCTGACGTTATCCTCAGAGCTTTGGATTTTATTTCCAGCACCCTAGTTTCCATTAATAGCTCCCTGTGAATGCATTACCTATTAATCATTCTTACCTTTTCATGTTTACAGATTTTATGGGTTTTCTCTAAGCTTTAGGAAATGGAGCATCTATTTATTTCACTCCTAACCCTTTATCCCACCATCTCATTGGTTCACATGCAGGCATAATATTACCCAGTTGAGTCACTCACTCATGCATTTGTTCAGCAAATATTTACATGGTGCCTTATCTCATGGAGTTATATTGTGATGGGGGAGAGGGTTTTATTCATTCTTTAAGTATTTGGATACCTACTAAAGTGCAGTGGATAAAAAAGAAGCAGGAAACGGGGGTGGGGAGGGGACGGAGGAGTGGGTAGAGGATGGACTGCAGGTGTGAATAGAATCATCAAGGAAAGCCTCACGGAGAGAGTGGTGATGGCAAGGGAAGGAGCTGTGTGACCATCTAGGGGAAGAGCATCCTTGCACTTTAATGACGGCGAGTGCAAAGGCTCAAGACGGTTGGTGTGTCTGAGATGCTGCAAGGCAGCCGGTGCGGGTGGAGGGGAGTGAGCGTGGGAGAAAGCAGAGGCGGTCCAGTGGGAAGCAGGGAATCAGGCTGTGTAGGGCGATGGCTCTCAGCCCTCACAGTGGATCACAATAGCAGTGAACTTCTTTCCTTAAATGGGATTATGATACTGTGGTTATGTTGGAATAAGGTTAACTTTCCAAGCTACATACTGAAATAGTTATGGATAGAATGAGGTGATGTCTGGGATTTGCTCCATAATAATGCAAGATTGGGGGAGATGGATGGGGATATGGAAGAAGCAGCACTGGCCATGAGTTGCAAGATGTGCGGGCTGGGTTATGGGTACATGGATGTCAGCATATCAGGGTATTATTTTGTCTAATTTTGTGTATGTTCACAATTCACCATAATAATAACATAGAAAAGAAACCACCTGGGGAACATACACAAATAAGTAATGGCTCCAGCAATTGGGGTGATTGTTTTGGGGTGCAGCAGATACATTGTTTTATTTGTTTTAAGCCTCCCCGGGGTTTGTTAATTGACTATGCACCTGAGGATCTTCTGGGCCATTATTAGGACTCGGACTTTTACTCTGAGTGAGAATTTTGAGCAGTAGAATGACACAATCTGATTTACGTTTGCAACAGATCATTCTGGCTGCTGGGTTCAGAATAAACGACAGGGCAGCAAGGGCAGAAGCAAGGAGATCCAAGCAATTATAGACAAAAGTAATTACCAAACAGTTTGGTGAGGGCTGGGATAGAATGTTAAACACATAGAAAGGTAGGCTGAACACACGTATTTTCACTTCATCCAACCATTCCTGGGCAATGAGGGGCATTTCAAAATATGCTAGGATGATTTACTGTCAAAGAGAGTCAGAAGAGCCAGGGAAATGCCCACAGTGGGAGAAAGTCACTTGCCCTTTAAGACTTCTGACTTCCTTTACCTGAAGCAATTATGTCCAATATTGGCCCTAACTTCTGATTTTTAATGAGGATGGCAAGGCTAAAGGTTAGAAAAAAGAAATGCTCTTGGAGTCCAACATGCAGGAATATAGCATCTCTTAAACTATCTCTCACTCACTTGAGAATGTACAGCAGGCTTTGAAAATCCAGCCAAGCCAATCAACCAGCCTTTCAATGACACTCCGGCATATATCCCCCTGTGATGGAATCTTCTAAGCAGAAGCAGAGCATTCCCCATCATCCTGGCCTGTATCTTCCAAATACTACTTTTAGCAAACCTCCAGGAAACCTTGTTTAATCCACAATTATCTACCAAGTGTGCCTTCTGTTAGACCATGTACTATACTTAGTGGGAACAAATTGCCTAAGATGCAAACTCTGCCTTTAGGGAGCTTACATTTTGACCTCCCTCTTCTTGACCCAACCATTGTGCTTTAGTTAATACCAACTAAGCACCTAAAGATTATTTAATTTGTGGTGTAGGTCACTACTGATTTGAAATCACATGGAATACAGGGGCCATGTCTTACACGTGAACATTCGTATTCCCTCACCACCAGGGAAAGTGCTGGGTCCACAAAAGATGCTCAAAGATGTTGGTAGACTGATTCCTAGATAATTTTCACGTGAAATCAATAATAAGACATTTAGGAATAATGCCTTTCCTAACAGAGGGATGACAAGATGACTTCAGCTGATCTGAATTAGCCTCTGGAGCATCAGCATAGTCCCTCAAAACCAACTTATCAAAGAGCACATGAGAAGGGGAAGCTGAATTCCCTAGATTTCCCAGTGGCACCAAAGAGGATTGAAGAGTTGATCTTTAGTGCAGTCTCAAACTTAAGCCCTCCCCGCCAGGGCCGGGGTAAGGGGGAAGAAACCCAGATTCCCTCACCTCCAAGAAAACCTACCTTTGCCCTCCGTGTTGATCATTCTCTTTGTATCAACACCTCAACCCTTTTGTATATCATTTGATAAACGAAACCCAATCTTTTTTATTGTTCTAAGTGGAAGTGATTCTGTACCTTGTGCACTTGTGCACGTATGAAAAGTGTCTTTTCCTTTAGTGATGAAGCAACTTTGGGTGGTAGGACAATGCCTCCTACTTCCATAGAAGCCCACAGCAAGTGCTCAACAGACAGTTTTTAAAGAAATAGAATTAACAAAATGCATTATTCTGTTCATCCCTGTTTTAATTAGGATTCTCAATTGGAGAAGATAAAAACCCAAATCAAACTGGCTAAGGGAAAATAAGGGAATTTATTTGTTTTTGTAACTGAAAAGTCCAGGGACACAACTGGTTTCAGGCATGGCTGGTGCCAAGAGCAAAAACAAGTCATCAGGGCTCATTTTCTCTGTGTCTTTGCTCAGCCGTCCACTGTGTGATCTGCATTGTCAGGTTCCACTCACTGACTCTTGGAAGTACCAGCTCATAATACCCTTACGGCTGGCACTGTCAACAGAAAAGAGAATGTACTCTCTCACCATCCCAGGAAAGATCTCATTGTGTTAAGTTGGTTCTTATTGGGTCTTGGGCCCAAGCATAAACCAGTCACTGTGGACTGCCGTAATGTCCTGCTCTGATTGGTTAGGCTCACCAATCAGAGCCTAACCATTGGTGAAGTCACCTGCTTATCCCTGGAGACGATGGATTCAGTTCCCCTAGAAGTACATGGACTGAGAACAGGGAGGAGTGGTTCTCCTATGGAAAGCCAGAGCACTGTTGCCAGGAGGAGAGAGTGCGTGCTGGGTGGCATGAATAGTGCACGTAAAATACTTCCTGCAAAGGAAATTCTTCTCAGAGAGTTGGCTGATACAAGCAGCTAGTAGGAGTCTAGGACAAGGGTACACTTGCTTTTGGTGTGAGCCAAAATTAGTTTTGTGGCTTTGGGAATGTGCTCTCTCTTGCTCTCAGCCCACTTTTAAGTGAGGACATTGCCTAGAGTCAACCCCAGTAGTCTGTCCCTCAAAGTGAGGTCATAAGACCTGCCTATTGTTCAGATTTCCTGTCCTTAGTTTTACATATAAAATAAGGAGAGACATTCTTTCCTGTAACATCCACCCAAACACCCAGACCTCACTTGTTTCCTTCTGTTAGGTTCCCTGTGTGGCTGTTGAATAAATGATTGAACATGGGACAGCACTTAATCTTCCTAACAATAGCTCTCTAAACATCCAACACTGTCAGATGCTTTTCTGGCATTTGACAGTGTGCCTGCAAGCAAACTCATCTATTGAATGTTCACTGTGACTAAGACCCTGTGGACAAAGAAGACTGTAAAGCTGCCATTATTGGCAAAATCAGTCACTGTGGGGCCTCCTGGGGGAAGAGCAGAAGATGTAGAGGGTGATACCCAGCTAAGAGTGGGTGCTGGGGCTGTCCCGAGCTTGCCTACTGACTTGATGCTTTCCATATTGCTTACACGACGGATGGATTTCTATTTGGGAATATTTCAGGGTGTGGGGCTGGGTGTTGGCCCTCCATAACATAAATGATGTCCCAGATGTTGCATTTGTCACTGTAAAGTTCTGTGTTTTGACTTCAGTCCACTTGTTTCTAATCCAGACTGGATTTGCAAATGGGCCATTTCCTCCAATTTTCCAGCACAGCTATGTTTCATATTTAAAAAAAAAAAATTGTTGATACAATATTTCAGAACTCTAAATGAATTGTAAAGACCTGCTAATGAATTCTACACAGCTTTGGCTTATTTTACTGATGATAGAGTGATTTAGTGGTGGTTTCTCTGCTGTTTGTAATTTTCTTCTTCTTTGGAAATGCCTCCTGATATATTGGACAGGGTCCTCTGACAGAGCCCCTCTGGCCATAGCTGAGGCACTCATCCCCGAATGAGCCAATCAGATTATCCTTTCCTGGAATTTGCCAACTGGAACAGAAACCGAGGGCCAGTGGAGAGGAATTAATGTTACCACTTCTCAGTGTGTCTTAGTCTTTTCTGTTAAGTATGCAGATTCCAAGCTACTTCCTGAAAAATTTTGATTTAGTAGATCCAGACTGGAACCAGGAATCAGAATTTTAATAAGCGCTCTTAGGTGATTTCTATCTTCAGGTTGATTTGGAAAACCCTTTTTGGAGAAGGTCTAGGAACATCCTCTGTGAGATCTCCATAGTGGACCTGGTTCTTCCTTCCCAAATTCTTGCGAATGTTCAACTCATCCTTCCATAAATGAGCTTAATGCATTCTCTTTTGTCTTTAAATTGATCAGAGTTAGTTTTTATTACTTACAATGAAAGGCTTAATATGGAAATATACCAAGTCTTGAGGGACCTGCCAAAGGGTATTACAGGCTGAAATCAGAAGAGGGAAGAAGTGACTGATGACTACGGACACAGATGAGCTAATGGAATAAGCCCATGAGCTGGTGGAGGGAGATTCCCTACTATAGTATGCCCTACATTCATTTGCCCTGGAAAGGAGGAAAACATAATAAATGAGGGACTCTGACCCTTAAAGCAAATGAACAAACTATAGCTATTGTTTTGCAGACCTGTGTGACCTCTTATTATGTGCCTGATGCCTTATTTTGCTTCCTATCATTTTATTTTCAGAAAGTAGCCGTTGCCCCCAGGCTGTCTTGGTCAATATCCCCTTTGTGTGAGAATGAATGTTCATCTTTGGGTGGAACACTGATGTATGAGATAAACATGTGGCTAAAAAAAGCACCATGATCCCCTGTTTGACAGCAGGGTCAAGAAGGCCAGCAGGCCAAATGCTTTGTCCTTGAACACATAGTCAGTGACTTGATCTGTTTTCATTCAAAGTTTCTCAATTTCCAGGCCCTGGTATGTGGCTTCTGCCTACTTAAGTGAAGTGAGTCTACTAAATGCTCATAAATGTTTTTGCCAAAGGACCAAACTCTAGTGGTCATTTTACTAGTTTTTTACTTAACCAGAAATCTCTAGCTAAACTTCAGTCTTAAACACTAGAAGATTTGTAACTGAGTGATCCTTAAATTAATAGCAATGCTGTAACCGAGCAGGACCCTGTGCGGCCTTTCAGGGACAGACGCCTCCCTCATGTCCTCTGCTGCAGCTCCTCTCTGAAGCACCCAGATAAAAGTATCTCATGTAGATTTCCTGAGTTTTTCAGATGCTAAAAACCACCACCAAAGGGAAGAAATGAACTAATTGATGATCGAGGTCACGTGGCCCCCAGACCACCTGGCGCCTAGGGATTGATAGTGTTGACCATCCTGTTACCTCAACATCAACCAATCAGAGAATTGTGCACAGCTGATCACCCCCTCCCTTACCTGGCCTTTGAAAATGTTCTGCTGACAGCCTCCAGGGAGTTTGGGGTTTTCTTGGGCATGAGCCGCCCAGTCCTCCTTGCTCAGCCCTGCAGTAAATCTTTCTCTGTTCCAAACTTCGATGTTTCAGTTTGTTTGGCCTCATGATGCAGCGGGCACACGAAGTGGCCTTAGGTAAAAATTTTGGTGAGCCAGCGCAGGGGTCGGTGCCCGCGGCAGGGCAACCCCAGCTCGGGGCAGCCCCTTTCCCAGGTCCCAGCATCTGCTGGAGCTCACTTCGTTCCAGGGAACCCAGAGGGACTCTCCCTGACAGACGCCGGCCGCCCCACGGCATGAGGCTGTTTGGAGCCTAGAAACTTCCGGAGCTACAGTCCACATTTGGAGTCACGTGCGGGTGAGTCTCTCCACCTTACACAGGCTGGGAATTCTCTCCACTCCATCTGGGTTCATTCCCACTGGGAAGGGAGCTGCTCCGGGCTCATCGCGAGCCACTCTGGGTCCTTTCTATTTTGGGATCTGGGACAATCTATTTGGAGGCTTCTGTCTGGGAGTGGAAGTGGAATTTGGGGGCCACACCTTGTCTGATCTGTGGGACCATGTTTGTTGTTTGTACATGTGTGTCAGAACTTGCATGGGCCAGTTGAGATGTCTTTGGGTAACGGGGCTTGTATGTGATGACACCAGGGTGTCCTTCCCTATTGCGCTGGCCTCACCTGGGGTGGAGTGACGGTCAGGATTTTCCCTTCCCAGCTTTGGTCTTTCATTCAGCTTCATCTCTGACGGGATGTTGGTTGGGGTTCTCCCCTTTTGGATTGACGGGGCATTGGTTAGGAATCTCCCTTTGGGGGCCAGGGAGCTGTGACCCTGAGAAACCATTCTGAATTGTTGTTTGCTTGACATTTGATAACATCAGCTGTGAATAATTAAGTGTGGATGATTAGAGCTCTGTTTCATCTTATCTCTAGTCCTCCTAGAGCATAATTTGCAAAACTGGGAGATCTTCAGCTCTGCACCTATAAATGAAAAGAAATGATATTGTCTTGGAACACTGTGTGACCTCAGCACTCCCTGAGATCTGGAGAACAATGGCCGTAATGGCTCTGTTGTTATATCAAAGTGAGCCTTTGCAATCTGACTTTTATCCTGAGTGTGTATGTGTGTATAAATGTCTTGGTACCTAAGTCCAAATCCTGCTCTGTCTTCCTAGTTTTGCTGAAAGGGAGGCATCTGAATGTGAGTGAGCGTTATATATATTATTGTCTATTACTGTTATTTCTTCAAACTGAAGTGGATATTTGGGAACTGGAAAAAAAAAGATCCCTGAAAACAGCCAAGATGCTTGGGTCCTATATAAACTGTTAAAGGAAGAATTTTTATTTCTCTTCCTGTGCCTTTGAGATATAAATGATCTACCTGGGCTTTCAAGGAAAAAAAAAAAAATTTTTTTTTTAAACTCAGGCAGAAAAACTGAGATCTCTGGTTCTGTCTGTCTTACATAAAAATTAACGTGTAAAAAACTCTACTTAATTGACTTAAGAGTAAGCAGTTACAAATTAAATACTTCTAAGTATAAAAAAAGCTAGACAACAAATTTCAGGCTCCTGATCTAGGGAATATCCAATATTAAATTAATACCTGATATTAAATCTAGCTTAAGCATGTTGAAACAATTGACACAGACATGTCTTTTATTGTACCTAGGGTTTCTGATGGTCAGTAGGTTTCTGTTTCTGTTGCAGATTTTGTCAGAAAGAAAAACAAATTCAATTAACTTGGTATGACAAAATTCTTATAAGTAAATTAAATAAAAAGAACATGAGGGCTTTGGGGTGAATTCTTTGAAAGTAATTCTGTTTCAGAAATATCTACCTAAAAATGATCTCCCCAGGTATTTGATTGGACTTGAAATTTTAGAGTTATGCTAACTGAAGTTAAATAATGGACGTTTGTTGAATAGCTAGGTCATTCCCAAATGAAATAAGACACTGGAACATTATTTACTGAACATTGGCTTCCCTTTACAGAAAAATTAAAATTTAGTTTTTAACTAAACTAAATATGTTTAGTGTCACACTGAGGTATTTTCTACACAAAACACATGTTTTGAGAAATTATTATTGGTATTTATGTTTTCCAGTCTACAGAATACTAATGTAAAAGACAGTTCATAGTTAACTTCCTGGTTTTCCCTAGAAATTAAGGTTTTTAAGAGTTGAGGATTCTAATTTAAATATGTCATTAAAGCTACTAAAAATAATAAAGAAAACATTTCAATATACACTAGGAAAGTAGGCTGTATGTTTTGAATAAAAAGTATGAGGAATGGAATTGCATTTTGTTAAAGGAAAAGTTTGTGGAAAGGGAGCCCTGAAAAAGGAGTTTTGCACATGGTCTGGCTGAGATTGGATTACACTTAAGTCGGTAAGTGGATCTTGTTACTAAAAGTTGACTGGTGCAGGACTAGATTCGGTTCCTCTCTGTTAAAAGAACAAGTTTACTTGCTTATGATAACAGACGGTGTAAAACTTTTTGATGTTGTTGACAACCTTCCTATCAAATTCTAATCAAAGTTCTTTTGACGTCAGTTAACTCCGGGGTGCTTCAGCGGACCCCTGAGACATCTCAGAGAGAAATATTAAACTCACTAGGGTTGGTTGCTATGCTAAGTTACATAGACATTGTCAAAAGAATAATAAGCCTCCTCAGACTGTGTGGTACAGATAAATGTTGCTAACATAGACATTCTGGACCTTATGTAAATTTAGAAATTTAGAATGTTAAAATGTTGTTTGCCACAGCAACAAGATTTAAGTTTCTTTGTCGAAAACATTGTAACCAGATCTTTAACTTTGCCTTTTTAAGTTTTTTGTCATTTATAGATAGTTAAAATGACGCTTTGCAAAACTGTTTCATCGTCCATAAGATTCATAAAAAGGACTTTTTGACAAGTACAGGTTTCTTTTAAATCATACTGCTAAACTGGATAAGGCATTTTAAAAGGCTAATGAGAACTATCGTACAATTATTAGTAAAAAGGATTATGTGAGATTAAGTAAGTTGGTAAATGTGGTTATAATTTTTTGGTTTTGTCTGAAGTATTACCGGCACTTAATCGACATTTTCTCATTGAATTGTTTATCAGATGTTTGTCCCCCTATCAATATTTCAGGTCACTGTTTTACTTCCAACCACACTGTTGCCCCTAATATTTAGGATAGAAAGAGAATTCTCTAATGGAGCTGTCATGATAACACTTATGATGTGTAGACATGATTGCTCTATGTCTGTTGCTAAAAGCCCGTGTGTGATGCTTGTCTAACAACTGGGTATAAGTGATAATGTACGGCCAATAATGTGTTTCCCTATTAACATGTCTCTGAACCTGTTCATGATATCTGATTAGTTGTCCCCCGACATGAATAACTAGGCAAATATAAGAGACCTAGCACTGAGGGACATGATCAAAACCTGGGGCAGGAGCCATCACCCCAGCACTGAGGGAGGAATATTTCGGTCATCAATGCTTTCTATTAAAAGATTTAGAATCAAAAGGGGAAATGATGGAAAAATCTGCACATATCGAGGTAAGGGGGAGTCATTCTGGCTTAGACATAGTCTAACTTAAATGTTTCTGACCAAAGTGGCCTGTTTTATGGCCTTTTGGAGTGCATTGTACATCTGCTTTGGCCTTGAGGAGGGGAATGCATTTAAAAATCAAAGTGGAGTAGCTGTGGTTCAGACATTCAAGGTAAAACTAGGTGGCCAGTGGGAGTAGGACTCCAGACATGCTCTTGCACCATTGAGAACCCGAAGTTTCTGAACTGTGTTATACTTGGGAGACCACCAACCGTTCTCAAAGCAGTGCGTGCTGGCAGGTGCAACCTTATGACTTCATCTCTTGCAGCTATTAAATTTTAGACAATAAAATTTAGATGAAATGGTAGCAATAAAAAAAGGAGATGTGTAATGGCCAATACCTCCTGTTATACGTATGTAAATACCACATCAAAATTAAAACCTACTTAGATAAAAATCAATTTGCTTGGCTTTCTGTTACAGAGGGCACATGAACTTGCCTTTGGTAAGAATGCAACAAGCAGAGGTTTCCAAAATGGATATTCATATATATTTTTGTAAAAAGGAATCTCTTATCCAAGGAATGCACGTATGCATATTTTAGGGCTTCAGAGTAAGGAAAATCTGCAAAAAGATTTCTGTTTCTTGAATTGCATTCTAGTGCACTAGTATACTTTCTCTTTTCTCTGTTTCTGGAAAGTCAAACCTTAAAATAGCTTTCACCACCCTCTCTCCAATATTTGGTATGTGGATGGGATTCTATGTCACTCTAGATTTCCCTAGAAATACTAGTTTGGACTTGCCTGACAGTGTGACTCTTGGCAAACCAAGATCATTTGATATAGAGTAACAGTGTCCACTGTAATACATCAAACCTTTCTTCTTATTCCTCAACCCCAAACTGCCTTTTCGTCCCCTCTCACACTGACAGCCTGCTATCAATTGCAGCAGGGAGAACACAGCCTGGATATGTGGCAGGTAATTAGTTGGCTCTCTATCAGCAAGAGTTGGCCATTTTATTAAGTGTGTTCACATCTTGTTAGCAGTTCCTCGCCAGGACCCATCAGCATTGTGGCAACTTTTAGTTTGTTAATGTAACATTAAGTCTCCTGGGTAATGAGGAACTGAGAAAGAACATTCTAACGGGGCAGTATTTGCTGTCCTTATTTTTGCGTTGCCCCTGAGTATCTAATATCAGCTTTATGAGCCCACTGTCAAGAAGCACTGTCACCTTGTCCTACTTTTTTGTCCCTGTCCTCCTCCCCATAAAAGTGTCACCAGTTAAAGTTGCTCCAAAAATACTAGAGCAGAATGAATCTCACGAATTAGAAAAGTATCAAATCTCAGTGTCTCTTCTGCTGTTGTGAAACTGTCTTTAGAGCTAAGCTTATGGATTCCCCCACCCCCTACGCCCACCATCCAATTTTGTTGCTAGTTTAAGTTGATATGTGCCTTGGAGTGAGTTAAGATTTTTTCACTTTTCATGTGTTAAATAATGATTTCACGTACGGACAAGACACCTGAGTTTTGGGGTCATCAGCCTCAGTATCAAATTTAGCATCATGTCATCTTCTGCTCTTTCCTATCATCATAGGGCAGTAGAATCTGTAAGGTTTTTTGCTTGCCTACCAGCTATTCTGCTGCATTTGGTAACCGCATCCCCAGTTCTCCCTTGTCTGTGTGGTGGGGGGGTTGCTGACGCCATTCTCGGCCCCGAAATGGACAAGTGAACCAGACCTGGCCAGTCAGAGCACCACATCTTACTGGTCACAGGGATGGATTTGGAGGGGGCATGTAACTTAGCCACACTCTGGGTCTCTAGGGAAGGAAAAAATGCTTCATTAACTTGCATTGCTCAGGAACAAACAAGTTTGTCGCAGACACTGCGTGGGTGAAAATGATGTCCAGTCAAGGAAAGTGAGGCCAAGAGATGCAAGAACAAACCTGAGTCTGGTGACATGCTTCAGGCCTCGAGAGCCGGAGCTGCCTGCAGCATAGGTTGGGCTCTTCAAGTGTTCATGCCAATAAAGTCCCTTTTCTACCAAAGCCACTGAGTTGGGTTTTGTCATTTGTTGCACATGAGTCCTGACTGATACTCATGCCACTTTTTCGTCCTGTTTCATATATCCACTTTTCCTTCCCTTTCGCAATCCTATGTATGCATCTCAGTCAAAATCTGCTCATCCCCTAAGACTGAATTCACATGCCCCGCTTCCAAAAAGCAGGTTCTCCTGATACCTCCTCTAGTCAGAATGAATTGCTCACCCTTCTCTTTTTCCACCTAAAATTCTCTATGGCGTTTTTCACATTCACCTTTCACGTTTTCGTTTCTGTTTCTATTTATTGTTAAGCTTTCTGGTGGTGCTGTATCCTGAACGTTTTAAATATTCAATAAGGTATTTGAACTGAAATTCGTACCTTTGGAGGCTGTGAGCACTTTTAGCTTCTTCTTAGGAAACATTAATTAGATTAGTGACGGGTCCCCAAAGCAGCACTTCGGAAACTGACCTGGTATACTTTAAAGTACTTGAGTTAACAGATAGTCAGCTATGAAAAAGGTCTCATGGTCAAACAAACCTGGGAAGCTTAGTTAAACAAAATGGAATTGGTACTTTGTTCGAGCCTTTATTACACCAGTGAGCAACACGACTCTGCAGGCAGGAAACAGGGGGTGCGGATATGACTGGGATGAGAGTTAGTCAGGGTCCAGTCAGGAGACAGAGCCATGTAGTCACTGGAACTGGGGAGGTTTAATGTTAGATAATTGTTAACTAGTTTCAGAAGGTAAAGAGAAATCTAAAGAATACAGGAAGAAAGAAATTGGGGAGAGGGCTCCCCCGTAACTGAGATCCACACCTTCTTGCAGACAGTGTGGCTCATTTCACTGGAAGGCAGAGAAATGACTGAGATGCCACTTGCCCCAGGCTTCAAGGAAGAAACTCCCACTGAGATGCCAGCAAACCTTGTTTCTGGAAGCTGCCCAGGGGGGACTCTTGAACTTGTTCCTCAGATCTTACGTCTGTCCGAGGGAAAGAACCTGTATAGTTTCACTTTGAAACTGGCAAGATTTAATCCTTCTTGTTTTAGATGTAGTAGCGTTGACAACCACCAGCAGGATTTTAAGTTGTCTGAGGGCTGGGACCATGTCTTATTTTTCTCTCTGCGTGTGCCTTGAAGAGTGCCAAGTATGTATACTGTTACCCTTTTCCCAACGTTATGCTGAGTTCGTTGTACTTCTTTAAGGCACTTAATATGTTCTATCTGACGTGAAACAAGATGATGAGATTTTTGCTATTTTATTTTCTATCGTATCCCTAGTAGCTACAACCATAGTGGCCACTGAACAAATCTCTGAATGAATAAATGAGTGGATTGTTGTTTGATAACACCTGCCCTTCAGAGGCCTGAGGCAGACATTCAGGTCATCTAGGAAGATATTCCCTAGGGGCAACTAGTAAGAAGTAGCCTCAAAACGATTACTAAGCGAAAAAGTCAAACCAAAACAAAGCCAAAAAAAAAAAAAAAAAAAAAGATGAAAAATGCACAGAAGCATTTGACATAGACCTTATGAATGGCCCCAGTCCCCATTGTCCACGATCAAGAAATATTCTTATATATCCATTAAGGGCAACAATATGGATTATATGTGTATTAGTTCCTGTAATATTCTGTGAAAATAAGAAAACACAGATGATGGGAACTCAACGTGGGGCAATGATCAGTGTTCGACGTTGGAACAAGATAGGCTGGAGTTTGAGTATGACTCTTGCCTTCATTACTTACTAGCTTGATGATCTTACTTGGAGCTTATTTCCTTCTCTTTAAAAGGCAGTGTTAAACCTTTCTTTGCAAGGAGGTTGTACAGTAATGGAAATGTAGTCTTAGCAGGCACAACGTCTTGCTTAAAAGGGTCCAGTAGATTATAGATACTATTTTCATAGGTTTGAGTCTTTCTTCTGCTTTATTAAAATCTCTTATAGCCTAACACCTCAGATTCTTACAATGACCTAAAAGGCTTTATATAATCTGGACCTTGACTACCTCTCCCTCTGAGTTACTACCATTTTCACCTTCCTCACTGAAGGGGCAGTGCTGCCCCCCAGCCCTTTTAGTCTTCCCATGTACTAAGCTTGTCCCTGCCTCAGAGCCTTTGCACTTGGTACTCCCTCTGCATAATATGCTCTTTGAAAAGTTGGCTCCTATTCAGCCAAAATGTTATTGCCTCACGCCACATCACTTTCTATTAAATCACTCTGTTTTATTTTCTTTATGCAACTTAGCACTCTCTGAAATGATCTGTTTATTTGTTTACTTGGATGTTGCCTGTCTCTCTCCAATAAAATGTTGAGCCCCCAAAGAACTAAAACTACATCTGTCTCAGTTTCTGCTGAAGCCCTAGTATGTAGAATAGCACCTGACACATAATGGGCCCAGGAAATATCTGTTGAGTGGATGAATTTTTATCAGTCATTATCTTCCCTTCCTATTTGAAAAAACATAACTAAATCAGTCACAGTTTGTTTCATTGAGATTTGACTTGTAATATGGAGTGTTTGGCAATGCATAAATGATTAAAGTGAAAATTAAACAGTTAGAGATGCTAAGAAGGAGGAAAAGTCTTGAAGAAAATTCCCAAACTTTTTTTTCCCCCAAAGTAGTGCAACTGATTTTCAATGTTTACTTCAGTGTCCCTTTTCAGCATTCGTTTTTTTCTCCCCTCCATCATCAATCATTGTCAATTTGAAAAAGTATAATACTTAGGGTCATTTATCTAGACCTATTGGAGTCTAAAATTATGCAGCTTCAGTCAAATATATGTGAATAAAGACTGTCATTTCTGATTAATGACATGTGACTTGAATGTCTCACAAAATCACGTGTGCCATCCAAGCTTTACAGAAAGGTTATTATCGTAAGGTCTTCCCCCTAATGTTTCTGCTTTTCCCTCTAAGAATCCTAGAGGATCAAGTTTCTCCATGGGACAAAAAGCGAATGTTTAATGATTTCCATTGTAATTGTTACTCAGGTCCTTGGTGTGCTGGACCAAGAGTGGTTTTCAAGTTGAAAATTCTCTTCCACTGGATGGTTAGGCAAGCTTATGTTGTTGCTGTTTTGCAATTTTTGTTGCCAACATAGCCTTCCCTATTATTGAAAAAATAATCCATGTAAGACACTAATCTTATTCAGCTGATGCAGAAAAAAAGAAGAGTGAAAAACATGCCAATTCTTTGTCAATTACCCTTTCCATGATTCATCAACTCTCTTCTTGAAGCATGAAATTCCACTTCAGCAGAGTCCCAAAAATATGGAAAAGAAAGATTTAGAAAGCAAACCCAGAAAGAGGAAAAGCCAGGACTGAAATAATGAAAGATGAGGGATTTTTTTGTATGAAGTGACACTCTGTCTACTTCTCCTCAATGATATCACTCAGTCTCTTAGACTATTTCTATGAAATCACTTTGAGAATTCTTTTCTATCACAAGGAATATAAAAGGAGACCATTAGCAACATGAAAACATTGAAGACCATTTGGAAAGTCCAGTAGCATCTTGGTCCCTTCTCAAGTACCCTATGCGCAGTAGGTATCTATAGCTCTTTTTTTGGTAACTGTCATACAATAAATTAGGGAGTCTCTACTGCGCTAAGCTTTATGTCAAGTCCTGACATGAGTACAAAAGCCCAATGAAACATGGCCTTTGCCTGCAATATTTTACTTAGGGTTAAAACTCATTTTTTGAAAAAGGCACAATAGGCCATAAACAGCTGAAACTGTTTGTGGGTTGGGTACTATGTGTTCAGAAGAGAGAGAAAAGTGACACTTTGAATGAAGAATTCTTGGAGGAGACGGCATTACACTTGAACTATGCCTTTAAGGATGAGCTGTTCGAATGATGAAAGAGGAGCCATATTAGCCATGGTTGTCTTGGTTGTAAGTGATGGAATCAAATTCAAACTGGTATAAGTAAAACAGGGGATGGTTTGGTTCTCAGCTGTAAGCCCAGAGGTGGTACTGTGTTTAGGCATGGCTCGATCCTGGGTGTCCAGTGGTATTCTCCAAGATTAGTCTCATCTTCTCCATCTCTTGATTTACATCTGCTTTATCTTATGTTGGCTTCATTCCCAGACAGGCTGTCTCTTTGGTAGCAAGATGTCTGCTAGCATTTCCAGATTTAAATCTCATCAACAGTCCCAACAAAAAGCAAATTCCCTTCTTCTAAACAATTCTAAACACCCTGGGATTCAGCCCAAGGCACTCTGATTGGGTCAAGTGATCCTCTTTGAAGTAGTCATTGTGGCTTTCTGGTCCTTATTCTCTGTTAACCAGAGATTAGAGTCCTACGGATGGAGGAGTGTTTCTCCATGGAAATTTAGGGTGCCGTCAGCAAGACGCATGGGGGAGTAGATGTTGGATAGACAGACGTGAGACATGGCGGTAGGAGGTAAATCAACACGTGTACAGGGGAAATTATGTTCAACTAAGAGGTGTTCTATAAATATAAATAAGTATAGTGGGTTGGTTGTGGAGTGGCAGTGGGAGTAAAACTTGATTAGAAGAACATTATCCAGGAAGAAAATGCTGTGTTCACGGAAGAAGGGAGAACAGAGATTGATTAGAACATAAAAATATCTTGGAAATGGTGAGTAAATAAAGCTAGATAAACAGATTGGACCGAAACATAGAGGGACTAGAAGTGATCTAGAGGCTAGTAAGATTTTACGCGCTATGTAAAAGCAATTAGCCGTTGACGGAGGCTAGATACCTTCTTTAAACATTGCACCATGCTGTTTGCTGTGCCAATAGACTCAAAAGGCCTCCCTACCTGTTTTCTTTCTGTGAAGGGAAAGGAGCTTGACTTAGTAGCATGCATTTCTCCCGAGAAGCTTGGTGTGAGCCAGCCAGGGTGAGCCCTTTCCCCCGACCAGTGAGTGACTGGGCCGGAAGTGGGCGTGAGAGCCACCTCCACTTCAAGAGAGGTGAGAAGTCTGTCGAAGGAATTTCTGCAGACAGTTTTTTTTTCATAAGGAAGGTCTAAAGGGGGAGAGTCTGTTTTCTTCCTCCTTGGGAAGCTGGCCCTGATACCTAGAACTGTTGAAAGCTTTTACTACCAGTCTGAGGATAGGAGCCCACACAAGGAAGTTACGAGACCCTGGATCCTTGATGTCAAAATCCTGCAGCCTGCTCTCCTTTGGGCTTTCTGTTCTGTGACATGATCAATGTCTTTTTTGTTTCAGCCAGTTTGAGATAGGTTTTCTACTATTTTCAGCCAAAAGCAACCTAAGAGATATACTTTTCATATGGAAAATATTGACATAGAAATCCTTATTATAAAGGCATTTATTTATTCTTTTATTATCCATGCAATAAAATCCTCATTAAAATAGAAAAGAAAAAGTTACATTATCATTTACAGAATTTTATATATATATATAGTGCAACTTCATGGAGAAAAAAAAAAAAAAACTGGAAGGAAATAGACCAAAATCTTGAGTCCCTTTTCAGGCTATAAGTTTAGATGACATGATACTTTTCCTTGTTCTGTTTTTTTTTTTTTTTTTTTCCTTTCCAGATGCTGTATTAAAAAACTTGTTGCCTTTATAAAAACTAGAAAATGTAAGTTTTTTTTCAAGACCAACCCGAATTCAATTAACCTGAATTTTGAGCAACTGGTTCTTGTTGATACTTTTATTTTCTGGGTAATTCAGAACCCTTTTGATTAGCAATTGTTCTGAAATCTATTAGTCACTTTTCTATCTTAGTAAATTGTGTGGTAACCGGAATGGAATTTTTCCTTACTGATGGCAAATGTCTCAGGCTTCAGGTCATCTTTCTGAAGGTCAGGGCCTGGAGATACAGACTGAGCTGGTGTTGGAAATTAGGCTTCATCTGTATTGACGGAGTGTGGCCCTGAAAACTGCCTGCCCTCCCTGTCCTGTGAGCGAGTCCCTGACAGTCATCTTACTCTATTATTTGAATGATTCACTTAGTATTTCTTTTTAAATTGGTTTACTCTCCTTTCAGGAAAAAATTAATTGAAAAGGAAAACATATTCACAATAAAAATTGGTATCATTTCTGATGCATAGAAAGCAAGCTATAAGGATAAGCCAAATAAAATGTAATGATATTAATCACATTCTCCCAGCTACTACTGCACTCTAAAGATTCTGAGCCCAGGTCCTGATCTGTCTTTATTTAAAACGGAGATTATCAAATGTTAGAGAGATATTAGAAAGACTGTTAATACCAAACTGAATCGTCTGGAGTACTGAGAAGAGTTGAAAAGGATTAACTTTCTGGCCAAGAGATTAAATATTATTTATAATTGCATTCCAGTGCCATTTGAAGTTACATCCTCCAGACCGCCCAAAGTGACTTATCTTTAATATATGTGTGTTACCTGCTTCATTCCACATTTTAGGAAACAGTGAACTACATAAGTGGCTGCACATTAAAACCACTTGGGGGGTTAACATGCACACACACACACACACACACAGTCCTCAAACAATAATGTGCATCAAAATCACCTGGAGCACCTGTTGAATTACAGCGCTTCTGACTCAGTAGGTTTGGCATGAGGTCTCAAACTTTGCATTTATGACAAGACCCCAGGTGATACCAACCCTCCCTCCGAAGACCCCACTTTGAGAATCACTGTGCTGGACAATAGAGGAACCAACCTAGGTCTAATTTCAAAACAGTTTTGCCTCCTCAGTTTCACTGAAGCCCATACACGTTCGTCTATATGGTGAGCGGAAGATTAGAGCAGAGCGGAAATCCAAATGAATTAAGATGCACATATTTCTTAACCTTTACTCCAGCTAGGAGTACATCAGTTCCTACAAGTTGAGCTGCAGCATAAAGTAAATAGATCTGCTCTGAGAAAAGGTCAGTACACGTGTTCGGCTACAATCTAATTTCAGTCTATTGCCCTCTGCCCCCACTACTCATTCTGGTGCAAGAGATACAATGGAGAAGAGCTTGAATTTAATTGTCTCTTCTATACTGAAAGCTTCTCGGCCCACAGAATATTCATGAGAACTAAAGAGAAGAGCAGAAGAAGACAGGCTGGTCCGGCCACAGCCTCACACACGTCACTCCTCTATCTCGAAGACAGCCGTTTCTCTGGTTTCCATCAGCGTTTGGGAGCAGGCATCATTATATTTCATGACAATCTTTTAAAATCTTAAAGTCGTCATCAGCTCTGTTTTCCTGCCTCTTCACTCACTCTGTGTCATTGCCAAGAACCCAGAGACTAGGAATTATTGCTGAAAGAAACCTCCAGCGCTTCTCACCGCGACGGCCTATTTGCCAGCCCTTCTGCCGATGGTGGGATTGCGTTGAGTTTCTATGACTTAATAATTACTTTAATTTCACTTCACACTGTTCTGAAGAACTCTTTTTGAATGAAGGGCACTTACCACACTCCTCGTGCTCGCCTGGAACTGACGCCGCTAATCAGAATGTGTAGAATTAAATAAAAGAGTAATTACGGTAGGCTGTGATGTGTTATAACAGATGTACCGAACAAGGCTGGATCAACTCATTGCTTGGAAGAGATGTAATTTATTAAGGCAGTTTCAGCACAGATCTTACAAGCACAAGTGGGAGCATTTAACAGGGTAGAGGAGGAGGAAAAAAAAATGCATTTTTGAAGCATGGAATTTAATAAAATGATTCCAATTATTTTATTTATTCTGTGCACTATTCAGGTGCATCTTCCTGTAGCCCTCGGTGCTCAAATCTGTTTGAATTTCCTGTCCATGGGAAATAGGTCCCTTCTTGGTTCAAATGACCAGGAAGGAAAGGCCTCTAAAGGTAGGGAAGGGGCCACTGAGATTAAAGATGTCTCCCCACCCCAAGGGTCTGGAGTAAGCCTCCAGTCAACCAAGCTACTCATCTCTCCCTTTCTTTTAAGATGATCCAGCGGGTGCTAAGTGGAAAACTCAAGGTGAGAGCAAGTGAGACCCAGGCTCTGGAAGCAGCTGAATTTAGGAGATGCTTTCTCTTTCGCCCTAGGTCCCCATCTAGCTCCAAGCTCTGCCAGACTCTCAGGGAATGTTTTCCCTAAACACTGTACTTAGAGCTCATTAGCTAAATTAGATTGATTTCAATACAATTTTGATAGAATTTAGCTTTTGCTGTGGATCCAGACTCTTGCTAGGCATGGCGAGGAGGGAAAGAAAAGGTAGAAAACAAGGGTTATGTCTTCCCAAGGCTTATGAATAACTAACAAAGACAAGACAAGTCCATGCACTTCCAGATTTGAGAACAGATCCAGTACGCCATTAACTAATTGCTTCAAAAATAATGTCTAATTGTTCATAAACAGCCTAAGGGATAGGGTTTGTGACACTGCTTGGAGAACCCAAGTCTTGACCTGGTCTTGGGGAAAACCCTGAATGTCAAGTGATTCGCTCTCATTTAATAGGTCTGATTTGCCAAGGAGGGCCTTTAAAGGGTGACTTTTTGAGATGCTATATTTTTTTCCCCTTGAGCTTGTTCTTCATCTGTCCTCCGTACAATTTGTGTGGAGTTACTCTCCTAGGTTGTGTAGGGCCATTGTTTCATTTATTTAGTCTCAAACTCATTTATCTATCTAAATTTTTATAAAATTTACAAAATCATATATATATATTTTTTTTTTTTCATGGATTAGACATATCAAAATCATATATTTTTTTTTCTTATGTTTGTCTTGGGCCACAAGTAGGCATCAAGCTTTTTGAGGATTACCGATACTCTGTATTCTTCTGTGTATCTTACCAGAGTGTTTAGGACAGTATTTGGTTTTTTGTTTGTTTGTTTCCATAGAAGCATTAAATTCACTAATTGATTACAATGAAATATAATGATGATCTTGGCTGTCTAGATCCGAAGTAGCACAAATCTCAAGTGTGGATAATGAGCAAATGTTTCTTTCATTTACTACTTCTTTTTAATATTGTGCTGGTGATGAATGAGGCCAGAGGGTACGTGAGTGGTGTTACAAGGCACAGCTGACTACACCAGAACAAACATGGGTTTTCAATTCGGAGACCTGGGCTCCAAACACCATGGGCCTGGCACCAAGTTGAGTTCTGGAAACCCTTACTCACTCAGGTTGCCCGTGTCCCCCTCTGTAAAGCAGGCCTGACAGTAGTACTCACCCACACATGGATTTGATGTGGATCAAATGAAATAATATGTGCAAAACATAAAAAGAAGTTCTGGTCCTATATAAATAAATAGAAATTGTTGTTTATGATGATAAAATGGCGAGAATGGAGCACACATTTCAACCAGCATAAATCAGTTTGATCAAGTCCAGACAGTTTGGCAGTTTCGATAAATCTCATGGCTTTATAAAGTCTCTCCTGTTTACTTGAAAAATCATAACATTTTCCAAAAAAACAAATACAGGCCTCTTTAATTTGGGCTGCCTTGTGGATTGAGAAGTGCAGATGGTTACCAAATGGGCTGCTGGATTACTGGGAGGCAGCTGGATTAATTATCCTTTTCATCAGGTTGGGCGATCTTGGCTGGAGAAAGGGAAGTTCCGTACATGTCCCATCCCTGCGTGAGCCTGCCGAGCACATCAGGTCTGAGCAGCTCGAGGATCTGCCCTCGGATCTCCTCCCTGCTTCAGATCAAGCCCTAATGGGAGCTTGGAAAGGGTGATGAACCGTTGCTGGTGCTCACAGAGCCCTCTGCTGAGTTTTGCCTTCATGCCATCCTTTTCCATTAAGGGCATCTTATTTACCTTGAGAAACCAGCCTTCTCTCAGCCCCGAGAAAAGTTATGTGACCCAAGCCTGGCCAGTCAGAATTTTGTATTATCCTGGCTCCGAGGAGCACCTGACCCAAGGCAGTCCATCCAGGGCCAAAGAGATGCAATTCTAGAACTATCAGAAAGCAGAAGCCTTACTTCTCTTTTTTTCTTTTTTAATTCAAGTATAGTTGACTTACAGTATTGTGTTAGTTTCAGGTGTACAGCATAATGATCGGTTTTTTTGTAGATTACACTCCATTGTAGGAATTCCATTACAAGATATTGGGTATAATTCCCTGTGATGTACAGTAAATCCTTGTTGCTTATCTGTTTTATGCATCAGAGTTTGTATCTGTTAATCCCATATTCCTTATTTATCCCTCCCTACCTCCTTCTTGCTTTTAATAATCATGTTTGTTTTCTATGTCTGTGAGTCTATTTCTGTTTTGTAAACAGATAGATCATTTGTATTATTTTTTCAGATTCCCCATATAAGTGATATCATATAGTTTGTCTTTCTCTGAGTTATTTCACTAAGCATAATATTCTCTAGGTCCGTCCAGGTTGCTGCAAATGGCAGTATTTCATTCTCTACTATAGGTGAGCAATATTCCATTTTACTAATTATACCATGAGTATATTCATATACTCGTTTACCATATTTTATATATACTTATGCCACATCTTCTTAAACCAATTGTCTGTTGATGGGCTCTTGGGTTGCTCTGAAGACTTCTTCCACTTGATGCTAGAAGCTGTAATTTGGAACTGCTGATAGCCCATTGTATGGGAGCATGTGCCTGAGAATGGAGCCGGTGCTGAGGAAATCAAAGCTGAGAGATAAGGACACCTCCCTGGCCATATCATTTGGACATCTGGACGTAGTGACCTATCAGCAAGTCCTTCCTTGGACTTTATATTGGGAGTAAAACCAACACACACTTCTCAGAGGCAAGTGGGATAAAAATCAAATAAAGGAGACTGTTACAGGTCTTACATACTGGAGAGTGCTTTGTCCTCCTCTGAGAAGATACCCTCCCCCCACTCCACATTGTCCATCCTTCCTAACTGGAGCCACATACTTTTATATGGTCTGCTGTTTGCTCTTGAAATCATTTCACGTCCAAGTTTTGACACCCTAGTAGATTGACTTATCCTCGAGGGTCGGGTCTTATGTTTTGTCTCCTACCTGACATGTGGAGCTGCTTAGAGTGTACAGGCTCAAAATGTATCTCTGCTGGGACTGCTGGGAAAATGGGAGTGTTTGTTTGGCTCACAGAGGATGGTGCTTCTCCATCAGGCCTGTGTATGGCTGGAGGGGACAGGCTGCTTGGCCTTAGCTAAGAATTGTTTCTCTTACGACCCACAGCAGTTATAACACGGGGACTCTGCCTGAGCTTTCCAGGACATGCCTGGGTTTGAGGGTGGGCGGCAAGGAAGGCGATGTGTAACTGAAGAGCAGGTTTCCTCATTTCCTTCTGCCTTTGCCATCTCGTCAAGACTTCCAGCACCACCTGTGTTTCCTGCAATGTGAAGGCGTCTGACTGCTGATGCTGCTGACTGCTGATGCTGCACCGTGTGTGGAGAAGTGGGTCAGAGGACAAGACCCCTGGACAGCTTTGTTATCCAGTCCCTGGATTAGGATGTGCATGCAAGTCCCACGGAGTCATGGCTCTTTTGGTTTCTCCCTATTGCTTTTTCCGTGAGGCCCTCAATCAGATCATTCAGGCTGGCGAAGGGACAGAGGTTCTGTCATCACTCTCCTGTCAAAGCCTTTTTCCACCCCCATCCGCCACCTGCCATGGCACCAGAATAACTTCCTCCACTGTAGGCAAAAAGCAAAAGCTCTGTGCATAGTCAGTGGTCCTCCACTAGAAGCAGCTGTATCCCAGGTCCATCCCCGGCCAGGGCATTGTTATCTCAACAATCATTGTAAAATGGGCTTTGATTATTCCTTACAAAGTGCTTTTACATACACTTTTGTTAATGCTTTATAATGCCATGGTAAGTCAGGACAATGGTGGCCATGATTGCATAGTTTGCAAGGGGCAGGGCCAAGTTTGGAAAGTGTGTCTCCTAACTTTTTTTTCCCCCCATCAAATCATTTCTCTTCTATAATATCATCTTCTGGACCAAAAGATTGAGACCAGACCCCAGCTTCCCCAGTCCTCTTCATAGCTTTCTTCTTTCGTTTCCCTGGAAGAAAACAGAACCCTCTCCTACCCTGTTCCACCTGTGAAACTTTGAGCCAGTTGCGCTGGAAATGCAACACAACCTTTACGAGATACACGAACAGGGCCCCTGGCATCTCTTTCGGTGCTGACCAACTGTGAGAGTTCCAAGGACTCAAGGAGAGGGTCACAGTGGGATGGTGTTCTAGACCCTTGGAGCAGGATTCCTCTGTCACCAGATGAATTGTGATTATTATGAATGATAAAGAGGTCCAGTGCTTTATTTTTCTTACTTTTAAAAATTCTGAAGCGAATGTTTCTCTCTGCACCATAACTGATCATTTTAATTTCCTTGCTTTTGCTATAATAAAAATTGACGTTAAAGGATGCCTGAGGCAGTGTAATGAGAAAATGAAATTAGTTTTTCAGTTGACTGATCAAAAGCATTTTATATGTGATAATAAACAGTTTATTTTATTCTTTTGCTTATGACATAATTAATGGCAAAAGTATTTTGCTGAAATTCATATTGTCTGCTGAACTCTCTTTCCAAGTTCTAGGAAAATAATATTTTTGTAATTCTCCAGACTAGACAAAAACATAAGCTTTACTGTCCTCTGTTCAAGAGAATTCATAATCTTTATTTAACCCTTGGTGATTTGCGGTTGCTATTAGACCAATCAGGTCAGGGAAAATGTTTGTCTACTACATTTCCTTCCTGGGAGTCAGTAATATTTCTGTACTGAAACTGAAGCCAGCCTACCCAGTGGGCTTTGTCATTGGACCGGGCTTCCTAAAAGCCTGATAAACTCAAGTTTGTTGTCAGGATTAAAAGGCACAAGTTTAAAAATAATGTAGACTGGTGGCACCCTAACAAACTGAATTTGAACTTTTTTTACATTTTTGACTTTGAAAAATGCGTTGTTTTTTCTCCACTAACCAGGTAAGAACATGATGGATTTGAATGAATGTTGAATTGAGACTTGACCTGGCTACTAATCCCAAATATCTCCTTCCCCATGTATGAATGTGGTATTTCAATTTAATTTAGCTCTGTCTCAGTTTCTTCATCTGTGCAACTTCCTAATTTAACTTAACAATAATTGTACTAACTACTAGGAGCTTGCTTTGTGGCAGGTGCACCAAGATATAGATGCAAAGACATGTCCCAAAGCACTGCTGGTAATAACATAAAGCTGCAGGCAACCAGCATCAGTTAGCTTTTGCTGCCTAACAACTACTCTAAAATATAGTGGCTTAAAATAATAACCATTTTATTTAGCACATGATTCTATGAGTTAGATGGATGGTTCTGGTCTCAGCTGACTTGGCTTTTGACTCTGTTTTGATTTTTTCACGTCTATGTTCAGCTGGCATTTTGTAGCTGGATGGTCTAGGATGGTCTCCCTCCTATGTCTGGTGGTCGGCAGGCTGGTTAGTCATGTAAGGCAGCTACTCTTTGCTCCATGCAATCTCTTAACCTCCAGTAGGCTAGCCTGAGCTTGTTCATATGGTGGTCCCAGGGTTCTAAGTGCAACAAGAAAGAGAAAGCCCCTATATACAACATTCTTAAAGTCTCCACTTGAGTCAACATTTGCTATCATCCTATTGGCCAAAGCAAGTCACATGGCCTAGCCCAGAATCCATATCATAGGGTACTACCCAAGGGAAGGGAATCTTTGCAGCCTCTTCGGCAGACAGTCTACCACATGACCTAAATAACCGTCAATACCAAGAATGGTTGATTCAATTACATTTCATATTTGATCTTTGCACAAAGTTTTTACACATGCTGTTCATTTTGTTTGGAATGTTCTTCCCTCTTCATTTATTTAACTCATTTTCTTCCTTTAGAGCTCAACCTGAGAACTTTTCCCTGCTTCTTTGATTGAGTCAAATCCCATCTCTAAAGCTCTCATAAACACAGTATTCCTTCCTCTGTAGCCCTTCCCACATTTGCAACATGACATTAATTTGTATGGTCATCTAATCATTATTGGTTATCCCACCAGACTGCAAGCTCAAGAGCACAAGGACTTGTCTAATTTTTATTTATCACTGTATCCTATCTCACAGTCTAACAGAGTCTGTAGACAGTCTAACAGAGTGTCTGGCATACAACATGAAAGTATTCACTGTCATTGTTTTTAGATTATCTTTAATGTCTTTGTCATTGTTTTTAGATTATCTTTAATGTCCATCAGTGTCATGTAGTTGTCACCATGGAGTCTTACATATCTTTTATTAGATTCATTCCAAAGTACTCCACAGTTTCAGTTGATTTTTAAAATTTTATTGTATTTTTCTTTGTTGCTGGTAGTTAATAACACAATTGAATTTTGTCTATCAACCTTGCAACCAGACACCTTGCTAAATTCACTTAATTCTAATGCTTTGTAGATTTTTTGAATTTTTCTTATATGAAATTGTCATCCATAAATAGTGACTATTTTATTTCTTCCTTTTAAATCCCTATCTCTTTTATTTTCTTGCCTTATCACAGGACCCAGGAGCTTCATTACAAAGTTGAGTAGAAGTAGTGACACCAGGTATCCTTATTTTCTGTGTGATCCCAGAGGAAAGCATTCCATAAGTCACCATTAGTATGAGGTTTGCTAAGTATTTCCTTATAAATGTAATTATTTGTAAACTATCAAACATACATAAAATTAGAAAGAATAGTATTGTAAAATCCAGATGCCATCACTAGGCTGTAACAGTTATCAATATTTTGCCATTGTTGTTTATAGTCTCACACTTTAATTTCTTTCCTCATAAAATAATTAAGTGCATTTTGAATAAATAAGTTAGTGAATGCAGTGGAATTCTATGTAACTATTAAAGATATAGGAGGTCCATTTGTATGGACATAGAAAAATCCCTAAATGGTAAGTGAAAAAAAAATACATACACATGCATACCCTGTTTTTGTGTTAAAACTACACGTGTGTAGGTATATAACTCTCTATACATGTATGTGCATAGAAAAAAGAAGGATATTTATCAAGCTGTTAACAGAGGTTACATCTGGGAAGTGAGAACGGGAGGAGAGGATAGACGTAGATTTTTCTTTTTTAATACACTTCTGTCTTATTAGAATTTCTTTCAATGAGCTTTTGTAATTTAAGAAAACCAATAAAGGAAAATAGATTATTAAATAGCTAGTTTGTGAGCACTGAGTAAAGAATGCAATGATCCAGGAGCTAACAAGCTATGCAGAACTCATTTCATTTCTTTCATCTTCTTTTTTTAAATAAGACGATTAGACTGGTATTTCACGGGAATACAATAGATTAGTGTATCTTAACATCCTTTGACCTGGTTTCTTGTGATACCCTTGTAGACAAGGTGGGGACACGCAGTCTGAGGCATGTTCCGTCATCCATCAGTATTTATGGAGAACTTGCTATAGGGCAAGGATCTGGAGTATTGCACTAAACAAGTCAAACAAGGTCCCTGTCCCTAGAGGTCTTCCATTCCAGTTAGGAGGACGTTCAATACACAAATGAAAAATTATGTGCAGATATGTCATCTCCTCTGAAGGAAGTTAGAGAATGAGATAAAGAGCAATGAGTTGGCAACTGGGTGGTCTAGCAAGAACTCTCTGAAAACAAAAACAAAAACTGTGAGATCTGAAAGCTGAGAAGAGCCATCCAGGTGAGGAACAGGGAGAAAAATCTACCCTGAGAGCCTGGCTGGTGGAGAGGCCATAAGGAAGCAAAGAGCTCAGTGGGCTTGAGGAACAACGAGGAAATCAAGGAGGCTGCAGGGTAAAGAGAAAAGGGAGAGGCAGAAGGAAGTCAGGGCAGGAAAGGAGGTAAGTTTCAGGTTAGACTGGGCTGCGAAGCCAAGGTAAATATTTGCATTTTAATCTAATTGCAACTGGAAAGCTGTTGAAGGATTTTAGACAAGGCAGCAACGTAATCATACGGCTTTTGTTTGTTTATTTTTCTTGCTTTGTTTTGATCACACTAGCTGTGTAGAGAATGGGTTGGAGTGGGCTGAAAGACAGAGACACTGGGAGGGTGCTGTTTCAAGTGAAAGAAGTTGCCAACTCAGACTAGAGTGTGGTAGAGGAGATAGATTTGTGATACCTGTCTGGAGCAGAGTTCCCCAGGACTTATTCACGGATTGAATCAGGTTAGAAAAAGAAGGAATCAAAGGTGACTTTTTGGCTTGAGAAAATGGCACGAGTATCTTTTATTGAGGTGGATAAGACTGGGAGGTTAAGTTTGAGATGCCTCCCAATATCCCAGTGGAAATATCAAATAAACGGCTTGATAAACAGATCTGGAATCTCCAGAAGAGGCCAAAATTTGAGATGTATATTTGAGACTCTTTGGGAAATAGATGTATTTAATGTTGATAATTTCATCATCCCTTGAAAAATCTGCCTCTGAAGAGTGTGGATTAAGTCTTGGCAATGTCACTCCAGGATTCTGCCATTGTTCTATCCTGTTCCACACATTTAATGATCTGCAATATGTTCTCATCATATTTGTGATCGATACTCTGCTTGGAAGAAGGCACAGGGTGCTGGGTGAAAGAAAGAACGATGAGGTAAGGCAGCCATGGGCAGGCCTGAATCAAGATGACAGGGAAATGCATACCAGCATCCAAAATCAGAGTGGAGGACTGTTAACTGACTAAATAAGACCTTCACATGTAAAGAATCACCCTGGAAGTTTGGTTGTCCAAAGGCTTAATATGAATGAATAGTGTGTTAAAGACATTTAGGCACATGAGTAGGACCAGACTAAGACTTTGGGCCCTTAGGCAAGCTAATAGGGAGAACTCCTTGAGGATATGGTTCTTGTGCAGAGACTTACAGGAGGCAGAAGAGGGAACCATATAGATATCTGAGAAAAGGAATTTCCAGACATTTGGAATAGCGAGTGCAAAGATCCTGACGTGCATGTTTGCCTGACATGCTAAAGGAACAGCACAGAGGACTCTGTGGCTAGGATGGAGAGGAGCAGTAGACTATGAGGTCAAAGAGGTAATGGACCTTGCGGCTTCTTTGACCATTACTCTGAGTGAAAGAAGATGCTCTTTGAGGGTTAGGAGCAGAAGATCGACACAGCCTGACTTCTGTGACCACATATAGCTCTTGAGTTGACGTGTCACCAATCCAGACATATTATAAATGATGCCTTCTCAATCCAACCCTCTGTATGTTCTTAGAACATCCCAGGGTCTTTCCTTCCTTAGAGCCTTTCTACCGACATTTTTTCTGCCTGGATCAAATTGCTGGCTCCTTCTCGGTCTCTGCTCAGAGTGCACCCTTTTAAGAGGCTTTCCATGAACTATCTAAAGTGTTTCTTCCCACCCTCAGGTACTCTTCATCACATCCCTGCGTTCTATTTTCTTTAATAACACTTCTCACTATGTAGGTTATCTTTAATTTCTTATGCATTTTTTATGTCTCCTGTGTAAGAATTAAGCTCTGCTAGAGCAGGAACTTCACCATTCTGGATTAGTGCTGTTTGTCCAGTGCCTAGATATTGCCAGGTGCATAATAAATGCCAGATGCTTGATAAATAGTTTTTGAATGAAAAAAAAAACCCCACATTTATTAACACCCACATGGGTTATGATAAAAAGGGAGGGCAACTCCCCTTCACTTCAGTCTTTTCTTTATCCCTCCCAATTCTGAGATTCTCTGAGCCTTCCACATGGTCATCATCCAAAAGACATTCTTGTGTTCTTAACTGCAAGTGGGACCGAGCTGAACAATGTACAGAAAGAACCATGTAGCTCTTTCTAATTTTATAGTCTAAAATCTACTGTTACAGTTTTTTTTTTTTTTGGAGAACATATGTAAAATTGTCTAGCACAGTATGTACTTGGAACATAACAGCTACTCAAAAAAGTATGTGCTGAATCTGAGTCTATTACAGAAAAATGAATGGTGGGTAATTAAATCCTATCCAGGTTAAGGGTAAATGTATTGAGTAGTAAATTGTATTTCATCCTATGCATATTTATAGAGTGATTATTATGTATATGGTGTTTGACTAAAGGAAGTGAAAGGAACTAAGATGTATTGAGTGTTAGTATGTGCCAGGAATTATACCAGATGTCCTACATCTCACTTACTCTTAAAAACAATTATAGGAAATGGGTTACAGTCCTAATTTTAAATAGTAAAAATATATGGTTTAGGGAATCTGAATAATTTGCTTATAGACACAATTTTTTCCTCTTTGTCAGCATCAGCAGTTAGCTAATTCTGCATACTTTCAATATCTGAATTAAATAAGGGATCATTTGGAAAATTCTTTTGAATTTTAACATTTTATTTATAAAAAGTTTTCTAAAGAGTATATGTTACTTCCTCATCTTGACAAATCCAGGGAAATATCATAACTTACATGCTCTTTGGAAAATCGAGGGTCTTATAAGGTAGTTGGTGTACATTCTACACATCATTTTTTTCATTCGAATATTATATATTCAAATTCATAGAAAGTTTTTAAATCCACCATTTTAACTTGATAAAGTAAATATATTTATTAGAAACAAATAATTGATAACAAATTTAACAATAAAACACAAGATAGTACCAGCAAAATCAAGAGTAAAATAAAGATGTTAGCTATCACTATGGTTATTCAACATTTGGGAGTCTCAGCCAATGAAATGAAAATGAAAAAGAAATGAGAGATAAATATTGAAAAGAGAAGAGCCATCATTTTTATACGACATGATGGGCCACATGCACATCTCAAAAATAAACCAAATGAAAAACTATCAAGACCAATAGAAGAATCCACTGAGAATATCGGACTAGTACAAAAGTAGTGCTTTCCTAAATTCCAGAAACAATCAGTTAAAATAATAATAATAATCCACATTGACAAGAATAATAAACAAGAAATAAATACAAGAAATTATTTCAGTCAAAACGTGACTTTCAAGAAACTTTTGAAAACCACAGGAAAAAAAAATTTATCTGAAGCTTTTTATTCTCTGTCAACAGTTTTTAGAAGTAAAAAAAAAATAAAAATAAAAAAATCAACCCTGCAATCACTTCTTGGAATTGTTTTGATTTGTCAACAATTTAAACTCTGACTAACGTAGTTTGTGTAAAGAATGTTACAGCTTTGAGTGTATATGTGTGTGGGTGCTGATAATTTTGCATTTTCTTTGGGGGATTGGAAAAGGAAAACAATTCAAGCTGAGAAAATTATTCTTAAATACTCATTTTTATAAATTTTATTAAAGAATTTTGTTAAACCATTGCCCCCCAAATACAAGATCTCTACAAGAAAACCACAAAATTTTATAGTATATCATCTTTACAGTTTAGAAAATAATGGAATGCCATGTTTAACTCCCTAGTGAGAAGAATTAATATTGTTCAGTTTCCTCTACATCAATCCTTATATTGCATACAGTTTCCACAAAAATGCCAAGACCCTTTAGGGGGTATCTTTTGGGGAAGTAGTGACTCTTACATTTCTGATTTGTGTTCACAACTGCAAAGTCCAGAAAAGGACAAGTGACCATGTTGCAGCTGGATGTGTCCTCAATGCCAAATGAGAGGTATTGCCTTCTCCTTCTGCATTTCAGGAGGTTATTTGGTATAATATAATAACTAAATAGAAATAATAACTAAATATGAGTAGAAGCTGCAGACAGGCAAGTAGCATTAGGACTTCTAACCATGGAGAAGTCTAAATGAGCTGGTCTAACACCAACAAAAAGATACTATATAGGGAGAGGATTGTTTCAAGGGCCACACTGGTCTCGAGTCTACAGGCAATGGGATGGCAGAGAGGAAAATCCAGGAAATTTGGATCAGAGACTTGCTGTGTGATCTTAGGTTAGTCACTTGCCCTCTCCGAGGGTCAGTATCCTTATCTATGGAATGAGAGGAGTGATCCAGGTAAATATATTATAAGATTTTCTCCAGAAACTTAGGATTCTCTGGAAATGACTCTGGGGCCGCCTCAGGGGACAAGAAGAAAGCTGCCCAGAGTTCTGTGGTTCCCCACCCCCACCATGTCTACCAAGGTCCAATCTGCTTTATATTAATGAGGTTTCTATCAATAGTTTTTCTAGAAAAAAGTTCCCATGTGTTCAAAAATATATAAACTAAACTTAAACCAAATTCCTTGATCTAAATAATGAGAGTTAACATATACTGAGTATTGGCTTCTGTTCTTAGTACATAACATGTTTTATATCATTCAGCTCTTACAATAACCCTATAATGTACCTATTCCCATTTCACAGATAAGGAAACTGAGTCTAAGTCACTCACTCAAAACCATAATTTTTATATGAGAAGTGGCTGTCTGATTCCAGAGGATGGTTATGATGCTGTATTTGCCTCCAAAGGGAAGGCAGGAACGTGGATAATTTCTAAGTCTCTTCAGATTTGAAAGTTTGTGTCTATATTTGCCATTCTATATATGTTAAATAAGTGTCATTCAAGATGCATTAATTCAGTCATTCAATAAATAATTTTTGAGCATTTATGGGCTAGGGTTTGGGACCCCTGAAGCAGAGTGGACCCCTGCCTTCATGGGGCATCCATTGCCAAGTCAGCTGTGGGCACTGCCCAGGAAACTTGGGTAGCTGTGAACAGAGCCAGTGGGTGTCCCATGAGCTCTGCCTTTTATAGGCCTGCTCCTCATCCTTCAGTGACCACGTTGCCCAGTTCCTGAAAGCACAATTAATTTTTACTCACTTCCTGACTGCAGTACGTGTCATCTGTCATTGAGACTACCAGACCACTTTGATGGGCTGCAGAAGCACTGGGGCAGCTCTGGGGAGGTCAGAGTTCCCTGTTAGGTCATAGTTTCTGCTTGGAGGCAAAGATAAAGCGATTTGGAACTCCCACAGGAACAAGTGAAATGAATGGGGACTAGTGGTCAGGGAAGAGGGACTGGAATTTAAAATCTTTGGAAATGTCAACAGATCCAGGAAAGTCTCCTCAGCCCAGGGTTCTCTGAGACTCACCTGGAGGAAGATGATCAATTCTAGAAACATCAGGGACCACCAGGTACTCGACATAGATAAACAGACGTTAATGAGGCAGATTTAGTTAGATGATTTTATAAGCACCGCCATGTAGATCTATCAATGGGGAAAAAAATGCATAATTAAGCTCAGGTTGAAGATAATTCTCCCGCAGCGTGTACGCCCAAGCTTTATTCAGTTATTTGGGGAAAAAAAATCTGATGAAATGTAAAATTACTCTATTTAATCTGAGTTTCTCATGCAGTGTGTGTTAATATTTGTCTTCTTTTTTACTTAAGTGGCTCTGTGGTTGAGTTTGCAATCACATAACCACTGAATATGCAAGATATAAACCACAGGCAATTCAGTGATATCCAAGGCAGTAGGGCTGCCTTGATTAAGCTGGTGTATTATTAAGATGATAAACACAGCCCAGCCCAGCCCAGCCCAGCCACTGAGTAAAATATGATGTCTGGCTGAGGGTCACTTTTCCAAGAGACAGCTAGAGCCCTGGGTGCTGTGAAGGAGTTGAGAGGCAGCACCCCCCACCTGAAACCTCCCTGCCCTGTCTCCTTTGGCACTCAACATTTTGTTTTTTGGAGACACCAATTAAAATATAACTTTGTTACGGGGGAAAAAGGAAGAATCACAGGAACAACTGAATGGAATTTCCCGTTCTTCTTCCCACCCTTGTGGATGGCTCCTTTTCCATTGCCTTCCAGAACTCCTTTCCTTCTGTCTGACCCTTGAATGTTGGGGCTCCCAAATTTGGGTTCTTAATTCTTACTGTCTTGCTTAACAGTGGGAAGTTGACACCCTGGCTCCACTCAGAAAATAGAACCCATGCCAGATCATCCAACAGAAGACAAGTTAATAAGGGCAACTGGTAATAAAAGGGTGGGGAAAACTGCAGAGCCAAGGGGGGGAAGTTGAGGCAATCCAGAAAGTAGCAACAGTGGAAAAACTCCATGGAAGCAGTTGGCACTACCTACGTCCCAGGGCCAGGGCTGCCCAAAGAAGCTGGAGCCACAGAGCGAGAGGCAACCACTGTGGGAGAAGTGACCATAAACAGACGTGGAGGCACCAATACCCTGACTTTTCCCTTCTCCGCCTTCCTGTCTCCTCCAAGGTCTCCCCCTGGGAGAAGCCAGTAGTCAGTGACACTTGGGAAATTGGCTACAACTAGCAGGTAAGGGGCAGAGAACCAATGTGAGAGTGAACAGGAATTGGGAGTTTGAGATTTGCAGATACTAACTACTATACATAAAATAGATAAACAACAAGTTTCTACTGTATAGCACAGGGAACTCTATTCAATATCTTGTAGTAACCTCTAATGAAAAAGAAAATGAAAAGGAATATATGTATGTATATGTATGACTGAACTTTTGTGCTGTACACCAGAAATTGACACAACATTGTAAACTGACTATACTTCAATTAAAAAAAAAGAGTTAACAGGAAATAGCCAGCCAATCGTCTACCTCACTCACTCACCGATATGGGGTGATGAATTCCTATTTCCAGCCTAGACCTCTTTCCTGAGCTTCAGATGCACACGTTCACCATGTGTAGACATCGCCGCCTGGATCTCCGCCCAGTATTTAAAAGTCGACCTGCCCAGGACTAATTCATTATTTCCCAAGAGTCACTTCTTTCTTTTTGTATCTGTATCGTCCTCAACCCACCTCCTCCCACCAGCCTTTTCATTGTGATTAGATTATCTAGTGGTTTATCTATCTGTTGATTTTTTTTAAAAAAGAAACAATACTTTGATTTACTTAATAATTGAACTGCTTTTCTGGGTTTTGGCTCATGTATTATGCTTTTATCTTTGTTGTTTCTAGTCTGCTTTCTTTTCTTTTTTTGAGATGGGAATTTGTTTTTATGGCATCATTTTTATTGATAGAAATATTTAAGGCTTTGTAATTTAATTTTTTTTAGAATTATGCAATTTTGGTTTATATTTCAACTTTCACTTGAGCATGTTAAATGGAGTGTTTTTAAATCTCAGAGAGGTGGACTTGTTTTTTTTTAATTTTACTGTTAATTTCTTAGTTTACTGAAAGATCTGAGAATGTTATTTGTATTCTTTTTATTGTATGGAAACTATTATCTTTATGAAATGATGTATCTTCAGTTTTCATGAACCATTCATTATGCATTGATAGGAAAGAAAAATTCCCTGTTCTTCGGGAGTACATGTCAATGTTTACTCTCAAGATCTGATCTTTCTTATGTTTATGCTATTCAAATCTTTTATATTGTTACTTAATTTAGGTCCACTTGGCTACTAACAGTGGACTGCTGAAGCCTTACATTATATAAGGTTTCTATCTATTTCCACTTGCATCTCCAACACTGAAAGCTTGAAAACAAGCACTTGCTTAGTGTTGAGCTTTCAGGTTAAATAAATTATGACATCCATTCAGTAGGACATGTTACAGCCATTAAACTGGATAACGAAGAAAGCTATTTTTATTTTACAGGATATACTATTGAAACATACGGTCTACATTTTGTTAGAAAGCATTCTTCCAGACAATCTAAAAAAATCTACAGTGCTTAAATTTTCTGTAAGAAATACGTATTGCTTATTTAATGAAAGAAAAGAAAATCTTGAAACAAAGGCTGAGTTCAGTTCCGCAATATTTATTAAGTGTCTAGAAAAAATGGGCCAGGTGTTGTGCTGCAGGGGTGAATGAGACATAATCTCTTCCCTTAAGAAAGTCACAATTTAATACAGAAGACAGATATATTTTTTAAATGACTGTAGCATACAACAATAGAATAAATAAATTGTTATCCAGAAAAGATAGTGATTAATTCTTTTCTTTTCTTTTTTTAACACATTTTTCCCTTTGTCTTTAAGAAAAAAAAATTTTAAAATGGAGGTACTGGGGATTGAACCCAGTACCTCATGCATGCTAAGCATGTACTCTACCTCTGAGCTATACCCTCCCCTAAGAGTGATTCATTCTTAATGCAGTAAGAATTACTTAATGAGGGGGCCCTTCATAGAAAAGATAACTGATGAGGCAAACCAGAGTTGGGAAAACATACCCTTTTCCAGCTAAGCCCACAAATATATATTTGAATACAAAGCAGGCTGACTATGGGGTGATCCCTTGATTTCCCTGTGAGGGGATTTAAAAAGTTTTACAGCTAACTTAAATTTATAAACTTGTAGAGATATTTAGAAAGAGTAAAATATTTCACTATGTTCCTTTTATTCATCTACTTAGACATAGTTAATTAAAAATCATGAATTACATAAAATAATGTAATTACATAAAATAATTTAGAAATATTGGTTTTTGTACTCATAATTAAAAAATATTTATTCTAACGCTTCCCTTAGTTTTCAACTTCAATGTTTTTTTACTTCCAGAACCACAAATGGAGACATCGAATTTATAGACCATCATAGTCATGTCTGTTTAAATTGTTTGAGATACAGCACTGCTAGGGGCCGAATTGTGTCCCCGACCAAATTCATATGTAGAGGTCCTAACCCCTAGGATCTCAGAATGTGACCGTATTTGGAGATGGGGGTCTTTTTAGAGGTCATCAAGTTTAACTAGGTCATTAGAGTGAGCCCCAATCCATACTGGTGTCCTTTTAAAGAGGGGAAATGTAGAGACAGACAGGATTACCTGGAAGAAAGCATGTGAACATGAAGACGGCTACTTACAAGCCAAGGAAAGAGGTCTGGGACAGATCCTTCCCTCACAGCCCTCAGAGGGAGCCCACCTTCTCTACACTTTGATCTCAGACTTCCAGCCTCCAGAACTGTGAGACAATGCATTTCTGTTGTTTAAGCCGCCCAGGTTGTGGCATTTTGTTATGGCAGCCCTAGCAAACTAATACATACATTTTTGTTTTTCCCTCCTGGAAAAAAAAAAAATTAGCATCCATATGTCAAGTGCAGAGATTTGGTCATTCTTGTTCCTCAGTTCATAGCATACTATCATGGGACCCTTTTAAAAATGTGTTTATTTTTACTTCATTTCTGATTATTTTCTGCATCACCTTGTATCTCCAGTCCCATACCTCTTTTCACTCTAGATGTCCATGCTAATATCCTAAATGCAGACACTACTTCCAGCCCACCTCATATATGTGTGGAGAATGCAGCCTTGAAAAATAATAGTGTTGTCTTCCATGTATTTGTTTTATATCTGCATTATGCTATTGTTTGATGAACCTTACTTCTAATTTTGTTTACTCAAAGCCATGATTCTGAATTCTCTCCATGTTGCTATGTCACGAGAGTTCATTGTTTTGGACTACTGCATAGCATTCCATTGTCATATAGCACACTTCACCCATCTCCCTACCAAATGATGGATATTCAGGGACATCTAGCTCCTTGTTACTACTGACAATGTGATGCAGCACTTTTGAACCTGTGCATGACCTTGTTGCTAAAAATGCTTTCTCGTAGGAATCCTCCCAAAGAACATTTAGTAAAATAGCTTTTTTTTCACTGCCATGATATATTATTTCTGCTCAAATGCCTTCGTATTCATCATCTCATTGGATACACTGACCAATCTGAGAGGTTGGGTAAGAATGAAGTTATTGACCCTATGCCACAGATGAATAAGCAGTCTCAAGGATCTGGAGATGTTTAAGCCTTACCTAACTGGTCAGAGGAAGGTTGAAAACAGAATCTGGATCTTCTGTATTCTAGATGGAGGTGATGGTAAAAGGAGTCTACAGGGAAAGTGGGAGAATGGAGATGAAAACTGGAGTGTATGTATGTGTGTGTGTGTGTATTCCAATCATTTGGCTCACTTTTTCAAGAATGGGGGGATAATTAAAAAAAAAGTAGATAAAGCATAAAGTTTATTTAAATATATATATTTATATATATATAAAATAAAAAGTTCTTATTTGGATCACCTCCTAATCTTGTCATGGAAGACAAGGCATGGACATTTTAGCCTCTGACATTACTGCAACACCAGGCCTAGAGTGATAACACTTGCAGGTCAGTGGGGTATGTCGTCCTTCAGGACTGACCCTTCTGTTTTCTGAAGGTGAGGACAGTGCCCTGGCTTCAGATCATGTTACACTCTCAAGGTTGGCTGATTCCTTTTGCAAAGGAATCATCTGGTTTTTTTTTTTTTCGCTGACAAATGTATGTTATACATTTTCCTTGGGCCTGGCTGCATGCTCAATTCTAGACATATTCTAGTGAAAAAGAAAAAGTTCCTCCCCTCAGTGTGTTCCTTGTCCAGAGGCCCTCCAGGTAGAATGATGACTACTGGGAATGGAGAGCAAAGGATGGGATGGGTACCCAAGAGTGGGGACAAGGGACTAGAGGCATCCCTGTCTTCAAGACTCTTTTCCCATTCCCATGTAATGATACTTTCTTCTTCCCCCTAATTTCTTGGAGTTTAAGGTAGCATATGAAGATTAAGCCCTCCCTGCCCTCAGGAACAGAGAAATCCATTTTTATGTTTTGAGTATTTTGTCTTCAGGTTTAATGGACTAACAAAGTCCATCATCAAAAGGACAAAAGGAAGGAGTGTTTTGGGATGAGGGAGAAGGCTATGCGGACACAGGAGGGTGGGAGTGGAGCTTCCCCTGGCTTTGGGTAGAAGAGGCCTGTGGATACAGAGAAGCTTGACTCAGCCACTGCCCTGTGCCATCTCCCTGGATGGATGGCCAGACCTCAGAGGGTATGACTGCGTGGTCCAACTAGGGAGGAAAGGGTTCTGAGGCACTGCATGGCTTTCACAGGCCTCTCGAGGTAGGAAAGTGGGTAGCAATGAGGCTCCAAGAGAGCAATGGAAAAGCAGGCCAAGATTATTGGTAGAAAATATAGTGGGCGGGTGTCTAAAGGTCTCCCTTCTTCTTATTCTGCATTCTGAATGTAGGTACAACTCCAATAAAAGACTGAGAAAGGATTTCCCATCAAACTCTTGCAATGGGAACTTAAAGAAAAAGTTAAATTGATTAATGAAAAATCAAAAATTGTGCTATTGCCTGTCTGAATCTTACGGCCAAGATCCTTGTCTGTGATGGGGGTATTCAATTGGAGCCCTGCTGAGGAAGGGCCATGGCCTCTGGCCACCTGCTCAACTGTGCTGGTTCTGCAGCTCAGCTTCGCTGAGAGATGCTGACTGTTATGACTGTTTCTTACTTTACAAGAGAATTCCTGGCTCCTCTGCTACCTTTCTCCACAGGCTGTCCAGGAATTCCAGGTGCTCCTCAGTGGTGGTTTCCAAGAAGAAAGGCACATTTTGGAGCCTTAGGCTCTTCCCGGGGAAGCCTGTGTAGCAGAGTCTGACTCTCTGGCAGGAGTTACAACGTTACCCATCCCATTAATGGGTAATATGCACAGGGATAGGTTAGATTGCTTCCATTATTCAAGGAGCTCCATGTGCCTGGTAGCAACAATTACCAAGACGCATAAATACAACAAAGTTAATTAAAATGTTAGCTGATATAAATAACCTAAGGTTATTGAACATTGTTCCATTTTAAATTAATAAATACGCAAAGGTAATGTTTATAATTAAAGCTATAATTTATCTTCATGCTCTGTTTGTTTAATAGCAGTGGTAATATAACGCTACATGCAGAAATGTAGTAATAGATTTGTTTAGCACTGACATTATAAACAAATGTCTCAGTCTATTTATTCTAAGTTATGATACAGATTCTTTTCACATGCATCTGATGGCCTTTAAACCATTTAAAATGAACTGCATTAACGTAATCTAATCTTGATACTGAACATAACATTTCAGTTTGAATTATCCTGAATCCATGATCCATTTTATTACTCACAAAGCACTTTATACATTTATGATAATGGCAAACCTTGCTCTGTTATTTAAATCCCATTTCGAACGGGATGTTATTTTTTTTTTAAATAAATAAACCCCACACATTTGGGGTAGTAAAGTACAAATAAGGAAAAGTCAATGCCCAGCAAGCCCTTTAACAAAGCAAACAATTCAGATTTTTATGACATTAGCAAATAATAAAGGGAAGAACTGACATTTACAGTTGATGAAATTTTATGTTATAACAGATGATGAAAATGGAATGAAAATCACATGGAAAAATTTGTCCAGGAGGGTCAGCCATTCTAAGGCAATCTCTACCTGTGGACTGTCTTCAGGGTCACTTTTCTAACGTCAACCTTTATTCAACCCTCAGAAAGGTCTCAGGTCTACCCTGGAGAGTAAGGCTTGTTCAAAAAGCAGAGCAGGGAACATAACTTCAGTCTCCTTTTGAGTCCCCCTCCTGTTAGCTTCCTTCTCTGCCCTCCCCACTTCCTCCTCCCTCCCTTTCATTCACCACCTCCTGCTCTCCAGGGAACACTTATTCTCCACCTTCTAATTTAAATTATAATAAGCAACCAACCGGTTTTCTCCTATGGTTGCTTGAGGTAGGGAGGAAAGAGAAGAGAGTTTTCTGTTTCTTTCTTGTGTATTGCTAATGTCTTTCCCTTAACACAGCTTCTTGTTTCTTTCCCTTCTTAATCCCTGTTAAAATAAATGTTTCTTCTGGGTTGATCTGCAGTCACTGAAAAAAAAAATTCCACTTTATTTTAGTAAGAATATTTCTTTGGATGTCTTAGAAACAGTTGCCCCTAAAGTCAAATAAACAACAAATTTAATTTTTTTTTAAAGACATTTCTTCCTTTCTTCTAAAGGAAGTTAAAAATGTAGCAAGCCTATTTTTGGAGAAAGAATGGACCAGAGAGTTTAAAAAAAAAATCTAAACAGATTACACACTTTGAAAAATCCTAAAAGGATTTTGATACTGGAACCTCTCAAATTCAGGAAGGATTTAAATTTAGGATTATAAACTATCCCAGCGCAAAATCCTCCTGTGATCAAATATCACATTTTAGGGGACTGAGTGCCTTTGTAGCTGCCTCTCAGGCTGGTTCTTCTCGTTCTGTTCTGTATTAATAAAACAGGAGGACTGCGGGGCTCAGGGCAAACTTTGCAGAGCTGGGCTGCCAGGCTGGCCTGCTGTCAAAGACTCAGGCTTCAGAAATAAGTCAGAGGGTTCCAGTCCTTCGCAGAAGCTCAGAGGGGCTGGGAGAGGCTGAAATGGTTGCCTGCAGGTAGATCTCAGCTGCAAGCAAGCCCTGAATAAAGAGGCATGGGATTGGGCCCGAGGAAGTGATGTTTGAGGAAAGAAGAGATGATTAAAACCCCAACTTCCCCCTCCCTTTTGCTGCCTTCCCACATATCCTTTAAATTCAGGCCCTCTTAAATGTACCCTATGTTTGCTCCTTTCCTATGGGTGTTATGTGGTATAGACAGAGAGAAGGAGGAATGGGTTGGCAGGATTCAGAACATGCTACCACAAGATAAAGTGTTTTGGAATATAGAATATTTTAAGCTGATAGAATTTGAGAAATGGCAGGTGCAGGAGGGACTTCCTGACCTTCCCCTGAAGCAGATAAGCAGATAAGATAAGCAGATAAGACCTTCATGTGAGAGAGTAATGGGGAAGAACAAATCTGACTCCATATTAGAGCTGTTCCTTTGGCTCTAACCCTGTGCTCTGTGTCCTATGCTTAGTCGTGCAGGTTCTGCACCTTTTGTAAAAGAACGTTGCCTGTAGCCTGAAATACATAGGAGAACCCATTCTCAAGACTCTATCTTTAAGGGTATAACATTTTTTTTTGTTCATATACAGACAGCAAATTCCAGAACAGAGAATAACATTTTCTTGTTGGCGGTCTACAGGAACTTCATGACCTGACCTACGTGGACAGCTGCAAGAACAAAGGATCTGACACCAAGAAGTTTGCAGCAACCAACCACATCCCTTTCCCTTTTTTAATGTAAAAGGAACCTGAATTCTGACTTGGATAAGATGGTTTTCTAAGACATTAGTCCCCCATTTCTTGATCGGCTGGCTTTCCGAATAAAGTCATTATTCCTCGCCCCAGTACCTTGTCTCCCGATGTACTGGTCTGTCCAGCGGCGAGCAGAACGAGTTTGGACTCGGTGACAAAGTTTGGCACCAGCCGGCTTCCATCGGGGAGTGTTCCGGTTAAGTCTCGAGCAGCTGCCGGGCCCCCTTCCCCTCAGGATTCTTCTCCCTGCAAAGTTCCCCGAAGTGACCGGGCCGCCCCAGAGCTGGGCAGCTGGAGTCTGGAATCTCATCTGGGAGAGACTGTAGGGTAAGTGGTCCCGATGTGTGCAGCCGGAAACTTTATTCCTCTCCTGTTTGGGGCTTTTTTTCCTCGGAACAAGCCAGTTTGTTTTGTGCTTGAGGCGGGTACCCCGTTGGCGAGAGGGAATAATTGCTGGACTTTTACCTGATTTGTGAACTGGTTTGTTCATCTCTGGATGCTGGCATTTGCGTGCGCCGGGTGTGTTTTGTTTATCTTGTATTTCTGTCTTAAAAAATAAAAAAAAAAAAGAACGGGGACTGTTTCAACTATCCCTAAAGAAGGTCGTCTGAGGCACGTTTTGGATAAGTGGTCTGATTACAGCGATGAACCCGCGCCTAGGGGAGGATGAACAGTGTGTGGCCATAGTACGTGTGCGGATCTCCACAGGGGTTTCTGCAGGGTTATCTCCACATACCGCCACCCTTGCTGTGTTAATTATGTCATTTGTGGTCCCCTGTGTTGTTGGTACATGTTAAACCCCAAGGCCAAACTTGAGCATGCATTTAGGATTTCTGTTTATCCTCTGGGTTTTTCATTTCATTTTGTTTTGATTCTGTTTCCCCATTTACAGCCAAGTTTTATGATATTTAAAATGTTTACTGATGTCAAGTGGAGGGAAGGGACAAAAAAACAACCTATCTGTTCTGGTCCAAGAGTGGGACCTTCCCAGGGAGAATATAAAGGTCCCTCTTGGTTCCTAAAATCACCAAAAGCCCCTGCCCAGAATTCAGCCCAGTTGGTTGATGCCAAGACAAAATGATTAAAGAGGATCAGTTGCTATTTATGGTTTTACAATAAAATGCTGAGGAATGGTGGCCTTTGAATGGCTCTATACAATCCTGCAATTACAGATACTCTATGAAAACGCAGGGAAGAATGATAAAATGCCCTATGTGCAAGCATTTGTGCTATTACCTCAGGGAAAACAAGAAAAGGAAAGGAATGGGTGAGGATACGTTGCTTCAAATCTTAGCTCTTCTGGCTGAGCTAGCTGTCCCAGCCACTCTGGCCATTATGCCAATGCATTTACCCCCTCCTCTGCTTCCCATTCCTACGCAGCTAGCCCCAGTTCCTGGGCCCAGGAAGCGGTCAAACAGGCTCCCTCTCCTTATAGGGATCAATTAGAAAATCCTGTGATGGTTCTTGGGGCACAGGGACCTAGTCTGGTATTTCCATCTAAGACCCGACAGGGCACCCAGTTTGGACCAGGAGCCACTCCCAGCACAGGGCAATTTCCCCTACAACATTATCCCATAGGGGGCCTAAATGCAAACAGCCAGGAGGCTGGGTTTATTTAACTAAATTAAAGAAATTCAGCAAAAACCAAATGAAGGCCTCTCTGAATTTTTAGAAAGGATTTATCAGGTTGACAGCAGATCCTGAGGCCCCTGAAAATGCTGGAATGGTAAATATGAGAAAATTGCAAAAATTTGATGATGCGTTTGGAATGTACACTTCTCAGTTGGTAGAGGTTGCTTTAAAAGTGTTAACAGGGAAACACTCATTCTGGAAACTCATCACTTCACTTAAGGTTGCCCTTATATCCTTCATCAGCACCTCACTCAGCTCTGGTTTTGGCTTCCTTGATCCTACGCTGTCCCTCTTTGTTTTGGAAAAATTTAATTTACCAGCTGGATATGTGGGACTGGTATTCCTATGTTTGGCACCATTTCTTCACCACCATTGGGCCTACTCAGTGATAAAATGCCACATCTAAGGAAATGGCTTCTGGTTTTTGGAAACTAAATCACAGCAGGATGCTACATCCTCTTAGGACCTGCCCCATTCTTGCACTTTAAGAGGTGTTGGCCCTCCAGGATGTGCAAGGGAGATGCCCAGGCAGGCGGCTTTCAAAAGAACAGATTTTTGTACTGATATCAGCAGTTTCCATTAACGTAGTTTCCATGATGTGCTATTCTGTCCTTGGACCCTTTATCCCCAAGGAGGCTGGAAAGAAAGGAGCCAGCAATATAGTTATTGGTATAATCCTTGGGTGTTATACTTTGTTTGACTTGCTGGCATCTTTGGTATTTGGAAAATGTCTTGTGCATATTGGAGCAAAATTTATGTCTGTAAGAGGAATGTTTGTCTCAGGAGGAGTTACAATTCTCTTTGGTGTACTGGACCAAGTTCCAGAAGGGCCAGTGTTTATTGGCATGAGTTTTCTAGGGAGTATAACGGATGTAGGAAGTTTTGCTGTAGCAACTACTGCATCTTTTTCTATCCTTGCAAAGGCTTTTCCAAATAATGTGGCTACAGTACTGGGGAGTCTTGAGACTTTTTCTGGACTGAGACTAAAGCTAGGGCCTCCTTTAGGTGGCTTCTTATAAAACCCTTGGCCTATGAGGTGCCTTTTCTTTTTCTGGGATATATAGTTCTGTTGATGGTACCCCTCAACATGTATGTTTTACCTTATCATGAATCTGATCCAGGGAAATAATTTTAAAAAATACGGGAACCTCTCATATGCTAGAAAGAAAGGAACACTCTGATGATAAATAAAGAGGCCTAAGGTCTCCCTTGGACTTGAGGCACCCAATTCCAATCCCCACAGAAGCCCTGGGTAAACTTGACAGTGGAAAATGAGATGATGGACTTTCTGATTGATACGGGTGATAAACACTAGGTGGCACAGAAAGTATCTCAATCCATCCTGGTCACAGGAGTCTCTAGAGGACAAAACCGTTTGTTCTTACAACCTCTAGAACGCCAACGAGGGGACCTCACCCTGAAACATAGTTTACAGCAGAGATGCTGCCTTCCAGTGGACTGAAAAGTATCTTCTCTGTCTGCTGGCTTTCCAAATAAAGTCATTATTCCTTGCCCCAATACCTCATCTTCCGATTTATTGGCCTGTCGTGCGGAGAGCAGGATGGGTTTGGACTTAGTAACAAGAGGTGCCCCACCACCACCCCGGGAGCATCCTCAGAGGGCACCAGGGGAATCTGACAAACAGGCCTTGTAAGTTTCCCCTGTTTACTAGGATGACCGCATATTCCTTTCTATCACTTTTTCCCACAACTTCCCAATCTTCATCGAAAGTAGGGTAAAAATACTCAAGTTTGACTGTTTCTTCAGGTCTTCATTTCATTAGGAAAACTCCCAAGTCAAGTAAAACTCATATTAAGTAAATTTGTATGCTTTTTCTTGTTAATCTGTCTTTTGTTATAGGGGCTGCAGCTGAGAACTTAGAAGGGTCAAGGAAACCCCTACAGGGTCAAATTCTTGCTCTCTTTAAGTCTGGCTTCTAGTAATCATTCAAGTATATCTGTACACAAAATTCTGTCTATGTTAGGGGTGTTTCTAGAATGCTGGGACCAGAAGGGTTCATTGATAACATCTAACCTAGAGATTTTAAAACTTTAATAACCAAATTATATACACTGACAAAGAGTTTTTGCTTGACCAAACTTTAGTCAGGCTCCTGAAACTTCTTCTAGATTTATCTATGCATTTTTGGGGTAAAACCTAGTTTTAGCAAGAATCTTGCTAATTCAGTATAACCAGAATCCCCCACCCTCAATATCTGATTACCTTTGATATCTGATCAGGTTCCTCATCCTCTACCAACACTTCCCCACCCTCAGACCCAGGTGATGTCTGATCATGGTGGCCTGTTTGCAGCAAGAATCCTGTTAGCTTGGCTTAGACAGAACCCTGACGTTTTCTCTTAGTAACTTTCCATCCACTGACCCTACCCTGCTCCTTGCCTATAAATTCCTGCTTGCCCATAGGATATTCAGAGTTGAGCCCAATCCCTCTTTTCCCTGCAAAATCCCACTGCAGTGGTTATACCTGCTGAGAGAGCCCTGCCCTCTTTGACTGAAGTCTTCCTTCCTGTGATTTAACAAGTGTCATTGAGTTTTTATTCTTTGATAACCGCCCCCCCACAACACACACACAAACACACACACACACACACACACACACACACACGATGCTGAGACATTCTTTCAGGTGGAGAGGAAATTTAACCTGGAAGCCCAGGATGAAGAATAGGTAAGAGGAACATTGATCTTATTTGGGCAGCAGGATGGAGGCCCTCTTCTCACATTTTCTCTCGTCTCCCAAGGTGGTTCCTGCAATACCTTTATAAAACGTTAGAAATCCACACAACAGCTTGAAGATCCTTAAATGGGTCCACCCTCTTCTTTTTCTGCTCTTCTACTGAACAAAAAGTCAAACAAGGAGGCCGTGGAGGGCCACTGAGGTCGCCCAGGGGCACCCAGCTGACCTGGGCCCCAAACCCACGTGCCCCAACTCTAAGCTTAGATCCTTTTCCTTAAGGGTGTCATCAAGCATTGCTCAGTTTTGCTCTGTGTACTCTAACAAACAGAGAACCCAAAATTGGGCTTAAAAATTGTCTAATAAATTCAGCAATTAAATTTAGAGCCACGAGATTTGATGGGCCAATAGAAACGGACAGGTTCATGTTGACCCTCAGAAAACAGGTCGGTGATTTTGACAGATAAAACCATTGTGAAGGTTTGGTAGTGGTTGCCATGGAGACTAGAGGTAGGAAAAAGCATGATGGGTAAGGGAACCTAAATTTAAACTCTACAGCTCACTTTGCCCTAGGTTACCATCTCTTCATGAATTTGCGTTAAAGTTAGTCTCATAACCCTGTGATGTCCTAGGATGGTAGTTCTCAACTGGGGTGATTTTGCCACCCATGGGCTATTCGGAAATACATGCAGACTTTAGATGCTGCTAAACATCCTACAAAGCATGGGACATTCCCCACAAACAAGAATTACCTGGCCCAAAATGACAGTAAAGCCCAGGTTGAGATAACTTGCCCGAGAATCACTCTCAAATACATGGTCTCATAATTATCTAGCTAGATCCTTACCCACACTTTCATTTGCAACATAATTAAAACTCAGCACTAAATTGGACAATAAGCCATAGGTAGGTACCACAAACATGTTGAAGAGTTCCGGCCTTTCAGGGGACTCATTCTGATGGGAGAGGTGGGCGTACTGGGTGGTACAAATGACTGCACTGTTACAGACAGAGGGAGAGAGATTGGGGTAGAGGGTGTCTGGACCTTTGGCTTCTTGCCTGTGTGGGAGGGGTAGCAAGGGAATGGTGTGTGTGCCAAGTTTCTTTGTTGACGTCTGCTGGGGATCAGATGAGTCAGATAATTGCTCAGCTGCGATGTGGGAGAAAGTGTGAGGCGGGGAGGTAAAAGAGAGGGAGCAAGCCCATTTAGGATCGGCCCATAATAAGGCTAGCAGAACACCATGGGAAACAGATGGTGATAAGGATCAGGGGTAACCTGGACAGAGGAAGCAACTTAAAGCACAGACAATTAGGTGCAGCCTTTCCTGTGGAACCACAGCCACATAAACGTGGGAGCCTTGAATCAGGGGCTCCCAGAATCAGCCCTCACCTTAGATCCTATTTTCTAAAAGCACTGCCCATTAACTTGGAAGAAAAGAGCTTTCTCCTCTGCCAGCCCAGGAGACAAAGAGCAATGCTTTACAAAATCTATAAAACAAAAGACTCCAACAGTGTCAAGCCTCTTTAAACAATCACTTGTGCTATGAGGCAAAACAACCGAGACATCCGGATAAGCACTGTGGTGGTATTTTTCATGTTGATTGCAATAACACCATCAAAGCCATGCACATTCTGTGTAAAATCAATGTCTGCTTGTTGGAGGAGAGGGGGAGGGGAGAGGCCTGGGGATTTTATCTTGTAAGTCAGCTTTGCAGATAATCGCATGCCTCGGGCTTGGAAAAAATTGATGGTGGATCAATGGTCAGGAACATGAACTGGACTCGTTTGTGACTGTGCGGTGCCCGATGTGAGCTGGGAGCCTTGGGAGGCAGAGGAGAGATGGGGGACTGAAATGCCACCTTTGAGTGAGCTGGTGAGTTCTTGGCATCACTGGTAAAGTCCCATCGCTCTGGGAGGTTCAGATACTAGAAAAGTTAAGCCACAGTGGGAGCAAATTTCCAGGGGGTGCTGCTTCTATCCAGTAAGAGAGGCCAATGTGTGTCTGTGTTTGTGTGTGTGTGTGTGTGTGTGTGTGTGTGTGTGTGTATGCTCAAGCAGTCCTTACACCCATGGGGAGGGCAAACTTGAGTTTGTGTCAAGGAAACCTTTCCAAGTTTTTTTTTGTCCTGATCAAGGGTATTTGCTAGTTCCTGTATTTTGTAGGCTTGGGAAGTACTTACACTGGCTTAGGGAGGAGCATGTGGGTTGAATTGTGAGTCCAACTTGGTACCAGCCTCCTTATGTTTGGCCCTTGGAGTTTCTACAGCTCTTCTTTATTGGTGGGGATGCTTAGGGGAGGGGATAAAGAAGGAATAAGGAAGACACGGCGCTCACATTACTGGTTCTTCGTTTCCAGGCAAGGTTCCTGTAGAAGTGGACCCTCTTCCTCCAAATTGCCCACTAAAGTAGTCTCAATTCCCTTTCACTGATGGAAGGAGAGGGAGAGAGTTGCCCCCTCCCTTTGTTGATTCCTGTGAGGATTGAATGAGTTATTTCACATAAAGCACGTACCTTACTCAATAAAAATTTCAGCTAGTGTGTATTTTTTTTTTTTTTCATTTTTCTTCTATACATCTCACAGACAGAAAAACCAACAGAGGTTCAGACCAACAGAGGTTCACTTGGCATTTCTGGGGATAAAAATCCAAATCATTCAGTCAAAGTGGGATGTGGAGGGGAGAGAGAAGAAAACCCTGCCCAGGGCGGGGCCCCCATCTATCTGTGCCATGAATTTGCATTCCTGGAGTTCACAGGCAGCCTTACCACCAAGAACTCAGACTTGCACGTCCCCCCTTTCAGAGTCCTCCCCCCCCCCCGCTCTGTCCTTTTAACCCTTCCTCTCCTCTAGAATTCTCCACTTCCCTCCAACATCTCTTTGCTGCTTCGCTGCCTTTCCCCTAGCTGTCATAAGCCCAGAGCCTCCTCTGGTAGCTATAACTCTTCTCACCTGTTTACACATTTCTCCTTCTAGGTGGGGTAGGAGGTGCACTTTAAGCCTTGACTATGGAGGAGGCAGACAGGACTGGGGCGGGGGCTGCATTTACTCCTCCCGATGTGCCATTGACTTTCTCTTTTCCTTCATCTTGAAGCATCTGAAAAAGAAATTCAGCATACTTCTGTTGGCTTAATGCCTTCCCTGAGTCTCTATGTAGTCCCACTTCGTAGGGTATCCTCAGCCTTATCACCTATTTGTCCTTTTTCTGTCCTTTGGATATACAACAAAGTCACCGTGAAATAATCTGGCGCTAGAGGACACCTTTTGGCTGCACCAGAACGCCGAGATGCGTGTGCTGTGGGGGAGGGGGTAGATCTCTTCCCCCAGGTTATAGTTGGTGCTGACTCAGGTGGAGGCCTTGCCTTCCATTGCTATTTCAGCTCACACCGGCAGCTCTCCTCTCCAAAGGAACGGCGCCTTGTTTTCAGGAGATCTTTCTCTACTCATTGACTGGTTGCTGTGTTTTATGCTTGTCCCTCTAACTAGACTGCAAACTCTTTGAGAACACTGACTATTTTCCGACCTCTCTCTGGGTCCTGCAGGGTTCCTAGCCCAGTTTCTGGCTCTCAGGGAGACTGAACACACAGCAGGCTGCTGGGTAAGGGACCTTCACCACTTTAAAATTGTTGGTGGAAATTTATTTGTGATGTAGTTTGATACCTTCTTTCTACCTTGTTAAATCTTTTGTCTTTCTTGAGGCCTGAGACCCCATTAAAGCTTATCTATCCAGCCCCACCATCCTTAGCACCATTTCTCTTTGCTTCCCTTAATTTAATTATTGGAAACTGTGCTATCAAGCCATTTTATTTCCAAATGAGATCATTTACCATCTCTGAGGCCAGGACTCATGTGCCCTCTCTGAAGTCACATTCTCTTTATTTTTAAAGAATAATCACCACTAAATAAGTTTGTCTTTAGAGAGAAATCCTTTTAGACATTAAACCCTGAGGGAGCGGTTATAAGATTCTGGTTACGCAGTAGTTAATTCTGAATCCCAAACTAGAGGGAGTCCTGGTTCATTTCAGGAAGTCTCCACAAACTGTTCTCTTTTATTCATACTTGAAAGTAGATACAAAAGAGTGGGGCTTTGGGGTTTGCATTCCAGAGGAATTGGAACCAAGGTGCATGCAACACTGGTTGCTGGCTACCAGGAACTCGGACCTTAACGAGCACGCAGGTGCTGGCAGCCAGCCAAGTGATGGTTCCAGGTGCATGCTTGCCCAACAGAAGCCAGCTGCTCGATGGAGAAGGGGCTCAGGACCGGAGCTTTGGCTTTAACCCCAGGCCTGTGGTGACCCAGCTGTGGGTCAAGGGGACAAGGGCCAGGTCACAATTTCTCTGAGCCTCACTGCTATCAGTATATAAATAAAATGGGGTTCGGCTTGGGATTTGGGACTAGGTGACCTATAAAATTCTTTTATTGGGAACAATTCAAAAATCATGCCCAACCAAGCTTCTGGAGAGGGACAGTGTGATGAAAGGCTTATGTTGGACCTTTGGTGCCAATAACTGCGTGCTATTTTCATGGAGACTCTTTGGTTGTGATAAAAACATACCTAATATATTGTGTCTGGATCATTTACTGTAAGACTTTACATTAAAAGTTACTTAAGCTGTCATAAGGCAGTGGTTCTAAGCTTTTGGGGATTGAGGATCAATTTAAGAACTTGGTAACACCTAAAGATCCTCTGTAAAGAACACACACATTTATACACACACACACACACACACACACACACACTAACTTTTCATATGACTGAGGGAGTTTGTGGACCCTGTAAAGGCCTTACGCCATAGGCCTTTTGTTAAGAGTTCTTGCTCTCAGGTAAATAAGAAAGTGGACTGAACATAAGGCTACTCTCCTTCTGTTGTGGCAAGGTGTTACTCTAGGTCTCTGCCTTTGGACTGGAACACAATCGAATTCAGCTTCCTTATTCAACGATATAGTGCAGGATACGGTAAAGAAGGAAAGAAAAGAAGTATGTAACTTGCTCTTCCTCTCAGTGGGCTTTCAAGCCAGTCCAGAACATGACTTGGCCAAGTTACTGAGCCTCAGTTTTCCATCCCTAAAATGGATATGATGGGATCTCCCTCATAGGATTATTGAGAAAATTATACAGGAGGGGATTTAGATGAGGAGCTGACGTGTTCTTCTAGGGTGCGGAATTTAAGAGAGCCCCCAAAAACTTGGCCACTGAGATAAATAATACTTTCATGTAATATTAAAAAAATTTAAATGAATGCAAAGAATCCATGATGAACAAAATATCGTAATTTTAAATAAAGACAAGATCAATAGGACTGTTTTGTACTTTGTCTCAGATTCCAATAGGAACAGTCTAGTACTGTTACTGATCCTAAGAATTCGATGGATGGCTAAGAAGTATTTGGGCGTGGCTTCGCTAATCCAGCTTTTATCTGGATCCTTAATCTTGTCTAAGCATGTCACAGGACGTGATGTTAAGCCAAAAACTGGTAAAGTTGGCTAATGTTCCTCCTAAAGGGGGACCCTAGAACCTAGCCCACTTTTGATGTGATCTGAGAAGCCTCAGGACAGACACCGTGGGGGAAAAAATAGCGGGATTGGTCTTCTCCTTCCTCGCAAAGCTGCAAATCTTGCTTCGAGATGCCAAGTCTTCAAGACGGTACAGTGCATGATTTTTTCCTGTGCTACCTTTACGACATATCTAGACAGTCATATATAGGTAATTACGATCTGAAGTGAGTATGAATTATGATTCTCAGTGATACTTCCTTGTGATTTGTTGCAATATAAATAATGATGATTTATTGTGGCTTCACCAACTGCTCTGTTGGTGATGGATCATAATAGTAGATCATGATAATTATGAAATCAGCACAGGGCTGTTTTCCCCTTGTAATTCAATTGTAACACGACTGCCAAGGCTGCCGAACATCACAGCCTGTCTGCTTGATGCTGAATTGTGTTCAAGGTGGTACTTTGTTCTTTCATGTAGTTCACAGCAGTTCATCTCTAATAATTGTCCAGGTGGTTATTGTATTATAGGTTTATGGCATTTTACTTGTACATTTTTATTTTAGATGCAAATTAAAATTCCAGGGTTTGTCATTCCTAGACCGGAGGAATTAACAGGGAAATGCTGAAGGTCTGGGGAGGCCTGAGCAGGTGACAGAACCCAGATCCCTCTCCTCCCCTCTCTTCTGTGGCCCCTTCCTTGACTCAGGCCTGGGCTCTGTCATGCAGACTGTGTCAGAGTGTTTATTAATTTTTCTGATTTACACGGAAGAAAATTTTCTCCAAAGAACACGAGATACCTGTCATTTGGACTCTGCTTTAAGAAAAATCTACTTTATTTAGAATACTTACTTCCCAAACTGAATGCAAAACTGTTAGTTCCAGGAATTCTCTGAAAAAAGAATACCTGTGGTCATCTTACATTGGAAAACACATGGGTTGATATGAATGAAAAATATGTGCAGATATAAATAAAGACACATTTTTAAAGAGGCAAGTGAAATAATGTTCTTTCCTGCAGGACTTCTTAGAGACTTTGCTTTGATGATGGGCTCAGTGACTGTTTATTAAAAAACATGGTACACAGCAGTTCCTTAACTGTGGTTAGTCCCTACCTCTGTGTGGTGGGCTAAAGATGGCAGTCAATTCTTCACCGATTCTTCCATCAAGAAGTAGAGTGAAATTTCCCTACCCTTGAATCTGGCATGACCCCATGACTTGTTTTGGCCAATAGAATGTGGCAGAAATGGCACTTTCTGTGTAATTTGGGCCTGGACCTTAAGAGATCTGAAGTTTCTGTCTTTTCTGCTTGGGACACTCTTTCTTGAAACCTGGCCACCATATTGATGAAGCTCAAGAAGCTTCATGGAAAGATCTACGTGGGTGATAACTGAGGCCCCTGGCTGAGCCCCAGCTGAGCTTCCAGCCAGCACCCTCTGCAGCCACGTGAGTGAGGCCACTTTGGACCTTCCAGCTATCTCAGCACCTCACTGACACCATGCGAAGTAGAAGAACTTCTAGTCAATCAACAGAATCGTGAGAAATAATAAGCTGTTGTTATTTTAAGACACTGAATTTTGGGTTGGTTTTTATACCCAATAGATGACTGAAACACTCTGCCTCTTCCTTAGTTTGTTTTAATCATAACACACAGTATTCATTTATTTCACAGGATTTAGCGCAGTTTGCTTACTTGTTTAGTTTTCTCCCATGCTGTAAGCTCTCAGAGTGCAGGATCCATATTTATTTTGCTCACCTCTGTATACAGCCACCTAGCACAGTGATTGGCACAGGGATGGCCTTAACTAAATATTTGTTTTGAATGAATGAGCATTCTTTAGAAAACAGCTTCAAAACGCTAGTCTAGTTTATAGACAGAATTAGGGGTTGACCAATTACATAACAGAAGGATCCTTTGCAAAGGAGAGATTATCAAAGGTCCCCTTAAGTATTTATCCTACATACTGCCCTAAAATGAGATTCAACATGGAAAACCCCAAATTACTGAAACTTCTCTAGAAACATGAACTGGACCTAAAGGCAATCATTTGGTACTCATATCAGAAACACTGAAATTCTACTCACAGGCCTTTCCTTTCATCCCTCCACAGAGGAAACAGTATTCTGAGATTGCTGAATGTCACTCCCAAGTATATTTTTATTTTTTAGTACTCAGACAAACAAACATAAAAGTATAGAATATACACTACTATTGTATTACATGCCTCCCATCCATTTGCATTTTGCTTTATTCACTCTTAGCTCTTGAAATTTGTTCCCCTTAACATGTGCACATCTAGTTTGTTCACTTTGACTGTGGTTAAGTATTCTGTTTTATGACTAAACATTTGTCTCTTTGTTCACTTTGCTACTGATGGATTATAAATTCTTTCCTGTATTTACTATGGTAAACTAGACTATGATGAACATCTTTGTACATGTCTCTGTGCATGGTAAGAGTTCCCAGATGAGGAGGTCGAGGCTCAACATACTCTAGGGAACTTATCTGATGTCAGACAGTTCATCAGGTTAGGGTCAGAATTAAGATTCAGCCCATGTTCTTTCCTTTGCTACATTTAGTCTCCTCAAAAGGCTAAAAGGGCCTCAGAGAGAGGGTATACTGCTTGGAGTGGGAATCTGAGAAAGGAAGCTTCATGGATTCCTCATCGGATTAGCCCGAGATTTGCTTCTCAGTTTCCTGGAGCTGTTCACTGAGCAGAGACATGGCAAAGAACACAATGGTGTAGAGATGGTACAGGTTGATGGTCAACTGATGGTCATAAATCATAAGTCATGGTGTCAAGGACCAGCTTTGCCACTTCTGAGCTATAGCACTTGGGGCATCTGGCTTGGCTTTTATGATGAGATAAATATGGGTCCTTTCTTTTTAACTTTAAGAAGAGGGGCTTAAAGAAAGTGATTGCATTTGCTGAGAGTGGGCTAAGCCTTGGGCTCCAGAACGGGTCAGAGTTTGGCTGGTGAGTTGAGACAGGGGAAGATGTGCTTCTAGGAGCAGGAAAGTGCTGAGGGGAGCTCGGGGGACCAGATATCTCCAGAGCCAAAGGGTGGTTTTGGTTCCTTTGAATGGAGGGGTAAATGTTGCTCGGTGTGTGCCAGCCATCAAATGCCAACACACTGGGTTTGCTCCTCTTATTTTCCTGAACATTCTTCAATTTGACCCTGAAGCCCAGCTCTGCCCCTCTCAGCTGGGTCCAGGAATGGTTTAGTGAGCCCTTGGCATCTTCATGTTTCTAACTGGAATAGACCTGAATTTAGGAGTCTCTGTGCATGTAACTCTCACAGCAGCACTGAAACATTACACAGTCAGAGCTAGAAGGGTCTCAGGGATCCTGAGCGCACCACCCTTATTTGGCAGATGAAAGTCTGAGGACCAGAGAGAGAAAGAGACTCACTAAGGATCTCATGGCCACTGAATGGAATACAAAGGATCAGAACCAGGTGGACCAAACCCTGCCAGTGTTCACTATCCTTTCTGTGGTGGGCTCTTTGCCCCTGCAGGAACTGTCCAACACGGCTCTTCATGCAGAACTGGCTCTTTATGTCTTTGCTTGTGGCCAGTTCTTTGGTGTCTCCCTGGACAGGGTGGGGTCTGTCAGAGTCAGATTGCGTCCAGAGTGCCCCTTGGAGGTCTTGCCAAGGGAGAGAGAGGTTTCTTATTAACAGTTTCTCCCATCCTGTTGTCCAGTCCCACAGCTTGGTTAGCAATGGAGAGTGGTTTACATGAGTTGGGAATATCAAACTCACTTTGGCCAGCCCTTTCCTCCCACCAGGGATAGCAACATTTGTCAATGCCAATGGAGGACTGTGTTAAAAATGATTCAGGGGCTGAAGTAGATCTGTGATCCATTATTGCTGTCTGCTGTGAGCACGGGCATGGAGAATGGTAGCATATGTGGCATGTGTTTACATTTCTGCCTTCCTCTCCTAAGAGTCTTGGAAGTGCAAAAATGGGCATGTGAAACCTTATGGTGGTTGCTGCAAGAGCCACTGCTCACTAAGGAATGTTTTATCAGCACCAGGGTGCACGCTGAGCAGGCTATGCAAACCTTCTGCCTTCCTCCCCCCACCAAGTAGAGCAGCTGACCCAGTTCCTGGCTACTGAGATCCTGACTAATTGTCATCCCTTGTAAGCAGACTTTCACTGAACCTTCGAAGCAGAAAAATTCAGAAACAAAAGCAAGAAATAAAAGAGCTGTCAGAAAGAATCTATATAGAACCCTGAAGTCGTGCTTTCATAACTGAATAAATAACTCCTTGAGCAATAATTTGTTTGCAAGCTGTTAATTAGCAGCATAATTAATTTCTGCAGATTATAAATAACAGAGCACAAAGTGGCATTCCCAGTAGAGCCAATGAAAAATTACCTAAACCATTTTAAGAACCAAAAATAGTTCACAATGTAGCAGATTTAAATGGTCTCTAGAATCTGGGTTTTGCCATTTTTTCTTTCCTATGGGTTAAAAAGAAAAGAAAAAAATAAAAAAGAAAAAATATCCCCAGAAAACTCAACAACTATGAGCTTGTATCTGAAGTCAGAAATTTATTGGCAAAAAGCAGAGTTTCATTAATCACCCTGTTCTCTCTTATGCCTGGCATGTCAAGAAGGGGAAAAAAAATTCTGTTTATCTCTGTTTCAAACAAACAGCCGCATAAGTGGATTATTCCCAACAGAAAGATTTTCCCTATACTCTAATCTCAGAGCAATCACTCACTACTCTAAATGAGCAGTTACTTAAAATGTTAAGAAGGGATGCTAATTAGCTCAAGGAAAACCTGGCCAAGTGTTTAATTTTCAGAAAATAAAGTAAAGATAAGAAAGGCCTCTCACCTTTGGAACCTGAAGCCGTTGTTTTATATCTCAGCTCTTGCCTTGAGTGCCTCCTTACTTTTAGGATCTGCACTGTGGGGCGCTGGCTGAGTAGTACCAATTGACCTCTAGGTTCAGAAAATTGAGGATAAGAGTATTCTTGAAGTGTGAGGAGAAAGATCTTTAACTTTATTTATAACCTAGAATCTTTTCCAAAAAGATTTAAGTAATTTACTGAAAAACAAACAAACAAACAAAAAGTGAAAAGATGAGTCTAAGAAAGACCAAGGGTGAATGAATGCTGGAAGGAAACTGACCCGAGAGGCATGAAATAGGCATTCCAATTACAACCGTAGATACTGCAATTTGGTACCACCTAGCTCTGAGCTTCCCAGTAGCCAAGGTGACGAGGACAACATGGTGCTAAAAAGCTCATGTTATCTGAAAGGAAAGCAGGTGAGAGGCCAGGAGCATGATCTATAAGCCATGCAATAGCCTGGGCTTTAGGACCTGGAGGACATGGATTCAGATTGACTGCTTCATGTACAAATTTTGTGATCTGGGCAGGCTGTTTAATCTTCCTGTGTCCCAGGATTCTTCTTTATTAAAAAAAAAAAAGCTTTTTATTTTGAAATAATTTTAGACCCATAAGTTGTAAGAATAGTTCAGAGAGTTCTCCTGAACTCTTCACCCAGCTTTTCCTATTGATAGCATCTTCGATTTAATGGGCCATTTATCAATACCAGGAAATTGACATTGATACAGCACTATCAACCAACCTACAGGCCATATTCAGATTTCACCATTTCACCAGGTTTCGTTTAAAAAAGAAAAAGGGAAATAAGAACAACAACAATAATAATACCTAGCCGTAGGGTTTTTGTAAAGACTACACAGTATAATACATGTAACTCACTTAACATTTAATCGGCCACATGATACGCGCTCAATAAATGTATATTCTACTACCTTCCTCCTCATTAACGTATGAGTTAATGAGAAGAAGGTCATTAGCAACAGCAGCTACATGATGTTTGCTAGACAGTAAATGTGTCTAATCTTTTGTTATCAGCCCAGACTTCCAACAGGAAGAGATATGTTTGTTCAGGTACGACAGGGGTTAGACTGGAAAGAGGGTCCATTTCAGAATGAGGAAATGCAGACCGGCACATTTAATCAGGGTTCTGGTGATAAAACAGAAAGAATTGAAGCATCTTCATTTCTGTTTCAGACAGTGGTTTATTTTCTGCTTCCCCAGCCACCCAGAAAGCAAGAGCTCCTTTCTCATCCCTCTGATATAAAAAGAACAAAATGCCTAATTATAGATAGTGCTTTTCTAAGATCTGAGCCAATGCGGCAGAGGAACCGGGTATGAGTTTGCAGTTTTATTGTTGCCTTTTGTGTGTGTTTGAACATTTCTGCAGACGCTTGTGCTATTCTATTCAATTCCATTTGACATAGCTAAGCTCTTATTATATATGTGCATTTCATGGTGCTTGCTAGGCACCACAGGAAGCACAGGGTGACAAAGAGATGACATTTACCCCCAAGGAGCTTATAATCTAGTGAGGATATGACAAAGACACACACTGTAATATTATTTCCCATTGAATCTGTGTATTGCTAGCTATTTTATTCCATTCTTGAATAATCCTGTCTGAGGCACAGTAAAGTGATTATGAAAGGAATTATCTGCTCTAGAGATATTGCCCTGAAGTTTCTAGCATTACTGGAGGGAAAAGAAAAAAAAAAGTTGATTCAGGTAGCAAATATTTATTGAGTACATACTATGTGCTAGGTAATTTTTTATGTTTTGGAGGTTCAGCAATGAACATGATAAGGAAAATTTCTGTTCTAATGGATTTTATCTTCCAATAGGGAGGAATATGGAAAACCGTGTAAATGAATGAAGAAAACAGACTGAAGAGTAACTGGTTGGGGGTAGGATGCGGCTGGAAGACAATGAAAACTGCTCTGCAGAGGCAACACTTGATCTGACCCATGTCAAATGGGGAGGGTCAAATCATGTGACGTTGCTGGGGAGATAGGAAAACATGGCAGACGAAGGCGAAGACCCAAGTGCAATCCTATGCAATATGAGAGTGTGATTAAAATTCTTAGAGCAATATAGGTGCCTAATACTTCTGGGTTGGCTGAAAGGAGTGCCAAATTTCATGGTTCAAAGGTCAGAGACAGAGGATGATTTTTAGGAGGTGAGAGTGAGCTTCCCAGAAGGACACTTTGAACTTGACTCTAGAGGTGGTATCTATGGAGAAAGGATGGCCTTTCCCTAGGAAAAGGAGTGGACAAAAGACCCCTCTGTAAGGGGTCCTATTTGGGAGAGTGTGAGAATGGCTTAGAAGAGTGGTGAGGGCAATTGTGGGGACCACAGACATAAATAACCATTAATTATCATGATTATCATTATTTTTGTTACTCCTCATTTATTAGTCTTAATATTAAAATACTTAATAACATTAAATATTTATTTAAAGTCTACCACGCGCCAAGGACTTTGACAGGTCTTTTAACTTCTATTATCACTATTATTCACATTCTGTTTTACAGTTGAGGAAACTGAGGCTTGGAGAAGTTAAGTAACTTGCCCAAGGTCACACAATTGAGTGAGAGCCAGGACACGAACCTGTGTCTGTCAGACTTCAAAGTTCGTGCCACATTATATGAAAATACAGTTTTTGAATATGTGCTGTTGAATTTGTTTTCCCAAATCTTTGTCTCTGAGATCCAGAGGACTTGGCAAATGCTGACTAAGTTCTGTGGAACAGTGAAATAGTGCAGTGTCTAATAGTTAGATAACTTGAATCTCATCATCAGTGGCAATGATGTCATCCTGTATCTTTGCCATAATCTTGCCCAGAGTCAGCAATGGTGATGGTGGTAGTGGGGTATGTTGGGGAGGGGCTGTGTTTTTCATTCTTACTTGGCTCCTTTTGCAATAAAGGGTAGCACTTGGCTGCAGTGGAAAAGCACAGTACTTCCCACTGATATGGCATGTGGTCCTGGAGCAAGTATTTTTCTGTGCCAAGTGAACTGGTTCTTGTACATATTAAGTACATGGCTGAGATTGTCACCTGATAAGGCACGGCAGCTGCCTTTAAGAATGCCATGCTTTCTGGGCATCATTCCAAGGTCATGATGCTAAAGTGAACATGTCTGATTAGAGCATAGGGGTAATGATAGCAAGGTCATGGTTTTCATCACACTGCGCCTAGGACCTAGTTAACATCACTCAGTCCATGGCCACAGTTGGAGCCATGATCTTAGCACTATGTCTTGTGTATCTTTGTTGTTGTTCATGAAGGACACTGGCCAGGTGAGTAACTGATATAGCACACCCACAAGACCTGAGTTCTTTCCTAAGATGGTATATACGGCAAGCACAATGCCTCAATTAACATGGCACAGATAACACTCAATAAACTGAATTCCTTTTCCAATCCTCTCCCTGCCTCATTCTCCCTGGCTCTAATGCTTACTTCTTTTGTGCTACTGGATAACTCATTTCCCTCTCTGAATCTCGCCTTTCTCATCTCTAGATAAAGGTTGGTCGGGGATGGCAAATTGTGTTAATCTCACATTCCAACTTGGATCCATTTTTAAGGAGCACTGAATGAAGGAGAATTATGGAGCTATATTCAGGCTCAAAATAAAAGAGTTTTGTGATTGATTGGTGATGTCTGCCAAGGCTGTAGGAAGAAAAAGAGTGTGTACATGAAAATACTATACACTGACCTGGTTGGTTTCTATGTTTCTGCCATATTTAATGTTCTCTGATTATGTTTCAACAACTCATCATGCATGCAGGAAACCAATCTAAACTGCCCTTTAGGGGTGGATCAGTAGGTCATCTTTATATTTAAGAGCAGCATGTTGTTATGGCAACTCGAACAATTCAAGAACAATGCAAGGCTTGGCAGATGTAGGAAGGAGTGGGCCAGGCTCTCAGAGTCATTGCAAACCCTTTTCTCCTGTGACTCTGTTCTTCTTGCCAGCTGTGTGGACCACAAAGGCACTCTACCTTTTAGGTCTACTATGGAAGAACAAATGATGGAGATCTGGGCCTCCGCGTGGTATGGGTGATGGGACACCCCCGCTGTGGTTAAAAGCGGTGAACAGCATGGGAAGCACAGAACAGGCGGGTGAAGGGTAACCTTTATCAGGCTCTGATTCACTTCTGCCCTTGACTCTAAGCCTGGGCAGCACAGCCTTGGCTTGACTCATTACTATTTAAAGCTGAAGCCTCTTCTTTTCTCTTCATCTTTTTCAGTTCTCCCTTTCCATTATGGTCTCCTATATGGAATGAACAAAACTTTCTCTTCTCCACTGGGCTTTTTGGGGTTTCCAAATTCTTCTCAGGTATGCTGTGGGGGAAGTTACAGACCTCTGAGCAAATCAACCAGCTTTTTCATTATTCTCCATGCCATGTTTCATTTTCTGAGGGTGAAAGTTTGGAATTATAAAGACTTTTTTCTTAGTATAATAAAGATATTAACCATTTGTGTGTCATATGTATATAATCACATATACATATTTGTCTCATGTATATATCATATATGCGCTATATAGATGTTTTGCAGATTTTCCTAAAAGAATGTTTATCTTGTGATTTTGTAGACTGCATCTTGTGCATCACCAAATTAGTAATAAAAAAGACAAACAACTCAGAGTTATTTAGAGAAGAGGGGATCCAAAAGGCCCATAAGCATATGAAAAGATGCTCAACCTCACTACTAATCAGCAATATTTCTAATTAAAAATATAATGCAAGCATTTCAAGTGCATTATCACCTAGCTCTGGTGATGTGCCAAGGAAAAGGAGGCACTCACGTATTGCTGATGGAGATGGGAATTGTTGCAGCCTCTTGGAATGCAATCTGGCAACATCCCTTTAAAGTGAAATACATGGATATTTTGACCCTGCAATCCCATTCCTGGGAGTCTGGCTGCTAAAAAAGAAAAAAGAAAAGAAAAGACTAGTATAGTAATATTGTCTTTATTTTTGCATTGTTTGTAGTGGGGTAAAAAAGAAGAGAAAAAGAAAATGAAGCAAACAAATATCAGGGAATAAAGGAATGGTTGAATGAAATGTGGCTCATTCACAGTATGTGGATTGTAATCAATAAAAATAATGACTTAAATCTGTATCATTTAACCTGGGTGGATTTCCATAATGTATTGTTAAGTGAGAAAAGCTAGATGCAGAGGTAGGTATACAGTATGATGCCATTTTTATAATAGCAAGAAACAACAATAACAATATAATTCTAAATATCCAAATTGATGCATATATGTATTTGTTTGATAATGAGGAAATGTATGGAAACAAAGACACTAGGCCTATAACATCAGTTGCTGGGAGGTGGGGTGGAGGAATGAAAAGTGAGAAGAGAAGAAAAGGGGAAAGGGGGTAAACAAAACTGAATTGTAGAATAAAAAGAAAAATGTTGACAGTAAAACAGTATATATAATATGATTCCATTTATGAAAAACTATACGTGTTTGCTCTTGCTGAGAGATATATGAAAGCATGGTCATAAAAATGTTAACTGAGATTATCTCTGAGCAGTGAGATTTCAAGTGATGTTTACATTGTCTTCATACTTCTTGATTTTTTCCCATGATGTGGTCAAATAATGTCATCAGGATTGATCTCTGAATTCTGCTTTCTTTTGGTTTTGTTCTGTTTCTTTTCAAGTGATACTAATATGGCAAGAATGTCCAAACTATATTCTGTCACTTCAGGGATCTCATTGCAAGAGCATCTTGTTTGTAACATTTCCAACAAAAAAGTTCATTGATCTGGCTTTGCATTGCAGTCCACTCCTGAATCAATCACTGTTGCCAAGGCCAATCTGATTGGCTAAGTTTGTGTCACATGGAAAAACCTCCTGGACTGAGAGTGGGGAGAAAACAGTTTCCTAAAGGAAACTGTATGTACTCTTGCCAGAATATGGGTAAATTACAGGAAGTTATTATCAGAATATTTTCATTCTAAAAGGGGAGGGGGAAAGAGTTGGACAACAGTATAAAGTACTGTGGTGAGAAAAATGAACTACAATTAGAGAACACAGCAGGAACCCTAAAATTTAGCTAAGTGCAAAGGAGAGGAGGTAAGCCTTTCCAGAGAAAGAGACAGTTAAGCTAAAATATTCTGAATGAAGGTTTACATTTCTCCCTATACTGATGAGAGATTTAGTTGCACACAACAGATCCACTCTGATATATGATTCAAGGTATTTAAGGTCTAGGAGAGTTGAGGAATCAAGCTTGGATGCTACACACTGGGAGAAATGCCCAACACTAAGAAGTGGTTATTCCAGCTGGAACCCTGCATCTGCCCCCAGCCTAGGCTCCACACCCATGAAGCTAGGGAGTGAACGTGGGAAACACTGACACAACTACCACAGAAGAATGAAACACACTATGCGTGTTAGAAGAGGCATGTGGCCTCAGCCTTCTGATATTTGCTTCATATTTCTAATTTCAAACAGACAGATCTATTTGATGAAGGGAGGCTACTTGCAGAACCATAGCTGCAAGAGAGTCCTGGAAATACTGTCTTTAGCTTTGTATCTCCTACTGTGAAGAAGAAATGCAAGAAGGAGTTTGGAATAGTAGCAGGTGAGCCATTCTGCATTTTCTGTCATATTCTAATCCACGGGTTACTCAACAGCATACCTACTCTTCTTATTCCACTTAAACTTCCAGAAAATAAAGAGTATCAATAACATGCTCTTGCTTAATATAATGAAGCTTACCTCTGGAACAAGCCAATAAAAAAAGCTCACCTTCCTTTCCAAAAGGGAAGACCCAAATTCATCTCCGTCATCGCATCCATCTCTGAGTGATGCTACATTATTTTTCTGATCATAATCCTATCTTGATACTTGCAAGCTGTAATTTGACTTGTAAAGGTAATTACTATGAATACTCACCATATGAAACAATAGGGAAAATAAAATTAATTAATATAAATAAATATAGAGACACTAGAGCAAGGAAAAATACAGGTAGCTTCTTCAGTCTTTGTTTCTGCAATGTGTCAAGAGCTCATAGTTAGAATTTAAAACTTCTTTCTTCTGCATCCCAGTCCACATTCTCTTATTGGGGTTCCTCTGCTGGGTCATTCATTTCTAGGGGTTTGAGCCTTAGTACTGAAAATGTTGGTGTTTCTGTCATCTCTAATTAAAGTTTTATCACTGGAAATGGTAGTACTAGGAAACTTGGGATTCCTCTCGTACTTTTCCTCACTCCCATTATATAGCAAAAGATTCTCTTTCTCCTTCATAGTAAGGATTGATCATCTTAGCCAACACTTTCTTTTGAGGAGCATTAAGTGGCCAACAGGAAGTCTCAACTTCATATTTAATGGAACAGGTGTGTCCTTTGTGGAAGATAATATTTCACCCTAAAGTATCAAGACCACTTTGTCAGCAAAGTCCAGAATTATGGAAATAAAAAGGAAAAATTTTAAGGGTTATTAGTTGTGGTCGTGAGAGAGGCTACTCACCCTCCTGTCCGTGTTTCCTTCTCCCTTCTATTCTGGCTCTGAGAGAAATGGCACCGTAATATTGGTCTCTGGTTTGTTCAGAGTGTATATTACATGCTATAGGACAATTATCTGATCTCTCAAGTTGTTATCTCCAACAGCTGATAATTCAGTAGGTCACTCCATCATTCTGTAAGACCAGTTCCTATGGATAATGTGGTACATGGAAAGACAAGTAAACCCTCATGAACAATAGGCACTGCCTTACTTCTTTTGTTGTTAAATGAAGAGGCAATGTTGTGTGTGATACTATGATCATAAACAAAGCATTTAGTGATTCTATGCCTGACGGGACTGTGAACAATGTGAGACATGGTGAACAGGGAATACAAAATCAAATAGAGAACAAGTGTTTACTCCAGTAAGAACAAATTTCTGTCCCTTCATGAAGAAAGGGTTCCAGTGTAATCAGTTGCTGCCATATAGGTCTGGTCCTCAGAAGATGATGCAGTATTCAAAACTCTGGTGCACTGAGTGATGGTGATAGCCAGAATTAATTTTGTTATTGAAACTGTGCATTAATTCTGTCTTTGCCACTGTGACCATGTTGTCCGTGAACCCATTCACTAGAGCATCTGAAAAAAAAATTGACAGACTTCCCCAGGGATATGATTTGCAAAATGATTATTGAGAACTTCCTACATAATGGGGTTCTTTTCTGAGCACTCACATGGGACACAAGTAGTCTCATATTCTGAGCCCATTTAGAATCACCCAACCTTTATTAAAAGCTCCTTGTTACCAGTCCTCTAATTTTATTCTTTCCAAATGCCTAGACATTGCATCATAAGACTGACTGCTTAAAATCCTACCTACTGGAAAACTCTCCCTTTCTCCATTGTCCTTTAAGGCCATTCTTGAGTAGGGGCTGAAATGGTGCAGCAATCCATTTCTCACTCGCACCATAAATCAGGCCTGATTTTCCTCTTCAGTCAACTGATCATGAGGACTCCTCATGAGTCCTGGGACTGCAATGTGGCAAGAGTATCTATGCTGGGAGTGCAAATAACTTACACCTTAAAGATCTACTCAAGCCCGATTCTATATATACCATATCTCACTGATGACAGACTGCTGCAGGGCCTGCCTGACTTTATGGTTTGGTAAATCAGACAGCTTCCACTTTATGATGGCCAGTTCAATTTTCACAGCTTCCTGGCATTTAGGTACTTTGAGAAAGAGCTGTTTCTTCAAAGGAGAAAAGAACATGCGTTTTCTGAAGAAAAAAAAAAAAGCATGGCTTTACTGTGAACCCTAAGGGCTGCAACTAGGATTCTCCTCACATTTCTTGCCTCAAGTTTCTTACAGTGCCTGGATCAATCACAAATCAAACACCATTGGATCTGAGGTATCATAAAGGCCAACTGGCTGAGCTGGTCCAGCTGGAGAGCCTTCTCTTACTCTCTTTCTCTAAATTGGCGGCCTTATGGGTTACTTAATAATTACTTTTGATATTTTCTGTTAATGGGGATAGAGAAAAATGCATTAGACAGATCAATAGCTGCACACTGGATGCCAGAGGCTGTATTGATTTGTTCCACTAAGAAGACTACATCTGGAATAGTAGCTGTAATTGAAGCCAACACCTAACTACCTTTAGAATAAGCCACGGTAATTCTCCAAGATCCATCCAACTTCTGCAACAGATTAAATAGGCATGCCAAATGGGATTGTGATAGGGTTGATCTTCCAAGACTTGGCTGGTGGCACTAATTTTTGTATTCCTATTGGGATTAGTATTGTTTTGGGTTTACTGTTTTTGTGTGAAAGACAGCTCTAGGAGCTTCCCTTCAATCTTTTTCTCATCAACCTCTCACTCCAAAGGTGTTCTGAGAATATTCCTACTATGAACTCATGAACTGGTGAAATGAGCAACATGTTTTTTTGTATCCATTGAACCTACTCTTAGATGACTGAGGCCTAAACTCTACAAGCCCCACTCCAACCCTTGGTCCACAGTTGTGTTGTGAGGTCCCAGAAATTAGTGATAATTCAGAATAATTCGGTCCAATGATGTCACAAAAGTCTGTGTATCTCCCCTTTCCCACTGCACAGTTATAATGGCAAAGAGTCACAGTTTCCTTTGGGGAAGGAAATAATATACTTGTGATACTATTGCAGGCTCCATTCTCAGGGGTACTAAGATTCTCCTTCTGTTCAAGGGATTCTGGGTCAATTCATTTGGGTCAGAACCATGATCCTCTTCCATGTTGACGCAAGTCAAGCTTCTATTTACCAGATCTAGAGTTTTTTGATTATATAGTTTAAGTGGGACCTTAGTTAACTGTCTTAAGGAACCCATGACAGATCTTTATGGGTTAAACCATTCTGATCATCTTTCCAGCCATGCTGCCTATTACGGTAATCATTCTCACTTTTCCACTGGCTCAATCCCACTGAAATCAAAGGCCCTTTTCAATGTCAGCATCTTGCATCTTTACTTCTTGCTTAGAGTATAGCCACTGTTTTTCAAAGATTCTACAACTCCTATCATCAGTGCATTTCTCAATGCTTTGATAAGGGAGTGTTTTTGAACCCTGTCAAAGGTGGGTGGATGAATGGAATATAAAAAATCTACTCCAACATCCTTTCTCCCTGCATTTTTGTCATCTTCATTATACCAAGGAATTACATGAATATTGACTTTATTTACAGTAGGCCAGCACAGAGTCAAGACTTCTATTAACCATTTGGAACTACTCCCAGCTGCCTGAATGAGCCCATTGATTTCGGTATCCTGAATAAACCCATATCACTAAATTCACCCTTATTCACGGTTATGTTACCCACTCTTTAATCCCACATATATTTCCTGGGTTGTGCTGACATAATTTAGCAAAATCTTGTAGTTCTTTTAGCATACCCCGTCTTTTCTGGTTTTACTCTGTAACTGATGTTCCAGGGCAGGTTGGGCTCTCACTCTAGTTTTAAGCCTGGAGCCTCTGAGAGATAGTACATTGAGTCAAGAGCATCATTGGATTTCTGTGATAGTAACTACCTTAGATGATGCCTTTTTTTTTTTTTTTTTTGGTTGTTTTAGCAGGCAGGGCCAGCTTCATTAGACAGCGAAAGAGGGGCTGCTTCTGTTGGCAATGGAAGGTCAGATTTAAAAAGTTATAGATCCTCAGAAGCATTCACATCCTCTCAGCTGTCACCATTCTTCTCAACATCCTGTTCTTTTCTTTTTTATTTTTAACATTTTAAATTGAGTTATGATCATTTTATAATGTGTCAAATTCCAGTGTAGAGCACAATTTTTCAGTTATACATGAACATATATATATATATATATATATATTCATTGTCACATTTTTTTCTCTGTGAGCTACCACAAGATCTTGTATATATTTCCCTGTGCTATACAGTATAATCTTGTTTATCTATTCTACATTTTGAACTCCCAGTCTATCCCTTCCCACCCCCGCCTCCTTGGCAACCACAAGTTTGTATTCTATGTCTATGAGTCTGTTTCTGTTTTGTATTTATTTATTTATTTATTTATTTATTTATTTATTTATTTATTTATTTATTTATTTATTTATTTGATTCCACATATGAGTGATCTCATATGGTATTTTTCTTCCTCATTCTGGCTTACTTCACTTAGAATGACATTCTCCAGGAACATCCATGTTGCTGCAAATGGTATTATGTTGTCGTTTTTATGGCTGAATAGTATTCCATCATATAAATATACTAAATCTTCTTTATCCAGTCATCTGTTGATGGACATTTAGGCTGTTTCCATGTCTTGGCTATTGTAAATAGTGCTGCTATGAACATTGGGGTGCAGGTGTCATTTTGAAGTAGGGTTCCAAACAACCCAATCCAAAAATGGGCAAAAGATCCAAACAAGCAATTCTCCAAGGAAGAAATATAAATGATTAACAGACACATGAAAAAAATCTTCAATATCACTAATTATCAGAGAAATGCAAATCAAAACTACCATGAGGTATCACCTCACACCAGTCAGAATGGCCATCATTCAAAAATCCACAAATGACAAGTGCTGGAGAGGCTGTGGAGAAAAGGGAACCCTTCTACACTGCTGGCGGGAATGCAGTTTGTTGCAGCCACTGTGGAAAACAGTATGGAGATTCCTCAAAAGACTAGGAATAGACTTACCATATGACCCAGGAACCCCGCTCCTGGGCATATATCCAGAACATCCTGTTCTTTTTGAATCATTTCTCTAATTTGTACACAAGAAATCCGGTGAGGCTGTTTGATCAATCTATGTTGAATTTTGAGAAACCCCTAGGATCAGACCTGGCATCATACTTCTGTAGCCACCATCTTTTAGGTGAGTCACAGGAACTGTGATTATCTAAGTATGCCTTAAATAGAGAATTTAAATCTTGAATTTGTCATTTTATTATTTAAACTTGCTAGTGCAGTTAGAATTAGCCAACCATTGTGGTAATCTATCACTGTGCCACAAAACACTCCAAAAGTTTAGTGGCTTACAGCAATAACCCATTATTATTTCTCACTTACAGTTTTGAGGATTGACTGGATGTAGTGTTGACTACTGGGACAACAATCAGGGTCACCAGGAGCTGGAATAGTCAAAATAGATGACAAAGATGGCTATCAGTAGATGAATGTTGGTTGAAGATTCAGCCATGGTTGTCAGCTGAGGACACCTTGGTTCTACTTCCTGTAGCTTTTCTTTGTGGTTGCTTGGGTTTCCCCATGCATGGTGGCTACATCCCAAAAGGGAATGTTATAAGAGGCAAAGGCAGATATCGCAGATCTAAGGTCCAGCCTCTGATGTTATACAGAGTTAATTTTGCTACGTTTCTAATCATTGAATCCAATAACAGTGACAACTGAAGTTCAAGGGAAGGAGGGAACAGATGGGTAAGTCAGAGAATTCGTGACCATCTTTCATTCACCGTATCAATTCACTTCCCATCTTTTTATTCCTTGTGCCCTCTAATAGTCCATAGCAGCAGCCACTTAATCCTCCAAGAGCTTACAAAAGTCTCATCTTCTAATGCTAACTGGATCTGCATTGATTTCAAACTCAGCTAGGTCCTAATCAATCTCATATTCCCCATTTTCTTGAAGATTGATTACCTATAATCATTGACTGTATTACTTAGAGTCTTTAATTGCAGACAAAATAATGCACTCCAGCTAGTTTAAACAGAAAAGGATTTATGATAGGTCATTAAGTCACTCACAAGAATTTCTAGGAGAGCCAGAGAAAGAAAATTGAACAGTACACAGCTAGGAGCAGAGGAGCCAAGAGAAAAGCCAATCACATGTGGGATACTCAGTGAAAACCTTGATGCTTCTGTCTAACACCTGACACTCAGAAAGCAGAACTAGCATCACAGCCTTGGCAGAAAAACTAAACACCCCTTCCAGTCAGCTTGTGGGAGGACTTTACAACTGTGGCCTCATGGATCTTCTGCTTTCCAGCTGAGTACCCTTGGAACTCTAGCTGAGTTATACCCTGAGCTATACCCTCCCTCCTGCACAATTTTGATTCTATTGACATTTTAGACTAGATCCTTTGTTGGGTGATGGGGAGAACATTGCACATGATAGGACATTTAGCAACATCCCTGGCCTCTATATACTGGATGCCAGTAGCACTGGCCTACATCTCTCCTCTCTCCTCCAGTGAGACAACAAAAATTGTTTCCAGTTATTGCCAAATAGCCCCTGGGGGGCAAAACTGCCTCTCATTAAGATGTCCTACTCTAGAGTAATAAAGGCATCATTGAATGGTGTGGGAATGGGACTAAATAAACTGCCACACTCCACGAAATAGATTGATGGGAGGTTAGTGTAGAAGCAAAATAAATTCTTTGCTATCTCAAGGATCATGAGACAAAAGTATCATTTTAGATATACTAATACTTATTTAGATATACTGAAATCAAAGTGGATTGAAAGGTCTAACTAAATAGTGGTGACTGAGATAAATGTGAATATAAGGCCATTTTTTTTTCCAATAATGTTGACAATTAGCATTTGGAACAAGAGAAGCTCTTTCAACATGGTTGCCCTCAGATGAACTCACTTTAGAGCCCCTTCTTTGCTTGAGGTTCTGTCAACTTGGCAGGAATGATTCTTACTATGTGTGTCAGTGCAGAGTGCCATTAATCTGCCGGCATTTCTCCTCATTTAACTGTCTTGAAAAACCTGAGTCCGTAAGTATACTATTGATATCAGAGTCATCAGAAAATTTTCTGCTCTCCATTCCTCATACTTTTATTTCTTGAATCCAGGTTCTATTGGAGGTATTTTTAACAAATAGCAATAGGAAACTAGTGGACTAGAAGAGGGAGGGAAGTGTCTGCACATCATTGTGGATAAAGAGTTTTCATTCTGTGCAGCTGTAAGGACATCAGTCCCATGGGAAATCCCTTTTGATACGGGAATCCCTAGAGAGACAGACATAGACGAGAGAGAAATGTTATGTTGTGTCATAGCAGATGGTGAGAATGCAATTGGTCAGCCAGCTCTAATCTTTACATTAAAGCAAGTATTGTTGTGGGATAGGAAATTGAGTTAGCAAGCTTCATATGCTCCTTCTTGATACATTGGTTGGTGCTGGTATATTTATTAGGGACTTAACATGAATTCAGTCCTATGAAAGATACAAGAAGAGTAGAAGACTGTCCTGCCATTAACAACCATTACTGGTTATTCAATTATATCAATTATTGCCTACATTTAGTGAGAATTCACAACATACCCATTGCTTTATATACTTAACTCATTAAATGCTTGAAATAATCCTATAGTGTATATACTTTCATTATTTCCATTTTGCTCAGCCCTCATACTGTATCGCAACAGGAGGGCTTCCTGCTTTAAAAAAGAAAGTGGATTAAATAGAATATAGAGCCTCATAATATAATATCCAAATTTCTCAGAATACAATTTAAAAAAATCACTGCTTATACCAAGAACAAGAAAAATCACAACCTGAGTGGGAAAAGATAACCAATCAATTGATGCCAATACTATGATAAACCAGAATTATCTGACAAGGATTTTTAAAGCAACCATCTTAAAAATGCTTCAATAGCAATTATGACTTCTCTTGGCACAAATCAAAAAATATGAAATCTCAACAAAAAACAGCCGTTATAAAAAAAAAAACAAAATGGAAATTACAGAACTGAAAAATAAAATCAGTGAAATAAAAAATTCACTGGAAGGGCTTAATGTAGAGCGGAGATCACAGAGGATAGAATCAGTAAACTTGAGGACAGAGTAATAGAGTTTACCCAATTTAAACAACAGAGAGAAAGTAGACTGAAAGAAAAATGAACAGGGTCTCAGGAAACTGTGGAACAAGAAAGAGCTGACGTTTGTATCATCGGAGTCCCAGAAAGAGAGGAAAGATAGAATTGTATTGAAATAGTCAAAGAAACAGTAACAGAAAACTTTCTAAATTTGGCAAAAGTCATGAACCTACATATTCAAGAAACTGAGTGAATCTCAAATGGGATAAGTACAGATAAATGCAAAGAAGTCCATGCCAAGACCATAATTAAACTTCTGAAAACTAAAGAAAAAGTAAATATCTTGAAGGCAGTCGTGGAGAAACAATGCATAGCTTATAGGGGAACACCAAGTTGAATGGCAGTGGATATGTTATTTGAAACCATGCAAGCAAGAAAAATGTCATGACATTTTAAAAATATTGAAATAAAATAACTGTCAACCATGAATTCTAAATCCAGAAAACGACATGGTCTTAGAGAGTGGGAAGGGAAGTTACACACAAATGGCTCTAACAGTAGAAGGGACGATGGCTACTAGGGAGACTCAAAGAACACATGTTGCCCAAAAATATAATCAGTAATTAAAGTCATTTTCCAAGTCAACCAAAATATTTTTGCTTTTTTTTTTTTTTTTCACTTTTGTGATTGACTGTTTCTGTATTCTTTTAGAAAAAAATACTGGATGTCTTCCACCACTGACAAATCTCAAAACATTTACCATTCTGTGTTTTTCTTCCCAGTGTGTGAAATTATCTTCTTTGCTACTACTAGGGAGTAGTTTCTGACTGGACTGAGTAGGCAAGACTGAATTGGGAATTAACGTCTCTTTGGGGCAACATATATGGCACTCTCGGGTGAAATCCTTGCCCTGTCTTTGCTTTGGCCACCAGGGATTGCATTAGCAAACCAAGTTTCTCTGAAAGAGAGATTGGATTGAATCGGATCAGATATTCATCATGATGACCCCAAATTCTTATCAAGATTAGATCTTTGGCATTCAATGGGAGTAGGTATTTGTTTATTGGAGACAATGGCTCTTCTGATCTCCCCCCCCCCCCATGCAAGAACTTTAACAGACAGAAAACAGAGATGAAGAAGAGTAGAAGCAGCAATAAGGAAAGATAGGAAGCTCTGCCATTTGAGCTTAGATTAAAAGGCTCCATCAACGCCTGGATTCTGTTCATGCAAGTCTCTAAGCACCTTTAACCATTCTAAATTTTATTCGGTGAACTTTGTCTCATATAATATTCTCATCTTCCTTAAACAGATTGGCCGTGTATGATTGTACCCATTCCTTAGATGAGAAGATCATTGCACAGATTTCACATGGTACAGCTAACTGGCATCTAGAACTTGAAGCTATTTTAGTACTTACCTGGTGTACCACAGACTTTTGCTATAGACTTAAATTTCCATGTGACTTAAGTAATTCCCTCCATTCTGGCCCCTCACTGGCAAGTGGACTCCAAATAGACTTTGCCATGCAGTGATGAGGAGGTAATTCTGTCATGACTAAATGGATCTTGCAAAGAATCATTGAAGAGAGTCCCTTTTCACTTGGGGAACCACAGCTTGAAGGCTCAAAGCTGTGAAAGATAAATTAACCTTCTCTCGGACTTTGTCCAACCTGCCAAGCAAACTGGAAGTAATTATTTTATGTGGAATGCTTATTGCCATTACAGTGGCAGGGGCTTGATTTCACCATTTAGCAGAGCCATCTGTCCCTTCCTTGGCAGGCACACTGATCGCATGTCACCTGGGGCCCTGGCACTCCTGGGCTTTGACTGCAGGGTACGTCCAAGGCTAAGATGTATATAGAGAGTGAGAAGACCTGGCTTCCACCCTGAGTTTAGCTGGGAAGATGGGAATTAAGTGTGAAATGATAAACATCCTTCGAGGCATATTAGTACCAAAAGAGTTGATCAGATAGTACATATTCTGGAAATTAGAAATAATGCACTATGATCACAGCCCAGGCCCTGGTTCTACCACTTGTGAACTCTGTGATCTTGGGCAAGGTATATAACCTCTATATGCTTCAATTGTCTCAATTACAAAATAGGCATAATAATGCTTACCTCATGGAGCATTACATGAAAATGGTGTAAACATCTTAGTTCACAATAAGTTTTCAGTAAATATAGCTTTTATTGCAGAGTTCAGAGGAGGGACAGAGCCCTGGGGGTGGTCAAAAAGGGCTTTCTTTGGATTGGAAATACTGCTTTGTCTTTTTGCTCCACTTCCATCTAGTTTCATAGCTGTGTCTGCCTCATTGGTCACAGCTGGTTGGTCTAAGCATGGTCATCTGACCAAGGAGGAGCCAATAAGAGCTCTTCCCCAGAAAAGGTAGAACTGGGAAAGCCAACATCCCCCTGGTGGCTGAGATTGTAAGAAGTAAAACTTGGCAAGATGATGGCTGAGTTTTCTGCTCTGTGGACCAGAGAAGGTAAGATAGGTAAGGCTTTGAGGGCCAGCTAAGGTTGTTGGTTCTTCACTTGTTAAACAAACCGGTATCAGGAAGAGTTTCTGGTCAGGAGCATGAAAACCAGAATCCTAGATCTCCTCCAAACAGAACTGGGGAGTCTTGTTTCCTAGAAAATACCTGCTTTTTAATGATGCTGAAAGTTAGTGATCACTGTAAATGCTGCACAAATTGTGCATTCAGGGTTTAGTAACATTTATAGTCTCCAGCTTCTAGTGTATTGACAGTATTTTTCCTTTATAGGGAAGTTTCTGCAGTCCTGGCTGTGCCTTAACTACCTTTCTGGTTGACCCAATCTAATTATTCAGACTAGACAGTTACCTCTCATTTCCTTATGGGGAGAAGTTGCCAACAATTTCTATTTAGATCAGGAGCCATTTGGTGTCGGGTACCACATGGCAGCAAGAAATGATGAGCGCATATGAACCATCGCTTAAGTTCTTGCTGAGACGGTTATGTTGCCGTGATAAGGAATACGCATTAAAAAAAAATCCCCACATCTTCATAAGTAACAAACCAGTTGTGATAAATGGCATGCCACTATGTTCCTGGAACTCTGATTTCTTAGAGACTCTAAAGAGAAGGAAACTGTCCTATCATTCTGGCTTTCATGTGCCAGGTAGCCTGGCCATTGGAGTCATTCCTGGCTTTGACAACATTTCTGTGCCTCATAATATTGTTGGGGAGATTAGATGGTAGAAGGCATCAATAAAGAGCCTGGCATGTGCTAAATGCTTGACAAACAACAGGAATTAGTATTATTTTTAATAATAGCTCCCTAGAATTTGTTAATTTTGTCTTTTCAGCTAGATCATAAATCTCAGTAAGAAGAGAGGATACCATGTTGGCATCTTCTGAAGTTTTGGATTATTGATCCTGTACCATTTACTTTAGTTTTCCTTTTTTTTGTGTGCGATTTTTAAATATGTGTGTATGTGGGTGTTGAGTTTTTAACACATTAATGGATTCGTGTAATCACTGCCACTGTTAGGATTCCATTACCCTCCCAAAAGCCCCTTGCAATGCCCTCTTGCAGCCAAATACTCCCTCCACCCTCAGCAACCACTGATCTGTTCTACATCCCAATACTTTTGCCTTTTTTAGAATGTCATATCAATAGAAACATATAAATGTACTGTTTTGAGATTTGTTTTTCGCTCAGCATTAATGCCTTTGTGCTTAATCCATGTTGTCATATTTATTAGTAAAGCATTCGTTTTTATGGCTGAAGAGTATTCTATCATAAGAACATATCATCGTTTATTCATTTGTGCACCAAAGAACACTTGTGTTGTTTTCAGATTTCAGCTTTTACAAATAAATTGCAATAGGAATGAGCATTCACATGATCGATCCTTACTTGGATATATGCTTTCATTTTTCTTGGGTGAATCCTTGGAGTAGAATGGCTGGGTCATATGAGAGGTGTCTGTTTAACTTTATAGGAAGCTGCCCAAACATTTTCCAGAGTGTCTTGACATCCTCACCAGGACTTGATATTTTCAGTTATATTTTAGTTTTAGCTATTCTAATAGTTGAGGTTTTAACTTGCATTTCTTTATTGGTTAATGACACTGAGCATCTGTGTGTGTGCCTGTTACTGATCTGTATAGCCTGTTCAGTAATGCATCTGTCTACATCTTCCCAGTTCTTCTAAAATTGAGAAATAATCCACATACCGTAAAATTCAGTCTTTTAAGGTATACAATTTAATGGGATTTTTTGTATGAACTTTTACAGCCATTAACATTAATTTCAGGATACTTTTATACCCCCAAATAAAATCTCATAATCATTAGCAGTAACTCCTCCTTCTCCCCTTCCTGGCATCCCCTGGAAACTACTAATCTAATTTCTGTGTGTGTGGATTTGCCTGTTCTGGATAATTCATTTAAATGGAATCCCACAATATGTGGCCTTTTGTGACTGATTCTTTTCATTTAACATTATGTTTTCAATGTCCATCTTTGTTGCAGCATGTATCAGAACCCCATTCCTTTTTCTGGTTAAATATTCCCTTGTATGAATGTAACACAAGTTATTTTTCTACTCATTGGTTGCTTTGCCTTTCCATATAAATTTTATAATCAGCTTATATATATATCTACAAAAAAAAATTCCAGTGGGCATTTGATTAGAATGCATCAAATCTATAAATCTAATTGGTGACAATTCACATTTCAACCATTCGAGTGTTCCAATCCATGGCTATGATCTGTCTCTGCACTTATTTAGAACTTCTTTGATTTATTTCACAAGTATTTTGTAGTTCTCAGCAAACAGAAGTTGCATATACTTTGTTAGGTGTATCCTTGAATATTTCATATTTCAGAGCTATTTTAAATGATACTGTTTTCCAAATTTCACTTTCTGATTTTTCATTGATAATCTATAGAAATTTGATATTTTTGTAGCCTTTTATACTTACTAAACTCTTATTATTTGAAGGATTTGTCTTTTAAATATTTTGCTTTTTTTTTACATAGACATATATGTTATCTGTAGATAGGGACACTTTAATTTTTCTTTTCCAATATGTGTGTAGTGATTCAAAATTCATTGAATATGTGAAACTTAGCTTCCTCTCCTGGCAAAGAGGCATACTCTTTCCCTCCTTGCCCACTTCACTTTATTTTAGTAATCCTCCTAATAACTTTATCCATAATGGAGCTTTGAAGATCCAAAAGTTCATAACACCCACCCTATGTGCTCTATATCCCTATCTGCACTTTATGGTGAATGAAGTGCATAATAGAAGCCCAGTAAACAAACAAACAAGAATGCGATGCAAAGTTTGGTATAGATCTCAAAAGGGATGTCTGGGCAAAGGATGTTTTAAGTGACTATTTCCTAGTCAGCTAGCCAAAATTGATCTGTCACCATGCCGGTAACGATGATTTGGGTACTATTAAATCTAGTAAAATACTTGAGCTGGTATTAGATGAAAAATGAATTTACTTACTCTGCGAAAAAAAAGTACAAAAAAAGGTGTGTCTTTTATTAAATGTGCTTGACTTACTGCACTGGTTATGACTTTCAGTGTAATACTGAGTAGGAGTGAGGAGAGGGCACAAGCTTGCCTTGTTCCTGATCTCAGGAAAAGAAGCATTCAGTCTTTCACCATTATGTTATTAGCAGTGTGTTTTTATGGATGCCCTTTATTAGGTTAAGAGCATTTGTTTCCATTCCTAGTTTGGAGATGATCCTTTTTATTTTAAATGGACATTGATCTTTCTGCTTTTATGCAAACATTTATATGTTTATATATTTTCCTTTTTTAGTCTATTAATATGATAGATTTCACTGGGTTATTTTCATATATTAAAACAGTTTTGCATTCCTGGGATTCAACCCATTTGTCATGGTATATAGTTCTTTTTATGCATTGTTGGATTTGATTTGCTATTATTTTGTTAGGAATTTTTTCAGTGTTCATGAGGTATAATGGTTTGTAGGGTTTTTTGTTTGTTTACTTTTGTTGGTATGAGGTTATTGCTAACCTCAAAAATTGGTATCACTTCCTGTCCTCTTTTAAAGACCATGGTTCTGCAGTGATAGTCTATCTTTTGTTCCTGATATTGGAAATGTCTTCTCTCTTTTATCTTTGCCAATATTGTTAGAGATTTATTAATTTTATAGATCTTTTCAAAGAACCAGCTTTCATTTTTATTGATTCTTTCTATTGTTTTTTTTTTTTAATTTTATGTCAGTGATTTCTGTTATCCTTATTATTTCCTTCCTTTTGTTTGCTTTGGGTTTATTTAGCTCTTTTTTGAATTCATTTGGTGAAAGCATAGACTGTTGACCTCAGATTTTTCTTATTTCCTAATACAAGTACTTAATGCCATAAATGTTTCTGTAATCCTTGAATTAACTTCTTTCCACAAATTTTGTTATGTTGTAGTAAATGTAAATGAAAAATGTATGTTTTCATTTTTTTACTCAAAATAGTTTTCGATTTATCTTGATATTTTCCTATATATTATGTCAAAGTGTGTTGTTTAACTTTTATTTATTGGGAGAGCTCCCGCTGTCATTCTGTTATTTATTTCTAACAATTCCATTATGATCAGAGAATATAATTTATATTATTTCAAATCTTTTCAATTTGTTAAGGTTTGTTTTATGACCCAGGATATAGTCTAGGTTCATGATTTTTCCATAGCTGCTTTAAAAGAATGTGTATTGCACTGTTTGGTGTAATGTTCTTTAAATATCGATTAGTTTTAGTTTGTTGATGGTGTTGTTTAGTTCTTCAGTAAACTAGCTGATTTTTCTGTCTACTTGTTTGATTGATTACCAATAGAGGAATACTGAAATTTGCAACTGTAATTGTGGGGCTGCTTGTTTCTACTTACAGTTATGTAAGTTTTGCTTCATAAATTTTGAGTCTCTATTGTGAGATTTATCCATATTTAGGACTGTATGTCTTCTTGGTGAATTGATGTTTTTATCTTTTATAATATCCCTCTTTAGCCCTGGTAATTTTTGTTGCAACAAGGTCTTCTTTGTCTGATAATAATTAACCTCTTCATATTTATTTTCATTAGCATTAGCAGGGCATTTTTTCTCCATCATTTTACTTTTAACATAGCTGTATTATTATATTTAAAATGAGTTTCTTGTAGGCAGAATATAGTTGGGTCTTGTTTTTTTTAATCCATTCTGACAATCTATCTTTTTAATTTGTGTATTCAGACCACTTACATTTAAAGGAATTATCGATATGTTTAGATTTAGCTCTACTGTTTTATGATTTATTTTCTATTTCCTCTATTTTTGTCTCTTTATTGTCCCTTTCCTGCCTTCTTTGGACTATTTTAATATTTTTATTATTCCATTTTAATCTATTTATTGAGCTTTTAACTGCCTCTTTTTATAGTTCTTTAGTGGTGGCTTAAGGGGTTAAAATGTACATGCTTCACTTTCTGTGGGCTACTCAGAATTACATTTTTCTACTTTAGGTGGAATATATAAACTTTACTACCATACAGATTACTTCATCCTCTTTTGTTCATACTGTATTTTTCATATACATTATATCTATATTCACTAAAAATCCCATCAGAAAGAGCTACTTTTCTGATTTCAACTATCATATCTATTTGAAGAACTTAAGAGGAAAAAAATAATCTATTACATTTACCCGAATATTTACCACTTCTTTTATTCCTCCTTCATTTCTGGTGTTTCATGTTTCCTTCTGTGATCAATTTCTTTCACTCTGAAGGACTTCCTATAGTATGTTTTTAAAATCAGATCTTCTGGAGATTTTTTTTTTTTTCAGTTTCCTTTACCTCAGTATGTCATTATTTCATCTTTAACTCTAAAGATTATCAATATCAAATTCTTTTCTTTTCCTCCAGCACTTTAAATATATTGTTCCACTGTATGCTGGCTTTCCTAGCATCAGGTGAGAAATTTGCTTCATTCAAATAATTCTTCCTCTGTATGCAATGCCTGGTTTTTCTCTGGCTGCTTTCAGAACATTTTTATTGTTTTCATTTTTAGCATGTTGATTATGATGTAAACAAGAATGGATTTATTTAATTTTATTCTGTTTCAGGTTTGCTGAGCTTCTTAAATCTGTTAATTTATGTTTTGAATCAAGTTTGGGGCGTTTTCAGCCATTAATTCCCTAATTTTTTTTTTTTTCTGTACCACACTCTTTATAATCTCATTGTGGATTCTGATGACATGAATATTAGACCTTTTGGTATTGTCCCACAGGTCTCTGTGACTCTGTTCATCCTTTTTACCCCCAATATTCTTTCTCTGTTATTTACATGTAATGTTTCTATTGATCTTTAAGTTCACCAGCTTTTTCTTCTGTCATCCCTATTCTGCTATTAAGGCCATCAAGTAAATATTTTATGACAGTTGATGTACTTTTTAGTTCTAATATTTATATTGGGTTCTTTTAAAATTTGTACATCTTCTATTTATCTGCTGAAATCTTCTGTGTTTTAGTTTTTAAAGGTTATTCACCCTGCTCTTTGGACCATAGTTAAGGTAGATACTTTAAAGCACATGTCTGATAATTCCAACATCCATATAGATTGATTGTCTTTTCCCTTTCCAGATGTTAAGATTTTCCTGGTTATTTGTAGGTACATTTATTTTGAGTTATATCCTGGCATTTTTGAATATTATATTAGGACACTCTTGCTTTTATTAAATCATACAGAGAATGTTATGTATTTGTTTGATTGTTTTACCAGGCAGTCAACCTGATTTTGTTCAGATGGCAAGTTTCTACCTGCCTCCTCTGAGCTATTGTTCCAAAGGCAGCAGTTTCAAAGCCTTTGCAGTGATATTTTGATCTTCCTCATGTGCGTGCTGTCTAGGTGACTGTTTGGGAATGGGGCAATGGCCTACTATATAGTTTAAGTTCTTAAAGTTTTGGGAATGTTGTTTGGGATCAGATCCATGTATGTATGCATAGCTCAGGGTGAGTATAGGAGTTCTTAACAAAACATTTGTCAACTTTCTCAAGCTCTCTACTTCTGTGACCTCCTCGACATTAAATGGCTTACAAAAAATTTCCTTTTCTGGTCTTTTGACTAACTAGAAAGCTATGACTTAATTTCTCCTGCCATACTCTCCCCACCTTTTATCTGCTTCTTGGGTAAATGGCAGGAGAACACACAGGGGAAAAGAGTGACGAGCATTTGCTCTTAAGACCAGTCTCTCTGGTCAGAAAAAAAAAAATTCCTCCTCTCTTGAGTTTTAGACACCTGCTCAGCTTCTGGTACCCCTATTACCACCAGCACCGTGTGGTTGCCTGGGGCTAGAGCCAGGGAAAATGGGAAAAAACGGAATTTTCTCTAGTCTGTGTTATCCAGAGGGCCCCCTTTCCGTTCTTTGGACCAGAAATAGAGCTCTTTTGTAGCTCTTCCTGTCTGCTCTCCATATGCAGTTCTGGGTTTCAAAATGCCTTTGAATCTAGATCAAGCGATACTGGAAGAGGGAAAGTAGGGAGCTTACTACTACTATGGTAGTACTTAGAATTCTGGTCTCCACCCCTAATCTGCCTGCTGCTTCATGCATTTTGTCCACAGTTTTTAGTTTCATTGAGTGTCCACTTCATTTTGAACAGAACTTGAACACACCTTTATTTTTGGCAAAGGAAAAAGGATCTTTTGAGGCATTGGCTAAGCTCTGGCCCTTTTTTAAATTATGAAAATCACATAGAATGATAGTAAAGCACGTGGATTCTAGAGCCATTTGCTTGAGTTCAGATCTTGATTCCATCACATTTGAGACGTGCAACATTTAGCAAGTTACTTGATTTCTGTGATTGAAAAAGACGTCTTTGAAAATAACAGAAGATACTCCATAAGGTTAATATTGTATGAGTTAATATTTATAAAGCATTAGAACTTTGTCTGACACCTAGGAAGTGGTATCTAGGTGTCTTATTAATATAAATGAATGTCCGTTGGCTCCATAAATTATAAGGAATGAGTTTACCTTTTGCACTTCCCAATTCCCTCGGTGTTTAACTTACCATTTTTTTTGTAAAAGGCTGCAGAGTAGATTAAAAATACCATAGAGCATCAGAATCAGGATGATCTGAATTTAAATCCAGTAGGAAATATTTAGCCCAATATCAGTCACATGTGGGGAGCACTGTAAATGTTCCCTCCCCCTTAATTTAAAAGGAAATGTAGAATGCCCAAAGTCCACCATTCTTGATTATTTCTCTAATGCTACTTCCTCATGCATTCATCCACCAGTTCATTTCTTGATTTGTCTATTGATTAATTAATTAATTAATTAATTTAAAAAAATGTATTAAATACCTACTTTGTGCCAGAACATGTGTTAAGTGCCATAGAAACAATGGTGAGTAAAATAGACATGATTCCTGCCATCATGGAGGTTACATTAATCAAAGAATCATCTAAACATACAATTACAAATTATGAAGGTTACACTGAAGAAAAAGTACATAGTCTTTTCTGAACATATAACAGGGATCCAATCTAACTGGGAGAGGTGAGGGAGGAAGGTGGTCAATCATAGCTTGAGTTGAGATCTGAATAATGAGTGAGAACTAAATTGGCCAACTAGTGAGGAAAGGGTAGAGAGGACAGCAGTTTCAGTGGCCCTGTGGTGTGATGAGAGCGGCATGTTCGGGAACTAATATGGTTGACGAAGTGGTTAGTGAGGGAGTTCAGAGGAGAATGACACCAGAAGAGGACGAAACAGGATGGAGAATTAGGTTAGGGAAAGCCTCACGAAGTTTGTGAAGGACTGTTATAAGAACAAGATGAGGGAATGGAACATTTTTACATGGGATATACATGGTGGGATAGGAGAGGACAAGGATGTGATCACATATACTCTGGAAAATGATACCCATGTCTACCCCGACATGGATGGTTTGAGGCTTACGGTCATTGCTCCGAGTCTAGGTTTACTTAGAGTCCATATCCTCCATGATTACTTTCTCTGGGCTCTTAAGAGGCACCACCAGTCTCTCTACAGTGAAAGTCAAAAAGCTTGGCTTCAGCATCTAAAGATATGGTTGATGATGATGGCCACTGTCTAATGTTCTCCTCCCCTCCCCCTTTTTGGATGTATTTTATTGGTTTAAGCAAATCATCTTCCTCTGCATGCTGACATCAAAAACTGTAGGAGTGAGTTCTCTTTGTGGTGGAAAAGAATGAAATAGATCCACCAAGAGAGGTACAGATGGGAAATAAGAGTCCCCGTGATATTTGAGTGTCTGGATTAGGCCATCGTGAAACTTTTTCCACTCCTACTTTTTCCATGGTTTGGGTTTCCTGGGCCAACAAATTTCTTTTTGTGCTTAAGCCAACTTGCAGCCAAAAGAGTCCTGTCTAATACACTCAACTCATTCAAGAAGTTCTCAGGGACCAAGTTTTGCTTTGTGTGCTAATTAATTTAACTCAAGGATTAGCTGGGATCACTCTGTCCTTTGGATTTAAATAAAATTTGGCACAAACCTGCATCCCACATATAGAGAGAAAGGACAGTGTTTTGTTTTGTTTTTTTCCCTTGGGATTCTTGTTTGAGTGTGTGTACTGAGGTGGGGGCAGGAGACATGGCAGTGAGAAGGGAGTATGTAAAAATTCTCTCACGGCTGGTTCTGCCTTCAGTGAACCCTCAGCCGTATTCAGTTCTCACATCTGTCAACTCTTCTCTTTCCCTGCCTTCCAAATCAGGAACACAATCCTGTTACCTTGATTACCTCCAAATCATTGTCACCAGGAATGGATGTGTTGGGTACGTCTTGCTGGCAGATGTCTGGGTGGCAGAGATGTTGGCATATCAAAATTGCAAGAAACTTAAATTTAGACATCAAATCTTCTTAAATTCTACCAGAATTTCCCGGTGATCACTCTTCATTGTATGCTTCTGCCTCCCATCACGCTGTTCTCACCTTACCCCTTGCTGGGTTGTCCAGTTCTCAGTCCTTTGGAATTCCTTTGCAGACAAATTTCCCTGTCTTCTGATTTTTCTGTCTCCTTGTAGAACCTCCCATCTAGAGCAGTCTGGAGACATACGCTGCTTACAAATGCAGTCCCCCACCTTGAGAAAAACTCTCTACAAGCTGCTAAGTGAAGATTCTTTTCAGCCCACTTCACTATCTATCTATACACTCTGTTTTTGCCTCTTTAATATCTCCTTTACTTTCTATTGTTATTTTTACCCCTCCCCCTAAATGTAGCAAAAAAGTCCCCCCAAAAAACTCTTGGCACTGATTCTTGGTGGTGTGCTTTGCACTCACTGAGCAAATGGTTTTGAAAGGATCATTTTCCCTCATCTACTGGGATCTGGGGAGAGGCCCCAGACCTCTACCCGCCACCTCTGCAACTCAGTAATTCTAAGGTACCAACTTGGCAACAGCTCTGAGCAGTCTCTTTTGTGACATGCAACCCTTCCCCTTTCCTCCCTCTCCCCACAACCAATAAGAGCTTTGGCAAAAGAAAGAAAGAAAGAAAAAAAAAAAAACCTGACGGGGTTCCAGCTCTTCTCTTGTCTTTCTCTCCCTGGTCTCATGTTACGTGAATGAGGAGGCTCTCTGTTGATTGAACACGTTTGAGCTGACAGCTTCCCTTTCTTCTTTTGCCATGAGAAAGCGTTCAGGGGCTCAGGCATGCTACCTCTTCCATGGCACAGAGATTGAACAATGCACCTGCTCAGGTCAGCCTCAGGGGTATAGGATTACTCAGTCCTTGACCCCACAGTAGCTGGCCCTGGCACTGCTGTCCCTCTGCTGTCCACTCATGTACCTTGTTCCAAGGAACATGGCTGATTGACCTTTCATCCCAGGCTCAGCTTTCTTCTTGAACACAGGAGAAGGAAACGCAGGGAGGGCAGAGCAGTGAGGTGTATCTTCTGTGGCACAAACACATGACCTTACTAATGTCAGTGGTCTAGTGGATTTTCCTAACTATAGCCAAGAGGATTGCCTGTAGGAGCTAGAATAAAGCTATAAATACCCTCTTCACCCTTTCATCTTCCTGGTAAACTGTAAACAGTAAAATGCAAGTATTATGCATTATTTTTGCATGCCATACAGTTCCCAGAGCATACATTCCACATGCCAGATCCTAAAAAACTTAGAGGTCAATATAAAAGGTAAAAAGATGTCAGGTGTCACAAAAAACGTTAATCAACAGTTAATCATTGTGGACGCCATTACTATTTATTGAACACTGAATTACACACTAGGTACTATGCAAAACAAAGTCCTTCAAATGGAATGTCTCATTGAATCCTCCCAACAAGCTTGTGAATTGAATTTGATCTTTCTCTCTATCTGATAAACAGAGACAGGTTTTATTTAAAACCCAACAAATTTGGAGTCAGAATTTTAACCCAGACTACCTCTACTCTATGCTGAATTGCATACTAAATTCATGCATGTCATGGATGTATCAAGAAAGCAGTCTTGACTCTTGATAAATATAGTACAAGTGTTAATGGGAGAAATCATATCTATGCAAGGAAAAGTGAAGGGAGTTTTTCTCTTTGAATGTTCCTTGTGTTGTGTTTTCCTGTAAACATCATCCTTCTTTTGATGGTTTCCACTGACACTCTGATGCTAGATAGACTTAAGGAGTTCAGATTCCCTGAGAGGTATCTTTGAAGCAAAACTGAGAGTTTAGAGACTCCTTCTCTCATCCTAAGACTGAATAAGTGTTTTAAGGAACAGAAAAATCAGAGATTTGGCATGTGGTGTTCAGAAAATCAAAGCACTCTAATGACACACAGGTCACACTGCTTGAAGTAGTGACGCAGCTCACTGACACTCTGCTCAGTTTTCTTTTCTTTTTTTCTTTCTCTTTTTCATTTTTGATAGTTTCTATTTTTGTGTCATTAAATTCACAAATTTTTCCTTCTGCAGTGTCTAATCTGTCTTTAATCCCATCCAGTACTTTTCCTCTTACACATTGTAGTTCTTATTTTTCCAAGTTCATGTTCCTACTTGACAAGTACAATCGTTCCTCTGTTTATTTCTGTTTACTATGTAGAATGCATTATAATAATTTTAATGTTTCTTTCTGTTCATTCTAATATCTGAGTCAGTTATGGGTTGGTTTCAATGGGTCGATTTTTCTCCTCATAATGGATTCTATTTTTCCCATTTCTTTGCATGCCTGGTAATTTTTGATTGGATACCAGATACTTGTCAGTAATATGCCTCATTCTCCAGGAGGACTCCCTGCAGAGCTACAGAATCTTTTTCTGTGTGAGCCTTTCCTCTTGGTACTCTGCCTGCAAACACTAGCTGTCACGCTGTCCTTGGACCCTGATGTTCATATCCTCAATCAGGGAGGTTGCCTGCACTGCCTGGGTTTCCCTTCCTGTTCCACAGACTAGAAACTCTCTCAGTGGAGTAAGCTGGGGAAACTGTGGGGTTCTTTTCATTTGTTTCCTGCCTGTCAGGGACCTCTGTTCTTTGTTGACTGATGTCCAATGTCTTGAAAACCATTATTTCATGTCTTTTGTCTGTCTTTCAGTGATTTCAGGAGCAAAGTTCTCTGTTACTACATCATGGCTGAAAATGAAAGCCCTGAAGATTATTTTTTTAAATAAATGATTTATAATAACAGAAAGGGTTGCTAATAATATGTGATCCCTTTGGCTTTCAGATATATCTTGGGCTGACTTATTAGCACAGTAGGTTATGGCATATTCATTACATGTTCATTGCAAAAGATAATGAACATTTTACTTCTAAAATGTTCTAACATTAAGGTGCAAGGTGTGAGTGTAGCAGTAAATACTGATTGACTAATCTTTCAGAACTCTGGGAGTTAAATTTGACAAAATATCGGTGAACGTATTCTCAGTCTACAGGACAATTACGGATGACAGCCCGTCTATGATGCTAATGGAACAAATAATGATTCTGTAAAGTTTTAGAACAGATGGGCAGTTATTTCTGTTTCTACAAAGTCGATGCTGAAGATAAGAGTAAATTTGTTTTCTTCTAACCAGGGAATTTTGTTTATGATATGGGAAAACTCATTCCTCATAAAGAATAGGAGTTAGCTTGTCAGTGACTCAGAGGGCTGCGAAAACTCCCAGGCAAATGGTAATTGCTTTCATAGATATTTGTCAAATAAAAAATCGTATTATCTATTAATTACAAGAACAGCAAACTGGTGGCTTGTGTGCAGTGTCCTTCCTGTCCACAGAGTGTTTTAAAAATCAGGAGATTTCATATAACAATCCAGATTTTTAGTTTCTCTTTGATGAGGGAATCTCTCATCTAATAAACTTGACCCCTGTTATGCATTTGTATTAGCTGCATGGCCTGTGTATTCATCTGAATGCAGAACCCCTTCCTCAATACTTCATCCTTCTTATTTTTAAATTGAAACATCTTCCTAATAAAGATAATGCCTACAATATTGTGAGTAGTAAAAACATATCACAGAAACAGGCTTGCTCTAAAGGCACTTTAAACTTACTACTTTTATCTTCTGATGGTTTAAACTAATGGCCGCAAAAACTGTGACACTACTCCCATTGAAAGAAAGGATCTATGTCTTTTCTCTTTTTTTTCCCCCTTGAATCTAGACAGGCTTATGATTCAGTTGGAACCAATAGCATGTAGAAGAAGTAACACTGTGTGATTTCCTAGCATAGGTAATAAAAGTAGGCAACTTTTATTTTGTTTGCTGAGGTATCTGCCTTTGGAGCCTAGAGCTGCCAATTATGCTGTTCAGCCACTCTGAGGCTGCCATATATGGGGAAGCCCAGGCCTCATGCAATAGGGGCTGTAACCAACAGTTCCACCTGAGGTCCCAGCCAGCAGCCATCATGAACTGTCAGACCTGAGTGGACATGCCTCCAGGTGATTTCAGATTTCAGCCATCAAGTCATCCTTCGCCATCAAGAATTCCTAGCTGAGGCCTCAGACACTACGAAGTAGAGATAAACTGTTCCCCCTAGGCCCTGTCTAGATTTTGACTCACAGAATATGTGAGCATGAAAAAAAATAGTTGTTTTAAGATGCTAAATTATAGGGTAGCTTTTTCACACAGCAATAGTAACTGGGACATAACTATTTCAAAACTTACTTGAAGTAACTCTACACTGAAGAACACATTCAGTGATCTGAACCTCTCTGTCTGTAAAATTGGGATGATAGTTTCTATAAGACTAAGCTAATGAAAGCATGAAAACATGTAAAATGCCAATGAAAGTGTCTGCACATGGTAGGTTCTTGCCCTTAAAAATAATTAAAACAAGAACAATTTATTGCTATGTAATACTAGTTTCACAATAGATATTTAGTTCATCTGTCTTCTTGTATTTCCCCCCCAAATCCTAATCCCTCATTATAAATAGAACTGGTGCTGAAGAAATTATATGGATTCTGGGTGAAAAATCTGGTTAAATGGAAGGCACACTACACCAAGACAGCATTCTAGGCTCCTTGGTAAAAGAACAAAACAAGACTTTCTTTTACCCTTTAAATCAGCTGTAATTGGACTTGTAGGTTTTTCAGAAAATTGAAAAAGTTAATTCCAGGAATGATAAAACATTTGATACCTTAGAGTCCTCAAGCTCTTTGTTTTAACTAAACACGTCCACCCTACCCTCCACAAATATGTTATCTACATTGACAGTCTTTGTCTCTAGGGCCAAGACTTTTTCTTTAGGTAGGGGTTCCCTAACTGCAGTTTCATATTGCCTTTCTTGCATTAAACCATAGCTGTGGTATATATTGGCTGCGATTTTTTTTTTTACTTCAGTCTCTTTAGAGAGGAGTGAGAACTTAATGGAACTCAAGAGGCAGTTGAGTCAGACCCCTTTTATATTTTTGCAGCCTAATTTGATAGCCATTTTTAGGTCACTCATCACTTATTGATTCTTTTTAAAGTATGTGTCTTAGTTTTGAACACCCATTCTTTTTTTTTTTTTTTTTTTGCATTTGTATTACATAAGGGGCTACACCTGTGACTTGGTCACGCACACTCACTTCAGACCCTTATATCTTTGTATGTGTGTTATAGTTAAGTTCCATACAAGGAGCCCATAAAAGGGTTACAGATGGCATTCAGTGGGAGGAAGGGGGAGTTACAACTTTTCACTCTGGCATTGGAAAGGTGTCAGTAAAGACTCTTTGAGTCAGGAGCTTTCCTTTGCCACATGTGGAAGGATGGTGGAGTTGGAAATGGTAGCAATATGGTGGAGAATACTCTCTGCAGATGACAAGTCATGTGCAAAGACGGAGGCAGTCAGGTTCAGGTCCTATTTGGTGAATAATGAGCACCCAATTTTCCTGGAGGTAAGTAAGCTATGTCTACAGGGAGGGTGATCCTTACACCTCAGTTTTCCCAGGACATTCCAGACTTATGCTTGTTGTTCAAGAATCCCCACTCAAGTCAGCACTTGTCCCAGAGATAAGTGTCCTGGTTTGAACAATAAACTATATGGTCACCCTAACTAAAGGAGAGGAATAGGAAGGATTAAGGATAAAATGCCAGGTAACGGTTTTTGACTTAGGGAGGCACTTAAAAGACATGGAAGAGTTGCGGAGTTTAGAGAGGGCAAAATTTTCGAAGGGTCCAGTTGGTGACATGGCAGATTATAAAATGGGTGAATGAGAAGAGGAATAAAGAAATTTAAATTGAGGCTTCTGGTAATAAGTAGCTTAGGAAGGCAGCCAGGAGAAGGGTTAGGGGTTGAGAAAATGCAGGTGAAGGCATAGACAGGAATAAAACATGAGAATTTAATATTGAAGCATCAAATTCCTTGAGAGGTGCACGGTTGGGAAACAGGATTTCCTGTCCTTTTCCTTGGGTCACTTGGTGGCATGGTTTAATGGCTAATCCAGATCCTTCTGGAATGGAAAGAATAAGAAATCAACCCTTAGGTCTCGTAGCTCTTCCAGCTTGGAGATGGGCCTTGTAGGTGTGCAACACTTTGCTGTTGAGAATAAATCACCAAGATTCTGTCTCCCACCTACATTTTGGGAGATGAAAAGAAGTGAATTATTAGTCTAGAGATCTCACCTCCATTCTAGATTCACTTCCCACCTTTAGTTTCTCATTGGAAACTTGAGAAAAGGTGGATTTCTTTATGTGTGTTATGGTCTTCCCTTGAAGAGGAGGTGACGAGAAAAAAAATTTTTAAATGGGGCCAAGCACTCACAGAAGTAATTTCTTTTTCTCATTTTCAAGCCAGAAAAGTCACCTTTCCGCACAACTCCCACATGTTAAAGCTATGTTTTTATCTTGATATCTGAAAAACATTTGGATAACACTAAGTTCTCTACACAGATGTGGGGTGCTTTATATAAAAGACACATGTATGACCCCTCCCTTTAAGTCCCCCCACTCCACCTTCAGCATACATTTCCCCTGGCGCTTTTCATCCTGTTAGAGAGACTCTGAAATGAAGTAGAAACTTTTCTGGAGATTTGACAGAGAGGAAGCTCTTTCTCTTTTTGCCTCTGAGATGCAGGGTTTGCAGAGGCTTTGTGGAGGCGGGGGTCTGAGCTCGGCGTGAGCGCTCGCTGACACAGGTGTGTACTTTCAATCCATCTTCCTGCCAGTTCACAACCCACTGGCCTCAAACTCTGCTTTGGCCAGTGCCTGCCCATTCTCAGCCAGATAACAATTTCAGGTGCTTTTTCAAGCATGTAGAAGTCAGCGTGGACACAGGAGGGCATAGTCTTGGGCGCTGTGTAGAAGGTTAACTGACTTGGAAATCTGTTTCCGAACTGTAGGAATCAAAACGACTCTGAGTGTTCATCTGTGAGGACAGGATCATGACCCACGGCAGAAAAACAGCCAAGTAGGTGTTTGCTCTTTCCGTAAGTATTGGACCACCTCCTCCAGGGCCTGGAGATAGAGCAGTGAGCAGAGCAGCAAAAATTCCTGCCCCTTTGGAGCCTACATTTACTGAAGCAGAGAGAGAGAGAAATGATAAATAGTATAGTAAATAAAATAAATGGTAATGAAGGGAAAAAAAATCAGGGGGAAAGGAGATGATGAGGGTGAAGGAGTTTAAAATAGTGAGTAGGGAAGCCAGGGAAGGCCTCACAATAAGGTTACTTGCTTCCTTTGGGCATTTCCTAGAATAAGTCCAAGCCATGTCTCGTGGACGGGTATCCCAGGCAAATGCAAAATCCCTGATATGACACGTTCCGGGGCAGCCAGCAGGCCAGCGCTCTAGAACGAATTATTTGTCCAAGTGGTTTTTCATGTTTTCTCTGCACAGTGAAGGCCTAAGATCTAACCTAACACAGTGTGTATTAGCTGTTCCATGTATCGATTAGATTATCATTAACCCTAGGGAACATTTGGAAAATACTGGGCTTGAATCCCTGTCCAAGCTATTCCAGTTGAGTAGGTCTCGGGGGATGGCCAGGCACCTGTCTTTGTAGACAGCTTCCCAGGTAGTTTAGATGATGTGTAGTTCTAGGGATCAGTTATGTAGATCCAATCCATTATGATCTCCAGCTTCATTTTGGCTACAGCATCTATGGATTCTTCCTTTTCAGGGCAGTAAAACATTAAGGTCAATATGATTAATGTTGGATTCAGTTATTTTATTGGTAGGGAGAAGGCGTGGTGAAGACAGGCTAATGTTTTTGTCTTATGCTCAGGAACTGCAACACAATTTCCAATTGCACTATAGATTTGTGCTGGGCTTTGCTTTCTTTCCATGAGAACTGGCCACTGTCTTCAAAAGGTTCTAGTTGCTCTACTCATGTCTCACCGTAGCCAAGGAAGGATTAAATAAGCCAACTGTGAGTAGGGGTAGATATAAATAGGATTCACCAGGAACTTGAATACAACTTGAAATATTCTGTTCTTATATCTCCTGCCTGATGGTCTTGTGTTCCATCATTTCCACAATGTAGAAAAATGGGCACGCATAACTCTTTGAGTTTTATGCCTAAGAGCTTCTGCCGTGAGAGAGTCTGACTTCTAGTCCCTGACTCTCACATCTAAGAAATTTCCAGGGAGGAGACTCAGTGACCTGTTCTTGGTCAGGGGCCTCCTATGGAGTGGATGGAACACGGCCAGTGCCATATAAGAGCGTGGCAGCTCCTTTAGTAGCCATCAATGAGAGAATGACGGCTCCCAGGAGAAGGATGGGGTGAGTGTGTATGAATCCTCCCTTCGCTGTTCACTCCAGAGGCGAAACTTGCCTTGAAACTTTTCCTTTGAAATTGATTTAGAGCCAGGGTAATTTAGATTTAGAGCCAAACCCAAAGTCCTTAAAATTGGGTGAACGGCCCTCCTAGATCTACTTTCCTATTACTGTGCTGTAACTTCCTCTTTGAGCATCATTCCTAAGCTCATGCCACTCTAGTCACACTGGTCTCTCCAAGCAAGGCCTTTGAAGTTGCTGTTGCTACTGCCTGGAAAAGTTCCACCCCAGAAAGCTACATGGCTCATGCCTCCTTCTGGTCTTCTCTGAAATAGTTTTCTCAGTGAATCTCTCCCCGTCCATCTTATTTAAAATTGTACTTCTCTGACCCCAGAACTCCCAGTAGTCCCCAACAGTTTCATCCATAGCCCTCATTATCACATGACATCCTCTGTCTTAAGTATTTGCTGTGCTTTTCATTCACTACAACATTAGCTTCACAAAGCCAGGTTTTTTGTTTTTTGTTTTTTGTTTTTTGTTTTTTTTTGGTCTGTCTTGTATTCTCGGCCCCTGGAGCAATGCCTGGCACATAGTAGGCACTCAGCAAATAGTGAGTGACCAGTAAAGTTCAGATTTATCGTATTAAGATATCCGTAGGTATTCCACAGCTATACTTTTCCAGGACTTTCCATGACTAGGAACCCCCAGGTAGAGGGTCCCACCTGAGCCTCCTTTGGGTTGACTCCAGCGATGATTCTAGACAATGAACAGAAGAGCAGGGAGGCTGGTGTTGGCATAGCAGCTGCTGGGTTGGGAAGGCATCTATATTACTCAAACACAGCGGCATCCCTGGGGAGAGGGTAACCTCGAGGCTCTGCAGGTCTTTTCAATATCTTGGATTAAATGAACTGTGAAATATTTGTTTTATTAGGAGAGCTTGGGTTTGTTTCTGAGGCTTTACATCGTGTCTGTTCTGGGCAGCTGATACATAGCAGAGTGGAGAGTGTACTGTGTTTAAAGAACTCACGGGAACCTCTCCCATTACTTGGGGTCTGTTTTCAGGGGCCCCTCTCATTTCTCCTCCAAGACCAGCACTCTCTTTGTTGATACAAAGCACTGGGGAAGACAAGGTTCCTGTCGGTAAAGAACTATGGAGGGGAGCAGCCTCATGTACCACCGAGTGCAGAGGAACTCAAGAAATCCTTTTTCACCAAAATGGCTGCAACCTATACCATTTCTGACTGGGGCAAGTGCATTCAATGAAGACAGGACTGGGAGTTCAGGAAGAGTCAGTTCCTAAAGCTGACAGAAACTAGAGAAGTTTTATGCAATGTGAATGAAAAGCCCCCTCATGTGTACAGATGTGCTGAATACAGTTCTGCAGCATCTCCTGCTAAGTGCGTTGCTCTTAAATCGCATTTTCCGCCTCTTGTCTAGGAAAGCTGAGGGTCTCTGAGGTTCACGGGGGAAGCCCTACTTTCTGAGTGGGGAGTGATAAAGCCCAAATCCCCATGGTGAATTCCCATGGCGAATGGAATGGGAGCCTCCACGTTCTTAGCAATGAGTATTGAGCTTCTTCCTTTCTGCTACAGATTTGTCATTGACTCACCTGTGGATATACATCCAGCATTCTGTGACTGCAGACACAGAACCCACAGGTATGGGGGGCCGACTGGACGACACCGTTTTATACATATAAGGGACTTGAGCAGCTGTAGATTTTGTGTATGTGTGATCGTATGTGTGTAGATGTGGGTGCATAAGTGCATAGGAGAAGTTTGGGAGTATGTACCCTCCCAATGTTTAACTTTTCAGTGCTATGAAGAAAAGAAAGAGTGGTCTGGGGTAAAAGAAAGCGTTTCACTTTTAGCCTTATGCGATGTTAAAATTTTGGCATCTTTTTTGGTACCAAAATGTATCCATGCATTATTTGTGCAGTTTTAAAAAATGGTAAAAAAAATTGTAATTGGCAAATGAAATCACTAACTTATGACAAATTGACTGGTGTTTCCTTTTCTCTTTCCTCCATTTCTTGCCTGTTCCAAACGATCACAGTGGTAGCGGACTGGGGAGGGGAAGCTAATCACATCAGGTAGGAATCATTGTTCCTCTAATGCTTCCGACCTACTTTTCTACATACATATGCCATTTTTCTCACACTGTCCATTATACCTAGAATTCTTCCTTTCCCAGCTCTTGGTGTCTTCAATTACAAATTCTGTTCATCCTTTAAGACCTATCTAGATTAAATCACCTCCATGACACTTTTTCTCATTTGTTCATCAAACATCTTATCCATCCATCTAACCATTCATCATTTAGTGAATCGTTACTAAATGCCAAACATTGTGTGGAACTTTAGGTAATACAGATATTATTCCTGCCTCCTTGAAGACAACATTATAAAGACAGAAAATAAATAATCCAGCAATCGAATGAATATAAAATGTAAAACTGTAATGAATGCTAGAAGAAAAATAAACATTATACCCTGATAGAGAATAAGGAAACAGCACCCAAATGAAGTAGGGTGATCAGAGAGGATGCTTATCCTAAGATATAAAAATGGAAAAAACGAGAAACATCTCAAAGGATGGAGGAGAGGAAATATGGGGATGTTTTCACAGGGGAAACATAATACATATGATCTCCTTTGCTCCTGAAATCCTTCTATATCTGCTCACATTGTTCATTGTGTGTATCATGCCTCTGCTCATATTCTTGATTTTCAGGCTTTGGGGCAGCTTTCAGTTCCCTATCATGTAGCAGGGAACCAACAAACTGAGTCCAGCATCTGGGGACTCCAAAGCAGGAAGAAGGAATTCCCTCATATTATCTCAAAGACATCTTAAATTTCATTGATACCCTCTCTGGAGAATCTCTAAAGACACAGAGACTGTTTCCAAACTGATCTTTGGGACTGAATATTAAATTGGCTTTACTTTTCCACGTTGCCTCTCTGCTAGATCTTTACTCTGAACCAGGAAAGAAAGATTTCCATTATCTACTAATGCAGTTCTGGTTGGATAGAATCAATCCTTGGGCCAAACTTTATTTAAAGTCATTTAACGTTTTATTAAAGAGGAAGTACTTCCTTTCCTTTGTGTTCCCTCAGGCCTGTGGGTTTTTATTTATTTTTTAATAGGAAAGAGAAAGTGTAGTTTTGGTAGACTAGAAATTGTTTTCTTTAGTGAAATATATGGACTATAGAATATATCCAGCCTATAATCACCTCTCCATGACTCTAAACTGAGTTGGTGCTCTTTTACCAAATTAATGAGTTGTTAGTCATCTTGATTTTCCCCTAAGGTCTGGCCTTAAGGCATGCAAAGGTTTTTATTTTCTAAACCAGAAACCAGAAAATACCTTTGCTCTCTCTCGGGAGTAGGGGATAACATCTTCAAGACGAAGGCACTAGAGAGAACAACTCCAATTTCAGGAACAGATGGTAGTCAGAATAAAGTGGAAAACACCTTGCCATCTCTGGAAGGTCATAGAATCTTAGAAGGAATTTTGAAATTATTTAGGTCACTCCTCTACCCAGTGCTAGAATGTGTGTATTTTTTAAAACATTTTTTAATTGAGTTATAGTCATTTTACAGTGTTCTGTCAAATTTCAGTGTAGAGCACAATTTATCAGTTATACATGAACATACCATACATTCATTGTCGCATTCTCTTTCACTGTGAGCCACCACAAGATCATGCGTATATTTCCCTGTGCTACACAGTACAATCTTGTTTATCCATTCTAGAATGTGTATATTATAATCCTAAAAACTGATCATGTATCTCCCCCATAAATATTTCCCTTGGTGAGAAACATAGTACTTTACATTCTAGGACAGATCATTCTTTTTTTCAGTTATCTCTGGTTATTAGACATTACTTTTCACACCAGTTTCATCCCATAACCTTTGATGAGACAAAACCTACAGTTCTACCATCTTCCTGGTAATCCTAAGAACATGTCTTATCCATGGCTTAATTAAAACTAAATTGGGCTTTGAAGCAGACGATTCAAATTATGTCTCCACAAATTAGTTGATCTCAGGCAAGTTCTTAATTTCTATGCCTCAATTTCCTCCTCTATAAAATGTAGATAGTTACCTACCCCACTAAATAATTGTGTGAATTAAATAAGAAAAAGTGTGTGAAAATGCCTCACATATGCCCAACACATAGTGGGTGGCCCATCAGTTTTCTTTTCTCAGGATTACTTCAAGAGCCTGAGCACAATTTTCAGGGAAGCAATGTCTTTGTCTGCAAGTAATGGGGAACTCAAATATTATTGACTTTATCATAAGGACATTTCTTGTTTATTGATTAAAAATCTCAAAGATAGGAAGCCTTCAGTTTGTTCTGGTAACTTCCCGGTCTCATGGAGGACCCAGGCTCTACCTCTCTGCTCCACTGTTCCTAGCATCACTGGCTTTTCCCTCCAAGCTTCCAGCACTCTAGCTGTAAGATGGCCGCTGTAGCCCCCGGCACGGTGGATGAATTCAAGGCAGAAAGAAAAAGGGAGGAGTGGCATCTGTAACTCTCTTTTCACTCCCTTTCCCTTTTTCAGGAAGCAAAGTAGTGTTCCCTGGAGCCTCCCTGTAGACTTTTGCTTGTCTTTCATTGCCCAGACTGGGCGAAAGAACCATTCACTCTGCACGGTGAGCTGGGAAGGTGATGTAGGCAAGAGGAAAGGAGGAGGATGGGGATGCCCAGGCATTAGCCAAATAACCACAGCTGCTCCCGTAGCATCTTTCAGGTTTCCCCCAAATCGTCAGTTCTCCAGGCTTATCACCCCCTGTTGCCTCAGCAGCTCTGAAAATGACTTGATTTGCATACCCTTTGCTCCTTGAGTCTCCTTGGTTGGGTTAATCACGGTCAGAACAAGGTAATGGCTGTATCCCTTGGGTCTCAATCAGAGAGCAGAACCGCTATGAGTATAATGAACTCCGGGGTTTATTGTGGGATTCGATTTTACAAAATGTAGGAGGAGCTGGAACAAGTTAGGTCCAGAAAAGGGAGGTGTTAGATCAGAGAAAGGTCACTAACCAGCTTTCCAGAGGTGCGGACACTGGGAAACAAGTCATAATTTGTCGGGGGGAATCTGGGAAGCCAGGCATGTTCAGCTGCCAGAGCCGGGCCACAGAAGGGATCTGGTAAAGAAATTTCTGGAAGGCTGTTGTCTCTATGTCTAGGGGTGAGCCAGGGTGACTGCTGGTCAGTCAGACCTGTGGTCAGGAAGAAGGGCTGCATGCCCGGGAAAGCTAGGACAAGCCAGAACCTATCAGCCCCTCTTTTCTGCCTCTCACTTCATCTAACCACAGTGAATCTTAGAGCATAAGTTCAGAGTGATTCCAATGCATCCAGTGTAGTTCCTCCAAACCCAGGATCTGTCAAGCATGGGGCTGTCCACCCAATGGACTATGGCTGTGGTGATGTTTCACGCACTTTAGAGCAGATTCTCCGAGGGTGTATCAAACGAGGGATATAGGGCCTATTCTAAAGGTAAAAAAATAGGATTAGCATGAGATATGAACGTAAGTTGCTCATATGAATCCATTAGGGGAAAGAAAAGTAGGAACTTAGATTGTGAGCATAAAGGAGAAGGAAGAGAATGGAATTCTGAAGCAGAAACTGTGCCCCGCCCCAATCATGTTCAAGCCCTTCACATCTCCACTACTAATTTTTGTTTCTTTAACTTCTGTTTCTAAACCCCAAGACAGCAGTTTTTCCTGAAGAGTATTTTTTTCCTTTTAGAATTAAATCTTTCATCTTTGTCTTGATTTGTATATCAGTAAATGTTTAGCAGTGTGTTAACTGTTATCTTTTGTGTACTGAAGCAAGAGATTGTTTAGAATAATTAAATCATGGGCTGTCTCCTGCACCCGTCTCACTGCTGGTTCTCTTTTCATCTAGGTGATAAAAGCCAGACATGCATTAATCCACATCAAATTGTCTCATGATAACTTGAAAAATTATGAGAGAATGTTATCTAATCATGAAAATAAGTTAAATTCTTCCTTTTCTATAAATAAGAGGGTCTCTTTTTTTTCTATTTACAAAGCAGACAGAACATCAGTGAGTAGGGCCATTTTTCTATTCCATTATGGAACACATGATATATTTATTGTTTCTAAGATTTGTTTCTTAAGGCCGGTTTGTCAAAAGGACAGCCTGACCTATGTCTTCTCTGCATGGCAAGCTGAATGCCAAACAAATGTCTCCTTCATTCCAAAGACATTATTCTGTTCTATTCAGGTAGAAGATGATGCTTAACTTAGCAGCAGGAAATTGCTTAACTGGAGTACCTTCTGATGGCAAACTTATTTCACAGACCTTTGTAGAGAAGGTAAGTTTTGATGACAGTGCTAGTTAAAGCAATAGTTCCAACCTGATTTCCAATGATTATTGTCCAAATGGGAACACTCTAATGCTGGGATTTCCTTATAAAACTTGTAACCCTAGAAAAGTCACATTAAAAAAAAAAAGCCAGCACAACTTAAGGATATATACAAAAGCCAGCATTGTAAATCCCATATTGCTCTGGACTTGGGAAAATAAGCAGATGGAACATATTGGAAGGGCTGAGGGCACAGATGTCTTCTTGGCTTGGGTTCAGAGTGAAAGAAGAAGCCCATTTTATAGCTGAGTCTGGGATAGGAAAGATCCAGAAACAGAGGGCTGAAAAACCAAGTACACAATGTTTAATGAACTGTTTTTCAAGACAACCATTACAATATTTAAGCAACAAGTCATTGTTTGGGGGCGTGCTATTCTAACTGATTTAAATATTTGTTTTGAGTGGGAAGAGCTTTTCGCTGGTGGTTGAGTTATGCTGGGTGTCCTTAGATCTTCCATTTACAGTAGCATTGCTACCGTTCCAGAGAAGGAGAGCGCTTACCCTGTTGAAGCCCTAAGCCCTTTGTTCATTACAAACATTGTCTCCACTGTGTTTAATAAACTTGGCACGAATGTTTACTGTGTCAAACTTTCTTTTAAATGTGAAAAAATAAAATCAGCTTTTATGTTCGATTTAGGGACCATGCTGCTAAAGGAGAAGCCATAAAAATAATTCACTTCTATTGTTCAGTTTTTGTGATCAAATTTATGCATATCTGTTGAAAAAGAAGAAAAAAATTAAATCACCAGAAATCCTTTTGTTAGAAAACAGAGTTAAAATTTTGTAATAAAGCTTTCCAGTCATATATGTATCCTTTTTTGTATTCCTGTTGTTTTCTTCCAGCAATGTTATAGGTTGTTCCTTGTCAATAAATATAGATATAGATCACCAACTTGAATAGATACCTATATTTTATCTAATCTGTAGTTTATCTAACCTATCTACCATTTGTAGACACCATGATTGCCTTTATCTATCTATCTGTCTGTCTCTCTATCTATCTATCTATCTATCCCCTACCTTTTCAATAACATAGCAATGCCTATCTACATACTTCTCTGTGTGCTTGTCCGATTATTTCCCTGGGTTGAATTCCCAGAAGCAGAATTGCTGGATCAACAAGTCTGCACAAGTTTAACTTTTGATAGGTATTGCCAAATTGCCTGCCAAAATTTCAAACCCATTATACTCCCTTCAACAGGATATGAGACTGTCTTTTCTCCATATGCTCACTAGCACCAAGTAATAGCAATCCAATTAATCTCTGCCAAGCTGAAAGGCTAACACAGCCACAGCGTTAACATTTTTTTGTTCTTATTTGTGTATTTAAGATTATTATTGTTTCTACATCTTGTTATATGTTAACTAGCACAGAACATTATGAATGTCTAGACTATGAGCTTCTATTCATTGTGTTTGCACTTTCATTGTATTTTGAAGAGATTATATGATATAGCCTAGAAGTTAGCAGGTCTGGCATTTAGTCCCTAACGGGGTTAGTTAACACTTCTCCCTAAAGACATCTGTAAAATGGGAGCAATTATAATCCATGCACAGCCATGAGGACTACTTTCTTCTATTGGGAAGAGGAGGTTTTGTGTTTGTTTACTTGGGGTTTGGATTTTTTGTTTGCTTTTTAAATTGCTGTTCACTCTCATGGTAGGCAGCCTATAAAAGGCCCCCAACTTCCTAGTCTTCACATCCTGTATAGTCTCCCCTTGGGCATGAGCTGGATCTAGTGACTCATTTCCAACTAATAGAATGCAGCAGAACTGACGGGGTACCACTTCTAAGACTGGATTACTCAAGACTCTGGCTTCCATCTCGCTCCACATCTCTCACCCTTTCTCACCATCTACTGCTCTCTCTTGGAGCCTTAGCTGAGTAGCTCTATGGAGAGGTCCATGGAGCAAGAAACTAATGTCTCTGGCCAACAACCAGCAAGGACCTGGGGCCTGCCACCTGCCATGTGAGCAAGCTTGGAAGCAGACCCTGCCCCAGGCCAGCCTAGAGATGACAGCGGCCACAGCTGTGACACTGACTGCAGACTGTGAGAGACTCCAAGTCAGAGGCACCCAAACAGGTTGTGCCTGAACTCATGATCCTCGGAAACTGAAAAAATAATTGTTTGTTGTTTTAAGCCACTAAGTTGTAGAATAATTTGTTATGCAGAAAGAAATAACTAATACGACTCCTGAGTTACCCTCTTAGAGTCGTTACTAAGTGCCCTGTGCTCTGCCTCCTGCTCCTGGCTCAGCCATGCACCACCCCTTCGTCTGGTCACCACTGGGGACTCAGAATTCTTAGTCTCAGTGTACTTGGTCTGTTTTAGTAGAGGGGTCAGGGAAAGCCACAATCCTGTATAAACCACATCTTTTATTTTCTGTATTCTAATGCTTTGATATCTGGGGCCTTGCTGACCCCGGAGGGACTGCCCATCTGAGTTAGTGGATTTCTAGAGGTAGTAAACAGCTGTCTTGGAAGTGTGCTTTTCAGATGCAAACTAACCCATCCACAGTCCACACCCCCAGCCACCTCTTTTATTGGGCTCTTATACTCTGGGCTACTAACTTCCTGTCCTGATTACCCCAGGGCTAGATACCAGACAGTAAGAACAACCCCTGCACCCCAGAGCCCACTGAAATTATTCACACTAGCCAATCCTAAACCTGCTTGCCCTGTCTTGTCCATTTCTTCCCATAGAAACCACAAGAAAGGCTCTTATCCACAGCGTCCCCCTCTTCCTCTGCCTCCTGACTGACCCTGGTGCTTCCCCATGTGTCCCCCACTCCAGGGTGTGCCCCCTCTTCTCGGAATCTGTGAATGCAACTAATTGTCTTTTCAGTGGCAATTGTTTTGTGATCTGCTGGCCTTACCATACCTGAATAATAACAAAACCTATGTTAAAACAACTCCCCTTATTCCTGCTTGCCTCCTTTCTTACACTACCTCCTCTCAATACTTTTAAATGAAAGGCTATGACTAGCACATCACCAAAACCAAATTCTATTTCTCAGAGACCCATATTAGCTAAAAACACAATAGGAAAGAGAAACACTTTTGTAAGGGCACTTGATCTGTGCAGATTCCCTTGACAATGAATACGCAAATCAGCATCAGTTCTCCTTCGTTTGTGACAATTCAGATTCTGCATTAGGCTCACCAATATTTAAGAATTGGTCTCATTAGAGAACAGCCTACCCCCATGTAACTCAGCTTACTCTGAGTTACACAAAGACAGATCAAAAGCTCTTAAAGTACTGCTTTTAAAATTAAATTATTTGTTGGTCACACCCTTCTTACCTCTTGTTCCTGCAAGTAAAGAGGAGAGAAAGAGGTTAGGTTTCTAAGTATTTTAGTCAAAGGGCTAGCTCAGATGATCTTTCAAGGTCCTTTCTAGCCCTTAAATTTGCTTGTCTTGTTTGTGGATTTGTGTGGAGCATGGCAGAATGAAGATCATGGACACTACTGCTTATTCATTATGTCCTGATGTGGTTTGTGTTTTAGTTTTCTTTCTTTTTGAAGAAATAGCATTCTAGCTTGCATGACCCGTAATCCTGTCTCAAATCCTTATTTTCAAGTGAGGTGGGGAATGCACGTAGGCATACTTCACATAGACTGTCTTCTGGATTTCCCATAGGCTTGTGGGATGTGATCTTTTGTCTCTAAAGGGAATGTACTTTGACATTGTTCAAGAAGAGAAAAAGGGAAAGGCTGTGCTTTCCTAAGGTACAATCAAATTTTGTCAAAATTTGCATTCAGTGAGCCTATTTGTCAACATTGTTTTGTAGCTAAAGATGCTTTTATCCACTCTTATTCATCTGAGGTAGAACTAAATAGTGTGTAAGTTACTAAATCATCAAAACATGGGAAAGGAAAGAGAAATATTTCTTATTCTTTGGTCTGCATCTCAGCTGTGAGGTGCAGTGAATCTTGTGCTTCAAGACTGTCAATCATTTCTGATTCTAGAACTATTGTAATAAAAATTAAGATTCTGATAGGCTATATTCAGATTCTATTTTTTTGAGACTCTTTTCTTTGTTTAATAAACTGCCTCTTAAATAATGCTCTTACTCTGTTGAGGAGAGAACTATGGAATTGTGTGTGTGTTGACAAGCAAACACACAAAAATGGAATAGTAGCTGGGTTCCTGTAACCAAGAGAAGTTTGCAAGACATTTAATTGTGAAGCGAGTCACAGTATTCAGAGATTGACCTTGAAGTTTTAAAAAAAGTGAATTGATGCACTGCAACAAGCACAAAGCCAGCTTTGGTGCTAAATGTAAATTGTTAAAAATGGTACGGAATAACATCTGCCTTGTAGTATGCCTTAATCAGCACTGTGAAAAATGAAAGTTTAACGATCTACTATAGTGGCTTCTAAGTGAAGGATAAACAAAGGATGAAAGAGTTTCTTGCATGGTTTGTAACTGATGCCATGAAAAATGTCAAGAACCATCTGCCTCAAACTTATCCAAACTGTCATCAAGTATTCTAATCCAGTCAAACGAGATACAACTAGAACAACCTATGTAACTTGCTGAAGGCTTATCAAAAGAGTTGTAAATAAAGAAGGAAAAAACCCATCAACTGTGTAGCCGCAGATTGCAGCCAGCTTGCCGGTGGCTTTGAAATTCAATCCCATTTCTCTAGTCTGACAAACTGTACTAAATAGCAAAATGGATTTTTATTGCTCTCAGCCATTTTCACTTTAGTTGCTCTCGGGAGATGAATACACAGTTTCCTAATAGAATCAGAATCATGATTTATTTTTTAAAATGCACAGACTGATTTAGACCTTACCACTTAGTCCATGGGTAGGTACAGAGCACATGCAGAGAAGCCAAGCATTACATTTCTGTAGGTAAGAGATCACTTACCCATGCTTCACTAGATTTCCATGGCCTAAGAATCCACACTTTTTAGAAAAATCGGAGCTTGTCTTATACTAGCTATTTACTAAATCAAATTTTCATCATCCACTCGTTAAATGAGTACAGAGTTCAGAATCATACCAATGGGGTTTAAACCCCAGCTCTCCCACTTACTGGCTGAGAGACCTTAAGCAGGTTGCTTAACTTCCCTGAACTTATTGTCATCATCTGGAAGACCGAGATAATTCCAATTACCTAGATCATAGATAGACATGAGTTAATGCTTATGAAATTCCTGAAACACTGAAGCCAATTATGGCAGAGACAGGTAATGCTCACTGAATATCCATCTCCCTGTGTCTCCCTTGGTTTCCTAGTCTCCTTTGCAATGGGGGTGGAGCCATGTCACTAGTTCTGGCCAATGGCCTGTTGATAGAAGGGTTACTTGTCATTTCTGAGCCAAGATATTTAACTGCCTGTCCCCCTCCTCCATCTTTCTCACTCCCTGCCAAGGCAACCTTGGAATTGATGTGTTCCAGACAGAACAGTTACAAGATACAGAAGGGCCACTGGTCCCACATTGGACTTCTCATGAGAAATATATCTTTGCTGGGTTTTTTGCTGACAGTTGTCATTAATTTGTTACTGCACTTGGCAGAGCTAGGCCTAATACATAAATCAATAGGTGTTCATATTTGTAATTATATATATCTCTACTTTGCTACCAATAGATCCACAATAAATATGTTTTTAAATGGCATGTAACCTTCTGACTATTCCATTCTTTTCTTCAGTGCTTCTAACTGAATGGGAGAGAAGAAAGACGATGATACAAATAACTGTAGAACAAGGCAGAATGTTGTTAAAGCCACAAAGATAGTTTCACAGAAGGACCTCTGGAAGAAACTTCACAGCGGTGCAGTGCCTTTAGCTAGCCTTAGAGGACAGGGGATATTGAGACAGGCAGGTCTAGGAGTGTGCAGGGCTTTCCGTGTTTCACCTCCTCAAGATGGAGAATGATGCATAAGTCTTTAGCAAAAAAAGAAAAAATAGGAATGACTACTAGACATATGAAAAGAATATTCACTCCCACTAGTAAGCAGAATAATCAAATCAAACTGAATCAACATTGAAAAAAGAAGCAGGTATTATTTTTTCATCCACTAGTTTGGCCAAAATAAGATGACTGATATCCAATGCAGGGCGGAGTGGGGAAATGGTACTCTCGTTAGCCTCTAGTGGAAGGGTAGCTTGCTCAGTTCCTGAGGTTTTTGGCATTTTGGCAGTAAAGATCAAGAGCCTTAAAAACACACTTATCTTTCGCCCAGTGATTTCACAAAGATGATTGTACAAATATATTCATCAGGAAAAAAAGGTTAGATAGTAAAATCAAACAAAACAACCAACAACAATGGGAAACAATGTCCATCAGTAAGGGATGGATAAAAAATTATGGCATATATGAGAACATTATATTAATTTAAAAAGACACCTATATAAACCTATTGATACAGAAAGATCCATACTATATAGTTGAATAAAAGGATGACTTAGATCATTATGGACTATATGATCCTATTTATGTCTATATTTGTGAAGTTACATATTGTCTAAGTTATATTTTTAGAGTTCAGAGTTGTAATTATATGTCTAACTATATTTTTATATACATACTATATTTCATATATATTTGGACTTTAGTTAGATTTATTTATTTATTTATTGAAGTATAGTCGCTTTACAATGTTGTGTCAGTTTCTGGTGGACAGCATAATGTTTCCATTGTACGTATACATACATATATTCTTTTTCATTATAGGTTACTATAAGATATTGAATATAGTTCCCGTGCTATACCGTATAAACTTGTTGTTTATCTATTTTATATATATTGGTTAGTATCTGCAAATCCCAGACTCCCAATTTATCCCTCCCTACCCCATTTCCCCCTGGTAGCCATAAGTTTATTTTCTATGTCTGTGAGTCTTCCTATTTTGTAAATAAGTTTATTTGTGTCACTTTTTTTTTTATTCCACATATAGATTTAAATAATACATACATATCCTTTCAAGATTTTTGTATATCAGAATTTTAACAGTCTATACTTGGGTGATTTTAAGTGTCAGGATTATCAATGAAATTTATTTTTACCCTTATTTTCTGAATTATTTTTCATGTGTATATGTTCCTTTTATAATTTAAAAAAAAGGTATTTCAAAAAAAAAAAAAAAAAGGGAAGGAGAAACTGTTTGGAAATGGCCTTCATGTTTGGATATGGATAAGGGACTTCTGATGGCCTCATCCCCTGTGTGATGGATATGATTTCTTACAACCTGATTGTGTCTATTCTTTGTGTAAAGAGATGAGCTACATGTGAAACAGGCCATTTCCTACTTATGTAAATCATTTTTCATTGAAAAATATTGCTTATCCACATGTTTTTATCATTTTATTATCATCTGCCATTTCTCTAAAAAGCAACTGTACCTTTAATTTTATAATAATTCTGAAGTGGTTTGACAGACCACAAAAGAGAAAAAGATGGATTGATACTTTAAGAGCTAGAAAGCTGGAAATCACTTACCTAGTACAGTCAGGGCAGAGAATTCTTAGTTTTGTTACATTTAAAACAGCAGCTACTCTGTATCGAGTGCTTTCTATTTGACAGGTCTGTGCTAAGCCCGTTTTTGTGCAATATCTTATTTCATCCTCACCACAAGCCTGTGAGGTCAGTTCAGTTATTATTTCAGCTTTATAGTTAAGGAGACTGAGTTTGTTACTTATTGATTAAGTAATTTATCAGGGTTCCACAGCTAAAAAGTAGAAATCATTATTTTGCCTGATAATTTAGAGACAATCAGGTTCCAGATGGTGGAATCTTGATGAATGAAAAGGGACCAGGTTAGGAATTAGATGCTGCAGATCATATTGCTGCTAATTCTTGGCAACTTTTCCCCCTTGGGTTGAAGTATATACGGCATACAGAATATGCTCTCCTCCACATGAGAGTAAGGGAATAAAAACTGTATCTCTATATACGTATCTAGATCTATGCCAATAAAGACGGTGAGGAGAGGACACAGATGAGAGGTGTCAAGGAATTTTTGAAAAATTGAAAACAGAATACAGAGTAGTAATTAATTTAGCAGAGTGGAGACAGCTGTAACCTAACTGCTTGTGGTGTAAGGTGATAATGCAGGAATATTTGCTCTGGAGATTCATGCAAAAGGCTCAAAGACTAAAAGCATCCCAAAGAGTACCTGTTTATTTATCTGCCTAGCTATTCTTCTCAGAATATTTTAATCCATTTTGTAGAATTCTTATTTTTCAATGCATTACTTTATGATTGTTTCCTTTTTCTTGCTTTTCCGATTTTTTCAAATTAAAAAGTTTTGAGGTTTCTAAATTATGCAAGTATCTTACTCATATTGCAAGAATTCCAAAAAACATAGAAATCTAGAGAGTGATAAAAAGAAAGTCTTTCACATCTCCGTATGATTCTCTAGCTGTGCTACCCAATATGGTCTCCTCTAGCTCCATGTTGATATTTAAATTTAAATGGATTAAAATAAACTAAAATGAAAAATCCAGTTCCACAGTCGCACTAGCCACATTTCAAGTGTTTGACAGTCACAGGTGGCTAGTGGCTACTGTATTGAACAGAGCAGAAATAGGTTATTTCTATTATCATAGAAAGTATGTTGGACACTATTGCTTTAGAGGTATTCACTATTAACAGATTATCATATAATTGTTCAAAAAATTTTCAGTTGCACATGGAAATAATAATGTGTCCTACTCCACCTACGCATGGTTTTACACAAATAGTCCAGCTGCTTTTCAGGAAAAGCAACAGTGTCTTGTTCCATCTCTCCATATCCCCAGCTCAGCGTCCCAGAAGCACCTACTTATCATTTTTTAAATCAGATTGTAGTTTGTGCATTATAACAAACTAAATAATGTAGACAGAAGCACAAGCAGAGCACCCCTGACCATCTCCAGTCTTATAGAGACAAAATCCATTTAATGTTTCTGGTTTTTGCTCTTTTCGTGACTGCTTCCACACCTCCATTTGTTGATTTATCACTCAGTCAGTGTCTGTTAACTCCTCAATATGGAGGATGAGGATTAGCTCGCCCTTATCGACCTTTCCCCTTTATGTTCCCCTCCTAGTGTTTGAAATTTATATCATTGCATTCTGTTAGTTGCCTCTCTAACTCCAAATAACATTGGTTAACCTCCATTTCTTATTTCATTAACTTTCCCTGAACTTGCAAAATTGTGGTATCAGCTCCTCAGCCCTCCCTTCTATGTCTTCCATTTCCATGTCCAACTCTCTGCTGCCACTCCCTATCCATAGACTGTAAATTCTGTCTGCCCACCAGTGCTGTGTGCTCTCTGCTTACTCCGTAGGTTAGCTCTAACAGTCTGAAGCCAATTAGCAACATTCATTTGAAACAAAATATGTGGCTTGAACTAAAAAGGCTCTCAGGTCTCCTCAATCTACTTTGCTAGACTTGATGTTAGATATCTGATAGAAACTCAACTCGCAGTGAGGGAGTCTATCTGTGTGCATGTGTTTGTGTGTGTGTGCTCACGCGCGCACGTGCAGTCGTGTCTGCATGGGCAAGTGCTTCTCTTTCTCTACTTGTGTCAGGTGGGAGGTACATGTTTAGGGGCTTTGGAGGTCCCTTGGAGACAAGCTACAGCAGAGAGATTCTGATCCCTTTGATTGTATACAGGCTTCACATCCTGGATCTTTGTTCAGACACTGTCTCTCTGGCATGGCCTGGGGGCTGTGGATACAGCTGAGCTTTCTGATCTTCCAGAGTCTAAAAGATTTCCTTGACTGAGATAGAAGCCAATGGTCGAAAAGGCACAGAGAGCAAGATTTCAATCCCAGAGATCTATGCAAATGCACGGAGACATCTATATTACATAGGCCATGAAAGTTGACACAAGTTATTCATAATTTCAATGACAATATTGGATTGTCTTTAATATGCACTAGTTGAAAGGGGGAACTAACCAAAAGCTAATATTGGTGCTGGCTTTCAGGCTGCTGGGAGGCCCCCAAGAATCTCATTGGCAGTCTCTTTTGAAGATTGGTTCCCTATGTCCATTAAACCAAGATTAAATTAGTTTGTGGGAGCTGCTTTTAGCATTTGCACTATTACATTATGCATGATTCCTGACTGCACATTGCATGAACAAACTACACAAAGCTCCATTAGTGATTTTTTAGGGGTGTGCTTAACTTGGAAATGGATTGATTTTGTGTAGGTTAATGTATAGCGGTGGTGCTGCCATGTCCTTAGAAATACCCTCTTATATTTTATATCAATAGGGAAGCACTCTTTGGGGATTATGGCTCATTTTAAAAGGATAAATTATGTAGATTGCATGATTAGAGAGCAGCAAATCCTATCACAGTATATTGTAATATCAGGAAAAAGAGTACTCCCCTCCTCCACGCCTTGGAGAGGTCAGGCGAGCTCGTTCAGTGTGTTTCCCACCACTTCTCCATGTGGGTAAAATGATACTCCCAGGATCATTCAGCAGTCAGGGCAGAGCCAAAAATTGAACTTGTATCTTTTCGATTCTGGTTGTGAGAATTAGAAGACTGGATTTTTAGGGACCTTAGGACCTCCTTCCCACTAGAGGGCTGCATCCATTTTTCTGTTCTTTCTAGAGCCAAGTACAGTGCTTAGGATAGTGAAGGTGTTGGTATATACTTGCTGAATTGAACTAAATATAATGCAGCTTCCTCATTTAATAGAGGAGATAACTGGCACATAGCTAAATGTTTAGTTAAAAAAAATGCTTTTAATAGTGTGTACCATAGGCCAGCCACAAAGATCAATCAGCCATAGCCTCTCCCCTCCAGGAGCTGAGAGCCCTGTTGGGGAGCAGGTGGTGCACAGGTAATGCCTATGAAGGGAGCAGAATGCAGCGGGTGTGCTGGGCATACAGAGCCAAGTCCTCCAGCTACTTTGGGGCGATGATATCTACAGCTAGTCAGGCAAATGATGTGGCAGAAGGCATCCAGGCAGAAGAAGAGGCGTGGGTACAGGGACAAAGAGAGGAAACAGCATGGAGTGGGCAAGGGTGGATAAGCCAGGGTGGGAGATGGGGAGAGATCCAGAGAGGCAGGTAAGACGGATCAGTTAGGAACCTCTCTGCCAGGTGGAAAAGCTTGGGGATGTCTGATGTTCAATGGCAGAAGCAGGACTCAAATTCACTTCTCTTGATTCAAACTGCACCATCTGCCAGTATCACTCTACGTTGTTTCCTCTCTTACTTCAGTCCTGGAGTCTCTTTTGCTGCCCCGACTGGGAGAACTTATGCTGCAGACCCTGCTTTTTATTAGTATTTTTTAATTAGAAAAGTAATGCATTCTAATTTTTTTTGTTATGGGCGAGGTAATTTGGTTTGTTTGTTTGTTTGCTTATGGTGGTACTGGGGATTGAACCCACGACCTCATGCATACTAGGCATGCACTCTAGCACCTAGCTATACACTTCCCCCGTTCTAATTATTTTTAAGGACTGAAGGATATAAAGAGAAAAATAAAATCTCCCCTCTTTGTCTGCTTTCCCAACCCCAGTCTACTAATGGTTTCTTATGCATCCTTCCAGACATATTCCATGTGTGTAAGAAGTGTGGTATATAACAAACAACATCAGGCAACTCATACTGTTTAGGAACTTGCTTTGGTTCATTTGACAGTAAATCTCACACAACTTTCCATTACTATATAGCCCTGTCTCAATTTTTAAAAAATTGCTGCATAGTATTTCATGGCTATAATTTATTTAACCAGTACAGCATTTGACTATTTAAGTCTTTCTCATTTACCTATATATAAATATACACACACACATACACAAACATATATATACCCATACATTCACACATATATACACACAGGTGTATAGTGGATATATGTATTATACACCTACTATTTGTATATATATTCATATATACATATAGTATATTATAAATATGGTAGAAAAAGTATAAAACATGGATTAGCTACACTCAGAAGTTAGGAGGATGATTCCCTCAAAAGAAGGATTGGGGGAAACATTAGCTACTTCATGCTTATCTGTAATATTGTATTTCTTTAAAAAATAGCAAATAAGGTAGATATATTGATAGTTATTACATTATCCTTTGTGATTTTCTATTATCTTTCAGCTCTACAGTTTTATCTTAAAAATACACACACATACAAAGAAAATTGACATTTTCATTCTATAATGTGCACCATTTTATTTCCTGTAGGGATACATTGAAGAGATCACAAGAGAAGCCTCTCTGAGATTCATCTCAAAATCAACCCCAGAAGTAAAGGAGAACTCATAGGTTTCTAGTTTCATTTAAATCATGAGACCATTTGGAAGCAAGAGTCAGGGGGAAGACAGGCAGATAATGTTCCCCTCTTTCCGTCATCCTGTGCTTCTTCTGTGGAGTCCTTCTGGAAAAGTCCAGTGTGCCCAGCACATTTACTCGCTGAGGGGCCTGTTGTGTTACACTGTGGCTCGCTGAGAAGAGGTGGCCAGTCCAGCAGCCCATCTCCTCCATTGCTTTGCATCCTTTCCTTTTCTCTCACCTTCACCACTGCAAGCTTGCAACTCTCAGGTGCAACACCAGCACTTCAATCCTTGCCTTGCCTCTGTTTTCCAGAGAACTCAGCACATGCCCAGCACCCGCATGTCAGTTGTGTTGTAGAGTTCATGTGGGGCCTGGGAAATGTTGGTCTGAAGTGTTTCTAGAACCAGGCAACGGGGTTTAGTCAAACACAGATGACACAGTGGGGCCAGGTGTTCTAGATTCAAGCCTTGGCTCTAGTTCTTACTAACTGTGTGACCTTAAGTCTTTCTCCTTGGTCTAATGGAAATGCTATTACCTGCCTTCCTTATCTTGAAATGCCATCATCAGGGTCAGACGAGATAAGGTTTGAGAAAGCAATGTGTGAGCCATAAAATTGATGATTGATAAAAGTTGATAGCCTATATATGGATAATTATGGATAATTATCACAATCAAACATGAGTTTGTTTCAGTGAATTCCATTGCCTTTTCAGTCAATACAAGATGAGTGGAAAAATCTACAAAACTGTGAAAAATTCAAGTAGTTTACTGCATTAGTTGCCTATGGCTGCCATAATGAACTAAGTTGGCTTAAAACAATAGGAACTTATTCTCAGGTAGTTCTGTAGAATAGAAGTCTGGAGTCAAGGTGCCAGCAGGGCCATGTTCCTTCCAAAGACTAGAATCCTTTCTTGCCTCTTCCAGCATCGTCTAGGTATTTCTTTGGCAGCATAACTCCAATCCTCCATTTTTACCTGCTGTCTTCTCGCCATGTGTCTCTGTATCTCCAAATCATTTTCTCCTTATAAGGAAACTTGTCATTGGATTTAGGGTCCATCCTAATCCCATACAATCTCATCTTAACATGATTACATCTGCAAAGATCTTGTTTCTAAATAAAGCCACATTCACAAGTACCTGGGGTTAGGATTTGAACATACCTTTTTTGAGGGGGATATAATTCAACCTACAATAGTTGTGAAAGTAAAAACATGTATGTGTATGTATATGTATGTATACCTACATACAATATCATGGGTCTATGAAGCTAACAACGTGAAGAGAAGTACAATTCCTATTAATGAGCAAAATAATCTAGCTCTTAGAAATCTTTCTCCAGGATCCATGTACAAGTTGCCATTTCTTTAATTCCAAATACCCCACCCCAAATATATCATAAATTAGCTCCACAGCAGTCATTTAATTCTGTGCCAGGAAGCCATCCTTTAAAGAGGTCCCTTCAGCATTTCAATAACAGAATCATCTTGGCTAAGGGAAAAGAAGGAAAAATGGAGAAAAGAATGCGGATTTATTGAACATTTATCATTACTTAATTCCTTCATTTAATCAGTGTAACCACCCTGTAAAGGAAATGCCGTGTTTGTTGTTGTTGTTGTTGTTGTTGTTGTTGTTGTGTAGATGATCAAACTGAAGCTCAACAGACTAGTGTCACGTCTAAAGACTCAGTAAAAGGGGGACTAGGAGACTGAGACTCTGGCTGTTCAGAATCAAGATCTCAGGATGACTTTTTTTGTTCCCAGTTTCATTCTAGAGAAAATGCTGTGTGTAATAACACTCTTATCTCTTTAGCAACTAAACAATATTAAACATACAATCTGAAAAGTGAAGGAAGTTCCCCCAATTTCTCTGTACTTTAGTGTCCCAGTTTTATGGTTTAGGAATCTCTCGCTTAGGACTCTGCTCCTACATACTGAGTCTAAATGGCCCAGTTACTGGAGGCACTACCTCCCACCTCAGTGCTTGGTTGTTCGTTTATTCATCCATTCAGTGAATGTTATTGGACATCTGCTGTATTCTAGGTGTGGAGTTCTATTAGTGACTAGAACAAGCCCTTACAAAACTTATAGCTTTATGGCAGTTAAAGCATTGACCCTATAGGTCAAACCAGTGTTTCACTTTTGGCACCAAGGATGAGAATGATTTGGGTCAAATCAACCTAAAACTCAAGCAAAAGGAGAAAAAAGGAGAAAAAAGCAACATGCACATACCTGATGTGACACAGTTCCCACAGGCCATAGGATACTCCTTGGCCCCCAACCCAGTAAATCATATTAAGATAGAAGTGGGGTGCAGGAGAAAGAGAAAAGCTAAGGGATGGAGAAACTGCCCCCAAAATAAGGGAAGTAAAAGACTATTCATGCAGGTAACTCAGAGTTGAAAATATTCGTTTTTTTCATATCATAGGGGATGGTAGAAAGGAGAATATTGCTTCTAAATGCACAAATACTGGCCTGCTTTAATAATTCAAATCAGAATACAGGTTCACAGAGCTTCCAAAATTCTGCATAAAATCAAAGATACACGAGGCAGGAAAAGCTGCAGTCTAATTAGATGGTGTAGAAGCCAGCTAGCATGAGTGGGGGTGGGGAGGTGAGGCGTGTCACCTTCCAAAGCACCAGGGAGGACATCTGGGGACAGGTAAGAAGGAGGGGAGTCTGAGGCACATCAAGTTAGTTTTTTTTTTTTTTCCCTATAGATTCCTATAGTCAAGTCTTTGAGACTTTTTTTTCCCCTTTGTCTTCTGAAACTCATGGAAATTTTCAGTGTAATACATTTGTCATCAAGGCAGATAAAGCACATTTGCAGTCAGCCAAGAATAATGTAGCAATGGCCCAGTTGTGTCTGGGTCTCGATTTTGAGTCCTAGCTCTGTGCAGTACTCAAAGCCAGACAAGGTCAGAGTAAGTTCCCATCACCAGGCTTTACCAAGAATTCATGAGTCTGGAAGAAAGCAAATCATACACATTTACTGCATCATTGTATGTAGCAGTAAAAACTGGAAGCAGCCCAAATTTAATACAGGTTGAATAGATACATATACTGTGGTATATTCAAATAACATAGCACTATATAGGAGTTTGCACAAAATAATTAGATCTATGTAGTAATATGGCTAGATCTCAGAGACTTGTTTTTATAAATACTTTCAACAATTCACCCTGAATATATTTATTTAAATATGTACATATTTATTTGTACATTATGTATATGTTCAACCATACTAATGTGTTTTGTTTCTTTTTTTTGGAAGGGAGGATCAATTTTGCATTTTATTATTTTTTTGTTTTCCTATTCTTTTTCATTAAAGGTTATTACAAGATATTGAATATGATTCCCTGTGCTATACAGAAGAAATTTCTTTTTTTAAATCTGTTTTTATATATGGTGGTTAAAATTTGCAAATCTCAAACTCCCAAATTTATCTCTTCCCACCCTCTTTCCCTCCAGTAACCATAAAATTGTTTACCATGTCTGCGAGTCTGTTCCTGTTTTGTAGATGAGTTCATTAATGTCCCCTTTTTTCTTTTTTTTAGATTCCACATGTAACTGATATCATATAGTATTTTTCTTTCTCTTTCTGGTTTACTTCACTTTGTTTCTGAAATATATACTAAAATGGAAATGAAAAAGAATGAGATAAAAACTAAAAATGATTCTAGCCCTCAGAATTTGAAAATTTGACAATTTGACAAGTTCAGTGACTCCTGCTTTAGTAGGGTATTTTTTCTATAAAAGCCAAAACACACACGTAGCCTCCCTGAAGTTTTCACAATTTTATAAATGTTTACACTGATCTCGTATTGACTGAAAAGGTAATGGAATTCATTGGACCAAACTCATGTTTGATTGTGATAATTATCCATTTGTAGGCTATCAACTTTTATCAATTGTCAACCTCACAGCTCACACATTGCTTTCTCAAACTTTACCTTGTCTGATCCTGATGATGGCATTTCAAGATAAGGAAGGCAGGTAATAGCATTTCTATTAGACCAAGGAGAGAGACTAAAGGTCACACAGTAAGAACTAGACCCAAGGCTTGAATCTAGGACACCTGGCCCCACTATTTCATCTGTGTTTGACTAAACCCCATTGCCTGGTTCTAGAAACACTTCAGACCAACATTTCCCAGGCCCCACATGAACTTTACAACACAACTGACATGCGGGTGCTGGGCATGTGCTGAGTTCTCTGGAAAGCAGAGGCAAGGCAAGGATTGAAATGCTGGTGTTGCACCTGGGAGTTGCAAGCTTGCAGTGGTGAAGGTGAGGAAAAAGGAAAGGATGCAAAGCAATGGAGGAGATGGGCTGCTGGACTGGCCACCTCTTCTCAGCGAGCCACAGTGTAACACAGCAGGCCCCTCAGCGAGTAAATGTGCTGGGCACATTTACAAAGAAGGACTCCACAGAAGAAGCACAGGATGACGGAAAGAGGGGAACATTATCTGCCTGTCTTCCCCCTGACTCTTGTTTCCCCTTGATTCATATTCATCCCATGATGAGATGACTGCCCTTCCAACGATTTCCAGGTGACCTCATTTGGCCGTTTGTGGCAGTAAATACATATTCCAGTGTGATGAGAGAAATGTGCATTGGTCATGTATGCTCAGCTTTATGATAAATTTTTATTAGTGAATTTTTCTCCTCTCTGGCCACTAAAATGGTCTTGCAGGAAAAAAAAAAATCCAACCACAGTTCTCTCAGTGTCTCCTGCTCCCAAGGGAAAAGGCAAAAGGACAGGATGCTGTGAGGATGCTCTGCCAAAGTAGATAAAAATCAAGAGGGGTTCACATATTCAATGCTTGTGTGCTCTCTGCTAAGCGTCTTGCATACATTCTCTCATTCAGTCATCATTAGTATGGAATAAGCACCTGCATTTTGTAGATGAGCTACTGAGGCTCCAAAAAGATGAATAATTCGAGAAAATCAACCAAAAGGAATATGTCGTCAAGCTCAACATTTGTGCCCAAATTATCTGCACAGAATTCATAAGCATTGTTAAACTACTTGATCTTTATCATAATTTCATCAACTCTAAGGCATTACTGATTGAGGTCAATCCATTCTTTTATGTGTGATTAAGACATTAAAGCAAACCGGTGACAATTAAATGGGTGCATCGCTGTATCACTCTGAACCTTCACTTTTTACGTATTGAAAGGTTACTTTTAAACTCATTTAGACATGCTGATATTATGCATAGAAAAGAAAATATAGTTGAGATACATTTGTGAGGCTATTTCTAAAACGTCATCATTTTTGAGGTCTTGAAGATGTTTTGAGTAACATTTCATCTGGGTTGTCAATGCCCGCACATTCTATACCACACAGAGTCTTGGTGATGAATATTTTGCTTAAGAGAATATACTCTTTTCTCCAGGTTTTTCTTGCAAGCCATTGACACCCATTCTACACAATTTGATGCCCATGAACAGACAGTGGCAACTACATTATGAGTGCTACCTGGCCAGTAGTGATTATGATATGCACCCAATTTCAGACGTGCAAAAAGGTGAGAAATACACATTTTAGAATCTATGAAGTATGGAAATTTGATCCCTGGTCATAATCTAAATGTTCTTTTCCATTTAGAATACAATGTTTTTCTCCCATGACCTAGGGGATCTCTGTTGGCTGTATAGACTTATTGGGGGAAAAACATAGAAAATCTTTCTGTTGCTGGGTTTCAGTAGTCCCGGCATCAACATTAATGAATTGGATTACTTTATAAGTAAGCCCAACCCCTTCCATTCTTTGCCGGCTTTGATATTTAACTGTGTTTGAGAAAGTTTTCCACTAAAACTCCTTTGCTTTTAACTTATGTGAAGTCTTAAGTACAATTCATCATCTTATCTAATCTGATATCCGAGGATAGCTTTGTCAAGGCAGAGCCAAGTATTGGCAATCCCTCAGAAACCTCTGAATAAAAGAAAAATGATTTAAAGCTGGAAGATTTAAGTAGAAGTTTGAAATATTTGAAAAACTGAACAACAGACCCCTTCCCAAATCTGCTAATGCTGGCTTTGGAATATGAATAGAAAAGCAGACTCTGAGAGCAGAGATGGATCTTGGGATATCATCTTGTCTATTGCAAGAGGAATATCTAGCATCCTGGCCAGATAATACTACACCTCTGGTCCCAGATTTCCTCAAAGAACAAATTCCCTCACCTGCAGTAACTGTTCAGTGCCTCACTTCCCTGAAAAAATGCTCCAGATTTTTGTTGATATTATTTATTCTTGCCCTTCAAAGATAGATGAACCTGTCCCTTATATAGCAAAGGGGATGCACAGTATGAAAGTTCAAAGTATGGTTCTTTGAATCTCAGCTCTGAAATTTATTAGCTGTGTGACCCTGGGCTAATTTCGTAGCCTCTCTGCATCTTGTTTTCTTATCTATAAAGTGGAGCATACAATTGTGTCTATTTAATGGTATGGTTATGAGTGACTGTTTAAGCCCTAACACATAGTAAACACCTGGAACCTGGTAGGTGTTTTGTAAGTGCCTTTTAAATAAAACAAAAGTAAGAATTGTTTTCATTAATTCAAGTTCTTTTAAATAAGATGCACTGAATTGGAGTCCTTCATTGTGTCATATGTCCACTGCTTCCTTTAATTTCAAAGGAGAAACAATGAACCAGCATAGCCACCTGGACTGTTTTTTCCACTGGGATATTTACCTCTGGAGATATACCTACAAGTTTTTTTTTTCCCTGAAATTCTGATAAATGGAGATATGAATATCCTGGATTGATATGCAGCCTGCTCTGTGTGTAAATGAAGTATGCATATTTTGCTTTCTTGTTGATTAACTTTATAAGTTTGTGCTTCTTGCTACGTCAGGAGAGATGGAACTTACAAGGTCTTCTGGCCAAGGCAACTTGGACATTGCAATTTAGAGAAAGTTTGCCTGGCGCCAGAGTCAGAGCTCTTAACTGCGAGATTTAAGGCTCTTCGCTCCAGGGATCTCCTGTAAGTGTGACTCAGCCCTACCCCAGGTGTTGTTTCCCTTTATTCTGTTCCCTTCTGGACAAGTTGTGTTTGGATTTCAGTTTCTAATAGAAGGAATCTGAATGTCAGTAAACTTTTCTTTCAGTCAGGCTGCTTCTTAGGCCACCAGCCAGCCCCGCTCCAATCCACAGCCACCCTCACGTAACAGCACGGTGCTGCCCTTGGGGTTGGGGTGTGAACAGAGGCCACGGCTACACTGATTGGACCATAAAAGGCAGAGTCTCCTCTGGTAGCAAACAGATGGACACGTATGATACAGACATCCTAGACCTACTTTGTCCATTCATGGAAGCAAAATTCAACAAGCCCTGATAAGTACATCTTTTTGTTCTAGAAGTTTCCTATTTCAAACTCAGAATTTTCAATGTAGGTTTATTAGTAGAATATGATCTCCATAGAGCAGGGACACACCACCGAGTCAGCCTTGTGTGGGTCTGTATCCCTAATGCCTTCCAAGTTGTCCAGCCTGTGAGGGGCCCTCATTCAACATTCAATGAGAGGATTTGTCATTTCCTTTGAAGTGACTTAAAGTTTTCAATTAAGATATTGGTCAGCCAACTGGAGTGGTCAGAGCAATTGTACTGAATTATTTTTAGGGAAGTTTCAATTTTGCTAGATGATTGAGTCTAGAGACCCGTTGTATAACATGCTAGCTTTGGTTAACACGGCATCATGCACCTCAGAATTTATTAAGAGGACAGATCTCACATTAAGTGTTCTTGCCACAAAACAATGACAACAACAAGAACCAAAGGGACACAGGGAAACTCTGGGAGGTGTTTGGATTAGTCTTATTGTCTTGATTGTGGTGATGGTGTCATGAATGTGTGCATAGGTTCAAATTCATCAGATTGGACACACTAAATGTGTCCAATTCTTTGTATATCAACTGTACCTCAGTCAGTATGAAAAAAATGAATGGAAAGAAGGAGAGGTGAAGGGATAAAAAAGGAGAAGAGGAAGGAAAAGAGCCTCAGTTTCTCAGTAGTTGAGTTGAGAGTGACTCTTGTTCACATTGTTAGCTGTGCTTCAGGACCACCCTTACTTCTCAAGAAGTCCAATGCCTTGTCCTAGCAACTGCCAAATAATCAGAGCCAGTTGGAGAACTTACTGGACTGCAAGTGAAAATGAGTATCTGGAATGTTCTTGGGTATTTTTTATCTCTTTTAGAAATTATAATAGTAATAATTGCCTATTACTTTTTTTTAATCAAAAAGTAAGAAATGCAACAAAATGAAAGTCTCTTTTCCTCTTCTTGCCCTTGCACTCTCATCTAGGTCCTCCAAAGTAGCCTCATTGACAGTTTGATGTCTGTACTTCCAGGACACTCTTCTATGATGTAACACAAATATAGGTAGGGGTGTGTGTGTGTACGCACATTATACACATCTATAGAGAGACTAACATGTAAGTTAGTATGGATCTTAGGACACAAACTCAAAAGATTCTTTGTTTTCAATAAATCAACATATTTTGATTCTGAATTTCTATGCTTTCAAGCTGGCAGGAAATTCAGCCTCAAATTAAGATTCCTGAGCTCCCAAGGGTTGTGCCAAGACCCTAGGATCTTATGAGACATTTTCATGAAGGCTCCTTGCGTCTTCTCTCCATATTGTTTCCTGCTGAGATGTCCCTGGTCTCTGTTAACATGATCCTTTCCAGATATGCTTGGCTAAACCTCTACTAGTGTCAAGGATTTTGAATGGGCAAAGAAAAACAGTATTGTTTATCATATAAAAAGGCATTCTATGTAGATATGTTTATATTGTTTCAGAAATGAGGCTATCATGGCACATACCTATGTAAAAAAATAATTATAGTTAAGCCCACAAAACTATCCTTACATTAACTATGAAGCTAAATTGATTTTTCTGCCCTTTCTCCTGATGGTGAATTAACAGATTTCATTAAGTGTAAGGAGAAAGCTACATAGGCCCCCTGTCTGGTTCAGACTGTGTGCACCAAGTTCTCTGCTACTACGTCCTTTGTAGTGATGTTCAGAGCCAAGCCTCACAATAATATGCAACATGAAGTAAATCATCACTTGAATTACTTGAATGGCACAGCCTGCCTTGTAGAACTACCCCTGGTTTCTTCTCATTACGTTTTTCTCCTTTCCTCATTACTTCGCGGGTGTATTGATTAGTTTTTTTTATTTCTGTTTTCTTTCCCTTCTGTTTGTTCTCCTCTTTGTCCTCATTTTCCTAACTGCAGCAGAAGCTCAGCCTACTCCACTGCGAGGGATGAAGCCCCTTAATGAAACAATTGGAGATAAGGACCTGGGCTCCTCACACGCTGTCAGTAACTATCTTTGAAGTTTAAAGGAGAAGCATGAACCTTGTGATCTCGGAGGAGCCGGTTCGCTTTGCAATTTGAGCTGATCAGTTCGAAGAATATATCCGAGGCACCGAGGGAGGGGGAGTCTTGACCCATTTCACATTATACACCCAACTTGAGTTTTAAGCAACTTCTGAGGCTTCAGCTAAGTCAAGAAACTTTTAGAGCTCCAGGACTCACAAAGTACATGCGTAGTCCAGGAACATTCATCATGTTATCTTATCTGATAGTGACGTTTCCCCTTCTGTTCGCCAAAATAAAAAAGTCAGTGCGTTTGGGTGATGTGCCCTTGGCATTGCAGTCTAAGGCATCTCAGAGAAGTTCTCCTGGCCAAGTTGACATGTGCTGTTGGAGTGTGAGAAGTCAGTTTTGTCTTTCAGCTCCCCAAATTTCTATCAACTGGAAGTGCAGCTGCTATCTGAAATCTGAATTCTCAATGTCCATGGAGATAATGTGTCAACTTCTAAAATTTATATTAGAGTTGCTAATAAAGCTGGCTATCAATTAAATTCTGTGCTTAAAGGATAAGGAGAAAAATGCATGAAATTGGAAACCTTCATCTTTTTAGCATACTGACTCAGTGCCTATTTATTGTTATCCATGCTAATATTTTCCATTATCATGAGATAGCTGGTTATGAAATTCTGAAACATTTGTGGTTCTTGTGCCCCTAAATTGTATATATGACTTAGTAAATCCCCAAATTTATTTTGATTTTCCACAGCTCCATCAACCCCTAAACCTTTCTGCCTGTGTCATATGAGACTCAATGATCATCCACAAAATCTCCTGTATCCTATTCTTTGAACATTCTCCTCAGCATTGTGCTCTGAGACCTGGCTACCCTTTAAGGACATTGCTTCCCATAATGTTGGACCAGAGCCTGGAGATAGACCATTTCCTTCTTTTTCCTTATTGCTCTTTCTAGATCATTTCCCTCTCCTCTTCCCTAAACACCAGTTCCTTTGAGATGCATGCTATCAGACTGTTTACTCCTACCCCTTTTTGATACAGTCATCTATTCACATCTGAGCCACTCCACATCCCATGCATGAACAATTTAAACAGCTTAATAGTTCTCTCCCATAGTCACAACTTTATCATTCTTGGTGAAGCCAACCTCTGCAAGGATGATCCATCCAACCTGTCGGAATCTTACGCTCTTGCCTTCCTCCCTTCCAAAGGTCTTCTCCATGCTTCCTCTTTTAGTCATCTTTTTCCATGATGTCACCCTGGACCTCTAAGCTCATTCCCATTCCAGGACTTATGCATTTATCTGGGACATTTTCTCCAGACCTTTCATAGCTTGTCCCCTCAGTTATGCAAAACTGAATTTAGAGAGACTTTTTGGACTACCCTATCTAAAATAACCATCCTACCCTAACCCTCACCCCTCCCTATCTTCTAACTCTTTGTTTTTCTTCATATCTCTTATTACCATCTTGACCGTATAAAAGTATTTCCTGTCTCTCTAGAATATATGCTCATGAGGATAGGATTTTGTCTGATTGTTCCTTGTACCTAAATCCTGTCAACTCACATTAGGCCCTAAATAGGATTTGAGAATTAAATAATGAAGATGTTATGTATGTTTATAGTTATGTACTAATTTAGTATGAATACTTTCAGGCCATTTAGTGAATTATTGCACTATTTCAATACTCAAATGATAACCCTGATATACTAAGAGCATTCCTGGGAATCATTTCCATCAGAATTTTTATATTTCCCCACTTGAAATTTTTCTGATTGCTTTCTAATTAATCCAGTCACATTCATAGCCTATTCTGAATTGCTGTGTAGATTTCTCATGGGAGCAATTTGGAAACAGGCAGGCCAGCTCTTAATAATATTTCTAGCATAAGTTTGGATAATTCTTTTTATTCTGGATGAGAAAAATTGCATTAGATGGCAAGGGTGAGAGAACAAGGGTCATTCTTGTGAATGAGATTTATTGCTTGCTTAATTTTCAAGGAAATACCCTTAACTCCTTCTTAAGCTATGGGTCACAGTTTTCCTGTGTTCATGTAGTAGCTTTATTCATGGGCCTGATATTTGCCCCTTCTGGGGCATTCTGAGATCCTGAATCAGAAAAAGATGTATACAAAGATGATTCATTGACCTGCTGGCTATGAGGCCTCCTGTGGGGCCATTTCTCCAGAGGTGGGGATTTTTAATTTTTTCCTAAGGCATTCACTAATTCTTTTCTGATTTTTCTTCTGATCAGTGGCCTAAATTTTTAAGACATCTAGCAGTATCCAAAGACACAGACCAATGATGAAGAAAAGACTTTCCCCTTGTGCGAACCTAACTAAACTTTATATAGACTTTGACCTCATTAGCTCTTTCTCTAAGCAATTCTGTAGCACACTACTGTTAAAAAACAAAATTCAACTGAGTAAATTTAAAGATCTAATTGGCTTTATTCAATGATTCATGAATTGGGTGGTATCCCGTCTAACAAATAGAAAGGAGCTCTGGGGAGCTGTACAAGATGAAAAGCTTTTATAGGCAGAAGGGGGTGGGGAAATGATGTTTCTAGCAAAGAGTGAATTATTTCAGGCAAGGTCACCTTTTGATGGGGGACAGAAAGGGTCTATCAGGCAGATTACCTAACTAGTGCCTACTAGGTAATTCCTGATTGACTGGTTAAAGGTCACATTCCTGGGAAAGGCTGAAACTACAATTAAGTTAGGTATTAAGTCTTAGTTTGCTGATGTGGTGCTTAGCACAAGTGACTCCATTTGGGGCCTGTTATTTCTCTTTTAATACTAGCAAGGTTAAGAAGCATAGATAAAGGTCTTTCCTAAGGTACTGCCTTTGAAATTTTAATTTTATATTTGGAGATTTATGATTCTGATTCTGATTGCCAACATCTAGAGGGATTCTCCAACACCAGCTGGGTGTCCTAAAGTTCAACTTGATTCTGATGCTATCTACCTGGATGTCACATAAGATCCCACATGTTAAGGGTCTGATTCTACAAGACTGCCCCCTTCCCCCATTTCAGATGCCAGTAGGAGCCCAAGTCCAGGTTGTCACCTGAGCTTCTGATCCACTAGCTGTTGATTGGAGGTTTGAATCACCCCTTCCTTGGGTTTGAGTAATTTGCTAGAGTGGCTCATGGAACTGAGAAAAACATTTTACTTACTAGATTACTGGTTTATTATAAAGGGCTATGACTCAGGAACAGCCAGATGGAAGAGATGCACAGGGCAAGATATGGGGAGAGGGTGTGGAGCTTCCATGTCCTTTCCAGGTGCACCATGCTCCCTAAATCACCATGTATTCATCAACCTGGAAGCTCTATGAACCCTGTCCCTTTGGGTTTTTATAGAGGCTTCATTACATAGGCATGATTGATTAAATCATTTGCCTATGGTGATTGAACACCATCTCCAGCTCCTCTCCCCTCCCCAGAGGTACATTGAGGGCAGGGTTTAGGGCTGAAAGTTCCAACCCTCTAATCACATGGTTGGCTCCACTGGCAACCAGCTCCCTTTCTTAGGTGACCTAGGGGCTTTCCGAAAGTTACTTATTAACATAGCAAAAGATGTTTTTATAGATTTCATATTTAGGAAATTCCAGGGGTTTTAGGAGCTCTGTGCCAGGAATAGGTCAAAGATCTACAGGTATTTCTTACTATAAATTTCAACATCACATGGAGAAAACCACAGGGCCTTTGAACCTGAGGAAGAAGTTCCCTCTCTGTACTTTGTCACAGTCCATATTCAATAAGTGCTAAATAATCGATTGAATAATAATGAGAAAAAATTGGGGGTTAGAAAAAGATACACTCTTTTTACTGGGAAAGAATACTCTCATGTTTGGGGAGTATCTTTTTTGGTAGAAGTTTTAAAGATCAGACTGGGAACCTCTCTGCCTGAAACATTAATTACAGGCCTGGTCAGTAGGATAAGATATTAATAGCAGAAACTCACATATGTGTGTGATGGGGAAACACATGCATATTAGCACCTCTTTTCTCTTATCCCTCATTATGGTGCTGAAAAGGAGAGAGAATGACTTACTGAAACAGAGAAAAGTGGCCAGAAAGGATAAAAAGCCAAGTTGAATATGTTTTTGGTAGAAACTGGTTGGTATCAAGAGTATTGAACATGAGAAATATGAGAAAAGAAGCTTTAAAAAAATAAAGGAGTTGCTGTGTATCTGTGATTTCCTTCATTTCTCAGTCTCCAAAGAGTGATTAATGACATAAATTATCTTCAATCATTTTTGCCAGTATTGTTATTTTACTGAATGCATGTTTAGGTCTCAGGGCTCAGTTGTATGTGGTTTCCACAAGGTGACCCACCACTGGTGGTGTAATGAAGGATGGTCTTTCAGGATGTCTCTGGATATTCAAGCAATTAGAGAGCTGACTTCTTATCAGGGGGATCAGAGAAGGCTTCCTAGATGGGATAGTATTTTATCCAGGCCTTGAAAGATGAGTGAGCTGTGGCTCCATAAAGGCAAGAGTCAGAGCATCCAGATGGAGGCAATGATTAAATTGAGAAAGCACAGATCAGGGGGAAGTGAGGAGCTCAGTGTGGTTAGACTCTTATCTGGAATATGTCCTTCACACTTGACCATTCCCAATCCTATACGTGGACCTGGACTACTCTTAGCCTTTAGGTTTCAGTAGACCTCCCTCCCTCCAATAGGCTTTCCCTGATTTCTCTCCACATAGTAGACTCCTGGATGTGAATTTGGTGGTACCCAGGGCTTCTGTTATCAGAGCACTCATCACACACTGATGTAAGCTCCTATTGGCTCCCCTGGATCCAGGAGAACAGAAGCATCTTGCTCATCACCACTTTTCTCAGCATCTGTCACAGTACTAGGGACACAGTAGTTTCTTAATAATTGTATTTTCCCCCAGAAATACATATATGAGAGAGAGAGTTGTTGGGGATACTTTCTGAAAAATCCTAGAAGACACTGGTCTTCTTGGACATGTAACCTGCCAGGTGAGTTGATTTTCAGTCATAAGCTAAGTCATCCCCTCATTGTAACAGACATGTTAGAGTTGACAAAACAGAGGTAATGAGAAGGAAGTTATCCAAGAAAGGCTCAGGATTAATGCCAGCCGACTACTCTTTATTAATTGCTGCATTTCCTCCTGTGCCATGTGGTTACCATAAAAATTTTAAAAAGTGAAATTATTTTTAAGAATCAGAATTTTGCAATCCAAAATGGAAAAAAATACTGAAAAAAATATCGTGGCTAAAATGTCATGCCCCAAAGCATAGCTAAAACTCACCGAAATGACAGAATTTATTTGCCTGGAAATATAAATATAGAATCCTGTCCACAAACTCCCCCACCCCCACCCTGCTTCTTGCTCCAAAATCTGTTGTCACTGTTGTCAATCACAGCTGCTCTCTCTCTCACCCACTCACATTTATATTGAATGCACCTGTGTGACTTTAAGGTCCAAGGAGCCATAATAGGAGTTTGGAGTAAAAATTTTCTCCCATTGAACATATAAGCTCAGTAAAGTACTGGCTTAAAAGAACAGACTTAGGGTTGTTGAATGTATTATTCATATTGATGGGTATATTAATCATCTCTACAAAAAGATGTTGTTCTTTCAGTTTTCTCATGCATTATAAGAGCAAAGGGATGATAAGAATTTACGACTTCACTGTGGGCCTTCCATGTTTATTCATCCAACACCGGTTTACCATGATAGGTTCTTGGGGTGCAGTAGTGAACTACAGAGCTGGTCCTTCACTTCAGGATATCACTGTCTGACTGGAGAGATGGACGGTGACCACATAATCACAGATGTAACCATTCAATCTCAGGGTGCTATGTGTTGGAAGGAAGCATGCAGGTGTCCTGAGAACCCAGAACCCTCTATAGATAGGCAGATAGGCAGATAGATAGATAGATACATACATAGATACATAGATAGATAAGATATATAGGCAGAAGAGAGAGAGATATGTAGAGAGAGGAGAGAGAAGAGGGATTACTTTGTCTATATCTGTATCCATAGGTATCTTTACATTTCTATATGTCTTTATCTCTCTATATCTATATCTAGAAATACCTAGATATAATCTATCTATCTAGAGAGATTTTTAAAAGTTGGCTCATGTGACGATGGAGGTTTAGAAAATTCCCAAGTGTGGGTTAGTTTGCTAGCACTATCATAACAAAATGCCACAGACTAGGCGGCTTAAACAACAGAAATTAATCCTCTCTCTTGGAGGCTGGAAGTCCAAGATCAAGGTGTCAGCAGGTTTGCTTTCTTCTGAGGCCTCTCCTTGGCTTGCAAATGCCCCTCCCCTTGCATCCCCACATGGTCTTTCCTCTGTGTGCCTGCATCCATGGTGTCTCTTTGTGTCTCCAAATTCCCTCTTATGAAGACACCGGTCAGATTGGATTAAAGCCCAGACTCATGGCCTCATTTTAACTTAATCACCTCTTTAAAGACCCTATCTCCAAATAAAGGCACATTTTGAGGTACTTGGAATTAGAGCTTCAATATATGAGTTTTGGGGGGCAGAGTTCAGTCCATAACAGATAAGATTCCATGGATAACTAGGATTTGCCAGGTGGGAAGGAGACAGAGAAAGAGTCCCTTTCCCAGAGTAAATGAAATCTGACAAGGCACCATGGTCTTCTGGATACCTCACCTCGGCTCTGAGTTATTTCAACTCACATAATCTTGATGACAAGCCCGAGGTAGGGACCATTACTGCTCTTGTCTTGCTGATGAGGTAAGTGGGGAGATTAAGTAACTTGCTTCAGATCCTGCAACTATCAGCTAGGGAGCCAGGATCTAGTCCTTAGAAGTTTGGCTTCAGGGTTCAGGCTTCAAACCACCACAGGGGAATACATGTCTCCAGGCCAGAGCTCAGGTCGGCAAGGTATGAGAGACAAAGTGTGTGCTGAAAGATGAAGCTGGAGAGGGAGACAGGTGCAAAAAATTCAGGGCCTTGGAAGCTTCCAGAAGGGACTAGGACTCCCTCCTGAGATCAGTGGGGAGACTTTGAGGGAATTAAGAGTGGGAGTGACAGGATTTGAAGATTCTTCTTGCTGCCATTTGGGAAAAGAATTATTTGAGGATAATGATATAAAGAAGGAGGCCAAGAAGAGGCTCTCCCAGTTGCCTAATAAGAGAAGACATTGACTTGGACTAGGTTTGTGACGGTAGAGATGAGAATAAATAAAATTTACTTGTTTTTATTTATGGGAATATTGGTGGTAGAAGAAATAGGACTTGGTGATTGAGTAGATATTGGGAGATGAGCCTTTAAAAATTGTGATGGTATGGAAGTCAAACCATCATGCTGCACACTTTAAACTTATACAGTGATGTATGTCAATTATTTCCCAATAAAACTGGAAAAAAAAGCAAAAAAAAAAAAAAGACACTGTGTTTAACATACATTCTATAAGCCAGAAGGAAAAAGATCGCTTATTTTAATAAATGTTTCACATACTGGAGGAAAAAGCAAAAAAAAAAAAAAAAAATTATGATGTTGTGACTCATGTGATACTCAGTTATATATTATCATACCAAACATTTTAAAATCACAAAACTTCTGATGATGACTAATAATTTAAGATATGCTGAATATATTTCTATTGTCCAAAGACATGCTCTATTGTTAGCATCTGTCTCCTTTTGCTTACTCTCCCACCCCATTAAGAAAAAAAATTAAATAAAGAAAATGTGCCATATAAAAGTCAGGTTACAGCAGAGTGTAGCTAGTGGCCTGAGACCCCAGCTAAGTCCCCGTGTTTTCTGTTCATGTGACTTAAAAAAAAAACAAACCCTACAGTATGTGGAGATATAAAATGAGTCCATTTACAATAACACATTTAGCTCTAAGATGTGTTATCCTAGCCAATATGTTCATAGATGAACTGCCTTTCTGTTAAAGTGAGTTTTCCGCATTACTGGTGAAAAGAGGTTTTGGGCACATTGTGGGGAACCGGGGTGAGATACAGTGGGATTTATCACAGGCACGTTCTGTGCAACATTCAGGGCACGTTCTGTCTGGTCAAAATGATTCTTCCACGTGCGGTGATCACTGTGGCTGTGAGTTCCAGGTGAATCCACCCCAGGTCCAATGCCAGCCTCTGCTTTGCAGCCTAGGTTCTCATTTGGCTAATTTTGACTGTGTCTTTTCCCAGATGGAGGAGGGTAGGACTTGAACTTCGTACCGGGTCCTCGGTAAGAATAGTGCCATTAGTGACAAAGATTTGCTGAGCTGAGCAAAAAAAATTCTAACTGGAGTATAATACTAACCAGAGTGAGAAGCAGCTGATACAAAAATAAAGTAAAATGAGGAAATGATTGAGGAGCGAATGGAAGAGAGGCTTCCTGCTCCCCGTTAGACTAAATGAATACTCGCCCTGAGGACACTAAGACAGGATTGGGCACTGGGTCTTCAGACAAACCTAACCTTCCCCAGTCTTGTGTCCACCGCCTTAGCAAGTGGCATTTCCTACAGTAAATAGGTCAAAACCATCTTGACCCTGTGAGGCCACAGTCAAGTACTCCTGCTTCCAGAAAGTCTCCACCAATATTGGTCAGCTGGTTCACCTCTCTCCTTGATTCCTCTGTCCTGCTGCTCCCCTCAGTCACATACCATGGATGGCATGTGATCATTTGAGGCACCACAAGGACAAGGCATTAAATAATGTCCCACAGTGAGGAAGTTCTTGCCTTTTCTTTCTTTTCATTTTTATTGAATTGTAGTTGATTTACAATGTTGTGTTGGTTTCTGGTGTACAGCATAGTGATTCAGTTATACACATAGATATGGGTATATATATTCTTTAAAATTTTTTTCTGTACATATATATTTTTATTGAAGTATAGTCAGTTTACAATGTTTTCAATTTCTGGTGTAGTCTTTTTCAATTCTCCTTCAATCCCTGCATTGAAATCAAGGAAAAAAGTTCAAGCTTAGCACTAATACATCTTTAATAACTCTCTGATACTTGTTTTTTTTAGTCACTTTTTAGGGGTTGTTTTTTAATAAAGAGAGAGCCTGCCTTGGGCTTCAAACCTTGCCAGTGAACGGGGACTAGCTAGAATTTAATAACATTGCTTTATTTTTCAGATACTTTCTATTTATGGCAAGAATACAAGCATTCCATTTATGTTTGTGATACAGAACTTCCTTTAAAAATAAATATATTTAAGGAAAAGGGGGTGTTAGTGGGAAATACTAAGAAATGGAAAAGGAGCTATGCAAATGCAGTAAACATTGTGAATAACATAAGTTTAAGAAGCATAATTAGAGCACTTATGCTCTGATGCACAGATAGGCAATGCTTTCATCTATAATAGAGTCCTGAACAGTACATAAAAGAAAGCTATGCCATGGGCAGAATTATCATTAGAACAAAAAAGTAATTTTTATAGAGTTTGGTGCATGTTCCATCATTGTCTTCTTTGAACTCCCAGTCAAACATGGTCCAATGAACATTCAATTGAGAAACAAGATTTGCCACTTTTGCCACAGCTAATGATGTTCACACTTGATCTTCATTAGTTCATGAGAATTATACCTTTTTTTATTGAAGTACAGTCAGTTACAATGTGTCAATTTCTGGTGTGCAGCACAATGTCCCAGTCATGAATGTACATACATATATACATTGTCATATGTGAATTATACTTTTATAACGATTTCTTATGCTTTGTTTTTCTTTTCATCTTTTATTCTTTTTTATTTTCAAAAGGCAAAGCATAATAAGATATCTTTTAGTTGCTTGAACACTGATGTAAATAAAGGGGCAACAAGGTGAAGCCTGAGCTGTTGACTGCCTGGCAGTGCCCCACTGATAGCTTAGAAGGCAGCTTGGAGAACAGATACACAAATGCCAAGTCACAGGTGGTCCAGAGGTGTCAATGTACAGAGCGCAAAATTGTACACTGAAAGGAAATTAAACCTTCAGAAATTAGTCATATGGTTTTATAGAGTGTGGTAAGCTCATATTACAAGTTCAGACTTGATCGTCATCAAATGCTGTTTTTGTTATCTATGAACTGATTTGTGTTTTCCCTCCAACAAAAATTAAGTTCCTGCTTTGTAAATAAGTTCATTTGTGTCATTGCTTTAGATTCCACATGTAAGTGATATCATATGACTTTACTTCAAGAAAAAATTTTAAAAAGATTTAGTATTAAAAAACTGAAGTTCCTGAAGCTAAGGGACTTTGTTATTGTTTTGATCCCCAGCCTTGATTTGGGATGGGAATGTGTATGCTCTTTATCTTCACAGCATCTCTTCTTTTGGACAGGGGACCCCAATTTTCTGTTAGAAATGTACCCTTGGCCCAGTCCATGTAGTTTAGATGGGACTGACTTCATCCCAGCCTCCATGGGTGGACACATAACCCAGACATGGTTAAGCAATTGACTACGTCCCATTGGTCAGTGTAACTCATTGTGAATGGGTACATAGTCTGGGCTGGACCAGTAGGAACCCTACCTAGGGTTTTGCTTGAACTGTTAGAATAAAGAACTTACTACTGCTAAGTAAGTAGGATGTAAGCCTGGAACTACCAGGGCTACAGTCCAGAGAAATCCTGACCAAGAGGGAAGCCAATGAAGAGAAAAAGTAGAACCTTGAGTGATGGAGAAAGTAATAAAATCCAGAAAACCCTTTTTGTGCCCCTAGTTCCAACCATTCCTGCAGGCATTACCTTTAAATTTTCCAGCTATACGAACAATGAATCTTCCCTACCTCCCACACCCCTTTTTATGTATAAGCTAGTTTCAGTTGGGTTTTTGCGTTTTATTTCTGAAAGAGCTCTCACTAACTCATCCCCTCTTCCCTCCTAACAACCTACCACAGAGCCAGTCAGGTGATTTGTCCATGGTAAATACTTATTGATTTCAGTGGTCCAAGGGTCCCCCTAGATTAATGGAACAGGATGATGCCATCTAAAGGGCCCTGGGGCAACGGTCTAAAGACTTCAATCCTTCTCTCAGCGCACACATTTTTACTGAGCACCTACTTTGTGCCAGGTGCTGTTATACTGCTGAGTATACAGCATTGAACAAATATAAAAAGTCCCCATTTTAACAGAAATGGTATTTTCAGTAGGAGAATATAAAATATGTCAGGTGGTGCTATATTATATGCAGCTGTGAAGAAAGATTTCCTACTAATTAGGTGTGGGACCTTGAGAGAGCCACTTCATCTTTCTGAGTTTCCTTTTCCTCATATGTAAAAAGAGAGAGTTGCAATGCTTACTCTTGGCTTTTTCCTTTCCAAAATGGACAACTACCACCACCACCGCCACCATCTCCATTTCATGATACAGTTTCAGGAACCTGAGTTCGGGAGCATACCTGAAAGTATGTTCCTTGGTAGCTGACATTTCCAAGAAATGTTATGTTTGTCGAGGTTTATTAATACACTTCTCTGTGAATAGTTTTGAGAGCTATGAATTCTTTCTTGTTCAGATTTCCCAGAAAAAAAGCCAGATTCTTATGGGATTTGGGAGCCGCCTAACCTAGCTGGATTCCCTTGTGGTCTTCACCTGAAAGCCCTATCAGAATGTACCTGTTCGGTCAGGGAGCCTTCCCTGACATCAGTGACAGTTTGTTCATAGTCACATTTGGTGAAAAGTTTCTGTTGTCTCTGAACCTTGGCTAAGTTGAGACTCCACCTCCCCACCCCCACCGCCCCAGTACAGCTCCTCAGTTAATCACTTTACTGATCATGATCTCTGGTCTTACCTGCCTCTTCCTGCAAGTTTTCAGAACCCTCAGAACTTCTCTCCCAATGGAAAAGGTCTCAGAAGCATGATCACCACTGACTTCTGCAGTGATACCATAAATACAATTTGGCTCTGAAGAGTGAAGAGCATTCTGTGTCTCTCAAGTGATGTTTTTTGACCTTATTTCTATATTTTTCTCTTCTTTTAACAAATATTTCATGAACATATACTATGTGCCAGTGGATGCTTGGCACATCCACTTGGTCCAGTGCTTTTGGGAGGTGTAGGGGAGAATGAAATTTGATTTGGGGCAACCCTGCTTCTTACGCTCACCTTGGCACTCTACCTACTACATGCTAACTCAGCACTCCTCACTCCTACATCTTGCCCATGGCTACATCGCCAGTCACTCCCTTCTAAAGCAATTCCCAGGATGCCTTGCCAGGCCTCTAGGGCATCAGTCTCTTGGAAGAGTATATCTCTTGATTTTTCCTAAAAGCTGTTTTGAAAGATGACTGTGAGTCCTCTAAGAGTGATTCCTCAAGAAGCAATCTGGAGCTTGAGCATGTAAATCCCTTATGAACCCTTCCTGATCATTCAGACCATGGTACTAGCTTTGTTTAGACTGAAAGCACTTGGAGTGTCCACTGAAGGGATGTAGGTTTTACTTAACCCCAAATTGGCATGACTTTGGTAGGCTATAATTTTGGGGTCTCTGGCATCAACAGTGTAATTTGTATGACCCCAGGTAGTGCTACTTTAGTTTCAACCAGCTGAGTAAGTCCCATGGCCTTTGCCATGTTCGTTTCTGTGTCACGAGTGTTGGAATCACTCCTCTGGTCCCATGATCCTGCTGTTTGGTGACATTTCTCCCAAGGAGAGAAAGCACATCTTATTTCTCTTAATCTTCCCAGCACCTTGCACACTGTTTTGCATGCATTGAGTGCCCAGTGAATGTTTTGACAATTGGATTTTGAATCAGTTACTTTCTTGGCTAGCTGTTGACAATACCCTAGCTTCTTGATAAAGTAAAACCTTATGTTAGTCATTGAATTTCTATCAAAGGCATTGCAAACTAGTTATTGATTTTTTTTAAGAAAAAGAAGCAAATCTACCGCGTGTAGTTACTCTTGCACTAAAATGTGAGCTAAAACAGCCAGATGTGACTCACATGTTAGATGAAATTCCTATAAATTAATAACAATCAAAATAAAAGAATGATATCAAATGGGGATTTATTTAACATCAAACATCAGCTAATTACACTATCTGGAGAAAATCTCCAGCACTCTCTGTAATCCAAAAGGTTTTACGGCTCAACTCTATGTTTTTCTCTATTTCCCCATTTCTTCATTCATCCATGCTGCTCTTGCTCTGTCCTGCTCTCTTTCAATCTCAGCATGAAGCTGTCTCTTCACTGTTTCCACCAAAAACTCATTTACACGCAAGCATTTTATGAATTTCATAACATTATTAAAGAACTGGGAGAGTTGGGAGAGAAGCCTCAGGAACAGTACACACCTACACCCATCTCCTTCCATTTTCTCTTTCACCCTCCCCCCCTCAGTGTAGAAACCACTTAATTCTTTGCTTTGTCTCACACAAAACTCTCCGATCCATGTTCACGCCCTCTTTAACCCAAAGCATTTCTCCAGTCTCCTGGCTGAGAGCTCTGATAAAATTAAAACATGTCCATCTTATGACACCAAAAACGGGTCTCTCAAATTTTGCCAGGAGAGGTTTTCCCTGAAAGGGTATACAGTGGGTCTCCAACAGTGACTCCTTGGAGTAGGCCGTGTTAAAACAAGTGCAGTAACTGGAGGCCCCACCTTCACCCATCAGAGAGGTCTTTCCACTCAGGAAAGGCACCGAGTCCCAGTTCAGAAGGCTAACTGCCAAAAGTTTATTGTGTGCGAGAGTAGCAATTTCTAGTTTCCGCAGGATGAATTAGATGAAAGGTGCTCGATAGATGCTTGTAAATGCTGCTGCTCTGGCAGCAGTGGCAGGTATCCATGCTTGAGCTCAGCGTGGTGCTGACTCGTGCTCTTCCAGTGGGAATCCAACTGCTCTGCCAACACTCCTCACCCTGAGGCTGTCAGGGAGGGCTTGCTCCCAGCTGCAGTGCAGTCCTGCAGTCGCTTGCCAAAGGGGTTGAGTGAGGCAGGCGTGTAAAATGTGAAGGATCACCAAGTTGGCCAAAGAGAAGATGGGTCAATGTGTTCATTGGAGTCTGAGTCAAAGTAAAGGATGTTTTAGGTCATGGAACTTCCGGGGTTGAGATCTCTAGACTAGGAGTCAGTCAGCTATGGCCTGTGGGCCAATTTGGTCATGGCCTGTTTTTGTACAACCCATGTCACATCCAGAGCATGTATTTGGACAAATGGTTTTTACATTTTTAAACAGTTGTAAAAAGCAAAGACTATGTGATGGAGAATATAGCATGTGACCTGCAAAGCCTGAAATATTTACTATCTGGCCCTTCATAGGAGAGGTTTGCTGATCTTACTCTAGACCAGTGGTACTCAATCTTGACTAAATACCAAGGTCACCTGGGGAATCTTTAAAAACAAAACAACACAAGCAGATAGATAACTCTGCCCTAAACAAACCTGCTGGATTAGGCTCTCCAAACTGTTTGCTAAACTGTTACAGGTAGTTCTGAGGGTTACCAGTGTTGACAATGATGTAGACCTTTTACTTTGCAAAACTGCCTAAACACTGGCCTTGCACTCAGTCTACCATCAAGCAGAGCATCAGATCTACGTTGGATTAATCTCAACCTCTGTTTCAGCAGAAGGGATGTCTGGGGCAAGAGAAAGAGAAAGTCCCCAAGAAAGTTTCAGCCTTGCCCAGGAAAAAAATGTGAAAAGTTACCAAAAAAGCTGATATTTACCAAGCACTATGGTATTTGCTGAACACGTTGTATACATTTTCACAATGATTCTTGCAGCAACTCTATTAAGCAAATTATTATTGTGGGGCAACTGAGGCTTGAGAATGTTAAATGATTCATCCAAGGTTACCTAGTTATCAAAAAGCACAGCTGGGACTTGAACTTGGATGTGCCTGCTGCCCAAGTCTCATTCTTAACCAAAGTGCTTTGATGTCAGATTGTCATTGAGCAGAACCACCAATAGCTGGAGATCTGACAGACCCTCTTGGGGGTGGATGGGAAAGAGTGTGTCAAGGGCACTGATTGATACCCTTGCTCTCATAGAGAGCCGCAGACGCTGGGAATATGGGGCCTCCCTGATAGCTGTCTTGGAGAGGAATGGGGGGGGAATCTAGATTTAAGCCCCTCATTCACCTGCAATATTTAACCCATGTTGTTAGCTCCCATCCCTTCCAGGCCTAAAATGCCACATACAGACACTTGCCTCTACCCTTTCAGCTCCCAAGGCACTGCTGGAGGGCAAGTGCTTGCTCACCGGAATGAGGATAAGCAAAGAGACTATAACTTGAATGATGCCCTCTGGAGTTATCCAATGCAGAGGCCCAGTATTACCTAATCTTATGGAAGAATCTGAGCCTTAGGGAGATTAATGAACTTGCTTAAAGTTGCCCTGATTCTTAGGGTGGTGTCTCTAAGGCCCACACTCCTTCTGTGATCACCACTGCCTTGTCTGTTTCCAGCCTATGGGCCAGGCTGATTCAGAGAAGGAAGCCCTTCTTCCCTCCTCCATCTAATTCTCTGTATACCCACCAGGGCCGTTCCCAAGAAAGGGACAGCCTAGTGATTCCTGGGGCCTCTCGAGGAGGCCCAGGTCTGAGCTGTCCTTTCTTGGGCCTCTCAGTGGCCTGGTCTCAGTTGAAGATTTTCCCCTTCAGGAGGCCCAACTGCCGCCACATTGTCAATTGCTAGCTGGTTACCATGGAAACGGGTCTCAAGAGGGATCTGCTTTTCTCCCTCCTTGAATGAGGAGGAGTATAGGGCTTTGTGAGGGCAGTGCTTCCCCCTTCATGGCCAGGAGAAGGACTGGCTTTGGGTGATGGGGTTTATACAATTTGCCTGAGGACCCCACTCTTTGTCAGCACAAGATTGTCGATTATTCATTCTGGAGAACGACTGTCATTTGGAATACATATCCTTTCTCCTTGTTGATGGTTAAAATGCCTTTTCTTTCATGAAATTAATGATGATAGTAGAAGGAATGGTTTAAAAGGTGTCATCACTTGGTAAAGTAGAAAGTTTGTTAATACATGCAATAATATGGATGAGTCTTAAAATCCTTATACTAAGAGAAATAAGCCTTGCCAAAAAAAAAAAAAAAAGAGTACATACTATATGATTCCATTTACATAAAATTCTAGGAAGTGCAAACTAATCTGTAGTGACAGAAATCAGAGTAGAGGTTATTAGGGTTGGGGAGGAGAGAGGGATGGATTATAAAAGGGAATGAGGAAACTTTTGGGGGTGATAAAATGTTTCTTATCTTAATTGTGGTGATGGTTTCACAAGTGTATACATATTTAAAATGGATCAGATGTTACATTTTAAATATATGTCACTAAGCATATCTTAATAAAGTTGAAACAAAATAGCAGCCTTTTGTTGGGCTTCAATTTTCATTTTGATTTTTTTGTGATTTAAACTATCTTTGGAAAACCAAAGTGTGGTAAACCTAGGGCTCTGGTTGCAACATTTCTAGATACATGTGAAAGAGGGGACATCTTCTTGTGCTCTCTCTAGACTCAACCTCAAACCCCGGGATTCCTGTGACAGGAGAAAGAGACTCTATAAGCTGATAGGCACTTAGATACCTTGAACCTAATGTGGCTTGTTTCCCAAGGGTGTTTACAATTTATAAGAAACTCATAGCTGTGAAGAAGGATCATTTTGGCTACTGTAGGTTTATTTACCTTGTGTGGCCAAGGCAGCAGTTGGGGATCAAGTTAAAAGATCCCCTGTGGTAATCTAGTAAGAGACAATAGTGCCCTGAACTCCAATACTAGAAAGGGGATGGAGGCAAGTGGATCTAACTGAAAGGTAGTGTCTTAGTTAGAGCTGCTATAATAAAATTCCATAGAACATGTGGCCCAAACATTTAACTCTAACAGATTGAGAAGTCCCAGGACAAGATGTTGGTAGATTCAATATCATGTGAGCAGATCAAACCATCTGCTTCCCGGTTTGCAGATGACCCTCTCTCTGCTCATTGCCTCCTTACATGGCCAAGAGAGAAATCATCACTCACCTGTTTCTTCTTACTAGGGCACTACTTCATTTGTCAGGGCTCCACCCTCATGACCTAATTATCTCCTTATGTCCTAATACTACCATATTGACGGGTAGGTTTTCACCATACCGATTTGGTGGTGGGGGTGGAGGGTTGAAACATTCAGTCCATGACATGTAGCAAAGTTAGAATCAACACAACTAGATTCAACAGATTCACTGGATGTGAGTGGGAATCAGAGAGAAGGGAAGACTAGGAGTGATGCCCAAGGTTTGTCTTTAGAGAACTGTGGGGTTAGTTAATGGAAGGTGGGCTCAGGTTTAAGTAAGGTTATGGGAGATGATGAGTTCAGTAGGGATATGCTGAGTTGGAGGTGCCAGAGACGCATCTGGAAACATCAAAAAGGAAGTCAGACTTAAGAATCTGAAACTCGGGAGGTGAATCTAGCCCATAGATATCGAGATATAGCATATTGCTGGGACATGAAACCATCAGGAGGGAATGAAATAGTAAATGCATGTTGAATGAAATTCTCCGTGTTTCGTTATTTTAGTCATTAGTTTTCAGGTTTCACAGGCCATTCTTTGTTTACATGATGGAGAAAAAAGTCCTTAATTAGCAGCAGGAATAATAGAAAATCCGTTCTTTTTTGACTATAGCAAAGGGTGTAGCTGTTGGGAACAGAAATGTGGAGTTTGAATTACCAAAAGTCCTCAATCCTTTGGTTTTTATCTGAACATACACTTAAAGATTTTTAGAAAATACTCCCTCATTGATGTTCCCACTGCAGTTGATACACATCTGCAAGAGAGTACTTTTTAGCTTTGGCCCTTTTTATGCATTTAGGCTTCCGTTTCTCCCTGTGCATTAAGCCCCTTGGCTTATTTAAGTTTTGACATGCAGTCAAGGATGTGTGTGCTAAACTGGGTGCTTCACCTCCACAGTTCCCAAGTTGAGTTTTCTAGCAAAATTCTCTTGACTTCCCTGTTTGTGTACTAATGAGAGCAAACTGAAATGGGGTGGTGTATATACCCACCTGAAAGGAGAATTTTACTCATTTTTACCTAAGGAAGAAATAAGTGATTGTATAATGTGTTATTGAGTCCAAAATTTAAAGACATGTCCTTGATGCTTACTATAAACCTGAACCACTGGACAGATCCTTCTCTTGGTTTTCTGTACAAACATCCAAGACATCTATTTTAATTTGGTCCTTAGACTTTCTGTGATTTCTCTTAGCTTGCCAGGCCAAATCTTAGCTCTCCAAAATCATCCAGAAAAATAACCAAAGATACCGTTTCTGTCAAATGCTAAGAGAGACCGATGACATCAGGACGTTGTCCGTTTGTGTTTACATCTTAATTTTAAGCCAACTGTTTTTGTATTTACAGTCTGCATTCATTAATTTAGGACATCATGAAAATGGTTTATGTTTGATGGTTGAGTTTCGTAATGAGCAGAATTTCTGCATGGATTTCTCACTCATTTAACAGCTGAGGACATGTCATTAGTTTATAAGCACTACTGATAAATCATTTGGCAAATAGTTCTCAGTCCTTTAAAATAATTTTTATTTCTTGTGATTTCAATTGTCTCCGCATTTTTCCTTGTACATAGTTGAAGAGTAGGCACATTTTCAAAGAGCTGTAGGGAGGCTAAGATGCCAGTTGCATTTTAACGATATAGGGCATTATCGTTCTTACTGTAGCCAATTCTCTTTTAAATCATTGCAGTTTCTGCTCTAGCCTCCAGCTATAGAATTCTTTTCAAGCTGGCAGTGAACTTGGCAGGCTGCCAGAAGAAATATAAAGGTGTTTTGGTCCACCAAAGTATTTTGAGTGGTTCTTAGTGATACAGTTTTCTTCAGTACATCTGCAAAACATTTTTCTGAAGTGAATTTTCATGTGAAAGCCTCCTTAATCATCACCAGCACTGTTTGTTTCAATGCAGTTATTTAAGTGCCCCCCTGGGTGCCTACAAAATAAACAAGGGAATCTTCTAAAGAGTTTTAAAAGTGGCAGGTGCTGAGGCTGTGCCCTATTCACTTAGTTTGCAATGACATTTTTGTGCTAATCTATAGACAAACAAGAGACAGGTGACACACCGAATCAAGTACAATGAACAAGAGAAGACGGTTTTGGCCAATGGGGTCAGCTCTAGATAAGATGCTTTTCAGGCTAATGCATCCAAGAAGCAACTGCTTTTTAACCCTCTTGCTGTTTGCATTCTGGCTATAAAAATCTGATATTTAAACCTGTAAAAATCTGGTATTTAATCTGATATGTTAACTAAACTTTTGGAGATTTAAGGGAAAACAAAAGGAGATTCAAGATTCAAATATTTATATCTATGTGTCTTTGAAAACACAAGTAAATATGTATGTATTTATGTATGGATACACATACACATGTATATATATTTCTGCTCAAAGAAAAAGAATACTGTGATTAAACATTAAAACATGTTAAAATGACCATTTGTTTGCTATTCTGGCCATGAATTCAATCCACATTTCTTGTATTTCCACAACAAACCACCCTATTTATATGCCAAACACCAACACACATGATGAAACTTAAATAAATGATTAAGCATATTTTTTTTTTTACTGCTTCCTATTGATCGCCCTGTGTATGCACAAATTCTGTTTCTAGGAGACTGACTTTCTTTTTTTTTAAAGTTTGATTAGTCATCTACATAGAGATACTTGGTAGGAAGTTGATGTTATTACATTTTAATGCAGGCAAATTATTAACCACTACTCTCCTATTTCTTTTTTAAAGTAATCCGACCCATGAGGTGGAGACAAAAAGAATTCTGTGGAAGATTTTTTAAAGCTTATTTTCATGTGTGTAAAAAATGAAGCATATCCATTGTAAACAATACTGAATGCATAAAAACACTGGAAAATCACTATAATATTCCACTGCACTAAGGGGAAAAGTTTGGAGAACATTTACACACTGCTTAGGAAAAACTGAAGATTTTGCATCTAATAGCCGTTTCCCACCACACACAAAAAAAACGTACCAGGCAATAACATCTTATCCAGCCTTTTCCAACTTAAGTCTCCTTGGCAAGGTCCATTTTGATTATTGCGATTAAGAACAAAAAGTACTCACTCTGTTTTTCGTTAAATCTTCAGCATCATTAAATTTCAAGCTCTGGGTCTATTGGTTTGGGCTCAGCTGCTTCCCAGGCAATCAGCTTTGGTTTACAAGAAAAAATGTATTATTTACCAAGTGACTAATGGGAGGAAACACACAACTCTTTGTAGCAATACTGGCAACCCTAGAATTGAAGAACTAAAGGAAACTTAGATATCATTTATGTGACATTGGGAGAAAAAGAACTTCATTAAACTTGACTTGAGAACCCCTGAGCCAAAAGCAGAGCTTGATTAGATTTGCTCTGGCTTGTCTGTGATAGAGGTAGAGACTTCTACCAAAGCTAGAGGTGGTTGCCTGCTGGTCTAGCAGCAGCGTGCTGGAGGACTTGGTACCATCAGTGGGAGGGTTCTTACGTTCTGAGTTTTACCAGGAAACTCTCAACCAACTAGGTAATAAGTCAGCAGAGAGAAAGGAATTGTCCACTGGCCAGCCTGCAGCAGGGCTGCGACAGCTTTCAAATGTGTAGTGTGTTCATTTTCCTCCTCAACATATTATGATTGTTTTTCCATCAAAGAATGGCTCAGGATTTATCAAAACAGTAAAGCCTCCTGGTTGCTGTCTTTGGACTTTGACCATCAGAGTCACCGTCCCAAACTTAATCAAAATACCAATATTTCAATGCCTGCCAGAGGATGAGAGTAAACAGAATAGAAACTTAAAGAAACAGCCACCTTCCTAGGAAGAAATGCTTTTAGGGGATATACTATCTGAGAGGAGACTCCATACTACAAGCCTTTCTCCCATTTAAAAATGGGAACAGTTAACGAAATACAGATGACGTGGGTGACATACAACTACAGAAAAGAGGTAATGCCTCTTACTAAGAGGAAGAGGTTAGGTCGTGAATCCCTTTGGTAATCTGATGAAATATATGTACTCATTGTGTACGTGCACACATACATGCTTGTACATGCACGTGCAAATTTACTATATATACATATAAATAAACACACACGTGTGATAAAACTTTAGGGGAAACAGAGCCCCTCTTGAAGTGAATCCACAGACCTTCCCAGGGACTGTGGACACCTGGTTGAGGACCCTGTGTTAGAGCACACACAATATTGCCAATACATATTTTCTTGGGGGTGTGGATGGCATTAAATACTGCTTTTGCATGGGACAGTCTCATTACGTTGATGGCCAGTACAGAGATGAAGAAAAGAACCAACTCCTTGAATTGTACATCTTGTACATCGGTGTAACCAAGATAACTTGCATGTCCACAGGCCTTTGTACTTTGGAAACCACATTCCCATCCATAGCTTTGTTCAGCAAAGATCATCAACTGTAGTATTATCTCCATTTTATAGGTGAATAAACAAATGTGGGAGTTAAGTGCCTGCCCAAGGCCAGGGATCCCTAACCTCGTACTCCTGCCGCTAAGTTGCTCTGACAAGGGCTTTATCTGAATGTGAATCAAATCCTTGTCAGACTTGACTTCTTTTTTAGTTTTCATGCACTTAAAGGAGGCCTATGGTTTTGATGTAATTTACTTGTGTTCTTTCCTATGATCTTTGAGTGGATATTTTGTTGATTTTAGATGTTTTAGATGAGTATTTGGAGATTTCTATAGCCAAAGAAAACACATCACTTTCACCCTAAGTAAGACATTCGCCGTTACCGAATTCAGCTTCCATGGCTTCCTTTACACGCACTGTTTAGAATCCCCAAATCGTGACCATGCAGTTCTTGCCTGGGTTAACTTTCATTTCAGAATGCCCAACAGAAAGTGAAATTGAGAACAGTGGTCACTTTTCAGGTGACTAGAAACAATGCAAAAAAAAAAAAAAAATCACAATTGCTACTTGAAATATCCAAAATAACTGAGACAGATTTGATTCACGTGACGAGATTTCCAGTCCCTTCTTGGGGCACTGCTGCTCAGTCCTGGCATTTCCTTGCCTCTTTCATCAATATATTCCAGGTGGCTGCTTGTTTAGAAAGGCAGTCAGAATGCTCATCAAAACTAACCACACTCACTATTTATCCCATCTCTTTAACTTAGCAATGTGGTCTTGCATCTATTTTCTCATGTGCTTCTCACAACAGCTTGAGAAGGTGCTCTGTTTAGGATGGTTACACTCCTGTTATAGGACACTCTGAAGACCCTGAGAAGTCAGATGTGGTTCAGTCTTTTGTTTTCATGGAGTCTAAGTCACCAGCCTGAAAGATGAAAGATTCCATTAACTCTCCAGAAGATAATTTAACACCTTATATACACATGGTGTTTTACCAGCTACAAGACATTTTCACATCTGTAATTTCATTTTGTCCTCACGTATAGACTCACTCAGCAGGGAGCTGGAATCAAGTATTACAGATGGGCCAAGTGAGCTTGAGAGAGACTGAGGGAAAGAACTAAACTGGAACCAAAGTCTTCCCAATTCCAGCCTTTCCCATTGTCTTGGAGTCACTGGTCCATTTTACTGACATGATTGTTATGCTACGGAAGGGCCAATGAAGTTGGTCCTTATTTTGTACCTATTTCTTCTGACCCTCCTATGTCCTTGCAGGCAGCACCTCAATTGACTTTCAAGATTCAGGTAACCAATTTTCTTGCTGTTTGCTTAAGAGCACTCATTTTGAAGTACATGAAACTGGCTTAGACCTTTAGACAGATCCCCAGGGGATGACTTATGTGTGCAGTGGTGAAAGTCGATTTAACAAAACCATTAATTTGAGTTTCTGGGAATAAACAGTAGCTGTCACCCGCCATCAGAAAATACACAGACAGTGCTTTGTAATCCAAATTGCAAAGTGCCTGAGAATACGACTGAATCAAGGAAAATAACTTTGGTGGTTGTTCAAGTCTGTGTATTGTTTTAACTTTCTGGCCAGGATGGTTCATTTCAGTGTGGTTTTCAGAAAACTAGATATTGGGTTGTGCCTGCCACATTTCATCAGTCATGCCGCATTACGTGCATTAGGAGGCCCTATGAATTCTTTTGGTCTCAGATTTACTGCAAGATGAGGCAGAAATCCATTTATGAATCCAAGGAAAGAGACCGTTAAAGATAGTCCCCCTTCACCAGGGGAGACAGCACATGGTCCTCTCACCATTCTCTTGTGACAGTCCTCCTGCCAAACCCAGTCCCTCCCCTCAAATAAAAAGACAACTCAAGTAAAGCTAAATTCAAATAGGGAGAAAACAGTTTTTTTCAAAGATCCATGGCTGATTGTAAAATTGTCTTTATTTTTTAAAACAATCCACAGGAGGCAGCATTACTATGATGAGCATGAAAAACAGCTTCAACACGAAAGAACAGCTACTGATATTCTTAAATGCCTGGAGTCTGCGCTCATGTGCAAACCAAGTTCACTGGTTTTTATGCTTTAAAATTATTAAAAAATATTTAGTAAGGAATATTTAAAACATACAAAATGATAGAGGGCATTATACCTGACACCGTCATCCAGATAGCTCTGACCAGTGTGAGCACTTTGCCATGTTATCTTCAGATCTCCCTTTTCTTAGATAAACCACACAGTAGTGTGTATATATATATATACACATATACACACACAAAAACACACACACATAAATACATATACACATATACTTAGATATACTCATACCTATATATATAAGTATATCTATACATACACACACATATATACATACACATACATACATACATATATATACATATGTGTGTGTGTATGTATATGGGTTTGAGCTGTGTAGGTCCACTTATATGTGGATTTTTTCACTAAATCCATGTAACAGTATTACCTGATCCTCAGTTGGTTGAATTCATAGATGTGGAACCACAGATATGGAGAGCTCACTGTAAATTTATACTTGGATTTTCAGTTGCATGGAGGGTCAGTGCCCCAATACACACATTGTTCAAGGGTTGACTATATATATAAAACAATAATATAAAATAATACATGTAACAAATATATATACACAGAATACATGCTTACACATACGTGTGTGTGTGTGTGTGTATATACACACATACAGATATATAGCTTTATATATGTGCATATGTAGCTAACTAGAGATCATACTCACTAAAGTCATTATTAACAAGCATACTGTTTTGGGGGATGTGAGACTCTTTCTATATTTGAAACCCTAAAGCCCCAGTGCAGTATGTCTGCTAATAATTCTTTCAGAAAAAAATCTCTTCTCAAACTCTCTAAGTCTTTGTATGTCTGAAAGTGTATTTATTTTGGCCTCTTATTTGAATGAAAATTTAGCAAAATATAACATTCTAGGTTGATAGGAATTGTTTGTATATTATTTATTTATCTTTTCCTTTTCAACTTGAATCTATGCTCTGTTCTCTCCTAGTATCTCCTGCTGCCTTGCTCTGGTCTGTCACTTGCATTTAGACTCATGTACTCATTGGGAGCCAAATCTTAGCCACTGTAGGCTTCTGACATCACCTCATTCAGTGCTTTGTGCTTGTCTCCTATTTCTGCCAAGGAGATGTTAATCTTATCTTTGTCTCTGATCTTTATTATTATTATATTATTATCATTATCATTATCATTATTCCTTTCCTGCTCTATTGCCACACATAGGAGTCAAAGGGGATTTCATGGACTGGACTATCTACTCCACCCCTGGTCTCTACTGAAATAGATATAATGGAGGAAACAGGAATAAAATTAAGTTTAAACTATTAGTCTTAGTAGGATTACATAATAACTTTGGAAAATAAAGGTATCATGTGCTTAAAAAGAAAAGAAGTAATTGGTAGACAAGAAAGAATTCATAGAAAATAAATATTTACCAAAACTAAAAATAGAATACAGACACCAAACAGCTGAATGTTGAAATAATGAACTGATAAACCAGCAGAAGACATTCTTCAAAGTGCAGAGCCAGAGGACAAAATTTAAATTATGGATAAAAAGAGAAGAAACACAAAGTAAGTCTAAGAGATGAGATTTCTAATGTGTATCATAGAAAGAGAAAATATAAATGGGGAAGAAGTTTTAAAAAGTGATAACAGAACAAGTGAATAAAATTCCCCCAGACAAAGAAATTCTTGAGTCTTCAGATCAAAGGGCACACCGAATGCCAGGTAGGTAGGTACTTAGAAAAGAGACACACATAGATACATCCTAGTGCTATTTTTGAATTTTGGGGATATGGGGAGAAAAATACACACAATTTCAGTATAAAAAAAGAATGTGGTGACCGTTAAGGAGGGAGAATCAGTCTGGCAACAAATGTCTCACCTGTAATATGAAAATACTAGCAGGAATAGAAAAGAAATTCCAAAACTCAGGAGGGATATGATTTTGATTTCAACATTTTTGGGTCCTCTCAAACCATTCTCCATGTGTAGGAAAAATAAAAACAATATAGTGACAATTATAATAACAAAGTCCAGGAATCAACATGGAATTAAAGTATAATTTTGTTTTAGGTTGCAGCAGGAGTGTGTGTAGATGCTGCTTAACTCTTGATAGAGAAATGTAAGCCTTTTTATGTTTGTTAATGTTCTTGTGGGGATCACTGGTTGCACAGAAAGAAACTTACTGAAGCTAGTTCAGAGAAAGTTGGCTTATTTTTAGGATTTGACAGGCAAACTCAGGGTCACAGCGAGGCTCATAGGGACCAGAAATAGAAGCCAGTATAAACCAAAGCCTGCCCTCAGGTTTAGGAGCTGCCTGGTCCTGCCTCTCGCTGTTAGTGGCCACGTGGTAGGAGGTATCTCTTTTCTTGGTGGCTTCTCTGTGAGCTGCCTATGTCTACATGGACACAGCCCACAGAGCCACAAGTCAAGAGTCTACAGACTGCACACATCCAGGACCAAACCACCACCATCTCTGTGATTCCTAATTCAAGTTCTCAGGAAGGAGCGCACAACCGGTTGCTAGGCAGCCAATGAAAACCTGGCCTCGGGTTATATGTCTCATCCAAGACCAATTAGCTTGACCGAGGGGGCGGTCGGGTCATGTGGTACTATGTGGCTTAGCGGGCCTGTGTCTTCACAGGGCATAAGGACAAAGGACGTTGGCGGAGAAGCATGCTGGTGGCAAAGATAAGGACACACGCCCAGTAAGGAGAAAAACGATGACTGGCCATTCACAGCAGAGAAATAGGATAGCTCAGTGATTCTCAATGGAGCTAACCTCTTATGGGAACACCTACTTAGGAGAAAGCTCTTTCCGATGTCAAATTAAAATGTCTTATAAATATTTAACCAGATACGCTTTCCTGAGCAACTCGGAGAGATACACGTCTGCTTTCTCTGCGGCAGCTCTATCAGCTCTCTGAAGACTGTAACTGATACCTACGGCCTCCTCCTCATTTTTTCTCCAGGTTAAAGAGACTTGCCAAAATTATCGTTCATTTCAAGATTTTTGAGGGAGGAAGAAAAAAAAAAATCACACTACTCTTGGACCTTGTCGGTACTTCTACAATTGCACTTGTGTAGCTGGTTGGTGATAATTTTCTGCCTCGCGTGCTAGATCCTAAGCTTTTGGAGGTATTGTATCCGATTAACTTTTGAAATGATTTGGTCGCATGCCAGGAACATAGTAGGTGCATAAAGAAATGGGTGTGTTGTCAAAATAATCTTTGTTTTTGATCCAAAGGCATTTTGTTTTTAAACTCTCGACGATTCTATCCTGTTGGTGGTTACTTAAGCCCAAGATGGAAGAGCTAGAGAATCCATTACTGCACATACTGTGCATTTTGTTAAGTGCCCTCTCCTTCAGTGTCATTTTTCTAGCAGGTGTCTTCCAAGTTGATGTGCACAGAAATCAATCGCAGAGGGTTTTCTAAGGCATACTGGAAGGAGAGTTGGCAAAAGTGCAGAGGGACAGTGTCAGTTCTCTTAAAGTTGCTCGATCATCTGGGTGGAGGGTAAGGAAAAGAAATGAAGCCACATTATTGATTTGTCCCACTGGGGTACTGAGTGACAGCCATATGATTTTAAGCCATAATTGGCATTTTGGAAAACACACACACACACACACAACAACAACAACAACAACACATAGTTCTGGTTTCTCAGACTTAGTGACCCAGAGGTTCCAGGGAGCAAGGGATGTGGCTAGTCCATGAGATAATGTTCACATCTAGAATCTTATGGCCCAGGTAATGCATGCAGCAATCCATTGTTTACTTAGGGAGATGAAGTAGCTTAAGGTTTGACAGTTGGGGTAAAGGAACAGGTGCACTGTTCAAACTCTTAAGCCAAATGTGCGATAAGGAAATGTTCATCCTTAAAAATACGTGACATCTAGAAAAAACAATCTAATTCAAACTGAGTTGGCCATTTTCTGTTCTGTAGACACAGTTAAAGGGCCTAAGGAGAAATTAATACAAATGCCTCAAATGCTAGGATTCCGAGTGCCACTGGTCTCCAACCTACTTTATTACAGCCCTGCACTGTTCCTTATCTGACCCAGATTTTGAGTCCCTACTCAGAACTTAATTTAAGGAGTGGCTCAGTGTAATGAGTTTCCAACTCTGTGCAGAAAACAAATTTGCATTTTTCCAACTGATTAGTTTCTCTACTGATTAACTCAGCAAGGTCAACTTTTGGTCACTTATGCCGCTGATATGCACAGCTGATATTTTCCAGTTTCAGAGCTGGAAGGCTCTGTTTTCATTACTCAAGTCCCAGCTACAACATTCCAGAAGAGGAGGAAATGGTGGAGCAGCCGCTCCCCTCCCCGGGTGCTTATTAGCCTCCGCTGCTTAGGGCTTTAGTGAAGGAGAAGCTGCCCTCAGCTCCCCTGCGTTCCCAGCTCCCACGACAGAGTCCTTTCATGAGAATTTCCCAAGGTGGCCCACGGCTTTCATTTCATGATTTTGCTGGAAACACAGTGTGAAGTAGGAAACAAGGGTTTGAGATACAGAGGCACCTGGACTGTAATCCCCAGCTCCACTACCTTTCCAAGCTATGTAACCTTGAATTAGTTCAGTGTCTTGCGTTTCCTCATCTATAAAATGGGGAGCACAGCTGTTTCCTTAAGTTATTAGGATTAAAAGAGGAAACATACGTGAAAATGCCTAGCTTAGTGCTTGGTACATAGTGAAGTGATTTAGTAAATGTTAATTGCTACTGTTATTGAAATCCTAGGCCAGACACGATGACTGATTAAGAAAGCAAACTTAGCATCACTACTCCCATGTCTCAGATCTTCTCGCCCACTAGCTGGACAATCCCATCAATTCAAGCTCCACTCGAATGCTGCGTCCTTCATGAAGCCTTAGCAGATCACGTGGCCCACAGCTCACTCCCTCTTCTGAATCCCTCTCACTGTGACTTCCTCAGTAGTAGATCCTTAATTACAGGGCACACATACTACTGGTGGTGCCGTGGTGACTTTCAGTAAAAGAAAAATGATCTGAGATTACAGAGATACATAGTGGAACTTAGCTTTCAGCAGGCAAGAATGTCTAGCTGAAATTTTATAACATCGTTTTACTTTTAGTGAATTTTCTTTTATGCTTAACTAAATTATAGAAAATGAGGTTTCCACTTATGGTAGCAGTCTAAAGATTCCTTTGACTACGGGGTTATTTAAGGAAAAAATGATTTCATTTATGTAATAATATTGAGTAAAAAATAATAATTCCATGGCAGGTGAATATGGAAAAGGAAAACCACATCAGATTAGAATAATGTGACTGAAATTTAAGAAATATCAGTCTGTCCCACTTAGACAGAAGTACATTCAAGAGGGCTGCAGTCTTTTAAGTTTTTACATTGCTTCCTACTCTGAGTCCTGTCTCCCTCTCAAATGGATTGTTAACTTCTTGGAAGAGAATGTCTGGTACTCCTTTTCAACTTTCTATCCAGTCTAATAGTCCTGAAGGTTCATTTTCACAGTAACTACTTATTACTTGACTGAAGAAGAAAGTAACTCATTTATCAGCGCAGGCTTGTAAAGTGGCAGACACTCACAGGAATACAACCCAAAGGAAAATAGTAATGCTGTGAGCATGAAGACTTTACATATTGTGATGACCATATACATAATTAAGAATATATATGATTAATATAAATTAAAAATTATAATAACAATGAAAAATGTGGCTCACCTACTCCTACTTTTCTTCCTTAAAGGCTTCTCTGAATTCTTGCTGGATGCAGAATATAAGCATGAGCCCAGCAACCATAGAAAAGGCTAGAACACATTCCTACTGGCTATTAGATTTAAAACAAGTTCATCTTTGAGTCTCTACCAACAGGGACTGTCTCCTGTGTCAATCAGCGATGAGTGACAGCTAGATAGAGGAGCATTTTGATGTGGTGGCCCTTGTCAGCCCCTATTCATCATAGAAATTATTCTCCACTTTGATTCTTGGTAGGAGTGCTGGTGCCAAAGAACATGAAAGAAATTCTTGGTTAAATGTGTATTGCCCGTGCACTTGCACACTTCCGAAATGGCTCCTGCACCCTCTTCAGTTTTATTCAGTTAAAATTAAGTCCCTGTCTGTCAGGGAGAGTTCCTGTTTATCAGTTATTCAAAGGGAGTCCCTGATCTTACATAATCAGATCACTGCACTTGGCAATATGGAAACAAACTGGTCACTGTTAATGCAGCCAGTCACCCCCATCTCTGCAGGATTCCCTGAGTGCCCTACTCTAAAGTTAGAAGTGGCCACCTCTTCCCTTTTCAATTTCATTTTTAAATGATGTCGTTAGATCACTGAAAATGCTTCTTTAATCAAACCTGGCCTGCAGAATGACCCTCGCTTTATCAACGAACAGCTTGTCAACTTTTTGATTTTCCAACACTCAGAGGTACAGAAAAAAGCAGTTCTTATGGTGTTGTATATGCTTTTAGGTTTAGCATTACATATGTATTTTTTTCTTTTTCCAGGTGGTTAATCTCCATGCTATGTGTTGCATAGAAATTATAACAGAAAAATACTTTACATTTATGATCTTGGTGCTGCTTTGAACTAATGATTTGGGATGGAGTGGTAGGTAGTCACAAACATTAGGACAGCATTTATGGATTCCAGTAACTCATGTTTAACCTGGAAGAATAAAATCATGATTTGAAGAGTGAAATTTGACTATATATAGGACATGACTCTATGACCAGATATTATATGGCATTAAGTTTTCTTAATTTTTGTTTGATTCTTGATGCTTCTAGGGAAAAAAAAAAACCCAAAGCCCCATTTAAGCATGCAAGGCCAGTGTTGAAATAATGAGGTTAATTTGCAGGGAGCAGTAATTGGGGATCTTTTATTTGCTAATGGAAGAACCCAGTTCAAACTAGCCTCACCCAACAACTTTTTTTTTTTGTTTTTTTGGCTCATATGGCCTGTGAAGTTTAGGTTATAAGTTAGGCTTGGGATAACTGGAGACAAGCACTGGGGTTTGTCTTCCTCTTTTCTATACATTGATCTCATTCTCTATTTATTCTTTATCATTGCAAAAGGGCTTCACAAGTCAGCAAATTTCTGTTTCACAAGACAGCAAGTGCCCATTCTCCAAGAAGATCCCAGGAAAGAACTCTGACTCTCCCAGCTTGTGTCACATGCTTCTTTCTTGGGAAGTCACTGTGGTCTTGGATGCAGGGTCATATATATGTGTGTATATATATATACAGATGCGTTTCACAGTTGGAACACGTTAGAATTCTGGATGGGCATTTTGTAGGGGCTGGTAGCAATCACAAACAAGGCTCAAACAGCCTTGGAGAGCTAGGCTGTCATCCTCATTTGTATCTACTATAAAGAACTGAGGAAGGAAGGTGAGAATCAAGAGTAGGTGAGAATGACGATGAAGTTGAACAAATGAGAGGAAGAGAAATTTTGTTAGACCACGTCTACCAAAATCGAATGTGTGAGTTAGGGTACAGGGTATATTGTTGTAAAAAAGAGATTCCCAAACACAGACTTATAAGACAGATACTTATTTCTCTCTCAAGATACAGCCTAGAACTGGGCAGATGATACAGGTTGGTTAAGTTTGTTTCATGAGACCATACAGGAATCTAGGTTACTTCTATCTCACTGCGTTGCCATACTTCTAAGTACAGCTCCGTAGAGTTAATCTGGCTCACATCCTTACCTTTGCATGCCAGCCGCCAGGAAGGGAAAGGATGGAGGAGAGGGCAAGAGCTTTCTTCCAAAAGAATTATGATCTGCAAGTTGCACACATGGCTTCTTCCTGCATCTCACTGGTCAAAACATTCACATGATCACACCTACCCACCAGGAAGGCTGGGAAAAGTAATCCTTAGGTGGGTAGCCAGGTGCTCATGTAAAGCTCAGGAGGTTCTGTTATTATAGATTCTGGGAAACAATCAGCATTCCACCGTATCCAAAAAGATCTCTTAAAACTGTTCTAGCTTCAGTGGTAATGAAGGGAATGTGTATTCAATGTTTATGATGCTGACTAAAACGTAGCAAGGTGAGTGTGGATCCACCCAACATGTAAATACGAGTTTCTGTATCTCTACGACTTGTTCAGCCTCCTTGGTAAGAAAAGCATCCTTTGTTTTCCCCACTGAGGCTGTGGATGCTTTGCCTTTTTAAATACCATGTCTGTTTAAACAAAAGGTAGATTAGATCTATGGTATCATGATATTTTGCCCAATTTAAGTCTCGTTAATAAGGGTGAAGGGTAGAGAGAGAAGCTTGGGAGAAATGACATGCATTGTGGCATTTATAATGAACCCATTTGTACAATCATCGCTTTGCCTCCCTTGTGTAATTTTTCCTAGGCATTCTCCAGCAGTTTCCAGGAGTAGGAAATCCTGGCCATCATAATGTCTCCCCCATCTTGGGCTAAACTAGCCTTCTCTTCCCAGGTCTCTAAGCAACAGAGTCTTAAAAATGAAATATTCATTTTCTGAAACCTAATTTAATTTCAGCGATGACTGAGTTGCAGAGCTTATCACATCACAGAATCTAAAAAAATTCTCTGAATTAACAGTACTCTCTTGGTGATGGAGTTTTTTGTTGTTGCTGCTTATTTTATTTATTTATTTATTGCTGCACCTTGTTAAAATGTACACACTCAGTTTTAACCTTGGTTTGTCTGACAGTGATTTACTCATTTGTGATCTAGAGGTAATGAGAAACACTGTAGGCAATCATCTTGCTGTCAATAAATGAAATACATCGTTATTTTTCTAAAACAAGGATTAATGTTTCTCCCAAATGCAACTTCTACCCTTCCTAAAAAATAAATGATTTTTTAGTTTTATTTTTGGAGCAAATTCTAAAGGATAGTAGTAAAAAATTCATCTTTCATAAACTTCTGGAGCTGATGAGTCATTACTGACATGAAATATCCAATTAAAGCAGTGACAAATGTAATTGTGTCTCATGCACCATGGGGGTGATAAATTGTACCACATTCTGAAAGGCATGTTTGGGTAAATGCTGTTTTGCTGAAAGACTGCAATTACAGCCTGCTTTGAATGGGGTGCCTTTGTTTTAAACATGGGATAGTGGAGTTCTAAATAGAGAGATCATGTTGACAAAAGACATCTCAGAGCACAGTGTAACCGGGCTAACCAGCAGTTGAAGGTTTCCTACCACTATCATTTTCACCTGCAACCAGAATCTATCTTAATTCCTCAAAGCAAGGTTGTTCCTAAAAAGCTTAATCTGGTTGACTTCACTTCTCTTTTAATATTATGGGCCAGTGTGGCTAGTACTGTCTCCTTGAACTTATGTGGCATTGCAGGTTCCTAGAACAGAGCAGAAAGGCAGGACACCATTTCATGAGGCTGGCTTACATTCAGACATATGGGAAGAATTTCTATCCTTCAAAATTTACCATTCTCTAAAATATTTAAGTAGAGAAGATGGACCATTTGTTTGAGTTTTGAATTTATTAGATAATATTTCATTTCTTTGCCATAGCCACATAAACCCTCCTTTGCTGGCACATGTATTTTATGACTGTGTCACACTGTTTTATGTGTGTTTCTGGTCCAAAAGTAGATCATTTCTGATTCTTAATAAGGAGATTAAGATGAGTGGTGATGATCATAGTCTAAGTTTTTAGGTAAGGAAGACTCAAGCACTTAGTTCTACATGATGATTGCTTTGTCCATTAAACTAAGTTTGCTGAATTTTGTAGATAGCTAAGCCATTCTCAAACAATTATATTACCGTGACAATTTTCTTTGTTGTTTTGCGGAGGGTTGTCTTACAGAAGTATAATAATGCACTTATGATAATAGTGATGGTAATAGACTATATTAATCGAGAACCCCTGATATGCTTAAAGTGACGATAATCTTAGAGATTTTCAAATTGCATGAATTAAGTGTTTAGTACCTGGATCCAAATTTGCTTCTCCATTCGAAGATACGTTGTCTCTGTCTTTGGGAAGGTTGCTACATAGTAGAGGAAAAACAGAATGCAATATAAGAATGCCAGGTGTTTTCCTATGACACAGATAATCCTAATGATATCTGGATGTAAGGTAGATTAGTCATGGAATGCAAATCCATCTATTAGTCAGGTATTTATTAAAACCACACAGAAGTATGTTCATTTCCATCTATCATGGATAAGCAGACCAATTTTCTTGCTAATAACAATTAGAAACACTAACAGAGTTTAAAAAGGTATTTTTTCGAATGCATTAGATAGACACCAAGGTAGGAAGAGTTGAGACGTCAAGATCCTGGAGAGAAAGGAAGTGCAGAGAAGTGAGCCTAACAGTCTAAGCCACTTTTCCACTCAGAGCAATTTCCAATTCAAAAGTAGGTCACGAGAAGGAGGGGGAAAAACAAGTAGAGTGTACTGGAAGGAAGCTTCTAAAAGGATGAGAATCCAAGTGGAAGCTCTTAACAATTTAGGTCAGATGAATAAATTTGTAAAAATATCACTTATCAAAGCTGACCTAAGAAGAAAGTGAAAATCTGAATAGTCCTACATCTAGTAAAGAAAAGGATTTCTCAAGAAGAACCTTCCCACAAAGAAACTTGGGCCTTAGATGGGTTTACTAGTGAATTGGACCAAACAGTTAAAAAATAATTAATACCAGTCTTATGCAAACAGAGAGAATATTTTCTGATTCATTTTATGAAGGCAGCATGACCTTGAGAGCACAATCTGACAAGCACTACAAGAAGGGTAATTTGCAGAACAATCTCTCAGAAAAATAGATGTAAAAACCTAATTCCAAAATTCTAGCAAAAAAATCAACAGATGTGAGAAAAAGAATCTAACTTCAGTGTAATATTTTAAAGTCACTATAATTTGCCATGTGAATGGAATAAAAGAATAATCTCAATAGATTATATGATTATCTCAATACATATAGAAAATGCATTTGGTTATATTTACCATCTGTTTCCAAGGGAAAAAAATCCTAACTAGGAAAAGACGGGAAATTCATAGCTGATAAAAAGTATGTATAAAAACACCCACACTATGATGATATTTAAGAGCAAAATGTTAAAAGTTTTCTCCCCAAAAAATGTGGACTAGTATCATCATTGTATTAATCACCACACCAGAGGTCCAATGCAATAAGGGAAGAGAAACAAATGGGCTTGGACTGTAGTAGAAATAAAAGTGTCAGCTTGTTTTCTTTTATTCTGTTCACATGGTAAACATTACTTTCTAAGGTAGGCTAACAACTGAGAACTCTCTGCAGGCAGCACTCCCAGAATTTGCTCAAGGTCATATCCCCTCCTCAGGGCAGCTTTATCTAGTGACTTGGGGATGTGGGTGTATAAAGTCATGGCTCCCTCACTCCAGCTTGAGCATCCTAGCTTCAGAGTACCACACAGAGTTAGCTGAGACCTTTGTTGAAACTGCATCACAGTCTAACTTCTCCTTCTGCTCAGTCCTATTTCATTTACCTCCCTTCCATGGGAGTTGATTCCAAAACCTCCCTAATAAACTTACTGCAGACTAGTCTCCATCTTAGATTCTGCTTTCTGGGGAACCAAACCTGCAACAGTTGATACTGGAAGTGGTTGGAGGAAGCAGATGCTAAGATGAGATTTTGAAGCTGGATTATCTGCTGCCTGAGTGGCAGTGAAGACTCATCACTGGTGGTAAGCGGAATACACACAGCCTTTGGCATGAGGTGCAATTATTAGAGTTTTTACTGGTGGCAGACTGGGATAATATACTGGCAGAATGGAATTCATAAACTGGTGCAGTAGCAGGCATTTGAGAAACATGTGGTAACCATAACAAAAAGGGCCATGGACTTGCATAGCTGTTGCTAAGCTTCACTAATGCTTTGGGAAAAGATAACAGAAGACTGAGAGTGATAAATTGGCAATTAAAAGGTAAGAAGAAAATCCAGAGGGCTTCCTTGGTAGCATATAAAGAGACCTTAATCTTCCATAGCCTAAAGGCAGAGAGAGCTGAAGATCGGGCCCAGGACTGTATCAGGAGTGACAGAGCTCTAAACCTAGGCTTGTGCTATGGTCTCAGTGTATCTCCCCACCCCACCCCAAATTCATGTGTTGAAACCTAACCCCTAAGGTGAGGGTATTTAGAGGTGGGCCTTTAGGTAATTAAGTCATGAGAGTAGAACTGTCACAATTCGTGCCCTTATAAAAGAGGCCCCAGAGCTTTCTATCCCTTTCTATATGGTGAGGGCACAGGGTGAAGTTACCCTCTAAAAGGAAGAGCTTCCCACTGGATGCTGAATCTGCTGGCACCATTATTTTGGACTCCCCAGCCTCCAGAACTGTGAGAAATGAATGTCTATTGTTTATAAGCCACCCAGGCTGTGATATTTTGTTATAGCAGCCTGAACGAACTAAGACAGTATGTCTATTATACCTGGGTCCAGATCAGGAAAGAACAGAATCAAAGCAGACTAAAACCTTGAACCTCAAGTTTCCCCAAACCTCTGAACCTATGGAAATGGTGCACACCTCTATTAATGAACTGCTGCTTCTCCTTTCTTTGACAGTTGCAGACATTGCTCTGTTGTAAGACACGTGCCAAACTCTCTCCCAGAATCTGCCCCCAGTTTCCTCCTGGCCAATAAGCCTGTAAATAACAAAGGTCAAATAAGAGATAGCTCAGGCAGTGTTATCCTGGGCCTGATAAGGGAGAAAAAGGGGTAGACTTGAAAGGAGATGCAGGATCTAGCCAACGCACACTGGCAGGAGCCAGAAAACGTGCTTGGGACTGTATTCTGAGGGTGCTGGATCTAGGGGAAGCGCACAAGATTTGACTGATCTGGGAACACTCTGTCAAGATACAGAGTTTAACATCCCGGCAGGGACATTGCCAGATGGTGCAAACGCACTGTTCGAGTGGCTTCTACAGGCATGGAAATAGTAACAGCCTACATTAAATGAAGTAGAAAAGCCAGTGCCATAAGCAGAAATGTCATAGTAAAGAACCACTATGCCAGAGAGCAGAAGGAAACAAAAGGCTCAGAGAATTAGATGTGTTAGGGAGATACATGCTGCAAGGTCAGAAAACCCGTCAGATGTCTGTGGTCCTGAGGCGAGGCCTGACAGACAGTATTGACTACAGTCCACCCTGCCTACCTCCTAGATTAATTTCTTCAAATAACCTCTGGGAGGAACTCCCTCAGGATCCCCACTAGTCTTTTTCCCCAAGGGAAACTTACAAAGGAGAGGGCTGGTGGGAGACTCTGTAGCCCCTGACACTTGCATCTGGCCTCAGAGCTGTAATTGATACTCACCATTTCCCTCTTTTACTGTCATTCTCGACTCTCCTCACCCTTTAGCTATGCTTTACTTCAGTTAAAATGTTGAAAATAAAGTTAGCCAGCCAGCAGGGCCCAGGAACTAGTAAATCCTACTTAAAAACAAAACACTGTTGTACTTGTGATGGAACCTTTTTGTTTGGGTGGCTCGACAAGATGCTTTTTGTATGTTTCGTCGGCTCACCAAGCTTGTTCCCTCACTCACGTGCTCAGGTATTCTCTAGCCTGTCAGCCTATTTTTCCTCACGCTACTAATTGCTATTTGAAATTGTTTACTTGTCCTACTGGAATGTCAACTCACTGCAAGCAGGGATCTTGTCTTCTGTTTTACCGCTGTATCCCTTGCACCTAGATCAGTGCCTGGCACATAGAAGGAGCTCAATTAATATCTGCTGAGTGAAGGAGAAAAGTGGTAAGAGTATATATAAAGAGACAAAGGTGTTTGCTTGATGAGAAGTTAAACTTACTCCAATACTGGGTTTGTTCAATGATATGTACATTTTATAGCTTCCCACAAGCATCTGTTATTCTTAGAATTAGTGTAGAAAATCTTGTTACTGTGACTCTGAAGCTCTCTATCTCCTAATTTCTGTATTTCCCAGCAAAATAACTATTTTTTAAACAGCACTTTCCATAATTTTAGTTTCTCAGGAACACAACTATGCATTTAAGTAGAAAAGACTGAATGCAATCAAGTGACGAAGTGGAAGGGCTAGATTATAATCACTACAAAAATTTGAAGGAGGACGAGATTCTCTGGGGCTAAAGCAGCTGGAGAAACTTTCTGGAAGAAGATGGGTCTTGAGCTTCTGTGGATAAGGAATAGCATAGGAGAAGGAATAGGGTGTTGCTGGTGAAAGAAGCAACACTGAAACATGAAAGAGGGGGCCTGTGTCCATATTCCCTCTGGCTGGGTTCCAGGGCAATCAGATAGCACAGGGATCGATCGTGGAAGCCTCAAAAAAGTAGAAGGAAACGTGGTTCAAGAGCCCAACATAAATGTTTAAGCACCTGGGGCAGCACCCAGTTCTAGCTCACTGCCTACCTCTTCTACTCCCAGAGTCGTATTTATTATGTTTTTATACCCTCCCCCCACATTCATAATTATTGTTGATTAAAACCATAGGATCTGCTTGTGGTGATGATGATACTGGTAGCGGAGATGCGTGTGTGTGTGTGCATGCATGCTCACAACGTCATAATAGTGTTTATTCACTTCCCTGAATTCACTACATTTGTCTCTTTTACAAGTAGTGGTGCAAATCTTCCTAGGCTCGTTAAATAATAATTGAGTGTCCATTGTGAACTAGGGACTGGGGACAGAAAGATGAGACAGTATTGGCTTTTAAGGAGTTCACTGTCCAGTAGGACAGAAACATCAACACAAATAATGACTATTTGGTGGCATATGATGCTGTTGGAATTATATTTAAAGTACAACAGGAATAGATGGAGACAGTAATCAAAACTGGTGCAGGGCGCTGTCAGGGACAAGGACAGTTGATTTGACATGTCCATTTGGAACTCCTGGGACATACTGATTTGGTTGTTTTGAGTAAGTGATGCTGTCATTGCCAGTCCTGAGCTAATGAAAAGAGAAACAATGAGGGATAAACAGGAGCCACAGAAGACAGCTGAAGGGTTAAATCCAGCCAGAACACAATGGCCCATTTGGCCTACAGAGTTAAAAAGATTAGCTAGAATTCCAAAGTAGAGAGATTACAAAAAGATCTAGATTAACAGTTTCTCTTGAGACAATGGACAATTTGGCAACAAGTGGACTGTACTCTCTGGTTTGCCATAGTCCCCACCCAGCTCTGCTCATGCATCTGCTTTTGTCTCCTGGCCCCTGTGTGGATTTGAACTTGATCCCTATTTAATGTGATGGTGGGGTCAAAGACCAGCTGAGGGTGTCTGCAGCACATAATACTGGGTCATAAAAATCTGTACTTTTGGGTTATGTCTAACTGTTATATACTCACCAGGGATGACCATTAACACATGATCATATGTTAAAAGCATTTCAAAAGTCTGCTGTGGAATTGAATACTCATTGATTAATTGAGACATAACTTGAAAGAATGGAATCACCCGCAGCATTCACAGCCTTACTGTATTTCATTACTCCAGGATGGCTGTGAGGATCAAAATAGGATAACAAAAATAAAATTGTTCTGTCAAATGGATGTGGTTTACAAATACAAGAGAGTATAAAGAACAAAACAAAAGATGCAATAAAACTTTCGTGATGACAGAATAAATTCAAGCATGTGAAAGCAGGGGAAGAGAGTGGCATCTGAAAAAGACCTCCAAATTTCAACAATATACAATTTTTGTATTGGGTAGACCAGGGAGGCATCCTGGTAGTATTCCAGTTCTACTCTCAGCATCAAGGGATGGCTATTGTGGATGAATATAACATGCCCACAGTGGTGATGACCCTAAGACACATGTCTTAACTTTCTACTTACAAATCTATTACAGACCCACTCTTCATGAATCTTAAGCCTTTCTTGAACCTGTGAAATGGTTCAAGAAAATCACAGATTAAAAAAATCAGGACAGCTAATAGGCAGAAGCAGAACACTGAGTCAGAGTAGGTTAGAAACCCAGCAGTGGATGTATCTTTCCTTGGTACTTAATCCAGCAAGGGGAGATGGTTTACAGTTACTGTGCTTGCTGGTTATTTTCACTCCCTCATCGGAAATTTGGCTCTTTAAATGGCAAACCTCTTCCTATAATTAGTAATAGTAGAACCCATACAAACATCTAATTGGGTCTTGTTGCAACCGATAAAGATTACCCCTCTTTTCTCTGCAGAAAAGGAACAAAAATGAAACTAGTGGGCAGGAGAATAATTTCCTCCTCTAAGCACATTTTCCAGAAGTTCCACCTTTTCAACAATTTGTATTGTAAACGAAGACGATGACATCATGCCTGTTGAGACAAGGATAAAAAAAAAGATACTAGAAGGAGCATTGCAAAGGCAAAACAGTGAGAAGACAGTGTAACATCCTTTAATATACTTACTCTCTCATCATCCAACACAGCAACCCCCCAGCCTCTTCCTAAGCACCCCTGGCTAAAGTACCCTAATCTTAGAATCTGGCCCTGAGTGGGGAATATTGGTTTCGTCAGCCTGGATGAGGGTTTTTGTGAGTTGGGTGATTTTTTTTTCCCCTTTCAGCAAGCAAGTTTACCAAAAAATGGCAGGCAGATGCTCCAAGGCAGTGGTTCTCAAACATGGCTGCCAACAGAACCACTTGGGGAAGCTTCTGAAAAATACCCATACCTAGCTTCACCTCCCATCTCATCAGCTGAAACAGAATCTCTGGAGACAGTTTACGCACTGGGATGTGTAAAATGCTCCTCAGGTAACTTACTACGTGCAGTCATTGTGAGAACCACAGCCTTCGAGATGTAGGCCAGTTTCTGCAGCCATTGCAGGGCCTTTCAGAGGTGTCCTTGTCAGCTCAGTGGTCAGCAACCCTCTTCAGACAGGTTAGTAGACCAGGAAATGGACACCTGAGGAGAGATCACCTTCCCTCGCGCTCTCCTCCTACCTGCCATCTCCTTCCTCCTCCTTTCCCCACTCTTGTGAACATCTGCCGTTTTTGCTGTAGAGTGGCAGCACCCACTTGAACTACTTCTAAAAGTAGTATTTCACGTCCGCAAAACCCCCCAGCTCCGGATTCTCAGCCGGGCGGGTCAGGTGGTTCTGACTCCGCCCACAGCTCCGAAGCTACCCCGTGTCCCCAAGCTGACCAATCAGAATCCGGACTCCCCTCGCCCCAGAGTGGTTGGGTCAGGGGTGGGCACGTGACCGGATCCCGGCCAATGAGGAGCGAGTTCTCAGAGAGCGCGGAGATAGGCGCCTTCATTTTCACCCTGTCAGTGGTCCTGTCAAGGTGGGTGCCGCCAGAAGGAAACTGGAAAGAGAGAACAAAACCTGGGGACGTGGGTGCCGGGACTGGGCCATGTTCGAAGTTGGATCCACCCTTGTACTTCCCAGCTGTGGCAGCCCTCCGCTTCCTTTCTCTCTGAGCTAATTTTCCTTGGCCTTTCTGTCACCTTGCTGCTCGGCAGCCTGACTGGCTTGCCTGCTCTTTCCCCACGGGAAGTGACCCCTAAGTCCCCTGGCTGGCTGAAGGGAGAAGATGCCCGGAGACCTCCTCCGTCAGCGGGCCCCGTATGGTGCAGCCGGCCCACGCGCTCTGTGAGAACGGAAGATGGCACCGGCTGTGGGCTGTGAGCTGACACGGCCACGCGCGTGGAGAGCGGAGCGCCAGCTGGATCTCAGACCCGGTCCTCCGCTGGGGGCTCCTGTGAGGGGATAGCGTGGACAGTGGCCTCAGGGGCAGCCCAGGCGTGGCACCCTTGGCTTTGGGCAGAAGCTTCTCCCTGCGAAAGCTGCTAGATGAATCGTAAGTCCCTTAACAGTTAGTTTCCGCATAAAGTGAGAACCAGTTCAGGCTCACACCCCTCTCTCATGGTGCAGTGTCACCAGGGGCGACCTGCAGAGGAGTATTTCGGTACCGAGTCTTCCATTTGATGCTCAGTTTTAAATAGAAGCACATACTGTAAGCCTTTGGCAGCTATCAGGAACTTTCTAGCTAATATTTATTGAGGACTTACTATGTATCAGACATCATAGATCTGAAACATATCATAGATATATATCTCAGACTATACATATGTGGAATATTTGCTTTATTATCATAACAGTCATAGGTTATTTCTGTTATTTTGTATACCTCATATATAAGGAAACCACGACACAGAGGATTTAAGTGATTTGCTCACAGTCATACAGCCACAAAGTTACAGATCTGGAATTCCAAACCCCGGAACTTGAATTCCAGAGCCTAGGTTCTGAAGCAGAATGCTTTATCCCAGCCTTAACAAGGCCACTTGCTCTATCCAGGAAAAAAAAGAAAAAGGCATTTGTGGCAGAAACAAAGAAAAGGTTGCAGGATCCAGGGTAGGTGCCTTTGGCAAGCTAGTCATTTTTCCCAGTGTGTATGTATGCACCCTCCTTCCTGTCCTGAGTGCACTGTTTGCTCTGCTGGAAGTGGACATGGTTATATAAATGCATATTGATTCGGAGGGGCTGCTCGAGGGCTGAGCTGCAGAGTAACTGGAGAATCAAACTGCCATGACCATGTTCCAGGTCCAGAAACAGAACCTGATCAGAGAGAGACCATAAAGGGAACTTTGTTGACAGAAGGAAATGTTTAGCAACATTTTCCCTTTTCAGTTTAGTATGCAAGAAGCATTTGATTCCCAGGACATATTTATTTCTAAGCAGAGCTCTGAAATGCAACCTAATTAGCAGCATTGCCTTGAAAATGGAGCTTTTGTCTCCCAGGGAATGGGAGGCCTTTAGAGAGCACTTCTTGCCAGTTGTCCCACTTGCTGTACACTGATTTCAGTTTGTTCAACTTGGCCCTCTTTGCCCCAAATAGCCCACTAGAACAAAGAGAATATAATCTTAACTTCTTGCCACACCTTGCATTTTACTCCTTTTTTTTTTTTCCCTTCTTGGTAAGGTTGAAAAACACGTTTCAGAGTGGCTATTCTCTCCTGTGGTTGGAGGCCAGCCCTGAGATTTCAAAGAAAACTCCTTTGTTCAAGATTTAAGAAAATAATCACTGCACAGCAAACATTGATATGACTTTTAATGGCCATTTACCTGATTAATATCCTTTCATGCTGCAAGGCAGCATGAGACACAGTGCTTTAATGAAAGCCAACAACAAAGCGTGGACCAGGTGTGTTACTAAGAAACAATCTCTTGTGTGATTTAATTAGTCAAAGCATTGCATGGAGCAATTATAAGCAACCTTGCAGAAGTGGCAGCGGTATGGAGCCCTCTGCTATAAATTGGTTTTTTAAAGAAAGACATCATGATTTAATAACTGTGCATCTCTAGTGAAAGAAGCAGCCCCTCTTTAATTGGGAGCAAGAGGGAAAAATAATATGCTAATCACAATTTTTAGATCTTTCCCCACTTCCCCTCACCTCTAATTGGGTACAAAAAAAAAAAAACTTTCAAGAATTTCGAAGAAGGCTTGAAAATGAATGTTACATTTTCTTACTTTGTTTTCTCTGTTCTTTGAGCTACTCAGTACAATTTTTGAGACTGGCATTCCAATTGGTGTGGCATCTTTGGAGAAAACCTGGAATAACCCTCTCTGGTCAGGCTAAATGTGGGACATCCTGTAATTTTGAGAGTTGCCTTTATTGTATTATTACATATAAAAGAATTCGGAGCTGTGATAGTTTGATGGGACCTTTTTTTTTTTTTTTTGTAATCCTCATGCTTGGCTTAATGATGTGTCAACCTGCCACAGGAAGATTGACTGGCATAATGCTTATTACTTAAGATAAAGATAGATTTCTTGTGTGACGTGGGAGCGTTACAATAGATAGGGTCTTATCAGGGAAAGTCTGCCTAACCCAGGTAGGCTTTGTGATTGACTCCTACATTTCACTTCTCTATATGTCTACTTTAATTAAGGAGACAAGTGTTCGATGCGGAGAGAGGGAAATACAGATTGGAGAACAAAAATTGAACTCTATCCAGTTCCTGTGAAGTTCCTCAGTTGGGGGTCTGGAGTTACCTTATGCCCAATGAGAACTAGGATTTTATTAAGTGTGGGAAGTTGAACATCACACACCATAAGAGAGTCCTTTATCTTCGGGGTCATTGGGCAAAGCTGGGCGACATTGCTTTGGGACCTTTTACTCTGTGCAGACCTCCTAATCTATAAGGTCTCATCTAGGAATCAGAGTCCATAGCTCGGTTTTTGGTATCTCTGGCCAGTGATGAGTTAGAGAGAGACAAGGTGTTGGCAATACTAGTTGTCAGCCTCAGTGGTTTATAAACCATAGCCTGCCACAGTCCTGTTTTTGTAAAGAATGTTCTATTGGAACACAGCCACACCCTTTCATTTCCATACTGCAGTTCAATGGCAGAGCTGAGTGATTTCCACAGGGACCATCTGGCCTACAAAACCAAAAATACTTATTTGGCCTTTTATGGAAAAGTTTGCTGACCCTTGAAAGTTGTCAGAGATGATTTCTGATGAGCAGTCTGTGCCTTTGTAGCTTGTTAGGTGGGAAAGACCCTGGAGGGACCCTCCTCCCCTATTTCTCAGTGTCCAAGTGGCTCAGGCTGAGATGGAAGATTGCATTTGGGATTTGAACAATAGTTAATCCACCTCCCTGCACTGAGAGGCCATTCCCAGGCTGGAGGTGGAGTTTCTGGTACATTTTGAGTCCAGCTGGAAGTGTTGAAGAAGCATCCTTTAGCTTTTGGAAAACCTGTGGAGCATAAATCAGTGGCTCACAGCTGTGGTCTACACAGCCATACGCACTAAGCTCTTTCTGTGGATAAAGTATGTAAACCTTGCACATAGAGTCTTTTCTTATATATAAAGTTTTAATTTCAAAAGAAAAAATCATTTGCAAAAAATATTTGAACAGTAAAGATAAGGCTGATGACCAGGTGAGATTCAAAATACCAGGCAGCAGTTCGGTTCGGGCACTGACCAGTCAGGTTGATGCCAGCCATGAAGCAAGAAGTGCCACCTAATGGTCTGTCCCAGCGCAGTGTGTACTCTGCTAATGAGCCCTTTGACCACCCACCCCTGACTCTCATCCATTTTGTTCCCTTCCCTATTGTTCTTGGTTTGGCATGTAACTCCCTGGAGAATGCTGTGTGCTTTTATGTGAGCACTCAGTGAATTTGGAGTATTTGGGGGATAGTTTTTATATAAATGTTATCAAAGGATAAATATAGTTATTCTAAAAGATTTTTAAATAGATCTTTTAGTACTAATACAGATAGTTTTGCTTCATTCCTTTTAGCTGCTGTGCGATACAACGTAATATAGGTGTTCTTAAATATAAATACCTGTAAGAACTGTTTTCCAAATGGAGGCAGATGTTATTAATAAAACACTAGTTCATTTAAAATGTCACTGAACTCAGTGTTTTAGCATATGGAAACAAACATATAGCAGCTGTCATGGGGATCTGAGAAATATTTCCTGTTAAAAAGAAATACAGAAAACAAAACAAAAAACAAGTATGTGTATTCATGTATTTGCCTACTTGGGCAAAAAAAGAAAAAAAAAAAGTCTTTGGAAGGATCCAAAAAGCAAATCTGAAAAGCTGATAAAGTCATTACCTTTAAGGAATGAACTAGAGGATGGAGATGAGTAGGAGACAATTCTTTGGTAGTTTAGGATTTCGAATCACGTCTAACTATGTCATTTGTTTCGAAGAATGAAATAAAATGATAACCAAGCAGAGCGAAGTGTCTTGGTGGTTGACATAGGGATCCACTGGTCAAGCCTGTGACCTCTAACAATTGTTCTCATATCAGACCAAATAATTGAGTACTTAAATTACTATCAACAACCTCTAGGGAGATCTAAGACTCGATTGAAAATCTTTTTTTGAGAAACTAAACATAAAACATAGATCCACTAAATTAAAATCATTTCACTGAAACTTAAACAAATAATCCCCATGAGACCCAGCCCAGCAAACAGCAGCTGCTACTCCTTGGGGCCCTCCCCTTCCCAGCCTGTGTTTGACCTGTGGGTCCCAGGGGTCATCTGCTCAAATCCACCTCCCCTAACCCTTCTGGCCTGTGACTGGCAAAGAATAGAGGAGCAGCTGTTTCTGAGAGGCAGTGGGCCCAGATGCCAAGGTTGGGACCTCAGGCCTCAGGCCCCCACCCGCTTCCCAGACAGCAGGGTTGAGGAAGAAGGAAACATTGTCTCTTCCTTCACCTCCAGAGCCTATACAGACCCCCAGAAAACCTTTCAGCCAGGATGAGAGAAGGTTTTTAAATGTACATCATGGGGAATATGTCCATACCAACAGCTAGATTCCTCTTTCTATTATTTTATGTAATTATAACAACAGATATTTATTATTTGCTATGTGCCAGATAGTTTGCAGGAGGTTAATTATTGAATTATCACTGAGATATATGTATTTTGGCATCATATCCATTTCATAGATGAGGAAGCTTGAAGTGATAAAACGTGTTGATCACTCAGCTACTAGAGGTTCAGTTGGGATCTGAACACCAGAGCTAGTGCTTCTAACCACCCTACAGTCATGATTTTCCTGTGTTCTAAAGGCTGATCCTCACATTTAGATGCCAGAATAAATACTCCTGTTCACTCAATAAGGGATGAGATGACCCAGAAATCCTGCATTGGGAGCTTAACCTCTGAAATGATTGTCTTAAGAGGCAGTAATAATCATGCCATCAGGACCAAGAAATGTGTTCAGAATCTTCTCTGTGCAAGAAACTGGAAAGGATAAAGAAATATAATAATATCCACTATGTACTGAACACTCTGCGCCAGGCCCTATTCTAAGATCTCGACTTAACCACATTTACTCACAGTAATCCTATGGGAAGAGATGGGAACCCTGATTCCTTCTAATGAAGAATGGTATTTTGAAATCTAGATCTGGTCAGTGGGTATGCTCATTGACCATGGATGTGTCACTGCTTCTGGGCCCTCTCAGTGGACAGAGCTGGGAAATATATGTATGTATACTAACCAATGTGTACACATATATCTATATTTCTGTATCTATCTTCCTGTATATAAATTTACATGCATTTATAACTTTGTTTCCAATTCAGCATCCACCACAGATTTAATTCTGGCTTTCTTCCCTTATTTGCAAATTTCTTTCTCTGACAGTAGGGAACCTGGCTCCCATTACCTTCCATTTATTTACATTTTGTTCAATTCTAGTATACATATAGCTTCAGAATTACTAGCCTGTATCCCTGAGGAAGAGAAACTACTAATTAGAGTGCAATGATTAGATACAGTTCTTTTCTTTAGCCTTACAGTTTCCAGCCAACTGTAAGCTAGACTGTAAGAAACAGCAAAATACCATTTTCCACAGTTACTTGGGTCAACACACTACTCTTTCAGACAATGCTGGGAAGCAGGTGCATTCATGCTGTCTGCTAATATTTTCAGTTCTCTTCTTTTGGGCATATGGTGGTTAGGACTTTCTTGCCCTCACCAGGTTAAGTTAGAACATGTTACTTGTTTTGCCCAGTGAAATGTAAGAGAAGGTGACATGTCTTGCTTTCAGGAAGAAGGATTTGATTGCTTGGTGTGAGATTCTCCATCTCTCTCTTCTCCTGTCTTGGTAATTGTGGAAGCATAGTTGCTATAAAAGTATGAGCTGAGTCATTACATGGAAGGCAGCAGCTTGGGAGAATCATCTAGGAGCAGAGTGGATTTTGCATGAGAAGTAAACATTTATTATCTTAAGCCTGAGATTTTGGAGTTGTTTGTTACTGCAGCATGACTATGATCTTACCTGATACATAAATAAACATAATAATTAAGAATGATAAGATATTCAAAAGTAAACTTCACATCCTATGGGGAAAATTAGTAGTGTAGATAAATGCCATGAATAGTGGTTCTTAAAGCTATTTGTGTTCACAAATCCATATGGAGATCTGATGAAAGCTATCTGCTATCTTCTTCCCAAAATGCTTAAAGTCACAAATACACAGTATTTTACATTCCATTTCAGCCAGGTGCATAGACTCCCTAAAGCTTTCTAGATCACATGGCTCATCTCACATGGGCAGCCGCTTGTCATCCTTACTGACTACTGACATGTGGGTTGTGGGCTCAGTCTTTAGGGTGCAAACTTTAAGGTTCAGGTTGAGGCAGTCTGAGAGAGCCTCTTGGAGGAGGTGCCTTTCAGGCTGAACCTTAAAGGAAAGGCAGAAGAGATTGGGAATCAGATTTCAGGTGGAGGTCATAAAGGCAGAACGTGGCAGAGGAGGTCGTTAAACTCAGGGCCAGCTTACTCCAGACCCCTCCATTTTAACCTCTCTGTAAGAGCAGTGGTGACCCCCATGGAATCTGTTTTCACTGTTTCAGGGAGGTAAGAAGGAAACCTAACCCTGGCACTGTGTGTTCAACAAGGCTCTGAAGTCCTTGAGTGGTTGCAAACTCTAATGCCTTCAGTGCCTGACAGGTTAAATTAGGGAGTTAAGGGAGCCAAGTGGAGGACAAAAGGGAATGGAGTGAACTGGAGAGCCTGTGGCCCATTTCAAGTGGGCAGCTGCTGTTTATCTTCACAGACAGCTGCCACGTGCGTATGTGAATTCATGGTGCCACAATTCCAATTTTTCAAGAGAAAATGTAAATTTGTGGGTTTTTTTTTTGTAAAATATTCTGACATTTTAAAAAGAGTTTTAAAGAGAGATAAAGCATGTGTGGCCACCAGGGCCACCATGTACAATTGGGTAGGTTCTGTTTTAGCTGAGGGTCCTTGAGTAGGTCTACACAGATGAAGGGATGCCTTTTTCTAATGCATACACAGGTGCATGTAGGGCTGCAGAAGCCCTGATGAGGTTATATCCAGCTTGCACACCTTCAATTTGAAGCCCCTGGTTTGGGAGAAGCTTGCTTTCTCCATTCCCAACAGACATTTCTGTAAGCTAGTGTGAACAGCTTACAGAACGAGGCACCACCAGTTCAATGCACAGGTCTCTGACCTGTGCCTGAAGCCCCCACTTCCTTCTGGGTGGCATTCAGGCCCCCAAGGTGAGGGAGGTATTAGTGGACATTTCGAATTCTGGCAGCTGGGCATTTCTACCTGGTGCCTGTTTTCGTGAATGATAGCATTACCTGATTTTCTGGGCAGGCATGCAAAATACAGTTGCATAATTCTTGTGTACCCAAAGATGGAGTAAAAACAAAAGCAAGATAAAATTGCACACCATGAATACTTGCTGTACAGCACACATAACCCTAGTAATTTGGAAAAGAGCAGGTGTCTCAGCTATCATTAAAGGCACTAATATATTTCTCTAGTATTATACTAGTTGTTCCATGAGACACTCCTTGCTGTAGGTTTGTTTTTCTTTCTTTTTCTTGGACTGAACAACTTCCAGGGAAGTAAGAATGTGTGGAAATGTATTTTGGGTTTTCCCACCAGAACAACAGGCTTCCATTCTCCTTGCTGGACCTTTGAAAGGTACCATCAAACCAAGCTTTCGGGGTGAACTGTAAACCCCAAGCCGTGCTCTGCCCCATAGAAAAGATGAAGGAATTCACTGAACTGAAAGGTATGATTATGGTCGCAAATTTGCTTCCTGGCTTTGTAGGGCACCAAGACTGCTTGAGGCAGCGAGTATCCACTAGCTTCTGCTAGCTGGTCATGATAGACCAAACAGCACACACTGAGTAGAGTTGGGAGCCAATGGCTTAGAAATCATTGGCATTCCAAGAATGCACAGGCCATTCAAAATCTGCTGTGTCCATAGAGTACACAGAGAACAAAATGTGAAGAGGTAATGGTATTTTAAAGAAGTCTTTTTTAGTACATTATTGATAAAGCTATTTTCTTTCTTTTTTCTTTTCTTTTGTTTTTGTTTTTGTTTTGCAAAATTTTCTTCTGCTGCCATTAGATTCTACCATTGCAGTTCCAACACATCTCCCTTCTCCCATGGGATTATTTTGAGTTACAGTGTGCCTCAAGGGGGCCCATATCCAAAAAAGAAAAAAGAGAAGGAAAAAAATATGTTAGAAACCTAATGAGCCTCTTTAGTTTCTGTTTGTTTTTTTCCTCCCCTCTGGCCTTGTACGTAATCAGGAGAAGAGAGAAGTAACTTGTATACATTGCTGTTAGGAACCTGCTCTGTGGCAGGTAGGTGGGAGGCATTAAAGGCTTAGTGCTTGTAACCAGTGTCCAGAATTTAATGGACATTCAGAAATGTAGTGGTTCTCAACTTTATCTGTGTATTGAAAGCTTTCTGAAGATCTTGATTCAGTGGGTCTTGGATAGGATCTAGGCATCCATAGTTTTTAAAAATCTTCAAAGGTAATTCTGACAGATAGCCAGAGGAGGAAATGTGTATTTAATAGATGGAAAGGTAATTGAATTAAGGAAGGGGTAAAATTCCAACTAGACCAAGAAGCAATTGTGTTAGAGTTGAGACCAGAGTTCTTTAATATCACAATGTGAACCTGAAATTAAGAAAAAAATTTGCCTCCATTGGCATGTTATCAGTTTTGGCTGTGTTAGGGCCCATGATGTTCTCCACTGGGGCTTGATGAAGGATTAGTAGGGTGAATTGTGGGTGGATACATGTTGCACCAGTCACTTACTCATTTAATAAATATGTATTGTAATGCTCTTGAGCAGCCATAGAAAATGCACACACATAGATTAAAAATATATAAAGAAGAAAAAATGAAATTCTAAAAATTACTCAATGAATACAAAAGAAGGCAGGAAAGGAGGATCAAGGATCAGAGAATAGTAGAAGAAAAATGGGGGGAAAAACCCTCCAAAATACTATATTTAACCCCAATCTTTATCAACAGCTATTTACATTTAAATGGGAAAAAATAGTTCAGTTACAAAGCCAGAATTATCAGAATGGATAACCACTAACTGTAACCTATAAATGATGCACCTTAAATATAAAATTGCATGTAGACTAAAAGTCAAAAGAGGAAAAAGATATACCATGCAAACACTACTCATTAGAAAATGGTATGCCTCTGTTAATCAAAGATTTTAAAACAGGAAATATAACCAGACATAAGAGGGAGATATTTCATAAGAATAGGGCCAATTCATGAGCAAGAGATAACAATCCTAAATGTATGTGTGTCTAATAGTGCATCAAACTACATGCAACAAACATTGACAGAACTAAAGGGAGAAGTAGATCAATCCACAATCAGAGCTGGTGTCCTCAACACTTCTTTCTCAGTAACTAACAGAAAAGGAGACAAAAAAATAAAAAAATGATATAGATGACTCAAACAACACTATCAACCAACATGACTTAATAGACATACAAAATTCTTACAATCACTAGATGCAGAATAAACGTTCTTATTAAGGCTACATAAAAGGCTAAGCAAGATAGATTCTGGACCGTAAGACAAATCCTCCAAAATTTCAAAAATCAAAATAATACAAAATAGGTTCTTTGGCCATGATAAAATTAAATTAGAAATCAGTAATAACAAGTATCTACTAATTCTCCAAGTATTTAAAAACAGTACTAAATAACCCATGATTCAAGGAAGAAGTCATAATGGAAATCAGAAAATAGTTTGAACTACAATGATAATAAAAACAGATATCAAAAATTTGCAGGGTACATATAAAGTGGTGCTAACACAAAATCATATTTTTAAATGCTTATGCTAGAAAAGAAGACAGATCTAAAATAAATTATATAAGCTTTTACCTTAAAAAGCTAGGAAAAATAGAGCAACTAAGGCTGAAGGAAGGAAATAGTAAACATAAAAATGGAAAACAATAGATGTATGTCAAGTACAAAAGTTGATTGCTAAACAAATATTAACAAAGTTGACAAATTGCTAACGAGACTGATCAAGAAGGGAGAGAGAAAACACAAAATCAATGTTAAGAATTAAACGGTATCACAATAGATCCTTTATGCCACCAAACTTTACAACATTCTTTAAAAATGCAATTTATCCGATTAAAGAACAGATAGATGACCTGAATAACTCTAAATATTCATAAAAAATTGAACTCATAATTAAAATTCTTTTTACAAAGAGAATTTGTGTCCAACAACTTCATTGGTGAAGTCTATTAAATTTTTAAGGAAAAAATAATTCTAATCTTACAGAAACTCATTTAAAAAATAGAGGAAGACGGATTTTTCTGACTCATTTTATAAAGTTAGCATAACAAAACTTAACAAGGATATTGCAAGGAAAGAAAACTGCAGGTCATAATCACTCATTGAATAGCTTAAAAAATCCTTAATATAATATTAGCAATTAGTAAAGCAATATATAAAAAGTATAATACATCACAAGCAAGTGGACTTAATCTAGGCATGTATGGTTTTTTAACATTCAAAAACGAGTGTAATTCACCATGTTTATAGAGTAAAAGAGAAAAATCTCATGATAATCTCAAGAGTTGCAGGAAAAGCATTTGGCAAAATCCAACACACTTTTATAACTACAAAAAAAGGAAGAAGAACCTCTGAGCAAATTAAGAATAGAAAAGAATTTCCTTAACCTAATATAGGGCAAATCTGAAAAATGTGTCATCATTCTTAAATGGTGAAATACTGAGAACATTAATGTCATTTGTTAACATAATTCTTAACAGTAAAATACTGAAAATATTCATCCTGTGATTGAGAACAGGCAAATATTTCTACTCTAAACCATTTCTCCTCAACATTTTACTGGAGTTAAGTGCAATAAAATATTGATAATAATGAAGTAAAACTATTACAATAAAATGATTACATATAAAAAGAAATCTTAAAAAATAGTTGATTTGATATGTGAATTCAGCAAGGTCTCAGTAAAGAGTTAATGTACTAAAATCAATTGGAAAATAGAATTTTAAATATATAATTCATAACAACTTAAAACCAACCAATATCTAGAAATGAATTTAACAAAATATATAAAAGACTTCTACACTGAAATGTATAAAATATTGTTGAGGAAAAAGTAAGGACCTAAATAAATATGGTTTTACCATGCTCATGGAGTTGGAATACTCAATATTATAAAGAAGTCAGAGTTCACCCAAACTGATCTGTAAATTTAATGTAATTCCAATCAAAATCTCATCAGGCTTTTTTTTTTGTAGAAATAAATAAGCTGCTAATAAAATTTATATAGAAATATAAAGAACCTAAAATAGCCAAAACAATATTGCAAAAGAAGAACAAAGTTGGAAGACTTATCCTACCTGATTTTAAGATTTACTATAAAGCTACAGAAATCAAGACAGTGTAACACTAGCGTGAGGATAGACAAATAGATCAATGGAACAAAAAAGAAAGTCCAGAAACAGATCCACACATATACAGTCAATTGATTTTTCAAGAAAACACCAATGCAGTTCACTCAGAGATGGGAAGTTTTTTAAACAAATGATACTGGATAACTGGATGTCTATATAAGAAGAAAACTGAGCAGCAACTCATACCTCAAACTATACACAAAACTGGAAATAGATTTCAACTCAAAATGTAAAAGCTGAAACTATAAAGCTCTTAGACAAAAAAAATAGATGCATATCTTTGTGACCTGAGCATAGGCAAAGCTTTTTTAGATAGAATGCAAAATGTAAAAATCATAAAAGAAAAAGATAATAAACTTGACTTCATCAAAATTAGTATCTGTTTCTCAGTGGTCAATGGGGAAAACGTTTACAATGTTTTCTACTCCATTTGTATCCACAAGAACTTATATCCAGAATATATAAAGAACTCCTACAAATAAATAACACCAAAAAAGAAACAACCCAATAAAAAATGATCAAAGGGCTTAAAAATTTCACAAAAGAGGCTATATGAATACCCACTAAATTTATGAAAATATGGTCAACATTGTAAGCCTGCTGGGAAATGCAAATTAAAATCACAGTAAGAAACTATTATGTATTTACCAAAATCTATAAAATTTGAAAAGACTAGCAATATCTGATGCTGGAAAGGCTGCAGAGCAACTGGATTGTGTATGTGTTGTTGGTGGAGATATAAAATTATACAACCACTTTGGAAAACTGGCAGTTTCTTATTTTAATGTATACCTGCTCTATGGTCCTGCCATTCAACTTCTACCTATTTACCCAAGAGAAATGGAAGCATATTTCTACAAAATGACTTGTGCAAGAATGTTCATTACAGCTTTATTCATGATAGTAAAATATCCAAAATAACATGTTTCCATTTGTTTTGTCCATCAACAAGAAAATGGATAAACAAATTGTGGTAAATCCATGCAACAGAATAGTGTGCACCAAAAAATGAATAAATTACACATTCATACAACACATGGGTAAATGTCAAAAACATTATGATGAGTCAATCAGTCAAGATACAAGATAGTTCACACAGTATGTTTCAGTTTACATCAAATTAAAGGACAGGCAGAACCAGTCTATGAGGATAGAAATCAGAATAGTGGTCACCTCTGGTGGAAAGAGGGGTAAAACTGGTAAGAGACAAAAAAGAACTTTCTAGGATGATGGTAATGCTCTATACCTTGATTTAAGTGATACTTAAATGATTATATATATTTGCCAAAATTTATTGGAAGGTACATTGAGGATCTGTGCATTTTACTGTGTGTACTTAAATCTAAGAAGGGAGTGTATCAATACCTATTGTGTGTAAGCGCTGTGCTAGATCCTGAGGGTAGGATAGTGAGCAAACACAGCCATAGTCCTTGTTTTTGTGGAGCTTAGAAGGAGAGGAAGAAAAAGACATCAGTGAAAAAACCATGCACTTGAAATTTTGAAAATTTGAAAAATACAGGTAAGTGAAATATTTGAGCAGGAAGGTGAGAGTGCAGCAGATATGAATAGTCCCTATACTCAGATGTTCAACAAGTATCACATTCTTTTTTTTAAAAATTGTCATAGTTGTCTCCCATCTGGGTAGGTGGGAAGATCCATCTCTGTCTGCCTTGGGGCTGCCTCCTCCTGTTCACTCCAGACCCAGGGAACTCTGGTGGCACCTGGACAGTGCAGTAAGGGCCTCCAGGTTCCAAGCTTTCATGGCTTTCATGGCCATTGCTGTTATCTTTTTTGTCCAATGCAGAAGTGTCCTTGAAGGTCAGAGTCATGCTGCTATTGGACTCATAAGAAGTTCTCTAGAAACACCATGCAGCCATCCTTTGGAAGTCTTGCCATCTCTTGGGGGGAGGGGGAGGCGGCTGTTTGGGAGCAAGGAGAAGGTCTCTACTGCTTATAGGATCTCTCACTCTCTCTTGCTCTCTATTTCTGTCTCTGAAGGTCTACCACTATCTCTTCAATGGGCTTAAACTGCTGGCAAAGACAGGATGCTTTTGCTCTCTGCTCTGCAAAACTTGGTAATGCAAGGAAGATCAGAAAGGCCAAACTGCAAGCTTGAAATGTGAGGAAGAGAGAAAAATCACATATGTATAGGTAACAAAAATTTTCAATAAATTATCCTACCCAATATTATATACTAGAGCAAAGTGATTCAGTTTGGGAGGCCAGGAAAGAGTTTCTCTGAGGAATTAATGATTGAATTAAATTTCTCAAAGAGGTGGAATTAACTATGAAAGATGAGGCGAGGGAAGGAGTGTAGGATGGGATGGGGGAAGTAGTGTTTCAGGAAGTAGGACAGCGTATGTAAAGGCCCTGTGGTGACAGGGAGCATTCAAGGAACTGAAAGGAGGCCAGTGGAGCTGCCAGACAGTGAGCAAAGCAGTGGGGTACATGATGAGACCAGAGTGGCAGGCAGGGCCCAGACCTGGAAAGGCCAATATTTCCATTCTTACCTTAGGGTAAATGGGAAGCCATTGGAGGGTTTCAAATTTCTCCTTTTACTCCTCTATTTAAAAAAAAATTATGTTTGGCTATAGTTTTATTAAAGGCATGGCTGATCCTCAGTTCTACTCACTGCTAAGGCTGTTCCTAAATGGAGTCAGGAAGCCCCAGCACATCCTTTTTGTCTTTGTGGATTCAGAAGGGCCACTGACCTCAGAGATGGGTGCACCTATCCATATGGGTAATGTTGTATTCCAGCCAACTCTTACTACTGCATATTTCTGCAACTTGGGATATATGAGCATTTTCCCAGTTGATTCAAAGTAGTTAGGTGAAATGGCTGGAGAAATAAAAGTAATTTAGGTTATAAATGAGAATGCTAACCATATGATAGGTTGCTATAAAGGAAGACCAACATTAATGTGCTGTAATATGCAATTTGAACTTGCAGGGGAGTGAATTATGTACTGCAATAATAAGGAGGCAAAAAAGTTATATGAGTACTTACTGTAGGGATTGCTATTTCTACAGTGAGGTTTTTACACTCTGAGTGCATGTCTGTGCATAATTTCTGTATGCTTCCCAGGTATCATATGTTATATCTAAGGACAGAAAGAGGTTAGTGTCCAAAGGAGGAAAAACCTGCTATTAAACTCATTAATTTGAGAGTTCTGGTTGTAGAACGATTGTGAAAGACAATTATTTCTTGGCTTGAATGTGATCTTTTGCTGTAATTCTAAACCAGAATGTGTGAAAATATTGAGTGCATCTGCTAAGTGAAGCAAAATGTAGAGTGAAACTTTATTTATTTAACCTTATCTTGTGAGTAATACGGATGGGGAATCTATGAAGAAGGGAAGAGTCCTTCTTAAAATAGAAGCTGAAAGTGGGTATAAAATGCAGTGATGTACTTAAAACACTGAATAGAATCTGTTTTAATTTCTGTTTTCTAACACCTTCAAGTACTTTAGAAGCACAAATTTACATATCAGTTATAAATCAGTCACTTATCCCAAAAGTATTTTTATTAGGCAATAGCTTGAACTTGTTATCATAGTTTGAATGACTGTATGTTCCTAAAAGTAACACAGCCAGCTGCATTTCTTTAAATATATTGCAGAATTTTTTTCCCTAACTCAGAATGAATGTCCTACTTTCCAAAGCAATTCTGCCCACTGAAGCATTGGTCTAAGTGGGAGAATTCCAAACTCACATCGTTGGCTGGCAGACACTGATGACCACAGGGAGCCAGAAGGCTGGGCCATTGGGCCAGTAGGAAGAGCATTGTGCCAGAGGCCTGAGCACCGTGTTTTAATTCTGCCATTGTCACTTGATGGAGAGTAACTGGGCTGAACAGCACCATCACAGGTCTCTGGTATCTAGCTTCTGCTGAGTTCCAAATCACTGCTCTGAAGTCATTCCACTTGTCCCTACTGAGCTCCATTCTTTTCATCAGTAAGTTGACTGCCCCAAACTTTTAACATTTGGCCTTTGCCTAGCTCATCAAATCTCACAGAGGATAGCAGGGGGAGCATAAAGGGGATAGTTCTCTCGTAGACCTCCATCCTTAAGGTCTTATATAAGTGGTGTCTTGTTTCTCCTTTCTTACCTCTCCTGCTAATTAACCCTCCCACTTACCCACTCTCTTTACAGTCATTCGTTTTCACTGTTCCTTCACTGGCTCCTTCTCCCTCTTCAGCTCTCCTCATAATTTCTCTCCTACCCTGAAAGAACTCTTGCCCTGCAGAATTCACAAGTTCACCTTCTGGCTGCTGCCACCTTCCTCATTTTTCAAACTGGCATCTTCTGTTGTGTAGCAGGACAGGTGGGGCAGGTACCTATCAAGCTAGGACCTGGGCAGAGTTTTCGAGACTCTGACTCTCCTCCCCAGCTTTCCTTACCTAGCAGGTGTCCAGCTACACTCTATTGATTGCATCCCTTTCCCTTGTAAGTCTTCTTTTCCCCCTCTCTGATTTTTATTTGGTATTGTTAATGGATTTTCCATTATGTAAAAATATACTGACTTTAAAAAGCTATGTGTCACATATGCTCATTATGAAAAAATAGGTATTTATTAGCAAAGAGTAGAAGATAAAACTTCCCTTTTATCCTTCCAGATACATTATGCATATAAACACACATCAGCAGTATGCTGTTAAGCATGGACTATGGGCCAGAGTATGTGAATTTGAAAGCCAAGCTTTGCCACTTATTGACTGTGTGACCTCAGGCACATTAGTAACCTCTCTGTGTCCCAGCAGTTTCATCTTTAAAATGAAGTAAAAATAATAACATCACTGGGGTTATAAGGATGAGTGAATTAATATTTATAAAGTGTTTAGAGCCACACCTGGAATGAAGAAAACCCTTGATAAATGTACTACTATCATGTCATTTGTAAAGAAATTAGACCATGCTACATGTGGAATTTTACAGCTTGCTTTTTCACTTAAAATATGTTTGAACGTTTTTCGTGTCATTCATTTTATGTCAATGAATGTCTAATCTGAATGTCATATTATACTTTAAGCATATTGTTTTAAATGAGTGTATAATACTCCACTGTGTAGCTGAACTTAAACTTATTAATGTTCATTAGAAGAATTGTTTCCAGTTTTGTAATTCAAACAACACAACGGTTAACATCCTAGTCCATGCCTTACATCTTTGTACATATCCCTGGTTTCTAGAAATGAGATTTATGGGTCAACAGATATGCACATTTTTAAGATTTGATTTAAATTGCTAAAATGATCTCCAGCTTATACTTCCATCAGTAGAGTAAGGCAGTTTTTGTTTTGTTTGTTTTGTTTTTGTTTTACCATTAATCCCTTCAAGGACCCACAGGAACTTTACATTCATTTTATTTCATTGTGTCTGATGTGGCTAACTTTTCTGCATACATGACTTTCTAATAGACATTGTGCCAAATATTGATTTTCAGATTGCCATAACAAGTCTTAGCCATGAACTTTTAAGGAAAGGTCCCTAGATTGCATAAAGATCTTAGGAAGGCCTTGAAAATATGGCTAAACCCTACGGGGTGCTCTTAGTGAAAAGGTTTTCAAATTTAGCTGCATATTAGAACTTCCTGAGGAAACTTAAAAAAATTTACCAATGTTTGAGTCTAGACTCAGTGCGTCTGGGGCAGGACCCAGGCACTGAATGGTTTAAAAAGCTCTCCAGATGATTCTGATGTACTATCTGGATTAAAGACATTAGTGGATTGAGTTTCATTAACTACAGATGAGATTACGTGAATTCATCACTTCTGTTTCCTTACACCTGCTGTTGCTGTCATCTTGGTGCCACCATTCAGTCATTTCCTTCTTTCCTTGTGAATATAAAATTAACTATTTCAAAAAATTGGCAGTACCTAGAACCTCAGGTAAAATATATTGTTTATACTCACTTTTCTCTTTCAGTTATGCTGTAGACACCATCCTAATATTAATCTTGCTCCTATCCCATCAGTCATCTCTCTTTGATCAGACCTTTCCTTCAGGACACTAATTATCTATCTTTTTAGGTGATTCCACCTACTATAGTGCTTCATAAGTTGAGTGTGATGTAAATGTCATTGGTTCTGTTTTGTTGTTTTTATAAGGCAGCCTCAGAACTGGTTGTGTTTGTTGGAAATGTGCATTCTTAATGGGGCTCACTGAACCAGAGACTTGACTCTTTTGGAATTTTACAAGCTGTGGGAAACCTCTTAGGTAATGATTCTCATGTAAAACTAGGAAAGGCATTTGACAAAAATGCTTTGCAATATCATGTTCTTGAGTTTCCACAAGTTTATTCAAAAAGAATTACAAAGAGCTAATCTCCCTACAAAAAGATATATAATTGTACTCTATAATTAAAGAAACAGGGTGGGTATTGCTCAGTGGTACAGTGCATGCTTAGCAGGCATGCAGTCCTGGATTCAATCCCCAGTGCTTCCATTAAAAAAAAAAGTCAGAAACAAATTGGCAATGGCATGTAGTTATTAATAACTCATTAATAAGTCAGATTTATATCTGAGTCCACTTAACAAGAGTGTAAGGGAATAGGTACTCTTACAACTTTTGGTGAAAATGTGAATTAGTAAGACCATTTTTAAAAGTAATCTGGCAGTATTTACTAAAATTAGAAGTGGGGGGGAGGGTAGAGCTCAGTGGTAGAGCACATGCTTAGCATGCACAAGGTCCTGGGTTCAATCCCCAGGACAGGACCTCCACTGAAAAACCAAATAAATAAATAAACCTAATTATCTACCCCTCTGCAATCAATCAATCGACCAACCAATCAATCAATCAATCAATCAATATGAGTATTTCCTTTGACCCAGAAATTCCATATCTAGGAAATTGCTTTATGGAATTATTGTAAACCTATACCAAGATGTATATACAAGGTCATTCATTTGAGCATTAAGTGTAATACCAAAACATTGGTAACAGCCTACATGTTCATCAGCAGGGGACTGGCTGTATAAATATGGCACTGCCATTCAGCTGTTAAAAGTATGTGTGAGTGGTATGTATGAACATGGAAATATTCCCATGATGCAAAATTGAGCAAAATTAGCAAACTATAGAACAGTCTCGAGGATTGCCTTTTTGAAAAATTTTAAATAAAATCATAAACGTGGTTTAATGTCCTTTTCATCTGGAAAGATAAATGAGCAACTGCTAACAATAGCTATCTACGATATGCAAAAGGGTTGGGGAGGGGGAAGAGAGACACTTGTGCATTTTAATTTTATACCGTTATCTACTTTTTTGATTTTAAAACCACATTTATGTGTTATTTCTCTTTCAAAAATTTGGTAAAAAAAAATTATGACAGTTGTGGGGTTTGCTGAACCACTGTGCAATTTGAAAAAAATGTGGAGTGAAACAATCACAGTAAATGCTTTACAGTTATTTTTGAGGGGTTAATGAGGAAGAACACCACATTTGATGTTAAGTGGTCTGGCACAGCATTCCCCTTGAGCTAATTGTTCTTCAAAGCATGTGTTTCAAAAGTGATTCTCTGGTGAGTGTACAATAATTGATTATATTATTCTATATGATTTTGGTATATCTAAAACATTTTTAAAAAGTTACTCTCCTATTGTGTCAAACCATTTAGTGATTTGGAAAAGGAAGTTAGGATTGGTGAACAGATTTCTCTCTGCCATCCTTTGTTCCTCTGCCCTCGGTACGTTGTAAGCTTTAGGGAAGTATCAAATAGAGTGATTTAGCATTAGGGCCTTTCTCATTGTTTTAATTGCAGTCTGTGTCACAAATACTCAGATATCTAGAATAAAAAACAACAGCAACAGGTCTTTTCATGAATTTCCTGTTGACTCTTGAAAAGTAGTATTTCAAAAAAACACACCAACCAAGCTATTCATCTCTAATGCCAACCTTGCTCTCCTCCCTGTCTCTCTCCTCCCTGTCCCTGTTCCTTCCTACCCTGTGACTTCCTCATCAGTGTTCACTGTACCCATGTTTCCTTCCCAACGCCCCGGCCCTGTATGAAACAATGCCTGGATTAAAGAGCAGAAACTCTTACTGTTTCCTACTAATCCATCCCGCAAAACCTGCTAGTATCATTTCCTTAAAATGCTGTTTTATCCTAGTGGCTCTGATTCTGTATCAACAGAGGTTGAGCCCATAATCCTTAGTCTGTATTCAAACTCATTCTAAATCCAGGAAATTTTTCTTGATTGAACTGAGGACTCCCACCTCCTGCAAACGCACACACACACACACTCACACTCACACTTACAGATTGTTCTTATTGGATCCAAGTCCTCACCAGTGAACTGAATTTCATGGTATTTTGAACTTAGTGATAAGGTGTTTTTAATGATTATCTAAATGGTGTGATGTAAAATTATATAAGCACACATGCACGCAGGGTACACCTAGACATTCTCAAGACTTATTTACCAAAAAGAGACTCAGTTGCCCAAAAGAGACCATTTGACTCAGAAGAGACTGAAATACCAGTAGATGGTATATTTAAATCCTTTCCCTCGTTTTTTTGACTAGAGTTAAAATCTCATCAAGAAGATGTGATCAGCTACAGAAATTGAAGTAGTCAGTTTCTCTACCTAACTGTAGAATTCTGTGTATATTTTCTGTCCTGTTACACAGGACTGCTCTTGGCAGGTTCCTTGAGGGGTGTGCCTGTGCCTTGTCTCTTTGGAATCCCCCAGGGCCATATGGACTTCTGAGAACGGTTGCTTGGACACCCAGTTTCAGAACCGAGGCCTTGCAGGTTCTGACAGGTACTTACATAGTCACACAGCTTACCCCAGGGAGGATGTGCAAATCTGCAAGGTCTTTTCCTGGAGGTAGAGTTCTTGGTAGCTTATGAGGCCATGGTCCTTTCCTCGTAGAAAGTACAGGTTTGTGGAGCTGCCGTTATAGACCAGGACAATGCTCATTGCCTCCTGGGTGTATTCACCATCTTTGGAGTCAACCTCAATCATCATCAGTATTAGGGAAGGCATCATTTTCTCAACCATAGAATAAATGGGGTCTGAACACTAGCAATGGGGTCCAGAAGCTACTTTCAATGTCGCAAAAAGCCCAGTAGAAGTTGTATACTTGCCTTCACTAGCACTGCATTGCTTATTACAGAGTAAATGGAGTTTGTTAGACAAGATTTTTCAAATGTGGAGTTTGCAGAGGAAAATTAATTAAAAGTTTCCATGGTGGAGCCTAGTTCACCTCTGTATCCTTTCCAAGCCCCACTAACGTTCTTTAATTCAGTTCAGGTTGCCCATGAACTTGATAGTCTGGGCAAGATACTCTCATTCCACCTGCCAATTTTTGTCTAAAGAGCCTAAACACAGTCTTAGCATTTGGGCAGTGTCTCAGTACTGGGCAAATACTCGATCTGATTTTTAACAGCATTACCCACCTATCTTGACTCTAAATTTAGTCCTCTGTGTCTGAACCAAGAAGGTTGGTAAGTGCTTCTCCTTCTCCCCTCCCACCCCCCTCCCTTCTTTCTATTTCCTTTCTTTCAGCTTGGACCTATCAGCATAATTTTCTGTTTGTTTTTATTACTTAGGTCTCTTCTCTGTTTTATGAATGCATCTTCTTGTGTCTTTCCTTGAAGCTCTGCATATTTTGCTTTCTGCCATTTCCTGGACTCAACTTCATCAACTCGATAGCCGTAAACCCCACTTGTTTTCTTCTTTAAAATGCTGACAGTTATCTGGATATCAAGTATTAGCGATGCACCAGTCACTGTAGGATGGCTAGATTAGTCTGTGCTTCTTACAGCCCTCCTTATGATTGTTTCCAGTAATTTGATACATGCATACTAGCTAATAAAGTACAATTAACATTTAATAATAAAAAATGTAAAAAGTCAGTTGCACCTCCCTCATAATGATAAGCAAAGCTATTAATGTTGTGATGTCTTAACAGTTAGCTGCATGAGTGCTAAATGTTGCTTTTAATTAAACAATAAAGAATGCACCGCCCTTTCTGGTATGGTATCATTATAAATTTTGATGTGGTACAACAATTTGATTCTTTAAAAATTAATTGCCTAGGAGTATGTTTAAGTAGTATTGATTATGTTGGTACCTTGTGTTCATCTGTGATACTTAACCCAACATTTAAAATATCTTTTTTCCATTATATGTTGTGATGCAAGAATAAAAGCAAAGTACAAAACAAATAGGCACTTGAATTCTAATAGCAATAAGCAATAAATGTCAGGCATCTGGAAATTATGGTTGCAATTTCATCAGAGTACACTTTGTTCTTCTATTATGCCTGCATGAATTTTGCTACAGGCAAAATCTATTACAGATAACAGTTAAGAACCTTTCTAATCTACACAGATAGTCATGGCAAAAGGCTGGAAAACTAAATGTTGGAAAATGTAATATTGCAGGGGAAAATTGACACTTGTAGAAAATAATGTGGGCCTATTTAGAACCACAAATGGTAATCATTTCTTTAAGATCATGGTGTGGTGGAGGTTTCTGTGATGGGTGACCCAGATGAAGGACACAGAACTGGAAATGAATCCTGTTCTGCTGGCTGGTATGCGCGTGTACAGGTAGATGCTTATCTGTAAATTGAGGGGTGGGGTGTGTGCTTAATGATCGCTACCTGAAGTTGTAATTACAAAGTCAGATTGCACATGAGAAAGCCTGGGTTTTTTCCACTGCCCTTGGGTACACTGGAGAGGAATATTTCTATTCTGGGGCCAGTTGACTCCCTTCAGGAGAAAGATTAATTAGTATTCACCATTCTTGATGGCACATAGTGACCCTGGATAGTTGCTTGGTAAATTTACTAACTGAGCTTTCAGGAAATTGGCTCCCAGCTATTAACTTGGATAAATGTCTTTTCTGCACTTAACTCCAGCTTAACCTGTATCTTCCAGGTCTCAGAGCATTAGAACTGGAGTTTGAAGATGTAGAGTCTGCCATTTCCTTTATTATCCTCATCCCCTTTATTTCACATCCCTTCAATTTGTATGAAGCATTACCACCTAGATTACTTATTTACTGCTGTGTAACCAGCTACCTCCAAATTTAGCAGCTTAAAGCAAATAAATATTTATTATCTCACAATTTCTGTGGGTCTGGAATCTGGGAGCAGCTTAGATGGATGGTTCTGGCTTGGGGTCTCTCGTGAAGTTACGATCAAGATGTCACCCAGGGCTGCAGTCGACTAAAGACTTGATGTCAAGCTGGGGGTGGGGGGAAGGATCTTCTTCTAAAAGGATAGCTGTTGAAGTTTCAGTTCTTCAACTGGCAGGAGGCTTCCAGTCATTGCCATGTGAGTCTCTCCATAGAGCTGCTTGAGAATATATACCTACAACAGTGCAGCTGGTTTCCCCAAAAGCAGTTGATCCAAGAGAGAGGAAAGACGCTGCCATGCCCTTTATGACCTAGTCTGAGAAGTCACTCGCTGTCACTTCTGCCATATCCTATTTGTTACAAGTGAGTCACTGAGTCCTACTTCTGTGGAAGGGGAGCACTAAATTCTACCTGCCGAAGAGAGGCACATCAAAGAATCTGTGGATGTATTTTAAAACCACCATACCACCTAAATAGGGCACACTAGCATGGGTTCCCAGAGCAGACCTGTTTTCCACATGTACTTAAGTTACACTTTGTCTGAAAAGACCTCCTTCGCATCTTGGACCCACATTCTTCTTCCTTCTCTCACATCTAAATAACTGCATCTCATTGCTTTGAGCGTGTTGTCTTTGACTGCTATGAATCATTACTGAAGGTGTGTATTTTGTTTTCTCTTCAATAAAATGTTAGGTGTCTTAAGATAAGGATTGTGTCATAACTGTACCTTCTCTAGAGGCTATTCCATGTTAGAGAAATAGCTGGTGCTCTACACATAAGCACAGGAGGCTGCTGAGTGTGGTGGGTGAGAGCGAGGCTTTGGAGTCAGGGCATCTTAGGTTCAAATTCTGGCTCCACCACTGTAAAAGCATGGGAGATCTATTACACAGGGAACAGTATTAGAAAGTATCTCGTGAATCTATTGTGAAGATTTAATGAGGTAATGCACATTGAGAATGTAGGAGGTGATACACAAACTGTAGGTATTATCATTGTGGTACTGTTGCTGTTCATAATTATTTCACCTCTTCTTAGGACATCTTTTGTTATGTTGGATGAACTGACTTTTATCCTTTGGTCCTTGTCCTACCAACTTTCTGTGTGACATCAAGCAAGTTACTTCTTTTCGGAGCCTCCGTTTTCTAATCTGTGAAACAAACCAGATAATTTCCATGACCCTTCTGAAGCAAGATTCTCTAACTCTGTTATCTCTTATACAGGTATAATTAAAGAGAGAAAAGATTTTCTGTTTTATCTGGGCAAGTTCTTCAGGACATACCATGTTAAATCTTACAAAGAAGAACTTCTTGTCAGAAGATGAGATACCTGTGTGGGTTTGTCTGCAAGAGAAGACAGAGACTAATATTTTTTGAGTACTTATGTGCTCAGACCTCCATATATATCATATCACTACATACAATTATCCCCCTGAACCTCTCTTTTTCTCCCTTCTGCTTATCCCAGTCCATCCACCATCCAAGATCTCCACTAAAGATGAAGGTCCCGGGTCATGTGGCCAATAAATAGCAGCAGGGAGAACTGGATCCATTCTGTGTGATTCCAATCCCAGGTCCTTCCCATGGCCCCTGGTCCCCTCCATTTGAGAAGGGTGTACCCTCTTGAGTGATTTAACCTCAGCTTATCCTTCCATACCTGGCAGCAGAGATACTCAGGTAACCCAGGGCAAGCAGCAGTGGGGTCATTGGTGTAGCTGGATACCTCTCACTGGGTCAGGTTGAAGGGAATTATCTGGATTTTTTTAGTCCCTTTTAAAATCCAGTACACAATTATCAGCAGTCTTGTCTCTATGACTTAGTCTTTGTGGCACTAAGAGGGTAAAATTCTTTGATATGAAAATTCCAGGGCTTCTGCTAGGGTTCTTGAGAGTCTGTACAGGAAGGGTTTTTCTTTTTTTCTTGTTTGTTTTGTTGTTTTGGTTTTGTTTTCATCTCCCTTTGTCCTGGTCCCTCTAAGCTTGGGAAACTGTTGACCTTGTGTGGCAAAGCAGGGAGGTGGGCTCTGTGGGTTTTACCCCATTGACTTGTTGTCACTTTGTACCTGATTGATGCCTATAAAAAGTCCTGCTTATGGAGCGATAAGAGAGTCTTGCTCAGAGTCAAGGCCACCAGTAGGTCTCATGGCCTCCTCTCTTTGGGAAGGATTGGAAGGCTCAGCTGGCTGGGTCTTGTCTGTCCAGCCTCCCAAGTGGGGTTCTGTCAAGGGTGTATGGCTACCTGTGACTAGAGGGAGGAAGGACTAAATGCTTCTCCAAACACACATGAGCATAAGGAGAGAGGGAAAAGAGGGCAGGCCATTGTATCATGTACCTGTGAGGGTGGAGGTGACCACAGGATAGGAGTGTAGGACAGAAAAGTGAAACACATATCAAGGTGGTGGGGCTGGCTACAGTGCTCAGTTTGGGCCCAGATGCCCACAGCTGTAAAGATTAAAACATAGACACTTGAGAGCAGGAAGGCACTAAGTCTAATTCATTGACTTAAGAGATAGAAAAACAGATGTGATAAGTTATCCTCTCTCTTCTACCACTGTCATGTACCACTGTGTAGATAGTCATATCAGGTTTTGTCCCTATTGATCTGGGGTCTCTTTGAGGTTAGGATGAGTGTCTGGATTCTGAGAGAGAGCCCAGGAGTCAGGGACAATAGTACTGCAGCCACCGATGGCCCTTCAGTCCATTCACCACAAGCACCCAGGGACCTCTCTAAACGGCATTCAGGTTGCATTACCCCACTGCTTAAAACTCTCTAATCTGGTTCTTGACCTATCTACAAAAGAAAACTAAATATTAATTTACTAAAAATACAAGAAATTTTAATTGTGTTTATGATTTTAACTGTAATGCTAGACTTATGTTCACAGAAGTAATTAGCCACATCAGCATTGTAGGTTAAAAACTGCAAAAGGGAAGACATATATTCCTTTAAATAAATTCCTCACTCTTCATTCTAAATTTGCCTAACTGCAGCATGTAGCATCTTGGTCTCTTAGAAATTTGTTTCTTCTATGTTGTTTTTTGAATACTGCCACTAGATTTGGATAACCTGTTTATTGAAAAGGGAAAGTAGGACAGAGGGAGTTTCTTAAAAATCAATGTATATAAAGCTAAAGCTGACAGTGATTTCCTATCACACTTGGAACAAAATCTGAATTTCTTGCATTTCTTACCATGTTGGCATGTTCTTCACGAGCCAGTCACAGCCCATTGCTATGACCTCATCTCCTCATTCACTCCTCTCCAGATGTATTTTTCTTCCTTCTATCTCCTCAATATGCCAACTTTATCCTCTCTTTAGGGCCTTTACATGTGCAGCTCCCTCTGGAAAGTTTTTCTGACAAATCTTGGCATGACTGTCTCCTTGTCATTCAGGTCTTAGGTCTCTGTCGTCACACAGAGGTGTTCCCGACTGCCTGACTTTATGCGTTTGTATAATAAGTAGAACCAATAGTAATTATCTTGTTAATCTATTAATTTACTGGTTTATTGTCTGTTTCCTTCCCTGACACATGAGCTCCAAGAGAGCGGGGATTACAGCCTGGCTCATTCATTGCTGTATCCCCAGGGCTAGGCCAGTGCCTGGCACAGAGCAAATGTTCACTAAAGAAATGAGGCAGTCTTGGCTCTGCTAGCTGCCACCTGTGTGACCTTGGGCTAGTCACTCTATTTTCATTATGTTAAATTAGGTTGTAAAATCTACTTGTTAGGAAGATGAATAACATGTTTATAAAATGCTTAGAATAGCACCAGGTTCATAGAATGTGTTTAATAATTAGAATTTTTTTGATTCCAATGCTTGAAACAATGTGTGTGTGTGCGTGCGTGTGCGTACGTGTGCGTGCGCACATGGTCACATGCAGTAGGCACTGAATAAGTATGTATTGATTGAACAGGTAAGTTTCCCAAATTACTCGTTGCAGAGCCAGATCTTCAACGTAGGTCACCTGATTCCTATTCCTTGATAATTCTCAGTGCCAAGCATGCCTGAGGGGTGGGTTAGAGGAAATGGGATTTATGGGGATAGAATATTTTGAGAAGTGAATATAGGCTGGCTCTCTGGAGATGTAGCTTCTAGATGTGGTTCTGTCCATTTGAGTCACTGGGGAGGCCATGTTATGTCTGTTGGCTTCTGTTTTCTGATCTATAAAATGGAGATTGTTTACTGGTTTTTCCTCCTTCCTGTTAACAGATTCTGATTTATCACTTGCTTTGTGTCCAGATGGGAGGCACAGTTATGCCCACATGTTGCATATGATCTAGCTGGGGAGATGTACTGTGGACAGATACTACCAAGAAAAACACAAGACTTTATCAACTAAATGAGATGAGAGTAGAACAATCTGAGATCAGAATTGGACACTCTTTGTCACTGGAAGTTGTGATGGCTTAGAATGTTCTGGAAGAAAGGCTTAAATTGACTCTTGAAGAATCTCACTTGGTGATTGTGAGAATAAGATGGTATAAATTATATGAAATCCCTATGACAGTATAATGAGCTCTACAGTTGTAAAGTGTTAGGTTTACTATTCTCTTTCAGATCCAAACAATTCATCCCAAGATAACAGGCCTGTTCTATATTCTTATGCTTTATACCTTAAGTCAAATGTGATGAGAAATAAGGCCTCCATTCTTCCTATTCCTCAGTACAATATGGGAGAGTGAAGGTTCATAACTTAGGTCAGAAAATTTAAGTTCATGTCTAGATTCTGCTACTTATTAGCAGTGTGGTCTTCGACAAGTTCTGTAACTCCTCTAAATCTCATTTTCCTTCTGCGTATAACTCATAGGATTGTGCTGAGTGCGACGTTATGAAATGTAAAGCACTATCCAAAAAGCTATGGCATGGCTTTAATTGTCTGAATAGCTTATTTGGTATAGAAATATTCCAAGCAGTAGTCTGTATGCTTCCTAAGATATGGAAGATTCCTCAAAGGCAGAATCTGCAATATTTATTTATATTTTTAGTTTTGATTACATCTTCCATATGGTGTCTGGTTAGATGACTCAGTGAGCATAATTGTTGGTTAGTCCCCAGCTAGTCTCCAAATGAGTATTTTTCATATTTCAACCGAAGTCCCAATTCAAACAGTTTTGTTTGTTTGGTGAGGGCATCTGGTTTGTACATAAAGGTAAGGATCAATGTATTCTGGGTATTTTTCAATACTGGATCTTGAAGGAAGAAGCATTGATTTCCAGAACTGGCCACAACAAATAGCTGCTTATTAGATGAGAAAGCTGAGAGTTTTGTAATATTTTCAGAGAGGTTTTTTTTAACCATCTGTCTAAAGTGGCCCTCTCCCAATCACCCTCTGCAACATCATCCTGTTCATTTCCTCTGCAGAACTTACAGCTGTTTAAAACTACCTTATTTGTTTACTTGTCTGTTTTTCTCTTATGTGCTAACAGAATGCAACATTGATGGGAATGGACCTTCATTCATTTCTCCATCTCTGTAACTTGGAATAATTTCTAACACATGGAGGTGACCAAGAAATATTAATTAGTTCATAAGTGAATGCAGCCACTGAACTAGACACTAAAAAACAATTCAGTTGTCCAGTTCTGCCTTTACTCCAAAGATGACTTCCCCTAGGTACACTTGAGCATTGCATGTTTATCTGGCTGAGCAGAGTCAACCAGCATGGCAGAGATTTAGTATCACTGTGTCTCATTCGTACACAAGAAACCCAGCCAGAAGAGTAATTCCAAAGACCCAAGATAATATTCCCCATCCTGAAAACGTGAAAAGAGAGTCAGCCTACGTCCTTGTTTGGCATGTGGTCAGTTATAGCAACCTTAATTTGCAGGTTTCCTTTTCAGTAGAGCACAGCCTCTACAGTGTAATGACTTCTGAAAGCAAGTTAACTTTGTTTCCTCTTTGAGGGCAAACCACATGAAGCATGTTAAGTTCTCTGCTACTGAAATGTTAAGGGCCATGAGCTAGAATATGCAGTGACCAGGCACTGCCAAGATGAGGACCCCTCAGGCAAGTCCTTCACCTCTTTTCCGCACTGCCTTCACGGCCTGTAACCCTTGGGACCAATCATTCTTGAAGATTTGTGCTGTGTTCAGAATTATTAAGTTAATTCTCAGTTTGCAGTTAGTTATGGAGTTACCAGTTATGATGGTAACTTCTATATTCATGCAAAATTCTTTCTTGAATAGAGTTACTCAGTGTAACAAAGATTTTCTCTGAATCTTTATTGTGATATCATCTTGAATGAGAATGGCTAATCTGCATAACTTTGTTCAGAGGTGTTGATTATGGACTGAAGTTTTGTATTTTTATGTTAATTTCAGGTAAACCCTTTTTCTCATGTATTTGACATTAACACAGCCAGATAATTTTGAAGTTCTGATGATTGTATTTTTAAATGTACAAAACAAAGTTCCAGTGCAAGTAGGTACTTTTTTTTTTTTTTTTTACCAACTGTAAGACTTGAGTGTGTTGTAAATATTATAGAAAGGGCAGCATTCTAGTCCAGCTATACTCCTACAGATTTATTTTCTGTGAACCCTAGATCTAAGCTTTGTAATCGTGCACTCACAATATCTTCCTTGTCTATCACCTCAGGCCACATTCAGTGTTTCCTCACTTAAAATCCACAACAGTTTGGATGATCACATCTCTGCACAGTGGTCCTTTGGGCATCTGTTTGATTCTTTTTAGGAGATGTTAGAAGTGGAAAAAGCCAGTGATACATATAAACCAGCAGTGCCCAAACTCGTTTTTGTTGCGTGATTGTGTCCAAGTCAAAAAACCTGGGAATCTTTAAAAACATGCAGATCCTAGGACTCCAACCCCCAGAAATTCTTATTTGGAAGGGTTGGGGTCTGATCTTACAATCTGTATTTTTAAAAATCTGATGCTAAGTTGGGTTTGGGAACAGGTTGCCTCTAGCACAACACCCTGATTTTATTGACAGTTAACTGAGATCCGCTAAGACAGAGGAAACATCCATGAACCCACTGCTAGCTAGTGGCCCAGCACATACATCCTCAGTCTCTTTCATCCTGGTTTCATCATCATTCTTTAATTATGATGACACTATAACAATAACAACTCTCTAAAACCACAACTCAACAGGTACACCTACTGTGTATACCTTTGTGCTGACTCCATGCCTCATTTTCTCTCATCCTCCTAAGAATACTTATGAGATATGCCTTCCCTGCTTCCCAGAATAATCATGCCTCACAGTACCTTTTTATATAACCAAGTGCCTTTAATGACATTTCTAAGTGTTTCCCAATGACAGTGTGAGTGACTGAGTCAGGAGGCTGTTAATAACTGGGAAACTGACCCTGCAGGATTTCAATGCCCATGATTTGGAGAAAGATGATTTAAATGGGAGGGGAAAGGTATTTTTAAAAGAGCTAAAGCAAATGGTTGTTCATAAGTCTACTTTGTTCTGAGGGTCCCAGAATTGACCATCACTGCTTTGTTTTAATCAGAAGCTGAAACTTTCCTGGTTACTCTCAAGGGGGAAAATCCTCAGTGGTAAAATGATTTCTAGATTCAATCAAAATAGCTCCCCCACCCCCAAGGAAAAAAATCTCTCAAAAATTCTTAACACTTAATAAATGTGTTGTGGACTCATAAAAATGGAGCCTGAAGCTCCCCAGAGTACTTTTATGATCAGGGTTCTGGGAGGCACAGGATTCCCTGAGCTAGATTTTCTAATAGAGAATCTGGAGAAAGGTTTTGGGATAGTCTTTCCTTTGTGAATGTGAGTTAGGAGGTATGTGTGTGAGGGGGAAGAGAGAACATGCCTGTATGTGTGTTTGTATTTGTGCATGCAACTGAAGATTCTCCCTGCTCTCGGGAATTTTCCTTTCTCTCAGGAAAATATGAGGCAGCTTTCCTGGTAGAGGCAGGGGAGCAAAGAAGCAGATCCACGCAGAATTTTAAAGCTCGGAGAGTTAAGCTGCCTTCTCTCAGTTTGGCTGACTTCTCTTTAATGTCCTTAAGTGTCCAGCTTTGTTTCATCTGTTTCAATTGTCAAAACAGGGTTTTTTTTTTTCTTTTTAGTTAGTTATATTTTTCTTATTATCAAAGTAATATACTTAATTTAGACTTTATTTTTTAAGCTCATAGCAAAATTGAGCAGAAAATATAAAGACTTTCCACATACCCCTGTCCCCTTGCCCGGCAACAAAGCACACCCTCTCCCATTATCAACATCCAGCACCAGAAATACATTTACAATCGAAGGACCAATCTTGACACATTAGCACCCAAAGTCCATAGTTTACATTAGGATTCATGCTTGGTGTTGGATATAATACATTTTTATTGTAGACTCTGAAACATCAAGAACACACTAAAAAAGTCAAGAAAATTAATAGTATCTATAATCCTGCATCCAAATTTAACTACGGGTAACATTTTGGCTATATACCTCACTCATCTGTGTGTCTGTATCTGCATGTGTGAGTGTGTGCGTATGTATTTTTTTCCTTATCAAAATCATACTGGGAATACCACTTCTGCCACCCTTTTCAACTAATATAACTTGAAAATCTTTTGACATTTTAAATATTCTAACAAATGATTTTTCATGACTGCATAGTTCCACATTGAATGTTTGATGATGCTATTTCTTGTAATAATAAATTATTGCACTGATGGCATGAACCTCCTCTGTGTACCCTTCCTGCCTTAGGGCAGATTCCTAGAGGAGGAGTTGTGATGTCAGAGGACTCCATACCATCAGACTCTCTCTACAGTAAGCCAGCCCAGCCTCCAGAAAGGCTCCACCAAGGTGCCCTTCCACCTGCAAAGTGTGAAACTGCCCCTTTATCTACATACTTACCCAAACTAGATACTTAAATTTAAAAATCTATTATAAAGGCAATTACAAAATGCTATCTCAATTGTAAATAAAGTAAAGGAATAAATTATGTCTCTTTTTCTACATGTCCCCTAATAGCAAGTCAAGTATTTTTGTTTTAATTTTTTTTAATTGAAGTATAGTTGATTTAACATGTTCAGGTATATAGCAAAGTGATTCAGTTATATATATACATACTTTTTGTATTCTTTTCCATTATAGGTTATTACAAGATATTGAATATAGTTCTCTGTGCTATACAGTAGGTCCTTATTGTTTATCTATTTTATATGTAGTACGTATCTGTTAATCCTAAATTCCAAATTCATCCCCCCTCCTTTGGTAATCATAAGTTTGCTTTCTACGTCTGTGAGTCTACTTCTGGTTTGTAAATAATTTCATTTGTATCATTTTTTAGATTCCACATATAAGTGATATTATATGATATTTGTCTTTCTCTATCTGACTTACTTCACTTAGTATGATAATCCCTAGGCCCATCCATGTTGCTGCAGATGGCATTATTTCATTCTTTTTTATGGCTGAGTAGTATTTTATTGTGTGTGTGTATAATATATATATATATATATATATATATATATATATATATATATATATATATATATATGCCACATCTTCTTTATCCATTCATCTGTTGACGGACGTTTAGGCTGCTTCCATGTCTTGGCTGTTGTAAATAGTTTTGCTATGAACATTGGAGTACATGTGTCTTTTCCAGTTAGAATTTTCTCTGGATAATTGCCCAGGAGTGGGATTGCTACATCGTATGGTAACTCTATTTTTAGTTTTTTAAGGAACCTCCATACTATTATTCATAGTGGCTGCATCAATTTATATTCCCACCAGTGGGGTAGGAGGGTTCCCTTTTCTCCACACTCTCTCCAGCATTTAATATTTGTAGACTTTTTGCTGATGGCCATTCTGACCAGTGTGAGAATGATTTGCATTTCTCTAATTAGTAATGTTGAGCGTCTTTTCATGTGTCTTTGAACCCATTTAATAAGCACCCCTAATACAGTTTTTATTGTTGTGGCCATTAAATAGATTAATAAGTCATTCCCTATCCTCAAGAATTTCATTCATTAGAGTGGAAATAGATAAATATATAACTAAATTATGTGATATGCTAAGTTCTTTGCATATGGTTGGTACTCAATAATTATTTTTTGAATGGATGCCTAGATAAAGAGGACCAGTGGGCTGTGGAATTGCAAAGGAGAAAGGCCTTGATATTTCCTGAGGGTGATAAGGAGAAGCTTCCAAGTGGAGATGACTTGCTGTCCATTCTTTCTCCATCTGCGTATAAGCACTGGACACTCCTGTAGGTACTGGAGACATGGTGGTGGTGAAGGCCAGCAGAACCCTTGACTTTGTGGAGCTTCCATTTTAAAGGGTGAAATGTCCACTTTCTCAGATCCACAGTGCTCCCCCAAACCATTTGTAAATCTTTCCAGATTGTGTAAACATAGGTCTGTATTCATATTCATTTGTATTTATACACATACAATTTTTAAAACTCAAAAATTACATTTTTAGGTTTTTAGTACATTGTTAATAATATTTCTTAGCCACTCTTCTTTTTCATTAAATATAGATCTGATTCTTTCTTTTTTTTTTTTTTTAACTGTATGGTATTTCATAGTATGAATATACAAAAATATATCTAAATAATCCCTTATTGATAATTTAAGTTGTTTCTAATTATCTCTATGATAAATAAAGCTGCAATGAGTATCCTCATTTCTAGAAATGGAAGCATTCATTTTAATAGTTGCTGCTCAGTTTTTATTTTAAAAGGCTCTTCTGATTTACATGTCAAATTAAAGGCACTGTCCTGAAACTTGAGAAGTTTTATGTAGACGCAAGGATTAAAGGGTGTTGATTCTTCCTGAAATTTAGCTCTAAGTAGCCTTTTTTTCTTTCTCTTTTTTTGCAGTGATTCCTTGACCTGCGCAATTGGATCAAACCTAGACCAAATTAAATCTTACTTATGTAGAAACTTGGTCTCCATGACCTTGCGTTTATCTGGGGAGTGATTTATTGGTGTAGGCTGCAGTCCAGCTATGAATGACTCTGATGGGAGAACATACTTATCCTTCCATCTATAGAAGCTGAATTAGGCTTACTGGGATTAACTGAGACTGAAGGACTTGTTCATCTACTTTAATTATCCTTCCAATGGGAGCTTTTTCCCAGACTGGATTTTGGATCAGGAGAAGAATGGAGGCTGGAGGGAGTGATAGAACAGCTCGGTTAAAGATCTTATAGAAAAGGGACTGAGAAGGGAAGGCTGTAGCCTAATGTAGGTAGATAAGATTTTATTTTATTTTTTTATTTTTGAAGGGAAAGGTCACATTTAAAGGGAAAAAAAGGATATGTTTTGTAAACTTTGAATATCTTAGCTTGCCAATGAAATTATTTTTCTGAGGAATCCCATTAAAAGTCAGAAAGAAAGAAAGGAGTGTTTTTCCTTGCTCTAAAACAAACCAGGTTGTCCCATACTGAAACTTGCACCCATAAAAAACAAAGTTAACAAAAGGATGAAGGCTAGGACAACTGAGAGAATTGGAGAGCTGAAGACAAAGGCTGGACAAAATGGCCATTGTGCCATCATTGTGTTCTCTGCTGCCCTCTAGTGGTCACTTGAGGGAGTCGGGTGTAAAAATGTCTCAAGGTCATGGTTACATAACTAGATTGTAGGAGAGAGGAAGGTGGCATTAGATAGTCCTTAAAACTGCCCATCTTGTCAACACCCTGACTAGTGATGAGGGGACAGATGTTCTGGGATAGAAACCAGAGAACAGCCAAGTGTATACTGCAGTGGGGCTACTTAATAGTAGAGAGGAAATATGGGAAACAGGACACTTTCCACTTAATTCATTGTGACTTGTATATATGCAGCATCGACTCTGCCAGATTTTGTGTGCAGCATTGAAGATACAGAGAGGAATTAAACATAATCCCTGTCCTTGGGGAGATCTCAGTGAAGAGGGCAGGGCACAAACACACAAGTTAGATTAGGAACAGTGTTGTAAGAGGCATTTGACAAGACATTTGTTCTTGATAGTAATTCTCAAGTTAGAATGAGATTACTCACTGAGCATTTTCATTTGTTCTAAAAAGGGAAAATATTTTCTTGTTCTGTGTAGAGATGATGGTACAGGGAATGGATAAAATTTTCTTTCTTCTCTCTCTTTTGTAAAACACTGGATTTGGACTGCTGAGGTGGCACAACTATGACAGCTCAAAGTTTTAGTCTTGGTTTGAAGCTGAAAGCCAAACCGTATACATGAGTTCTTTATTCCTTTGCTAAATAAATTCCTCTGTGAACTATGGGAAATAAAAGGCTCTACTGAGGGAGGCAGTGGAGTCAAAGATGGCCACTCCCTCCCACCGCCCCACCTCCATCTGTGCAGAGCTGCGTCTAATGCTCCTCAGGGAATCTTTTCTAGACCCTTCTGCATCGTCAGTCTTTAGGAACTCGTTTTATTTAGAGACATGCAGGCCTTGCTAAGTGCCAGATTTTGTGTGCAGGATTGAAGATACAGGGGGGAATTAAACATAGCCCCTCTCCCAATGTAGAGGGCAGGGCACAAACAAACAGCAAATTAGACTTGGAACAGTGTTATAAGAGGCATTTGACAAGGCATCTCTCCCAGTTCCTTTGCGAGCAGCTTTTGGATTGCATTTATTAAAAACTAATTTTCCACTCTTTGCATTAACTAAGAAGCCAAGGAAGAGGGTGGGATTAAAGGGGTAGGGTTCCACCTTTAGTATTAGAGTAACACTAATGTAAGATGTGTGCATTTAGGGAAGTTACACTTACCTTCATCTGGAATTTATTGGAGGACCAAGGACTATACCTCTCATGGATATTTTTTGGGGAGTCTGGCTAGTATCCATTCCCCTGCCTCCCTCCATCCACACTGGATATTATATGGGCAGTCACCTCTCTTCATTCTCTCTCCGTGGCTTTAGAGTTCAAACTGCTCCTGCATGTAAACCATGAGTGGCCACTCAGAGTTTGACATCCTCAGGCTCCTATGATAAGTTCAGGAAAGGGCACGAGGCCTGGGCTGGACATTTAGGGAAAATGGGACTCCACCCTGGGACTTTTGTTGAAGCTGTGAGGGGAAAGCATTCTTTCTCTTGTGTGATAGTCAAGAGAATGGGACATAAGCCTGGAGCTGGTGACATCTTGCCACCACAAAGAGAGAAGTTTTCTAAGAGTCCCATCGTTCGAAAGGAAAGAAGAGAAATTGATGTCAGGTCCTAATGACATCGTTTGAACACCTAGATACAGTCATGTTTCAAGCCTCATATACCCATGAGCTTTTCAGTTTTATGACCAATCTATTTCTTTTTGGCTCTTGCTCAAGTCAGTGGTCTCAGACTTCGGTGTGCATCAAATCACCCGAGGAGCTTGTTAAAATAGTTTGCTGTACCCAACTGAAAGTAGGTCTAGGGTAGGGACCAAAAACTTATATTTTAAATGATTTTCCAGGACATGTGGATGCTGCTCGTACAGGGATCACACTTTGAGAACCATTGGCTTATAAGCCTTTTTTGTTTTCTGCTGTTTTATGACCAAAACTATCCTGACTGACATCAGAAGAGCTTTTCTAAATGGGAAAGAATCTTATGCTTAGAAGAATTAATAAAATAAGGTAAAACAATGTGTTTGGGAACTTATAAATAAGCACTTGAAAATGACATGGCCATACCTCATGACTGCACAGGACCAGTTTGAAATTTTCTTACTGTGGTTCTTCACACTGTTTCTACTTACGCCTGAGCCTTTGGTATGGCTAAGGCCAGGCCAGTGGAGTATATGACAAATGAGCAAAAACAGCAGGACTAATATGTGTTTTGTCAAAGACTGAAAACCTGTGCACATTTTTCACTCTGATCCAGTCTGTCAAGAAAATGCTTTTCATGAGAAACATCAAAGCCATTTCATCTGCAAATTTCGTTGTTTTTTTTTTTTTTTTGGATCTCTTAATCTACACTGTTGACAAAAATTTCTGTCAAGTGCCGCAAACCATTGTATTAACAAATTTTGTTTTGTCAATCATGATTTAGCCTGCTTGCAAATGCTTTTCGTAATGTTTTACTCCATCCTGCCGGAAGAATACCTAACAGTCAGTGCCTCAATCTTAATACTGAAAGCGAGTAAAGAGGGAAAGTAAAAGTGGTGTCGAGCCTGCTCATTTAGCACATCTATCGGATGTCCCTGTGCATTTTAAATAAATCCAGCTCGTCTGAAGTCTTCCCTGAGCAATGCAAGCCCCAGTGAGGTGAGGATATGACAGTTGGTGAAATTATACAATGCTGTTCATGTTTTCCAGCTTACCTGCTAATCAGAGCCTTTCGGTTATTACCTCTGAGACTTTTCACTCTGGCTGGTCCTGGTGGCTTTTATGAAAGCATCATCATTCACATTTTTCCCTAATTGCAAACTCAGGAGGATGGCATGTACATCACAGTGTCTTCAGATTTCAGTGTATCTTCACTTCAGTTATCACATCATTCAGTAAGAGATGGTCACTGCTGTTTCCCAGAGATGCTGTAAGAGCATCTGGGTATTTTTGCTCAAGGAGATGCTATGATAGGTAATCTCAAGCTTGGGATGTCCATTTTCCGCATAGCTTATCTCTGAATTCTTGGTGACACCACAACAAGAAGATTGAATTTCCTGATAACCTCTGACATGTTAAATTGCTACATTTTCTTAGGTACTTCAAAACGGGTCAGTCATAAATTGATGCCATAAATTCAAGTTAGGGTGGATACACCTATGGACAATTTGCAGATGCCAATATATCTTGTAGGAGATTGGACAACTTGTGCTGCAGACAGGAAAAAGGATGTGCCTAGTTAAATGTTGGGTGATCTGAATTTGAATTCTGACTCTACTTCATAAAAGCTATTTGACTTTGAGCAAGTCACTGGACATCTCTGTCCCTGGGTATCTCCTTACCTGTACAGTGGAACTGATATAACTACTTGCCTTGCAGACCTTCTGAGCTCCAGGGAAGAGCAAAGAAGATGAATTTATAAGTCTAAGTTTAGAGTGATTGTTCAACCCTGGATAAATATAAAGCTGCACTGGTTGTTGTTTCAGAAATACTTACTTCATTTTAGGTATCTTCGAGGAGATGCTAGGTTCCTCTCTATGGTATAAGCAAATGGCAGAGTGGTGATTTAGTTTGAGAACTTGCCTCAGATCTCTCCTGTGTTGACCTTCTGTATAGCCTGAAAACTCCCTCTTAGGGTGGTCTTTGGAGTCTGGCATGCAAAGGAGCAGGGACCACATGTAAAGTGTGTTGGCAAAGGTTTGTGTACTTGTGTATACCATATTGTTTTCTTGTATGAGCATCACTGGGAACAGGGGTGGGTTGATTGATGCAGGAATAATTGAGACCTGGAACCCAGAAGCTGCCCTAAAAGAGAAAGTGGAAGAGGACAGTAGGCAGGAGAAGACTCCCCTGGGTGCCTGGGGGAGGTAGGAGGCCACATCAAGGCCTAATATTGTCTCTTACACAATTTTGCTTTCATCCAGTCCCTTACAAAGAAAGACTCATGTCTGACACCTGTTGAACCCCAACATGTGCCTGGAAACAGAGGTCACTGCAGAAGTGCCATGGCAACAAGTTTGAGTGGCTGTGACTCTTGCTAGGGGACCCTGTGTCCAGCATTGTGGCAGGTCCCCTGGGTTCTGCATATTCTCTTACATTGCTTATTGACCCCTTTAAGACTCCTTCAAACTTCTCCAGGCAAAACTACCCCGGATCCTGCCCTCACTCTTCCCAAACCATTTATCATCTCCATGGCCACCAAAATCCATGCTCCCTCACATGACAAATTATGTGCAGCTAATAATAGACTTCCTGGAGCTCTGGGCCCCAGATTTGCTGTCTGCAGCCAAGGGAATTGAGATTGAGTGCACAGTTAGGGAGAAACAAATCAATTATAGTAAGTGACAAACAAACAAACTCTCCTTTCTTTCAGAAACCTAAGCTAGAGGGGTGAGTTATACAGACAAGGGCTTTCTGGACTTGTGGTTTCTGGGGAGTCGTCCTCAGGACGCACGTTCACAGATGCCAGGAGGAAACGGGCCCTGGGCAGCCCAGATTAGAGAGAAGATCAAAGTAGTAGTCTCTGGATGATTCTGCATGTTCTACACACATAATTGGTTCAGGAAACATTTGCACTAATCGTTACTTCTAGAAACAGAGATAGACCCACAACATAAACTACTGTACTGGGTAGTATGATGAGAAGTCTTGGTTGAATAATGTAATCCAGACTGTCTTATAGAAAAAAAAAAAAAGAAATAAAAGAAATCCTCTTGGCTTATATACCTTTACCACCTAAGGATTAATCTTATTTTAGATGCAGCTGGTTACAAGAACTCAAGCCACCACAGATGTGATTTCTTACTGTCCATTTCTTGGTTCAGTTTTCTCTCTGGAGAACTCATCTTTAGATGGGTTTCTTCTCATAGATGCAAGATACCTGCTTCTGGTTTTCAGGGTCACATCCTGCTAGCTTCAAATCTGGCAGAAAAGAGTATTTATTCTTAGCATTCCCAGAAAACTTTTCTGAGATTCACTCTAACTGGGGAGGCTTGGGTCACACGCTTTCACCCTGAAGCAGTGACTTCATGAGAAGGGTTTTGGACTTTCATTGGCTTAAGCCTGGGTTGTATATTCTACTCATAAGGGCCTAGGAAGACTGTGGTAGGACAGGATGGGGTTTCAGCTGAAAATTGGAACTCATATTAGAAAAGGAGAATCTGTTAGTCACGGCTCAGTGGCAGAACACACAAATTGCTGTTTTAAGAAGAAAGTAATTTGCAGGATATTAAGTGGTTAGAATATGGTTGGAAAAGCTAGGATTGGGCTCCAGGAATGATTTCCAGAAGAGCAATACAGAATTGGTCCACACAGGGAATGGCTCCTGTGATGCTCAATAAGTGGAGAACTGAGGAGCTGTCCCACCAAGTGCTGGCTCCTGATCGTACCACCTTTGTGTGATCCAACGATCAGGAAGTTTGCCACCAGAACCGTTGGCTCCAGAGCTATGCCACTTCTGGATCCACATCAGCAAAATGGTGCCCGGATCCTGCCTCTTGACATCCACACAGCTAGGTTTCTAACCTTGCTGTGGAAACATCAAGTATTGTGGGAACTCTCACCAGAAGGAGTAACAGAAGCATGACCTCTGCCTCACTGCTGCCTTCCAGATCTTGTGTGTCTGAGTGGCCAAACGCAAATACTATCCTGAACCTTGGGGAGTCTGAGAAGTAGAGCCTTCAGCTTTACCACACCTGCAGCTTGTAAAAAGGGAGTTGAATGGCCATCTCCATCACTACATGGAGAGCCATTTAGGAATGTCCACTACAGTTGAGATTTGAACAGTACATCAGGCCCCTCGTGGGCAGTTTCCATGCTGGAAGCTTCCCCTGGATGGACCCATCTTGCTGAGACAAAGCTGCAGAGACCCATGGAGGGACAGACACACCGCATCTGAGAGAGTTACTCATGGTCCACTGTGGATGCTCAGCAAGGGGTCTAAATATGCACACCTAGCTGGGGGAAGAAACCCAGGGATGTAAGCGGGGTGAGAGGGACCATCAAGTTCATGCAATGCCTTGCCTGGGGGAGAGCAGCAAACCATAGAGTAGAGAGCGGGCTGAGGAGGAAGAAGCACTCCTGATGTCTGCCTTGACTGTACATCGATGGCTGTTTCTGGCTCTAGTGAATCAAACCTGAGGCCATTGCTGTGTATATTTTAAGTTAGTAATCCCTCATTTGGACAAAGCTTATTGACAGTCTTATAATATCCAGTGTTTCTTGTACACATATCATGAGCCGGGTACCATTCTATGGTCATCACAGGTATACACTCATCTAAGCCATGTTGCAACCCTGTATGTTAGGGACCATCATTCATTCATTCATTTATTCATTTATTCAACAAATACTTACTGAATGCCAACAATGTAGCAGACAGTCCTAGGTGCTGGGGTTATAGCCGTAAACAAAGTAGACAAGGATCCCTGCCCTTATGCTTCTTCCATCCTAGTGGTGACTATTATTATCCCCATTTTACATGAGGAGGAGCTAGAGGCACAGGTGAGTTGAGTCACTCACCCAAGGTCATTTGGCCAGTGACTAGCATGGCCTGTGCTTGAACCCTGGCAGTCTGGCTCCAGAACCCATGCTCTCCATCACCCTGCCACAATTCTCCATCCTCATGGCTGCCTTGAGAGAGGGTGCCACATCCAGGTCTTATCTCCATGCCACTGATGGTAAATTGAGGCTTTTAGTTGACATGGCCAGGTTCATAGTAATAACAGGGAGCAAAGCTGGAGCGCTGCCAGAGATGTTTAGAGCCGCTGTTGAGTCTTTCCATGATAACATCCTTCCTCCAGGGCTTAGCCCATTATCACCACCACCCGCTCCCTGCAGCGCTCCTAGTGATGATGATGATGATGATGATGTAGCCGAGGGCTCGCAAGCAAGGGCTAACCACGGGCTAAGCTCTGAGCTCATCACTTTATGTGATTATCTCATTAAATCTCCACCACCCTGTGAACTACATGCAGTTATTATTCCCATTTTACAGGTGAGAAAAATGATTCAAAGAGTAATTTCCCCAAGGTCACACAGCTAGGAAATGGGAAGCCAATGTTTAAGCCAGTTTTCCTGATCCAAAGCTATGCAAAATTCCACCTGGCTGTAGTGAACCTCTGTCTTCCCCTCGTGCTGGAAGGGAAAGCTTTGGAGACTGGCAAGGAACAGCATTTTTCTTAATGCAAGAAGCATCTTTATTTATTTTTTTTTTTTTAACCTGTACCATCACAAAAAAAAGGTTCAGAATTGAGGTGAAGACTAACCATTTTGCCAAAGCCACTTTGGATGTGTTCTTTCCAGCACGTAAGCCAAGATCAGGTGATACTAAAAACAAACAAAAATTAATCATACATATCTTATGCCTGATTTCCTTTGGCACCCACTCCCCACTGCCCTTTTCTATTCTGGTTGGAGCAGACTCTTGGTTTGGCTCATGTCTCTGCTTATTTGCAGCCATATTTCCAAAGGATATATTTTTATTGGAGCAATAATTTCCATCATAAGTTAAATAATTTGGCACTTTGCCTTTTGCATTAAAGGAAAAAAAAATCCCTGCATTACTTAAATTTAACAGTTTCATGTCAGTCCCAGGAGATTTTCCAGTGGGGCAGCCTCTGGATGCTGGCCAGTCACCCTTAGAACTATAGAAATGTGTAAATGTTAAGAATAGTGTTTCTCAGTCTGGGCACTATTGACATTTTCGCCAGATGACTTTTTGCTCTGGGGGCTTTTCTATGCACTGTAGGAGGTGTAGCAGTATCCTTGGCCTCTTTCCCACTAACTTCCAGTACTGCCATCTCCCTCCCCACCCCCAGTTGTGACAGTCAGAATGTCCATATCTCTGTAGGGGGTGGATGCTGGCAGGCAAAATTGCCCCTGCTTGAGTACCACTGGTTAAGAGCATAGATTTAGGAGTCAAAATGACTTGCATTCAAAGCACATATTGGGGTATGTGAACTTGGGGAGGTACTTGACTTCTTTGGGACTCAACTGTTTGATGGAAATGAAGATGGTGCCCATCTCATACCCTTGTTGGTGGGATTAGCTGAGATCATTTGAGAAACACATGATGGTAGAGATCCCTATGCATTCCCTGAAAGCTTGTCCATTTTCTGCCTGGACATAAAGCCAATGTGCATTTCCTAGCCTCCCCTGCAGTTAGATGAGGTCCAATGACTAAGATCAAGCTAATGGAATATGAGTGAGAGTTATGTGCTCCAGGTCCATGGTGAACCTCCATGATCTTTCCCTGCCTGCCAGCTGTTCATAAGGTCTCCGAGGCTGCAGAGGATGAGGGCTCCATATGATAGAAGCAACTTGTGTCTCTATTTGGCTGCATGGAGCATAACCAAACTCTCTACCCTGCCACTGCTGACTGCACTTTTTGTGAGTGAAAAATAAGCTTTTGTTATGTTAAGTCACTGAAATGTGGGTTATCTGTTACAGCAGCTAGCATGATACTAACTTCTACATGTGCATAACAATACGTTTGGCACATAGCAAGCATCAACAGATGTTAGATAATATCCTTTTTACTAATGATTGGTGAATTCTATATTAGTTTTCTTAACCTGACAGACAATTGGAGATCAGTGAGGGGAGGAGATGGGAACTGAGCTGATTGACATATATCACAGTGTGTGTCTGTCTAAGTCATGAAATTTGATGGACGAGTCAGCATTAGTTTGTCAGACATTCCAGAACAATCTTGTCGGCCCCACCCAGCATCTGGAAAGCTAGCTGCCTTGGCTCTCGCAGAGCATGGATCATTCCCACCTGTAAGTGGAATCTGTGATGCCCTCCCTCTAGGCCAAGCCCAGATCTATGCTTAGATCCAAGTAAAGAACATGATTTAAGGGGAAGGCCCTTTGGGTCCCCAAATTTCTTTTTTTGTCAAATGCTAGAAGTTCACATTTCTGCCGAGAACTATAAATAATGTACACTGGGTGGAGGCAATACTTAAAATAGGAGTTCAGACGGGTGAAATGACAATGAGGACTCTCAAGCCCACAGGGAAGACCTGGTGTCTATGTTCTTCTTTGTCCTTGGCCATCATCCTCTGCCTTTCCTGGTATTGAAGATGTTTACAACATTGAGCTTTGGAAAGACTGCAAATACTTCATATACTTTCTTTCTACAAATGCTTTTTGCACACAGCTATGCTAGGCTGAATAATGGCCCCTCAAAGAAGCCTACACCCTTATTCCTGGAACCTGTGAATATGTTACCTTCTATGGTAAAGGGGACTTTGAATATGTAATTAAGTTTAAAATCTTCAGATGAGGAGATTATTCTGGATTTTATATATATAGGCCTAATCACAAGAGTTTTTAGAAGAGGAAGGCAGGAGGAACAGAATGAGTAGCAGGAGATGTGACAACAAAAGCAAAAGGTGGGAGTGCTCTGAGGAAGCAGCCTTGAGCCAAGGGATGCAGGGGGCCCTAGGAGCTGAAAAAGGCAAAGAAACATTCTCCTCTCAGAACCTTCCAAAGGAGCCAGCCCTGCCAACACCTTGACCTTAGCTCAGGGAGGCTTATTTTGGATTTCTGGCTTCCAGAACAGTGAGATGATAAACTTGTTTTGTTTTAGGCACTTAATTTCTAGCAATTTGTGACAGCAATAATAGGAAACTAATACACCAACCAATTGCTGTTGATAGGTTGAGGAGCTGGGGGAAAAGTAACGGTTCCTCTGCTCTGGACACGCTCACTGAGCTCACTGTTCATCGAGATGGACAATTAAAAAACAATTGCAATTAGTGTCATTTTCAGAGAAGATAAACTAGTCCAGTTTGGGGGTTAGGTCAGATTCTTTCAAATCGTGACAGAAAATCCAGCACAAGCTAGCTTCAGTCAAAAAAAAAAAAAAAGATTTAGTGACTTTAGCATGCTTAATATGAGGAGCTCAAACAGTGTCCTCATACCTCTCTTTCCCTCCCACCCTAGCTGTTATTCCTGCCTCACCACCTCCATATACCCTGTTAGTCTTGCTCTCTTGTGGGGAAGATGGCTGTCAGCAATTCTAATAAAACAAAAGTCCAATTCATCAAGTGAGAAAAATGATTTCTTCTTCCAGAATTTATAGGACAACCATCAGAAGTATTCTGATTGGCTGATTTGGGCCAAATGCTAATCCCTGGACCAACCTTTGGGACCATGGGAATCATATAGTAAGACTGGTTAATTCTAGGGCATATGTGAACACCTGGGGACAGGGGGCAGGTCATGGTGACTGGCTGCCCTATCAGAATCCCATGGAGTACCTGTGATGAGTAATTTTTCAGATGAAGTGGAGCATTTCTTTTCAGAAGGGAAAAACATGCTGGACAGATGAACTCCTGAGATGAACATTACAGGCAGGGAAAATTTTGTATAGCTGATTAGAACAAGTTTTAAGTGACTGGCTAAAGAGACCCACCTAAATTCAGGATTGCATGATCACCATCACCTCTCCTCTTTCTTTTTTTTTAAACAAACGGCTGTATCTCCAGTTTCAATTTCTACTAAAAAAGCGCTGCTGCTGAAAAGGTCAGAGCTATCTTGGCTCCCCATTTTGCCATTCACCCTATTATATTTTGGGCTAAGAACTTCTAAGAATCAACCCCTGAGTACAGCTCTTGGGGACCTCTTTGCAAAGACTAACTCAAATGGATGTAATTAATCATTGTAACTATTTAATTTTCTAATGGAGAATGTCAGTCTTTCCTAAAGAAGCAGCGCTCCTGAGTTCTGGCAGCATTTCATACCTAGAATTAGCTCTCTGCCCCTTTTGCCCTGGCCCTGATCTTTTCTGCACATTAATATAGCTTATTTGGTTCCTGTGGAGTTGACCATGAGAGCCATCGAGTGAATTTTCTTCCACTGTGGTGCTGGATTAGGATAATGCCAGTGAGAACCTGCTGATTATCTAAAAATGACTCAAAGAGTGTGTGTCTGACTCTATTAATCTTTCCTAATTTGTGCCAGTCTGCTACATTCAGTTTCAAGGCTTTTCTTCTTGCCTTGATATTTAAATGCTCTCTGTTTAAACTCACCCTCCAATGTTTGTGTTTGGGCTGCTATGGATGTGTGCATGGGATGGAGGCTAAGTTAGGAGTCTACAGCCCTTGCTCCTACCCCTTTGGAAAGCAGACGTGCTGAGACGGACCTGGTGGGGGGGCATGGAGCAAGTGCTGCTGGGAAGCTCTTTCTTAATCTTAATCTTCCTGATTAACACGCTCTAGTTGTGCTCAGGCCAGGCTGTGGGAGAGGGTTACTCACTGACCAGTGGCCCTTGCCCAGTGTTCTCCATGCACGGTCCACAGTTAGATCTATGGGGGTGAGGGTCCTTATTGGTGTTATGAAGCCAAACAGGTTCCTTAGCCATAAATGGTTTAAGGGAACAATGTACTAAACCAAGTGAAACATGTTTCTTTCCTGCAGAACTTCTCAGGAGCCTTGATTTTTGCTCATCTGTGCTGGGGATCTCTAAGAAGAAGATAAAACATAACATTTCTCAAATTTGTTTGGCAACAGACTAGCAGCTTTATTCATTCACTTAACAAATGTATATTTGGTGCTAGCCACACACTAGGCTCTCTGCTAGGCACAGGGTGTGCCCTTTTGAGAAGAGCAGACTCAGGTCCACACCTGCCAGGATTAGTGTTCCAGGGAACCTCCTGGGACACGCGGCCCTGGCCCACTGTATTTCCTTGGAATAATAGGTTTCTGTGGGGTTTGTGCCCGAATCTTCTTGCTCTCAAGAACTGATTTATGGACTGAAATGGAGCAGTTTGAACGGGAGAATGGCAGATATTGTTTATTGCCACAGAACACAACTATTAGAGAGACGAAGCCTCTGTTTTATGGTCATTTATATTCTTGTGAGATTTTATAAGTATATATTTACCCTGGTTAAGGGTTCAAAATAGCTATACTTGGCTCTTTAACTGGATGTTAAGCCCCTTGTTGAGATCATAGTCTATTTTCTATTTTCCTTTTTTTGTTCACAAGTGACAGAAACCCAACTTTAGATAAGTTCCTGGCTTTCATAATCAAACAAGGACAGAGCAAAAGTGAAGTTGGCTTTAGGTATCACAGATCCTGCGAATCAAATACTCTGAAGACATTCTGCCTTCACCTCTCTGTCTCTTTCTGTCTCTCATATACACATACACATGTGTGTACATATGTGAACACCTGTGCACATGTGTGTGCACGCACATGCACACACCTTTGCCTCCCTTTGTGTGTCATTTCATTTCCTCCCCTGTAGTCATCTCCTCTACCTTCTGGGAGAGGTAGCCCTGTGACAGCCCCAGAGACGGAGTCCTACATCTCCCTGGCCATAGAATAAAGAGAGATCTGGTCATCATCTCCAGTGATAAAGCCTTAGAGCAGGGCTCTGATCAGGCTGTGTTTCTGTGTCCATCAGAGACCATTCCTGTGAGCGTGGAGATGGGATGCACCGGGATGATCCACTGTCCTACTTCATGGCCTTGTGCACATGCTGCTTCACCAGGAGGGAAATAGACGCAGAGGGCAGTCAAAATGGTATGCACTGCATTTCACACCATCTGGGAGCATTGAGAAGGTTGGAGGCACTTAGTGGATAGTTGCTACATAAGTAGAACAATGGGACATAGAATAATGAATAGGATGTGGGATTGTTTATATTAAAGAATATGTTTCTTTTTTTCTAACACAGTCCGGGGATATAGTAGACGCTCAGTGAAAATTTGTATAATCTCTGTTTTGGTTTGGTATTATACAAAGTTTTGTTGTATTTGTTTCCTTTTCTTTGGAAGCCTCTGAACTTAAGAAGATCTTTATAAACATTTGTATTTTATGATTTTGTGTGTGTGTGTGTGTGTGTGTGTCTGTGTGTGAATTTTGGTGAGCTTTTGACAAGTTTCTGCCTCCAAGTAGATTCCCTCTTTTCATCCCTAGTACTGAAAGTGCTTTCTGTTTCTCATTAGCCTCCTGGCTTTCTGAGTGTTAGGTCCTTCGCTTCTTGTCCTTATAAAGATAGTCGACCTTCACTTTATCATTCACTTTAATGAGGTTGCACACAGAGATACAGGTCTGTATGCACTTGCCTAATTGCAGCCCAAGAAACCTCATGCCATTTTATAGGCTGATGAAACACACAGGTAGGGATGGCCCAGTGGTGGTTGAACAGTGACCTTGGGCTGGAGAATTAGTGCCGAGGGTCTCTGGACTCCTCCTCTTTCTCCCCTGTATCTCTCCTGAAACACAGCTTCACACAATCTCAATTCTAATGGCTGCCTTATTAGGAAAGATGGAAGTGAACACCTGTGTGTAGGGGGCTGTCTAAACATATGGCTTATGCCTCTAGCACAGAGGCTGTTCTGTCTATTCTTTGCTTCTCTTCTAAGCTGCAGAGAGGATTAGGCAGGGCTGGAGCAGAGAACAAAAATATATTAGTCATCCTCATAATAGGTAATCTTTTTTGAGCATTCATTACGTGCCAGTCATTGTATTAGTTCCTTTATAGTTAACAGCTCATTCAATTTTCAGTCATTTGAGTGTTATTTTTCCTATTTTATAGTTGAAGAAACAGGTTCAGAAAAATTAATGTTAAGTGACTTGTCTAAATTCACATAGTTAATAAAAGTCAGGTCCAGATTTGCTTGAAGGCAGTTTGATTCCAGAGCACCTTCTCCCACACCCTATATACCCCTACTCTCATGCCAAATAAACATACACACTCTATTTGCCTGTGAACTGAAAAGAGAGGAGGGATTTATACTATACCAATCAGTGTACTTGACAGTATGCTCCACATGCAGGCAAGGCTGCACGGTCCTGGAAGGTGAAGGCTGGAAGACTCTCTCAGGTCCTGGCTTGATGGGCTCATTTGCAGAGGAAGAAACAGGCTGAGAGAGGAAAGTGGCAAATTTAGTGTCTTGACTTCCGGGACCCCACGCTCTCTCCTTATTCTAGGACCTTGCAGAATAGTGGCATTCAAAGTGTGGCTCACTGGCCATATGTATCAAAACCACCTTCAACAATTGGAGAGGTTGTATATTCTGTGCACCCCTGTCCCCAAACCCCTGCATTGGAACAATTCCTACGTCTTGTAAGTTCCTTACAGAAATTTTGTGCACTATAACATTTGTGAAAGATAGTTGTTGAGTTCTGGGGTCAGAATTTTGAGTTGCAGGTAGTGTTGTACAGCTGGAGGCAGATGTGGTTTGGAGGAAAATAAGCGTGAGTTTGAAGGTCGATGTGTTTGTTTCCTTCTACAAGCCTTAGTTTGTTCATCTGCAAAATGAGCATCAGACACCCACTTATCTGATAAAGCGATGTTGAGGGTGAGATGTAGTTTGTAAACAGAAGAACAGCTCCATGCAGAAGTTAGCAGTGGGCATTGGAGAAGAGGAGGACCTTGTGTGGAATTTACATAGATCATGTGTCTACCCTGGGGGTCCTTGTGTAGGGATGAATCTCATGATCCATGTGTTTGCTTGTCTTTCAGCTTTCCGGGGTGGGAGAAATCCCAAGGGCAGGTGGGGCCTGCAGGTGGTCATTGGCTGGTTGGTAGAACTTAGGTGGTTGTGTTACCACCTAGCAGACTTTCTTTATGCCTCTGGCCACCTCCACCATGTGTAGCTGTGGTCTACCTGGTCCCCTTCACTTGCCTTGGATATCCCTCTGTCCCCTTGCTTGCTGCTCAGCCCTCTCCCTTACCATCTCGTAGTAGAAGTTCAGATCCCAAAGGAGCAGAGCCGGAAGAAGCTCTTGAAATAATCTACAGATGAAAGTTTCTAATGTTTTCAGCATTTCTCAAATCCTAGTACACAAACCACTGGTGGTATTTGCAATTTGTTTAAGTGATTATGGACAAATACTCAATTTTTCATTACAGTGATGTTGTAGTTACGTGGATACATATTAGAGCAGAACTTAAGTTCTTCAGATTTATGGTAAGGTTATAAAATTTCCTTTTAAATATGTTTGTTAACATATATAATAGTACAGGAGTTAACATGCAAACATTATTATAATGTCGTGTGGAGGGAAAGCCCTCATCATTCCAGCTAATGTCCACTCTGGGCCTTAAGTCAAATGTGGTTAGGAAAGGAAACTAAATCCCTGCAAAATGCTCTCTAAAGTCAGCTGAAATACATTTTGGAGTAAAACCTCTGTCTTTTCCTTTTGACTATGTATTTGTTTGTTGGTGATCCTTAGTAGGGAAAAAAGCCAGGACCTACAGCAGCAGGCGGGATTGCACAGCAGGGGTGGGAGGGAGGGAGAGGCAGGCAGTGGATTTGCCCATCAAGGCTCCTCTCTGCTGAGTAGGAAGCTCAGGATGGTGTCTGGGGCCATCACCACCGTGTCCTCAAAGCCCCAGCCTACTCTAGAGCAATCTTTGGGGCCTCTGATTCTGGGGTCTGTGTAAGGGCAGCAGAGTAGCTGGGCTCCGTCCCCATGCCCTCTCTGCATTCACACAGTTCATAAATCAGAATGCCATGTAGAATTCCACTGTAATTTTTAAAAATGGAAGTGGAAAGGGGTTTCCTTAGCAAAAGCTGGAAATATTGCTGGTATAGTAGAAAGAGCATAGGCTTTGGAGAAAGATGAGTCTGACAAATCCTAGCTTTGTCATTCACTAGAAATGTGATTTGTGGTAAATTAACTAATCTTTGTGAACCTCAATTTCTTCAGTGTTTAAGTTGACCCTCCCTGTTTCTCAGAGTTTATTATGAATATCAAATTAAACAACATTTAGGAAAGCACGTAGCATCATACTTGGCATGTAATAGACACTAGGTAATTAGGAATTTTTATTGATTATCATCATAATAATAATTATGCCATCTCTCCCAAAGTTATTTGTATTATAAGAGGGTGCAAAGCTCTAAGCTAGGATATTAGACTCAATAAGGAACTTTCAGGCATCCAAGAGTAGAGTGTGTACATGCTCGGGTGTGCAGGGGAGAGGGTGGGTGGTAGAGGTGGAGTTTAGTCCCTGATGTGCATAAACAATGTCATATCTTTGTAAGTGCATGGTTAATTTTTGTTAGGGACCACAGTCATCAGTCATCCTCTGCTGAAGCCACAAAATTCAGAAATATACTTCTTGTCTAAAAAACAAAAACAAAACCAAAAAAAAAAAAAACTTAGCACAACAGAAAGAAAGGAGACACCTCTGAGTGCACACCCAGGCAGTGTCTAGGGCATGAAGCAGTTTCCACAGTGGTCATCCTATGAACCAATCTCCGAGAATGTGCTTTCTTCCCATGGGATTCCTTGTTTTGGAGAAGGGAAAATAAATTGACTCATTCTACTTATGGACCTAGGAGGTTATTCATAATGACCTTTTTTCTTCATTCCAAATGAATTCTTGCAGGAGTCAGTACCCTGAGCCAGCAGTGCTGAGGAAATGCTCTCATGATAATGGATTATCTGAAATGACCCCCATCTCCACCCTTCCCACTCTGTCTTCCCATCCTTCAGTACACTCTATCCTGGCCCAATTAGAAACACACAATGACTCATGTTCATGAAGTGTGTTTTGAACTTTAAGTTGCCTCTTCATATTTTTAAATCATTGCATTTAAGTCTAATTCAATAAGACTGTGTATTTCCTTCAATTTAATCTGTGAGCTGCTTTCGCCTACCTGTTGCTAGGACAACCAGTGCCTGCTCTGGCTTTTGCTTGTTGTCCAGGCGCAGGCTGTGTTAATTAACTCCCTGAAATTGCAGGCCAGGTAATCAATACCAAATGTATGGACTTGGCTGGAATGTTTTAATTAAATTTACAGTAATTTTATTTGCAGCTTCTTCTGCAATCTGCATGGTGAGCAATTGATTTTTATTTCAGACACAATGGTCTGCTCGCTAGCCAGGTCATCCCTTCTCCTAAGTGCCTTTCTCCATCCGCTGAACCCCTCTTAAATGAGAAATAGCCAAGGCAAACTATTAGTTCAAATAATAATAAAAAAGAAACTAACCTTAAAATATCAGGATGGGTGATTTTTTACCAGTTAAGCCTCCCACCACCGGCCCCAGTTGGATGTGTTTTGTATGAAATGAATTCAGAAGACAGACTACTAGGATCCTGTGGAAAACATCCAATTATGATGGGTAGGAAATACAAATACTGTGTGTTGCAGGCACCTCTCTGCTGCTTAAAAGAAAAGACATAAAATATTGCCCTCTACCACCAATATTCTTGGTTAAAAATAAACATATCTTAAAAGAGTTGAGCTGTGTGCTGTTTAGAAGACCCTCTCCTCTAATTTTTTAAGCGTAAGGGTTAAATATTTGGGCTCCCAAGACAGATAAACCTGGGGTTTACATCTCAGCAATGTCACCAAGACAAGTTTATCAACTTTTCTTCCTGTCTAGAGGAGAAGTCATCATACCTACCTTACAGGATGTTGTAGGATGAAATAGAGTACACAGGGTGGGGTGCATTGGATCATGATGTTAAGGCCATGAACTCTTGAATCAGACAGTCTGGATTTGTGCCCCAGCTCTATCATTTGCTCTTTGGATGAATTCAGGCTAAGTGCTTACGCTTCCAAGGCTTCAGTCTTCTCACTTCAGAAATAAGGACATTGCTAATTTGTCTAGTAGAATTATGGTGGGGATCCTATGAAATAATGCATGAAAAGCATGGACCTCAGTGCCTGGCATATACATTCACTAGGGTTTTCTTGTGTTTGAGAGTTCATCACTTTGTTGGGCGGTAGCTGTATGGTGTCAGCCAAGTGGGTTCCTTGGGTGTAAGGACCGAACCTGTGTTGATTGCTTGGGAGTGATGGAAGTTTATTGCAAGGATCCTTGAAAAGTCCACGCAGAACTAGAATATGTCCCACAGATTAGTGTTAGCCACACTAACACTCTAGATTCTGTTTCTCCCTGCATGGAGGCCTTTAGAAATACCACCAAAGTCTTTATCTTTGTTAAGGGTAGGAACCTGAGCTGAACACCCTACCGTTTTCTTTGTTTACCCTGCATTCCCACTTTCCACAGAGTTCTCTTGGGTAGTTTCTCTCCCATTAGTAATGGGGAGCTATTCCTGGACAATTTCCCTTTAACCACTTCAGAATCAGTTGAATTCTCTTCCGTTTGGGTATGACCCTGCTCCAGTCCTCTGTGGTAGGGGCAGAGGCTGGCAGTGGTTCCTCCACTGAAGAAAGCAGCCTATCAATCATGACTAAAACAGGCATAAAACAAAGCAAGAGAGCCCTAGCAATGTGCCCTGATCTAAGACTTTTATTTGCAGATAAAAACTTTAATTGTTTGAAATACGTATTAGAAATTTACTAGATATCATTGCATGAATGAAGAAAGGCAGGAACAATTTAGAGAGGCAAGCATGATTCTATATGATTCCCTTCAAAATGGTGGAGAGGCAGCCAACCACTTACTCTGCTAATGTGTTTCAATAGCCATTTTCTAAGAATGGATTTAACTAAAGGCATTATTGGCCACAGGAGCCTGGAATGGCCATTGGAGAATAAGAGTGAGATTTTCTTATGGTGAACACCTGACTAAAAATCCTTTCTCTCTGCCCACATCTTACATTCCAAATAAACAGAAATTTAATGAGAATGTATTCATTTCCCTTCAAAGGCAACTGTAGAATATTGTATTGGAAGAGCTTCAGCTAATAGAAAAAAAAATATGTGTCCCCTGGTGAAAATAGAGTCGTCATGCTAGAATTTGAGGATATTTCCCTTGGCAATAAAATTAATCTTTTTTTCATTGCTTAAGATGATTTCCTGATGGGAGACACTGTGTCTGTGGAGATATTTTTGCTAATTTATTTGAGTCCAGTTAGAGAATTGATTCTAGTTCATTGTAGCCAGGGGATGGCTGACCCTTGCAACTGCTTATTTCCTCTAGTTAAGTTTTCCCGATAAACACCTCTTTTTCACTCATTCTTTCTTCACATATCATGGCATCTAGGCCCAGAAAAACACATTAGGCAGAAACTTAAATCTATGAAGAAGTTATGATTGAGTGATGTGAGGCCCAGTCACCCACCCTTTCCTGTAGAGATGAAGGAGTGCCATAGGTGGGGAGGTGGCCATGACCTCCAGTGTTAGAATCTGCCCTACACCCCCACCTCAGGAGGCCTGGCTCAGGACTGTGTAAGATTCCTGGAATCTTGGAGAGCTCAGAATTGTCTTAAAAGAACACTAACAAAACTGAAAACCAAACAAAACTCATGTGACTTTTTGGTCATTTGTCTTGTCATTGCCCACGAGCAGATTTTCGTCTACATATACGATTTCATGTCATTATTATGTGGGGTGCCTTTGTTCTCTAACATTTCTTCTCTCTTTCCCAACTGCCAAAGCCCCAGCATTGTGTGCATTCACCAAGTTTCTGCTCTGTCCTTAAGACCCAGGTTGAGTTTAACAGTCGGCACACTCTGTGATCCCTCAAATGCGACAGTGATCTGGGAGAGTTTGGTATGGGCTCAGTGCTCATTATTTCCACAATTTAAGAGCAGATGCACAGATAATAAAATAACACAGTAAATAGGTATACAATGCTAACCATGTACAAGGTACTAAGTTATTACATTTATAAACTCATTTACTTGTCATAGCAGCCCTCTGAGGAAAGTACCATTATTATCACTTTCTTGTAAGAGGAAATTGGGGCAAAATGAACTTAAGAAGCATACTCCAAATCGCATGATTGGTAAGGGGAAGAGCTCAGATTTAAACCTAGGAAGCCTGACTTCAGAATCTGATTCTATTTTCAGTGTTCCTACTTTTGAAAATTATTTGGTGGTTCTCTTCCCAGTGGGTTTTCCTTCCTCACTCCACTTGGGTTATTCATCCATTTATTTACTTATTCATTCAATTATTCACACATTCAAAAAATATTAACTTGACCCAGTGTGCCCACTCTATGCTAGACCCTGAGACTAAAGCCATGAACAGCATGGCTACTGGTCTATCTGTGGGCGTATAGTCTAGCAGGGGAGTCAGACGAACAAGTGATTATAGGATTAACTGGCTGTTTATAATTTCTAGGTGCATTTAATACCATTGCATTCAATATCTCCTGGAACAGTGGAAGGATGTGAACAGGTTCATGGAGAATATATGAAAAGGGGGCAAGAACTGGGCAGGGAGAAGGAAGGCTGTTCAGGCTGTTGCAACAGGCTGTGCAGAAGTCTGGGTGAGAGGGGGCAAGGCAAGAGAGGTGCCTGGTTTCTGAGACATGGCAGGAGTTTTTTCCATTCAAGAATACCTGAAGCAAATATGACTAGATGCTAACAATTGGCAATTCTGAGTAAATTTTAAATTTTATTTATAAAAAGAAAGGAACAGAAAAAAATGCAGACTGGAGCATTTCAGACTTATTGTTTCTTGAAAGTGGGATAGTATCCTGTGTGAGGGTCTATTCTGACTTGGAATAAGATGGTGGATTGACCCTGTAGTCTGGGAATAAGAGGCAGGCCAAAGGCAGCCTTTAGCTTTAGCCTAATGGGCCAAGTGTTCTGAAGGAGAAACAGCAGGTCTCTTTGTGCCCGTGGTTTGTGGGTAGCGTCTCTCCACCTTAGGGAGTAGTAGGTGAGAGAGGCCACCTCTAAACCCAGATGAATGCATAATGAATCTGTTATATCGGGGCTCCATTTCCCTGCCTTGTCAGAAGAGTGAGCATATTAAACACATGTGTTCCATTGTTGGGTGTGGTATTTGATTAAGTAAAGGGCTTGGCTTCATGATCTAGGCCCTGCAAATCGTGGGATTTATATAAACCTTGTCAGGGCCTCCTCTGTGTGTAATGCTCATGTCAGGAGTAGATGACTGGGAAATCGCTCCTCTGTCCATTCAGATGTGGTCCCCACCTGGAAGATGAAAAGGGATGACCCAGAATCACCCAGTCTCAGAGATGAAGGGTCTGCCTAAAGGTCATCTGACCAGTGATTTCCAAATCTGACTGTTCATCCCAAGCAATTGAGAACATTTGTTAAAAACAGATTTAAAAAAATTATGGAGATACGGATTTAGAAGGTTTGAGATGGGGCACAAGAACCTACAAGCTGATACTTCAAAACCTGGATCTAGATTAGTGCTTCTCCTCTGGGGGAACTTGTTAAAATAAAGGTTCCTTTTCAGCAGATCTGGGATGAGGCCTAAGATTCTGCATTTCTAGTAAGTGGCCCAATGATGCTGCTGGTCCAGGGGATCATCCTTCTAGTTGCAAGGACTTACAATCACTTTGAAATGAGTGAACTTCTTTTTCACTTGTATTTGAATTCTTCTAGAGATACAGAGCTCTCAGCCATATAAGACAGTTCCTACCATTTGAGAGAAGTTTCTGTTATTAGTATGATTTTTCTTTTATTGAGTTGAAATCTCTATGCTGGTAACTTCTAGAAGGTACTATAGTGGAGTGGTTAAGTGTAAGCTCTGGAGACAGATGACCTCATTTGGATCTTGGCTCTGACTTTTGCTAGCTTTGTGACTTTGACTAATACACGACCTTCCTATGTCTATAAAATAGGGTAATAATAGTACCTACCTCATAGGATTACTGTAAATTCATAATAGCATTAATCCATGTTCTGGTCCAATAGGATGAGAACAACACTTGGCATGGAGTAAGCATTTATAAGCATTTTGTTGTTGGTGCAGCTGCATTTCAAGCAGAATCAATTCAACATCTGTCCTACGTCATTTCCCAATCTGAGGCATTAATAGACCAGGTAGCAAACTATAAATTACTGCCAAGACAAAAGTTAGAATTTACCCTTTCTAGCATTCCACCAACTTTTCCAGCCTTCACAGTCCTGGTGTTGGGTGTTGCTTTGATCTTTACAATTTGATCTGCCTAGTATTACCTTGTGCAGACAGAAATTAAGAAATCACGCACAATGTGGAAGAGGGCTTTTCTTCCAGGAACACAGTAATTTGAATATAAGCCATTGTGATTTCATGTTAAGCTTGGAAATTTCAATTTACAACCCCAAACAGTGGAAGAAGAGAAAATTGTTTTTCTTTTCTTAAAAAAATTACTAAATATTTTGGACATACAAGAATATATAAGAATACTCTAGAAAATACTTGTATATGCACCTTCTACCTTAAGAACTAGAATATGAGTACTACTTCAAGTCTCCCTGTATGACCCTCCCCAGTTGTACCCCTTCTTTTTTTCAGAAGAGGCAACCACTATTCAGAATTTAGTATTTATCATGTTCACATATTTGGGTTATTCTTTAACTATAAACGTATGTATTCCTAAGCAATATAAGATATTCTTTTGTGTGTTTAAAATTTTTATATTATGTATACTTCTGCAATACATAATTCCTCTTCTTCTTCTAATATACAGTTAAAACACATGCTTAAAAATTCAATTCACTTATTTGTTCCAGGCTGTGTAAACCTCCTCCTTCCACTAACCAGCTATTTCTGTTGATGAATGAAATCAGAAGAGTAGTGGATATAAGGAAGTGGGAAGAAGGGACTGGATGGGAAAATAAATCTCAGTCAGTATCTTAAAATAATATCTTCTGTACTGATAAGGACAATTAAATTGGCACTGATGAATATATGGCTAATGGTATAAGAGCACTGAGTAATATCCTGCCTCTCAAACTCTACTGTCTATGCCTGTCATCTAGGGATCTTGCTAACATGTAGGTTCTAATACCACAGGTCTGGGGTATGAGCTGAGATTCTACTTTCCAGCAAGCTCCCAGGTGATGCAGTTGCTGTGGTTCTGGGCCAGGCTTTGAGTAACAAGGGTGCATGGACAGAGCACACATTTGTCTTAGACCTGAGTTTGAATATTAGCTCTTTATCTTGGAGAAACTTGGGAAAATTTGTTTTCAGTACTGTGGCTCTTATCCTTGGCTGCACATTATAAGTCACCTGGGTTACAAATCCTGTATCCAGGTTGTACCCCAGATCAGTTAAATCAGATATCTAGAGATGAGACCTAAGCATCAGTAGTTTAAAAAATTGTCCGAGTGATTTCATGGTGCAGCCAAAGCTGAGAACCGTTGCTCTAGGGTGAGGGTTCTCAAACTTTAGCACCCGTCAGAATCGCCCATAGATTTCTGGGTCCCAGCCCCAGAGTTTCTGATTCAGTGGTCTTGCACTGGACCTAAGAATTTACATTTCTGTCAAGTTCCAAGGTGACACTGATGCTGCTGGCCTGACTTAAGGGCCTAAGTTCTTATCAGTAAAATGAGTGTAAATATTACTCATCTTTTGGCCCATTCATTGGAGGATCAAGGAAATAAAACAGCATGATGTTCAGCATGTGGTAGACAATCAAGAAATGGTGGTTTCCTTCTGTTATTACTAAAAGTATTGTTATGCCTCTGCTTAAATTAGGTGTTTATTGAATCATTAGACAGTTTACCCGTAATATTAATTAGGTTATTCTAACTTAACGTCTCTGTGTCTTAACTTCCTGCTCAAAGAATCACTTCTGACTGTGATTAAATTTGTGCTAGCACCTCTCAGAGGGATTTAACTCGTCCTCTGGTCACAGTGATGCTCTTGTCAGAGACTAGCCTTGTTTAAATTTTCCAGACCACCTGTATATATACCCAGTGGTCAACAAGTGACCCATTGTACACAGTCTACCTGGTTGTGTCTGGTAAATCCATCATGGTCCTTATCTAGTTCTTTTTTTTTTATTTTTTTTAAGAAGAACCCTACAGGTCTTGCTTTCCTGGTGGTAGAACCTGAGCCCCCAGGACTTCAGTATGTATAAGACCTGGTTGTCTCTGGATGGGCTGGCAGATGGGAAGGGAGTAGGTAGATGGACCCCTCCCTAGGCTTGATGCTCTATTGTGAACACTTTTCCCCCTCTGGTGTATACCCTGGTGTATGCAGCAACTCCATTGTGATTTTTCTCCTCTTGAGTATTGTGTTTGCACACAGCTCCTTCTCAGTAAGAATGGTTCCCAGGTGGTATTCTCTGGCCTGAAGGCTGCTACTTCATTATCGTCTTTGTTAACCTGAGAATACTGCCCTTTGGGTTCGGCAAAGAGCATATCATTCCTGCTAAATTCACTGTGTCAAAAACAGCTCCTTGCTGGGCTTTGGAGCTTCTTGGTGAACTGCAGCTATTGATCTTCCTTCCAGCATTGTGAATAATGCAGACAATACAGTTTCTGGGTGCCTTCTCTGAAAACTGCCCAGATTTTGGACTTCAGCTTGATGCAAACTGCATTATAAATGTGTCAAGCTTATGCTGACAGCACTGAAAGCACATTGGGGTAAACATTTGTGTCTGCTAAAAATGCCTCTAAAGAATTGGAAGTATTTCATCAAAAGATTTATCTGTGTGTTTTGGGGGGGTGTTTTAAAGCTTTATATGACCCAAAAGCAATGGTTCCTGAGTGTCTCTTTTTTCAGTTTCTGTACTTTTCTAACCTTACGCTTCAAAAGGAAAATTGGAATGAAAAGGTTAATTCTTGTTTAAAATTGACTTGTGTCCCTTCCAAGGGATGAAAGATTTTAATTGACAGGTTGTTTACTATAGACAGGAGTTTTTGGCTTTGATGTGACTATTTTGCTATCTCTTTAGGTTTCTTAGCAAATCTTGGTTTAGGGATCAGATCTGTTGCCTAAGAAAAGATGGCAATTATCACTAAGAAATTGCTGGGTTAATTAGGTCTGTCAATAATTCAGAGGGCAATTGGAGCAAAGCTGAGACAGGTTTAGAGCCAATGCTTGTTGCTGTTTTATGAAACAGTCTGAAATAAACCTCTCTTAGGTCAATAACTCTGACTTGGATAACATTCTACCTTTGGAGGTGAATTTAGGCAACTGAACCCAGTAAAAGCTTTGTGTTTATTAGGATCCACTAGCCATCAGACATTAAATTCTTTGCTATTTTAGAACCTAAGCTGGGGGAAGGAAATATTAAGGAGAGATTAATGTTGCATGTCCATTTCAAAATTCAGTCTGTATCTATGTGATGGTAACCAATGTTGTGGCCACATTTTATAAATAAATGGTCTTTTAATAAGGATGATGTAGTGCTGAATAGAATATATACATCAGTATTGATTTTTAAATATGTGTAAGGAAGATGCTTTTGTAATAATAATAGTAATAAGAACAAAACAACAACAACAATAATAATAATGATTCTAATATATTGGGTATCTACTATGTGTCGAGTACATGAATATGTTATCTCCAGTTCTCATAATGACTCATAAAGATAGGAATTATTAACCTCATTTTACAGGTGAGGAGACTGAAGCACAGAGAAGTTAAATGATTTGCTCAAGGTCACATAGCTGATAAGTGGCAGAGCTAAGAACTTAACTCAAGACTGTGTGGCTCTGAGCCTGCTTCCCACTAAGAAGGCAAATGGTTCAAGGGTAAAATGGTCCATGGGGGTGTTCAGAATGCCTGAGGTGATATTCTACTTGTACCAAGAACTGTAGTATAAATCTGACTTTTTGGCTCTAACCTTGTTCACCCAGGAGGACTCATCAGTAGTGTTTTCTGCAGATGAGCAGGGGAAGAGCCCAAAGGCAAGGTTTGGATTTGCTGAACACCTATTACAAATTGGGAAGCTGAACGAAGCACTGCACAAATATTAAATCCTTTAATTATCACAAAAATTTGGGGAGGTAGATTTTCGTATCTGTATTTTACATATATATGGGAATAAAAAATCTTGGTCAAAGTCATATGGCTTGTGAGCAGACAGAAAAAGGATTTTTTGCCTTAAAAGTTTGTAAAATGTCAAAGGACAAATACAAACCTTCCTGGATTTTTCAGCATGTAATGCCCCATATTTGATACTATGACTAGATTCTACAAATATAGGAGCATGTTAGTTATATTTTGGGTTAGTTGTTCTATCTATCTATATTTTAACATTAAAAATAGAGAAAAATATTCTCTATAGTTTAATACACATCCATCAAATCAAGTTGAAATCTCCTTTGTCCACTTCTACTATCACATTCTCTTTCCTTACCCTCCACAGAGATAAATATTATCATGAAATTTTATATGTATAGTCCATTTTTTTCTACTTCTACTACAATTACTACATATACTACATACATACCACATTCATAAAAACACATATAATTTTTGTACTTTTTAAATGTATATGAATAGTACCATATGATATGTATTATTCTTCCATTTGCTTTTATCTTTAAAGCTAAATAGGTATGATCTTGGACCATCCTTGAATTCCTAGCATAATGTATCACATCCAAGTAAGATTATTATTTTAAAAAATAAATTGCCAATTTCACTTTATTAACAATTTATTGGGACTTCTACATAAGATTGGTCTATAATTTACTTTTCCTGACCGACTTTACTTGCTTCTGCATTATGGCTTTAGTAGCTTATAAAAATGAATTAGTAGAATTCCACCATTAGAATGGCAACACAGTTAGTTCCATGAACCTGCTCTTCAGCAAAACAAACATAATTGTTGAAAATTATTTTAAGAGAACAATTATTTAAAGTTTCTGAAAGTTTTCCTAAGGGTGTATAATAAATAAAGAAGTATTTATTCAAGAAAATCCACCAAAATTTGGTAAAAGCAGTGGGAATCTGTGGCATTTGAACCATGACTTGTTCCATCTCTCTCCTTCTCAGCTTAGTGTGATGGAAACCATACTCAAGGCAAATGCAACCAAGACCCCTTGTCCCATAAGCTATCAGTTGAGATCTAAGTTATCTTCCTGAGAAAAGTAGACTACTAGCATTTCCTATCTTTCCCAACTACAGTTCCAGAGGCTAAATTCCAGGTTAAATGTGGCTGAAGTTTGAAGGCTCCCTTCTTTCACCCAGCTACCCAGCCACTACTAATACGTTGGAGGCTCTCCTTCAACCATGGCATGCTGAAAGTCCTGGGTCCACTGTCATACTCCAGCTCATTCATATAGTGGAGTTTCTGTGCCCAGGAAAACAAGCAAATAAGAACATAGGGTACTGTCCTATTTAGTATCCTGCTCTTCAAGCAAGGAGAGATGTTATTTAGAGAGAAGCAAGCCTCTGCCCTTGTTTCTAGTTCTGAAGCTGGTGCCTCAGAAATTTTACCCAGTGGGAGATGCAGGTCTTAATTACAGAGAACTTTAAAGCTCTTCCTAAAGGAAATGACTTTATTTGCAGTGTGCAGAAAGTTCAAACCTAAAAGTGCTCTCAAAGACAATGAAGGTCTTGGAGGTAAAAGCAGCAAGCTAAATACTAAACCAGTTAGTTTACCAGAGATATTTAGGGAGAGACATCTAAGAGCTCTCCCTTGGTCAGAACAAACCTCAAACACTGGCCTCAAAAACTCATATAAAGGGATCCAAATTTAATTGAAGCAGACTGTGGAACCATTTATCCTCCAGGGCATTGCCCAAAATAATACAGCAATTATCTGGCGATTAATGGAACCTTATGGCAGGGTGTGATCATGGAAAGAGGCAGTCAAAGGGAGTCCTACTCATACCACTGTCATGCCATGTGGGTTACTGTGGGCATACCCAAAGCTGTGCCTCCAGAGGAACAACATCAAAGGTTACATACCATACAAACAGTGATGAGGAATAGACTTAAAATCGTTCAGCCATTCACTAACAAAATGAACAACCAGCCAACAGGAGTCTTCAGAGGTGGGGCACCAGGTGGGGCACTAGAATTGTTACAGTATTTATCTAAAACGTTCTGTCACCCCACAGCACAAAAGATGAGATATGCAAAGATACAGGGAAATAGGATACATAAACTGAAAAAAAAAAAGACAACATAAATTTCATGTGAAATGAACCAGATATTAATATTAACAGAAACACTTCAGAGTAGCAATTCTAAACATATTCAAAGAACTAAAGGAAAACAAGGTTAAAGAAGTAAAGTATGGTGACAATGTAGTATAAAATAGAGAATATTGATAGAAATTATAAAAAATAACCCAATGGGAGTTCTGTACAGTTGGCCTTTGAACAACATGAGTTTAGACTGCACAGGTACACTTATGTGCAGATTTTTTTTCAATAAATATATGCTACATTGTTATATATGTGATTGGTTGAATCTGTGGCTGTGGAACCAACCACAAATCCAGGGCCAACTGGGAAGTTATACACAAATTTTTGGCTGCATGAAAGGTCAGTGTCCCTAATCCCTGCATTGTACAAGGGTCAATTTTAGTTGAAAAGTAAAATAACTGAAATTAAAAACTCAATGATGGGCTCAATACTAGATTTGAACTGGCAGAAGAAAGGATCAACGAATTTGAACGTAGATCAATAGAAATTATACATTCTGAAGAACATAGGGGGGACACAATGAAGAAAAATGAACAGAGCATCAAATATAGGATACCATTTAGCACAACAACATATACATAGAAGTACCAGAGGAAAGGAGAGGGCTAGAAAAATGGTTGAAGAAATAATGACTGAAAATTTTCCCAGTCTGATGAAAAACCACACATCTAAGAAGCGCAACAAACTGTAAGCAGGGTAAATGTGAAGAGATCCACCCACAGACACATCATAGTATAAATGCTGAAAGTTAAATATCAAGAGATAATATTGAAATTAGCAGAGAATAGTAATTCATCATGTAAAAGGGGGCTCCAATAAGACTAAAGCTGACCCCTCATCAGAAATAATGAAGGCCAGAAATCAGTGGGATGATGTATTCAAAGTGCTATAATTAAAAAAATATTAATGAAGAATTTTATATTCAGCAAAACTATCTTTCAAAAATAAAGCCCTAAAGAAATGACTAAGAAAATATCTCAAAAATAGGGAAAAATCATTAAAGGAATTACATTATTACATTATAAAATATTCACTTAATGCAAAAGAAAGCAGTAAAAAAGAAACAGAATGGAGATGGACATGAGACATACAGAAACAAAAAGTAAAATGGCAATTACATGAAATATGAACAGATTAAACAATCTAATCAAGAGGCAAAGATTGTTAGAGTGGAGAAGGAAAAATAATATTCTATTATATGCTGTCTATAGGAGACACATTTCAGATTCAATAACACAAATAAGCTGAAAGGAAAAGAATGGAAAAAGATATATCATGCAAAGAGCAACCATAAGAAAGCTGGAGTGACTACAATAATATAAAATATTTTTAAATGATATTGCTAGAGAAAATGAGGGGTATCTTAAATGATAAAAGGGCCCATCCTTCGGAAATATATAACAATTGTAAACATACATGCCCCTAAAAACAGAGTCCCAAATACACGACATATAGACAGAATGAAAGGCAGAAATAGACATTTCAAAAGGAATTTAAAAATTTAAAAAATAGGTAGAACACCTGTGCCAAAGATCAACAAGGGTATAGAAGACAGCCTACAAAATGGGAGAAAATATTTGCAGGTCCCATATATAATAAGGAACTTGTATTTAGAAGATGTACAAACTCCTACAACTCAACAACAAAAAGACACATAACCCAACTGAAAAATGGGCAAAGGATCTAAATAGACATTTTTTTCATAAAAGACATAAAAATTGCCAATAAGCACCTGAAAATAAGCTTTGACATTATTAGCTGTTAGGAAATGCAAATCAAATCTATAATAAGATATCACTTCATACTTAGTAGGATAGGCATAATCAAAAAGACAATAACAACTGCTGGAGAAATTGGAACCATCATACACTGTTGGTGGGAATGTAAAATGGTGCAGCCACACTGGAAAATCGTCTGAAAGTTCCTCAAAAGTTTAAACAATGAGCACCATGCAACCAAGCAACCAGCAATTAAACTCCTAAGCTTATATTCAAGATAAATGAAAACATACGGTCACACAAAAAACTTGTACATAAATACTCAAAGCAGCATTATTTATAATAACCCCTAAGAGAAAACAGCCCAAATGTCCAACAACTAATGGATGGATAAATTAAATATGGTATATCCATACAATGCAGTATTATTTGACAGTAAAAAAGGAATAAAATGCTTGTGCATGCTGCAACATGGATGAATCTTAAAAACATTATGCTAAGTGAAAGAAGCCAGTTACAAAGGACCACATATTGTTTGATTCCGTTTATATGAAATATCCAGAATAGGCAGATCCATAGATGTAGAAAGTGGTTGAGTGGTTGCCTAGTACCGAGTGGGGTGAGGGGAATGGAGACTCTAAAGAGTATGGAGTTTCTCTTGGGGTGATGAAAATATCCTAGCATTGATTGTGGTGATGGTTGCACAACTGTGAATAAATGAAATACTATTGAATTGTATGCTTTAAATGGGTGAATTATATAGTATATGAATTATATCTTAATAAAGCTGTTAATAATGAGTGAATAAATGATTGAATAAAAAGAAAAACATTATTTAGGGGTGCTTTGCCCCCTTATTGCTAGTCTATGAAACTAAAACTGTAAAACGCAGGAGTTATCTTTTTATTGTTCATAGAAAAATGAATATAAAAAGTCTGGGCCTGGTGTCTTTGTAGGGGAGAGATTTCTTTTTCCCATTAGATTAAAATTATTTAATGACAACTAGTTTATTTAGATATCTTCTCAAGTTAATTTCGACTGCTTCCCCCACTAAAATATTACCGGTTTCATCTAAGTTAAAGTCAATGATGGTCTTTATTAATTTTAACATCTTGGTTACTAAGTCTATTTTCCAATAAATGTAGCTGGGCCTTGATGGAGAAATGCTGATTCCCAAGTTAAGGTCAGCAAAATATAAGGTTAACCTAAAATGTCTTGTGATGTCCTAAAGTAAGAAAGAGCTGAAACATAATGGTATTATTTAAAAAATACACAGAAACTCATCTATGAGCTCCAAAAGGCCATATCTTTGCTAATTAGATGAACAATATAGATAATAATGGTAGTACTGGATAATTCATAGAATTAACAAACACCTGTGAGTCCATACTGATAGGAACAAATAACTGAATAATTATTTAAGTAAATGAATGGAGAAAGGACAGTTTTTCCTTAAGGAGGATTTCAATTAATAAAGGTAGAATTAAGGATGAAATAGAAAAATCACCATTTTACAAACACCACAATAATAGTTATTGCAGACAAGAATTATCAGTGGATATTGAAATTAGTGAGGAAAATTATTACACTAAGCAGGATATTTGAATTGCCTCAGTGTATTTCCCCACAAGATATTCATTAATTACAAAGGGACAAAGGTGACTTTAAGTGACTTTACACTATCTTAACCACGTGATTATAGTTAACATCACTAGTATGAGCCATATTGATATTACATACTCCTGATATATTACACTGATAAAGACACAACATCACTTCTGCGGTTTTGTTGCTAAAAATGCATAACCTGAGTTTAATTGTGAGAACATATAAGGTAAACCCTATTTAAGGAATATATATATACACACATATATATGTGCGTGCGTGTGTGTGTGTGTGTGTGTGCATATATATATATACATAGTTCTTTAAAGTACCACAGTCATAAAAGAGAAAGGAGACTGGAACTGTCTCAGAGTGGAAGTACTAAGGAGATACGACAACAAACTGCCTCGTTATGAATCTGGATTAGATTGTGGTCCAGATAAAGGATGTTAGACAACTGGTGGAATTTAAACTAGGTCTGTAGATTAGTTAATAATATTGTATTAATGTTAATTTTCTGTTTAGGATCATTATATTATGTTAACATTGGACAAGATATTAACATTTAAAGAAACTTGGGTGAAGGTTATATCAGAACCCTGCATAATATTTCAAATTTTTAAAAATCCTGAAATTATTATGAAATAAAAATTAAAAATATTTTAAAATATTTAAAAGTCTATTATATCTGTGGTTTGGTAGTTTTTCATTTCTAATAGTGTGAGTGGCTTTTCTCTTTTCTTAATCAGTTTATAGGTTGTTTTTAAATTTATGTCTTTGCCCTAACAGATTCGGTTCTTGTTTTTTATATTGTTTCTATTCCTTTCGTTTGATTGGTCTTCTCTCATTTATTACCTACTATTAACCTTATTATTATTTATTTTACTATTTATTAACTTTATTTTATTATTTTAACTCATACTTCCTTTTAATTTATTTTTAGTTTCTCTTCTAGCTTCCAAATTTAGTAAATTCATTGCTGTATTAGTTTCGTAGGGCTGCCGTAATAAAGTATTGCAATCTGGGCATTTTTAAAAAAAAAATTTATTTTCTTCTTGTTCAAGAAGCTCGAAGTTCAAGATCAAGGATCATGTTCTCTAGGAAAGGACCCATTTTTGCCTCATCCAGCTTCTGGTAGCCCTAATTGTTTCTTGGTTTGTGATGGCATCATTCCAATCTCTGCCTCTACCTTCACATGGCCTTCTTCCTGTCTCTGTCTCTTATTTTCTGATAAGCACACCAGTTACAATGTATGTAGGGTCTACTCTACTCCAGTAAGGCATATCTTAATTTGATTACATCTTGCAAAGACCTTTTTTCAAATAAGGCCACATTCACAGGTACCAGGGATTAAAACTTGAACATATTTCCTTGAGGATACAATTTAATTACTAACTTTTATTTTTCTTATTTTTTGATGCAGGCATTTAAAGGGCACACTTTTGTCTCTAAGTAGTATCTTAGCTGCATCCCACAATTTTAAAAATCAAACTTTTGCAGATGTATAATGTGAATAAAGACAGAAGTGTACAAGTAATATACAACACTCTGAATTTTCAGTAATTCAACGTACATGTGTAACAAGTATTTGGATTACATAATGTATCTTGCACTCTAGAAGCCCCCTTGAACACTCTTCTAATCACTACCCAGTCAAGAATAATTAGTATCCTGATTTCTAAAAGCATTGACTGGGTTGGCTTGTTATTTAGCTTCAGGTAAATGAGATCATAGATCATGTAGTCTTATGTAACTGGCTTCTTTTGTTAAATATTTTGTTTGTGAGATTCATCCATGTTCTTGTGCAGTGTTGAAAATTGTTCTTTCTTGTGGTTGTCTAGAATTCCATTGTTTATCCATTCTCCTGTTGACAGGCTTTTGGTTAGTTTCCAGTTTTTGGTTAATAGTTACTATGAATATTCTGTATATTTCTTTTAATGAACATGTGTATGCATTTCTATTTTGTATTGTCTGGGAGGAGAATTATTTGGTCTCAGAGTATGAAAATGTTCAGCTTTAGTTAGTACTGTCATATAATTTTCCAAAGTTGTTATGTCAGTTACCTTTCCCTCTAACAGTGTAAAAGAGTTTTAAGTCAGTTCTTGCCAACAGTTGTTATTTTCTGTCTTTTTCCTTTTAGGAATTGTGGATGTGTGATGTTATCTAACTGTGGTTTTAATGTGCATTTCTATGATGAAATCAAATATGTTTTCATAATTGTAATGACCATGTAGATATCATATTTTGTGAGGTGCCTGTTGAAGTGCTTTATTCTTTTTTCTATTCCATTGTTTTCCTTTTCCTTTTTGATTTATAGTTCTTTATATATTCTTTTTATAAGTCCATTGCAGGGTATATGTATTATATATCTCCCATAAGTTTTTCATATATACTATTTATAATTGTCATTTGTTTGAAATATTCTAGAATTGCAATGTAATTTCCTTAATCCATGGTTTATTTAGGTGGGTATTTTAGTTACATGTATATATAACATGCATAATAATATACATATATAATGTGCATAATATATTATATATACACAAAACTAAAATGCTCTCCCTAAATAGATGATGGATTAAGGAAATTGCATTTTAATGATAGAATATATACATATCACTTCCAGGTGTTTCCAGGTGTTTTATATACAATTGCATTTTAACTATATGGCATATATATATTGCTTCTTCCAAAGATTTTGTTTTTCCTTTTTAGGTGTATAGATAGATCTGTTTATAAATGTATCAATTGAGGTGACCTTGTAAAGAAAGTTATTTGAAGTAGGAACTATGTCACTAATAATAAATCTTATTAATTATATTAGTCATATCTCCCTATACCCTTGATTTTGGTCATTTTGATCTATTAGTTTCCAAAAGAAGTGTGTTAAAATCTCCCACCTTATGAAATTAAACTATCTTTTGTTTTATGTTTTTAAGATGCATATGATTTTAATATCTTCTTGATGGTTATTTCTCTTTATGCAATGGTTGTTTATGGTTATTTTATTGTGTAATATCCCTTATATTTATTAGTATCCCTTACTTTAAATACTATTTTATTATAATAATATTGTCACTATACAAGCTTTTAGTGTTGTTTATAATTGTTTTTCTTTTACCATTCCTTTATTCTCAACCTTTCTAAATCATTTTCCCTTAGTTCGATGTCTCTAAGCAGAAGACAGTTTGGTTTTTATTGTTTATCCAATCTGACATTTCCTTGAATTAATGTCATTGAATTTGAAAAAAATGTATTTTTACTGTCTACCTTTGGTTTTAAGTTTGCCATGCTTTTTCTTAGCTTTTTTTTTCTTTTCATATGTCTTATAGATTGATAGAATTTTATTTATTCTCTTTTATTTCCTCTATTAGTTTGGAAGTTTTGATTTATGGTTTGTATCTCAGGTATTTTGATGACTATTATTAAACTTGTAAGGCAATACGTAGATACCTAATTCTCTCTCTCTTTTTTTAGATTTTATTTAATCAAATAATTCAAAGACATAGTTTCAAGAGTTGAATAGACTTTACAAGGCTTATAGTAAAAAGTAACACTATCTTGATATGGTCTTTTAAAATGTTTAACTTCATTGTTTTGAACATTCCATAGACTCTTTCAGTAATCCAAACTTATTATTGCTAGTCAAAAAGACGCAATAATACCCTTTCATTGTATGAAAAGGAGAATTAAAGACATAGTAGGAAAGAACCTCAAGACACTTTATTCTCATCACCCAAAAGTATTTGGGCCTCTAGGACACTAAAGTTAAAACCATTACTTTCTGGAGATCAAATCTCAAAGGTAAACTCAGTGATATGATCTAAAAAGAATGTTTCCATTATTCAGATGTGATAAGGAAATGCACAAGGGCCCAGCATATGCAGGCTCTATCTTGGTTTCTGAATATCTTCCAAAGTGAGTCACTGAAGGTGAATTTCATAAGTAGTCCCTGTGCTATACGTTGTGACATTGTGGATCTGCCCAAAATGTTAGTGTATTGTTGGCTATCTTCCTTAGTCCTTGAAACTACAAATGATGCTGAAGAAGAAATAGGTTTTAATATTTGTGAAAACCGAATGAGAAATAGAAAAGTCAGACATAGTCACTTAGTTTAAAAAAGCAGAATGCCTTTCTTAGAGGACTTCCTGAATTGGCTAGTTAGAATTTGCTCATAGAATAAAGGAATATACTTATCTTTATTCTCACTCAAACCTCTGACACATCACATCTTAGCTGATTGCATTTTCTTGAAGTGGCTAGAGGTGGTAATATATGAACAGTCAATAATTTCTGAACATTTTCATCTTTACAGTACACATCTAATGAGTTTATGTCTTCATTCTTAATTACTTCAGCAATAGATATATGATCCCATGTGAAAAGACATATTTAATTAATATTGCCTCTTAAAGCTTTGCGAGGAAACATTTCCTCAATTTGCCATATAAATTTATAGGCTCCATCATGGATATCACTCATGCAATAAGTGCCTCGGCTAAGGAGTGCTAAGCAAAGCCACTCAGCAATCTGGTCGCAAACAGGAAGGGAGGCAACAGCTTTATCTTCAATGTAAGTCCCCAGGATGGAACACAGAGAATAGATGCTGATCATCTCAAGTAGTGCCAGATTTATGACAGGTTCTCCTCTTAACCAACAGAATGAAAGAGGGGAGGTGGCAGTGAGACCAGATTCTTCTGGTGCATTGAGGGAGAAAGGAAACAAAAAAGGAACCCGAGAGGCTGGGATCATCTCCTTAGACTTTGTTATTATCTTTTTTGACCTTTTAAAACCGCTTTTTAAGGTTTTGTTGTTTATTATTGTGGGAAATGACAATTAGAAAATAGTTTAAAAAGTAGAAAAAAAAATCCTGACACCCTGATCGAATCACTGTTGTGGGAGGTATATTTCCTTCTAGTCTTCTTTTTTAGTACGGTTGACTATCCTATATATAATTTGTATCTTTAATTTCACGTCATAGTCTTCACCAATATCACTTTAATGTCTACAAAACGTGTTATTTAGAAATTGCTTAAGTTAATTACTCATTTCCTTCACAATTTTCATTTTTGAGAAAGAGGTAAAGATATTTTTCTAGAAAGGTATTTTTCTCATCACATACTTATTAGCTGACTAGCCTTTTCTGCATCTCCACCCCTGAAATGGGATTCTGGAATATTATACCTCTTCTTTCTGTTGCTTAATCCATACATATCCAAATATCCAAAACAGCTATTGACATTTTGTTGCAGTGGAGAGGTTTTCATAAGAGATTCGGGATCCAGAAGGGAGGACCTGGGGTTAATAGTGGACTCAGTTTCATGCATTTTAATTACTGCCAAACCCAAATTAGATTCTCAGATAAAATAGCATCAGGTATTAACAGGGGCCGGGAGGTCAGAGGTTCCAGGGCCCTGCCAACTGTACCAGCCATCAGTGCTATAATTGATTAAAGCATCACAGGGTAATATTTTTTGAAGTGTGTCACAGTATTTCTTCTCGTTAGGTGCTACATTTGCTTGCTGCTGTAAAACATGCTGAAATAATTAGATTACTGGCAATCATGGGGAAAAATAACGTCTGCCATGGATATGATGTCACAATATTTTAAAGGAAAAAATCCAGGATACTTCTTTCATACTCTGAAAATTTTCTGTCTTATTCTTATCCTTTCTTTGTTCACTCTCTTCTCTGCTTTGCTAACAGGCAGAGAAGAGTCAGATTTCTCTGGGGTGTCAACTGCACAATACTTGAATGCCTAGGTGGAGCAGAAGCTGATACGTTTCCCTGGAGGTCTTTAGAGATGGGATAGCTATCTGGATATTTATACAGAATATCAGAGTGAGAAAGCTTTTCCAAGAATCTATAGATTATACAACATTACAGTGAGTGCTCTGGGGATCACAGAAGGAGCCCTAAATTGGAAACTATTAGTTTTAGGGTCCCATTTCCTGGCTATGTAGGTTATCTAATGCCACCAAGCTTCACTTTCTTTATCTGTAAAAATAAGGATGTTGAATTATGAATTCAACAGGCCCTTCTTGCTTTAGTTTGCTGTCAGAAGAAATTTTCTCTCCTTAAGCTGCCTACAGAGAGAGCAAAAGATCTCAGACATTAAAGCTAAGAAACAGAATCATAGAGTAGGAAATTTAGAAAGCCTGGAAGCTGGTGGAAGGTGCATCTGTAAAGGTTTGGTAGTTATTGACTGGTGGGAGTAACTGGAAATTGACTTGCTTGTTGCTTATTTCCCACCCTCACCCCCTCATGTAAGGTCCATGAGAGATTGTCTGTCTTGTTCTCAGCTAGCTGTGTCTAATTACCTAGAATAGTTCCTGCAACACAAAGGTGTCAATGAGTATTTGGTAAGGAGTTGAATAATGAATAGGTTTGCTCAGTAGTAGACATTTGTAACATGAGGTGTAGGTCCACGCAATATTCACAAAGAGGAAAGGCATTCTCGGCAAAGTACCATCACCTTTTAGTATCCTTCATGCTCAAGGACCGAGATGGAGGTGGGTCTAAGTGAAATCTAGAGCTATTTTCTAATTAATTGGATGGCAACTGGATTGACTTTCAGAGATACAGTTCAGGTACTAAAAAGACTGGAAATACTCAATTGGTTCTACAATCCATTTTGTAGTTGCTCGCGTAAATAAACCCTAAATCTTATTCACATATTTGTCTGTGCATCTTTTCTTAAAAAATGAGTTTATTTGTTAGAACAGTTTTAGATTTACAGAAAAATTGAGAAGATAGTACAGAGAGTTCCTATATACCTGTATTTAGTCACCCTGTTATTAATATCTTACATCAATATGGTACATTTGTTAAAATTAATAAACCAATATTGGCACATTGTTATTAACTAAAGTCCATAGATTCCTTAGTTTTACCTAATGTCCTTTTTCTGTTCCAGTATTTTATCTAGGATACCACATTGCATTTACTTTCCATGTCCCTTCAGTTTCCTCATGGCTGTGACACTTTCTCAGTTTTAGATGACCTGGACAATTTGGAGGAGTACTAGTCAGACATTTTTTAGACTATCCCACAACTGAAATTTGTCTGATGTTCTCCCCATGATTATATCAGAGTTATGAGTTTAGGGGAGAAAGACCACAAAAGTAAGTGCCATTTTCATCAAGGATATGCACTATTAACCTGATTTGTCACTGTTGCTGCTGACCTGATCACCTGGCTGAGGAAGTGTTTGTTAGGTGTCTCCACTGTAAACTTACTCTTTCCCCCTCTTTCTCTACTGTGTGCTTTGGAAGGAAGTTACTATGCACAGTCCACTCTTAAGGAGTGGGGAGTTATGTTCCACCTCTTTGAGGTAGGAGTAATTACATAAGGTATTTGCAGTTCTTCTAAACAAGAAATTTGTAACTTATTTATATTTTCTCAATTATTTATATCCATATAAACTTATGGATATTTATATTATACTTTGAGTTATAATTGAATACTACTTTTATTTGTATTGCTGCCCAAGGTGTTCCAGCATTGGCCATTGAGAGCTCTTCTAGTTCACTTTTTTGTCCCTTTGATATGCTCACGTCAATGTGGATTTTTTGGGTTATTATTATTACTATTATTATTATTATTATTATTATTATTATTATTATTATTATTATTATTATTAGCATTTCCTTACTTTCTGCTATTATGAGATGCTCCAAGACCATCTTGTATACCTCCTACCCCAGTCCTATAATCAGTTACTTCTCCAAAGATGTGCATCCTTTAAAAATCTACTTTTTTCTTCCTTGCAAATGTTTTGGTTCTTATTCTCAGCTTTAGCTATGCTCAGAAGCTTTTATTGTTAACTTCTTTGTTTGTCAGTCCAGAGGTGCCAGTATTAGAAGAAAGTTTTCAGAGTCTATTACTAAATAAGAGTTTAGAAATAGACTTGCAGTTTCTCTTCTGAGGCTCCTATATCACCAGTGTCAAATGCTGCAGCTTGTTAACAAGAAAGCTACTATCCAGAGAGGGCTTAGAAATGCCAATTAGAGTCAGATCATTTATTTATAAATGTACGAATTCATTTCACGTTTTATCATGGGGCAAAGCATGCCTTGCCCCTTTAACTGTCAAGACTGCTGAGCTGGGCAGAACAAATGACATGTTCTCCAAATGACATTTCTGACTTCCACAGCTGCTTCCCTGCTCCCCAAAGGCTCCCACCTCTCCTGAATTCATGGAGGGTGGGCTTTTTATTGCTTCTAAGGATTGTTTTCCATGGAAGGAAGAAAAGATGAGTTTCCTTGGGTTAAGTAATAGATGTGAAGAGAGCAGTTTATGCACATAAGATGGATAATTTTAACCCTGGGCAAGTTCTTGAGCTGGTTTGTTGAGTGATATTTTTTAGAAAGTGGCAAAATATAACACATACCCTTTTCCTAATCATTCTAGGTCTCAGGCTTGTGAAGGAAGTCTTTCCCTTGATAATGAGTAAATTCTGAAGGACCAAAAATAATTTCTGACGGGATTCTCCAGGGTGTCCAGTCTGACCAGGGAGCAATTTCTTTTAGCCTAGAGGAAAATTGTACATTCGGATCTAGGAAAAAGAGAGGTCATCTCTGGCAGCTGCCTTTTACTTCTGGAGACTTAGATGATCAGCATCCTCTTTTAGGGCTGGGACTGCATCTTAGTGGACCGGCTAAAGGAAATGTAAATCCAGCCCCTCCCCAACTCCTGAACCAGGCAGCAAGTGACTTATTCAAGGTGAACCCAATTAACAACACCTATACCTGTCATAGTTTCCTAAACACGATTGGCAATTTAAAGACTAGGGCCAGCATTTAGCCACTTCTCAAAAATGTGGCAAGGTGAACTAGGAAAAGGGAGGGGAGAAGTTTTATTTCTTGTCTCTATTAAGATGCCTGATTGCCTTGTCAGTAACTGTTACAAACATGTTTTTAGTTTTATAGATACTTGGAATAAACTTTAAATATGGATGTACGTGAATGTCCCTCTAAAAGAAGAAAGAAAATTGTTCATAATACCAGAAAGCTGTTGATTTAGGTTAATTTAGATCTAAAAGCTCCAAAATTCACACTGCCTATAGTAGCTTTTTTTTTTCTGTTTTTTAAAATTCTTTTGCCTGGATGAGTCAGTCATTTTACAACAACTCAAAATTTCCTCTCCAGATACAGAATGAGATGCCATTATTATTGAAATTGTGAAATAATTACTAGCTATAACTTTGGTTCTATAAAGTTCACCTTTTCCTTTGAATAGCGTCTTCTTTATGTAGGGCTCTGCTTCCAAATTAACCATCCGTCAGGGGAAATTTCTGTTGAGGCCAGCTTTCTGGACTTTCCACCCTGGAGCACAAGTTTACAAGGCTCCTTTGGCTTCAGTTTAGGTGAGTAGATCAGATGCGTTGAGAGGTGGAGGGCTGTCACCATTCCCACTAAGTGACCTCATGGTTGATACAGAATGGGGGCTCAAATTGCAGGGCTATTAAACTGAAAGGCCTCCTTTACACTTGCCCATTTCCAGGTAGAGCTTGAAAGATATCCACATTAAAGTTTACTACGTATGAAATGTACATAATGGCGCAAGGCAAAATGTGTGACAATCTCCTGGCAGGATTCATCAATCATTCCAGAATTTTTTCAGTAGGGATAAAGGGCTTAGCATGACTCGAGTAAAGGTTTACGTCCCAGGAATCTTGGTTTAGTAGAAATATATCCTCTGAGTTATTTTTTATTAACAGCTCTTTGGGGAGAAAAGGTTGTAAGAAAATCCCCCCTTCCTGGACCATGGATTTATTACTAAAAGCCCATATCAAATCTCTTGATCCATTAAGTACTGTGTGTTACTATACATCATAGGTGACTGTCTTTGGAGAAACAGTGACATAGTGCATAAGACAGACAATACTTTGTGGATTGAAGCTGTTCGGTACACTTTACTGCACCTCATTTTTTTTTTTTTTTAAACCAGGAATGATCAGGAAATGGGATGTACCATTTATAACCAAATATTTGGTTAACTGGTATTCACTAATATATTTGCTAATATTTTAGCAATTTTCAGAGGTTAAGGAATAATGACATATTCATGCTTTTAAAACATTCCAAGTTTTCACCATTTTTAGCTAAAAATAGCTAGTACTTATTGAGTGCCTCATATGTGCTTGACACCCTATTAACTGCTGTAGGTGCATTAGCTCACTGATTGTTCTCCATTTTCCTCTGAAGTAGGTGCAAGTATTGGCTTCAATTTAATTGGTTGATAATTGAGGCTCAGAGAGTTAAGTATTTTGCCCAAGGTTACACAGGTATTCAGTGATGAGGCTAGGATTTGAATCAAGCCAGGCTGCCTGTGCTCTTGACTGTTCTTGTAAACTGCCTGCCAAATAATATAAATTGCTACTGTGGTCTAGTATAACCTTTTTCTAATATTCCAGATGTAGGCCAGCTTCTGTATCAACACACCAGCATGGAAACTCTCTGAGAATGGAAAATCTCTGAGTCTCAAGATAGTCCTTTGTTATAAAAAATCATTTACCTTTACTATCTAAAAATCTCCCTTCTTGTGGCTTTTATCCACTGCTTCTGGTTTTGTTCCTAGAACTAGTTATGAGACTGTTACATGAAAGGTGAATCTTCCTTCTGTGTGGTGGCTCTGCATATATTTAAAGGCAACTACCATGACCCTTCAGCCTCACCCACCACTTTTCCAGGCTGAACATCATCAGTCTCTACAAGTATCTTTCATAGAAAATAATAATGATAATAAATAATAATACCTAATAATTCCAGGGGAGTGTGCCAAGCACTTAGACAAATGTGAATCCACTGAGTCCTTTTGGGATCCCTGTAATATTTTTCCATTTTATAGATGCAGCAACTGAAGCGCAAATCAGTTAGATTACATGCTCAGGCCTTGTAGGTGGCAGATGAATTTCTAACTTTAAAGACTTTGCTCCTACTGTGTTGCTCCTGGTGGCAGCTCTGCTAAGGCCTTTCTGTTGTTGAACCCCAGAATCCACTGCCAGGCCTAGAACTAGGTAGCCCACCCTGCGATCTCCTTTTCCTTCCTGATAATTGGTCCCAGTGCCCCAACCCCCTTTTTCTCATCTGGATAACTACCTATATTTACTTTTTCTTTTATGGGGGCTTCTATCAAACTGGCTGCAGAGTGGATCCCAGTCTCCTAGCCCGTATTCCTTTTATTTATCATTCCATACAGGGGTACCAATGGGAAATCAAAATAATGGAAAAATATCCTTATATGGGTAGCTTCTGGCCAGTCTGTCTTGTCTTTCATCTGGGAGTATGGTGACCAACTCATCCCACTTTGCCTGGGACTTCTCCAGTTTTAGCACTGAAAGATCCACATCCCAGGACCTCCTCAGTCCTGTGCAAACCAGGACATTTGCTCACCTTCACTGGGAGGGTAAATGGACAAGCTCTTAGCATTGAAGCTCTTTGGATGAAATTGAGGCAGATGGGGGAGTGAGAATGAAACTCCTAAAACTGAGCCCAGAGTTGTGTATTGATTGAAGAGAGGGTTGTGGTCATGCTGCTAGTGAATGGCAGAGCCAGCTTTCAAATGCATGTCTGGCTAAATCCAAGTTAGACATAGTTGTGCCTTTAGCACACTGGACCTGGGTTGAGCTCTCCTAGAAAAGTGCAAATGGCATGGACCTAAATATCCTTGAGTTAGTAAAATTTCTATGTAAGAAGAGGGTACACAACAGAACACAGCATTTCAGGCATAGTCTGAATAATGTAAACTAAGATGTCTAAATCCGTTCCTCTAGATACTGTATCTTTATCAGTAGAGCTTCAGGATACAGTCATAGGTTTGGGGAGGCAGCGACATTATTCCTGACTCTAGAGTCTGATTTCAGTTAACACCCATTTTCTTCCCCGCTTGAATTAATATTAATCTGGGTTCCTGCTGTTTGTATTTTTCTTCTCCCTCTATTATTTTTGGGTGCCTGAAAATACTCTTATAATTATTTCAGATTTCTGAATGTTAGTTTGTATTCTAGATTTTCCTGTGGTTAGCATCTATCTGTGCATGTAAGCTAAGTGCCTAGTGACGCCTCAAAATAACAGTGTTACAGATAGAAAAACAATTGCATGTTCACTGAAATTATAGATAATTGCCTTGTTTAGAAGCTTCTTGCCTTTTGGAATATGACAACTGCAAATAAAATTTAATGTGAATTCCTTAGAAGTTCTATTTTGCCATTAAGAAACATTGATTTCTTCCTTGCTACAGTAATAACAGTTAAACTATCTAGTTATCCAACCCATTTCCACTGGGAAAAGAAAAACAAGACGATCTGAGTGCCAGTGTACGCATGTGAATGTCATTGAGAAAGGTTTCTCACTGACAGTTTTTTGTGCAAGTAAGATCTTGGCTAAACACTTTACACACGTTACTTTATTTGATCTTCACAACAAGTCTATAATAATATTAGCACTTACTGAGTGCTAACTATGAGTCAGGCACCTTACTTGTATAATCTCATTTAATTATCACAATGTCCCTAGGAGGAAAGGTTAGGAATACCATCTAAACCTGGCTAAAGATGACTTAAGTTGGTGAAATTACTTATTGTTTGCTTTACAGTAAATCTTGAAGCGCTCCTTACCAGTGCTCAATAATGTCCCAAAGGACTCAGTCTTCTTTGATACTTTCTTTCTGACAACTTCAGAGTCAGTGTATTGAAAGATGGCCGTGACAGCCCTAAGCATCCTGTCTTCATAGAAAAACCCCTAAGGCAGGAGACAAAGAGGAAGTGGCAAAGGGCCTCTTCTCCATATTGTTCTTTAATTCTCAGGAAGGAAAATCCTTCCTGGATGACCCTGAAAGACTTCCTTTTTCAACTCGTTAGGTAGACTTAGGCCACACCATGATGCTCGCCTTCCAAGGAAGTTGCAAAAGTGAGTATGTGGCAAAGGAAAAATGAGGGTGCTTTGACTGGCTTGGGAGAGTGGTTCTTAAAGCTTTTTGGTCTCAGCACCTGTTTTCACTGTTAAAAACAGAGAGCTTTGCTTATAGATAGTACCATATTAGAAATTGAAACAGATGTATTTAGAGCATATTTATTTATTAAAAATAACAAGAAACAAAATACATATTAATATTAAAATATGTTTACTGAAAATAATAATTTCCTTAAAAAAATTAAAATTAGCAAGAAGAGTGTTATTGCTTTATATTTTTCTAATCTCTTCAATGTCTGGATTAACAGAAGACACCTGGATTCTTGTATCTCCTTTTATTCAATCTATGGTGATGAGTTGTTTTAGCTGAAGTATATGAGGGAAATCCAGCCTCACGCAGATATGTAGCTGGAAAAGTTGGGATATTTTTAAAGCCCTTTTTAGATAAGCATAAATATTCTTCATTGACACTACCCAAACACGCCAAGTGGTAGTTTCTTAAGGTTCATTGCAACATGAAATCTGAAGCCATATCAGTAAACATTTTGTACTCTGTCTCATTAAAATCCACTGGTCTCTTTTGTAATTTGAAGGGATCTTCTACCCACATACGATTTTGTAACATCATGCATTGGTCACTTGTAAAATACTGGTTCATTGAGTTATACAGATCTTCCAAATGTTATATTTTATTATGCAATATAAACATCATATTCATCAATATCACCACTGAGCTTATCACAAATCTACATATTGCAAAGTTATCAAGCTCTCAGTGGCAGATACAAGTTTTCCAAAATTCTAATTATCACTTGAAAGCTCATATCTTATCATTGGCAGCAAATACTATCAGTTGTTTTCCTTGAAGCTTGAGATTCATATTGTCTGTCCAATACCTAAGTCTGGATAACCATGGTTTTTCAGTTTTTCTTTTAAATAAAAATGGTGTTCTGTGATAAAAGTGGTTAGTTCAGCCTGTAACTCACACATTTGCACAGGTTGCCTTTCCTTGAGACACAGTCCTTCAGTATACCCAGAAGTGATTCATGTATACTTCTCATTTCCTCACATATAATAGTTAAAAGATGTGTATTCAAGGGTCAGAATTTAATTGGATTAATAATTCATTAGTAATTTTATTGCTCCACCAAGGATTCTTTTAAGTGGCTTTTTTTTTTTTTTTTTTATGGCAGTACATGGTTACGGATGCACTTTGGTGCCCCTGCCTTAATTCATTCTAAGGGTACCAGCAGTTTTACCCACCCACCACTGCTTTCACCACAGTGAAAAAGGTGAATTAGGTCTTAGTATTCTTATGAAGATAATTTATTTTTTGCAGGCTCCCTGAGTTGACCTCAGGGACCCCAAGGGTCTGTGGACCACATTTTGAAAACTGCTGTCTTAGACTATTAGTAATTCATCTCTTGAAGTTGGATAAATAGCTGACCAAATAAAATCAGGGTTTTATTAGCAGTGAAAAGAGAAAAATGGCTGTTGTATAGACACCACTGCATGCAAGACAGGTCTGAGTTCTGAGACAGCAGGCCTAGGACTCGACTGCAGGGTTGCCCGGTTCTTTAGCACTGGCTTTTAATCACTCCCTTCTTCTGCCTCCCAGGAAGTGTTGTTAATGTCCAGCCCATAAAGCTAGTCTCTGATTCTGCTGTTCTTCAGCCCACACACTCCGTTGTGGAATTCATGCCCTCCACTATCTGCAGGATATTTCCCCACCTTTTACCCTTCAGTTTTAGCTACATTCTACTCATTCATTAACAGTCACATGCTACCCCTTGTTGTTCACATTGTCTCCCACTCACAGAGCAGTGCTTGTCTCCATCACTGTCTGTTGAAACCTCGCCTAGACCATCTACCAAACCTCCTTTGTGAAGGCTTCCCACTTCTTCCAGCAAAGTTAATCTGCCTCTGTGACCTCATATTATTATAGCATTGACTGAACCTTACTGTGTCTTACATACAGTTGTGTCCATGTGTGTTTCTCCTGCTAAATTTCAATTTCACTAAGGTTAGGGCCTACAGCTTTCTTCATCTTTATGTATTGCATTGTTTCTAACACAAGTCCTGGCAACTCATTGATGTTTGCAACTGTTTGTTGGGTGGAATTTCACCCACAAAATGTTTGGATACACAGAGCATGAGACACATTACTGAATGCCTGAAACAGTCTATCCTTCCATTGGCTAGACATAACAGAGGATAGTTAGGATTGGTTTTGATACATATTCATCACCAACTTGACATATTTTTTGTCTTCTGAGAGTTGCTGCATAATCAACTGTAAGTGGAGAAACATAAATGCCACCTTTTGGATTTTATTTTTTTTTTTTTGCTTCCTTTAATGTGTTTTATTTCCTTCATACCAATGTGCATGATGAAATGAGAGATCAGTTTTAGATGTGAATTCTTCCCTGACTCCGTCTTTGAGGTGGTTGATACGAAAATTTGGTCCAGGTGTGTGATTCTTCTGCTAATTTAAGCTACTTTATCAAGCCCAATGCTTGATGCAAATAACAAACTCTGGATTAAATTTTTTCAAGTTACTAAAATAAAAGTGCATGGAAAATGAAGCTCTATCTAGACTATTCCTCCTAAAGGCTAGGTGATGAGTCTCAGTGAGTAACTAGCAAACCTGCAGTAGCATAGTTGGAAAATGGAGGTGACAGGGCTCTGAAGCGCATTTATCAAATGCAGCCCTATGGAGGACTTCTCACTCCCGGGTTTATACCAGGGGGTCTGGGGAGGAAGGGAAAACTGAGATTATGGGGTGGTAAGCTTCTTTTTAGTCAGGTTTATTGAGTTATAATTTACATAATAAAACCCATCTTTTTCAGGGTGCAGTTTTATGAGTTTTGACAAACACTTAAGAGTTGTGTCACCACCACCATATTCAAGAAACAGAACGGTGCCGCCATTACCCCAAAAGGAGCTCCCTCTTACTCCTTTGTACTTAACTTCTTCTCCACCCCAGCCCTGGGCACATACTTAACCATTTTTTGTCTCTATAATTTTGCCTTTTCCAAAGTGTCATATCAAGGAGATCATACAGTATACAGATTTTTGTTTCTGGTTTCTGTAACCTAGCACAATGCATTTGCTTTCATCTGTGTTGAAACAGACATCAGTAGTTTGTCCTTTTTGTTGCCAAGTAGCATGGCATTGTATAAAATACCACAGTTTATCTGTTGACCAGTTGAAGGACATTTGTTTTTAGTTTGGATATTTATGAATAAGGCCACTATAAACATTGTGTACAGGTCTTTGTGTGAACATAAATTTTCATTTCACTTGCGTAAATACCAAGTCAGTTTGGAGTGGAATTGTTGGGTCATATGGTATCTTTAGATTATGGTTAAATTTATAATAAAAATTATATATTCTTATAGGAAAAAGCATTTCTCATGAGAAAATTATGACTTCACAGTTATTGAAATGAGCAGAGTCATGAATCACCTAAAACAATAGATGATAATGCTATTGTCATTTGGTTTGAATAGACATTGTGTGGTAGCTTTGCAGCAGATTTATCTTCCTAATTACATTTGCTCTGAGCTGATGTTTAAATTAGTCAGTGTTCCCTGGGTACCTACCAGTGTTGCAACCAAGCAGGAGGCTGCAGGTCAGAGAGGGGGCAACCAAATGAGGATATCAATGTGGCCACAGATAATCCACAAAGTGGATAACAAGCATGCAGACAATCAATTGATGCTTACAGTGTTCTAATAGTTACATTGACAATTGCTCTATTTTGCTTGTGCAGGGTATTGACTTTTTATTCTCAGAGTGCCATATGAGTCAGGATAATCCCCATTCCTTAGAGAGAAAATATGAAATTCCATTTTTCCCAAAAGGCTTATCCCAACTTCTACCTCATCCAAGTTAATCAGCAACTGTCTATCAAATGCCCACCCTCTTTTTCTTTACTCTTTTGATGTTTGCTGGGGGAGAGTTTGGCATGTGAAAAATGATATTTGTCCTTAGGAAGCCTTACTTAATTTGTTTAGGGAAATGAGGCTTGTAAAGGAAGAAACAGTGGCTAACATCAGATAATCTGTCATTGTGGGCTAAAGTGAGTGGACAAGAGCATGAGTATTTTAAGAGTACAGAGATAGGAAAACTAATGTTATAGGGTAAGACAGTTAGGAATGGCACAACAGAAGGGATGGGGACTTGGAGACGAGTCTATTAGAATGATCTCTATGAAGGTTAGGACCTCCTTGTCTCTGTTGTATCCCTCAGTGCCTGATGTGGCCCCACATTAGCAGATATTTATAAAATATATTATATTATATTATATTATATTATATTATATTATATTATATTATATTATATTATATTATATTATATTATATTATATTATATTTCTTTTCCCCAAATTACTAGAGTGATAGTATATGCTGTACACCAGAGATTGACACATTGTAACTGACTGTACTTCAATAGAAAAAAGAAAAGAGTGATACATGCTCATTGCAAAACCATCAAGCATTATAGGGAGAGCCTGTAATCTAATTTGTGCCCTATCCTTCAGATAGCTACTGGTAAGTTTGATACTTATTCCATAATTCTTCAAATGCATGTCCACTCTCATGCACTCACAGCTGTATTATTCTGCTGCTTGCTTTTATCACATATTCTTCCATCTCAGCATAGAATTCCATTTCATTCTTTAAAAGCCATGGCATATGACATCCCCATTATATAGATATACCCAAAACTTATTTATTCAACCTCTTATAGCTGGGCCATTGGGCTTTTTAAAGGGAGAGTTTAGAAAGGTGGAGAGAAGGAGTGAGAGAGGGCTAAAATACGAGTGATGGTGAGAAGTTAAGAACTGTTCTTCTGGGAAAGAAAAAAAATTAAAATATGAGGGAAAAGTCATTGGTGAAAAATTCTACATCTATGATAGAAGCCATAACTTTCTTAAAGATGAAATAAATTAGAATATGAAAAGCCAAATTTTAAAATATCTGGGAGAAAATATAGGAAGATATTCTTATGATTTCAAAGTAGGAAAGGATTTCTTGAGACTCAAAAAGTGCTAAAAATATAGGAAAGGATAGATGAATTTTACTATATTAAATTTGTTTACAGTTCTTCTCACTAAAAGACACCATAAGGAATGAAGAGTAACCCACAAACTGGGAGAAGAATTTGCATCACATATAATAGACAAAGGATTCATATCTACAGTATACTTGAAAACTGCTCTAATCATAAAAAGAAGCAAAAAAAGGTAGAATGATACACAAAAGATTAAAAAACAGATGTTTCATATGAGATATATTTGAATATCCTATAAACATATGAAAACATATTCTGTCTCATTTGTAAGCTACGAAATGCAAAATAAAATATCATTGAGATATTATTTCACACTTGCCCAATTGGTAAATATTTAAAATTCAAACAACCAAGTGACAGCGAGGACATGGGGGGTTGGAAACTTTCATTCACTGTTGGTAGAGTATAAATTATTACCACCACCATGGAAAAGGGTTTGGTATTGCCTAGTGTGTTCATCACATTATGCTGCATAACACATTACCACAAAACTTAGTGGCTTAAAATAACATTTATTATTCACAGTTTCTCTGGATCAGAAATCCTGGTATTGGGCTTGCTGGGTTCTTTGTCTAAGGTCTCACTTACTAGGCTATAATCAAGGGGTTGGCCTAGGCTCTGGTGTCTCATCTCAGGGTTTGACTAGGGAAGGGTCCACCTTGAAGCTTATGCATGTAGTTGTTGGCAAGATTCAGTTCCTTGTGTATTATTGGACCAGGGGGCCTTGGCTCCTTGCTGTCCTCTGGTTGGAGGCCTCTATTAGTTCCAGGATACATGGGTCTCTCCATAAGGCAACTCACAACATGGCAGCTGGTTTCTTTAGAGTGAATAAATGAGATTGACAGAAGCCATGCTCCTTTTTTCCCCAAGAACTTTATTGAGTTATAATTCACATACCATAAAATTTGCCCATTTAAAGTATTCAGTTTAGTGGTTTTTGTATTCACATATTTGTGCAACCAATACTACCATATAATTTAAAAATATTTTCATGACCTTAAAAGAAATCCCATCATAAATACAGTCAACTGATCTTTGATAAAGGGGCAAAGGTAATAAATGGGGCAAGAAGGTCTTTTCAACTAACGGTGCTGGAACTACTGGACATTCACATGCAAAAAAATTAAATAAATCTAGATACAGACTTTACACACTTCAGAACATTAACTCAAAATGAATCATAGAACAGATGCAAAATGCATAACTATAAAACTCCTAGAAGATAACATAGGAGTAAACCTTGGGTATGGTGATGACTTTATAGATATGACACCAAAGGCACAATCCATGAAGGAGATAATTGATAAGCTGGACATCATTAAATCTGAAAACTTCTCTATGAAAGACAATTTCAAGAGAATGAGAAGACAAACCACAGACTGGGGGAAAATATTTGCAGAAAAAAATCTGATTAAAAGAACTCATTATCCAAAATTTACGATGAACTCTTAAAACTTGACAATAAGAAAACAAGCAACCTGATTTAAAAATGGGCCAAAGACTTTAACAGATACTTCACCAGAGAAGACATACAGATGGCAAATAAATATCTGAAAAGATGTCCTACATCATATGTCATTAGGGAAATGCAAATTAAAACAACAGTGAGGTAATGCTACACCTATAAAAGTGGTCAAGATCTGCAGCACTAACAAAACCAAATGCTGGTAAGGATATGGACCAACAAGAATTCTCATTTATTGCTGGTGGGAATACACATTTTGTGATTCCTTACAAAACTAAACATATCTTACTGTATGCTTAAGTGATTTTGTTCCTTGGTATTTTTCCAAAGGAACTGAAAACACATCTACACAAAAACTGCACATGGATGTTTATTCTCATATTATTTATGATTGCCAAAACTTGGAAGCAACAAAGATGTCCTTCAGTAGGTGAATGAATAAATAAACAGCGGCACATTCAGGAAATGGAATATTATTTAGTAATAAAAAGTAATGAGCTATCAGACTATAAAAAAGACATGGAGGAACCTTAAGTGTATGTTGCCAGGTGAAATAGTCCAGTCTGACAAGACTGCATATTGTATGATTCCAACTACATGACATTCTGGAAAAGGCAAAATTACAGACATAGTAAAAAGATGAGTGGTTTCCAGGGGTTGGGCTGGGGGCAGGGAGGTAGGGATAAATAGATGGAACACAGGATTTTTAGGGCAGTAAAAGTACTCTGTATGATAGTATAATGATAGATATATGTCATTATACGTTTGTCCAAACCCATAGAATGTACAACACCATGTGTAAACCATAATATAAACTGTGGACTCTGGGTGTTAATGTAGATTCATCAGCTCTAGCAAATGTACCACTCTGGTAGGGGATGTTGATAGTAAGGGGGGCTATGCATGTGTGAAGATGGGGGATATATGGGAAATTCTGCACCTGCTGAATTTTGCTGCAAACTTAAAACTACTCTAAAAAATAAAGTTTTTAAAAAAGGAATCCCATACTCATTGGCAGTCACTACCCATTCCTGCCCTCCATAACTCCCAGCCCCAGGCAACCATATTAATATGCTTACTGTCTCTATGGGCTTGCCTATTCTGGACATTTCACATAAATGGAATCACACAGTACATGGTCTTTGTGACTGGCTTATTTCACTTGATAGTTTTCAAGGTTCATTCATGTTGTAACATGTATCAGTGTTTGATTTTTCACTGGTTAGTAATATTCCATTGTGTGGATATAGCCCATTTGTTTATCCATTCATCAGTTGAACACTGGTTTTTTCTAGTTTTCCACTATTATGAATAATACCTTTATGCAAGTATGCATAAAATTTTTGTGTGTGGACATAGTTTTTATTCCTTTTGTGCATATACCTAGGAGTGGAATTTCTGGCTTATATAGTAACTTTTGTGTTTAACTTTTTAAGAAACTCAAAACTGTTTTCCATAACAGCTGTACCTTTTTACATTCCCATAAGCAATGTCTGAAGGTTCTAATTTCTCCATGTCCTTATCAATGCTTACCATTACCTATTATTATATTATTACCTATCTTTTTGATGATAGCCATCCTAAGGAGTATGAAATGGTATCTCATGGTGATTTTTATTTGCATTTCCCTACTGACTAACAATGTTAGTCCTTATTGGCTATTTGTAATCTTATTTGAAGAAATATCTATTTAGACGCATTGGCTATTTTTAAGTTATGCTATTTATATTTTAATTATTGTTACAGTAGTTCTTTATATATTATGGCTATATATTTTTTGTCAGATATATTATTTGCAAATATTTCCTTCCATTTTATGGGTTGTCTTTTCACTTTCTTTATGGTGTCCTTTTTTTAAAAATTGTATTTTATTATTTTTTTACTGAAGTATGGTTGTTTTACAATATTATATTTGTTTCAAGTGTAGAGCATAGTGCTTCAGTATTTTTATAGATAATATATTCCACTTAATGGCAATATATTCCTGTGTTGTTCTATATTCCTTATTGCTTATCTATTTTAAACATAGTAGTTTGTATCTCTTAATCCCATATCCCTATTTTGCACCCCCTTTTCTCTTCTCACTGATAACCACTAGTTTGTTTTCTGTGTTTGTGAGTCTGTTTCTGTTTTGTCATATACATTTATTTGTTTTATTTTTTAGATTTTATATATAAGTGATAATATACAGTATTTGTCTTTATCTGTCTGACTTATTTACCTAAGCATAATACTCTCTTGCAGCAATCCACATTGTTGCAAATGGCAGAATTTCAGATGGCATGATACTTATCTAGAAAACCCTAAAGTCTCCACCAAAAAACTAATAAATAAATTCAGTAAGGTTGCAGGATACAAGATTAATATATAGAAATCTGTTGCTTTTCTATATAATCATCATCATCATCATCATCATCATCAGAAAGAGAAAGAAAAAAACTTTAAAATCTCATCAAAAAAAAAAAAAAATACATAGGAGTAAACTTAACCAAGGAGGCAAAAGACCTATATTCTGAAAACTGTAAAACATTGATGAGGGAAATTGGAGATGATTAAAAAAAAATGGAATGATACCCCATGTTCTTGGATTGGAAGAATTAATGTTAAAATGTCCATACTACCCAAAGCAATCTACAGATTTAATTCAATGCCTATCAAAATACCCATGACATTTTTACAGGACTAGAACAAATAATCCTAAAATTTATATAGAATCACAAAAGACACTGGATTGCCAAAGCAATCTTGGGAAAAAGAACAAAGCTAGAGGTATCAATGCTCCCTGACCTCAGACTATACTGCAAAACTACAATAATCAAAACTGTATGCTACTGGCACAAAAACAGACACATGGATCAATGGAATAGAATAGAGAGCCCGGAAATAAACCTATTTACCTAGGGTCAATTAATCTATGCCAAAAGAGGCAAGAATGTACAATGGAAAAAAGACAGTCTCTTCAATAAGTGATGCTGGGAAAGCTGGACAACTACATGGAAAAGAATGAGATTAGAACATTTCCTCACACCATATACAAAAAAATAAACTCAAAATGGATTAAAGACCTAAATGTAAGATCTGAAATCATAAAACTTCTGGAAGAGAACACAGGCAGAACACTCTGACATAAATCATACAATATTGTTTTTGGATCTGTCTCCTAAGGCAAAAGGAATAAAAGCAAAAACAAGCAAATGGGAGCTAATTAAATTTAAAAGCCTTTGCACAGCAAAGGAAACCATCAACACAATGAAAAGACAACCTACTGAGTGGAAGAAAATATTTGCAAATGGTATGAGCAATAAGGGGTTAACATCCAGAAAATATAAACAGCTCATACAACTCAATGTCAAAAGAACAAATAATGTGATAAAAAAAAAATGAGCAGAAGACCTGAATAGACATTTTTCCAAAGAAGACATACAGATAGCTTACAGGAATATGAAAAAATACTCAACATTACTAATAATTAGATTAGATATCACTCTCACCTGACAGAATTGCTATCATCAAAAAGTCTACAAATAACAAATGTTGCCAAGTATGTGGAGAAAAGGGAACCCTTGTGCACTGTTGGTGGGAATATAAATTGGTGCAACCACTATATAAAACAGTATGGAGTTCCCTCAAAAAACTAAAAATAGAACTACCATATGATCCAGTAATTCCACTCCTAAGTATATATCTGAAAAAAATAAAAACACTAATTCAAAAAGGTACATGCACCCTAATGTTTATAGCAGTATTATTTACAAAAGCCACGATATGGAAGCAGCCCAAGTGTCCTTTAATAGATGAATGGATAAAGAAGTTGTGATATACATATACAATGAAATATTACTCAGACATAAAAAAAGATTGATGGTGTCCTTTTATGCACAAAATTTTTAATTTTGATGAAGTCCAATTTATCTGTTTTTATTTTGTGGCTTGTGCTTTTCATGTCATATCTAATAAAATATTGCCTATCCAAAGGTCACCATTTAGAAGCAGCCTATCACATGTAGTAAAGTTGAACCTGCCTTTTCTCCATAAACCAGCAATTTATGTCTTCCTAAGTATGAATCCTAAAGAAATTCTTGCATGAGTATACTTCAAGAGTATTCAGAGCAGCATAATCCATAGTATTAAAAAATAGGAATGAAACTTATGTTCTTTAACGATAGAAAGTATAATTAATTTTGCTGCAGTCATTTAATGAGAATGAAAATGAATGATCTATAGATACACTTCAACACAGTGAGTATCTAAAATATATAATTAGTGAAAAAAGCAAGACAGAAGAATACATGCTGTTTTTAGAAAGTTCGTTTATAGAAAGTTCCAAGTGAGCCACAATTAAATAATAGTTATTTAGGAGTAAATACATATGTGGAAAAACTGTAAGAAGAGCATAGGATGAATGCAAAATCCAAGATATTGGTTGCCTTTGGAAGAAAGAAAAGGGATATGATAAAAAGGAACACACAAGAGGTTGCTAAGTCTCTGGTAACATTTTATTTTCTTAGCAGGTTAAAACACAGATCATTCTTTTATTATATTTCTTTAACCCATACATATATTACATATTCCAATATTTCAAAACCATTTTTATACATTTACATGTCTTAATAAAAATTAACAAATTTTCTGAAATAGATAATAAAACTTTTGAAATGCCTATGCATTTTGTCTAACTTCCATAGACACTCCAGGTCTTAGTTGGAAACTTCCAGCAACAGAAATGGTGACTAGACCCACCCCCATGGAAGCCAGTTACATTTCTTAAAAGCATGACTCTTCTCAAGTCCTTAATATGTTGAACTGAAAACTATCTCCTAGTGAATTTTTTCTACTGGTAGCAGTTCTACCCAAGTAAGTTATATACAACTTTCTAACCATTTAATTAGACCTACCCCTAATTATTCAAAAAAATCTACATGTGTCTTTCCTTTGACACACAAGCTTTCCTTACCAAATTTCCTTGGTAAGCATGCTCAATGTGTTGAAGTCCAGACCAGATAAGGAATGAATGGAGCGATTTTTATCCTGGCCCTTTTTTTCCAAAGCCTCCTGGTTGTTCCTCAGAAAGCTCATGGTCTGTTTGGGAGAGATGAACTGAACACAGGAAATGAATTTAACTGTCAAAGTCTGTGAATAGGCAAAACATACTAAAGGAATTTAGAAGATAAGTCTCAGGAGAAGATGCAGTTTTACTTAAAAGAAGGAATAAATCATTTTATTATTTGATTAGTTGTGTCACAGTTTAAAATTTTAATCTGACTTTGTCCCTTGAATAATAAGACTGCAAACCAAAGAGAAGTACACAATTACAATTGAATTTAGCTTTGATTTTACAAAGTAAGACTTGCCCCTTAGAATTCATGAAAGATATTAACATAATCTAAACATCAATATTAATAACATGATGGGCAAGAGACTTCTTATGCCAGCATTTTAAAATAATGGGCCCCTCCCTTCCTTTGGGACAGGGATCTGCCCAGAATTTATTCATCATTTATGAACTGACATTTTTGGAACCCTGACGTGTTTTAATTAGATCCCATTGGGAAGGATACCCGGGCTCTTTCTTCATCACTTACTAGCTGTCATTCTGCTTCTTGGTTTCTCATCTGTAAATTGTTGATTAGAATTGTATCTGTTTCATAGGGTAGTAGTTAGGACAGGGTGCAATGATGTTTTTTGAAGAGTTTAGCCCTGGGCCTGGCATGTGGAAAATTTTCAGTGAATGCAAAGTTAGCTTTGCTATAATTTCTCCTCAATGTTCAAGGATTTCACAGTCCAAGATTCTACAGTTCCAGAGCACCAGGAGTCTTCTTGCCCATTCCTGGGGCTTTCTCTTTCTTTTTGAGGGCATCCCCCTTTGCAGACCAAGCTCAGATATTTGAGGGAATCCTGGCATCCTTCCATCCTAGAAACTGAAAGGGAATCATTGGTCCCCAAGAGCCCTATTCAGTTTGCCTGACAGAGTAATAATAATAAATTGAAAAACTTGAAAACTGGGAGATTTCACATAAAAATCTACAAATTCTAGTGTCTCTTTAAAAACTGCAATATCCACCAGCTCTTGGACTCTGCTTCCTCAAGGCATCATTGGCTAGAGCTGAACAATGGCTTGCTGTTTGACACAGAGAGATACTTTCTCCAGTTCCTCACCATCTCCAGCCTGGTCACTTCTCTCATATCCTCATATTCCCTGTAGTCAATGAGTTTGCAGTCTTTCCTGTTCCAACTGAAAAGGACGTCCTTTATTGAGAACATGAGCTTGGGTTTTGCTATGTGGAAAGGGAATACTGCCTGTCGTTCTAGTAAACAAAGAGTGTTGCTGGCCATTCCAGTTCTAGAAGGATCAAGTTATCTGCCACTGTGGCTTCCTCCTCTCCTCCATGGTACGCCCGCCCTAAGGGGAATTCAGGATGGAGAAAAACAGGAAGCATTCTGTGCTTTGGATACTGGCCCTAGATAGTTAAGATACATATCTAAAGAATAATTTCAATGAGCTCAGACTCTTGTATTTTTCCATACATAGAAAACCATGAAAATCATTAACTTAAGATGTCTATTTCTTGTGATTAGCAGTAATCTTTTGATGTTTGACTACATATTTTTTTCTTTTCAGCAAAAAAAGAAATAACTATTATGTCCCCTGGCTCCTCTGTTAGCTATTCAGAGCAATTCCTCAGAGCTATCGGAGAGGCTGTCTCCTGGGCTATAGTCCTCAGCAAGGTCCCCAAGTAAAACTTAACTTGCAACTTTTAGATTGTGCATTTTTCTTCAGTTGACAACTATCATAGATTTTAGCTTTTGATTTTTTTTAGACGATTTTGAATTTCTTCTCACTTGTCAGAGAAACTTCCTTGTTTTTATTCTGCAGCAGATTTCTTCTTGTACTCTCCAAGAACAGCTTGCAGGCTTGCAAAAAAGAAGAAGCAGGGCTCTTTGGGGAGCTGTCAGAAAGAGCAGATGCAGCCCCAGCGTGGTGCTCCTGATCCCTGCAAGTGGCATGTAACACTTTATTTGTAAAGAGAAGGACAGAGAACTTCTCTTCTCCCCATGTCTCGATTTGCATTTTATTAGGCACCCAGTAGGATGGTTTGCAAATAGCCATCTTCATTCACAGATCTCTCTATCAGCCCCCAACCTACCAGAGGGCAAAACACAGGGATGCAAAAAACAGAATGGTATTAAAAAGAATCAGAGGAATGCAGCTCACAACTGTGACTTTTTATTTTTCTTCAAAAAGTGTCTTTTGTTTATAAGACTTCTGAGAGAGATGAGTGGTTTCTGCCCAGATTCATAGAGACAGCACAAGGTTAAGCAGAGGAAGGCTGTTGTAGGGGAGAGAGGCAGAGAGACTGGAGTTCTACATTTAGCCCCTCTATTTGCTGGTTGTGTGTTCTGGCATAAACAACTTCATGCGTAAGCCTCAGTTTCCAAATAATTTTTTTCACAGAAGTGGCCTGGATGCGGTGAAGCAGTGCATGTAACTTCCCTGGCCATCTCTGTATGGCCTTCCTTCCCTTCATCTTTGCAGTTTTCCTTATCCAGCATTTCCCGTATTAAATTTTGCCTCATAAACATTAGGAAGACTGTACCTTCCAAGAAGAGCTTTGTTTTACTTTTTCACTTAATTATTACTATTATTTGAATCATTATAGAGAAATGTTGCTCTTGAAACAAGAAAAAGTCTGACCTATTCCCCCCAAATTTTATTAACTAGAAAGTGGAAAACTACTGCATGTAATTATGATTTCCTTCTACTGGGGATATATGTTGGAAGATCTTTTAAAACATGGAGGAAAGACCAAACTGTGTTTGGTTTTGTTTATCTTAATAATTCATTATGGAAAGTAGGGAACCTATGTGTGGTATACGTGGTACTTCCTTTTGGTGTCAGAGCAACTTGGTACCTGGCCATTCTGCAGTTAGTTCAGCCTTCTCTATGCATGTCTTATACCTCTTACCATGGAGCAAAAACCATCTCCCCTACAGTTACTTCCTGTGTTATAATCCCTTAACGCCATTTAAGAGCTTCACTTCAGTCCCTAATGCATGTCACTGTAATTATCTGTTTGTATATGTGTTGTCTGCAGATTTCCTGATGGCAAATATCAGGTCTCATTCATCTTTTCATTCCTGGCATTTAGCACAATGGGCAAGTATTTTGTTGGAGACAAACCTATTATGTGTTGAAAGAAATTGAATGAATGAATATGGCTGCTGATGCAGTCAAATGTGTGGCCCACCTTTTTCTTGGTCACACTTACATACCTTCAACATAGGAAAAAGTCTGGATGAACAGTGAAAGGTTCTAGGGAGAAAAAAGACCCATCCATATTTCAGATCTTTGACTCAGTTTTGCCATTGGGGAGGGGATGGTGGGAGAGGACGTTTTGTTTTAACCGTGGTCCTGGTGGTCTCCACCCCTCATTTATCCCATTGTTTCCCAGGGTAAAGGTTATGGTGGGAAGATTTACTTTCACCATCAATATCACCCCTGATATGCCCAGGCTTCATCTTCTTTACCCTCGACACTACAAAGAGGCTTGTCCACATGGAGTTGGGTACATGTGGAAAAGGAATGAACAAAATCTAGTCTCAGGTCTAGTCAGTCATCAGGCAGAGCTAACCAGTTATTGGCAAATGGAGGTCCTTCCCAGAAGCCGGTGGTAAGCAAGATGGCAGGGCCTCTGAAGCAGTGGCTCTGGAAGGCATTCACTGGGTTGAGATTGGGAACCTTATGCCCGCTCAGCTCCCACAGTGAATGTCCCTGGTGGGGTCCTCTTCTGAAATAATCCATGTTTCTGTGGCCCTTATGTGCTAACCCTCTTCCTCTGGAACCCCACTAATCTCTCTTCTCTCATCTCCTCTTCTGTCTCTCTCTTCAACACAGAGGGATATTTTATTGTTGAGAAATTGTCTAAGAAATTGTCAAAGAAATTGTCTTTGGAAAACAAAAAAAATGAATACTGCCTTTCCTGCCTCTGTTTTCTTCCTGGTTTCACCTCCCTTTCCTGAGGCAATATATGTGGAAATAACCTAGCTGACTTAATGAAAGTGGGGCCAGGCAATGGTGGAGAATGAAAAACTGCTAGGGAAAAAAATGGAGTTACAGTTTGTAAAATACCATCTTGCCAAATTTGTTATGCTGTGGATCCTAGAGTTCACTCTGTAGGTGATGGGAAGCCATAGAATTTTGAGCAATGTAGCAGTATGATCAAATTTGACCTTTATGAATGGTATATCTGTTTGAAAGGCTTTGTTTGTTAACACATACTTTGTGTGTGTCTACCCTGTTTCCAATATTATACTATGATTTATAAGGGTGTGTGAAGTAAAAGGCATCTCTGTTCTTCAAAGTGCTTTAAAGACTTAGAAGAATGAAATATTTTATCCATAAACAATGGAAACTCAGTTAAGTGCTTGTATAAACCAGTACCCTGGGTAGTGGTAGTACAGTTTGAAATGTTAAGTATTATAGCAGTGGATAGATGAAAGAGCTAGTAACTTGGGGAGGATTTTATGGGGAGGTTGTATGTAAGTTGAACCTCAAAGGATGGATGATACGAGCTTTGATTGACAGGAGTGAAGGGACAGTACAAAGTGGAGGGAGAAGTATGCTATGGCAGGTGCTTGGTAATTGCCTTTTTAAAAATCCATCTCTACTTCTACCTTCTCAACAGCCCCTGACTTTTGTTTATGGGCCCACATTGTTTTGGGGAAGTTTACTCTACTCCTGCTTCTAGGAGTGGATCACATGACCTGAATCAATCATCATCCCACCCTCTCCCCCTCAAACCCTCTCCCTCAAGCCCAGAACCGCTGCATGTGAGAAGCCATCTTTAGAATGATGCCAACACAGAGCAGGGCATGGTCAAGGGAATCAGACAAAAATAGTGAAGGAGATCTCTGAATCAAATTGTACTGAAGCTGACTTCAACTCTGAAATTCTCAGTTCCATGATACAGTAAGTGCCTCTTTGAATTGGGCTTTGTGTGCCTTATGTTGAATCATTAACTGTGAGAGCTGACTGAAGTATGCTGGCCTATGACTGGAAATAATGGGGAGACCTTGTGGAGGAGAGGTTTGAGACTGTGGAAGGAAGGGATGATGAGGGTCTGACATTGGCTTCTGGAGGTGATACCAGATTCTGGAGGGTCTTGAATGCTAGACTGAGGCAGATATATATGGATAGATATCAGTGCCCTTGCTTGATAATAGGGAAAGGGTTACTAAACATTTTATAAAGACACAAGAATGATCTGGCCACTAAAACTCAGAATCAGAAATCATATAATGAGCCTTGGGAAGACTTTCATCTTAGTTTTCAATTTCTCTTTTCCCCAGAAGGAAGACCCATTGGGGCCAATTAATACCTCCTCAAGCTTTTATTTTGCTAGATATCATCTTTATGCCAGGCTTCTAGAACTGCTCCCATGAAGTTTAAAAGTTGGTGTGTATAAGTTTATGTGTTTCCTTGTAAAATGCATTTTCTATATTGCTTCTGCTTGAAATAAAATGTGTTTCCAAGGTTATAAATATGAAGTTTGGAAGACAGCATATTTCTTGGTAGAAATTTATTCCCTGTGACACATTTTGGAGTTTGTTTTCCATTTTTTCTTTATCTCTGTTTCTTCAAAATGGTATTTGTTTTTGCCATTATGCAAGATTTGCAGCCAACCTCTCTATAGTCGTTGTATATTATTCTTTAATCAGATAAGAAAATCACTCTAAGCTTTATCTGGAAATTTCCATAGTAAGTATAGTTTAAAAAAATTCAAATAACACTATGTAAGGAACTAAACCTCAGTAGGTGTGAACACTACTATCCATAGTAAATAAGAACTGCGGGCAGATAATGGATGGTACAGGTTCACATGAAATTCCAAGCTAAAAGACTATGTACTATTTTTATTTTCAGGTTATGTTACTTAATAACAAGGAGTATCTTGTGGTTTGTAATTTATTTCCAAACAAACTCTTTCCACTGTACATCATTGGTTTGGAGGGGGGACCAGTGTGGCTTCTAAGCACCTTCTAAGCACCTTCTAAGCACAGATGCGGCTTGAAAATACCTCTGCATTACATTAGAACAGCTCAGCTCTGCTTGCCCCACAAAGATGCTGTTGACCTTGGGAGGACTTGGGCTGAACATCTGAGCATTAAATTTAGTTGACCAGTTGCAGCTTAGTTTTCAGGGGCAAAATCAATGATCAAAGTTCAATTTGTTGAGTCTTTTCATTTTCTTGTTAATATAATTTCTTAATGTATATCCGTATAAGAAAACACGAGTGATTTGTTTTTTTAGTGGGAGGAGGGAAGACCCAATGGACCCAATGAACAGGATTATCATAACAAAAATCTGATCAAGATGTACATACGGAAAGCGATTGCATCATTTATCCAATCATTATAATCACTGATAACAACACATAATGAGAGGCTCAGTTTGTTTTAAGAACTGAGCCATCTCTAGTAGAGCCTCAGAATCCTAAATTGGCTAGTAATCAAATTCTCAATTAGACTAGAGTATGTGGATCCTCTCAAAGGGGGAAACATTGGAGCCAGAAATCAACAGAGATGTTAGATAAAATGATTCCATGGGGCATAACTTTTCCTTGTTTACAACATTATTTTCCAGCTGGTAGATCACGTAATACAAGTGTGTTTAAAAACAAACAAAAAAACCAACAAATTTTAATGGTGGGTGAGAGCCTTTCTTTTGTCCCTCCATTTTACGCAAACTTTGTTTAACCTGTTAAGCATGTAATAATGCATTCGTAGATTTTTATTTGATCTAATATAGCATTCCTTGAAGTAAGTTTCATGGAATACTACTCCTACAAAATAGAAATCGTAAGTGTGGGAAGCTTATAAATTGTAGGCCCTTCTTGGAGACATTATCTGCATACTAAAGGCTCTGAGAAGTCCTACAGTAAAGAGACTTGTTTAACTGACCTTGATTTTTCCTGATTTATTGATCATGGAATCATTTTTCTTTTTTTATTGAAGTATACTCAGTTACAATGTGTAAATTTCTGGTGTACACCATAATGTTTCAGTTATATATATATATACACACACATATGTATTTGTTTACATATTCTTTTTCATTATAGGTTACTATAAGATTTGGAATATAGGTCCCTGTGCTATGCAGTATAAACTTATTATTTATCTATTTTTATATATAGTAGTTTATATTTACAAATCCCAAACTCCCAGTTTATCCCTTCCCACTCCCTTTCCCCCAGTAACTATAAGATTGTTTACTATGTCTGTGAATCTGTTTCTGTTTTGTAGATGAATTCATTAGTGTCTTCCTTTTTCTTTTTTAAGATTCCACATATAAGTGATATCATATGGTATTTTGATTATGGAAACATTTTATGCCATTTATAGTTATACTTTTTACACTCTCCCTCTGTAGGAAGGTCAACTCTTTTAAACATTGACAAAGACAGGCAGCAGGGAGCAGGCAGCAGGGTGACTCTGATACCAAGACAGCTGACATAGGGCAGCAGGAGAGCAAGAATCTAATTTTTCCCAGCTCATGGCTTCTTTTATGTACCACTGCTACCCACTGAAAAGGCAAGGCAATGTGGATATGCAACTGCATGATTTATTATCAATAATAACCCAACCAGAGAGAATATGAAAAGCAACAGATTTATAGTACATGAGAGGTTACCATACATATGAGACTTACAGATTCATAAAAAACAAGAACACTCCTTGCTTTGTTCCTTCTTTTGCTCTATTCAGATTCCTGCCCAGTATCTCTCCTGGACCATCAAAAGTGCCACCTAGCTTAGTGCCACATTAGGCTACTAGCAGGGACTCACTTAGATCGACTTATTTCTAAGCTTGATTACATGTACACAAACTTTTTATTCCTTATCATCTCTTAACCTGATACTAACAAAAACAGAGCCACTGTGGAACATTATTTTAATAACAGGATTATCATCTACAAGTGTTTATTACATACTTTTGTATAAAAGTCCTGAAAGGCACAGGTAAGTGCCACCTGTGGTTCCTGTCCTTAAGCAATTAACAGTTTAGTTGAAGAGACAGACACCTGTGTGAAAAAGAAGTGACAGCCATCATGTTGGCATGTTTAGTATCCAATCAGGTGTTGCAAACTGAGTTAATGAGGAAAAGGCTTTCAGATGGAAGTGGCGCCTCAACCAGAACTAGAAAGGAGGATGGGATTCATAATGACAGAGTATCAGGGTGTCAGAGCTAGAAGTTTTCATAATCATTCTTGTGGTAATGCCTTTTCCACTCTCTCTAGGAAGGTCCCAGACGCTCAGTGCAAAAGGATCTCGACAGTAAATCCCTCCATTCAAAAGGGGATCAGAGATGTGTTTTCTCTCCTCTCAACAGTCACAGTCTAATGGGAGAGGGAACATAGCTAATGCTAAACGCTATGACAAGGGGAGGTAATGGATATTATGGGAGCATAGGTGAGGGAACCCAGCTCAAACTGGGAATTAGGGGAATCAAAAGAAGGGGCTCAGTCTTGAAGGATGAGGAGAGCTCTACTGACCTTCTTTGCAAAGCACAAGGGGACATCTGTGCATAGGAAGAGAGGAGTGAGAATTGTTGCCCTGCTAGGGGATGCAAACTAGAACGTGGGATCACAGGAGGAGATTGACACTGGAAGGTGGACAGGGCCAGATGCCAAGGCCTTTTGTATGATGTGTTAAGGGGGTTAAGATTCATTGGTCAGGAGCTCAGAAGTCCCAGGTTCCAGTTCTGTGCTGCCAGTTGCTGGTTATATAACACTGGTCACCTGTCTTTGGGCCTCAGTTTTCTCATCTGTATGCAAGGAAGACTAACCTCTAAGACTTCTTCCAGTTTTAAGCTATGATCTTTGTGGTAGAGTGTTTAATGAGTTGTGGCCTTTCTTGCCTCGCTCCTCTCCCTGGTTCACTTTTGTCAGAAAGCCCTTCATTGGCCAGGGGGTTTTCTACTCTACCACATTAGCCGTGCATTCATGGATGGGGGTTTTCCACTCTACCACATTGGCAAAAGTCCACTTTTCTCTAGAGCTCTTGGCCTTTGTGTTACAGCAGAACAAAGAGCTGTCACAATGTCAAACAATGTCATGAGTATTCAGATCTTTTTCCTCGCCCATGCTGTGTGGTCTTTTTCATATTTGCATGACTTTTCTGTTTTCATTGGACTTAATGAATTTAAATTCAACTTTCAATGAATTTAATGAACTCTTTATTAAATGCCATTTCATACAACTGGAAATAATTCTATCTTCTCTTCACTTTATGAGTTTGTACATATTACTAAATACTTGGGCTTTTAAATCACGTTTTGTGGCTACTTGCTATTTTGTTATGCCTTACCTTGGTATGAATAGTTTTGAGAAATTAAAAAAGAAGAAACTAGAAAAATGTGATTACCATGTGTTTTCACCATCCAGAATTAACTGCTATTAAATTTTTCCATATCTTCTTCAGGCTTAATTTAAAATTTTTAATAAAATAATAAAATCATTTCAGATGAGTGTAAAATTTCCTTTGATCCCTACCAAGTCTATTCTTCAACTCCCTACCATGTGCTTCATCTCCAAATTTGAAATGTATCCATTTTAGCAGTATTTATCCAAATTAAAAATACCCAGTGGACATGTACAATAACCAGACTTCCATAAATTATATAGTTTTTTTTTAGTGTTTTAATTTTTTAATGTATACCAAAAAGTAAAATTGAGCTTTAAATTCTATCAAGGTGTAACCATGTGAACAAGGATTGAGAAAAGATCTAAGGCCATGAAGGTAACAGAAGAAAGTAGGGGAATGATCAAGTGGCCATTGGATTTTTCCACTGGATGTGGCCCCTGGCTCTGTGTTACTTTGAATTTCCTGCTCCTATTCTAAGTTGGATTTTTGCCTTGTACTTGTGAATATCAGCTGTGGTGCCATTTGCCTTTCCTTTATCTTCAATTCAGGGTCTAAATCATCTTCTTATTTAGAGGGATACTGCCCAATGGGTGAGATAGGGCTTTGCTTTCCCTGTGGAAATAAAGGGAAAGATGTTTCTTGTTTCTGTCCTTGAAGATGTAGGGAATGATGGATTCAAGTGATGCCTTCAGGAGTTTGAATCTTGGGAAAGTGAGGCAAAGGCTCAGGGACAGCTGAGAAACGATTCATGATTATGTTTGCAAGGGTCGATGATTTTTCCAATTTATTTTCAACAGTATGTATCAATGATTGTTGTAAGTATTTATATATAATATCTCATTTGATCCTCATGATGAGTTTATGTATTAAGTACTCTTATGTTACTCATTTTACATATGAAGAGACTGAGGCTGAGATTTTAAGTAACTTGTCTCAGTTTACTAGTAAGACATGAAGCCCCAGGCTTCTTGGCTTTAAAAACTCAGATATGTTTAGCAAAAATCCAGAAACATCATAGGATTTAAACTGTTCCTATTGTGTAACCTAAGTCATGTTCTCTTATGTCCAGTGTCTCTTGTTGTTGGTTTTTTTTTTTTTCTTAAAGTCAGAGCTGAACCCTTTAGCCTCCCATTGATTCATCAATCCTTTAATGAATTTCTTTTCTCCTTAAGTTTAGCGGAAGTTGGATTTGGTTACTTACAAGTAAAAACCTTGTTGGTTCATAGGCTCTGCTTCCAAGTTCTTAATTGTATAACATTGATCCTTATTCACTTCCAAGAAACTGCTTAAAATACCATATTAAGGACTGAGTTTGATGTTACAGGTTAGATTTACATTCTTTGCAAATTATTACTTCTATTCTCTGTACTCTCCTTCTGAGTAATGCCTAATTTTAAAAGAGAAATTAATTCTGTTTCCCCTTTATTTTGACAAACAACGTAATTAGTTGATGTGGTTGATGGACTAATGTCTCCCTAAAATATTTAGGTCTTAATCCCTGAAACTTGTGAATGTTAATTTATGTGGTGAAAGGAACTTTGCATATGTGATTAAGTTAATGATCTTGAGATGAGGAGATTATCCTGGATCATTTGGGTGGGCCCAATCAAAAATGTTTTTATAAGAAATAGGTAGAGGGAGATTTGACTTCAGAAGAGGAACAGGCAATGTGATGACAGAAACAGAGATTAGAGTGATGTGCTTTAAAGGAAGAGGAAGGAGCCAATAACTAAAGAATTCAGGTGTCCACTAGAAGCTGAAAAGGCACAGGAACAGATTCTGTCCTCAGAGTCTCCAGAAGAAACCAATCCTGTCAACACCTTGGTTTTATCACTGTAAGACTCATTTCAGACTTCTCACTTCCATAACTATAAGAGAATAAATCTGGGTTTTTTTTTTTTAAACCACTAAGCTTGTAGTAATTTGTTACAGTGGCAATAGGAAACTAAGTGTTGATGATATGAGATAATTTTGTAAGCTTATGCTTGGTTTAGAAAACAGCACATTTTGACTCTCTTATGCTTTTGGCTTAAGGAAGATCAATGGCAGCTCACACATATGGATTACAAAGTGTTCAGGCAGTTAGTGGGAAAATTGTGTCATGATTTCTGTTGTGAAGAAGGCAGAGCACTTTTATTGTCAGTGGATTTTTTTAAGATGGATAATATTAGAAGGCCAACTGGCACACGCTTTATTAACTGCAAAAGTTTGTATCCTAAATTATCCTTTTTTTTTTCATGAAGTGTCATTAACAGTGTTTCTGCCAGCAGTTTTCCTAATATTGGGAGTCATTCAGTGTTGATAGGAGTGGTAGCAGGAATTAAGTTTGGCTGGATCACCAATGTAATATGACCTACATCTAAAGAATAATCCTAGGAAAATTTCTGCCCAAAATAAAGCTCCTTTTTTTTTGTTGTTGTTGTTCTAAGTGCCATCTGCCTTTTAGAGAATGAAAGGGTAAATTAATCACTCTGGATGAGTCATTTGAAAGATTACAAAGCTTGTATAATTACTATGAAAGCTATGTCCCTTGAAGATGCTATACTCCTGATAAAGTTTCAGAAATTTAATTTAGAAAAATATTATAGATATTTTAAGTAAGCATAGGATCCCTTGTTTGGAGGGGGAAAAAAAAGAGTCCTGTGATTCTTCTCAAAAGGACGTGTGTGTGTGTGTGTGCACGCGTGCGCGTGTATGTTGAGGGTAGTGGGGCAGAGTGAATGAATACCTGTTAGAATTCCCTTGGATAATGCCTCAATCATTGCCACTGTTAATAAAATTATGGTGGGTGCACCAAACAGAATACATTTGAAATAAATTGCTTTTAAACTGATATTACAGAGATTTCCAATATCAACTTGTTTCTACTTCACAGTGTATAGATAATAGGAAGTAAGACATGCATAAAGGTCATTGCTTCTGCTGTATTTTTATGTCTTACGATGCTTGACTGATGTTTTTAAAAGAGTGGCTGAATACTTATACCATCCTGGATGGATATTTTCCCAGATGCTGACAAACACGTATCTATCTATCTAGATAATGGAACTGATTCTTTTTTTTTTTTCATGTGTTTGTTCACATAAATACAATACGCAGAGCATTCAGCTGTGACTCATGAATAAATCTTGAAGATGCATGAGAAGACACAGCATTCAAATGTGATTTTCAACAAAAAGTAAGGGGATGGGAGAGAGAGATCATTCCATGGGAAAAAAAATGCTTTTTTATTAAATTCCTTTGGGGAGGTAAGTTTGCACATCTCAGATTCAGATCATGTTCATAAAAACCAAAACATGTCGTGGTTTCTGTTGTTATTGCTGCTCTTGTTACATCATGATCTTGGCTGATTTTGAGGCCATTTTAACTTAATGAATGAATCTACATTGAGCACCAAGATGTGCTTAAGTTCAGTTCTGGAGGATTAAAGACAAGTAATGGTTCCTTTCCATAAGAAACTAGAACAGTAGAAGAGTAGAACAAGTAAAATGTAATTCTCAATTAGGATCAGCAAAATATGGCAGACGTACTTGTTGCTTCCCTCTTCAGTGCCCATGGCAGACATTGCTAATCACTCAGGCCTCTCCTTTGTTTTAAACTTGGATGTAGCTTCTCTTCTCAGCATCATGTTCCAAGAAGCCACTACCAATGGATTGGAGGTGACATTTTCAGTAAAACTTATTTGCTTCTTTTGTTCTCAAACATATACAGGTGTCTTAGTCATTTTGAGCTGCTATAACAAAAATACCATAGACTGGGAGGCTTAAACAACAAACACTTAACTTCTTACAGTTTTGGAGACTGTAAAGTCCAAGATCAAGGTGCCAGCAGATTCAGTGTCTAGAGAGCACCCGCTTCTCGTTGTATCCTCACATGACAGAGAACACTGTTTAGCAAGTGGCATCTATTGCCTACTATCAGGGGCAGAAGTTTGAACACTTTTGCCCACTGCTTCTTGGTATCAGAGTCACCAAGGGAAACACAAGCCAGGCAAGCACTGGATAGAATAAGGCTTTACGACATAGAGAAGAGACAGAGCAAGATCAGCTTCAGTTGTGGGCACTGGTCTTCCGTGGTCAGCAGGTCTCTCCATGGCCAGCAGGTCCCTCTCAGCAGTAGACGCAGGGCATTTGGCCTGCACACAGCCCTCTTGCGCTGCAGCAGAAGGGCTTTGTTTCCTTCCCGAAGAGGACAGATACAGTAGTGAGACTGGGCTGGTGCCACATGACACACTTGCTGAGGCAGAACAAAGGAACACACACTGAGTCTGAAAAAGGGAAGGGTATTCCTGCCCAAGGTGACCAGTCTGGCAAATGCTGTGAAGGCCCTGTGTCTCTTGGAAGGAAGTGTTACTGGCCCAGGGCTCATTCTTATGTGGACCAGCCTTTCCCAACAGACGTTAATCTCATTGTGGGGGCTCCACCCTCATGACCTAACTACCTTCCAAAGGCCTCACCTCCTAATCCCATCCCACTGGAGGCTGGAGTTTCAGAATATGAATTTTGGGGGACACAAATATTCAGTTCATAACAGTAGGTAATCCAGTCTCATTAGGTGAGCTTATTTATTTGCTTGAAAAATGAGGCTAAAAATATCTATCCTCAAAGGAGCTCGTAAAGTAGTGTAGGTGAAAGTTCTGATGTGTTGAAAGGCCAATGGTGGGACATGTCACCCTCCAGGTGGCTGGATGAGATTTGTACATATGAGCGAAATAATATTTGGTTGTGAACAATACTGAGATCACTCACTGCTTCTGGTAGGTAAGAAGTTAGTTTTGAAACCAAAATCCTAGGAAAAATGGGGGATTTCCTCTTTATTTGTTTATTCATTTATTCATTTGATAATTCAACAAGGAACATAACTGCTCCAGGCCAGTGTATGTGCTTTTTGAGGAGACTTTACATTAGTAGGAGGAGAAATGCCCATGTTGCACACTGTTTTGTATCTCAGAATTGTCTGCAGCTCTGGGACCAATTAGCATTTAATTTCAATAAATGGGGCAAAAAGCTCTCCATGCTAATCCAGTTTGTTACAGTCCTAAACTCACCTGCCTCACAGATCTTCCTAGAAAGAATAGAAGAAGCTGGAAACACTGCAGTGCTTGATGCCCAGATGGGGCATATGTGACGTTTCAGCATGTTTTTGTTAAACTATTGTAGCCTTCATGGGAGAAAAGAATTGTCATTCAACAGATTGGAAATATTCCTCTATAGCTTTTTTTTTTGTACCTGCTAATTATGCAGATCTCTTGATAAATGAGCATTTTAGAAATGACATGTTCAGAACAACAGTATGTAGAAAATACATATATTAGGTATTTTTTTGTTTTAGATGTTTCTGAGCTTATGGGATCTTGACCGCAAGATTCAAAATGGCATTGAGATTCCTTTGGCGTAGGTGAGCATGCTCACATAGTTAGCTCTCATGACACGAGTGTGGCAATCACATTAAAAATGCTCCTGTGAAATGATAAAAGTATCATTTGATATTTTCTGGTAGAATTGGAGATAAGTGACAGGAGATTAAGAAAGGGAGAGAGAAAGAAGCACATGAAAAGGACATTCATTTTTAAATGACCAAAAAAATTTCCCAGTTTATAATAAAACCTGTTTTGCCTTACAGAATTATTTTGAGGTACACATTGGGTAAGAGATTAAAATTCCTAAAAGCATTAGAAAACATAAAGTGTGTTCGGTCATCCCTTCTAGTTCTATCTTAAAGAAGATAATGTGTTTGTAGCCACAGAAAGGGAAATTGTCTTCAAGTTACCAGGAACAGTGCTTCCCCAAGTTTTTCTTATTATTCTACTCAATGGATGTGATATACATCAACCCAAAGGGATAAATAGATGCATGGCTAGATGCAGGCAACAAGTCTGGGGCGCTGCCCACCTCAAGTCTACTAGCACAGTTTGAGAGATGAGTGGTTCAGATTCTTGGCACACCTGTCACCCAGAGGTATCTTTGTTGGATTGTTTATGAAACATACTTCAGGAACTCTCACTTATGTTTAAGGGCTCCATCCAAAGTCCTGCACCTAATTTTGAATCCATAGGATTTTTTCAAAAAATTATTTACTTATTATTTTTTCTTCAGTTTTGTTGAGATATAATTGACATAGAACACTGTATAAGTTTAAGGTATACAGAGTAGTAAGTTGACTTAAATATATCATGAAATGATTATCACAATAAATTTAGTGAACATCCATAATCTCAAATAGATACAAAATTAAAGAACTAGAAAAAATTGTTCCCTTGGGATAAGAACTCTTAGGATTTACTTTTAACAACTGTCATATACAACATACAGCAGTGTTAATTATATTTGTCATGCTGTACTATACATCCCTAGTACTAATTTATCTTGTAACTGGAGATTTGTACATTTGACTGTTTTCATTCGAACTTCCCACCCCTCCACCCCCCACCACAAATCTGATCTCTTTTCCCATGAGTTAGTTTGTTTTTGAAGTATAACTGACACTATCTTACTTCCTGTTACACAACATAGTAATTCAATGTTTCTATGCATTTCAAAATAATCATCACAGTATCTAGTTACAATATTGTAAAGTCACCATACAAAGATGTCACAGAGTTACTGACTATATTCCCTACACTGTACATTTCATACTGATAAATAATGTATTTTGCAACTGGGAGTTTGTACCTCAATTTCTTGTGGTAACCTGGATCGTATGGTAGTTCTAGTTTTATTTTTTTTTAAGGAATCTCCATACTGTTTTCTGTAGCTGCTGCACAAATTTACATTCCCACCAACAGTGCACGAGGGTGCCCTTTCTCCACATCCTCACCAATGTTTATTATTTGTTGCCTTTTTGATAACAGCCATTCTGACAGGTGTGAGGTGATGGCTCATTGTGGTTTTGATTTGCATTTCCTTTATGATTAGTGATGTTGAGCCTCTTTTAATGTGCCTGTTGGCCACCTGTGTATCTTCTTTGGAAAAATGTTTATTCAGATCCTCTGCACATTTTTAATTGGGTGGTTTGTTTTTTTCTGATTTTGAATTGTATGAATTTTTGAACATTTTGGATATTAACCCTTTATCAGATACATCATTGGCAATTATATTCTCCCAGTCTGTAGATGGCCTTTTAATTTTGTTGGTAGTTCCCTTAGCTGTGCAAAAGCTTTTTAGTTTGATGTAGTTCTACTTGTTTATTTTTGCTTTTGTTTCCCTTGCCTGAGGAGACATATCCAAAAAAATATTACTAAGACTGATGTCATAGAGCTTACTGCCTGTGTTTTCTTAGAGAAGTTTTATGGTGTCAGGTATTACATATAAGTCTTTCATCTACTTTGAATTTATTTTTGTGCAGTCCAGTTTGATTCTTTTCATGTAGCTGTCCAGTTTTCTCAACACTGTTTCTTGAAGAGGCTGTCTTTTCCCCATTGTATCTACTTGCCTCTTTTGTCATAAATTAATTGCTCTTATAAGTATGGGTTTATATCTGGGCTCTCTATTCTGTTCCATTGATCTGTGTGTCTGTTTCTGTGACACACCATACTATTTTGATTACTGTAGGTTTGCAGTATATTTTGAAATGAAGGAACATGATATCTCTAGCTTTATTCTTCTTCAAGATTGTTTTGGCTATTCAGGGTCTTTTGTGCTTCTATACAAATTTTAGAATTATTTGTTCTATCTAGTTCTGTGAAAAATGCCATTTGTATTTTGATAGGAATTGCACTGAATCTCTATATTGCCTTGAGTAGTATGGTCATTTTAACAATATTAATTATTCCAGTTCATGACCACTTTCCATCTGTGTTGTCTTCAATTTCTTTTATCATTATTTTATAGTTTTCCAAGTACAGGTCTTTTACCTACTTAGATTTATTTCTAGATATTTTATTATTTTTGATATGCTTATAATGGAATTAAAAAAATTCTATTATTGATAGTTTGTTGTCAGTGTATAGAAATGTAACAGATTTCTGTGTATTAATTTTGCATCCTGCAACTCTACCAAATTCATTGATGAGTTCTAGTAGTTTTTTGGTGGTGTCTTTAGGATTTTCTATGAATAGTGTTGTGTCATCTGCAAACAGTGACAGTTTTACTTCTTCCTTTCCAAATTGGATTCCTTTTATTTCTTTTTCTTGTCTGAATTTTGTGGCTAGGGCTTCCAGTACTATGTTGAACAAAAATATGAGAGTGGGCATTATCTTCTTGTTCCTGATCTTAGAGAAAATGCTTTCAGCTTTTCACTGTTGAATATGATGTTAGCTGTGGGCTTGTCATATATGGCCTTTATTATGTTGAGGTAAGTTCCCTCTATACTCACTCTGTTGAAAGTTTTCATCATAAATGAATGTTGAATTTTGTCAGAAGCTTTTTCTACATCTGTTGCGATAGTCATATCATTTTTATTCTTCAAATTGTCAATCTAGTATATCCTATTGATTGACCTGCAGATATTTGCAGAACCATCCTTGCGTTACTGAGATAAGTGCCACTTGATCATGGTGTATGATTCTTTTAATGTATTGTTGAATTCAATTTGCTGATATTTTGTTGAGGATTTTTGCATCTATGTTTATCAGTGATATTGGCTTGTAATTTTTCTGTATGTATGTGATATTTTTGTCTGGTTTTGGTTTCAGGGTGATGCTGGCTTCATAGAATGAGTTCAGAAATGTTCCTTCTTCTGCAGTTTTTTGGAATAGTTTGAGATGATAGGATGCTTGTGAAACTTACACTGCAGAAATTCTCACTTTCATGGGCTCCATCTAAAGTCCTTCACCTTATTTTGAATCCATAGGTTTTTATTAATTTTCTTTTAAAAGGTTTTCTGAATTGTGTAAGCTTTAGGCCCCACAAGACTGATGTCCACCTCTGCTCATAACTCATACATGACACACTTCTGGGAAGTTCTGGCCAATGGTTTGTTCATACTGGGCTCTATACTAGAAATTTCCTCAATAGCCACTAGGGATGTCTTGGATTAAAGGTGATGAGCTTCTCTACACATAAAGTTTAACCTTTTGCCATTTAAAATAAATGCATACCTACTAACATTAATGTGTGTATGTACAACTGAGCACTAAGCATATCTGTGTAGGATTCTGAAACACAAAAATAATAATCCTTTAGATTATTATAACCCAAGGGTTAGATAAATAGAATAATAATATATACAATATATAATTTATGTAAAAATAATAATATATTAATTTTCAGTGCCCACTGAATAAGTCTACTGCTTTCTACCCCTAATGAAAATGATAAATCCTGTATTTTAACCCTGCCTTACAAAGATGATGGGAATTGAAAGCAGATATTCAAGGCTTAGAGGTCTCTCTGAACATCTTAGGGATCTAGATGTACCACAGCCCTCACTTCTGGATGTCACTTGATAGGATATGGTAAAGGACTCCACAGTTTCAAGCAGATCTTTTCTTTTTATATTCAGTTGTTCTCAAGGCAATTTTACTTTATAAAAATAGAAAGTAAAACCTTGTCTTTGGTGTTATACCACTTCTCATCTCAAGGCCCCCTTACCCCTTTAACATCTACTTTGTTCAATTTTCTTTCAGTGACTCATAGGATCTCAGAGTTGGAGAGGAACTTAGAGTTATTGTAGGCAACTCTTAACTGATTCTTAAATGATCTCTATAGCATCCTTGACAAGTAATGTGTCCATTTGCTACTTGGACACACCCAGCAATGGAAAAGTCACCTGTCTCCATCCATTTAACTTTGTTCTGACTGTAGGAATGTTTTTTTCTTACATTCTGCTCATGTCATTTTCCCTTTCTGTGCATTCAAACCTCTCTGTTCACTGGCCTTATGACAACTCTCTCCCTATTTTGTTAGCATTTCTACCAAGGTGCTAACTGATAATTTAAGCAAACTTTTACTTCCATAAGAACTATTCTATCAACAGGAAATTTTAGAGAAAAAAATATATAAAATCTTGTAAAATCCTTCAAAGAATAATTATAATGATGAAATTCTAAACTCTGGGTTATATAGAGAGACTCCTACCCATCACTCACATCTTGGAGAATGCTACCTCACTCCTTTTTTGTCTCACAGTAGCACAAGAGGAAGCCTAAAGGGACACCTGGAATGTCCATGAGGCATGGAGGATCAAATACTGCACTAGAATTGACAAACTTTACTATGATTTGGTCCTGGATAAGACATAACTTCCCTGATAGTCCTCTATATTCTCATCTGTAAAATCAAGAGGTTCATTTCAACCTCAAAGGTGCCCTCCAGCAGCAAGGTAGATTTGGGTTACCTTATTATTTGACAGTGCACTAATTTAGATTTATGATTATAGAATTCCAGTCATACAAGTAGAACACTGATTTTGTACATTTGGATTAATTTAACTTCTTAAAACCATATGCTGTAGTAAAGTTACTTGGAAAGTTGTGTTTCTTTAAAATCATGTCATCTCTTGGTAGATACTAATTTTCATTTCTGGTAAGTGCTAAACAATTTCAAACAATATTAGTATTTGCTTAAGTATACAAGTGATCTCTCAGAGAGTTGTATGTGAGTAAAATGCATATGAATTACAGCAGTTTGCTTCTAAGCAGTCTATGATATACTCAGATAGCACTTAGAAGTCTTTTTGCATCTTAGCTGTGTTAAAGCAGTAGAGATTAGAAACTATGCATACGTCATAATACCAATATTTGTGATTAATATGATTTATAGTACACTAATAATAAACTGGGTTAAAATTTTAACCAATTATATGAATAGTCATTAATGTGTTCCCTTTCTATTGCCTTATTCATTTTAGAAGTATATTGAATGATTTCTGATGTTTTAAAAAGCAGATTAAAGGCATGTGTAGCCCAGATAAACCCAGTGAATCTGATTATTTAGCAGCAATGCAGATTATTCTTACAGATTCTCCTCAGCCCATTGTGATGCTGTATATTTCAAGAGATGACAAGAACACTAAAAACAATTAATTTCAATGAATTGAATTCATCCATTAGGATAGAGACAGTCCTTCGGAACCACAATATGTGGTGGAATAGGAGGCTAATGAAGGTACATCTTGAGCCATGTTCTTTCCAGGAGGATACAAAGCAATGATGATGTGTAAATTCATATGTTAGTGGACAGAGTCACTTTTGAAACAACATATTTTAGTCATACTAGTGACACTATATGACACTAGTGTAATACAAAGGACACTGTAGAATCCTTACTCCATTTTTAGAATATAAACATTCCCCCCTCCTCCCACCAGTGGATCCTGACAACTCCATAATTATTGATTTGCTCCTTGGTGTTATAGAAAGATCCAGGTTATATATACTTAGAAAGGTGCTGGATTCATTTTATGTGCTACACAATTAGTTGTGGAATGAATTGTTAATTTAATTAAGTAATTCTGTGGTGCCCTGATTATGATGTTCTAGATCAAGCCAGAATTATAGTTCTCCTCTATAATGACTTATTTCCTATTGCTTTGCCTTAATTCATGTTTGTTCTTATGCAAACATGGACCACCTATCTTGCATTCCTGCTTAATCAAATCACAACCATTTCTTGTGGCTTCTAGGCTTTTTGGTTGCTCTAGAGGGAAGGATTCTCTTCTTTCTTAACCCTTGTAGCAACTTTGTGGCTGTTTGGCATATGTAATGATGTGGCATAGAGCTGATCATAATACATACCAGTATTTTCAGTGCTGAATTCAACAACGGCTTGTGAAGAATAGTAAATGAGATACACTGGAAACTAAATTTCTGATTCTTACAAATATTTTATTACAAAAATATAATACAATTTGTATATATTTGGAAGAAAAGCAACTAGTATTAGGACTATTACCAAGGAAGGCTGCTCAAGTGCCAAATAAGTTTGCCCAAGACTCCAGAACATTTCCCATAACATGAGAACAAGTTATCAGCTTTTATTTGAGCATGCAAATAGGCAGCTCTTGTGAGTGGTGTGGTCAGATATTATCTTGTAGGGCCTACAAATAAGTTGAGGAAAATATAGGTAGGTATTAAAATACAGGAAGGAAAAAAAAAGAGGGCTTTTGATTTTATAAAGAATGTGAAAATTTAAGTGAGTATATAAGAATTTCTTGGGAACCCAATTCTGTGTCAGAGCTGTGTGATGTTCACGTTGCTTGGCCCATGGGCCCTCTCTCTCCCTTTGCATCACTGTGAAGGATACTTACATGGTTGCAAAATAGGGGTGCTTATGAGCTGGCTGAGATTGTAGGATCTGACAGGCAATTGCTGTGAATAAGGTGCTCTCCTATTCCTTGTGACCACCCACAAAAAGGCAGACTTGCTGAGGAGGGGGTAGAGAGGATGTCATCAACACTGTCTTATGTGATTTATTATGTGCATACAAATAATAATGAAAAAAACAAAAAGCAGTATAATTATGACTCTATTGCACACTTAGTATGTTTTAGAGTTCTAAGAAATCAAACCTCACTTTAAGAAAAATACTTCTTTCAGACATGAGGAAACTGAGGTTCTCATAGCTAATTTGTGGCAGAGTCAGGAGCTGTCCTTAGATCTGTCCTAGATCTCTCCTTGGTCTGTCCTGGATCTATCTATAGATCTTGATCTGTTCCACTCAAAGGCCTCTTCACACTACATTGCCTGACTAGGCATGGAATTCCTGGAGACAGGGTCTTATTTTATGCATCTTGATGGCTGAGCACCAGCACATGCTATATAGTTGATTAAAATAATAACTGAAGGAGTGGTCTTCTTCCCCCATACCTTTTATTATAAAATTTTTAAAGTATAAGGAATAACATAAGGAATACCTATCTAATAAGTTAGTCGTTCTCAAACAAGGATGATTTTGCCCCTCAACAGGGGACAGTTTGGCTGTGTCTAGAGACATTTTTGATGGTCATGACAGGGGTAGTGGTACTGGCAACTAGTACGTAGAGGCCAGGGATGCTGCTAAACACCATGATGTGCACAGGAAAATCCTCCACAACAAAGAATTATCTGTCCCAAAACGTCAGTGATGCAAAGGTTGAAAAAAATAAATATATGGTTTAATAAACCAAATATTTTGACTCCCTTTAGTATCCATTCTTGATTTCTCCTTACTTCTTAAAGTAGGTGTCCCTAGGCATTCTTTTATATACCTACTGTAATGTATTTACTACTAATATAAGTATCCATAAATAATACAATGAATTGTTTTAATATGATTCAGCGGTTTGATTTTTTTCACTTAAAATTATCTTTTTGAGATTTTTCCATTTTTAAATATATTTAAACATAGTTTATTAATTTAAATAGCAGAATAGTATTCTATTATATGAATATACCACAATTTATCCATTCACTTTTGAATATATTTTTTAAATACAGTGATTCAATTAACATCCTCTTACATGTGTGTACACCAGAGTTCCTCTAAGGTTTATGCAGAGAAATCAAATTTCTGGATTATATCATGTGCATTTCCAGTAACAGTAAATATGAGTTTCCATTTCCTCATATCTTCTCTAGAGTGTGATATTGTCAACTGTAATTTTTATGAGAAATTTCTTCTTTTACATTGTAAAGTCTGCTGGGAGTCCTTAACACTTAATCTTAAAGGATTATCAGATTCTTTAACATTTTATGTGGACAGTCATTAGTATGTCCTATTTCTAGTGCCTTCTATTTATGTTTAGATGAAAAGTAAATGAATTAATGTAAATGCCTTTTTCACTAGGTTATATTGCCCCTTATGCAATTGCCAACTAAACATCCATTCCTGAGGCTGAACATCAGAGCTCAAGTAAAACATCCAGGGTATACCATGGACTCTTCATTTACCCTTGACCACACCCAGGCATCCCAACCTAAACTTTTTGAATTCATTTTCTTCTCTCTATTCTCACTGCGTAGTCCCTTAGACTGGGTCTTCATTTATTATGGAATTTCAACAACAAATCCTAACTGACCTTTTTGTCCCCAGTACTACTCTTCTCCAATCTGTTTTCCATACACAGTACAGAATAATCTTTCTAAAACTCAAAACTCTTCTCCTTTGAACCCTTTACTGGCTCTTCCCAATAAAATTCACCTTAGCATGGCCTGGCACCTGCTTGCTACTCTAGCCCTCTCGATAACTATTTCCTCCACAATCTACTCTACAGTCCAATCAAATGGAACTACCCACATTCCCTCTTAAGCCAACCCTCCATGCTTCTGCCCTTACACATTCTACTCTCAGTGCTGTGATGTCCTCAGGAAAGTCTTTGCCCAGCTACTCTTATTCATCCTCCAGGTCTCTGAGTAGATCTCTTCTTCACTCGGATGTCTTCCCTCACCCTTCCTTCCTCCCAGGGAGGGTGAATGTCTCTCTTTGTAGCCCCCTAACACTATGTTATACCCCACTGATCTACTCCATTGTTATTATTTCTTTCCATATCTGGTTTCCTCACTAGGACTTCAACTCCTTGAAAACAAGGCTCACTAATTTGCCTTCATTTCTCTGATTCCAAGAACAGAAGAGACATTCATTAAATGGATGGGGAGTAATGGTAAAGGCCTTCTTAACTTTGAAGTATCTCACATCCCTCTAAGTCTGGACCCTGGGTTCAGAATGCTGACTTCCTCTTTGAAATCTCACGTGAGAAGTCAGAAGATCTCCTCTGTAAGGAACCATCCTGCCATGCTGATTTGCTCCAAATGTTCTACATATTTTAGATTCACCATATTATGGAGTCTATTTCTCCTAAGTTATTTCCATTAGTTTTTAAAGCCAACATACATCTTAAAGGAAATATAAACCACATGTTGACATTCATTTACACTTAACTATGATTTTTCTATAACAAAGAAAAATGTACATTGATGTTCAAATGCCTTTGGGGCTTTTTAATAAATACAGCTTTCAAGTAGTTTTTCTTTCCATGGAATTATTATAAAGGAAAATGCCTTTGAACAATAGAAGGCTATGGCTCAATCCCAAACTCTAAGTAAGCGATATTTTAGTAGTCTCCAAGCTTGGTTAAAGCCTTTATCCCAGAACCCTGAACCACAAATTCTCCACTGCATTTGCTTTCTTTAACTGACAGAGGTAGAATCAGAGGGTATTGACCTTTTATTTACCTTTGCATCTTTAAAGTTAATTTGTACGAGGAAAGCATTCTGTACTTGGAATCAGAACGTCTGGGTTCTAGCCTTGACTCATGCTCAAGAGTGGCATCTATATTCTACCTGCTTCATGACATAGGTGGGAGCATCAAGTGACATGGATGTGAAAGTAAGTAGACACAGTTAAAATCACTATTCGTAGTCTGTTGGTGACAGAGTGAATCGATGCAGCCTCTATAGAGGGAAGTTTGGCAATGCCTACAGGAATTTTAATAAATGTATAGGCTCCCTGACTAAAAATGGCTGACTGCTCTATATTTACCCTATGGATATACTCACAAAACTGTGTCAAAATACATGCTTAAGAATATTCATTGTACTAAAGTTTTCTATTAAAATTATGTAATTTAAATTAACACATCAGGAGCTAGTTAAATAAATTAATGAAATACTAAATGATTGTTTAAAATATATATGTTTATATATATAAACATACATAGACAGAAAGAGCACCGAGATATAATACATGGAAGTAAAAGCTAGGGTATGCCCGTGTATACTGGATTGTCTCATGAATGAATAACAATATGGAAAAGGAAACAAAACAAAAAAAGGAAGGAGGAAATATATGTATCTTGTGAATCAGTACAGAGTACTTTTTATTGGTAGGCTATTTAAGAAAATGTGCAAGTGGTTGCCATTGGGTAAATCTTTTAATTTTCATCTTCAGCTATTACTACACTTGTATTTTCATGCCACGTGCATGTGTAGGCAATGAGTTTATGGTTTTTTTGCTTTCTTCTTCATTCTCTTTACACACACATGCACACATACACACATTCATACACACACACATTCACACACACACAAGAATTTTAAATAATTTTTAAAGAAAAACCAAAAGATATAGTCCCTTAGCATAGTAATAAAAAGCACAATCTTCAGAGCAGGTTTGAATGTGAATCCTCAGTCCCCATTCCAGTTATATCATCTTGGGAAAATTACTAGAAATCTCTAAATCTCAGTTTTACTTTATGAAATTGGGGGACAATAACCTACCTTTCAAGCCTATTATGAGATACATTTTATAATAAATAATGCATAAAGCTGAATATAACTTGCAAAATGGTAAAGGCTCATTAAGCTAGGTTTATAGTTGTTGTCTTTGTTATTATCATTGTTATTACAATAAGATAGCTAACACCTTTAAACCTCCTTCCCCATTAATAAGGCTAGTTCAAGGCAATAAGGCAATTTAGTCCTCAGACTTGATTCAGGGCTAGCTTTAGGAAAAAGAAATGCGAGAGTGGGCTTCTGATAAAATCTAGTTGTTTTAACCAAAAGGTTCAGACTGTTGGGGGAGGATAGTAGCAGATTTCATTTGAAATGTAGTCCCCCCCATCTACCATGCATGGCCCTTGGAATTCCCAGCTGAAGCTTGGCTTCTTAACCAGCTCACAGTATTGAGCTTTCCCATTTCCATAAGAAACTCCAGTTTCAGGTTCAGAATCTTGAATCCTTTGTCTCCAGCTTAGTGTCCTTCAGTGGATCCATGGTTTATTACATCCCGGGAACAGACTTTTCTAGAGTTTGAAAAAGTTAAAGTGCACTTCTGACCCAAAACTATTTCTTGATTCTGAAAAGAAATTGTTCCTGGAAGTGCTTCAGGGGAAAGATTTGGAGGAGCAGCTTTCCATTTTGACTTGAATTGCAAACTCACATTAAAAAACATTAAGGATAATAAACTGGAAATTCAATTACCAGGCTTGAAGCCAGAACACCGCACACTCGATTTGGATTTGCATCTTAACTTATAGCTTGTTCTTGCCAATATTACTTACAATTCAGACCTTTGCTCATGGTATAAAAAGCACTTAGTGCACAGATGATTTCTCACCAAGTGCTTTTTGATGGACCTGCCCAAATGTCGATTTGCGTATGAGTTTAAATTAGGAGGAAATTTAAAATATTTCTCTCTCTTATTTTTATACTTTTATTACTGTACTTTGAGAATCCATGGAATTACATGACAAGGGTTTCAAATTTCCGTACAACGTTGAGTGTCTCCTCTTGGATACCAATCAAGATTTCTGTTCAGCTTACAAGACACTTACGTTGAGATGTTGGACATCTGCCCTTATCAAGATGATTCCTAATATGGGGGTTGGGGAAACAATGAGGGGATTATTATAACCTTGCCAAAGAAAGCTGCTATACGGGTATGAATATTTGGCTTGCCTTGCTTTGTTAAATAATTCAGGTACCCAGATGAAGGCTTCCATGAACTGAATAAATGACCCTCAAGATGGATCTTTCCAGTTCCTTTTTTGAAGAGAGGCATGACTTAGCCATGAAGGGTGTAGGCAGTACCAGGTATGTTCACATTCCCTAGGTGCAAATCCCTGCTCGGTCATTTATCAGCCATGTGAATATGGACAAATTACTTAAACTTTTCATGCCTTGGTTCTCTCATCTGTAAAACTGGGATGAAGATGAGAGTACCTATCTTTTAGGGTTGTGTAAGCATAAAGAATTAGCAATGCATGTGAAGCTCTTAGAATAGTGCTTGGCAATAGTAAATACTCAGTAAATATTAATTTTTATTATTCTGAGGTGTGACTCATTAAAGACTTACAAGGATAGTAGATTATTATGCTTGGTGTGGAGAAAACAGTGGTTTCTCTTTGGATGCCTCCCAGCATTTTTGGCTTCTATCTATAGCATTGAATCCCATCTTGGATGCACAGTGTTATCACCTGGTGTCAAAGTATAATTTTCAAAAGTTGAAGACTTGACTCTCATATGAATATAAAGTGAATTCTTGCCAAAGATTTATTTGAATCATTAATGAGAGAACCAGCAGGATATTTTCAAAGAGAATTAGAGAGACCAAATAGATATAAGTCCTGAAAAAATGCTGGAATAAGATACAAAACTGGTTAGTGTCCTATGGGGCAAAAAACTGCAATCTTAGAATTGGATAGGAATGATTAGCATCTCTACTGGGAAAAATGTATTTGCATTGTTATTGGACCAGAATCTACAGCATTGCTATCAGACTTATACAGCAGTGGCTATCAAATGTGGGCATGTGTCACAATCACCTGGGAACATAATAAAATTACACCCAAACCCTATTGTACTTCAGTAAGCCTGGACTTTATTCTTTTTTAGCTTTCTAGGTAATTCTGTTATATACCAAGGTTTGAGAACCACTTTACAAGGCAAGGTCTAGTCTTACAGTTTGGAATATCCTAGCCGACAGTAAATTAAATGAAGGTATATTACCCTAAAGAATTAGGTACTTTTTGGGTGGGCCTGTTAGACAATACTCCAGCATGACACTGAAAGGCTATATGGTTATATTTTTTTCTTATTTCCAAGTTTTGGATTGTTTTCCTTAATACTAGGCAATAAAAAAACAAAACAAAAAGAAAACAAAACACCTACTTATGTCTAAGTACCACCCCCAGCTTCTGATTAACTGACCTGAAGTGTGGCTTGGGAATCAAGGATTTAAAAACGCTGTAGGGTGATTCTCACGTTCAGACAAGGTTGAGAACCTTGTCTTTAAGGTTCTTTATGTTTCCCGTGTTTCTGGATGGCATTCTACATTTTATGCAGTGTCAAGTGTTCAGTATTACGTTTTTACTTAGAGCACTGATAAATTAAATTAAATGAACACCGACCAATTTAGAATGGTAGGTGCTGGGATAAACACAGGTTTATCTGGCTAGCCATCAATAGAGGTGGACTCTTCCACAAGGGATGACACTCTATTCTCAGTTTCAGGAAGACAGCAAAAATTCTCCAGTTAATATTCCCTTATGTTACATTGTTCATACAGCTGTACCCAATTTATAGATCTCTTGGCCATAACTAAACTATCTCTTCCTTCCCACTTGTTCTAGGCAAATTTTTCTTGTCAAACACATATATTCTTTTCTTTAGTCATTTGCAAAAGTCTTATTATTATGAGATGAAAGTCATCCTTTTTGGCTTTTATTTTACTCTCACAACCTCAGTGGCTGTTGGAACAACTCAGTTGTTTTGCACTCCAGGATTCCCATCTCTTCTCCTCAAGGTGGTGCTTCCAGTACGGTGTTGCTACTGTTGGCAAGTCAGGTGGGTGATTTATGAGGTGGGCCTCTCAGCTCTCATTCCCTCTTGATTTAGTTTAAGGGGCCATCAGTCTTTCCTTTTGGTTTGGCTTATTTCATTCTTCCTCCCCTCCACGCTTTGGTTTGGACATTCTGTAACAGGGATGAAAATCATTGTCACTACTGTCACCAAAATTATTTTTGGGGAGGAAGCTGCTTGAGGTGGAAAAATAACATAAATAAGTGCTAGAATGCAAGATGAGACTCTGAGAGCACAGGAGTTGGCTGGGACTTAGGCAAAATAAGAATAATGACCTGAGACAAAGCAAGATATTTGTTCCAGCTCCTGAGAAGAAAGAAGAGAGACAGGAAGGAGCAGAGAGAACAGAAAAGGTGATAGTAAAGACTGGGAAGCTATATGAGCTGAAGGATCAGTATAAAACCTCTGGTGCAGGAGGGATGCACGGACGTTTAAGAGAACAGGCTGGCTTTGTTTGCAGCTCTTGACTTTGCTTTGATATCCCCACCTCCTTGCAACTGTGTTCGTCAAGTCTTTGGTAAAGTCTATTTCACACATGCGTGTCTAGGGCAAATAGTGTACGTATGTCAATGATAAAAAAAAATAGCATGGGATTTTATGATTGGATCAAAACAAGAGAGTTAAAATACATAGCCAACGTGAAAGGAAACTGTGATTATGGAAATCTTGGAAAGGACTTCGAATACATGGAGGGTCTGAAATGGGATTCAAATAGTATTATGTGTCCCACAGGTACGGTTATACTGAATTCACTCTTTCTACAATGATTTAATGGAAGGATGAAGAATGTATACAGTGCAGGGTCTCAAAATCACTCAGGTGTGCCTCATCAAAGGGCTGAATATCTAGTCATGATGGTGAGAGATATGTACGAAGAGCTAGACCTTAACACCAGGTAGAATTTAAGTGTCTTAAAAGTATAAACAAGAATGTTAGTTCAAAGTAAAACAGGATCTCTTCTGATTGAGGAAACAATCACAAGCCTCATGGAAAAGATGGTGTCTAAGGTAAACTTTGAAAAATGGACAGAATTTAGATATACAGAGGAATTAATTATAATAATAATTACATATATTTGATAGAGAAAATATATGCATGTAACTACTACTCCCATAAAGATGTACAATATATTTATTACCATAGGAAGTTTCTCGTGCCTCTATCCAAGCAACACCCCATGACCCTTCACTGCAGGCAACCACTGATCTGATTTCTCTCACCAGGAGTTAGGTTTGCACATTGTGCTAAGTGCTCATTATCTCATTTGATCCTCACAATAGTCCTTTGATGTAAGTGACTGTCACCACTGTACACATGAGGGAACAACTCAGTTTAGTAAGTAATTTGCTCCAAATCGCACAGCTAGAAAATAACAGGGCTAGAACTTGAACCCAAGGATAATTCCAAAGCCCAAACTCTTACCCAGTACATATAGGGAATAAACTGAACAAGAAGAGGGGAATTGTAGGATGTGTATGGTCAATAGTGAGTAGTTTGCAGTGTAAGGTGGATGAGGGAAATTATAAGGAAATACAGCTAGAATTCTGTGGTTTTCTATGGATCTCTTTTCCACCCAGAAAAGGGTTGTATGTAACTATAATCCTCCCATATTTTAGTAACTCAGAACCCCGAACCTGAAGGTTTAAATCACCTTCTAAATGATTTTTCCATGTCAAAGAGTGTCCTCTTTTATGAGGCAGAGGATAACTCCCAGGTGGCCCTGTGAAATATTAAGTGTTGACTTCACAGTATTTGCTGTTATTTATACATATGCATGTACACATTTGTACAGAAATAAATACACATTGTACACACGGGCATCTGTGCTGAAGTATGCAGCCAAGTGTCAGCACATTATCAGATTTAAATTAGCTGCCTGACTATTAATAGCCCTGGTTTTCCAGTTTCTAAAATAAAAGATCCCAGAACAGCTGGACTGAAATCTGAAGCAGAATGGAAGAATACAACCCTGTAAGCAGTAGTAGTCTGTCTGTAATTGCTAAATAAAGTTTGTAGCTTCATAGATTGTGGAGGCGCCTGGAAAAGAACCCTTGAAATGCTAAGTGCTTTTTAAAAAACAGCTTAATTTTCCCAGTGAAAGGGATAGATTATGCCTTATCAATCATGGAATTTTGAAAACCTCTCTGACATCCCATTAAAATTTGAAAGCAGAGCTGAATCCAGGAGCAGACAGGGTCACACGTTGGCCACATGGTTTAGCTGAAAGGGCGGCATGAAGACCTACCCACCAAGATGTGCCGCCCACCAATTTCTCATTTCTGGAATCCCACTATTAAATGTTTGGACTTTTAAAACGCGATGCCTTTCACAATCCAGTCAATACCTTTTTTAGACTTGGTTCCTGCTGTCCCTTCCATTCCAGTCTATACCCCTTAGAACCATGTGTTTCTCCCTCACTGCTCCCTGAACGTGCTTTGTTCTGCTGCTTAGTTCATGCTGTTGGCTGAGCACATGCATCTTTCCTTCTTCTACCTTGAAAAATGCTACTCATTCTTCAAAGATCACCTCAAACAAACCCTCCCCATGAAATATACCAAGACATTTTCCTGTCTCCCTATCCAGGCACAATGAATCATCATGTCCTCCCTGCTGCTCCTACAGAAGTGTATTCCTGATCTGTGGTGAAAAGTATCATGTCCTTTTCCAGTGTTTGCCTCCTTGCTTGCGTGAGCTCCTACCTCCTTGTGGCCTTAAAGTGTGATCCTGGGACCAGCAGCACTAGTTTCACCTGGAAACTGGTTAGAAAATCAGGGTGTCAGACTCTATTCCAGATACACTGTATCAGAAACTCTTTGAACAACATCCTTAGGTGGACTCATATAAACATTAATGTTTGAGAATGGTGTCCTAGAGGACAGAGGACATGGCTTAGTGAGCCTGTCTCATAACTTTAGAATTCATTTTGTCTGGCCTGTTGACTGTGTATTGTTTTATCTGGTAATGTACTAAACATCTTTCTAACCTTTCTTCTCAGCTGGATTATAAACTCTTAGAGCAGAAGGAGGAATCTTATGCTTATTTGTTTTTCTGCTCTCACTTTCACGCTGGGGCTCTGTAAGTGTTTACTGATGACTGCCCAATGTCTGCCTTGCAACCAAGCAGAGACCCAAGGCTTGGTGGGTGCTGGATAAATGTCTGATTGACAATAGGCCCGAAGGCAATTTAGCATAAGAGGGAAGGCATTTGTATGGGGATGTAATCTTGGCTCAGCCATTAGCTGTGTTGATTTTGAGCCAGTCACTTAACTCTCTCTGAGCCCCAGCATCGACTTCATCTGCCAAATATAGTCACTGGGTGACAGTCTTCTATGGAGTCTAGATCTGCAAGCTTATGATTCCTCATATAGATGTAAGATACCATTAGAGAGATTTGAATTTAACTTTAGGGAAAATTCTATACTCTGCTTTCCTGGAAATAGTGTTGGAAAATTAGAGAAAGTCAATATTTTGGGATAATTTAGGAATAACCCCCAAGGTCATTCTACAAAGTCTTCTTGAAAGGGATTTTTCAGGCCTGATACCTTGTGATCTGTAAAATGGAGATAATAAGATGTTTCCCTCTACCATTGTTCATTCTGAACTTGAATAAATCTGAGGAGATTTAACCTTGGTAATTTTTAAAGTAGCTACTAGAGATATAATTAAACTATAACACCACAACAGAAGAACTTAAACATGCATCAAACTTGAAAGCATTATTAACACTAGGCTAAAAAATAGCCCTTTATGCTTTTAGAGTCCGGTTCTTCCAAGCTGCTCAAAGCGCTTTACACTGATTACTGGAAATGTTAACGTCCTCATTTTATGGATAGGGGACCAGAAGTCCAGAGTAGGGCTGGCTGGCCCAAATCCTGCCAACATTCTAGTCAGAACTGGGCCTTGCTGCTGGATCTCTTGCTCCCCAGTATGGCCTTTTCCCCACCACCAGCCATGCAGAGCGTTCATTTTGATCTCCAGCCTGGTTGATGAAAGTTGTCTTCCCTCTAAAATATGTATAGATTTCCTGGATGCTGAGTATTTATGTGTCCTATGTAAGACGTGATTTCCTGAAACCTGTAGATAAATAAACAATGATCGCTGGAAATGGACACTGTGCTTTGGCAAATTTGAAATACTGTAATAATGTAAGTCCAAATGCTTCGTGTGGTAAGCGACCTTCACTTACCCGAAACGAGGCCCATGATTAACTGGCGATTGGCTGGTATTAATTATGAGGCATGTCATGTAGATCTCTGCTGTCGGGCCCCCTGGCAGGTCAGAGGTCAGCTTTGGTCTGCAGCATGGTTGAGTTTGGAAACACAGGCCAGAGGCTATGCTCTTCCTCTCTAGCCCATGCCGGCTTCCTAGTTTCTGACAGCCCCAACTGCATGTGTTTCAAACTCCATTTCCATCTCAATGAGTTTATGTCCAATGTGATTGTACCTTCCCCTGGCAGGGCCCATCCACCAACCTTGCTCTTTTATCTCCCCCTCGGCCTCTTACATCGGAGGACTTGTAGCTCCTTATGATCTGCTGAACATTAATATTCACTAACTTGCTCCAGGGAGCTACGCTTCACGGAGCGCATTTTCACCTGAAAGGAGATGTTTAATATAAACATTTGGTTAATATTCTGTACATTTGAAAGTATTTTATCAGCATCGGTGTAAGACCAAAAGTCATTTAAATTCAATGGGAACTGATTATGCGCCAAGAATCAGTCCTTTCCAAAAGAGTGTGTTTTTCCCCCTGCTATAATGTATACATTATAAAACTCACTTACACGGTTGATGGGAACACTTTGTGGACAAACCAGCAGCCCTGCATTTCATCTGGCTGAGTATTCATCAGCTCTGATGCTAGTGTTAAATGGGGGAAAATATTATACAATATTGCTTTTAAAACTGTCTAAATATAATTATCAGCATCTTTGGAGTGATAATAATTATCATAACAAGAGCTCATCAGCGGAAACACACAGTTTGATGAGGATCCTCTATTTCTGAGTCCCTGCTCCCTTGCAGAGGATGGATGTATTTCTTTCTTTCTTTCTCTCTCTTTTTTTTCCCTTCCTAAAGAACTGTAGCTCTCTGAAACCTTCCTCTGTCCCCTCTACAATTTTTCTTTACATGTGTCTCTGTGAAACTCATTATTCCAAAGAGTTGTTAGGTAGACAATATAAGCAGCTCCAAGAAAGGGTGAAATAGATGAATGGAAAATGCATTCCTAGATGGCTACTGAGATGTGTTTGCATTATACTCCAAACTTTTGGATTAAGTCATCACAAAAACAAACTATTGTTAGTTTTTACCTGAGGCACCTGTAGGATACTGAATTGCCTTTAAATGTTTCTCTATTGTGAAATATAATTTACCGAGGAGTGAAGTATGTGTGTGTGTGTGTGTGTATGCACATGCACGTGTATACATATAACAAATAAAACGTATATGTCCACCATCTGGGTCAAGTACCCATTAATTGCCTTTCTGACAACAACACTGACTACTCCATAGAGTTAACCATGTCTTCAAGTTTAGCTGGAGTTTGTTCATTTTCAATGCTATATAGCATTCTGATAATAAATGGATTTACGTATCCATTCTAGTACTGCCCAGCACTCAGGAAATTTCTATTTGGCACTATTCCAAGTGATGTTGCTATGTTGCATTCTTATTGGTGTACATATACAATTGTATCTCTGGAACACATACTTTAGTGTGTGATTGCTAGGTAAAAATATTTGCATTTCTTCAATTTTATTGGGTAATGCCTAGCTGTTTTCCAAAGTGGTATTACTGGCTGACACAGTTTATGTTCCTACCAGCGACATAAGAGAGTTCTGAATGCCCCACATCTTCATTAATAACTCAATACCGCCAGACTTCTAAATTTGAGCCAATCTCGTGGGTGTGTGGTGGTATCTCACTATAGTTTTAGTTTGCATTTCTCTGATTATGAGCGAGATTAAGCAGGTTTTTGATTTGTTAGTTGGTTATTTGGAATTATTTTATGAAGTGTCTGTTCAAGACCTTTGCCCATTTGTTTAGTGGGTTGTCTGTATTATCCTTATTGATTCGATGCCCTGATAAGTGAAAACACTATCGTGATGCCTGTTTAGAAAGCACCCAGCACGACAATCTGGAGCTTCGACATCATTTAACTGCTATAAAGACAACAAATTAGCGTGGATTGCCTAGGTTGAGTCTGTTCTTTCTAGTATTCTTATATATGTCTACAGTAAGAAAAATATAGGTCATTTAAAAAGGCTATTGGGACCATATCTCTCAGCATCAAAAGTACTTTTATCATAGTCGGCTTGTTTTGGAAGGGCTCTGGCTCCTTCAGGAGTCACTTAAATCATTGCATGAGGGGTTTAATAATGCATACTGTGGAGTTCCAGAGGAAAAAAAATTCCTCTATCAGTGAATAGCCAGTTTACTCACAGGACCCTGGAAGAACACCAAAAAGTAATCTCCTGGACATTCAAAACACTCATTAGTGTTCTGACAGAGGAGATAGTCATGTTCTAATTGGCAGTGTAATCACATGAATGATTGTTACATTGAGTCAGACAATGAAACATGAAATTCTTTAAGGAGAAAGAGTTTGGGCAAGCATGTGCTTAACTCACCCTCTGAGATGTTGCTTCGAAGGCTCCAGACACTTTCTGACTCTTAAGACTCACTTGAAATTTCTCTCCTGTGATTAAAGACTTCTTGATTCTACTTGTGATCCCAGAATTCACGCATTCCTTCTGCATGTCTTAAGTTCTAGCTCCCTAAGGGAGGGCATTGATTGCTTCAGTTGCATCCCTAAAGAATGTGTCCCTTATTATCTATAAATCTTTTTCAGATCACCTTGTAGGCCATTTTTCACCTTATAAGGAGTTTATTTGGGGTAGATACTGATCCGGCTCCTGGGATAGTGGCCTGTGTGTAAGAATCCCTTGCAAATGGGTTTGCTTAGAGACCATGGCTATGACATATATTCAGGGTCAGGCCCCAAACAGAGCCTTATAAGTCAGCTCACTGCTAACTGGAATCTTGGGGTAGGTGAGCTGCATGGTCTCCCTCTGCTCTCTTGTCCTTTTGTGATGGAATTAGTTGACTTGAAGCTGAACATATGGCACCTGCCATCACAACGTAGAAACCATTCCCTCTGCCATGGCAACCGAAGAATCCATGCACACTTACGGCTGGCTTGGACTTATTCAGTAAATGCACAGCGAACAGCAGGATTTTTCTTTTCTTCCCTCCCTCCCTGCCTCCTTCGCTCCCTTCCTCCCTCCCTTCCTTCCTTCCTTCCTCTCTTCCTCCCTCCCTCCCTCCCTTCCTTCCTTCCTTCCTTCCTTCATTCCTTCCTTCCTTCCTTCCTTCCTTTTCTCTCTAGCATTTGGAATAGTGGCAGAGAATTAAGACTTTTTCTTCAAACACCTCTTAAATCTTAGGGGTGCTTAGAATTGCCTACATATCTTGTTCTACTTCATTTCTTCAGCAGCTTCTTTTTTTTTGTTGTAGTCTAGTCAGTTTACAGTGTTGTGTCAGTTTCTGGCGTACAGCATAATGTTTCAATCATACATATATATACATGTATTCTTTTTCATTATAGGTTACTACAAGATATTGTACATGCTAACTACTATATATAAAATAAGCAAGTTTTTTTCTGTATAGCACAGGGAACTATATTCAATATCTTGTAGTAGCTTCTTAATGGGAACACATTTCCTTTCCAAATTTCAGGGATGTTATTCATCCATGAATGCATTGGATGCAATTCAGTTTTCTCCTAAAGATCTTTGAAATTGATTCACCAATGTATCGTTCATAAGTTCTAACCTAAGGGATAGATAGCACTGCAATTAGAAGAACTGTCCTAATGCATCTGACATCTACAGATAAATAATTTGGCTCAATCATGAAGAGAATATCAGAGGCATGCATTCTGTCTAGTATTTTAACGATAAGTATCTTAGTTTTGCTCCAGTGTTCATCTTGGTGTTTTATTCTCTTCTTTCCCAGCTCCGGAGGGTAATTGCATCTTATTGTCTATATCAAAGCAGTTCCATCACATAAATGGTTGAAGGGGGAAGAAGAAAAAAAGGATATTTTCTGTGAAAAAGCATTGCCAGGGGCTGTTTCTTCAGACTTCACATAACTTTATTCCAAGAAAAACCAAGCCAAAAAGATGAAAGGAGCAATAACTGGGACTAGGAGGCATGAAAGTTTGGTTTCTACTTCTGTCCTACTTTGCTGTCTCTAGCCCCTCAGAAGGAGGAAGGTCGAACAGACTGCGGTTCAAAGGACCTTTCTGTATGAAATCCGTGTTCCCTACACTCTTGGCAGTGTGCTGTTTTCTCTGTGTTGTGCTCACCCATTAGCATTTTAATTTAGCTTCACATGGCACTGTTCTGCAGACGGATTTGCTTTCTTGCTTTTGTTTATGCACAAGTGACAAACATGAGGGCATTTTCATGATGTGAAAAAATGCCGTGAAGTCGTGAAAATGAGGTGACTTCTCCTTGCCAAGCCCCAAGAAATGTTAAAGCAGAGATGGCTCTGACAAGGAACTGCAAATGTTCCCAATATCAGAATGTTCAGGAGCCTTGATCTAATCGAAATCAGAAGTTTTGTCAGAGGCCTAGACACACAGACATGACCTACCCTTCTCTCTGGTAAATGGGATGTGGCTTGTCTGACTTTTCAGGAAGTCACTCAGTCCTTTCCTTAACGGGGACACCTCCTTCTTTACGTAGACTTGGAACACAACTTGGAAATCAGACACATGCTGCTTTGCAGGGCATGGTGGTGAGTTGGTAGCCTGTTCACTTTTATAAAACTGTTTTCAGTCATTGAAGGGCTTCTGTTTTATGACTGCATCACTCCTTGAGGTCTGTAAACTCTTACAGCCACCTGGTACTCCCTAATGGCTCACTTATGGATTGAGTCTAAAACTAAACCACTTCCTCACTGGAGATTTTTAAATAGGAAAATGACAGTTTTAGGGATGGGAAACATAAGAAACTGTCTTATAAAAGCTATCCCTTCCCTATATACTGAATGTTTCTAAGCATTTGCCCTTTTGTTTAATATTTGTTGAGACTTCTTAGGTAAAGTATACAGTTTAAGTCAGACATGGCTAATACCTGGTCAACATTTAATCACCAATCCAGAATTCATGACAGACATTACTAATCAAGCACTGAGCTCTTTCCTGCTGGACCAAGAAATATAGTTTCAGAATCCTTCCCCATGCAACACTACAAGTGGACTCAATTGTAAGGAACAGAGTTGATCAGAGTTGTGATGCAAGATGAAACTGACCTACCCTCCCTGCCCTAGGCTCAGCCAGTGGTGTGATTCTTCTTAGGGTGAGTGGCCAGATACAGCAGATGACCTTTGTCTGGAAACTGTGAATAGTCAACTCTTCCTACAACTGCCCCCTCCATCTGCCTCTAGTAAAACAATGCAAGTACAAGAGGGGCTCTTTTGGCAAACAAACGGTTCCTTCTTTGTCCTCATTCCAGGCCATTTCCTCCCTTATGTCTTTGTGCCTTCTCCCTGCATTCATCAGGGGTTTGGCATACTTTCTCAGGGAGAATTGTCTAACCTGTGACTGAGTCCTTGTTCTGCCCACAGATGTGGTGGGCAGAATTCTGAGAAGGCCCCCAGATTCCTGCTCCCTGGTGTCCACACCCTTCACTCTCATGATTAGGTCACATGATATGACAAAGGTGAAGAGATTTAGCAGATGTAATTAGGGTCTCAAATCAGTTGATTTTGAGTTCATCAAAAGGGAGATCATCTTGGGTGGGCCTAATCTAATCAGGTGAGTTCTTCAAAGGTGGTTTCTTTGTTGAGAAAAAAAAAAAATAGAAATTCCCCTGCTGGCCTTGAAGAATTAAACAGCCATGTTGTAAACTGTCTGTGGAGCAGGCTATGTGGCAAGACTCTGAGAGCAGCCTCTAGCTGCAGAGAGCAGTCCTCAGCCAACAGCCAACAAGAAATTGGGGACCTCTTGTTATACACCATCAAGAAAATACATTCTTCCAACCACCTAAAGGGGCTTGGAAGTGGACATTCCTCAGGTTGAACCTCCAGATGAGGATGCAGATAGCCAACATTGTGTTTTCAGCCTTGTGAGGACTCAGCTGAAACATGTTGGATTCCTGACACGTGGAACCTGTGAAATAATAAATTTAACTGTGTTAAGCTGCTAAATGTGTGGTAATTTGTTACACAGTAAGAGAAAACTAATCTACCAGGCTGGATATAAATCAAGGTACAGGATTATCCACTTGGATCTTTCTGCTGCTTTCCAAAATTAGCACAGACCTCATTTTGTTTTGAGAGTCTTATTGGTTTTTCCCATAGGAAAATGAGTGTAGTATAGCAACAGTAACAATAAAACAGTGATATTGAGAGAAATAAAGAAATTTTAAAATCTCATGTCACAGAAATTATTTCTAGTCCACATAAAAACAAAAAGGGACAGAATTAGCTCTCCCTCACTTCCATGGGTTAGACCCTGCCTGCATCTGTACAATGAAAGGGGTGTCGTCCTTGCCTTAGGAAATACCAGTAAAAATGTCTAGTGAGGCCTATCTTAAAAGGAACCTTAATGCTTACTGAGCCCACCTCCAGGAGTTCTCCTATTTGCACGTGTTGAAACTATTTACCCTTCCTTTCTCTTCAATACCTGTACCTTTTTCTGTATTGTTAATTCATCCTCCTCATGAAGGAAGGCTGCTTTCTTCCATGTATTTGGTAGGAAACAAAGATTATTAATCAGTTACATTTTGAAAAGTTCCAGACAAGAGTCTGTGTTCTCAGTGTGCTATATTGCTCATGGCAGGCAAGTTTGCCACAAATAACTATTTATCATAGCATTTCTTTGCAATGAATAAAATGAACCCCCTCCCTCCTTTGGAAAGATATTTTTCACTCATATTTTTATTTAGGACTTCTGTTTATTTATTCTGAAAAATTAGGAATAGTAATAATTATATGATAATTTTACTTACTTCATAAGGCTTTTCTGAAGATTAAATGAGGAAATACATGGAAAGTTCTTAGTACCATAAAGCACATAGCATGTGCTTAATAAATGTTAGCCATTATTATTATGATTACTATTAAAAATCTATTATGTGCCCAGCAATTTGCAGGACCTTAAAGTGGTGAGGGAAAAATCCTTATCTGCCACCTGCCTGTGTCACAGTAAAGACTCTTAAACATCACAGTGGGTCCTGATCATTCAGGAGTGGGTGGGGCTTGGGAGCAAGAGTATAAATTGGGAGACCAGAGCTTGCTGAAACCAGACAACCAAGCTCCATCAATCAATAGGAGCTTAATCCAGAAAGATAGAGTACAGGTTGAGATCATGCAGGGTCGTTGAGAAAAGTCTATTTGGGGCTTTTTGTGGACAAATGGTGTTGGTAGGGAAGAGAATTGAGTGGATGGTTATAAAATTTCAGAATCAAGAAAGTCCTTTGTAGTCTGGGAGTCACCATTGATTATGAGGGTAGTGGGATATGGATATTGGGTACCTAGAGAGTATGCCAACTCAGAAAGAATTATGGTTCTTATCAGTTTTTTTCTATTTCTGGGCACTCGGAAGAATTTAATTTAAACCGTTAAGTTGCCAGTTTTGTATATATACATGTGCACACGCACACAATATACCATTAAATAGAGGCAGTTTAGCTGACCATAAGATCTTAATGTTATGTTCCTCTGTCCTGGCTGGCTATTCAAATTACAGCTAGGCTCAACAACGGCTTCTTTATAAACCTAAGGAGTTTTAGGTTTTCTGCTGTTTGGCTTGTATAATCTTTGTGTTTTAGATTTTTAGCCCTTTAAAAATGTCATTCTTTTCCCAGGGTTCTTCTGATCATTTGGTCAGAAGCATCTGAGTTCTTGCCATCAGTTGTTCTTCAGCCATGCTGGCACTAGTAGTATAAGAATATCATAATCCCAGAGTGATATAAAGACCTTTCCAAGGAAGATGAGATACCCAGAGGCCATAAAGGAAAATTCTGAAGGATTTGACCACGTTAAAAGGGAAAGCTTCAGTTCAGCAAAACACCAGAAACAAATTCAAAAGATAAAATACACACCGGAGAAGCCAATTCTCTCAACACATCTGACAGCTCACAAAGAGCAACTGCAGTCTGACTTGAAAAATGAACAAAATGATAGGAAAATGGGCAATGTACACTGAGAGGCAACTATAGAAGAAAAAAATAGAAATGTCCAATCAACCAGCAAAAATCTGTTCCATCTTAATAAAGAGTGCAGATAAAAAGCTTAGTTAAGATTAAAATGTACTGAAGAATAAAATGACACTTCTGCTGCAGATAAAAACATTGTTGGCAAGGAAGTGGGTAATTAGGCAGACTCCTGTGGGTATCCACGAGGAAGGGGGTGAGCATCCAGTAAGAATAATGAACAGCAGCATCAGTTAAGCAATGCCCGAGTTTGTGGTCCAGAATCTGAGCAAGTGTCCGGGAAGGTGGTAGATCCCCCTGTGTAATGGGCTCCACATCTAAACTAAGTTCAAGCAAAGAATGACACATTTTGGTGACTTGACTCAAATATGGGGAGTTCTTTAACAGTATTCTAGTGTTTATTGGGTTAAAAATTTCCTTTGTGCCTTTTCCTGCCTGGAATGTTTTTTAATCCTTGAAGTTCATTACCAGAATGTCTTAGTGTTTTCCCAGGATATGGGCAGCCCTTCCTAGTCTCAGTTGGGCCTTTCTTTCCTTTAATTCAGCAATGTTTTCTTTTATTGTGCCTAATTCCTCTTTTTCTGTCCTCCCTGCCTACTCTAGACACTCCCAGTTACTTATATGTTAGATCTCTTTGTTATTGTGCCATGGAACTCCTTTGTTATCATACCATGGCTGTAATCACTTTTTATTCTGTGCCAGGGATTTTTGTTCCCCAGGGAACATTTGGCAATTGTCAAATGCTAGGAACAAGCTACTGGCATCTAATGGGTAGAGGCCAGGGATGCTGCTAAACATTCTATGATGCACAGGATAGCTGCTATCACAGCAAATAATTATCTGGCCCCAAATTTCAATAGTGAGGTTGAGAAATCCCACCCTAGTATCAAGGCTAGATCCTGATAGATCTGTAATTTCCAATAATTTCAAATGACTGTAGAAAAAACCCCAGAACTTATACAGGAACAATATGTACATTTCTTCCTGTACATAACATTTTTTGATATTATTGCTAATGTTCAGAGCAGTTGGGAGCATGTATATGAATATTTGAAGCTCAGAACCAGAGAGATGTCCTTACATATCTAGCTCATAATTTTAAGTAATAGATGCTATAATATACCTTGATTAAACCATAGTTATTTAACATGCTAAATGTTTGTACTATTTGTTTGGGTTATATTTTCTAGTTAATGGCTCAAAATTTTTTGTTTCAACCTTTGTTTTTCAAAAAAGATGGCATTGCCTTTAGATTATCAAGCAAGTTGAAAACCGAGAAATCCCATATAAAACTCTGAAATCCCATATAAATTTAGGAGGGGAGAATTATGGCTATTAACATAATTTCTCCTAGATATGAGATTAGACTAAAATGATATTAAACACAATGTATTTTCTAAAAATGATTTTCTAAAAAATTTGTATTTAGCTATGTTGAGTTCCAGTTAGTTATTCGGTGTCTGAAATTTTTATTTAGCACTTCAGTCATATGTGTACATCATTCTCATCAGGATGGAGAGATTCCATGACTAATGAACTGATCCAGACTCACTTTATCTCTTTTTTCCATAAATAAACATATTTGATGCTTGCCATTCTAATTGTTTTGCAAATTAATTTGCATGATTTCCTTCAATATTTTATAGAACTTACAAAATTAATTACTTGATCTCTGTAATAATAACCATCCTGTCTCCTCCTTTTCTGTATCAAGACTAATTTAAAGGGAGGAATTTAATTCAATAGAGTCTCATTGTTTACTCAAATTACACATGCATAATGAGATCTCAGTAGGAATGAATGAGGAATGCCACCTTTGAGACTCAATCAGTACCTTGGGGCAAAAATGTGATAGTCTAACCGTGTAGTCATTAAGACATCCTAGATTATAACCTTTGGATGGTCAAACCTGTAGTTTCTAGAGCTCTTCTCAATTCAGAAATGCTAAAAAGCAGTTTCAAAGAATGGTGGGCAAAAACTACAGGAGACAGAAGTCCCCACTCTCGTCACTACAGTGGGTTGTGTAGGTTTTGTAATTTCCAAAACTCATTGATATTTTACACTTGATAAAATGATGTGATATCTTCAGTTTATTTTCCTTTTCTGTGGCCATTCCTTGATAGTCCCCTAATGTCCTCTCCACAAAGGGCTGAAATAAAACATTAAGAAACTAACAGAGTATTGTCTGTGTGGACCAAATTTTGGGTGCCATTTTCATTTCTTTCTCCTCCTGTCTCTCAGCTTGGCAGTTCTGTAGGGCCGACCACAAAAATCTTACATGAGATTTAAAAAAAAAAAATTAACAATTACCTAGTTTTCATTTATATGTGTATTTAATTCAGAGGTTACTCCACCCATGGTCTCTTTGGAAGATGCAGAACTATTTATTAAAGGTTAGTTGGACAACACCACTTTGCTTATGTCTAACCTTGTTCCAGAAAGAGTTTAAGTTGGCTTACAGAGATGTAAAATTAAAACCATGCTGTCTTCATGTTTTACTACACTATGCAATGCCTAGAGCAATCAAAATAGCAGCTAGAGGAAAGAATCTTTTGGTCATTATTAGACACTTTTTGCAGTTGAAGACTGTAATCAACAAATCATTTGTTCAGTGTCTGCTGTGGGCTCAGCATTGTGTTTGACACTGTGGAAGATATAGAAAACACGACCTAATGGATATAGAAAACAGTACCTATTAGACAAGAACATTCTCCTTATCCAAAAATTAGTTTATCTAGAAAATAGTCAAGAGACAGAAATTAAACCTTTGATCAGCCCAACTAATGAGCTAGTACTTCTAGCCCTAACTAGAGACCTATTTACTCAGACTTTGCTTACATAGCTAACATGATTCTGTGATTTCCAAGCTCATAGCCCTTTGGGAGCAGTGATAGATTTCTACTGTAGGTACACTGATGGCTGAAAGCCTCTGTGAGTAAGAGAGGGGAGATTTGAAAATCTAATAGATAAAAGGCAAAAAGCTCTGGAATATGAGGATATTAAGTACAGGGACACCTAGTAACAAGGCACAGTGCAGTAATTCATGACAAAGATGTATTGCATCTTTGCATGTATTACATCTATTCTGTATGCATTAATGTACTAATGTAATGCATGGCGAAGATGTTTAAAAAGATATACACAATATACCATAAATGTGCTTCTTGCCAAAATGTTTACACTTAAAAAAAAATTTAGGCCTAAGGAAGAACACCCTCATTCATCTGGAAACTCAGTTATTCTGTCGGATGTATTTTCTGGATAGCTGATATTTTTAGCATTGCTTGTGAGGCTGGACTAATAGTAAACAGAAAGTGACTGGATGCCATTAAATACTGGGTTGTCTGCCATCTCTTTTGATAGATTCCAAGGGAAAGTAACTGAATGCAAGCTCTAATAGTGAAAGAATGGTTAAGGATCTGTGCTAGGCCTTAAAGATGGACTAGAATTTGAATAGATGGTGGGGTTTCACACTGATTAAATATAAAGTCAATTTTAAAAAATCTTTTTATACCCACTTTCTCTCTGGAAAGTGGTCCAAGGAGATGGACAGCTTAAGGGTGGAGATTCTAAAAGGGACAGGTAGTGGTGCCAAAGCAAAATCTTCGATCTTCACCATTTTCCTCAGAGCTTCCTTCCATCTCTGACTGTCTTCCTTCCTCCAATCATCTTGAATGAAGGTATTCTGTGCCCAGTATGAAGGGACAGCAGAGAAAGTCAGTAGGAGGCATGTCCTTGGTTCAAATTCTAGCATCTTACTAGCTGAGATCTCACTAGCTTGAGCAAGATGTTAAATCTGAGCTCCTAGAAATGACACCAGTACCACAAAATCACAAATAATGAGTCACCAGAGCAACACAGGTGATGAGTGTTTTCCTAACCACAAAATCCTATGAGAAATATTGTAAATGTTAGTTTTCCATTGAGTGGTAAGAGTCTTCAGGATTCCTATTTTCTCTTCACAAATCTAGTACCTTGGGGCCCGATTATGGAAACAAACTGCTCTCTAGGACTTTAAATAACTCAGAGGCAATGGTTTAAACCCTCAGCATGAAGAGCAAATGGTTGAAAAACCTCTTCCAGCATTTGCTCTAAGGAAGTATTTAAAAGTGGGTATTGTTATTGGATCAAGTGAAATATGCTAGGGAATTATTTTAAAAAATGTGATGGCAAGACAGAGAGGGAATAGCGATGACTCCAAGTCAGTCGGTCTAGAGGTTTGTGGTGAATATGATAATGATCAATGACTGCCCATTCAAGCCATTATGGCCTGTTATGTTCAAGTGCTCAGGCTGGAAATCCTTATCAATCAAATGACAGGGTGAGTAGTGTGGCCACTTATACAAGACAAGCCATTCCCATCCAAACCAGCCTGTCTACCAGTCCATTTACCCAGAGCAAGGCCTGCTGTGCCTCACTCAGAACTATGCTCTGCCCGGGTTTTGCTCCTAATGAGAAAGAGCTCATTGTTCTAATTGGTTTGAGAGTGAATCCCACTCTGTGTCCCCTGGGAAAATCTGCAAATGCCCAGGGCTCTTCTTGTCCTCTCTCATCACCATCCAGCCTCATTCCTTTGACCCCTCCTCACCATTGGAGCTAGGACAATCTATTTAAAATGCAAATCTAACCACTACTCCTCTTCTTTTGTTCTCTAAGCCCTCTAGAATAAATCCTAAATTCCTTAGCAGGGACAACAAAGCCCTCTATGATCTGGTCCCCTGGTTAATGACACAGTCTTAACTTCTGCCAGTCTCCAACTAGAAAATCATGCTCTAATAATGTCAAAGTACTTGAAATCCATGCACCCCTTGACCTTTACCATGCTACTGTTTTATACCTCCAAGCCTTTGCACTGTTCTTTATTGGAACACTCTTCTATACTCTCCTTTACCTGGCTCTCTTCCTCAGCCTTCAAAACGTAAGCATCTTTTCCAGCAGCCTTCCTTAAAACTCCAAGAGTGGAGTACAAGGAGTATTGTGCTCTGTGCCTGCATCAGACTTTGTACATGCCTCTTTACTTTTGTTAATACATTGAAATGATTCTGCTTATGTGCTGTTTAACAGTTAGAATATCAGGGTTTTTTTAAAAAAACAAAGGCTGTATTTTGTTTATCACTAGGCGACAGGCAGTTAGCAAGAGTCCTGGCAGTCTACACAGTGTGTGTCAAATTGAATCAGTTGTATCTCTAGAACATTCCTACAATGAGATCCACCTATTGGCCTGTGAATGGGATCTATCTTGATTACTAGACAAAGAGGAGAACTGAAGTACTTAGCAAGCAAGTATGGATAAACTGGATATTGTCTGCATTTTCCACTGAATGATATCCCTGTTTCAGAAGTCATTTTAACATCTCCTCTGTTCCTTGCATCATAATAGACATTATGGCAGCACACTTGCCCCTAAGGGTTTATTTCCTAGGGGCACAAAGCTGAATTTAAGTGCTATAAGAAAAGTCACAGTCTTGAGGCTTCAGTGAAGAGACAGACAGCATACTTCTGGAGGAGTCAGACTTCATAAAGTAGGGAACACAGCAAATAACCTTGGAGAATGGCTAAGATTTTAAAAAGTAAAGATTGGGAAGAGGTAAAAGAGGAAGGGGAGAGTTGATGCATCTTTGCCAGAAGAAACATCCATGGCAAAGAGATGAAGAAGCCCTGAGTATATTTGGGACACAATAGTACACCTGATGGTTCACAATTTGAACCAAATGTGATTCATTTTCCACCACTTACCCCCATCTCCATGATCCAGCTACCCCAACTCCTTCTCTAGCCCAGTGGTTCACAGACTCAAGTTAGCATCAGAATTATCTGGAGAGCTTATTAAACAGATTTCTGGATCATATTCCAGCTATTGAATTTCTGATTCAGTAGGTCCAATGATGCTGATGCTGTGGTCTGGGGCCATGTTTGCAAACCACTGCAAAACTTTCCTGTTGACACCACCATGGCAAAGACCTGAAGACATGCTCCTCACTCCCACCTCTGACACTGTAGGAGATGGACCTTAGAACTCACCTAGAGCACTGGGTACTTAAGACTCTGAAGGAACAACTGCCCCTAGAAACCACAGCCAACTACCTATTGGCAAAGCAGCCACCATCATTTAAGTTGTAGAACAGTCAGTGTTTTCCCATCATCTTGGCAAATGAAAGACTAATTTGAACCATCTGGTTCTGTAACACCCTCCTACACCACTGCTTAAAAGCAGCTGAACATATTTTCTGTTAACATTTTGTCAATAAAATATTGCTCCCCGAGGCTGTCGGCTTGTCATGTTTGCAGCCCCTAAGCAAAGTTGGAAAAGTTAGTGGCGGCACCAGTAAGAGAAAGGCCATGGGGCAGCCCCCCAGCGTTTCGCTGCTGATGCTCTGTGTACCCTTCTTCTCAGGGCAGATTCTCTAAACTGATGCATTAAAGTATTTTTAAAAAGTGGAACCAAAATGGGTTCCGACCTTTCCTGGCCACCCTGCCCTTTCTGTCCTGTTAATTTTGTTTTGCCTTCTGACAGTGAAGAATCAATGCCTAGCATTTCGAACAGCCAGGTAGACTGTGCACACATTTATTAAGATTAATTAAAAAGTAACAAATTGTAAAGTAGTAACATTAACAACCAGTAGAAAAAGTGCAGACATTTTGACAGTCTTTTTGAATTTCATTAAAAGATGGTAGTGACAAAAACCCCAGAGACTATTTCTACTTTACTAAAGAAATAGGTCACAGATTCAATTACAGTCACTGAAGCATGGACTCAATCTATCATGGCAAATTAAGTACATTTTAGCAACCTACTTTCCTTTAAAAATTTTATAGACACTTTCAGTGGAAGAAGAAAGACTATAGGAAAAAAAAAGAAATTGCAAAATCAAATCCCCCCCTTACTCCCCCCTCGGCTTTGAGTAAGCGTTTGGCTTATTTGCTTTGGGTATAAGACAGAAAATCATTAAGAAACACTCAGCTTGTTCACAATTATTACTCCTCACTTGTTCATGGTTTAATGATGCAGATTTGGAATTGGGAGTGGGAAATGGCTCCAAATTAGAATCGCTAGTCTTCAAAGGGGGGCTTTGTTCTGCAGGCTGAGCCCCACCCCCTTCCTTTAAAAGAGGACTATTTGTGCTTCACAGCTTTTATGAAATTTTTTGCCTTAGACTCTCAGAGCAGACACTTTGTGTTCATTTCTGGAGAGATAAATAAATAAATAAAAAGTGCTCATTCGGCCTGTGGATGTGGTTTAGCCAAGTGCAAATATCGGGACAATGAAACACCCTTTTGCCCATAGCAAAATTGATCTGATGTTGACGACTCGAATTTATGGAGGGCCTCTTGCAGCAAAGCAGTGGGGGCCGTCTTTAAGACACTGCAGCAGCAAGAGCAAGTGTAGAGCAGGGGAGGGTGAGGCCCTCACGTCTCCCCTCTGACGAGTAAGAACCTGGGGCCAGGACAGTCTCAGCGCAGTCTTAGGAATCTGTTATTTGGCCTGGCCAGAAAGCCTCGGAAGCCTTTTAGGTCTTGTTCCCAAAGGGACGGTGTCACCCAAGCACCTACTCAGTTTGGTGCTCGTGTTGCTTATCCTCTGCAGTCTTGCCTTTTCCCTTAGAACCCTGGCTAGCCTTCTCCTGAGGCCTCTGTGTGATGGGCACAGACAAGACAAGCAATTGCGTTTGCTTCCAAAAGAAGTGACAGGGACGCTTCATGCATCTCTGAATTATCTTGCTATTGCCCAACTAAACAGGAGCCTCTCTTCAGCCAGGCCGATGATTAAGTCACTGGTAGAAGCCCAGAGAACCTCATTTCTAATTTTGATTGCAAAATTTCAACTTCCTTGGGAACTGGGTTTAACAGTAGCTGGTCAGGTGAAGATCGTACAGTCACTTCACCCTTCAAAATATCGCAAATCCATAGGTATCCATAGCCCACTTGCTTGGAAATATATATAACTCTTTAGTTAAGAGCCAACAGGTCTTATACCATGAGTTCCTTCAAACTACAGAATTAAGATAAAAGTAGGCTGATGTGTCTACCTTGTGTGCTATGAAAATCGGATCTGTGGGATCGTTCCTGGAAAGGGAGAGTAATAAGGTTGGGGAGTGGCTCATGTGACCAGAATGGTAAAAGACTACAACAAACTGAGGCTTTTAGGTTCTCCATGTAAAGGTGATAAACACACGTTGGTGTTCATCTGCCATAACAATTCTTGGCCTAGGCAGATGAGAGGGCAAAAGAAGCTGTGTGCCTAGGTGGCTGCCTAGCCTCCAGATGAAATCAAAAAGATGTGCTAGCTACATTTCCAGTGTCTATCTTTCAGCTAACTAAGTGTGGGAATAATGCCTGTTGCATCTCCTGAGACTGAAACTACCCACTGCCATTCTGGTGCAAAAAAACCTCAATAGCTAAATTTATTTACAAATGTATAATCTATACAGTAATGTATAATATGTAAAAATTTACATGTGAAATATGATTTTATAATATATTGCAAATTGCACTCAGTGTGGGGAGGTGCTTCTACTCTGAGAGGCCCCTGGGAACTGAGACCAAAGGAAGATCTGTTCCCATCTCAAGTTCACTTGCCAAGTGGGAAAAATACCTGTAGTTTTGAAAGCAAGGCTTTGCTGTCAGGTATTTTGGTTTAACTCATCTGGGGTGGACCAAGTGTTGGCAGTTGTGTTTTAAGGTTTGTCAGTGATTTGAACGTATAGCACTGGTTGAGTACTGTTGATTTAAATTGCTTTTCTTTCTCATCATATTTTTGCTGAATTGTATACATTAAAATCACTTTCAACATGACTCCCTTATACTGCTCTCTCCTGTCCTTTTGGGAGCCATCCACTTCCGAAAGCATCCTTATCTCTGGGGAAGCATTATCCCAAGTCAAAGAGGAGAAGATGGTGCTAAGCCCAGAGAGTTTCCACTCAGGTCTCTGACTGCACCTGAGCACACACTTGTCCAAACTGACAAAGCAGAGAGCAGATGAGGCTACCCAGAAAGACAAGCTCATAATTTTCCAGCCTTCAAAATGATTCTAAACCTCTGAGATCAATGCTGATAAGATGGATGCTTGAGAATAGCAATGTGAAGTCAGGAACCCATGAGTTAATCTCTAGAAATATGCAAGGGACAGCTCAAAACTCTGAATAAAATTCATCTTTCTCTTGTTTGAGTTTTTGAAAGGTATAATCAGATGGTGCACTAAGCCTGGCATTCTTGGGAGATGGTGTAGCCCAATGGTTAGGTCCACGGACTCAGAAGCTAATTTACCCATATTAGATGTGCACTCTGCTGCTTGCCAAGTGATTTGGGGCAGGGTACTTACTTAGTTCCTATGTGCCTCAGCTTCCTCAACTGCAAAATGGAAATAATAATCATACCCACTTCATAAGGCCGTTTTGGGGATTAAATGATTTAATGCACGCATGCAAATTATTTAGCTCTGGGCCTGGCAGTATGCATGCTGAAAAAGTGTAGCTATGGTCGTGGTACCACCAGAGGCTAAGTTATAGAGGTGGTCATAATTGTTGGGATGGTCCATTTTATGTCTTTAATTACATTTTTTTCTCTAGATTAAATAATAGGGGGAAAAAAAGCTGTATTTTCAGGAAAAAAAAAATTGACATCCATCTCTGGTAGACCATTGCCAAGACAACATAGTAAACTGGATTTGGAACTGAAAGACCTATACCTTTCAGCTTCCTATGAGTGAACTTGGTCAAGTCTTTGGATATTTAAGTCCTGGTTTTATTAAATGCAAACATGGAAATTCTGTATTTTCCTTGTATCTTTTAATAGAATTCTCATTACAGCTTTACACAAAAATTCTTCGTGTTTATGTAGCACTTGTTTTACAGAACATTTCTCGTAAATCATTGCATATAAGCCTCATGCTAACACCTCGAGATAGATATTATCATCACCAATTTACAAATAGTGAAATGGAGGTCAAGAATTTCCCAACACCACCAAACTGGTTAAGCAGCAAGTACTTAAGTCTCCCAATTTCAGCAGCATTTCTAATAGACCTTAATTTTAAGTGCGTCACTTTAGATAAATGATACAGGGGAACACGCTAAGGAAATTATAGTGTATATCATGTAAGTGATACACTGTGTTACTATTTAGAGATTGTCCCTTTGATATTATGTAAAGAGAAAGGTAGACAGCACAGAAACAGTAAGCTTTAGTTACAAGAGTGTGTCACTCATCACTCATTAGCAGTGAAGCTGGTACCCAAACAGCAGCTGCATCTCTATCTCTAGTGCTGACTTAGGAGAGGCATCACGCTATTGATTCCTTTTATCATTTACCCGCCTTTCCTTCAATGGTTTTTCACTTCAGGGTGACACATAGCTGATCTATTAAACAGTCATCTTTGTCCACATGGAGATTAATTAACTGGTAGTTGTCTCCAGCCTATCAGAGTGGATTAAGGCTCAGGAAGTAGAAGGAAGATCTCTGGAAAGTAGACTAACCAGGGTTTCTTGGTTGAGTTATTCCCTTCCATCTGAGTCTCATTCCGCCTTCCCCTCCACCTGCTCCCTGAGAAGCTCAACCACCTCTTGATGAACTTGGCATAATAACCATGCACAGCTGGACTGCAGTTTGGCTTGAGAAGAAGTACACTCGCAGCCTGTGATGTTAGATGAGCTTCAATTTGTTCGAACCACTTGCTGTGGCAGTCTGACTCCAGGCACCGGTGTGAAAAATGGGAAATTTAGTTACCTATATAGATAGTAATAGCAACAGTCATACCTTGAAATTTTGTAATATTTTTCAAGTTACTCTGCACATTCACACATGTGTCAGGCAATTCTTACAACAATTTGGTGAGATAGGATTCTTATTATACAGGAAAAAAACCTGAGACTTGGGAATTTTTGACCTGTCCTCCCCTGGTAAGGGGCAAGCGGGTAAGGTGCAGGCTGTTGTCTTGACTAACCTGACCTCTTTGTGTGGCCATTCGTGTTTTGCCTGCCCAGGACTGTCTTTCTGGCAATAGGCTTCCTTTTATCTTGGGAACTCCTATGCTTCCAACTCCAAACATTTGTTTCCAGCTACTACATTCTTATTAGACCTTATCCTCCTGGCCATACTTGACTGATATAGGGTTGGGCATCTGACCCAACTTAGGCCAGTCTTTCCCTAGAATTTTTCAAAGTGGAGATGGGAGAAAGAATCAAGGTTTCCAGTAAAGGAAATTTACACAGCTATGATTTTTACTGTGTTGAGAAAGCTGGGTGGAGGGGGAAGAATGAAGCTGACAGAGAATTAAGTTTCTTTATGCCTCAGTTATCCCATCTGTAACATGGGGCATAATGATAGGTCTATTTCCTATGGGTATATAGAAGCTAAATACTTCAGTATCTTTAAAGTGCTTAGAATAGTGCTTTGGGGCATAATACATGGTACATAAATATAAGCTACTTATCATTGTTCAATGAACTTCTGTTTTTAAGCTGGGGTAAGTGAGAGAATCTTGGCAGCATGGAAATCTCTTGTTTCTAATTGTTCCTAAGACTGCATACTTTGGGAAAGTAATCTTTCCAGGAATTGTCTCTTTTTCCTTAAGTTTCTTCAACATACCCTCCTATTTCTAAATGAATACAGTGTTCGTATTGGTCCTTGCTCAGTAGCTTCTTCTCTGACTCAGCCACACTGTTGTGGGCATTATTAAACGTGATACAGAGAATTGAATAGGTTGCTGATTAGTTAAGCAGATCATCTATGTTTAAGGTCTCACTGTAGGATTTGGCTCATATACAGATGTGTTCCCTTCACCCCCTACCAAATCATTATCATTCAATACCATGAAGATCATTAGCTGTAAATTGACATAAGCACAATAATTACATTCCTGAACAGATTTTAGTGAGATCTCATTTCTCTGTTTTTTAAATCAAGTTTCCAAATCCTTAATATCATAGCAGTAATTTTGATTGGTTTAGAGCCCAGAATATGGAGCCAAATTGCTAGGATAAAAATCTCACCTCTGGCATATATTCTCTAGGTGGCCTTGGCAAGTTTCTTTATGCCTCAGTTATGCCATCTGTAAAATGGGGGATAATATAATAATAGAGCTACTTCCTATGGTTACACAGAGGCTAAATAAGTCAATATCTAAACGTGTTTAAAACAGTGCTTTGGGCATAATACATGCTATGTAAATATAAGCTACTTATTATTATTCAATGACCTTTTATTTTTAATATTTTTCACATGTGAAGAACTCACTGTAATTATTATAAATGAATATGTTAAAATTGTGCTTTCAAATATCAAGAGTAAAACCATGACCTCTAAATAGAAGGACATTTCAACATAATTCCTGGGAATTAAATAACAGAAGTTGAAAAAGTAGTTAATAGGCAATTTTAAGTGATTCTGTGTAAATAACATTTATGATGCTACTGAATAACATAGGAATGTTGGAGGAAGAGAGGTTTAGATGAGGAATTCCTGAAACTTCCATGTTTAAGAAAAGGATATTTCTAAGGGCTAGGAAGTAAGTATATGATCACAAATTTGGAGACAATTTCTCTTTAGTTTGAGCTATGTTGAGAATAAGGGCTAACAACTTGGAGATGGGGACTAAACCAAACAAAATGTCAGAATGACAACAGTGGTTCTATTTCATATTAAACACGGAAACTCTTCTCTTTTGAATTTACATTGCTGTCATAGAATACTGGCGGCAGAGTCCATTAGTGGAACTGAGATGGTAACAATGACATCCTAACTCTGATGCAGTTCACTGAAGATTTTCATGCCTGGAAAAGAAAGAGGAACATTTTTGTATAATTCTCTTTTTAAAACCCAGAAGCATTATGGGTACATAAGAGTGATTTCTTATAGAACGTCAGATATTAAGAACCAGAGTGGATGATTTTTACATTAGAAAAAATGTGAGAGACCAAGTTAGCAATTACCATTAAGAGATAAAGTGAGAGAAAATGTGCCTGCGTACTAGGAATTCTATTTCTGTTAATTCTTACTCCTTGCATAATTCTTTTATGTTCAACTCTTATAGTGAATAGTTAATTGGAATTCCTATAAAATTTCCAGCAATATGATTCTTACACTTGTGTAGCATTCATATTAACAAAGCTTTTTATGTACATTATTGCCTTTAGTTCTTACGGAACACTGTGAGATAGCCGGCTCTTACCATTCCAAACACATGTACTAAGGAAGGAACTATGGCTTGGAGAAACAAGTGGCTGGGTAGACAGAAGTTCAATTAGATAGCTGTTCTCCTTGTGGATGTTTATACAAGGGACACAACAAGTTTTCAATCCAAGAAAATCTTCTGTTCTTGCATTTTTTCCTGTCTGTCAACTCTCACTACTTACCTGCTCTAGAAATCTGAGTGCTCCTGGGTTATCCTGCTTTCTAGACACCAGGTACTTCTCATATAACATGTATGAATTTGATTTTTAGTTTTTCTACAGCTAATACCTAATGCTCTCTTCAGGACATTTTACAATAGATTTTCTTGTAATTATGCAGCCATCAAGATAGACCTAGAACTCTCACAAAATTTTAATTTTTTCAAAGAGGTAATGCTTTATAATTTATTAAATTCCAGAAAAAACAGTAGATACATTTTATGATTTTCCATAATCTATTTCTTCCTTTTAGCTTTCCTTTTGGACAATGCACTACTCATTCCTTCTTAGCAATGAGAGTTCAGGTGAGATTGATGTTATTCCCAGCATCAGGGTTGTGATTCTGATTGGATTAAACCAATAAGCCACACCCATCTTCCAAGCTGAGACTGGTTCAGAGATGGACCAGTCTGAAGCAATAAGAGGGTGAATCACAGGTGAGGAAATTTTAGAAAGCGGCATTATTTTCTTCTGAAAAACAGGACCCTTTGAGACTTGGATCAGCTTAGATTATTTTGTTACCACAAGGAGGTAGCCAGGAACCACTGAAGCTATGATGTAAAGTTGGCAGATGAACCTAAGACCTCAAGCACTGAGTCCATGACCACATTCTTTGAGCAGCTAGGACTTCCAGACTCTTCTAGCATGTGAGCCAATGATTTTTATTTATTATTTAAGCTAATTCAGCTGGGTTTCCTAGCTTATATAATGTGTGTTTGGCCCTTATACAAGGGCATGCTAGCTCCTAAGTCCTTTCTTCCGTTTCTGTCTTCCCACCATGCTCATCCATGGAGCATAAGAACTGCAGTCCAAAGACCCGAGTTCATGCTTACCTTGAGTACTTACCTACTGTGCATATTGAATAAGAATATAACCCATATTGTATATTGGTGAGACAACATATACATGACGGTTAAAAACAATATTTAAACTACAGGATTATTGGGAGAATCAAACGAGATAATGAAGATCCAAACACCACACAAATATTAATGATTTTTCTGAAGAGTGCTAATTTGATCTATAAACTGTTTCTGAACCCATTTCTTTCAAGTTCTTTCCAGGGATAAATTTATAATGATTTGGTAATAGATCTATAACCAGGTAGAAGCAAGAAGGATTATAGGTGCAAATAGGTCATAGGTAGAAAAATAAGGCTCTAGTTTTTGGTGTCATAATTATCTTGTGTAGGGCCTTTCTTAATGCACTATGGAATATTCCACTGAAGGAAATCATTGCACACTTTAAGCCACAAGCTATGAAGAGACAGAATTTGTACATTGTGATTGATCTTATTAAAATAATTTAGTTCCAAGTAGGCATCATTGTATCTCATCTAGACTTTTCTTCTAATGTGAGGAAATGTTTCTGCATGGTAAATTTGCTGCTGGAGACCCTGGCAACTCCCTGGGGCTGGAATGCTAGGAGTTCTGGAAGATGGCCAGTGGCCCTTTGGCCTCACTAAAGAGTGACATGTGCCCTAGGTTCTCCCCTCTTGCCTAACTATTGTCTGCTCCAAGACCAATCTTTTTAAGAAAAGGTTATACAGCTACATAAACAAGTTCAAAACTGGCTCTGTTTCTCTAGTCTCACCGAATCAAGCTTATAAACCTGGAAAAAGCATTCATTAAGTGCTGCCATCCTTTGTAGCTGAATTCGTTCCGATGGCCCCATCTTGTGGAAGAAATAAAAATAGCCAGATATTTTTTTCCCGCTTTGGGCATAAGCCCCAGAAGAAACAAATTCAGCCCATCTGTCTTTCCCTCTGTCTATAATCTCTTCTCTTGCACTTACTACATTTCAAACAATTTATTCTGAAGAAAGGCCAATGTTCCTCATATATATGCAGCTTGACCTTCTTTCCTTACTGATAGGACCAGCACATGTTGATTACGCTCACAGGTGCTAGACGGAAGCCTGTTGCTGCATGGAGGACTTAAGCCCGACCACCATACTTTAGGCTCAAGTCAGACTGTATTTGTGCAGGTATCTGAGCTCGCTGAATTCTTCTCAGGCTCCTAGGAACACAGTGACCATTACATTTCCAGCTGTCAGATATTCTCCCCTACTTTCATCCTATCCTTTTGTGTTCCTTTGTACATGGAAGTCTGTTCAGAAGAAGAGTGGGTGAAATCAATTCATTTATTTGTTTGTTCACCAGTTCACTTAATTATTCATTCATTCACCCATTTAACATTTCTCTATTGAGGACCTTCCATATGTCAAGCACTAAACTAGGTACTAGGAAAACAGTAATGGGCAAAACAGCGCCTCCATTCTCTACTCTGATGGAGTTTACACCTTAGTTGAAGTTGACTACATAGACATTAATTAATTAATCAAATATGTAATTGCAAATTCTGATAAGCCTACGAAAGGGTACTATGAGTCCATAAAAGAGGCCTGACCTACGGGACCTGATCTTTTCTGACGAAGGGACATTTGAGCTGGGATCTGAAGAAGCAGGAACTAAGGAAGTCGCAAGACCATTCTAAGCAGAGCCTTGAGTCCTGAGAGAACACAGTGCCTGGAGTAGATAGAGATCAGTGGCTGGAATAAAGGGTAAGGAGGAGAGTGATTCCTGATAAGGCTGCAGAACCAGAGAGGGTCCAGGTTATCTCAGGCCTTGAGGACATGCTAGAAGTTTGACTGCCTGCTTGCAAATGCGAAGCACTGTCCATTAATCAAACAAGACTGATTTGGTCTGACCTTCCTCTGCTCTCACTCACAACAGTTGTGTCAAAGGAACCAGACCAGTACTTTCTGGATGTCTCTGTCTGATTCTGGGCCAGAAGAATGCAATGGTTTCCACCAAACTTCCTGTGCTCGCTCACTCCAGCCCTTTACTCACAACTGCATCTTTCGAAGGTGCTGTGTAATTTCTCAAATTACAGTTTGTTTGCAGTGGACCCCTAAGAGTTATCCAGACCCTAAGGGTGTTTATTTTTGTGCCTGTAAATGACTGTTATTCTGTCTCTAAGCGACAGAGACCAGCTTGCCTCCTCAGTCAACCTGAAAGTTGCACAATACTGACATCTGGTGCTTGTGTGAGGTTTGAGATTGTACAAGGTCAGAAGGAGGCTTCTGAGGCTAGTCCACACTGCAAATGTAGCAAGACTAAATGTCTGAAAATGTGGGCAGCTGTGTGTGTGTGTGTACAGCCTCTCTACCTTCTTTAGTTTTGAACTTCTGACTTTCCAATAATATGCATGACTGAAGGCTAATTTCAATATGATATTTTCTTATTGTCAATATTTGCCAGCTGGACATGAGTTTCATATGATGGAAGGTGAGGTTCTATCTGGGTTTGAGAGAAAAATAATTGACAAAAAAGTAAATCAGTGTTCACTTAGGATATAGTAATAGAAAGCATAGAATTTAGTGAAAAAAGAGTCACTCATAAAAATAATTTAATGATAGTGATTTTATGGATGATAAATAATATTTACACAATAATTTATAATTTCTAAAGCATTTTAGCATACAGTTCCACGTTCTCTCAATCATTCAGCTATTTATTTATTTAAGAACTATTTATTGGGTGTCTACTGTATGTGAGTGAGTGGTCTAGGCTGCAAGGAATCGCTTGGTCCTGGCGGGGCAATTAAGAGGGAGTATAGTTTAGTTCTTAACCAAATATGCTTTGGATTCAGACTTAGCTGCTCTAAGCATCTGAGTCCTTGTGTGTTAAATGGCCAGTGAAAATAACAGTGCCTATCTTATTCAAATGCTGTGAAGATTTTTTAAAAACAAGTAAATGTAAAATATTTACCACAGTGTTTAGTACATCACAAGTTACCAAAGAACCATAAAAATAATTATTTTATTGCTAATCTTCAGTTTAGGAAACAAAAGATTTTTACCAATGGAAAAGTAAAAAGAAAAAAATGATGGGGAAATAAAAAATAGGTACACAATTCATGAGTTTACCAGTCTGGAAAGATATGTGTTGATGGAAATGAGTAGATTGAAAAGGTTAGAAAAAAGGGCTGGCCCTATTGTCAAGGAATTTTAGTGTCTAAGAGTTTTGACTTCATTCTGTGGGGTGATATGAAGGAAATTCTGTCCTCAGAGTAATGCTTTTGGAATATAGGTTATGAGGTAGAAGGATGGAAAGGGCCAGAGATGGAAAGCAGAACTATCAGTTATGAAGATTTTCCAAGGGACCTGGTCTGAATTCATTGGACCTTGAAGCACACCAGAGATAATGGTAAGATTGTAGAGGAGGAGGTCGATGAATGATACTGTAAGGGTTGAATCTAGCTAAGATGTTATCTGTTCATTGTTTATTTTATTGGCCTTTTGTGTAGGATAGCTGCATTGTCACCTGTTGTAATCTCATTCCTCGGAAATGCAGAAGAGAACAGTCTGTTTCTTTTACTGATTTGCTGTTTGTATTTTGTGAAGATCAAATTCTACTACAGAAAATTCAGTGTACCCCAGAAAATATATATGCAGTGAGCACTTAATCATAAGTTTCCCTGGCAGAGAACTGCCTGTGGCCATCAGAACATTCAGACATTTTTCTTTCTGAGAAATGGAATCAAGAGGGACATTGCAAATACGATACATCTGGTCTTGTGTCTGAATACTCTGGGTTAAGACCTCCCAAGAGAGTCTCTAAAAGATGCTTCTCTAAAAGAGAATTGGGTCTTTAATGAAGTGAAAGTAAAAAGAATGCTAATTAAGAGATGAACACTGTTAACTCACTTAGTAAATATATGTAAAATTTTGTGACTGATAGTGAATACACATTCTTTTCTTATGACTTAAATAGTTGTCAATATTGATCATATGGCCATAAAGAAAACAAATTCTAAAATACAGGAGAATAGAGAAACTCAAAGCTAAGTTTACAAATAATTTAGAAAAGTATGTAGTTTATTGTTATTAAACAAGAAAGATTTTAAAAATTGAAATGAATTAAAAAGTAACTTAAGAAACTCAAGATAATATCAAAACAATCCAAATAAATGTATGAGATAATTAATAATGATGAAAACTGAATATAATGGATTAGACAACAATATGCAATTAATAAAAAGCCTCTTCATTAGTGTCAAAGTGACTTTCTCTTCCCTGAAAGTCTAGTGGAGAGGTGACTAGAAGAGAGAGAAGTGAAACCTTTGTTCTACCTAAAACAAAAATGTAGCTAAATACATTAAGAATTTAGAAGAACTAGAAGGAATATTTTGTGTAACCTTATGCCAATAAATTTCAATACCTAGATCAAATGGACAGCTTCCCAAGAATACGAATGATTAAAAGTGGCTCAATGAAGATAAATATTCATACTGTTTCAATAATCACAAAAGAAATATAAACATTTTCCTAAGATCTACCATTTAAAAAAATATCAGAGTGATATTTTTTGTGAACAATTCTTATGATAACCTCTGTGAAATGGACCAATTCCTTGAAAGACACACTACTAAAACTTATATAGGGAGAAATAGATAAACTAAATAGGGATATACCTACTAAAGAAATTGAATTACTAACCTTCCAAAAAAAGAGAGCACCAGGTCCAGATGGATTCACTGGTGAATTCAAACAAATATTTAAGGAAGAAATGATACCAAATATTTTCCAAAAAATAGAAACAGAGTGAATACTTCCTAACTCATTTTATGAAGCCAACATTATCCTATTACCAAAACCAGACAAAAGCATTACAAGAAAAGAAAACTACAGACCAGTATCTTTTATGAACATACATACAGAAATCTTTAACAAAATATTAGCAAAATAAATCCAACATTGTATCAAAGAACTATACACATCACCAAGTGGGGTTTATTTCAGCTATTCAAGATTGGTTCAACATTGAAAAATCATTAAATATAATCCATCACATCAACAAGCTAAAGAAGAAAAACTATATGATCATGCTAATAATTGATGCAGAAGAACTTGACAGATCTAACACTCACTTGTGATTAAAAAACAAAATGAAACAAAACAACTCTCAGCAAACTAGGAATAGAGGGAAACATTCTTAACTTGAGAAAGAATATCTACAAAAAACATAAGCCAACATATTTAATTGTAAGAAACTAGATGCTTCCTGTTAAAATCAAGAAAAAGGCAACGACTTCCACTCTTACCACTCCTACTCAGTATAGTACTAGAAATCCTAGATAATGCAATAAGACAAGAAGAGGAAATAAAAATGTATACAGATTGAGAAGGAAGAAGTAAAATGTATTGCATGATGTTAATGACAGGGGAAACTCTTTGTGGGTGGGGTTGGGAGTGAGGGGGCCTGTGGGCTTTCTGCTCAATTTTTCTAGAAACCTAAAACTACTCCAACAAATTCTGTTAATTTCTTAAAGTTATAAGATAAAAAGTAAATAAAAATAAAGGAAACCAGTGGTCAATGATTTTATAGGGCACTCTAAAAATTTTTAGGGTCAGCTAACATTTAAATTTATCCATGGAATGCTAGAATATGAAAAAAATAGCAAATCTTCCAAATTCCTCTGAAAAATTCCCAAAATCAGATAAAAACTGTACTGAAAAACTATAGTTCAATCTTAGTTATAAATGAAGATGCAAACACCTAACACATTAGTAAAGAAAATACAGTCATGTGTTAAAAGAAAAAAAAATACAGTGTTGTAGATTTTATTCTAAAAGTTCCACAAAGAATCAATATTTACAGATCATATTGAGGAGAATTCCACGTCAAATCTGTATAGGTGACTCTTGGAAAGTCACCATGCACAGTGACACATCAAAAATTCTGAAATCCTATAGTAAAGAAAACTGATTTTGGTTTAAAACAGTTTTTCAAAAATATTTGGTAAGAGGACACTCTGTTACTCTTATGTATCACCCAGTAGCATCCCATAGTAACGGTGTTCCACAGAACACACCACTCAGTGCAGAGATACCTCTCTCCATCTTGCCTAAAGAACTGTGGTAGACAGACCAATGGTCCCAAGATGTCCATGTCCTAGTTCCTGCACCTTGTAAATATGTTACCTTCCACAGTGAAGGGGAATTAAGACTGCAGATAGAATTAAGATGGCTAACCAGCTGACTTTCAGACAAGGCAATTATCCTGGATTGTCTGGAAGTGTGAGATATAATAATGAGGGTCCTTAAAAATGGAAGAGGAAGAAGAGAATCAGAGAAAGAGGTGTGAAGATGGAAGCAGGTCAAAGTGCTGTGATGTTAGGAGTTGATCTGCACTTGCTAGCTTTGCAGATGGAGGAAAAGGCTGTGAGCCAACAAATGTGGGCAGACCCTAGAAGATGAAAAATACTAGGAAATGGATGTTCCCCTAGTGCCTCCAGAAAGAAATGCAGCCCTGCTAACACCTTGGTTTTAGGCCAGTGAGATCTATGGTGGACTTCAGAATTGTAAAATAAGAAATTTGTGTTGCTCTAACCACTGAATTTATAGTAATTTATTATAGCAGAAATAGAAAACTAATATAGAAACTGTCTGTTTTAACACCTCTTTCAAGACCCCATTATTTATTTCGGGTCTTTTATTTTATAATTAATCTAATGAAATAACCACACTGAAGGGAAAGTGGGTTGGAATTAGTGTAGAGTCACAATTTTAGAATATTTTTAGAGTATAATTATAATGTTTTTTCTATGGCTGTGGTATAGTGGAAAGAAAATAGTATTTGTAGTTTTAATGTTTGTGTGATTTGGGGAAAACTCTTTTCAAGCTCTCTTTGCACTTTCATAATTATATCATGGAATTATTGTGAAAATTTAATAGACATCAATATTGGAAAGAACTTTAAAGCAGGGCTGTAGAGTAATCTGGTGGAGTTTGAAACCTGGCTATGGTCCTTGCTGGCTGTGTTATCTTGAATTTCCCTCCTGCTTACCTTGCCTGCCTTCCCTACTCTATTCTTTCTTCCCTTTCCTTTTCATACAAACTTTGCACAGGTAATACACTCATATGTGTCAAACTCCAATAAATACATTATAAAATTTCCAACAGTGACAGCCTTTCTCTTAACTTTGTCCTACAACTGACCAGTTCCCTCTGCCACACTCTCCACGTAATCATTTATAACTACTGTTCTTAGTTTATTATGTGTTTTCCAGACCTACATTATGAAATTCAAGGCAAAAATATGATTTGTATTTTCCCATTTTACATAAAAGTTAGAATTTTATATACATTATACTTCACTTTTCCTTTTTCACTTAAAAATTTTTATCCTGAATACCTTTCCCCATCTGTACCAGAAGACTCCTTTATTTTTCCCAGCTATATAGTATTCCTACATAAATGAACTATAATTAATTTACTTGCTTATGAACACAAGGCTGTTTTCAGTCTTTTCTATTAAAAACAGTATACTGAGACTAATGTAAATAATATATATGATAATTTAAAATATTTGCAAATATATTGGTGGGGGAAAATATCTCAGAAGTGGCATTGTTGAGCCAAAGGGTTTAAATATTTGTAATTGATAGATATGAGCAAGTTTCTGACCTTCTCTTAGCTGCAGTTTCCTCAGCTATAATGTAGGGATAATGATAAACATGCCTCATGGAATGGTTTGTGAAGATTAAATGATGTACTATATGTAAAGCACCTGGCATTAAATAAATTTTACCATCAATTATTATACTGTTAGATGATAAATGTTATAAATTGCAGTGCACTCATGGCACTTTAAATATTGACTATTAATATTATGAAATACTATAAATACTAACTTAGGGGTAGTACATACAACGAGACTTTAAGAATTTGCCTAATGAACAGGTTGGAGTTCTTTGCAGGTAGCATATTAACATATGTATTCATTTTGCTAATAACTTGCTTAAACTGTTTTTTTTTTTTTTTGGAGGGGGGAAGTAATTAAGTTTATTTATTTTATTTTATTTTTTAGAGGAGGTACTGGAGATTGAAATCAGGACCTCATGCATGCTAAGCATGCACTCTACCACTTGAGCTATACCCTCCCCCCTTAACATTTTTTTTTAATTCTAAAATACGTTAAACACTTTCCTACTTATCCAAATTATGACAAACTGAGGAATAATGGACTACTCTAAGGGCAAGTCACTCTTAGTCTATTAACATAGCTAAAGCTGCATTTGGGCTGAAACAGTACAGATTTAAAGTTGTCCAAAGGTGCACTGAGAAAGGATGTACTCCAATGTGTTTTTGGATGTTTCTCATAGTCATTAGACTGGTTAGCAGATGTGTACCTAATCCTAAATAAGATGAATGTTTCAACTGGGGAAAAAATTCCCAACTCAAAGAATTCAATTTTCCTGTTACTAAGCTTTCTATAAAATAATTTGAAAATTGCCAAAACATATATGAACTGCATACTTTTACATTTCTACATATTATATAAAAAGTGTATATTGTATATCCATCATTATTATATTTGCTCAAAGATTATTACTTGTCCTTATTCTATTCATTTGCAGAATAATTTTAGAGGCCACAAGATGGATAAAAATCACATGCAAAAATAATAAATATTCTGCTTTAATTTTCATCTTATAAAACTTTCAACTTAGAGGTTTTATTTGAATATCACAAAAAAGAAGTTATGTGGCATTTTAAAATAATGTACTAGACCGAGGTTTGGGAGGTGTCTTTGATATTCAGCTTTCGGTACTACTGTATTGGTAGGATATGATGGCATCTCATGGAACCCAAGGGTGAGAATTACAGTTGATTTCATGAGAGTCTACAAATGGAATTTATTCAGTAGTAGCTCCTTTTCTACAGGTTTGATGATCCCTCTTCTCTCTTTTCTGCTCTGGTCAGCTTTCTTTCAATATAATGGGTTTTAGCTAGATTATTTTGAAACAATTGCTACTCTGAAACGGTATCTTCTTAACTACCTGCAGCTTCTTCTACAGTTTCAAGAAGAAACTCTCTAAAAACTTATGTCAACTGAAAAAAAATGTACAATGTGAGAGTTGTGAGTTAAGTTTTACTTGGGGCAAATGGAGGACTACAGCCTGGGAGACAGTGTATCAGATAGCTCTGGGGAACTGTTGCAAAGAGATCAGTATTATGTATGATTTTAGTGAATGGGGGTATGTGCAGCCAAGCACACATTTTGGCAGAGCCTTGCTGCTAGTCACGTGAAAGTTGCTGCTAGTCACAAGGAGCAGATGTCTCTGACAATGATTTTAGTTTTTTTCTGGTTATGAGGAGATGCAAGAATTTGGGCACATAACATCTTCTGAAAATATCTAACTATCTAAAGGCCTGTTCTATCAGTTTTCCTAGAGCTCAGAGGGTCTCATTCCCAATCCACCCTGTACTCCTTTCAGGGTGTGTTGAAGGTCAGCAATTGCAGTAACTATTGACTTAGTCCTTGTAGAGGCAGATGGCAAGTGCCAATTTTTAGTTACTTACAATGGAAAGAATATTAGGCTAGACAGTAGTCAGAAATCCAGGACTCCAGGATTATCTCCACCATGGTCTAGCTATGTGAGTAAGAAAACATCATGTAATTACTTTGACCCTCAGACTTATTTGTTCTGCCACATTACAAGGATACTTGTTTCCCAAATCTATCTCAAATATGCCTCTTGTCTCCATCTCAGTAACTGGAGCCTTAGACTTGTTTTGCACATTGCAGTTGTAGTCTAGTTTCTCTCTGAAGAGTCTGCTGCTGGAATGATGTGGCTAATAGAGAGAATGAAGATTCAAAGATGTTTGCATTTTTTATCTGGATAATAAGCTTTATTATGACACCTTGAATAAAAATTTGTAGTGCAGAAAGAAGACAGTGGGTAGTGAGATAGAGTCACTTTTTTTACATACAAAAGTCATAATTGTTATGTAAAACCTAAATTGACTTGTCTAAGAATTAACAAGGAGGTCTCCCCCTGCTGATATAGATTGGAAATCATCACAGTGTAGGTGGTGGTAAATTCATGGGAGTGAATGGAAAACCCAGGGAGAATATTTACTGAGAGAAGAAATCCACGCAAATAATTTGATGGATGTCTTGTACAATCTTCTTTCCCCAAACAGAGTTTAGGACAGTGGTTTCCATGCGGTTGATTTATTTTGGGAAATGTTCTCAGGGAGCAAGTCACTGTTAAGAGTAGGAGAGAAGGAGGAAAAGCCAGTTACAAGTGGTTATCAAGCTGTTCACCACTGTGAGCAACTGGGACTGGGTTGTTCAGAAGAATGCACCTTAGAAGGCAGGGCTTTCTTTCTATCATCTTTGTTATAACTTGCCTCTAAGTCTTAATTAATGGCTCTCTTCACATATTATCCTTGAAGGTCTGTCCGCGGGTTCTCTGGCCATCTCAATTCCAGCCCAGGGGTGACTGTAGCAATTTCTGGGACCATAGGCACCCTGGCGAGAGACTGGTAACTCATTTCCTGCTCAACACCTCAGCCAAAGTGCTCCAGATCTCCAAGTGCTAATAATATTACTGCATTGTCCTCTGGAGAGCTCCAGAAACAGGCCAGCCATTGGGTACCTGAGTTGGGTTGCCAGATTTAGCAACTTAAAATACAGGCAATATTTGGGGCATACTTATACTAAAGAATTATTAGTTGTTTTTCTGAAATTCAGATTTAACTGGGCATCCTATATTTATCTGGTAGTTTCACACCTAAGCAGTAGCTGCCTTCCAAGATAAGCCCATAGCCTCGTTACCCCATCTCGTCACGGATGGGAAACAGAGGGACTGTGTTTTTGGTTGCAGGAGCAGTGCAACCAAGCAATGAATATTCTATCTGTTATATAGATGGAATATTTGTCCCCCCCCCCCCCACCAAATTCACATGTTGAAACCTAATTTCCAACTTGATGGTATTTGGAAGTGGGGTCTTTGGGAGTTTTTAGTAATGAGGATAGAGTTCTTAAGAATGGGATTAGTACCCTCAGGAATGGGATTAGACCCAGAGAGATCCCTCACTCCTTTGGCCATGTGAGGACACAACGAAAAGAGGGTCATTCATGAACCAGCAAGCCTGCCTCACCAGACACTGAATCTGCCAGATCCTAGACTTTGCAAAAATCTCCAGAAGTTTGAAAAATAAATTTCTGTTGTTTGTAAGCTACCCAATCTATAGTATTTTCTTATATAAGCCTGAACAAAAACATTTATGCCTTTGAATGTGAGAAACATGGCATGGCTTCGTATTCTTTTGGGTGAATGTGATTCTCTGCATGCAGCACAAACCAGACAAATCTATGACATCAAGAATTAGTGAGGACTGAGTAGTCTGGTATGGCTTCTCCCTTAGCTTTTTGCTTAGGTTAATGATGTAAGTTCCACTGTACGTGTCCTCCCCTTCATCAGTCTCATATTCATAATGTAGTGAAGTCATATCTTACCAAAGATTAGGTTCAAAAAATAGTGCAGCTTCACACTTAGTAGGATATCTACTATTAAAAAAAAAAGCAGAAAATAACAAGTGTTATGAGGATGTGGGGATACTGGAAACCTTGCACACTGCTGATGGGAATGTAAAATGGCATAGCTGCTGTGGAAAAGAATCACAGTTCCTCAAAAAAATTAACAGAATTACCATAAGATCTAACAATTCTGTTTCTGGGTGTATGCTTCAAAAAACTGAAAGCAGGGACTCGGATATTTGTGCAACATTGTTTATATCAGAATTATTCACAATAGTTAAAAAGGTGGAAACAACCCAAATGTTTTCATCGACTGATAGATAAACAAAATGTGATATATACGTACAATGGGATATTATTCAGCTTGTAAAAAGGAATGGAATTCTGACAAATGCTACAACCAACATGAAGGATGGAAGGAGATGCTTCTATTTCTGAGAATTTTCAAATTTCCATGAAACCTGACTGCACTTATAGCCCTTATGTTCCAAATGGTTCCCTTACATGTACTCCATTACTCTTTTATTTGAGGTAGCTTGATAGGATTTCTGTTTTTCCCAACCTTGGTCAGAGCCCAAGTCTACATTATTGAAACTCCAGTAGCATTCATAAATGGTTCAGATACATTATGAGGAGAAAGAAAGCTTTGTCTGATGGGAATGGCCAAGATCTAGGGATCAGGGGATGTGTTTTAGTTTCATTACTACCAGTAACTTGTGTGACCTTGAGCAAAGTCTTTACCCTTCCTGAACTGCCGTTTCCTGATCTATAAAATAAGGATAACATTGCTTGCCATGTCCATTTCACAGGAGGAGGATTATATAAAAGTAATTTATGTTCAAAGCATTTTAAAAGGTCACAAAGCAATATACAAATGCAAATAAAGATAATTACATTTGGCCAAAGAAAAGTATATTAATCTTATAATTTTTTATACTAGTAATATTAGCTGATCTAGAGCTCATCCGGCACTTGAATTTGAGTAAAAGTTCTCAGAAATACTCTGACTGGGATGGAACCAAGAGACCATATGTAGTTTTCTAAATTTTTATCACCTTGTGCCTTACCTCTCCAGCTAGATTTTAAGTTTATGGAGGGCAGGAATTCTATATGTACTATGCGTATTTGTCTCTTCCTTAGGACCAAGTACACATAAATAAATACGTGTTGAATGAGTATCTGACTAAAAGGAAAGATGGATTGATATTGTTCTAGGAGACTTCACCTTCTATGGAAATCCAGGATGAGTTTTCAGTTCTCTATAACTACTTCTATTCTAAGAAAATAATAGGAAAAATAGGAAAAAATTTAGTTTGTGAGTGGGCATTTTATTATATGCAGTGCATACACATTTCGTAGGTACTTTTGCACTGGAGCAATGCACAGGAAATTGGTCTTGTTGATCCCTCCAGCTGAGTGAGAAGCTATTTTAAAGTTGAGGCTCATATATTCACTAGTGTGATTGTAGGTAGAATACCTGGTACACTACTGTTCGTTAGAAAAAATTTCCCAGCTTCTTGGACAGGAATTACTCACTATGTCAAGATTTCAGTATTTTGAAATTTATCAGCTTAGTGTTCTATTAGTCAAACAAAACAGAAATCTAATTAAAAAATATCTTAAACCCCCTGTATGCCCCTTGATGATGGGTAACCTGTGCAGGCATGAACTTCCTGTCAATGGAGATATTTGAGCTGTGGCTGAATGACCATCTACTGGGGTAGTTTCAAGGACAGAAAAGGGCATAAAATGGTCTTGTTTCCTACTGATGGTCCTTTTCAACTTGGATTCTGGAATCAGATTGCATAAACTGGAGACTTACTATATTTCTCTCTAGTACCTGTTGAGAATAATGCTCAAATTTCAAGGAGTTTATATTATAGAGCAGGGATCAGCAAACTATGGCCATGGACCAAATCTGGCCTATCACCTCATTTTGCAAATAAAGTTTTATTAGAATACAGTAATTCCCATTTGTTTATTTGTTTCTATGGCTACTTTTGTATTACAACAGCATTGTTGATTAGTTGTGACAGAGACCATTTGGCCTACAGGCTCTAAAATATTTACTATTTTATTCTTTACAGAAAAAATGTGCCAGTCTTCATAAGCAGTAGACTGCAAAGTTCATTCATGCTTCCCAGAGAGTGGATCCTTACCTATTGGGATATAAGGTATGTTAGAACTTCAGTATATATTTTTATCTTATTTTGAACTTTTGATCATTTCTAAGTCTTAGGTTCCTAATCTCTAGAATGAGGATGTTAAGAAAACCCACTTCTTTGGATTGTGAGGATTAATGTGATGATGAGTGTGAAATAGTTCACACAGCTTAAACCTAAACTCCTAACCACTACAGTGTATCACACTGGGAAAAAAATAGAGGAGAGTGAACTAGATGAGGGCTGGGAAGTACAGGATGGTTTGTTGTAAGAGGTATGACTGGAGTTGTATTTTTGAAATGAGAATGAAGACTGGTATAGTCATGGGGACAGTGTTATCTCCCTCAGTTCTGGGAGGCTGGCTAAGCTAACCTCTAATCTTCCTAGCAAGAGTCCTACTCCCTTCCCCCGACACCTCCGCCATGTTTTCAAAGTCCAGAGAGAATTTTTTGCCTCTATTCGCTTGATCCAGAGAAGTAAGTGCCTCTGTAATTTCAATCGGTACCTTCTATCACTAAGATAAACTAGTAATGATTTGCCAATAAGATGCAATTACAGTGCCTGCTGAGGTCAATATTCAATCAGTGGTTCCATTTTGTGTGCTGCTTTGATCCGTTGGTCAAAAATTTCCTTTCTTTAGATGCTTTGTAAACTGTGATTGATCGAGAGGTTTAGCAGTTTAAGATTGGGATGTGATTTCATTTTCAATCCAATTTTTGAGAAAGCACTTCAAATCGGTCATATGTGACAGTCTCCTTTGGCAAGCCCTAGTCCACCCTGAAACCAGATGTGGCACTTCTTTGCATTACTCCTGACCATCTCCTTCCCTCTCCCAAATAACAGTCAGACTCTGAATGATCATAAATAGATTATTCTGAAGGTTTTGTAGGGAGATCAGGAAGTCACCTTGGTCACTCTGTAGCAAAAACTTAATGCATATTTTCCATTAAATATTTTCTCAGTTCTTTCCTAATGTCTCCCCATCTGCTTGATTCCCTTTATATCTCCTTTTTCTTTCCCCACATAGCCTCTTAGGCTTTCCTCTATTAACTAGAACAACTTAGGTCTTCCCCTCACTTTGGAAATAATGGAACCCCTGGAGATAACCAACAAGGCCACTGATTTGTCCTCAAACACGCCCCGTGAGAGTACCAGCCCCCATCACCACACTAGAAGATTTTTGGCTGATTTATAGGAATAAAGCAGGACTTGGCTGAGAATAAATCAAAATGAAATTGAGAAATTTCATCCCAGAGGCCCAAGATGATGATATTTGATTGGATCTTGGTGTTCACCTTGGTCATAATCAAAGTAGACCAGCTAAAGGTTGAGGGGCTCCTCTCTCCCTTTCTCACTCTCTCTAACTGAACTTATCTGCAAGTCTGATTTAAGCTTAGTTCAAAGGCAGAATTTTCATCTTGGTTTTGATAAGAATTCACATTTACTTAAGACATAATCAGGGGCTTCAAGTAGCTGGTGGCAGCTCTTCTGTGAAGCCAAGATTTTATTATTTTATGTTTAAAATGTAAATCCTTAATCCTTCTGGATTTCTTTTCTCCAATATGACAACATCTCTTAGATTTAAAATATGTATAGCTTTTGTCCCAGAAATCCCTGTTAACCTATCCTCAACTATGAAATAACAGCCCTGGGACTTTTATGAACAAGGACACTTGTCACAACATTATACGTCAAGGCAAAAACAAAACAAAACAAAACAAAAATACATGGCTGTCCATCAATCAGGGAAATATGGAATAAATTCTGGTATAATCCTTTTGTGAAATATTAAATGTTTCCCAAAATAGGTAAGTTAAATATCTATTGATCCAGAGGACCGTTAGTAATGTATTGTTATGTGAGAAAGGCACTAAACGACAATAACAATCTCAAATCCCTTATATCGACGTTTAGTTTTTAAAATGTACAAAGGTATGAAGGGAAAAACACCAGGTTGGGATATTTTACTTTTGTGAGAGAGAAAGACAGATAATTAATATTTCCTTTACATGGATTTATTTTCCCCCCACTGGTTTCAATGCTTGTGGTGAACACATGTCAATTTTGTAATTTGAGAAAAGATTACATCTGACAGGAAAATTTCCTAAAAAATAAAACAAGTCAACAAACAAAAAATATTATTTGTCTCCTTGGGAAAATTGGTTGCAAATTTTTTCTGGAGCTGCACGTATGTGTATAGAGAACAGTCTTATGTTGTATTCTGCCCTCAGTCAACCTTTTGATCAGATGTGACAGAGTCTCCCTTGGCAAGTCCTAGCCCACCCTCACCCAAAAGCCCACGCCTCACCCAAACAATTCAGGCAGAGGAGAGGGCCATGAGTCTGAACTGGTGACCTGACCTGGAAGGACTGTCGAGCTAACAGTCTTGGATTCTGATGATGTCACCTTTATCCCTCCCTCAATGGAATCCTACTGGCACTCACTTCCTTGATGACTCAGCTGCCACTTAACCCACTAAGTGTTATGATTCCAACCAAATAATATCACAACAAATTTTTAACCTGTCCCTTTTCTGTTGCCTTCCGAATTTGAGTCGTCACTCTGCTTTTTAGAGATAAAAAAATGATTAGACTTGGCAGGTCCCAAGACCGAGGTTTGAATCAAGTTTCTTGGCACCATGTATGTAACCTTGGGTTAATACCTTACTGGCCTTAGGTTTCTCCACGACACAATGTGACCTCTTCAGCAGCCCTCACCAGGGATAGTAAGAACCTAAAACATGGATAACGGTCATGATGTAGTTTGTAGTCTTTACAAATTTAAAACATGATAAACTATCTCATTTCTCCATGATTACCTAACTTTTGAAAAAAAAAAAAATAAAAGTTATTTTCTTCCTGTGTGAGGGTCTTGGAGGAAGTAATGTTTGGCTTTTGGGCTTTCTGCCTCTGGTCCTTCCATAGTAGGTGGTTGAATTCAGTACAACTGGTGTCAGGGAAGAGTCTATGTAAATGCAGAACAGAATTTCAGGTGAAATTCCTCCTTTAGCCTTTTGGGTGAGGCATGTCTCCCTTGATTGGCAATCAACAAGACTTTGATAAAAACAAAGATACTGACTCCTTAGCTCTGGATTTATTTATTTATGTTGTTATCACTGGATAACAACAACAAAATAATCCCTTTTTGAAATATTTTTAGCTTAACCCTGGATTCTCAATCTGTTGTTTTCTCTTGTCCTATTTTAGTTTAAGTATTCTGATTTATGCATTTATTTCTTCTTTAAAGATAGAACAGAGGAATCACCTTAATAAAAGGAATAGTCTACACATAAAATTGGGTATTTGTAAAAGCAGATGCCCATTATACAAACATATTAACAGCCAGCATTATTCTATTATCTGTAGGTAACTAACGACTTGCGTATTTATTCTCTCACTTAACCCTCAATGCAGAGGCTCAGAGGGAGTATCCATCTAACTTGCTCACATTGCTAGTGAGTGATAGAGTCGGGACCTAACCCATTATTGTTAGATGAGCAACATAAATGATCTTAACACAGGGTTAAAGGAGTAAATCACCTTGACTGAATTAATGATCATATCAAATAGAAGGAACAGCTAGCTTGAACAATTTCTGTTTCATGTAACCCAGAGACTTCTTTTTTCTGGGACTTCTCTGATTAACTAACAGATATTACAACTCTTAGTCAAACTCAAGTCAATCGTCAAACTCTTTTGAAGGCCATTTCTGGGGAATAGGTTCTAAAGAATATGCCTCAAGAGAAGCTGTTCCAGCCCGTGTCAGACTCCTGCACCAGCACTGCTAAACTCTCTCCCTCCACCCCCAACTCTGGAGACTCATGCTTGGCTCTTGTAAGAGGCGGCATTTAAATACTGCTTGTTGTTCTCCTTTGGGTGCACAAACTACTAATTAATTTTTTGTTGTAAAGAAACGGGAATTGCCAAGTGTCCTTTGTGCTTGTGATCTGGTATTCTTTTGTCAGAAAGTGCTGAGGCCCATTGTTCTAAACCCTTTTGTGTTCACATTGTACTTTTCATGACAAAGCACATTTATTGTATTGCACTCAGGTTTTGGATTCTGTTTGTGGGCTTTTCAGCGGTTGCCATTTTGAAGAGGAGCAGAGCAGAATGGCTCTGCCAATGGTGTGCTTGAATGAGGCCGCTAAAGGTGACTAGATCTGTCTCTTCTTAGACTTATGTGTTTCAGGTGGATTTTCCAGTGCTGATTCTAATCAAGGATGGAGGGGAGACTGTTCCCTGCTTGTGTATTAATTTTCTCCCTATGGAAAAAAAGAGCTGGAGGTGGATCACTGGGTGTTTACCTAGCACAGGGATGTAGTCTGCTTTCGTCTATCTTCTATTCAGTGTCCTTTAGAAAGACATCATAGTTGAGCCCCACTTTTCTAACTGCAAGTATCCCCAGTGACAGTTTGCAAGTGGCTTTAACAGTGTGTCAGGAAACTAATCAATGCAACTTTTCACAAAGGAATCTACTCGATCAATATCACCAAGCAAACTAAGACCTAACAACAGATCACGTAAGCATTTTCGTGATCAGTGGAAGTTACACAGAAAATAAATTACTGGAGATATTTCAATGAACATAACATAAATGCATCTTATAGATAACTCTTTCTCTGGGACCTACAGTAATATACTAAAAGTGATAGGAGAGACAGTGTGTATGTTGTTAGACCCTTAAAGATATGGTCTTGACATGGGACATCAGCTTAGGAGATGTAGCTCTTGAGTTTGAAGGAAAAAATGGTTTAGCTATTTGACATCCTAATTTTTTCCCACCAAGTATGTTGTAAATTTTTGAATGGATAAGATTATTCTGGGGTCTCAGGACCATGGGCATGGCCATATAACTGGCATGTCAGTAAACTCTTGCTGAGTTGGTCATTATTCCCTCTACCTCTCCAGAACTAGTGTTAATACCAAGAGGTCATCTCTGCCATTTCTACCTTCTGACTGTTCCCCTAGACTCCTTGGGAAAATTCCAGTTCTAAATGTTGTAAAATTTCCTGACATATAATCGTGAGGTGTGAACAATAGGAGATGCTGAGATACCTGGACATAAAAACAGTCATACCACAGTAATGCACTGAGACGTTACCCAACTTCTCTCTTTCTGGTGTTTTAAGTCTGTATCACTCATCTATTGCCTCATAACAAATGGTTCCACAACTTAGCGGCTTAAAATAACTACTGTTTTATTTACTTATGATTTTGTGGGTCAGCAATTCGGGCTGGGCTCAGTGGTGGGCTTTTTCTGTTGGTCTTGCCTGAGGTCACTCATGTGTTTTTTGGGGGGTCAGCTGGGCTGAATGATCCAAAACAGCCTCATACCATGTCAGGCAGTTGGTGCTGGCCATCAGCTGAGCCCTCACTTTAGAATGGCTAGCCTGGGCATCCTTGCATCATGGTACCACATTCCAAGAGGGTAAAAGAAAGCTGCAAGGACTTTTGAGGCCTAGCCTTGGGAGCCACACAGTATCACTTCCTTTATATTCTGTTGGTCAAAGGTAAGACTCAGGGTCAGCCCGATTCAAAAGGAAGGGAAATAGACTCCAGTCCCTTATGGGAGGAGCAGGAACGTCACATTGCGAGGGGTCAGAGTAAAAGGATGGAAAGGATTACTGAAGCTATCTTCACAAAAAACATCCACCACAGTTTCCTTCTATCCCCTCCCCACCACCATCCCCATACACATCACCTCATTCACAAGGTTTTCTCTGCTTCAAAAGGCTGCAGCAGAGAAGGAATGAAAAAGTGGGAAGCAAAGAAAGAAAAAGAGTCTTTCTAAGGTTTTTATGTTCTAAAGGACTAAGCCTAAGAGTTATGTTCTAAAGGACTAACCCTAAGAGTTAGGGGGAGGCAAGTCATAGACAGTATGTTTGGAAGAAACATTTTGAGTCAGTTTCTTTGGTGACTAGATAGAATTTCTTTGGGCTGGGCTTGGGGGTCAGGGACAGGAAAGATGCAGAGGGGAGGATTCAGGTAACTTTGGGAGGGACCTGAAACAGGCTTGCTTAGATGGTATTGATCCAATATTATGGGAGAAACAAAATAAATCCCACAGTGTCAAGCATGTCTTGAGAGCCACCCAACCTGAAGGGGCCATGGGTCAAAGGGAAAATAGAGACCCATGTGTAACAGTGGCCACAGATTAGAAGGGAGATGGTGTCTCAGAGGGTATCAGCTCCAGTAGAAAACTCTGAGGATCAGATGCATGCCTTCCCTCTCCCCCTTCCATGCCATCAGTATTGTGAACCTACTTACTTACACGCAACTCCTTTACCTGGGGCAAGAGGAAGAGCCAAGTTGTTTGAGATTACATCCCTATCACCTTAGTGGGACAGGGGCTTGATATTTGCGTATCTTGGTTAATTCCATGATCAGACCTCTTGAAGCTGTACTATTGACAGGGCTTATCAAACATGATGCCAGTAGAATTCTGGGTAAACAGCACCAGGGAGAGCTCCTTTCTGGGGGGGCCTCTTGGTCTTATAAGAACTGGGAATGTATGGTGTGTTTATTCTATACCATTTAATTGAAGATGGATGAGATTTTCCCCAAAACCCAAACACAAATTTGCCCCACGCATGATGATAAGGCAGATAACGTTTATCTTATGGTATCTGATCTATCATTTTGGGTTCAAAATATTTTCTCCATGCTCACGTTCTTATGTTGAATTTTTTTTTTTTTTTGAGCACCTATTAAGTGCCAGATGCTGTAGAAGCCACAAAAGAGAACAAAAAGACACTTGGTCTCTGCCTTTTTTGGAGCTCAGAAGGTCCAAGAAGGTCCTTAGTGGAACCTTTATAGGTTCCATCATACAAAACAACTATAGAGTCCTAAATAGATTGGAACAACTCCTGGCAGGGATGCACCATGGGGTTTTTGAAGGTAGTTATTAGAACCAACTTGACATTATCCTTCCCTGAGATAAACTAGATCAAACTGGCTCACCTATCTATAACCAAAAATAGTTCCTATCTGTTGTGAAAAAAGAAAGTAATTAATTACCACAACTTACCATGGGTCAAGAACTGTGCTATAGGATTTACCTGTATTATATCCCTTAATCTCCTCAGCACATCTGACTGGCCAGTGTCTCCCAATTCTGTGCCGCATCTACATGGGTCCACTTGGAAATTACTCAAAGTAGTGAACATTGTCTCCCTTTCATCTTAAATAAACAGCATTTGACAGTTCTGTTAGCTTTCATTTAAAACCTTATCTCCTAGGAGTGAGAAGAGCTGATCTGATAAACTAAGGCAATGTGACAATGGATATTTATGATCCAACAATTAGGTTTCCGTTCTTTGTAAGAAATTAAGCCATGAATACGATTAATAACCCAAGAACAGAAGTGGGAATACCATAGAGCCTTGGGAATTCAGTATTGATTCATCACTATGCTTTTACCACCTATGTTTAGCCCCACTCCAAGCATAATGAAAACTTATTTATAAGTTTCCTTCCTTTTTTAACTTTCAGAGAACCTGGCAGTCAGCTTAAGAGTAAGAATGCACTGACATTTGTGAATGACCACACAGCCCTCTCTCATTGATCATTTCTCCTCTGACTATCCTTTGAGAGAAATACATATATAATTCTAGGGGCAAAAATCTTTTCTCTGGCAGTGAACAATCTGTAGTTATATCCTGGATAAGCCCAGTCAGACTCAAAGATTGGTTAAATGTCAGATAAGAGCTTGGAGGGCAATTTGGAATTTCTCGGGGGTGTAAAATAACCCTTAGATTTCACCCAAAACAAAACAGTGAAAAATAAATAAATAAAATAAACCCTTTAATCTGTTTACTTGTCATCAGAAAAGCACTCTTTGAAAGTTGACAATATTTTGATTTTTCAAATAGTAAATCAAAAAGAGAAGTCCTCGAAAGTGCTGGTTTAAAGATTTTCCTGCCATTAACCTGGGGGTAGGCACCCGGAGGGAAAGCTTTTTGCTACTGAAGTTCTTTTGGCTTTTATTTCTATTGGCATTGAATAGAGAAAAGCAGTCAAGGGATAACCCTGAGCTTGGCAATGAGAAACAATGCTCTTATGAGGTTTTAGTTTCTCCTGAAATATTCTTAAATACTTTACAAGGTCTCAACAACATTTGAATATTTCTAGGACATTAAGTACCTTGAAAAATTGATAGGCAAAAAATGGATAGGCTAGGCTCCTACCTACCTGTCATTTGAAGGAATCTGTTCCAAAAGCAGTCAGGCCTGGGTCTGCTGACTGGTTGGCCAGAATCAAAGCTATTGCTGAGTGCTGCCTGGCACAAGGCTCTGGAGTGACATGTGTGGGGGTTCTAATCCCAGCTCCACCTCTTTCCAGCTGCTTGACCTAGGGCACATTCCCTACCCTGTCTGATCCAGTTTTCTTGTCTAAATGAAAACAGTAATGGTGCTTACCTAACAGGTTTGTTGTGGGGATAAAAATGACTTCTATGCCACTTAGCACTGTGTCATACACACAGTAAGTGCCTAATAAGTAATATATATTACAGTGATACCCTGTGAGCTGCCAGGTTCCATTAAGCGGAGGCTATGTTTATACAATCAGGGATTCTTATCCCTGTAGGGGAGGGGTTATGTGGGTAGAAGCTCGGCAAGGGAGGGGAGTGAGCTTGGATGGGAAAAAATAACACCTCTGCCAACTTCTACCTGAAATCTTCAATCATAAATGTACATAACAAACCACAGTAGTATTAATGGCATCTGTAATTTTTTCACCAACAGAAATCCCTGGTATTTTCATATTATATTACTGTTGTCACAGGGATCTTGAAATAAATGTTTATGCACAATAGTGCTCCAAAATTATAGTAGTTATTAGATCTGCCAGTAGATCTTGTTTGTTAATGTCCTCAGTCCACATCACTCTGGTGAATGATGGAAAGGAAATGCAATCTTCCTCTTGCACGCCCTGTCTGCATGAGGCAAGAAAATCTGGGAAGAGCCGGCTTCTGAGTCAGGACTGGCCACCCTATCTCTCTTTTTTTGTTTCCTTTCTCCATCTGTGACTACAGGCCACCTTGGTTTCAAGGGGAAAACACGAAGCAAGAGCTCTCATTTAGTTTTCTGTCTTGAGCAACGTTGCCCAATCTAGCTTTGAACTCCCATGAAGTGTTGAAGTAGAGCCTGTAACCCCAGCTAGGTGCTGTTCTTTATGTTTAGAGTGCTTTGATCTCCTTAGGGAAAGAAGAGTGGCTAGTCTTATCCAGGTCTCAAACTTCTACAACAAACCCCTACCAATATCCCTGTTAAATAATCCCTCTAGTAAGATATTAACATTTAATGAGCATTTACTATGTCCCAAGGGCTGCACTGAGTTTTTCACATATATTGTCCCATCCAATTCTCATAATCACCTGAGATCTGTTATCAATACCCCGGATTGTATAGATGAGAAAATTAGGGTGTATATGGCTTCAATAGCTTGTTCGAGATGATTCAGCCAGTAAGTGGGAAAGTGGGATTCAAACAGAGGCTCCTGTTTCTGGGTTTTGTGTTGTTTCTACTACTTCCCACAAAGCCAAATAGAAAAAGCAGATTTTACTTTCCTGTTTGGTTGCTTAATAATAAATCTGATACTTTTATCATAAAATATCATGGGGAAGAAAATTCCCCCACCTCTACAAAAATGACATGGAAACTATTTTTTCTAGATATTTTTCTTTGGGTGAAGGCAAAGTAGTTTTTTTTTTTTTTTTGGAAGCAAATTCTTAAAAAAAAAAATTAGAATTCCTTGGAAACACTTAGAATTATTTAAAAATACCTGCTCTCTCAGTTGGTGTTTATATTTTTTCCTTGCCGGTGAATGAATATTGGCATAAGTCTTTTGCTGAAAACTATTCCTGGACACTATAAACATTTTGTTTGAAACCCTGTTTTTGGCTCCTCTTTCATTAGGACTCATTTTAATAAGTGACCTCATCATTCATCCAGTTGGACAAGCCAGTGATCTGGGAGCCTCCTTCTCTCTCAAATCCCATAGTCGGTATCACCAACATCTCATTAACTTTTACCTCCTAAATAGATCTCAAATATTACACTACTTCCTGTCTCTGCCACAACCACCATAGCAAGACTGTAATGACCTCTTGCCTGGACTATGCAACAGACTTGTAACTGGTCTATCCATTCCTACTCCCCTGTGATTTGGCTTCTTTACTCTCTGTTCTCCATATAGAGGCAGTTCTGTTTGTTTGTTTGCTTTCCTTTAGTGATTTCCCTTTGCTCTTAGGATGACATCAAATCTCTTTAACATGGCCTACAAAACTCTTAACTCTTTGATCCCTAAATACCTCTCTGTCTCTCACCTCACACAATGCTCCCCTTTACTCTCTCATTGTCAGTCACTCTGACCTTCTTTATTGGTCAGGATATGATAGGTTAAGCTGCAACAATGAACAACCCCCAAATCTCAGCATCTTAAAATTGTAAAGGCTAATTTATTGCTCAGTACTGTGTGTTCAGTATGCATCAGCAATGACGGGGGGGCGGGGTGCACTGACTGGGAGCAGAAAGCATGGCAAATTACATATGGCTCTTGAGGCTTCCACTCAGGAATGACACACACCTGTATGCTCACAGCCCATTGGCAAGAGCAAAACACGTGACCTACCTTCAAGGACGCAGGGAAGCACAATCCCAACATGTTCCCAGGATGACAACCAGAATCAGCATCAGGGCATTCTACTTGCTTCCTTCCTCCAGAGCCTTTGAACATACTTGTCCCTCTGTCTGGAGCACCTTTTCATCCATTTTTTGGAGTAACTTCTGTTTATCCTTCAGCTCGAAGCTCAAACTTTGGGAAACCTTCCCTGACTGGGTCAAATACACTTACTATGGCCACTTACAGCCTCATAAATATGTATAAAACTTGCCATAATTTCTGCTTTATCTTTGAGTGAGTGATTAATAACTGTCTCCTACATAAGATTGGAAGCTGTATGAAGACAGTGACTATGTTGGTTTTTGCTCACCAGGGTTGGGACAACAAGAAAAACAACTTAACACATATCATATGCCAGGTATGGTTCTAAGTGCTTTGCATGGGAGAACTCTATGAGGTAGGGTTATTGCCACACTTTATAGATATGGTGGTTGAGGCACAGAGAGGTAAAATAAAGTAACTTGTCCAAGTTCACATGGCTAGGAAGTGATGTGAAGACAGGATTCAGACCTAAGCCTTTTGCCACCAGAATCACTCTCTTAACCATTACAATTTACAGCCTTTCAAGCATCTTGTTATTCCTTGGAAAAAAAAGAAATGCTTGGTATATATTTATTGAATGAATTAATGGAGTAAACCAGTATTACGTGGAGAATACCCAGGAAAAGGCCAGGTCAGAGTGATTTTTCTGGAATGTCTAAACTGGAAGGTGCCTTAGAGATCACCTAGTTTACTCTTCCTCTCTTCAGACGGATAGACCATAGCTCAGTCAAGGCTGATGTAGAGTCTGCATTCTGACTCCCTTGGCAGGAATGGCATGCGGGTTCCTGTCTCCCAGAGCCACACCTTCCTTCCTTCATTGAGCATTAAGGTAGGAAATGGCACCAATGAGGATTTCTTCCAACAGACCAATGGGAACTTTTGTGTACATGAGGGATTTGAGTGCAGGGTGTAGAGGTATTTTTTTACCTTCCCTACTCGGTTCTGAAATTAAATTTTCTAGGACAAAAAAGAATGCCAAAGGTAATGAAATCTCCACAGTTACAACACAGTTTAAATTAACAGTATGAGTAAGTGTTCATAGAATAGAAATAGCAGCAAAAGCTGACGTTCTGGGAACAAATGACTCAATTAACTGTATGTGCACTGCCACTCAGTTAAAATTTCCTTGATGATTTATAATCAGAGACTCATGAGAGTTTAACCTCAACAGGGCCATGGCAAAAGTTGTATCTAGTTACCAGGGTGGCTTGTTCATTGGAGTGGGTTGGGGATGCTGCCTGAGAGCCTTTGGCTTCCTGCCCCCCTACTGAGCTCTGGATGCCTGTTACCCATCTCCCAGAGGCACGGTATGAGAATCATGCCGACAACCACCTCCGTAATTCTCTCTACTGACTCCTTAGAATGCAAACCCAATTTCCTCAGCTCCCTGAGAAGGAAGAAGGTATACAGTTGTTCTTCATCCCTCTGTATACACTGGTGATTGTCTCCAGGACCTCTACACAGACTAAAATCTTCAGTTGTTCAAGTCCCTTATATGAAATGGTATAGTATTTGCATACAACCTATGCACATCCTCCTGTATACTTTAAATCCTCTCTAGATTACTTATAATACCTAATACAATGTAAGTGCCTTGTAATTAGTTGAAAAACAACAATGTAAATGCTATGTAAACAGTTGCTGGTTGTGGGAAAATTCAAGTTTTGCTTTTTGGAACTTTCTGGAATTTTTTTCAAATATTTTTGACCTACAGTTGGTTGAACCGAGGATGTGGAATACCATATGGAGGGCCGGCTGTGTAATAGGTTTTGGCCAAGTAGAAATGCTCTGGAGAAAGGGCTGGATCAGGTGGATGTGGTGTGTGGAAGGAACGTACCTTTGAACATGAGATTTACTCATTTTCTCCCCAGGGAGAAAAAAGGGCACTGATAGCTAGTTCTTTAGAGTCACTTTGAGTCCTGAGAATTACACAGATGAGGGAGAGTTGTACCTTGTGATAACTGAGGATCCTTTGCTCAAATGGGAATTGATTGAACCAAAGCTTGGTGAGAAGTGTGAAAAGAGGAGGTGGGTCCCGAGGCCTTCTGGACATCCAGCTAGCACAGGGAAGTCCTGGAGGGGCTAGGCTCCCTCTCTTAAGCCCCATCTTCTTGATGCTCTCCTTTCAAAAGGCACTTTGTTCTTTCAGTTTTTTATCTTGTAAGAATATGGGCTTCTCTGACCCCCAGCCAGCCTGGAAATCCAATGCGGATGGGTCATTTCTGCAGAATAGTCTCTGACTTATACTGCACCCCTCAGCCCCACCCCAGCGTCTGATCATGTATCTGATTCTTGGCACTTGAATGGACCCATAGGTTAGAAAGGGTGAGGCAGCATCTATACCCTGGTTGCTGGACCATTAATAGAGCTGATGCCTCTTCTGAAGCAAAACGTTGCAGGCTTCGTTGCAGTTAACCGAGTACTTGACCTGGAATCTGGGACAATTGTCCCCAGACGTACATTCCAGGACACAGATTCTCTTTTCATCTCCATTGCTCTCTGCCTGGTATTCATCAATTTACCCAGCCATTCTCCCATCCTCCCCTCCCATATATTTTTGCATTCCTTTAATCAGTTAACATTTGTTTTAAGCATATGTCAGATACTGTGCTCTGTGCTTTAGGGGTTACAGAGAAGTGACTCAGCCAGGTAGATTCAGGGTCTGCCTGCACAGTGATTGTGAAAGGTCTGCTGTTAGAGCTTGCTCATCCCTCATGGAGAAGGCATTAAATCATTCTGTCACCCACACGCCAAGCTTGATGACTGAATCTGAGCTGCATTATAACCAGCCTAACCTGGAAGGAAAGGCTCAGTGACCCTGGGAACTTCACCCACCTCACTCTCCTACCCCATCCCAGCAGAGGACTGCCCCTTTCCCAGGATGCCTCTGGGCCTCATTTCTGCTTTGCTTTGCCCAAGGTTTAACTGAAGACATTCCCTTCTGGAAAGAGCTGGACCTCTTGTTTCAGGAAATTGCAGCAGAATAGAAGAATAGAAAGATATCAGCTCCCTATGAGGGCAGGGGTTGAGTGATCAGTTTCTGTAACTCAAGCAACAACTTCAGCTAGGACATGGTTGTGTGGAAACACATACATGTGTTCTTTCTTTGTTGTGATTGGACAATGCCAATTTGAAGTATGATCTTTCAGATGGGTCATCCAGAACCTGGCTCAGAACAGAGATAACAATATGCTCTGAGACTGTACAAATGATTGCATAGCCATCCTGTGAGGAACTCTATAGGCCTGTGAGGTAGCCAGGCAAGAGGCCATCATCCTGTTTTACAGATGAGGAACCAAGACTTGAATGAGAATAACAGCTGAGCATGTCCTGTGAGTCTGGTTCTGTGCTAAATACTTCCTATGCACCGACCTCATTGAACTAAAACATCCTCCAATTGCTAGTTTAAAGGTGGGCAAGACAAGGCTCAGAGAGGTTAAGCCACTTAAAACACACAGTTAAGAGAGTGGTAAAGCTATATGTCTAGACCCCAGGTTCACACTCTAAGACCCTGAGCCACATATTATACTAAGGGCACACAGCCACCAGTGGTGGGCCTGGGAGGGGAACCCAGGTGCTTGCTGCCTAGTCTGATATTTTTCCAATGTTTCAGTCTTCCAGTATGGCATCCATCCTCCTGAATTCCAACCTACCAGAATGGCATCTAGAGAAGATGTGCTGGCTATTGCTCCAAGGGGGCTGTGTTGGTGGGTATGGACTCTCAGTTACACCTTGTTACCCTAGAAGGGCACTATTGCTGGTAAAAGCCTTAAATCCACGGTGTAAGAGCTTTTTAACTCACTTGAATGCCATGGTCTCACCTAGATTGGTATACCTGAAATAAGGAGATTCATTTGGTAAAGGTAATATTTAAAAATACAGATTCATCCATAACCAGAGAGTTAGCTAGTAGAGGCTGGGTTCCTTTCCTGCATGTGGGGCAGGGGATAGCCCCTAATACTGAGAGCTTGCAAAGTTGGTAGATACTCTTACCTCCACCTCAAAGATAAAGAAACTGAGACTCAGAAAGGGCAACTGGTGTGCCCCAGGTCATACAGCTGAGAAGGCCCCTGAGCTTCCAACTCTGATCTGTGTGACTCCCAGAATCTAGTCACCACTAGGCACCCTCAGCCAGGCTGCCTTCCAGAACAGAAGCTTCAGAATGGGGGTCACAGCAGTGAGCAAGCAGTAAGAGGAAGGAGAGGGCAGATGTGGGATGGAAGGCAGGTCAACTCTGGGAGGCTGATGCTAATGCCCACCAGGTCTCTGATTTGTCACCTTAAACCAGAAGTACAAAGTAATACCTGGGAGAGAGGCGCAGTCTTCTCTCCGGCAGGACAGGCCAATATATAGAGAGATCCTTCTTTGTCAACGAGACATTTAACATTCCACTTTTTTCTTGAAATTTACAGATTGAAAATTTACATTTTCTTGAAATTTGCTCTACTTATTGATTTAAACAGTTATGAACACTTACATATTTATAAAAATTTTCCTGGTGCCATGTGAAATCTCCAATTCCGTTTGATTTTGCTAATTGCCAGAGTGTCTACTCTCTACTAGAGGATCAATAACAACAATGATAAAAGGCCTGAAAACGCATAAGCATTTTCTGTTCCCAGCTTCTATTTTACGAATAAAACATTGATGCTCTTTTTAAGTTGGCCATCACTCATCTGGTAGGTTTTGCAGACAATAACAGTTCATTAGTAATATCTAGTGGGGAAGATGTATGATGCTGTAAATATTTAAAATCAAATTTGAAAAAGAAGACAGAGATGAATGCAGGGGGTGGGGGTAGGGGGATGAACACGGTGCTCAGGGCTATGGTTTTCACAGGGACTTCCGCTCTGGCCCTGCCATTGTTTTCCCTCCGAAGTCCCAGGAAAGGGGACTTAGCAATGGGACTGCAGCCAGCAGGGTCCAAAATGGCAGACATCAAATTTAATGGGTATCTTAGCCTGTGGTGCTTCTAAAAGTAGCCTCCTAGACAAGGATTTAGGTATAAGTAATTTTTTGGGTGGCTGATTCTAGGAAGTGTTGTGAGAGAGTGAGTCCACGTGACCAGGAAGGGGAAAAGGCCAATTAAACTTTATGTTAATGGTGGAGGGAGTTTTGCTGTGGATCAATGGGCTCAGTCCCCTTGGGAACCCTCTGAGAAACGTCTTGGAGGAGACCCTCTGGGGTCAGGAGACTGAAGTACATCCTCCACCAGCTTCCTTCTCATTGATAAGAGTACTGTTTGTTCCCAAGAAGGAAGGCCCTTAGGGATCTGTAGGTGGCTAGTGTTTTTGGAAACTATATGTCAGCTCCCAGGTAGTGAAGGCGCAGGACACTGATAGCTTACTTGCAGTGGGTAGGAGTGGAGCCCAGTGTTTGTTGAGATGGAAGGGACAGCTAATAAAGAGAGTGCAGGTAGGGAAACTGAGGCCTGGAAAGAACAACCAGGGTGAACACAAGCCACAGCGGCAGCAGGTGACGGAAGAGAAATGTTCATCAGAGAATGCTGCCCATGGCTGTTGGGGGGCAGCTCAGAAAAAGGCCTTGACAATGACCCCCTTTCCATTTAATTCTTCTCAGGAACATTTGGAAGGATCTGACCCTTTCTGGGACTGGCTGGCGAATGTCCTCTCTCTCTGTCCTTTGTTTCTCATAGAGTACAGTCCCAGCTCTTGGGTCCTCAGATCCATTCCTCCCATTCTGCCTTTTAAAAACTCCCCTGAATATGCTTTATTTCTATGAATCCCTGTTTTCCACCAAAAGAACTAATCTGTACTCTGATGTTAATAACAGATTGAATTTTTTAAATGTTTGTTTTTCAATGAGGGATTCCTTGAGTTAAAATGTGTTGGACAAAGTATTTCTAAGCTCTCCTCCAGCTCTGATTCATATGCATTGATAAAATCACGAACTGTCAGGGAGGGAGGACCTCAGATCCACCTAATTCAATGTACTCTGTTTACAGAGTTGCAAACCAGTGCTCAGAGATGGGAAGAGACTTCCTTGCGGTTATGACCATATGACATCGTGACAGGCTGGTAAAAACAATCTATCATATATTCTTCAAAGATCTCAGAGCAGGGATAGAACCTGGGAGAGATCAGCAGGGTTCCAGGGAACACAGGAAGTGGGGGAATCCGGTACAAATTCTGGGCCCTGACAGAGCAGGGCCTGAGTGCACATTTTTAGCTCATCTGCCCCTTCCAGAGGGCCTGGAAAAAGTTTTACAGTGGATCCTAAACACATTACTGATGGCCTTGGTTCTATCCTTACCCTATTCTTGAATCTGCTTTAAGATGTAGAGACCAAGAAGTTGTCTAGATTCTGTTTAAATGTCCTTTATGATGAGATGTTTCTGAATGTGAGAGACAGTTCATTCTATTTTCTGCTATCTCTAACTGTCAGATGTCTTCCCATGTGCAGCCCACACCTGTCTGCCTGTATCATCCACCCACTGGCTCTGTGCTTAGAGCTCAGGTCAGAAGGCAACTCCCAGGACAGCCTAACACATATGTAAATAGTACCAGCTCTCCTGCTCCTTGCAAAACCTTATTTTGGTTGCCCTCACTCACCTCTTCACACTTTGAAAATTGTCACCTGACTTCTTAGAATATAGGACTCACAGCTGATCACCGGACTCTGAATTAGCAGTCTGACCAGCAGACAGTGGGCAGCCCCTCATCTTGCCCTGCACTGTATTCTTGAGTGCAACCCTGGAAAAGTCATTGAACTTCTGCATATGTACTTGTGTCAATTCAGCCTAAAATAATAACTTTGGGTTTGTTTTTAGCAATATCATAGTAACACATTTTACTTTAAACTCAATGGGAAACTTCAGGATTTTTCTGTTTGTTTTGCTGTCAATTATTAACTACCCCTTCCCCCACTCTATACCTGGGTAACTGGTATCTGGGCTCTGAAAGCAAGAGTTTCATGTTTGGCAAGCCTAACCACCTGTCTCATTTGCTGACTGGATTATTGTACAGTGGCACATTTACTATATGTAGATGCTGTAATGATGACTGAGGAACAGGATTTATTATGGCATTCTGTGATCAATCTGTGAAATAAACAGGCTTAGTAGAAGAGTCACTCTAGCTGAAGAGAGTTCTCCTGAACACACTGTTGTTACCATAGTAGAGGATTCTGCAAAGGCAGGTGATGGAGGTGGAGTGAATGGGAACCAGGATTTCTACTGTCTTGGGAAACAGGTAACCTGTGCTTGGTCAGAAGGCCTCAGTGCAGGGCTTCATACCAAATATGTGACCATGGAGCAGAGGTCCAAAAATATGACTTCGGAAATTCTAGACCCAGAGATACTCCATGGAGAGAGGGTTCAGGTAGAGAAACTGAAATGCTACTTGTTAACTTCCTTTCTTGGAGGTGATGAGCGTATTAAAGGTATGGAGGAATCTTGCAATGAAGAAATACACATAACTTCTTTTAATCACGGTTTCTCAAGCCTTGTTTGACCACCAAAACCTTTTCTTTTACAAATAACTCCAACTGCATTTAGTAAAGACTGCTTTATACATATCATTTCTCTCTCCACTTTCGTTTTCTCATTGGAAGTTTACTAGCATCTGAGTTTGCTCTTTACAAGAGGCTCTACAAGAGGTCATATTTAAACTGGCAAATATTTATTAACCTGGCCCATTTCAAGTCATGGGTTGTAAGAATTGAGAAAACCCAGTGAAACACCAAATAAAGGATATCTTTTCTTGAAATTCCATCACCCGATTGTTTTCTATGTAGAAACAAAGAAAGCATTTGCCTAAGGATTTCATTATTGGATTAAGAAGAAAAGCAAAGTGGACATTGTTTTTCTTCTTCCTGGTTGAGATTTTTCTGTTGTTATTATCTACAGATGACAGCCTATGAGTATTTACTGAGCCCAGTCTATGCGCTCAGGATTATTCTAGGACTCATGATGGATATAGAAGGAAAATGATAAACCATTATTATTTCCAAGGCACTTACAATCCAACAAAGCAATACGAATGAGGGAAAGGGTGAATGCCTCAAATGATGTTTCTCAGAATATGGCACTTGTAGGAACGAATCAAAAAAAGAGATCAGTGGGTTGGAGTAGACGGGTAGGATTTCACGGGGTCAAGGGGACATAAATGTGGCTGGGAAGACTTGGAAGAATTTTTAAAAGATAAAAAGATAAATATAATTCCAGGCAACAACAACAACAACAACAAAATGAACTCTTCACAAGAGGCCTCTGGGAAAATTCCTTTTCTTAGGGCCTGGGCTACTCCAGGAAAATGTCACTCTGTAATTAGAGTGTCTTTGTTCATCAGACTTTCATTGAAAGTAGTTGAAACCTATAAGCTTTAAATATAAAGCTGGCTGATGCAACCAGATTATATGTCAGGAGTTTGAATTTAGATACCAACATATAAATTCAGTATCTACTATTTGAAAAGTAAGACGGTAGTGGGCTCTTATTTCTCTATATTTTTTATAAGGACTGGTGAGTAACCTGAGAAGGGGCAGTCCTGTCCCAGAATTTGTAACTATTTTTAACAATAGTCAGGACAACACCCAGCTTACTTCATATTATAGACAATCTGCTTTCTGGGACAATAGAACAAGAGCACAGGAACTCAGTTCTACTAAGATTTCATGGTAAATGTGCTTTTCCTCCCTCTGACTAGATAGAGAAGGAGGTCCCAGTCTCCTTGGGAACCTGTGGGCTATTGAATTGTCCCTGCTCCAATTTCTTTATATTCAACATGAACAGCTTCTTGCTGAGAGTGTTGGAAAACTGAACTTTCCTCTGAACAGGAACACTCCCCTTTTTCCACCCTAGAGATTGGGACAACAGCAGATAGTTTTAAGACTTGTTTGCCTTTTGTTTATATTTCTGTTGGTTTGTGTCTAGGTAAAATATCACTCATTTAAAAAGATTCTGCTTCTCAGCTTCACTCTTGAAACTAGAAGGTTAAGGTTAGCGTTAGAGAAAGAAATGGATTATCTCCAAGTCCCCATTCACTAGGTGCCTTCCCTCCATCCTTTCTTCTCCACTCCTTTGGACCAAATTTTGGCAAAAGAAATGAACAAACCAAGACTGGTAGATCTCATCAAGGACTGATCCATGGCTTAGTGAATTGCTTTTGGAATGGAGAGCTCTCCAGAATGCCAAGAACTGCCTGCCAGCTTGTAGACACCATTCGCCCAGACAGGAGCATCTACACTTGAGATCATTTCAGCATAGGCAGAACAGTGTAATGAGAACTAGAAATAAGATATACAAAGCCACCAACACAATGCCTGGAATACGGTTGGAGTTCATTAAATGATTCGTGTTCTTCTTGCTGTCATTATTATTAGCCTCCTGGGATTGTGTTGACCCACTTGGGAACAGTGCTGGCTCCCAAATGACAAGCTTCATTACTTTCATAATATAAAATAAAAATATCAGAAGGATGTAATTTGAGAACAAATCGTAGTCCTTTAATATTATGCAGCAGTTTAGAAAGGATGAGGTAGGTGTGTGTACACTAATGAGAAATGAGTTTAAAAAAGCAAGTTTAGAACAACGTGAATAATGTCATTAAATTTTTGCTTTTAAAAACCAAAGCCCTGTATAATACATAGCTCCCTTTTAATGAATTATTTCTGTTTATCTAGCACAGCACTAAGTGCTTTTAGAACCTTTATCTCTGTTCATGCTCACAACTGTGGAAGAATGGTATTGTTATCGATGCCGCTTTACTAATGCAGAAATTGAGGCTTAGGGAGGTGGAATAACTTTCCCGGTGGACATATCTAAGTGGTCTAATTCCAGAGTCTGTTCTACAAGTCATTATGAAATTTAAGTGTTCACGCCTAGAAAAACACAGGGAGGGATACACCAGACTGTTGTCAGTGGCCACATCTGGAGAGTGACAAAGTGGAGGAAGGAGGAGGGGCAAGGGAGGTTTGGGACATTTATATTTTATTATAAATTCATAAATTGCCTTATATATTTGCAGCAGATATATATTGCTTTTATAGTTAAAAAGACAATCCTTTGCATAAAGGGACATATATTGTATGATTTTACTGATATGAAATATGTAGAACAGGTAAGTTCTTAGAGCCAGAAAGTAGATTAGAGGTTACCGGGGGCTGGAGAAAGCAGGAAATGGAGGGTTATTGCTTAATGGGTACAGAGTTTGAAACTTTTGGGAAATAGATTGTGGTGATGGTCGTACATCATTGTGAATACAGTTCATACCACTGAATTGGTCATTTAAAATGATTAAAGTTGTAAATTTTATGCTATGTGTATTTTACCACAATTGTTTAAAAAAAAGTAGAAAAAATGGTCTTTGATTTGAAATAATTTATTTTTTTGGAAAACATACTCTATAACCGTTCTTTTTTCCTTATTTTTGCCTCTACTACGTTGTATCTTGCAGAGGCAGTGGCTCACAGGGCCAGATATAACTGCAGCCTCACCTAGTTGGACAGGTTGTTTACATGGCTGTCTGTGAGTTTTGGGAAGTACCTGCAAGCACCAGCTCTTTTGTTTTCCTGCATTACTTTAAGGCATATAACTGTGATCAGCTCAGTGTCATGCAGAGAGACCCCTTTACCTTGTCAGGGTACCTGGGAGTGCTCTACAAGATCTGAGAGATAGCCAGCACAGTAATGGGAAACATCTTACATTCTGCATTTGTAAAAGATACGATTGAGTTGGACTCTAGAGGTTTTATTTATATAAACCGGGATCCAGAATGGAGGATTAGAGGACTAGGCAGTTACTCATCCATCCATCCATCCATCCATCCATCCATCCAACCAACCTCGAACCCACCCACCCACACAACCATCTGTACATCCATTGTAAGTCCATTCTGTTAAAAAAAACTTTAAGGAGTACCAACTATAAGCTAGAACCTTGGTCAAATACTGACGATTAAGAGGCACATTTCTCATAATACACTGTCAATCAGCATAGTGTTATAGCAAAGAAATCAGAATGGGCATTGAGGATCATGGCTTCTTCTCTCATCATTTTTACTCATTTGCTGTGTGACAGTGGGCAAGTTTCTTCTCTTCTCTGAGCCTTCACATGACTTAGAAGTTGCCTTCTAGCTCTCAAATTTGCTGATTCTGTTCATATAGTTAGTATCAGGCTGTCCACAAACATTTTCTGATACGTTTGCAAGTCTGTGATCATGAGCAAGACACACATAAATTGAAAGGATGTGTCTTTATGCTTGCACCAGTAGAAACTGATGAGAGTTGTTTTTGCCGGGCCAGTCAGTGCTTAATGTTGGTAACAATGATAATAACAGGGAACGAGAGCATGAGCACTTGCACATATAGAAGGAATATGTGATTATGATTTATAGAATTGAGCCAAAGAATAGTTGTTCATCTGTGAAAAGATTTTATAAACACCAAATGGAAAAGGATGTTCAACTTTCCTATAGATGGCATGAAAGAATGCTCCATAATGGGTAAATATGCTTTTTTTTGTGGCATGTGTGTGTCTTTAACAAATATTGACCTGTCCTTTACTGTTATATTTCAAAACGTGAGTAAATCAAAGTAAGGTGTGCTTTATGGGACTCTCTTGTTTTATTATCTGTCATTTAATTTTTAATACCTAAGTGACACCTGATATATTACCTAATCAAAAGAAGAGAATTATACATTGCACATAATCAGTTATTTTTGCCATATCACTGAAATTAGACTAACAGATGAGGAAAATAAATAAGATGAACTTTAAAAATGAAAATGCTTAGCCTTTGGAATTTTAGTTGACAGCTTTTGAAAATTAAATTATAAGTCAAGTCCTGATAGGTTTGATATCTTCTTTGCAGCTTTGCCGATGATGTATTGCAGCTTTAATGGAATATCATTTATCATCTGATAATAACAAATGTAGTATTTCTGAGCTTGTCATCTCTTCTGTGATGACAAATAGTCCAACTTGTAGCGGTGATAATGGAATTTTATAATGATCTGTCCTAAACGGACTCAACTGCAGCCTGAGCTATTTTTCTTAAATCTCATAATGCCTATTACATGTAGATTACAGCAGTCAGCACCTCCCATCTAAGCACGGAAGCCTGTCAGTGAATCCCGATTTTAGGCAAACAGCCTAAAAGTATCGAGTAATATTTACTTGTTTATCAAAATTATCCCTCTTAAGGCTAATAAGAGAGCTTGTTGGAGGCTGTTGGAAATGGGAAACCATAAGACTTAGAGGATAGAAAAGGAGATGAAAGCTCTGTTTATCTCTTAAACAGTAGGCAACATATTCATTTTGCAGTTCTGCTCGTCCAATCCATCATTTTGTAGAGATTTATTTAATGAAGGCCTAGTGCTGAGAACACAAGTTAGAGAGCCCAGGCACCCTTCCACTTTATCTTGAAGCAGGATTTATTTTATGTCTTAACTCTTGGCTTGTCTGATATCATAGCCTTAGCTGATAACATTGTTGCTCCTGTACATTAGATAATTCAAATCACTTGTCCTCTTGACTCTTTTCTGAAACCTCCAATCAGCCTGAGGCATCACAGAAACCCTAGGTTTGGAGGTTACGGGCTTCTTAAAATATTCTATTGATATGTGGATATAACTGTAGCAGCCAGGATGCTCTGAAGGGGTCCTCACAGAAAGGGACATTATCAGTATAATCAGGAGGAGGCATCTAAGTAGATACTGGAGGGTGCAATATTTCACAATGCAGATCTGAGTTTTTTCCCCTTCTCTGAGCAGACTTGATTTTCTGTCTGTGGTCACAGCAGACCAGCATATGACAAAGGGACAGGCCTATGCGAAGTTCTCACTTTTGACTCTGACGGAAATAAAGGACAGAGTACTGCTAATGGCAGGGCCTGATAAGCAGATGAATGCCTGACAGACTAAGTGTTCACCTGGTGGGGACAGACAAAGGTCATGGGAGGTGTGCATTTCAGATGGGCCCTGATGACAGGCCCAGAGGGGAAGTTTCATAGCTACTCAGTCTTTGAACATGTGTTTCAGTGTCACAGTGGATGCCATCTTTGTTTTTCTTCTTCAGTGGAGTTTCACTCCTGTCTCAGCTAAATTCCTTCCTTTGTGTTCTGGACTTTCTGCAGTATGTCTCCATGGTGTGAGAGAGACTATGATGGGAACCATCATCCACACATTTGTGGAGGGACTGGCCCTCATGCAACTGTAAAGCCTGAGCTCCCCACCTTTCTTGGGTCTCCCCTTCACTTCCTTTTGCTTTTCTTTTTCCTCTTTCTCTCTTTTCTTCTCTCTTCCCTTCTCTCTTTATTTTGTCTCCCTGTGCTTTTTCTGCCTTCCATTTTCTTTACACAGAGAGTCACAAATTAAGAAGCCTGTAGACCCATATAAATAAGATAATGGGGTAAAGAGGGGATTAGTGAATATCTGCCTCATTTAAAGAACAGCTTAAGTCCAGCTAATTGTTGCCAGGTAGAAGAGCAGCCACAGGTGGCCAGGTCTAAAACCTTCTCAAGAGAAGCTAGAAGTCTGGGTTCTATATTAAGACTATATTATAAAACATTGAAAACTGCTTCAATTAAAAAATTATTGTAAGGTACTGAAAAAAAAATAGAAATTCAGGTCAAGGGCCACCTCTGTGTGAGCTGTGAATTAGGGTCTCTGCTTGGGTGACTTTTTCTACCCCAATGACATCAAGTACCCACCACGCAGAAACCAGGGCCCACAGGTTTGTGGGATAAGCTTCCCACTCTCTCTTGTCTCATATCTATGTTCTGCAGTGTCTGCAAAATGTTTCACAGACATTTGAAGCTCAGAGAATATTGAGAGAGAGAGAAAGAGAGAGAAAATGAGAGAGAGACAGAAAGAGATTCTTGGTTTAAATGGAGAGCTTACTTAAAGAAAGAGTAGGAAGCAAGATCAAGTAGTTTGTGGGGGAAGGGATTTTTAGGGAACTTTCATGGTAAGAAGGGAATTTCAACTTGTTAAGCATCTGGGAGCCATTATAAGTTCATGAGTTGAAGAGTGACAAAGGGAGGGAAATTTTAGGAAGATAAGTCTAGATTTGTACGTGGGATAAAAAACAGGGAGAAATGAAAGGTGAGCAATGAGGACTTGGACCAGCACTTCAGCACCAGGGATGGAGTTGTAGATGTGAAATGAGAGAGATTCTGAAGACAGAGATGACTGGATTTGATGTATTTAACATGGAGAATTAAAAATCTGGAAGAGACTGATGATGCGTCTTGTGGAAATGCAGCATCTAGGCAAGGGAGCCCTCCGGCAGGAGAGGCAAAATTGTGTCCTCACTGGGTTGACAACTTTTCTTGTCATCTGGATTTTTCTTGGAGTGTTTAGTGTTGATCTGAGTCAGTTATACTATAGGCCTTAGAAAGATAAGGAAAACCACTATTTCCAATATTTTGATTGTGGGGGAAACTCCTCGGAGCCAGGAACTGTTGCAGGGGCAGGGATGTAGAGATGAAGAAGATAAAATCCCTACTCATGAGAAGCTCAGAGCCTATAAGGAAGATTTATGGTGTAGATTTCAGTGGAGAGAGAAGTGGACTAAAATAAGATGTTCTGTGACCTTAGGGGAAGCGATACAACTGTACTTCATTTTCTTTATGTGTTAAATGGGCATAAACCCTTCCCTTCCTAACTCATTGAGTTGCTAGGCTGCAGTGACCAACTGTTCTATTTTGAACAGGACTGAAGAGTTTCCTGGAACACCAGACTTTTAGTGCTAAAACTGGGACAAACTGGGACCTTGGTCATCTTACATGAGGCATAAACATTGTAATGCACGTGGAAGTCCTTTAGAAAATACAAAGACCCTCAAAAATGTGAGGTGATGCATCTTGCTAGGAATGCCTCTAGGTGTGCTGGAGCAGGATGGGAAAGTTTAAATCTGAAAACAGATGATTAAAATCCAGTCACAGAGAGTGGCTTTTCCAGTGTTATCTTTCATCAATTTATGTAATTTTACCTTTTTCTCTAAATGTCAGGCAAAAGGTGGGTATTTTGTGTTTGATTAGTGTTCCTGAATTTTGACTGAAAGGTATTTATGAAGAATTAGGTCAATTATAAAACCTTGCAACTTTTCCCCAAAATGTACAAGTTAAATAAAGACAATGTCGTAAATCAAAGATGAAGATTTTTCCTCTTGCGTGGAAAATAATTTTCCAGATAAACCAGAGTAAGATAAAAACTTTCAGTATGTGTGGTTTTTTAATTTGTTTTCTGATGAATTTGAAGTCCTATTGCTATGGCATTTTTGTTTAAGAAATTGTGAACTTCTCAGCAAAATTTCCAGAAGAAGTTAAGGAAAAGAAAAAAGAAGAAACTTTGAAATCTTGGGCAGTGACATCATAGTTATATTTAAAAGGAAGTTGTGGTCTTAAGAATTAATGAATGAATAAGCTCTGTATTCTTTTGATGATGAAACTGAGATGTTACCGTCAAGAGGGAGGTTGACGCTAACAGCACTGCCTGTTATACCCAGCCGTGCTGACACAGTCTAATAGCATAATATGGCATTCCTGGATAACATGGAATCACTGGGGAGCTTCCTAATGAAGCCCGGACCCAAGATCACTCTCCATGTTTTATCAGAGAGGAGATAACGCTTCAGTAACTAGCTGGGAGGAAAAGGAGGATGTTTTAAGTTCCATCACCATTGAGATCTGTCCAAAGAATCTTGTGATGAATCTTGGCTTTTCCACAATTTTATAATCACCCAGGTGTGGTTGGCTTAGACATAGCAGATTCTACCCATTCAGTGTCTTTCATGCTGGGATATAAATGAGAATCCCAGAAGCATTCAGCCCAACCTCTGACAGGCTGTCCAAACATACTCAGTTGATAAGTAGGTGTACGACAGTTTTTTTTTCCCAAATGCAAATTGAAGTATGTCACAATTAAAATAAAACACATGATACTTTGGCAAATAGTGTGCTGGAAAGTCATCATATGGAGGGAAAGGATAATAAACACCCCTTCCAGGTATAGTGTATTTGGTAGCATAATCTCACTGACCTTCACAACAGCCTAGAGCAAATTCTATATGACAGCAGTAAAAAGTAGTCATATGTATATATTCACTGCCTCCTCCTACCCTTGGCCTTCTGAGAAGAGGTCTCTATTGGCTTGCCTAGTGCCTGAGCCTTCTTGTGATGTTTGTGATTACAGGTGAGGCAGAGAACTGGAGAAATAAGCCAGTCTGGGTTGCATTACTAGATAGTGTAAATGGGGCGGGAAGAGAGAAGTGTAGGAGGGAGAGAGGAAGGCAAAAATAGAGGGAGGGAAGGATGAGGAGGAACGAGAGAAGAGGAGAGGAGAGGGTGTTGAGTTTTGAGGGAGGTGGGATTTTGGAGGGAGAAAGTTGAGATTGAGGGTGCTGCTCCTTTGTGAGAGATAATGTGAGCAAGACTGGGAAAGAACTTTGTAAGTTTTATAAATATATGAGTGCAATTCTTTGTCATCTCTTAATGAGACTTCAGTAAAGAAGAAAGTTGCCTTTCAGTGTATAAAGACTGTCAGACTGATACTTTTTAAAAACCTGATATTGTGCTCAGACTGACCACGAGGCAACTTAACTTTATGTGGGTTACACAAATAATTATTATCCTCATTTCATGAATGGGTGGAGGTGATGTGACTTTACAAGGTAGAAGAGCTGGAGTTTAAGTCCAGCTTCAACTACATATCCAGTGTTCTTTTTATTTCCTTTTGTATTTCACCTCTCTGTCTATCCTTCATAATTATCTAAATTGATGAAGCAAGGCAAAACCTTTTTTTTTTCCTATGGAGACTCCCCACTGAAAAACAGATAGACAAATATCTTATTTTTGTTCTTGTGAATATTTCCAAATATTCTTTCTCCAAAATTTCAGCCCTCTCTCACAGCTCAACTTTCCCTGTCTCTTCTGTCTCTTTCTCTTGCCTTTCATCCCACCTTATATACACACTCTCTAGTAAAACTTCCAAGGATATGTTCTGATGAATCAGGAACTCTAAAGAAAGCAGCAGAACATAGGGAAAAACAAACCAAACCAAATAAAAAACCCAGAAAAACAAAACAAAAAGGAACAATTAAACAGGAGTTAAGAAACAGACAAAGCTAAAATATTATTCAGCCATAAAAAGGAATGAAATCTTGCCACTTGTGACAACATGGATGGACCACGAGGGCACTGTGCTAAGTAAAGTGAGTCAAACAGAAAAAGGTGAGTACCTGGTGACCTCACTTCTATGTGGCATATTTGAAGGTAGCTAGGAGAGTGGTTCTTGAAAGTTTTCATCAAGGGAAAAAAAGTTAATGACTATGTATCGTGATGGATGTTAACTGGACTTATGGTCATGATCATTTTGCAATATATACAAATATAGAATCATTACACTGTACACCTGGAATGAAAATAATGTTATGTCAATTATACCTCACTTTAAAAAAAGAAAAAAGAAGCAGACAAAGCTGTGTTCTAATTCTGACTGCATCATTTATTAGCTGTGTGACTTTAAGGAAGTTACTGAAATTCTCTGTGCTCAGTTTCCTCCTCTGTAAAATGGGGCTAATGATAGCATCTCTAGAGGTGTTAGGGGAATTAGATGAAGGAAGTCATGTAAGGTGCTTATCGCAGTGACTGTCACAAAATAAGTGCTCACTAAATACTCCCAGGTAAGCACAGGTACACTGTCTTCCCCTCCCCCACTACCCCATTGGTCTATTGTTGTTGTTGTTGCTGTTTTTAACTGTATCCCTCCCTCCACCTCCTACCACCCCCATCTGACTTGGAGTTCCTAAAGGATGAAAATCTGCTCCTTTTTCATCAGACTCTTAACTTAAAGGGCAAGTAGTCTGCTTTGTGCAGCCTCTGCACCCTCCCTCACCACCCAGGGCTAGCCTCTGGCACAGCAGGAACCCCCCATCAACCTGCCTTTGCAGGGAGTCGTTGGTCCCCCAGGCTGGCCAGGGGCTAATGTCCCTTCTGACCAGCCCTTCATATACTGTCATATCACCATGATCTAACCCCTGCCCTAGACACCCTACCTCCCAACAAACTCCTGTCTATCACTGCCCAGAGTCCTGCCTTGCCCCTGACTCCAGGAGGCAGCCAGAGCAGGGCCAGCTGTGCCCTTTTGGCTTCTGAGTGCTGTTTGGCTATCATCAGAGAATAGACTTTCAGAGTAGTTCGGAGTAGTTTGGAGAACAGGGACTCCTTTCCATAGCCAGGCCGTTCAATGAATTTCTTTCCCCTGAGTATCAAGAGAGGCTCAAAAGAAGGCCTCTGACTTCTCTGACCTCTTCCCCTTATTACACAGCCCTAAAATCCTTCGAGATGGGCAAGCAAGCCCTTGCCCTAGCCTAGCCTTCAGGGGCCCCCGGTTTTGGGAATGCCATGCTGGAAATTTTCTAAAGACCCCTCCTGTACTTGGAATATCTGAGCCAGCTGGGATTCACATGAGCCCAGTCCAGGTTCCTCCCCTTCAGGGCACTCTCCGGACCCTCTACTTGCTGAGCTCCACATGTGGAGTTGATTGATGGCCTTGCTTCTAGAATGGTGGTCTGGAAGCTGATTGCTCCCCCTGTGGCACTGTATCTGTGTTCATAGGATCCTGTGGGATCCTACAGCCAGAATGCTGCTGATATCCTGATTTTGAATGGCTCTCACATCAGGTATATGACATCTCTGGGCGACCAGCAGTCCCTGGCAGACCCGTAGGCTTGGCCACCATGTAGACCATGCCCACATTCCCTACTATGCATATTCCACTACAGTGCTCCCTCAGGTCCACAGCCCCTGAAGGTGGCAGCCCCCAACTGTGACAGCCAGATTGGTCTTCCTGGTCACCCCATCCTTCTGTGGGCTCCCCATCAAGTGTCAAGTAGCCTCACTTATCTCCTCCTCCTTGTGCCCTCCTGTGTCATTCTTCAGACTTGTGCCAGACTGGGGATGGGACACCTTTGTTTGAATTTCTTAGGAGTAAACTATGTCACAGGAAATGAGCAAGAGAATGTAGGTGCTGGTGCATCAGATGGAGAATTACAGCAGTGACTGAGGTATAGGAGCCAAACATGGACCATTTTAGTAACATATATTCTTTCTGTTTTTGTATGTGTAGTATACTGCTTAGGTATTATTATAATATATTATAACAGAGTTACAACTATTAGATTATATATTTTCAACTATTATTGAAAGCTTATATTAATACTTTTGATTTAGTATTGTTATAACTTAGGTTCCCCTAAACATTGGTCCTTCAAATGTCACCTATATTATTCTTGCTATGTCTGTAGACCCCTGTGTTATCATCAGTGTGTGAGTCTTTTAATTTTGGTTCTTGAATGCTAATTCCTATCTTTAAAACACCAAAGTTGATTATGAAAAATAATAATAAAAAAAAGATACACATAGATGTAATTGAAAACATAGGATGGGGAATAACTATATTTAAAGTGGTTTCAAATTAAATCCCTGTGCAGGACTTAGTGTTGATCTAGGCAATAATATCTACAAATTCATGGGTTTGGTGCACCCCCCCCCCCCAGATCATAACTTTGATGTGTGTTTTGTAATGCATTAAAATAAACACATCATTTAACTTTAAAAGGTTTATTTGCTTGACATCTTAAATCATCTTGAGTAGTGTTGCGGGTATGTGTTCCATACTTGGAAAACATTGTTTCAGTTGTCCCTATAGGTGACTCTGCTCTTCAAAGAGATAGTATCTGGGAAGTTGTGTCCTTTTTTCAAATTTGTACACATAGGAGAATGTGCTGCTGATGGTGGGGGAGGGAAGGACTAAGAGCTTAAGAAACCTGAGTGATATTTCTAGTTCTGGCACAAAACTTCTTTGTAATGGCCAAATTCCTTCCCCTCTCTGGGCCTCAGTTTCTTTATCTGCTCAGTGAAGAGGGGAAGGGGCTCTCCAAGGCCGTCCATCCGTGACCCTCTAGATTGCTTGATTCCCCTGCAGTTAAGTCAAGTGTGGTTAAGTAAGCAAGCCACCTCCTGCTTGCCTCATTCGGCCTCTTATCTTAATAAGTAATGAGTATGCCAAGGGCTGACAATGACATATTTTGAAAATAGTTTTAATGCATAGCTGGCAGAGGACCTGTTGGGCGTTGACAAATTACACAAACAGAGATGATGAGGAGTGCATCAAATATTAACGGCCCAGGGCCCAGACTGTAATAGAGAACTTACCTGTATCTTACATAAGCCTACTCATGTTCGGCTGAAGGGAACATTTCTTTTCAGCCTCTCCAGGCGAGGGTAGGGCTGGCTCTCAGAAAAATGGAGAGGAAGGCAAAGTTGGTTTTTCAGACCCTTGGCTTTGGTTTAATGTATTCCTGGAGGCTATTTGAGAGTCGAGCCCTTTTAAGTGTACCCCATTATTCTCTATGTAAATATTATAAATGGGACTTCTGTTCCTGGATGCTGATTCCTATTTTAAAAGTACGAAATTCACTATGAAAAGTATTGAAAACCAATAATAAGTTACAAGCGTATGCACTTAAAAACACGTACTGAGACTGTTTCCCTAATGTGTTAATGTAAAAGCAAAAATACTTTTTACCGGGGGATTTTTCAACCTAGGCATCTTCTTAACCATTAGTATAATAAAATTTAAACCATTTCCCCAGTAACCGTTTAAGCAGTCCTTTTCACTCCCAGTGCCTTTGAACTGAGTTCAAAATCAAAGTCTTGGTGTCCAAAATATTCACTGCTGATTTGAAGAGGCTAGAAGTCTCCCTGGGAGATTTCTCATTGGTGTCTCTTGCTTTTCTCTATCAGTGAGATCCTGATAGGTCTTCATCTTGATAGGTAAGCATAGATACATGGTTAGATAACTAGATAAATACCCATAGTTAGCTATCCAATAGATAACCATATTCTAGCCCAGGTTAAGATCACCAGAGTTGCAAATAAAAATATAGAATTCCCAGTTCACATTGAATTTCAGATGAAGAAAAAATATGTTTGAGTGTGTATATTCTATGCAATATTTGAGACATACTAAAAATCACTTGTTGTTTATCTGACATAAAAATTTAACTAGGTATCTTTTTTTTTTTGTTTTCCTGGCTACCCTAAACCCAAGGGTTGGCAAACTTTTTCTGTAAAGGGCCAGATAGTAAGTATTTTAGGCTTTGTGGGCCATAGATAACTACCTAACTCTGCCACAGCCACAGAAAATGATTTTGTAAATAAATGGGCATGGTTGTGTTCCAATAAAATTGTATTTATGGACAGTAAAACCTGATTTCATAAAAATTTCATGTGTCATAAAATATCATTATTCTTTTGATTTTTTTCCTCAGTCATTTAAAAATGTAGAAACCATTGTGACCTTGCAAGCTATACAAAAACATTTGGCAGGACAGACTTGGCCTACAAGCCTAATTTACCACCCCCTGTAAAACCTTTAAAGATATAGCCATTGTCTTTGTGCTGCTATCACAAAGAATCATAGACTGGGTGACTTATTAACAACTTATATTTATTTCTCACTATTCTGGGGCCTAGGAATCTGAGCTCATGGTGCCAACTTGGTCAGGTTCTGATAAGAGCTCTCTTCCTGGTGTGTAATTGGCCATCTTCTTGCTGTTTCCTCACATGATGGGAAGTGGGCTATCTAGCTCTCTGGCTTCTTCTTGTAAAGAGATAAAGCACATTCATGAGGGCTCCATTCTCATAACCTAATTACCTTCAAAAGGCTCCAACTCCAAATAAAATCACGTTGGGATTAGGGTTTCCGTACATGAATATTGCGAGGACGTAAACATTCGGTCCTTTGCAGTTATCATCCGAATTCATGGTAAAGGTTGTTCAGAATGAATTAAAAACCTAAATGTAATACCTGAAACTATAAAACTGCTAGAAGAGAGCATAGGCAATGATTTTTTTTATTTGATTTGACACCAAAAGTGAAGGCAACAAAAGCAAAAATAATCAAGGACTATATCAAACTAAAAAGGTTCTGTACAGCAATGGAAACCATTAAGGAAATGAAAAGGCAACCTACGTAATGGGAGAAAATAGTTGTAAATCATGTATCTGGTAAAGTATTAACATCCAAAATATATAAAGAACTCACACAACTTAATAGTTAAAAAGAAATCTGATTAAAAAGTGGGCAGAGGAACTGAATAGACATATTCCCAAAGAAGACATACAATGGCCAATAGGTTCACAAAAAGGTGCTCCATGTCACTAATCATCAGGAAAATGCAAATCAGAACCACAGTGAGATATCACCTCACACCTGTTAGAATGCAGCTGTCATCAAAAACACAAAATATAAGTGTTGGGAAGGATATGGAGAAAAGGGAACTCTTGTGCACTCTTGGTGGGAATGTAAATTGGTGTAGCCACTATGGAAAATAGTCTAGAAGTTCCTCAAAAAAAAAAATTAAAAATAAGACTACCATATGATGCAGGAATTCCACTTCTGAGTATGTATCCAAAGGAAATGAAAACAGGATATTGATGTAACTATCTCTACCACCATGTTCATTGCAACATTAGTTACAGTAGCCAAGATATGGGAACAACCTAAATGTCAGTAGATGAGTGGACAAAGAAGATACGGTGTATATATATATAATGAAATATTATTTAGCCAGGAGGAAGAAAGAAATCCTGCCATTTGTGACAACATGGATGGACCTTGAGGGCATTATGCTAAGTGAAATAAGTCAGACAAAGACAAATACTGCATGGTGACACATTTGTGGACTCTAAATAAAAAGCCACAGCCATAGAAAGAGAAAGTAGAAAGTCTTTCCCAGGGGCTGGGGAAATGAGGAGAGGCTGGTAAAAGGGTACATACTTTCAGCTATAAGATGAATAAGGTCTGATGTGTAACATTATCTATGTATCTAATAAAAAACACGGTGCCAGTAGTTGATAACAGTGTATTGTATAATTGAAATAAGCTAAGAGAGTAAAACATAAGTGTCTCATTACCACCACCACCACCAACAAAAGGTAAATATGTGAGGTGATGGACATATTAGTTAACTAGCTGGTGGGAATCCTTTCACAATATATACATATATCAAATCACCACGATGTACACTTTAAATATCTTACAATTTTATGTGTCAGTTGTAGCTCAGTAAAGCTCAAAGAAATAAAAGAGTACCCCAAGCAACTTTTTTAAAAAGTTAAGGAAGCTTTCAATGAGGAAGTCATAATTGAACTGAACTCTGAAAGAGAAGTAGTTGTAAACTGAAGGATGGAAGGAAAGAGGCAGGGCATTTCAAACAGAGGGGTGTGATGGTCACAGGAGAGTTTGGTGGCTTGAGAATTAGAAGGAGGCCATAAGGCTGGAGCCTGGGGATGAGGACTCGGTGAGGGATGGAGCTAATGAGGTAGCTAGAAACCAGATCAGCCACAGTGTCTCTGTCTCATGGTATTTGCATTTCAGAAGCCTCTCTTTGAGGAGTGTCTTTGTCCTGGGTAAGCGGGACTGCAGAAAGGCTGCCAGGTGAGTCACAATTCAAACTAAACACATCCCCTGATGGCAGTCCATGACTGAGTTCTCGGTTGATGGTGAGGTGAAGGTGACACTTGCCAAGGTATTACATCAGCATTTTCCAGAGCTCCCCAAATCTCAAACCTAACTGTGTGTCCTGTGGAGCATCCCCAGCGGAGTGGCTTTGGACTTATAGCTGAGATCACCATCAACCTTGAAAGGGAAAGGAAATAGAATGTTGATGTGGGAATATGGTATGTTAGCACCAAAATAGCAAATATTAAAACTGAAAATGACCTTACCTTCAGGAAATGGAATCATCTACTCTAGAAATTGAAAAAGTCTTGAAAAAGTGTAGTTTATATGTGTCAGAAACAAAATCTTGCCCTTAAAGTTTTAGCCCAAAAGAAGCATACAAGGTAGAATTTCAGATAGTAGCTTGACCACATCCATCACAATATTGCCCTCTTCCCCCTCCTGCACACACGTGCATGCACACACATACCTTATGATGTTCCCCTCTTTACCATTAGAGATTTATATTATGCCGTGATTGAAGTAGATCATTCCATGAGTTCTCTTCTTTTCATTTCTATTTTGATATAAAGTCTGCAGTGTTGACATGGTCACAGAGCAAACAGAGCTTTGACTTACATTTCATAATTTATGTAGCTGATTTCCCATGGAATTGTGTTTCATGTCCTGTCACATTACATTCCCTTTGTATTTACCAACCCCTACACCTCTACTTGGACGTTGGTTGTGAAGTGCGGCTGGACAGCAGAGCTCTGGCACCTCAGCAGGGCAGACAGGAAGGCGGGAAGGAGGTTCTTCTCAGCTTGTACCCCTAGGCAGATGCCTCCTCCAGCAAAGCATGGAGCCAGCCTGGGCCAAGTAAAGCAAGTATGCTACGATGTAAAATCCTTCTGTAGCATGGATGACCTGCTAAAGAGGTGTGTGACTTATAACATGATAGACACATGTGGAAGGAAGGGAGGGAGGGAGGAAGAGGCATCAGGAGCTTGTGGCAGTGGCCCTCCACTCCTGCAGGAAGGCACCTCCTCTCCATCTAGCCTCAGCTTGGAGGTTCAGGGATGGGTCTCTCCCATGGGCATCCTCCACCGCTACCTTGTGTTTCCTACGACTGAGCGGAGATCTGCCTCCTGTAGCTTTCTCCCCTTTTTCTTTTTGCCCTTGGAAATTTGAAATAGTTCACCCTAGAGCAATTTTCCCCAGGAGGATGGGGAGTGCTGGAAGAAGTCTCCCCTGGAGGAATGCATCTGCAGAGCTTCTGCTGGAGAATTGCTGAGGCTTGTTGCCCCCAAACTCCTGTCCAGTTTCTGTGCTGGAGCGGCATGCTCGAGCTCCAGCCTTGTGAGACAGGCAGGAACAGGGACGAGGGTTTGGGTAGCTCATGCTGTCCCTTTCTTCAAAATGTTCCTAAGAGCCCTGGATTAGGTCTGAGCAACTTTCTTTGTTCCTTCCACTTGACTTTTACCATAGCTCATTACCCATTACTAAAGCTGACTGACTGGATGGTCACCTGACCTAAGGTGAACCCATCAGTCTCTCTCAAAGGTAAGAGTGGCAGGGAAAACAGCCAGGCCACACTGGCCTTGGGACTATAAAGGCTATGTGGAGTGAAGTTCACAAGTAGCAACAACTGAATAAAACTTGCAAAGGTTTGGAAGAGCAGAAAAAGAATCTCAAAGAAGAAGAGTCTTCGGAGAGAATGGAACGGGCTTGCAAAGAGAAGCAAATATGAGAGGTTGAGTGGTTCCCAAAATAAGGAGGCAAAAAGAAGATCTGGCTGGTAACTCTCCAGTTCCCATAATGACCAGCTGTATTTCCTCAGATGGGTTTCACAAGATTCTCCTGCATCCTTTTAATAAATTCCTTATTGCCAAAGCCAGCTTGAGTGAGTATCTATTTCTAGAAATAAAGTGATCCTTTAGACTGGGTTGTAAAATTTGATATCATAGGGAAGTGATAACCCCACTGGTTTGTGTCCTAGAGTCATTGCCAGGATTCCACATATGGTTTAAGGAGGGAGGAGAATTTCCAGGTCCAAATTCTCTTCTCCTCTGTCATGCAACTGCTGTAAATTGCAACATTAGGGAGCTGTTCCTTTGGGTTCAGGATTTGTCTCTCAAGGCACTTGGTTCAGTGTTAGGCAAAAAGCTAAAATGAGCCACTCAGGGATAATTAACTTGGAGGGTCTATTTTGAGGGAGTGGAGTGCTGACAGGTGAGTGCACAGCCCTGCAAACTGAGCCTCCAGATGAGTAAGCTCTGAGACATTCCACACCATGAAGTGACCATCAACCTCACTGTTATCAAAATCATTCTGACAAAAAGATTCTTCATACATATATAATCCTAAGCTCAGAGCATCGCCTCTAAAGGCCATGAGGACGTATGACCTTTCATGATGCTGAAGCAAGCACTGGCTCCCCTAGTAAGCAGAGATTTCCAGAGATATACTCTGATTGTTTTTTCCTGAGTACTTTGGTTTCCTCATCTGTGAAAGGAAGATGGCAGAGGAAGCTGGTCTCTGATGGTCCTCTCTAAGGCAGGGTGGCCCCCTCAAATGCCTTTGGGTGAGGAACCCAAAGCAGCAGAGTGGGCCGGGTAGGGTCAGGGGCAAACTGGGAGAGATAAGAAATGCTTGAAGAGCTTCAAATTAGAAATAAAAAAAAAAAAAAAAAAGAAGGCATGAAAGTATAGACCAGGCAATCTACCTCTGAAGGGCCGAGTTCGTCTTATGGGATGTCAGTTTATAGCCTTTGTCCTGTGATTTTCTTCTGGCGCTAAAAGTTTAATGCTCCAATGTTTGTTTTTGGGTGTAAGGAGAGAACTAAGATGAACCAGTAAGTGAAGACTGAAAATTCTTACTGAGAATGGGGAGTTATTTATAATTCCTGTTGGGAATTGGCAGTGATACTGATTGTGGGGAGCAGTCTGGGTATCGGAGTAATTTATCCCTCTTCCTTTCCATCTTTCTTCCCATCCTATGCTTCTATTTCTTTTTCTACCTGCTTCATAGGGCCTTCTGTGATTTTCCTGGGCAGGGCCAATAATTTCTGTTCAGTGATTCCTGCATTACATGGGGGCTTGGCAGAGGCCCAAAGAAATTGCATGTGAATAATGCGATGGCTCTGTGCCAAGTATAGCTGAATTTGTCACTGAGGATTTCCCATGGCCTGGACCACGTGTCCCTGTGGCACTCAGAGATGCTCAGTGATGAGCTAATATTCTTGGTGTGCAGGTGGACTGGGAGCATGTGTCCCGGATACTAGTCGAATGGCCTTGTTAGTGGTCCTCCTCATTTGCTCAATGTGGGGGCATTTTTCCAAATAATGCACTGGACCCAGCATCCTTCTAGAAACTCCATGTAAGTCCCAGAGCCTGACACAGACCAGGCTGTGATGCTTGACATAATAATCATTCTTGCTGCTTTCTCTTTCTGAGTATGACCAAGTCTTGCCCGAGGGTGATGATGTTAGAGATTTGGGTTAAGCTTTGACTTTCTATTATTTTTGAAATAGTGGAAATGGTAAATACACTGAGAATTCTGCCACCAGCTGAGTTTAAATTTTTCATATAAATTGTGCCAAAAAGATGGTTTTAAATTATGCTATTCTGTATTCTAGTTTGCTTCCTCTGTCCAACAGGACATGCCTAGGTCTAAGCCCACACAGCTAATTTCAGTTTGACCCTGATTAAAATTTCCTTTCAGCAAACCTGAGGAACAGCTGTCTCTCAGTGAATGGCCCCCAGCACACCCCAGCCACCCGTCATCCCTAGAGGCCATTTCTCAGAAGCCAGCTGTTGTGAGTGAGAAGATGAAAGGTGTCAGTCCCATTCATAATGCCTGTAATTTAGAGAAGCAACAAGATTCTTTCTTTGTTTTAGGCTTTCAAGTTGAGCATGTAGTCACTATGACTGGGGGAAGAGTTATCATTTCCATTCCTGCTGGATGGGGAGCGGGATCTGTCCGTCTCCTTGGTTAGAGGACACCATCTTTGCTCCTGATATGCAGAGTGGGTTTATTTTGGAATGCCAGCTTTTCTTTGTTCCAGTCTGTTTTTGTGGTTGTGGTGTTAAAGTCATCGCCATCTAACGAGTTAAATTATGGAGGGGCAGGAGTTTCAAGCATCAGTGTGAGACCCTGAAAGAGTTTCACTGAGCCTCCAGATTAAGGCTAGTAAAGCTGACTAAGAAGAAGACAAGGTTCCTGTTGCTCTAGTTATAGGAGAAGGGTGCTTTTAGTTTATACATAGGAGTCTGAAGGCTTTCATTGTCTTTGTTTCTGACCTGGGTATCTTCTTTTAGTTCACACAGGTGGGTGTAATTTAAGGAGAAGTTTCTAGCACTTTATATCATGTTATACTTTTTATCCATCCATCATCAATCCATTCTCCTCCTTCTTAATAATAACTAATATGTGCGGATTGAAGTACCATTTATGAAATATCCGTTATCTCATTCTGGGGGCTAAGGGAATTTGACTGATCAGGGCCAGTCAATGATGAAGATGAACCCAAATCCCACAGCATAGTGTTCTACATGGTGTGCAAAGTCAAATCAAAATATAATTTTAGGAGAGAGGTCTCAGGAATGTATCATTTTTAAAAAATCAAAAGTTTTAGGAAAACTAAAGATTTAAGTAAATAAATAGCATGTAGTACTCTATACACACCCACATATGTGTGTATGTATATGTGTGTGCATAAACATATATATGTATATAGTGAGGGAAGCAAAATCCTGAACTAATTAACTAATTCATACTAAAGTGTAAATGAATTGACATACTTTTCCTCCCAGAGACATTCCTCCAAGCACACTTGTTTAAGAATGACTAGAAGGGCAGTGTTTGACCTGAGGAAATGGATAGCAAATGCTATAATTTTATGATTAATGTAATTATATTATTAATATAAAATAATATTATACACACACACACACACATACACTGGATAGTGTAATACAGGATGCAGTGTCAGGTTATTGAAAAAGATCATTTATTTCAGGCAAAAATATTACCTTTCCTATATTACAGTCTTAAGTCACATGAAGTTTACATTTTTAGATGCGTATCTGACAGCAAATTCTTCCTTGTTTTTATGTCATGATTAATTTGGAAATGTTGCATTCATTCATTCACTTAATAAGCACGTTGTGAGCATTTGTTACTAATCAGGCAATCTCTGGAAACTGAGAGTATAAAGATCACTAAACCAAGCATTGCTTTCAAAGGAATATGACATGAAAGGGCCTAGAGAAATTTCTGAGTTATGGGATCCAAGATGGGATACACTTATTCTGGCTCAGGTGTGAAACTCTCATAGGGAAGGAAACATCTGAGCTGAGCTTTGAAGCATGGAGTCCACCACATAGAGGAGGAAGGGAAGGGTATTCAAGTTAGAAGAAAGAGCTTGTGAGGAGAGATATCAATTATAACATTTCATGTTACAAAAAGTTGTCAAAATAATTTTTTTACACACTCAACAGACTTACTGAGCATCTACAGTGTACCTGGCACACTGTCAGGCACTGGGAATACACAAATCACTTACACAGAAGCTCTGCTATCTAGAGATTTAGAATCACAGAATGATGGGACTTTGAAGGATCTCAGCAATAATTTATTCTACTGCAACTTCAGATTCTGTGTTGCTGAACTCTAGGGGTTGTGCTTCTTAGGCTCCTAGTGAGGCAAAAAGATGTGAGTGTATTTGTCAGTTCAGGCCAAGTTGTGCTGCAGTAACAAATGACCCCCCAAATCTTAATGGCTTACAATAGTAAAGGTGTATTTCTCACTCATGTGACATGATCATTATAGATTAACTCTGGCTTTGCTTCATATTTTCTTCATTCTGGAACCTCCTGGAAAAAAAGCTCTTATTTAAGACATGCTGGGTCCATTTCAGAGCGAAAAGAGAGGGGTGGACCATGACTTTTAAAGCTTTTGCTTGGCAATAACACCTGTCACTTCTTCCTATACTCATTGGCCGAAAACAAGTAATATGGCCAAACCTGACATCAGTGCAACAAGGAAGTATATTCTTTCTCCAGGAGCATGGAGAAAATATTTTGAGTAGTGATACAGTCTTCATCATAGAGTTTAGGAATTCCCTATTCTGGCTACAACTAGTGTATCTCCATGTCTAACTGTTTAATAAATGGGACTCATATGCAACATTTTGCTTGAAGCAAGCATGGCAAAGAATGCTAGATGTCCATTAAAACAGTTCTCCCCTTTCACAAGGTAGTCACCACTCACTTAGCATCTAGGTGTGACTCTATGTCTAGTTCTCACCAATGGGATGCATATAAAAATGTTATGGACTGATTTCAGGCCATAACTTTAAAGATGCAGGTGTATCCTTTCTCCATAATACCTCTTCCATTAGCACAGCAAGATGCAGACAGTGGCAAGGCTAGGAGATGGCCCAGACACCAGAGGGAATCACAGTATGTAAGAAAGCTGCCAGCTGTCCCACGCTGGATTGTAGGGTGAGTGAGAAAAAGGCTTCTCTTTTTTCTTTAGCCATGTACATTTTAGGGTCTATTTCTTAAAGCTGTTTAAACTCTAAAGATTGTATATGTTAAAAACAAATTTGGTCTCCTCTAATTCCCTCTGTGTTCCAAGAGGAAAGCAGAAGATTGGAGAGGGATGGCAATGTGCCCGTATTTACACAGAGTTATTTTAAGATGAAGCTTTCAATGTAGGTCTCTGGACTTACAGGCCAGGGTTTCTGGGCTATATCCAGAAGTGAGGGAACATATGATTAAAATTGTTTCCAAATTGCTGGTTCATGCCATGATTCTGGTCCAAAGATGTGTCCCATGTTTCTTGCATAAAGTTTTAAAATAATATGAATTAATTGCAAATATTTAAATATCAGGATATGCCATAAGAATGATTAGGTTCCAAATTCTCTTTAAAAATCATAAGATTCAGGGATGCTGGCTCTATATTCCCATGAGGGGAAAATTGGCTTCAGCTCCTCTCTCTTTAGATGGAGCATGTGCTCTCCAGTCCCTCAGGGTCTCCTCCACACCCTATTGTTTTCCTGCCTCCGAGGCATAGAATAAGTTGCCATTTATTGTGATGCTTACATATAGGCTAATAGTGAAGAGGAATGTAAATTTTTATGTTTCCCTTGTTCCTATAAAAGACAGAATAATGAAGCAACAAGAGAGAAGTTTAGAAAAAAAATGGAGAGTATATTTCTTTGGGAAAGTGAAGAACTGTGCCTACCCCAGCCCACTTCACCTGTTTACATTACCCAAGTCCTCATGAGTATTTGCATTTCAGATACCTGGACTAGGGATTAAACGTGGGGAAATGCCTTCTCTTCCCCTAAGGCCATTGCTGAGCCAAGACAAGAGTTCTTTTCTGAGCCAGAGGTGCCATATATAGATTATCACCTACAGTGGTGTGGTGTGACCACTTCCTTCAGCCTCGCAGTGGGTGCCTACTGAGGGTAAGATGCCAAGACACAGGCCTGGACTAGTGGGAGAGCGAGGGGTCCACAGTGACTGAGATGGGGTTTCTGCTCTCCAGAGGCTAGGAGGGTTTTAGGACCATGGTCTCAGCCTTACTTTCCCCTCCTCAGCAAGCAAGACAGATGACTTGCTCACAAGGGACTTCCCTCCCAAAGCCCACCCAGGGTGTATGTGTCTTGTTGTAAAACTTTGGAATATTAGCTAGTGGTTTTCTGCTGTACCTCCTTTGAGCCCCTGTAACCTATCACTTAAGAGTCTTGCTTTCATGGCTCCTAAAATGGCCAGCACACAAAGGGATGGTGTTTTGGCTTTTGTTGTTTGGAAGAATAGATGATCAGCTCTAGTAGAGATTCTAGACTGCAGGACTAGGGAATATGCCCCTGCTTGGACACTAAAACAGACCTCTGCCCAAGCATACCCTTCCTTTTGCTCATCACCCAATCCAAAATCATGTCACTCCTCACCATCCCTCATCCCTCTCCGCAGTCATTCTTGAGATCATTTTGTGTACATTTTGCTTGTTTAATGGTGTCCTTATCTCTAGGTTTTGAGGCCTACGGGGGCAGGCACCTGGTTAACCTTGTTCACTGGGGTATCCTCAGCACAACAGAGACAGATCCAATGAACAAATGAGGTGAATTGGATACCGGTGGGCCTTTGATAACATAAATCAGGTCCTGGGGCAAGTGGGGTGTAGGGTGAGGGTGGAGCAATGGAAACACCACATAGTTTAGGAGATCTGAGGGCAAGAGAGAACTGTGCTCCTCTGCAGGTAGAGACTGGGGAGGTAGAGACTCAGAAGCTTCCTGAGTGGGTGTAACTGCATGAAATGTCTGGGCAGACACATCAGCCAATGGTGTGGGAGAAGAAGAATTCTTTGCGGGCACTCAGAGTCCCCTGGGTTTGTCTCAGAGAGCTGATGGAACTGGTAGGCCTTGGCACTGTGAGTGGAACCCCAGACAGGAGTGAGGAAATCTCACTGGGTACTGTCTTAAAGGGCAACACTGAGGACTAGGGCTGTGTCCCACCCCTCTCTAAGCCTTCCCACTGCTGCCTCCTGTAGGACCTTCTACCCCTGTCCAGGTAAGCTGGGAGGACGGAGCAGCCTGGACTCAGCTGAAATGAAGTGTGTACAACCACTTCGTGAAATAGGGTCTATAGAGAAACAAACAAAACCAAACATATTTCTTGCTCATCTGTGTTTATGGACTGAGATTTGTATTCCTAACATAGTTTTTCACAGCTGTATCTCCATCACTTTTTCTACCACTCATGGATCGCAAGTAAGAGTGATTTTGTTATAGGAATAAATGTAGATCCACTATAATTTATTTCTAAAAAAGTAATGAATTCACAAATTTCCATAATTTGATTCTCATTTGTCAGGTTACTCATTATGCCCATTGCAACTGATTGTGAACATGTGTTCAAGACTTGCTGCTATTATTATAGGAAAAAAAGTGCCAGAGAGAGCCCTGGGCTATGGATCACGAGAACTAGGTTCTGGTTACAGCTTTGCCAACTATTAGCTGTGGGCTCCTGGCAAGTTCTCTGTCCTTTCTGGGCTTCTGCCTTCTCATCAGATAATTATGAGAATGAAATGGCTGGTCAATTATGTGTGATTGTCATAACTGCATACTAACGGTGCTTTTACTTATGTAGTGATTTTTCTTTAATTCAACCAAGAATTTGAGTATTTCTTATCATCTAGTGTGAGAAGCCTTAGGGTAGGTGAACTTTGAATGTCCTTTCTCTCTGACATTCTGGTCAATGCCCTGTGACTCTAAGAGGGAGAGACTGAACCACTTCTCAGTTTCCTGTGGGCAGATGATCTGTTCAACCCACCACCTGAGCGTTGGTGGGGCTGCCATCTTTTGTTCCCAAGGCATGGCTCTAGCCACAGGTGACTATTTTTAAATGGATAGGTTCTTAGAAAATATTTGACAACCTCACCTTTGTTAAATGTTCCCCCAAGGAATTTCAGCTGGGTCCCTGTTTTCTTGTTTACATTCTACCACTTCGAAAGTGCCACTTACCTTCATGGTGAGATGCAAATAGGAGTTCCTGACATTGCACGCTTCAGCTGAAATAAATGCATCGCAATGAGGGCGAGGATTTGGCAGCTATCCACTAGAGGGCAGCAGAGTAGTGAGAATGGGGGTTCTCAGAGGCTTTGTACACTGAAGTGTTGACATGTGACTTGGCAATTGAATAATTTTTGATACTGTCCTGACACATAAACACCTAGAAGCAGGTTTTCAAAGGTTATTTGTGCACTAAAAGAGGAATTAACAAAACGAACTTGCATGCCAAAAGTAATTTTCAATATTCTACAAAGAACCGTGGCCTCATTATGAGATTGCTTTTAGAGAATATTCAGCTATCGTTAACTGGATATGTTAAACTTAACTGGCAAACACACATTCAAAAATAAATCAGGCTGAATGGACCTAAAAAAGTAGATCCAGTGACTAATAAAAACTTCTGCTGGGATTTGGGGTCTGGCCAACTTACCCAAAGGAGAAATTTGGTTTTAAGTGACTTTTGTATGTCTCCCAGCCCTTGGTGTACCCAGATGTGTGGTACTAACATGGTTAAACAATGGTGCACATACCACACAGTTGTGTGTGTTATTGTGGTAATTTATTTCTAAGCTATTACTCTATCTTCAGCATAAAAAGTCAGCAAATTATCAGAGTTTATTCCATTGACATTCTCACACCTTGAGAAATAGCCCATTTGTATTATCACAGTTTGATATATTTCCCATTTACTGAGCTTCTTTGGCAAGTTGGCATTTTAATTTAATTATACTTTTTGCTAATGGTCTTTATTTTTCAGTGTCTGCGTGTAAAACGCCCATAGGTTTGATTATCCACCCCCCTCCTCTTCCCAGTGCCAAGCTGCAGTGCAAATTTATAAACTGACAAAATTCAGTGTAAAATTCAGGGAGGTGAAATTAAGGAGTTTGTAAAGAAATCTTGCTTGAACCATGAGGCATTTTCTTCACTTGCAGAGTGTGGCCCTGTCTTGCATACATTTAGTTCCCGGCTTTGGTGTCACTAACAGGAACTGCAGCACAAAAGAAGATGGGACAAGTGCTCATCCCGGTCAGAGAGCGGCAGGGACCACCACGGGCTTGGACTCTTCATGGGGTCTCTTCTCTGCCTTGAGGGACCTGGCGACAACAGCAGTCCTACCTTCCATGACTTCTTGGTGATGCTTAGCGCTGGTTGTGGCTTCTCCCTCAAGAATAAGCAATTGACCATGGAGGTGTGGAGCTCTTCTTGAAGGCTACAGGCTGGCTGGTGGAGTTTGGACGAGGCTCTCCCAGGACTTCAGGGCTGCATTGGAGTGCATTTAACAGTGAAGAGGAGCTAATGCATGGATGTACCCGGAGAGGGGCGTGTACACTCCATACTCACATTTACATGAGCGTGTACACCCTATTTCCTTGGTGCTAAGACGCCACTGACTGTCAGACATACCACTGAGTCAATACCAGCCTTTCAGGGAATAAAAGGAAAAAAAGAAACACTGCCAGATTAAACATATACATCAACTGTGGGTCCATTCTAATTCCAGAAATACTAAAAGATGGAAAACAAAGGCTGGTTTTAAAATCTTAGAAATTCACTATGTATCATCTTGATAGGTGTATTTAAGGCAAAATCAGCTTTCAAAATATGTCCCAGGGTACAACTCAGCATCTGAGAATCTGTGTAACCATTGTCAAATTTACACGTCCTAACCCCCAAACAGGAGGGCAGTTCTTGTTCTAATACTCAGGGATGTAGGAATAAAAATGATGTGTGTCTGTGGAAGTCCTTTGTAAACTGTAAAGTGTGCTTTACTGTTTTTTGTTATTGTATTTCACTGGATATGTGTTATGTTTTATCTAGGGTTTCTTTTTTTTTTGACTCAGTTTAATTTGCACGCAAGAGTCTCACTCTGACCTGTCCACATCACCCCGTTATACCTTCACCCGTCCCACCAGCTTGGATGATTTGCCTTATAGAAGTATGTGGACAAGAACCAATTCATTTAATCAGTATATCAAAGCCTGGGACAATTTATTTGCCTGTTCTTGAAAAGACATCCATCCGCTCCTGCTGAGAATGCTGAGGAAAATAGGAGAGTTTTAATGGTAGAGGGTTTTCTGTTAAAACAGAGGAGTTGAGGGCTGGAGGAGGGAACTCATCAGGAAAGAACTTGGTGACACCAGTCAAGGGCCCAAGAACCATCCATTACATACATTGGAGAGAGTGAGGACAGGATCCCAGCCACAGGAAAGATGCTGCCTGCTCCAGCGCCAGCAGGAAGGGAAAAAGGAGACACAATTGAAGAACAGAGCGTGTTAATTACCTTACTCAGGGGATCTTATAAAACATGCTGTATATGTAAATTGATACAATGAATATGATTACTGCAGGATTTAATTTTCATACAGAGGAGCGATGCAAAGGAGACAGGGGCTGAGATGCCACTCTGTCTTTTACGAATGGGAAGTCCTGCTCTTGTCTGTTAGCCTCTCCACTGGCCAGCCTCCGGAGATAATGCAGTCTCTCTCCCTTGTCCCTCCAGTTGCTACTCAGTTGTTTGCTTGAATGAATGAAATCCTTTTTGACCATGAAAATCAGAACATAAAGTCAGAGAGGTAATGTGTGGGAAGAAGGACTTGGAATCTTTCTGGCTACTCCCTGGTATAGAGACCTGATGGTCACAGTGGGGCCACAGGTAAGCAGGGAGCCCAGTTATCCTGCGACGAGCAGGGCTGAGGGGAGGGATTTGACACTAAAGAGTGGGAGGGGAGGAGAGAAGGCACCAGATTCTGATACATTTTTAAAGTATGGGAATTGACATGGGTGTGACAAAAACACCAAAGGGAGGAAAGGACTGTGCCAAGGCTTCGGCCTGAGCCAAAGGAAGAATGGCACTGTCATTTTTCATGTGGGGAAAATATTTATTTAAAAAAATATGAACTGTAAAGTTCACACTAGCTAAAAGAGGAAACAAGTACTGCTGGGGACAGAGTGAGGTGGACTGACAGAGAGTGAGGAATTCAGGGAAAGATGCAGGAGAGAGAGAGACTGAGAGAAAACAAGTGTAAAAACAGATTCAAACCCCTTGACAAATACTCAGCTGTACACTGCTGTGGATTCTGCTTGGCCTGGGAAGACATCTGTGCTTAATTATTCTCTAATTATTTTTGCACATATGTTATGCCTTCATTCGTGCATAAGACCATAGGTTCTTTGATAGCAGGATCCTCTCTGATTCTTTGATACATAGTACTCACTCAGTTAACACTTCCTAACTGTCTGGCTGGGGCAGACACAATAGCCCGAATTGGACTGATCTTCTTAAAGTAACTTGATGTATCTAATTAGGAGGGTGGGCCAGCATGAGAAGAAGCATTTGCCTTATTTTTACAATATGCGATCCTCAGGTCTTAAAGTTCTCCCTCATGTTCTCGTGCCTGCAAAACAGCACATCTCTCCCCTTCTCACATTTAGAAGATGCTGTGTGGAATACATCCCTGTTGCCTTTGTCTAGTCTAAGGGTCTAAGAGATGAAACCGTCCTGGCATCGTTTTCCTAGTAAAGACTCTGGCCTCAGAGTTGCTGAAACCTTAAAGAAAATAAGCAACAGGCTGCAATTAAATGCAATCAGCCCTTTTTGTTTGTTTTTGTTTGCATTTGAGGGACCCATATTCAGTGACTGATGGGTGATAGATGGGATGGTTAGAAGTCTGGTGCTTTGGGAGATACTTGACTGTTTTACAAACCAGAGAAAATCTGTGTCACCTCCACTGTTCACTTTCATTGGGGAAGGAGATGTGGCAGTGGAATGATACAGTGATCAGAACTGGTGGTGCCTAGTGAGAGAAAAGAAAGATTCAAGTTTCTTTTTAGGTCATGATTTTGTCGTTCAATCATTTTTTAAAAAGAGATGTGTCATTGGCCCTGCTGTGCTTCCCTCACTTTCAGGGACTTAGTGGAGGAAACAAGCAGACTCTCCTTGGGTTCCACGCCTTTGTTTGTCAGGGTTGGCTCCTCCTCGCTGTCAGGGAGCCCTTTATACTTTTGGCCCAAATGATGTGTTGTGCATGAGGAAAAGAGAGTCCTAAGCAGCTTCATGAGCCAAAGCACCATTAGGACCCTCATCACCGAGGGAATTGGGAGGCTCAGCCTTCCTGGGAAGTGGGGGGCTGTCTGGCCCACAGGGTCCTTGCTGTTTGGGCCTGGTAACTGTTGGCTACAAGAGGGAAATCCAAAAAAGCTAGTCTCCTTTGTTGATGGAGAAATCTTCCTCTGGTACTGTGGTGCAAGGGCACGAAGTACCCAGCTTTTCTGGAACAGAAATAAAGGATCAAGCAGAAGAGACAGGAAGTTTGTTTTCTCTGCAATACCTTTTATTCCTTTGTGCCTAAAAGATATCCAGCACACACAAGTCTGTACAGTTACCTATCTGTATTGTTGTGGATTGAATTATGTCCCTCCAAAATGATATGTTGAAGTCCTAAGCCCCAGCACCTCCGAAGGTGAGCTCTTTGGAGATAGGGTCTTTACAAAGGTTAAAATGAAGATGTTAGGGTGGCACTACTCCAGCCGGAAGTGGAGGTCGGCAGAGACCTGGCCCACCCCAGTATGACTGGCATCCTTATAAAAAGAGAAAATTTGGACAGAGACAGACAAGTACAGAGGGAGGACAATGAAGGAGACATAGAGAGAAGATGGCCTTCTGCAAGCCAAGGAGAGAGACCTAGGGCAGATCCTTTCCTCTTAAGCCTCAGAAGGAAGCAGTCCTGTGGATGCCTTGATTTTGGACTTCCAGCCTCCAGATCTGTGAGATGATGCATTTCTGTTGTTTAAGCTACTCAGTTTGTGGTACTTTGTTATGGCAGCCTTAGCAAATTAATGTAATTACCTATGGCATTTACTACGTCTTGGGCCATTCCATTGACTCCTTCCAACATATATCCACTGATTAGTTAATACGATCTTTAACTACATAGTGGTGCCAGGGTTATGTCCAAAGACAAATGAAATAGACCATATCAGGACGGTTTATAATGGTGACTCTGTGGATCAACAATTTGGGCTGGGATCAAGTGAGTATTTTTCTGGCAGTCTTGTCTAGGCTAACTCATGTAACTTTCATCACAGTAGCTCAACTTTAGCTGGCAAATCTTAGACGAATTCATTCACAAGTCTGGTTGGTGGTTGGTATTGGCTGGGACAGGCAGGGTGGCTGTGACGATTGGAAGACCATATGACCTTCTATCCTGAAGGAGATTATTCTGGGCTTGTGCCTTATGTATCCAATGTAGGGTTCCAAGAGCTTTATCCACATTCTTAAAGATTTCCGTAGGATGATTTCCCAGAAGTGAAATTGCTAGGTCAAAGGGCATGCATAGTTTAAGGCTTTCCTTGGATCTTACCAAAAATGCTTGTTCTTTTAACAGATAATATGAGCGGGCATTATCTGTATAGTAGTTTCCCTTTGTCAATGTTTTCTATAACTCAGTTTCATGTTTGGAAAAAAAAAAGCCACACTCTCTACCTGACTGCATTCAATCAATTCCTAAATTAAGTAGTGCAGTGGAAATGTAATTCAGTACATATATCCCTGAGGGGAAAGTGGACTACAGATTTGTTAAGTGGGTTTCATTCCCTATTATTAACCATATCCCAGTTTTTCTAGCTGGAGATGGGAGAGGGACAAGCATTTTTACTTTAATTAAATCGTTGTACTATCAAAACCAAACAACTTGTCTAGAGTTTCCTTTGTTCAGGGAAACCACACATTTCTGTAGCTTCTACGTATGTCTCAAATATAATTGGAACCCTTATTCATTTAAACTCCAAGAAGGCATGTTTATTTAAAAACTTGGCTGCCATGTTATTTTATACCAGAATATGATTCAATCTTAACATCTTTGCAGGTTATTTTCCATCAGCATGCCAGATTGAGTCAAAGTCGGTATGGTGCCAGAGTAGCAAGCTTCAGAGACAACATTTTTAACATCTAAAAGCTTCATAAATAACCATGCCTATTTGCTTGTAGTACAGACACTTAAAGGGAAAGGACAAAGTCAATAGAAGGGTTGCTTGGCAACTCCTGGTATCCTCCTCAGCTAGCCAGCTTCCTCCAAAATTATCTTTCAAGAGAGACAGACACACATAGGCTAAATATTAGGTAATTACACTTCAGTATCATTTATCAATCAATCAGAGGAATAAAAAAAAATCAAATCTCTGAAAGGAATTCTAAAATCCAAATCTTTCGATAAAAGTTCTAAAGACTATCTTGAAAGATCTTTTCACCTCACTGGCAGGTGTGATAGTAAAGCTAGGAAGACAGGATGGGTGTCTGGTTTCTAGATGATTGCTTCCCAAGGGCATATATTCCAATCTATATTTTGAGCTAAACTGTCTTTGTGTTTCTCATAGAATTGAATACATTTGTTTCCTCACTGGTGGGCAAAGTTTAAAACAAACAACAGTCAGAAAATACTACACTTCATCCCAAACCCTTCAGTAAGTTCATTTTTAAAATCAACTGGCATCTTTCGTTCGTATAAGGCTTTGAAGTAGCCTAGGCATTGTGGCCACAGAGACGTTAAGTTCCAGTCTAACTCAGCCACATACCAGAAACGTGACAGGTTCTCTCTGGGGCTCAGGTGTGCTCATTGGTAGGAGTGGGAGACTTGCCTTCTATTTTAAGTGGCTATAATAATGTGATTCATTGCAATTGTATATAAGGCAAGTGACACCAAGCCAGGCACATAGTAGACTTGAATTAGTAATAATTATCCCTATTAGTACATTAGTTCATTATACTATGTCTTCTATATAATTAGTTCAAATATTACTATTCCCATTTTAGGGACAACAAGAATAGAAAGGGGAAGAAATCTCCCAGGTTCATGCTGCCAGTTCCAAAAAGCGAGACAGTCCCTGACCCCACACAACAGCATTAGCCATGAGCTTCACATGGTTGATTAGTGAGGCTGAAAAGATCAAGACGTCTTTTGGCTCAAACACAACACAATATTTGTTATAGATTGATGATAGAAATAAGCAAGATGCTGAGCACCTGAATTTAATAAAGCATCCTTGTTCCCATAGCTGTCGATATTGGCTATAAGATTCAAAATCAGTTTCAGGACACTGGCCTCCACCATACCCCAAGATCACCCTTGTGAGCTATTCATTTCTTTTGAACAACCACCCTAATGTGTATCCCCCAACAGATTGAATGCAGCATTTTCCCCCATTGCATGTTTGTAGCCTGATGCAGGTTGTTCCTCTCAGCTAGAGTGGCTTATGTGGTCAATCTGTCCATGGGAGTATGGTAATTAAAATTGCAGATCCATGGTGAATGTGGTGGTATGTTGTTAGGTTAGGCTGATGACTATTCTTAGGAACATTTTCTAATTCAAACACAGGTATTTTTCTTCCTCAAAATCAGAACAAACAATCTGCAAGATCAGAACAAACAATCTGCAAGATCAGACTGCTGGTTCCATTCCCTGATGCGCTACGTTCCTAGCAGTTTGGTATGTTTCATCCTCTTCTGCAGGTGGGTCTTCTTCAAAATGGCCATTCTTACCTGTTGACTTTTAGTAGCAAGTCCTCCTCCAAACCTTCAAAACCACTCTTTATTCAGATGTGAATCTGTCCTTTTGCTTGTGGAGTAACACACTCAGGACCTGAGAGCATTGACGAGAGGTAGATGGGAGCTGAATTGGTGGAAGATAGTAGAGAAGTAGGGTGAGGATAGGACAAAATCCAATTTGGCCTTGTGAGATGACCTTTTGTTCCCCATAGACATGCTTCTCCAACTCTAAGACATGACACATTTCAGTCAAAAGCCAAAGTAGCATCCTTATCTAATTCATTACAAGTTTGAAGTGAAATCTTAAAAATGTATGCGTGTATTGTGGGAGGTATCATGGAGGGGAGAAAAGTAGAAGAGTTGATCAAAATGTGTATGTTGGGACAGAGGAAGTATGGGGGGCTCTTAGACAAGACAGTGGCTAGGCAGGGGGCTCTTAGTGATTTTTCTTTGCTAAAGTCCTGTATACTAATTCTGTATATTACTGAGACAGATATTGCTGCTTACCTAGACACCAACTTTCTTATAAAAAAATTACCATGTCCCTTTTTCAGGCACTCAGTGTGCCTCATTACAGTTATTTACTATATCAGACCCCTGGTCACTTGAAGTGGGCACATGACTCAATCATGCCCAATGAAACATAAATTAAGAAGTTTAGGGAAAGCTTTTTCTTTCCTAATATCAATATCATCATTCTAGTTTCTCCTTTCTTCTTTTTCCTGCCTCGAATAGTGTGGGGGTAAAGGTATGGAGATACAGCAGCCATCTTGTGACCATGAGGTAATATGGACATGGGCAAATACTGACTAAGAGGGAGCAGAGTATCTAAAAGGAAAGCCCCCGGGCCACCATCCTAAGCCACATCCCAGCACCAGACTGCTGCCCACATACTCCTAGCTATGAGGAGCAGTGTTTCATTATTTGAACTAAACACATTCCAGAGTTTATTTCCTAGTCACAAAAAAGTACTAAACTGATATTCTTGACCATCTGAGAACTCTTCTCTATAAACAGTGATTCAGGGATCCTGTTTTTTTCCTATCTGGTGGCTCTGCCATCTTCAAGAGATGGTTTTCAAAGTCACCCTGTGTGTGGACTGCCAGCTGGCAGAGTGGGAAGAGAGAATATTGTGGGGTGAGGTGAGGGCACTGGGAGGGTATGCACCAGTTCCAGAAGTGACACATGTCACTTCTTCCCTCTTTCCATTGGCCAGAATCAGCCTTCAGTCAGAACTAACTGCATGTGAGGCTGATAGTGCAGTCCAGCTGTGTGCTGAGAAGGAAGAAAAGAAGGGTTTGATAAAAAGCTAGTTGGCATCTGTGGCAAGCACTAAAACCTTCCCTAGTGTGTCACTGCTTCATCCTTGGGCTGTTGCCTTAGATACCTGAGGGATGAGTTGACACCTAAGTTACAGTCACACCGCAGCCTTCTTTTGGTATTTGGATGATGGCATGTGAGTATACACAAGCAACCAGGCTTGTGGTTGCTTCCTCGTCAACTGATGAGGAAGATGAAAAGGTAGGGAGGGTGGCAGGGTCTGGACGGAGATATTAATTTCTCTGTTTGACTTGAGGTGAGCAGGATGTGTGGGAAGAGAGGAATAAAAATTAAATTTCAGAACCTTCAAAACCACACATTGTATCTCATAAAATTACAAATAGGATATAAATAGCTAGTATGTGTTTGACCAAGGTTCTTTATTAACCTTGTTGCTGGAGAGGGATGGGGTGCAGTGGTTAGAAACTCACGCTTGGACTTTGCATCCTGGCTTCACCACTTAGTGGTTTTGTGATTTGGGACAAATTCCTTAGTCACTCTGAGTCTTGGTTTCTTTCTCTGTAAAAAGGAGATAATAAAAATGATTGCCTCATAGGAATGCTGAGAGCATTGAATGAGATGAAAAACACAAAGCCCTCAGTATAGAGTCTGACCTATAGTGGGCATTCAGTAAATGTTAGACGAGGATGATGATGATGATGATGATTTTGTATGAATAAAACTTTTTATTTAATTCAAGAGGCCCTTAAGTGCCTAAAGTCAACTTAGCACTTTTTTGCTTTTTTAAAAATTTTACTGTGGTAAGAACACTTACCTTGTGATCTACCCTCACCTAATTTTTAAGTGTACATTATTGTTAATTATACATACAATGCTGTACAGCTAATCTCCAGGGCTTTTGCATCCTGCTTAACTAAAACTTTATGCCTGTTGATTAGTGACTCCCTGTTTTTCCCTTCCCCCAGCCCTTGACAACCATCATTCCACTCTTTGATTCTATGACTGCAACTATTTTAGATAACTTCTTGTAAGTAGACTCATGCAGTATTTGTCTTTCTGTGATTGGCTTATTTCACTTAACATAATATCGTCAAAGTTCCTTCATGTTGTTACATAATGCAGAGCTTCCTTCCTTTTAAAGACTGCATAGTATTCCGTTGCATGGATATAGTATATTTCCTTTATTTATTCATCTGTTGATGAACATTTAGACTGTGTCCTCATAATGACTATTGTGAATAGTGCTGCAGTGAACATGGGAGTGCTCATATCTCTGAGATTCTGATTTCAATTCTTTTGGATAAATACCCAGAAGTGGGATTGTAATTAAAAAGCTTCTGCACAGCAAAGGAAACCATCAACAGAGTGAAAAAAAAAAAAACCTACAAAGTAAGAGAAAATATTTGCAAATCATATGTCTGGTAAGGGATTAATCTCCAAAAAAATATAAGGAATTCTTCAACTCAAAATTAAAAAAAAAAAAAGAAACTAATACCTAGATTAAAAAATGGACTTAGGACAGGAATGGACATTTCTCTAAAGAAGACATGCAAATGGCCAATAAGTAAATATATGAAAAATTCCTCAATGCCACTAATCATCAAGGGAACACAAATCAAAACTACAGCGAAGTGTATCACTTCACACTTATCAGGATGGATATTAACAAAACAAAACAAAACGCAGTAAGTGTTGGCGAAAAATTGGCACCCTTGCATACTGTTGGTAGGAATGCAAAGTGATACAGTCACCATGGGAAACAGTATGGAGGCTTCTCAAAAATTAAAAATAGAACTACCATATGCTCCAGCAACCCACTTCAGGGTATTTATCCCAAAGAATTATTATTATTAAAAATTATGATTCCTCAGCTTGGAGTGTCCAGAGAAAGCCTCTAGGTGGTGCTGAAGCAGAGACTCAGCTTGGCATCCAATCTCAGAAGCTCATGCGTAGTTAGTTGCTTATCATTTATCCCAAGCCAGGCACTTCACAAGTCAAAACTAACTGCGTTGGATGAAGTAATCTGGAAAACGTCTCCCCTCTCCTTTACCTCTGCTAGTCTTTGGAGTGGGAATTGTTGGCCGTTCTTTGGTTGCTCCCTAACGTAGTATCAACCTCCAATCTCGTGTAAATCTAATGAGACAGCACACGTTAAGTGCACATAGTACTGCTTAATGAACATTAAATGCTCAAGAAGTGCAATTTCCCTTTTTTGTCTCTAACAGGCAAAAAATATTTCCCTCTATTTCTTTCCTCATCAGCATGGTCAGTGGGCAGCAATCTTTGCCTGTTCTATTCCATTTATATGAAAGGCTGTTAGATGTAGAGATTTCCAATCTGGGCTCTGGACTCAGGCTTGGGCTTAAAACCCAGCCCCAACTAAGAGCTGTGTGGTCTAGAACGTGCTATTTACTATTATTTCTAAACTAGGGATGACAACACATCACCTGTTTGAGGGAATGAATGCGAAGTATACATGTAGGCATCTGATCCATGCTGTTTCCTTTCCCCCTTTTTAAAACATATCTGTTGAACGCCCAATTCACCCCTGTGTTGCACTTTTCACCATGGCTCTTCCCTAATGCCCTGGCTGTAAGAGGGGGTATCCACAGGACACTTGCCTTCCATCAAGACCAGCCTTCCCTGTTCCTTTTTTCTCAGGACCCTGTTTTCTCTTCTGCTTGTGATGAGTTAGCTGGATGAACTAAACACAGCCAGGGGAGCTAGCCAGCTAGGTTCCCTAAGGCGGTTAGTGGTGGTGGAAGGATAATGTGAGTGTAAGTCCTCTCTGACCAGCTGAGTTATCTGGGACAAGCCATGACACATCCCCCAGTGCCAGCTCCTCATCTACCATGTAAAGGGTGGACTGAATCCTCTTCACTGGTCCCTCCTGCCCTTTGTCAGTGTACTTTATGAGTGCAAAGGTGGCTACAACGGGCAGCAAGAGAGGCCAGGAGACCATGCATCTCTCCTAGAGGTGAGACTAGGTCTTGGTTACCCTCTTACTTATGCATTTGACTATTTTCTCAACCTTCATGGGGAGCTGGCCTGGCCGATTGGTTGGAGACAGAAATCCTCTGAATCACAAAGTCATTCCTGAAGGGCAGTGTGGGACTAGGAAACATGGATTCCTGGGGAAAGCTGGTAACTTGGTGCCTCTTTAAACATGTTCCTGACATGCTTGTATATGTAGTGCGTGTGCACGAACTTGATATATCTAAGAATGAAAATGAATTGCAAACAAACAATTCATATGCCTCTGCCTTTATGTTCAAATGAGGGGCTCATTAAGGCCTTGAAAAAAGATGTTCCTTTAAAATATTTGTTCATTAAAAATACAGATCAATATAAAGATAAACACAAAAATTACCCAAAATTTCACCACCCACATAAATTCTGATGATCCAACAAAAGTATGTGCACACAGTCGGAATATGTAAACAGGTCAGAAAGGAGGAGGATGCAGAGAAATCCCTTCTCTAGTCCCTTTTCACTGCTGTTATTTTCTGCAACTCTTCCGGGAGCATTTTACGTATTTGCTATTACACGTGTGCCTGAGTGAGCATGTGCGCGTAATCCCACACACACACATTCATTGCAGAGAAGGAATTTAACAAATGTGTAACTTCCATTGAATGTAATCTATTTCAATTTTTTGTCTCACTATTTTTCTATTACTCAAAGCAGTATAATGTTGATCCCTTACAGTCACCAACATAAGGGTAATTTATGCAGATATACTGAAGTTTTGTTCAAGCTGCCTCTAAAGTGCCTTTATCTGGCCTTTACAATGGTGAAAATTTTTAGTAACCCTTGTCCTCTCCTAGGTTTTCTTTTGCAATTTTCCAAATCAGACATCTTCTTGGGAGGCATATTAAAAGGGTTTGAAATTCGGATAATAAAATAAATTGCTCATTTCCTGTAAACAGCATTCCAGCATGCATTATTCAGTTTCAGAATTATCCTGATTACAACTACTGACTTCAGGCAGCTATGCTCTCTCTCTGTTCTCGAGGTGGGTGACATAGTAGTTGTATTTTGAAAAAAAATAAATCAGGAACTTTCAGAGAGGATTTTTGTTTGTTTTGTTTTATTTCGTTTTAATCTCCAATTATGGGAACTGTCTACTTTTGTGGGACCAATTTATGTTTTACCAATTCTGTAAGGAGTTGCATGTGGAAATCTGAATTAACTGGAAACATGTTGGCAGTCAGTATAGAGGGTGTTTTCCTGCCCCCTGCAGAAAGCTAGCTATGACTGTATTGTTGATCTGACCTCAATCAGAATCTCCTTAAGACCAGGGGCAACTGAATGAGTTTTCCTCGATTCTATTGGGAGGGGGTGAGTAGGATGGAGACATTCTTAGAAGCATCCAGGTTTCTCTGGGGAGTGAGTGTAGAGCAGAACAGAAGAGGAGGATATACACATTCTCCACTTCTCTGCACACAGGTCACCTCAAATAATGTAATTGATGCCACTCTCATAATCAGGACTGCAATGCAGCTAAGACGGTTCTCACACTCATCATCGTTGGACCATCTCTGTGATAACTCTCAGACGTGTCCTCTTAAGAGTGGAACAAGGCAGGAAAACGGTCATTTTAACTTTGAGGAACACTAAAAACACAAACTATGTCACGTAAAATTACAAATCAGTTCATAAAATTGTAATAACTGACCTGCACAATGTGAATTTCCTGAACTGGGCACTCAGATTGGGCACAAGTAACAGGTAATGAAGGGACTTTACAGAGATGATTAACAAGGGCCTCTACTTTTTATTAGACTCATTTTGCTAATCCCTAAAATTAAGGAATTCCAGGTGTATGGAGCCAAGTATGCAAATGATTTCCTTCCGCCTAGCTGCTGATTTCATAAAAGGTCCTCAAACAGAGAAATAAAACACACAGAATGGGAAAGCTTTATGGCACAGTCGAGAATATTGTGCCTTTAAATAGTTCAGACAAGCAGTGCGTGCTGTAAATTTGCCACAGAGACAAATTTGTGCAAAGCTATAAAAAGAGCAAAAGTGAAGCTGAGAGGAGAAGGCTGGAGTGGGGTGGGGGCCGGGAAAACTCTCAAGACCTCAGTGGCCAAGGCCGTGTTGATTCAGCTGAGGCTGCCGCTGCCCGGGGAGCGCTGGTGGGGAGCACGAGGTACAGCGCCGTGGCTCATTCGACACAGAAACAGATGGAGGAGGAAAACTGGAGACCTTTTTATCCAAGAGGGCTGGAAGCATTGCATTTTCTTGGTGTTCTAGTTGTAATGGGTTGGCAAACTATAGGCTGAGTGCCAAAAGCCAACTAACCACCTGTTCTCCCATGGCCCGAGAGCTAAGAACAGTTTTTGCATCTTTAAGCAATTGGGGAAAAAAAACAAAAAACAAAAAAACCCCAGAAAAGCATACTATTTTGTGACATGTGAAAATTGTATGAAATTCAGACTTCAGTGTCCATAAATAAAGTTTCATTGGAATGTAGAATGTAAGATCTATAGCTTCTTTGTTTGACAACAATAAAGTTGAGCAGTTGCAACAGAAACCGTATGGCTTGCAAAGCCTAACCTAGTTCAGAAAAAATTCGAACATCCCTGCTCTAGAGCAGGGGTTCTCAAAGTGTGGTCCCCGGGTCAGCAGCGTTAGTATCACCTGGGATCTTGCTAGAAATGCAGATTCTCCGGTACTACCCAGATCTGCTGAATCAGAAACTCTAGGGATGGGGCCCAGAAATCTATAGTTTAAAGATCCTCCCCTCCTACCCCTCGCCCCTGGCAGGTAATTCTGACCCGCACTTGAGTTTGAGAACCGCTTCTGTAGAGTAACTCCATAGCTAGAGCCTGGTGGGACACTGAATAGTAAATCCTTTCAAGAGTTGGCACAGGGTCTTTATGAAGGTGGGGCATTCTTGGCGGGGAAACTTACAGCCACAGTGGATACCCTGGGCTGCCACCTGGCTGGCTTGCCCCTGAAGGACCATGCTGTAGTAAAGCGAGAGGATTAAATATTGTTGGAAGGCTGGCCACTCCATACACAGAAGTAGCAGGTACTAGTGGGGTCTCCCATTGTACAGATGGGGCAGTAAAGAACTTGCCTACAGTCATACAAGCAGAAGAAACAGGCTTCAAGTATGGGTCTGTGTGACCTCAACATCTGAGTCCCTTCCGCTAGCCTATGGTACCCTTTAATGAACATCCTTACACATTCTGTAAGGACCCATCTCATTTCAGGCTCTGAAAAATTCCTGGGAGCTGGTGACTTGGATTTTGGAGCACACACCCTGCCAAGCATGGGGTCTGCTCTCAGGGCTAGCGTTAGGTGAGAATCATTTTGCAAAGTGAAGGGAAATCAGGGGCCTCTTTGGGAAAATGTCTGGTTATTCACAGTATTTATATGTGTAGAACACAGAATATTCTACTGTGAAAATATCGAGATAACAACTGCTTGGGGAGCATTTTCAGTGAAATATTTATTTGGGAGAACAGGAAACATGTCTAACGATAAAAAAAAATTGTAGGCGCATCTGGGTGAACATTATTTAGCTGCAAGTGTTTGCTTAGATATTTTTAATATACATTTATGCACTTTAAATTTATTTTATTGGGAGAAATAAGGACTTTGGGGAGAAGAGCTGGGGCATAGATATTTAAATGTTCTGGGCAGATGAATACAGCCCCTGGTACGAGATGATGCTCCCAGCTGCTTCTGTTTGACGGATTATCCTGATGCCCTTCGTTTTATTGTAGTGTAAAGTAATGGGTCTGCCTGGAACAGTTTGCTGACAGATGAGAGCCTTGGTCTGTCACTGAAATCCCAAGAATTTAAAGGGGAATACATAGCAATTCACCTGGGCTCCCACTTATTACCTGTGGTGAAGGGCTGGAGGTGGGGGTGGTGCATGTGTGGATTGACTGGCTTTTATTTTAACTTTCAAAGAAGAGATTTCATCTATGTTTCTGCAGAGACCGAAGGTGCAGACAGGCAGGTGAATGTCTGTGCCATCTCCCAGGCACATTAATCAGATTTCCTGCTTTTCCAGTAAAAGGTCACTTTACTCAGACAACTTCTCTTACAGCTCATGTGTGGGACATTTGTAGGGAAGATGTGAGGCAAAGGATCTGGATGGAAAAATCTTCTGCTGTTTTATTTAACTTTTTTATTCTGAAGTGATTATAGACCTGCAAAAGGTTGCAAAAACAGTGCAGAAAACCCCCATGTGCCATTCACTGAGCTTCCCCCAGTGTTAACATCTTACATAACTGTAATACATTATTAAAAAGTGATATTGGTACAATACTGATAACTAGCATACTGGCTTTATTGTGTATCACCAGTTTTTACATGCACTCATTCTGTGTGTGTGTGTATGTGTCTGTCTGTGTAGTTCTGTAAAATGTTACTACATAAACAGATTATCTAATATGTTTTTAATCATTAAATATTAGCAACTATCACCATATTGTTTCTAGCTTTTGAATGATTGAAACATAAAATACAACATACTTTGTATCTTTTATCCCTTCTTTTCAACCACTCTGTCATTGCGGTGGGCCTATGCCCTGATATCATGAGTACTTGAGGCTTCTAGCCCCATCTTTACTCCCTAGGTGATATGAGAAATTGTGAAATGTGATCAAGAGGAAATATACAATTGAGTCACTATGTTAGACATTGTAAGTGTTAACCAGTGAATCTTGTTCCCCTCCATGTTTGGGCACATGGAAGATTATACCTCTCCTCTCTCTTGGAGTTAGCCATGGCCATGTGACTTGCTTTGGTCAGTGACATGAGAGTAGAAGTCTTTCCCAGGTTCCTCCTCTCCTGTCACAGATCATGGGGGTAAAGGTCTATATGGAGATGCCATGAGACCAAAGCCACCTGGAATGCTGAACAATTACATGGAAGATAACCCAATCCAAGAGCGTAACTCAACCAGCAGTGGACTTACCTTGAGTGAAAAATAAACTTTGTTATGTTAAGCCACTGATATTTTGGTATCGTGGTTGCCTAACCTAGCCTTTCCTGACTAGTGCAATGCTGCGGCATGGTGCCATCTTGGGAGAAGAAGACGGGGTAACTGGCTATTCTTCCTCGTGGCATGACCTTGCTAGGATTGCTTGCTCTGCTCTGGGAGAAACTGCTCTTCCATGGCTGGTGGGGTGAAATGGGCCTGGTGTTCCTTCCTGCTTAAGAAGTGTCTTTTTCCACCTCTCTTTGCCCCACCTTAGAAGGCCAAGCAGAACCAAGGTGAGGCCCACTCCTCCTCCTGAATCAGAAACTCTGGAAGTTGGGTCCTGGAATCTGTGTTAATGAGCCTCCAGGTGATTCCAGTTCACATTCAGGCTTCAGATCCACTGGCCTAGATGCTCCCTCACTTCCCTTTCTGTGGCTTATTTGCTGTTTCATGAATCCTTGAAAGTCTAGAAATACTGGAGTTCTGGCTCTCTACCAATCTGCATGGAATCTAGGAACATCTTTTAGAGAAAAGATAAAGCATACTCTGCCCTGCACTGGTGTAAGGGGTGGGATTTTTATAACTCTCACTGATTTTAGGCAAAGGAAAAGATCTCTTTCAAGCTGAATGGGGCCCGAAGGCTTCTCTCCAATTACTCAGAAGTTCTTCTATGGTTGTTTTCTCTTTTTCACCGTCACATGCTCCAGCTCAGATGTTATGGTTACGGTTCATGGTTGGCTGCCTTGCTGCGATTTTCCAGCTTAATTCTTCCATACTCATAGGCATTGTAATTATAACTGTATTTTAAAAGAGGGAAGTGATGCTTATCTCAATGGGAAGAAGTTCTAATAGTACAATCATCAGAGAGATGATTTTTCTCATGGGACTTTCATATCTCCTGGGTGAAGACCCTTTTGGTGTATGCATGGTCAACGTTGGCTATGGTCATTCATACCACTGCATTCATATGCATGCATCACCATACTTGGGTACCTAAACTGCACACTAAGCCTACCTTAGGCACTGAACAGGGGTTCTTCACAATGGTGTGATGTATTTATTCACAGGCAGCAATGAAAACCTCCCTGAGCTGAACTGGCCACACCAGGCATCGCCCCAGCCAAAGCAAGGATCAATACTTGCAGATTGAAATCTTATTATCTGGCCCAGTGTGTAGATCACAAGTCCTTCAGGGGAAAGTCTAGTGAGAAAAAACCAACATCTGGGTTCCAAATTGGACGGCTGTCAGGGATGCCCTGTGCAAAGGTGGAGAAGTGGTGTAGGTTTTGTGAAATGGAACATGGTGGTACCTAGAGTGACTGAGAATTTTACTTTATTATAGGAGGCAGGAGACAGGATGCCATGAACTAAACTACAGACCTGATGGTGCCACCTTTTGCTCCTGTTAGAAAAGAAGAACTCCAAATGAGTAGTGGTGACAGTGTGCTGGCATGTGGGTGCTGGCTTCTCCTCTTTGAGTGGCCCTCACACTTGGGAATATTGCATGTCAAGGGCATTATATTGACAGATTGAGGACTCTTTATAATCAGGCAACCAGGCACCATGGGGGCACAGTGCTGGGTTTTATTTTTCACTTGTTATTAAAAATAATAAGCGCATAACACAGAAAAATTAAAAGATAAAAACATACGTAACAAGCAAGGAAAAATTGCCCAGGATGACAAAACAAAAGGTAACTTTTATTGACAAGTTGGTATATGTACTATCAAAGTTATGTGTAAGATATAATAAAATTGGTATCATACTGAGTATACATTATGGTGTTATATATTTTCCTAAGTAGTACAGAGTAAGCTATTTACTCATATCATTATATAGGCTCTAAAATTATTTAAATCCCTACGTATTTCATTTGTTTGCTTTTTAAATTTTTATTTTTTTATTGAGGTATCGTCGATTTACAATGGTGTATTAATTTCTAGTGTACAGCATAGTGATTCAGTTATACATATATACATTTCTTTTCATATTCTTTTTCATTATAGGCTATTACAAGGTATTGCATATAGTTCCCTATGCTGTACAGTAGGACCTTATTGTTTATCCAGATTCGTGATGATTTTCCTTACAGTTCCAGTTGTACAAGATCTTCTGCCAGAGTCCAGCAGGTATTCTGTGACAATTGTTCCACACTTAGATGTATTTTGATGTATTTGTGGGAGAAGGTGAGCTCTGCATCCTTCTATTCTGCCATCTTGAAACCCTTCTCCATTTGTTTGCTTTTTAAAATTTATTTATTCATTGTTGGATAAACATTACTGGGGCCTGGCTGGGCCATAGGTATTCAGTGGTAAGGAGAGATGCCCCTTAGGGTACCCCCTTCTGTCTTGTCCGGGTTGGAAATCACACTCAGGTGCCTTCCATCTCCCACCCAATGTGCTGTGGGGAGGGGTGGCTCATGACCCCTGTACTTTGAGTGCATGTACTTTGGAGTTTCCAGGACTCAACTTGCTGCAGATAAATTGGAAACTGCTGCTTTGGCCGCCTGCAGGGTGAGGCCTGATGTCCGTAGGGTTCCGATCGATGACAAGGTTGTGTAATAAGCAGACCACCTCTCCTCCTGAGGGAACCCGCTGATTCATGGCACTGCATCCCGGGTTTCCTTCCAGCTCAGTGCTGCTTGCTGGGCTGGGCCATTTATCTTTGACAAAATCTCTACCTGAAGCTTTCCTCAAACTCCAGAGAAGCCCATGAGGCCCAGACACGTGATTGGGGCAGACTCACGGAAGTAAGTAAAGGGGGACCATTTAGAAAATGCCAGCCTTTCCAGCATGAAAATAGGATGTACCTTGGGGTGTATTCAGCACCACAACAAAGGGTTTGCCGAGGTCCACATCCATGAAATAAGTTTAATTTATTTTTCTCTCGGTAAACTTCACTATTGCTGCTCTATGTTCCCTTTGGGCTTGGGCTCGTTCTCTGCCATTCATTGGCACAATTGCTGAGTACCCTGAGCTTTCAAGTAAGTTATTCCAAAATCTAATACCTTGTTTGATTCTTGGGAATGCAGAATGCATTTTGGGGGGGTCCATAAGGATCATGTGAAAAATAGTGGATAGGTGTTCATGGAGGGTCCTCAAAACCAGTTTAGTGTGTGATGTAGCCAAAGGTAACATCGGGTGCACAAGGATGACGTTTCCATTCTGGCAGCGAGGCAGGAGGGAATCTTTTCTCTCCATTCTAGTACAAGTCTAGCCCTTAATGAAGTTTTACATAAGTTAAGTTTGCTTTTGACTTTTTGTCGGCCTTTCTTATTGAGCTCGTCTCTCACTTTTGAGGACTCACTCCCTGTCAGAAACTCACTAGAGGACCTCAACCCCAAATCTGCTTATTCTTGTCACCAGTTAGACTGAGGGATCTCTGACAGCAAAGGTGGTGACTTTCAATCTTCATTTTCTTCATTTTCCTCCAGAGCATTTGGTGCAGTGCTCCACACTTCCATGGATGGTCAGTAAGTGCAATTGAGTGAGCACCAGTGGCAGTGATAATAGTAGAAAACCCTGTGGTGATACAAAGTAGGGCAGGTGAAGATAGATATAGTTACATATATTGGATAAAGCAAAAGTAGATTGAAAAAGATTGAAATAAAGGAGCAGAAAATGGTATTCATGCATTCATTCATGTACTCTGTTCAACAGCTGTTCTTTGGGTACCAATTATGGACCATCTTTGCTACCAGTTTTGGGGATACCATGGTGAGCAAGACTTTGTCTTCATGGAACTTACATTCTAGATAGACAAAGGGCATCAGTTAAATTAATTCACAAGAGTAAACTAGGTTGTGATTGTGGCTATTCAAGATAAAAGCAAAATAATTTGACACTTAGTTTGAGAATGGCCTCTGGGTGCTGAGGAAGTGTTCACTATGGAGACCAGGCGGGAGGGGAGACCTACAGTTAAGGGGGAACCAGCCGTGGGAAGGGCTGAGGAGGAGCAGCAGGCAGTGAGGACAGCAAGGCCAAAGGCCCGAGCAGGGAACCACGATGTGTGTTTGAGGAGCTGAAAGGAGGCCCGGGGATGGTAGCTTGTGAAGGGGTCGGGGCAGGTGGGAGGAGAGGAAGCTGGAGGTTGGTAGGGCTGGAACATGTTGGGCCTTAGAGGCTACAGTGAAGGTGTGGATTTTACTCTAAGGAAAACAGAAGCAAAGAAGTGATGTCATCTGATAAAAATCATGGGTATACTACTGATAATAACTTAACTTTCTGTTGCAGTACACACAGTGCTTCCAAGGCTATCATAATCTTCAGTGATTTAGTGGATTGAATATTTTGATTCCCTGTCTTGTAAAAGGACACAATGGGTTACAAGTTCCAGAAGACTTTCCAATATTGTAAAATGCTTGCAGTGCTAAAACTGGCTGAGCACGACTAACATCTTATGTTTGTAAAGGCCTGTTGAGATCTGTCTGGGTTTCAAAATTATGATCATTACAAACCCTGACTCTTGTCCAGCTAGAGATTGAGTTGAATGTGCAAAGGTCTGGGGACAGAGCTGAGAAACTGTTTTCAAAAAACAGACACATAGTTATAATTCTAATATATATATATATAATTATAAAATATTTATTATTTTATAAATTAATATATATTTACAAATTACTTTAAAAATTAGTTCCTGACATGACTTTTTTGCCTTTGTCAGTTAAGCCCTGTCTTATAAAAGTGCTGAGAAGTGTTCTTGCAAACTGAGCACTCCAAGTGTTTGGATGCTGGTGACTGAGAATTCACTGTGCTGTAATTAGAGAATTGGCCACCTTGATTGGCTGCAGAGAATTATAGGAACACCAAATAACGTTACAACAATTATGCCCCTGCAATTAGCAACCAATAAAGCAGCAGACCTCATTGATATAGCTGTCCTACTTAGTAAAAATATTGGAAAACAAACACCCTAGAAAACAAATAGCATGTAACTAGCTCTGGCAAAAGAGCAAAAGTGAACTTGGCTCCAGTGGGAAATCTGCAAACAGTCAGGCCTGGGCTGAGGGAGAGCAGTCCCTGAGTACAGGCTAGCATCCTTCACCCACAGCAGCTGGTTCTCATGTTTCCCGTGTATCTGAAGTACCATTGTAAGTGTTTAACAGGCACGGCAGCATTTCATCCTCACAGCAACCCACCAAGGGAGCTACATTATTTGCTCCATTTCACAGATGGGGAAGCTGAGGCCCAGAGAAGTTGCACCATCGCAGGTAGCAGAGCCTTGATTTAAGCCAGAATTTAAGTTAAACTTAGAGTCTGTGTGCTGATACTTAGGTTATCCAGCTTTCCTGAGCTGGAGCCTCAATAATGCTTCCTAATGACTTTCCCCCCCTAAATTGATTGCTGTTCAGACTTTAGGTAGTAGAGCCCTGTTGTAAAATTAAATCCTCTTTGACAGACATAAGCCATCTAAAGCATGCTCAAAGGTGTTTGCTTACCACTTGTATTTTGCTATTTAATTTTCAGCAGCCTATACTGGTGATATAACTTCAGGGTGCAGGTACGCTAAACTGAGGCACATCAAGATCGTTGGACTCAGCTGGGATTTCTATGAATGGGGAACTTCAGTCTGCCCTGGACCCTTTAAACGGACTCACTGCCCACTCGTTACTGGATGGCTTCCACCTGGTCCTCTACTCCAAATTCATCCGGCCTTTCCCTCTTCACCCCCATTTGTCCTGCTTATTCTCCTCTGCTCTTGGTCCCCCAACACCCTGCCCTCACCCCAGTTCCCCTAAAGTCCTCCAGGTTCGAGGAACTACTTTGTTCTCTTTGTTCTGATCAGACTTCAGAATCCCCTCTTCGGCATGTCCATTCAAGAAGCAGAGCAATGTGGAGCTTAAAAACTTGGTGGGGGAAGGGTATAGCTCCAGTGGTAGAGCACAGGCTTAGCACACACAGGGTCCTGGGTTCAATCCCCAGTACCTCCTCTAAAAATAAATAAATAAGCAAACCTAATTACCTCCACCCATTTTTTTTAACTAAAAAAAAAAAAAAAAACCCCTTGATTTTGCATCCACTCCTGTTGACCCTGAATGAAATATTTCACCAGTCTGAGCCTCGGAGTCCTCATCTGCAAAATGTAAATATCAATAGCGTCATCTCCTCTTGGCTGGTGGCTGGCCTGTGATGGAATCATGCTCGAACTGTCCGTTTCTATCAGGTGCCCCTATATGCTTGTGACGTGATGGAACTGTGCCTGGCACACTGAGGGTGCTCATTATAAGATAACTATTACCATTAAGAGAAATCTTTGTTCACTCTGCCCTGGCCAGTGGTGTGGGACCACTGTCCACCCAGGGACAGAATGGGAAGAGAGTTAGCTGTGTGAGAACAAACATCGTGCCTGTATTGTTTCTTTTGTGTTCCCAGTGTCAAGGATAGCTCTTGGCAAATTACAGTAATAACTCGAAGGAAAGTAGTGCACATTTATTGAGCACATACTAATTGTTAGGTGCTATATTAAGCAATTTATCTATGAAATTTAATCCTCACAAGGATTCTCTGGGGTAATTCCTTTTATTTTTCCCCCATTTTGTAGAATGAGAGCTGAACTTCAGAGAGGTGAAGTGATTTGTCTTGACTCACATAGTGGCAGAAAAGCTAGAGTTCAAAGCAAGAATGGTTTGACTGTAAACCCTGAGCTTTAACCACAGAATATGCTGCTTCAGTAGATAGTGAAGGAAGGAGGTGAGGAGGGAGGGAGGAAGAAGACAGAAGGAAGAAAGGAAAGGAGGGAGAGAAAGAGGGAGGAAGAGAGTGAGAAAGGAAAGGAAAGATGCCCTCTGGCTTAAGTCCTTGTTCTTAAACTTTGCAGCACACTGGAACCATTTGGCCAACTTAAAAAAAAATACTGATGCCTGGGTCCCACCCCCAGCAATTCTAGTTTAATTGGTCTGGTCTGCAGCCTGGTCATCAGGATTGTAAATGCTCCCAGGGGATTCTGAGTGCAGCCGAGGTTGAGACCCACTGCCTTAGCTGGAACACATCCCCCATCCTCCAAGGTGGCCAGAGGGCACTTTTCATTAGCACATGTGAGTGGCACCTGAGGCCTCCGAATGGAGGCTGCAGGTGCGCTGGGCTCTGAAGGGCAGGGGGACCTGCAGGGCCGGGTGGCGTGGTTGATATAGAACCTGGAGGGGCATGGGGTTCAGGAAGCGAGGTTTATTACAGTCCAAATGACAAAACCTTCTGTGCCGAGCTGCATGCCGATGGTGCTCAGACTGCAGGAGGGGATCGATGCAGTCCCTTCTGGTGAGTGTCCCCCTCACTATGGTGACAGGGCGCCTTGTGTCTGGGATTTCCTGCACAATGACTTTTCCAGACGGCCCCAGGCTGGTGCCCTGGGCTGCCTCAAGGCCTGGCTCTTGGGGCTGGGCAACTTGTCATGGGTTGAACTGGAGAGTCCCAGCCAGGCTGGACTAGCCCTGGGGCTTGGCATGAGGAGGGGAAGAAGAACATTTGTTTCTTGGACAGAATGTCTGAACCATGCTGGGAGCTGCTGCAATTATCTGGGTTGCGTGGCCAAGGGATATAGCATTTCCTTTGATTCAGGAAGGAGAGCGACCTCTTTAAATGTGAGTCGGTGAGTATTCCTGAGATTCCTTGCCAAGCCTGGAACTGGAAGCCAGTCTGCAGAGTTCCCCATCTTCGCTGTGCAGGCGGTCTGCTCTCCATCTCTTGGCAGCCGCAAGATCATCAGCACGTGGGAGATCTGCCCTCTGCAAAACGAGACAAAAAATAATCAAACAAAAATAGCCATTCTCCATGCTTGGCCCAGCCATCAATGCAAAATGTTCTTGAGGCTCATAATAAAAGCGGCTATTCATGTTGCTTGGATCCCAGACCTTGTGCTAAGTGCTTTACATGATTAGCTCATCTAGTCCACACTTGCTCTCCAACTGGTAGATAACATCCCCATTTTATAGAAAAGTAACTTGAGGTTCAGAGAGGTTAAAGTAAGTTGCCCAAGGTCAAAGAGCTTGTGATCAGCTAAAGCAGGATCTGGACTAAGTTCCACCAAAGGGTATGTGCTCAGTGTCCTCACTACAATGCCTCTATCAGAGTAGACACTCTATTTTATCTGTCTCTGAATTTCTGGTCCCTTGCACAGAGTCTGATGCCTAGAAGACTCACGATATTGTTTGCTGAGTAGATGGATGGATGGATGAATAAATGAATGAATGAACCAGTGAAGCCATTACATGATTCTGACCTCAGTTCTTCATTTGCTAAATGGAGGTTATGAGGACAAGAGAAGTGACACAAAGCTTTAGTGTATGGAAACATCATACATTGGTAAGGCTTGCTGATACTAATTAAAATGCTCAAAAAATTACAGTGAGAGGATAAAATTGCTCATTGAAGCTATTTAAAATTTGTCTATTTATTTATTTCACTGATCACAAAAAATAACAGCAGTAAGTCATCATATATGAAGGATCTAAAAAGTTTTCCAAAAGATAGAGGAATGAAGTGAAAGGAGATTCTATTTCAGATCATTCTTTTGGCTCATGTAACTCAGTGTTCATGGAGGTTGGAGAGTTTGGAGCTGGAAAGGAATTCTGAGACCATGGATGAAATGCCCTGTGCTAGAAATAAGGAAACTCAGAGAAGTTTAGCCACTTAACCAAAGTCATAGAGAAAGTGGGTGGCAGGGCTGCAAGGAGGATCTGAGAGTCTGGTTTGTAGCCACGCTCACACCTTTTTCTCCTGCCTGGAGCTGGGCTGAGCGTAGCTTCTTCAAGCCAAAGGGTGGCCTGTGAGTTGCATGCCTGCAGCCGGGCCTGGCAGACCAACAACGGCGTGATTGATGGTTCCTCTTCTTTTGTCATTTATTTGCCTTGTTTTTTTTTTTTTTTTTTTTTTTTTTTTTTTTTTTTGCCTTCCCCCAACAGAGCTGATAAGGAAGGTTTTGCTAGAGAATCATGTATCTCTTCTTTTTTTTTTTTTTTTTTCCTTTGACCAGTGAGATGCAGTTTTCATTACTCTGGCCACTTTTCAAGGGTAAGCAGTGTTGCATTATTTAGCAGCTAAACTGGGTCGTCAGAGGCCTCTTAATGTTGAGGTGCTTTTCTCTGTTCTCTGGGTCCCCACAAATGACCCACCCATTCAAGCCAGAATTTCCGTCTGATCTGATCTTTTTTTTTTGCTCATGACGCTGACCAAAATTTGGAAGTGGATAGTTCATTCCCACACTGCCTTTGAGGCAGTGGGACGTGGTACAACAGTGTATAGTGGGACGGACAGATTGTGAGACCAGGTTCTGTATGGACCGTACTGGGTGGAGTCCAGCAAGTCACTTCACTTCTCTGAACTTCGTTTCTACATCTGTGACTCTGAGATCTGGACAGGGACTAGGTTGAAGGAAGAAGGGCATCCAGGTGCAACATTTACAGAGGCACTGATGCATGACCCCGGAAGTGCGTGCCCCTTAAATGCTGCATCTCAGAAGACTCTTCTGCCTCACTGCGGTCCAGGCTCTTGTTGAGATTGTTAAGATAATAGCCACTAACACTTATTTAGCATTTACTGTACGCCTGTCACTGTCTCAAGAGCTCTGTATGCCTTGCATGTCTCTAAGGCAGGTGTTGCTAGTATCACCATTTTGATAGATAAGGAAACTGAGCTAGAGGTCGGTACTCACCCGCAATCACAGAGTTTATAAGTGGCAGAGTCAAGATCTCTACTCAGCAGTCTGACACTTAGTAGGTGCTTAAATAAATGCTCGGCGGTTATTCAGGTGGTGATTATTATTCAGGTGTGAATTCAGCCTCCACTCTCCTCCCTCCCCTGCAGCAGCCAGAATTTTGTTCAGGACCTCAAGTGGCGTCTGACCACCTCCGCCGGTCTTGGAGATGACAGATCCGTTTACAGCGCTGCCGAATGGAGTCATATTAAGTTATCCATCTCTGCCAAATGCTATTCATTGTGAGATCTACCCCATAATGAAGCATGATGGATTGCTTCTTTTGGCCAGAGAATAACTTAACCTCTGACTTGAGATGGAGGTATGTTTTCCATGAAAAGGTGGTTAACAGCCTCTTCCACTTGTCAGAAATACGGGCCAAGGCTGTGTGAAGTGCCAAGAGCTATATTACGTCCTCGAAGTCTGTGAAAATAAATTCCTCTCGATATATTATGTATTTAGTTCCCCATCTGGGTTTCCAGGAATTAGGGCTGTTATTGTACAGTCTAATTTTAAATCTGGAGCTTTATTATTCAAAAGAAATGTCTCCCCCACCCCCTGTTCTTTTCCCTCCTTCTTGTTCTGTGTGCATTCTGTAGCGGCTTTAATTGAGTTTTCCCCACAAGGATTCTATTGCAACTTCAGGGCTTGAATATCCTGATAGTCAATGAAGCTTGAAAAAAAGAGAGCTTTTGCAGCCGTGAGTGTATTCACATACAGAATCCCTCATTTCCATGGAGAAGTACAAATATGTCCAAGTGAGGCGGTTTTATATTAACTTTGGGGTGGGAGGTGGAATCAGCATGTGAGAACTCACTCGCTGCCTTGTGGCTGTTCACGAAGGGAGCTCTGGCCACTGGGGTTCTGGTCAGGGCCTGGGCCTGGGCAGGGAACCTGGGTCCCAGAGCCCCGCCCCACTGATCTTTTCTGCTCCCTCCTCCCTCTCTGTCTTTCCCCCAGCGCAGGGGTGAAGTCGGTCTGTATCAAATGGACATTAACCTATAGAAACCTAGGCTGAGGCCCCTTTACACACTAACTCTTCCTTTCCTGCCTCTCGAGGTGGGTGTGTCTGGGGGTGGAGGATAACAGGGGGTGCTCTCTGTTCCTTTACCTCACTCCTTTGGAACTCCTCTTCTGCATACTGATCTGAACCTTCTTCACTTTTTCCCTGTCTTCGAAATGAGAATACCCATCTCTGAAAATGATTTGTAACCTATGAGGCACATGCAAAATAAATATAACTCAAATTAAATTTTTACAATAGCTTTAACCTTCCTAAGGGAGTGTTGGTATAGTGCATGACAGTGCTTCAGGGCGCCCTGGTCTCTCTCCTCTCAGCTGGGTGATCTTAGGTCAATGTCTTAACCCCTTGGATTCTGTTTCCTCATCTCTGAAGTAAGACTTACTACCATGTTTATCTCAAAGGTCGTTGTGAGTATTTAATGAGGCATTGTATTCAAAGACTTTTACTTAGTGCTGGCCATTAGCCCTCAATAATTGTCGGTGCTGCTGATGGGGGGACGTGGCTATTATTATTACTGTTTATTACTGTTATTATTATAATGTCTCTGGATGCCAAGTCCCTCCCTTACTCTGGAGTATTCCATTTAAAGGCAGGCTGGTCTTAGAGTGGAACGTGATTCCTGTTACTTCCCCTGCCTTGCAGCAGCACCAGGAACTGGTTCCTTGAACTAGAGACGAATGCACACGTGGTCTCTAGTGAATGCTGGGCAAGGAGCAAGGGTGGAAAATTCCAGGTCTGGCTGCTGCCCGGGTGGCTGACCCTATTAACCATTAACAGTTTATCTTGAATCTGATTCTGATTACATCCAATTTGTTCTCTCGCCCCCCTTCTTCCCTGGTTCCCTTCTAGAATTTACATTAGAAAATGAACAGCCAGCATATCCCATTTGTTAGCGTCCAAGTCACTGGCCATTTTCTCGTGTTGGCTCACCTAGGCATTCTCTTGGTTTTACTAACTCACTATATCATCCTGGATGGAGGAGAGGGGGATGTTTTCTCTGGGCCTGTTTTTCCATCTGAGAAAGAAGACGGCTAACCATCAACCATCCTACACTGTCTTGATCTTGTCAGGAATTTAGAGGCAATGGCTTTGGGCTTCTAAACACAATGGCACTTCAAAAACACTGTAATATAGTGTTGCATATTATGTAGAGATAGGGTGGTTGCAAAAGACTGCTGAGAATTGTGCATGATCACAATTGCCCCTGGAACTGTTATAAATGGCCCAATTAGGGAAACATCTATGATATGGATGTATATTAATATGGCTGGGTCAATGTAAAATGTATACAGACTATACATAACCTGGAGGATATAACAGAACAACATGCCAAGTGTAATTGTATGCTGCTCTATAAAGAGAGCACTTGTAGTTAGGTTTAAACATTAAATACATGCTTGATTCTGCTCCTCTCTACAAAACTGAATTATTCTGCTTTTCTATGAAAGAAATTCTGTGGAAACAAATTGTGTTTCAAGATTCAGAGTTGAGTTTCTCAACTATCACATAAGTCTTATTAGAAGGGGAGAGCCCCTATAAGTTTGTCCTATAGACACAGTGCCAAACTTTGGCCTTATTTTACTGTACATAATATAAGAATAAAAATCCTCTCGACTGGATCACACCAATGGACCCTCAGACAAGGGGCCATCTCCTACGGATTCACATAGATCCTTAAGTCTACAATTCCACTTACTCTAGGCCAGTTACCCAGAGAAAATACTGTACTTTCAGTTTTCACAATAATAGCAGTGAAAGCCAACATTTACTGACTGCTTTCTGTGTTCCAGGTGCTGTACTGAACCCTTCAAATATACTGTTTTATTTGAGCAAGGTAGTATTATTATTCCTGTTTGCTAACAGTAAAAATGAGGCATAGAGATTTTAAGTTTCAGTGAGTAGCCCATGGTCACACAACTAGGGACACAGCACCCTGGGTAATGATGCTAGCAGTCTGATTCCAGAGTTCATGCTCTCCGCTATGGCCTGAATGTTTATGTACACTCAGAATTCATATGTTGATACCCTAACCCTCAAAGGTGATGGTATTAGTAGGTGGGGCCTTTGAGAGGTGATTAGGTCATGTCCTCATTAATAGGATTAGTGCCCTTATAAAAGAGACCCTACAGAGCTCCTTAGCCCCTTCGATCATGTGAAGCCACAGCGAGGAAGTGCCCTCAATTAACCAGAAAGACGGCTTTCAACTGAACACAACTATGTTGGGCCATGCTGGCACCTTAATCTCAAAGCCATGAGAAAATTTCTGTTGTTTATAAGCAACCCAGTCTGAGGTATTCTGTTATAGCAACACAAACAGACTAAGACACTCTGTCTTTTACCCTTGGTGCCTCCCCTTCGCACCTGGGCAAGCCATTTTATCTCTCAATATCTTAGTTTCCCCACTATGAGCTGAAGAAAATGATTTCTGAATGGGAAACTTGCCCAAAGGCTCTGAAATAATGCTTGGGAATCACCGTGAAACTTTATAGTGGTGGAAGTTCATATAGGCTGATGCTAATTTAAAAATGAAGGTGGGCTGGGTAATTGGACCATAGCCTTCTAGTGCTGCCCTAGTGACAGCTGGTCAAAGAGACCCGTCAATACTTTCTTGTCCCCCTAAGCTCTGGCACTGCCCCTTCATCAGAGGCTGTCTGCTGACGGGGAGTAGGGGAGGCAGAGTCCAGTGAACACATCCCTCTAATCCTAGAATTCTATTTTTAGTCAGGGGTGGTTCTGACTTTTCTTCTAATCTGTGAAGTTTTCAAGGAGTGCCCCGACCTATGATTCAGAAAGGGCTGAATCAGTAACGATTAAGGAAATGACCACCAAATCTGTTGACTTAAAAAAAGTGAGTCCCTGCCTATTAGACTGACTGCTTAGATACCTATTCATCTGTGATAAATTGCCTTAATAAATCCCATTGAGCGGGGGAACTATGAGAATGGAGCAGGGATGAGAATAGAGGGCATTCTTCTCCAGGGAGATGAGACAATATAATATGCAGTGTCCTGGGATTGTTATAATGCACTTATTGAAATGACACTAATGCTGGAAAGTTTGTGAAAGAAAGCGGGGCATTTTTCTATGTGGTAGGGAAAAAGAAAACCAGCTCAGCTTGTTCATCCCTCAGAGGAACATTTTGACACCCAGTTAAGGGAGAGAGAGGGGGCCCTGGGGTCTGGCTGCAGCACCCGCCTGACAGGTTTGTGGGAGGGGGTGCTGGATGTTAAGTGGAACTTAGTTTCAGGCAGCCTTGTGCGATGATGTCTGAGGGAGGCTGCCAGCACTGTGGAATCCGAAGCTCTGAGGTGGAGTCCAGGCTCCTCCTTGTTGGCTGTGTGACTTTGACCTAATCTCTTAGTGCCCTCCATTTCCAAGCACCTCATTGGGCTGATAGGGGCACAGATCTGATTGATGACAGGAACTTATTAACTGTTAGTCACTGCTCAGAAGTTAAAAATAGTCCTATATTTGATCGATGTTTATCAAGCACTTATTCTGTGTGAGAAACTGTCCTTGACTCTTGGGGTACAGCTCTGAACCAAGTTACACAGTACCTTTTCTCATGGAATTTGATTCCAGGTGATGGAGACAAAGAATAGCAAATAAATATATAAGATAAGACTAGAAGATTTGAGAGGGGAAGTGATAGCATCTGATCTGAGTTTCAAGAGGATGGAAAATTGAAGACTAAACAAATGCTTGCTTCCTAGTTTTGTTGGAAGGACGTAACTCAGAAACCCTCATTAATACTGTCTTTTTCAATGCATCATAATATATAGACATAGCATGTAGCAAAAGGATTTAATCTTTAAAATTTCATACAGATGTCAATTTCATAGCAAATTTCTGAGGCAATTTTATATTCAGTTTAAAATTTCTCCTGCATATAATCTATATAACTTGGTTATAAACCTATTTTCAAAGTTGATCTTAAATATTGAATTTGTTAGGTCCGGAGGACTATTTAATGGCAAGTTACTGACTATCCCCCCACCTACCTACTAATGGATGTATTTTTTAATGGACTTTTACGGAGTGCCATGAGTATTGTGCTGAAAGCCCTGTGGTGACCAAGATACGGCCCCACTCCCACAGCTACAGCCATCAGCCCTTTTAGGGTTAGTAGGCTCCAGAATGCAGCCTGAGATTTGCTGTGGTGAGGAGGACTTTGCAGCCAGCTGTGAATTCCTTATGCTCTCAGGTTAGCTGAGGCTGAAGGTATCCGAGTAGCAGGTAGGGCAGCTGGGCCTGGGCCTAGTAAAGAGTGGCTGGATTTAAGGAGAGGGACTTCTAATGTCAGAACAATCGCATCTCCAAGCCCAGAGGGCCCTCGCAGGCTGGCTGTCTTTGCTTCCTTCTGATGTAAGTTCTGTGTAGAGCAGACCCCAGGAACACAGTACGGATCTCTTTTCCTTCTAGAGAAAAATTGATCTCTTTTCTCAGCATTTATTCAAATTTCCTTTATTTCCTGGACAGGTTTTTTTTTTTTCTTTCAACTTTTTAGTTTGACCCAATTTTAGATTTACAGAAAAGTTGCAAAAATAGAGAGGTTCTGTATACCCATCACGCAGCTGCCATTAATGTTAACATCTTACATAATCATACTTAAGTGATCAAAAACCAAGAAATTAAAACTTTGGTACAATATTTTTAACTAAATGGTGGGCCCTGTCCAAATCTCTTTTCCCAGTGCTCTTTTTCTCTTCCAGGATCTAATCGAGGATCTCACATTACATTTTGTTGCTACTTTTCCTTAGTCTCTTCCAATCTGTGACTATTCCTTAGACTCTCCTTGTTCCTAACGATCCCTAAGGGCAGAAAACCCCTAAAAGAGCTATTTAAGCAATGTTAGGGTTACAGAGTTTTGCTGCTGGATGGATATTCTCAAGTAATGAGGTTCCCATCATCAGGAGCATTCCAGGAAAGTTGGAATGATTTGACTCTAATAGATGTTGCAAAGGGAATATATGTAGGCACAGGAAGGGGGCTTGATGACATGGAAGTTACACTTTATTTAGCTCTAACAGTGAGGATGAGAAACAATGGCTCTCACTGTAGCACTCTGAGCTCAGCACTGTGATCACCTGATTTGAATCTGTGAAATAATTTTATTTTTCTGGGCCTCAGTTTCCTACTCTGTAAAGAGGGGGCCAATAACAACTCAAATCTTGGGATAGTTATGAGAAATAAATGGAATAGAACATGCAGAGTATTTGATGGCAAACCTGAAACATGGAAAATGTTCCTTATATGTTAATTACTATTATTATTATTATTATTATTATTATTATTATTATTATTATTATTATTATTTACCATGTATATGCTATTTGCCAAAAATTATGCTAAGCCCTTTGACAATATATCTCAATTTGTCCTTACAGCTCCCCTGCAGGTAGTTGTTATTTGCATTTTCCAGATAAGAACCTGAGGCTCACAAGTGGCTTCAGACCTATTTTTCACCACTCCAGAGCCCATGTTCTTTGAATTGCTGCCCTGTTGCCTCACCCATAATAATGGAGCAATTTCAAGCATGTGGCATTTTGGAGCTCTTTCTCATTTATGGGTCTCTCTTTATCTTCAAAACATTCCTTGAGAGTTGGGACAATGACGTCACATTTGATAGGTAGCGAAAGTGAGGGGCAGTTTTAGAAGGAAGTGAGATGCTTCTTCTCATCCATATATACCTTCTTTCTGGCAAGATGCTATTAGAATCTCATCAAGGCTCTTCCAAGCCCTTAATAAGCATGCACTAACTTTCACAAAGTATTTTTGAGTTGCCCTGTCCAGTTATTCAGTATGAGGCTTCAAACCCATCTCATGCAGACGATGCCTCCTGGGGTGGGTGGCAAAGACTCTGTGGCCAGCTTAGTGTCAGGACCTCCAGCTTCTCCCTGAGCCCCTGGAGCTCTCTGGCTAAGACAACTTGAAATCATTCCATGTTTGCCGAACAATGTTGTAATTTAGGATTTGTGTTTTCTCTTCACATTGTAAACTGAGACCCCAAACCACAAAGACTGGGTCTCTTGTGGCTTGAATTTAAGGAGCAAACATTGACCATGATTCTAATGTTTGGGGAATGGCATTAGAGACACTAAGATAATATGAAAGTAAGCATTGATATCTTTTAACTCTCCTTGAAAGGAGATCAAGCCAAATGGTAAGTTAGGTAAGGCAAACATCCTTTTAGTTTAAAACATATTCTCTGAGCACTGTGCATTTTGGGGACCATGGACAAATGAGACATCAGCACTAGAGACAGCGGAACGATCACAAATGATATCTGCTATATGCTAGGTGATATGTGTGTTTGCAGCCTTATTTTATTTCTTCATAAATAACTCTACAATGTGATTTTTATTTATTTTATTTTATGGAGATCCAGAGAGATTGAATAAGCCAGCCAAGATCACACAGCAAGTAGGTACAGACCCAAGATTTGAGCACAGGTCCTACTGATCCCAGAGGCCATGCTCATTATATATTGCCACAAGGCTCTTAAAGAACATACAGACTGGTATGCAAAACACACAGGTAATTTTATCCTTGTGATGTGGTAGTTGAACTACCAATTGTGTTTTCCCTCATAATTCTATGAGAAAACACCATAGGGAGGTTCCCAAATCTGTTTCAGGATGTGGGTCCCAACCTTCCAGGGAGGACCTTCCAGAGGTCTTCCCAAGCTCCGTTTATACCTCCCCCTTTTCCCCAATATGAGGTGAGTGTGCACACGGTTTCTCATCTTACAAAGCTAGAATGGAGACAGTGGAGAAGGGATTGAATAAAATATCTGCCTAGCAACGACCATGTGTTAAAACCAGATAAATTCAATTTATCATTAAAAAAAAATTGAATAGTAAAGAGTCTGGTTCATAGTGGGCATTCAATATAGGGGAGTTGAATGAATTAATGGGTGTAAATAAATAAAATTTGAGACCCAAAGTGGTTAATAGAATAACAGAGTGAACAGCTTTTGCACAATATGGGCCTGGTGAGTTGGCTCTAGCTCTATCCCCAGTTTGGTAGTTTCTTACAGAACTAGACATACTCTTATCATATTATCCAGCAATCACATTCCTTGATATTTACCCAAAGGTGCTGAAAATTTATGTCCACACAAAAAGTTGCACATGAATATTTATAGCAGCTTGATTCCTAATTGCCAAAACTTGGAAGCAACCAAGACATCCTTTGGTAGATGAATGGGTAAATAAACTGTGATACATCCAAACAAAGGAATATTATTCAGTGCTAAAAAGAAACAAGTTGACCAAGCCATGAAAAGACATGCAGGGATCTTAAATGCAAATTACTAAGTGAAAGAAGCCAATTGGAAAAGGCTACATACTGTATGATTCTAACTATGATATTCTGGAAAAGGTAAAACTATGGAGACAGCAAAAAGATCAGTGATTGCCAGAGGTGGAAAGGTGGGGAGGGATGAACAGGTAAAGCACAGAGGATTTTTAGGGCAGTAAAACTACTCTATGCGCGATACTATCATCATGGCTGCAAGTCATTATACATTTTCCCAAACCCATAGAATGTACACCACCACGAGTGAACCATAGTGTAAGCTGTAGACTTTTGGAGGTAATGATGTGTCAAGGTAGGTTCATCAGTTGTGACAAATGTATCCCTCTGGTGGAGGGTGTTGATAGTGGGGGAGGATATGCATGTGTGGAAGCAGGAAGTATATGGGAAATCTCTGTACCTTCCCCTCAATTTTGCTGTGAACTTAAGATTGCTATAAAAGTCTTAAAAATGAAAGCAAAAACAAACAAGTAAAAACTAAAGCCCTGAAGAAGGGAATTTCCTCAATTTGCTTCAGTATATCTCCAAAAGCCTACAGCTGCTAACCTACTTCGTGGTGAGAAACTCAAAGCTTTCCCACTAAGGGCAGGAACAAGTCAGAGATGTTCCCTCTCACCACTGCTTGGAAGGGAGGAAGGAAAGGAAGGAGGGAAGAAAGGAGGAAGAGAAAGAAAGAGAAATTGTAAAGCTTTGAAAAAAGGATTAGAGGGGAAAGCTTGGGAATCTTAACCCTTAAGACTTACTGTCCTTGCTTTTGTCCAGTTCACCTGAGGAGGTTTGCTTTCCTCGGGTCCTTTCCTAGGCTGTGATTCTGGGAGGTGTAACCCAGTTCCTGCCTGGCTCTAGACAATTGGCTACAATCCCCGCTCAAGCTTGTTTAGCCATAAACCATGAATTGTTTTTCACCTTCACCAAAAATATTTAGCAAATGAGGTAACAAACATGCCCATCTTGTCTCACTAATGATTTCTGTGTAATTAATTCATGTTAGTAAGGAAAAACACACTGAGGGGCTGCCATGTGTGGCTTTGTTTTATTTTTTACTAATTTGTGAGAATCATGATATTTATATTATGTACCATCTGAAGGCCGATATGAAAGTCTTTGCTTTGTGTGATTAATGCTGCCTTGTTTTTCAAGGGATTTCAGGTTCCACCTGGTAAGAAGGTGAGAACAAGAATGATTTGTTCTGAGCTGACGAGCTCCCCTGACTGATGGCATTAAGCTGTGTCACCAGAGGCCCGGCCCCAGTGAGGTGGGTAGGCCTTGGTGGTACTCAGCTCTGAGCAATGACTGATGATGGCCACATCATGGTGCAGCCTAGGGTGGTCAGATCTTCCGCATTTCTTAGGAGAGGCTAGGACTCTAGTGCTGTAGGTAGCATCTTCCAATGTTTAAATCTTGTCAGTTGTTTCTACGTGAAAATTCTGGTTTTAAATTGTGAGAGTCAAACAAATATGAGTGTGGGGTGGTTTCTGGAGTCCAGGTGAAGGATGGCCTGGACACAGCCTAGACTCAGGGATTGGTCTCTTATCTGTGGCTACCCTTGCTCACAGTTGCCATGAAGGGGGCAGATCTATAGGGAGCCATGCAAGCCAAGCCCACAGCTCTTCTATACAAGTTCCCTGTTTTGTGGTCTTTCAGGGACTTTGAGGTGCTGCATGAGAAAAAAAATGAGGCAATGAATGTGAAGTAACTAGTTTTAATACCTGAAGGCAAGAACTGAAAACTGGAGGCCTTGGACCTCTCTGGCCAGCTGAAGGGTTGCTTTTGATCTACGCAGTGTGCCTGTCCACTCCCTAGCCCTCTGCTCACCCCTGTGTTGTGCGGATGGCCCCTGCACACAGTGTTGTTTCCTGCTGGGTCCTCGTAGGCATTAGAGTTGCAGACCCTCCTTTAAGCCGTTAGTTACTAGCATCTCAGGAAAAGTAACACATGTGCAGCTGGTGTTAAGACTCCTTTGGAACCGGACAAAGAACAAGGTAGGCCCTGAGCCAGAATGGAGGGTGTAATTCTTCTACTTTCCAGTTTAAGATTCTTCAAAGTTCTCCATCCCCCAAAACCCACATCTTCTGCACACTCTGTCACCTGGTTAAGTCCGACTTATTCCTTAGGCCACAAATTCTAGGTTTCTGAGTGGGATTTATTTGTTCTACTTTCCTGTTCCTGTTGTAGCCTGGCACTAGCTCAACGCCTCGATCACATTCTTTGAAAGTTTTCAAACTGAGATATCTAACAGCTGGGAGCTGCCAGAGGTCGGGGTCATTCGTGTTCTCCTTGGTCTCCTCTGGACCCAGGATGTTTTCTGGCACACAGTAGGGGGTCAAAAGTATTTGCCAATTAAGAAATAGCAAACATTAAGAATGTATTCAAAGTGGATGTGTCTGTTCCATTAGAAACCTTACTGATTCTGCAATTTTGCCTAGGGCACTTCTCCACTGAAGAGGGTGCTGTGGGTACCCTACTCCCCTTGTCTTCTCTTTTCTCATAGAAGAAGCAGGAGGAAAGAGGCAAGAGATGTTGGGGAAAGAGCAGCTCTGAGACTTTTCACCTTTACATCAACCATGCTATTGATGGGGCATTAATGCCCAACCTCTACAATGGCATGTTCAGCAAACCCCTAACTGCTGGAATCCAATTCGTCTTTTGAATATCAGAGCAGCAGATCTGTATGTTGTGTGTCCCTACAGCTGGCCACCGCTGGCTGCAGCGGGGGCAGGGCTGGGGGTGGGGGGTGGGGGCGCTGAGAGAGAGAGAGAGAGAGAGAGAGAGAGAGCCAGAGTCGGGGAGGGGAGCAGGCGGGGGAGAGCTCTCCATGTGAGCTTCTCCCCCACACACCCCCTCCCAAATCGTAAATTAACAGTGGACCTTGTTAAGTGCAGCTTCACAAATTAATATGAAATATAGTGCTTTTTCATAAGCTGGAGAACCAGATTTAAAAGCATATTGGTGTTTGTACACAGCAGGCCGTAATGATCCATTATCCTGCAGACAGAGGAGCTTGCAGTAACACATAAAGAAGATGCAATTGGGCCATCTGCTTTGATTTCTGCAGCGTCCCCAGAGATCCAAGGGAGGAGCTGACAGTCCTCTCCATCTGCCCTTACATTATCAATTACAGTTGAATTATGCCGTGTGCTGCAGGGCTGGCAGATACGGATGGGAGATTGTGGCACCTGAAAAATATAGAAGAAAATCCATATGTTGGGAGCCAGCTGTTTATTTACAAGTTCTTGACATATTTCCTCACTTTCTCGGCTGTTGCCTTTTTTAAGGTTCCTAGAGACATTTCAGTTTAGTGTGAACTTGAGAAGAAATTAGGTGTAACAGCATAGCACCACATGAATAATATTTCAGTTTCCTTTTTTACAGTTGAAATGCGCACGGAGCAAAAAACATCAGGTCGAACAGATTTTAAATTATGAAAAAAAAATTAAGTTGTGAAAACATCTGGGGTGGCTGCTACAGCTTGTTATGTTTATAAAACATGTTGGAACAGGCAGGGCCGTGCACACTGTACATTTTTGGCAGCTTAGAAATCATGTGTAAAACTGTAACTTTTTATGAAATGGTAAGTGTTTATGAAAGCTTAGGGAGTGGGGAGGTAGAAAGTGCAGTGGCCGGGCCCAACTTCTAAGAATGTGGCTTTAAGAATGCAGTGTTTTGTTTTGATTTGATTTGTATTTTCTTTTCTTTTTTTTTTTTTCCTTTTTCAGCCGGGGGCTTAACTTCTTGTTCCTGGTTCCATCGATTCTACACTGGTGAGGTGGAGGGCTACCACGCTGATTCGGCTGTGCTGGGGTTTTACGGGACGGGATGGCTTCCAACTGTGTGGGAGTTTACATTTTGGTCTCATTTCATGCCACGTCCTCTCCCCACATCCACTCAACCAGAGAGTCTGTGTGCATGTGTTTGCCCAGCTGAGGGGTCCAACCCAGTGCATCTAGAGCTCTGGGGAAGAGCTGTTACAACTCAGTACTTGTAGCTGGCAGGGAACGAGAGGATTCACACTGGCTATGAGCAAAGGCCATTTTTTGAGATGCTCTCGAAACAGGGATGCTGGCAGGGTAAAGGGAGAGACTGAGATTAGAAGACAAGCCCCAATTTTCCACCATTCATTTGCCACTCAGGGCGTATTCAGAGGGCCTCTTGGTCTCTGGCCAACTTCAGGATCTCAGCACTTGATTCTTTCTTTTGTTTTACTTTGGGCATGTGCTATACTTCTCAGGCCATTGCTTGAGATCTTCCTGAAGGAAGAGATGAACTTATTTATTTCCACTTCATTCTTAGAACCATTATGGCACCTGGCATTCTCTGAGAGTTTATAAAACGCAGAATGAATGAATGAATGAATGAGTGGATGAATGAATGATGTCTTCAGGATTTCCTGTATGTTAAATAACAGGCTTAGCAGCAGCCAGTGCAAAATCTAGGAACTGCAGAATCCTGTCATGTCATGATGTGGCCATTGGGACACCAGCTTTCTGCTACCAAGGACACCTCCTCTAACCTGACCAGCGTGGGCCATGGGCATAGCTTCCCTCTTTGTGGCCACTGGACGTCTCCCTGGAGAAGAGGGAACCACCATGGGGGTTGTGTTCACAGGCTATGCTGGTTATTCCTCTTCTTGGTTCCACAGCCTCTTAGCCACTGGAGTCTACCAGCCTTCTTCCCGTCCCCTCCTGGGTCCTTCCTGTCTGTGCTCACAGCCCTTGTGAGACTCAGTGTCTCACGGAAACGGGCTCCTGTGTGTGCAGTGAAAGCTCAGTGCATGAGAGCTTTCACACTGCAGCGCTAGGACAGTACGTAGTATTGTGTGGGGCCCAGTGCAAAGTGATCAAAAATGAAGAACTGCAAGGTGGTGACAGCCGAGCATTAACGAAGCATAGAGCCCTTCTGAGCGTGAGGCCTTGTGCACCTGTGCGGGTCACGTGCCCATGCAGCCCGCCCTGCTGGTGCTCCAGCTGCCGCACCTCCTGGCGCCAGGCCCACAGCTACTACTTTTATTTCTCCTTCTTTTCACTCTTTTCCCCTTTTCCCCTTCCTCTTCCTCCTCCTCAAGGCATTATGCAAAAATCTCCTACCTGCTTCCTGTCTTCATCTTTCCCTTTGCCCTCATTTTTTTAACTGAGATACAGAACAGATCCTCCTTTAAAGGTGGTCTCATTCATTATTCTTCTTTCCTACCTCTGACTTCTCTTCTGGTCGACCTGAAATATCTTAGTCGGGTTTTTGATTCCTCTCTCAAGAGATCTAACCTAATTGTGCTTTCTTCAGAGGCTGGCTGTGCTACTTCAATAGTAACACAGATCAACAGAAGTATATGCACCATTTGCATGTTCCTTGGAACATGGTAAGGCTCACAGAGTATCAGCCATCCTCATCCTCCCCTTCAGCCTTCTCTTCATCATTGTTATAACTGATTCCATCATATACCCAGCAGGAATATTGGAGTCTAGGCAAAACTTTCTTTTGTTCTTGCATGTGTCACGATAATGATTCTCCCCCATTCATTAGTTTTGGTTTTTCATTTGGTCATTCTGTCTTTTGTTTATTCAACATCATTTATTGGTTCCCAGAATACACAAAGATGGGAAAAAGGCCAAGATAGTCCCTATTATTTTTTTTTAAAAACTTCTGATTATTTTTCCATTTTCTGTTTCATGTCTGTAATCTCTTTTAATCCTCATGTCACACTTATGAGAAAGGGTATAGCAATAAAATTGCTCAGGAAGGTGAGCTGAATTGGCTAAGATTACAGGGAAGGTTAGTGGCTGTCACAGACTGAATTGTATCCCCCCACCTCCCACCAGATTCATATATTGAAGCCCTAACTCCAGTGTGACTATACTTGAAAATAGGATGTTTAGGGAGGTAATTAATGTTAAAATGAAGTCATGAGGATGGGGCCCTAATCTGTTACAACTGGTGTCATTATAAGGAGCAGAAGAGACACCAGACATCTCTCTTCACCATGCATGCACAGAGGAAAGGCTCTGTGAGGACTCACTGAGAAGTCCCCCATCTGCAAGCCAGGAAGAGAATTTCTCATCAGAAACCAAACTTGCCACACCTTGAACCTGGACTTCTAGCCTCCAGAACTGTGAGAGGATAAACTTTTTGTGGTTTAAGCTGTGATGCTCTGTTACGGCATCCTGCACAGGCTGGTACAGTGGCAAAGCCAGGACTGGAACCCAATGTCTGTGTGCTCCTGAGCTAATGCTCCTTCACCACAGGGCAGTGACTTCTGAGGTAGCCTGGGGATCGACCCAGACTTCGACTTCTCCTGCATCTTCCGTTGATTCCAACTGAGCAGGCAGGAGAGGCAAAATGAAAATGAACAGCTGCCTGAGGGAGAGGCATCTCGGGCACGAGGGCAGCGGTGAGCTGAGTTTCACATTTTTGGTCTCAGTACCAGGGGCTTGGGTTACGATGTCCACACAGGGATAGACCGTGGCTGCAGCAGTCTGCTAGGGCTGCCGTAACAAAGTTCCACAGACTTAGCCGCTTAAATGCCAGAAGGTCATTTTCTCACAGTTCTGGAGGCGGGAAGTCCAAGAGCAAGGGGTGGGCAGGGTTGCCTTCTTCTGAGGCCTCTCTGCTTGGCTTGTAGGTGTCACCTTCTCCCTGTGTCTGCACATGGTCTTCCTTCCATTGTTTCTGTGCCCTAATCTCCTCTTCTTATAAAGATACTTAATCAGATTGGAACAGATCCCACCCAACACCCATTTTAACTTAATCACCTCTTTAAAAACCCTTTCTCCAAATCCAATCACATTCTGAGATTCTGAGGGTTAGGACTTCAACGTATGCTTTTAAGGAATAGAATTCAACAAATAACAAATGATTTCTAAGACAGGCAACCTCTCTGACAGAATGATTTCTGTGTTCCAAAGCATAGACATTTGTTTGAAAAATAGAAGTAGACATAATATACCAAATGCGTTACAAAGTTGCCTGTTTTTACTTTCTGAGGCCTTCCTTTTGTGGTGAAATTAGACCAAAAAGCATAGTTGCAAAGTTAAAAGGAAAACTAAGAGATTCAGGTATCTGCTGCTGAGATATATATACATTACACACACACACACACACACACACACACACATACACACACACATTTAGAGGGCCCTTTATGAGGCTTCTCTTTCCCTTTGTTTGGATCAGAAGCATGAACTCTAGCAGTTATTTTTCATTTCTGTACTTGCCCTTTCTACTGCCTGGGGTGCTCCTTCCCCAGATATCTTATGGCTCCTTCTTTCACTTCCTTCTGGTCTCTACTCAGATATCACCAGAATATTCCCTGGCCACCCTAGAATAAAAGCACCCCTCACTGTTTATCTTCCTTGCCCTAACTTCTTCCTATTTTTATTTAGCCTGCTTTAGCACGTTCCCCCAAAGTACATGGCCCCTGATGCTGCTGAAGTCAAAACTCACTGATCTCCAACTCGTTCACTGCACAAATGCTTCCTGAGCACCTACTACATGCCAGGGACCATGCTGTGTTATAGAGAAAAAGAGAGGAGCGACAGAAAGACAGCTGCCCTCTTTCAAGTGAGAGACACAACAACAAAGAAGTGAATAAACGTGCTTGGTCATGTCACAGTGGAAACAGGGAGACCTGCTGGGGGCTACCTGACCCTGAGTGGTCAAGGAAGACTTTGTGAGGAGAGGATTAGCAGGAGCAGCCTCTGTTCCATCACCTTCTACCTCTCACCCCTCTCATGATGTGGGCTCAAATCCAGGCCCAGGAGCTGGGGAGGGAGCACGTGCTAAGTCATCCTCTCCATCAGTTTATCTTCCTCCCTTTTCTACTTTCCCCTTCAGCCAGTTACAAACACTTCTGTGCATGAATATTGGTGGGTACAAATAGATGATCCAGGGCTGGGGCGGGCACTGGGAAGGAGATGGGCTCACCGTCACTGACAGTGTCAAAGCCCTGGTTGTGCCGTGACATTTCATAATGTTTCACACCCACCTGGGGACTGTCTACCTAAGCCTAATTGTGTGGCCTATTTGACCTCAGTAAACTCAAAGTCTTTTAAAGATGTACAACAATGACATTTACAAATGCAAATCTGGTCCTACCACTCCCCTGCCCCAGCTTAGAACCTTGCAGTGGTGTCTCACTGCTCTTGGGGACCTGGGGTGGTGTGGCTCCAGCCTCTCCAGCTCCATCTCCAGTCACCATCCCCTCTTGCTGTCCACTGTGGTCACAGTGGACACTTTTTAATCCTTTGGATTTACCGTGCTTCCTCCAAGCTTTTGTACATGCTGTTCTTTCTTTCTAGAAGGCTTTTCCCTCTGTTTTAACCAAGTGAACTCATTCTTAACATTTAACTCAAATATTATTTCTTCAAGGAAACTTCTCGTGATCACTTGCCTCTCCTGTATGGCATGGTTGCAATTTCATGTCAATCTGTTTGATACCTGATTCATGTCACCTCTCCTATTAGAGAGTAAACACTTTGGGAGCTGGGACTGTGACCATTGCTGCTGACCACAGTATGCCCCTCCTTAACATGGGGCCTGCACTGTAGGAGGTACTTCCTCATATTTGTTGAATGAGTCAACGATTGAATCACTCGATCAAAGTGTTTTTTTCTTTGTACTCTCCTTTCAGGCACCAACAAGGTCAGTAACAGTTGTTGGAGGAAAAGACAGTCCCTGTCCTGGCACACAGTCCACTGCAGAGAAAACACTGGGTCACTGCTCTGAAGAGGCCGATCCCTTCTTCTTGCCAGTTGCTTACTTGTTGGTTTCACTAGGGAGAGTCCTGCCTTGGAGACAGTGATGCTCGTGGTGAGGGTTGTTGGGGGAAGAGTGTCTGAGGATGAACGCTCGCAGTGGGCTGACCTATACTTCATCACCGTGTGAGTGTTCATGTGTACCCACACGCATATAGAGAGCACGCCTACATTTACTTTCCCACCTTTTTCCCCCCTACTCTTCTTTCCCTTTCAACCCAAGTTACAGCCTTTTCCAAAGGTTGTTGGTGTAAATGGGATGAAATTGCTCAGTATCATAAATAAAATTCAAGAGGAGTAACGGGCACAGGTTTGGGGGATGATTGCTCCTCCCTCCTGCTCTATAATTTATTGTTTTTCTTCTGCAGGAAGCCAAATGATATTTCTCTAATTAACAGACACAGGCAACTATCGTATAAATCAACATCACAGCCTTTTTAGTGATGCAATCACTTTATGATCAGGGGATATAAATTAAACATCACAAATGCATCTCAAGCAGCAAAACATAATGAAATAAGAAAAGAGGGGTTGTCTGGCTCTGGGGACTGTGGGCACTGAGAGGGATGGTCACTCTGGGAGCTGCTGATTTTGCCTCGGTATAACCTGAGGTGTATACCCTGCCCATGGGCAGGGACACAGAACATTCACGTACTTTCTGTCCTATGTTGCCTGTGGGTGTGAGTTCAGTGTATGTACACTGGAGAGCCCAGGATCTGGGTGGTAACCCCAGCCTTGCTCCATATTCCCTGCATGACCTTTGGGAAGTCGCTGGCTTCCGGGAGCTCCCTTTTTTGTCATTGCAAATTGCAGAAAATTATGGTACTTACTCTACAGCGTGACTGTGGGCATTAATGCCTACCAGGCACTTAGGATAGTGTCCAACGTGTAAAGGAAAGTTTAAATCAATTGGACGCTTATGGTTGTGATTATCATTACTATTATCCCCAACCTCAAATTTCGTGTCCATTTTAGTGTTTAGTTGCCATAATCACTTAAAATGCTGATTTCTGGGCCACAGGCTCCACTGTCTGATTTCAAAACCTGGGGGAGATTAGGGCCCAGGACTCGGCATTTTAACAACCTTACTGCCACCTCTGGTGTTGGAAGTCCATGAATCACATTTGGAAAGTACTGCTCTGTGGCATGCATGGAAAATTGAGGCATTTGCTGAATACCTAGTTCAGTCTAAATTCTACCTGCTAGGAATAAGACAGTGCCCAAAAACATCCAGGGAGCAGATTTAAATTATTTTTATATTTCCTTCTAGGAATTGGACTCTGGATGGGCTTTGCTGGGGGCACTCTCCTTTCCCTACTTCCCTAACACAGAGCTCGATTCCTCGGCTCAGACGGTGGCTGGGAGATAAGACCCCATCTGGAGATAAGGGTGGGAAGATGAGCTTTGGTGACTCCTTTTTATTCACGCTGCTTATATCTTCTTTCTTCCTTCCCAACCCCTTTTCTCGTTCCCAAATTTGATAATTATTTATTAGTTCCTCCCAACCTAAAACTTTGGGGAGGCGATAATATGTTCCAGTTGATTTAACTATTTAACTATTTGTGATTTCATGTAAAATTTCCAATCCTGCAAGACCAGCAGGAAAGAGAGATTATTATCTCCATTTAAGAGATGAGAAAACTGAGGTTCAGAAATACAAGAGGACTTTTCTGAGGTCACGCAGTTCTTAAAGAATAAGTGAGCATTGCTTCCAGGACTTTTAATGCTAAATCTAATATTTTTCTCACTGTGACATACAGCCTTTGGTCATTTCCCTTGCTTAGAAACAAATAATTTGGGGGTTATGAACAACCGTGTATAGACACTCAATGTGCTTTGAGATGAAGCACATGTGTGTCTGTGTGTGTGTCAGAGGTGTGGGTGCAGAGCCACTTATTACAGTCCCTTGTCCCCTTGCCCTCCATCTTCTGTGTTTCCCCAGTACTGTCCCACACACCCTAACCTCAGGGTCCCAGTTAAGTTTCCCATTTTCTTACTAAAGAAACACTGTCTTAAAACTCTACTCCTGACATTTTAAGCAAATCCAGGAGCCATTGTCTCTAGAAGTGTTGGAGAATTTTATAGAATGTCGTGAGATTTTAAAAGTTGAGAGGATGATGTGTTTGAGGACACATGAGGCATTTCCTTCTCCCCTTTGGTCTTTCTCCTTTCAGTCACCTAGGCGTTATGTGTTCGCTGCTCCACGGACAGATCACCCAACAATGGAGAGAGGAAGGAGGGGTTCTGGAGTGGCTCTTGCATTTCCAAAGTCCAGGCTGTAGGGTGAGGGGAAGACCCACTGGCATAACTTGGGCATGGATCTGGGGAAAGCCTAATAAGTAAGGAATAAAAGAAAGTGCTGGACTTCGGGACAGGAAAGGATGGCAGTGGGTAGAGAGAGAGAGAGAGGTTGGTGGTCTGATGAGGCTGGCTCTGAGTGGAGGGAGCATGTGGGCAGAGCAGAGCCCCATCGGGAGGCTCCTCAGCCTCCGCCCAGCATCCTCTCAAGAAGGTTTTGTCCATGGTTAACCCTTACAAGATGAAGGGGACCTCCCTGTATCTGCAGAAGGTCCAGCCACCCCTCGGTTGAGTGTCGCATAGAGCCCGCCCTGGGGACCTACAGTGTTTGCCCTTCCCATCGGATGAGCCCTTTTGGCCCAGCCAGCATGCTGTGCTCAACTGACCCCAAAACAGATCTCAGTCCTCATCCAACCCACCCCATGTGGCCAGCCCCCATTTCAATTCCATGGGAGACTTATATACATCTGAGGCACAGGGCATGCACCCTGAGCACCCAGAAGGCGGGGTGGTGTTTGTTTGTTTGTTTAGTTTTAGTTTTATTCAGAACACTTTATTTGGTTAGAGCAGTTTTAGGCTCACACCAATGTTCAGAAAGTTTAGAGATTTCCCATACACCCCATCCCCACACACGCACGGCTTCCCATGATTGTCACTGGCCCCCGCAAAGTGGTACATTTGTTACAACTGAAGAATCCACTTTGACACATCATTATCAACCAGAGTTTATAGTTTACGGTTTACTGGTGGTGGTGTATTTCTGTGAGTTTAGAGAAATATATACTGACATATATCTACCGTTAGAGTATCACAACAGAGTATTTTCACTGCCATAAAAGTACTCTGTAATCTACCTGTTCCTCCCTTCCCACCCCTCCATGCCTGGTAACCCCTGACTTTTTTACTGTCTCTATAGTTTTACCTTTTCCAGAATGTCATTTAGTTGGAATCATACAGTATGTAGCCATTTCAGGTTAGCTTTTTTCACTTCGTAATATGCATTCAAGTTTTCTCCATGTATTTTCACAGCTTGATAACTCATTTCTTTTTAGTGCTGAATTATATTCCATTATCTGGATTTACCAGAGTATACTTATCCATTCATCTACCAAAGGATATCTTAGTTGCTTCCAAGGTTTGGCAGTTATGAATCAAGCTGCTATAAATATTCCTGTGCAGGTTTTTGTGTGGACATAAGTTTTTGACTCCTCTGGGTACATGCCAAGGAGTAAGACTGCTGGATCATATGGTAAAGGTATGTTTAGTTTTGTAAGAAACTGCCAAACTATCACCATTTCTCATTCCCACCAGCAGTGAATGTAAGTGAATGAATATTTCTACTGCTGTACATCTAAGCCAGCATTTGGTGTTGCCAGTGTTCTGAACTTTGGTCCTTCCCATAGGGGTATAATGGTATCTTGTTGTGATGGTGATATTTTAAAGAAAGCCCTCAGCATCAGTACTCGAGTGGAGCCAGCTGGGCCATCTCAAATAGCTCTCATCTCCTCAGGGCCAAGACAGTGGTCAGTACATCTGTGCTTCTGTATCTACATGGGCATCAGGCTTCATGGAACTTTGTGCCACATCAGATAGATAGAGTTTTGTGTTGTATTTGAATATAACCGTGAATACTAGTTTAACTAGTTTAAAAAAATACTGGAGGGAAAACTTGAAATGAGAATACCTATTGATTCAAGTTCATGTATGAATGTATGGATTGTTTGATCCATTGGCTGCAAATCTGAAAAACAGAGCCATTATTGGATTTCAGTGACAAGATCCGTGACCCAGCTGGTGTAGCGTGAGTTCAAGGTGGTTGTGCTCTAGGAATCCCTGCAACTTCCCTCTGGAGTAACATCAGTTCACTTCCAGATATTCCTGATGCCTGACACCAGGTGCCTTCGGAGGGGGTGTGGCCTACAACAGTGTAATGTCTTTTCCACAACAGCTACCTTACTTTTCAAGTCAGAGGAAATATACTATATCTTAATTGCCTTGTTTTCTTTCTTTCTTTTTTTTTTTTTTGCTGTTTTTTTTTTGAAACTTGAAGTATACTTGATTTATGTTTCAGATGTAAAGCAAAGTGATTTGGTTATATATGAATTCTTTACCTTGTTTTCTTAAATGCAAACCACAATCCATGAGGCCAACCTATTATTTTGCTGCTCTCATCTGATTCAGCTGAAGTCTAGAGCTATTAAAATCTTCTTGAGAGGAGTCTTGAGATAATGTGGCTGCTAAACTTCCGCTTTTTACAACCATGTCTTTTGTCTCCACTGCTATCGTGAATTGTGAATTCCATCCTGTGTCAGCAGTCTTCCTGTTAAGGCCCTATTGATCTGGAGACGGATGAACTCATTTTTCTTTTCAAGGTATGAAAGTGGAGGTGGTCCTGGCACACTTCACTAGATGGCGGGAGGAAGTTGGCTTCCAGCCCCCTTTGCCCACCATGTTTAATTAACATGGAGTCTACCTTCTTTGATGAGTTCATAAGTGTTTCACAGACAGGAGGGATGTAGCAACTTTGCAAGACACTGTTTAAAGATCTTCGACATCTGAGAAAGCCACAAAATCCAATAATCCTACTTTCAGAACTCCAGGGTGTCCACCGAGATCAATCTCATATCTAAACATCACATAAAGAGAGTGCATTGCATTATAGACTGGTTTCTATTGAACACCACCTAAGAAATAGCATTAGACAGTTTTGAGGGAAAAAAAATGGAGCCTATACCAAAGGGAATGGAAAAGGTTGTCAAATTCTGGAAAATTTTCCCCTTGATTAAAGCTGCACTTTCAAAATTGTTACATTATTAACAAAAGTCAGCTTAGCTCCAATTTATCTTTTGGACAGTTTCTTGATGGATTAGATGTTGGGAATAAACTGGAGGCACTTTTATGTTCCTCTTTGGGCACAGACAAAGCTACTATTAATTCTTCCCTGGGTACCTACAGTTAATACCTGCACAAGGTCCTTCTGAGTGGGTTAATGAGTGTTGAAGTTGTATTTTCTTAGTGGTGGGGGGGGCACCTACACCTGTGCCCATTCTGGCATGTGCCCCTCAGTGCAAGGTGTATCTGGTGTTTGTTAGCAGACAGGAGTCAAGCACCGAAAAGAGAGCATTTGACTCTGATGTGTGGAGAGCTTCCTCTTTCTGAGGCTGGAGGAGGTTCCTTTAGCTTCTTTCTTGACAAATTAATAGCATTGAGAGATGCTTTCCATTTTTCTTGAGGATAAGAAATACATGTACTTCGCTTGATATATTTTGCTTTACATTCTCAGGTTTTTTAAAATCATCATTAATATTTCTAACCCTGTGCTTCATGGAACACTGAATCCGTGTGTATGGAAAGCAAATATCCCTGTGCTTAATTAAGCTTGAAAAATGCTGGTGGAACAAAATCGTAAAAGTTTTCTTTACTGCAGGACTTTTCAGAGCTTTTAATATGCCAAGGTGCCTTGTGAATTTTCAAGGGATTAGAAAAAAGGAGCTAATATTGAATTTCCTAAATGTATTTGATCATGAAATTCTTTATCAACAAATCTCTCTCTCTGGACAACTTTTTGGGAATATGCTTTGGAAAATGCTTGCTGCTCTGGGCACGTATTGCATTTCAGGCGTTGGCAACTTACAGCGTAGTCTAAGAAGAAGAGACCCTAGAGAAAGGGAAAGTCAAGTGGGTTAGGTTTTCCCTTAAAATACACTCCCACATCTCCCAGTTCTCCCCAGACTGTTCTTTTTTTCAAAACTGCAACAATTTCTCAAGTCTCTAATTCAAAGGTAGTAATTGGTCATTTGGCTGGATCTGAGCCACAGAGATACAAATAGCTTGGAATTTAGTTATATTTCTTTGAGCAGCTCCAATTTCCTTATGTATGTCTGTTCCTATACACTTGAGAAGCTCTGATACAAGAAGTTGTGTCTATTTCATGTTCAACATCTGGATGAAAAGTGAAAAAAGAATCATCTCATAGATCCAGCTACTTTTTATACTAAAGTCAAATCCACCCCCTTGTTTAATGATCTTAAAACTTATTCTCATCTTTCTCTGAGTATCTTCTGATATCCTCTTTCACCCAATGTAGACACCTAAATTAAGTTTCCAGTGTTCTAGTGTTTTTTTCTACAGTATGTTTACTAGCATAACATTATTTGACCTAACTCCCTGAGGCCCTCCTTCCTCTCTCTCCCTTTCTATCTCAAGGGTTTTCCTTCTGAATTTTTGGTTTTAAGATGTGGGCCAGTGCCTTTGGGACATGCACAGATGCAGAATTTCTCACAAAACCAGATTAAGAAGAGAGCTAAAATCAGAAAACCCCAACACGAGAACCCTAATATGTCCTCACACTACGCTCTGTGACCTCTCTTTATTTTGTACTAGTTCCAACTTAAGTAAATTCCATGGCATTTAGTTGGTGAGACACTAACTCTTTTATGGCAAAATGAATTAGTGTGTTATTTATATATTTTAAACTTAGTTAGACACTCCCTTAAGGCTCACAGCCAAGTCAATAAAGTTATGTTTGAAGATGGAGTTTGAAATTCTATTTTCATTCATTTTAATGGTTTACAAGTAAATTGCATTTTCTACTTCATTCGGTGACATAAGTCAATAGGTATCCAATGTAAATGTTGTTCATTTATATCTGAATTGATGTTCTGTCCGCCATTACCTTATGTTTCTAATGCATTCTGATACATTAGTAAATAGGCTTGTCTGATTAATCATTAGCACATGAAAAGAATTAGCTGCTACCTGCCAAATGGAATTATTGACACTGATAAGAGGACCGATGATGGTATCACCTGGAAATGGGGTGTGCAAGTAATTCAAGAAAAAAAAATCCCTCAATAAATATGGAGACTGTTAAAAGTATTTCATTAATGCTTCACATTCTACCCTTTCATTAAAAAAAATAAAAATGATTTTCTAACCCTCAAACTTGATGAAAAATATTTTGATTTACTTTATAAACTTTGCTACCTAAAATCTAAATACACTTTTAGTCTAGGAAAGAAACTTCTTGATCATTGAAGAATAACAGAGGTTTTAGAACCTTCAAGAAGGAAACAGAGCACAAAGGAAGCCCTTAGAAGCTGTGATTCACAGCCTGGAGTTTAGTCCTGTTTAGCCTGAATATCTATGTTCCAGGTAGCCTATCTGATCCTAATTTTGACCAGAGAAGTTCATGGGGGCCAGAGAAATTTACACACATATGTACCCGGACACACAGACACACAAACACACGCAGGAACACACACCCACACAGGTTCGGATTTACATGCTCTTTGGGGAAACCTCATGCTGCACATTTTCTCCATTTATCGACCTCTAGTGTGGTGCTTTGACAAAAGAGAACAGACTTGAAGCCTATGTCATATACGGCCACTCTGGCATGTCCCTGGGATAAAGCAGCATGACATACCTAAAAGGGTCAGAGCCCCATCATTTTGAAAATGCTCATGTAAATCTGCTTTGCTATTGTTTGAGCCATTAGATTTAAAAGCTCTTCTGTGTGATTGCCAAGTACATTAATGTGAACAAATGATCAAAGTCTAGCTGCCTGAGCTGCCAAAACTTGTGCAATGTCTTCAGGCAGCGCTGCGGTGTGGCGGCGTGTTGCAGAGTCACTGTTGCTGGAGTTTGCTTTAAGGCAGCACATAGGATGGGTGCAAAAGACGTGTTAGTGTGAGCACCTTTGCTTCAGTATGACCTGAAGTATGACCTGCTGTGTTCTTCAGAAATATGACTAATGAAGGGGCATATTCCCTCGGAAGATTCCTGATTGACCAAGGATTCTGATGAGACATGAGTCAGCTGCCTAGCTTCTTAGCACGTCTCTAGTGATTAACACTCTCTTCTCTTTCCTCAGTTTCCCCATGTGTCAAGTGGTGAAAATAATTGCTGTCTTTCCTACCTCCCAGGGGTTTGACTTTCAAACGAAAGAATGATTATGAAAACATTAAGGGAGGGCTTTTTAGATGCAAGATGGCAGAGATCCTGGTTTTACTGTAGCATGACTTCTCTCTTTAGAACTAGAAGCTGCTTGAAGGCCTGTAGGATGGGTTTCCAGGCAACATGGACTGAACAAATAGTTTTTTAATTTAACTCAAATGAGAAGCTGCGCATTTCATTTTTTTGTTTCAAATTGGGGGCAGAACCTTCTCTCACTTTAAATGTGACCTTCAGACTCATTCTGCTCATTCATTAGACTGCATACTGGCTAGTGCATGGGTTCCTTTTGAGGTCTGTGTTGTATCAGAAGTAGGATAACCAGAGGACTTGTGTGGGTCCTCAGTCCCATATGCTTTCTTTGATCTTGGCTCTTGTAGGAGACTTTCTCTGTTGTCCTGATAGGAAGTTTTCCAGGGCTTGGCAAACAACACGGACCACATACAGGGACGGGAGAATGCATGATTCACTGGGGATTGATCTATTGTGCAAAGGCCTAGTGTATCGGAGAGAAATAGTGCCTATGACATGGGCTCAGGAGCCAGATTGCCCGTGTTCTCATCTTGGGCTTCTCGCTTATAGGTTGTATGACTCTGGGCAAAGTTATTGTTAACGTATCTCCGTCTCAGTTTCCTCACTTGTAAAATGGGGGTGATAATACCATTTAACTCATGGGATTATTGAGAAGAGGAAAGGTGTAAAGCACATATAGCATTGAATTTAATGTCTGGCCTATAGTGAGCATTCAGAAACCTTATTTGCTCGTATTTATTGCTGAAGAAGACGGTGATGGTGATGGTGATGGAGATGGTGCAGAATTAGTGGGAGGTGGATTTGTCTGCCTGCAAGACAGGATGTGAAAAGCTTTGAACAACATTCTTAGATTTCCCTGGATGTTAACAAAGTGATTGGGTCCTCAGAGTGACTCATACCTGGGATGCTGAAATGTCTTTTTTCCCCAAACTGTGTTTGCCTTTTCTTTCTTTTTCTTTCTCTTTTTTTTTTTTTTTTGTAGGACATGTCTGTCTGGTTCGCAGCCATATCACCCATGCCAAGAATAGTGCCTGGCGTCTGGTCGACACTCAATAAATATTTGTTGTATGTATGAATGACTCTTCTACTCCTTAAAGTGTATCCTTAGCTTTTTGTATTTAGCTTGAGACACATTTGCCAGATTCATTGCAACTGAGTTCCTTTTCCTTACGCTTAAAATAAGAGTAATAGAGGACTATTTTCCTCTTAATAAAATAGACACAGTTTGTTTGAGCATGTCAACACCTGGTCCTATAAATACCAGTCTCCGTCTCTACCGCACCACACATTTGGGGATCCACTGGAATCACCCTTCGATGAAGCTGTCACTGAAAAAGCACTCAATTGGAGCACAAGGGCCTTCTTATGCTTTCCTTCCCAAGCTGGATCCTCCTGTAACATCACTTTGTTTTCTACAAAGACACCCAGAAAGGTGGCAGCAAGCCATTCTCTGGGCAGGGGCAAGGAAGCCAGGAAGTGTGATATTTTATTAATTATTACAAAAATAAACTGCGGGGCTGAGACTCACTACCACCAAGTGCAAGTGTGAAAATCCCACTTCCTGGTGAAGAAAAAACTCCGTGTTAACTACAAAGATCTTCCCTCAGCAACATGTAAAGCAAGAGGAAAGAATAGAGTGCAGACATTATCGGCATTTTAAACGAATGAAAAGTTTCCCTCTGGAAAGTGATGTTGTAAATCCTATTTCCTTCCACTGTAGTAGTATATTCTACAGTCTTGTGCATTTTCCTTTCAAATATTTTTCCCCCAAAGAATCTAGGAAATAGATTGTCCATTGATTCATGTCTTGCAATGTGTTAGCAATTAATAACATTCTCATTTCATAATTTTTCCCTCTTTTGAATGCGTTCCAGATGTTCACCTTGCACATGTGAATTTTAAATGCTCTCTGTTTCAGTCATCTTGTGTCCCAGGAACTTTAAACAAGTCTGCGGCCTTCTTTTCAGAGCCCTAAAGAGAATGTGAGGTGAGTTGAGGGGAATGTGAAAGTTGAGGGGACAGAGAGCACATGCCTGTGATAGAACACGGGCAGATGGATATGAAAATAGATGCCTAATTTTGACTTCTTGGCATTGTATGGCTACCTATCTTTGTATATTTTTAAGAAATTGATTTTGTTTTTATTTTTAATAAATTATATTTTAAACATTGATTGACAAAATAGGTTTATTACAGAGGAACATTAGGATAAATAAAATTTGGCTTTAATGTGTGGTTCAGGCTGTTGTTTTGGAAAAAATGGCAACTGATGAAATTCTCAAGTCAGCCTGCCCTCAAGATGGCCTCAAGTTGCATCATGGCCTTTAATACAAGGTGGCGTGAAAACTGGTCAAAAGAGGAGATGATCAGAACAAAACGTTCTTCTTCAACAAATAGGACATATTGCCGACTGCATGCCTGTTAGGTCAAAACCAGGGTGGAATTTTTGATCAGGAGGTGATCTTAGGTTCCTGTGACTTGATCCATGAGAGTTAGTTTCTTTTTGAGCAAAGTCTACATTATTGTTCCTGAGTTTCTGGTCCATTTGTGAGGAGTAACTTGGATGCTTAAGATGAGCAAAACTTTGAGTGCCCTGCATCAATTTGCTGTATTAATTAGGGTCAGATTTTGCTACTGTAACAAAGAGACCCAACAAGCAAGAGGCATAAATAACAAAGAAGTTTATTTCTCCCTCATGTACCAGGTCCCATGTGAGCAGTCTGGTTTGGTAGGACAGCCCTGCTCCACACGTTCACACATGGACCCGGGTTGCTGCCAACTCACTGTTTCTTTACACCTGAGGGATTATCATCTCATGGCTGAAGCTGGGTTACTACCATATCCTGGGTCCAGCCAGTAGAAGAAGAAAGTGTAGAGGAAGCATATCTGATGTCTCAAGAACCAGACACGTGACTTCCTCTCACGTTCTACACGTGAGCACTTTGTCACCTGGCCCATCAACTGTAAGGGGATCTGGAAAATGTGGTCTGGCTGAGCAGATGGGAGCCTTGTTGCAATTCTAATCCTATGAAGAGAGGAGAAGAGAGATTGGGTGGACTTCAAGTAGTCTCCATGACAACCAGACCCCTACCCTGCCCCTACCACACACAGAACTTCTGGCCTGCGTACCCATGGTCCAACCCTCGCCCCAGTGCACAGGGTTGTAGAAATTTTCCAAGCACTGGGACTCAATTTGGGAGCCTTTTTTCTCCTCAGTTGGACTCTCTCCTCTCCCACTCTCCATAGAAATATAATCTCAAGGTTTTAACATCGACTTTCTTTACCTTTCCCAAGCCTGCAGGGCACAAAGCAAGCAACAAACACCATACCAGCTCTACCGTGTCCATTTACCTTCTTCCTGCCAACTCAACCCTAAGTTTCTCTTTTCTAGCCCTTTCTATTACACAAAACTGGGAGATTGCCCTGAAGTAAACAAATTAAATAAACCTAGGAAAAATAATTGCTGGCTAAGTAGAGGTCCTGTGTCTCCCCCCCCCCCCCCCCCCCCGTATTACCTTTAGAAGTGACGTTTATTCTTTGGTCCTTGTGGTTTAATTTGCAGGATGAGTATGGACGTGTGTGTGAAAGTATCTATTGCTCTCCTTCACCATGTCAGCTCTTAAAATCAGTATGAGTGTGCGCCTCTGTGCAAGCCAATTCAGTGTAAAGATCATGGACTTTGGAGTTAGACTGGTCTGGGTTTGAGCTTCATTTGCTGGCCCGTAGTTACATCCCTTCTTCAATTCAATTCAGCCACAGTTTACCTACGCTTCCTTTGAGGATAATACAATTTCTCTCACGTGGTTGTTGTGGGCATTGAAGGAATTAATAAGGGTGAGGTGTCTGGCATATCGTAGGGGCCCAGTAGAAGCATCTCAGAGTCCTGTACAAGCAGTGGGATCTGTAACCTGAATTCCTCAGTCTCCTTTGCGGTTGACTTGTTCTTCTCACTTAGATGAGCCATTTAATCTCTCTAGGCCCCGGTCTTCTCACCTGTAAATCAAGAATGATACTGGCCTTACTTATGAAACGATGCTGATGAAAGGAACAAGTAAGACAATGGATGTGAAAACACGTAAGGGTATAAAAAGCAACAGACCCTGAAAATCACTGTATAAATGTAAATCATTATCTCTTATCAGTGTCCCAAAATTGAGATGCTGACTACTTTGGTTTCAGACTGAGGGATGGTATTCCTCCAAATACACAGCTAGATCCAGTGTGTCCTATAGAATTCACAGAAAATGAAAGAACCTCCAGGCAGCTATTACTATATCAGTTTCATCCCAAGCCTTGTCACCTGAAGAAGTAAGTAAAAATAATTTGTTCTATAGTTGGGGCCAGCCTGGTCTAATATTTTCAGCTTTTAATCTTTCCCAGTGGAAACACCCTCCATTAAATGGACAAGCTGGAGAGAGTTGAGGGAAATTAACAGAATGTTGTCAGTAGCTCAACACAGTTAAAAAATATTGCAAACATGTCCTCTGGTACCCTGTTGTGACATGATCTTATAGTCAATGGGGAGTATTATGGGCAAGATTTTGGCTACTCCTCACTATGATGTGGTTTTTGCTGTTGCTGTAGTTGGTTTTATATCCTAAGGTTGGCCTTGGCAACTGAATATGGACAAATCAGCTTATATATATATTTTTAAATGGGTGATACTTGTTTGGGTTTGGTTTGGGATTATGAAAGTGTTAATTACAGAAAATTTGGAAAATGTAGAAAGTTACAAATAAGAGATTTTAAAAAATCTTAATAAATGAGTTTATTTCTTTGAAAATCTGTGGATTTTATAATGAAGGATGAGAGATGAAATGGCCTAAGTAGGGAGGAAAGGCTTTAAGGGTTTGAGGTTAGAGAAGTATTTTTAGATTCTCAGTTTGTGGGGACAGGGCTGGGGGTGGTGGTATTTGCATGGTTGCTGTGGCCAAAGTAAAGGAAGTAGAGGGCTAGAAGCAAACCGTGAAGCATGCGCGTGTGTGTTTGTGTGTGTGTGTTTTGATGGTTCTCTTGTCTTTCATTATCTAACCATCCATAAGCCTCTGGGCAGCCCTGCCCTTGCACTATACCACAGCCTCAACACTGAGGCAGAGTTCTAGAACTAACCCATCGTATTCAGTTATGAGCATGAACTAATTCCCAGATGCATTCTGCATGTCTCCTTTCAGTAGGTTTTCCATCCTCCTACTGCTGTGCCCATTCTCACATTCTTCTACTCCTTCCCTCAACTTGTCCTGATTTGAACACTCTTGTTAGCAGGACTGATGGTGTGCATCACCCAGCATACTCTAAGACCCAAAATCTCAGTGGTCTAACACAACAAAGTCTAATTTTTTTTATCAGTACAAGTCCACCACAGATTTGTAGGAGGACTCTGCTCATCTCTAGTGACTCCGGTACTCAGGTCGACAGAGGTTCCAGATGCTTCCATGATAGTCAAAGTAAGACTCGTGCTCTGACTCTAAGCTTCCACTTGGCATGACAAGTATATCTTCAGCTTACATTTTATTAGCCAAAGGAATCTGTATGGTCACCTCTAATTTAATGTGCCTAAGAGACAAGAATTAGGATGTTTGTAGAAAGTCGTAATGGCAGCCTCACTGGGCAATGAGAATACTGCACGCCCCGCAGGGAGTTTCTGACACACTCAGCCAAGCCTCCTCTAGGTATGGGCAGCAGGTGTACCTCATAGGAGTTCTGCTTCTGTGAGTCCTAAATCCTTGTCAGTATGATTGTCACACTGGAAGGTAATAGAGAACAGGGCCTCTAGTTCTACAGGGTCTGCTCATTTTTCTTTATTAAGCCTTCAACTCAGATCTGCCGAGGGCAATAAGCAGTGTCCTGACCAGAATCTATTACTTTTTGATAGAATTACCTTGGAATAATATTGACCACGGTTGTTTGTTTTTCTTTCGTATACAAGATGTTTTGGTGAGTTAAAGCAAGCTACTTTTCTTTCACAGCTTCACATCTGGGGCATCATACATTCTTTCCAACATGTGCATATTAAGCACTCCCTATGTGGCAGGCACTGTGCTCGGCACTGTGACGCCATGATGAGAAAGAAAAGATTACTTGTCCTGAGAGAGCTCTAACTGTGTTAGGAGAGGCACACACTAAGGGAATGATGACAATATGAATGTAAAATTCTAACTGCAGTAAAATGCCGTGGAGGGAAATTTGACCTGGTCTTGGTGGGGAGTAGACGTTAATTAGGTCGAGTGGTGTGAGTAGGAAGCGTACTGTAGGCAGAAGGCATGGCATGGGTGAAGGCTCGGCAGCAGGAAGGAAAGGAGGCATTCTGGAGTCTGCAAGAAGATCTGGTTGGGCAAATAGAGAGCCGTGCAGTTGGCATACAGGATTTGGTAGGCCTGGTTAAGGATGACTGTCTTTATCTGAAGACCAAGTAAACTAGATTTGCATTTCAAAACCAGTGCTCTGGGAGTGGTACAGAAAATGGAGAGCCACAGGGATGCATGCTGAGGGCAATAAAAGGACAATCACATTGTAAAACAGGAGCTTAGACTAGGATGTGGTGGCAGAGCAGAAAAACAGTCACGGACAGTGGGGTTGGGAGAGGTACTCAGAAACCTTGCTGTACATGCAATAAGAAAACTAAGAACATAATACAGAGAACGTCTTTGTCCCAGCCCCTGTAGCACAGGAAGAAGGCTGCCATGTTGAATGTACTAATGGACAGTTTTCACATTGATTCCCATTCCAGGGGTAGAAACATGTGGGGTAGCCATGGGTACAAAAGTATCAAGTATCCGGCTATGAAGGAAGATTGCTTCTTCCTCTTGTCCAAACACTCCTGGATGTATCAATAAGAGAACTGAGTAAATATCACACTTTGGCCCTCTAAATATTTCTCCAATTAAAGAGAATTTATTTTGCTGCTTATGTAGCTCCTGAAAAATGGTTTCTGAGTAGAGACACAGGAGCCTCCTGACCATTGGACAGCATTTCACAGCCCCACCACCATTGTCGTTTGACTGTTTTACCTGACTTCGTGGAGAAGCTGTAATTGCTCTTTATGATACAGAACTAAGTCTAAAAATTGAACTCTGGGAATAGATCTCTGGCCCATACTCTTAAAGTAGACCATATGCTTAAAATAAAAATTTTTGCATGATTTATGAGATAAGGTCACAAGATGTAGTCAGTTGTGACCGGATGTTAACTCTTCACTGATCCCCTCCCTAAAAGCAAAAAAAAAAAAAAAAAAAAAAGTGCTTCCAAGTGAGTCTAGCCCTGTGTATATTTTCTTTACTTCCATAGTTCATTATGCGCACTGCAGTAATTTGTTGACAGTACAAGGCAAATCCATGATAAAACCAGAGAACTTCTCTAAAGTAAATATTTGGTGCTACAAAATAGGGGCTTTTTGCACATTAATCCAATAATAAAATGTAGTCTGCAGGAGGAACACGGAGCATTTGCTAATTTCCTAAATTGCTGTAGGTCACAGAAGCTTCTAATTGATTTGAAAACTATTTTTTTTTTTATGGAGAAGTAATATTCCCAGTCAGGAGGTCCAGCTCCTTAATACTGTGGGCAGCAGAGGAGGCCCCCAGATGCTGTGCACAGTGGGGTGAGGGGAGGAGATGGGGAATCAGCCTGCTCCAATCACATCCTGTTTCCAAAGGCAATCTAGGAGGCACAGCTATGAGAATGCCTGTGAATAAGCTATGAGAAGATAAAACTTTGTCCAGTGTGGGAGTCTGGAGCAAGCAAGAGAATGTTCCAGTTCACTAAGAGCTTACTGTCCCCATACATGCGTACTTTACAGCATTTCTAGACCTCAATTTTGCCCTGGAAACAGCTCAGGGGGCAAGATACTCAAAAGTAAGAGATGGGTGGCTGTGTGCGCTTAGCATCAAGAAGGGAAGATGTGCAGATACACTAATCATTGCACGTGGGCACAGAGCTCCCCTTGAGAGCATTGGGATGGGGAGGCTCATGTGCATAAGAGGCCTGCTCTCTTGTGGCGACCCAGAGGAGGTGACAGACTCAGGAGGCTAGGGGAATAAAAGAGAGCTTCTCAGAAAGGGCAATGCTTTGAGTTTGCAAGCTGGGGTAGGAATTTACTAAGAGAAGATTTTTATTCATAAAGCAGTGAACTTGATCAATAAGCCATGTAAGCAAGCTTACGGCTACAACTCTGTCATAGATTGATGGGTGCAAGGAGATAGGATTAAAAATAGATACTATTTGCTAAATGCTTACCATGTGCTAGGCACTATGCCAAATGTTTCCTACACATTGTTTCAATTAGATAGTGTTAGCCCCTGGTGTTGATGCAAAAACTGAGGTCTAGAGAGGTTAAACAATTCTCCCAATCAACACGGCTTGGTAGAAAATTTGAACTCAAGCTCCCTATATGTAGAGTTTTATGCTTTAACGCAAGTATCATCCTGCCACTCAAGCTGATTGCCAAAGCATCTTGTGGCTGGAGATAAAGGAAGTTTCATGGGTTTCTGAACCGAAAAAGATTTTTAAAAACTAAGTATCGTTAAAACAAAATTAACACTGGCTACTGGGAAGTCTATGACCCTTGGTGACTGCCGCCACAAAGCTGCCATGTTGATGTAGCAGTTCTGTGACTCTATGGCGGGTTCTATAACCCTTGGCTTAGCAGTGGCGGTCTGAACACTGCTGACTGAGGAAGGATGGTTCCAAGGGGCCGATTTAAAATGAGTTGAAGGTGTATTTAGGTCAGATCTCACTCTTGTTAATGGCATGTATTTTCTTACATCTTGTGACTCCTTGCTTCGTTCTGCATAGCACCAACTCAGTAGACACCTCAGTGGGGGGAAATCCATTAACCTGCCTGACTAGCATCATGTTGAGACAGGCAAAATAGACCCTGGCTTTCTCAATAGTTCTAGAAGATTCACAGAGCCCAGATTTAAAATGTAGACAAATGAAACTCAGTCCGTGTAGCTCTAATGGGAACACTGAGTCACCCTTCTTTCAAATTTCGAGGCTTTCTTTTCAGTGAAGTTTCAGCGAGGTTTTTTAGTGAAGTCTCTCGCCAGGAATGCCAGAGCCCCTTTGTATCAGGAGAAAATTGTCTGCAAGAAAAATTGAGGTTTGACAATAGAAGGCCAGATGCCACACTTTGTAAATAATAAAAAAAAAGAAAAGCATGCAATGCAGCCAGCTGTATCATATAAACTCAGGTTTTTATACCACACTGTTGTGTTCTGTGTATCCTCATTTGCTTCCAACATCTGTTCATCCCTGTCCATTCCTCCCATATATTAGTTATAATTACATACACAGGAACTTGTTTATGAAGCTGAGAAACTGACCCAACCGCACTGCTTTGGTGGTTCTCTCGCATGCTTTGATAAAGACACTGATGATTCTTTTTAGGAATTAAGCTTAGGCTGATTTACCCTGGAGTGCAAGGCCAAACCCAGATTTGTTTGTCATCTTCCTGAAGTGGAGAAGTGCTTCTTTAATTTCTCTCATTCTTCGTTTCCCAAAACAGCCTGCTGTCTCCTGGACTCTCTACCTTTGCCCAGTTCATTCCTTTTACATCTTCTATCAAATTGTTGTTCAGTTCCAATCTCTCCCTAGCTCCCCAAGTAAAAGAAATCTTTTTTTCCTCCAAATTTCCATTGTTCTTCATATCTGTCATGCCTATTAACTACATAGCCATTTTTTTCTTGAATTATATTATTTTGTTTTAAGTCATTAGTTATTGGTGAATTCCAAAAAGTAAAAAACTGTGAATCATATGTCTCCTGTGGTAGCTAACACAGATTCTATGAATAATACATGTTTTAAAATAGTCTTTGAATAAATTAGAAAAGGGGATGTGATCTAGTAAAGAACAGATTTTTCAAAAAATAAAAATTGAAAGAGCTTGTCAACTATCAGTTTATGCTTAGATGTAGTCTGGAGATAAATTTGTAGGCCCAGGTTGAGAAAAAATTTTAAAGTCGACAACATTTAAAAGTAAGAAAATTAAACACAAATCTCTACATTTCTGGCTTCAACTGGTAAGTCCAAAGATGGAAAATGTCCAACACTTCCCTGTTTACACGGGGTATGTATGTGGTTTGCACTTTGACAGATCTTACCTGGCACATTTCCCCCATTTATTTTACCTGCCTGATCTCTGTAGAAATTTGAATTTATAATACTTGCAATAAGATTACAGGTTTTTATGATGTATGATTATTGTTATAACAAACTTCCCTTCAGACTAGTTTGTATCACACCAAAGCACCCACTGAGAATAATTAGAAAAGCTGGATAAATGTTTTAGAAATCCATCTGAAAGCATTGGAGTGTTAATGAGGCAACCAGGATTTAAAGAACTGTGGTCTTGGAGAAACGGGAAATGCATTGAGTTAAATCTGAAAATCTTTAGCAGTTTTCTACTTGAGGCATTTGCTGATTCATAAGCAGCAAGAGGGAAGAGAATATAAACTAAGTAGAAAACAGCAGCTACAAGGAGAATTTGAGCAAAAAATTTTGCTCAGGAAGATACAAATTGGGATTTAGAACCTGCAAGGTAGCCAGACTTTGAGAGGCCACAGTCTTAGAGAAGAAACTGTAGAGAAATCAGTTTCATATTCCACGTGGCTTTTTCAGTTGAGGCATTTGACAGTTTGTAATCAGAAGCCCAGAGGCTAAGAGGCTGGGCAGAAGTTTTGACAGTCTTCTGGTGCCAGGGAGGCAAAATTAGAATTTGGAGCCTTCCAGGGAGAGAAGGACTTTTGGTAAACATCCCTGGCTTTCAATGGGTACCACTGAAATGGCCACATCCTGGGGGTAAGGGCAATTCAGAAGTGTCTCAGTTTCAAATGTGCTTCATTCTAGACTGCGCTAAGGTGATACGCCCCTACTCCAACTGCCTGATAAAGCGAAGTAGAACCTCTTTGGATGTAGATGACATCACCCAGAGCCTCTACTGATTTCATACACAATAAATGTCAATTACTAAAATATCACCAGGCTACAAGGACACAGTACTACATAAGAAAATTCAAAAGAAAAAAAAGCTGACAATGACACAGATCCATAGATAATCCAGATATTGATGTGTTAAGACACAGACTTTAAAATTATCGTGCTTAATATATTTGATAAAGTAGACAACAGGATGAAGAATATCATCACAGAATTGGAATCTATAAAAAAAACAAATGGAAATTCTGTTACTGAAAAATAATTGATATTAAGAAGTAATAGATAGGTTGAATGGCAGATAAAACACACTGAAAAGAGAATTAGTGAAATGGAAGGCAAGTCAGTAGAAACTATTCAGACTGAAGCATAGAGAGCAATAAAAAATGGGTAACACATACAAAATCTAACATATATATGTAACCTGAACTTTAGTGAATAGGAGAGAAAGAATGGAACAAAAGCAGTATTTGAAAAGATAATGACCAAGGATTTTCCCAAACTGAAGAAAACATCATGCTATAGATTATTTAAACTCTATAAACCCAAACAGAACCAGTATAAAATTAAAAATAAATAAAAACAAAGAATACATGCCTAGGCTCACAGTAGCAAAGCTGCTGAAAGCCCACAACAAAGAGAAATGTAAAAGCTGCTGACTGGCAAGGGGACAGAACTCTAACCTGCAAAGAAACAACAGCAAGACCGACAGCAAATTTTCAACAAAAATGACGCAAGTCAGAACACAAAGGAAGACATTTTCAAAGTGCTAAAAGAAAAAACTGTCAGGGGATGGGTGTAGTGCTGTGGTAGAGTGCATGCTTAGCATGCATGAGGTCCTGGGTTCGGCCCCACAGTACCTCCATTAAAAAAAAAAATGTGTTGAGTATCTCAAGTAATAAAAAAAAGGAAAAATTTGTTAAGTTAGAATTCTATATTAAGTGAAAATATCCTCCAAAAATGAGACTGAAATAAAGACATTTCCATACAAACAAAATCTAAAATAATTAGCCAGCAGCAGACTTGTAATAAAAGAAAGAGTAAGGTATTAGTGGTCAAGGAAAGGGTTATATTTTTCAGTCAGATTTGAAACATAAAAATGAAGGAAAGCATGAAAAACAAAAGAAAAAACGCACAAATATGTGGGTAATTAAATTAATATCAATATTTTATGGGATTAAAAATGTAGGAGAAATGAAAAGCATAGTAATTATATAAAATTAATGAGACGGAAGATGCAATTAAAGTTTTCTAAGATCTATGTGTTAAGCAGAAGTTGGTAAAAATACTAACTTACTGTTCTCTATCAACAATCCATATTATTAGGGTGGGAGGGGATATCTCAGTGGTAGAGCACGTGCTTAACATGCGTGAGGTCCTGGGTTCAATCCCCAGTACCTCCATTAAAAATAAATAAGTAAATAAATCACCCCCCCCCAAAAAAAACAAGAACCACAAAAAAGAATCCATCTTATAATATCCAGTTTAACTAATGAACAAACAATGAAATTATATATAATCAACAATTAGTGGAGTGAAAAATGGAATAGTTCAAACTACTTTATTTATCCAAAAAGAAACAAGAAAGAAGATAAAAAGGAACATAAAACCTGTGGAATAAATAGAAAACAAAAACTAAGATGGTAGATATAAACACATATGTCAGTAATTACATTAAATTTATTCAGACTAAATGTCCCAGTTAAAAAACAAAGATTGTTAGATTGAAAAAACATTCAAAACATAATTATACACAGCTTGCAAGACAAATCTAAAATGCAAGGTTATAGATAGAGTGAAACAATATGCCATGAAAGACAGACCATTCAAACACCAGCCAAAATCTGGCATAGACAGACTAATATCAGAAAAGTAGATTTTAAGCAGAGGTGCATAATAAAGAGGGATACTTCACAATATTAGATAATATATTAGGAAGATAGAATAATGCTAAATTTTTATGTATCTAAAACATAACCTCTGAATATAAAGCAACTATCAACAGAACTAAAAGGAGAAATAAAAAATAAGCATAGTTGGAGATATTAATATACCTTTCTCAATCACTGAGAGATGGACATTAAAAGTTATAACATGGGAGAACTGAACTACATGATTCACTTATTTCTCCTAATTAACATTACAGAACATTGCACACAGACCTGTAGAACAGCAGAAATATATATTCTTTTTTTTTTTTTTAATTGAAGTATAGTCAGTTACACTGTGTTGATTTCTGGTGTGTAGCATAATGTTTCAGTCATACACATACATATACATATTCTTTTTAAAGTAGACACTGAATATTTACCAACCCATACTGCATCATAGAGCAAATATCAATGAAGTTCAAAGGATTGATATTATCTACAGTATGTTCTTCGACCACAGTGAAATTAACCTAGGTTTTTTTTTTTTTTAAGTTATTAGAAAATCCTCAGATGCTTGGCTATTAAGCATCACGCTTACAAATAACACATGGATCAAAGAAAATGTATGGATAAATGTGTGTGTGTTCTGACTGCTTCACCAATCGACTGTTCCCCTTGTCTCTCTCCCTCTCCTCAAGCTTCCCTATTTCCTGAGAGACGATAATATTGAAATTAGGTCAATTAATAGCCCTGCAACGACCTCTAAGTGTTCGGGTGAAAGAGGTGCGTCTCTCTCACTTTCAATCGAAAGCTAGAAGTGATTAAGCTTAGTGAGGAAGGTTTGTTGAGAGCTGAGGCAGGGCCAAAGCTAGGCCCCTTGTACCAAACCGGGAGCCACGTTGTGAATGCAAAGAAAAGTTCTTGAAGGAAATTGAAAGTGTTACTCCAGTGAACATACAAATGATAAGAAAGCAAAACAACTTCATGCTGATATGGAGAAAGTTTGAGTGGTCTGGATAGAAGATCAAACCAGCCACAACATTCTCTTAAGCCACAGCCTAATCCAGTTCAAGGCCCTAACTTTCTTCAATTCTGTGAAGGCTGAGAGAGGTGAGGATGCTGCAAAGAAAAGTCTGAAATTGGTAGAGGCTGCTTCATGAGGTTTAGGGAAAGAAGCTGTGTCCAAAACACAAAAGTGCAAGGTGAAACAGTGAGTGCTGATACAGGAGCTGCAGCAGGTTATCCAGAGGGTCCAGCTGAGCTCATGAACAAAGGTGGCTCCACTAAACAACAGGTGTTCAGCGTGGATAAAACAGCCTTCCATTGGAAGAAGGTGCCATCTAGGATTTTCATAGCAAGAGAGAAGTCAATGTCCTGGCCTCAAAGATTCAAAAGGCAGGCTGACTTTCTTCTTAGGGGTTAATGCCTGCACTAGGTGACTTTAAGTTGAAGCCAGTACTCATTTACCATTCCTAAAATCCCTGGACCCTCAAAAATTACACTAAATCTACTCTGCCTGTGCTCTATAAATGGAAAAACAAATGTGGACAACAGCACATGTATTTACAACAGGGCTCACTGAATATTTTAAGCCCACTGTTAAGACTTACTAGTCAGAAAAAAAAAAATTCCTTTCAAAATATGGATGCTCATTGACAATTCACCCAGCCATCCAAGAGCTCTGATAGAGATGTACAATGAAACTAATGTTGTTTGTAGGCCTGCTAATGCAGCATCTATTCTGCAGCCCATTAACCAAGGAGTAATTTTGACTTTCCATTCTCATTATTTAATAAATACATTCTATCAGGTTATAGCTGCCATAGATACTAATTCTTCTGAGGGCTCTGGGCAAAATCAGTTGTAAACCTTCTGGGAAGGATTCACCATAGATGCTATTAAGAACATTCATGATTTGTAGTAAGAGGCCACAGTATCAACATTAACAAGTATTTAGAAGACACTGATTCCAGCCCTCAGGATGCTGGGAGGGGTTCAAGATTTCAGTCAAGGAAACAACTGCAGATGTGGGGAAAATAGCAAGAGAACTAGAAATAACAGTGGCACCTGAAGATGTGGCTGAATTGCTGCCATCTCATGATAAAACTTCAACAGATTGGGAGTTTCTTCTTAGGGGTGACTGAAAAAAATGGTTTCTTGAGATGGAATCTGCTCCTAGTGAAGATGCTGTAAAGATTGTTGAAAAGGCAACAAAGAATTTAGAAGCTTATGTAAACTAAGTTGATAAACTGTAGCAAAGTTTGAGAGGACTGACTCCAATTTGGGAGGAAATTCTACTGAAGGTAAAATGCTATCAAACAGTATTGCATACTACAGAAAAATCATATGTGAAAGGAAGAGCCAATTAATGAAGCAAACTTTATTGTTTGTCTCATTTTAATAAATTACCACAGCCACCCCAATCTTCAGCAACCACCATCCTGATCAGTCCGCAGCTTAGCATCAAGGCAAGACCTTCCACCAGCAAAAAGGTTAGTACTTGCTTGGGCTCAGATGATAGCAATTTTTAGCAATAAGGTATCTTTTAATTAAGGTGTCTGCATTGTTTTTTAGACATAATGCTATTTCACACTTAATAGTCTACACCATACTGTAAAGATAGCTTTTATATGTACTGGGAAACCAAAAAAATTATGACTCTCTTTGTTGCAATATTCACTTTTTTGCAGTAGTCTGGAACCAAACTCACAATATTTTGAGGTATTCCTATAACCAGTGGACCTTGGTTGCTCAAACCTTCAAACCTTTCACGTTCTTAAGAAGGGCTTATGTTCCAAGACTGGGCCTTGGCTGACTCCTGGGTAATGAGTTCTGAACCCTTGGAATATTCTGCCTGGTAAGAGTGCTTTTAAGTCTGAGACCTAGAGCCACACATTACGAGTTAGATCAGATAGTTTACACTTACAATGTGATTGTGGTAAACACCTGCTTTTTGGACTTGGGCCTGGAGTAGCTGAGTAGCTGAAGTCAGTCACACAAGTACTGCTTGCCTTATGTCTGACCCCAATAAAAAACCATAGACACTGAAGGTTAAATGAACTGCTCCAGTTGATAACACTTTGCACATATTGTTGCACATTGTTGCTGGGAGAATTAAATGTAAGAATACTTGACAGCTTGCACCTAGTTTCTCTTGGACTTCTCCAAATGCACCTTTTCCCTTTGCTGATTTTAATGTTTCCTTTCACTGTAATAAACTACAACCACGGGTCCTTCCAGCAAATCATTGAGGCTGAGGGTGGTCTTGGGGACCCAAAAAACACAGACACACACAGGTTGCAAATAACTGATATCAGGAACAAAAGGATAATATAAAGTTACTCTGATAATTTAAAATTTAATAAATTTAACGTAACATGTAAAAAAGTCTGAATAAGCACCTTACCAAAGAGGAAATTCAGATGGCCAATAAGCATGTGAAAATGATCAACCTCCTTAGTCATTAGAGAAATGCAAAGTAAAACTGCAATGAAATATAACTACATATACCAGAATGGCTAAAATTAAGAAGCCTAAAAATACGAAATGTTGACAATGATGTGGAATAACGGATATTTTCCTACATTGGGTTGGGTGTGTATATTGGTACAATTACTTTTTAAAAACTGTTTGGTGATCTCTACTATAGTTGAATATGCATTTAACTTAGGATTCAGAAATTCCTCTGCTGGATTTAACATAACAGAGACACATACACATGTGCACAAGGCATATATCAAATGTTCATAGCAGCATCCTTTGTAGTTAAAAATTGGAAACAACTTTAATGCCCACCACCAGTAAAATGGAAAAATAAATTGTGGTATATTCATGCCATGAGCTATTTTACATCAATGAAAAGTGAACAAAGTACTGCTACATTCAAAAACATGGATGAAAACTATGGATGAAACACAATTTGAATGAAAAAAAGCCAGACACACAGAGAAAAATACCTAATATGTGATCCCCTTTATATATGTTGAAAACATTAAATTAATCTATGTTGTAAGAAGTCAAGAAAATGGTAGCTTTGGGGAAGAGGTGAGCTGTGACTTAGAGGAGTACACAGGGGTCTTCTGTGGTTCTGATCGTGATCCATTTATTGATTTGAATAGTGGCCACACAGGTGTACTCACTTTGTGAAACTTTATTGAGCTGTACATGTATGATTTATGTACTTTTCTCTCTTTTATACTTCAATTAAAAAGTTTATTAAAAAGAAAAGCACACTGAATATGGATAAAGGTTAACAATTTTAGTCCCCATGGTTTCATATTTCCACAGTGCTTGATGGAAAAAATGGTGTTTCTTCCTCATGGGGAGCACTGAGCACCAATTGCTCTCTGAAGAGCAGACAGAAGGAGCACAGAGCTTAGAGACTGCCTTCCACCATCAGGACCATGTACCAAAAATATCTTTTGTTCATGTCAGTGTTTAGACCAGGATGACACAGGTTGCAATTAAAAAAAAAAAAAAAGATCTTTCCCCATATATTTCCCTTGAGATGAGAGTAAGCTAAGTCAAGGATGAAACTATTCATATTTTCTTTCCAGTCATTGAGAAACCCAACCACGATCACTAGAAGATGGTGCTGAGGGCAATAGATTGTACATTTGAACTTGGGGTAGTTGTGGGGGATGAATCAGCCATAATTGACATTGAATAAACTAACCACTAACAAAAGAAAAACTTCCATTGAGGGAATTCCTGGGAGAGACAATTCATTAAGTTTTGCTATTCAGATCCCTGCTGGGATCACTGTAATATTTATGCCAGTACTTCAGCTTTTCTGTGGTTTGTGGGAACTGCCACATGGTCTACCAATGATTGCTCTTTTCGCTTTAGGTTACCTGGAGTTAGTTTCTGACCAAAGAACCCTAGTTGACATACCATGTTACCAACTTGCACAGCATGGAGACCCCTGTATTTTGCAAGTGGGTGTCTAGCTGGCAAGCACACTTTTGGAGAGAAAGACAGTGAGAGCTGAGCCTCACGTGGCTTCCTCAAACTCTGTGATTCCCTTCAGTCCACAAAAAGTGCTTGCACTTTTGAGTTCATGTCACCCACCCTTCTTTTTCTTTTATATACACCCCAAGCTGTGCTATTTCTTCTATACAGAGCACACACACACACAAAACCCAAAAAACAAAACAAAACAAAGAAACTCAAACAAAACAACAACAACCAAAACATGGGATGCTTTTAGGGAAAGAAACTTTCACTGGAGTGAGTTAGTGAGGGAGTCATCAAGTCTTTTGGAAGCTTGGAGAGACTGACAAAAATGACTAATGTTTAGGTTTGAGCCTCCTTTGAAAAGGTGCAGTCTGGGATTTGGGAATTTGAATTTGCAGCAGTAGACAATGCCAGGTGCAAGAAATAAATCCTCGTCACAGCAGATACAAAGATATAACTAACTATAGCTAGCAATAATAACATCAGCAAAAGCTGACACTTTCTGAGCACTTACTATGTGCCAGGCCCAGTGCTAAGCATTTTCTAGACATGATCTCATTGAATCCTCCCAATATCATGTCAAGATAGACTAGAATATTAGTTTCATGAGAGCAGGGGATTTTTTCTGTTTTGCTCTTTGTATCTCAAGGCACCTAAAAGAGTCCCTGGTTTGTTAGTAAAGAGTTGATGCTCAATAAGTTGGTCAAATAAATACGTTTACTCTCATCACTACCTCCATTGTATAGAAAACATGTGGGTTAAGTAACTTGCCTGCACGTAAAAAGTGATGAAGCAAGGGTATTGTTCAGGTTATAAGACTCCAGGAAGACCACAGTCTTAACCACAACCCTATTGTGAAGTTTTAGGAAAAATAAAAATGGTCAGAGAATGGAAAACATCTTGGTGGAACTTTGCATCCTATGGGTGCTGCTGATCCAAATCTTCTATGGCTTTAGAGCTGACCCCTTGCCTTAAAGCCGAATGATTATGCCCTCGGGATGTTGTGGAGACACAGAAGGAAACAAGTGTATGGCTCAAAACTTGTCAGGATGAGATGAATACCTGAAGGAACCTTGCTGATCCTATTGATGGACCCCTCAAGTAGTCAGTAGAACATGTTTACTGTTCACTTTTCAGAAACCACAGGAAACTTCATATTCAGATTAATTATAAAGTGACGACTATCGTGAGTTTGATCACTAAATTGTACATATTGAGGGAGGAAGAAATGTAGACACAAGTGGACGCTGGTTCCTAAGTAGCCATTTCCTTTGAAGATTTAGTCCACTGTGACTGAACCATATAGATCAGTGGCAATTTTATTCTCCCAGGGAACCCTCCCCAGCATTTGGATAAAGAAGCCACGTGACCTCCTTTGCAAGAATAACCAGAAGAGACATTAACAAATCTTACTGAAATGCTGTTTATGACATTGTGTCTAAAGTGATCTGGCAGCCAAGAATTCATGAACTGAAATGTTAAACAGAAAGTTAAAACCTATAAGGTAGCTTTATTCAGAGAGTGAGCTTCTGGGAATGTTTTAGGGAGTTAGGGAATTTAAGTGAATGTCAAACCTTGCTGTTAGAAATTGTTGATGTTGATTGATATTATCGATGTTTCTGGTTTTTTTTTTTCCTGTATTATTCTAATTCCTCTCAGATGCAAATGACAGAAACTTGATTTCAACTAGTGTAAACGAAAATGATAATTCAGTCATTCATGTAACCGACAAGGCTAAGGTTAGGTGGCTTCAGGCAAAGACAAGTTCCAGGGTTCAAATGATGTCACGAGGATTTTTTTCTCCTGCTTTCTTATATCTCTTTGTTCTACTTTACTATGTGCTTCATTCTCAGGCAAGGCCTCTCAAAAAGGTGGTCTCCAACAGCTCCGAGCTTACATCATCACTATAGCTCCCAATTTCAACAAAAGTCCAGGAATTTCATGTTATTGGTCTACCTTGAGTAACATGAACATCTCTGAACAAAGACCATGACTAGACAAGAAGATAAAAGAACCTCCTCTAAGAACTTAACCTTTTACAAAGTGTATCTGACATCACAGACCATGTAGAAGTTTTTAAAAATAATTGGATGATTGCATTTCGCCTCTGGGAGCTATCTTTTTGATGGATATTATAAAATGAGGTCCTTATTGGTCACTACCTAACATCACTTAGCTGATCTAGACAGTTTTGGTTCCTTTCACAATTATAGGCTTGACTACTATAAACTGCTGGTTCTCCTTCTCCAGAAACTAGTGGGAATGATCACAGAGTCCTGGTGACCACAGTTAATAAGACAAGAGCGGGGAGATTAGACACTTGGCCAGAAGGTGGGGGCTCTGTATTTGGAGTCCCCAGTTGATGATCATTGTTTACTTTTAAATCTTTAGGCCTTGTGGTGTAGGGATAGCACAGGTTGAGGAATAAGATGAACCAGTATTTGTGCATCACCTCCAAGATCTAATATAAATTATTAACAAATCTGCAAAATGAAGATATTAACAGTATCTATCCTGCAAGGGTGTGCCTAGCTCCTGACAAGGGGAGCTTATTACTACTATCCCATCTACACAATACTTACCTTCATGACCAGTACCCTCTCCCTTTTCCATGAGTTGCAGAATTCTAAAAATAAAGAGTTTTCCCTCTCATAAATCCTCTTTCCCAGGACTCCTCAGTCCTATAGGATAACCTCTCAGAAAACTCTGAGTTCCAATCTTTCCTCTTCTATTTATTAAATACAGTGACACTGACCAAGATGAACTCTCTGGGCCTCAGTCTCCTCATCTGTAAAATAAGGTTATTTAAACTAACCGTACAAGGATGTAGTGAAGTTTAAATGAAATAATGTGTATAAGTCATCTAGAGCATCAAGGAGGCTAAATAATTTTCCTTTATCAGTTACTAGCATAGTATTACATACTGTGTTGCAGTTCTTGTTTTGAGCACTTTGTAAGCTTTAATTCATTTAACCCTGTTTTTTTTTAGAATTAACCTTACCATTATCATCATTTTACAGACAAGGAAAGGAAGTGTCAACTGGTTCAATATGTTGCTTGAGATTATATTGCTGGTATATGGTGAGAGTGAGATTTGAACCAAGGCAGTCTGGCCCAGGTTCATTATCTTAATCACTTTTTCCTCTCTCACCTGTGTCTTCCCCAAAAAAGATGGAAATACAATCAGAACTGAATGAGAGGGTAAGATACTATCCCAAATCTTCTTACTAGAGTCTGAGTCCATCCTAGTACTCAACAGTGTATTTGCCCAAGGAGGTATTTAGTTATAGGCAACTGTAATGTTTTCTCTAAGAGTTGCCATTACCTTCCGTGCCTAGCTCCAGGTAGTAAAGACAAGGATTCCTCTTAGAATATAGAGTAAATGCCCTCTGCATGTCTGTGATGCCCCTTGTTTTTAGAAACCATGTCATGTCCTTAGCAAAATGAATAATTTTACTCATTTTTCTCACCCTGCATTTATTAAACATTTACTATGGTCCAGACAGTAACTCTGAACCTTGAATGAGAAATCACTTTGGACCTCTTGTACCCAACTTTGAGCATTACCTAGGTCATATCAGCTTGCTTTAATGCCTGCCAGCCTTGCCCTGATGGGATGCACCAGTTTGACTTTAGAATATGTCATCAGTCATTCCAGTCACAAAACTTAAAACAGATCCATGTTTCAAATTCCTGCAAAATAAGGACTAAAAGAGTAAAAAGAAAAAGTGTAAAAGGAGTAAGATAATTTAGGATCTGCTTCCCTAGTGGTGGTCACTAAGTTATAATCAGAAGCCTTTTTGCAAGATGGATGAAGAAGGTGATGGTTACACTTACAAATACCTCACATGGTCCTCACTGTCATACACTTCAGATAACATACTAGGCTTGAGGAAATCACAGTTTTTAAAGATTTGAGAATGAATGTAGCTAACACTAGTTAAGGAGTTATAGCTTAGATTTAGAGTTAGAAAGTAAATATTTCACCTGTGAAAGTTGACCAACATTAATAAGCTATGCTTGCCATTTCAACAGTAGGGAAGTGCCCCTTTCTCTACTCTGTCTCCTGAAATGTATTTGTTTCTTAGCCCACTTGGACAACAGCATGTAAATTGTGGAAGACAATCAATAAAAGCTTGCCAGATCAAATGGTTACAGTTTACTAATTTCCCCCATGACCCTGTGTAGGATTATTCTGAAGTTTCTCCCTATTGAAATCTGGGCTCTGCTGTCTCAGGAGTGACCCCTCTGGTTGAGAAGACCATGAAGAACACGCCGCATCTCAACCATCTCCCGCCCACAGACCGGCCTGATTAATCCCGATTGAGTCTTTGGAAAGCACGCAAATATAAACTATTCATTCATTTCAAATTGGCGGGCGCCGTGGGGAAGTTATCGCATATAATCTAGTGTTAGTCTATCCACTGCATCATAAAAATTAATTTGTCTAATTAATGACATTAGTACTTCTATACATGCATAATTCATATTAATTGATAGGTCTGCCTAAAAAGAATACCTTTTGGAAGAAAAATGATCCCATTAGTGCAAGTTTAATCCAAATCAGGGCTGACAAAGCATGGAGCCTTCAAGGCGTATCTTCAGCTTTGTTAATTGTCATAAGCATTCTAAATTGATTATTCTTACATTAGCATGAGACATTTCATTCATCAATGCTTTGCTGTAAAGGAAATTTGTCTAATGGATTTGGGTAGCTCAACTAAATAAGTAGTATTTTTTTTCCAGGGTAGCTAGAGGGGCATTTGGAGCATATTAATTCACTTATACTGGAGGGAAGAAAAATTAGCAGTGGAAATATATAGAAATATCATACAAAATTAGATTTCTGACACTGAATAATTTTTGTGATATCTATTTCAATGGTAATTGAGTGAGTGTGCCTGCACTTTTATTGCTTTTCTGTTTTGCAAGCTCCATGATAAACAGCTAATGTTAATATTTCTTATGAGTTATGCTCCTGCACCTGTTAGGGCCACAGGGGTATGAAGTGGAGGATGAATGAGATAAATATGCATTTTCGGGGGGACTGCTAGAAGGCACAGGGATTACACAAAGATGGGCCATAGCACCATTTACCCTGGGCTTCTGGGAAAACCATTTCCACAGACACGTGCGGCCATCTGAGCCATGAGAAGACAATAAACATAGATTTGATTGTGTCCCTGTTCACACAGACTAGGGATCTGGATATCCATTAAATTTGAGGGCCACCTCTTCATTTCTTTGGAGTCATCGAAGAATTCTTTTTAATGGCCAGAACCAAAATTGTTGGTTGATGGCCAAATAGTTACACAAAGCTTCGTTGGGATCCTCTGTTTGGGAAGCAGTAAGTTAAGAACGAGGTAGCCAGATGCATTTAACAGTTGCTTCTATTCTCTTTCTCAGCTGTGTGGACAACTACCGTTCTGTGTGTTTTGGTCGCAGTTGAGAAGTTCGTCTAGATGTAGTAGTACTTGTGCTGTTAGGGTCTTAGTTTGCCTGGGAAGTCGTCCACCATGGTCTTCTACTTGGAGTGTCTCCTTCTCACCAGAGTGGATTTGAGGACTAGCCAATAGATTGGAGACAACACACCTGTGTTAACAGTCTCAGCGGGCTGCTCAGAAATGGTATGATCTCGGCCAAGTTGCTTAAAATCTTTGAGCTTCAGTTCCTAATAGTAGCAGTTTTGATGTGTTGTTGTGATGGTCATGTACGTGAGAAAATGCACCCCTAAGGGCTCAGCATTGTGACTGGCACGTAACAACTTTGTGGCATATTGAAACAGACGTTATTAGCTATTATCTGGTTGAACTAAATGGAGACAAAGAGAAGCTCTCTTGTGTGCTTACCTCTTTTTCTTATTTGCCCTTTTCTCTTTTCCTGGAAGATATTTGACTCTGACATTTTTCTGTAAAGCCAATTTCCCTTGAGTTTCAGAGTGGACTCTTTTGGTCACTTGGCACTCAGAAATTCTGGGCAAGTAAAAATTGCTAACAACCCTCCATCAACCTTCCAGAATGCTGTCACAGCAGTTGTTCCAAGTATATTGCTTACTTCAAAGCCTCCGTGCTCTTGTCAAAAGAACCAGCCTTGTCGAGTAGATAAAGCTCAGGTTTCAGATTTAGGGAAAGCTGAGCTAGAAGCCTCTCTCATTCGTTCATTCACTCATTTATTCAGTAAACACTGAATGAGTGCCCACCATCTACCAGGCATCGTGCCAGGTCTTGAGGATATGGACATGCACTTAAGGAGTTGGCATTTTAGTCAAGCTGGCTGACAATTGCCCAGAAAGCACAGGCATACAGAAGAGAATTCAGAGAGGGAAGTGCTGAGAAGGGAGGGAGAACAGGAATGCGGCGCAGGGTGGCTGGGCTGCAGGCAGAGGGGGAAGGGAGGTACTTGAGCAAGGACGGACAGGAAGGGTCTCTGCTGTGGAACGAGATCCATGAAAAGGAGCCATCCTTCCAGGCAGAGGGAATATCAGGTGAAAAGACTTTGCAGAAGGAAGGTCTTTGGCACATCTGAGGCACAGAAAGGAGAGTGTGACTGCCTTATAGTTGTCAAGGGGGAGAATGGCAGGAAATGGATCTCAGGGTAGGCAGGGACCTGAGTCCAAACGCATTCCTGCCATTTACTGATTGTATTTTCATGGGAAGTTTTCATAGTCCTCTCCAAGCCTGGATCTTCTCATCTACAGTTGGAAATGATCACCGTTGCTTTCTCACGAGGTTCTCTTCATGAATAAACAGGAGATCTCAAGATTATCGCTAAAATCTGGGCTCGAAAAATGTTGCTCCCTCATCTCTCTTTAGCTCCTTGAGTGCTATTTGGTGGCAAACATTAGAATACCCCTGTTCTGTTGAAAAGCCCTTGCTCAATCTATTTTGGGGATTTTACACAGTCCAGTAGACAGTTACATACTTCCTTCTACCAAGGGGACTCTTCCTTTACTTGGCGACTGTGTGTCCCACTCAACAAGATGTGAGAGTCTGGAATAATCAGTGAGGACCAGAAGGAAGCCTGCTCCCCGCCTCTGCTGCAGAGCCGTTGCAGCCTTCCTCCTGGTCCCGTCTGTAGGTCGGTTCACCTTTCAGCATCCTGTACTCACTGCTGAATGTTCTTCTGAAATGTTTTTCGTAAACTCCTTCCAGCCCCCACATATCCCAAGATGTACTCCGTGATATTTCAGAACCAGAATAATTTCTTCCTTAGGCACTAATCTCCTTGTTCCAATAGCTACTGATTTTTCCACATCCATTTCAATCCATTCACCAAGCTCTCTGTTTAGGCGTCAAGTTTCAGCAGAAAGGAAACACTTCCTACAGTTGTTCATTTTGGTTTCCAGTAGACAGAATTTGGGAAGATAGAGGTATTACGTATCCCACAACTAAAATATACCAGATGTGTAGCTTTATTCTGGTTTTTAACATGTAATATTCCTGTTTTTCTAAATGTAACTTAATATTGCTTTCAACATGGAATGTGATACTCTAATTAGACAAAACATAAGCCATACCATTCCCTGAATATATATTTATACATAGACTAATGGAAGAGGCCAGGACAAATGATCTGTGTTAGATATTTTAAATGAAAAAATGAGGTTTATAGAGATAGATTTAATAGCTATTGAGGGAGTGCTTACAATAATTGGTTATTGTTGAAAAGAAATGTCAGATAACATTATTGGCATTTACAATTTTAATTAGCATGATCCCTGAGTCCAATATGTTATATTTTCCTTCTCTTAATTCTTTTTTTCTGGAAGAAATACAACCACTAGTCTTTCACAGTTATTTAAGGAAATGTTATTAAAAGCCACGATGCTGGGATGTACTAATAGTTTAATGGATAAAGAATATGGGTCATTTTTCATGTTAAAACACAGTCCTGAAATGAAATACTCCTCTCATTTCCTACAGAACCAGAGCAGCAGAAGGCACTATTTCCTCCAAGTCTTCAGTTTGTTCGAGGTTTCTAGTAGTTTTTGATCCTTGTGCCATCCATTCTCTACCCACTACCTTTGTTTTGAGGAAGACGGTGATTGGAGAGGACTCGGTGATTCCTCAGAGTGGAGGAACTGAACTCCGTGTGAGGCATGGCTGTGCAACTTACAAGGCAATGTATCTTTCTTTCTAGGCACCTCCAGAATTAGGTGTTTCTGGTTTATCTGCAGGTGGCTCTAGACATTTTTGGTGGCATCCTTACATGTCATTTTATTCTGCAAGGTGTTTAATAAAGCCAAAATATACATAATGACTAGAGCCAGCTCTAACTACCTCCACAGAGAGAAAATTTCACTTGTGATGTGTAGGGTCTGCTTCTCCTGATGGCTAACACTCCTAACTCATACATCAAGTGATCACAAGGTATTCTCTTTTCTGAAGCAAACATAATTTGGACATAGATGGGTTTTCAAAGACCACTTAGTCATGTACCTATTATGCTGTAATGATATAATAAGAAATATATGTTTTTGGTGTTAATTCTCAGATTCTAGCCAGAGCTCCTGAAGCCTTTGAGACTTCCCAAGTGATAAAGGTGCTGGGAATATCTTTTGTTCTCGTATTTGGTCTTTGATTTTTATTCCTGACACCGAGCTCCTAAACCCCTTGGAATGTCTAGAGTGATAGGAGAATCTTTGGTTCTAATGATGTGACTCTTCATGACCCACTGGATAGCTGCAGAATGGAGGCTGGTCACCAGAAAGACAAAGCAACTATTGTAAGCTTGGAAATTTCAGCCACTGTCCTCTGGGAGGGGAGAGGGACTGGAGATTGAGCTAATAATCATGGCTATGTGAAGTCTCCATAAAAATCCCTGAACTACGAAGTTTGAAGAACTTCTGGGTTGGTGTATGTGTTCACATGCCAGGGGGTTAGCACATCCCAACTCCATGGGGAAAGAAGCTCATGAGTTTGGGACCCTTCTAGACCTATGTACGTCTCCATCTGGCCATTTATCTGTAACATTTATCATAGCTTTTATAATAATGTGTTTTCCTGAGTTCTGTGAAACATTCTAGCTAATTATTGAAACCAAAGAGGGGATTGTGATTATCCCTGATTCATAGCCCATTGGTCGAAATACAAGTGATGCCCTGGGACTTGCAGTTGGTATCTGAAGTGGGGGAAATTGTGGGACTGAGACCTTAACCAGGGAAGGAGAGGCAGGGGGCATGGGTCTGTGCTAACTCCTGGTAGACCGTCTTAGAACTGAGTTGAATTGCAGGACACCTCGCTGGTGTCAGAGAAATGGTTGGTATGGAGGAAAAAACCCACATATTCGGTGACTGGAAGTACTGTGTTCAGAGAATAGAGAACAGAGGAGAATGGAGAGTTTTTCCATTTCTACATACACACATATTTTATATGCTATATGTATCATGTATACCATATACTTCAATACCTTACTCAAACATAATGATAAATGGAATTTTAAATACAAAATTCTGAATCCAGGGAGAAAAGCTTCTGGATCACTCTTGCTTGGGGATTATCAGTGCTTGGGGATTAGCTGTGCCCCCAAATGCAGGTGACCTAAGACGATATAACTACTATGAACTCAACGTGTCACATTTGTTGGGGCTCAGGGGAAAGGAGACAAAGGCACATATACCATATGTTTAAATATTTAAAACTATAAACCAAGCTAACAAACTGCTGAGTATGATCTATCCTTGACAAATATACACCCCAAGTCCGCAGAGCTGCATGGTGGAACGTGGTAGTTCCCGGAGAACGAACCTCTTAGCTCTGTCTGTGGTGCGCGGTCTGTCCACCTGCTCTTCCATCACCAGCTTCCTCCCACATCGCAGGGAGCCTCCAGCTTTTGAGTGTGGGCAATCTGGCCTCATTTCTGATTTCTGTCTCTCCCTTTTTGGAGGGGCCATGCTGTAGCTCCCCCTCAGGCCTAGGGGTATGCACGCTGAGTGTTACCATCCATCCTCAGGAAAGCAGACCTGCAAGAAAAGCAGAGTCCAGACTGATTGATCAGGGGAAATCAGGGTCCTGGGCTTGTGGACTGTGGCCTGGGGTTAAAACAGAGCTGTGCTCAGGTCCATCTCTCTAGCCCCAGTGGTATTGTGGCCAGAGTGGAGACACTCTCAGGTACCAGGCCCAGGGCCGAGTGTAAGTGGGATTGCATGACTCTTTGCATGGTTAAACTCATTATCCAGATGTCTTAGTCTTAAAAGCTCCCCACAAAATAGTGACATTAAAATTAGAGATGAGTGGAACATTTATCAAATTATCCAGTAGACAAATTGTTTCTTCACTGCCCTTTCATTGAATGGACCTGACCAATATAGTCCTTGTTCATTCCTTTTTAGGTGGGAGGGTAGGGAAGAGTAAAAGAAGCCCCAAAGATGTATTTACTGTACTGTGGGCTGGAGGAAAATATTACAAAGTGTTTGGAAAAGCCAGTCTGAATTTTAACTCTGATCAAAAAGCTATTTCCACTAGGCCTCAACCCAGGGGCTGATATCTTGTCCGCTGGTTGCACGTTCTTCCTGCAAGTTGGCTGTACGCTCTTTGATGGCATTTCTCTAACTTCTCACTCAGTAAGGCTCAAGGAAGTCCCACAAGTGAAGACTGTTTGTGTCAGTATCCAGTTTCTGCAAGTTCAGTAATGGTAGAGTTCCATTTGTTTTCCCCCTGTGCTTTCAGTCATTGGCATCAGAGTTTTTGATGATCTGAAGAAAGACTGAGCCCTTTTATTGGTTCAGAAACAGCACTAATTTTCTCTGCTTGGGAATAGTGAAGAACATTTGATAAATGTCTTGAAAGCCACATACTTCTTCTTGGACTAGAAGGTTAGATTCCACAGGCCTGGAATCCCTGGTGGAACTGGGTGGCTGATGGCAACATGGCAGGAGTTTGGGAGGACTGCTGGGGTCACTGGGCCACATAAACACTTAGGAGGCAGCAGGGAAAAGCACGACAGAGTGGAGGCAGGACCTGGGGGCAGTCTGAAGCCTCCCAGTCTGTGGAGGATCTGGCTCTGGGTGGTTGAGTATTAGTTGGTTTGAAGCAGGAAAACTCGACACCCTCTTGAAAGAATATCTGGGCTGGATTCTCTCTGAAGGAGGCCTGAATATAGTAGGACATTACTCACCCTCCTGCACCCCCTGATCTTCTGGTCTTGTATGTCTGAATGAGACAGGGGGCTCAGGAAAATCTTTGCCCCAAAGTTACACTTTACAGAAGAGGGATCTGTGGGTATAGCAAGTCTATGGGATCCTATATGATGCAGGGCTGCCTCCCTCCCCAATCTTGTCTTATAACACTCCCCCCTTGTTTCCTCTTTCTAGGCATATGAGCCTTCTTTTATATCCCCCACAATCTGTGGCAACTTCTACCCCAGCACCTTGACACACACTGTTTCCTTAGGAATGATCTCTCTGGACACCACTGGCCCCCTTCCCTCACCTTCATCTTTGCCTTCTAACTCCCTTCCATCCCTCAGGCCTGAATTTAGGAGCAGCTTCCTCAGGGACCTCTGCTTATCCCTCATGTTATGTGAGGTCCCCTGTAACGTGCAGATTTGCACGGTGTTCTTGAACATCAACTTTGCAGCACTGTGTACGCTCATAATCATTTGATAAATGCTTTTGTTTATTTAAGGTCAATGTCACCTGCCAGGCTGTAAGAACAATATGGGACCACTGCTCAGTGCCTGGCACAGTGTAAGTGCTCCATACATATGTGCTGACTCAAGGGCCGACAGCCAAATGGAGAAACATATCTTTCTTTGGGAAGAGGCAGCCAAGAATGCTGGATAGGACTTTGGTCTGAAAGTCAAGAATCCTAGGCCCTAGTCCCAGTCCTGAAGTTAATTTCTTGGGTGACTTTGAATAGAGTATAACAAGAAAAAAATGCCTTGGAGTTCCTAATACCACGGCAAAGGAAGAGATTTAGAAAAAGAGAGAGAAGAGCTATTTGGTTCAACCATATAAAAATTACAAATATTTTACCTTTAAAACAAAACTTACTGAGGTGGCAATTTTATATAGTTTAAACTAGTGGAATAGAAAGTCTCTGTATAAGCCCCTTTCAGCTCTGTCATGGGGTCATGGAGTTTTGTCTGCAAGCCCAGGGTCCCATTCTCAGTAGGTTTCCTTCCAAGATGGTTGGGTCAGACCATAGAGTAGGACACAGAGAGCTGGCTCTAACTAGCCCTTTTGGGCAGTGGTAGCCACTGCCCCGTAATCACATTCTCTCTCTCCTAGTCATAAACCCCAACTCTTCACTTTGAACATGCTTTGAAAAGATTATCTTTTTCCATGTTCTCACGCCTGCCCCTCGGCCTTTGTGAAGCAATTTCCACAGAAACGATGGTCTGCCACCAAATAAGAGTTTACTAAGAATAAAAATTGAATTTCGTCTGCCTGTTGACAAGCTGATTGATCTGGGGGCTCTCGTGACTGAATCCTCTCCTAAGCACATTCTCATTTATCATGTGCGAGATTGTTTCAGAATCAATACCAGCCCTGAGCAGACACGTCTCTGTTGGGGACCCGTCAGGCCCACAGCCTTCCCTGTAATACTGCTAATTTTTTTGACAGAATTATTTCAACAGTTAAATCGTTCTAGGTCTGTTATTCCCAGACTTTCACTGGAATTGTTTGTTGCGGTCATAATTTTTAATATATTTCTTGTAAATGCTACACCTTGAGGGGTTTGTCCTTTTTCTTATGAGATTAATTTCTTACCCCTGTTATCTTTCATCAAAAATCTGCGGTTGAGAGTGAGGTTAGATTTTTAGGATGTCATTCAGGTGCAACTCTATACACAACCTTCATCACAGGACAGGAGTGAGAGTAAGAAGGATTAGGTATAAGGCAACTTGACTTCACAGTACTGCATGGACTAGCTGTGTGGCTTTGGCAATTGTCTTTCCCTCTCTGAGCCTCATTTTAAGAAACTGGGTCAGATGAAGTCTTAAGTACTTGTCTGTGTCAAACAGACTATTTGTCCAAATCAGAAGCTGTAAACTGGAGGTTCATGGGTAGGATTCAATCTGCAGATGGGTTTCATTTGGCCTCCAAAGTATCTGTTTTTTGTTTGTTTAATTTGATTAGCTTTTTTCCTACTTTATTTTAAAAGTTAATTTGTTACTATTTTAAATTTACATACAGTACAACACATTCTTTTTGTTATATGCTCTTTTTGGCATGAGTTTTGACACATGCATGAATTCTTGCACCCACTGCACACAGGATACAGAACAAGTCTAACATCCCAAAGAATTCCCTCATTGTTTCTCCTTGATAATCAAGCCCTGCCCCTGACAACCACTGATGTGTTCTTTATTTCTATAATTTTGTCTTTTCCAGAATGTTTTATAAGTAAAATGATATAGTTGTATAATGTTTTGAGGCCAAATACTTTTATTTAGCACAATTCACTTGAGATTCATCCATGTTGTATATGTCAATGATTTCCTCCTTTTAAATAGTGTTCCACTGCATGCATCTAGTACTGTCTTTTTTACCCCTTCATCTACTGAAGGATATTTGGGCTTTTTTGAGTTTTTTTATGGTTATGAATAATGGTGGCATGAACATTTGTGTGTAGTTTTTGTGTGTGTGTGAACGTAAGTTTCTGTTTCTTTAGTATAAGTATCTCCAAGTAGGATTGCTGAATCTGATGGTAAGTATTTTTTTAACTTTTTAAAGAGCTGCCAGCGTGTTTTTCAGATGTTTGTACTATTTTTCATTCCTGCCAGCAATGTATGAGAATTCCTGTCCCTCTGCATCCTCACTGACACTTGATATTGTCAGTATTTTTTTTATTTTTATCATTCTAATAGGTATGTAGTAGTATCTCATTTTAATATTTATTTTCCTAATGACTAATGACATTTAGCATCTTCTGTTTATTTGGCATCATATGTCTTCTTTGATGAAGTGGTTGTTCAAATATTTCACTTGTTTTTTTAAATTGGTTGTTTATTTACTTTTGGGTTCTAACAGTTTTTTAAAAAATATTTTCTGGATATAAGTCTTTTGTTGAATATGTAATTTACAAATAATTTCTCCCAGTCCTTGGTTTGTCTTTTTAGTCTCTTAATTATGTTATTTATGGGGAAAAAAAGGTGTTTAATTTTGATAAAGACCCATCATTTTTTCTGTTTATCATTTTTTTCTTTTGTGTACTGTGCTTTTGATGTCATATCTAAGAAGTCTTTGCCTTACCCTACATCACGAAGATTTAATTCTGTGTTTCCTTCTAAAAGTTTTATAGCATTATGTTTTATATTTAGGCCTATGACACGTTTCAAGTAAATTTTATCTTTCTTTTGTATATAGATAGCCAGTTTTTTATAGCACCACTAATTGACAGCATTATCCTTTTTCCTTTTGAATTGTTGTCAAAAATTTAAAAATCAGTTGATGACATTTATGTACACTAGAGAATGTCTGTTTTTTTTGTTCTATTCCATTGGTCTATGGGTCTATCATTTCACCAATGCCACACTGTCTTGACTACCATTGTTTTATAATACATCTTAGAATTTGGTAGTGTGAATCCTCCAACTTTGTCCTTTTTCAAAATTGTTTTGACTATTCTGACTGTTTTCATAATAAATTTTAGAATTATCTAGTGTGTATGTACAGGGAAGCCTGCTGGGGTTCTGATTGAGATTGCATTAAATTTATTAATGAATTTGGGGAGAACTGACATGTTGACTATGTTGAATCTTTCACTCCATGGGCACAGTATGTCTCTCTGCTTATTTGGGTCTTCTCTGATTTGGGTCATCAGCATTATGTGGTTTTAGTATATAGATCCTGCACATATTCGTGTTAGATTTACATCTGTAATTTCATTTTTGTGAGCTATTGTAAATAGCACTGTTTTAAAATATTTTATTTGCAATAGTTTGTTCATTGCTAGTATATAAGAATACAATTGATTTCTGTATATTGATCTTTTATTCTGCAATCTTGCCTAACTCACTTACTAGTTCTAGGAATTTTTTTTTTTTTTTGGTAGATTCCTGGTGATTTTCCCATGTAGAAAATCATACATGGATTCTTTTACATAGGGCTATTTTAATTTTTTTTCAAATTTGAGTGCCTTTTATTTCTCTTTCTAGACTTATTGAATTTGCTAGGACTTCTAGAACAGCATTGAACAGGAGTGTAAAAGTGGATATCCTTGACTAGTTCCTGATCTCTTATGGAGAAAACATTCAATATGATGTTGGCTGTAGGATTCTTCATAGACAGTATTTATTGTTTCCTTCTAGTCTTAGTTTTCTGAGAGTTTTTATTAGAAATGAGTGTTGAACTTTGTCAAATGCTTTTTATGCATCTATTGATATAATCATATAATGTGATAAATTGCAGTGATTGATTTTTGAGAGTTGAATCAGCTTTGTAATCCTGTAATAACCTCCACTTAGTCATCAATGTATTTTTTTAATGTAGCACATTTTAAATGAACACTTAGAATTTTTAGTTTCTCTTAAAAATTCAGATCTGGCAACACTGAGTCAGAAATCCTGCCTGGTGACAAACTAGAGTTGACAAGAGACTGTCCTCTCATAGCCTGATAGTTGCCCTCAGTAAACCACAGTAGAGGTCAGAGTCAAAACTTATTTATCATGGCATGTGGACTCCGTTTTTTTTCTTAAAATAGAGAAATCTCCATGTCTCCAAAAAAGTAGAAAGCAAAAGATAGACAAAGTGTTGTCTATCTTTTCTATAACTTAAGCGAAGTCATCACTACTCCCAGGTGTTTTCTTATCCTTGCCTACTTCCATCCCAATTATCACCACCTTAACTCCTGTAGGTATTTAGACTGGAAATGCTAAATAAATAGTCCAGGTACCACTCCCTGTATCTGTCTAGTACACAACCATGCTAGACCTCTGAAGGGGTCCAGATTTACTGTAAGGGAACATCCAGCACAGAATTCTTTATGAGGTTTGCAACTTGGACAATTGCCTTACAGTGAAGCCCCATTTCATTTCTTCTATAACCAGTCATCATAGTGATTCCCAGATCCTAGTTTGATGATCTTCTATTTTCCCTACTTCATTTATTTTTAATCCAACTACCTATTTATTTACCATATATTTGATTCCAAAGAGGGGATGATGCATTTGTCCCATAGAGCAATTCCCTCAGAACATTCTTTTAAGCCTACAATAAAAACCATTTCCCAAAACAAGTATTTCTCTTTTGTGCCATTTTGTCTCACTCATGTTAACTCCTTCTGACTGGGGTGTCTTTTGTAGTTCTTCTTTTGTATCTAATGGTATCTACTAACTCCCAGCACTCTGAGCAACCTCCTGACTCTCAAAGGAAGAGTTAATTTTGCTCTCTTCTAGGTCTTGCTACCTTGTTTCTCCTGCTTTTGAAGTTCATCATACTGTCATCATCTGATAGTTTTAATCGTGATTCTAAAACTAACTTTAAATGTTTTTTATTGAAGTATAGTTGATTTACAATATTGTGTTAGTTTCAAGTGTACAACATAGTGATTCAGTATTTTTGTAGGTTGTATTTCATTTTAAGTTCTTATGAGGTAATGAGTATAGCTCCGTGTGATATACAGGAAATCCTTGTTGTTTATCTATTTTATATATAATAGTTTGCATCTGTTAATCCCATATCCCTGATTTGTCCCCTCTCCCTTCCCTCTCCCCTTTGGTAACCACAAGTTTATTTTCTATGTCTGTGAGCCTGTTTTTGTTTTGTATATAGATTCATGTGTATTATTTTTTAGATCCCACATATAAGTGATGTCATATAATATTTATCTTTCTCTGTCTGACTTATTTCACTAAGCATAACATTCTCTAGGTCCATCCATGTTACTGCAAATGGTAGTATTTCATTCTTTTATTAAAAGGCAAAAGGTGCACACTGTAAATAAAAAGATCAGAGTTTCTGAAAAGATGTACAGTAAAACCTAAGTTTTCCTCCCGCTTTTAACCCCACATCCCCTGGTACTTCTCCCCAGAGGAGACCACTTTTCCCAGTCCCTTGTATATCCTTCCTGAGGTCCTCTGTGAAGAGTATGCATCAGTTACACTAGTACACAAATTAGCATACTATACCCAGTTCCTCACTTTGCTTTTCTTGTCACTGAAAATCTGTTTTGAAATATTATATATTGAAAATATATCTTGAAGATTTTTCTACTTCAGCACATTCATTCATCCAAACATTACTGAATGCCTGCTATATGCCAGCACTGCTCTAGCCTCTAAGGATGTAAGTTCGAACAAAAAGATACAATCACTACCCTCAGTGATTTATTCCACAATACAGAACAAAAGCATTATGTATGTGTGTGTGTGTGTGTGTATACACACAATGCATATATTTATGTATATGTAATATACTTAATATATTATGTTATATAACATAATGTACATTGTGACAGATGGTAATGCTATAGTAGAAAATAAAGCCAGGTCAGGAGATAGGAAATGTTGGGAGATGGAGCTGCAACATTAAATTGAGTGGTCAGGAAAGGCCTCACTGAGAACATGACCTCTCTCCTGGGGCAGGAGTCCTCACCTGGTATATACAGATGACCTCCTTCTTTGTAAATCCAGCATAGTATTCTCAGTGTATGGTATATGGCATATTTGCCAATCCATGATTAAGAGACTTCTGGGGTGTTGTCATTCTACGGCCAATAAACAAAGATTCAAGAATTATCTTTGCAACCACTCTTTGCGTATAAGTACAAATTTGACTATAGTGGGGGAAAATTCTTAAAAGTATAGTTTCTGTACCAGAAGAAAATATTATGTGTGCACATTTCTGTGTTACCCATGAGGCTGAGTTTCTTGAGGATAGAGACCATACCTTAGACATCTTTGAGTGTCCTGAGTCAAGAGGGTGTTTTTAATTTGACCATATAAACAGCTCAGAACTGACAAGGAGCAGAATTGTTTAAGCATGGCTTTTCATTCCTCTAGTGAGCACTCAAGCTTCATCAGTCCCCCAGACTGTATCCTCTAGCTTCAATACACAGCTACCCCCTTGGACCTGCTGATCTGGCTGAACTTCATTTGGGAGCTTACCTAGGAGAATAAGTGAAAAATTTCTCCTATTAAGCAATGAACAGAATGTTTTCTCCTCTGCATAGAATGGACATTATATTCTCAGGATGTTAAGCCTTGAAGGCTCAGCCCAAAGAACAAAAAGAATAATTCACTCCACATACTTAAGCACTTTCAAACATATAAGTGTCTCCTTCCCAAAGCCCCTTTTTTGGGGTATCCAAAGGAATCTTACCTCAAGGTCAACGTAACTAAGAAAATCGGCACATTCCAAGGACTGTTGAACATTTAAAGTTAAAATCAGTTTAGGGAAAAAACAAAGTTCAAAAAACAGAAACTCTCCCAGAAAAGGCATGATGGATATGTAGCAGCTTAAGCCCTGATAATATTTTCAGAGGACGTCGGAACATTTACAATTATTCAGTGCTTAGAGCTCACTTGCTCCCTGGCATTATCTTTGTTGGTCATAAAGGGAAGTATCCTTGAAGCGGATAGGGAAATGTCATCTCATAAATATGATAAGCAAGCTCTTTGCTCTTAGTTTGGTTGAGGAGGTAAGGGGAGCATATACAAATAAGCAAGTCAGCTATAAACAGCTGGATGATATGCCTGCATTTTTAGGGAAGGCGATCCTTGCTGGTGTTCCCGAAGTCTGGTACTCCTGAGCAGAGCAACAAGAAGTGATTTCTATTAAGCCCTCATATCTTATTATTTTTATAACATAAACTGCCGTTAGGCCTTCCCGCGGAATAGACGATGATGATAATTTACACATGCTGGACAGATAAATGATTCAATTCTTAGTTACAAGAGACTGTTGACAGTGATTACTGATGCTCATTTCTTTCACGCACATTATGTGGGGCAGGAAACTCCAGGTTTAGAGGCCTTTCATGTTTTTTCAAAGTAAATCAGTCACTCACATAATAATTATTTATTATTCCACATTGGCAGACATTGGATGCATTTATGACAGTTAAGAGCTCTAGACAAAATGCTGCAAAGTGGTGCAGCTGATAAAATATTTTACAGCACAGGAGATAGCAACAATAATTAGAAGGCCTTGGTGCACAATGAAAGAAAAAAACTGCAAGGTTTCCCCAGTGACTCCTGGCTGGTTTTCACCGATACCTTTGCCTCGTTTCAGGCTGAAATTCTGGTGTTCACCTAAGATTTGGATTCAGACCACCAGGGATCTTTGCAAAGGGCCTTCTTCCCTAAATATCATCCATCCACCCATCTGTCCATATATTCCATTTTCACTCATGCACCCACTTTAATTAAGCATTTTCTATGCTCCAAGTATCCTACTAAGTCCTTCATATAATCTTATCTCGCTGGAGGGACCCTTGCCTGAGAACTGTGTGAACTCTAGTTTTAATTGTAAATGGTGTACCTCTTCCAGTTCCCTGCCTAGCTGTACTCCAGATGTTCAGCAGAGTCAGGTTTCCACGAAAAGAGAAAATTTCATGTCTTGATTCTTTTGTCACAGTATTTGGTTAATGTTACTTTACTTCTTAAATCTGTTTCTTTTTGAAAACACATTGCAAAAGAAAAACCAACGGAAAGTAAGTTCCCTTCACATCGCTGATTTCCAGTTGGCCATCCGAATTATCTGAACAGTAAGTCCTGCTGTGATTCAACATATGTATTCCTAGAAATCACATTATGCAAAATCACACAAGAAAAGCCACAGGCCTTATGGGAAAAGTGGGGGTAAGGGTACAACACTCTAAAACATCAATGACATGTTTTTTAAAAAATTAAAAACCATAGACTCTACTAAAAATAGCAGCAGAGTGTTAAACATGTTAAGCGGCTAAAAAATACATAAGTACTACAATAATATGGCACTTTGGCTTGCAAAAGACCTAGAGTCTGCTTGTAGAAGTGGATGTTGGAAGGGATGTAGGTTGTGAGTTTCTGTGAATTAGTAAAAGGAAGAGCACCTGAAATCTGATGGAAACTTCAAACATGAGATGTGGTTAGGTGTGTCTCATAACACAAGGTGAGCCAAAGTAGCTGGTAGATGTCCAAGGCGATTGCACGTGTGGGTCTTGTATATTCCTACATGGCTCCCGTGAGTAAGGTGCAGTTTTCTGTGTTCACCTAGTGTTTCTTGCAGAAGAAATTATGCATAAGAAAAATTCACATGATATTTGAATTGTTCCATAATAGAGCAATCACATTGGGAAAAAAACTTGTGTTTTCAAAATTGCATACATGAGACTGTGTCTTTTACTTTCAAAATAAACTTTAAGGTAGAGTAGCTCCTCTTTTAAATGTTGAAAATACATGAACATAGAAAATATGTGTTACCTTTAATCCCAAAATGACCACAGTGGTTTTTTTTTTTTTTTTGTATCTGTCTCTATTTTTAAGATGTTTTATTTACATGTGTAATTAACCTTACCTGAGAGAGTCTACCAAAGGAATTTATTGAATTCAAGTAGAGTTGTTTCCATGATAAATGATAATACTTCCTAAAGAATTTGTTTTATAGTTTCAAGTTTTACATTTAAGTCTTTGCTCTATTTTGAGTTTATTTTTTCACATGATTTGAGAAAATAGTCCAGTTTGATTCTTTTCCATGAAGCTATCTAGTTTTCCCATCATCATCACTTTTTACTGAAGAGGCTGACTTTTCCCCATTGTATATTTTTGTGATAGATTAATTGATCCTATAAGTGTGAATTTATTTCTGGTCTCTCTGTTTTGTTCCATTGATCTATGTATCTGGTTTTTTTTGTACCAGTACTATTCTGTTTTGATTACTGTAGCTTTGTAGTATAGTTTAAAATCAGGGCACATGATACTTCCAGCTTTGTTCTTTTTCAGGATAGCTTTGGCTACTCAGGATTGGTAGCTAACGAGTCTAGAGTTTCTTTTTAGGGAGATAAAGTTGCCCTAAATTTGCACATATCTATGAATATACTAAAAACACTGAATTGTATGATTTAAATAGGTAAATGGTATGGTATGTGAATTGTACCTCAACAAAGCTGTTAAAGAATTAACTTTATTTTAGGTTTTATTCCTATAACATTGTGAAAGGAGGCACCCAGATCTCCATGTTCTTTGAAGTTCATTATTGTGATAAACTCAGCTGAGTCTGATGTGTGGAGGGATGATCTTCAGAAATCTAGATGTTTGGATGCTATTCATGTTGCTCTTCCACAGACAAGTCTGCTGGTCCCTTTCTGCTGTCATCTCTCTACTGGCATCTTGCCATCTTCATTTTAGTGTGTTCCATGGCTGCCTGTGGTATGTCACCAGTCTTTTCAAGAAAAGCATATGGGAGGCTTGTTTTCTGAACTTTTCTATATCTGAGAATACCCTTCTGTTGTCTTCCCCTAAACAAGACAACTTAGGTGGGTAGAAAAATATTAGGTTGCCATCACCTCTTCTCTCCAAAGTCTGTAGCTTTGATAATGTTGTTTTTGAACTTTAAAAGTTTCAAAGAAATTCAAGAGCAGCCTGATTTTGTTCCTTTGAAGAACTCATGTTTATTGCTTGAACACTTACAGTAATTTTCTTTGTACTTAAAATTTGGAAGTGTCATCAGGATGAGATTTATCATTCGTCTTCTTCACTGATTTTTGCTGGATGGTGGTGAACCATTCTGATACGCATGTGTTTCATCAGCTCAGCGATTTGGATGATTTGCATAGTTCCAACTGTTTTGATTTCTTCCCTTAGAAGACCTTTTAAAAAATGTCTTAAAATTTGCCTCTCTATTCTTTATCTTCCACATCTATTATCTTGAGCATTGTTTTTCTTTTGGATTTTTGGGGGAGCATCTCAGTTTCATCCTCTGCCCACTGCCGTACTTCATGCTGCCCCAGTTCTGCCTTCACTGCCCCTTGTGAGAGCTTGTGCTCTCTAGTTTACATTTTCCTTTCATCTTAACCTGGTCTTTATGACTTTATACTTCAGCTTCAAAGAAGCTATGGCTTATGGTTGTCTTCTAAATAGAAAATAGTTTTCAAAGGTTATAGGGCTTTTATAGTAAATACTTTCCAAATTCTGATTTTTCCTTTAGGTCTTCAGAATAGCAAAGCTGTATTTTCTCTTCATTATTTCACGGGTTTTAATTTTTCCATGGACTCAACCGCAAATGACGTAATAGAGTTCTTAAAAGTACAAACTCAGATATTTAACTGTCTGCATTCAAATCTTAACTCTCGCAATTACTCTCTATGTATCTTTGGAGTAGTTAAGTATACCCTTCGTACAACAAGAATAGTTATATGCCTAATGGAGTAGTTTTCAGTATTAAATGAGATAATACATAGAAAGCACTTAGCACAGTGCCTGACATGTAGTGAATATGAAAAAAGTTTTTTTTTTTTTTCCAACTGAGAAGAAATCTTCCTGGTTCCAGAGTATAGCAACAAAGTGTATGGACTTTCTCCTTGGTTCAGCTTTCTCTACATGTGAGTATTTGTTGAATTTGTTGTAGTGTCTAGAGCTAAACAGTAGATTGATGTGGCCACCACCTAGCAGATTTTTATCAGCTGTGGCCCTGTCTGCTGGGGTTATTTTCCTTCCTTCAGTGCTTAGGTCTGTGATGCTTTGGGCAGATGGGATGCATGTACATTACTGTCACTGATCGTCCTATCTTCTCTTTATGCATGACTACTGCCTGGGCTGATGTATTATTTCCAGTCTTCCATCCCCTTTTATATTCAGGAATTCTCTAGAAGTTGTAATCTATGGATGGAGATCAAAGGAGAATCATTCACAAGAGCTGATGAAATATCCCCAAGTCTAGTTGTTTCAACTAGAAATACTCATGGAAGTAAAGAGACAGCAGTTTTCTGGTTGCTGTCATCCTTGTAGTTCTGAACCAGTGAAAGGCAGCAAAAGTGGGATGAGAAATCTTTCTATCCGTGGGTTCTTCAATCCTGTTGTGTTGCCTTTGTGCTAGGAAGAGTTTCTTCTAGATTCTGTCTACAAGTTGTTGTTGGTGGCGTTCTTGCCTTCTGTCATGTTTCATTCAAACTCAGAGCCAGCAAAAGGCCTGTGGAAGCCTGAACACGTGTGCTGTTGAGTCCTTGTGATTTTCATTGAGGCTAGAGAGTTCTTTTGAGTGGCTAACTGTCTAACCCTTGCAACAGTCTCACAGAGGCCACATTCAGAGGGACTCAGCTGTCCTTAGATCAGAGAATCTCAGAGTTGGACAGGAAGGTAGCAATTATAGAGCCTAAGATACTGCCTGGTACTCAGATCCTCTTTACAACATCACTTTCATATGGCCTGTCTCTTTTTGAGATGCTTTCTGTGACAAAGCTCACTAGCCATTAGTATGGTGCATTTCACTATTGGGCAACTCCCTTAACCAAACTGACATCTGTCCCCTATGTGTGGTCTTTGCAATGAAGGAGAAAGTTATTGTACTGGTGAAGGATCTGTGCAGGAAATAGGAAGCACTCTAGCTATTATAATCAGAGAGATATTTAATAAAGGGACTTAGCTACTTTGATTTTTTTCAGTTGAGTGGTTCAGAAGTCAGAGTGTTGATACTAGTGTTTTTTAAATTTTTAACTTTTATTGAACTGTAATGTACATACAGAAAATACCATTGATTTTTTTACTTCAGGATCACCTGATAGGAAACTGCTTCCCCACAGCTGTCTCGCACCCACAAATCTGGTTCCCAGACAATGGAACATAAAACGGGGCAACTGCAAACACACGTGCCCAGTGTAGTTTGTCTGTCAGCCAGTGTTGCCAGAGAATGGTATTTCTGTCTACCTTCTACCTTTCAAATCTCAGAGAATCCATTCCATTCCCAGAACTCAAATCACAGAATTCTGACTGCAAGTTGGTCTTGGAAAAGTAATTTTTTGATCTTACCAACCTCTTGAGAATGCATGCCAAGGGACAGAAAGCAGTATTAAGAAAGTTATCTAAGTGCTGGATGGACAGAGTCTCTTACCAAAATATATTTCTTTTAATATTTTTCATATAATCGACAGCAGTGGGGCTTAAGGGAAAAAGACCCTTGGTAAGTCATTAGTGTCTTCTGGGTAGGAGAAATGTTTAGCCATTGTAAAACATTAAGATCCAAGTTCAGAATACTTCTACAGATTTGTGTTAATCAATTTTCTGGATCTGATGAGTAAGGTATAACTGCCAGGATCCTGAGATTCAATAAGGAAAGTGGGGGAAGGGACGAGAAAGGAGAATTAAATGGTAATGAGTACAGAGGTCTTGTTCCTCAAGAAAGGATAGCTATCCAATGCTTTACTTTAGGAATCTTCAAGAAAACAGAGGCAAAGGACTCCAAAGATGGAGTCATCACGTAGACTGTCAAGAATATCCCTTGATAGTGCGCATATACTTCAGTGTTGTACCAATAGGCAATGAGAGGCCACAATGAGCGACCCACTGGGACCACACTTGACCAGTGGAAAACAGAGTGAAATTTATGGGACGTCGAGGACCTTTGCCTATTCCCTTTCCATCTCTCTGGAGAGTAGCAGTATGATCAGGAAGTTTATTCACTTGTAAACACACCTTATTTTTAACATCTTAGTCATATTCAGCTGAGTTATCATTGCTTATGTTATTCAAATGACTCATTTCCTCTTGCAGCCTGCAAATATTAGACATTATCATATCCCATATCTGTCTTATTCTTTGTCTCCCTGAGGACCATTATTTAGTTTATCCAAAAGAAGAGTTTTAGAGGAAAATCTTACCAAAGGCCAAAAAAAATGCAAGAAAGGAAAAAGCGAATTGCACATGTAGCTTTTTATTTGAAGCCTCAGCACACTAGAAAGGTCCTGTTAGTGTTTGTTGTAGAATGTAGATGGATGGCAGCAATAAAATCAGATATAGGGAAAAAGCAATCAAATCACTGAGTAGGTCACATTCAAAATACATTATATGGGGCGGGGGCTCTACCTTAGGGCATATGTTGCTTCCTGCAGAATGCTTCTGAAAAGTATTCATGTGTCCTTCCCTTCAGCCTATATATGCCTGATTTGATACCACCTTTCAAATCTTCCCCTGTACTCAAACTGTTTTCTTATCGTTCCATGAAATCTTATGCTCACTTAAACATTTTTGTCTTTGCTGCTCGTAACAGATGCCAGCGAGGTCCCACCCAGATCCCCTTTATCTGACCAGTGGGCTCGCTCACACTCTGCTGAGGTGCCTTGCTCATGAGGTCACCCCCTCCCATGAAGGGACCTCCCATAACCAATGATTGACAGACATGGGGTTCAAAAGGCCTGCCCCCTTCCCTTGAAGAGGAGAAATTCCACAATGCAACTTATGCGTTAGAATCTGTATTTCATGCTCTCCTTTCAGGGAACATGACCTAAGACACTGCTAAAGTAGCTTTTTTTTCTTTTTCGACTTGAAACTATGAGCCCAGGTCTTTTCTGCTTCTCCAAGGTAGTCAAGATCCACCTTAGTTTCCACTTCCTTCCAGAAACCTCCCTGCACTTTTCAGTTGTAGCTTTTCTCTTCCTTTCTCTGAGCTGCTGAGTCATTCTCAGGCAGTGATGCTGACTTAACTGCTCTCACAAATGCTGTCTTACAGGGTTAGCTGCCAGCTTATCATATATATAAATCGCAAGTCCCTCAGGCTGGACGCTGTTGAGGTGTGCTATGTGAGGTCAGTATATGGTGTCCTCTAGCTTTGTCCACAGTAGTTAGTTCCCCAGGGGGCCTTGAGCTTTCAAAATGAACATCCAGAGACTGAGCCATTAAGACAAAGAGCCCAGGTCTGGGATTAAAAGCAGACTGTGCATGGGAGACCCTTCTCCATGTGGACTGGTCCTTTTAAAAGCAAGCTAGGGGAATCACTTCTCAAAACAGAATTTTCTTTTTTCCCCGGAGTTTCCCAAGCTATTTTTTGGAAACGTAATTTTCTCTAGGTAAACTGAGAACAAAAGATTCAGTCTTCAAATGAATTTGGAGATACATATACTATAGCCAATAAAAATTCCAAACATACATCAAAGGCTCTGAAAAGTCCTAGAAGTTAAAAACAATCTGTCTAACTTTATTTAATGTAGCATTTGTCAATTTTATGTGACCATAGAATTCATGTCATAGCAAGAATTATCCCATGGAATATTCTTCCATGGAAATCCATAGGGAAATGCTAAGTGTGGTAGGGGTGGGGGTGGGTAGGATGGGGTGGGAGCTAGTAAGGGTCCTAGTCAACTGAGACTATGTGAAATTTACATAACCCATCCAAAATTAGTATGAGGCCAGTCATCTTTTTCTCTTTGATATTTATCAAGAGGAAAATAATTTGGCTGCAAACAGCATGGGATGTTTCAGCCTTTCTTTCATCCTGTAGATGAGGCACCTGGCAAGATCTGGATGTGTGGGGATTCAAAGTTTAGGAAACCCCACTCCACCCCCACCACCTACTGTCAGAGACCCTACAGCAACTTGGGATTGAGATCCTCCTTGAATGGGCAGATTTGCTGCTTCCTGACTTATTGAAGGATGCACGTTGGTTTGGTATAAAGTCAACCATGGGAGACAGCAGGTGGGTTGTAGAAAAAATGGAGTCTCTTTTGTTCCAAGGACCACTGATCCCTAAACTCACTCCTCAAAATGTCATTCCAGGAGTCACATAATTTGTTCCTCACAAGGATCCCATAGAATCTATAAAACAGGTGTTAGCATTGTCCCCACATTATAAGTGAGGACTAAAGAAGGCCCAGAGAAAAGTCAGGTGTCTTGACTAGGTGATACTTCGTTCAGTTTTCCATCCATCCATCCATCCATCCATCCATCCATCCATCCATCCACTCAGGAAATATTTATCAAGCACCAACTATCCACAGTGACAATGACCCACAGTTGGGTAGTTTCTGCCAAAGCCTGGTACCTTGCAGCCAGAGAGGAGGGGACTAGATGTGGAAGCAATCTTTCCTCATAAATAGAGAGGACCATATGAGTCAGTCTCTGGAGATGAGAAGCCTATGATATGTGCATCTTGGTTTCATCTAGAATCGAGACTGTTTGTACATGAGGAGTTGAAAAATTGTAATGTTCCTCCAACAGGCCTGCCTTAACCCATCATGGAGTTTGGAGATAATGGATGTTGGGCTAATGACAAGCAAACTGCCCTTTTTCCAGACTCCAGATCAAAGGTTCACAAGTTGACTCTCTTGTGGGCAGCAGATTAACTGTTTCTCCTCTCTCGCTCTTTGTATCTGTGTATATCCTGCCTTGAGTTTAAAAAAAAAAAAAAAAAAAACCATTGGGCAGGACTCAGGGTTAGTAGGGAGCCGTGGGGCCTAAGCCACTGTTTATGACACATGTCATATTTCATGGACCACGTCTGGACCCCACCTGCCTCCTTAATCTCCTTGGAATGCTGGTACTCCGTCTGTGAGCTCTGTGTTATTCTGATGACTTCAGTGGGTACTGCAGTTTCCAATTTCCTAACCTTTCTATTAAAATTAATATTTAGATTTTATAACTTTAAAACTGGAAGAATGATGGAAGCAGTATTTGATGTTTATGTCTCTCAGTCACGAAAATGCGCCCAGTCTCACTAATGCCGGGCCACACACATGTAGTCACAATAAATAGCATTTAACGTGTTTACAGTACGGAGAGGATGAGGAGGACTTCTGTTTTTATACTGATGGGCTCAGCTGGGCTGGGGATACTATTGTTTACAATGAGCTACATTTTTTGTTGTTCTGATTTACCCTCAAATTAAATCTTTATTTCAGAAACCAACCCCAGGGAGTCCCCGTAACGAGGGAATGTCATAAACAGCATTAGGAGAGGGCCCATAGCCGCTGCTCCTTGGTAATTAGTCCAAATGCCTCAATCAGAGTGGTTTTCCAAGTTTTATGGCTGCAGTTTGGTCACAGGTTTATTTGTAAAGAGCTGGTTTGGCATTTTGCTCAGAGTGGCCTTTGCCCTTTGGGGAGAGGTGCTGGGGGTTTGGCGACGTGGACCACAGGGGAGTCAGACTCTCAGGACTGCTTGGGGGTGATGCCCATGTTTCTTCTCACCATCTGTTTGCAAAGTAAAAATTGTCCAAATTTAAAGAAATTGGAAAAGGGAAATAAATATCTGGCCTTGGTTTTGAGGACACGCAAGGGAAGGGAAGGGGGGCCGAGGCTGGGACTGAGTGTGTGGGAGCGTTCCCACCCAGGCGGGGTGACTGTCCTGTAAACCCTCATAGGAGGGCAAAGGTCATTAAGAAGCCCCTGGCGCTCAGGGTGGGGCCTGCAGCCTGCTCAGCGCACCTCCCTGCCTACCCCGGTCGGTGGGAAGAAGGGAGCCTGGGCCTTAGCGAGGCCTCCACCCCACCCACCAGAAGTTCCCTTCAGTCTTCCCAGAAAAGGGACCAGAAAGCTCCCAGCAGCAGGGCCAGCTCTGGGCAGCCTCCCATTTTACCCTCACCGGCAAAGCAAAGCCAAAAATGCAGAGCCGCAGCTGGTGCCCCAGGGCACAGTACTCCTGCCGTCCTGCTGTCCCCATGAGGCCCGCTTACTCACTCAGTCTGAACTGAGCACCATGATAAACGTAGAGATACTAAGCCATCTTATTTTCTGAGTCCGATGGTGAGACAGGGGCATGTATAGGTAGGAGGCCCCTTAGAGCATGAAGGATGGGGTCTGACAGATGCATCTCTGGGTTTAGTGAAAGGAGAATATGGTTGGAAAAGTGCACAGTGGGGAGGAGTTCAACTCCATCAGCCCCTCCACACACAAGCAGCCATATTATTTATTTTAAAATAACATTTTGTAAAGCTTATCTCCTAAGCTGCCTAAGGCATCATCAGTCACTGAGTCCAAGGGTCTGCAAACTTCTGGAAGGGCCAGATAGTAAATGTTTTAGCTTCTGTGGGACACACGGTCTCTGTCATAGTCACTTACCCTGCTGTTAGGGGGAAGCACCCAGAAACCATACCTAAAGGGATGGGCGCAGCCATGTTGCAATAAAACTTTATCTACAAAATCAGATGGTGGGCAAGATCTGGCCTATAGTTAGCCCACTCGATTTAATCACGTATTCCCCCTCCTGTGTTAGCTTTACTGTTTCGTCAATCTTCCTCCAGCACCCTTCCTTCCTTCCTTTTCTCCTTCCTCTCTTTCTCCTGTCTTCCTTCTCTCTCTTCATTCCTTCCTTCCTTTTTGTTCTTTCTTTTAATATGAGCTACGCCATACACTGTGAAAGACACTGGGAATCCAGTGAGGAAAGAGACAGACATGGTCCCGTCCCTCATAGAGCTTCCAATAGGGAGTATTAATGAGTAAGCAAGTCATTAAAATAAAATACTGTAGCTGATGCTAGTTACCCAAAATCCACCTTCATTTCTTTCTCACTATTAGACTTCCAGTTTGTTCACTGTGGCAATGTCCCAGATTTAAAAAAAAAAAAAAAACCACTTTTCTTGCTTCCCTTGTGGCTAGAGGTGGTCATGTGACAAGGTTCTGGCCCAAAACACACAAGCAGAAGTTTGGCTGTCAGGCAGGTGGCACATTTGGGACATGAGTAAGTTGAAAGTGCTGTGTGTATGAGGTGCTGGTGTGGTTATGTAGGTTTGTGGGGGGTGGGGGTGGGATATGATAATCAGGACCACAGCCAAAGATTGTATGTTTCAGCAGCTTCAGGAAGACCGTTTAATCTCTCTCAATAAAGACTTCAATCATCAGTTGAAATCTTTCGCTGAGACCTCCTTTCCAATTTTGCAAATAGGGAAGATCTACAAATCTCCTGATTGCTAGTGGACGTCAGCTTGTTGGCATGATACTTAATTCTCAGAACGTAAGCACACAACTCAAATTCATGTATCGTGGGGGAGGAGTGGGACGGCTTGATGTAGGGGCCAGTGAAATGGAAAACTATACAGAAGATTTCTTGAAGGAGTTTAGTCCAGAGGAGAATTCTTCCAGAAAGGAGTGTCTCTCTCTGCATACCTTTGACTGAAGCTAAGTTACACTGCTAAGATGACAGAGACACAGTCACTTTGATTCCTTGACACTAAATTATGCCAGCTTTTAGAAATTAGAGCCTTGGCTTACATGCCCAAGATTGATGTACTCTTATCATTCATGGCCCATGCTTTTGGTAGCCAGTAACCCTTAGGTATTGCTGACTCTCAAGTCTGTTTTGTCTCCTTTTCCTACCTTCTTTCTTTGTTTGTTGATGTATGGAACACACTTTGGCTGCTGAACATTGCCAGGATGCTTTTTTTTTTTTGGCAGAGAATTGTTGCACAGTACCATACCTGGACTGCATTCAGAAGCTTTCTAGGAAATTTCACTGCACTTTGCAGAAGCCCTCAGCTTTGGGGTCAGCATTTTGGAAGGGAAAACAATTGATTCCTTCAGCCCTGCTGATGCAATTCCTTTTGATGTGCATCAAATGTGTTTTGACACAATCCCCTGAGTCATTGCGGTTTTCAATATTCCTGGGCCTGTAATAGAAAGTCAAAGAGACGGGAATCTTTTCACTTAATGTTGATTTCTAATATTGATGGAGCATTACCCCATTTGTGTTTCAGAAGCTTCCCAGGATAGAATTAACCGCTTGGTTCTCAGATTAGGCACATCTCTTGTAGGTCTGTAACTCTCAAAAGCTTAAACTGACGCTGGAGACAAAAGAACTGCTTAGGGAATGCATGTCATTTCTTATGCAGGTAACAATTTTTTTATCATTATCAATTTTATGGTAAATACAACAGCTGTGGAAGAATTTGTGGGCTTTTTTTTTTTTTTCTTTTTGGCTGTAAGGCATCTTAGAGTGTTTGCCAATTTTCTGTCTCAAAAAAGGTGTCTTCGCATCTTGATTTAGCCCTGAATAATTCAACAGAATCTCTAATAACAGACTTGCATGTTGCAAAGCCCCAAAACATGTTGTAAGCTTAAAGAGGCAGCGAGAAATTTAGCATCACAAACAGAAATCAAAGAATCAAAGCTAGGAGGTCTTTAAAGGGTAGGAGTCAGTGCTTCACACATGTTCTGGATGCTTGTTTTTGCTTACAGTTTCCTTGTTGTTCAGAGAGTGTTGGCTTCTAAAAAGGACAAAGAACGTTCCAGGAGGTTGGCTATTGCTCTTAATTCTCTTTTAATGAAAAATTTCCTTCTCATGGTTCCTTCCTTCCTTCTTTCTTTTCTATTTTCCTTCCTTCCCTCCTGCCATCCAACACATAGTTATCAAGTGCCTACAACTTCCCAGCCGCTGTGTTGGGCCCTGAGAATTCAATGATTAATAAAGACAAACCTAGCCTCTCATCTAGACTGGAGTTCTCGATCTTGTTCTCTCTTCCAAAGGCCAGATAGTTTTGGTGTTCCTTTGGATTCTGAGATACACCAATGTCTTTCCAACAAACCCCAAGTCTTTCTACTGTCCCCTGCCATTTTCCCCTTAATTTTCTTAAGTGGCTTTTATTATTTTATGATTTTTCACCAAAATCATAATGTGTAAATTGGAAATGCTGATATACAAGGATTATGGAAAGGAACTGAGGGTGCATGGTTTGGGGAGATTGTAACTTTGGAAGATGGCTTATATATGGCCTCATATATTCGAAGGGTTGTCATTAGAGGAGGAATTAAGCTTAATCTATATCTTTCCAAGGGGGCAGATCTAAGGCTAAATGGCTTAAGGGAACCATAAATTTTCTAACAATCAGAGTAGAAGGAACTGTGCCTGACACTTTGCCAACTATGTGTATGTGTTCACATATTTTTCTCTGTGTAGGTCATGGCTTCTCAACCTCAGCACTGTTGGCATTTTGGTTCAGATAATGGGGACTTTGTGGGAGGCCATCCTATGCATTGTAAGATGTTTAGCAGCATCCCTGACTTCTGTTCACTAGACGCCAATAGCACACCCTGGTGTGACAACCAAAAGAATCTCTAGTCTTTGCCAAATGCCACCTGGGAGGCAACATTGCCCTTAGTTGAGAATGATATATATTATATATGTTATATATATATTTATATTATATATAGGATAAGATACATATATATATACATACTTAGGACGGATAAACAGACAGACAGGTAGATAGATAGATTTATCTGGGATTGAGCTAGGACTCTGACTTAAAACCCACAGATTCCCTGGCAAACCATATAGCTTCCCTGGGGTGAAGGGGCTTCTCAGCTCTTGAGTTATTGAAGTGGGACAGCCATATGTCAGGGGGAGTATGAGACAGTATTGCTTCAGGCAGGGGGTTGGACTCTGTGATTTATAAGACCCTTCCCCTTCACTTTCAACTAACAGATTTTATTATTCCATAAGACCAGATTTGGGTTAATAAAATTGGTGTCAGTTTCTAAGGGAATATACCAAACCAAAGTTATGACAGTGGGCCCCACAGTGCTGTTCGAAATATAATGCAAAATTGTACAGTGGGATGAGTGGAAATGGTTGAGCTTATTTGAGGTTTAGTTGGCAATCAAAAATTTGCCTCCTAGTTGCAGAAATGTCATTGTAAAAGCACATCCAGGACATTACTTTCTTTGGCTGAAGTTATTAATATGTACTGACTGATGTCAAAATGGGAATTAAATCATAAATGTGCTTCAGGGCCTTGGGCTGGTGACTTGACAGCTTCTTTAGCCTTGTCACTTAGGAGAGACAGCTCACATGGCCCTGCCTCATTTTTTTGATGATTTCTTAAAGATTTCACTTTATCATCATTTGTCTACGAGCAGACTTTACTCTCCATCCCATTAGTATTACCTCCACCATGGCGCAACCAGAATAGAGTTGTTACCTACAGAGCACCCCTGGATGGATTTTATATGTGAGTGAAACAATGGGGTTGTACACTCTATAAATAAAACAAAACAAAATAAAATGTTCCCAATTAGTGCTATTTACAGACATGTAACACCATGGCTGCTGATCGGGGGTGTATGTTCCTTTCCCATGGGAGTCCCAAAAGTCCTAGCACCCGCTCACAGGCATAAAAAAAGCACGGTCTTTCTCATTTCCAAGTTAATCCAATTTGAGTGTGGGTTGAGAGGGACCAGAGCTTCCCGAAGGGCCTGGCAGAACCGGGCAGATCAGCATCATTACCAGACCACACACGTTAGGTTTAATAGCCAGACTCTGCCCTGGACCAGAGAGGAGAAAAGTCAATGAATTAAAAGTTCCTCAGGAACAGCCACCCTCTTCCTCCACACCATGGAGGGTTTCGTTCCAAGTCCATCATCTCTCACCTGAGGTTCAAGTCACCTAAATGGTGTCACGGAGTCTAGATGAAGCTGGTTGCAATCTGCTCCCCATACTGTGGATGAAGTGATCTCCTTAAGTCCCAAAATGATCGTGTCGCTTCCTTCACTTAAAAACTATTTTGGTTGTTCTGTGCTTAAAGGATAAAATTCAAAACCCAAATGATTAGGATAAATGATCCTTCAAACCTTCACATCACCCTTCAGGCCCAGCCTCAGCCATATGAGCCATCCTGTCCTCAAGTGGTAGTAAGATGCGTGTGGCTCTGGCCCCGTGCCACACTTTCTGATGATGGCCCTATTTCTTTTGTGACCCATCTCAAATGTCCCCTTTCCTGTGAAGGCTTCTTCATGTCCCTGGTGTGAACACATTTTCACTCTCCAGAGGTTCCCTCAACACAATATATTCAACTTATCATGAATATTCCAATTTCATCTAATTATATATTTGTTTATTTACCTATTTATAAATCTTTTTTTCCCTCTAGCCCTGATAAGTATAGTCCCCTCAATGCCTAGAACATAAATAGTTGCTCATTAAAATGTTTTGAAAAGAATGTGTAAAGACACAATTGACTGTAAATGTGAATAAACAAGTAGGTTCTCCCTGTTTCCTAATCATTCCTTAGAATAAATTGAAATCGTCATTATAGCATACAGTAGTGATAGAGAGAACAGATTCTGGACTGAATCCTAGCTTCACTACTTGGTTACCATATAACCTTAGCAAATTAGTTTCCCGCTGTCAGCCCTCAACTATTTTACCTGTAGAATGGGGCTAATAATAGCACCTGTCTCTTACAGTTGTTGTGAGGATGAAATATATCAGCATATTTAAAGTACTTAGAAGTTCACCAGCAATAAGTACTATCTATGTTAGCATGAACTGTTTTTGGAGATACCAACTCTTCCCAGAATCTCTCTGATGTAAGGGTTCTTCATCTTATACAGTGAAATCATCAGGAATGATTTTTTTAAAAAATACAGATGCTGGGTCCCCACCCCAAGCCAACTGAATCAGAATCTCTGGGGCGAGGCCCAGGCATGAATTCACTATCATATAACTTAAAGAAGAAGCTTTAACGAAGTGTTTGTTTCCAGAGGAGAGAGTCGGATTAAACGATCAGACAGGGATCATGAGGCCACAGTGAGAAGCCACTAGCACTGCTGAGCTGGAGGAAGGAGAGGGAACAGTGTCACTGGAGCCAGGAAGAGCTGGAACCCTGGAAGACGGGCTGCCCGAGGGGATCGCGGTCTCTCACTGTGGCTCAGTCTCAAGGAGCACCACGTGGGAAAGAAACACCTGACCTCTTTCCCTTCCTGCCTTTCCATCTCCAGCTGGTGCCTCCCCCATGCAGAATCCAGCGGTAATCCAGCTGGCAAGGGAGCAGAGAGACCCAGTCATCAGAAGTCAGCATTCTTGGGCACAGACCAGGGCGAGAAGGGCATGGAGTGGGTTTGATGCACAGTGAGGAATAAGACCCGTGCTCTGGAGGAGGCATCCCCATCGGCCTTCTCTCCAGCTCCTCCAGCTGCCAGTGAAGCAAGCCATTCCTGGCCAGAAAGCACACAGATAGCTCACCTACACGACAGTTCTCAGGAGGTGCTTCCTACTGCAGTCCCTTCTCTGGGACACCAGGGACTGGAGAAAGTGGTTTGTAGGATGTACCCAGGCCATATAAACCAGACATTTTTTGTCCAAGATCCCAGTAGGCTTTCTTTCTGGGAGTTGCCTCAGTCGGTGGGAGTTTGTAATGCACCCAGTTCAGTTGGGAAGGAGGCACACACAGCTCTTGCCTTTTAGTTTTTATCCAAGAAAGTGTACCAGAAGAGACCCCTGAGATTTCCACCGTATGTCAGATCATATGACCCAATCTAATTTGCATAACTCCAAGACAGAATTTGCAGGTAGAAGAGTGTATGGTGCCCCAGACAAAATGGTTCAGTTTGCATTGAACCCACCAGCTTGTTTTCCCATTGACTGTGTTGGCACGCTTCAGAAGACTTCATTTCTGCTGCTTCCTTTCCAAAAGGAGGAAGATATAAATCACAGGCGCAGAAGTAACTAGCAGTTGTGACATTTTGTTACAGAGTTTAATTACATGAATCATAAAATATTGCTACAATTTTCCAAACTGTTAAACCTTAATTAATATGAACCCACAGGGACCACCTTGATCGTTCTAAATATTCTGAATCACAACTCCTACAGTAGTGCTTCCATCCGCCTGAAGTGCTTTGTAATTTGCAAAAAGTGATTAATTACTAGAAATGAAACCAGACAAATTAATTTAATATAAATGAGGCTGTACATGATTTGATTAATTCTTTTTAATTACCTATATGTTATTTTTTCAATAGCTGAACAAAGGACTCCATTCTTCTCCTGCATGTTCATATTCATTAATCTCATTAGCACAGAGTATTAATATAATTTTATCGCACATTCCAGAAGTACGGCACATTGACAAACCATAATGAATCGCAGCATTAGTGTCCTATCACTACATTAATTTCAAGACATGCCTGGCTCATCTGCAATTTACTTTGCGACTTACTTTAAAATGAGCTGAATAAGCGTGTAATTATGACATCTGCTTCTTTTCAGGTACCTCCTTTGTAAATCAGTGACAAAGGAATAGCAGGTTTAAATATGTGTTAACACTTGGATAGCATGTATAATTGCAATATGGCGATGTGTAATGAAGATTAAATTAGACCGTACTATACCTGACATATGCAAGAACATAATTGAACCATTGTCATTGTTACAGTAGAAGCAGCTGCAAAATACTAACATTTGAATTGAGGAAAATGAAACCAAGCTGGAAAGGAAGGTGAAGAGGATAGTCTCAGCGAGTCACCAAGAAAAGAATCATAGCAAGACAGGATGCTGCAGACTCTAGGATTTCAGCCTCTTTGTGGCTGATAACAGTTGGTCATGAATTTCATGAAATTTTCCAGAAGGGTCCATTTCGGATGTCGCTGGGGCACGACCTCACACTGCATATCTTGTAGGCTCAGCACTTCTGCTCCGGGCCATGGGGTGGGCACCAAGCCCAATGTTCCCATCTTGAGCCGCAGGCAGGAAACTGGAATTCTGGGATTGAAATGTAGACTATCTGCATGGTTAACCCTAGATTTCCCCGAGTGAGACATCTAGGATGACAAAAAGATTTGCAAGTGCTTGGGAATCAAGGCAACCCTGGAACTGACCTGCAGGGGACACCTATGTGGAAAGGATTTAGAGATCTGCCGTCATCAGAGGCCCATGTAAAGTTGGGATAGAGGACAAAATCACGTGTTCTATCCCAAATTCCCCCCCCCACCTTTCTTGAAAACAAACTTTTAGGGCAGCCTTTAGGATTTACTCAGTTTTGGGCAGAGGGTTGTCACATGCCACATTTACCATGTACCTCATGTATTCCTGGGCATGGTGGGGGGGCTCATTTGACCATGTCTGTGGTTTTTCTCTCTTGGAAACCTGTGAGTGCTTGAGCATGGAACTTGACAGGAGCCCAAAATTATTGCTTTTGAGTTTAACAAATGCTCCAAAGGAATCTGGGGCTCTATCTCAAAACAATTTAAGGAATTGGCTTTCTCAACAAACTCCTTGTGCCAGCCTTTCTAAGTTGATGGTGAGGGACTGTGAAAAGACACTGGAAGGAAATAAAAGGAACACTGCTTCATCTGAAGATGCTCCCGGTGAAAGGCTGACACAGGGGCTTCCTCGCAGAGTTGACAAGAGGAAGTAGGGAGATTACTTTTATGGGTTAAGATGTTCAACTACTCAAAGTAACTTCACATTAGCAGGGACTAACTTATTTAGCATCTAAAAATACCTTCTGGGAGAGAATGCAGTATTTATAAAATAATTGTGATAGAACCATTAAATGTTGGACTTTGAAGGCAACTTAAAGATCATCTATTTTGAATTGTGGTTTCAGAAATCAACCATGGCAGGATCATCTCGCTGGTTTGTTAAAACATAGGTTCCTAGGTCCCACCCCAGGGCTCAGGGATCAGAAATTCTGGAAATGCCATTTGGGGAATCTACATGTCTACAAAGCTCCTGGTGATTTTGTTGTTGTTGTTGTTGTTAGTTATCAAATAGGGAATTTATTTTTTAATTTTTTTAATCTTAATTTTTACAATATTGTATTAGTTTCAGGTTACAGCAAAGTGATTCAGTTATACATGTATATATATTCTTTTTTCATATTGTTTTTCATTATAGGTTATTATAAGATATTGAATATAGCTCAGTAGAACCTTGTTATTTATCTATTTTATGTATAATAGTTTGTATCTGCTAATCTCAAACTCCTAATTTAACTTCCTCCCCCACCTTTCTTTCCCTTTTGGTAACCATAAGTTTGTTTTCTATGTCTGTGAGTCTATTTCTGTATTGTAAATAAGTTCATTTGTATCATATTTTAGATTCCACATATAAATGATATCATATATTTGTCTTTCTCTGTCTGACTTACTTCACTTAGTATGATAATCTCTAAGTCCAGGCATGTTGCTGAAAACGGCATTATATCATTCTTTTTATGGCTGAGTAGTATTCCATTGCATAAATATGCCACATCTTCTTTATCCAGTCATCTGTCGATGAACATGTAGGTTGCTTCCATGTCTTGGCTATTGTAAATTGTACTGCTATGTACATTGGGATGCATGTGTCTTTTTTAATTAGAGTTTTCTTTGGATATATACCCAGGAGTGGGACTGCTGGATCATGTAGTGACTCTAGTTTTAGTTTTTTAATGAACCTTCATGCTGTTCACATTAGTGATTGCACCAATTTACATTCCCATCCTGGTGATTCTTAATACACAATTCCTTATCTAATCTAGCCACCTCAGAGGAGGAAAGAAAGACCCTAAGAAAAGAAGGGCACAGTGACAGAGCAGGGACAAGAGCCCAAGTAGCCCCTCGCCTCTGGTGCTGAGTGCGCCTGGGAGAGGAAGAGCAGGATCTGGCTTTCGGCAGTCAAAGCACCTGCACCGGTATCACCTGGTCCATTGAGTTTGTACTTCACCAGATTTGGCAGACAGTTATTACAATGCTACCTGACTCTGTCCACTGAGCTGGGTAGGCCTGTCACACACTCAGGAGTTCAGAGCATCTGTGATCCTCAGTAGAGATCGGTCTTGGGAGAATTTCCACAAAGTTTTGGAACAAGAAAGAAAATTATGGCTTTGGACTGGCAGTGAAAGCTATTTCAATGTCAACTTTTCCCCCCACCCATCCTTTTATTTCTTCATATATCCATTCATCTTATAACCCTTATCAAGCTCATCCCGTGTGCTGGGCACTAAGCACCTAGATTACAACAGTGAGGAAAATAGAAACAGTTTCTGTCCCCATTAAGAATCACTTAGATCTGACCTGTTTGGCTCCCAAAGGTGATGTGAAATAAGACAACCCTACTAACTGGTTGTTTCTCCTCTTTTCTGTGCTCATGATTGTGTGCGCCTAGACTTCCTGGTATATATAAAGGATCGTTCGGGGATATTCATTCTTTTCTCATTCCCTTCCCTCTCACTTTCCCCCTTAATGCGAGCGAGTGAGAAATCATCTTGTAGGACAAGTCTGAATAATTGATCCTGTGCTTTCTAAATGCTCTCCACTTCCTCTTGTCAGCTCTGCCAGGAAGCCCCTGTGTCAGCCTTTCACCGCGAGCATCTTCAAACGAAGCAGTGTTCCTTTCATCTCCTTTCAGTTCCTCTTCACATTTCCTTTCCTGCTACTGACATGATCCCTGTTTTAAAAGATGTACACCGCTTATTGTTTAAATATTAAACAATTGATGGCAAGCTAAGTACAACATTTAGAACGACACAGTTTTTATTCCATATTAGCACTTTTTGTTTGAAAGAAGCCCTGTTCTAGAATCTTTAGTTCCTTAGGGATTGAAAGAAGTAAGCCAGCACACATTTAAGCAAGGGTATGAGCTGAGTGAGAGACTGTATCAACTAGCACAGGTGAGGCTGAGCTGCAGTGACAAATGATACAGAAGTCTGAGTGACAGCAAACCACAAGGTCTCTGTCCCCCATGGATAGAGCAGCCTTCATCTTGAGAGCTGCTCTCCCCACCCAGAGGCTGAGAGTGAGCTCTGACCCATCTGAGACCACAAATTAAAACTCCAGTACAGATGGGGTCCATGTCACTTCTACTCACAACTCACTGGCCAGAGTTAGTCCGATGGCCCCACCTAAACACGAGGGGCCAGGAAGGGCCATCTTACTACTTGCCTGGAGGGAGCTGGATGGAGAGACTCGACAGGCAGCACTAATGACTAGCGCAGAGGGTCATCGAAGGTTATCAACCTTGTTGAGGTTTCAAGTCTGCTTGCTAGAATGAGGCTCCACATTGGGTAAAACAAGTAGCCCCAACCTGAATTTCTTTGCCCCAAAATTGAGCACCTCACCTAACCAAATAAAGTTACTTGGCTGACCTATTTCCTTTCCTTGAGTAAAAGTGGAGTTTCTTGGAAAGATGCAGGGAAAAGGCAGGTCCATGATGTTCCTGACAGTGAGTCATAGTGAGGATATGAGGCAGTGAGTTCCCAATTGGCTTTAAATCATTTCTTCTTGTGTATGAAAAACAGAGAGAGACCTGTCTTTGATATGGGACACCTCTTGCATGATGACTAGACTTGTCTTGCAGATTTAGGTGACAAATCAGCAGGTCAAATAACATAAAAATGGTACTCTGGAGCAGATGAATAGTTTTTTTTTTTTTCTCTCTTTCTCTTTGAAACTATAAAAGTTCTTTTGAAACCACAGGGTTCTCTAAACAAGGCATCCCCTGACAGCAGGAGCTATTTCTGCCCAGAAGAGGAAAGGTTAACATTCTTCATAATAATGGGTTTCACCCTCATGACAAGGCTGAAGCCTGCAATTGTTTTCCATCTCCTCTGGGCTCACTATCTAAAAGTCATGGTGGTGGGAGGGAGCCAGTGGGAAACGACCACTAAGCAGGAAGCCAGAGCTGCGGGCCTGGGCTTGGGTGTGCTCAATTCGAAAGGTCTGTGATGTCACTCTAATAGATGTTTCACTGTACACTTGCTAGTCTTAATATTTAAATCCCCTGAATTCCTATCTAATTAAGATGAAAAAGGAGATGCTGGGATCTCAAATGCTGAGAAATGAGCCAAACAAAAAAAGAATACCCAGAGTTGTATTCTACTCCTATAAAATGCCAAAACAGGCAAAACTGATGGAGGTCAGAATAGCAGTCACCTTTGAGGAGAAGGTGGGGTCACACAGGAGCCCGCTGGGGTGCTGAGATGGTCCCTGTCTTCATCTGGGTGGGGATGATGTGAGTATAAAATACATGAGGATACAGATATACATTATACTTCAATTGAAAAATGAAAGAAAACTGAAAAAAAGTATGCTGGTCTACCTAAATAATCTTTTCATTTAATCTATGGGAAACACATAGACACACAGGGGTGTGTGTGTGTGTGTGTGTGTGCGCGTGCATACCTTAATAAGCTATGTGGCCTGAAGATTTAGTAATGTAACAAATTACTTGCTCAATTTTCTTGACTGTAAAATGATAATAATAATAATAATATCTGCTCATAGGATCACTGAGATAGTGTAAGAAATAAGGGTAAGTGGAAGAATAAGGTGTATATATATATATATGTATGTGTCAAGTATATGAATGTGTGTGTACACTCATTTTTTTGTGGGTGGATGCACACATTTATGGACATGCGCACACACATTTCTTATATGGAAGGAGGGAAAGCATATTTACTGTTTGCCCATTCATTCCATTCACTCACTTATCCAACAAAAACATATGGAAAACCCACTCTGCTAGGTGCTGTTTCATAGACTGGTTATAGAGAGGATAAAGCAAGAGGATGAACAGATGAAACAATAGATGTTTTCTGAGTGAAGAACAGGCGAGAGGAGCTGGAAGAACTACTGGTGAGAGTGGGCAGAGCTCACGTGAGTGATGGAGTCAGAGGAGGATGGAGTCAGAGGAGGATGGAGTCTCTGAGGAGGTGACCTGGAGCTGAGACTTGGAGGATAGAAGGAGCCTGGGGAGAACCTGGAAAAGACCAGGCAGAGGGAATAGCAAGTGTGGAGCCCCAAGATGGGGAGAGCACAGGAGGTACGAGGATCAGAACTGGGGCCAGGGGGGAAGAGAGTGGAATCAAATGAGGTTAGAGTAACCAGGAGAAGCCCATGCACGGCCTTGAAGGCCAAGGGAAGAAGTTTAAGTTCATTCTAAGTCCGCCTGAAAACAATTTAAAGGTCTTGAAGATCTTATTTTGGTTTTTAAAAATATCACTCTGCCTCAGAGAATTATTTTAAATATATTAAATTGCTTTAAATATATTATCTCTATAACATGTTAGACTTTTATGCCTTTAAGTTGGTAGAACTGGGACTCTTTTGGGAGAAAGAACTGAATTTATATGCAAAAAAAAAAATCTTGGTAACTGGAATAGGATAAAAAAGGTAATAGATGTGTTATCAAGGGTCAAGCTGACCACAGGGCAGCCTAGTTTATATTTGTATTTGGGAAGAGGGTTCTTCCTGTGCTCCTGAGGAGGGGCAGAGAGACATAGAAGCCGGTGAGATGGTGTGAAGTGACCAATGAAAAATATGTGATGTGGGGGCAGTTAGAAGTTTCAGGAATGGAAATGTTTAATGCTTAATATAAAGTGTGGTATATTGTGATATAAATACCTTCTCTCCCACCCCCATGACCCAACATTCAGAAAAGTATGCTATTCTCATGAATGTTTGCATGACTTGGAAGTTTGTGGAATTTAAGAAGAGGCTGATACTCACACTGGGGTGACATGGTCTGGAATCAAGTACGGTCCATGGACCAAAAGTGGCCAGGAGAATGTAAGTCCTCAGTACCCTCAGGGAATCTCAGCAGTTGTGATGAAGGCGTCAGCACAGAACAGAAGATGTAGCAATCTGATCTTAAAGGGTCCAAAACACACCTAACACTTGGATTCCATCTCATGTTAGTGAAACTAATGAAAAATATGTTTCTATTAACTTACCACCAAAAACATTTTTTAGCATGTAGTTGAGGGTATCTTATCCTAGGCACCAAAACAATCAGATGCCTTTTCCAGAGTTCTCTTTCTATTATCAGAATTCCTGGGAAGCATGAGAGCGGTTACACTGGGCAAAGTGAGGAGTATGTTGTTACCCAAGCCGGGCTGAGCCCCTGTGATGGAGAAGCAAGAACAGAGACTGAATGTTTGTGCCCTGAGTCAGCATCTCTTCTAAAGACAGCTAGAGACACCCAGGCAGCTTCCAGCTTTCTGAGCTTCCTTGTTTCTGCTTCTCAAGCTGCCACCTCCTTCTGTTTATCAAGGTTTTTCTCCAGGCAGGATACAGTGCACTCAACTGGATTGGCATTTACGAAAGTATAATCATAGTTTCCTACCTGCAGATTATATCTAGCTTATGCTGATTAGAGGCCCTGTGGTCCCACTCTGTTCATTTACCTTGAGAGGGATTTTTCAAGGCTCAAACTCTGGGGTCAGACTTCTTGGCCCAGATTCCACTGCCTCTTACCAGCTGAATGACCTTGGCACGTTACAGGACTTTGCTCACTGCCTCAGTTTTCTCATCTGGAACATGCGGATAATCAAAATAGCCACTTCATGGGGCTTTTGTAAAGATTATATCAAAATATATATATAAATTTATAAATACCTTCAAAGTTATTTTATATATAATGTATGCATATATATTACAACATATGTAATTACTGTATATTTATAAAATTAAAATAGCTACCTCATAAAGTTGTTCATTTATATATCTGTCTTCTAAGTGATTTTATACAATGTATGTATATACATTACAACATTTATAATCACTTAGTGTACATTAGATACATAATACATATCACCATACACATCACCATACAATGGGCATAATATGTATATATATATATACATGGACACATACATATTGCTTGGAAAATTGTTGCCTGGGCAAATATTTTGTAAGTTTACACAATCAGTTATCGTTACTTACAGATCATATATATAGATGACTATAACAGAATGCAAATTATGTACAATTTTTTTGTAACCGAAATTCAGAGAACAATCCCATTTCCCTCACTTTTGGTTTTGGAGGGTTGGGGTGAAGAGTGTGTGAAAAAGAGTTGACTCCCAGTCTTGCCTTGCTCGTACACTCAGCAGAGATACATTCCAGAGTAAGAAAGGACAGATACCAGAAGAAGGCTGCATTTTATCCGCTGCCTAATGTGAAATATAAAACACTTCAACTCACTGAATAGGTACACGGAAATAAAAAAAAAATCCAAGGAACTCACTAACATTCTAAAACTAGAATAAAGGGGAGAGAGAAGTGAGGAAAGCAAACACGGGCTGTGAGCTGGAATAGAAGGGCTGTGTGCGGGTGACTGGCGAACACTGCAGCTTATTGAGTAAGTTTAATAGGCTCTGGGGGGGCCCCGAATTGGGGTTAGAACACAGTTTAAAAGGGAGAGAAAATGAAACTCTGATAGACTGTGTAGAGGGGATTATTCTTTGCCTCAAATTTTATTTGAAAGAACTGAAAGACAGGGTCCAGAAACCCTGGGCTTTGGCTGGTGAAAAAATAATCAAATGCAAAATTTATTTTCACTAATTTAAAAGAACTTCCATGACTCTGAGACTGAGAAATAGGCAAGCAACTGAGGCCCAAGGCAGCCTAGCCTGGGCAGGCTGGGCGCGGAAGGGCAGATGACGAGCAAAGAGAAAAGACGCCCCACCCCTTTGCTGAGTGCCTCTGGAAGAAGTGTCAGCTGCTCCATGTAAGCAGAAAGGTAATTATTTCACTGGATGAGGCTCCCCCCAGGGGTAGATGAGGTTTCTCCAGAAAGGGATGGGCGTTCCCATTGTCTACCACCCAGGTGAGAGGAAGGTCATGACCCTGAGAATCCAAACCCATCAGCCAGGAAATCAGAAGGCCAGAGAATGCTTCTTGGTCCCATATTGCTTCTTGAGGAGTCTACAGGGTCCTGAGGAGGCCTTAACGACATGCCTCTGCCACAAGAGCTATATTGGAGTTATCTTGTAAGTGACCCCAAGTGGAAGAGGACAGTGCATCTTATAAGCCAGTTAGCTAGTTTGAGGTTTATCTCTGTTTTTTTCCTTTTCCACAACACCAACTGGACACTGTAATGGGCCACCAGATCCTCCATGGAGGTCACCTTCATGGGTTCACAACCTGTGCAGGGTCCAGCATGTAGAAGGGCCCCGTGTTCAGTTTAATGCATGGGGTTGCCATCTTGAAATTCTCAATAATATTGAACAGGGGCCTCCATAGATTATGCAGCCAGTCCTGCCTCCCATTTTGGGACCAAGGCACTCATTTCCCCAACTGCCAGGAGTGTGGGCTAATGCAAGCTTGTAGCTGAGGCATTGCCCTTGTCTGAAGAGAGCCACCTTGCCCAGGGTTAAACCCTCTTCCCAGGGGCATGAAAATTATAGGGGAGATTAAGGGTACAAAGAGGTAGCCGCTTTGCTTGAACTGGGACAACTGGCAGGAGCCATGCTTGCTCTGGAGTTCCCCTTTAAGTGAGGCTAAACCTTTGTCCCAACTGCTGCACAGACCAACATCTCCCTCTGCTCAACTCTGCTTTGCTCACTGCCTTACACACATCTTCCCAAGAGGCCTCCTGATAAACCTCATATATGCAAATCTCCATCTCAGGCTTCAGCTCCAGGGACCCAAAACTAAAATACCAAGTCAAAGCCTTTTGTGCCAAAGCCTTTTTGTAAAGGCTTTCCTACATGTTCCACTCCCATGTCAGGGATGCTGTAGAGAGTCAGGACAGAGTCTCGGTCCATGTGTGGGCCAGGAAGCCAGCATGGTGGTAGCAGCAGTAATCAGTGAAATGTCCCCCAGGGTAGGGTAGAGAAAATGGGGTCAGAGAGGTTAATGAATTGCACCCCCGACCCCCAAGCCACACAGATGGTAAGAACCAGAACTTAAGCCAGGATTCAAACTTAGGCTTCCTGGCCCTTAATTAGATTCCTTTACAATAAATTGTCACACTTCTTAACCCCACAGGGAGCCTGGCGGTACTGATTTAGCGCTCCATGCAAAGGAGTTACGCGCAGTCTCTCCTTCTTTGAACTTTCCAAACACTTTGTTGGCAACTTGACGGTGGTGGCTCTTTGTATATTACTCCTTTATAACCTAGAAATCATCCTTCCCTTTGAGATTCAGGCAAAATTGGGTAATTTCCTAACCCATAGTTTATAAGGAACTCCAGATCCCTCCAAATATCTCTAGGGGTCTTCGAGGGTGAGCCAGCAGCATTGGCTCACCTGAGGGCATCGGAAAGGCGGACTCTCAGGTCCCACCCCAGACCAGCTGAGTCAAACCCAGGACATGGAGTCCAGCAGTGTTTCAATAAGCCTTCCCGGGGACTCTGTCGTGCTGAAGTCTCACTGCTCCAGGGAAGCTACCTTGGGAACTTGCCCAGTCAGACCTGACTCTGAGTTTCTGCATCTGCTTGACGTCTGTCTCTCACATCCCCCCTCTGATAGCTATTCCCCATGTCTTCTTTTTTTTTGCAAAACCCAACCTAGAAACTCAACCCTATTTTTTTGATTTCTTCAAAATGCCATTTTATACAATACCATTGAATGTAGCACCTTTAACCAAAACAGGGTAAATACTGTGGGGGAAAATGGGGGAGAAGTGTACCTCATAACACACCCCGATAAAAGCTAAAGTTCACTCTCAGGTGTTTCAGCTCCTCAGAGTTCCTCAGCCACAGAGGATTTTCTCTGGTGCCTCTTTCATTCGCACCTTCCTGCCAGGTTCCTCTCTCCTCACTCTTGAGCCTTCTCTTTTCTCTCTCTCTCTCTTTTTTTGCTAGTCTTCTTCCTTCACTCCTTTTCCTCTTTGTTTTTTCCAGACCTATCTTCATCTCACCCAAGGGTTATCTTTTCACCAGGGTAGTCCGTCAAGAGATCAGTGACTCCAGGAGCCGTGAGTCCTGGGGCACTCAGTTCCTACTTGTCTTCTAGCACCAACCAGACTGCGTCTTTCTGCCACCCGTGTGCCCAGGGCAGGTGCTGCCACTTAGGTGGCCAGTAAATACTCATCAACTTGGGTGACCTGGACCGAATGCTTCTGGGAATGGCTTCAAGCTTTGAAGTTTTCTGAGGCCAAGGTTTTAGCCAAATGGCCCCTGGGGCTCTCTGGCACCTGCTGGGCTGCAGAACTTGAGACTGTCCCAATCATGGAGATTCGAGTCACCTCCTCTGAGCAGGAAGAGTTGAGAACAAAACTGAATCAGCATGGCCAGCCTTGGCCAAATTGTGATGGAGACACGTTAAGACTTTTCAGTCCTTTTTGCCCTTTTTCTCTACCCTGCTTCTCCATAATTCCACTCCAACTGCCTTTGTCTTGGTTCTCTGGGCTCTCATCCACCCCTGTGAATCCGAGCCCCCCTCTTCTGGGACTTTTTCACTTAAGAGGAAAACATTAAAACTCTTCCCACTGACCGCCCTAACTCCGGCTGCTTGGTGAGGAGCTGATCTGATGAAACTAGTCCGTGCTATGCGGCTCAGACTGATAAGAGGTTAAATAGGAGCCCTCCAGGAGACCTCTTTGTTTTAAACCAGGCCTTCAGAGTCTTCCATGTAAGGCCTTTGCTGGCTCACGGGGGCTTTGAGGGGTCACGCCGACCTTGTGCTCACTCTTTGTTCAAGTGCTTTCATTGGCAGTCAGTACCGCATAGAGATGACGTTTTCAGGCTCAGAGCTGGATTTGAACTCTGATTCTACCTCCTGCTAACTGTGCAAACTTGGATAAATCCCTTCATCTCTCTGTAGCTCAGTTTTCTCACCTATGAAATGGATATAATAATGATATGTGATTAAAGCATAAATTCATACAAGAAATTTGGGAGTTAGTGAAGAGCTTAAGAGCCTAATAAGCTTTCATTAATGTCATGTGCACCTATGGCCCTGTTTGCCAAGGTCAGTGCTGCCATGACTGCAGGAATTCAGTAGCTGCTTTGGAATAGAGTCCCATCCAAGATTATGCAATGCAGCTGAAGCAACTTCATGCTGTTCTAGAAAGCAAAGGGGAAATCTCGGTTCTGTGTGTTACGTGCCTGGTTTGGATAGGGCCGGCTTTATTCCGTCCTCCCAAGCCCGGCTGCTGGGCCCAGCCGCGCCGCTGCCCTCTTCGTTCCCCGCTGCAGCCTGTCTTCCTGCCTCTTACTGCCCTGCGGGAGTCTTTCCCACAGCCCTGCTGGGATGCGCAGAGTGACACAAGGCGTCAGTTGAGAAATGAGCGGTTAGTAGTGATGACAACCCAAACCACAATGCTGTCAAGAAGCCCTCCCTGGGGGGACCTATGGGAGCCGGAGAGAAGCCCCACAGGCTCCCTCTAATTTGTACCACACCAGGGAAGGGCCGAGTGGCTCCCACGTGAGTAAGCTCCCTTCTGTTCACACACCCACAGCCCATTGACAGCGTTCACTCAGGAGACCGACTCCGGAAATGTTTCCAAGGGAAATGATTAATAGTAACAGGTTGAAATGCTTAAGAACCTAGCTCCACACCCCGCAGATCAAAATCTAGCGCCTGAAGCAGCAAATGAATTATATTCCACGGCAGTAGCATGCCATCTGCCTTGTTCTGGCCAAAGTAACTGAGGCCGAGAAGTTGTTATTTCACAGTAATATAGCTCTCATTTATTTAGCTGAAATTATGAGCCAGGTGCTAGGCAAAAATCTGCCCGGGCAACTTCTCCTGGAATCCCAACACTTGTCTTGTGAGGCGTGTAATGTTGTCATCTCATTTTACAGATGAGGAAATCACTCCGTAGAGGTTAAATAACTTGCCCAATGTTGCACACTTCCTGGTGGAGCTGGGACTTGAGCCTGCCTCCAAAATCAGGTTTTTAACCATTGCTCTATCTTGCCTCTTAATAGCTTCTCTGGACCAGTTATTCAAGGGTTATATCTGTTTTGGGATCAAATCTACTATCTCAAGAAGAACCAGAAATTTCTCCCCTCGTAATCCATACTATCCTTTTTTTATCATCATCCTTAATACACTCTACTGTAATTACTTGGTTGTGTCCTTGAATGTCCACCACTGCTTGAGCTGCCTGAGGGCAGGGGCCAGATTGCTTTAACCACTTACATTCCAAAGACTGCACATACCAGACATGAGTGAATGAATGAACAAATGAATGAGTACAAGACCTCCTAACTCCCAGTCCAGTGCTCCATTCACCACTTTCTATAGAGCACCCTCTTTTCGTAGCCTTTAAATGTATGATTTTTCTTTTGGAGCTTTCAACAAATTAAAACAGAATTAACATTCCCTCATGATGTTCAGAACTGATAACCATCATTTCCCCTGAGATCTGACGAGACACTGACCAAATTTACAAAACAAACAAATAATATCCCATTTTCTTTTTTACCTCCTGAGACTCAGGCAACTTTCTCCAGCACAATTGGTAGAAAGAGGGGAAAAAAAAAAAAGATGGTGATGCTCTCAGACTGTTTAGACAAACTGTCATCCTCTTAAATGATTTTAAGCAAGACATACAACTCTGGGACTGACTTCCCCTGGTGATTTATACAGTTAGGGGTGATTTTCCCAGAGTGACTACTTAATATTTCTGTAATAACCTAGGTATATGAGCTTTGGGGGAGCTGTATCTAAGCATCTCTGTAAGCCACTTTAGTCTATGGGGTGTGTCTATACCTTGTAGTTTTCTGTTCATTCTCATGGAATTGTACTCACTGAATTTAGTTTTGTATACTGTGATTTTCAATTAGCATTATAATATAAGCGTTTTCCAGAGCGCTATAAAGTGCGTGGTTCCTAATATTTCCAAGTGAGTGTGTACCATAATTTATTTAGCTCTTCCCCTATTGTAGGGCATTTTTGCTGTATCCAGTATTAGGGTCTTATAATACAGCAATGTGATAAATAACCCAGAGGAGAGAGCTTTCTGTGAGCTCTCATCTCCAACTGTTTCCTTAGGGTCAGTTCCCAGCAGCCTGCCATTTATTCTTGATAACTGGATTTGTGAGCAAGAGATGAGCTCATCAGGGCACATAGATCAAGGGAAGAAAGTTAACTCACTATTCCCTGAATACTCTGAAGATTATTATCCAGCTGAGATCTATGCCCTTTTCCAGGGAAAACATTGCATTTTGTTTCAGTCTTTATTTTCGAATGTATTTTTATGCAAGGGCAATGCTCTGGCTGTAAAGAGCAAAGCAGAATAAATATGTATACAGGTAAAGTGAACGACTGCCTTCTACTACAGCCCCTCTGTTCTCATCCCATTGTGATGATAGATTTTTACAGCTTGGTGTGTATCCTTCCACACATTTCTCCATGCCCATACAAACAAACACATGCTTAGAAACACATTTTTAAAAATACAGACAGGCTCACATGTCATACTCTGTATTCTAGATGACTTACTTTTTGTGTGTGTTTAACAACATACCACAGAAATTCTTTTAGGTCAGTAGGTAAAAAGAGTTATCTCATTCTTTATAAGAAATGAATAATATCCCATAGTGGGGAAGTGCCACAATTTATCCAGCTGTTTTTTTTTTTTTTAATTGAAGTAAAGCCAGTTTACAATGTTGTGTCAATTTCTGGTGTACAGCACAATGTTTCAGTCATACATATATATACATATATTTGTTTTTGTATTCTTTTCCATTGTAGGTTATTACAAGATATTGAATATCGTTTCCTGTGCTATACATTATAAACTTGTTGTGTATTCAGTTTTGTGAGGAGGCTCCTTGTATTTCCAAGGTAAGGGATAGTTAGCCAAAGTTCAGTAGGTATTCTGTGCAAATTGTTCCATACGTTGGTGTAGCTCTTGTCGTATTCGTGGGAGAGGCTGAGCACCATGTCCTTCTACTCCACCATCTTGGCCGACCTGTCTATCCAGCTCTTTTCAAACTGATGGAAACTCAGGTTGTTTCCAGACAAATAAAATTGCTACCAAGCTGTTAGTAAAAACATTGAGGTAAGTTGTCTTTAAATATCATCTGAATCATTTCCTCCTTATCTTCAATTCTTATGAATCCATCCCCAGTTATTTTCATGGGGTGTATGTGTCTTTGTTAACTGGGCACAGTGCTGTCCCCGTCTGAAGACTGTCATGGACTGCAGAGCATGCAGAACTCAGTACATCCTTTCTTGAATTCCCAAGCTTTATTTTGCAATTTGTATTGCAGGACAGGCCTCATTTTGTTGCAACAAACATTTCTTGAGTGTCTGCTGTGGCCCAACAGTACATGCAGGTGAAGAACAGAGAATCACAGAGAAACACAGAAAAGAGATGTTGGGGCAATAAGAAAACTGGTCTCTCTAGATCAAAGTGATTATATAGTAAATATTTAATTTTACTAAACAAAGGCTGATTAATACTAGATGGAGAGCACTCTGCTAGGTGGTAATGCTGTCAAAGGAACTCGTAGTCTATTAGGAGAGAGAAACCTTTTACAGATGACACAAAGAAGGGGATAAAAATGGGACATACATGCTAAGTGTAAGGACTGAGTATGGAAGTAGCTAGCCCCAAACTACCCCCCAACCCCGAGAAGCCAATTACAATGTTTAGAGTTATTTTAAATCTGAAAATTAAGAGTTGTATTTCTTAAAAAAAGCATTTTGAGGTGAAAGCACAGGTCTGTGTTAGAAAGCAGTCTTTGAAGCCAAGCCATGTTTCCTGCTCATGTACTAGGCATCAGTGTCTAGCTTAACAGTAATCACTGTGATGCAGCAAAGACCAGCTTGGACAGACACCTGGATTCAACTCCTCGAGTCATTGGTTCATCTGTTCTTTCATTCAATAAACACCAACCTTAGGCAAGTTACTGTGCGGGCTTGTGGATGCAGCAGAGGACAGGACAAAGTCCCCAGAGGAATGTATAATCCAGTGGAGGAGAATGGACAGTAAGCACGAACTCTTAGACAGTGATGAGAACTACAAAGACTGAGGAGGGTGATATGATGGACAGGGTGTGAAGGGTAGTCCAGACTGGATGATGGGGAAGGCCTGGCTGCAGCAGTATTTCAGTCACTACCTGCATGAATAGAAGGAGCTGTTGACACACACACACAGAGGGGAGAGCCTTCCAAGCCAGGGGAACAGGCGTGGTGTGCCCAGGCAGAGAGAAAAAGCCAGTGTGGCAGCGATGTGAGGAGGGAAGAGGAAAGCAGTATGGAGGTGGTCAGGGGCAAGATCAGAGAGAAGGCTCTGCATAGTATTTTAACTGCAATGAGAATCCGCGGGAGGGTTCTGAGCAGAGAGTGATGTCATCCAATTTAAACCTCTAGAATCACACCCTGATTGCTACTTGGGAGGCAAGTGTGGTAACAAGAGCAAGGAGTCAGGAAGCTGATGCCATGGACCAGTTAAGAAACCATGGTGGCAGGGGAGGATGATTCCAGGACTTTCCACTTAGAAGCCGTGAGCTTCACGCAAGCGACTTCACCTCTCAAAGCCCGAGTGCGTTCACCTGTGAAATGGGGCTAGTGACAGGCTTTCTGAGGTTGGGAAGATCACCTGCGGCTTATATGCTGACACGTAGCACAGCGCCGGGCCCAGGGTCGCTGCTCTCCAGATGCCAGCCGTCCACACTCACTCTGCTCTACCTGTCTTTGTCTAGAGTGGAAACATCAATCCAGAGTAATTATGGTAGACTGCAAGGGTGCTCAACACTCTGATGAATTAGCATGAGAGGAAAACACAGGAGGAAATTAGAAGGAAAAAAATATCAGGAAATTCACATCAACGTGTTGAAGAAGCTAACGTGAGGCAAACATAAATGAGGGTTCTGACTCCCGTCTACGCAGTCCTCACACATCTCAAGGAGCTGTGCATATAGTCACTAAATTTAGAGAATCCTATTACCAGGGCAGAGAGATAGCTGACAGAATGGGGCTTTTGTTTTTATTCCCCCCGAATGGTCTGCGAGCGGGAGAGGCCCTTTATGTCCCTGGTAAACATGAGCCCTACTGCAGGTGTTTGAGTTTATCACAGAGAGGAAATGACTTTTTTTACACCTAATTTAATCTGAAGCTATTCACAGTTTAAAATGTTTAGTAACGGTGACCTTTTTAATGACTAACACATTGCAGGTGGTCCTGTTGTAGCCGGCAGTTAATGTTTGCCATCAGAAAGAGAGGGAGAGAGAATTAAATGACCACTCCACAGCAATTGTCTTTGCCGTGCAGGGTTCAAAGGACAGCTGGTTCTGAATGGAGCCATAGTAAAGGGTCTGTGAGAAAAGGATGAGGTCCTTTCTCCTCAATGGGAGAGCCGCTCTCCTTTTCTTGGTCTTTCTCAGAACTGAGGTGTGGGCAGAACCGCTCAAAAAAGAGTTGTAAACCAGGAAGCACTGGCTGCCTGACCCATCTCTGGGTGTGTTTTCTTTTTCAGAGGACAGAAGGGTCTGTGATGTGTCAATGGCCCAGAATGGATGGGGACTTGTTTTGCTTGCTGACCATTGGCTGGATTCCTTGGCTTTTCATATCAGTTTGCACTGAGACCTGTGGGGCCATAGAATGCTCAGGTAAAATCTACCATTTCAGATGAGAGGAGGAGGCTCAGAGAGAGAGGAAATAATTGACCCAGTGGGTAATAGCAGATCTCATACCACATGCCAGCTTTCTTGACACCTACACCTACAAGGAGGTTCCATTGTGATTCACCTCCAAGCGAGGAGGTGCTGGGCTGAATAAGAGTCCATACCTTGTCTCTAGTCACCTTTCAGGTCTGTGCCACGCCCTTTATGGAGGTCTCCTTTATGGAGACCACAGCGGTTTATACATCAGAGCAAAACTGCCCTGAGGCTTTCAGGGCAGCGCAGCAGCGCACCATGTCGGCAAATACAGCTGGGGAAGGAGATGCACAATTCAGTGTCCTGGCTCTCCCAGCAAGCCCTCTCTGGGCCCTGGCTGAGTGCGTGTGCCTTTTGCAGCTCAAAAAAAGCTTGTTTAAAAGTAGTGCATGTCACTGTTTCTGCCCTTCCCTTCCCCTCTACATTCCCCGTCCCCTTCTTTGCTCCTGGAGGCTGCACATCCCCCCACTCCCCACTTTGGTGGGAAGAACTGGCAACAAGACACAAGAAAGTAGGGGCCCCCTACTTCTCAGGGATAGCTCTTCTCCGCTTTGCAGACTGGTACCTTGCTGCTCCCCATGAACAGGGCTTTCCAAGTCCAGGGTGATTCAGATGGCATTGGCTTTGTTCAGACTGTCCAGCCCTGCTAATTTCATTCCAAAGTCAGGAACATCCCCCGAGTCATTTGTGCTGGGAGGCAGACTTCTGAGATCTGTGCCCGCCAAACTGATTCTGGCTTCACTGTCCTCCAGGGTTGCCAGGATCACAAGCGCGCTTATAGTGGAAGCCTTCTTATTACTTATCCCTAAGGAAAAGCATAGAGAACATGGAGGCAGAAGTCTGCTGCTACAGGCAGTGATGACCAGGCTTCTAATGGGGTATCAGCTGGTTCTAAGGAACCTGCGTGGTCCTCGATTCTTTCTGCAGGTGTCAAGAACTGAAGCTACTCTGTATCACAGATGAACCTGGGCCCCAAGCTCATGCTACTTCAGAAGTTTTCTTGCATTTCTTGTCCTCTCCTTTTCTTAGTCATTACTAATAACACATATCATTGGATTCTAACATTATATTGGATGATGATTGCACAATTCAGAATACCCACTAAAAAGCATTAAATTCCCTACTTCATATATGTAGGGAAAAGTTTAAGTTAAACTCCAAAAATTCATCAAGTCTATACAATTACAACTTGTACATGTTTTCTTTATGTTTGTCATACTTCAGTAAAAGAGTCTAAGGACTAATACAAGTATTCCATGTATTAAAAACAAAAAACCCCACAGTCTTTTATTACTTAAAAAAATTTTTAATTTTATTTTGTTATTGCAAATGCAGTTTTGTAACAATCTTTCTGAATCATTTGAGCTTGTCTCTTGTTACAAAATGTGATTATATGCATCATTTAATTTTACCCTTAAAATCTTAAAGTTTAGGGAAATTGCTAATTGTGGAAGAAATAGAACCAGATATTCGAATAGAACCTTGCACACTTGAAATGTTTAAGTATATTAACAATGTTAACATTGATAGGGAATCCTTCTAGATCTAAAATAAGTAAGTAAATAAGTAAATTTATTTATTTATTTGTTTGTTTATTTATTTAATAAAAAAGTTCTCCTAAAAACAAAAACATTCAAAAACTCAAATCTATATTTTGTATCTTATCAAAATCACACCTTACCAACATAATGACAGAGAAAGAAAAGGTGATTAATTTATAGAGCATCTTTTCTATATCCTGCTCGTTATACCAGAATCTTTAAGCTATTCGGAGAATCCATTAATACACTGTATCAATAAATTTAAAATAACGTGATAAAATAAAACCATATATTTCAAACTATAAGGAGTTAACTATTTTCACTCAGTGGCATGTGCAAGGGCTTCAAAAGCCTATATTAAAGATCTATGTGTCATTTATTCATATTTAAAATGGTGTTTGGAAAGAAATCTAAAAATATTTTGGTTCTCTCTCCTTCATCCTAGAGCATTTTCACCCTGAGACTTTTTTCTGAGCTCAAGATCAGTTAAAGTTGGTACCTATATTAATGTGAGTACTTTATTGTCCTGAAATTACGGCTTTTGAAGTTTCTTCCTTTCTGAAACAAAAAAGAAAAGCCACGGTTGACATCAAAGAGGAGGCATTCTCCTCACTAGCAATTATGGTCCCTTAATGTTACTCAATATCCACCCCGTTGCAAACTGCCTTTGCTTTTTGTAACATGTACTTATTTTGATCAACACCTTTAGAAAAAGTACCTAAAAGTACCCAACTACCTATAAAATTCTCTCTGGATCCTTCCTGGTGCTGGTTGTTGTGAATCAAAATACTCCTTTAATAATGCATTCTGCCATATATGATTGTGGGTGTTTTTTTCTTTTAAAGAAAACATTTAATTACTATTGGAGAGTTGTAACTGTTAGCTGTGAGTTACCAGATGTGAAACCAGACACAAGGGTGAGATTTTACAATTTCAGCACAGCTGCTTACGACCAAATCTGGTTTAGGACACCGTCGATGGATTTAAAAACATTACATTTATATTAAAAATAGCAGGGCCTCATATGCAGCCCAGCTGAAGGTCTTCTTGGCAAACTTGTTAAAATCAGAATGAGTCCCCCCAATCAAAGTCCAAAAGCAGCCTGTGAACACTGGCTAATGACATGCGCTGTCACTCCCTGCCCTCCCCACCCCCCACCCAAACATTCTCATAGAGACACATGTGTCTGGGCCTTTTGTCCGAATTCTAAATTAAACCTCCAATTCTTTTCATTTGTATATTATGTGCGCTCAACGCCAGAATGTAAAGGCTTAAAAGGCATCAACAGTTTGTCCAGACTTGAAAACCTTAACTTACTGCACTGAAGATTTAAGACAAAGTGCTGTTTTGTCTCCCTGCCCACCCTCGGCCCCCTGGCATTTGAGTTTTTACAGTGTAGGAAGAAAATAGCCCTCCAAAGCTTACTTTTTCTTCCTCCGCCCGCCCTACCCCCATGTGTTCTTGAGTCTGCAGCTATTATTCCGGGCCAAATTGTCGCCATGCTTAGTGGAGCGTGCGGAACCGGGCAGGACAGCTGAAATAACTGGGAGATGTCGGGGACATCGACCCCCTCCCAGCCCTGGCCTTGGCCTCACTTCCATTTCTGCCATTATTTTAACAAGAGTTTTGAGAGTTTCCAAAAAGGTATACAGTGAAAGAGCTTTCCTTTTTTAAGCCAGGGGGATGGAAATAAGTGGACAAGTCCTTTCTGAGTCTGTAAGTCTAGGGCACATTTGAAGTACTACTGGTGTTGAAAACTTGGCTTCTCTAGTAAGTAATATCTGGACCTGTTTAAAATGCATTCGAACTGTTACAGCAGGGCATCCGATGACAGGATGGCCTATATCCTTCTCTCCCCAGGCTCTTTATCTTCCACCACCATGCCCCCTTTTGGTATCATATCATGGGTTCTTTCGCAACCTTCCAATTTTTTTCCTATACACATACAAACAAGTGTGTGTGTGTGTGTGTGTGTGTGTGTGTGTGTGCATGCAAACACAGAGATTTGGGCAAACTGTACACATTGTTCTGCACCTCCCTTGTCACTTTATAATAGATCTTGGAGATGTTCTCACATCAGAACAAGCAACTTCCTCATTCTTTTTAAGGGGATAAAGTTTTTAATCAAGTGAACATACTGCATACAGTGCTAAAAATGAACATTCTCACTCATGTATCTTTGTTTATAGTGGTAAATATATCTGAAGGATAAGCTCCCAGGAGTAGAATTGTTGGCTTAAATGGCTTTATATCCACATCTTTGAGAAAATACACAAATCAATGCATGTGTGTGCCTGCTTTCTTATAGTCTTTTGGTTGGTTTGGTTTTAAAGTGACAGGCCCATGCTGAGAAGCCCCCACTACACACAAACTGTGCTCCCCTCCAGTCTGAAGCTTTTTGGTCCCTATCGGCATGAGTACATCCCTCACTCACTCACTCACTCACGCACTGTCTCACTCATATTTTGGGAGTTCTTAATATAGTGTATGTGGGATGTCTGCCTCATGGTGTCAGCCAAGGGTATAGACACTGCATTTATATTGTTCAGATTAGTATCATCCACAGGTTGCAAATATTCCCTATTCTGGGGACAGTTTTTAGGCCCCTATCACATCCTACTGGCTCCCGAAGTTTTACACGTGCTCTCTCACCTCCCCTGCCTTCTCTTGTAGCTCTAACACATGACGTAATGGGCTGGGAAAAGACCGCTCTGAGGGTGCTGGCATTGTGCTGTGGGCTGGTGGACTGGTAGACAGTGGAGTCCGTCTTTGCTAGAAGTTGCATTCAACATGGAATGTGGGTATATAATATCAAGTCTCTAATGGTGGATGGGGAATGGATAGGCTTTTAAAGTGCCCCAGCTTTCCTGCAGCTTTCACTGCATTGTTTTACTATTAACACTTGGAGTAAAATTATTTACAGTCACAAAGCCCAAAGGAGTTTGTGGCACAGCAGGTTGGAGGAGGCTGAGTGAGGGTGAGATGGTAAAAGCCTCACTTTGGTTCAGATAAACCCTCCTTATATGTCTAGTCAGCAGAATCGGGTTTTCTTGGCTGCAGATAAATAAGTCTTGGGGTGAACTTGAGGAAGTCACTTCTCTCTCTTGACCTCAGTTTCCCCACCTGTATAATGACGGGTTGGACCAGATGAGCAGTTCTTAAGTCTGAGGCATTCTATCTGAGAATAGAATTTTGCAGGAAAACATTGAATTTCATGACCTCTTGAAGACTCCTGAAGTTTAGCAAGTTAAAGGTGCTGTGAAGTCCTTCAGCAAGGAACTAGTACATTTTCCTTTTCCAATATTTCCCAATAGTATTTAACTTATTTTATGGATTCCTTATTAATGTTCTGCCACGTCCACTTTGGGAAATGCTAGAAGTTCTCCGTAGTAACTTCCAGTTGGAATATTCTGTGATTAACTGATGAGCTGTCACTAGTTCACATAGATTTCCCTAAACTCCTAAAATCCTCTCCAACCACTTCTCACCCTATGACCTGTATTTGTCTCCTCATCTAGTCCCTGAGGGTCCAAACCCTAGCCAGAGCACTGGGGCATGCGCACAGTGAGCACCTAATAAATGCCTGGTCTTGGGCAGAAATCCCTCCTGAAGTCTAATGACTTAGGTTTGACCAAAGGACTTTTAGGTTTTGCTTTCATTAGATACATGAAAATTTAGGGGGATCTGATGAAGAAGAAAAATACAGTGGCGGAGAGGGAAGGAAGGAATGCTAGAGAAATGGTGGGGGAGGGGGAAGAAAGACAAGAGAGAACACTGAGAGGGAAAAGAAGAGAAAATAAAAAGAAGAAAGAGGAGCTGGTTGTGCTTGGAGGGGAGGCTATGAATAGAGTGTGTAAAAAAAAAAAAAATATATATATATATATATATATATATATATATATATATATATATATGTAATTCTGTGGGACTGCCCGTGTGCTAGATGGAGGGTTGGAGGATTTCCAGGCTCTGCTTTTTACTACTAATAGTAGGAACACCACCTGGCCCGCTGTAGGTACCTGCTAACATTTGCTAAGTTACTAAATAATGACCACACAATAATAGCGAGCATGTATGAGCTGTGTCTATGGGCTAAACTGTTTCTATGCATTATCTTATTTTCAACAGCCCTATAGATTAGATGATAACCCATTTCTTGACTGTGGAAATTAAGGCTCAAAGAAGCTAAGTTCCAGTGCACAGGAACTAAGTCAGCCTGACTCCAAACCCCTTGACCTCAACTCTTGGCTGTGCCCCTCCTCTGAAACACACCCTCATCTGATGGGCATGGCGTCAGACCTTACTGCTTCCTCAAGGTCCAAGGAGAAAGCTGTGCTTGAGGAAATGAAAATTGAAGCCAGTCTTTCTCTGGGAAAGATAATGCGTTCTCTGCACCCTCGCGGTTCTTTCTGCCAGTAAATGTAATGTGAATGCTTAAGAGAGAAGAGGAGGGTACAAGAGAATGGCTTTTCGCTGGCAGGTTTTCTGTGCACTTTCCTTCTGAGACGCCCTCCATTAACTGCTGGTGGGAGTAGCCAGTCTGTCTTTGCTCCAAGCAGCCACCCCCGGCTCTCTCCACGTCCCATCCGGGGACACTGTGTTGGGGTCACTTCCCAAGCAAGACTTCAACGTGTCTGTGAGGCAGAGCGTCTGCACTCTCCCACCTGCTGAAATTCCTCATTCCTTCCCATCCCCACTGCCATGACCCCACTATTCAGCTTCCCTCCTTCTCCTATAGAGCCTGTTGTTTCTGCAACCAGGGCTTCAGGGGAGGAAACCTCCCAGAGGAGGAGGTTTATTGAGAAATAGCCTCCAAATTGCAGACTTTTTTTTACAGATGTGAGCATCTGAAATCTAAATGCTCAAAGATTCTGGTACCTTTGCAATGATTTTGGAGGGTTGACTGCCTCTCCTGCTGTAGCTCCCATGGAATAAAAGCCCCAGTTGGACCCTCTAAGTTGTCCTGTCCCATCACTTAGCTTACTCTCAGACCTCTTCACTTCCCTGTTCTCCAGCCTCCAGGAGGTGTCAACATTCTCCGGTCAGGTTCTAGACTTTTAATGTGCACATCTGGACCTGGAGAAGGAGAGCAGGGGATAATTTAAACATACTCCAAGAGGCTAACTGATCTGTATAATGGAAGATGGAGCCCAAGAGAGGTGGGGAGAGCACAGAGAGAGGCAGGTAAGTGGAGGATGAGATTCACTTAGAGGGAACAGAGGAAGGAGACCAGGAGATCTGCCAAGCTAAGTGAGACTGGGTGAGATGGAGGATGAAGAGGGAGTTTACTAGGCAGACGTCATACAGTGCAATTAATTCCCTTCGTAATCTTTTCTTTCTCCTTCTGCTTCCTCCCCTTCATTTTCACTCTTCTTTTCCATGTTTTCACTTTAGCCAAACGGCCCACGTGGGCAATGCCTTTGCTTACTGGAGGGATCGAGGCTAAAGTGGCAAAAAACAAAATTAAATTAGTCATTAAGTAAGCATTCATCATAACAATAATCCCCTCAATGAAGTCTAGAGATTCAGAGATTTAAATCACCTCTGCCTGTGACCAAATCACATTCCTCCCATGACATTGTTGCCAGAAAGAAATGATTGATGGGCAAGGAAGTCAATATGAAATAGAACAAAGCCTCCATTTTACAAAACAAACATTTTGGAACTCTCAGCTCACTCAGGATATGCCAAACCCCACTCAGGTCTTGCTTGAGTAATTGAACAGGAGCTCCTGAAAAAGCAGTAATTGTGGAAGAACCAGCAGATGGAAAGGGAGCATGTCAGAAATTCAGGAGTGATTAAGAAGATGAAGGCAGGAAGTGTGGCAAGCCTGACCTGCCTGGCTACTGGGATTTTTTAACCACACTGAATAGCAGAGCCCCGCGGTGGGAAGGAGGACTCCCATGCAAATCCCACATCTGCTGCTGGGTCTCAAATCTTCAACTCTAAAACAAGGATTTGGGATTAAATTATCTCCGGGATCCCTTTCAGTGTTTTGTGATTGTACAATGATTACTCTATGTGGTCTGTTCCCACCTAAAATAATGAATAGGCCTAGGGATCCACTCTTTTACGGTTTGCCCAGCATTGTCCTTGTTTCTGTTCAGCACACCACCATTCTTACTCTTAGAAAGCTTGTCTAGTTTGGGGGGGTGGGGTGGAAAAAAGCAGGTGAGAGGCTTGCAACACTAAAAAAAAAGAAGTTTTAACTCAGCATCAAAAAAAAAAAAAAAAAAAGAAAGAAAGAAAGAAAGAAAGAAAGAAAAGAAAAGAAATTGAGGAGAGGAAAAGGCAGTAATAGTCAATGTCTGAATGAATGGGTGAGAGCACAGGTATTTGCTTCCCAGGAAACATGGGACAGGGTGAGAGGGTCTCTGGTTGGTTGGGGAGGAGGCTGGGAGCCTTGCAGGGTAATAGAGTTGTCAGGAACAAAAGCAAAAACAATAATCAAAATACTACATTAAAAAAATTACAGGCCTTGGAATGCCTAGGAACCATAGGGACTTGGGAGAATTTTGCTAAATGGTTCCAGAAGTTTTAGGAACTGAGGTGGATGAGCCCAGAAACCTCCCTTACAAGTCAAGATAGGTGGCTGAAGCCAGAGCTCTGAGCACCACTGCTAGCTGTGATCTTTCTTTAAGGTGAAGATTTCTCCATTAAAGTGTCCCATGAAGATAGGTGGCCAATAATAAGAAATTTCTGTAGAGCTGCTGTAGGTCTCATATAAGAACCAAGATAAGATGGACACTGTCAACAGCTCCAGGAAAAAAACAGTAAGTTATTTTCATGGTAAATGAAAGCGACAATTTAGAGGAAATGTCATGATTTAGTGTATTGAAAATTATAATTACTTATTGAATTATGTTAATTATTGAGTTTTGTGATGGATTCGATTCTAAGGAAGAGAAGACAACTTTCTCCAGCAGTATGAAATAAAACTGTTTGGCTCTGGGGTTAAGTCCAAACCTGACCTTAGCTGTGAGATCTTAAACAAGCGACTTAATCTCTCCAAGCATTAACTTCCCATAGTACTAACCTTAGAGGATTTTTGCAAGGAGTGCATGAGACAAACTGATAAGCATTTAGAACAGCACCTGTCTCATAGTATATCAGTTTTCTGCTGCTGCTGTAACAAATGACCACAAATGTATTGGCTTAAAACAACATAAAGTTATCATCCTACCGTTTTGCAGGGTGGAAGTCTGACACTGGGCTCCAGTGAAGGTGCTGGCATTCCTCTCTGTCAGCTCCAGGGGAGAATGTGCTTCCTTGCCTTTTCCTTCTAGAGGCTGCCTACATTCCTTGGCTCATAGCCCCTTTCCTCCATCTTCCAAACAGCAACATTCCATCTCTGACCATTCTGTCATGATTATGTCTCCCTCTGACCTGATTTTAAAGACCTTTATGACTGCATTGGACCCATCTGGATAATCTAGGCTGTTCTCCCCATTTCAAGGTCTTTAACTTGATCATATCTGCAAAGCATGTACCGTCTGTCATTAGTGTACCGTCTTCATAGATTTCAGGGATTAGGTAATAGATATCTTTGGGGCTCCATTATTCTGCCCACCACATGCTTAATCCATATATTATTATTATGAAGTGACTTGCCAGATGCCAAAACAGATGAAGTATTTTTCAAGGCTATAAAATAACTTGTAGAGGTAATCTTTCTGAAGGGAGGGATAAGAGTATGTATTTTATAGCATTTAAATTAAGAAAACAAAGGGCACTGACTTTGATTACAAACCTCTCTTGCCTATGAATATATTTTCTGAGTTTAATTAGTCTTTAGCATTTATGGTGTCTCTATCACATGCCAGGCATTATTTTAGGATTTTTCTTTCATATACACTATCTCATTTAATACTCACAGCAACCTGTGACATACAGAAAATTATCTTCTTAGGGACAATGACAGAACAGACTCAAAGAAGTGAAGTAACATTCCCAGGCCACTCAGAGAGGAGGTGGCATAGCTGAGATGTGTCTAGGCATTGAGATCCATCCTCTTCAGTGCAGCCCAATGGCAGAAAGAGTGCCTTTTCCAGTTAACTGGTGCATATTTGAGGTGGGACTTGGTCCTGGAGAACCACATTTTCTCTCCAAAGGCCAATTCAGGGACTGGATTCTAACCAGTCTCCCAGAAGTCCATTCTTGTCATTGTTTGGGGATCAGAGAGGAGGTCTGAGCCCAAAGGCCAATAACCCTCAACGTGAGTAAAGCACTGTAATACTCATCAACGTGACCCCCGTCCTTGGCATATGCTTATCCCCTGTGATATAACTGGGCCCCATCAAAAGCCAACATAGCCCTGTCCCCTAGAAGCGTGACCACCCAAATCAGCATTCAGGCTACATTCCAACCTTTCTCTGTGAGTAGAAGCCAGAATTATTTGTGACTTGCTGCTTTTCTACAAGACCATATAAAATTTCACACTTATGATGAATGCCTTTGGACTAGGGTTTCATAAAACCATTTAGTGTATTAGAGTCTATTAATCAGCCTGAAATCATGACCCTCGTTTAGCAGTTATAGACTGTGGCAGCATTTAATCCATACTGGTTGATTTGTACAACATTTATGATCTGAACTGGATCCCTTAATGCCTACACTCATAATTATTGGCTTGAAATATGAGCAGCTGGAAAGCAGAACTGGCAGAGCCCCATGTGGTGCTGGTAGGAGAGACTGGGAAGTGCTGACACATTTCCTACAGAACAGATCAACTTGAATGTGGAGCGAATGGGAAGCTCAGTCCCAACTGTTCTTTAGGAGACTCTTGGTTGCCAATGTCCATGACCCCTTCCTCCTTCCTAATGAGATCCAGACTTTCTTCAGTCCCTGCAGACCCCAGGTGACTCAGGAGAAGCTGATTTTGCCAATGATTGGTTCAGGAGCCCAGGCTAAAGCAATGAGCACTCAAATTTCTCCCAGTGACTGTTTTGTTCCAGGGACAAGCTCATGACCCATATTAACCCAATCAGAATGAAGGCTAGGGCTGACATTCTGTAATTAAGGAAGAGGCTTCCTTTCACTCCTATGGACCTTACAGAAGAAAATCTGCCTCCCCAGAGCTAATAGCAGTCATGTTATGCCCAGGCCAAAACCCAACTGGAAAAAAATGGCTACATGTGTATTATGAAGAGTCTGCGTCTTACCCTATTTGCAGGCTAAAAAATTAGACTGTTTTATGGATGCTGGAAGAAGACACAAGACTCCTGGTTCAGAGACAAAGGACTTTATACTCATGGCATAGCAAAAAAATGAACATTTGCATATTTATATCTGACCCCTGAGCTGAATTCCATCAGGGTAATGCAAAAAGGGCCACATGATACATATGCACATCAGGAATCTTGAGCTTAGGGTACCTATGTCTTTTATAATGGACAGTCTGCACACCTGCCCTCCCTCACCTCTGGAAGGAGACACTATATCTTCCAAGGCTATTCCCTGTACAAACCTCCTTATAAATGTAGTCCAGAATAGAGACAGTCAGTGCCTCTGCTTGAGGTGTGCAGAAATGCCCCTGCTGAATTAACTCCCAACTAAAAGCTGGCACATAAAAGAGGGTGGTACAAGAAAACAGCTGAAGAACAGAGCTGGAACCCTAACTGTGCTCTGATTACAGCTCACTATACCTTTTGACTTTCTATTAAGTGAGTTAACAAATTTCCTTTTTGTTTAAGGTAGTTTGGAAAAAGGTTTCTTTGACTCACAGCTGAAGTATAGTAACTGATCAACCAACCAGTGGTCTGCATTCTGTAGGGATCTCCAGGGTTCTTAACTCTTGAAAGAGAACTGATCTCAGCCATTAAGTAGGGCATTTATTAAGTTGTATCTGTCTTTGGGAGGGAAAACTCTCTCTGATCTCTACTTGGATTATTTGATGCCTCAGTCAACAATACTGAGATTAAATCCAAAGGGTGACTTTTATCAAAAGGCAAAGATTGAGGGAACCACTGTGATTTCTCAACTTAACAATTCTGTGACCAAATCATATAAGATGTTATACAAAGGTTAAGGTATAAGAATCCTTCTGAAACTGACACTCAGCATTAGACATTGAGTCTCTCCACTGTTCATAACTATCACTCCATCAAAGAGCTTATTAAGCCACTAATGTCAGACTGCTGCTTGAGAGAATATTTCTCCCTATCTAAGCATAAGGCTGTATATTTAAGAATATTAGACCATGAGGGTGTCCCTGAAACAGGGTCCGTGGAGTTTAGTAGAGCCAGAAGTTCCTCCTGGTACCATTGAAGGATGGCCATCTTGGACATGGCCTACGGCAGCAGGAAAAAGAGACCATTGGGTGGTGCATGGCCTCACATGCTAGAAGATTCTCAAATTTACACCCACAGTCACAGAGATACGCTAACAGATCAGAAAGAAAAAGCCAGTGAGCTTACAGTTGTAAACTTGTGCCCCATTACTGAACCATCCTGCCTATACAGCCTTATAAATGATTACTTTTATTATATCTGTATTTATCTTCTCATCAGCACAGTCAGGAACAATTACATTGGTGGTGGTGGTGGTGGTGTGTGTTAAAGGCCCTAATTTATTAAGGGTAAACAGTAAAAATATGTTATAATTATATACCTATTTTAAAATTTATACATTTTTAAATACAGTTGGAGCCTCAAAAATCAGAAGGGGATTGGCCTCTCTGCCGGAGAGGCCCTGCTTGTAATGACTATGTAAAAGCACTTTGTAAACTGTAAAAACTCCTACATGTGTTACCCATTATCTAACTCATCTGTTACTCAGGCTGCTGGAGGGGCGTGGGGGCCAACACTCCTGGGCGGGCCTGCAGTGTCCCTTGAGAGCAAGGTCAGTCAGTATTAGAAACACTCACTTGGGCTCGCCTGTGGCCTTGAGCTTCAGAGGATAGTTCAGGGCTACCTCATTTCTTGCCCACCCCCAGGGAACCCATTTCACTGAAGACTCCAAGTCCAAGCACGTCTCTTGGGGAGGCAGGGCATTGCTCAGAAGTGGGCATTTAATCTTTACAAAGTGCCAAGGTGAATCAGGGGCACCTCAGTCTCTTTCCTCTGCTTTTCATGCCCATAATATGCTACATTCTTCAAATGGTATTAGTAGCGCACAGCAGCTGGAGGGGGAGGTACAGGAGGAATGTCTCTCCCCCCAGTAAATGAGAAGCACCGGCATAAAAGCTCTGTTTAAGGGCGTTCTTCCTACACGCTGCTCATCTGGTAATTTTTTAAATCAGTTTTTAAGAATCGAGGTGGCCAAGTCAGACCACTCTGACTTTATGTGCAATGATGTTGTCGCTATTAGAGCTGAGATGCATCTCAAAGAATCTGTCTCTACTTTTCTAACCTGAAACCCCCTTCTCTCTGCCGAGCTTTCCCAGAGAGGACATTTTAGCCCGGCATTATATAAACTTCTAAAATAGTAGGTGAATGTGAAAGGTCAATAGGATCTAACTTGGCAGCAGAGTTGCTTAGTGGATGTGCCATCACAGTGGTGGAATTACTTCACTTAGAAAAAATGCTTTATTTTGTGAAGCTCTTTTGTCATCTAAGAAGGGAGGAAAAAGGAAGGACAGCCAGGGCTCAGCTCAAATTTAAGTAGCAGCCAGGATTTGCAAGATATTTTCAATTAGATTTGGAGAGAGGAAAAAAAGTATTTTAAATGATTATTATGCAGGGCTTCATGTTAATAGGACCCTAAGGGTGTGGTTATGGGGAGGGTTTGGTCTGGGAGGGATGTGATATTGAACTGAAATTAACTGACAGGCAATTAGCATGATTAAGAAGTGGGTAATGGTCGAGTGGAAAGAAGACTGGCTTAAGGAACTCATCCAGCTCTAGTTCTCTCATACCTCTGTGAACTAAAGCTAGCCACTCTGAACCCTGGTTTTCTCATCTAGATCATATTATCCCTCTTATAGGATAATTAGAAGAGGATTAAATAAAATAAATGTACATTACCTTCTAAAGCGGTATTAACCATACAAATGTTGGCTCTCGTTTGCTCTTTATAATGCTTGGGAGAGTCACAAGATGGGGGTCTCTCTTCCCGTGTAGGCTATTCCATCAGTTCCCATGCAGGCTGCCTTAGAAAGCTGGGAGACAATTCAGCCAGTGCCTGCAAAGAGGCCTCCGAAAATGGTGCTACTAACTGTAGATACCAAAGAGTCATATTGCTAGACTTCCACTTCCTTCCAGGGAGAGAAAGATGCAAAGTTGGGTACTTACCCAGTGAAAAGTTCCCATTTGTAGAAACAAATATAAGCAAGGGGATGGATTGATGCCTTTAAGAACTCAAGCTTTCTTTTTTGGATTCCTGCTAACAGATATCCTTATATCTCTTTAAAAATAATGGGACTGGCAAGGGGAGGCCTGTGGCTAAGGAGAACTGGGATATCTGAGCAGTGTCCCCAGAGGTGTTTTGTCCCAGCATTGGGAAAGGAGCAACCTTGGAGTGGCTGCCCATCACCTCTGTGCTGACCCTGGGAGAGTGAAGATGTGCCAGGCTGCCTGGACTGCTTGAGGATGTTCTGTAGTGTGATTATAGTTCACCAGCCAAGGCTAGGTTTGAGCACAGTGAGGTTGAAACTGTTAAGAGTATCATTATCCCTCTCATTGGGCTCCAAATTAGGATTTGAAAGAAAGTACTTGAACAAAATTATATTTTAGGAAATTGGCATTTACATAAAAGTAGTTATAAGGCTGTTACTGGAATCATGGCACATAGGGGATCAAAGACAAAAATGTAAGAATGCATTAATAAGAATAGCAGAACATTTCCATAATATTATTATCAATAATAAAACATTTGTATGACATTTTACAGGTTATAAAATTCCTTCACATATTATTTCATTTAATTCGTAGTATTTCCCTGCAAATTGAAGAATGTTTGTCACTTGAAGGGATACTGAGGCTCAGAGATTACACTGTATGGGCAGATCACACAGCCAGTGGTGAAGTAGCAATCCACAGGTAGGCCTTGAATGCCAAATTTAAACCCCTTTTCACCACATCATAGATGGAAATTTCACAGGACAGCAAAGCCTGGAATATACATGTACCTCATGGAAACGTTTACAGGTATTTCAACTTTAAAATAATTTATGTGGTGTCAGGGAGTTTTTTTTTTTTTTAAATGATCAATAAATACAAAAATTCAGAAAAGCTTTCTTAGAGCCGGTATTACGAGAAAACCTAAGCCTGTTAGGAAATTGGTTATGAAATGGAATGTGGATATTAAAATGCCATAAACCTCATTAAAAACTCTAAATATGTAACTAGAATTTTTACTAAGTTCATAAAAATTAATATTGGATACAGCATTTTTGTAAATCCTTGTGGTTCATGTGTCAATTACCTGGTTACTTAGTAACCAAGTAATCCAGTAACCAAGGAGTCAAGCCATAGATTAAATAGTCCCCAACCAGGCAATAAAAAGGTCCCTGAGTACAAATTTGCAGAATTATGGTTTATTGTGTTAATAATCTCCCCATGTCTGTGGCTAGCCTTTCAAGGATGGGGCTGGCGAGTGTATGCTATTCAAGGACCTAGCCATGGCTCTTGTTACTTTGTTATAGTACCTGCTTTTAAAAGAGGAAATTAAACCACAGAGCACACTGTGGCTTAAACTCACTGGAGGAAATGAGAGAGGCTGAGCACACACCAAGCTGGGTTTGGGATTCTAGGGAAATCCAGACTTAGGGTCTGAATTTGCACAAGAGCTGGTGATTTAGTGTTTCTCTGGTAAGGTTTTAGGACTGGATTCATGTCTGATTCTTGAAGAGGTCCCTCACATAACTGATAACACTCTGCAATGATTCAAAGGTTCATTTAGTAGGTATTTGCTGGGGCCCTACTGTGTGCCAAGGACTGTGCTAGGCATGGGCAAAGCAATCTGAAGCAAGACATAACCATTCCATGCCCTCAGAGTGTTCACCATATATGGAGAAGAGGTACATTAATCAAATAATCACATGAATAAATAAGTAGCAATAAATATGTAACTGTGATCACTGTTCTGCAGTAAGAGTAGAGGATGCTGCAAGAGTGTCCAACTTTGCGATCGAATCAATTGGTGGGGGACGGTTATGGTGAGAGTTCCCCCAACAAACTGTGACATTTCAACAGGTGGAAATCTGTTAGGTGAGGAGGAATGGACCAGGGAAATGAAGATCAGGAAAGCAAACAAGCTACAGAAAGCATTCCAGGAAGAGAAAGAGGCACATGCAAAGGCCCTGGGGGCAGGAGGAAGCATGGAATCTTTTAAACAATAGAAAGAGGTAGCAGGGCTAAGTGCCATCAAGCCTGACAGAAAGGCATGGGACTCACTGTGCTTCAAACCAATGTGTGTGTTTTGCAGGAAACAGAAAAGGTGGGAAAACAGAGTGTAATTTACTGTGGGAAGGCTAACTTTCCCAGCAGAAACAAACTCATTCTGTTTTGTCTGATTTTTACCGTCCAAAGCTTACTGATCTTGGTTACGAGATCCATCTTTACAGTTCCATCCTGCCCATTGCTTCAGTGCTCCCAAAATCTCTCTCTGAATTAAGGGTTGGGGGGAGGGTATAGCTTAGTGGTGGAGTGCATGCACAAGGTCCTGAGTTCAATGCCCAGTTCTATTAAAAAGGTAAATAAATAAATAACCTAATTACCTCCCCCCCCCCAATTTTTTTTTTTAAAGCCAGTGAATGGCTTGTGGATGGAGTGAACAAATTATCAAAATTTCCATGGAAACAAGCATTACATAAACCCCAGATATTTTGTTGGCTACTAAGAGAAAATACCCTCTAAATAAAAGCAGATTTCCTTTCCTGTCAGGATTTGTACCTACCCTGGGTGTCTTTATCTTGGTTCGGAATCTTGAACTATTTCATTTAGTTGAATAGTGACTACAGTACAACCTGTAATTGGGTTCTGCTGCTTTGAATTGCGGGAGCATGGGTTTGGCAGTAAGACTCTGCCAGACCTCATGGAGGACACAGAAAAAGTGAGGTCACAGTCTCTGTACTGAAAATGCTGACCTCACAGTCTCAGTGACAGGCTGACATCCAAAAACAAAGAAGATGCTGATCAAAGGCTGAGCTCACCCTAGGAGTGACCAGGGAATTCCAAAGACATTTTTCCTCAGTCCATTTTTAAGTTCATATGTTATGGTTTGGTTACTATTTTGATAGCTTAATTTTGCAATGGTACGATGCCTAGACTAGTGATTCCAGCACCTAGAATGTAATACCTTCCAAAAACACCCTTTGTCTTCCCATAATTTGTCATGAATTCGCTTTCAAAATCTACTTGCAAAAGTTGGGAAGATCTAGTGACTGTCTCTCATCAGGCGGGTAGCTGCATTCAGTTCATAGATGCAGCTCCCACTCTGTGCACAGTATGGTGGGCGATCCAGAGGTGGACCACAGGAGTCCTCGTCGTCCAGGCGATCACAGTTGTTGGAGAGATTTGGATATGTAGCCCGAATACAACACAGACATGCGATAACAGAATTGTAAACCAAGTTGAGGGAGAACCAGGTGGAGAAATGAGTCATTCTCACTGGAACAATTAAGGACAGGTGTCATGGTGTAGTACACTTGCACCAGAGCTTGGAAGACGTGCCAGAAGATAGAAAAGGAAGGCATCCCTGAAAGTGGAGCTAGAATGAGCAAATACAGAGATAAGAGCAAGGACCTTGAACCATCTAGTCGGAGACGGATGTGCTTCAGTGGAAAAGACACTTGTGTGAAAAGTATCAGCTTTACTGCCCCTCCCCCATCACCTGCCATTACTGCTCCTTTCTTTAGAGCAAGGAGCAGTCACTCACACACACACACACACACACACACACACACACACACACACTTTCATTTTAGCTCTGAGCAGAATAGCTGATCACTAGGTAGAATGGTAAAATATAAGAACGAAGAAACTTGGTTTTAGTTTTATCCTTGCTCTAAAGGAGCTGGGTGAGCTTTGGAAAGACATTTTTACTTCAGAATCAGGAAACTGAACACATGAACAAGATCTCTTCTAGCTTAGAATGTTCTGATTCTTGAAGAGAGATGGAGACAGTAATAGAACAAAGTTTTTTGGTAGAATGAAGATAAGAAAACGTGACTTTCTTGGATATTGCCTGGAAAAACATAAAAGAAACCATAAATACAGAACAGAAATAGACTCATAGACATAGAATACAGACTTGTGGTTGCCAAGGGGGTGGGGGGGTAGGAAGAGATAGACTGGGATTTCAAAATTGTAGAATAGATAAACAAGATTATACTGTATAGCGCAGGGAAATATACACAAGATCTTATGGTAGCTCACAGAGAATGGAATGTGACAATGAATATATATATGTTCATGTATAATTGAAAAATTGTGCTCTACACTGGAATTTGACACAACATTGTAAAATGATTATAAATCAATAAAAAATGTTAAAAAATAGAAAAAAAAGAAACCAGAAATACAGAAAATATATATATATATATGAAAAGAGATATGGGCTAGAGCCAGATCAGATCCTAGGAGAGGGTATGATAATTTCTTCAGACACTGCAGTATAGCGAAGAGGATTTTAGACATATTTGCTTTCAATTCTCTCTCTGACATTTAGTAGCTGAATATGTCTTAGGTGAGTTAACTTTGCCGAGATGCAGTTTCTCCATCCATAAAATCGGGATGATTATCACACCCACTGTTTTCAATGAAGGAGTATTAAGTGCCTCTCAAGTAACCAAGGCTGGGCGTAAAATAGGCATTGGCAGTAAAATATTCATTTTGTAAATATGAGTTAGTCATATACACACACTCCCAGAGCGCCCGGAGCCTGCGATCTGAAGGGCAGGAGGACATGCAGGTGAACTGAGCGCTGGGACAAGGAAGCATTGGAGTAGGGAACTCACAAACAGTTACGGGAAGACAGAAAGAAAGGATCTGCCCCTACCTGAGGTCAAGGAATGCTTCCTGATGGGAGTGAGTGAGAACAGGGCACTGTTGGGGTGCGAAAAATGTTCCCAATAGAGGAAAAAGGCTCGTGTAAGAAAAATATCTAGATTCTGTGCGTCAAGTGCCTAGCAGGGTGCCTGATAGATAAAGAGACCCAATAAAAAAATAGCTAAGTAGGATGTTAGTACTTTCCTGGTGTGGGGGGGGGCAATTAACTTCACCTTGATGACCGCTTTTTACAACCAGTGTGTACCTGCGGTGCTTGTCAGCCTGCTTTGCTTGTCTGTGGCGGTAAGTAAGGGAGGAAGGCTTCCTGTATTTGTGCTGGCAGCCTAGAACCGAGCAGAAGTCTGTCTGAATCTGACAGAGATGAATGTGTGAAGGTCTGTCCCCGGGCTCCGCAGACACACGGGTGATCTCAGGTCTCCTGGTCACAGAGCTCACAAAGTTAGGAAAATGCTCTCCGTTTAACTGGAAAACATAAAAATTCAAATCCTGGCCTCATAAATGTGAGTAAACAGTTTAATGACTTGCTTTAACTAGAAAGTAATCAAATATAAATGCAGGTATGCTACTCATTTGCATCTCTTTCCATGTGGGCGAATAAAAATAGAAATGCCGTAGGCGTGATATTGGCTAAATGAACTTGTCTTTGGATTTTTGTTATGAAATACAAAGCCGTGGTGATTTTCCATGCTGTGCTCATTGTCGGCACTCATTTCCAGCTAGGCAGAGGGGCTCTTTCATAGATTTTGCTGTCACGGGACCTGCCTTTGATTCTACCATTATCTAGAACCTTGTGGGAGTGACTTATCTAAGCCTGCTTCCCCATCTGTTAAAAGGGGATGCTAATGTCTACCTAACACCAACTTAAATACATAATTGTTCAGCCAGACTCTCTAGGACAATCATGACCCTAGTTAGCACAGTGTCTGGTATACAGTAGATGTTAAATAAGTGTTAGTTCCTCTTCCCTTCCTAGGGGTGACCTTCCTGTTTTCATCTTCCTCTAGAACATGAATTGGTTCAGCTCACCTTGATTATGGTGTGAAATGACAAAGACATATGTTTAAGACTATGCATATTAGTACATATACATATTCATCTAATGATTTGTATATTGATATGCATATTAATAGATATATTCGTCTAAGAAAATGCATAACCATATCTGTGTTAGTACATGTACATTCTTAGATGCGAAATTGGATTTTGCACGTAAGTCAAGGCTTTCATTTCTCAAACATAAGTTGCAAGGATGGCTTAGGTGGTCTCCAAGGCTTCTGATAGCCCCAGAACCCTTGGTTCAAGCATCAGATGCCCTGAGCTAGCTGTGTCATTAGTAGTCTTAAGAGGGAGAAGGCCCCCTTTTGCTTACAAGTCAACTTGGAGGAAAGGGCATTTCAGAAGCCCGTTGTTTGGACCACGCTGAGACCCATTTCTGCAGGACTGAATTTAGAAGGTGGCAACATTCAGTACTCTGAACCTTGTGTCTGACTTGGGGGTTCTGCATACTGTAAGCTCCCTATGCACCTAGCAGTCCCGAGATGATATTTCCTATGTTCCATCATCTTCTATAATCTCAGTCTTCATAAAAATCAGTGTTTGTTGTCACTGGATGTCCACCTAATTTACTTCTTCAGCTAGACCTCTCACCTGAACTATGGCTGTAACCTCTTAACTGGTTTTTGGTGTTACCTTTCTCTAATTTGTACTAGCATCCACTACCTAGACAGCTTGTATTCTCTGCTGCTCCAAATTTGCCCATGACATAGCATATTTAGCAATAAATCTCATGACAGGTATCTAAGACCTCTATACTAAAAACTGTGAAATATTGCTGAAAGGAAGCAAAGACCTAACTAAACAGGGAAATAGATTATGTTCACAGATAACTTCATAGATTATTATTCATAGATAGTTATTATTATAGATAGCCTTCATAGATAGTTCATAGATTATGATATTTATTACTAAGATGGCGATTCTCTCTGAATTGATTTATAAATTCAACACAACCTCAATCAAAATTCCAGTGGACTTTTTAAAAGTAGAAATTGACAGTCAAGGAGATTCTAAAGTTTATATTGAAATGCAAAGAACCTAAGACAACTAAAGACAACTTGGAGGACTTACCTATCTGCTTTCAAGACTTACTCTGAAGCTACCATGATCAAGATAGTGTGATATTAAAAAGTATAGAGAGATAGCGATCAATGAAACAGAATAGAGACTTAGAAATAGAACCACACATATATGGGCAATTGACTTCCAGCAAAGTTTCCAAGGCAATTCAATTGAAAAGGGAAAGTCTTTTTAACAAATAATTCTGGAGTCATGAATATTTATTTGGGGTTAAAAAAAAAACAACCCTTATTTTACACCATACATAAAAATTAACACAAAGTGGATCATAGACCTAAATGCAAAATCTAAAACTGTGGAACTTTTAGGAGAAAATCTTTGAGACCTTGAGGGTAGACATGAGTTTCTTAGAATGTAGGAAGCACAACCATAGAAGAAATAAAAAAGACTTTAAATTAAAACTTTATATTAAAAATTAAAAACTTTCACTCCTCAAAAGATATTGTTAAAAGAATAAAAAGACAAGCCACCAACTGGCAGAAAGTATTTGCGATACATACATCAAACAATGACTTGTATTCAGAGTATATAATGAACTCATGCAACTCAATGACAAGAAGATAAACAACCCATTTTGAAAAATGGGCAAAACGTTCGAGCAGACACTCCATAAGAGAAGATAGAAGAATGGCCAATGAGTGTATGAAAAGATACTCAGCGTCATTAGATACTAGGGTGTTTCTAATTAAAACCACAATAAGAAACCACTATATACCCATCAAAGCATATGTCTACCCAGAGACTTGCACATGAATGGGCAATTTATTTGTAATAGAAACTGGAATCAATCCAAATGTCCAGGAAAAGGTGAATGGATAAACAATACTACTCTGCAATAAAAATAAACAAACTCATGCAGCAATATGGATGGACAAATCTCAAAAACTCTAGTAAATGCAAACTCCTCTATAGTGATGGAAGGTGGATTAGAGGTCGCCTGGAGGCAGGGATGGAAGCAGAGCTGGATTAGGAAGGAGCTTTGGGAAAGTTTAGGGGTAACAGAAATCTTCATTATCTTGATTGTGGTGATGATTTTGTGGGTATATTCATATATCAACACTCAGCAAATCGTACATTTTAAATAGTGCAGTTGGTTGTACATCATTTTTATCTTCATGAAGCTGTAAAAAAGTGACAAAAAAACTGTCAATGCACTCTTGTTACCTTTGGATTAAAATCTAGCTTGCAAGCAGGTAATCAAGGCAAGGTTGTCTGTGATTTCATCCCAATGTACCTTTCTAGTCTCAGTTCCCATTTAATTGTTCCACACATTCTGTGCTCTGGCTAAACTAGACTTCTAGCTTTTGTCTACCTGTGTCTGCTTTTCCACGATGCTTTATTTCTGCCCGAAATACACTTCCTACTTTGTCTGCTTGTCCTACTCCTATTTCACCTTTGTGGCCTGTGGCCGAGATTGCTCATTGCCTACCCAACATTCTTTCTCCCTCCTTCCTTATCAACGGAACTTCCATTTTGTTCAGTATACCCAGCTAAAAATGTGGCGCAAACTGAAACCCTCAATACACTGTGGGTGGAGATCTAAAAGGGTCTGCTTGCCAACTTTCAAACAGCTTGCTCATTTCTTCTCCATACACCTTTGGGCAGGACCGAACGACACAGTTTGGGTCAGTGAAATATGAGTTGGTAAAATGGGAGCTTTCCTGATACAGTTGCTTCTTCTTCTTGTTTGTCGCTTCATCCTTTTCCCTGAATGAAATGTGGCTATGATGCCTGGAGGAGCAGCAGCCCTTCTGTGACCGTGAGCACAAAAGCTACATGCCAGGGAAAGCAGAGAAGGGAGGTACGAGAAGCCTGGGTTGCTGGGGTGCTAGTGAGTTGCGGTAGCACCCCCAGACTCTTGCTTGAGGAATACAGCAGTCACCATCAGCGGGGTTTCCTATGACCATCATCCAGATACCTTCCTGATACATGGCTCCATAAATCCGTATCCTTTATGAATCTTTCACTTCCACAGAGCTGTCTTTGTTTTTTGGTTTGCTTGTTTGTTTTTTTATTTGTTTTATTGAAGTATAGTCAGTTTACAATGTTGTGTTTGTTTCTGGTGTACAGCATAGTGATTCAGTTTTATAAACATATATATTCCTTTCCATATTCTTTTTCATTATAGACTATTATGAGGGAACTATATTGTGAATATAGTTCCTTGTGCACTACAGTAGGACCTTCCTGTTTATCTACTTTATATACAGTAGTTAGTATCTGCAGATCCTAGACTACCAATTTATCCCTCCATCGTTGTTAAGTATCAGCAGCACTTGATCTGCCCATCTCACGATCCACCATCCCCTCTGTGCTATGCCTACTTAGACACATAGCTTACTTCCCCCAGTACACTGTTGCTTCCTGAGACCAACACCCCATGCTGCTCTTTGTGAGCACCCTTGGGCCTGGCGTGGGCTCTGCAGGCTGTGCTCAGAGGATTACCCAAGGTTGTACTGTGTAGTGGTAAGACTGTGGGCTTGCAGGCAGCCTGCCTGTCTCAGCCTCTTACCAGCTTTGCAGCCAATAGCAGCCACTTGGCTCGGTGCCTCAGTTTCATCATCTGTAATATGGGTTTGATATTAATCTTTACCTCTGAGGGCTGGAGTTGGGGGAAACAGTGGGTGATGACAGTAATGTATATAGGATGGGCCTCCTCTCCTCTTCATGGTGCCCACAGCCTAAATGATTCCTGTCCCAGCTGGGAAGGCTAATTAGGGAATTTCTTAGCTGACTAGCATTCATATTTCTCAAGTACATATGGACTTCCCAGTCGTTTCAGGCCCTATGACCTGGCAATAATTTTAGGGACTCATCTTTGTACTTGAGACAGGGGTGATCCCTAAGCATTTTGTGCTCAGGATCTTCCCAGTTATGATTTTTTTCCCCCAAATTATTGTCTCACTAGCCAGTTCTTGAAAGCTAAAACATAGTACTGTTACCATCCAGCTGCATAAATTTAGAAAATCTATAGCATGCCATTGTGCCTCAGTTTCTTCATCTGTAAAATGAGAATAAAAATAATACTGCCTTTGCTGTCTCTCTGGCTTCAGTCTCAGCTGAAACTTAACTTCACCTTCATTGACCTCCGTCCCTTTCAGAGGCAGCTTTACCGTGACAAGTTTTGTGCCGTTAGGCTGTGAGCTCCCCATCATCTGGACCACGCCTTTCCTGTTCCCCCAGTGCCCAGAACACTGTCTGGTCCACAGCGAATGGTTGGTAAATGCTTACTGTATCACTGAATGAACCTTGTTGAATCATCTGATTTGAAAGAGAAAAAAAAAAACTAGAATATGATACACCTGGTTTAGTTACCATTCAGTCATTCATTCATTCAGTCAATACTTATTGGGCACCTACTGTATTCCAGGCACTGTTTAACTACTTGGTTTGTATTAGAAATATGATTTGCTAGTCCACTCAGTCCTGAATCCTGCACATACCTCAAGAAAGTAAATCTGTGATTTTTCTGGAGCTGGGCAGGTAAAAGCAATGATTCAATTTTACAGCATCCTGAAGAAGCCTTTTCAGCCAGGTTCGGCCCAAATTTGCTTACACATGTTCCCCACTCAACCAAACGTGTAAAGCATGTTCTCGGAGCCTTCCTATGTGATCCAACCCTATATATTATATTACACTTATAAAATACCACGAAGCCCTTATGAATTAAAAGATAATTAGTGGTTCAACACGCACAAGACATTAGGCCTGAAGTGTCAAAAATGTCATGAAAGACCATAAATCATGGTCTGCTTGCATTGATCCCTTATAGAGTTAGTTTTTAAATCATCTCTTTAACACCTTGTAAATGTACAAACAACTGTAGACCCAAGGGAAACTTTAATATGTTTTTCATACATATTTTAATTTCATCTCAAAGTGCTAGCTGCATAAAAATTAAGTCAGACTCACAAAAACTCATTGATTTCCTCGGGATAAAACCCATCTGTCCAAACTAATTTAGAGCCTTTTTGAAGCCGTAAAGTTAGTCGTGCAACACTGAGGTCATTATGGGCATCCTGGGCTGGGGGAACTCTTGTGTAATTTTAAGAAGGCAATTTTGTTATATTTACTGTATTTAAATACAGTGCTACTTTTCAGGAACAAAAGCCTCACTGTGTCACTGTATTGAAAGTAAACCAGAAGCTGTGAAAAGCGAGATCTGTTCTTTTCCTTGTGATTAATGCACCTTTCTGCCAAAATTGAGACTTCTTAACTGAGCTCATTTAATACAAAGTAAACGAATTCTGCTCTTTGGATTTGATCCTCTGGCTAAACCCTATAGATAAGGCTCTAACAGTGAATAGCTTTTCATTCTAAACAAAGGATGTTTTGATAGAAAGGTCACCGCCAAGGTCCTTTATATTGTGATAACAGGAAAGGGAAATGACATATTAGTGGCAACTCATGCCATGGTGGTCTGGGCTGGGGGGACACGCAGGAGTAAAGACCATTCGGAAGTTGGAGAGGAGGTGGTGGAGACGGATGGGCTCTGGAAGCCCCGCACTTCTTCTTTTTAAAACATCCTAATCCTAAGGACGTTTTCTTTTATTACACCCCAAGCTCAGTGGACCGAAGAGGATCACAACACAACTTCAGTGAAGCGGGAGAGCTGTGCGTGCATCCTTCCGCATCCTGCCCTAAGCCAGGCAGAATATCACCTCTGAGGCCGATGGTGATAGCGGATTTTTATTGCGATGGAGGCTAAGTGTGTACCAAAGCACTTGGATAGGACAAATAAACTGAAACCCCTTCCGCATGGGGATGCATGTGACAAGGAGTCCCCTGTGAGCTCAGAGGCCCTTCCTTTGTCTGAGTGAGGGCTTTTGAGCTCAGAGGCACTCTGCCCAGCCCGGCCCTTGCCCAGCTGGGCAGGCCAGCAGTTTAAGGCACCCTGTTATTCGTCATTTCCTCTTACTCGCTACTTTCCTCCCTCCACTTCACTAGGAAGGCTTCATAATAATCTCACCCAGGAGCTGGAAGCTTCTTGTACCTCATGGGGAAGCACTCATGGGTTTTCTTTTAGTGAGAACATCTCCGTTACCTTAAAAAAAAATTCCTGCTGATTAAGGAAAAGAACAGAATTGAAAGGGGTGACGTGAGTTCTTGGACCAATTGGATGGTTTGCTTAACTCACTTTTTCCATTCATTTCTTCAATAAATATTTATTGAGCAGCCATAGGTTCGAAGTGCTAAGCTAGGTGTTAGAGATACAGATAGGAGTGTCAGTCAGCCCCTGCTCCCAATGCCAGCGCGAGAGAGTCATGTAAACAGAGACATCAGGTTGCATTTGGACTGGGGGCAAAGCTTTCAGCATCCCCGCCCTGGCTGGTGGCTTCCAGCCACTACATTTCCCCTTCAGGACACTGGCCAACTGACCCACACTAACAAGGGAGGAGTTGTCTTGCACTTTTCATCCCAAGATTTGTGCAGAATGCTTCCTCTGTCTTATAGAAGAAGAAGAAGGGAAAGGAGAAAATAAAGTAGCTCAAGTATTTCCAACAATTGACTTCAAAAAAATCAGAATTCAGTGTTTCCTAGAGGGACTGGCTGGTTCCACAGTGCCCCCTTCTGGCAGGTTGCCCTGGAGCAACAACCAATAAATGGAAGGCAAGAGCTATTATTTACTGGGTGTGCATTATATGCAACATTGTATCCTCTCACCAGCTCTTCAGGGAAGTGTTGGTTGGTATCATCTCCATTTTACAGATGAGATCCAGTGACTTAAGCAAGGCCGTATGCACCGGTGTCAGGAAACAGACCCACACCATCTGTTACTCTGTTTTTCTATTTTTATAGTTTATTAGTTGATCACTTAACATGTGCCTTCTCTCTGTCATCACCGTGTAGACACTGGGGATTAAGTCTTTCCATTCTGTAGCATCTTGGGTGTTTTCACAAACTCTAGGATGCTATCAGAAACAGGAACGGTCACAAGCTGGAGGGACAATCTAGTTCAGCCAAAGACTCATCGACTCAAAGTGTGAAGTAATATAAACCAACAGGAACTCTTTAAAACATAGCAGGGTTTGGTACAGATAGATGAGCAGAAACATTTTTATTTTACGTAAAAGATTCTGCTTGTCAGACAGTCATGTTGCCCCACACCCTACAACCCCAATTATGTGAACACCAACATTTAGGTGCACTTACTTCTAAACATGGCTTTCATCATTTGCTGTTTCCCTATGGAATAAGTCAAATCTTCTATAGAATTAGAAAACAGAGTCCTTATTTTCCCCTACTGTATACGGCAAGACAATGAAGTGTTTGTCTTTGTCTTTATTAGCCTGATCTGCTTAGACGCTGTTAGTAATAGACATTGCAGAAGAAAGGTTGCTTGAATGTAGAGCAAGAAGTTTCCTGATTCTCCTGCAGGGAGAGAAGAGGCTGCAGTGAGCACTCTGGAGGCCACTGCATTCCTCCCTCCTCATTAACTCTGCCCTAAGCCTGTCAGCTTCCAAGACCAGCCAAAACCCTTCTCTCCCTGCATCATTAATCTCCAGGTTGTTATAAACAGCATCTTACATTCAACACAATAAGTGCTTGACGACTGTCTGTGCCTTTCAGTGGTTCCTCTGTAGAATTTCAAAGCCCAGAGGGACCTCATGCTTTTTGGGAATGACATGTGGGATGAAGCTCTGCATAGTGCAGGAGTTCAGGGCACAGACAGACCTGGGTTTGAACCCCAGTCACACCACATGTTTATTGTGCGGTTTGGGGGATATTCCTTTCCTCTCTGATCCTTTTAGTTTCCCCTTCTGTACGATAGGAACAATAATACCTACTTCAGGGCATTGCTGGGAGGATTAAATGATGTAAGGTAGGCAAAGTACCTCTTACGTGACAAGTAATATGTGACCTATTAATAGCTATGTAATTCTCACCTGGCACAGAGCTGATGACTTCCAGGAAATACACCAGGAACCTTCTCCTTCAAGTTTGACTAGAGTTGAAAGAAACCCCCCAAACAGCGGCATCTTCAGTTATGGAAGTTTTTTTCTCTCTAATGTAACAATCTGTGTAGGCTATTCAGGGCTAGTGTGGTGACTTCTTGGGCTTCTCTTTGGAGATGAAGTCTGCTTTAAAAAAACTTTCTGGAAGTTTCCACCACATTTCTACTTACTGCTGATTGGCCAGAACTCAACCACGTGGCCACACTTAGTTACATGTAAGGCTGGGAAAAACTGTGTGTCTTGAGGTCAGCTAAAAATCAAGTTTTGTTAGTAAGGAAAAGGGAAGGAATGGTTGTCTGTAGGGCAACTAGCTACTTCTACCTTAGTCCTCTTCCAAGGCCAAAGTCAACAGGGAAATTATGAGAACTTACAGTTTGAAAGTATGGGAATCTTTTGATATTCAAATGCTATTTTAGGTTTGTTAAAATGAAATTAAACTAATACATGTTATTTCAAACAGCTATATTAAATTTAGATATTTGAATTTAAGGAAGAACAGAAAGATATCAACTTTTTAATACTTTTAGAGGTTATGTACTTATAATATGTATGCTTTTTCTGGATGAGTATTTACTTCAATAAAAGTCTTTTTAAAAATTTGGAAGAAATAAAAAGACCTTTTTGAAAAATAAAACTCTCAATAATGGATAATAATTCAGAACAGCCATGATTAAATCTTGGCAAATCTTAAGGTCATTATGTCATGCATGAATTTTTAAAATCAATATTATGAATAAAGTAACAATTTGTTTTGCATATAACTCATACTATTACCATTTTCTCAGACACAGATTGTTTTTCCTGTCTTGGATCACATTTGTCATATATACAATAATTTATTTCATGGTCAGAAAACAAATAATCCAGACATTGATATTATTTCATTTTGCAGAAGAGTATGAGTAGCTAGCAGTTCCTATAATGTAAATGATAATAATATAATAATAATGCATATAATAATAGTAGCAGTGCATATTAGTCTTCAGTAGTGTTACAGTTTTCTCTGGGAAATGATCTCTCCCTCTAGTTCCTTAAATTCTCCAGATCTTTATATTATCCTAGGATATAATTTCAAAAGATTTTCTAATCTTAGTCATATCTTCCCTTTTTCTTCAAAGAGAATTTCCTGTTTTGGAGAAGAAAGAAGGATCTAAAGAGTGAGATAAAAATGTAACTAGATCAGATAAGCTTCATGTACATTACAGGTCTTTATTTTGTTTTATGAACAATTTCTGTGAAAGAAGCAGGCCCTGAAATAGGACCTGGTTATGAATTGGGGTTAGAAGCAGGTTGCTAGGAGACTTCTGATTGGCTTTGGATGATGTCATGGCCACAGCCAGGATGTTCATAATACCTAGTTAATACATTGCATCTAACAGTTCTCCTAATTTTTATGTATACATTTCATTTTGTAACTGCAATAAAACACCCCAAGCAACGCATTTCTGGGTAATTACTGCACTTTTCGAGCCCCTTGGGATCAGAGGTGTACTGCATTAAATTGGGAAAGTACTTCAACTCGTAAAGAATTTTGCCTGTTGATAAATTTCTGTTGAGATCAGTGATTCAGGTGAACAAGATGTAGGTTGGATCTGAAATCATTTGCGGTTCCTTGGGAGCCACACTAGGAAAAGAAGGAATGAGGACAATTTTGATAATGCTCCAAAAAACTTCCCCTGGACCAAAGTAGTGCAGAACAAGGAGAGAATATTTGGAGGCATGGAACTGATTTTGGTGTCCATTTCATTCCTTCGTGGATAGAAGTCAAAGACAAAAATCTCAAAGTGAGGCGAGCAGAGTCCTCTGTGGACCGCAGAAGCTCATCTCCTTCTAAGCAGTTAAAAAAATGGCTGGATTCTAAGGCAAAGTAAGTCAAAATTCCTTTGGTATTCACTAAGCCTTTCCAACCCAATCCAGAGAAAAGTCAAACTGTGCATTACTATTTTTTTTCTGAGAAATAAAGTGTTCCGTACTGTTCACTTTTTGAACTCACCAAGACAATCTCCTAAACTCTTGACATCTCGACTCTCATGATGGCTGCCGCCCCCCAATTCCTTTCCTTTCACTTATTTGTTTGGCCCATCTATGTGTTAAGTTGTTCAGGAAGAAGCATTTAACATCTAAAGACCATTTCACTTCTTTCTTTTTCTTCAAAAAAATCGTGAAACATCATTTGTTTTTTCTTCATTAGAAAGAGGAAATGGTGTTTTATCAAAGGTAAACAGTCTTGAACGCTGATGGGTTGGAGTTCTGTTCACCCCTCAAAGCCCATGAAGTTTGATTAGGTACTAAACTTGGCACAGAGAATCCTCCATTCATCCCGTCAGCCAACTCACGCCACTGGTCTCAACTTTTGGAAAGTTAATTACCTTCATGTTGCTCGTGAAGCCCGTGGGCAGCTGATTTATTTGATCAGGGCTTAAGCAAATAATAATCAACTCTTCATCAAGTTCAGGCAAAAGTAACTCAGACTCAAAACCTACCAACTGCCATTTTAAAACTGGATTTGAAGAAGGTGTCTTAAATAGCTATAGGATGGAGTCTTAAGGCTAGAAACATATACATAGGGACTTTTTATTTTGTATTAGACAGGTATATTTGTATCAGTTAAATCCGGAGTCTCTGAACTCTGATTGTTTTGGGAGCTAAACTGCGAAGAATTCAAATAAAATTCACCTCCATCCATAGATCTACCAACTAATATTTCAATGTGTCGATCACCATAACAGAGATCCTCTAGACAACACATTGCTCCCCAGTTAAAGGCACCTAACTGACAGAGGCACCAATGTATTCATTTCTAACTGTATCCTACATTCATAAATCATTCACACCTCTGAACAGGAGCACAACCACGCTGTCCTGGTTCAATCCTGCCACCTGGTGACTGGGGCAAGGAACTGTCTTTTACATTGCCTTCCATTCTAGCTTCTTTTTATTATATCCCCTCACCTTCCCAATCAGGGATATTGCACTCAGGGTCTCAGGCTACCTTTGCTCTGCGTTCATAGCTCGATTAACTCCAATATCACAGCATTTTTTTTGAAACATGCATATTTAACTTTTCTTCTTTCTCCATGTCTTCATCCCTGCTGCCTTCCAGTGTTTGCCCATGATCAAATCACCTTTTTTTCTTTTTGTGATCACTCTTTCTATTTTTGAGTCAGATGGTGACTTTATTTATGGCTTATATGGCAAGAATCGTTTATGCATTTATTCAACCAATTGTTTAGTTTAGCAATGAACAAGACACACTCCTTTTCATCATGGAGCTTATATTCTGATGGGGGAAGCAAATAAAAATTATATAAATGTAATTCTAGGTGGTGAAAAATGCTGTGAAGGAAAAACTGGGCAGAGTAGGGGCATGGAAAATGATGAAAAGCCACAGTAAAACACCATTTCATACCCACCGGGTTGCTAAAAGTGTTTGTCAGTGGTATGTGCCAACTACCACGTGGAACAACAATTCTTATCTGCTACCAATAGGAGCGTGAATGGGTGCAGCCACTCTAGTAAGTAGTTAGGGATTATTAACCAAAAGTGATCATGCACATGGCCCATGATGCTACCATTCCAATCCTGCAGAAACTCTTGCCATGATCAGAACATGTACAAAAATATTCATAGGATCATTGTTCATAATAACAAAGATTTTTAAAAAAATCCAAATGCTCACCTAGAGTAGAATGAATAAAGTTTGGTATTGTCCTATAATAATATAATACATGTAATGAAAATTAATATATAAGCTATACACATCAATATGGGTTATTCTCAAAGATATTATCTTGAATGAAAAAGCAAATATAGAATGATTCCACTTGTGCAAAGTTCAAAAATAGACAAAACCAAACAATGAAATGTTCAACACTACATATACAGTTGTGATAAAGAAAAAAAAAACCTACAAAGTAAAGCATAATCATTATTAATACAATTAATCGATATGGCTAAATCTAAGGAGGGAAAAAATTATTAGAGACTCACTAGAGCTTCCAAGGTGCAGTAATATTTTAGCCATCAGCTGGATTTGGGATGTACTAGATTCATTCCATTTTGATTTATAATTATTATTTAAAATGTATATGTGCATTGTAGATACACCTTTTCATATGAGTATGATACACTTCATAGGAAAAGGTTTCCAGAAAAGTGACAAAAGAGTGCTGTTTAGTTGGAGATATGGGAGAAGACTTCCTGAAGAGGCAATGCTGAGCAGAGTCCTGAGTGATACGGGGAGACACGTCTAAAGAAGGCTTGAGAGGAGAGTTTCCCAAGGCAGATGGAAAAGCAAATGTAAAGATCCCGAAGCAAATGATTTTGGTGGTTCCCAGAACCAGGGAAAAGATCTATGAGACTTAAGAGAGAGGGAGCAAGAAGGATGTGAGATTTACACAAAAGAAAGGGGGCAAATCAAGTGGAATCTTAGAGGTGGGAGTTCAAGTGAGACATATGGCTAAAGAAAAGGAAAGGAAATGTGTAAGAGAAATTAGGATTATGAAGAAATTCCCCTATAATATTCACAAAAGTTCTATGTCCTATGCCTTAAAGATAATATATACATGTGTTTATGCATATATATACACTATGCATATATATATGAAGGACACATTCATGGAACAATAGCATTTCCATCACCAGCTAACAATAATAGACAAAGGCTTAGAGTAAAAATAAGTAGTCCTCTGTCCCTCTCCCATTCCATACGCCATTTCACGCTTCAAAGGTAGCAACTTTTACCACTGAAGACTATGCTGTAACTACTCTTTCTTGGTGAATCAACTCGGAATTACCTGACCGAGCCTGTCATGGAAGGCGCAAATTTAGCTCATGTGGAGCACACTTCATCCTCTCTTTTAGCAGGTGTTTGAAAGTTCTATTACTGCGATATTAAATAATATTCTTAAATTTCTATTTCTTATTCCAGCTACTTTAGACAATTTCTCTCAAATCTCTGAGTTATACTCTTAGGCTATTTTGTTATAGTTAAGTCTTCCAAAATGTGGCTATGGCTTGACTCTCAAGCCAGAAAGCTGATATTCAGTGACAGAACTATGCAAACATTGTTCCCTGCAGAACAAGGAAGGATATTGGAGTTGTATCTTCTCTTCTCGGGGTTTAGTGTTGTGACTCCTTAAAGGAGAATGGTCTTAGCATCAAAGGCAAATGGATTTCTGTTGTTATCAACTGCACAGTGTCATGCCACATTTGAAGTTCCACACACCTGCTTTCCAGTTTAATTGATTTCTATTATTGCTACTGCTGCTGCAGTTTGTTTTTTTGTTACTTAAATTTTGTGTTATTTTTATTTTGGGTACTGGCCTTAAGAAGTATTTTCCCCGTGATTCAATGTTAGACCTCATGTGTAGGTTCACACATTAGACCTGAGGGCTCTATTTTACCAAATTAATTCTCAGCTGGAAAAGAACATTTGCCATGTGAAGAGTCCAAGGCACAGAGAGTTCTTAGTAACTTGCCTAATGTCGCATGACTAGTAACCACCGTGTTGTACTCAGCAAAATATCACTCGATAAGCATGAAATCTTAGTAAAGGGAAGTAAAAATCCCTGAGGCCATTTTATCTGGAGCATCATCTATTCACTCATTCCTTTTTCAAACATATATTATCTACTGTTTGCTGGGCACTGTCTAGACACCAGGCTTCCTAATAGGAATATAACACAGTTAAGTGCTTTTTTGGGACTCAGTCTATTGGGAAAGATAAATTTTTAAAAAATTGCCATTAGCCATAATAGAAAATGATATTTTTAGAAACTTTGAAATAAAATAAAACATTTGAGCAATGTGTCATCCAAAAAGTGGCTCTCCCATCCAGGCCTTACATTTCTTATCTGAAAAATATGAATTAAGCAATATCTGAGGTTTTTTCCAGCTTGACCAAATGTAAGCAATATGTTTAATATTTGTTTAACTCTTCACTGTATCATAATTTTGTTTCTATCTATTACATGAGATCTACTCTATTCTTTTTCTTACTGACTTTCTTCTTGTAGCCTAATGACTTGGTTTAAACCAAATAACTTCTAGGCCTTCTGCAAAGCCTAGAATATTCTGGGATTAATTTCCATGGAACAATTTACTCAGAATGGATGCATTTTGTGATAAACTTTCTGAATATTCCCTAAATGTTTGAAAATATTATTTTGTCACTTATACTGAGATGATGGGCTAGGCATAAAATTCTTGGTTAAAAAATAATTTATCTCTAAATTTTGAAAATACTGTTCCACTGTCTTCTCCTTTTCATAATCAGTAACACAAAGTTAGATGTCATCAAATTTGGGTTCTTTGTAGGTGATCTAGTATTTCCCTCTCTCTCTCTCTCTAAGCTTTTAGGCTCTTTTATTTATCCCTGTTGATCTGAAATTTCAGTGACGTTTTGAGTGGATAGGCCTGTGTTGAGGACACATCTCCCCTTCTGCTTTGTATAATTTTTTGATGATTTTTCCCCACCTTGTTTTCTATGATTTTTGTTCTCTTTCTCAAATCCCTATTTGTATGATGCTAAATTTAGTTGATTGATTCTCTCATGTTTTCTGTGTTATAGTCTCTCAGCTACTGACAGCCTCCTTTCTAGTCTCTTTGTTATAATACTATCCTGGTTGTCATTTTATGAAATATTGGGAAGCATATAAAACAAACATGCTTATTATGTCTTCTTGAGTTTGAAGTTAAGACCTTACAAAATATGTATTATATTCAATAATCTTAAGTTTAGTCAAGCTGAAAAGGTCTTATAACATTGCTTAATCCACATTTTTTCAGATGGGAAAATTGAGCCCAAATGAGAGAGCCATGGTTTTGTGTGTGTGTGTGCGTGTGTGTGTGTGTGTGTGTGTGTGACATGTTGCTTTAATGCCATGTTTGATTTGAAAAATTCTTAAAGTATTATTTCCTAGTGTGGTTCATTGCAGATCATCTTTTGGAGCTGTGAAATAATTTGGCCAAAGAGATCTTTCAGGCCTAATGTGTGAACTTACATATCATCTCTAAGACTGACTTGTGGGGCAAATGCTTTCAAGGGCCATCCTTAAATAAACTTGTGCATGAAAATTCGAAATACGCCCTGTATTTTAAAAATTGGGATCACCTGTAGAGGGGAAGGCATTTTTTGGAAGTAGATAATGTGGCTTTAAAAAGTAAAACAGTACAGCTGTTTGGGGAGATAGAAGTATAAAATTCAGTTTTATTCAAAAACAGATCTTATATGATGCCAACTTGATATCCATGGTTTAGAGTTTTATTCTTTGTGAGACAAGACTGCATCCCTTAGCCTCAATGTACTCATTGACAGATCACAACAGCCTGGCTGCTGCTATGAATGTTTCTTTATATTCAACGTTTTTTTCTCTTAAGATACACACATGTGCACACACACATACATACACACACACTGCCAATTAAGAGAAGCTTCCCAGAGTGCCAATCAATAAGAGCAGATAAAACATCACTGAAAATGTCAGGAGATGGGGTTTACTTAGAGTCTCATGTAGAAAACTGCATATGGTCAACAGGAGAATGTTGGAAAGCCCCTTGCAATGAATGGGGTGGGATATGGACCCTCATGGGGTAGGCCAGAGCCACGAGTCCATGCCAAAGGGACATGATCCTGTTAATTGAAGGACTTTGTGTTCCTGAGTGGGTGTTCCAATTACCTCGTATTTACACCATCGATGAGGAGGGATCCTTTGCTGTAACAACACCTGATGCTGGACAGATAAGATTGACAATATCTTGTTAGTTCTATACACTCACAGCTCGGGGAGAGAGGACATCACATGCCATTTAGGGCCATGGGGGTTGCACTTGGGTGTAGAATGAAGCAGCAAGGGCTGTGGGAGGCAAGATTTGTAGTAAGAAGAGATTGGGGTGCCCCTTGGTTCCTGCAGGAGGGTGTCATTGGCTTGTTTGAAAAATTTCACAGGCTAGCCATGAAGTGAATTATGTTGAGGAGCAGGTGGAGTGCAGCTGGTCTGACTGATAGGCTAGCTAGCTGGGTGGGGATTCTTTCTCATTGGGTGGGAAGCATGTCTGGTAAGAGCAGGGAACACACAGATAAGCCTTTGGAGCCCTATGAGACTCAAAGATATCAAAGCAGAAATTGAAATTTTAGGTCTCACAGTACAGTGAGGAGACAACGAGGGGGCCAGAGCTTGGGACAATAGAAGAGACTGATCACAATCACAAAGGTCCTGATTTTCTGACTTCTTCACTCATCCCTGAGCCTCTTCTCAAAATAAATGTTGAACCTATTGGTATGGACTGACTTATGTCCCCTCAAATTTGTATATTAGGCCCTAACCCCCATATGTGACTATATTTAGAGACAGAGCCTTTAAAGTGGTAAAGTTAAATGAGGTCATAAGGGTGGGGCCCTGATCTGATAGTATGGCATCCTTATAAGCAGAAGAGACATGAGCAATCTCTCTCTCTCTCTCTCTCTCTCTCTCTCTCTGGTGTCCGCACACACAGAGGAAAGAGCATGAGAGGACACAGTAAGAAGACAACCTTTTATAAGTCAGGGAGTGAGGTCTCACCAGAAACCAATCCTGATGGCACCTTGGACTCCCACCCTCCAGAACTGTGAGAAAATAAATTTCTGTGTCTTAAGCCACCCAGTCTGTGGTATTTTGTTACAGCAGCCTGAGCAAACTGATACACATATTAAAATAAAAATCAATTCAGCAAGTCTCGTTATTAGCCACTGAGTATTTAAGTCTCAGTCTGGCCCATTCACAGACTCAATATTATCCTTTAATCCTTGATTTTCTCTTCACCATCAATAGCAGAGAGAAGATTAACTTGAGAGTTTTTTTTTTTTTTTAATGAGAAAATAACAGCAACAACAGTAAAATGCCCACCCTCAGGTCCCACTCCTCTGTGCTAAAACAGATCCCTCTTACTAATGGTAGAACCTTGGATGATTTAGAATCCCTCACTCAGCCTCAGTTTCCCCAACTGTGAAATAAGAGAGTTGTATTGATAGATTTTTCAGAAACTCCCTTTCAGCTCTAATATTCAATGACTCTAAGAAGATAACTGTTTTGCTCCTGTAGGTCTTACATAATTCCATTTGCTAATAGTCTAATTTATAATTTTGAATAATATGGCAATAGCAATTAGCACAAATTTAAGTTCATGGAGGCAGCTTCTCTATGAAATGCCCCTCTGGCTATAATTTCCATATGCACATTTGCAGCAATTGCTTCTCTCTGTAATACTGATTTTAACAACCTTATTTAGCAGATCATGCTTTTGAAATGCCAGGAGAGAACTAAATAAAGTCAAGGGTCAAAAGCATGACATGCTTCTGTATAAAATTAAAAGTTAATTACTAGCTGCATCTAAGGGCCAGGACTATTTTAATTTTAGAGTCATTTGCCTGGCTATTTAGAATCTATGTTTTAACTATAGCATTGAGAGTCAGCTGGCTTATGTCGCTACCGAGGGAGAGTCAGTCATCCCCAGGCAGAAACTCTATATGCCGTGGCTTCGCTGACCTTTCTCCTTAACTGCTTGCTGCTTATATTGAAATCATGATCACTGACTTGTTTGTTAAAGTCATCATAAAATTTAATGTGTTTTTTTAAATGCCCTTTAGCAAAATGCATTTAGGAGGAAGTATATAGGAACGAGGTTTCCTTCGTCACATTAAAGGGCCTGACATTCGGCAACACGTATTTATTTTTGGCGCTAATTTAGGCTAACATTAGAAAACTCAGTGATCCAGATGCCACAGGGGGCAGCAGTAAGGGACCCCGTGAAACTCCTGGAAATAAGGAAATAGGGTTACTCACTAGGAGGCCATGTAAAAAAAGAAATAATAAACATTTGAATGTGATGAGAAAGAAGGAAAATCACCTTTAAGAGACAGGATGCTTCCCAGCAAGATCTGACTATATAGTTCTTGAGGGAATGTTTCTTGAAATATGTTCTGTAGATCACTAATTCTGTGACTAGTGTAGTTGTTTAGCCAGTGGTGGGAAAAAGGGATATCTGCGGTTAAATAGATTAGAGATAGTACATTGAAATAATGTTGTTTTTTTTTTTAATTATAAAAAGGTTTCTGCCAACCAGGACTTTTCAGGGCCAATAATACACTCATTGAGGATCTCCGAGAGAGAACCAGGAGTGACATTTCCCACACTTAATTTGGCCATGGATCACTATTTTTGTGAGTTTCTTGCAGAACTAATTAAAAACAACAACAACAACAACAAGATAACAAAGCAAAACTTTGGGTAATCCTCTATTAACATGACTAAAGAAAGCCTTTGTTAACCAAAACTAAGGAAATTCAAAGGGAGCATGAGAATCCATCATTGCTCTGCCCTTTCAGCCACTGGACAGTGGAGAGGGTGGCCTGGCTCCAGTGCCTGAGTCACCTGAGTGACCTGAGTGACCAGCTGCTCCCTCCTGCAATGGTGAGATGGAGATGACACATCCTTCCCCACTTGCTTGGGGACAAATTACCATGACTCCAAGTCCCTACCAGCCCTCTTTATCGCAAAGTCCAATCTTATCCTGGGTTCCCTCCATTAATATTCCTAAGAATCACTGTAGGGTTAATTCTTTAGTCTTACCCTCACCCTCACCAACTGTTTTTAGGAATCATAGTACCTTGGGATTGGCTTGGAGAGGCCCTCCTGCTCACTGGTCACACATGGGCTCGGGGAAATCTCACGAATCATAGAACCCCTTACACAAACAGGACAATGTCATTGCACTTAGGGTTGAGATGGAAGGATCTTTTTTGAGGCTGAAAGTCACCTGAAGAAGACCAGAAACACAAAAAATAGGTTACTTTTTCAGGGGAGGTGCTCGTGTTGGTCAAACTTGCACAGACTAATGAATGGCAGGCTGATGTTTAGGAATTCATAGTAATAAAAGTTACTAATGAGCAACCTGGACACCCATAAGGGTGCTTTTTAGCACATCCCCTCCCGACCCTGTGGAAAATCTGCACTGGAAATAAAATCAGATGAACCTTCATTAGATGTCACTGAAGATCAAGTCATATGATTTAGATGTCTTCACCTGCAAAAGGTTTATAGATAAGGCTGAAAACCACAAATATTTTGCCTTCAGGTAAGGAATGAGGAACCTCTGGGCATTGACAGGTGAGTATTTTTCTAGAGAAAGGAAGGCTCTCTAGGAAGAGGTAACCACATGAACAGAGTCAGAGATGCAGGAAAATAGTATGACAAGAGATGAGCCTCAGTGGGGGACTAGGGCAAGATGAAGAGGGCTCCCATCTTCCTGTTCTGCTGTTCTCAGTCTTACCCGCAGACACCCAGTCAGACCTTATTCAGGGAAATATCCAGCCTTTGCTGACCCACGTGTGTTGTTCTGTGGAGTTTGCTAACATTTGAAGCTGGATCTTAAAACCCCTAGGTTCCAGGCTTTTTAACTAAGAAGACCTTTTGGTTCTTAGACCTATTAATCTTACTAATCTCACCCTCATTTCTGAGGGAACAAATAGAAATGCATCACAGGAACTGCTGGAGACAACAGACTCTGAAGCGATCTGTTATGACACACCATGGTGTACCATGATTCTTCGTAGCTCAGAAGGGAGCCCAATCTCAAGGTATACACGTAAGTTAATGAAGCATCTAGGGTCCTCATAGAATTTCTTCTACTGAAGAATAGGTACCAAAAATCATTCACAGTGAGAAGGCTTATTACTTCTATTCTGAATCTTTTCCCTAGGAAGGTTTTTATCACATCAGCTCTTTAAGAAGTGGAGGTAAAGAGCTTACCTCCATTTCTTTTCACAGCATAATCTAATGTGTAATCACATGGTCAAAATCGCACCCAAAAGGAGGGGCTGTCCAGAGATCACAGTCATGGAGATGGGCTTCGAGAACCCATCTGAGTACCTGCTCCCTCTCTGAAGAGCAACAAACCAAGAGGGACATTGATTCATGAACTATAATAAGTAGCACTCTTTGAATGAGGGAAGGAATGAATGGACAGATAAGACGATGGAAACATCTCTTCCAGACATGAATTTTCAAAGAACAAAGGTGCACTATCATGGAGATGTCAAAGATCTAACCAATGTATTCTAGACATGGGCTACATATATAGCCAATTTCAATTCATCCTTTAAGAAGTTTAAGTTTCCAAAAACGTGCCCTGACTGTGCCACACTCATTGTGGACACAATCTTAAAGCCTAGTTAGCTCTTGCCTACTAACAGGTAGGTGTTGTGATTGTTTCCTAGTTCAGGCTCCTGGTGGAGGCAGCTCTTTCTTAGTACCACAGGGATACCTGGGGGTTATGGAGTCCTCCATCTGCTACCCCCATCAGCTCCAATACCCCAACCCCAGCAATGGACATTCCTTGTGGGGTATGCTGAGGAGTTGTATAATCAAAAATCAATGATCCAGACGGAGGTCTGTTGTTCTACAGCTGAGCTGGTGTAATATTACAATGCCAATCCTAATGGAGTTACGTAGAATCCATCAAAATATCAGGATGCAGGGGTCAATGAGGACCGCAATGCCTCACTTCCCGGCAATTACCACTTATAACTGGGGCAGCACATTCCCTCTGCTATTCAGCTTACTTCAATAAATGATATTAGGTGACCCTGCAGGGGCAGTCAATAGAACATTGTTTTATTGTCACAGCTTCATAGTCAGGTCAATACCTCAGTCTTCTGAGACATAAGTGAGAACCCCTGAATATGGCACTAATGAAATCATGTGCTTTTATGATTTTCAAATTATATATTTCATCCTCACTTCATTTTTAATGTCAGCAAGGCTGTTAATGGTGGTCTGACCTCTAAATTTTTGTGATATTTATACTCAGCAGGGGCAGAAATATGTCCCTAAAAGGGAAAATAAAACTGTTTCATGAAACTTAATTTCTCGTAATTCTTCCTTGGTTGTCCCCATCTACTCCACTTATTTCCATGGATAATTATATGGATTTCCCTCACTTTGATTTTAAAGAAGAAATATAAATAAATATCTGAGATTTCATACTTTTATGAAAGGACAACAGAAGGATGTGATGAAATGGTAGGAATGATTCTACCATTAATTAATTCTCTTCTCTCCATTGGTCCTTTCTTTTCTCATAATTGCAGTGGGTTGGATTTGAATATCAGTTATACATGGATGGCTTGTGGACCACACAACTCATAAATATACTGTATGCCCCTAGAAGCCTTTATTGTTAGTATTGTTATTATTATTATTATTTTAATGCTTTTGGACAGGGCATGCACTTTCTGTTTCCCCCAGTCCTCACCAATCCCTATTGCATCCCACATTTATGTCGTAGACCTAAGCTCCTGTGGTTTATTTGAGTATTCAACCTCTAGACAAGGTGGTGATCATGAAAAATTTATAATAATAAAAATACCATAACTGTCATTTAATGAATTCTTGCTCTAAATCAGGCATAGTACAAACAATTTTGCATACATTACCATCACCTAGTTTTCATACTTGCAGCAATCTTGTAGAGTGATATTATTATTTTTGTTTAATTTGCGGATGAGGAGACAAGGTTCAGAGAGTTGATATGATTTGTAGTGTGGTGACACCTCCTCAGAAAGTGGTGGGGGCAGAGTTCATATCAAAGTCCAGCAAACTCCAGGATCCATATTCCTGATCATAGGCTATGCTTTCTTTCAGTTCTAACTCTCTCTATGTCTCAGTCTGATCCCATAGGACTGGATACAGTGGCCCAGTTACTTTTGATGGATTCAATTAAGAGATAGATAGCCACCTAACTGTTGAGTAGGAGAGCTATAGGAAAAAGTTCAATTAATTTCAGGTCAGAGGGCTTGCATTCTGAATCCTTTCTGACCCTGCCTATGGCTGGGAGCAATTCTCATAACCTACCTTCATCTCCATTTCCTCATCTGCAAAACGAGAGCCTTCCTCCCTACCCTCTGGGACTGTTGGATGGATTAAACCAGTGTGACGGCCAACTTCAGATTACTTTGAATTTTGATCTTGTTCAGCTATCAGATATTGCTGATCCTCTTGCTATGCTTTTGATTTTTGTTTAACTTTGTCCTGGAATCACTCTTAAGATGATCCAGTCTTCATATCTGCATAACTGACACCAGTTCAATGAATGTTACAAAAAAAAATTCATTCTTAGATGGACACCTAAATTCCAATGGTTTATTGGGAGAGGCTTCATAAGATTCAAGGAATGGATGGAGAATTAGCTCTCTCTGCAGCCTCTGGGCCAACGAATTTCTCTTGGGTCTGGGGAAAGCTTATTGGGGTTGCAATAGCTTCCTAGTCTTCACTTTATCTAGGTACTTAGTGCCTGTGAACGTAACAGCCCAAACTGTATAGAAGGCACCTATGCATAGGTAAAAACACAGAGCCTTCATCCTGCTCTTTCTGATTCTACACAAAACAGTTTAATCTCTAGAAAGGTAGCATAAGGCAGTCAATAAGAACATGAGCTTTCCTACCAACAAACCTGGTTTACAGCTAGCATTTAGCATCCATGTGATGCTGACCTCTCACTGCAATCTCCCTGTCTCAGTTTCCTCATCTGTGAAATGGGACAATAAATAACATTTGGGTGAAGACCCAGTGTGAAGGACTCACCACAACTTCTGACTCAATACATGTTAGTGCTCTTGCTCTACAAGTTAGCTGTCACACAATATAATAGAGTAGATTTATTGATTAGATGAGCAATCCATAAATGAAAACATAAAAATACGTTTTTTTTTCCAGTCCTGAGAAAATACTAATCTTCATGTTTAGTTCTTTATGACATTCAGGTTATTGCAGTCTGGTCTCTGTTCCTTCTGCCCCCTAAAAATGGTCTTCACAGCTCACCAGCGTTCTTCTAAACATGACATGCAGGGATTACCTCCCAGCCCCAACCCAAATCACCCCCAAACTCCCCATGATGTTTCTCTGCTCTCATGTCCCACAGTCTGTGTTGTGTTACACCACCCTCCTAACAGGTATGGTCCCTAGCGCTGTATTAAAATGTTATGACTTCTCTGCACATGTTCATTTGGCCAATGTTAGCTCCAATAGAATTCAAGGCTAAAAGGTGGAAGCATTCTTTATCTCCATTGCAGGGATTCTTAACCTCTGCACTCTCAACATTTTGGACCAGATCATTCTTTTGAGGGGCAGTGACTGTCCTGTGCATCTTAGGATGTTTAACAACATCCCTGATCTATACCCACTGGATGCCACTAGTCCCCCACCCCCACCCCAGTGGTAACTATCAAATGTCTCCAGACACTGCCAAGTGTTTCTCTAGGTACCGAAAGTCAGCCCCTGTTGAGAACCACTGCTGTAACAAAAAACTCTTTGCTTAGATAGAATGAAAACTTTCCCCTTAGTTAACAGCACTTTAGGAAGTTTTTTTTTTTCCAGTTTCTTTAGGTAGAGCTTGGTTTTCAGGTGCTTTCTAAAATTTTATTTTAATTTTAAATATGTGACTTGGGCATCAAGGCTTTGAGGCTGCATTTTAAATTTGGGATGCAGAGGGGTTTGGTTATGAACAGACTGTGTTAACTGCAGAGTCAGTGAATATGCTCCACACAACATACTGGCTATGGATCCCAGAGGGAATAAGACACAGCCGAAAATGACAGTAGTACACCAGCTTCATAAATGCCATGCCGTAGGAAGCCTGTCTGGGGACACTTGGTAGTGGGGCCCTCAGAAAGAGTCCCTGTCCTTCACCTCCCATATCTCTTCACCCCAAAGGAGAAAGTGCCGAGGAGGGAAAGAATAAGGCACAGAACGAGAAACCGCGGGCCTCCTCACCTCTGTCCACATGCATCCCACATCAGACCGCCTCCTCTTGAGCAAAATGAAGTTTCTTCCAGGGCAGAGGTGCCCAGAAAGAGGACGTGCGTGAAAATCATTCTGCTTTCCCCTGCGCAGCTCATCTCCTGACTGGGAGAAGTTTACAGATGTAAATACAAACTAATTATCTAATCCCAGACTGAATAAGCGGCCAGATACACAGATATAAATTACGCCTTTCACCTTCTCTGGGGGTGTTGAGAGGCAAACAGATTGCCCTCCTCTGTTCTCATTTTAAATGGGTCAGAGCATCGGGGGAACTAGATAATTCACTCCAATCCACTAGATGTAAGCACCTCATAAATTTCATAATCAGCACTAGCATTTTCCTTTTCATAAGCAGTATGTCTTCAGCAGCGTTAATTACATGACTGGTAATGGTCTCCCATTTTGAATCCGTTTTGGATGAAATATGGTCCGGCCCAGAGCAGGCCCCCTAAGCAGGGCCCTTTGCAGCCACACATCAAAGGGTTTCCTGAAGCCAAAGGAGCAAATATGAGAAGAAACTCTACATGGGGGAAAGGCTGTGTGTGAAATGTTGACTTTTAAAACTAAGCCAGGAAATGAAATATACATATTGAGGGCCTTCAGAACCCTTTTATTGGATCAGATACAGCGCAATCCTTTAAGTCTTGCCCTAAATTGCACCTCCTCTGGGTGGCATCTCCTGAGCTCCTTGACAAGGCCCTTCCCCCCATACGCACCTTCCACAATGCTCTGTGTTCTTCTACATGCTCCTATAGTATCTCATCATTTTCCACCATGAATTAGCATGATGCACCATAATTACGTATTTATTGTCTGTCTTCCCCACATCTGCCTGGCTTCTAGGTATGTCACTCACAGAAGACACTTCAAAACTGTCTGTTGAATGCTGAATGAATGGCCAGTTAAGGTAAAATGATAAAGTAAATGGACTTTGTCATATCAACCCATCTACCTCCCCAGGGATGCCAAAGTAGACAGAAATCCTGACCCTAAGGACCTGAGCAGTTTCCTTTAATTTCTCTGTGTCCATGTCCACCTAAAAAATAGGGGGGATGAGATCTAACACACGAGGTTGTCAGGAGGGACATAAAGGAATGGGGAGGGAGGGATGTCTGGAAAGCAGGGGCCAGGTCCAGCAGTTAGTGGAATATCCTCAGTCAGGGCAGAGAAGCAAGGAGGGGGACTCTGGAACCAGCTTCACCAGCTACCAGAGGTGTGCCTTAGGAGATTTGCTGCACCTCTTGGTGTCTGTAAAATGGCAATGATATGACCTCCTTCACAGGGTTCTTATGAAATTTAGGTATAAAAGGTATTGGGGGAAAAATGCAAGTAGATGTTAGTTGGAGAAATGTTTCCCGCAGTTGAAACAACAGAGCTGGGGAAGGCTAACAGATTTGCTCATGGTCAGTGTCAGCAGCAGGAACAGGATCCAGAAGGGAAAAAGAAGGGAGCTAGAAATGCACCCCGAGCTATCTGCTGTGCGAGGGAAACGGATGCTGACTGTGTTCTCAGGGAGCCTCCCTAGAAATATCTCAGGAATCTGGGGGCCATGAATCCTCTCCTAGAATAGACTCTCCCCTCTCATTTAGTCAAACCCAAAAGACATGGAAGGTGGCTCTCCCATGCTTTTCCCCGGCTGTAAGCTGTGGGACAGTTCTAACACTCTGCATGAGAGCTGACATGACCTGGTTAAACACAGGTTTTAAAGTCAAAAATGAGATTTACTGGCTCACAGAACTCAGAGACAAGGAGGAAGGGTAAGGTAGCACCGTGGGATCCAGGTGCTGAACGAGGTCCTTGTTGATAGACTGTCAGCACTGTTCTCTGTCAGCGGGCTTTGTTCTTGGGCTTTCTTCCCACACGAGGGGGCAGATGGCTGCTAACAGCTCCAGGCCTCCTCCCCAGAACCAGAGCCACCATCTGCAGAAGGTTTTCACTGAAACAATGTGGGCCACAGGCCATCCCTGAACTGTTAGCCAGCATCCCCTGGTTCTCACACAGCCCCAGAGTCCAGGGGAAGGGGTAGCAGCAGCTCCCCCTTGGCACATGGGCTCTGGCTGGAGATGGGAGGTGAAGGGTATTTTCTAGAGAGATTCTAGGAAGCTAAAAATCATAGACCTACTTCTCAGAGACTTTGGACGTTCATCACACATGATTTTGCACACTCATGGTAAACTAGGACCCTCAGATCCACCTTCGTGATACCCCCTAAATCTCCATTTTGCTACTAAGGGCTTTTCCTGCAGGATGGTTTTCATGACAAGAACCCATACTTTCTGGACCGTATTCTTTCCCAGTGTTCATCCCAGCAGCTCTCTGGGCTTGGAGCTCTGCTTGGGGCTTCGAGCCCACGAGCTCCTATCGACTGAGCCCAGAAGCCATATGATAAAGTCTGATTTGGGGGCTCATGGTTTCCCTGGCCCTGGAATTAATTCACAGGCTGCTTGTTCTATGCAGACTCACCAGTTGTGCCCAGTGTCACAAACTGTGCTGAAACCTCTTAACAGCTTCTGAAACTCGATTCACTTTCGATGGCCTAGAAAAGATTGGGCCAATAAATAAGAACTAGAATCCATTTGTGGTCCATTTTGCGAAAGTATATTAAATATCGCCTACAATTTGAACTTGCCTTATAAAATGTTTACATGCCATTAAATAGTCCTAACATCCCTCGTGTAAATTAAGCAGGCTGTGATGTTCCTTATCCCAAGGAGCAGCAGAGCTTAAAGTTGTAAAACACTTTCATGCAATAAATCAAATACTTTGCTCCTAAAAGCAGGATTATAAATATAAAAGGCAACAATACTGACCTCAGCGTCTGCAGTTGAATTGCTTTGGGAAAGGCGGCATAGAAAGAGATATTCTAATTGGGATGCCCCGTTCATTTGTTCACTGCACTTTGGGCATGTGTTCCTGGAAAATGTTATTGTTTAATAGATAAGCTTTCCAAAACACGCAACTATTCTTTATAAAAAGGACAAGTTCACAAAAATCCATTCAGGCAGGGACTAGCATCTTAAACAGCAACTTGGAGCACACGTAAGTAGGTCTCCTTGGCTGGAAGAATTCTTTAAAGAGCTTCCTGGTTGAGAAGTGCTCTGAAATCCTGCTTGCACCCCATGTGCCTTCCACACTGTTGCTTTTTATAAAGCCTCTTCCTTCTCCCTCAGCTGAGCCATCAATGAGCTGTTTTCTTGCAAGTGCTCGAAGTTTAATGGAGCTTAAGTGAGACACAGACCATTAACGCAGTATCAATATTTATTTTTGGTTTCCACAGAAACAGATACCAGCCCGTGGGTAACTCCTCTTCCAAAGCAAGCCAAAGGATCTTTTGGACGGGCTAATATTCTGTTTAGTTTCTCGGGGGGGAAGGACAGTGGTTATGAGGTTAATAAACCATCATTTATTTCATAAACGAAACCACATAGAGGAGGAGCACCTTAGCAGGGCTGAATCTCATGGGTGCCTGTACTGGGGAGAGCAATTCTGTTTGGGCACGTGAGCACAGATATCCCTCTGCCCTCCCCATTTGGTCATCCTCACTCCTTTCGTTTCTGGGCATAAGCATCCCAATGTCATCTATCTTGCTCCACAGGTGCTGGTGTCTAACCTGTTAATCAGGTTTGAGGCTCCCTGGAAGAACATGTCCCGTGTACTAATTGCATTTGGCTTTGTGATAAAGTGAGGGGCTTTGGAGATGGCTAAGGAGCGAAAGTCTTCATATCTTGGCTTGAATTAATGCCACAAGCCTGGGGTACCAACCCTCCAGCTGTTCTGTGCAAGGTTCTGCTCTCTTCTCAGTGGTTATACAAGCTATTCCTCTGCCTGAGGGGATGGCTGACGGCAATGCTGGAAGAATTCTGCTGAATAGAAAGAAGCATTGGGGGATGTGAGTTCTGGTCTCCACTCAGAACTTAATTAGCTCTGTACCCTTGCTCGGTCCATGCATCCTTCATTAGTCTTTAAATCTTCATCTTAAAAAAATGAAGAATTAAATTATATGATCTCTACAGTGCCTTTTAATCGTGATATTCTGTGCAAACACGTTTCTAAGTCACAGTCTTGCCAGTCAATTCCCTACCACTCAGCAGCCTGGGTCTTTTCCGCTTTCTGTCACCTTCCATGGAATCATCTGTCTTCACTTTGGTTTTCAACGACTCCCTTGCTTTCCCCTAATTGTACATCAGCCAGGTTTCCTCTTTTTTCCAATATGTATTTTCTTCTTCACTAAGCTGAATTTTCCCCTGGATGCTCTTTCCACTCTCTGCCACTTTAATGCCCTTATTCATGCATTTCCAAATGATTAGATCCTCGGCAACTCCAAATGCTTGAGTCCCATGTTCCAGCTGCCATACTCTCTTTTGTGTTGTACTCATTTCCCATGGCTGCATATAAAGTATCACAAATTCAGCAGCTTAAAACAATGCCCATTTATTAGTTCTCAGTTCTATAGATCAGAAATCTGACATAGCACGACTAGTTCTCTATTCAAGGTGTAATAAGGCTAATATTAAGATATTGGCCAGACTGAGTCCTCATTGGCAAGCTCTGAAGAGAATCTACTTCCATCATCCTTGAGGTTGTCAGAGGAATTTAGTTACTTGTGGTTGTAGGACTGAGGTCCCAGTTTCCTTGCTGGCTGTCAACCTGGGTCCTCTCTCAGCTTCTAGAGGCTGTCCACATTTCTCCTCATGTAGTGCCTTACATCTTTCAGAGTTGGCAGTGGCATGTTGAACCCTTTTTATACTTCAAATCTCTTTTTCCTTAGCCACCAACTAGAGGAACCTCTCTGCTTTCAAAGGGCTTATGTGATGGGATCAGGTCCATGTGGATAACCTCTCCACCCTAAGGTTTACTGATTTAGGATTTTAATTCCATCTGCAGTCTCCCTTCACAGCAGTACCTAGATTAGCATCTGATTACAGTGGGGTGGGGGTGGGAGGGTAGGGGCTGCATATCTTTAAAATTATAACCACACAAATTATAACTAAGATAGAATTTGAAAATTGACCAGTCACACTCCAAAACACTCTGAGTGCCCCTGTCTCTATGACTAGAGGACTCTTCCAAACAGAAAGACCTAAAGGTCCCCAAATCTGTACTTTTCTGGGCTAAATCCAGATAGGTGATACTCTTTGCTCTTTATCAAGACTTCCAGAAGAGGAGGTTGATAAGCATTGAAATAAATTTACACAAAAAGCACAAACATGGACATATCTATTTTCAGATATCCTTACCACAGGGTTCTTAGGCTTTAGTATGCATCTGAATCACCTGGAGGGTTTATTAGAATATATATTGCTGAGCCCCACCCTAGAGTTATGATTCAGTAGGTCTGGGGTAGGGCCTAAGTCATTCCTAAGTGATGTTGATGCTGCTGGTCCAGGGATGACACTTTGAGAACCATCACTTTAATACACACACTTTACCCATCAGAATCATCAGTATATGAATGCTACATTTGGAGATACTATTTATGTGTGTGTGTGTGTGTGTGTGTGTGTGTATGTGTGTATAATGTATCCAGCCTGTTTGGATACTGAGGGATACTTTTATATATTTTTGATATATTGAATATATCTACTGACAAAATAATTAGAGAAGACATATGCAGTGTTTTTCCCCCAGACCATGTGTATCCTTCTATTGCTAAATTCCATTCTATTTTCAAGCTGCTGTTTCTTCAGTAAACTCAACTGTAGATATCTGCTGCCTCTTATGCATTTGTAAACTTCAGCATTTCTACTGTCCCAGAGGACTTGTAATGCTATAAGCATGGCTCTGTTCTTTCTCGTTTCACTTTCCTTTTAACGAGACCCTTAAACATTTTTTGTAGCTGCAGCCTGCCAACCCTTTCCTTCCCATCTTCCCTGCTGACTGCCTTTGAAAATTCTTCAGAAATTCCATAATCAGAGACACAGAATTGTCCAAATTATGGTTTAATGGGTGTTGTACTGAGCTTCAGTTTTCTAATCTGTAAAAAGTGGGTATTAATCTCTTTTCTCTAGCTGCATTAGATAGACCTCTTTGCCAGTGACAGAAATGCAGCTCAAAGTGGCTCAAACGAAAATGTCCAGAGGTAATGTAGTCCCATGCAGATGTGAATATAAGGGGTTAAAACCATGTCCTTGAGACTCAGTCTTGCTTTTTCTCCAGCTTTTGGCTGTGCAATCCTCAGTGTCAGCTTTCTTCTCAGAGAATCTATTTACCAAGCAAAGGCTGAGAAGCTCCAGGCTTCATCCTCTAAGCTTAGTGGCCCCAAATGTTTCTCGTTTCTAATAGTTTCCACTCAAGTCCCAGTACTGTGTTTCTTTGAACAGACTTAGATCATGGATATATTCCTGGACCAATCATTGTGGTTGGTGGATGTAATAAATGGATGGGTCAAAGCTGGGGGGCTACTCACACTTGGATCCAGGGTGAGGTGAGCCCCACTTGAAACATATGGACTGAAACAGAGAGAGATGAAGTAAATTAAGGTAATACTACCAGGATAAGGAGGCGAGGATGGTGGACATGCAAAAACCATGGTGGTCCACTTCCTACATAGGTTATTACAGTGATCAAACGTGTGCATATGTGTGAAAGCACTTTCAAACCCACAGGTCCATTATCACAACAAGTCTTGATGATGATGATGATGATGATCCAGTTGTACACCTGTTCTGACTGCCTGGCCCTGGGTACAGAATCCTTATCCCTTTCCTCTTAAAATTAGAGGGGATTTTCACTTGTTCTTACTTGTTACCTCCCAGTAAATTTTCTCCACCCTTCCCCCAGCAATCTTCCCTTTACTGTATTTCTCCCCGCACCCACTTCTTGAGACCGATTATACTCTTCTAGACACTGATACCCATGAAGCGAAAAAATGAAGATCTATTCTTGCCCGCAGAATTCAGATGGATATTTTCAAATGCAGCTTGTGTGGAAAAATAAGGCATGTGTTTTCTGAGGACATGTGTAAGGTAGAGGAAGATAAATCCAAAGTACAGTGACGTCTCATTGTTTTCTTAGTAATCAGGGAGAGACCAAAAAACGCCACTTCCCTGTTAATGTCCCCATAGACAAGTCGGTCACCACTGTTTGCTCTGTATGAGCCACCACCACTCTAGCGTCTCCCACATAATTCTCTGTATACACTGCCTGGGCTTCATGTAAGATGTGAAGTTGTGCATTGTTAGTAATTAAAAATCCACTAGAAATACTAGAGCAGTAGTCATCTGAAAGCCAAGACATCAAGACTGAGGATCAGCTAGACATAGCATGTTCCTATATTTTTTCATCGGAGCGACTGGAAATAACTACATCAACACATAGATTTTTTCTTTTCTTTTTTTTTTTTGAAAATCCACAAAGTGATTTAAATGTGAATGTGGGGGATTCTTCTAAATGAAGCTCAAGACACTAAATTAAATGCTTTACTGGTAATAATTCATCTATTATAAAGTGTTTAAAGATTTTAAGATGCTTTAGTCATTATCTTAGAATGCACTTGGGAGGTGAATGGGACAGATCTTACTTTTTTTCATTATTTAACAGAAGAGGAAACTAGGGCTTGGAAAGCTTATTTGTCTTTGGTCCACAGCTGCACTGTACAAACAGTAGCCACTAGCCACACAGGGCTTTGAGCACTTGAAATATGGTTGGTGTGACTAAGAAACTGAATTTTTTAATTGTACTTAATTTTAAATACATTCAAATTAAGTTTTAAAAGGCCCATGTGACTAGTGGCACCGTATTAGACAGCACAGGTTGAAATTTACAAAGTGACACAGCACTACTTGATCCCAAGTCTGCTGACTCCCAGTTCAGTGCTCTTGTGGTATCCCTGGTTTGCCCAAGATAAGTTCAGTCGTGGCCTTCTAAATGTCTGAACTGCCCATTCTCCCCATATATGGAGAACTCAGCTGTACATTTTTTCAGTGGTACGTGAGTTACTCTTGATAAAAATTTAAGGTCCGTAACTCCATCAGTAAAGCAGAGCTAAGAGCTGAAGCTACAACCCTGATCATTCACCATAAAAGTCCTCATTGCCCGTGAATCCCCTCAGCCTCTCAGATTTCCTCTGCCAGAGTTGATGATTCTAATTCCTTTCTCAATAACCCGTGTCTTGACAATCATAACACAGAATTCTCCAGGGCTTATTTTTCTTACTATCTTGGCAAAGGAAAAGCTGTCTTGGGAGATATTCTTGATAGGAGAGGAAAGCTATTGCCCTAATGTCCTTTAGTGCAAGCTATGAAGACCACTGCCTGTATGCATTTATTATTGTTAATTATTTTAGGACCGGCCTTGTGATTGATGGAAGATAAATGACATGTGAGTCTTGAGAGCAGCTGCCTCTCAGCAGCCAGGAGGATGCTGGAGAGGAGGATCAAGGAGTCTAGTATGGGGAGCCTCAGTTTCAGACCCGGGAGAAACCAAGGTAGAGAGGAGAGGAGACCGATCATCTCAGGGTAGGAACATGTCTCAGCACATTCCTGGTGATGCATGGGGTGTCTTTACACACAGTGTCTGAAAACAGGCAGTGAAGGTGATTAAGGACCATGAGATCCTTGGGGAATGAGAGGGGGCTGTTTATGGATAATGCCAACTTCTGGTTCACAGGAGCCTTGCCTGAAATCCCTTTTTGACTTCCATCAATGTGCTCAAAAATCATCCTAAAATGAATTATGATGGAACAGTATTTTGTATGAGTTATACTCTAAAACAGTAATTGGATGTGATTAAAATTGCCCTAGAAAATCCCCTAAATGACTGATAGAAAACAGTTTTTATGATTTTGTGTTTGTAGCCCTGTTTAATATTGTATGTGTACAAATAATTTATATATATAAATATGCTAGTGTTCATTATAAAACAAAGGTTTCTCATGCAAACTATATTTTAATTACTCTTTCTGTTTTTTTTTTTTCTATTTCTTTTTTTTCTGCATTTTTGGCCAAGTACCTCAACTTGATTTCACAAAAGTTAAATATGTAAATAATGAAACTGATCTGTTTTCTTGAGTCTGTGAGTGGTATTTAATTTCTATAATAGAATGGTCATAATTATGGACAGTGATCATCAATGATTTCCTTCTGAACATCTGTCCTCAGCTTCTAGGACAGGCGACAAATACTGGCTCTGAGAATAGTCCCTTAGAAGTGGTTTGTGGACCGCTGGTTCCTGGTGGGCACAATAACTTTTATACAGAATAACAAAGAGCTGGAGGCAGAGAGTATGGCAATGAAAGTGTTGAGCGCTTACTATGTGTCAAGCACTGTACTTTGTTGTTTACACTTATTGTCTTATTTAATAATGAGAGTAGTCAGGCCAATTGTTGGCCCTTGTGACTTGTGGTTGACACATGATGAGGTCAAATACACAAAGAAGATAGCTGACTAAGAGTTGAAATTGTAGGGAATGCTGAGAAAGGATGAGTGGCACAAAAAAATTTTGCATCAGGTTCTAAAAATATCACTGTGAATGTGAGTCTTAGAAACAGGCACACATCCATTGAATGAGGAAAATTGGAATGTATGAACTTAAAATGGAAAATGTTGCATATCAGTGGCAAACAGTGGTATAAAAGTGCTTATGCTGTGCATGGGCCAGCAAAGGGACACACAGCTTCCATTGGTAAGGATATGAGAGAAAGTGGTACCACACAGGGAATTCAGTAAATTCAAAGAAGGAAAAGGATGATAATGAATTATTCTTTTTTTTTTTTTATTGTGGACTTCTCTTATTCAGCAAATGGGCAGTTATCTCCAAGAAAGCTAGAGCCATATTTGATTCATATCAATATTCCCTGCAGAACTTTTTCCACCTTTAGTAGGTGTCAATAAATAATTTTGGGCACAGCATTGTAAAATGACTATAACTCAATAAAAATGTTAAAAAAAAACAGTAAAGGAAAAAAAATAATTTGGAGGAGTGAATGAATGAGAGTCCATTCACTGAGTGTGGATCACACAGTATTCATTGGAGGGTTAGAGGAAGGACAGGTGGGCTATGCAGAGTGATGGGCAGAGACTAGTGATGAGGAGGGAAAGATGTGTTGATGAGAATGGGAGGAGTGGTCTGGGAGGCCTCGAGGATTGGGCTGACCAAACTTCTTCCTCCTGAGGTGCTCTTTCCAAGTAGATTGTTGTTGGAAGGGACTTTAGAGATTATAGAGTTAACTTCCGTGTTATAGTAGGAAAGCAATTAGACCCAAGGAGTAAAATGACCATTACTGATACAACTACTATAATTTACTGCTACTACTAGTGGCTACTATTTATTGAACACTTACTATCACCTAAGCGCTGTACAGTCTTTATTTCAGCCTCCACAAAGTAAGGAATGTTATTATCATCTTATTTTGCAAACAAGGAAAATAAGATCCAAGTGATAGGAGAACCACACATCTAGGGAGTGCCAGAATCATGATTGGCCCAGGCCTATCTCTCAGCAGAGCCCGAGGCTGAGTTCCAGAGCTGGAACTCAGTCTCCAATTCCAGCTTTCTTTCTGCATTAATGCCTTCCTAAGCTGCAAGGCTGGGCCTGGGACCTCTTCAGTAATGTCCAGGAGAGGGGTAATGGCATGTTCTACTAGACATCACTGATGCTGAAGGCTACACAAGAGAATGGCCTAATTTTTAGAGGGAGGCAAAGGATTAGAGACAAACTCTCAGGGGGTTAAGGGAGTCCATCCAAGTATATGATGGTAAATTTCTAGAACTTTCCCAAACCCTTGATTAGACAATGTAACCCAAGATTTCAAGGCTTATCATAGAGCAATAAGGTACCTTCTATTTGGAAGTGGAAACTTGAATCCATACCCATGGGTCAAGGTGATGAGACGCTACTCGCCCCATGAAGGATCTGACCAGGTCTTGGGCTGACTGTGGAAATAGCCACAGGGGTCACAGGCCTGGTGAGAACATCTTGCAAAGGCTGTAGTAACCCCTCTTAACCACTGGGTTTCTGCTAAGCTATCTTTTGCTGCATAATAGTCTGGTTAATTATACTAGTGTAGACTTCACCGGAGGAGACCATTACCATGAGACACTGGCATGACCCCCAGAAGGATGATCTGTGGCACCACTTTATGAGATTCTGAACAGCAAGTTTGCACTGAACACAGAGGAAGCAGAGAAGAAGTGGAGGAGGAGGGTCATGGCAATGTAAGATGGTTTGGCTGTGATAATCACATTTTTTCCTGAAGTGCCAGAAAATGTAAAGGCCACGCTCCTATTATTTGATAGAAGTAGTGGGTGCTCCCTGAATAGTGGGTGATATCCATTTTTTTTTAATTTCATAATGTTATCTGTAAGTGACATGTGATTATAATACCACAATTCTCTTTAATGCAGTCTGTAAAAACACATTGATTTTATAGCTCCCCGAACCGATTACATTAATATCTGTGCATAATTAGTTTACACATTACTAAATTACTGACAGATTAAAAGTGAAATAGTGCAGTTCATACTCAGCCGCATAACTGCCAGAAAGGAAATTAATATGGATTCAAATGGTCCTTGGAGACCTACCGTGAAATAGCAGAAATCTATAAAGAATGCTTGCATTAGGAAATTTCTATCAGCAACATGTTTGTGGTTGATGCGTTCCTCAGTCTGCTAATCTGAGCTGTGCGGTGCAGGAAATGATATGTGGATGATGATTTAGCTCTTACCAACTCAAGATTGTGTTTATTAAAAAGCAAATTCTTAATTCTTGTGGTATTTGACGTCAAGGGAAGGTAGGCTTTCAAGCTGTACATAAAAACTTCTACCTTTCCTTACTTTTTTGAACAACCTAGAGTTCTAGTGTTGGGACCTCTGAGTTCTCTGGCCTTCCTTCTCAGAGCAGTAGTGAAGCCATTTTATGGTCTCTCCAGCCTTCACTGGACACATGCACGTTGGCTTTGTCACCAGAACATTGTTTTCATTCTGCATTTCCACAGTGGCCAACAACGTGTGGGTTGGGAGGCGGGGCAGCCATGTATTAGTCCTTACAGCAAGCCTGCTTCCTGGGGAGCTGGTAGGCAGACCAAAGCGTTTCCTTTTTTAATCCTCGTACTCATTATATTTTGCTGCCCTTGGAATACCAAGAATCATTTACCCAACTGCAAGAGTTCAAAGATGAATAATTTTTTTCTTACTTTGTCTAGTAAGAAAGCATATTTGAACTCTTTTTCATGGGATACTTGCATTCTATTGAATTTTGAAGAATGTTGACTCTGAAGAAGATGTTGGCTATAATTAAAGTTCTAAAAATGGGGCAAAGCAGATATCAAGGAAAAGATCCAACAGTTATTGAATACCTCCTGTGCTCTAGATACTCAATGGGGTAGTTTATCTGAGCTCTGAAAACTGTAACCCTCACAGTAATTCTGTGAGGGAGATATCATTAACTCCATTTTATTAACGATGAATGTTCCTTAGAGCAGTATAGTAACTTGGCCAAGTTCACACAGTTAATAAAATGGGAGAGTTATTTTTTTAATTCTTTACTATTGGCCTCCAATGCTCAAGCAGGAAGAGGGAATACAGATACCAAGAGAAAAAGACTGTTCTGGAGGTACTAATGATTGTCCATGAGCCCAGGGAAATGGCTCCTCTATTAAAAGCTCAGGCTTTTAAAATCTTTTCCTGAATGTTCAAATCATTCTATCATACATAATTTTTGGTTATTATATTGCTTACCACTTGCTGCATAACAAATTACCCCCAAACCTAGTGGCATCAAGATATGTATTATCTTACAGTTTCCATGGGGCAGGAATCTAGGTGCAGCTTAGTTGGGGCTTCTGGTTCATGACTGTTCTCAAAGCTGCAATCAGGGTACTGGCCAGGGTGCTGTGGTCTCAAGGCTGGACTGGAGAAGGACCCACTTCCAAGGTCACTCAGTGGTTGCTGGCAGGATTCAGTTCCTCATGGGCTGTTGGACTGAGTGCCCTAAATTCCTTGTTGCATGGGCCTCTCTATAAGGCAGCTCACAATTGTTGGCTTGATTCATCAGAGTAAGCTAGCAGAGAGAGAGAGAGAAAGCTGAAAATCACAGTCTTTTGTAACATAACCTCAGAAGTGACATCCTGTAAGATTTTGCAGATCACTTTTGCTGTATGCTATTTGTTAAGAGCAAATCATTAGGTCCAGCCCACACACAGGGATATAAATTCTAGAAAGCAGAGGTCACTAGGAGTCAGATTAGAAGCTTCTTACCACAACCATGAATTCATTTATTCATTGTATGTTTTTTGTTTATTTTATCAACAAATAATTATTAATAACTTACTATTATATCAGCTTTCATATTTGTAACCAGAGAGGCAAGCAAATAATATAAAAAAAGTTTCAATAATAGAACAAAGATAATGCTTAGTATTTGCCAGACAACACTACAGGTGCTTTGCATGTATCAGTGCACTTGATCCATATAATAACCCTCTGAAGGAAGTACTGTTATTATCTCTAATTCCACTTGAAGATAACAGAGGTACAGAAATGTTAGGTAACTTTGCAAGGCCATACTCCTAACAAGTGACCAGGCAAGAATTCCATCCCAGGTAGTGTGTTCAGATCCTGTTCTCTTCTTAAGCACTAATCTATATTCCTTCTTTATTTTAATATTATATGGAGGGGGTGGATTTGTGGAAAAACAGATTGGAGATGAGTGGACATAGAAGCAGGAAGATTAGTTCTAAGATTACTGCAGAAGCCCAGGAAGAGAATATGGTGGCTTGAATAGGATGGTGGCAGAGGACAGGAAGAGAAATGAATATTATTGAAATATATTTTAAATGTGGAACAGCAGGGTTTCTGAGGAGTCAGAAGTTGGGTTGTAGAAAATACAGACCTAAGTACACCAATAGGTGTCTTGTATGAATAATACATGACCATGCAAAGAGACTGACCTTTGAGAAGAGGCTGGGCATTTTATCTGCTGAGGAGGGAAGAAGGAGAAGGAGTGCTGTCTTCTACGTCCATCAGAGAGCACATGGAGACACTGATGCCCAGGTAGGCTAAATCACTTTCCAACAATCATGCAATCGGTGGTCCTCTTGATTCACATTTCCTAATCAATGGAACACAGCAAAGTAAGAGGTTCCACAAATGCCCACCCACGAGTGGCAGTCATGAGTGCTGCTCACCAAATATTTCTGGCTTTCCTCCTTCCAGGTGCCTGGTGGGATTACACTTCCCTGCCTCCTTTCAAGTTAGAATGGTCATGAGATTAGCTTTGACCAAAACCAATGTGGGGTGGACCATGCCCCCTTCCTCTGCTGTTGTGATCATGGGAGCATATGTTGAGGAGATGCCTTTAGCTGGGGCCTCTGAGTAATTTACATGTCTTGATCTCCTGCTAATTTGAATTGGCCATGGAACATGAAGAAGACGTGAACTTTGATTGTGCTAGTCAATGAAAATTGGCAGCTTATTAGTCAGTTCTCCAGAGAAACAGAACCAATAGGAATGAAGATATATATATATATACTCTCTCAATGAGTGAATATGTAATCTCAATAGATAGGTAGATAGATAGATAAAGAGAGAGATTTATTTTAAAAAATTGGCTTATGTGATTATGAGACTGGCAAGTCTAAAATTTGTAGGGAATGGTCATGGGGTGGACAATCTGGTAGGAATCAGTATTACAGTGAGTCTGGCAATATTAGAGGCACTCTGGAGGCAGAATCCCTTCCCTTTTGGGAGACCTCAGCCTTTTCTCTTAAGGCCTTGCATTGAAAGGCCCACCCACATTATTGAGGACACTCTGCTTTACTCAAAGTCTACTGATGTAAATGTTAATATCTAAAAGATCACTTCAGAGGAACATCTAGAATGGCATTTGGCCAAACAACAGAGCACCATAGCCTAGCCAAGCTGACCCATAAAATTATCACAAGGGCTCTTTGTTACCACAGCAGTACTCAGTCGCTCCTGACTGACACTTGCTCCTATGCCTCATCCTCTCCAAAGGGAATGGAGTTTAGACTCAATAAACAAAACACTGTCATTATGAGGGCTCTGCTTTTTTAAAATGCTAATTTAGTTCTTTAAAAAAATATGACTTGCCATTGGTCCTTGTTCATGAAACTGTGGATGGCTGCTAGAGAATCACAGGGCACACTCTAAGCAGGAGACAGATATACAAGTAGATACCAGTCACATCTGGCTACAGAATCCAAGTACACTCTAAAAGTGGTAAACTGGCATCCAAATAGTGAGTGAGCAATCTAAGAGGATCTGCTAAAGGATACTTGGTCCATAAATGGGTTAACAGGGATTCAAGTTCTTAGGAGAGTGCTAATGAAATAGTCAGAGAAAGGATGTTCAAAATGATCTCACCTGGCTGTGGTTGCTATGGAAACTCGTTTCTCTTATTTATGTTTCTCTTCCCCTTCTTCAAATTACTAATAGTAATAATTTTTCCAGTTATTAAAAAAGTCAGGGAATGGGCCATGTGAACTCAGGCAAGAAATGAAAAGTGAGAGAGAGAGAAAAGAGTGTTCAATAGAAAAAGAGCTGCATCACTGAAACAGTTTCAATTAGCCGGTAGGTTGCTTCCCCCACTTAGATGTAAATGTTTGGTGGTTTGGGATTACAAAGAAAGTAGGGGAAATGCTTCTAATTTGAGAAGGAAAGTCTTCAAAGATGTCCATTCTTTATTTCCTTTAAGACTAAGACCTCAAAATGCACCCTCCTCAGAAAAGATTTACACATTTGTTTGAATGTTTAAATCTCATTTCTTCTCCCCAAGCATACATGTATCCTTACCTGTAACCACTCCCTCCATCACTTCATACCAATACACCACCACTAGCAATTGTGTCTTTCTTGATGTCAGCATGCTTGACTTAGATTGTTAAGTGTCTAGACCAATGGTTCTTCGGTGTCTGAGGTCATAGACACTCTTGGGAATTTCACATAATCAACTATCTCCTCGCAAAGTGTGCGTGGGCACAGTCATGCAGAATTTGGCAATTTCATAAGATTTATGGACTTCCTGAAGTCCATTCAAGAACTTCAAGTAGAGAACCATTGTCTTAAAGGAAAGGTACCGTGCAGATGTGTAGTTGTTGGACCAATGGGGTTGGGGAATAATTTTATTTTCTTGTGAATTGCTTATACTTTGTTCTAAGACTACATTCCCTACTTTAACACAAAGAGATTTTTTTTAATGTAGATAATGGGTTTAAGACATTACTAGGAACATTAATCAAAGCATTATTGCCAGTCTTCTAAAGGACAGTAGATGATGTAGGTATACAAAATTGGGCTGTAGATGAACTGAATCAAGTGGATAAGGACTTACAAAAGTGGGGACAAAATCTTTTTACACGCCTCTCCCCTTGCCCCAACTCCCGCCAGAACTTATCTTTTCCTGTTATATGTTATAGTAACATAAATAATGCATAAAAAAGTTTTATCAAGAGAAAATGAAAGGAAGCAGCATTTACTAAGCCTCTGCCTCATGCTAGTCATACATAATATCTCATTTTACTCCCACCACAACCTGAGAGGTAGGTTTCATTGTCCCCATTTTACAGACAAAGAAACTGCACTTCCGAAAATTGAAGTAACTCATCCCAGCTTACCTGACTCATACGTGGAAGGTGTGGCATTTTTAATCAAGATCTGTCTGGGTCCCATTCTTATTGTGGTTACACCACACTTTCTCCACAAGACGAGATATCAGTATGGAAGTATACTTCCATGGGGGAAGGCTGGCTTCCCTGAACAGACTCCCTTTCAGACAGAGTTACTGGATTAAGAACCTCTTCTAACAGTGTATGGTGGGTGCAACCTTTGAAGTCCAAAAAAGAGGGTTCTTACTAACATACAATTTATTTACCATCTATAAGCCTCAGTTTTCCCATCTATACAATGGAGATCATGATAGTACCTAGTGCAGGACATTCAAAGGGACTATATAAAATAATATATCATAGGAAACAACGTGCTTAGCACCACGCCTGTCTCATAGTAAGGATTCAGATACTGATTATCGGTATTCTCGTTCCCTGTGGAAGCTTCTATTGCCAAAAATCAAGATGTACTGTATCCTTCAGACCCATCAGGACACATTGTAGTCCTGAAGTCAAAGCAGTGTGGCAAAGGTTGATCTTTGACTTGCTATGCTCTGCTCTGGGTAGCATCTGAGATCCATTGGTCATGTAGATTAAACTCAAAAGTTTTCCCCAGCTAGCCTGTTGTAACGTTATCTGTAGCAGCTTAAAAGAAGTTCAGAGGTTTTCCATTTTTCCAAGAGCTACACCTTAATTTATTCAACATGTATTTTTGAAATAATTTCCTCCATTATAAATACAATATATTTGTTCAATTTTTAAATTCATTACCAACATACACTTTTCTGCAGTCTCTGTTACTCTGTACAATCTCTTAGATTCAGTCCAAAACTCTCACTTATCTTTTTTTCTTAAATTGAATTACGGTCAGTTACAATGTGTCAATTTCTGGTGTACAGCACAATGTCCCAGTCACGCATATACATACATATATTTGTTTTCATATTCCTCTTCATTACGGGTTATTACAAGATAGTGAATATAGTTCTCTGTGCTATACAGAAGAAATTTTTAAAAATCTACCTCACTTATCTTGTCTGCTGGAAACTATAAGAATTTAAATTTACAATGCCTGACTCTCAGCCTTATCTTTAAAAAAGAAAATAAACATTTCAAGTTACTTCACCAGGAAGGAGGGACATCCTGGAAAATTTAGTTACATGTAGGAAAAAAAGCTCTTTTATACAATTCCATCCTTGATTTTTTCTCTCTCATTTAGCCCAAAAGAGAATAAAGAGCCTCAGTATAAATTCTGCTCTTAGAACTCATAAAGTTAAAAGTAAGCAATTATATGTCATTTTAGAAGATAAATACTAAAATAAATTGCAATGGGTTGAATAGTTAAAATATTTATAAAGGCATAGAGAAAAGACCAGAAAATATACACACACACACACACACACACACCACTTTTGTTTTAACTTAGGTCATTCCCTGAAAGATGTTACTGGATACAGGGAAGGGAAGGAAATTTTGGCCTGAAGCAATTCTGTATCATCTGAGTTTGTTTCAAAGAATTTCAGCAATTTCTTAAGAGTTAAGAATAAGTTTAAAAAGGCATCCTGTTGAAAAGTTTTCAACTGGCAAAATATCATGAGAATTGTCATTAAATATTAATTTCTGTATTTTAATTAATCAATCCTCTATTCTTACATATAGAAGTGTTTTCTGTTTTTTTTTTTTTTTACTGCATTTAGTATTCCAAACAATAGTTCAACAAATATCCTTATATTTATATACATGATTATTTCCTTAGATAAATTCTAGAGGTGGCATCACTGGACTTACAGGCATGCCCATATCAAAGCTGTTATCTTAAAAAATGCTGTATCCATTTATATTTTAATCAATAGTGTGTGAGAATTTCCATTTTCTCAAATCCTCATTAACTATTATAATTTTTGAATGCCTTTTGAATAGGTAAATTATTTGTCATTATATTATTTCTTAGTGTCTTCAACTTTTTCTTATTGAATTGTTAAAAGTATTTGTATGTTGAGCATATTAACCTTTTGTTTAATATGCATTATATATTATTATATACTGAGTACATTTAAATACATCATCTCATTTATCCTTCCTCAGTCATAATTTTTGATGTTTTTATGTGTAGATATCTTTTGCATTTACATAGTAAACATTATTAGTGGTTTTTTTTTTTTTGAAGTATAATCAGTTTCCAATGTTGTGTCAATTTCTGGTGTACAGCATAATACTTCAGTCATATAGGAACATACATATATTTGCTTTCATATTCTTTTTCCCCATAAGTTACTACATGATATTGAATATAGTTCCCTGTGCTATACAGTATAAACTTGTTTCTCTATTATATATATATATCAGTTAGTATCTGCAAACATTATTAGTTTATATTATTATTGCCCTAGGATGCATGCTTCCCAATCCAAAATTATATAAACCCCCACCTTTGTATTACTAGAGATTACTCTTTCCTTATTTTACTCTTATAAATGTCTTTTATCTGAAATGTATTCGTTCAACTATGTGAATCAGGGACTACCTTTTCTCTGCTCCTTCAAATGAATAGCCAGTTGCCACAATACAAAAATTATTGAATAATATATCACATCTTCTTTTGACTTTCAATGTCACTTTTATTATATACTAAATTTTTAAATTTACTTGGGAATGTTTCCAGGACTTCTATTGTTTCATTGATCCTATACCAGCACCACATTAATGCTCTAACGTTATGATATGTTTGAATTGGTTGTAGGAGAAATTCTCCCTTATTACTCTCCTTTTCCAAACTTTCTTGGTTACTCTTATGTATCTATTCTTCCTTGTAAGCTTTAGAGTTATTTTTTAAAGTTAAAAAAATGGAAAATTTAATTGAGATTCATTTATGGTCTAATTTAGAGAGAATGTAATTGTTAGTGTAATTAAGTCACCTTTCTGGGTTCCTGGAAAATAAACAGTGTTTTGTAAAAGCTGATTACTTTTTAATGCCACTGAGAGTGTGGATATAAAATTGCACTAGTTTTAGACTCCTTTTTTACAAGTTTTCATGTAGCAAGTCATGCAGAAGAAATGGCAGATATCCACTAGAAAGATTAGTGAAGGAAAATGAAGTTTTATTTGGGAAAGAAAAACTTTTAACTAATAAAAAGACCTGGAAAGAGATCCCATTTTGGCCGCCGACTACCTGGACAACACTTTGTTCTTAGAATGTGGCCGTCTGGCCTTCTTCCTTTCTTCTTGCTATGCTCCAAAGAGCAAATATTTGGTATTTAGGAGTCTTTTTTTCTTTTGACTTGAAAAGCCTTACATCAGTGATTTTACCATTGCTTTGAAACTAATCTTCTAAAGATAGAGAAGAAATAGTTCTAAAAAAGCAAATTAAATTGCACTTTAAAAAAAAGATTTTATTATTTCTGCTGTTACTTAAGAATGGTGAGAAAGTTTTACAGTCTTGTGGAAAAGTGATGTAGCATTTCTTCCACCAACTACAAAAAGTGGGTAATCTTTTTAAATCGTTACCTGATACTTTCATAATTGTCTGGAAGTGTGTGGAGAGAAGAGTGAGTAAGGTGGCCTTGAGGTGAAAAAAGCAGGGGAAAACCTTCTAAGAATCAGATAAACGTGTGGAACAGGAGATTTTGATACCCAAGGTCAAAATCTGTTGTTAAAAGTCACAAATAGCACTGGGTAGTATTTTATAAAGAGTAAAAATATTAAGTTGATAATCTTCCAATGTAACATTCATTTCTTATACATATTTTAAAAGAGATCAACTTAAGATGCAAGATCTCCTTTCTCCTCAGAGCCCCACCTCCACCCACCCAGGACCTCCTTTTTCCTCAGAGAGCCCTCCATTCATTCTCAGAGTCCGCTCAAGACCTCCTTTCTCCTCAGAGCATCCTTTCGTTCTCTCTCCTCAAAGTGCCTGCAGGACCTCCTTTTTCATCAGCGCACTCTCACGATCTCATTCCTCCTCAGAGACCACCTCCCCCCAACATCTTTCTCCTCAGAGCAACCTCAGGACTTCCTTTCTCCTCAGAGTGCCCTTAGGCAAAATCTCTCAGCCAAGGGAGTTAGTTTTGATTTTTTTATTAAATAAAATGCTAGAAGTTCTTAAAATGTATTTTATTTGTCTGACTTAAGAAAACTAAGACATGTTCAGAAACTTGCTGTCTTGATTCTACCATAAAGATTCAAGTTAGATGCATTTTTACATAGCAACACGAGGTAATTCCATGGTTCTCCCCCTAAATTCCCAGCGCTCCTCTGGGTCTTTCTCTGCGTGTTGTCTGTCTCCGATAGACTGGGTGGGGGGTGGTGTCTGAGTGTGCGAAATCTCCAAGTGGATTTTTTTTCAGTTAATAGTGATGTGTGATACAGTATTCACATGATCATCTTCTGATTTCTTAGACCTGAAATGGCCTATGGGAGCTCAATGGTGGGATTATGTTTATAACATTTTGGCAGCCATAGTGATGGGTTTGCAACCCAAGGAACAAACTTGGGCAATTAGATTTCCCCACTAAGGCCTGGCTGTGTTAGCATATTGGATTTCCCAGAATGTGATAGCTTTCCAAAGAAATAGTTTCTACATGGATTTGACATCAGATTTTTTTTTTTTGATAAATATATGAGAGAAAAGGATCCATCTCTAATTTTTCTCTAGTGTTTACAGATATCACTGTAAATGAAATGGCTATGCAAATAGGAAACACAATCGCTGAATTTGTTTTAGAGAGTTCTCTGTTTATAGAAATACAGCGTTCATTTGTTGTACCTGGTGGCTATCAACTGCTCAAATTGTGCTGTAGACTCGTTAACAAGTTTGTTGAAGTTGCACATTATAATTTTAAAGGAGTTAATTGAATACTAATCCAAAGCACAGCACAAAAAATTATTTGAACCATTCCAGGGAAAGCCGAAAATCCCACCAGCTGCCTTGGTCTTAGTAAATCCCTACCCCAGTGAAACTGAGAAAATGAATATTCAGTATTTTTTCCATTTGAGTCTCTTGACATTCTATTGATTCACTTTATTTTCCCAACAATTTTCTGACAGGTTTCCCAATGTGGATTCTGTAAATTCTTTGATATTCGTCTTGTGATTGCCTTTGAAAATGTGCACTGTGGCCAACTTCGGGCTGGGGCTTAGAATTTAGGAGCCCCGAGCCCCTTAGTCCTCAGGAGCCAGCATATTTGTAGAATTTTACTGCGTTACCACGTGATCTTCAGATCTGGGACAGAGTCAAACCTCAGAAATGGAAAGAGGTTCGAGAGTGCATGAAGCTTAAGCTATGCTTGTGAAGCAAGTTACTGTTCTGAAGGATCTCAGGAGCAGAGAGAAGTGGGGGACGGCTGGACCTGAAGATTATGCCGGTAGCAGAAAGGGAAGAAAGGAAGTTACTTAACGAAGAAAAAGTAGAACAAAGAAACTAACAGGTGTGGCAGGAAGGTAGTATTTACCCCAAAAACATTTCTAAAGGGGATAGTCCATTGCATGTAGGAAAAGTGGTGATGACCTGTGTAGGAGAGCGCAGGAACAGGGGAGTCTTGTGCCTTTGCAGAATCTAAGAATCAGTCAGTGGCTCTCACTCACAATTTACTCAGTTTTGTACCTCCTAGTGTCTAGCTCCAAGCATTGCATATAGTAGCAATGATATGTACTGTGGTTATCCCCATTTTACAGATGAGGAAACTGAGGCACACAGAGGCTTAGTAAGGGAGTGGTGGAGGAATAAGAAAAACGCAGTTAAGAGTGACTCCAAAGTCCATGCATTTCACCACTGACATGCCTGCCTCCCACCCAGTGAGAGAATAGATATCCTTGCCTTTGGCGGGGGAGAGCATTCAGTTAATAACTGGAGATTGACGTAGGGCACGTCTACTTCTCAAACTCATCACAAGCAGTGCCTCCAGATCCCGGGTGGGAGAGGCATGGCTCAGAGTGATTGAAAGCACTGTTGCTGAAAAGTCTGGGCAGAGGGAGGGGGCCGCTGTACCTCCCAGGCCCTTGGTTGACAGTCTGGCATCTGGAAGACAGTGAGCAAAACCCCTGACTACAGCTGCTCATCTCCCAAGTGGGTGTCCACAGAGATTAATTTTGTCAAAGTGTGAGCTCTCAGGCAACATGGGAGCCCAGGCGTGTTAGCCGTCACCCGATAGCTCTGTAAACACGAGGGAAGGGTGCTGGGTGGCCACATCCCGGGACCTTCTGTCTGGGCGGCTGTCTCCTCGAGAGAAAACTTTTGCTCCTCCAAGACTGGGATGGAAAACTTTCACCTCCTACCAAGTCTGGTGCCCCCTAGTCTGCAGAGCCTCAGATGGGGTACAGAGGGATTTCATCTTAAGTCAGAAAGAGAGGGGACACAGAGGTTAACAGACAAATAGCTGTAATGTGAGCAGACTTCTTAAATTTAAAATTTTTTTAAAAAAACCCTCCCCTAATGACTTGGTGATTTTCACAGTAGTAAATGTGCTGACTTAAAAAATCCGTGGGAGGTCAATAATTTTCCCTCTGCCTGTCACTGTGCTGATTGTGGCTCCGATGCACCTTAATTACAGTACCTACAGGTGGAGTATTATACAGTGTTTACATTAATCAGAATAGATTTACTGAGGGAAATAAAACTGCCGGCTTCCTTAGAGCTGCACTCGTATCAGGCAGCTAGGGGGCTGGCGGGCCTCTGGGTTAATTCCCCGGGGCTTGGAGCCGAGATCCCACCTCATGGAGCCGATGGTCCCAGAGTATCTCCATTCCAAGCTGGAGTGCTATGCTGAACTAAGGAATCAGAGAAACTTCCAGAAACTGGATTTTCTGATGAGAAGGTGAAAGTGTGTGTGTGTGTGTGTGTGTGTGTGTGTGTGTGTGTGTGTGTGTGTGTGTGTGTGTGTGTATGTAGAAAAAGAGAGAGAAAATGAGAAAGACTGTGCAATTATTTAAAGAACCAACTCTCCATGGTCTGTGGCCATGGGGGACAAGAGGAACTCAAGTCACGGAAGGGCATATCTTGTCCCCCTACCCCCAGATCTTATTTCTATATGGGGAGGAAGAGGAGGGCAGAACCCCACTGGGAGCAGATGATGGTGCACACTGCCATCCAGCTGAGGGTTGGGAGGAGGGTTTTGCTGTTGGTGGTGGTGATTTTTTTTCTATTTTATTTTGTCTTGTGCATTTTACATGAGGCTTTAGGGTAAAGTTGACTAGAAGAGAGGCCAACAGCCTCCACTGATCCAGAAGGACAGTTTAGGTCGGTGGCGACCGTCTTCAACTCTTCCCTTAATCTCTGCCCTTTACATTCCTCATCCACAAAATGGGCTTAATAGTACTACCTGCCTCCCAAGGGCACTGTGGGGTTTTTTAAGATGATATGCATAAAGTGCCTGTAACAGTGCTCGGCACATGGCAGGTGCTCAGTTAAAGTTAGCTGTGATCGGATGTCATGAACATGCACTTTTAGAGGCAATGAAACTTAGTTTCTAGTCCTGTCTGTACTAGTTAACGGTAGCGGTGTTATCCATGTTACTAAACCTCTCTCAGTCTTAGTTTCCTCATCCATAAAGTGGAGATAACAGTACTTTTCAGTGAGGGTTGTGTGCAAAGTGCTGTGTATACAGAGAGCACTCATAAGTTTTAGTTATTATTAGCAACAAACCGGGGTGTTTTCTGATCTTTAGGAAGAGACACTGTGCGAAGTGCCTGATCAAGTAGTCAAAGTGACTTCTTCTTTTCAAGGTGGTACTTTATTTTCTAGTCGTTCCCAGCAGGTCATGCTTGGGTTCTTGGTTAGATCTAGACTTGGCTAATGGAGTCCCGGGGTGTAATCTCCATCCACAAAGAGGAGCTTGCACAGGACATGTGCCTGAGAGAGAAAGCCCCGAAGAGGGTTCTGAGGATGACACAGAGCTAGAGAAAAACATCTCCCTGGAAATAATCCACAAACATTTCAGAGCCAGTTCTCTGAATCATCCCCGTTCAAGAAATGGACAAAGTGCTTGACAGTTTATATTTTCCAAAGAACTGACCCATCCATCTTTGGGAATCACATCCTTGTCACTACTGTGAACCAGAGTCGGGACGCCCTCGTGGCAGAGCCAGACCCAGCAGGCAGGGGTGGATCAAGGGGACAAGTTTAAGGCAGCTTGAGTCCCTCCAGAGTCTGGGCTTTGGATCCATCCTCACCTTGGCTGAATGGCCTTTCTGCAGGAGTGATTTTAGGGTTAAAAAAAAGTCCAAAGAGGTGGGGGGGAGTGTGGAGAGAGAGGGAGTGAAACCCGCCCGCCCCGCCCTTCTCTCTCCATCCGGCCTCGTTTACTCTTCTTTTACATTTATTAGAGAAATGTGAACTCCAAGTGTGAAATGAGAGAGTTCCCAGACAGAATAGGATTTTGGCGGCCTTTGCTGGATCTTCTCTTCTCTGTGTTGTCCGTTACTTCAGCCTCTCTTCGCCCATCATTGCTGGAAAGCAAAATGCTCACGGAGGTCCACCGTCATGCTAGAGGACTTGAATGATCTGACTGTAAAAGGTCCAGATCCTTCAAACTATTACTTCTTGCTTCTGTGGCCTAATTAACCCCGTCCCTGTCCCCTCCCTGCCCAACCCCCAGCAGCTCCAGACTGGACTTGGCTTTGTGGGGAGGACATTGCGTGGCCACACAGCCCCTGTCTCACCTGGAGACCTTTTTGCCACTTGCAAAATTATATTGTTTCATTTCAGGGCTTGCAGAGAAAGCTGACTTTTTTTTGCATTACTACTCATTCCATTAACACCTTTTTCCTTCCTTCCTCGGTGTGAGCTTTCGTAAGTTGGTTTCTATGGCCAGATTGCTTGGGGGCAGGGGGACACAGCCAGCTATAGCACTGTACTGTGCACTCTTGGGGAACTTACAAAGGACTCAGATACAATTCCTGCTTCTCCGTTCCCATCAGAACTTCAACAAAATGATGTTAGCAGAGTAAATGGCTCACTGACGTTTAGCAATCTAGTGTTCTAGAACCAAAGTGGATCTGAGGGATTATAAAAAATTAAGCCCTCAGTTTAAAAATAAGGACAGTGAGACTCAGAAGTGATGCAGAGTATGACTGAGCTCAGTTCCTCATTACCTAGCCCCCAAATAAATGCCTTCCCAAAGCTGCCCTGAGGTTTCCCATGATACAGAATAACTGTTTAGCCATGAATCTGGAGCATAATCTCAAGATACATAACTAACTTAAGTCCGTGATAAATATTAGAACATTTTAGGATGATCTGTTTAGTCTTTTAATCCAGATAAACAGAACCCTGTGTACAATAATGACTTTAGAACTGTTGCTTTAATGGAGAGAGGGGAATAATTAGTATAGTATTTGCTTGTATGCGAGGTGGACGCTTTTGTGATCAAAAACCCTTGGTAAAACGAAGTCCTCTAAGCCATCATGCACAATGGTAGTAGAAAAAGAAAGTCCTGGGCTCTCTGGCAAGAAAAGGTTTGCTATGAAAAAATTCACTTGGGCAGGAAACTTCACAAATTATAAACTAGCGGCATTTCCAAATGAGTGGCATTTTCCTTTATGGCCCTTTGAAGCGTGCAAGGTCCCTCTGAAATGATTATATAAGGGACTGGTTTTATTATGGGAGCTCGCTTGGTATCTCCGCCGCCAGTCGGCTATCCTGGAGGAAGACAAGCAGTGTGGCTGATTAAGAGGACCCACGCGGAATCTCTCGGCCTGATTTCTGGCCCTGGTGCTGCCTCCACACAGCTGTGTAACTGCACTTAACTCCTCTGTGTCTGTGATCTTTAGTTTCCTGTCTGAAGTCTTGCACTAGAGAATCTCCAATAGGCTGCCAGACTTAGTAAAACTAAACACTTAAAAACACAGGCTTCTAGTTAGACTGGAATGGCAGATGAACAATGAATTTCATTTTTACATAGAAGTATGTCCCACACCATATTTGGAACATTCTTATCCTAAACAACGTCATTGGTTTTCTGAAATTGAGCTGGGTATCCTGTATTTTATCTGGCAAACCTAGTCTCTAAAATCCTTTAGATCTGAGATTGGAATTCTGTAATGAATGTCTCTGACTTTGTATTTGTTTCTAAGAGAGAGTGAGCTTGCTCAGGGAGGGGAGCGGGAGAGAAGCAGTCCCCTGAAAGACCAGCCGGTTTCCAGTCCACAAAAGGATAGTTCATAGCATCTAGAGGAGCAATGTTTTAGAAAACTCTCTTCATTTTGAGAGAGCATGCCTGAGAAGACAGCAGCCTTTCCTCATAGTGCAGGCCCCTCCCATGTCTGAGGGCCCAGGCAGCTCTGTCCCAAAACTGTCTCATTCATAGGCAGTGCTGTGAATGCCCTAGAGAGAGCCGGGTGAAGAAAGATCATTTCCAGTCCTTTCTGTATGCAGAAGCAATTACAGTTAATCCTTGCTCCATGCCATCATACACTGAGGTCCAGAAAATCCCCACGACAAGGGCCTAAACGCACCATCCTTTAGGGGAGGCCAGGAATGGTTCTGGGTTCCTCTTTCTCCCTAGGTGACATGGAGAGGACCCACAGCCACCTGATTTTGTTTTGGGGCAGGGTGCAGGGGGAGGGGGACAGAGCAAGATACAGGGAAGGGACGAGAGATGCTAGAAGTCAGTGTTGCAGGATGGCAAGTGCAGTTAGCAAAAGGCCTGGTAGCCAGAGGCAGGAAGAAAATAGTAAGATTTCCAACATAGCCTTAAAATATAATTGCAGATAGCGCTTTATCCTGTATTACAGTGCGGTCCCTCCCTGAAGAGTAATGACCACCTCTTTGGTCCATTTAGTTTGGGTCTTTTACAGTCTATCAGAGATGAGTTTCCTGGAGTCTGGGATCCCATGCAAGGCAGTGTGGAAACATGCAGAAGTGTGTTGATTGTATTTCCACGGTCCTCATATTCTGCCCTTGAGAGGAGCCCTCCCTCCACTGAGTTCTGGAATGGATGGGCAAACAACCCAGTGTCTCCAAAAGCACTTCTGAATAATCCCCTGCCACACACACACACACACACACACACAACTAGGATATGAATGAACCTGGACACCCAGACAGCTTCTCTGAAATTCTACCTTATCTCCGTAAAGAAGCACACAGAGCTGGGGTGTGAAGACAACATGGTTAGGATACAAAGTTTTATGGACCGGGAGAAAGGAGGAAAACAACTCTTTGCTTTGGATGCAAATAAACTCAGCTTCACCTTTCATGCTGAAAACCTGTGCCCTTGGCAAGCCGTCTGGGGACTGTTCCAGAGGTATTAATCTTCCTCCGTTTGCATGTTAAATAGGTCTTTGGAAACTGTTTCTCTACCCTTGCTTTTTCTCTCCAGCACAATCTCCCTCTCTCTTTCCTTTTTTAGTACAGTCAGAACTCCCCAGCAGCAGGGAGCCCCCCCGGGAGGGAGGTCGGGGTACCGACTTCGGTGGATTTCCGAGCCACCCCTGGCTGTGGGGCCGGCCAGCAGATGGCGCTGTGCCGCACGGTATGGCCCCTGCGTGCCGGCCGGCGCTGGAGCGGGCAGCCAGGCTGCTCCAAGTTTCTAGTGCCATTCCTGGACCGAAACAAATGTTTGTGGAATTAAGTAGTGATTTCCTTTAGTCTGCGCGACTCTTACTGGCTGTGTTTTCAGGCTCTAGATGTTAACATATGCCATATATTGCTTTTTCGGGGGGGGGGGGGGAATCAGGGGTTTCCCAGCACATTTAAACCCATCCTAACTGCTCACGTCAAGCAGGTCTGCATTTTCTGATAAAAATAACCCATAACAATTCCATATTAAGAGCTAGACTGGTTGGGAAGACAAAGAAATGCTGACAAATGTAAGTAAACAGGGCACCTAAGATTTTTCCTTCTAAATAAACAAGGGAGGGGGGAGGGGGATTCTTTTACAGACTCAAAAATAAAGCGTGAACGTACACCCGATACAACTTAAGGCTTGGGTGGAAAGAGAGCCGGGGCTGCTGGCTGCTGGGAGTGGGAGGACGGGAGTCGCCTTATATGATTGCTGGCAACACTTGGGTGCAATGACTATATACCTATATGAACTGTGGAGAAAATTTAGGAGATGTCCTGGAGATCCCAGGCTACTTGAGGGCACAGCCAGAAGGCCACGGGTTTTCAGAACCAAGCTAAGCAGCAGTGGATTAGGGTGACAGAATTGTCAGAGCTTTTGCTCCGCCGTCCAAATGACCCCATTAGCTAGGGCTCAGTATGTATTTAATGCTGCCATAAAAACCCGTCTTCTCAAAGTAAACAAGGCAAGTCTGTGTGCATCTCCAACAAGATGCATGCAGCTTTGTTTGGGATAATGGATTTGACATGAGTAAAAACAGTGGGGATTAGATGGACCCAGCACGGATAAATATGACTAATTGTCATCTCCTCACGTCAGCATAAACATGGCTAGCACTGCAGACTAGGAGGAGATGGGGCAGCCAGGGAGTTTGGGTGGGACTAGGCGCTGCGGAATCGATCGTAACTGATTGATCAAGCAGGCGTGGACTGGATCACTGAGGAGGTTTTTGCCTTGCCTGCGGATGTGAACATAGCTTTTTAGAATTTCCGAGCATTTTATTACTTAAATTGGGCCGTGCGTTGCAGCCCTGCCGAGTGAGCACACAGCTGTCTGCCGTGTGCAGAGCAACTTTGTGGGCCTCCCTTTCTTAAATGTTGACTAAACTTCTAAAATTGGCAGAACGTCCCCATCACTTTTTTTTTTTATACAAAAGAAGTGGTTTTGAAATCCTGTTTTAGACTTTTCAAAAGTTTTCAGCAAGAGACTCAATTATTCTCTTTATACACATAGAGATAATGTTTAACTTTCTTAACCTGTTTTACTGTTTTGTTTGTAAATCAGGAACTACTGCTATGTTTTTTTTTTTTTTAGATAATGAATAAGTATATCTAGTACTGAAATACATACTTTTAAATTAAGAAATATTCTCAGACTTTGAAACTTAATCACTGGAAACAGTAATTATATTTATGGTGATTAAATCACATAATGAAGTATATTCATTTACTAACATATGGTTTTTAGCAGTTAATGCTGTTTTTTTCACCTGTTTTCATTTTTTAAGCTAAAGTTCAAAGACATTTTTCTAACCAAATGTCGCTTATTATGTGAATGTATGCTGTTTGTACCACGAATATTGTTAACACAGTGAAATGAAACTTTAGTTCTGCCCCTCATAGCAATATTGAAGGCTTACCAGATATTACAAACATTGCAAATTCTATCCATAATATCCAGAAGCTGAGTTTGGATCAAATTTAGAGCTGTCTTTCAGACAGAGCCACATCAAATTTAAAATTAGTCAAGGATTACAGTTTGCTATGAAGAATGTCTCCACCTCCAATATGAGCAAATGTCATCAAAGTGAAAGGGAAAAAAAAAGAAAAGAAAAGAAGAGATGTGATTGTTTTGACACAAGTGAGAGAAGGTTAGTGTTGCTTCATTTTTAACCTCGTTGCAAATTATCTTTTAACCACCCTGATATTTCTGCGTGGAGATAATCACATCTCATCAGCCTTCTCAAAACCCGGCAGCTCCACACCCAGCGCTAATGCTTCTTGTTAAATCATATTGCTAAACAAAATGTTACAGCTCCCGCAGCAGACTGATGGAGATCAGCTTCGCTGGACGCCCTCTTTTTTTTTTTCTTTCTTTCTTTCCAACATTTAATTTTATTTTCTTTTCTTGGATAATTTTAATCTTACAGAAGAGTGGCAAATGTTTTTCCTAGAAAGTCAGGACATGAGTTTAGAAAAAGTAGAAGCAAATCAGCCCTTAGATGATGATAGAAACCTGTTGAAATTCTCCTGGGAAAATAATAAACAACAGATTCACAGGCACATTTAATAGAAGAAAATCCTTCTCTGGGAAGGCGGTGAAACATGGGACTTCAGGAGAAGAAAAAGTGACCCTGGTTTTAAACATACACAATCAATTATTCCTTAACATCATTTAAGAACTCACATATCACCGAGGTTTAATAAACTCATCAAGAACACTGGGCTTATTTATTTGAGCAGTTTTGCATCTGCAGATGTAAAATCAAAAGCCCCCTGCTTAACATTTGAAAAACTAGTATGTAAATGACTGACTGCCTTATCTTTACACAATTCGCCTTAACTTCACTTCCTCTCACTTTGTCATTTGATTTGTACGCTTTCCAAATCAGAGTGACTATCATCTATTAGTCCCCCTGGTGACAGAGGGCAGGGCGTTGTTGTATCCGAGTTAATAAAGCAGAAACACAAGGCTAATTACTGGGGAGATAAACCGTGCTGGCAGGGGTTACCTTCCTCGAGGTCTGGAGCTATCTGCACCCAGACATTCTGTAGGGAGACTGTGTGCACTAAGGACAGACAGAGCCCAAGCAGGTGGGGTGGGCTTGTTTCCATACTGCAATACTGATAAATGTCAGGAATCGTCTTCCCAGGAGGATGATGTGGCAAATTGTACATCTACAAGGGGAAGCAAGTGCGTATTCATTAATCAAATGAGATAATTGGGGGCGGGGGTGCAGGTGCTTCATACCTTCAAGGGGCAAAACAAACAGAAAGCAGCATTTTTGTTACCAGGGCATGGGTGTATGTTTAAATAAGTCTTCATACACATGTGTTGAATAGCACTGTGATGATGATGGTGGGGGGGGGGTGTGTGTGTGTGCGCGCGTGCGCGCGCGCGCGCGCGCGAGAGAGATTGAGAATGCCTCTCTAATACCAGCAGTTACACAGTTACACCCTGGAATGTATCCCTCTGTGGGAAAAATAAAATATATGGATATTATCTATAGAATATACAGAGTCATACTATATACAGCATAATGACACAACAACTTTTAGAGCATAGAACCTGATTGAAAAGCTGATGTGTTGATGATTCAGAGGCCCATATTGTGTTTTTATAGGCTTAAATCATGTGTATAGGACTGTACCATATTTATGCAAAATGCACAGGCGTGCTGAGAGATTTCCCCCATCCTGTGTACTTTTTCATATGCAAGACTTCAATACTATTATCAATACTGCCATCCTCTCCGATTCCCTCCCCTCAAAGTAAGCAAACAAAAAAGCCTACCTGTGTAACTAACTAGCTAACATTTAGGAGATATTCATAAAAAGAGAAAAAAATAATACAGTTCTTGACTCCTGATTTGGATGGTTACAGTTATCAGTGGATACTGTAGCAAAAGCTGAGAAACTGTGTTTGAGAAAGAATCTATTAATGCAGCTTTGTCCAACAGATGTTAAAATTGCAAGGTCATTTGCGCATTTGACAATGGCAATGAACTTAAGTATGCAGAATGAACTTTAATAATTGAGGAAATTGTGTAATTAAGCTGAAAGCGGCTGAAAATTACAAATAAAATTAACTCTTCTTTAGCAAGAATATTACTACTTCTATTACCAACCAGTTTGTGTGGATATCAGGAAAGTCTGGAAACTTTCAAGTGACTGTAGATTTATTGTGATGACTTACCGTAAAGATATTGACCTCATTTTTTTTTTTTTTAAGATAGAAATGAGCACTAATACTTCTTTTCCACAGTATGGTTCTGAATTGCCATGTGGTTGGAATTATACAAAATGGCTCATTGGCAGAGTGTGTTTTAATTTTGATTTCAGGTTTATGATCCTATCTGTGTCTATTTTAAATTTAAATGGATTACATTCAGCAAAAATCCTTTTACTAGCCTGGCTTGGCTGTCTCATACTATTAGGCTCTGTCTGTCCGGCTTCTACAAATCTGTTAATACATAAAACCATAAGAAGCCTCTTATGCTCGAACCAGGTTAGACTGAAGACATCAGATTAATATTTGATAATGTAGAAGAAGGGCCCTTAATCAGATTTGCTTATTTCATGACAGAATGTTTCTGCAATTACCATAATTGTTGTGCTAAATAATGTTTGTCTTCGTATCTGGCTTTGGGCATAATCTTCTCTCTTGAAAGCCACTCAATGTGGAACTTCAGATTCCTGCACAAAACCCAATTAATATTAAGATGACAAGCCCCAATGAGCTCCAAAGAGGCAACAGCTGAACAGACTCTAACATTCTTAAGTACAGATACTTGAGTGATCAAGTACATCTGAGGGAGACACACAATTCAATAATCCCTTTCTCAAGAAAGTCAAGAGCCCTGTGAGATACGAGGGAAATCAAAGGAGCACATCAGAAAGAAAATGACGGGTCTGGTCCTGTAGCGTCTCTATTAAAATGCAAAAGTTATGGATTTTTTTCGGGGTGATGGGAACCTTTTCTGTTTTTATTGATTTCTTTTTATAGCTTGATGATTTCTCTAAGATTATCTTAAAAGCTTAAAGAAAAAAGGGGGCCTCATCAAAAGGTATCTTGCATGACAGAAGCGTATTTAGTTTTGGTTAATGTGATGTGGCAAAGGCTCTGTGCAGTCTTGGGAAGAAAGGGATTCTGCTAGTTCATCGGCCCGGGGAAGGGCTGCAGCCTCCATGGTAAAAACCAGAATTTTACTGCCGCATTTGGCGCACGTGGTCAACCTGCCCTGCTTGCCCCTGGACCAGTGAGGAGAGCTGAGCAGGGCATTTCCCCAGAGACTGAGTTCTAACGCACTGGACTAACAAAAGTAGTATTTCTATCCGTATTGTGTAAAGCAATCGCCTTCACACCCTGACCCCCAATCTCCTAGCATCCTGGGTGACTCCTTAGATTTACAGCTACCTTTGCTGTCCAGAGGTGACATCCTAACCCATTGATTTGTAATCAGAAATTGGTTTCCTGTCACTTTAAAAGTGAGGCACTAAGGGGCAGTAAAAACAAGGCTGTCGGAGCTAAATGGAGCTATAGTTCAGGCTCGGGGCCATTACACACTACCTTTCCCATGTATTTATTACATTAAAAAACCTCTGTAGTGCACTTTAAATGGCTGGTGACACCCTCTTAGGTGACTTATTGCTCTGTGAAATCAGTTTTGTAGAAACTCTTCCGCGTGAGCCCAAAGAAAACCGAAATAAAAATAAAAGTAAAAAAAACAACCACCAGTCTGCCTGTGTTTGTGTTTAAGAATGTGCCAGCCCCAGTCCACGGAGCGAGTCTCTGTGCCCAGCATCTCAGAGACAGGAGACCCCCGCACTGGTCACCCAGCATCACCTAGAGTTCACTTTGCTCAGGGACCAGGAAAAACAAAACCGCCCAGTATGGCCCCTGTTCATTGCCTGGTAAATCTGGTGGAGCCGTGCAGGCCACCTGCCCAGTTTCGGGGTCTACCCCAAGTGGAGAAGGACACGTACTGAAGGTCATGTCCACGTCTGCCATCTCCCCCCACCCCACAACTGCCCGCCTCCCGCACATGACACCTCGACAGTTTTTTCAGATGCCCTCTTCACACTAAACAGAAGGGAACAGGGATAATTACAATCAAAACTGCCTAATTAGGGTAGAAATAGATTTCCTTGACTTAGGCTTACATTTTCTAAGATGCAAGTGCTCGAAAATTACCCAGAAAATGTTTTCAGAGGTTCCTCTTGGAAACCAGACACAGAGTCCACACAAATGCAGCTCCTGGTTGACCCCAGAGCCCCCATTTCCTTTCTCTGCTTGTCACAACAAGGCAGGATTTCTCGGGAGAGAGACCCTCACCGTGGGAGTAATCTAGATGCAGTGCACCATTGCATCAAAACAGACTCTTTGCCACACAAGCATGGATGGTTCTACTCACAGAGTGAATTGCCCCAAATTGTGAGATCTCTGAAACAAAATGTGTTCCTGTTGCCTTCTGAGGTTCCTGCTAATTAATATTCAAAGGGCTCAAAGAGGAAAAATGGATACCTAAATCATACATATGTATATGCCTTTTAAGCTTTATTATAAAGGCAAAATAACCCCTTACTTGGTTAAAATCCAACTTGAGTCAACATACAAAGGTGACTGCACTGTAATACTAGACATATCTGCATTATGTAGGCATGTTACTGCGCCACCAGAATCTCTCAATAGTAATTATTATGCCAAGCACCCTGTTGGCACAATTACACTAAAGCTCTAATTAGTAGCAGTAAGATTAGAACCCCTACATGTTAAATCTGTAGAAGCAACGCTGAGTGAAGGATTTAAAACAGTTTCAAAACATTGTATTGTCTTTATTACAGTCTTTATACTTCAGTAAAGAAGGGTTTTCTATAAAATGCACTTAAAATAATCTGGTCCTGTCACTAAAAATAGGAAAGATAAGGTAATTGCAGTCAAACCTAGTGAGTCGGCTTGCTACCTAGGTGCATTAAATCGCAAATGACAAATCTAGTGAACTCTAGTGGGAGATACATCCTTCCTCCCTGCTGGACGCTTTGGTATTTTTCCAACCATCAGCCAGGGGAACATGCAGGGACCATACTTGTCACGGGCTTGCCTCTTCATTACCTCCGCGAGGCCGGGAGGCAGGCACCAGAAGCGGATCTCGCTCACCAATCTGACTGCAGCATCCGGAGATTTACCTGTCTCCTCAGAGACTGCGGCATACCCATCGAACATAGCACGTGACTCCTCCCCTCCCACTGAGACGGCACCGGGGCTTAGCTACCTGCTGGGTTTGATACTGGATGTCTGGGTGCCAGAGCTGGGGCCTCCCTGGGAAGAGAAGCCCTGGGGCTGAGGGGCTTACCTCCACAGCACAGGTCTCCATCCAGCTGAGAGCAGGCTGGGGGTCTGCCCTCTCACACCTGAGCATTTGGGGAAAGGCAAGACAGCCACTGTGAGTTCTGATCACAGCTCTAGGAGAGGGGGGAAAGCAGACGTGGGCTGCCAAATGCCAGGTGTATCTGTCTGGATCTGGGAATCTTTTGATTGGATTTTCCCATGAAACTGAGTACTCGGGACTGTATAAAATGTTTTAAGGGCGAAAACCTAGAAGCTTAGCTAGAGGGAAAAACAAAGCCATTTCATCTGCCTGGTAGCTTCCCCCTCTTCCACCCCCCCTCCTCCCATAGCAAACACTGGTATTTGAGGAAAGCCAGACCAAGGCAGGTAGAGTTTGGTCTTCTCTGTGGTCTGGCCACTGTCACCCAACCCCAGTTATCTGCAAAAATCCCTGGTCCTGTCAGCCCACCAGGTCCCTGAGTGGAAAAATAGGGAGATCTGGGCACATGCAGGTACTGTGAAGACTACAGGATCTGGTGGTAAATCAAGCTCATGTTAAAATACAGCTCTACCTCGGCTGCCCTGTGGGTAGAACTTAGCCTGTGTACTTATGCAACATGAAAAACATGGTTATTCCGGAGGAATCGCTCCATAAACTTCTATAGAATAGATAAACATTTGAAAAAATTCTCCTGGGCTTTTCCACTGAAGCCAATGCATTATTTATTTCGCTACTGAAATGCTCAACCAAACACCTTGGGCAGTCTTTAGGGTGAAAAGAGGACGTGGAAATCCCAAAATGTTAGCATAGCTCTACTTTAGTGTCACTAAACGGCAGTTATTCCCCTCCGCCAACAAATTTGCCATAATTACGGTGGTACCCAGTGAGTGTGCATTTGTGCATCACACATATACAGACTTTCGAGATGTGTAGTATAACAGCTATAAAACTGTCTACAAGAATGTATAGTCATAAGAGGGCAGAAGTCAGAGGATGGCCTCTGAATCTTAATAATTGTATGTGTTCAGCCATATGTTACATCTAGAAGTGCTGTTTACTGTAAAATTGAAGACCGGGAGAGTGTGGTACTTTCTGGCTTCTATATTTTATGTTGGCTTCTCTCATAGCCCCGGACTGGAAGGAGGAAGTGAAAACATCCTTCTGCCTTACAGGTTATCTTATTGCCGTCATAACTCCAGTGTTTACACACACGTATGTTTTATCTACAAAAAGATATCCACAGGAGAGCTGATCTTCTGCAACTGTTACAGAACTATTAAATGTATATTAGCATGGTCATTTTTATTTAATGGAAACAAATAACAGTTCATCATATTGGAAGGGTTAAGTGGGTTTACTTGGTAAAGGGCAAATCCCTTTGGATGCTTTCTTTTTTTAAAGAATAGCCACAGTCGCTGACAGATGGTCTTTGTCTGAGTGGAGCTGAGGACAGATACAGTTTCTTTTTACACATTTATGAAAGTTGTAGGTATAGATGCTTGGTAATATGCAGAGGCCCAGGAAAAAGAGCAAGCTTGGTGGACAGAGAGGGTTAGATTTCAGATCAGTGACAGATGGCTGGCTTAGCAGAGTCAGATATAATTAAAAGCGGGGAGGTGGATGGAAAGAAACCACTTTCCATGTAGAAGTTGCATCTCTGAAGACAATAGCAGCGTATAACGTTCAGCTCCCTTCCCAACCTGGTGGCAAGTTCTTACATTTAAATTCTTACTTCGAATATGCATTTTACGTTTGCCTTTGCAGAAGAGGCGGGGCTATTCTTTCTTGATCAAGTTTGTCAAAGGGAAACTGAGAAACGACATAATTAACAATTGGCCTTTCAACTTGGCCAGCGGAAAGTACTTCCGTTTGCGCAACGATGCTGGATATTTACACGTGGGTCCTTACCCACAGCACTCCCCGGTTTGGGCAGATTTTTATAAGCCTATTGGTAAAATCCACATTTTTGCTTACTCCATATGCATCGTTTAAACCTATCACATCACTATAACCTTCATCAAATAACCATACAACATATTTAGTGTTAATTTGTCACGCTGAAATTATTCATCGGTGTCTTGAGTAAGTCCGATGATATTTATGGGTTATGCCATTCCATGTTTTCTGGCAATGCAGTTTGCTAGATTTCATAGATTTACTGTGTCTGCTTTTTTATGACTGACATAGCAATAACCAGATTGCCGAGATATTTATGTTGTTTGTGGCTTAGCAAGATAATTAAAGGATATAAATTAATCAAGTGCAATTAATTAGAAACTTTATGTTCGCAGCAGTCCTTCTTTGCATGTATAATTTATATTTATTGATTTACTGGCTTTCATTAGCCTATGAGATAACAGCAAAAATGCATTAGAGAAGAAAATGTACAATTAGCGTGAGAGTGAACCTTGGCATAATGGATAGATCAGCTCATGTTTGGGGCAAATATAAAGCTTTGTTAACTGTCATAAGCAGTTACAATTGATGAGTGGTATTTCACTACATATCTTTCAGCTGATTAACGGCGTTTTTAAAGAGTCCCCTTAATGGGAAGCTGATAGGTTGGCTGAATTTACATTTTAATCAGAGTATTTATGATGGAGGCAGCCCTCGAAATTCATTGGCAGAGGGTGAGGCGACATTTCCTGAGGGACTGGAGCAGGGGGTGGGCTTTGGAGTGTGTCCACTCGTCTATTTCTTCTCTTGTTATTTGTCTGGCGGGGGAGGATAGGGGGGGCACTAGTGGCCTCCTCATCACTGGCCGCACTCTGGCTAATCCCTGGGAGAAAGGACCAGATGCGCCGGATGCCAGGAGAGGGGAACCCCAGTCACGCTTGCGTGTCTTCTGTCACTGGGTGTCAAATGCCAGCCCCATAGGCAGCAACAAGGGCTCCCAAGCTTCGTCATCTAGGGCTCCCTGGAGGAGGGAGAGACACCTTGGCCGGAGGAAGGGCAATGCCCTGGTTGAGACTGCTACTCCTGTTTCCTAATTGGGTTGAAAGCCAACCCAGCCAGCTCCAAGGAGACCACACAGCAGACCGCAGCCCCGGGTCCAGAGGCATATCTGCTCACGCCCCACTGCTCAACAGCTTCCCTTTTGAACCTAGGAGCAGGGTCTGCTCCTGAATTGTCAGCCCTTACCACACTGGTTCTTTCAAGCAGGAACAGGAGTTAGGATGCTGAACAGTCGAAGGACACTTTTGAAAGGGTCTGGTAGAAGTAAATCCTCACATAGCAATACCTTTCACCTTTCTTCAAAAAGGGGGAGGGAGTAACAAAAAAGAGTATGAAAAGGAATATATAGGAATATATGTATGTATATGTATGACTGAAGCATTATGTTGTACACCAGAAATTGACAAAACATTGTAAATTGACTAGACTTCAATAAAAAAAAAGAAAAAAAAAAAAAAAAAAGGAGGATTTCTCCTCCAGAATTCCCACTAGAAGATCAAAGTGGTCTCTTCCATCACCCTTTAGAGCCATTACGTGTCCAGAAGTTGAGAGGGGACAAAAGCTCTCTCCTAAGCTGATACTCTGTTTCCATGTCATGGAGCCCGCAGGGGCAGGTTGGATCTTTTTGTTCATTAAAATAGACTGTCATGAGCAGCCCCCAACAGAAAACACCTCAGGCCTGGATAATTAGTAAGGCCACAGAGTGGGGTTCATGTCTTGGCTGGTCGAGTGGCCCGTTAATGGGCATCTCTGCAGGAGAGGACCTATTTCTTGTCATTCCCACATGGCGATGGGACAATAGGGCTAGACAGCCGTGTTATATGTTTAGTGGGCATCCCCAACGTGGTCTTTATACTGAAGAATGTCAGGAAGCCCTCTGGAACAAAAAAACACAAAAGAGTGTTCCCCCAAGGGGGCTCATTCCTGATTCAGAGACAAACCAGGGAGATCTTCAGTTCTGCGCAGAAAATGACTTGAACAGCGTGAGACCGGGGGTCTGGTCTTTTCTCGAGCAAGGACAAAAGCCGTTGCCTTGAGTCCTGCTGAAGGCCTTTCCCTCTTCTTATTTCTGTTCCTCTGCAGCCTGAGGGTTCAGAACTCCGTACCTGATATCCTAGTGGAATCCCGTAAGTGTGGATTGAATATTGACTGAATCGTCCCTGAATCTTCTCGCCCTGGGGCAATTAGAGTTGAACTATGTCCAGGGAAGCTAGGCTACAAATAAGAAATTATTTTTCATTTATCTCAGAGAGAAGAAACCAGAAATGAGCAAATATGAGATTAATATAAATGAAGGAGGATACAGTTTCTGCTGTATGTGCTGATAAACCCCTTTTTTTCCTTTTCATACTACTTATTATTATCATTATTAGTATTATTTTACCCCACAATTGCCTTAGGATGTCATCCAAGAGGAAGAGCTCTATCGGCTGGTGAAAGCTCCACAGTATTATTTATTTCATGTAATAAAATGTATGTAATGATCATGATTAATGTTTGTTTATTGTTGTATCATTGTGTTTTCCTTCCAGTCTCAGTGTGATACTGGTTTAATTAAACTTGGTAGAGGGGTGGGAGTGGGGTTGGGTGACAGTCTTCGGAACTTTATACAATAATGGAGTCTGCATTTGGTTGCACTTACATGTCGATTAAGACGAAGATGTCCCCATAAATGACTGACTCTGTTTGTTCTTTCAAAGGAAAGTCCATTCCCCTTCCTTGATTGTGTAATTTACAGATAAATGTGTTGTGCCTCAGACCAAATGCTTTTAAGTACAGAAATTGCAATGACAGTAGACATTATGGTAATTGAAGAGCGCTCTATTTTAGGTTTTTCTCTGATCACATGAAATGATTATCAGCATCTTCCCTAGCCATAATCGTGCCCCAGATTCCAAATTATTTTTTATTAGTTTGTTATCCAGCGTAACTGTTCAGGGAAGAGAAGAGCTAAGAGGGAATAGCAAAATATTGTCTCTGCTGGTTGATTGTCTCCTCTAAGGAAAAAATTAGATAGGTGCAGTCAGGGCTATTTTTTTTTTTCATTTTTAATGCACCCAAAATTAGTTGGCCAAGACTCCTATAATTTTCTCATTTCTTTAAGAAAATCAAGTGTGTGTCCCAAATGGAAGCCATAGAGCTTTGAAATAAATTAATATGTTTTTTAAAGTTTTTAAAGCTGAATTCAGATGTGCCTTAACAATGAAAGCATTTTATAGTTTGCAAAACACTTTAATATCGATCATCTCATTTTAGCATCACAATCTTTGAAAGAAACAGGATATGCAATTCTTTTATCTAGGACATGTGTCATACTATGATATACATATGATACTAAGTATGTTTTTCTGCAACTTGCTTTTTTCCTTTCAGTAATATATTGTGATATCTTTAATGTTAATATGTAAAATTTGGGGTTTGTTGGGGACATTTAAGATGTCTTCAGGTTTCCCTTATTATATTTTTTGTTTATAAAGGAAGCTGAATTAATATTCTAGTGGATGGATATGTATACTTACGTGCACATATACATAAATACGTACACACATCCATCCATGCATGTGTATGCATATGTGCGTGTGTGCCTATGTGATTGTGTGTTTGTGTGTGAGCTCCTATAAGCATTTCAGCACAGGATGGTTTGGATAGGATATAAATCATTTAAAATATTTGTATGATAGCCTCCAAGGAGGCTCTACTTCCAGTGTAGACCCTATGCCACGATATATTCATTTTCCCACTCCTTTCAGGTCTAGATGATACCAATCTTTAAATTATTACCAACTTTATAAAGAAAAAAATCATATCACATTATTATTTAGTTTGTGTTTTCCCAATCAGTAGTGAGTAGTGAACCATCTTTTTATTAGTCACTCGTATTTCTTCCTCACAGAACTGCTCGTTCACATTACTTGCAAATGTTTCTTTTCTGTTGTTTCTCATCTTCCTAATTATTGATAGAGAACTCATGTTAATAGTAACTCCTGTTGGTTAAATACATTGTATCTCAGTCTCTCATTTGAGGTTTTATTTTGTTTACAGGGCCCTACTTAAGTTTTCTGAGTATTTTTTCTTTTTAAAAAAAATTGTATGGATTCAAATCAGAATTATTTAGGGGTTTATGGATGAAGAAAGGAAATTCAGAGAGAAGGGAAGCAACTTGCCCAAATTTATTCTGCCTTTAAGTGGGAAAGCCAAGACTTCAACCCCTGTTTGTTAACTCCCCCGCACTCTTTCTCTGCGGATGTCACCATGATGCTAGTCTGCATGGGCACCTGGAAAGTGAGTGTGACACACAGCTTCCGTATTTCAGTTACTGTCTCTATCAGCTTCTCTGCCATCTTCGACTCCCCTTCCCACTCACTTTGAAGAAAGTTTTCTGCCTATCCTTCAAAACTTAATTCCAATCACTCACCTATGAAGCTTTCCCAGATACTCGCAGCTCAGCCTTTGCCTTTCTGTCACCGCATGTGGGTGGTGTGGGCCCCTAGGGCAGCATCCATCAAAGTCTGCTTTGTGAGGCAGGTGTTTATATCACGGCTCCCTCTTGCCCTAGAGAGTGAAATTTCATAAGTTAAGAGCCTGTGGTAGATTAATTGCATTAATTAACTGATTTTTTTCTCTCCTGTATCCGGTTCCTGGCAATGTGCTCTTCACAAAGAGCTAAAATCTATTCCTCCACTCCTTGAATCTATAATGACCTTGCCACTTGTCTTAAGAGGGTGTCTGTGCTTCTGCTTACACTCTTGGTACCCTACCATTGACACCAGGTGAGCAAGCCCAGATCTGCCTGTTGAAGGATGGGATAACACAGGGAGGAGAATCATCCTAGGGGAGGACATCCCAGACAAGTCTTAAGTACTCACCTAATCTACCAAGTGACTGCAGACACATGAGCAATTCTAGCTGCAGTCTGCTGAGTCCAACCTAGACCAGCAGAAACTCCCAACCAACCCACTGATGTATAAGCCAAGTAAAATATTTGTTGTTTAAGCCACATTTGTGTGGTTTGTTACACAGCAAAAGATGACTGATAACAATCCTTTCTATAGCAAAGTAGGCCTGGTCTTATTAAGCAAGACCGTGCATAGTTCCCCTGTCTTACTCATTTTTCAATCCTTAAATATAGCCTAGCATGTTACATTTTACATAGTAGGTGTAAATAAATGTTGAACTGAATCCAGTCTCCTCCTTAAAGGGCAACTGAGAGTCTGAATATTTAAAGGGATTCTTTTGATGGAAACTATCACTTCTTAAAGCCAGGCAGAGTCTGTCCGCATTCATAGTGTAAGGAAATTTGGAATAAGCAAAAAAGATTACTGGGTGTCTCCAGTGGAAAATTATGCATTATTTAGAGGGTACTCATCTGAATTATCTGATTCTAGCCTTTCATTGCCTTTGAGCAATTTTATAGCTCCTTAAGTTGTCGAGAACCAATGGCAATGCAAATGACTCTTGTCTATGAACATGCAAATCAATTCCATCCAGTGGAGAAGCAACACCCACCCCCCTGCCCCCTGCCACCATTGCCACCATAGAAAAACCAGTTTTGCATCTATTTGCAAGTTCATTTCAATATTCCTGATCTATAAATACGATTGCTGTTTAGATTCTCCTTCAATAAGGAGTTAAATTAAATCTTTGACACTTGTTCATTTTATATTTGTATGAGAGTAATGGTTCTGCACACCCAACTTCAGTATGGGGAGGGAAATAGTGTCAGATCCCACAGTCAAGGGCTCAGTCCTACAAGACTGCCCTCTTCACCGCCACTTCAGATGCCAGTCACAAACTCAGGCTATCATCACCTGTGCTTCTGACCCACTGGCTATAGATTGGAGCTTCCAACAACCTCACCTTGGATTGGATTAATTTGGTAGAGTGGCTCACAGCATTCAGAGAAACATTTTACTCACTAAGTTATTGGTGTACTACAAGGAATATTAAAGGATACGATCAGTAGTCAGATGAAGAGATACATAGGGTGACTTTCCAAACAAAAGAGCTTCTATCCTCATGGAGTTTGGGGCCACACATTGTAGCTCATTGAAGTGTTTTTGTTTCCCAGCCTGAATGCTCTCTGAACCTTATATATAATTCAAGAACAATCAGGTGGAAGAGAAGCATAGGGCAAGGTATGGGCAGAGGGAACAGGGCTTCCATGCCCACCTCCTAGTGTGCCATTCCCCCCAGATTTCCACACGTTCACCAACCAAGAGGCTCTCTGAACACCATCACTTCCAGTTTTTATCGCTGTTTCATTACATAGCCATGGTTGATTAAATCATTGGCTGCTGGTGATTTATTCAATCTCCAGCCCTCCTTTCCTCCCTGGAAATCAGAGAAGATGGGACTGAAAGTTCCAACCATTCATTGCACTTTCCAAAAGTCGTCTCATTTACACAAACCCAGCTGTGGTGGATAGGGGCTGGCTGTAACTAACAAGACACCCATGTTACCTTTATGGCTCTGAAGCAACTTCAGGGACTGAAGACAGGAGTCCAAATACTACTTCCCATTGCTCTTGTCACTCAAGAAATTCCAAAAGTTTGGGGATCTCTGAGCCAGGAGCCCTGAATGAAGACCAGATACATGTGAAAAATGCATTTTGGTCATCTGAATGACCAAAAATATATGTCTTATAAATCACAATATGGCAGAGTCATGGTTTTACTTCTGCTTGAAAACTTTAAGAGTTTGAGAGATCTTTTCTGATGCTCTATGGATTCTCCCGACAGATCTGGTTAAATTTCATTACCAAAGTAGAGAATCTCCAGGGCTACTTAAGTCCATAGACATTTTTTCTTAGCTCCCAATTCGAATCAGGTGACTTTAAATCAGCACTAGTACCTAACTGACCCTCTGCTTTTCTGCTTTTCTTCTTCTTCTCTGCTAATTTAATGTTTTGTTTTTCGCTTTTGCGAATGGCCAATAAGTTATTTCCCATGGGTGGCAACAATAATTGGGAATTTGGTTTTGTGTTCAGACCATTTGATGATTTTTGCATATGGGTTAACAGTTTATAGAGATATAGTTTCTGTTGGGTAAGAGATGACAGAATCTCACTTGCTAGTCTTTATGTCTGCTTATCTATTTCGTGCTTAAATTAAAAAAAAATAATTTGTGCCTACTGGGAAGGAGAGCAGCTCCTCACTAGTGAGGCTGGTGAGTGTTTGTGTTCTGTGTCTTCTCTTGATCTATGGCTGAAAATGCAGAATTGAAATCCAAGATTTCTGTGTGTCTCTGTCTATAATTCAGAAAGTACTTTACCTCTCAATGTTTGAGTATATAAAGTTTTCACATCTCCAGGGGATATTAATAAATTAGACTGTAACGTGTTTTAAAGGAGTTCTGTTCTGATTGGTTTATAGAGATAAACATGCACTTATATAAATTAAACATCCCTAAAATTCCAAGGATATAAGAAAAACTTTCTAATACATTAAATGTTTTATACTTAAAAGAAAAATATTCTTACAGAAACTAACTCAGAAATACTATAATAAATGAAATTCACATAACTGAGGTAAGTTTTTGGCAGATGAGATTAGCTTCATAATTTTTGTTTAACAAAAAACCACTATATCTTCTCTTATTCGTTAGTGTCTAATGTGATACAAGCAAACATTTTTTATTATACTGCAGTATCTTTTCCTAAACTTATACAGCTTTAATTATCAAATAAGGTATCATTACTCCTATATAATATTTAAGGTTATAAAAAAAGTAAGTTTCACAAACTATTTATTTCAACAGTAATTATATTTTGTAGTATGCCAGCTTGAAGATAATTTCTGAAGTCTTTAGGTAACTTAAAACTGGGAATGATATTGAGTTAATTAATAGATAATCGTTGAATATGTAGATTATTTCTTAAAAAAGATACAATACTAAAGCATTTGTTATTAAGCATAATTTCAAGTGTATGTATTTTTCTTTCCTTTGTGTCTTTATTTGCTGCAAAGATGCCATGTGCTTGGGCTGGAATAATAAGTGTGCTTATTTTTGCCACTCAGGGCAGTTGTATAAAGGATATAGGTGGAAGTTGGGTGTTAGTGTGATGGTTTTCAATCACCCACCCTTCAGTTTGGTTTTCAGTTATCCACCCTTCAGTTTTCTCTATGAGATGGAAGTTAGTTACTCTAAGTCAAGTTTTAATTAATATAAATATTTGAGACTACATTAAAAGCAATAGTAACAGAGAAATAGAACTGTGGCCATGTTTCTGTTTTTCAAAGAAAAGAATTTTATCCTAAAGCAGTGGTTCTCTTTTGTTCATTTTTGTCTCCAGATCTGTTTATACTCTTAAAACTTACATGGGGTCCCAGAGAGCTTTGGTTTTTATAGGTTATAACTACTGATACTTACCATATTGTAAATTAAAACTGATAGCATTTAAAAATACGTATTTACTCATTCACTTGAAGCTAGCAATGTTGATTGCATTGCACATGAATAACATCTTAATGTTCGTATGCAATTGGTCCTGACCTTGCAGACCTTCTGTGATCTGTCCTAAAGTGTCAGTTTGATCCCCAAACTGAAACAGCATAACGTAAGACAAAACTTGGAAAGTGAATTTTATTACCTTGGTCTATAAATAATATCTGAGTCTGAACAGCCATGAAATGTATTAAGATCTTAGCAAATGTTTTACAGAATTTTGATGGCGAGTTTCCTTGGTTTATTGTCTTCACCTACAGCAGATGCTCCTCTTTCTGTGTGTAAGCTGCCTGGGTAACAAAGATTATGTGTCCTACCAAAGTAGTTTATTCTGACTGTTAAGTTCTTACTCATTTAAGAAAACAAAGATTCCTCACTTATAAAAGGGTTAAAGGTTGTTTACAATCATGTCATCTTCCAAGTTTATTTAAACGTTAATGTTTTATCATCCCTGATGAAATGGGTAATCAGTATTGTGTCTCAGGCATCCATGATATTAACTTAATCAAGTATCAAGTCTTCTTTGATAGTTTTTTTATTATTACCTGCTCAAAATCATATCCTAAACATAAAAACTAAACTAAAATAAAAACTTTCAAGTTATCTTTTGCACCTAGAACTCTCTTGAGATTTCTCAGAAAATCACATATTTGTTCTTTCCCCTTAGAAAAAGGAAGGTGCTAGAAATAATTAGGATTTTTTTTTAATTTTTATTGAAGTATAGTCAGTTTACAGTGTTGTGTCAATTTCTGGTGTACAGCACAATATAATACTTCAGTCATACATGAACATACATATATTTGTTTTCATATTTTTTTCACCATAAGTTACTACAAGATATTGAATATAGTTCCCTGTGCTATACAGTATAAGCTTGTTCATCTAAATTAGGTTTATCTGAAATGTTACTATTGATGAATTGCATAGGAAGGGTTATCAAATCAGAAGAGATACTCTGCCTCCTTGATATTAAATTTTTGTAAATGTGTATTTTATAAATATACATATATTTCAGAAATTGTATGCAGTGTGGGATATCCCTGGACATTTGTCAGTGCCCTCACTCTCTATGACATGCTTCTATTTATCAGAGTCCTGAAGATATCAGGCAACAACAATATAGTATTTTGGTCATGATTTTGGTTACTATCTTAGTCATCACCTCACTTTAATTCAAATCTAGCATCTTCTAGGCCAGTGGGTTTTGACTGGGGATGCAGTATGAAGTTTTTTAAAAACACATGTCTTGGTCATATTCCAGACGTCCTGAAATTCTTAGTATATGAGGTTGTTTGAGGGCATTACAATGGGCAGCAAATTGGCAAAGTAGTCCAGGTTTTTCAGAAAGAATGATGTCATCTACACTGAGCAAGTGCAGTGGGAGAGGGCTAATGTCCATGTGGGCATCCATCCCAGCAAGATGGTTATCGCTCAACGAAAACTGGACAAAGACCACAAAAAGATCCTTGAGTGTAAAGCCAAATCTGGTAAGAAAGAAAAAGGGCAAATATAAGGAAGAAACAATTGAGAAGATGCAGGAATAGAGTAATTTGGTAAACAACTTTCATTAAAAATTATTAAAATGGAAAAAAAATTCTTAGTATATCCTTACTTTATGCCTGGTTTATTCTTGGTACATTATACTCACACACACTTACATTTGTCTTTCAATTATTATGTCATAGCTCAAGATTTTTCCCTTTATAAAAAAATTATTTCTGTAAGTCAGATGTAGCATCACTGACTCCTTTCAGAATAGGCTGAATCACTTTCATTGAAGAAAATATTTTCCAATGACTTTATTACCTTTTCTTGCTTGACACAGCGACAACCAAATTTCCTTGTTAGTTGCCTTATTCTTGTTGTGAACTCTCATCAGACCTTTCCCTTTTGGAAATTATTAGTGATGAATTAACCACAGCCATTTTAAGTCACCATCATTTATAGGCAGTTTGTTTGTTCGTCTTTACTCCTGTTTGTTTGTCTTTGCATGTCTAAGCCTCTGCCATTAGCTCCAGGCTAGAGTTCACCAAAGAAGGACAGAAACAAAAAATGACCATCTGAGAGCTTCCTGGAAAAGGACTGTACCAGGTACTTCAAGCTATTGAAACTTAAAAAACAAAACAAACAAAAAAGACTCTTGGGTGAAGGCTTCTGAGGTCATTGCCTAGACAACTTTTAGACCATTCCAGTGGGCTGAGTGAGTATTTCCAGAACTCTTCTTTATTTGAAAATGACCTCATGAGATTGCTAACCTAAAATCCTGTGGAACAAGAATGGACTGAATGAACTGATGAAGGAAATTTTACTGAAGTGATTTGTCTGTTATATTACAGGTACTATTTTACTGTTTTATGTTTCTCAAGCTAAAAGGAACCCCTTTCTGTTTCTTTTCAAACTATCTGTAGCCCATGACAATTTAGTAGACTCTGCTTTTGGAAACTAAAATGAAACATTTAAAGAATACTTTTCTCATGGACACTCCTTCTCCTAAATCATAAACTCGTATTGAGTATCCTTACTTTTCATGGCAATGCAGTTATTTGCATAGTTTCAATAAGACTGTCATTATTTTACCTGGATATGATTGGAAAAATTGGTTACACAATCAGGACCTTGCCTGGAAAGTCATTTGAAATGATGCTTATATATATAATCAGATATGGCTAAACACTTTTAAGGAAATATGATCAATTTTCTGGAGCCAAAGCTTTGAGAACTCTCTAGGGAAAGCTGGTGACCTGGCAGGACTTACAGGGTCCTAGCTCTAAGGAAGGACACTTTCTAGTAGGCCAGGAACTTTGGGATATTTTAGAAAGAGGAATTCACCAAAATTTAATGGTACTGCTGGTAAAGTCTGGTGGAGTTTTGGGGCTTGGCTTCCTAGCCTCGGGATAGCAAATAATAGAAGCTTTTAACATCCAATCTAGCATTTCATATGGAAACTTCCAGCAAAGCAAACTTAAGAAAACCTATGTGGTAAATTACCACTCTTGCTGCCCCTATGTAAATAATGAGGCCAGAGCTAATAAGACCAGCCTTATTTTGTGATCAGCAATCATCTTTCTCTGAGGAGAGACTGTAAGGAAGTGTGAAATTAGCAGAAAAGATGACCGGGTCTCTCTAGTGGAAAACTATGTATTATTTGGAACTCAGGGTCCAGGATTTTTGATTCTAGAGTTCCTTGCCTTTGAATTGTAAGTTACACAGAACTAACGGCAATGTCAATGATTCCTTTTGTGGACACAAAACTACTGTATTCTGTCGATGGAGGAACAATCCTTCCTTGCTGTGGAAAAGGCAATTTTGCTTCTGTTTGCAAGTTCGCTTCAATATTCCCAACCTTAATATGTGGCTGTGTTTTGGATTCTCCTTTGAACTGGTCGTGATGTCTGCATTGTTCCCTCATTTCGGTTAATGACTTACATAAAAGTTTCGACATGTGTTCATTGAATATCTGTATGAGAGTCATGGCTTTCCTTTTTGTAAGAAAAAAATGATCTGTTAACAATAAATACTAAGCTGTAATCATGCTGTTTGAAGTCTACACCGGGATGAGTATTTCTGCTATGAAGGTTATGCGATGACAAATTCTTTCTCTTTTAGTTTCCTTTGTCTGCTCAGGGTACATTTTCCCATCTTCTGATAAGAGCAAAGTTTACACCTCCCCAAGTTTCAGTTCCTGTGTTACTGGTACCTACGTGTAGGGGTGGGCATGAGACCAAGGCCTGGCCAATCTGAATGTCACATTCACCCTGTCTACTACGATTGGATGAGAGGTGATCATTTGACCCAAGCCAGGCAAGCCAGAGACAGTGAGACTCAATTCTAGAATTCTGGTTGGAAAGGGAAACATTTCTGCTGGATTTACTGAAAGAATAAGCTATAAGCCTATAAGTGCTGGTGACTCTCATGTCACTGGATGGGAAAACCCTGCCTGAAATAAGCCCACCCAAGGAAAGACATGGAGGTTAAGAAAAGAGAGAGAGAGGCAGAGAGAATCCAAGTGCTGACAACCATGTTTGAACTGATGGATGGGTTTCAGTCATTTGCAGAAGGAAGAGTCCTGATGAATCCATTTTGATGAAGCTAATCCATGGGATCTAAGGCTTGCCTGCTTAAAGCCAAAGGGAGTCTGTTTTCCAATTGATACTGTAGCAACAAGGCTATTGCTGTATTATTATTATTACTCTTTCAGTAAAGACGACAGAAAGAAAACTTTTCCTTCAAACCAAAATTCCAGAGCTGAGTCCTACTGACTCTGACTTGCCTGGCTTACAGCAACTGGCCAACACTTTGTAGCTGCTGTTGAGTGTTGAGTGGAGTGTAGCTGCATCTTGTACCCTTGGACAGGCACTCAGACATGCTTTCTTGGCCAGCATCACTCCCACGTTCCACCGTGCTCACTCCATCAAGGTCCTGGCCATGGAAGGAGTGCTATGGTGTCAGACCGTGAGATCCCACTGGTGTCATTCTAGCCACAAGCAGACAGGAAGCATAATGACTCATGTCTGCCCCAAGGGGAGGTGGACAAAGCCCCTTTAGAGCTGATTAACAGAAGCAGTTTTACCCTGGGTTTTACTCCAAAGCTAAGTTCTAAATCAGAATCACGGAGTTATAAATATTTGATGTTAATGCAGGCCTTCCTTAATTGCATGTAAAAATGTTTGGAAATTGTAAACAGACAGGGCACATGGGGAAGACAAAATTACACTTTTGTCTGAATTACCAGGAACACATTATGACCAATAAATATGACTGTTGAGAGTTGAAAAATTGAGTCCCACTTAGGTGCTTTTGCTGAAAGAGATAGAGGAAATAATACTCGATAGTGTTTTCCATATTTTTGCAGGCATAGCTTATATAAGGCATAGTTATGTGTATATGGTTTTCTTCTAATGCTGGTATTAAGGAATTGTTGATCAGCTTAGGGATAAACTGTATTCACCGAGTCATTCAACAAACAAATCTAGGCCATTTGTGCTTAGGGACGTGTGTGTGTGTGTGTGTGTGTGTGTGTGTGTGTGTGTGTGTGTGTGTATGTGTGTGTGTGTTTGTGTCTGTGTGTATTGGGGTAGGGAATGTTAAAAAGTTTCTGTTGTAAGCTTATTATATCCTTATTTTACACATAACTTATATTTCAAAGAGCACATTTTGACCTGTGGTATGTAGACTTCCAAGTAATACTGAATTCAGTCAAGAGATTCTATTGTAATGAAAAGTTAGATCCTGAAAATTACAAGCACTTTTAAAATGAAGAGATAGGAAAATCACTATACATATATGCATGTTCCCTAATCTTGCTGGGGCCGGAAAAAATCTCCTAGGAGACTTGATAGAATATACAGGTATTTTGCGATTTTTTTTTAACAAGTTCCTACAATCCAGAAATTTTAGGAAACCCTGCAAATGTGCCTACCTATACAATATTATATATGTAAATATAATATGCATGCTGATGTTTGTATAGGCATATATGTGTATACATTCTTAGCTTTCTTTGCATGACATTAATGTTGCCCTGTAAGACAGGGTAACTGTCTTAAGACTGGTTACCCTACCTCTCCTGTTTTTTGTGAAGGCCACAATGTAGGCAAATTAAAGGCTTCATCCTCTTTGCAATTCTATTCTAGCTGCAAATACATTATGTTTTGAGGACTTACATGTCTGTCTCCCCCAGAAGATTATGACACCTTTGATGGCAGAAGCATATCATTTATCCTTTTGACTCTAGGACTTAACATAGGGCCTGCACAGAGTCTGAGCACAAATCTTTATAGACACGTAATTCTATTAAAACGCCGTGTAGGAATGTCTGAGAAGTGGAAGTCTTTTGAGAACTGTTAAAGAGGGTTTAATCATGCTGCAGAGTGGTGAAAGTCTCAAGTAAGACAAGGCTGGGTTGGAATATCCACTGACACCACTACTTCATGATCCCGGACAAGTCACAAAATCTCCCGTGCACCAATCTCCCCACCTGTACCATGTGGGTGATTATAGTGCCCGCCTCACAGGCATCTTGTGATGAACAAATGAGGTGTATAAACCTGCATCACACTGAGTGTCCTCAGCAATCATTAGCTTTCTCCATCATCATAATCAACTTTGCCAGCTGTTTTCATCCACTCTTTTCTTAAAAATAGAACTTACCATGTATTTAGTTGCTGGCTTATATTAACTATGTGTTGAATATTTGTTGCAAGCAAGGGATTGAACTCAGACTAATAGGGACTTTGGCAAAACATAAGGCACAGGTCCTCCCTCGGGGAGCTTCCAGAGTGAGTTCTTGGTTGAGTGGGCTCAGGTAGGGTATGTCTAGGCAGAGGGTCATCTTCAAGATCAGAGGCTTGTGTGGAGATTCTAATGACTGAGAGCACCCAAGTTGCTTTACTGGGGTCTTGGGACCACCTAGGTCACAGCAAACAGTTCATCAATATTAGAGCATTCTTGATGTCAAACATCCAGGTGGAAGAGGGAGCCTGAGGATATTTAAATCATTCCCTCTTTACCCATATGTTTGGTGTCATGTGAACTCAGCGGGAGCCAGCAGTGGATAAGGACTAAGACTTCTCCCCTCCTTGGCTCTCCTCCTATGGGGATGGCCTACACCTGTTTCAGTGTGACTCCCATTTGTGAAGGCTCAGGGCCACTAGGGAGCCAGGTATAGGACGCAGAACCAGAGAGTGTCATTGGCAGGATCGTCCGTGGACAGACAGGGAAACTGAGACCCAGTGCGAGGAAGGGGGCTTTTCCCTGGATATTCAGATAGGATTAGAGCCCAGATCTCCTTTGTGGTGAAGGGGTGACTTAAATTTCAGAAATTTACTTCAGGCAGCACCAGTAAATATTTGCTATCAGTAGTAGCAGGAATACCATGTATTTGTAGTAATTGTCCTCAACCCTGAATGCACATATTGAATCATCTTAGGAACTTTAAAAAGATGTGTTACCACCCCAGACCAATTAAAGGTGAATATTATAGAGGTAGTGGATATAGGCTATTTTCAGATGTTCCCCAGGTGATCCTGAATCAGCGAGGGTCTAGACCCAAGACGTTTGGTACGTATGTCAAGAACACTGTCAAGAACACACGATCTTTGATTTAAAAACAGAAGTCACATTTACTCTCAGCACATACTTTCTTTTAGGGCACAAAGAAAACTTACAGAATGTGTGAATCTGCATCCTTCCTCATTGTGTGAGACAAAGCCTCTCACTTTGAGGCCAGACAGAATCTCTCCTTGTGATGGAATCACCAGAATTTCATTACTTTTCCAAAGAACTCACCCCAACTTAGGTATTCGACTTCTAGCTCAGTGGTCCCTAAACCTTAGCCCACATCAGAATCAACTGGGGAGCTCGTTAAACACAGATGGCTGGGCCCCAGCCCCAGAGGTGAGGCTTCAGTGGGTTCCCAGGTAATGTGATGGTGCTGGGTTGGAGGGGCCATACCTTGAGAACCAGTGGTCTAATTCATGCTCCCTAATAAGAGTAATGAAAGGAGATGACAATTACTTACAAAATGAAAGAAGTCAGGAAAAAAAAAAAAAACACTGAAAGATTTAGGATAGCCCTAAGGGAGAACTTTTGATACCAAAGTATCAAAATATGGAATCAATAATGACATTGTAAAAACTCCACCTTTGGAGATTTTATAAGTGGGAACACCAACAGGCCTTCAGGGCCACCTCTAAGGGATGACCGGAAAGCTTTCCCTATCATAATGGCATCATCGCCCAGCCTCCTGCACCTACCCTACATGTGTCTCGTTGAAACAAATCACAAGGCTCTGTCTGGTACCAGCTCCCACTCCATTTGCCATCAGAGTTGCTATGCTTGTGGCCCAATTGATAGAGAAAATAATGACTATAATGAAAAAGGTTTGTATGGTTTCCATAGTCAGTATATAGCCCACTTCCAAGTGAACTAGGCTCATATGTAAAATTCTCAGTGGATATCTTACTTCAAAGAAAAAAGTAATTAAATCTGTCTACAGATGTAAGCATGATCAGAGCCTCAGTCTGCAGGATTTCTGTCTACAGGGCTGTCTTAAAACACAGTGAAATGAAATATTGCTGTTTGTCTAACTTATGGGCAAAAATATTTTAAATAAATAAATGTTTCCTTGAGTCTCAGCTTACAACACAAGTGCAACTGGTGCCCAGGCTGCCTGGTGCTCAGGTTTATTGAATGCATAATGCCGCGCTTTTGTTTGATATGATATTGTGGGAAAAGTTACAATCTCCTGTTCAGAATGAAAAATTAAATGTTTTGGAAGGGGCAGGGAGATTTTGTGCCAAAGTATGTAGCCATCTCCTGTGGAAGTGTTCTAGGGACTGGATAGTTTTTCAACTAGATATGTATCAGTTTTAATTATAATGTTAAGTAGTTCTCCTATTTTGACTAGACATACTTATTACAAACAAACTCGATTCATCTATGAACTTACACCCTGAATGGCATTTCATAATCCGAGATAAGAATTGTAATTTGGTTTGAATTATCATAATGTGTTGATCACCCTAAACATTTTCCAGGCAGACTCTTTCTAAGTGTACTGTATGAACATAACTGCATAATGACTTGCCTCATTGGCCCAGGAAGATGTTCTTGAAAGGTTCAGGGGCTAAGCCACTCAAGATTGTAGACAGACTGTAGTCTTTGGTCCAAAATACCTGGCTTGAATATGGCTTGTGACCCTCCCTGGCCCAACAAACTTGGACATGTCATCCTGCCTCTGTGGGCCTCCTTCTCTCATTTGTTCATGGGGGCTAAACATACTCCCCTAAGTAGTACAGGGCTGACTCCATGGGGTGCAACCTGTGCAGTCAGGAAGGGCCTCACATTTGGTTTAGTGCTCTGCTGGCACCATGCGGAAATTCTTAACTTTTGCTCAAGGAGTTCCACTGAGCCCCACATATTACATAGTTAGTCCTGGCATGGTGTTGATGGAGTTAAATGTGGTAACAGATGTAGGACCCATGGCACTCAGTAAATAGTAATCCCCCTCTCCTTAAGCTGTGGGGCGAGCACCTAAGTTGCCTGCCCTGTATCAGTAGCTGTCTGAAGAACATCGAGGCAGTGGGCATAGTCTTTGCATCAAGCCCCAGGTCCTAAGGCCGGATTTCCAGATGAAGGTTCATCCTCCTTCAGATGATGTCTGGAGGACACTCATGGAAAGGAGCCTACTTGTAACTGTATGCCCTTTCATTCCATTTAGACTATTCCATGCACATGTATTATCTCTTTAATTTTTTTTAATTTAAAAGAAAAAAAAAAGGATAACAGAATTAAGAATTCTAATCAATTCTGATGGATAAATCATTATCATGTAGAATCTTGATTTCCCAGCGTCAGAAAAGATCTTCAGTTTCCTCAAAGTATTGCTTTATATTTTGGTTCATTTTAGTCCCACTTGCTCTCAGATTATACCACTGTTCATAATATATATATATATATATATATATATATATATATATATATATATATATATATATATCGTGATTACAGCAATTTTTAGGTTGGAGAAAGCATTTTTCTGTAACCTAGGAATGGAAAACTCTCATGTATCTTTGCCTTTCTTCTTCTGCCTCTTTAACCACATCTTTCACACAGACTAGATCATTCTTTCTACTCATCCTATTTGAAATGTCAAAGGAAAATGATAGGAACTAATCAAAGCCAAGTGTAACCATTTTGAAGGACTATATTATAAGAGTAAATCCTCATTGTGATAAAGGATGGCCTTTCTGTCTAAACAGAGGCTCAGATTGAGATTCTGTATTGTGGTGAGGGGTCAGGAACCGGATAAGGATAACAGCATGTGTCCTGGAAGTCTACTCAAAGGTCATGGAAATTCAGGCAAAGCCAAAGCCGCGGTTTTAACCTGCTTTGTCTGCCAGAGCTCAGTGAGTAATTTATTGGTGTTGGGCCAAACCATTTGCAAGTGAGCAATACCATTTCCCCCACTTTCTACAATTTTCAAGAATCTGAGAACCTGCAAGTCCTAAGAGTGTGCTACAGAGAGTGTTTTCGTCTACAGTTATTAATGTATCAATTGCACTTTTCCACTTGTGAATTCATCTGCCATCATGCTTTTAGATTTTTCAGTATTTTTAACTTGGTCTTAGGATCTGCAGTGTATCCTGGGATCAAATGAAATCCCACGTTTCAACCCAGTCCCCTTAACTCCCTTCATATCTTCCATTTCAAGGTGAGGGCTCCGCATTGCTGTTTAAATCAAGTCATGCGCAGATTTTTCCATCCAGAGCCATGGGTGTCTGAGCTACACCCACTGAGGAGTCATTATCTAATCTTTTCCGGGAAGTTTACACTTTCTCTAGTAAACCTCTTCGTGTTTACCCAGAACAGTGTTTTACGGTGTAAATTCCCCGAACGCCTTTCATGTGAAATTTCCTGAGATTAAACCTCAGAATTCACCCACTCTCACCAAGCTTGAGCAGTCACTTCTTAAAAACACCACGTATTTCAGGTTCTGAACATGAAGACTCCTCAGCTCTGATTTGATTGCAGGCTGCCAAAGATTTGGGCCTTCTTATGAAGGTGCCACCAGGCACCACAGAGCTGAGGCACTGAACCGCAGCGGGAAAGGATTCTTATGTTGATGCAAAATCCCATCACAATATTTGAGGAGTTGCGTTTTGATACAGACTTCAGGGAATCTGAGAAGAGAGAGCACTTTGTGAAAAGAACTGGTTTTGGTTCTTGAGGGTAATTCACATCTCAGCATGTACACTATTTTCATAAATAATCTTGTGGGCAGCTTCCCTAGGCCTGGGCGGTAGGAGAGAGAAGAGGTCTTTGATGGCTGTCAGAGTTCCCAGTCTCAGAAGCCTGCAGAAAGGAAGTGCATAAAAGTTTTCACATATCTGAGTGCATCGTTAATTCTAATTGCCTATGGGAAGGGAAAAAATTGCAATCTAGGAGTGAAGACTCTAAGTCAGTAGTTCTCAAACCTGGCCGGGCAATAGAATCTACTAAGGTGCTTTTAAACATCTGGATGCCCCAGGGATGCCAGACCATGTATCTCAGAATCTCTGGATGTGAGGACTGGGAAACTTTATTTTCTTCAGAATTCTCCAGCTAAGCCCAAGGTGCTACAGAGAATGAGAACCAGTACTCAGTGGGTTTGAAATGGGCATTTCCCAATCTGACTGTCCCATATGTAGCCGAGTATGACCTACAGCCCTGGGAGAAGCAGCCTTCCCTTTAGCAGGCCCAAGAGAGAAGGAACAAGCTTGATGGTTTATGGTGGCAGTTAGAGCTCTGTGACCCGGTGACCACAGAAACTGGGACTCAGGTAGAAGAATGTGAAGAAAGTATGAGATTCCAGCAGAGGGAAGGTCTATAAAATTAAGACCTGTAAATCACTGGGATCTGGAAGGGAGAGATGAGTAAGTAATTTAGGTATCATAAAGCATCCATTGTAAAATGTTTGCTGCCCACTTCCAAAAAAAAAAAAAAACAGAATAAAAATAAAGGTGGTTGCAATTAAAGCTTGCTAACATCCCTCTGTCCCTGCTGTCCGTGTGCTAGAAGTCTAAAGCCTAAAAGGAAGGGAAAGTAGGAGGGCGGGAGGGAAAAATTATTCTGTGTTGGCCAGTCACTATTTGTTGAGTGCTTCATAGAAGGACCAAATCAAAACAAATGTTTAAAAACCATTATTTAATCAGGGAATGAGTTCAGTATTCAAAATGATGGACATTCTTCCTTCTGCTGAATAATAGTAAGGAAAGACGGGTACTTACTTTTAAGCATAGCTGGCTGGCATTATAAAATGAGCAGAAAGAATGATTTTGTCCTATTCAACTTGCAGAACAGGATTTGGAAAAGCACTGGGATTTTCATCAGATCCACACTCTTGCTGGGGACTGTCCCAGCTGCAGAGGTACAGTGAACTCTGTAGATCGGGGGAGTTCAAAAGCCATTTAGGGACAGGATTGGAAGTGTCCATCTTTACATGCCACAAAATAATGGCCCCTTCCATTGTGTAATTGAATCGTGTTTCTGTCTCCTTATCTTCTAAACCTCCCATCCGTTCACCTTCCTTCTAGAATCCCTTCAATTCCCAGTCTCATCTCTGCAAAGCAGAAAAGAAAAAGTGTGATCATGAAATTAGCATTTGGTTCAAGGTCTAAGGAATAAAATGAATGCTTAAAAAAAAATTAAAGGCTTGAGATGCAGTGTGTCCCCATCTCTCCCTCACTCTTGCACTGCCGGGAGGACCAGTTTTCGGTCAGGCCTCCACAGTGCTTGGTTTTTCAAGAGTCCTTCCATTTCTAAAGATAATGCTTCATGTTTCCTTAGGCAGAGGCTGTTGGATTCTGAATGACCTAGGGGACCACAGGGACCAGTGTCTCACTCTCAAAGTTCTGAGGGGAAATCCTATTACCTGTCCACTCCAGAAATTCAGCTTAAGATGCATAGTCCCATACTGTGGCATGGCATTGTTCTTGGCACACAGGCCCTGAGGATAACTCCGTTTGCCTCCTCTTAATTTGGGAAGAAGAAAAATAAAATCCACAGTATCGTCTTCTAACATAAAGTAAATTCTTTAAAAAAAAAAAAATCTGTTTAAAAGGTGGTGATAAATCTATGTCCCCAAACTAAATTCTTTGCACAAGCCCTGGAATTCCAAACCTCTGTGTGGCTGGAATCGGGGGCAATTACACCTAAGGGCCAGACCTGCGGTAATGCCCCAAATTACTTTCTGGAGGGGGTGGTCGTGGGGGGGGGTCCGTTATGTTAAAGGCAAGACTTCAAACCGAATGTTTCTCCTTTGTTGATCTGCTTTCATCTCCTTTCATTGCATTTCCTGTGTGCCTCTTTCCTCTCTCTTTTTTTTTCCACCCCGGTGGTGAACACCCTCAAATTGGTGATTGAAGACCTTGAAGGTGCTGTTTACAAAGGCTATTAATGCCCCTGTCCTCATTTCCTGTTTTACTACCAGCAAGCCTGACACAAAGCCCTCTTTGGCAGACACGAAAATATTGGCGAGGTCCCACTGAGCTTCTCAGTTTGCAGACAGCAGAGGACTGAGGACCAAAGCGACTTCTCCTCCCCGTGGCCTGCTGGAAAGGCTCCTTTCTGCAGCTATTTAAGGAGATATTTTAGAATCTCCGAGTGATTCAGCCGGAAGGGACGTCACACACCTTTGGGGTCCAAGACTACCGACTTGAAACCTACTCGTCCTGACAGGACTTGGGGTTGGAGTTCGAGGGGACTGGGAACCCTTGGCACCATGTGCAAATGGCTTATGGATGTGTCCCTGTGTACTCTCTTCTGAGGAGAGATTCTATGATGACCTAAAAAAACTAAAGAACCACTGATAGCCCACCCCCCTTTTACAGATATGGAAACAGATAGAAATCCGCTGAAATGATTTTTCCCAATTTTTAATATAATGCATTTTTGTCATGCTTATCATCTATTGCCTATTTTTTTTTTTTGAAGTATAGTTGATTTACAATGTTGTGTTTCTGGTGTACTGCATAGTGATTCAGTTATACAAACATATATTCTTTTTCATTATATGTTATTATAAGATATTGAATATAGCTCCCTGTGCTCTGCAGAAGGAACTTGTTGTTTATCTATTCTGTATATAGTTGTTTGTATCATCTGTGTTATCTATTTTGGTGTCTTAAATTGACCCATATTGTATAATTACCTCTATTTAAAGGCCTCGGGTTTCTTGCCTCTAAAATAATAAGATTGGCTTTGATTGAGCTTTTCAACTCTTGAGAAAGAAAGAATAGGATGAGGGCCGGGCCATCAGACTCTAGAATCAGCCAGATCTAGTTCAAATCCATGTGAATCACTCATGAGCACTGAAACTTTTGGTAAGTTTCTTAACCATTTAAAGCTTGTGTTCCTTCGTTAATTTAATAGAGAGAATAATAGTACCTACCTTATTAGGTTGTGATAAGAACTAAATGAGATAATGTGTGTGGCTGCCTAACAGTATTTTGTAAATGTCAGGGTGGACAAGATGGATAATACACACATATGTGATGTATTTCCATGGATGCAACCAGATTTTGAAAAAATAAAGTCCAAAAAGAATTTCAGGAAAATAAATCTGTGCACATAAACACCTCACTTCTTCAGGTCTTAACAGAAATAGCAGCTCAAGCAAAGCACGCCCAAGTTGGCTCTGTGTCATGGGTAATTCCCCCTGTGACTGTGTCTTCATACCCTCCCTCCCCAATAAACAAAGCAGATTGGAAAGTGAGTAATAATATAAAGACATTTGATTCTGCTCTAACTGATAGCTTTCAAATGTAATCCACTCAACAACTTTGATATATCCATATCAGGAATAAATAACTTCTTAGTACAGTGTGTCGTAGAGTAAACCAGTGTGATTGTCGCCATCATCATCATCATTTCAACTGTTTTTGCATGATTTCAGAATCATGCTACAAGATCCTTAAGATTCTCTTTTATTTCTCACAGTCTATGTCTTTTTAACATTTAAAAATTGTTTATATTAAATAATTCATAGTTACATTGAATTTTTAAGATTCAGGAAAAATAAGAAAATATACATCCGTGTACTCACCAGCCCAACTTAAGAAATGGATTAGCAATGTATTTGACACTATCAAAATCTAAATACTGTTTGATCATTCTCTTGTTTTCTCGCGTATCCCTGATCTGTTGAGTATTGTACGCTTTTGAGCGAAGGGATTCCTACACTAAATGTTTATCTGTCACTCTATTCCCTCAACATTATGTCTTCAACTTCATCAGTGTTGATGTGCAGCTATTTAAAATACAATTTTCATTTTTTGTTGCCGTAATCCATCCTCCTCTCTGCATTCTCCTGTCTATAGATATCTGTTTTTCTTCAGATTTTTGTTTCATTCTGATTTTGCAAAAACAAACTTTGCTGCTATCAATCACCTTGTTAATGTCTACCTTGAGAGATTTTCTAGGTTTTAGGAGTAAAATTTGATTTTTAGGGTTTTTTTTTTTACTTTACAAAATAATAAATGCTAAACTGTTTTCCAAAGTGGTTGAACTAATTTAAATTGTCACCAGAAGTGTGTAATACTTAATATACTCAACAGACTTAATACAACTGGACATTTAAAAAAATTGTCAATCCAGTAAGTGTAAAATAATATCACGTGGCTTCAATTTGAAATTTCTGTGTTTCTAATGACCTTCAGCATCTTTTACTATGTTCATTGGCAATTCATGAATTCTGTTTTGAGAAGTTTGGTCAAGAATTCTATTTATTTTTCTATTGGGCTGCTTGTCTTTTTTCTCATTGGTTTGTAAGAGCTTCTTAAACATTTGGGTACCACTCTTTTACCGGTTACCTGTACTGAGAGTATCTTCCAGTTTAAAAACTGTCCTTTTATTCTCTTTATAGAGTCTTTTGATAAACAGAATTTATCAGTATTTTCCTTTATGATTTATGCTTTACTTTAAAATCTTGTTTAAAAAGTTTTACCTTATTCCAAAGGGTAAATTCTTATCCAAAATTTTTATAATGCTGCCTTTCACATAAGGCCTTAATCCAGCTGAGGTTGATTTTTATGCTAGGAGTAAAGGAGGTGCCCAGATTTATATTTTTGCAAATGGATAACTTCACTAATCTGGAGTACTCCTTGTGTCATAAACCAAGTTTCCATTTAGGTGTGGGTCTGTTTCCGAATTTTCTCTTCCATCGCATTGATTTGCTTGCCTACCCTTGTTCTGATATCATCGTATCTTAATTGCTGGAGCTTATAAAGAAGTTGATATCTGGCCAGGTAATCCCCCGTTCTTTATTCTTTCTTCACAGTATTGACTATTCATTTTTAACTGAATATCAGATTCAACTCCTGTAGAAGTTTGAATGGGATTACATTGATCTATAGAAAAATCTAGGGGCAAGTTACATTTTTATGGTATTAAGATTTTCTTTCCTGCCATGTACATCAAGAATGTCTTTCAATTTGATTTCCTAATTTCCTCCATAATGATCTGGCAAGACTTCTGTTCAGTTTATTCCTATGTATTTAATGTTTCCTGTTGCTAATATAAATCATATTTTTTGTTATCTTTTCTAACTGTTGATGGTCTTTACAGAGGCTATTCATCTGGATATATTGATTGATTTTAAACAGGCAACCAGTGGTAAACTCTTTAATTTTTGTTATTTTTTGGTAGATAATTTTGGCTCTCCTATGTAGACAAACTACATCATCTGCAAGTAGTGGCATTTTTATTTCCTTTCTAATCCTTAAACTTTTTTTCTTTTTGTTAATGTCTCACTTCATGTTCTAGACTCCCCAATGCTATGTTGACTAGAAGTATTGATAGTGGCTGGCCTCATCTCCTTTGAGATATTAAATATAATGCATTCATCATTTCAATATATAGTAAAATGCTTGCCTAATTTTTTTAATACACTCTTTATCAGATAAGAAGTTCTTTTTCTCTAGTTTGAGGAGCATTATTTTAGTGAATAAACAATGACACGTATTCAACACTTTTTTCCTGCATCTAATAAGATTATCATGTAATTTTGTTCCTTTAATTTCTTAATAATGGTGAATTAATTCCTTAATTTCCAAATGTTAAATCAAGTTCTCATCCCAGAGATAAACTCAATCATGATGCATTGCTTATTTTATGCATGACTGGCTTATACTTGTTAATATTTTGTTTAGGTATTTATTTCTTTTAGTAAGTGAAGCTTGACTGGTTTTGGAATCACAATTATACTAGTCTCATAAAATGTGCTGGAAAGTGTTTGCTCTTTTATTCTTCTCTCAAAATTTTTGTGTTAGTTGGGAATCATGTGTACTATAAGAGTTCATAGAACTCACCGGAAAACTGTCTGAAAGTGTTTCTTGAGGAACCATTTTTAACTGTGGATTCAATTTCTTTCATGATTATACGATTATTCTAATTTTCTGTTTCTCCTCAGTCAAATTATTAGTTACACTTTTTCTAAGAATTTGTCCAAATTATCTATTTTCAAGTATCTTAGACTAAATCATTATTAGTTTTATTATATTTTTAATCTTGGCAGCTCTGGGGTTATTTTCATTTCTTTTTTTAAATTATTTTTAAATTTCATTTATTTGTTTGGGGGTGGTAATTAGATTTATTTATTTATGTTTTGAGGAGGTACTGGGAATTGAACCCAAGACCTTGTGCATGCTAAGCATGTACTCTACCACTTGAGCTATACCCTCCCCCCATTATTTTCATTTCTAATACATTTATTGGCTCCTTTCCCCACTTTATTCAAAATAAGTCTTATCAAAAGTTTGTCAATTGTATTAGTGCTTTAAGAAAACCAAGATTTGGTTTTATTGGGACTCTATAGCATACATTTATTTTCCATTTCATTAATATCTGCTGTTATTTTTATCTTTCTATTTTTGGATTTGTTATTGTCAAACCAAGTTGAATGGTTAGTTTATTTAATATCAGCTCCTTATTTTCTAATATAGCCATTTCTATCAAAGTCTATAACTTTTCACCAAAGAAAGCTTTAGCAAATCTCACAAGTTTATATATATATATATATAGTACTTTTTATTATTTAGGTCTAAATATGTTCTAAATTTTATTCTGATTTCATCCTTGATTAATGATTATTCAGAGTATGGTTTCTAATATCTGATCATATTGACGCTTGTCTACTTTTTATATGAAAGCTTTATTGAGATATAATTCATATACTGTACAATTTACCTGTTAAGTATACAGTGATTTTTACTATATCTACCGAGTTGTACAGCCATCATTGCATCAATTTTGTAGCATTTTCATTCCTCCACAAGAAATCTCATTCCTACAGTAGCACTCCCTGTTTCCCTGCAACCCTCCAGCTCAGCCCAAGGCAACAATTAAGCCACTTTCTGTTCCTATAGACTTGCCTATTCTGGACATTTTATGCAATATGAGGTCTCCTGTGATTGGCTTCTTTCAATTAGCATAGTTTTTTGAGGACTGTCTATGTTGTAGTGTATATTAGTACTTCATTCCTTTATCACAGAAAAATATTCCATTTTATATCTATCTATATATATATCACATTTTATTTTTCCATTTATCAGTGGATAGAGATTTGAATTGTCTCCACTTTTTAGATATTATGAATAAATGCTGCTGTGAATATTTGTGCACAAGTTTTTGTGTAAAATGTATGTTTCCATTTCCCTTGGGTATATACCTAGGAGAAGAAATCCTTGGTCATACAGAAACTCCATTTTCAAACACTTGAGGAACTACCAGACTGTTTTCCATAAGGCTATACCATTTTACATTCCCACCAGCTGTATATAAGAGTTCCAATTTTTCCACATCCTTGTCAACACTTACTAATTTGGATTATAGCCACCCTGGGGTATGTAAAATGGTGTCTTATTGTGAGTTTGGTTTGCATTTCCATGATAGCTAGTGTTGTTGAGCATATTTTCATGTGCTTATTGGCCATTTGTATATCTTCTTTGGAGAAATGTTTATTCAGATTGTGTGGCTATTTGTTAACTGGGTTACTTACCTTTTTATTATTGAATTGTAAAACAACTTTATATACTTTAGATATGAGAGATATATTGTTTGCAAATATCTCCCATTCTGTAGGCTGTTTTTCTCACTTGCCTTATGGTATATTTGAAAAGACAAAAGTTTTCAATTTTGATAAAACCCAAGTTGTCTACCTTCTCCTTTTGTTGCTCATGCTTTTGGTATTGCATCAAAGAAATAATGATCAAAGCCAAGGTTATGAAGATTTACTCCTAAGTTTTCTTCTAAGAGTTTCAAAGTTATAGCTTTTACATTTAGGTCTGTGATCCATTTTGAATTAGTTTTGTGTATGTTGGGAGGAAGGGGTCCATCTTCATTCTTTTGTATGTGGATGTCCAGTTGTCCTAGACCATTTGTTGAAGAGACTGTTCTCTTCTCACTGAATTTTTTTGGCACCCTTGTCAAAAAATTGATTGATCATAAATGTGAGGGTTTATTTCTGGACTCTCAATTCTATTGATCCATTGATCTATATGTTTATCCTTATGTTAGTAGTCTAGTTATTTTTTGTTATAAATATATAATTCTAACTACATTGAGTGGCAAAATAGTGAGATGGTTAGAAACATGGACTCAAAGAGCCATTAAGACCGGGGTTCAAATTTAACAGTAGTATGGACTTGGATCATTTATATAAGTCCTTGTGCCATTTGTTAGTTGGGGACAATATTGATATTTGCCTCATGGAGTTGTTAAGAGGGGGAAATAATTTACTATATGTAAAACACTTGAGATAGTGCCTTGCCCATCTAAGCATAATTAAGGTAGTTTTATTCCCTGTTAAATGTCAGTTTGTGTTAGCTATTATTGTTGATCAGTAATTGATTATATTATAATATGATTACACAATGCAACATTTCAAAATATGTTATTACTAGTAATAAGACAAAAGCACTTGGCCAGTTTTAAAGCATGTTTAGCAAGTTTCATTTAGAGTGGATTACTTCTAATTTGAAGTTGTAGTTATCTATTTTTGTTGACTTAATCAAGCTTATTAAATATGCTGTTTAAATATTCTACACAATTTCTGATCTTTTTTTTGGCTGTTTGTATATCATTTATTAAGAGGGTGTTAAAATTTTTCCTAATAATGCTGAACTTTGTTAATTTCTCCTGGGATTCTAGCTTTTATCTTTTTTTTTCTTCATATATTTTCAAGCCTTATAATTAAACATTATAATCTTAGAAAAATTTATAGATTCTTACTAATTTGACTCTATTATTTTTATTGTAGTTACTGTATTTATTTCTGATGTATTTCACCTTAATTTGTTTTATCTGAAAGGAAGATAGTCAAATCAACTTTCTTTTCTATTGATTTCTGCTGAGTTTGTCTATTTTAATCTTTTTACTCTCAAACTTTATATATCCTTATATTTTAGGTATATCTCATGCAAACAGCATGTGCTTGCAGTTTTTACTGTTTTAATCTCATCTGTGATCTTTTTTAGAATGAATATATTCAGTCTATTGATATTTATTGTGATTACTGATATACCTGTATTTACTTTTATGGCCTGCTTCATGCTTTCCTGTTGTCCTATTTTTTTCTGTTTTTCCCTCTACTTCTTCCATATTCTTTTATTGAGTGTCTCCTTCATTCATGCCGTTTTTAACTCTATCATTTTGTAAATTATCCACTCTCTCTTTAAAAAAAAAATTTAGTGGTAATGTTACTGTTTTTGCATGTGTATTTACAAAGCCCAAAGTTAATTGATATCTTCATCTTTTTCCTAAAATGTAGGACACTCTAACTGAGTCAATTTCCTCCCAGTATAATTTTTCCAGTATATTATCTCCATATAGTTTAACTCCTCAAAATAGCATTGCTATTTGTAATAAATAAATGCTGGCCTAAATTTAATTTTAAATATAAATCAATTTTGTATCACATACTTTTCATGGTATTATATTCTTTAAATGAGAATCTTTTTGTGGTGATTTTCATTTCTGTTTGACTGAATATGTTCCCTTCATTCTAGGCAGATAGTTTCACTTTGTATACAATTTTAGGTTGACAGATATTTTCTCTCAGCATGTCTCACTACTTTCTGGCTTCCAAAGTAACACTCTTCAGCAATCAGCTGTCAGTTTAAATGTTTTTCTTTATAAGTAACATATTTTTTTTCTGATTTGTATTTAAGTTCTTCTCTATCTTTTATGCTTTTTATTTTCATTGTAATGTGACTGGGTATAGTTTTTGTGTGAACCCATGCTTTTTGAATTGAAGATTTGTGTCTTTCATAAATTTTGGAAAAATCTTAACATTCAGTTATTGCCTCTCCCTCAATTTCTCATCTTTCTTTCTGGAAACTTTATTTAACATATGTTGGACCTTCTATTTCTCTCCTCTTAGTCTCTTCCTTTTTCTGTTATTTCCTTGTCTGCCCGTGCTGAATTTTGGATAATTCCTTCAGATTGAGCATCTAGTTCATAATAACTTTGGCTACTTGGAATTTACAATTAATAACATCCATTATGTTTTTAACTTCAAATACATTTTTTTTTCAGTTTTACAAATCCTGCTTGGTACTTTTCCAAATCTACTTTATTACTTACATTGTCTCTTGCTCCTAACTCATATTTTAATTCCCTCTTATGTTTTCCAATTATACTAACATGCTTTGTTTATATTTTGCATTTCATGATTTTATTACCAAAGGCTGTGTTGTTGTTGTTCTATGGCTTTTATTTTAATTAGCTCAAATTCCACTTGTTACTGTGCTGTTCAACTGTGAGCATGTATTTCTTAGAATTCCATCCTTCCAGAGGATATTTTATTTGCTTCTGCCTGTTGTCTGGGGGATCCATAAACTTGGGATCAATTTAAAACAAGTTCTCAGCCTGAGGGACTTTTGGACAACAATGAGACAAGTTTCATGATTAAAAATCCTCTTTATTCATTCTCAAAGTGGAGCAATGCAGTTTAGTTTCCTTGATGTTTCCAGATGTAGCATATGTATACACAAAGTACTTCTATTTGCCCTTCCAGTAAGGATACGTGCTTTGGTGTCCGTTTTTCTTTCATGCCTGTGTCTTCTGCACTCATCTGAAAGGAAAAAGCCAGATTGGGTACTACCTTACCTCTCTAGGTCCCTCTTTCTCTTTTGTTTTCTTTTCCCTGGGGAATCTTTGCTTTTTAAAAGAAGATAGCTCAGTTATTTATTTTAAAATATGAGAAGTTCCCCCTACTCCCCATTTTCAGCTCAGTTTCTTTTGAATTTCAGTGTGAGCATCCTTCTGTGTGTGTTTATAGGTATGTCTGTGTGTGTGTGTGTGTGTGTGTGTCTGTGTGTTCATGCATGCATGCATATAGTGAATAATCTATTCCATTATACTTCTGGAAACAGAAAGCCTTTCAGACTCTGATTCTTCTATCTCTTCTGAAAGTATCCCTTGCACTACAGTGTAAAATAATTTTTAATGTGTGAGATTAAATTATTTTCTCCATCTCCTTGCCATGCTCATGTATTCTCATTTGCCTACTAAATTAGGAGAAAAATTAAACTCTCACACTTCCTGAATAATATGTCTGATTTTCACTTTCAGGTTTCAAGTACACTATTCTTGCATTCTCTAACTTAACTCTCTGATGCCTAGGGGAAGACATATCTGTGACATGATACAGGGAAACTGTTAGTTTCTGAAACAGACCTTGCTGGCCATTAGCAACCAGAAATGGCTCCCAAAGTTTAAAAAGAAAAAAAAGTATTGATTAGAAACAAAATTGAAATATCCTATTATGGCACCAAATAAACAATACAGGAGAATGGGAATTTCATACCAATATCTTGAGCCCTTACATTAGGTTCATGTTTGAAGTGAGTAATTTGATTCAATGAAATATACTGGTAAAGAATTAAGAACAGTGGCTCCACAAGGGATTTGTAATCTTTACTAATTTAGAGACTGGGACAATAGTGATGTGCTCTTCTTAAAGGAAATATACTATACTGGTCAAGATCATGGACTCTGAAACCAGACAGGCCTGGGTTTGAATCCTTTACTCTGTTGGTTGGCCTCTCTAAGCCTCAGTTCCTTGTTCTGGAAATAGGGATAGTATTAGAAACTACGTCATATGCCTATTGTGAGAATTGACAACACTGTATTTGACAGGACTTAACAAGCACTTATCATAGTTTACGACATATAGTAAGAGCTCAAGCACTTAAGTTTCACTAGTATTGTGATTCAGTACTATTTGTCCAGCATGAAGTGATACCGTCCACACCTTCGGTGCTGCACCAGCTGGACAGGAGTCAGGGTTAACTTATAATTCGTGATTATGGGTGCCTGAAAAGATGTTGGAAAATTCCCCCAACATCCTTGCAATGAACATGTTTTCACCCCATAATACAGGACAACTATATCATGAAGCACTGTGCTTGAAAGGGAGAAAAAAACTGAGGGGAATTACAAAAACAAACAGCTAGACCACATCCCGATTTCTAAACAGTAGAAACCACCCCTGCAGAGAGAGGTACAAGATGGTGTTCCACTATTTAACATAGTGTGTACTTCAGCAAAGAAAGGGAGTGAATCTCCTTTCCATCTGCTGTTGGATGAAGAGCATAATGAAATGTATATTAAGAAATAAAGAGACCTAAAATGTGTTTAATTGTAGAGATGCTAAAAGCATGGCAAAACGTGTGTGCCAATAATGCAACTTTATCCAAACTATGTTTGAACTGAGCCTGCAATGGATTGTCAGAGCTGGCCCTTGCATTCACTTAAGCTAATACTGAGTGTCTCATTTCTACAAAGTAAATCACAGTGGCTTTGGTACTTTATTTTCCATCTTGTGTATAAGTAAACTGCAGGATCAATTGGAAGGTAGAATCAATCTGCTATTTATTACCTTGAAATGTGACACCCTATTTTAAGTGCCCTATTCCCTTCTGATTTCACTTGAGAACAGTATTATGTCCAAACAATATAGAAACCAGCTTTACAGCTCCTGGGTTTTTTACATCAGCCTGGATGGATTTATATTGTATATAACTTTCAGAACCTAAATAAGTTACTTAGTAGATTTTGAAACAAGCAAGTAAACGAGGAAGAGTCATTTGGGATTTGGGGGGTCTTAAATCTTAGCAGAGTGCACTCATGACCAGAGCATTTTTTTAATCAAAAAAAAAAAAAAAAAAAAGCATGCAGGACTCCCATTGACCCACCGATCATGGCTTAACGTTCCAAAGAAAATAAATAAAAATTTCTTGTCTAGGGAAAAGAGTTAGGCTTCATGGGGATTCTGTCATCTTGTCATTATACTTTGCAAAGAAACCCTGGCCTCTAATTTACGGGTTTCAGAAAGAATGCCTCCTCACACTGCTGGGAGGTTGAAAGGGCAAGAGATCTGATGTATATCAGAAAGGTTAAACCTAATCTTTGTGACCTGCCACCCGCTTTTCCTGATTAAAACATGAAGGGTGGGGGCCCAGCAAAGACGCGTAAAGCACTGTCTGTATCTTAGTCCCCAATCTTAGTCTGAGGTCTTGGTTTATTTCAAAATGGTCGTTATTGTAGGCTTGGTGGTGACTACACAAAACGTCCCTAGCAAGTGTGATAAAACATTTTTAAACGCCCTAAACTGAGTTAGATGAAATTGAAGAGAAACTGACAGTAATGAAAAGCTGGTGACAAGCTTGATCCCCATAAATTTGTATTTTATTAGGGCTTAGACTTAAGGTTAACCAGAAAGAGAAGAGAAGAAAGAGATGAAAACCTTAAAGGTGGTCCAAGAAAGATCACGGCAACATCACACATCTCCTTAGCTAATATGACAGTGGGTTCTTCCATCCTTCTTTCCTTCCTTCTTGTTTGCTTGCTTTCTTTCTTGCTTTCTTGCTTGTTTGCTTTCTTTCTTGCTTTCTTGCTTGCTTGCTTGCTTGCTTGCTTGCTTGCTTGCTTGCTTGCTTTCATCTATAATTGTATACACTTCATTATGGGTAAGTTCTAAAACCTTTTGTGCTCAACAGTGTCTCAACAGAATTCATCCAGGGCTTCTTGGAAGATAGACTTAAGAAGGAAGGATGGTTTCTTCCTTTACAAAAGTAAATTAATTAATATTAGTTAATATTCCAGTATTTCAGGTTGCAACTCATTTCAACCTCTCCTTATCCTTCAGAAAATTGGGACTATGTATTCTAAGGTTTTGGCATCCTCTCCTATGAACCAAGGCCTGTAGGACAAAGCATAAGTGAAAAGGGTATTAATGTACACACTGATGGAATTTAAAACTGAGAACGATTATATATGAGTGTGTGTGTGTGTGTGTGTGTGTGTGTGTGTGTGTGTGTGTGTGTATGAAAAAGTTCCTCCTTTCCCCTTCATCCCTTCAGACCCCCCAAAACTTGTCTAAAACAGCTAATGTGTTCTGGGATTTATAGATAAATTTATTATCTTACAGATAAAATAAAAATTTTACATTGTATACAGCCTACGACAGACTCCGAGAATAAATGTAATTCTCCTAAATTATAAGGAAATATAACTTCTGGGTAAGTTCTTGTATCATTGCCATGTAACCTTCAGTCAACCTGGAAGTCACAAGGGACTTTTGATTCTAAACAATAAAGTTCAAGAGAGACATATCCAGAGGGATGAAATTCATAGGTTTACTTAAAGACAAAGAGGGGCAGCGGGTGGGGAAATGAACCGAAAATAAAGACAAGCCAACTATTCATTTCTTATCACAGCCAGCCAATGTTAATTAAAACATCATTGCAAATGTATATCAGCTAGGAAACTTCTGCTGGTTCAGGAGGCATGTGCCTATGTAATCATAAAGATTTCTTGGTTATTTATCTGCTGTTTGGATCTTATCCTTTGCCTCAACAAGCAAGTCCCTCTCCACCCCCATCACTGCTTTCCTTTTATTACAGGCGCTCTGTATAATCCGCCATAAAGAGGAGGGAAACACATGGGCCCTTGTTTGAACTTCTGTAATGAATCCTTCCAATATACGATTTCCTTCAAAAGTTATTTTTTATTTTATTGCAGTCTGTTTGTGTATTCTCCCCAATAATCACTTGGACAATATTCGTATTGGTAAAATGGCTTTGAAGGGTTCTTGCCTCAGAAGATTGCTGGTTGACTCAGCATGCCAATGATTAAGGGTGCTCTCGTGTGGCTGGGCTCCCCCGGTGGCATGCTGGCCGCTTCCTGTACAAAGCTGGGGTAGGAAGGCTTCCTTCCCAGAGCCTGGACCCCTCCCCATTGTTGTTTTGTTTTGTTTTCTTTTCAATGAAAGACTTGCCACTAGTGATTCTCAATCTCAATCTGCCAAAATTGCCTTAACTCCCCTCCAGTAAACAAACCAGAGATTTGAAGCAGAAAGCCCCTGTGCCAGGTTTGGCCCACAGTTTTGGGTTTTGGTGGATGTGCCCAGTTCAAAAACATTTTTAAAAGAATTTCTTAATGCTTAAAAATTATAAGTTTTCACATAAAATTCTGGGTTTATGGAATAGCTGCTATGTATTATTTTTTTTTCCTCTGACCAAGGAAACCTCTGTGTGAAGATTTTCTCTTGAAAAATTAGAAGAACTGGTAAACTGGGCCCACCTTGCCACATGGCAGCCAACCTCATCTGCAGATGGGAGGGGACTTAAATGCAGGCCCCTTGTTTAGGACAGTTGATTTCTATTTTTCAAGTACCTTCCTGGCCCCTTTATAAGCACTGGATTTGGTACCTGGAAATAACTAGTTCTAGAGACAAGGTATCAGAAAGTGTGTTGTTGAATTGGCAGGAGATCAAGCCATAAGTATCTGAATTTCAATTTATTCCCTACTTCCTTAAGATGCTTAGGACTCTATTTTCCAGCATGCCTAACTCTTATAGGAAATATTTTATAGTCATAATCATTAGAAAAGGCTTCTTCATTTTTGCCTCCCCCAACCCCAGCCATGGGGTCTAGTTCCATGCATTACATGTGTTCTATGATTTAATGAATGAATGAATGAATGAGTGAATGAGATGCTTGTCAGGGGCTAATGGAATTTACATCTGATAGGTGTATGAAAAGATATTACTGGAGACACCCTTCTACCTCTTGCTCTAATGATGGCAGCTGGATCTCCCCTCCATCAAATACTCATTCCTTTGAAACCCCAGTGCCAACAACAGGTATTAACCACAGGAGGCCTGCAATACGTATTTGTTAGATAAATTAATTAGTTGATGAAATTTCAAAAATGGTAGCTAACTTTTACTCAGCATGTATCATGTGCCAGTACAGATCTAAGTACTTGATATGAATTAACTTAAAACTTTAGTACCATTTACACATGAGAAAACCAAGACAGAAAGATTATTTTTCCCTGATTCTGAAGATAGAAAATTTGGAGTTGGCGTACGAATGCTGGCAACCCAGGCAATCTGACCAGAGTTCACTTTGGTTTTGGTTTGTTTGTTTGTTTGTTTTTGTTTTTAACGCTTTAATCGAGGTATTATTTTTTGAACTACAATCGTATACTGGCTGTACAATAACATACTGCCATTCCTAGGGGAGGGTGTACTTCCTTAAGCTTGGTTTCATTTTCTCAAGCAGTTTAATCTTATGAGTAGGAAATATAAACCTACTTTAATTTTGAAAGGATTTTAAAGAACCAGTGGACAGTATGAACAGGGATCACATGAACCCAGAGAATCTGGCCCTTATAGAGAGTTGCTCCCTTTTAATATAGGGGTTCTTGGTATAGTTAGATAATGATAGCTGCTGTAACAAATAGACCCAGTCATATATATATATATAGGCTCAAACTTAGTGGAAGTATATTTTTTCCCTTGTGGAGATTAAGGTAGGCATTCCGGGTGAAGGAGGCAACTCTCTTCCATGCATTCAGGAACTGAGTCTGATGGAGACTTTTTCATTTTCAACCCATTACATACAATGTTGCGATGGTGATGTCCGTCCATCCAGCCAGAAACAGGTGAGTGCACAGAGAAGTCCACAAAGGAAGGTTTTATGGGCCAAGCCTGGAAGGGACTCATTACATCCTGCCATGTTCCACTGATGAGAATTTTATCATTTGGCCATGCATCACTTCAAGGGAGACTGAGAAATGTCTGCCTCTCTGCCCAGGAAGAATAGAAAACAAGGACTTTGGTGGACAGCTCACCACCATCTCTTACCTTTCCTGAAGTGAAAGATATTTGTGTAAGGAAGACTTGCCTAGACTACGTGTTTAAAATATCTGCCAATGCACCCAATTCTCTCAAAGCTTTCAAAAGTGAGTGGGCATACTGCAATTTAGAAACTGAGCTAAGAGTTATCATTGGAAGACATCTTACTACCAGCAGTATGCACTGAGAGATCAACACTCCAAAAGTCTAGGGAATGGGACTTTTTAGAGAATATTAGAGAATTTTTAAAAGAACATTTAGAGAAAATTGAGAATGTTTTTTTCAGAGTCATTTCCCTACACCCCAAATTAACAGATACAGTTCTAGGATCACTACTCATGCAATCAAAGTGTTGGTTAGTTTCTGTTTCCTTTTTAGGGGGCAGAGAGAGCAAAATAAAATTTCACACATTTGACTTTTGCTATAAATAGTGCTTTCCAGGGAAATTCTATTTTATTTTTGTTAGTTTGTTTCATTTTGTCTTGTTGTTCATGAAGGCTTAGGGATAAAACAAGGGAAGGACAAACCGTGTCAACTAGATCAACCTGAAACTTTATCTATTGGGCATTTCTTCTTTGCTCCAACTAGCAGAAACTAAGCACAAACAGAAATATTTTTTGTCTCATCTGCAACTTGGAGTTTTCATACCACTGTTTGTCTTCTACTGGAGGCACTCACTGTAAGACATCCCTAGCTCCAAGAGTGTGGTCTCTAAATACCATTTCCACTGAAGAAATGGATGATTCTAGGTCTTGCAGGGGAATGTGCAAGGCAAGCCTGAAATATTTTGTCATTCCAGAAAGCAAGAAAGATATAAAAGACTACTAAAATTATGTCAAAAGGACTAAGAAGCCAAAGAACTCAGAAGACACCCATTGGCCAAAAATGAGATAATGGGAGCATTAAATGTTTAACAAGTATAATAGATTGAAACACTTTACGCATGCTTAGATCCACGAGATCATAATGATGTAAACACAACCAAACAAACATATAAACAACAGTAACAACAAAGGCCTCATGTTCATCTTTGAACGTTGATAGGAAACACATTATTTTAAAAAATAGCAAAGAAAATGATTAAGCATTTGCCCTGCATTTCATCTATAAACTGTTCATTAAGGTAATCAGAGAGCTAGTAATTAATAATGAAGGGAAATCTCTCTTTTATAGAAGTATTACAGCTTCTGGAATAAATGAAGGAGGAACGATAAAACTCCATCACCATTTTGTGGTCTCTAATGAGCTAATGGGTCCAGGCAATAATTATCAATATTTGCTAAGATCACAAAAGGAAAGTTACCAGATATTAGATGCCTCCCATTGGAAGGCTACAACATTCCTCAGAAGTAACCTTGACAATGTTTTGTTTTGTTTTAACTGAATCTTCATAGATACAGAGAACAGACTGGTGGTTGCCAGAGGCAGGACTAGGGAGTGGGGGAAATGGGTGAAGGTAGAAAAAAATAATAAAACAGTCCCTGAAATTTTTATAAAATGCTCTTAAAGATGTAGTTCATTTGTTTTTCAATGTCCCTTTAAATTTCTGCATTTAAATTACTCTTAGAGACCAAAACTCTGAAAAACCTTGTTTCCTAGCAATCTGCTATGCTTCCTGTTATTATAAAAATAAGCACTGAGCAACTTCTTTTGATTTCTTTGCCTTGGCAACCAGGAAGCTCAAAGTTAATTTTTATGCTTAATTTAAGTTTTGTGTATAAATCCTGACAAAAAAAATTTAATCTGATCAAACCTCTAGAAATAACTACCATTTACTAGAGATGCAGGGAGCAGAGAAAATGTTCAAAAACACCATGGGAACATAAATAGCAAAATCTAAATTGTGGGAAACACACAGGACAAATAATATGGTTTCTTCTACAAATAAACTGTATCATAAAAAAAAGAGTTTTAGAGATATAAAGATCAATCAAATACAATGTATGAGTGTTGCCTGGATTCTAATTTAAACAAACACTTATTTACTTTTATGCAGCATTTATGAGGTAATTGGAGAAATGTGACTACTGATTGGATATTGAATGTAATTAAAAATCATTGTTAATTTTGAATGCAGTTACAGTATTTTGTGTGATTTATGAGTCCTTATATTTTAGAGATGCATGCTGAAATATTTACGTATCAAATTATATATGCTTGGAATTTGTTTCAAAATAATTGGGGGGTAGGAAAGAGCAGGATAAAAATAAGATTAGCCATGAATTAATGATTGCTAAAGCTCAGTAACAGGTATGAGGGGTCATTATTTTATGTATGTTTAAAATTTTAGAAGTTTAGAAAGAGAGAAAAGGAAAAAGAAAAGAAAGAAAAAGCCTAGCTATTAAGGGGGAAAGCTCAGCACCAAAACCACCTGGAGTCAGATTTTGGGAGGAGGGGGATATTTTATTTTATTTTATTTTATTTTATTTTATTTTATTTTATTTTTTATTTTTTAATTGAAGTATAGTCAGTTTACAATGTCGTGTCATCTTCTGATGTACAGCATAATGCTTCAGTCGTACATGTCACAGACATAGAAAACAAACTTATGGTTACGAGCAGGGAAAGGGAATGGGAAGGAATAAATTGGGAGGTTGAGATTTACAGATACTAACTACCATACGTTAATTAGGTAAACAACAAGATCCTACTGTATAGCACAGGGAACTATATTCAATAGCTTGCAGTGACCTATAATGAAAAAGAATATGTAAAAAATATTTTTGTTTTGATCATTACTAGCTGTGTGATCTCAGGCAAGGGAGTCCAGGCAATTACCTAAGTTTCTGGTGCCTTGAATTCCTGGTCTGGGGAAAAAAGAGTAGGTTTGCGTTATTGTCATTATTATTAGATGTGCCTTCCCATTTCTGGGGAGCTGGTTGTGCCATGGGGAGCACATCTGTGGTACTAGTGCAGGCTTTGGTTGCCTGAACCAGAGCAGAGACTCTGGGGACCTCCTGAGTGCCCAAATCTCTTTCTCTAGCTGAAGCTGGCCCACAGAGTTTAGGCCCTAATTTTAAGACCTTCTACCCCTCCGGCTTTATGGCACTCTGACTTCCCAATTCAATCCGCCTTCAATAACACAGAAATCCCTTACCCATTCCTGCCTTTATGCCTTTGCTTTCATTGACATCTTTGGCCTAGAATGCCCTTCTTCCTTCTCTCCAAACCTCAGTCATCCTGGATGCCTAGATCCCATCCCTGCTGCCTGAAGAACGCTTTCCTGAATGAGAAGATACACTGACCACCTTCTCTGAGCTGCAAGACATTTACTGCACGTACCACACCATCTAGCTTTTCATTGTATTTACACGTGTGCTAGAGTCAGATCACGGAGGCTCAAAAGAGAGCCTGTTGTACAATCTCTTCCCAACTCTCCTTTCAGTGATGTCACTTTGGTAGCTTGGAATTGACCATGTCCATGTTGGGAGTATTTACAATGCAGCAAATACTACAAGGCAGGGATCTTTTTTCTTCCTTGTGAGCAGATTGTTAAAACATTTACCAGCAAAACAGTAGTTACATTGATTCATTGCTATCTACAATGAACTGAATGCTTGTGTCCCCCCAAAATTCACATGCAGAAATTCTAACCCCCAATGTGTTGGTGTTGGAAGGTGGGGTCTTTAAAGGTAATTAGGTCATGAGAGTGTGGTCTCATGAATGGGATTAGTGCCCTTATAAAGAGACCCCCAAAGAGTTCTCTGGTCCCTTTTCTGCCACATGAGGGCACAATGAGAAGTTAGAAGCCTGCATCCCAGAAGAGGGCTCTCACCAGAACCTGACTATGCCGGCAGTCTTATCTTTGACTTCCAGACTCTAGAAATGCGAGAAATAAATACCTGTTGTGTATAAGCCTCCCAGTCTATGATAATTTTGTTACTGCAGCCTGGACTGACTAAGATACTATCCGCCTATCCATCTGTGTGTCTACCCTGTGCCTGGCACTGAGTGGCCCATGGAAGACCTTAAATAATTGCATGAATCACTGCTGAATGCTCCATGCATTTTTTAATTTTTCTTCCCAAGTTTAAAACATCTTAAAGGTAGAAATCATATCTTGTTCTCCATATTGCCTAAGAGCATGGTGCACATAGTAGGTGGTCAGTAAAAACTCAACGTCAATTGATTGCAGAAAGGAGTTTAATAGCATCCTCCAGCTTTAAGTAGGAGATCCACTTTTCTCTTTTTTTTTTATGGCCGACAATACCCAGATACTCAAACCGAAGATGTGAGGGACAGTTTTACAAGTCTTCAAAGTAAACCAAAATCCTCTTTAAGCAGCATCTTTAAAGTCTTTGAACATCCCAACAAGGTTTCCTCTATGCCAAGCTATGATCACCTTGGGGGATTTATGGTGAGGTCCCTTCTCATAATTGCAGGGCTGGGCTTGAAACGAAGTTCCTGTGCAAAGCTTTGCCTGCTTTGGAGGTTTTATTAATCTTGGCAAATGGGAAGGAGGCCAGAATCCAGGGCTGCAGCTGAGGGCCAGGGGTCCCCTCTCTGTCCCTTCAGACTCAGCTTCAGAGAAGAGGGGGAGAGGAAGCTCTCCCAGCTAAGGTCTGTGCCCCAACCAGAGCCCACACCTGGCCGCTCCAGGAAGCGGTGGGTGGCTGTCCCTCGAAGAAACCATTTGCCTTTAATATTTTACATGAGGATTCTTTCTTTAATGTTTTCCCATGATGTATGGAATGTGCAGAGTTTATGAAAGAAGCAATTAAGTGGGTGGAACCTGTAAACCAGGCTGATATTTTAAAGTATGCTCATTTACTGCCATGCTATTATAATTATTCCACTCGCCCTCTCGCCAGCCCACCTCCTCCCAATCCCACTGGCTCCTCAGGGGTGCAGGGTGCCTGGTCCTGATACTTGCCCACCTTCCCCTGTGCAGACCTGCACTTTGGAGATAGACTGAACCCAGGCTGTGGCTTCTCCAGTGGGCAGAGCTGGCCCGCTGCTCTTCTCACCGTCATTGTCGTAATAGTCACTGCGCATTTCCTTCTTAAAAGTTAATAAATCTGTTCACCCCCATGAGCTCATCAAACCTTCAAAGTTGCTTCAAATCCTTGCACTATAGATGGGACTTAATCAAAAATTCCAGGTGCTGTGCAAAGATTAAGGGCTTTGGAGGTGGAAGAGCCTTTCAAATTCCATCACATTTCAAAAGTGGGAACCTGGGATGTTGTCTGATCTCTTTGAGCCATACTTTTGTCACCAATGAAATAGCAAAATTGCAAAATAATTATACCTTCCTGAGAGAGCTGTAAGGCATTCAAATAGTCATGTGTTTGCACTCTTATTAGTTATGATAGGGACAGGTGACTGCCTTACAGACTCCCAAGTCCCAGTGGCTTAATCAAATGGAAGCTGATTTCTCTCTGCGTAAACTTCAGTTGCGAGTGTGGTGGGCAGTATTCCATGTGGTGACTCAGGTACCCAGGCTGCTTCCGTCTAGCTATTCCCCCACATCCTAGGGCCTTGGAGTCCTCCATGGAGCTCTCTGCCAATGAGGGGCGGAGGATGCAGAGGTTGGGATCAGGCCTGAAGTTGCACATATCATTTCCGTCTGCATTTCATTGGCCAAATCAGCCACGTGGCCTCATGTGACTGCAGAGGAGACTATGAGATGCTGTTGAGCTGTGGATTCAGCAAGAGCAGAAAACAGGATCAAGCCAACATGTAGCACTGTCTCTGTTCTTCCCATCTGCAAATGGCTTAGCAAATAGCTCAGAGGATCAGCCTGATAATCCAAGGTGACTCAGCCAGGGAGCAGTGAAACTGGAACTCAAATCCAAGTCATCTATCTCCTGGAGACTTCTCTCCAGGCACCTTATTCATTATCACAGGGAGGGCAAATGGCATGCATTATTAGAGGATGGGGAAGTGCTGGGTTGAAAGGATTCTGAGGCAATGCTGGTATCTACTAGTAATGTCTGCTATGCAGTCAGGAGGAGGGAGCAGCATCCTTGTCAGTCCTGTTCTGTTCTCTTCCATCCACTCTAAAAGTACATATTCCCAGGCTTCAGTTCTCTTAAAATCACTTCCTAAGTGGTTAAAAGTTCATAGGTCTGAATGTGGCATCCTTTCCCAGCACTATACTAGCCCTGTAAGTGGACCATACACCATTCTTAATCCCAAAGAGTAACTGAAGCTGGACATTCTCACAGACTGAGGGGGGCCAGTGAGGGAACCATAATCCATATCCAGCCTTCAGGCATGACATTCACTCGTCTACCTCTGCACCTCTGTCTGGGCTGCCCTTTCTGGCTCTTTTTTAATTCTACGTTTTTCCTCCTACCAAAATCTCAATTGTACCCTAATGTCCAATTCAAATGTGAGCTTCTCCTTCAAATATTTCCCGTCTAGTCTTAACAAAGTTAATGAAAATTCCCCTTCCCCTGGGAAGAACCTATTTGTCTCTTATCATCCTCTGCCTAGAATCATCACAATTATGTTTATCTCTTTCTACCCTAGCGAAGGGATTCTTGGGGGCAGGAAACATCTTTTCTTTATGGCCTTTCTTGGTGCCCCACCCTAATCCACAGCCCATTCTCCACTCTCTCTCTCTCTCTCTCACACACACTATCAGTCACTTGGGAAGTGTCAACAAATGTTTATGTAATGGAGAGATAGCTGGATGGATGGTGAGTGGGTAGGTTGCTCCTCTCTGCCCTGATAATTACATCTATCGGGACGTAGAGTCTGAGGCCATCCTCTGAAAGGAAGCTCTCCCAATAGCAACTTGCTGCTGCACATAGACTTGGCCTATGTTTAATGGAGATTTGATGGAAGTTTACTGGAAACAGAAGTAGCAGCCTCTTTAACCAGACAGTCTCATGCAATGCAGGGAAAACAAGCTCAGAATAAGATACACCTATCCTGGAATAAATGCAGCTCTGCCATTTACTAACTCTGTGACCTCTAATTATTCACCTCTCAGTGGCCCAGCCTTCTCACCTGTAAAATAGGGATAATATCTATAGCATGTGGTTGCTGTGAGGGTTAAATGAGATAAAATATGTATATTTCATAGCACAGGGCTTTGAACTTAGTCCAGAGTAGTTATTATTATTATTATAATTATACATATTTTTATCCTGCAGATGTGAACAATAGGACACATCAGCAAGTGTCTGCTCAAAGTGACCACTACCAGACATGGACAGTGGTGGCAGTCCACTGGTGCCCCTTCACTCCTAAGGGCGATGTCAAGATTCTCCATCCTGCTGGGTGATGGGTCCAGTTTAAGAGTTTGTCCAACCTTTATTCAACCAATATTTATTAAGAACCTATTGTATATCGAGCATTGTGCTGGAGGCTGGGGACAATAGCAAAGGAAGGAAACAGAATCCCTGTCCATGAGCGCTTACGGAGTGGGGAGGGGCACTGGACAGATGACCATGCAAACACCATCCTGGGTGGTGTGCTGCTCCTCATTCCCACTCATGAGTCCTAGAGGAGGGGTCAAAACACCTGGTCAGAGCTCCAGCATGCCGTACGACCTTCATCAGGTCCCTTTATCCCTCCAAGCCTGTGCGTCCTCTTATATAAGGTGGGCCCCAGCCTCCTTTGCTCTGAGGGAGATTGCCAGGATCACATGAGAGCTTCAGTTTGTGGGAAGAGCTTTGGAAGGGAAGACACACCTGACAAGACAAGGGATTCAGAAGACCCCTCTGAATATAGCCCTTTCTTGTAGGATGTTTTTCCCAGCAGAGTTTCCAACCAGGTGTCCCTTCAGAGAGCAAACAGATGTGGGTGTACAGAGAGCCCTCCCTGGGAAGAGATGGGGCTCCTTCTCCTTGTTGCTAGCTTTGCCCCGCTGATGGCTGCCCATCCGGGCAGAAGGACCTGCTGTAGAGTTGCTGGTCCAAGTTGTCTTTCCTTGACTGGGTGGGCAGAAGCTCTACCCTGGCCCTTATTGTCCCATCCCTTCCCATAAAGGTCATTTCCCACCTCACATTTAGCTGCCCAGGAGCTGAAGATGGTATGTGTGTGTTTGCCTGTGTGGTGTGTGTGTTTGCCTGTGTGGCGTGTGTGTGTGTATAAGAGCTGGGTTTGTTTTTACATACTAGCTCTGCTATGAATTTCATCTGCAGAGCTTTGGCTGGGGACTGGGGATGCTCAAGGGCAATCTGAATGCAGGGGTTGTGGACATGATCCGCAAACCATGACAGTAACAGCAGTGGCAACCGTAAGGACTTCAGTAAACAGCTCTTAAATCCTCACTCCTCTGTGGACCCACATTTCAGGTCCCTGTCTTATTTACTTGGCAACTCAAAGAGGTAAGTAATGTTATTGCTCCTTTAGGTACATTATCTCACTGAATCCCCAGGACACTACATAAGATAACAAGAGTGGTTATCATTTACTGAGCACTTGTTTTGGACGAAGCATAGTTCTCTACACTTGATGTCTTGACTCATATAATATCCTATAAACATCCCAATTTTGCAGATCAGGAAGCTAGGGCACCAAAAGGAGATACAATTTGCTAGACTGCCAACCAGCCAGTGCCAAACTGGTGAATCCCAGAGAAGTGTGACTCGGAGCCACACCTGTAAGCTCCACCCAGGCTGTCTCTCCATATGAGGACACCTGCCTGCTGTTTACTTTCTGGAGGGGAGGTGGGGGTGGTCCTGGGTCTCCTCTGGTAGCAGCTCTTTTTATCTGTGCAGTAGGAATATCTCTGTCATTTTCCCTTAACATCTGTCTAACACATCTGCCTCTTGCAGGCACTTTCTGATAAGCACGCCTCATCCTTCCTCCTCAACTTTCCCTCTTCAGAGTTGGTTAGGCTGGGGTGAGTGTCTCCACTGTACAGATTCTGAAGGCAGTGTTGGGCTTGGTCTACCTTGGGATCTCATTCAAGTGCAGATTCTGCTTCTGCGGTTCTGGAGAGGAGCCTAGGTGATGCTGAGGATGCTGTTCTGGGACCACACACTGGGGAATGAGGGTTTCCACTCAGCCCCTTCCCTGGCCCCCATGCATAGCCTTCTGCATGCTGCCTACTCCATCCAGGGCTCTCAGGGCTCCCTGGTGTTTTCTGTAAATCCAGCTCTTGACTCTGGCAGATCCTGCCAATGGGGATGGGGATCGCTGACCTCATCACTGGGTGAGTCAGAAAAGCCAGGATGCCTCTCCTGGGAAGGTGAGGGCAGAAGGAGCCAGAATGCTCCTCAGTGCCCATGCCCCCGGTCCTATCACACCTCCAGCCCTCGTCTCTCGGGCTGGCTCTTTCCACTTTGGATTTTCACTTTAAAGCACAAGTGGTCACCTCCAGGTCAGTTCCTAATCCCTCCCCAGGTAATTGGCCTCAATGAGGTGAGGGCTGGACAATTATACAGTCATGCGGCCGGCCCTCCCTTGCCTCATGCCTCAGACAGAGCTCATTTTATTTCTGGTTTTATGGGGTGCATTTATTGTTGGCCTTTGGGTTGTTGATGTCTCCTAGGCCCAGTGTGGGGGTTTTATGTGGATACTAGGTCCGATTGCCCTTTCAAAAGGTTCTGCTTTTAATTAAGCTTTTTCCCCTCTAGTTGAGCACAGGCCTTCAGCATTTTAGTGCTTTAAAAATAAACATTTATTATCAGTTCTTAATGATCTTTATTACTATATACCCATAATCCAAGCTAAAACTGGCTGATAATGCTCAAAGTCTCTGCTCTGTCATCACAGGAAAAGTCTTTGTATTTCCCAGTGAGGACAGGGAGTCACCCTCTTCAGATGGCCGGGGCAGAAATACAGACCACCTTGCCCACAAAGAAACCTGGTACCCTCCTTACACAGTCTCCCCTTTACATGAGTTCCCAGAGAAACAGTGGAATCCTGTGTCTCCCTCCTCCTCAGCTCAGCTCTAGACAGACAGACAGATGTGCTCTACACAGGCCTTTCCGATTCCTTCTCACTCATCACCTTTCCTCATCTCCAGAACTGCCTGGCTTTCCAAAGTTTTGCAATCTCTTCTGTCCTATTCCAACTATGGGTTGCTTTTTACTTGTTTTACACATGTGTCCATTCTTAGTCAACAAATATTTACCAAGTATTTACTAGCTGTTAGAGTCCACTCAAGATGTTGAGGATATGGAGGCAACCACAGCAGACATGCTCCACCTTCATGGGGCTCATAGCCTCACTTAGTTAATTATTTAATTACAATTATGGAAACTGTTACGATAAGAAAGTGCATAACGGTGGCCTGTCCCATCTGGAATTGTGTGTTTCTTGAGTCCAGGTGCCAAGTTTGACCTCTCTGAGCTAAGGGATGATTTTAGCCCTCCTATAGAACGAGAAACATGGTACAATTGACAGAGGCCTGGGATAGCTGACTAGTATCCCCTTCTTCAGGATGAATAGAAACTGCGGAGTCCCCTGCCCCCTCCCCCTCTCTTACTCCGTGTGCAAAATATGCATTATGGGCCCTCAGCCCATATTCATCCTTCTGTTTTCTCTGTCCATCTGGATCTGAAAGCCTACAAACTCTATCACCTAGATACCCTTGCCCACTGGGTTCCTGGAGATGGCATTCTCAACAGAGTAGAAGGCAGAGAGAAGCTACAAGCTTGTCTACTTCCGGTGGCACCTGTACAAACAGTAGTGGAAGTGACTCCTGCACTCCATGAACAGCTGGGTTTCCAGCCACATCTTGATAGCAGCTCCACTAGTGTTAGGGCCAACCACATAGGTCACTGGTTAGCACCATAAGCTTGTACTTCCAGTAATATGAGCAGTGAATTTGGGCCCATAGGCTCCATCCCAGAGGCAGTAGCAAGGTCTCCGAGTAACATCTATTTCTTATTTTGCTATTCCAGCTCTTCCCAAAATGTTGTAACTAATACCTTGAACTAAATTCCTCTCATCTTAAAAATCTAGAGCAATTCCTGTTTTCCTGATAGGACATAGACAGATAAACTCATCACCACCACAACCATTTGGCCACCAACTCACCGATACTATCACATATACTTCCTAAGCATCTCTAGAATCTACCTGTCCTCCATCTCAACTGCCGTTCCCATACACTTGGTCTGAAGTGTATTTTCTGGACTATTGCTAGAGCAATTCAAATGGCTTTCTCTAAGTGCTAGTTTCTCTCTCTTTCTCTCCTCCCACCTATCTTTACAATTTTTTTTATTAATCTAAAACTGTTACAAGACATAAAAGTTAATTTATAAGTTGAAAAAAAAGATTTTTTTTCAGATAAACATATGCTGGCAGGAGACTCATACTTCATGAAATGTTAAAGTAAGTCTTTCAGGTGAAAGGAAGGTGGTACCAAATAGAAATATGGATCAACACACAAAAAAATAAACAGTTTCAGAAGTGGAAACTACATGGATAAATAAATAAGATTTTTCTTGTTATTTAAGTATCTTTAAAAAATAAGTAGCTCTTTACATGAAAATTAATAATAATGCAATGTAAGTTTTATAGCATGTATAGAAATAGAATGTATGGTAATGACAGCACAATGACTGAGAAAGGAGAAATGAGAGTATATTACTCAAAATTATTTTATGCTACTTGAGGTGGTGTAATGTTACTTGAAGGCAGATAACAATAAGTTTAAAATGCACCATAAATTCTAAAGCAATCAGTAAAATAAGACAATTATAGTTAATAAACCAACAAAAGAGATTTTAAAAATCATAAAAACTACTAAATACAAAACTACCTCAAAAAAAAAATAAGAATAAATGAAATCAATAGAAAACAACTAGCAAGATGGTATATATTTATACTAACTGTGTCAATAATTATATTAAATATAAATGGTTTAAACACTCTAATTAAAAGGCAGAGATTGTCAGGTTGGATAAACAAGCAAGAACCCAACTGTATGCTGCCTATGATAAATAGACTTTAAGTATAGACAAAAATAGGTTAAAAGCAAAAAGATTGGAAAAATACGCTATGCTAATACTTATCAAAAGAAAGCTGGAGTAGTTATGTTAACACAAGACAAAGTAGATTTCAGAGCAAAGACTATTACCAAACACAAAGAAAGTAACTTTGTAATGATCAAAGGGTAATTTCACCAGGAGGACTTCACAATCCTGATGGGCCAGCTGCACACATTTGGTAGTAGAGGTTCAAAATAGATGAAACAAAAACTGATAAAACTGTGAAAAGAAATAGAGATATCTACAACAACATTTGGAGATTTCACTAACTTTTAATAATTGGTACAATAAATAGAAAGAAAATCTGTAGGGGCATAAAAGACTTTAAACAGTACCATTACTCAACTTGATCTAATTGACATTTATAGAAAACTATACAACAAAAGCAAAATTCACATTTTGTTCTAGGGTACATGCAACAGTTAGCAAAACAAACCATGTTCTCCCGAACTGACTGACTTACAGATTGGCACAGAAACTCTGAATGTTTGTCCCTTTGTGTCTTTTCACATGGTGTTCCCTTGGCATGAAATACCCTTCCCTGATTACCCATCCTCACCTACCTGGCTAACTCCTGTTCATCTTTCAAAATGGCACAGCTGTTACCTCCTTTGTATAGCCTTCCTCAACTACCCTGAAGAAATTCCTTTCTCTTCTGCATGGCCGTAATACTTTGTACACACATTCATCCTTGCTTGTATCATAGTATGTGAAATTATATGTCTAGTTTTTTTGCTTCTCCCACTATACTATAAAGACAAGATTTAGGATGAAAATTACATTATTATAATTAATAGCATATGCTATAATTTACTTATTAATGATAGCTATTGTTTATTGAATACCTAATATGTGCCAAACACAAATATATAGTGTGTTTTTTTAATGTAGAAGCAATTTTAAGATACATTTATTTAATAATTGTTATGTGTTGGACTTTGGGATACTATATAGAAAATGCCTCCCCAAAAGGAGGTCCTAAGGATATGATGATGTGACTCTGCTAAATGACCTTTATTTAGGAGACCCAGAAATCATACTAGTTTTCCAAATCAAACCAGTCGGTGTAAGGATGGCATCTGTCCCCACAAACTAAGGAAATCGCCTAAGTATTAGGAAATTTATAGCTGTTTACTCTCTTTCCTCAACTTTTACTTCCAATAACTCCACAAGTTAGGGATGTTGCCTATGTGTTTGAGTGGCCCCAATCAGAACTGTCCTTCAGTGAGGGAGCTAATGAAGCAAGAACCATCCTCTGACCTCTTGTGCCATCAATGAGAATAAATTACCCCATTCAACGGGGAAGAATATTTTTCATTGATTCTTGCAGCTATCCAATAATCTGGATTGCCTCTTGCACTTAATCTTTCACTTCAGAAGGAGAAAGTGTCCTCACAAAGGGACACCCATTGTGCATCTCAAAAACTTTGCATTTGATTTATCTGTGGCAAGCCAAGGAGAAAAGCCAGATTTTTCATCAAGCATGCCCTTAAATTGTCTGAATCCTTGTCAACAGCATCATTCTCACAAGGAAAAAGCAGTGATTTGATATAGAGCGCAGGGCTGGACGCTTAGTAACATGATCCTAATGTCCTTTTTGGCTTGACTAGGTGGATCAAAAAGTTTGATTCACTTTTCTTGCTGTGAAAGTCCTGTATTATCAGACTAGAAATGAAAACTATTTTTCTTCCTCAGTCAGGGAAAAAGAATAACATTTGCCAAGTCATTATATATAACAGATTGTAGCAGGAAGGTGCTTAGGGAAATGCCCAAGGAGGGCAGTTACCACAGAACACCAAGATGGCAAAACTTAATTGGTATGGCAAGGGAAATTTTTGCCATGTCTTCTCTGATGATGACACCGTGAGGATTTGCCGCTTAGACAGCTGGCAAAATGACTGACATGTACGTTGACATCATGGAAGTCTGGAGAATATTAATACCTGCTGCTTGGAGCTGAGTTTCTACTTCAGTTAGGTTCCTGTGTGGCAAGACCTTATGAAAAGCTCTTCCCTTTGTAAATTCATGACCCTTGAGGCAATTAGATATGATGGTTCCAGGGACGAGTTCTAGCACATGGAGCATTGAATCCTTAAACCAAAAGCCCATGGCAGGAATGAAAACAAGCCTAATGTATATAAATCAAGGTCAAGGATGACAAAGGTCAAGCTAGTCGTTTCCTTCTTGGCTTTTCCTCCATAGGACAGACTGGATAGGTCCCTTCAACTAATTAAATTGTGTTTATTAGATGATAATTAGATTGTTTTCCCATTTAGAATTCCAACTAGAATTCCGTGTTCTAGTTAACCATTGTCATCTTATCATGAGTAAGTGTGTCTTCCCTCCCTCCCTCCTTTCTTTCCTCCCTCTCCAAGACCTTTATGGCTTGCAGGTCACAAGCCCACTATCTTCATGGACTAAAACTGGGAATGAAGAAGCTCCAAGTTCTGTTAGTCAAAAGGAAACTGACTTTATTTACACAAGCCTTTATTTCAAATAAGACTCATAATTTTACATGAGACTTTGAGATTCCAGAGGACAAGCACGTCAGCATTTTTGCTTGCTAACACCTAGCACAACCCCTGGCACACAGTAGATGCTTAATAAACATTTCTTAAGTAACTCTGCACTTACCTTACCTCAGGATATTCCCTGAGACATAAAATATATGAAATCACTTTAGAAATTTAAGAACAATGAACACAAAAACAGTCATTTTCAATATCTGCAGCTAAAGATCTGAGTCTTCATAGCAAAGGAAAGAAATTCTAAAGGCCTTAATAGATCAGAAAATGTTAGAAGTAGAAGGATCCATTAAAAAAAGAAAAAAATCCACTTTTTTCCTAGCTCCTGATTATCTGGAGAGATAAGAAAACCAAGGCTTGAGGAAATGTATTGTTACCAGTAACACCTAATATTTATCAAGTACATTTTATGTCACAGTGCTGTTCTGAGTACTTCACAGGAGTCATCTCATTTAAAACTCACAGCAACCCCATAAGGTGGACACTATTATTACCATCCTATTTAACAGAGAAATCACAGAGAATTTAAGAAATTTGACTAAGGTTACCCAACTAGTAAGAGGTCCAGCCAGGATGCATATTTTAATCAGAAAGAGATGGAAGTATGCCCCCAAGTAAGAGTCATGTTTACATACATTTTGGTCAAATATAATTATTTATTGGAGCTAGGTTTTCTAAATCAACATAATTAGGGTCTATCTGTAATGGCAGAGTTATTCAGTTCCTACAAGTATCTCAGAATTAGGACCCCAAGCAAAATTCCAACCGCATCAGTCATTAGAATCAATTCTTTTGTTTTCCTGAGAAAGAGATATTTTCACAAATGTCACTTTCAGAGCCCAGTTTTTGACACTAGCTTTAAAAATCAGTGACATCTTTTCACTATATGTTGATTCCAGATGCCATTGAAGTAGAAGTCTCTCTTCTCCCCAGCCTCAGAGTTAAATCTGAATGAAATTCCCAGGCAATTGATGTAACTATTTGAACCTCAATTTCCTTATCTGTAAAATGGGTATAAACACACACATGCCTGTAAGGTGGGATTTAGTCCTCCAGGTTGCCATGAAGATGCAGTAAGATAACGTAAAAGCCTGTAGATGGTATCTATCACAAAGAACTCAAAGGATGTCCCTGAATCTCTCTTGCAAAGCACTCAGAGTTACTCGGACAAGGCTTGAGCTTACCATATCCCTTTTCCAGACAGAGAAAAGATTCGTATTTTAAGAAAATACTCACTGTTTTAAGTACTTTGAAATCTGAAGCAGTATAAAATTGGAAATTATTGCATACATTTACCTATTTATGATAAGTGTCCAATGGCAACTACCTGAATATCTGTTTGTGTGGTTTCAGGCATATCTTGGATGACTATTCCAAGTGCATTTATTTTAAACCATACTAAAATGCAGGTATTCACTCACTGAGGCCGCACTCCCCCACAATCCATTCAGATTAGGGAGGTTTTAGAACAAATCAAATCATCCTGAGGAGTCCATCGCCACCCACCCCGCACACACACACACAGCAGCTGCCGTGTTGTTGACACGAGCCCGGTGATGTGCTCACAGAGCACGAGCCATCAAAACGTGCCATCTTGGCTTTCAGGGACCTTATGGTCTAAGGCAAACACGCTGACATCTCATGGCAAGAAGTTTAAGAACAAATCAGAGCATAAACACAGTGAGAATATGTGAGAGACATCGCTGATTCTCATTTTTAGAGCAGTTGTTTTCCTAAGTTATAATGCAAAGATTTCAAAGTTCAGATAGAATAGAAACAGAGAGGCAGGATCTGAAAGTCTTCTTCTATAACCAGTGACTACAGGCTGTTCTCATACATGTGTGTGCATTTGTATATGTGTGTGCTTATTTGCGTGTGTCTACGCATATATATAGCCGATATGTATGGATATAGTGAATATATATACACACATATAAACACAAACGTATTTTTGTTTTTTTAAATAAAAGCTAAATCGGGCTATACAAACTGTCCTGTAGCTTGCATTTGTCACTTTGCAAGACTGTATCTTGCTCTTGTTTATGGGGATCTTTGGAAAGAAGATGGCAATTGATGTGTAAGTTAGGTTATCATTAATGAGTTAGTTGTACAAGAAAGGTGTAGGTGAGGGGGAAAGAGTTTGAGATGGAGAAAGCAGGCAGAGAATAAAAACAGTTTTTCAGAAGAAAAGACAGATAAAGTTCAGGGGACTGAATAACAGTCTTCAAAACAGTAAGTCAGTCCCATGCCCACAACCAGAATCCAAAGCTGCACTAACTAGTTTCAAACAGTGTCAGAGGTTTCACATATGAGCTTTGACCTCACCAAGGAAGCAACTAGGTGGCAAAGGATGGGTCCCCTCCTTCTAACATCTCCCGACCGGGACCACCACTCCAGCAAAAAAATCAGTCAGAGTGGAAGGGAATGGGGACACAGGGGGAAGAAACTTGCCATTTCTTCTCAGTGAACACGGTGGAAATGGGTTAAGTTAGCTCAGAAAAGACTCAAGTCCCTTCTGCACTAATTGTGTTTCAGTCTCGAGAAGGAGATGGGATTTTGCGGCTCTCTGTTGGCTTCCATGATTAGCTGAAAAAGAGCCAGAGAATTTTTTTAATAGAGGCTCTTCTGTAAAGAAAGCGGGGAAACAATAGCTAGCTGTCACAGCCAGCTGATATCTGCCTTTGATCAGCCAAATGAATGTTGCAGGCATTTCTTATAGAAAGGAGATTGCTTATCGATCTATATCAAAATATGCATGCTAATCCCCGGCAGCAGAGAGTATTTTCAAGTGGAGTTAATAATCTGATTGCTGCCCTGTCTGGAGCAATTCTCTGAACTCGGAGCTCTAATCAGTCCAGGGTCTTGCAGTCAAATGTACTTTGCTGTTTAAATTTGGATCTGTGACATTGATTGAGGAGCCCTTGTAAAGGTGTTGACAAATCAAATTGTTTGTTCCAGTAGTGTTTTGCCAGAGATCAAGTCCAAAGTAATACGCAGTGAATTTGTTCATTACTAGTAGGGTGAAAGGAATGATAAAATTCACCTGCATCATTATCACAGACACAAGCCCAATAAAAGATATGTTCTGTCTGAAGAAAATGCAGTTTGGGGGGTGCTCCGGTGAGTTATACAAGGTGGGGGGTTGCCATTTCCAAACCTGGAGGATATTAGATATGTTTTAAGAAAGATAGGCAAATAAATTTATTCCATGTTTGAGATCAGAGGACTTTATTCAGTTGGCAAAAAAAACAAAAAAGATGGACAGATAGATGTCTTGCATTATTGGAAGAAGCCCTTAGCCACCCAGACCTGTGTAGGATAAGAGGGAAAAGAGGAAGTGACAAAGGGAAAGCAACTCGGTCCTCAAGGTTGGCCCCTGCTCAAGGTAAGGACTGGTGGACCATCTTTACTTGTTCCCAACAAGGACCAGGGCCAGCAGGACTGAAAGGAGATTTGATAAATCTGTAGGTCCTAATAACCCCACTATTTGCTCTGAGGCTGACTTGACAGGTGCTCTAAGGATGGATGGAGCACAGGAGACCGTCTGAGGATGCGTTCTTCCAGAAGCACACCCTCAGACTAGAATGTGAGTGCAAGTAAGTCGTATGTTTTAGAGGTGATTTCAGGAAGCATGGGTGGGGGAATAGGGAGGTGAGATGCTGAAGGGAAGATATTCAAAACAGGCTGCATTTTAATGAGCTGGTCACTACCATGGGCACTAGGGATGAGCACTGCTGGGGTCTCTGAAATAGCAGAAAAGTGAGGAAGAGAGAGACGCTGACTCTGTGGGAAGCAGCTCCTTGTGGGAGATGAGGCAGAGGATATGGAGACGCTCCTCCTGGAGGAAGTACTGGGGCTGTAATCACTACATTGGACCGGACATTTGAATTGCTGAAATGCGACTGCTTTTGTTAGGAGACGCTATTTGGGGTGAGGAAAGAACTAGCCTACGGACTGGGCTTGTGGGAGCAGATGGGTGTGGTTTTATATGCTACCTTTTCACATCGCTTTGCCACAATCAATAACAATACCATTAATAACAATATTATCTGCTAATGTTTACTGCCTAATTTTCGCCTGTCAAGGACTTTTTTCTATGTTTAAATACACTATCTTTGTGTTTTTTAATCTGCAGATTGTGAGCCTTGAATGGATCTAAAATGAATTACTGGGTTGTCTGTGAAACAGAAGAGAACAAAACAGAATAGACTAGAATAGATTATATTAGAGTGAAAAATATCAAAGTGTATTGTCCATTGCAAGGATTAGTTTTGCTAAGGAAAGCTCTATTTCAATTTCATGTGTTTGTGTGTGTGTGTGTGTGTTTGTATGTGTGTATGTGCACATGGATGAACCTTAGGTCACAGTGTAAAATATATTTCCTATATATTAAGTCAAGGTCACTTAGAGGGAAACTGAGTTTTCTTATTAAATCCTGTAAATATGCTATGAGCTTGATGTTCTTAACCCCATTTTACAGGTGAGAAAACTGAGATTCCATGATGTTAAATAACCTACACAAGTTCACACATCAAAAAAGTGGCAGGGCCAGGGTTTAAACTCATCCACAGAACGTTTGCTGTCCCCCATGGCAACAATAACTCAGTCAACTCTTTACAGCAAAGAAAATGTAAACCCTATAACTTTCACAGAGAGCCTGCATTGGGAAGCCTCTGGGACCATCTGTTCCTCCAGAAGGCTTGCAACTGTTCTTTTCATGTTTGTAAGAAGAGTTTGGTAACAAAGCCCATTTAACATCAAACTGGAAGACAGCAGAGCGTTCTTTGGCCTTGTAGCAGTGCTGATGTTGCCTGAATTTATAACATGGCGAATGGTTAGGCAGATGGCATTTAATAGGTTCCCAGACATAAACATGAGGCTTAAGTTGTATGTGGTATATGTTCCTGAGCTTCCATAAACTCCGTAGGGGATAAGTCTATCTCTACCCTCTTCCTTTCCCCCACAACATGAGCGTGTTAACCATTCAGAGACATGGGAAGGACGTACAGAAATGGTCCCACTCATAAGAAGAGTTACAGAGTGACTGGTGTGATAGGCTTTCCAACTCATCCCAACAGCACCAGCCTTGGCTGAAATAGTTCATGGTAGTCACTAACGGCAAAAGGCAAGACAACTGACGTTTGTTAGAAGGACCTTGGTCTTAACAGTGTAAGATATCTCTCTCACAAGTCATGTCACTCTATTTTTTAATCAATAAAGCTTTTTTTTAGTATAGTTTTAGATTTATAGAAAAAAATGAGCAGATAGTATAGGCTGTTTCCATATTCACACACACACACAGACAGTTTCCCCTATTAGCAACATCTGACATCGATGTGGTATGTTTGGACAATTAATGAACCAATAGCAATTTATTATTATTATTATTATTATTATTATTATTATTAATATTATTACTACTATTATTGTTAACTGAAGTCCATAGTTTATTTTTACTTCCCTAGTTTTTACCTGATGCTCTTTTTCTGTTTCAGAATTCCACCCAGGATCCCATTTGGTTGTCATATCTCCTTAGACTCCTCCTGGCTGTGACAGTTTTTTTTTTCAGATTTTCCTTCTTTTTCTTGATTTTAACAGTTTTGAGGAACACTAGTCAGATGTATTGTAGGATGTCCCTTGACTGGAATTTGTCTGATGTTTTTCTCATGATCAGATTGGGGTCCTGGGTTTGTGGGAGGAAGATCACAGAGGTGAAGTGTCATTCTACTCACATCATATGAAGGATACATACCGTCAACACACAACTTACTGCTCTTAATTTTGACCTTGGTCACCTGGCTCAGGCAGTGCTTGTCAGGTTTCTCTACTATAAAGCTACTCTTTCCCTCTCTTTCTATACTGTCCTCTTTGGAAGGAAGTGTGTAGTCCCCACTTAAGGACTGGGGAGCTATGTCTTCCTCTCCTTGAGGACAAAGTGTCCACATAATTTATTTGGAATCTTTCTGCATAGCAGATCTGGCTCTTCTCCATTTATTAATTTACTCAATATTTATTTATATCAGTACGAACTCATGGGTATTTATTTTCCACTTTGGGTTGTAATACGATACTACTTTCTTTTTTTGCTGAAATTCTTTCATCGGGCACTCTTTCAGTCGGCTCCTGTGCCCTTTTAACACGTATCCATCAGTGTGTTGTGTTTTTTCGTTGTTGTCACTCGTTTGGTTTTTTTTTTTTTTTTTAGCACTTCCTTACTTTCTGGGTGTACAAGTTGCTCTAGGCTCATCTTGTTTATCCTCCCCCACCCCTAGTCCAAGAATTGCTTTAAGAAGCCTTGGTTACTTTAATTGGAAGATGGTATTAGAAACCAAGATCTGGACACTGGCGGGGTTTGTCACTCCTGAGGTATCATTGAAACATCTAAGCTCACAGGGTAAAGAAATACATGTGTATACTAACCCATGTGTATACACATATCTATAAAATCTCTGTTTGTAATAATCTCTATCTGTTTTAAGATAAACATGAGTTCTTACTGGTATCTCTAACTCTGATCCATTACCATATGGATCTCCTCCCCTTACTTATGTAAATTCCCACTATGACATCAAGAAACCTACCTCCCACCATCCATTTAATGTATTGTTCCATCCCAATATACTTGTATAGCATTATCAGAACTGTTAACCTGTACCCGCATCAGAAACAACTTTATCAGTGAGAGTACAGGGCTCATGTGAAGTTCCTTTTGCTTTTAGTCTTGCAGACTCCATTTTTAAAGTTACTTAGGTCAATACATTTTCCCCCATTCCCTTCAGTGACATTGTTTCACACATTTGTAATGCAGGAAGATTCTCTTATTATAGTCTGAATTCTTTCCTGGGATCCCCTGGCATTCTAAATCATTACTTTTTAAACTTTCATACATTAAGATTGGCCCCATGCACTATAAAGTTGTACGGGTTTTTACAAATGCATAATGTCATATATCCATCATCACAGTGTCATACAGAATATTTTCACTACCCTAAAAATCCCCTCTGCCTCATCTATTCATTCTTCTTTCCTCCCCTCCAAACTCCTGGCAATCATTGACCTTTTTAATATCTCTGTTATTTTACCTTTTCCAGAATGACATATAATTGGAATCACATAGAATATAGCCTTTTCAGAATGGCTTCTTTCACTAAGCAATAAACATTAAAGTTTTTTCCATGTCTTTATGCGGCTTGATAGCTCACTTCTTTTTATCATTGGAAAATATTCTATTGTATGAGTGTACCACAATTTATTTCAGTCAATTTCTTGCAGTTTTAGGTGAATAATCAAAATAAAGCTGCCTAAACATTCATGTGCACATTTTGATGGACAAAAGTTTTCAGTTCAATTGAGTAAATACCTAGGAGTGCCACTGCTGTGTCATATGGTAAGATACGCTTAGCTTGGTAAGAAACTGCCTAATTGCTTCCTAAAATAACTGTCATTTTGCATTCCAACTAGCAGTGAATGAGAGTTTCTATTACTCCACATCCTCACCAGCATTTGGTGTTTTCAGTGTTTTGAATTTTAGCCATTCTAATAGTATAGTGGCATCTTGTTGTTTCAATGTGCAGTTCCCTAATGAAAAGTGATGTTGAACATCTTGTCATATGTCTATTAGTCATCTGGGTATCTTTTTAAGTGAAGTGTCCTTTCAGATCTTTCCTCTGTTTTTAACTGGGCTATATGTTCATTTTATTGTTGAGTTTTAAGAGTTCTTTGTATATTTTAGGATACCAGTTCTTCATAAAATACATGTTTTACAGAAATTTTCTCCCAATCTGTGGTTTGCCTTTTTATTTTCCTAACAGTCTTTTCTGCAAAGCAGAAGGTTTTAACTTTAATAAAGAACAGCTTATTAATCTTTTCTTTGATAAATTGTGCTTTTGGTGCTGTTTCCAAAGCTTGTCACCAAATCTAAGGTGATTTGGATTTTCTCCTATGTTATCTTCTAAACGTTTTATATTTCCAAATTTTTCATTTAGATCTGTGATCCATTTTGAGTTAATTTTTGTGAAAAGCATAAGGTCTGTGTTTAAATTCACTTTTTGCTTATGGAAGTCAAAACGTTTCCAAGCACTGTGTGTCGGGATGACTACCCTCTCTCCTCTTTCCTTTGAATTGCCTTTGCTCTTTGTCAGAGCTTAGTTGACTGTATTTGTGTGGGTCTATTTCTGGCCTCTCTGGTCTGTTCCATCTATTTATGTGTCTATTCTTTTTCTAACACCATGTTGCCTTGGTTACTGTAGGTTTATGGTAAGTCTTGAAGTTGAGTACTATCAGTCCTTCAGCTTTGTTTTTCATTTTCAGCATTACATTGGCTATTCTGAGTCTTCGCTTTTGTATATAAACTTTAGAATCTGTCTCTATCCACAAAATAGTGTACTGGTACTTTGGGATTGTGTTGAATCTATAGATCAAGTTAGGAAGAACTGACATCTTAACAGTATTGAGTTTTCTAACAGGTATTTTTCTTACTAGCTATACTAGGGCATAATTGATATAAACTAAGCTCCTCACATTTAAAGTGCACATTGTGATAAATTCTGATGTATGTAGCACTCCTGAAGCTATCACCACACTCAATAGAATAAACAAATTCATCACCCCCAAAAGTTTCCTCATGTCTCTTTGTAATCCTTTTTTTTTCTCACTCCCCAGCCCCAATCACCAATATGATTTCTATTACTATATATTAGTCTGCATTCCCTATAGTTTGATATAAACGGAATAATGCAACATGGATTCTTTTTGGCCTGATTTACTTATTTCACTCAGTATTATTATGAGATTTGTAAAAGTTGTAGTACATGTCTCTAGACTATTTCTGTCACAAGTAATATCCAATTGTGTAGACAGACCACAATTTGTTAATTCATTCATCTGATGATGAACATTGGATTGTTTCCAGCTTTTGGCTAGTCCTAACAGCAGCTATGAACATTTGTGGACAAGTATTTGTGTAGACACGTGCTTCCATATTTCTTGGGTAAATGCCTGGGAATAGAATGACTGGGTCGTCTGATAAGCATCATTTTACCTTTTTAAAATAACTGCCACCCCACACTCCTTACTACACTCATTTGTTACAACCCAATTCCAAGGAGCATTGTGAGCTGTTAAAAATAGACGTCTTCAAGCTGTTCTTTGACAGACGGAGGAAGTACTATGACACCAGTTAGAAATACTGGCTTCAGAGGTTTGAGAAAGTTCAGCCCAAGCCAGACACTTCTTCCACCCAAGTCTTCTCTACTCTTAGTCGGAGACATTTGTTATTATTTTATGGACAGAAAGGTTTTCTCTCTCCCATGTGGTTCTGCTCCCTCCCTTCATAATTTTGCCATAGGTTCAAAGTCTCAAAGTTTTTTAGATTCATTCTTTTCTATTTTCAGTGGCATGCCACCTAAAATGTTTCTCTGGAGAATGCCTTTGGGAAACCTTTCAAATCTTGTTCTCTCTTCCTGAAGACATGAGTTATATTCTCTTTAAGGAAAAAAAAATGTGTCCTCTTCTTGTTTATTTCTTCTTCTACAGAGTTCTGGGCCCCTTGGTTCTTCTTTTTGAAGCTGATCCCTCTCTCCCTTGCTTCTTGGACTAAGGATTTTGTTGAAGACTTCTTTTCCCTTTAAGCCACTACCACCAGAGTTTACAGATAATGTTTCTGTTTCATTTTTGGTTAGTTCCTAGAATTGTTTTTTAGCCTAGGGAATATTTATTTATCACCACCAACAATTTATCACCATTTAAGACCCCCACACCCTGCTCTCTCCCCCACCTCCATCTACCACTTCTTTACAATGCAATTTTGCATAGATGCCTTGAGCTGTCAAGGCAGAATGCACCTACTCAGCATTTTGTGACAATTGAGGTCTGTTTTAAGACCTGAAGGGGAAAAATACAAGACAATTTAATGTCTGGGCTCACGGGTTTGAGATTTAAGGGGAGCATCAGAACTCACTTTCATGAAACATCTTATATGCACAAAAGAGTAAGGCGTTGTGCAGTGAAGCTGGGGCTTGGATATATGTTCAGGATTTGGGGGTGACCTGAGCCATAAAGAGAAGTTAAAGGGACAGAGAAGTCGAGAAGTTCATTTCAGCCCTGGAGGAAAGATCAATTTAATATTCATCACGTGCCTATTCTAATTAGGGTACCTTGCACCTACAGGTTGCAGTAAAGGGACATACCAAGCTGGTTTGTCTGGGACTGAGAGTTTCCTGGGACATGGGATTTTCCATGCAAACACCAGGAAAGTGCTAGGCAAACCTGGATGATGAGTCACCCTATGGGGTGGCCTCTGTCCTCGTGGGGCTTTGAGTCTATGGTAGGCCACAGTTAGGCAAGAATCATGAGAGGTGTTGCGGAAGGCTGAACAACGGCCCCTCACATGCCTCCATCTCATTCCTGGAACCTGTGAATGATACCCTGTATGCCAAAAGCAACTTTTCAGATGTTATTCAGTTAAGAGTCTTATCTTGGATTATCCGGGTAGCCCCAGTGCCATCACAAAGTTCCTCACAATAGGGATGCAGGGAAGTCAGCATCCGAGGAGGAGATGACGTGACAGTGGATGCTGACAGCAGAGTGTTGCATTTAGAAAATGAAGGACACGTCCACGGCCAGGGAATGCAGGCACCACTAGAAGCTGAAAAAAGGCAAGGAGATGAATTCTCTCCTGGAACCTCCAGAAGGAACCAGCCTGCTGATGCCTTGACTTTAGCCCCATGAGACAGATTTCAGACTTCTGACCTCCAGAACCGTAAGAGAATGAATGTGTGTTGTTCTAAGCCACTGGGTTTGTGGTGATTTGTTACAGCAAAAATAGGAAACTAACACAGGTGTACATCAAGAAAAGGAAGGCCAAGGTGACAGACTCCTATAATAACAGCTCCCCTGTGATAGTTAATTTTATATGTCAACTTGCCCAGCCATGGGGTGCCCAGCTTAAACATTGTTTCTGGGGGTATCTTTTAGTGTGTTTCCCTATGGAATTAGCATTTGAATTGATGGACTCAGTAAAGTAGATGGCCCTCCCCGTGTGTGATGTGTGTAGCCACTATTCAATCTGTTAAGGGCCTGTATAGAGCAAAAAGCTGAGGAACAGAGCATCCATTCCCTTCCTGCCTGCCTGACTGAGTGGGGACATGGGTCCCTTCCTGCCCTGGGCCTGGGATTGACACCATCATCAGCTCCCTGGTCCTCAGACTTTAAGATTCAAACTGAATTACATGACCGGCCTCACTGGGTCTCCCAGTCTCTCTCCTAGTCTCTAGTGTGCAGATGGCGATCGTGGGACTTCTCAGGCTCCAAGGTCATGTGAGTCAATTCCTCATAATTAATTAATCTTAGATAGGTAGATAGATAGATAGATAGATAGATAGATAGATAGATAGATCTCTTACTGGTTCTCTTTATGTGTGTGTATGTATGTATGTATATTCTGTTTCTCTGAAGAACCCAGACTAATATACCCACCTAGCCCAGAAGAGGTCAGAATAAAAGGTATAGTGGTTAAGCACTTATCTCCAGAGGGGGAAAAACTCACACCCTGGAAAACACAATGATAATCTATTTTGGTGTGTGAAGAAGATAAGAGTATTTCCATTTTTTCCCTCTATCTCATTATTTTTATATTATTATTGGGGGCACGTTATATAAAGTAGATATGATAGTCATACTTGCATATAACATATGAATTAATAAACATATTGTTGGAAGTGACTCTTTCTTCATAACGGGGTGTGCAATAACAAAGTTTGATGGTCACAAATCTCTGAAGTTAGGCTTGGGTCAACTCAGAGCCACTCCTACTTGCCCCCTCCTCTCCCATCCTCCACATGTCCATCTGTGGAATGGGATGATGATAACGATACTAGTACTTTAACTCATGGAGCTGGAGGAGACTTGGAATTGATACCGCATGTGAGAGCTGGGCTGAGGGTGAGGTAAGGGGGTGCCCCCTCTCAGAGTGTGTAATATGGGGTCAGCGCCTGACCTTCCCCTCCCTGGGACCTACTTTGTCTCATTCTACTGCATTTGAGCACTTGGCACATACAAAGCACAGAGATCGCTTGGTTCCTGGTGGCTGTCAGACTTGATATTCACTGTCTAAGCCCAGCCCCAGACTGTGAACCCTTAACCAAGACACTCTTGCAGGAAGCCACAGATAGTGAGTTCGTCACATTCCTGATCCCGGATGTTTGGAGAGGAGTTGGGTTGGCCTTTGTGGAGTGAAGTCTCAACCCCCATCAAGCCTCGCCCTGGAGGCCGGCTCTCCCCACATCAGGCACACTCTTAAACATCTGTCTGTGGCGTGATTTATTCTATTTTAAAATGAGGTTTTCAAACAACTCACTATCTTAATTTTAGCAGTTCAGCTCCTTTGTATGCTAACAATACCAAACATGCAAATGAGCTACCACTTTGCTTTCTAGCAAAAATGTTTCTGTGCAAACACTTGATTTTATAACGCACTTTGCAGCTTTCTCCTATAATTAGTTGTTAAATCTATATTTGACTTTGTCTAAGTGGTTGCATTGCAAGGCTGTTCTTCTCGCCTCTCGCTTCGGCTAGTTCATCTTGCCCCTGCCCATGTATCTGTCTGCACAGGGTATGGCTTCCTGGATAGTTTTTAGACTGAAGGCAAAAAACAGAAAATATGACAGAAGTCAGTGTCTGCTTGCACCCAGAGACCCCAAAGGCTGCAGGTTGGGTCAGGTTCACACCACATGTCTCTCATCCTCTTTGGATCAGCAGATTAGCCATGGCCTGTTCATCTCCCAGTGAGAGCAGAAGTACAAGAGGGCAAGGTTAACCAGGCAGCTCACACCTAGCCTCTGCCTGCATCACGCCTTCCAGCACCCAAAACCAAGGGCCCGGAAGTGTATTCCCCCCACCAGGGGGCCAAAGCAGGCCACGTGGCCAAGCTCAGTAGCAGTGGGTGGGGAAGTATATTCCTTCTGTGGCAGTGAGGGTGGGAAGGGGGTGAATTTCTTTGAATGATAATCTGATCTACCATAGGTATCAAAAGAACCCTCTAGGAAGAAACAGACTCACAGACATAGAGAACAAACTTATGGTTACCAGGGGGTAAAGAAGATAGGACAGGATAAATTGGGAATTCAAAAATTGCACCTCTTGGGGAGTGATGGAAATGTTAGCTATCTTGACTGTGATACTGGTTTCACTGGTGTGCACATCTGTCAAGTTCATCAAATTGTACACTTGAAATATGTGTAGTTTACTGTACAGGAACCATGCCACAATAAAGGTGTTAAAATGCATAAAATAAAATAAAATAAAATAAATAAAATAAAATAACAAAAAAAAGAACCCTGTTGGAGAATCTTAGAGCTAAAAGGGTTGTTCATTCACACAGTAAAGATTTATTGAGATTTATAGCCGGTGTGATAGTGATTTAAAAGTTTAAACAAGAGATGACATGAACTCAGCTCTCTTGTGCTTACAGTCTAGACTAAAGAGGTCACTGAGGCCGACCCCAAACTCTCCAATCTCCTACAAACTGTGGGGCCCGAAGCACATTCAATTTTGGAGCCCTCATCTAGTAAAAGGATGCAAAGAACACAAACTTAGGCATGAAAGTAATGTTGATTTAAAATAAGAAAATAAATCATGACAAAATAGTAATTTTAAAAAGCTGACAATTTTTTTTTTTACAAACGTTTTCAGAAAAATACGAATATTTTAATTCATTAAGTCCTGGGACACCTCTATTATACTTTTTTTCCTACATCTTTGGCTGTACTCTCTTTGATTGCATCTTCCTATGATGATGGTTTTGTAATATTTTCTACGGCGAGAATAGAAAGATAATTCAGTCTTTCTTTTGGAATGGTTGATCAAAATACTAAAACATGATATTTGGGATGTGTAAAACATGCAACTTCACTGATAGATATACTTACTGAAAGATACAGGTTTGTACTCTCCAAATTCAATATTTCTCATAAATTATATTTCAAGAGATGCTCATGTAAATTGTGGTGGGTTTATAATTATATTGTCAATAAAATGCTACTTTATTTAGTATATTCTGACAGGAAAGGGCTTCTATTTTGACTAGGAATTAATGGGAACAGAAATTTCTGCTTATAATTGTGAACATCTCATGACTGTAGAATTTTTCATAACCTAGCTTCTGGCTCGCTGTTTTTCAAACGTGTTTTCTTCTTTCCTCCTACTTCTGGGACCAGGTACCACAGGACACATTCCTATCTCATTACAGTGTCTGTCTGTCTTCGCACTGCTGTGTCGCGGTGCAGCGAGTTGGCCCAGGGGCAGGAGCTGTACTCCTGACCCCACACTTACACTGGGGCAGCCAGCAATAGCTTACTATCCATGGACACTGTGAACGACACAAATACATCTCACTAAATACAGGCTAGAAGTGTCCCCAACTCAGTGTCCTCTTGAGCAGCTCCTGAAAATGTCACAACCAGCCAACACACGGGATAAGTGTAACGGGGGGAAAGTTGGAACAGAAAGAGATGCAGTCTTACCGAAGTGGAGTCAAAATATCTAATTTTGCAAATTTTACAGAAATATGTTGTCTCAGTGTATTCAGGCTGCTATAACAAAATACCACATACCGAGTAGCTGGTAAACAGCAAACATTTATTTTTCACAGTTCTGGAGGCTGATCAAGATCCAAGATCAAGTTGCCAGCAGAGTCAATGTCTGATGAAGGCCCACTTCCTAGCCATCCTCTAGAGTAACCTCATGTGATAGGAGCTCTCTCATCCCTCCATTTTACAAGAGCACTAATCCCATTCATAACCTAGTCACCTACCATCGACTAATACCATCCCTTGGAGGTCAGGATTTCTCCGTGTGAATTTGAAGGGGACAGACATTCAATTTGCAGCACGTGTGATCACATAGCCCCACAGCTAAGCCTAAGAATTAAGCTTCTTAACTTCACGGGGAGTCCTTGAGGCCTCCCAACACAGATTTCCATCGTATGATAGCTTCATGCCCAGGGTGGTGTGGCTCCTTGAAGGAACTACTCCTGTGATACATCTTGGGAACTGCAAAAAGGGGACAGAGCCAGGTCTTCTTTCATTTTATGGGTTATATCATAAACTACCTGACATACTGGTCCCCTCCTCTCTCTGTCTCTCTGCCTCTCTCTCTCTACTTCTAACCACTGACCCTGTAATTTATTCTCCCTTTTGGCTTCCACTTGCCCTCCAGATTTGACTGCATAAACCACAGGCGCCCTGAAGAAAGCCTGCCCCAGCTTGCCCCAGCCCCAGGACCCTCCCAGCAGAGCACTCTCCCGGGGACAGTAGGAAGTTCTTTCTAGATAAGACACTAAATGCTCATATACATATGAGAAAATGCTCCAACTCACTAATGCTCATCTAATCAGGAAAATGCAGATTGGAAACCACAATGAGATATCATCTTGGTCTCATAATATTGGGAAAAATTAAAAAGATCAATAGTTTCAACAGCTGGCACCGTCCCTGGAAGATGGGTATCATGATAAAACGTTGCTCCAGAGGCCTTTATTGGTCTAGCTGTCAAAATGTATCATGTGTCTCCCTGCTAACTTTTGTATATTTCAAAGAGCCTATTTTACAGAAATGCACTCATTTGCTCAAAGATGTATTAGAGGGTTTTTTTAATTGCAACATCAAAATAATGAAAAAATTGAGGCAATATAAATGTTCACCAATGAGAAACAGGTTAAATAAATTATAGCTCATGCACACTGTGAAATAGTCTGTAACTATTTAAAAAAATTTGTTGTTCTGACATAGAAATATCCTGAAGGCATATTAATATGTGAGAAAATCAAGTCAAAGCACCATGCATGCTGTATGGGCCCATTTTTCAAGGACTGAAAGACTTTGAACAAATCAAATAACCTCTTGGGATCTCAGTCTCTTCATCTGGAGAGAATTCCTCCCACTTCCCAGGTGCTGGCAAATTAAAAGCGACAATGGATATAAAAGAATCCCATAAACTGTAAAGTTCTATGTAATTAGGTAGATTTAAGCACGCCTAGCAAAGTGCCTGGCACATAGCAGGCATTCAAAAGGTAATGGTGAAGTGAATGACTGAATCATTGAATGGGAGAATGAAGTCCTGGGTGGACTGGGTTAAACCAAAAGACGGTGCTGGCCTTGGAGTCACCGTTAATGCCAGAATCACACTGATGACCCTGGAGCAATAGGTGAAGTTCACCTCGATGGAATATTGTCCCGTTATTTACATGATCATCAGGGTGACATATTAAGTGAAGAGAACAGAGTGCCCATGTAGAATGCACCCTCCGACTCCAACTACAAGGAAATGAAATATTTTTAGAGATCTGTCCTGGGAGGCAAACGCAAAATTGAAAACAGTTGGTTTGTTTAGTGTGGTGATATTGTGGGTAAATGTTTTTTTTTTTAACTTCTAGAACTGTTATAATGTTTCAGGCAGCATATACTTTATTTACTTACATTGCTTTAGGAAATTAGGAGATTTGAGGAAAACTGAAAGGGAAAGAGAAACTCACTCCCACAAGCCATCACCAAACCATAATCACTGTTAGTAGGTTGTGTCTTTCATTGAAGTCTTGCTACTTTTTATTTTTTTTATTTTGAGGACAGGTATTTTTCATATGTGAGTGTTACATGTGCCATTTCCCCACGCACAACAATAAAATGTTGACGAGCTTACGTTTTTGGTGAAAGGCTTGTGTTTTGGAGTCACTCAATTTGGATGCTGTCACTTACCAGGAGGTTTTAAGGAGGGAAAACCTGGTCAGACTTGTAAACTTAGGTGCATGCTCTACCTGCAGTGTCAAGCAGGGCTCGGGGATGAGGGCAGAGTGGAAATTTATTTGGGGCTTAATTTGTCGTCCTGTTCCTGGCAAGAAACTACCATAGCTTGAGCTAGTTGGTCCTTCAGCCATGAATATCCCCTTCATCAGTAATCACATACCAGATCTCATTTTATTCCTGGTTGCCGCCCGGCTCTTTGCTCCTGATGCATCTAAAAATGCACCTTACTCCGCCTACCTGAGCATCTGCAGGTGTCCAATAAGTTGGATTGGGAAGGTCAGGAGGCAGATTTCTGCTGAGTCTGAGAAATGTATAGCATGCGACCATGGAAGAGAAGGCTGACCTGCAGGCCTGCAGCAAGCACCCTAGGTTTATATTCCAGACCACCAGCCACTATAATTATACATTAGCGGGCCTCCGAAAGGCACAATGTAGATGCTCGCAGCCAGGGTCCCTGCTATAAAGGCCCTGGTCTTGGTTGGTTATTAACTATACTGTACAAAGCCTCATAAACACCTTTTTACACATACAGTGCACCTTTCAATACAACAATCAAATGCTTTTCAACAAATTACAGTCTCCTAGAAAACGGACCCCTTGATTGCTTCCCAGAAAGAGGTGGAAGGAAACTTTAGACAGAACTTGTTGGAAGCCTGATGTTTAGAACCATGTTTGCTTTGGGCTGGAAATACCAGCCTGGACCTGAGTGGCTCTGGGGAAATCAGTGCCAATTAATCCAAACCTGGCCCAAGAAGAAATCAGACCACAGAAATAATTGAACCAACCCGATCTACTTTTCAGACGAGCAGAATGAGCTCCGGAAAGAGCAGCCCCTGTCGCAGATGCCTGGGAACTCAGAGGTGGAACTGGGAACAAGTTTCAGAACCAGCTGCCGACACCCTCCGTGGGCACATCTCGCTGGTTACCTTGGTTGGTGCTCAGTCTGCCATCTTGTGAATAGAATGTTGAGTCTTTACTCTCAATGCCTTCTTTTCATAATCCTTTCTCTGATGTCCACAATCAAGCCAATTATTTCTGCTCTTAGAAAAAAAGATTTATAGACTTCATAGACCAGTAAAATTCACAGACCCCAAGGTTGCAAACTGTATTTTGCCAAGTAAGAACGCTGGAGAAGAACAAGCTGACGTGACAATGACCCAAGAATGTACACCATTGGCAATGACCAGCTTTTGTACAAGGAAAAAAACATTATCAAAAAGAGAAGGAAATAAAAAAGAGAGCGGGGAAGAGAGAGAGAAGAAAATATGGAAATTATAATTGGTCATTACCTGGAGTGGGTGGGGCTGTAGTCTGACTGCAAAAAAGCCCAAGGGAACTTTCTGGGAAGATGAAAATATTTTCTATCTTGATTGAGGTGGTGTTTATGTGAGTGTATTATCCATTTGACAAAAGTTATTGCTCTTTGCTAGAAGGCGTTCCTTCTGATAGAAAACCAAAAATAAAGCAAAATACAAGGGGCAAAACCCCATACCCTGATCAGGCCTGTCTTTCTTGGACCCAGACTTATCTCTGAGTTGAGAACTGGACCAAGGGACATGACAGGGGAAAATGCAAGTGTGGGTCCCTAATGTAGTTTCCCTGCTGTATCCTCCCCACCCACATTTCACTCAAGAGAATGCTGTGCCAGAGGGTGTTTCTACTCAGCGTCTCTGATGGAAATCAACCAAGGGCAGATTGGAGAAATACCTCTGTCTTTGAATTTGCCCTGAGGCCTTGGAAAAGCAGTGCAACCACTCTTGGCTTCAGAGTCCTCGTCTGACCATTGAGGAAGTCATCATCCTCTGGGGGTAAATGTGGGGCTCCCTGGACCATATCCTAGAGTTCGGGCGCCCAGACAAGGTCAAGGCAAAGCCATCGAGGCTGGTTCTCTTAGTTCCAGCTTTTGCTCATTCACTAAGAAAACACAAAGCTTAAACGGAGGTGACTGAGTGCAGATCTAGGCATCAGAAAGACTTAGATATGAATTCTTCCTCTGACATTTATGAGCTGTGTGACATGGTGCAATGAATATCACTCTGATGGGCCTGCATTTCCTCTGTGGTAAAAAGGGGACCATCATAGTGACCTCACAGAAACACTGTGAGGATGGAATAAGGTAAGTGGCCAGCTCAGTGTCTGGCACCAAGTAGATTCTGAATAAATATCTAGATATTGTTATAACTTCTAGACATTTCTCTGGGCTTCTCGGCAGCCAGCAGGAATGGGTGAACTTGCACAGGATGGAATGGGACTCTTGGAGGCTCCGTTTCCTTGGCTCTAAAACAGGATGAAAATGGGGTGATGGGTGGGGTATGCTTATCCTCAGGCCTGGCACACACTAGGCGCTCACAGATCAGAGCCCTGGCTGTAACTGTGTCCATGGAAAGCTCAGCTCACCTTTGGCCAAATATGGCCGTGGGAGAGTCACGTGTGATAGCCATCACTTAATTGCATCACCTTTCTGTCTGTCGATACACATTTTCCCGAGTTTTTCCCAAGGATTAAAGAGGAATGGCCAGAGCCCTGACGCCAAAATGGGTTGTACGATCAGAATTTTGTTCTCAGTCCGTCTATTGGCAGAAACTCTGTCTGCTCATTTGCAGCTGCAGCCTCAGTGCCAGGAAAAGTGTCGAGTGCATAACAGGTGGTCAGTAAATATCTCGTGAATGAATGAATGAGTTCATGAGTAAAAGAATGAGTGAAAGTAATATGTCCAAGGCCCCTTGAGTTCTTTACTCAGCCAAGTATGATTATCTCTACATGCCAAGCTAAGAAGGGAAGCAGATATAACCATTGTAGAGAGATTCTCAAGTGCACAGCTGGAGTGAAAAATCCAGGTTACTTTTCCTAGAGCTGGAGTTTCTCTGGTTTGGGTTTGGTGTGGGTTTGTGGCAGACTGAGAGAAATGTGTGCTATGTCTTCGTGTTCCTTAGAGTACTTCATGCATGAGAGTGTCCCAAGATCCTTGTTCCCCAAAGGACCAAAAAAGGGTTACAACCTGGCCAATTGTCACCACCCCTCAACTTAAACCAGAATGTAAAATTAAACTCATGAAGATTTGCAAAAACAGGCTTGCAACATTGCAGAAAACCAAACCAAACCCAAACAATCGACAAAAATCAAAATCAAAACTCGCAAGCATTTCTGGTGTTCCACGACTCTTTTCTTATTTACACTTGGGTTTTAAAACTCCACAAGACAACAAGAGTACTCTAATTGGAGCCTGGGAGGAGGTACAGACTGGCCAGTCGCTAGTAAAACCGAAAGCATTTATTTATTATTTAATTTGTTTGCCCAGGAGACTTCACTCCTGATGTAACATCTGGTTTTCATTGTAGCCCAACTTTTACCTAATTGTACAGCTGGGGAGATTAAGGCACTAGGGGTCACAGGCCGAGCCCAGCCAGGACCCAGCCCCCTATGAGAGCTTTGCTCCTCGCTTCAGGGTAGAGACCACACTCCTTGCCCCTGGTCCTCCGGTGGAGACCTATAAATAAGAAAGGAATTACTCTTTCAAGTCCCCATTCTCCCTCCTTCTGATTCTCATTAATGGTGGGACTGGGGGTTGAAGGCAAAGGAAGGGGACTGGGGAGATGGAAGATGCAGGAGGTAGGGGCAGCCAGCACAGAGGTTCCAGACCACAGGCAAGGGACGGGGGCTGCAGCTTGGACGGAAGTTGCTCTTCCGGGGGGTCCTCTGTCAAAGGCTGGCTTCTCTGACCCAAAGTGACTGGTATAGGGCAAGCAAAGTCCATTTTCCAACTTGGAGAGTAACAAGGAAGAAGCAGATTTCAACAGTAACATCAGGAGGCTGGAATGAAAGGGAATGAAGAAAGAACAACTCCCCCCTGGAGTGGAAGCTGCCACCAAGGGGGGCTTGGGGAATGTTCTTTACTGGCTTCGAATCCCATCTTTACCACTTCCGGTATGACCTTGGGCGAGTTGCTTACCTTTCTGAGCCTCAGTTCCCTGATTCCATGGAATTCTTGGGAAGATTAGATGAGATAATTTATGTGAGGGACCTAGGAGGAATAGCTGATGCTTAATAAACACTTTTAAAATGTAGTTATAATCAGTCCAAAAAAAATTACTCAAGACACCACACTTCAGTCTTGACCACTTAAAGAAGTGAGCTCACCTACAAGGTTACATAAAAAAATGTCATCCAGGGAACAAGGACTGAGGGGTGATTAGAAAGCTGGTTAGAGCCTCACGTTATGTTAGCCATTGAGGAATGGGGGAGGGGTGGTGACACAGGATCAGGAAGCTATGAAGAATGACAATCAAGGAACTCAAAATCTGTCTGGTGAGACTGTAAGTGCTCATGTAGAAGTGTCCAATAATAATTCATGGCTGAGTACCTGCTACCACCAATATGAACACTCCTCAAGTCAGACTCAAAAATCAGTCAGGGCTAGGATTGCTAGGAAACACTTCAGAGAGGAAGTGGGACTGGGGCTGGGTTTTTAAGGATGGGTAGGAGTTAGAGAGGCAGAGTGACCCCAGTGGAGTGTTCTAGAATATAGTGTAGATCTTGTGGACTTGGGTGAACTTAGGCCAGAGATGGTGTAGGGGTAGTGAGAAGACTAGCCTGGATGGAAAATAGCAGGCAGATTGGGCACACACAGAGGGCTATATTCCAGGAGGTCTTGAAAGTCAAGCAAAGGTGCATGCCTCTCGGGACAATGGACTGCTAGCTAAGGGCTACTGTGCCAAAGAGGACGATGACTCAAGAGTACTTGAGGAAGCTCACATGCACAGACCACATGGATAGCTAGACTGAAAACCGGGATGCCCTTGGCATCTGATCTACTGGGATTCCTGCCTCACCAAGGCTTGGTCCATCTTTCCCAGCCCGTGAATCTCTGAGTCAAGGATTACTCTCCTTGGTGAGCCTGGAATCATGTTCCATTTCTCTGCATTTCCTGTACCCCCTGCTGGCTTTTTTTTGGGGTGCACTGCAGTGTACCTATCTTAGCATCATAGCATTGAGGCTAGCTCTGTGTGACCTAGCTTCAACACAGCCCAAGGCTGCTCTGAGGGTCCCAATTGGTTACATTAGCCAAGACTGTCAGAACAATAAGAATGTAAAGCAAGAAAAATCAGACTAGGAACCAGCTCCCCTAGTCAGCTGGCATGCTGGTGTTTCACTGTGTAGATTATCAATTTGAGGGTGGGAAGACACCAAGACTACTTAGCCTGGAACAGAGACATTCATGTCAGGCATTCAGAGCAAGTGGAGATGTGGAGACCAGTCCAGAGTCTTCATGTGTTCCAAGGGCTCTCATTCTTCAGACTTTGGGATAACTTTATTTCTTGCCCAGATGCTTTCTGGAGTGGTGGGATAGAAAATACACATACTTTGGAGGGAGCGGACATTAATTAAGATTCTCATGCTACCACTGGGCAGATCACTGGACTTCTCTGCCTCTCATCTCCCTTGTCAATAAGATGAAGAGTCTTTGTTTCAAGGGCCAGATAAAGTCACGAGTGTCAGAGCACCTTGAAAAGGATTCCTGTATGGTGAGCACCTACTATACGCTGAGCGCCATGCAAGGTGCCAGGGGTGAGTGGGGATGGTGTCAAAGCATTAAGACATGGCTGATGGCACATGTGCCAAACCATACTCTACACAGAACCAAGTGAAGGGATGTCACGTGAACACACCTGTCCCGTGTCACGTTGTGTGTGTGATGTGCAAGATAACCAGAATTCTTCACTGCAAAGCTTCTCAGAACGTAATCTACTAGCGTACACTGGAGATATTGAAAGGAGAGAAAGGGTTTTTCATTTCTCTCATGGAAATCACAAAGTAAAGCAAGCTTTGAATGTTCACTTGCTGTCCTGGGCAGTGGGGTGCTTCTGAGTGAGTCACTGACTTTGCCCAGAGCAAGAGCAAAGAAAGCCCTCTCTCCAATCCATTTCACCCCAGTAACATTTTCCTCAAAAAAAGAAAAAAATCCAAGTATCTCAAAAACAAAATTTACTTCAACTTAATGTTCAAAAGAGGAAATCATATGATACTACTTTTTTTCAAATCATGATTTTGAGGTTTTAATTTGATAAGCAAGAACAATGCTGAAAATGGCACTCCAAGACTTGATGGTATAGAAAAAACCTTCTGAGTGCATTTTTCCTGATTTTCATTTCCCTTTGTATCCTAACTCTGCCTCCAATCTATGCAAACCCACCACTCTCACCAGGAAAAATCAAGAGTTGTTAGCAACATTATCAGATCATCTTGATCCAAGGGCAAGTCAACCATCAGTGGTATCACACAGTTCCAGTAAGTTACGCTGTATAAAAGAGGATTTTTCAGCCAAATCCAGCTTTCAAGTCCTGGGAGCTTGTTCTAAATTGCCATGAATCCACCTGGTTTTTACTTAAATGTCTAACAGAAAAATCACCATCTCAAGATGCCCAAGGTTGAGACTGGGATTTCCCCTTCCTCCCTCTCTTAAACAATGGCCAAGGGATAAGGGAGAGTTCTAATCTTAAATATTTGATGATGTGCAGTTCTGAGAGGGGAAAGGTTGAGCTGTTTTGAACTTTGTTCCCAGAAGGGCAATGGGTATTATTAAACACATCCATTATGGTGGACATATGAGGTGTGAGTTTTATGACCCTGGAAGGGAATGCCTCTGAGACTTCTAGGAGACCTATCTCTGGAAATCTTCCTGGGGTCATCTGGTTTGGCCCCTTCCACTGTCATATCCTTCAGCCCAACTTGAAGGTAGTCTAGAGAATTAAGATAAATGCAGAAGGATATGTGTCTACCACCCTTTACAAACTGAGTCCCATGAAGCAGGACTTCAAAATAGTCAAAAATACCTTCACCAGTCCAGTACTCCTTCTGGAGTCAGCACTGAAGAGGGCTCATAGAAAGCAAGTTGGTGTACAGGTTGGAATCTCTTCCCCACTAGAATGAGGAAGAACCAAGAAACATACCACCTTCTTGTCTGTCAGGGTCTTATCCTCACTCTCAGGTGGCACCCAATCCCTGTCCACTTGCTGAGACTCTGCATCTCAGCCTCCTCAACCTGACTTTTCTTCTTCTCCTTTCCTTTACAACTGGCCTCGCACCCAGTTCTGAATTCAAGGAGCCCCTGCCATCATTATCAGCAGACACGTTTTCTTCTAATTCTCTTGTGTGTGTTAGGTTTGCATCCGCAGTCTTGGTTACAAGTCTTATAAGGGCTAAGACTTAGTCTCCTTGACCACTTACAGCACTTGACGCTGATGGACACAGAGTGGACTCTTACCAAGGATGGGCTGATTCTCGGAGGCTTTCAACCAAGTGTCTGGAGATGGAAGTAATTCTGGCTGAACAGTGTCGTTATCCATTTGTTACAAACATTAAACCTCAAGTCAGCAGGAAGAAATTTGCTAATTTCCTGACCATCTTCCCCATTACATATGCTGTTACATTAATACATTACATACCTTCATCTATCAATGTTGTTTACAAAATTTCCAGAATCACGTTTATACACACACATATGCACACAGACACACACACACACAATCACCCCCTTTTTATTTGTTTCTTTGTGCAACACTAAAGAACTTAGTTCTCTGTTGCTGACTCTTGGTCAGCCTTAAAAAGCATAAGAAAGGGTAACATGTAGATACTAGTATCTGATTGCAGGAGGTGAAAAAAATCTGTATTCTTGCCTCTGACAATTCACCCTGCTTAGGAATAGGTGTCATGCATTGCAGAAAGAGAAAATGCTAAATCTGCCCTTCGGATAATACATCTCTGCTTAGGGAAGTAGAGATTGGGGGGCAAACACATTGAATCACTCCTTGTTTCATTATTTTTGACATTGATTTGTCATTAGGAAAATTTATTAGGCTCCAGATTAAATTGATTTGAAGAATCATTAATTCATGGGATGAAGTCAGAACCGTTTGGCCTGCCCACGCTGAAATGAGGCAGTATTGATAAAACAAAGGGGGAAATATCAGAGCTATTTAAAACCCACTTTTTCCTACCTGGAGGAATATTTTGGACATAATTTGGGGAGGACGTTCTAACAGTCAGCCTCAGTCAACTTTTTGCCAGAAGACGATTTTTCTAATACCAAAATCAGAGAGACAGATGGATGCTAATTTCAGAGAGATTATTCAGGAAAAAAATTATCAGTTCAAAAATAGGAATTAAACACAGCCTCCCTCTTCCCCCCATAAAAGAGAACCAGAATCCAACTTACCTGCAACCCAGGTATCTCCTTCCCAAACAATGTCCACCCCGCTCCTCAATTATTTTTAGTCAAGATGGGGGTAATTTACCTAATTTAAAGAAGCTTTTTTTTCTCATATTATTTTTTATTAAAGGTATTACAAGATATTGAATATAGTTCCCTGTGCTATACTGAAGAAACTTGTTCTTTTAATCTATTTTTATATATAGTAGCTAACATTTGCAAATCTCAAAGAAGCTTACCTTTTAATTGAAGTATTAAAAAAAAAAAAAGACAGACTCCCTGCCCTCAAATAATACAGTCAATGATAAAATATATACACAAATAATTTTTCAAAGCAGGCAAAAAAAGAAGCTTATCCTAATGCAAGGCTAGATTACTGTTTGTCTGATTTCCTCTTCAATCCCTCAAAAGTGGGCATGGAATATAAGAGGCTGTGGAACATACCAAAAAAAAATACGTTGTTTCCCTACCTTTTCTCTTGGTCATGTTTTCCTATGTTTTCAAAAGAAAAATCATGATATTCAACTCCTCCCCTACCCCGTATTAATCAGGACTGCTGTTTTCAAATGATCAAAAAGACTTAAAGAAGAAAAGGGATTTTCTTTGGTTCCTGTGACAGAAAGTCCAGGAGTATAACGGGCTCCTCTTTTCACTTTTTGAATTTTTTCAAATTCTCCCCACGTGGAGGTCTCATTACCTCCAGATTTACATCCTCTTTGTTACCAGCAATAACTGTGGAAAATGGCTTCTCTATTCCAAGAACACCAACGAAAGTCTATGAATGGCATCTCTTTGCCTTGGAAGGGAACTTCTAATCTCTCATTTGTTCACTCATCCATTCAGTTGTCTTCTTGTCGGTCTGCCCACCCCTATCCCACCCTCTATCATGTGCTAAGGTTAGGGGTCCCAGACTCAGGCCTCACCTTCAACCAACCTTCCTTTTGAAGCTACCTCTTTCTTTCTGAAGCTCGGAGAATGCAGCCTGCAAGGGTAGCTGTTGCAAGCAACCATCCCTGCAGCACGGAGAAGGTGGTTAAGGATAACATGGCCATTTTTTGCTTCTCTAGAAATTCCTCAGAAGGGCTTCGTTTTCCAGCCAAATGCAGAAAGGCTGGGAAGACAGGCATTGGCTCTAAAAAAAAAAAAAAAATGGTGAAAAGTTTGAAGAATTCTGTTTACAATTAACTTTCCTGCTCACTGAGACGATGACATTTGTGACCCTCTGGAGCACAGAGAGGCAGCTGCGGAGAGCGCAGCCCTGAATGTTGTAGATGGCACAGAAGCTGGGTGGAGTGAAGGCAGAGTGTTCCCAAAGAAGAGTTGGGGGTGAAATGTCTCAAGACCATGTAAAAGAGAACTGTAGCTTTGCACAAACATGCACACACATATACACACACACACGCATTTTGGAATTTAAATACACTGGGTTACCCCAGGCTTCATGTAAGCTCTGCCTTGTATTTGAGTCTCTGTGTCTGTGTTTATCTTGTATATTCGTCTGAAAGTTGAGGGATGAGGAGGAGGAGCCAAGAGGCTTAGGCAGAGGACAAACAAAGGAGCGTGCATCCTCTGAGTGACAACAAGATACCTAGTCTATAAATACTGGTCCTTCTTGAAGCCTCGTTGGGTCCATCCAGCCCCGGGAGGTCTACACCAGCCTGGATGCCTTACAACCTGGCTTGGCCCCTCTTCAGTGTTATTTTACTCCACTTGGGGATTTGTTTAGTTTCCAGATGAAAGGGAAGGTCTAGTGCAGAGGACACTCACTGAACCTCTGCAGTCATGTAGACGTGGGACCTCCAGCTTAGGAAAGATTCCTGGAACTGAAGACACCATCACAAGTGTGTCTGACTCCACAACTTCCACACCACCTTTGCATCGATTATTTCATTAACAAGTATTTGCCCACATTCAAAATCCCCAATGATTCAACATTCCACTAAGTGCGAGGCACTACGTTGAGTGAATTGTATATATCTTCTCTTGTTTAGTCTATCTAACAACCATGCAAGAATGAATATTATTACCCTCACTCGACCAAGTATCAGAGAGGTGAAACCACTTGCCCAAGGTTACACATCTCATCAGTAGCAAAGCCAAGGTTCTGGCCCAATCACTGTACTCTTTCCAAAAATATTAACTCGATGCTTTTGACCTGGGGCCCTAAGCAAACACTTGTTGAATGAACGAATGAATGAATAAACAGTTTCACCATGCCCACATCAGTTCAGTGTTTCCTGTTGTGTTCCTGACTCTGATGCACAGGTAAGGTCAGGGGACTGAAAATCAGGGGACTCACGACTCTAGCAGATTGCCCCACTCCCATTCTGTCTCTTAGGAGCAACTGACACGCTGGGTCCCAGGTGGAGATCCTTAGCTGAGCCTAGTAGATCTCGGTTGGGCTCATTAATGCCACTGTGGTTCAAAGACCGTCAAGACCCTAGCCACTGCCTCCGATCAGACTGCATGACAAAAAGGAATGCAGCTTCTTCCTGTGTTTTGCCCAAGCACAGTATGTTGTGTGGGTAATTTCTGGTCTGGCCAGTAAAAACCTCCGGGAGCCTTCCTTTAGGTCTTTAATTATGAACTGTAGGGGACACCACAAAATAAATACTTAAAATGTCTAGACAACCAGTCATCAGAGCAGGATAATTAACTTCAAACATTCTAAATTGTTGGAGGAGTCGTTATTCACCTTCTGTAGTTCCTTTCTATATCCCTCCCCGGCCAATATGTTTGTAGCAATGAAGCTGGGGAACCAGTTGAAACCTTCTCCTGATACAAAGCAGCCTCTTTCCCCGGCTCTTAAATGACAGGTCACAAAATGACCAGGGAACATACAATAAAGGAACATAAACTGAGACCATTAGTTTTTCCAAGGAAGGAAAAATCTCCACTTTTTCATTACATCAAAACACAAAACAGCAGTAAGGCAGATTTGAAGAAGACGAATTACTGTTTTATTTGTTTAGTCGATTTTATGTATTTCTGTCTTAATTTTTTATTACTAAAAAAAAAAAATAATCAAGCCATCCTGATTCTTGATTAACGCTCAGTAAATTTGCCTCCTGACATCTAAAATGTGATCAGGCTGCTGTTGAACTCGGGGTGTTTCTCCCCCTACCCGTTCTCACCTCCCACAGATTTCCTCTAAGGAAGCATTTTTAGCATTGAGTGCACATGAACTTTGTCATGATCCTAAACCAAAACACTCCATGCAAGAGGTATGGATTTCAAAATGCGAACATGCTGCCAGTGTACCTCAGTCTCCAGCCCTCCCTTCAAAGACGGGCTGTGGGGGTCTTGTTAATCATGTCTGAAACCTGCACTCAGATTCAGCCTGTCTTTGGGCAATGAGTAGATCTTTAAACTATGAGCTGTGTGAATGCAGAGCTGAGCTGCTCACAGTGTCAACAGCTCCCTTCCACATGCTGTTTCACATCATCCTCCAAGCAGACAATCTTTTATAAGACACCAAATAATTAATAAGAATTCTCATTGTTTGAGTCCGATGTCATTTTCCTTTAAATGAAAGAAATGCCACGTCAACTGTTATTGAGTGAATATTTTATATTCCATTTATAATGACCATATTTCATTGCTACAGCTCTAATTAAAGGTGATATCCGATTGCATGCATGTACTTTTTGAAAACCATAATTGTCTTGTGTAAGCCACTGAATAGATTTAAGAATCTTCAATAACAAAATTACATTAATAGCATATGCTATTAAATATGATTGATGGCAAAATTGGACCCCTCCTGGTTCTCTACCACACAAAAGCACACACTGCTTTTGAAGATGGCGCCTGGAGTGTCAACAAGAGAGCCAGGGGAAATAGACTGGTCCCATCAAGACCTGCCTTTCCCCTAAAGAAAGGGCAATGCCTTGATAAGAAGAAAAGGCACCTCTAGCATTTGAGCCCCATGCTGAATGGGTTGATGGAAATTTACTTGGCTGGCTCTGTGTAGAAACGCTGCTCTCAGTAAGGGCCAGAGGAGCCCATGACAGAAGGACAGTTGGAGCTGGGCAGGATTTTTGAGAAGATCCCTTGCAGAGCACCATCTCCAATGAGAGCCATCCCTCTAGGAAAAAGTGCAAGCCAGTGGCAAGACTGCATTTAGTTGTACAAATCAGTAATCATGGAATGTTGCTTGTGCATTTGGCACAGCCCCTCTAAAGCCCATAGCCCTCGAGAGCTCCATCAGGGTAGAGACTCTGGTTATAGAACAGGGAAAAAATGAGAGGAGATGAACAAAAGAGAAGTCAGATTCTAAGATCAGTGATGTGCACTGGAAACAAAATGATAAGGAATTACAACAGAGAAGATGGAACAGGAAAATGTTTGCAGCTGACTTTTTTTCTCATTTGATCCTTATTACAATCCCCTGAAGGTAGAGATGAAGAAATGCAGGCTCAGGAGCAGTAAGGAAACTTTAGACCCCAAATCTTACTCTCTTTCAACTCCAGCACACGCTGCCTCTCACAAGGTTGAAAGCACGAATGCTTCTCTACTATGCCTTGGATTTAATACACTGGTTCCTCTGCTCCAGTTTCTGGGTTTATAAAAAGAACTCTATTGGGAAGGACAACAGTCGCTAAACCATTTCAGTCTAACACTTCAGATTTGGTGATGGGCAAGTGGGATCATGGCTTAGCAATCATGGAGCATTGCTCAGAGTCTAGTGGAAGGAGATGGGAAGACAAGACATGATTCCAAAGACAGCACTAAACTTTCTCATTCTGATGACAGCATGTTCATTTTCTCTCGCTCTCCTCCTGTTTGAGTCTTGGTTGGGAGGACAGAGCATAAATGAAACTCCTGAGCCCTGGATCCACCTACAGGATGGCCACTCTTACTGAAGTGATGAGAATAACGGTCACCAATAATTGGGTAGATCACCCTCAACATGTGCCGGGTGTCACACTAGATAATTTACAAACCTAATCTCATTGGCTTCTGCGGGAGGTAGGTACTATTATTATTATTCTCTTTGGACAGCTGAGAAATCGGGGTTTCAGAAAGTTAAGCAACTTGTCGCAAATCTCCTAGGCTACTGTCAGAAGCAGCATTTAAACTCAGGACCAGCTGATTTTGAAGATTCTGTGCTTAACCACAGAGCTGGATGGTCTAGAGCAAGACAGCTGAAACTTCTGGAAGAATGACCCATTTTTCCCAGCCAGACAGGTGGATGGACTTTGCCTGAAGGGGCAAATTTGTTAACCTGAAACTAGTCTCATAAATGTTTATTGAAGCAAGCTCTTTAATTTTCATTATATTGGTTCTGAGATGGCCAGGAAGAAACAGTTCTTCAGTTCACAGTGGGAATAAGGCAGAAAGACTTAGAGAAAGACTTAGAAAGTGAGATGACAGTTTTTCAGTTCCCACCCTCCTCATCTTCCTGCTCAGATGGAAGGAACTAGAACCATCTTCTTTCCACCTTCACCAACATGATATTAAAGGCTCTGGCTTAATGCCCATCTGTTAGAGGCATGTGTCTACATGTAAAATTTTAAAAGAAGACATCATTTTTATCAAGAAAACTAGCAAAGATTTAAAAGAAATATATATTGCACAGCAATAAAAAGGAACAAATTGCTGATACATGCAGTAACAAAGATGGCTCTCAAATGTGTGATGCTAAGCGAAAGACACTCAAAAGGCTACATATGGTACGATTTTGTTGATGTGACAATCTGGAAACAGCAAAACCAAAGGGACACAAAACGGGGTGGGGAGAGGAGCTGGCTACATAGGAATATGGGAGAATGTTCTGTATCCTGACGGTGGTGGTGATTTACCAACTATACACATCAGTCAAAATTTTGGAAACTTGACATTAAAGGTGGTGATTTTTTCTGCAAGTAAATTATACTTTAACTTTAAAATGGAAAAACTAGCATAATCTCAGTTTTGTAAGAAAAAGAAACTATTATAGAAAGTCACACACAGACTTTTAACAGTTCTTACAAATGGTGGTAGTGAATAGGTGTTCTTTATTTTCTTTTTTGATCTCCTGAAATTATATACATTCTCATTAGAGTTAATATATAATTTTGTTAATAGAGTCTGGAAAAATAAACTTATTTTCATGTTCATTAAAAAGGAAGAAAGATAAGGCCGAGTGTTAGTGAGTGGATAATAAAATTAGCATTCCTGTACACCACTAGGAAAAGTTTATATTAATGATATAGTAATATATCACAAAGGCACTGTAATATGTGTGCCTATTTTGGTATTGATAGTAGGAGAAATGAAAGTACTTGCACCTGGATATTCACTAAGTTGTTTATAATAGAGAAAATTCTGATGAAGTTTCAATGTCTAATATGATAGGAGGTTGGTGAAATGAATTGATGTATCAATTCAGTAGTGATTATAATCATAAACATTAGTCATGTTTGTAATGTAGGTGATTTGATTTGGAAAGAGGTTCAGTGACAAATATGCTCTTTTTTATTCCCCATTCTCCTTTATTGTCTTCTGTTGCATTAATGCTATCTTTGTTCATTTTTAAAAATTTCCTCAGATACTTTGAAATTTATCAATTATGTTTTACTTTTTTAGTGATTCCCCTTAAAGAAAATTTACAGAGATGTAAGAATCTGGGTTGACCATTATTTTCCTCAGCACTTTGAAGGTATCATTCCATGGTTTCTCTCTCTCTCTCATTTTTAGAAAATCCAAAATAATTTTATTCATTTTTTCGGATTTTTACTTCCATAAGATGTTCAGAAAACATGCTAAGGTGACAAAATGTCTAGTTGATCACAACATGCAATGCTGCTTTGGTTTGTTTTGTTTAACAAAATATTTTGTTTTGAAATCATTGTGAGATTGACATGAAATTAGTATAAGAATAAAGAGCGATCTCACGTACCTTTATCCAGGCTCTCATAGTAATAACTTCTTGCAGATTGTAGCACAATTTCACATCCAGGATATTGATCTATATATCAAGATGCAGAACGTTTCCATCACCTCAAGGATCCCCCGTGTTGCCCTTTTTATAGCCACACCTGTGTCTTTCTGCTCTACTTCCTTTATAATTCATTATAACCATTCATCTATTTTCCATTGCTATACTTTTGTCGCTTAAGAATGTTATAGAGATAAAGTCATATAGTAGGTAGTCTTTTGAGATTGTTTTCCCTCAGCATAATTCTCTAGAGATTCATGCAAGTTGCTTTGTGTATTGATAGTTCCTTTTTCATTGCCGAGTAGTATTCCCTGGTACAGAGCGATCACAGTTGATTTAAGCATTCACCTGTATCTTTTAGGTTAATTCATGATAACGCTTTCAAGCATGTGAAATAACTCTAAATTATCTTTAAAAGGAATTCACAGATACTTCAGGAGGATTGCTTAATGAATTAACAAGAATATGTTCTAGTTAGTCTATTGATTTTGATTGGTCAGGGGGTATTTCTGAAGGGTCTTCCATTGCAGCCAACATTTATTCAGTATCTATTAAATACCAAGCCCCACAATAGGAGTCATGGGGGTTATTAAAGAAGGTGACCACAGAACCTTTCTTCTTATGGAATTCAACTAGGGAGATAAGACTTACAGTAACAATATGCCATAAAATGGTCTGTCCACATGAGGAAGACATACAACAAATTATGAAAAGGTCAGGAAAAGAACAAGCACAGTCATGTAAACTTTGTCAAAGAATGTTTGTTTACAATGATGGCTGGTTTACCAAATTCTTTCTTTATTAATCAAGGTTAAACCCCACTTTGGAATGATATAAATGCTGAACTAAGGTAAAATAGATAGTTGAAGATTTTCCCTATGTAATTAGGTAAATTGCAGAATGATTTCCAACTAAACTCAAAGTCTCTAGTTAGCATGTCTTTGGATGCAAGTGAAGCAGTTATCAAATTTGAAGAAATATTCCTTAGGGTGGTATATTCATTAAATGTGTAACTTTGTCAGAGCACCACCACGTTACCGATTTTTTTTTTTTTTTTTTTTTTTTTACAGTCAAGTGGTGAGAAAAGTACCTTTGGAATAGTTACTCACTCACAACGTATAAAGTGAAAATTACACGTGTTCTCAAATCTTTACACATTTCTCTGACTGATCATTGGTTCCTTAGAATGCTGGAGATTTGTGCGAAGCACGCCTGCAGGCCACATATGTTAAAAGTTAACTAGAAAATGTGTACCAGAAATCAAATGTAAGATTCTCTTCAATCAGTTCAATGGGACTGCTTATCTGGGTAGAATATTAGTAGCTTCTTTACAGCTGAATATGGACCAACCCCCAAGTGTTTGTGTGGAGAAGAATTACCTACAGAGCTGATCCCTTCTATGGTTGTTTGTGAATATAAATGACTATATTTTTATTTTGTCCACACTAATTACAGATAATTTGATTCTTTGTAAATAAAATTGTTATTTTATTATTTTTAAAGTAGAATAGAATAAAAAATCTATAGGAAGCTACATACACTTTTGTACATCTGAAATTAACCCAACATTGTAAATGAACTATACTTCAAATAACAAAATAAAAATAAATAAATTAAATAAATGTTTAAAAAGAAAAATAAAAAATAAATCCAGCTGACATTGGTTGAGAACTAAAAAAAGTATGTATAGTATATATTTAGTATATAGTATATATATAGGAAATTACATAAGGGATGAATGTCCACCTAATATATAGGCAGAAATGTATTTTAAGTAAATTATCTTTATATCAAAGAGATTTCCAAGCCCAAGCCAATAGCTGCCTGATTTGCAGCAGCTTTCACTACATCAGAAAACAGACAATAGGCAAAGCATCCTTCTGAAGGTCTGTTCAATGGAAGACGAGCTGTCAGCGACTTCTCTAATCAATTACCTTTGTTTGTTCAGCAAACCAAACGTGTACCTTCAGCGCTATCAATGCGGAAGCCAAGACTGAAAGCAACAGGACAGAAGAGCAAATAAGGAAAATCAAGTCTGAAAACCCACACCAGCCAAAATACAGATAAAATGATTCTTTAAAGAATTGATAATCTGGCAGGAGTGGCAATGGGTATAGTCTTGTCAAAGTGTAATTCATCTGAGCACATCTTTTAAAATTAAACATGTGCTCACCCTATGTTATAGGAATTCGCTTCTCAATATTCATCCTAGAAAACACATTTACACAAAAGTGTGTACAAGAAATTCATTGCAAAAAACAAAAAAGTGCCCATCGATACAAGAATGGGATTAGCCATGATACATACACAGTAGTTAAATACAAAAGAAGTGAATCTGCATTTGTCAACATGGGATCTTCTTTAAGACACAAGGCTGAGTGGAAAAATAAAAACTGATTTCAGAATAATATATACAGCTGAACCTCTGTATGTTAAATCAATAGATCATAAAGCAATATGATTTATTTTCCAGGAATGCATTATTTCTCCATATGCAAATCATGGAAGAAGATTTGAAAGTTGACATCCCAAAGTGATTGACAGTGATTGATTACCTGCGTGGAGGTAAGAGGAGCCCAGAATTGAAGGGAACATGTTTTAAAGGGACACTGTACCTTTCTTTGTAAGGTTTTGATTATATCTATCCTTCATTTTTATATATATATTGCATATGACATAAAAGTTAAATAGATAAAAACCAGAAAACAATGTAACTGTGTGATTAAAGTTTAAACCCATCCAGTACACAGGTAGGACTTGCTCAAAGTTCTTTGAGTATCCTCTTTCTTGAACTGCTGTTATGATTCTGAGCATTGACAATTCTTAGAAAGAGAAAACAGTCCTACAATAAAAGTCTCTTTCCACCCCTATTTTTATGCCTGTGGAGGGACAAAATCAAACTATTCTGCAGAAATTAGGGTGGCTCCACTGATCTCTGCTTCTTTAGTATACCTTAGCTTTGAACCACCTCTATGTAGTATCATGCAACCCTTCATCACTTGCCTCAAATCTAATTTTTTTTTAAATACATATTCTTATTGAAGTATAGTCAATTTACAATGTTGTATCAATTTCTGGTGTACAGCACAACGCTTCAGTCAAATAGGAACATACATATATTTGTTTTCATATTCTTTTTCACCACAAGTTACTACAAGATATTGAATATAGTTCCCTGTGCTATAAAGTATAAACTTGTTGTTTATCAATTTTGTATATATTAGTTAGTATCTACAAATCTCAAACTCCCAATTTATCTCTTCCCACCCTCTTTCCCCACTGGTAACCATAAGTTTGTGTTCTATGTCTGTGAGTCTGTTTCTGTTTTGTAAATAAGTTTGTTTGCCTTTTTTTTTTTTTTTAGATTCTACATATGAGTGATATCATATGGTATTTTTCTTTCTCTTTCTGGCTTACTTCACTTAGAATGACATTCTCCAGGTCCATCCATGTTGCTTCAAATGGCATTATTTTATTATTTTTTATGGCTGAGTAGTATTCCATCATATAAATATACCACAACTTCTTTATCCAGTCATCAGTCAATGGACATTTAAGTTGTTTCCATGTCTTGGCTATTGTAAATAGTGCTGCTATGAACATTGGGGTGCATATCTCTTTTTGAATTAAGGTTCCATATGGATATATGACCAGGAGTGGGATTGCTGGATCATATGATAAGTCTGTTTTTAGTTTTTTGAGGAATCATCATACTGTTTTCCACAATGGCTGCATCAAACTGCATTCCCACCAACAGTGTAGGAGGGTTCCTTTTTCTCCACACCCTCTCCAGTGTTTATCATTTGTGGACTTTTTAATAATGGCCATTCTAACTGGTATGAGGTGATACCTCATTGTAGTTTTGATTTGCATTTCTCTGATAATTAGCAATATTGAGCATTTTTTCTTGTGCCTATTGGCCATTTGTATATCTTCATTGGAGAATTACTTGTTTAGGTCTTCTGCCCATTTTTGGATTGGGTTGTTTGTTTTTTTCTTATTAAATTGTATGGGCTGTTTATATATTCTGGAAATTAAGCCCTTGTCAGTCTCATCTTTTGCAAATATTTTCTCCCATTCCATAGCTTGTCTTTTTGTTTCTATTATGGTTTTCTTTGCTGTGCAAAAGCTTGTAAGTTTAATTAGGTCCCATTTGTTTATTTGTGCTTTTATTTCTATTGCTTGGGTAGACTGCCCTAGGAGAACATTGCTGACATTTATATCGGACAGTGTTTTGCCTATGTTTTCTTCTAAGAGGTTTATAGTGTTTTGTCTTATGTTTAAGTCTTTAGGCCATTTTGAGTTTATTTCTGTATGTGGTATGAGGGAGTGTTCTAACTTCATTGGTTTACATGCAGCTGTCCAGCTTTCCCAATACCATTTGCTGAAGAGACTGTCTTTACTCCATTGTATGTTCTTGGCTCCTTTGTCAAAGATTAATTGACCAAAAATTTGTGATTTTATTTCTGTTCCATTGGTCCATATGTCTTTTTTTGTACCTATACCATGCTGTTTTGATTACTGTAGCTCTATAGTATTGTCTGAAGTTTGAAAGGGTTATTCCTCCAGCTTCATTCTTTTTCTTCAGTAATGCTTTGGCAATTCTGGGTCTTTTGTGATTCTACATACATTTTAGGATTATTTGTTCTAGTTCTGTGAAAAATGTCCTGGGTAATTTGGTAGGGATTGCATTAAATCTGTAGAAGCATCTGTCAGTGTATTGAGATGGACTAGGCATGATGCACAGGCCAAGCTAGAAAATAGTGTCAAGGAATGTCAGATAAACCAGAGGTCCATGGGCTGGGCTAGGAATTTTACAGTCCCTCCCATGGAAAATCTTGCCAGTGGATTACAGATGCACTGGAAAGAGACCCAAGTAAAATGTGGAATGGTCAGGAGCTACTGGGAAGAGCTCTCTTTCCCTTAGAGTTGCTGAAACTATTGGTGGCCATGTTGCTACTGCAAGGGAAGAGATGTTTGAAAATGGAACCAGACACAACATAAAAATGAGACATTGTAAAGAAAAAAAAACAGATTCTTAATAGCACTGAACTGCTCTCTGGATCCAACCATACCTTAATGTAGAACACCCATGGACTTTTTAATTATGTAAGCCAATCATTTCCCTGTTAAAGTAAATCCTTTCCCCCTAGATTTGCCCTGTCTAATACTTCCATCCTACTGAGGCCAGCTCATGGATCTCTGAGGGCTGATGAAAAGGAAGAGTAGAGGTGAGGGCCTCTCCTGCTTGCTTTGTTCTGAGTGGGCCTGGGCCAAGTTTTTTTATCTCCAGGGATTGGAAGCATGTAAGACTTCTTTAGGGACCAGGTAGTTGTCAGAGTCAGAAGGGCTGTTCAGAGTGGGGCTTTATGAACAAAGCTGGGAAATGCCATTCTCAGAGAACCTAGCAAAACTAAGGTACATGGAGATTCAACCCAGACAGATCTAGGAAGCCAAAGTACATGACTTTTTGCATTGGTTTATATTTAATCCAAGAGGAGCTCAACTCCTGCTTCCACAATCTTGGTTCATCTCCCCTGCTCAGTAAACATCTTCTCTTACTCTTAGGTAGAACACATGCCAGTTTTAGAAAACTTTTTCACGAACCACATTGCATGTGATCTTCTCAGCTGCTTGTAAAGGAGCCTGGTAGGGAATGAGAATCTCCCTTTTACAAATAAAGAAACTGAGACCCAGTGGTTTTCTTAAGATCCCCAATTAAAACCCTCCCACGGCAACCATCTCTATTTGAACAGCATCTACACACTTGTCCCTGGCTTCTTTGACCTTTTTCCATCTAGCCGCTGTCTTTTCCTGCCCTGTCTCATCACATCTCTTTGTCCAGCCTCCCTGGAGAAGCAGCCTTTCCACTCCTCCTGCACCATCCTCAGCTGACTTATTGTCTTGGTGTTTATCTCTTCTGATCTTTACCTGGCTGGTGCTACCTCACGTTCCAGATCTCAATTCACATATTGTTTTCTCAAAGAAGCTTCCCCGTAACCCTACCCAAAGTAGCTTCCTCCCACCACCCTGTATCACATCACCTTTTTTATTTCCTTTATAACTCTTACCATCATCTGAACACATCTCGTTCTTGCTTTTGCTATTTTTAAAATTGACGTATAGTTGATTTACAATGTTGTGTTAGTTTCTGGTGTACAGCACAATGATTCAGTTAAATATATATGTATATATATGTTCTTTTTCCTATTATTTTTCATTATAGGTTACTACTAGACATTGAATGTAGTTCCCTGCACTATGCAATAGGACTTTGTTGCTTGTTTGTTTTATACATAGTAGTTTGTATCTGCTAATCCCAAACTCTTAATGTATCCCTCCCTCTGCCCATTTATTGATTGGTGTGTTATCATGTTTCTACCAAAAAAAGAGACCCAGATACTATGTGTGTGTATATATATATGTATACACACCCCAGAATAGATATATGTACTGGCATATATGTACTTATGAACTAGGAGGTTTATATCAGAGAATTAGCATATGTAATTGAGGGGGCTGGCAAGTCCAAAATCTGTAGGGAGGGCCAGCAGGCTAGAAACTCTCAGGCTGGAGCTAACACTGTAGCCCACATTTTCTTTTTCCTCAGGGAAACATCAGTTTTGCTATTACGGCCTTTCAGCTGATTAGACGAGGCCCACCTAGATTGTCAAAAACAATCTCCTTTAATTAAGGTCAACTGATTGTAGTTATTAACCACATCTACCAAATACTTTCACCACAGCACCTAGATTAGTGATTAATTGAATAACCATGTACTATAACTGAGCCAAGTTGACACATGAAACTGGGGGCTCCACCATCACAATTAGGTGCTTATTTATTGCTTTTTCCCCTTGGGAAAGTAGGTTCCATGAGAAAAGAGATCTTGTCTGTCTGATATCCTTAGTACCTTGTTGCATAAATGAGTGAGTGACAGGCAGCCAGCTTCCTCCAGGGGGTCCAGATAAACTCAGGGTGACCACAAGGGGATTGCTGGAGGGTTCCTGAGCAGCTGCCCACTGATCCCTAACTCAAAAGAAGCTGAGATTTGGTGCCAGGTCTCCAAACAGTTCATGGCAGTCCCGGCCAGCTGTCACGTGGGCCCTCCTCTACCCTTGGTAACTTTTGGCATCTCTGCCCTCCCAGCTTTGGGTGCCTCAGCCTCGCTCAAGAAGTGATCCCAAGCCCAAATCAGAATTCCTCAGAAAGCCTGCCGGGGTGGAGTCCTGAAAGCAGCCTTTGAAGACATCAGGCTGTAGATCCATGTTCTCGCGGGGAGTAAAAGCACCTAGGACCACTCCTTAGATGGACCCCAGAGCAGCCACTCTTTCAAGCTGGGACCCCTGGTAAACCATTGGGTAGTGATAGGTTCCTGCTGGCACAGAGCTCTCAGCCCTTCACAGCGGCAGTGGCACCAGTGAGCCACTTTGGGGACCCTCTCTCCAGTGCGAGGGGAGACTCTGTCCAGCTGGGGCAGGTATGAGTACCTTCATCATCTGTAATACACTTCTACTGCTATTATTACTGATTTAGATGTTATTCATCTTGCCCAGTAGGATGTAAACACCTTGAGAAGAGGCATCTGGACTGTTTTGCTAAACATTCAATCACAGCTGGAGCAGTGCTTGCCTATAGTAGGCACTCAGTCAACATTTGAAGAGGGATAAGGGAAGGAAAGTAGGAAGGAGGGGAAGGAGGGAGGGAGGGAGGGAGGGAGGGAGGAAGGAATCCATTACTATTCACTCAACGTGTCTTAGGGGCTTCGAGGCCCCTCAAATCTGGGATCTGTGTAGGTCAGAGGGATTAGGTATCAGGCTGGCTTTGAGTCCCCAGATCTGGGAATTTTTTTTCTCTATTACGAGTCAAAATGTTTCCTTGGGGCTACAACATGCCCAGGGTCATCAAAAACCAGCTGAGCATTAAGCTAGATCAGTGAGCTTACAGTGAGTCTGGATGTTTTGGTCTTTTCGGTTTTCATCATGGGGGAGGAAAAGGGAGGGGTGCACAGTGAGAGAGGTGGAAGTGGGGTGTCCTGCGTACTGGTCCCAGCTCTGCACCAGTGATTCTGGGACAAACCTCTTTCTCTTTGTGCCTACAATCACATCTTGAAAACTAAGGGGATGGGGAAAAAATCAGTGGCACTCAAGCTTTATTTTTAAGCAGTGGGATCTTAGAAGGAATCCCAATATAGAAAAGCAGAGTAGTAGAACTTATATGCATATTACATATTCAGATGTGTGACATTTACTTTATAGATAAGAACAATAATATGCCTTGGTATAAGCCAACAATTGAAATGGTAAATGCTCACTTTTCAATCTCAGAATCTTCAGTTAAATCGAAATGGCAAGTTAAGCCTTATTCCCAGGTCTTCAGAGAAGTGCGTTAACCTGGCAACACAATTTAACATGGTTGGGGTTACCAATAAGCTAACATATATTTTATTAACTCACAAGCACCTGGGTTTTAAAAATTTCCACAATGTAGTTAATAAATATCCAAAAGAATATTTTCAGATCCCCTGAAACAGCTTCAAGGAAATAATCTGAACACCACCAGACTGGGGGAACCCTGCAGGTCCCTCTGTCCCTAAATGGCTCTGAGTGTATATTTATTGAGCATATACTGTGTGCTGGTTCCCAGTGATTATAACCCAAACAGTCCCTTGTATATGGAGCATTTTTCAGACCTTTCACTGGAAGTTGTTTTCATATATTATTTCATCCCCTAAAACAAATGTGTGATGCATACACCATGATTTCCTTGTTTTGTAAGTAGGGAAAAAGACTTGGAGAAGTCAAGGGTCTTTTCAAGGACAATAGCTAGTCAGTGGCAGTGCTGGGACTCAAACCCATCTCCGTCCAATAGAGATTTCTTGCTCTTAACCATTTGGCAACATTTTTGGAGTTTGTTAAAATCCTGGTTGGGAACGGAACTGATCCTGACCCCTCCTGGTACAGGAGTAAGATGTGGTGGTAACCCAGCCATCGGAGGACAGTGGTGACTGGACTTTTGCGGGACTCTGCTCCGCTGGTTTGCTCTGATAATGCTTCTTTCATACCAGCTAGGCGGCCAGCCCCACCCGGGCTGCTGGCATAGCTGCCAGGCTTCCTCCGCAGGGAGAAAGAAAGCCTCCCATTAGCAAGGGCTGCAGCTTGGAGCATCCCTGGGACGGGAAGCATCTGTTGCTGCTCCCATTGTTCCAGCTGAGAGCACGCTAATTGTCCTCTGCAAAGTTAGACTGCAGTCCCTTGCCAGAGGGAAATTATGGACCCTCTTTCAGCAGGCGCGCTGTCCTTTCCGCAGCTGTCAGCTGAATGGCCCCAGGAGGAACGGGCTGATTTGGAAGGGAGAGTGAAGGGAGGTCCATCATCCTGCATCCTGATCGACACAGCGAAGGAAATTTCGCACAGCCCTGTGAGAACGCAGGGCACCTGCCAGACAGACACCACTCAGGAAACACAGGCAGGGTGGCACCCACTCTTCCAGACCAGTCTCCTTGACTCCAGGGCCTGCGTGATGGCGGGTGGCACTAGGGGATAATTTGGGGGCTCTGATGGAGGCAGCATGATGGAGTAAAAAGTATTAGAACAGACTTGGTGAGGGGGTCAGACTCAGCTGGTTTCAAATCCCAGCTTTGTCACTCATTCACTATGACCTTGAGCAAATCACTGTCACTTATTTACTTTACACATCCAGTGCAAGAAGTAATTATAAAATATCTAGCAGGCATTTGGGTATAACTGGTGCTCAGTAAATATGACTTCTTCTTCTTCTTATTATTATTATTATTATCATTATTATTATTACTATTATTATCATTATTATTACTGTTGTTATTATTATACCTCTAAGTATTTAATTACATGTGTGGAGACAGTCCACGTACACAAGGTCTCCTAAGTAAGGAGGTGAGAGGAGTAGACGGAAACAGAATAGTGGTATCATTCATATATATTCAAAGGTATTTTGTCTTTAAAAATTTTTTTCACTTTTATACAATTTTTAAAAGTTACAGTTATTACAAAATATTGGCTACATTCCCCATGTGTACAACACATCCTTGTAGCTTCCCTTACACCCAAGTATTGGAAACCAGTCCCAGTGTCCTGAACTACAAGCATCATCCACACTAGCAAACCAAATTCTGTAATAAAACACAACTTTTAAGCAAAAAACTCAAAAAAAAAAAAAAAAAAAAAACCTTTAAGGCACTTAAGTTCCAGGTATATGCTAGCTGTTAAGCACCTACAAGCCAACACTAGACAGTCTCACAGGGCGAGTGTTCAGAACTGGAGTAGCAGCCAGTGTGGGAAGAAGCTGTTGTGAGCTTTGGCAAATGATTGGAAGGCTCTGAGCCTCGGGCCCCATCATGGCTCCGGAGTCACCGTTTCTGCACAGGACTCAGGTCTCAGCGCCATCCAACAATGCAACAGGAAGGGACAGGTCTCGAGATGAGCTTTGCCCATTCCTAGTCCAATTCCAACACTTCCTGGTTGTGGGACTTTGGCAAGTCCCTTCTTTCTTGCCCCCACTTAGCTATGATATAAGGGTAATAGTTACTAACTCACCTACAGCTCTGTGGGTTGCAAGGAGGGGCCTAGCGACCACCCTGTGAATGTCTTTGGAATCCAAGTGATTGTTATTATCTGTCATTATCTTTCTTCTCTTAAAAATCCCGATACCTTGGGTATTGTCCAATCCCCAATGTAAGGATTCCTATTTTGAATTTGTAAGAATTTGTGAGTTCGGTTCCTACACATACACATACTCACACACACACACACACACACACCCCCTGCCCCTAAAGGGCATATAATGTCTCGAGTTAAACGTGCTCATCACAATCATGTCTTTCCATCCGAGGCTCAGAACAGAGATGCACACGTGTTGCCTCTGTGGGAGCCTTTCTGCTCTGACCCCTAAATACCCCAAGGTGAGGCTTAAAGGACAAGGACCCCCAGGGGAAGAGCAAATAAAGGCACATTCACCACATCTGCAAATCAACTGCTGTCTAACCGCATCATTGCCGACATACCGGCAGGCCCTCAGAGTTCCTCTGTGCTGTCTCACCACGGGTCAGAGAAGATGGGGCCGGGAGAGGAGAAGCTGCAGATACTCAACATTTCTCATGCTAGGAACGATATTTGGTGCCAGCAGCAGAGCTGATGGAACACAAGACAGAATGGTGTCATTACACGCATCATGGAGCTTAAAGTCCAGAAGGGAAAAGAGATATCATTCACATAATTCCGCAAATGCATCATTTCAGACTGTGATGAGGGCTCTGAAGGCAAAATCAAAAGTGCAGCCAAGAGCCCCTGATGGCATCTGAACACAGAGATGTAAGGCTTCCCTAAGGAGGGGGCACTTATGTATGAGGTCTGAGGATGGGCTGATGAAGCAGAACTGAGCTCTAGAGTGAAGAGGTCCCCAAGCAAAAGGAAGGCAAAGGCCTGGAGATAGCAGGGAGCAAGCAATGGTCCCTGAGAGGAGCCCAAGGAAGGCCCGTGTTGTCAGAACCAGAAGCTGGGGAGGGGGAAGCTTAATCACAGAATAGACCGTTACTAACAGAAGGACAGCAGCTTAGCTCTGCTCATCTGGAAGACAGAGCCTTTGGCTAGGACCGAGATGCACACTCTATGTGGGATGGACAAGCCCGGGATGGTGGGAAGGAGATGTCAGGGGAGAGTGAAGCAGTGCGGGACGTGGCTCTGGTCCGCGGACTGCTACTCCATAATGTGACTCGGGTGACAGCGCAGGTGCCCCCGGGCTGCAGGGAGGGGCCGCATGCTGGGCCCATCCGGGGGACGAAGACACAAGGGGATTTACCTGCCCAGCTCTTTCTCCTGTTTCCCACTGGCCAGAATTCATTACTTCTGGCTCCACAGTGACCAAGTACAGGGTCAGATCCCTGTCCCCAGGATGCAGGGTTCTGCGTCAGCCTGAGGAGGGAGGGCCCAGCACACTGAGGTACAGACCAAGAGAGAGCAAAGCAGGAATCTGAGATCGTCCAAGCTGTGTCCTGACTCAGACAGAGAACAGAGTCCAGGGGCACTCACCTTTATTGGTCACTGTCACAGAGGCTGCTGGCATTTCTTGTATCCGATTCTCCTTGCTTCCAGACAGCTGAACTACATTTCCCAAATCCCCACCTCCACCCATGGCATCTAGATGGGCACACATGACAGATTGTGGCCAATGGAATATAGGCAGAAATCGTGTATCCATCACCTCCAGGTCTGGCCAGAAAACCCTCTCTTGATTCTCCCACCCACTGTTTCTCTCCCACAGCTATGGGATTAGAAGCCAAGTTCTCCCAGGCCGTAGAAGATGGCCTGGAAGAATCCTGGGATGGGAAAAGCCTGGGTCCTCAAGGTCAGCCCCTTCTAGAAGACAGTCATTCTCTGAAGGGGTTGTTTACTACAGGAAGTGACATCACTATACCCTGACCTAGCCCGTGATGTTCCACAGGTGCCGGGCTGGGTTATCCCATGTAAACCTCGTAACAACACTAAAAGAAGAAATTTTATCCCCATTTAGCAAGTGAATAGAGTGAGATTCAGAGAGGTTGTCACCTGCCTAAGGTCACACAGCAAATAAAAGGAGAGCTTGGATATGAACCTAGTCCTGCTTTACTCTTTGCACTGAGTCATTCTGCTTCCTCCTCAGCAGGGAGTGAATAGGAAGAGAGTTTGGGGAAAGGCACACTTCCAGCAGGGGGCCTATCCTGGCTTTGACTGGTCTAGCCCATGTCCAGCTGTTGGGTTCGTCTTTACTCTTACTCCAGGGAAAACCGGAGTCAACTACCAGGGAGAGAGACTCCAGAGACTCTGAGAAGGAATGACTCAGTCACCCAGAGTTTCCTCCTGTGAGCTTCACGGACAGAGGTAGGGAGATCAGGAGGGGGCTTGTGAGTAGCAACAGAGGGGTTAAGTAAAAAAGAAAGCTAGGAAAAAACCCACCATTTAACCAGTCAATGAAATTAGATAAAATTATCTGCTAGTCTTTATGAAAAGATCTAATGCTGCCCTCCACAATAAAGGCTCTAAAAGGCTTGCAAGATACAGTAAAATTAATTTTATATTGGGCTGCCAGGCGTGTGTTTATGTAAGCAGTCCCAGGGCTTCAAGCACTGAGTTGTAAAGGCTGGGTGAGAGTCTCAGGAGCGGCTTAGCGAGGAGAAACTCAAGGCCCTGCCCTCCCCCTGGGGCGAAGTCTCAGAAAGCTTTATGGCTGGACACCCCGTTGGGTGCTTTTCCTTCAATAGCCCCTGCTGACAACACCTGGCAGAGCCCCGAGCAAGCACCGAGATGATCTGTCTTTGGGTTTTTGCTCTGCAGCAAGGTGGAAGGAATTGGAAACGACTGTCATTACTTAAAAACTAGGGGAGGATCGTTTCTGGATAGAGAGTTATGGATTAGACTTTCTCTAGCTTCTGAATAAAAAGAGCCAGGCTCCCTGCAAGGAAGATGAAAATGAGCTCAAGCAGGCTTGATTGGAAGAAATTGGGACTTTGTTTGAAATGAGGACTCCCTGTCCAACCAGAGTGGTGTGGACTTGTTGCGAGGAAGCCACGTCTCGGCCACGACTGCATTTGCCTGCCTCTCTTGCGTCTGGATGGGATCGTGAAATATTACCAACAGAGTAAGGCCAGAAGTCCTGAGGGACTCTTTTCAAACCAACAAACTTGAGAAACAAGTGTGCCTGCACCATTTCCCCTTTTCCTTTCCACCAGCTTCCCGCAGAAGAGCAGTCACCTAGAAATCCCATTAGAGATGACAGAGCCACAATATGGAAGGAGCCTGGGTCCTTGAATCACCACTTGGAGGCGAGCTAACAGCCAGTTAGGAAAATTCATTTTGGATATTATGTGAGTGAGAAATAAACTTCTGTTTTGTTTAAGTTGTTACACTGGGGAAATTTTTAAGAGCAGCTAGAATTATTCCAATAGAGTGACATTCAGCCTTAAGATTGGGACCATTATCTTTTCTTTATATTCATGAATATGCAGCAAATATGTTGCTGCTATCCCTACTATGCCCACTGGAAATACTATTAATTGATTATAGCATTTTTATCAGTCTTTTTTGTGGCCTCAGAAGCCTTCTTAGCATTGCAATCATTGCCAAATTATTGAAGTTGGCACTCAGAATAACATCTGTTTGCTATACTGGCAGGACCATAAGCTTCTTGAGATAAGGATTTAAATATCCAGTGCTTATCACATTGCCAACACATGGCAACAGATCAAAAATGTTTATTGAATAAATGAATTAATGAATGATAGACATTCTACAAAGATCTTATCCTACTGTATTTTCAACCTTTCTTAGGCCAGAGAGCTACAAAAAAGACAAGGGGGAGGAAGCATAAAGAAAACTATCAGGATAATTCAATTCAGGCATTGCAGATCCTGAGAGATTTGGAGTCACTCTCCCAGGATGGTGGGTCTGTATTCCCTGACACTCTCTCACCTCTGTACTTCACGTTGCCTGCGGATAAAAAGCAATCCGAATTGTTCAGATCTGCTTGGAGATCCAGTGTCAGGAGACGTGAGGGCAAAACTTTATACTGTTGTTTAAATGGTCTTGACTATCGTAGCTAGATAGGTGGTCCAAGGATCTATGTGAACAGCGGTGGTGATGGCCCCCCTTTCTTCTTCAGCACCATAACTTCATGTGGTTATTGCTTAAGTAAAGAAGGCAGAGAGGAACTTAACCATTCAACAGATGAAGAGAGAACCCTAGAGGGAATATGACTTGACAACATCACAAAATGTTTAAGATAAACTCAGGTCAAGAACCGAGGACTCTTAAAATAATTCATCCATTCGTTGAGCTAACAGTTACTCAGTACTTATATGTCAAGCACTGTTACCCCCTGGGTCCTAAGTAACACATCCTCATGTCATTCTCACACAGGGCAGACGCAGAGTTCTTCCTTGGGCTTGATATTTCATAAAGTACACTCCTTCCTCTTCCACACTCTGTGAGACTGTGAAGTAGCGGGAGGAGTGTCCCACGGCAAGAAAGCATTGAACCCCATTCTTGGAAACACACACAGGAATTTGATTGCAAGTAAAGTCTTTGATGGTTCCTAAGGGCCTGAAAATGTTCCCTTGGTGCCTTCGGTGCCTCGAAGCCTGCGCTTCAGATTTACAACTTGAGAAATGTAGCTTTCAGCTCAGACCTGGAACCACAAACACCACAGTCCAGCTTTGCTGGCCATCAGCCGTCATGGTATCTGAGAGAATCATGGAACCGGCCTGCTTGGTCACGTCCACAGACACCAGGGCACTCTGATGCAGATGCCAGCTTCCAGGCCAGGATGCTTTCAGCAAAGCAACAGAGCTCTTCTCAAGGCCTTCAGTGGGGACCAAGGATGACCAGCGGTGGCCCATCCCTTCAACCCCTGCTAGACCCACATGAATGTCAATTCCTTGACTTATCCTTAAAGGGAAGCAGGAATTCTGGAAAGAGCTCAGTGATGTCGTGAGGAGAAAATTCATTGTCAAAGGGGAATAAGGTATTAGAGATTCTGGAGCACACCACAGTACTTTTTTTATTTTAAGTCTTTGGAAAACGTACTTTTTCAGTCTTGCAAGACCACTCTTCTGTCTCCTTTCTCCCTCCTGCCCACCAGGTATTCTCCGCTCCACTCCTCAGAAACTCTCAAACACTCCCATTTTGTTCCTGCTTCGCCAAGGTTGCCTGAATAATCTGAAGTGCATCTTTCCTTCTTATCCATTTCAGCAAGTCAAACTCGCTTTTCTAAGTCAGATTCAAGTTTGGCAATGGAATCACTTCTTTCCTCCCAACTTTCGATGGCCTGGAGAGAAGAAGCCACCGTTGATGAACGGCCACACCATTCATCATGGCTCCCACTGTTTGTCATTATTTTACCTGCGTGGATCCCATATTTCCTCTGAGATTATAAGCCTTGCGTGGAAAAGGCAATATATCTTGTACTCTTTAGTGTATAAACTAAGCACTTCATTTAAAAAAAAAATTAAATGTTCTTGTTGTTATTGGTTTTCAAGCGATGGACGAGGCCTTCGGTCTCACATAATAGATGCTGTATTCTAAAGAGATAATCCAAATTTGGGGTCTAACAGTTTTAAGTAGACGAGACTGTCATGGGGGGAAGAATCTGGGGCATGGGTACCACCTTCCAAGGATGCCCTGGACATAGGTCTGGGGATTAAAAATGGGGACATCCTTGAAGAGGAGGTGACTTAAGAGAAAGTGATGGGACTCAGGCCCCTTCTCTCTCAGTAGTTTTTGGAAGTCTCGGAGAAGAGAGGACATGCAGGTGAGTCCCCAGTCCAAAGGCCAGGCTTCCCCAAGGGACATGCAGGCCTGTTGGGGAGGGAACACTGGTCATGGCAGAGGGTAACCCATGTATCTGCTGAAACCACCCACTAGTGAAAGGCCCCGAATCAACTGCCCCAGTTTTCTCACTGCATCCCCACCCCCGAAGCTGGCTGAGAACCAGGCAGACTGCCAACATTAAAACTAGCAAATGATATCTGAGCTCTGCTGCTTCCCCCAACCTTTTTTCCTCGCCCAAAGAGGATTTTGATGCCAGCACCATATGTCGAAAAGGCCCAAACACAATCCTATTACCATTGCAGGAGGCATTAAATAATTACATTAATTTACCTAAATATGGAAAAAAATCTTTACAAATCAGGGACACTTGGCAAAGTTTCCGGCTGCACATTTTTCTCTTGGCACAGCGAACTGTCCTGTTGGGTTCCTATTGCTACTTGGAGTGTTTCCTTTAATTGTGGGGCACATGGCTTCTCTAGTTCTGTTTAATTTTCTCGAAGCTGGTTCCATATTCTGGCTACAAACATGTTATAGGGAAAAAAATGCCCACAAAAGTATGGATTGTGCTGGAGTGTACCCTGAGGGGCGAGTGTATAAAAATAGTAATTTCTCATATATGAAACCTTCCAAGGGGCGTTCTTTCACAAGACCGCTTTACAAAAAAGGCTGAAGGAATGAAAAGGGGAAAAAGGGACAGGGAAGGCAGGGAGTAAAATGGGAAAGAGAAAGGGATTGCGCCATGGCACTGGAGGTTCCATCTGGGTTCCATGCATACGAGGAACACGAACTGGGCTTTTCTTTGGTGCACTTTCCATGGAAACCCCTCCTCTTTGGTCTATATTTTCACTGTGTCTAAATCATGCCCCTCTGCCTTTTGCTGTGGATTTCGAGGGCTGATGTGAGGGTGATACGTGCACGGCTCTGCCCTCCTTGAAGCAGCCTGATCTCAAAAGGCCAGAGTGTGGGCTGTCACCCACCCAATCCAACTGGAGGGGCCGAGAAGAGGGAGGTCCTAGTCCCTTGCAAGTTCATCTGACCCAAGGACTGCCCGGTGTTCCCTTCCTTGGGATTAGCTCTTCTAGAAGGTGCTTCTCCAGGGCTCTGTGAAAGACCAGGCTTTTTCCTTTTGTTTCTAGTCCACCGCAAAAGGACATTTTGTTTGTTTATTCTGCGTCACACAGCGCTTGGATGTTGCAGTAAAGTCAAACTGCCGGAAATATTTCTAAACGCTCCCTCTTAATTTCTAGTCTTGCATCAGTGTGGATGAGTGACCAAGAGTGAGGGAGCACCAGTCCCCGGCACTCGTTCCAGGCCATAGGGTGGTGGGGCGCAGTTAGAATGGCCCCTTCTGAGAGAGGGCGCCCCCCGATATTGGAGGTCGTTGACAACTGTCACACCTTTCTGGGAGCAGAGATATAAAGGGAGCAGCTGGGACCCCAGAAGATGAACTCCCCCAGGCCCCCAAGTTTACAGAGGGCCCACTTAGCCAGAAAAGAGTGCTGACTACTGGCCCTCGGCCACAGTCTCTGAGGCCTTGGGGGAAACCAGGCCTCAGATATGGCCAGAGTAGCCGGGGAGACCTAAGCACTGTTTTTTTAAGGTAACATGTGTGCCTTTTTAAAAGGTCACATGTGGTTAAGACTATAGTGAAAAGATGTTAGAGGAAGCGAAGAAGGGTGATTTTTTTCAAGTTTTTACTTCGTCACCCAAAAGTGGTGCCAGCCCCACCTCACAAAGTAGTCACTGCTCCGGAGTCAGGGGCTGGCAGGGCCTCTGCCTCTGGACATTAGGAAAAGATGCAGTTTCTCCAGCTTCACTGCACTCCTGCTCATGTCCAGCCTGTTCTGTATGTGACGTCTCTCTCCTCCCTGCTCTTACTTCCAGACACTAGCCTGATGCTACTTCCTCCATAGTCGGGCAGCATCCACCTCACGGCCTGCGAGCTTGTTAGAAGTGCAACATCTCAGGCCCCACCATGCCCCGTGCCAACCCCTCCGGATTCTGCACATTAACAGTGAGCCGCATCCTCAAGTGTTTTCCACCCACATGCTGCTCTCAGAAGCTGGGGCGGTGATGCGGGCAGCTCTCCCTTCTGGCACATGGGAGATGGTAAACTCAAGCAGGACAACGGAAGAGAGTTGAAGGATAGGAAACCAATACAGTAAAGCAAAAGGCCAGAAAATCAAAACACAACAATCACCCCTGGATCTGAAGAGGCAAATAGAGGAAGTCCCAGCCTCCCAGACGCTGTAGGAGAAAGCCCCTGACAGGAGCTGAGCTGTTTTACGAAGGCTGTGACCTTCCACAGAGGAACGGGGGAACATACATCTTTCCAACCCTGGGGAAGTAAATACCCCAACCTCTCTCTTCTGTCCCCTCTCTCTGCTCTCAGTGCCTCTGTTGTGGGTTGAATCGTGTCCCCCAAAGATATGTTGAAGTTCTAAATCCTAATATCTCAGAATGTGACCTTATTTGGGAATAGGATCATTGCAGATGTAATTAGCTAAGACAAAGCCACACTGGCGTAGGGTGAGCCCTTAATCCAACATGACTGGTGTCCTTATAAAAACAAAGATGACACAGAGACAGACAGACACAGGGAGACAAGGGCCATGTGATGATGGAGGCAGAGATTGAAATAACATATCTTTAAGCCAAAGGTTGCTAGCAAATACCAGGAGCTGGAAGAGGCAAGGAAGGATGCTTCCCTGCAGATTTCAGAGGTAACAAACCCCTGATGACACCCTGATTTTGAACTTCCAGACTCCAGAACTGTGAGGAAGTACATGTATCTTGTTTTAAGCCACTCAGTTTGCAGTACTGTGTCACTGCAGCCCTAAGAAAGGGATATAGTCCCAGTTAGAAGGCAGAGGACAAGGGAACCAGGCTGAAGCTGTAAATAGGAAGGTGGAAAAATCAGAGAATGAATTTGGAGGAACAGACAAAGAAGAGTCCAACAGGGGCTATTAGGCTAAAAGAAGAAATAGGAAATCAATTTTCCTTTTGCAAGTGTTACCAAACCTGGGTGCTGCTGGACCCCTTTCTGGCTGTGTGAAAGAAACCTGTCTGCAGTACGTGGGCATGCAGCCGGCACACCGAGGGGACCGGACATTGAGAGTGAGTTAGTGGCTGATAAGCCTGATGACTTAATTCAAGCTCTTGATCCAGCAATACCTGAAGCCTCTTTCCTTTTGGTTGACCTGCTGATTCCGAAGACCTAAATGCCAGAGAATGGTCATACATTTCACTTACTTTCGTGGCTGTGATAAATGCAGGCATCCCCATCAACTTTTCACTGATCTCAGTATCTGTCCTGAGGGAAAGGAAGTGACACCTTCCAGGCAGGAAATTTGTTATGACTCAGTCCATATGAAAAGAAACTTTTTATAGAACCAAATATGTACTTTCTTATAGATCTTTTCTTTTTATAAAAAATTAGAAACAGCCTAGATGCCCAACAGAAGGGGATTTGTCAAATGAACTTTCTACATCCATTCAATGATATTCTATTCAGGCAAAAATTGTGGCAGGACGATCATTTTCCAGATGTCCTCTCCAGGACCCCAGGGTTTTCCCCAGAACCCCTGGAGGACAGAAGAGTGTGAGTGAACTCATCAAACTATGGATGTCATAATCCCAATTTAACCAGAGTATTTTACTTTAATCTTTTTTTACCCGTTTGGCGTCCAGATAGGATTTCCACTGGGTGAAGAGTTTCTGGCAATACCTATTGGGTTGAATGTATCCATGGTTTGCCTTTTATCTACACAGGTAGCACCGGGCGAGTAAGAAGGCAGAAGAGTCCAAATTTGATGAGGAGCAGAAGATCTGAGAATGATGGTGGCAGGCTGATGATCCAGAAGTCATGTAAAACTGAGCCCCATGGATGCAGAGGACACATGCCGAGAAGAAAGACCCTAGACCGGGAGCAGGGAGAGCTGGGTTCTTGGCCCCGTTGTGTCACCAGCAGACAATGTGCTTGGATAGGTCCACTCTGGGCTGCAGTTTCCTTGTCTTTAAAGATCAAGGGCTCCACCTGGATGATCCCCTACGTCCTCGTGGGCACACTGATGTTCTGTAGTACTGTGGAAAACCTTATTTGATGTCAAGAAGAAGTTTCCAAAAATACTCACACTCATCCAGTCTGCATATCCATTCTTAACTTCAACATTCCTTATGTATTTTCAGCTCTTTTCCTAGACTTGGACCAGACTTATGGATAGAAATAGGCTGTGACAGATACAATATTTTATTTAATTTCCATATATATATTGATATCTCTACATATCCCAATCTGTCTATCTCCATATCATCCTTAGAGAAAGAGCTAGAAAGAGAGAGTGATCTAGAGAAATGATCCTATGTCCATAGATCCATATATCCATATGATCCATAGATACCTATGTCTTTATGTCTCTATCCATCAAGAGAAGAGACAGTTTTCATCCATTTTCATAGGATGGTAGACTGGGAGAGGTGGTAAACTGTAGAGTCAAGCCTGTTCATTCCTCATGAAACTGATGCTCAAAGAGAGGGTATGATGCAACCAAAGTCATACAGTTAGTTGACATCTAATCCTCAACTAAACCCCAAGATTTTTAAGTCAAAATTAACTGCTCCTAACACTATGGTTGTTAACTTCATCCTTAACGTGTACTTGCTGGGCTTTATGAGGTCTTGAAGAGGAAATAAAAACCAACCTCACCCCCCAAAATAAAACCCGCCTCTGAACTTTTGTTCACCTAATGAACTCATCTGATTTACCAGATGTACAAAAGTGAAACAAATCTGACGCACGATCAGCTAATCCTTCATCTTTCTGGCGGCAGCCTCTGGAACAGCAGGAGGACAGTCCCCCAGCCTGCAGTGGTGTTGCGGATCACAATGGAAGCATATTGTTGTCAGATTAATTTTCCAACGCCCATACCCCAACCACAAGATCCTGAGAGAATGAGTGTCAAATACACTTAATAATTGCATAATTATGACATCTGTTACTCTCCAGCACCTCTTAGTGGAAAATTAACTGAAGAAATAGCAGGTTCAAAGATGTGTTAACACTCTGATAGCAGATTTAATTGAAATATGACGGGGGAGGATAATGGAGATTAAATTAAGCTCTCAGATAATCATCTGACACAAAGATAATTGAGCCAGCCTCTGCCACGTTGATGAACGCTTCGGAGATGCTGTGCGGGGTGGCATTTCGAGTATCTTATCCTTCAGGCAAAATGGAATTCTTCTCCCTCCCCCCTCCCCTTCTTCTCTCTCTCTTGTCATTCAACATTTGTATCCTCCAAATCGATAATGTGAACAGCAGCATAATTGGAAATAAAAGATGATCTGAAATCCACAGGAAATTAGGTTGAGGTGCATGTAGGAAATACAGTCACATCCTAGACACAGGGCGAGTTTTTATGAGCCCTCCATAGGAGGGATGTGCCCCTGCCCTGAAGTCTCATGGGGAGTTTTTTTTTTTTTTCCAATGCCTCTGTCCTCAGTGGAGGGAACTTCCCATGAGATGGGGAGGGAGCCATAAACATCAAGCATGGACAAGACGACAGCGACTTTGCGATTTTTCTCCTCCTACAGGGAACATCTCCATGCTTTGTAGGGCAAGCTCGGGATGTAGTGTGTACTAAAGAACTGGTACCCAGGGCTGGGGGGCATAGAGTAATCCTAGAAGGCAGCTCGCTCATGGTGGTTATTAGTGAATGTCCCGGGTGGGGTGAGGGTGGGGGATGTGGTGAACAGTTGAAGGCAGGAAGTGAGAAACAGAGTTCTGGTAATTGTCATTGAAAGGGTCAGCCTTCAACAGTCCTAGAGATTAGGTACCTCCCCATGTCACCGCTTTCTTTAACTCAGGTACTAACACTTGCCTTTCGAAGGGCTGTGAGCGGCAAGCCAAGTCTAAATAATCGGATGACTGAAGAAGGGCAGTCTTCACATTTCCTCCGCTCAACCAGCACCCCAGCTGCTCAGAGTTTCAGATTTGAGATTTTAGACCAGTGGGATTTATCTGCTTTATCAATACGGAGCTGAGAGAATGTAGACATATCTCCTTTAAGAGTCCATTGAAGCATCTGTATCTGTATTCTTCCCTGCCCTCAGCCCACCCATGAACACACCAAGAATCTCCCGTCCTAGCCACTCCATAGGCAGCAACATAACTCAGGGGCACCCCCTTGGGGCTGGAGGATGCCACTGACGCAAGTGCCCCCCCCCCGCCCCCGGAAGTGAATTGCATTGCAGAAAACCACCCAGGACAAAGCTGGGGCCCTAAACCTGGCATGAGATGAAATCTTCCTCTTTCTGGTGCAGCCAGGGGAACAAGGTGCCTGCAGGTTTAAAATAAGGGGGCCAAGGCAGAGCCGCTTACTCCAGTTGTGACCGCATCCTCTGGTTTAGATCTGCACCTTGGCACTGAGTCCTTCAGTGGGTGGTGGAGCCTGACAACCAGAGAATCCCCTCCCAGTTGGGAACATCCACATTCCAAGTAGGCATCACAGAGCTCCAGGACATAAGGCCCAGGATGGCTGAGAGAGAGTCTGGCGCCCAGGGCCTCACAGATGGCAAAGCTCCCCTTTCACCACCCAGCCTCCTCTTTCAGACCTCATGGAGATTTTATTTTACAAAGCTCATTGCTTCTCCGGATTATGAGTCTCAGGTAGGACTTAACGATTCCGCAAGATTACAATAACAGCCTTCAAACCTGAGGAGAACGATGGAGTTCGCCATCCCATCCCTTCCCTCCCAGAGAAGTTCCACAAGTAAATTTTCCCAACTGCTGGATAGCAGCAGTAAATTTCATCTCATCCAGCCCCCAGCTAATCTATGATGGCAATGCTTAGAAGATGAGTTTGTCCCATCTGTCCTATAATTTCTGTCCTAAATTGTTAATTTATTGAAACATCAAAGCACAAGTCATCTCATGAGAAGGCAACTTAAGGGATCGTTTTAATCATCCTCCCCTAGCCGGGTAATATGGCACCAGGAATTCTTTCCAAAGAGAAGATTCCTGACCCCCCTCTGACCTCTCTTTTTATCTGCAGGATGGGTGTGTGGGGCCCATAAATCAACAGAACCCACCTCTCTCTGTCTAGCCTGCCACCGCTGCTGATGCTGGGTGGCTAGACTCTTCCCAGAGAAAATATTAGAAAGCCTTACACAATGGTGTTCACAATGGTGAGTCATTCTGTGGCTTCCTCCCCTCTTAAGAATTTCTACAGTTCCTTTGAGAAGTTCATTATTTCTTAGATGGTGTATCATTCTGTCTTCTTGGGAAGATTCCACCATCAATGATATGTTTCGCTGAGTATGTAAATGCCTTTTACATATGTCAAAATAATATCTAATTAAAATGTCAAGGTTATAGCTCATGTGGCTGAAGTGGACAGGGCTCCACCTCCTCTCAAAGTAACATTTAAAATATGTCCTATAATTAGGAGCAATTATAAATTCCGAATAAAAAGAAGCCCACACCATTCTGAAGATGTTTTTCTTTGATGTCTCTTGCTTTAATGCGTGTTGCTCGTTGCACCAGATTGTCTCCACTTCCTCAGCTATGATTCCAGGTGGAAAAGGCTCCCAATACTTTGCAGGGAGAAAAGCAGACCAAACGTGAGAAAAGTAGCAAAGTTCGTTAAAAAGGGTTATTGCGTCCATAACTTCTGGACTCATTGTTCATTGATTAGAGATTAAACATCATCCTTTGTACTACTCAGACTGGGGTTTTTAATTAGGATGTCATTATTACACAGATATACTGAATGCCCAATTGATTTTTGAAACCTTTTGAAATAATAGTGCTACTTCTGCAAAATGAAAATCATAATAGATTATTGACTTCGTCAGGAGCTTTGATCCAAGGGCAGCTCCCCAACGTCAGCATTCTCAATAATTTTAGTTTCATGCAAAGAGACACTCATACTTAGGCTCATATTAGAAGTTTGTGTACATGGACGCTGTGTTATAATGCCGGTGGCATCTTATCGATTACCCCTGAATCATAACAGCCGTGACGTTGCTTGTTGCTGAAATTGTTTATATACCGCATAGCTTTTGTCTTTTGTTTCTGTTTAATTTTAAAAGTGTTGCTATTCATAATGAGCAGCATACCTGAGTCACAAGATTGGAAGTTCACCAACTTTCCTAATTCACATGCCTGTCACATCTCAGAAATTTTTTTCAGGGTCCTCCTAGTTCAAAAGAAATACCTAACAGTTCCATTTATTAGCCAGATCCAAACAACTTAATAAGTATTTATGTCCTAACCACTTAGTAGGCATACTAAAAAAAAAACATAAACTGAAAGATAAAAAATTTGTTTATTTTATTTTCTAATACCCACGATTACTTCTAATGGGATGTCTGTGCCTGTTTGGCTCCGCACGACTTCTCAAGTCTTGGCCCCCGCCACCCTCATTTCCTGTTTCACGTTGATGTTTATTTGGTTCTTGGTTTTTAACACAGCAAGCACAGAAAATCCAGCTCTCAGAGATAGGATGTCATTGAAAGAAATTCAGCGTGATCTAATGTAGAAATTTGTGAACTACCTCAAGCTAGTCATTTGCAAGGAGTCTGAGAACTGTTACTGCATTTGCCTCAAAAACTTAAACTATCAAGGCCCCTGTGAATTCACTGTGGCACCCTGGGTGCCCTTGCACACAGTTTGGGAACCATGATGGTAGACTTCAGTTTCTTGATGTTATGGGATATGTGTTGTCCATCTTTGTAGTCTCAGTGCCTAGCATGGTAACTAATGTATTCACCAGACATTGTTTAAAGAATGGTGCTTTTTGTTAGCACTTTTCTTGTTTAGATCTTTTTAATTCAAAGTACACGATTTGATAACAATTATGTATCTAGTCACTACCAACACTTGACACATTTTCTTGCAAACACTTAGAGGATTTAAGCTGAGGAAATGGATGAAAATTCATCTCTGTCTGAGACATTTCACAGATTCTTCTCTGTGAAGAGAAGATCTATCTCTGAAGCTCCTAGATTTTTCTCTGCAACTAGGAGAATCCTGAAACTTCACTCCTTAAAGCGTTGGAATATATGAGAAGTAAGTGCTTGGACCAAAGGATTCCTTGAACCACCTGATCTTATCCCAAAGTGGATGGAGGTGTTCATGTTCAGAAAAGGAGGATTTCATCCCTTCCCTTAACCTCCCTCTGAGCATGGTGACCTTGGCCTGTGAATCTCATTGATGCCACACATACGAGCATCTGGAGAGCCACATCGCACGCAACGCAGCAATGGCTGAACAAGAATGCCCAGGGGTGTATCTATGCAATGGAGTACACTTCAGTCTTACAAAGGCATGCAATTCTGATTCAACCCAAATGAACCTGGAGAATATTAAGCTAAGTAAAAGAGGCCGGACACAGAAGACCTTCTATGGTATGATTCCATCTACATAAGGTGCCCAGAATAGGCAAATTAATAGAGACAGGAAGGAGAATCATGGTGACCAGGGGCTGAGAGGAGGCGGGAAATGGGGATTTATTGTTTAATAGGTACAGAGTTTCGGTTTGGGAAGATTAAAATGTTCTGGAAATGGATAGCAGTAATGGTTGTGCAACTTTGTAAAAACGCTGATTTTCACTGAATTGTACACTTAAAAAAGGTGAAAACTGTAAATTTTTTGTTATGTATATTTTAATACACACATACACACACTCACAAATATCCAGCCTGGGAAATGCGGTTTGCTTAAAAAGATGACACCAATAAACAAAGTTTAGAAATACAAAAACCCCATGGACACCATGTCTCTTAAGCCATGAAATGCCCAGTAAAAACAGAGGTTGGCAAACTTTTTCTGTAAAGGGCCAAATAGTAAATATTTCAGTCTTTACAGAGCTAATGATCTCTGTTGCAACTACTCAGCTCTGCCCTTGAGTCTTGAAATTCACTACAGACAGTACGGAAATGAATGAGCATGGCTGATTCCCAGCAAACTTCATGGATGGCCCTGATTTTCAATGTCATCGGGTTCTCACATATCATGAAACATTGTTCTTCCTTTGATTTTTTTTTTTGTCTCAATCATTTTAAAATATAAAAACCGTTCTTCACTTTTGGGTCTTACCAGGCAGAGGGCCAGATTTGGCCCCTAAGCTGAAGTTTACTGACCCCTGAGCTGGAACTTCAAATCAATGATGAGATAACACATTACTACTAATATGTGAAATCCCTCTGAACATTAGACATAGTGTTCTGTGATGGGTAGGAAAGGTCACCCTTGGAAAATTTGTTTGTGGCTCAGCCAGAGCGAGGCAGTCTGTGATTGAGCCAGACCTGGAGCTGGTCCTCATTTCTTCTTCCTGCAATGTTGTCCCACTACCCAAAGTCCAGCCCCAATGCCGCTTTGATCCAGGTAGGGAGAAATCCATTTGATTCACTGCAGGCTATAAAGAATGCCTTTTAACATCTCTTGCAGGATTATTTCCACTGAAACAGAGACCTTCAGATAAAGTGGCATGCATAAGCAAAAATCCAAAAAACAAGAAAAGCAAAAATTATGATGCAATTTATGAAAAGGTTTTTTTAAAGGAAAGGAGACAAGGGGACTTCTCACTGCTGCTAAGATAAAGTGACAGGTATGTATATTTTTATTATTATATTTATTATATATATATATATTTTTTAATCAGTAATGGCAGACTTTCTGAAAGGGAATTTTAGGGAAAATGGGCAACACTACTAAAATAAGATGATTCAGGCCACTGCCTCATCGCACATATGCCCAGAGTTGTTGGATGAGCAGAATTTACTCAACAAATTTTACTAAGCACCTACTTTGAACTAAGCACTGGGGATTCAAACTTTTTAAGAAACTCATATTCTGAAGTTTAGCCTTTTCTTTTTTTTCAGAGGTGTGTGGGATTAGGAGGAGGGTTGCAATGTATAAATACCAGAGTTTCTAATGATGAAAACTTAGTCCTTACCATGTTTGTTCCTGTCCCCTGGACCCTTACTTAAACAGGAGGATTTCCGTCTCATACCAGCTCCAGCTATTTGGAAATGGAGTCTCTGGTCGGTCGCTTTGACATCACAGGCTGGGCAGGGGACAGGGTACAGCAGGCAGCCTCCTCTGTGTACGTGCCTACAGGTAGCCCTCCAACGACTCAGAGCATCCTTTGAAAGGTCAGGGCTGCTAAGGGGAGGAGCGCAGCAAGCTGTCGCCCTGGGCTGCTTTCTGGCATCTTGGCTTCTTCCTCTAATTCTTAACATCCCTCTCTCTTTGAGTCTTAGATGTCTCCTCCCACGTCTGCATCAGAAGTCTCTAGATCAGCTCATGGGACCATTTTGTCAAAACAATGAACAATCATTGTTCACCAAGAGCTCAGAATAATTTAAATATTTGGTTACAATGAAGATGGCCACAGCCTGCATGTCTATCTGAGCTCAGAAAGAGTTGCCTTCATTAGTTCGAACTTTATTTCCCATAAAATAGGAGGCCATTTAAGTAAAATGATAGTTGGAAAAAATTTTTAAGCAGAACCAGCAAATAAACATGGTCTTTATGAGTTGTAACTTAATCCCCAGCTGATGTCATGTTTCATGTTTCAACAGCCAGAAAATGCCTGACATCTATATATCAGGCAGATTTATGGAGACTTCAGGGTAAGAGTTAAGAGGATTTCTTAAATAAGGATAGTGTGTTGGTCTGGGGGTAATTTGCAGCCTCTGTTATCCATAGATTGAAATGTGCACATTTGGGCAAATTATAGGAATATGCCTTTTCACTTAATCTCGTTTTTATGTTTAAAAAGTCTTCAGATCTGGGAGGACGAGTGCATGAGAGAAGAGAGAGAGAGAGAAGATTCAAAATATGGTTCTCCTTTGCCCCTATTTGGTCATTAATGTTGCTCTGGCAGTACTAGAGAGAAAAGGAAAGATTCTGCTTTGCAAACCTTGGAATCATAAAGCACACGCAGGCCCTCTCCGCTCCCATGCGTCGCTTGGTGGCAGAGTGGCTGTGTGGGCTCCAGGGGGTCACCAAGATGGAGCTGGTTTCCTATCAAATGCCTATTGGATCTATACCACCATAGCAGTTACCTCACAGGAACTAAGCTTTCTAAACATAAACCTCTCCTCGTAGCCTATGAGTTGGTGGTCAGATAGCCCAGAAAAATGGTTTTGAAGTAGCCCCAGCAAAAATGACTCACTTCCATTTTGTCATGTATTGTCTGACTTTATCCAAGCTTGCCGATAGGTCTCCTCACTCTGATGAATGAGTCAGAATAAGTCACACTAACTGATACAGCAATCAGCCCCAAGCCTCAGGGCTTAACACAGTCAAGGTCTATTTTCTGCTTATTTTGTAGTCCTACTGGGTGTTTATTAGAGAGTGGACTTCTGTATGGTGAATCCAGTAATCCGTGCCCTTCCATCTTGAGACTTTGCCACCTGCAAAAACTTGGAGAGCTCTGCTAGATACTCTACGTTCAGTGGGAAATGAGAAAGAGAGAGAGAGAAGTCAGGAGAACTACGTGGGAGGTTTAATGGATCATTAGGCAGACTCGTTCACATAGCACCCGCCCAACTGCAAAGGATGCTGGGAAATGCAGACAACTGGTTTCCAACCTCCGTTATGATGCAGAAGCCACAGTACTGCACTGTTGAATGGCTGCTGGGATTTCCTCAGAGACAAAGAGACTTGAAATAAGAAACAAAAACAAAAGCAAGCTCTTTTTACATTTGTATTTCATTGTTGAGAAGGGGCTTAATTTCACTTAGCGCTCACGCTAGTCCTATGAGGGAGGCAGGGTAAGTATTCCTATTCCTACTTTCAGATGGGGCTCTGGGTGGGGCGAGGACTTGCCCATGCCTCGGATCAAATAAGTGACAGACTGAATCAGAACCCAGGTATTGTAGGGGTAAACAGTCCTTGGGAGTGGGAGGTGAGGATTGAGCTCAAGAGAGCTAGACATTAGATAGAACTGAGATACAATTTCTTGTTCCATCTAAGTGTTGGTAAAGACTTACTCATGGGATATTTGAAGGATAGAGCATGAAATTATTTCCCAGTTCTCTGCTTTGAGGTGAAATGCCAGCCTAATTCAGAGGTTCAATCCGTATTTGCCCTTGTTTTTTTCCCTTCTCTTTAAGAAATTAAAGCATAACTTTTCATAGTGTCATATTAACATAAAAAGTTGAACAGTGATGACATCAGCCATTATAGCTGATGGAGAGGTATCTGTTGTGACCTCCCACCAATTGCTCAGAAATGAATGAAAAAAAATTAAACAAGAACAGAACTATTTGAGAGGGTGAATTTTAGAATCCTTGTATGTATGAATTTCCACAGCTGGTACAATGCTAATAAAATGTTTTCATCCTTCCTGCCAAGGAAAGAGTAGAGCTCAGCCCCCTTTGCTCTGGATACGCAGCTCCAAAGAAATGTCGTGGGGCTTCATAATCATGATTTCAAAGAGGTTTGTGGAAATGTTTCATTAATTCTTATAAAGAAATCTTTTTCTCTTAATTTTTTCATTAACTTCAGACATTTACTTGCAATTACATTTGTTCGGTGAATACAATGACAGAAATTAATAATTCATAGCTTTTGTCAGGGGAAATTGAAAAAAAAAGGACAGTTGTTCAATCAAATGCAACTTTAAATGCACCATCTCTATTTAAATAAGATTTTTTAAAGATAAATAATGAGGACTGTTATTGTACTTCCTATAAATCTCCTCTTTTCCAAATTATATCTATGCTCTACCCAGTGACATGAAATCTTGGGTTGTTCAGAGCTCATCAGGAAAATAACAGGTTCAGATCTGATGTTCTGAGAGGGGGAAACTTGACTCAAGTTCTGTACGTGTGGTGCTGCCTGGATCTTCTGGGGCATTGTGTTTCATGATGGAGGATCAGAGCACGAGAAAGACGAAAGTGACTGAGAAAAGTGTGCTTTCTCTGACAACTGGGGACGTTCAAGTTCAGAGAGAGTGAGCCTTTCAAGTTCAGAGTGAGTTAGCAGCAGAAGCGGGCCTCAGTGTGTATCTCCTGACTGTTGGCCAAGGCTCTACCGATCTGTGATGGTGTCTTCAAGCCATCTTCCTACCAGGGCCTGCCTACCAAGTGGCTCCTGGGTAAGATGTTCTAAGCAAACCAAACCTTTTATCCCAACGGCCTAACAACTTACCTGAAATTCTGCCATCAACATTTGGTTACTTCGGTTTATGAAGCCTTTTTAAAATCATATTTCCCTTGTTAAAATGTAAGTGCTCATCTCTTGAAATCAGCTTAGGTGGAAAGGAGGCAAGAAGACCAAGGCCTGGCAGAAATAGGCTGATCAGGGAACAGAGACAAGGTCTTCAATGAGGTCTCAAGATAGTGGATGAGATGGATTCTCTAGGTCTCTCTGCCTCCCCCAGCCGGTAAGAACCTGGCTGGCAAATCAATTCTATCCTTAGTTGTTCCAGTCCAAAAAGATGACATTAGAGTCTATCTTAAAAGTAAAGAAAGATCAAACCATGAGACACTTCTCAGAACTCACTAGCACATCAATTGGAGAGTCTCTGGGAAGGGAGTTTAGCATAATGGTTAAGAATTGAATATCTCTAGGCTTGATTTGTGACTCAAACAGCTAGAAGTTCTGTGCCTTGGAAAAATCCCCACTAAGATCTCTGAGTCATCCTTTACAAATAGAGATGTATCAGTTAGCTATTGTGCTGTAACAAACTCCCCCAAAACACAGGTCTAAAGACATAGGCTTAGACTGGCACTTCTGTCTATCATTGGCCAGAACCATAATGTGGCCAAGCCCAAAGTCAAGGGATAAATTCTGCCCCAAATGAGGCTATGGCAGGAGTATGGAGTAGTGAGGAATGAAGAATTGCACCCTCCCCCAAAATTTATTATAGAGGATAATGAAAGTACTTTCTCTCTGCATTGTTCTGATAATTAGTTAAGAATATATATATATATATATATATATATATATATATATATATATATTAGTTAAGAATATATATATATATATATAGTGCTATGGGTGGCTATGCCCTCTCAGAGAATGGCACGGTATACCTGGAGGTGAGTATGCTTGAGGTCCTCTCCTGGGTGAAATGGCAATGATGGATTAGCATCTAAGCTTTCCCTTTTTGATTTGGGCATTTGTTACAGAGGGTTTCTTCTGGAGGTGAGGAAATGTGTGGTCTTCTTGGATCCATCAATTTCCTGCTTCCATGTACAGTATCGACCCTCATCTCACACACACAAAAAGAAGCAAATGGATTTGATTAGCAAATACTTTCATCTACATCCTAATTGAAGTCTCTGGGACTTCCTTGTTTTGGAAAATCCCATTTTAATGCACAGCACATCAGGTAGTTGAAAGAATTCCCTCTCCCGTCAGCCATATGGCCCCTCCCAAACCAGAGAGTTTATCCACCATTTTCCCATCAATTCCATCAGTCTGATCTAGAGCCATGCATCCAGGCTCTGAGCTGGGAGATTCTCCTCCTGTTTTTGATTCACGTCATGAGTCACTTCAGACTGGAGGCAAAGTTTCCCCCAGTATTGCCCAGCCCAGATGTCCTTCCACAGAGGACCTGTCTACTTCTCACCAAGACCCCCGAGATGCAAAGTCTACTGTCAGAAGTCGCTGCAGCCGAACTCAGTTGCAGCTGAGGAGGCAACCATTCAGCCATCTGAAAAGTCTGACCAGTTGGCACATTACTGTCTCCAAATGAGCCGGCAGGAAACGGGGTTTCCTAAAACTTGGTTTTAAAGCACTTACAACAGGAAACCATTTCCCATGCATGTTAGATCTCTCTAATGACTGACTAACGAGAAACAGGCTATCTTAATACTCTGCCCCAAGCCATTACAAATGGCTTTCTTTCCAGACTTCATTAGAATATTTACTGCGATTTGGACAGAAGACTTTTGACACTGCAGTCATAAAATTTACAGGGGACCTTTTTTTTTTTTTTTTTTCAGTCTGAGAAGAGACTTGGAAGAAACAGGGAAACCCCTCAGCTGCCCCAGCCACCAATCTCCTTCATTAGTGCTCTCTGAGTCTTGTGACCTATAGTTAAGAAAATAAACATCCCTAGGATAGTCCAATAAATTGCCTTCAGGAAAGAAAAAAAAAAAGCTAGATCTCTCCTTTGTCAACTCCAGCCTCTTTCCTATATATGCAGTGAGAAAGAGAAAATTCACAATGTGTGCCAATCTTGGAGCTAAGACTTTTTAAGTTATGTTTCTGGATCATGGCAGCCACATTGTGAATGAGCATTTCATGCATCTAATGTTTTCATAAAAGTCCTCAAACTAAGTCCAGCAAAATTAATGTTAAATCTCCATCTGGAGAAAAATCATGGTGGGATGATGTGCAGTAGTGTTTGCAATATCAATGTAACCCCTGGTTCCAGAGAGATTCCTTATGTGTGCTAGGTTCTCAGAAAATATGTTTTACTTCCTGGCACGATAAGTTCTTCAAAGAGGCCTTGATGGTCTAAGGCATGTGGTAACTGCTTACTGGACCCAGATACTTAGTCACAATTCTCTAGAATTTTGTCCTTAAAAGAAGTCTTTGGACACATGTATCAGTTATCTATTGCTGTGTAACAAGTCACTCTAAAATTGAGAGTCTTGAAAAGAGAATCTATTAATTCCCATGATTCCATGGGCTGCTTGGATGATTCCTCTGCTTGTTTTTGTGGACACATTCATGAGGTTGCCAAAGCTGGATGATCAGTGTAGGCCTGGGCTCTACTAGGAAACCTACAGTAGTTGGGCCACTCTCTCTGTGTGGTCTTTTATCTTCAAAGAAGTTGAACCTGGCTGTATCACATGGTGGCAGTTGTGGCTACTGAATGGGGACAACAACCAATGGTAAGGAAAAAATAAAGCAGGGTGAGTGAATGGAGAGTGATGTCTGCAGGGAAGTAGGTGGGGAGAGACACTGATCTCAATTGCATGATCAGTGAAGAATTTGGTTGAGAGAGCATTTGAGTAGAGACTGAATAAGGGGAGGGAGAGAAAAGCTATGCAATATTTTGGGGGACCATCCTAGAGTGAGTGGACAGGAAGGATCAGAGCTCCATGGGTGGAAGCATGTGAACCAGGTGTCTCTGATAGTGTCCCTGTGGTCAACAATTGCATTTATAATTAGAGATATTTAAAGTTCTAAATCTGTATTATGTTAACACATCAGAAATCTGCATTCCTTCATCCTATAGTTTATCCCATGTCAGAAACATCTTCACTGAATCTCATTTTAATGCTAGGCCTTTGGTTTTTATCACAAGATGTCTAGAGAACGGGCACTCTCCACTTTAATACTCTGTGGAATACCCAGTTCTCTGTGATGCTGTATATATTTAGAGACAAGAAGATGATTGCTCCTAAAAATAGTGAGCTTTCTCTTAATAAGTAATAAAGAGCAATTGACCTATCATGTTTCTCCATTTTTCCCTTGATTCCAAGGAAGCTCGATGTTAAATTTAATATTCAATTAAAACAACAAAGTTAGCCTTCAAAGCTTTTGAGTATTTTTAATGCTTCATCTTGTATCTACTTTTTATTGTATCTTCTAGTCCTTTTGGAACTGATATATAAATAGCACATGTACATAAAATAATGTATGCCAAGAATATAATAAGTATTGATTTACTTAAAAAATAACATCTATCATCAGCTCATCGGATACTTATTCCTTTTATATGGAGGCCAACCATGTGACCCAACTGGATCAGAAAAGGAGAGAGACTGTTGCAGATTGATAGGCTAATGCCTCCCATGAATGAGTGAATCAATGAATCACATCTCCCAGTATTCACATTATTATGTAGCATCCTTTCATATGAACATTGAGTTTGGTCACGTGACATGCTCTAGCCAATAGGACCATCAGCAAATATGTTGCAAGCAGAGGCTTGATCAGCGATTACAAGTATGGGGGCTTGCCCTTATGAAATGTTGCTTCCACCATGTAAGACAACCAGGTTCAGCTTCATTGAAGATAAAAGACCACACAGAGAGAGTGGCCCAACTACCACAGCTTTCCTAGCGGAGCCCAGGCCCACAGATTTGCCAGCTTTGTGCAACCTCATGAGTGTGTCCACAAAAACAAGCGGAAGAACCATCCATGGAATGATGGGAATTAATAGATTCTCTTTTCAAGCCTCTCAGTTTTAGAGTGACTTGTTACACAGCAATAGATAACTGATACATGTGTCCAAAGACTTCTTTTAAGGACAAAATTCTAGAGAATTGTGGCTAAGTACTTGGGTCTAGTAAGCACTTAGCACATGCCTTAGACCATCAAGGCCTCCTTGAAGAACTTATCATGCCAGGAAGTAAAACATATTTTCTAAGAATCTACCACACATAAGGAATCTCTCTGGAGCCAGGGGTTACATTGATTAAAAACACATAATCACTATCTCCAAAGAACATAATAAATTATAAGGCCAAAATAATTTAGATGGTTGGGATTGCAAGAGAAACAGATGAATAAAAACTATTTTTAAAAGCCTAGAAACAAATCCTAATAAATAAAAGCATGCGATATACCCTAAAAGCAGAAGCCCATATCAAAGGCATATAAAAATAAAATTAAAAGGATTTTTTCATGCATGGTACTAAAACAATAAGTTAGCTACTAGGAAAAAACTCTAAGACTTCATTTCAAATTGAATATATGGAGAAAAGTAGTAGTATGTTCATACTGAATTTCATAAATATTCAGAATTTTAATACCTGGTTATTGAACTAGGTGTATTTTAATATCATCCATAATAGAAGTAGTTATGCCATATTAATTGGCAAATGCTACAAATCAGGGCTTTTATTTACTTATTTATCTGTCTATTTATTAATTGGTATTTTTTTTTTTGAGACCTGATTTACCAGCACACCATTGGCAATGGGAGATATTTATACATTTGACCTCAAATATATTTAAAATTTGTTTTTGAAAAATCTAGAAAAATGAAGATGAATGAACAGTATAGTTCATATATGTCAAAAATAGGTACATGCATAAAGAAAAACATCACAAGGAAAGTATTCATCCTTTTTTTTCTTTATACCAGTCTGCAGTTTCCAAATTTTCCACAATGAGCAATATCTTGCTTATTATCATTCCAAAAATTAAAAGAAAATGAAACAATCTTTGAAAATCTAACTTTACAAAAAGAAAACAGAAAAGTTCTCCCCCTTCAAAATAGTAAAAATGGTTAATACTTAAACACCAGGCAGTGGACTAGGGAATTGATGTTTCCATTGAATCCTCATCACAGTCCCAGTTTGCCGATGGTCACACGTGACTTAGCCAAGGTCATACAGGTAGTAAGCAACAGAATAAACATCTACATTCTTTTCACCATACAGTGCCGGTTGCAGTATTGAACTGGGACACATGTCAATAGTCATCTTAAATTACTGCTTCTCATGAAAGTCTATAAAATTTCATAAAATTCATAGATCCCTAGGTCTCTCAAGCTTTCACATAGAGGCTATTTATTTTCACTGTAGTTCAAATGACACAAAGCATGATGCAAACAGTAAATCAGGACATGAAGGTGCCAACTCTAGAGGTACCCAGGCAACTAAAACAAGTGACAGTTGACAGCTTAAGACTGTGAGCCACTTACTGACAAGGACTGTCTGTCAGTCCCTATTATGTCCTTACTGCTTAGCTCATGGCTGGCCCATGGTAGGCCCTCCATACAGGTTGGCTCTTCTTTCCTTTTAAACAAGAGTTTTAATTTTTCTATAGTCACTGTGTTTTACATTAGGTGCTCAAACCTTATTCATTTTATAGCTGAAAGTTTGTACCCTTTTACCAACCTCTCCCTATTTCCCTCACCCCCCTGCCCCTGGCAACCACTTTCTACTCTTTATTTCTATGAGTCTGATTTTTTTCTTTTCTTTTCTTTTCTTTTTAAGATTTGGATATGAAAGTTACCATGCAGTATTTGTCTTTCTCTGACTTATTTCATTATGTCCTGAAGGTCCATCCATGTTGTCATAAGTGGCAGGATTTCCTTCTTTCTCGTAGCAGAACAGTATTTCATTGTATATGTATGTATCACATCTTCTTTATCCATTCATCTCTTGACAGATACTTGGGTAGTTTCCATATCTTGGTTATTGTGACTAATGTTGCAGTGAACATGAGAGTGTTGCTGTCTCTTTGATATCTTGTTTTCATTTGCTTTAGATACATACCCAGAGATGGGATTGCTAGGTCATAGGCTAGTTCTAGTGTTAATTTTTTGAGGAACCTCCATATTGTTTTCCATAGTGGTTGCACCAATTTATATTCCTAATGAATTTTTTTTGAATAAATAAAGAATGGCAAGGAGAAAGAAAGAGATGTAGAAAGGGCAGGAGTAGAATAGGAAGGTAAACAATAGGGCAAAGATAGAAAGGGAAATAGAAGAAAATTACCAAGAAGCATTTCAATAAATAGAAACCATAATGATAAAGGCCCAAGTCGTGTAGAAGTCATCCAATGCACCTCACTTGCCTCAGAGTGCATCTCAGTTAAGTTACAGCCAGAACAAGAGGTGATGTTCAGAATTAAGACCACAAATCATCAGAAAGATTAAATAATACTTAGTATAATCTTATTCAGAAGGCATGGACAATACAGAGTGCATTTTAGAAATATTTCTTTCATAAGTGATTATGTTTGGTATTTAGAAGGGTTAATATCAACCATGAAGAAGATTCATTTTTCTATACCTGCTCATTCCCAAACCTTGGGAATCATTATCTTTGATTATGAACACTTTTCCATTCAAATGAATCCTGCAATGAAATTGATGATGAAGGGAGCCTTGAAAGTCCATTTAGATATTCATATGTGTAGCTGTTACCAATATCTCACCGTCACCTCGAAAGATCAAACATTCCTTGAAAATTGTTTCTTTGTATATTTGGTTTTGTTTTGTTTTCCACAAACTATCTTATCTGTCTTTATGTCCTCTGGAATTTTTATTCATCTTCCTTATTCCTTGACTTTAGAATGATTTCTTTTTTTTTTCAGTTCTAAACCAGAATCAAGAAAATGGACAGAAAAAGAAAAAAAAAGAAACAAGCAGCAGCAGCTGGGTGGGATATGGTCATGGTTATCAACACCCAATCAAGAATTAAGTAGACCTGGGTTGTCCTTCTCTGGGGTTATTTGCTGAGATCTGACCACCCTGTTCACCTGCTCTTCCTCAGCATCCCTGTGTAAAAGTGAGCACAATTGTTTTTCTCTCAATGTAGGAGAATATGAGTAGGAAATGATGTAATGCTGGATCCAGTTCTTGTGATAGCACCTGGTGCATCATAAACACTCAAAAAATGAAAACCATAATTATTGAACTAAGTACAAAATAATCTTTCAAACTTGTATTGGGATTATATTAAAAAATTTTTTTTGATTCTTGTACTTTGAGTTAGAAATAAAATCCAGGCTCCAAACCTCTGGTTAAAATGCTAGCTTCTAAACTCATTTTAAATTCTAGGTCATCTCTGGAGTACGTCTTATAACTTAACAAGATTTTGTAGGGTACATGCAGTTAAAGTGATGTTTAAATTGTGATCTTTATTTTTGACTGAAAATAATATATTAATATTATTACACAGTTGTTTAACAGCTGAATCCTATAACAGAGCATTCTCCCTCTCCTGGGTAGAGGACTTCAAATATTAATTGAATTTGCTATGGGTAATTTTGGTCCAAAGTTTAGTGAGCATTGGCTGGATAACTCCAATTCCTGTTTGTCATTTTCTTCAAAAAGATTTGATCCCTCCTACTCTTGTGCTTTTGATATCAGACTCAATAACACACCGAGCAAACAAACAAACCCAATAAATCCAGTAAATCCCTTGAATTCAGAGCCATGTTTAAAAAATCCAAAATCCATGCCTTCTGACCCAATGATTGATGACACACCTCTCTTGCTGCCCTTTAATGAGCCAGCCACACAGGAACCCCAGAAAGGGAGGGCTGCAGGGAAGCCCAAATCTTGGACGTCAAGCCATGGCAGAACAGAAGCTCTCATCCCCAAACCCTGTATTTGTAGGTGGACATTGGCTTTTTAGAGAAAAGGTCATCATAAAATTTGTTGCACGCTTTCCCACAACTTCCAGCCTTGCTGTCACAAGCCAGCTAGCTCTGTGGGCTCCTTTTAAAGGCCAAGGAAGCTTACAGTATCCTACTTATATTTTCTCTCTTGTTGGCCTTCCTTTTAAATGAGCTGCTGGGGAGGAAAAGATGCATTAATCACAGAGACCCCAGTCCTTCTCATAGGATACATGTCTTTATCTACCAGTATAACTTTAACTGGGTCACATTTATTTCTACTGGGCACACTCTCCAGTCTTATTTTGGCCTCCTGTTTGACACAAGGGGCAAACAAGACATCCTCTAGGGAATTCCAGCCAACTTTGGGTTTCTATGGACTTCTGTCCTTTCAAGAGTTATTTTACAGCAAATTCACAGGTCTCCAAATCATACATTTCCCTCCCCGAGAATTTTACCAAGATTTACAACACAAGGCAGCCCTGCTGATGAGAGAAATGAACCAACTACCTTTATTTATTTTTTTTTTTCTTTCCATGATGAAAAAGTCACAGTGCCTCATTTGTTCTCAAGCTTGGCTTTGAGAAGTAACCTGCTCTCTTTGCTAACAAAAAGGAAATTTCAGGGGATTCCTTTTCTCAAGTTATTTACCCTTGCAGGAACCCTTATTCTGGCTCAGCTCATGCTCTCTATTCAAAAACCATCCTTCTGGCTTCCTTCAAGTCCCTTCTTCCCTGAAAATCTTGACAGGATTACCTAGGCTGCACATCTCAGAGCATTAAACATGTATTTTATTCATTTTGGTAATTGATAACATATTGCATTGTACTTATTTCTAATTAATTTTCAGCATATAGATGTCCCCCATATAGAGGGTGAATCTTAAATTCTTTCTGTTCTTCATGTGGTAAACTCTTACTCTCTAATCAATCCATAGATACCCAATGAATGCTGGTTAAATTGGATTTCTGTCATGAATGTTTTTATAAATTCTAGATATTTCCATAGAAGCATTAAAGATAAAGGGAGGTTGAAAGAAAAATCAGACACTTCTAGAGCAATTAATGCAAGTGAAACAATCACATGAATCCTTGATTTAAAGACACCGAATCATTAGGATTAGGGGTTCAGGACTAGCAGATACACACTATTATATATAAAACAGATAAACAACAAGGACTTACTATATAGCACAGTGAACTGTATTCAATATCTTGTAATAACCTATAATGAAAAAGAATATATACATGTATAATTGAATCACTATGCTTTACATCAGAAACTAACACAACATTGTAAATCAACTATACTTCAATTAAAAAAAAAAAAGGAAGAAAATGTCTCATCTGGTAGAAATCTCCATCCAGTCTTGAATTCTTACTAACCCTTCCTAAGAAGTTATTGAAAGAAGTGTTTTCCAATATGTTAAGGTAAGTGGAGGCACCTCAAAAATTTTAAGTAAGCCAAAGAGAAAAGAAAAGGGAGAGAGAAAGAAAACACATAAATGACTCTTCATGCTCAATTATAGTATATGTCACACCTATGTATTTGAAACATACACACGGACGCCGTAGGAACCCAGTTTTCTGTTACTTGCTCCAAGTTAAATTCCAAGTAATTGGTCAGTGGGATTAAAAGCACTGGGATACAGTGCACGTTTAATGGCCTCACACCTGCCTTCCCGTAAAGCTGCAGCCTATTCCTGTTCTATAACCTTTAAAGCTCGCCACCAGCAATTTACTGATGCAGCCAATTAGACGACAAAGGAGGCAAGATTTCAGAAGCCCTTTCAGCGGGTTCAGCCGTTCCCGGGCCTAAAACACAAGGAGCTGTTGCCCTGCTGAGATTCTTGCTGAGAACATTCACGGCTGTCTTCCAGGTTGGAGCTCGGCTGAATTCCTTTCACATTCTGAAATTACTAGTTTCAGGATACATTGTCACCAAGAAACGTGTTGCCAGACCATCAGCCATCTCGTCTTTTTGCCCTGATTCTAATTTCTATCTGGTTACTTCTACAGAGTAAGTGTCATCCCATCAAGACTTCCTTTGGCAAGCCCCCACTGGTAAAACAGACCCTTTGGCGATGTCGAGAGCTGGAAAAAAGCGTGATAGTTAGGGTGACTTTGCCCCAAATGATCATCGGCAAACGGGTAGGATTAACAACCACACACTCATGACATTTACTTTCTCACATTTTTATTCTCAATAACATCTTGATCCTTCTGGCCTTTTTGCTTTACTGCTGTGTTCTGATCTGTTCATTAAAACCTTAACCTATGAAATCTTCAAGTCCCAAAGGATATCTACCAGGTGGGAAACATGAAACATAAAATTATTAATTTTCTAATTTTCTTGTAGAGCTGGGCAGCAGAGTTCCTGAATCTTAGGGAATGCCCTTGGCCGACATAGAAAGGACTCCCATCCTTTTTCGAGCTGGGAGAGGAGCTGCCCATGGAAAAGGCAGGTTCTGCTGCTGGAATGAGTGAGCAAACGGAGCAGTTTCATGTGCAGGTCCTCTAGTACGAAGTACTTTTCTGACATGAGAGATTTTTCTGGCAAAAATGCCTGCTCAGCGTTCATTTCCTTTGACGTGTTTCCTAACAACTGTCTACCTTTCATTGATTGCTCTTAAATAAGAGTACTAAAAAATAAAGAAATAAAAATCTTGACATTTTGATCACGATTCTGCTTAAATCTTAAAACAAATGACCCTTGATGATTTTCAAGTAGATGTTTTCATGGTTTCTGTTTTGTTTTAAATGAAATTTGATAACGAATACAGGTAAGAGAGACATGATTTCAGAGCTTCTAATTAGATTTCACTTTCTCAGTCCGTGGGAAGACCAAAATTAAAGCTCATAGAATTTTGCATCATATCAAATTGACTGGTTTCAGTTAATGAGAAATATCTATGTAATATTTATGCCAGAAGTTATCCAAGCTTTTAAGACACCTTTAAAATGTGCTAATTTGGAATTTGATGTATTAATGTGCTCATTTGACAGCTTTCTTAAAAAAAAAAAGAAATTAAGTAATTAGGTTTGCTGTTATATTTAAATATACTTTCCAGTATGTCCTTATGGGGTGCCTTCTTTAAGTATATGTCTAAAAATGCAACAAAAGTAAAAATACATTGCAGATGAAGAAAAATAGAGTAGTACCCCCAATCCCCTTTCTATGAAATTTTCTTATGTTGTATAGAAAACCCACATCCCTTCAAAATTTAGCTCTCAAAACTCCATTCAACTAAAAGAAAAAGATCCACAAAAAATGTTTATATATAAAAGAGATCAGCAGAAAGAGATTTACACTAGTTAATTATCTTTGTGCTGGTTGTTTTTGTTTGCTTGTGAAGAAATGAAAACTCTGTATTGGTTGCAGTTAAGCTGACTTCAGGATTATATGCCCCAGAAGAATGAATTTTGAAGATTAACATTAAAAAAAAAAAAAAAAAAATCTTTTACACTTCTTTCAAAACTGCCTGGGAAAAGAAAATAAATGCAGGTGATGTGCTGATCCAATTTCACCTCACCATTGAGAACTATTGAAAATTATACTATATAGAAAATGGTTTTCCATAAGAAGAATTTTGAACAAATTTGAGCATCTAATTGCATATGAAAACAAGAGGCCGTTTTGCTAGATCTGAATCCCTCTTAATCAGGGTTTGTTTGATGCCCTTTGAGGGGGGAACAAGTATTTTTGTACAAGTATAAATAAATTATATGAATTGCCGACATCAGGGTGCACTTCTGACTCCAGGTGGATAATCCTTCTACCCTGACGTTACCCCACTTCCCCTGCAGAATACGGAAACCACGAGAAGCAGGGGCTTTGAGGATAAAAGGTCTGGATTCCAACATTAGCTTGCAACTGACTAGCTGGGTCTCCTTGGGGAAGACACTTCAATGAACCTCAGTTTTTCCACCTGTAAAATAGAGGTGGTTTGAAGGACTGGTTCAGACAATTCATGGAAAACATTAAGCAACATCCTGGCACGTGGTATAAACTCAATAAATGCTATTAACTACTATAGCAGGAATACTACGAACCTTTGTAGAACTGAATCGCGTAGGCTGACAGGAGAGAAGCTAGAGGTTGCAAAATGCCTGGCAGTGCCTCTCGTGAAGCAGCAAGATGCTTTGCCTTCAGAGATTTTTCAACTGAAAAGTTATAGGTGGGGGTTTGACTCAAGGCAGGTGTAAAGACAACTGAGTGAGGGGAAGTGCTGAGAGAAGCAGCGACCTGCAGACACTAGAAATGGGGTTAGAGGCTGGGAGGCAGCGTAGCAGAGTGGACATTCTTGGAATTAGGAAGTTTGAAGTTAATTTACCATTTCTGCCCATTATGAATCGTACGGGTTCGGCTGACTGCCAGAGCGATCCTCTGCCCTCTCTTCGTGCCCTTGGATGTTTTGTGGTAAAGATGGTGTGTCCTCCATCAGCCTGGGCCCCTGAGTGAGCGAGTGGGGCAGACTCCTCCTGATACTCCTCCCGCACCTATGCCGACTGGACCTTTTGTGAGTGGAAAATTAATGTACATTATGTTAAACCACTGAAATGGAGAGATTATCATAACTGGATAGGCCTCCAAGGGGCACCCAAACCTTTTCTCTCTTTTTTTTTTTTTTTTTGCCCCCGAAATTAAGTATGTGATCCAGCCTTTATCCAGTAGGAATATTTTACGTTTTAACTCTATTTCTCCTTAAAATGTAAACAAGGCAAATTGTTCTTGGCACTTAATTAATTCTGTTTATAGAGGTAACTTCATCTTCAAGGAAATTCTAAGTAAATTTACATCAAAGCAACTGTATTAGGGGTACATAAATTTTAGGACATTAAAGGACCACCCGCAGGGAGAAATGGGACAATGTAATGAATCTACATTCATCCAAACATCTCTCTCCCAACTAAAAACTCAGCACAGGTTGTAGCCAAAAAGAAAAAAAAAACAAAAACAAAACAAAGCCAAATAAACAAAAACCCTAGAAAACAAAATTATGCATCAGTGTTTTACTTACACAGTATTATCAAATACATTTTAGGATGCTTTTTGAAAATGAAAGTAATTTTATTGTTTTTTCTCATTACAAAAGGAATGCATCTTTTAAAAATATTTAGAGAATACACAAAGTTAAAAAAAAAAAAGCCAAGATTATCTATAATCTCACTACCCAGAGGCAACTCCACTAGTCCTAGACTATATGAGATACTTACTTCCACCAACCCTCACTGACCCTGGATGGCCTCATCGTTCACTGTACTCTGCCAAAGTGGTAGGAGGTAAATATCACACCCTTGTGTTAGTTTTTATTCCCTTGATTACCTGTGAGTATTGGTTATGTGTATTTCCTTTCCTACATTTTTCTGCACTTTTTTTCTTTTGACATGTTCATCTCTTACTGGTTTTTTAAAAGTTCTAAACAGAATATGAATTTGAGTTTTCTAAATAGAAAATAAATTTGAATATCTCTCTATATTTATTTTTCTGAATCTATTTGAGTATTTCAATACTGCAAAATAGAGCTAGATAATCTTCCTTGACAGAGCTTTTTCTGAGCTTGTGGAAATATTACTAGTTTTAATTTGCATAAGGATTGGACACATCACATATCGGGGTCTTCTCCCACTGTGGGGAGTTAGGCTCAGACATTCTTAACATACATGATCTCATTTAACTTTTGATGTAACATTGTTCATAATTGACAAAGAAAAAGACCGTAAGTTGGAGCTTTTATTAAGTGACTGATGCTGTGGGTACTAGATACAGCTTATTTTTTTTTAATACTTTTAAATGATGTTCAAAAAAATTTTAAGGAATCTAGTGACAACTAAAGCTGTCATTCTATCTCACTTGAAGATTTTTCAGGTCTGGAACATAAGACAGGATAAAAATCAAAATAATAATCACTTTACTTTAATCTGTACTTCAAAATTCTCAAATTGCTCTGAGTCCTATTTTTACAGTTGATTTAATATCAGTCTTATAATAATACCAGCATATTCATCATTACTTTTTTTAAAGGTAGGACAGATCAAAATTTTGAAACATCGCATGACTTTCTTGAATCACAGTGAATAATAATAATAATAATAATAATAATAATAATAATAATAATAATAAATGGCATTTAAGATTTATTATGCCCTTTATTATGCAATAAATCAAGTATAGCATGCCATTTCACATTAAATCATAACAACCATATTCTACAGATGAGAAACCTAAAGCTCAGAGAAGAGAAATGACTGCCCCAAGGTCACACAGCAAGTAGATGGTAGAGCCATGACTTCAACCTGGGCAGAGTCTAGAACCTGGTCTTTTGAGCAGCACTGATTAACTCCACTGGAAAAATGGCAAATCAGTATTAGCTACAGAACCAAGGCCTAGGGATCAACTCTGACATAAACTTGGAACTTTACTATTTGCCTATTCTTATCACCAAAGATTTTTCTTATCTTAAAAGAGTTTCTCCACGCAGCTCTAAGGCTAGGGTGGGGCTTGCTTATAACAGGGAGTCGATGAAAGAATGGCATGGTTCACTAGTCAGACTTTTCCCAATTATAAGCAATTTTAACTTTCCCTCAAATCTGTAATTAGAGGATTATTGCAAACTCAATATATAGGTTACTGATTTTGGAGTATGCATGTAAGAATTCTGACAATAATTGAACAAAAGTCACAGTTCTTAAACAAAAATGTTTAAGAACCCACTGCTTAATTTTTGCACACGGAGATCTTCAAACAGTATAGAAGTGGTTCTTAGCATAGAAGTTTTCAGGAAAAAGATACTCTACACCAAAGTGTGTAGATGAAAGCTGTCTGATCTTTTAAACTCCGTTGCCTAAAACATCCCTTTGTGTTATAAAAATAAATGCAGACATTACAGAGAAGCATTGGCAGGGAATGCTCCCATATTTAATGAATCCTGAAGACATAGTTCCCACTCCCAACCAGTGATTGAATTCTCATCTTCCCACTCCCAAGTTTAGACACTGGAGGTGGTGTGTGAGTGTGTGTATGGTTTTTTTTTTCTCCTTTTTTTCCCCTAAGAGAACAACACACTGCCTGATTGTTCTTCATGCAGACGCTCCTCTGATGGAGATATATCCTGGATAATATAGTCGAGACTTTCCCAGAGGCAGTAAAATACTGCAGATAGCCTCTCACCGTCCCTTAATTTTATTTAAAACTGGACCTGGAAAACACCTTAGAAGTAATTGAAATCCAACACCCCATTTTTCTACACAGATGAGGAAACTATGGTCCCCAGAGTCTTAAAAACTTGCCAAAATCACACATCTCACTGCAGGGAGGCCACGATTCCAACTCAGCTCTTGATCTGCCTCTCAATGTCCCCCCTGACCAGAGCACTTAGACCGGCCAGCATCTAGGCAGTGTCTCTGGAACACCAACATCTGGACAGAAGGGATGGGGCGAGTCAAGAAGTCAAATCCTCTGAGACCCAGCAAGGCGGAGAGGCAAGACCCAGCTGCTTGCTGTCCCATCCTGCAGTCAACAGTTTTCATGCATCCCACTTCGGTCTGCAGCTGCAAGTGTACAGGGACTTTATAAATTTACCAGTTCAAGAGCAAACAAGTCTTGGCTGGGGTAGAGAACAGTCTGATGGTACACCAAGCACACCTCCAAGAAAACCACAAAAGCCGGCTCGAGCAGGGCATCGTCCACAGGCACCCCATATCCTCTCAGTCTTGCACTCGAAAAGAGCATGAATGCAGCTGGGGTGGGGTGCAATTTCTGGGCATCTTTCTTAAACAGCAAAATTGGAACCAACTGGAAACAGGGTAGGGGAAGGGCCCAAGCTTTTTTTTTTTTTTTTTTTTTTTTTCCCTTTTCTTTTCAAGAGGTCAAAAGCCAACAATCTGACACTTATAAAAGTGTCAGCCCGAAGAGGGAAGTCTTGGAGGACACGCTAGCTCGCCCAGCATGTATCAGAAACCGAGATTCAACACCACGCTCTCTTTCTATCCTTTCCAACAGCCTCTGTTGCTCGTGGCAGATTTAATGGTGTGATTTACAGCACGGAGAGACCTTTGTCAGGGCCAGTAAAATGACAAACAATAAATATATGGAGCAGTATGTTAACAGCCTGCCACACAATACCTTGTCAGTTACAGCTTGATAGTGATACATTTTAATTTTGTCTTTCATAAAAATCTTGGCATGTATGCCTCATTTGAACACAGGCTTCCAAGTCAAGTGTGTCATCCAAGCATGCAGTTTATCACCCTCTATATTTTCTGTCCTTTTCATTTAATGTCATTCCTATGGCAACAGACATCGCCCTAGAAATCATTTTCCAAACAGCTTATTTGTTGAAAGGGACTGGGTGAGGTTAAAATATGTGTTTGGCTGGGAAGAATGGCAGAGTGTGAATATGGCTTCGTTACATTAATCATATTCTTTGAGGACTTCGTGTAATCAGATACTTGAAGGAGGCGTACTGTGGGGTGGGATTTGACATCTCCACCCCACCCCCGGCTTTTTATGGGCTTAGCATTTCATAAGGATAAAAATAAGAGAAGGAAACTTACCATGCACTTCATGTAAAGGCATATACACGTGTTTCTAATAGGGCCCAGTATATCCTTTTGTGGGGTAGTGTCAATGGGTGGATTGTAACCCCAGTGTTAACACCAAGCTGCCATTACTCAGAAGCTGATTATGTAAACCCGGATTTATTCATTCAACATTTCTTCAGTGCATCTTTACTGAGCAGCTACTATGTAACGGGCATTGTGCTGAGAACAATGGTGGATTAAGTAAACCGAGTCCGTGCTCCCAGGGAGGGAACAGGGTTAGAGTTTCGACTCTGGTGGACGAGACAGATCTTAAACAAGCAAACAAACAGGTTGTCTAAGCTGAGTTCTCTAGAAACATGGTCTGAGATGAGGATTCTTGCGAAGGTGATTTATTGGAGACTCCATAAAGGAGTCTAACAGAAGCCTTATAAGGTGGTGTGGACAGCAGAAAAGGGCAGGGGATGAAGCTAAACAAAGCTGAGTCCCAGGAGAGCTTTAAAGTATGAATGGCCCCAAGAGTGACCCACTTTGAGACACTTCCCTGGACCTGGGCTTTTGGACTCAGTGATGAGTCAGTCACTGGTTGCCCACTGCCTTGTGGAGTCAGTGTCCACTGTCGTGACCTCCTAGGCGTCCCTGGGCAGCATGGATCCTTGCTGACCATCAGTGTCCCTTGGGAAGAGGGAGTAGCTGGGAGTCATTAGCAGACAACACTCACAGTGACTAGAGAGTAGGTCCCCAGCCAGGCATGAGGAGCTGGTCAGAGTACCTGGTTTCTACTACATGCAGAAATAGAGTCTTTTAAGTTGGTAGTAATGCCATGAAGAAGAAGAGGAATGGAAGACAGACAGGTCACAAAATGCTTCTTCAAGAGGACATCTGAACTGAAACCCAAATGACAAGCAGAACAAGCATCGTGAAGATATGGGACACCACCTTCCTAGGGACATGAAACAGCAAGGGCAAATAACCCAGGGGTGGGGTTTTTTTAAAGGGTGACAGTTTAAGGTATTTAAGGAACAAAAAGAAAGCCCAGGTGGTCCAAGTACCATAAACAAAGGAGTGGGTGGTAGAGGAGAAGGTGAAAGAAACAGGCAGGGGGTCAGGAACACAGGGTGTGGCAGGCCAGGAGAAGGGCTTTGGATTTTATTTTGAGGTCAGAGGAGCGCCTACCTCACTATTCAGCCAACCAGCATCTGATATCCCAGTCTAGACATTAAACCACCAGCCCACATTCAGCCCCTCCTAGCACCAGGCTAGAGGTCTGAGATACTAAGCACTGGGTGAGTGTGGTGCACACGGGATGCTGCTCGTTTCACCATGGAGACGGGTCCTGCTGGATGGTCTGGTTCCGACCCTCAGAGGAAGCACACTCACACGAATTAGAACAGCGGCTGCAAACACCAGCACTCCCTGCACTAAGACCGCCTTCCTGTTGGTTCATGCGGCAGCCCGTGGTTTTCTCAACCTTTGTCATCGATGACCTGTAGTTTTGATGGAAATCTGAAGCTTTCAGGAACACATTTCCCCCAGATTAGAACCCAATGCATTTTCCTACTAGGGCAACATTCCACAGGGTGGATAGCCCTGCAGAACTCAGCTGCCCAGATTGTGATTCATGGCCATTCTATTTAGAAATGCAGGACAACGGGCCCCATCGCAGGCCCACTGAATCGGGATCTGCTATTTAACCAGGCCCCCAGGTGATTTGCGTGCACATTAAAAGTTTGCTCAACTCTGTTGTAAAAGTTGTTTCTACAGGAAAATGTGTCCTGAAGTTTAATAAGTCACTTATTAAACTCCAGAACATACAACCAATGCATAAAAAAAGTGTTGAACTTTATGTCATAATTGGAAAAGAGAAAAACACGTACTAATCCTTTGCACAATCGTTGTCACTGGTGTGGACATCAGGAAGAGGCCTGGATTCCCAACAAGACTGAAGAGAGACCCCAAAAGGAAAGGGATTTGGAGAAGGAAGGAGTGAGGAAGGTAGCTTTGATGGAGAGTTTCGCAGAAAAGGAGACATCAGCATTAGTCTAGGTGTGTCTGAAAATATTTCTAGGAGGTAAGACTTCCAGAATGGTAGAAATCCAGAAATCTAGTCTTTCATAAAAACAATGAGAATGCAGGCAAAATGATCAAAATCAACTTTTTCAGAGCTCTGGAAATTCATCAAAAGCTTGCAACAATCCAAGAAGTATTTGTTCAAGAAAACGTTAGCTTTACAAGATGATCATAGGTATTACCCCAAAGAAGATTCTGTGGTCAAATGGAAAACATTGGATGTGAGAAAGTTAAACAGGTTTCTCTCAGCACGACTGTTCAGAGCCTGTAATGTGCCAAATGCGCAGTGTATATAGTATGCAGTTTTCCCCCAGACTTAATTGACCACAGATCCCTTCTGTTGTGAGCTATTTTGTGGATTTAAATCCTAAGAAATACACTTTGGGAAATACTAGTAAGACTTTGAGGTGAGATCTGACAAAAAAGCAAGAGTTCTGGACACTGGAGGAGAGGGTGAGTATAGCGTGCAGAGAATCCCCTGAAAGCCCTGTTATTTTTCTGGAAGGTGTTTAGAAAGGAAACTAGTTCAGAAGTAAAGTAGTAAAAATTGGGGTAGTTGAAGGTTGGATGGAGTAATTCAGGATAAAGAAGAATTTTTTTAAATAACTTATCTTTTAATTTATTATTTTTTTAATTGAAGTATAGTCAGTTACAGCATGTCAGTTTCTGGTGAACAGCATAATGTCCCAGTCATGCATATATATACATATATTCATTTTCATGTTATTTTTCATTAATGATTTTTACAAGATATTAAATATAGTTCCTCTGCCACACAGAAGAAATTTATTTTTTAATCTATTTTTATATATAGAGGTTAACATATGCAAATCTCATACTCCCAAATTTATCCCTTTCTCACAGTAACCATAAGATTATTTACTAATGTCTGTGAGTCTGTTTCTGTTTTGTAGATGAGTTCATTAGTGTCCTAGGATAAAAAAGAATTTCTTAAACAAGTTACACAAAGAACAGACCATAAAAGATTGATTATTATGATGTCATCATTAAAACTTCTGTAGAACAACAAGAAAAATCATTAGAAATAAACTTCTGTAGAATGAAAAATAAAGTGAAGAGACAAGCCAGTGACTACGAGAAGATGTTTGCAATACACGTAACCAACAAGGATTCATATCCAGAAAATATAAAGAGCAACAGATATTAACTGGATAATATTGAAGGGTAAACACAGAAGGAAATGTAGATGATCAGAAAATATGTAAAAAGGTGCTCAACTTGTAGAACTATCCAGGAAATACAAATCAAATTAAAATCATCATAAATTCGACAAATATTCTAATCCCTGACAACACCAAGCACCAATGGAAAGGTAGAGCATGACAACTCTCATTTATCACTAATAGGGGTATAAACTGGGATAACCATTTTGGAGAGTGATTTGGCAAAATTTAGAAAAGTTGAAGACATTCCTACACTGTAGAGAAACTCCCACTTGTATGCACAAGGAGACAGATCCAGGAGAGTTTGTTCCAGCATTGTTTGTGAAAGCAACCTAAATGGCCATTAGCAGAACAATAGATAAATATATTGTTGCATATTCACATGATGGAATATTATATAATAGTTAAAAATGAATAAAGGTCGTAGGTATTAAATAGATAAACAACAAGGTCCTACTATATAGCACAGGGAACATATTCAATAGCCCATCATGGCCTATAATGAAAAAGAATATGAAAAGAAATATATATATATATATATATATATATATAAAAAACTGAATCACTCTGCTGCACACCAGAAATTAACATAACATTGTAAACTGACTATATTTCAATTTAAAAAAAAGGCTACAGGTGTTAACATTGATAAATCCTAATAGGACACACAGAGTATGAAACCATTTACTTATTTATTTATTTAATTTTTTATTGATTTATAATCATTTTACAATGTTGTGTCAAATTCCAGTGTAAAGCCCAATTTTTCAGTCATACATGGACATATATATATTCATTGAGACATTTTTTTCTCTGTGAGCTACCATATGATCTTGTGTATATTTCCCTGTGCTATACAGTATAATCTTGTTTATCTGCTCTACAATTTTGAAATCCCGTCTATCCCTCCCCACTCTCTGCCCCCTTGGCAACCACAAGTTTGTATTCTATGTCTATGAGTCTATTTCTGTTTTGTATTTATGCTTTGTTTTTGTTTTTTTTTTGGTTTTTTTTTTAGATTCCACATATGAGCGATCTCATATGGTATTTTTCTTTCTCTTTCTGGCTTACTTCACTTAGAATGACATTCTCCAGTTGCATCCATGTTGCTGCAAATGGCGTTATGTTGTCAGTTTTTATGGCTGAGTAGTATTCCATTGTATAAATATACCACATCTTCTTTATCCAGTCATCCATTGATGGACATTTAGGCTGTTTCTATGTTTTGGCTATTGTAAATAGCACTGCTATGAAATAACATTTATTAAAAAGTTTTTAAAAATGCAAACATATATTTCATATCACTTATTGGATCCTTTTCAGATGCTAAAAATATGCATGGACATGATGCATACAAATTTATCATGATGGTGACCTCTATGGAGAGAGGGTAATGGGGTGGGGGAGGGATACAGAGGGACTACATCTCTGTCTATAACTTTGTTACTTTACAAAAGACATATGAAGCAGATACGGAAAAAGGTTTAAATTTGACCAGGCTATGTATGGATGAGTAGGGGTTTACAATATTATTCTCTCTCTTTTTCTGTATATAATACTTGTTATGGGTTGAATTACGTCCCTCCAAAATTCATATGTTGAAGTCCTAACCCCTAATTACCCCAGAATATAACCTTATGGAAATAAAGTCATTGAAGGTCTAATTAGTTAAGATGAGATCATGGTGGAGTAGGATGGGCCCCCTGATCCAGTATGACTGGTGTTCTTATTAAAAAGAAAACTGTGAACATAGACCTGAGTGAAAGTATAGCACCATATCAACACTAAGGCAGACATCAGAGTGATGTGTCTACAAGCCCCAAACTCCAAAGCTTGCCAGTAAACCACCAGAAGCTGGAGGAGAGGTATGCAACAGATCCTTCCTCAGAAGGAACTGACCCCAGTGATATCTTGGTTTCAGACTTCTCATTTTCAGAACTGTGGGACAGCACATTTCTGTTGCTGAAGCCACCATTAGTGGTAATTTGTTATAGCAGCTCTAGCAAATTAATACAAATTTTATAATAAAAGACAGCTCTGAGCAGAGATACAGTCTTCAATAAGGAATCACTTTGAGTTCTTGAACAGAGAAGATATAGGGCAGAGTGCTAGGAGTAAACTTCCTAACTGGCACTATAAAGGATTCATGGGGATGTGAGACCAGACCCAAAGTTGATCAGGGGCTGCTGGGGCAAGGCACGTGCTGGGCCCCATTGAGGTGATGCTGTAAGGAACAGAGGGAAAGGACAGAGCCATAGGAGACATCACGAGTGCCATCCACCTTGGCCTCAGAGCCAGGCTAGGGAAGGCAGAACATAGTAATGCTTAAAACAATGGGTTCTAGAGTCAGCCAGCAATGGGCTTGAATCCCATTTGTCCCTAACTAGTTCAATGACCTTGACAGATTATATAACCATTTTGCCTCAATCTATCCGTCTATTCTGTACATGTAAACATCACACCTCTGTCATAGGATGGATGTGAGGATTAAATAAAATAATGCAGTTAAAATACTTAATTAATACATGGCATGTATTAAGTATATTATGAATATTAGATATCACATTGTAGTACCATTCACGTCCCCATCAGACAAGCTGAAACCACTCCAGGTATCTCGAATAGTGGGAACCTAATACGAGGGATTGGTTTTACAGATAAATGTAAGGTCTGGGAAAACACTAGGGGATGGGTGAAGCAGCCTAGAGATTAGCAGCTGCAAGAAGCTGGTGTTATTATACCCAGAGTGTGAGGGACAACATGGAAAAGAGGTGGTACTCGTTTCCTAGGGCTGCCTTAACAAATTACCTTAACCTAGGTGGCATAAAACAACAAAAGTTTACTCTTCCACACTTCTGAAAGCTAGAAGTTCAAAATCAAGGTGGCAGCCAAGCTGGTTCCTTCTGAGGGCTTTGAGGGAGAATCTGTTTCATGCCTCCTCTCTGCTAGCTTCTGGTGATGGTCAGCAGTCCTTGGCATTCCTTGGCTTGCAGATACATCGCTCCAATTTCTCTGCCTCCATCTTCACGTGGCTTCTCACTCTATGTCTCTGTCCTCTCCTCTTCTTACAAGGGCATGAGTCACACTGGATGAGGACCCACCCTATCCCAGTATGACCTCATTTTTAACTAATTCCACCTACAAAGACCTTACTTCCAAATGGGATCACAATCAAAGATACTGGAGGTTAAGACTTAGCTATATATTTTGGGGGAATACAATTCAACCCACAACAGTTATGTTCTCAGTAATAAGTCAAGGCCATTCAGGGTGGGCTAGAATGTTGGCTGATACTATTGAGCCAAAGAGGGAAGGACCATAGCATGAGAGATGCAGCCATAGACTCTGCCCAGCCATTGCTATAGCACGAGAGGCAGAAAGAGACAGGGAAAAATATCCCTGCTGCTCCCTTCCTCCTGCCCGCCCATCTCTCACTAGTGCCTCCTATTGGCCAAAACAGTTGGAAAGGAGCTGATGCAAGAGCCTGGGAACTTTATCCTGCAAAAGTCAGCCATTCCTTTTCCCCTGATCTAAAGCACGAGGCCAGAGGTTGGACAATGTCAGTAGTAACTGGTGAAAGTTTGTCAAGGCCTGGGTGGACCTAGTCATCACGGCTGGGACGAGAGGGAGGGGTGAGAGGATTCTGAAGTGGTGACAATGAATATCCAACAAGAGAGAAGAACAAGATGAGCACGATCTCTGCCCAAGGAGATGCTGGTCTAGTGGACGAGAAAGATACTTTATTTTATTTATAAAAGCTTAAAATTCAAACTTACGTAAGTGCTATGACAGAAAAGGAGAGTGAGTGATGAGAACGGCCATGGCTATTAAAGTTAAAGTGAGGATTTAGGCAGGCCCTCCTTGAAGAAATGACATTTAAGCTGAGCATTTCATAGGTTCTTTGGATCCACTCAGTTCTCCTTCCTTTGTAGAACTGGCATCTCTCACGTCCTGTGATCCTCGAGGGGCTGCTTGTCCCAGGTCCAGTGGGACATCACATGACACAACCCAGGCCAATCAGACTCTTCCTCCCTGGAAGTTGAGTTTAAATTAAACACACAAGAACAGCAGCACTAGAGGTTGAGCTCTCTGATGGCGATGCCCAAGAACTGTCTAAGAAACTGCCCCAGCGAAACTGTGACACATTCTATTTTCCAAAGATTGCTGCAGTAGTTTCTCCCATCCCACCTGGTCTTCTTATGATAGGACCTTGATTCTGTTCCCTTTGAGATATAGGTCTGTGCTCTCTCCACTTGAATCAAAGTGGCCTTATGACTGGTAGAAATGATGCTCCTTGACTTCTGAGGCTATGTCCCAAAAGGCAATAATACAACATCCAGCTGGCTCTCTTGGGATCCTTGGAACCGAGCCACCATGGAACCTAGATATCTGCTTTCCATAACCCTCTGTGTTCCGGGCTCATCGCAATGAGGCCAGTACCAAAAGCTTCACCACACTGGAAAGAAGCTCAAGATCCCACGGAGGGAAACCAAGGCTCCCAGCTCCCCACTGCCGGTGACCTCCCAGCTGACAGCCATGTGAGTGAGCCATACTGAAAGCGGCTCCTCCAGCCCCCATCTGGGCCATGCCAGCTGATACCTCATTGAACAGAGACTCCTTGTCCCCTCTGATTCCTGCCCAAGTTGAAGATTCATAAGCAAAATAAATGATTGTTGTTGTTTTGTGCCATCAATCTTTGGAGCAGCTTATTACCCAGCAATGAATCTTGGAACAGCAGTCCTGACTTTCCTGTCTTCCATGGCCTGCCTCTATGGCTCTTTTCAATTTTATAAGCTACTTAGTATTCTTTTGATTAATTTATTCTAACCTAGATTAACCAATATCTGTTCCTTTTTCGTGTAAACAAAGAACCTTGGCAGATAGCCCTGGAGAAGGACAGTAGACAAACATCAACGGAGAGGTAACAGTGGGCTCTTGTTCAGGTAAGAGCCTGGGACCTTGAAAGGGATTAGAACAGTTGGTGAGGCTGGAGTGTAGTGAGCGAAGGGGCGCACGGGGCTCGGAGTGAGGTTGAGAGGGAGCAAAACAGTACGGATCATGTCCCAAGCCTCAGCGAGGTATGTAACACATAACGTCTCACTCAGCTGCATATCAGATTGTTGAGTAAGTGGTAAGTCCTGGTTTTAAGCAGCTCCTCACTTCTACACACACACGCAAACACACACACACGCACGCACACACACACACGATACCCTGTTTAAGGGAAAACAAAATTGAGACTCAAAGACCACTATTTAACACTGACCTGGAACTTGACCTAGCTCTATTTTTCTCCAAAGCTTGGCCCAGTAGAAGATTTACAACTTAAGAGAGCAGAGTGTCAGGAGAGTGATATGGGGGACATGCACGGACGACTTAACAGCCCGGTTGGAAAGACTCAGTGACGTTATGAAGCCATAAAACTCATTTTACAAAAAAAAAAAAAAAATGGGGGTGGTAGGAGGAAGTATATAGACTTGGAATGTGGGTTGGATCCTGCCATGAGATATGTAGTCTTAGGGATTTCACTTGACCTCCCGCAGAGTCCACTTTCTCATCTCTGGAATAGCTGGAGAGGATACTCAAGTCTCTGTTGTAAGGTTTGATAATGATACTTGTAAATTGGATGGTGTTTGACAGGTATCAAAATGTCACCAATAACGCTAGATATTAAGAATTAATTATTTTTACCAGTTAGTCTTACCAATGGGTGTTACTAGTAACACCCAAGGGTGCATAGCCAGAGACCCAAAAAAGTAGGAGAGGGTGAAGAAAAGCAGGAAAAAAGGAGGAAACAGAGTAGAATGGGAGAAAGGGATGCAAGGAAGAAGGAATTACTGGAGGGAGGGAGCGAGCAGGGGAAGCAGGAACAAAGAAAATCAAATCTCACGCTGGGTGATTTTTAAGGCTCGTGCAGAAAGCCAGTCCATAGCCTGAAGCAACTCCTGGTGCCACTGCCCCTGTAGGAGAGGTGCCAGCCACGTGCAGTCCAGCCCTGTGATCTTGTAATGGATCAGATATTCATGCTCAGGGGTTAGAACACCTGCAGCTTCCATGAGACCGGTCCCCAAACCATCCAATGCTCCTTTTTCCAAGACAGCAGGTCGTCAGCCCCCCTCTGAAGTGAATCCTCTTCAGCCAAGTGCCAACAGCTCACTGAATTCTTGGTCACCGTGGGGTGACCTCCTAAGGTAGCCTTGCTGCTCTCTGACCATTCTTGGGGGAGCTGCAGAAGGAATTGGAGGCTGGCATGGAAGGGCGCCCCCTGCGGGCAGTGGGCAGAGTAGCCCACACCCACCTCAGCACCAAGTTTCCATTTCTGCCCAGCACCCAATGAAAGGAAGCAGTTTTCAAAACATGTCACCCACGAATGAGGCAAGCAACAGATGAAAGGAATTACAGCAACTCCCCAAGTCATCTAAAGTGTGGCCAGCGTGGCTAGAATTCCTGGAATTGAACTTTCTAGACAAGAGGGAGAAGTGGATCAAAGGGAGTTTCTTTTTTAAAAGGGAAGTGGATCTGTGCCACGATATTCAGAACAGGGGTGACTGGGGAAGACTGATTCGGTTCCTTCCATCATCCTAGCCTTGGTGGCCTTACTGGAAATTCCTACCCTCCCAGCTTCCCATCCCCACATCAGGGCGAGGCCCCTTTCTCTGAAGAAAATAGAAGTTGCAATGCTTGGCATATTAATTCATAGCATATGGTCCAAAATATTGTTTGCTATGGCTTGTGGGCTTATGATATTTAATTTAAAATAGATTTTCCTAAATAAAAAGAGACTTTATACAGATGGCCATTAAAAGCAAACCGTTTTGCTGCTCGGCATTGTTAAAATACAATGTTTTTAAAGCATTTTATAGCACGTTGGCCCTTTGGCAAGAATGGAGCATTCCGAAAAGATGGAGACTTGGCGTGATGACAAGATGGTCCTGATGCCATTGTCACAAATCCTATTCTAGGCGCAAGTTTTATCTCCAAAGGCTCAATTTTCTTTTGTACAGAAAATTTCCTGTCTAAATCCTGAAGTTATATTCAGATCTGAGAAGGTCCGACTCTTGAGATCAAGCAGCTGAGGTGATGGCCACAAACGCTTTATGATGTCATTTCTCATTAAACAGGAACAGATTGTTTCCACAGCAAACATCTAGCAAGCGCAAAGCCAGGTGTTTTCCCATTTTCCATGTCTCCTCCAGCGGTAGTGGGAGCATGGTGGGGCTTGCTTTTTCTCTCTCTCTTTTTTTTGGTCTTCTTTTAACCATTACCTGAGGTTGAGGCTGCCGCTGAAAGGGTGGCCTGGTTTTGTAAAGGCCTGGAGGTCAGTCCACGTACAAGTGAAATGAGACTGGTCTACACGGAGCACGTGAGGAGTGGTTGTGCTACTCTGGGTGATGGAGGATGATCAGAGTGGTTACAAAATAAAAATAACTTCTGATTCATCTCACGGACGACCATACCATGAATTATGTTAATCCAGCTTGGTTTCTTCAGCCGGTACATTTTAGGACCTCAGAAGAGGGCAGGAGACCCAGCGGGTAGAGCCCACTAAGCTGCTTAACCATGAAACACACATTGGAAAATGACATGGAGAAGAATCGATGGTGTGGACTTGCAGGCTTCAGCTCCGAGTGGGAACATTCTGGGCAGCCCCGGCCTCCATCTTCCATCCTCCTCGCAAAACCAGCCACAGACAATATCCTCTGGAATATGATCAGGAGAGAGCACGTACCTCGGGGTCCAATCTCCTGAGCTGGCTTTTATGATGCAATGACAGCCGCTAAAGACTTCTGTGGGAAAAGCTGATACTTGAGAAATGGTTTCGTATTAGTTCAGGATAGAAGAGAAAGCTGATAGCAGTTTCTAGATTGTCAGTAATCCTTTCTTATGAGTGGCCAAAGAGAAACAGCCCACTTCCTGATGGAGGCTCAGAGCAGCGTGGAGGTACAAGAACAATCGTTCCCAACGCAGTCCTGTCTGTAATTAGCAATGCCCCAGCCGTGGCGTGGTTTGCTTTTCTAGTTCAGTAACCTTTAACACTTGTAATCAGTTGGGTTTTTAAAAGCGGGGGCGAGGGCCAGGGGAAAGAGTTACATTACACTCAGCACAGCAGGCCTGGAGAAATGCTCACTGCTGGACACACCTTTCTGCCAGGGTGGCTTTCTGTGCCTTTGTTTGAAGGGATATAAACAAAGCTTAGGGGAACACAGGAGCGCTTCTGCAATCCCCTGGGGTAACTTTATAGGGGAAGCTGTCTCTTTTGTCTGTGGACTGAGAGATCGGGTTTGCAGGCAGACTGAGGACAGCAACCCTGCATTTTGGGGAGCTTTGGGGACAGTTATTTATTTACCTGGTCTGTACCTGGATATCAGTTGCTTAAATGGGGCATAAACCTGCCAGGGCTTGAAAGAGTCAGAATACGTATCTGAAAGAATTAACAAAATCAGAAGACACCTTTGCCCAACGAAGCAGGCAAGGCCCCTACTGGGGTCTTTGCAATTCAACTCCAGAAAATTCTTCAGATGGGTTATCAATTAGCACACGCTGTGGTGAGCAAGAAGGTAAATATTGATTTGTAAAGTTCCCATCTCCGTGGCTGTCTTTGAATGAACTCACGAGGATTGACCCCTCTTAACCAGGCATTAAAATTAAAGAAAAAAAAGGAGCTAAGGTTTTCTTCCTTGTTAAGATGATTTTTTTTTCTGTTTATAAAAAGCACTGCATGTTCAGTATAGATGAATTAGGAAGTCTAGCTAATAGAAAAAGAAAATGCAAAAGCATGTATAATCTGAGCATTCAGCATTAGCTACTGTTAACTGTGGTATATGACATTTCAAACTTGAAAAAAAACATTTACAGACAATTTCTAACAAAACTCAGGGCAGGGCGTACACATTGTTTTGTAAACCCCTTGTGTCACTTTTGAGTCTCTGTTGTGGCCATTACTTGCAACGGATAAATCTGCATTTACATCATTTTTAATGGCGGCTTGGTATTATATGTCACGATGTGCAAAAGCTTATTTAATCAAGCCTTTGTTTTTCGACATTCAGATGGCTTTTTGGGGTGTTGTAATCTGCTTCCGTGAACCACCTTCTGGGTAAATATTTACATTAAAGTATTATTGTTGTTGTTGTTCAAATGGAATACCTTGGTGATACTTTGGAAAGTTTTCTGAGAACTACACCCAAGGCAAGAAGCTGGCATAAACTCAAATGAGCCAGTGGCCGTCTAAACATGTCTGAATAGAAGATGTGAGTGGAGTTGCCCAATAGGTGTGACTGAAATAGTAAAATAGGAAATGTTAAAAGAAATTCTTTAAGAATACCAGGCAATGAGCCAAATTGTACAGGGCCACCAATGACCTGTTAGATGCCTGCCATCTCTAATTTCTAAGTGTACTATTTTAGGAGCCTCTGTTTTTATAACACATAAATGCATGTGGCATCTTCCTGGGTTATTTGGACCAAATACTATAATTCTTCAAACTTAGCAGGCTGTTTTAGGGATTACAAAAAAAAAATAAAAAACAAAAAAAACCTGGTTCAAATGGTGATAGGGAGCTGGGGGGAGATGTCAAAATGACAGTGCTAAAGGGGAAAATGCTAGGACAGAGCAGGTCTAAAGTCATCCTTAGTGAACTCAAAATATATGATTTGATAAAAATAATCTTAAACTCTGCTTTCAAGGAGAGTGTTTATACGGAGTATGGGCAGCAGTGAAGAAACTCAGCAGACAGCCCTAGATAGGGAGGGCAACCATGTGGCGGGGCTGTCACCACCTCCCAGTCCTTGTAGGCTGGACACGGCTAAGCAGTCGGACGGCTCCTCCCTGAGTCCACACCCAGGCCCAGAATCCTCCATCCAGGCCTCCAGGCTGTGATGACCAGCCTATTGGAATTAGCACTGGAGCTGATACTTGGCTTTTATCTCTGGCCCAATGGGCTTCCACCAATAAGGGATGTGCTGGAGGAAGGGGGAGGATTTAGTTTGTTAGGAAAGTGAGAAACTGATGTCTGGATTAATGGAGCTAAGAGACAGGAGAAGGGCATTCTGCTGAAAAAGGTGAGAATCTCTCCTGGTGGAACAATCCCAAAGAGGCCTGTTTTTCTTTATGTAATTAGGAATTTTAATCTGCAGATTTTCCTGTAGTATTTAATCACAGCCCCTCCCCCCACTAGGATGAAGGGGGGCACGTATAAATGACTCTATGTCAGCAAGTTGAAAGCTCTCATTTTTATATACAGATCTTTCAATTATTCAACATTTATTGAGTGTGTTTGTCTTCAGTTGGTTTACCCGAGAAAGAGGAGCCTGAGACAGGACTTACGTGCAGCTAATTTACTACGGAACTTGAGTTCTGGGAACCTCGGTGAGGGACTGGAAAAAGCAAAGCACAAAATGAAGAAAAGCTGATATGAGGATGTGGGCTACATTCCCCCCGGAGCCATGGAGGAGCTTCTAGACTCTTCCTCAGCCTTATCTGCTGACGGACCTGAGGAAGGGGAGGTCAATCCATGCCTCCACCCACTATAGGTCAAAGATTACCAGAGGAACAAGTCTCTTGCACTCGTGTGGGTGCCAAGTGGGTTTCTGCTGGCAGACCTGGAGCAGAAAGTGACAGACAGTGTGGCCTGTGCCGAGGGCTCTGGGACTGTCAGATTCCCCTCCTGTGAGGCAGGTTGCTACAGCTGTGGCTGGAGGAAAATACATCCCAGGAGAACATGAGGAAGGGCTGCAAGAGGTGTCAGATGCACCAACTCTGCACCAGCCCAGGGCTGGTCACGTGGCCCATCACCCATGGTGCCACATGGCTGTGTCACCGGAGAGTAGGTTCCTGTCTTGCACAGGAAAGCATTCAAGAACAAGCCATCCTAAAGTGAAAGCAAGTTTATTTAGAGAGATACACATTCCATAGACAGAATACAGTCTGTTTCAGAAGGGAAAGCAGTCCCCAGGTTCACTGTGGTCTCCACCACTCCCTATTGCATTATAGTCCCATCGAACCCAGTACCTGACCAGCCCCTGTGGACATTAGAGTTTATGACTCCTGTTCGGATTCCAGTTTGTCATTTGCTTTCGTTATTTAAAAATTCTGTTTTCTAAGTGACTAAATAAACAGTGGAGATTTAAATGGTTTCCAATGTTAAATTGCCTGGTTCCGTGCTCTGAGACGCAGTCTTATTCTCCAGAAATAACTAAAATAAGACTTAGAGTTACTCTTTCTGCCTCTAAAACGGGCTGTGAGGACTTCAAGAGTCATTTAATCTCTCTGGCTTCAGAGTCTTATGGTTCCTCTCATGGTTATGGTAGTCATTCCTGCCTCCGGGCCCCACTTCCTGGCCCTCTGGTGATTGTGAGGGGGCCACGTGACTACTTAAAGTCAATGAAATGTGAGTAGAAATGGCATGTGCCACTTCTTGGCTGAAGGTTTTATTGTAGGCATGTGACTCCCAAAGTTCCTTTCTTCCTTTGGGTACAGTAGCTGGCAACATTCAAGATGGCGGCTGCTCCCTCAGCCTGGGTCCCAGGAAGGCAAGGATGAACGCAGTCCTCTGCCAACCCATAATGGCTGCCCCATGAGCCATAGTTTGCTGACTGATTTTAAGCTGCTGATATTTCAGGATTCTTTGTTATTATGACCTATCCTGACTGATACACATGGACTTACACCCTTTCCTGGAAATTGGGTTCAATGGGTGCTAGAATTCTAAAACAGTGCCTGCATATTAATATGATTCTTTTCAAGTTATTTCCACTTAGTGTTCTTTTCTTTTCTTTAATCTTCTGAAACGTCCAAACTCCCTACCTAATACTCATACTCTTTTTATGACACAGCAAAAAGTAGCTCGTGCCCTCAAAACTACCACTACCCATTTTTATATTGCATCTTATTTTTTCTTGTACGATAGAGATTTAGACATGGATATAGATATAAATATTTGGGTCCTTTCTGTTCCCCACTGAACATTGTCTTTAAATTTTTTCATTATTGTAACTTCTTTTAAACATGATTTTAAATGTTTTTCATTATTATATTGATGAAATAGTTACCTTATTTGTGGATATTTTCCAACTATTTCTTATCATTCATTCACTAGCAAGTATTAACCGAGTGCCTAGTATGTACCAAGTTCTACTCGAAGGGCTGGGAACAAAGAAGCAATAAGACAGACAAAAGTCCATGCCTTCATGGAATTTATATTCTATGGAGGAAGACACACAAGTAACTTATGAAGAAATATTATATATTATAATTTCAGATAGTACCATGTGCTATGAAGGAAAATAAAGCAAGTAAGGAAACACTGTCACATAGAAGTATTAGAAGTAATAAAAGAATTAGAGACACTCTTTCTGAGTAAGTGGCAGCTGAATTGTGGGAAAGAACAAGCCTTAGGGGCTGATGGGAGAGCGAGTTTATAGGCACGGAGGCCAAAATGAGCATGGCCTGTACCAGGACTGGACAGTCCAAAATGACTGGAGCCACGTGAGTAGGGAGAAGGCAGTTAGAAGATAAAGATGCCAAGCTACCAAGGGCATTGTAGACCATGAGAAAAAGTTTACATTTGATGGGTGGGCATTGGAGAGCTTGCAAGTGGAAGAGTAACATCATCTGATTTAGCTTAAAAAAGAAAAAAAATCACTCTGGCTGCTGAGTGGAGAATGGACAGTTGGAAAGGGAAGGCTTGGCAGTGGGGAGGGCAAGCACAGAAGCAGAGGGAACAGAGAGGGGCGGTTGTAGAAGCTCATGTAACAGACACGGGCTGCTTCACACAGGGCAGTAGTCTCCAAACATTTTTTCTTGTTCACCCTAACAGGATTTTGAAAAACCGTAAGTTCTTCCCCACATTTTTAAGTTGACATCTAAAATTTTTCAACCTAGGTATTAAGTAGTTACCAAAAAGTGTAATTTCTGCTCATTATAAGTGTTGACAACTTAAAATAAAACTGTTATGTATCACACTTTTCAAGATATTTAGTTGAAGCTAAATGCCATAATTTATCAAATACCATGTCAAGTGTGCATTCACTTTAAAAGTACACTAACAAGCTTTTCCATGACAGAAAGTTATTTTATTCTGTTCTTTATCTTTTAACTCATATTTTTATTCTGCTTTCCATTACATTTCCCTACAGATTTTTATCCTAATGTCATATATTTTAATGTTTGAAGGTCTTTTATTGATTATCCTAGCATATTCTCTACATCAAAATTGGAGTCTTTTTAAATTCCTAAAGCTCATAAAGCCTCTAACCAATGATTTTTTCTGATTGAATTATCAGAAATTCTAATACACAATTAACTATAATAGTACACAGTTGGCTACAATAACATAAACATATTCCTATCACATAACTGATTGCAATAACATCAACTATTAATTACTAACACAAAATTGATGGCAATAAAATAAACACATTACAAATGTTATTGAATAATGATTAGACATAAAAAACATAAAGTTTATTAGAAATGCATCTCTTCAGGGGAGTAACGGAGCTTTTTTATCCCTTGAATTTTTCCCTTTTTTTAACTTGCTGCTAGAATGAGACAGAGCTCAACATCAATTCTACCCTAATTTTTATTTTTATTGATATAAGTGCTAAGAAAACTTATCCACATATATATGTTAATAGAAGTGGAAGGAGTTGTATTGCAGCAAAAACTGTCAATGACTTGACCTCCTTCTGAATTATATGCCAAAATATGGCAAGCTGATCTGTCTTCAAACTATGTTGTAATGACCTATTAGCTCAGTGGGTCCTTTCCTCATTTTGTTGAGCACCCGGAACTGGAAACAATCTGACTTTACGAAGGATTGTCCCAGTCCTTGGATCCACTCCTCTAGTTCCTTTCACCAAGGAACCTAAGGGTTTTTCCACCCCAGGGTGAGGTGCCATTGTGAGCTCAGGAAAGGATGCTGAGTAAGCTTTTCTGCTGTGACAGATGAAGAAGGTAACTGGGGAAGGAAAGTTGTGAGAGGAGCAGTACCAAGACTGTCAGCGACCTCAGCATCCTTCTCAGGCAGATCTGTTTGGAGAAAGAGAAAAGGGAATTTGATTGCCTTAGACTATTCATTTCTTGTACGCCTGGGAAAACTTTCATGGAACCCCACAGATGTGAAAAACCCTGGTGTCAAGTCCACTGAGCTCGGTTTTAACAGTGAAAGTGGTGAGAATTACTGGAGTTAAAGTAAGTTTGAAAGGATCATACTTGCTTGCTGATGGAGTAGATATGGAGTATGAATAGACAGAGTGAGTTCAAGATGTACGTCAGTGTATGAGGAAGAGGGGCGGGTATAAGGGAGTCTGATACACAATAATGAATTTTATAATCTCAGTGGCTTGAGAAACAGACATTCATTTTTTATTCAGGCAAAGTCTGCTGGGTTAAGATTGACTCTAGGATTCAGGGTTTCTCTGAGGCGTGATGCTGCCACGTCAACACATGGCTTCCAAGGTTCTACAAAAGAGAAGGAAAATGGAGCTCCAGGTTGTAACTTTCTTGTCCTGGAAATAACTCCAGTCACTTTTGCTTACAGTCCATTGGCCAGGACTAGTCACCTAGTCCCAAGATGATTGCCTAAGACGCCGGAATGGAGGAGACCACAAGGGCGTTTTGTGAGGACTGTCATGGCCACACTGCATTTTGGTGTGTGAAATTAGATGAACGATGTTTCTGAGTGGGAAGATATTTGCATAGATTCATTGCAAACCAGAGTTTTTTTTTGGGGAGGGGGGGGAGATAATAGTTTTCATCTAGAAGAATAAACAGGCAAGACCAGTGGAGGGAAATAGGAAAAATAACACCAATGAGAAGGATGTGCCTTAAGAAATATTGAAATATATAACAAATCCAAAATTATTACAATGGATAGTTTCAAAAGAACAAAAGAGAAAAACCCTGAAACAGACCTTAGTTTATATAAATTCTTAATGTATGAAGAAAGGCAGACTCATGGGCACCTGTACCACTCTCTGTACCATTACTGAAATAAATTACAGGTGGGTTAAAAGATTGAATAGGAAACAAAATATTTACTTCAAAAAATGATCTTGAGATAATTTAAATAATCACCTATATTTTTCCTTCAAGAAAAAATGTAGGTGATTATTTAAATCACTTCAAAATGAGCAAGGAATTCCACAGCATAAAGCAATAGAAGAAATCATGAAAGACTAAATGCATCTGAGAATATACTAATTTTTATCAGTAGGCAATACAAACAAAATTAAAAGGCAAATGACAAACTGAAAACAGACACTTAGATAACCACAGGACAACGGGTTAACAATCTCAATTTAAAGAACTTCTACAAAATTGTGATGCTGCCAACATGCCAAGTTTTAATAAAAAATAAGGGAATTCACACTAGAAATAAAAATAGCTAAGAAAGACCATGGCATGCAACATAAAATAAAATAATCTTTTTGATCACCAAATTGTCAGATAATTTTAAGCTGTGACTTTAGCAGTCAATGCTGGTAAGCCTTTAATGCAAATGGTGATGACATACTCTGCTAAGGGAAGTGTAAGCTAGAGCAAATGTCCTGGAAAGCAATTTGTAATATGTAATCAATACCAAGATGTTAAAATGTCCATGCCAACGTTCTATATCTGGCAAATATACATACCTGTATGTATTCATTGATCTGTACAAGAGTTGTGTGCTTTCCTATAAATAAATTATAACCTCAATTTAAACGAAGGGGGAAAGAATATTTATATTCTGCCTACAATCATTAAAAATTTCATATTCTTTAGCCCAGTAATTCCACTGCCATGGATTATCCTAAAGAAATAATAAATATATAGTTAAAATGTGTGTATAAAGATGTTTACTACAGGGTAACTTACAAGAGTGAAACTTGGAAAAAAATACCAATATACTGCAAAATAGGAACAGATTATTTTTAATATGGTAATTTTCTTAAATGGAATTACAAGAACATTTTGTTAAACTGAGATAATTATCATAATATGATGATCAATAGTAATTCAGAATAAAAAACTTTATAGGATATAACTTGGTCCCATTTTAAAATATATTCCTATGGAAACATATGCCTAGAAATGAAAATGTATAAAAATGTTAAAACAATAATAGTAGTTATCTCTGAGTGATTTTTTATTTTCCTTTTCCTTCTCAGTATTACCCAATTTTAAATAATTAACAACATAATAATTAATAATTGATGTTAGTAAAATAAATAGAAAAATAATTAAGTGTAGTCCCAGGAGGGTCTCCTACTCTCCAAAAATGGCCCTCAGGCTTTTGGAGGAAATTCAGCTTTTGCCAAACTCACAAAATCATTAGTAGCCCAGTTCAGTCCCCAAAACCAAATCCATCATTTAGGCGTTGGTGCAGTGCTGTGCAGAGGAAAGCATGTTGGGTTGTAAGTCACAGGTTAACTTTCGATGTGGTTGTTACCATGACTGCTCACCAAGGAGATTTACAACAAGGAGATCCTGAAACTCAACACACCCTTTGAAACACTATAGGTGAAGAGAGAACAGAAAAGCTGGCTGGATTTTGTTTATCTTACAGGAGAAAATTTGTCACTTTAGTCAGGTAGAACTCACCCGTCATCATGGGCAGTTAACTTGGGAGAATATCTTTTTCTGCCTCTGTCTGTACCACTCCGATGTCCCCTAGGCTTCGTCTGACCAGAGGAGGTAAGAGAAGACCAGGAAGATAAGGATGGTGGACTCCTACACATCTTCGCTTTCTTCTTGACAACACCCTGATTTCGTTTGTGGTACAGCTCTAGGGAATGAAACATGATTATTCTTTACGGCCATCCCATGTCTTCTGGGCAAATATTCTCTTTCACATCCTTCCTTGAAGCTGGATGTGGACCAATAGAAGGATGAGTCTAGCTTTTCAGGGAAAGCTTTTCTTCTAGGATAACAAGACAGAAGCTTATGAGGAAACAGCCTTTTGCCTTTGCCTCACTGTCCCACTGGAAGGCGATCATGATGCCTGGAGCCACTGCAGCCACCTTAGGACCATAAGAAAAAGCTTAGGAGAATTCCATAGAAGCCAACCCAATGCTCCGACATGGTTTAGCTGCAGAACCAGCTCTGGAGAGTCTGTAAGTTTCCTGAGCAATTAAGCTGTTGGTGTCTAGGTTTTGTTATTTGCAGCTAAATGCTTCTTAATTAGATATAATGACACTTTACTGATGGCCTTGATTTGCTCATGATCTTGTTCCTAACTTCCCAAATACGGGATTTGTGGCTATCTGGGACACCTCTAACGGGGTTTTCTAAACATGACTATACTCTGGCAAACTAACTTGGGAAGTGCAGAAGGCCTTGACAACAGTTAAATCAGATGGGGCCCGTCCCAGTTAAACCTTTCAAATTCAAGGATGCTTGAGACCTCCATTATTCCTCCTGCCCTGGTGTTTACCGTCTTCAGTTAACTTGCCTGGTGGCCAATGTTCTAATTCTGTTCCCTGGATCCACTCTTTGGGAGATGTGCCATATTTAGAAACATCTACGCCTGTTGCTTACAAATATTTTTTTTTAAATTCCTTGGTTTGTATGAGCATAGCTAGCAGAGTTGACAAACAAACTCATGGAAAATGTATTTTTATCTAAACATGTCTATCAGTATCTTGTCATGAGCTTCTTAGTAAGAGTCTACCTTAACCCATAAGAGTCCGTCTAATAGCAGAACTTCGGGCCAGAGTTTTTAAAATAAGCAAACTCTTTGATATCCATGCAAAGGACTGCCTGTCTGTCAGTGTGTAAGTCCAGCTTGAATTACACCCACAGAGTTACAGACAGACACACATCCTGACAAACTCCTACATAATCTGAACTCAAGTGCGTAAACAAAAGAACTTTTAAAACAATGACCCATCTAAAGATTTTAGAAATATACGCGATGTTAGCACTCACCCCAGTTACTAGCGAGAATGACTTAGACTCAATGTCCCCACTCTCTGACAACATGTGACAATACGTATTCCATACCCAAACACTGCCAGGGATGTGAGCAAGGAATATTGCCCTGGATATCAGGGCTTTGAACCTAGTCCTTTTTCTGCCATGAATTCACTCTGATTTTGAGCAAGTCCCTTCCTCTCTCTGGGCCTTAGTTTTTTGCTTTTTGCTTTCTGTGTGTGTGTGTATATGTGCGTGTGTGTGTGTGTGTGTGTGTGGTATAAAGAGATAAATTGGACCAGATAATCTGAAAGGCTCCAATCTGCTTTCAGATCCTCCTGCCTAGGAATGTAGACAAACAGAAAGTTTGCCCTCCTTCTATTAGAAGATGCCCCGGCGACCTGACAAATGATAATATTTGGAATGCCAGAGTTTACTGAGAACTTACTGTAGGCCAGGCACTAGACTGTGACAGCTTTTTGTGTATTACCTCTCTCTTATTCCTTAAGATAACGAACCATTATCATCTCCACTTTGCCAATAAGGAAGAAGGTCTGAAGGGCCTCCATGATTGGATCCCACAAATGAGAGGAAAGAGCTTAGGTTCCAAAATCCATCCTCTTCTCCATCACATCACCCTACATCCAGAAGGAATTTAGCAAGGGTCCAGCAGTATTTACAACAGCACCTGAGCTTAACTGTAGCAAAGAACAAGACTCAAGATTCTCTTTATTTCTGTCTAAAATTAAGCATGCATACCAGTAAAATGTTGTAGTTCATATTCTTTTGGAGGCTGTGTTTTGGCTCCCATGGGTAGATGGCATCTTCTTGCTAAAGGCTCTGATAGGCAAAGAACAATCTGTTACATTCCATTGTGGGAGTCCCGTCACCAAGGCTTTTTGTGTCCTGTTACGATTTGGGTTTTCGTGCATCGCTGTCGCTGAATCCCATAAACATCCCCAGAGTTCAGGATATCGTAACACTTACTCTAAAGGTATTGTGAATATGCTGAGTAAAAACACACTTGCCCTCTGTAAGCTGTGGTTTTGCTTTGAAATCTCTGTAATTAACACATTCGCATTTCAGGCACTGGGTATTATTGAGTTCAAAGAAACAAAGATGTATTTCATCTTTTTTTTTTTCCCCTCTAGATGATTCATCGATTCCACTCCTCCCGCCCACAGACGTCTAAATTTCAGTTTTCTGCGAAGCGACAAAGCGTGAACTGGCATCTACGCATTGAGTCAGAGGACACCAAGTGTTAAACTGCAATACCGCCAAGAGTTTGGTGTCAACCCTCTTAACCTGTTTTCCGGTGGAGGCGTCATTAACAATGCTCTTTGCCCTTGGGCTCTAAAAGGAAAAGACTCCAGTAACCCTACACCACCAGTTCCACTTAAGTAACTACCTGATGCATGGTTATCTTTCCAGGCTATCCGGTGAAGGGGGTGGAAACATTTGCTTCTGTGTCCCTGGCAAGCTGGTTAATGCTTGTCAAAGCAACGGCTCTCTGTTCGCTGAGGCTTCATCTCTGATCTGTATTTGAATTTGCACACTTGTGATAACCAGATAATGCTCGGGTTTGTGTGTTTACTGGACTATGAGGCAACACAAACTTCAGCGTGTCCACTTAAAACACACACACACACAGTTAGACAAGTAAGAGGAAATATTTCACACGGAAACGCCCTAGTTAACTTCCTAGGTGTATCTGCGCTAACTTGAAATATCATCTCTAGCAGTCCCTAGACAATGAGTTTGGAAAATTCCTCTTCAATATATTTTTTTATGTTGCTATTTTATTTTTTTTTATTTCTTCAAGTAAATATATTCATCAATATTTTCTTTATTTGCACAAGTAAATATATGAAGTCTCCAAATATTCACTAAGGATTTGGTTCAAAGAGCTCTAAGCACTATTTTTAATGTATTAAGACTGCCCCTGGCTATCTTCTTCAGTCTTGACCAGTAGACGCAGCTAATTAGGTTGAATATTCCAGAGAAATGGAAGTCCCTGCCGAGAGAGATAATTCAAGCCATTCCCTATTTTATAATGAACATTGTAAAAAATGATTTCTTCATTATGAGAGGAAGGGGCCGCTCCGAGGGGGTGGAAATCAGCAGAAAGAACGCCCCTCGGGTTTTGCCAAGGGAACATTTTGCACAGGTACAGATCCTTAGCATTTAAAAATGTTCTTTGACGATCAAGCAGTCCCACTCTTCCAAGCCAATCATTTTTCAACCTAAGATCAAAAGTGACATTTTAAAAGAGGCACATAAAGAAAGAGAAGGAATTGCTGCTGTTGAGTAATTCCAAGGGCTCGTCGCCTTGTATATAAATGAGTTCTGTGTATAATCTCGTGCTCCTGTGTAACTCGGACCTGAGCTCTCTGCCAGGAAATATCTGCGGCCACTGTTCAACAGGATATGGCCCATCTTGCCTGTGGCTCTACTGGCTCTGAGCAGTACACAGTGCATTTTTGTCCCGGGGTGGAGACGGTAAAGGGCACCTTTATTTGCTGGCTGCAAGTTGACTTTGGATGCCCGGTCACACTCGAAGCTCACCACTTTTGGATGTGGGATGTTCCCAGGACTTTTCACTGAACCGGCCACCCTGAGCTTCTCCCCAGAACTGCATGTATTTTGCTGCAGACAGCAACTCTGTTTCCTCGACATGTGTACCCTTCTGGAGACATGGTGAAGTAGAGTGATCTCCCCCGAGCAGCCAGGAACATCCCAAGAGGCTCCAACCAGATAGTCCAAGTTTCAAGCTACTTTCCCATCCTGCTGCATACAAAAGCCTGTTCGCAGTCAGTCCATAGATCTAGAATAACTGATGTCTCAGCCTAAGAAGCCAAGAGGCAGCACCACCACCTTTCCATTTCCCATTTTAAGTCTTTCTTTATGTCCACCCCAAGTCATGCCTCATTAAGTATAGAGACAGGAAAGCTGGTTGCCCACTGGTCATCTTCTGCACACTGGGAACCCCCTCTAAGTCTGAGCACATGCTCAGTATAATCACTTCTGACCTTCACTGCCTACTGCACAAGTCCTGACTCTTTTGCTTGAATTTGAAGGATCTGTATCACCTTGCCTCAAACTATCTAATCCGTGCTGTATCCCCACTGGTCACTTACATTAAACCTGCTGCCTCCAACTCTCTGCTCTTCTTAGGATCCTAAATTTGTCATACTTGTCCCTGCCTCCCTGCCTTTGTTCACATTCTGAGCCTTGACTTCAAATAACTCCATGCTTGTATTGATGGATAATATTTGATGGAGTGCTGGATATGAGTCAAGTCCTGTGCCAGGTCACTTAACATCTGGTATATTATCTTCCCTGCACAACAGCCAAGGAAGGTAAGTATATTTAATCCTGTGACACCAAACAGGAAACGGAGGCTTGGAGATCAAAGCAGATGCTAAGATGCCTCCCCAAGAGCTGCTTCCCTTTTCGAGACCAAGGCAACACATTCTTCTTCCTGCTGAGGGAGTTGCATGCTGACAGCTCACACTGTTGGCCTCCCAGGAATTAGAGGGGAGCTGCTTTTCTCTCCTTGGAGGCAGCCCACATCCTGTGACTTCTTGGTGCAAGAATATAAAGGTCTGGACCCCTTGACTTAATCTGGGACATTTCTAGAGGCCCATCCCTAGTCCAGAGCTCCCTTTGGGGTCAGTGGAGGCCTCTGGTGTTACAGCATCAAGTCTTAATTTCTTCTCTCCCCAGCCTGCTTCCCCCACCCCTCACCAGCTTTGCTCCTGAGATCACTGCCTGCTAAACCTCCCGCATACAAATCTCAGAATCCCAGAGTCTGTTTCCTGGGGGATCCAACTTGAGGAGGAAGGCGGCTTTATGGGCCCCAAATCAAGACCAAGTAAGTGGTAGATCTGGGATTCAATCATGATTCTGTGTTCTTTTCTTTTGATGCTCCTTCCCCTATTGAAAGACCACCCGTCCTTCCCTTCTCAGATGGACGCAAGCTCTTTTTTGAGCCTCTCCAACTCCAGACACTGCAGCAGAGGAAAGTGTGGGAAAATGTGGCGGGGGTGGGGGCAGGAGGAAGTGTGTGAGCTCATGAGTCCAGGGCCTCGATGTGTTTTATTTGTCCTGTGTTGGCCTTTAAAAGATTAGTCAGCATTTTTTAAATCCACAGATTTCACTCCAATATACAGATTTCCAACTTCTCTTAAAAAATAAGAATAGCCGGGGGTTACTAGGTGGTCCCATGGTTGCTTGAGCACAACACCGGCTGTTGGGTCGTGGTGGCCCCTGTAGACACTGCCACTGGCTGCCGTCTGCACCATCCCCAAGCAATCCCTGACACGGGGCCGGGGGACAGCTGTCATTTATCATGTTGCTGGTCAATGTTTACTCTTTTAATAGGGAAATGGGTCTCTATATGTGTGTCCCTACCAAAAAATTAGAAAAATTAAAAATAGGCCAGAAGATTGCATATTTAAAGGGGAAAAAATGGGGGAAAGCTCTGTGGGAGGGGAATGAGAGGGAAGCTTAATTTTATCTGTTTAATGTGTAAACAGAATGGGTGAATTCCAAAAATATATGTCACATTGGCCAATACATGGTCTCCCCAACACCTATGGAAATTAAAATTTGGTCTGCCAACAAGACCAAGGAATGACATGATGAGTCAGGTGTTGGTGGTGGTTTAGCAGAAATAGCCCCAGATTTGGAGCCCAGGGAGAGGATGGTGAGGGAGGAAAGGGGTCTGTTCCTGCTTCTGCTATGATACCGTCCTGTGGACAAACCCCACAACCTGCCCAAATTCAGACCCTACATTAGATAATCTCAAAAGTTCTGCCTGACTGTAAAATCCTAAGATCTGTGAATTTTTTATTACTTTGTATGATGAAGTTTGCCCAAGTCATAGACGTATGAGCACCCAGATTATGCCTGGTATTTCTTCGTATCTCTCACAGCGTGAAGTGGGAGATAAGCACTGTTGTATACATCTTGATTGATTAAATGACTGCTCTCCAGAGCTCAAAGTTAGGATCTTTTTCACAAGGAGAAGGTAATAAAGACAGCAGAATTCCAGCTAAAGAAAAAGAAGAAAGCCAACAAACAGAGATGTGTTACAGATAGTGAGAGCTGCACACAGCATGGAAGAAAAGTAACCACAGTTCACAAATGGAAAATGTCGTAACAATTCTGGGGAAAAAAAAAAAGAGTCAAAAATGAGTTTCCTCTAGCACTACAATTTCTCATGAACAGAAAGGGCCCTTTGGACGTAGTCTGGAGGGAATTGAAACTCGCTACTCTGGAAAATCGATTCATCAGGATGAGAGAAAGTCACAGCTTTCTATCTGAGATCTCCCTCTCCTGGCACCCCCTTTTGTTTCAGAGGCATGTTTCAGAAAGGGTGGGTGGTGTTGATATGAGATTGATTGAATCACCCAGAGTTTGGCTAAGCCTCTACTCCCTCTTTGATTCTCTGCCATTATTCTAGGCATCATTGTTTTAAGAGGATTTTGCCTCTATTATTTCTTCAATCCAGCTGCCTTCTTCGTTTAGACCGATGCCACACTGCAGCTTCTGTGTCATTTTCCTTAAAAAGCCAATCCCTTGATATGTATTGAAGGTAACTTCCCTAAACCCTGAGGAAGTACAGAGGGGTTCCATGTTGTACCATGATGCCTTCCGCCATCTTGCTGTCCCCTCACTCCTTTCTGGCTTCCATGCCTTCCAAAAGGCCATGTTCCCACCCATTTCTTTCCCCAGCACACATCTGAGAAGAGTAGCCTGGACCCCATCCTTCAGCTGCTTCTCTTTTGAGAAAAAGACCCTACAAGCTGACCGCTTAGAATTCCCAGGTCCCTAGTGTTCTTGTGAACAAAAATGTCTCCATCTTGCTACCTGTAAGTATGTACCCTGGGCATAGCATCTATATATATTTTCTCTGCCTGGCACCTACATTTGATTCTTTGTCTAGAGGACTGAATGCAATTTTTGATGATTATTTAGTTTAACCCCTCATTTCGCAGCTAGGAAAACTGAGGCCCAACAAAATTCAATTCTTCTAGAATTCCTAAATTTAAGTCAACTACTTCAACCAATGACCAACAGAAGAAATAGCTCTTTGCTCCACGTGGAGAACTACCGATCACCTTTGTTCCAAAACCATATATAACTTATGTTATGGGTGATACCAAAAAGAAAAAAAATTCAAAACACTTCTTTAAAAAATACTTAATGTTTGCCTCACACTCTGATATTAGAACTTAATGTTCACATCAGTGGAATGTGTATAATAAGTGCTGTGGGAGAACAGCTTGATGGGGTGACAAACAGACCCAGAACCATCAAGTAGACAGCAAAGAGGTTTGATGCATTGTGGGAAATTCCTAGAGCTAAGGGATTTGGACCTGGAGGAATCATGGGCTAGGGGATCTAGTGGCATGGGAGGTGGGGAGCTTGGGGGCCAGATGGGAGAGGGTACAGCCCTGCATGATAGTTAGGATTTTATTTATTTTGTTTGGTGGGTAGTGGAGTCACTGAGGAGGTCCAAAGAGAGAGGAATTTGGTATATTTCTGCTTTTTGCATCTACAAGAAGGTAGAAGATTGCCCACAGAGGGATAACGCTGAAAGCCAAGAAGACATTTAAGAGGCTCTTGCAATGATCCAGATGAGAAAGGATGCCAGAGAAATGGTCAGAGAGGGAAGATAAGGGAAGATAAGGGAGGGAGACATTTTAGGGAACAGAATCAACAGGGCCTGAGGAGCAGCTGAACATGGCCAGCAATCAACAAAAACTAGACAATTGAAGCATCTTTGTCCAAAAAGCCACTTACTTGGTAATTATCATACTAGCTGGAGTATCATTTTTATATTTAGACTGCAAATCCAACTAATTATCCCATGCTTTCAGCTCCAAATGCTACAAAATACCTTGGCCAAATTTAAACATACATTTAGTAGATGGCACTCCTATTAATTTTCTAGTCCTCAACTTAATCACACATAAAATTTTCCAGTAGTTTCAAAATCCAAAAGTCGTTAAGTTCTGAACCTTTTAGAGTTCATTTTATTGCTGTTTCCTCTTCTTCATAAGGCTAATTTCAAATGTGGCCTCTTGCTAGGTCGTAAGTTGATAATAATGCCACAAAAGACCCTAGACAGATAGCTTGAGGATAAAAGAGACAACAAAGGAACAATATTCTAGTTTCTGATTTGGGTAAAAATCAGTCAGTGCTATTGACAAGCCAAACAGTGGATCAGAGTTGCAAATGCAAATGCCTACACAGTGCAGGCCAGTAGCCAACAAAGTAGAAAGGTTTGGGTGTGTGCACATTGTATGTGTGATGAGGGCTGCAGGAAAGTGGAGAACATACATCTAAAGAGGCAGCTCCTACCCCTTTTTAGCCTTTGGTTAGCCTGCAAAAATGCTGGTTCAGTGTTACCAGATGTTCTGGGTTTGTTCACCGATAGGTGAAAATTTGGCTAATATTTTGAAAACTCTGGAGCCAGACAAACCACAGCTGCTGGACACATTCAGCCCATGACCTATGAGTTTGTAGACTTGTTATTCAAAGTATGGCCCGGGGACCAGTAACATCAGCATTCCCTGGGAGCTTGCTAGAAATGCAGAATCTCAAGCTCTATTCTAGGCTTGCTCAAGCAGGATCTGCATTTTTAACAGAGTCGCTGGTGACTGCTTTCCAATTCAGGGGTGAGAAGTGCAGGCTTCCATAACCTCATGCACAGAGCCAATATGGTTAGTTTCTCCCTCCAGATGCAGAGCAGACATGCAGAAGAACACATTTCTGTTACCGAAGAAGAGCATGGGCTGTTTTTTGGAGCCAAGGGAGGCAACATCCCACTCCACCAGGGCCCCCTTTGAGTCGACTCCAGAGGAGTGACACAAGATGTCTTCTGAAGCCCGCATATCCCTGGTTGGGTGGTAGGTGTGTCTTATGCAGGACTGGGACTAGGTTGAGGCCAGAGGCAGTTGCTTCAGGTGTAAAATTTAATGGGGGCCCCAAACCACTCTGCAATTAAGATAATAATGCAATAATTCTTTCATGCAGTATCATGCTAATAATTATTAATAAAACGATAATTTGATGCATCATTGTGTTTATTATCAATTCATATTAATAAAATAATGCTTTAATGCCATTTGAAAATTTGAAATTAATGCCAAATAAACCCCTTTTGAACAAAACATTAAAATTTTCATCTCACCTCCACCTAGTTTCAGCTCTGCTTCTGTATATGCCATTTTTGAATATCTTAATAACTTATTATTTCCTGTTATGCAGACTGGTCTCTTAAAAGCCATTGGACAAGATGTATCATTTGAAACTTATAAAAATAAATTTAATAAAAAAAAGTTCCAATTAGAAAAACGCTTCATTCTAACCCTGGAGAATCTAAGATGCTTCAGTCCAACAGGCTGTATCGTCTCTGGCTTAGCCTGGAGCCATCCAGCCTTCATCCCTCGCCCGCATCATCTGAGCGCCAAACCAAGAGCTAAAGCCACTGTTAAGGAGGAAAACATTGCTTTGTTCTTCTCCTTTGGAAGTCCAGTAACCTTAGAAGAGGAGATAGGCTGGAAATGGGGCCTTGGAGGGCTGGCAGGGATGAAAATAACCGTGAAGCTGCCTTTGTGTGTCTATTTCACACGTCGACTTCCGCTTCAGGGCCAGAACCTGGAAGTGTCCCACGGTCCAGAAGAGATGAAACTCGAGGTGGGAATGAATGAGTGACCACTAGGCGTGTTTCAGTTCCTGTCTGGGGACTAGCAGCTGTAGATAGCAAGAATATATGAGCTTTTCTTACCGACTAGGCAGGCTGGAACCTGGAAGGAAAAGCTGACCGAGTGCACCCTTAACAGCAGCCCTGGGGAGGCTATTTCTCAGTTTTTCTCGTGGTGTTGGTGTCTGTATCCATTCGGGCACAGTGGGTTCTTCCACGGATAACTGGCTTTGTGAGTAAGCAAGGGAGGTATGGAATGAGCCAGATGGGCTTTGAATGTAGTGTCAGAGCGCGTCCAACTGTTACTATGCTAGCACGCAGCAGTAGCACTTAGCCTGTGATCTTAACTGAGTGCACCGTCCCAAGCCTCAGTTTCCTCATCCTCACAGGACAGACATGAGTTCATGCCCATGAAATTCTTTAATATGTGACCTAGCATGGAACCTCCTGAGAGGAGGCAACAACCATCCTTGCCAACCAAGTATAAGATTCCAAAGACAGAGGTTCTCTATTTCATCCCTGGCACTTAGCAGTAATTTACATTCGCATAGTCAATTTAAAGTTTCAAAGTACGTTCCCTTAAAACCATTCTATTGTGTCCTCCCAACATTCTAGTAAGTTTGGCAAGGCAAGAATTATTATCATTATTTTTAAATGGAGAAACCAGAACAGTTGGTAGAAGATGTGTCTTCTGGCTTTGAGTCCAATAATATTTCCATTGCTCTGCCCTTTCTGTTTTGCAAATAACAGGGACTCAATACATATTTGTTGAATATACAATTTCAGGGAGCCAAAGGAAAAGTTCAAAATACACATGGTCTCATCCTACACCAGAAAAATGCAGTGTTGGGTTTTTCCCTGATGATACATTAGGAAGTTGCTCAAGGTGAAACAATTCATCTTTAAATAGCTTCGAATCCCCCACAGCATCAAGAATTATGCGAACATAGTAACTGGGATTAATTTTTCTGGCTGATTGATTTATATATGATCATTGATATATGGATATTAGATGTTTGCTTACATTAGATGTTTGCCCATGTTTTCATAAATAGACGAAACAGAGACCGGTGTTGATGTCAATTATAGTAAAGTGTTAACTGACCCTCAGCCATAATCTGCTACGGCCACCACCACCACCGCAGTCCCACCGGGAGGAATTTTGTACTGATTTAGCCAGAGCCACCTTCCTTCTGCCTGGGCAGTCAGAGCTCTTTGGGAGTTCATCTTTCACAAACACATTAGAAATACTGGAGCCATTCTATGGGTCAGTGCTGAATTTAAGGAGCTACATATCAACTTGAATCAGACTGATTACAACTCCTCTGAACCTAATTGGCACACCCTAACTGCATTCATGTTTTATTAAAAGCAACTTTCATTACACAGACGGTGCTGTCAGAAAAATAAATTACATCTGCAAGTACTTAGGTATAAAATTTTGCAGATAACTTCCAGTCGTTGGTAATTTTATATTAGAAACTGCTTTTCCAATACATGCTGAAACTTTGTTCATCAGTATTAAACACACTTTACCTACCACTCTTGGAATATTTATAGGATTTGTAATATAACCATTTTTTTTCTTCTTTAGAGATTTAGTAAACTGTTTTCTGCCAATTTTACTTTTGGCAGCCTCCATAGGCCCTTTGGAAACTATAAATTGGTTTGCATTTTATATTCCACTGTTTACCACCCCCCCCCGAATAGATTCCAATTCATTTTTTAAAAAAAATTAGTGGTAGGTGTTGGCAGCAAAACAAATGGGTTCTGCTTGAAACTACAACAAATGACTCATATAACCTTATAGACGGGAACATAAAAATGACCTATTTCATGCTTTAACTCTGAATACCATATTTGAATTCCCACGATGGGGAGTTTTTGTTGACTACAGGATTCCCCACAAGTTCCCTCTTCTGAAATGTATCCTTAATTTGCAACAATGTGATTTGCATATATGTGTCACCACCACCGATGTTCCAAGTTAGATCCTTGTATTACTTCAGAATGATTTTTCAAGTGATGAACATTGACTAACAGTAGTTTAAGAAAACAAAACTCTTTATTTTGTGATCATTTTAGACTGAGAGCAGCATTGCAAGGATAGTACAGAGAGTTCCCATACACCCTTCACCCCACATCCTCTAACATCTTACATAACCGTAATACATTTGTCAAATGTAAGAAATTAACATGGGTGCAATACTTAAGTAATCGACAGACTTCTTTTGGGCTTGCCAAGTTTTCCCACTAATGTCTTTTGCTGTTCCAAGATTCAGTGCAGGATCCCACATTGCATTTAGTTTTTATGTCTTCTTAATCTCCTCAAATCTGTGACAGCTACTTAGCTTTTCCTTGTCTTTTATGACCTGGAACGTTTTTGAAGAACACTGGGCAGCTCTTTTCTATAATGGCTCCCAGTTTGGGTTGGTATGATGTTTTTCCATGATTAAGTTAGAGTTGTACTTCGCTGGGAAGAGTACCTTAAAGGTGAGTGTCCTCGACACTGAGGGCACGTGATGCTTTATCTTAATGGTGCTGTTAACCTTAATCACGTGGATAAGGCGGTGACCACCAACTTCCTCCACTGCCAAGTTACTATTTTTCCCTTTGCAATTAATGCATATTTATTAGGGGAGAGGGTAGGTAGTTCAAGACTAGGCAAATATCCTATTTCTCCTTAAAATTTGCTAACTAATTTTTAACATCCATCCATAGATCTTACCCGCAACAATGGTTACTGTGGTGTTCTGATGATGATTGTTTATTTTCTTCTTCCTCATCTATTAATTGGAATTCCTCTGTAGGGAAGAGCTGTCTTTTCTAACCCACATTTTTATTTATTCGTATATCTATTCATCAGTATGCAGTCAAGGATATTTATTTAATCTTTAGGTTACAGTAATCATATTATTCACTTTTGTTGCTTCCATTTTTCCCAATGCCTTGGTCATTGGGAGCTTTTTCAGGTTGGCTCTTGTGACCTTGTAACAGGTACCTCTTCCTTTTTTTCTAAAACCACTTCTTTGGTTTCTGGCACCGCAATATGTTCCAGGCTCATCTCAGATTTTCCCTGCCCCAGCCCAGTCAGCCACTTTTCCAAAGAGTCTTTGTTCCTTTTACTGGAGAATGATATTTAGGTACTAGGAGTCCTTGCTGATACTGAGATGTTACTGTTTTTGTGTCTTCTCAGGAGACAGAGCTAGGAAATGGGTATCTGTGTATGTATCCTAATCCATGCTTACACACTTACCTGTATTTATTCTTGTATCTACCTCTCTGCAGATACATTTTTAAAAACAAGGAATTTTTATTGATACTGCTGACTCTTCACCAGGCTGCAGGGTTTTCTCTAGCCCTCTTCACTTCCTCATATGTAACTTCTTCCTCTGACAAAGAGAAACCCAGTTTCTCACTCTCTACAATGCATTTACTTATGTCTCCAACCCTGGTGTACATAGAAAGTAGTTTCAGAATTGCTAACCCTGCTCCTGGGAAAAACTAATTTACCAACTGGAGAACAGTGTCTGCCCGCAGTGCTTTTTGCCTTCAGCCTTAAGGTCAGAACACTGTTTTCCAGTTACCTAAGTTAGTTCCTTTCTTCCCCCCTCCCTTCAGTGTGGTTATTACTCATTTGCAACCAAGTTTTCATTCATTTATCACAGGCTGTGTTCCATCTCAGGTTCTCCCTGCATCCTGGTTGTTTTTTTCTTAAGTTTACACCAAGGAGTGTTCCTCTTTGTGGTGTACAGTGCTATAGGCATTGACAAATGCATGGAATTGTGCATCCAACACTTCAGAACAATTCCATCACCTCTAAGTTTGCTGGAGCTATGTCCTTGTATCCAACCCACCTCCCCAATGCCCACTCCCCACTCCTGCCAATCACTGATCTGTTTTCAGTTTCTATCAAAGCTTTGCTTTTTCCAGACTGTCGTGAAATGGAATCATAGAATATGTAGTCTTTGGGGTCTAGCTTCTTTCTCTTAGCAACATGCATTTAAGACATATCTTTGTTTTTTGTGTCAGTCCAGAGTTTGTTCTTTTCTTTATTCCTCAGTAATATTCCATTGAGGGGATCCATCACATTCTCTTTACTCATTCACTTGTCAAAGCACACTGGGTTAGTTCACTCATTCATCATGTGTTCAGTATCATATCTTAAAAATTCTTTAACCCTGAATGACACAACTTTCTCCTATGTTGTCTTCCAGAAGTTGTATAGTTTTATGTTTTATATTTAAATTATTGTATGATTGTATCCCCCCAAAAATGTCCAGGTGTTGTGTTGTAGTTCTCAGCAGTGAATGAGGAAGGTAATTTGCTGGCCATCTCAGCAGCAGAAGCAGGAGCAGCAGGCCTGGTGCAGAAGCTGGAGATGCTTTGGCTCATCCTCCTCCCTCTGAGAGCTTCCTGGGGGACCTGACAACCAGCACAAGGTAACTCACTGAGTCTTTTTTTTTTTTTTTTGTATGTCTTAGTTTTTTTTTTTTTTAACATTTTTTATTGATTTATAATCATTTTACAATGTTGTGTAACTCACTGAGTCTTTAAAAGGCCATTTCATCATTGCATCAAACCATCTGCTTCAGGATGGGAAAAAACATAGTAAGACCAGTGAATTCCACGAGCATGGTCCATTGCTACATTTCTCTCACTGTGAACTGAGTTCTCTGATCAGGAATAATGCCATGTGGAATACCATGATGGTGGGTAGGCATTCTATTAGTCCATGGATGGTAGTTTTAGCAGAAGCATTGTGTTCAGGGAAGGCAAATCCGTATCCTGTAAGAACACAGTGCTGTCCTTTCCATGATGGAAGTGGTCTGTGTAATCAGCCTGTCACCAAGTAGCAGGTAGCTGCTGGTCAACCTGGAGAACAATGCCACATCAGGGACTTTGTGTTGGTCTCTGCGGATGGCAGGTTGGACACTCCGCAGTGGCTGGAGCCAGGTTGGCCTTGGTGAGTAGAAGCCCATGTTGCTGAGCCCAGAAATAACCTCCATATCTGTCACCATGGTCACTTTGTTCATGGGTGATGACATGGGTGGCTTGGAAAAAGGCTGACTGGTATTCACAGAATGAGTCACCCTGGCCACTTGATTATTAAAATCCTCATCTGCTAAGGGCATCCTTTGGTAAGTATGTACATGGGACACAAGCGTCTTCATGTTTTTGCCCATTCAGAGCCCCATCCACATACCTCCTCCCCAAATGTCCTTGTCACCAATTCTCCAATCATTTTTCTTCCAAATCCTGAGCATCCAGCCGAACGAACCATTGCTCCACAGACTGTGAATCAGTCTAAAATTGCACCTCTGGCCATTTTTTCTTCCAAGAAAAGTGAGCAGCCAGGCGCACTGCTCACGGTTCTACCCACTGGGAGGGTTTCCTTCCCCACCCTGAGGTGGGTCTGAGAAAGTGGCCGCAGTGCTTTAGCTGTTCACAGCCAGGAGTTGCCTGCATATCATGCAGGACCATGTACTGGCCAAGCCTGAGTCTTCTCTTCCTCTGTCTACCGATCAGTGATTGTAGGGACCTCCCCGCAGGGCCACTGGTGCAGGCTGGGAGAGAGCAGGCGAAGCAGCAGGAGCAGAGGCCAGGGGCATCTGGGGCGTCTGGACCACTTCTTCATGTGACTTACTTGTGCCTCAGGGTCTTCTCAGGCCGGATCACTATACAGCATTCCCACTCGGTGATGCAGTGTCCTGTGCATACCCAACTGATGGCTTGGTGGGGCGGGTGACACCCAGTTCATAATGGGTGGCTTAGGTCATGTGGCAATCTGGTGGCACATGGTTAAGGATTTAGTCTCTACTAAGGCCCAGTACTAGGCCAAGAGCTGTTTCTCGAAAGGGGGCTCGCTAGTTAGCCACAAAGGATGGAGGGCTTTGTTCTCCAAACCCTAAGGGCCTGCACTGTGATTCACCTGTAGGGACCAACCACAGGCTCCAGACATCATCCCTAGGTGCCACTCCTGCTCCAAGTCCCATCAGATCTGCTAGATCACAGGGTCCAAGTGGCAGAACAGCCGCACTGCAGCCCGGACCTTTGCAGAACCTTCTCTTGTTCTGGGCCCCACTCAAAACTGGCATCTTTCTGGATGATTTGGTAAATGGGCCAGAGTAACACACCCAAAAGAGGAACACATTGCCTCCAAAATCCCAAGAGGCCCAACCCGCCTCTTCCTTGGTCTTGGGGGGAGCCGGGTGCAGCAACTTATCCTTTACCATAGAAGAGATATCTTGATGCCCCCCACACTGAACCCCCAAGACATCTCACTGAAATAGAAGGCACCTGAATTTTAACCTACCACACAAACGTCTGACCAGTAAGTCTTGAGTAGTTGCTACTTCTTGCTCAGTAGACCCAGTTGGCGTCATGCCATCAGTGTAATGGACCAGGGTGACCTCTCACAGAAGGGACAGGCCATCCCGATCTCTGAGAACTGAATCACGACATAGGTAGGTCTGAAGAGTTGATAGAATCCCAAGATAAGACGGCTGAAAGCAGAGTGCTTTTGGTGGGTCTTTACATACAGGGGTGGAGAAAAGGGCACTTGCCAGGTTAATCGCTACACGTCAGGTACCAGGTTACATGTTAATTCGCTCAAGTGATTAAACCACATCTGGCACAACCCCTGCAACTGGCACCACCAGCTGGTTCACCTTAAAACCATCCACTTCAAGATCCAGTTGTCTTCTGCGCAGGCCAAATGGACAAGTTGAACGGGGATGTGTTGGGGATCACCACCAATGCCACCACCATCTTTCAGTCTGTGACGGTGGCCCTAATCTCTGCAGTCCCTGCAGAAATGTGTCATGGCTTTTGGTTTACTATCTTCATAGGTTGAAGCAGGTCTAGTGCCTTCCACTTGGCCTTTTCCACCATAATCGACCTCACTCCACAGGTCAGGGAACAAGGTGGGAACGCCGCCTGCTGCTGCTGGTGAGTTTGTCTGTTCTAATTATGGATTCTGGAACTGGGGAAGCGACCACAGGATGCATCCAGGGACCCAGTGGGCCCACTGTGAGATGGGCCTGAGCTAAAACTTTATTGATCATCTGACCTCCATGAGCTCCTACTCTCGTGAGGGACCACAGTGACGTTTCGGGTCTCCTGGAATCAGTGTCAGTTCAGAGCCAGTGTCCAGCAGTCTCCAAAAGGTCTGATCATTTCCTTTTCCCCACTACACACTTAGCCTGGTAAGGGGCCACGGGTCCTTTTGGAGAAGGATGGGAGAAAGGATAGCAGATAATTTTTGTTAGGATACTGGGGTCCTTCCTCCAGGAGACTCAGCCTCCCCTTCATTTGAGTGGTTCTAGGTCTATAAACTGGCTCAAGCCTAGGGACTGATGGAGGAGCCGTGACTCTGTTATTATAGTTCAGGTTAGACTTTTGTTCCCTTGACCTAGAACTCTTCTGCTTAGACAGCTCAATTAAGAATTTGGTAGGCTTCCTATTTCACATCTTGAAATACCATGATTGACTAGCTAACATCATAGTTCTGCGGGAGTGGGGCTATTCTGACAGCTGCTCTGACTCTGGTGTCCATTATGGTAAGCGTGCCCACCTTGCCTTTGGCAGCTGAGTGTCACCAGTTGGCCCCTCTACTGGAGGAGCCAATTACTCCCACGACATGTAGCTTTTCCAGTTCAGCAACTGTAGTACATACGGTTCAGGTCTGGCCTCCAGAGAAAAATGACCACAGAGCTCTCCATGGATGGTGGGGTCCCCCCGACAAATGCATCTCTCAGAGTCGTGGTGAACAGCAGGTCTGTTGTAGTCTGAGCTCCTCAAGCTGATCCCTTGCCAGGCTCAGTCTCACCCCCAGGCCTTCGCTTGCCATTCCTTCAGGAATCTCTGCCCTCTGCTTCTCTGCTTAGCTAAATCCTCTTCATCCACGGTGCCAGTTTGACCGAGGAACTAACAGGAGACGCTAATGCCTCTGTCTCTCATCCTCTGTTTGTGTCTCCCTAACGCACTTGGGTGCTCTTGTCTGGTCTCCCCTACTCCTTGAAGGTAGCGATCCTGCCTTTGGGTTTACTATATTGCTGCACCTGGAGGTCACAAGATGCCATAACCTGCCATATAGGAAGACTAAAGTTTGAGAGCAGAGGGCAGATCAGCCCCGGCCTCGCTCCTGACCCCCTCCCAGAAGCGGAAACAGGCAGGTCTTGGGGTGCCCCCTCCACTGCGCTCCCCCCAGGGAAGCAGAGCTGACTGTGGGCTCCCTTGGTCTCCTTCCATCCTATGAAACATGCATTTTCTGTTCCTGGCTTAATAGTGCAGCTCTGATACAGCAGGATTACACATGTGCTGCTGTGAAATGTGAAATCAGAGCCAGGCGGGACCTCCCCTGAGAAAGGCTGCCTATAAATCTTAAAAGCCTTAAATGAATAGCTTAGAGGCACAGGTTGCCTTGGGTTAGGGTACAAAGAGTTTTATGTTCATAACTTACTGTCCATCCAGCCTCTTCCTGGTTTTCTGAAAGTTATTTTGCTCGAGGACCAATTTGGGTTTGCTTTGCTGACAATGATCGGTTTGAAGCTGAACTCTTTTCAGCTGCTGGGAACTTGTAACGTGCTCAGTATCTGCTAGGTTTTCTCTCTCTGATGCTGCCATTTCAGATGCATTGAAATGGAGTTTGAGGTTTTCGGGGTTTGTTTAAATCCTTCTTCTCAATGCAGAGTATTGCCTCTAACTTACTGTTTTCGCTCTGCTCTTTATAAGCCTTCAGAACAGCTTTTTTTTTTTTTTTTTTTTTGGTCTTTTCTGACTATCTATTCTCTTGCACATCCTCTGCTAAGACTCCCGTGTTTGGATGTCAAGGTTAAGCTTGAAGCTGAAGTCCAAGCTCTAAGAGCCCAGACTCCATGTTCACCGAGACTCGAGGGCAAAGGCCAGCTCTGTCACGACTATTTCTGTGGCTTCAGACCAACCATTTCACTGTGCTGAGCCTCAGCTTCCTCTCTGGCTGGATGGTTCTGACAACCAGTCATGGCTTTTGTGAAAATGCAATGAGGTGACACATACAAAGCGCATGTTTATGTGGCTCCGTGTTCGAAAGCATTGGAAGTACCCTGCCAGGGTTCAAATCCCAGCCTCAGCTGGAGCAGAAGTTCTCTGTGCCTTGGTTTCCTGAGTTGTGAAGGGGAACCCATAATCGCCTTTCCATGCTGTATTATCATCAGGATTAAAAGAGCCAATATGTAGGGAATGCTCACAGCCATGCCTGGCACATCACAAGCAATCAAAACAGGGTTAGCGATTAAGATTATAGAAAAGCAGTCAAAGGAGTTCTCCCAGCTGCAAAGCTGTCACTTTCTAAATAACCTGCTCATCATAAAATCCACTTTTCTCTGGAAATAAAACATCCACCTGTTGTTCTAATCTCTCCAGTTTTCCGTCCTGCTTGCCCAGGCATCCAGAAAGAACAGTGGGAGGCAGTGCAGAATGAAACCCTATGAAATGTCAAAATGGAGCTGTAGGTTTACCCCATCCACTGCTTTACATTCAGACAGACCCGCATATAATCACAGCCTGGACTGGATGAAGAAAAAAAAAAAAAAAAAGAAAGAAAGAAAAGAAAAGAAAGACAGGACCATAGTGCCCTCTCGATACAGCTAAAAAGTCTCTTACTTGCAACTGAGACTACTGGCTGCTATAAAGAGCAAAGAACGAGGAAATGTCGCAAAGAGAAAGAAAAATTAGACATCCCAGCACCCTGGAAGGAAAGACTGAAGCATTTCTTCTCTGACCTGCCAAGCCCTGATACCTGTGCATTTCCTGTTCTGGGAGATACCCTGGTTCCTTTCAGTCCTATCTACATTGTGCTTGAGCCGGTCTAAGTAGAGTTCTTGAAAGCAAAGAGTCTTGATGAAACCAGTGTCCAACATAAATGTGTTGGGTAAGATGGAATGGCATCTCTTAAATCCCTATAAGACATTAGAGCTACTCATTCATTGATCAATACTTGGTCAGTGAATGGTGGACACCAGCACCATCACACACGGGTGTATCCACAAAGACAGAATAAGGCCAAACTCACAGGTACGAGGATGTGTCGAGAATTCTCCACACCAAAAATCCTATGGCAAGACAGAGTCTTTTTCTTGCTTACGCTGACAGACTTAATCATTCCCATTAGTTCTAGCTCAGCTACATGTTTAAATGGAGTTGGTGAGTGAGGGGTTAAGCTAGGAGACAACACAAAGTGCCCGAGTCTATAAACATTTAATTTCTTGGAATTCGTCCCTCATTCCTCCAAACTGGAAGTGATATTTGTTGGAGAGAAGCCCTGGGAGGGCAGAGTCCCAGGATTAGCCCCCAGCATGAGTCACACCCTAGAAATGACTCAGGGAGAGGACAGCAGGACACAGGGGAAAGATCACTGCCCCCGGTGGGGGGCCTCCTGGCTTCCGTGAAGCGGTCCTTCAACACTCTCACCGTGGAGCGTGGAGCGCATCACTCGTTCTCTCTGATTTTGCGTCTCCATCTCTCACATGAGGGCTGGCTCTTTTCACGTGTCTGAGCCTCAGACCCCGTCAAAGCCTGGGATGTGCCTGAACTGAACGGGGTCAGATGCAACCAGTTGAGTGTGTAGTAGCTGGGAGAGTCCTCTGATTTCTTAAGGCCTCCTCCAACTTGTTGCCATGTCCTAAAACAAGCGGCTCAGATGAGACTTTGCTCAGGCCCGATGTCTGGGAGAACATCAGCTGGAGCTGAAGTGGGAGAAAGCTCGGCCGGGTGCAGCTTCACAGGCTGACGATAGTCTTACCATCTGCAGAGATTCTGCCACTTTCTGTCTTCTTCCTTAGAGACAGAGGATTGAGACGGCCGTTTTCAGGATTCAAAAGTCCCATTTCTCGGTGTGTAATTGCTCATGATAGCTTTAAATTTAGATGAGCATGGATTCTAATCCTGAACCGTAACTAGCCCTTTGAGCCATCTGACTTTGGACGGTGATTTCTTCTCCCCAAGCCTCAATTTCCTAGTGCCACGGGGATATTGGTGACACTTGCCTCAGAGGGCTGTAAAGGGAGACAATTTATGCAATTTACTCCCCTGACTGGCTCAGCATTAAAGCTCAGTGCATGCCAACCGACACAACACCTCCTTCTGATGCTAACAGGGTCTCCTGCTGAACCCACCGCAGCCTCAGAATAAGACAGCCAGGGGCTGCTTGGCCTGGGACCTTGGCTTTTGCTGGAAAGGGAACACCTTCTCCTGACTCAGAAACAACCAACACACACTCCTAAGACCCGTGATCTGAGTCATGGGAAGAGACACCGAAACTACTGCATTGTTTATCTCCAAGCCCTTATGCAATATTTTTCCCACTATTTTTAAGCCTTCTGTCCCCTTCCCCTCCCACCCTTCCCTTTCCCCTACTTCAACCCTCTACAGCCCAGCTCCTGGTTCAATTCAGCTATTTCAGTTTGGGGTCAAACGGTCTAGACAGGAACCAAAAAATGCATAGTCTGCATGCTGGTCTCACAATTATTCCCAGCAGAGCCGAGGGACACGGGACTGATGGAGAGAGGAACTTAGGTTCAGTGACAACCCAGCACAGTGCTCAATCAATTGTGAGAATGCAGTATTATGATGACATTTAGCTGCTCACACCCTTGGCTTTTCCCCTTCTTGGCTTTTATCCATTCTTAAGAGAGCATTCTGGAAACCACAGCCAATCTCTTGGCTACCCCAGAACAAAATAGGAAAGACAGTCTGGCGGATTCCGGGGGGGTGGGGTGGGGGTGGGGCTTCTCCAGCCCTTGACATAGTTTTGTCACACACTGGCCCGTCCGTTAGCCTCAGCTGTGTAACCCATGACCACCAGATCTTGGTGGCATAGAGCTTCGGCTCCCGTGCCTGTGGGTTAGCCAATCTCAACCACTTCCTGCCACAAGGGAGGTCATCTGTGCATGACCTTCTTACATGATGGTGGATGTGCAAGGTTACCTACCCGACCATACAAACCCATCCTGTTCCTGCCACATGTCCCGTCTGGTCGGATCTCATGGGCTGAAACAAGTCAGGTGACCATGTCCGAGGTCAAAGGTGAACGAGTATATTCCTCCCATGAAAGCGTGGGAGAGACGGTGGCAAATTCTGAAAAGAAATGATTTAATCCACCAACACACTTCAAATTCCGTCCTAAAAGATGGAACCCTTACATGCATGTCTGAAACGCTCATAGGTGCCACCCTGTGGGGTAGATACAGAAAGGGGGAAATGGCCCTTATCCCTCCGTCAGCTGGAGGAAGACTCTCTACACCTCAGCGCTGACATTTTGTTTTCTGTCTCCCACCAGCTGCTTAATAATCTCCTGCTGTTGCGTAAATGGGCATTTCCCATCTCTTGCTAAACTGAGAATGTTACATGATGGCAACCCAGCCTCCTACGACTTTTGCATTTTGGTGAGAGCTCCTCGTGCCTTTCAAGACATGGCTCATTTTCTCTCTTCTTGGACGGTTCCCCCAACAACTCCATGCTGCCACCGCCCCACTTCCGTGCCTCTGCTCCACCCTTTGCAGACGCTACCGTGGTGTTTGTCATGCAGCTAGGATCCCTGTTGGCTCATCAGCCCAGGAGATTAGTGTTTCTGAAGGCGTAGCTAGTGTGTCTGCTGGGTCAGAAGTTCCGGGGTGCATGTTCCTAGGCTCCACCATCAACAGTCAAATACAAAACCTTTGATGGTGGGAATGGTGCCAATCAGACAGACCACTACCCGCAGCACTAGCGAGGGACGCCAGAACCCCCAGCTCTGCGAGGCAGCGTTCATATGTTTGCTGACTTGGGGGGAGACCCAACGGATCCTGGGTGAGAGGCCAGAGCAGCTAGAATTAGGAGGAAGAGTTCCCAGAAGGATTGGGAAATTTGGTATTTATCCACAAAGTTTTTATTATTCTGACAGTCAGCTCAGCTGTCCTGATGTGTTTCACTTGAGCCGGCCATGATCGCACGAGTCTTATTAATCATGTTTCCCAGGGTTAAGGAAATATGGGGATTCTCAGGAATCCACATTTTCAATAAGCTTCCTGAGTGCTGTAGATGCACATTAAAATTCCAGAGCCATTGAACTTGTGCGTCAGCTCCTTGGAGATGGACGTTACCCTTTTCACATCTGAAGTCCCATCCACAGTTTAACACATAGCTGTTCTATCTAGGACATGAGCTCTCACAGAACAGCCCATCATGGCTGGTTCGTCCTGTCAGGACACTCAATTTTAGGTTCTGTTCAACAATTTAACTGGCTACGTTCCCCATTTTCTCAGTGCTAATTTCCAGTGGAGACTCCAGCTCATCTTTTAGAATTAGGTAACACATGTCAAGATGGTTGACCTATTGAATGAGATTTCTTGGCGGTCAGGCAAATGGAAGGAGGAGGCAGAAAGAATAAAGAAGAAATTCCATTTGTTTTCTGTAAGGATGTTGCTGAAGATTTTTTTTTTCATCCCATGGCATCTTCTTTATGAGAAAAAAAAAATTAAAATAATACGTTTTCTTCTTTGGCCTTTTACCCCAGGAATTGTACTTATTGTGAGCAGTGGGATTTTGTTTTCAATTTCAACAGACACCAAAAGTCATGCAGGTATCTTAATATACATAAACCTTTTTGCATTCACTGCTGGAAACCTAGGAGTAACAATTATGACCTGCCTTTAGAAAGTGCCCACCTAGTTGTAGTTTGATGGGGACATGATTATTGTTCTAGCTGACGAATTGTGAGGTTTTTGTTTTGTGTTGTTTTGTTTTTAAGTGTTCCATCTTTATCAGAAAAGCAACCCAAAAAAGGACTCTCTGCCACAGGGCCACCTCTGGACCCACCCAGGCAAAGCCCGTCCCACAGAACCTGGTCACGGCCACCTTGGGCTGGGGACCAGCACATTTACAAAGTCAACACTTCGGAATAAAGGATGGGGGCCTGCTGAGCTCACAGGACCCGCCACCTGTGCATGGCCCATGGGCCTGTGGTGGGGATGCCCCGCCGTGTGGGCAGGAGGGCCCCTGGCAGGAGGGCGCTGGGTGGGGTGCATGGGGAGCAGCCCCTCAGATGTCCATGTAGTCATCATCCTTGTCTGTCTGGCTTTCCAGTGAGGACTCCTGGCTCGACATCTCCAGGACCTCCAGGGCCGGCTGGCACAGGCTCTCCTTCCTCATGTTGGTAGCTGACTGGGCAGATAGGAGGGCCGACTTCAGCTTGGTCTCCTCCGAGATAGTGCCTTTGGGTGAGTGACCTCGGGGGAATACTTGGTGGCAGCCAAGGGGATGACCAGCTTAGGCATGTTGGGCCGGAAGTGCAACTTGGCCTGGCCGGGCTCTGCCTTGCCCAGGTGGCACTCGGGTGGCTGGGCACTCCCATCTCTGGGCACCTTGGAGCTGGCGCCCTGGCTGCAGGTGGGCTCGGCGCCTGTATGGGGAATGGCTTTTGCTGGCCAGCAGTGTGGCTCTGCCGGCGGGGGGAGCCTCAGGGGCCGTCTTCCCCTGCTCGCTGCACCATGGCTTCTGGGGCTGGAAGCCTGTACCCTCTGCCCGTCCTCCCAGCTCTTCTCCTTCTGGGCCCAGAGAGGCCGTGCTGTGGGTGGCCTCAGGCCTGTGTGGCCATTGGGGCCCTGGGTCCTTGGATGGGTCTGGGGTGGCGGCTGATGCCGAGTGAGGACCGGTGATGACAGCCGAGGCAGGAGCCGGCTCAGGACGAGGCTTGGTGTGGGCGTCACTGGGCCACTGGAGAGCTGCTGGCTGGCACAGGATCAGAGGCCGTGAGGGTCACTGCTGCAGGAAAGAAGTTCTTCCAACTGTCCTTGGGGTGCTTTGGGGTGGTGGGTGTGTCCCCTGCAGCCTGCCTCCTTGTCCACCTGCTTGATGGGCATGTATGTCTGGGACATGATCCTCCCGATGCAGCCCAGGTGGTAGCCATGCCCTTCTGGCCCTGCTGCCGCACCAGGCAGTTCTGAGCTGAAGCAACCAGTTGTCGGTTTGAGACCCTTCAGAGCTCTCTTTCCCTCTGTTAAAACAACATTTGAGAAGGCAGTTGCTCCGTCATTCTGAGTCCTGAAGTGTGAAGAATGAGGAGCAGAGGCTCTGGTCACCCCTCAGTGGACTTAAACCAAAGTGAGAAATAAATTTTTGTTTGGTTAAATCATGAAGATCTTAGTTTTTATTATTATTGTTGTTATTGCAGCAAAACTTTACCTATCCTACCTGATTCCTAGTTAATAAGTACCAAATCAAGGGTTTGGACCAGTGTGGCCTTTCTCCAGAGCCCTTGCCATTACCTAATGTACAACAGAGATCATCAAAACCATCCACTGCACAGATAAATTCGAACATAAGAATATAGATAAAAGTGCTTTGTAATCTGTAAACACTTTATAAACATTTTATGAAAGGAAGTAATATTGTCAAACTTAATGATACTGATACTGATCTGGCCTCCTTAACATGGCTCTGAGGTCTTTGGGGAAAGGAATTCTTGAGCATTTTGAGGTCTTACATACTCCTGGAGTATGTCTGCCTTATTATAGGACATCTTACAAGTTCTTAAAGAATTCTTGTTGAATTGTATTTAATGGGTGATGCAGAGGATCAAGAAAATACTTTTGTGACACAGAAGCCCATTTTTTTACTGGTCCTCATAATAATAGGACTTTGCCTGTTAAAACTTTGGGAGCAAGATTGCTTACCTTTGCAGAGGACAAAAACCAGGAGGTTTCTAGCAGCTAATGTTTAGTTCCTAAGGAAAGTGTCAGAGGGAGGCTGGAGGTCAGGATGGACTGTTCCAGACCCCAGGGAGGAGAGATGGAAGTAAATCATGAATATGATCACCACTGAAGCTGAGAAAGAGCCTATTAATGTCATGTAATCAATTTCAAAAAGATACAGTTGCACTTAGGGTATTTAAACCTTGGAGGTTGAAACTAAATCATACTTGTCACATGCACACAGTATCACTAATGAGCTTATGTAAATATTTAATCTTCTCTATTTGCATTACTCAGCCCAGCCTATCACACCAGCCTTTTCCCTAATACCGGAATCCAGCCTCGTAGAACCACTCGGGTTTCTGGAACTCACCATGCTTTTTTATGCCTCCTACTTTCACATGTGCCTTTGCCTCTGAGCTCCCATCTTTCCCCCTCTTCCTACCCAGTAACCACCCACACATCCTTCAGGGCTCAGCTCAGACACATCCTCCCTGCTTCCTACTTTGGGAAACCTTGCCTGAACCTTCTACAACTTCCCATCTTAGTAGAATTTTTAGTTTCCTCATCTATGCTCCCATTACACCTTGCTAACATTCCATAATCCTGAGTATTACACCTATCTGTTCAAAAAACATTTATGAAATCTTACTATGCACCAGTCAGTCATGGCGCCAGGTGCTGAGTATACAGAAGTGAATAAGAAATTATACTTCTTTGTGAACTTATTAACAGGAAGTGTCTCATTTTTTAACTCGCAAGCATCATGCAATTGTGGGCTTATAAACATAGAAATATTTCTCTGCTGCCGTATCTAATAAAGATGGGAAAAGAGGTGAGATTGAAAGAGAGTTCTAATGTAGTCAGAACTGTGTTCTCTTTCTATTTGTGTCCATATCCTGCATCCATCAGGACTGTTTTGGAAGTGACAGGAGAGCAATTCAAGCTGGATGAGTTGCAAAAGGAAATATATTGGCTTATGGACTCCAGAAAAGATTGACCATCCAAGCTAGGGGAAGGTCAAGGATGGAACCTAATTTTAGGAGCAATAATAATAACAAATAGTGATTTGAGTGCTACTCAGAGTCTCTCTGTGTTTTACATTTCGACTTTCTCTGTCTGCTCTTTTTATTTTCTCTGTTGGGAGCTTGGCTTCTTTGGCCTGGAGGGAAGCATGGTCACCAAGACCTCCTTGGTTTTCTGTCTGACACCTTTCACCACTGGTGGCAGACGGCTAATACTTCTTGGTTACAGACTGACAAGTCCCAGAGCAGGGTGCTGATTGGCTCAGCCCTGACCCCTCGCCCAATCCTGGGGCTGCTCAGTGTTCCCAGGGGATTAGAGAACCACGATTGGCCTGGTTGACTCAGATGCTCACCTTCAAACAACCATGAAAGGCTAGAGGGGTAAAGTAATGCGGTCTCTCTGGAAACAAATGGTAGGCAGATAGCCACCATTTTCTACGCATTGTTTCTATCATTCATTCAACATTCTTCACATGCTTATTATGTTTCATGCATTCTGCCAAGATGAGCTGGGGAAGAGAAATAAAGGGTAGGCAATTCTTATCTGATCACCTGGTGGGAGAGGCTAGAGAGGCAATGTGGCCTAGGGGTTAGGTACTCGGGGATTAAAAATGCCAGGCTTAGTGTCTTCGTTATAAGACTTACTCTTATACCCAGGACTCTGATTTCAGTCTCTTCGTCTATAAAATGGGGGTAACAATCAACTCTCTCATGAAACAGCTGTGAGGTTTAGGGAGCCACGTGTAAAATACCTCATAGTGCCTCCCACGGAGTAAGCACTCAATCAAATTTAGCTATCATTTCATGTATGATCATAAGTCAAGGTGGAGGGAATTATGTTTTGAAATGAAAATACAGGGGGAGGGTATAGCTTAGTGGTAGAGCACGTGCTTACCATACAAAAGTTCCTGGGTTCAATCCCCAGTACCTCCAGCAAATCAATAAACCCTATGCAAAGGAACTCAGACAATTAATACTGGCAGTAAGGTCCAAAGAAAGCATCGTAGAAGAATCATTTAATCTTTAACAGTTGAACAGGATTTGAACAGAAGGGATAGAAGATAAATGGCACTTAAGAAAGATGGACAATTCAGGAAGAAGGAGCAGCATGGGTCCAAATAAGAGGACGTGACATGAGCAAAGGAAGTTTTGATTTATACAGGGTTTTTAGAGTCTGAGACACACACACACACACACACACACACACACACACACATAGGATAGAAGATGTTACTATAAAGGAGGTTTGTATTGAGACTGTGAAGAAATTGAAAGCCAAGCAAAGGGATTGGGACTTGATTGAATAGAAAAGGGAGAGTCATTGAAGGTTTTGGAGCCTGGAACTGAGTAACAGGATCTAAACACACATTTGTCACTGAATAAAGGCATTTATTAGAGCCTAAGTTACTAAAAGAATAAATTAGAACTCCCTTTCAGTCTCATCTCTTTCTCTGTCTTTGTTAGATATGGGTGCAGAGAAACATTTCTCCATGATTAGGAAACAGTATCATAAGGACTCTTTTAAATGACAACCAGCACTCAATCTCAGTTTTGGAGGGCAATAAGGAACAGTGTGGACTATGGCAAATTAGGGACCGTGAGTCCCTCAAAAGAGGACAACCACTTCTCAGCTTCATTAGATGTTTAACATGCAGCTGTACAGGCCCAGTGTTAGTAAATATTCTGATGGGTCTAGAAAAGCTTAAAAATCTAGATTTTTTGTGAAATCCTCACTTTGTTTTGTTTTCATGTTGGCTGAATTGTGTGTTTTTCCTTTTTTTTTCTTAATCTATAGGTTAAATGAAGTATCTATGGACTGAATTTGTCTTATGGACCGAATTTGTCTTATGGACCATCAGTTCGAGGGCCCTGGATTCAAGATGACCCAGAATTAAATACTGATCTGGAGATCTGGAAACCTTTACTGTATGACCATTCCACAGTTTTTGCTAAAGGATTCAGCAACGAAAACAAAGAAAGAAAATGCCATGCACTAGAAGTATTCCCAGAAAACCAAAAGACATCTAAAGAGCTGAAGTTATCAAATGTAAAAGAAATTAATTAAAATTTTAAAAACAAAAAAGACACATAGAGAGAGCTCATAACAACCACAGATGGATTTTCACATTTAGAGTCATAACCTAGGAGTCTGATTTTCGATTCTACATGACATTTTCCATGGATGCTGCTTAAAAAAAAAAAAAAAAAAAAGAAGACTAAGGTACAGTGACATGGAGAGAATCCAGGCTTTAGCATTTGAGAAATCTGAGTTAAAATGACTAATTTTTTTATTATTATTATTGAAGAACAGTCAATTACAATGTGTCAATCTCTGGTGTATAGCACAATTTCCCAGTCATGCTTGTACATACATATACTCATTGTCGTATTTGGCTGTCATTTTGACAGGAACATTTATATGGTAAAGTATTACCTGTAGCAGTTTATGTCACTTACTTATTGCTGCGCAATGCTGTAGAAGAAGCAACTACAAAATACCAGCATCAACAACAATAAGCATGTGTTGCTTATTGATCTCAGCTGGCCTTGCACGTGCTTCTTCAAGTTTACTCTGTTCCCCATGTCTCTCCTCTTCCTTCTTGCATGAGCAGCACACAGCATGCCCAGGACCTTCACATGATGATGACAGAGATGGAGGAGAAGAGATAGCAAGAAATATGCAAGGCCTCCTGAAGCTTCAGTTCACACCTGGCACATGATCTCCCTTTCTATCAGCCAAAGGAAGGCACTTGGTAGAAGGCATGGGTATGGAGAGGCACAAAGAATCTTTGCAGTCTACCACACACACCAAAACTGGGAACAGCTCAGATGCCAACCAACTTACAATGGACAGATAAATCAGGGCCCAGTTCCCAAACAGAAAATATTACAGCAATAAAGATGAATGTGCCGAGGCTTCACTCAGCACCCTGGATAAATCTTACAAACCTGCTATTGAAGGAAAGAAGGAAAACACAAATGAATAAATACAATATGTATCTATCCCTAAAAAGTTCAAAGAGAGGCAAATTCAACTAGATTGTGTATCTACTCATATAGGTGGTAAAACCATAAAAACAAGGGGAGAAAATGATTATCAGAAAAGTTGAAACAGTGGCTCTGTCTGTTCTAAGTGTCCTGATCAGAAAGGGACAGAAGGGGAGATGGGGCTGCTCTGTCCTGACCTGGACTGTAGTTACTCAGCTGCTTTGTCATTGTTTGTCAGACTCTGCATTTACGTTTTAAACAGTTTTCCATATGAATGCTGTACTTCATTAAAATTGTTTTTTTAAGTTCAGTTATAAGTCAAAATACACAGTTTAAAAGTTATGGATGAAAAACATCCAGTTTTGCTATTTAAATCTGATGCGATTGGGAGAGAGCTATGTTAACTCTGTACCTCCATTTTTTCCTTTGGTGACAGGCTTGTCTTTGGTCTCTCAGGCTTGTCCTAAGGAGTAGATGAGAAAGTGCCTAAGAGAAGATTTTTAAAAATGTGTATTAAAAATAATTTCTATGCCTTTGACATTAAGAAAACGAGAGAGAGACTAATTCTGAAATCATGTTCCCTAGCAGTGCTTTTTGTATTTTCTTATTTCTCTAAAAGGGGAATAAAGCAGGGGAGGAACGTGTACTCAAGTGTATATAATTCCAAAGTAACTAATTCAAGGGGAAGAGGGTCCCAATAACCATAAAACACCCAAATCCCAAAGATGAGCCACAGGGCAGTGTGGGAGCACCCCCAGTACATTTGGGAGCCCCACCAGAATACAAAGCGCTTGGAGAATTTTTTTAAGTTCATCCCTTTATCCTTCTGGTGTGAAGAAAATGAGTCCAGGAAGCTTCTCAGTGTGTAAATCAGATCCATCCCTGTGATCGCTGACACCGAGGACTCTCAGGACAGGACGGCTCTGGAGAGGAGCATGGAGTGGCCAGCCCCTCGGTTCAGGGCTCCCTGCTGCCTGCCAGATGGAGCTGGGTCCTCCCGGGAGGTCTGCCCCGACAGCAAACGGTTATCTTTACCCCATCCTTCATGTCCCCTCTTATCAGCAGAGGAATGTGGGGAGGTAGCAGGCATTAGCTGTGAAGGCATTTGGGATTTTGTGAGGGTGAGTGCGTCAGAATGGGGGCCTACAGGCCTTCAGCACCTTCTCCAAATAGGTGTGTGTGACCTGTCGCGGTGGAATCCTCTGGTCCAGCTGAAGGTGTGAGCCTCAAAGACTGCACAGATACTATTAAAAGGAGCCAGCATTTTTGAGTCCTTGCTGTTTACAAACACCGTCTTAAGAGCTCACTGAACCCCCAGCCAACACTTTCGGCCAACAACCAGGTTCCATTCTTACCTCTCTTTTTAACTTCAGAAAGTGAGGCAGGGAGAGACGGTATAGGAGCTAGAGGTGACCCAGGTAAAGTGGACTAAGATTCAGGTGAGATGGGTGCCCATGCTGGTGGGACAGCCCTGGTCTGAGGAGTGGTTGGGGGCGTGACGGGGGAAAGCTGGGTACTGGATGGTAACCGTGGCCGACTTTGCAGCCTTTGTTTTATGGCTTTGCTTTTTTCTCAGACATCTCACACACTTGCAAATGTAAGTATAAAACCCGTTCCCAAACCAACTACACAGAAGTGATTCTTTGCTTCTCCCCTGTTTCAGATCATTTGCTATCTTGGGCACAGAAAATAGAGAAATTGACACACTGCATATGATGCCAGCCAGGATTACTGTATCATTTTCCAACGACTTTGGGTCCATGAGTTGGGTTTCGTCTGCTATCAGTTACCCTTTCTCTCTGGAAAGGGAGTTGTTGAAATAATCACAGAGAACAGGTACACTCTCCCCCCACCCCCGGGCCCCTCTCCCCCCAGCTCACGGGGGCGGGGGAACCTTTCCCACCCCTCAGCCTCTCCGGCCCCAGCTGCGGGGGCCTGGTCCTCCCGACTTTATAGAGAAAGGGAATTCCAAGGAGAACCTTGGGCTGGTTTATTTTTAATTGTTGACCTCCAAGGCCTTCTGTTTGCATCTGTTTATTAAATCGCGAGCTCAGCTGTGAAATGCCCTTTATGATGTTGTTTTATTGGTGGGCCATTCAGGGACCCAGCGCCACACAAACAGGATAAATATTTTTCTTTGCAGCGCACACCCCACGTTGGGGGCCACGGAACAAGGGGAGCGAGGATCGTTTGTTTACGAGCTCTGATTCATTCATTACTTGGCCAGGAGCTGTGAAATGTAAATCTCACATTCCGCGGGACAATCACCGCCAGCTTGAGCTCATTTGGAGGTGTGATGTTCCACTCAAAAGGAGGCTGTTAATTTTATTGACCAAATTTGGAAAGTGGGCGCTCCAAAATTAAATAGGGCCTTCGGAAAAGAAATGAAACTTTAGGTTTCTCAAAGACCTGGAGAGTGGTCATAGGGTTTTGTTTTTTGATTTTTTTTTTGTCTCCCCACCCCCTCATCCACCCCCACCCCACACCCAACCTCCAACAAAGAAACTTCAAATGCCAGTGCTGTTTACCGGAAGCATAAAGTAAAATAGCTGTTTGCCTCATTTTCTAGTTTCAAAAGAGTTGCTCTCTCTGAGATAGGTTTGTCAGTATTAATTACAGCAACCTTTGCTGAGCGCTTGGCTCTCTGCTTTCATTACATTATCTCCTGTAATTCACACAGCCACCTCGGAAGGGCTTGTTGTTATGGCCCCTGTGTTACACGCCGGAAACTGGAGCTCAAAGCAAAGGAGACTCTTGCCTTGGGCCCCAGGGCTGAGGCTCAAAAGCAGCAGGTCCACTCTGACTCCAGGACCTGGGTGCCTCAGCCACCCGGCTCTCCTGCTCTCTCTTTCAAAGTTGACTTGTCTGGTGCTTTAGAGCGACAGTTCCCAGCAGCCACTAAGCAGTTAGGGACTGCAGATTCAACCCGTTCTGTTCACGCTCAGAACAAAAACAGGAATCTGAGTGGCCGAAAGAGCTCAAAAGCTCCAAAGAAGAAATATCTTCAACTTCAAAAGTCATCCTTGGGGTTCCCGGTCCCCGCCCCTCCTTGCGCTCTCTTTACGCCTGGCAGGAAAGGGTCAATTCAAATCAAATGAGGCAGAGACTGAGATGGCACAGGGCATCCGGGGCTCCACTGGGTGTTTACCCACAGAATGAGTGGGCCCAGGTCAATATTTGGACGTGGCGAAGGCCCGGTTTATAATTGTGCAGACTTGTCTCTGAATTGGGCTTTGAAATGTGCGTTTGCCATGTTTCTCTGTGGCCTCATTCTTTTCGGAGGGGAAAGGCTATTTGGGGAGATTTTCTTTAGAAAGGTTGCTGGGGGCAGCGAAGAAAAAGGGACAAGTTCAGAATATCCCAACGTGATATGAAAAAAAAAATGTAAACCATGTCACAAAAGCTCTGCCATCAAGAAATGTTATTGTTGGTTGAATGGTAGGAACCATCTGGGTCTCTTTTAATGACCGGGGGCCCCCTCAGTGGATGGTACAGATGCCTCTTTTGTTATTGGTGCGATCTTGTAAATAGTTAAAATATTTACCAAGGCACCTCTGAGCCGGAGCTATCCCATTTTATTATTTATACCTTTTCAGAGGGACAAAAATGGAGGTGTCCACTAAACGTGATGGATTAGGCTTATAAACAGCCATTATGGCCGTCAAACCTCGAATGTCAGCTTCTCCTTTGTGTCTGCGCATTTCTAAGCTAACCAGTGATCCATGCATAAGATAGGAGGTTAAGAATGCGCAGAGAAAAGGAGGGTTGGCTCCGAGCAAGATGTATCTTCTGCTGATTAGAAATACAGCTGTAGAAAGTGAGGGGGGACGCTGGGCAGGAGGCGAGAAAAGGGACGTGCGTGTGCGTGTGCGTGCGTCTGTGTGCATGCGTGAGCGCGTGTGCGCGTGTGTGCCTGTGTGTGTAGGCAGAAGAGAGGGAGCTGGGAGGTGCAGAAGTCTGGACTGCAACCTGACACGCTGCATTTCAGTTCTCAAATTTGAGACTGAAAACCTGCAAGGCCTCTACCTGCCAAGCATCCTTCAGCTGTTTTCTTAACTGATTGCAGCTGGCTTTTGTTTTCCCAAGATAAAAATCAGGAAATGCAAAAATTGAATAGGATTTAAGAAGATAAAGGATGGGCCCTCCCTGGGAAGAGGGAAAAGGGCCAGCCAGCAGGTACCAAAGCTTGTGGACAGAGAGAGAACCTGTCTCGTGCTAATTAAGTAAAACATCTTAAAATGGGACAGAGGCAGCCTGTGTGGCAGGTGATCTGTGTGATGCCTAGAAGCTGAACCAGAGTGACCGACTCCCAAAAGTGAGACTCAAAATACCTGGTAAAGTTAGATGTTAAGGAAAGAGGATATTTTTAAGTCAAACTATTTATAATTTATAATAGGATACATTATCAATCCCATTAGTGCAAGAAAACAAAGTAACTTTTCTTGCAGGTAAAGGGGGTGAATGTAAATTATATTATTGTTGGCCCAGGATTTTGCTGCACATGTGTTGGAAACAGTTTCTGTCAAAAGTGGCTTCCATTATAATTTTACTTTTAAACCCCAGCTCCTTTAATCTCCCAGAGTTTGTTGCTGATTTCCTGCCACAAACTATGCCTGCAACTCAGCCCCTTGCTCTCTTAAAAGGAAGCTGTAGAGTTCACAGGCAAACAGCTCGTGCTTGCTTTAGAAAGGATCAGGCTCCAAGCGCTGAAAAATCATCTACCAACTCTAAACAGAAAGTAGAATTTTAATTTTGGTGAAATATTTCCTAGCTGTGTCCTCTAGGATCTAACTGAGAATGTATGACCTCATTTATTTATTTACTTATTTACCTGTTTATTTTGGGGACTTGGATGAGAACTTATTGATGTAACTAACAGAAAATTGTATTTCCCCATGGCTTTGCACACAGAAGAGAAAAAGAAGACATTTAGAGAATACTAAGAAACTAACAAACTTCCTTCTCAGATTAGTAACCAAGGGGCCGCTCCATCCTGAGGATTCCCCCCTTGGGTTTCCTTTAACCACCTCCTGGAGAAATATCACACCACCCCTCCCTGCCCCAATCAGGCTGGTATCTACCACATTAGTATGCTGGTGCATTAACTAATTTGCCTCTATAAATGCTGAGATCTGAATCACACCACTGTTTTGGCTAGAGACTAAATAATTTCTCTCATCACTTTCTTTGGAGAGAAAAAAAAAAGAAAGAAAAAGAAACACATACACACACACACACAACACACATTTTCTAAACAGCTTTCTAACTCAGGCTACGCTCCTTGACATTAATAAGTGGGTGATGATTTGGCTCAGAAGCATCGTCTATAAAACGGATGCTCAATGTAAACCTCCTTTAAGACAGTAATTTTACTTTTTACTCACGATTACAAGTAATACTAATAACTTTGATCTGCCAACCCTCATGTAATAATCACAAATTCCTATCCAGGCTCTCTTGATGGTTCCCTTGGCAAATTTCAAAATACAAACACGCTACTATGCCCATGTTGGATTACTGCTACATGTAATCTCACCCACTCATGAATGAAAAAGAACTTTCAGTAACTCAGAAAAATTTGACAAAGCAAAAAGAGCTTGGAAAATTTCAGGCAGTTGAACCAAACATTTTTAACATTCTATATGATTATACAAAAATGGAACACTTATATGTTATGCATCACATGGTTCGTAGGGCCCATCCACAGAGCCCAGAGCCACTAGTTGCATCACTTCCGTAGCCCCTGCTTTCCTGATAAACACACACACACACACACACACACACACACACACCCTAAAATACTACACTGAAGTCTGAAAAAACACCCACAAACTTTCAGAAGGCGTACCCTTCTGTCCTCTTAGATAACCCTGGACAGTTACTTTGAAAATGGCTCTCACCACTTTTATAAGAAACAAAAAGATTTGTGCTCTCATTGATACCTCCTCTCTATCCATCTAGTCAGGAGCTTTTGATTATTCCTGAAAGAAGCCAGTTCCAGAAGCCCAGCTGACCTCTCTCTAATATCAGGATGCAAGGCAGCTGACATTTTGGTCATCAGTGAGGAAAATCTCCAGGTAGGGCTATCAGATTTAGCAAATAAAAATATAGGATATCCAGTTAAACCTGAAGTTCAGATAATCAAGAAACTTTTATTTTTATCATAAGTATGTTCCCATTTGAGATATACTTATCTGGCAGCACTACTACAAGAAAGCCTGACATTGAGTGTATTTCTGCTAGAGATGAGCAATCTAGACCCAGAAAGAAGCCTGGAGCCTAGGGACTCTGGGAGAGTGACTGATCCTGGGCATCTTACTTCTTACTTTATGATTTTAAATAAGAAAGAGGGTACACACGCCCAGGACACAGAAGAACTCTCAGAGTGAAGTGTCTCACTGAGGGATAGGAAGGCAGTGGCAGCCCCTGGGAGGCTGTCACCAGCAACTAACTAGAGCTAACATCTAGTCTAACACAGTAACTCACTCTTCCTCACAATAATCCAATGAGGTAGAACTGTTATGCCCATTTTACAGATGTAGACACTGAGGCACAGTTTCCAGGGCCACACAGCTGTGGAACAGAGATTTCAACCCAGTCTGGCTCCAGCTTAAAATAAAATGATAGCAAATCCTTAAAAGAAACAATTTAACTTTCCCAAGGACCTCAGCTGTACACAGAGGCTAAAATTAAAATGGCTACTCCCTCATTTCCACCACATACCCTGCCACCTCTGCCCTGGCATTGTTGGAGCCCCAGACCATGCCTGGTCTGCCCAGTGAGGAATCAGTGCTGGAAACAGGGTGGGGAGGAAGATGTGTGAGAGAGAACAGGACAGTGGTGAGCCCCTGTGATACCCCACCAGAGTCCCCTCTCCGACCCATCTCTCCCAACCTACAGGGGCAGAGGGCAGTCAAAGGCGTGAGCCTGCAGGCCCAAATAAGGAACTCTGGCAAAAACTTTTTTAAATTTAAAGACCACCCAGGTGCATGCTGGTCTGTCCCCAGTTTAGGGTCTTTGCCTCTTGCTTTCCAGCAAGAAAAGAAACAGATGTGATGCCCATTCATGTCTCATGGAGACAGAAGGGGAGGGAGGAACCAGGGGGCTGGGGGTGGGGGGAGCGCAGCACTGTCTTTGGCCTATGCATTCTGTCTTGAGGGACGGGGACTTAACTTCCACAGGGTCTGAGCTTGTGGCTGTCACCTGTCAACTCAAAGTCCGGCACATGGTAGGCGATCAATACATGGATGTTCAATTGAATTAAAATTAAATAATGCAATCAAAACTCTTGGTGGTGCCCAGGGAGTGGGTTTAGGACTGGCCTGGCTTTGGGATTTGGATCCTGACCAGATGAGTTTCACTTGGTTGGAGTTACCATTTGTTGAGGGGTCGGGGGATGGCTGGCTTCCCTCCTTCCCTCCCTGGACTCGTTCAGTTCAGATTGTCCTAAACAATTATCCCCAAAGGGGGAAAAAAAAAAAAAGTCCTGTTGAACAAATCCTCCACTTTTGTCTCCTCTGGGGCTGCAGACCGTGGTCCCTGCTTATTCAGCCCTCCCCCCCCCCCCCCATCCTGTGCCTGGGACGGTCTGTGGTTATGAGTCAATGATCAGACAGGAAAGGGCACGCTTACCATAGGGGAGGAGGATTCAGCAGGGCTCTCGGCTTTGATGCTGGCTCTTACATCCTGAATGCATGAAAGGCTATGGGAGGGAAAGGAAGAAATATAAAAGCAGAAAGGAAGAAAATGTTATTAAAAAAAGAAGTTGAAAAAAGGGGTGGGGGGAGTGCTTAGTCTGAAATGTATCATCGACAAATATCTCAGGGAGACAAAAGCTAGTTAAAAGCTAAGCAGAGATAAGCCGTCTCCTTCAGTGACTCATCTTCCCAGGGAATAATGGCAAAGAGGCGGTGTTTGGGAGGGAAGTGATGTGCAAATAGCAGTGTCCGTGAAGCTGGGGTTAATTACAGGAAGGACTTCCAGGGTAATTGCCAATAAACAACGGGACAAGCAGAACTGGGCATCCGTGCTTGTGCTTGGATGTCAGCTCTCTGTGATTCGAGCAGGCTCCCCAAACACTGGCCCTGCCTCTGGGCGGTACCCAGAGGGCAGTACTCCTCCTTCAGAAGAGCCTCAGGCTGGGACCCTGTTGCCTTGTGGTCTGACCCAGCACCCCCAACACCCCAGTCCAGGACAGCCCCTTCTCACATTAATGCCTGAAAAATACAGGAATAAACTGCTGGCTATGCTGTTAAGAAATGAACAATCTTGGCTCAAGAAAAGGCAAGAAGCACCCCTAAACCACCAGCTAAGTCCAGCCTGGGTATGGAGAACCAGGATTGGTATCTCTAAGTGTTTTTTTAAAAACGAGTGGGTCTCCCTCGGAGGCACCAAAAGCAGTTTGTCTTCGTCTCATGCCCCCTTTTAAGAGATTAAAACTTATGTTATCACTATGCAATTTAAGTACAACTTGTGCTGGTTAAGTCCAGAAACCCACCACATCCTGGGGACGCAGAGTTAGAAGAAGTAGGAAGCTGGGAAGCACTTAGAAATGTTGGAAAAGAAAACCCCGCCCTCCTGCCAGCTCCCTCCATAGTCACCGTCTTGTATGAACTGATACACTTTCAGGATCCTGAAGGCGCACAGTTACCTCTCAGCTGCCCTGCTAAGGCAGTTCAGTGGAAACTCACATGAAGCAGATTCTCAGTCCAAAAGGACTGACTCTTGGTGATCCTATTGGGAGGACATGTTGGAAACCTGATGCGGGACAGCCACCAGCCTCCTGACCCAGCCTCGGTTTCCCCACCTGTGAAATGGGGAGGTAATCAAGATGGTGTGTCAGTGTGCCAGCAGCCCTCACATCTGATTCCCTGTCACTTGGGGACCCCACGATCAGGTAATCCACCCTTGAGTGCCTGACCCTATTTCCCTGTCTCTTTTCTCGTTTCTACTGCCTTTAAAAAAAAAAAAAAAGGATTCAATTCTCTGTTTCCAATGTTGTTTTAATTTCTGATGTACAGCGTAGTGGTTCAGTTATACATATATATATTCCTTTTCATATTCTTTTCCATTATAGGCTATTGTAAGGTATTGAATATATATTCCCCGTGCTCTACAGTAGGACCTTGCTGTTTATCTATTTTATATATAGTAGTTAGTATCTTTTCTACCACCTTGAATAATGCCTTCACCATAAAAAGAACTCAATAAATAAATATTCTGAATGAATTTATGCATGCATGATTGGGCAAATTTTGTGGCTTTTTGTGAAACATAAATGGTTTGCGGGTGGGTGTGGGCATGGGGAGGGGGAACTTCTTTTTCAATCCTATGGATTTACTTTGAAAGACCAAATAGGATACAAAATAATAATAGCTAACATTTATTGTGATCAAACACATTACAGACTTATTCTAATTATGTCTCAAAGCACCCTTCTATGGAAGCCACTATTACAGTCTTCACTTCATTGATGAGGAAGGGAAGACTCAGAAAGATCAAGGGATGAGTTATTAAGCGGGAAGAGCTGGGTGTCAGGCTCAGCGACTTCTGACTGTAGGGCCCTGTGGTTAAGCATTTCCTTGAATGGAAGGAGGGTCTGGCTGTGTCCCTGCTCCTAACTTGCTGAGTGTCCTTGGGTGAGTCGCTGACCCTATCTGGTCATAAGGGAGCCCTCCTGAGCTAGGGGATGTCTTTAGTTCCTTCTAAGAGAGGCATTTCAGCCCTCAGTTTTCTGATCAAATGGCTCACCCTTAGCAATCCCCCCTACAGCCCCCTCAGTTTGCCTGTGTTGTTTGTTACCCCATCCCCAGCAGTGTATCCACACAACAGTGCCCGGAGTGAACTGAATGCTCAAAAATTATCTATCAAGCTTTGGTGGGGGCCCCCAACGGCTATAAAAATCTGCAGATTGGGTGAGGTCAGCTTCCATGCCGTAAAGAGATTCCTCACCCCGGCCCCTGAAAACAGCAATTAAAGAACCCCTGCAGGCTGAGAAGAGAACTCTGACAGTTAGAAACCAAGGCCAAACCAAACACCATGGGCACCTCCTGCTAAGTAAGGCAGGGATGAGCGCTCTCCCTGCAGTGGGAGTGAGTCAGCCCTTAGAGGTTCCCCAGGGCTGGCGGCAGGCGGCTCCTGGGTCTTGTCCTCTGTCTCACGCACACTGGGGTGCAGGTGGGACTCGGAAGGACCGGGGATCAGAACGCTGGAGGCTTTGGTAACTGAGCAGCCCAGGCTGTCTGGCCAGGAGGGGGCTGCCATTTGGAAGGCACGCAAGCCCCCAGGAACAGATCGTAGCAACCACCCACCCAAGCCTGCCTTGGGGACAGGGTTGGGGGGCCTCTCTGGTTGTACACAAGAGACGATAATAAAAGCACAATGCGGAGGCCTCACTCCCCAGCTGGTTGTGCACGCCCCATTCGGTTGGCGGGGGTGGCCGTCTCCCTTTCAAGTGGGCTCCGGTCCCCCTCAGCCGCCTCCTCCTTGCTTGGTCTTTTAGTCACATACCAGACATGTCTCACAGAGCAGACCCGAAACCCCAGGTGGCAGAATCCCAGTTTCATATAAATTAGGCTGGGTAATGCTGTTCAGACACATTTTTTTGTCTAAATCATGCAAAAATAGGATTTTCTCAGGGGCATAAATCTGGCCCAAATCTAAACTTGAATGTACAATTGACTGGTATAGTTTATAGTGCAAACGTAGAATTATCTGGAAGACTTCTGCTTCCAAAGAGCCCGGCCCATTTTTTATCCGATCTGAAAGAAATGATTTATTTGCCGTCTTAAAAAAAAAAAAAATGCGAAAAGTCAGTGCATGGCAAAGGGGCCAGATGCAGGCCCTGATTCACCAGAGAAACGAGCCGTGCTCCAAGCAGACAGGCGTCGCCCGGCACCACACGGAGGGACCGGTCCAAGTCGAGTCCCTCTGCCATGCCCCCAGTGCACACAGGTTTGAGCATTTCGCCTTGTTTAAGGTCACTGTTGGTTCTGTTTTCCAAAGCAGGAAATTAGGACCAAGAAGTAGGGAAGAAAACTGAGGGCATTCTAAAAAGAGAAAGAAAAATAATAATAATAACTTTGCGACACAGTCAACAGAGAATCATGTGCCCTCTGAATAACCCCTCTAAAAATGGCACTTTGTGCCTTATAATAAAAGCGCTGCTTTGCTGACATCAGTTAGAGACACTTTCTTCAACACTTTGCTTCCTGTATCCAATTCTCTTACTCTCCAAGTCATTAAGTCAACGTGATGACCTTGAAGTTTTGACTCTAGGGTTCGAGATCCCTTGAATTTCATGTGAGAGTTGGGAGTGTGAGAGCCCGCACTGAGGGACAGTCCCGTTAACCAGTATCTGTCCCCTTCACTCTGTGGAATGGCCTTGGGGAATTTAAAATGACAGGGAAAAAAAATCATAGTATCCTCGCTCACAAGTTGTTTAAATTCTCATGGCAGTTTGCCATCAAACATCAAATTTGTTCAATTCACAGTGACTTCAAAGAGTGCAGAACAACAACCCGAGGGCTGCATTTCTCAAAAAATATGTCAGCTGTAAGAGGGGGAAAAAATGTTTCCTTAGGTAGATATAAAGAAAATGACACTCGGTACCTACACCCTCCTGTTTGCCAGAAGGTTTGATTTACGGATAAGCTAGTTTTTAAATGTAGCATGTTCCTAATTCTTATTCAATGACAGTTGAAAATTGGGCATTTAGGTGTAAAAAGAAAATACAAGGGGAAAAGAATTAGAGAGAAAAGTAAATTAGAACCAAAAAGGAACCAGAGTAGGTGAAAGGTGTCAGAGGCTGTGAAAACAGCCAGAAATCTTCCTTTATGTCCTTAGATGGGGCAGGGGACGTTGCGGGAGAGTCATCTTTAATGTCGTGAAATACGGAAGATTATCTTGGCTTGGTGCTGGGTTGGCGCCATCAGGGTGAGAAACAGAACTACGTGTGGGATCCCTGCGAAAGTTTCTTAGAAGGTTGCCCAGCGCCCTTCTGGCAGCTTCCAGTCCATGCTCATCTCTGGGCCATGTGTTTTTTAATGTACTCACTGCATCGGTTGCACCCTCGTCTCCACTGCTCTTCCTGGGACCCGAGACCTAGCCCCACCCTGGATCTCAGCCTCATGGCCCTCCCTTCCCCACTACCCTGCAGTCTACACTGCAGAGTCCAGAGCACAGGAAATTGCCCCCTGGCCTTCTTCTCCTAGCAAACGCCTACACACTTTTCTTTTAGAAGCCGCTTGCTGGTGGAAATCTTCCCTAACCTCTGAAATGAATCAGTGCCCAGGTGACAGCAGAGATTACAAATAGCAAGCCCCCAAACTTATCCAGGCAACAGTCATGTTTTAGTTTTGTTCTGAGTCCATATTTTTTAAATGTGAGTATTTCACATCAAAATCCAGATTATCAGCTTTTTTTTTTTTTTTTTTTAATTAGAAGATCTACTATTGCTGGACTCATATTCCCCGGAAGTTTAGCCAGAACAGAGGGGTGGGGGAAGGTGATGATCTTAGCCGCCATTTCAGGGAATATTCTCCAAAAGTAGCATTTTTTTGGACAATATTTTAATTAAGATATGTTAACGTAACTCTGGTTTAAATGATGCTGGGAGCAAGACTGCAAGATTCTCTGAGTACCTGTGAAGCAGCTGGCTGAGCAGAGGCATTACCCATGCCGGGAGGCAGGGGCTCTTTATTTGCATCACACCCAGTTCTTCAAGCTCCCCCAGCAAAATGTGCATCGTGAAGGGCCAGCTCCAACCCGTCCTGGTCACTGCCAAATCCCTGGTACAACTAAGAAGAGATGTGCTCTCCAGTCCGAAGGCTCACTTTGCAAATTGCTAGTAAATCCAGTGGTGCTTTCCAGGACAAAGCTTGCCACTTACCTGCCCTGTGATCTTGGGCAAGTCACGGAACCCCTCCTCATTTTATAAATAGGCCTAACAATGGTGATGATGGCACCAGTGTTAATGACCCTTCTCTCACAGTGTGCTCTGAGCATTAAATGAGAATATCACAGTGGAGGTACTATAGCAACTTAAAATGGTCACACACACAAGTTTTACTTATTCTGATGATTATGATAACGAGTGAACATTTACTACATTCCAGGTACTATGCAATCCACTTTATGGGCAATCTTCCTATGAGAAGCCACTGAAAATTGCCCATTTTATAGATGGGCAATTTTATAGAAACTCAGATTGCGTCATTTACCCAAAATCATCAGCTGCTATAAGGCAGACCCAGATCTGAACCCAGCTCTGTTGAATATTTCCAAGCAACATCATAGGGCTTAAAAAATTTTGAAGATCACAAAATCATTGTTGCAGTAGCAATGGAAACTGTTCACATGTATTGAGCCATTTCTTGTGTTAGGAGCCAGCCCTGCTGGCACATCACATGTCTTAGCTCTTTGAACAGTCACGAGGTGGGAAGCTGTTTTATCCTCTACTGTTCTTGGCTGGGTGGGTATGACAAAATATCACAGGTTTTATTGCTCAAGAGACGTGATGACCAGTTGAAATTGACCAAAGTTGTCAAGCTGCTGGAAGCTGATGGCTACCTTACGGGCTTTATCCTCCACTGTGTTTCCAATGGTTAGCCCAATGCCCAGCACACAGTAGCGGCTCAGTTAATATCTCTAGGCCTTAATATCTATGGGATAAGTGAATGAGGGAGCAAAGGCATGAACCTTGCTGACTCCTAAGAGGTGCTGTAAACACGATTTGACTGAAATCACACGTCAACTATTAAACGTTTTACACTATCCATCCTTTGCTCTAGCCTGGCGTGGAGACTCTTCTCAATCTGCCGGTTATTCACTAGACTAAGATAAAAATGGGTTAATTCCCCAGGATCCAATCCCTGTTAGCCTAGGAGTCTTTCTGCAACCAGTATGGGTTTACCATGTACGAGATACATGTGTTTAATTTAACCCCACTAAGTCTATTATTATCATCATCATCTCCAGTTTTCTGACAAAGTAGAAGCTGAAAAAGGTGAAGTAAATTTGCCCAAGATTCCACAGCTATAGTAAGGAAGGAGTTAGGCTCTGAAACTGGGTTTTGCCTGATTTCGGAATCTGTGCTGTTGACCCAAAGGCCCTGTGGATTAGCCCTGCTCTCAAATTGGGTCCTAGAAATTTGGAAAACGAAAATTGTACCACCTGACTGGGCATTTTCCCATTCAGGTCTGGGGAACTCTTAAAACAGTTCGGACAATTCCCCCTCTCACTTGTAAAACTTTTGGGAAGAAAACCACACGACGCTTTTAACACTGTTTTTGTATTTGTAAATGTGCTTAAGCTTCAAGGTCTGATATGATAGCAATCTTAATATCAACCAGAATTTTCACAAATGCTCATTTGTGATAAACTGTTCCACAGGCATTTGTGAATAACTTTCTATGGGGAGGGGAATCTGTCTCCTTCATATAGTATCTCTCCAGTTGGTCAAAGTCACTGAAGTCAGAGTTTTTGATGTTTCACACAGAATCTGAGCATAATTTATTTTCTGGAAAAATTGTAATAGGCTAATAAACATATTACTAAGTTCATAAGGGGGAGCATACAAGTCCTTTAAGAGAGCAAACAATTCTCAAGCAATTTAAAGACACCCTGTCATTAGTTTGGTGTGCTAATTACAAATCATTCTAATTGATTCAATAGTCTCCTGAAAGACTTCCATAATGTACTAGGGAAACACTTTATTAGCCAAGCTGAGTTACTGTAGGTTCTTAAAAGAAAAAAAAAAAAAAGCTTTCTTGAGAACAATATCAAGTCAGAATTTCTTCCTACGAGAGAAGGGCCCTTTCTTTGACTTTATTCTCAATGGGTGTTTGTTTCACTGTTTTGACTTCTTGCTTTTATTTAATGAATGCTAATGTGAGACAGAAAAGAAGAAAATGGACTTGGGTCCTTTCCCTACATCCATCTTGTCTCCTTTTGTAGGAAACATCTGTTGTTCATTCTTGACCAGGATCAATTCCCCTTTTTTCTTTAACAGTCCTGTGTTTTTCTTTCTTTTTTTTTTTTTTTTTTTCTTTTGGGAGCCACCATATCTCCATTGTCTGTCCAGGCAGATTAGATAGATTGACCTCCACCTTCTTGGAAGCAGGATGCACATAGGACCCAAGGCTGGCCAAAATACACGTTCGTTCTCTACCTGGTTCCTAACAAGTTCAGGACGGGCATGTGTCTCAAGGCAGGCCAATGAGAGTAAGCGCTGGTTGCCCTGGAATTGCTGAGCTGGGAGAATGTAGGTTAGGAGCCTGACGGGCACCACATGAGAGAAGCCAATGAAGAGGTGGAGACAAAGAGAGGTAAGGAGACTCCTGATATTATTTGATACTCTGGATTAGGTCGTGCCTAAAATCATTTGTACTCCTGGGTATTCCATTTAAATGGACCAATACATTCCTTTTTTTAAATTTTCTTTTTGCTCAACCTTCTTTAGGTCATGTTTATATTCACTTGAATGAATATAAAAGATTTTTTTTTTCACTAAAGGAATCCTTTAAAATAAAAAAAAAACTGATTTTATCAGTTAATTTTATCTCCTTAATATAAGACTAACTTCCTCTGAAATGGTTCAAATTGAAAACACTAATAGTTCCTTTATGTCACAACTGAAGACTGTTCATCTGACTTTTAGGCTCAAAACTTAGATAAGCAAAATATTTCACATGTCTATATTCTCAATCATTTTAATTTTGATTGAAAATTAAATCAATCAAATCCTCCACCTCCTCCTCCTTTAGTCTCCAAGAATGACTTCCTTGACTTGAGGAATCCCTTGATCCTCATTCTATGAGCTCCTCAGTGAGCATGAGATTTTGGAAATAAAAGCTGTGAAGCTCTGCTGTAAATCACCTCAAAGCCAAGGAAGCACAGAAACTTCTTCCTGCCTGATGTGGAAAGAGAATTATTCAACAAAAAACACAAAGTTCAAGAAAAAAATATAATTCAATTAAAAAAAAATACCCACTGCCACCATCTTGAAAATTAATTTTTGCCCAGTGAAGAAGAGCTTGAAGGAGCAAGTTGGCCATAGAGTCTGCAGAAAAAGATGATGGTAATACTCTTAAGAAAAAAACAAGACATTTGAATCTTATTCTAGTCTTGGACTCAAGACCATAATGGTCATTTCCCATTTTGGGTGTCAATTTGCCATCTGTAACATGGGGATAAGCAGATATACTTCTCCAAAAACATAGCAAAGATACAAGAGCTCCATGCCCACAATAGTTATGTAAGAATATAATCCAATATCCAAATCAAATCAATCTCCTAGACTGGTTCCTAAGGAGCCAAGTTTTATAGAGCTTTCCAGGTGATTCTGCAAAACCAGCAAGTCTGAGAAGGGGAAGCACTAATGCTTTTAGTAAAGCAGTGGCTCTCAAAATAATTTAGATTCACCAGTGAAGTTGCTTATAAAAATAAATGTCCCTGGGCTATACCCTCAGGCCTGCCACCATGAGGCCAGAGATCCTGCCCATTCAAGAAGTAACATTGGTGACTCAGAGCCTGGAGTGGGAACCAAAGCCATAGATGACCCTCCAGAAAGCCCTCTCTTCCTGCTGGCTGGCTTGGCCTTTGTTGTTCTAAGAAGCAGACCCCACAGAGCAAAGAGTCTCTGGGCTGCTTTGGGGAGCCCATCACAGCAGCCTGGACTGGTCATGTTGATCATCTGTGGGGACAAATTGGTCTTCAAGAACTGAAATCAGACTCTCTGGTTTCCACAAATATAACATAGCAGACGGTTGCTTTTGTGTTTTGCTTTTTAAAAGTGAAAGGGCATTTTTGGTGGTCAGTGTGGGGAGAGCTATTGACAGTTCATGCCTGTGCAAAATGCCGTCGATGCTTCCATGAAAAATACTGGCCAGGGGCCAGGCCAACGTTCTCTGGGAATGAAAAGCTCAGAGGACAGTTATAACACAGCCAGTGGAGGAGAATCTTTGTTATCCGAAGACCTTGTGTGGTACTCAGTGAGGTGTGGTGTAGATCCAGCAAAAGGACACCCAAATTTGAAGGAGCTGACACAAATGTGGGGTCTACCCTTGGATTTGAGAATGAGCTCTGTGGTTTCTCCTACATGTCCCAGAGTTATGTCTGACATGAAGGGCAAGAGCAATGGTGGTCAGCATGAGAGACTCCACCTTGCTTTGCTTTAGTCCAGAAGTCACAGACCATAGGTCACATCTAACCCCCATTTTTGAACTCAAGACAAAGAATTTTGAAACTAAACACCCACAGAACTCTAAAAAATTCTTAACACTCACTGCCAGCACTTAGAATTCTTGAGATTTCCCATTGAAATCCCCACCTTGCGCTTCTTTTGAAAAAACTTCAAAGACTCGGGGACAGTGGGCTGTGTTTCCATGGCACCATGCTGGAGGTGATGAGCTACTGTTGCCCTAGAGGTGAGCCCTTCATCTTTCTCCTCTGGTGCAAGCATTTCTGGAACCAGCCTGGCCTTGGCAGGTATTTGCATTTGTGAGTTTCATGAAGTCATTTCCTCCTTCTGCAGAACACTTTTTTCTGTAAGTCTTAAATAGAATTGTTGCCAGAAAATGAGTGCGAGGAGCATGGCCATGTACTAGGTATCAGGTGAGTCTCTGGGGTGCACTTCACCAAGTGAGGGTCCTTGGCTTCCCACAGGAAAAAATTCAAGATGAGCCATAGTAGAGTGAAAGTAGATTATTCAGGGAGATACTCACTCCATAGCCAGAGCGCTAGGCCATCTCAAAACACAAGAGAGAGAGGCAGCAGGCAAGAGGCGGCCCCAGAGCATGAGGTCATCTAAGAAAATGAGGTCAGCCATGTAGTGTCGGGGTGGTTAGCTTTTATGGGCTCGGTAATTTCATGTAGCAAGTTGGGGAGTTATTCCAGCTACTTTGGGGAAGGGACAGGGATTCCTAGGAGTTGAGCCCTGCCTACTTTTTGGCCTTTATGATCAGCCTCAGACCTGTCACAGGGCCTGTGGGAGGGATTTTTAGCATGCTAATATATTACAATGAGCATATAATGGGGCTCAAGGTCCACTGGGAGTTGAATTTCCGCCGTCTTGATTCTAACCAGTTTTTGTCCTATCCTCAATGGCTGTGTCATTCTTTTTATGGTTGTGCCCTGCCCCCTTCCCTCCTGTCTCAGGATCACCTCAACTACCCAGATGGGCAAAACCAGGTGAATGGGTCCCATTTCACAGATGGAGAGACCAAACCCCAGGGAGGGGGCAGGATTTCCCTGAGATCAAAGAGCATCGTGACATCCATAAATCAGACCACTTCTCCCTTCCCCCCGGCCCCGACCCCCTCCACTTATTTCTAAGTGAGGTTATTACCCCAGCTCGCTTCAGGTGTTCCTGGCTTTGTGTCTCCATAAAAGAATGGGACTGAGCTCTGTTTGGCTTCCCCATCCTCTTCCTGACAGCGCTATTTAATGGACAAACAGTTTGTTTTATTTATCTGACAGGGTTTCTTCACATTGTTTCGGGTTATCAGCCCTCCCCTGCAGCTCATATTACAGCTTGTGCCGGGGTTCGACCCTCAGTAGGGTTCACTCTAAATCAGATCCTTATCGTAACTGCAGTGATAAATAGAGAGGCTCGGGGAGCCCACAGCCGGGTTATTTATTTAGTACCTCTGCGGATCATGTTTTATACAGCCGGGCCTTTTACCCATCCAGCTTCGGTTGCATTCAGGAACTAAAACCCAAAGCCCCTTAAATAATGTTCATTTAATAGCTGACGTTTTTATGAAATAAGTCTGTGTGGAAGGGGCTGGAATGGGATGATGCAGACAGAACACTGGAGCTGGGTTTCAGAGTGTGTGTGTGTGTGTGTGTGTGTGTGTGTGTGTGTGTGTGTGTGTGTGTTTGGTGAGGGGAGTTGAGAGAGGAGAGGACCCGGAGGGAGGGCTTTGATTTTCAAGTTTCTTCCAAACCAACAGAGAAGGCTTTGCTTTCAGGAGATGTCTCCCTTGGAGGTCTCTGGTTTTTAAAAAGAGAATTAAAAAAGAGAAGTCGGAATTAAGGTATACATTATGCTTCTCGGGGAGGTGGGCAAATGGGCATGAAGTCTTCCACGGGGGTGCAGGGTTGTTTATGTGGGGCAGGGAGGAGGGGTTCTCTCTGTGAAGTATCTTGGACAGAACCTTCTGGGGGGTGGGGGGGTGGGCACGGGAACCGTCTGGCGGGAGCCTCATTTCCATCCTGTTCCTCAAATACAAACTTTTGACATTTTCCACCAGTGAAGTCACACACACAGTCATTGTATTGTGTGTGTGTGCACTGTGCATGTTAAATGTGTTATTTGGCCCAAAGTCATTATTTCATATAGCCAACTTATTATTATTTTTTTTTAGAATCATCCAACAGCATTTTTTTATTCTTTTTTTGAAAACACTAGCAGTTGAAAATATGCAAGCAGCATAAACAACTTTCAACTGTCAAGTCCAGTGGGGACATCTGGGTGCACAATGCCACTGCCCTTTCCTTCCAGGGTTCCCTGGGTCACCGTCAGAGCCTCCCCCAGTTAGAACTTGAAGGAAAAGGTAGGGTCTTGTTTAAGTCGTCCCCAACTGAACTGTACCTTCCAAGAGAGGCAGGAAAAATAGCCTTTTGATGTGCCCCACAATGGAAATGCAAATTCTCCCCCATCTCCTAGATACCTGGGCCCGACTCACTCCTCTCTACTGTAATCTGCTTAGCTCGTGCAGTGAATGACAAAAACAAAGAGCCTTTCTGTAAAAGAAAAAGAAGAGGGGAGAAAGTGGATTCCGTACCCTTTTTCTTCGTCCTCGCCAAATCCTCGCTCCGGGGTTTCAGCACGCGGCAGCGAGCACTGGGCATGTAGTCTGTCTTTCTGTTTGCTGTTCACCACTGAAATGATGACACCATCCCTGGAGGGGCCTCTAACCAAGGAGCTGGGACGTACTTGGCAATGCTTCCTTAGCTTGGGATCTGGGGAAGGCTCTGGGAGCGAGGGCATCCTGATTGATCTTTCTAAGAAATGCCACCTATCGGGCTCAAAAATGTGAGATGATCTCTGGGCAGGGATGGCCTGAGCCCTCTTGCTGAGTCATAGAGCGTGGCTGTGAGGATCCCTGCATCACAGCACGCACAGGCTGCCAGGGAGGAGTAAGATAGGACCCTCTGGATGGAATGGAGCACCAGGGGCTTCACGCCGGTACATGACCGGCTCAGAGGTCTGGAGGTTTTAGGGAACCTGGGAGGTGTCATTCAGTGTCAATGCTCAAAGATTCAAGACAGGCAAAGAGGTCAGGCTCTGAAATGCATGAGAGTTGAGTGCCTGGCCCAGCACCTAGAAGATGCTTCACACTGGCTCGTCAACCAACAGGACACCACAGCGAAGGCACCATTGTTGGGGGAAGACGGGGACGAGACTGTGATCACCATGGTAGGGGAAGGAAGCCACGGTTAGAACCACATGTAGATAATCAGAAAAAGACCGTGGGTTCATTTGGATTTCTAAACTTCTAAAAATGATGGTAGTTATGTATACTGAAAAGAATTAATCAAGAATTATCAAGGGGAGAAGGGTATAGATCAAGTGGTAGAGCACATGCTTAGCATGCATGAGGTCCTGAGTTCAATTCCCAGTACCTCCATCAAAAAAAAAAAAAATCTAATTACCTCCCCCTGCAAAAAAAGTAAATAAGGAATTATCAAGAAATGCATTCCCTCGCTATTACTTTTATTCAGTAACTCATATAAGTACTTATTTTGTGCCAGGCACTGTTCTCAGCACTTTACAAGTATTAATTTATTTAAGCCTCATTACAATACTCTGGCCTAAGCCCTTATGCATCATTGCTGTTTAACAGATCTGGAAACTGTGGCCTTGGGAGGTTAAGTAACTTACCTGAAGTCACTTTGCCTCCACGTGGGACTCAATCCCAGGCAAGCTGGCCCCAAGTCCGAGGGCTTCTCAGAGACCCCAGAAGCAGATCGCAGATACACCACATTTGGGCTATCTGCCTTCAGAGGGGCCACATTCAAGACTCGCCAAGGCAGGACTTTGCTGTCATTTTCAGGATTTGTCCCTATCACTAATGCCTTAAATCTGTTCTACTCACACCTGACCACCCGCTTCTATGATCTGAAACATCTGCTGAGCATTGATGGCCTGTCTTTCTAGTTCTTGTCTGTCTGTTGGATCAGATTACAGGCATCTCATTGTGCCCTGAACTCTGGTATTTTGGGTCCTCTGTTCCTGTTTGCTCCCCAGGTGTCTCTGCCTTACGTGGATAGATCTAACTGCTCATACTCAGCTCTAGGATTCTCCCATCTCCTGCACCTTCCTGCTCCTGATCCCTGATGGTCTCCCGCATCCATCACTAGCCTGCAGATAGCATCACATCCACTGCCTGCTAGGCAACAGATACTCAGTGAATGTTTGTTGAATGAATGCATGAGCGAATAAACGTCAAGTAAACAAACGAGCCCTCTACCAAGTGCTAAGGCCCTAAACCTGGTCTCGTAAGGTGCCCTCCCACTTGAGACAATTATCCAAACACATTAATCCCTGAAAGAAGCTGGAACCAGGTCATTACTTTGAGCAGAAAACAGAAGTTAAAAGCAACTCTTTCTTCAAGTCCCCAAATGTGGTTTCAGCACCGAGGGTTCAAACTCATTCCAGCTGGAAGGATTCCATCCTTAACATCTTTCTAAAAAGCACTGGGCAAAAACTTATGGGGAAAAAATGCTGGCAAAATAACGTAAAAGAAATGAACAAAATACAGAAATTTTATCTTATATCTCCAACCCCCAACTACAGCCACGTGTCCTACAGATTCTAGAATACATCATGTTCCTTCCCCCACAAGACCCTGGACCACTGTTCCTTCAGCCTGGAACGCTGTCCTGGCCCTTCCTTAGTTATCAAGTTCCCTCACATTTATTCCCTCGAAGTCATCTCAATCATTAATTCCTCACAGAAGATTTCTCTGACCATCCCGCCTAAGTCAAATCTTACTGCAGATTGTAGCATCACATCCCTCTTCTCTACATTTGTCAGAGTTACATTTTCACTTTGGGGTGTCAGTCTGATCAGCGTTGGACTCCTCCAGTCAAACATTCGCTGCATCGGGCCAGAATTTGTGCTTTACGTCATGCTAATATAGTATCTGACATAGTGTAGGTTGTCAATAGTCTGCTGAATGAACAAGTGTATTAGATCCATGTCTCAGCTACTGTGAGTGTGACTTGCTAACAGCTCACAGTTACCCTCCCTTGAGAATTGCCTTCAGCTGATGGGAACTACCTCAGCCAGGAGATTAAACTCTGCCCAGGGCTGCCTGTAGCAAATGACTGGATGATTTGAAGGTGAAAAAGGCTGGTGCCCCACAAAAGGGTACCACTTCAAATCCTCTAGGATGGCTATGATGAAAACGATAGATAGTCACAAGTGCTGGCACAGACAGGGAGGAACTGGAACCCTCATACTTTGCGGGTGGGAATATAAAATGGTGCAGCCGCTGTGGCAAATAGTTTGGCAGTTTCTCAGAAAGTCAGCCATAGCAATTCCAAGCAATCCAGGAATTCAATTCCTATGATGTAATCTGAGAGAAAAGAAAACAATTCACGCAAAAATATGTACAGGTACATTCACAGAAGCACTATTCACAAGAGCCAAAAGGTCGGGAAAAACCCAAATGTCCATCAACTGATAAATGGATAAACCAACTGTGGTATAACCTCACAATGGAATAGTATTCAGCCTTAAAAAGGAATGAGATACTGATAAATGCTACAACGTGGATGAACCTTGAAAACAGAATGTTAAACAGGAGAAGCCAGACACAAAATGCTATCTAGTATGTGAGTCCATTTATATGAAACGTCCAGAAGAGGCAAATCTATAGAGACAGAAAGCACATTCATAGCTTCACGGGGCTAAAAAAAAAAAAAAAAAAAAGATTTGCAGATACTAACTAAAATATAGAAAATAGATAAATAACAAGTTCATACAGGGAGCCATATTCAATATCTTGTAGTAACTTACGGTGAGAAAGAATATGAAAATGAATATATGTATGTTCCTGTATGCCTGAAGCATTGTGCTATACACCAGAAATTGACACAGCATTGCAAGCTGACTATAGTTACTATAGTTCAATAAAAATACATTAAAAAACAAACAACCCCAAAACATAGTTTCCAGGGGCTTGGGGAGGGAGGAGTGGAAGTGATTACTAATGGAATTCAAGATTTCCTTTTGAGGTGAAGAAAAAGTTCTGAAATTAAATAGTGGTAAAGGTTGCACAACACTGAATGTGCTTAATGCTACCTAATTGCACACTTTAAAACAGTTACACTGGTAAATGTTATGTTATGAGTATCTTGCTACCATATAAAAAGAAGGCCTGGCACCTTGCCCCAAGGCAAGGAGACCTGGGTGGCCTGACCTACGCTTTGGAGTGTCCCACAGATCAGGCCAACTTTAGACCTTACGTAGGAGCACATCCTTGGCTGGCATCCTCCTCTGCCCTGTCCTGTCCCTCCCGGCCTTACAGTTTTCACCTAAGACCACTCCCTTAGTAAATCAAGGATTTCTTCATGCCTGTGTCAGGATCTGCTTCTGTGGCACTTGACCTAACACAATAAATGAACCAGCAAATAAAATGGATGTGGAAATAAAAACGTTAAATACCCAAGCCCTCACAGCTAGGAGCTGGGATTCAAACCACGTGGGTTTGACCCCAGAGTCTACTCTCCAACCTGTATGCTGCCTCCCTGATGAGTTTACCAAAGGAAACCCTGTCTCGTCAGGTCAGGACTGTGGGGCCAGACCATGTTCCTGTAGGGACCATGGTTCTGCCTTCTTGGAATATGTCTGCACCTCAGTCTAAATAGGAAGCCTATGTAAGTGGTCCTTTCCCTGGGACCTCAACCCTCATATAATGTGAAACAAAACAAAATTTAAAAATGATGGAAACAGCCCATCTCCCCAATCCTTCCATGTAACAGAGAAGTTATTGTACGTGGAAAGTCAGCTGTCCAAGCTGACAACACCAGAGTCTCAAAACATATAGAAAGACTACATTAACTCACTTACCCTTGTGAAGACCTTAATCCTATTCCATCATTGAACAGCTGAAGCCCCCAAATAAATCTCTATTTAAAGGCAAATTTGTAAATTCCTAAGAGTAGTCATAATAACAGTATTGTCATTTTTACTGAACATGCTCAGAGCAGTGGATTATTTATAGCATTATATTCAGTGTTAAACACTTCAGGACACAAATGTAAACTCTTTTTAGAGTTTGGGAGTTTATGAAATATATAATAATAGAAGTAAAATCTAGTATGGGGGAATGATGGTGAGAACTTACGTGACCGAATTAGTAATGTTTTCAAATGTCACTAGTTTAAGTGTAAACCAAAAAAAAAAAAAAATTTAATTCATTAAGAACAAAGCAAAAAGGAAATTCCAAAAAGAAAATGAAATACATAACTACCAATGTTTCTAGAGTTGAAAAAAATGTTCCATGTAGAGTAAGAAATATGAGTAGATATGATTTACAAAGTCAATAAAAATACTGAGTATTTTTCCATAATCGACTTTCCTGCCTCTCCAATTAATAGAGAACTTATTATGGCTTTCTGCATGATGATTTGGAATGCCAAGTCCTTTGGTCCTAAAACCTCAGGGCAGATGAACAATTTAGGTGATTAAAAAAAAAAAACGCATTTAGAAAATGATGTTCTTAAAGGCCTGCGGGAAGAAATTCACACCATTCTTTACAATTTCATTAGAGGAGAGAAATAAATGTCTGTCAAATTAACTTTGCTCCATCTCTTAAAGGGCAGAAAACACAACAACAGATGCAAATCCCAAAGTACAACTTGCTTTCTCTCAGTCGTCTTGATGGGAAAGATGGTGGTTTCTGCCATAGGTAATGCAGGCTCCCATCAAACACTTCAGCTTCTGGATCCAGCTAGCATAATATTCATCCCTAATGTGTCCAGATGTGTGTAGCGAAGAGGTGGGAGGAGAAAAAGAAGGGCAGCAATAATGACTCTCTACACTTGTCCCTGGGACGTCCTACTTCCTTCGCCTCATGACTTAACTTGAAAGCCCAGTATCCCCTAATCGCAATTCTAAAGCTAAATGCTTGATCTCTATTCCAGCAACCAAGCTTGTTACCTGGCTGCAGGTGACCCAAGTCAATAGAAGCATGATGACCACGATCGGTTGTCTCATTCATACCTGTACTACTGCTATGTAATAAACTACCCCAAATTCTAGTGGCTTAAAACAATAATCAGGAATCATTTCTCATGCCTGGGAGTCAGCTCATCTAGGCTATTGGGCTGCAGGTGGTTCTGGTCCACAGGTGTCTCATCCTCTCCTGACACCAATGGGCTACCCCAGGTATATCATTCTTGCGGCATCAGCAGGGGTGGGCTGGGGCTTCACACCCTCTCACTTCTGTCTCATTTTATTAACCAAAGTAATTCACATGACCAAACTAAGAGCCAAGGGTGGGGAAACATACTCCTCCCTTTTTTTGGGGGGAAACTTCAAAATCACCCAGCAAAGGGCGTGCAGAGTTGAAGAATTGGTGCTACTAGTTCAATCTACCATGTTTATCATTTTTTATATTTATTCATATGTTTATTTTCTTATTCATTTATTCTTTCATTCATTCATTCATGCAATACATACTTAGTACAAATCTTGTATTGGACATGAGGATAAGATCCCCGTTCTCCTGGGACTTGTGTTTTCATGAAAAAGACAAACAACAAATGGATAAAAAATAGGATATTATCATAGGTGTTGTGAAGAAAATAAGTAACACTCTGACCTGAAGAGAGATGGGATGATGGAAGAAGGAGGAAGGCTGATCTAGAAAGAGTTGTTGGGGGAGCACCCCTCCCACTGATCTGCCTGATTTGCACCGGTGGTCAAGTCATGAAACTTTATGCCTCCCATGCACCACGTGACTTGATGCCAGTCCTGAAATACATTGATTAGCTCACTATTGCACCATTTGTGTCTCCTGGCATTTCTCGGCAGTAGGCTGGGTGGGTATCAGATAACAAAACACGGGTCACATAGGACAGTGCGGTGCAAGAAAGAAAGCGTGGTCCCAGGGAGACTGAAATTAACTCTCCAGGAGAAGAGAAAACTAGTAAGAACAAGGTAAGGGACAAAAGGTAGAGGGGATTTTGCAGGTGGGCAAGAGATCTGAAAACTACTGACCCAAATGCTTTGTTGTATTGAGCTGCCCTTCCCACACAAAGCATTCTGAGAACACAAGGCAGTGTGAGGGAAGGGTCGAGTAAAGACTTGCCAGCTTCATTAGATCAGCTCTTCATAGCAAACTGTGCCTTTTCCTTAAAAATATAACACTGGAAATTGACACACAATATTGTAAACTGACTATAACTCAATAAAATAAAATTAAAAAAAGAAAAAATATAATATAGTAATATAATTTTTGCACACAAGATGTATGCAAAGGAAAGTTGATGACCTAGTACACCAGAGATGAAATTCTTGGGTAGGGTGTATAATGAACAAAGCAATATATCATTTTTTTCCAAATTAGGAAACAGGCTCACAGAAGTGAAATGATAACCTCAGGGTCACCCAGAGCCTGGACCTGGGGCCTAATGCCCCTTCCGTCTGCTTGATAATCTTCCATTCCAACAGGGATCTTGACTAGGGAATCAATGCAGTTTGTTTGGGATTGAATATTCATTTGTTTTAAAATCAGAAGTTTATTTTGTTTGTTTGTTTTTTCCCTGGGAACTCTGTGTGTGGCTTCTTTATTGTATTTTTAATATATTCAAATTACAGTTCCCTTTTCTTTTTCACCCTCTAAGAAGAGTAGGCAGAATTCAACTGATATTGACTTTTACTAAGACAAATTCTAGATTTATTGACCTGAGAAATAAATATTAATAGAGGTTAAATTGGGGTCAATTTTTACTCCAAGAGATGATAAATCTTGATATTTTTTTTCCCCTGGTTGGTTGGTCAATATCTTCTCTGTGCCATCCATGCGTGCTCCCACCGTCAGGTTCTCCCAAGGGAAAAGACAGCTCCCGAGAGGGATGCAAAAAGAGCAGTGTCTCCCGCGTCACCACTCTGCCTTGTAAGGTGCTTAGGACACACAGATCTCAAGTTAACCCAGCTGGTTATCACAAGACTTTCACTATTCCCTAGGCCAAATCACGTGTCTAAAAACATCAGGAGCTTCCTTGGTATTTCAGCAATCAATTTTAGGGTTTTTTTTTTTTTTCACACACACTCACACAATTCTCATCCTTTGCAGATCATCCACCATAGTAAGAGAAAGATATAAAACATATGTAGGTAATCCTAGGATTTCACTGAAGGGAAGTGTTTCAGCTTCTCCACTAAAACTCTGAAGACAAGATTCTCTCTCCGGTGCTGTCCACCTGTTTCTGCATTACTATTAAAAAGATGGTGATGAATATTTCATTCAACAAATATTGACTGCCTGGTATTTTCTCCTAAGTCATACTTATATATGCCAAGCACTGTTTTAAAAGCTCTATATATTAACTCATTTATTCCTCATAACCACCCCATGAGGTGGGCACGATCATTATGGTGCATCAGATCCATCAGTCAAAGAAACTGAGGCACAAAGAAGTTAACCTGTCCAGGATCACACAGCCAAGATCTAAACCTTGGCAGTCAGGTTGCAAATCTGTACTTGCTCCAACCACTTTCCACAGTGTATCTTACAATGCTGGGTTCTGAGAGTGCAGCAATGAATGAGACATTCAAAGTATGTGTGCTTATATTTTTGCATGTACTTTTAAACACAGAGAAATGATGGGAAGTTTATATAAAAACTCAATAGAAACAGAGAGATGTAGAGAGAGTGAGCTGTTATCTTTGGGCAATAGAAACTTAGGTATTTTTCTTTTTCCTTGTCCTTGCTTCCTACACTTCCCACAATTTTGTTTGTAAGGTAATATGGGTTATCCAAGAACCATGCAAAGAATTGTAAGTAAGTCAGGAGTGCAAATTCTTCACAATTTAAATTGCCATTAATTCCAAGAATTATAGATGAGCTACAGATGCCCAAGGAGCTGTAAGAAATGATACTTCATTCAGAATAGATCAAAAGTCAGAGCAGAAATTTTCCAGGACACTGTTCCACTATTAATTAGTAATATCTCTCAATAAATTAGGAATGTATTTGGCTGCAAGTAATAGAAAACCTAGCAGTAGATTAGACAGATTGTTTAATCTGTCTATCTACCATCTTTCTATTTATTTATGTTTCCCTATCTAGAGGTCCAGGAGTAGGTAATACTTTGTGTTGGTGTAGAGTGTCAACAATATTGTCCACATTGATCTCAGAAAACCAGCTTTTTAGATCCATTGGAAGTTCTATCTTTCACATTTCAGCTTTGAGTTCTCATGCTTGTCATGTCATAAATCGCAAGTTGGCTGTCTTGGCTCTCAATGTCATGTAGCATTAACAATGTCAACACACATGTTGACGGTTTGTGTGTTATTTAGTATATTTAGTCTTAGCTGTTCTGGTGAATATGTGCTATATTTCATTATGGTTCTAATTTACATTTCTCTGATGTCCAGTATGATTAGTGGTTAGTTTATATACTTACTTGCAAATGTCTATTCAAGTCTTTTGCCCATTTTATGTTTTATTGTGTTGTCTTTGTCTTATTGATATGTGGATGTTTATTTATTTTGGATACAGATCTTCTGTTGAATACAATATTGCCCATCCACACCACACACACAAAAGGTATAAAGAAATGTATTTCTTTATGTATTTATGAATATGTTATTGTATAGTTGCCCAAACACATTACCTCATTTCACTTAGGATCTGGCAAAAATTTTATGGATGAAATAAACTTCTAACTTTTTTCAATTAGCTTATGCATTAAATTATGTAGGGACCATTTCTCTCATTTTTGCTTTTAATTGTGAATACTTAGACTTCATGATACATTTAAGAGGAATTAAACTAACCTAAGAAGTTCTTAATTTATTATAAAATGATGTTTGTATCTTTTACCATAAAAAGTAATGTGAGATTTGTCCCAGCCTCACATTTGGAATGAAGCCTGATCCAAGCATTGCTCCCTCAGTAAGAGGGAGTCATATTCTACTAACCGAAACTTCCGTTATGTTAATGTCGATGTTTTGCAGATTAAAATCAGGGACAATTCAAATAAGATGCTGAGATTTCTTCTTCCATCTCCAATAATTTGAGGCTTTGAAGTTAAGTGTAGTCGAATAGAAGATCTATGTGTGACTGTTTTAGCACTTAGCCATGTATGGTAAATATTAGTGAAGATACGTCCACACTAATAAGTGTTGGATCTCTTTGTTTATTTCAAGCCCATTTGTCTTCTGAATAGGCACACTGGTATATTGCATGTACACTCTGGTGGGCTCTTGTCTTCAGTCTGTGGGTTATAAATGCAATGCATTTAAGGCATTGGGTATCCTGTAAAATAATAATAATGCCACTTTATTTCCCTCCCTTTCTGTCAAACTCACCGACACTATAATAAATTCCTATTTAGCGTGGGCGATCCAAACAACCAGGAATCCAAACAATCACAAATCTTGACTAATCTGAGTTTAGATAGGGATATGGGAGGACTTTATCCAACAATATTGGGAAGAGGGCCTCTAAGCTCATATTTTTTATTGCCTTCTGAATCATCAAAGGAAGCTTACAGTGTGATTCAAGGCAATTTTAGTATGCATGTTTTGTGAATTTCTTTTTCATTTTGAAAATGGATTATTTATAACATATGTAAATGACATATAAAATGTATATAAACCTCTCAGTTTACCAAAATATTAGTCAATAGCTATTTCGTGGGCATTTATCATACACTCAGAATTGTGCTGGACAGAGTGAAGAATATAGGCAAAGTATATTTAAGGAGAGGGATGGCGTTAACATTCTTAGAACAGGGGAAGAGCAAACTTGGTGAGCTTTGCGACATAGGCCCCACGTGTGACAAGAGCTCAACAAAGCATACACCCCAGTGTGACGAAGCAACGGGAGACAGTGGGACTTAATCTGAGTCTTAAATCTGGGGTAGGCTGGAGATGAAAAAGTGGAAAAGTGACATATGCAAAACCTTCAAACTTCAGTGGCTTAAAAAAAGACGGAAATTTATTCTCACAGAAAAGTCATCAGGACAATGACTGACATAGTTCCATTGTCAAGTTGCTTTGCTCACCTCATTTTCCAACTGATTTTTCATTGTACGTAAAGTAAGTAGGATAAGGTTAGACACACACTAAGAGCAAAGCAAAAAGGGGCTATTCTCGTTTCACACCCGCTAAGGGCCAGGCACTCCGCTAGGCCTCTGCCACCTTTTCCCCATAAATCCTAGCAATGATCCTATAATAATTCTACGATCATATCTATCTCACAAGTAATAAAACCAAAGTTCAGAAGTGAAATATCTTGTCCAGTATCACAGTGTAAGAAGCAGGAATAAAACCTAAATCTGTCATGTTCCAAATTGTACGCTTTTCCCATTACATTTCACTTTAGTGTTGTGTTTTGGAATTAATGCCTATAAACTGAGTCATGCAAACGCCCTGGGCCTTTTTCGGCCTTTGGCCATCAGCTGAACAAAGCAAGGGAACTCATTCCTCAAGGACATTTCCAAAGGACCCTGGGGTCTGGATTCTGAATTCCAGCCACTTCACTTCAAAGAGAAGTTCCCGGTGATGCCATCTGATTTAAGTCTCCAGGAAGAGCTGACCATTTAAGCCAGTATTTCTCAGGAGACTTCCCACCTCCAAATCCCATAAGCTTCCCAAATTTCACTGGTTTTCCACTTCTCAAAAGGAAGTTCAGAAGAAACTCCCAAGTCACCAAATATGAAGTAAGCTCAGATGTGCACCTAGTGCTAAGCCAAAGCAAACCCATTTATATTCCTGTAGCGTTACACTGATGTCCAAATATTCTTGTAAGTGAAGTGATACCTTTTTAACAAGCATCAGCTTTACACTCAGTGAGACCAGAAAACTCGTACAAACTTGTCCCAGTTGTTGAGCAACTCATGGAAATCTCCATTTTAGCATGTGCTACTTTTATTTTAATCCCAGTGTCCAGTGTATTAGATAACATTTGGTAGTCACAGCTTAATACGGGGTGTTGTTCCCCTTTTACTAGGTGTTAGCAGACATCATATCACTGAAGTTCCCCTTGATGTGATCCTAGCCCAGCCTTCACCTTTGCTTATTTAGGTAACCAACCGTTGTCAGGAAAAAATGCCTAGCTACCTCTAAGTCAAGTGAAGATGGCTGGGACTGGGCAAAGAATCATGGGGTCGGGGGCGGGGAATGTCTTGATTATTTCTCAATGTCCCTCATGTCTAATCTTCTATTTCAAAAGCCCAAAGAATCCCATTCACTCATGTCTAAGGGTTCTGAGAATGAGAAACTGATTCATCCCTACGAAAACATAAACACAGTTGAGGTACACACCAGAACGCTACGTTTGTCCATGAGAATGATTTGTTGATTTATTTAACACAGATTCGTTGAATAGATGCCTACTAACAGCCAGACACCATGCTGGATCCTGAAGACACAACGGAAAACAAAGCATTGTCATGATCTTTATGAAGATAATATATTTGTAGAGGGACAGGTATTCATCAACTAGTCCCACAGACAGAATTATAACAAAGACATGTGCCACCACAGAAAAGTGTATGATACCAAGAGAGCCTAAAAAAAAAAAGAGAGACATGTGGCCCAATCTAGCAAGTTATGGAAGGCTTTGTTCAGAAAAAGACCCTGAAAAGAGAGGGAGAGAGAGAGAGAGAGAACATTCTAGGCAGAAGACTATCATTGCAAACCCTATTTAAAAAAAAAAAAAATCCCCAAATTTGGAAATTAGGCAAAAAGATGGCTGTGGGTCTTTTCAAGGTCATAATGGTGTATTGTCTAAAAGGTCCACCTGAGGATTATTTAATTCTCTAGGGCACACTTTTTCTGTAAATACCCAGATAGCAAATATTTCAAGCTTTATTTTGAGCCTGGGCTATATATAGTGTCTGTGGCATATTCTTCTTTGTTTTTCAACCCATTAAAAATGTAAAAAACATTCTAAGCTCTCAACTTGTACAAGAAGAGGCCATGAGCTTCAATTGGCCCACAGGCCATGATTTGTCAACCCCTATTCTAGGAGCGTCTACTTTTAGTTGCCGTAGTCTTTACTATTGATTGGGGCTCAGACTCTGGGACGTTACAGTTAACTTGGAGATATTTTTGTCTGGGAGAGAAGCAAATGATTTCTTCTTGTAGAAAAATATAACCCAAAGATTACGGTTTCATTGCCTTGGAGTCCACTAACCACTTTTGTATCTAAACTAACAATCTTATTCCAACATTCTTTTCCTAGTACCTAAAAATACTCAGTTTCTCAAAAGCTCTTGGAGCCAGCATTACTATCTTGTTGGCTCCTTCATTAAGGAGCTTAATAAATCTTTGCGCCTGCTCACTTTGTATTTGTATGGGAGTCTTGTCTGTCTGTCTCTTTATTTAGCTCTGCTCTGGTTTCAGAGGGCACTGTTACTTTCTTCATTTTCAGATCCTTGGGGCTACCTAACTGTAGCCCCCAAGTCCTGTAGCATTTATTTCAAACTTACAGTTCCATCAGATTACTCTGTGCAGTCCATGTATAATATCCTTGGCAAATTATGGAATGCCTCTAGTAGATAAAATATATTTTAATGAATGAAGAGGTTAGTATTTCATAAACCCGAGAAAGTGTAAACTGACTTCCACTATCAACAGTTTAAAATCAATTTGGAGGCATTTGGAAAGCATTTTAAAGAGCAGCTAGACATCAATAAAATTTAATTAATTGGTTCTATGGATGCACATGTAAATTGGGTGTTAATTATGCTAGCAATGCTCTTCCATTAAAAATTAAGCTCATGATTAGTAACCAAGAAAAACAAGCCGTCATTCTATAAACAAGTCTCATTCCCTTGTATTTGAACCCAACCTTTCGGTAATTAAATCATAACTCTACATTTACTCAGACAAGTCTGAGCCCTGATGGATGACTGGCGAGTGAGCTTCACTTGGCTGTTCCATAAAAACAATTGATAACTGTGGAGATAAGTTATGTGCGATTGAGCTGCCCTTTAATACAGGACTATTGAATTATTGAAAGTTCCTTCCTATCTAATTGACACCAAACAAAGGAATGGTTGACAATTGCAAGAGGTAGAGTGGAGATTAGTGATCATTTCAGAGCTGATGACATTTGAAGATGGAAGGCCTAGAACAAGAGGTTACAAGCTAGAGACTCTGAGTCTTTTCTGTAACCCTTCTCTCTTCACTCCCCCCACCCCCAAGATGAAGTTCTTGCATTTGGAGATAAAAATTTAATGAGTTTTTTGTTTTGTTTTGTTTTTGATATACTGTAGCTGTATCACCCTTTTGGGTTTCCTCAATTTATTTTTTTCTAGACTTCTTGGGAGTCAAAATCGAATTCAAACTCAGAGCTGAGATCAACTCCGATGGGATTTCCTGATTAACAATGACTTAAAGCTACATTTCAGACCAAGAAAGGGATAAAATTCTTGAAGCATTCTACCCACATCACTTGGTTTTCTTTCACTCAATACATTTTAACAAGAGAAATGGAGTCCATATGCTTCTGATCCACCTTCTCAAGAGCCATCAAGGCACTGTTTTATTAGAGCAATTTGATGGGGCATTTTATCTATTTCAGTGAGCCTTTTGATGTCCCTTTTCTTAGTCATGGAAAATTGGGTTTGCAGAAAACACAAACGTATCCCCTCTCATTCCCCACATCCAACAAGGAAAAAAAAAAAATGGAAAGGCTTCCAAGACACAGAAAAGTTAGGGAAACTGCTCAGGGGTTTTCCTAACTGACTAAATTATAATGTCTTGATAAAGGAAGAAGACATCAGAAAAGCGTTAGTGGTGGGATTCTGCTCTCGATTGATTTTGAAGAGGATGTCCTCATTTCCACCTGAGGCTGGACTTCTCCAGCTATTTCTCCTTTCCAAAATGCTCTGGTGGAGGCTCCGGGGGTCAGGGAGAGACTCACATGCATAGAAAAGACATTTCAGGAAGGAGAAAAGAGTTCCATCCTGATGATTTGAACTTCTGCTTCTCACTACATGTTATGTCTAGAGGCATTCCATGAGACCCAGCAAACCTTTCACCTTTTTGGATTGGGAAAGACCCTGGAGACCACGCAAATTTGAATTTTGACCGTCACTTATTTCTGTTACATGTGCAGAGACCTATTTACACTTCTGTGTAGAAACACATGTTTGAGGATGCACATGCGTGTGTTTCCATGGGAACATGCTGCTCTGAAATAGTGACTTTTACTCAAGAGCAAGTCATCACATTTGGAGAGGAAAAAAAATACCCCAGCTGCCTTTGTTGGGACTTGCAGCCCATTACAGAGTTACCCCATTCATACTTTCTTCATCTGCGCAGGTAAGTTCTGCTGACCCATTGCTTATAGAAATGGGGCAGGAATAAGAATCAGAGCAAGAGGTTTATGAAACTGTTGGTCAATTTGGAGACATAAAGACTCTTTGTTGCCATCTTCTTTTAGTCCAAGTCTATTGTGGGAGCACTTTCTGTGTGGCCGGGCTTTGCTGTGACTGCTGAGATGGGTGAGGAACAGGAGAGAGTGGTTTCACCTTCCAGCAGCAAGAGCAGAGGGGAGAACACAATGAGTGGTTGAGCACATAATAGTCACAAGATTGTCCAAGAATGTGTTTTGCAAAATTGTGAAAATGTATAGAGGTGAAAGATCATCATCACTCAATGTAGAAAAAAAATGTTTTAAGGAGAAGACCAATAGGTTACTCTGAAAATGTTACTAAAAAGAGGCCATTGTGTGGGTAAGATGAGGGAGACGCGTAGGGCGTGACATTTAAGGAGGACTTCACCCTCCAGCATCCACTCTGCATTTGCAGGACCCTGAAAGTGAGTGTCTCCTTAAATTTTGTACCCTGGATGCCTGGCTCTCTGTACCCTAGTCCCACCACTACATGGGAACTGTGACCCTTTGACCTTCCCAAACTCCTCCTTAAAAGGACAGGATCAGTCTCTCTCTCACTGGAAAATAGGAATTTTATTTTCCTTTGTGTGACCAACACTGGCTAGCTATTCACCAAGCTATTTTCTTTGTTGTTGTCAGCTTATTTTCCTACAGATGAGAGAGGTGTGCTTGGAAATGGGGGCTATTCGTGGAATCAGGAAAGCCCATTCATTGGAAAAGAAGCTGAAACACTTAGGCTGCCTGAGACTCCCCACATGCATAATCTCATTTCATTCTCCCAAAAATCTTAGGAAGGGAGGGCCACAATCACCTATTTTTACAGTTCAAGGAACTGAGGCTTGGGAGAAGGTTGAATAACGTTCCCAATAAATGCCCAATCCAGGACTTAAACCCTGGATCCAGACCCCGTCTTTACCACCATGGGATGCTGAGTAATGACCTTTAGCTGCTTAAGAAAGGGAGCTAGAGAAAGGAAGTGGAGAGGGTGGGAAAAAGGAAAGTCATCTGGGGAGGAGGGAGGGAAATAATATATCTGAAGGCCAGACAGCACCTTGAGAGGAAAAATCCCCGTGTTGCAAGACTGGAGCAGGAAAAGGGACAGTCTTGTGGTATCTGGTGGTGTACTGGTTTCTGAGCGGCCTCTCTGCTGACCAGAGTCTCTCCCCCTTCCGCATGTCAGCTGCCCAAACCCAGGAGAGTAATCTCATATCCCCTCTTTCCACCTGTTTCCTCTGCAGCTTGAGGAGTCGCCCCCCTGCCCCCCACGGCCTGGGGATGCTTCATCTTCCCCTGCGGTCCCAGTCCACACAGGGCAGACTTAGAGCAGAGGGATGTCAATTGTGCTTGAACTGCTCAATCACTGCTGACATTTCGTTAACCACCCTGTGAACTTCTCCAGCCCGAAGTAGCAGCAACTTGTGCCCTTGAAAACTGAACAGAAAACAACCATATTGATTTTCTACTATCAACAAGAAAAAGACCGTTGCTCTCCAAGGAGCCTGTTCGTAATGCATTTCACACCCCTACTTCTTGCAGACCACCTCCTCCTGACATGGCACTAGGCTTCTGGAACCCCCTGCTATTTTGGACTCTAGAATTAACCCTGAAGTGCCAGCACCATCTCCAGGCTTCCCAGCCCTAAGATGGCAAGGAGTATGAGTGAGGTACCTGAACGGACATCCTGCTTTCTGTGGGATGGGCTCACTTAGAAATCATGAAGGCACTGGGGTCTGGGGTGGGGGAAGTCAGGGGTGATGGGCTACAGGAATCTATCACTGTAATATCATCCTTTAAAAGAGCACACTGTTTTGCTTCATTAAAGGCAGCGGAGTTTGGAATTAACAAATACACATTACTATACATAAAATAGATTAACAACAAGGCTCTACTGTATAACACAGGGAACTATGTTCAATATCTTGTAATAACCTATAATGGAAGAGGCTCTGAAAAAGAATTGATATATATGTACAACTGAATCATTTTGCCATACACCTGAAATTAACATGACACTGCATATTAAATATACTTCAAATTTTTTATTGTTTTTTTTTGGTGGGGGGGTAATTAGGTTTATTTATTTATTTATTATTTGCTTATTTATTTATTTTAATGGAGGTACTGGGGATTGAACCCAGGACCTCATACATACTAAGCATGCAATCTACCACTGAGTCATTCCCTCTCCCATCAATTTTTTAAAAACAGTTTTAAAAAAGCACTAGTAACGTCCAGATGAATTCTTGAAGATATAGAAACATGACTGTGTACTGACCAAATTTAGTAAATTTTATCATGGATGCAACCATTCTGGTTTAGTCAAGGCCCAAGATCTCACTTGACAGTTATGATTCCAAATTTCCAGACCAAAAAAGAAAAAAAAAAATTACCAGGTCTTTATTTTTCTTTCAGCCTGTGTTATATCTCTGGCACGTTCTAATAGCTTTATTTTTTATATTTCCTACACAGCAAAAAGGAAGTGTGAGGGGCCAGAAGAGATACAAAAAGCCTGAACCAGCAAGTCTGACCCTCTGGGACAACTGTAGTGTCAAAATCAGTCAATATTTATGCCTAGCAACCTTGACAATATCCTTTTAATTAAAATCAATGGAGAAATAAAACATGCATTAGAATGCACTTGGGATCACTCCCCTCATGAGACAGAGAAGACTCCAGTGCTGTGCACAGTGTGATTATGACCCACATAGGTCCCTCTGCTTGGGTGTTTGCGTCTGGATCTCTTCTTTCAAGGGCCTTTTTTATTCTGTGCTCCCGTTTTGGGCTTTTTGTTTGGTTGTTTGTTTTTAAATTTCATTTCATTTCTTGAGATATATATGAAAAATAACTCTTAAGAAGTTTGGTAACATGTGCATCAGGTCAAACTGTAACGTAGATTTGATGGGGAAATTGAAAACATGGAGGAGGGACCACAGGGATGGGAAGAATGGTGCGGTCGGGGCAGCTCAGCTTGTAACCAGCCAGATGACCTTGAGAGGGTCATAGGCAGTATCTCTGAGTCTCAGCTATACCTTCTATAAAATAAGATGATTAGATGCTATTCTAAAAGTTCTTTCCAGCTTTCTATGAATATTCTATTAGACTAATGATGTTATATTTAAATTATCGTAGCCACTGCTATTCATTGAACACTTCCCATATAGTCTTTACCACGAACCTGTAATACAGGTTTTGCTATTATTTCCATCTTATGGATGAGGAAGCTGAAGCTGGAGGGACAGAGTCACTCTCCAGTGTCACCCAGCTGGTCGATGGCAGTAGTTGAGGATGTCCAAAGCCAAGCACTTCACGTTGCCCCACGCCACCCCCTTGAATCTACGGAGAGTGAAAGGGGCTTAGGTCTGAGAGATGCCGCCTGTTTTACCTCCACGGACTTTGAAAAGTCTTCTCCCTGCCCTGTCTGGCCAGCAGAGGTTTCTCTAGAGCTCACCCAGCTTGGGGTAGATTCACTGAACCTCAGGCCACTTCCACTGGTTCAGAGTTCACCAATCAGGGGCAAGAAGAACTTCCCTGTTCATCCAGATCTGATTTCAAAGCCTCCCATGCAGGCAGGCTTAGCAATGACAGGTTAAGTTGGCCCAAGAATAGAAGGCAATTTAACACTGTCCTCTCTGGCCCGGCTCGGGCAGATTAAACACCAGATATTTGTGCTTTATAAAATCCAAGCGTCACAGAGGTATTTTTGTTTGTTTGCTTTTCTCATGCAGCTTGGCTCCTCTCGGATTGCAGACAGCCGCCTCTCTGGGGCTCCCAGGAAGACTGTCACGTTGTTAAAGGCTTCCCTTCCTTATCTCACTTCCTAATCTCCACCGGGGGATTTGGGAGGCCTCAGCACTGGTTTTTCCTCTTTAAGGGCCTGCTAGTGCTGGACTAATTAATGAAGAGGGCCTGGAGATAAGTTCCTTCAAAAGTTATGGAATGTTCTAATCAGACAGGCAAGCCAAGGCTTGACCTCTGGGTCAAGGGGTCGCTCTCAAATAATACGACGAATTCAATGATTACTGTCATTTTGGGTTACTCCAAAGGGGCGAGAAGAGAGGTTAAAGCAGGCCCTGAAGGGCAAGAGGACATCCGTGTTTCTGCTGCGAGATGATCAGTTAAAGGGCATTCTTCTTTTTTTTTCCTTTTTACCTTAAAACATGCATTTATGTATGTATGTATGTATGTATGTATGTATGTATGTATGTATGTATTTAAACTATAGTTGATTTACAATTTTGGGTTAGTATCTGATGTACATTAAAGGACATTCTTCATGTATTTCCAAAGTCTTCAAAATCCATTTGTGCTTTCAATGGTTCTTACCTTGTCAGTTTCTATTCCTGGAAACTCCTCATGAGTTTCCTACTCCAGGTGTTTTCTGTCGCTGGCTCTGTGACTCAGCCTTCTCCTCCACCCTCATCAAGCTCACTGTTTTTCCCCATTCCCCAAGTAGTCCTATTCATCTTTAAGAGCTTATTTTAATTATGAAATATTTATAATGTATGTTTGTAATGGTTGACCATTTTCTCCTTCAGAGAAGATGGCATAGATGTACGAGTCTCTATTTCTCCTGCTGAGTACAACTGAAAAAGCCTCAGATGTTATATATAAAACCAGTACAAGAAGACTGTGACAGGTGGAGAAGGGGAGGCAGACTGGCTAGGGACTTTGAGACCCAGGGAACAACATGGTGGTGGGTTCCTGGGGCTTTTTTGTTGCCTTGTACATCCCAGACTCAAAGCTGAGGAGGCTGGCACACTTGAATTGTCAGTGATACAGATTAAGCAAACTTGCTTTCTCTAGCCAAGGGACCAGGAAAGGGGGAGCCTATAAGACAGAAAACTTTTAGACAGTAAGCACTCAACTCCAGCCAAACACTACAGGAAAAAAAAAAAAAGTGGTGCCACCCCACCCAGCAAAGGCCAAGGGGGAACTTAGGTGGCTGGAATAAGCCACCCCAGTACTCCTGCAGAGGTGGTGTCAGAGAATACCAAGTACGGAGCCAGGACTTTCATCCTTGCCCGGTGGTAATGAGCAGCTCCCTCCCTACCGCACCACAATGTCAGTGGAGGCCAAATAGAGAGCCTGGACTTGTTCCTTTACTCAGCAGTAATAAGGTGCCTTTCCCAACTCCCCTCTAGGATGGTTTTAAAGGAGGCCTAGTAGAGAGTCAGGAGTTCTGTCACTGCACTGCTGCTGTCAGGAGGTCAACTGCTCCACTGTGATGTCAGTGGAGAGACCCTGTGGGAAGCAGTAACGAGGCACTGTCACCCTCTCAGCCACAGAGGTATTAGTGAAGGTCTGGCAAGGAGCTGGAACTCCAAATCCCACCCCGCAATAATTGGGAATCACACACACACATATGCACAATCAGAGGTTAATGGAAATCAAATGGAGAACATGAATTCCTACCCTCACCTAGCAATAACAAACCAGCATTTTCCCTTTCCTTGCCAGAGTACTGTCAGTGGAAACTGGCTAAAACAGAAGGAGTAAGTAAGATCCTAGGTTTTATAACATAACACTTGAAATGTCTAAGTTTCAATAATGAAATCACTCATTATACCAAAGAGCAGGAAGATCTCAAACTGAATGAAATAAATGAAATCAATAGATGAAAATACCAAGATGACAGGAAATTATCTGACAAAAATTTTTGAAACAGGCATGATAAAAATGTTTTAACAAATAAATATGAACATAGTTGAAATAAATTTTAATAATAGAAGGAAAGAAAAAAACAAAATCTCAGCAAAGAAAGAAAAGATATAAAAAGAAACCAAATAGAAATTAAAAAATTGAAACATATACTAACTAAAGTAATAAACTTAATGGATGTGCTCAACAGCAGCATGGGAGGAACAAAAGAAAAAGTAAGTGAACTTGAGGATAGAACAATTGAAATTGCCCAATGAACAGAGACTTAAAAAAAAAAATGAACAGAGTCTTAGAAAGCAGAGGGATTATAACAAAAGATCTAATATTCATGTCATCAAAGTTGCAGAAGAAGAAGAGAAAGATACTGGGCTTGAAAAAGTACTTGAAGAAATAATGGCTAAAAAAATTCCCAAGTTTAGCAAAAGACATAAACTCTCAGATTCACATTAAACCTCCCCCAAAAAATCCACATCAAGATACATCATAATCAAACTTCTAAATTAGTCTAAAGACAAAAAAATAAATCTTAAAAGCAGTGAGAGAAATATAATCTTACCTGAAAAGAAAAAAAAAAAAGAACAGTTTGAATGAAGCATATTTCTCATCAAAAACCAGAGAAAGTGATAGAGCATTTTCAACAACTGAAGGAAAAAAAAAAAAAAAAAAACACTATCAACCCAGAATTCTATACCCAGTGAAAATATCCTTCAAGATTCAAGGGGAAATCAAGGCATTCTCTGACAAATAAAATCTAAGAGAATTTGTTGCCCACAGATCTACCAAAGAAGAATGACTAAAGGAAGTTCTCCAAACAGAAAGAAAATGATGAGAAATATTGGAACATAGGGAAGGAAGAAAGTATACAGTAAACAAAAATCTTGATAAACACAATAGATATTTATTCTCCTTTTGAATTATATATATTATGTTTGATATGGTTCTAAATGTATATAGAGTAAATGTTTAAGATAATTATAAGTAAGGAGAGTGAAAGGACATAATGGAGGATAAAGTTTTTACAGTTTACTTCCACTGGTAAAATAACACCAGTAAAATGAATGTATATATGATGTAATACCTAAAGCAACCACTTAAAGTGTTACAGAAAGAGAAACCAAAAACACTACAGATAAATCAAAATGGAATTCTACAGAAAAGCTTGACTAACCCATAACAAGGCAAAAAAAAAAAAAAAAAAAAAAAAAAAAAAAGAAAAGAAAATGGAGAAACAAAAACAGAACAAACAGAAAATAAAATGATAGACAAGGCCTAACATATCAACAATTACACTAAATGTAAATGGGCTATATAGCAATTAAAAGAGACTAGTAAAATAGATTATAATGTGTGAACAAACGCTATACTGTCAATAAGAACTGACTTCAATTACAATGATATAAGTATACTAAAGGTAAAAGAGTGGGGGAAAATTATACAAATATTAAAACAAATAGAGAAAGAGTACTATATTAACATTAGATAAAGTAGAATTCAGAGCAAAGAAAATGATCAGAAACAGAAAAGGACACTATATGATGATAAAAGGGACAATTCACCAGGGAGATAGTAATTCTGAATGTGTATTTACCAAACAACAGAGCTACAAAATATTTGAAACACATCTGATAGGACTCAAAGAAGAAATAGACATAAAAATAGTTGGAGACTTCAGCATCTCTCTCTCTCAACAAATGATAGAAAAACTAGTCAGGAATTCTACAAAGACACAACAGAACTCAATAACACTATCAATAACATTTAGAGAACACTCCAGCAGAAACTACATTTTTTTCTAGTGCCCATGAAACATATACCAAGATGAACCTTTCCTGGATCATTATTCATAATTGCCAAAAAGTATCTATTAGTTGATGAATGAATAAACAAAATTTGGTATAATCCATAGAGTGGAATGTTAGGTAGCCATGAAAAAGGAATGGAGTGCTGATACACGCTACATCATGGTTGAAAATATTATGCCAAGTGAAGGAAGTTAGGTAAAAAAGTTGCATACTGGATGATTCCAGTTATACAAAATGTCCAGAAGAGGCAAATCCATACAGACAAAAAGCAGATGAGTGGTTGGCAAAGGGTGGTGGAAGGGGAAGGAGAATGGGAACTGGCTGCTAGTGAGTATAAGGTTTCATTCTGAGGTGATGAAAATGTTCAGGGACTAAATGGTGGTGGAGTTTGCACAATCTTGTGAATATACTAAAAACTACTAAATTGTACACTCTAAAATGGCAAATTGTATGGTTTGGGAATTATATCTCAATAAAAAATTTAAAAATGTAAGAAAACAATGAATTGTACACTTAAATGTAAAACATAAAACTATAATTAAAATGCATGTCATATGTATTATAAATACATATATTTTCACTGATATACAAATACATTACTCATTTTTAAGATAAAATACAAAAAGTGGAAGTTGAGGAGGAGGTAACATTTCAGTTTTGCTACATAATGCCAAACTATTCTCCGAAAAGATTGGACCAATTTATTCTTGTCCCTTGACAGTACACGAAAGCCTCCAACTGCAGGACATAACAAGATCAGATGTATACTTTAGAAAGCTCATCCTAGCAGACAAGTAAACGCCCCAAAAGTAGCATAGAAATAGATGGTGTTCTGGAAGATGTGTACATCTGACGACAAACACACAAATGGTTGTGGGTCTAGTGAGTGCCAAATAGCGTGCAGGGTACCAGGATCAGCGCGTCTCTTGATCCAAACTGAAGGGCTACACTCAGACATAGCACCGGCTGAAGGCACACACAACAGATGCTACAGAAGTTCTGGCTGCCATCCCAGTCTGACTTCGCTACAGAGAAGCTTGTGATTCCTTCAAAGTTACCCACAAAAATAAAATGGGCAGCTACTTTGATTATGCCATCTGATGACACAGACTTACAAAAGAAAATAAGGTATCTGGTTTCCTGCTATCCAGGAATCTTGAGACAAGAACTCTGAATGATCTGCGTGCATTTAAAATAAATGTTTTGCTGCAGCACAGTCCAAAGGCTTGGTAAATTTAAGCACAGTTGCTCGGGAGGCCCAAGCCACAGCTGGAAGGTTTTCTGAAACACACCTTCCCTTGTTCCCGCCCCTCCGCATCCCCAGTGATGTCAGGTCTAGAAAGAGACCACATTTCCCAACATCACCCCACCTGGAGGGAGTGGACAACTCACAAGTACGCTGTCTTTCCACCTGTATTTCCAGACCTCAAAGCCCATATTCTCCTCTCGATAGTATTAAAACGAGGAAAAGCGTTAGGCATGAAAACATGTTTTAACTGTATTTGTAACACTCAATAAATAAATTACAGGTTTTATATCATTCAGAGAGAGCTGCCAGTGATTTATTCAGTTATTAACTTCGCACGCTTGGGAGAATGAATTAAATGCCGGCCCATGTTGAAGGCTTGCGGATTGTTCAGCCAGAATAGGCTACTGAAAAGTTTGGGCAGCTCTGCAGGCATTTCAGGATGAACAAGAGCAGTTTGGTAGACGCCACGGAGGGGAAGATGATTCTGTCCTGTTCGTTTATAGCAGCTTATAAATTCCATAAAAGGGAAATGAATTATGCATTATTGGGTTTACATAAGGTCACCCAGTGAACTTTGACCCCTCTCTTTTCTCATTTGGCTCAATTATTAGATGAAATGACAGATTTGATCTCTTTTCAAATTGTATTAGAAAGGGTCTCTTTATTTCACCCTCTAGCAGCAATCAGCTGACAGGACCAGGCAAGTGCATTAATTATGATTGATTTAGAGTGTCTATCGGGTGATTATTTCTAGAATTCTACTTCTGAGCCAAAACCTTTTGACCTATTTCAGGCCACACAGCAAATTAATCCATGAGAAGATTTAAGGGGAGACTGTTCAGGACAGCAGGTTCCCTCCTGTATTTGCGATCAAAACATTTAAAGACACTCCAGGCAATCCAGAAGGGTTGAATTACTGGGACATGCCATGGTGAAGACATTTAACAAACTGACAACTCATTTGAGAAACATCTCATGTATAATAAGCAAAAATGGCTCTGAATTAGCCTCCCAAAGAGGAAAGAGCAAAGAAAAACTTTTTTTTACGCATTTGTGAATTTGTCACCATTGGAGTTTCACGGTGACGTGTCTGTTGTCGAGACATTCAATCTCCCTCTCAACTTTCCAGTGGATTAAAAATGACAGTACTAATTAAAGAAGTAAAGAGAAGAGACCACTGTCAGTCACAATGCATAGGCTTGAATTATAATAAGGTTCAGATGAGGAGGAGAAAGAAAAGTTGGGGAGGTAACAGCATTAGGAGTTTCTAAGTAATGGAAAAGCATCCTGTGGATAAATTCCACTTAGGAGGAGGGCTTTTAACCAAAATTGCCATCACTGTTATTAGATCACAGTAAGGATTAAAGGGGAGAGTCATCTAGAATTGATGCCAGCCAATCAATTAACTCAGTCCCACTGCCCACTTTCCAATGCCCCCAGATGGTAAAGAAGGAGTTTGTGCAAGGACAGAGTAAATTCTGTCTGTGTGACCTAGGGCAGGTGAGTTGACCTCTCTGGTCTCTGCTCTTTTTTCTAGGAGCCACAAATAATGCCTATCTCATTGCTGAGTTGTAGTGAGAATTAGAGACCATGTGTGTTTAGAGGAAGAAAAATAGTTTACTACTGTTATTTACAATCCTCCATTGCCATTTAAGGAGATCGACCGTGGTAACCAAAGAATCTTTTGTCTCCTGAGCACAAACAAAATTTCTATCCTCACTCTTGAAAATAACATTAGGTGATAGAAAAAGATAAAAACTGAGCGAGAGCTGAGGAACTCAGCCTAAGAAAAGAGGACAGATAAGCTCCATCGAGGGGTGTGGAGTCAAGAGTTTGAGAGGCTGGTGATCCGTTGAGGAGGCTGGAGAGAGACCTGGCAGCCAGTGGGGAGGAAAAGATGTTACTGGGGGGACTTCTTAAGAGTAAGACAACGGTACTTGGTGATGTAAACCTCTCTGTCTCCAATTTAGTATCCTAGGTAAAATATACAATGCTCATTAATGCTTTGGTATAAAATATACAATGCTCATTAATGCTTTGGCTTCTCCAAATGGATGAGAACATCCTCGTTTTGAGACTGTGAGCACCTGTCTCTGCCACCCGCTAGCTGTGGGCTCAGGATGGTTTCCTGTCACTTCTCTTGGACTTCAGAGTCCCCACTTAGAAGATGGGGCTACTATGAAAAAGTCATTAAACTCCCTTTCAGCTCTAAACTCCATGGTTCTCTGTCCCCATGAGGAGTTTTCTTATTTACAGAGGAAGCACTACGTGTTTTCATGGTCTTCAGGGACCCAGAAATTAACACAAGTGAATGAAGAAGCCCAGATATAAAACAAAAGGGATCGGTAGTGACTACGGCAAACTAGAGAATCTAGGATTTGCTTCAAAGTGCTCACGTTTAATTTCTTCTACAAGTGTTTTGCAGGATTCCCAAATCCTGCCTTCTGGGAACCCAGTTTTGACCTGCAGCCAGAGAGACCCATGATGGGACATCTAGAATTCAGTTGGTTCTTTTCACCCTACAGCTCCGCTCACTTTTAGTTCCGTACCACTGACTTAGAAAGACAAAGCCAGCAGCTGCATTTGCTCCTGAAGACATCACATACATTAAACGGAGCAGTTGTAGCGGCAGCCAAGCTGTCGTTATTCTGAGGCCTGGTGATCAGTTTCAAAGCTAGTAAGTACCAAGCAGCAGGTCAGCGGGGGTCCTCAGACTGGATCATAGGATTCCTGGATGGTTACGTAAGCAGGAATGCATGTGGCATCAATGCAAGCTAAAGAATAGCCCAAACAAGAGCATGGCTGAGGACTTTGCTGGAGAGCCAGCTTGGCCAAGGAAAGCTTGGAGATTGGAGGAGGAAAGGGCATACCTTTCAAAACATGGGGGTGGAACATCCTGCCTCCAGCAGGCTGAGGTCGGCTTTATTCGGCTCTCCTCTTTCCTGAGAGGTGGCTGCCTGCACTCGCCAGGTGGTGGCCCACTTCAGTGTGTGGCTCACTCACTACTATCATCTGGATGGGAGACCCATGAAGAACATCCCAGTAAATATGAAGGGACAGGAGCCAGGACTCATAGGCCCTTGGGGGCAAAGGGTTAAAAAGCCCCTGCCCTCCTAGGAAAGAGCGAGAGCTGCCTTTATTAAGCCAAGAGGAACTATTTCTTGAGCAGTTATCCTCAGCAGAGTCATTTGCAAGGCAAGCTGGGGAGGCAGAGATGAAGCAAAGAGGAGGTCTCCATCCTGAAGATGTCTACAGTCCGGGGAGTTGAGGGGAGATTGGAGGAGAAGCAGTTCAAAGTGACTGAGGCTTAGGAGAAAGCCAGAGTTCAAGTGTTGACTGCTCAGGTTTGCCAGGTCCCAGTCAGAGGGAGACTCTGCAAAATGGCAGAGAATTCAGCTCTTGAGGAAAGAGGGAGGGAGGCAAAGAGAGGCCGCAGACACCATTTGGGTTGAGATAACCCTTTGGGGTTGGGACTTTCTGGGTTGAGATAAATAGCTCATTTTGCGATGCTCTCCCAACCTGCCAGGTAACTGTGAAGTGTTTTACATGCGTTTCCACATCTAGAACAACGTAACACCCTTCGGAGGCCAGTTTGGCTATTATCCCCACTTCACAGATGGAACAAACAGAGGCATGTGGAGCTTAAGTCACCTGCCCACGGTCTCACAGCTAGGAAGTGGCAGGGCCAGGCTAAGACCCTGCACTTTGGCGCCAGATCCTGCACTATTAAACCCCTCCAGGCTGTCACTCTGACAGTGATGGTCCTGGAATCTCTAAGTAGGGGAGTTTGCAAGATGGCGCAGAAGAACGAGGCCAAAGGGAAGATGCCGAGAATCAGTACAAATGCTGGACCAAGTCCAGGAGCTCAGGAGCATGCATGCTTGGGTGGGATGGCGTCCCTGGGAGATGGGAGTGAGCTGGAATCTCAGAAGAGGGGGAATCAGTTCTTCAAAGGTGAACCCCATTTCCACTGACCAAGCATTATTTCCCGTTCCCCAGAAGGAGGTCTGCCATGAAGATAAGGCTGTGCTGGGATGCACCGTGAGAGGTAACCCATTCAAAGAGGACTTCAAAGGCCAACAGCCCTGGGAGAGGTAACACCGGGGCACAGTTTGCCTACAAAGAGACACAAGACTGAGAGTAAGCTTCACTGTCAGCAGGATGGGGAGAAGGAAAGAGGAAAGGAGGGAGGGCTTCGGAATATCATAGCGGGCCAAGGAAGGAGGACCAGGCCAGGGACTTCGGAGAGGAAGATCGTATTCTGTTTGTTCTGACTTTGCCCAAAGCTAGTCTCACTTCTTGGAAACCGACCAGGGTGCGGAAAGCAGAAGAAGCTCCATGCTGATGGCATTCAGGGAGGGGAGAGAAATCTGCCCGGTGAGGGAAACAGAGTCAGGGATGCTATCAGTGGTCAGACGCTGAGCACACGGCAGCCTAGTTCACATCTTCTCTCCACATCCCATGGGTGGGCAGGCCCCACCTTAGGGGATTATTTTACCCCAGATTTTGGTAAACACCTATGGCTCCTCTCTTCCTCTCTTTTTTAATTGAAGTATAGCTGATTTACAATATTGTGTTAGTTTCAGTTATACAGAAAATTGATTCAGTTATACATATATTTTTTTCAGATTATTTTCCATTATGTTATTACAAGATATTGAATATAGTTCCCTGTGCTATATAGTAAATCCTTGTTGCATATCTATTTTATGTATAATGGTTTGTGTCAGTTAATCCCAAACTAAATTTATCCCTCCCCCACCCTTTCCCCTTTGGTAACCAAAAATTTGTTTCTTATGTCAGTGAGTCTGTTTCTGTTTTGTATATAGACTCATTTGTATTTTTAAAATTCCAAATGTAAATGCTATCATACAATATTTGTCTTTCTCTGTCTGACTGACTTCACTTAGAATAATAATCTCTAGGTCCATCCATGTTACTGCAAATTACATTATTTCATTCTTTTTATGGCCAAGTAATATTCCATTGTATATATGTATACCACATCTTCTTAAACTAATCCTCTGCTGATGGGCAATTGAGTTGTTTCCATGCCTTGGCTGCTGTAAATAGTGCTGTTATGAACATCGAGATGTATGTATCTTTCTGAATTAGAGCTATCTGCTGATGTAAATGACCTCCTGGTGCCAGACCTTGGGGGTGAGCTGGCAGCTGCTCCCCAAGTGACTGTGGCTACACAGGAGGGCAAGTCTAGTGTTGCCAGATTTTCATGTGAGTTTTCCTGATGTATGATGTTGGCAACTATTTTTTAGAAAACATGGCCAAACAAAACATTTCTGTAGGTCTGAACCGGTCCCCAGGCCACCACCATTCAGCTACATCCTCTAACTAATGCTATCAGTCGGGCTATGGTGATATTGAAGTTAATAAACAGTCCTTAGAAAGGCTTATTTCTTCTTCAAGCTCCATGTCCAACATGGGTTGTTAGGGCAGGGGTTGGGGATGGACTCTACTTGGGGGCCTCTGCACACCATGGAAAACCAGGGACCAGGATGAACACAGTCTTAACATCTTAACACAGTCACTTAACACAGTCACTTCTGCTGGGGATTACAGAAAGTGGTAAATTATACACTGGCTTTTTTTTTTTTTATTGAAGTATAGTTGATTTACAAAGTTGTGTTAGTTTCTAGTACAGCATAGTGATTCAGTATATATATTCTTTTTCATTATAGGTTATTACAAGATATTGAATAGTTCCCTGTGCTATACAGTATATAAAGTAGGATTTGTTGTTTATCTGTTTTATATATAGTAGTGTGTATCTGCTAATCCCAAACTCCTAATTTATCTCCTTCCACTTCCCCTTTGGTAACCACAAGTTTGTTTTCTATGCCTGTGAGTCTGTTTCACTTTTGTAAATAAGTGCATTTGTCTCATTTTTTAGATTCCACATATAAATGATATCATGTGATGTTTGTCTTTCTCTGTCTGACTTCACTTAGTGTGACAATCACTAGGTCTATCCATGTTTCTGCAAATGGCATTAGTTTATTCTTTTTTATGGCTTAGTAGTATTCCATTATGTATATATACCACAACTTCTTTATCCAATCATCTATTGATGGACATTTAGGTTGCTTCATGTCTTGGCTATTGTAAATCGTGCTGCTGTGAATGTTGCGGTTGGTATACATTGGCTCTTAAATCTGTCACTTGACCTGCATCATTTCTATATACAGAACATTGGCCAAAGCAAATCATGAGGCCACACCCAGTTGCAAGTGGGACAGTGAGCTGCCTGGAAAGAGAACTAAAGTATGGGCGAACTGGAATATGAATAAATGAAAGTCTTGTTGACAAACATCCTCACCTTTTTAAGTCGGATATCATTTGTTCTTAAATAAGATGTTACTTTCAAGTGTAGCCACTTTGTAGAGAATCAAGCGAACTACAAACTCAAGTCCCCATTTTTCCTTCCATTTCAAACCCACCTCTGCCAGTTTAGTTGAGACGGTAGAGCCAAGGAACACGGGCTGGGCTGCCACATTTAGAGGGCAGGGAAAACCAGAAACACGCTCGGTGACCATCTCTCCTGTCCACAGGGCCTCTCTGTTGGCCTGGCTCCATCCACTTTCCCTAGAGTTCCATCGGCCAACAGGGAGAACCCCTGCCATCCAACCCTGTTGGGAAGGCTTGCTTTCCTGGGGACTTCTCATGGACTCCTTTCTACGTGAGCATGTGTGTGCCCAAGCCGCCTGCAAGCCTGAAGAATCACCCCTTGTGACTCCCCTCCTTCGACAGGCTCCAATTAGACACCACTTAATAGCACCTCCAATTTGACTGTCTGTCCAAGATGCCACAATGCATGGGAATTCTCCCAGAGATTATTCCTGTTTTTCCCATCCTCAAAACAAGGAGGGGGAAATAATGCATGATTGAGAACTAACCACCAAATGGTAAAAAAAAAAATAAATAAATAAATTTGCAGTTGTGTCGCTTTGAAAACTTATTGCACAGCTGGGGGCGTGTAAAGAACTTAATTAACAAGCTTTGGCCGCCCTGTGGCCCCTCTTTGGGAGGGGGAAAAAAAAATCACAGTTAAGATTTGTCCAATTAAATTATAGGAGAGTTGGTGGATTCAAAGAGAGAGACGGGCTGGGGGAATGGGCTTTCGGCTTAAAAAGAAGATTTTTAGTCTGATGGGAGATGTATAGTCTGATTAATTCAGTGCTAAGCTTCTTTGCAGAGTTTACACAAATTCATAGGCACTTAAGAATTTTTAACCCAAATGTAATTATAGGTTTTGATAATCAGGCTTTGGTTAAATAAAGTCCCCTCTTTTCCTGTAAAAACTGTGGATGGAATATTCTGCAGTAAGGAAGCTCCCTTAAACCCCACTTTTTCTCACTTCCATAGGAAATTCCACCCAGCGCAAGAATCAGTGCCACTTTATGACTTTAGTGGGCTCCAGTGTCTTTTCCCTTTGAAGGACCCTTCCTTCATAAAAACATATGAAAAATTATCTTCATAGATAATTATAATCCAGGCTGGATTCATTTTTCTACATGCTTTATGATTATATTCACTTTAATTTTCTTCTCATTGAAAAAGAAATTAAAATGAAAATATCCCCATGGACCCCTAAAAGCGTGGTGAATCCTAGACATTGTGCCACATGGGTTAGTCATCCCCACCAGGAATTTTCCATTATGAACCCAAAGAGGGACATTAGGGTGCCAGCTAAGAGCAGGTTCAAAATAACAGGGACGATGACATAATTCACCGCCAAGCAATTCATATCGGCCCACGCTAAGCACTTGTCTTTACAGCAGCCTAACCTCCCGGTCCCCCAGCCTGTGCCCCCACCCTATCCACCCCCCAAAATTGTTATTCTGACATCATTGGTCGGAAAGAATACCCAGTACAGTATGCACTCTTGGAATGACGAGTTTTCTGCCTTTTCCTAGGGGGATGTTCAGCCAAAGACAAAAATGGGTAAGGGCAGCAGAGAAAATTCATTTGTATAAGCTGGCCCCCCTACTGTGGAATTTTCAATTATATATATCTAATTATGGCTGTCAGTTGATGGATTCAGAAAAGACATTTTGGTCCCCCCCTCCTTTTTTTTGTCTTTTCGTCATCTCTTCTGTTAGAATGATTATAGCACACTTACACAACTAATTGCCTTACTGCTGATTAGTGATACAATTATGCAGACCCGGCTCCTTGTGTGAACAACCATCTGCAGAGAAAAAAAAAAGTGACACTATTCAAAAACTATCCATAATTTAACCAATGTTATTCCAATGCACTGAGCCCAGACAATCGTCCAGCCTTCATATTTCATACCCACCCTGGCAAGAGGAGGTTGGGTTTTGTGCGCCCAATTCACCTCTTTAGACACACTGTGAATCAGAAAGAAAGAGGAGAGAAGAAAGTACTTCAAATGTCAACCCATAGTGGGGAATTGAAGCGTGGTTAACATCCATTCCCCCTTTGGGTAATTTTTCTTCAAATTTTATACCACTTGGCAATTTTTTGTTTCCTTTCAAACTACTGAGAAAGTGCAGATGTCTCAACTCCCCAAAGTCGGCTTGGGTGTGCTGGGTTTTTGTGGACTGTTCTCCCCAATCCTTTTCTCTCCTTTTCCCCCATAATGTTTAAAAAAAAAAAAAGAAAAGAAAGAAGAGGGAAAAAGAAGGGGCTTTAATAGAATTGAAGGACTCGGGCTGCCATATGACAGTTCAATCAAGTGTCTCTTTTGTTTCCTAAGGCCAAGTGTAGCTGCCATCAAACTCAGAGACCTCAGGGGCCACAGGGAGAGCACAGGTGGATGGGCGGGGCGCTGTCTGCCCCGAGGAGTAAACAAAGAAGTGGCTTGGTCTTTCCCAACGTGCAAGACGAGATCAACCTTGTCTGCCTGGGGAAAAAAAAGAAGCAGTTAGAGGGGCCGGAAGGTTCGAAACCAGGAACAAAGTGACAGAATCTCTCCTAGTTTTAAAATAAGACTGCAGGTTGTCAGGGCAGAAAACAGCCAGTGTCTGAGGTCTCAGATTGGCAAGGTTCTCCTTAATTCAGATATGGATACAGAATGACTTTCTAGAGCAGACAAGCGTGCTGGGCGTTAATGAGAGACATTTAAGAATAAATCCTAGAGGGTGAGATGGCCACAGGACATTTATGTCACCAGCAAAGACGGGGCCTGGTCCTGAGAGCTTCGTGGGGACTAACCGCATCTCAGGTCTCAGACAGGGGTTGCACTCCAAACACCGCTTCCCAAATCTTGTCTTCCCAGAACCGGAGAATCCCCCCAGCACCCAGAGCACGGCAATCAGTGTGGCCTCCCCCAGGCACCAGGCCTGCCAGGCAACCATTCATTCTATTCGGAGGGTCTGTAGAAGGGGAAGCTTGATAGTCAGTGTTTGGGGTTGAGTTTGGCTTTAGAGCAGAAATGTTGATCTCCTAGCCTCTCTGAACTCCTTGTAAAAAAGAGAGTTGAAGTCTGTTGGGATGATCCCCGTGTGTACTTTGAAATAGAAAAGGTAGATATATATTCAGACAGTTTTGTTTTGTTGGGTATTTTGTGATAATAAAACTAAAAATAGTAGCGACTATTTACTGAGCAATTCCAGTGTGCCGAGCTTTTACGTGTTTTCTGTTCATTGTCCCTTTCTGATCTTCACACAACCTTCCGAGGTAGGAATTTTGATCATCCCTCTGTCTGAGGGAGGACCCTTCGGATTACTAGAGTTAAAGAGCAAAACGGGGACACACAGCTACTTGCTGGTAGGACTGGTTTGAACCGAAGCCTAGGGCTTCCAAAGCCAGAGCTCTTAACCATGAAACACCATCAGCATCTTCCCAATGCCTTTAAAGAGTGTTTGCTTACACAGAGAGGACACGGTAACTCTGTTAAATATGCATTGAATGACTAATGAATGGAAGGAAAGAAGGAAGGAGGGGCAGGGAGGGAGAAAGGAAGAGCGAGAGGAAGCCACTGCCTTGCAAAGCCTGCACTGGGCCGAGTATAGCTGCGCTGTGGTCACCTTCTCCCCCAACCAGCTGTACGACCTGAGACCAGTTGCTGGGCATCTCCATCTGTGACAGAGATGGGATCATGCAAAGTTCACCTCTGATGATGCACCATCAAAAGAGAGATTGGGGAGGGGATAACATTCTCCATCCCAAGGAGCCTCTCCCAGCCCCTCAAGCCAATCCCCATACCTCCTTTCCCAGTACTTGTGTAGACCTCCCCTCTGAGCCACCTGATGAAGCAACCCGTTCCCTACTATCTTCAGTTCTTTGATCACCCCATGAGCACTGGTCTTGCCAACTTGGTTAAAGGATAAGATCTTAGAGGGCAAGAGTCTTCTTTCCTCCTCCTCCCTCACCTCCTCTTTCTCATCCTACTTTCTCCTTTTCCCTGTAAGGGTTAACTGAGTGCCTATTTTGGGTCAGTCTGGCCCCACTTCTTCTACTTGTCCCACCAAAGTTCTGAGACTCAATAAATAAGTAAATAAGATTCAATACGTAAGTGGGAACTGGATCCAGGCTTGGATGATTGATCAGAGACAGTTTCTACAGTTGGTTCTCACTCAGTCACTCTAGAAAAAGGTAGGAGTCTTTGCTGGTAGGAAAGATGGTGTGTTTGGAGAGTGGCAGCTCCCACACAGGGGACCATTTGTAAGTTGGGTCCTTTTCTTTGTAGTTACCTGCTGACAAAGGGGGAAAGGACCATTGATGGCATACTGTGCCCATGAGATGGGGATGGAAGTGATTCTCCCCTGAGTGATTTCTGAGGAGTTCACACTGTCAAATCTAAGTATCAGGGACCCAGGTCCCTCTGAGAGCTCAGACATGGCCTGGTAGGTAGGGTTTGATGACTAAGAAAGCCCTCAAGAGTTAAGAACCCTACAGATCAAGTGACCTCACAACACAGCAAGCCTTAGTTGTAACAGTAAAACTGTCGAGTTCTCAACCTGGAGCCTCCCCACTAAGAAGAGTCAGAAAGAGGGTCCCAAGCCAGACCTACTCTGTCTTTTCCTTTACCTAGATGCAGGTCCCAGCAAGGCCAGACCTTTCGGAGACCCTCCTGATGCTCAGACGGCAAGTCAGTTCGCTTGGTAGGGGCAGATGGGTCTCTGAGTGACATGTTGGCGTTTTTACGTACTGCAGATGCGGGGAGGTAAATGCACGTCTTCTAAGTGAAAGGGGTCCTGTAAGCAATTAAGTCAATGCTTCATCCAATGTAGATAAAAACGGAGCCAGTAGCCTTCTTGGCTTCTTGTCAGTTTTATTTTGTCTTGTTTTCTCCTTGGTAATCCCTGCTTCAAACCAAAGAAGGCTGCTTCTTCACCCTTAATGCTCTTCTTCTCCTGATGTGACAATCAGTGTGTCCCAGGTAGCAGAGACGACCCAGACATCCACACATCCCATCCCATCCCATCCCATCCCATCCCATCAAGCGATCCATCCACCTAGCCAGGCAACAACTATCCAACCATCCATTTGGCCATCCACCCATCCATTTGGCCATCCACCCACTCATCCATCTAACAATCCAACATTAGATTGACTGCTCTGTACCAGGCATTAGAGGAGGCACAAAAATAAAGGCTGGAATAGACTCTATTTCTACCTTGAAGAAGTTTGTGGTCTAGTGGGAATAAAGTCCTCACTACATCGTCACCATCATCATCATCATCACACCAAGTGTTAAGTGACATAACAGATATGCTCATGATGCTAAAATAACATAAATAAGATTTGTTGAGAACTCACTATATTCCCAGCCCCACGCGAAGCTTTTCACATACTTAAATCTCATTTAAGCCTCACAATGACCCTCTGAGATAGATACTGTCACTTCTCTCAACTTAGATATAAAGAAACTTGTCCCACATCACATATCTATGAAGAGGTGGAGCTGCTCCTTAAAGCTGGACGGTCGGTCTGCAGACCTTAGGCTACTAACCAGCAAGCTACTGCCCTGCTGGGTGGAATCCCTGATGACGAAAGGACTCAAAGGGACTTTGCCAAGTTTCTCCAGAGAGGGGGACGTTTATGCTGGGCCTCAAAGCACTGGCAGGAGATGACCAGAGTGAGAAGGAAGGAAAGGGCATTGCAGGCAGGTGGAAGACTGAGCAAAAGCTCAGAGGGTTTAGGGAGGAGCAAACAGTTCAGTTCAAATAGCACAGAGAGCACATGGGTGCCGGTGGAATATAAGACAACAACAACAGTAGTAGTAACCCCGACATCTTATGGGTGCTTGCCCTGCTGTGTGCGTTTAGTATATTTACAGTCCCCGCAATTCTTACAACCCCCATGAGATAAATATCATCACCCTCATTGGAGAAATTCAGACTCAGAGACTTGAAATGACTTGCTCAAGGTCACACAGCTAAATAAGCCTTTCAAACAAAATTGGTCTGACCCCCAGAGTCATGCACTTCAAGAGGTTAAGAGCCTGGGCTCTGAAGTTAGTTATCGTGGGACAAAATCCCAGCTATGCCACTTACGAGTTGTACGGCCTTGGACCAGTTACCTAACCTCACTGTGCCTCAGTTTTCTCACCTGGGTGGGGATAATCATCATTTCCATCTCATCTGAGTGCTGTTCTAACAACTCAGTGGGATCACGCATGTAAATCATGAAGCAGGTTGCTTGGTGCTGTTTTAATAAAGGATTATTATTATTATTATTACTATTATTATTATTATTATTAATTGGGTCCCTTTTTCCGGGACATCTCAATGCTGTTTAAAACAAGAGAAATAACTGGATGTTCATGAGAAAACGAGTTCCAGTTTCGATGCTAAAGAACTTGACAGTCACCACCAGCTGGCCCCAGCTCCAGAGTGGAAAAGGGACAGTTTAAACCAAAGGTCTTATTGGTTCCAAGAAGCCACAAGCTTCTCTGATGATTCTGAAGCAACTCCCAAGCCCTCCCTTAAATGTGCAGTGAACCACTCTGGGGCATTTTGACCTTGGCCAAGGGATGGTGTGATGGGCTTCTCTGTGCCAGGCCTCAGCCTCAGATGGGGGAACATTGCCTTATGAGGAAGCCCCTGCTGCCTGGATTTTGGCTTCCTGGCCAACGAACCCAGGGCTTCATGTTCTTATGCAGAGCTTATTCAGTTCCACCCAAGTCCACCCACCTCCAACTGTAGGCCCAATGCTCTCGAGCAAATGTGGACTTTCTGTATCGAGGGAATTGGGAAGAAAGACAGTGTGGAGCTATTTGTATTTTCTCCGTGGGAGAATGTCTATTAAATGCAGTGCATTTATATCCCAATCAAAACACCCTGCTAGTCAAGACATGAGTCTCAAAATTCTGTATGGGAGCAGCCAGATGTAACTTGATGGTTCATTAAAGGCTACATATCCCTTGCAATGAGGAAAGTGATTATCTTTGCTTAGTAACATCTCATTTCTGGGATTGAGGCTGCCATGACCACCATACTGAGAAGACAAGATGTCTTAGTTTGGGTTCCCCCTATCCAAGAAACAACCCAGCGGCAACCCAGAGGTTCAAATGCAGATCGTTTACCCGGGAGACGTAGAAAATCCTGGTACAGGAGTGAGTGGGGAAGTGAGCTAGGGAAGGGAAAGTGACCAATAGAGTGTGTCTCAAAGCTCTGGCTACCAGTGTGGACAACTAAGGCTCAATCCATGAGGAAACTCTGAGGAATGGTGTAAGCACAGGCCTCAGAATGAGCCCCTGTAGTGGTGAGGGAGCTGCGGTATTTATATACCAACTCCAGTCATTGTTTGAGAGCTGCTTCTGGGAGCTGTTAATTCCCTGGTACTTTGGGCCTACCTCCTAGGCACAACGGCTTTCTGAGGTCTCCCAGGCCTGGAGAAGCAGAGAACACCTGGAAAACAGCTGGAATGTGCTGGAAGAGTAAGACCCTTAGGACGCAGACAAGCACTGAGGGCTTGCCTCACTAATCCTCTTCAACAGAAGTTTTCTGTATCAGCTCACTTATCCAAAGGACAGCTGTTGAGGAGGTTCAGGTATCCAGCCTTAAGCCTGATGATTAAAAGTAATTATTTGTTCATGTGAGAGCTTTACCCAAAGTCTGTTTACTCATGGGCACAATATTAATAATTTTCATTGATACAGGATATTATGAGGAGAAATGAAAGGAGGAAGAAATGACAACTATCTCAAGACTTAGAAGATCTACTTTTTGAAAGTTATCTTGCATAAATGCATGTGTACAAAGGTATATGAGCAAGGGTAGCAAATATTCCTTCATTTGTAACAAACATAATGGAAACAGACTAAATGCCCATCACCAGGGAAAGGCTGTGGATTCTTGCAGATACTATAAAGAATGATAAAGATCTATGTATACTAACTGGAAAAAAAATGTAAGGTAAAAGTGAGAAAACCAAGCTGCCAAATAATATGTAATTGTGTTTCCCATTGACATAAAAGTCATGCATATATAATATATTAATTTACTATTACAAAGAATAACACCTATATATGTGTGGATAGATACTAAATATCAGAAAGTAACAGAGATTATTTCTGGACCTTGAATGGTTGGGGGGGTGCTTTTTTTAATCAATGTATTATTTGAATCACTTGCTATGAAGATGTATGCATGTATGGTACTATTTGTGTAATTAAAACCATGAGTGACAGCTGACATCTTTTCACTAATCCAGAAGACAATTTTAAAAAGCAATCAAAGCAGAAAGAACAACTGAAATCTCACAGCTGTCTAGGTCATTTAGTATTGAAGAAATGAATATATACCTTCATGTCCCCTGAGGATACCATTCTAATCGAGCAAGAAATGATGGTCCTACTCGCACTCCAATCTCACAGAAATACTGACGTATTGGCAGAATTTCTGTTTGAAAGCCAGCAGATTATATGTGATGTAATTTAGAAAGATGTCCACTAAAAACGGGCAAAAGTACAATAATAAAGGACCTGACACTGAATGGCCTAGGTTCAGCTACGTATAAAATTCACTTATACAGACCAGACACTTGCGCAGCCATGGCAGGGAAGGGAAGGGTTACTGTGTGGACTTCACACTTGAGACTTTCCTGAAAGTTGCAGACTCAAGTAGACAGATGGTATTGTATCCAGCGATCAGCTGGTAAATGTTTAACAACTGGTTCTGAGGGTACAGGTAGGGGGGATTCTGACCTGTAGTGTTTCTGATTTCCATGGTGAAAGTATTGCCCCCAATGGCTGACTTCAAGGGGATTAGTCGGGCGGAGATTTTCAGCAGCACACCAGTCCGCAGGATTTCCCCAACACAGATAACAGATGTAAATAACGCTAAGGTATAACTTTCTATAAAACCGGTAAAAAGCAGTAAAAAAAATACTAAGATGAAAGTTTTGTGTATCATTATCTTCATTTTTAATGTTATTCATTTCATCGTAAGCTTATATAATTTCAATCTTAATAAGAGTTGTGTGTAAAGCCAGTTTGCAAAAGGCTTGCAGGTTTGACAATCAGCTCTGGAGCTGGAAAGGGGGCCGACTCCAGCCCACCACTGACTGTATGAACACACAGATTTCTATCTGGAACATTTCCACAGAGGATACGTCAAGGAAGGGGCCAAGTAGATGCTAATCAGAATTATAGAAAACACCGTGTTTGGCTCTAGAAATATAAACAGACAGATTGTGCTTTCGCAGCAGCCTGACACAAGTTTTGGTTGGTTGCGATGCTCCCTAATTCCCCAAAGCAAGTTGTCTGAGCAGGAGAGCTAGTTAGGAAGATAATTTCCCTTCTAGTGGGGAAAGGATTTGACTTCTGAGGCCTGATATTGGAAGGAAATTCACACCGTGGCAAATGCTCAAATGGCCTGCCTCAAAGCCCTTGCCGAGCGGGAATATTGTCTAACCAGCGAGTGCAATGTACTCATTGCTGCTCTTACGCATGCATCCCAATATTTTTTTTCCCTTTATTCAGTTTTTCCAGAATGAGGAGATTCGCTAAAATCATCTTCCTAACCAATACTGATTTGGTTGTTTTTTTTTTTCCAAGTGGGGTTACATTCTTGGCTACATAAAAATGGAGAGGCTTATAAAAGAACCAAACCTAATAACATTATGTTTCCTCATTTGTAAAATGGAACAGGAAGGGGTGCTGAGCCACCGAGTTGCCGAGGATTGTTTTAGCTCTAAAAGCAGATGAATTTTTGTTCCATGTTTTCATGCAGTTAAACTGTAACTGATGGCAAGTGAGAAAGGAGAGCAGGAAGGGCAGGAGTGAGACCCCGGCACCTGGGGCATTCTCAGTGTCTGATAAATGCCAGATTTACTGCTAAAGTGAGATTGATAAATACTAACGAAATCACAGCCACGCTCAGGGCCCAACTCATTTATTTTTTCCACCCCTCAAAAGGAACACAAAACATGGAACTCAAGTCAGGCATGACCAGACCTGAAGAATTCGACTCTTCCATCCTGCTGCTAGCAAAACTCCTCGTGATTTGGGCAGACTGTCGGGGAGGCCTGGGGGGCTGCCGGGGCTGGAGTGGGGGTGGGAAGGGATGCTTAATCTGGCCGGGGCTTTGGGAAGGAAGGAGCCTTGCAGCCGGCCAGCTCACTGCAGTCTTTCATGAATAAACACTCTAATTGGGGACATCGCAGATAATGGGTCTGACTTCTTTCACTGGAGGGCCGGATCATGATTTGCTAATTGGATATTCCTGGGGTGGTGGAGGCGCCCTCACTGGCCCTGAGTGATTACTAGTTAATGGGGTTTTAGGTTTTAGAAGTTCCTATTCCAGACTGATAAAGGGAGCCAGGCTGAGGAAAAGGAGCCGGCGCCCTTCCCGGAACGGCATCAGGAAGGAAGCCCAGTGTCTGGGAAAGTGCAGGGTGGGCACCGGGGTGCAGGAGTCCATCAGGCTCAGCACTGACTTTCTGAGCTGGGTGTCCACCCCTGCCAGCCCACCAGTCCTCACCCCTTCCCTGTGGGAGTGTTCAATCTGGGAGATAAAGTGCCCTCCCCCACCAGACCTCCGTCACCACTGGACTTTGGGCTCATTACTTTGCACAGAACAAGTACCCAGGAAGCCAGACCCAAAGGACAAGATAAACCTCAGGGATGACTCATCAAGAGCAAAAAAAAAAAAAAAAAGCTGATTCAGGGTCTCCAGGCTGGAGCTGGGGCGTGGAGGTTACAGTCATTGTTGGAAGACGATGCGTCCAATCCACCCCCTGCAGGGGGATGGTGGTACCCAAAAAGTGAACCACCAAGGAAGGCAACCTCTGAGCCCACAAAGAAGGCTGATGTTTCAGAGTTTCCTGCCCATCCTTTTGTGGGGGTCCAGGGTCACACTGCAGCCCTTGGCCTATCCTAGCAAACTGCCTAGGGGACACAGCAAAGAGGAACTGGGAAAAAGACAGGATAGGATTTAAAAAAAAAAAAAAAAAAAGGAAAGCAAGATTTCCTTCTATACCAAAACTCGAGAAAATTCTTTGCCCCCCCTTTCTCCTCAAAGTTCTCATAAACCAAAGGCTAGCTGCTCTGGCTGGAACCAAGAGTGTACTATGTCCCATAGAATATCCAGTTTCTCTTCCCATGAGAAAGCAAGACTTCTTTCTTGATGAAATTGACAAATAATTCAAGGTCTATGGCTCTCTCCTCTGCTTAAGTGCACTCATGAGCTGGAGCCCTGCTTGGTTATTCCCCGGTCATTAGTCTTGTTCTTGTGGACAGGACTCTTTTCCTGGACCTCAACTACCAGTCTTGTCAAACTGTCATTTCACTCATGTGTAAAAGACTTGGGGGCCTTGAGTAAATTGCTCTTGGCAGCCAAGGAGGGCAAAGAAGATATTCTGGGTGAAACCTCGGATGCCACCAATTCCCAACCTGTGATCCACATGTGGACAGCTGAGAGCTGATGTTATACAACTAATCTGCATTTCAGAATACCTACCGTTTATTGGGCCCTATTTATATGCAGATGCCGGGCCACATACTTTACCCATAGTCCCTCATTTAACCTTGCCAAGAGCCTGAGGAGGTAAGTATGTAATTATCCCCATTTCACAGATGGGAATATTGATTGGCTTCTTCAACTGAATCCACACTCTGAAGAACAGACAGACCTGGCATTTGTTCCCAGGTTCATTCAACCCCAAAACCCTGGTTCTTCTCCACTGGAGTGTCATGATCATTCTCTTGAATTTCACCTGGTTCATTTCTTTCCTGAGGACAATTGGCGAGATGGGAGATGGCCTGGATTCACAATGCAGAAGAGCAAGGAATCTGATTTTATTTTCTTAGAAATGATAAGAATGGATTCCTAACAACGGGTACATGTCTCATTGGTGGTCTTCAAGAACTGCACCCCCTTTTCTAGATGCAGTGATAACCAGTCACTTCCTGGAAAACGGAAATGACCATGTTTATCATCAAAGAAGTCTTGCTGATTGATGACCCTGGGCAAGTTGCTGAAACTCTCAAGGACTGATTTTCCCACCACATAAAATGACCTGTTGGCATGGATGTTGTCTAAGCTCCATCCTGGCTCCATATTGATGCATCAGGACTTCCGAATGTGTTACCAAAAGCAAGTGTTCTATCTCCCATGGGGTCCTGTGGTACTTTTGCCATAGCTCAGAGCACCAGTTATAGAGTGCCGGGGTTGGGGGCTGGAGGGGAATGGTTAAGGCTCATATTTACCAGTACCCATGTCTTTTTTCTTTCTCCTTACTCTCCCTCTCTTGGTGCTTATCTCTGTTTCCTTGATCTATCTGTCTCCTGGCATCCTTGGTAGAGCTCCATCTGGCTCATTTGTTATTCATGAATTAACATGTGTTTTGCATACATTTGCCTTTGAACAACTGTTCCAAACTACACCATGGTGTAGCAACAAGGGTCTCCATAATTGATCATGTACACCATCAGTCAAAAATGTTTGAACATGTCTCTCAATAGAAGGGTGTTAACTTATACATATGTACATCTAACAATACATATAAATACACATTTTACAATAATACAAAAATTAAAAGTTCAAACATATTTATTTACACCATACCCTATGGGTCATTTGGGTCCAAACTGCCTATTTTTAGAGATCCCCAGTATCTAGGATGGTGGAGAGGCTTAGATATTTTGGGCTTAGATGGCAGACATTTAAGAATGAACCCTTGTTACACAAGAGCATCTGTGACCCAAGAGTTTACAGACATGCAGTGAGACAGAAATGATGGAAGGCAGACCTAGATTCTTCAAGGAGGGCTAGACTTCCAGACATTTATGGAAGTTCTACTAATTTCCAACAGCAGTTTTGTTTTTGCTGTCACACCGTGGACTGAACCAAAGACACGTAAAGGCCAGATATGACCCATGTTCTGCCAGTTTGTCACCCTGTCCTATAATCTAGAGGTCATCTTTTGCACCTTGTTAAGGCCCAATTCCCTCAAGGAGATACTGCATTAATCTGGATTAGCTCTTTTCGCCAGAGTGTGAATGATTCTGACAAGCACAGATAATGGTGGAAAAGAGAGAAAACTATAATAAAGGTCAGAGAAACTAATAGGAGACACCCTAAAAGAACAAATTTCAGACTCTCAGGTACCCAAGGATCAGACCCTGGTCCACATGTGCCCTCCATCCCAGCACCTGCTACCCTAGAGTTCACTGGAGCTCCAGAAGCATCCACCCCTGAAATGATTTTCTTCCATCCCTTTGGGCAGCGTGGAGCTCTCTGAACTTGTTGAGTGCTCTGAACCTTGAAGGTCTCTATTTCCTCCAGAGCAACTTGGAGAAGAACAAGCACCCCCTGGGTCCCCTTTCATAGCTCCCAGCTCCTGCCCTAGTCCCCTCCCTAGCACCGCGCTGCATGCAAAACATATGCTAATGGAAGAACACAAATAAGGCAGATAAAGCTGTAAGGAAGATCTCTAAAGACAAACTCAAGGAGACAGAGACAGGCTCAGGGAGAGAGAGAGACAGAGACAAAGCAAGGAAGCAAGAGACCCAGCAAAGCACAGAAGAGAGGAGAGAACTTGCCTGGCTTGTTTGGTGAAGCAAACACATTAAAAAAGAGAAAAGATGGGCAGAGAAAGCATCCAACTCCTGAGCAAAACTACAAGTCAGGGTTCAGTCAGTACAGGTGTCACTCAAGTCAATGGATATATGAACTTGGACTCTGCCTTGAAATAGAACAATTCATAACACAAAGTCATTTCCTATATGCCCAGCTTGGTTGATACAGAAAATAGTATGTCATGTATTTAATTCGTACAATGTTCCTACGACCTGGGTCTGTTGTTATTGTTTTGAATTTATAAGTGAGGAAACTGAGGAACAAAGTTGGTGAAAGCAGCTGGATGTCACATGGCTGGCAGGCAGCAGGTCTAGGGCTGATGGGTCTCCGGGAGCCTGCCCGTCTATACAAGAAGAGTCTACACCAGCTGCAGAGAACCCACGTCACAAGAATCAGGGTTTCCATTCTCAGACAGAAACTCTCATTAACGTCATTACTTTATTTTTCCTGCTGACAGTATTTAGTGGACAGAATGGTGCTGTGATACAGCCACGCAGCTGGGAAGCTGTGCCCCGGTCTCCTAGCCACACTGGGCTTCAACTTCTAGGGACGAAATAAGGTTGCTTCCTGCTCAAGTTACCGCCGGTGTGCTGATTAAGCATTATAGTTTGCTAAGGACACGTTTAAAATGGGGTTAAAAAATTCACCTCAGCCCAGATAAAATAATACTTGAGGTCTGTTCGTTTGCGAGACTAATATTCCTTCCAGAAGCACGGAGATTCATCATACACGGTAAATATTTGTTTGGACAAATTTTAAATTGAGGATCATTTGATTGATAGATAATTGTTTCCAACGTCAGCCACATACTCTCAGCTGTCTCTGCCACATCACAAACTGACGTGTTGTTATCTTTTTCTGTTTTCTTTCTCCCTTTAAAAAACCATGAGCATTCTTTACTTACGATCAGCTCTGAAGTCGGTTTTTTCACTAAAGAAAAAACATATGAGTCCATTTTTCTCTCTAAAGGATCCAAGGTGTTGGAAACCCCAGAGAGAAGAGCTTGGGGCTGGCCTCCATTGAGTTCGGAGGATGTGGAGAGCTGCACCCAGTCTGCTGAGCCAGGCTCTGGTCCACAGCCAGGTTCTGCAGGAACTTACGGTGCCCATTCATCCTCCCCACCCCTCCCAAACCACCCCCCACATCAACCTGCTTTCCAGGTGAGACAATCAAGGCCCAAAGGGATGACTGCCCTGTGGTACCCAAGGGACTTTCCAGCCCCCAAAATGTATATATGCACACACACACACACCCCCACACACACACCCACACACTGTCATAGTAGGAGTTAGAAGATGGAAAGATGGATATGGGTTAAAGTCAGGAAAGCTTCCTGGAGCTCGTCTTTTAAAAAATCAAGTTGATTTTAAATAAAGAAACAGAAGGACTAAGAGGAACAGTGGCTGGCTGAGAAGAGAAATATTCTGATTGCATTAAGCACACAGGTCTGATCCTCATTAGAGCAGCTTTCCAGTTCCTTTCAATTCCCTGGCCTCTAGGCCTCTGCTTATTTTCGCAGCATCTTGACAAATAATAGGTATGATATCTGTGGCTCGTGAACACAGGAATCTGTATTTTCCGTTACTCCTCACTGCTGGAAAATTGGTGGCCGGAGGGGGGAAGTAAAGCTAGATTTCTCTTAAAGACAATTTGTTCAAACACTTCTCTCATTTTTTTTTTTAATAAGAAGTTGAAAAATCTATTATTATAGAGTAATTGCTCATCAAATTTCTTTTTAAAAGTCAAAGCAATTTTCAAATGATAAAGAACTTCTCAAATGTGTCTAGATAATTAGGAGGGTGCAATTTATATAGTTCCTGTACCTCACGAGGCTGCAAGGCCTATCTCATATTTGCCTTTGGAGCCCAAGACTGCAACACCTGAGTTCACATGGGAAGTGTCACGTGACCCATGTTAAACACACAACAGTTCTGAGGTCAGAAACACATGAGCACAGAAATTATCTATCGCATTCTTAAAACATGGGCCCTTAGGGCCAACACAGATGACTTTCTTCCAGTTGAAGTTTCAAGGATGATAAAACTACATGACAGATAGATACATGGATGGATGGATGGATGGATAAATAGATGGGTAGAGAAATGGGCGATGACGTCAACTAACTCATTCCTTCTTGAGAGAATGAAACTGTTAAAGGGCCCTGCAGAGCTGGCATCTCCAGAACTCTTGCCATCAGCAGAACAGCCCCCTCTAACCTTCAGCGCATGACTGTTGTGACTTTTAGCTCTTTCTACAATCCTCTCAAAGCTGAAAACCAGAAACCAAAGAGAATTCTGAGGTTCCTTGCCACGATTTCAACCTATCAAACAGCATCCAAGTCATTCTGATTTTTACACATTGTAGATGCTATGTGTACATAGAAACCGGAGTATCTGTGGACTTTTCCTTAAAAACTGAAAGAAAAGGTTAGTTTTGGAATCTCTAGAGTGGTGAATTGATTCTCGGAAATATGGAGAATTAAATGAAATGTTTGAAGGATTCCTAACATTGATTGCACTTGTGTGTGTGTCCCTACACGTGGACAGTAACACACACACCCATTCACGGCACGTCAGTCTCCCTTTTTCTATTTAATTGACTTTAGATGCGAATGTCGCATCCTGGGACCTTCCAGACACTTGCAGGGCCCTTGGTCATCCAACAGCTGTTTCCTTGAGATACCGAGGCAGAGAAGACACCTAGAGCTGCTTGGAAAATGGTCTGGTTCGCTTTAAACATTGTCTGTCGTCTCTACAGTTGCCGGCTGTGATCTGCTGCCTTTCAACTTGGAATAAAATATATTACTTATGCAGTGAGTGTTTTTAATGTAACAAAGCAAAGGAATAAAAATGCCTTACAACAGTTTTATTAAAAACAAATTCCCACAGTAAATACATATACACTCTGTTTCTGGGAGCAAAATAGCCCAGGACATCCCTGCTAAGTGCTCTGGGAAGTGCTTATAAATTACTTGAAATAAAAACCATTGTTGCCTGGACATCACGGATGAAATGCTGCAGTTTGTAATAAATTAACACAGAACTTTACTTCCCCTCCTTGAACAAAGCAGCCATTTGTCTGAATAACCCACATTCAGCTGTGAGTTATATTTTCACAACTCCAACTGCATTCATTTGCAAATTATGCTGCAGTTTTAATGCTCAAGTTTTAAATACCTTAAGAACGAATAAATAAAGCAAAGTAGAGCAAACAGTTGGCTTGTAGTTTAAAAACTGCCCTAATTTCTGCTTTTCTTTTGGCTTTTCTCCTTTCAAAGTTTTTTTTTTTTTCTTTAATGGCATAAAGTTTCTTTAAACCACATTAAAAAAATAAAAAATAAAATGTGTTTGGGGGTATTCACAACAGAGAGGTTTCCATAATTTCATTATCTCTGAAGGTATCTGGCTAGTTGTCATTTTACATTTTTAAGACTTTTCTTCTACTTCTATTTTAATTTTGTGACAGAATAATTTATAACTATCTTTGAGGTTTTGCCCATTGTGTGTAACTTTTGTCTGCAAGTCTTGGAATTGGTTAGATTTTTTTTTTCTCCCTCTCTCTCTCTCTCTACTAGACTTTGTCCAGAAAAAAAAAAAAAATCTCTAAAGACAAGTCGTGTCACTTCCCTTGAATTATTTTGATTATAAAACAAAAACTCTGCAAGAAAACTCTTTTCAAACCTGTTCTGGTAAAACAAAATGAACCGCTTTCCAGGTTCTTGAAAGAAAAATTTGATAGAAGCATTTATAGATTCAATTTGAAGTCTGAAGGTTATTTTTTTGGCCCCAAAAAAAAACACCCGGTTTCCTTGTGCAGAGGCTTTGTCGGATTTCTTTGCATTGTTTTAAATAAGGTCCTGTGTAGCCACTTACATTGGATAAAAGTAATGTCACCATTTTCAGGAAGCGATTTGGGGAGGAAAAGTCTTCAGAATCATGTTATTTTCAGAAAAGTGGCCCATAAAATATTTTTATAAAGTAGGAGTTGAAATCATTTAAAAATCACTCTCTTTTATAAATCTGTTTGGAGAAAGCTCTTTTGATCCCCTCTTTCGGTCTGATCTTCATCTTTTATTTTGCTTAGAGGTAAACAACATTTGCCGCATTTAAACAAGGGCATTTGCCATTGTGGTTCTTAAATAGTTTTCCAGTCACCCTATGGCAATTCATCACATGGGATAAAGTAAGGATGCTTGCATCCAAGACTTTTATCACCTCCCAGAAAATGTTTGTTGTTTTTTGCTTTGGGTTTATTTTTTCCCCTCCCTCCCACCCCTACCCCCAGCCCAAGTGAGCTGCGGGGGATTGTTTTAGGACATTTCAAAGCCTTTTGTGAAGACGGAACCAGAGTCCTTCTGCGGAGGATAAGAAATGCTTGATTACATGCACTGCAAAATGGGAGATATTCCCAAATTCCCTTTTAATTAAGATGTCTAAATAGCCATGGCTTTAGAGAGAGAGATTTCCAAACAGTTAAGAAATTAAGGATGCTTTTGGAACTGCAACAGATACCCCGACCTCTCCCCGACCCTGGGGGGAGGCAGCTGTCACCTGGGGGAGGTAAAAGGACATTAGGAACCCCACAAGAGTCAGTTGGGGAGGGGTATCCCAAACGGAGGCTGGGATACAGAAGTAATCACAGGACCACAGAGCTTTAATGACACCATGGGCTTCAGTTAAGAGAAAATCGCTTCTCAAGTTAGCCAGGTCATTTCTGCAAATGCACGCACCTTTGTCATTAAAAAAAGAATCACTCAGTGATTACTGGTTTGATGCTATTTGATTCTCTGACCATCCAAGCCTGATTAAGAGCATTTGCTTAGGCCCTAAAGACTTCATAGCTGGCCACCCATCTGGTGTTAGGCTTGAGTCCGTGAAAATCCCTCAGCTTAGCACTGAATATTCTTTTTAAAGACTTTAAGTAAAAGGGCTGACATTAGCATATGTTCCCCCCAAGTGTCCTGTTGAACTTTCTGCCGGGCATTACCCTACCACGGGCTTTCTGGATGTTGTCCAATGAGAGATTGGCTTGGAACTGTAAAATTAGCCATCTGCCTATTAAAAATGTAACCAGCTGCATCCGATGAAACACAGTGACTATTGAAATGAACTCATCCGGGAGAGAACTCGGGTCCCCTGCTTGGACATTTTTCCAATCTACTGCTGGACTGAGAGTCCACAAGCGAAGAGCCTCCGTCCTTGTTTGGGGAAAGTGACATGCCCCAAGAATGAAGGCTTTACGGGTTTGTTTTGGGGGCTCAAGTTCTGTCTGGCATGTCTCGGGTTGACTCGGACCTGAAGCGCAGAATCTCGATTTCTTTGTTACTTGTTTAAAGCATCTCCTTCTTACAGGGAAAAGCAAAAACAGAAAGTATAAAATAAACAAGCAAATCCCTAATATCTCTCCCTTACTTCAAGATGTTACGTTCAGAGATTCCGTCCCAAATCCTAGATATTTCTGATAAACCTTAATCCCCATGCCTAAAATACTCTAAGCAGCACATAATAACTTAACAGAGAGAGCCAGAGCCATAATTACTCCAGCAAGAGCTACCATTTCAGCAGATATTAGGCATTCTATATTTATTACAAGGTCTGTTTATTAAAAATGAGAACTTTGAATAGCATGCACTATTTTTTTCTGAAGCCTAATGGAGCATTAAAAAATAATTCATTAGCTAATTAACAAAACTGTGTTTATTTACAGTATATAAAATGTTTCTATCAGGAAAATAACACACCATAATACAGCGTTGTGTTGACAGCGAAACATCTGCAGCTTAATTTAATGCATTTACTAAATGACGAGAGGAAATCAAAGGATGTTTAAACAGCTACTTCTCTGCCTGTGATTTTTGTTTTTTCTCTCTTGAGGTCACAAGGCGTCAAGAAGCCCCTTGGGAAGCCAGAACTGCTTTCAAAGGTGTTCAGTACAATAATCTTTATACAATTATGAAAGTGTCAATGCGGAGAATGGTTTGGACTGGGTGCCAGTTAAAATGGATGGGTCCCTGCACATGTCCTCAATACAACCACTCTGCAGCCACAAAACACTGGTAGGGGTGAAGAACCATGTGAAACTGTCTTTTTTGTTTGTCAAAATCAGTCCAATACTAACTTCATTACATTCAACCTAATGTTTCCCATTTGGATTTAATCTCTCTCTCTCATTCTGCCTCTCTTTCTTATTTTGCCTTGGGCAGGATTTTGGCAAACACACATAATCAAACTCAAAGTGAGTATTGATTGATACATTTGCTCTATTACTCTGTATTAAAATATATTTTGCTAGGTTCATTTTCCCATTAAATCTCTCCTCTCCGCTGCCCCTGCCTGAGATCTCTCAGAAGGCAAAGAGTATCCTGCTTGTTTGTAGGTCTGATTTCCTTCTTACCACCCCAATATGAAACCCCAAGAAAAAGAGACAGAAGTCATTACATTAACATACAATTCAGGTGGATGTGTGGGTTACAACCTCTCAGGAGGAAAATTATGGCATAAAAATAAAAAAGAATAACCCCAGAAACAATACCTGCAAAAGTGCTGTTTTGAGAACTTGTCCTCCATTCACCTGGACCTAAAAGCTCTGAGTGACTTCAAGAATTACAAAATAAACTAGGGGAAAAATTAGGATTCCCCATAACACGTAAGTAAAGTCTGAGTGCCTACCTTTGTTATAAGTATGTAACAATAATAATACAATGTTTATTTTCAACTCAGTAAAGTAGGAGCCATCTTTGCTGCCTTTTTACAGTAGAACCTTGGATTTGCAATAGCCATAAGGAAATTTCCTAAAGCCATTTTGCCTGTTTCAGATGCGAACAAATTTTAAGATTTTTAAGCTACACGGAACAAATAGGATATATAAAGTTCTGGTTAAAATAAGATGATAAAAAAATTTAAATGTTAGTTCAGCAAACCACACTTACTGGCCAGAATTGTTTTATTGGTGTCTCTCTGGATTTATACACATGGAGCTCAGTCATTTATATTTGGTAACTCACAATCCTGTATCTGTTGTGCAGTTATCTGAGTGTGGCCATCTTGTGCTATTATGGGTTGAGCATGGACTTTGCTTTGATTCCCTGTAGGGGGCCTGGCTTAGGGAGCTATCCATGCAACTTCATTTTTCTCTCTCCACTAACTCCATATCATTAGGTGTACTATTATAGTAGAATACCAAATATCTGCTGTCTTGCATTGGAGTTCTTCTTGATCAGGAACTAAGAAATTACTTAGCTAATGTGCTACCACATCTCCATCTGTAATCCTGGCAGACATTACTAGTGGATTACTGCAGTCATTCTCAGGAGCCCCAGGCACAGCCGCAGAAGGCCTCAACACACATATCACAAATCAATCAGAATTGCCTCAACAGTGAAACCTGTTAGCTAAAGCTATAGACCCATAGACATCAAATCAAAGACTCCACTATCAATTTGTCCCGTGGGGCCTCAATTAATCATGTGTTAATTCATCAGCTCCTTTGATTAAGTAGCTTTGTTTTTCTTCTCCATCTATAGGAGAAGGAGATACCTGAAAAAAAAAAAAAATAAAGGATACAACACAGAATTTTGGAGACCTATAACTTTCCAGGCTATTTCCAATGATCAGGTCACAATTAACCTCGTCTCTTACCCTATCTGCACTCACCCCTCCAGGCCTGGCACTGTGCAAAATGTTCAGACTGGCAACTTAAAACCAGATTTGTGTTTCTCAATTATAGCACCCTCCCAGTCAACTCAGACATGTCAGAAAGAGAAAAGAAAAAATATACTCAAAGATCTAAAAACTAAAACCAAAAGAATTCTCAGAAATCCTCTGATTTCTTTTGCATTTTGGACCATGGAGATAATGCTCTAATCAGAATTCAGTGAGTGCACATCCCTGCCCAAGGGCCTGCAGTAGCTCCCTATTACCCACAGAAGAGTTAGTCTAGGCAGCTTTCTGTAAAAAAGACAATATGCTTTGTTAATCTTTATCTCCTACACACTCGTACTTCCACACGCTCTGTCAGCTCTACACCTGTATTATTTTCTCTGATGCCCTCACATGTGTATTCCCTGCCTGGTATATGCTGGGTTTCTCTGCCTGGTTAATTTCTAACTATCCCTCAAGCTCCAGATCAAATATCAGCCTCTGTCTGTGCCTGATCCACACAGACTGAGCCCACTGTTCTCTTCCCTAAATATACCTGTACTACTGAGTTGTGATGCAGAGTGGGGAGGAGCCCAGGCCCTGGAGCAAGGCTCTTGAGTTTGCAAGCCTGGCCATCCACTCGCTAGCTGTGAAGTCTGTCGGCAAGTCATCTAACCTCTTGTGCCTTGATTTTCCCATCTGTCCAATGGGGACAATAGCAACTAAGATTTAAGAATGTAAACACACCCAATGTACTTAGGATGGCAAATAGTGTCAGTGAATGTTAGCTATGATTTTCTATCACCATTTTCAAAGTTCAAGTCTGGGAAGCTCCCACTGAGTCCAGGGAACTTCTCTTAGTCATCCTGGGACCCCCAGTTCCTAGCTGGGGTCCTGACACAGCATAGGCACCCAGTCAAAGTTTGCCAAGTGACTGGCTGAATGAAGAGTAAGAGCATGGAAAGGGGTAAGAAAAAGAGAAAGACTAGGAGTGGGCAAAACCTAGAGACTACCTATATCCTATTAGGGCACATGGAATAAAAAGGCAGCTGAAAATCCAGCTTTTTCTATACACACCTTACATAGAGCCATTTGAAAGCACAGAAAGATGATTCTGGTAGGGAAAAAAAAAAACAAAAAAACTCTCATGGGCTTATTTATTTCCTATCCCTACAGTGAGGCTAGGAGACTCACTGAGCCTAAATAGAGGGTCTTCTTTTTTTTTTTTTTTTTTTAATCAATCTATACTTGGATTGCCAGAAATCCAAACCACTTCTCCTCTAGCCAGGGACGAGTTGGGATGTGAGTGAGCCTCCAAAAGGATTGGGTCCAGTGCAGCAGGAAGAGCAGCCGCTGGCGGTGGTGCAGGTCCCCCACTGGAGCATGGGCTCTGGAGCAGGATGACTTGGGTTTGTATCCCAGACATGAAACTGACCAGCCGGGCAGCCCTGGGCAAGTCATTTTCCGTTTCTGTCCTCAGTTACCTTGTCTATAAAATAGAGATCACATGACCATGACCTCCCAGGATCGTGGTGAAGTGAAATGGGAAAATCCTCATAAATCCCCAAACACAGCCTCTGGCACAAAAAAGGTGCTTCCTTATTCTCAAATGAGGCTTCTCAAAGGTTGACTTCTTAGAGGCTGGACTGGGGAAGCCGGGCGAAAGGAACCCTCCAGATGAGAAGAGATAGGCTGGGACCTGGCAGAGTGAAATCAGCATTGAGTGGGAAGAAGAGAGCATGGCTTCTTCTCTTGCCTGTGTTTGGATTGGCTTTTAAAACGGCACAACCTCCGCTAACCTTAGTCACAACACTGCGCTGAAACGTTACTCCCAGGATTTGACACTTTCTTACTCTTCCCACTACTGTTTTCTCCTTTGTTGCTTTGAAAATATGAATTAATGGTGAATACTAATGAGCCCCGTGACAAGGCTCAACTCCACTAACGTTGGGAGCTGCAAGACGTATGCCACTTGCAACAAGGGAAAGCATAGAGTCTTTTTCCTGATTCCTGAAATTTCATGGCCCCAAATATTCTTTTTTTTCTCCTCCCTCACCTTCCATCCAACTCTCTTCTTTCAAAATTTGTAAAAGTATCTTCATGAAAGCCTCATGAATGAGACTTTGAACTTGTTCATAAGATTTTATGTGTCTCCCTGGAATAGACATGAAATTGCTTTTTTTTTTTAAAAAAAAAAAAAGTACTGTTGCATTTATGAAAATCTTTCTGGATGTCTTTTTATTGTCCAGTGCTTTCTTTTGTTGTGTTTTATTGTCTCTGGTGCTATTTCACAGAGCCTGGGGATTTGGGAGGTAGCCATCCAGCAGGAACTTAAGTCATTGATATTGAACACTCGGTGACTTCCGAGCAGATGCCAATTTTCCCTCCCGCTCCAATAAAAAAAAAAAAGGGCAATATTTTTTCTGCCATTGGCATCAAAGACAATTTTTATGGCATGATCTGCTCTACTATCTCAACATGATGGTAAATAGTTCGGCATTAAAAGCTCAGGAGAAACCAAGAAAGACTCTAATATGGAGGATTTTAGAACTGAAGTCATAAAGTCTATGAAAATACAGACTAAGTATACAACTTTCTCAGTCAATGTCAAGGGCTTACTCTAAAATGTTCTGCACATTCAACTGGTATTATAGTTAGGAACAGCTTTAAGAAAGAAACAATAACTTGCTATCAGGGCTCCTTTCCACCCTAAATTCCTTTTCTTGGCTGCCCTCGGCAGACCAGAGCCGGGGACACCTACAACTGATAAACGTTAAGAGATGTGCAGGCAAGAGCCTGAGGGTCCACCAAAGCCGCCACAGCTCAGACTCTCACTTCACCAGTGTTGGGAGGGCTCCCATTGAAACAGGGGCACTTCTTGCTAGGTGAGCTCTAGTTCTGAAGAGATGAATTCCAGTCCTCATCAGCATGTGACCTTAAGTCTATTGGCCCCAGAAATCAGTTAGCTGATCTGTAAAATGGGGATACTGTTAGGACATCCTTCCTAGGGTTGTCAAAAGGATTCAGTTAAACCACACCTCTAAAGGGCTTCGCACAGCATTGGGCTCAGGGTAAGAGCTCAATAGTGTTTGCTGATACACACAAACAGATCAACTGGTAAAGGAGCCAGGCTGCCCAGTGGCTTCTGCTCCTTGTAGAGGAAAACATTCAATCCAAGATTTAGCAGGAGAATGCAACTTTCTTGCGCAGGAACCCCTGCAGGCAGGGCAATTTCAAACTAGAGTTAGAATTGTTTCCATTTCACTGAAATGGTGCTTAACAATACATCCTTGACTTTTCCCCTTTCAGGTGCAGAAATTTACCACCCTCACAAGTTTTCTAGTAGTTTCTTCATCAAGTCATATATAACCTCTAAGCATGTACATTTATTCAACAAGAAATTTACCCAGAACCTCCCAGTTCTGGGCAGTGATTATAGTGATGGTTGGGGAAGGGACCACCAGCAGTTAAGGAATTACATTTTAACCTTGGAGAAACCCCTGGGGAAATGGGTGCCAATAAACACGCAAATCTACAACAGTGAAAGTGATAATTTGGTATAAAGATTAGGAGTGTAATCTCTGAGCCAGACCAGATTCAAATCCAGGCTCTACCACTAAATAGCCTTGTGACAGTAGGCACGTCTTTTAACCTCTTTGTGCCTCACTTTCCTCATTTGGTAAATGGGCATGAAAACTGTACCTATCTCATAACATTGAATGAATTAGTGTCTACACAGCATGAAGAATAATGCCTGGCACATACTAGTAGTATATAAACTCTACCTTAAAAAAATGATAAATGAAAGTTAAAATTGGGTGTGCTTACAATGGAACAACCCCTATGCTAAGGGTTTTATGCTGATTTCCTCATTTCACCTTCACCAGGAGATAATGTATTAACTGAGGTCAAGTTACTTGGCCTTGGTTGTGAAATGGGCTTAAGGAAATGCCTACCTATAAAACGGCTGGAAGGATTCAATGAGTTAACATACGTAGAGTTGTTAGGTAGTTAGATAAGTGGGGGCACTGGGCAGATAAGGTGGAAGAGAGGCAGGAGGGTCTGGAAGATGATGGTGTGCCCCCCTTCAGCATAAAGGGGCTTTACTGCCTCTAGATGAGTGTCAGCAAAACACCAGTTCGAACCCAACAGCCACAACTGCACTGTGGTGACAAGGACCCAACCAGACATGACCCAGTGCTCATTGTAATATAATGAGCATTGCGGTTTAGACTGCCCTCCATGGGTTTTGCTGTGGGCATCATGGGTAAGGACACGCGCAAAAGGGGCCAAGCGTGACTAAGCACTCCAGGGGTAAAACCCGTCAATCATGCAAGAGACCACCTCTAAGCAAGGTCATAAGAGAAGAGGGCAAATGAAGCCCACTGCTTTTCCTTCCTTGGGTCAGCCTGCTTCCTGTTCTTGGAGGTATCCTTTCCCTTTGCTAAATAAAACCTTCAAAATCTTTCACTACACCACACTTCGTCTCCCATCTGAATTCTTATCTTTCGGGGATGACAAGAACTGGGGTCTTTTCCCTTTCCCCTTTTGGGGTAACAGAGTGACAAGGGCTAGGCCCGTGCAAAGTAAGGGCTCAGCAAAAAGAGCCTAGCAAAATTAAGCAGCTTGTCTGGTTGCACATAGCTAACCGATCAGCGTTGGATCAAGGTATAAATCCAAGCACACTCATCCCCTCTTAGCCCAGTGACTGACTCATACGGCAAATACCCTATAAAAGCACACCTCCACCAGTCCTGCTTGGGAGGATCTGGAATTGTCCGTGGAGCAGATGATCCTTCTCTCTCTCTGTCTTTCTCTCTCTCTCATTATAACAGTGGCAGGAGACATTCATTTACTTTAGTTGGATGTAGTAGTCATGACTCAAAATATACTAAAAAAAAAAAAAAGTTACAAACTCTTGCTGGTCAAGAGACAAGATCATGTATCACAGGCCAAGATGTAGTCACACATCACGTGATCCGAGAGGGCTGTAACTGACTTCGGTCGTGGCTGGTCTGACTCAGCCTGAAGCCAAGAGGAAAGCAAGTGTGGTTAATTAAGACGGCAGGGATGTTTAGACTGTGTGCAACCGATACCCCGGCCACCGTCTCCATGTTTTCCTGGAGATAGAATGCTGCACACAAGTTGAGTATTACCTCCTAAAATCTTTCCAGATATTGTCAGGGAGAGACCTGAGCGGCAGGACTTAGCACTTCTGGAATTATCTTAGGGACAAGCTGAAAGAATGCTGACTGATGAGAAAGGCCAAGTTGTGATTCCCAAATGATGTTTCTATTTACACTTCAGTGATGACATTGAAATCCAAAGCTCCTGTGGGAAGAGAACAAGCCTTGTGTCCCTTCATGGCCTCCGTAAAACTTGGCTTAGTGGCACTGACACGGATAATGCCCAGAAAGGACCGATGATCCCAGGGATAAAACAGAGTGTGATTTAGCCATATCTTTGATAGAGTACCAGAGATTCTCTTGGCTCTTTGGTGAAAGATCACAAGACAAAACATACATATGAAGTACAAACAGTTTTCTTTACTAATGACTCAGAAGTTGGGCAGAACGTTTTGGGCACACACTCCCTGAGGGTGTTGGGAACTCTAAATAAAAGACAGTTCACTCTCCTGCTAATTCTTCTTTCAGCTTCAGAAACCAACCGGTTGGCACAGGACACTAAAACATATCTATTCCCAGCTAGAGCTCATTTCTGGAATCCTCTGTAAGTACAGTTCCTAAAGCAAGTCAATCTTCACAAGCAGGTTTGGTGTGAACTTCCTCTACAAATTCCTCCATGAAATGAAGATTTTTATTTCTGTAAGTGAGGGAAAGAGCATAATAACCATTCTTCCTTGGATATTCACAATGCACCTTATTATGTTAAAGGAGCCACAATTCAAAAAAACAAAAAACAAAAAATGTGTTCAACTGTGTTCAATGCAATGCTTCCTAAACATGTTTCTCCACAGAACTTTAAAGCATATTTGTATATTAAACATATATTTTAATATACCTCCCTGTCTTATCTATGACTATATCCAATAGAAAGCTAGAGATCTATCCTGAAGACGTGGCTTCTGATGAAAGCACAGGTAACAAGCAGCTGGCCTTGGCTGGATTGTGTTGGTTGTGTTGCAGTCTGGGTCAGAGGTGAGTGAGATCCTGCCCTTCAAGTTGCTGCTCGCAGGATTTGATGTCCGTTGGGAGGCTTTGACTGAGGAGCAGATCACATCTAGAGTCGAAAGGAGAAACTCAGAGAGCAGGAATCAATGAAACTGGAAACACAGTGATCATGGAGAAAAATGGCAAGCCTTTTGATTTGTGACCCCTGCCAGCTCCACAGCCCCACCCACACTTGTCTTCCCCAAAGGGCTAATGTTGAGCCCTGAGGTAGAGATGGTTAAAACTGAGCAACCTTGTGAGGTCCAGTCACTGACGGGGGCTGACCCAGAGACCAGGTGATAGCACAGTGCTGAGGGCAGGAATCCCAGGGGAGCAGTATCCTCAAAGGGCAGCTGTGGCTGAGGTTGGACCAGGGAGTCAGAGAAGCCCAGGTGTGGACTCACTCTAGAACACATGGTTGACACCGCCCGCCCTGAGACCCTCCAAAAGAATTGGGGAGGTGCTGAGACATGATGAATAACCAAATGATAACCAGTTGTCACAGTTATGCATGCAGAGCAGGCCGATCTTGAGGACATTTTCGTTTTACTTGCAATCCTTAAAGACCTATTGGATTTTTATAAGACATTTTGATTTCATATGGAAAATCTCCCAGTTCATTCTTTCTTTACACTTAAGTAAGACTCAAATCAGTCCAGACAATTTGGAGTTACTCTGTCTGTAAATACATAGTTTGTACAACTCACTCAAAGTCACTCTACACACTCTCTTTTCAAACTCTTCTTAACTCTATCACAATTGCCCATGAATAGCCACCTTCTCCCATCGTCTAAATGAGTGTTGTGTTGTGGGGTGTCAGGTTCATGGTTGCTGCTGTGCTGGTGGGACAGGGAAAGGATAGGCCTTAAGAGACACCTAAAATACAAAAAAAAAAAAAAAAATGCAAATAAACAAGATCAAAAAAGTCCTGGTGTGATGCTGTGGGAGGGATCTGTGTTCTTGCAAGAAATATTTAGCCTGAAAATAACTGGGGCACTGACCAAACAAATCCAGAACATGCGGTGTTCAGCAGGACACTGTCCGGGGCTTTCGGAAGAACATGGCACAATGAAGAGGTGAGCAATGGAACTTGTCTGCACTGAGGGAGACAAAAACATGTAAGAGTCAAGGGAATGCAGGGAATTTGATTAAATCCTGGATTTAAAAAAATTGTCCTTTAGGAAACTTAAAAGAACATTTTTTTACAGGAGAATTTAGAAAACCTGAGTATGGACTGTTATTGGATAATACTATTGAATTCATGATTTTCTTAAATATGATCATGGTGTTCTGATCTCTTGTCCTTGGGGACCAGATCAAGTATTTAGTTGAGGGGAGGAGTATGATGATGTCTGCAACCTGCTTTGGATGGGGGGCGTGTGTGGGGGCAGAAAGAGAAAAAAGGAGTGAGCACAGAAAGATGGTAACAGTGGTGAATCTAGATAAAAATATATGGTCATTCATTTGACTTATTTTCGACTTTCCTGTGGGTTTGAAAACTTCTGAATTAAAAAATGCTTTTTGAAAGGAAAGAGTTTACCAAAAGAACAGAGAAAAAATGAGGAAAAAATCCTTATGCAAAAGAGTATAATTTTCTTTAGCCCAAGTTTTCTGGTACGATTTTCTCCCCTTCTTTACACTGTGGTTCAAGAAGATATCTTATATTCTTTCTGAGAAATAAGAAAAGGGTCTAGAGGAGTGTGATGGCTTCTGCTCTCGTCTTTGACAAATGTTTCTCTTTTCTCAAATAGCTCAGTGAAGCCGAAGACTTTCCCTTTCACCCTCTGAAGAGCACTGCCATCCTCAGACTGAGCTTTTCTGGGACCAAGAGGTTGACCTCACACATCATGAGGAGCTGAGATGCTCCTGAGTGAGGTCCAGGCGTGGATATCAGATTCAGCATTTCAACACCAGAGTAAGTTGCTGAGCCAGTATCTGGATGCCTCAAGTGAAGAATTCAGGTAAAAAGGGTTCAATGCTGACTCCCATGAGAAAACCCCATCGTTACCGTAACACTGGGAAAATGTTCCCCAAACGCCCTCTTGGGTTTTTCCATCAGAAGGTGGGATCTCTATGCCACACTTGAGAAAGCCTGGGGCAGATGTTTCAGAGGCGTAAGACCAGGTTGGGTTAGACTCAAGGTCACCAAAGGGAAGGTACAGGGAAACAGAGATGTTGAAAATAGCTTTGGGGAGCATGTGAGCACTGTTTCCAAGCATCCACAATTCAAAAGTATAGAATATGAGCTTGAATTCTCTGTGGCCCCAATACTTGGCTGTCAGAGGCAGGTCAATTTTGACTGAAAAACTGGAATGAAGGGGAGGGTATAGCTCAGTGGTAGAGCACATGTCTAGCATGCACGAGGTCCTGGGTTCAATCCCCAGTACCTCCATTAAAAAAAAAAAATAAGTAAATAAATAAGTAAACCTAATTACCTCCCCTCTTCAAAAAATAAATAAAATAAAACTAATTAAAAAAAAAAAAAGAACAAGGATGAGTATTTTCAAAGGGAAGTGGTCAAAGATGGGATGGTGTGCTTCCTCCGTAAGTGGTAACTGCCCCATTAAAGAAAATATAAAGCTGAAGGCTGCACGACCATTGGATGAAGCATTATTTTAGAAATAACTGAAGCATCAGGAAAAGGAGTAACTGGAAAAGCTCTAAGATTTCCCTCTTTACTTTTTCCCCGTGACCGAGTTGTCTCCTTGAAATAGGACCAAGGGCAATAATACTGGTCCCTGTGTCCTGGCTATTTGGAATAGCCTGGAACAGCCTCTTGAAGCCTGTCATGTGGCACAGCAGGGTGGAAAGAGGAGGCTAAGGGGCTTTTTGGGGAGCCTTCCAACCCTCAGTGTTGGTCTTCGTGCCTCACCCACCGCCCCCAATCCTGATCACCAGGTCCCCTCAACAGCCCACTGAAAAGAATTTAGAGGCTCTCAAGCTCCTAGCAGGAACACCTTGGAGCCCTGTTGTTGGAAATAGCTCCCAACCTGCATCTCAGGCAGGTATTTTTAGGTTCTGTCTTGAAGACACAGAAACTTTCATACATTTCAGCTTCTTTGTCTGGAGTCACTGCAGCCCCAGACATGTCATTGAAATGGGGTATAATTGTGGTCTCCTCCACCCACCAATCTGAGCAAGTCGGAAAGAGCTTCCTGCTGTGCAGCAGAGAGCATGGAGAGCCTTTCCTGGCAAGGGAAAGTCAAAATGGATTTTTTAAAATAATAATATGTTGATCAAGAAGAAGAAAAAAAAAGTCGACTGAGGAGAGGGGGCTCTGCATTGGGGCTGATCTGGAGAGGAAGGTTACTTATTGTTTTGAAACCTGGCCTCAGTTCTCTTTTGCAGGCTGCAGAATTCAAGCTTGGAGGAGCTAATGTCTCACATTTGAGGTTGAGAAATAAAGAATGCTTGGAATCATCTGAGTTAGATCAATGGCTGTGATTAATATGAGGCTCTCTGAGGAATAATTATAAGTGTCAGTCACTGGGCAGAGCCTGACACTAAAAGGAGAAATAGGAGAGAAACCAAAATGATGCAGGGCAGATACGTGGAACTGACAAGAGCATTCTAATGGTCCTCGGTAGGAGCTGGGAGAAGGGATGTTTGAGCCCCCAGGGGGCTCTGGCCACCATCTCACCATGGAGCAGATCAACAAAGGTGACCCAGGGTTGTGTTTTCTGGGGGCTCAGGGAACAGGTCTCCAGGGCTGACGTCCTAACTGTAGGGAAAGTGATGCTATAGGTCTGAAGGGACATGAGGCGGCTATAGCTAACTAAATCACCCACAATGACATTACAGGCATCCTCATGGTCTTAGTGGGTCTTGCAATCAGACAGCAAAGAGAAGTTGACTGTGGTAAAGGGTGTGTGTGGGGCTGGTTTAGATAGATGGTGGGCCTTTTCCTTAGGACAAAAATAAGAAAGAATTTGCCTACAAGATCCAGAAAGGAGATCACCGATCATCAACTTTCCAAGCTTAACTCAATTGAAAGCAATCAGCCTACTCCAAGAACGGGATTTAAGGAGGCTCTAAGAGTAAGCCAACTATCCTGTGTAGTTTCCCTCAGGAGATCAGAAGCCAAAGTCTGGTTTACATGGACAAGAGACCAGACCGGCTGTGTCACTGGCAAAGCCCGGGGCAAAATGAAAATGTAGAACCCCCTTGTTTAAAAATGATTAAGAATTTTAAGACAGAAACAGCAGGGCATTCAACCAAATGCAGGGCCCTTCTGAGAGCAGGACCCTGTTCAACTACACAGGCTACCTGCCCACGAAGCCCACCCTAAAGAGGGAGAAATCCCTACCTGATGGTCCCCGAGATCAGGAGCATTAGGAGATGGGGTGGTTACTTCCAACCACAAAGAGATTCTTGAGATGTTCCTGGAATAACTGGGAAGGAACAGTCAAAATGGACTTTTCAGTAACAATATGCTGATCACGAAGAGAAAAAATGTTTGTGGAGGGAAGGGCTCTGAATTTGGTCCTATGAGCCCAATGATTATGCTTTTCAAAGTCTACATTACCTTCCAAGACTCAGTATTTAACATGCAAGGCAATTAATCCAGAAATCACCTGATCCCAGTCAAGCTTTGTATTTCTCACACACACATATACCCCTAATAGTTGCCAACATTTACTGACCTAGAAGTAAGTAACTATTTCATAGGTTTGGTACTAAAAGCTTTTATTTGATCTTTATAACAACCCTGTAAAGAGGAAGTATTCGTATCCCTATTTTAAAAGATGGGGGCGCTGAGCCTTCAAGGGGTTAGATATTGGCTCAAAGATCTACCGCTGCTGAGTGAGCAGAGGCTGAATTGTGAGTTCTGACCCAGATTCTTAACCACTGAGCCACACTCTCTCCTTCTGGAAGTGCTGTCTCACTTTCTCTGTATGACCACTCTACCAAGCCCCCTGCCCCACTTGACCATCAAGGGGAGAGAGCCTCTCTGAAAGTCACTTGGAAAATTAGTGGGCGAGTCAGAATCCAAACTTGGTCCCTAGTCGTGGCTCCATCTTTGGGCAAAGAGAACACAAAAAGACGTGACCCCCCCAAATACTCTTTGTTTTTTTAAACAGTTTCAGTACGGTATAATTGACTTATAACAAATTGCACATATTTAAAGTATTCAGTCGGATAAGTTTTGACACACATATACACCCTTGAAACCTTTGCCACTATCAAGATAATGAACATATCCATCACTCCCCCAAATTTCTACTTGTCCCTTTGTCCACCTCTGACCTCTCCTGCTCCATCCCAATGCAATCACAAACCTGTTTTTAAATATATTTTTTTTCCAGCTTTATTGATATATTATTGATATATAACATATGTAAGTTTAAGGTGTATAACACAATGATTTAATACACATATATATCAAGAAGCGGTTACCACAGACACTCCTGAGTGTTCACACAGCCACGCTGTCTAAGGACCCAGAGCTGGCATGTCACATGACCTACCCCCTTGGCAGGGCAGGAGCAGAGCCAGGCAGACCAAGAGCAACAAATTGCAAAGCCTAAGGGAAAGACCACCACACAAATATCTGTAAAATCTTTAAGATTCAAAGTGGGTTTTGCAATAGCCAGAATTTTAAAAAACAAAAAAAAAACCCCAAAACCCCTGGCCCAGCAGGCTGTAAAAGTTCAGAGCTGAGCAAAGAAGTTGTTTTATGCTAACCTTTCATAAAAAGCAGAAAAGCAGAGAGGGAAGGCTAATTAAGGTCTAAGCTGCTGAGGAAATCTTTGCTTCTTGTTGAAAGGAAATTATGCCGGGTTGGAAGCAAAAGTTGCACAGAGCAGGGGAAATGAACTTGTGCAGCCTGTTTTTACATCTTCACGCTTTCTATGTTAGTTGGAAAGATCCGGACATAAAGGGTATAAGGAAAAAAGTCTGTGATCTCCCCACTCCTAGGATTCACAAGCAGATATCTTTCACAAAAAGAACTGGTTTGGTTTTTTTTTTTTTCCAGCTTTATGGAGGTGTAATTGATAAATAAAATTGTAAGATATTTAAAGTGTAGAACGTGATGATTTGATATACCTATACCTTGTGAAAGGACTTCCATCGAGTTAATTAATACATCCGTCACCTCGAATATGGTACCTTTTTTGTTTGTTTGTTTGTTTATTTTGGTGAGAACATTTAAGTTCTGCTCACTTAGCAAATTTTAGTTACCCAATAGTGTTATCAACTATAGTCATCAGGTCATACATTAGATCCTCAGACTTGATTCATCTTATAACTGAAAACTTATACCCTTTTACCAACGTCTCCCTATTTCCCCAGCCCCCTACCTTCAGCAATCCCTTTTTTATCCACTGTTTCTAAGAGTTCTACATTTTTTTTTTTTTTTTTTTTAGATTTGAAAGGAACTGTTGTGTCAATCATCAGTAAGAACCAAGCAGAAGCCAACTCAGTATTAATATAGGAGCTGGAAGGAAGCTTGCAGGGGCAAATCCGAAATAAGAGGCAGGTGCGCTTGTGAGCCCAAGGTTCCGGCACCTCCCAGGTGAGTGAGGTCTGTCCAACTGTCTTGCTGGAACTTCGTCTGTTTTGCCTATTTCTGTCAAAAAGCGTCTCCAAAGCAGAAATGATTGTTTTACGCATCTTCATACGTTGTCGTGCTTTACCTGATCCATGGAAGGCTCTGTCGGATGAACTGGCGACAGCTGGGTGCATGGGAGACAGTGATTACTTGGGATCCAAGTAACTTTCTATTTCTTCAAGTCTTGCTCTCTACGTGTTAGATGTTCTCTTAAGGGCTGAAAGAGCTGTCTGAGACCGACTCTTATGCTCACTTTAATGAAGCATTACAGGTCTGTGAATAAGAAGAAAGAAACATTCCCTGCATTGTCTGTTTTGCCTGCATCTCCCAATTATCCATACCTGGAGAAAAAGACCATATTGATGAACTAACTAGTGATCTACACGTGGCCATTTAGAGGCAGTAACCGCTCTTTGCTGTGTGTGCCTTAAACAATCCTCAAAAAAGAAGTACAGTGAATAAGAGCAAATGCCGCCACCACCTTTAATTTTAGGCTCCAGGATATTCAAAAGATGTTGAGTCAAAATTGTGCCCTAACATTTAATGTCAGAGGCCCCACTCTATGGTTGTGTTTATTCCTGTTCTCAATAAAACTACTGGCTTCCTTTAAGCCACACATTTTTATTAAGCATCCATTGTGTGAGGTGATAGTTCTCGGCTCCCATGCTGGTGGGTCTGCCCTGTCAAAGGTGAGTTTCTTGGGGCTCAAGCTCAACAATTCCAGCTGACTTCTGTGCTTTGGGCTGGTGTTGACTTGCTGAACATGCTCAGAGAGGAAAACAACCAGGAGAATCAGGAGCTGGATCCACATACGTGCCTCGTTTCACCTCGTCACACACAAATGACTGTTGGGCCCTTCCAATCCTTATTTTTTCATTCAAGTTGGGGAGGATCGCGACCACAGAGAAAGAAAATGGGGACCGTGAAGAGAGGGCAGCCCAGCGTGCACCCCTAAATGTCAGGTTGTACAGGAGAGTTATAATTAAAGTCCAAGATGACAGATAACTATAAAATCAGATTGGTTCCTTTCCACATGGAAGGAAAACATAATGTTGTCGTCCAACCCAAGCCTTTTTTTTTTTTTTGTAAATTAAAATTACAGTTTTATCTGGAGCTGTTTTCAAAGGTCCATTAATTAAAAATTGGAAGCCATGCCAATGCGAGAAATACTATAAAAGGTGTTAGATTTAATGATCACCAAGGATGATAATTAAAAGATGATGTTATCTGAATATCAAATGCTCTCAATCCATGTTTGTTTTTTATTGAAAATAAACAAATTCAAGAGCAAAAGAAAAAATAGAAAAGATATGTGCAAAATGTAATGATAATGGTTGACTTCTAAACAGCCAAGGAAATTATAGTCCTCATGTGTGGGAAAAGAACAAACACCTCTTAATTGCATTTCATTATAACGTACCTTTCTCTGCTCAGTTGTATATATTAATTATAAAAGTCATATTGCAGAGCAGAGAGAGACTCTACAATAGTTTTTTTTTCTCCCCCTTCTTCCCTTAATTCTGTCTGAAGCAGGATGGAAGAACAATATCGTCTGTCATCTGCAGAAAGAGCTTTCAAAGACAAAATCATAAAAAGAACGAAAGGCTATTATATAAAAAAGAAAAAAAAAGCTTTGATTTCACAGATTTTTCCACTTATTCATGTTTAAGCTTAATCTGTTCTTTTAGAAAAGTATTTTCTCATATTGTTTTGTATGTGTATGTTCGTGTAACATCACCTTCTGATAACTGTATCACATGGCACACGCCTTACGTAGACCACTGTTCGTGGAAGCGGGGTGGGAAGTCAGCATTGTTATGGAAAGACACCACGCAGGACTTGAAGAATTTTCTCAGTCTTGGCAGAATCAGAAAGTGATGGGTTGGATTTGAGGCCAGTGCTTCAAGAAGGATGGCCAGCTACTGTCCTGCTCTACAAAGGGCAATGAAGAGGTAGGGACCTCGTTCTACAACAAGAAAGATGCAAGGGAACTCACTACAAGGGCTTTCAGACTGCCAGCGTTTTGAGACGGTGGAGAAGAGAAGCCAAAATGGCACCCAGAATTCTGCTTAAACTGGTGAGCTCCATTCGTCTAGCAAGGGTTAAGGGTATGATTCTAGACTGAGCTCAGGATCTTAGCCTGTGCTTTTAGGAAATACATGTGTCTAACTGAAGCTTTCTGAGCAGAGATCCATAACTTACCAGATTCTTGGCTGAATCTGTAGTCCAGAAAGGTTTAAGAACTGCTGCTCAAGGCCATTGGTACTCAATTGTGGTCCATGGACCAGCAGCACTGGTGTCACCTGGGAGCATCTTGGAAATGTAGAATCATGGGTCTCGCCTCAGACCTGCAGAATCAGAATCGGCATTTAGGCAAGATCTCTGGGTGATCCACATGCCCCTGAAAGTGTGAGATGTGTTGATTTAGATGACCCGAAAATGACAGTTCAAGCCTATCTATGGTGCTGGAGAGTCACAGCTGTGTTTTTCCATCCTCGGTTGTGGATCACACAGGCTCACATTCAATCCTGTGCTCTGTCATTCACTGTGTGATCTTAACCCCCAAGGAGATGGCAACAATACCTTCTTCATCTGGGTGTCATGATAATTAAATGAGATAACATGCATATAGCATTTAACAGAGAGCCCGAAGCATAGAAATCACTTAATAACAATGACTATTTCCTGGATTTTGTCAGATTCTAAAAATTATCTATGACATCCAAAAATGTCATCTACACACTAAAGCAGTGCTTCTCAAGCAGGGGCAATTTTGCACCCCCAGGGACATTCAGTCTGGGCACATTTTTGTTGTCATGATGAGCGGGAGGAATGGTGTGACTGGCATCCAGTGGATAGAGACCAGGGATGCTGCTACAGTAGACAGGATAGCTTCTCGCAAAAAGGGTTACCTGGACCAAAAATCTCAATAGTACTGAGATTGAAAAACTCTGATCTAAAAGTAAGGGCATGAAAAACTGGCTTGGTCAGGTCTCAAGCCAGCCTTAGGGTTCTGTGAGTACCTGAGAGGTTACTTGTCATTTAAACTAAAAAGTGAAAGAGGATTGCCACCTTCAAATACACCAAAAATGTGAGTGAGGCTTCTACAGGGATTTCCACCCTGTGAGGAAGTTGAGCAGTAACTGGATCAACCTATCAAAATCAGCTCCCCCCTCACCCCCTCCTGTCACCCACATCACAGCACCCTGTGTTTCCTCTTTGGTGTACCCTTCCTGCTCCATAATTATTGCTCACTTATTACGTGCTTGATTCTGCTCTGCCTTCATTGGAGATCTTGATAGGAGATCTTTCATCTGCCTGTGTCCCTCATGCTACCTGGCACGAATGGGAGCTTCTGAAATATTTGTGCAATGAATATATTTATTCCAGGCCTTCCTCACAGATAACGGTGAGACACACTTGGCAGTTTAATATACCTGCTCTCCTGGTCCCTCTGTCTCTTTTTAAAGACTTGAGACAAAAATAGACTAAAACCTTGCTTTTGGGGTTATTTTGGAATATTGTAAAGATTCCCAGAAAGGAAATGAGTTTAAAAAGAAGAAAATACACAGATGTACTCCCACCATCAGCAACATAGCAGCACTGTAAAGGCAGCAGGCTAAAATACTTTTATTGTTTAAGAAAAAGACTCTGGTGTCAGGCAGAACTGGGTCCAAATGAGCATCACCACTTACTAGCCATGTGACTTCAACAAGTTACCCAGCTGCTTGAAGTCTTAGTGCTCGTAACTTTAAAATGGGAGTAATCATTAGACTGAAGGTATTCTACAGATGAAAGGAGACCAATCGTTCAACAAGTATCAACTGTGGGTTGACTCTGCAGAGCACCATGCTAGGCGCTAATGTATGTACAGTTGGCTCTCTGTGTCTGTAGGTTCTGCATCCATGAATTCAACCAATCTCGGATAAAAATATTCCAAAAAATTCCAGAAAGTTCCAAAAAGCACAACTTGAATTTGTCACTCTCGTGGCAACTCTTTACATAGCCCTTACCTTGTACTTACAACTATTTACATAGTAGTTACATTGTATTAGGTATTATAAGTAATCTAGAGATGACTTAAAGTATATTGGAAGATGTACCTAGGATTTATGCAAATAATACACCATTGTATGCAAAGGACTTGAGCATCTGTGGATTTTGGTGGGTCCTGGACCAAATCTCCCTTGGATATCAAGAGATGACTGTAAACTACTTGGCACCAGGCACAGTTAATACATGTTCTATAAACCCTCTCACAGACATGCTGGGGCCATCGAGTGCCCGGCAGGGGATTCCTGCCTCTTGAAGCTTATCCACACCCCTTGGGGAAGAGCAAATGGTGACCTGAAGATCATGCCATCTTAGTGCCCAATGATGTTTGTCTTAGTGAAAAGAACCAAACAGTGGTTTAAAATAGTTCATCAGCAAATTAAAGTATCCTGTGACAACTCTTTAAAATTAAATGGGAAGGACATAGCAAAGTAGTCTGGGAAAGTAAATGACGACTTTAGGAAACCAAAGAGAAGAGTTTGTGAAAGATCGTTATCACTGTGTCCACTACAACATCTGAAAAGTAGACCCGACCTCAGTATGCAAGGAAATGGGCAATCATTTGGGAAACTGGGAAAGTCAATGGGTTGGAATTCTTTCTTCACATTAAAAAAATCGAAATTACATAAATCTGTGGGAGATATACCCAAAAAGTTTATGTGCATAATGCCTACATGAAAACCTAGCTCTTTAGTCAAGTTCTCCATGATAAAATGCAAGAAATGAATAAAATTATATTAGAGGGGTTATGTCTTTGCTGTTCATGTTTTTACCTAAAATGTTCTTTAATGCTGCTAAATCTTCTTCCTAGTTAAAAAGTATCTGTAATAATAATTAAATGCTTTAGTGCTAGATTAATGACTAAGAATTTTCCTATTTTGGAAAAAAATAGTCCAAGAAAGGTCCCAGAAGGGGGGAAATGAATAAAAACACATTGGAAAAATTAAATATGGCCAGTGGGTAGTAAATTGTGATTACCTAGTGCCTAGCAGTTTGAAACAGAATGTTATGCAGATGGTCATTTGCATGCTTAACTGTAGTGAAAAGAAGCAGGTCCTTTATCTAGAAGGGGAAAAAGGGGAAAAAATTATACTTTGAAAGTAAGGATTCACTGGGTATGTTTTTATCAGTCTTCAAACTTGAGTCATCTTAATGTAATCAGATCCTGGACCGAGGCTCCTCCTCCAAAGAACAAATCAAAATGTTCAGATGCTCACGTGTTAGGGTCAGAAAGATTTGTCTCCAAATCCCTGCCTTACCTCTTCCTTGCTGTTTGGCTTTGAGCAAGAGGCTTGACTTGTCTGAACTTCCTTTCCTTCACCTGTAAAATGAAAATAGTATTTTATTTTTAAGGATTAAAATGTTTTAAGGACTCGATTCAATTCAATTCGGTTCAATTTTCAGTATGTGCACAACACCGAACACTGGTAAGTGTTCAATAAGTATCTGTTAATTATGGGGTTAATATTACTATTCTAACAGATGGTTCTCACTCTGTTTCATTCCTATCTGTGAGCCAGGTAGTGTTTGGATGTGTTTGGGATGTTTGGACTAAGAGCTCTTTTTTAACTTTATCTTCCATGCCAAAGAAAAAAAAAGAAAGAAAGAAAGAAAGAAAACTCTCAACCTCTGAATTTCTTCCCATTGCTAATTGCTTCTCCCCATGCTGTGACAAGCATATCTTTCCTGTTTGGTAGTTGATGAATCAATCAAAAGATGCTTTTGTAATGCAGTGATTTGGGGGTTGCTGAAGTGCCTGATGGAATGTGTGAAGCTAACAGCCCCCCCTGGGGATAAGGATGGGATTTCATGCATTTAACACAGGATGTTCCCAGGGGGTGCCAAACAGTCTCCCCAACCCCAGCCTACCCATGATAACCATCTAACAAGCTGGGTAGATGCCTACCCAGCCCTAGTTCCAGTTTCTATGGTAACAGGGCCAACATCTCAACAATCCTGTTGTGATATCAACAGTGTTGCTCTCAATTCCCAGTATGTACTTTTCCCTGGTCCCTCTCCTTCTGCCAGTCATTCTTGTCCAAAACATATCCTTAACCCGTGCCACCAAAGCTCTCTCTTCTAAAGGGCAGATCTAATTTTCTGATCAGCGTATTCCAGGTAAAGACTCAATATCCAATAACAGTTTATTGAGCAACTTCTCTTTAGAAGACATTAAGATTTCAAAGTGGGATTCCAAAAACTAATCTGCAATTCAAGTTGATCACTGAGTGCTTACTGGGTACCAAGCACAGTTCCAGGGGCCAGGCAGGGTGAAGAGCCAGGAGTAGAAATATTAGCAAGCACCATTCAGACTTCAAGGAACTCAAAACTGAGTTTGGGAAAATGACCATGTTTACATCTCAGAAAGAATGCAGGAAAAATTAATAAGGGCTGGCAAGTATAATTAAAGCTGGAGCCTTCACCAAGGAGGAGGCATTCTGATTATCGGGGCAGGTGAGGAAGGAAAGTCAAGTCAGGACAAACACCATGGAGAAACATTTTGAGCTGGGCATCACAGAATGTGAAGTTTCCATGGGCAAAAAAAAGAAGAATGAAGAAATGCTACTCAGAGCTAAGGAAATGCCATGATCAGGGGCACAGAGTCCCAAAGGTGCACTGAGCATGAGGGATGGGAAGGAAATAGCCAAGGATGGCAAAGACACTGATTCTACTGGAAGAAGGAGATGGGGAATAACGTTATGTGTTAATAGTATCAGTCTTTATGTCTTGGGTACCGTTTGTCTTCTACACTGTTGTAGATAATTTATTAATGAAAACAAACCTGTTAGGATGTATTGAGGACTTCATCGTGTCAGGTGCTGTGCTGAGCACTTGACATGAATTTACACCTCTGGGTAAATCAGCTTTGTTCATTTTCCTGTTCTGCTTCTGAGCAGATGTGCCACATACTGGACAATCCTTCAGGCAGGGCAGATGAATGCATGAGCTTCCCACCTTAGCTCCATACGTTGTTGGCTCTGAGACACTGGACAAGTTTCTCTCCCCTCCTGAAGCTCCATTTTTTCATCTATAAAATGAAATGCAGTAAAATTAATGCCCTCACAAGGTAGTTGGGAAGAATAAATGAGAGACAGCCTGAAAAGCACTCAGCACAGGGCTTGGCAGTGGGTAAGCTCTTAATAAATGCTTATTATGATTATTGTTATTATTATCATCATCATCATCATCATCATTACTCCATCACCACCAGTTTACTAAGGCCAGTAGAGCCATCCTGAGGACACCAGGGAGATTGAGAAAAACATTCCATCTCATTTGTTTGATTTCTATCACCCAGCATGTTTGTCTTTACCCCAGATCATCTGCTAAGGGGATGTGCCTGATGACTTGAATGGTATTTCTGGCTTGAAAATGCCCATTTTTCAATGCCCCACTCAAGCAGTCCTCTCCAGGAATCCTCGATGGACCACCTGAACCCACCAAGCTCGTCCCCTCCACTGACTATCCAGCTGTTGCACATCTCGGGCTGCTCCCGCTCATGTGAACTGGTCCAGGAGAAGGACAGCTCATCTCCCTGTCCTTTGAGACCTCAGAGAGTCTTGAGGGGCAGGTGGGGGTGCCAGGGGGTCTCCAGCAGCATGCTGGTACGTCCTGAACCCACAAACACACACCCAACCTATCAGCAAATCTCTCATCCTTTTCTTCCCCATCTTCCTTCTCAAGACCCACATCAAGACTGAATTCCTGCTCCTAAGACCCCATTCTTTCTTAAAAACTTAATTGTTCTGATAGAAGCCTGCCCCAATCCATCTCTCATCATCTCTTCATATGATATCTCTACATTTTAAGGTGTTTGGGGTTTAAGGCTTTAAAAAAAGATGTTCCATCCAGTATTTAAATCAATCTTTCTCCTCTTTATTGATAGAAACTCAAGGCTGCTGATTAACTTTTCAATCAAAGCTGCCTACAACACACACACTGGTGCGGGCAACAGCAATTGCAGCTTTGGCAGCAACTAAAGTAGTCATTTAGCTGACTTCCTCTGTGTTTCTAGCTGCCCTTCTTGAAGCAGAGAAAACACCGGGGTTGGCCTCAATTTCCTTGCTCTAAGTGCCTGGTGACAAAAGCTCTTTTACTGAACTTGAGTTTCCTGCGTGTACCTTGCTTTGCTGAAATTTCTGGAACGCACCTACTACGTGTGCAGAATTTGAGCCAGAAAGCTGCGCATTTGAAAGTAGGGGGGAAAAAAAAAGAAACGATAGCATTTTTCTTTTTTTTTTTTCTACCTTTTGAGACATTTGGAAGAGTTAATTAGTATGACACCCTGTAACAGAATCATGATCCCTTACGAGGTGGCTAGAGGTAGATGTGTGTTTTTGGGGGGAGTACCAGAGGTCACCGGAATGCTTACCCAGAAATGCTAAAGGGAGAGTGAAGGAAAACAACAGTAATAATAATAATAATAATAATAATAATAATAATAATAATAATAATAATAAAATAAAAATATCAGGGACCTACTCTGTGCTGAATCTGTCCATCTGGGATTTCACAGCCTCTGTGGGTAAGGATTACTATTCACCTCTTTTTACAGTTGAGGAAATGACCCTGGAGGTGTCAGGTTACCCACTGAAGGTCACACAGCCAGTAAAAGGCAGTCAAGTTGCTAATCAGGCAACCGGACCCAGAGGGCCCCCTTTCTAAACATGAGCTCACTGGGTCGGTCTGTGTTCTGCCTATATTCAACTGAGAACTCAGTGAGGGTGATAGCTTTGTCTCCTACAAGTCCTGCACAGGGTAGGTGCTCAAAAATGTGTAAATCAGTGGTTCGTTCAACACATACGTGTCTAATTGGGGCCAGACCAGTTCTAGATCCTGGGGATACAGCAGCGAACAAGGTAGCCAAGGTCTCAGTCCTTGCGGGGTCATGGTGGGTGGAGGCTTTCTTTGGTTTGCTACGACAAACTCTTTGCTTAAAGCAGATGCTCTGGCTTTCCGGAGAGCAGTGGCAGGAACCTCAGAACACCTCCATCCAGTCTGGGGGCCCATAAAGGGGTGTCTCACTCAGAGACCCAAAGCAGTTGCCCTGCACGTGACCTGATTTCTTTTCTTCCAGAATCTAGAATACAAAGATAAACTGACCCAGGGGAGGGGAGGGGAGGGGAGAGAGAGAAACAGAAGGAAGTATCTTCCTGGCGGCAGGATTGCAGGAAGGAGGGCCAGTGATGGGGTATCTGGCTGCTAGAAAATCCATCCCTCCTGATTTACAGTCTAATTGCAGAGTCTTTTAACCTCTTTTGTTTGCCATCAACATCAAAATGTCTCTCTTGATTGTAAACTTCTGGAAGGTGAGACTGAGAACAGGTGTGATTATGCAAACCATCCAGCATGATAGGACTTCACTGTTTGCCCAGCAGCCAGCAGACTTTCTACAGCCAGAATTCTATCATCCTTTTGGGACTGGGGGTAACTTAGTGACCCTTTCTGGAACTCAGCTTTTCCATCGGTAAAATTGTTGGGGAAGAATAGGTTCTTGCCTCGTGCAGGAAAGAATTCAAGAGCAAGGCAAATGAAAGCAAGTGTATTTAGAGAGATACACACTCCATGGACAGAGTGTGGTCTGTCTCACTGAGAAGGGAAAATGGCTTAGGGGATACACCCTCCACGGACACAGTGTGGGCCGTCTCAGAAGGTGAATGTGACAGAGCGAGAGCAACCACGAGGTGTGGTGTTGGGTTTTATGGGCTGGGTAATTTCACATGCTAGTGAGCAGGAGGATTATTCCAACTATTTTGGGGAAGGGGCCAAGGTTTCCAGGAAACGCCCTCCCATCCACTTTTGGACCTTTTATGGTCAGCCTAGGAGCTGTCATAGTGCCTGGGGGTGTGCTATGCGGCTCAAGGTTTACTGGAAATCGAGTCTTCCGCCATCTTGGCTCTACCCAATTTGTCCTGTCCTCGATGGCTGCGTCACCCCTTCAGTGGTTGTGCCCTGCCGCCTTTCCTCCCACTTCAGAATGAGAAGGTTGACTCCAGGCTCCTTCCTTAAGTAAGCGTGTGACCTTCTTCTGGGTCCTCTACCAGATACGATGTCCCGTGATGCTTCGGTGATGGTCCCTGAGCTAGTTTTGCACATTTAACACCTAGTATTGGATCTGGTGGGGACACGGGTGAAGCCAGAGCAATGGCAAAAGTGCTGGCAGCGCTTCGGTCTCCACTGGGGAAGCCAGCATTCAGGAGCCGATCCTTTAGGTCTGAGGAAGGCAGTGACACACATACACCCAGAAGGGTACTCGGGGGAATCTTGCCAAACTGTATTCCATGACCCGCCCATTTCAGCCCCAGGAGTCTTTTGTCAAGAAAGGTAAAGAAGATCTTCTGAGGACAAGTTTTCCTTGACTCGGGTTTCAATCTTCACACTGATTTCATTCCTCATTATTTAATTTCCTTCTCATCAGACAGAATTAAATGCCAAATGCCATTCCCAGGTCTTCTAAAGTCCAATCGCCCCAAAGCTTTGTTTCCAACTTATATAAAAGTTTAAATTTCCTCTTCCCCTGCTCCAATTTCTGCCAAAACAGTCATCAGCAATGAAATTTTCTAAGATAATTAGCGTATCAGGTATCTGTAATAAGCTAATAATGTATTTCTTGGATTATGTGTCTCTGGTTAGCTGTTATTAATCACAAATATTATTCATGTCATTTGAAATATTCCTGTTGGCGGATGTTTTTATGCTTGAAGGATTCCAGCTAAAAGTCTTCAGTGACGGATGGGGGCCCCCCTCCCCCGGCCACGAAAGGCGAGATTGGATCGTGTCTTGTTGAACAGGGTTAACCTTCAGGGGAAACAGCATTAAGGGAAGTAATTATCCATTCACACTGAGCTGGCTACAAAGAAAGTGAGAAAATCACCTTCTCAGAACTCACATGAAAAACATAATGTAGTTAATATTAAATAAAGTGATTGGGCAACTCAGTCTCTTTTTTACAGTGTGTTCTGATGTGTCCTTGATCAGGGGCTGTTTTGTTTATGATTAATGAATGACTCACCTTGGGCTGTGTTCCGTTCAATGCATACCTCATTATGAATCTGAAGAGGTCATTCGTTCCTTGGATCTAAAATAAAACCCTTTTTGTACCTTCAGAAGGTTACAAGTTTGATAGGGGTGCAAAATGAGTGCAAAGAGCAGAGAGACATTTGCTTTGGGGTTGTTTGCTGTTGGTGGTTTTTTTCTTTTTTTTTTTTTTTTCCAACTCTTAGAATTTGAAGAGAAATTCTAAGCCTGAGCTCTGATTTTAAAGCAGATCTTAAAATTCTGTGGCGTGGACCCAGCTTACCTGTGGCCACAGGACTGCTCTATGGAAGCCTCGAGTCAGAAGGGCTTCAGATAGGTAGGGCCAACCGAACAAGAGCGCTCCTGCTGCGCTGGAAGGCGCTTCTGGAGGGGGTTCACATGGTGCAAAAGCAAACCCAAAGTAAACACAATCTGGGGTGCAAGTACTTAGACAGGAGGGGTCTTTCTCTTCTTTCCACATAATCCTCCAGAGTCTCTTTTTCCTCAATTCTTTTCTTCTTTAAAGTTGCTCCTGATGTTCATTTTAATTTAATTTCACTCATAGTCAACTATCAGGATAAGTAGAAGTTTGCTTTGTGATTGGCCAGACTCTCAAAATCCAAATTTAATGCAGAAGGTCCTAACTGGAGGAGCGGGCAGGAGGGAGAGGGCTGGAGACTGTTTGCCTTTGGCTTTTGTTTTTGCAGGATTCCTGATAAATAAAATCCTCTGATTAAGGAAATGCATATGCACCTCTTTATCATGATACCACACACACACACACAGTCGTATTTATCTATCAGAGGAAGATGGATGGATGGATAGATAAGTAGGTAGATATCAATTCATCATCAGTCTGCAGGTGTAGATTTTGTTCTTTCACTTGGATAAGGGCAGTGGGGACCACTATGTAAGAGAAGGAGCTTGTGTGTTTGAAACCCGTAACCTTACCTTGGGCAGAGAGCACATTCAGCATCGCCGTGGTTTCCACCAGTGCACACACGAACGTGTGCTTGACTACCTATGAGCCCCACCACCGCTCGGTTAATGATCTTTCCACAGGGTATGTGTGTGCACTTGTGCATTCAAATGAGGACTTGTCACGCAGAAATAAAGTCATTCACATGAACAGACTTTAGCGGCTGACTAAGGATAACGCTTCATGGTAGACAGAGCTCACTAGTCACCTAACTTTTTTTTTTTAAGTCAAGTTATTTCTTTATGTGTGAGAGAAACTATGTCCTTTGATCACAGCCATTCAGACGGGATTAAATAACAGCAAATCTCAGGGACTGGAGCGTTACTCCTGGCTCTGTCACCAAATAGCTGTGGGACCTTGGCCAGGCCATTTCTCCATTCTGGGTTTCGTTTGGGACCATTGCTATGAAATAAGGGCTTTGGACTAGATAACCTTTATATTATTCTTTACGCACAATGTTCTACTTTTTTTTTTCTAGAATGATGTCTGTCTGGTCAATATTCTATGATTCTCTTCTGGAAACAAATACATGAATAGCTAACAGGAGGTAGGAAACCCTCACTACAAAACATTCTCTGTGTGAAATTGTCAAGCTGTTTCTTAAATTAAATTCCAAGGATCAATGTGTTATCCTTCAATCGAACTTCCATTTGCCTCATAGGTGTGAGAGCACCAATCAGACCCGAAATACGTTCAGTCTCTGTTGATGAATGATTGTCATTAAGTACCTTCATGACCCAGCAGCAGACTGGCCACTTCTGTGGCAAACAAACAAATATACAATTTTTACAACTGAAACTGGAGTTCTCTTTCATCCTCTGACTTCAACGGTGAAAATATAACTGGAATCATATTATTTCTAAGGAGAACACCAAGCAGCTTCTATTTATTGTATTTTAATATAGTTTGACAATTTACAAAACCAAGAAAACTTCCAAGAAATGTAACAAAATTCCCTAAGAAAGTTTCCTCAAATTACCATAAAATATTTTTTAAAAGATTCAAAATCCCAACAGCAGTCATGAGAAATTTTTTTTTAATGTATTACAAAATCAGAGGATTTTGATGGGGCAAACATTTTTTTTTTAGATTATTACTTCACAATCTTTAAAAAATCCACCAATTTGAAAAAATGGAGGAGCTGGAAGTTTGTTTTTGAATCAGTTTTATTATATGTTGATCTAGTAGCCATTATCCATGTGTTTTAGCTTGAAAGCTAATTATGCCAGATTAGAAATACTAAAGCAACAAACAAAAATCTTCTGATTTTAAGATAAGGACTGTGTGTGTGTGTGCGTTTGTGCGCACGCATGCACGTGCTTTTTAGCTTAATAATCATAAGATAGCTTCAGTACCTCCAGACCCCTACCTTCTTTTATATTTCATTTGAAAGAACTTCCTCCTGCCCCAGGGAGCCCCCAGGACCATCACTGGAAGGTCCCCATGAAAAAGGAGGTTGAACAAGAAATGGTTCAGCTGTCCATCTATACCTGCCACATGTGTCCTGTATCACACTGATACTGAGTGACAGTCAACTCTCAAGTGATGCTTGGTGATATTTGCTACTTTTATTAACACCAACGAACTATCTAATAGGCTTATTTCCTGGGAATCCCAAGCTTGGCGTCCTGGGCACCCTTCTCCTTATAGAGTTAAATTCACGTGTTTTGAAGTTTCAGATGTATAATTGTGAGAACTGATCTTACCTGCTTTAATACACAGAGGACTGAGTAGATGCTTACTCCTTTTTCTCACCTGTAATTATCTCAGCTTTTGCTAGTAATACACCATTTTTTCTTTTGCACAATGAAACCACCCTCTTCTCAGTCCGTGGAGTTTAGGGTGAAAAACCCCCATCTCCAAACTCCAAAGGTGGCAAGTGACCTGAGCCCGGTCAGCCAACCAGTGCGTAGCCCTCTTTCCTAAGAGACTGGCTCAGAGAGGGTCTCCGTCATGTCTGGCTGCTGCAACAAAATATCTAGACTGATTAACTCATAGATAACAGACGTCTCATAGTTCAGGAGGCTGGAAGTCCAAGACTGGGGTACCAGCATGGTCAGGTTTTGGTCAGAGCTCTCTTCTGGATTTCAGACTGCTGCCTTGTTGTAGCCACACATGGCCGAGAGCAGAGAGAGGAAGCAAGCTCTCTCATGACTCGTAAGGGCACCAATCCCATCCATGAGGGCTCCACCCTCGCGACCTCATCTAATCCGGATCACCCACAAGGGACCACCTCCTAATACCATTACATTGGAGGGGACAGTGCTTCATCATATGAATTAGAAGGAGGGGGACAGACATTCAGCCCACAACAGAAAGGTCATACTATTAAGATAAACCAAAGAAAACTTTTCATGGACCTTTGCTGGAACCATAAAAAAGAAATGCCCTCTGTCTCCTGGGGATGTTAGGCTGGTATAATATAATAACCTGCGTCTTCTTCCAGTGACCTCTACAGTGGGAGAGCCTGCCTGATGACAGAACACAGGAAAACAGAGAAGCGAACAGCAATAAAGGGGAGAGAGAGAGAGAGAGAGAGAATTCTGATGATCCCATTTTAGCATCTGAATCCTCCCTTTATTGCCTGATCTATTCAGTTATAACAACCCCACAGTGGTTATCGAGTGCTCAGTGCGTGCAATGCTCTGTGCTAAGTACTGGGGTGGCAGTGACCAAGTCAGATACTACCCTGTCTTGGGGGGAACCCAGCCTAGTTGGAAAGCAGGCCAATAATCACCAATTAAACAATACACTGTCAGAATCCACCCAGGTACATATAATAAAGGAGCAGTGCAGAACAGTCTAGGTGGTCAAAGGACATCCCCAAAGGACTTTACAAGTAAATTGAACTCAAAAAGATAAATTAAAGGGGAAAAAAAGTGGAAAGAGAGGTCCAAGTAGATGGAGGGGGAGATGCAAAGATCCTAGGGTAGAAACAAGTATGGTATGTTGCTGGAACTCAGAGATGCCTGGCAGGGCTGGAGCAAAGAGAAAACAAGGAGAGGATCATGTGAACAGACTGGGAAGTAGGCAGAATGAGGGCATGCTTAGTCTATGGGCCACACTGAGAATTTTGACCTTCATCTTCATGCAATGACAGTAAGGGTTTTAAGAAGAGGTGTGATGTGACCTTATCTGTATTACACAGATAACATTTTATAATGTGAAAAATGTATCAGAGAAGGAAGAGTGGATTGGGGAAGAAGTTGAATGTGCCTGGCATGGCATATGGAACTGAAAAAATATATTTCTATAAACTGAGCTTCGTTATTTTCCCCAGACCATAGACCCCATAAGTGTCAGAGCCAGATGGGATCCGGAGAGTGAACCCAAAGCGAGGTTCTTAACCACCATGCAATGAGGAACATAAACTAAAAGACATTTTCTACAGTAGAATTATTAGATGATTAATCGATTGTTAGCAACAGTTGGCTCTTTCAAACTTTTCCATTTGGTTTTCCCCTCCTTTTTTATTTTTTTAAATAATGGTTGCACAATTCTTTAATGTGATTCAAGCAAAAATCCACTTGCTATTTGTGTGGCAAAGTTCAAAAACTCCGTATTGTGTCATCACTTTTAAAAAATGTATGACCAAGAACCCTTAGCAAATCCCAGAAACCTTTGAACTTCAGTTTGTTGAATATTGTAGTTTATGTTTTCTCTAATTTGTCCCGAACCATTTGTACCTTGGATTATTAATCTATAACCAAACACTGCTCTGGTAACCCTCCCCCCACATACACACAGCAGTGATGCCGGGAACATGACCAAATCCATGATCTTTTCTTTGAATTCTGTCAATATATTTATTTCACATCTTTATTCTGGCTTCTTTCTCCCTTTGTATTTCACAGAAAAACTTTCCAGATAAGATCAGGACTTGCTTTGTCATTCATCAGCCGTAATCAAGTCTGACTCAAGAGCAGAGTTCAAAAACATTTTTTTTTTTCCACACCCAGCTGCAAAAAAGCTAAGAAAACAAAATTGTAGGCCACAAATCTCTGCCTTTATATTTGTGTGTATAAACATATTATGATGCTTCTTTGGTGGATTCACAGTGTAAATTAATATACATTCATGGAGACTGGAACATAGGTGAGCTACTGCCATACGACTTGAATCTGAAAGGTTAGTTCCTAGAAGGTAAAGTCTGAGTGTCTGCAGATCAAGCAGCTCAGGGGCTGAATGCCCACGTGCCAGGCTGTAAGAGAACACTGTGTCACCCCTCAGGGGCCCTCGGCACCTGCTCCTCCGTTTCGTCATCTGTCCAGCTTGGGCAACAACAGTCCAGATCTCATAACAGTTCATCCTGTAACTAGTCAATGAGTATTTATTGAGTACCTAGTGTACCAGGCACTTCCACTGGCACTGGGATACTAAATCCACTGCATCCTGGAGCTGAAATTCTCACAGGAGTCAGAGACAATATGCAAATGAATCAACAAGGTGGTCTCAAACGGTGATAACTCTATGATAAAAATGAAATAAAATCATGGGAAGAGAAATGAACAGGGACTTTAGATTTTTTGATAGATCTCCAGATAGATTTGCTATCTGAAGAGCTGACATTCAAACTCAGCCACTGATGAGAAGAAAGAATTAACCATGTAAAGATCTGGGGGACAGAAGGCCACGAAGAAGAAATGGCCAAGTCCCATTTGTGAAATGAAAAAGGCCACAGTATTGAAGCAGAGAATGTGGGGAAGATGGTAGGGGGTGATGGTCGAAGGTAGGAGGGGCCAAAATCATGTGCGACCTTGAAGATCAAGTAAGGAATCTGGACTTTGATCCAAGTGCAATGAGAAATCACTAGAAAGCTTTAACCCCGGGGGTAACACTCTCTGATTAACGACAGTGAAGAGTCTGCCTCCCAATTCTCTCTGTTGGTAGAGACTTTCAGCCTGAAGCTCACATGGCACAGGCACCTAAAAGAAAGTGGCTCATGATCCAATATGGCTTCCAAAGTATTGAAAGTGAGTTTTGTGCTTGTGTGCCGAGACCCGCAACCAAGATGATGCTTTGGATTCTCCTCAGCTGTAATAAGTGGTACATGTTCAGCTTTTGCCACTGAAAGTTCCCCAAATGTAGTGACTTTAAACGAGATAGAAGTTTATTTCCCTGGATGGTCCAGAACTAATATGGCGCCTCAGTGGTGTTAAGGACACAAACTTTCTCTCTTTCCCTGTTGTCCTGCCAACGCCCACATGCAGCTTCTTCCTCAAGACTATAACAGCTACCAGCTGCCCTCCTGGTTTCTGCCACCACATCTACATTTCAGCCAGACAGAGCAGGGAGGGGGAAAGGGGAGAGAACACTCTTCCCTTTTAGGGTCACCGTCTGGAAGTCACATAGATCTTTTCCATTCACTTCTCATTGACCAGAACCTTCTGGTGTGGCCACGCCTAGCTTGCAGAGAGGCTGGGAAGTGTAGTTTTCAGCCGAGCAACTTTGTACCAGGATAAAACTTTTCTTATTATAAAAGGAACTAAGAAGGATAATTCTGGTTTCTGCCATCACTTCCACCCAATACAATAGCAGCTGGGATTGCCTTCAGCTCTTGGAGAACCAGCTTTGTTAAGAGAAGTTCTGTTCCCAAAGGACTAATTAATAAAGTAAACAATAATCGTGAATAATTAATAAAAATAACTAAGTCATTGAGATATCACCATATATTGGTAATGCTTCCCTACACAATCCTCTCTCTGTGCTACACGCAAACAGCAGGGTTGGTTTTTTCCTAATTTAAAAAAAAAATACTAAACAAACGTGTCACTGTTCATTCTCCTGTCTCAGGGCCTGCTCTTTGTGCTGTCTTCCTAGAAATGGAGAGAGATTTGTACTGTTTTATTTCTATTTCTTCATCTGGTCCCCTTTCTGTAATTAGCAGCACGCAAAGTCAGCTTGTTTGGGATGCAAAGTGTCCTTTTGCACGTTAAGCAAAATAATTATAAACCATTCATTATTAATTTGTAACTTTAAAACCATCAGCATTGCCACAATTGTGTTAACAAAACTTTAACCCATGGCCCCCATTTTGGGTGTGATATTAGTATGTGTACAAAGATCATTTTCCTAACACATTTAAAAAGTTTTGAGTATTTACTATGTGTAGTCAGTGTATAGACACTTGAAAGTTACTCCTGTCTATATTCAAATGGGTAAAACAAGGTTGTGACTACAAGCTATCAAGAGAAACAGGGTTTTAGCAATTAATCTGTAGGTTCCATTAATGTAGATGGATATTAGAGGAATTCAGTTGTATGACAGCAAGAGAATTGGAGCCGAAGTCAAGAAATCAACATGCTGGCTGTGCCAATGACTTCACATAGGATCTTACATCACTTTCATTCTCTAGTATTTAGGTTTCTCATTTGTGAAATGAGGATGGACTCTACTTTGCCTTAGCCAATGCCTGATATAGTGCTGTTCTTTCCACACTACTTGCCCACGCAGACATCACTAATCAATCACAGTGTTTCTTTTCTGCACATAGATGCAAACTTCTCTCAACACAATTCTCATTCTACCAGGGTTGGACCAAACGGTGGAAACTTTTTGTCACCCCTGAGTTACATGGCTTCTTAGACCTCTTCCCAGCTTTAACATGTTAGAATCTGATAAAGTTTAAAAAAAAGCAACACAGAAAAATTATGTCAAATTAAGACATTAATCTGATGTGTGACAGTTTGCATCGTGAAATGTTTGGCCTGAAATACAAAACAGTAAAGCTTTCTGGCCTTTACTTAAATTAAAGAAGATGGACGATATATTTTGGAAGAATGATGTGCTATTTCCTTCACCTTAAAGTCAGAGAAGGTTGAGACTATAAATGCAAATGACATGCAAATGTATTTCAGGGGCCTTCTGATCTCATACAGCTGAATTCAGCTTCTGGGAAAATATAGAAGATAACTCCAAATCTATATTTCCCAAGAGTTAACTTTGAAAGTTTTTAAGAGCTTAACAGAAAAACTGCCACCTTATTAATAAAATAAAACTTGAGTTTTTCAAGTTATTATTGAAGGAAGAATCTCCATGTTAGGACGGAGGGTGAAATTTGGCAGCTGCGACTTTTAGGCCTGAGAAACATCTTTGCCTTGTGGCTGTCTCTGGGTGCTACTGCAACCTCCACCCTGGACCACAGAAAGCTGAAAGGGGTGCCACTGCCCACCACTGCTGTCCCCCCACTGTGGGCACAATCTCTTCCCTTAATCCATCATAACATTGAGATGAAGTGGGAGGAGTAAACATAGAGAACTATGGAATAAAGTTGCCTGGCTTGTTCATTTTGGCAAGTTCTCACTTTGGGCAGCTCCTGGCACCTGCTTTCAGGTGCCGGGGACCATCCCTGGTCCTTGTCCCCCAGAAGCACTGTCAAGTACCTGTCAGAGCTCTCCAAAGTAGTCCATGCCAATCAGATCAAGGCCAAAGATAGACTGGTGTTCCTGTTCCTGCAGATTCCTCTTTTCCATCCTAGGATCTCTCTGGATGAATGACAGTGAGAATGCCCAACTCTCCCAACAGGTCTACACATACCCACAGGGTCTGCATACCACTTGAAAACCCATGGATTTAAGGCTGATGGAGACCTTTTAAATAACAGAAATTATTATATGTTAGAAACTGTTTTTAAAGAAGCTGTAGTTAGGCCAGTGTTACTCAGAGGTTCATGTGTGAAGATCACCCGAGGATCTAGTTAACATGTGGATTCTGATTTAGTGCATTGGGGCTGGAGCTTGAAATTCTGCATTTCTAATGAATAGTCTCAGGATATTCTACAGCAAAATATGTCACTTTGGCATGAGAATTTTTTGGAACTGAAGGTATTTCCTGAAATCCTTTATCTTCCTCAAAGCAGAGCCTCCCAAAAGAACTCAATTGTCATAAATCCCCTCTCCAGAAGCAACTAACCTTCTCTGAGAGGAAGAGTCAGCACCACACCCAAACAGATACTGTCACAAGTCTATCCTATCTCCTGTCTATTCTTCTAAGGGTACGTTTCTCTTTCCAAAACGTCATTTGCTTTTCCATAAGATGTCTTTTCACTCCTCTCCCCTTTCTCTACTAAGTTAGGTCTTTAGAACCAAACTCTCACCACCCCTTTGAGTTACTCAACACTGAGTTCTCTCATGTGTACATGCTGCACATATTCATAAATCTGTATGCTTTTTTCTCTAGGTTGTCAATTTAATTTTCAGGCCCCCAGGGATAAAACTTAAGAGTGTAGAGTGACAATTTTTCATCCCCTATACCAGTAAGCTCCCAGGTGATGCCAATGCTTCTTATCCTAAAACCGCAGTTTGAGTAGCCATGACCTAGACATGTGCCCTGATGTAGATCAGAGGAAAACCACACTGTGGGGTTATCCCAAGAACAAGGAATCAGATGTACTTAACCCATATCTGAGGCTGTTCAAACTACTTCACTCCCCCATGTTTAGGACTCAGAAAGACCTAGAGTTCAGACCAAAGAAAGAAGAGCACAGAGGATACATTGAGCAATAAAGTCCAAGATCAGTCCCCAAGCACAAAGAGCTAGGAGTCCAGAACTAAAGGACCAGTCACCAGAGTCACTCTCAAAAAAGAATTTGATACCCTCATACATTACTCTAGAGGTGACAGGTAAACATATCAGATGTTAAAGTATGGATGTTTAACCTGGAGAGGAAAAGGTCTGTCACCAGATTGAACAAATAAAATATAGGGCACTCAGTTAAATTTGAGTTTCAGATTCAAATACATTTCAATATAAGTATGTCACACATAATGTTTGGGACCTACTTACACTACAAAGTTTTTCATTTTTAAATCTTAAATCCAGATAGACTGGGTGCCCTGTATTTTATCTGGACACCCTACTTGAGTGGAACATGGGATAGCTTCAAATCCTTGAAGGATTGGCATGAGGCAGTCCTCCATTGCATATGGGAATCAGCTGGGGAGCTTTAAGCATAATGCTGGTGTCTGGGTTCCCCCTCCAGAGAGTCTGATATAATTGCTCTGGGGTTCAGTCAGTCTGTGCTGGCATGTCTAGAAATAGCAGAGGTGATTCAAAGGTACAGCCAAGGTTGACAATCATGGGATTAGACTGACATCTTCTAGAGCCAGGTGGTGGAACTAGAGCCATTGAGAGGCCCTGGAAACAGAAGAGTTGGTGGGATTTTTGGATATATATATAGTTTTAACTGAAGTCTAGTCAGTTTAAAATGTTGTGTCAATTTCTGGTGTACAGCATAATGCTTCAGTCATACATGAACATACATATATTTGTTTTCATATTCTTTTTCACTGTAAGTTACAAGATATTAAATATAGTTCCCTGTGCTATATATACAGTATGAACTTGCTTATCTATTTTATATATAGCAATTAGTATCCGCAAATCTCAAACTCCCAATTTATTCCTTCCCACTCCTTCTGTCCCTGGTAACCATAAGTTTGTTTTCTCTGTCTGTGAGTATCTTTCTGTTTTGTAAGTAAGTTCCTTTGTGTTTTTTTTTTTTTAAGAGTCCACAGATAAGTGACATCATATGGTATTTTCCTTTCTCTTTCTGGCTTACTTCATTTAAAATGACAATCTCCAGAACCATCCATGTTGCTGCAAATGGCATTATGTTGTCTGGTTTTCATGGCTGAGTAGTATTCCATTGTATAAATATACCACAACTTCTTTATCCAGTCATCTGTCGATGGACATTTCGGTTGTTTCCATGAGATAGAAGAATTTTGACTCTTTCTGTGAACTTTCAAGCCAAAGAGTTCAAATCGCCTCGAGAGGTAGTGAGCCTTCTGTCACATGAAGGGTGCAAGCAGTGGCTTGATGTTCTCCTAAATGCAATTTGTTTTCAAAGCAAACTCATGGGGTAGGATTGGGGAGGGTAGTGGCTGAAGGGATGGCTATAGCAGTTCCAATTTTGAAATCTCAGGATCAGCTTATTTGCTAGATTAAAAAAAATTAGATAAATGTTATACGATGATATGCAAAGAAATGCCAAATATATACATATATATATTAGTGCTTGCAAAAAAAATGGTGCAATCTGAGTAAGGACTGTAGTCTAGTTCATATTATGCCATGAATTTCCTGGTTTTGCTAGTGCACTGTAGATGTTGCCATTAGCAGAAGCCGGGTGTTGGGCACACAGGACCTCACTGTACTGTTTTCACATCTTCTTGTGATTCTATAATTATTTCAAAATAAAAAGTTGAAAATAATAAGATCGCATTGAACGACTGTTTCTCCAGGAGGCATCCGCAATGGGAGTTAGCATGATTGGTCTAAGAGGGTAGGAGGACTCCCCACAGGAGAGATGCGTGTCCCTCTCTCACTCACCTCTGAGCGGACGTCCTCCTCTCTTGAATTCTCGGGGCATCAAGCCGGATGGGGGGACCAGAGCCCTTCCCGAGTGTATGTTTACAAATAGAAACAGGGCCAGTGGGTCACACTGAAAATAAAGCCACCCAAGCTTTCCCGGGCAGTGTTTCTAGAAGGTTGGGGGGGGCGGGTACGTCATCATATTCCAGCTTTAATTAGCAATACAATGAACTAATAATAAAAATGAAAGCCAATACTGAGTCAAGATGAGGTAACAGCAGCGGCCTGCAGAGACTGCTCGTGGGTGTTGAGTGTGCGTATTTTTAGATAACGACTTATTCTGCACGTGGTAATTAGGGCCCCAAGGGGGTTGCGGATTTTTTTTTTTTCTTTCAAGGTTGGCAAGTGTAAGGAGGAGGCGGCTAAAATTCCCACACATCTGGGGCACACAGATCCCGCGCTCCAATTTCCTGTCGGCAGCCCCGGTTTCTTGCGGAATTACTCGCTAAGTAAATGATTGTTATAAGCCTATGAAGATCTGGTCAATCAAATTAACCCCTTTTGTCCATCGCCTCCCTCTCCCCCCACCCCAACGGTTCGCTTCATTTGCCTCAACTCGGTGGCTTTTTGAAAATGTGTTGGAGCTGGAAGGCCCCAGCCTCCCTCACACTGGCGAAGTGTAACCGGAGCGGGAACCGAGGCCCCCAATTGTTTTGCTAATCAAGATTATTGCCCCATTGAGATGTGGCGGCACAGCCTGGCTGACAAAATTTGTCAGTTTCCCATGAAATAGTTCTGTCAGTTTAGCCCGGGTGCTGGCAACTATTAACATATAAATGAAGTTTCTCCCTCCTCCGCTACCCCTTCCCCCCACCCTTCAGCCACTCACCCTAATGGATGCAGAGAAAATATAAACACACACACCCCCACCCCCAGCTCCCAAAACCTCTATGTGCTTAAATCAAACCAGCTTCTTTCTCTCTGGGGCCTGGAAATCCTGTGGGCCATGGGGGCTCCAAAAGAAAGGGGGAGAGGGGCTAGGGGGAGCTGATTTGCACAAAACTACTTTTAAGGCAGGAAACTGCCAAGCCCTAGTTCCCCGCTGACGGCCAACAGGCAACTGGCTGAGCCAGTGACAGTGCAAATGGCCGTCTGATGCCAGCGCAGACCTCCAAGGCAGCCCTCGGCACAGAGTGGCAAAGTGGAACACAGGCTTTGAAAGAGTTATCTTGCTCGGGGTCAGACACCGAAGATCACTTGCGAGCTTCGCTGCCTGTCAGCAGGACAGGGGCTGGGTGAAAACTCGGAGTCTGTCTCCCCCCACCCCTGCCACCCTTGCTGGCCCTTCTCACACTGCCTGCTGGATTCTGGAGCGAGGGTGGGGCTGGGCTCTGACCTGGGTTGAGCCTGGCTTTCACATCTTCACCTTAAAATCAGGACTGCCTTCCCCACAGCATGGCTTGAGGTCTTAGCTGAGCCACAAGAGGCAAGAAAATGAAGTCCGCATCTTCCTATTTCTTCTGGGATGGAGTTAGAACCACAAGGAAGAAGACCAAAAATGGATTATTTATATTGTTATTATATTATTTTTTTTGCACTAACACAACCAACACTTTATTTTTTTTATTTTCATATTCTTTTTCATTGTAGGTTACTACAAAATACTGAATATAGTTCCCTGTGCTATGCAGTAGAAACTTGTTCTTTATCTATTTTATATATAGTAGTTAGTATCTGCAGATCTGGAGCTCCCAAGTTATCCCTTCCCTCTCCCTCCCCTTGTCCGCCTCCTCCCCCCCACAACCATACGTTTGCTTTCCATGTCTGTGAGTCTTTTTCTGTTTTGTAAATAAGTTCATTTGGGTTTTGTTAATTATATTATCATCATAATTATTAATATAATAATATGTATATATATCATCTCAAACAGTCCCGAGTAAAAATGAATTTACATTGCCAAAATGAAGGAATTATTTATGTACATATATATATATGTGTGTTAGTGTATATCCATATGGATATATTACCCCAAGCATTCCGGTAAAGGTAAATTATATATACATATATATACATTTAAATGCATATCTATATATATGCGTGAATCTGTAAGTCAACAATATTAGCCAGCTGGGACTAAATTTGTTTAGTTCTGGAAGGAAAATTCTGCCAGGAACCTTGTGCGTGATTAGAGGAGGACCCAAAATGATTCTGATAATGGATTTGGTAGGCTTTACAAGGTGGAAATCCACACAGAGGGACCTGTCAATCATGATTTGTTCCCGCTTTCTTGGAAACAAGCAGATTCTGCTTTTGTGGCTGGTGGGGACAACACTATAAGTCTCCCTACCCCACCTCCAAATTGTATCAGTTTCTCTATCTTCCTGTCTCCTGCTGCCAGCTGGGACAAGACACCTGGTGAAGAAATGGTCCCCAGGGAGGCCCACCAGGAAGAACCCTGAGGCTCGTAAAACTGAACTGGCCTTCGTCTTCTGTCAGGACTGGAGAACTTTTTCTTCACAAGCAAAAATGCCAAGATGCAGTGATACTGCCGGGCTCCCCAGTGGGAGAGGCCTGCATTAAAAGGTTTACTTCACACCCAGGCACCTAAGTCAAACACTGAGACATGTTTTTGGATTCAGAAATCATTTTTAGTTTATTTGATGGGACCTTGAATTTTTCTCCCAAGAAAGTAAGAAAGGAATCTATGGGGATTTTCACCATTAAATCTGTAAAAATTAGCCTTTCTATAAATATTGTTTAAACATTAAAGGTTCTAGAATCAGGCTGCCCAGATTCCTAATGTTACTGGATTCACTAGCTGTGTGACTTTTGGCAAGTTACTTAACCTCTCTGTGCCTTACATTCTTCCTCTTCAAAATAAGAATAATAAAGTTATCTATTCATTCATAGGTCATGAGGAGTATGTTTACAAAGTGCTTCAATAATGTCTAGCATATAGTAAGTGCTATCTATGCATTTGTTAAATAAAACAATGTATAGAAAGAATACAAAAACACTCTGTGTATACATTGATTTATTGTATGATTACTTTCTCTTTATAAACAACAAGACAGTTTAAATTTCTTCACAATAATCTAAGATTTATTTTCAAATACATTTAAGTAAAATATGGAGTCAATTTAAAGAAAGATAAATTATTCAGGGGAGAGCTGCATGCGGTAAAAACATAAAGATGGTAGAGAAATTACTAAAGATTGCAAAACACTATTATAAGTGATTAGATGTGAGGCAAATTCTCAGATGTCTATCCCAAAGACAACCAAATGTGCATGGGGTTTTTTAGTTCTCTGTTAGCCTTGTCCCTATAACTTTGAATTTTTACATGAGACATAAGATTAGGCTTTATTATGGACTGAATTGTGTCTCCCCAGAATCGTATGTTGAAGCCCTAAGCCCCCATGGGAGTTGGAGACAAGGCCTTCAAGGAGGTGATTAAGGTTAAATGAGGTCATAAAGGTGGAGTCCTAATCCAATAAGACTGATGTCCTTGCAACAAGAGGCAGAGACACCAAAGTCATGTACACAGAGGAGAGACCAAGTGAGGATGTCAGGAGAAGGCAGTCACCTGCAAGCCAAAGAAAGAGGCCTTGCAAGAAACCAAACCTGCAGATACCTCAATTTTGTCTGGCTTCCAGATCTGTGAGAAAAATACATTTCTGTCATTTAAGCCACTCAGTCTGTGGTCTTATGAAGACAGTCTGAGCAGGAGAACATAGGATTATATGGGTGAAGGGAAGAGATTTTTTTTTTTTCCAGAAAGTACTTTTTTCTATATTTAGAGAGATTATTTGAATTAGAAAAAAAACAGAGAAAAATAAGTGTGTATCAGAGACAACCACACAATTTCCAACCCTTTTTAACTACAACAGCACAACTAAGACTAGCTAAAAATGTACTGAGTACTAAACTGGATTGGACACGGTTAGGGCTACACATACTGTGTTAGTAACAGCACTTGATTCTCCCTACAAATCCAGGAAGAAAATTTCTAGACATGTGAAAACTACAGCTTGGAGAGTTTGACAAGCTGCCAAAATCCTTCCAGAAGAAAATGCAGAAATTGTACTCTGAGCTCGGGTCTTTCTGCCCCTAAAACCAGTGTTCTCAACCCCGATGGCGTTCTGCTGGCAAAATTGTCTAAACTCAAGAGGCTTTATGAAGGCCTCTTATAAGGAGTCCGGGGAACGGCCGAACCTCCAGGGGAGGCTGCCCAGGGCTGGTGGGTTCCGGGAAGGGCCCTTCGACCATACTTTCAGGACCCGAGTCATCTTCCAAAATAGTCTCATTTTACAGATGAACACAGGCTCCCCTGGAAGCAGCCAACATTGGCAGAGATAGAATAATTAGCATTTCAAAGTGTTCATTTCATTTTCCCCTTTGCCAGGGTGAGAACCATGGCAGGACAAAAATGAGCGCCTCTTTTTTTCAGGTCCCAGCCTGGGAGGGATCTTCCCAGAGAAAACACCCCTGGCCCATTGTTGAAGCTGGCACCCCCAGACCGACTGTGAAGGCTGGTCCCATCCTGGCTGGGCCAGCCCCAGTGACCACCCTGTGAGGGATGACTTATCAACACCATGACTCAGCCTTTCCCAACAGACCCAACAGGTCAACTCTGGGACATTCCTTACGGGAATTAATGAGAGCACAATGCTGGTAATTTCGGCATTTGCAGATTACATTTAAATTTTTTAAAATTCCCTTTATGGAGTTTAAGAATAGAGCCAACACATCCATGCAATAAAGGAAGGAAGAGATTTCCCCGAGTCAATAGAGAAGCCCAGAACCGTGCATTGGACACAGTGGCCACCAGCTACGCGGGGCTGTGAGCACTTGCAAAGGGGCGGGGGCCCCCCTGCAATGTGCTATCACGAGTGTAAAATACACACCGGACTTCAAAGACTGAGGATGGAGAGAAACCAAATGTCTCCTCATCATTTTTTATATTAATTATATATTGAAAGGTTAATATTTTGGGTATATTAGCTTGAATAAAGGATATTACTAAAATTAATTCCACCTGTTTATTTCTTTTTGGGTTTGCTAACGTGGGTAATTTACATAGCTTTTAGGGCTTCCCTATCTCTCTATGTCTTTCTGTCTAGTTCATCACCTTTTTATGCTCTCTCTGACACCTGTTGTCATCTGATATTCTCTTAAATCAGAGATAGCTAAATTCTTATTTGTTTGCCCCTGGGTTTCTGTAACACCTACCTGAATATAAGGTCCCTGAGGACAGGGGCTCTACCTGTATAATCTGATGCTTTACCTCCAATTCGCAGCACCAGGCACAAGACCAGTGCTCCATACATCTTTCTAGGTTGCAGGAAGGAGGGAAGAGGGTACGGGTAGGAGCCCTTGCTCTGAAACACCCTTGACCATCAGGTGACACTGACCCCTTACCCATTCATTGGGAATTTCTAAAGAACTCACTGCAGGAATAGAGTTTCACTTGGGCATAACATGTAGGCATAACATGGGGATGCAGTCCCTGACCTCAAAGAATTTTTTTAGTTTGATATCAAATTGCTTGCTTGTGGCTCCTCAGCTCAACCCACTCAAAAGTGGACTTATGACCTCCCCACTCCCTCCACTGGCTTCTCTTCCATCTCCAGAGGTCACCCAACTACTCAGTTACACGGACAAGAACACTGGGGGCCATCCTTGATTCTTCCTGATGATTCTACTTTTTAAATGTCTCTCAAATCGGTCTCCCAGCCTTTCTGGTCTAAGCTTTCATTACCTCCTGCCGACTGCACACTTTTCCTAAGTTGTTCCTTTGTAGACACCTTTGAATCTTGTCCATCCATGTTCTAAGCTACAATCAGAATGATCTTTCTCCCCCTAGCTATATTGAGGTGTAAATAACATACAATAAATTGTACTCATTCAAAGTATACAATCTGGTAAGCTGTCAGGAAGGTCAAAGAGAGCGCCTCCACCCTCTGGGACATCATAGCCCTGACAAGACAGGAGGGAAGTGTCTAAGGAGGTAATAATTCTGCCCACATGCATGAAAGGGTGAAGCTACTACAGATGGAAGGAGGCTGGTAAGCTAGGATCTTGAGGGATAATGTTGTGTGGGGAAAGGATGACCTTGATTTGCCTTTAAAGATGTCTGGTTCTCAAAAGAAACGTCCTCTGTCTTTTCTTCCACTGTCTCATGGCTCAAGACCCATCTCAGGGCTCACCTCTTCTGGAATAAAACAGAATGATGAAAATCACACTCTCTGGCAGCTGAGATTTGAATTTAAATCTCAAGTCCACTGTGTGACTTTGGGCAAATTATTCAACCCCTCTGTGTCTCAGTTTTCTTCTCTCCAAAACAGGAATGAGAGGTACCACTTAGGATTATTGAGAGAATACGTAACATAACGCATGGAACATGTCTTCAGCAGTGCCTGATGCAAAATCAGCTCTCAGTAGACATTAGTCAGTAATTACTGTTGCCGTTCCCTCAGCCACGCCTCCTCGCTGGTGAGGTGGCTCAGAACACGTGGTCCGCCTTGTCTAATGTTGTCATGTGAGCCTAACAGTCTCCTTAGAGGAGCCCTTCTCAAGACCCCTCTTCTCTAGTTTTTAAAACCCTCTTGCATTCTGTAGGGCTCTGTGTGGATAGCTCCTCATCTGTCTCCCTAACTAATCATTTCCATTGACTGGAATATTCTGATGGTAAGTATCATAATACTTAATTTAAATTTGCTGATTCAGTAAAATTCATTTACTGGTTTTATAACCAAAGAGTCAATAGTTGAGAATGTTAGCACATGAGGTTTGATCCAGACTTATTTCCAGGAATACAGATTGGGTTGGCTTTTTTTTTTTTTTTCCTTCTATTTTTCTGCCTTACCTTCTATGGTATAGGTTTATTCCTAAGGGTTGTGTTAAAGAAAATAAAATTATTCTGACCTTTGTTAAAACAGTAAGGAAGACTTTATTCAAGACTATTGAAATAAGACTATTATCACAGGGAGATGGATCAGGTTCAAATCTGAATACAGCAAGACCAAGTGAGGGTTTATAGCCAAGGAGCAGGATGAGGGGATCCAGGGATAGAAAATTACTAGGAGGAGACATCAAGGGTAGGGGAAGTCTTGCTAAACTGACCTGACAGGGTTCTTGTTAAAGGCAAGCCAAGGACTTAGGCATCCAAGGTGAGGAACTTCATCAGATACCAAGTATAATCACATTTCACATAGGGTCAGGGGAGAATGCCTTAGCAGAATTCATGCTAAAACTGCTGGGCAGGCCAAAGATAGGGTGGGGGCCAAGGCTGAGGTTGAGCTGAAAAGAAGGCTCAGAAGAGTCTGTCTAAATTTGGTCAAGGACAGAGTCTTTGTCAGGGGCTCTTCTTGTGGTTTAAGATGGTTGCCAGTGGCTCCTTGGTCTATGTGCTGCTTGTCCAAATCCAGCAGAAAAGTCAAAGTTGACTTCTGTGTTTTGAATTTCCAGAAAAAGCCTAAAGAATCATTGACTGGACCAGCCTAGTCATGTACCAACCTCTGGACCAGGAGGTTGGCATGTGCTGGTTGGATTAGCACAGCCATGTGTTCCACCATCCTGGGTTAGGAAAGGAAGTGGTATCTTTTAAACCCTGGAGATACCCCCCGAAAAAAATTGAGGCTCAGGCTCACCCCAAAATTTGCAGTCCCCCAGGGCAAGAGTATCGGTGGAGGCCCACAATCCATATATATAAATATTTCAAAGTTATAAAATAAACTATGTAACTGCTAAAGAAACTAAGTTCTCTCCTCCTTGGCGTCACCACATTAAATAAAGGAGTCTTGAACTCCTATTTGCCAAATCAGGCAACCCCACTTCTCCCTTGACAAATGAATATACATGGGGACAAAATGGAAGATTGGGGTGATTTTACTTTGTGAGGCCCTTCCATGTCACAAAAGAAGCAGGAAATGGCTGCTTCTCATTCCTGGGGATAACATTTTTGTCATGCAAAAATTGACTGCAACTGAGAAGAAGAGGTTGATAAGCTATTAAGTCTTTTTTTCTTACCTAAAAGCTTCCATGGCTGAGTCCTCCTCAGCCCCCAAAGCAGCATCCATCTCTAACTTCAGCAGTGGGACAACCCCACAACCTTCCATGGCATTCAAGCTGGGTGCCTTTTGTTTTGAGGAAACAAGGCTAGAGATAGAGAAGCATTTTCCTGGAGCTTGAGTTGAGTTAGTCACGGAAGCAGATGTTTGGGTCCAAAGTTGGGCTTTTCCCTGGCTAGGCAACCAATCCACATGGCAGAGGCAACCCTGTGTTCTTTAAGAGGTATATTTTTGTGCATATGTTTGTGATATTCAGGACTCTCAAAAGCCTGGGGCTTGGGGTGGGAGCCCAGGTCTAAGGGCATCACCAGTCCTTTTCCTTCTGGTCACACATATGGCTAGACCACCTCCCAGTCCCTTTGGGCTACGTTACTGAATTGACAGCTGGTGAATGCAAGCTACTTCTAGACCTGGCACGTAAAAGCCTCCCACACTATCCTTTGCATCCTCTTCCTGGTTCACTGGTTAAATGGTGAGAATTCTAAAACCCTAGAGAAGGATGGAGCCACAGATGCAATAAGCTTCAGTCCCTGAATGACTGCGTGGAGCAGAGCTTCCCCCCAGCTTCCACCTGGAATTGGATTTTACTTGAGCAAGAAATATATTTCCATTATGTTAAGCCTCTGAGATGTTGGTTTTTCTCTGTTACAGCAAATAGGACCCGACTTAACTTACATAAGGGCTGACGGGAAGGGGTACAGAAAGAATGTTTGCTGGTGAGGTAACTAATGCCTACTGCAATGACCTTCAAATAGCTCTGAGGCAAATAGTTCCGTAGTCATGTGACACTGCTTCCCGGATTCCTGGCTGTGTCATCACAGGTTTTTATGCATTGCAAAATGCAGAACAATTCAACTTAGAGCCTGTGTGGTTTAATATAACGTGCCTAACACAGCACTCTGCCCACGTGACTTAGAGCATTGGCATGCAAAGAATCCAGGACCTGGGATTGATTTTCCAATGCCTGGATGTCATATTCTTATCAATATGGTTTTCAGCTGTGTGCTAAAAAAACCAATAGTTTAATAAGTGGCTATAAAAATGTCAATGTGGGCCCACAGTTAAGTCTTGATGGGTGACGCAGCCTGTTGCTTAAGATGCCATCAGGTCAACAGCTCCTCTTTTAGGGCAAACCCAGAGAAGCCTTCTCCATAACCACAGTGTCAAACAACTGGGTTTGAAATATTGGGGGGAAGGGGAGTATAAGGTAAGGGTTTCCTTAAAAGTTCATAAGGATGAAGTTTAAAATGCACTTAAAAATTAGGTGTACCTTGAGTTAGGAAATCTAACTAAATAGGTGGGGGAGTCAGTTTAGATGTAGAGGGAGTCACTGAGAGATGACAGTGACACAAAACTGTTGATGTGGCTGCCAGGACAGGATAGCAGAAGGGAAAAAACTAGACTTTATAATAGAAGCTTCTAAATCACCTACACGTAACTGACTTATCAGGTAACTGATGCTGTTCACCTAGTTTCCAAAAAAGACCAACGTGCCCACAGGATATCAAGCATACAGAGCTAGCAGCCTCATTCCTGACATGCCTGGCACTTTGATGGCCACCAGTTGAGCTTCAGGTTTATTGGGAGCCACTGTGTAAGCTTCCCAGACTCTTTGTCAATTGCATTTGTTATCCTCATGCCATTTACAGATAAAGTGATGAAATGAATATTTAAAAATGAAACAAAAGCAAATAAAAATGCATAGACTAAACTCCTGGTGGGTGAGAACTATGGGAGCGGGGGAGGCAGTCTTTGGCCAGAGAACAGTATCAAGAGACAACGGGATGCTGAATGGTAAAAATCTTGGGAAATTTGTAGTAATTTGGAGAGAAATGTGTAGGTTTAGGTGTTTCAAGGAGAAATAGCAGAAGTGTTGCGTGAGAATAAATATATCAAGCCAATAGGTATGAATTGGTCCTGCATGTGGAGATTTTAGGTCTCTATTTTCTTTATATTGTCCGGCTCATGTGAACACAGTAATAACACGGCTAAGGGTGATGATGAGGACAGGGAGGTATCACCTTCCCAGGGAAGCCCTTCCTAATTACCCTGTGGTTAGGTTTTGTCTCTTCTAGGATAAGTTGCTGACCTTTATAGAATGAATCTGGCATGGTCCATTTTATGTGTGAGCCTCCCACTATGGAAGGCTGGTACAGTGCCTTACATAGCTCTGTTTTCCTATAATAGGGAAGAACAAGTCTGACACCATATTGGATCTGTTTCTTTTACTTTAACCTCTGCATTCTATTCCTTTTGCTACAGGTTAATCACTAAAGGGGTATTGCCTATAAGCTTAAATTATGACTAATAGCCCATGTCTGAGAACCCTGCCTCCCAGGTAATGAGCATTAAGCTAAAATATCTTTGTTTAGCTCACAGGAAACATCCTGACCAGGCCCAACTGTGAATGACTATAGGCAGGAAGAAATGAACATATCCCCACAGGAGGCTGACCGGAATCAGGAAATGTCTGACGTTATTCCCTCCCCTTTTAGTATAGAGGAAGCTTGAATTCTAACTCAGGCAAGATGGTTCTTTGGGACACTAGTCCACCATCTTCTCAGTTTGCTGGCTTTCTGAATAAAGCTGCTATCCCTTGCCCCAGCAAGCATCCCTTGATTTATTTATTGGCCTGTCATGCAGCAAGCAGTGCAAACTTGGACTTGTAACATTCCCAATGCCCCTTGCTCTCCCCGGCACATAGTGTCCAACCATAACTTGCTGAATTGAATGCAAGGGAAATGAGTGATGAAATATGTACGAAGAGGGGGCTACTCTTTATCAGCCTTTATCAGCTTTTAAACAATGTTCTCTTTTGATAACATTAAATCCTGCATTTCACCTCTTTTACGTCTTGAGGTCCTGGGGTGCCCCTCCCCCAGAATTGTCCTGGTTGGCAGAAAGTTGTAGACATTTCTCCACCCGCCAAAAGGATTTTCAGTGTTTCTCTGTGTGTTTTGTTTCAGGAAAGCAAAAATGTTCGCCTGCCCTTGCTGTACAATTAAAACAACAGATATTGTTTCAGACACCCACTTCCCCAGATTCTGATCTGCCCCCATCTCCCAGAAGGTGGTATCTTCCCCTCCCCAGGATTTGAGAGTTTCTACTCCAGTTAATCTGTGAACCCTTTTACAACCCCAAATTCTGTGAGCCAGTTTGTTGCCAACATTTGGTCAGGGGATGAATGGGAGACGAGAGGGATTTAAAAATATATCTGGCAGCTTTGTTCTTAAGCTGGTATTGGTGCCATTGTGTTTCTGGAGAGGTTTTGTGGTCCGATTTTGATTATTTGCTACTTTTGGCAACTGTCGAGATGTTAGATCTCATATTGTTTCTATCATTTTTTACAGTTTCTTGTTTAACTCTTTGCTGACAGAACATTCTAGATTCACATCAAGATTAAATATTTTTTAAACAGAAATGTGCCTCCTTTTGACTCCAGCCTCACCTGGCAGGACCTGACTCCAAGTTATTGGACAACACCCAACCTCTGCTGTGTGTCAGTGGACTGGAGTGGGCTGTGCATGGTCCACGTGATCTCATAAACAGGAAAAAAGACTTGATGGCACCTAAAGAAGAAAGAGAATTAAAACCCCTACAAGTAGGACAAATTAATGTATGTAGGTTTTATAAATCTTCATTCAACCCATTCAATACTTCTCCTTTAAGACCTGACCCTACAAATTTCTCTCCAGATGATTACAGATTTCCCAAGGTTTTCACCATTTGGCATCTGGTTTTCTGTTGATACTCTCCTCTGGCCAAAGACCATCTCCTCTGCCCCCATACTCCCCACCCACCAGGAGTTTAGTCTGCATTTTCAAACTTCATCCTCAGGAACTTTGAGGGAAACCCTTCTTTCCACACTCTCCTCCTCCCAAAATATATCAAATCCAGTTCTTTGTGACAGGGGGAAAGGATGAAGGTTTCTCTGCATTTGCCCTAAAAAGAGCTACCACTGACTTGACAGTGTGTCAGGTCACAGGCTATGTTACCTCTCAGAGCTTCACTGGCCCCCAGTGATCACTGTCTGCTGATTCTGTGTAATCCCTTCCCCTTGAGTGAGGGGTGAGCTTTGTGCTCACTTCTAAAAGAAAAGGCTACAAATACGGCAAGAGTCATGAGATGTCACTTCCAAAATTAGGTTACAAAAAGATTCTGGTTATCACTTCTCTCTCTTGCTCCAGAGGAAACAAGCTGCCATGTTATACATAGCTCTATGGAGACACCCACGTCCCAAGGCCAACCAACAGCCGGTGAGGACCCAAAGCCTGCCATGTGGGTTCTTCCCCAAGTCCACTTTTGAGATGACAGCAGCCCTGACTGATTTCTTGATTTCGGCCTTGCAAAAGGCCCCAAGTCAGAGATACCTTGCTAAGCTGCATCGAGATTCTTGACTGCCTGTCCCTACAAATTGGTAAGATTACAAATGTTTGCTGCTTGAAGCCACTACATTTTGATAATTTGTTATGCAGTGATCGATGACTAATACAGACTTCTAACAAGTATTGCAAGGAAGAAATTGACCATAAGAACCCATATGAATCTCACCCAAGATTATATCCTTTGGGATAAATAAGACAACTTGGGATCCTAATAAAATTCTACAAATCTTTATCTTCAGAAGGGAAGAGAGAGGGTCCATGCATCATCTCGCCCCTGACTCCCCATCCAGACACCCAGAGTAGCCCCTTCGCAGTGGTGGTGACCCACATTCCCATCCCAGAAGACGATCTGTAAGAGATAGAGCACTGCGGAGGGATGGGGCTGCCTCTGGGTTTTTCCTTTATAGCTCTCATTTTATTGCTGGAAACATTTTCTTTTTCACATTGAAAGATTTAGAATTTCCCCCCAAAATGTGTGTTTGAAACTTCCCCTCACTTTCTCCCCTGGAGATGATCATCCCTTATCTTTTAGAAAATATTTTCCTCCCCAAGTGGTCCCCCTCCAGGGACAAGGAGATGTCAGGGCTTCTTGAAATTCTGGGGGGCTTTCCCACACTTTCCCACAGGTGACTCTTGTCTGGAGCAAAACTCAAATGGAAAAAAGCTTCACTAAAAATAATTGACAGTGCTTGGAACTGGGCCGCACTGAGTGCAAACTTGAAATCTGGTCTGGGAAAAGAATGTGATAGGCCAGTAATATAAATGAGATTCTTAGGTAATACTACAACCTTAATAAAAGAATTCTGGAGTTGTGTCATGATTAACACTGAACCCGCTCTCATACGGATTCCCGGAACAGCACCCAGCTCCCAGCCTGGCACAGACCAGGGATTGATCTAGTATTTGTTGAATAAATGAATGAATAGAACTTATATGGATTGCCCCTTTTACAAGGAATTAGAACATGAAAAAAACATTTTACCCTAAAATGCTACCGAGCAATGTAAAAACCTATTTGGTTCAGAAATGGCATGAAAAGTCACAGATACTTTAATAAATGTTCAGAAGTAGCGTTACAGTGGGGAGGGTATAGCTCAGTGGTACAGTGCATGCTTAGCACACACAAGGTCCTGGGTTCAATTCCTAGTACCTCCAGTTAAAAAAAAAAAAAAAAAAAGAAGTAGCATTATAGAAAATTTTCCAGTGATAAAATATTTACTATGTGAACATGTACTACAGTTGATGGTTATTCATATTTATTTATTAGGCAAAAAAAAAAAACACCAACTCTGTAAAGTAACTTAAAAAAGATTGGTGTTTTAAGTGTCAAAACATGTTGAACAGGATGGAAATAGCCTTTTCTGAGTCCTACTACATGTCATTAGCTTGTTTATTTCCCTTCTAGCACTGATTACTATTAGAAATTGTTTTGTCTGTTTATTTAATTGTTCATTTCCATCATCCCTACACACTCTTACATATCCTCATACTGAACAAAACCCCATAAGGGTAGCAATGTGATCAGATCTCTTCACCACTTTTCTCCAGCCCTGAGTAAGACCTGCCACGTTGCCGACATGCAGACAAATACCCAGATGTATTTAAACTTTTAAGTGTTTGTTGAATAACTGAATTAATCGCTCATTGACTGCAAAGTGATTAAAGTGTGTTTTCGCTTCATGCAAAGAATTTAAAGGCCAGGTCCCTCAAACAAAAACTTGTAGAATACCACCCCAGCGTTACCTCATTTCTCAACCCTTTTCTTTTTTTGCGAACAAAATACTTAATCCTCCTTGGGGTCCCAGTGTTGTGGGACTTTCCCTTCCCCGTAACACAGGGAGGATGCATGGGAAGTAAGGCCCCAAATTCAGCCCCAGGCTAGACCAATAGTTTCAAGGGGAGGGAAGAGAGTGGGGGAAGCAGGGCCCATTTAGCGCCTTTGAGTGGGGCCCACAGCACGTGTTTTCCTACAGACATCATAGCTCCCGGACACTAGACCCTGTGCCAGTTAATAAATGAGATCTGACAAGACTTTAATCTGAAGTGGCATTTCCCTCTAAGGTTCCTCTCAATCTGAACCGGAGCCACAGATAACAGGAGCAAAATAGAAGGAAATCTTGTGAAACCCGGGAGACCGCCCTTGTTAACAGCTAAGAAGGGGGAAAAAATTAATTTTTTGGCATTCATCTCAAATTACCTAAGACTTCAGACTTAAGCTCAATTTGCCGCAAGAATTGTATCCAAATCCAAATTCCTTTTCTTTGGGTTCCATTTTTCCTCCTTCTGGTTCTTATTTTTAGTAGCTTCAATTATTTTAAGACGATAATAATCATCAGACTTTTCTTTTCTTGATTCCGAATTTATGGAGAACGAGGCCAACAGTTCTCTTTTTCAAAGCTTTCATGAACCCACACTTTCACAGTCCCACATTCTGCTCCCAAGACATTAACTCTAATTAAGCTAATCAAACCCATGTGCACAAAAGTACAAAAGTACTAAGCACAAGACAACTCTATGAGAAACAGATATTACACAATGAAAATAAAATGAATTCTCCAGACTTTTCAAACTACTCTTCCATTAAATACACTTATTTTTGAATGAGCTTTGATCTCTTTTTTTTTTTTTTTTCATTTAATAGACCAAGATGTTGTCATTAGAGGAATGAATTACTTCCTTTAGGTTGACCTCATTCATATTCTGTAGCAGGAGCCAATCCTATTACAGCTCCAATTGAGCATAATCCAATTACAACTTTTATTTCAAAATGTAACATGATCCTCCGAACTTGAGAACCAAATGTACTCTGAAGTTGACAAGAAAGGCAGAGATTCCCATGTGTGTGAATCAAAAGAGACTACCTGTAGGCTTGTTTGGAGGAACCAAGTTCTAAAAGTTAGTAGAACGAAAAGACCAGCCCACAGCATCCTGGCACCAACAACCTCAGCTTAAGGGGTCACGTGTCCTCCTGGACCAGGTAGATAAGTTGGATCACTACTTTTTCTACACCCCACAGTGAAATATTTTAACCATCTCCTCTTTTCCCTAATAATCAATAAAAACATTATGTCCCATGACCTCCCAAACTGGGAAGTTTTAAGCAAAATCTATAATTAAATAATATCTCACAGGCAAGAAAGAAAAACAGCCCAAGACAAGAGACAAGTGAATCCTCATTCATGAACATGATATTCTAAGTTGAAAGACTAGATCCTAGGTCTCTGAGGATGTTTTTAAAGATTTAAGGCTTCATCTATAAGTTGGTATGTCTCTTCTTGGACTCATATTTCTAAACTCTTCCTATACATATGTTCACCTGGACGTTGCTTGAACAATTCAAACTTAACACGTCCAAAACAGTGCAAATGTACTATTTGCTCCCACAATACTCAGTACTTCTTTGTTTCTTGTCTTCCCTGGTCATTCAATAAATATTTCTTTAGTGCCTTTCCGTGTGTCACATACCAGTTGAGGCACTGGGTCATCGAAGTAAATGATACGGAAGATTTCCCTGCTCCCATGGATAAAACTACCAGCTTACACAACTGTAAGAGGCACCAATTATGTTGTGTTCTTTGTAAATCGTACCCTTGGAGTTGTTGAACATGGTGGTCCTTCTCATGGAACTTAACTTCTAGAAAGGAAGATAGGAAAGAAATGTGTCTACAGGAAACAGAAAAAAAAAAACCTATTTGCATAGTGAAAAGTCCTTGCACAGAAAATAACGTGATGTCGTAAAGAGTGCATAACCCTGGGCCACGTTAGATGGGGGCACAGGGATGGGAAGACATGTTGGAGGAAATGACGTGAATGGAGATCCAGATCATGACAAGCAGTCAGCCATGTGGAGACTGGGGCAGAGCGTTTCACACAGAGACATCAACAAGGACAATATTTAGAAGGTGGCAATGAGCATGGCCATTCAAGACACACAAAGAGGAGCACGATGGTTGGAGAGAATGAGTATGGAGACCACGGCAAGAGATGAGGTCTGAAAGCCGGAACCGCATCAGGGTGGAACTTGCAGGTCACAGCGTGGAATTCGGCTTTTGTTCTCAGCCTACAGGCAGTCATTTGAGGTTGTTGGCAAGATCACTATCTTGGCTGGCATCCCCATCCAGCCAGTTGCCCAACCTAAAATTTAGGTTTTTCTCTTCTCTTCTCAGTGTTCCCCAAGCCTTGCTTATTCTCTCCCTTAAATATCTCTCAAATTGTCCCCATCCTTTCTTACCTAAGCTCTCCCAGGAAGCCTCCTGGGCGGGGGGTGTCTCCCTGCCTCAGCCTCTCTCAGAACTCTCTGACCTTGATATTGCCACCCAAAGTAAAGTCCTCTGCCTAGAAATCATGGCTTAGGCTCTGCTGCGCATTGGTTAGGGTTCAAATCTGAGCATCAATTCTAACCTCTTAACATCCTCCCATTCTCAAACACACCTCATACTTTCAGGCTCTGAACTACTTGCTTCATAGGAAACATCCCTTATGCATTCATATTTATATAAGCTCTTCCACCTCCCTGTAATGCCAGTCTCCATTTGACCAATGCCAATTCATCCTTGAAGTTCGATTTCAATGCCACCTATTCAGAGAAGCCTTCCCTGACTTCATCACACAAAGACCTGGGTCAGCACAGCATTCTGGGTACACGTCTCCTGTAGCTCTTGCCAAGTTGAGTTCAGAGTTCTGTGGGCACAGGGCCAGGGCCCTCACTCTTGGAGACACAAGAACATAGCTTGTGTCTCTAAGAATGTCAGAGCCAACCAGATGCTCAAGAAATACAGAACTTAAGAGAGACATTCCATGATCCACAGAGAACCGCCCCCCCCCCCCAACAGAGAGAAGAAAGACATCTGCCATTTTTTATGGCATCTTGGAGGCCCACGCTTGGGCGCAGCAGCCAACAGCCACTACTCTTCAGATGCTGGCATTCAAGCTGTTCGACTGCCCATTTGGAATCCAGGCAGGAAAGAGATGCTGTCCCTTTTTCCTGGCATCTCCGGAACCTATCAAGTTAAATCAGCCTGCAGCAACATAAAGGACTAGATAATTTGTAACCAGTCATCAGACCACTTGTCAAGTCAAGCTAATGAAGAGGTTACTTTAACAGCACACATCCACATGGACAGACACAAGCATTACAAAGACTCACATGTCTGACTGCTACCATGGCCAGGAAAAAAAAAAAAAAAAAGCAAATCTATGGCCACATATATGATCAGACCCAGGAAGTTCCCCAAATAGATATTCAAGAAGAATCTAAACAAAGTAGGCAGTGAGCTAAGAATGTTAATCTACATTCTCAAATTTCTGCCATTTCCCCTTTTAATAGCCCACAAAACACCACCTAGAATTGAATGAATGCTTACCAGCAAAGGATGATTATTTAGATTATAATAGTCAGTATTTACTCAGCAAGAGCCTAGGCAGAATGATAAAAATGAAAACATGATACTTGGACTCAATATGCTTAAATCTAACAGGGCAGGAGAGAGATGATACAGAGTCTTTTTGTCTAAAAGGAAACCCAGAGAGGAGCTAGCCAACTGCCCGTCTTGTTTAGAGATGGGGAAACTGAGGCCAAGATTGAGAAAGAGACTGGTTTATGGCCACTCAACTTGTTGGTAGTAAGACTACGATGTATGCACAGCAGTTCATGGCAATACAAGGTAGACTGGACAAAGGGCCAGCAGGTAGGTTTGGAGAAGCAACATGAGAAGAGGCCCAGAAGATGGAGAGATTTATTCTACCCAGAGTCAGGGAAAGGCTATCGGGAGACAATGAATATAAACAGGGCCTTGGAGTGGACAGGACAAATTTAGAGGAGGGATACTCCAGGGCAGAGGGACAGGTGGATTAGTGAACAGGAGAAGCAGAGGGGATGGTCCTGAGACTCCCAGGAACATCCCTGTTGTGATTTGGCCAGATGACTTAGTGCAGGGAGGCACGCCAGTTTCCCTTCCTGCCAAAACCAGACCTTCATCCTCACCATCATCATCTCCCACTTGGAATTTGTAATCATCTCAATTTTTGGTCCTTATGGTACATTCCTCACCTTCCAGTCAAATGTGATCTTTGAAAAATATAAATTAGATCACACCATTCTCCTCATAAAAATTTCCAATTGCTTCCCACTGCCTTTAGTAGGAATCCCAATTCCATTTCAGTGAAATAACTCTGAGCCTGGACTTTTTTGTACAAATGTCTTCTTACTCATTACATTCTAGCCCCTCCAAACCTTCTTTTTGCTCCTCAGATATGCAAAACTCCTTCTTATCTCCCGGCCTCTGCAGTCACTGTTTCCTCTTCATAAAAATCTTACCTGTAGAGCTTCATGTGACTGGCTACTTCTGAATTCAGATTGTCAACTTGTTGAATAGAACAATTTCCTCACTCCCAATCACCAACTTCTTCTCCATATCGCGGTCCCTCATCCCTCCTATGCCATAGCCCTCTGTTCTGTTTTCTCCTTGAAACTCATCAAGCTGTAGTTTGAGTCTATGAACTACTTCAGGAAGATGGACTGTTCAGTAAGTGCTGCTGGGAACATCAATAATCTACGTGGAACAAGAAATTAAAATCGGACCCTACCTCACACTATGCACCAAAATTAATTCCAGGTAAATCAACCACGTAAATGTTAAAGGCAAAAATGTAAAGCTTTTTAAAGAAAATGTAGGAAAAAATTTTCATGAATGCTGTCTAGGGACAGTTTTCTTATGCAACATCAAAATAGTAAGAGTAATAGGAACAATAATAATAACAACAACAACCAGAGAGCATTAACAAACATGACTACTTTAAAGTTGAGAACTTCTGTTCATCCAAAATTGTATAGAGAGTAGGGGGAAATTATCACTAACTGGGAAAACTCTTTTTCTGGACAATCAGTAATAAGCCAAGAAAAGTTTAGTACTTAGAATGTTTAAGGAACTCTTGAAAATTAAGGAGAATAAGAAAAACAATTCAATAGAAAATAAGCAAAAGACACAGACAGGAACACCAACATGGACAGGAGGAAAAGTGAATGGCCAACAAACAGACAAACAGTGGACTTCGTGCTCAACCTTAGTGGTAAAAAGGGAAAGAGAAACTAAAACTAGAGTGAAAACCTTTTTTATACCCATTAGATTGGCAGAATATTAAGATGATATTAATAAAATCAAGTTTAGGTGAGGCTGTGAGGCAGTGGAAATTCAAACATCAATGTGAGTATATAAGTAAAACTAATCATATCAGAAAAACAATTTGGCAGCATCTCATAAAATTAGAAAGGTACGTATGGTAAGATTTTAAAATTTGACTCTTAGTCTCTACCTAGAGAAACATGTGCAGGTATATTCCAGAGGACATGTCTGTGAATATTTGTAACAGTTTTGTTTAAAATTGCTCAACTAGGAAATAACCTAAATACCTATACACAGGAGAATGGATTCATAAATATGAAATACTCATAAAATGAAATATCACACAGCAGCAAAAATGAATAAGCTACAGCTACACACATCAACAGGCTGAAATCTACAAGATAAAACTGAATGAAAAACAAACTGCAGAAGACATACAAAATAACCCCACTTTTATCACATATATAGAGAAGCGAAACTTAAAAATACATCGTTTAGAAATATATTCAAATGTGGTAAAACTATAAAGAAAAGGAAGGACGTACTTTTTTTCCGAGTCAGAAGAAAGAAAATGATGTGAGAGATTGGGCTCAGGAGAGGGTGGGAAGCGGACAGGATAGAGATGAAATAAGATTGACCATGAGTCGACAATGGCTGAAACTGGTGATGGATCCATACAGGTTTATGACCTATTCTCTACACTTTTGTTCATGCTTGTAATTTCCCACCATTTAGTATGATCTGTTTGTATATCTTCATGTGTGTGTTTGTAGGTATGCACGTACGTATTTTGGTTACATTTACAGGAGTGGGGAGGCAGGGAAATGAGACTGGAGAGAAGCACATGGGGAACTACACCTATATTGCAATGTTCTAGTTCTTCATTTGAGTGGGGAGTGTGAGACAGGCTGGGACCTGGCACCTGGCACCCTTTGCTGCAGTGCTTGCACTTGGACAAATGTCTCCTTGAGAAGCAGAATACATGAAACAATAAGGGACTAAAGATAACTGCATGTATGCACATAGTTGGAGCAAATTATGAACAAGATACAAAAAGACCAAAAACCCAGCTGCCACTTGTGGGGTGCCAGGAGCAAAAGCAGGGCACTGTGCATGATCCCTGCATACAGCATCACCAAGGGGAGGGGAGCAGACCACCTAAGCCACCTCTCTGACCAGACCCACCAATCCACCCTGACCCTCACCCCATTTAAGGAACCCCCCTCAGGGAGCGAGCAAGGGAGACTGTTACTTGTCTTCCCTCCCAGCACGAGTCCCAGTAAACCCTTGCTTGAATTTCTTGTCTGGCCTCTTATCAATTTCTATTGATTAAGAAGTCCAAGAACTTGGATCAAATGCATGGTGTTTATTAACATTATGCTTCACAACCTCAGTAGGTGTTATATGTGTTGTATATGTGGTATCTTCTTTATAATTAAAAAAATTAGAAAAAGAAAAAGACAAAGCAAAAGCGATTGAGTCCAGCCCTCTGCTCCTAAACTTTAGACTGCTGTAGGTTTCCCCCATTTTACAGATAAGCAAACTGAGTCTCCAAATGGATATACACTAATGCAGCCTCAGTGCAGGTATCTATGAAAGGGTCAAGTGCACAGCATGGAAGGTGAGCAAAGGCAGGGAGGGGTGGGTGTCAGGGGACCAAAGATGTGACTCTAGAGCCTGGGTCAGTCCCAGAAGAGGGCCATTTGGAATGCAGGCTACATACAGCCACAGTGACCATCCCCAAATGGGCCAAATCTAATTCTGCTTGTCCTTTGGACATAAACCAGAATCAGCTTGGCCAGCCCACCCGTGAGCCTGGGAGCATATCCCAGAGGGTCTGAGCTAGCAGGTGGACGGAGCCAAGCGAACTTGCAAGTTACTGAAGCGGAGTTCTGATCGTGGTGGGGTATCCGCTTTGCCTACCGGGAGTTCTACAAATGAGCATGATGATGTCCAAATACCCTGTGCCTCTTCCCGCTGAATAACTTGCCTGCGTGAGTGCAGATAGCCCTCGCCTCCTCACCCTCTCTCTCCCGGTTTTCATTGCGCTCACAAAGGCCCACCCCCACGACTTAAGGCATCTCATGGGCAGTCACAAAGGCAGAGGAACTCCAGGTTTTGGTCACAATGCAGCCCCGACTCTCCCCCATTGTGCCCAGCCACGGCAGTGGTCTCAGAGCCGTCGGGGGTCTTACATATCTCATACGTGCAGCAAAGTGGGGGAACAATGTGACAAATTATGAACAAGCTCCGAGCCGCGCCTGTGGAATTCTTCCCTTTGTGAGCCTGCATCACGTGTCAGCTGGGCTGCTGGGTCGAGGCGGGGACCCGGGGGTGGGGGACATCCCAGCAGCAGGAGGCCAGCCTGGCCCTGGAACTTGTTTCACACTTGGGAACGCTGCCCTTCTCTGCTTGTTCTGCTCTGCTCTCTCTCTCTCTGTCTGTCTCTCTGGCTGTAATGGAAAAGAAAATTATAGTGTCCCCGCTTTTTTTCTTTCAAATCTAAATACTCCACTAACACTGTCCTTGCTAAAGAAAACACAATGCTCAAGCAAACTTTCAGAGTCCATTCTCCCAAAAGCCAAAAGGGGAAAAAGCTCCAGTGATGTAGGTGATCCTACTTTGTTCCCGACACTTCCTTGTCTTGAAGGGCAAGCCTTCTCTTAACCTCCTGGGTCTCTATTTCCTTATTTGTAAACAAAGATGACAATCGTGGTCCCTACTTTATACCACTGTCACAGGATTCTGTGTTTCTAAAGGGCTTAGAAGAGTGTCTAGGACATAAAAACCTTCACAGTATATGGTGGTGGTATTATTATTTAAAGGAATAGGAGCAGAAATGCACACTCTGTGACCATTCTGACCATCTCTTTCCTCCCCCTTCATCCCCTCACTGCTTTGCAGGTTGTCCATAAGAAGAACCAGCTCTGATGCTTCTTTGATATCTCAAAGTGCCTAGTGAAGGGTGGGGCACTAGGATTCTCAGTGAGCATCTGTTTCCTAATGGCTGCAAGATGACCCACAAAAGAAGACCCACCATCACTGACTGCAATAACCTTCCTGGATGAGGATGTTGTATAGCAATTGAAAAGCTTCTCTCAAGTTCATGTTCCAAGCTGTGTTAGGAGACTCCTAGCTGGTCTTCTCAGGATAACAAAAAGAAAGGATCCTTTATGCAAACAATTTGTGAAACACTCCATTAATCATTTTAGTGTTCCAGGTGCAAACTCCCAAGGGTGGTCCTTTTTCTGAACAGTTTTGTCACCAAGTCCCTGAACTGCCATTTTTTTCTTTTTTCTCTTCTTTTCTTTTTTCTTCCCTTTCTTTTTTCCCTCCTTCTATTCTCTTCTCTCTCTTTTTCTTTCTTTCTTTCTCTCTTTCTTTCTTTCTTTCTTTCTTTCTTTCTTTCTTTCTTTCTTTCTTTCTTTCTTTCTTTCTTTCTTTCTTTCTTTTTCTTCTCCTTTCTTTCTTTCTTTCTTTCTTTCTTTCTTTCTTTCTTTCTTCCTTCCTTCCTTCCTTCCTTCCTTCCTTCCTTCCTTCCTTTCTTTCTTTCTTTCTTTCTTTCTTTCTTTCTTTCTTTCTTTCTTTCTTTCTTTCTTTCTTTCTTTCTTCTCTTTCCCTTCTTTCTTTCTTTCTTTCTTTCTTTCTTTCTTTCTTTCTTTCTTTCTTTCTTTCTTTCTTTCTTTCTTTCTTTCTTTCTTTTTCTTTCTCTTTCTTTCTTTCTCTCTCTCTCCCTTCCTTCCTTCCTTCCTTCCTTCCTTCCTTCCTTCCTTTCTTTCTTTCTTTCTTTCTTTCTTTCTTTCTTTCTTTCTTTCTTTCTTTCTTTCTTTCTTTCTTTCTTTCTTTCTCTCTCTCTCCCCCTCTCTCTCTTTCTTTCTTTCACCAATAGCTGTTTTTGTAAGATTCTTATCAAATTCTTAATTGCAGAGATTTCTTTTCTTCTCTCTATTGGTTAAGAGACACAAAGTGAAGTCAGACCTCTTGCTGATTTAGCTCTGTGTAGTTTATAATCTGGTAATACAATTCAGTGACCACAACAATGATTAAGCTAGATGTCATCGCCAATTTGCCAAATCTTCACAAACATTAGGAAAGTGAAAGAGGGGGAAAGAGTCCAGGTTGAACAGTCCTCTTATCTTTGAGGATTAGAAACCTGGAAAAAACTCCCTTTTTAATGATAGACTAAACAGAAAAAAGTGACACATTATTATTTAAATTAGCAATAGACGCACTAATAAGGCAGCATGCTGTCTTCTCTCAAAGTATCAGAATAAATACTCGTGGGTTTGGGCAGCTAATACAGTTCCTTTCTTGGGGAGACCTTGGGCATTTGCATGTCCTATGCTTTTTAATGTAGCCGGGAGGAGAATTGCAGGGAACTGTAATTGCAAGACAGAACTAGCACACGGGGTAGAGATTGCTGCAGGAAAGAGCTACAGCTCATTTTATAGCAAACTGATAAATCACAAAATCTCTAGTACCCGTTTCACATGTGCTTACTGAGCAACGTCAGTGTGTCCTGTGTCAGGCTATCTGATGAGTGGAGGAGTGTAGGTTCTGTCCCCTGCAGTGTCTCATCTCCCTGGGAAGCCTCATCGTGCACCTAGGAAATGGTGAACAGTCACTCCAGGCTGACAATGACTCAATTCCCAGCAGAATCCAGGACCATAAAGATATGCTGCAATGGAAGAGGGAGGAAGTCGTTGGTGGCGAAGTTTCCAGGGAAGAGGAGGAACCTCCTGGAGGACCGGAGCATTTGGAGGGAGGAAAGGAAAAGCTCAGGAGGCTCAGATACTGTGACAACTCAACACAATTGCCGCCTTCCCTCCAGGACCGTGGCAGGCATCACTAATCAATCACCAACGATCAGTCATCACTAATCAATCAGATCACTCTTGGCTCCCTGTCCCCCAGTCCAGTCTAGCCTTCAGAATCCTTCTCAACACAGCATCCCAGGTAGGCATTCCCAGCTGTTTCGGGTCAGTTCATAAAATAAAACTTTCTGTCCTTCTGAGTGAGGGGAAGTGGGATAAGTAAGCACACAGGCCTGTGAGGAAGTATGGGTGGGCAGGAGACTCAGGTGGAAAGCAAGGTTTCCTGCTGGACATGAGTAACAAAGATAGATTGGTAGGATGGTGGAGATTAAATAGGGCCTTAACTGCCACATTATCTCTAAATAAGGGGGAGGAGGCAGGGTTAGAAGTCATCACGTCTATTTCTGACAAATCACTGCACATTTTATTTTATTTTATTTTTATTTAAATTTTTTTAAAAATTGAAATGCAGTTAATTACAATGTGTTAATTTCTGGTGTACAGCACAATGTCCCAGTCATGCATATACATACGTATATTCGTTTTCATATTCTTTTTCATTCAAGTTTATTCCAAGATACTGAACATAGTTCCCTGTGACATATAAAAGCAACTTTTTAAAAAATCTATTTTTATATATAGTGGCTAACATTTGTAAATCTCAAACTCCCAAATTTATCCCCTCCCGCCCCCTTTCCCTGGTAACCATAAGATTGTTTACTATGTCTGCAAGTCTGTTTTTGTTTTGTAGATGAGTTTGTAGTGTCCTATTTTTCTTTTTGTTGTTCCACATATGAGTGATATCATGTAGCATTTTTCTTTCTCTTTCTGCCTTACTTTACTTAGAATGACATTCTCCGGGTCCATCCATGTTGCTGCAAATGGCATTATTTTATTCTTTTTTATGGCAGAGTAGTATTCCATTATGTAAATACACCACATCTTTATCTAGACCTCTGTTGATGGATATTTAGCTTGCTTCCATGACTTGGCTGTTGTATATAGTGCACATTTTATTTTAAGTGGAATGGGGCAAACCATAAGGTACTGGAGAGCTCTTTATTCATAACAGTATACTTTCTAGGATGCTACTGAGATGAGGACAAATATTTTACTGTAAGAATAATATTTCACAACCCACTGCATTTATAGTGTCCTTGAACAAAAGCCAGCAAGCGGCATGGGCAATTGGGGAGATATACCTTCCCTTAGAGGATAACGTGGCAACTTTAATGGCAGCCCCTTCTCCGCCGTTGTCCCCACTTGCTACTCCAACAAGACAAGGCAGGAGATCTCTCTGGTTCTGCCTGGTTCTGCTCAGTGCTTTGGCTGCTCTCCCCTGTCCAACACAGCACCGACTGGCCCAGGCTGAGGCTTGGAATTCCACTCAGAATCGCACTTTGACCACATCAGAGAGAGGCACACACATCTGCTTTCCTTTTTTCCTCTCCCTTCTCCAATGGAGCACCTCCACATCCCCCATGCTTGACAAGACAGGATATTGTCCTGGTCCCTGGGACCCAAAGGGGCTAATCCAAGGCAGAGACCTAGCCCACGGCAATAGAATTTTGCCAAGTCTAAAGTATACCCTGACTAACTGCAGGTGACCCTTTCCCCATCCCAAACAAAGCTGCCTTCACCAAAGCAGGATCGCTTGGATTTCTTGCAGCCTATGTACTCTTCATCAATTTGCCTAAGAGACAAAACCCCAAGGGAAAGAATCCCCAGGAGAAGCACAGATCTATCCCAGAGACACCCATTTAGTCAGGCAACCTCCCTCCCACCCTCCGCATTCCAAGGGAGATTATTAACTGTCCCCAGGAGAGGAGACCAGCTAAAAAGGAAGATTCCCCAGTTGATATGCAAATCCCACAAAAGAAGTAATTGCTTCTTCTCCATGGGCCAATTCAACGGGTACCAGGAGTCTGGGTGACAGGGGAGAAGGCATCACTTCCAGGAAACCCTGCCGCTGCCCCACACGCTGGAGGAGGAGGTGGTTTTATTTTAGGAAGACAAAGATGGCTTTTTTGTTTGGCCTGAAATTACGAGGTATATAACCTTTCCTTTCTCCGCCGCTCCCAAATGAAGGCTCTCATATCAAATTTTGTTTCCCGACAAGAGAAGGAGAAAGCACTGGCCTACTTTTGGCCCCGGAAGGTGCCTCCTCCACCCTCAAGCTTTCATGTTTGCTGCAGATCTTGGACAGTCCCCTGGCCAACAGCCTTGGGCAAAATTATCCGGCCAGTCACAGCCTTTCAGGAATAAATATCTAACACCTTGTTCTCTTTAGCGGTTCAAAAGCCACTGTCACTGGGGTACACTGGGGGTTTAAAAAAAAGGCTATAATTCATATGCAAACTAGAGGAGGAATTTCATGATTTCATAATAAAATGTTGAAACGCTTTGATCGCGAGTTGTAAGGAGGTGTGAAACAGTGCCTCCGAAACAGACAGATATTTGTGTAAGCATCCTTTATGTATTGCCAGTGCGGAATAATAACATATCAAAGCCCAACTTACCTCATCTGCCTGGTACAGCCAAGGCATAAATAAAGGCGAACAATGGAATTACTATTACTCACTCACTGAGAGCCTGCGACATCACTGTATCCTTTATAATTGCTGGCAAGAAGATTAATGTTTTGTTAAATATCAGAGCAAGGTCACAAGGGGGCTTGCGGGCCTGTCTAAACATCTAGTCTTTAAGCTCCTTCTCTTTCACTTGTTCCCTTTTTTTTTTTTTTTTTTTTTTGAGGAAATGAACTTGTAGCATTTCCTCTAATTATGGTGATTTTTGCTTTTGAAAGCGGGCCTACATCATCACCTCGCTCCGAACACACTCACTCACACACACACGCACACACACACGCAATCTTCCCCAGATATTAGGGGGTAGGCTTGATTTAGCTGCAGTATATGGACAGTGTTGTTATGAGGCGAACTTGCCCTTTTAACCAACGTGGATAATTCATTGCCTGCCACTAAAGCCTGGAGCAAAGGGCTTGTGCTTAAAAGATCGCTTTTATCGGGGTCCTCTGGGGGATCCCTCCCAAAGACTTGCACTTCTGTTATGTTGAGCCCATACACCCGTCCATACAGATGTTTCCAACAGCAAACTGTCCGTGACCCAGAAAGAACAAAATATTTTGGCTTTCCCTGGCTTTCAGCACCTGTTCAAACCAAAGGGAGCTCTGTACACAGATCAAAAGTCCCAGCCAGCAACTGGAGAGAGGCCACTTCATGGCTGGAGCCAACGTGACAGGTCCAACAGATCCAGTCCCCTTCATGCGGTGACCCTCAACTCCCACAAGTGTCAGAGGGAGATGAACGGCAGATCCCACAGAGGGGTCGACCATCTCCCTGCAGAGTCTCACATTTCTCTGAGGATGCAGGGATCACCTCCACATCCCTCCACCGTGTCTGAAATTAACGCAGAAACTCCATGTCCCTCCCGCCACTATTTTAGCCTGCGTTTTTCAGAGCCATGTCATGGCTCTGGTGCAGCACCAGTCCTGAGTTATCTGCCATCCTTGTAATTTCTGCAGGCCTGTGGGAGACTTCAGAGGTTTCCTGGGGATTTAGAAGAGCACCCTGGGGACAGTAGAAGCTTTTGACGTTTCCCCAAAGACAACCAGTGACAGCACTTAAAGGGCTTGAGTTTGACAAAAAGTTCTCACAAACACGTCCAAGTGCACAGGAGGAGGCACTGAGGGGTGCCTCTGGCCTCTGGCAGAATCTGTCAAGAGAGACATTGAGGATGTTGCACAAGGGTTGCAGGGCCCCATCTCAGGGGCCTGTTTATCTCACCACACCCCACCCACGGCCCGGCCAAAGGGTTAAGTTGCCAACCCCAGTTTTCAGGAGATTTCAATATTTGTTTGTTTTTTCTTCCTTGCAGCTCAAGGAGGAATTAAGAAGTAAAAGAGACACTTGGCATGAAGGTGGGTGTAGGAGGCAATTAGATGTGAAAGGGAGGATGCCCTGACTTCGGGGGCTTGCCTCAGCTTCACTGATCGCGATGACAGTCAGAGCAGGAGAGCCACAATTAACACGTGCCCGCTCACCTCGGCCTAAAACAAAGCAAGGATGCTCCGCCTAATATAGAAGCTGGTGCTTCACGTGTACTGCACACCTTCAATGTACCTGTGTTGAATCAGTAAGTGGCTGGCTGGCTGGCTGGCTGGCTGGGTGGGTGGATGGATGCATGGACATGTGAATGGAGGATGGTAGAGATTCGATAAAAGGCAAACTAGACAACAATCACTCAGCCCCGCCAGGAGTTGGTAAACCATGACCTATAGTCCAAGTCCTATGTGCCACCTGTTTTTGTAAATAAGGTTTTATTGGGACGCAGCTATGACCATTCATATAAAGGCACTGTCTACTTTCACGATACAAGGTAGAATGGAAGAATTGCTCCAGAAGCAATACGGCCTGCAAGTCTAAATTATTTACTTCCTGGCCCTTTGCAGAATAAGTTCACCAACCCCTGAGCTATGCTATTACGAGGTGTCCTGAGTTTTCTTGTAGTTTACCCTCTGTCTTCTCTCTGTTGTCTTTGTTTTGCTGATAAAACAAAACCATAGAGAGTAAATCTGCATTATATACCTATTTAAGCTATGTAAGCTCTAATAAACACACTGGGGCATATGTATTAGAATTACTAAGTAAGCTTTCCTTTTTTTTTTTTTTTTTTTTTGGTAAAATAAGACCAGTCATCTAAGCCAGTTACTTCAGTTGGGATTCAGTCGAAGAAACCATGATCTCTTCCAATGCAGGACAAAGAAAATCCAGTGCAATGGACTTTTTCAAGAGCCTGTACACAAAGCAATGTATTCTGTACTTTTTGTAAAATTTAAGGGGATTTTTCAGAGGCTAAATTTGACTATATGACTAAGTTTTCCCCTTATGACATTCACTTTAGACTGTAAGAAGCTATCTTCATGAGACCTAGGAATCATACACTTATAATTTACAAGTATGAGGGGTGAGTTTATGCTCCCCCCGAATGTGTGTGCTGAGTCTTCTTGCTGGGTGGGGAGGATTATTCATTCTGCTTCCCAGGACCTGGGAGGAATAGTGCCACAGCCGCTTAGATAAGAGGAATAGAATTTTAAGTTCCTTCCACACATCGGTAACGAACAGGGTGCCGGTTGATAGGTTCCTATAATCTGTTCAGGTCCATCGACACCAGCGGTTGGCAGAAGGACCACAAAGAGAACACAGGATGTAGTCTGAGAAAGCAGAGCTGCTAGAAACACCCACGTGGAAGGCTTAGCTTGAGATGGCGTTGCTGAGAGAAGAATGCTAGGTGAACTTGGCAAAAATGATCCTCGAGCAGGAAGGGCAGCAGGGACTGGAGTGGGGGGAGGCCGACATGTAGGTAGCTATGTTAGGACACCAGATACTATGATTTGTTGTATTGTGTTTGTAATGGTACGTCCTTTACAATGTTATCACTGCTTTCTGCCTTATCAGTACAAAAACCCTGCTGGCCATCAGGTAAACCTGAGCCCATTAACCACCTGGAAGGTCAATGTGGTCAGTAGCTTCTAAGATGTTCCCCAATGAGCCCCACCGCCTACTATTCATGCCCTGGTATAATCTCCTCTCTTTCCGTTAGTCTGGAATGGATCTAGTAACTTGCTTCTAATGAATACAATATAGCAAGAAGGATGAAATGTCTCTTCTAAGGCTTTGTTTCAAAAGATTGTGATTTCCATCTTGCTCACCTTCTCTTGGCCTCTCACTTAACTTGTTCTGTTGAAACCAGTTGTCGTGCTGTAAGCTACCCTCTATAGAAGCCCCCAGGGCTAGGAACCTAGGGGGCCCTCGACCAACAGCAAGGGAGGCACTCAGGCCCCTCAACAACCACATGAGTGAGCTGGGAAGGGAATCATTCCCCAGTTGAGGGTTAGGGTGACTGCAGCCTCTGCTGGTTCCATAACTGAAGCCTCAGGAGACCCTGAGTCAGAGCAGCAGCTAAAACCCAGATTCCTCACCTCCTGAAACTGTAAGATAATAAATATTTATTTCCTTTAAGCCAATGTGTTTTGGGGAATTTGTTACTCAGCAGCGAATAACTAGTACAGTTAGGATTTGCCACCTAGCATAATTTTTCCTTCTTGGTCCAACTTCCTCTTTTAACAATAGATATTTGGCAAATTTTGTTTGGTTTGGTTTTTGTTTGGAGGGCTGAAAAGAAACTGTAAGCCAGGGATAGGTGATTAATGCATTAACTCTGTTAATTCCTGGCTGGAGGAATTCTGTTCTGGTTACTATTGCTGCATCAGAGCGTTGCTTTAAGCTAAAACCTAGCAGCTTAAAGCATTACAGTTTTATCTCCTGGATTAAGTCAGAAATTTGAGCAACATGTGATTGCACAATGTATCAGAGCATCCGCTGATGTCACATAGAGGTATTCAATGGATGGCTAGGCTAGACGGAAGGACCAGGTTACCTTCCCCACATATCTAGTGCTTTGGCAGGGGTGATTGTCTGCTGAGAGTTCACCTGGGTTGTCAATTGGAGCAGAGGTGGCCTCTCCAGCCTGCAGGTCTCAGGGAACTCCAGCTTTCACATGGCAGCTGGCTTTCTCAAGAACAGAAGTTCCCGCAAGTTTGGTTTCACATTCATTCTCTGAAGAAGCATTTTCCAATTGGTTAGATTCATAAATGGAACACCAAAGCCAAGAAATAATGGGGGGAAAAAAGGGAAAATGTGGTCCAAATAAGTTAGAAAACATTACCTTCCTTCACTCCCTTTTGGACAGTTAAAAGGCACATTAGCATATGAAAAACCTTAAAAACCAAGAACACGGTTTAACTCCTCTAACCAAAATTTTCCAAATATTTTGACTACAGAACCCTAACCCTACTTTGGTACATTAGAAAAATTATCTGACATTTAGAAATAAGGCGAAAAGGTTGACAGCTTGTCCTTTCAACATCAATAATGTTAACGAAGGCCACTCAAAGATTGTCCAGGGCAATGCTTCTCAACAGAAGCTTCTGTAGTGATGGAAATGTGTGCCATCCTGTATGGTAGCTGCCAGTTACACGTGGCTATTGAGCACTGGGCATGTGACTAGTGCAGATCTAGGGAAATGTAAATAGTTCAGCTCATTGTTTATTATTGATTAAAATTCCCACACTTGGTGAAGTCACAAAGTCCCCCTAATGCCTTTGCATCCTTTCGGCTACTGACCAGTCCCCCTTAACTTGCAGGACCAACCCACAGTCAAGCAAGCAGTAGACCTCCAGCACCCTGCGTCAAGGCCCAGGTTGTTCTGAATGGTAGTGATGCTTCATTTTGTATGTCAACTTGACTGGACCACTGGATACCTGGATAGCTGGTTAAGCATGATTCCCGGATGCATCTGTGAGGGTGTTTCAGAAGAGATCAGCATGTGAATTGGTGAACTGAGTAAAGAAGGTGGCCCTCCTCAGTGTAGGTGGGCATCACCCTATGTGTCAAGGGCCTGAATGGAACCAAAATGCAGAGGAAGGTTGAGTTAGTTCTGCCTGACAGGTTGAGCCAAGAATAGACTTTCTCTTGCCCTCGGTGCCCCTGGATCTCAAGCCTTCAGATCCAGTGGAATCCCACCACTGGCTCTCCTATTCTCAGGACTTCAGCCCACACCACCAGCTCTCCTGGGTCTCCAGCTTGCAATGGCAGATCATGGGACTTCTCAGGATCCATAATCACATGAGCCCGTCAATATCTTACTTAATAAGTATATTCCTGTGTGTTCATAGCCTGGCCCCGGGAAGCCCTCAGTGACAGCTACTGCTGCTTCTGGGGTAACTGTCACGGTCTCCCTGTTCAACTGGGGTGTTGCAGCACCAGGTGCCAATAATCTCAGGAGTGAGATCGTAGCTCTTCAGGGTGTGGCAAGGAACAGTGGATAAAATTGGGGTTCCGGATAAAGCCATTCTGTCCAAGATGAAATCTGGGCCCCACCATTCACTCAGTGTGTACATTTGGAGATGTTAATTGACTCTTCTGGATCTCAGCTTCCTTTTCTACAAAATGGAGATAATCATAAAAAAAAATATCATAGGGTTGTGGTGAGTGGTCCCACTGCTAATATTTGCAGGGATGAAGAAAAAGGACACAAAAGGCCCTTAAGTGGGTGACCTACCTCTCCCTGCTCCATACACCCCTCCACTGCACACTCACCCCCATCCTAGTTAACAGTAACTTTAGACCTGAGGGGCACTTGCTGGTGGGCAATCTCCCTTTGAAAAGACAGACCCAGGAAAGAGATGTGCAGCCTGGAGGCAGGAAATTCTGAGGTTCTGGGCACTGTGTGTGTGGTCTAGGAGAGGGAACATGGGTTCCAGGTGGACATCTCCCTTGGCTCAGAGTGTCCTCATGATGGCGAGTGGCACAGTCTGCAATGGGCCAGAGTAGAGTGCTTGGAACACGCACACACACTCATGCATGCACGCAGGGCCTGGATCAGAGACCCTTTTTACCTGGATCAAAGATTCGTTCTAGGGGTAAAGCATAAATGATAGTTTAGACCCGGGGCTGGCCCTGCGTAATGATTCAGTAAGTTGCTGTCATATTTCATGTCAGCTTCACCATGGTATCTAGCTGTGTAAGGTCCAACTGTCCTCTGAGCCTAAGACCCACTAACATATGACGAGGAAGAAACTTTATTTGGGTTGGAGTGAAAATAAAGCCAGTTTAGCTCTTCAAAGAGAACACAGGAGGATGATGGGATGAGAAGGCAGGGCCACAGAGACAGGAGGCCTCAAGTTCTCAGCGGCCATCATATTCTGGATTCATAAGGTCAGACTTTACAGCCTTGTTACTGCCACATTTGCTAAACCTTATCAAAGATATGCTATCTATTTCATCTCTGTGTTAAATTTTTAAAAAGCCTTCTGTGTTTTTCTTATAATGACAGCTACAAAAGAGTAATAGATGACACAGGAATTAAAAAAAGGAAACATATTTCTAAACAGATATCACCTATACAGAGTTGTCTCCTGAAATATAAGTTAGCAAAATGGGAGGGACTCAGATTGCCAGGAAAGGACGACCAGGAAAGGGAGTATACAGGGTGAAGTCACTTCACTCACAGAGGAGTCTCCAGGTGCTCAGACTAGGGTGAGGTCAAAGAGGTGGCCGGAGTGCAAATTTGGTGCTTGCTGTCAGGGTTCCTGGGAGTGTGTGGGGTCGACCTTAAATTTAAGGAGGCTGAATGTTAACCTGTAGGTCAACCTGGGAAGCTTTTAAAAGGGGCAAGTGGGCTTTGATAAACTAGTTGATAAATTAGCGCACAGATACAGTCTTCAGATTATTCACACACCCCAGAGTCTGTCGGCGGCTCCCTAGGCTGGAAACGGAAAGGTGAGCCACTCTCCCCAGGTGTGGAGACAGGCTGCACGTGTGTGGATGCTCCTCTTGCTTTCAGCTCTGCTGGGAGTCTCACCGGCAGTGCACGCTGGGGTGAGCTAGCCTGATGGACATGGGGACAGGGCAGAGCAGCTCCAGACTGAGTCCTAGACCTGCCTGACTCCTGCAAGCACCAGGGAGAGGAAAAGGGAGGCGGGGCTAGCAACACAAGTCTCTTCTTCCGCCCCAGATACTCGTCTTTGTTTCCATAGGTGTTTATTTGTGTTTTCCCTCCGCCTGTTTTGCATGACATTGAGAGTTAAAGAAGACATATTTTACATCCTAAAGAGAGGCAGTAAAAATAATTTAGCCTATTTCTCTCATGTCTGAGTGTATTAATTCTTGCTTACATAAGGAAATACAAAAAAAAAAAAAAAAACCAAACAAACTGTAAACAAGGAACCATTTGGAATCAGATTATGCATGAATAATGACTCACATTCTCATCTAAGATGTGGGGCGGGGGACAGATGTAGTTTTACTGCCAGTGGCTTTAAAAAATGTTTTCCTTTTTCAAAGGAATTACTCAGGATGTAATAAAAAATGTTTTCTGCTCTAAGAGGATTCATTTACCTTTTGTGCTCTGAGAAAATAAATGCAATCAATACCTCAATTCTCCTCGTCTATGGAGAAAGACAGCTTCCAAGTTTGAATGCTGGGTAATGGTCATTTAGTTTTGATCTCCTAATGCACACATTCTGTTTCTCTTAAGGATTTCTCAGTCACTCAGACTCTTCCCAGAGCCTCAACCGACTTTAGGGGGCCTCTGCTTTCTTCTCCAGCTCTGATGCATCTTCTTTTCCATGCAATCCCCTTCTTTCCTTTGACCCCACCTGCTCAATAACACCCAGAGGCTGGAAATAAAAATGGGTTCTAACCTGGGGATAAAGGCAAGTTAACCATTGCAACCTCCAGAGGTGTGCATAACACCAATCCCAAGTGTGACTCGGGACGTGTTACCTAACCTCACCATCCTTCACTTTCCTCCTTTGCAAAATAAAGATGAAAACTACCTGATAGGACATTCAATCCAAAAAAAGTGCTCAGGCCAGTATCTTGTGGATCTCATTTTACTGAAGCATTGTTTCTTGCCTTTTCTCCTTCAAGCCTGGACCTAGGCATTCTGCTTAGAAACAACTCTTTGTTGTAATTCCCATCCTTCCCATGAGCAGAGTTCAACCACCAGTTGCCCAAGGATATTTGAAACAATTGTTCTTATTACTCTTCTTGTCTTTGGTTTTACCTTTATTTATTCTTTATTGAATCCCACACCGAAGAGTTGGAAGAATCCTTTAAGATCCATCCATTCATCCGTCAACCCAACAAATATTTTCTAAGCATCCATTGCAAGTCTAGCACTGTTCCAGCCCCGGAAGAGAAATGTAAACAAAACACACAGACCATGGCTTTCATGGTGCTTGATTTTGTGAACAGGCACTGAACCACAGAACAATACCTTAGAAGTAGGGCCACCAACTTGTCTCTGTTTGACCAGGACTTACCAGTTTGGGCACTGAAGTCCTGTCTCCTGAGACTGCAAGTTCAGTCCTGGCAAAACAGGGTCATTGGTCAGCCTAATTATAAATGTGATGAAAAGAGAAGCTGCCATGAATGCGTCCAACTAGAGCTGTGACTGTCTCAGGTGTCAGAGGTGGCTCATCGGGGGAAAACGCCATTCAGTGGCGACCAGACAGATTAGTAGACAGACAAGTGTGAGGGGGAAAGCAGGTCAAGTGCACAAGCAGGCACACAGTTTATACAAAAGCTTAGGGGCTGGAGGAACTGGCATAAGCAGAGAAAACAAGGTAAGATGAGACTGCGGAGGTGATGAGGAAGACCTCACCAACTCCACCGAGGAATCCGTGCCTTATCAGAAGGGCACGGAGCAGCTTTGGAAGAGTTGAAGCGTGAAGAGTTGGGAGTGACAATAAAGGATTTACTTATGAAGGCAAGACTCTAACTGGGCTTTGATGAAGCTTGATTGGAAGTGGGGTTCAGGGACCAGGTAAGAAAGTGGTCCTAGGGGAAGTTGATAGTGGCCTGGGTGTGGATCAAGAGTCCCCCTGAAGTAGAGTGGATCAGACTGGCCTGGACTGATTGGACTGAGGGGAAGAGGCGGGGTTGACTCCCAGGACCCCAGTGGAAGCATTTACATGCATGATGGGACATGTGTGGAGTTAATCCAGACATTCACAGGTTATAGAAGAACGTGGACTTGCCAGCGCACATCACAATACAGTGTGGGGAGAACCAGAGTATAAATGAGGGCAAACTGTGGGGACAGGAGATGGGAGGAGGAGGCCAGCTATGCCCACAAAGTTGAGGAAGACGTCACAGAACAGGGAATCCTTCTCTTTGGCTTAAGAGATAAATAGAAGTGCACCACGTGCAGAGAGGGGCCATTCCAGGCAGGGGGCACAGCATATGCAGAAGCAGAAGCCTGGTTTGGCAGGAGCAGGGGTGCAGGGCCCATGGTGTAGGGAAGGCAGGCTGTGCCCGGCTTGTAGACGTCTCCTCTGTCCACCATGCAGGGAAGTTCAGATTCTGTCTCCGAGTCCATAGGAAGTACCAAGGATTGTTTTTGTTTGGTTGGTTTTGTTTTTTGTAATTATTTTAGACTTAAGTGAAAGTTGCAGTAATTGTCCAGAAGATTTCTTGATTTCCTTTTCAGCATCAGCTTTTACCTGCCTTATCAAGTGTCTTTTTTAAAGACTAGATTGATTAATTATGATGATAATAGTTTGTTATATCAATAATATAATAATTGTACTACTATGCAATTATAATATAATTATATGTTATTAATCATTATATTATTAATAGTAACATATTGTTATACTATTAATATTTACCTTAACAGTATATAAGTATTAATATATATTATTAATTATTATACAATTACAATATAATTATTTATCATTATTATATTGCCAATAATTATTATATATTACAAACCATTACTAATAATATTTTATTATAGTAATAAGGTAATACATATTATTATACAATATGACATATATATTATTATGTATTATTAATAATATATAATTATATTATTATTGTATCACATTTACATAGGCATTTTCCAGACATTGTTCTCATTTACTCAGTTAATCACCAACATGTTTAACCCTCACACCAATGCTGTGAGATCAGTACTTTTGATATCCCCATTTTACAGATGAGAAAACCAAGGCATAAATCACATGGTTAGTTAGAAGTTAGGAGCTGTAAGTAAGATGTGAACCCACACAGCCTACCCACTTCTAGACTCTAGACATGCTTTAAAAAACCATTACACTACTATATATAAAATAGATAAACAACAGAGACCTACTGTATAGCACAGGGAACACATACATTCAACTTCTTGTAATATCATATAATGGAAAAGAATATGAAAAGAAAAACATATATATATATATATATATATATATATATATGTATGTATATAACTGAATCACTTTGCAATGCACTGGAAACTAACACTGTAAATCAACTACACTTCAATAAAAGATTAAAAACAAACTATCAATCTTATAAATCCATCATGCACCCCCAGTAGAGGCACGGCAGATGCGATTACTCCGTTGCACAGGAGAGGATAATCAAAGTTCAGAAACGCTAAACAGCTTATTTAAATCGAAACCTTGAACTCCATCCTCCAGAGGCTAGTCTCGCATTCATTCTTTCTTGTTTTCCTTTTCCAAAACCTCTGCTTGAAGCATTGTTAACTGTCTACATGAGAGGAAAAACTAAAAATGTGAACAGTTCAACAGAAATGGCAGATTTACAAAACATTTCAAAAGTGGGAGTGCAATGTTAAAAAAAAAAAGGGCATGTGATTCATTGCCAGATGAATAAGAAAGTCAGATAACAATTACTCTAGATTTTCCAGAGAAACTGAGGAAAATTTATAAGGAAGGCACTAGAAGCTCTTGGAAAACTGCAAAGCACTTTGTAAATGTAAAGTCTTGATAATTTGGGAGTTGTTATTTACTTAAGTATTGGAAGATGGGTCCAATGGGATAACCAAAGAAAGAAGAGGGCCGCCTCAGGCAGAGGTCCCCCTGGGCATGAGCAAAATCCTAGTGGCCAACCCACAAATGATGGATACAGTGGCCCATGTAGAAAGGACTCATAAGTCTTGTTATATCTTGTCTCTCAAAGCAGACTCTAAGCCTTCCAAGCACAAAGAATGCTCTCATCTTCAAATGCAGCCCAAATCATGGTGCAGAACTATGCACATAACAGGTGTTCAATAAGTAACTTTTGGCTAATTGATCCTAGAGCGGTTTTGTAGGCGAAGGCAAGAAACTTTCCTGCCCTTTGGCGCTGCTGTGCTTTGAAAGTTACAGTGAGCTACTTCCTGTTATCCAACCATCATTTAATCTAAAATTATTAATAACAAGGTATTTATTTCAGTGCTTCATGTATACTAGGCTCTGTGCTAAACACTATTGCATTGCTTCTTTAAGCCTCAACAAAACAAAAGAATATGGCTTTCTTCTCTTCTGAGACTCTTCTGAGGAAGTACTAGGGTGGTCCAGCCAAGCAGCAAAAGGTAAGTGGCAGCTGTGGTCTGATCTGCCCCTTGTTCAAGCCCCCACAGGCCTTTGAACTTGACCCCTTCCTAAAGTCAGACATGCTGCAGAATTCACAGCGGCGTCCTGCTTCTTAGCCAACCAAGGGGCTCAAGGCGGGACAGCAGCCCCCCAGCCAGGACCAGAGAGGTCACTATCCAGAGAGAAACCCCTCCCCTTCTGCAACTTTGATGGAGCTGCCAGATCACCACCTCCCATCTGCAAGCCCATGTCATGTTTTTTGAAAAGTCTTGCCAAAAAAAGCCAACAGCATAGACTCCCAGGAAAACAAACACTTGAAATATTTTTGTCAAGGCGGGAGCCTTGCAGTGGCTGGCTGCTTCTATAGAGAAGATATCTGTTCACCTTTCATAAATGTCAGGCTTGAAATAAAAAAAAGACAGGATAATGAGGTCTCATTCCGCTGAAGCAAGCGTGCACCTACTAATTAACCCACAGACCACTAACAAACGTGCTGTTTAGATGCTTTTGCTGCAGTCATCAGATGCGCAAATAGCTCGGGCTCAAACGATCTGATTTGCTTACCCTCCTCGGCTATTTTTAAAATATTTTAAGTGGTCCCGATGATTCAACTTCTGTTCACCCATTCAGCGCACATGTGCATAATACCCACTGTGTGCGAGGGGCTTGGTCAGAGCTGTGGGGGATCCTATGAGGCTGCATTTTGTGACAGGCAGAGGCCCTGGCACCCTCCAAAGTTGGCATTTGAATGTTGACCTCAGCACTCAACACGTGGTCATCAATGCTGCAAACTTCAGTTGATTTATGGGCTCACATCAGGTGGAGAGAATGCTTCTGTGCGTTGTAAGTTGTTATTGGGATTAAATGAGATAATATAAGTTTAGTATCTAGCGGTTGGAAAGTGGTACTTATTATAAAGAAAGAGCTGGTGAAGGAGAAAGAGAAGAGGTGAGGAGGAAGATGGGGAAGGGGAGGGGAAGGATGAAGAGGAGATGGTGGAGGTGACAAGGAGAGGAGAACACACAAAGATGGAGACAGAGATAAGATCTTTGTCTCACTGACCTCCGAATGGTGAGCAAGACTGATATGAGTACAAATTACCAGGGTAGACTTGGTGACTAGAGAGAGATAGAAAAGTACAACACTTTAAAGAAGGCAGCTAGACCTTGCAATGGAACTGGGAGGCAAGGTCAGGGGATGCGAAGAACATCAGAGGATGACTGTTTATGAAATCCTTGAAAAGTGGACAGATTGAATAGGTAGAGACTTGCAGGGAAACCCCTGAGCAGAAACCTAGAGCCTGGATGGTCCAGGCTGTAAACACAGGTATAGCTGGCATGGCCAGTAGGGTGTGATGGATGAAAGGTGAGGCTGCAAAGATAGGGTTCACCTGGACCACGGTGACCTCATATGCTTTGTTCTGAAGGTGGTTATAAATTCTAAATGAGAAGGGGATTCCAGAGGTGAGAACCCAATGTGAGAGAAATAATCCTGAATCATTTCACATGGGACACTACAAGTATTCTATAAAGGGGGTTCCATTTCTTCAGTGGGGAAACAGTGATGCTCCCTTACCTTGAAAATGCATTTTGTGTCTTTCAAAAGCATTGCTTTACAAGTTGTTGTCATTCATTCTAACGACCCTGTAGTGGGTTGAATGGTGGCCCCCAAAGTAATAGGTCTGTATCTTAATTCCAAAGGTCTGTGAAGGAGACCTTATTTGAAATGAAAGGGTCTTTGCAGATGTAATTAAATTAAGGCTCTTGAGATTCGATTATCCTGTATTATACAGGTGGGGTCTAAATCCAATGACAGGAGACATACACAGGCGAGACACATGGGGAGAAGAGAGGGTCATATGAAGATGGAGAGGTGTAGCCACAAGCCAAGGAATGCCTGGAGCCCCCGGACCTGGAAGAGGCAAGGAAGTTTCTCCCCAAGAGCCTTCAGATGGAGTGTGGCCCTACTAACACCTTGATTTCAGACTTCTGGTCCCCAAATCAGTAAGAGGATACATTTTTGTTGTTTTAAGCCAACAAGACTGTGTCATTTGTTATGGCAGCTCTAGCAAACTAGAAGTCATAATACAAACACTTTGAGAAGGATGAGGGGGGATTCTAATTCCTATATGACCAATGAGAAAAGACAGGTCTTGACCCCATGTAAGTTTGCAGGAAAGCATGGGCCACTAGGATCTTTCCAGTACCTTGGTGTGCCCTGAGCATTGTCCATCAAATCACAAGAGATTCAGAAGGCTTGGGAGGAAGCCATGACTCACCCCTGTGAGCAGTTGATAAAAGAAAATATCTTGGAAAAGAAGGACTTGAACTGAGATGTAAAGGATGAACAGACCTTAGCTAGGCATAGAAGGACTTCAGGAAGGTGGACTAGTTCAATCCAAGGTAGAAGATTATCACAAGTAGCCAGGACCTAGCAAATGGAAGGAAGTGTGCCCAGTCAAGATCTTGGATCCTAGACTAGGAAACTTGTTCCCTGGCCTGCAAAGTTGGTTGTGTGGATTAGCAGTTGACAGAATTCATTCACTTCACATTAATTGAATTGCTCATCATGGGCCTTGCAAAGGAACCCCAGAAAACCTGTCGTTTAAGCAAAGCTAAGCTTATCAGAGCTACTGCCATCACTGAAGACACCACCTTGAAGACATCTCAGTACAGGGACCGTTGGGGAAGGTATCTCTAGGGCTTTGGGGCCAGAGTTGGGTGATTTCAAGGTGAGTTTTACATGGTAGGAGGCTGATTGGAACTGGGCAGAGTTTACAACAAAATAGTTTTAGATTGGTGGGTGGAGTGAGACAAAGAGTCTTGAAGCAAGCCTCAGTGAGTAGACTGCCGGCCTTGAAAAGTAAGACTTTAGCTGATTTATAGGAGCAGGTATTTCCTGGAGCTCCAGCTAAGTTATTTTTCCTGGGTCTCAGTATTGTTCAGCACAGCCAGAAGGAGGCATGAGGGTCCAAGTTGCCAGAGTAAATACATAGAACAGCAGAAGCACTGTTCTAGGCCCTTGCACATGTGTATCTGTGTGTGTGTGTGTGTGTGTGTGTGTGTGTGTGTGTATGTCTCTCTATATAGGGATGTATAAAGCTTTAATTCTAATGGGAGTACAGGGGAGGACAGAGAATAGAATAGTCAATAAATACATGCATACAGACAGAAAACTGGATTTCAGAAAGCACTAAACTCCAAGAAGAAAAATAAAGCATGAAAAGGAGATGAGGACTGTGGTGGGGAAAGAGGAAGGAGCAATGATGTTCGTGAGTGTTGTGGTGAAAAATTGCCCCGTGGCTGCACACGCTTGGGACATGCTGGGTTACACAAAGTTAGAAAGATCCCATCACCCCCAGAACATCTAAGACTTATGTTTGTCCGTGTGTGTTAAGAGACTCCAAGAGAATGAAATAGAGACAGTATTTTCTAAATGTATTTGGCTTCATGGCCTTCTTTTCATAGAACCTCTCCAAGGTCTTTTTGTCCTTGGGAATATGTTTAAAGAAGAGCCCTGTGTTCTTTTTTCATATTCTTTTTCATTATAAGTTAGTACAAGATATTGAATATGGCTCCCTGTGCTATACTGTAGGTCCTTCTTGTTTATCTCTTTTATATATACTAATTTATATCTGCTAATCCCAAACTCCTAATTTATCCCTCCCTCATCTTTTCCCCTTTGGTAACCATAAGTTTGTTTTTTGTGCCTGCAAGTCTATTTCTGTTTTGCAAATAAGTTCATTTGTATCATTTTTTTAGATTCCACATATAAGTGATATCATATGGTATTTGTCTTTCCTTCTGACTTATTTCACTTAGTATGATAATCTCTAGGTCCATCCATGTTGCTGCAAATGGCATTATTCCATTCTTTTTTATAGCTAAGTAGTATTCCACTGAATCACTATGCTGTACACTAGAAACAAATACAATATTGTAAATCAAATTTACTTTGATTAAAAAAAATCCTTGTAGGCAAAGGGTGCCCACCCAGTACGCAGGACACCTGGCTGGAAGAAACTGAAAGTCCATCAGGACAGTGTGATGTGATCATCCAAGGCTTGGGTAGGGACAGAACACAGACATGAGGGGTGAAGATGCCATCAGTGATGGAGGGTGAGGAGAGTGTGACAACCCATGAGCTTCTTCCCAGTGATCCTGCCAGTATATGGGGCCACTTTGCCCAGCAGATGAGGAAACATCTCAATTTTTCTCTCTTCTTTCTGTCCCTATCACAGAATTGGGGTTCATGTTTGTTGAATGAATGAAAAGCTGTAATGGATTGGAAAGGAAACTCAGCAGAGGGCATCAAAATTTAACCAGTTTATGGAAAACGATGGGGTTACACACTTTTTTAAAAATCCCCCATAACAAATTTGCAGACCCCTCTTCTTGCCTTCACTTCTCCACTCTTTTAGCAGGAATTCTGGTTTCATTACTACTATTTCTAAATCACTTAGGAGCCTTTCCATGTGCTTGAACTATCCCCATGCTGCTGGGAGGAGGGGGGGATGACAACTCTGTTATCTGAACCCCACAACCACTGCGCCCCATCCTCCACCCAAAGAGCTCGCCTGACTGCTGGACTTGGTCACCTCCAGCACTGGATTGAGTTGCAGGTGGAACCCACAAACTGGGTAACTGCTCCCCGAACATCACTCCCCTTGCCAGTTTCAGCAACCATGATGCCTCCTGGTTCCAGAAAGAGCTTCCTTCCCTTCGAAGACCCACCAGGACCCTATGTTACAGGATTTCACCAACATGTCCAGGTCCCTAAGATTTCAATGGCTACTGCTTCTCTCCAACCCTCGGACTCAGAGTACAGGCCTCCTTCTTTCTCTCTTTTGTCCTCTCTAATGTTTCCCTTCCCTGCTTTGCAATCTGGCACCCAGGACCACCCCCAGCTTCAGGGGAGCTGAAGTGTCCCTGACTCTCAGTGAGAGGAGGGCACTGTTCAGGGTAAATTTTCTCCCAAGAGACTCCTCTGACCTTGTGTAAATTTGGGGGTGCACATAAAAGAGGAAACTGCCCAACATCCAAGCCCCAAATGTATGTGTTGAGAAGTTCAGGGCAAAGCTCCATCCATCAACCGCATGTAGACCTCCAGGCTTATCAGAAGGCCTTTGAACAGTCATTTCCAAAACACCTGCCACGTCTGCTTTCCTTAAGCCAGAGAATAGAGCTGTTCCTCCTCAGGTGTCTGGGTCTGTGCGGTGGCTTCTGGGCACGCCAGCTTGGTGACGGTCTCCCACCTTGGACAGACCTCAGTTCCCTCCAGTTCTGAGTCTCCTGCCACCTGCCAGGCAGGGCTCAGTTCCCTGGGCTCCTGAATCACCCTCCTCAGAAACATTTTGATCCAAGAATTTTTTTTTTAAGCTTGCCATAAAAACATAGAATTATTTTTTTTTAATTTGAAATTCATTTTCAGTCTTCTTTTATAGATCTGTCATTTATACAATGGATGGAAAACTTTCTAAAATCAGATATAATTTATGAAACCCGTTCTTTTTTGGCACAATGTCATTTGTACATTAAAATGGCAATGACTGGAGGGATGAGATGTACCTCTCTCCCCAACCCCGGGGCGGGGGTGGGGTGGGGTGGGAGGGAGGGGAGATAGTGGGTGGGGGGCTGTTCCGGTTCTTCTGAAAAAAGTCCCAGTGTGTCTGTGCTCAGCCCCCACCAGGGGCTTGCATGCAAGAAAGAAAATTTAAAAATGTATTTTTCACATCCTTGAAGTGAGAATAACAGTAGAAAGCAACTTATGTCCTTTATGAGAGAAAAACCCTTGACAAATAGTGAATGACACATTGACCCGTAAAGATTTTAAATTGTACCTGATTCTCAAAAAAAAAAAAAAAGAAAATTATCTGAAGTAGTTGAGGGCAACAGTATCAAGCAGTGTTTCCCAGTCCAAGCTGCACATGGGAATTGTTGGGGAATCTTTTTTAAAATACAGATTCCCAGGCCCCTCCTCCGCATTCTGGTTTCATCCATGTCGCATGGGGTCCAGACACCAAGACTTTTAAAGTGTTCCATCAGATGAATCTAATGGGAATAGCAGCCCTCAAAAGACAGGGTTCCAATCCCAACCAATATAGTCAATGGATTGCATGATCTCTGGTCAACAAGAAAAGCTAATGCTTCCCTACTCCTTGCCGTGGGCCACGTGCTAGTCCAAGCTCTTTTCACATATTGATTCTTCTTAACAATCTGTGTGGTCAGTGCTGTTATTATTATTCCTGTTCCTCAGATGAGGAAACTGAGGATCAGAGAGATTAAGTTACTTCTCTAAAGTCACACAGCCAGTAATTAACTCAGGCAATCTGACCTGGGGCTCCAGGCTGTACCTGCTATGCCCGCTAACTTCCTAAAGGATCTAAGTTTCTATTTTGAAGTTGTCTAAATATTAAATTAGTTTGCTCATCTAGAAAATGAGGTCAAATGAGCAAGGTGATTTTTTAAGTTTTGTGGTTCTAGAGTCTGAGTTTTAATGACAATAAAAATGAGTCCCAGAGAAATGAGTTATCTTGCTGCCATCACCCGGCCCCTGAGTCAGGCAGATCCAGTTCTCCAATGCGGGTCTCCTGAGTCATGGTGCATACATAGTTCTTTCTCAGTTTCACAGTAGAGCAAACTGGAGGGGGAGTTTGTCTCTAAAACAACCCACCGGAAATTAAACTAGCCCATGAAAAGAATTACAAGCCCCAGGTTGAAAATTGTGACTCACACCTTAAACCCATGTACTTTTCTGTATCTTCTAGGGGACAGACTAAAGTGATATTCAACAGATTTTCAATTGAGCACCTCTTGTTTATAGAACCCTGATCTACGTGTTGTAAGGGATAGAAGAGAAGAAAAAAGTATAGTCTTGTCTTCACTGGAAAAATACAAAATAAAACACTCCAGAGCATTAAACACAGATGCTGTTTTTTGTTTTTTGGGTTTCTTGTTTGTTTATTCTTTTAAAGGCAACTGAAGGATGGCATTTATTGGTGGATGTGGTCACCATGTTAAAAAGGCATTGGACTTCCCCAGTCTTTCCTGCCCTTCACTCCCTGCAGTGGACAGGGTGGGGCTTGGCAGGGCGTGGCATGCGATTTCCCTCCTCTGTCTGTCCACATGCATGCTGAAGCGCCCTGTCCCCATACCAGGCAGTGGTCCAGGGGACAGTCACAAGTGCTGATTTGGATTCAGAGTCTAGGGCTATGATGTCAGTAGGAGAACCTCTTAGGACCTCAAGATTCTGAAGACATGCACTCTAACCCCAAATTTCCAGAAACGCTATGTTAAAGAGCATCCTCCCAGCCATCTGGGCTACCCCAACCTCAGTGTGAGTCATCGAGAAGACTAATATTACATTGTGATAAGTAGCATTATCTTAAATGAACTCTGTGGTGACATCAACAGAGCAAACACTGAAATAGAATTATTGCTTCCGTTTTGCCCTGGAAGGAGTCACTCAGCATTTATTCAGATCAATAGGTACTAACTTCCAAGCAAGTTTAGGTATTTGGTATTAAATATTTAGAGAAATTAAAAGGGAATGGGAGAGTAATTTCTTTAAAAAGCAGATTTATAAGAATAAGGAAGGAAAAGAAGAAGTTAAAAAAGAAAGTATTCTTGGCCCTCCACTACCCCTTTAGAGACAACATTTTTATGAGCTAAATGCAAATGAATAACAGTGAATAGAAAACTTGTAGATTAAATTCTCCTGAAAACACTCATGGGCTTAAAATTTTAAGGGTCAGTAGGCCCAGGGCCAAATGCATTGCGGTTTGGCCAAACAAAGGGGAAGATGCTCTGGCATGTGGGCATCACACAGTGGCTCAGCCATCACACTGTCCACCTCCCTTCCACCCTCTGCACTCCTGGGAAATCTGCACCCAGCTTGGGTGGTGTGGTAGACACTGGGAGTTGTGAGACCCCAAGGTGGCTCCAACACCTTGCTGCCACTCAGCCAGAATTCATGAATTTTCAGGACATGGTTGAAGAGCAGGAAGGGGCAGATGTGGCCAGGATAGACTCCCGCCTCTCCACTGTGGCTGAAAATCTGAAACCAATTGCTTGATCTCTTCCCTGAGTTTACAAAAGTCAAATTCTGAGCAAGAAGTCATCAAACCCAGGCTCGGCAATAGATTTACTACCTGGAGATGGTAGGAGGCTGGGCATGTGGGCTTCTAGTCTATATACCTGACAGATTTTGAACAGCCTACCCTTTGGTCCATGGGTTTATCGATGACATGCTTCACCATCCTTTCTTGAATTTGTTTATGTGTCAGGCACTGAGTGAAGTCTTGACCCACATCAGGTGCTTTATCAAAGTAGTCATTAAATGAAGATTCTTAGGATCAAGAATTCAGTGACTTATCCAAGGTTCCATGTCTGATTTCTGATGGGGGAGGAGTCACAGGGGTAGGAGGCCATTTGTCAGCTTATAATGCCACAGTCCTAGTATTTTTCACCACCTCATTAGAGTATTACTTAAAAGGTAAATCTGAAGTGTGTGCAACAGTCATCAGTCACTCCAAATGGTTCATTTCCAGAAAATAATCACAGGGGCTTGGCACCCCTCATCTCTTACAGAGAATTTCCAGATAAACTCTTATCTGGCTTCTATAGTTGGGCGATGTGCTATCATTTTGGTACTGATCTGAGAAAACCATAATTAGACATGGAAATGTGTGGGGGAAAAAATAGAAATAATGTAATTATTTCTGTATCCCTACCTCAAAGCAGTGTTGATAATCAAAATATGTCTATGCCACAAGAGACATGATCCTTTCTTCTGTGTTAGCTCTCCTTGCTATATATATCCATGGCATGAGCTCTTGTTACTTTGTTGGAATTAACCTCTCAATTAACTGTCTTTTTCACTTGACTCTGAAGGCAAGGCCCTATCTGATGCACCTTGTGTCCCTAGTTTTGGGTTGGGCACCTTTAAGGCCCCTTGCACAAGGATGACAAACGTGGGGCACGCATGCTATTGCTCCACCTTCCCTTGCTGTGGAAGACATTACTAATCAATCACTGCACTGAGTCTTTTGCTGGTCAGAGAATTCTTCAAGATGGACCTGTGCGTAGTCTCTATCAACTCACCACAGAGGACAGGAAAAATGGAACCTCTTCCACATCCCTGTTTTAATGTCAAATGCCTTCCTCTGACAGGGAGGGTTCTGGACACACAGGAACACAGGGAGCATGAGGAATGGTAGAAGCTCCCTAATTAACAACTCTGGGGGGCGCTGGTCCAGAGACCACTCACCGAAGAAGAGACTCAGGCAAGTGACCCATGTTGGGCAAAACCTGGAAGCAGGGGAGGTTTTTTTCAATCCAGAACTAGGGGAGGAAATCTAAGTTTTCATCAGTGATGAAGCCTTGAGATGTGCAATCAGGAGGAGTCAGAGACTATGGGAAAACTACCCTGATAAAATAAAGCCATCATGCAGAGGTGGCTGAAAGGCATTCTGACCCACGTGATTTCTGGTGCCCAGTTATTGCTGAGGCTCAAGTGGGCCTCTAAACCTTACCTTGGTTTGGCTGCATATGCCAACCAAGTCTCCTTTTTGGTGAAATCAGTTTCAACCCTACTCACATTTCAATTAAAGCCAGAGGAAATTGAGGACCTGATTATACTCAACATTTTGGGCATTCACACTGCTTTAAAACTTTACTTGTAGAGCGAAGCTAACCAACTGTTTTGCAGCAAAGCTCTGGGCTGTCACCAAGTCTGACTGAAGGGTGGAAGAAATACAACTTGATTGCTTTGGAGCTCTTGTGACATCTGCTCCCCTATTCCTTTACTCAACATCCACTCAACCACGAGGGACTGGTTCCTTCCCTGGGTTCTTGAATCAGAGAGTCATCCTTCTCAAATCTAAAGCAAGAACTCATTTTCAGTAGGAGGCAGTTTATAGGGTCTCCTTCCACCCCAGATGCGTTCATGGCCTTTTTTTTTTCATGTTTCTATCAAATAAGGGAGTGGAGACTGTGGCCTTAAGGATCCTTGCAGCAGTGAAGTTCCTTGACTGACTGCTCAGAGCTGGACAAAGCTGAGGTCTCAGGTTGACCTCTTCCCTTGGGCTGGCACTTTTCCAAGTGGACGGAGCTGGCCTCTCATTAATGAAAGGAGGCATTAGGGAACTACAGCATGCTTCCCTGCTCAGCTTCCCAAGACTCCTGTTGCTGTTCTGTCTCATAAGGATGAAACTCATTTCTCTGTTCTGAGTTCTGCGATCCCCACACTCTTCTTCCTCACTCTTATCATTAAGCTTCAGTCACCTCCAAAATAACCCATTCACAGCATCAGCCCCTATCTTTTAGGGATGCGAAGTGAATTTCCCTTTTATACAACCTCCAGTAATTCACAGGATGAGCAAAGTCAAGTCCCAGACCTGGGCCAGGTTAACAAAATTATTCTAGGATCAGGAGCAAAATGTCACACTCCTACCAAAACCCAGGGCTGAGAGATCAAAGAAAGTCTTCTCCAGACCCCTTGTATCTTGGGTTCAGAGTTTAAGGAAAAGAAAATACTGCTTAGGTCATGAATGGAGTAGTTACACTCTGTGGGGTGTGTATATATGTATGTGTGTGTGTTTCTTTCAAATGAATTCTTCTCAGAGAAAGGGGTTGCTTGTGTGGGTGGATAATCTTTTAAGAGCCATGAATCAGCCTCTGTCTGCTCTAATGGATGCCTCGTCAGATTCTTCCCAAGTGATTGGCATTTGGTACCCGATGGGTAATCAGTTGGAAAATCTTCCTAATTTGGTGTAGTTACAGATGAGAGAGCTCCTCTCATGAGGTGATGGGGCAGAATGTTCATCATTCCAGAAAGGCATCGGGGGAAGAGAAAGATGGAGAAAGCGGGAAGACGAGCCTTCATTCCTTGCACAGGATTTGTGCAGAAGATCTAGTTACATCTTCATGGTTTGCAAAGCCCAGAGGAGTTCATTTTAGAACCCAGAGCTCCTGACTCTCTATCTGGGGATTTTTATTCTTGAACCCTTACTTCCTTTATTGAAGACACCCCCCCACCCCAGGAACCTGTTCTGCATCCCAATTGCCCGGACACTCAAGCACTTTCACTGCCATGTTCTAGACTTCTCCAAGGCCTCTTTAGGGTAGACTTGTGTCCCACTTGGAGTCACATCAAAATAATTAACTCCACAAACAGATGATGTTTGGTTTCCAAAAGGATTCTTGTCTTTGCCGAGGACTTCTTTGAAGAACAAGTTCTGTTGTTTGAATAGAACTTTCTTTCCAGAAAGAGGGATGGACAATCCAGTGCTGTTGGCAGAGGCTGAACCCTGAACAGCCGTATGCAAAGACAAAGTTATGTGGAAGTGGATACTGGGAGGAAAGCTACGAAGCAGGCCAGGGATGCCCGTAGGGAGGAGGAAGAGAGCAAGCCAAGGATAGTGGGGAGAGTCCAGGAAAAGCAAAGACCATGGGTACCATATCCAAGGACCTGAGGAGAGGTCCGGAAAATTCTACTGAGATCCAGAGCTGCCTGAGACCCTGTTCCTGCTTCCTGAGGCCTCCCCTAATAGACATCCCCTCTCCACCCACTGTGACAACAGCCATACCCCCATCCCAAGTCAGCCAAGAGAGACGCTCCTTCTTCATCCCAAAGTTCCTAGTTGGTTTGTTTGTTTCAGGAATGAAGCTATTGTGTAAACGTCGGCCCATCTGAACCTCCAGCAGCTTATGGCAAAGGGAGAAGTCCCCACGTTTGGCGAACGATCAGAGAAAGCTACAGTGAATCAGCAGGGACACTCTCTTCAGGGCTGACCCAGCGTGACTTTTCTCTGTAGTAGAAGGCCGGAGAAAGAATGAGAAGAGGGGATGGAGACACATCCCACTAGGGCATCGGGAACAACAGCTAACTGACAGGAAGCAATGGGCTCAAAGCCCTGGGATCAGCTGCTTGGACAAAGAAGTGAGGTTTTCCTCATTATCCTTGCTGTTGGGTTTGACTCTTTGCCATGTCCTGGTCCCAGTTAACTATTTTCATATAGTTCTGAAGGCTGGCTTCATACGAAGTCTTCTAGTGCACCAAAAGAAAAAAAATTTTTTGTGCAGACCCTTTTAGAGTGGCTCAGTCCCCTTAATAGATCAAACAAGCTGAAACCACTTTCCATTCCCAAAAAGTTGAGTCCACAGAAGTACCAAGCCAGAAACCTAGTGGGGAAAAAGAAAAAATAGCCCATCTATCTTTTTCTCTTCCACTCAAACAGAATTCTAGGAGGTCCCTGAGATAACAAGATAATGAATCACCTTTCAATAACTGAGAGGAGTTAGAAGAAGCAGGTCTGATCAGAGAATGTGGAAAACTGCATTTTACACCAGGCACCACTCAGCACTGTCACCTGATCTTGGGCAAGCCTTCAACCTCTCGGGGCTTTGGCTTCTCCACCTGCAAAGTGAAATCTGAGGCTTGACCAGTTGTTTTCCAGTGGTGCTCCCTGCAGCCCAAAGGCAGGGTGAAGGAATTGGAGCAGGTGAGGGGTCCCAGGTTTCCCACCTGCATCGCACAGTCCAACTCTGGGCTTATCTGCATTGTATCCGGACTTCCTGCCTACTCTTTCCATTAAAGGGCTTCATTGCTTATAATATTTTTTAAAATAAAATAAAATAGAGTATCACTGAACTTGGTGGCTTCCAGAGTGAATACTCTGAAAAAAAAAAATCACTCTTGGAAAGGGAAAAAAATGATGTTTCTAAGATTTATGTACAGACAGCACACACCAAAAAAAAAAAAAATGTCATCAGTGTAGAACATTAGTGTCAATTCTGTGAGTCGGATCATTTACTCATTTAGCAGACCCTGGGGTCAGGGTGGTTGGGGCTATTTATATCCTGCCTCAGTAATCCCCACCCCCAGATACTCAGCATCTATGTAGTTGCTGAAAATAATCAACTCTGCAATAAACACACCCTTAGTATTACTTAGTAATCATTAATCAATATCTTAAGAAAAAATGTATAAGCTCACTTGGGGACTTTATTATAAAAGCAGCTTTTCTGGTCTGGTCCCCAAGATTCTGTTTTAATAAATCACACTTTGAGAAGCACTTGTGTTAAGCTGGGGTCCCTGGAGGCAGACCCTAGTGTGAAATTTATGTATACGTGATTGATTAAGGAATTGCTCCCCACAGAAACTGTAAAGAAAATGGGGAAAGGTGGACAGGGAAGGAAAAGAACGTACACAAAGGTCCAAATTCAGATCAAGTCTCAATTTCGTGCTAATCCCACCGAGGGATGTCTGAGAGCGAGTGAGTTTCTCCAGGAGTCCAGGGATGTGGGCTTTCACACCTCAGTCAGTCATTGGCTAAGGGCTGGCCCACAGGGAATGTGAATCCCCAGGTACCACCAGCTCTGTATTTGGGGGAAAGGCAGCTCCACAGCCTGAGATCCTCGTGAGAGAGAACCTGGGTGGAGCAGGGCAGGTGAAGTGCTTCACAGAACTACAGGCTCCCAGGCGGATCAGGCTTAAGAGGCCACAGTTGAACAACACATTCAGTCCAAGATGCTCCATTGCTAGATAATCAGTGCCAACAAACATGGGGGGAAAAAAAATGGAAGCCCAAGGAAACATTTATGACAAGGTTGGATGAGTGAATGAAATAGGAATACCCAAGGTGAAACTGTTACTCTCCTCATCAGTCATTTCATGTAAAGTCAGAGGCCCATTGGATAGGACATTGTGAGTTCAAAAGAAGATTTTCTACTCCACTGGCATTAAATTTCTTTTTGACCCTCTTGGAGGGCAGCTTAATGAAATAACTTCCCATTTCACTGCCACTTTCCACTGTGAAGTGTTCAGCTATTAAGTTAGCCCATCCACCCGTCCCAGTCCTTTCCCTTCAATGCACTTTTGTATTTCTACATTTTCGATGATTACATATAACCTTCCTGTCTCTGGTACTGAGCCATAAACTCCATGAGGGTAAAGACCACTTCTAATTATCAATACACTCTGGTACTTACAATAAAGGTCGTCACAAACTCTGAGCAGGAAATAAAAGTCCGCAGTTTGACTTAAACTATCCACAGCCCAAAGCTTAGTTTCATGTAAGCAAAACTTTCCCTATCTTTCCATTATATTGGACTCCTTGAGTTAATCAACCAAGGAATCCCTTAGGTGATTAATCCTAATTCCTTAGGTAATTAATCAACCAAGTATTTATTGAGCACCTAGTCTGTACACATCTTGACATTGAGAAGGTTACAGAATGGTATAAAACACAATCCAAGCACCCTAGGCTCACTGTTTGGGAGAAACAATGTTTAAATCATATGAATTAAAAAAGAGAATAATATAACAATAAAATCAAGTGCTACATTATCAAATGCCACTAAAACTCAAAGGGGAGAGAACATATCAAAAGTTAATTGTACAGACCATAAAAGCAAAAGAGGTTAGAGTAGCTTTCATCATCCTGTCAGCTCTGATCAGTTGGTAGTGGTTGCCTAAATCATCATCTCAAGAAATATTAGCCCAAATCTGAGCTGAGACAGTGTCCAAATGGATAAGCAGCACCTGCCAGGGCAAGAAATGATGGGTGATTTTCTAAGTGAAGCAAATTTTATATCCCCACCAATAGCATTCACTTCAAGGTCAAGAACAGCTTAGGATGTGGTATATAAATACACTGGAATATTACTACCATAAAAAAGAATGAAATTCTGTCACTTGCAGCAATGTGGATGGTCCTAGAGAATATTATGCTTAGTGAAATAAAGCAGACAGAGAAAACAAATACTATATGATATCACTTATACATGGAATCCAAAAAAATAATACAAATGAATGTGTATAGCAAAACAGAAACAGACTCACAGATAGGGAAAAGAATCTAGTAGTTACCAGAGGGGAGGGGGAAGAGGGGAGATACAAATTAGGGGTATGGGATTAAGAAGTACAAACTACTATGTATAAAACAGGTAAACAACAAGAATACATTGTATAGTACAGGGAAATATAGACATTATCTTGTAAAAGCTTTTAATGGAGTCTAATATGTAAAAATACAGAATCATTAGACTGTACACCTGAAACTAATATAATATTATAAATCAACCATACTTCAAGTGAAAAAAAAAAGAATAAATAGAAGAGAGACTTTAGAACACAGCGACCAAAGGTAAATCCAATGCCAATTAAAATAGATGTATATAAATTTCCTGGGAACAAACTGGCTCTTCCCAGAAACCAACATTTTGTTCATTCATGGAGCCCAGTCTCAGTGGAAGACAGGCACATCCCAGTTCCTGGGATTTGCCAGAATCAACACACCTCCTCCTAGAAGGTACATGTATCTTAATTCATCCTGGGCACAGAACTTGCAGAAAAATAGAAAAATAGAGGGGAAGCTGTTCTGAGTTCCATGTCAGTGAAGAAACATAGGCAGAGGAAGTCCATCATTCAGTGGTGTTATCCCAGTTGTACTTAAGATGTTGTGGGAAAGCAATCATGTCATCCTTGGGTTTGGCTGTCTCCAGGTTGGGTAGACCCTTGGAAGGTCAGGTCAGAATAATAAAGTGAAAGAAAAAGAACATTGAATTTGCCAACTCAGGAGAGTTGGGTGTTAGTGCCAGAGCCAGCACTTCCTTGTGTGAAACCTTGAGCATCACTTAAGTCTCAGCTTCCTCATTTGAAAAAAAGAACCAGTATTTTTGGCATATATAGAGAATATTGATTGTTTGGGGCTAGCATCCTTTGCCCTTCTTTCTCAGTAAGAGTGCCTTAAATATATTTTAGGTCACCATCCCACTTCATTTTTAGGCCTATAATTTGAGGGACATTTTCCTTCCCTTCCAGTACCTGGGAAAGGCCTATGGATGGGTTAAACTCATCCTATCGGCGATTGATTAAAAGCTGGGTACAGAGTTGTGTTGGTAAATATTTAACTGGCTCTGCAGATAATTCAAACACTGATTTGTAGCAATTGCCAATTCCTGTTGTGTAAATACTCCCTTCATGTCTAATTTTGAGCTACCAACGTAATGTCCCTAGACTCGGGTCTGGGTAGAGATTCACACGTCAAGGCATGTGAGCTGGTCCCTGCACACCACCGGCACAGTCCAACAGAAGGAAACCTCAGGCTGGGTAAACAAGGGTACGGGCATTTTCTCCACTTGGCTTGATTCCGTGAGAATATGAAGCTTAGGACTAGTGAGCCATTTGCTTGCAGAGACAGGAGCTTGCAGATCTGGAGTATCTCCAGAGAAAGAATGATGAACCCAGGTCATGTCACCTAAGTGCTTGGATCAATTCATGCCGAAGGCCATTTATATCTATAAATTCACATTTGTGCCTAAGCCATTTTGAGTCAAGATTTATGTCGCTGACAAGTAAATTAAAACCCACCATACACTCTATAGGTCATAAAATTATTATAAGAATAAAGTGAAGTGAGCTAGACAAAGTTTATAAATTGAAGGCATAAATAGATGTGAAACATTTATGTGCCAGGCACTGTGCAAGCATTAAGTACCATAACCTTTCCCTAAGGAACTTGTAGATAAATCAAGGGATTAAGATGTAGGATAGCTGCAGTTTGATATATAATTGTATAAAACCAAAAGCTAGTGTGTATAATACAGATACTGAGAACCTAAATGGATTAAGAGATGCGTAAAATGGTGAGATAATGATTGACAACAAAGAAGAGGAAGTGTAGAGACAGCATTAGGAAAGAAATTTAAAATAGACTGCTACTATATGATGCAGCAATCCCACCTGTGGGTGTTTATTCCAGGGGAAATGGAAGTTTTATTTTGATGACATATCTGTACTGTCATGTTCATTGCAGCATTATTCACAATAGCCAATGTATGGAAACAACCTAAGGGTCCATAAATGGAATATTGGATCAAGAAAATATGATGTATATAATGAAATATTATTCTGCATCAAAAGAGAAGGAAATCCTGTCATTTGTGACAACATGGATGAAACTGGGGGTCATTATGCTAAGTGAAATAAGTCAGACAGAGAAAAACAAATACTGCGTGACATCACCTATAAGTGGAATCTTTAAAACAACAGTCACACTCATAGGAACAGAGAATAGAGAAGCTGTGGCAAGGAGCTGGGAAGGTGGGTGGGGGTGTGGTGTGTGGGATGGGAATAGAGGTTTGTTAAAAGGGTACAAAATTTCAGTCGTAAGATCAATAAGTTCTGAAGATTTAATGTATAACATGGTGACTATAGCTGATAACATTGTGTATACTTGACGTTTACTAACAGAGTAGAATTTATTCTTACCAAAAAAACCCAAAAGGTAAATAGGTGAGGGGATGGATGTGCTAATCAACTCAATGAGGGGAATCTTTTCACAATGTATAGGTATAGCAAATCATCCCACTGTATACTTTAAATATCTTACAATTTTATTTGTCAGTCATACCTCAATAAAGCTTGGGAAAAAAAAACCTTAAAAAATAAGAGAAAAGGTAAAATGAATATCCAGGTGTTAGGGGCATAGAAGAGTTTTGTTGAAGAATAATAGGGAGTTTGGTGAACATGGGAAAATCCTATTCCCCTTCCAGGTCTATCCACGGGTAACATTTTAGCAGCCTCTCTCACTGACGCCTTGAGGGGTCTGTGTGCACATGCCCGTGTGTATGCATAGGGACATACCGCTGGTCCTAAACCACCTGAACTCTCCTATCGGTTGAAGTTGGTGTCCCTTGTGATCTTCACCAATACATGAAGGCTTAGACTTATGGGTTTCCAAGTCCTGTTTTTCCACACTAAGAGATCATTTATCAGTTTGGGTGTTATATCAATTATCTACTGCCCAATAATGCTGCATAATTAAAAAACCATAAAATCTCTGTAACATACAATGATAAACTTTATTGAGCTAACAAGGCTGCAAGGTTCATTTGATCTGAATTGGGTTGGTCTGATCTTGCCTGGGCTCACTCACAGGTCTAGGGGGGGATGGGCTGTTGACCCATCTGGAAAGGTCTCAGCTGAGATGAGTAGAATGACTCAGCTCTATTGCGTGTATCTCTCGTCATCCATCAGGCCAGCCTGGGCACGTTCATTTGGCCACATCAGAGAATAAGAGGTGTCAAGTCCAACTGCACAAGTAGTATCCAAGTCTCTGTGAGCCTCACGTTTGCTAACGTGCTGTTGACCAAAGCAAGTCACATGGCAGAGCCCAGACTCAGAGGGAGACAGCAGGACAAAATTACATGGAAAATGGTGGGAATGAAGAAGCGGGCCCCTAATGCAACCAACCCACCATCAGGGTGATGACCAGTAAGAACAGTCATGTGATCCAATGCCTTCCCTAAAGCCTTCTACAAGCCTTGTACACTAATAGTGGGAGGGGATTATTTTTTAAAGTGGGCTAGCTGAGCAGCCAGCATTTTCCCAAGGCTGCCCTGCTCGATTCAGAATAAAGATGCGGGCAATAGGCCATGCTTGGATGCCTCAGACCATCTGCCAACAAAAACGGGAAAAAAAAATTAATTATGAATGGTGTCTTCCCATGCTAATCATTTATCGTAAAGGATTTCTCCAGCTTGTTTATAATAGCTGTTGCCTAAGGGTGCATGCTGTATAAATTGTCTGATTACAGGATACGGAGCGCTTCTTAATAGGCCTCAGCTGATTAGGAGAAGGGAAAGAAATTAAAGAGGCCATTTCCCTTTAGGTATGCAAATACCTCCCAGAACAAAAGACAAAGATATGATAGACCATGATGAAACACACCCTCTTTTCTTTTTACCTTAAATTATGTACCAGGCAAAGAGCAAGCTTCATTGCCTGTGTCAGCTGAGATGTGAACGATCTGGTAATTGAAACAATACCGATGCCAGAAATGCTTGTTAGATGTCAAGCTAAACCAGCTCCCCGGGCAGCCTTGCAGCAACTGGTGGTGTGCTGCTTGGATCTCTGGGTAAGGGGTCTCTTCTGACTTCGGGATATTTGACTCTGCCTCATTGAGCTAAATTTGTTTGTATCACATTGGTCTTCTCATTTCTGAAGCCAGAATTTACATGTCAGCATCTGGCAGGGAGGGCAGCTGGAAAGGCAGGCTAAATGTGTTTGAAAAACAGTGAAAAAACATAGACGTATACAGATCTGTTCCTTCTCCTCGGGCACACACAGATTCACACACACACATACACACATAACCAGAATTTTCTGTTCCTGCAAATATTTTCCCTCTTAACATGTTATTTGGTAATTTGAAGGGCTATATTCAACATGGCACTTCATTGTGATTTCACTTTTGTGGGGAGCATGTCTTTTAGGTCTCCTTTCTCAATTAACATATTAGAACTAACAGGTAGAGGTGCATGGAGATGCTGAGGGCGACTCCAGAGTAAGGATTCTAGCAGCTTGGAAATAAATGCCTTGAGCCCCAGATTTCAGGCACTTCCAAATACCTTGCATCCTTCCCTGGGTGGAACTTCCTACTTCAGAGAACAGTAGATCTCATGAGCATCTTATCCATGCTTCATTAAACCTGAGTTAGTTTTCTGTTGCTGTATAACAAATGATTCCAAAACTTAGTGTCTTAAAACAGCATAATTTATTATCTTACTGTTTCCATGAATCAGGAAACTGGGCATAGTTTTGCTGAGTTTTCTTCTCTCATAAGGCTACAACGGAGTTGACAGTTAGGGTTGAGGTTTCATCTGAAGGCTTGACCAGGGAAGGATCCACTTCCAAGCTCATCATTTACCTCTCAGGACACTCCTGCCGTTTCCTCTTACAGGATGAACCCCCAAAGTTGAGTCAGACTGTTAGCCTTTGCAGTTGTGTTTCCCTACACATGCTCTATAAATAATTTATTTTACCTCTCCAAAAAAAAAGTGTATTTCAACCCCTATCTAAACCAGTCATCTATTGTCAGCCATCCACTTGTTATCTCATTAACCCATTTTGCTTTTATCATAGACGCTATGAAAAAAGCTAATTATTCATGTTATAGTTACCTCCCTCTCTACACTCTGAGAAAATGAAAAGACCTAGTTTGTCTTGTTCAGCATGATATTAGTACCTTGAACAGTGCACGTAGTAGGTGCATTATAAACATTTGATGAATTAACAAATAAATAAATTAATCCCATATATTGTGGCTCAAGAAAGTGCAGCTCCCAAGTTCAGACAGGTTGTTTACCTTCTAATGCCTCAGTTTCCCTATATGTAAAATGAGATGCATTCTCTCTAGATGTCCTTTTGGAAAAGGAACATTAAAAATAGGTGAGAAACATTTTAACTTTGGAGTATAAAACCAGTATTAAATGATTGCCTTTCATGAAAAGTTACTTGAGTCAAAAATTTTCTCTTCAAGCCAAATGCAATGCACCAAAACCTTGAGGAGACTACTAGAGGATGGACTGGGAGGCAGCTTGATCATAGAATCACGTTGAGGTCAGAATAAATCAGTTCTAGTTTTGAGTGTTTCATAGATTATGAAACCAAGGATCACTTACTTTTCCTAAGTCTCACTGCCCATTTGTGACCTCATTTAATCCCATGAGAGTGGCAGGGTGGATGAAAATGTGATCTCCTTATAGACCAGAAAATGGAAGCCCCAAGAAATGAAGTGACCTCCCCAAGGTCACACAAGTACTTAGAAGAGTCAGGATTTGAACTTGGGTCATTGGACCCAAACCTTGAATCTTTAGTCTAAGAAAACATACTTCTAGCCAACGCCAACTTCCCAAAGTAAGACATGAGTCTGGTCTCTCTCTGTATAAATTTAATATCTACAGCAGACCCAAGAGAGTCTCTCTAAAGGCCTATTTCTGCTAAAATTGAGCTTATTTTCTATCTTACTTTGAGGTTCGGAGAAGTGGCACAAGTGGAAGACAAAAAGGAATTATCAATGGCTGTATTAATTAGAGACATCAAGATGAAGGGACCCTGTGGAGGACACTCTCTGTATCTTGCCCAATTTTCTGATCCCATACCATTTCCTTGCACACCTGCCTTCTCTCCCTAAGGGCTTTCTTTAGCTGCCACAACCACTCTGCCTATGTGTGTAGCAGGCCACAAGTACAGGGTCAACACAACATGGGAGCAGCCTTCAGCCAATGCCTCCAAGTGGAATAACTCAGGGGTACAATCAACACCTCTCAGCTCCCCAGTGGGATGGAGCTCCAGTTGCTCTCACAGGCAGTCTGCTTAACATCACATCTTCTACTGGCTTCTCTTCTTTCTCTGTCTTAATTTATGTGATGGTTAATTTGGGGGGGCGGGTTGGGAAGGAGGTAATTAGGTTTATTTGTTTATTTACTTATTTTATTTATTTTTTTATTGAAGTGTAGTTGATTTACAACATTAGTCTCAGGTGTACAGCAAACAATTCAGTTTTATGTATACGTATGTGTATATATACATATATTTTCAAATTCTTTTCCACTATAGCTTATTACAAAAAACTGAATATAGTTCCCTGTGCTATACAGTAGGTCCTTGTTGTTTATCTATTTTATCTATAGTAGTGTGTATCTTTTAATCTAAAACTCCTAATTTATTATTACTCCTAATACTATTATCTTTTAATGGAGTTACTGGGGATTGAACCCCAGACCTCATGGTTGCTAAGCACATGCTCTACCACTGACCTATACCCTCCCACCCTGTGATTGTGAATTTTATGTATCAGCTTGGCAGGGCCATGGATATTTGGCCAAACACTATTCTGTATGTTTCTGTGAGAGATGAGTTAAGGATGAGGGATATGTCTGTGGACTTTGAATAAAGCAGATTGCACCCCCTAATGTGGTGGGCCTCACCCAATCAGTTGAAGGCCTGCCTAGAACAAAAGACTGACTTTTTTCTGAACAAGAGGGAATTCTCCAGCAGACTGCCTTTGGACTTCAACTGTAACATTGGCTTTTTGGACTTTATCCAAAACATCAGGTCTTCCCAATTCCCCAGCAGATGACCATCGAACTGCAACTGCAACTCTTTCCTGCATCTCCAGCCTGCCAGCCTGTCCCCATCAGGCTTTGGACTTGCCAAGACTCCAGAATCATGCAAGCCAATTACTTAAAATAAATCTCTTTCTTTGCATATACATTCTATTGGTTCTGTTACACTGCAGAACACTGATTAATATTCTTCCCCACTCTTCTACTGAAATCTTGTAGGTTTCTTATACTGGAATTTCTTAGGCTAACCTCTCAAACAAATCACACACATTTAAGCCCCAGTCTCAGAATTTATCTCTGGGGTGACCTAAGAGATCCTGAGCATCTCATTGAGAACAGGTGTGTGACTCTGAGTGTCCTTGTCACATACTGCTCTGCCTTATATATAGTGTATCAGTTAATCCTCACAATAACTCTGTCCATGCAGTGGGCACTATTGCCACCCCCATTTTACAGATGAGAAAAATGAAATGCAAAGAGGTTAATATGGGATTAAACACCAAACTGGCTGACTCCAGAGCTTGCACCCTCCATCACTCTTCTCCTATGTCTAATATTGATATAGCCAGTTAAGAAAATAGAAAATGATCCTTCTACACCGCAGAACCACACATTTCTCCTGGATGTGAGCACTTCCACCAAAAGCTGGACTCCACACCCGTGTCAGCTTTTCCTACAATAGGCCAACATACCTGCTGTGGGGGACAGAGGGTAGTGCAAAAATTCCTGTTTCTAAGAAAAGTGTGCCCCTTTAAAGAAAGGAAAAAGAGGAAAGGAGAGAAAAGAGGTGGGGGGATGGGGGCGGAGACTGAAGGTACAAAAAGGACCTCAAGAATCTTCTTGGAAAGCAAACAGCTTTTGCAAAGCAACATTTTGATGAGTTAAGTGCAAATGAATCAGGAATAATGAGAAACACATGGGCTAAATTTTCCTTAAAATATCTGAGTTTAAAAATTAAGAGGAAAAAGTGCTTGGGGAAAATGTGTTTTAAGTTTGAGCCAAACTGAAAACATTTGCAAAATGGATCAGGATATTTGTTGAGCCCTCCAAATGATGAGGTTGGTCCATCCTGGACAGATAGTGATAAGGAGACAGGTCACCAGGGGAGGGAGACATTTGGGGCCAGCACAAGATGAAGCTTTAGAACTGAGCCAGGCTCCCTGAGAGCTGTAAACTGGGGACTGAAAGCAATGTTGCTTTTCTTTCATTTATTTCTCCAAGTATTCCACAAGGCACTGCACTGGAAATGTAATATTAATGAATAAATAATCCAGTCACTTGAAAAGCTGTTTGTTGACAACACAAAATACATTCGATTTTTTTTTTAAGTCCTTCGCAATCTGTATTAACAAGAGAGTTGAGATACAAGGAAGATACGTTGGGATTCCAGAGGTTGGCAGAACTTATAAGCCAAACGGATTTGTCTCAGTTGTTGCCAGCTTCTGGGTGGTGAAAATGACATGTGTCCACAAGGAAAGACCACAGAGGCTCAAACTCCTCATTGCCAGCAGAGTAGCCATCCAGCCAGTCCAGCCAGAGGATAGGGTTCCCTGGAACGCAGGGCAAGTCTTTCTGTAAAGAACTCGAGCAATGACACTTGACCTTGAAATTGGCTTTGTTTTTCCTGAGAATGAACCTGAGAACTCTGCAAAAAGAACAAAGGGCTCTTTAATCACTGCCTCACCTCCTCCTGATACAGGACAAATGGGGCGCAAGAGGATGGCCATGTCCCAGGACTGAGGCGTGTCCCTGGGATGTGCCCTACCAATTGAAGGTTCTTGGCTGCACGAAGGAAAGAATTCAAGAGTGAGCCATGGTTGACTAAAGGTAAATTTATTCAGAGAGATACATACTCCATAGGCAAAGTGTAGACTGTCTCAAAAGGCAATAGGTAGGGAGACTCTTTTGTGGAAACAGAAAGAAAAATAGTCTTTTTGATACACACATCCCAATGTTCACAGCAACACTATTTACAAGAGCCAAGACATGGAAACAAACCAAATGTCCATTGACAGACAACTGGATAAAGACATTGTGATGTAGTTATACAATGGAATACTACTCAGCCATAAAAAGAATAAAATAATGTCATTTGTAGCAACATGGTTGGACCTGGAGATCATCATTCTAAGTGAAGTAAGCCAGAAACAGAAAGAAAAATACCATATGATATCACTTATATGTGGAATCTAAAAAAAAAAAGAGACACAAATGAACTTACTTACATAATAGAAAGAGACTCACAGACATAGAAAATAAACTTATGGTTACCAGGGGGGAAATGGGTGGGAAGGGATTAACTGGGAATTGGAGATTTGCAAAGACTAAGTACTATATATAAAATAGATAAACAAGTTTCTTCTGTAAAACACAAGGAACTATATTCAATATCTTATAGTAACTTATAATGAAAAAGACTATGAAAACAAATATATGTATGTATATATATGACTGAAACATAATGCCATGCACCAGAAACTGACACATTGTAAACTGACTAGACTTCAATTAAAAAAAAATTTTTTAATAGTCTTTTTTAACTTTCTGCCAAAGAAAAGAGCCTCAGTTTTAGAGGCAACCAGCTCATTTTCTCACTTACCCAGTGAGCAAGCTAATTAACTTTTCTGAGCCTCAACTTTCTCTTCTATAAAATGGGGGGCTGATTTGCAAGGTATTGTGAAGCTGAGAAGTGATGTAGGTGATGTGTCTGTAATATAGCAGATAATCAGGATTTGCAAGCCATTTGCTATCATTGTTGTTAACTAGTAGGCAGAAAACACGATGACATGTAGCTCCAGAAAAATGTGTTTTGGCTCCCATCTGTCTGCTGATCAGGAAAGGTGCAAGGAGACTTCTGCGTGTTCTGTGTCTCAGCAGAGCAGTGTGGGTCCCCTGCACAGCAGCAAATCTGCGGAGGTGGAATGACAGTTCTAAAATGACTTGATTGACACCTTCAGCCATAAAAATCAAATAAAAAAGCACCCTCAGCCTCATTCAGGAATACAGAGAACCCTCCTCTAGATCACCCACCCGAAACACAGAAAGGATTGGGCTTTGCTGGGAATGAAAGTTATTCTCAAGTTGTATTTTGGGACCCATCAAGAGAGCCCCTTAGTCCTTCCTGGCAGGAATCGCACTGCCACCACTGACCAGGAGGATATGAAACGTGTGGCGCTTCCCGCAGAAAAGCAACCTGGAAAGTCAAGTCCACTCATGTCTGGGAAAAGTCTGCCAGCAAACAAGGATGGACTATTTCAGAGGAATTACTCAGTGCATCTTCTATAGCTGACTTTCTTAAAATGTGTTCCTTAGGTCTTTAGAGATGCTAACACTTAGAAGTAAGTTTTGTCATGAAGTTTGTTCAAGAAACATCCTGTTAAACTTGGTGAAACATGTTTCTTTAGTAGAGATCACCTTAGTTGCAATTTATAAACTTTTTAGGAGGAAGGGTATAGCTCAAGTGGTAGAGTGCATGCTTAGCATGCATGAAATCCTTGGTTCAATTCCCAGTGCCACCTCTAAAAACAAACAAATAAACAAACAAACCTAATTACCTCCCTCTTCCCTCCCCCCAAAATAAAATAAATGAATTTTTAAAAAAAAACATTAAAAAAAACTTTTTGAAGAACTTAGGAATCTTGCAGAGGGGAACACAACTTAGAGGTTTCCCCATGTTTACTTGATCACAGATCCCTTTTGTTGGGGAGCATGTGAAGGATCTCATGATCCCAACAATACACCTCGGAAGGGGCTGGTATCAGCAACACTGATCCATCAGCCAATTTTTGTTTCTTCTCTTGGCTCCTGAGTAGAAGTTTTTCTTTAACTACCTTTTGTTGTTGTTTATTGTTTTTACACCTCTAGTTCCCAAACTGACTGCACACCTTAGTCATCTGGGCATCTTTTAAAAACATCACCAGCAACTTATGTTCTGGGGCCCCATCCCAGATCCCCAGAGGTAGCAGCTCACAAATCAGTACTTTGAAAATCCTTTACCAGGGACTTTGCAGGCATCCAATCTGGCACAGTTAAGCCAGGCCTGACATTTGAGGGTCACTCCTCTACGCTGTCTCAGTGACTCAGTCTTCCGTCTTCTTGTCATCCAGACTTCAAGCTGTTGACATGAGTCTTATCTAAAAGTGAAATGCCATGCCATGGTGCCAACCCAAAGGGAATTGTAAAACCTGCAGAGAAAGGGATATTTTCTTTCCACTTTCCAGACTCAAGAATGAGAAATCATTGACTTTCCCTAAAACCCATTAATTCTATATTTAGGAAACTAAAAGGAAAAGGAAAAAAAAATCAACCACAACCTCACACATGATGGAAAAGATTGTAGGTTCCCAATGGCTATGTTGGCAAAATGCAGAATGTATTGCCTTCTGTGGGGTGTTACCATTCTCATATTGGATTTTTCTTTTCTAAAGTAGGTGAGTTAATTTATCTTGGACTCACATTCCAACAGACAGGGTAGAGAGATCTGGTATCTTCATCACCACAAGAGGTAGTATGATCTGGACATGCCAAGTCTCATGTATGCCTGCAAGCAGTTTTAAAAGGTTTTGGTTAGCTCCAATTTTATTAGAATGAAAGCTTTTCACAAGTAAGAGGTTTTATGGGAGTTATTTTTAAAGTAATGTGTTTTTATTGGTTTCTGGTAAGATCAGTGAAATCACATGGCATTTTTAAAGAATTTTAAACCAGAAAAAGATGTTCAAATAACTGGCTTGAAACACAAAAGCCAGAAAAGTCAGAATAAGATATTTGAACACAAGAGGGTTAATGCCAAGATAAAAGCAGTTCTGAGGAAGCAGAAGAAAGGGGTAAAGGAGGACCCTAAGCCAGGACAAGGATGAACAAAGTTAGACGCCTAAACCGTTGCTCATGGATTGAGATATGAATGTTTGCATCTCTCTTGGATTCACTTGCCCCCACAGATATGGAGATCACCATTTGTATATGAAAATTAAACTTATTAGAAAAGAGAATATACTCTTTGTTATCTAGACCTCAAAAGAACAAAGCACCTGACACACAAAAATCCAACTGGGTGGTGAGACTATCAGACACACGAATCACAGAAAATACTCGTGAGAATTCTATGTCTCCCGCCCCACCTCCTTCATCTTTTCTGATTCTTAAAGTAATACATACTCAGTGCAAATATTCAGACATGTCTGATGCAACCTGTAAAGGATAACCTCTGCTTTGAAGTGAGAAAACAAGAGAGAGAGAGAATGCCAACTTGGCCCCACGTTCTACGTCCAGTCGATTGGTTATCTAGAGCCAGAAGACATTTATTTCAATTTCTCTTCACCACAGTCTATCATCCTAAGAGGTACTTACTACCTACATACATGCATGTTTGCTATTAATTTGTTTCCTACTTTCCTAAAATGCACACACAGGTGCACACACATCCCCCCACACACGTACAGATACAATGTGATAGTAAGGCTTATGAAAGATAGCAAGGTCCACGTCTTTCTACTACAGCACAGTAGACCAAGTGTCTAGCACTTACAAGGTGCTCAATAAATACATGAATGATTAAATGAATGAGTCTCTACAATGCTCTTTGAAACCATGGCTGCCTCATAACTCTCTTGGTCAAATACAAGTGGGGAACTAGATAGATCTATCAAACTGCAAAAAGAGTCCTCATAACTCTTTCCTCTAATCATAGAAAACAGTTAAAGAGTGAATACCCACTTCTTCCTCAGAAGAATGGATTGAGGCAACTGGGTCTTCTAGAAAGAGAACAATAATGAGCTGCTACAGACCTGGGTATAAGTTATGTCTGTGTCATTGCAATTGTGTGAACTCGGGCTCCTGCCCCTCCCAGAGATGATGATGATATGACCTGCACACTTCCTCCTTGAGTTGGTATGAGAGTTAGGGGAAACAATAATTGGGGGAAGGAGCAAAAGTTTAAAGTGTTATAGACATATAAAATTTCTAGCAAACAAAAGGAGCTTGCTGAGAATGCTACTGTGTCCATTTCAGTACCATGTAGTAATATATAGAGGATATAAAAATGCTTTCACAAAGTATGGACCCATTACTGTAGATTCTGGTTGCTTCCATAGGGTGTGAAAATCACTCTTTTGAAATGAAATTTTCAAGGGGATCATCTCCCCTTATAAGCTCTGGAGAAGGACTCCACCCCTTTCTTCCAAGAGGAGTTCACCTTCAGCTTCGAAATGCCACCTGGTTCCACCCAGACTCCGTTTAACAATGAGACACAACATTACTCAGTGTTAAGAGATCATGCATTTTGGACACAAACTGAGAAAGGGAGAAGTTGAGCCTAGGGCTACCATAGCTTAGAGATTCTTAAATGGAGAAAAGATGAAGGTATATTGAATATAATGACCATCTACCATTGACAGTCCACCACCTCTACCTTCTCCCATTCTTTTTGAGTAGTGGAACTCTCCACCATTTCCCCCTCTTACTGGGTGGAATTATAAGCAATCATGAATGGTGCTTACCAAATATATCTGGCCCTTCACACAGAATTGTGCTTCTGGCCTCCTCAGATGGGGTGAAGCCCTAGGACTAGTTCCCACTGATGAGCTGTGAGGAGAAAGGATGTGTGTTACTTTGAAGCTAGAAAATTTAACAGCTAATAAAAGTCTCTTCAGAAATATGTTTTCTCTGCCATGGCACCGAGCAACACTTGAGGTATCAGGCTACATCCCAAAGTATAGAGAAAGGGTGTTCCCCCACCTGACCTAAAACAGACATGCACAAGACCTTAATTCTGATGTTCTAAGCTGCTGAAATTTTTGAATTGTTTGTGACTACAGCAAAACCTAGCCTGTTAATTAGGGCAAATTAGAAAGGTAGAGAAGATTTATGTCAATTTCCCTATTGCCTATACCTATGATAAATGCTTCCAAAACCTAGTGACTTAAAACAACCACTATGCTATTTGCTTATGAGTCCGTGGGCCAGCAGTTTGGGTTGTGCTCAGCTGAGTGGTTCTTCTGCTTATTTCTCCTGAGTCACTGCTATACCTGCAACCAATGGGTATATTGGGTGGGAACTGGTTTGTCCAGGGGGATCTTAACCAGGGTGGCCCATCTATGGTCCATGCATTCTCAGTCTTCAGCAGATTAAGTGAGGTTTCTTCATCTAAGCCTCAGTACAGCAAACAGAGGATGAGCAGAAACTGTAACACCTCTTGAGGACTAGGAGAGGAACTTCCACATTCCATTGATTAGGGCAAGTCAGTCACTAGTTCAGACTCAAAGAAAGAGAAACATAAATTCTACCTATTCATTGTAGGAGCAGCAAAATCATATTTAAAGGGGTATGGATATAGGGAAAGAAGGAACTTGTGGCCTTTTTTTGGCAATCTATTACATTGCCTTATGATTAGAATACTGACCCAGAAAGTTTAGACATGGAAACAGTATCTTGTCCATTTTATTTTATTCTTTTTAGTATCATCAGCAAGATTTTCCTGAAGAAACATTGGCTCAAGGAAACTACGATTTCATTGCCCACCTGCAGAGAGATGTCCTCACCCCATCTCCATGAGGCTATATCCTTATATTACATGTCTCTTTCAACCAATGGCCACCCTACCTCCCAGGATACCTGGGTCATCTCCTCAGTCCGTATACACATGATGTTTTAAAAAGCCCATCTCTCCCAAGAAGATGACCTGGAAAAATCAGATAAGAGCCCAAGAATCCCCAGTTTCACTTAGTGGATTGGAAATTCCCACAGTGGCTCCTACAGCATAGGTCAATGACTGACACCTGAAGACACTGCAGACCACTGGGGTAATTTGGATATGATGCCAAAGGAGATCTGCCTTTTGAAGGTGGACAGCTTGATGAAAACACTGAGAATAATGATAGCTATTTCTTCATATTCTGAGTACTTAATATTCCTATTACTAAGAGAACTAAAAACTAAGGAAAACATGTTCTTTCCTAAGGATGAAGTTATATCTTTATCAAAATATGAGGGGCTTAGAGAAGTGGTGAGGGGGATGTAGGAAGTCTATATTGATTACTTGTTTATACAATTCTAACAGATTTGGAGTCAAATCCACTGAAAAAGGATAGTCACCAGAAAGGACAATTATGAAGTGCTGAGGAGCCAATGGCAGGTCCCTTCCCCCCCCCCCACCTGAGACCCACCTACCATTCTGCCTTCACCTGTCACCCCACCTGGCCAAAGCTCCAGAGTCCATAGGCTCATTCTTCTTGTCCCCCAGATCCTTCGACCTGCAGTATCTGCAACTTCTGGTGTTCAGAGAAGGGCCGGATGGAAGTCCAGGGTACATGGTTCTCAGGGCTGATGTCCCAGATTCTGCCTTCTGCTGTGGCATAGACAAGGCAGTGGGCAAGGGCACATGAGGACAGAAGATGCTCACTCAGCCACATCTCCCCTGAAGACTACAAGGAGATGGCAAAACTTGCTGCTCTCTCAGATGGAATGTGAGTGAACTTCCCCGGGGACAATTGGATGGATCCAGCTCCAAGAGGTTCCAGAATTTGAAAGGGCAGCCAGCCTCTGGGCTGGCTGTGAAGGTTGTAGGAAAATTGTAGTGTGTGCCCTTGGAATCACTCTCTGCAGGTCTGCTCCCTGCTGCCTGCCAGTTCTTTTTGCTCTACACCAGCATCCTGCTTTTTGTTAGTCACATAGCAACTCTTGAGGGAAGGAAATGCATCCACCACCTCTACCAGGAAGCCATCATGAACTAGACAAGGGGGCTCCAGAACCTCTCTCACTCCTAATTTATGCTCAAATGCTTATTTCACACTGAGCTTGCCCTGGTTTCAACCACCCCAATATCTCTTGATAAAACTGTAACAGGGCATTTGAACTGAGATGGACTTCTGAAATCTTGATAACTGAGAACCAAGGATATAATGCCATTTTTTCAGCCTGCTGGTAGATTTCTAGTTCAAAATACTAGTAAATAACTCAATTAGAATTAGTAAATAAAATCGCTTCTCGGCCTTTTGGCTAAGATCAAGTGTAGAATTAGTAAATAAAATACTAAGAAAAAGCTAATAAATTGAAAGAGTGCTAGAAGTAGGAGGAGGGAATCCTTCAGTAGACCAGAAAAATCTGATCTGCTTCTGGAAGATGGAAAGTGTATGATATCCTACTGAAGGTATCACGGAAGTGGAAGCTGGAATCCAGAACATTTAGGGAACAATTTGCAAATGTGGGAGGCATTGCTCTTGGCAGAAGCCTGGAGAGACTACATGCCATGTGCCTGTGGGGAAGCAGAGCAGAGGTGAGAAGGCGGGTAGAAATCAAGGTGATGAATTGAAGTTCTGTCAGGTTCCCCTCTCCCATTCCTACTAGTAGCATACTGAGTAAATGATGGTTTCACTTAAGCACTGGACTAGGGTTCCTTATATGGCTGTCAGGGCCTCTTTTGACATGGAGGAGGGGACAACCTGCGAGTCCACCTGCCTTTCCTAGCCTCCCACCCCGTATGTCAAGGTTTAAGTCACTCTAACATCCCATTGGAGGAAGAGTGTGTTAGAGAAACAGAGCTGTGAAACTGAAATGAAAACTCATGTCCCATTACTGTATAAATCAAGCAAGTCCACAACAGGACATGAGTGTCTGTAAGTGGACAGTCAAAAGTCGGGAAAGAGTGGAGAAACCATGGAAGATAGCTTGCAGCCCAAAACAAGCACAACAAAAAACGACCCTGGAGAAAACAGAAAATTCAAGAAACAGAAGAGAATTTCACCCAAAATCAAATAAGTATGCTCAGAGATATTTAAGATTCATGAAAAGGAGAAGGCCACTCTGAAAATAAAGCAATCAGAGAATAAGAAACAGTGCTTTGAAAATAAACATGTGATGATATTGTGGCTGTCTGTGCTTACCAACCAGCTTTCGCTTCTCCCTTAATCTTTCCCAGAAGAACCCCCATTTTGCTGAGGGATCCACTTATCCCGGGGATTCCACAGGACTCAATAGGCATGTTTCGGTTATTACAAGAGGGTGAGAGGTCAAGGGGATGGAGGCAGAATGGGCTAAGGAACGGCCCTTAAAGATGTCCATGTGTTAATTCTGGAAGCCTGTGAATATGTTACCTTACATGGTAAAGGGACTTGGCAGATGTGATTAAGTCGAGGATCTTGAGATGGGGAGATGGTACTGGACTATCTTGGTGAGCCCACTGTATTCACAAAGTCCTTCCGGAAGGGAAGCAGGAGGGTCAGGATGGTAGAAAGAGATGTGACAATGGAAACAAAAGGTTGGAGTGATATGAAGAAAGGGCCAAGGGCCAAGGAATATAGATGGATTCTAGAAGCTGAAAAAAGCAAGGAAATGCATTTTCCCCTGATGCCCACAAACAGAGCATAGTCCTACCAACACCTTGATTTTAGGCTTATAACCTCCAGAACTGCAAAAGAATAAATCTGTGTTGTTTTAAGTGACTGAGTTTGTGGTAATTTGGTAGAGCAGCTATAGAAAACTAATATAGGAGATGTTATTGACCTTTAGTGGGCAGGTGCCATGGATGTTAAATGTCCTGAAATGCATGAGCTGTTGCTTACAGTGAAGAATTGTCTTGACCAAAATGGCAATAGTGCCAAAGTTGAGAAACACTGGGAGCTACTCAGAAATATCTTTTCTCGTTTGCCAATGGTTGGGTCAAGAATGGACACATGATTCAGTCCAAAGAGTTGTAAAGAGAGTTTGGCTAGGTTTCCAAGAGGTCTTCAGAGGTGTCCTCCTCTGGAAAGACACTAACAAAGAAGCACACACACCCAGGTCCTCCTGTAAGTCACCCTACCGTCATGATGGAAACTGGCTTTAGGATAAAATTAGCACCTTGGATAAAAGAATAAGGATGGACAGAATTTAGACCATCGTGATATGTTTGAACAGGTAAGTTAACCAATTCTGAACTCTCTCCCACCTCTGAACTTACAGTTCTACCATTTTTTCAAAAAGACCTTATTGCTTAAGCCATTTGAATTTGAATTTCTGTTGCAGAAAATGTATTCTAAATAATACAATTGCAAAAATGTCAATGAAAGTGTCAAAACATAAGGTCAAAGAAGACTGCCCCCAAAGAAAAGGACACAAAATGAGTGAAAAATTAATAAATTTAAGGTAGCAATATAGACGTTCCAACACGTGCAAAAATGGAGGTGTTAAATTAACCAAGTACAGTCATATAATGGAATGTTATTAGGCAATAAAAGGAACAAGACACTGATACACACTACCATACGATATTTTTATAAAAACTTACAGAGAGTAAAAACAGGTTATCTACAATGTACAAGGCTCAAAACTGCATCTAATTTGTGAAAACAATATGGGATATTGGAAGTTAGGGCCAAGTAAACAGAAAATAAAAATAAGTTATTTGAGCCTAGAATTTTACACTTGGCCAAACTATAAAAATGAAGAGTGTATGTGTGGGAAGGAGGTGGATATCAGACATGCGAGAATTTATAGAGGTTTTTTTCCACATAAGTTTTTCTAAAATTTACTTGACAATAAAATACAGGAAACAGAAAAGGAATTACGAGAAAATGTGGGATTCAGTCCACAGGGGATCTAACTGAAGCCTGAAATGAAGAGAAATCCCAAAATGAGTTCTATGAAGCACGTCTAGAAAACAATGCATCCAAGTTTGAATTAGAAATCAGAGGGCTACTAGGAAAACTTTCAAGAAGAAAGTGAACTCATTCTTACCAATAGTATGATTAAGTAGCTGGGCGACCTTAATTAAGACAGAAAGGTATAATTTTGTCAACCAGGAAAAAAGGAGAAAAAAAAACACAAACTCCAGGAAAAAAAAATACAAGAAAATTCCTGGTGTGAATAAAAGTAGACTAAAAATTGGCATAAATTGAAGCTGTGGAAGGTGGTGCTGCTCTAACAAATTAACATGGACTCAGTGGCTTAAATAACAAAACATCCTCTCTTACAGTTGTGGAGATCAGAGTCCAAAATCATTCTCACTGAGCTGAAGGCAAGATGTCATCAGGGCTGGATCCTTCTAGAAGCTCTAGGGGAGAATCCCTTTCCTGGCCTTTCTGGCTTCTGGAGGTCGCCTACATTCCTTGACTTACAGCCCCTTCCAAAATCTTCAAAGCCAGCAATGTAGTATCTTCAATCTCTCTCTGATTTCCTGACCTCTGCTTCTGAAAGGGATCAAGATATGCCAACTCAAAATACACTACTTTGGCATAGGAATTATTTTGTGCTGAAGGCATGTGACTTTCTGAATCCCTTATCTGCCTCAAAGCAGAGACTCCCAAAAGAACTCAAATGTCATAAATCCCTCCTGGGGAGCAGCTCTAATATTCTCCTTTTGGAGGAGCTGTTGACAACACAGCCAGATAGACATCCTCACAAACTGTCATATGTCTCATCTGTTCTCCTAAGGACCCACTTAACTTTCCAAAAGGTCATTTGCTTTTTCATAAGTGCCCTTTCTCCCCCTCCCTTTCCCTACAATGTTCCATATATAGACCGTAAATTCTAACCACCCCTTTGACTTAGAATTTAGATTTTATATACTCATCTTTGGGTACTCTAATGTGTATGCACTATGCACATGCTAATACACTTCTGTTGGTGTTTCTCCTTTTAATTCATCTTTTGTCAGTCAAATTATAGGGCCCCCAGCCAGAGAATTTAGAAGAGTAGAAAGTAAAATAAATTTTCCTCTTCTATATTTCAATCATCACATCTCCTCTGACTCTGATACTTCTGTCTTTCTCTTCAAAGGACCCTTGTGATTTCATGCAGGGTCATGCATGTAATTCATTATCCAGGATACTCCCCCCAACTCAAGATGGTCTTTTTTTCCATGTAACATATTCACAGATGAGGGGATTAAGATGTGAACAACTTTAGGGGGTCTCTATCACAGAGGGTGAGAAGGAAGAATCCATGTGACTGATATTAGGAACATTTTCCTAAAACCAATATCAGTACAGTTTATGAGGTTTCAACCTATAGAAAAAAAAATGATTATTAAATATAATTACAAGGCATAAAGTGTTAATAAACTTCAGCAATGTAAAAATAATAACATGGCTGATAGAAATGAAAGAAAGTGGAAGGACTATATAAAAATGCTAATTTCCTTTCTCTTACAGGGGGAAGAAATGAGATACAAAGTAGTTATTGGATTAAGAAATAAAACTATATTATTTAGCAGCTCTAAACTCTCCAATAGGAAAACTTAAAATCACTTAACCAACAAAATTGGGAGAAGGACGTGAGAAGAACAATTATCTTTCTTACCAGGAAGTTGAAAAACATGGCTCAGAATTGATTGACCAAGAAGTAGAGCTATGAGTGTCTCATGTGGACATGTGAAATCAACTCAGGGTAACTAAAATCAAAAATAATTCAATGTGGTTACCTCTTTGGGGTGGGGATGAGACTATGGAGGGTAGAGGAAAGGAATGCTTTGTTTTCCATTTTATACCTGGATGTACCCCTCAAGATTCCCCGTGGAGATGAAAGAAATGACACATTTCAGTAGCTGCTGGGAATACTGCTTGATAGTCCTCAGCTCTCAGCTCTCTTTAGGTTGTGTCTCAGCTAAAGAAAGCTGCCTTGCTTGGGTTCCCACTTCCTATGGAGGCAACTTACATAAAATGGTGGGTCTGGGGCAGCAAGTCCCATGCCAAACAATTCTTAAGGGCCATCCCAGTTTCCAGGGTGCCCATGGAGTGACTGCCCATTGAGACAGCATCACACCCCAACCACCCTTGCCACCCCAGTCTTGCTTTCACCCTGTGCCTCGTAAATGTTGATCTCAAGAATCTTCCATAATAAGCTTCCTACTTGCTGGTCTCCATCTTAGAGTCTGCTTCCTACAGGACCCAGCCTGGAATAGACCATTTTACATTAGCTTTTAAAACTATGCTTAAATTACTTTTATAAATGTTATCACAGAACCATGAGCACAGTCTTGTTTGTTTCTTTTTTCTAGCAATAAAGGTCCATTTAAAATTTGAGGGAAGATTAAATTTTTATTTTGAGAAAAATACAGTAAGGGATTGTTTGCCTATGCCGTTATACCGACTTCCTCCATCTATAGTGGAGGGGTTTAAACCAACAAGGAGCTAAAATGTTTTGCATTGTAATGGAGAACATTGTCTTAGGGGACTGTGTGTGGCCTTGTGACTTCTCAGTACACTTTGGTGCAGTGTTTTTCAACTGCAAGAATTATTAGTGGGTTTTAAACTCAATTTGGAAAGTCAAAGCCCAACCTCTTTTCCCAGAGGAAAAAGAGTGCATTGCTATCCTCTGTCCAAACACATCAACATGTAGAAATTATTGTCAGAAGCATCTCATGCCATAGGAAACTATCCGGTCTTAGTTAGAACTTCCGCTGGTTTCCCATAACACTAAAATAAAATCCAAAATCCTAATCAAGTTTTACAAGGTCCTGCAAGACCTCATCTCCACCTGTGCCTTAATTCACACCATATCACTTCTCACCTCGCTCATTACTCTGGAGCCATACTGTCTCTCTGCCATCTTATAGCTTGCCACACTGATTTCTGCCCCAGGACGTTTGCACTAGCAGTTCCCTTTGAAATGCCTGAAATCATCTCCCTTAGATCTTTGCTCTATCTTGTCATTCAAGTCTCAGCTCAAACACCTCCTCAGCACAGAGACCTTCCCTGTCCATCTAATATAAAGCCATATCCTCTTCTTTTTTTATATCACTCAGCTTTATTTTTTCCAAAGCGCTTACTGCCAACTGGAGTTCTCTTGTATACCTCTTTACTTGCTTATTATCTATTCTTCTTGTCTGCTTAGAAGGTAACCTTCTCAAAGCAGGAACTTTCTTTGTCTCTTGGCTCTGCTGTCTTTAAAGCATCTAAAACATTTCTTGGCCCTAGTAGGTTTTCAATAAATATTTATTGAATAAGCAAATGCTATCATACTATCTGAATTTGGAATGTTTAGCAATGTCACCCCAAATTAGGGGGAAATCTCTTTATTTTTAGCAAAATTAGGAGATTGATTCACAACTTTGAAATACCTCAAGTGTTGACAACCTAACTTACATTGAGACACAGAATGCCCAGGCCACTGTGGGTCTTGAAAGCTGTGGCCTTCTCCCCAGGGGTAAAATAAGTGCTGGATATACACAAAATACAGTGCATACAATTCCAAGATTTCTATCCCCACAGGTTGAGAAGCCCTGCCCTGAAGACGATGTGAAAACCATTTGTAAATGGCATAGAATGAGCAGGTGAGTCAGCATTGCTGGAGTAACTGAACGTCTTATTTTGTTCCTTGATGGTCAACACCATTTAAATAAGTCTGGCTAAATGGGTGCTTCCTCGTGGAACAGGGAGATCAGGGCTGAGCTGGCAGGAAGATCGAAGGGGTCACCTATCTAACCCCTCGCCGGGCATGACTGCTCTTCTGAACGAACTCAGCTGCTCTGTGATCTTATCAACCACCCTCCTGGCCTCCGTTAACCTCTCTGAAGAGATATTAGCCCCATCTCGAGTAATTACCTTGAAATGTGTCAGTCTCCTGTATTTGACTATAAATTCATCAAGGCAGGTTTGCCTAAGAATCTCAAGGACAGAGTTTCCACAATGCTTCAACGTGGATGACGCAGATACTGGGCACAGGCCCCAAGCTCTGAACTTTTTGCTAATAAACTATCTTAATTTTCTCAAATTTAGTACTCACCACAATCCTGAGGGATGTCTCCTCGCATTTATTTGCCCATTGATTTATTGTTTTACTTTCTTCACTAGAACTTAGGTTCTGTGAGACCATCAGTTACAGGTGAGTGCTGCAAGCAGAGTTGAATAAGTAAATGAATGAAGGAGTGCCTACTCCATGCCAGGCACAATTCTAGGCACTGACAATACAGAAGAGAACAAGATAAGAAAGCCCTGGCTCTCGTAAGGTAGGCTCCTCAAAAGACCATAAATAAGTAGGTAAATTTATTATTTTATTTCAGATTATGACCAGTCCTCTAAAGAAAAAACAATAAAGCTGGTTAATGAACTTGAGAGTGACTTGTGGCAGGAGGTGGGTAGTCAGGGGAGCCCCCCTCTGAGGAAGCAATGTTTAAGCAAAGATTGACTCATAAGCAGAACGCAGCAATGGTAAGATTCCAAATGGCGGGAAGAGCAAATGAAAAGGCCCTGAGGTGGGAGTTTGCTGTGGTCAAGGAGCAGAGAGGAGGCCACTGTGTCTAGACCTAATGGGTGCCAGCTCAAGTTCAGATGTCTGGGGACACTGGCAGGGGCCAGATCATGTAGTGTAAGAACTCTGGGTTTTAATCCAGTGTTATTGGAAGCCACAGAATGGTTTTAAATAGGAGACTGAACTAACATCTTTAAAGGATCACCCTTGCTTCTGTCTAGAGATTGAACTCTACGGGTCAGAGAAGTACCAGGGTATGAATAAATGGACAGAGGGGCAGAGGACTGGATGAAAGAGTGATGGAGAAGGATGGCTGCCTGGAGCCAGGAGACCAGGACCTAATCCCAGCTGCGCCCTCCCCACGCCCCGACCACTTTACAGGACGGATGAGTCGCTTTCTGCCCCGGCCTCCATTTTCCTACTCCATCTTTCAAGACCACTGCAACTGTGACATTCTGGAAATTTCTGCATCTCAGTCTTGTCCTTGTCATTCAGGTGCAGAGACAAATCTAAAGACAGCAGGTCGGTCCCCTGCCTGCCTGACCAGCCCTGAGACAGCCCACCTGACATGCAGGCGACAAAACTCAGGCCAGCTTTATCATGGCCTGCGGCTGGGGCGGGCTCATGGAACCCAACTGTGTCCTTCCTACTGGCTTTCATGTCTCCATCAGAGGGGACAGGGGATGTCGCCCACTTGATTCTGCTTCTTAATCAAAAGACAGGCGACACTCCGCTTTTAAAACAGTAATTCATCAGGGAGCCTTTGATCGGGTCTATTTCTTGTTTTGCTCTTTGCTCCCCCAAAGAACACATAGACGCCCCCCTGGGCTCATCCCAGCCCTTCCTCCGGGAGGGGAGAGGTGCTCCATCTCGGCCAGCATTCCAAGCGCTGTAACATCGCATTTGGTTGCTGCTTGTAACCAAAGAGAAAAGGGGTTTGACCTGGTTGGATATTGAATCTGGCTCCCTCCCTCCCGCCTTCCCTTTCATCTCCCAAAGTGGTCCTCTCCTGGCGTATGGGAGAGGGCTGGTGCCGGGATGGGGTCACCCCGCCTCCCCCGCCCGACTTCCTCAGCTCCCTCGCCCTTCGGACACTTGCTTATGCAGCTGCTTGATATAAATTCCTCACATACATCTCTGGCCAGCCGGTTTATTTTTATAAACAATAAATAAGACGACATTCCTACGGTGTCCCACTCCTGCCGGCCTAGTGTGCAGAGCTGGGGGACAGGGATGGAACGTTGGTGGGGTTTATACAGATGGCGGTCCGCGTGTCGTAAACCTCGTAAACACGAGGGAGGGTTGTTGTTTTGGCTTTTTTTTTTTTTTAAGAAACACAAACAACAACAATTCGCTCCCCACCCCGTTTTCTTTCTTTCCCCAAGATCACAAGGCATTAGCCAGGCCTACAAATCACCACCAGATGATATTAAGTTGCTTGGATAACACTGAGGATCCCTTCCGGTGTGTTATTTTTCTTCATTAGAAACGATGGCCCAAGTGCACCAAATCCTCTTTCCTTCTCCTCAAAATTTATAGATCGCAGTCTCTAAACTAATTGTTAGTTGCACACTTGGCCGCAAGCTGTTTGTCCACAGAGCAATTACCTCCGAGGCCTTGATTAAAGGCACGGGGCGGGGGTTGCAGAAGTGTGAGGAAAATGAAACACTCCGGCTGCATGGGTACCCTGCTCTGACATCCGTCTGTGGATAAGAGAAGTGAGGGGCTCCCTTACCCATCACAGGCCGCTGTTCAAAGCCCAGGATATGACAGGCCGCGGGATGCCGGCTGCTGACTAGGAACCAAAGCAGCTTCGAGGCCACCAGGAGCACCTTCCAGGGAACAAGGAGCGTCTTCTCAGATTCCACATCTCGCCCGCCCAGGTCCGGGTACTTCCCGCTGCTCATGTTCGTTTACTTCCCCGTGGAGAAGCGGAGTGAGAGGTAGCTTTGCTTCCGATTTTTTAAAAATTAGAAATTCTGGGTTCCACACCTTTTTAGATGGATCTGTTGTCCCCAGTTCCTTCCAGTCCCCACCAGACCTTGCTTTGTTCTTTCATGTCAGTTTCCTGCATCCTGCAGACAGTTGAGTTTTTGAACCTTAGATTCCGGGGCTTTTCTAAAGGATGGCAAACAACAAATGAAGCATCCGCTTTCTGTTCTGTTTAATTTCTTCCTAAAATCTAAAAGAGGGACTCTCTAAGATTTGGCAAAGCATTGCTCTTCTAATTCTTTTTAATTTCAGTTTTCTATAAGGATGGTTCTCAATTTTTACAGTAGAAGAGTTTCTCCCCCGATCTCCAGGTCACACTCTGGCCCAGTTATCTAAGCTCCATGCCCTTGACCCAGATTCAGGAGCACAAACCAGTGAGTCTCCCATTTGACTTCAGTTCATGGTAGGTTCCATGGAACCAGCTTTTGTAGTTTTGACTTTTCCTTTGAGTAGATAAACTTTCAAAAATAATTCCCATCCTCCCCCTACCTGACATCTCATCCTATGAATATTCATGGATTTTTTTTCTCCTTGCACGGCTTTCCAATTTTTAATCAATTCCCTTTTCCCTTGTATCAAAGTACTGCCTGTGCAAAGGTCTGGAGGCTCAGAGATGAATTATTCACGGTGCCTGTCCTCAAGGAGCTCACAGACAATAAGAGTTAATTTACAGGGTTGTCTAAGGAGGGTTGTGAGCATTCTCAGGTGATACCCCAATTGCATCTGGGGCATTTACTTAACTGTGGAAGAGCCAAGCTATGGGTGGCCATATTTTTGATTGCCCAACTATTTGAATAATTGAGAGAGTTGTGAAGGGAGACCAGTTAGCATGGGAGACTGGAGAGATGTTCCAAGATGTCTTGCATTGAGATTCCCCATTTGTTTAGTCTGTAGACGTAAATCAGAGTGCAAACCCAGACTGTAGGCTGCCTGGCCAGGCCCCATTTTCTTTGTCTGGTCTTCTGGGTTGAGGGTTTGTTGACATTTATGATTATTTGACTGATTCCAATGAGGAAGTTTAAAGACCAAGGGCAAGAAAGCCTGGGTCAGGGGGTTAACCCTGTGGCCGGCTTCTGGCTGGGACTACCCTGCACGAAGATGCTTTCTTTATAAAACCTAGTTAGAGGTTTTTTGTGTTTTATATGATAGACATTTCCAGCTGACAGCCTGGAGGAGACCCCTACCATCAATGGGGACAAAGACAACCAGCAGAAGGGAAGTGCGTCTCCCCCCTGGATCAGTGGCTCAGTGGCTCAGTGTGGCCAAAGAACTCGGGCTTTGAAGTCAAATTAAACTGAATGTCAAATGTCAACACTTCCCAGCAGTGCTGTTATGCTGTGCAATTTAGGGAAAGATGCTAAAATTCGCTTGTGTATTATTTATTTATTCAGCAAATATTTCCTGAGCTCCTACTATGTGCCTGACTCAGTGCTAAGCCCTGGGGCCACAGCAGAGAGAAGACAGACAAGTTCTGGGCCTACAGAGCTTCAACATGGTGGATGGTGGAGAACTGAGCACAATTACCCTCTCCGTGATGGGCCTCCAGTACCCATCCTAAGAACTATGATGAGATTGGGGCAGTGCCTCCAAGCACATCGATCTTGGGCCTCCGTAGGTGTGACATCTGTTCCCTTTGGTCTGAGTAAAAGAGCTTCTGAGCAATTTGATGCTTCCTAGATCTTGAACCCTTGGCTATGTCTGCATATTTTCTTCAATATCCAAAAAAATCTTTATTCAGCATCAATTGTCCTGCACTGTTCTAGGCACTTGGGATGCATTGGTGAACAACAAGGATCTCTGGGCTCATGGAGTCACCAGATGGGGCCAAACGGTGAATCACTGACATAGGAAAGAAGTAAATTGGATAGTTTCGTAGTTGAGTGCCCCTCATGAGCAGCCTCTGAGAAAAGGACTTGGTGGAGGAGATAGACCTGAGACGTGGTCCTGGGAAGCACAGAAGAGGAGAGGAGAGAAGGCAAGGAAGAGAAGAAAGATGATTAAAGGTGCATGAATGAGCAAAGTTACCCCTATGGGGCACCTTCTGAGAGGCTGTGCAGAGCCCACCTCAGGGCTGTCCCCCTGGAGAACAGGAGGCTGGGACATTGATCCACTGACAAGCATCCCCCATTGGTTGGGAGTTGTTCCCAAGTTGGAAACTCCCTCGTACTTCTGGGTCCTCCTGCTTCCAGGGCAGAGCAAGCTCTGTGCTACCACAGATCATTCTCAAAAAAGGCTCAGACGGCTGAGGAGAGCGTGCCTGCTGCGGGGAACTCAGGTGGGCCATGAGCATGGACGTCAGGAGCATCTGCTCCCTGTGTGTGTAACACAGTGATGGTGCCTGCCGCGAGCCCCAGGTCCAAGCAGGACCGGGCAAGGCAGAGCTACACCATCCAGGGTCAGCTGCGTGGCCTTACCTCCTGTGGAGGAAAGGCACTCCTGGCTTAGGCAGCAGGTTGGCCATGCGGGGACAGCTAAGTGCCCTTTGAGTTCAACAGCTTCCACAGCCAAGGAAGTAGAGGACCCGAGGGCGAGTCCCAGGGGATGCTCTCTGGGTTCATACCAGGACTCCCACTGCCAAGGCCCTCCAAGGGTCTCAGAACTTGAGGACAAATCTGGGACCTCAGAGCAGGCTCTGGGTGTTATCAAGACCCAGAATATCACAGAGAGGAGCAAATCACTTTCCCAGCATGGCTCAGGGCACGGGTCACCACTCTCTAATCCCCTCGGAGATGAACACCTGGCTCACCTGGGATCTCCAGGCAGGTAAGAGAAAAACCAGATGAGAGGGCCCCTGGCCTCCCACCCTCTGACCCCTGGGCTCTAGAGAGGGAAATCCCACGTCGTATGTCACCCAAGTGCAAACCCTTGCGCCTGGGAGAAATTTGCACTCTTTCAAGTTTTTAACCTAAACTCATAGAGAAAGAAAGAAAGAAAGAGAGAAAGAGAGAAAGGAAGGAAGGAAGAAAGAATGGGAGAAAGGAAGGAAGGAAGGAAGGAAGGAAGGAAGGAAGGAAGGAAGGGAGGGAGGGAGGGAGGGAGGGAGGAAGGAAAGAAGGAAGGAGGGAGGGAAAAAAACACTGTATCTGTCAATCCAGCACACACATATGTATATAACTTAAAAAATAAACAGTTTCCGGTCATTGCATAATCCTTATCCTCACTACCTATTTTGCAGTCTGATATTGCTGTTATATTAGGTCATACAATACTATCTTTTGTCTTTGAAAATGCTGATCAAGACTCACTAAATTGGGGGTAGGGTATAGCTCAAATGGTAGAGCGCATACTTAGCATACATGAAGTTGTGGGTTCAACCCCCAATATCTCCATTAAAAAAAAACAACAACTAATAATAATAAGATGGTAGATCTAATGACCTCCCCACAAAAAAAAATTTAAAAAAATTTTTTAAAGACTCACTAAATAAATTTTACAACCCACTGTCTGCTTATGAATTGGTGACACCCCTCAATTTGACAACACTGAGCTAGACGATGAGGGAGTTGATACTGAAATAGGAGCTATGGGTGGACATAATGCAGCTTGTACAGGTCCTACCCCGCTGTATCTCTGGTCCAGAAAGATATGGTTCAAGTACAGCTGCAGGCAACAGCCTTTGTTCAGGCGAGCTTTTTATTAAAGTATAACATATCCAAAAAGGGGTGTAAATGTATTGTGATTGCCCAGCACCCCAGAAGCCCAGTTGCACCCCCTCCCAGCCGCTACCCTCCCACCATCCCACAGGGAAACAATGCTGACTTCTAACACCTGATGTTCGTTTCACCTGTTTGTGTCCTTTGTAAGTGTCAGATCCCATAGGATGCACTTTTCTGTGTCTGACTTCTGTGCAGTGAACTTGAGCGTGAGATTCTTCCGCGTCCCTGGGTACAGCTCAAGTGGCTTCCCCCTCATTGCTGAGTACTAGTCCCTGGGTAGCTAGACCATAATTTCACTTATCAGCCCTTGGCTTTTGATTCTGTCTGGTTTGGGGCTGTAAGCACTGCTCTGAACGTTCATCTTTGGGGAACATATGTGCTCATTTCTATCCGGCATTTACCCAGGAGTGGAATTGTTGGGTCACAGAATATGCATATGTTCAGCTTTAGAAAATATTGGCCAGATGTTTTGCAGGCCAATTCTGCAAAAATAAAAACGGCTAGAGGTTCCACGTTTCCATACTCAAAGTGAAAATCATTTGTAGAGTCCCATGGTGGGGTAGAGGGTGTGAAAATAAATATTCTTACAGCTGAAATGACTTACCCTATTGAGAAGAAGAGTGTCAATTAGAAAAGGGTCTCTCTTGTCAGCCAATATCCAGGCCCTTGGGGATGCCCTAAGGAAATATCTTCTTAGTTTGTCACTTAAAAATTAAAAGATGCCATGCCATGTGGGTACACCTGGAAGATTGCAAATGCCTCAGATGCCAACTCTGATATCCCCCAAAGGTGTCTCCCAGATCAGGTTTCCAGAAATCCACACCTCATCACCACCATTTTCATGCTATGGTACTGATTACACTTGGGAAGATGTTTAATTTTCAGCAACCACGTAGAAGCATCAAGATTTGGGGAGGCCATACGGAGCGGTTGTTAAGGACATAAATTCTTGAATTAGACACAGATTTTGAAGCTTAAGTCCTAACAGGTGACCTTGGGTACCCACATCTTGGGTGCTGGTTTCTCTATCTGCAAAATGGGCATAATAATAATATCTCATATGGTCCTAGGGTGGTATAACGAGGATAGCCTGAAATGCATGAATGGGAGTAGCACGGTGCTGCGGAATTAATCTCAGTAAATATTAAAGGCACTCAGCATCATCACCATGATTATTCTTTCTTTCTTGCTGCCAAGAGTCGAGGTATTCAGAGCCGCACAGCACTCAAGCTGTGCGCTGAAGGCACAATCTCCCCCCTCTTCCTTCATGCATCCTTGGAGCCTTCACTTTCCCTACCTCCACCTCTCAACAGTAGCAGGCGTGTCCAGGCTACAAGTGCCAGAATCACATCACATGGAGCCTGCTAATCCTCCTTGCTCTCAGATGTGGTTAGCTGGGGACGGGGATGGCAAGGGTGGTGGGGGGTGGGGTAGGCAGTGTGACCAAGTTGCAAACACAGGACAGCAAAGCTGAGCTGCCTGAAGTTTGCAGCCAGGAGCAAAGGGGAAACAAATTAGTTCAATCCCAGAAGGTAAACCGGCATTGACAGAGATGCATGGAAGAGTCATGCAAAGAAACGGGCTGCAATTTCTCATCCGGTTAGCCAAAGAATCAATGCCATGGTTCTCAGGCGATGGAGAAGACACTGCGTTCAGGCAGCATGTGCAGATCCCAGGGCTTGGGACCCGCTTTGAGATTCCCAGGTGCATCAGGTGCCAGAGCTGGCTTTGGGGGAGGGGGACTTGCATTCAGATGGGTCTAGTCCATGCATTTCAGTACCTGAGAGTCTTACATTAGAGCTTGGAATTAGCCTTAAGATTTTAGGACTTAGGCATAATTTCATCCAGAGACTTTCACACTAGGACTCTGTGAATGTTCATTGGTGGTGGGTGCTGTAGGGATGGGAAACACTGAAGAGGTGGGTCCCAGCTTCAAATAGCTAGTCTTATCTGTTTCATATTAGGTTGAACCAAATGAAATGGCCATTTTTGATGGTCAGAAGCAGTTCATTGACAATTTCATTTGGTTCAGCGTATTATATGGGTGCTTCAATAAGTTATCATTTGATTCAAACATTCTGAGGTTAAATGTATTTGACGCAAACCAACTTCCTGACTTTCAGATGGGGGACAGGCTGGATGAGATTCTGCTCCAGCCACCAGCTGCAGGAAGATGGCAGGGCAGCGGGGTGCAGTCCACCTCGCCATCTCCGACCCTAACACAGGGCCTGGTGTACACCGAGAGCCAGAATAGCACGTAAATGAGGCAGGTGTAAATTCCATCATAGTTTCTTTCCTTATTCATTCGCGTATTCATGACTAAGCATTCACTGTAGTGTATGCATCAGGTACTTGACTAAGTGCTGAGTTACAGCAATTAAGCAGACACAGGCTCTCCCCAAGGCCATTTCTAGTCCAGTGGGTGAAACAGACATTAAACAGACAGTGCCTGAGTATTTATTGCAATTGTGATAAATGGTAGGAAGGAAACAGTGCAAGAGATCCTTGAGCACTTGTATGAGCAAAGCGCCAGACTGGCCATCGTGCAAGGCATGATGACAATGCACTGCTCAGGAGGATTTGGTACCCCTCCCTTGGAAGGACTGCCCTTTCCTCTTCTGCTGAGCTCAGGCATGGCCACGTGACTTGTTTTAGCCAATTAAATGTAGGCACGGGTGATGGGTTACTTCCAGGTAATTCAGGATTCAAGAGTCAGTGTGTCATGCTTGCTTTTTCTTCTGTCACAGTTAGTGCCTCATTAGCCAGAGTCCTGGAATGAAGGCCACGTGGAGCAGAGTCCCAGACTCCCCTCACCGTGGATGTGAAATGTGAGCAAGAAACAAACACGGTTATAACCCCCTAAAAACGTCAGGTTGTTTGCCTCAGGGTGTTTCAGCAAAGACATGCCTCATTCAGTGATACACACACTTACACTCTAATCTAAAACCACATTGTGGTTTTTGACGTCCCTCTCCCTCTTCAGTGCCAAATGCGGTGTCTGCCATCCAGGAAAGTACTCAGCAAATGATTGTGTTCCAAAGGTTCAATGTAGAGTGTGGTGATTACCTTCGTCAAGGGCAAGCATGGTGCCCTGGGAGGTCAGTGAAGAGCTAGTCCACCTTCAGGTTGAGAATGAGAGCATCTTAAGCACATTCTGACCCTAAGTGCTCGGTAAGTGATAACTACTATTATGATCATGTTATGATTCTAGTCTAATTCATTTTTGAGGAATGGCTTGCGGGCAGGTTGGACTGGAGCACATCAGACTGTCCAGACCCTTTCTTCATACTCCAGGCATCACGGACTCCAGTGGCCAGGGTCTCATCTTTTTAGAACCTCATGATGAGAGAAGGGAAATACTTCCTTTCCTGCTCTAATTTCTAAAATCCTAGGGAAGACATCCTATTGGCCCAGTGGGAATCACATGTCTTCCCTTGAACCAATCACTGTGGTCTCTGGGTAAGACCCAGCTGAATGAGCCAGCCACAACTTGGTCCTGTCCTTCCACCCACAACTGTTACAGAAAGAAGAGAGGACACGGTAATTGGCAGGCTCTCCAGGTTTATGTGTTTGGGCAACTATGTACTGAGTCCTTACTGTACAGAAGACTTTGTACTTGGCAACAGGAAGAGAGAGAGGAAGCAGAGCAGTTCTGGGATTTGAGGAAGCAAAATCAAGAAAAAGGTATAGCCCAGATCTTGTCTAGCCCCACTGCATGGACATTCCCCATGATACCTTGCCCTGGAATGTGGCCCTCCTTCCAGAAGTCTCCAGCCCTCTCCAAGCAGCTGGCTGTCCCCTCCTCCCACCCCTAAGGAGTTAAAAGGCAATGCAGCTCTCTCCTGGGCCTGAGAGCCAAGTTGGATGAGAATGAATGGGGCTCTGTAAGGCATCTTGTAGCTCTCTCAACTCTGCTCTGCTCCCATGCACTGTGTGCTTGTGGTTTCTGTCTCCTCTTCTGTTTATAGCGCTGGGCAGCTGCTGCACACCCCCACCCCCGCCTTCCCTGGGTCCCCTCAGGAAGACAGAGACGGAGCCATTCAGCTCTAGGATGCATGGCCCAACCTTATCCACAGTCCGAGGCTTCACACGCAGGCACTGCAGCCAGCACGACCTGGATCTAACCAGAGCCCTGAAACTTATCAGCAGGATAACCTAGGATGTGGGAGCAGCTAGGAATGAGCTAGGCGGGAAGCAGCATAAAATATGACTGAAGAAATCAGGGTTCATTTTACCTTCATAACAAGAAGTCCCAGCTCTTGTGGCTCAACCATGAAAGACCCAGGACCTTTGCGACTCTTTGGGTCCCTTCCTTGTTTTGCAAGCTGGCCGCTGCAGGGCTGGGCAGCACACCTGTGGGCAGATGAAGTGAATGAAGAGAGGGGTGGGATAAGTCTGATCCATGTCTTTTATCGAGAGAGAAAAACCTTTCCCAGAAATGCCCAGAAGACTGAGGTCTCATTGGTCAGAATAACATCAGTGGATACTCCTAACTCAAGAAAGGCTGGCAAACAGGTATTTTGCCTCTTGGTTGCTCGGAGTGGAAGCAACAAATAAAAGAGGGGGAAATTGTGGATCAGACAGTTAGCCATGTCTGCTCCAGAAAGGTACCTCTCTAAGCTCCGTGAATTAGTTTGCTGGAGCGGCCATCACCCAATTTCACAGACTGAGTGGCTTACAAAACAGGAATGTATTGCCTCACAGTTTAGAGGCTAGAAGTCCAAGATCAAGGCTCCTTCTGAGGGCTAACCTGCTCCTTGCCTCTCCCCTCGGCTTCTAGAAGCATCAGCCCATCCCTCCCTGCCTCTTCACATGATGCTCATTCACCCAGTGTGCATGGCTGTCACCAAATTTCCCATTTTTATGAGAACACCATTCTTATTGGATGCGGGCCCACTGTAATGACTTCATTTTAACTTGATTATCTCTATAAATACCCTATTTCTAAATGAGGTCACATTCTGAGGTCCTGGGGGTGGGTAGGACTTCAACACAGGAATTTGAGGGGGACACAGTTCAGCCCATAACATGCCAGTTTCCTCATCTATAAAAAGAGCATCACAGGAGTTCCCACCTGCACTGTGGAATGAGACTTGAGTGGGGTGATCCCCGGGGAAGCTGTCCCAGAGTGAGCACTCAATACCCAGCTGCAAAGGGGGTGGCTTCCTGGCTCCACACTGTGGCTGAGGCTGAGACTAGGGTCTGTGAAAGGAAGGCGGGGCCCAGGAGGACGCTGATATCCAGTCCCTTCAAGTGTGCCAGGATCCCCAAGATGATAGCCAAGATTTCCAAATTTCCAGCCCAAAGCCTGTAAGACAGACATGACGCAAAAACTCACTAGCTGGCACTCATGTTCCAAGCCTGCCTCCTCCCACGGCCGGTTCAGGACAGCTGGTCGCCTGAGTCCGGGGGACTTTTGTCTACAATTCAAAGCGGACTCTCCATCTTTGGCAGCGACCCTGGGCACGTGTGTGCAAGGAAGCAACCTTTAGCAGTTCTAAGGGAAAGACAGGTCAAGGCCTTCTCCAGCCCTTGCCTGGTGGTCCCTTCAGTCCTGTGCAGTGATAGAGTCCACCTCCTCTCCCCGGGGGGTCACTTCCTATGCCTGCAAAAGCAGGACGTGCTGCGGTCTCGCAGGTTCTGAGGGGCCGTTCTATCTCCCTGCCTGCGCCATAGAGTTTTGAGTAAATTACAAGGCTCTTATCAATGCTGGGGGCTTTATTGTTCTGCCAGGACATCTCCCTTTGTCAAAAAAACAATAACTTGTTGTAAGTAGTACTTTTTTAGGTTTACCATGCAGACAGAATAATTGTATCTTTTAATCTGGGTCAGACTGCTCTTGCTTATTATAAATTGGCTCTGAATCCTAAAAAGAGGTGGAGGGGGGGAATGTGAGGAACATTTGCAAATAATTTAGAGGCAGCATTACCTTCAGACAAACATTATGTCATTTTGGGTTTAAATGCCCACCCAGTCCTCAGCCCAGTTATGCTCTGGTTGATCCAGAAGGAGGCTGGGGGACAAGGGTTGGGGGGAGGTCCCCATTATGGATTCTGGCTGCTTACGTAGATTGTGAACCAGAGAACCACCCCCTCATACAGTAGGGCACAGAACCAGATGTAGCAAGCTGAATAATTGTCCCCCAGAGGCATCAGGTTCTAATTTCTGAAAACTATAAATGTTACCTTATTTGGAAAAGGGTCTTTGTAGATGTGACTAAGGATCTTATCCTGAATTACTCAGGTGGTCGCTAAATGAAACCTCAAGTCTCCTTATGTGAGAGATGAAGAGGGAAATTAGACACAGACAGAAGTGGAGAAGGCAGAGATCAGGGTGATGAGGCCACAAGCCAAGGAATGCTGGCAGCCAACAGAAGCAAGGACGGGTAAGAAACAGATTCTCCCCAGAGCCTCTGGAAGGACCATGGCCCTGATGACACCTTGATGTTGGTCCAGTAAAACTGATTTTGGGCTCTGGCATCCAGAAGTGTAAGAGGATAAATTTCTATTGTTTAAAGCAACCAAGTTTGTGGAAATTTGTTATAGCAGCCACAAGGAACTAATACACCAGGGGACAATTGTCCATGACTCCCCTGTGCCCAAAGAGGACCTTCCAGGCTGAAGAAGTCCACAAGTGATATGGAAAATGTCACAGAAAGGATGGCCATTAGAGCAGTGTGCCCCAGATTCTAGCTCCTGTGTCACCACTTCCTACTTGTGTGACCTTGGACAAATGCCTCACCTCTCTGAACCTCAGTTTCTTCATCAGTAAAATAAGGATAACCATAAACCCCTTTACAATGTTGTTTGCAGATAAAATGGCATAGCACACATAAACCAGAGCCTGGTGTGTCACAGTTGGATGATCAATGCAAGTTAGCCTTTTTTAAAAAAAAGATCTTTTAAAAAATTTCATTATTGTACCTCTGTCAACTTTCTGGTGCTATTCTCAGAGTGTTCTGGAAGTTTCCTAGGGCAAGCAAGTGAGTTTTTTGCACGCACCCTTTAAGAGGTGAGTCTTGGTTTTCTACAGTCCTCCAGCTCTCCTGCTTGTGACCCCTCCTGGTTTTCAAAGCCAGGTGATCTGGGGGTTTGTCTTCCCAATTCAGGACCCGAGGCTGGGGTGTCAGATGCAGGTTTGGACCCCTTGCTTCTCAGGGAGGACATCTGTGGCTGTGATATCTCTCTGCCTATGGGTCACCAGGCCAGTGGGGGGATGGTCTTGGCCCGACCACGTGTCTACCCTTTCTACTCGTCTCAGTGTGGCTTTCTCTTCATGCCCTTAGTTGTGGGACATCATTTCTGCTAGTCTTCAGGTCCTTCTCAGATATAGTTGCTCTATATGTAGTTGTGGTTTTGGTGTGTCCCTGGAGGAGGCGAGCCCAGTGTTCCCCTACTCTGCCATCGTGTCTCCCTCTTCTTGCAAGGGTGGTATTTACCTTTGGTGTGTTTTCAGGGACACTTCTGTATTACCCCTTCCTAAATGCCTTCACTAGCAAACCATGAATGCCATCATTAAATATTTATTCCTTTGGTGAATTCAAGCATGGACCAATGCAGGGCCAAAGATCACCAAAATGTCAATTCTAGCCATGAATACCTTAGTGTGGTTTGCAGCTAAGTGGCTTCCTGATGCTGCAGAATGAACCATGACATCTTTTCTATGGCCTCCAAAGCCTGTATGGCCTGACATTCTCCTCCTTGCCCTTGTGTCTTTCTTCAATTATTCAGATGTTCAGTGTTTGCTTCTGCCTTGGGCCTTCCTTTGAACAAGCTGTTCTTTCTGACTTAGAAATTTCTTCCTCCCAGTAACACCTGAGCTCCTGAGGACAGAGGCAGGGGCTTTTCTGCTCACTTCTGGGTCCTTATACAAAATTCAGTGCCTGGTACATATCTTACGCTGCTAAGTATGTATTTATTGAATGAATAGATGAATGAATGAATGAAATCAGTTCCAGACTGATGGCACTGACGACACAGCAGAGTTATATTTGTTTAATGTAAGAGGAGTGACAAATAAATGACAAGGTTGGGAGAAAAAACAGAATATTGACAAAGAAGGTGTTTAACAAAAATTTGGCTGCATGTAAGAGAAATTAACGATGGCTTAAGATAGATAGGAAGTCCTGAGGTAGACTGTCCAAGGATGACACAGTGCTCCATGGTTATCAGAAACCAAGCTTCAATATTTATATTCCACCAAGTTTATGACTGGCTTCAATCTTCAAAGTTGCTTCAAGGTCCAAAAAGGTTGCTAAGGGTCCAGCTATCACACCCAGATTCCAGACAAGAAAAAGGAACAAGAGGGTAAATGATATATTATCCAGATGAGTAAGCCACTTTTAAGGAGCTGTCCCAGAAGTCCCACCCAGTAAGTTATGTTTGTATCTCATTGGCCATGCCTACTAGAGAATAAATATTTTAACTAGACTAATTGCCAGCCAAATAAAATTGGGATTCTTTTGGTGAAGAAGAAAGGGGGAATGGATATTGGATAGGCAACCAGCAGTCTCAGACACAGGGGCTAACACTTTAGAAGAGGAATCCATTTATTCAGTTCCTTTAGGTATTCCACTCACTCATGGAGAAGTTACATAAGACATACTGACCTGGGCAGGACACTGGACAGGGAAGGGAAAGAGAGAGTATGAAGATAATGGGACGTGGTCTTCACACCCAAGGCGATCATGTTCAAGTAGCGCACAGGCTGATAAGAAGTTGAGTCCAGAGTCAGAATTGGCAAGCAGCCAAGATGAGGGGTAGCTATGTGCTATAGGTGTTGAGAGAGACTCTCTTCCTAGAAGTGGCTGGGCAGATCCAGGAGGAAGCAGGAGCTTTGATGGACAGATAAAATTTTGCCAAGTATGGAAGATTGTTGTAGAGAGTACATTTCAGGTGGAGAAGATGGCTCAGGTAAAGGCATAGAAGAACTGTGGATTGTCCACATCCCGAGATGAACAGCAGGAGCCAGAACTGGGTGATGGGAAGTAATCCTGGAAATCAGTAATCCTTCCTCATGACAAGTCCCTGCCCATCTCCCCGGTTCCCTTCCATTTACTCTGACCCTTTACTACTTAGATAAAATGGTAAAATGTTTTAGTGAGAGTATACTTTTTTGGAAAAAAAAATTCATGAAGCCTTTAAGTGCTGTCTTTACCACTCAGACTTTTAAAATGTTAGCATTTCAAAGTGCCCAGAATGGGCATACAGGACGCTTTTTATTATGGAGATTGTATAGGTTGCATTTTTGTTTGAATCTGAAAGAATTTAGTCTTCAACATTTTCTGATTTTGAAATTTTTAAATCTTGTTTAACAAAACTTTTGTGTATCAAGATAATTTTCATTGCAGAATTTCTTTATAAAAAAAATTCATCCCTTGAAATATTGGGATCCTTTTTAATATTAACCACAGCATTTGTATGACATTGCTTTTTAAAATACTCGCCTTGCTCCCTTTTCTTACCTGGAATCTAGGTGTTATAGCTGGAGCCTTTGCAATCATTTTGGGAGGTTTGGGATAAGTCACATAGGGCCTTCTATCTGGGTCTCCAGTGAGTCTATTCTTCCACACCTTGGGGCCTTGGCTCACCCCTTCCCTTCATCTGGAGCATCGTCTCCTCCAGTCTTTACGTGGCTGACCCCCTTCTCATTCTCCCTGTCTCAGGTCAAAAGTCCCTCCCCACAGAGACTCTCCCCACCATCCTTTCCAAAGTATCTCTGTTATTCTCACTCAGTACACCTTACTCTGTACTTCATAACATGTTTTTGCAATTTGAGATATTTTTACTTATGAGATTATCTGCTTAATGTTTGTCTGCCCCTCTAGATCATGAGCTCTGAGAGGCTAGGTCTGGCTGTTTTTGCCCATCACATGGTGAAGCTTAGCACAGAATGGGCATTCAATGGAAATTCATTGGCTTAATTGATGTATGTGTATGTGTGTGTCATAGCTAAAGACTGATAGGGAATTAATGCCCAAAGAAGATAAAAAGTAGCAAATTAATTCATTGTGCTCTTGTATACTTTAATTCTGAAAGTTAATTGGTTATTTGATGAAAGCCCACGGCCTTGGTCAAAGATGTTAGCACAAGGAAAGATTTGATGAGCAGTGGCTGCCCAGTTTGAAATGAAAGACATGGAATTCAAGCACATTTATGAAATGCAAACATCAGTTAGCAAAGGTCTGGAACCAGGCACAACTTCTTCCTTAGATGATTCACTTTGAGCAGAGTCCAGACGGAGCTATGAAAATGCCAGTCATTAATTTGACAGAACTTCTCCCATGGGTTATCTGCTGTCATTTGTTCACTCAGTGAAACCTGGCTTCTAAAATTCCATTAGTTGGAAATTTATGATTCCTCAACTCAACCAGGTCAAAGGGTACTCTGGATCCCCTGAAAGAAAAGTGTTCTGAGCAAATGAACCCAAATCATGAAATTTCAAGGAAGCAGGTCAATGGGTAGAGATCAGAGGTACCCTGTAGCAACACAGTGGAATCTATTTGCATACAATTAATACACTAATTACAAAGCACTAGTCACTATTCACTGAGATAGGGGATATCCAGGTTAGGTAATGCTGGTAGCCTTATTAGGATTTAATAGCCTGTCTGTGTTTAAAGGTAACACAACTACCTTTCCATTAGATCAGAGTGAAGGTAAATGAGGGATAGAGGGAGAGGGATTTGCAGTTGCCATTTGCCCAAGGATTAACGTACCAGTCATTGGGCTAAATGCTCTACACACCATAGCTCTTAATTCCCCAGCCACTCTTAGATGGCATTATTTTTTTCATTTTACACATGAGCAAACCTGAGGTTCAGAGAGGTAAAGCCACCTACTCAAAGTTGCAAGACCACATACACAGGGTGCCAAATCCAGGTCATGTCTGACCAGAATGCACATCCTTCTCCCATCACAATCAGACCACACCATTTCCAAACCCTGTGGCTCCCAACTTCATTCATGCAGAGGGGCCTTCACGGATTAACACAGGAGCAAAAGGCTTAAACACTTCTGCATGTGTGTGTATGTGTGCTTGTGTGTGTGTGAAATGCCATGTAAACCATAATGAGGAACATCATTTCCACTGAGATCAGTTGGAAAACATTTTAAAAGTCTGACAAATCAATGCAGTGAGGTATTTGAGCAGTGGGAGCTTTCTTACCTCTCTGGTGCAAGTATAAGTTGGTAAAATCATTCTTAAGTGCAATTTGCTGCCATCTAGAAGAGCTGGAGGTGCATATTCCCCAGGACCCAGCATTTCCTCACCTGTAAGTATATGCCAGAGAAATGTTGGCCCATTTGCAGAAGGAGACATGTACAAGAATATTCATTGCTAGGTGGGCAGTGTATAGCTCAGTGGCAGAGCGCATGCTTAGCATGCATGAGGTCCTGGGTTCAATCCCCAGTGCCTCCATTAAAAAAAACTAAACATAATTACCTTCCCTGCAAAAACAAAAATAAATAGGATGATAAAAATAAATAAATAAATAAATAAATAAATAAATAAACAAACAAACAAACGAAGGGGAAAAAAAAGAATATTCATTGCTATAGTGCTTAAAATGCAAACAAAAAAGAAAAGGGAAAAAAAGAACTCCAAGCCCCAGCATAGAGCACTAACAAAACAATGTAGGAGAAAAAAAAAAAAAAGCTGCCAGAGACTATTAACAGTGATATAACATTTATTTTTTTAAAGTTGAGAACTATATGAACACATACAAAAATGGTAAAATTAGCAAAACAGGTACGGGGGAATTCAGAACAGTGGTTAGCCCTGAAGGAAAGGTGGGAAATGGTACCGAGAAGAGGCTTTGACTGTGTTTTGCAGTGCTTCCTTTCTTAAGCTGAATGTCGGGTACCCCAATGTTTATGAAAATATTCTCTGTGGCTTTTTTGGCCTGTCTCAATGTTTCAGTGTAATATAATTTTAACTTTATGATTTTTTAAATGATATTCTTTTTTTTTTTTAATGGAGGTACTGGGGATTGAAGCAGGACCTCATGCATGCTAAGCATGCGCTCTACCACTGAGCTATACACTCCCCCCTGTATAATATAATTTTAAAGGGGGGAAGGGGAGTGTTTTGGCTTCTATAAGAAATGCCACTGGGATACAGGGAGGGTGAGAGGGGGTCAGACTGTACATAAAACTAGGAGAAGCTTCTAATTTCCCATTGCTTAGCCAGAGGCACCCCACCATTGGTGGGTGGTCCAGCCAGTCACACAGCTGCACCCGGCAATGCCTACAAGCAGTCAGTGTGGCAACCTCCCGGGATGCCCCCGCGGCTGGCTACAATGCAGGGCGCGTTCCCTGGGAAGTCATGTTTCCTCCAGGTGAAGGATGGGATCGCTCCATCTCTGTCACCTACACGGAGAAGGAAGTGCTGTAGAGAGACAGATGAGATCATCTATTATCAAGTAGGCAAAAGAGAGAGACTGAGGAGGCACCTGGAGCTCGCCAGATGTTCCATCAATCATTAGAGTCGTGGGGAAGGTGAGCTTACCTCCTCCTCCCTGTCCCCCTGAGTCCAGCCTCCCCGGGGAAGAATTAAAGAGACTGGCTCATGGACCAGTTCCCTCAAAACTGCCTTGAGGGGTTGGGTTGGGGGTGGGAGCACTTCAGGCAGCCACAGAGGGCATTGCCGCTGGGCTATAAAAGTACCCTGGAAGAGAGGATAATCTGGAAGGTTTGTGTACCTGGGCCTGTGGTGAAGAATGATGAATATTTCCCTTAGAATTCTTAAAAGAAGGCCCAGCCAGTACTACATAGGTCATCGTCATCACTATCAACATCTTCATCTTGGGGGTGGGGTATAGCTCTGTGGTAGAGTGCCTGCCTCGCATGCACAAGGTCCTGGGTTCAACCCCCAGCACCTCCACTAAAACAAATAAATAAATAAACCTAATCACCACCGCCCCTAAAAAAATGAAATAAATAAATACATTAATTAATTAATTTAATAGAAAAAAAATCATCATCTGTATCAAATGCTCCTCTAAGCCAGGAACTCTGAGGCCAGTCTGCTCAGGCTGCCATAACAAACCCCACAGACTGGACAGCTTGAACGAATTGATTTCTCACAGTTCTGGAGGCTAGGAGTGCAAGATCAATATGTCAGCAGGTTTGGTTCCTTCGGAGGCCTCCCTCCTCAGCTTGCAGATGGCCACCTTCTCCCTGTGTCTTCACATGCTCTTTCCTCTGTGCACGTCTGTGTCCTCATTTCCTCCTGTTATGAGGACACCAGTCAGATGGAATTACAGCCCCACCCTAATGACCTTATTTTAACTGAATTACCCCTTTAGAACTCCTATCTCTAGATATAGGCACATGCTGAGCCCTGTCGGGTTTAGGACTTCAACACATGAATTTTGGGGACACAACTGGAGAGAAAACAACTTCAGAGAAATACAGTGAGTTTATTCATCTGATGATTCTTTGATCCACTGGGATCATCCACTTGGATTTATATTCCCTCTCATTCCTCTCTCTGTTCCCCTCCCCCTGCACTCTCTAAATTTTGACGTGTTAGAGGCTTTCACACTCACACGTGATATTATATCTTCTCTTTACAGCTGGAGTTAGAGCAAATTTAAAGCATCCTTCTAGGTGCAGGAGACAAGCCCTGGAAAATATCACTATCACAGCCAACATTGGCACAAATTCTCTTTTGAGTTGGGCTCAATGGCACTAATTAATTAGCTCCATGGATAACAACCGTCAGTCACTGGTGGACTCTTCTCTACAACTCTTCTTATTTGATTTTTAAGAATTATCAGCCAAGATGGGCTCAACAAGGCATGCACAAAGTGTTCTGGAATTTCCAATGGACAGAGAGGGGGTCCCCCATCAGACTGAATAACCCAAAGTTACAAAACCCAGAGTGAGGGCTGAGGAGAGGTGAGAATGGAGAGGAAGAGAGGGAGCCCCTGGTTTATAAACCAGCCCAGTTCATCAGAATTGTAGTGACAATGGTAGCTTCCTCCCTCCCTGAAGCCCAGGTCCCTGATCATCTTTCAGGCAAAGCTGTTCCGAGGCGGTCCCCTCCGTGGCCTTGTGGAAGAAGGAGCCAAGAACACCCCTTAACTGATACTGTGGTGACCAGCTTTCAGCAAACACAGACTATAAACATGATACGGCCTTAGGGAGTGGCATTGGGGAATCTTTGTATGACTAGAGTCATTATTTTTAAAAGCATTTGTCAAATTCCTCTGGACAATGCCCCAGATATATTTTTACCATTGCCTTCTGACCTTGGCTCAAAGTCTCTACGTGTGCTGTGGACAGAGCCCACTAACCTGTGGTTACCACTGGGTGTGTTAGAAAGGCCCTTCTCTGGGAGAACATGGTCTGCATCCCATCCTGTCATCACCATGGAGACAAAATGGTGCCCCGTCCATCCACTGGGGGAGACTGCCCCAAACAAGGGTGCGGTGCAGTCCCTAGATTAGCGCCTGGTGAAAAGAAAGCACTGTACACTAGTGATAATTATTATTCACCCTAAGCTCCGTGAGGGGCCTCACCTGCTCACCTTTGCCTAACGCAGAGACTGGCACAGAGCCAGGGCACCTGAAGGAAACGGTAGGTCCCAGGCAGAAGGAGCTGTTATCTGCAGCAATTAGAAACCAGGATTTTGCCTCTTAGGATGGAGAATAAGAGAGCTCCTTAATCCCACACGGACCCTCATTTTACACTTTATGATCTTAGAGCAAGGGAATTATGCTGCATGTAAATAGGCAACCTCAAAGGCTTACATACAGAAGGATTCCATTTACACAGTATTCTTGAAATAACAAAATTATAGAGATGGTTTCAGGTACTTTTATACACGAAACTGTTACATTTTGGACGATGACCTCCCTCACGCACGCTCCTCGGTACTTTCATTTGGTAGCATCTAATTCATCTCTCTTTAGGCCGTGGCCTCATCCAGGGTCTGACCCCTGAGGAGGTACTAAATATCAGCCTGTTGAACAAATAAGTGAATAAGCATATTGGGAATCCAGGCAAGGAGAGCAGAAGGAAGGCTGGGAATTGTAGGCAACCTAGACTAGAGACTTAGAAGCCCCAACAATCCACAAGGTGAATCCAAACTAGATGCCAGCCGACATCCCCACAGAGACTTCTTGCCAGGAAAGGTGTGCTTTTGAGGGCCAGATAGCCCTGGGGGCCTGGGAAAACAGGTGAGTGGCTACCCCTGGCCAGAGGCAGATCACAGCTGGAGGGAGACCTTGAAACTAGGGTCCAGAAATGGGCACGTGGGCCCAACAGACTGTTCTTTGGGAAATGGCTTCTCTAGGTTGGGGGAGTTTAGAAGAGGCTTGGGTCTCCTTGAGGTGCCCTTCTGAGCCAGCTCTGTCCCCAGCTTTCTCCCCTTCTCCCTGTGCTGGCTCAGGTCCTCCACACCCTCCCACCCTGCTGGGCCCAGATGTGTCCCCACCCACTCATTATCAGTGCCTCCTGCCTTATAAGTGTGTCTAAAACTTTCAGACCGTATGGATCCCACAACACACACAGAAGCTTCTGGAAGCTGGAGACGTGTAAGTTCTTTGAAAGTAATTTGGAAATGGCTGTGTCAGGTCACTGCCCGGCTGACAGGAACGACCTGACATCCCCACCTCTTCCAGGAGCCCGCTGTTCAGAGACAACTTGAAGTCAGCCCCTTGAAGGGGGGAATGAATTCTGTTTTTAAGGAAATGGAGCTGAAAGCTTTAACCTCGAATCATAAACAGAAGCAATAAATTAGAGGGAGGCCAGCAAACAGGAAATTATAAGGGGAGAGGCCCGGGGAATACCCAGGGAAGAAGAGGACTCCCTTGGGCGATGCAGTCAGCAGCCCTGCATGGAGATGCTGGTAACAGGGCCTGGAAGGCCTGGCTGCGCGAACCACAGTGGGAGGAGTCTGGCCCGGGGGATGTTCCGAGGCTGTCTTTCATGAAGTTCTCTGTCCAGTTGTCCCCAGAAGCCCAATCGTAGGCACTGACCTTTTAGGTCAGAGAAAGGGACAAAGATCTCACTGAGAAATGGATATCCTTTTGTAAACCAGTGAGGAGGGCACAGTGCAAGCTCTTGAGGGGGACTTGCAAAGAGAGAGTATATTTCTAGCACTTCTCCAGCTGCTGACCTGATTTGCCACTTTGGGCAATTTGCATAAATGTCCAGGCAATTCCACTCAGCAGCTGTTCTGAGGGCTTGCTCTGGGGAAAGGCGGAGATAAATGAAATATGGCTCTAGTTTTCCAGAGCTCCACAATGTGGTGGGAGAGGTGGAAACACTGGCCACAAAGCCCAATATCAAGCAAGGCAGATGATGATGAGGTGGCCCACATCAGTAGGATGTAAGGATAAGTAGTGGAAGCAAACTAAGTGTCCATCAACTGATGAACGGATAAAGAAGATGTGGTATAAACATACATATATACAATGGAATACTACTCAGCCATAAAAAAGAATAAAATAATGCCATTTGCAGCAACAGGGAAGACCTAGAGATTATCATAGTAAGTGTAGTAAGTCAGACAGAGAAAGACAAATAGCATATGACATTACTTATATGTAGAATCTAAAAAAAAACAATGATACAAATGAGCTTATTTAAAAAACAGGAGCAGATTCACACACATAGAAAACAAACTTATGCTTACCAAAGGGGAAAGGATGGGAGAGGGATAAATTAAGAGTTAGGGATTAACAGATACAAACTACTATATATAAAATAAACAACAAGGACCTACTATCCAGCACAGGGAACTATATTCAATATATTGTAATTATTTATAATGAAGAAAATCTGGAAAAGAATATATGTATGTATGTATAACTGAATCACTTAGCTGTACACCTGACACTAAAACAACATTGCAAATCAACTATACTTCAATTAAAAAAAAAAAAAAAAGAGGTCAGAGTCAGGTTGCAAATCCAGCTTTGCCACATCTTAATTGATGGACCCTTGACAAGTTATTTCACCTCCCGGAACCCCAGTTTCCCAGATCTCGTCTCTGTGAATACCTGCTAGGCAAGGAAAGTAGATGAATATGAATCATGTGGACAGAAAGGTCCAGGACATTGTTCTGAAGCTGCCTGTATGTGAACTGAGGTTTGAGGGCTCACATCTAGAAGCACTGTTGGCAGTTGTATCATCCAAGAACTAAAAAGGAATCGGAAGTTGTCATCTGGAGAGGAAACTGTCTCTGAGTTTGGAGCCAGGTCAGTGCCTACCAAATGTTTACTGAAAGAATGGAAGAGAGAGCAAGAGAATGAGTGGAGTAAATCTGAGAATTCAATCAAGACTGACTCTCTTACATCTGAACCAGATCCTCAGCTGAACCCCTGAAAATAAACGAAATTTTATTTATTTGTTTTTTTATTTAACGTTCATCAGGCATTATACTCAGCGCCTTACCTGAGTAAACTAATTTCGTGCTCACTACAAGCCAAGGAGATGATGTTCTTATTATTCCCATTTCACAGATGAAGAACCTAAGCTCAGAGAGGTAAAGTTTCTTGCTGAAGGTCACGTAGCTAAAAAAGTAGCAAAGCCAGGTTTCAATCTCCAGCATTTTGGCTCTGGGGAAACCATGCTGCTCCTCCAGTAAGGGGGCTGACGTGGTGCCCAAGGGCTTGAGGGGGCGTGGTTACCGGTCCCATCCTTCTACAACAGTCAGCTCAGACATGCGGCCCCTGAGAGGGTGTCCAAAGCACAAGGCCTGCCCTTGGCCTCTGGTTTGAGTCAGGGGGCCCAGTTTAGGGACTTCATCACCAAGCCCCCTCAAAACTACCATGCCTTCCTTCTCTGAGCCTGGGGCCCGATTCTGTGAAGTGTCCTTGAGTCTACAGCACCCTTCCACTCCAATTCTCCCAGAAAAAGCCCTTACCTGGTTCCTCTCCAGGGCCTCAAGCAAGAAAGGCAGACACGTCTGTCCTTGTGCCAAATGTGGCTGACCAACACTGGCCACCTGCAACACTGAGTGGAAAAGGGCTTGGAGGTCACACCCGAACTCACCAAGAAAGTGAATTCACCTGGTCCGTCATTGAGGGCCCCATGGGCATGGAACACAGGTTTTCTGTCACTGGCTTCACATTTCACTCAACCCCATGCCTGAGGCCCCTGGTCCTTTGCCTTCTTGACCAACTGGGCCCAATGCCATCCTCTGGTTCCCAACGGGCTCTTAACCATTATGTCAGGATGTTACCAAACCAGGTTCATTTGCCCCACACGCTTGCACTGCAAGCCAAACGCTGAGATGCAAAGGTTTGCAGCAGAGAAATAGTTTATTTCCGAGGCACCAAGCCAGGAGATGGGAGAACAAATTTCACATCTGCCTCTCCGAAGATGAGATAAGGAGGCAGGAGGGTCCAAGATGTGGAGAAAGGTGATAGGAGGTAAGAAAAGTGAGGTAGTAGGTGATCTGTGGAGGTGTAGTCCAGCCTCCTGGTCTCCATTGGACACATATTCAGAAAGTGTAACATGAGCATGTTCTAAGGGTGGATTGGTTCTCTGATGCCAAAAAATCATCCACTGGATATTCACGCAGGTTAAATTGAATGGTCCATGGTCTCAACCTGTTTGAACTAAGCAAGAACTAGCTCCAAGTTCCTGGGGGGAGGAGGGTGTAGCTCAGTGGTAGAGCACATGCTTAGCATGCATAAGGTCCTGGGTTCAATCCCTAATACACCCGTTAAAAAAAATCTAATTATTTCCCCCCAAAATAAAAATAAAAACAATAAAAATTAAAAAAGAACTATTTCCAACTTCCTAAAAAACAACCTAAGCAGCTGTTAATATAGTGACCCATCCGTCAGAGAGGCTGTCTATAAGAAAGCTAGTGGGAGTTAGTGGAAAATCCACTAAAAACAAGCAACTGAAAGCAACCAAGGCAGGTTAGGTTTGGTGCAGGTCTAATCAGATTAGCCCTCGGTTTCAAGGACTCTTCTGGTTGTAACAGAAATCTAGCTCTATACAAGCAAATGAAAAACAGGAAGGAACTGGTTCACATCCCTGGCTCATGTCGGGGCAGATGTCTCATCCTCTCCATCTCTCTGTTTTCTTCAGTCATAACTCATTCTCACGCAGTTTCTCCCCATCAAAAATGGCTGCCAATAGTCCTAAATGTGTTTTTTATCTATCATTTCAACCAAAGTCCCAGAACTGAATCTCATTAGCTTGAGTTGGGTCAACTGACCATCCCTTAACCAACCGCTCTGGCCAGGGGATGCCCCAGTCACATGACCGCCCCTGAAATGGATGCAGAGTCGGGAGTGAGGTGAATTCCACTAACATTTTATGAGGAGAGGAAGCGGGCTGGTTCTCCAAAGGATACTTGAGGTGATTTTTCCAGAAGAGGTGGGAATGAATTCTGACACAAAGACATCCGATGTCTACCACGACTCCCAAATACTTGCCCTCATTTAATGGGTATATTTAGTTTCCAGATCTCCCTCCTGTTCTGGGCTGTTCCTTGGTGTGTGTCTGTTTCTAAGAGACTTGTTTTAAAGGTCAGTGTCAGCATTTATGAGAAGGAAAAAGTTGCTTGTGCTATTGAAGGGGACTGGATCCTGGGTATCCATGTGTCTTTCCTCCTTTCCTCTATGGTGACATCAAGTGGCTGTGCTAGAGCTGCCTTCCTCCCAGTACTGACCAAGGGAAGAGAGGTCAGGGGTCAAAGGCCATGCCACAGGAACTGATACCTGTACCGAAGGGGAACGATCGCAGGGGAGGGAGGTCCCAGAATGTTCTTGGTGCCACCGCTCCAGTGTCTAACTTTCCTCCATCATCACTGCTACCTGACCCTCCTGCCAGGCTCCAGGTGGGAAGGAGCTAAAGGAAAGAGGCATTGGGCCAGGAAACCCCGTGGGCTTCTGAGGAGGAGCATGATATAACAGCATGTCAAGTAGGTTCTTTCCAGGAGAAGTGTTCACGAGCTGGATCAGAGCTGAGAGTCCAACAAACTGGTCAATCAACTAGCCAAACTCACCTACCATTCTCTGGGTTTATTCCCATAGACCTCAGTCCTGGGAAAATGGGTTCTTTGCCAGCTCCCATCAGAAAGGAGTTTGGCAACTGGAGATTTTTGTTTTAATTATGGAAACTTTTAAGATATCATAAAAAATGTAGAGAATAATCTAATAACACCCCCGCCCCATATCCATGACTGAGCTTCAAGAATTATTAACTCAGGGCTACTTTTGTTTCATCTACAGCTCCACCCATCCCCTCTCCACCCTGGATTACTTTGAAGCTAATCCAGACATCATATATTCTTAAGATGCTCATATCGTAAGTGCCCCTGAAGATCTGGAGATTCCATTCTCCTTGAGAAGAAAGGAATCTGGCCTGTTATTACCACGTCATTTAGCAAAGGAGATACTGCCCTCCCTCCTCCACAAACATGGCCCAAGTCTCCCTATTTGATATTATACTTTGCATCTTTATGGGAGGAAAATTGCCATCCAGTTATCCTTGCCTGGAAATGCTCAGCTGGAGTGACTGTGCTGTTATCTCCCTGGGTACCCCCACTGACCTCATCCTGCCATCTTGCCCACCCTCAGCTCCGCCCTCTTTCTGGGTCCAAAGCCTGGTTCTCTGACCTGCTCCTACCTCCCTCTTTCCTGACTTTTGGATTCCTCGCCCTCCTTCCCCAGGATCCCAAGACACACAGATGATCCAGGGAACCCTGATAGCCTGGAAAAGCCTCTTTCTCACTTCATCAACCCCGCACAGAACCACCTCTCTCCCATGCACTGTCCCAGCCCGCAAGTTGCTGCAGACCCTGGGATCGAAGAGAGAAGTGAGCGTCTTCTCTGAACACGCACCGACCTTGTGCTTTCTAACTGTATGTTATCTCCAGCCAGCCATACTCCTTGAATAACTCATAAATGCAAAAGAAAGTTTGAGAGGGGGAAAAAAAAACGCAACGAAAATTATTATTATTACTTAAAGAGCCAGAGAAAGATAGCGAGGTCCTTCTAAAGTTACAACACCATCTTTAGCAGCTGCAGGGTTCATTAAAGCGAGGGGCCGGGGGAGGGAAGATAGGGCATATTTCAAAGCTGACGGCTGCAGTAACAAAACGCGAGGGGGGTGTTGTGTGGAATACGCCAAGTGTTTGAAGTGGACAAGATTTCTAGCATGTTGCCTTGATGCCTGTACATACTTAATAACAGATGTTTGGTCTCTCTAGGAAGATAATTGTCCTGCTGGAAGGTTGACTTGACCTGCCTGAGCCGTCCGGCTTCGAACGTGGCTGCAGGAACAAACGAGCCCAGCTTCTCCCTTTTTTACTGGGGGAATGCTCAGCCACGTTTCCTTTTAAGCACATAATTACTCGGCGGCAACTGAAACCCATCCATTCCCCTCTCCTAATGGCCACGGAGCCATTCTGCCATAATTTATGGGGACAGGGTTCAAAGTTTTAATAATATTTGGATAATATCATTGCCCACACGTCGGTGGCGTCGTGATGAATAGAAGGAGAGTGGGCTTATTTCGATTCCATGCATGACAGCTCGAGCCTTAACGACTGGGTGCCCGGCATGGCCTTTATGGAAACTGCCACCGGGCCATCAGCTCATGAATTATAGATCTGGGCGTGAAGGATTATAAACAGCAGTGGGATCACACGGGGACGCTTGTTCATGAGAAACTGTCCTGTTAGCGCCTCTTCCTTATGCAGATAAATGAATTGCGGGGAATACCAAAACGGCGTAAATAAACCCTTAGCGTGTAACATATTAGCACGTCTACATAAAAAACCCAGCGCCAGGCCCTGCTTGGGGATATTTATGTTTATACTCTCTGCTCAAGTGGCTCCCTGGTTTTTTGGCTGCTTCCTGCTCACCTCATAATTCCCACATCCTAACGGCACCTCTGGGCATGTTCCTCAGATGCTCTGCGGAGCCTGTTGGCAGGTGTACACCAGTTTGCTCAAAGAGTCCTTTGGGGCAGGCAGATGGGTAAAGGATGCTCAGCCGATTCAAGACAGGCTTTGTTAGAATTGCCTTGGTGGAGGCGTGGAGTGCCCTCAAAACACGTGTGCGCTACATCCAGGCAAATGCTAACGGAAGAAGAGGCATCTATGCCCCGAGAAGCAGAAAGGAGGGACGGGGTCCCAGCCAGAAGCCTTAGAGATGATCTAGCTCAACCCACACCACAGCCAAAGAGCAGGTGGCAAAAGTAAGACTGAGAAGAGAAGGAACTCCCCCTAAATTATGCAACTTTGTTGCCGAGTCAGGATTCCTGATTCCAGAGTGTTGCTCTAGGCTGCCTTATCTGGCCTGAGTTTTCTCTCCCCCAAATGTAAACATTCAACACCAGCCCCAAATGATAGTGTTAAGACTAAAACTGCATTTGCCAGCTTCCTCCTGTTCATCCGGACTGACTCAGCCTCAGCTTTGACAAGGTTCGCGTGCCGCGAGCAAACGGTGAACTTACACACTCGAGATCCATTTAATCTGAAGGATTTATTTGGAACGAACAGCAATTATAGCTGCACCTCAGAATGACTAGGAAATGGCACATTTAAATCTCTTTAAATAGCTTACTGGCACTCTAAATAGCTCTCTCCGGCGCCCAGGTTCTGATCTTGACCTGTCACTCGCCTGGACCTTGTCGCAAGAGACCAGGAGCAGGTGCAAGCAAGTTTTCAAAGATTGCAGTTTTTCTTTCTCTAGCGTGAGGCACTGTATATGATGCTTTCTGCTTTCCAAAGCATCTAAAGACAAGTTATCTTTTTTTTATAGTGCTAGGAGAAAGGAGACAGCAGAAAGGCAATAATATTTATCAAGGCTCAGAATTTTATTTTAATTATTATACCAAAAATTAACTGTGGGGAGATTCACAGTCTTACAAATTTTAACACATACAGAGTCCTGTAGCCACCAACACAATCAGGATACAGAATGGGGTTATCACCCCCCAACAATCTCCCTCTTGATGGCCTTTTATAAAAATCAAATCTTCTCCCAACCCCAACCCTTAATCCCCATCAACCACTGAGCTGCCCCCCATCACTATTTTTCTGTCTTGTGAGAACATCCTATAAATGGGATGATACAGTACCTCACCTTGGGAAACTGGTTTCTTTCACGGAGCATAATGACTTTGAGTTCCATCCATGTAGTTGTCTGCATCTAGTACAATTTTTTTTTTTTAACTGAGTCATATTCAACTGCAAAGACTCAACATAGAGTCAGGATATACCAGGTACTTTATGGGATGACAACCTCCCATAAAAGTAGATGTGGATTCCAAGTGTCAACTCACCCAGCTGTCACCCAGCACCTATGACACTCTGTCTGAGTATATTTATTCTATTAACTCATTTACTCTCTCCACAAACCAGTGGGGCAGCTACTAGCCTGATGTCCATTATGCAGACAAGAAACTCAAGCAATAGAGAGGTGACTTGGCAGGCCCAAGGTCATGCAGTCGGTAAGTACAAGAAACCATGGTAAAGTTAGAACCGGGTCCGGCCTTGTGTTTCATAATGGGAGCTCTTAAGTGTAACTGTTTCCGGCAGTGAGATGAGAAATTTAAGCCTCCTGGGAGGTGGAAAGACTGATAGCGTTCCCTTCCAGAGGCAGGCCACGCTGGAGGTTGGGGACAACTGATGTGACCAGAAGACAAGAAAAATGAGCCAGGGGCTCCCTCTATACCCTGTCACTAAGGCCAGCTCACAGAGTTTGCCCCCACCTACACACATCGCAGGGGAAAACCATACCTGGCATGAATACAGTGGCAATAAAAAGGAAACATCTCAACCACTATCCATCCTGCCTGGTCTCAGGGATTGAAAAGGAGACCAGACTTGAGAGTTTGGAATTAATTCCCATGAATCCTGGGGCTGCTGACCTCAGGTCCCCAGAAGGGCAACCATCAACCATCTACGTCTTTCCCAGCCTGAGATACTGCTGCTGCCTTTAGGACCACAACTGGCCATAAACATAGATATGGATTCCAAGGGTCAACTCATCCAGTTTTGTACAGATGGGGAAACTGAGGCCCAGGAAGAGATTGGGCTTGTCCAAAGCCACACAGCCAGTCAGGAGCAGATCCAGGCCTATAGCCTAGACCCCTTCGTCCACTGATTTCCTCATCCAAGCATGCATTCAACAAACACTGTACTTACCACATGCCTAGCACTTTTCTAGATACTGAAGACAAATGATGAATAAGACACAGCACCTGCCTTTATGGCGTTATAGTTTGGGCGGGAAGAAAGACATTAAACTAATGATCACAAAGAAATAGATCACTTAAAACCATAATAATAAAGGCTATCAAAGTGTCTCAAGACTCTCAGGCAATACATTTCCCAATAAACCCGCTGCTTCCATTTCTTAAAAGGAGGAGGGTAAAGATTCCTGCAGGGGTAGAGGCCTCCAGGGGCCCTCTGAATAAGGTCATGCAAAAGTATAGTTCTGGACTTCCATGGCTTTTTATCATAGATGTCCAATGCTGGCTCCCCAGAAATCACTAACAACATGTCGATAAGGCAAAGCTGGTGCCAGGGAAAGCAGCCCCTTAATAGAGCTTGGGTAGCATCTTAAAGAGGGAAAGGCATCCTTCATCAGTGGAATCTCAAAAAATGACCCAAGAGAACTTACTTGCAAAACAGAAACAGACTGACAGACATAGAAAACAAACTTATGGTTACCGAAGGGGAAAGGTGGGTAGTGAGTTGGGAGTTTGGGATTTGCATATACACACTACTATATATAAAGTAGATAAACAGCAAGCTCCTGCTGTGTAGCACAGGGGACTGTACTCAACATTCTGTAATAAACCATAATGGAAATGAATATGAGAAAGAATATGCATACATATATATATAACTGAATCACTTTGCTGTACACCAAAGACTAACATAACATTGTAAATCAACTATACTTCAATAAAGCAAAAAGAAAGGGAAAGAAAAGGTCATTTTTGCTGAGATCCTGAACTCTGGTTTCAGGAGTGTTTTCAAAGTGGTCAGAGGGCGAGCTGGTTAGAATTGGCGTAAGATCATGTTAAAATAGTTGAGGATGGAAACAGCAAGGGGATGATCTTGAGGGGAGGGTTTCAAAGAGTCTTGGGGGTATCAAATGTTGTTGGAAGCTTTCTGTGGAAGAGTTCATGGGCTGTTCCTGTAGTGATCAGTAAAGTTCATCAACTGGACAGGAGTATTCGTGGCATGGTAAAGTGATGCTAATGAAGACGACAGAGCAGCGAAGCCACGTCACTGTTAAGACACGAAGCTACGCAGAGTAGATGGCTTTGGTTCTCATACAGTAATACCTGTTCATTATAAACCAGCCAATAGGGGCAATGATGATGATGATAATGATGTTATCCAGCACTCTGTGCCCAGCAGTGGGTGTTAGGAAGGGGTGGGGAGATCTACTTACAGATGCTGACTCAAGCTGAGGGTGGGGAAAAATCCTCAGCCAAGTTCCCCAGCTTGAAGCAAGAGAACCAGGATTCAAATGTAAGTCTGTCTGCCTCTGACCATGTTCTGTTGTCATGTAGTCAAAAGCCAGGAAGATAAACATTGCCTGTGATCCCATCACTGATAACTAGTCCCCAACCTTGCAGGGCTCATCCTTTCCATCTTTTTTTCTGTGCATATATAAACATACATAATTTTAGTCACAGTTCAATTATTTTTACTCCACTGTCCCTAGCTCTTTGCTTGAGCACATTTTTCTTTTTTGCTGGCACAGATCCATGGCTGCTTTTTCTGGAAAAAGAAACATTGTGAAGATCCTTAGGAAACTGCTCTTCCCTCTTCCACTCTCAGCCATGCCATTCAAGGGGGGTTCAGCATCCCCCCACTTCCTGTTTCAATTACCCAGGTCTGGCCGACTGACTTGCATTTGAATCAAAATGATTGATTCTGGGAGAGTCAATCATGCTATGAAAGCTGGGCCCAGGAAATTCTTCCTGGGACTTTTTCTGAGACCCCTGGGGGAAATTGTCCACTTTTCTCCAGAATTTTAGGCATGAAGATTCAATAAGCTTAAAGTTGCCAGGGGCCACCTTTGCCATTAACCAGGGAAAGTCTGCCTGAAAACAAAGCCCAGAAAGAAGAAAGCAAGGCCAACATGCAGTATTCTGATAAGTTGCCTGAGATTCTGGATCCAGCTATGCCTGAAGCTTCTTGATCTCTTTTGAACAAGGCAGGCATAGAAGCCAATAAATTCTGTTCATAGCTTAAGCTAGTATAAGTCAGATTTTTAGCCCATAAACCTAAAAATTGACAGGCTTTTCCCAGCTGTTCAAAATCCTTGGATCTCATACCTAAGTCTGGACACTTGAGATACAACCTTGGAATAATTCACAATTCCATGGTAACTACCCACAGCGAATCGCTTTAGCAGCAGTTTATACAGTTCAAACCTTTCTATTTTGTGTCAGCTGCTCATTCTGATTTGAATATTCTTTCCCCCAAGTCTAACCAAAGGATTTGGCCTCAGACTGGAAGCTTCAAATTAAGGATCTTCTCTGTGAAGTCTGCCACCCTATCCCCACCACTATCAATACCAACATCGTCACCACTTTACCACCACCATCACCACCTTACCACCACCATCACCACCATCTCCACCACCATTGCCTCCACCACCGCCACCACCACCTGCACTGGATGGATCACAGCGCCTTTGTGTCATTTCAGAAGGGCTTTCACAGCACTGCTGGGGGTTAGCAAGTTTTTTTGTGCAAGTTATTTGTGTCCTCACTGGATAAGGAGCCCCTTGAGGGCAGAGACCCTCTGCTTTAACACTGAGCCCCCAGCGGCTTGCACATGGCCTTGCCCAGAGCGAAAGCTCAGACAGGACAGAGAGTGATGGAACACGAGATTCTGATGAAACCCAGAGCCAGTGGAGGAAGCTGAGGCAAGGTTTTTGATTCACCCCAAAGCCCCATCATGATGAGAAGGATGATGATGACGATGATGATGATGAAATGTAGCACCTTCTGCCAGTCACTGTGCCTGAGACTGAAGGGGAGGTCTGGGCAGGGCTCCCCCTCAGGGGGAGCCCACTGGGTAGACTGAGAACTTCTTGGAGGCTTGTCCTAGCTTGGATTCAATCAATGCTCGGACCCCTGAGTCTTGCCAAACAGGAACCAGAAGTCAGCCAATATTTATGAAATGAAATCATCCTTCTTTTCACTTATTTACTTTTTAACCTTGGAATTAACCCCTTAGTGTAGTAGTTCTCAGATTTCAGGGGTGCATCAGAAGTCCCCCAGAGGGCTGGTTAAAGCACAGATTGCTGAACCCTTACCCAGAGCTTCAGATTCAGCAGGTGGATGCGGGGCTGATGACTGACATTTTTAACAAGTTCCCTGGTGATGCAGACCCTCCTGGTCCTGGGGCCCCATTTTTAAGAACTGCTGCCCCAGTGGAAGGAGAGTGAGAAGCCCCTGGGAGTGTGAATTGGGAAGCTCAGGAAGGACCAGCCCATTTTCCTGAGTCCCACGTGCACCGTCAGGGCAAAGGTCAGAGGCCTCATCAAAGAGTCCAGCAGAGAACCTGCGGCTGGAGCAGAGGCGGATTCTACCTGGGGAAGGGGGTGAGGGGCCTCCCGTTTAGCCAACAAGTAGAAGGGGTGGAATCTGCAACCGGACCTGCTTTTTTGAGTAAACACGTTGCAGGGCGGCCTGTGTAAACACGCATTGTCTACTGGCGGATTAAGAACGAGCAGAGCTGGGTTTTTTTTTTTTTTTCTTTCCTCCTTTTTTTTTTTTTAAAAAAAAAAAGCACTGAGAAAAGCCATTAAGGGATTAACACCCCGATTTATGAAAATGGAGGATGATAAAGGAACAATGGGGTGACAGCATTGTGTAAACGACATTGATTCATTTCAGAGACAGGACTGTTAACTGGGAGAAATGGAGAAATAAATGGGACAATGAGGAGATGCTTTTACCAGCTTGTCATTAATTAGCCGAGAGTACAATTGTTTTATTGTCCTTTTTGAAAAATACAAAATTGGTAGGAAAATACAAGCACTGAGCGAAGCGGTTATTCCATGTCACGGGCTGACATCTGCTTTTCCTTTTCTCTTAAAGCTCGTCTCCGGAAGTGGTTTTTTTAGGGAGGAAAAGAGACTCCCCTCAGCCCTCCCCACGAAAGGTTCTTGTGGGGTTTGGGAATGAAATGACCCCCTCAAGTACACCTCAAATTTCCCAGCAGCCAAGGGCGACCTCTCAGATAGAAAGACCCCTTGGTCCTTCCCCTGGAGGGAGTAAGGGGTAGGAAGTGGGAGGTGAGCCGGCTGCGGCGGGGCGGGGGTTGCAGGGGATGGCCGGAAGGATGGCATGGACTTGGGGCCCTGGAGACTCACAGAGTGGATGTACAGTGTGTCTATGTGGACTCCTGATGGGATGAGCCGGGCCTGTGCTGTCTGGATGGTCCTCCCCAGGCTGGCCTGGGGCAGAGCTGCAGCAGCCCAGAGGAGCGGGGCTGCGTGGTCTGAGTCTTGGCCACCTCTCCCTTTCTAAGCGCCATTTATAAATCTGAGCATCCCATGTTTAGATTCTAATCTGTCAGATATAGAAAAGTTGGCCAACTGTGACTATTTCTAGAAAGAGTCCAACAATCACACAAGGGTTAATAGAACTTATTTTAAAAAAAAAAAAAAAAAAAGAAAGAAAGAAAGAAAGGAGCTCCCAGAAACAGTGTGCCTGGCAAAGAAACTGTAAACAGCTTTCCCATTGTTCTTGCCTTTGTGACTACTGGTCATTGTTTGCCCTTTAATCTGCAAACACTATGGATATAAATATAGCTCTCTTAATAGCATTGTATCTTTACAGGCAAAGATAAAACAATGGATCTTTACATTTCTAAGTCTTATATTTCTATAAAGATATCTTTATGCAGGAAGATTATCTGTGTATGTCTCACATATAAATGGCAAGCGATCATAGACGTTTATGCATACACACCACACTCAGTGTCTCCCGTGTACCAGGCACTGCTTTAGTGCTGGGCGTACGGCACAAACAAGAAATCTCCCCCACTCCCATCCTTTATAGAATTTACATGGCTGGCTCTGTAATAAAAATAGGTCACATAATATTTAATGCCCTGGAGAAAAATGAAGCAAGTCTGAGAGTAGGGAGCTGCTGAGAGGTGTTATGTTATATGAAGTGGACAAAAGGAGGTCTCATGGATAAGATGCCAATTGAGCAAACTCCTGAGCTTGCAGCCTTGCAAAGGGAGGGTGTTCCAGGCAGAGGGCAAAGCAAGTGCAAAGGCCGGGAGGTGGGAGCGTACTTAGCAGGTTTGAAGCACAGAGAGAACTAAGTTAGATGAGTGAGAAAAAGAGAAACAAAGTCCAGGACAAGGTCCTTTGAAGGGCATTAGCGTTCTCTTAGAGGGAGATGAGGGCCATTGAAGGGCTCTGAGCGGGGGAGTGATATGATTTAATGTTTGCGTTAATGGGGCCACTCTGGTTTCAATGGACAGAACAGACCAAAGATTGTGGGCATATTTAAGATGCTCACCTAGACCACACATTTCAGGCACCTCCTGGGGCCAAGCAGGTGATGAAGGGAATGAACAATAGAGAATGGTAGGGAGTGTGGCAAACAGGAGCCTGCCTGCTGATGGAAAGGGGCAACTCCTACTCAGCATCCGCTGCTTGTTGAACTTGAAAGATTTGAATACAGTAGCCATCTCTTGTCATCTGAAAGTCAGGCTCCATGTTCAAGTGAACTTCCCTGATTTTAAACTTTTTACAACTAAACAATGCAAGCTTGAGGCCCAACAAACCACTAGTTTATACTCTTTCCTGAATCTCTTATCAGGCAAGGAGAACTCATACAACAGATCTTCTTACCTTTTACTATCTGGCTGCCAGGAAGCTCAAGGATAAGTTCAGTTTTAAAGCATTGTAACTGTATTGCATAAAATTCTTGGCAAAATCATCTCCTTCCTTCTTCCAGTTCTCATAGATTAATATGATCTTTAAACATGCAGTTAAAGACCATGTGTGCTTTTTATAATAAGCAACCTCAAATTATGTTATGTGAGGGATGAATTCTGACTCAACTAGGCTCTAAGATAATAGCTACTGTGATGACACTCTTTTATAACCAGGAGGGGTGCTCAGGAAAATAAAAGGATTGTGATAACTTCCCTTATTAAATGTTCGCCTGATGCTTGTGAAGCTCATGCTGTCATGTCTGCAGATTTCCCCAGGAACAGAGCTGGCTGTCACTTCTCTGCATCCCCCGCCCTTACAGATCTGCTATAGCCAATCCTCCCCTTTCTGACTTCTCCTGTTCTGCCCAGTGATTTGGCTTGAAATGAGCCCTGTCTTCAACATTCACACTTCCACGGCCAGCTCAGTCTCCCTAGAAAGACACCTCTGGCTCATGCCAATTGCAACGCATGCAAACCCTTTAGACCAGGGATCCCACCTGCCAATTCTGGTCAGATGGAAGCGACTGCTGAAAACGCTCATGTTAAGAAGGAATCTGAAGCCATGCTTAGGGGAAGGAGGCAAATGCAGGCTGCCAGATGAGGGATGTCTGCCGTCATTAACAAGTAGGCCTTTTTCTGTGGTGTGAGGAGGGACAGGACAGAAATGCTCCCTTCTAATAGAATCACCTACAGGTGAAATCAGAGGCCACAACCCTGCTTTGTTTGGCCATCAGTCGCCAGCCTCTAACGCTAAGAGCGCTGCTTCAAACTCTGTCTTCTACAGGTTCATCACTTTTGTCAAATTCCTTAACCTCTCTGAGTTTCAGTTTCCTCCTTTGTAAAATGGGGCTAGTCCTTGTGCCCTATTTCTCTATAAAGACCTTTAACTCAGTTGTTAAGTCTAAACAGTCCATCAGTACTATCTATTGTTGCCTTCATTATCATTATTTTTCCCAGGGTCACTCTTGGGTCCACCCTTGCCCAGGTCTCACCACCTTCCCCCATCATGCCCTACCGTTTCCCCTGCGCTCCCGTCTTGCCCGTCCCCCTGCTGGAATAGGTCATCAGCTTTCATGGTCTCGGGTTGCTGACAAGGCTCAGCTGCACCTCAGTGTCTTGCTCCCTACCTCAATTCTGCTCTGTTCTGGTGTCTCCCAGCAGCTGACTCTGTCCCAGGACCAAAGATCCGATTGATTCACTGGACCCTGCATCATCATTTCCACTCATGGACACTTTGCCCAAAGAAGAGCCCACCCTGCACCCTGTGTGCAGAAAGGCCAGACAGAGCCCCTGGTGTCATCCATAGCACAGCCTGAGAGTCCTCATCGGAAAGTTTCCAAGAGGCTGATGGACAGGTGGTTGAGGTATCAGCCCACGGCTCTGACTGTGTCCTGCACTAGACCATGAAGAGCCTGGAGGAACGGACCTACCACGGTCTTCAGGTGGCCCCAGCCCTGGCACCGGAGGACATTCCAGTATTGATTCTTCCCCAAAAGGGTGAGATAGCATGGCTGGGCCCCTTGGACTCTGCAGACCTAAGCTTTTAAATCAGTGGAAAGGGGTAAGATTGCTATTTCACTGAGTTCCTGCAAAAGCGTATGATTTACTTATGGAAAAAAAGAAAAATTAGGGAATTCCTGTGATTAGTCCTCTTTCAAGCTGTTTCCTAAACTCTCTGTTAGTCAGCCACTGACTGAAGTGTATTAGTCAGCATCCTTCCTCAAGTGACAGTAGCCCCAGTTACTCTGCCTTTGGCCCCAATCAATACAATGATCACAGTAAGGGACTGGCTGGCTCATGAAACTGAGAGGTAGCGGGAGGGTCAGAAATCCTGGCTCCACTGGTGTCTCTGCCTTTTGATTTGAGAAGTAGCTCATCCTGGACTCAGGAGCCGGATGCCCTGGGCTCAGAGGCTGGCTCTGCCACGTTGGAGCTGCAGGACCTTGGGTGAGTCACTCAGCTCTCTGGCTTGGGTGTCCCCATCTGTTGACATCTGGTGGTACCTACTTACAGAACTGCTGTGAGAGTTATAATAACCCCTGGCACATAGCAAGAACTATAGCACTGTTCCCTGCTACGGTTATGACTTTTCTGGGGGAAAATTTTGGATAGTTATTCTTTTTGGTTGCCCTGACCATTAAATTCCCACTTATTTGGGGGTAATTTGCCACTTTTTGATTCCTGGAAGGAACAGAGTACGCCTCTCAGCAAAGGATAAAAATGATAATTTCCACTCTCTCAGGATCCTTTGCAGCTGTGGAGGAGGCATGTTACCTGTGTTCCATTAATCAGAAATGTCCACCGAGGTTATTAATTGGGTCCCTGTAATATAAAAAGTTTGGGACTGAGAAGCTTTCTTAGGCCAGTGGTGGCCATCGCAGCAAAATGAAGTCCTGGGGGCAGCTGTGGTAGGGGCGGGCAGGGGCGGGCAGGGGTAGGCAGGGGCTAGTGGGACAACGGGCAGCGGGGCCTCTAGTGCATGGGGCGGGGGCACTAGTGCCCTCACCAGACCTTCCTATGAGATGATCGGGGCATCTGCCTGGTTGCATGGCTGCTGAGCCGAGCTCTCCGGCTCTCTTAGCGATGCCGTGAGCCACCCACATCCTTGAATGAATTTCCTTCCTGCTGAAGTCAGCCACAGTCTGTGTCTGTTACTAAGAATCCTTCCTGATACAATAGCATGGAGCAGAAACATTTCTCCAAGCTCTGGAAGGATTTCAGCTTGAACTCTTAAATTAGGAACCTCATAAAAATGCTTCTTCCTATGAGTGAGCCAGAGTGGCGAGCCTAGGTGTTAGGACTTTGCAGTTGGCCTGATGGAAGCCCCCAGCTTGCCAGGATGCCAACAGATCATGTGTGGTCAAGACTGTCACCAAGAGCCCGAGAATGTCTGTTTCACCCACTACTCACCACCCCAGGGTGCTGCCTGGAGAGGAAGTGGTGCAAAAGTGAGCGAAGTAGAGAAGGTCACGGAGCTGTGTACCGACTGTACTCGAGTCAAACCCAAGGATCCGTGAGGACACAGAAAAACCTGACAAGTCCAGCTCTGTCCAGAGAAAGCCCACCAGAGATCAGTTTCAAGAAACCAAAGCCAGTTTCAGGAGGTTTTAAAGTATTGTTGGTAAATAAAACTCAAGCAGCTTGATAAGTTTGGTAAAAGCTCTCTCCCACTGTAACTACTCGTGGAGTCCTGGGCACAGCCTGGGACCACACGTGCCATGGTCACTTTGACATCCTTCCCTTTGAGACAGCAAAACTGCTGTGAGGGACTCACCCTGGTAAAGCTTGGGGGAACTGGGTTTATTTATTAGCCACAGGGCCAAGGGCATCATCCCCTGGAGGGCTTGTTAAAATGTAGATTGCATGGCACACCTCTCAGAGTGGCTGAATCAAAAGATCTGGGGAGAGGCCTGAGAACTGGCATTCTAGCAAATTCCCAAGGGACGCTCAGACTTTGAGAACCACTGGCCTAGGCTGCTTCACTTACAATTTCTTCATCTGTAAAACGGGAACAGTGACCCACCTCCCTAGATGGGCCTGAGTGTTGATTACATTCGTGGACGCGAAAGTGCTTTTTATTGAACTGCACCTTCCTAAATCTGAGCTGTTCACCATACTGTTTGTGAAGTCCCCAGAGTGCAGCTGGCTTTCTGCTACACGATCGTAAGGAACAATGATTGAACCCCTGTGATGTGCTCAGCACTGCTGAGAACGCAGGGACTGGGAATGGTCCCTACCAGCCCCCCCACCGCAGCCTGTCCCATTAGCTTCCTCCTTTCACACTCAGGAGAGCCCTTAGGTTGGGATCTCCATTTTACAGGAGGGAACAGTAGCTCCAAGATTTGATGAGTCTTCCCAGAGTCCACCTAGAGGGGACACTTTCTGGGTTGGCTGAGCGGCTCCCAATCCCCGCCTCCCCAGCTTCTTCCTCTCAGCACTGCCTTCCCACCCTCAGGGGTTGACTGGATGTCATCTTCATGCTTTGTGACCCTGACATTCCAGCCAGAGTTGTTGGATCAAAGGTTGACCCTTGACCTAAGTGGGTCCAATTAACATCTCCCTCCTGGGAATACAGAACTGCCTCGAAGAGACAGCGACTAAATGTGTAGACCAGAGGGTACCAGTGGGGTAAGAAGGAAGAGTGATGGAGCCTGCATGCAGAAAGGCTCAGAGATGAGGACCAGAATTCCTGTTTCTGGTCACTTCCTGGAACCCCACTCCATTCCTGACCTTGGATTCCATGGTAGAGAACTATAGAGAGTCAAAGTTCTTGTTTTTTGCTGTAAGTGAAAGAAAACATACCAAGTGACCTTATACAATAAAGGTATTCCTGCATGTCACCCATGTGACTGGAAAGTCCAGAGGCAGTTCTGGGCTGGGCTGGGCTGGTAGCTGAAATAATATGATCAAGGACCCAGTTTCTCTCTATCTCAATTTTCTGCTTTTTTGCAATGCAGAATTCATTCTCAGGAACCCTAGAGTCCTTTGCAGCTCTAGGCTTTTCTTTGGTGGTAGCAAAATGTCTGCAGTAGTTCCGAACCTCACACTATAACTTCCCATGCTCTCCAAAGGAAGAGAGAATCCCTTACAGTTGGGATTCTGTACAAATCCTAGGATTCACTCTCATTGGCCCAGACTAGGCCACATGCCCAACTCCGAACCAATGGACAAGGAGATAAGATACGCTATTTAGGTTGAACCAATCAGGACTCTCTAGGACAGAGGCTGGGGGTCTGTTCCCCACATCATATAATTGATATGGGAGAAAGAATTCCCCAAAGGACATTGGGCATTTTTGGTGGAGAGGGGAGGCAAGTGATAGATGTTTGGAAAACAACCAACACATGCTCACAATATCCTAAACCCTTCATAAATGCCTATTTTTTGTTTAATCTTTCTTGAGTTAATTTTTAACTTTGAAAAAAAAATTTCTATCTAAATAGGTACCTGTAATCTTCATCTTTTACTTTCATTTATTCTAATCATTTCTGAGAAGCCCCTGGGATTCTCCTGCCCAGTTTAAGTAGGCAAGAAAGAAAGAAGCCAAATCTCTCTCATTGAAGGAAGAAATTTAGTCAGATTTGGTCAAGCTCCTTGTCTCCATAAAAATTAACAGAAATAAACTTATTGTGACCAATAATAAAATATGAATAAGATCTAAAAGAATAATTCTAAGTCAAATGATGAGAATTAATTCACAATATTATACATACAAATCTGACATAATTTGTAATATTTAATTAACTTATAATAATCCATTTCAATCAAGATTTTGTTGCCTGACTCATATTGAAGAAGTTTTAGCTTTAGTCATGGTGATTTTTTTTTAAAAAGACTATTTTGTTTTACTAGATTTCTTCTAGTCACACAGTACGTACATAAATCTTTACAGAGGGGAAAACATTCAAAAATCTTACTCAGTGAGAATAGCCAATGAAAGTTCAGAACTATCACAAACACTTAAGCCATAAATAATGCTGTATGGTTTGCAGGATGGGTGTAGTTGCCCTGGAGGGGGAAATGCCAGAGACAATAGCCACGCACCCTGCTAGGAAATCCTGAATCACCCACGTGCTCGATGGCAGAGGACAATGCTGGATGAAGAACACAGATGCGGAAATTTCGAAGTCAAAGAGCAAATTAAAAACATCATATTTTTGATATGAAGACCTTTTAGGAATGCCTTAATGATGGATTCTCCTTTATGTTTGCCCAAGAATATGTGATTAAAATCATGTCTAAATATGTGTACAAAAGTTCTTTCAATCTATTTAATTTCAAAATTCTAAGGATAAGAAAACATTGCATGATGTTTGTTGGATGACTTTTTTTTTCCTTCTGAGTGATGTGTGACATGATCATAGTATCTCTGACAGCATCCTGGATTAGACAGAAACATGATAGTCTCCCAAGCTCAGTTCTCCCATGATATAACCCCACTGTGTCATTACTGTGGTCATAGTTCATTTTTGCTGTCATTGGCCACTCTCTTATATTACATACACTATTTTCTTTTTTTCCATCATATGCATGCACCATAGCCAAAGTAGAGTACATCTACACATTTAGCTCCTTTACTGGTAAGGATATTATTTGTAGATCCATCCAACAGGGGCAGTGCATTTTACAATTTTACAATAGCGCAAACGCCATTATATTAAACATTTTTTTTCTGTGGTTGAACACCTGATTTCCTCCATGAATGTCAGATCTGTAAAACACAGTAACCATATTCAAACACATAACCATTCCCTGACAGGCACTGAGGATTCCCAGGCAAGTGGGAGAGCTTTCAAACAAACAAATATTTAGTGTTTTCCAATGCCATGTAAACAAGATGCAAAGAAATGAGCAGGAATGTTCACTTCCTGTTCGGGCATCAGTTCCTCACTGGTTGGTCTTTATGCCTTCAGAGTCTCCATCCGGATGTGATTCAGCAGCCAAGTTGCCTTCCATCTCTGGGTGTTTCTAGACAATTCATGCTAGAATGAATGCTAGAAGCCGATGAAAGCATGATCATGCCTCTTGCCAATCTTTCTCCTCCTTCATGGCTGTCCATTCCATTACGTCATAATTATGCTACAGCTATAGCGTAAATACATAGTTATTTCCATCTCTCCATCCAGATGGTCGGTTTACACGATAATTACAGTATGTTTGTACTTACTGGGTTTAATTGCCAGATAATCAGGAAGAACTGCAAATTGCTAGGTTGTTGTAACACAGTACATTGAGTCAAGTAAAACCTGTGTATTGCATATAAGTAAACAAGCTCTTCCACGGGATTATGCTCTGTAACCTGTGACGACAAGAAGGAGCTGAGGTCGGTTCTAGGTGCATTGTGTGGGTTAGCATGACACTTGCTGAGCTGGGATTAGTGCCCGGATTGTAAGGAAATGTAACAGGAGAGACGCTCACGCAGCCACGCCTGCCTCAGAGACAATGGGGCACTGGCCACAGGAGTGGCTGAATAAGGCGCCACCTCTTGGCTCCGGAGTCCTTCTCTGTTCCAACCTAGTGCATTCCAGAGTCACAAGCAATCATCCATTCTCAGCCCAACCATGTACCTGCCCAAGTGCTGGCAGAGAGAGACTGCCAACTATCAAACAAATAAACCTCTCCCAGGAACAAAACATCACTCAACACAGAAGCTGACTTACAGTCCTCTGGTGTGTACAGTTGGCCACCAGTGCTACAGCTAAGTGTTTTTCTCCTTCGTCACACCAAGGGGAGTGGCCCAGATCAACATCTCCTGGTTCCCGTGACTGGACTACTGTTGCACATTCTGAAGTGTTTCCCTCACTAGCATAGTTCCCTACCTTCCCCTTCCTGACTTCCTCCTGGAAATCCTCCTTGTTCTCAAGAAGCCAACTTCATCCCTCCTTCCAGGAGTGAAACCTATGACCCCCGAAGTCAGTGATTGGTTTAGGGTTGGCCACAGGTCTCAAGCCACTTAAGCCAATCTTAGGACAGAACATTTTCTGGAGATGCCAGAGCATCCCTCTTAGATGTGAGTGATGAAGTCTGAAGCCTCAAGAATCACTAAAAGCCATCTTACATCCATAATGAAGAAACTGGGTCTTTAGTGACATCATTAAGCCACAGGATCAAGCTCTACCTGAAACCTAATCGATATTTTCCAATTACACAAATGGATAAACTCCTTTTGTTATGTCACCTAGATTTGGGGTTTCTGTTATTTACAATGAGAGCAAAATAACTGCCTGGCTTGTCACAGAAAATCTCTTACAGGTTTGTTTTAGAAACTTCCGCCCCACTACCTGGACATAAGCAGCCTTCATGTTCTAATACACCACTTCTTTTTTCCCCTACAATCTTACTGAGATATAATTGGCATTTAACATTGAATTAATTTTAGGTTGAAAACATGATGATTTAATATATGTATATATTGCAAAACGATGATCATAATCAGTTTAGTTAGCATTCATCATGTGACGTTGTTATAAATATTTTGTGTGTGATGAGAACTTTCAAGATCTTAGCAACTTTCAAATATCCAATACAGCATTGTTAACTTAATCACCATGCTGTACATTACGTCCCCAGAACTTGTTTATCTTATAACTGGAAGTTTGTACCTTTTGACCACATTCACTCATTTTACCCACCTCGCCTCTGGCAACCACCCATCTGCTCTCTGTATGTATGAGTTCAGTTTTTCAGATTTCACGTATAAGTGATATTATATAGTATTTGTCTTTCTCTGTCTGACTTATTTCACTTCACATAATGCCCTCAAGGTCTATCCATGTCATCACAAAAGAAGAATTTCTTTTTTTTTCAATGGCTGAATAATATGTCATTGTGTATATATACCACATCTTCTTTATCCATTCATCTGTCAGTTGACACAGTTTGTTGCCATATCTTGGCTATCATAAATAATGCCGCAATGAACTTCAATGAACAGGCATCTTTTCAAGACAGTGATTTGGTCTCCTTCTGCTATACACCCAAAAATGAAATTGCTGGATCATATGGTAGTTCTATTTTTAATTTTTTGAGAAACCTCCATACTGGTTTCCGCAGTGGCTGCACCAATTTACATTCCCACCAAAAGTGAACAAGGGTTCCCTTTTCTCCACATCCTCACCGGCATTTGTTATTTCTTTTTTGATGATAGCCATTCTGATGGGTGTGGGGTGATATCTCACTGCGGTTTTGATTTGTGGTGTCGATTATTAGTTGATGATTAATGACGTTGAGCATCTTTTAATTTAGTGTATCTGTTGGTCATTTGTATATCTTCTTTGGAAAAATTTCTATTCAGTTTCTGACCATTTTTTAATCAGATTGTTTGGGTGTGTGTGTGTGTGTGTGTGTTATTGAGTTGTATGATCTATTTTGGATATTAACCCCTTATGGGATATATGATTTGCAAATATTTTCTCCCATCCTATAGGTTGCCTAACGCATCATTTCTAAAGCTTACACATTTATTGCTTTTCCTGCTGACAGAGATGACATCCCAGTATCTACCTGTGGGAAAGGCAGCCCCATCCCTGAGAAATGAGAAGCAGAGAAAGCATTCTTCTCCATGGGTGGGGCTGAGGGAAGACAGGCTCTCCAAGGTTCTGCTCTGCTCCCTCTAGAGAAGTCTAGTAAGAAAACGCTGAGGCAAGCCGGGTGAAATGTTCCTTGAGGTTATTCAAGGTTATAGCCAGGATGGAGAAGATACAAGGACACTGCCAGGAATAAAACTGACTTATAAACCTGGGGGAGGGGGGCAAAGGAAAAGCTTACGGCAGAAGGAGCAAGGACGGGGTCTTGGGACAGAGAGGTGGAAAAGGTATCTAGGGGTGGCCCTCCACCATCAGGGAAGGGGAAGAACATGCACCAGGTCACCCTGAACAAGGGGCCCGTTATCTGCCTCCGAGTCAAGGCTTGGAGCAGACAATTCAGGCTAGAAGTCCATCCTTCCCACAAATGGTCACTGTATGTCAAGGTAGGTTACACACACATACATCCCACGTGGCCCTAGCCCTCATCCTTTTTGTGACTATCAAGTGAGGCAGGCTGATAAACCAGCAACTGCCATAATACAAGGAAGCTGCCTGTCTAGAACAGGCACGAGGTGTTGTGGAGGGGGATGATGCAAGGAGAGAAGCCAACCACACTCAGGCTCGGGGACAACTTCCTGCAGGAAATGACATTGACGCTGAGGGATGAGAAGCCTAAGTCCATGGGCGAGCAGGAAGGGAGATGCTGCGAACAGAGGTCAAGAGCGTTTGTCAGGAGGCAGGAGGAGAGATACATCTTTCTAGGAGCAGAAAGGGCGCAGTTGGGGAGGGTACCCGAAGGGGAGCGTGAAGAGAAGGGCAGCGGCTGATGCGAGCAGGGGCCACGTCCCTGGACCACGTCTCAGGGGCCTGGCCAGCTGGGCCGGAAGTCTACGTTTTAGCTCAAGGACAATTTTTCACAAGCAGAATGACACGATCAGATTTGCATTTTAGAGGGCCATTGCCCGCATTTTATTACCAACACATCTCTAGACTACTTTTCAGAGTTCTTTTTAGAGGGGGCATAAAGGGAAGGGGGCAGTATCCATAAAACCCAGAACATATTTTCCTCTAAAACCCCTGTGCGGGAGCGAAGAACAACACCTAGGATCTAGAAGCCCTTGCATGGGAGCGCACTGTCCACAGCACTTTGATGTTCAGGAAGCCCCTGGAATACTTTCAATACAGTATGTTAACCCTGTAGGAAGCCTTGCCCTCAGCACGTGATGGGGCTGCACAACCAGTACTTTCCAGACTCTGTTCATCGGGCTTGATAGAGCCCCTGCCCACCCAGTGCCCTGCTTCCCCTTGACCAGAATGGCCATCACTCACAGGGACGCCTCGATGACCTCTTTTTCTAGTACTATAGTGCTTAAAAGGGAAATTAGCCCGGGATGTTATCCAATTCAAAAAAATTAAGATGTACCTTGAGTCTGAGGACCAAAATTATGCACTCAGATGGGCTCTTCTGGATCAAGATGACAAAGAAAGGCGGGAAATTAGTTGTTCTTTCTGTGAGTTGGCCTTCTTGATGTTTCTCCTATTTCCTTTTTTGATGTGACTAATAATAATAATAACAACCAGAGGAAATGATTGCTAAGAATCACCGTCAGTAGCAACGTGGACAGTAATGGCCGTCACTCACTGGGTTTACCATGTACCAGGTCCAGAGCAAAACACCTTAACTAAACGATCTCATTTAATCCTCACCATAACTTTTTGAGACTGATAATATTATTCTTCCCCTTTTACAGATGAGAAAACTGAGGCCCAAGGAGGTAAACAGCAGCTAGGACTGCCGGGAGGGTTTGAAGTCAGAGGATTTGACTCTAATGCCCACAGCACACTTGACTCAGGAGAAATCTATTTCTTCTGAATTATTAGAAAGTTGGTCCCAGTTCCCCCTAGGTTCCATGCTGCCCAGTGGAGGGTAGAAATCTGTTTGCTTCCCCAAGCATTTCTCCCTGGTGCACTCCCTGGTTAGAGCCACATTACTGAGCCAAGAGGGGTCCAACCACCTGGGCCAAGTTTTCATTTTTAAAAAAATGTATGCGTGGGGTAGGGGTGGGGGCTTAATGATTCTTTCAGTCCCGGTTCCTACTTATTTGGTTTGGGTTTGGCATGATTAATTAGGAGCCTAAAATAATGACGAGGGAAACACATGTCCAGCTGGTCCTCCCAGATGTTCCTGGAAGCAAACTCTCCAATCTGCACAGCGTGAAAGTACAAATATGACGTGGGCACGTCGCTCCGAGCTGGTTCCATGCCCAGCACTCCTGGCTGGGAGGAATGGGGCTTGGCCTGGAGTTCATGCTCTCCCGGGTCTGAAATAATGTCTGCAGTGTCTTTGCTGAGTTGGTTCTCTTTGGTTCCACAGTAAGGCAGCCATAGTTATACCTCTTCATGTGAATTTCTGAAGAGAAGCAAATCTAAATGCAGAGTGAGAGCTGGAAATATAAGGAGATGAGGAAAGAAAAGAAGCAACCCTAATGAAGATGACGAGGAAGACAAGTTCTCCAAACTTCAATGCTAATGGGCGTTCAAAGGCACCTACCAGGAGTCCAGTGGTCCAGACTTTCTCGTTCTACCCCATGTTCCTTTTGTCTTTATGATGAGAATAGACTGATCCATCTGTCCCAGCTACAGCTTGTTTGGAGTGCTGAGTGAATAAAAGTAAATCAGGATCCACCAAGGGTCATCTCCCCATGTCACATGCCACCAGGGACCTCCATCTCGGGGATCCTCCCTTTCTGTGGCCTCCACAACAGGAAACACAGGAAAATGTACCAGTATTGAAGTGGGCAACGTCTAGAAAGTCCACAGAAGGTCAGGGAGTTTTACTATGTTTCTTAATGTGCTGGCCATCTGCTCTCTGCCAGCGCTGGGCACTGGGGTTGCACAGGGAATAAGGCAGGCATGATCTCCATCCTGCAGGACTTTATGGTCCTCTAGTGGTCCTCGCTTCACCGGTCACAAACCTGGCCAAGGAAACTGACACAGTCAGGAAGCTCCCCTGGATACACACATACAATGAATATTGTTCAGCCACGTGAGAAATGCGAATTAAAATCACAATGAGATACCACTACATACCTATTAGAATGATTTGCCTAAAAGGTAAATTTCTTCTATTAAAAGGAAAGAAATTCTGACATGTGCTACAACACAGAGGAAGCTTGAAGGCTAAGTGAAATAAACCAGACACAAAAGGACAAATATTGGATGATTCTACTTCTATGAGGTACCTGAAGTAGGCAAATTGAGAGACACAGAAAAGAGAATAGTGGTTACCAGAGGACTAGGGAGTTAGGGTTTAACAGGCACAGTGTTTCAGTATGGGCTAATGAAAAACTTCTGGAGATGAACAGAGGTGATAGTTGCACAGCATTGTAAACATACCACTGACACTTAACCATGGCTACATTATGTGTGTAATTTACCATACATGTACCTGTATCTCGCCACTAGACTCTAAGTACTATTTTATTGATTTTATTGATATAATCTTGAGCCTAGAGAGGATAGAATGTGGCACTTCGTCATTATGAGTATATGTGTAAAAGGAATATAAGTCAACAAAAAATTAAAAGGATAATTTTTGACTGTGAAAAATACTTTAAAGGAAAGAAACGGGGTTCTGTGATGAAACTTACAGAGAAAATTTACATAGAAAAATGATGTAACTTACGGAGAAAAAAAGATGAAATAGCTTGGGGTGTAATTTTAAATCAGATGATCAGGGAAGTGGTTTTTTCATAAAATAACATTTGAACTGGAATTTGAAGGGCAAGAAGAAGCTCTCCATGGAGCCATCTGGAGGAAGAGTATTCCAGGCAGAAGAAACAGCAAATGCAAAGGCCCAGTGGCAGGAAAACTCTTTATGTGTTGAGGGAAGAGAAAATAATCAATGTGACTGAAGTGCAGTGAGCAATGGGGAAAGTGGTAGCAGGTGAGGTCAGAAAGGTCAACAGGAAACAGGTCCTGGAAGACCTCACAGGCCATGGAAGGAAACTGGTTATTCTAAGTGTGATGGGAAGTCACTGAAGTTTTTTTTTTTTTTTATTCCCTTCAGAAGATAGTATTTTCTAAATTGCAGTAAATATACAAAACATAAAATTTAACATTTTAGCCATTCTAAGTGCACAGTTCAGTGGTATTTAGAGCATTTACATTCTTGTACAACCATCACTACTGTCCAACTCCAGAACTTTTTAATCTTGCAAAATTGAAACTCTGTACCCATTAAATAATAACTCCTCATTTCCCTCACTTCCCACAGCCCATGGCAACCACCATTCTAATTTCTGTCTCTACAAATTTGGCTGCTCTTGGTCTCTGATAACTGACATCATATGATATTTGTCCTTTTGTGGCTTATTTCACTTAGCAGAATACCTTCCAGGTTCATCCACGCTGTAGCACATATCAGAATTTCATTCCTTTGAATGTACATACCACTTTTTGTGTATCCATTCGTTGTCAATGGGTATTTGGGTTGCTTCCCCTTTGGACTATTGTGACTCATGTTGCTGTGAACACGGGGGTACAAATATCTCTTTGAGACTCTGCTTTCAGGTCTTTTGGGTATAGCCCCAGAAGCGGAATTGCTGGATTGAGTGGCCATTCTATGATTAAGCTTTTTGAGGAATTGCCCAGTTTTTTCCACTGTGACTGGACCATTTTGCATTCCCACTAGCAAGGCACAAGGGTTCTAATTTCTCTGCATCCACACTGACAGTTGGTACTTTCTGTTTTTTGAAAATAATCTTCCTAATGGGTGTGGAGTGGGATCTCCTTGTGGGTTTGATTCACTTTTCTCTAATAAAGAATGATGATGAGCATCTTTTCATGTGTTTATTGGCCATTTGTGCATCTTCTTTGGAAAAATATCTATTCAAGTCCTTTGCTTATTTTTCAACTGGGCTTTCTTTTCTTTCTTTCTTTTTTTTTTTTTTTTTGTTATTGAATTGTGGGAGTTCTTTAAGATATGAATCCCTTCTCAGCTATATGATTTGCAAATATTTTCTCCTGATTCTGTGGGCTGCCTTTTCACTCTGTTGGCAATATCCTTTGATGCACAAAAGTTTTAAATTTTGATGAAGACCAGTTTAATCTAACTTCTCTTTCATTGCCTACACATTTGGTATCATATCCAAGAAATCAATGCCAAATCCAATGTCTTTAAGCTTTTCCCCTACTTTTTGTCCTAAGAGTTTTATACTTCTAGCCCTAATATTGAGGTCTTTGATCCATTTTGAATTAATTTTTGTGTATGATGTAAGGGAAAAGTACCACTTCATTCTTTAGTGTGTGGATACCTAGTTTTCCCATCGCCATTTGTTGAAAGATTATCTTTGTCCCATTAAATGGTTTTGGCACCCTTGTGAAAAAAATTATCTGACCATACATCCCTCTTCTATTCCATTGCTCTATTATGTTTGTCTTTAGGCCAATAACACAGTTTTGATTTCTGTAGCTTTGTAGTAAGTTTTGAAATCAGAAAGTATGTTACCTCCAACTTTGTTCGTCTTTTTCAAGATGTTTTGGATATTCAGAACCCCTTGAGATTCCATGTGGATTTTAGAATGGTGCCTTTCATTTCTGAAAAAGATAGTTGGGATGTTGATGGCAATTGCATTACATCTGTAGATTGTTTTGGGTAGTATTGATATCCTGATAGTATTAATAAGTCTTCCAATCCATGAACACATGGATTTTCATTTACTTATGGTCTTCTTTAATTTCTTTCAGCCATTTTTGTAGTTTGCAAGGTAGAAGCCTTCTACCTCCTTGATTAAGTTTATTTAAGTATTTTATGCTTTTTGATGATATTGTAAATGGAATTTTTTTCCTTAATTTTCTTTTCAGATTTTCCATTGTTGGTGTATAGAAATGCAAATGATTTTGGTGTGTTATTTTGTATCCTCCAGCTTTGCTGAATTCATTTATTCATTCTAACAGTGGTTTGGGGGAGTCTGTTTAGTTTTCTACGTAAACAATCAGGGTATCTATGAACAGAGATAATTTTACTTCTTCCTTTCCAATTTGGATGTCTTTTATTTCTTTTTCTTGCCTAGTTACTCTGGCTAGAACTTCCAATCTTATGTTGAATAAAAGTGGTAAAAATGGTATCCCTGTCTTAGTCCTGATTTAGAAGAAATGCTTTCAGTCTTTTACCATTGAATGATGTTCCTTGTGGGTTTATATGTTGTGAAATGTGAATCAGAGCTCTTTCTCTTTTTTTTTTTTTTTTTTGCATATGGCTGTCCAACTTCTCTTCCACCATTTGTTAAGACTATGTTTTTTCTCAACTGAAGTGCCTTTGCACCTTTGTCAAAAATCAGTTGTCCATATATGTGTGTAGATCTATTTCTGAGCTCTCTGATTTGTTCCATTAATCTGTTTGTCTATCTTTGCACCAAAATTTCACTCTCCTGATAACTGTATCATTTCAAGGAATCTTAAAATCAAGTAGTGTCAGTCCTCCACTTTGTTCTTTTGCAAAGTTCTTTGCCTATTCTAAGTCCTTTGCATTTCCAAATGAATTTTAAAATCAGCTTGTCAATTTCTACAAAACAGAAACCCACGGGAGCTTTGATTGGGGTTGCATTAAATCTGTATCTGTAGATCTATAGATCAACTGGAAAAGATGACTACTGAGATTTCTGGCCCATGAACATAGTATGTCTCTCCATATATGTAGATCTTTTACATTTCTTTTAGCAATGCTTTGTAGTTTTCAGTGGACAAGTCTTTTGACAAATTTATCACTGAAGTATTTTTTTAACGTTTCTTATTGATTTATAATCATTTTACAATGTTGTATCAAATTCCAGTGTAGAGCACAATTTTTCAGTTATACATGAACATATATATTATCATTGTCACAATTTTTTTCTCCGTGAGCTACCATTAGATCTTGTATATATTTCCCTGTGCTATACAGTATAATATTGTTTATCTATTCTACAATTTTGAAATCCCAGCCTATCCCTTCCCACCCTCCACCCCTTTGGCAACCACAAGTTTGTATTCTATGTCCATGAGTCTGTTTCTGTTTTGTATTTATTCTTTGTTTGTTTGTTTTTGTTTTGTTTTGTTTTTTAGAGTCCACATATGAGCGATCTCATATGGTGTTTTTCTTTCTCTTTCTGGCTTACTTCACTTAGAATGACATTCTCCAGGAGCATCCATGTTGCTGCAAATGGCGTTATGTTGTCAGCTTTTATGGCTGAGTAGTATTCCATTGTATAAATATACCACATCTTCTTTATCCAGTCATCCATTGAAGGACATTTAGGCTGTCTCTATGTCTTCGCTATTGTAAATAGTGCTGCTATGAACATTGGGGTGCAGGTGTCATCCAGAAGTAGGGTTCCTTCTGGATATATGCCCAGGAGCGGGATTCCTGGGTCATACGGTAAGTCTATTCCTAGTATTTTGAGGAATCTCCATACTGTTTTCCACAGTGGCTGCACCAAACTGCATTCCCACCAGCAGTGTAGGAGACAGTCCACTTTGATGTCAAATGTAGGAGTAAAGAACTAGAAAAAGACAAGCAAGAGAAAAGGGAGACCAGTTGGAGACTATGACATAGTCCAAGCAAATGATTATGGTAGCTTGAACCAAGATGATGGCAGTGGTTTGAGGGGAAAAAAAAGAGTTGGTTTAAAATTTAATTAGGTTGAAACCTATGAATTTGCTATTTTTGTAGGTCAAAGAAGCTATATTATTGGCAACTTCATATGGTTCAACCTAATATTTTAGCAATAAGTCAGGACTCAGAACTTGCTGATTGATGAGATACAGGGAACTAATGAAAGGAAAGAATCAAGGATGGCTCTTTGGTGCTTAGTGCAAGCAAATGAATGAAACGATTATGCCATTTTCTCCAACTGTGAAAACTGGGAGAGGAAAGAACCAGGCATCCCCATTCTCCCTGACTCTCTCTTCATTCCCAGCTCTTTTTCTTTCTCTCCATCATCTTTAGCTTTTCAGAGAACACAACTGTCACAGGGCTACAGGTTTACTTTCAAACATGCAGTTTTCCCACCCAGCTCCCTCTCTGACATTTTAACGACTTTTGCTGGCTTAGCCTTTCATGGGCAGGGCATACAAGAAAGAACATATTTTCTGTGCACAGTTTGAGATTCATGCATACTCCCTTGATTGTAATGCCATAGCAACATGCCCTTAACATTTTATTTCTCTGAGCCCGGCCCTCATCTGGAAGGGTTCTGGGGCACATTTTCAAGCAATTTGGTGCCGATCATCATGAGGCTCCTGAGTTTATGGAGGGAAGGCTAGGAACGCATGCTTGAGTTTATACTCAAATTACTATCCTAAATGACTCCACGGGGGGTTTCTTTTAGGGGTCACTGAGAGCCAGAGTAGAATGTTTTTCCTTCTTCACTTTATCCCAGGCCTTGGGGCACGAGGACTGTAAATGCAGGTAATGTGTTTTATAGCCAGATTCTCTGGGTTCATTTTTCCACCTCGCTCCCCACCCCCAATGATAGCTATGAAATTCCGCAGAGCTGGCAGAAGACTCACTTTGTTTCTCCAAAGGCTAAGAGATGGGGGGCTGAGCAACATAGCCCGATACACTTGGAGGCCATCACACTTCCTGTCTGTGGCTTGGCCGACGTGTGTGATTGCCCTCAAGCCCAATAGAGAGGTCCAAACTGAGAAAAAGCCATTCACAGGGAGTGAATTTCTCATCACTGGAGGCATTCAAGCAGTGGCCAGACAACTGCTTGACAAAAAGTATTATAATTGAAGACTTATGCATCTAACAAGGAATTGAATATCCACTTATAAGGGTCTTTATGAGACAGACGTTTTCTGAGACTAAGATTTCCCTTCATTGTTTCAACAGATACTTATTCAGCATCTACTGTGGGGCTGGGAATGGCACCCAGAAGACACAGCAGTGAATGAGACAGACACGGGTCCCGGTCTTGGGACGCCTTCAGTCCAGTGAGAGTGACAAATCATAAATAAGTAATTTACAGTGAGGTGATGAAAATAATTGTGGCTGTCAGGTATTGGACCAGAGTCCTTGTTGGCATTTTACATGGGTTATCCCAATGATACTTCCTGGTCTTAGGAGGCCAAACTCCACTTTATAAACTATGAAATACAGGCTCAAAAAGGTTGCGTACATTGTCCAAGCTTACACAGCTGTTACCTGCTGACGCTGGCGCAGCAGCCCAGACCTTGCGGTCCCCCGGGTCCATACACTTAACCAAACCTCTGGTTAAGATTCTTGCAAGACCAAGTTAGAACCCAGGTCCTCCATGCCCCGCCCCCACTCTCACCTCGAGAAAGGTAAACAGTACAGATCTACCCAGTCCCTCTCCCCTCACTAAACATACTGGTCCACGGAGATTTTCAAATAAAAACCATCTTTCTGCCTTATGCAATTAAGTTTGCCAGCCCCCCCCCCCAAAAAAATTAGAATAACACGTCTTACTTAAGACTTGAAGCCTGATGCTTGCCAGAACTCCCCCTATTGTTTTGAATGTGAAGAAATAGGGAAAGAAAGGCGAGATTGGTAGTGAAGACCCTACTGTGTGCTTAGGGTTTGTAAAAGCCCTACTATGTGCTCAGTCCTGGAAAGGGATGAGGATTGGGTGGCTGGAATGTGGTGCACAAAGCAAAGAAAAATCATGCTTTTCAAGTCCTGGATCTCACTGTGTGTCTTGGACAAGTCTCTCTGAGTCTTGCATTCCTCATCTGTAACAGTGCTGTCCAAAAGAGCTTTCTGTGAGGACGGAATGTTCTCTGTCTGCAGTGTCCAGTACAGTGGGCTTTTGAGACCCATGGCTTTTGCGCTCTTGAACTATGGTCAGAGTGACTGAGGAATGAATTTTTCATTTTATGCGACTTTAATTACCTTATATTTGAATAGCCACATGTGGCTAGTGGCTACCATATTGGGCAGCAAAGGCCTAGAAAGTTGGGAGTTAAGAGGCTTCATCTATTCCAAATAATATACAAAAAGAGAATCTCTGAAGTGTGTATTCTGCTTCTGTGACTGATTGCTCTTTTTTTTTAAAGGCAATGGTGAAATGCTTGGGCTCTACAGACAAGGGACCACATCTCAGCTTGAATGGATTTATTGTGAAGCCCCAGACAAGTCCCTTAGCCTCTCAGTGTCTCAGTTTCCTCATCTGTAAGATGGGATAATAGTAGAACCTAGCTCACAGGGGTCATGAGAACTTGGGAAGGTAATAAACGGGGCTCCCTCAGAACAAAGTGTAAACCTTGGTAAATGCTCAACAAATGGCCTCTTTATTAAAATTTACACTATTATTATTATTATGAATGGGACTCAGCATTACTCAGACTTTGGGAATCTTGTCTTGTCTCCCCAAGCAGCTCAGTCTTCATCAGGGAGGCATCAGGAACCCCCAACAGCCATCTTCTTGATCTCAGTCCAAAGTCTAAGGGCACCCTCTGTGCACAAAGTATCACATTTTCACAAGTACAGATAATCTCCTTCCCAGCACCTGAGAAGCCACGAGAGTTTCCTATCTTTATAGCATCAGCACCTTGGAGAACTTTGCCAAAGGGCTTAAGATTGTTCTTGAATTTCTAGATTACATGCTATGTGCAAATCAGCAAGATAATAATTAAAATGAGACATTCAGATATTCTTATCTGGAAGAGTTTTTTTTTTTTTTTTTAAAGATTGCTAACAAAATTCAGATGGACAAAAACACAGTACTTTCTTTTTTTTTCTTTACTTGTTTTTAAGTGAAGTATAGTCAGTTTACAATGCTGTGTCAATTTCTGGTGTACAGCACAATGCTTCAGTCATATATGAACATACATATATTCGTTTTCATGTTCTTTTTCTCCTTAAGCTACTACAAGATATCAAATATAGTTCCCTGTGCTATACAGTATAAGATTATTTATCTATTTTATATATACCAGTCAATATCTGCAAATCTCGAACTCCCAATTTATCCCTTTCCACCCCCTTCCCCCCCGCTAACCATAAGTTTGTTTTCTATGTCTGTGAGTCTGTTTCTGTTTTATAAGTAATTTCTTTTGTTTGTTTGTTTGTTTGTTTGTTTGTTTTAGATTCCATTTATGAGTGATATCATATGGCATTTTTCTCTTTACTTATTTTTAATGCATTTTAGAAAGAAAAAAAATTCTTCTGGTAGGGAAATCTGGTCTTAAATTGCTTTGGATTTAACTCAGTGTAATGGTTACTATGGGATTTCTAGGGATGGGCAACTCCCTGTAGAATGCCACTGATGTCACCAACTCAGTGTGAGCCAAGCAGGTCTCAGGAGTGAGTGACCTGGGCTGCACAGGCATTAGGGTGAGCTGGAGAGCCCACCTCCCATCCTAAATGCTCTATGCCTCCAGTCGATGTTTCCATGTGAAAATGAGGGCATTTCCTGACAGATCTTCAACTTTTCCAAGAAAGACCATAAATCTGAGTTTTTAAGGAAAACATTCCAACATCCCCATTTTAAGTGTTGGCAAAAACAAAAACAAAAATACTTAGTGAGCCAGACAAAACAAAGAAGATGTGTAGGACGAACTGTCCTCATCCTTGCCCCTCCAACACGCCAACACCAGGTGTAGATGGTTAAACCAAGAGTCTGATTCTGGGACAGACCTTGGAAGGTGATTTTTAAAAGAAATCCAGACATCAGGCCAGTTCTTTTCATCTGAGTCTTTCTGCTAAAACCCAACACAATGACTTTTGGCCCAAAACAGTAAAGTCTAGCTTGGACTAAAAACCAACAGCAAACAAGATTCTTGCTGATTTCAGAGAGCTGGCATTCCTAGGTTGGGAGCTGACTTTTAGAGCCTTGTATTGCACTCCACTGACTTCCAGGTAACTGAACCCCAGAATTCCTGAATTATCTTGAATTCCTGGGCAGCAAAGCAATGAGGAGGTAGGTTCCCATTGCTGAGTCATAGAATCACTTTCCCAGAATTGTAAGGAAACAAACCTCCGAGGTGATGTCTAATTCCCAACCTAAACCATCCTGGAAATGGTGAAAGTTGGACCCGCTTTCATTCCCTATCATCGCAGCCTGTCTATAACCTTCCTAGCATGGATCAAAATCTGTGATTTTTTTAAAACATTTTGGTTTCCCTATTTACAGTCAATCTCTTCCACCTGACTAAAATGGAAACTCCTTGAGAGTAAGTACTCTACCTATTTTATTCATGCTATTTCTCCAGCTCTTACAACAGAGCCTGGAACAGTAAGGTTCGAAATACACATTGCTAAATAAGACATTAATGAATGATCACCGAAGTCATATCTTAGTGTCTCTAGGAGAAGGGAGCTTATGACTTCCCAAAGCATTCCATTATTTCTTTGGACACTCGCCAGAAGAAAGCTCTTCTAAAACAGTTCTGTACCCACGTGATCTCTGTTAGCCCCAGTTTTATCTCATGGGGCCACACAAAGTAAGATTACATTCTTTTCCAACTCACAGGCTCCTGAGTAGAAAGACCAGTATCACATCGCTTTGAGTCTTGGTTTTGTTTTGTTTGTTTGTTTTTAATCCAGGCAAAACATATTCATTCCTTCATTGACTCTCTTAAAAAGGGAGAAAAATGGTTGGGGGTAGGAGAGAGGTGGGAGGAGAATAAGAGGGTCGTTAAACAGGATGTCCCGAACACAATGCATGGTTGATAGTCTCACCAGCACTCTTACTTTCAACATGTATTTTAAAGCCAGATAATCCAGTTTTTTTTTTTTTTTAAATGTGCCCTTCTCAGTCACATCTGGATACACATATTGAGAAAATAAGCCAGTGTCTTTGGACCCAATCACATTTCCATTGAATGAAATAGAAGGATCCCTTGGTTATGTTATGAGAGAATATCTTGGGCCCTTCCAGCCTTGAGATTCTAGGACTCCATGAAGAACACCAAGTATTGTTGCACAGTATGTGTATGTGTGGACATGTGTGTGAGTTTGACTGTACAGATGGTCTTTTCTCCCAAACACATGACTCTGAGAATGCCCTTCTTCCCAGGGGTCCAAAGTCAGTGTCCAGAGCAAGGAAGCGATGGGCCCAGGAATGGTGATGCTGACCTTGAACAACCCACATCCCTTTGATTTCCTGCAGAAAATTAATTTTTATGGAAAACAGAACTATGCTTCTCTTGCTCCCCAAGCTTCCTGCTCAGCTGACCAAGCCTGTTAGTTATCTGGCAGAGGCTCAGTGAGAAACAGATCAAGAGGCTGAGTCAAGACCTTCCTGAGGCCTGGATACACAAAGCTGCATGCCTCGCTGGAACTCATATGCTACACACCAAGACTTTGCATTGGTAAGGTCCAGTGTCTTTTGAGGGACAACTTTCAAACCACCAGAAAGCCAGAGAAGAAGTAGAGAGGGCATGGTGTGTGATCAGCTGATCCTCATCATGAAGTAGAATCAAAACAACAGTGTATACAACTGGAGAGTGTATATGCCTAAACATTAGGCAAGCTTATTTTCCCCAAAAATTATTTCTTGAATAAGAGGGAGTTGGATTATATTTAAATCTACTTGAAGTCTCTCATGTTATAAAAGCCTCTTTCAAATACTTCATTTTGAACAAACAGTACTATTTCAGGAAAACAAGTAAGCCTGAAATAACCTCAGCCAGCTGGTTCGGGATGCTAAGAGAGGTCACCTGACAGAATCAATAAAGAAAGAGGGCAAAATTACTTAAAACAGATTTAGTCATTCTCCCTGGGGGTATGACTTTACAAGAGCAAGTTTTGAATGTTGTTGTACACAAGCCTTTAAATAATTGATTCAAAAGGCAATATAGTATGTTATTAGTAATGAAGATCATGAACAGAACTTGTGCATTGGGATAAAATTTCCAATGAGAGCATCGTTCAAAAGTTCAAAAAGTCCAGTATCTGGACACAAAGAAGGACATTCTGTAATGGTATGTGTCAATTCAACAAGTTGTACCAACTATAAATACATATGCACCTAAGAATAAAGCCCCAAAATTTATGAAGCAGAAATTGACAGAATTGAAGGGAAAATAGACAATTCAACTGTAATAGCTGAGAACTTAAATACTCATTTTATCTAAAGGATAACCAATTAGAAGATAAACAACAAGATAGAAGACTATTAAACCTTGTAGACATCTATAGAATACTTCACCAAAGACAGCAGAATATACATTCTTTTCAAGTGCACATGGAACATTCTCCAGGGTAGGCCACACGTTAGGCATAAAACAAATCTCAGTAAATTTAAAAGAACCAAAATCATACAAAGTATATTCTCTAACCATGATGAAATAAAGTTAGAAATCAGCAAGAAAAAGACATTTGAAAAATTTATAAATATGTGGAACTTAAATGACACTCTCCTAACCAAAAAAAGGATCAGCAAACAAATCCAAGGGAAATTAGAAAATATTTTTGATGTGAATGAAAATGAAAACACAACATACCAAATTATGAGTTGCAGCTAAAGCAGTGCTTGGAGGGAAATTTATAGCTATAAATGTCTATATTACAAAAGAAGAAACATCTCAAGTCAATAATCTGAACTTCCATTTTGAGAAACTAGAAAAAGGAAAGCAAATTAAAACCACAGCAGGCAGAAAGAAGGAAGTAATAAATATTAGAGTGGAAATAAATCAAATAGAGAATAGAAAAATAATAGAGGAAATCAATGAAATCAAAGATTGGGTCTTTGTAAAGATCAACAAAATTAACAAACCTTTAGCTGGAATTACCAAGAAAAAAGAGAGAAGACTTGAGTTACCAAAACCAGGAATGGACTATGGGACATGACTATTTACCTTTCAGAAAAAGTACAGTATCCATGCTTTTGTTGATACTGACAAGCTGATTCTAAAATGTATAGGAAGACTCAAAGGAACTTAAGTAGCCAAAATAATTTTGAAGAAGAAGAGCCAAGTTGAGGGACTTAACCTCCTTGTGCTCCAAGACTCAGCACAGGTGTTAGATTTCCTGTGCAGCCATCTTTGATTCCCTCCAGTCAGATTCCAGCACATCTCCTTCTCCATAAACCCCCAGCAGAGCACTCATTGCACCATACTGTCTGACCTTCTTCTTGAAGATAAATATGGGACTTTTCCTTCTTGTACCCACAGAACCCAGCAGGGTGCCCAAAACAGAAAAGATGGTTAATAAATGTTATTTTAAAAGGATAGGTGAATGGATGATGGATGGATGGGTGGGTGGATGATGATTTTAGAATCCTTTACCTGTGTACAAATGGATGAGGCAGTGTGGTTTCTCTTAGATCGTGACCACAGAAGAAACACGAAGCTGGGAAACCAGGAGAGCTCCAGTTCTGCCACAAACCCCTACTTGACTTTAGTCAGGTCACTTCGTCTTTCTGATCCTCAGTCCCATCTGGAAAATGTGTGAGTTTTACTAGATGATCTTTAAATGTCATCCAGATTTAGGCTCTGTTATCCTGGGACAAAGCAGTTTCCTCCATCCATGTCCAGCCCATTTAGCATTTGATGGAGTTGGCCTTTTAAAAGCCAAATCTAGTGGACGTAGTCATTAAGTCTCTCAAAGTGGCCAAGCCAGCTGAGTCCCTAAACACAATACTCTCTCTCTCTCAAAACCTTTTATGCAACTTAAACTCAGTACCATTTGAGCTTCTTTGTAGAGAAGGTACGTGGCACTCAATCAGCATTCACAGCAGGTTTGGGGCATGAATAATTTGTCAGCCACAACAATGTCACCCTATAAACTGACCCTAAATTCCATTTTCTGTTACTGATGGTAAAGGACATGGGATGGGAATTTATGGGGTGCCTCAGATTTGACAGACAGTCATGCAGGTAAAAGAAAAGGGCAAAGGAGGTCTCCTTTGGTATTTAAAATCATGGATCCCCCTGTAAAACCTGAAAGTTGTTTCTGAATGTATCAGAGCAAAGAAAAAAGAAACAGCTCAGTAATTTTCCTGCCTCTCAGTTTTAAAGACATTCTAACTCAAAACTGTATTATTTCTCAGAGATTTTCTTAACATAGAAAAAATTGGCTTGGTCTCATTTCAGAATTTTAGCTCCATTTTTTTTTTTAATATGTTGACTAAGACACCCACTCAATTTCTCATTCTGATGCCAGCCACAGGAGATTTGACCACGATTTAATTTTTAACATCATTGCCTGGGCCAACATGGTGGTTTAAATCTAATATTTGGACACAGACTCTTGAAATTACTCAACTATCCCTTCCTTGTAGCAACATTAGTTAATTTTGTATTAGAAAATTTTCCTGGGGTGCTGGGGACCACAGAAGCTCCTCATCTTCTCATCTTAAAAAAAAAAAAGTATAACCCTTGTTAGCAAAAGATAAAAGTCATCCTTCAGAGTAAGGACATTGGCCATTTTTCCATTGGTTTCCTAGAACTCATTGTTCTTATTCTAGAACTATTATAGCTTAAAACATCTAGAGCTAGAATCTTCTTCTTAAAAAAACACCATTTTATAGTAATGATGCAAATCATTTTCTTTCAGTCACTATGAGAAATTCTTAAATATCACTAAAAACAAAATCTGAAAGTTTCAGGCAAAAATATAAGTTTGGCTTGCCATTTCCCTAATTTGATTTTTCAAATTATGTTAAAAATAAAACAAACAACAACAACAAAGATTTATTTCTTTGCTTTTTAAGGTTGCTCACCAAAAGGCTATTAGAAATCAATGGAAAAGCATTTAGTGATGGATTCACGCCCATTAAAGAATGCCTCTGTATGTATGAGGTTGGCGACCTTGGGATATATTTTCAGAATTTCACCTGCTAGTATATGTGTCGTGCCAGGGGCCTGATGATTTAACTGGTGAGAATAAAGTTCCCCAGTGGACACACAAGCACTCCCAGTGACCAAGTTCACGTGCCTGTGTTCAAACTAAGGGAGGGGAATCTGACCTGATGCTTCCCAGCCTTAAACCCGCAGGCTGTTGGGTGGGACTGGGTCTTGGTGCTCTTCATCCAGCCAAGATGTCAGCCTCCAGGGAAGCTCCTGTAGATGAACACTCCCAGAATGTCCGCCACCAGCTTTTATGACCCTGGGTGAGTTGCAGCCATTCCCTCACTCCCTAGGAGAACTTCCAAAAGCAGCAGGCACATCTGGCCCAGTTTCCTTTGCAGTCACTGTCCCTGCCCCTGGACCTGGTGCATGGGAGATTCTGTGCACACTTCCCAAGAGCGTTGCCTCTGTCTCTCCCAGGCCTGTGGGGCTCCTGAAGCTAAGCCCCACTGGCTTTCATAGAAAGCATTAACACAAGACCTGGGACAGCTAATGAGCATTTTTAAAAGTTGACAAACATTATTGTAATTCTTTTCACAGGCAAGTTAAAGAGGTCAGGTCCTATTCAAGTGCTGGGAAAGACACAGAGGGAGGAGATAAGGCAAGAAACTGATGTTCACCAAGGATAATATAATAGTAATAATAATAATAGTTAAGGGCTACCTGCTCTTTACCAACCTCGATGCTTAAAGAGCTTTTAGAGAAACATTGTTATCAGTTCCTAACAGTAAGGCCCTCTTCCCAATCCCTCCAAAGTGGCCCTTCTTTCGTTATGATAACCAGGGGTCAAACCAAGCTCTATCCATGCTGAAGACAGAGGTCAGAAGCCAGGGATGGACTTTGGTAAAACTGTGACACTGAGCTTAGCATATGATCCCTGCTTCCCTGTTTCGTCACCATGACTGGACCCCAGACACTTCTCCTAAACCACCCTTGAGCCTTGCCCTTCCTCCCAGGAAGGGACTGGTAAACTCAGTCCCAGTTGCTGAAAATGATACATGAACTCTAGAAAGTTTACTCCCCTGCCCACTACCACTTAGAAATTTGCACATTTTCTGAGATCTAGGAGCCTCAAGCCAAGGAGATTATCTCTGACTGAAGAACTGGAGATACCCATGGGTCAGACAAGAAGGTGCTTTGAGGGAGGCAGGAGCCCCCTGCCCCATGGTCAACACTAGCCCACTCACAGGAAGTGAGCACCTGCTTGCCCTCAGGGTACGGAACTTCACAGTTTAGGAAGCCTTCTCACCCCATCTTCTCATCTGTGTCTCTCAGCAGTTTTGTGATGTGGACAAGGAAGATGAAGCCAGTGGCTAGAGTCAGAAGAGTCCTTAAAGACCATGGAGTTCAGAATTCCCAAAGCCCCAGGTGTATAGAATCCACATGCTGACTTGAGCTGCTGCAAGGATCAGCATGCTCTCACAAGACTCACTTTCAGTCCTCATCCCACCCTTCTGAGCATCTGTGGGGGGAGAAAATTCTCTATGTCCCCTATTGTATCTCTAACACTGACCCAGCTCCCTTTTGAAGATCCACAGGTGGACCTATATATAGCTCAGAATCCTTAGTGGGCAATAGAGGTTAGCTAGAATTTAATAACTGCTTTTCTGTTTTGTTGGCATTATGTATTTTTTTCTTGTATTAATTTTGTGTGACAACTGGTTCTCCATCTGTGAAAGTGAATAAAGTTTCCTCGTCAGAAAACATTTTGTTGAGTAAATGCAGTGAGTCAATGAAAAGGAAAATATTAAATAAATGAGTACACGTTCACAGACATGACCAAAAATTAGAAAGATGATATCCACACAGGATTGGATTCTGAAAACCTTCACCAACACAACCCATCACCCTACCATTAAAGGGCCAAGGCCAAGTCCAAGGTCACTTGCTTGCTGGTAGGAGAATTCATCTAGGGTTCTTCCTGTATAGGCAGCCAACTCTAAGATACAAGCAACTGAGGGAATACGGTGCCTGGTCCCGGTGGGCAAAATGAAGCCTGAGTGATGGAGCAGGTGAGGCCAAAGGAAAAGGCCTTGGAGAGTCTGAAATCTGATCAACAGTGAACCTGTGGTAGGAATCTGTCTGCAGGATTAACTCTACTTCAGGAAGCAAAGTTCAGGGAAGGGACACAGCTAAACCCTAGAGTTCATGACCCTTCTCTTCTGCAGAGAATCCATCTGTGGCTAAAGTAGAAACATCTCATGGCCAGTCTCTCTGGCTCCAGTTGTTGGACTTTAGGAAATAACATATGAATGTGTGAACTTAAAGAGGCAGGATGGGGCATCACTGTGTACCAGCAGAGATTCTTAGCAGAGTGAACAGGTACCAGACTGCAATGGACCAACCTGCAGCAGTGACTCTGCGCAGTAGGGATAACCAATAGCAGGATTATACTGATTAACTCACCAGGTCGTTCTTCACCTGGTGTTCGGACTTGAACCAGCTTCCTTGGGTTAAAGCGTGGTTTTTCATCTTTGCATTATGGACATTTGGAGGAAGATGCCACATGCATCGTAAGATGTGTAAATGCATCTCTAGCTGCTACTCACTAGAGGCCAGTAACTATTCCTCCCCTCCCCTTGCCCAGTAATGACCAAAAAGGTCTGCAGACATTGCCAAATGTTCTCCTGGAGTGAGGGGAAAGTACCCCAGGTTGAGAACCACTGGTCTAAAATAATCCCAAGAGGTTCTTGAATAATTTAAAGACAGTATAAAAGAATTCTCAAGGGAGAAATGTTGTAATCAGGGTTCTAGGGAATGCAGGAGCTCAAGAAATGTATTAGGAAAATAAGAGTTTATACAACAGGACTTTCTAGATTTATTTATTTGTTTCCTCTTTTGCATGTCAAATCTTCCATGAGCTTTTAAAGATTACCATGAATGCGTATATGCTCATTTCAAGTTTGGAAAGAAAAATGGGAGGGAAGAAAAAAGGCATACGTGTTTAATTAAAGTCCTGTCTTATACAAAATAGCACAAAACCAAGACTATGGTAGACATCATGGCTTCTTTTGCCTTCGTAAGCTCAGTATTCCTTCCCTCTTCCTTCTGGGTATAATGTCCACCTTCAGGCGGGGCGGGAGGCAGTGACAGCTTGACACTCAGTTACTACTCAGTTGTGGCCACAGGATAAGAACAGAAGCTAGCCAAGACCAATCAAAGGCTTTCTTAGGAGTTTGATTCTTGAGTAGAGGTGCACAGGGGCAAGTATTTGGAGTTTGGCCGTATGACGGTTACCCTCGAGAAAGATAGGTCATGGCTGAGATCACCAGAGATGCTCTGGGTCTAGCCAGTAGTCCTCCCCCATTTCTGTTTCTTGCCTAAGTTAATGGAGCCCAGTCCCTAGTTTCTCAAATTGAAGAACATCATAACTAGAGTCTTTAAAACTCAAAGTGACACAAATTGGATCAGCTTCGTATAATAGGGGCTTTCTGAAATTAAATTCTATTCAACCAATTAGAATTATGTTAAAATCAACAACAGATACAGTGGAGGTAAACTTAGTAAATTGCAAGCAAACTTGGGGTGGGGGGAAGGTAGTTTAAAAGAGGGAAAATGAAATCGATGTAGTCAGCGGTAGTACGAATTCTACATGAAGAACCACTAGCATATTATTCTCCCTGGGTTGGACATGTGGGGTGTAGTGTGGTTCTTGTACTGGGGAGTGCAGTATGTAAGTACATACAGAATTGTTGCATCATAGAACTGGCTTTGCTCAAAGGCAGCTAACCAAGCTTAGCAGAGATAGAGAAGGAGAGCGAAAAAGAAAAATCTAAATACGATAAGGAGTGTATAAGGATTCATGAATGAGCTAGCCCTTCTGTCAGACTCAGTTTCTTCTTGTCTCTCACAGTATGAGCATCTTGCGCCAGTGAGTGTGACTTTATGTTTTGCACACACAGCCCCTAATCAACATCCTCTAATGCTCAGCTGACCGGGTTGTCTGTCTTCTTGCCCTGAAGGAAAGTCTACCAGGACTGGACTTACTGAGAAGATGATAAAGAGTAATTGAAATGTTTTGGTTCAAGACCACTTGTAATTTTTGTTTTGCTTTGTTTTCACATTTTACAGTCAGAATCCTCATCAATTACTTCTTCGTCCTGGTGGAATGGCCCCAGGTTGTATGTGCCCATATCCCCAGCATCATTCAGCTTTGCAAGCTGAGTGCTTCCTGAGAGAAAGACCTGATTCTCTGCCCAAGGGCTCTTTTTCTGGCCTTGGGAGTGAGGAGTGGTGGGCCGTGAATTCCTCTGGAAGCAGTCCTCAACTAGTAGCAGACAAGGAGTTGGTGTATAAACACAGCACCCTGGCCTTCCAGAAGGTTTAACTGCAATGACTGTTCTGCTCTGACTTCCCAAGTTCTCAGTGGCGCTGAGTCCCACTTACCCACAGCAATCACCCCCACCTCCCTTTATCTGACTGTTTTTCTGTCTCTCTCATAAATCACTTGCTCTCAAACTCTTATCTTAGGATCTACTTCTAGGGGAACGCAAACCAAGACTCCTGCCATTTTCAACAGCTAATATACTCACCTCAGTCCTATGCTCCAAAAAAGGCCACTTAGTGATTTTCAAAAGTCAAAATCCAGCATTGTCCACCAAGCCATTTTCTCAAATAGGAATTATAGATATATTTACAGCTATAAATGTACTTTTCAAGGGCCTACAGAATGCTTGAGACTCAAAACAAAAGACACAGTTTCAAAAATATCAAAAGGAATCTGCCAGTGTTACATTTGGGTAATATATATTTGATCAAATGGCCACAAAATGTAGTATGAGGTCAGCTAGTCAACCCCAGCTCAGAGATTCTGCAGCTGTATATGAATTATAAGTCGTGTGAGGTGGGGGGACTTTTTTAATTGAAGTATAGTTGGTTTGCAATGCTGTGTTAATTTCTGAGGCACAGCATAGTGATTCTTTTATATATATATGTGTGGTGTGTGTGTGTGTATATATATATTATATATATATACATATATATATATTCCTTTTCATATTATTTTCATTATAGGCTATTACAAAGTATTGAATGTAGTTCCCTGTGCTATGCAGGAGGGTATTTTTAAAAGCTTGTAAGAGGTAGGGCAGAGTGTGAAAGTCATGCTAATGGGTTACAAATGTTATAAAAACAGTCCTGGGGGTTGAGACTGGAATCCGTGTGTCCAAGACGACGCTTGGACTCTTCAAAACAGAGGAAAAAATGTCTCCCCTGCTCACCCCGCCTCCCCCAGAGTTATAGATCACTATCTGCAGACAGAAATCTTTTCTGGGGAGAAGATGTCATCAGCGTTTCGAATCCAATATTTGCCCCGGCTTTGTTCTGCCTTCGCAGGAATCCATCGTCTGCAGCAGGTCTGAGGAAGTCACAGTCTCGCCAGCTGGATTCTGACACCTCGGGGCCCCTCCCCCATATTAGCTCTACATCCAAATGTGACTCAGAGGCCTGCGAGGCTCAAGGTGATCAATGACAGCTCCAATCAAAGCCACCAGATAGGCAGTGCGCTCAACGCTCCTTGATATAAAAGGTGTTTTATTTCTCATCCCTTTATTTTTGTCACTGAAAGAATGCTTCCCATGTGTGGATTAATTAAAGTGTAAACATTAAATATTGATTGATGCATTATCAGCATGGAGCAGTGGCCTCCTGTCTGATTGATTCCTGCGGTGATTTATTGTCATATTTGGGGAGTCATTTCGCTTGATAACCAAGAGGGATGGCCTGCCTCCCCCCGCCTCCCACCACGCCAGCTCCACTCCCCTCTTTTTTTTCCCGGTACCTCCTCTTATTCTTCTAGGTGACATCTGAGTTCCAATAACTAAAACATCTTCATCTTACTGTTGAGAGAAAAGTCTGTGGCCTGACATTTATTTTGTGTATGTGTGTGTCTGTGTGTGTCTCCCAGGCAATTATCGAATCAATTAACAACTTAACACAGAAAATAACAAATCCACCCGCTTCTGTGGGATAGTTCTGATTAGCAGAGCTTGCCCCTCCAGAGCTCTGTGAAATATGATTATGGGCTGGTTGTGGGGAGAGATGGGGAAGAGTCTAAAATGAAACAAAGAGAGAAAAAAAATCTCATAGTTCTAGTCTTGTCATTTATCTACGGCGTGTTTTCATGATGGAACTAGAAAGTGGAGAAGGAATAAAGTAACAGTTCATATTTCTAATTGGTCATAAGTCTCTATAGATGTGAACTGACATATGACCTCATCAGACTGACCCACCGTGAAATCGCTGTCTGTTTAGGCAAAAAAAATGATCAAATAGCGACAATTTCAAATGGTTCAAACTTATATACTTAAACTTCATTCTGAAGCAGGGCATGAGGCTTACCGTTTATCCTGTTTTTCAAATGAGAACACTGGCACAAAAGCAGCACGTCACATACAGCTACCATTTAGTTTGAGTTTTGGCATAAGTCAGACGTTCATCGAAATACTTTATGTAATTTCCTCATGGAAAACCTACCACAGTCTTTGAGGTAGTGTTATGGTCTCAATGCATGTGTCTCCCCAAAATTCATATACGGAAATCTTAACCCCCAAGGTGATGGTATCAGAAAATGAAGCCTTGGGAGGTTAGGTCATGAGGGTGGAGCCCTCATGAATGGGATTAGTGCCCTTATAAAGCACCTTCAGAGAAATCCCTTCCACCACACAAGGATACAAGGAGTCTGCGACTGAGAAGAGGGCCCTTGTCTGAACATGCTGGCACCCCAACCTTGGACTCACAGCCTCCAGAGTTGTGAGAAATAAATGTCTATTGTTTATAAACCATCTTATTATTTGTGGTATTTTGTTATGGCAACCTGAACAGACTAAGACAGGTAGGTACTACCATTTTACCCATTTTACAGATCAAAAATATAAACAGCAAATATAAAACAAGGCTTCAAGTGTTAAAAATCGGTGAAGGCCTCATCGAACACATAAGTCTAAAAATGTCAACATCCCTGCAGTATGTCTAGTTCAAGCTGTTTGTGGGTCAAGGGAGACTCAAGGGCCCTGACTACAGTCATTAGTGTACATGGTCCAGCGTCCCCATAGATGAGTTGAAGGCCTTGGTTTGGAAAGTTTCCTGTTTCCCAGCTCCTTCCTCTTGGCAGGAGGGAAGGTGCAGGCCCTGTCCAGGGTATAAAGAAAGCATCAGTGGAGGGTGGTTGATCCCATTCTCTAAGTTGTTTTAAGAACAGGAGCCCAGAGTCAGGTCCTGCTTAAAGAAGTAAGAATTTGAGGCTTTCTTTCCTCCAGAAGAAAAAACCATAGAGGAATTTCCAGTGGTCTTCAATCACCAGCATCCTGTCTAGATGATGTCCACAGGGAGGTGAGAGTCTGGTCTCCTCTGGGTTATCAGACTAATTATCAAGTGGAACTAGAAAAGGAAGCCAGTACACTGTTCCCCCTCTACCCACCTCTACTTCCCTGGAAATTCCAGCCAGTGGCTCAGGGTCCTCCTTCCCCACAGGACCCTGCATTTTATACTCATGACTCCAGGGCTTCATGTATCCATATTGCACAAATTGCATCATCCAGCAACATGCTTCTTCACATGGTCAAGGGTCTGAATGAGCCCTCTGCTCTCTCCAGGACCTGTCACATCCCTCCCAACCTCTTCCATCATCTTCTTAAATTGGCACATTATCAAGAATGATCTAGATAAAATAGAGCATGATTGGCTAGTATAGAATGGTTATATTCTTTAGAGAGGTTCATACTCTGCATAAGGGGAGTAGATAATTAGAAATTATTTGGTGGAAAATGTATCAATGGGTGTCCACTTTCAGAAGTTCTCCTGATACAAATACATCCTACTATCAAAAGACTTTTTTATGAAAACAGTCGGTTGAAGTTGCTTTCCTTCCTGTGTGTGTGTGTGTGTGTGTGTGTGTGTGTGTGCGCACGTGCATGTGTGGGTCTACTGTATGTGTGTTGTTCTTGGTAGTGTTGTTTCTTTTTCAGCTTCTTGAGTTGAATGTTCAGCTCATGCATTTTTAATCTTAGGTTTTGATAAATCCATTGAAGGCTATGAATGTTCTCTGAGTAGCACTTTGGCCACATCTGGTAGCTGGTGCCATTGATTTTTAAATAGTTTATTATTTCAGTTTTGACTTCTTAATCCAAGACTTCATTGGTAAATGTGTTCTTAAATGTCTGAGAGAGAAAATTCATAGCATATTTTCAAGAAATATTACCTTCTATAAATTCTAGGACTCACTATACTTCCTTAAATTGTCCTTTTCAAATCAATATCATAGCTCTTAAAATTCAAAGATCCAGTAAGATTCCATTGACATTATTCCAAACCTGCCAGGTAGAGATGGTGGCATTGACATACTAGATGAATGAAGTCCCAGGGGTTAGGTAGTTCTTCCAAAGCCACAGAGCCAAGAAATGACACACTTTAAGGAGCTTCTTGCCTCCTAGTGGAATGCTTGTCCTTGGTGCTTTCAGTCCTGGCTCTTGGTAAGGTTGATTTTTCTCAACAATATTTACTGAATGTTGAGTATATCCTAAGTAATATGCTAGGCACTGGGAATGCAACGCTGTATAACACAGACTGAAATCTTAGCCCTCCTGAGCATTTATTTGCATGGGGGAGCTTACTTTCAGAATGAAGCCAAATGTGTGAAAATAGGACCTGGAAATAGCAGAGGACCCTGGAGTGCAGAGGAGTTGCTACTGTGAAGTCAAGGGAACAGTAAGTCCTTGTCACAAGATCCAACACAGCCACGTCCAGTGGGGCCCCAGTCATTCTTGTGAGTTGACCTACCTTGACCTACTCCCCAGAGGTGCTCAGTAAGAGGGAGAGCTGCCCTGCACTGCTTCACTCCAGAGTCGCCCTTAAATCCTCTCCCAGGGCATGGTCTTCTTTTAACCACCAGACATCTTCTGGGCAACTACCACGCCAGGTACGGTGCTAAGCACTTGTACCCAAGATCTCTTTTCAGTTAATTCTGACATTCCTGCCCATTTTATAGAATTCACCCAAAGTTGGTACCCAACCCAAAGTCTGTATCAAACTCCAGAGTCTCCTGAATCCAAGACTAGTGCTCATTCCAGGACCCCAAGTTTTTTTGTTTTGTTTTGTTTTTTCTCAACAGGAGGAGCCAGGGAAGAATCCATGGGTTGTTGGCTGGTCTACTGCATTCTGTTGTATAGATGTGCCAATCTTGTTCTCTCAGCCTTGCTGCTGTCATCATCATCATCTTCTTCATCATCATCTCATCAACGGGATGGTCATCTTCATTGCTATCATGTTATGAGCAGCCAGGGACTGTGCTAAGCACGGGATCTATTTCACCCTTTAGTCAGGATTGTGGCTAAAAGCAAGGACCCTGGAATGGGGCTCCTGGGTCCCATGCTGGCTCTGCTTTTCGCCAGCTTGGTGAGGGTGGCATTGGGCTTATTCTCTTGCCTGGTATTGCACAGAAAGTAAATGGCAATCTGGAGGAAACCTAGGTCTGTCAGGCTACAAAACTCATGTTGTCCTGCCTCCCAGAGGCTAGTTATAGCCTTCATACAGAGCCCTTGAGAAAAGAATTCTAACATCCTCGGGGGAACACAGGGTTCTGTTATTCTGCAGACCCACGGATGACATTGAATGCCCTTGAAAAGTGCAAAGTTGTACTGGGAGCACATCTGGCCTCTGTAGGCGATGAGGAAGAAATTAGACATATGGACCCTTTGGGATTGCAGGTGGACCTGGGAAATCAGAGGCCAGGTTTCCTGGCCATGCAGAGCATTCCTGCCTGGAAGTCAGATGACTCTGGGAAGGTTCCCAGAAGCCCAGTTTGAGACAGGGATCTGAATGTATGAGATCTATTGAGGGAGGGCTTAGAGATGGGGAAAGAAGCAGGAGAGAGAAAGGAAAGCCACTCAGCAAGGCTGTGGTCTAGAGGCAGGTCTAAGCGTGGCCAGTGGAGGTAGGGATGCTGCATGGTGAACTGTCCCTTAAGGCTCTCTCCCCTGAGAGGGTCAGCTGTTTACGAGCCATGGGCTGCTCGGGGAAGGGTGGGCATAACTCTCCAGGGAAGGTGGCAGCTCTGAGCCATTGGCAGCCAACACTCTCAGTAGCTGGAGACAGGGTCTCCTGACCTGGAATGGACTCTAGACCAGGCCCTGGCATGAACCCCCCCACACACACAGAGCTGAGACGGGTATGACTGAAGCACTCTCTGTGCCAGCACGCCAGTACTTTCCTCACTGACGATAGCATTGCCCGCTTACGATGATAACAAAATGGAGACCACTCTTAGCTGGCGGTGGTTTTTAAATTCTCTGCAGTCAGTGCACCCCCTGGTTGCACCTACCCCATCCTTGGTACACTGCTGCACACCAGGGCTTCCCGAGCAGAGGGGAAGCCAGGGGGCCCTTTGCAGAAATGACCAGGGAGTGTCCTATGATGCTGCATGTGGTTCAGGACTCTGATTTTACCATCACCCCAAAAGCTGCTCCCCTGGGGACCCACCAGGGTGGTTTGAGGTCTTGTCCTTGAAGGAGGTGTCCACCATCCTCATCTCCAACCTCCCCTTCAGTAAGAGAACAGAATTTCTATCCACAGGAAGAATAATTCAAGTCACAGCCAACCTGACCGTGCTTCACTCTTACTTATGAGAGCCATGAAATCAAACAGCTTCATCTCTGACCTCTAAGGAACGGGACATGAGAGAGCAGCTTTCTGATGTTGGCATTCAGCAAGTTCAAAAGCAATGTCCACGTGGCTCAGGGATGATCTGGAGCAGAAGACACAAACAAACTGGAAAGGTACGTTCTTAATGACATCACCCTGGGATGGACGATCTCTTCCTCTCAGGAAGGAAAATTCTACACTTGATCTTAGCCAAAAGGCCGAGAAGCAATCAGGAAGGAAAATTCTGGCATCCCCGTGGTGTCGCTGCCCCTGCGGACAGATCTCCGAACAACTCAGTGCCAAGTCAGACTGGGGCTGCATTGATTAAAAACAGGGTTCTTAGGAGGAGAGAAGGATGAGGGCTGCCTTCTGTGCCAAGGAGACCCGATTCAACACAGACTAACTCTGAGATGAAAGGATACCAGAAATTTGCTCCTGTGTGGCAGACGGAGTTCAGAGTCTGGACAGAGCAGGAATCAGATGAAGGAAGGAAGAAACAGTATGTTTGAAAGGCCGGTGGAGCTTTACAGAAACATAGTTTATGAAAAGGCGTTAAGAATCTTCCTTTAAACAAAAGCTTTATCTGTAGCAAATGACTGGTCTCCTTTTCACTGTCCAGAAAAAATTGCAATCTGAAAGGAAAAGCATCTAATATTTTACTTTATCTTCCTCCGCCTCCCACCAACATTGACACAAAAGACATCCTCATCACACAAGCTCCGTAATTCTACTTGGATTTGGACCCTCTTATCATGCAAGCTCACCTAGGGTTCCAAAAATGAAGGTCTGGAAGAGAAAACTGCATCGTTTCTTACGAAAATGGCTTTCTAATTTTTTTTAATCAACCAGCACAACTCATGTCCTAATGTTGGTGTGTTATTTCCTGAAATTGTATATAATGGGTTTAGAAAAGTTAAAAAAAAAAAAAAAAGAGTTTTGAAGTCTGCTAAATGCCCACCATCTCCATAACCACTCAAATCAGCCTATTTTTTGTAATTCCTTTAAATTAAATATCTTTGATAATAAATGCAAATTAGGGAACAATAAATTATAACTTCTAGGCTGACCAACAACTAATTATATATATTATAATTAACTCCGGTTTCCAACACAAGGTATTTATCTTAATAATCAGCCCATAGACATTAGCATATCTTAAAGGGATTTGTAAAACAGGCTGTACCATTTGAAGAGCCATCTGAACTTCCTCCCCTGGTCTATGAAAGGGTACAGAATCAAAAGAGATGGAATTACTTTAAAAAGAAGTTTGGGCTAAATATAAGTTGAGAATCTCAGATTAGAGGCATAAAACCCTGACTTACAAATATTTCTCCTAAATACACCCTCTGACCATCACTAAAGAGCCTTCAGGTTCTAAAAATCTACAATTTTCACAAAGCTGTTCAAAAGATCTTCAACCCTGCTAGGCTCCCGTGAGTGCATCCTTCAGAATTTGGGGTTGAGGTTTGAACTTTACTGAGAGAGAAGGTCTGATTTTTCAGGCAGCCTCAAGCCATTTTCTATGAAAGTCAACAAGAAGAAGCCACTTCTGGTGGTGGAAGGACAGATACTGCTGATTTCAGCCCTATTCCCGCTCTTCCATTCATTTTAGAAGCTTAATTACTTCTCTGGCCCACAGCCGGCTGAGCTCTTGGAATTTATCAACAAGGCCAGGAGGGCCTGCACCGGCTTTCTGAGGCCCAGTTATCAGCCGGCTTTTTGTAAGGTTCAAAGTTTTGCATCCTCGATTTGTTATGGAGTTCAGGGGTGTAGTCTAAATGCATAGGAGAACAGCCCCTCGGAGCTCCCCCTCCCTGCCAGTGTGGCATGCGTTCCTTAGAGACGATGCAAACCTCTTCTTAGGGCTTTTTCTCTGGCGCTCAGGAGACTCTGGCGTGAGCAGTTAAGCCTTTTGATACAGCTGGTAATCCCAGCTCTGGTCATTATCACTGCATTTTCCAACTGTCCCTGGGTAATTGTCCAAGGGACTTAGACAAGTCAGACCCGCCAAAGGCACCACGAAGGTCAAACCACAATAGAGCCTGCCCTGATTTTATCCGGGAGATGGATGCGCAAATCACCTTGATTTCGATTTGGCACCGGGGTTATAAAACGCTTGCAATCACCGATAACACATAAGCTCAGGCCCAAGCGTGGGACACTGTATTTTACACCCTCTCTGGAGTTTCCCCTCCTGCAACCATAAATCAGCCCGCAAAGCAAGGCGTCTGGTCCATGCTAATAAAGAGACAACGGCCGGAAACCCAGGCTGTGTGGGCATGGAGACAGTTTGGGGACTTGGGAAGGGCTCGGAATCTTTAGTTTGTGTCAGCTTCAAGGGGGACAGAGCACAGCAGGGTCATTCGGGGAAGCCACACAGGAGACAAGGATCAGCCGGCGAGAAACGCACGCCCGTGTCCCTGTGTGTGCGCAAACCTAGATCACTCAGCACCCGAATAGAGATTCAAAACCTTGACGGTGAGAGGAAGAAATCCAAAGTAGAAAGCAAAGTCCTTCTAATGCACACATTTACTACGTGTGGAAAAGAGAGTGTGATGGGGTGAGAAAGGGAGAAAAAGAAGCAATCTAACCCAAACAGGAAACTGGCTACAGTGTACTCCCTGCCGTGTCTTTCCCGCCTCCCTCCGCAAGGGGCTTACATCAAATTCATTTATAGGTATTTTTTTTTTAAAGACAGCAAGGCCTTTAAATGCTTAAAGACTCACAGCAGCGGTCAGCATCATTTATATACCATTTCATAAAGTATCCCAAGTGAGAGACTTTTTGGGTTTTGGGATGTTGAACTACGTATCAGAAAAAGGAAGAAGCAGCTGGTACCTTTAAGGCTTATTGTCCCCTCAGCATGGTGGCCTCTGGCCCCCAGTTCTGTTTGTGGAAACTGCTCGGCTCCCCCAACCTTCTGTCCCTCCCTAATCTTCCCCCACAAACCACGTGTGGGAGTCCAAGCCAGTGGGCATCTGGCCTTGCTCCACAGGGGCAGCAGGGATTTGGGGGAGCGGGGGGAGTGGGGGGATGTGGGAAGCGGGGAGGGGATGTAGGGGGACAAGGTCTAACGTGCTGGGGTGGGAGCTACCCAGGAAGAAAAGACAAAATCTAGGTGGGAAAAAAATGTAGGGAGAAGTAATGACTTGCATTGTCTTTTCTGAACATTCTCATTCTTCCAGAGCTTCGAGACTTCTCCACGCATCCACAGCAAGTAAGAAAACATCCAATTAAAACGATTCCTCTGCTTGGGGTGACACCCATCGCCTTTTCTCCCCTGAGAAAACAAAAACCAACTGAATTTGCAGAAAATTTTACTCTACTTCATGCAACTAAAATTTTCTGCAGTTTAAAGAATATCTGCTTCAAATCCTTCATATTTTTTTCCTTTTTCAGTTTTATTAGGTAGAATTATTACAGCTTGATGCAAATATACATCATATGGGATGTAAATACATATATATAACATATTGCACTTTTTTTTTTAGTTTGCATATGTATACTGATCATTATTTCTAAGAACAGATTAGAGCTTTAGCTTTTTAAACTTACATAGTTATCAAAGGAATAAAGCCAACCACAAAATTAGAATCCACAGAATGCGGTAATCCAATCATAAAGGACAGTCAAATGTGCTCACACATATTCAAGAAATCAGTTATCTAAGTTATAAATAATTACTTCATTTGTGTCCTTATTTTTTTATTTTTATTTTTTTTTAGATTCCACATATCAAATCCTTCATATATTTTAAGGTTTTGGGTTTTTTTTTTTTTTTTTTTTTTGTAGTTCTGAGTGTCTTTGAAGAGTGAGCATGATTTGGGTTTGAAGGTGAAGAAACAAGAAACTGATCCCTGGTTGTAAGTAACCTTACATTTAAGTAACCCACAGAGCAGTGTTTACCAAGCAGGAACCCTGTTTCTTAACAGATTATCATTCTGTTTCCCTTTTTCTTTTCATCGGAGTGGAAAACACAACACACACACACAAACACACACACACACACACACACACACACACCCCGCTTCTTTTTTTAAACTATCCTTTCTCTGTGATATCTTATCGAGGTAAGAGAATAAGTTACCAAAGGAAAAATTGCATTGGGTTTCGAATGAGGAAGAATCCTACAAATTCTCCAAGTCCAGAGTCTTGAAGATAATTTATGTTTCTGGTATCTGGCTCATTGTATCCAAATTAAACTCTCCAACAGTGGTACATAGTTTAAACGGACACAAAACAAAACAAAAAGATAAGAATAAAAGGAAGCTCCCTGCTGCACTTTGCCCGAGGTCACCGTGTCAATTTGAAACAACAGAAAGAAAAGAAAGAAACAAAGTAGATATCACAGCCTCCCTCCCCAAAGGCAGAGGCTGTGCTCAGTGATTAGAGCAAGAAACCCGCACCCCTTGGCTGTGCAGGTGCCTGTCTCTCTCCTGCACGCGTTAGAGGTTTGGGTACATCTGCCCATCTGTGTGTAAAACGGGCCATGCCAAACCCCAAACGCAGGCTCATCTCTCATTGACCCGGCCAAGTGGGTGCACACAAACCAGACAGACCTTTCTGGATGTTGCCCCCTAGATTGAAAAGACAGAATTCGGAGAAGCCCGGCCTCCTGGGAGCTTGGCCAGCTGCGTGAGTCCCCAGCCAAAGGCCAGGAGGCTGACCTGCTCCTAAAAAGAGCCCCTGAGAGCTGGAGAAGTGGGTGTGTGCATCCTTTGAGGTGGTGGGTGGTGGGAAGGAGGCAGGGGGTGTAGGGGCCTATCTTGGAGACCCCTAATGCAGGGTGGGGGTTACTGTGTGTCCTTTGTTTTCTCTTCATGTCTCTGAGAGCTCAGGGGACTTCATCTCACCTCATCTGGTTACTGCTCTAGGCAGCCATGAGGCCTGTGGCGTTACCCTGTCCGGGCCTCAGTTTCTACACCGGGAAAGGCGATAATGACCCTGGGCTTCACAGTACAATGCTGAGGGCCGGCCTGGGTATCCGATGAGCCCGGCCACCCGTGAGCTCTGAGAGGGAGGTGAGGCCTCCGGCCAGCACCTCTCCCCGCAGATGAGGGAAGAACTAGTTCCTGTTGGTGCCATTGGGATTAGGAGACTGAGATAATATGCATAAAGGACTTAGGCCGGTGCCAGGCACACCATAAGCCCAAAGTAAAACAAGTGTGTTTGCCTGTGTGTTTGTTTGAAAAAATATATATTATCCTTAAAAAAGGAGGAGGAGAGGGACTCAGCCTATTTGAGTATCACAAAAGCATTCCTCCTAAGAGAGTTTCCCTAATACACCCAGGAGACACGTCCACCCCAAAGGACCTCAGCGCTGCCACTTGTGTGCTTGTAAAGGTTACCAGATCAAAGGGGACCTAGGAAACACACAGACTGAGTCATCCTTTGTGGGGGCTGAGGCCTTGAAGTGTTGGGGATCAGAAAAGGCAACCTTTCATGAAGGCTTTAAAAGATATCAGGTAAGTGAGAATATAGCAGAGCCCCCAGCAGCCACCGGGGTACACCAGGCTCAGCATCAACTCCTGCTGCCAGCATCACACATCGATTCCAAAAACGTCGGAACCAAAACTGCACTGAGCGGTGGGCCCAGGAGGCAGCGGTGAATTCGGGGACGATGAAGACCCTGGTGATGTCGAAGTAGTGTTTCTAACCCCGTACAGTGCAATCCACAGTGTCGTCTTATCTCAGCCGAACCAAATGAATAGATTTGATCTTGTAAGTGGACATTGGAAAAGTTCACCTTTGCATCAAAGAGTTAATCCGGTATTCTTTATGGATATTATATTTAGGCTCTTATATTCTTTTGTTGTTGTTGTTATAGTATTTACTTATTATTTATCATTTATTTATTTTTATTGAAGTACAGTCAGTTCACAAAGTGTTGTCAATTCCTGGCGTACAGCATGTTTCAGTCATACATACACGTACATGTATTCCTTTCCATATTCTTTTTCATTAGAGGCTACTATAAGGTACTGCATATAGCTCCCTGTGCTCTACAGTAGAAACTTGTTATAAGAATAAAAATCTATTTTATATGTAGTAGTAAGTATCTGCCAATCTCGAGCTCCCAATTTATTTAGGCTCTTACATTCTTTTTTTCAAACTGATGGGTAGTTGATTTCCCATGTTGTGGTAGTTTCAGATGCACAGCAAAGCTGCACATATATGCGCGTATTCATTTTCAGATTCTTTCCCATTATAGGTTATTACAAGATATTGAACATAGTGCCCTGTGCTACACAGGATTTGTTGTGTGGGCTCTTATGGTCTTACTAGTGATTCCAAGTTCTGAGGGGGAGGGTATAGCTCAAGGGGTAGAGCACCTGCTTAGCATGCGCAAGGTCCTGGGTTCAACCCCCAGTACCTCCATTAAAAAAAAAATAAATAAACCTAATTACCTCTCCCACTGCTGAAAGTAATAAAATAATACAGTAATAAACAAAGTCCTGATGTAGGAGAGGATGTGGAGGATTGCAAGAGCCGAGTACTGTGTAAGACAGGTGGAAGCCCTGGCTCTTGCCCCTGCTGCCAGGTCCGCCGGCAAGGACTGGACCGGGTGGGGGGGGGGCGTGCACACCACACACCCCACGCACACCCCTGGTTCTCTCTCCGAGCGCTTGCCTCCCCCAGGGCACACTTTTTCCACATCTGTCAGGATGTGCATGTGTGTCTTGCTCTCGCCGTCTCCTCTGCCGGCCCCTCCTCCGTCTCTTTCTGATGGCAGGACTCCACACCTCCCACAGACATCGTTCTTGATAATTATAGTTTATCGATTCTCCTGCTGCCCCCGGCGCCGTGTTCGTCATCTCAGGTGAAACACCGTCGCGTCATCCATCACAGCCTGCCTTTCTCCGGAGGCAAAGGGCTGCGGGTTCCAATCCGGAGAGAGAGCTGCTACCTTGGGTGGAGGCCAGGGAACCTCTCAGAGGTAGACCCCTGACCCCTCCCCAGCTCTTAGCCCCCCCACCCCACCCCCACTCAGGCTCTGGGGTCTTAGTCAGGAGGGCAGTTGAAATCATCACAGAGGCAAACCCGCATTGACGGGTACCACATGCCAGGCAAAGTGTAAGTGCTATTCGCAGGGACAACAGTCTGCACATCCTCCCAGATTCCTCCTACTCACCCCTACAAAGGAGGCTCAGAGAGGTGCAGGGCTCGCCTGAAGCCACACAGCTGCGAAGTGTCCCAGCTTAGGGATCTGCACCCGAGCCTGCACACACAGATTCCCAGCTGTCCCCTGAAAGAAAGGCAGACCAGTGATGTCGGGGAGGCAGATGGTGTGAGCTGAAGGAAAAATGCCCCAAGATGCTGGTAAAAAAAAAAAAGTGCCCCCTGAGACTCCCGTGACTGGCAGATGCCCCGCCTATTGCCACCCAGAAAGAGAGGGTTCCCAGCCAGCCCAAGCCGGTGCCCCAGCTGCTGTCGGAGACGACCTGGCTCCCAGGCTGTTTACTTCTCAGCCATAAACAGGAAGGCCATAAAAGGGGCCCCTTTGGGTCAGCCACTCAGGGGTTTCTCTCTCCTCCTCCTCTTCCTTTTCCTCCTCCCGCAGTACGTGTCCCCAGGCAGAGGGGGTGTTTCCTCCAGAGTCCTGCTACCTCCCAAGTGCTTTGTCCCTTTGCCTTAAAGTGTCTGTCTCCCCTGGGCTGGACATTCCAACTGTGAAAGTCACTCCTTGGAGAACAGGGGTAATCCCCGCGCCACCCCAGAGATCCCCAGGACATGTGGCCAACAGTGACAGCAACACTCTGACCTCCCCCCAGTCTCCACTGCCCCACCTACTTGCTGAAACTAATGGATAAGTAGAAATGACCCATTTCCTGAAAAGAGAAAACTGCAATTCTCAAAGAAACCTGGAAAGAAAGAGGCCAGGCTATTGAGAGGTGAGGAGAGAAGCCACGAAATAAAAATTAGCTTGCAAGTTTCAAAGAATGTTCTCTGCCACATTCTTTCCCAAGAGATTCGGGGGTGGGGGAGGATTCCATGGCCAAGCAGGGTCCCATGTTGCCCTCTTTTTTTTTTTTAAGTACAGTCAATTTACAATGTTGTGTTAGTTTCTGATGTACAGCATAGTGATTCAGTTATACATATATGCATTCTTTTTTATATTCTTTTTCATTATAGGCTATTAAAAGATATTAGACATAGTTCCCTGTGCTGTACAGTAGGACCTTGTTGTCTGCCTGTTTTATATATAGTAAGTGTGTATCTACAAATGTCAGACTCCTGGTTTATCCCTCCCTACTCCCTTTACCCCCTGGTAACCATAAACTTGTTCTCTGTGTCTGTGAGTCTGTCTCTGTTTTGTAAATAAGTTCACTTGTGTCCTTTTATTTTGCCTTCCTGGAGATGCTCAGTGCTCATGGCCTATTAAAGTTCTGAGAAGTCCCGCAAAGGGCCTTATTGCATTGTGTAAGTCAGTTTTCCAAATGTTTTTTGTCCACAAGGTTCTATTTCCACAGATGTCCCATTTATTCTTACAGCATCTCACGTTCCCCTCTGTGCTTTGGGAACCTGTGGGTTAATGCACGAGCTCAGATGTTCTGGACCCACACTAGTTTCATCTGACCATGACTTTGCCTGTCAGAGCCTTAGTGTTGAGAGTCACGTGGACCTGACCTTCTTAACTACTCATTGTTTTACTCCCCGAGAACGTGCTGAGTCCACAGACAAACAGCGGAAGAAGAGACGGGCAGATGGAAATACCTTGGCCTCATCAGGGATTTCTGAAGGACCTTTAGGTCCAAGTAGATCTCCGGTTTCCAGGAAGCCCCTTCTCTCTTTGGCTCAATGACACTCAGCCACATCCTGCTCAATCCCACAGGCTCACAGTCACAGTCTATGCATCGCACAGAACCATGAGTGTTTCCTCGAGGGGTATTTGGGTGTGAGGATGGTGGCTTCATAGAAAAATCTGAATAACCGTAACAAACACTTTCTATGTGATTGAGTCCTTGAAAATGTATGCGACTCTCTTTACTTCCAGGAGAAACCCCCAACCCGGGTCATCTTACTGCATGAGACCTCTCCTCTCTGGACACTGGACAGATGCCTGCAACCCCGTGTGCCCAGTCCTACCAGCACCTCGAAGCCTTTTCCTCATCTCTTCCCACCCACCCCGTTGTCTGTCCATCTCTGTCCAGGTTTTAACCCTGACTCTGTCACTTAGGCAAACCTCTTCCTGACCTGAATTTTCTGTTGCTTCTTGTCTTTTGTTTTGTTATTTTAACGAGAAATTGGATGCTATATGGTCCCAACCAGTGAACCAAATCAAGCTCACTGATGTCATGGCCTAGCCACGTTCAAAAAAGGAAAATAACTTCAATCAGTTGCCTAAGTATAATCATTGGGATTTCACATGAAAACTCTAGATTTATGGCCTCTCCTTTAAAAACTCGGAAGACCTGGCAATGATTGGCTCACATTCCTCTTTTACAACCATCAGCTGGATCTGAGTAGCAGCTTCTGGGTTCGTGGGACAAATATCTCCAGTTTAGGAAAGACCCCACCCTTCCCTGGTGTCACTGGGAAACTGAGACACTGACCCCAGCTCCACCACTGATTAGCTGTGTGACCTTGAGCAAGTGACTAAGCCTTTCTATGCTTCGATTTGTCATCTGGAAAATGGGAGCAATAATAGCCTATATACATCAGTTAGGTTAAGCGAGGTTTGCTCTGGTTAAAAAAATATATATATCCAAACAGATATACACTACTATGTATAAAATAAATAAACAAGAACTTATTGTATAGCACAGGGAACTCTATTCAATATCTTGTAATAACCTATGATGGAAAAGAATCTGAATCACTTTGCTGTACATCTGAAACTAACACAACTTTGTAAATCAACTATACTTCAATTAAAAAAAAAACCTCAAAAATCTTCAAGATTTAACATACCAAGAGCTTATTTCCCACTCGCACTCTGTGTTTACTGCGGGTTGACATGGGGCAGGAGGCAGAGAGGGGCTGCTCTGATCACTGTAATGACTCACAGTCCCAGGGCAAAGGAGGATCCGTGTGAGCACACACCCACATCATCCGTCCACGGACGTGAAAGTCAAGATCGCGGAGGAAAGCCAGGACTCACACACCGATTATCAAAACTTCCTCCTGGAAGTGACGTGCATGAAGTTTATCCACATCCCACTGGCCAATACAAGTCACGTGGCCTGGCTAATGTCACAGGGCAGGAACGTGTAACCCTAACCTGTGCCCTGGAGGAAAAGGGAACCCCACGCAGGTTTACCATAAGGCTTCTTCCTTGGGCGCCTTCCAGGACCCTGCCCCTCATTTTATATCAGTAACTCTGTATTCCTTTTCTTTAAAAGGACCCCCAGATCGCACAAGCTTCAGACCCTACAAAACCTGGACCCACCTCTGGCCAGAAACATTTGTTAAGAACTCTGCTGGCTCCTCCCCCACCCCCGCCCCGACCTCATGGCCTTGCTGTTCCAATGAAGTGAGTGAACCAGGGACACTTTCAAGACAGTGTCCAGCCCTGGGTCTGCACTCCATCAGGATCGGACTCTATTATTACTAGAACAAAAGTAAACACTTACACAGTTCTGACTCATGCTGGACACAAAACAAACACACACATACACTAAATTTTCTTGGTAAGGAGCTCTGGTTCATCAGGAAGTGATCATTAAACAACATGGAAAATTGCCACAATAAAATAGCTAAGTATTGTGTTGTGAGTTTGAGTGTGTGTGTGTGTGTGTGTGTGTGTGTGTTTGTGTTGGGGGATTCTTGGATGGAAAGTCAAGGCACCTGTGACCTTGAAGGAGTTTTATCCCTTTCCTGGACCTCGGTCTCCCCTTGTGTCCACAGGACATGGTGCCAGATGACTTGTCTGCTCCGTGATGCTAAGTCACGGGCCCATTTCAGGGGTGTGGGCAGCACAGGTGGGACTACTACTTGTGGCAGAGAAAGCAGATTGCTTCTGCAGGCAATCCCACCTCTGCAAACCATCCATCTGGGAGGTCAGCCTGCAGACACTGCTCCTCTCCATATTATAGGCCTGTGTGTCTTGCCCTTAGTCATCCAAATAAAGCATCCCGCCATCCACTTCCGGTGGCCTCTGGGCACCCTGCCCCCACACGTTGTCACTGGCTCACAGCTGTGAGTCCGTTTTCCAACAAGGTTTTCTGGTCAGCGACAAGGGATGAAAGCAAAGACTTCTCTGATGAAGCAAACTCTTCGCCTGACATGTTCTTGAATTTTCTTTCTTCAGTCCCCCTTTGCAAGTTCCCAGTGGCATTGTCTCCCAATGCTCACGTTTTTTCCTATTTGAAGGAAGGAGGAAGCAAAGGAAACTCCCCTACCCTAAGTCACAAATAACAACCCCCTTCAAGTTGCCTTGCCTGCACTTACTGGCTGAGTGCCCTGGGCAAGTTCTTCAATCTCCCTGAGTCTATTTCCTCACCTGTAAATGTGAACACACCTGCCCTGCCGGCATCTGAGCATCACTGGTAGGACTTAATTAGATGGAAGTGTTTCATTACATGTAAAACATCTTATAAATGTAATGTGGTTGGGAGGAGTGGATCACCATTAATTCTGCTCTGATTTCTCTGAGTTATTTGTTTTTTATTGCTGTATAACGAATGAATTACCACATATTTAGCGGCTTAAAAACAACACTCATTTATTATGTCACAGTTTTGTGGAACAGAAGTTGGGGTGGGCTTACTGGGGTTCTCTACGCAGAATTTCACGAGGCCAAAATTTCGTAAGGTGGACTCTTTCCTGGTAGCTCTGGAAGAATCTGCTGTCAGCGTCACTGAGGTTGTCGGCATAATCTTGTTCCTTGTAGCTGCAGGTCTAATGTCCTCCCATCTCTGCTGGCTCTCAGCAGGCGTTGGGGGTGGTCACCCCGGCTTCTCCAGGCCACTCACGTTCCTTCCTATATGGCCTGTTCACCTTCAAAGACAGTGAGGGGACTTCAGGTCCTTCTCACTGTTTTAATCAAGGGCTCCACTGATAGGGTCAGACTCACCCAGACAATCTCCCCGTCATAAGGTCAATGTACCTGCACTTTCCTTCCATCTACACAATTCCTTCACAACAGTACCTGCATTAGGATTGATCAGATAACCAGAAGAAGAGAATCTTGGAAAGGGATGAACATTGTTAGAATTCCGCCTGCCACACAGGGATTCTTATGAGGAAGGTGAGGAAGTGAAGAAAGGAAAGCCCAGCCAAATGATCTGGGGAAATGCTGGGTTGAGCAGAGTGAAAGTAATTTTGTTGGCTAGGTTTTCACTTCTGGACGTATCAGAGCCATCGACAGACTATGTGACTCTTTGAGTTGTATAATTTCCCAATTATATTGGGCTATGGTGCCCTTTCCTGCTATTGTTATTCCTCTTCACCAAGTTTGGGAAAGAATTATCCAGTTTTTAAAATGAATTTTAGCTCTTTGGATAACAAGGACCCAGGATGCTATATGGGGAATTCCCTGTATCTCTATACCTCAATTTTTGGAGACTTGTGACCTCATACTTCCGAGTTGACTCATTACTGTTAGGTATCCTTCAAGGCACAGTCTGGGATGCCCAGTTATCAAAAGGAGTTAATTCTTTGTGGTCATCCAAGAGGCCTCTGCACTCCTTCCTCCACAGGTGAGGTCCATGGTGTTGTGCCAATGAGGCCACCCCAAGAAGGCTGCAGTTTCCATAACCCAATCCTCTGCCGCAGAACTCAGTTTGCTTTCAGTTAAATCTGAAAGGCCAGAGGACCATACCTACAAAAGCCAGAGGGAAGGGACGGTGAGCATCACTGAAACTGGGCCTCTGTTCATTGCCCTTGTGGTCTGGGCTTCCCTTGACCATGCCCTGAAGCAGAGAGGAATTCCATCTTGGAAGGTACAGACCTCTAGTGAGCACCCCCATCATCCCCTCCCTGGTCCAGGCTAGTACCTCTTTCTGCGGCTGTCTCAGGGCTGCAGCTCAGGCTGGATCTCTGGGCACTCCACAGCTTAACCCTGTCCATTCAGGTTAGGAGCTTTGGTGCAAATTTCACACGATCTCCCCGACATCGATCTCAAAGTATTTATTTTTTTATTTATTTTCAATCCATTTATCTGTGACTCTATGCTTGATGTCAGCTTGTGGTTTGTTTTCCCTGTAAGGGTCCCCCAGCCATCTTTTGGGGAAATAGCAGTAAGTTTCGGGACCTCTAATAAACTGTAACTTCAGATGGAAGGTTGCTCTTGCTGGAGGCGAGCGATTAAACATTTTAATAGCGCAGCAAACTTATCAACAGACTCACAAAAAAGAAAAGGAAGCGATTTTATTCTCTTAGCGTGTTTCAGAGTATTTTACTACTGAGGTCAAATGTCTGTCAAAGATTTCTGAAGCCCAGATTTGACTTTGAACAACCTCAAAAGATTTCTGTAACGCACACTGCATCGTGCCCTATAAACGGCCCAGGATTTTGCCTGAACATGTCTGACTATCCAGTTCAATATCACCATGGCTCCTAAAAGGTTTTTAATATAGATATTAAATATATCCATATCATCACTTCAGTGAGCGCATGAGCTGTGCTTTTTCCTCTGGGGTCTTCCGAGCTATTTGCTGCTGACATACACTATTAAAAATAAACCTACCCCGAGGAACTAGTCATTTTACACAGTATTAGGACTAATGTTATCATTTAAGTAGCTCCAGAGATTTGCCAAGTACAGAGGCCCCAGATAACGATGGAAACATGATCGTGTGAGATAATCTTCTGTGCGGAAATGACTTTCATCATCTGTAGTATGTCGTTTAAAAGATGCTTATTTAAGACTTATACTATTGAACGAATATTGATGCCTTCAACAAGAATAAAAAACATCAATGCCACAGTTAGATAAAGGATCAGAATCACTTCCGGGGCTTGGGACTGGACCGGGTCTGAAATACCCCCAGCATCCGTGTAGTGATTAGGGAAGAAGGGTGGAAAGGGAGGAAAGAGATCCACCTCAGTTTCTCTCCCCAGCCTTGTGGGAACACACAGACACTGGCAAGTACAAGTTTAAGAACTCTGCACCATAACCTTATAAAGAAGGTATGGTTTTTATCCCCCTTTTAGAGATGAGGCAAACTGAGGTTCAGTCAGTTTTCTTAAACTGAAGTTCAAACAAGGTTTGAACCACTTCTAAGATATGGCAAGGCCAAGATTTGAATGGTTCTGACACCAAAGTCCACCTGCCCTATACAAGTATTGTTCTCAACATTTGTAGAGGGACAAGGACTCTGACAGCCATCTCTTCGCTGCCCATAGGGCAGAGACATAAATTTAGAATGTGATTCAACATTGATTCATCCATTGATTCAGACAACCAACGACTATTTCTCGAGCATCTACAATGCACTAGGCACCGTGCTAGGCACAAGGCATCCAGAAATGAAAATGGCCTAGGTCCCAACCCCAAGACAAAAGTCGGAGGTCCACATGCAGAATCTTGTAACTGGGTAGAGGTTGGATGCCCACCGTGAATGTCTGCACAGCTTGGTAAAAGTCAGTGCCCATGTCGTCTGCCTGCACTGCTCTGAGTAATTTCAACAGGCTGGATGGGAGCCAGGTCCTCTTCAACCCATCTTCAACCCATGACTTCAGGCTTGGAGCTCCCAAGAGATGCATTACTCTATATACATAACTAGCTTCTGTTGTTGGCTGTTAGACACCATGACATCTATTCACTGCCTCTTCGATCCTCTAATAGCCCAGGAAAGTAGGCAAATATTAGTCCATTTTAAATATGAGAAAACTGAGGCTCAGAGACGTGAAGTGATTTATCCAAGAGCACACAGATGGATGGATATGGTGGAGTGAGGACCTGGGCCTGACCGTTGACACTCTTCCCCCTCCCACAAACCCATTACAAAGGACATTACCCGAGAGCTTGAAGCTTGCCAGGTCCTTTCAAGTAGTTACTGATATGAAACCCATTTTAGGGTGAGGGGCCTGAGGCACAGAGAGGTACGTCACTTGCCCAGGTTCACCCCACCAGGAAGAAGCAGACACACAACGTAAACCCAGGCCTTCTGACTCCTGACACCAAACTTCCAGGCTCCCCTCACAGGGTGGTTCCCCTTGAAAAAGGCAATCAGGTCTTAGTCATGATTTGCCAGGTCCTCTTTGGTCAGGATGCTCCTACTCTGGGAAACAGAACCCTTACTAAAGGCAAAACATCAGAGAGGAAGTCTCTTCTGGTCCCTCTTTTCCTCACTTGCTCCCAGATGCTAAGAATCCTGCAGCCTCGCCAGGTCTGGGGCTACTGAAAGAACTTTTTTTCAGAAAAGTGTGGGGATCTATTTTGACATGAAGAAGAACAATACTTTCCATGAGCGGTTCAGCGTAGGGGAGAAAAGGCGTTGCAGAGAGGGCACCAGCGCTGGTTCTGGGGAAGGCGTGGACTAGTGATGGGGTCGGTCCCTGGTTAAGCTGCACGGCTGGTCTGATGGGATTTGGCAAATGCCAGCCCCACCCCACCCCCATCTCCCCTGCTAGTCATTTTTACCTGCTGCATTTGCATATACATATGATATCTGTTATCCTAATTATATCTATTTCCCCAGGTACAGACAGACATACCCCGGAGTTGGGGTGCCCATTAGCAGATCATATGGGCCTCTGCAGCTGTGTTTTGATTAGCAGAAAAGGCTCTTTGGCATCGGAGAACTGAAATCACCTCTTAGGGCGTGACAAGCACAGCCGAGCGTCTCACAAGTGAAAATAGGAGGTTTCTCAAAAGCAGGAGCAAGAACAACCACAAAGAATTAAAAGGAGAATAACCTTTAATGGTTTTGACTGTGAAATCTCAGCCGCGCTGAAGGCCCGCCACCCATCAGGCACAGGACCTCTCCGGGCTGAGCCAGATTCACCCCCAGACCTGCTTTTGGGGGGAAAGGGCAGGCAGTGGGGGCCCCCAGAGGGAGCCCAACCCACCATTTTTCCAGGCTGGGCTCCATTGGTGGGGGTGGGGGGAGGCCACGAAAGTGAAGAGGCCAAGGATGGTTGGAGAAGGGATCAGCCACTTACCTCAACTGATAGGCAAAGTATATGCAAATTATTATGCAAATCACCCAAGCCCTCCTGTAGACCTGGAGGCTCCAGGCACTCCTTTTCGGAGCCATGCATGTAGGTATTTTCAAGTTTGCTCGCTGTCCACGCTCTTGCAGTTTCCTTGGGAGAGTCTTGCTTAATATTACAAACGTGGCTTATGGGTCGGTCCCTTAGCTGTTCAGGGTGTGAAGGCTTTGGAATACAAGGTATGTTCACAAGTTCTCTCCTATTTGACCCTTGACGACTCTATAAATGAGCTTGAGCTGGGGTTTCGTGACCCCAGTGGTACTGAGCCTAAAGGCATTAATGGGCTTGCCTAACGTCCAGCAGCCCAGCAGCCAGGCTGTGCAGTGAACCCTGCCTTGAACCCCGGTGCCGTAACTTGATTCTTGGGCTTCTCGCTCGTCATTTCCCTGATTTAAATATTACACAGCAGAACGGTGGAGGAAGGGCAAGGCAAGGAACATCAGGAGAGGGGATTCTCAGTTTCCTTCTCTCCCCTTCCAAGACAGTGGCAAGGTGTCTCACCAGAAAAGGCCAGGTCGGAGAGGGGAGCCAGGCTTTGTGGACTGGAAATGCTTCTCCAGGGATGATGAGGTATTCCCAGGTACGTGTGGTTGACAGTTACTCATTAATTCTTTCTTTCCTTCAACAAATATTTATTGAGGACCTACTATATGCCAGGCATTGTTCTCAGCAGCCTGGGTCAGCTGGAGGCTGATCAGTATCAGCTGTGCTAAGGGTGATGACGAAGGAAAAGAGACGGGCTGAGACCCACCCAGGGAGACAGGCTAGTCTCAGGAAGAGCACCTGAGCCAAGAACCCTCATGGAGCTTGAGCCAGCCCTGCAAGTGTGGAGGGGGGGAGCTATCCTACAGGGGTGTATAACGCAGAGATTCAGAAGGGGAAAGGCTGAGTTTGAGAACCAGAAAGGAGGTGGGCCTGGCTGCAGTTGGCTGGGGCTGCCTGGAGCAAGGTTGGAAAGGGCAGATGCTAGAGATGAGTTTGGGAAGGGAAGAAGGAAGGAGCCCAGGGGAGCCTCTGAGTTTTTCTAAAGGTAGTTTTAAGCTACCCCCAAATTGGTGGCTTACAAACACTTTTTTAAAAAAAATTAAATAGATTAAAATCATATAATATTTTTTATGTAGTCATTCTCAAATTTTAGCGTATACCAGAATCACAACCAGAACTTATGATCCAGCCTCTCTTTGAGGGGGTGTGGGGCTAAGAACCTGCATTTCTAATGACTTCCCAGGTGCCTGCTGCCGCTGGTTCAGGACCGCATGTGGGGAACCATCGTGTTAAGAATGCATCACCTAACACCTGCACCCCAATGTTCATAGCAGCACTATTTACAATAGCCAAGACATGGAGACAGCCTAAATGTCCATTGACAGATGACTGGATAAAGAAGATGTGGTATATTTATACAATGGAATACTACTCAGCCATAAAAACTGACAACATAACGCCATTTGCAGCAACATGGATGCTCCTGGAGAATGTCATTCTAAGTGAAGTAAGCCAGAAAGAGAAAGAAAAATACCATATGAGATCGCTCATATGTGGAATCTAAAACAAACAAACAAACAGAGCATAAATACAAAACAGAAATAGACTCATAGACATAGAATACAAGCTTGTGGTTGCCAAGGGGGCGGAGAGTGGGAAGGGATAGACAGGATTTCAAAATTGTAGAATATTTAAACAAGATTATACTGTATAGCACAGGGAAATATGCACAAGATCTTATGGTAGCTCACAGAGAAAAAAAATTGTGACAATGAATATATATATGTTCATGTATAACTGAAAAATTGTGCTCTACACTGGAATTTGACACAACATTGTAAAATGATTATAAATCAATAAAAAATGTTAAAAAAAAAAAAAAAAAAAAAAAAAGAACGTGTCACCAGAGGAAGGGCAAGCTTTTGTTTTCGGAAACCCTTGTTTCAGTAAGACACATGTTAATGTGTACTAGAATCCTGGTGTAAAATGTATTTTTTAAGAGTGGGTCATGTTCGAAAAAGTTTCAAGCTCCTGAATTAAAGACATCGGACCTCTCTCTAGAAGAGAAATCATCATCCTTTAATGTTCTGCAGGCTCTACGGGAAATCTTGTGAGTTCAATAAAAACGAATACACCTGCAAATATATGAATGAAAAATGAAAGAAAACCCAGCTGGCATAGGAAATAAGATTCTCCTATTCATAACCTTACTTTGGCCTTCATTTCTCCTACTGAACCTTCTAAAATGTTGTGCGGCACTTGGCGTAGAGCCCGGAATCATGCTGGCCCCTGGGCTTCCTGGCTTCTGACTCCCGTACTCAGCTCTCTGGCCACTGTGACCCTGCTTTCCTGCCCTGGTACCACCTCCACGCTGCCGCTGTTCTCCGGAAGGCCCCTCAGCATTCAGTCCTTAAGATGCAAATCCACTCACCTGTGGTGTCCCGTGGCTTGGATGGTTTTCTACACATACCCACGGAATGGTTTCCTCTGTACCATAGCCTTGCTTCTCCTGTGAGTGCACTGGCTCCAGCTTGAAGGTGAGTCCCAATTTCCAACAAACAATGTGTCTGCATCCTGTTTATACTGCAGCTCTGTAGTAAAAAGCATTTATTAGCTAGAGAAAGACATAAACTGGATCACAGGTATCAGTATGATGAATATATTGACTGACCTGTGTCTTTATTATAAGTAAAAGTGAGTTAAACTTATACACATTTATGGCTATTTAAATGTATTGTCATTCCCCTGGTGGACCATGGTCAGCTCCCCAGTAGCCGAACCTCCTCTCTGTCCTCTTGGAGAGGCCATGCACTTTGGGGTTTGACTCCAGCTTCAGGGATAGGTCTGAGGTTAATCACATCCAGCATGTGGTTTACTAGTGGTCACGTGAGCTGACTCTGGTCAATGAGACCAAGGGAGAGATTTGCTGGAGGCTTCTGATAAAGTTCTTTCATGCACTTTACAGAGAGAAGGAATAGGAAAGTCTACTGCCACTTTCCCCAGTGGGACAGGAGCGAGGAAGCCAGGGGTCCAGATGCCTGTGTTTGCCACCCTGCGGCCACGTGCAAGAGGCTGGCCCAGGTCCCTGATGTCATGGCTGAGGTGCGGGATTAACCAGTGCTGGATATGGAGGCTAAGAAATGTCCTTACTGTTAGGTCAGTCTGAGACGAATATCGTGTTACCATCAGCTGAGTTCATCCTAACGGGTGTGGTCCCTAATGAAACGCAGAGCCGCTTAGCGGTGAAGTGCTTAATGTCTGGACTCTGAGAATTCAGAGTGCAAATCCCAGCTCTGCCCCTTGATGCCTGTGTGAAATTGGGCAATCTACCCAGACCTTCTGAGCATCAGTTACATTCATCTGTACAACGAGGCCCCTGATGTTACTGTGGGGGTTATCTGCCAATGTGGGCTGGCTGGAAACCCCGACATTCACCTCCTTTGGGGGAATCCCCCAGTGGTGTGTAGTGTTCGTGAAAGAGAGAGCCTCCCTAGTATTCCTCATGCGTAGCAGGCAAGATCTTCTTTTTCCTGCCCTGGTCCAGCCACATGGCAGGTCTTGATGCAAAAACTCAGCAAATCCAGATTGAATGTCCAGGGCGGGGAGAGGATTGGAAGTTAACGGTGATTGGAGCAGCACAGGTGACACACAGAACAGCTTTCTCCTGCCGCCTGGCCCTCTGGGGTTCACTGGGCCCCTGCCCTTTCCATAGCCTTGAGTTCCAGCCTCTGACAATTACCATGAGGCCAAATACCTCAAGGTGCAATGATTATCACTTATATTGGTAGCCGCCAATATCCTTCCAATAAACCCCCTCCTGGAACAGCGAGTCAGCCTGGGTTGCTTGCAGCCAAGAAGGCTGCCAGATAAAAAGGGCCTCCTTTATAAGGCTGTTGTGAAGCTTAACTGAAATTGCACTTGTAAAGCATCACACTGAATGCCTGGTTCAGGACACGTCAGCTATTGAGATTCTTACAGACCCATGAAGGGATGATCTGAGTTAAATACAGGGTTTCAATTGACCAGAAAGGGTACATAGAATCCCAGTTGCCGAATTGGCAACTTTCCCCTCCATAGCCAGACGCTGGCTGCTTTGGGTCTGCTGTTTGCCATCTTCACCGTGAACTGACAACGTTTGGTGAGCACAACAGAAGGCAGGCACAGATCATCCAAGAGCCACACCAAACAAACAAGAATACTGAGTGATGATTCTGGCAACAGATTCTCCTTCTTCGCCGTGGGATGCTAGCCCTAACGTGAATATCACTTCACAGGCTGGGGGGACACAGCCAAAGGGCAGCGTTCAGAAGACCTAGTGGTGGAGGGACAAGGGCTCAGAGGCAGAGGTCCAAGATCAGCTCCGGAGTCCAGACAGCTGCCCCAGGGACATGTTCCGTAACCACCGGCCTCTTTATCACCACGCACACTTTGAAGTGGTTGAACCTGCTTTTTACTTGACAGGTCAGATGTGACAGGCATGTGGCTGAACCTTGTCATTTGGTGCCTTCCAGACACCAGTGCCATCGACAACATCGTCATCAACAGCATCTTTGCCGTCTTCCTAACATTTATTGAGCTATTATTAAACCCCGGGGACGGCTACACGTTTCCTGAACACTACTTCCTTTAGCCCTTGCAACAACCTTAGGAGCACAGCTACTATTATTGTGAGTAATAAACAGATGCTTAGAGAACTTGGGTGATTTGCCCAAGGTCACAGAGCTAACAAGTGATGGAGACAGAATTCACCGCTGGGTTTGGCCACGCCCTTAACCACTCAGCCCCCTGGACACCCCTCTTCCCACATTCACACTCATACATTTGGACTCAAGTTTCAGCCTGGCTTCTTCTCCACAGACCTTCCTCTGCAGCTGTAGCAGCCACAGAAGAGAACTTCTGCTAAAACCTTTGTGGTTTTTATTTGGAAGATGGGTTATATGCCCTGGTCAGGGCTTGTGCTGGATCCCATCTCCTCTCCATTACAAACTTTTATGTCCGTGCCCTAAAAATGGCCCCTTGGCGCCGACGGCGATACATTGATCATGGCCATTTAATCTCACGTGCAAAGGCAGAGGTTTGGGGACACACTCTTTTCTGCGAGTTTGGGCTGCAGGCTCTGGGCTTGTAAATCTCCCCTGGCACACCGGTGCTGGGGTTGCAAAGGAGAAGCATTATTTATGAATGGGATTCTCTGGCATTCTGCCCCAGATTAATTGCTTTCAATCCTATTTAACAGAGGTCCAATGTGTCAATGGCGGGAAAATGAATCACAGCCACACCACTTCGATGAGGGAAAAAAATCCAAAGAGGCATGCATCTTTCTGAAAGGTCATTGTGCAGGCAGGCCGGGCGGGTCCCTGTTGGGGCACAGAATGGTGATCCGAAGGGAACTATTAGGTACACGGACACCCAAGGCAGGGGGTTGGGTGGGGCTGGGCACTGCAGCTCCTGACTTTTTTCTTCTCTTCCCTTGTTCCAAGGAGGCAACAGCCCAGCCGATCAATAAGATGAGTTGACGGAGGTGCCTGAAGCACAGCCATTTCTCAGGCGGGACATGAATGGCATCTATCACTAGCAGTGAAAAGCCCCTAAGACAGGATGGAGGCTGTTCCCGTCGCCCGCCTATATATTCTTCTCTGATAAACATAACCCCACAAGCTCACCGTGAAGAAACCATTTCCAGGAGGCATTGTGCCACCCGTTCATCTTTCCAATGGACATTTTCTTGTGTTGTTCCTCAGCCTTTTCCAGGCTCGTGGCCACTGGCCGGGCCACCTCTAAGGTCTAAGGACCTCCCCTCCCCCATTTTATTCCTGTGGGTCGTGTTGAGGGAGCAGATCTCCCAGGGAATGCCGGTGGAGGGTTGGTGGTGGCTCCTGGCTCCCGGGGAGGTGTTGCAGAGACCCACGTGCTGTTGAGAGGCATTCCAAATTAAATGACTCCAGGGAGGCCACACCTCATCAGGCCTTCCTCAGTTCTTGGAGAGGAAAAAGCATTATGCTGCCAGAGTCATTGCCTAACATGCTTTTTTTCCCCCCTCTTCTTTCTTTAAAAAAAAAAAGAGTCTGGGTATTGCAGCCAAGGTGAGTCAAGGGTTCTGCCTCCTCAACCTGGGGCAGATATCCCTTGCTGGGCTTGGTCAGAGCGAAGTGGGAAGCAGCCAAGAGTGCCAGGACCTAGTTCTGAAATAGACAACACAGGCACACGCCCACTGGGGCCCTTTTCTCCCTTCCTCCCTATACATATTGAATGGGAAAACAAAATCACTGCATCCACACATCCTCACTGTAAAGGGCAGAAGGTAGGGTGTGTGAATGGCAAGGAAGGTCTCACTGGCCTCAGTTTGAACCCATAGCATGAAGAGGTTATAGGCCTTAAAAGTTAGGAACATAGCATAATGAGATCATCCCACTCCAAAGTCAGCTTAGAGACCTGTAGAACATTCACAGGTCACACTGAAGAAAGTATTTCCTAGAGGAAACTCTATCTAATCCAGAACTTCTCAGCCCGAGCACCATGCCATCGTAAACCCCATATGACTATTAGTTGTGGGGGACTGTCCTATGCATTGTAGGATGTTTAGTGGCATCTGTTGTCTCTACTCACTACATGACAGTAGCACCCTCCCTGCCTCCCACCCCAAGGCATAGCAACCAAAAATGTCTGCCAAATGTCCCCAGGGGCGGAAACTACCCCGAGGGGAAAACACTGCTCCAAGCAAAGGTACAGAGGTGGGAATGAGCCTGGTATGTCCAGCATTTAGAGAGCGACATTCCAGAGCTGCTCAATTAACACCCATGTCATCGAGTTGCCAAGCGAACTAAAAGAAATGGGAAGGAGTTCATGACACAACCTTCATCAGCTCCCTTTTCTGGAGGGCCTCTCACGTGCCAAGCTTGTGCCGAGAGCTCAGCACACACCACGCCTGACAAGTATTAGCGGTTATTAATCCCAGTGCCACGCACGGGTGACTCAGAGCAACGGGCAGCCAGAGGCATCCCTTTTGCCAAATATGGCCAATGTGGGATCCCGTGGCCAGGACGCATTCCCTGCTGCACAAGGAGAAAGAGCGTTGCTTTCGGCCTCTTCATGGATGTGGCATTGAACTGGGGATCTTTCTGGAACCAGGATGAGCTAGAGAACTGAGCCAGCTCCTACTGGAAGATCACTGGCCCAGGGAACCCCTTACCCATCTGACCCCCACCTCACATGACTTGGGCATTTGCTGGCCACTTACTTATGCCGCTCTACCCCAAGAGTTGTCCAGGACCTATGGCATCTGCGTCACCCAGGAGCTCGTTAGAAATTCAGAATCTCAGGCCCCAGCCCTGACCTTCCAATGCAGAATGTGCATTCTAATAAGATCCCCAGGTGACTTCTGAATGCACTAAAGTTGAGACACCGCTTTATCAAAACAGTACAAGGCTGCGAGCATCTGTCAGCATTTCCAAGTGTGAACAGATGCACTGCAACAGCTTTCTCTCGCTAGATTCATGCATTTAACAATATGAATTGAATGCTTGCCAGGTGTCCTGCCCTAGTGTAGCCCATAGTCTGGCGGCCCCTCACCACCCCCCACCCCAGGCAGGTGACTACAGAGGACGTCCTTCAGGTCACACAGCAGGGAAATGAAGCTCCAAGAGACTTGGGGCAAATCCTGCTGATAATAACCAGAGCACGTCTAAGAGCTCAGACATCCTTTTCCCAAATCCTGGTGGCTTCTACTGCACCCATACGACTTTTCAGCTACAATCATGAGGGCAAAAAAGAGGAAACAGAAGTTTCTGCCACTGAGTCATAAGAAGGCAGGACTGGGGGCTGGGAGGTCACAGAGACCGACCCCCAGCTTCAGCTATGAACTCATCTAGAACCAGAGACAGTTTAACTCACTGGGGTGGATTGGCTTTGCTCAAAGCACTTCACCAGTTCATCAGTTCCAAATCAAAGGTGTTTAAAGAACACCCATTAAAAAAATACAAAGCAACCACAGCACCTGAGATTTTAATCAGCCTGAACCCTCAAGCTGTATCTTCCGATCCTTTTAACTCGAGATGGCGGTCCAGATTATGTCCACCCGGTGAACTCCAAAATCCCAGCCCAAGTCCTTTTCTCATTTGGGCTTCCTAAAACTTGAAATCGTTTTTGTTGTCATTTAGCTCCATTTAGTGTAGTTTCGTTTTCTCATAAAGATGTCATGAGACCTGGTTTTAGGCATCCAGCAGCTCCAAAGCTTTTTGGTGCCAGAGAAATTACTCGAGAGCCTCAGTTTTCTCATCTGTAAAATGGGAAAATGAAAAATAACTTCAGAGAGTTCCTGGGGGTGTCCAGCGGGCTAACATGTGCACTGTACTCAGCCCCAGCCTGAGTCCTGGCATGTAAGCAGCAAATAACAGCTCCCTTCTCCCTCCCTGTTTTTCTGAGAACATCCCAGGGGGCTGCTGAGGGCTGACGGCATCTGATGAATCCTCTGAGGGGTTCTCCAACACATCAGGATGAGCTGCTCAGAGCACAAAGGAGGTAGAGCCCGATTCAAACAAAGAGGATGGAGCCCTTGCTGCCTACAGGACTGCAGGTGGGCTCCCTGGCACCTTGGACAGTGTTCTGTGGGCCTTCTGTGATGCTCGGGAAAATAAGACAGCAGTGAAAGTCTCAGCTGGGGCATGAGTCTGTGGGTCTTAGGGACACCTGACATTCTCGTGTCCTCAGGGAATGCCCTACTACAAGAACCTTAGACTGCCCCTGAGATAGAAGCTAAAAATGCCAGACATCCATTCCCTCAGCATTCCTTGCAGCTAAAAGCAGCCACCAATGGCCCTGAGAGGACTTTGACTCGGGAACCAAGGCCCAGTAAAGAATCCAGTCTGCTGAAGACGCCCGGGGAGTGGGGGTGGCACCCAGCTTCTGCAGGCTAAGCAGTGGGACTGTTTCCATTGGTGATGGTGGAGATTTTCTGGAGATGAGATCTAGACAGGCTGAGCCTAACTCTCTTGCCCTCCTAAAGAGTCTGTGAGCTGCCTAATCCCTTAGGAGATTATTTCTATGTCGAAATGAACCGGTGTCTCTTGCTGACACTAAAAACCCTGATGGAAGCATCTCTCGGTTTAATTTTTGGACTTTTTTTTTTAAGGGGGGGTTTCATAGATCATTTTATTCCTTATTAAGTACACCACCCAAACTAGGGCTACCACCAAGCCCATATGGCATTTTATACAAATTTGAAAAGCTCCCCCTTCCTCAAAGCAAAAAAAAAGAAAAAAAGTTAATCAGTTCTCAATACTAACAATACTAGAGGAAAACAATAATTTCATATAACTTACACAGGTAAATGACTCATCATAAAATGATTAAAAAATTCAAATGTTTAATGATAATATAAGAAATTTCAGTCACTTGGATCTAATTGTTACAAAATCAACAGACATCTTGCTTTGGTAGAAATAATTCTTTTTGATGGTTTTAATGCTTAATTTTAAAAATAGCTTATATTTTATAAAAATGATCACCAGATTGGTAGTCTTTCTTGTAACATTGTGGTCTTTATATTGGTTTTAAAGTATTTAATTTTCTTAATTAATTTATTTATCTTTCTTGTATACGGCATCATGTTTTAGTCACACAGATACATACATACATTCATTTTCATATTCTTTTTCATTATTGGTTACTACAGGATATTGAATATAGTTCCCTGTGCCAACATGGATAGACCTGGAGATCATCATTCTAAGTGAAGTAAGCCAGAAAGAGAAAGAAAAATACCATATGATATTGCTTATATGTGGAATCCAAAAAAAAAGACACAAATGAACTTATTTACAAAACAGAAACAGACTCACAGACATAGAAAACAAACTTATGGTTACCAGGGGGAGAAGTGGGTGGGAAGAGATAAATTGGGATTTTGAGGTTTCCAGATACTAACTACTATATATAAAATAGATAAACAACAAGTTTATACTGTATAGCACAGGGAACTATAATTTCTGGTCTTAAACGTAGCTTGTGGAGAGGAGGAAGCACATACTGATGGAGAAATCCCCACCACTGACCCACCTCCGCTATGTCTGAGTGAGTGCTTCTCAAAATGAGCTCCTGGGAACACATGCATGTGAGTCCACTACCCTGTACCCAGGGCACTGATGAAAATGCAGATCCCTGGCCCTCATTCCTCAGATACTGAATTAGAATCTTTGGAGCTGGGGTTCAGAAATATGCATTTTTAGCAAGCCGCCCCCAATTGTTTTGCTCACTGAAGTGTGAGAACCAGTGTTCTAGGGTGCTTCCTGACCGTCTCCACAAAGTCAGTTGGAACATCTCTGTGGCTCAGGATGATAAAGGGAAGAAACTCCTTGCAACCAGAGGCAACTGGCCATGGGGGGGACTCTGGCTGCCACAAGCCCCATCCAGCTTCCCTGTGCACTAAGAGGGACCCATAGCTCACACACCACCACCCTCCTTGTGACCACCCTGGGTGTGAGGTTCCGGACTACTCCAGGGCAACTTACTCAAACTGTGGTCCGCGGACCAGTGTCTGGTCCAGCCTGTTGTCAGTCTGCCACACCATAACCAGAGAAATCGAGAGTAAGCATTTAGAAGCTACTTCGACAGTTTGCCAGAATAATTTTACATTTGCTGAATCCATACCGGGCATATCTTGTTTGATGGCGCTTTGCAGCTACTTCACTTTTCACAAACTGTGGCAACACCGCATCTTGTTTAAGTCCGTTGGCACCAAGTTTCCAACAGCATTTGCTCACGTCGTGTCTCTGTGTCACATTTTGGTAATTTTCGCAATTTTTCAGACTTTTTTCATTTTCATTTGTGATGGTGATCCTTGATCAGTGATCTTTGATGTTATGACTATAACTTACCAAAGGCTTAGATGATGGTTAGCATATTTAGCAATAAAGTCTTTTTAATTAAGGTAGGTACTTTTTTTAGACATAATGCTATTGCACACTTTGTAGATTGCAGCATAGTGTAAACATAACTTTTATATGCACTGGGAAACCAAAACATTTGTGTGACTCACTTTATTGTGATATGTGCTTTATTGCGATATCTGCTTTATTGCAGTGGTCTGGAACCAAACCCACAATTATCTCTGAGGTATGCCTGTAATACAGTTTTGGGCTTATATTTTGTGTAACTCTGTTTTCTATTCCATTTTTCCTAGTAATATATTTTATTGTATTTTAACAAAAACATTGGTCCATGATATATTGGAGGAAAAAAAAAAAGCTGGTCCTTCACCAAAAATCGTCCTTCATGACCAAGCCATGGTCTATGGCATTCCAAAATAATCATCCAATCAATAACCCATAAGTCAGTTTGAATAGGGTTAGTGCAGCCTCAGACTCTGAACTCCACCTGGATGCACCTGCCACTGGGGGCTGTGACTTTCTCTCTCATCACCAATAAGTCCTCTAATTCTAAGACTGTCCCTTCTCCTTCTGACTTCAGAGTTGACTTTTTGTTTGCTTGGAAAACCACAAGGCAATCTTCATGCTTTTTCCAGGGTCAAGGTAAGCGCCAATCCCAGTGCCATCCCCACTCAAGCTAATACTTGTTTCAAGATTAAATGTGACCAAGCTCCCAGGACTTTTAGGGTTCAAGTGTTTAATTATGACAGTGGCAATTGCCATCTTCTCTTTAAATTCCTTATCTAGAACATCCATTTCCAACATTGTTTGAAATGAAAAGCCTAATTTTTCAATTTTATTGACCTATGATTTAAGTATACTGAAGCACACATATGTAAAGTATACAATTTGATCAGTTTCAAAATATGTATATAACTGTGAAACTGTAATCAAGAGGGCAGGCATTTCAGTTAGCCCCAAAAGTTTCCTTGTGCCCCTTAACAATCTCTCCTTCCTCCCCCTCCATCCCCAAGTAACAATGAAATCACTAATTTTTTTTCTGTCACTATAAATTGGTTTGCATTTTCTAAAATGGTCTATGAATGAAGTGATCCAATACATACTTTTTTTGTTCTGGCTTCTTTCACTCAGTGTAATACTTTTGAGATTCATCCACATCAACATAAGTATTAACAGTGTATTCCTTTTTTGTGGCTGAGTAATATTCCATTGCATGGATATACCATAATTTGTTTCATCCACTCAACTGGAAAAACCTTAAAAAAGATTATTAAATTTCCCTAATCTGCCTGAAAGTATAATGAGGCGGAAGAGAGGAAAAGAGAAGAGAAAGGTGCCAACTTTTCCAAGCCCATTGCCTGCCCAGCATCTTTGCACTTGCTCTTTCCTTGGCCCAGAAGGCTCGTATCCCGAAATCGCTGACACCTTCTCATCACTCACATCTCCACACCAATGTCACTTTCTCAGAGGCCTTCCCCGACCCCCCCAATCATTCTCCTTGTGACTCCACGCAAGTCACTCTCCATCACTGTATAGTTTCATGCACTCTAAAGTTCTTACGTTTCTCTGAATCTACAGAAATTTCTTTACATCTATCCCCTTCATTAGAATATTGGCTCTAGAAGACCAGAGACATTATCTGTCTTGTTCATGATTATATCCTCCATGCCTGAAATACTGAGCAGATAGTAGGTGCTCAATTAAAGTTGGTCAAATGGATGAATGAATGAATGAATGAATGGGAGGCTTTGCAGACACTATAGATTGAATGTTATTTTTTTAAAGTTGTAAAACCTTCCATTTTGAAAAAATCTCAGAGCTGCCTGATATAGGAAAGATATTTGGGAGGCCACCCACCAACACCGAGGGTGGTGTGAGTGGAGGGGGTGGCTACTCATCAATCAACTCCGAGGCCAGGAGGAGAAAGGACAGAACAACCAAGCCACGGAGACCTGTTTCATGCAACAGTGAGAGACCCCGCCTGGGCCATCGCTACGGTGCCGGCTGGCTCCGATGCTCCCACAAATCATTTGAAAGCCTAAATCATGTTTAAATCCCTCTGATTGTGACCACCGGGAACTATGAAGGACACTCAGGCATAATTTACATACTGCCAAGCTCCTGAGAGCCTCTAAATAAAGCCCCTGAGGCCCCCCGGGCACTATTTTTGAGGAGAAGGACATCAAGTGACAGATTAAATCGAGTCTGCTCCCTCCATTCCGGGAGCAGGGGAAGAAACCTCACTCCCCACTCACTGACATCTTCTACTGTCTTAAACTCCATTTGCTGTCAGATGCTTCCCAAGGAAGCCGTTACTCCATCGAAACCAGTGCACATGGGCTATTGTCTCTCCTGGTTTACACAACAACGCCACTGCTAACAGGTATTTTTGCTCAGACGCCCTCATTCTCTTTCCAGATTCTAACCATAAAATGTGTTTTAATCTCAAAGCACAAAGTGGGGGGGGGGGTTCACAAGAGGACTTTGCATTCTGCCCATCAATGTGAAGTTACATTTGGTCACAACATGGTTATAATAACTAAGTTGGTCCACGCAGCAGCCATCTGAGGCTCTGTGTCCAGAACAGACACACACCTGGGGAGAAGAGGACAAGATGACAGGACGGTTTTCCATGTCCATCATTCGATCTGACTACAGAATGCTCTATGGTGTTGAGCATGATTAATTTTTATAATCCAACAAAAATGGAAAGCCAAAAAGCCAGAAACGGAAGGCCAGAGTAAACACTGTAAGTGATTTATACCTTTCAAAGGGCCCAAAGGAAAACAGCACCCGTTTTATCGTTTTGTTTTTCTGCACAACTCAGAGGAGGCCGCACAATCAAAAAGACAAATATGTGAGCCAAATAAAACAACCAGGTGCATACTGGCTGGCATCTAAGCAGCAAGCCACTTACATGTGCACCATTCCTCAGGAACCTTCTAGAAGCAAGAAGATGATCTGCCCCTGGCCCAAAGGACCCACATGCACGATAGGGCTTGGGCTCATGCACAACCTGCTCTAGTTTCAATTGTCTTTATTAGTAGGGAGTTCCCGTTCGAATATAGAAATTCCCTGAGATCACACACGGTTCTACCTTTGCTCTTATACTGTTCCCCTCTGCCCCAACACTGAGCCAGGCGATCATAACATGCTCCCAGGAAATCATCGGTTTGATTGTCTGTAAGCAAGAAAAGGAATGAGGGTGTTTGTTTCATAGTTGTACCCCCATACCTTGCATGTTACTCTGTAGAGTGAATGAATAAATGAGTCAATGGATGTATAGATAAAGAGAGAATGATATTTTAACTATATCGTCCATTTGATCCCCACAACAAGCCTGTGAGGTAATAACAATAATAGTTAACGCTTATGTGGTACTAATTTTGTACCAGCCACTATTCTAAAGTCTTCATACATATTAACTCTTTTAACCCTCAAAAGCTCCAGGAAAACGGGACTATTATCTCCATTTAACAGATGAGAAACTGTTGGAGGTATGTGAAGGTCACACTGCTAGGAGGAGGCAAAGCTGAGTCCTTGTAGGATGCTCTTAAGCTCTATGTTTCCTCTCTATTAGCTACATTTTATAGGGCAGGAAACAGGGGAGTGCAATTAATTTGACCAAAGCTGCCCACCACATGGGTGCATACCTAGGACTATGTTCCCAGGACACTGTCAAATGACACGGCCAGGATGGAAACACCAATAGCCTGACTCCAACACCCAAGCAGGATGATGAAAAAAGCTTGTCTATGGCAAATATCTGAGTTCAGGAGAAGAGAGATTGTCAGGGGGCCACAGGGGGCTGAGTTAAGAGGCTGGTTTTCTCAGCACAATTCTCCCAAACGAGAGGTGTTCTGGGGTCCAGGAGGGAAAGAGAAAATAAAAACAAGCCTGGAAAATGTTTCCATCCCCATGCTCCTGAAATCTTTTCGTTTGGGTTGGAGAAGGAGAGATTTGCCAGCATCATCCCGTTTTCAGGGCCAGGGAAATGCCACAGCAAGTCCTGAGCCAAGTTCTAAGCAAAAGTTACATCCATTACAACCTGAGTAAGATTCTGAGCAAGGCTTCCAGGGATTGGGTTTTACTATAAAATATGTCAAAGAGTCTGGAGGCTGAGGGGGGGGGCCAGGATGAAGAAAAGAGGCTGGGACAGAATGAGAGTTATAAACAGGGAGAAGAAGAAAAAGTTGGTGCTAGTTCCTGACATTAATGTGTAGGTGTTGATGGTTTCAGGATTGTAACTTAAGAGATAATTGCTTCTGTTTTGAGAAGGCACAAGTTAGCAGGGAGACGCAGGTTTGGAACTGGGAGATGTTAGTCTCTGAAATGTAAAACTCCATGTTAAACTGGATATTTAAGTTGGAAAGAACGGTGTGGTCACCATGGTTGGCGAGATGAGGGTGAACATTGGGAGAAAGAACTAACAGTGCAACGATTTAGAAAATTTCCTGGAGTTGGAAAAGGTGAAAGAAGAAGGGAGGGGTGGGTTATCCCCTGCCTTTTTTTTTTTTTTAATTCATTACAATATGAATCTAGAAAGGATGCACAGGATGGATGAATTGAAGTTTGCCATGGGGACCAGGTAAAGCTACAACTCTGACTCACTGTAGCCCCAAGAAGAAATACCTCTCTTCCTCAGAGAAAGCACTTTCTCAGTAGAGAGAAATATTCCCTAAGAAAGTCATAGCTCAGCTGAGACTTGTAGGATTGGTAAATTACCCATAATGTGAGTGACATTCAGGCCTTGCTCACAGGTTGCCAGGCAGAGAAGGGCCAGGACCCCAGAATGGTTCTGAAACTCCATGTGGCTATTTGATTGATCAAACAGAAACCAAAGGGTGCCTTCCTCTGTGAGCACTGACCGAAGAGAAGGCACCCCCAGGCAGGGCCTCACTGTATGCAGTTTTTTTTTTTTTATAAAACCAAGATGCACCTCCCTTTGGGAATTGTTGATCTTGTTCTTTAAAAAGGGACCTTTTACTGGAGAAAAAGGCAGAGTATACGTGTATATTTTTTAATTTGTTGCAAGAGATTTGCTAAACTAGTTCATCTAGGAGTCCCATAGGGAAGTCATTTGCCTGGATCTCTTTTATGAATGAAAATGAGTTTCCTGGCAGACCCCCGCCCCAGGCACACCCCCAAATGCACACAGAGTCCAGGGTTCCACAGACCCCACGCCTATTCCCAACAGATAACATATAAGAACTGATTACTAGTCACTGGATCCCAAAGTCCCACTTCTTGAGCTCAGCTCGAAGATGAGAATCTGTGAGCCCTGCTGGGCTTCCTGGACATCCTACTGATAGGTTCCAGGAATTAACTACACTCTTTTGCGTCTTGATGACTTTTTTTTTCAAGCTCAGAAAACCGCAAAGGGATTTTAACCAAAGGGAAGCAAAGGTTTTCTTTTTATAAATTCGATTAGTCTTTTCCACTTTCTCTACTTCGAGACATTTCCTTTGGGAGGAATTTTATACCCTGAGACCCCTTAGCGAGGCACTGTTGCATGCAGGGCGCAGCGAATTAAAGTGCAAGATGCTCAGTGTGGATGGAAAGTACAAATCACATGCACTTGCGGTCGCCAGCAAAGTCAGTTGCTAAATGCCGGCGTGGAGATGGCCCTGAAAGAGAAGAAAGACGAAGTTTGCCGGCAGTATGGGACCCTTGGCTGGGATGCGTGCGGCTGGTGACCAAGCCCGCCCTCCGCTAGCCACCGCTGAATTTCCCGCCGGAGCCGGCGCCTGGGCGCCTGGTCCCCGCGCTGCACCCGGCGCCGGTCTGGAGATAGCACTTGGCTGCGGGCGGCGGGTTCCCCAAGAAAGTGCGCATTTTGGCCACGGAGACTTAGCTGCCGGGGAGCGAGCGTGCGTAGCGGCGCTGACAGCACGGAGTCCGCAGGGCCGGGGGTACCCACCAGAGCCTCTTCCCCAGGCCTCGGGTTCGAAGCTTCTCCAGCGGCCGAGGAGAGGTTAGGATTTGAGCGACAGCAGTTCGGATAAGGAAGCAGTTTCTGAAACTCTCGGGGAAGCGAAGTACCTGGGCTTGGAAAATAACCGAGCCTACGGTGGGCTTTCCAAACTTGGTCTTTGCGTTTTATCATTTTTCCTGCCCGCCTCCTCCCACCACTCTGGCCCTAACCCTGGGAAAGAGCTTAAAGGCTAGGGTGCTGGCCAAGTCAATCCTTCCTCCCTCTCTCCCTCCACCCCAATTTTCAGACAAGAAAAATATAAATAAACCCCAGAAGTGGTTAATGCGGGTGCACTCGGCCGCCCGCATCCCAACTCACATCACCACCGCCTTCACCGCCACCACGGTGGCCACTACCACCACCCACTCTGTCCCTCCCACCTCCGGGTAGGGGAGGGACTGGGAACCTGATCTCCGGGCTCCAGCCCCTAATATTTCCCCATCAATAATGTTGATACCATCAATGTGCCTCCACTCCCGTCCCTGGGACGCCGCTGCCGCCTTTTCGCCGCTTTCTGCTTGGCATGAGAAAACGAAACCTTCTCTCCTACCCTCCTAGCCTTGGCCCGGGGGGCCAGCGGGGCCTGGGGCCGGTGGGCTGAAGAAGCAGGGGCGCTGGCGGGGCGCGTGGGGGCGTCCTTCAGTTCCAGGGTAGAGTGTCAAACCCGCGCTGGTGGAAAAGAGGAGGGTCCAGGCCAGGCCTCATTCCAGGCTCCATCCCAAACCTGGGGTCAGACTGGGCCAGAATAAGATATTTTGCGGGTGGCAGAACCAGGCCTCGGGAAAAGGAGGCTCAACACCCTCTCCCCTTCCCAGCATCAGGGGATGAAGCGGAGAGGCTGGGAACTCCCTTGGCGGGGAACTCAGTTGTGGTCTGTGGCCCTGGGACGCAACCCTTCAGCCCCGCCAAACCCACCAAGGACGCTGTAGGTCTTGGGAAAACTGAGGGGACGTATTGGTAGAAACATAGGCATCAAGCCCCCAAAATGTGAGTTTGTACAACTCTCCAAGCACCTCCTCTGGGTAAGATTCTTGGCGGCCCACGAGGTCACGACCCTTTCGCAGCTGCTGCCACACTTCGGGCCACCCCCATTCCTTAAAGTGGATCAAGACTTCAGTGCCAGGCCCTCGGTGGAAACGGCAAGTCCGAGCCCCGTCTGCCCAAGTTCCCCAGCAGCTGCCCCACCCAAGGCTGGGACTTGCGAACCCCATAGAGCGCACAGGTCTCTTGGGTGAGCAGGACGTGGGGATGGGCTCCAGCTGTGGCACCTCACTCGGTGCCTTCTATCGACCCGCTCAAAAGTAGAAATCAACCCCCACTCTGTCTCCGTTTCTATTAATTTAATTATTTCTTGCCTCGCGGCACACGAAGCCTCACCCGCGCGCCCTGACAGTGCGGCGCCCGCGTCTGCGAATCACGGAACTTGGGCCCGAGACAATGGCCAGTAATTGATGTATTGCCGTCAACAATAAAGACCAATTCTCCTCTCCCCGCCATTCCAACCATCCCCTCCTCCCATCCCCCGCCTCCACCTCCCCTCTCATCTCTCCGGGCCACAGAAGGAAAGAAAATAAACAAGAAATTAGCGGGGGACACTGCGCACGGAGCAAGACGCCCGCCTGTACGCTTTCGAGGACGTAAAAGAACGAAAAAAGTTATTAAAGTTTGGATTCCCCCCAATTAATTCGTCTCTGCTCGCCCATTTTTAATTAAACATCGCGAAGCTGCTTTTGCTGTGCATTTCGTTTGGTTGTTTGCTTTGGTGTTTTGGGGGAGGGAGAGGTTTCCACCCCCCCCACCTTAATCACACATAGAACAAGTAAAGAACACGTGCGAAGCTATTCCCGGGAGCTTCCCATGGCGCACGCGGCGCGTACCGGGAAGAAGGGTTTGCGGGATCGCCAGCTCGGCTCCGTTCCCGGCAGCACGCGGTGCCCTGGAGGCCCAGACTTTGAAGAAGCCAAGATTGTTAGAGACGGGTGCGGGCGGCTCCAAACGCGGACATAAGCGAAGAAACGAGTGTGCAAGCGCATACGGACGCGTTCGTCTACCTGGCAGAGTGCGGGTTGGGGTGTTTGCGAGGACCACAGTCTGCGGAGTGGGGGGGGGGGGTTTGGTTTTACATGTGCTCCTGCACACTTTCCCGGGGGGTCTGGGGGAAGCGAGCAGCTCGCACCCCAGGAGCACGCAGATCCATCTTTGCCGAGGGATCTCTTTAAATATTCAGTGAGAAATAATGGCATCTGAAGCACCACCTATGGAAACATTATTATCTTCATTCTTCAACATCAACCCCACTGATAGCTTCGTTTATCTTTTTATCAAAATCTACTGTAACCAACAGGACCTGGGGAGGAAAAGGAGAGCGAGACGAAGAGGGTGTGTGTTCGTGTGTGTGTCAGGGACCAAGCAAGGGCAGAAGAGAGGAAAAATAGAAGAGAAAAGGTGAAGAAAGGGCGAACAAGGAGAAAGAAAGCAGGGAGAAGTTATACCAAGGGAAAAACAAAAAGGTCGGCAGGAGGGAAACAAACATTCACCCGCACACAAAAGATTTAGATTAAAAAAAAAAAAAAGACCAAAGACGCTAAGAGAAAGAGTCACTGGGGGAGTGCAGTCGGGTCTGGAGTACCCGAAACTCTGTTCAGAAGATTGGTGCCCACTTCGAGCGAACAGATATGGTGCTCTCCAGATTCCAGGGCGCTCCCTAATTGGGGCGTCCTTATGAGCCCTCTCCTTTCCCGATCGCAAGATAGGGCAGGGATTGTGTATCTGCACCCTCCCCCCCACCCCATTACTCAGCCTAAGTTTAGTTTGTCCCTCGGGCGCAGGACTTCGGGAACCTTGGAGCGAGGAGACCCCGAGGCGCGAGGGGAAGAGCTAGGCTGAGCCGAGGACTGAGCCTCAGGTTCGCAGGAGCCAGAGCCCAGCGGAGGGAGTGCGGATCCCTTGCTCCCGTTCTGGGCTCTGGGGCGCGGGTGCGGAGGCTGCATTCCAGCCAGGGGAGATGGAGCTGGTGAGAAAAGTTTGGGCGCCGTGCTCGGCAAGTGCCTGAGAGGTGGAGGCGAGCTTCTGCGGAGCCACACAGCTGCGAACGAGGACCCCCACCCCCACCCCCGCCTCCAACTCCCGGCTCAGCGCTGCCACCTCCTCTCCAGGAGCCAGGGGTGCGACCCCCTCCCCCAGGGCAGGGAGCCCAGGGGTCCTGGGGACTGGCCTTGCCGGGAGCCCCGCGGGGCAGGGCCGCGCCTCCCGAGGCCAGGGGAGGGTTGCAGCATGCCGGGTAAGCGGCGGCCCCTCCCCTCCCCCCGGCTGGAGCTGAACTCGGATCCCAGGCCGGTCCCCGCTCTCCGCCCGCCCCGGCCTCGGCGGCGCCACTGCCGCCACCGCCTCCCCACAGAGTGACGCGCCCTGCAGCCAACCGGGGCAGTCGGGGGGGAGGTCCGAGAGGGGTCCTGGGCGGAGCCGGGCCGCCCCCTTATCCCACGGGCTCGGGGCCGCTTCTCCCGAAAACTTCAGCCCTAATTGTCCTGGGAATGTCCGAGGTAGAGAAAAGGAGCGAGGGAGCAAGCAAGAGGCTGAAGGATCAGGGCCCTCTGAGGAGGATCGGGGTGGTGGGAGAACTGACCCTCCCCCCTCAAAGCCCCAAACCCATCACGTTCCCAAACCTTTCCTTGGTCCTCTTCTCCGCGCCCCCGCGAGCCCGGGATCCAGGGGATGGAGAACTCGGGGCGAAGGAGCACCGAGCCAGGAGGCGAGCGGGAGGGAGGCCGGGCCGCGGGCAGGAGGCGGACCGGCGTGGGGCTGGCTCTTCCCCACTCGCTTATTTTTTTTTATGGGGGTGGGGGTGGGCTGCTTTCTGGTAGCTCTTAAAGAAACGAAGAAACACTCACGAACTGGGACTTCCTCCCCCAAATCCCGCCACGGGACTCCCTCCCACCGCGGGCCAGCGCGCCTAGCGCCGGAGTTGGGAAGTTCGCTGCGCGCCCGCAGCCCGGGTCCCCAGCCCCCGCCGCCCGGCCCCACCCCCCACCCAGGAGGCTTAATTCCGGGGAGGGCATGCTAATTTGGGTCGGCCCAGCCCGGGATGGGGGGGCCGGGGGGAGTGAGGGGGGCGCAGGCCGGGGCGCCGGGTGCGCAGAGGCGAGGAGGCAGGCCCCCGGCGGCCGGGCCGCGGAGTCCCGGGCGGTCGCGAAGAGGGTTAACCTAGTGTCGGGCGGCGCGGCACGCAGAGCCAGCCCCGCGGCCGGCTTATTGGGCCAGCGCGCGGAGAGACAGGGGTCTGCAGCAAATCACGAACTAATTGATTAAGGCGAGCGGGTTTGAATAGCGCTGGCCTGGTGCCAATCGCCTTTCAAAGAGCCCCTCTATGATTAATCGCAATGCATTATTGATAATCATAATTATAGCAGGACACATGCGCGCTGCGCCCGGGGCCGGGGAGCCGGGGAGGGGGCGGGCGGGCCGGCGGGCGGGGGGAGCCGCCGCCGCCGCAGCCGCTCGATTTCCGTAATTTTGAGAAGATTTTTTTTTAGTAATTTTTTATTCTGCCCCAGCTGATGTTTGAGCCAGCATGTCGCGGAGGAAGCAAGCGAAGCCTCAACATTTCCAATCCGACCCCGAAGTGGCCTCGCTCCCCCGGCGAGATGGTGAGTGCTCCGGCCCGCGCCGCGGACACACGCGCACACACGCACTCACACTCACGCACACTTGGATCCACGCACACGCGGCTGGCCCCCGCGCCCACCGCCGCCGCCGCCGCCGCCGCCACCACCGCCGCCGCTGCGTCCCCGGTTGCCTTTTCGACTCGGCGATTTTTTTTTTTCTTTTTAATTTTCAATGTGCCTTTACTGGGCTTCCCCCCCCCTGCCCCGGGGAAAGCAAACACTTCTCCCGGCAGGACCTTTCCGGAGTTGTTGAGTCCTCCTAGGGGGAGGAGAGAGGGCACGTCGGCCTTGCTCCTCTATCCCGGCTTTCCGGGGAGCAGAGCCCGGGACCCGCCGAGCCGTGGCCGTGGCCCGGGTGCCTGGCGAGGCGCGGGTGCGGGCAGAGGCCGTCGGCGCTTGCCTGCGCGGGGCTCCACGCGCTCCCTGGCCCGCGCCCGGGACCCGGCCTGGCTTCTGCCGCCCTGGCCTAGTTGCCTTTGGGAGGGAAGTTTACTTTGTGCTCCAGGCTGAAGTCGGAGCTTGGGGGCAGTTCCCTGCGCCGAGCTCCCTCCCCTCCACCACGCTCCCACTCACCCCGGGCCTGCGCGGCGGAATGGGATGCCTTTGGGAGTTCAGAGCTGCAAGAAGATGGGGAGCTATGTCGGGGCGCCCGCGCTTGACACGCTGAGGTGGAGGCCGGGGTGGCGACTGCGCTTTGCTGCCGATTGCTCCGCAGAGTGCAGGCGGACGGGGGAAAGTGTCCGGGTCCGGTCGCCCAAGTTTATCCCCGCATCTCCTCTCCCAACACATGCAACCTCCGCCCCCAAGATATCTTAAGACTCGGCAAGCGCCGGCTGAGGATCTTGGTACCTCGTACTTCCAGAAGTCGTAAGGGTTGTTTTTCAGGGCTGGGGGGCTATCTAGCCAGGAGAGAATCACCCTGGAAGAGAAGCACTCGCGTTCTCCGATGGAGGCGACAACTGCGGGGTCCCGAAGGGAATGAACGGGTCCAGAACAAAGTTTGTGTGAGGGAGCTAAGGCCGAGAATGGGAGAGATCCGAGCAGGGAATTGGGGGTACAGAGGGAGGGCACCTCGTGTCCCTCCTTATCCCTAAAGGTGTTTCACTTTAGGGGCCTCTGAGCTCCCAGGCCCAGGGCCGGAGGCGATGGAGCGGCGCCCGGGCTCGGTTTCCCGGCACAATGCTCGCCTCTCGGCTGCGGAAGGACAAGCAGCAACCCCCAGAGCCGCCTCCGCGACGCGGGTGCCTCTCGGGATGCTCCAGTCCCGGGCGTCACTGTGGGGTGTGGAGGAGGGAGCTGGACCCCGATAGGGCTCAGAAGGGTGCCCTTGGGTCGGCACCTCTGTCCACTTAAACTCTGAGGCCGCCCGGGCCCCGTGGTCCCCGGGTCCTTGCTTAGAGGCCTGCTTCTCAGCACAGCTGAGGCGCAGGCACCCGCGCAGAGCCCAGGCAGAGAAGCGAAGGGACTCCCACTCGCTTCACCCTGACTGTCCGGGAAGGGGATTCCTGGTGTGGGAGTCCCTGTAAGAAACTGGGGACAACAGAGACCATTAAGAAATTTGTTTACAGTGTTTGTCCCCTTCACCCCAGTACTTTCTCAAGCTTCAAGCCTTACCCAGAATCTGTAGTTTCTCAGTCCGCTGAGAAGAACCCCTGATCCCCGCTTTCTACCGAAGGCGAGACCGAGTACTCGAGGTATATCGAGGTGAAATTACTCAAGGCCGCTGGAACAGTTATTTTTCCAGGTTTTCCAAGCTGGTTTCTTCTGCATCTTGCCCCCACACCCATCTTTCCTAAAGTGAGACCTTCCGCAGGGCAATACTGTTAAAGTTAAAATTTGTAGAGGAAAATCCTAACGGGAGGAGAAGAAAGAGTTTTTTAGTCTTTTTTTTTTTTTTTTTGTAAATGTGTACTGATTTTATACATTTTTCAAAAAAGAAAAAAAAAGACTAGATCTTGGCGATGTTGCCTGCTAGATCTTTGCCTTTTTCCTCTTGCCTTCTGAATCCGGAATTTTTAATAGTTAAGGCTTCTCATAAAGCAATAGCATAAAAGGAGTTCACTACCTCTTACCATCATTATTTATGAGGACTTTTTTTTTTTAGTTTATTTGAGCTTTGAGGTAAGTTAATTAAGTAACTGAATCAAGTTCCCTTTCTTTCTTTTCTTTTTTCTCTTTCTTTTACTTTTTTTCCTCCCTTCCTTCCTTCCTTTCGTTTTTCTTTCTTTTTTATTCCCCAAAGCTGGTTCATTGTCCTAAGAAGCAGTAAACTGTTAGGGGCACCATAGGAAACATTCCCCTCCCAGCCCCCTTTCTCACCTCTCCCCCCCCCCCCTTTTTCTCCAGTTGTAATGGTTTTAGGTTATGACTGTTTTTACATGGTTGAACAATAAGTTTGGGAGAAGCTGCCTAGAGGGTAGATTTTGTAATAGGGTTACAGGATTTAGTATGTTGTAATAATATTAGTACACAACTAATCCTCCTCCATGTCTGATTTACAGGAGGGCCTTACACACTCCAGTTCTTTTTATTTGGGAGCAGTTGTAAGATACATGGAATTGAGAGATCACCACAGGTCTCAAAGTTACCTTTAAAAAGTCACCACATTTTCTGCGGTGTATTCAGCCATCTCCTTTCGTCTCTCCACATAGCACACACACTTCAAGGAGGCGTTGGAGTTTGTTTTTGGGTTTAGGGGTTGGTTGGTTGGTTTTTTACCTACATAAAGCTTGTTAAATTTTTAGACGTTAGACCTTTACTCAAACAGTGTGGATACTTTTTCTGCTGTCCTCAGATGGGCTTAAAATGTGCCACATGAAATGTGGAACATACCATGTTAAATCTAGTTGGGACTCTTAGCAGATGCCTCCAGTTTCACAACCTCTGCCCAGAGTGGGACCTAGAAAAGTTTGGAGACCCCCATTTCAGTAGCCCTTAATGAGCGACTCCCAAGGCTGGGCACAGCCAGAGTCGCTCGCTGCACGTCACGCCTGTGTGTGTCTGAGTGTGTGCGCGCGTACAAAGAAAACCCGAGCCAGGCTCAATAGCCCCAACGATAACTTCATCAGAACAAGTTCAAGAAAACAAGATTATTTGGTCAGCCTTCCGATGTTCATATTCTGATTCTATTTCAGTGCAGCTGTAATACCAGAAACACCCTAAAATAAACTTGGGAATTTTCCTGTTTCTTATGAAACCAAGATGATGTATGAAACCAAGAGACACATAGTACTTGTCTCTTAAATGATATTCAACAAGTCTCAGATGACCTGTGGAGGGATGACTGCCACTGTGAAAATTATTTACTGAGATAATTCTGAGGAAGGGGAACATTAGAATCTGAGGATTTCATATGTGGGTTCTTTACTAGAGATTTGGATTTCAGGAGTGTATATGGGTATGTGTGTGTGTATATGTTGGGTTTTTCTTCCTTGGGTGGTGTTTTTAAAATTCCTGGAGCTAAATGGATGGCCCATTCAGACTCCATTCATTTCAGTGCATACATAGCTTTTTCAAGGAAAAGATAATATTGGAAGAAAGATAAAAACATCACGAACTGCAGATAAAACATTGCCTCTCATATAAAGTATCATAAAAATCCCTCTTATTTATATTAATAATGGAATTCTATTATTTACCAAACCAATTTACTCATTGTGAGCAGCTTAATGGCAACACATTGATTTCTGGGCCCAAAAGGTTAGAGAGAACCATAATTAATTGCTTTTTTTGAAAAACCGACACCTGCAAGATAAGGCAGTTGGAAAGAATTCATGTTTAATCAGGCCCATTTTAAGTTTGTGGCCTAAAGGAAGATTTTGGATGAGAAAATGCAAACTGTTTGGGGGGGATTTGCTTCAGGCTGCACATTCTTCCTCAAATGTGAAAAAACAAGCATACAAACGAGTGAAGTGTAGCTGGACAGGAGAGTGTTGCCTGAAAGTGAATTTGTGACAGTGAATGTTTTGTGGTTTATTTCACATCCAGTGTCACCTATGGTTTATAGGCACAAGTGCCAATTTATAGGTCCTTCTTTGGGGACTTTATTTCATGTTTTTCTTCTTTTGCGGGTAGCAAGTTATCTCAGCCAGCAGTCTTTTAGAAAGCAGGAAACCCGAATTTCTAACACAGAGATCTTACTGAAAACCTGGGGAAGAAATAGGTAGACCAGTTGCTCAGTTTTTTGAAATTGTGAAAAGCCAGGCATACGGTAGGAACTAGGATTCATTTCTTCCACAGACTGAATTCGGTTTTTCTAAGGTACCTCCTGATGCAGTTAGCCCCATCTTCTAAAATATTTTTCGATTACCAAAACTGCAGTCCTCCAGCATTTGAGTGAAGGAGATGGGAAATTCTTATCCCAAGAACCAGCACCCCTCCCCCTCCAAAAGAAAAAAAGTTTGTGTGCCAGGCTTTGGAAAAACTCGATGTGTCGAGCTGTTTTAACCTCTGCTAGCCTCCTCCCATGCAGAGGTGACAAGGTCCAGATCATAATATGTCCTTCAGTATCTTCTCAGTGACCCCCAAATTGAGTCTTGCTAGTCACTTAGCAGGAAGTTAGTAGTTTATTTTAGTTTCACCTTATCAGCTTGGCTTCTTTCCCTAACCTTATTCCCCTGTCACCCTCAGATGCCAGACCCCCAAAGGGGAAGATTGACAGGTAGTTCCCATAGCTCAGTTTTACCCTCAAACAACAGGGATTTAGTTTCTTGTGCCTTTGCCAATGTTTATGTAGTCAAAGTTTAGATCTCGCCTTAAGCAGTCTCTTTTACGCGTCACTGGAATAGGAAAGCCACAAAGAAGTTTTTGAACAAACCCTTGCAACTGGAACCCCATCTAGTGTTCAGTTTGATTCATCCAAGGGGAAGACATTTTCCCCTTTCATTTATTGTGGACATTAGGTGGGCTGGTATCATGCATTTCAAAGGACTGTCTTGTCCGTGTTGTTATTTTTGTAGAGACTTCACTTGCCCTCGTCCACTCAGGAATACACTAATCCCGGTCAGAACACCGAGGGAACTTGGAGGGGGCCAGGAAAACGTGTCCTTTGGTTACAGATCGCATAGAAGAAACTTAAGACAGTGCCGAAAATATGCAGCGCATATGTGGGAGTGTTTAAAATTGCTTTGGAATCTTAAGCTGGACATTCAGACACAGGCTTTTCCCAGGTCTGTGAAAGAAGAAGAAAGGGGGGAGAAAAAAAAAGATAAAAGACCAATCGATCAAAAATGTGTGTGATAGCCCTTCTAAATTGGTCTACGAAAAGGAATAGCCTATTAAAATGACAGGCTCCAAAATCACAATCTGGAGAGGTTTTCTTAAAAATGTGAGTGTGACCTGAAGGTAATGAGAAGTAAAAGTGCCGGATCTTTCCAAGAAGCGCCAAAAAAGAAAACTAAACATGGGACAGGAGGGCTGTTGTTCTGTGTTGTTTTGTTTTGTGTTGTTTCCTGGCTGGCAAAACCCTTCAGTGTGGGGCATAGTTTTATTTTGGTTGCCTCAGCAGACAGTTACACGGGAACCCTTCAGCGCTCTGCCTCCTGTCCTGCAGGGTTTCAGTTCAGATGATGAAAAACTGACACATTTAAACTGAGCATCAAGTACCTAAATAGTACAATAAGAACTAAAACATCTGGGATTTTCATATAAATTGGAAGGAGCTATAAGATCACCTCTTCCCCTGACCCAGAGGAAAACAACAACAACAAAATTCTAAATATCTTTTTTGTGCGTACCTACTTAGAAAACCACCACTTCTTAAATTTTCCTATAAGGCCAGGATTACAAATGACTTTAATTTGTGTGCAGAATCCATGGAAGAGGAACTGGAATGTTATTTTCACCATAATACAGGGATCGAGGCAACTGTATTTACTATAATGGGGTCACCAGTTGCAATCCTGTGTAACAGATTATTGCAAGAGATACAAGATAGCAGACGATTCAGAAAATGAATTAGAACATGTGAGTTTGTGTGTGTAAGTGTGTGTGTGTATGTGTGTATCTGATTACAACTTAAAATACTCCCTTTGGTAGTTAAAGATTCAGACTAGTCCTCATGTTTTGTCGTTTTTTTAAAAAGCTGGTTCATTGGAATCCTGTTCAGAATGCAGATAGATTTATTAAAGTTAGAACTGTTACAGTGTAGCGACACCTGCTCTTGAAATAAATCAAAATAGATAGAAGGATTATTTTTATTTATTTATTTTTTTGGTGTTCATAAACATCAGGAAATTAAATTAGTTGACTCTACAGTGAGATCAAATGTCAGCTTATTAAAATGTTGTGAAAATCCAAGCTAAAATATGGGCAGCTCTTTTTTTTTAACACAGTCTCTTTCTTAGAAGCAAGCAGGCATTTATTTTTAAGTGTCTATATTTTCCATCCAGTTAGCACAATCCTAAATATAAAAACGTTCAGGTTGAAAAACTTGAAAATTCTCAAGTGAGTCTTGAAGTAGCACAAATGCAGACCTTGAGCACAGGAAAGTAATAATCAGCTAAATCCTGTAAAGTAACCTTCTTTTTATTTTCTCTCTATATTATGAGAATATCAGATGTTTGCAAGTTATAAAGAATTAAAATGCCCTTTAATCGTGAGCACAGATGTGCTAAATATTTGAAGCAACTACATTGTAATGTGTACAATTGATGAAGTCAGTTTTCTGATTTCCCTTGCTAGTTATTTAGTTCTGAATCTGTCATTATTTGTCTAAGCCCAGCTGACCAAGCAAAACTGTGTTTTAAAGTGGCTTTATGTTTTGATAAATGTGAGCTGGTTGAAAAGTATTTTCCACTGAATGCAGAGCTTAATAGAACATGCTGACATAATAGTTTTAATGCATTTTGTTGAAAATGTGTGAACAAACAGAATAGCTTTTGTTCCTTCATAATTGGCTGTAAAAGTAGATGGAAACATAACCATTACATATGGAAATGTGCAAAGAGAAAGAAATAACATTTCTGTTGAATATATTAGGAATTGCATTTCCTAGTTTAAAATAAGCATCTGAAATGGATGCATCATTTAAAATTGGTTGTCAAAATAAGAAGCTTTAAACAGAATTTTTGTCACATTATTTTTGTCCCAAGTTAAGCAACATAACTTTAGCGAATTTCGTTTAATATTTTGTTGATATTATTTTAAGGCAGGGAGAGAGACAGAAAGTGCTTAAAACAGCACCTTGAATGTGCATAGGAATCCTGTGCCGAGTTAGGGTGATTAAACATTAAATTAAAACTGAATCATTATTGGTATTTTCTGCTACAACTCAGATTTGTTTGGTATTGTTAACACATTTTGCACTATACCCTTGTGGAGATTAAAAGATGGGTATTAGGAAAGCTGGCTTGTTAAGTATAACTTAGCTACTCAAATAACACTCCCAGTGAATAGAGTGGCATACATTGGCATACTTTACCAGCGCTCTAACTGGCATCACTCAAGGCAGAGTTAAGGAATTTTCAGAAGTTAGTATTTGGGTATTAATTATATTTTCTGGAATGCAAAACTACTCAAGCTTTCTTTCTTTCTTTCCTCTCTCTCTCTCTCTTTTTTTTTTTTTTTTTTCCTTTTTGATGTTTACTACAAAGAGGGCAAACGGCTGGCTCTTTTGAGTTGACTCTTAAGTTTACCCAAAAAAAGCAGCATTTTGATTTTGCATTTATTCATATTTGCAATTAGTTTTTTTTTTTTTTTTTTTTTTTTTCCCTGCAAGTTTTCCGGTAGATTCAATTTGGAAGTCATGGAAACTAACTATTATCTGATTCAGTTCTGCAGAAAAGCATGCAGGGAGGTAATCCTTGAATTAAACAGTTTTTTTTTTTTTTCCACAGCCTTCGGAGATGACCACACACCATTTGTACAACAGAAGTTGGTGTTCCCCATGCTGGGCAAACAATGGGACGCCATCCTGTCTTTGAATAGGATGTTAGCTTGGAGTTGGAGATTTTTATGTTTAATTTACAAATGGATCTTAGTGAGAAGAAATCTGAGCAACCAGTGGAAACAAACATGAAATAAAGGGATTTTATAATGAAAGGTTCAGGACAATCTGTTAAACAATTGATAACAGTTAAGAGCAAACTGTTTTTAAAGGCATTCAGACGGGGAGAATGGCGAAGCATTTCCAAACTGGAAACCAAGAATTATTTCTTCGCCTTCCCTTAACTGCACATCTTTCTTTAAGCTAATGTTTAATCAGAAATGTAAATCTTGTGCCAGTTTTTATAGATGCAAAGAGCAATTTTGATGGAATATTTAGAGGCATGATATTGCCATTTGAAGCATGGCGGCATATATTCCTTGATTAGTGGAGTGGTAGCCACGGTTGCATTCTTTCCTTTTAAAAATAAACGTGCCATGGGGTGATATATAGGTGCCAGGCAGGCCTTGTAACAGATTATGACCATTGTGTTTCTCTGGGGTGCGCGCGCGCGCGTGCACGTGGGCGTGCACGCATTGCTTTCTCTTTTGTATTCAACTGAGTCCCGAGCTGTCTGGAGGATTTGTTACTGATGTGGCTACAGTGTGTTTGTCACGAATCAGACTTAGCTCAGGTTCTAGGTAGGGGCTGGAGGTGATTTTCAAGTTGTCAGTCTACAGCTTGGTGATATGCATTTTTTTTTTCCCCTTGTCAACCACTGATTGGAACCTGAATGACTACAAATTAGTTTAGTGACAGAACAAACTGTCACAGATATCTTTGAATCAGTTGAAAATGAATAAGGTTGACAGAAACTCAGGAGCCTAATAAGTCCTCAGGATGGTGGCTGGACCCTCTCTGGATGAGCAGACAATAAGGTGTATAAAATATTGGAAATCAATATTTTGCTATGGAATTTCATTATGCACCGATGTCCGCAGTTCATAGTATTTTATATTTTGATGGATGACCTGAAGGCCATGGCTCTCTGAGATACCAGCTTGATAGGAAGGCCTTCAACATCCTTAAAATTTAATTATGAGCGTTCTTAGGGAATATTGATTGTGTTTCAGGGGCCCTAGTTTTGAGTTTCCAGAGTAGAAAAGAGTTGCCTGACCTCTTCCTCTCGTGTCGAAGTCATAGATGGCTCTGGGTGTCCCAGTTCCCTCGCTAACCCGTCTCCTTCTGACATTTGCAGGAGACACAGAGAAGGGTCAACCCAATCGCACCCCCAAGAGCAAGGACGCCCACGTCTGCGGCCGGTGCTGCGCCGAGTTCTTTGAATTATCAGATCTTCTGCTCCACAAGAAGAACTGTACTAAAAACCAATTAGTTTTAATTGTCAATGAGAGTCCCGCCTCCCCACCCGAAACCTTCTCCCCCAGCCCCACTCCCGAGAACCCTGAGGAACAAATGAGCGATCCGGTGAACAAAGCAGAGCAGGTCGACGGCAGTGACCTTCCGGAGCACCACGGACCGGACAGGGACGAGTCCATGGAGGTGGAGGCCCCGGTGGCTAACGCGGGCGGCAGTGGCACCCTGAGTGGCAGTGCCAGCAGCGCCACCCCGAGCTGCGGCAGCAGCTCCTCCACAGGTACCTCAGCGATCACAACCTCTCTACCTCAACTCGGGGACCTGACGACGCTGGGCAACTTCTCCGTGATCAACAGCAACGTCATCATTGAGAACCTCCAGAGCACCAAGGTGGCGGTGGCCCAGTTCTCCCAGGAAGCAAGGTGCACGGGGGCCTCCGGAGGCAAGCTGGCCGTCCCCGCCCTGATGGAGCAGCTCTTAGCGCTGCAGCAGCAGCAAATCCACCAGCTGCAACTGATCGAACAGATTCGTCACCAAATATTGCTGTTGGCATCTCAGAATGCAGACCTGCCAACATCTTCTAGTCCTTCTCAAGGTACTTTACGAACAGCTGCCAACCCCTTGTCCACACTAAGTTCCCATTTATCTCAGCAGCTGGCGGCAGCAGCTGGGTTAGCACAGAGCCTTGCTAGCCAATCTGCCAGCATCAGCGGTGTGAAACAGCTCCCCCCCATCCAGCTACCTCAGAGCGGTTCTGGCAACACCATCATTCCACCCCAGTCCCACAGCGGCTCTTCCCCCAACGTGAACGTGCTGGCGGCAGCAGGTCCCACCCCATCCTCGGAAAAAGGGGCTCCGAGTACTGGTGCCTCCCACGCCAGCAGCCCGGCAGTCTCAGCATCGTCCTCACCAGCTTTTGCAATAAGCAGTTTATTGAGTCCTGCGTCTAATCCACTTCTACCTCAGCCGGCCCCTGCTAACTCGGTTTTCCCCGGCCCATTGCCCAACATCGGCACGACGGCAGAGGATTTAAACTCCTTGTCTGCCTTGGCCCAGCAGAGGAAAAGCAAGCCACCAAATGTCACCGCCTTCGAAGCGAAAAGCGCTTCCGACGAGGCGTTCTTCAAACACAAGTGCAGGTTCTGCGCGAAGGTCTTCGGCAGCGACAGTGCCTTGCAGATCCACCTCCGCTCCCACACCGGGGAGAGGCCCTTCAAGTGCAACATCTGCGGGAACAGGTTCTCCACCAAGGGGAACCTCAAAGTCCACTTTCAGCGCCACAAAGAGAAATACCCTCACATCCAGATGAACCCCTACCCCGTGCCTGAGCATCTGGACAACATCCCCACCAGTACCGGCATCCCCTACGGCATGTCCATTCCTCCTGAAAAGCCAGTCACCAGCTGGCTAGACACCAAACCGGTCCTGCCCACTCTGACCACGTCTGTCGGTCTGCCGTTGCCCCCAACCCTCCCGAGCCTCACCCCCTTCATCAAGACCGAAGAGCCAGCCCCGATCCCCATCAGCCAGTCTGCCGCCAGCCCCCCGGGCTCTGACAAAAGTGACTCGGGGGCCCCCGAGCTGGCCCTGAGAAACCCGGGTGGGATCCTGGAGGAAGCTGAGGGCCCCACTGGGCCACCCTCTAGTGGCAAAACTGAAGAGAGTGGCGGGGTCACCAGCTCAGCCCCAGCCCTGAGCACAGGTGCACTGAGCTCCCTCGTGCCCGACAGTGGCCCGGGCGGCACCTCCACCTTCACCAACCCTTTGTTGCCGCTCATGTCCGAGCAGTTCAAGGCTAAGTTTCCTTTTGGGGGACTCTTGGACTCCACCCAGGCCTCAGAGACATCCAAGCTTCAGCAACTGGTGGAAAACATTGACAAGAAGGCCACTGACCCCAATGAGTGTGTCATCTGCCACCGGGTCCTCAGCTGTCAGAGCGCCTTGAAGATGCACTACAGGACCCACACGGGGGAGAGGCCCTTTAAGTGCAAGATCTGTGGCCGGGCTTTCACCACGAAAGGGAACCTGAAAACTCACTACAGCGTGCATCGCGCTATGCCCCCGCTCCGAGTCCAGCACTCCTGCCCCATCTGCCAGAAGAAGTTCACGAACGCTGTTGTGCTACAGCAGCACATTCGAATGCACATGGGAGGCCAGATCCCCAACACCCCAGTCCCTGACAGCTACCCCGAGTCCATGGAGTCTGACACCGGCTCCTTCGATGAGAAGAATTTCGATGACCTGGACAACTTCTCCGATGAAAACATGGAAGACTGTCCCGAGGGCAGCATCCCGGACACGCCCAAGTCCGCGGATGCATCCCAGGACAGCCTGTCTTCCTCGCCTCTGCCTCTGGAGATGTCGAGCATCGCCGCTTTGGAAAATCAGATGAAGATGATCAATGCTGGCCTGGCTGAGCAGCTGCAGGCCAGCCTGAAGTCAGTGGAGAATGGGTCCGTCGAGGGGGACATCCTGACCAACGATTCATCCTCGGTGGGCGGTGACGTGGAGAGCCAAAGCGCTGGCAGCCCGGCCATCTCAGAGTCTACCTCTTCCATGCAGGCTCTGTCCCCATCCAACAGCACCCAGGAGTTCCACAAGTCACCCGGCGCTGAGGAGAAGCCACAGAGAGCAGCAGCAAGTGAGTTCGCCAACGGTTTGTCTCCCACCCCAGTGAATGGTGGGGCTTTGGATCTGACATCGAGTCACACCGAGAAAATCATCAAAGAAGATTCTTTGGGGATCCTCTTCCCTTTCAGAGACCGGGGGAAATTTAAAAACACTGCTTGTGACATTTGTGGCAAGACATTTGCTTGTCAGAGTGCCTTGGACATTCACTACAGAAGTCATACCAAAGAGAGACCGTTTATTTGCACAGTTTGTAATCGTGGCTTTTCCACCAAGGGTAATTTGAAGCAACACATGTTGACACATCAGATGCGAGATCTACCATCACAGCTTTTCGAGCCCAATTCCAACCTTGGCCCCAATCAGAACTCGGCGGTGATTCCCGCCAACTCGTTGGCGTCTCTTATCAAAACAGAGGTCAACGGCTTTGTGCATGTTACTCCTCAGGACAGTAAGGACACCCCCGCCAGCCACGTTCCTGCTGGGCCTCTGTCATCCTCCGCCACGTCCCCAGTGCTGCTCCCAGCTCTGCCCAGGAGAACCCCCAAACAGCACTACTGCAACACATGTGGCAAGACCTTCTCCTCGTCGAGCGCCCTGCAGATTCACGAGAGAACTCACACTGGAGAGAAACCCTTCGCTTGCACGATTTGTGGGAGAGCCTTCACCACAAAAGGCAATCTGAAGGTATCTGCGCTCCATCTGTACCTCACCCAGACCCACCCCCACTACCCGCTTTCCCTTGTGGCCACTGAATATTTGTAATGCACGCTCCCAGAGTTGTCGGCCCAGAGAATCAGGGAGACAGCTCTGGCGAGGGAACCGGCTGCATGTGGCCGATCTGGAAAAATGCGGGTGCCTGGGCAGGTCAGGATCACAGCGGGGACCAGGGCAGGCTGCAGCTGGCTGGATGTCAGAGTGCATTGAATAATCTGGTACCTAAGCGGTGCAGCAGCCTAGCTCTGTTGTCTTGCTAAGTGCACCAAATGAATCGCTTTACCCACCAAGTGAGACAGCCCAGCGTTGCCATGGGGTATTGATTAAAGACCTCCATGTGGCCTGCGTGCAGCCCGTATCACTTAATAATTACAGTTCTCCTCGGCGTGTGCATCTATTTTTTTCATAACTACGCGGCCCAGCACGGTTTGTCTTTCTAAAAACAGTAACGTCACCACTCTGCTAATGGGTATTATGATAATTGATTATACAGCATTTCCTACTGATACGTGCTGGAAAGAAAGCAAATATGCTTAAGTTCTAGAGCAACAGTTGAGCACTCTGACTGTGTACATTTTTCTGTTGACAGAGTATTTCTCTAGAGATCGCTGCCAGTAACGCGAGATGAATAATTACTTTCTGGCTTTTTCTCTCCACGCACGGGCCCTCCAATGGGCAATCAGTGAGGGGCACTTTCTTCCCATCTGAAAAGGACATTTATAGGGTAAAGGGTGTCAGATACAATACTTACCATTGCAATGAGAATGGACATAACAATTCTAACCCTGAAAGGAGCTATCTGCGACTGACTGGCTTGCTTGAGGCCATTATAAGCTAAATGCAGGTAATAAAAAGTAACTAAGGCATCCTGGCCCAGGCAGAGGAGAGGTGGCCCAGGGCTGCTGTAGAGAGCGAGCACCTTATTACTAGTGGACTGGAGGGGACGGTTCCCCTTACCCTCCCCACTGTCTGGCACATAATAAGAATAGACATTGCGGCCACTTGCTTTGTTGAGTGTTGGATTGTGAGTTGAGACAGATTCAACTATTAAGCCTCTCCTTTCCTCTCTCCCCCTGCCCCTTTTCCCCTCCTCCTCTCTCTCCCCTCATCCCAGGTACACATGGGCACTCACATGTGGAATAGCACCCCTGCCCGCCGGGGTCGGCGGCTCTCCGTGGATGGCCCCATGACATTTCTAGGAGGCAATCCTGTAAAGTTCCCAGAAATGTTCCAGAAGGATTTGGCGGCCAGGTCAGGCAGCGGGGATCCTTCCGGGTTCTGGAATCAGTATGCAGCAGCGCTCTCCAACGGGCTGGCGATGAAGGCCAATGAGATCTCTGTCATCCAGAACGGGGGCATCCCTCCCATTCCGGGCAGCCTGGGCAGCGGGAGCAGCTCGCCGGTCAGTGGGCTGACCGGGAACCTGGAGAAGCTCCAGAACTCAGAGCCCAACGCACCCCTGGCCGGCCTGGAGAAGATGGCAAGCAGCGAGAACGGGACCAGCTTCCGATTCACCCGCTTCGTGGAAGACAGCAAAGAGATCGTCACGAGTTAAAGGCACCCTGGCAGGAGGAAGAAAGAGCCTTCCTGTTCAGAAGGAGACCCACGGCGGCCTCCAGCTCCTCACCCCGTGCCCCCCACTTTCTGGTCCCCCCACCCCCCGCCCAATCTCTGAACTACAACATTCTGCAGACATTCTTTTGTACTTTGTTCAACTTCTAGAGTTCTAAGAAAGCTTATTTATTAGTGATATAACCTTGCTTTGCAAACAGAATGCAAGCGTTAACTTTGGTCTTCTGTATTTTGGGACTAAATACTAATTGACTAGCGTCCTGTAAACTTGCTGTAACATTTATGGCAACTGCAAGTTGCCCTGCTAGGCGGTCTTAATCTGGCATTAACTTATTTTCCATATCCAGTTTAATATGAATCTGGTGTTGATGCAATGCCTCAGTGATGCATTAGATCTCTAATAAAGTCTGTATATAAATGTACACTTTGATCCTGCTGGAGAATTTTATCAGCAAACACATTGTCTAATCTTTTGAAACAAATTTAAGGAAAGGACTGAAAGTACAGACTGAACTGTGTGGTTCTTTGAAAGGTTTGGGTTTTTTTTGTTTTTTGTTTGGTTTTTTTTTTTTTTAATTTTGATTCTAAAATTCAATCTGCCTGTTTTTTTTTTTTTTTGTAGATTTAACCATTTCCGTTTTGAACTGCTATTTGTATTGTGCTTTTTACTTGAGTCGTCCTCAATGTTAATAAGTTTCTGTACAGTGATAAGCACGCAGAATTCTTTAGAGAAAATACCAGTGTTGTTTTGGTAGTTGAAACTGAGACGTAACATTTTGCCTTGTAGGTATATTCACAATAGAAAATGTGTGCTGGAATTTCACAATGCTGCTAAGTATAGCATCTTGAACAACCTTCAGTGGAGAAAATGTAGATGCTCTTGTATATACGATAAGAAGTATCACTTTCATTAAAATGTACATATGTTCCTTACAAGAGCAAATGCTTCTTCTTGATCAAGAGAGCAGGTATAGTGTTCGTTTATTTTGTATTAGGTATGGAAGAAAAAAATTGGACTGTTACATGCACTTTCTTGGAAAGTTGAAAGGAAAGGGGGGTCCAATTTCTTTAACATTTAATACTTACTAACAACAGAGATACTGTAATTTTACTCAAGTAATCAAATACATTTTTTTTTGCAACAGATAAAACAAAATACTGTGTCTGTGTTTTTAGAGTGCATTTCTATTTAGCCAGGCCCTGAAATGTATTTTAACATATCCCCAGGCACCAGTAAATTGTTTATGTGTGTATCTCACTCTCTAAATAAGGAATTGTAAAAGGCGTAACAGAAACAGGTTTGCATGGGCATGTGTTTCCTTTTTCTTTCTTTCTTCCTTTTTTTAAATTTGGAGAATCTATATATTCTCCCAATATCAATTACTTGCTTGGCCACTCTTCTTACAACCCCCCGTCCCCCCAAAATAAGGACAAAAAAATGATATGAAAGAAAAAGTTGGTATTGGAGGTTCCATCCCACCAGGTAAGTTTCCTTAAGCGAGGCATTTGTGCCCACTGAGACTTAGGTTTTTGTTTTTGTTTTTTGTTTTTTTTTTTTCAACTGTTCCAGTTTCACTTCCCTTGATTCAGTCGTTTTCCAGGCGGCTGAGAGCAGCGTTGCTGGAGAATTCCCGGTGCAGCGGGGGTTATATAATCTGACTCTGAAACTGGGCCTCAACCCAGAGAGGTCAACTTGGTCTTTATTTAATTAGTCTTTCGGGCATTTACACACACGCATATTTGAAAGAAAAGGTCCATTACAAAGGATGGGTAGAGTCAACTTGAACCTTGCATCATCAAAATTCAATCTGATTCTTCCTCTCCCTTTTGTTCTAGGGGAAACACGTTTTTCTCCTAAGCACTATTTTGGGGTAAGCAAACGGACAGGGTGGAACTTGGTGTCTAGAGGGGTCTGCCAATTTTTCCTTCCAGAGAGGCGGTGAATCGTCAGCAGCCGGTGGCCCTGTGCCCAGGTAAGGGAGAAGTGTCGTCGGGGCCACCTTCCAGTAGAAGTTTCCACCGGGGTGCAGGCCACTCAGTGGCCACTCGGGGCGCGCCTCTCCAGGCTGGGTGGTCTGAGGGCCCAAGCGGGGCGTGCCGGAAGGCGGGCGCTGATCCCAGCCAGGACAGTGCGGGGACTGGCGCCCCCCAACCACCAGAGGGCAGGGGCGGGGGTGTGCGCGGCGGCGTGCTGCGGGGCATCCTCCGTCGTTTCAGCACGCAGTTGGTGTTTCTCGACGGCGCCTCTCCAGTCCCCGCCACGCCGCTCCCAGGGAGACCCCTCTGCTCGAGAGTGGGGACGAGGCGAGAAGGCAGAATTCCGGCAGTTCTACTTCTGTACCGGCCAGAGGGGGACGTTTTCACTGCGAAAGAGGCGTCCATCCTCTTCCCACGGCTGGGCGCGAAGACGACGGGGTGTCCGGGCCTGTGTGGTGTTAGGATCCGGGCGCTTCTCCCTGGACCGAGCCTGGGGACCTGTGGGGGCATCCGAGGGCTGCTGGCCACCGAGAGGGGCAAGCGCGCTCACGCACCCCCGCCGCCACCCCAACCCCGGCTTCACCGTCCCCGCGCCGCGCTCGCCTCTCCAAAAGGGTCCCCTGGGACGAGCCCCGAAGCCGTTCCCAAGCACACGCCCAGCGGCGGGACCCGCTCGCCCGGTCCCCTTCCTCCGGTGGCCGCGGCGCGGTCGCCACCCTCGCCCCCAACCTGGGGCTCCCACCCACGGCGGGCGCGGGGGGTCATGGCCCTGGGCCACCTCGGCTGCGCGTCCGTTTCCTCCAGGCGGGTGGGCAGCGGGCAATTTTGTCTTTACCCTCTCACCACCCACCTCCTCCCTTCTAGCGTTTTCTGATGAGTTAAGGGGAGCAAAGCAGTTTTTCGTTTGGACAGACTTTCCGAGGCAACCGAAGCCCTTAGGAGAGGGTCTGAGCCTCGGGGTTTCTGTCTGCGTCTCTCTCCCACCCGCCTCCCTCTCTGCTTGGGTCCCTGCCTATCCATTCATCAATCGACTATATTTCTAATCCATTGATGATTACCTGCCCATTCCCCTTTCCATTCATTTCCAAAACCAGAAATCGCCCTCAGCTCTGCTTCTTCTCTCAGTGTGGGAAATACACTCAGATTTTCGGCTCAGCCCAGCAGAAGAGAAATGGATTTATATTTATAAAGCAACAGGGTCTATTTTAAGGCAGATGTGAACGCACCGCCCCCACCCGCTCCCGCCAAGCCTCCCCTCACGTTTTCGCCTATTTTTCTCCTTTCTGAAGCTGGAGGTGCGTGGAGATAGGTTTGGAATCGCCAAGAACCAAAATGTCCTGGGTTGTTGCTGCCTGGAATGACGGCAGCCAAGTTCACAAAAATGTTTAACTGAAAATATTCATTTTGGTGACATTTCCCCAGGTTTTTTTTTTTTTTTGAGGTGGGGGGCGCCAGGGGAATGTGATTTGTTGTAAAAAGAAAACAGGAAAGTACAGCGAATAATGTTAAAAAAAAAAACCTTATGCCCATCACTCAAAATTTATATAAACGTTAGCAACGTGAGTTTGTTTTTCGCGTTTCTGAGTAACTGTACTTTTTCTTTTTCTCTCTGTCTCCCTGCGTGGCTGTCATTCTTTCACCCTTTTCTCCTTCCTTCCTTTCCGGTCTTGCCTTACCTATATATTCCTCTGTGTGTTTCCCCTCCCTCTTCATCTCTACAGCTCTCCACCCCCACTTCGCATATACACACTGCGATGCTTCCCTCTTTCTGGAAAACAGACTTGCAGGAGCAGTTTGGTGATTGACAGGGACCTAAGGAGGGAAAAAGGAGACCAATGACAGACCCAAGCTACCCACGGCCCCTCAGGCCAGTGGCTGTGAGGCGGGGAGCACAGAGTAAGGAAGGGGACAAGTTCCCGCAGACCAACTGAAGATCTCTGAAGCTCTCTGAGTGTTGAGGTTTTGCATCACAGTCCCCTGGGGCCAGGTTTATTCAGTTGAGGTTTAGAGGGCTGAGGAACAGTTGTTGTTTTTTTTTTTTTTTTTAACTGTAAAAATACATGTCCATCCAGAAAATCCTAAATGATTTGCTTTTGACATCCATTTCTAGGAGATTATTTGCTTATTGTTCTTGGCGTGTTGTGAACGTCAAGAATGAGAGAGCTTAAAAAAAAAAGAAAGAAAAACTCCCACTCTGTTAAAACTTAGCAGTCCTGTTAGAAAAATAAAGCATTGGAACCTTTTACTAGGAGTTACACATCCCTACCCCCAATGAAACAAATGTCAAAGGAAGTAACAAAAATGGGGGGAAAAAATGTAAAGTGAATTGCAAAGGGCTCCACCGTCGGGGGGGGGGGCAATCTGAGATTCACAGAAAGTGGAGACGGATAAGACAGGAATTAGGTCATCTCGTCCAGACCCCAGGAAATATGTTTAGATCAAAGCCTGCTCCGTTAGAATAAACAAAACAGGGCCCAATGGGCCTTACCAATATTTTCATCTCCGTGCTAAGAGCTGCTAATCTAACCGGCTCTATTTGATGAAAGGGGGAAAAAATTACAACTGTAAAAATGGCTCAGTAAAAAAAAAAAAAGTCCTCTCAACTCTACTAGGAAGATAAAGATTTAGATTTGAGCTAAAAAGTAACAAGATCCAGGCCCAGATCCACACAAACTTCCTGGAATTTTAGCACTAAGTACATTATCTAATCCCAGGCATTGTTCCGTCCTTGCCATCACCCCCTGCCCACCCCCACCCTCATGCAACTGAGCATACCGAATGATTTACATAAAAAAAATTGTTAAAATTTAACTGCAGTCTAAGAACCTTGCAGGAGGCAGACTTTTGGGTTCATTTACTCCACATTCCTTAAGGACCTACCCCCACCAGCCTCACTGTCCGCCCCCCCCCCCCCCCCCCCGGCAGTTGGAGCTGCGTGTTGGCTTTACTGTTAGGGATGGTTCTTTAAGCCCCATCTTCAAGTTTGGTCTCTCTTTCTACTAAGCAGATAGATGGAGACAGGGAGCTAGGGTCTTAGAAGCCTGGCTTTGGGTCCACTCAGCAGCCGTAGGTATTTTAGCATCTAAGCCTGAGTACTGGGTAAGGCTTTCTTTTACCGCAGAGCGGATGGCCTTAAAGCAACTGCCAGCGAACATTTGATAGATAGAAACATTCAAAAAAGAGACAGGAAATCCCAGAGAAGGAAAATTCACCCAGGCTAAATCCAGGGTTGCCGTTCCTTGCTGAGCCTGGTTTCCTCTTAACTGTTTAAACATATGATTTGGCTCCTCTTGTGTTTCTACGTCCATCTGAGCTCAACTTTAACAAAGACTGAGGGACCGCCTGTCAGCTTGGCTCCGGTCCTCTCTAAAGCCAGGACGACAGGGGTGGGGGATGTGACAGGACTTTATAAACACCACCAGGAACAGGCCATCTTCTGTGTGGGCCCCTTGGCTGCTCACCTTTCTGAGGACAGTTCCAGGATCAGCTTTTTCCTGCCGTTCCATGGACGGCCTTGAAGACACATGGCACCGCGCTGGAAGCTGCACAGGCCGGTCCTCCCTTGTGAGACCCGGGATGAGACCCAGTCCAGCTGAATCATGTGATGATATGATGCAGAATGGCCATGGGTCACATCATCTTGTAATCACAGCCACATTCCCTGGAGGCCCGGACAGTTGCCTGTAAACATGGGTAAAGATACAAATGTAGCAGGCTCCTCTCCTGATGGAAGGGACACGAAGGGGAGTACGAACCAGCCTGCAGGGCTGCTTCAGTATTTAGAATTTGGGATGCTCCACCAGCCTCATCTCACATCCGTCCTGTGAAACAGGCAAGGCCACTGTCACTTAAAAGGTGACAAAACTGACACCCAGAGAACAGAGAAGGAACAGTTGGATGCCAGGAAACCTGGAGCCATTATTTGCTCAATAGTCAACCCTGGGGCACCATCCTAAATTCTGGTATCCATGGACTGGTATCCCCATCTGTACCATGAAAGGTTCAGTCTCCATCAATGCTTCCCTGAAGCTGCTATCAGAGACTTAGCACATTCACAATTTCACATCGTCAGAGTCACTTATGCCATTATCCATTCGGTAATTTCTTTTAAGTTTCTCCCTTTTTAAAACTTAAGTGTATTTATGTTCAAAGGACTAGGAAATGTGGGATTCCGTTCTCTCCAGAAGTCCTTCTAGTCCTGTGCAGGAGAAAGCCTTACAATCCACATGCATTTGGTGATGTGCCCCGAATCCAAGTAATACAGACACATCCTGCTCTCCCATTGGCTACATCCTTTCTTCATTTCCTTCTAACCAGCTGCCTCTTGCTTTAGATGAGAGTGAGGTCTGTGGGTCTTAAAGAGTTCTATTTCTCCACCCCTCTACCTGTCGACACTGGAACTGGAAATGGCCCGGAATTTTCCAGCTGTGTATTGGGATGCATTCGTGCATGAGGAAATCAGTCTAGCAGGTGACCTCCAGCATTATCTTTTAAGTGTAATAGAATAGGAAATAGCAGCGGACATCACACTCCCCACTTAGGGTCAGTGGTGTCCTATGAAGCTCTGTTTCAACCATGTACATGTGTGCCCCTCCCTGCACATGGGTACCGGGCCACAATGATAAAGATCCTTCTTAACATGAGCTGCCATCCAAAACCTTGAAAGCCCCTGACAAAGGCCCTGAAAAATGTAGTTCTCTCCTCTTTTTCTCAGTTGCAATCACAGAACCAGGGGCTTTTGAGAGAGAGGGGGGCTGGGGGTCAGGCTTAGGGGTAGGGAGAGTCCTGTGGAACCCTGCTCCCCAGATCTCTTTGCACACACGCATCCATTAGGCAGAGTTTCTAGCTGCTGCCTCTGCAGGTAAGGAGAGGCCAGCGCCTGGGCTCGTGGTGCTAGAAAGCCTGTATTCTCCTCTCCTGGGCTGCTTCCATGTGGATAAGTTTAATAACCTTTTGCCAAAAAAAAAAAAAAAAAAAAAAAGAGAATTCTTCAACACACCCATGAGTGCAAAAGAGAAAACAAAAACTGAGTAGGAAAACATAATTTCTGCCACAAGCTGCATTGTCCCTTTAAGAACCCTCCCCCGTTTGTCATTGGGCCCCACCTCTGGGGTAACTAAGACAACATCTCTCCCCAGTCCTGCCATTTCTAAGCATCCTTAGTCACTGTGCTAACGACGGGGCTTACCATAGCCTAACAGCACGTCATCCTGAGTAATCATTTCTAGAAGAGCTCTTTTAAAAGCGCTGCTTAGATAGGGAGGTTGTCTGCAGACCTTAACAAAGGTCAGATTCTGTCTAACATGTGCGCACACGGACACACATCTGCCTAAATCTTCAGAGCTAGGAGTGGCCAGGAAGGAACTTCTTGGGCTGCATAGAAGTTAGTGTGAGAGCTGGAGCCTGAGTTTTGATAACTAAATAAACTGCACCTTCTCCATCTGGGTGCAGGCGTGACTGACTTATCCAAGGTCGGCTGATCAGCTGAAGATCAGGATAGAGTTTCTTGACCTGGATTCTCAGTCTAAGACTTCTTACGTAAATTATAATAAAAAAAGTTACTATGGTAGTTCCCATTCTGGGCATCAGTTCATCAGCCCTCTCTTATCCATGGCCTGTGCAGTGCTGGCCCCCCGGGGCGGGATGTATTTCCCTGCCCCTTCTGGTCTGGCCACATGACTTGATGTGCCAAGCCTGGGCCCCAAGATACCTGCGTGTTTCTACTTGTACCCTTGTGCCTCTGCCATCACCGTGAAAAGAACATGCCCACCAGTCTTGGGAAGAGAGTAAAAGCCACCCCCTGCCAAGCCCAGCCAAGATCAGCTGAGCCCCACCCAGCACCTGCGTGAGTCCCACTGAACAGAGCCTACCCACAGATCTGGGGGAATAGATGGATGTGGTTTTAATCCACTGAGCTGGTATGTGGTTCTTTACTTAGCATCATGGGGCCCACAGTCAACCATTTCAATAAGAAGTACCTGGATATATGCCTAGGAGTGAGACTGCTGGGTCATATGGTGAGTCTATTTTTAGTTTTTTGAGGAATCTCCATACTGTTTTCCATAATGGCTGCACCAAACTATGTTCCCACCAACAGTGTAGGAGGCTTTCCTTTTCTCCACACCCTCTTCAGTATTTATTATTCATGGACTTTTCAATGATGGCCATTCTGACTGGTGTGTGGTGATACCTCATTGTGGTTGTGATTTGCATTTCTCTGATAACTAGTGATACTGAGCATTTTTTCATGTGTCTGTTGGCTATTTGTATGTCTTCATTGGAGAGATGCTTGTTTAGGTCTTCTGCCCATTTTTGGATTGGGTGGTTTGTTTTTTTCTTATTAAGTTGTATGAGCTGTTTATATATTTTAGAGATTAAGTCCATGTCATTCTCTTCTTTTACAAATATTCCTGGGCATATATCCAGAGGGAACCTTAATTCAAAAAGACACACGCACCCCAGTATTCATAACAGCACTATTTACAATAGCCAAGACATGAAAACAGCCTAAATGTCCATTGACAGATGACTGGATAAAGAAATTGTGGTATATTTATACAATGAAATACTACTCAACTGTAAAAAAATAATAAAATAATGCCATTTGCAGCAACATAGATGGACCTGGAGAATGTCATTCTAAGTGAAGTAAGCCAGAAAGAGAAAGAAAAATACCATATGATATCACTTATATGTGGAATCTAAAAAAAAAAAAGAAAAAAGACAAAGTTGTTTACAAAACAGAAACAGACTCACAGACGTAGAAAACAAACTTATGGTTACCGGGGGGGAAGGGGATGGGGAAGGGATAATTGGGAGTTCTAGATTTGCAGATACTAACAACTATACACAAAATAGATAAAAAATAAGTTTATACTGTATAGCACAGGGAACTATATTTCAATATCTCGTAACCTATGGTGAAAAAGAATATGAAATATATATATGTTCCTATATAACTGAAGCATTGTGCTGTACACCAGAAACTGACACAACATTGTAAACTGACTATACTTCAATAAAGATATTTTTTTAAAAAGTATCTTGCAGTCACAAAATATCAGATGTTTCAGAGGCTTTACTTGCATTAACTCAGTCAATCCCTGTAACAACTGCAAGAGGGGGGTGCTATCCTTGCACCCATTTTATGGATAAGGGACCTAAGGTGCAGAGAGGTTCAGTGAAATGTTAAGTGCACACATCTGGTAAGCAGCAGGAATTTAAACCCGGACAATTTCACTCCATCACTCACATGCTCCATTCTTAACCATTCTGGTCTCCCTTCCTCCATCACAAATACTCCCAAAGAGAATGAGCACCCGCCAGTCTCTCCTGAACTAAACCCCAGAATTCTACAATAAATAAATTGAATCTCTGCACCTTCCCCTTTCCCTACTCTGTTTATAGGTCTCCAGAGAAGTTGAATCCTCTGGAATTCACAGGCACATGATCTGCTCTCTAAGCACCTCCTTCTAACAGGAGAACCTTCCTGACCACGGTCCTTGGAGCTCAGCATGCAGCGTTGACAGAAGTAGCAGGGATCCCCACGAACTGTAAGTCCACACCCTGACTCCAAGACCTTCCTTCAGCGAGCGCTGGCTGCTTTATGGATGTGATGGTCATTATCTCCCCTATAAAGACCTTGTTCATGTTTAGAGTTCAAATTACGGTGGTATCTTTTCCACTGAGGAAATGGGGCATCCACCCAGCCATGTGGGGGGCTTTATTCCTCCCTCTTCCCCTCTCTCAGGGGACCACCAGTCAACTCTTTTTCCTTTATGCTTTTCACAGCCTGCACGTCACCGTCACGCCGTCTTTCTCGGAGCTGGGAAATGTTGCATCTGAATGATCACAGTGAAAACATGATTTGCAGGCGTGAGCAGCTGATATATTTTTGTCTCCCTGGGAAGAGGATCGATGAGGTTCACATTTTCTGATGCACCTAAAACGAAATTTGAAAATTCCTGGGAAATCAAGGAAATGTTTAGGGAAATAGTTAACATTTGAGGAAATTTAGGAAATCATAGAGGAGGATCAAGTTGTCATGGTCTGGACGAACTGTGAGGGAGGGAAGATGACGGTGACTCATCTTCCCTCCTCTCTTGGTGCCCAGCCCCTGACTGGCTAGTGTGTTAGTTTCTCCAGGCTGCTGTAACAAACCAAAGGGCAGAGACTTAGTCTCCCAGAATTTTGGTTGCTAGAGGTCAAAGTGTTGGCAGAGCCATGAAGCCTCCGAAGTCTCTAGGGGAGAATCTTTGCCATGCCTTTCTCTTAGTATCAGATGTCACCAGCCGTTCTTGGCTTGTAGACATGTCACTCCAATCTCTGCCTCTGTCATCAAGTGGGGTTTTCCCTGTGTGTCTTCACATTATCTCCCTCTGTGCGTGTCTGTCTCTGTCTCTTCTCCTCTTCTTATAAGGACACTAGTCATATTGAATTGGAGTCCACTCTAAAGACCTCATCTTAACCCAGGTTTATTTGCCAAGACACTAAATCCAAATAAGGGCACATTTGCAGATACAGAGGGTTGGAAGGAAGCGGTCACAGTAGCTCAGGTGAGACAAAAAGAGAACCTGAGAGGAGAGAAAAGGGTGGAAAGAGCTTGGGGGTATTTTTGAACAGATTTCACAGCCCAGAAAAGCCACAGCTCTCAGCTTAAAAGATGCCCAGAGACCTCGCGTCACAAAATGGAGACCTACCGGCTGAGTTAGCCTGCATATGTGTTTTATTTGGCTCCCAAGGCATATTTCACAAATTTAAAAGTTTTGCCCACACTTGAAAGTCAGGAGATCTCATATAAAAGTTCACATTTCCAGATTTTCTTCTTTTGAGTGTCAGGTGATGTAGCATCCTCACTTTCCCACGTTTCAAAAATTGGCTGGCATGAGGCATCACTGTTCCCCTTTCGAGGGAGCCAACTGGTTCTCTGCTTTTCTTCTATTCCCACCCAGACCACCTTACTCATCTGCCACTCTCTGTACACATTTGACTCTTCTGCCTAGATGTGGTCCAATCAGCTCCTTTTGCACGGGAAGAAAGGAAGGCCACGTGGCAGGAACACCTTGTGTTAGTGGTGGATGCAGCTACAGATGGATTTGACAGAGGAAGGCTAGGGTAGGACGGGACACAGATGCCTTCCAGGTAAAGGGAGGCAGGTAATTCACAGCAAGAGGACATCTCAGCAGAAGGGCTCTGCCAGGAAGCGGATCTTTGGGTTCAGACTGGACCCTGGATTTCCTGCAGATGACTTTGCTGGAGATGCTAGATTCAGAAAGGGAGAGAAAGCTTTCCCTTTCTGATGGCTTTAAGCTGGGCCTGAGGTGGGGAAAAGGAAGTTTCCCTGATCATTCTTTGCACGCTGGAGGCTTGATGCTTTACGAAGCACTCTTACGTTCACTGTTTCCCTTAACTGTACAGGACGGAGCAGAGCATATGGTAACACCATTCCTTTTAAACAGATGAGGAAACCAAGGTCCAGGGGATTTAATCAGATCTTTCCATGGGGCTGGATAGTAAGTGGCAGAGAACTATTTAAATCCAGCATCCTTCTCTGCTAGCCCGATGCTCTTTCTAATGAAACGCTTCCTATTTTAGGAGTTGTAATTGCCCTCTGGCCAAAAGGCTCTCCCGCCTTTGAGTCTGGAAGGTTCAATTCAGACCCAGCCATAACAAAGACTAAAAAAGATTAGCTTCCCACAGATCTAGATGGAGTTATCTAGAGAGAGCAAGAATGACCAGAGCCTCCCTTCCGTTCCTCCCTCCTCTCTTCTCTCTGCCCTCACCAATTTCTTTCCTTCATCAAATGGTTATTAAAATCTTATTAAACTATGAAGCATCCCATGACGTTGGTTAGTTTAGTGAGCCCCATGGTTGACTTTTGGGGCTTGCAGAGCGGTGGAGTCCACAGCCAGGGAGCCCATGGAGCAGAGAGGTGAGTTAGAAGTCTGTGCACAGGACACTGAGATGTAGCCACAAAAGGCACAGGGGCTCAGGAAGCTGTCTCCGGCCTTGGGAATGTGTTGGCTAGCTGCACGGAGTTCGTTTATTCACTCATTCAGCAAGCATTTAGGGAGCTCTCCACCAGGCACCCTTCTCAGTTCTGGGATGCATCAGTGACCAAAGCAGAGTGACTACCTGCCCTCAGGGTGCTGGCACCCTTGTGAAAAGGCTGGAGGAAAGGGTCGTGTGGCTTTAGGCTGCTACTTCTCTAATGCACTAAAAGAGTGACTGCATTTCCTGGGGCTTCTGCTTCTGGAAGTCTGGAAGACAGGAACCCCCCCACCCCACCCCGCTAAAGAAGCCCTGGATTCAGGAACAATCCTCTCTGCAAAAGTTTAGCCAAGACAGTCACGGACTGCACCCAGAAACCTGAGTGAAACAGTCCCCATCGCTGTCCCAGGAAGGGGTGCTACCCCCAGGTGAGATGCTCTGGTCTCCTTCCTGTCTTAATTAATTACCTTCAACCAGGGTAGGGACACAGATCAGAGCTTTTCCAGAAGAAACGTCTTTATGGCTGATGCAGGCAGAAAAAGAACAGCAGCAGCCACTGCCCTCAAATAAAGAAATAGAAAGTTTAAAAAAAGAGCCCTCCGTGTCTGTGAGTCCTCATTCATACTCTGGGGTAAATCTGTGAAACACACCCTGGGTAGGTGAACTTGACCATCATCACCAGCTGGTGAACATGGAGAAGACACACTGCTTCTGTTCTCAAGCCTGGCTGCATCTTACTTTAATATCTTGTCATAAAAGAGAGAGCTAATAGAAATTGGGACCTTCCTGATTCTAGTTTCCTTTAACAGAATGCAGCACTTGGGGAGAAAGCAGAGTGCTTCTCCTTGAATTAGTGGTGGTTGCTAGAAATAATAGCTTTCAGCTTCAAAGGACAAAGAGATAAAGTTAGGAGCCGCGGTCAGCCGACAGAAACATCTCTTGATTAGAGAGAGCCACAGGGGAAACACAGAGCTCCTGTAAACGTGGTCTTTTCCTGACCACCGAAGGAAAAGCAGCAAGTCTCGTCCTAGAATGAGAGAAAGCTGTCGCCTTAAGAAAATAAAAACTCCACGTTAATGAGAAAAGAGAGAGAGATTTTACACAGTAAAGGGAGAATGTATAGATGCTAATGCAAAGTGTGGTGAGGTTAGTAAAGAATTACAAAGCATGCTGAGTAACAAAAGGGACCAGGAACAAGACTGATGATTGTTAAGGGTAAATGTCAGAAGACTCTATTGATACTATAGTGTTTGTCTTTCTTTAAGTCTTACATATTTTTTAAATGTAAAATACTAGTAAAACATAGTAAATTATTTATGGTTAGTTGCTTTGATAAGGATCTTTCCCTCCCTTTAAAAAATATAAATGGTCAAATCATTTTCAGTGTCTATTACTCAGTCAAGTGCACCTTTATAAAGCCGACAAGTTCAGAGTTCAAGGTTTCCATTCAGACATGACAGGTCAGTCCAAGGAGGCTTAGCATTGGGATAACAGAGAACAGATTTTTATTTGGCTTTTTTTTTTTTTTTAAACTGGGGTCTCCTAATACCAGAGAAAACTGTTAGTGTATCAAGTATTTCATTACTATCTAATCATTTATCACTAAAAAATCATATGGTTTCCATTTTCTTCTCTATAGAAGTTTTATTATGATATATAATGCACTGATGTAAGTTGGTGTTTCTCAGACCTTCCCGGAAATCACTTGAAATGTTGTCGAAATGCAGGTTCTGATTCAGTAGATCTGGGCGAGGGACCTAAGAATCTTCCTCTGTAATAAGCTCTCAGATGATGCAGGGGATGCTGATTCATGGACCACATTCTGAGTAACAAAACTGAATTAGCTCACAGAACACATCCACAATTTTTTAGAAAAGTGTCTACTTCAAACCATGGTTCTCAAAATTTCCAGTGTATCAAAATCACCTTGAAAGCTTGTTTTAAGTCACAGATTGCCAGGCTCTGGCCCCAAATAGTCTGATTCATTGCTGCCACCTTCCAGTGCACCTGGACCTAAGCCTGGCTGTGCCAAGGCTGTCTAATCAGGGGCCTGTGTACTTTCCAGCCCAGGCTCCAGCTACTCTCCCCCTTGCTCGCAAAGCTCCAGCCTCAGTGGCCTTTCTTCTCTTCTTTGAATGTTCCATGCCTGCTCTGTATGTTTGGACATATGCCTGAGAAACAGCCCCTAGATCTTCCCCATTTCCCTATGACTCTCTCCACTTGTTTCTTAATTCTCAGTTTCAATGTCACCTCCTCCAAGAGGCCTTCCAGGACCACCCAGTCTTAAATAGTACTTTCTCCCATGTTCTCTCTTTTTGACGCATCACCGTATTTTATTGCCATCACAGCTCTTATTTCTCTCTGGAATTATCTTGTTCATGTACATATTTCTTGATTTACTGTCCCTCTTCCATGAAAGCAGGGACCCTACCTGCCTTGTTTCCCACTGAATTCTCAGGACCCAGGCCCAAATGCCAGCATATGGAATGAACGAATGAGTATATGCAGGTTGAGAAGTAAGATCTAAAATAAAATAATGTCAAGAATTCTGGCCTTAGAAACTTAAGACTGCAGAGTGAAGCAGATGTGAAGACTTAATGAATAAAAGGATCAGATGAGTAGAAAAGGAATTGCTATGCTTCCTTCAGGGTGTGGAAGAAAATTAAATTAGGACTGGAAGACGGCAGTGTGTTTGCAGCTTTGTGTTCATATGGTGTATAATACAAGATGCCTTGTTTTTTTCTGTGTCTGCTTTATTTTTTTTTAATTTTATTGAGTTATAGTCAGTTTACAATGTTGTGTCTGCTGTGTCTGCTTTAAAATGATACAAATCCATGTTCATGGTAGACAATTTGGGAAGACGGAAAAATTTAAACACAAAAAGATATACTGCGTTACCCTACCACCCAAAAACAACAATGGTTTTCAGTATTTTAAGGTTTTGCTAAAGGTGTTTTCCCTTTAGAATATTTGCAATATTGGAAAATGCATGTGTCTTACAGGATGCATACCTGGCAGTATGCTTCTGTGTTCTGCTCTTTTATTTAACATTGTGAGATGAGCATATTCTCATGCCTATAAAGTGTCCTTAAAAACTTATTTTAATGGTTGATTAATACTCCATTAAATGGGTGGAAACCCATCACTTATTTTCTTTATTATTATTATTATTTTTTTTTACTCCATTGTCCAGAAAAGCACTCTAACTTTGTGCTCTCTTTGAAGTGGAATAGAAATGTCTAATAAATGAATTTTCCCCTTGATGAGAGTAGCAGATCTCAACTGGGGGGCGATTTTGCTATTGATACCTAGTGGATAGCGGCCAGTTTTGCTACACACACAGGACAGTCCCCACAACAAAGAATTATCTGGCCAGAAGGTCAATAGTGCTGAGGTTGAGAAACTTACTGTCCAGGACAGCGTCAGGGTTAATATTCAACACCCACTTAAAATTCAAATTAGCATTCTACCATTAAAGTTCAGGACTTTGCCCTGGAATTCTGCTTTAGAGTAATTAGAACTCCAGGTAGTCGACTCTGGCATAATTGATATTTACTTGCAAAAATTTTAATTGATTGCAAATGTTTAAATAACAATAAAAGAATGTGAAACTGGAGCTTATATGTATATATTTATTTCTAGTTACTTTTTACTGAAGTATAGTTGGTGTATAATAATACATAAGTTACAAATGTACAATATAATGATTCACAATTTTTAAAGTTTATACTCCATTTATAATTATTATAAAACATTTGCTATATTCATTTTTTTTATTTTATTTATTTGTTTATTTATTTATTTATTTATAGATTACATTTTGAGAGATTTTATTTATGTATATATATGTATCTTGAGAACTTCATGGTCCTGGAGTTTATCCTCACTGGGGTCTAAACTCTCACATAGACATGGAGGACCCAAGAGTGTACAATCCCAGGCTGTGAGTCACGCTCAGCAGAAAACTACTTTCTCAGGCAGAGAAGTGATTCAGCTGATACACAAATCATTTCGAACTTCCAAAGGGGATTTTGATGAACATTTAGTTAAATTCGGATATTTGGAATCCTCTTCCCCGAGCCTTTTCCTTGAATGGAGGTTCCCCTCCGAGATGGCGTTTGCCATGTGTGAGCGTGTCGGGGGACTTCCACGTGGAATAAGCAGAGTCATCAAAACCCACCCCTCTTCCCTCCTTTTGAGAAATATGCGTGTCCCTTTTATCCCAGATTTCAGTCTTTGGGACTTTACCCAACCTTCGCAGAGACAACAGGTGGAGACACAATTTGTTATGATGATAACAATATGTTATCATCCCCCAGGATGATCCAAAAACCATCAGTTCAAAGCAGAACAAAGGAATGTTTGCGGCTCCTTTTTTTTCTACCTGCATTCTTCCTGGGGTTTATTGTGAATGGAAGAGAAGTTTAACTTGGAAATGTTTGGGATCGTGTTTCAGATACTTAAAAGATGAAAGAAAAAGCCTTCCCGAGGAGGTGCTGGGCAAGAGATGTAACACACCGGAATCAGGAATCACTTTCGGAGCTGTAACAATGGAAATGCGATCTTTAGTTAACGCGGACTAGGAATTTAGAGCGGGTGAGCGTGGGCTGAGGTCAGTGATTCATGCCTGGAGATCGATTTTGTTCCTCTGACCTAGATCCCTTCTGTGTGCTGCACTTGTTGACATCCTTACCTTCTGCAATCTTTTATGTGGCTCCTCTGCAGAGCCTCAGACCTGTGGTGAGGGGTCAGCCCGGCTTCGCTTGCCGTCGCATCATCTTTGAGGAGGAAGACGTCTCCCCTTCCCCTCATCTGCTCTCCCCGGGGTTAGATGCATCTTTGGGTTCTCTTGGGCTCTATCGCTAATGGCATAGACTGTGTCATTTGGGACTCCTGGGAGAAGGGGCGGGGGTGGGGCAGAGGGGACAGGGAAGATAGAGCTTCAAAACCGGAAGACAATTTAAAATAAGCAATCAGGGACTGAAAGAAGCTATGTTGGCTATAAAATAAGTACAGGAATAAAAGAGATGGATGGAAAGTCAATTCCTAGGGCTCTCTCTTCCAGGTGATGTGTGGTCTTTTATTTTTCTGCTCTTGGTGTACAACCTTTGGTTTCCAAATGCTCATTTTTTTGTAACTTTCCATTAAAATATTGATTTGGCTGCTGCAAATGATACCAGCCAATGCTCTCAGGATTTGTAGGGTTATAGAAAGGCAGGCCCACTCCTCACTGGCAAGAGATACACATCTGCAGACACAAAGGCACCCAAATATGCAGGTGGCAACAGAGAACACACGCACACACGTGCACACACACAGGCACACACTTTGGAGACTGCTGTAAACTTAGGCGATGTGGCAAGTGTGATTTGTTCATATTGAACTAAATCCAAGATTCAAATCCTTGGACTGGAATGGATGTGGGTGGTGAGAATGGCAGGTTGAAAGAAGTCACTTCAAAAGATAAACAAACCTACTTCCCACTACAGAATTCTTCAGAATAGCGACTCCAACTCAAGTAAAAGCCACGAGGTCGGATCTTGATTTATCATTTCAATCAGTTACGTCTTTGATTGAACAAATACTAGGCAGCATCTGTCTGCCTGCCAGATACCACAGCAATGCCCAGTGAATATATGAGCATTGCCTTGAAGAATTAGATCTAAGTGGGCTGTAAGAAAATTTTACACAGAGTTGCAGCATAAGTTATCACACCCTGGTTCAAACTGACTTTTCAAAGTATGAGTATTGGAATTGGTACTTAAGATACCTTTCAAATAGTTCCAGTCATTGCAACTGGCCCTCCCTGTGGACCAGACAGTCCAGGTTGTGGGTAACACTCTTTTTTTTAACTCATCTATGGGCAATGGGATCTGTAAGTTGGATTCTTCGTGAAAATGTAGGGAGCTTCCTTATCAGTGGGGCTGACAGTACTCCAATTCTAGCATTTTTAACCCTAGAATAATTTTGCCTGACACTAAAGGAAACTGAGAACTACAAAGGGTGAGGGATGCCACCAAGGTCACACAGCTTGTTATTTGAAAGAGTTGGGAATAGAACCCAGCATTGTACATTTTTTCCCCTTCCCCATGGCTTCCTGCCACAGTGTGCTGCTTTCAAGTCAAACAAGGATCTTCCCTGAATTAAGTTTATGTGCCTCAAGACATGTCCTGATTCAGGCAGCAGAGATAAGACAATTCCACTGAGATCAACCAGGCAAAACATGTAGAGCAAAATGCCTGCTACATAACAGCCCAAGGGACCTGAATGACCATTCGCATCTCCATCACCCTCCAGGTTTCCATCATCATGGTGCATCTGGCTTTGTAAGGAAATCCAATCTAGGCAAACCTCAACTTCAAAACTGTTCATCTCATGTCTCAAAAAAATAAATAAATAAATTCACTTTACAAAGGTATCTTCAATGGTGTTCATTTAAATTTTCATCTGCCCTCCAAAAAATTGACACAAATGGGATATTATTGAGCAGAGGAAGACATATTTACTCTCAACTTTGAGTACATATTTGCATCACATAAGAAACGTTAACTAGATTTTCACTTGTACTGTCCACATGACAATAATAATAAAAAATGACCATAAAGTCTGGAAATATATATGTTAGTACTTTTTAAGACTGAAGATATCCTTGACCACATTATTTATATTTGCCTATGTTTCCAGACTTTATGGACATCCTGTAGATCACAAACATAGTAAACACGAATAAATTGCTTGCCACTTTGGAGGAATTCCTAACGTTTTGCATGCTTGGTTTAAAAAAACTTGTATTTTATAATGGAATCTCTGTGTTTATAAACAAAACCCCAAAAATTTACAGCAAAAGAAATCATTTTGACTTTCTTTCTCAATATTGGTTCCATAAACCATGACCAGATTATGACAAATCCTAACTCGAAGGATGATTGAGTCATTTTGTTTGAGTTAGTTTAATGTGTTCAGGACTGGGCAACTTTTTTTTTTCCCATTTTCTCTAAACTTTGTCCTTTGAAGTTTTAAAATTTAATCATCAGGGCTAATTTTTCTTAAGCATTTCTGGACTCTACAATATGGAAAATTTTGCCCTGCTGAATTTTACTTTTCATCTCATTCCTCTGGTACATACTGAAAGTGAAAACAAGTTAATTTTGAAAAACAATTGTCTTAAACCTAAAAACTACCGAAGAGATTACTTTTTAGTTTCATTCTTAACAGGATCAGAGGATTATCTGTAGGTAGTAGGCCAAGTGAAAATAGGAGATGGTTTCTTAGTTTTCTGTGCCCAAATTAAACTGTTTTCCAGGTTCTGCAATGACAAAATCATAGCCCGGGTGACCATCTGCCGGTCAATGAGTGGCCAGCATTGGCCTGAGTCAGCTAATTGTGCGTAATTGGGATTCTGTAGCAGAGATGACACTCCCCTCTCCAAACAAAGAAAATCACATTTGTGCTGTTTCATGTGACCACTGATCTTTCCTGGCCAACCAAAGCAGAAACTTGGGTCGTCACAAAGTCTGTGTCCGCAAATGGCCAAGACGATTGGAAGGATCGATTCTGGGCTAAGCATGAGACAATAGGCAGTGGGGGAGGGGGAAGCGAGAAAGGGCCCAGGGGATAAGCACGCGATGGGGGGTGGGGGGCGGGGGTGGGAAAGTCTAGTGCTGCAAAAATCATTGTCACCTCGCTTTTAGATTCTGAAACACAAGCACAGTTGGTGTCTAATTCCTGTGTTTATACTCCAGAGTCTGACATGGCTTTCCAGTAGCTTCAGAAGGTCAGTGTGCCGTGAGGTACCTGGTGGGGGCAGGGGGAGGGGTTTGTGTGTACAGTAGGGGTGGGGGGTGTTAGGGGTGGTGTGAGGAAGGTGTTGGGTGTGTGGGGGTGGGGGTAGTTGGGGAGAGCAGAGGTGATGCCCCTGATTTCAAGATGGATTATTTATTTGTTGAAGCCCTTCTGATGAGTCAGGTACCTCAAAGGCCAGGCAGGAGCAGGGACAGCCAACCCTTAGCAAATGGGTGACTGGTTGGTGTGTTGGAAAGGGTCAGAAGGAGGGCTTGTCCTCAAGTGGCCAGGGAGGGAAGGCCCAGAGCTGTGGCAGCAGCAGGAGCACGCTGGGGACAAAGGGCATCAGTGGTTATACAGTGGAGGGCTGGATGTGGCCCTGGTACCCAGCCCGGATATCGGGAAAGAGGCATGGGGAGGGGGTGGGTCTCCCACTGTTCATCCCCCTTCCCCTAGAGAGAATGTCAACAGCTCTGTGACTGAACCTGTTCCAGCAGCACTGTTCATTCCGGCAAGAAAAACATCTTTGGTGAAGCCTTAGCCCAGGATTTCTCAATCTTGGCACCCTTGTCATTTGGGGTGGGACAGTCCTTTGTAGTGAGGACTGTCCTGTGTATTGCGGGATATTTGGCAGCATCCCTGGTCCCTACCACCCAAATGCCAGTATCTTCTTCCCCCTCCCCCCAGAATACAGCAACCAAAAATGTTTCCAGTCATGGCCAAATGTCCCCTGGCAGGGGGGTCGGAGAAGGGAATGGCAAAATCATCCCGGATTCCCAGATTGAGAACCACTGGTTTGAGCCTTCAGCCACTATTTGCTGGTATCTACTGGGGCAGAAGGGTCTTTCCCCAAACTTAGATTGTCTGGGGAGTCACATCTGCATGGCCCCGGCTGTGTGTGTGTGTGCATTGGCTTAGGTGTGACAGTTTGCCTGTGTGTGTACACAGTCACACGCAGCTGTTCATGTTTTATTGGCCACCTGGGAATACTCTGGAAGTCAACTGTCTCTTCCCGTTCGAACCGTCAGTCCAAATTCCAAATGCACAGTGCAAAGGCCACAGATTCAGGTAGAGGGGAGACACAGAGGCTGCCCAACTCAAGACCTCAGAAACCTCCATGCTGTGACATGAGCCTGTGACTCCCTGGCAGACCCTCCGGAGCTGAGCAGCCCACCCTCACATCCCCCCGTTCATCGCACACCTACTAGGTAACAGGTTCTGTGCTCTGGGGACACAGAGTGGGGAAAGCCAGTCAAGACCAGAGCCCTCAGGGTGGCTTACGTTCCAGAAGGTGGGGGCAACAGAGAAACACAAGGATCAGATGATTTCAGGGGGCCTGGCCCTTCTCTGGGTCAGACGCTCCCAGAAGCTGGGAGGGTCCAGGTCCAGACCCCTACCTCTCAAGCCCCCTTGAAGGCTGGGAGGGGCCTTGGCCATGGGTTCATATGTTTTGATGAAGTTTGCAAAAGAGGTTTTCTTCAGGAGGACCCCCAAACTGCATAAACTCCAGACCTCCACCAAACCTTGCGCTTCCTGTACGTTCCAGAATCAGATCCTCTTCCAAAATAGCTCAGGGACAAGAAGGAGAAAGTGTATCCAGTTTGAATTCACCGCGGGCACAGGAAGGGGAAACAACACTCAGTCGAAAGACAAAGTAATGAGAAAACAAACGGTAGAGAGAAAACAAGCTGTCTCATCAGAGAACACTGCAATGAGAAAACAAACCCGTATGGGGTAGTTACTGGGGACGGGACTCAGAGACTGGGGTCCCCAGATCCATACACACAAAGGGGGAGGAAGTGACAGAAGCCTGGAGCTCCTCTCCAGAAGGCTGGGGAGGGAAGCTGCAGTTTCTGGTTAGGAGGGGCTGAGCAGCTGGCCAGAGCCGGCTTGCTCGAACCTCCGGGCGGGAGGCCGGGCTCCGCGCCGTGGGCCTGCCGCCTGCCCCCAGCGCTCTCCCGGCCATTGTGCGCACGTATCGATCCGGCCGGGAAGCAATCGGGCCGCGGCAGCTGAAGCTCTGGGGTGGGCGGCATCGATCCGGCCCCCTCCCCAGGTTATTTATAGGATGCGCCGGCCTGGCAAGTAACCGGGGAGAGCTTGTTTAACGAGGGTTCAGAGCGCTCTTCGCTAGCTGGTTAACTTTAAGTATTGGAAATGGAATTGATGCGCACATAATAATATTATGATTCATACAAACCACTTCTCAGGCAACTCAATATATTTCATTACCTCCTTTCTAGCAAATGTATTGATTTCTGTTTTGCGGTTTTATAACACAATTTCAAGGCTGTTGTGGGCTTAATGAGCCGTGTTCTTATGATGTTTAAAAAGATTGGAAGCTATTGTTGAAATAAATATTATGGATCACCCCCTCCCGAGGCCGCCCCCCCTCTCTCCCTGCTCCCGCCTCCCTCCGCGCCGCCCCCATCCCCATCCCCACCCACCCCCTTCCCGGCCCGGGCCCGGGAGGAGCCGCCGGCGGAAAGCAGGGGGCTGCAGCCCCGCGGCCTTTTGTGGCCCAGATCAAAGGACCCGAGCGCCACAAAGGCGGCCCCACTCGGGCCGCGCGGCCACACACAGCCGCACCTGCAGCGCGGCCAAATGTCATTGTCGCTTCTGCGGGGCGAGCGCGGGGGACGCACCTCCGAGGCGGCAGATGACTCTAATAACGCTTGATGGGAATTGATGGGGAGGGAGCCGCGCGGTGCCCAGGGCTTTTTATTAGCTGCCCCGACTTCTCGAGACCGAGCCCGAGCGCCTGCACCTGTGGACCCCCTTCCTCTCCGCCTTTATGGAAGTTGACAGATTTTATTAACTTTAAGGAAGAACTTTCCAGCGTGCGGAGGGCCGCAGTTTATTTTGTATTCATGCGAAACGGAAACCGAAAAAGCCATGTTTACATATTTACCGGCCCCAGTGACCTCCCCCTGGGACTCCATAAGTCACGCTCCAGATTAATTTTGTCATAAAATTAACTAGTGTGCTAGGCGATCTTGGGAGTTGGGGGGCTGTCGTTGGATGTGTGGATTTTTTTTTTCAATGGGAGAACACTATATTCAATTATCTAATATCTCCGAGGAACCCCCCAAAGACTCTCTAAATCGAGCAGAAATTGGAATTCTTTTGCGAAGCGTTTGCTCCTGGGGAGAACGCATTTGCAAGCAACCCAAGTAGCCTTCCCTCTCAGCAAGGTTTCCCAAATCTTTCTGATAAACTAGAAACAAAGGCAAGGACCAGAAGCATCTTCAAACTTTGAGAGAGTGACTTTTTTTACAGGTTTTGGGGGATGACAGTAGGGGCTTCGTGCCTGTCTTGAGCTCAGACATGGGAGGCAAAGCCCCAGCACATGGGAAAGAAAACATGTAGGTTTTAGTAAAATGATATACATGGTTACATAATTTTATTGTGGTTTTATATAACTTCTAGGCTCGCTGTAAGAATTCTCCCAAAGAGGGACACAGTATGAAGATTCTGTTTGTAGCCCTGGTTGTCCCTTGCTCACAGGATATTTTTAGGTTTTATGTCTCATGACAAATGGAAGTCTGAGACTATGAAAATTCATGTTATATTAATGGCCAAGTGTTAGAAGATTCAGCCCCAGAGTCAGCTGGGTATATTGCTTATTAGCTTAAAAGCATAAAGCTTTCTGGAGCTTCCTTTTGTGTGCCAAATAAACTTCCAATGAACCGAGAATCATTTTGCAGGAAACTCTTAAGTTGAGCGATAACAGAAAGTAGTTAACAGAAGATTACACTTTTCATTGGGGCAAACAGATGGGATGCCTGCTTTTCGATTTAATCAGGGGCTGACAGACAGGTAGGACGCCGGCATATTTTAGCTGGAGTCTCTTTCTTTTCAGGAGAGAATGAAACTACTTAATATTCAGTATATCCGTCCCTCTGCCGGGCTCCTCCACCCACCGCGCCTCGTGATCTAGAGATGTCTAACTTTTTTTTCATTTCTGATGACATTACAAAGTACAAAGATCATCTCACTGCAAGTGAATCCATTTATTAACACATCTTTTACTCTATTCTTCCCTTGCAAAAAAAAAAATTTATGAATGTGGAGGTGGAGTGTGTGTGTCTAGAGACATGGTTAAAAAATAAAACAAAGGCTGCTTAAATCACCGGGAGCACACCCGAATCTCCATTTACATAGACACAGACGTAAATAAATGATTTAACAATTTGGGAGTCATGAGTCTCTGACCTCATGCTTTCTCAACTAACCTTTTTAAAAGATTTTGATATCAATTGTTTCTCTTTTTTCTCCCCCAGAAGCATAATACGTGGTAACCTTAGCACACACAATCTGTCTCCACAGAGGAATACAGACAAGTGAGTCAATGGTGGATTTTAATATCGTGGTGTTACTTTACTGGAAACAAAATCTCCCCCCACCCCTTCAAATGCAGGTCCCTTGACACCCCCATCGGAGGAGATCGTTTGTTATGGGGAGTTTTTGAGGCAATCAAAATTAATTCACAGTGATCTTTTCACCCAGAACCTCCAGCTTCTAATAATGGTCTTTCTCAACAGGTGTTCATTGTGGTCGTCTGACTTCAAATTGCCAGACTAAAGGTCTTATTCTTTAGTCATTTCTTTTTTAATCTCCAACTTGTAATTTACTAATCTGTAGCAGCTGCCAAGAAGGGCCCAGCTGCTTACCAAGAGGGGACGTGTAGCCCCGAGGAGGAGGCGAGGGCAGGAGAACTTCACCTCCGGACAACCGGGGGAAGAAATGGAAATTCACGGCCTGGAGAGAGGGCACAGCCAGACGGACTGGTCCTGATGTGGTCTCAGAAGTACCTTCCTCTGAAGTTGGCCTAAAATTTTTAGTGATGATCTGATTGGTGACATCAGACCCCTTCAGGAGAGCCCTCAGAAAATGCCTGGGTCTTGCACAAGTGAGAAGGGATTTCATCAGCAGCAAGAAGCACCACCAGAAAAACACCAGACTGAAGGAAAGGATTTTAAAAACTTGCATTTTTTTTTTCAGTGTGGTCAGTTTAACCAGCCCCGGCTAAGGTTCTGTCTTTGTCAGCTTTCAAATCTGCCTCCTTTTAAGGTAACTCCAGAGTGAGATGGGAGGAATTAGGTTTTACTGCAGAGATTCTTGGACTTTATGGCTCATCAGAATTGAGCTGGGTGAGCGTGTGAGAAAGGATGAGAACAGACTCCAGATTTCCAGATTGCTAGGACTGTGGGCCCTGGAGAGTCTTATATACTTGGTTGGCATGGAGCCTGGGGATGTGCATTTTAACAAGCATCATAAGGTTCTGATCCTGGGGGCCTTGAATCCCTTTTATCACAGTTAGTTGTTCCACTTGCCTCAGTAATCCCATCTCTACAATGGGTTTCCCCTCTGTGCTTCTTTAATCACGTGGTTTTTCCCACAGAATGCAGTGAGGGCTGGTACATTTGGGGGTGGTTTGGGGCACTGTTCCAGGTAAGGGGAGGTTTTCTTCCTAAGGAGATGACATCTGCACAGTAGAGGGTGGACAGCTTCATGAAGAGGAAACCACCTTTGCCAGGCAATAAATCTTGGCCTCCTGTTTGTTTGTTGCGAACGATGTCTGCTTGTTGATTAGCTCTGGGGTGATATCTGAGAGAACATGGCCCACGCAGAGTCTTGCACAAAGCCTGGCACTAAAGGCAGATCCCACCCTGACCTTGGGGAATGGTGGCCCACCAATGCAGGCTTCTGCCTTGTCATAACCTAGAAGTCAACTTTCTGCAAGGGGTCTGAAAGGAGAGAGGGTGACGTTCGGTTTCCTGTATGCCCCAAGACTCACAGAAAGAAAGTATGGATTTCTTTGGTACGTGCTGGAAGGAATAGACATGGACCCAGGCAGCTTCCCAAACCAGACGTCTCATGAGAGTTCAAAGCGAAGATGGAGCATCTGGAAACACTAGAAAAGCAACACAGAGATCTCATTGTCCCGTTGGCCACCTTTCCCTGGAGGCCAAGCCTCCATGGAATAATCACTATTTGGGAGGCAGGATGTGCCTTTGAACCTGCGTTCGGGAGACAGTCCCTCCTTAGCCTTTTAGCACGGTTGTTCCTTTGTGAAGGTCCCCCTGGATCCGTTCAGACCTTAATTATGGCTGTAAAAACTGTGCAGGGAGCAAAGCTGTGTTGATGTGTGTGTCACACGGTGTCTTCTCGGCAACATTTGTCCACACGTGGAGCAGCAGAGCTGCTCTGAGTGCTGATGGGCATTGATTTTGTAATACATGAGCGACTTCGTTTGTTCTGTTCTCCTGCGCCTCTTTCCTCTGGTGGGGAGCGTGGGAAGGTTTCTTGGGCCCCAAACACTAGGGGACCCCCTCCTGCACCAACAGCCTGCAGAAATCGATTTGCCAGCCTCATGTCTGGATTGCACAAGGCAGCACCCATATATTTCAAGGGAGGGAAGATGCTTGCTAGTCTCTCAAAAAAATGTGCTTTTTTTCCTTAACCTTTGTGAGAACTGGTCTATGGTGGACATTGCTGAAGGGCACTTGAAAGAGATTTCTCAGTGGAAACTGCCATATCGGGTAGATTCTGCAGCCTGCAGGGTTTGGGGACTGACGTGTCTGGAGGGATCGGCTGCTGTCAGCCTGGAGAAGTGGGTAGATGGCCTACTCAGCATGATTTGTCTGTGTATTTATAAATATGTACATGCATATTTTATTGTATCCCAGCTCCATATTTGGAAGGTCTCAGCAAAGATGACCTTCACTGGACAGATGAGGAAGCCAAGGCCCCGAGAGTGGAAAACTTTTGCTCAAGGTAACACAGCAAGTATGAGGACACATTACTTAAAGGGTAGGAGCCATCTTTTGACCTGCCATTCACAGACTTTAATCTGTGAAACTATTAAATTCTTATTAGGGAGATGATTATACATTTTTTGATCCACCAATGTTTCCCAAGGACTTGTATTTATATTAGCATTTATTCGAGTCATTCATTCTGTCCCTCAGTAGTTCAACAAATACTATTGAGGATCTAGCCTGAGCCAGGCACATAGGAGCTGGGGTTACAATGATGAGCAAAGCGGATGTGGTTTGTGCTCTCATGGAACTTTTGGTCTCATGCAGAAAATAAACATGAAACAAATAATTACACCTAACTAAGTAATTGTAGTCATGATAAGTGATCCGAAGGGAGTTTGTGGTGTTTTATAGAGACCTGACCAAGAGTCAGAGTAAAGCCAAGTGTATCAGCTAGGTTAGGTTATGTTTTGCTATGTGACAAATAGCCCCCAAACCTCAGGGGTTAACAGAATGTGTTTGTCTCTCCCCCATGTAGATCTGTTCCTTGTGTTCACTCAGGAAATAACTGAGAGAGGTTCTGTCTCAACCTAGCCTCCACAATCATAGGAGGAAGAAATGCATTTCAGGGTTTCTTCCTGGAGGCAACACACGTCACTTCTGGCCACAGCTAACTTGGAGGGTAGGGGGCATTCTCCCTGTGCCCAGAGGAGGAGATCCAGAATGCCTACCAGGAAGGGGTGGGGACAGCTGCTCTGCTTTTTTGCGGGGATCTGAATTGTGCATCAGAGTTGACCAGGGAAAGGTTAACATTATGGTAGTGTTGGGGAGTGGCTAGAAAGTGGCAGCAGCTTCTGTGCAGGCCCTGAGGTAGGAAGCATCCCATTTGAGCCTGTTTGAGCAGCAGAAGGAAGGCCAGATTAGCTAGAACCCAGTGAGCAAAGGGAAAGTGGCTCCCATACCAGCGGGACCCATAGGGAATTAGATGCCAACGGATGATTATTAGTCATACCCAGGGGAGGAGAGGGACCAGGCGGCGTTCACTTTGGCTTCAGTATGAGGGACAAGTGGGTAGAGAGAGAGGCTTCAAGGAGCAGATGCCCGTGCATCATGGCACACCTGCAAGTTGGGTAAATGCCCATTGTATTAGAATGAAACTAGGGGCCAGGGAGATGAGTTGCTCGGCTGGAGATTTGTAGCTGGTAAGTATCTCTGGAACCATGATTCCAAGCCTCTCCTTCAGACTCAGACAGTGCCTGGTCCCCCCTGCCCACGGGGGCCTCCCCACAATGTTGGAAGAGGCTTCCACATCTTGCATCCTCCCTCAGCACCCCGGGGCTGGGCAGTGCTCCCGATGGCAGGACTCACTCACGTTATATCAAATGCAATGTTTAGGCAAAGCAAGCTATTCATATTTCTGATTGCCAAGGAGCTCCTCTGTGTCATGCTTCTGAGAAAACTTCTAAGAGATGATATTGTATCAACAAGGATGAAATGTTGGGAACATCAAAGAGAACGTTTAGAAATGGCTGCTGGAAAAAGCAGGGATGCTTTTTCCAGGCTGAGCCCCCATCTCCCAATTAGCATACAAAAACATTTTTAAAGGCATAACCTTTGCTAATAAAATGCTATAATCTCAATAAGACAGTTCAGCAGGGGAATTATTAGATATTAATTCATGCCTAGTTGCACTGACAGCTCTCGGCCGTCAATGCTAGCCTAATAGCCCACTAGGTGAGAATTAATATGCCATAATTCACGCTCTGTCATGCGTTATTGCTTAAATAAGATACATGAAGAATAACCTATTCTGGCGAAATAACTGGGATTCTCAGAGTTCTCCTGGCCAAGTTATAAATAGTGATGTTAGGATCCAGAAATCTTTTTTTTTGTATTACTAAATTTGAAATAAATTGCATATATGTATCCCCATCTGTAATTACTGTGAACATTTTTCTTAAGTACTAACATTAAGTTCAGTCATATTCCATGTTTTAAAATTGGACTTAAGCAAGATCACATAATTTTCTGGTGACCAAAATAGAAGTTTCTTTCCTCCATATATAATTGTACCTGGCGCTCTGGCATGGGATAACTCATACAGATGATGGCTTAAGAAAGGCGAGATGGCCTGACTTAGAGGGGTACCAAATAGAAACCGTGGGGTGCGAGGATATTTTATTCATGTTTATGAAGAGTTTGTGCTTCCCTGGACAATTATAGGTAGTCATGAATGCCTGTTGTCTTAGAAGGGCGTGAAGTAGGAAGCAATCCCTGTCCTCCAGAAGCTTTGAGCCTCATGAAAGGGACGTATTGATGTAGGTGGCAAGTGAACATTCTCCTCATAAGGTAATAGCTAAGAAAATGCCAAGATATGAAAAGGAAGACCACGAGTAAGTTGAGAGAGCTCTGTAGGCAAAGCAGTAGACTCAGAGCTATGAGGTAAATCGTTCATAAGTCATTCAGGTGTCTATCGTTCATTTATTGAGCACCCTACCCTGAGCCAGTCCCTGGGATGGACACTGAGCATACAAAGAAGCTGGCAGTCTGGTGAGGGAGACGGGCACTCTTAGATAGCCATGATCCCCTCTGACAAAAATAAAAACCAGTGTAACATGAGGGAGTAGTGCCTTTCTCAGACTAGCAGTGGTGAGTTGATCAAGGAAAGCTTTCCAGAATAGGTGACACCTGAGATGAGTCTTAAAGGCTGTGTAAGAATTAGCCAGATAAAGTATTGGGAGTGAGGGACAAGGGTGAGTATAAAGGAGATGGCAACAGATGTAAACAGAGGTGAAGCAGGAGGAAAGGGGACAGGACACAACCATTGAAGGAGTGACACAGCCATTGAGGACAGGACAAACGTTAGAACCAAGATGGCGGAAGGCTCGACTTCCAGTAGACCTTGAGCCTCACGGCACACCCACAGGCGCCCTGGCAGTTCCCCGGCTGACCATAAAAGGTCAAAAAGTGGGCGGGGGGTCGTTTCCTGGAAACCTTGGCCCCTTCCCCAAAGTAGCTGGAATAAACCTCCTACTCATTAGCATATGGAATTACCCAGCCCATAAAACCTAACAACTTCACATCTCACGGTCACTTTCTTTCCTTCTGAGACGGCCCGCACTCTGTCTATGGAGTGCATATCTACTTCTACTTTAAATTAAACACCCCACGCCTCTCGGCTTCTCTCCCTCTCACCTTTCTGAGATGGCCCACATTCTGCCTATGGAGTGCGTGTCTCCTAAGCCGTTTTCCCTCACTCTCTGTGAAGTGTGTCTCTCTCTAAATAACCTTACTTTCGCTTTACTATGCCTTGCTCTTGAATTCTTTCCTATATGAGGCAAGAACCTATTCTCCCTCAACAGAGGCAGGAAGGTGGAAGGTCTTGCAGACCACAGTGAGGGGCTTGTATGTCGCCCGGACATGACTGAGACCCAGCCACCGGAGTGATCTGTGAGGACTGGATCTGGGCAGAGGAGTCGGGGAGCAGGGAGCCTGGGTAGGAAGCTGCTGTCTGGGTCCAGGAGAGAGGATGAAAGCCGGGACTAGAGCAGAGGGAGTGAGAGTGGAGATCAGGCAGTTAGGTGTAGAGCAGGAATGTGTAGAGACCAAAGGGAAGGGGATACGTTTAGTTTGGGGCATGATGCATTTGAGGTCCTAAGCTCATTAGGGGAGACTGGGCTGAAGGTCAGGACTCGGGGCTCATCCCCATGTAAACCTAGAACATTCAGGCTGAAAAGGTTATTTAAGACTGTCTCACCCATCCTCCCACCCATTTTAAAGATGGGGAAACTGAGTTCCAGAAGGAGAAAGGACCTTGTCACCATCCCACCGGGTCTCCGGAATCCTTTTCCAGATTGATTACTTCCTTTCAATGGAAAATTTTCCATTTTAATTGCCAGATAAGAGAACTGACTGTGAAAGCAGGGGAGAGATATCATAAGTGGAGTCAGGGCTTAAACGATGTTTTCCAAACTTTAGTCATTTTCAAATTTCCTCATGATCAGTTAATCACTATTTTAATTAACTCCTCTATTTTTAATAAACTTATTTAAAAGAGAAAGCTTGTATCACTTCCATACGTGGAAGGTGACCTTCTTTCTCCTATAAAAAGAAACAAATCTGAAAATGAACATGGTAAAAAATAAAGCAATCATACTGTTCTAACCATATACTGTTGCCTGCCTTTGTTAAACAGAGAGATTTGAACTCTTTGGTTTTTGTAATTCACTGTAATTTGGAGAGGTTCTCCAAAGTTTGGAGAAGTGTTCGAGACATATTTGCACCAATCTAGATTTTTCCGCTTGTCTTTATAAGATTGGAAGATAATTGAAAAGGGAACATTTTTCTCACAACGTGATTCACAGTTAATAGTTAACAAGGCCCTATATCTCCTAAAACAGGTCATACTTTGGGACATCCTGAGCTAGGAAAAAAGGAAATAAAATTTATCACTTCCACAAAGTGATGGGTTGTTTTATTGATTGATTAAAGAAAAAGAATGAGGAAGTGCCGAGTGGCATGCATTTGTTGAAAAACTTTATTAAAGATGTAATCAAACCCATTTTCAAAGAGCTCTTTGTGAGAATGCTTTTGGTTTGCCATTTGGTCCATCTAGCACGATGCCCTGCCTTGCCCCTGCCTCCTGGGCTGGTCACAGGCTCCAGTGAGCGTGTCACACACCCAAGAGCCGTGACTGTGAGCTGTGCTGGTGCCAGTGAGTTGTCCCTAGAGATGTGCTCACCCTTCCTTGGGGCCACCCCACTGCGGGAAGGAAGCAGGGCACAGCCTCGGGATGATGCCTCCTGGGGAGCCAAGTCTACTCACTTCCTACTGGATCTGGGGCAAACCACGCATCCCTGGCCTCTCAAATATTCTTCTCTGGAAGGGCTCCTGATCTTTCGTCAACTATGCATCTTACAATCAGATTCTCCAAAAAACAGAGCCCAGGAAAAGGACTTGGGCAAAAGTAACTTGAAATAGGGTCCCAGGAAACAAGAGTTGAAGGAGCAGGCAGAGTAAGGGAGGCAAGAAAGGAAAACCAAAAAAAGTTGTTGAGCTGCTTGACGCCCAGGACAGAGGGGCCCCGTTGCACTGGGGACCGTCTGGGGACCATGCAGGACTCAGCTCAGTGTTGTCCTTCCCTGGGAATGAGGCCGGGTCATTCCCGTTTCCCACAGCCTTGGTGGAAGGTCGCCCGTAGTGTGAGGACAGCTCCCCGGACTCCGGGGCCGTGCCTGCACCAGGGCTGAGCAGCCACTCACACTTCCCAGGACACCGAGATAGAAAAGTAGAGAGATGGCCCAGGCACACAGGCATGGGGTGTCCAACCATCTACCACCTCTGTGCTGAAATCTGTGCAACCACGGGGATGTGGCTCAGGCCACAGAAAGCCTGTGTCTCATCACATTCTCTCCAACTCTGAGGAACGCGGGTGGCCAGAGGTAGGCCGCACCCCATGGAAGGAGGTTCTGGGCCATCCCCCGGCCCCCCCAGGTGGCGGTGATGGACGAAGTTGGTGAAGAGGTGGAGTGTTGCTTGAGTCCCTCTCTCCTCTCCCCACCCATCAACTCACCAAACCCTGTTTAAGGCAGCTGCCTCATCCTCGTCTCCCAGGAAATGATCTAGGAGGAGAAATCCAGCTTGGGGCTCCCAGAGCTCCTGCCTGTGTCAAGTTAACATTGATTTCTTGTTTCCTTGGCTGTACGGCTGGCTGGAGGAGGCTTTTCAGGGCCACAGGCTTTCAGGGCGCAGTGGCCCCTTCACAGGTGTGATTTGTGACTGAAGCAAGTTGGTCATGGCGGGAGGAGGGAGAGGAGGAGGAGGAATTGATTTAGGACCATCACCTGGAACTGCTTATGCATCACGCTCACTGCCCGTGCCTTTCACCCTCCTCCAGACCCAGTGAGCTCCCCTGTGGCTTAAGTGGAGGCCCAGGTGGAAACTTTGGGGAGGCAGGGTTGGTAAGGGGCGGAGAGTGGGTTACCTCTGCAAGTCTCCCTCCCTCCTCCCCTCCCCCAGCTCATCTGAAAGGGATGCAGAAATGTCAATTGTCTCCTAGCTCGGTTACTTTGCTAACCCAATCAATCCATATGAAAAGAACAGATTAAATTGACTGATCCTCATATCTTTAATGATTGCTGCTATTTGACCAGGATACGTTTCTCAGGAAGCCCCCGTCACAAGCTGTCGATAGCCTTTTAATCCCGCGGTACTGAGCATGGGGCTTTCTTACTCCCCAAGCTGGCAGGTCTCCGGCGATTCCAGAGCTTGCACAGCAAGAAACGAGTACCAAGTGGTCCCTCCTCGCTAGTGGGCGACGGGGTTTAACTCCCGGTTCATGGATTTTTGCAGCAGGTGTATCTTCTTGCACAAATGATTCCTTGCCTTCCAACTCTGCCTTCGTAATTTTTTAGGGAGGTCTCTGCTAGTCAGAAGGTGTGCCATGAAATTCTTAGACCAAAAAGAAAAAAAAAAAACCCTAGTGAAATGTGTCACTATTTGCAGTGATATTATATGTGTGGGATGATATATTAACCCCCATTTTCGAAGCCTTTGTTTTCCAGCTTTTCTTTGATTTTATTGTCACAGAAATCCGAAAAGGTGGATGTTTTTATTTCTGTATTTTGTGATGAGGACACAAAGATAAAGAGAGATTAAGGAACTTGTCGGAGGTCACACAGCAAGCCCATGGCAGAGCTCAGATGCCAGCCCTAGCTGTTGGACTGCACATACCGAGTAATTCACCCCTGCACGATGAAAATAAAACTCATGTGTGCTGCTAAGTACTGTGTGTGATGGTTACATGCCTTGTGGTAGTATTTGATTAAGATGCCAGCCTTAAAAATACAGCAGTTATGGTCTCCTGGATCCCTAAGGTTTCACTGTCTCTTTACAGCTTTGAAAATATGGAATCCCCAACACAGCCTGATTCCAGGTGAATGCCTCCGCTAGCAATACTGTAGGAACACCTGTTTCCCCCTTCTCTGTGTGTATGTGTGACTCTCTCGGTCTCTGTCTCTGTTTCTCTCTCCAGAGCTGACAGTCCGGAACTTTTCAATTGCACACACATTCTACCTACATTTTAAAGACTTGTTTCATATATTCACTCAACAATGAATGAGGGGAGGGTATAGTTAAGCGGTAGAGCACGTGCTTAGCATGTACGAGGTCCTGGGTTCAATCTCCTGTATCTCCATTAAAAATAATAATAAAATAAATAAAAACAGAATGTATTAAAAAAAAAAACACAATTATTTACCAAGCATCTACCATATGCCAATCACTTCTAGGGAAAAGAAAGGAAAGACATGGTTCCTATACTCAAGGAACTTATACTCTGGTTTCTGCAAATACACAAAGACAATTGCAATATTGTCTAAGGCTTGTGACAGATGCCTGGGGCATGGTGGTGACAGCACCTTTCACTGGCGCCACGTGGGGAAGGCTTCATGGAGAAAGTGGTGTTTGCCCTAAGCCCTGAAGACCATGTGGTGATAGCCAGCTGGAGGAGAGCTTGTATTCAAGGATAGCCTGTTTCTTTAAAATTGTGGCTGGTTATTTTTGGTAGTTTAGATTGATTGGCATATGGTGGTGAGACATGGTGATAGGAAGCAGGGTGGATGAAGATGGAGGGGTTAGTAACACTAGGAAATGAGACTGCACAGTTAAAGAAGTTTGACTTCCATCCGGAAGGCACTGAGGCTCCGTGGAAGAATTTTAAGCATGGCAGTCATAAGAAGCTAATAGCCTGTAGCTGAGAGTATGGGATCTTGTTCAAGACTCAAGTCTCTCACCAGCCATGTGGCCTTGAGCTAATGTGTGTCCTACCCTGCTAAGCTTCCAAGCCCTTGCCAAGTAATAGTTATCTCAGAGGTTAGCTGCAAGGGTTAAAGGAGAGATGGGAGATGCAGGGCTTAATGCCAGAGCCAGGCACATAGTAAGTGCTAAGCAAACACAGTTGCTTTTATGATCAGATCTGCATTTTAGAAAGCTCTTTCGGAAAGGAATCTACACACAAAGAAATTCAGGCTGGATGTGCAGAGAAACATTAGGACACTGAGAGGGTAATCGGGCAAGAGGTGACACTGAGCTACCACTGCTGCAGGGGATGGAGATATGAAGGAGGTCAAATTGGCAGTGGGCTGTTAGAGGTGGATGAGGGAGCTAGAGGAGTCTAGGATGCCTTCTCAATTTCTGGTTTGGTGAATGCGTGGACAGTGATGTCATTCCTTGGGATAATGATTATAGGAAAAGCCATAAACTTGGGAGGGAATGAAGAGTTCAGACTGGGAGGTGTCGGATTTGAGGTGCTTATGGGCTCATCAGTGATGCTGCCTGGAATGAACTTGATCAAAGGATTTGGGCTCTGGATAAATTCCTCCTCCCAAAGGACTGAAAGCTCCTCCTAGCCTGGGGCTATGTTCTTTGGAACATAGCTTTGTTCTTCTTTTGTATCTTCCAGAGAAATGCCCACAGGGCAGGGCCCAGGGAATCCTGTCCACTTCTCAGGGAGACCACAGAACAGATGACCCCCCACCTCCAACAAACTTCTCTGTCATTTAGGAATTGCTGCTCTATCACTGACACATATATACCTTGTCTCCACTAGATGACACACTTATGGATGGTGGGGTGACTCCTTTCCTATCGCTACCCCCATGCCTAGCACAGGGATGGGATCTGTTGCAGACTTACTGATGAATGGGAGGATTTTGCCTCCAGAGAAAGCTCTTGTGACTTTCTGCTTCGTCCTCTATGTCTACAAAAATGGGAACCTTGCTCAATCCACATGGAAGGGGATAGCTGATCAGGGAGGTGAGCCCCTTTGGGGACCCTGAGATGTCTGCTCCGAGCTCACGGGGCAACATGGAGGCAGGCTGCTTGGAGACAGAGGCAGTTTGAGCTCAGTCCCGACTCCTGGTTTGTAAACGCACAGCATAAGAGTCCCAGGCTTTGAGAAGGTGGAGTCTCCGCCTGACCTTCCATACATCATTCTTGACTTTCTCCCGCCCCACCACATTCCTGCCTTGAGCATTTGATCTATGGTCTATAAGTAGATGTAACAAAATGCCAAGTTTCTTTAAAAAGAAAACCACACACCCCCGAAGACTTAACCTGGGGATCGTCCAATAACAGACAAAACCCTGCTCACTTGTGTTGGGCTGGGACACACTGTCTGCCTGAAGTCTCCATGTTCCAGATCCCTGCCTCCTGCTTGCATCCACCAATCATTTCTCTCTTAACCTGTATTTGTTTTCATGTTGCTTGTAAGAAGCCACAAATAGCTTGTTTAAGTATAACATAAAAAGCGTGAGCTGGAAGGCTCTGTTCTGTTCCCTAGCAACTTCTGCCTCAGCAAAGAGGCAGGTCTGGAGTAAGAGGGGATGTTGAAGCTGGTCGGTCCTTTTTGGCTTGTGAGTGTCATCCATCCATGTAGCAAGGGACAACTCCTTCCCTTTGCTTCAAGGGAAATGAAAGGGAAGATCCCCAGGGTCCCCATCAGTGTAGACTGCCCCTCTCTAATCATGGACTTTAACCTCCTTTAGAAACCAGAGTTTTGCTAGGTAATCTTATTGTCTGTTCCCTTCTCAGGGCCTCAACCTTTCCTTCTATAAAATCGTGGAGTACATTAGAAGATTCCTATCAGAAGGGTTTGCATATCTAAATTGACAAGTGAGAGAGGGTTAGTGGACCTCTTTTAGAGCCTCATTCTTCTGGCTTGAGTTAGAGGTGACCCAAGGAGTTAAGGGTGTGATGGTGCTATGCCCCTGCCCGCCTCTTCTGCAAGACCCACCCAGACCATTCTCTGAGGGACCCGTCTTCACCCAAATTTCACCTCCATAATGAATTCTACATGTGATTCTTTGTCTATAACAGAGTTTGTCAATCTCGTTATTAGCGTGGACCAGATCATTCTTAATTTTTCGTCTGAATTCTTTGTGCATTGTAGGGTGTTTAGCATCCTTGACGTCTACCCACTGGATGGTCAGTAGCATTTCCCCCTTGTGTGACAACCAAAAAGATCTGCAGACATCATGCAATGTCCCCTGGGAGGGATGTAAAATCACCTCTGGTTGAGAACCATGGTCTACAACATGATCACATTGGGCTGTATTTATTATTTGTCTTTTGCACTAACTCTGAGCTCCCTCTGGGCCAAGGCTGTGTTTATTTATTCCTGAGGCACGTAGTAGGTGTGTGGAATGAATGGCAATGGTTGGAGATACAGGAGGTCTCTGGGTCAGATGGACTTTTTGTATTTCTTATACCACAGTCATCCACTGGTTAACAGAGAGTCATTAATCTCCGGTAGGCGTCAGGTGCCCGTGTTCCAGGGCATTATGGGACTTACATTCTTGTGGGAGCAGGCTGGTGAGGGGAGGTGTGCAAAAAATAAATGGCTACATGAGCAAGATAATTTCTGGCAATGATCAGCCCTAAGAAAAAATATTTAAAGAGCCAAAGATAGAGAGATGGGAGTAGGGGTGTCTTAGACCTGGTGGTTACTTCGACAGTGACTTCTGAGCTGTCATTGTAACTTAGGGAGGGAATCAGAAGCCCTTACATAAAGTATTCATCTTGGTGTTTTCACCCTTAGTGCTTGGCACTTAGTAGGTCCTCAGTAAAAATTTGTTGGTATCGTGAATGCTTCCTCTTCTCTCAGCAAGCAGAGTTGGTGCTACAAATATTCACTGCCCTTTGAATTCTAGCATAAGTTCTAGAACTATCAGCCAGTGTGGTGTTGAGTGAACAATGTCTGCGGGCAAAGTCTGAATCAACCCCTGAATCATCCTGTCTCCACTCGGTTCTGTTTTTACAAAAAGAGTTTCTTTAAAATAGAGCGGGGCAATAATCTCTCCAAATCAATCATTTAATCACACATCAATCATCGTCGTCATTTAAAACCTGAAACCACATCTCTATACTCGGGCCATTTCCCGGTCCAGGTGTGAACCCAGGACCGGCGGGGGGGGGGGGAATATGCGAGCTTCCCACCCAGCCAGGATCTACCTTGCGATCAAATGCGCTCGGAGAACGGGGTAGCATTACCATTGTGCCTGGATAAGAAGGTCCCCATTCCGGCCCCCACCCTGCCGCGGGGGAGGCTGGTGGGGTGGGGAAGGAAAAAGAGCTTAATCATTAATAACATTAACTTGCATTTCTAGAGCCTTGAAAATGAGAATTTTGCCCTTTTTTTCCCTGGGAGTAAATTGGGTCAGAGTGTTCCCAGAATTTACATTTCAATTAAAAATACAATAATAACACATTGTGCTAATAGTGAATGATTCCGACTCCGGGGAAGATGACACCACCCGCTACTTTGTTGAAGAAAAGCCTCCTTCATTGGGACGGGCCACACATCAGCGGTCACAAATCTCCTGTCTTGTTCGGTGGGGGGGCTGGCGGGTGGAATGGGCAGGGAGGGGTGCGGCTGGGACTGGCGGAGGTGAGTGAGGCACCACCGCCCTGCTGGGGGATCCCAGGGGAGGCCAGCCCATCCGCACTGCCCAGATCTGGGCATCCCTCCTTCCCCCAGCCCACCTTTCAAAAGGAACCTGACTTTGTTTTTACATTCAGATTTTTTAAAAATAAATAAGGCTAGGTTGTTTTTTGATTTCCTCTGGGGTTTGTTGTTGTTTTGGGGTTTCATTTTTTTTTTTTACTTTTGTAGCCCATAGCTGATGGCACCAGAGAGCTTGCCACAGAAACCCACTCCCCCAAAGCTTTGTGAGTGGATTAACTTTAAAAACACCCCTCGTTTGCCCCTTAAGCTGGAATCTGATAGAAACTTCAGCCTGGGCCTGCACCACAACCTGAGTGCCTGCTGCCTTGAGAGAAAGCGATTTGCAGGCCCAGGGGCGGTGGCAGCGGGCCTACCTCTGTGGCTTTCTTTAAGAAGGCTCCTTGCCTCACTGATGTTTACAGTTGGTCTAAAAATCCCTCAGATGGATCCCTTTATCTGGGTTTGGGAATATGGGAAAGGGAAGGGAGATGTTGGCTCGGCAGGTGGGGCCTCGGGAGCCTGCCCACAGGACACTGCAAAGGTGGGGCAGAAAATGTACACCCACAGATTCTTTCAGAAAAGAAAGAGCCTGGTGGTCAGTTCTGTTTTCATCCGAAAACATGCTTGACATGTGGGGAAAGAAGATCACTCAGCACCCCTTCTCCAGGAGTGGGGAGCTTCAGAAACAGGTAGAGGAGCAGCAGTTGGGAAACTGTGGATGTGGGGACACAGACCCCCCCCCAACCCCACTTAGGTATTTTGATGGACCCCTGGTGGGTCTGGTGGTCCCTGTTACTTCCGTCTGGGCTGGGCCAGGTCAAGTGGGAAGGAAACATCCAGAATGTATTAAGCGCAGGTGATAAGTACCAGCCGTGGCCTTTCATCGTGTATTATTCAAAATCTTTTAGTGGGTTTAAAGATACACGTATATTTATTTATACCCAAAGTGAAGTGAAATGCCTCCAATACTTAAATACCTAGGATGCTAAAAACTTGAAATGGCCAAAAAAAAAACAACTGCCCTGGATATCGTGATCTGCAGCCAGACAGAGAAGGGGTGGGAGCTGGGCTCCAGCTGGCTCCCCCCAACAACCGTGCGTACCCCTGATGGTCCTGAAGCTGGGCCTCTCTCTCTTTCTCTCGCTGTTTCTAAACCACTGAAGGAGGATGGAGATCATCAAAGTTCAGGCCTTCAAGTTTTAAGGTCTAATAATTATCAGAGTGTAATTAGCATTCCCCAATAGTAACACTCTTTTTTTTTTTTTACTGTAATACTTGTTTTACCCCAAAGCGTGGACCCAGTTGCCTTGGGTATAGATAATACACCCAAGTGGCATTCATTAACGTCGGTCAATTCTTCCTTCTTGGTTGTCTTTAAGAGTCTAAACCATTCCTGTCATGCTTTGCGTAGACTCTGAGAATCAAGACACACCTCACTGTCCACATTAACCCAACTTTGCTATTCCATATTCTTTAGCCCAACTTGACTTTTCCAGGACTGTCCTGCTCAAGCACATGTTTGGACTTTCCAAAAGACCCATCGCCTCTTCAGTGAGAGCATCCACAGACACTTTGTGCCCTAAGATTCCTCTGAATCTGTCCTCTCAACATCCTTGCCTTGCTGTTTCTACCAATCCTGGATTGTTATCTTGTGGTTCTTACCCGATCAAGTCCGTGCATGGAGAGGGCCTCCAGAAACCAAACTTCCAATTCTCAGTAAATTCTGACCCTCCTTGCCCTGTTCTGAGACATGGCCAGGACTCTGCCAAAGTGATGACCTCCTTGCCCAGGAAGCTATACACTCAGCTGTGTCTTAGCGACAGATTGTCTTCGTAATACTTGGGGAGCCAACTTTTGACGTCTGTCTGTTTTTCTGATTACCTGCCTGGGAGAAGTCACTGTTGGGTACTAACTGGTCTTTGCCACCTTCTGATTTTTCCTTATCTCCTTTTCTCAAATAGATAATGGGCCTCGGGTGCAGAGCTTTGAACTGACAACAATATCCAATAAAAATTAAATCATATTGTTTCGTTTTAATTGTATTAGTTTTTGATCCCTTAAAAAAGTTGTTTTAAAACTAATGCAAAAACATTGCTTAACACATAGCTGAATAGTACAAAGCTTATAATGAGCAGCAGGCCTCTCAGTCCTCCCCTCCCTCCCAGCCCCAAAATGCCAATTCCACTGTCAATTGTTATAGCTGTTTCTTCTGAGTTTTATCCTTTATACTTTCACATGACATGTTTATGCTAATGTCTCCTGATTTTGTTTCACAGAACAGGTAGGTACTATTAATTTCCAAGTATGAACAATGTCCCTTAGACCCCTTCTTACTCACATATATTTCCCCTTCCTTCCAAGTTCCCACCATTGGTATATTGTATTTTTTATGAAATTCAGATTTAGTGTTTTCATTATGATAAATGGGTAAATATTATTCACAGCTTAGTTGGATAGTGTCTTAGGCTGTCACCCTTTCCTGGCCTTTGCCTCCTTCAGCTTGGCTTTCTTTGGATGTCTGGGTGACTCTTCCCACACCCTCCAGTAGCTCTGTACAAAGGCTCTCAATCCAATTTTACACCCAGCCCACCTGTCAGTTAATCTGTCAATTCCATTTTCTCCTGGAGACATCCCTCCTGGAGCCAACCACCCTCCTGCCCCTCTGATCCCCCTTGCTCCTCAGGCCTACAGCACAGCGGTCACCAGGAGCTTCCCTTGCTGCTGTCCTGTGCAAGAACTCCCATGCCCTGGATCTCACATCTTCATCTTTCCTGACTTACTCCCTTGTTTTGATGGAGCACATCCTCTAATACGTTCTTGAGAAAGGGTACAAATTTTTGACATCCGACATGCCTTAAAAAAGGGGTTTAGTATTCCCTTCCATTGGATTGATAGTTTGGCTGTGTGCAAAAGTCAAGCATTGAAGTCATTTTCTTTCAGAATTTTAAAGACATTATCCCATGGGCTTCCAATGAATGCTGAGGAAAAGCTCACTGTCTCATTCCTTCCTGGTTCTTTGTTGTTCTATTTTGTTTATTTTTCTCTCTGGAAGATCTTAGACTTTTCTTTCTATTCCTGGTGCTCTGAAATTTTATGATAATATCCCTTGGTGTGGTTATTTGTTTGTTCATTCTGTTGGGCACTCAGTGGGCCCTCTGAATCTCAAAAACAAAGTCTTTAGTTTCTGGGAAATTTTCTTGTATTACTTCTTTGATAACTTCCTCCCCTCTGTATCCTGTTTCTTTTGTCTCTGAAAGGTCTATTATTCAGATAGACCTACAGCAATGCACTTATTTTCTTACTCTTTATCCACTCTTCTCCATATTTTTGAACCTTTCTCTTGTTCCCTGGGTGTCCCTTTTTGTAGTTTCGTGTTTCTATTTCATGGGCATAATCTCTTTTTCTTACCTGAGTACAGCAGAAGCTGCAGAGCCCACAGTGTTCCCCAGGCTGACCACTGTAGTGCATGCAGGCCCATTGCCCAAGGACAGTGTGCCACCCAGGCCTGAAAACACTGAAGGTTTGTCTTGGTGATTAGTTGCATTTTCAACTTTTAGAATATGTGTCATAATGTTCTTTTAATGATGGATGGACTCATTTCATTATCCACCTTCCCAAAAAATAAGCATTCCATCCCCTGCTGAGAGTGGTCCCTCGTAGGGAGTTGGTGGGAGAGGGAAGCTAGGGGTCTGACAGATTCTAGTTCAGTCTTTCCATTAACTCTACTGGCTTTAGCCCTACCTGAACCCCTACCTTTCCCAGAGCCTTTCCAGGGCACTGCTGCTTAGAACAGCTTATCTCTTTGCTTCTTTACTCTCAGATCTAGATGTCAATTCATCCTGATCCATTTCCTCACTAGTCTCCAAAATTTGGCTGATATCTGTCATTTGTCATCTTCGTCTTCTGTTCTTTTTTTGGTCCTGTGGGTTTATGCCTTTTTGGTTTTTATCCTTTAACTGTCATTGTATTTGGGTTTCAGCAACGAGCAGAGTAAAGCATTTGTGTTTAATCCACCATGAACTCCTGTTGTGCTTATTTTTACAGTCATAACCTATTTATGGCATGCAATATTGATTTTCCAGTTTGGGCAGTGACAAAACGTTTTCTTTGAAAATAAATATGTTCTTTTTCTTCTATGAAAGTGAGCCAATTTAAAGAAAAAAATTAAACAAATAAAATGTAGCACATGGCTAAACTCAGGGTGGTAATATGAAAATGCCATAAATTTGAGATTTACTGAATCACAATGTAATATTCTCTTACTGTGGCAGATAAGACAGTTATCTGTGGGGCTTTTGTCTGCAACATCCCAGGGGTGGACACTGACACTGATGCTGAGGTGCTCACCAAATTCATTATCAGAGATGGCGTCACGGTCCCAAAAGTCAAGTTTGGACTAGGTCTGGGAATGTGCAACCCTTAAAAATTTCCCCAAGACTAACCTCAGGATGGGCCCATGGGGAAGGGAGCTGGAGTTGGGAACACAGCTGAAGTGGGAGAAGGTGGTTTCTGGCCACTCATAAGGGTCACTCCCTGGTCATCTGGCCCCAGAGTCAATATGATCCCTGCCCCGGTGGGATCCATTCACTGGGAAAAGGAGAGCTGTGTCCAGAGCCCCGCTATCAGTGGTCCTCAGACACATTCAAGGATCACAGGGTGGACTCGCAAACTCTTGAGGTTGGCATAGAGACTATTATGGGTGGATCTGATATTTCTTTTCATACCCTCCCTGCCCCCACTGGCTCCAGGCAGCTCACCAGTGATGATGAAAGATGATGCTCATGGACAGTGCAACTCCCAAGAGCCCTTTCACACTTCACTTGTACCTTCATCTCAGGGACGCCGGGCAGCACAAGCTACCTCTCGTCTCAGAGAAGCTCACCCTGTCGGAGGGGGCTGGTCTCCCTGCTTCTGTACTTCAGGAGGGTGGATACGGGGGCCTTCACCTCCACCTGTGTGGAGCAGATGCCCAGACGTGGAGAGCTGGCTGGGGATGTGCGCGTGCTGTTTGGGCACGTGGTGGTGCGATTAAGGGGCATTGATCAGTCTCCGCCTCTAGTGAAAGGAAATCATTCCAGCAGCTGCTGAGGTGCTGGCTGCTGATTGCCTGGGGGTTATTTGTGTATTTAAGTGAACCAAGTAATGGGCAGTGGAGATGTCTGGAAATTGCCTCGGTTTGTTCCCTTTTTGCTTACCTGTCCCTCCTGGGTACCATTATTCTCCAGCACCTACTGCGAGGGTGATTTCACCCATCTATCTCTGTTGGGTCAAATCAATTGGCTCACAGGCTGGTGATGGGAGTGGCGGCAGCAAGAGGGATTCTGATCTTTAGGCACAAGCTGGGGAGCTAGGGAGGAAGCCTGATCCTTCCCGGGACCTGGGTTCTACCTTGAAGGCGTGCAATTGTCAAAGCAGAGAAAATTCTAGCTTGAAGGGGGCTTAGAGCCTTGTTGTGGAATGAAGAAACTAAATGGATGGGGCTTTGTGTGAACTTGATTCCAAAGTAACAGCTTCATTGTTACCTGCTTCGTATGTTGAGTTTCCAAGAGAGATCTGTTAGATAAAATTATTATAAATAATTTAAAAACCAATGGCCTGACCCAACCTGCTCATTGTACCGATGGAATGACTGAGGCGCTAAGAGATGGATATTGTACCTTCAGCCTGGGTTTTGGTTTAGACAGAAGTTGTGGCTGATTGTTATTTTCCAAAAATGGCCATGGTAATATTTCAGCTCCCGTATGGTCTTTCCAAATTTTGCCTGAAGTGGGGTCTATTTCCCCTTCCTTTGGGTCTGGGCACGCCTTTGACTGCCTCATGAACAGAATGTACTAGAAGTGATGCTCCCTGAGCTCTGAGGCTCCGTCATAAGAGGCGAAAGGCTTCCTCCTGGCTCCGTTGCTCTTCTTCTCCATCTCTTTGGACACGTGCCTTTGGAGCCTTGAGCTGCCGTGTAAGAAGTCTGGCTATCCTTAAGCCACCGTGCAGGGGAGACTTCAAGGAAAGAGCACCTCGAAAAATACTCTGGGGCTGCAGATTTCCCAGCCCCCAGTTGGACAAGCCCAGGTACCAGACAAAGAAGATGCCGTCAAGATGGTTCCAGCTGCAGCCACAGTTCGACTGCAACGTGTGCCCACCCACCCCTCAAGCAAAAAATGCCTAGTTGAGCCCATAAACCCCCAGAACTGGGAGAAATAATAATACCTCCCTGCCATTGCTTTCAGCACTACTTGGTGATGGTTTGTTATGCAGGAATAGATAACCAGAGGGGGAGATCAGACATCTTTAAGAATCTAGCATCTTCTCTAGTCCCTTTTCTCCTTTTACATCTAAGAGATGTGTCCTATAGAGTTCAGCCTGGAGCCTTGGATTTGCTGAATGAATTCCTTCTATGCTTCTATTTGCTCCACAGGAAAAGATCCTAGCTGGGCTTGATGGCGTTTTCTTTGTCACTGTATGTCAATAGAGCATATGAACACTGGCTGGAGACTGGCTTACTTTTCATGCTGTAAACTTTTTTTCTGAAGACCTATTTAATTTGTTTGATAGACAATTACTGATTCATTGTTATCAGCTTATCTGAGCTGCTCACTCCAGTAATGGAAAGGTGGATGGAGTTCAAGCCCTGCCTTCAAGGGAGTTTTAATCTTCTGAGGGGAGAAGGAGATCATGACAACTACGTTCAGGAGATGAAGAGATGCAATGGCTGCTAAATAGAAATGCAAGGGAGGTGATGGGCAAACCCAGAGTGAAAGGGTTTGGAAGGGCTAGGTCGGGGGTTACTGACAGAGCACATGAGAAAAGGGCATGCCAGACAGAGAGAAAGCCTGAATACGGCCAGGTGTGGAGTTGTGTTTGGGGGGATTAGGGAAAAAATATGGAGAGAATTTGAAAAGGACAGGTGAGATTAGTGGGAAAGAGAAAAGGACCACACACACACACACACACACACACACACACACACACACACAAAAACAGGAAAGAGTACTTACTACATCAAAATTCAGCATTTCACTTTGCTGAAGATCTCAAAAGACAGTCAACAGGGGGTGAACAGGTTGGGAGGGAAAAATGACTAGGCGATCCATGATGGTCACTGTGCCTATGGAGAGATGCTCAACCTCATTATCAGCAAGAAAAACAGTCAAACAAATAGCTAATGTTTTATACCCATCAGATTGGTTTTTTAAAAAGTTAACTAATACCAAGTATTGGTGATGATGTGGGCACATAGGGCTTCTCGTGAACTGCCGGTGGCAGATGAACTAACACAGCCCCTCTGGGGAGGACTCTGGGAGCACTTATGAAACTGCGCATGTGGAAACCTGGAGATCTTGTCATCTCAGGCCCCAGAGAAGCTCTTCCGCAGGGCCAGGTGAACAAGGATATTCTTTACAGTACAGATTTTGAGGCAGGGAGTTGGAGGTGACTTGGTTATCCATCACCAGAGCAACTGCCAGATAAAATGTGGATACAGGTGTATTCGAGGCAGTGTTTAGAAGCAGAATATGTCCGTCTTAAAGACAGGGAGTTTAGTGGGAGAAGTCGGTCACAGAAAGAGTCCCATAGCACGATACCGTTTCTATCAATTTAGCTACAGACAAAACAGCGCTATGTATTTTACAGGGACATATATAAGAAAGAACATAGACATCAAACATATGAGTAGGGGGAGGCAAGGGATGAGTAAGGCGACTAGAGATTCAAAAATTCAATGAAACAAAACAGACTGGAGTAAGCTATTTCCATTTTTTGTATCTGAAGTCAGAAAAAAAGCACAATAAGAAAACAATAAAATCAGCACCTGGCAATAAACGGAAGGAGTCAATAAATGTCATTTGGATGATTGAAGGCAGCTGGCAGTGGACTGATAACTTCAGGTACACTGTCTTTTTAGGGACCTACACAGTCACAGGCAGTAAGTAGAACCTGTGCTCGGCAAACGAAGGTGAGCTGAGTGTACATTTGGAGGCTTCGGGATGTTTGCAAAACATTTGGGAAAGATTTCTCTCCAGTCTGGTTAGAATGGCTCGGTGCCTCTAGGGGGAAGCAACCATTATCTGAAAAATTCACTTCTGTGAAACTGCTCCTCCCCTGACAGGGGTGGATAAATGAGGCATTCCTGTAATTGTATGCAAATCGTGCTTCTAAAGTGCTTGAAAAGTTTGGTGTCTTGAGTAGGCTAAATGTCACCCCTAGCAAGTTTCTTCACCCTCTTAATTTGCTTAGTAAATCTCTTTTTTTCAGAGTGGGAATTACAGTAAAAGCGGTTTATCTCTTTGGCATTCTGTCAACCAGCCCTGGGGTGCAGGACCAGTGAAATGATAATGGATGCTACTGGTGGTGACCCCCTCCCCCATGCTGCTGGCTTCTGAGTCATCTGAGAAAGTTGAAATTAATTTCTGCAGTTTTAGCATTAAGTAGATGTACCATAAACCAAGCCTTTGAACATTTTGTGGGGGGGAGGAGCTCGCGCATGCGTTTGGAAGGGGTATTTTGAGATTCTACTCAATCGAGGATTTGATTTGCCAAAAGACCCATCCCCTTCCTTTGGGATCACAAGAGGTTCTGAAATTAGGACATTCTGGTTAATGTAGGTTCCCTAAGTCATATTTTCTAGGAATGAAAATTGAGGAAGAATGCCCTTGCTTTCTGTCATAGCTCTGGCACCTCGTGGTGGATTAAAGATGGCGACAGATTCTTTCCATTCTCCCTTTTGAGAAGAGGAGTCTATTTTCCTGACCCTTGAAGGAGGGCTGCCTCTGACTGCTTTAACCCTGAGCTGGGACAGAAGTGACAAGGTGGAGTTCCAGGTCTAGATTTAAGACTGCTGGTGGCTTCCACTGGAGTTCTCTTGTAACACTCACGCTTGGGATCTGACCACCATGTGAGGAAGCCCAAGCTGATCCATGGAGAGACCGCATGGAGAGAGACAGAAGTCCTAGCCTGCCAGCTGTCTTTACCCAGGTGCCAGGCATCGGATGGAAGCTGTCTTAGATTCTGCAGCCTCAGCCACCATCTGACTGCATCTATGTGGGAGATCTCAAGTGACAACAGCAGAATAGTAATGATAATGATGATAATAGGTTGTTGTTATTGTTTTAAGTCACTAAATTTTGGTGTGATTTGTTAGATCACAGTAGATAACTGAAACAATCTTTGTTTATTTAACTGAGAAATTATCAAAATATTTTTATTAATTCACTTAAACACAGCAGTAACTCTAAGTAATATTTTTGTTAGTTTTTCAGTAGTTTTCAATATTATTATGGTCAAATATACATAACATAAAATGTATCATGTAACCATCTTGAAGCATACATTTAGGGCCATTAAGTACATTCACAATTTTGTACCACCATCAGCACCATCCACCTCCAGAACTTCTTCATCATCCCAAACTGAAATTCTATATCCATTAAACAATAACTGCTCATTTCCACCCCCCTAGCCCTTTGCAACAACCTTTCTACTTTCTGTCTCTATGAACTTGACTATACTCTAGGTACATCATATAAGTGGAATAAACCTTGTGGTTTTAAACTTTATGTTTTGTAGAATTTCTTACCTGCTATGATGGTGAATTTTGTCTCAACTTGGCTGGCCAAAGGGTACCCATATAGTTGGTCAAACATTATTCTGGGTGTTTCTGTGAGGGTGTTCTGGGTGAGGTTAATATTGAAGTCAGTAGACTGAGTAAAGCAGATTGCTCTCCCTAGTATGGGTGGGCCTCATCTAATCAGTGGAAGGTCTGAAGAGAACAAAAGGCTGACCTTCACCTAGTAAGAAAGAATTCTCCCTCCTGATGACTTTCACAATAATGACCATTGGCTTCTCCTGCCTCATGGTTTTTGAAATGAGACATCAGATCTTCCTAGTTCTCCAGCAGCTTCCAGCCCCTGAGACAATAGCCATGCAGATTTTAGACTTGTCAGCCTTCATAACTGTGTGTGAGCCAATTCCTTATAATAAGGAATGTGTGTGTGGGGGGGGGTGGGTGGGAGGGTGGGTGTGTGCATGTCTGTGTACATATATCTCCTATTAGTTCTGTTTCTCTGGAGAATCCTGATGAATCACCCACTCTGGTCAGGACTGAGATTTTTGCCGCAATATAGACAGCTCAGAAACTAAACTGAGTCTCATGTCTCTAGCTAATGCTTGTGACTGTAATTCACTTATGCCATGTGCAGACACAGATGTCTCTCAGGGGCTTCCTTGGTGAGAAAAGTAGAAGCTATGTTTTTTAGCAGGTGCCTAAGGAAAGACTATGGGTTTTGTCCTATGTCTTTGCAGTAGTTCCCGCTGAAACATGCACCTCCCAGTAATGCCTCACAGATCTTCCTTGTTCCCTCCTTCCTGTTGTCCATTAAATAGGATTAGAAATGGAGAAAATTAGAGCAAGGGTGGGCAGCCAAAAATCAGGTATGGGCTCATGAGATTCAGGTTTAAAGTCACTACATCTATCTGATAGTGGTAACAGCTTTGTGCTTTGTAGGCAAATAAGGAACCATGAGGAGGGAACAGAGCCAGTAGGGCTATATCCACCATTCCTACCCTTCAAAGAAGTGGAAAATGCTGCTGGCTGGAATACACCGAAATAGTTTATCTTCATATCTGCCCATGAGTAGTATTTTCTCCCTGCCTGCATTCATTTTTGGTAAAGTTCTACTTTGCAATAAAGAAGTGTGGTCGACAAGCGGAATCACCTCCACACCATTTTCACTGTGACTGTTCCTTGTGCTTTTCTCAAATGGTCTTATATGTGTTCATCTCTGTAACAGTCAGGCTCAGCCCAGAAAGGCAGAATCCAGCCTGAATATTCCACAAAGAAGGAATTTAATCTAGGGGATTGGTTACAGAGCTGAGAGAAGAGCTGAAAAGCCAGAAGGGACCGTGGGCCAATCAGAGATTAAAAATTGCAGGAATCCACTACGTTCTCTGGGTGGGAGGGTCTGAGGCAGGAAGCTAGAGTCCAAGGTAGAAGCTGTCAGATGGGATCTAGAACTACCAAGGAGAATGAGCCCCTGTCCAGGGCACCTCTGAGACAAGAGAGAAGGGAGCAAGTCGCAACCATTATAAGAATGACACAGCAATTGAGGATAGGTCATAAACTGGTTAGAACCAACCAGACCCAAGATGGCAAAAGATTCAACTGCTGGTAGCCCTTGAGCCTCATTATATGCCCGTTGTAATACATCAGCTGCTAAATGACACACCCACAGGTGCCATGACAGTTCCCAGGCTGACCATTAAAGGCCAAAAAGTGGGTGGGGAGGCCCAATTCCTGGATCCCTGACTCTTCCCCCAAATAGATGGAATAACCCACTCATTAGCATATGAAATTACTTAGCCCATAAAAGCTAACAACTCTCTACCCTGAGATTGCCTCTCTTGCCTTCTGAGACAGCCTGCACTCTGTCTGTGGAGTGTGTATCTCCCTGAATAAATTTGCTTTCACTTTACTATGGCTCGCTCTTGAATTCTTTCTTGCGTGGAAGACAAGAACCTACTCTCCACAGCAGCACCTCCATCGGCTGAACCCAGCTGGACACCAAGAGATGAAGGAGGCTGCGGTGCATCCTTCAGGGACCAAGCCTGCCGGGCAGGGCAGAGCAGAGCACAGGATGGCTGAGGGAGGCACCTGAGGGAAAACAGTTCCCTAAACTGAGATGGAGCCCAAAACAGGCATTCCAGTCACACGTGACCCAGAACAAACAAGAACAACAAAAGCTTTTTAAAATCAACATTGCATAGAAAATTCAGAAAAGGATCAGACTTGGGTGTAAACACCAGCTTCTCCTTTGCAAGCTACGTGACATTGGGTGAATTTTTTAATCTCTCTGAACTCCAGTTGTAAACAAGGATAATTTCAGTATATTTCTCAAAAAATGTCATGAGATATTGTGGGAAAAAGCCCAGACTTGAAGCATGCCTTTTCTCATTTACTCAGAATCTGCAGGCATGAAGCAATCAGGGCCCCCAAGCTGAGCTGGGGCACTTTCCCACCTCCCTTCTTAACATATCAATCTTACTGGTTCTCTTTTATTTTTGAGATGTAAGCATTTATCTGTAATACCTAGTACATAATACTTAATCCAGTATACAGGTATTTGTATATAAATAAATGTAATTTTAGACGTAAATACAATATATAAACACGATCCCTTTCACCTGCACCTCACCCCCACCCCCCACCTGCCCTGCTTCCAGAAAATGCTTTGGAATCCAGAGGAAGAAAAAATTCTTGTACTCACAAGCAAACAAACTTCAAAAGGCTATTTCATTTGAAAAGACATTCAAACATACATTTTGAAAATCAGGGGGGCCGCAGTAAATGAGGTCAAATATACATTTGAAAAGAAATTCAAATGTCCCTTTAGAAAGTAGGAGTCACTGGCTCAGTTCAGAAGAACAAAGAGAAGCAAGACCCTGAGGACATGGAAGGGGTCCTGAGGATTGTTCTAAGACGTGCAACTGTAAGCTCATTTTTTGTTGGCTAAGTGCTTCAATTTTTTAAACCTGTGACATGAAGCTCTATTGATTGTGAAGGGGTTGGTTTTACCAGCAGAGGATTAAATAAGGTGATGTAAAAATTACATGTAGTGCAGGATCTGGAATGGAAAGAAGGGCTTAAAAAATACTAAGCTGCATCAAGATCGTGTGTGTGTGTGTGTGTGTGTGTGTGTGGACACATGTACACACTCACACATGTGTAATGTTAAGGAGTGTAGACTGGTGGTTTGCTCCTCTGGGTCGGCTCTCTCCTGGATCAGGTGGCTGAAATGATAGGAGAATTGGGGCAGTAGAGGGAGGAGGAAGAAAATGAGTGGATTAAAAACAAATTTGGCAGCCTAGTACCATGACATATTTTATGTGGCAATCAGTTGGAGGTGTGAGACAAGTGGATTTTGTTTGTTGTCAAACTTTAATAGTTAAAATGCCAACGTTTGCTAATAATTCTCACACATTAGAGCTATTCAAGTCTGTGCATACACAGATGCCACTCATTTGCATGCTGGGCACTTCATGGAGTAGGTGTGGAAATGGCACGTAGTCCCGGTTCACCTCAGGTCATGTGCTGTTTATGGAAAATCAACCACATGTTCATGGATGTTGCTTGCCATGTATGTTTCTGGCACCAGGCTGGGAACCCTAAGTGTCAATGTTACGAAAACAACTTTGGGGCATGTCTCTGGTGCCTTTTTTTTTTCATCACGTTCCTTTTTCCAAGATGACTTTCAGCTTAGAGTGGTCTAGACTCTTTTGGGGGGGGCAAAGGTCCTACAAGATCTTCTAGGGAGCTAGCTCACTCTCTTTCCTGAAGGGGGATGAGGTGGGGAGGAACTAAACATCTTTAAGCCACCTTGTGATCAGCAGGTAGATCCTTCCATGTAAGTTTTCTCCCCTTTGGGTAGCCCAGGACCCCAAGCCTATCCCCAACCTCCAGACAGGCCAACCAGTGTCCAAAGACTCAAGTCAACGCAAGGTCTAGTTCTCGGTCATGGATGAAGACTAGATCATATGGGCTCGGAGCTCATAGGTGTCTTTGATGCCCAGCAACTCTTGACAGGCTTAGTTGTAGAAACACCAAACAAACAGCTACCCCAGAAGTGAGACAGTTACTTTCATTTATTCACATACTGCTTTTTAAGCAACAAAATCCTTTCTCTAAGGATATTGCTCTTTGATGTACATCATCCAAACTTGGCTTCACAGCCCAAGAAACTCTTTGTTCAAGGTGAGAAAGTGTAAAGATTTGATTGAGAGAAGAAAGGAGAAGGTGGAAATGCAAGATTTGGGCCAAAGAAAGGTGATCTCAGGTGATATGGCGAAAGAATCTTGGAATGAGAGGAACCAGCTTTAAGTCCCAGTTTGTTTCACACCCTTCATGCCCTTGGGTGGCTTGCGCCATCTCAGACGAGTCACTCGATCATCCAGGCCTCAGTTTCCTCATGTGTCACATGCGAATAATCACAGCACTGGTCCTGCCAGCCTCACTGGGGTACAGTGAGGATTTGATGAGGATTTGAACCTGCTTTGTCAACTTGAAAGCAACATAAAAGAGATTATTATCTTGTAATTAGTATTATTAGGCATTGTTCCTGCCCAAGCTGTTTTCATTGTAGTTGGGGAGATAAGATGACCCGTGAAACCGTTAGAGAACTGCACAGTGGGGTATCCGATTAATTGAAGATTGTTTGGTGTCCACTTATGGAGGAATAAGACCTAGAAGGATACTGGAGAAACCTTCAAGAAAGTGGTGGTCCTTGAGGTTGCCTGGGAAGTGGAACCTGCTTGGGATGAAAAGTTTGAAATGATAGAAAATGATGGTTGAGAAATGACTTTCTCCAAGGGTTATGGTCAGGGGCACCCTTGGGCCACTTCCATGACAGTCAGCCTTACAAACATACCCACCTCTACCTGACCTGGCATGTCCCAGGGAATGCTGGGAGAGTTTCCAAGAGGACCAATTCTCTCTAATTGATAACTGTGGTTCCTTGAGGGGGTGGCCAAACCTGCTGAAATTATCCTGACCTGAATTCAAGTTGGAGTTTTAGCTGCCCCTCAATAGTGACTTTTTTGCAAGTCATTCCGTTACCTGATGTCCATTTAATTTTTCTGTAATTGTGTTTTGACTTGGGAAGTCTTCTGTGGGATATGAAAAGAGGTAAGGGATGTAAGTGAACTTTCACACCTGAAAGGGGTTCCTCAGTCTGTGAAAGATTTATTTTCTCAAAGCAAGTGTAATCCTCTCCAGAGCTAAGAATGTGATTGAAATTTTTTCGGTTCCCCAGTCACCCAGCCCTGGGCTCAGCAACCAGCTGCCACCCAAATAGCTTATGGACAGATAGTTAGTGCCGACAACTTATTTAAGTCTTTCAAGTTCTTTCCAGTTGGCCAGCAGGTGGGGAAGCTCTAGGTGGTGAAGGCAATTAAGAGGGGCTGGGAGTGGGGGTTCCGTCTTGTGTTCAGTTGTGAGGTTGTGTTTACATGGGAGAGATGGAAGCAAGCCCTTAGGATCCCTTGTGCCAGATTTAGTCTCAACCCAATTCCAACATTTCTGCTCGTCTTCTGGGTTCACCTAGACACTAAAAAGTGAGGTAAACCTGACAACAGAAATATGTTGGTCATCTTTGATACAGAGGCATGATTCTGGGGACTCACAAGTGAAGAAGCCCACCCCAAGCTATGGTTCAATTTGAAAATAAGACAACTTTCTTTCTCTTCCATATCTTTTGCCGGGAAATTCCTAAAGTCTCAACTTTAATCACCAAGTCATTTATTCATTTTTTTTTTTAATTCAACAAATATTATCGAGTGCTTGCTCTAGGCTTGGCTCTGGGCCAGGTGCAGTGGATTTCATGATAATTAAAATTGACCAGGTCCTTGCCTTCCTGTAACTTATATTCTAGGGAAGGACAGAGACAACACCTCACTGAACAAAAACTTACTATTTAAGGTGGTGAAAGGGTTTTGAAAGAAAGAAACAGGAAATATCTCAGGCTTGCAAGTTACTTTGGAAAGTAGAGTTCAGGGGACTTCCACGAGGAAATGGCATTTGAGCCGAGAGCTACCAGATAAGGAGGAAAGGGCTAGTTAAAGAGTTTGGGAGAGAGAGGCACAGATAAGAGCAAGGATAGCATGTGCAAAGGCACTGAGGCAGCAAAGACTTTGGAATGTTTAAAGAACTCAAAGAAGCCAGTGTGGCTGAAGAGGAGGAAAGGTGTGAAGATATGAAGGTGAGAGGGGGAGGCGGGGCCAGATCATTATGGATCCTTGGAGGCCTCATTCGAGGTGTGGATTCTGTTCTAGATCTAACGAGACCATTCAAGGGTTTTAGGTAAAGAAGCGATATGAAGTTCAGGTTGGAAGCTTCTCCCTTGGGCTTCCACTGTCCCCTATAAGTCCTGTATCATAGCACTCCAGGGCACTTAGTATAACGGCATGGTTACTTGTCTGTCCCCACACCCCCACCCACTAGTGATGTGAGTTCCTTGACCCTTCCGTTACTGAATCCCTAGCACCTCGTCCAGAACATGATATTTGCTAGACACTCAATAAATATTTACTGAATGGAATCAAATTTGTGTAAAGATAGCTAAAACCCTGAGGGAGCAGATGGCAAATACTAAAGGAATCAGAGGCTCAGGGTTGAAGGGATTCAAAGCCAGTCACTTCTGGTTGGGTAGTCAGGGAAAGCTGCCTGGAAGAAGGGCCCTTGAGTCAGAGATCTGAGGGATGAGGAGAATGTAGATAAGGGAAGGGGAGGGGAATCTAGGCAGATGAAGCCATGGGTCCAAAGACTGCCAGCCTCTTAAAGAATTAAAGCTATGAGTGTTAATTTTATTGAGCTTCCAAAGCTAAGTGGATCAGAAATACACACAAAAGACAATTCTGGGAGAACTAGACTAGCTGGAGCTCTTTCCCACGTGTAGCTTCACCCTTTGGGTTCATACAGTTGACTGTGTGTGCCCTGGGGTGGGGGGTTGGAACAGAGTCTCCCCTTCCATCAGCTGGTAAATTTCATGCTCGGCCGTGACAGCAAAACCACCGACCAGTCCCATCCCTCAAAACATCCCAATATTTCTTGATAGACACTTCTGCTGTCTTATGTGCAATAGAATTGTAATCACCTGTATTTAAAACTAATGGATTTGAAATAACCTGCAGGCTTCCACTTTAATGAGAGTTAGATTAATGAAAAAGGACCTTTTGCCTCAGATTGCATGACAACATTTTCAAATTACATTCCTGGAACAGAGAATTCACTTATTCAGAGTAATTGGATGCTGACTTGGGTTAATACGTACAATGTCCTTAAATGAAAATGTTCTATTGTAAGTGGAACTGTATGATACCTGAGGCTTTCTCAATAGATTTGGTTGGACTCTGAGTTAATTATACTGCACGCTATTTTTTGAATGAATTCAAGCATGAATTCTACACGGTGGAGATTGGGATAATTATATTCAATTCTGCTTGGTGCCCCGCTGAAAGAATTGACCTTTTAGATAAAACGAGTCTCCCGAGCAAGAAACCTGAAGAAAGTCTACACAAAGCCGGCAGATGTAAGAGCAGAGAAAGTCTTAAGTAAGAGGGGGAGGGGGCGCGGGGGCCGGGGGGAGGCAGGCTCAAGGAACAGTAGCATCAGCAAGATTGATTTTTTGTCACAGGAAAGTATTTCTGTTTTGTAGCTTGTTTTGTATCCTTGGTACATAAAGGTATAATTTAAAACCATTGATTTTACTAAGCTGTTTTCTCATCAGTAATACGGCTAAAAAGTAGCAGCATAAAGAATGAGAAGCCGACCAAAAAAGCAATCTCTGGCTGATCTCTGGGTAGGAGGACCCCAGGAATGAGCAGAGGGGGTGAGTGAGGCTAGCACTGTCCTGAGCACCGTAGTCTGGGGCTGAGAGTGCGGGCTTAGAAGTCAGATCGCGTGGCTTTGAAGCTTGACTTGACTACATATGAGCTGTGTGACTTTAGACTAGGTGCTCACCCTCTCTGAGCCTCAGTTTCCTTATCTGCCAACTAGGCTGAGCCTCATAGGGTTGCTGTGAGGATTAAATGGCTTTGTAAAGCACTTTGCATGATATGAATATCCAGTCACTATCAGCTGCCTTTATAAATACGATTCCTCCTGGTCTTAAAATCTCTTCCCACAGGATGAGGAAGGAAAGGTAACCCATTGCAAGGATTAAACCCATCAGGAGGACTAAAAAGATTTCTCCCCTTGGGGAGAAGGGGAAACTAAAAAGCAGAGCCTTCTGGACACTGCGTGTCAAAGAGGCATCCTTTGAAGGCTGCAACAGGACAGGGTGAGACAACCAAGTCCTTGTCTCCTGTGCAGCCTGGGGCCAGCCAGGCGTGCTCGCCAGAGGGCAACCCAGCACCCAACTAAAGGGATGCACCCGCTCCTGCAGCCTCCCTGAAAGCAGAGGACTGCGTGCTGTCTCCTTGGCCCAAGCTCCCTTTCACACTTGGTAAGAGGCCTCATTATTCCAAGCATAAGAACCTACAACATCACAAACAGCATCTGTCTTTGAGCAAGTCCCATGCTCTCACGACCCCTGGGAGTAGAAAGATGACTTAATCCTTCAATCTGACTCTTTTAAAAAAATATTTGGAGTAGATTTTTTTTAATTGAAGTGTAGTCGATGTACAATGGTGTGTTAATTTCAGGTGTAGTGATTCAGTGTCCATATGTACGTATAGATATTCCTTTTCACATTCTTTTTCATTATAGGCTGTTATAAGGAACTGAATATAGTTCTCGGTGCTACACAGTAGGACCTCATTTTTTATCTATTTTATATATAGTGGTTAGTATCTGCAAACCCCGAACTCCCAATATATCCCTCCCCACCCCCTAACCCAGTCTGATTCTTTGTAAGTGTTGGTGAAACACTCTTTACTGACAGCGTGTCCACCGGTATCGGCCTTGTTGAGTTTATGGGGCCCCTCTCCCAGTGAAGTTCCAGTTCTCTCTTCTGTCCTGACCTCAGCCTTCCCGCTGTAGAATACGCTTATCCCGTACCCTCCGTATTAGTTTCCTATGCTGCTGTAACAAATCGCCATGAACTTGCTGGCTGAAAACTAGAGAAATGTATTCCCTCACAGTTCTGGAGGCCATAATTCTGAAATCAGCACCACTAGTCAAAATCAAGCTGTCAGCCACAGTCCCCCCTCACACTTGGAGAGGCTGTTCTTTGCCTCTTCCAGCTGCTGGTGGCTGCGGGCATGCCTTGGTTTTCGGCTGCATCACTCCAACCTCTACCTCCCTAGTCACATTGCAGAATGTCCTCTGATTTGATTTGTGTCAAATCTCCCTCTGCCTCTCTCTTATAAGGACACTTGTGATATCAAATAGGGTCCCCTAGGATAACTGAGATAATCTCTTCCTCTTAAGATTCTTAGCCTAATCATACCTGCAAAAGTCATATAAGAGAATATTCACAGGTTCCAGATTAGGACCTGATATCTTTACGGACCACTGTTCAGCCTCTCCACCAGCTCACAATGCAGCCCCTCTCCTCTACATTTATTGGGAGACTTCAACCTGGTCAGCGCCCTGCTGGCTTTGTCTTCACTCCAAGGGTAAGCATTCACTGACCCTGGGCTTTGTGGGGGCTTCAGGCTCTCCCCTGCCCCCTCCTTCCCAGGGGCCAGTCTTCTAACCACCTCGGAGGTGCTTCTCAGGAAGGCTGAGTTCTCCTTCACCTGTAACATCTGTGGTTTGGAGTAGCAGAAGCCTGGATTTCCTTTGGGGGTCCATCTCCCCGTGGAGAGGAGTGTAGCTCTGCCCATGTAGTATAAATGGGGCCAACCCATTCAAAGTCATTCCTTGAACATTAGACCTGATTTAAAACTTGCTGGTGACTTGGTAAGAGTGATGGTGACAGATATGAGACCCAGCATGGCTAGTCAGAGTGCTTTATTCCCCTGGTCCAGGGTGAGGACTTCTGAGATGGGTATGTGACCTAAGTCACAATGAGACTCAGACCCAACTTTAGCTAGAACTATTGGAAGGGGGGGGGGCGTCTCTTTCTTTCTGATGGACTTGAAGTTGGGAAGATATAAGTCCACAGCTGCTGGGTGCTACCACTTGGGGGTTTGCCTGAAAGTGGAGCCAACAAGAGGAAAGAAGAACCAAAACATGGAGGAGAAATCTAATAGCTACTGACCGACTTTTGAATCCTGGATCCAACCATACCTGAAACTGTAACTATGCTTAATTTTTAGTTTCATAAACCATATGTCACCCTTTTGTGCTTAAGTTTGTTTCAGTCACTTGCAATAAGAGAGTTCTTACTAACACATTTACCATGCAGCTTCTGGCTACGAGTTGACTGCATGAGTCTAAGCAGGAGATTCATTCAATACAACCTGCTCTGTGTTCAGGACTACATTTGGGCCTGACACACAGAAAGAATAAGGCTCTAGTCCTCCTCTCATAGATTTTTCCTTTGAACTGGAGTGGGGGCAAGGACTCTGGAACAGAGTGAAGTCACGCTTCTAGCTTTATCTAGTTTGAGATGGTTTTCTTCATAGCTTTATCAGGTTGTTTACTCTGACCTTCAGATCTTTTTTCTATTGTACATGAGATAGCCAGACCGACTTTAGCTCTCCTAACAGAGTCGGGTTTTTCCTCTGTATGTCTGGCTGTTCAACATTGAAACAACCTCTCTGATTGATTGAAGTCAGCAAAGCTTCATTTATGGTCCAAGGAGGGCTGACTCTGGCCTGGAGAAGCTTGAGATGAGGATACACATCTTCTCTGCTAATGTTATAGAAATATAAACTATGTGGTTCTCATTGTCTTTTAGGAAGATCAGAATTGCCCTCAGACATGCTGGGGACCTCTGAGCGGGGCTTTGTGGCAAAAACGCAGGCTTTATATTCTCTTCCCAATTCTCACCACTGAACTTAACCTTCTGACTTTGGGTAATCACCTCACCTTTGAGGGGCTTTATTCCTCCTTTCTCAAACGAGGGAATTGAACTTGGTCAGGTTTGGCATCTATGCTGCAGTGTTCCCAGGTCCATGTCACGCATTTCTAGTTTATCACTACACTCTTTCAGGTTGAGCCTAACACAGACTCAGGATCCTTCTCAACACTGAACTAGACAATCTTCAGTTTCTCCTAAACCTTTCCATTATATGATCCTAAGGCTTCTGGGCCAAAGAATTGACTCATTAGATGTAATTTTTGAATCTTAATTTGGAAACTTTCTTCCTTTTCATCAATAGCTGTGGTTCCTTTGTCCAGAGATGTTGGGCAGAGAGGATACGCTTGCATTCTCTCTCCAAATCCAGGAGTGCCAGAAGCATGCCTCAGAACTGAGAGAGCGATGAAGGCTCTCTCAAGAGCAGAAAGAACATGTTCCCGTAACTCCGTAGCGATTTGGAGACAAAACGACTCCAGCAATTAATTCCATTATGCAGTTAATATAATTAGTTGGACTTATGTATAAGGACCAACATTGGTAACTCAATTTTTTTTCATTGTTTCTGTCTCTTTCCCAAGGTTCCAGTCCCTTAAATTTGTACATTATCTGTGACGGATCTATCATTTATCTAGAGAATACAGTTGTCATTCACTTCATTTAATTAGCTTATGGATTCTAAATTATCTGCTACCATAAAATGTGATTTTATACTGCAGATTAGAAAGGTTTTCAGAAATTTAATATGCCACTTTTAATTGGCAAAAAGTACCCTAAAGGATTCATAATATTTTTTTACTGCACTTGCATGTAGGCTCAAGAGAGAGAGACTGAAGCTGTTTAGTAAGAAATGGGATTTGGGTCAGTGAGATTGGTGGTGATTTATTTGGAAGAAAAGGAATCTGGGGGGATGGAGTCATAAATAGAGCCATCAGAGGGCTGCGTTGGAGCAGTGAGACCAGTGAGTTGAAAACAGGATATCTTCTGGTTTTCATACCCTAGTTAGTCATTTTGATGGGCTAACAATGTATTTCTGGCATAGGGTTCCAAGTCTGCAGCCACGACTAAGAATAGTCAATTTTCTGCTCTGTTTTACCAGCCATTAAATCCATAATCTGCTGTGTATATGGTATTACCACACCTTCCCTAAATACATTCTTGGCCTCACTGATGCCCGGCTTGGTTGTACAGCTGGGCGGCTGTTTGTTCGGCAAAAGCAAACGGCTCTTTTTGATCCTCAGACTATGGAAATGGCCCACACGGTGAGGTTACGGTCGTCATAAAGAGCCTGGGTTACAGAGAGCAGCTTCAAGGATTTCCACGCTCATCTGTCTTCCTGTGCTGCTAATGAAAGTTTATAAAACATGACAATGGGCATAAAACGTCTACAGCCTTTAAAGAGAAGATTTGGAAAGAATCAAAGGTCAGGAGAGGTAGGTGAAGCTGTGAGGGTCTCCACGCCCCTCTGGAACCCTCCCTCTCTCAGGAACCAGGTCCCCATCATCCCGTAAAATCAGTAAGAGACAGAGCCCGCACTCTCAGCATTTCCCATCCTTTGGGGTTAAGGCATGGAAGGTCTCTGTTAGAAGCAAATGTGGAGCTAGGATTAACGCCTAGTACTTTCAGAGTAATGAATTTTATTGGTTGAGTTTGGCTGTGAGAAACTGATTCTAGTCTGGAAGTTTCTCCTGGGGGAAAAAGATAAAAGAGAAGGCTTTGGTGTTGGGGTCAGAAAAGGACCCGAACTGGAGAAGGGCAGGCTAGAGGGGGAGCCTGAAAGAGGGGAGATGCAGAAAATAATAATCATATTAATTATTTCTATAATAAACATATAATACTTAATATATATAATAAATATGTATTTATTATATATTTATAAATATACATTTATATATTTAGATAGTAGATATAATAATATAATAATAACATATGGATCATGTCAAAATCGTAGTGATAATTAATTAATCATCATAACAAAGAACACCTACATTTTACTGAGTCCTTACAACGTGCCAGGCACTGTGCTGGGCTCTTAGTTATATCAGCTCCCCAATCAGATGAGATAGGTTCTAATATAAAGCACATTTATTTTGCAGAAAGGAAAACGGGGGCTTAGAGACACTCAGTGACTTACCTGTAATCTCACTGTTGACAGATTTAGGATTTGCACACAAGTCTACTTCCAAGGTCAGTGGGGCTACCAAGGATCTCGGACTGCTGAGAAGGGAGATCCCTTTGGCAAAGCTTCTAACACTTTCAGAGGGCGGCCAGCACTCATCCAGGTCCGTTCTGCCCTGAGGAGCACTTCGTTCTGGAAGCAGGGTCCAGCCTGTCAGAAGGAGGCAGAAGGGAACGAGAAAGACACAAACTCTGTCTTAGGACTGGCCCGGGATTGCTTTCAGGACTTCATATTCTCGCTTCTTTTGATTTCCCACCTCTACGACAGACCCATCCTTTTGTTTTCAGTACTTACACGTGGTGTATGGGTTCTTGGTGGCCAGCTTTCTTTGCCAATCTCAAAATGCTTTTGCCTTTTCTAGTAAAAAGTCAATGTATGGCCTCATTTTAGAAAAATCAGAAATGTAAATAAGCAAAAGAAAGAAAATAAAGATGATTGTTACTCCCACCACACAAACGTAGAAAACAATTACGTGCACGTTGTATTCATGCAAATGAGTTCTTGTTGCTTTCACATTTGCCAAGAGGGGAAAACGACATGCAGTGGTTTCAATCTCAACCTCTCTGAGCCTCAGATTTCTCGCTTATAAAGGAGGATGAATAATCCTGCCTTCTTTACGTAATCTTTGTGAGGATTAAATGAAGGAAGCTGGTTAAGAATCTAGCAGAGGGGCTACGTGAAATAGTGCTCCATAAATATTATCTGCAATTGTTAATAATATTAAACTGTAATATAAACACCCATCAGTGCTATTATGTATTCTTGCATAGCATCCCTTTGAAACAATTTTACTGTTTTTCATTCTGTAAGGAAATATGTTTCGTTATAAGCCTAGAGACCAACCACACGATAAACAATAAAACCATTCAGAATCCAGCTGATAAAGAGATAGCCACTGTTAAATTTGAGTAGGTATATTTCCAACCTCACTTTATCTCGTGTTATTACAGGATTTGCCACACACAAAAAATTCCAAGAGCTAACTAGTAATCCACAGACTAGATTTTATATCATCTACTGAGCCAATTTTTATTGCAGAGATTTAGTTTGTTTCCCAATTTTTGCTTTTGGAAACAGTGTTGCAACAAATAGCTCTCTCACCAGATCTCCCGGTCTTATAGGAGTGAATTCCTGGGATTGGGATTTCTGGGTCAAAGTGCTTACTGGTTTTTAAGGCTCTCGATGAACGGTGGCCACACGCTCTTGAGAGATGTCACACGGGATGCAAGGATGTAAGGCAATCTTGTTAGTGCGTGTGGGCGGGGTTTCCTCTACAACAAATTTTGAATCCCAACCTGGTGACTGTGCTATGCATTGTGCTTCTGGGCCACCAGTCCTTGTGGTCAGTGGAAGAATAATCGGCCAATGCCTGCTCTCTTTTGTGTGTGTGTTAGTCTAAGGATAGCAGAAGGCATACTTAAATAAATGATTAGGATCGACAATGGAAGGGTAAACAGAATCTTAATTCATGAGCATTTCCATTGTTCTTTCCTGACTTTCATGCTATAATCATAAAGCCGCCATAATCAGCCATTCAGTTCAACAGACCCTCATTGAACAGCTATTTTGGACAAGGCTGGGAGGTAGGTGCAAAAAATAATACTGAATATTTGTTCAGTGTTCACACATGACAAAGTGCTTTCATACGCTTTAGAAAAAAACCTGAGCCCGGACTCAGGAGACCTGATTTCTAGATTTGCCTCTGCCATTTAATTGATGTTTGACCTCAGGTTGAATCTCTCTGCTCCTGTGTACATACGGGGGGCAGAATCCACGCCCTTTCTGTCTGAGAGGGTTTCTGGGCGATGCTCATGTGAGGTGCTCGTATTGTTCCATAGAATGACAAATTTCAGCCAATTACAAAAGTGGACTGCAAGGTTAAAACATTTTTTTAACTAGACCTAAGCTGAAAAAGGCCTTAGAGATCCTTGAGGGCAATGACTTTCCAGCTGTGTGCTGGGGGAGCCCAAAGGTATGTGGGGCCACCGTGATGATGAAGTGGGGTGTGGTGAGCAGGAAGGACTTGGGTCCCCACTGCCCGCTTTCACTGCCGGTTCTGGAACCAGATTGCTCACATATGTCTTTGGACAAGTTACTTCAACCCTTTGGGTTTTCTCCTCTGATATGGGCACACAGATTGCTGAAAAGCTTAGGTAAGTTAATTAGCATCCAGTTCAGAATCATGGTAGGCACAATTAACATTGCCTTTAATTTTATGGTCCACTTTGGGGTTCCTCCAAGGGTCAGATTTCACTGAAAATAATGTTTGAAGAATCATTGGTGGGGAGGGTATACCTCAGTGGTAGAGCACATGCTTAGCATGCTTAGCATGAGCAAGGTCTTGGATTCAATCCCCAGCACCTCCATAAAAAGAAAAATATTTATATATATAAAAGAATCATTGGCTTCTGTAGCTTTTTTTGGGGGGGTGGCAATTGGATTTTATTTATTTATTTTTGATGGAGGTACTGGGGATTGAACCCAGGACCTTGTGCATGCTAAGCATGCACTCTACCATTTGAGCTATACCCTACTCCATAACTTCTTTATTTTGCAGACGGAAAATTTACAGCCCAAGGAAGCCAGTCTTCATAGGAGAACCTGGCACACACAAACACACACACACATGCACACATGTCATCAATATCACAGGCATCACTTTCTGAGTAATCTCGCCATCACAGATCCAACAGCAAAGCTCTGCTAAACCAGTATCTTCAGTCACAGTGCTAGTGTTTCCAAATTCCCAACAGGTATGAATCTGTGGGATCTGGGAATGAGAAATTGGAATTCTCGAAATCTTAAGTTGTTCTTCAAGTACTTTTAACCATGGGTATCTTAAAATATTGTTTGATAAATAAGACATAGCTCCATAGTATTTTTAAATTTTTTTATTCTTATTTTTTATTGAAGTGTAGTCAATTTACAGTGTTAGTTTCAGGAGTTCAGCAAAGCGATTTGGTTACACATATACATACATACATATGTATTTTTTCAGTTTCTTTTCCATTACAACTCACTACAAGAAACTGGATATACTTCCCTGTGGTATAGAGTAGGTCCTTGTTGTTTATCTATTTTATATATAGGAATGTTAATCCCAGACCCCTTGATGGTAGTTATAAAGAGGGTTATAAAGAATAGTTACAGATGTTCACATACTGGAAAGTGCTAGTGAATAGTATCGGGCAATATTGGAATAACATAACATTCAGATCTCCCAGCAAGCATGAAATCACCACACAGAATCAAAAAATTGCCAAAGGACTTATTTTGCTTCCAACCTTGTTTTCTCTTGGAACTCTACTCATAGGATTTGACTAAAGTAGAGTATGCCTATAAACATTAATATTTATTTTATTTGCAAGAATGACACACCATTAAGCAGCATACAGAGCCACAAGCACAACTGCCAGCAAGGCCAACGGGAAGATTAAGACCCATTCTCCTCCCTGCTCTGGTCCTTAACCTTCAACCCCACGTGGCGGAGTTTCCTGCTCTTGCTTTTCACCTGACATCAGCGGATTCCTTCAAATGAGTAACGTCTGCATAGTGATGGCTGAGCTTTAATTCTCAGAGGAGAATGCTTTTCCTCATTTTCTCAATTTCTTGCCTGAATTTTTCCCGAGAATTGGCAAAGCATCGAAGTTTCCTGAAAAATACTAGAAAACAAAACGCAAACGCGGGAGACATGAAAGAAAGTCAAGAAAATTGAGATTCCAGGTCATGTGATTGGTCCAGACCACAGATGCTGTCCTTGTAGAGGACATTTGGAGAGGAAGGAGATTGTTGGGAACTGGCGTGGCTTCTCCGAGGAGGCGGTAACTGAGCGAGGTTTGCAGGATCTGTAAGACTTGAAAAGGCAACAGGATTCAAACGAAACATCCCGAGGAGACGAGCAACCTGGCAAAGGAGAGAGGGAGGTTAAACCTCAGAGACGGGTGCGTTTCAGGGAGGAAGAGCAGCTGGTCAGAGAGGACCCCAGAAGCCAGGTGTTAATATCCCAAGGATAGCAATGGATTGGTTTTTCCCTTGGTGTATTGATTTTATTAAGATTTTTAATTATAAAAGTAGCACATGGGAGAAAATCCATGTAATTCAGAAGGGCACAGGGTAAGAAATGAGACCCCCCCTTTTTCTCTCAGACCTTCAATCCTCATCAGCGTTCTCTTTGAATCATATACATTCACATGTAATAAATGAATACCCTTTTTCTTGTTAAACAAATGAAGTCACACCAAAAGATTGTTGCTATATGTTCTTTTAAAAAATGTAAATTAAAAAATTTATAAGTATAGACCTTCTTCTGTTTCAATACAGATATCTTTGTGCCCCTTATATTTAACTCTTCCAGGGTATTTTCATTGTATGGATATACCATAAATATTTTACCTCCCCTTTATGAACATCCAGTTACCTTGTTTCCCATTTTTTAAAAAATTATTAAAAATATTGCAATTGCTTTCTTGTTCCTCTACAGCTAGTCCCTTTTGCAAGTATGTCTTTATGGGATAAATTCCTAGAAGTGGAGAGGTCGAGTCACATGATGTGTGCACTTAAAATTTTGACAATTATTGCTAAGTGCCCCTCCAAGAAGATTGTAGCAGATTTACATTCTCAGCTGTGGTGTGTGAGGATGTTTCTTTGCATCCATGGGAAGTACCCTGGTTAATAGGCAGGGCTCTGAAGCCGGTCAGCCTGACATGAATCATCCGTTCACCGTCTCCTCACTAAGGACTTTGGGAAAGTTATTTAATCAAGCCCCTTGCATCTCTGTTTGCTCAGTTGAAAACAGGGACAAGAGTAGGATCTATCTCTTAAGGTGGTGATAGAATAAAATGAGCTGATGAGCCACATAAATGCTTCATCAGCACCGTGCCCACTGCAAGATCCGAACACACAGAGGCTTCTGCAACAGACCTTGTTGATTGATGCCCTGATCCTGTATCATTTACCGTTCTCATCTCTGTGCATGCTGCCCCATGTCAGCGCCTGTGTTTCTTTGCCTTTGGATTTGCTGGTTGCCCAGGGCTGCTTCCCCTGCACATGCTTATTGCTGGCCAGAAGGGCTGCGGAATTCATGACCACCCCACCTCCTGGCAACCTTTGGCTGAACTCTGATGGGAGTGGGTGTATAGGTACCCCAGCCCCTCACCTCTCAGAGGAGGTCACTCAGTGCTCCCATCTCCCTCCACACGCCCTCCAGCTTCCTCAGTGGCATCAAACTCCCGTCACCAGGGTAACTCGCTTCATTCCCCCACCCACTACCTCTGTTCCCAAAGATCCCTCCCAGATCCTGGGATCCCTCCCAAATCAACTAGTGGTACTCAAACACTTTCTAAGGGTCTGCTTCTGGAAGGTCTAAATGAGGACAGGTTTTGAACCTACTCCATCTGGGTTTTCTCCCTGCATTTTTTCTATTGAAGCAAAGTCAGTTTACAATGTGTTAATTTCTGGTGGACAGCATAATGTTTCAGGCAGACATATACATACATATATTTGTTTTTATATTCTTTTTCACTATAGGTTACTACAAGATATTGAATATAGTTCCCTGCTATACAGAAGAAACTTGTTGTTTATCTATCTTATATATAGTAGTTAGTATCTGCAAATCTCAAACTCCCAATTTATCCCTTCCCACCTCCTTCCCCACTAGTAACCATAAGTTTGTTTTCTACGTCTATGAGTCTGTTTCTGTTTTGTCAATAAGTTCATTTGTGTCTTTTTTTAAGATTCCACATATAAGTGGTATCACATGGTATTTTTCTCTTCTTGGCTTACTTCATTTAGAATAACGATCTCCAGGTCCATCCATATCATCTGTTTTTGTAAAAGATAACGGAATGTTTTAATTTTCATTTCTCTAATTCTGAGTGAGACTGGCCTTTTTTCCCATAGGTTACTGGCCAAATGCATTGCTTTCCTCTGCTCTCGGTCTGCTCTTGTACTCCGCTCATGTATCTATCAGGCTGTTTGTCTTTTCCATGTTGATGTGTAAGAGCTCTTTGTAAATAATAAAAATCAGCCCTTTGTCTATTATGTGATGCTGTTCCCCACATCGCTGCTTAGCCTCTGACTTCGGTGAGGACTTTTTTTCCCTTTTTTTTGGTCATACAGAAGTTTAAAATTTTGATGTAATCAACAAGAATGTGAGATTTCAAGTAACTGTGTCTTTCCATTCATTTATTGCTGTGGCTTTAGTTCTGCCCATAAAAGAGTCAAGTATGATGGAGAACATGCTTAGGCAAAAAGGGGCTTTGTGAAAATACTCTTCTGTATACAGATAGCTTAATATTATATTTACATAGTAATAAATTATAATAAAATTATATATAATTATATGTAATAATTTTTTATGTTATACACACAGTGAAATTCTAGCATTAATTTCTAATCTCTCTTCTCTGGAAATTATCCATGCGTGACTGCAGAAATTCTTTGTTTTCTTGTTTCAAAAACCAAAGTTTATAGCAGCAGCAGATTTCTCGGATCCAGGCTGGCCTGAATAGAAGTCAATTTCTATATTTAACATCCATCACAGAGAATTCTTGATTTTTCTGTGTGTAACGTCTCAGAGTTAAGTGTTGAGAATTATCACCTGCCTGTCTAAAGTTCCATCAGTCTCTCTTCTTTGGATCTTAGGATTTAAGGTTTGTTTGTTCGTTTATTTTCCCTCTGCCTCCGTTGATTCCTGTAAAGTGCCTGCAGCCCAGCCTTGGGAGGTTTGCAGGGTCCAGACCTGCCTGGCTCTGATTTAGCTGTGGCTGGAGGTTGGCTAGACTGCAGGGGTGGGGAGAGGGCGTTAGCATCCTTAGGAGGCATGCACATGAGTGGTTGCACAGGTCCACACCCGTGGCTTCAGGTGGAAAGTTCCACAGTTGTTCATGCGTGGATTCGTTGACTCTGGTCTTTTGTTAACGTCTCCCTGGGCTGCAGACACTTGGGGATGTGTGTGGTGGGGAGTCACTCTTTAACTTCTTTTTTCTAACCACTGTAGTGTCATGGGGACGTCAGACTCTCTTTTTTTTTTTTTTTTTCCACTTATCTAGATCACCAAATAATACTAAGAAATATGAAAGCATTTTTTTTTTCTTGTTCTTTAACCACGTCAGCCTGTTCCCACCTCAGGGCATGTCTGCTGGGTCTTCCCCTTTATTTAAGTCTCTGCTCGAATGTCCCTCCCTGGTGGCCACTCCGCCCACCTCATCTAAAGAAGCCACCTCTCCCCACGACTACGCCCCAGTCACTTTTTGGCGTTATTTATTTTTGCAAAACACTGATGTCCAGCTGGAGCTGTGTTGTTTACCGGCTGGCTCGCTTGTTGTGGTCTCCCTGCTAGAATATTCCTTCCACGATGGCAGGGACTCTGTCCTGGATCCCCAGCTCCTGATGGAGACACGGTAGGTGCTCCAAGTGATTGTGCCAACAGGATTGTTTCTATGCCAGGAGGGATCCAGGATGCTCAGTCGTGGGGACCAGTACTGGCCCCTCAGCTGGGGACAGCCTGACACCTTCTCCTTGGCTGCATGGTCACCATGCCCTGGAACAGACGCTTCCCAGTCTTCAAAGAGGACTGGGGACTCTGCCTAGACTCTGTCCAGAGCCTCACTTGTGTTTAAAACCCACAGAGGGACATACCTAACCCTGTGATTTCAAGCAGAACGTGGCACCTGCTCTGGGAAGTGGAGCTGAAAGACAGCACAGAAAAGAAAGGAAGGAAGGCCATTTGGAGAGGCGAGCGGAGCCTACGAGGGTGCGGGTTGGGGGAGGAGAAGGAAGGCTCGTCCTTAATAGGGTCCCCCAGGAGCCCAGGAGGAAAAGGACATGGCCTTGTAGACACCAGTCAGTCTTCCCAGTGCATGGGCCAGTCAACACAGGACCGGGAGATAAACTGCAGAACTTCAAGAAAACCAGCTCCTGGTTAAGAATATCAAAGGCAGCCCAGAGAGGTCAAGTGCGCTGTGTCATTCTCAGCCCCTCCGTCGGCGTCATTCTCTCTGCATTTCTGTCTTTTTCTCTGCCTTCATTCCTGTCTGTCTGTCTTACTCTTGCCCTTGATCTCTCTTCAATACTCTCTCTATGTTTTAAAACGTCTGTATCTCTCTCCTTCTGAGCTCCTTGTATGACGGACGTGGGGCCAGTTTTGCTTGCGAGCTCATCAGTCATCGTTTGCACGGATTCCATCAAAACTTTCTGTGACCAAATCAGATGAAAAGCAACCCATAAGCTGGGCTGAACAAAAGGGCTCTTAGGACTTGAAAAGGTTAGAGAAGACTGCAGGGGCTGCTCACACGGTTCGATCGTGTTCGAAGCTGGGGTTTTAATTTAGTTTTCCGATTTACCCCGTAGAAGTTCCTCACGGCTCAGCTGCTAATGCATTTCCAACTGAAATTTTGTAAATTATATTGGGAAACATTCTCAGCTAGAATAGATTGTGCAAGCTCTCATAATGGCTTCCCGCTGCTGCTTCTAGCAATATGGGGCTCTTCCGGAGAGATGTGTGTGTGTGGACGCGCGTCTTGAATCCTCCTCTTTATCCACGTGGCTGGGGGCTCTGTGTTCTCAGTGCCCCACCACGCACAAACTCAGACTTTCCATCAGCACTCCAGGCTGGCACTTCCCTTACCATCTTGCCAGGGCATCCTCTAAACACTTCACTTCCATTTTTAATAAAATCACCTTCCCCACAAGTTGACAAGAGGATGCCATGGCTTTTCTGTAGCTTAGCTCTGCCCATGCCTTTCCTCTGCTCTAAAGTCTTCCGCCAAAAAAAAATTTAAAATTTTTATTTTTAAGCCAGGCATGGAAGGTTATTCAGAATGTTGACCCCAATCTATTTTCCCAACAATATATGCTGTTACTCCTCTGCACAGATAAAATATCACTTCTCACCCCTGTCTGCTTTCCCCCTGGATGAAGACCCATCTTTCACCTGGACAAATGTGTAGCTTTCCTACCTGGCTTCTGCTTTGACCTTTGTCCCCTCCCCCACAAATACACACAGACGGGCGTCACTCCCAGAATAAAACTCAGTCTCCTAACTATGGTCTCCCAGGCCCTCTGTAATCACTCTATAGTGCTTTTTTCTCAAACATGTCACCCCTACTCCCACACCAACTCCTTCCCCCTGCAGGACCTTTTATTTGCTACTCCCTCCACCTAAAACCTTCTTCCCTTAGACAGTGCGTGTCTGGACACCTTAGTTCATTCAACCCTCTGCTCAAATCTCATGTCAAGATGCCTCTCCTGTCCATTTGACTTATGGGATAACGGTATTTATACATTGTCTCTCCACACATGGCAGAGAGAGCCCCCAAATCCATCCTCCACCTCTTCAATTCAGTTATAAAACCCTCAAGTTTTAGCTGGGAAGAGGGCCATCCAGCTGGAGACTATACTTTCCAGCTTCCCTTGCAGCTTGATGTGACCATGTGATTCAGATCTACCTAATGGGATGTGAGCAGAAGTGCTGTGTGCAACCCTCAGGTCAGGTCCTTTAAGGACACTGCCTGCCCTATGTATCCCTCTTTTCAGCCATGACCATGTGAGTGACAACATCCCACTGGGGGCTGGCAGAGCTGGTGGAAGGAACCTGAGTCCCTGGATGACTTGTGGGGTGAAGCCACCCTCCCTCCCCACCCCGGACTGCTTACCAGCTGGGACTTTCAGTGAGAGAGAGGCAAGCCTGTCTTGTTAAAGCATGGTTACTTAGTTTCTGTCAGGCAGGAGAGCCAAGTTTAGCTATGGACTAAAGTACCCCAGTGGATAGTCAGCTCCAAGCAGGCGGGGACCAGGGCTGTATCTGCAGCACTTGGACCCGTGACTGTCACATCGTAGGCGCCAAATAAGTAGTGGCTGAAGCTGTGAAATGAAAGCGGGAACAGGAAAGTGTCTGTGGGCCCAGGATGGCAGAGAAGAGGGCAAGAGGGCAGGGACTTAAACGCAAGGGTTCCTCTGCCTAACTGGCACTGTGGATACCCGTGGTCGGGACATGAGAACCCTAGACTGGGGACAGCAGCCTGACCTGGGTATTGCTGCCTCCCAGCCTGGGCAGCCTCTGAGATTCATCACCCTTCTGTCTCAGTTTCTCCTACTGCGAAATGGAAGCCATGGTAGTCATTCAGTTTCCATCAGGAAGATGCAGAGGCAGTGAGGGGTGGGCTCCACTGGGGAAGCCCACCAGTGCCCCTTGGGGGACGGGCTATCACTGTGCAATCAGGACTCGGACGCCTCACTCAAAGTTTTGCATCGCCAAGGTGTTTCCCACGACACCCTGCAGGGAGTTTTTTCCGGCTACAGCCCACCTGGCAGGCTCTGCTTCTACTGTCAGAGCAATGAGAGCCTGGCTACAAGGGAACAGCCGGGCTTAACCCAACCAGGAGAGGAGGAGGATCTGGTGAACTCAGGGCTTTTCCCTCTTTGCTTTGCTCAGAGGGGAGAAGAAAGCAGGCAGTGTGCTGACACAGGGGAGGAGCGATTTCCCCACGCCTCGTTGCAGAAAGCAGTAAAGCCGGCAAGCTGGTAGAGGGAACACCTATGCGTAGGGCAAACCCGAGCCTTCCCACGGGAATGACCAGAGCACAAGGTACGCCTTTCCAACCTCTGAGCAAGCAGCTCATCCGCATCTGAATAAGAAGCAGGGGGATTTCATTCCTATAACCCATCTGTGGATGTTGAAAGCATATCAACTCACAAAGCAGCCATGTGACTTTCAAGGTTTACTCAGTCATTCAGCAAGTATTATGCACCTACTGCATACCCTGCACTGTGCAGGTATGCCAAAATACAAGATAAAGAGGAAGGGAACAAGCTTTGTTGGGTGCCTATCGGGTGTTAAATCTCATGCCAGACTTTGCGTGCATTTTCTTATTTTGTCCTTACAGCACCCTGATGAGAGTCATGGTATTTTTATAGAGGATAAGGCTGAGACTCAGAGAGGTTAAGAAATGCACCCAAGGTCACACAGCCAGGAAGAGATGGAGCCCTGGACCAGCTGTCTCCTAAGACCATCTTCTTTTCCACAGCAAGTTCCTGCCCTCCCAGAACTGATTATTAGTCATTTCAATAATAATACTTACTATTATTATTATTATTTTCTTTATTTTAAAAATTCTTATTTGGTATATAACATGTATACCACCAAGTATATTCATTAGGTGCAGCTCAGTGAATTTTCACAAATCCACACACCCTGTCACCAGCAGCAAATCAAGAAGCAGAAGACTGAAGCACCCACAAAACCACCCTCACCCCCTTTCAGGGACCGCCCTCACCCCTCAGGGGAACCATGCTCCTGACTTCTAATAGCCCAGATTAGTTTTGAACTTGATATCAGTGGAATTACACAGGATGGACTCTTTGGTGTCTGGCTTCCTTCACTCCACATGGAGCTTATCCGCCTCATCCGTGCTGCTGTGTGACAGGGTGTGCAGATTTGTGACGTGGTAGCCTTCCATTCTCAGGGTTGTATAGTATTCCTTTGTGTGAATAGCCACCTGCTACTTATCTATGTGCTGCTGATGGGCATGGGGTCACTTTCCAGTTTTGTGCGGTTACAAATGATGCGTCTCTGAACAGGAGTCTCCCAATACGTGTCCTCCGGTAGACACATGGCTGCATCCTGCGGATGTGCACCTGGGGGAGATACGCTAAGTGTCTTGCAGGCAGTCTCCCACTGAGTTCCCACGGGGACCCAATGAGCTGCTACAATGATTAGCCTAATTTTACAGATGAGTTAGTTAAGGCTTGAAGTGATGTCCCCAAGTTCCCCCAGGTAGAAGCAGCAGACCACCTATGACCCCAGGTCTCACTTCAGAGCTTGAAACTTTAACTCCTGCCCTGTACAGTGACATCCATGCTTCAGTGCCATTATCTATGAGTTTAAAAAACCCCAGACAGACAAACAAGACCCACCTTAAGACAGGTGGCAGAGCAGGGCACCAACGCTGGAGCTGGACTGCCTGGCTCTAAGTCCCAGCCTCACCACTTAACCAGCTGTGTGACTTGGGACAAGCTGCTTCACCTTTCTGTGCCTCAATTTCCTCCTCTGTAAATTTGGGGTGATTGTGAGGATGAAATGGGTTAATACATGTCAAATACCTAGTGCATGCAGGCATTGCAAACACATAAAGCTAGCTGTTATTAATACTGTGGGGTGAGGAAGCCTGCATGGTTATTGAACAAAGCAAAACCTACAGGTAGGTTTGACACTGTGTGATTGGCATCAGATTGTGATAGCTAGAGGGCAGCTCAGTGGTCTTAAAGTCCAAAGAGCCCACTTTACAGAGGGGAAAGCTGAGGCTGGAGGAAGGGAAAGTCTTTCTCTGGGACACCGCCAGTTAAAGGGAGGGGCAAGGTCTCACTGACGGCTCTTCCGTATAAGAAGGGCAAAAGCTTATTTGTGTTCCTTTTGCTCCATTAAAAAGCTTTTAAATCAGTAGCAGAACTCTTCAACCTCATCTTTTCCTCCAGCCACTGATCTTGGTCCTCTCTTAAAATTTCATCGTCAAGCAAAGTCTTCTGGTGAAAGTGAGTGATTCCTTCCGCTTTCCTTTACTCTTCCCCAGTTTGGGTCCTAAAAGTCTTGCTTCAGAAACCGGGTCAACCAGGTCCGGCTCCCAGCCCACCACCTGGCTGTTTTGCTCAGTTTCCCTGGAGTTAACCCTTCTGTGAGCCTGTGTGGTTCACTGAGCGGCCTCGTAGGAACCCGGGGAGCCAACACTTGCATTGAAGCAGTTGTTTTCCGAAAAGGAGACACGAGCAACCCTTCCAGAGAAGAGCAGATAGAAAATGCAGACCATCTCTAGAAATATGTAGCTGGACATCTGAGTGTCCGGATTTTGCACGCTGTTCCTCAGCTGACATCCAGCTCACGCACTGAACCTCAGCTGATGGGCACACCCGATCGAGGAGACTGTGCGTGTGGATGTGCCCTGGCGCACACACTTGCACACATGTGCTTAGGTACCTGTTTTGCTCACCGCCACCCCCCCGCCTCAAGCTACATAGAATAGAAACTTGGCAAATTCTTATCAAATGACTAAGAACATATGTGTTTTGTACGTTCAGGACTGTGCTTTTCCACTGAATTACAGACTGGCTTTGAGTCTCAATTCTACTCATTTTAAAGGAACGCACACACAAACGCCCACAGGAGCTTGTAGTAATATAAACAGTGAAAGAGGGAGATTAGTCCACAGGAAGCAGGGCTCCCCCACTCTATCTAAAGGGGGCAGCCTCTACTCACTTCCAGTGTCTGCTGCCAAATAGCAAATCTGGATTTTTTTTTTTTTTTTAAGAGGGAAGGGGGTCAAGTTTTCTGATTTTCAAATGTTGGAAGCTCATAAAAAACACAAACCAAACCAGACCAAAAATATTGCACGGGCCAAATAAAACAGAACCGAAGGCTGCACTGGGTTCTCAGGCCCCTAGGTTTGCAACCTCTGACTTTTGAGTTACGGAAGTGTGGGCATATCACGGAGCCTCCCCACGCCCCAGTTTCCTCAGCTATAAAACGAGAAGTCCACTCCCTGCCCTCATTTTCTGTCCATGTGCTGTGAGGCACGCGTGCGAGCGCACATGTAAGATGTTACCGCCTTGCGAGCCGCAGTGACTCAGCGATCTGTAGGTAGCGACACTTTCATGATGCATATAAATTTCCTAAATACACTTGTCTGAAAGGCGTAGTGCTTCTCCCACAAAGTCAGCTGTGCCAGGCATCTTCTTCCTTCTCCTTTTCCTGAGAACTTTAGGTAGTAAATACAGTCCTGGCTTCGAAAGGAATTTTTTTTAAACGAAGTAAAAATTCCTCTGAATTTAAAGCCAATCCACCCAGTCACTGGAATAAGGGAAACTTAAGTGTTTTAGTGGGATCCAGCCTCCCAGGTCAGGTGGGGGAGCAGATAGGTGTTGGCAGACCTATCAGTCAGGGTTCCATTTGAGAAGCAGGCTCTACTAGGAGATGAGTCTGTTCCAGGGATTTGACGTGATGCACGAGGTGGGCGTGCTGGTTAAGCTGTCTCTGAAAGGCTGCTCTCCCACATCTGATGCTGGAACCTGTCCTCAGGGTAGCAGTTGGGAAAGGAAGATGCAAGTAAAGTCCCGAACGAGCCTGATGAGATCGAGCCTGATGAGATCAGAAGCTGGCACCCCCAAGGACAGAGGGAAATCTCATTGTCTCTGATCTTGGTGGGGCAGGCTCTCGCAGAGTTGCTGAAGGAAGATGCAGGGGAGGGTGGGGTTTGCAGGTCCCGCTGCTGTTTCGTTCCGATTTGATGAGCCAGCAGATGTGGCTACAAAATGCCTCATGCTTCCCTTTCACCCTCCAGATCTCCCCAAAGAACCCTTCTGTGGTCCACGCGAGCTGGAACTCTAAACGGAAGAGGACTCTGGGGAATATAGTCCAGCTGAGCTGAACTGATCCTGTCTGTCCAAAGCCACCATGGCAGATAAAATGGGATTCAGTTATGCCAAACAAGAGACAATGTTTTATCCCAGTGATGGGACAGGAAGCTTGGTGGACGACACCAATGACTGCTTGTTCTAAGGACTAGAGAGCTGGGTTTGGGCCAACTGGCCAAAGACAATAGGTCTCGAGATAGGGAGAGGCAAGGATCAGAGCGGAGGGGAGACGGGATGAAGGCTTCTGTGTGCCCTGGTCTGAATATCTGTGTCCTCCCAAAACCCATATGTTAAAATCCGCATGCCCGGTGTGATGGTGTTAGGAGGTGGGGCCTTTGGGAGGAAATGAGGTTCAGGGTGGAACCCTTGTGAATAGGATTAGGGATCATATAAGAGACAGCACAGGGCTCCCTAGTCCCTTCCACCAAGTGAGGCTATGACAGGAAGTCTGCAACCCAGAAGAGGGTCTTCCCCAGAACACAGTCGTGCTAGTACCTGCTCATGGATGGATGAGATATCAGTTTTGCTGTTCATAAGCCACCAGTCTGTGGCATTCTGTTACAGCAGCCCAGACGAACTAAGGCACACAGTCACCGTCAATCCAGAGCCTTTGGGGAGCTCAAGAGAAGGGGAGAGGCCTGGCTCCTGCTGCAGGGGTGTGTGATCCAGGCAAGGGAGCCCTGCTGGGAGGGAGACGGCAGGGAGGAGGCATGCCACGTGTAAGCACCCTCACAGGCCAGCCGTGGAAACAGGAAAAGGTCTTGACAAAGAGGGGCGGTGCCTAGGGGGTCAAACTCTTCAGAAAGACTTTAAGGAGGAGGGTCAGCAGGGGATTTATTCACACGTGTGACGAACCTTCACATCCTGACAGACAGCACGCTGGCCCAAGGGGAGGGGTGGAGACGTCTAAAACTCGGTCACCACCTGGAGAAGCTGCTAGTGTGTGTGAGGGAGAGAAAGGCCACATCATGGCCAACTGACAACAGCTTAGTTCAGAGATAAAGATCAGCAGGGTTAAAAAATAAGTAAAATAGAACAAAACAAAGTAGGCTTTGTAGAGTGTTTTAGAAGAATTCTCTCCTCAGAAATCACCCCTGGTCACCTCACCCAGGGTCCAGACTCTCTCACCCCCTCTGCTCCCTGTGGGGCCGAGCACCTGACTGAGGGGCAGCTGGCCCATGGGTTCCAGGCTGAGCCCACCAGATCCCCTCTTTCTCTGAAGAATTTGAAGCAAGAGACACTGAGAGCAGTGAGGAATGGGGGGGTTAGCCTCAGAGCTCGAAGCAGAAAGGTTGGGGGAGGCAGGTGCTCAGAGAAAGTGGCCACCTTGTGCCACACGTAGGCTGATGTGTGATGAGAAACTACTCAAGAGGGAGCCCGTGTGGGACAGAGACCCCTCCTTGAAAGGGGAGCCCGCTCCCTGAGCCTCCCCACCCCGGAAGGTAAGTCAGCCTCAGGACGCCCTGACCCCTATAAGAGAGTTCTTTGTTTGAATCTTCCAGGTCCCTGTGTCCTTATAACCATTGCCACCACCCTGGTGCCCTTCCCTTTAGGTAAATGAGGAGAATGCTGGTTAGAACAGCTCCTCGCCTAGAACAAAGCTACACGGCCACCTCAGCCTGTCCTCACAAGAGCCCTATCAAGCGGAAACCATCGGGATCCTCCCCTTTCTGATAAGCAAACAGAGGCTCAGAATTTCTGTGGCCAAGGACAGCCAGTAGTGTGGGGAAGGGCCGGAGCCCCATCCTGGGCCTTTGGGCCCGAAATCTTCGCTCTGCTGCTCCGCTAACTGGTTCCTCTGGGGTCCAGCAAGTTTAAGGACTTTAGGTTGGAGGCTGGAATTTGTTTGTGTCTTTGAGCGACGCTAGGCGTCTGGTGAGGGCAGAGGCCTGAGGGCTCATTTGAGACTCAGGAAGCAGGGCTTCTGCTTCTAGGGGTGCAGCGGAGGGGAGGTGCGGGGGGGTTCACACGTGTGAACCATGACCCGAGGCCTCTGACAATGAGGTGACAATTCTGAACTCAGCTCCCATCTTTCCATGGAAGGGGGACAAACCGGGTCTTCACATCTGCTGAGGGGGCTGTTCAGAAAGAGCGACATGTTAGTAAGTGAGCTGTGTGGTCACACTGGTCCTGAAGGAGGCTTTAAACAAACGACCCAAAGAAAATGCTCCTGTCCTTATCATCACCTTTCTGGGACTAATTATAAGAAATAACTCCTTAAGAAGAAAAAAAAAAATCTGCATGCAAAATGATAGCTGGGGGGGGGAGGGGCGTGCCACCCTCCTCTCTGGACCCTGCTTTCTGGTCTGTCATGTGAGGTCTGCGAGCCCGGGCACCCACAGGCACTCTCTAAGTGGCAGTGCCAGGCTAGCTTACCTTCATCTCTGTGCCCGGTCTCCCGCCCCAGCCCCGCACAGGAAGACGGCCTTGGCCTCCTCAGACCTGAGCCTTGGGTGCCTGAGTCACGCCCTGGCCCCACAGTCAGCTGCACGACCCCACGGCCTGTCCACCACCTCAGGGCCCAGCTCCCTGCCTGGTGTCCTGGGCCCCAGCCCCACTGGCAGCATTTCTGGTCTTTAAACACACCTGCCCCAGGGCCTTTCCCGCCACATGTCCCTTTGCCTGGAGCTTTGATGGCTCCTTCCGAAACCCCACAGGCTGGAGGGACCTAAACCATTTATTCTCTCCCAGTTCTGGAGGCTGGAAACCTGAGGTCAAGGTGTCTGCAGGCTTGGTTCCTCCTGAGGCCTCTCTCCTTGGCTTGCAGACACCACCTCCTTTCTCCCTGTGTCCTCACAGGGTCTTCCCTCTGTGTGCACACATCCCCGGCCCCTGTGGGTGTCCACGTTTCCTCTTTTTACAAGAAAATCTGTCAGACAAGATTAGGGCCCACCTAGGGCCTCACTTAAACTTAATAACCTCTTTAAAGGCCCTATCTTCAAATATAGTCACATTCACATTTGGCTTTTCCTTGGCCAAAGGCATCGTCTGCACAGGAAGCCACACACCCAGGGGCCGTGTCTGCCCAGAGGGCCACCTTCTCCAAATTCTTCTAAAGGCATCACATAGATGAGTGGGGGCATGCTGACCCCCTACCTGCACCCCGATGCCTGCAAACCCTCTGACTTCTCATTCCGCCGCCCCCCCCCGTTTGGTTTCTTTAGTGCACTTGCAACCACCTGTCCTGCGGTTGAGTGCTCTGTTTTGTTTTTCAAAGGGACCTTGCCTTGTTCAGTGTCACCACCTCAGCCGCTTAGGCAGCACCTGGCACTGGAGTAAATCTCCATCAGAGGAGGAAAAGGGCTGACTGACCCTCCCGAAGGCCTCCTGAGAGATGCTGGGACGCTCTCCTCGTCTCCCGGGTCCGTGAGCTCACGCCTGGAGGCAGGGGCATCGGGCGGGAGAACCCGGAGGCTTCCCAAGGACGAGGTACAGAAAGGAGTTCACCGGGGGTCCGGGGGGCTGCTGGCTGGCCTGAACCCCGGCTGGTGGAAATGCTGAGTGAGATGGAAAAACGGAAAAACGTCTCGAGCAGAGAGGAAGGAGCCGAGTGAGCCTTGGAGACACATAAGGGGCGCTGATGGGGGAGGGAGGAAGAAAGCACGAGAGCCTGTGAAAGAGCCCACAGTCTGCATAAAAACGCCACGGAGGGCCGAGCTGGCCCCAGATTGGTGGGAAGCGTGCAAGGCCCAGACGGAGGAGCCCTCTGCGTCTGGGAGGGCAGCCCGTAATACCTGCGAGGACAGCGTGTAAATCACTCCCGCGGCTGGCAGGTTGCAGAAGACATTACCCTCTAAGGAAAATCGTTTCCTGACCCCCTGGTTCATCTATTTCAGGGTGTTGTTTTTGGAATAATTGCAGGCATATAACTTGCAAAAGCATCATTTGAATATTTTTCTTGAGGCCTGGTGAACGCCAGAGCCTCCCAATTCCCTTTTCCTGCTCAGGATTGCCCGGCCGGGTCACTGCAAGCCCAGAGGAACATTCTGGAGAATTCCTTTCCTCGGCTCAGTGGGCCATTGTGCATCCAGGGTGGTATTTTTCCTCGCAGGTGGACATATTCATCTGGGGGGTTGTTGTTAAGTTGTACAAGGTCCTGGGAAGTGGCCTATTGTTTAGGGGTGGAAGGCAAAGTCGCACAAGGAATGACATTCTTATTAGAGGTTTGATGAATACAATGCAATCATGAAGTTTCCTTTGTTCTCGCCTCAGGGGCCCACAATTGTTCATCTATAACCTGCTCTATGGATTCAAACTTATGAATCATTTGAAAGCAAAATTTTGTGTAAGGACTGAAGTGGAAAATGAGACCTTGATGAAATGAACTGTCAGACTGGCCCCATTTTCCTCCCCAGTGGATGCAAAGTGGCAGATTCTCGAGTTTCTCCCCGAGAGAGAGGGTTTGGGGGAGCCGGAATGGGCAAGACAGGAGAAGGCCGGGATGCTCATGGGTGAGGGGAGCATCCTTGCCCCCTCGTGCACAGGTGTGGACGAGACCTGAGACTCCAGGTGAGACCTCTGGATTGGCCACTGCTTCCTGGGGAGGCAGGCCTTCCTCCACTTCCCACCCTGGTTTGCTGCCCGGTCTAGGAAGCTGGGCTGGAAAGGGTTCAGCCTTCCTGGCCAGAGCTCATCATGGGAATTCTAACTTCTTATACCTACAGAGCACTTAAGGATTTATAAACTGTTTTTACAGCCACGGTCCCATTTGATTTCACCACATCCTTGGGAGGTGAGCAGGACTGGGTTTATTATCTCCATTAGACAGATGAACAAACTGAGGAAGGGAGAGGAAGGTGATGTGATCAGATCACCGAGTGAGGACTCCAACCCAGTTCTCCTGACCTGCATTCCAGTGCCCCCACATGCCCCTTCAGGGGGTCCAGGCCCTAGGACAGAAAGTTGAGCCCCTGGGAAAGGAAATGGGTCTACTCCTCTTTACAGTAAGAGTGTGCGGTGGACAGAGTCCCAACCCAGATGATTTGTGGAAGAGGTGTGACTTTTTGGGGTATATTGTCTGTCCCCCTATGGAGTGTGAGGTCCATGGAATCAGGGAAATTGGTCTGTTCTGTTCACTTTTGTTTCCCCAGCATCTAGAAGAATGCCTGGCACATAGTAGGTGCTCAGGACATATTTGATGAGTGAATTCGTGGATAGACACATGCATGAGGCAATCGCTCTCAGGACCAAGGGTCCCCTTCTCTGGGCATCCCCTCGTCTCCCTCCTCTGGACCCTCAGACCCTTCCTGGCTCTTTCCTCCCTGAGAGCATCTGTGTCCAAGGACCCAGGAGTCCCGGTCAGAGGACAGAAGCATCTCAGCCACAAGCCATCCTGGAAAGAGAAGACTGCAGCTGGGGCCGTGTCTCATGTCATGCTCCTCAGACAGTCTTTTCTCTAATTCTTCAAAAAACAACAAAAAAACCCCAGCAAGATATTGGTCTGTCTTTCTTTGGAATAAAATCAATCGACCAATTCACAATTATTCTGAAGACATGATTTGAGTAGCACCTCTGCGGTGGACATTGTACTCGGCTCTGCAGAGGCCACAGCGGACAGGGGGCCACCCTCCCATGAGTGGGGCCTCTGAGGGTGAAGGGGGGCGTCGGGGCCACCCGCCAGCCAGCCCCTTCCCCCAGAGCTCTAGTCGGTACTGCTGCATCACAGTCTGTCTTAAGTTTGGTGGGTGAACCAATAACAGTCATTTATTATTATGATTATGATTATGATTATTGTTACTATTGTTACTATTGTCACTGTCACTATTATTGGGGTTGAGTGAGTGTGGTGGCTCTGGGCTGGGGCCCCTATTGCAATGGCAGTCAGATGGTGGCTGGAGTCATCCTGAAAGCCCCTTCTCTCTCCTGGCTGGTGGGCAAAGGTGGCTGTTGGTGTCTGCATGTGACCCACATCACAGCCTGGCAAGGGGAATCCAAGAGAAAGTGTCCCAAGAGAGAGCCAGGTAGAAGCAGGGTCCCCTTCTGTGACCTAGGAAGTCACATAGGGTCCCTGCCACCATACTCCTGTTGACGTCATCACAAAGGTCCATTCAGGGATGAAGGGAAAGGACAGAGGTTACACCTTGATGCGGGGTGGGGGTGGGGCCTTACTGTAAGAAGAGGGTGTCAGATGGAAGAAATTGTGGATATTCGGGACAACGCAGCCAGCCCGCCCCACAGATCGTGGGGAGGAGGATGGACCTTGATCCTCTTCATTCCTTCTTCCTCCCTCCCTCCCTCCCTCTTGTCTGTCTGGTTCTCAGAGACGCATTACAGCTGCCAGGTCAGCCCACCAGCCAGGAGCCGGGTAGGGGGGGATTCTGGCTCCTCAGCTGTCTGACCAGAATGACAGCAGTGCAACCCTGCCTGCCGGATGTGATTGCTGGAGTGAGCATGGGGCGGCTGGAAGGAAAGAATATTTAGAGTCTGACAAGCTGGCTGTGAATCCCAGTTCCTTCTTCCTAGTTCTCTGCCCTGAGGACAAAAATAATAATATTGATATATTTTCTGTCACTGCTTTTGGAGTACTTGCCAGGATCAGGCCCAGACTACAGCTCTTCCTGTTTATTTTCCTACTTAAACTTCACACCAACCCAGTACCCAAGAGGTGGGTATCAATATGCCCTTTTTATAGCTTAGGAAACTGAGGTTCAGAGAGGTTAAGCCATTTGTCTAAGGTCACACAGCTAAGTGGCAGAACTGAACCTGGAAAGGAGCCTGTCTGCCTTGAAGTTGGAGCTGTTATTCCACCTCCCTATTTACTTAAACCGCAAAATGCTGAGTTTGTCATCCAGGACTAATAGGGCTCCTAACGCCAACCATGCAGGCTCATTCTGAGTGATGCTGGGAAGGTGTCACTGCAGATGGTGGTGGGGACAGCCTGGCTCTGTGCCAGATATGAAAGAGGAAGCAAGCCAGCAATGGCTTCAGGTTCCTTAGAACCAAGCCCCCACAGCCTTGAGAACAAGCAATTTCCAGATGTTTTGCCAGCTCTCCGCAGCCTGCCCCCTGCCCCTTCCCTCCCTCTCCTCCCCCAGCCTCTATCCCTACCGTCCTCTGGGCTTCCCAAACCTGCAGGGCTTGCAGCCTCCTCGCTGCTCCCACCAGCTGAAGAAACAGCCTGGGAAAGGCGACAGTTTTAAAGGGGAAGCACCGTGTTGAGAGAGCCGTATTTGGGAGGTCCTTGACGCCAACCAGAATAACAAGTGGAGTCTGATGTTTCTTTCTTCGTGAGCGCTGATGAAACAAGAAAAAACACAAGCAGGAACCCTTAGAGGTGTTGAGTGTGTGTTTGTTGGGCACAGGGGCATCTTTTGTGATTGGGTGAGCCTGAATTTTGCCTGAGTCCTTGAGAAGGGTACGCTGGGAAATTCCCAGTAACTGATGGCTTCCATGGCTCCAGCATTGCCCCTTTACATCAAAATCCGAATCCTCGCTCAGAACCCTCCAATGGCTTCTCACCTCCACCATTGTAACCCCCAAGTCCTCATTACAGCTAGCCATGAGGTCAGTATTCTCTGTCCACCTCTCTAACCTGACTAGCCTCCCCCAGGCCACCCCAAACACAATGAACTTCCTCTTTGCCCCTCTCCAAACCCTCCAAGCTCACTCCTGTCTGGGGGCTTTTACACTAGAGTTCCCTCTGCACCACCCCTCACCCACCCAAGCCATCTTTCACATGTTTCCCTCTACTTTCCTATCTCCTCCTCCAAGCAGCCCCGCCCCGACCACCCCGTCTACAGCAGCCACCCCTCCTCCACCTGTTTCTGTCCCCTTACCTTGTTTTCTTTTCCTTCATGGCTCTTATTTTTGTCACCACCGGAAATTATGCTGCTATTATGTGAAGTCTGTCTTCCCTCCAGCTAGAATTCTTGGGGCAGAGACAGCGTCAGGAACTTTGGTGGAACGTGGTAGGATCTTGGTTAATATTTGGTGAATGAATGAATACATGAATGAATGAATGAAAAGTTCTTTCTGGAAACTGGCTACAGTTATATAAAGGGATCAAGAGCCATTGCAGTCAGTTCTCCAAGAGGAGGGGGTGCCCCAGGAAGCCCCAGGGGAAGGTGGGGATAGGCAGGTAAGGCAGGGAGGAGAGAGGCAGCCCTGCTGCCCTGCCGATGAGGACCCACAGGTGAGATGGGAGGCCTCAGACGGGACAAGGAGTCTATTCTATTTCTTATGCCACACTCGGTCCTCAGCTGTGGGAGAATTGCAGGGGTGAAGGGATTAGACGTCAGACTCAAGTTTTGCGTCCCAGCTCTACAGCTTCCTATCTTTGTGCCAGAAGAACAGTCAAGCAACCACTCTGAGCCTCAGTTTCTTCTTCTGTGCAGTGATGCTAATAACAAGATAGCTCTTGTGAGAATCAAACAGCAGATGCATGCAAAACTCTTGCACTCAGTCAATATTTTATCGGTTCACAGAGGTGACCGTTTTGTAGCCTCTGTCTTCTGGGAAAATACTGCCCAACATCCAAGCTCCATCTCCACCTGAGGATGTGGATTTGCTCATCAGAATATATTTTTCTTTCCTTTCATATTTCGCAAGAGTTTGCTCACTTTAGGGGAAATGCACAGACCTGGCTTAGAACACCCGGGCAGCAGGGTCCTGGCTCTGCTGGGTGGCCTGAGATCATCAATTTGCAGCAGGCTTGCCTTCCACATCAGCAATGAGATTAACAATGATCTTTGATCCCTCCACCCACATATACCCACCAGGTTGCTCTGAGAATAAGATATTGAATCTTTTGTGTCTAAAATTTTGTATCTTTCATTGGATCTTAATTAGAGATTTGTTTCCATGAACTATAAAGCACTATATATATTTTTCCAAAAGTAAGTATGTCCATTTACGGAATTCCATATGTTTATCTCCAGGAGTGTTGTGATGAAGACTCTGGATGTAGACAATGTAAGTTCAAACCTTGGCTCATCCATCTCCCAGGTGTGATCTCAGGCAAGTATGCCTTCTCTCCGCTGCTGGTTCCATCATCTTAAAATGAAAAAACAAGAAGGCCCATCTGGCAGATTTGAAGAGTACATGAAAAAAACATATATAGCTGTGCACCAGTGTTCCTAAAGGCATCATTCATAATACCCAAAGAATGGAAACAACCCAAATGTCCATTGACAGATGAATGGATAAACAAAATGCAGTCTATACATACAATGGCATATTATGCAGTCTTGAAAAGGAGGGAAAATCTGACACATAATACAACATGGATGCACTTTGAAAACATTATGCTAAGTGAATGAAGTTAGTCTCCAAAGGGCAAATATCATATGATTTCACTCATATGAGATATTAGACTAGTCAAATTCATAGAAACAAAAAGTAGAATGGTGGTTTCCAGAAGCTGGAGAAAGGAAGAATGCAGAATTAGTGCTTAATGGGTACAGAGGTTCAGTTTTGAAAGTGAAAAAAGTTCTGGAGATGCATGGGGGTGATGGTTGCACAACAACATGAGTGGATTTAATGCCACTGAACTGTACACTTGAAAAGAGTTAAAACAATGAGTTTTGTGTTGTGTATATTCGACCATAATAAAAAACAAAAATTTTAAAAATATATGAAGTACTCACCATGGTGCCTGGCATGATGAATGTTTGGTTTAAAGAATAAAAAACCTAAAATAGGATGCACTTCACAAGAACAGGTGATATTAACATGCTTTTTAACCTGTAATGTGCCATCAAATATACAGTGTTCCCACCACACTTTACTTGCAAAGTGAGTTCCCCAAATTTTTGGTGGGATTGACCCAATGGGACAGTCATTTCTGGAAATGTTTCCTTTTCTATCAGTGACCTCCCTGCTCATCAGCCTCTCTCTCTCTCTGCTGATGTCTCTGTAAACTCATGCAGATGGGCATCTGGGCAACTCACTATTTACAGAAAACCAAAAACAAATCACACTTTAATTTGCTGGTCTGATGAGTCCTGATCTCTGTGATCTGTGATTTGTTGGATGTTGTGTTTTAAAGCAAGACTCAGCAGCGTGAGGTTTGGCGGTGCGGGAGAAAGGGTTTTGCCCGAGTGTGGGTAATCTGGGACACACAGCCCACCAATCCTCAGTGGCTTCTCCAGTGTTATGGTGTGTGCATCCCCAGTGCTCGAGTTGTGATCCCAAGTCCCATGTCCATCCAGCAGGAAAAGAGATCTGAGCTCTTTGGCCAGCTTGGAGGCAACCAGAAGTTCTCTTACTTTGAAATGATTTCGTCCTCACTTGCCTTGGAAGGATGCTGCCACATCCTCGCTGACACGGGGTACTCAAGCTCAGGGAGTGTCACCAGGGTGTAAGACTCTTCCTTCTGTTCTTCTCCAGCCAAGTCCAGGGTGGGTGGCAGGGAGGAGGCCTGAGTCGTAGCTCTGCCATCAACATCCCAGGAAACCAGTAGGGACTCATCAGACTTTCCTGAACCTCAGTCTTGCTCACTTTAAAAGCACGACTCATGGTTCAGGTCCTCCTCCAGGCAAGGATGACCAGGAGGCTGGCCACAGAGATGCGAAGGGGCTGGTCATGAGGCCGGCTTTGGGATGAGAGCCAGCGGGGTCCTGTAGGTAGAAGGTCTGGGTTTGAGATCTCAGCTCTGCCACTTACTGACCTGCCTCAGTTTCCCCATTTGTAAGTGATAAAAACTCCTGCCTACTTCATGGTGTTACTATAAGAATTAGCTACGTTGATTTTAGCGGAGTAACCAGCGACAGGCAAGAGCATCTTTGGGAAGGCCGGATCACTGCTGCCTTGCCCAACGGCACAGCCTGAACACGCGTGGCTCTGGGAAGTGGCCTAGTGGGGGCACAGACGTGACGGGTGGACTAGGATTGGTAAAAGACAGATTGTGACATAATGATCAACACAGAAGCTGCCTGGAGATTGTCTAAAAGCTTCTCATTTCTTTCATTAACTCTCATGACCAGAGAACAGAAATAAAGTCAGGTAAGTTAAGAGGGCATGTGGCAGCTTGAGGGGGAAGAAAATGAATTTTGATGTCAAATAATCTTGAGTTCAGATCAAATCTAGCTGTGTGGCTTTGGGAAATTTGTGTAACCTCTCTGAGCCTCAGTTTCTGTATTTATAAGGTGTGAGTAGCCATCCTTTCCCTTTCAAGGTTCTTGTGAGCATTAGATGAGATAAGTGAATAACATAGCCCTTTTGCCTTTTTTTTTTAAGGTGAATCTTTAATTTAATTTAATATAATTTTGTATTTATTATTATTATTTTTAAGTGAAATACAATCAGTTATAATGTGTCAATTTCTGGTGTACAGCAAAATGTCCCAGTCATGCACATACATACATATATTTGTTCTCATGTTCTTTGTCTTTTTTTTTTCAATTGTATGATTTATTTTTGTCTTTAATTAAATATGGTTGCAACATTTTGTCACTCCTTCTATGGAGAGGCAGAATTGAATTCTCCACTTCTGAACAGGCGCCAGACAGTGAAAATGATGTCATGTAACTTTGGAAGAGAGGACTCAGAGGCCATGCAGCTCTTGCCTTGGAACACCACCCTGAGACCACCAGGTAAGAAAGCTGGTCTAGCCTCCGGGAGGGTGAGAGGCTGCACAGAGGGGCTCCCAGGGCCCCAGCCAAACTTCCCAACACCGATGCCAGATGTGTGAGTGAAGTGGGATCTTCTAGCCTCGCTGACCTCCCAGCAGAAACAAGGACAGCTGCCCAGCCCACTTACAGAACAGTGAGCAACAATAAGCCATTGTTACGTTCAGTCATCACGTTTTGGGGTGGTTTGTCCCATAGCAAAGACGGCCTGAAACGGTCCTCCACATAGACCGGTTGAACTGATTAATAGTAAAGATGAAAGTTTTTTGGAAAATACAGCATGTGCTTTTAAGCACAAGCTGCTGTGATGATGATGATTACTCATACAGATTAGCTATAATAATAATATAAGGTAATACGACATAATCATGATTGTTGGTTGGTGATTTCTCATCTCCTGTCTCCTGGGAGAAGACCACAGTTGGCTGGAACAGGCTTCGAGAGGCTCAAACGAGCAGCAACCCTCTCTGCAGACAAACGTGTTAAATCTCTGTCTTTTCACGTCTGTCGTGGCTCTGCGCTGCCTCGGTGCTGTGGCACCTGGGATGGTGCCACGGCATCTATTAATCTTGCACTACGTGGCAGCGTTGCACTCAAGTGCCATGCTCTCGGCTGCCTGTGTGGGGCATGGAGCCTATTTTTAGTGGTTTACATCTATAATTATGTATGTTTCACTGCCTCTCAAATGCATATTTGCTCCAGGGAGAGGTTATGGTTATATAATCTCAGTTGTTTTTGATAGGGCAAAATGTGTTATACCAACCTGCCAAGTCTCATTCAGCCAGACAAAACGGTCCAACTGTTTCTTCCTCACTCAGACACCCAGGGAACCAGGGATGAAATTTAAAATATCTAAGCACTGGTAAATCAGGGGCGCTGACAAATCAGAAGGGAACTGGCCATGACATGACTTGGTGTTTATGGGGTATATTAATTCAGCTACTAAGGGCTCTTAGTCTATGAATCCATTGGTGATTTTCAGAAACTGAAGTTCCCTTCAAAGAAACTAGACAACTGGGAAGTGGGGTTTGGTATAATGTTGGTCTTAACAGGATGGCATCAATCTTGTTGATGGCCTGGGTCAGTTTCCCAAGATATCATGCCCTTGGCCAAGAAGTTTCTCCAATGGCAGTTTCTACCCCAGGAGGAAGAAGAACTGGAAAAGTCAAAGCAAAGTTTGGGCCCCAGCGAGGGAGATCTGGGCCTGGGACCAGCAGATGGTGCAGGTGACCTAGGGAGGTTGCAGCTGTGGCGGACTGGAGGAGGTCAGGGAGGCATCCGCTGGGCTTGGAGCTGCAAAGATCCAGGCAGGGAGATGACTTGGGGGTCAAGGCAACTGAGTATCTGGCAGCAGGAAGCAAGCAGATATGGGCCAGGAAGAAAGCAGGCAATCTAAAGATGCCCCGAGAAAAGGTATTTTGCCTGGGGAAAACAGACCATCTTTTACTCATTCACTCATTACTCAATCATTTCTTCACTCAACAAACATTGGCAAATAGCCACTGTGAACCAGATACTGTCCTAGTTACTGGGGAAACCTAATAGTTTCCCTATGGATCCAGCTTACTTACAGGGTAACTTTTTCCCCAATATATTAAAATATGCAAGTAGAAAATTTAGAAAATAGAGAAAAGTGCACAGAAAAAAATCTGGATTCTCAACTCTTAGAGAAAGTCCCTGTTCGTAGCTTATACACATCCTTCTTACTATTTGTACATAATATGTATTTTTTAACCTCAGAATTGGAATCATTGATATAAACTATTTTTCATTTGGTATTATCTTGTGAAAGTTTCCTACATGTCTAATATCCTTTATGAATATGACTTAATGGATAAAAGGGAATTCCATCTTAGAAATATGCAATAAATTATTTAATTAACCCCAATTGTTGGTCATACTTGTTATCTCCCAATAAAGAATTTTACCTCCTGCCAAAATTGTCATTTGTATGGCATGAAAACGTGCCACCTAGTACTTTTATGAAAAATAAAAAGAATAAAATGTGAGGGTCTCTCCTATTTAGGAGGTACATCAGCAAAAGTTAGAAAATTATAGCAAATAACCTTCAATTTGCTCTAATTTGTACAAAAATTTTCAAATTCTGCCCTTCTAATACACTAGTTTAACTCTTACTAATTGCAGAATGATAATAACCGAGCTGGAAAGGGTATAGAGAAAGGAAAGCTTACATATTTCTGGTGAGAATTCAAACCCCCAATGTACTGAAAGATTTTTAAATGATCAGACCCAGCATTTCACCTTCTAAGAATTTATGTTAAGGAATTAGTATTAGGGATATGTACAAAAATTTATGAAAAACAATATTTATATCAGCATTATTTTTGTGCTTAATAACACAGTAACTTCTAAAAATGGAAGCTATAATTACCAGTATTATCATCATCAATTCCTTTTCCAGCCCCATCTGGCTTTGAGACTAAGAATATTATAATTAATACATTTTTCCATTGTATGTCATCTCTTTTCAGAATTATTTTTTGACACTTACATTGTTTTATAATCACGTTAACTGCAATTATTGAGAAATGAAGTTTTTTTAGTTCTCTTCTCTACCATCTTTCTTTTATATTGCTTTTCCTTGAATCTGAATTATTTATTTTGCTTCATTTTTCAGCCACCTGGAGTATTTCTTTGATCACTTTTTTTTTTTTTTTTTTAAAGAAAGGAACAGCCATGACATATGCTCTGAGTCCTTCCTCAAAAGATTACCCACCTATAAGAATGGCAGCTTGGCTACAGGTACAACTCTTTAGTCCCAGTCTCATTCCTTCAGAAGTCCTCAGATTTTGAAACATTCTCTCCTAGAATTTGCTAAAAAAAAGTGTGGCCTCATGGAATCTCTTCCTTTCTTTTCTTGAGGCAATTCAGGATTTTTTTTTGTTTTCTCCAAAGGTACACATGTTTATAGGATTTTTCAAATGTATCTTTGAAATTAAAAACGTTTTACCCATCTATGCCTCAAAGAACTTTTACAGCATCAAAAAACTTTTCTTAACAGGCCATGTGGCTTTTGGGGCCACAGAGGTTTCTGTCACAATTAGGCAATTCTGCTGCTGTAGCCCAAAAGCAGAGAATGTAAACGAACGGGTGCCACTGTGTTCAAATAAAACTTTATTTATAAGAACAAGTGACCAGCTCATAGGATGATGTTTGCCTTTGGATTCCAAAGACATAAGTCTTTCTTCAGTTCAGAGGAGTTTTCCATCAGATCTGTAATTATTTTTTCTCGTTCAATTGTTCTGTCGTAACCATTTCAAGTCTGTTACATACATATTTGATCCTTAGCAACTGGTTAGCTTCCTTTCTCTCTGTCTCTGTCTTCCCCTCTCCCCCATTTCTTTTTCCTTCGATCTCTCTCTTTTTTTCATTAGCACCATTTATTTTCTCCTTTTCATTGATTTCTGGCAAAGTTCCTTGAGCTCATTTGCAAATGCACAGATTCAGTTTTCTGCTCTGTTAAATCTGCTCTTTACTGCCTTAATGGCATTAGCAAATTTCCACGATTCTGTTTTTCACTGGGGAACTATCTTTCTAAATTTCAATTTTTTTCCACTAAAAGAGACAAAAATCTAATCTTATGAGAAATACTCAAATTAGAGGGGTTTCTTCTTGTTTCTTGGTAGTTTTCTCTCATGAGGGAATATTTGCTTAGATTTCTCAGAACCGGCTCCATTTTTTTAAGTCACAGAAACTTTTCATATGTCTGTTAAATGTTTTTTTTTTTTTAATTATACATACTTGCAGAAGGGAACCTGCTTACTCACTATTAGAAATTGAGAAAGATTCTGCTCAAATCCCTTATTTAGATATTTTCCTCACAGTTAGAAAAGCACCCCCCTTGTCTATTCTGCAGCTTTAACTTTTGTTTGGAAGGTCCGTTGACTCTGAGGAGCAGGAAGTGAATGACTGAGAAGGTAGGTGTGCAGCATGGAATTCACTCTTTGACCAGCAGTTCGTTCCCCGCTGCGCCGGCATCAGGAGCTGAGGCTCTGAAGTCATCCGCAGGGCTGCGATTTGCTCACTCTACTGTGTCATAGTCTCCCCCGATCACACTCACCTCTCTTTCAGGTGAGCCGCACTTGGTCTCACTTGGCAGAGACAGTGACTGCTGTCCCAGGTGTTTATTTTTCCGCTCTGACCTTATTAACAGCCCCAAATCAGGGCACCAAACCCCTTCTCTCACCAGCACAACTGTTGTCACTAGGGGTCCCCTTAGCAATACCTGTTCTTTGCTTCACACATCACCTATACCATATGAAGGCCAAATGTGAAGGGGGCTGTTGGCTGTTTCCTCCGGCTGGCAGTGGGGCAATTCACAAAGTCCTTGAATTCGCGGCATACCAGCTGTGCTGCTGTCCACCTTGATAAACAACGTTACTCCAGGTCTGAGGGATCTTTGAGAATCTTGGGGGATCCCTTCCATTTCTGACTGGGTCCTTCCGGGGCTTGCATTCACTGCAGACTCTCTGATTCTTTACTTTAAATACCTTCCTTCTCCACCATCTCTTTAAAAAAAAAAAAATTCAAGTTTCTAGTTCAATCACAGCTTATTTTCTTACACGGATAGAGGTTTTTCCTTCCTTCCATCCTTTCTTTTTTAAATTTGGTCCTAAGGAGGTTTTGAGAGGAAGAGGAATTAAACAGAGAAACTCAAATTGCGATCTGGAAATGGAAGTCACAGTGTGTTCTTGATTCCATCTGACAAGTTGAATTAACAATCTTGGAAAATCTTCTCTTTGCTTCTTGCAGTGACTTCGCTTTATTGGAAGACACCTGTGGTCCCCCCCCTTTTTTGAACATTTCTATCTTCTCATGTGTCTTGTGATTTTCTTTGTCTTCTTCTTTGTGTCTACCCAGCACTAGGAGTTCTGCTGGGGATTGTGTGGGTCCCTGTCTGACTTAGGCCACGATGATAAAAGAAAGGAGCAGATGAAATCTAATGGGGTTTTATTTGGTTGATTCAAAGATCCAGACGCTGGAGGAAAAGGGAGCTAGAAAAGGATAGGGTAAGGGAGTCAGAGCTGGAGGTAGTTGTAGCTGGAATGTTCGACTCTTTGTTCAAAGCTCTTTTCTTGTGCTTGGTATTTGTATCAAGGGTCTTACAAGTGACACAAAGTCCAACCTAGACCACCAGCTTATGTGAGGAAGGAAAACTGAGAGTTTTGAGTGAAGCTGAACTCGGAGTGCAATGACCTTGACAATCCAGTTTCTTTCCATTGATTTGTTCCTCGGCTTCACATGGTAGCCCCTGGAATTCTAGGTGGCAAAGTAGTTGCAATAGCTCTGGCCTCACATCCCTGCAGGTCAATTCCAGCAGCATAAAACTTGGGTCTTCCCTTTGGCTCCCACTAAACTTTTTTTTAAAACAGTTTTATTGATATGTAATTCACATACCATACAATTCACCCATTTAAAATACAAACTTCAGTGGTTTTAGTATATTCACAGAATTGTGTGACCATCAGCACAATCAATTTTAGAACATTTTCATTATCTCAAGAAGAAACTCTGTACCCATTAGCAGTCATTCCCCAGTCCCCCATTCCCCAGCCCTAAGCAGCTACTAACCTACCTTCTGTCTCTATAGATTTGCCCATTCTCTACATTTCATATAGATGGAATCATATAGTTTGTGGTCCTCTCTAACGGGTTTCTTTCCTTTAGCATAATGTTTTCAAGGTTCATCCATGTTGTAGCATGTATCAGAACTTCATTCATTTTTAATGGCTGAGTAATATTCTATTGCATGGATATACCATATTTTGTTTATCCATTCTTCAGTTGATGGACATTTGGTTTCAAGCATCCACACCATTTCAATTCCATCAACAGTGTAGAAGGGTTCAATTTCCCCATATCCTTGCCAACCTTTGTTATAATCTGTCTTTTTGGTTATAGCTATCCCATGGTATGAAGTGGTATCTCACTGTGGACTCCCACTAAACTTTTGAGAGCCATTCTGATTGGACCACTCTGGGTGATGTGATCATTCCTGAAGGAATCACAGTGGCCAGACCTACTGGGGGCCGGATTGACCAGACCGAGGTCATGGACTCCATCCTGGAAATCCACTCAGACCATGTGGACTCAGAATGAAGGAAGGATTGATTCCAGGGTTAAAATCTGAGTTATTAGTAGGATAAGAGGAACTAGGTGCTTGGGAAGATGAGGAATGAATGTTTACTGAAGCTTGGCAGCTAGTAGTTTATTGGGGCAATACCCTGACCCAGGCCTGGCATGGTTCATCTGCTTCTGGGTTAAATCCCAAGGACCCTCTGCTGTGGACACCCATCTTCCTGTGCCCTTGGCATTGTCTCACAGCCCTGACTAGCTCCAGATGCTCTAGCCCACTACCATCTCTAGTGCTCACCCTGTAGGGCAGATGGTGAGGTTCTGCAAAGACCTTTCTGAGATCCTTATCAAACAGATTACTCCTTCACATTCGAGAAATTTTGACTCTGATTGGCCCATGCTTCAATCTGGTCCTCTGCTGTGTACTTAACAGACATTCTTCAGATTTTCTAGCCTATAAATATCACTCTTCTCTAATACCCAGTGCTGATAGAAGTATTTTCCTATTTTTTTTTTTTATTTCTAGTTGGTCATTTCCTTGGAAAACTGGGAGTAGAGAAAAGTTAGATGCTTAAGCTGTGTCTTCCTGCACTAGAGAAGTAACTCCAGCTTGCTTCTTAGAAACAGCTTATGCCGCAAGCAATCTAGTTCATGAATGTGTTAGGAATGAAGCTACGTCAAAACACAGTGTATCTCATTGGACGTCCCCTCACAGGGTCAATAATATGATAGAATCAAACTGCCACTTATTGAAAGTGGACACTACATGGTGGGTGCTGTGTAATGCACTTTTCATGTATTACTTCATTTCATTGTCATCAAAGCTCCATTGGGTTAACGATATTATCTTCATATTACAGGTAAGGGAACTGAGGCTCTGAGAGGTTAAGTGACTTGCCAAAAGTCACACAGTAAGTCACAATAAGTCACAGGCAGTACCAGAATTAAGGGTCACTGCCTCTGATCACTTCACTCACCCCTAGTCTCTCACCAAACCTTGCAGAGCCTCCTTCACAAACACCTGAAACGCATCCTCTCCTCTACCCCTTCCTTGTATAACCATCGTCTTTGTTGTCCTTACCTGCTGGGATAACCTACTCTCTGGCTCCCTGACCCTAGTCTTGCCCTCTCCGATCCATCCCCTGCCCGCTGGCCAGCATGAACTTTCTACAGAGCAACACTGATCATGTCACTCTCCTGATTCAAAACCCTTCAAAGCAGAGAGTTCATAACTCCTAGTACAGGACACTTACGGGCCACTGGGATGCCATCTTTCTTGCCGCCCCTTCATGCACCCACCTTGTTACTAATGGGAACCCCTTGCCATCCCTTCAGTGCACCATGCTCCTTCCTGCTTCTGTGCCTTTACATAGGTCCCCATCCACTTCTCATCCTTCACCGAGTTCCTTCCTCCACAGTCCTCATCCTTCAAGGCCAAATCTAAATAGCAACATGTAGAAGTAGAAGAAGGCGTTCCTGAACCCCACCACCCCCACAGCCCCTGAGCCTGAAGGCAGGGAGCAGGGTCTGGTAGCCCCAGGTGGCACAGCCTACTTGCTTGACCTGCTTCCTGGATGTCCTCAGGGTCACAATAGCGAGAACACAGCGGACTCTGAACCCTTTCCCTAACAGAGGTGAAGGCTTAACCCATTCTCTGTGTGAGTTGGTTCATTTCCTCCAGGCTGGTTCAGCAGCCCCAGTACATATGGAACTTTGGGTCAGTGGCCACAGTTTTTGCCACCTGCAAATTAGAAGAGTACACTTTTCCAGGTCATCTCCAAAGCCTTTTCCACTCTAAATTTCAGGATTCCACATATTATCTTATCTTAGGGTCTATACCGAGCTAAGCACAACCTCATATTTTCCCATCTGCATGTCTCTATCTCTCTTTCTCCACATCACCCTCCTCCTCCATGTCATTTGGTTACCACCCAGGTGAGACCTGCTCCTAGGTAGCTGTCTGGGCTGTAAGGAGCTGGTATTATTTACAATACACCTGAGTCTCGGATTCTGCAGTCTTGCAGGTGGAGGGTCTTAGCAGCGGGTCCCCAGCATGCTGCATGTCCTACTTGAGGAGGAATAAAAGGCCAGGCTGGACGCCTGCAGGATGGCTAAACAAACCCATACATTTGCTGCCCGCCCAAAAGGAAAGAAAGAACGAAAAGGTATTGATTACAAGGCATTCAAGTGCCTGGGGCTTTAACAGACACTCAAAATTGGATGCATTGCTCAAGATCAATAGTAGGTTTTATGTCTCTGACCTAAAAAGTACCAGCGCCATGTAATTTAAACACAGACAGCTATATTTCCTAACACCCGGCATGCTTTCCGCAGCTACCTCAGACACGTGTGCCTTCGTCTCCGCAGCCATCTTCCTTTTTTGCTGGAAGCTGACATGGATAAACACAAGGATGTCCGAGAATGTAGAATCAACCATTTGTGATATAACCTCAGAGCAGTGTTGAATGGCTGGGATTGAACCCTGGGGGCCAGGCAGCTGATACGAGGATACAGAGAGGGTGGGATTCTGAGGTTGGAAATGAAGGAGAGAGATGTTGGGTGCACCTGGGGTCTTCCATCCTGTGGGAGGGGAGGCACCCAGTTTACAGAGGAAGAAACACTGTCAGTTGCTTCCTTGAGTGAATGGGAGTTTGGCTGCCACAAGAGGATGGGCCAGGTGATGGCTAGGAGAACACTTGTGCCCAAGAATTTCCAGACATGCATGCATGCACATCCATACACGCACGCACACACACAAACACACACACACACACACCCCTCACCGTAGGGAAAAAACAGAGAAGCAGAAGCAGAAAAGTAGAAAGTGTCACTGTTGTGGCTCTGGGTTCTGACTGCCTGCCGTTCAATCTTGGCTCCACCAATTATCAGCTGTGACTTTGGACCAGTTTGTCTAGCTGGCCTGGGTCTCCATTTCTGCATATGTAAAATGGGGATAATAATAAAAATTCATCATCATCATCATCATAATACAGTTTGGGAGAAAATTAAATGGGTTAACACAGGTAAAGTTGAGCACATGGTAAGCTAAGGATTTGCTAAATGCTAGCTAACTTCAACAACCAGCAGACAGGCGTGGCTGACTCAGGATGCCAGAATTCAGGTTTATATGTTATTTCAACTAAGGTTCTAGTTCACTGTGGCTGACTCAGATGGGTCCAAACCCACCCTCCCGTCCCAGGCCTGTGCATAGCAGGTGAAGCCTGGTGCCAGCCTCCCAGGAGGTGGATTCGTACCTGTGGCTCCTGCCTCCCCCCACCCCCCAGCTCCATCTCACCCAGTGCTCTCAGGGGCCCACCTAGAAAGAGAGCACCCGACCTGCGTGAGTCTGCAGCTTTGCTCAGCGCCCCGGCTCCAGTCAGTCATCCCCGCAGGGGCCATCCTCGCCCCTCTAGGATAGTCTTTGTCTCCGGGCACATGGGCTTTTGTTGAGGAGAGTTGTACAAAGTTCTTTCCCTCAATTTTGTGGCAGGATGAGACAGCTAATCTGTTTTGACATGCTATCTAAACGGCCCTCAGATCAGTATACGGAAGAAGTCATCCATAAGTCATGTCTTTTGTACACACGTACTGGTGTGTACAAGAGAAAGAGTTATATCGGCAGCGAGGGGCTGAATAATAATGACCGTTATAATGGCCAATGCAGGATCTCCACATTCACTTCACATATCAAATCCTCTTTCAATAAGGCCAGTTCCATCAGCTGTCAGATTCTATTAAATATATCCCTCAGACCTACTGACCAGCTGACAGCAGAGAAACTCAAAACCGTACACCCACTATTAGCATCATAAAATGTGAAATCAGCTGGAAGGGATGATAACAGAACTAAAAACAGAAGAGATGAAAATCTGTAATGCCCTTGTGTGCTTCTAAATAGAAACCCCAAGAGTTACAAACACCCCCGCCCCCATAAAACACTGAGGTAAAAAAACCAAACCGAACCAAAAAACAAAGGTCGTCCTCGCGTATGCTTCATAACATAGAATGGTCCTTTTACCTTTTGTTAATGGGAGATTTGCATAAATGTTTCATGAGGTTAATACAATGCATAAACTGAAGGTTTACTAGGCAACGTCTGTGCTGTTTTCCCAGATAATGCCGTGTTTCTTCCAAGTCAACGAAATATAACCCATCAGAAGGTTGGAGTTGTGAAAATACTTGTGCAAGGGCTGTGATCATGTTTTACACTTTTGCAAATGCGCCGAGCCTACCTATTTCATCAGGGAAAAAGCAGGCACTGGCGGGGGCCTTGGAAGAAATTTCCCTCGGAGACAGAGCCCTGGGCTTATCGAGAAATCAAGTCCTGGGGAGAGAAGAAAGGATCTCTGCATGTGTACGGGACCTGCTTCATCATTTTGGAGTTGTTTGCTGAGATATTCACTGAACACTCAAATGGGAAAAAAGAAGAAAGATCAGCACTTAAAAATCTCTCTTAAGCAGAGAGTGGGTCACGATACCCAATGGTTTTACGCAGCTACGATTCTCTCATGATATTGGTTCCATGTGAGGCTCTTTAAAGGGAAAAAAACAAACAAACAAAAAAAGTTCTGAGACCAATAATTTTTAATGAAACTTGGCTTAGCTCACAAGCAGGTCGAACAGATAAAACAGCAGCCCAAGCTGGAAACATGGCTTTTCTTCTTCCTGGCAGGGATGAAAGAAAGCATCTTTTCAATTACAGAAGACCTTAATGGAGATATGTTTTATATTATCAATTTTACACAAGAAGGGATTTAAGCCTCGTCTCCTTCGCCACATGTCTCTAAGCAAAACCTCTCTTCCCCTAATGGGTGTGTTAGGACATTTTGAAAGTGGGAACCTTCCTGATTCTACCTTCTGAGCTGAATTTTGAGTGGAAAATTTTAATAGAATATTTGTGTTAATCAGTTCGGCCTGATTAACAAAATATCACAGATTTGGTGGCTTAAACAGCAGGAATTTATTTCTTATGGTTCTGGAGGCTGGAAAGCCCTTGACCAAGTTACCAGCTAATTCAGTTCCACAGTGACGACTCCCGACTGGCAGACAGTCGCCTTCCCTCTGTATCCTTACACGGAAGGGAGAGAGGAAACAAGCTCTCCGGTGTCCAATTGCATGAAAACACTAATTCCATCATGACGGCCCCACCCTCGTGACCTCATCTAAATATAACTACTTCCCAAAGGCCCCGTCGCCAGTTACCATCACATTAGGAATTAGGCCTTCAACCTACAAATCTGAAGCAGGGAAGTGGGACACAATTCAAGACATAGCAGTGTTGTTGAAAGCTCTTGTCTCCCTAAAACTTTGGAAGGATTTTGGGTGCAGAGATCCTTCAGAAAATGAGGACGGTGCTCTCCCCCAGATGCATATAAACCACTTTAGTTTGAGGCTTTGGAACCTCACCTCTGTTGGCATTTGGACTGGATCATTTTCGTCCAAGGGAGCCGTCCTGTGCATTCTAGGATGGTTAGCTGAGTCCCCGGCCCCTGCCTACTAGATGCTATTAGCATCCCTCTCCCGTCTGTGACAACCGAAAATGTCCCCAGACATCACCAAATGTCCCCTGGGGGGCAAAAATTGCCCCCTTGTTGAGAAGCACTGAGTTTAGTCTTTTGCAGTCCTTGGACATCAGCTTACTGCTGTAGCAGGGTGTCCTCTGTAGGATTATTTGCTTAAGGACAAAGGTGACATTTTTGCTTAGATATTATCCTACTCAGCTCATTTCTAACCGTGTAGCTCTATCTGTGCTGGAAAATTCCATGCATGGAAATAGGGAGGAAGAACGCTGGCTGTAAGTAGTGGCGAGTGCTACCCATACATCCACAGAGCATAGAGGAACCACAGAAGGACCCTGTCACCCAGCCTCCTGCCTTCAGATGGAACAGTTATCCCCAAGGAGACCCAGTCCTGCCATCATGAGGGCCCAGATGCCGAAGGAGGATCTTCCTGGTGACTCTCGCCTTCTCCCTGCCTCTCACATCACTCTGCTCTGGGCTCTCCGGTGCTCTTACGGCTATTAAAATTATCTTATTTATTTATTTATTTATTTATTTATTTATTTATTTATTTATTTATACTTGTCTGTGTTTACAGTCGACTGTCTCTCCACTAGAATGCAAACTCCATGCAGCCAAGACCTTGTTTGCCTTAAGTGACAGTGCAGTGCTTTAGCCAGACTTAGGGGTCTTGGTCTCATACTGCAGGGTTGAAATCCAGGCTCTGCCACTTAATAGCTTTGTGGACCTTAGGGCAATCTTTAGCCTCACGAAGCCTCAGTTTCCTCCTCTGTATTTGTTTATAAATAAATAAAATAAAGACAGCTAGTTCTTTTCTGATGGGACTCATGAAATTGTCCCCTGACTGTGGGTGGGAATGACTTATGAAATAATGTTTGTGGCATAATATGGGCACAACAGACATAAGCTATTGCTGTTCACCACTTTGATTATTCCCGGCAGAGTAGTCCCCGGCACAGGAAGAAACACGATAAATATCAGTAGAATGAATGAGTGAATGAATGAATGAATGAATGCTCTCGTGTCGGTCTCTGATTTTCACTCCTCCTGTTGTAGTCGGTAATTTGCTGTCTACCCAATTCCCTTCCCTATTTTCACCATAGCTGGGAAGCAGAGGTCTAATCCAATGTTTGTTTCTAAGCAAAGAATCATAGCAGTCGTATAGAGATAAAAGGTCCAGACATGGGAGTAATATGCCCCCATTAATTTTTCATGGTAACATACCAGATTCTCTGCAAGGACTCCATCATTCTCTGAAACTCAACTTTGGGGCTGGCCCAGACGCTCTTTCCTTCCTTGTGGATTTGCAGGCTCTTTCAATGCCCCATACCCAGCACATGTTGGGAGAGGGACCGGGGCAAGTGGAGCGCCTGGCGTGGGAGGAGGTGCAGCTCAGGACTGAAGAGGCAAGGCTGCCGGGCACATGGCATCCGCTCAGCCTCCTCCCGCGTCCAAGTGGTAAATCACCATTTGTAAGAAATGTGCTCAATCAGAGAAGAAAAAGAGATGTAATTATGTTGTTTATAATGAATTCTGAAGGAAACAAAGAATTTAAGGAGAAAAGCCCTGGAGACGACCAGAGAGCTGAAGCCTTTCGCATCGCCTGAGCTGCCCTGGAGAAGACGCATAGCTGATCAAACATTCGTGTTGCTCACAGGGGGCCCTCCCAGCCCCCGAGAATGCTCCTAAGGAAGCAGGGAAACTCAAGAGCCCCCACAAACACAGTCTGACTTTTATTAAATAAATTACACGCTTCTCTCAGCTTCCACCAGCGTCAATAATATCAACTTTTGGACAAACGGTTCTCTCCGGGGAACGGGTTCTGAGACTCACTCCTAATCTTCTTCCTTTGAAGTATCCAGGGGCTTAAAGGCATGTGTCAATATCTGGGGCCTCTGGCCTTTGTGGGAGGGGGTGTGAAAGGGTCCCGCTGTGGAGGGGAGTGAGACCACCAGCGTCCACATCCTCCCTCTCGGGCTGACTGTTTTCATTGCGCCGGTTTCCAGGGCACTTCTGATCCCCACCTGCCCGCTCTGGGGTAAGCATCCCCAAAGGGTCCTGACGTCTCATAAGGAAATGATCTCCATGCTATTCCAGCTCTAATACTCCTGGTTCTTTGCTTTCAAGAATGAAAAACGCAGGAGCCCTGGTGGTGGGGGAGGGATAAATTAGGCGCTTGGGATTAACAGGTACACACTGCTATCTATAAAACTGATAAACAACAAGAACCTACTGTATAGCACAGGGAACAATATTCAATACCTTATAATAACCTACAATGGAAAAGAATGTGAAAAAGAATATATACATATATATAGCCAAATCACTTTGCTGTTCACCTGAAACTAGCACAACACTGTAAATCAACTATAGTTCAGTTAAAAAAAAAAAAAGCAGGAGACCTGGGATAGTGAGCATCTGCCTTGGACTGAAATTTCTAAAAAATTCCTGACAGATCAGTTAATGGTGTTTGTTATGCCATATGCTATGGAACCCCGTTAACCAATGCCTTTAAAAATTAATATGAGCAAGAATGTATTCATACCTTTCTCAATGCTCTCCACCAGCCTTTCCTAATGTGGGGATGGAACAGACAGCCGCACGCAGACCACGGACAGAGCACTCCACAGGCTGCATCGTGTGTGTTCCTCACTCCAGCCCCCTGAGATGTGTATTATTATTCTCAGTTTATTGGATCCAGACCCCATGTTTTTAACCTATGAGCTATTAAGTTTTTGTGGTCAGGTGAGTTTGTAAAACTCAGAGTTAACCAAGATTAATGGGCTTTGTTACTATAGGAATTCTCAGCCGTTTAATATACTCCTATCCATTAGAAATCTCCAAGAGGGAGATAAGGACATTTAGACTTTCCAAATGCGTTTTACCAGAGAATATTTTCTTTCCCCCGGTGCACTTCCGAGGGCTTTTGTTCTACAGGAACAGGAAGGTTACACGTCTAAGGAGACACAAGATCTTCACTTTATGGATTAGACAGGAGATCACAAAGCTGATTGGTGAATAACGTTTTTGAGGTCAATCATTATATTCCTACAAACCACTTCCAAAATTATAAATATCAGAATTGAAAACTTGACATGGAACCGGGCTCATGGCATGCTGGGTAAAAACAGTCCTAGGGACACTTTGGCAGAACTTGTCACTGCGTATGAAAGCTCTCACCCCTGCCCTGCTTTCATTTCATTCTCTAAACAGTGTCCTAGTCTACAGGATCTCCTGCCATATTTGGAAGAGATTTTACCAGCAGAACATATATACTTCTACCCTAGAGCAGGCGTCAGCAAATTACAGCCTGTGAGCTAAATCTGGCCCGCCACTTGCCTTTGGTAAATAAAGTTTTACTGGAACACAGCCATGCTCATTCACTTACGTATCGTCTTTTGCAGCTTTCATGCCAAACAGCGGAGTTGAGTACTTGTAGCAGGCACTCTGTGGCCTGCAAAGCCTAAAATAGTTACTATTTGACCCTTTAAAGAAAAAAATTTGCTGACCCTTGCCCCAGAGCTACTTATTTACAATGGTTCTAGAGTCTGGCTGCAAAGCAAAATTTCTCCAGTAGGGGCCCTGCACATCCAATCATTGCACGACTCGCCCTGAATGATCACTATCTGCTTACTTATGGTTCATCCCCATTAGACAGAAGATTTAATGGAAGGAGAGACAGTGCCTTCTCCACTGTGTCCCCAGAGCCTGGCTCAGTGCCTGGTGACCAGTGGGTGCTCAATAAATAAAACTGATTGTTTCTTACCCTCCTGCTCTCAGAACCTGGACCATCAGGAAGGCTAAAGCTTGGAGACTGGAAGGAGGAAGGCCAAGAGGAGGCCAGGGGGGTGGCCTGAGAGCCAGCAGGAGGGAAGCAGAAGGCAAGACTAATACCAAGATGGCAGGGAAGTGAGCACCCGTCTGAGCCAAGAATCCTCGTGTCTGCCACTTGAATTCGGGCACATGCAGCTGCCCCCGTGGCTTCCCAAGCTCCAGAAAAGACTTAAACCCCAATAAATGTTTTATTCACATCCCAGCGCACCTGAGTCCCTGGTACGGCGCAGAGACTCTGACTGGGCAGGAGAGGAGAGCCCGTTGAGAAGGCCGCGGGTTTGCGCGCCCCTTGAAAGTTGTTCTTCCAAAGCAAACACGTGTGAATGTGGAAAGGCAGGTTCATAAAACAGAAATCAGAGGGAAAGCAGTGGATCTAATAAGGCCCCAGTCTCTTTCCAGAAGCATCTGGGCCTGACACCCCAGTCAGGTTTGACCGCCTACCCAGACAACCTCTGGCCTCTAAGCTGAGGGGCCCAGGGAGCCTGTGGTGGTCCCTCTGCTGGAAATGTCACCTCGGCTGGCACGTAGCTGAATGAGTGTTTCTCCATCATCAGCAGCAGCACTGGGCTGAACAGAGCCTCCCCCCTCATATTCCGGGCCGTACAGACAGCAGACAGTGGATACGCTTCTAAGCGGTCCCTTGAAGGCCTTCTCTCTGAGTTTTAAACAAAATTGCTGCTTCTCTCTGTATCTAATTTCCCCCCTCTTTTTCCTCCCCTAAAAGTGACATCCCACTTCCCCAGCTGAGAGCATGGACCGCTTACCTCTTCTGTACAGAATACAGTTGTGTGTTTCCTGCACCCTTGCTTCCGAGAGCCCAGAGCAGAGAGGGGATCTGATCTCTACCTCCAGGGGCAGAAAGAGCCAGGCGGATGTCTTCCTGAGCTTCCCAGGCACAGAGCCCTCACACGCCAACATTTGTCACATGCAGATGAACGTGCTATTCCCAACATGATAAATGTCACATCAGTCAGTCCTGCTGACTTGGGCTTACTAATTGCCCGATAGCGTTTTCTTTGTTAAGCTTCACTGTGATCATCACACTTTTTTGTTGCACTGACAGTAGAAATATTCTGCCGCTGATGACCCAAATGCAGCCCTTAATCTTTCATGATTGGCGTATGAGCAGGTGGCACTGTGCGGACCCCCCAGCATCCCCGTCCTAGGAGCTAACGCTGGGGAGGTCTCCCCGGGGCTGCCATGAGGCACAACTCCAGGGAGATGCCATTCACGCTGTGCTCTTGGGCCCACTGTCCCCTGCAAGCAAGTATGTATGCTGTATGCAGTGATCTGGACAACCCCATTCTGAATTTGGACATTTGCATGGCAAGAAGCAAGGGACCCAGCAAACTTACTTATCGAAAGTTGTGACAACAGGGGTGGGGACCAGGATAAGAGTGCCTACATTCATAATGCATTCTAGGTTGTGCTTTCTATATGCTGCATTGTCTGCCTTCCTGGCTCTGCCTTTTGATGGAGGCATCTTCAGTGCCAAGTCCAGCTGTCAGATGATACCCAGGGAAAGGAGGCCAGCCTGGCTACCACCAGCTACCTGGAATGCAATCTGGGTTTGATGTGGGTAAGAGGAGACCCTGAAAAAGATGGGGATGCCTTCCCTCATGGGGTAGGGACAGAATGAACCATCGGGAGGTCTCCTCACCCCAATTTGCACACTCCCCCCTAGCAAGAGATGGAGTACTCTTATCAGCTGAAGAATTCAGCCAGGCAGTCAGGGTCGCATACCACACGGTGGCTGGGCCTGACTCGGCTGTCTAGCCAAGAACAGGCTAGTCTTTGTTCCCATGTGACTGGGGGTGCTGCTTGGGGATGGAGGATCCAGGGTAGGTGCAATTATGGGATTTTTTTTTAAAGGTATAGAAATCGTATCTCCCATCTTGGACCTTGGGAAAATAAATTGAAGAAGGGAGCTTGATGTTAAGGGGGCAAGTGGAATCATTTTCATTGTTGGCAACTCCTCTTCCCCAAAGTGACCCTGTGTGCTCACATGCCTTCCTATTTTTGCAGGAGCCACCAATGTTGTCAAAACACTGCGTTTAACTTTTTAAATTTCATTCACCTAACCCTAATGTCTTATCCTACAAAGACACAGAATTCTAAAGTTTGGAATTCAAAATATCCTTATAGGTCACCCTTCCATCCATCCATCTACCCACACACTGATCCATCCACCCACCTACCCATTCATCCATCCACCCACCCACCAGAACACTCATCCACTCGCCCACCCACTTACACACCCACATACCCACTCATTTACCCACTCACCTACCCATCCATCCATCTATCCATCCATCTGCCCACTACCGAAACATCCACCATTTACTCATTCATCCATCCACCCACCCACCAGCACACTCATCCACTCACCCACCCACTTATACACCCACACACCCACCCATCCGTTTATCCATCCATCCATCCACTGAAGAAGCATTTATTGAGCACTTACCATGTGCCACTCAGTAGTGAGCAGGGAGAGAAGGTGCCTGCTCTCGAGGAACTGACATGCTATTGGGGGAGATGGATAGTACACATGTAAGCAAATAAATAAACAAAATCATGAGACGCCTGTGATAAGTTCCTAGAAAGAGAAAACCAAGGAGATGTGAGAGAATAAATGCAGGGGCTTGGAATGATCGAGAAAGGCCGCTCCAAGAAAGTATCACTTACAATGAAAACTAATTGACAAGGAGGAGCCAGGCCGACTGCAACATGGAAGAAGAGTGCTCTAGGCGGAGAACAGCCAGCGTTCAGTGGGAGCTCTGAAATGGGCACAAGCCGGAGGGACACACGGGGGACCAGCATGGCCGGAACAGAGTGAACTTTGCCAGAAAAACCCCCCACTCGTTCCAATGAAATACGGCACCAAGTCTAATATAAAATAAACCGAAGCCGAGGGATTCCTATAAAGCCAGTTTAAAACCACTGATAAGATTCAACTGCTGGCAGAGAAGCTCGGCTCTCCCCGTCATATTTAACATTTCTTGGAATGCTTTGCGGAAGCTACATCACTGCCTCCAAATTTGGCAGAGTTCACGGTCACCTCCGGAGCGCACGCATCGGGAGCGGGTGGGTGCCGAGGCAGACAGGGCTTTCCTGGGGGAGGCATCTTCCTGAACAAAAAGCCTGCGTTTGAGCCGAAGGCGTGACGCTCGGGCGGCCAAATCACGCTGTGGTTTCGCCCTCCCGGCGGCGGCGGCGGCAGGCTTATCCCAGCTGCTTCTTGCTGAGCCGCGTCAAGGACATATTTCAGACCAGGAGACTTTGAAGTATGTGTTCTCTTAAGGCTTAACAATGTCAAGCTTCATAACCCAAGCACTGGCTTGCTAGCTTCCTACTTTAAATTGCTCATAATTTGAAACATGCAAACATTTCCACTTTATCAAGCAGGGCTACTAAACGTATTATTGCTGGAACCTGCGTGCTTTATGGTCTCCATACAGCCAGGGAGCTGAGTTTTATTAAAATAGACTGTTAAGAGGCTCAACTCATTATAGAATCTTCCAGGCCCCAGAATGAAAGAGTTTTGTTTATTCTAAGTGCCCGGGGGAAAAAAAAAATAAAAGCGCTGGGAAGAGGGTGGGGATGAGTGAGTGTGTGTGTGTGTGTGTGTGTGGTTGGCAGGGTGGAGGTGGGAAAAAAGCAAAGACCACCAACAGTCTGGCCCCACCTGCCCCACCCGCCCCACCTCTGTGTCAGCCGCCAGTGCCAGACCCAGCGTTTGTTTGTGGGCTGTGAATCTTTCCTTACAGCAGAGTTAAGTCTGGCTTCAAGACAACTGGAATTTAGCAAAGAAGGGTGAGTCCACACTTGGAGAAAAAGTAAGGCTCAGGGCCTCCAAGGAGGGCTGGCACACCAAGAATTTTAAAAAATCAGATTTGACAAACATACACTGTGTACGAAGGTTTTTAAAGAGGTGATGATGGTGAGGACACAGGTCTGGCTGTATCTGTCTGTTTAGGGGACTCCCTGGCTTGGGCGGGATTTAATGATACTAAGAATAAAACCAGGTAATATAGTCATCCCTTGGTATCTGCAGGGGATTGGATCCAGGACCCGTCCCCCTAACCTGCAGGTACCAAAATCTGTGGATGCTCAAAGTCCCTTGCAGTCAACCCTCCACATCCATAGATGGGAACCCACGGATATGCAGGCTGACTGTACAATCGTTCCTGTCCGGGTAGACTTCTTTGCTTGCCAGGGCAGAGTCAGTGAGATTCTCGTGGCGTGATGCTCCCAGCCTGCTCTGCTAGCCCCCACGTTGGCCCTGTAGAGCGGAGAGGCCCCGAGACTGCACAGGGTGGTAGAGAGGGACTGGCTGTCCTCGCATCCCAGCTGAGTCTGCACAAAACCTCTAGTCCCAGGTGCCATCTGACGACAATTGCATGAGAGGCCCCAAGTGAGACCAGCAGAAGAACTGCCCAGCTGAACCCAGTCAACTCACAGAAATGTGAAAGACAGTCAGTGGTTGTTGCTGTTTCAAGTCACTAAAGTTTGTGTCAGATTGTGATCTAGCAACAAATGGCCAAAACCCCACACTTTATTCCTTTTCCCCTCTCAGGGGTTTTTAGGGAAGGAAGCAGTTCCCCAGAGGCTGAAAACCATGTCCACCATCACCCTGATCATCATGATGGTGAAAATGATAATGACAATGACAGCTGTCACTTATGGAAGGTTCCAGACACCACTCTTGAGTGTGTTAGTGTTTTTATGTGTAGCCTGAGGTACATTCAATTCTTGTCCCCACTTTGCAGATGAGGAAACTGAGGCTTGGGCTCTGATTCTGGGGTCCATGCATTTGAATCCCACACTGCACGGACACCACAGTCTGGCTCCCACAGCCAGGCCTTCACCCTGCACCCTGGCTGTCGGCACAAAGCCCTGCACCCAGGAAGGGCTCAATAATGTTAGTTGGTGCAAATGACACTCGCAAGTCTTCTGAAGTCACCACTCACCCTACCTTTACTAAGCTATCACCATGTTTCCAGGAACCATTCTGGATTCTGGCAATGAGCCCGGAGGCTGGCGTGAGACACACTGCCCGCTCTTGTGTAGAGGCACCAGCAGTCCTTGTCCTGGCATCCTGGACTTGCCATGGTCTCCTTTCATCCCTGCAACTGCAGTGCGTGATGCCGTGGCTGAACCCGGGTGAGCAACCAGTGTTTATTAAATGAGTTTAGGACTGAATTACGTATGAACAAACATGGGTGGATGGATGGATTTTACAACGGATGGATGGAAGGACAGATGGACAGATGTATAATCAAATTATATTCTGACCCACAGACATTTTAAGAAGCCCCTCTGGAGTATCTCTTATAATGGTTTTAACTTTATAAAAAGCGTCGTCCTCACCATGAGTTTGTATTTGGCCTGGGTGCCGGGCCAAGAGGGCTGGGGAGCAAGATCTGGCCACGGAGGAGGTGGGAGAGGTGTTAACAAGCTATAAATGACCTTCCCGGCCTATTCAGGCATAAGTAATGTCCCCAAATTGCCTACAGTCAAAACTGCCGATTCCAAGCTGATTGCGATGAATCAGGCTCCCCCTCTACGCAATAATGTGATCAATTTCTCATTTCGCTGAATAAATAAGCTGGAAGATGGGGAACTGTCTCTGACCCACAGTTAACCCTCTGCCTCATTATTCATATCAGACCTATGACATGCATGTAAGAAATCCCTGGTTCAATTTTAGCTAATTATTTGTTAGGACTGAAGGCTCCGTGAAGTGTTACTGATGGTACAAGTGCCCAGGGACCTTCCTGGCGGAGAAAGCCTTTGTCTACAAGGAGGGAGGCCAGGAGCAGCCGTCTTCTTTTCTATCCCCGGCCCTAAGCTTGCGGTCCATGTGTTCATGCACTTGTACACGTGTATTTGCCTCCGAGTGTGGTACCCTGGTAATTTATGACATCTTTGACTATTGTTAACTTACATCTTTTTATCATACTTAGGAAAGATCACCCTTGCAGATCGATTCTTTCATTGGGGATAAATCCTGCCGTAGTCTGTTCCCTCCCCCTGCCCCACACAGCGTCGCCCTGGTATGCATACTGAAGGACCAGAGCTTTTGGAAACTTTAAAAATGTTTGTTTAATTGGCAGGCTGCCCTTGAGAGATTTCCGAGAAAGCTGCAAAAATAGGATTGTATGTATTGGGAGGGATGAAACACCACGTGGGGGATTTGGCAGGTGCTGCCTGCAGAGATGCTGGGGGTTGCTGGCCAGATCCCAGGGGCCTCGGTGACTCCCCTGGAAGAGGATACTGGTGGTGGCTCCTCTGGGAGGGACTCACTGGCTCAGCCTGGAGGACCCGGAGCTTGACCCAGAGGGGCCCTGGATGGCAGATTTGTGACTGGTTGCCTTGCCAGGGGTCCATCTGAAAACCAGCATGGGCAACTCCAAGGAATCTCCAAGACTGGAAGACCATCGTTGGTACATTTGTGTTTCCTTAAGAGGACAGAGGCCTTCGTTGCCCACTAGCTGTCATAAAGATCCAGTCCTTCCTCGTATTCAGAATTGAGCTCCCCCAAGCACTCTTACCTCCGGAGACTTATTGAATCATCAAGCCTGTGCATGTCACTCAACGTACAAGCTTTGAAGGTGGGTGATGCACTGGGCTAGGCCTTGAAGGGGCAGTGGTGGAGAAACGGTGTTACCAGGTACAGTCCTGTCCTCATGGGGCTTTCTGTCTAGCGTGGAGACAGGTAATACTGAGGACATCGCTGCGATGAGTTAGGGGAAATTCATGGATATGGGGGGCCCAGAGGAGAGGATGGATTTGGGAGGTCAGAGAGGCTTCCTGATGGTGGGGAAGAGGGAGTGTCCCACCTGAAGGAGCCGCACATAGGGTGGGCAGATGGGGAACGTGGTGGGCTGGAGGACCATTTGATTACAAGTTGGTGAAAGAAGAGGCCAAAGCGGTAACAGGACCAAGGCATGAAGGGTCTCATTTGTCCAAACCTGGATGTAAATGTTACAATTTGGGGAGGAGGGTGTCCATTAACTGCTCTAGATCTTAGCGTCTGGGATAACAGTCTTCAATCAGGACTATCTCATCCAAGCCAGTGTCTACATTCAGTCTATTTAAAAGTCATATCCAGGAGCTTGGATTTCTTGGATTTTTACCCCCAAGATCCCTCAAAAACAAATGATAAGGTCAACTTTGCATCTTGGGAAGGTCTCTGGCTTCCTGTGATTGACAGTTGGGAAGAGGCGGGACTGGATGGAGAGAGGCAGGAAGGCCCTGTGCCTTCTCCAAGGTGGCATGGGCCCCAGACCAGGTGGGATTAGCTTCATTTTGCAGAGGTAAAGACCGAGATTCAGAGGGAAAAAGGGACTTGCCAATCATTAGCAGCCACTGGGTGATTGGGTGACTGGCCTCACCCAATCAGTCAGAGAGAGTTCCATCATGGACCCTGTTTTGCTGTTTTCCACTGTGGAAAATCTATTTTCTGTTTGGGAGAGGGGAGCAGTCCCAAACCTAACTAATGTCAGGAAAAAGGGGAGGATTTGTAACTACTAAAACAGAGTAGTTGGCTCCCAGGGACCAAACCCTGTACATCTTGGCCAAGGGTGCTAAGGAATCTGTGTTTCTGAAAAGCAGTAACCTGGTGTCTAAATGAACAAGTACAAAGAACCCTCCTTGCCCTAAAGTGAGAATGACTCGGCCATGACCCCTCCATGTCATTGGGAACCACCACCGGGCACACAGACCCAAAGGGTATGCCAACACCTCCCCCAGGGCTTTGCATATGCTATTCCCTCTACCTTCCATGCTCTTCCACCTAAGGGTCACGTGCTTCTCTCCCTCTGCTCAGACATGGCCTCCCCCAAGAGATCTTTCCTGACCATCTTGTCCAAATCAGCCTCACTTTCATGACTCATGACTGTTGTTTTCTGATGCCAGGCATCCTATGGTTGTCAGTTTATGATCTGTTTCTCCCACTAGAATGTGAGCTTCCTGAAGGCAGGGACTTTGTCTCATTCACCCCTGCATCTCCAGTGCCTCCCATACAGTGGGTGTTTAGCTCTCATATGAAGTGAATAAATCAATGTAGAGGTCACTGTTCCCTTGTGAAGGTTTTTGGAGGGGACTCCCCATGCTGTGAAGGGCCAGTCACAGGAGGACAGAACAGGGCACACTGATCCCCTGGACCAGTGGCTTCCTCCCTCCTCAATCTCTGGCCCAGAAAAGGCCTGGCACAGGACACAGCCAGTTGAAGTTTGTTTGGGTGATGAATGACTGAATGACTTGACTGAGCAGCTCGGTAAATCTCCCCTGGGGTTAAGACCAGAGGTGGATCCAGCCGGGGGGGGCAACTGTGGAACCATGAGCAGTAATAACATCATCATTATCAGAGCTGCCATTTATTGATTGCTTATTATGTGCCAGATACAAACTAATCATTCCACATTCATTATCTCATTTAATCCTCACAAACCATCCATTAATCCATACTATTATTGTCTCCATTTTACATATGAGAAAACTGAGACCTAGAGAGGTTAAGTAGCCAGCACAAAACGATACAACACGGACATAGAACCACTCAAACCCCGGCTGAGTGGAGGAGTGGCCTTCGAGATAACTATTTGAAAAGAAGAGGGAGAAGATGCAATTCTCACCTTGGAGACGCGTGTGTCTGATGATGGAGGCTTAGCACATCCCCCCTAATACTCCAGGACATTCCAGCCAGGGAAGAGAAACATCCCTACTTCTGTGTTGATAGCTATAGCATAGCAAACTCTCTCAAGAGAAAACACAGAAATACAGTTGAGTTGGGACTTCATTCCTTTGTTCATTCATTAATTCAGCTGTTTTACTGAGATCCCACCATGTGTCAGGCACTGCTTTAGGGGCTGGGGGTTCCAGCAGAGCACTGGGTAGAGAGGATCCCTGCCTTCCCAGAACTTACCATCTGCTGGGAGAGATAACAGTACAGGGGGACAGGCCGGGAGCTGAGAGAACAAAGAGCGGAAGGACAGAGGCTCCTCTAGAGATTTCCACCAAGGGAGGGCAGGAGAGGGCAGGTAAAGGTGCTGGGGAGGAGGAGGAGTGAGCCTGGCTTTAAGGAATGGAATTCGCCTGCCCAAGAGAGAAGGCAATGCCAGTGGAGGAAATAGGTCCCTACTTTGAAGAGGAGTGCAGACCCTGTGCTCAGACTTAAGAAGGAAATCAGTTGCCCAAAGGCAAACAGCCAAGGCAAGGAGGCGGGCAGAATCCCTGCTCAAGGACCCGCTGCAAGCTGCGTGCCCAGGAGTTACATGCACCAGAGCGGACACCTTTTCCAAGCTCACACCAGGTCCCCCGTGGACCAGCAGTTACCCTCATCAGCTCACGTGATAAACATGGCCCCAGTGTGTTTCTTGTCGTTGGAAGTAGCCTGGACTCTGGAGGTCCAAAACAATTATTTTCCTCTCTGGCTGCACAGTGGGGACAACCATGGTCAGGTGACTGTCCTTGGGAGCTCTGAGGTTCCATCCTCAAACCAGTGCAAACCCCCTAACCTCTCGTGGGAAGAAATGGCCTGGACCCATTTCTCTCCCCCATCTTTAAAGTCCCTTTCATAAAGTCATCTTCATTTCTGTTTCAAATCCATCACAAATGCCATTTTTAAATTTCTCTTGCTTCTCCCATTTCTTAGGATTCCCCCCAAAATTTCTGACAAATAATCATTGAATGGACTTACACTGCTACAAGTCAAGGCCCTGCCCCTGACGGGTCCAGGCAGAGGCTGGGTCCTCCCAGGGCTGAGTCCCCGCCTGGGCAGGAAGCGGGTGATGAAGTTCATGTGAAGAAAAATGAAGGCCTCTCTCTCTGCGATTCAACACCCCACCATCTGCTCTGACCCAGAGCCAGGATCGGTGGCCGGTATCTCAGTGGCTGTTTTCCCTGACAGCTTGCATGCCGGAGCTCATTCATCAATTTCTATACAACCAAATCAGTTGGTGGAAAACTCGCATGAGTTCCTGAATCCGGGGGCGAAAGGGGGGACACAGTGAGATACAAGACAGACTTTTCCCCTGATGGTAGGAAAGTTTCCAGCCGCCCCCCTCCCCCGCCACCAGGCCTCCCTTCCGGTCCCCAGCCACAGTCTCACTTTTTCCATGGCCTTATCAAATCCTGATAGGCAGGGACTAATCCAGCATTTGAGGGAAAAGGAAGCTCTGGGAAAACCACAGCCCACCAGGTCCCCCCACCACACACACGTGCAGCCCCACAGAGGCTCAGCCAGGCCCTCCAAGCATGACGTCACCCAGCTCCTCAGCTCACTGCACACGTGGACTCTGGAACAGGGAGGAAGTGGAGCAGGACAGGAAGTCATCAGTGATGGAAAGCCAGGGATACTCTGACCAAGCCTGGCTTTGGACTCCAAAATGGAGGAGGAAGACGAGACTTCCTGAAAAGGTCTCTCTGTAGCCTCTGAGCGTAGCTGTTAGTCATTAGTGCTGCTCACCAAGTATTTCTGGTTCTCCTCCCTCCTGGGCTCCAGGGAGGATTGTACTTCCTGCCACTCAACCCCACCCATGGGTGAGGGGGACCCTGTGTTCAGTGACTAGTGGAAGTGACATGCGTTATTGCCTGGCTCAGGATGTAACTGCCAGTGGGAGGTCTTGTGGATTTTGCTATCCCTTTTATTTCTGGTACTGTGATCAGCAGTGTTTGAGATGATGGAAGCTCTCATCATTTAGCTGCCTGGTGACTAAAGGATGAACAGGGCCCTTCCACACACCACGATGGACATACAGTATCAACAAGACATGAACCTGTATTGATTGATGTTTCTGAAACTTGGTGCTTTTTGTTACTGCCACACAACATAACCTATACTGACTGAGACAATGGTGGAGAACCATAGAGATCAGTTTCATGTCTCAGGACTCCCAGATTAGTGCTCTTTCCTCCTCAGCTTTTCTTAATAACATTGGTAATAACTTAATGAACTTGAACCCCTTAATTAAATTTCTCTGAATCTTCTTATTCTTACCTATAAAATGAGGATAATGATACTTACCTCTCAATATCTTATGAGGATTCAATGAGATAATGCATGTAGGGTCTAGCCTGTTGTCTACACTCTTTCTGGTATTTCATTGATTCTAAAATGCCTGTTTTTTCAAATTCAACATTTCTGACATTTACAAACAATACCATCCTCCAACTAATCAAATGTTGTCAGAGTTATTTAAATACGGCAGTTCACAATCAGTAAACAGTAGCAATTATTCTTATCTTTCATTTTATCTCTTAAACTTTTTCTGGGTTTGTTTTACACCTGGAAAATGGGAATTATAACCTCAAAGGAGCTGATGAAGTAGAAATGCTTTCAGAGGATTAAGCTTTCTGGTAGTAGAATGGGTAGTAGCCCTCGGGGACACTGCCTCCAGGAAGCCTTCCTGATCACACCCTTTCAAAGCCTGTGCATTTAGAACATTTAGTTCCAGCAGAGCCATTGAGGATGCAGTATTGAAGGCCTGGTGAGAAATAACTGAGCCAGATGCACACAGCAGTGCCCAGCCAATGCCCAGCTGATGCGGAAATATTCATCCAGATCCACGCTGATATGTGAAAGTTATCTCTCAGAAGCCATGAGCCCTGAGACAACCTATTTCTCCTTTAGGAACCTCAGATTTAGCATCTGCAACATGAGGACATTAATGGACTTCTTACAAGGAGATTGTAAGGGCTCATGGGAAAAAAATATATATGTAAAGTTCAGAACTGTGCTGTCCAATATTGTAGCCACTGCCCACATGGGGCTTTTGAACACCCAAAACACAGCCAGTCCAAACTGAGTGTGCTATAAATACACAATATACACCATGTTTTAGAAACTGAGTATGAAAAAGAATGTAAAATATCTCATTAATAACTTTTATATTGATATTGAAATGATAACATTGTTGAAATGATAATATTTTGGATCTACTGAGTTAAGTAAGATACACTATTAAAAGTGATTTCAATACTTTCTTTTTACTATTTCTCATGTGGCTACTGGAAAATTTTAAATTACATTTACAGCTTGCATTTGTGACTGAATCATATTGGTCTAGGGTAAGGCCTGGCCCCTAATAGGTACTCAGTAAAATTGGACAGAGACAGACAGGGTGCTGAGGGTTTTCACGGGAGACTTCCAGGATTGCCTCGGGGACTGTACTAAGGAGGGAAAGAAAACATGCTAATGTGGGAAAAGTTGTCTTAATGGTTTCAATCTGAAATGCTTCCCTAAAATTTTAATTGTGGGGAGAGACGATGGCGAAACATTTTCTCTTTTATCTCCCGTGCCTGCGCTCCCTCCCTTAACCATGCGGTTGCTCATTGAGTCTCAGGCCGCAGAGATGATGTTTTCTGTGACCTTGTTTGTCCTCCTCACTAAAATGCCAGCTCCCCCCAAGCCGGCCCCGTATCTGTCATGGTCAGTTTTTATCCCTGGCATCTATCATGGTGTCTGGCTCAAACGAGATACTCAATAAATGTTTGTGCAAAGAATAAATAATTTCTCCAGAGGGTCTTAAGACATTTGGACATTTACTGCTCTTTGTTTACCCCCCCGACCCCATGTCTGTATAGAGAGTGGTGTTTTATAGGAGCAAACGCTTGGTGTTCGCACTCCAAACACTCAGGCAGGAAGAGAGCATATTCAGCCTCTGTGTCTCCATCTGTCGAATGGGACTATTTCCTACTTAATATTTACTTCACACAGCTGTTGTGGGACCAGATAACAAAGGTGGGAAGTGAATAAAGCAGGTGAGAGATAGGGACGCGCTAGCTAGCTCAGCTTGCCACAGAAACGAGCTTCTTTCAGGCAACATTGAGAAAGTGATTTTGCTCTTGATATTTTATGATGTTCTCAGCTGCATCAGGCTAAGAGAGAAGCACTGACCTCCTTTCTCTGGGAAGGGTATCTTCCTCGTGTGGATCTGAGCTGAAAGCTGCTTTTCCCCAAAAGGAAGAAACATCAACTTAGGCACCGTCTTTGTGAAACTCTTACCCTCTGGGAGAGACGGGAGATGTTTCCATTTCCCCTCTTATGACTGTTAGTGTGGGGCTTCCAGAAGTATTTTGTACATGACCAACCCCTAGACATAGAAATGTGATAATAGTCACCATGATTATGATAGAGGTGATGATTTTTTTTTTTTTTTTGGCCTGTCAAAGAACAGAGTAGAAGTAAATCATTGGGTGAAAGTTACAAAAAGATGCATTTGTTGTGGTGCAAGATCACTCAACTTGGAGCAGAAGACTTGAATTTTGGTCCAGGTTCTGCGCTTTTGAGCCTCAGTTTCCTCGATAGTACAATGGAGGTGGGCTGGTCCCTGTCCTGCCCATCTTGAAGAGTCAGTGAAAGATAAGACGTGACGATGGCTATAAAATCACTTTATGAACCTTGATACCCCTTACAAATGCAAAGCATTATTGATTATCGTTAGAGTATCTGTTAGCAAAATAGGCTGTCTTATGAAGCCACGTCAATTGGACAAAGATGATCTGGAGCAAGACTGGGTCTTGGAAATCAGGTAACAGCCATCTCGCTGAGGCTTAGATCAGAAAGATTTCCAAGCAGTGTGAATACACAAGAGCTCAGGCTGTGGCGGGCTCAGGAGCAGAGCTGGGTCCAGAGCATTAGCCCTGAGCAGACGGAAGTGCAGGATGCTGTTTTCTTGGCCTCTGAATGCCTGGGGGAGCAAGGCTGAGCTTCCCCGACTCCCCTAGTTCCATGTTCGAGGCTTGAAACTGTCCCCTGAAGATAGTGGCTTCCTTAGGGGGCCAAGGCGTGTTTCAGTTTGAGGATGCGACGTGGTGAGTGCCAGAGCAGAAGTCTCTAATTAATGGCTGGAGTGGGTCTTTGGACATCAAACAGCTCTTGGAAATAATCTTTTGAGGAGCTAAGTGTCAATGAATGGAAACACATGGATTAAATTTCCATAAAATACATGTGGATATAAAAATAAAAGAAAGGCTTGGGGCCCCGCATGCTAAGATTCATTTTACCTAGAACAAAATAAAAACTTCTGTGGACGTGGACCTAGACCAAAAGAATTCTTTTCCCCCAGGCCCCAGTAGCATCCTCTAATTCCAGAAAGACAGGCTGTGAGGAAGAGATGGAGTGGAACGAAAGAGAAGAGGGGTCACCTAACCAGACAGGACACAAAGCTGTGCTAGATGTGGCTGTTAACACCTCTGTTGCCAGTGGATGGAGGGAACGGATGGACATGACAGCCCTTCAAAACTCTGGCCGTGGAGCAGCAGGGAACAGGTCTATTTCAAAAGCCAGCAGCCGTTCCTGGGCCGCCGCTCAGCCAGCGAGCTCTAGAGCTGACTGTGATGCTTCAGAAGAAATGCAAGCTAAATAATGTTTAATTGACAGAGCAGCTTGTTTACTTTCGAATAATTGCACTAAATTGCAGTGCTTAAAAAGTACTTAGACTTTGCCACTTGGCTCTGCCGGCCTGCTCAAGTGGGGATGAGGGGGCGGGCCCGCGGAAGGGTAGGAGACCCTTGCAACCGGCAGAGGCGAAAATGGGCTGCTGGAAAGATCTGTGGGGTAGCTGGCCACGAGCCCCCACCTCCCCTGGCCTTGCTGGGACTCCTGCATCAGGGAGCAGCTCACCTGCGTTCTCGCTGAGCTTTGGATACCCGCCCACTCCCGGACAGTGCGTTTTGTCCTCAGTGGATGGAACCCCTTGCAGCCCTGGAGGGAACCCAGGCCTGTTGCCCACGTCGTGGTGTTAACAGGTCTACAAACTTGCTACTTTGAGAGGAAGCATCATTCCTATCATGACGGGTGAGCCAGGGAGCCTGGGCATCGGACCTGGATCCCCTCGAAGATGTTAACAGGTGGACAAGCAGAGCTGATTTTTCAGCAGGTCATTAAAGTTGAAATACTTCTGTGCTGGTTCGGGTACAGCTGTGGCCTGAGCTCCTGAGTCCCTCTGCCTTCCTGGCTGTCCCAAACCCTTTCCTGGGACCCCCCAGGACCACAATTCAGAAATGAAAGTGTCGACCCTAAGCACGGAAGGGGTCCCTCAGGACCCTACACTATCCAAAACCTGGGCAGTGTCATCCTGGCTGGTGATGCCACAGCAGGTCACTTGTTCAATGCTGTCACACCACTCCGACAACTGCCCATGACCGGCTAGGCGATGGAGTGAGGCGGAGGCCAGCCAGGTGGGGCCATTTCAGGGAAGTGAATAAAACCCAATCCCAGGCTGGGCCGTTTGAAATATTTGGCACTACAGGCAAAATAGCTAAGCTTTATTTTCACAGGCCCTTACTTTTCAAAAAAAAAAAATCTTTCTGGCTCTAAAATACCAAAAGAAAACCCACAAAAATTAAAATTAATGTATGTTTAAATATCTACAAACTATAAGCCAACATCAATGACTCCACTCTAAGCCAGCTCAATTTGTGGAGAGTTATATGAAAATTAGGTTTAATGTGGACTGTGGGTGAGTTTTCATTAGTTTGATAAGGGGGCAGGGACTTTAAATAAAAGAGTCCTTGGGGTCAGTGGGGCCATCAAAGCCTCAAACCCAGTCCCAAGAAGGCAGTTCCAGTCCCCATGACGCATGCCTTCTGCTCCTCTGAGCCGCTGACTGTCCCCTTGCAGAGTTGCCCGCTTCCTTGGGCCATTTGACATGATGGGATGCGTCCTCTTCCTACTCCCCTGACCATTTGTTGCTAGCTCTCTTGCTGTGGTACTTTTGGTATTTTACCTTGAACTGTGAGTGTTTGCCCTAACTCAGCCTCAGCTTTCTCCTCCCACACTCTCTCCCTCCAAAAGATCATCCGCCCTGGCTGTATCAGCCATCACCTTGATGTGGCCAGCTTCCAGACCCACGTCTGTCCTCAGCCCCAGCCTCCGCCTGAGTCCAGACACCTATCTCCACGCGTGACTGAATACTTCCTCTCGCAGGTCCCCCACAACACTCTCGTCCAAAGCCACCTCCCTTGACCCGAATTGTTGTGCTCCACCCTTCCAGCCACACCTCATCTCTTCTACAGCTAACAATATCCAAAACATTTTCTCCTCCCTCTAGAACACCAAGTCTTCCCTGACCTCTTCCTCTTCATCTTTCTGTCCATTAGCCCACTTTGCACAGCACATTCCTTCTATCCTTTTATTAGTGCTCACGTCGGTCCATCCCTCTCATCCCCAATCCCACCGTCTTAGTCCAAGCCAGCGCGGGAAGCTGGTTTCTTCTCAAGTCCCAGCTCTGACCTGTAGGAGGTAATCACCTGGAGTTCAGGGTGGAGAAGATTTCCAGACTACATTTGGCCTCAATGGGAAGGTCGGCCATGATCAATTAGTAATGTCTGCCGTGGACACAGGAACAGAGGGCGGTGATCAGAGCCTGGCCATCCTCAATCTTGGCCTTTTCAAATTGGCACTTGCACAGAGGTGAGTTGCTACCGGCCTGACCTCCCAGCCTTCAAGGGCGCCCTTCCTTCTCACTGACTTGTGCACTGTAACAACATCAACCAGGGACAATACTTGCATTCAACCAACCCCTGCCCAGAAACCATCTTTGACAGTTTATCTGACATGAGGTCAAGCCCAGTCTTCCTGGCTGGCATTTGGAGCCCATGTGGTCTGACTCCAACTTCCTTCTTGCCCTTAGTTTCTCACTAACCCCACTGTGCCAACATCTTGTTCCAACAAACCAGACTAGTCATCGCTCCCTGACTGTGTCCTGCTCCTCCTACCTCCACATTATTGCTCACAAGCCTCTACCAGCCTGGAGTCCCCTCCCCTTTCCACTCCCACCGACCCACGTCTTCCACTCAAGTGTCAGGCTTACTTAATAATAGCTGACTTACTGAAAGTTCCCTCTGTGACGAGTGTGATTCTAAGTGATTCACTCAGATGAACTCATTTGACCCCTGCAACAAAGCTATGAGGGAAATATCTATTCTGATCATTCCTATTTTACAGATGAGGAAACTGAGGCACAGAGAGGTTAAGTAACTAGTCCAAGGTCACAGAGCTTATCAGGGGCAGAGGTGGAATAAGAACTCAGGAAGTCTAGCTCCAGAGTCTATACCTTGGTTATCATGTTAACTTGCCCCTTAAGTCTCACCTCTTCCAGGCAGACCTCCTTACTATGCAGCCCCTCCTCTGTGGTGACTACTGTCTGAGCCACTTGGCTTTGACCATATGCTACCTTTGCTCAACACCGTTAGCCTCCTTTGTTATATTTCAGGTATCAGTGAAGACAAGAACAAATCAAGCCCTTGGGTCAGAAGTAAAAGCATTAATGACACAAGAACTAACAACCGTCAAGTCCCTCCCAAGTTCTGAGAATTCTCTCTCGTGGTGATTTATACCTATTATTTTATTTTATTTTCCCTCTGAGAGGCAGAAGGGTATTACTATCCATACTTAATATATAAGGAACCTGGGACCAGAAAAGTTAAGAAATTTACTCAAGCTCACACAGCAATCAGCCATCCTTTCCCCGCTTCCCAACAACTTTTTTCTCTGGGTTTACAGGGAAGATGAGAGTGTGGAGAGGGTGGGTTTTAGTTTTCTGTCCTGATGCACTGAAGTGTCGAGAGGATGAGACCCGTCTGCAGTGCACAGGAGGACACAGGTGTCCAGAGCTGCAGGACACAGCTACAGCCTCAGACAAATCCGCAGTAAAAGTGGACGCAGTCTAGGTGGTGTCTTGGCCCAGACTCCTCCTCTTTCTGGCTTTTCCTTTCTCTGCTGTTTTTCCTTCATTTGTCTCTTTTTTCCCGATCTTACCACCTCCTATAAAATGTGATTTTAGACATCTCTGTGGGAATATGCCTGCCAGGCCCTCTTCATCGGACAAGCAGCCGCAAGGAGCCACCCGTGGCAGATGCTCAGGTGCAGACGTCTGGGGCGGGGGGGTGGGGGGTGCCTGGCAACGAGTCCAGGTGATCCCCAGAGAAGCGATGTCTCAAAACAGAGGATGCCAACTTCATTTCCAGGATGGAAATCACATCGGTGCTTTTGAGTAACAGGGGGAGCCCCAAAGACCCCCTACTGCCGCCAGCAACCAGCCCAGTCAACTCCATCGACAGAGTGAGTTCATAAACCATTCTGATCCAAGATCGTTTGTATTACCTGAGTTTCCCTGAAAATCCTACATGAGGGCGATTGCCAGCTTCTAAATTTAGGCGTTTGTGGGCGCCTGTTGGCAGAGAGAAGAAAGACTTGCTTCACTGCTGTGGCTTGCCTTGAAACTCAGTCAAGCCCCAAATTCTAAACACAAAGCAGCTGTTTGCCCAGAATCGGAGCTGGGATGTTTCATATCGATGGCTCTTCCCATCCCCACCTCCACCCACCGCCAACCCTGCCACCTCTCCTCTTTTCTCCTCTCTCCTTTTTCATTGCTAAAGTGCCAATAAAGCTCAGTGTGAATGAAAACGGGGATGGGCGCACATTCAAGCCAGCATTATCTGCCACAGACGATCACGGATGCTGGGGCAGGCCTGCGGGCAAGCCATGCAGGCAGACCTGCCCCAGCGCCACTGTTTACAGAAGAAAGGAAAAAATAGAAATCGATCTGCAGCCTTGGTACAGGGGCCGGGTCAGGTGGGCCAAAGGATTCAGTTGCCACTATTTCAGCCCCATGAAATGCCAACTGATCTCTATCGGGCCCCAACCCGGGGTATCTTTAAGGTAAATCTCCTGTTCCACACTCGGAGCCAGAGCCCTACTTTCCGATGCCTTGGGCAGAGCTGTCCACCACTGAATCTGCCCCGATCGGGTGACGTCTCGGGTACCGGGTACCGGAGTGAGGCAGGCATTCAGACACGCCCCCTTCCTTGTGGCTGGTCTGGAGGAAGGTTCCGTTCCTAGGCCTGGCTCCAACTGTCTCCATAAAGCCGTGTCACATTCGCATGATGAAGTCCCACAGAGTCTGGCCTCCTCCTCTGACATGCCCGGTTCTCGAAATCATTAAAAATCAGGGGACAGTGGATGTCATAGTGTCATCCTGATGGGGGCATGCTGCTGCCCATTTTACAGATGAAGAGGCTGAGGTGAAGAGGTTCGGGAACTTTCCCAAGGTCACGTCACTGAAGCAACAAAGTGAGAATTCGGATGAAAGTACACCTGGTCCTAAAGTTTATTTCTCCTCCTCACCCTGACACCTCCTACCAGCATCAATGTTTCTTGATAGCAACTTACAGTTTATTTCTAGGTGTCTACACTTCCCAGGCCTCCGTTTCTCCATCAGTAAATGAGGCAGCTGGAGGAAAGCAGCTCTGGCATTTTCTTTCCAGCTCGGATATTTCTGAAATCCTGTGTCTATGGATACAGTCAGGGGCTTTTGAGCAATAAATCAAGATGTGTGAAAATGACAAATCAGCAACAGAAGCCAGGATTCACAGTGGCTGGGGCCCTTAAGCCGTGCTCTGTGAAAATAAAGACTGACTTGAGAGGTTTACTGTTGGCGGGCCAGGTGCCCAGCTGAACAGGGTTCCTGCCCTGACGTCCTTGCACGGAGGCTCCGGAACATGTCTGGATGGAATGAGCTCGCTCTGCCCGTCAGGGTCCTGGTTCCATGTGAACCCTCAGTGGGCCACGGCCAGGAGCCACGTGGGGCGGCATCAGACCGGGTGGCAGCCAGATTTGGCAGGCCCCAGGGTGTTTTCTTTGCACAGGGAGCTCCAAGGAACTAGCTTTCCAACCCCCTTTGGCTCCCATCTATAGCCTTCACCTTCCCTCTCCTGCTCCCCCTCTTCCCGCTCTCAACGAGTGTGGTGGGAACCTGGCCAACAACTGGGAGAAAATGAAGACATTTCGCAAATGGCATGTTCCAGTAGCTGAGCCCTGGCAGCCTGAGCCTGGGGGGAGCGGGGCCAATCCCTGTCCATCCCCTAAATATCCGAAGTATGTTCCCTCCTTGGCCGCAAAACCACAGCAATGTCTCCCTTCCCCCTCTCCGCCCTCGGACCCAGGCTCTGCGAGGAGATCAGCCCGCCGCAAGGTCCCCGAGGCGCCACCGCCGTCGAGGGCAGGGCCTCGGCCAGCTTGGCGCTCGTGGGGCCCCAGGGCTGGCGTGGGCCACCAGCGGCACGTCTGTCCTGCCCAAGCTCCCGCCTGCGCTGGCCTGGCCGCCGTTCTAGGAGCGCCGCAAGGTCCCCTTGGGGTGGGGGTTGTCCACGGCCTGCTGACCCCATTGTCCCTCCTCCTGGGACAGGCTTCTCTCCTTCCACTCTTCCTTAATCACAACTCTGGGGGTTGCTAGCATCCACCCCCAGGCCCACTGCCAACACCGACCATGTGTGGGACCCCTTGGAATGATACTTCTTCCGTGGGCCTCTGTTGTACCATGAAAACCACAGGGAAGATGAGCGGTCTGGGAACTTTCTTTGGGGACTTTGGTGAAGGGAGTTCAGGCCAGAGGGAGATAGGCCACCAGAAGGGCCAGGCCCTCAACTCTCAGAGAAACCCCGATTTTACCTGTTTTGCATTCCCTCAATCAGCATTCTTAGCATATACCAAGCTTTGCAAGTCAAGACCACCGCTGATGTCACAGGTCCCTGACATGGTGCCTGTCTTCACAGGGGCTTCTAGTGTGACCAAGGATAGCATTTTCACCCACGGAAAAGGTCAGCAGTTGTATCCAATAAAGAAAAAGAGAAGACAGTGGGGTCCCACAGAAGACTTGAGGGAGACGGGACTTGGGCTGTGTCACTGTCCATCCCTGCCCCTCTGCTCAGCATCCTCCTAGAGTCTTGGGGTCAGAAAGGTCTTCTGTGAGGACGTTCCTTGGGACTGGCCACTCCTGCTCCTCTTCCTCGGTACCACCTCCAGATATCAGAGCCTAGAGTCCGGGCTTTTCTCTCTAGAGGTCCTGCTCTCTCTGCCTGGTGGGCTCAACCACGCTGATGGCTTCCAACCCCACCCCGAGTCCCTGCGGTCTGCGCCTGCTGCCCCAGGCCGCCGTCGAAGGGCTGGATCTATGATCCTTCCCACCTCTGGCCAGTTTTCCAACGTGCCCTTCTCATACATTTCGCTCAGCATGGCCCCAAACCAGCTGGTCAAGAGAAAGGCAGCAGGAGCTCGTGTGTGAGCGCACACACCAGAGTGCCTCTCCTTGCAAATGCACACGCATTTGTGTGCACATGGGTCTGTGTGCATGTGTGATTGCCCCATCGAGCAGGTGTAGGGGGCTGGGTGTGAGCACTCACCCTTAGCTCCGTCTCTGTGTGTACACGTACCCGAGCAGCTTGGAAAGGAGCTGGAGCCTAGGCCGGGTCACGGGCCTGGGTCTATACTTAGTTTTACTGCTTTTCTGCAGGTGGTTAAATTAACAAAGACCAGCTTGTGGTCCCCAGCTCATACCTGCTGCCACTCAGTTCAACCTGCTGCCACTGCCCAACACCCTCAACCTTCAACATCCACACTTTAATCCTCCTTGTTTAAAAGCTCAGCTCACTTTCCTCCTCCTCTAGGAAGGCTTCCAAGATGAAACCTTAGTGACATCCCTAGGGCTCCCCAAACCCTTGCCTAAGTTGCTGGTTGTGTTCGTGTTAACTGCTGTCCACAGGGCACCCCTGTTGCCCAAAGGCCCCAGGAGGACAGCAGCCACTTCGTGTTCAGTCTTGTGATTTCCCCACCCTCTGCCCTCACACGGTGCCTGTGTGCAGTTGGTGCTCAATCCACACCAGTTGGATCAAAAGCGGTGCAGTCTGCTGTCCCTCTGGAGGCGGGGGTGGGGGCCAAGGAGGCTAGTGGCCTCTCCCCTGGTTGAGAATCACTTTTCCCCAAGCACCCCCAGTCCCACCCCTTCCACGGGTCCTGTTTCCTGCCCCGCAGTCGCATTAAGCATATACACGCGCGCGTGTGCCATAAAAGTAGCAATCATCCCCCAAATGAGCTGAGCAGCTACTCCGTAATGGATACTTACCACCCGGTTTCATCAATTCTAAGAGGATTTTTTTTTCCTTCCCATTTTCACGTTCTGAAATTGGGCCCCATCTCACCAGTGATGATGTCTCAAACCAGCAGCCAAGTGGCTGCCGTGATGCGGTTGTCATCGCCTGGGGAGCGCGGTCATAGCTGTTCCCACTGTTGACACGTCAGGGGAGTGCTCTGCATTGTTGTGCTGCCCGCGCTGAGTATAATTGCCATTTTACGCATCTTCAGAAAGATCAGACTATGATTCAGCAATGGAATGAAAAGTTACTGTGCGCGCAGAAAGGCGCAGATGAGACGGCGGGCGTGCAGCTGGGATTAGTGAGGCAAATGCTTATTGTCGGAGAGACCACAATGCATGATTTTCTTGCAAAGCCACAGCAACGTGCATTATGGAACCTAAGACAGGAAGATAACCCAAGGAGATGAAGTTGTCGTTGCTTTATACGCGTGAGATATGTTTGAAAGAATTGTCTAGCACCTGCCAAGAATGAACCCAAGGCAGAAGAGGTTGCCAAATACCTGGGAATACATTACAAATACAAAAGCAACAAGAGACTGGCTCAGCTAATGATTGCCTCAAGCTATTTTTAAGATATTGCATCATTTTACTCAATATTTTTCTTTCTCAGTGATACATAGTGCAATGTCATGTCCTGCATGAGATGTCCTATGGCACGTGCCCAGTGACATTTAATCCCCTCAAGACTCTAGGATGTGGGTATTACAAGGGAGTCAGGAGTCATGATGGTCAAAGCCACCGTAGTCAGCCCAGAAGTGCCCTGCAAGCCCAAAGTGTGTATCTCAGAGGCTGAGACAGTTGACTGAGGCTTCTCTCTGTATCTCTCTTTTGGCTGGTAATCAGCAAACCAAATTGTCCCTTCACTATTCAAATACACCCTCTCCCAGGAAATGTAACAACCTGCTAGCACAAAGGCATTGTTTGCTCCACAAATGTCAGTTATATGCAGAATCCTGTCCTACTTTTTGCCATACCCACATGTTCTCTCCTATTTCTTTCTTAACCACTTTTATTTTAAAATCAACCTTCTTTTCACTGTTCTGTATCAGTCAGCATAATTAGGATAATGCTGCGGTAACAAACAACCCCACAAATCTTAGTGCTTTATAGTAGTCTAGGATTCCAGCTCAAGGTGAATGACCTGACAACAAAGGAGAAGGCTACATGGAGAAAGTCTGCCCTGACCAAAGGAGATGCATCAAAGCCAAAGAAACAAGAGGAAAACATTCCAGAGGGGGGACACCACAATGAGGATTGTCAATTACACTCAGCCTTCTGTATCCTCAGGTTTCATATCCATGGATTCGACAAACCACAGATTGAAAATATCTAGGAAAAATTTCCAGAGAGTTCTAAAAAACAAAACTTGAATTTGCTGCATGCTGCCAACTAGTTACTCAGCCACATTATATCACGTACTATAAGTAATTGATAGATGATGAAAGTTGTACTGAAGGATGTGCATAAGTTACATGCAAATACTATGCCGTTTTGTATAAGGAACTTGAGCATCCTTGGACTTTAGTATCTGCAGGGAGTGAGATGTCTTGGAACCAGTCTCCCAAGGATACTGAAGGATGACAGTTATTTCTTCCTTGCCTCCTTCAAACAGATCTTTCAGGAATCCAATGAGATTGTGCAGTCACTTGAAAACATTGAATTTTAGCTGTTGTAGGCAATCTTGTTGGTATTCTGTCCATATCTTAAAAGCCTGACCATTTATTCTTGCCCTGACCAGCTCCCAGCTGCCAATATCTGGATAGCTTTGCCTGAGAGCTGTTCCCCAAGTCTTGGAAGGCCTTTCGGGCTGTGTGCATATCAGGCTGGATGTTCTAGGGCCTCAGTGTCCTGCGGGAGGACTCCTTCACCGATGACTCCTGGGGTTTGGCGTCTAGCTCCCCAGGTCCCTCACCCTTTGATAGGATAACTCTAAGGCAGAGTTTTGCCTCATTTTCTGGAGTTTCTGGAGGGATTCCACTCTGGGTGCCAATAGTGACAACTAGCTGAATAATGCACTCTGCCTCTGCTGCCTTCCCTGCCCACTGCCCAGCTGCTCACTCACTAAGTAAACCACTTGCACTCAAAGCCTTGCTTCCAAACTTGTTTCTAGGGAAAGAGAGAGCGCTGTTAAACCTCCATACATAAGACACATGGAAGAAGCACCACTTGGCCTGTGGCAGAGCTGTGATGCCCTCAGCTGTGATTCCTGCCGCCCACTGTGCAGGTGGTGACTGGCTGAGTGTTACTACCGAAGTCTGCTGCCGACACAGCCGGGAGCTGCTGGGCTCGGTGGCTGCATGGGCGGGGACCAGGCTCGAGGAAGTCTTCCTGGAAGGCCCTTAGAACGCTGCCCCAAGTCCAGGCTCACAGATAAGGCCATCAAGGCCCTGAGAAGGAGTGTCCAATGTTGCAGAGACAGTTTGAGTGGAGACTAGGGGTTGGGATTTCTTTTAAACACATCTCAGGACACAAACCCACAGATGGAGTGGGCTGGGGCATCTCCTTTCCCTCGTCCACGTTTAGGGTGCTATTTCCTGGCACAGAGCTCCTAAAGCCCTTGGAACCTCCTGGGTGGCAGGAGTGTCCTTTATTATTCATAAGGACACTTTTCTGCACACTTGAGTTTATATAAGGAGGCGACTTAGGGTGGGATCCCTTGATAAACAGGGCTGCTCACCAGAAAGTTCAAGTGGCAGGAGGGTTGGAAATTTCAGCCCCATCCACCAACCTCCGGGAAGGAATCTATAAACACTCTTGAGCAGTAAGACTTGGCGAGTGCCTGGGTTTGTGAACAAAGGAGGGTGGGAGGGTGGTGCACTGGGAGGGGCCGTGGAGGCTCAGTGCCTCCCTCACTCTCATACCTCACCCCAGCCTCTCTTCCATTTGTCTGTTCCTGAGTTGCATCCTCTTAAGTAAAGTATTTCCATAAAGTATTTTCCAGGTGGGAACCCCCTAGTCTTTGTAGCCAAGTCAGACAGAAGGGTGGGCACCCTGGGGACCAATATTCGTAACTGACTCTGAAGTAGGGACAGTCTTATTGGGATTGAGCCCTTGAATCTGTGGGTCTGAGGCTGACACTAGGTAGGTAGTGTCAGAACTGGACTGAGTTGTAGCACATCCAGCTGCTGTCTGTGTTACCAAGTCCAAGCTCATACTTACTACTCGGCACATGACAAACCAGTGAATCGAGAGACGCATCGTTGGAACAAGGAACACTGATTTTATTCAGAAAGCCAGCTCACCAAGAAGATGGTGGACTAGTGCCCCAAAGAACCAACCTTCCCAAGTTAGAATTCAGGCTTCTTTTACGCTAAAAGGGAGTTGGGGGTGTGGTTGTTTGTTTCAGACTTCTTGGTGTTGGAATGCTTTGTCCCTGCAACTGTCCATGTGGGTCCGGTCATGACTTTCCTGTACACCTCAACAAGACAAGGATTATTCTCTGTACTGCAATTTTTTTATCTCTATATGAAAGGAAAAGTGTTACACATTTACAGATCAGAGCCTTGAGAATGGATCTCCTGTACACTTCAGGCTGTAGACGACACTCTTAACCTGCAGCAAAAGCAACAGACAACAATGGTTCAAGAAGCAGATCCAATATGGAGTCAGATTTGTTCTTCCCTATTACATCTGCACAATCAGGGAATTGGTTGCTTGGTTGTCAGAAATGCCAGTGTGAGTAGAAACAGTAGGTCAGATCCTTTCACAGCCTGGGGGCCTGCTCTGGCCCTTGTTAGGAGAGTCTCCCCCTGTCATCTGCTCTCCTGCAGCCTGGCCCCTGCTCACCTGTCCCACCTCTTGTCTCACCACTCTTTGCCCCTCAAAATCCCTGCGTCAGCATCAGGGCTCCATTCAGTTCCCAGAAGGAATGTTTCCTGCTCTTCACGCCTGGGCTTCAGCTCTAGAGGATCCCTGCCCACTCTCCTTCCCTCCCTCTCCTTGCCCTGCCTCACCCAGCCAACTCCTGCCCACCCTCCATTCCTCAGCCCAAGCGCCACTTCCTCCAAGAAGCCTCCCTGCTTTGCTCTCTCACCACCCCCACCATTCCTCTTTGACAACTCTCGTCAACCACGTGGCATGGGTCCACCAGATCACTGGCTCTGTGCCAGCAGGACTGCACCCAGATCATGGCAGGCAGGTGTCCGGCACTTGTGGAACGAATAGGTCCACACAGTACCATGGGGAGAGGGGCCAAGGGGCTGAGTATATTGAGATGGGGGCTGGGGAGAGAAAACAAGATCCTCTTTTGACTGAGCCAGTGAAGTCACTGGAGAGAGAGTGAACCCAAGGAGTTATAAATAGCCTTGGAAATCATGCATATTACATTAGGGGTGTTGGTGACAGCTTAAGTATATTTCCATAAGGATCCATTATATTTACGTATTAGTTAATGGATACTTAAAATATTATGTTACCGTAATGGTCATGTTTTATTAGCAAACTATCACATCAAACGGAGTTGCTAAGTGTGATGGAAAATTGGCTCTGCGGCTAGATTTCTGTATTTTCACACTGAATTTTTGATTTCTAATTCCCACTTCTGGTGAGGCGACGATTTTCTTCAAACACTTGTGATCACTGCCCTCCACCTGACTGAGAAGCTCGCAAGTGCAGAGTCGGGACCCCAGCCCTTCACCACAGGGCAAGAGTTTTAGCCTAGGGGGCTTTTCTGAATGATCCAAACATGGTTATTAATCTGCTACGTGACATCAGATAAGTTTATTGCCCTGTCTGTGCCTTAGTACCTCTCTCTAAATGAAGAGTTAGAGTTGTGTATTAATATTATTATTATTCAGGGTTCTCCAGAGCAACAGAATCAATAGAATGGATATAAATAAAGATGTAGATAAAGATATAAATATTTATTTTAAGGAATTGGTACATAATTGTGGGGACTGGCAAGTGTGAAATCTGCAGGTCAGGCTGGCAGGCTGGAGACCCAGGGATGAGTCAGAGTTTGACCAAACACTGGGTATTATGGCCTAGCCAAGGTGATACCTAAAATTAATCATCATGGTCTCTAAGCTTCTTAGGGCTCTTTGGGTTGAATTCTGGATTATCTACAAAAGGACTTCAAACTCTGTTGCCTTCAGGCTGAGAAGGTGGCCGGAGGTGGCCATACGTCCAGAGGGACCCCAAGGCTTCCCAAGAGGGGGGCAGGACTACACTGATCTTGTCCCCAGTGGACTTCACTTCTTCCCTCTCCTCAGGGTGGCCCAGCCCCAGAGGAGGAGGGTTTGAAGCTATGTTTCTTACAACCAAAGGGCAGCCCCCAATAGCACCTGCTAAAAGGTCATGTTTTTTTCAGCTTTTGTTCAAGAAGGCAAAGAATCTGAAGAGGAAGAGCCAGGGGAAAGGTGCTCCAGGTGGAGGGAAGAGTGTGTAGGCTGAGGCTGGGGTGGGGAGAAATTGCTGGCATGGGAGGCAGAGTGAGAGCCGGGTCCTGGGACTGTGGGGACAGGAGGAGGAAGAGTTGGGGTGTCTTCTGTGGCATCCTCGTGCCCAGCAGCCCAGAGCCTTTGGGGTCCCCAGGTGTGATCCTAGAAGCAATGATTTCACCCTGCTCACAGGTAAGTCGAAAACCAGTGAGGGATGAGCTCGGGGCTACCCACCTCCCTACCAGATTTTCCCAGACCCCAGGTTCTCAGTTTTGCCCCAAAATATAGGACAACAATGAGGCCGGTGTGGCAAGAGGATGAACTTTGATGAAGATGGTTTAATCCCCCACTTCACCACTTGCTAGCTGCCTAACCTCTGAGACCAGTGACTTCTCTGAGTCAGTTTCTTCACCTGCATTAGGGTTGCAAAAAGGATTTGACACACCGATACACTGAAACCAATAAATAAATAAAACTCAGTGAGGACTCCAGGATGTGCTCCAGAACACTTACCAGCTGGATGGCCTTGGACAATTTCTGCAGTTTTCTAATCTTCAGTTTCATCATCTGAAAAATGGGGCTGTTAATAGCACATACCTCACAGGGACATCCATTCCTACTAGGTGCCAGACACGGGGCTGGATGCTGGAAATGCAAACGATGAACATGACAGGAAAAATCCCTGTCCTCATGGAGCTGACATTTCAGCAGCAGGTGTGGTCGTGGTGGTGGTGGTGAAATTATTATCAACATAGTACAGCAAAAATCTGTTTTAAAATATATAAGAGTGATGGAGAAAAATGAAGCAGGAAAGTGGGCTGGGGTCTGCCAAGAGTTTAATTTAATTTTAAATAGTCAGAGAAGTACCCCCTGAGAAGGTAACATTTGAGCAAAGGCTGGAGAAAGGATTAAATGAGATCATAGTATAAAAACAGAGAGAGCAAACCAAGACCCAGAGGGCCCATCAGGCCATGCCCATTCCTTCACTCATCACCTCTGATGCAGTTGAGTAGTTGTAGGGGATGCCCTACGGCCCACAAAGCCTCAAATAGTTACCATCTGGCCTTTTCCAGAAGAAGTTGGCCAACTACGAGCAGACAGCATGGCAGAGATGATCTGAATTCTACTAGGACTGGAAGACCACTCTTTGGACTATTGTCAGGTGACAGCTAAATAATGGAGGTGCCAGGCACAGGGGACCCCAGGTGGCAGCCCCTCCCGGCACTAGGCCACGGCTATATGTCTCAAATCCGGTTTGAAGAGTGTATAGCATCTTGACAGACAGAGCCGGGGAGAGGAGGGGCTGAGAAAAACAAGGGGAGACCAAAAGATTAGTGGTCGGAAATGACAGATTGTGTTTGGGAAATGGTAAGTGGCACAAGGAAACAGGCCTCCCATTTCCACCTCCCAGAATATCTCTACCCTGCACGTGGCCAGCAGCAGGGCCCGGCCGGGGGGACCACCGGCCTGTCAGCGGCGGCGGAGCGGCCGGCGTGGGCTGGAGGTGCCGGGCGGCCCGTTAGCCGCCTGATTGAGTTATGACAGCTCTTCGCGCCCAACGGGAAGCCGGGCAAGGCGGTCCTAGCGGGCCCCTGCAGACAAATGATGATAAAGTGCTCACTTTAAGGAACCATCTCCATAATATTTCATGCTCACGGCGGGGGGAGGGGGCGGGCAGGCTGCCCTGGTGACACAGCTAACTACTCCATCAATTGATTTGATTCACGGCGGCAGCTACTCCCAGTCATAATATTTCAAATAAATGGGGCCGTGGATAGAAATAATATCTGCATCAATATTAACCCTGAAAGAACTAATGGACATAAGCTATAATTTCCTGGACACCCTAATAACGCATTTTGACCGTGGTTGGCATGGGACAATTTTTCTTTCTCTTTTTTTGCCTCTGCTTGTCTGTCCATCTCTCTCCTCCTTCACCTCTGTCAGATCTGCTTTGTTCACCCCAGGCTTATGGTTTGAGGGCCTCAGGGGGTCTCCATCCTCACCTCCCACCGACCAGAACACCCGACCTAAAAGGAAAGAGAGGGAGACCAGCATATTTCTCCTGAGCTGCTTGTGAAAACGCCGGGGGAAGGGGTGAGTAGGGTTGCTTGGCCAACGACAGCTCACCTGGCAGGCTTGTTAGAAAGGAAGCCTGGCCCTTTTCTATCCTTCAAGCATCCAACAGAGGCTCCTTGTGCACCTACTATGTGCTGGGTACTTTACTGGGTGCTTGGGACACATTGGTGGATAAAAATGGAAAAAGTCTGTCCTGAGGAGGTTACATTAGAGTTGGGTGGGGGAAAGGGATAAACCCCAAACACAAAAGTGATGAATTGCAGTCTGTAGCAAGGCTGAGATCCCTGGCAGTCCCAGAACTGCCCCTTCCCCAGACCCAGAGCACAGTGTGATGGTTGAATCAGAGACGGCACGGACCTGTTCTTTTCTGCAGTGGTCAAGAACCTCAGAGAGCTACATGCAGCCCTCGGGGCGGTGAGAGGGGGGAGTTGTTTGGTCTGCATACTATTTTTCAAAAATTCATTGATAAAATAGGAAAAGTAGATTTTGCTTAAAATCTGGTTTCCATCTTCTCTTCAGAAATGGGACGATTCAGCATCACCCACCTTCTCACATAAGGACAACTGGCTGGAGATGATTAGCATGTGCTCCCAGAGAGAGCATCCTCTGCAGTTCACCGCAGTCACCACTGCTCCCGACTGTCGGCCCCGCCTGCCCATCACCGCCCAGGCCGTCCTGGTGGACGTCAGTACTCGTGGCCTCTGGTTTTTCAACTCAGCGCTGGTTTCCAAATTTCCCTGTGCCCGCCCAAGCCCTTCTCTGTCTAGACCCTTACTCCTAGTCACGCCCTCTGCCCTTTCTTTGTTCCTCCTTTTGATCTCACTGCTTTCTTTCTTTCTTTCTTTTTTTTTAATCATTTTGTGGCTGTAGAATCACGATGCTTGGGACACTGCATCACTTCCTGGAAACAGTTTAGAAGTGGGGTTGAAAACCAGGTATCTTCCCTTTCCAGGATTATCCCTCCCACTGCTGTTCAGTTGACTTTTGGCCTTGAAATCTTATTCCCTAATTTAAAAAGTGAACGAATACAAATGTAAATACTTGAATACAATGATGTATATATACAAGTATATTATATATGTACATATGTATATATAGATATACATTATATTTAAATTTTAATATTTTACTATATATAAAGAAGTGAATAACAATGTTCAGAATTGGAAGAAGCAGGATTTGTGAGAGTGTGAAAGTTGTGGCTGGAAGTAGATAGATCTGGGTTAAGCCCAGCTGCTAAACTCTCGCTGTCTGTGGGAACTTGTCCCTTCGCTTCCTTATCTTAAAACGGGTAGAGCAACAGAATCTATATCATAGTGTTGTTTTTCTGTGGGAATAAAATGAGATAAAGTATTTAATGCATATTGAGTGTCCAATCAGAATAGTGACTATTACCACCTTTTCCATGGTTCATACTCTTCCCATTGTATTACTGCTCACTCTCCCTGGGGAGACGGGGCAGGATGGTGTGGGTTTGGGAGCTGGAGGTAAGCTCTGGCGATAACCCAGGGGTCACAGTTTTTTTAGGGCCTGGGTGGCTTTTCAAAGTGGTTTCCTGGCTAAGTTGACCACACTATTGAACATCTACAAACACTTCCGCTGGAGAGGGGCTTTCGCTCCAACCTGGAGGGCAGATGTGAGGGCTGTGTGTAAGTAACTACCATTCATTCAGACCAGTGGTTTTTGGACTTCAACAGGCATCGGAATCACCCGGAGGGCTTGCCAAAGCCGAAATTAGTTGGCCTTTTCCACAGCATCTGAGAATTTGCATTTCTACCACGGTCAGTCACTGGTGATGTTGATGCTTCTGGTCCAGCACTTTGGGAACCATTAAGATGATGATGTGGCAAGGAAGTCATGCTGAGGAAGGGTGGTTAGAAAGATGGACCCTCAGGATGCAGGGGCCAGAGAAGGTCTTGCTCTCCGCTGTCTGTGCCAACAGACAAGTAAGTACATGAACAAATGCCCCCAGCTCTGTACTCAGAAACCCAGATTCCTCTATGTCTCCAGTGGTTTCCCTGAGTGGGGCTGGCATAGCCACCAAGGAATGCAGTCTCACTCCGAGGACCCAGTGGCTGATGGCTGGGGCAGGTGGGGGGTGGGTGGGGACAGAGAAGTCTCCATGGGGCAGGATCTGTTCCTGAGATAGGAGGTGAAGTGGGGGTATGACAGGGATGGTGGCTGTAGGTGTGATCTTCGTATCTGCCAGAATGAGCATAGAGTTATCACCCATCCTGTGGATGGGGGAGCTCCCTGCCCCTCCAGTCTGGTCTTGTAGAAAGTTGTTAGCAGGTCACTTCCACCTTCCTTCCACTAAGGGTGCTCCCCATCCACTCCTTTGCTAGAAAGGGGAAGATGCCCATATCGGACGCCTCTTGTGCACCACTTCAAAACCTGTCACCCTCACCTCCCATTCTAGCCACTGCTGCAGAAGCCGTATCCGCAGAGGCAGCGATAGCTTCACACAGGTGCAACCCAACAGCACCTCACCTTGACCCGCACCTTGTTGGTCTCACTCCCTGCCAAAGCTCCTCTAATACCGTCTCATGGGATTCCCAGTACCCACGCACGCACAACCCAGAAGTGAATGCCTTTCACTACAGGGGATGGAAACCAATGGATTATTGCTTCTGCCTTTCATCCTCCAGGTGGCAGCTCTGATAGGTATGCCTTAAAGCTCCCCCCAAAGTCCCAGGGGATCAAGTTCAGTCATCCACATCAGTGGCCAACACCATTCAGCATCCTCGCGTTGGCCTTCCGAACTTCCCAGGTTCTTGGCTCTCACCCTGCATGCCTACTTCCTGGCACCGTTCCTTAATGCACTGGGGAGGGAGTCAACTAGCTAACTTCAGCTTTGAAGGGGAAATAAATGCCGTAATCAGGAGAAATGGAGTGGGCACCCAAGGCACTCTGCCCAGAAGAGGTGATATCTGAGCTGAGATCCGTCACTAGACCAGGAAAAAACCCACATCAGCTCTTCAGTTTTCAAAGTCCACCCCAGGAGGACAGGAATTGGATTCATGCAATGAATATAATTTACTGTGTCATCCTTTCTAGAATACACTACAATCTTCTGATCTGCCCTCAGCTCTCCCTTGAGTGTAAGCAGAGGCTGGCTACTGCTCCAGTTTGTCCATTTTCTCCTGCTCTGGTCTTTAAGGAGACGGAGAGGAGTGGTTCCTATACCAGGAGACCAAAATGCAATCAGTCCTGAGATCGTCCCTCACAACCCGGAGGATCTGTGCTGACCCTGAGCCTCTGTCTTCTCCCGCTCTCAGCCACCTTTTCTTCATGTCTTGATTCCACCTGGGTCCAATCCCCTCAATGGCCCACATTTGGCAGAGTATTGAAGGGAAATTTGATCCTGCAGGCACCAGACCCACCCGTGTCCATTGCCAGCCATCCTCCTCTCAAGAAGAAATCACATGAGGCCAGTTGGATGACATTCAAGTGTGTGTCGGGGGTGGTGCAGGCGTGTTTTGGCATCCCCGGGCATTCTCCCTCAATTCTCAAAACATTTTTGGTTTTACTTTGCTTAAATTTCTGACAAGAGCACATGACCACAAAAATAAGCTAAAGAGAACTTTTTAGATGAAGGGAAAGAGGCAGCTAAGTTAAGTGTCATCTTTCCTAGCTGCACAAAGACTGAGGAGGGTCCAGCTTAGATCCACCTGACCTGTGACAGGGTGATATGGATGAGCGGCTCACCTCAGCCCCAGATGGAGACGGGGCTCTCTGGGCTAAAGCATCTTCTATGTTTCACAAGGCCACCGTGCCATGGTCCCTGGGACCGGCCATCGGGGAGGGGACTTTGCTCTCCTTTGCTGAACTCTTGTTCCTACTCATTCTGGGAAATGTGGGTGCCAGCTCCTTTGGAGAATGTGGGATTTGGCTCTTGGTTTCTGCTGAGAGCCAGCATTTCGTGGGGCTGAAATTCAGCCAAGTCCTCTGTGTGGCACAGTGAATCTTCCTTCTTGTTCCAGCTCTCAGACCCCCTAGGTGGCGGGGTCAGCAAGGTCAGCTTCCTCCCTCCCTGGCACAGGGGGACCTTGGCCGAGGCCAAACCGAGGTCCTGTGGCAGCCAGCCCAGCAAGAGTCAGCTGCGCCTTGGCACAGCTGTCCTAAGGAAGGAAGTCAGCTTACCAGGACGGTGTAGCTTGGGCACTGGCTTGGCAGCCCAGAGACCTGTGTTCTGTTCCCAGCTCTGCCATTACCTTGTTGTGTGATCTTGGACAAATCACTTTCTCTCTCTGGGTCTTAATATCTCTATCTGTAGAATGAATAAGCTGGGGCATGTCTCACATTCTGAAAGACTCACTGTGATTCCAGGAGCTCCAGAGAGAATGTCTAGGTCAGTGCAAGTTTTGAGGAAGACCCCAGTAGCCTGCAGCATCCTTCTGAGCAAAGTAATGGATTTGGAATTCAAAGATCGCAAAGGTTCTTTATTGCTGAAGGGGGAAAGGTCCGAATATTGCTTAGCAAATTACCATCTGCTCGGGGCACCATTATGCCTTGACACAACCATTGGTCAGCAAATTGGTCACATTATTGGTTAGTAAATTTGAGGCTGCAGAATTATTTATTGGCAAATTAGAGATGGCAGAATTATTGGTTGGTGAGGCCAGAATTGCAGCGATTGGTTAGCAAATTAGAGATGCCTGTTTTGGTCTGTGAATAAATCACGGCTGGTCAGGGTATTGGAGGCCAAATTAGAGGTGGCCGGGTTATTTATGGTCCAACCAGGAAAGCAAGAAAGCGCATTTGCCAGGCAGAGAGGGGGTCAGCCCTCAACGTGTGGGGCTACTCCTTGAGAGTGACTCCAGGTTGGCACTTTTCAAAGGAGCAATTATTATTTTGTAAGGATGAGGTGGTGTGAGCTGAATTCTTGTTCTGCACCCTCTAGCCCCCATCTCTCACTCGTTGTTTCCAAAAAGAACTGAAAAGATATTTGTAGTCCTGGAGCGGGGCAGTGAGGCAGAGGCTGGAACTCCAACCCAAAAAATGATTCGAGCAGAGCTTCTGGCTAGAGAGGGAGCCAAGTCTGATCCTGGAACATGCTTTCTTCAGACAAGATTTCTCTGACTGTCCTCTGGCTCAGCCTAGGATGGGGAACCATGGGTCATAAGAAGTCCCTGACCTCAGGAGCTCAGGATCAAGTTGGAACTTCTCTTGTTCAAGGCTCTGGCCAGATCCCAGGTCCCTGGGAAGCCCGCTTCTTCCCTGGCAGTCTCCAGTGGTCTCACTCCTGTCTGAACCTCTCCTATCTAGACCACTTATTACTCAGTTACCTCTGTCTTGCTTTCTAGTTGCTTTTGACTCTTGTTGAGTTTTTCACAGCACTGTTGCCAGATGAGAAGTTTTTTAGAGTCAGGGTTCCTTGTTCCACCTAGGGAGCCTGGCACAAGACTGGGGATATTGATGCCGACATGGATATATGGATGGATGGATGGATGGATGGATGGATGGATGGATGGATGGATGGGTGGATGGGTGGATGGGTAGATGGGTGGGTGGATGGGTGGTTGGGTGGATGGGTGGATGGATTGATGAACAGATGGATGAAAAATGGATGAATTAGTGGATGGATGCTGTTTGGATTGTTGGATAAAAGGATGAATAAAGTTGCTGAAGTTGTTTATAGAACCCAGGGATCCCAATGTGGAGAAACACAGAATCTCAGAGTTTCAGAGTTAAGAGGGATTTGAAGTCATGCGATCCATTCTCCTTCCCTTGCCTAGTCCAAGTTTTTAAATTAAAAACAAAAAAAGGCAGGGGGCGGCTATTGTCACTGTTCAAACACCTAGGAGCATAAAGAAAAGTCAATTAAGGTCTTCCTGTTACCCCACAAGCAGTGAGTCCCATTCATCCTCAGTCTACATAAGAGAGCAATTTCCAGGGAGAGCCCAGGGAGAATCGGGGTTGAAGGAGGATGACTGTGCCCTGGGGAACCTTGGCCTCCACGGTCACCATGAAGTCCTCGACAAAACAAGGGGGCTTATCACCCTTGTAATGACAAGCTGAGTTTTAACTTTCCAAAGTGGCTGCAACTCACCTGGTTACTTCTCCCACCTCATCTGAGAGGGTAGCCTGGTGGGGACTCCTCATTTTACAGATAAGAAAACTGAAGTTCAAAGGGAAGGGGTGACGTCCCCCCCGGGGGCCCACAGTGAGTTAGGACTAGAATCCAGTGCCCTGATCACTGCCTTTGTGCCCCTCCCACTTCAGCTCAAGGTTATAGAACCTGGTTATGGAACCACTGGAGATTTGAGTTCAAGTCCACCTGACTCCAAAGCCCCTGCTCTCAACTGCTTGCTGCCCTGTGTCCACCTATGGCTTTGTTGTGATGGGTTGGCCTCTCTCCCTAGCACCAGGCCTCTGTCCCCCAGCCTGGGCAAAGTGCCTTCCTGGGGTTGTCGGGGAAGAGGCTACACTTGCTCAGGCATGGCTGGAGTGGGGAGGCAGAACCCTCTCAACACCCTTCCCTACCCTGGGGCACTCCAGCCTCTTACAGCTCAAGGGACTCTGGGTAACAGGCTACTAGAGAGTTAGAACCAGGAGGGACCTTGCAGAGTCCTGAGGCCAAGCCTTTGCATGCACAGGAAATCACCTGGCACCCACCTCATGGGGACTTTTCTCAGCCAAGCCCTTCTGAGGCTGGAAGAGAAAAGGCAAGGATGGAAGCCCATGGCACTAAGCTTTTACCGGATGGCTAGGTGTGAGGTGGGGGTGCGGTACAGAAGCAGATAGGGCTGGTCCTCTGGTCTCCTTTGCCTTTCTCCCCATCATCGGTTTTACCACACCCTGTTGAAAATCTCACTGTGCAGATTTGGCCACCTGACCCTGATCCTCACAAATCCGAATCCTCTGTGGGTGCACAAATCTACAGCCTTCAGCTCCCAGAGCTCTGAAGGGAGGCAGCGAGTGCAGGGGAGGCTTGTTGCCTCCAGGGAAGGAGGGGTCCTGACTGGTCCAACTGGACGTGCTCCCTGGCGGTCCCTGCACAACAGCCTGGGTGGCTGGCATCCCACCGTGGCCTCCGTCAGGATCCCAGGACCTTTAAGAGAGGCATTGGTTTTCTACCTCTCTGGCTCTGGGGAGAAACTGCAGGAGCCACAAGGGAGGATTTAGAGCCAAAGCCAAGTTGTCTGTTGGGTCACAAATCAGGCTGGGTGTGGAAAGCTCACGCACAACTCTGTCCTCTTTCTGGGCTGGGCCAGGGAGGAAAGGCCAGGGCTGGTTCCCCAGAGAGGTTCTAGTCCAACTTCTTCCACTCTGAAGACCTACTGGGGGCTGAGAACCAGGCCAGGCAGGACCACTGGGGCCACGAACTGGACCCCAGTCCCTGACCATCTGTAACATGGGCCCAGCCATGTTCTGTTGGGTCCAAGCAGAGTTCAGAAAAATATAAAATCACAGGCAACCTTTAAACATTAGAAACATGATAATCAGGGTGTCTGGCTGCTACTGAAAAACCCAAAGCCCAGAATCCTCACATTAAAACATCTTTTTCAGTGGCCTCTGTACAGCTGGAAATTCCAACATTAGTACCACTTCTTCCATAATTGCCCTTCTACCTGCACCAAGGCCCTAGGCGGGGGAAACTCTCTAGCCATCAGGGTAGGGGGTAGTGAGGGAGCTGTCACAGTCTGAGACAGGTTAGAGACTGGTGGGAATTGGGGCTGGGGTGAGCCATAACCTCTGCCTTGTTTAGGGCTGCGGTTTGTCCCTGGGTGGGAAAGACTTTAATTGACTTTGATCTTCCAGCCAACAAGCCCTGACTCCATGGTGGTGCTGTCACTCTCCTGCCCCAGCCAGCCCTAATCCGGGTCCTGATCCACAGACATTGTACAATAAGCATTTATTAAAGGAAGGAAATGAGGGAGAGACAAAGGGGACAGAGGGAGGCAGGGAGGAATAAAGCAAAAAATTGGGATGGGGGAAGTAATCTGTTTCCCAAAAGGGAAATGTGGCCATTCACTCTCTCTTGGTTTGGGGTCCCCCAGAGGCAGATCTGGAGGCAAAGTTTCCAATGCAAGTCATTTCCCTGGGAGAGGATTCCAGGTAGGGCTCAGGGAAGTGAAACAAAGAAGGAACAAAAGCGTGCATGAGTGAGCACATCATGCTGTGGAAAACCAGAGTTGGATCCTGCTCAAGATCCTTGGGGATCTGGCACCTAGAACTGGCACCTCAGGATTACTCCTCCCGTGAAGAGAGAGAGCTGGGGTATTGATACACCCTGTCCATCAGTCATTGCTTGAGGGCTGCTCCCAGGGGGTGTTACTTTCCAGGCCCTTCTAACAGTGCAACCTCAGGCAAATAGTGCAGATTTGTAGGAAGACATGCAGGGGCAAGCAGCGGACATGACACACCTTAGTGATGCTCTGAGGGGTATCGGCCAGCACTGACCATGCCTGCCTTATGGGCTGAATTATGCACCCCCAACAAAATTCGTATGTTGAAGTCCTAACCCCTAGTACCTCAGAATGTGACTGTCTTTAGAAATAGGGCTTTCAAAGAGATGACTAAGATAAATGAGGTCATTTGGTGGGGCCTAATCCCATTTGACTGGTGTCCTTATGAAGGAGGACACAGAATAAGACCATGTGAAGGCACAGCAAGCAGATGTCCCCCTCCAAGGCCCTCGGCACTAACCAACGCTGATGACACCTTGATCCTGGGCGGCTAACCCCTAGAACTATAAGGGAAAACATTTCTGTTGTTTAAGCCATCCAGTCTGGTCTGTGGTACTGGGTTACAGCGGCCCCAGCAGACAATACGGTCTGCTTCCCTCTAGGGCAGGGCAGATATGCCCACACCTTAGATGGGGGCCCCAGGTTGAGACTGCTGCCCGGGGAACTGTGAACAGGACCATCGAGAGATGTGGGTTCTCATGCCTATTGGATGCATCCACTTGGGTATGTCCCCAACTCATCTATAAAATGGAAATTGTCAAGATTGGATGAGGGGGTCTACTGAGGCCCCTACAAGCCTGTGCAGCTCTGGCTCTGTGCTTCCAGGAAGGCCCCGGTGAAAGGCAGTTCATGCCCTGATGGCCCCCTGAGTACCACCCTCTAGTCTCCTCCATCAGCCATGCGTGGCTCTCCTGGCTTCTCTCTGAAGAGTTTTGCCTCACTGCTCACCAAATGTCTACTGAAAAAAAAACCTCTGGGTTTGGCACTGTGGGAGTTATAAACATTGGTCAACATGACAATGTGACCCCTTAAAACAAACAAAACTGGTGCGTTCCTTGGGCATCCTCGTTGGGAACAGCTGAGCTAGGGTGAAGCATGGTCCTGGAGGTGAGAGGGTCCAGCACACGGGAGGCCTGGAATCCTGGTCTGTTCCTTACCTCGCCTGATCTCTGCTCTCCCATCTGCAAAGCAAACAAAATGACAGTTCCCAGCTCCTGGTTGTTGAGAGGGTTAAATGGGTTAATACATGTTAAGAGCTTAGAACACTGCAGACAAGTTTTAGGCATCATTTAAGGGCCAGGCTTTGTTCCTTTGTTCATTCGTTCGTTCATTCATTCATTCATACTAGAAAGAAACAGAGAGAAAGTGAAATAGAGTTTTTTCCATTGATCAGAGTGAAGCATACAAAGAGAAGGGTCTCGGTGGGGAGGGTATAGCTCAGTGGTAGAGCGCGTGCTTAGCATGCACAAGGGCCTAGGTTCAATCCCTGGTAACTCCATTAAAAAAAATAATCGAATAAATAAACCTAATTACTTCCACCTACCCCCCAAAAAAAAATTAAAAAAAAAGAAAAAGAAAGCAAAAAGAAGGTTCTCTAAATAAAGTAGTCTCTAAAACCTAACTCAGAAAATCAGAGGCCAAAACGCTCAGAACTTCAGGCTCCAGAACTGGGTGGTGGGAGAGAATTTCGCTGGTGGGTCGTTTGCCAGCAACCAAAGTGTTGTACTAGGTTGGCAAGAACCGGGACAGTGAGTGACACTGTCACCCAACACCACATAATCATCTGGATGTTTGAAAATGGAGACAGCCCTTCAGATGGGGGTCTAGGGTAGTGGTAGGCTGGAAAGGTGTTCATCTGGTAGGGTGTTTTCCTTCTGCACAAAGCCTCCTGCTGTAGCTGCCTCATCACGGGAAAGTAGAAAAATAACCCAGATCTCAGTGGGTCATTCCAAAGGCTTCTAGGTCGAAGTGTGCGTGCACACATGCATACGTGTATGTGTGCATGCATGTGTGCATGCATATGTGTGTGCGTATGTGGGCACATGTGTGCATGCATGCATGTGCACACATGCGTGCATGAGGGAGGGATAAAATGGAGGGACGCTGAGATTTTCTGAACTCTCATGGGAGAGCCTCAGGCCCACTGCTCACTGCTTATTCCACCTGAGGGTGGGTCCACCCCCACAGCTGCCCATTCCCTGCCACCCAAACCACTGGCTCCACACTCTGAACTCAGCTGGCCCAAGGGTCCTCCCAGATTTTGTCTGAACTTCCTCTTTCCCCAGACCACGTGAAGGAACCCAATACATATTTCAAGATTCTTTTTTCCCTCCTCTTTATCATTTTTCTTTCTTAATTTTTTTTTTCTTTTTGAGTAAGTTTTTCTCTCTGAGTGGGTTCTCCGCTTGCTTTCTCACAGCCTAATCATTATTACATGAAAAAATAGCTCCTCCCACCTGGGACAGAGGCTCTCTTACTGCAGGAACTAGGAATTCTCAATGGCAGTCACTGAGCAATTATACGCTACGATTTCCACTATACCCTCCAGTCTAGTCTTTGACAAAACGAGTCCCTATTATTAGACAGGCAATAATCAAATGCCTAAAATAGGCTTGTAAAAGATCTCTAAACTACAGGAATGGGCTGTTAACCAGGAGTTATGACTACAGTTCAGGAGCCAGTTTCCAGAAGAATCTACAGTGACACACATAACGTTCTCTGTTTGCTGGGGAGAGGCTGCATACTACAGAAAACGCAGAAGGAAGGAGCGGGTGCAGGTGGGAGACCACAGATCCATCAAATTATAGTTCTTAGCTCATGGCAAAGCTTCTGGGAGCTAATACATTCTCTGGGGTCTTTTATGCAAAAGGACAATTTGTTTAGACACTGTTTGGATTTCATTACCCAGGAAACCACTTGGAGGTGTTATAAATTCTGTTACAAGACTCTGTTTTAGAAATGCCTACAGATCTACAGACTCATTCTTTCTTCTTTCCTGTCTGTTCTGGAGGCATCTTGATGGACAACAGTGTATCCCAAACCTGGGTCATATTTTTTGACGTACTGTTCTCAGCTTTTTCTTCATATCCATGTGCCTCCTTTAGTACATCATTGAGTTGTCATTTTTCTTTAAAGAAATTTATTCAAAATAATAAATGCAACTTTAAATTCATTTCTTGGAGTAGGCAACTTTAGAACATTCCTCTAAATGGAAAACCCATCTGTTTCCTTTCTAGCTGAAAACCTGGGTCACTTCTGTCCCAGCCTCCTCCTGTCTGCCACGGATGAGCCTCCCCCACCACCGCAGTGGCCAAGCTGTTCTCAGCTATATCCAGGGTTGGGGTGGGATGGAGAGGCACCTTCTCAAATGGGCAGCAGAAAGTGTTGGCACCACCCATGGACAGATGGGAGTATGTGTGTGAGCCTTGGATGTCTGCTATGTTAATATGTTTTGACCTGAAACCTAAAGCAGTATGTATCATCTGAAAACTACTCAGCTTTCTTCTGGGCTTCTCTTTCCTAGTGTTGCAAATACAGCAAACTTAGCTCTCTCTCCCATCACCTCATAATCCAACAGAGCAGGAGTAGAAGGTCCATCTCCCCTCTTCACTGCTTCAGTATTTTGTTTTTCACTTACTCTTGGTCTAGAAGAATATCCTAAGGAAGAATCTGCACACATTTCAAGTCTTCTCACTGCTCTTTGGAAGAGTTCTAAGTTTGTTGAGATCATCTCCCAAAGAAGAACGTCTCTGGTTTCTGCTGGGTGTGAAATTTGTGACACGGTTGCTATGGGCACAGGACTGGGACGTAAGGAGACGCCATCTTCTCTCAGCCTTTGCCACACTCTGCCCACTGCAGGGGTCCAACCCTTGGAGAGCATCTAACTCAGTCCCTTGCTTCCCACACAGGAATGCAGCACCCCGGCACATCCCACTATCCCAGCTTCTGCAAAGTTCTCTAGCTCTACCTCTGGGGAAGATACGTGACCTCCTTGCATCTCCATGTCCTCTCACTGTGAAATGGGGAGGATAAGGATGGCTGGGTCCCACATACCCAGCCAGGGGGCCAGGAGGACAGGGGCAGGGGCACATGCTAAGAGCCCAGCCCAGCCCTGGCACATATGTGTGTTCCCCCTTCCCCAGCTGCATGCTGGTACCTGCCACTGACCTCCCCTTGCTGCTAGGCTCAGCCCATGGGAGGGGCTTATCAGTTTATAACTTTGTTTAACAGAGAGCAAACATGTACCAGGGTGACTTCCCTCCCAGTGACCCTGTATTGTGAGCAGAGTCTTCCCCCTTCTCAAGGGCTGACCCAGGTCAGCCTGACCTTGTCAACATCCCCCAGGCCCCAAGATTCTGGGGTTGACTGGTCACAGGCTATTTCTCCCATCCCTAGTGAGCAAACAAAACCCTTCTGCAGCCCTCCCCCTCCTCCCAGCCCATCCTGCCAGAAGATCGATCCTCCCATTACAACCTCACCAGAGCAGAGAAGGGACAGGGGTCTCAGTCTGGACCAGCCCACAGGAGCTTACTGGCATCCTTATGATCTCCTAGACACATATGAGCGATGGCTGTGGGATGTTGCTGAGATGCAGCACGAGATAAAGGGTTGAAAGCTCTGGCTCTTGTAAGCCGTGTGACCTGGGGCAGGTGAACTTGCTTCTTTTTAGGTCTTTTATAGGTCTTTTTGCCTATAAAATGAGATTGTTTCTATCTTTCGAGAGAAGACATACTGTCTTTTTAAACTTTTTCCTTTCTAAAGAAATTGTAACAGACAAACAGAAATGGACAAAATGTAGATATATAACCTGGGAGCTGACTTACTTTCAAGAGCCAAATAGAAAACACTTTAGACTTTGCAGGCCTTACCGTTTGTCTTTTTGTTGTTGTTATAATACTTGTTTTAATTGAAGTCTAGTCAGTTTACAATGTTGTGTCAATTTCTGGTGTACAGCACAATGCTTCAGTCAATGAATACATATATTCATTTTCATATTCTATTTCAGTATAGGTTACTATAAGATATTCAATAGAGTTCCTTGTGCTGTACAGTATAAACTTGTTGTTTATCTATTTTATATATAGTAGTTAGCATCTGCAAATCTTGAACTCCCAATTTATCCCTTCCTGTCCCCTGTCCCCTGTCCCCTCTGGTAACCATAAGTTTGTTTTCTATGTCTGTGAGTCCATTTCTGCTTTGTAAGTAAGATCATTTGTGTCTTTTTTTTAGATTCCACATATAGTGGTATTGCACGGTATTTTTCTTTCTCTTTCAGGCTTACTTCACTTAGAATAACAATCTCCAGGTCCATCCATGTTGCTCAAATGACATTATTTTATTCTTTTCTGTGGCTGAGTAGCATTCTATTGTGTATATATACATATATCCAGTCATCTTTATCCATTCATCTGTTGATGGACATTTACGTTGCTTCCATGTCTTGGCTATTGTAAATAGTGCTGCTGTGAACATTGGGGTGCATGTGTCTTTTCAAATTAGAGTTCCTTCCAGATTTATCAGGCCTTAGCATTTCCACCCAGCTACTCAACTCTGTACTTGCAACTCAAAAGCAGCCATAGACCATATGTAAATGCATGGGTGTGACTGGGTTCCAATAAAACTTCATTTACAAGCACAGGCTGCTGGCCACTTCTGACCCTTGGGCTGTAGTTTGTCAACTGCTATGAACTGAATCTTTGTGTCCCCACAAATTCTTATGTTGAAACCCTAATCCTTGATATGATAATATTTGGAGTTGGGGCCTTTGGGAGAAAATTCGGATTAGATTAGGTCGTGAGGGTGGGGGCCCTCATGATGGGATAAGTGCCCTTATAAAAAGAGAAAGAGACAGAAGAGCTCTCTTTCCACCATGTGTGGATACAGTGAGAGGGTGGTTGTCTATAAACCAGGAAAAGGGCTCTCTGCAAACACTGAATCTACCAGCACCTTGATCTTGAACTTCCAGCCACCGGTATTGTGAGAAGTAAACTTTCATCATTTAAGCCATTCATGTTTGTCATTTTAGTATTCCGTTATAGCAGGCCGAACCAACTAGGACACCTCCCCCACCCCAGTATAACCCAGTGAATTATCACAAAATGAGCACACCTGTGTAATCCCCCACTCCACATCGAAAAATGAAAAATAATCAGCACCCTAAGAATCTATTTGTACCCCTTCTCATCCACTAGCTTCAGCTTACTTCTGGTGGCCTTCCGAGTTTTTTTCTTATAATTTTTATACTTTTTATAGCTCACCATTTTTCTTTCAAATCTGTATCTTATATGGTAGACTTTTTTGATATTGTTGTGTAGGACAGTGACTTTCAGACCTTCTTAAAGCAGCAGGACCTGGTCTTCGAGGAAAGCCCCGGGTGGAAAGAGAGCAGAGATGTGGTTGCACTAGAGGCAGAGACCCAGAGCTCATCCCTGCCCCATCTCTCTACACTCTGGTCCCAAATGGTAACCACAGAGGCACTGCCAAAAGCTCTGGGGGTTGCCTTGAACCCAGCTTGGAAATCATGCCTTCAAACATTCATTAATATCTGAGTGAGACAAGTACTCAACTTCTAACTCACCATTGATGACCCACCACTTCATGGTCCCCTGGGAAGATGATCAGGGACACAGCAAGGGGTCTGCCAAGGTGATGGCAGACAGGTGAGTGGTGCCAGGTGGCCCTTGTGTCAAAGGAGAAAGGCTGGCCTTGTAGGCATCTGTGGGAAGATGGACGGTGAGAACAGGCAAGTTGAAGATGAATTAGTGACATAATTAGAGAGGCTGACCACTTAAAGAAGGGTTAGAGTCACACCAAAGAGGTCTGGGCCTATGGCTTGGCTTCTCCACTCAGCTCCTGTTTGCCTAGCAAAGCTCGCTCAATCTCTCTGAACCTCAGTGAACACTGTGTAAAAAGGGAAATCATTCCTTACATAGGCTCCCTGCTAGAATGTTTGCACTGTTCAGATGGGATAATGGGAATGAAGATGATTTGTCCCTCGAGAGCAATGGTTCTCAGCTGGGGAGGGAGGATTTTGCCCATCCCAGTCTCCCCTGGGGGACATTCAGCAACATCCAGGAACAGCTGTGGTTATCATAACTGGAGGATGGGAGAAGATGCTACTGGCATCTAGTGAGTAGAGATCAGGAAAGCTGCTTAAATGTCTCACAGTGCCCAGGATACCCCCACACACAATAAAGAAGGATCTAGTCCAAATGTCAGTAGTGCTGAGCTGGAGGAATTCTGCTCTAGAATCTTCAGGATGTGTGATTTTAACAGTACGGGCTGTCAATGGACACCTGAGGCAGGGAATGACTGATGGTACCCTGCTTTTGGTTGAGTGTGTATATGTCGGGGGGATGCGGTGACAAGAAACTGTCTCAGATTCCCCTTGGCTGGACCAGCTCTGGAGTTTCAGCCCAGAGAACTTGTTGGCTACAGACAAAAGAAACATGGCCCTCGTCACTAAAAGAAATGTCTTCCCCAGCCCAGAGGCAGGCCATGTGAACATTAACAGCCTTCCGAAGAAATTCATTCATCACAGGGGATCTCGTTACCCACACTTCCCCACTCAAGTTCTCCCTCCTCCCTGGATCCCCACACCCCCCTCCACCACCACTAAGTGTCATGGCTTCCCCTCCAGGTTCTGATTAGACCTTATCAGCCATGTGGGGACCAATGAATGGAGATCACGCACAGATCAAGACCCCTGATACCGCTTACATCCTGTCCCCAGCCGCCCCAGTTGCCAGCTGCAAACAGAGCAGATCTGGCTTTGGGTGATATTATTCCATGTCCTCAACCAGAGACATTGAGATAATAACTTTCCAAATATTGTCTTACGAGATGCTTATCATTGTAAAACAATATTTTGTCACCGGGCAGTCGACTGGCAGGATCATCTTGCAGAAACACACAGGTTGGCGAGGGGAGGGGAGGTCATTGAACAGCGGGGAGGGTTGAAGGAAGCAGCCTATGGGGAGAGACAGTGGTCTTCCCAGACACTCAAAGGGCTTCAGGACAAGTCAGGGGCCAGAGGAGCTGGTTTTCAGGCTGTAAACCATGAGTGCCAAATCAGAGGGGACATCCAATGCACTTTTAACCTGGGGTGCAGTGGGGGATGTAGTTACGAAGGACCCCTCCCCTGCTCTCAGGGAGTTTACAGTCTAAAAGGGAAGATGCCGAGCAAAGCAGACAAGGTGATGTGTCATTGTCAGACCGCATCAACTTAACAGCCTTTCAGCAAAAATAAGATAAATAATATTGAACCACATACACATCAGCTCTAAGGTACATTGTCCCTTGGCCTCTGACTCCGTCTTGGTAGCAAAGGGGTCTGCAGGGAGGGGAGCCTCAGGTCCATCAGCGCAGGATTCTGAGTCTGGAGGTGGGGAGAAAGGGCAGAGCAGGGAAGTGATAACAGGATTGAAAGGAACAGGGCCAGCCTGGTGTCAGTGCGGCCACAGAGCTGCACCCGGGCTAAGGCTGTCAAAATCCACTCCCCAGGGCCCACCCCTGTCATCAGAATCCCCTTAGAAAAGTCCAGTCCTCTGTGAGACCCTTTCTAGGAGATTCCCGGCAGGCAAATGCAGATGGAAGAGAAAGGGGAGGGGAAATGCTGTGAATGTGTGTTTTGGTTTTGGATTTGTTTTGTTTGGGGTTTGAGGAGGGGTGGCGTGGGGGTCTTGCGCTGCTGTGACACAGTGAGACATGCCTTTCATGCTCTTGCTGTGAAGATCAAGTTGCGGTGAAAGGCAAGGCTTCTGTGGGCCGGCTACCTCAGCCCAAACTCTGACTCTGCCACTTACCACTAGCTGGGTAACCTCGGGCAAGTTCCTTAACCTCTCTGTGCTCTCTCATCTATAAAATGGGTACAGCCTTCAGGTTGCTGTGAGGATTAAGACAGAATGAAACCATCATACCTGGTAGGTTTTCTTATTATCCCAGAACTGTTGTGAGGATGGATTGGGCATCTCCATGGAGCCCACAACATCTGTTAGATCAGCCGCACGATACATCAGGTCTAAGCAAGACCCCTGTCTGCAGGAGCTGATAGTCTAGGGGAGAAGACACATCATGAACGATACTTTTAAAATATCATTTCAGGCCATGATAATGGCTATGAAAACTATCATTGTTATGGAAAAAGGAAAAGAGGAAAGCAAAAGTTTGATAGAGCTGAGAGCTGTTTTAATTGTTTATTTTTTAATTTTTATTGAAGTATAGTCGATTTACAATGTTGTGTTAGTTTCAGGTGTACAGTGTAGTGATTCAGTTATACATATATATTCTTTTTCATTATAGGTTATTACAAGATATGAAATATAGTTCCCTGTGCTATACTACAGGATCTTGTTGTTTATCTATTTTATATATAGTAGTTTGTATCTGCTAATTCCAAACTCCTAATTTATCCCTCCCCCACCCTTTCCCCTCTGGTAGCCATAAGGTTGTTTTCTATGTCTGAGTCTGTTTCTGTTTTGCAGATAAGTTCATTTGTATCATATTTAAGAATCCACATATAAGTGATATCATATGATATTTGTCTTTTTCTGTCTGACACTGTACTTTGTATGAGCATCTTTAGGTCCATCCTTGTTGCTGCAAATGGCATTAGTTCCCTTTTTATGGCCAAGTAGTATCCCACTGTTGAGCTGTTTTAGACAGCGTGGCTGGCAGAGGTCTACGGCTGGGGCTGACACTTGAGCAGTGATTTGGAGGAGACAACGGAGCAGAATGTGAGCCCTGCAGAGAGCCAGAGGCAGCAAGCACTCGGGCCCCAGGCAGGAACCAGGAACTAGGAGCAATGTGTTTAGAAGGGAGGACGAGGTGGCAGGAGTGATGCTCAGACAGGTGAGAAGGGGCCAATTCATGTGAGGTCTTATGAGCCACGATGAGGACTTCAGATTTTATTCTGGGCCTGTTAGGTTCCTAGGGCTGCTCTAGCAACGTACAGCAAACTGAGTGACTTAAAATAATAGAAATGTATTTCCCCACAGCTCTGGAGTCTGGAAAGCTGATGACAGGTTTTGGCTGGACCACACTCCCTCTGAAACTGGGTAGAATCCTTCCTAGGCTCTTCCTAGCAGTAGCTGTCAGTTCTTGGCTTGCAGCTTCATCATGCACATCCCTGTCACTGATGACACATAGCGTTCTCCTTGTGAGTCTGTGGCTTCTTATAAGGACACCAGCCATACTGCATTAAGTTCCCATCCTACTCCACTATGACCTCATCTTAACTAATTACATCTCAACTACCCTATTGCCAAATAAGGTCCCATTCTGAAGTACTAGGGGGTCAGAACGTCAACATGTATTTTGGCACAAAACAATTAAAACTGTAAAACTGGGTAACACAGGAAACCAGTGAAGGATTTGGAACAGTGTCCTGACATAATCTGCCTTCTTTTGTAAAAAGATCATTCCACTTGCTAGATGCAAAGAAAACTCTAGAAGGCTGAGATGGAAGCTGGCATATACTTAGGAAGATGCTGCATTAGCCAGGTGAGCCACAGTTTCAGCTTGGACTAGGAGGGAGCCGTGGAGGAGGTGGGAGTGGCTGCAGTCTGGACCCGTTGTGAGGGAAGGACTGAGAGGATCTGCTGATGGATTAGATGTCATGTGGATGGCAAGAAATAATTGTTAGGATGACTCTTTGGTTTCTGACCTGAGTATCTGGGTAGAATCGTGTGGCCGCTTACTGAGATTGTGACCAAAGGGACAGGGGCAGGTTCGTGGTGGGGTGGGGAACTGTGATTCCAGAATCCTTCTTGGTACAAGTTAAGTTGGAGCTGCCTATTAGACATGCAAGTGGAGATGCTGCAGAGACAATGGGACCCTCAAACTCAATGCATCCAAAACCCAACACATCACCTCTGGTCTCAAACCAGCTCCTCCTCTAGTTCCGTGTCTCAGCTACTGGTCGCATCACCCATCCAGATGCCCAGGCAGAATTCTAGGGGCCACCCCAGCCTCTAATGTGCCACCAAGTCCTGGGGATTCTGCCTGTTCCTTAAATCCATCCACAGGTCTCTGTCTCCACCATCCTCATCCTGGCCGCCTTCCTCTCCTGCCCAGGTGACCATAGTGGCCTCGATGTTCTCCCTGCTCTAAGTCTTGCTCCTTTCTAACCCACTGTCCATCCTACAACTGGAAGTTGATTACTAAAGATAAAAGGGAACGTTTCTGGGTATCTTCCTTCAGCTGATGGTGTCAGATAGAGAGGCTGGCACAAGGAAGATTAGGTGGAATTTCACATGCACACATCATTGCATAGAGGGAGTTCCGCAGTGACCACATCTGTAGTACCTGGACCTTGAAACCCAAAGTCCCAGGTTCAAGTCCTGACTCCCAGCCTTCTCGGCTGATGACTGTGGTTGGGTGACCCCAGAACGTGCTGTCCTGACTGATGAAAGGGCTGCTACTGATGATGATGGCAGAGCAATGGGCACGCATTGCTCGGTCGTGGGCTGACCACAGTATACAATTACCCTAGATGCTGGGCAGGCTATTAAATCTCTCTGAGCCTCAGGTTCCTCAAGGGCAAAGGAGGATAACCATGTCTAAGTAGGAAGGTTGCCTGAGGATGCAACAAGGCAATGCATGTGCAGACACCTAGGAAGGCGTCCCGCACATAGGCAAGTACTCACAACTGACCTCCCGCAGAGAACCACCGAAAGCCCATGTCACACACAGCCATGCCAACTGTTCCCGCAACATTTTTCGATTGGAAGAAGAGCAATTCTGAGAAACTACAGTCATTTGAAGTCCCCCTTCATTATTAATTTTATAGAGAGTTATTTTGTGGTTCTGGGGTTTTTTTTTTTTTCTTTTTTTTTTTTTTTTGGTAATTAGATGCTGTAAAAAATTTTTAGTGATTTTCTCTTCTTTGTAATTAGAAATAGCGATTAGAGTATCTTTTATATTACATGGCATTTTTCCTTTAAACAATTGTATACATTTTGTATTCTTTGCTTTTCTCCATACAGACTTTAATGAGAATGGATTCATTGTGTACCATAATTTGCTATTATTATAGTGTGTCATGAAAATGAGTTATTTCCGTCACAGAAATATAATGCCCAGTGTAATGTATTTTTCTTTTTTCTTTTTTTTTCTTTTTTTGTGGTGGGTTTTTATTTTTTCCCTCTAGGGACAGGGGAAATGTGTTTGCCAAGTTTAGAACCCACTTGAACTTGAAGGGCTGGGGATTTGCGAGGGGAATTCAGGCTTTCTGGAGTCTGAAAGTATTCTCCTTCCTTCCACACAGAGTAAAGCAGAAGGTTGTGGAGAGGTGGTTTTCCAGGTTTCATTAAAAAACACACAGGATTCTAAACTGTTGGTTTCCAGAAAATTACATCTGTTCAAGCCAGGCACTGAGAAGCCAGAAGCAGCTTGTTTCTTAAGACTTGAGCAAGCTGGGTCATAGCTCAGGTTTGACAGGAAACCAGAAGCACCTCTGGAAATCCACTGTTTCTCTGTGCTGTCCGATGCAGACCGACCGCCCAGGAGACGCTCCACACCAGTTGTAGGTGGCACAGCCTGGTCAGCCCACAGAATGTGCCAGCCCAGGCTGGGGGTGGTGGCCTGTCTGCTCTGACCTTCCAGAGCCACAGCAGGAAGGGGGGGGACATTATCCCTACCCTGAAGAGCGAGATGGGTGCCCAGTGGCTGAGCCACATCCACACTCCTGTGTACTGATGAGAGGATGCTCAGTAGAGGTCACTCCCCGGGGCAAAGATGTAATTTGGACATTGCTTCCAGGTTCTAGGCAGGTGGGGGTACCACAGAAATAGAGCAGCCATAGTTAGCCTGGGGAGTTCTCTGTGCTGTGATATCTCACAGCCCTGGTTAGGGTGGGTACCATGGACTGGATCACGAGGGCCATGGCACAAGTGCCCGTGGGCGGTGGGTGCCGGCAGGATGGCACATGCCTAAAGGGTACCTGGAGAGCTTCTGACAGCCCTCCTCACACAGGTGCGGGCACCAGTAGTTCTGGAAGTACCCCCACCTCCAGTGTGCTGGTGAAGCACGGGGCTTGCAGGGGCTCATTACAGGTGTGGGGGAGGCAGCCCCTGAGCTGGCCCTCTTCCCATACCAAGCAAGAGAACTCGTCTTTCCTTGGAGATCAGAGGCAGGGTCCCAGGATGCTACATGATAACAGCCCTCCCTCTGTCCTACAGTTTCTCGCTTGCAAACTTCATCTTACCTCCTTCAACTCTCCCCACAGCCCTGGGAGGCCGCCCTTGGGGAAAACCCTTCCCATTTTATGGAGAGAACCAGGATCTGCCAGCAAATTGCCAGAGTTCAAATCCCAGCTCTGCCGCCTACTAGCCGTGACCTTGGGCAAACTACCTAACTCCGTGATACCTCAGCTTCCCCATCTGGAATCAGGGATGATCACTGCATCAACCTCCTGGGACCTTTATGAGGATGAAATGAGCTCATTCAGGGAAAGCCCCGGGGGTCATTCCCAGGTGCAGCTGCCCCACGGGTGCGTTGTGCAAAGTGCCCGGTCTGGGGAGACGGGGTGGCTACCTCCCCAAAGACAAACCTTGCATCTGTGAGCTTGTGCCTGCCCAGAGAGGGTACCTTTCCTAATTCATCCTCCGAGATCTGTGCCTTTTCCTCGCTCTTAACGAGATTCGTGGTGGCTAACAATGGCCTGACCCTAGAATGCCAATGCAGTCAAGGTGCTCAATGAATGTTAGTTATTAGGGTTTTTAGTCCCTCAGATATTCTTCTGCCTCCTGCTCAAGCTGTCTTCTGGGAAGGAAGGAGAAAAGCCAAGTGCAGTTGCTGAATCCAGAGGGAAAGGGTGTGATGCAGCTCCCACTGGGTCTCTCCAGTAGATCCCTGTAAATAGCCCAGAGCTTGGACCTGGGATCCCCGACTCTCAGCTGCCTGGGGACCAGCCTAGATTTCCCACACATACCACCCTTCCCTACAGGCGAGCAGAACACAGCCCTGGCCCCGGAGTCTGTTCACCTGGATCTTAGAACAATTCCCTCTGGCTTCCCCTCTCTTCCCAGCTGAGGGCTCATATTTAAGCAGGGCAAAGTGACATTCCATCATTAACACCTAATGCGGGTGTATTGAGTTGTGTAAACTCACTCCCTGGTGCAGAGCCCTGTCCCAACCCACGCCTGGTGCCCCCTCCTCCGTATAATTGTTTTCGCTCCCCTAAATTCAGATGTAATTCGAGCCGGAGAAATCACGGCTGGATTACATCTGCAGCCAGGGAATTATTAGTATGACTTTTTGGCGGCGTGACAGTGATGTTTCGACAATCTATACATATTGATTTAGGTCGATAATAAACAATTTGATTAGCCTCCCCGTCCCTGGGCTGTCATTTCAATCACTGACAGGGGCCCAGCAGAGTGGAAGGGAGGCAGCACACACAAGTGGCAAGGATGCTCAAAATAAGAAACTCCGTCCTGATTAGAGGCCTGGCTTCAGTGAATTGGACAAGACAGCTCAGCTGCCACGTTATTAACTCCCTGGGAAAATACTCGGCCAGTCCCCGGGGCCAGCCCGCATATTCTGATGTGGATCGATAAGCAATCTCCGGTGTATATGGAATTCAGACTCGAATCATTTGTCTCCAGCTCCTTTTTCCAAAGGGAGCCCAGTGGTCGGACCTGGCTTGGCGCCCCACCCCCACCCCCACTCCCACCCACCCACACTCCCCTTTTAACTAATGACCTGCTGCAGAGGAGGCCAGAGAGCGGAAACCTCTTCCATCATCCAGAGAGGCTCTCTCAGGTGGGCCTAATGATGGTAATGGGCTCCTTTCAATTTTTTAAAAATGATGCCCGCCCTGACGTCTTGGGGGTGAATTTGTGTAAGTGATGGGCACGCCCCTCTATGACAGACCGATGTCGGAGTAATGGACGCCCCCTCCCAGACAGTGTCCACACCTGATGGTGACACTGTAATAGAGCAGGAAAGTGACCCTTCATCCAGGTCTCAGTGAGGGAGACAGAAGAGTGGGTGCCACCCAAGGGTGCTGGTGGCCTGGACTGGGGCTGGTTCAGGACAGAAGAGGTTACATGGCAGAGGTTCCAGGGCTCCTGGTGAGCTGGTTTCTTGGGCTACCGGTCACCAGTTGATGGAGCTCCCTGTGCTACAGCAGGCCTTCTGGACCATTAGACGCCACGCCCTTCGGTTACGGGTGTAAACTGAAGAGCACAGAAGGCAGGGGACACGCAGGGGACACAGGGCAAGCCAGCTATTGGCAGGAACCCCGGCTGTCCTTGCTCCCCACAGTCGGGAAGGTAGTATAGTTAGTGGGAACGGCAGGCTCTGGGTCAGGGAAATCTGGGGGTCACCTCTGGTGAGTTACTTCACCTTTTGGAACTTTCGTTTCTCCATAGGTAAAATGAGGCTACTAGCACTTACCTTGCATATGTGTGGTAAGAATGTAACAAAATAATGCAGAGAGGAGGTCTAGCACAGTGCTGGTGGCATAAAAGATGCTCGATAAATAGTTATTATATTTGGTATCAACAAATACAGTAAGTTTACACACTTTGATTTACATGTTATTGTTACCTTTTATCATCAGACCCCCCTCTTTTGAAAAACGAGATCTCAAAAATCCAGTGTGTGACCCAAACAAAAGCAGTGACTCTGCCTGAGGGTGAGGCTGGAAAAGAGGGCTTCCCGGAGCTGGCCACACCCAGCCGGCCACGCCCATGAGGCCACGCCCTGTCCACGCCCTCCTAGCCACGCCCCCTCCCATCAACTCCATCTCTGCGGAACACTGAGGGCTCTCTGCAATCAGTCCAGAAACTATGCGGTGGAAAGATGATGACATCAGGAGGCATGAGGACAGGCTTCTGCCCCCAGCTCTAAGATGCTTGGCGTGTTCCTCTCTAGAGGTCCCTGTTTCCCCAGCTGTAAAATAAGGGTGGACGGGGCATCCCTGAGGGCACCTCAGCCCCTAGGTCCTGTACACCTGTGGAGGGAACGCTCTATAATCTGTAGATTGGACAACACTGAATAGTTATAACACCAGTGCCACAGAGCCCTGGTCTCCCTGGCCGTGGCCTTACAGTCTTCAAGAAGGTCAGGGAGCTGGGCCTGGATCCCCCTTCCCAACAGAGCGGCCGGGATCTCCACTCGGGGAGCCTGTGTCCGGAAGAAAAACAAGCAAAGGGCAGTATCAGAATTGGATTTGGCTGTGAGAAACAAAGACTTAAAATAACAAGACTTAAACAAGATCAGTCTTTATCTCTCTTTTACATAAAAGCCAGGATGTTGGCTGTCCAGGCCTGGGGTGGTTGACTGCTCAGCTGCATGAAGTGCTCAGGGACCCGGTTTCCTTCCCTCACTGTCCACCATCCCTAGGGTCTTGGGGCTGATTTGCCTTCATGTTCCAAGATGGCAGCCCCTAGATCCACGTTCCAGGAAGTAAAATGCAGGGAGGGTCAAAACAGATTGGGGCAAAGGGTGCATACTAATTCTTTTTTCAATTAATAGATTTTTAATGAGTTTCAGATTTACAGAAACATTGAGAAGATAGTATAGAGAGTTCTCATAACAGCCACATCGCAATTCCCCATTGTTAACATCTTGTATAAGTACGGTATGTTTGTCAACATGAATGAACCAATATTGATACATTATTAACAACTGAAGTCCATACTTTATAAGATTCAGTTTTTACCTAATATCCTTTTTCTGTTCCTGTTCCCAGCTCTCATCTAAGATACCACAATGCATTTAGTTGTCATGTCTTCTTAGGCTCCTCTTGGCCGTGACAGTTTCTCAGACTTTTCAGTTTTGAGGAGCACTGGTTGAGTAGCTTGCAGAATATCCTTCAATTGGAATCTGTTCAGTGTTTTTCTCACGATTAAACTAGAGTTGTGAGTTTGGGAGAGGAAGACCACAGACATAAAGTATCATTCTCATCCCATCATAAGAACATCTTGGTTGCTTCTGGTTTTTAATGATCATGAGTAAAGCTGATATAAACATCTGCATATAGGTTTTTGTGCAAGTCTTTTTAAAAGATGGTTCTTAGAATTAGCTTGGCAAAATTTTATCTATACCATAAGTTAAATTTAGTCACCTGGCATACATTTCTACAAGGGAGGCAGGTAAGAGTAGGCTTTATTCTGCACTCAGATAAAGTGTAGGAGTTTTCTTACTATGGAAGAAGGGAGAGAAGAGAGATGGCAGACAACCATCAGTCTCGGCCAAGGGACATAGGCCAAGGACGGAGGTAGCATGGAGGAAGCAGGAAGGAGAAAATGAACTTCAAGTACCCAACCCCCTTTCATTGAGGGAATCAAGAAAAGGCAGGCCAACTGTCACTGAACTGTAGAAAAGTCTTGTGGTTGGAAAATGTTCAATAACTCACTCATTCAAAAAGATGTACTGATGGTACATTGGAACAATGGAATATGATTCAGCGCTAAAAAAGAAATGAGTGATCAAGCCATGAAAAGCCCTGGAGGCAACTGAAATGCGTATGACTAAGTGAAGGAAGCCAATCTGAAAAGGCTCAATATGGTATGATGCCAACTGTATGACATTCTGGAAAAGGCAAAACTACAGAGGCAGTAAAAAAACAAAGTCAATTGTTGCCAGGCATTGGAGGAGGGAGAGATGAATAAATGGAGCACAGAGGATTTTTAGGGCAGTGAATTTGTCATTATAAATTTGTGCAAATCCATAGGATGTATAACACCAAGAGTGAGCTCTAATGTAATGTAAATTATGGACCCGTGGGTGATAATGATGAGTCAATGTAGGTTCATCACTTGTAACAAATGTACCATTCTGCTGGGGATGTTGATAATAGAGGAGTTTATGTATATGGGGTATCAGTATATGCCTCTCAATTAGGCTGTGAACCTAAAGTCTAAAAAATTTAAGTTAAAAAAATGTATCAAGCATCTTCAGGGGACAAAGTGGAAATGGTCCATGGCCGTCCTGAGGTTTATAGCCTCGTGATAAGAGTCTAACAATATTTAGAGTCAGAAAAAAATATTTTGAAGCTCTGAGATCTCTTAACAGGACAGGCAGGAAGTCTGCCGAGGTTCCTACAATGCCAAGATCCACGAATCATTCTCTAAGTGTGATCAGATTTGTAATTGCTGGTTTTAGTAGCTGACCCTCTAAGAACTGTTCATTGGTGTCTAAGTTTCCTGCACAGGAAGACATTTCCTTGGGCCTGAAAACCCGATGTTCAGCTCTGTGGGTTTGGTGAGGGGCTCTCATGGAGGTGGAAGATCTCTTCTAGATGAAATTCTGTCTCTTGCTTCCCTGGTTCTCAAGGACTTCCAAGAATTTTCCTGGGAAATATTTTTGATGCCATTTCTGAGACCGATGGGGATTACCTGGAACTGCCTGCAGGTACAGGCAAAGTTTTACTCTGGGTGAAATTCAGCACTTTAGGATATTTGTCTCTTTGTGTTCATTTATAAAGCTTCCCAGTGATGCCAAGTGGGGTTTCTCAATAAAGGAATAGGCAAGCTTGAGTCTTCCTAAACTCCCATCTTCAAGATGCCTCTAACATGTATTGGGACATCAGAGGAGTTTCCTCCAGGGCCCCAGGGCCTAAGGCTGAAGGTGCTCAGCATTATAAAGAACAGGGTGAGGGCAGGGCCTCCCAGGCATTACTCAGGGCTGATGAGCATGGCAGGGGAAGCCTAGGTTCTCAAAGGAGTTGGTGGCTCCGCCATGTTGTGTATCAATACAAATAAACACATATAGAGATTTTACCTGCACTGCCCTTGCTAGGAAGCCTGACAAAACTGGGGCCCAACCATCTCTAGACAGTCTCAAAACACATAATATGATATTTCTGACTCTTCATTCCCGAAGTGAAGGTTGATTCTCTCTGCCTCCTTTGTGCCCCATAATAACTCATAGCTCACAGGACAACTGTAGCATTTACATTGCATCTTGCTTTCTCCTGTTGTGAACTATATGCAGGTTTGCCTTCTAACTAGATGTAAACTGGTCCAGGGTCTTGGATGTGGTCCCCTTTGCCTTCTCCAGGATGCTTTGTGTTTAGCACCTGCCTGTGGTATGCCGCCCAAAGACCAAACCTTCCTACTTACCTAGTCACGTGATCTGGGACCAGCTGCTGAATTCAACTGAGCCTTACTTACTTCTTCATCTATCCCAATGGGCTAGCATCCTCCCAGGGTATGTGTAAGCCCTAAATGATATAAGAGATCACAATGCTGTGCACCATGAATGTTCCATAGCAAATGGCCAGAAAGCACGGGATGGAAATAAAAACAGACGCTCCTGAGTGTTAAAGGGCTGAACGCATGCGTGCGTGAATGTTTCTCTCCGGGATAGTACAGGCAGTTAACAAGAAAAGGCTGGCATTCTGTTAATTCCCATTAATATCCTCAGAGGGTGTCGGGCGGGGAAGAAGATGGACTGGCTGGCTTTGCAACCCAATCAGATCCCAGTTTTATCTCCTTTGCTACAGCTTTATTGTAGTGAAATATGTTTGCTCTAGCCGAGGGCAATCACCCTAAACAGACAATGCAGGAAGCATGAGATGCCAGTGGGGATTTTCAGAGCGTCTGCCCTGGACGCCCAGCTCCAGGCCGTTATGGTTTATGTATTAGAACTGCCCACAGATGTGATTGTGGGTAGCCCACTGATGGATATTTGCTGCAGTTAGGCTGCATTAGACTCGATTTATCCCCCAGCACTCATTGTTGCTATTGATTGATTTTTAAATTAGATGAAGGCAATCAGTAAATACCACCCAATCAAGTTCTAAAAACATACAGGAGATTAGACAATTTAGGGTAATCAATGGAAATATTCCTTGATTTGCTACCACTCAATTTTGGTCATAAATTACAACTATAACTTGCAAGTTAGTAAGCTATAAAGCAAGTGGATGTGACAAGAAAAACTATAAGAAATGAATTAAGGGGCTGGGGAAGAGCCACGGATATTGTCCGATAATGAGGCGAGATGACTTCCCTCATATCTTGCATTTCTTGCTGGGTCTCGCCACCAGTGTTAAGTCAGGACCTAGAGGAGAGCTCAAGATTTGCCTGGCTTTTTAAACCAAAAAAAAAAAAAAAAAAAAAATTGGGGGATGGGGAATGGCTGGAAAATTTGTGTGTGATGGAAATAAAACACAATAGTCATTCTTCTAACAGACGAGTTCAAACAATAACTGATCAACCTAGTTTTGCGATTGCAAACAAATGTCATGTAATTTTAGGCTCCAAACCCCACAGTTTGTTAAAACCCTCACCTACCTCACAGACACTCTCAAATGCTAATTTGAAAATCACACCTCTGTACTGTCATTTCGTACAAAGTCTAAAATGTAGCAATAATGAAATGTAATTTTAGACCAGAACTTCATACTCTTAAAAAGCTCTATTTATCTGATAGGACAATCTGCCCATCTTCCATATTTTGAAGAGACACACATTCAGACTGTGGGTTTTATTTTTCTCCACCTGACAGGGATATGATTTAGAAGAAGTAAGTTTGTTTTCAGGAGTTCATGGTTTCATAGCCAAGGCAGCGATCCCACAGCAGCTGATTTTCATTCATTGATTCATTCATTCATTGACTCATTCATTGGTGAACGTGAACATTGAAAGAGAGACAGCTTGCTTTGGGTTTTCTCATCTCCTTTCCTCTTTTTGGTGCTCCTAGGTTAAAGTGGGAAATGAATAATCAAACTGGAGTACTCTGCCGACACCAGCAAGAAATCTGAGGACTTTCTGAGACAGCAGGGTAAGTGGATCAACTCTTCTATCTCTGCCCTGGACCATGGGCAGGACGGGCCTGGGATGGGTCTCCTTTCGCTTCCGGCTTCAGGGAGGGGGATGGCTTGTTGTGACAGACCTCCAGCTCTAATGGGTCCTACTGACAGGCAAGGGCCATTGGGTTTGGGGACTTGATCAGGAAGTCATGGGGCTCTGTGGCTTGGGGATCCCAGAGGGGTCTACTCTGAGAACAGCCTTGGGAATTCAAGACAGAGGAAGACTTCTGAGCGCAGGGAGTTCTCTGGAAAGCAGTTGGCTGGATGGGGAAAGAAAGTTGAAAGCTAATTTTTTTCTCTCTAGAAGACTGGGAACTTAATTTTTGTAAATAAATTATCCCACTCTGATTTTTAAATTAATACATGCTAACAATGGAAAACTTAGAAAATTCAGAAAATTATATGGTAGAAAATTAAAATCACCTATAATCTGAGGACCCCCAAATTACTCCTGTTTTGATACATCACGTTTCTTTCCAGCCTTCAGCCTACGTATACAAAAATAAAGTTAGCCTGTCTGGTACCTGCTTTTTCATTTAACACTGAATAATAGACATTGTCTCATACCATTAAATTTTCCAAACAACACAGCCTCCACAGATGCAGAGTTCCCCACGATAGTGATGAGGCTTGTTGAGTGCTGTGAACGAAGAACTTTGGGGCATCCTCGCACTGTGTCCTCGCAACATCCCAGTGACACAGGTACCATTGTCGTCATCGTCACCACTTTGCAGATGCCGTAACCATGGCTAGTAGCATTTGAGAAAGATGCCCCTGGCAGAGCAGCAGGGGCAGGACCTGAACCCGACCAATGAAGCTCTGGAGCCCTTGACTCCAACCAGCCACTGATGGATTTATGTCCAGAGCCTTGCAGAGATAGAGAGGGGAGCACTTCCACACCAAGAGGATTCTGACTTCCGGTCCCAACTCTTTCCACTTTTCCTGTTCACAACATCCATCTTGGAGTTGCCTCATTTCTCTAATGCATCATTTGCCAAACACGCCCTTCCCATTCTTCTAAGAATGGCTAAATCTCCAGTTTGGAACATCATTGTGCACCAGTACTAGTTGGTTGGCTGGACCCTTTGCTTGGGTACAGCATTCTACAACGATGTAGTCTGATGAACCAACTGGCAACACTTTCCCAGAAAAGACCTCATCTGGTGCTCATAACGGCCCTGGGAGGAAGGATATCAACCAAGCACTTTCTCAAGTGAACACAGTCTTAGTCGAGCTATGTGTCAGGCATTCTAATATTTCAAAATCAGAACACTTCAAGGGGGAAAAAAATCCAGATTTCCCCATTGTCTGGGAAAATCAGAAGATGCAACCGCTGGACCCACGTTCTCACGTGGCAGCTGTTGGCTGGAACCAAGAAGAAGCCTGCTTCCACTCAGCGGGAATGTGCTCCCCAGGGCTCCCCAGTCCTCACCACTCCCTACTGCATCACATCCACCTGCTTCATTCATTGATACTACTTGCCCACCTGTGGGAAGAGTGTGAGTTCACCACCCTCGCACTAAATATTCCTGGGAGACACAAGTCCGTTCCCATCTCCTCTAAGTAAGCCTTGTTTACCCTCTGTTTACTGCCACTCAAATATTAGCTCCACAAGGACCGGTCTGTCTGCTGCATTCTTGCTTCATCCCAGCTGGCCCGAGCAGGGGAGATACCCAGTGTTTGTTGTGTGTATGGATGAACAAGAAGGAGGCCAAAGAGGTCTGTAAGAGGCAGGCAGTTTCCAGGGTGACACAGCTGAGAAGTTTGATGAACCAACTGGTATCGGCATCCCAGTGGGTGGAGGCACCTGCATCAAGGTACCTGTGGATGCCAGTCAGGTAGACTGGAAGCCTGGGAAGGCTCAGATGAAAGACAGAACGGGCCAGAAGTCTGCTGCTCCCCAGGGCCTATGGAATAAATTTCTCTTAGTCCTCCTGCAGCAGAAGGGAGGGTGGCCAGACTGCAGGCAAGACTCTCCTGAGATCTACGGAGACAGGGAGAGTAAGTCCTTCCTCGAATCTGTTCTTGACTTTGCCAGTTACAAAGCATCCTCTTTCCCTGTCTCCCTAATGCCTAACCACCACCCTGGGGGATGGAGAAACGCGGGTGGGTGGCTTGCCTGTTGTCTCAGAGTGACTAAGTGGCAGAGCTGAGCTTTCCTCTTGGGTCTCCGGGATCTGGTCTGGTTCCCTTTGCCACAAAGTCATAGCTGCCTCCAAGAAGGGGATCTGTGATGGTGGGGAGCTGCCTGCTGTGAGCAAAATAGCATCCAGTGAGAGAATGCCGGGGTGCAGGCCCAGAGGCTCTTTCTGCCTCAGCTTAGAACTGCTCTCATCTCTGAACAGACCCAGAGCAGCTATTTCCTCCCACGTTGAGGGTGTGGGGAGCTCACTGGTTAAAGGTTAGAGATCAGCTGGTCTATATCTAATCCTGACTCTGCCCTTTCATTGAAGCTTCAGCAATTTACTTACCTCTTGGTGCCTCAGTTTTTCCTACCTGTGAAATGGGGAGATTAGTGGTCCCTGCCCCTCAGGGCTGCTGAGTGCTACCAACACAGCCAGCACACCAAGAGTTAATATTTCCTGAGTACTTATTATGGGACCAGTGCTGTTCTAGGCCCTGGACATGTATTCATCGTGCCCAGTAAATACCTGAAGAGCCCGAGGTCAGGCTCTTATTATCCCCACTTTAGAGATGAGGAAACCAAAGCATAAAGAGCTTATATAACTTGCCCAGGATTGTGCAGCTGTTAATACAGGAGCTGAGATCCAAACCAGACAGCATGGCTACAGAATACTGGTTCCTCAGCACCGCCCACCTCTCATTCACAAAGCGTTCCACTCGTAACATCGAGTTGAACTGTATGAAGCTATAATGCCTGTCGAATCTCAAATTGTCCAGTCTCAGTTGTTTCGTATGGATCGACGCACACAGGGTTCGGCAAACTCCCCTGATGGAGATGAGGCAGATGAGGATGAGGAGGGCTTGGGTCCAGGGAGGAGGATGTCAGGGCGTGTCCCAGGCTGCAGACTGGCTTCTCCCCAGGGGGTCCTCGGAGGGCTGGGATCTTTAGAAGAATTGCCTGGGAGGTGACCAGGAGAAGCGAGCTTTACTTTATCATGATACGGAACTAAAAGGGCAGACCAATTAATCATGGAAGTTTCTAAAAGTGCTTTTATTTTGCCATTTAGTATGCCAGCGAGATCATTTCCCTTAATGTATACTCCTGGTATTAACACGCCTTAATCCATCACACGCTGTATTATGAAATTACTGTGTTTTACTCTCGGGTCCTGCTGAAGATCATTAACCCAACTCTTCTCCAGGCCATACATCATCGGAGGGATTACCTCATGGGTCCAGAGACCCCTCTCCCTGGGCCGCGCAGTGGGGCTGCCCCAGTCATTTTTCCTCGCCTTGCCTGACAGACGGGGCTGTTTGCATTAGTGAGCAGATGGCTCCTGGGTGAGAAGCAGACGTCACCTCCCACTTGTCACCTCTCCTTCCAGTGACCCAGGTTTCCAAGGAACACAGCCGAGACTGAAGCAGTGTTCACCCAAAACTGTCCTTCCCCTACCTCTCCCGTTGCCCTCAGGTGAGCCAGGGGCTGTGTTCTTCTGTCCTGAAGCCCATCAGGGACTTATGCTGTCAGATCGCACCATCCTGTGACTCACCTCCTGAGGGCTCTGCTCTGGGGTCTGGGGGAAGCAGAGGCGAGCCAGAGGCATCCTGCATGAACCAGTCCTAGGGGTCACCCTACCTCATCCATCTGGATGGCCCCATGCCACCCCTGTCTCCTCCCTTCCCCAGGCTGCTTTGTGGCCCCACAACCTACCACGTTCTCAAATCCAAACTGAGATGTCGCCTCCATTCGTCTCTTGCTCTGACTCATCCCAGTCTCTCCATCAGTGATTCATTGGTTCTTCCAACAAAAAGCACCCTGACTCTTCCATTTTTCTCTGTTTCCGCTGCCTCTGCCCTAATCCAAGCCTGGAGGACCACAGTCACCTCTAACTGGTCTCCCTGTTTGCACTGTCATCCGTCTGTGGTATGCTCTCCACCCAGCAGCAGCAGCAGGAAGGAATCTTTTAGAAACACAGATCCCTGGGGTCCTAGAATTGGCCAATACTTTGACCTTGGTGCGGCACAGATGCACGCGTGTGAACGCTCACTGGGACGCTAACTAGGATGTCTGCCCTCAGGCGCTCCTTGCATGTATTTTATCTTTCAGTTGTTAAAAATGGGAAAAAATGCAAATCAGATGAATCCTCCTGCCAAAAATCCTCCCGTGAACTCTCCCTGTCCTTACATGGGGCTGTGGCAATCCCAATCCTGGCCCCAGGTGACCAGCCATGCTGTCCTTCCTGACACCATGTCTGGCCAGGACCCCTTGTTCCCAGGCTCCAGACCCTCCGCCCTTCTCTCCACATCTGGAGCGCACAGAGCCCACCAGCCTCACCTGACCTGCTGGTTTAAAGCCTTCTTCCCTCCCCATCACTTTCACTCACGTTACCCTGGTCCATCCTCTTCATGGCACCCACCGCTACCCGAAATTATCTTGCATATTTGTGTGTTACTGACTCTCGGTAGCCCACAAGCTCGGTGACAGCAAGAAGCGCTTCTGTCTTGTCCATCCCTGTCCTCCCAGGGCCCTGCTTGTCACTTCCTGGCCTGGCCCTGCCCAACTTTTGTCTGGGGTGATCATACGTGTTACATGTCTGGGGTGCAACGTGTTAAGTTGTTCTGAATCAGTGGGAACATGGGGGTGGGGGGGCAACATTGGCCGTGAGAATGGTCTTGGTGGCCAGAGCCCAGGCCCAGGCTCTCTCTGCAGGAGTTGAAATGCAAGGCCCTTTCCTGCTCTGGAGTCCTCCGTTCCCCTGAGCTGAACCCTCCCAAGTCACATGACGCCGGACTCTAAGTCATGCAGGCGTGAGAAGACACAGCCAGTCCGAGGGCCATTCTGGGTGACTCCAAACACTCCATGCAGAAACCCAGGAATCTGGGCTTCTTGAAGACACTGGTCTAGGGACAGAAAGGAGCAAGAGGAAGGGTGGGGGCCGGTGCCTTTGGCTTAGCCCTTCACCAGGGGAGGGCAGGAGGGTACCTGCCGCCTGCGTGTCGCTGGGGTGCTCAGCCGAGTCGCCCGCTCTGGTGGCGAGGGCCTGGGTCCGTGGCGGGCAGGCAGGGTTAGGGTGGGAGGAGAGGCCCTCAGGCCTTCACAGGGGAGGCAGCAGACCGCGAGTCTCTGGCCCAGCACGTGGCTCCCAGGATGGCCACTTTGGAGCCCTCAGCTGAGGCATCAGGGCGCACTGGGTCCCAGGACCCAGGGCAGGTGTTTCAGGTCTGTCTTAGTTTAGTTCCCTCCAAGGGCAGATCCCAGCTGGACGCAGGTAGCTCACTAGGGACCTGGTCTCAGGGAGCACAAATGAGGCAGTGGAGAGAGTGGGCAGGGAAGGAAAGCCAACAGAGGGCTTGCCAACCAGTTGGGATGGCCGTGGGCAACGGGGCTCATTCTCACTGGGCCTCGAAATAATCCCCTGAGGGTGGAGGCTGGGCCATTTATCTACTGATTCTCATCCCCATTGGCTGAAGTTGGTTCCAGGGCATGTGCACACAAACTCTCTCTCTCTCTCTCTCTTTCTGTCTCACTCACACATACACACACACACACAAACACACTCTTGCCTGGTTGCACTGGCATTTACCCATGCAAGCTCTCTTAATGCCTGAGAAGAAAAGGAAGAGAAAGAGGCCGACAGCTGGGATGGGGTGCAGACTGCCTACCAGAGAGGATGTGGGGCTGCCGGGCGGGGCATCAACAGAGGCTGCTAGGGAGGCACCGTGGTCACGGATCAGGACAGCCACGTGGCACCTCAAGCCGAGGGCCAGCAGCCGCAGCTGTGGACTCAGCCTGTGCGTCCTCCGGGTGGCTCTGTGTTGCCAGGGCCGTGGACCGCCGGACAGCAGCAAGGCCGAGCGGCGCTCCCCACCTCCCCAACCAGGTCACATCATCATACCCTTCAGGGCCAATGCTTAGAGCCCAGGTGTGGGAGGAATCCACCCTTAAGTAATAATCTTCATCCGTATTTGCTTGCAACTTATTGCAACTGCTAAAAGGCATCTTCTCCCATTTCACCCTCACAGAAGCCCAGAGCAGCAAAGGCCATGACTTTCCCACTTTACAGATGAGGACACCGGGGCACCAGGAGGGGCAGTGCCTTGGCCGACACCACGTGGTGGAGAGAGCACACCAGGTCCGTCTGAGTCTGAAGCTCACACTCGGAGCAGCTGGGAGGATGCTCCCTGCAGGAGAGGCTCGTAAGCCTCGGGGAGCCCAGGGCGTTCGCCTCATGAGCCACCATTTAATCACATGAGCACCTCAGTTATCCATGGTCACACTCAGCACCCACCTAAGCCCAGCAGAGGGTTAAGGCCAGAGCCACACCAGCCTTGTGCCCTCGGGAACACAAGCCGCTGGTCAGAAAGGAGGGAGATGGGGCCTCAGCCTGTGGCGATAGGCCCTGGGCAGCCGCTCTGACGGAGGGCAGCAGCCAGTCCTCGAAAGTCCAGGCCTGAGAACGTGCCACCCAGCCCTGAGTCAGGACGTCACTGCCCCCTTTCCCTGGATCTCAGCCGGCCGTGTCGGCCAAAGCTTGGCGTGTCGGCCAAAGCTTGGCATTTGCCCTACTCCCAGGGCTAGATTTGACTGAGATGGATGGGGGTCATCACCCCTGTTCCCTCTCCTACATCTCTGCCTCTGTGCACTCCCCTCTTGGGAAGGAGCAGAGTCTCAGGCAACACCAGGAGAGGCGACTGTGACGAGCAGACACGCAGGCGTCAGCCAGGAAATTGACATGCTGATGGGTGGCTTTGCCATTAGCCCTTGCACAGACTCTAGGTTTGGTTCCTTTCCCAAACCAGCAGGGAAATGCTTGGTTACAGATGAATGGCCAAAGCCTAAATCGTTCTGGACAAATTGGGTGAAAACCACACAATGGTCTACAGGCAACCAGGCTTATCAGTAACCCCAAGTTGCCTTGTTCTTGGAAGAAAGGACATGAGGATGGGCTACTGGGCTTTGTAACACTAACCCTAAAATGGCCTGGCTGGTCAGGGTCGGAGAAACCAACCAAGGGGCCAGTGAGGGGAGCTGTGCTGGCCCGGGACCGGCGACAACTTGGCCAGCCTTCTAGGGTTCCCGTCAGTGGGGCAGGTGAGCTGTGGCTTGGACAGCAGCGGGAACAACCCTGGGAGAGCAGCCAAGAGGCCAAGCTCTGGTCGGACCCCGTCCTGAATTTTCCAAGGGGTGGAGCCAAGTTTCTTTGCCTCCCTTGGCCTCGGCTTCCTCGGTGTGTACAAGGGACTAATTGTAAAGCAAAACATCGCTTACAGGGCAGGACGAGGGAGGGAGGGAGGCATTTATTCCCCTTGGGTGACATTCCAGAGAGTGAATCTTTTTCCCTCAAAGGTGCCCAAACTCATCTTTTTCTCGCCAAAGTCATGGAAACCTCTTACAGTATTGTGCAGGACACCCTGGAGCCACGGAAGGCCACTCCTGATCTCCTGGTGGTGGCCCACCTGCGCAGCAGGGCCCAGAGCTCAGACATTTCCTGGTCCAGGACCTTGAGCTCACATTTAACCCCACTGGGTTCCTCAGATGCAAAAGGGGAACAAAACCGCACCCAGCAGCTCTGCCTCCAGGGATTCCCAATGAATGGATGATGAATGAACGCAATCATCTGAGCTGTCCCCAGCACTTGAAATGATGCTCTAGTCAACTCAAAAGTCAACCCTTTGGCCTGCCGAAAGCATTCCCACTTTGCTAGCTTAACCCTGGATGGTGAGTCTTTAAAGACCACCAACGATGGATGCCAAGTTGATCAGGGCCTTTGGGTATGCTCCCTTTGCCTGCGATTCCTTTCTCCGGGGTCCTCCCTCTGCTGCCCCAACGCCAGTCCATCTCGAATGAGCCGCTGCTAATTACTTCTAATGTGAAACCACGTCTTGTTTGAATTAGGTGTAAAGTGGGAGGGAAGAGCCCCTAAGCAGAGAAGGCTGTTTGTGAATTAGTCGCAATCTCTTTTGGTTCCCCTAGAGATTCTTTAAAAATTCTTCTCAGTTTCAGGAAGTTAATCCAGAAGAGTTGAAATTCAGGGGATAAGTAGTGTCTTGATTAGTAAGTACCATGCTGTGTATTTCCATAGGGCTCTTAGGAGACTCGAATGAGAGGATCCACGTGACAGCCCGTTAGGAAGGAAATACATCAACTTGAAGTTATAGATATTATAGAAGATGCTACTGCTGGTCCTGCTTAACCTTTATTGCAAACTTACTAGGGCGCAGAGGATTGCGCTGCATTTTCTATTTAATCCTCACATAACCCTCTGAGGCAATATGCCCATTTTACAGAAATAACCTGTTCAGACAGAATGAGCCTCTAGGCTGAACAGTCATCACGTTGCCCGGGGGTTTTGAAAATGCGGATCCCTGGGCCCCACTCTAGACCAACAGAATTTTAATCTCTGGGGGCGGGACCTAAAAAATATGCATTCTTAACAAGGTCCCACAGGAAAAAGGATGACTGGCCAGTTTGGGAAAGTCATTGAGGTGGGAAAGAGAAAGCGTAGGTTTGGGGTCTGTACCGGGTTGAATAGTGTCCCCCAAAATTCATGACCACCCAGAAACTCAGAATGTGACCTTATCCAGAAGCAGGGTCTTTGTAAATGTAACTTCAGTCAATCCTCATAATTCACAGTAGTTGTGCCCTATAAAGTCACCTTGGATGCTGAATTAGCAAACACTGAACCGTGGCTCCTGGGGAAACTCAGGTTTAGGTTCCTGCCAGCCCCCACTCACAAGATTTTCATCAACCGATCACGTATATTTTTGCATATTTTATGTGTATTTCTGTCTGAAGACACGTTGTTTATTGTATACAGTTGATTAATTAACAGTGAACTCATTCCCAGTGGCACTGTAACCCACGCCTGAACGAAGCTTGTCTGACACACATATTTTCTCCATAAAGCTTCCTTCCTCGGAGGAACACTAGACAGCACTTCAGCACTATGCCTGGGGGCCATTTTCAACAGCAAAGTCACCAAAAAAAAAAGAACAAAATTGAGAAAGCCAAGCGACGCCTGTTTAGGAGAGCTGAAACGAGAAGGCAGAGCAGTCTCACCTCTGCGATGCACAGCGTGGTGCCCACCAACGCTGGGAAGGAAGCATGCTTCGCTCAGTCCACCGATTCAAATGCTAACCTCATCTGGAAAGACCCTTACAGACACACCCAGAAGTCATGTTTAATTTGGGAGCCCCATGTCCCATCAAGTTGACATATAAAATTATCCATCACAGGAGCCCTTCCCAGGAATCCAGCCCTCTGCTCTAGCAGGGAGGGTGCATCCAGGTCCACACCCCTCCCTGCCCCTTCCTTCCTAGATCCACAAAATGTCAGAGCAGGAAGGGCTCAGAGAGATGGCTAATCAGGGATCCCACACTCAGGACCAGACAGGTAACCAATATGGGAAACTGGACCATATTGGTGGGGGCCCCAGGGAGGCGATGGTCTGTGGCTCCACCTGGAGAGCAAATGCATTCAGTCGTCATCACTTTTATTGTTGCACCAAACACAAAGCACCTGGCAGGCCCGACTCAGTCTTATACCCATTGAATCTAATCCTCTGATTGTCCTGCTAGAACTCCTGACCCCGAGAGAGAAGTTGGGGCCACTGTGGGCCCCTGCGATGAGAACCCAGCTCTGCCCACACTCAGACCGCTGTCTCTTGTCGATTCATTCATCTAATCAGCAAAGTCTCCCCCAGCCAGGCAGGGATGAGACAGTCTATTTCTCAGGAGCTCGGGAATTCTGGACACAGCAGAGCTAGAAGGACCTCAAAGAAAACCCCATTATCCAGGCAGAAAAACTGAGACCCACAGAGGGGAAGCAACTCTTCTGGAAAAACGGAGGGTGTCAGGCAGAACAAGGACTCAAGCCAAAATGTGACTGATTGGTGTGTGCGAGTTGGGAGTGACTGCGTTCATGTCTCCAAGCCTTCAGTGAGGGCTGAGCAGCAACTGGCACAGAGCAAGGGCTCACACGGTTTGGGGATGATTACAAACTGAGGAATTCTGCTTTGGGTCCCTGTACGCTGGGAAGGTGTTCTGATATCCATTTACCTTGGGAAGGCATCTGAGCTAATCAACATTTTCCCCCCAAATTCCTGAGCATTCTCTTTCGGTGCCAAGTTCGAGAGGCCCTCTCCAAATTCATAATGAGTATGAAATCAACAGAAAGCAGCTCAAGGTGAGTCATTCATTAATCATAAACAAAACAGTCCCCGATCAAGGACACATCGGCACAAACCAGAAAAAGAGAAGGGAGGGGGCGTTGCCCAATCTCTGTATTTAATATTAACCATGTTATGTTTTTTCATTTGTGTTCTGAGAAAGATTGCTTCCCAATCCTGGGTGTTGTATGAACTCCATCCAAAGTCAATTTTTTCTTGAATACATGGGTGCCCATGTCATGGATGCCGAGGGCAAGATGCGGGACTTTGGAGCCATGGTCACTCATGCTGGATGGGTGCCCAGCTGCTAGGACCATCTCTGTGGGGCCTGGGAAGGCCTCACCCTCAGCCACGTTTTCAGCATTGCCTGATGTATGTGGAGGGAACGCAGCCACCAGTGTCAGAACCCATCCAGTGTAAGCTCACTTCGCTGGGGTAGAAATAATAAGCACCCAAGTAACTGAGCAAATAGCCACCTACTGACGTGGCTAAGCTGTGGCCCATGGGCGCACGGCCTCATTTGCGGGGGTGAAGAGGATGAGAATCGGGGCATGAATGTCCTGTGGCTGTAGACGGCTCAACTACAGTTACATTTTTTTTCTCCTCTGCTCCTCATAAGTGTCCCACAATGGAGACGGGGCAAGAGGTATGGTCCCATTTTATAGGTGGGCAAACTAAGGCTCAAAGTGTGGAAAAATGTCCAGCGCAGGGCTCTTCCCTTTCCCCAAGCCACCTTCAAAGCAGCATGGCAGGGGGCCCCAGGCTCCAAAGGGGCAGCTGTTATTTCATGACTTAGCTTCTATCCCTGCCAGGGCTGCTCGTCCAGCTGAGGTGGGAGACTCTGGGCCCTTTGCACTGGCCACGGTGCCCCAGCACCTTCTCCCCTCACTGGCATTTGCCACCTGCCAGCCATCGGCTCTGTTGTCTCCCTCCCGCTGGGGAGATGGCTGAGCTCTGCCAAGCCCCTGATGAGTCGTGCAGCTCTCCGGTGAAGGTGGTGGGGTCCCTGACTGGCATGGTCATGCCCCCTCAGGCAATTTGCACATCGTGGGGATACTGTGATCCAAAGGTGAAATTCAAGCGTTTTCCCCTAAAAAAGCCCAGAGATGGAGGGGAAGGATAGGGAGCTGAGAGTAAAATTTGACTCAAATTCCCCACTGCTTGCTGGAGCAGAATGAGGTGGTGGAGCTCCCAGGGCAAGTCTGGTCGATGCCATCTCAGCAGAGCAGAGGCCGGCCTGGCAGCTGGGGGCTGGGAGAGGGGCAATGACATGGCCTTGGAGTGGACATCACGTGGAAATCCCAGGACATCAGAACTGGACAGGTTCTGAGGGGTTTTCTTGCCTGAGAGTTCCAAATGTCAGGTGCCCAGTGGGTTGCAGTAGAATCACCCAGAAGCTTGCTAAAAATGCAGACAACTGGGTCTCACCTTCAGAGATTCTCAATCAAAAAATTGGGGCTAAAATAAATAAGTCCTGGGCATGTCCAGTCCAGCACAGTGACTACAGTGAATAAAACTATACTGCGTATTTGAAAGTTACTTAGTAAATCTTAAAAGTTCTCATCACAAGAAAAAATTTGTACCTTTGTGTGGTGATGGATGTTAACCATGCTTATTGTGGTGACAATTTTGCAATACATAGAAATATTGAATCAATACATTGTGCACCTGAAACTCAAGTAATTTAAAAAATAAGAAAATTTGGGGTGCAGCCAGGGTGGCCAGATTATTGTTCAGGGCCAGGTGTGATCCTGATGCAAAGCCTGCTGGTAAATCACTGTTCATTTATTTTCCCCTCATTTGACAGGGGAAAAATTCAGCCCAGAAAGGAAAAGGGGGGAAAAAGAAAGAAAGGAAAGAAAAGAGAAAGGTCTTAGCCAAGATCCCATAGAGAAGCACATCTTTCAATGACCTCTTGATTCCTCCCTACCTCCCTTCCCTCCTGCATTCATGCATTCATTCAACAAACATTTGTTGAGTGTTTGCTATGTGCCAGGTACTATGTTACACGCAAAAACAGCCCTGATCTCTCCCCTGCTAGAGCAAACACCCTATTGGGAAAGACCAGAATTGATCAATCACATGCATAAGTGTAAAATGGCAACTATGACCAGGAGAGGCACATGAGAGGCTGTGCCGGGGCGTTCAACAGTGCACAGTGTCCTCATTGGTGAAATGGGACCGTCTCATCTGCCCTGCTTCCTTCCCCACCTGTACAAGTCACACAGGATGTTAGCAGGGAACAGATTTTGCAAACATAAAAGTAATTCTTCAAATGCCAGGCTTATCCTAACTCTGATAGACATTCAATAAATACTCGTAGAATTGAATTGCTGAATTGAATTATGCTGCAAAAATAAAGCAAGGATTAGCAAGAATCCCCAGCTCCAACCCAGCGTTCATTCAATGTTCCTGTTAATACTGACAAGACACAGGCTGGGTTGGTCAGATCTGAACAGAGACCCACAGAAAGATGGCCTTCTGCAGATCCCTGAAATGTCCAAGCTGGAGGAAGGATTCCCATATCATCTGATTCACATTTGTCTTCATCTTCACAAAATGAGAAATGAGGCCCAGAGAGGGAAAGATTATTCAAGGTCACACAAAGCAGGAGTGGCAGAGCCAGACAGGACCCAGGCTTCCCAAATCCCTGGACAGTTGATTAGAAGATGATAGATTAACAGAAAAATGGACATGTCTGGGGTCCCCCGATGCTAGAAGCTGTTATTCTGTGCATGGGAAATGCCAAAGTTAGAAATATCTTCCATGTATCAAGTGGTGCTCTACTGTGGGGCCCATCCCCAAGTTCCCAGGATCACTGCTCCACAAGCCACAGCCAAGAGTAAATGTCTACCCATGTTCAAGAGACATTGCTTGCTTCACTGTTTCCCGTTCGGTTAAAAGCACCCATATTTCTCTTTGTGGGACCTTCTGACTATCAGTCTGTGAACTTAGGGTTGAATCCACCTGCCTCCAGGGGAAATGAGCACATATCTCAGTTTCAGCCAGTCAGCTTATCCCATCTCCCTGGCCATAGTGATTGGTTCAGGGAAGGACATGTGATTCAAGGTTGTCCAATAAGAGTCAGCCCTGGGATTTTGGCTGTAACTATTGGGAAAGAGGCAGTGTCTTTCCATTGTATTTGCTAACCGGCTGAAATGTCATCTTGGAGCTTCTGGCTGCCATCCTGCATTAAAGCTTTTCTATAAATGAGTCATAAACAATGGGGGGGGGTGGAAAAGCCAAGAAATGAGGAGAAACTGTGTGTACATATATATATATACACACACATCCAGCCATTCCTGAGGGTAAATACTCTGTACTTTACAGTTATGGTAGGCAAAAAAAAATTCCCTGTAACTAACCCAGTACGACAGAGACCAGGGACCTGTGGAATTTTTGCTCAGATACAATTATCCCATCAGGGACTCTATTTCCCAGCATTCCTTACAAGTGCCACACAGCTGAGTTCTGGCCAGTGAAATTAGAGGCAGAAGTAAAGAACACCACTACCACCAAAACCTTCCAAGCCATCTTTCACACTCTTTTTCCATTCACTGGCTAAATGTCAAAACATCCAGGATGACTTTGAGAGCTGTATACTGAAAATGGCATTGGGCAGGGTCCCTGAATGGCATCATGGAAGAGGGTGCTGCATCCCCCACTGCCAACTGGACTGAGATGAATGAAAAGTAACCTTCCATTGTGTTAAGCCACCAAACTTCTTGGATTTTTGTAGTAACAGCTACCGTTATCTTCATGCTTTCACTGAGTGTTGCATCATAAGCAATAGAAATCAATTCTGGCTAACTTAAGCTAAAAAGGAATGTGTTAAAAAGATGGTAGCTGCTCACAGACACTTCAGAGGAACAAGAGAACCAGAACTGCGAGCTGTGCTGCTCAGAACAGTGCCCAAATTCACACCACAGAACTGGAGCCAAGGGGACACCACCGGGTGCCAATATCTCACCTTGACTGCTGACACTTCTGATGCTGGACCATGATGCTGTCCTACAACCACTCTCCTCCTGCCTTTGGGAATTTGGTAGAGCTGCCACCGTGGCCACGATCTTTTTCAGCATGAATTCTGAGAAGTCCCTGCTTCTCCATGTCTGATGGAAAGTCTAGGGCAGGTATTGGTGGAGCTTAGGTCACATGACCACACTCTAGCTGGAAGGGAGGCTGCGAAAGTGGCTAGATGGCATTTTCCCACCACTGTAGTGTAAGGTGGACTCTGCTTCAAAAGGTGGGGAATTCTCCAAACATGGGAAGGGGTTCAAATAAATAAGAGCCTAAGGACTGATAAATATATGCTACAGACAGCTTGCAATGGACTTCTACCGCTGAGAGTCTGACTAATAGTGTGTACACAATGTGCTCCCAATTTTGTACAAAGTAGAACATAGGTATGTTCTAGAGATTGTGTTAATAAGCACTTGATAGATATTGTCTTACATAATCCTCATAATGACCCATTATGAGAAACTATTATTCTCATTTTCCAGATGAGGAAACTGAGTCCTGGAGAAGGAAATGACTTGCCCAAGGTCACACTGCAAGGATGCAACGGAATCTTCTAACTCAAACATCAGTGTCACGGCTACTTTTCCCAATGCAGCAAGTCTTAAAGCTTAAAACCACAGTGAAATTCAGATGCATTTGGAAAATGGGAGAAGTATCCTTGGGCAGCTGCAGGAGTTCTTCTGGGTATAAGACTCAGCCTCCTGAGACAGCCTACCCTGAGGAAGTAGTCCAGGTGTGGTCAGCTTGACTAAGGAAGGAAACCTTGGTTATGGGATGTTACAGAAGGAACTGGGATTATGAATATAATGGGGGAGCAGTTTGTTCCCAGTATGGGTCAGCCTTGAGGACTACCATCAGAGTCCTGAGAGTTAGAAAGATGAAGGTAAAAACTGAAAAGGGTATTTCACTCAAAACAACACACAAGATGTTAGCATCCACACCATTGCTTTGGGACCCCTTTGGCATGGGGAGGATTCTCTCTGGCTCTCTGCAGACCACCATGCAGCTTTGCATCGTGGGATTCCAACGCATTGGTGGTGGTTCCCAGAGCAGAGCTTACACCCTGGATTCTAGAGAAGACTTGTTTAGGAGCACATATGAGACTTCTTCTGAAAACTCTCCAAAATACTTAGAAAGGGAGAGTCTTCCAGGAGCTGGGAAGTGCTGTGGTATCAAGCGGGGATAAGAGACAGTGGAAATTGGCATCTCAATGTCAGTATGAACTTCAGTGCTACCCGCCCAGCTGAGTCAGAGGCAAATATGCTAGATGTCTTCTGTTTGCAGCTCCAAATCTTCTCTCCACCCTTTCCCACCCTGTTTGGGGCCCTATAGACTGAAATGTATGAGCTACAGAAGTAGGATCCCTTGTCCTTTGGCTTTGGGTTGGGTTCAACCAATGGGAGGCACTAGTAGATCTGCTCCCCGAGAGTCGCCATGATTGACTGTTTCCTCCACCTGGCCCACCCTCCAAGGTCATGGCCCTGCCAGTGGCCCTTCTCCATACAGCCCTCTGTCTCCAGTCTAGTCATTGCCCCCATCCTGTGCTGCTTTAGGCCTAAGGGAGATTATGGCCACCACTCTTCCTGGCCCCATGGGCTGCTCCATCCCAAGTGAGTTTTCCACATCCTGTGCACATCTTTGTAAAGAGTCCCAGTACCAAATGGTCGACTAGTTCCCTGGTTTGAGTGTGCCATCTCTTTCTAGCCAAGACTCCCACAAATGTAAAGACACTTTGATTCCACTGAAAGGTTCTCTGCATCATGATATTGTGAGGCAATATCATATGGAATTTTGCATTATCTTTTCTTTTTCTTTTTTTTAAACTGCCAAACACGCTGGAACCAGAATGTTGGTGGGGTTTTTGCAGCCCCCCGGGCATCTGATAATCTTGTCACAGCACTCTTGTTACTTTTGGGCCTGGTCCAGTTGGCCTCAGATTTGTCATTGTTGGGGAAAATGCCAGAAACCAGGGAGTTCCTCCAAATGACTGAGGGAAGAGGTCATGGAAACAGCTACTCCGGGGGCTCAAACATAGGCCAAATCCTTAAAGACACCAAGATGAGAAGCCTGGGGTTGATCCATGATTGGATCCAGGTTTGGAAAGGGCTTTGTGATACAGTGGGAACTCCAGAGCCCTGAACATTCTCCTAGAAGAGAGCCACCCACGGTTCTCCCCTTGACCATCCATCCTCATTGGACCATCATTTGACCCGGTTGCAAATAGTCCCAGGCTGAGAGGAGCAGGAGGCAGCTTCTGATCTCTATCTGCAGTAGGGCCCCCTCTGTAGAGTCCAAGTGGTCCAGGAGCCTCAGGCTGAACAGGGAAGGCAGTGGAGGGGACAGCCTGGGACCCCTTACTACCCCCCAACCCAGTCAGGGAGATGTTACTGCAAACATGCTTCCAAATCCATGAGCTCATATTAACTGGGCCTATTTTTAGGACAACAAATATGCCCACTCAGGGCTTCTAGAAGAGTGACTCACTTATGGCCCAGAACCTCCTTCCCAGTGAAGACCGACTCTCCTTCCTGCCACAGCTCCAACTCTGCCCCTGCTTCTCCCCCGGGGGTGACCTGGGCCTCCACGGCACTGTCTGGGGCACCTGATTAGGGACTGAGAACTTCCAGAGGAAGCATCCCATATGGGAGCCACTGCGGCCAGGCCCTGCCTCCACACGGGCACTCACACAACCCTCGAAGGCCTTCATGTTTGGAGTCACAAAGAGGTCATTTGCTCCAGGATTAAGGCTGAACTTCACCTGCTCAGGGATTTTTTTCCCCACCACCACTTATGTTCATTAAGCAAGCTCGAGATCAGACCCTAGACAGAAATAATCTGAAAGGATGAGAGAGCTTCCCTTTGACACATGGTCATCCCCCAGGGCCTCTGGGTGTGGCTGGACCTGTTGCCTTGCACAGCTTCTGGGGGCGTCATTCACCACATGGTCACCCTAGCTCACCACAGCTATTAGGACTGTTTTCTGGTGGACTGTAGTAAGTAAATTGAGACACCTGTCTCTAATTCACTTTCTTCAGAGGGACCAAAGCCAACCCCTGAGACTCTAGAACAGAAAGGCAGTTAGAAGTACAGTGGTAGAGAGGAAACTCCAATTTGAAAAGACACATGAACCCCAATGTTCATAGCAGCACTATTTACAACAGCCAAGACATGGAAACAACTAAAATGTCCATCAACAGATAAATGGATAAAGAAGTTGTGATATATTTATACAAGGGTATACTACTCAGCCATGAAAAAGAATAAAATAATGCCATTTGAAGCAACATGGATGTCCCTGGAGAATGTCATTCTAAGTGAAGTAAGCCAGAAAGAGAAAGAAAAATACCATATGAGATCACTCATATGTGGAATCTAAAAAAAAAAAAAAAAAAGACATAAATGAACTTATTTACAAAACAGAAATAGACTCACAGACATAGAAAACAAACCTATGGTTACCAGGGGGGAAAGGGAGTAGGAAGGGATGAATTGGGAGTTTGAGATTTGCAGATACTAACTACTGTATAGAAATAGATAAACAACAAGTTTCCACTGTATAGAACAGGGAACTATATTCAACATCTTGTAGTAATGTATAATGAAAATGAATACGAAAAGGAATATATGTATGACTAAAACACTATGCTATACACCAGAAATTGACACAACATTGTAAACTGACAGACATCAATTTTTTAAAAAAACAGTACAGTGGTTGAAAATGTCTCCTTCCTTCTTTGTGATGGGACTCCTTCCCTGGGTCACCCATGCCACCCTGGGTCCTCTCCATCTAGTCCCACAGAGAAATGTAGGCACTAGTAAGACCTCAGGATACTGCTCCATAAATTCTCTTTTCGTTAGAGGCCCAGCAGATAATAATTTAAAGAACTAGTCACTGCTTGCAATTAAGCACAGAGAAAATAGATCAGGCCCATAATTTATGTCTGGGCAAGGTTGGGCTGGATTTGTAATTAATGTTTGCTCCTTTTAATGAAATAATCCAAAGGTCTGCACTTCTGTCATTCATGAAGGTAATTTTTCAATTGATTAGTAAAATAATACTTGAAAAGTAAATGCACCTGCTGCTTCCCCGAAATGTCTCAGTCAACTGGACACTGGTTGAGACGCTAAAAAAATACCACTCCAACCCAGTGGAGACTGGGCTCTACACCATCAGCATGCAGAGCGCCCGGGAAGGAGGCAGGATGGAAAAGTAATTAGAGCAGCCAAGATGACCGGAATCCCTGGGTGGCCCCGGGCTGAAGAGCAGATGCGGCCATCCTGCCCGGCTCCTGCCTGCTCTGGAGGGGCCAGACTGGGAAGAAGCAGAGGAGGCCAGATACCCAAGCACTCTGGTTTCCCCCATGTGGTCCCAAACCCAGGACTACATGGGGCACTGAGCTGCGCTGGGATGGCCTTGGGGAAGATGCATCACAGGCCAGACAGGATGCAGGGAGCAACCGGAGGGCACTGTGGTCAGGGGTGGGGGTGGGGGATGCTGGCTGGACAGAGCACCTGGCGGAGGGCCAGGCACGGCATAGATCCTGTTCCCTAACATCTCTATCGTCTCAGGATCACCAGTTCTTGTGAAAGGCTGTTTAAATTTGGAACCAACATTTCTTAGTAGTCAGGGGATAAAAGGTTTGATTGGGAGCCTTCTCTGGAAAACTAAAACTAAAAGTTATGAACAAGACTTCGCTTTATGTTCAAGGAAATAAAATATAGGCAATAAAGCATTAATTCTAGAATAAAGAAAGACTCTGGCATTGATTTTGGTGGGGGTGGGGTCATTTTAAAAAGTCAGAATTGTTTAATAGCATGATATAACATCCTTCCCCTCACGATAGATTTTCACCACACCAGCTTAAAGAGAGTGATTTGGGCAAAACTATTCAAAGGCTGCATCAATTTTCCGAAGTCCGTTCTTCATCTCTGACATTTAAAGGACTCGGCTATCAATTATTGAACCTCAAATATTGGAGCACTCAGGCCATTGTCATCCTTGCCGGTTATTTCCGCTCCCAGCAGGTCATCCCCTGCCAGTGGCTTGGTGGGGAGTCCAGTGGCTCTTCCATAACACTTCTGCAGACTTTATGAAATCCCGCATCTTTGGAAGATCAGCCATTTCTGTTCGCAATTAAAATTAGCATTTTAATGACGATCGGAAGTGTCACTGGTGACGAGAGGAAGGGGCTGTTCCAGGGGCACTAATTTTACAAGAGGCCAGTTCATTAAGGAGTATCACCATGGGTTTTAACCACGCTGGCTTCTCTCTGCAACCTCCGAACAGTGGGGGCTGGGGTGGCCAACAGTCAAATCTTCGGTGGATTCCCATGGATCCGTTTCCTAAAATTTCCAGACAAAGTTGCTGGGATTGCCACCTTGCAGAAAAGTGTATCCACTCAGGATTGTAGCTGGAATCAACAGAAATGGACTGGCTGATTTAAGCAGAAAGTGAAAGCAGGAAAGTGGCTCCCCAGGAGAGCCCTGACAGTTCACTAGAAGAACCAGGGCTACGGTTTATCTGCTGTCCCTCAAAAGTGGGGAAATTAAAAATGGGCCAAGAGGGCAGCACGTTGCAAGAAAAATACGAGATGGGGTTTTTGTTCTTCTACCCAGTGAGCTCACACACATTGATGTCACATGTCTAAACCTGCGGGAGCTAGCCTTCCAGAGCATACCATCTGGGACATGCTCTGCTCCCTGCCGTCCAAGATGGGGCCACAGGTCACGCGTGGCTATTTGAATTTATATTTAAATTCATTAAAAATAAATGCAATTAAAATTCCAACTCCCCAGTCACACCAGCCACATTGCAAGTGCCCCAAAGTCACTCGTGGCTCGTGGCTATTGCATAAGCCGGCCCAGGAGTCTAGAACACATCCACCATCGTGTGACGTTCTGCTGGAAGGCATGGCTCTAAATCCCCACTCTGGTCCTGCCGCCGTGCCCGATTGTCCCTTTCAACCAAGCAAGTGGCCTGTTGCAGACTTCTGAGGCGCCAGGGCGCAGTGACCCAGGGCTGGGCCCTCCTTCCCTGCTCCGTCAATGCCTTCCGCCTCCTTTCCCGGAGGAGACTAATCTCTATTTGCAGCCCCTTCTCTTCCCATGAACAATGAGGCAGCCCTAGGAAATGGCTAGATCACTTTCCCCAGCACCTCCTTTAAGACTCCCTTAATAGGTGGAAATGCTTGATTATTTCAAATGAATATAATTACAAAATCCTCTACTTAGAGTAATCTTCCTCCTTTGTGGGAGCAGACATCTCTTTTCTCTCGTTTTCTCCCCTTGGAGAGGCACTTGGCTGCTTTGAAAAGTGAAATTCAGTGGCCACGGCAGGACAGTCTCTCCTCCCTCTATGAGGGGCGGGGCGACAACCCTGGATCAGCGCTGGCGGCTCACACCAGCATCGCTAGGCTCCTTCTCTGGGAGGGTGTGATGCTGCAAGAAGTCACGTATTTGGAGGATGAGCTGCAGGTCCCTTAGCTCCCCAGGAGGTTCTCACCCTTCTGCTCCCAGCCTCGCCGCTCCCCATGTGGGCAAAGACATGCCAGGCCTCTGCCCCTGCTAACCTCCCTTGGCATTCTCCATCCCTGCCCTGCACCTCCGACTCAGGGGGCTGTTGCGATGACTCCGTGAGGGGCCCCTTCTGTCCAATCCAAAGTCCGTGCCCTCCCCGGACTTGCGTTCCTGGAAATATCTTCCATTGTGTTATTGTGGAGATGGCACAGGCTCCAGGCTCTGCAGACAGAGTGATTTGAGTTCAAATCTCGACTCTCCCACTCATCAGCTGTGTGGTCTCTGGCAAATTAACCATCTTCTCTGAGCCTCAATTGCGCCACCTCTAAAAATGAGATATTAACCATAGTGCATAGCAAAGCCTCCATGTTTGTACAATGGGATTCTGCCCTGGCCCTAAATGATTACTCCAGAAATGGGCCCATGACTCCTTTCCCATGGACCTTTGGACTTGGAACAAGGGAGCCTCGTGTTGCTGGGAGGACCTCATGTGGTCTGCGGCCACGTTTTCCCCAGGTGCAGAAAGCCGGCCAAGGAGGAATGAGCAAGAAAGGAGCCAGGACACAATGGGAAGCCTGTTATCAGCCCATGAGGACAAGCACCATGCTGGTTTGTTCACTCCTGTCTACCCAAGTCCTGGAAGGATGCCCAGCAGGTACTGGGCACCCAACCAGCTCTGATTGCATTGTTGAAATAATGGGAGACAGAGAGTGGGAGCCTCTGGTCCCCATTATCCTGAGGTCCAGATGTATTTCTGTCCTTCCATGTCCTTGATCTTCCAGCCTTTCTCAGACTCATCCCCTCTGGGCTTCTGCTGGTTTGACTTCAGTTTCTGCCACTTGCAACCCACAGAGTTCTGATACAGCCAGAAGCATCTGGTCCACCCTCTACTTCCCCATTTTAAATAAAACAAAAGTGATGCCACACTTGCCAGAGCCTTGTTGCAAGCTGGTGGCAGCCCAAGGAGAGGGCACAGGTCACATCGCACCAGCCTCCTAAGGCTGGTCCCTTTCTGCATTTGAAATCCTACTCCTTTCTCTGCTCAACCCCAAAGGCAATCGCTCTCTGGGTAGCAGTGTCCTCTCCCCCAACCAGAGCACCCTTCCTCTGGAGAAGACGTGGGCTCCAGGAAGACACAAGCTCTGCTCCCACGTTCAAGTGCACTGCTGAGTGAGAAGAGTGCTTACCCCCGCCCTCCAGCAGCGGCAGGGCCTCCTCCTTCCCCATTCTGTGTGCTAAGAGGGATGCCTTTAAATCCAAGGACACAGAGCCGAAATGAGGCATGTTCACAGAGCTGTCAGCAGAGAGGAGGCCCCACTGTCCAGAGACCAGATACCAACCACACACAGGCGGACACTCCTAACCTCATGTCTCCCTTCCAGACATCTGTGTGGACTCCTGTTCCCTTTTTTCCATCAGCACCTCCCTTCCCTGCAGAACCTTGTACATGTCTCCAACAAGACTGCAGGGCCTGAACAACATGTACTGATGCTCTCTGTGTGCTTTGGGCCTCAGGACCAATTTTGCTGTACAAACTAAGGCAGTGTGACTTGGGGACAGGTTTGCATTCAGGTCCCAATGCTAGGGGTCCCTGCCATTGCCGTTGGTTGTTTAGCTGCTAGTACTAAGTGCTAACTGGACCCTCGTAGGCAAAGTTCTGGAGGGAGATGGATGGGGAGGACACGGCCCCCCAGGCAAGCCCCCACCCCACCCCCGCATCTGGTGGGCGCACTGGTAAGGCAGACGCACATGGCGCCCAGCATCAGCATGACCTGAGGATCAAGGAGGGCTTCCTGGAGGAGTGGTCATGGAGCCAGTCAAGGAAAAAGGAGGATTTGGATCTTCATGGATGAGGTGGGGGCTGAGGGGAAAGGGCTGCCCAGCCAAAAGGAACACCATGAGCAAAGCAAAGAAAATCACCCCACTTCTTGAGACGCCGAGTCCAGAAACAAAATGAAGTCTTGTGACCACAGTGTTCCTTGTCACTAATAAATTATTATTCATAGTCTCATTTGTTTATTCATTCATTCATTCACTCAGGCAGCACATATTTATTGAGCCTCGTGAAACTGACCTTGAGACAATTGAAGCAAGGGTTGAAAACCGTATTCAGAACCGTTTTGTTCTTGGGAGAAGGATACAAAGGCAAACAAATCAGCTGGTCCCTGCCCAAGGGGAAGAGGGCAGAGGCGAAACAAATAAACAGAAAAACGAAGAAGTCCCAACAGGAGTTCACGCTGGAGTGTGTGGGAGGGAGGGCCCGGGAGGCCAGAGGAGACCTCTCTGAGGCTGAGGCGGGGGCATCTGAAGCAAGTTGTGAAATTTGAGACGCAGCCAGCCGCCCTAGAGGGAGCAAGGGGGAGAGAAGATTCCAGGCACAAGAAAGAGCAAGTGCAGGTGCTGAGAAGGAAACAGGGCAGCAGACAGAAGGCCCACGTGGCCAGAGCACCGTGGCTGGGAGAGTGTGGTGGGGGGAAGGGAGGGAGGCTGGCGGGGCAGGTCACAGGCCACAGGTCACGGGGCCTCGGAGGCCAGACCAAGGAGGCGGCTGTGGATTTTACCCTATGCCTCTGCCCCTGCCCTGAAGATGAAACACACTGTTATGAAAGTTATGTAAGCACACATTTCCCCTTGGAAGGGGGATCCGCACACAAACCAAACAGGGGTCACCACCTGGTTTGGTCCAGCCCGCAAGCTGAGAACGGCTTTTCCACTTTTAATGGTTCTTATACAAGTCCCTACATAGCATCCTTGTTTTTGCCTCTTGACTCAAACAGCCCCAAATATTTACTATTTGGCTCATTGCAGAAAAATGTTGTGGATCCCTGGCTTACAGTGATGCCAGATAAGCAATTCCTCTCTAGGAATTTGTTTATCATCACTGGGGGGAAATGTTCTTCCCCTTGGGGAGGAAAATAATAAAAATAACCAAACAAAGTTTGGTTAAAAAAAAAAAAGACACCCTCATCAACTTTCCAGCATGTATCCTGGGTGCAGAGAAGATTCAAGGGCCCACTCCCCACTGTCCCAAGTCCCCCCGCAACTTTTCGCCCTCCCATCTCCCAGCTCCTGGAAATCCAATTTCCTAGCTATGCCTGTGCTTATTAAAAGCATGACTGTGGAGGCTGTTTACCCCAAGATCTATTTTTGTCATAACTGTTTGTAATGGTTAAACCTCAACAGCTTAAACACGCCATACAAAATAATGTATCTTCAATAAACTGAAATATTAACCAATCATATGTAATGGTTCATTTCTAACAAATGCCCAGCTCAGGGTCCTCCGGGCATCGTAGAAATTGAAAACCGTATTGATGGACTGGCCAGCCTTCAAATTACTCTGCGTGGGGATGAAAAGGCATAGGAAAAGTTCTCATTATGGCTCTCTGACATTAATTTGAGCATTTTTATATGTGTGTCCTATTAAGCACTTTAAGTGCTTTTTGATAATTGTGCTTTGTAGTTTTTACAGCACTTCAGCCTATTCCCAGTTCAATTTTCTCTTTTATCCGATGTTTGAAATATTGATTTCTGACAGATAAAAGCAAACCTTATAATCTCAGCAGCGAGTAATAAGTGAGTGGGACGAGGCTTCAGAATGCATCGGGGAATGGTCATATTTGAAACAGTCTTTGTTTTATTACATTTCGTCAACAGAATTTACTTACTGCTCGCTGATATGTATGTAAAAAGCCCGGCCGCTCAGAGGGCCGCGATATTGCCAATTTCAGCTCGACTTTTTGCATTTAGTAAGATAAAAGAAGCTTCTCCCTGGGAGCCCAGTGATTGCAGTGGCTTAAACTGCTGTCAGCCGGCTGCAAGTAACTGTGATTTATCTTCTTCAGGTTGTGCCGTGGCGTGGCTGCAAAGTTTTCTTTCAGTTTTGCATTAAAAAACTGACAGCCCATCAGGATGTTTTAAAGCCTCCCCTCTCAGACCTGCCCGGGGCCCCGGCGGGGGCTCTTGTTCAGGGAGACGCTTGGAGTTCTCCCTTAAGCTGGAAGTGACCCCAGAGATCACACTGTCTGCATTTCCCAAATGCACACAGCTTGAGGACCTCTGAAGACAACCAGATTAGTGCAGGTGCTACACAAAAATTTTCCTCCTCTTCTAATGATTCTCTCACAATTCATTCAGCTCAGCACTATTACTTATTAAGTCATGTCTGGTTGCTGAGGGCACAGAGATGAACCAGGGAGGGAGGTAGTTACCCTGTTCTTACGACATCCATCTTCATCGCCATAGTGATGCTTGACAGTCGGGGGTGATTCTGCCCACCCCCTCACCTGGGACATTTTTGGTTGTCCCAGCTGGGACAGGGAGCTGCTGGCATCTGGTGCACGGAGACTGGGGATACTGCCGAACAGGAGTCTCCCACAACCAAGACTAATCTGGCCCCAAATGTCAATACAACTGATGTGGAGAAACCCTGTTCTAGTGGAAAAGACAATTAACCTCTAAATGGACAGGAAAATAGCCGGTGGAAATACAGGCAATAGGAAAACAGAACAGGGCCATGCCACAGCGACCAGGCGACATTTACACCGAGGCTGAAATAATGACAAGGATCCAGGCAGGAGAAGGTCTGCGGAAAGAGTGTCACAGGTGGATGGAACAGCTCATGCAAAGGCCGTGCAGCCTGAGGGAGCTCGGGGAGCCTGAGCTGCAGGATGAAGGCCACTGAGGCTGGAGGAGGGACCAGGAAGAGCAGCAGGAGGGCAGCAGGGACGTGTTTCTGAAGCGGCGTTGACAGAACTTTAAAGATGAACGTGGTATAAGAAGGAAGACAGAGGATTCAAGAATGGTGCCAAAGTTCTGCACAGCTGCTGGTTGGTTTTATTCTGGATGAGAAAACTTGCTTAGGATGAAGATAAAGTACGTAGGGAAAGAAAAAAGCACTAAGGAAATCATCATTCAGGTGACACATCGCTTGAACAGCTGTTGTGGAGCCGCAGGGGAATGAGTTGAGGTTGGGAAGAGGAGGCAGAGACGGGAAGAGTCTTGCCCAAGGCCTCATGGCACATGGAGAGCAAAGCTGCTCCAGAATCATACTCAGGACCTGCCTGGTTTTCCAGTAGCCTCACGGTGAAAAGCATGGAATCTGGACTCAAGGCCTGTTTTTCCCTAGAACTTCAAGAGTCATTTATAACCGAGGAAAGACTGTTCAGGGACCCAGCCAAGCTCCACTAAACACTACAGTTGATTGCAGCCTCCATTGGACTTCATGACCATGCACCCTGATGCATGAAACGCTCCCATGGGACAACACAATCATTCACTGAACAAATATTTCTTAATCACCTACTGTGGGCCAAGCCCTGCACTACACACTGGAGACACAGCAGAGAACAAAGCAAACCAAAGGGCTGCCCTTCCCATCTGCTCCTACTAACAGTCTCTCTGGGCTCTGGAGGGCTGGCCATGAACACAGTAACTGTGGATGAGAAGCTGCTGGTGATAGTCAGGAGCAGCTAAGTTATGCTGCTATAACAAGCATGCCTGAAACTGTCATTCACTCTACACAGAAGTGGGGTCTGGGAGCCGGTGGATGGAGCAGCTGGCATCTAGAGCAATATCTGTCATGGTGGCAGAGGAAGACAGAGCCTCGGGAAGCTTGTGCTCCCATTTTATTGGCCAAAGGAAGGCACGTGTCCTCTCCTGAGTTCAAGAGGATGGCGAGGAGCCGGGAGATATCCAAGATCATCAGCCCTAATGACCAGCACAGTGCTCTGGGGCAGGGGGATTGGAGGAGGGGAGAGCTAGGATTGGGGAGCAAAGTGAGGGCCTGACCCTTGGAATGAATCCCAAGACGTCTCATGGGCGGAGCTGCAGGGCCAGAGTTTCACACTGTGGGCCAGGAGGCACTCAGCCCACAGCCAGGCAATGTTTGAATTTTTAAAAAGCCATTGCCAATATTTTTTATTGGGGAGATTTTTGCCTAAAAATCACAGCTTCTCTTTGAAAACCTCAGATGAACTAGCCCCATTGGACTGGCATCCCCCGTGGTGGCAGTCAGATGCTGCCGAGAGACTGGCCTGCAGACAGGGCCCAGTCTCTGCTCCATCACTATATCACTTGCCACACCCATAGATTTTGAGTTTGCAACCCCTGGTTTAATTCGATGTACAGACAGGGAAACTGAGGCTTGGAGACAGAAAATGACCTGCCCAAATTCAGACCCATTAATAGCAGACTCAAAACGGAAGCCATCCCAATATCTGGCTTCACAAGCTGCTGGGAAAGAAAAACGTTCTGACGAAACTGGTGAGGTGGTGGGGGTGGGCATGGCGGGGAAGGAGAGGGTGGGGGATTGGCGGGGCCGGCTGGACCATGCAGACAGTTCCAGCAACTCTGCCCTCTGGGCAGACTCACTCGCCCCCTGCCAGGCACTGAGCAGAGCTCTCAAAGCCTGGGCTTGGCTGGCGTCACCGGGTTGCGGTCAGCCGGGCAGCACCGAGCACCGCTCACCCCTCGTAAGCCAGTGGCAGACTCAACCCCAAACCTCTTCAGAGAATTGACTGTAAGCTGGAACCAGACATGCTTAGAATTTCAAAGGGGATCGTTAGCATTTTCCATACTGGCCTGGTTATTTACAATTCATTAAGAGAATTAACTTTGAGACTGGGTTCTTCTGATAAACCACCAAAACGGAAACAGAAGGCGAAGGGACAGAAAGCAGGCAGGAGAGCAAGGCCCCGGGAAGCCCATGCAGCGCTGCATCTGCACACCTGCCTCCCTGACGTCCAGGTGACAGAGAGGGAAACACACAAGGACCCTATGGCATCTCCAGGCTCCCCCGCACGGGGCTGTGCGGACGGCTGGGAGCCCAGGCACAGCGTCCTGTCCAGCGAAGCCCACGCTCCTCTCAAAGTGTTTCAAGTTCTTATAAGCAGAAACAGCTAGAACCACCAAGGCCCTACGAAAGACAGAACAGCTCTACTGTGGAATCAGGGACCACCGGCTGAAAAAGGATGGAGAAAGCAGACCCTCGGCCCTAAGACAGCACCACCTGTCGACACTCAGAGAAAGAAAGTTCCAGTCTAAGAGGAGGATGGACCTTCTCGTGCTCCTGGGGCCCTGCCAAATGTCTGCTATTAGCACCTCTTCCAAATAGGCTTTTGGAAAGTTTGCCAATGTATGACTTCAAAGCTCAGGCGTTTCACGAGACCTCATCCCCTCCACCTGAGGGCTAGCAGCCTCCCCTCCCTGCGGACCTCAAGGGGTGTTCGATTTAACTGTGTATAAAAGGTTTATAGTTTTGATAAACTGAGAAACTGGTGAGTGCTTGCTGCTTTCCTTCTAGCGGTGCCATTCTTATGCACAATAAATTCCTATTTTTAAACTCTGAATCTGGAGTCTAATTTTTTTTTAACTTTTACAGTTATGTAGTCTTTTGTACAGTTACCTGTATTTAATGTGAGGGACAAAGATTTCTTTTTGAAGGTGGTTGAGGAAACTTCCTTTTAAACATAAAATAGGTTACACACACAAAAAAAGGGAATGTTAAAAATAAAAAGGCAGCTTAAAGAATAATGCTAGGTGAGTATCAGAATAGGGATGTGCAGATGTGGTCAAAAGTGTAGTGCTCCAGTCCAGAGAGTGAATCTCTAATGTGGGGATTCTCAAGCACCCTGGCTGGAACCTTGAGTTGCTTGAGAACTGCATTGATGCCTTATTCCTTGTTTGATTCTCAGCATGTGGTACGTAGACATTAGCAAAATTGCTCTGTTAAAGCAATGGAGGCATCAAGAAATCTAGAGACACCAGGGTGAAGATCTGAGCAATGACTGGGGTCAGGGAAGAGGGTTTGAACCCTACCAAGAATGCCAAGCCCTCAACACACACACCAGCACATCAGGATTTCAAGACCGTGGTAGACGTTACTAATCCATCACACCTTTCATTTCCCCTGAACCAGAGTACAGCCTCAGAATCCTTCTTAACACTGCACTCCAGGCACCTAATCAGAATGAATACACAAGATGAAGTCTGTCATTCTTGGACTGGATGATCTTTTGAGGTTCATTCCAGCCCCCAAAATTGCAAGGTGGTATGAGACACTTGGCCAGCAAAGCTTGTAATGCTAGTCCTCAAACCACCAGGCTGTCCAAACAGCTGCCTCTGAGTTTAAGCCAAAAGTCTCGAAACTTTCCGATGGTAGGTGTTCTGTTTTCCTGTGATATTCCCACAAGCCTCAGAGTCCCTGTTTGGTGAAAGGGGGGCAGTGGGTGATCTGGAGGCCTCTCGGCTACGATGTTGTCAGGAGGCAGTGACTCTCCAAAGTGATTCACAGCCTTCGGGCCATGCACACACCTGGCACCTGCCAGGCCTCAGGGGGCAGACCCCGGAGGCAGGGCAGGGACTGCAGCCAGAGCTGCCCAATTTGGCCAAAGCCATTCCCCAATGGCTGGGGTCAAGGGTATCAGCAAATCCTCAGAGCCTCCAACCTCCCACCCACGACAGGATGCCCCTCCACGACATCCCTGATAGATGGCTATGTGGACCCCCGCTGGCATCCTTCAAGGGCTGGGGATGTCACTACCTTCTCATCCACCACAATTCCGGCTGCTGGAGGGTCTTTATTTTTATGCAATCATTAAGATTAATGACCACGAGGAATCTTTAACAACCTGGAAAAAAGACTTGCAATAAAATGCTAAATGGAAAAAGCTAAATAGCAAATGTATGTCACTGTGGGCTTTTTCAGCTTTGTTGAGATATAATTGGCAAATTAAATTGTATATATTTAAGGTGCTCGTGACGATTTGATATATTGTGAAATCATCACTACAGTCAAGTTAATTATGTATGTCACTGTGTTTAAATATAAGTTTAAAATGCATTAAAAAGGGGGAGGAGGTGGGCAGAATTCAGTTTCAGATATCATCCATAGTTGAATTCCGGTGATAAGGTTAGAGGTGAATATTTTTGTTTTCCCCTTTCCAAGTTTTCTGTAAAGTCACATCACTTTCATGATCGTGTAGTAGATTCCAGTGGTTTCTGCCAATCTATCGGCAATGCCCTCTTCTTCTGGTAAAGGCATGCCCGATTTCCTTTCAAAATCATCCCTCCCCATTTGCAGTCTGTATATTTGGGGGGAACAAAACCCACTCCCACTAGTTTCAGGGGAGGGCACGTGCCCCAAGCATTCCCTTGCTCCTGGCTCCAGTCATTGGTTTATCAATGAATTCACTTCCGGGTCATCTGGAGCAATTAGGGAAGAGATGAGGTTGTGAGGATAAGTGTCCAGGGTAGCTACCAGCAACCATTTCATCACCTCAAGAGGAGAACCTGCCTGAAACTGAAGCTGGACAACAGGAAAACAGAGCAAAGATGAAGGTGCTGAGGGAGAGAGAGAAAGTACCAACACAGTGTTGAACACCTGCATCCAGCCATTCCTGAAGCCCTTGTTCTCTTGTAGTTATAGAAACCAATAACTCCTTTTACTGCTTAGGCCAACTTGAGTTGCAAATCTATTACTTGCAATGGTGAGAGTCCTGAGTAGCTTAGAAGGGAAAAAAAATTAAAAACAAAGCAGCAAGCCCTGCATAGGTCTTCTCTTTTTAGTCTTAGCTTTGAGTTCAGGGAAGAAAGTGCCTTCTTCTCCTTTTAGGCATTTGAAGGGAACTCTCAGCTTTCTGCCTGCCTTCCCCTACTACTCGTCTAATACACACACTCACAAACACACACACACACACACCAAGCTGGAGGTAAGACCTGGCTCTGTGGTTGCTGTCGCTTCTGATGGAGTAGCGTCCCACCTAAACCAGTCATTAATACTTTAGACTTCTCACCCCTGAAAACACTCCACTGTTATCTTATTTGGGGTTCCCCTTGAAGCAGACCCTAAGACAAAGATTAGGGTACAGATCATTTTTTTTGGATATGAACAGGTATTCAAGCCTCCTAGGGACTTCCGGAAGTCTGCACAGAGCACACCTTAGAGTTGTTCACCTGAGGCGGGAGGAAACTGAGAATTTAGCCACTGACTCCCATTTGTCCTTGGTAGAGGGCTGCTCTCAGGGCAGCAACTCTTTACCATTTCTGGTCCACCCAGTGCTCAGCTGAGAAAGGCTGCCAGGAAGGCAGGGAGTGCGCTCCCACAAGAAGTTAAAGGCGTGCACTGAACAATTCACTGCGGGTGGGTGGGTGCCAACAGGGTCTGCTGCAGCAGTGAAAATCAGCGCTCAGCATGGCACAGAGATTCACCAGGTGGTTAGCGATGTCCAATTGGAAAGGTTTATCGAAAGGACACTCTGGCTATGTTTTCTCTGGATGGTTTGTTAGGGTGAGATTCTATGACTCTCTCGCTCCTGGGTTGCTTACTTACAGAGAAATTTCTGCATTTTTCTGGCTGGAAAAAAAAAAGAAAAGAATGTGGAGAAACTTCAATATTCTAAGAAAATTTGGCTCGACAAAGATACCATCGACTCACTGCCCATTTCCTGCTAATCTAACCATTTTCGAATTCCCCTTCGCAATGACTGCAATCAAGTTATTATCAATCATACTATCAATTGCTTGCCCCGCTCTAGGATGTAGGTTAAATATTCTTGTGTCAGTGGGATGCTGCATCCTAGATTTTCATTGAAATCTAATGACTTTCATCTTCAAAGAAACCATTTGGAGCTAAGGCTCCATCCCCCCCTCCTGCTGCTTTAATTACAGCACTTCGTACATTTCACATTCTGAAGATAAACACTCCCTTCAGTGTTTATCCCAGGGAGATGCTTTTCAAGGGGTAATGTTACAAAAGTGCCCACTCCAGCAAGGTGGTGACTCATCACCGGACCTTGGGAACTTGTATTTTGCTTTGGGTGGGATGCAGCCAGGATACTCCAGTGTCTGTCTGTCTGTGCTGGGACTGGGCCATGTACTCCAAACAGCCTCAGAGAGTCTTCTGTGACCAGCACTGGAAATAACACCATGTCATAAGCAGGTAATTCTGAAAAAAAATGGAACGTTTGGTATTTTTCAAAGCATTTGTATATGTTTAACCCTTCTCCAATTTTCCCATCATGTATTGAACATTCGCTTGACAGGTACCTATAGACTATCTGCCATGTGCCAGGCACCAGGGCACAGCAGTGAACTCTACAGGGGTCCTTCGTAGCACCCTATCGGCAGGAATTTCACAGTCCAGAGGCAGAGGCGGACCATGAGCAAACAAGTCCAGTTATGAAGCAATCTCACATTCAGATCAGAGCCACGAAGGGGCAAACAGAGAAGCCCTGGTGTAAGAAGAGAAGGGCAGAAAAGGCATGCCACTTAGGTCTTCCAAGAAGCAGACGTGTAGACAGGAGTGGATGTGTGAGAGATTCCTGGGATGCAGGTCTGGGAAAGGAGAGCGAGGAGGAGGGCTTGGGTAAGGAGAGTCGCAGCCTCCAGCCAAGGTCCGAGACAGTCTCGGTCAGGTTCACGGGTAGGAGCTGAACAAAGCAGCCTGCATGTCGGGCAGGAATGGTCCAGGGCGCTCTAGGAACTGGGGTGTGCTCAGTCACAGAAACCCCAGGGAAGCCTGGGCCCAACGTAGTGGATCCCCCCGTTGGGGAGCTAGGGGTCCCCTTGCAGAGACAGCTAACCGAGGCACCTCCCTGACCAGCACAGCTCACCATCAGGTGATCCATTTCTCCGTGCAAGTTCAGCTCCTCTGAAAGTCCCATGGGCCTCTCTTCCTGGGGGACACCTAGAAGGGGGAAGGCAGTGGGATGAACGACAGCTCCCATCACTGGTGTTGGTCTCAGCTCCACAAAGCCATGCATCCTCTCTCTCCTCCACTGTCCTTTCCAAAGTCCCTCCGTCCTTTGCAGATCTGAGACTTACTTGGCAGTGTGACTCCACCCTTCACTGCAGAGGAGTCTGGGTCCTCAGGAATCATGAGTTTCTTGTGCTGGGGTTGCTGCTCGTGTCACTCACAGTTACAGTGGGGCGAGGGAGGAGGGAGAGGCGCTTGAGTGGGTCGCCTGGCTCCACACGTATTCCTCTCTGTCCACCATGTAACAGCAGGGTCAATCACCCCTGCCGGTCCCTGGACACAAGGTCGCCAAAGCCCTCTTCTGGCACCTATAGCTTGTAACTCAATGGAACTCTTGCTGTGGCCCTTGGCAAGAGTGTATCCCTTCGGGAACCTGAACTTTTAATTTCAGCTAAGTCCAGAGTTGGGAGAATGGAAAGCACAAATTTCCCCAGTGGGCCATTGGGAGCAATGGTAGGTGAAGTCACTCTCACTTCCACCTCTTGGTTCTTGGGTCCGTGCATTTTTCCCATCCGGGACCCAATGCCATATAGACGTCTCTGCTATAATACATATGTTGCATTCGGAAGGAACAGCACGGCAGGTCATCCTTGCCCAAGCTGGCACTGCAGTTGTGCATTCTAACACCCTATAAGGCAGCTGTTTCTGGATGGTATGCTATGTGATACAACCAGTAGATGCCACGGTCATCTGCTCCAGCATGTGTGTACACAGAGCCTCAGGCCCACTCCTTACCCGGAGAAACTCTGGAGGCAGAGGGTGGGTGAGAGCCTGCATCCCTTCAATTCAGTGTCACAAGACTGTATGAGTTTCCTAGGAGCCACACAGATGCCACAGCAGGCAGCCAGGCTCGAGGTGTCGTGATGGTGCCAAGTCTGCCACCTGTGGGGTATCCTGTGAGGAAGAGCAGCAAAAGGAAGGTCCTGTGAGGGCAGACAGGGAGCAGGCAGCGCACGTCCAGAACTTTGTCCTGCAGAGATGCCCACGAGAGCCAGCACGAGCTGCCACTCACAGTTGGCATTGATAGCTTCTTTATAACGGCCCATGGATGAGGACAACTTTCCTCCCACCCCAGGGCCCTACACGGGGCAGGCGGCGGGACACCCAAGGAAGCAGATGTGGGGAGGAGAGGGAGGAAGATTGGAAATTGCTCTGAGATTGAATTTTATAGAAACAGGGCTGGACATTTTCATACCTGAAAATGAGTCTTAATTATAAAAGCTATCAGGAAAACTAAACCATCACTTGCGATATTGACAAGGAAATGAAGAGACAACAGAGTTTGAAGGTGGATGTGACTGAAGACTTGGTAAATTCGTAACACTCTGGTCCTGGTCCTCCATCCCTGTTTCTGAAATGCCGTCGCCCCTTGGCCCTCCCAAGACTGAATCCTTTCTCTCCATTGGATACGGGTTTTTCAGCCAAGTGGCATCTCTCTGGGGAGACAGCCCTCAGACCATCACAGTAGCTTGCTCCTGTCTCCCAGATGGGGTTCACCTGGTCTCCCAGATGGGCACATCTCCCAAGCTTGACCAATAGGAGGACTCCGCCTGACTGAGCTATCAAGAAAGAGCCGCTCCCAGGGTGTTCCAGCTGTGTTTCCTTAGATTCTGTGTTTGTCTACTTGGCATCCATTCCTCACAAGGCCAACCATGTATTAACCATATTTGTTTATCTTCTGTATTCTTGGTACTCTGGCCCTGAATACATCTGGCCTCGCTGACTGGGGAGAGGCTGTCACTCCCAGGGCTACCTAATTCTTCGAGATGATAAACAACTCACCTGCGGACACATCTGGCATATACACATAACCAATCCCAGTCCCACACCCCCAGCCACCAACTCCATCTAACCCCCACCCATCAGCCAACATCTCCCCTGCCCTAAAAGAACCCAGGGCCAAATGTCAAAATACTAGGCGACACCCCAGCATCACCAGGATTATTCAAACTAGCCAATCCCAAACTGTTTCCCTGCCTTTCCCTTGGAAACCCCAGTAAAGGCTCTGTCCTAGACTTGCCCCTCACTCGGGCTGCCTCCCGATGTGGCCCTGCACACTGAGGCAGCTCCTCCTCTTGGGAATTGTAAGTCATAAACATCTTCTTTCAACGACATTGACCTCTTCATGTCATCACTCAGTCACCTCCATAAATTAAAATCCCGTGGGGACGTTTCCAGGCACAGGGTACAAGGACCTTGCAACCTGGAGCTGCCAGAGGCACCTTTCCTGCCCCTTGTGGAGAGCTGCTAAACAATGACATCAACCCAGAGGGATGCAGAGCCAAGAAATGGGCAGACAGAAACAGGGCTCGGACCACATCGTTGGAGTACCTGGCTCCATACAATTTACTCTGGGCTTTTGGGTTATATGAGCCACTTCCACCACCAGTTTTATCATGTTTTGTTTTTTACCTTGCTTTAACCAAGTCGAGACAGGCTTTCTGACCTTTGCAGCTGACAGTCTTGGCTAATGCACTCTCCTCCAGGGCCCTGATCAAACACCTCCTCCAGGGAGCCCTCCCAGGTTACTTGAAATTTCCAGTCTCTCTCTCCTTCCAATGTCAACTTCACCTAAGATCTTAGTACATTTTCTATTACTCCCTCACAAATGATTTCATAATATTCCCTAACCACTCAGATTCCCCTTATTCCTAGTTTCTGGATGGCAGGGACACTCTCTGATGACTGTCCCTGGGTGTGCTCTTTCGCCCCTAGTCATTCTGGAACACTTTCAGAGTTGCCATTGGTGACCAAATCATCAATGACCTAACAACAGGCGACCTTCTTGCCCCGAGATGTCCGTGCATAGCCCCACTAGGTAGCCTCCAAACCCAGCTGCAACCTTCTCTCCAGGCTTTTCTAAAATTCAGACACATCAGAAGCCCCACTCTAGACTTTCCTAGGACCATCAAGAACCACATCACTAGTCAAGCCTCCCCCCATCTGGCTCACCAGCAGACATTAGTGGGAAACCCTGAATGGGCTGAAGCAAAGGCAAACCTTGCTGGTGCCTCGTTCGGCTTTGCTGTCTACCTCCCCTTCCAGCTGGTTGAGGAGGGAGAGGGGAGCATAATGACCTCACTTCCCGAGTGGACTGACTCATTCATGGCCACAGCATTCTGGAGTCATGTGGCCCTGGGTTCGAGTCCTGACTCCACCACCAGCTGGCTGGCTGGATGTCTTCAGAAAAGTCTCATCCTCTCTCCAATCCTTAGGAATTTTCCTTCTAAAATGGAGATCTTAATAACTCTGCAAGGTGAGTAGAAATTTGAAGCTCAAAGAAGCTGCCCTATGGGATGGGTTCCGTAGACTGTGACATCTGTGCACATGTTGCCGTCAGTGCCTTCCCTTTAATAAACCCTCTTTCAGGAGCACCCAACCTCCATGGAGATTTAGCAAAATCAAGCTTCCTTCATCCTTCCATGCCCTTCCAACTACACGCTAAGCACTCTCAAAAAGGAAACATTTCAGCTCTGCTTCCATTGTACCCCACTTCAGGAGCTGGAGTCAGAGCATCATGGACCTCTCAGAGCATCATGGACCTCTCACCTGGCGCCCAGGGAAAGGAAGGAGCTGTCCGTCATCCCATCACAGGAGACCTTCAAAGACCAGAGAGGATGATTTTGAGGGCAATGACCCATTTTCCCCAAAATAACTGAGTAGAATGGGGAATTCTTCTGCATGCCCCACCCTTAATTATTTTTTTGACATGTTAGAGGGGGAAAGATTTTGGAATTTATCTCCACCTGCCTAGCTGTTCCAAAGACTCCAGGAGTTTATCAGAGGCACCTCTGCATTGCCATGGGCTTCAAGGAAAGCCCTGACCTTCTCACTGCTTCTCAGAGCAGCCACAGAAACTCTGAAGTTATCTCTTGAGTTTCACATTCATCTGTTTAATATCCTGGTCTTCCTGTAAAGTTTCATTTCCTCCCCCGTAATGGGCCTGGAGCAGGGATGCTGCTGGGATGGGTGAAGTCTTTGATGCAGGTCAGCAGTCCGGAGCATCAGGAGGGCATCACCCTGACCCATTTTATAGATGGATAAACAGAGGCCAAGAAATTCTAAGTCCCCACAGACAGAATTTGCTGATTCTTGTTTGGGTCCTCTTTCTGCAAGGTCAGCGTGTTCAAAGTGTTACCCCCACCCCCACTCCCACCCCCAGGCTGCCCCAAGTGTAGCCAGCAGACGGTGCTGGGCCGTGAACTATTTCTCACTGATTCGTACCAAGTACAGAAATTGAGGATAAATATTCAGAAAATGTTATTGGGATTGCCAATAACTTTGGAACTGCCACAATATCCAAGAGCCTGGTCGGTGGACTCATTTCTACAAACAAAATAAAATCCTTTCAGGTGGCAAGATACATGTGGTGGGAGCTGAATGATGGACTCATGACGTGGACCACATATCACCCCAAAGTGGGCTGGGAAGAAGAAAAACTGGTCCTTCTGCACTGACACTTTGACAAGCACAGTCATTTGGATTTGAGATTTAATGAGCAATATTTTTAATGATAATAGATATTTATTTTGACCTGTTCTAAAAAATATATAACTAGCCCATGAAACCCCTGTGTACATGGATATTTCGGCTTAGCGTAAAACTAGCAGGGGTATTTCAGTAAAAAAAAATTTAAAATCAGACAATCTAAAGAAGAATATCAACAAGATACTTGTACGGTTGGTCCAAGAGCAGAAACAGCAAAGCATAATAAAGGTAACGTGTGAGAAGGGTGAGGGCTAATACTCAATGCCAAATATATTTGTGAGAAATTAAAAGCAAGTTTCAGAATAAAAGCTTGGAATGCATGAGAGCAGGCAATACCAGATTTCATTTTAATGGGCAGAGTACTTTCCCGCCCATGATAGACTGGGCTGTTACAACTTTACGAGGTGAATGTTCTTGCTTCTCATGTGACAAGGAAAGAAAAAAGTGAGGCAAAGCCAGGAATATGAGTCAGACTATTTGGAAACGAGGAACTCCCAGCCCTGATTCAGGGAGAAGAGGGCAGCGTGGGCCCGTATCTTGTTTTAGCATCTTCTGCGCTCAAGACAAACCCCAAAGGTAGCACGGCTCATTCCCTCCGGATGTCACGGGGCACGTTCTCCTGGTCCTGAATTAAAATGTATCTACCTTGTGAGTCTGACTGACTGGCGGCTTCAATCTGGGTCTCTCCTCTCCATCTCCTCTCCTCTCCCTTCCTCCCCTACCCTGTGCACCCGACACCCCATTGGAGTGGCGACTCTTTCGAGGATGCTAAAAATTGCTTTATTTTTCACTGCTAATTTGCCAACAAGCTCAGCCATCAGTCCAGTTGGCCCGAAATGAAATTCTATAATTATACAAAAGCCCGGGTCAGCGACCTCCTGATGGCAATATCTTGTCTCTTTTGTCTCTCCCTTCCAGCACCTCACCCAGGGGACAAAATTGCTTCGGTTTCTCCGGCCGCCTCCCAAATGAGGTGGTATTGGAAACTAGTGAGGCGTGGCTTGGCGGAGGTGTTCATAGCTTTGCAATAATTTAGCCATTTTCATTTTGTTTGATTTCATTAACACCTGGGTCTCGGGGGAGAGCCCAGTTGGGAAAGAGGAAAAAACAAATGATTTCCATTGAAATCGAGTGGGTATCGCCACCTCGTCGGGCAACAGCAAGGGAGTGTAAAACACCGAGGGGGCAGTCCGGCCCCATCTTGGTGATGAAGGAGGACGCTCGTTGCAGGCAGCCCGCACTGCGCAGCCCCTCCCTTCGTGCCTTTCTGCCTTCCAGGGCCCCATCTTGGGCTCACTCCGTTGACACCAAGCATGGGCCTCATACTCATCCTTCTTTCTCCAGGAGTCAGTCTCACCTGCCCAGGGGACCAGGGTTAGGGGTCCAGGCAGTAACGCTCAAAGAAGGAGCTTCCACTCTGTACGTCTTGGTTCCTTCCTACATAAAGTGGAAATGATAGTTATCTACCTCGCAGGGTTGCTGCAGGGATTGGCGGAGAGCGTGGCTGCGGGGCATTGCATGCAGTCTCTGACACATCGTGGGTGCTCAGGAAATGCGAGAAGCAACAGCGGGAATGGTTGTCATCCTCATCATTTTTTCTTTCCTCCTCTTCCTCCTCCTCCTCCATTATTCTCAGGCCCTGTTCTGCCATCTTGGCCTCTGCAGGCTCTCACCAAACAGAACCCAGTCCCAGGGTAAACTTGAAGGGCTTGTCAAGGGTGTTTATGGGGTGAGGACCAAACAGTCCACAGATCAGAGCCCTCTGGGGAGATTCTCACCCAGTACAAGCCACGCTGCTGATCTGCATGGCTCACTCTCTCAAAGGCCTAAGAACTCTGGGTGACTCCGTGATGCCAGAGTGATGGGGAAAAGCACTCCACTGACTGGCGGCAACCAATGGGGAGAGAGCCTGCGATGGCCAGGATGAGCCTAAACACCAGGTCTCGCTGTCTATCCCTCCATTTCCCTAGGAGATACCCCAGAGAGATGTCAGGGCTGCGAGGCAAAAGCCACCACCAGTTGGACCCATGACTATAGCAGGCGGATGGAAAGCTTGCTTTTGGGTGGAAGGGTCTTCAAGGAGCAAGACAGTCCATTTCCATCATCACAGGAGGTTGAGCCGCCTGTAATGGCAAGGACTTCCATTCTTAGTCATAAGAACAGAATGACAACTAAGCGGGCATTTATTAAGTGCTTGCTGTGTGCAGTGTTCAGAGCGCTGTCCATGTATTAGCTCGTTTCATCCTCATGAGTCTCTGCAGTCATTGTCCCCAGTTTCTGGCTGAGAAAACTTAGGCAGCTGAAGTCAATCTCTGGTTCCAGGCCTGACAACCAAGAAGCGACAGAGCTAAGAAGCCGCTCTGGTCGGTTGGTCCTCGGGTCCACGTCTCTAGCTGTTGGACAGCTCCGGCCATTGCAAAGTTCTCCACTGTCTTGACCTAAGACCTCCTGGAACTCGTGTCCTTCGATCCTGTTCTGCATTTTGGGGGTCTCTGTGCTGAAGTCAGCTCCCCTCCAGTGAGAGACCTCTGCGGGTGGGGGCTTTCAGCTCCTCGGCTCCAGACTGAAAACACCGTCAGCCATTGATCACTGGCCGTGAGGTAAGGAGCTCCTCCATCGTGCCTTCAACTGGGGCACTGGTGGCAGGAGCCCCAGAAAAGCTCAGCAGGCAGCAGAGGGAGAACTCATCTCCATCCTCCCTGGATGCTTGGTCTCTGATCAGGAACTCTTGGCTACACAGTTTTCCGACTTCCACATGCTCCAGAATCTTCTAGGTCAAACGTGCGGATTCTGGGGCTCCATGTCCAGACATGTGTCATTAGGATGATATGGTGAACCCAAGAATATGGAGAGAGAGCTGCAAGGGTTTCTGAGTGGGAAGGCAGAGGGTGGGGGCGAGGGGAGATGTCCCAACCTGAAGTCCCAGCCCCTCCTAGGTCAGCCACTCCCATTCAATTGAAATAATTCTTGTGACACGCCCCCAGCCACCCTCCCACCTCCTGCTAGGCAGCTGAGGCCCCCAGCCCAGGACCTTCCATCAGCCGTTGGAAAGCCCAGGGTCCGAAGGCGTTGGGCTTCCTCAGTGAAACCATACTTCCTCTCTCCCACCCCGCTTCTTTCTGTTTCTTCACTCGCATCAAGCTTATTCCCATCTCAGAGCCTTGGAATTTGCTATTCTCTTCCCAAGATCTTTTTGAGGTTGGCTTCTTCTCAATGCCTCCTCCTCACTGAGGCCTTCCCCGACCATCCTCTCTGCAGCTGAGTCCTCTCAGGCCCCCTCCATCATGTTACTCTGCTCCATCTTTTTTTTTTTTTCACAGCACTGAAACTTCTTGTTTGTTTGTTCATTGTCTGTCTCCCTTACAGAGGAAGCCTGAGTCTCTTATTCCCCTCTGTGCCTCAGTTTCCACATCTGTAAAATGGGAATAACCTGACCTCTCAGGACTGTTGGGATAACCAAAGGAGTTAACATATGTAGAACACTCCAACAGTGCACAGGACCATGGCAATCACCATCGAAGTGATGGTTTTATTACTTATGTTATTATTCATTACTCTGTTCTCAGGATCCAGAATTGCACGTTGGACATAGTAGGCACCCAATACATATTTTTGAATGAATGCACACGTGGATGGATGAGCCAAGATGCAGAGGGCCTAAAAAGTCCCGCCCTGTCTGCTTCCCAAGACCCAGGCTACCCCCTCCTCGTGGGCTGTAATTACCCAATAATGAGCACCCCAGTCCCCGAGGGCTTCACATGTGGCGCATTCTCCAAAGATGAAAAGCTCATTTGTTAATAACTACATAGCAATATCTAAAATTTTGGTTGCATTGTGAGGCTGGGTGCCTTCCCCATTCACCAATAATGACAGACCACTTAAAAAATAAATAACACTTATAATTTAAGCAACTAAAACAAATAGCAGTGTTGGCTTTCCCTGGGAAAATATTTTCACTACTTCCTCGAGACGTCCTCACGGGTGCCCCTGCCTTGGCCTCCCCTGCTGAGATGCTTTCTCAGCAGGCGGCCTGGGAGTCGAGCAGCACGAGGAGAAGTGGCAGGGAGCAGACCTCATCCCCAGCCTCTCTGGAGACTGGGGTCGTTTTCTGCAGGGCTGGGAAGAGGAAACTGCTTTCTCCCTCCACACCCTCCCCTGCTCTCTTCCCTGGTACCCTCTCCCCCCAGGGGTTACAAACTCAAATGCCTATAGGGCAGGCAGGCAATGTATATGAGCAATGCAGGTGGGTGGAGGAGGCGATAGGGATGGGTGGGGCTTGTGGTAAATTGAAAAGCAAAGGTCCCTCCCACTGGGGACAAACCTGGCCAATGGTTGTTATGCAGATATAGAGGAATGAAGGTCCAGTTTTGCTAAATCTCCTGAGGTTTCAAAAGATGCCATCAATTTGTACTAAAATGTTGAACACTTTAATGATCCCAAAGTCCTACATTCTGGCCCCTGTTGCCTCTGATGTCATCTCTTACTTCTCTATGCTTCACTCATTCTGCTCTGGTCATCTGGCCTTTTTCCTATTTGGGGACCAGGCCAGACACACTCCTACCACAGGACATTTGCACTGGCTATGCCCGCTGCCTAGAGCTTTCTTCTCCTAGATAAACTCCCAGTTTGGGAGGCCAGTGTGGCTGGAGTACAGTAGGTAAGGAGGGACATGGCAGGGAAGGGAGTCAGAGGAGAACCCAGGACAGCCAGATTATGGGTAGGAACAGGAAGATTAAAATCATACAGGGATGTTTTGATTGTCACAAAGGTCAGGGGGTGGTAACAGCATCACGCAGGTAAGGGCCCAGCACAAAGAAATATCCACCAAATATCGAAGCAGGTAAAAAACCTAGGTTTAATGTTTGGAGCCTAGAATCTCACTTTATTTCACATTGGATATAAAGGATTTTTTTTGTTTTGTTTTGTTTTGTTTGTACAATTTAATTCAACACCAAACTTTCTAGAGCTGCCGCTTGTGCGTAAATCAAGGGAGTTATGCTTTATTCTGTCTGGAGCTTTATCAGGAGTTGGTCACCTTGATGGGGACTCCATCATTGAAAGCTAGGCCACTTGTGAGCCTGGAATCACCAGCAGAGCCTCCATCTGCGTCTGCAGGTCATGGAGATGTAGGTAGCTACGTCGGCTGCAAGCTCTTTATGCCTTCGCTGTGTCTTGCAGGAGAGCTGGCCTGGAATATCTACATTCTGAGATAACTGTTATTTTATTATAAATTAGTTGCCTTTTAATTCTCCTCTAGAGTGTACTCAGGACATTATATGGCTTCCATGGATTTATTTAAATGATATGTACAGATAGGTTATGGTGTCTATGAACTTCATTTCAGCACAGTGTAAGCACCATTTCAATGCATTTGTTATTTAATAAGAAAAGAAAAGAGAAAAGAAAAGAAAAGAAAAGAAAAAAGAGAAGAGAAGAGAAGAGAAGAGAAGAGAAGAGAAGAGAAGAGAAGAGAAGAGAAGAGAAGAGAAGAGAAGAGAAGAGAAAGAAAAGAAAAGAAATGACTGATATGTTTGAGTCCCCAGATGTGGAAACTTGCGGGACACAGAACGGGACTCGGGCCCTTTCTTGGTCGCCTGGGAGCCCTGGGAGGGCCCTCGAGGGGGACAAGGGCAGAAGCGGGGATGCTCAGCCGTCCAGGAGAAATACCAGGAACAGCCGTGGAGCAGGTGGGGTGGGGAGCAGAGAGACTTGCTGATGGATTGAATGTGGGATGTGAGAGGTGACCCCATAGTTTGATTCTGAGTTACTGGGAGAAAGAAAAGAGGTCAGTTTCTGAGCTAGGGCAATCTGCATCTTGATGTCGGTGTCACTCTGTGCCCAGGGACTAGAAAAAGCCCCCTGGCCAAGGCTGGGAGGCCACCCCCTTCCCGCCACCCCACCCCACCCCTGCCCATTGCTGGCCCTGGCGGGGTCACATTATGGAGCGAGCACAAGATCTGGAGTCAGAGTGGCTGAGCCCAAGCCCTGGCTCCAACACTGACCAGCTGTGTGATCCTGAGCGAGTCACTCGACTCCAAGGCTTGGTTTCTCCACCCGGAAGAATAAGGTTGATAATAATACTTTAGAACGTGGTTGTGAAGACAAAACTACATGCCCGCAAACTGGGGCCCTGCAGGGAGCCACTAATGGCTCCAAGCTTCTAGGCTCTCTTGTGTCCCCTTAGGCTGTCCTCAAAAATTTAAGAGACACTCAGGCCAACTCTCTGCTAGATTTTTAATTTGTTATCTCCATCTTGCTTCTCTCCCAAAGATGTCTTTTACAAATGCACGTTCAGAGGGGAGGGTATAACTCAAGTGGTAGACCTCATCCTTAGCATGCACAAGGTCCTGGTGTTCAATCCTCAGTACCTCCTCTAAAAATAAAATAGTAATAATAATAATTAATTAATTTAAAAATACATAAATAAATCTAATTACCTCCCCCCAAGACAAACAAACAAATAAATAAACTGCTGGTCAATTCTTTTAAAAAAATGCATAGTCATACACACACACACACACACACACACACACACACACACACACACACACAAATGAAGGTATGAAAAGGGAAGGAAAGAGAATTAAAGAGAAAACAAAATAAATTGAATCAAAGAATTAAGAGATTAAGAGAGTTGGCATGACTGGGCATAAACCGGGCATGAATTTCCCAACAGATAAGACAAAAACAGAGAGTCGGTTATTGCTACATAACAAACTAACCCAAAGCTAAGGCCCTTCAAACATCACTTGTTTCTCCTCACGAATCGGCGGGTCAGCGGGTCAGCCTGCTGCACTGGACCAGGCTAGTCTGATCTTGTCTGGGCTCACTCTCGCATCAGAGGTGGATGACACATTGCTGGCGGTTCTGAGATGGTCTCAACTGGGACAACTCTACCTTGTCCCACGGGGTCTCCCATGCTCCAGTAGGCTGGTATGGTCTTGTTCACATGGCAGTGGCATGATTCCAATTCTTTTAAACACGTGGAGACCTGTGTAAGGCCTCGCATACAGTCTGGGACCTGAGAGGGTGGAAGGTACAAGATGTCTTGGAAAGCCTCTTCCTCTAAGCTTGGAACTGGCTCAACTCCATTCCTGCCACAACTCAATTAGCTGAAACAAGCCACGAGGTCGGTCCAGATTCAAGAAATGGACCCCACCTCTTATTGGGAGGAATAAAGGAGGGTCACCATTTTTGCAGTTTACCACAACGGCAGATGGCATTACTCTAACTATCAGAGAAGAAATATGGCAGTTCCTTGGGGCAAACTTGTTCCCCTTGACCAACTCAGAGAAAGGATCCCAAGGGGCAGACACCATATTGGCTTCATGTTCTCCACAGCAACGATCTTTTATTGAGTATGTACTTACCTGTGCCAGATCTGCTAAAGCACTCGGCATCCATGTGCTTCAAACAATGCAGAAGGCACAGTGTGGCTTTTACTCGTGAGCGTGATTGTTGGTACAGGCTTGAAGAGTTATTTGTGGTCCCCTTTGTTTTCTCTTATTGCTTTCCATTTGCAGTAAGTGATATCAATCTTCCTCTCATGCAAATAATATAAAAATTTCCTTTTGAAATAGAATCAATCTAAGTCTTTTTAAAGTAAGTCAATTGAAGGAAAAATAAATAATGTTTAATTAAAGCAAAATAATGTTTATAAATCACAAGAAATCACAAGAAATAAATATGGTGCAGGTAGTATGTGCTCACAGCAGAACGCATGAGGATGCAGATCATGCACTGGAACTTGTGATACACATTAAATCATCTCTCCATCCCTGAGATCTAAGCATTGTCATTTCCATGTTGAAGACAGAGAACCTGAGGACAGATCGGGCCCACGGAGGCTGAGATCCAAGACGCTGCCAGATGTATGACTTTGCTTGGAAAGACCCTGGGTGAAAGGTCCCATGTGGCTTGTCATAAGAAGCCTGGCACACTGCAGAGGCCCATGGCAGCATCTGTCCCCATGTGAGACCCCTGGGGCTCCCTGGGTGACCCCCATTCCTGACTTCTGAGCATAAATGAAGACGGCAGGCCACATTCTCAGAATCTGAATCAAATAGAATTGGAATCAGAAAGTTCCATGGAGACCCAAATGAGGCTCTGGGTTGAAATCTCCAGGAGAGGCAGGTGAGAGAGTGGTGCATGGAAACTGAAAAAACTGCACAAGAGAGGCTGAGCGCACAGGGCAACACTGAATAAATTAGGAGAAAATAGACATGCTCGTGGGAGAGGGGAATGGGAGACCCTCAGGCCTTGCACTGTTGTGGCTGCACCTCCAGTGGGGCCATCCTGGGGCCAGATACCGAGAACCAGCAAGGGACAGGAGTGGCAAGGGGAAGTGACAAAGCTCTCTGTGGCTCCAGACCCCAGGGTCCCAGCCTCACAGGCCTCCAGTTGCTCCTTCAGGGCCCCCAGTGTTTAATATCACTCAGAAGTGCTTCCTGGTGTCTAGCTGTTTCTCTCTTCTTCAAACAAACCCTGGCCAGAGAGGAAAAGGTGACCACTTCTTATGGGGCACTCATGCTGGAGCATCCTCCAAGCAAGGACCACGTGAAGCAGGGGTACCACCTGATGTCCCCAGAGTTAAAGGGTATCCAGGGAGAGGCCTGGGGTGGCGGGTGCAGCCAGGAGTCAGGTAGGAAGGTGATTTCTGTTCATTCACTCTCTTTGGTGGATTAGCCCTGGTCCCATGTTTGAGGAGTTAGGGGGGAAGCCTTCCGAGTTCACTCCCGCCCCAATCACACGCAACACGGTGGTGGCTCTGAGGGCAGAGAAGAGCAGGGTCGAGTGAGGCCAGTGGGTCAACAGCCTGGGCTTGAAGTTTGAACCTGCCTTTATGGACTGTGTGACCGTGGCAACCCCTACAACGTCTGGAGCCTTGGTTTCCTTACCTGAGAATAGTAATCAAATCTCACAGAGATTTATTAAGGACTAAATGAGACGGCAAATAAACTGCTTACAAAACATCTGGCACATGGTCAGTACTCAAAAACAAGACAGTTGTTTGTTGCTTTTATTATTATTTCCACTCCCTTCCCTAGCAGATCACCGGCCAGTGCCCAGGGTTTTTTTTCACACGGTCCATAGTCATTTCCTGCTCCAGAGCCTTTGCTCAGGCTTCCTCCATTACCTAGAATGTCCTCCCCTACTTCATTCCTAATCCAGCCTGTTGCTGAGGCCAGAGCACTTCCCACCTCCTCCAGGAAGCCCTCACCACCTCCCTTGCGGCCCTGCTTCGGCATTCACAGCAGTTGCCCCTTATCACTTCTCAGGATCTCGTCTCCATCTCCTCAGTGGTGGGACCCTCTTTGGCCAGGTCTAAGCCCTCCCCTTTTTTCATACCCTCCTGCAGCCTTGTCCAGGTGTACTTCCCGGCTATCTGATCGGATTTGTTCCAGAAAACAGCTCAAAGCGTCATCCTCTGAGGCAGTGGTTCTCAATTGGGGGTGACACTCACCCCCAAGCATTTGGCAATGTCTGGAGACATTGTTCATCACAACCGTGGGGTGGGGCGGGTAGGGTTGCTACTGTCACCTAGTAGGTGCGGCCAGGAAGGATGCCAAATACACCACCGTCCCCAGGATACCGCCCACAGTGAAAGCATATCAGACTCAAAATGTCCGTAGTGCTGAGCAAGAGAAACCTTGCTTCCAGGAGACACCTGTTCTTCTAAGAGCGTGAGCTCTGGGCCTCCGGGTAATTCGGTTCTCAGGACAGCACAAATCACAGCTGGGCTGCCATCCCCGTTTTACAGATCCCAGCACCTGGAGTTGTGTCTGCGCCTGAAATGGAGCCCTCTCGCACCCCGCCCCTTGTCAGAGCATCCGCGAGTCCCTGCGGATTTGTATGAAGCAACTGACCTGTGACGAAGGCCAGCTGAGCTCTCCTTGTTCCCGCGGGGCAGGGACAATGTGCCATTACCAGGAGGCCAGGTCCCAGCCCACAGCACGGAGCAGGGGCTGGAGACGGGGAGAGAGAGGGGGGGAGGGGGAGGGGGAGAGGGGGAGAGAGAGAGAGAGAGAGAGAGAGAGAGAGAGAGAGAGAGAGCAGGGCGAGAGCAGTCCTGGGAGGGGAGTGCCGAGAGTCCCTGGCGTGAATCATAATTAAGACACCACAAATGTCAGTATCTCCTTCTAGATGCCCAGTACGTGAGGGTTTATGCTTTACTCTCAAGCCTGATGAGATGCCTCCTCCTGCCACCTTCAGGGGTATCGCTGGTTGTTCTCACAACCAACTAGGTGAGGAAACTGAGGCTGGAAGAAATCAGGTGATTTGCCAAGGTCACCCACTGTAGGTGAAACAGAGACCGGAACTCGGTTTATCTGAAATACGGTTTTTATAAAGCACCCATTCTGTGTCAAGCACAGTGAAAGTGCCAGGTGGCGAGTCGGTAACCTCAGGGGATCAGAGAACCCCCTAAAAACCTGGTGAAACCCGGCCACAGCCCTCCTTCCAGATTCTGCAGCTTACCTACGATGAGGCTCCGCCCCACCACCGTTGATTGGGCCAGGAGAGGGCGTGACCCAAGATGAGCCAATCAGGATCTCCCTCCAAGAAACTGGAAATTTGGACAGAACTTGTCCGAATCAGATAGAGGTGGGCCGGGAAGATGAAGGTCCTGAGGAAACAGCATCCTTATCTGATCTGGGTGCTCAAAGCTAAGGGCAAGTGGAAGTGAGAGAAGGACAAACCCTGCCAACTTCTATGTGTATCGGAGGCACTCCGTCTATGAAGCAGCCAGGAACTTCCATGCGCAGAGCAGCTGACCTACCACGCAGCCCTGGAGGCAGAGAAGGTCTCTGCAACCACTGGTCCTCCAAGTGCCTTACTTCCTGCATCTTGATTGCAAAGGAATCCTTGAAGTTAGACTGTGTTTTTGCTCTTTGCCTCTAAATCCGAAGTTGGCAAACTTCCTGTAAAGGGCCAGGTAGTAAGTATTTTTGGCTTTGAGGGCTACACAGTCTGCATCCTAACCGCACAACTCTGCCGTTGCAGCAGGAAAGCAGACAACAAGGAAATGTAGGAGCATGGCTGGGTTCCAATAAAGCTTTAAATACCATCATGCACAGAGGGCAGAATTTGGCCCACAGGCTGTAGTTTGCTGACCCCTGATCCAAATAAAGCCTGAGGTCCAGTGCACAGCATTTGTCTAAAGCACAGCTCCTGTGTCTCAGGAGACGGCTAAAAACCTGGTGTAGCTGAGCGGTCAATGCGCGACCCCATCCTCTGGGCACTGACCTCTGAACCTGAAGCTGCTGACTACAAAGCCCTATGACCCCGTGGGACAGTACAGTGCTGACAGATGGGGACCCAACCCCTCACCCCTAGGGTCTGAGATGTGTGCTCCGCCCAACACCCACACGTCCCTAGCAGAAATAAGCTGCAGATGCCCACAATGGTAACTTCTTGGTTCTGCGTCTTTATCAGCTATTTCCGAGCTCATTTCTCTCCCCTGTGAATGCTTCCTGGAAGCACCTCTCAAATAACCCCTTCCCCTGGGATCCTGTTCTCAGGATCTCCTAACCCAGAAGAAGGCACCCAGGAATCATCGATGGCTCCCCTCATTCTCTCTTACCCCACACCCAGACTGTTAGCAAATCAGCCCTCCCTTCAAAATATGTAGAGATCCAGCAGCTTTCCACTGCTGCTGCTTTCCCATTGGTCCAAGCCACGGTCATCGTTGGGACCCTCACAGTCCTTTCTCCACACACACAGCAACCAAACAAAGAAAAGTTAAACCAAGTCCCACCTCGGCTCAAAACCCTCCAAGGGCTTCCCAACACATTCAGAATAAAATGCCAAATCCTTAACCTAGTCTATAAGGCCTTACAAAAAATCTGACTCCTGGCCACCTCCCTGATCTTTCCATGCATCTCTCTCCCTCTCACTCACTCTGCTCCATTACTCTGGCCTCTTCACTATTCTTTATACATCCCTCACATGTTCCTGCCTCAGGGCCTTTGCACTGGCTGTTGCACTTGTATAGACCACTGTCCCCTGAAATATCTACATGGCTCCTCCTCTCACTACATTCAAGTCTCTACTCAAATCTGCATGATTAGTGAGGTCTTCACTGTCTATCCTCCTTAAAATAGATCCTCTTGCAGTCCATTCCTTTGCCCTACTATCCTGTATGTAGCCTAAATATTATACATTTACTTGCTTATTTGCTTTTGTTTGGGCTTTCCCAAGTAGAATGTCGTCTGCTCTGGCCTGTGCCTAGCACGTATTAGTTATTTAATACACACTAATTAGGGAAGGTAAAAAGGTCTTAGGCTGCCTGGGTTCAAATCTTGGCTGTTCCGTGTAACAGCTGTTTGACCTTGGACAAGTCATTTTCCCTCCCCATGCCTCAGTCTCTCAACTACATCATAGGAATAAAAAATAAATAAATAAGAAGCAATAATAATAAAACCTATCTGATGAGATTCTTGTGGGAATCAGGTGAGGTAATTCATATACAGTGCCTGGCAGGTATTAAAGTGCTTAATAAAGGGCAGCCACGTTTATCATTAGGGTGGCCATGGGACCTCAATTTCCCAATCTGTGAAATGGGACTGTTGCAAGAATTAAATGAGGGAATGAATGGAAATTGCTTGGCACATAGCCCTCTATAAAAATTAGTGATTATTTTTTATAAATACACACACACACACACACACACACACACACACACACACACACATACACACTGCCCCTCTTAAAGTGCTATGCATTTCTGCCTTCCATAGGCAGATTCCCTGAGGGCCGGGAATTGGCATGAACAGAAGACTTCAAAGTCAATGGTTGAAGAAGGACGTCTCCAATTTGTATCCACACTGGTTGCCTCTGAGTTGATGCCAGCACATTCTTTCTGGGAGTTTTCTCCTCCTGCAGACTGTGCAGCCCCTGGTCTCCAGCAGACAGGCAGCCTGGCGTCCCTGTAAAAGTCCCACGCTGGCATCAGTACCCCAGCTGCACCCCCTCCAGATCCCAGACCACCAGGCTGAGCAGCCCCTGTGTGATGTCGCTCCTTGTTTGCATCATTAGGTACACAGTAATTATAATAATTATGTGCACTGCTTAGGGGACCATCCTCAGTAACGACCACTGCTATTCAGAAGTCATAATTGCTGCATCAAAACTTAAAATGAAGGCTAATTCGATGTCAGTTTCTCCCGCCACCCCAACTCACAGCCCTCGACATAATCTCTATACCCAAGGTGCCCCATGGCTACGAGCCATCCTTGATGAATCTGCAGAAACTAAAACAAAGAATTTGGTCCACCAGAGAGCATGGCTGTGCCAGTGGGATTACAAGGAAACACGAGGATGCTTGAGGATGACTTGCAGGGGTTGAATCGTTGAAAGGAATTTGAGGGTGAGAGGTGGCTGAAGAGGCTGGGCTGGGAGTCAGGAGATGGGGTTCAAGTCCTAGTGGTGTTAAAGTCTTCCGCGATATGGAGCAAAGTTCCATGTCAGCGAAGTTGGGAGGAGTTGATTTGGAGAAGCACCAATGGAGGCTTTTGTCCTAGAGATATTTTATAGCAGAGCAATAAATAAAGAGATGCAACAGAGCTGCTTTGATAAAGGACACACAAGAGGGTCTAGAGACGCCCTGCCCTATGCCACCTCCACAGCACCTCTGAAATATCTCTGCGAACCCCCAGATTTCCAGGCATGTCAATGCTCTCCAAAGCACCAGTTCTCAAGCTTGCCCCACACTGGAATCCCTGGGGAGATTTAAAGACTGCTGAACTCCAGGGTTCTGATTTTGTTGGTCTGGGATGTAGCCTGGACACCAGGATTTTTTTAATTGCCCCAGGTGATGCTAAAATGTGACCACATTTGAGAAGCACTACTCCATAGTCTTGTATCTGGACTTTCAAAGGGACTCTGGTCCTGCCCTGCCTGGTACAAGAGTCCCCTCTCTGGACCTCAGTTTCCCCATTTTCCAAGTTAAAGTGTTGAACGTAATGATCTCAAAGGGCCTCCCAGTTCTGTTTCCTTCAGATTGGGATCATGCCACAGCCTGGCATGCTGAGAGGGCCTGGAGCATGAGCTGAACCAAGGCTGTTAGTGTCCCTTTTTTCCTGCCAAATGTTTGTATCCATTCCTAAATGTGCTTGGCCTGGTTCATGTGCTATGGAATAAAAACCTAAGAAGAAGACAACTAAATACTCCTTACGCTCCAAGCACTTTAGGGACCAACAGAGAAACATTTATTGGAAATTAAAGGATTAAACAGAAACACACACACACACACACACACACACACACACACACAAGCCCCCAGCATTTGACTGCCCCAAAGATAAGCTACAGTTCTTGTAACTCAAATCCAGCATTTCTGCAGGTGGGTTGGGCAGAGCACTAATCCTACAAGGAGATGCTCAGGGAAGATCTGGACACACAGCAGGACATTCATTGATTCCTGCATGTTGGGGAGTCACAATGCAAGTGAACAGAGTAAGAATAATACTGCAATAAATAATCCTGTTTCACTCTGTTTAACCTCAAGTTCCCAAAATTCCTTGACTAGAGAACTCCACTCAGAGTCTTCAGAACTAGTGGTCCACTGAGCACAGATTGGAACAGACAGAGGCACAGGCATGGACACCCTGTGAATGTGGTCTAGGGAATGGAGGACTAATTTTGAGCAGCTTTGGGCAGAACATTGGTAAAATTGCCACAAATCTGTCTGACTTTGGCTTCAGGAAAGACAACGTTCTCATGTGGTCCTGCAGGAAATGAAGACAAGCCATGGGTACATTTCAGGGAACAGGGGGGTGGGGTGCAGCGCATACCAGCCAAAGCCTGTCTACACGGATGCAGAGTGGAGAGTTAGCAAGAAGAGGAGGCTATCCATCCAGAGGGGATTCAGACAGAAGCCCCTGGGCTACCCCCGTGAGAAGGGATGGGTAGTCAACAGCCCTCACTTGGATAGGTCAATTATTTGCAGTGCAACCTTCTACCACCTTTATAAAATTCCAGGTTTATAAAAAATATCTTCAGGGAAACAAGAAATGGCTTGGACATCAGTAGCATCTCATGAGGAGGAAAACCTTGAGATAGCAGTGGCTGCCAAGTATCCCCAAAGTCCCTAATGCTTCACCTCTCCACCCTGGGTAGCCAGCCCCCCTCCCAAGTCATTCCTGAGTTTATGAAATCAAAGAGGGCTTCACAGAGGCAGTGGCAGTAAGTAGAGCCTTTGCAAATGGTGACTCCAAAAGGCAGTCACCTAGCTGGCTCCTTGGAGAAATTCATTCATGCAGCAGGATTTCTCTAGAGTGTGATTGCCCTCCTGATCTACAGACACCCCCAAAATCTCACACAGCTCAGGAAAGGGGCTCAGAATGAGCCGCTCTCACCATGAAGCTATCTTCCAAGGGCTGTCATGGGGTGCATGAGCCACAAACCAGCTCTGTGGGGCCAGGAGGAAAAACTGCATATAATTCTTACATAGCACTCACTGCATGCTAAGTACTGTTCTAAGTACTTCACAGGTATTATCTCATTTAATTCTCATCATAACCCTATCAGTTAGGTACTACTATTATGTCCATTTTGCAGATGATGAAACTGAGGCAAGGAGAAATTAGGCAAGCTGCCCTAAGCTCCTTTCCATAGCTGGAACATGGTAAGAAACACAGTGTAGGAGTCTTCTTTTCTCAAGTTTTTCCCTTGAGCACTTCACCAGCCTGAACTCCAGGTTTTCAATCAGGGCACTGGAATAGAGGAGCTACTTAAATGCTGGGAACCAGAAACTTCTGTTGAGATCCCCTGACAATCCTTAACCAACAGAGGTGCTGTGCATGTGCAGAGCAAGACACTGTGAGGCCAGCTGAGGGCTAGTGCTGAGGCTGATTCATGAACATCAGAGGTTACACCATGTAGGGAGCTCTGGCCCAGCTAGAGTGACGAGATCCTCACTGAAGACCTCAGGCACACAGCTGAGAAATTGGGAAGTCTAAGCATTAGAAGAACCACATCCTAGAGTAAAGACCATGTCCTAAGACTGAAGACGAAACCTACATAGACCCGTCATAACAAAAAATAAAATAAAGCCAAATAGAATCAAGAGTATCCACCAATAATTTAACTGACCACCAGAACAGAACTCAACACCACCTAAAAGAAGACAGCAAAATCCAGATTATCCAAAATGCAATAAAAAGTTGCTACATGTGCAAAAAACAAAACAAAACAAAGTAAACAACAACAAAAACACACACAGTTAAAGTGACCCAAAATTAAGGAGAAAAGCAGATAATAGAAACAGATCTTGATAAGTTAGAAGTTGGAATTAACAAACAACAATCTTAAAACAGATATTATACATGTGTTAAAGAGCTTAAAGTAAAATATAAACATGAAGAATTTTAAAAATGGGGACTCTCAAATACAAACCATAAAAGAGAACCAAATGGAAATTCTGGAACTGAGAAGTTTCATGACTGAAATGAAATAGTCTCTAGATGGTCTAAAAAATCAGATTGGAGGTGGCAGAAGAAAGCTAGGAAACTTGAAGACAGATCAGCAGAAATTACCCAATTTGAAGAACAGAAGCAGGAAAAAAAAAAGTTAAAAAAGATTAACTGATCCTCAGCTACTGTGAAACAATATTCAGTGGTCTAAAATAGATGCTATTGAAGTTCTAGCAGGATAAAAGAGACAGAGAGGCAGAAAAAAATATTTGAAGGAATATTTTTCAAATTTGATGAAAAGCATCATCTGAGAGATCCAAGAAGCTCCAGAGACCCTCCCCCCACATAGATGTAAATATAAGAAAGTTACACATAGGCATTTTGTAGTCAAAGTGCTAAAAAGAAAAAGTAAAAGATGTATCTAAAAAGCAGAGAAAAAATGCAGTACATGCAAGTAATAATGACATAATTGATAAGTAATCTCATCAGAAAGCATGCAGATAGGAAAAAAAAAAAAGGAATGATGTCTTTAAGATGCTGAAAGGAAAAAAAAGAACTATCAATCCAGAATTGTATATCTAGCAAAAATATGCTTCAAAATGATGGTGAAAGAAAGACATTTTCAGATAAATAAAAGCTTAGAGAATCCATTGTCAGCAGGTCTGCACTATAGAAAAGAAATACTTTTAAAAATGTCTTTAGGCTGGGAGCTAAATAAATCAGATGGCAAGTCAGATTTTGAGGAAGGAGTGAAGAGAACTGGAAGTGGTAAACATGTGATTAAGTGTAAAAGACTGTCTTTTTCTTCTCTTTGGCTTTGTAATAGACAACCGACTAGTCAAAGCAGAAATAATAACATTGTTTTGTGAAGTTTATAACATATGTAGAAGACAGATGATGATAACAGTGATGATGATGATGATGATAGATAGATAGATAGATAGATAAAGATATACAAAAATAATAACACAAAGAACAGGGAATAATAAATAAAACTGTAGCATTTAAGGTTCTTACATTTCAGGTAAAGTGACAGAATATTAACTCTAAGTAAAGTTAAAAATAAAAAGAGATAGAGTTTAAAAAAAGAATAGAGGAAATAAAATGGAATTTTATATTATTCTATATGCCCAAATTAAAGCAGAAAGGGAGACAGGAAGAAAAAGAAATAGGTCAAGTAGAAAATAAATAGTAAGATGACAGATTTAAACCCAACTGTATTAAGAACATCAGATGTCAATGTTCTCCACTCCAATTTACAAGCAGATATTGTTATTCTGATCCAGACAAGCAAGGCCAACTTTACTCCAACAAAAGAAACAGTTAAAATATTAAGACCAATTAAAAAGAGAGAAAAGTGTAAGAGGGTTTCCTTTTCTCCACACCCTCTCCAGCACTTATTGCTTGGGACTTTTCTTAATGATGGCCATTCTGACTGGTGTGAGGTGATACCTCATTGTAGTTTTGATTTGCATTTCTCTGATAATTAGTGATATTGAGCAGTTTTTCATGTGCCTATTGGCCATTTGAATGTTTTCATTGGAGAGTTGCTTGTGTAGGACTTCGGCCCATTTTTGGATTGGGTTGTTTATGAAAAATAGTATGGAGACTCCTCAAAAGACTAAAATTAGACTTACCATGTGATCCAGCAATCCCACTCCAGGGCATATATCCAGAGGAAATCTTAATTCAAAAAGATACATGCACCCCAATATTCATAACAGCACTATTTACAATAGCCAAGACATGGAAGCAATCTAAATGTCCATCAACAGATGACTGGATAAAGAAGTTGTGGTATGTGTATGTGTGTGTGTATATATATATATATATATACACACACACATACAATGGAATACTACTCAGCCATAAAGAAGAATGGAATAATGCCATTTGCAGCAACATGGATTGACCTGGAGATTGTCATTCTAAGTGAAGTAAGCCAGAAAGAGAAAGAAAAATACCATGTAATATCACTTATATGTGGAATCTTTAAAAAAAAAAAAGATGAACTTATTTACAAAGCAGAAACAGACTCACAGACGTAGAAAACAAACTTATGGCTATGAGAGGGGTAGGGGGTAGGAAGGGATAAATTGGGAGTTTGACATTTGCAGATAATAATTAGTATATATATATAAAATAGATAAACAAGAAGTTCAGACTGTATAGCACAGGGGACTATATTCAATATGTTGTAGTAACTTATGGTGAAAAAGAATATGAAAACAAATATATGTATGTTCATGTAGGACTGAAACATTGTGCTGTACACCAGAAATTGACACAACATTGTAAGTTGACTATACTTCTATATATATATATGTATAGAATGTATATATATATACACAAAAAAGAAAGAATATTCTAAAGAATCCACAAAAATATGGGAAATTTTTATGCATCAAACAACACCATCAAGAGAGTGAAAAAAACAACCTACAAAATGGAAAAAAATATTTATAAATCATATATCTGATAAGGGTATGGTATCCAGAAAGTATTATCTTGCAACTCAACAATCAAAAGGTAAGCAACTCAGTTAAAATGTGGGCAAAAGACTTGAACAGATACTTTTCTAAAGAAGATATGTAAATTAACAATAAGCAATGAAATGAAGCTCAGTGTCATTACCAGTCACGGAAGGGCAAGTCAAAATCACAGTAAGATAGCACTTCACACCCACGAGCTTGGCTATACTTGACAACAACAACAAAGAAAACTAGAAAATAACAAGTGATGGTGATGATGTAGATAATTTGGAGTCTTTGTACATTGCCAGTGGAAATGTAACCTGATACAGCAACTTGGAAATCAGTTTGGCCGTTCCTCAAGTAAGTTAAACACAGCTAACTTATTGTTAAACCATATGACATAGAAATTCCATCCCTAAGTGTGTGCCTAAGAGCGTTAAAGCAAGTGTTCAAATAAAAATTGCCCACAAATGTTCACAGAAGCACTATTCATGATAACCAAAAGGTGGAAATAGCCAAATGTCCATAAACTAATGAACGAATAAATGAAATACAGCATCTCCATGCAATGGGATATAATTTAGCCAAAAAAAAAAAAATGAAGTAGTCACATAGACTACAACATAGATGAACTTTGAAAACATTATGCTAAGTGAGAGAAGCCCAGCACAAAAGGTCATATATTGTATAATTCATTCAGATGAAATATTCAGAATAAACAAATCCATAGAGACATAAAACAGATAACTGGTTGTCAGGGGCCAGGAGCAGGAGGGGATGGGGAGTGGCTGCTTAATGTGTATGAGGTTTGCTTCTGGGGTGATGAAAATGTTCTGGAGCCAGATAGCAGTAATGGTCACACAACATTGTGTATGTACTAAATACCATGGAAATGTACACTTTATAACGGTTACAGTGGTGAATTTTATGCTATGTGTATTTTAATACAATAAAAATGGTAACATACCACAAAACACAGACACAGATATTACAATAAAAGGAAATTGTGCAGTAGGTACACTCTCCCTCTTATACAGTGAAATAATTAACAAAATATTAGCAAATAGAATCTAGCAACACGTAAAAAAGGGTAACACATCATGGCAACAAAGTGGGATTTATCGCTGTATGTAAGATTGATTTAATATTTCAAAGGCATGCAATGTAAGTTACTACATTAACAAAATAAAGGAGAAAACCCATAGGATCATCTTAACAGATTTATCAAAAAGCATTTGACGAATTTTAATACCCATTCAAAAACTTGTAGCAAACTGGCAAACCACAATTAGAAGGTAATGTCCTCTATCTAATAAAGGAAAACAAAACAAAACCAAACAACAACAAAAGAAATTCTGCAACAAGCGTCATACTAAATATCATACTATAATGGGGAAGTACTGAGTCCTTCCTCCCTGAGATCAAGAATAAGGCAAGTATGTCTGTTCTCAGCATCTCTATTCAACATTGTTTTGGAGATCCTGATAGCAATAGAGTAAGAAAAAGAATTGGAAGGCATGTATATTGGAAAGAAAAAATTGCATTTATCTACAGATTACATGATTATTTACATGGGAAAATCCTAAAGAATCTACCAAAAACAACGTTAGAACTAATAAGTTAATTTGGTAAGGCTGCAGGCTATAAGATCAATATACAAAAACCAACTATATTTTTATAGAGTAGTAAATATAATGCTGCAATTGTAAAATAAAATTCTAAAATAATACTGCTTGCAATAATATGAAAACATAAATAAAAATGAATGTAACAAAATATGGACCAAAACTCTACACAGAAAAGTATAAAACTTCTGAGAGAAATGGAAGAGGCTGTAAATAAATAGACAGATAAAACATGTTCATGAGTTGGAAAATCAATATTGTTAAGATGTCCATTCTCAACAAGTTATATAAATATTCAACACAATATTAATCAAAATAATAGGAAGTTTATTTTTGTTTAAATATACAAGTTGATTCTGAAATTTATATGGAAAGCCAAAGGACCTTAAATAGCAAAACAATCTAGAGGAAAAAAGACCAAGATTGAAGAACTCATACTACTTCATTTCAAGATTTACTATAAACCTATAGTAATCAAGACAGTGTGGTAATGAAAAGTATAGCCAAATATATCACTAGAATAGACTAGAGAGCCCAGGAGTTGACTCACACATATACAATCATTTGATTCTCAATAAAGTCATTAAAGTAATTCAGTGAAGAAAGGAAAGTGTTTACAACAAATAGTGCTGAGACAACTGGATAAACACAGAGGATAGAAGGAATCTCAACCCCTACCTCACACTGTACACAAAAATTGAGACAGAGCATAGACCTAAATGTGAAGGCTAAAACTATAAAAAAAGATGAAAGCATAGAAGAATATCCTCATTATCCCTCAGGTAGGCAAAGGTTTAAGAGACAGGACCCAGAAAGTAATAACTACAAAGAAAAGGAATAATCACTTAGACTCCATCAAATAAAAAACTATTCATCAAAAGGCATCATTAAGAATATTAATAGGCAAACCATGAACTGTGAGACACTATTTGGAAAACATACCTGATGAAGGGCATGATGTATAAAGAACTCCTATAACTCAATGACAAGAATGCAAACAATCCAATAAGTAACAGGCACAAGATTTGAATAGATACTTCACCAAAGAACATGTATGAATAGCCAATATGCATAAATGAAATGCTCAACATCACTGATCTTCAGGAAAATACAAATTAAGACCACAATAAGGCACAGCTACACATCCACCATAATGGCTAAAATTAAAGACTGACAACACCAAATATTGGCAAAAATGTGGCGCAGCTAGAAGTCTTCACACGTTGGTGGTGGGAGCATACATTGATACAACCACTCTAGATAAATGTCTGAAGTAAATACATATCCACCCAATGACCAAGTAATTCCACTCCAAGGAAGTACTTACTCAAGGTAAATGGAAAGATACGTGCTCCAGAATGCTTGTATAAAAATGTTCATAGAAGTTTTAATCACACTAGCCCCAAACTGGAAATCATCCAAATGTCTATTAATAGGAGAATTATAAACATATTATGGAATGTTCAGCAAATTAAACTGATAAACCACTGTTATTAAACATGGGTGGATCTCCAAAACATAATGTTGGGCAAAGAAAGCCAAATACAAAAGACTACATATATATAATTTTATGAAGTTCAAAAACAGGGAAAGCAAATTTTTGTTGATTTAAATGAGAACTCCGATTGACTATGGTGGTAGGAGAAGGAATTGAACCGGCAGGGGGCTCAGGAAATTCTCTGAGGTGGTTCTATGTCTTGATTGAAGCATTAGTTACATACTTGTCAAAATTCTATGCATTCAGCCTCAAGATCTATGCATTTCAGTGTCAGAAATTTTATCTCAGTGTTTTACAAGCATGTATTACACATACATACATACATACACACACACACACACACACACACACACACACACAGAGTGTAATCTGCCTATGCTCCTTGTCCTCTCTATGGCCCTACCTGGCCCTACCCAGTTTCCAGAACCTATCACATCTACAAAGTGGTTGCACAGATTTCACTTAGATCTCTAGGAAACAGAGAAGAGATTACAAGCTCACTTTGTTTTATTGTGCTTTGGTTTATTGAACTTCACAGATAGTTCATTTTTTTTTACAAACTAAAGGTTTGCGGTAACCCTGTCTCGAGCTACTGGTGCCAACTCTATTGGCGACAACTCTACTCACGCCATTTTTCCAACAATATTTGCTCACTTTGTGTCTCTGTGTCCATTTTGGTAATTTCACAATATTTCAGACTTTTTCATTATTATCATATTTGTTACGGTGATCTGTGATCAGCGATCTTTGATGTTACTGTTGTAATGGTTTTGGCATTTTTTAGCAATAATGTATTTTTAATTAAGGTATGCACCTTATTTAAGCCATAATGTGATTGCATACTTACTAGATTACAGCAGAGCGTAATACAGCATTTACATGCACTAGGAAACCAGACTATTTGTGTGACTTTCTTTATTGTGATATTTGTTTTATTGTGTTGTATTCTGGAACTGAAGCCACAATATCTCCGCTGTGTGCACTCTGTTTCACAAATGAAGAACTTGTGAATAAACCAAAATGCAGGTATCTAAAGGTGGGTAAGAAGCAGCAGTAGTAGCAGCAATGCTAATACTCACACTTAGTTTCTATTTAGTAATTAAAATACAGCCAGCCATGTAGTATTTTATTTCATTCATTACCCACGCCGGAGCTGGCCCATATTAGCTTGCAAGAGTCAACTGTTACATTTTCCCCCCAAAATCATGAGTAGACTGTTAAACAGAGCCATTCTTAACGATGAAATTATATAATGTACAATTAAATGAATTATATTAAAAATAAAAATTGTAATACTCAAACCTTGTCACTCTCTAATTATTTACTATTATCTGTGCGCTTAAGGTTATTTATATTGATTGTGGTGAAAACAAGATATATCTGTGTGCTACTGCCCTCTCTTCTGGGCTCCAAGTTCAGTGACATTACGCTGATAGCCTGAAATTGGCCATAGCAGGAGTATTTACCCCATGAGAATCAGCAAACACTAGACAGCAGGGGTTGACCTACTGTTTTGTTGATTGTCTAGACTTGCGGAACTGACGAAGAAAATGATTATAATGTATATTAAACTTAAAAGTAAGTCGTGTCTGTAGCCACTATATTGCTAGTAGCACAAAAAATGAGGAAATAGTCTAATATTAAAAAATTATTACTCAATTCAGCAAGAAGTCACTCATGTCACTCACAAATGAGTGACGTGCTGGTATACGTATTAGTTGCTTCACTTTGCAGAACTACGCTCATCCATCAGTTGCAACCACAGGTTGTTTATGAATTGGAGAGTTTGGCAAAAACCAACAAAAGCATTCTGGGAGCATCAAGTATACAAAACTTACAATATACAACTATACAAAATTTACAATAAAAGTACCATATGGCTTATTACTATCTGTAAATTGTGTGCTACATCCCTTCACATAAGTAAATTTTATTATACACATATATAATAAATATATATACACACACACACACACAATTTTTTTCATCAAGCTAGTTGGTAAACAAATATCAGCACAATCTCATTTAGTCTCAACACAAACATGCAAGGTAGAAATATTATGTATTTTTCATGGAAAGGAAAAGGAATCTCAGAAAGGTTAAGTAACTTGCTCAAGGTCAGAGCTGACTGGCTCCAAAACCCAAATTTTTACTCATCACGTGAAAAGAACAGCTTGACCAAAATCACAATTCTTAGAGCCATGACCTTCCGTTGCTAGAAAGGATCTCGGGAATCACATAGCCCAGGTCTCTCCTGCTCCCACTTAACAGCTGGGAAAACTGAGTCTCAGAGAAGGGAGAGTCTCCCCCAAAGTGGATGACTGGGGACACGGCTGGAACATATTCTGCCCTGGCGGACAGGCAGGAAGGGGTTCGATGGCCTCCTTCCCTCCCAGCTCACTAGTGTCCAAGCAAACATCCAAAGACATTTTCCAGTGAAGCCAGAGTGAGTCTTACCGCAGAGTCAGGTTAGCGAGCAACATAAATCAAATCAAGCTTTTCCTCCAAGTCCCCATTCAGCAGGCCCGGCCAGAAAATCAGTCCCAACTATTCTTGGTTCACCCAAGAGCCCAGGAGGATTCCTTGGGGCCTAGCAAAGGGGGAAACCTTGTCATTGTGAGTCACTCTGAGCGTGGTATCTTTCAGCCAGACACCAGTCCCAGGGCGCTGGTTTCCCAGGAAGGCTGGATGCTCTCAGACACATGGCCAGACAGATGCACATATACATACATGTTCACTCACATCTACACAGTCCCAGAAATTCATACATGACACAGTCACAGAGAGACACACACTGGCAGTCCCATTCACACTGACACAAGCCACACTGGACACGCACCACAGCAGGCATCCCAGACACACACCTGCGGACACATACTGATACACCCAGGCCCGGGCACAAGTGTACTTATGACTACACCATATGCTCACACACAACGACCCAGGCACTGACCATTGCTGAGGTTTCCACTCAAACAGAGGTGCACACTCACAAACAAAGACATGCACACACGTTCTCAGCCAGACATCAGAGACACACACTGTCCAGCTCGGCCACGAGACTGACCCAGGCACCACAATTAAACAGGCACAAACGATCCTGCACGAGCAGCCAGACCCGCAGAGACAGCACAAACACACACGCAGGGATTCACACCCAGCCTCCCGCACAAACACAGACAGGTTTGCACACTCAGACACCAGCACACACTGCACATGTGCTGAGAACCAGCGCGCTCCCCCACGCACGTGCACGAACGCAGACACAGGCGCGCCCAGCACACCGGCAGCGGCCCCAGCCGGCAGTTCCCAGGCCCATGCTGCCACACAGTGGAGATGCAGCATCCTCCTCGCGCCCCTGCCCGCACCCCCACCCCCCACCCCCCACCTCGGCCGAGGCAGTCACATGGATGAAAAGACAAAAATATGGATGGGGCGGGGGAGGCGGGTAGTGAGAAAGGGAAGGGGCAGAAGATGAAATAATAATACTGCTGGGTTTGTTCATTTCGGTGATAATTAGCGGTGCATTCACGCCGCCTCACCGGCCACTCCCGGCTGATCCCGCGTGATGGATGCCTGGTGGTGCTGAATGCAAATTAGCATAATTTCATTACCGAGGGACCCGTGAAAAGGTTCAATTATAGAGCAATCTCATTAATACCAGGGCTTGTTAAACTAATAGAAAGAGACAGGCCCCGCAGCTCCGAGAGGTAGACATGTGCTCGGAATGCAATTAATGCTGGAACCCCTAGCGCCCGGGCCACGCCTGGCTCCCTTCCACCAGCTCCCAGTGCCCTGCAGACTTGGGCTCCCATAGGAACAGGGGCCCTGACCTCTATGGCCCTGAGCTTGATAAGTAGATGCCCATCAGAGAAGCAAAGCATGAAGGCTGGGTCAGCCTCTCCTAATCTAGCCTGAGGCTACAGATGGGAAGACTGAGGCCCACAGAGGCAAGTAACTTTTCAAAAGTCAGTGACAACAGAGGCAGCAGTGGGGGGTGGGGGAGGGGGCATCCAGGCGGAGGGAGGTGATGCTGATGGCTGTTTTAGGGACTGGCCCCCTGACAACCTCCCAGGAGCCTCTGCCACTGTGACTCAGTTTCTCCACTATTGTGAAGGCCCGTGTGTCCCCTTGGTGTCCCCTCAAGTCCTCATACATCTTAGCAAAGCAGATGCACTTGCTTCAGCCCTTCCCCAGCTGGAGCCAGCCACTTTGCCCCCAGCTCCTCAAGAAGAGGGCTCTGTCGGAGCACCGCAAAGTGAAGCCATGGACCATTGGAGGGAGCAGAACTTCAGCACTGTTCCCTCCATCCCCACTTCCATCCAACCCCTCCCGCCCCAGGCATCCAGTCTGAAGACTGGAGAATCTAGAAGGCACAGCTCTCACAGAGGGAAGAAACTTCACTTTCTCCCTGGATCCCCAGGAATTGGATCAAGAGGCCAGCACATTCTGCTGAAGACTTCTTAGGGATGTCATACTCACCCCCTTTTCCGACTTCAGCAAAAAGGGGTCATGCTTGGCATTCAACCTTACCCACCCCTGCCCTCAAGAACCCTTGACAATGACCTCATGTCTCAGCTCCCTTCCCAGCCCTGGCATTGTGCACACACTGAGTTGGGTCATATGAATTTGCTGTATTTTTTATCACCTCTGTAATATTTGATTTTTTTGCTGCAATTGTAAGTAAAACAGCACAAGTCCCAAAATACCCCCAAGCTGGAGAATGACTCACACTGTGTATTACTGAACACATAAAAATATGCGGTGACTCAGAAGGGCCCAGCAGAAGCGACAACCCCCACAAAAGGCCCCATTGTTCAGATTTTAAAGGTAAAAGAGGGGGGCTACCCAATTACAAACTCTGGCTCGGGCTGCTGACACTTATCAAATGCCCATTGGTCTGTGGTCTGTTTGGGTTATCTCTTTTTTCTAATGATACAAGGAAGCCAGATAATTTTGAAGAGAAAGCCCCCCTCGAAGCCTTTACTTCTGTTTCAAAGTGCCGACGGGGAAGATGGAGAGGCGACATCAGAGACCGTCTGGCCGTAGGACCCCAAGAAGCTGAATGTCCACAGGAAGGACTTCTGGCCACACTGACCCCCTGTCCCTTGCAGGGGACCATGCCAGAGCCTGAGGTGGGGGGCAGAACACAAGAGGAAAGGAACCGGAGGCCCAGGAACCTAGGACAGCCATGGCCACCAGTCCCCGCAGGCATGTGCTTGGACATCAGGAGAAGGGGCATGTGGAGCTGCAGGGAAGCCTGGAGCGCCTCCTCTGACCAAGAAGGGCTTTGGGAGTCGCAGGAGGGGCAGCTGGCCCTGCGGTGCCAAGAAACAAAGGAGGAGGTGATGTCCCCGAAGTTTGAAGTTCAGAAGGTAAGCGCCGGAAGTGCTGGAAATTAACAACAGGAGGCCGCGGTGAGTGGAGGCGGCGTGAGCGTGAGCGCAGTCCTCAGCTATCATAGCAGAAAGTCAATAGACAATGTCCAAAACTGATGAATCAGGAAATAGTGGCAGACGTGCATTATTTAGAGATATGGGCAGCGCTGGGAGCGAGTGTGGAAAGGAAGGAGGCTGGGCTTTGCGTGGGAAGCCACACAGCACTTTTTTATTGTTTGAAATATATTCTTAAAAATTTGTTATGTATACTCCTGACAGTGGCTCTGCTTCACCCATCCCCATCACCCTGAACGGTTTTAGTCACTCCCTGAGCACATGAGAGGGGGTGTTGCCTGTGCCTGGTGTGTGAGTGTGTGCGTACACATTCACAGCGTTCCATGCATCTTGTAAATCACCCACTCTACTGGGCAGACAACCACCCACCCTCTTTCCTATCTGGGTCTCAGGCTTTCTTATCTGTGTATCTGGAAGCTTGAGTGAGGGCCTTTCCCTTCTAACAGTCTGAGGTTTTGTGAGAAGTTTAAAGCCAGAAGACCCAGATTCTAATCCCGGTTCTGCCACTTCCTAGCTGTGTGACCTTGAACAAGTCACTCACCCTCTCTGCGTCAGTTTTTCTCATCTCTAAAATAAGCAGGCTAACTTCAGAGTCACCACAGGGATCCAGTGGAGGACAATGGGTATGAGAGTGGCTTGCCAGCTTCACAAATCTGTGGGGTTGTGTAAATCCATGGGGTCTCTGTGGACAAATCCTCAGTTCTCAGGCTCCATTGACTCAAATGGTGCATCTCTGCCTTCTGTTCCATTGCCTTCTTCCACTGAGTCTTCTTTTCCCTCATCTCCTCCCCTACTTGTGGTGACCACTGGAAAGAAGTAGATTAAAAGCTTGATCTACAGGGAAGGACCAGGAGGCAGAGAGGAGCAAGATGAGGAAGGGAGACGACCAGGAGACAATGGGTAGATGGATGGAGGACGGAGGGGCACCAAAACTGACTCTGAGTTAATGAGGACTCTTTGGGCTGAGTCACAGAACCCAATTCAAACTGGTTCAGGTGAAAAACAGCATTGATTGGCATATTTAACTGGGAGCCCAACACCATGTTCAAGCATGGCAGGATCCAGGGGTTCCATGTCACTCTGTGTCTCTCTCCAGGTCTCTAGTTCTACTCTTCTCTATCAGTTAAAATATCAAACAGGCATGTTCCAAGTGGCAGGGAGGATGGTCTTCCCTGGTCTCACAGCTTCTGATTTCAGAAGCTCCTCTCTCCCAGCACCACTGGTGGTTTTCCCCAAAGGAACTCTGATTGGCCCTCCTTGAATCACATGGCCAGTTCTGGACCAACCACTGTTTCCAGGCAGGTGAGGCCTCCTAATTAGCTGGCTGGAATCACATGACCTGCCCTGGGGCGGAGAGGCAGGATCCTTGATTGGAAGGGGGGAAAAGGCAGTCCCCAAAAGAAAGAAAAGGGGAGAGGGAAGGGAGGGAAAAATTATCCAAAGGCTACTTCCCATGCCAAGGTTCTTAACCTGGGAGGGAGGTTTTGGGGAAGGAGAGCAAGGTCATCCCTGATGCTCCAATGAGACTCTTCCCACCACCACCCCATTTTCTGCTGCCCAAGGGCTGCATCTCTTCCTGCCCTTGACCCGGGGTGGAAGAAGGTCCCCATGGGCTTGTTTATTGAGCACTCACTATCTGCTAGGCACTTTAGCTGCACCATCTCATTTGATCCTTATTCCAAATCTGATTTATCCCTATTTTGCAGAAAAGGAAATCAAGGCTCAGAGAGGTTAAGTAACCCACCCGGGACCACACCATTCAGAAGCGGCAAGTGTACATCAAACTCTAAATCCTATGCTCTAACCACCAGGCTCTGCTGTGTATAAAGAGTTCATATTTATTTTACAAATACCTCTGTGGTTTGTGCTAGGGGCCAGCAACTGTCCAGAGTACTCATTCTACATGCACCACCCCACTTCATCCTCACAAAATCCCATGAGGCAGATACTTTTGTTATTCCCATTTTACAGATAAGGAAACAGGTACAGAGAAATTAAGCAATTCATGCCAGTGCCTGGCCAAGCTCCTTAGGGAATGCATCTGATTGCCCTGCAGGCCAGGAAGATACTGTGAGCTTTTGTTGAATGGCATCCATTCTGGCGGCAGGAAGCCCTGCAAAGAATTCAGCACACTGATTGCCCCAAACCCCTGACATCAGGAATGAAGAGGCCCCTCTCAGTGCTTCAGTTTCTTCATCTGTAAAAGGGGCTCAGACATGTTAATGCATGAGGGCAGGGGAATAGGGGATGAGAGCCGTAAAAGAAAATAGAGACACGACACCAAAGAGAGACACACAAAGAGGAGACAGAATCACACAGAACCTGAGTGGGCACACACAGCCCTGCTACCACGCCCAAAGCACAGTGGGGCAGGGGTCTCCCAGATGAGCAAGAGAGGGAGGAACCCCCAGGCTGGGCCTCCACAGCCCAGATGGCTGTGCCTTTCCTGCTGGCCCAGCAGGCCTACAGCAAGTCACTGTGCAGACCTCTCTCTAGGACTGAGGAGAAGGGACAGAGTCAGTGGGTTGGGGAGATGCTTGGAGATAAAGACAAGACTTCAGGCTAGCCAGGGGTCCAACCTCAGTCCCTTCCCCTAAGAATGCCCCTCCAGAACAGAAAAGCCCTTCTTGCCATCCTGCCTGCTCTCATACCTGCCATAGCTCCCCAGTCCCCAGCAGAAACAGACACATTCCAGCTGACCTCATGGCCCTTCACCACTTCTCCCCACCATACCCTCTGCCCTTGGACAAAATACCCACACCTCCCTACTCATTGCGGATGTCTGGCTTCCGAGCCTTTGATTCACTGAGCTCACTCCAGTTCCCCATCTGTGCCTCAGTTTCCACTAAAGTATCACTTCAGTGTCCACCTGCAAATGTGAATAATGATAGTACCTATATCCCCAAATTACAGAGGGCAATCTGCTTTACCATACTAATCAAAATGTCAATCGCATCTAAAAACAACCTCGTAGAAACACTCAGAACAATGTCTGACCAAATATCTGGGCACCCCATGGCCCAGTCAAGTTGATACACAAAATTAACCATCGCAAGCAGCCCCCGCTGGCAGTGGTGTGGGTCTGGATGGAAATATGACCAGGCCTGGGTCTCAGGTGGAGTGCCTCCACCCCCACCTCTGCCTCTGGACCCACAAAGCCAGGCACTGTGCCACGTCGTGGGGTAAGTGCCAATCTGGGATTAGCCGAGACCCCCCTCGCTGGCACCCATCCGAGGTAGCGCGCTGGTGTCCCCAGTAAGCACGGTCCTTTCTGACAAGCACACTCTGACCAGCCTCTGGGCACCTGCTTCCTGTCGCAGTCAGAGTCTGTTTCTGACTCCCTCTGGACCTCCACAGCAGTGGAGGGAGAGAGCGAGGCTTCGGAAGCCAGCCTTGCTACTTTCCCACTCTGTAACCTTGAGAAAGTACTTCACCTCTCTCTGCCTCAGTTTCCTTATCTATAAATTGGAAATAATAATGATATCTACCTCACAGAACATCTTGAAGGGGCACTGAATAATATATGCATGGTCCTATGGAAAATGGTAAATAGGAAGGCCTGAATAATTATTTAGAGAGTCAAGAATTATAATTTTTGAACTGGCCTGAGCACGCCAAAATCAATTGGTGACTACTGACAGTTTTACATAAGAAACCCATCAGTACATTGTTCCATTGGTCTTTTTTACCACTCCAAAAATAAATAGAGGTTAATTTCTGAAGTCTAAAAACCCCAAGCTATAAAAGAAAGCTATTTTTTTAATCCTCCAAAACTTTTTGAGGATATAAAAATTAAAACTTATTTTTGGTATCTGGTAATAAACAAAATCAGTCACAGATTTGAGGAAATATCTGCAATATGGAAAAAAGAAGGTTAATATTTATAATATACCAATGAGCTATTTAAACTACAAGGAATTATTTTTTAATTTTAAATTGGGATAAGCATGTGAATAAGCAAATCGTAGAAGAGCAAAGCCAAAAGGTCGATAAACATATGGAAAGTTGTTCAAACTTTGGGCTATGCAAATTAAAATAACAAGAGGATATAATTTTTCAACCATCAGACTGGATTATGTATTTTAAGTGCAGTAACATCAACTGCCAAGATGATGTGGGGAAATGAGTTCAAATCTAGGAAATGGGAGTTATTTTAGAATTTTTGTGTTTTTATTTTTTTTAGGGGTGGAGGTAATTAGGTTTATCTATTTATTTATTATTTTTGGTGGAGGTACCAGGGATTAAACCCAGGACCTCTTGCATGCTAGGCATGCACTCTACCACTGAGCTATACCCTCCCCCTATTTTAGTGTATTCTAGCCACAGTCATTATAATGTAAAATACATATATTCTTTGACCTGACACTCTCTATTCAAGAAATAAATCTTATATAATAAAAACACTGATCTCTAAGAACATATATTTGCTCATCAAACAACTGTTCACCATGACGAGACACTAGGTGCCTACCAAGTCATCAATGGATGGCTAATATCCATCTGATGCAGCCATTAAAAAGAATGGATTAGAGCTATGCCAAAATTAGGGGGATTTCTTCAAGGTATTGAAGAGTATGAAAAGCAAAAAGTAGGAAAACATGTATAAAATGATCCCATTTTTGGTAAAATAAATAAAAAGTCCAAATTCATGCAGCTATGTAAATATTTGTGTTTACAAAATCAAAATTATTAAAAACATAAATGTAAAAAAAGTATATGCTAGTTTTAGATACATATTTACACATAGAAAGGTATAAAAATAGTCTGTCTAGAAGGTTAACCACCAAAATAGTGAGAATCATGGTCTCTGGGGAGTTGGGGAGGGATTAAATGGTCTTTAGCTTTATTTTTAATACCTTATTTCTCTGATAAAAAGCAAACTATAAGCAAATATGAGAAATAGTTGAGTGGTGGGGGAGGGATGTTTGTTATATTATTCTTTGAAATAAAAACAAGAAAGTTAAATAAATCCGACTATATATCCTGTCTTAGTCCACTCAGGCTGCTATAATACCATAAACTGGGTGGCTTATAAACAAGAAAAGTTTATTTCTCACAGTTCTGGAGGCTGGAAGTCCAAGATAAAGACACCAGCAGATTCAATGTCTGGTAAAATTCCACTTCCTGGTTCATTGACCACTGTCCTCTCACTGCACTCTCACATCGTAGAAAGGACATGGAGTTCTCTGGGGCCTCTTTTATAAGGGCACCATTTCCATTCATAAAGTCTCAACTCTCATGACCTAATCACTTTCCAAAGGCCTCACCTCCTAATATCATTACCTTGGGAGTTAGGATTTCAACACATAGATCTGGGGGGAGGGGGGAGGTAACATAAACATTCAGTCCATTCCACATTCATTATATAATCAGATGTCATTAAAAGTGTTTGTTCTGGGGGCAGTCCATAGATCTACCACGTACAGTCTCCCCATTTGTACAATGGGCATAAATGATAATATGCACAATGGGTTGTTGAGAGGGTCAAATGAAAAAATGCATGTAAGAGGGTCCAGCACTCATCCAGTGTCAGTGGGCCCTATCTCCCCAGGCACTTGAGTAGATGTTTGCAAAGATACTTTGGTGCCCTTCCCATGGGGCAGCTGATAATTTGGCCCATGCATGGGGGCCTGGGTGGCCAATCTGAACTCGGGCATTCTCAGAAGGCTAGAGATAGAATGAACATCACAAGAAAGGAAAACTACAGATAATATCCCTTATGAATACAAATTTAAAAATCCTCCACAGAAATATTAGCAAGCTGACTACAGCAACATATAAAAAGAACTATATGCTGTGCCAAATGGGATTTATCATAGGAATGCAAGGTTGGTTCAGCATCTGAAAAATCAATGAGCATAATACATCATATCAACTGAATAAAAAAGAAAAATCTTGTGATCATCTCGATTGACATCAAATAAGCATCTGACAAAACCCTATATCTTTTGATGGTAAAAAGACTCAACAGGCTAGGAATAGAAGGGAACTTCCTCAACCTATTAAAGGGCATCTACAAAAATCCCACTGCTAACATCATACTCAATGGTAAATGATTGGATGAAATCCCCCTTAGATCAAGAACAAGGCAAGGTTGTCTGTTCTCACTACTTCTATCCAATGTTGTGCTAGAGGCTCTAGTCAAGGCAATCAGGCAAGTAAAGGAAATGAAAGGCATTCAGATTGGAAAAGAAAAAGTAAAAACTATCTCCATTCACAGACACGATCTTATATACAGAAAATCCTAAAGAATCCACTAAAAACAGTTAGAACTAATAAAAGAGTTCATCAAGGCTGGGACACAAGATCAATATATAAATATCAATTGTATCAGTATATACTTGCAAAAAATGATCCAAAATGAAATGTTTAAAACAGTTATATTAGCAATAGCATTAAAAGAATAAAATAGGAATAAGTTAACAAAAGAAGTGCAAAACTTGCACACTGTAAACTATAAAACGTTGTAAGAAATTTTAAAAGATTTAAATAATTGGGAAAAAAAAAACCTATGTTCATGATTTGGAAGACTTAACACTTTTAAGATGGTAATCTCCCAATCTGATATACAGTACAATTCCCATCAAGATCCCAGATGACTTCTTCATAGAAATTAACAAACTGAGTCTAAAATTTATATAGGATAGCAAGGAATGGACCATGGTGGACAGAAAAAACAATTTTGAAAAAGAAAACAAATCATAATAGTGTTTTCTTAGATCAGTCTCCTAAGGTAGTAGCAATAAAAGCAAAAATAAATAAATGGGTCCTAATCAAACTTTAAAGCTCTTGCACAGAAAGGAAATCATAAACAAACAACAAAAATGGACTGGGAGAAAATATTTGAAAACAATGCAACCAATAAGGGCTTAATTTCCAGAATATACAAATGGTTCATACAACTCAATAACAAAAAAACAAACAACACAATCAAAAAATGGGCAGAAGACCTAAACAGAAATTTCTTCAAAGAAGGCATACAGATGGCCAATAGGCACCCAAAAAGATGCTCAACATTGCTAATTATCAGAGAAATGCAATTTAAAACTACTATGAGTTATCACCTCACATTGGTCAGAATGGCCATCATTAAAAAAGGCCACAAATGATAAATGCTGAAGAGAGTGTAGAGAAAAGGGAACCTGCCTACACTTTCGGTGAGAATGTAATTTGGTGCAGCCATTATGGAAAACAGTATGGAGATTCTTAAAAAACTGAAAATAAACTTACCCTATGATCCAGCAATCTCACTCCTGGATATATATCCAGAGAAAACTAATTCAAAAAGATATACACTGTTCATAACAGCACTATTTATAATAGCCAAAACATGGAAGCAACCTAAATGTCCATTGAGAGATGAATGGATAAAGATGTGAAATAGATAGATAGATAGATAGATAGATAGATAGATAGATAGATAGACAGACAGACAGATAGATAGACAGACAGACAGACATAATGGAATATTAGTCAGCCATAGAAAAGAATGAAATAATGCCATTTACAGCAACATGGATGGACCTAGAAATTACCATATTAAGTGAAGTAAGTCAGACGGAGAAAGAAAAATATCTTATCACTTATATATGGAATCTAAAATATGGTACAAACCAACTTATTTACAAAACAGAAACAGACTCACAGACATAGAAAACAAACTTATGGTTACCAAAGGCGAAAGGGGGTAGGGGAGGGATAAATTACAAGTTTGGGATTAGCAGATGCAAACTACTATATGTAAAATAGATAAACAACAAGGATCTACTGTATAGCATAGGGAACTCTATTTAATAGCTTATAATAACCTATAATGGAAAAGAATATGAAAAAGAATATATATATGTATAACCAAATCACTTTGCTGTACATCTGAAACTAGCACAACATTATAAATCAACTATACTTCAATAAAAAAAGAACCAAGTAGAAAGACTCACACTTCCTGAGTTCAAAACTTCCTACAAAGCTACAGTAATCAACACAGTGTGGAACTAGCACAGGAGAGACATGTAAGTTAATGGAACAGAATTCAGAGACCAGAAATAAACCAGCACATCTATGGTCAACTGATATTTAACAAGAGTGTCAAGGCCGTCCTTTTCAACAAATGTTGCTGGAAGAACTGGACAGCCAAATGTAAAAGAATGAAGTTAGACTCTCACCTCACACTATGTTAAAAAAGCAATTCAAAATGGATCAAAGCCTTAATGTAAGAGCTATAACTATAAAACTCTTAGAGGAAAACAAGGAGTAAATACTCATGACCTTGGATTTGGCAATTCCTTACCTTTCTTACTCTCTCATCTCTCATGGCTGTGCCTTAGGACAGTGCATAACATGGGGTAAGTACCAAGAGAGTCAATGTTGAATGCCTAATGTTTCCTCTACAGGAGCAAGAATTAGAGTCTCCTCTGGATACATGCCCAGGAGTGGGATTGCTGGGTAGGGGTCTGGGCAAACAGGCCCTCTGGGTGGAGGTGGAATTTAGGGCAGTTTGTTTGGAGTACAAGTTTGCAGCATGTATCAAAATGCAAGACCCTCTTACACTTGAACCCAGCAATTCCCCTTCTAGGTCTCCATTCTACCAAAATGCTCTCACCTGCCCACAAAGACATATCCAAGGATGCTCACTGCTGCATCATCATCACCTATGATCTCAACAGGCTGGAAACAGACTGAAGGTCCCCCTGTGGGGAAGTAGTTAAATCAATCACAGTCATCCCTGCTCTGAAATCCTCCGCAGCATTCCCTCAGAAAGAATGGGTGTGCACATTCTGACATGAAAAGGAGATCCTCAAAATATTGAGTGAAAAAAGCAAGAGCAATACATTTAGCATAATCACATTTGTGTTGGGAGAAAAACTTGGGGGGTGGATATAGCTCAGTGGTAGAGCACATGCTTAGCATGCAGGAGGTCCTGGGTTCAATCCTCAGTACTTCCATTAAAAAAAAAATATGTGTATGTATATATATATATATATGTAACTTCAATATATGACTCTGTATATGGATATTGATATAAATGCACAGAGAAAGGTCTGGAAGGGTTGACACCTAATCTCTGGGGCAGGGAGTGGATTGGAGAAAGATGGTGATTTCTTTTGATGGCCTCTACACTATTCCTGTATTGTATGAATTTCTTACTGTGAAAATAATAATAATACAAAAAACTTTATGGAAAAAAGCATCGTATAAACTCTGTGGAAATGTGTCCTCCTGACAGTACTCCAAGTGGAGAAAAAAGCAGGATACAGAATGCTGTTTGGCTGGAAGAGCAACTTCAAAAAACAGACATTCATGAGAACAGACGAGAGAAAGCATGGAAAGACCCTTAAAATTTAAGAGATTTTAAATGAGGAGTTTTTTTGTTATTTTCACGGTTGTTTCTACAATATTGTTTGTATAATTCAAAACACTAAAATCAAAGCCAGTTAAGGCTGCTTATAACTCAGATATCCCCAGTGACATTTAAACAACTATGCATTGAACACTGAACACCAAGTCTCTGACTGGCCCTGAGCTAGGATTTTAGGATGCTGGAGTCAGAAAGACATGGAGTGTATGCTTGAGAAACTCACAATCAGGGACAGGAAGGGGCAGCTAGAACCTAAACAGATCATCATAACATAGTGAAAAGGATTTGAGCAAGACGGCCATAAGAAATAAAAATGATAATATTAACAAGAATAATGATGTCCAACATTCATGTAGTATTGTACTAGTCAGGATATGCTGCAGTAACAAACAGACCCACAATCTCAGTGGCCACAGATCTATTGCTTGCTCATGCTTGTTCATTGCAAGCTGGCAAGGGGGGCATGGGGAGACGAGGAGGTGGGGAGACGAGGAGGTGGGGAGACGAGGAGGTGGAGACACTGCTCATTATAGTTACTAATAGACCTGAGCAAGTTAAGCAGCCTCTGTCCCAAAAAGAAGGAGAGCTCAGGGGAGTCTTACATCTGCAGTTAAATACTCTGGCCCAGGAAGTGACACCCATCATTTCTGCAAATAATTCATTGGCCAGGGCTACTTCCATCTTCAAGGGGGGCAGGAAGTACAATTCCACCATGCTTCTACAAGGCAGGGGGCTGGAAATCTTTACTAAACTGCATTAGTAACTATCACACTCTTTCAGGGACTGTCCAAATGCGTTACAGACATTAGCATATTTAATTCAGATTACAACCACAGAGGGAGGGACGATTATCCATCCCCATTATAAAACTGAGGAATGTGAGGCCCAGAAAGGCGAAGTCATGTACCAAAGGTCACAGTGTAAGTGCTGGAACTGGAATTTGAGCCCAGGACTCTGGCTCCGAATTGGGTCTCTTCACCACATTATTCCACTGAATGAACTCAAAGGAAGAAAAGCTCTCGGGGACCCAGGGACAGGAAGGTGGTCTGGGGGAGTGATGTCAGAGCTGATGATCTAAAATCTTGCCATTGCCAGAACCAAGTCCACAGCCTTGAAGGATGCTCTCGCACCATATCATGTATCGAGTATTCTTGCCAGAAGTGCATAAACCTGAAAACAACCAGGAGGAAACAATCAGACAGACCCAACTGGAGGGACGTTCTACAAAGCAGCTGCTCTGACACCTCGACATCAATGTTGTGAAAGACAAAAAGAGCAGGCAGGTCGGGGCTGGGACACCATCCCCGATTAAAGGAGACATACAGGTAAATGCAAGCCTTGCTTCCCAGCTGGATACTGCATTGGGGGGAAATGCTTTAAAGGCCTTTACTAAGACAACTGGAGAACTTTGAATATGGACAGTATATTAGGTAACAGTACTGTGTCGGCAGTAACTTTCCTAACTTTGATTATTATACTTGGATACACCTGTTTTCAGATATTCCCTGAAATGTGTGAAGGGTCTAACACCTGTACTTTCCCTCAAAGGAGCCAGCAATAATCATTAGAATACTACATACATACAGAAGGAGAAACAAAGCAAATGTAGCCAAAATGCTAGCGACTGGTGAACACAGGTGATAGTGAATAGACATTCAAGGCATTCTTGCAACTGTATACAGGCAGGAAAAGTTTCCCTCCAAAAAAAGTATCTTTTTTTTTTAAAGTGCAATCTGTTGTCTGTCCTGATCATGGTGTGTGTTTGTGAGTGCGTGTGTGTGTGCGTGTGCGTGTGTTGCACCCACCATCTGGTTGGTGACATGGGCTAGTCCTCACCCACCAGCCACCCCTTGGAGAATTGACTTACGCTGTCCCAGTGGGTCTGAGTGGGTGCTCAGAGCTGCGGCCACCCAGCTCTGACCTTGTTACTTGCCACAGCCCCGCTCTCCCGTCTTCTCCTACCCCCTCCCTCCAGTTTTTTTCAAGCCTGTCTTCCCCTCCTTGAATCAAGAAAGGAGTGATTTGGAGCCCCTGCCTCATCACCCACCAGAGTGACACACACCCTCTCATTGGTGAACTAATCCCCAGCCCCTCAGGCAGGAAGCAGCCGGCCCCCTCTGCCCAGCAAGCATCGGGGTGAGATTCAGCCTCTCTCCACCCCTCCGGCCCCTTTCCCTGCCCACACTACCCGACGGGGGTCTGGGATGGTTCGGCACAGATGTGTAAACATGTGGCCATTTGTTCCTGAGCCAGCGTGAGTCACGCATCCATTTTCTCTTCCTACAATCTTGGTTCGTAAGGAACTACCCTAAAATTCAATGGCTCAGCTAACAACCCTTTATTATTGTTCATGAGTCTTGGGGTTCTTCTGCTCTAAGCCAGGACCCCTGATGAGTCCGCTGTCCTCTGCCGCACGACTGACTCCTCTCATCCCACCCGAGCTCCCTCCCAAGACCTCGGCTGGGACAGCTCAGCTGACCTCCTCTGCTCCGTGTGGCCTCTCACCCTCCAGCAGGCTAACCCTGGCTTATTCTCCTGGCAGAGACAAACTCTAAGAAAGAGAGAGCGTGGAACTAGCATAGGTAGGTCACTTCCACTGGATCCTAATGGCTAAAGCAGTTCACAAGGTCAAGGGCTGGAGAGATGGACTCCATTTGGTCAGAGGAGGTGCTGCAGAATCACACTGCCCAGGAGGATGGAGAAAGGGGGCCAATTTTGCAAGTAATTTATCAAAAAGTGTGTGTGCCCCTGGGTCTGTCCTTTAGGTGCATGTTTGAAGGCGTGCGCTTATGTGAGATGCGTGGACATGAGAAATAAACAAACTGTTTCTACCACATGGCAGGCTTCTCACGCTCAAGGATTGCTAATGCCAGCCTCTTCTGTCCTCCCTGACTCCTGAGGGGCAGAGTCCTGTCCCTGGTGGCAGTACTACCTGGAAACTCTTTCCAAAGTCAGTGCTCAGCCCAGCTGTAGAATGAATTAACCTCCAGTAACCTCAGGGCTGGCTCCACAATTTGTGGAACTCTGTGCAAAATGCAAATGCAGTCTCTGATTCCAAGATTATTAAAAATTTCAAGACTGAGACAGCAGAGCTTTCAAACAAGCACAGAGCTCTGCTAAGCCTGCACCCTACACAGGTCACCCACTCGTGACTCCAGACCTGCCTGCCAGTCCTCCTCGCCTGGCCTGACCGTGTCCACCCCACCACACAGCCGCTGCTGGCCCCCCTTCATTCATTCATTCATCCATTCATTCAGTACAGGTGTACTGAGTGCCCGCTACACCCCAGGGACTGTTCTAAGTAATGGGGATGCAGCAGTGAACAGACTAGTCCCTGCCCTCACAGAGCTTACACTCCAGATCAGGAGACAAACAAGTAACATAAATAAGTATGTCCTATGTTGGACAGTGAGAAGAGCTATGAAGAAGAAATAAAACAGGAAGAGACACATAAAGTATGCTGGTAAGGAGGTGGAATACTAACTAGAGTCGGCAAGGAAAGCTTCACAGAGAAGGTGACTTCTGATTAAGGGCCTGAAGGAAGTGAGAGACTGATCTCTGCCCAAAGAATTGAGAGTAGGAGGCATCATATCCTAGGTAGGGAGAGCAGCCAGTGCAAAGGCCCCGAGGCAGGAACATAGCTGAAGTATTTACAGAGCAGCAAGAGGCTGGTGTGACTGCAGAGGAAGGAGCCAGGGGCATAAAGTGAGAGGCAAGGGCAGAGAGGAAGGGGGCGGGAGTCCTGGGGCAGACATGCAGGGCCTCGTTGGTCATGGCGAGGAGTTTCCCAAAGAGAAAAGGGAAGATGGGAAAGTTCTGAGCAGAGGAATGACCTGGCCTGACTAATGTTTCAAAAGGATCAAACAGGCTGCTGAGTGGGGACTTGCAGGGGTTGGGGAGGCCACGGCAGAAGCAGAGGGGCCAGTTAGGAGAGGCTGGCCTTCCCCTACCATGAATGTTGGCCCAGGGGCAACCCCTGGGAACTCTCTGTGGCTTCTGCAGCCAGCACTTAGGCGGCCAGAGGTGCCGGGAATTAATACTTAAAAAGCAGCCCTCAGCCAGTGACCAATGAAGTTGTAGACAAATACACCAGCTTCATCACCTCCAAGTGGGACACTCCCAAAATACAACGTACAGCACTGCCCCCCAGGTGCCCCAGCAAGACTGAGCTCCAGATGGATGTCACCTGCTTGATAATGTACCTCTAGGGTTTCCTTCTCATCTCTACCATTGCTTCCTGGAACCACCTCCCAGAGAAACCCTTTGCCCCTCAAACCCTCGTCTGAGATGTGCCTCTGGGAGAACCTTCACTAAGACAGAAGGACGGCAGGACCCTGGTGGGAGCAGAAGGCAGCCGGGGAAGGGAGGGCATCACAGATGGTTAGAAGGGATCAGATTCTGGCTACACTGGGGACAGATTCAAGACCAACAGGATATGGGTCTATAGCCTCAAGGCACCTGTCACCCCTGCCCGTGTGTCTTTGCCCCCCCCCAAAACAGCTGCCCAGTCCTGAGGGGAGTTCAGCCTCCTGGGGACCAAGAGGCTGGACTGTGGCCCGGACACGGGCCCTCAGTGCCCAGCCGCCAGCCCGTGTCCTGCGGGGCGGAGGGGCTGAGGCTTCGGGAGTTAATGAGGTCCCTGGCTGAAGCACACCCCGCTGAAAATGACAAACGAACAGCATTACAGCCCGTTCCCACAATTACTATCAGTTGGCTGTAATATAAATATGCAAATTCCCTGGGCTTGAACTTTAACACCCTCTGTAGAGACCATTCATCTCTTTAAAGTATTAATTTAAGTTGTAAAAGGGCCCATACATCACCGCGTGTCATTTTGAAAACAAATATTAATCAATTTTACCCTCGGAATTGCTGCGGCGGAGGCGGCCCCCATTGTCGCGGAACAAGGAGGCGGCGGCGGGAGATTTACATATTCATCCGAGCTTAAGGAAGCCCGTGATAATACAAGAACAACCCCGAAACTTGGGTCTCCAGACCTTATCTGCGTGCCCCGCCGGCGGCGCTGCCACCGCACCGCGCAGCCATGCAAATGAGGCCCCGCGCTATCTGGATAACCTTGAGCGCCGGACAGCAGGCGGGGGCCGGCTCCCAACTTCTCTCCTCCCAGAAATGCAAAGTATTGGAAAAGGGTGGCTTCGCCCGCCCTCCCCAAACAGCGGAGGAACAAGTCTGGCTTGTGGGATTCCGAGCAGGACAGGCTGGTGACTGAGCTAAGTTTTCTTTACCGCCAGCCTTAGGAACCAGGGAACAGGAGGCGTGGCAGGCCCCGGGAGGATGGCGCCAGCTTTCAGGGCTGGGAGCACCGGAGGTGGTGTTCTTCTGGGGATAGAAAGGGGCTCTGGGTTCCCACAGCCCTGGGTTTAGGAACTGACTCTACATGTTCACCCTGTGTAAGTTTGAATGGGTTGATTTGGCGTTTCCAAGACTCAGTTACAACATCCGAGAAATGGGCCTAGTTAAGATATCAACTCATAGAGTGGTTCTTGGGATTAGAAATTATCCATGAAAAGCACCTAGCACAGAAATGGGTATATAGTCAGTGCTAAATTGCGTTATCTACAATATTATCCTCAATTATTCTCCGTCCTGACCATTCTTCCCTCCTTCCATTTCTCCATCCTTGCATTGGAAGTGAGTTTAGAGAGACAGGACCCCTCCCCCCACCAGCAACGCTGTCAGTTTTCACAGTCCACATCTACAGAATCTTCTGCTGCCTGCCTGAATATCAGCCACTTCTTTACAAGAGAACAGGGCCCCCACAAAGTCCCTGGGGTGATATGTGAGTCCAGGTGAAAGGTTAATGGCCCCTAGTCCTCAAGGATCTGACCAATCTCAGCTTCCCCAGGGAGATACCCCCATTGCTCAAGCCAGCCTCCTGAAGCCAGGCTTGCAGACATGTGATCAGCACCCTGCTGCCGCTGTTCCCTGATCAAGCCAGCAGAGGGCACATCACACCTGGACAGGTAGGTGAGAGGGCACCCTCCTTTCTTCCCGAGGCATCCCACAATGGCTTGCTTGCACACCTGTGTGGGCACCCACTACACTGCCTCCCTTCATCTGCCCACCTGCAAGGTTGGGACAGGCGTTCCCTGATAGACTCACTGGGTGGAACTGTGCACAGCCGAAAGATCCTCCTGGGACTTTTACACTGGCTGGTGAACATTGTCCACAATCTTCTGGGAGTGTTGGCTATCAGCCCATGTCAAACTTGCGCCAGGGCAGCTGCAGATGCTGGCTCAGGTGAGGATCAGGAAGCGCTCCCTATCCTCTCCTCCGTGCAAGGGAGAGCTATCTCATCCCTTCTAAGCCTGGGCAGGATAAGGGATCACTCAGGGATACAATGAAACTCCCACCTCACAGGTGTATCTGAACCACTCCAAGCATGTAACACACATGTATGTCAAATCACATGTAAGCATGTGCAATTCTCCTGTTGAACCAATGTAAGTGCCTACACATGTGTATACTGAACCACACGAAAGTGTGTACATCTGTGCGTGTGTCAGTCTGCATGTAAGTATGGACGTTCACACATCTGTGCAGTGGTCCACGTGTAAGTATGCACACACTGGTGTTAGACTACATGTAAGTGTGTGCACATGGATACATCCATCCACATTTAAGCACTGCACTTGCTCGGGTGTGTGTTGAACCCCAGGTAAGTGAATGCACACATGTGTGTTGGTCTGTGAGAGTAACTGCCCAGAATGACAACCAGAGATAATGACAGGGAAAAGTTAAGCACAGCACAGTCAGTGGCAAAAAAAAAAAAAAAAAATCCTTGTTCAAAACACCCTACATTCCAATGTTAATTCACCAAACATCCATCTCACAAATGTTTATTAAGGGTCTAATACATTTCAGGTAAATGTCCAGTCAGGAGATCCCAGGGCTGTGTGATGGGGAGTGGAGCTGGAGTTTTCACCAAACCGAGAAGGAGCTCTAGGCTGTGAACAAAAGTATGTTCTGATAAAGTCAGGAAATCACAAGCACATCCTTTAACCTGTGCCTTGCAGCTTCGAAATCAACATGGTTATTCCCTGCTGCTTGAGTAAATCCCAGGATTTTGAAGGACAGTGATAACATACAGGTGGAAAATTTCAGAAAAGAGGTTTTTTTTTTTTTTCAAAAATGGACAGCAAGTGTTTTTTTTTCCTAAATGAAACACTGAAATAAGTTCTCTGCCAGGAAATCTATCTTCAGACACAAGCCATATTTCCCACACAGGCCCAGAGTCCCTGGTCAGCAGATCTCCAAGTTCCTGGAAGTAAATTACCTGGTAAGCTGCAGGGCAGGGCTAGTGACCTTGGGCAAGTTACTTACTGTGCTTCCACCGCCTCACCTACAGAACAGGGGTAACATCAGTACCTGTCTCACAGCATCATTGTGAGGATAAAACCTGTCTAAAGCAGTCCTTGGTACATGACGAGCACTCAGCAATGTTAGCTGTCATTTCACCATCATCATCATCATCATTAATCAAAGCTAGCAGACATCTTATCAATAGACTAGGGGTTTATCGAATTTTTTAAATTCAGCGCCAACACTAACAATTAAAACACTTGCCATAAAAATTCAGAATTCTAGTTTCTCTTTAAAAATTCAAACCTCTGGGTCTGTGGGCTTGAATTCACCCTTGGCAATATTCAGCTGCAGAGGAACAGCGGTCGCACCCTCCCCTTTGCCATAGTCCCCACTCGGCCCAACTGATCATCCCTATTGCTGCCTGGCCCCAGTGTGAATCTGGCATCCTCTTCGCTCCCCTCAGTAAACAGATGGGAAGACCGAGGCCACAGCTGGGTCCCAGCAGCCCAGGGCACCCAACTCCTGGCCCAGAACCCTTTCCACCCTCCCTGCCTGAATTCTTTTGGGCCACAAGACCAGAGGGAGGCAGCTCCAATTTCTCCAAGCTCTAAGAGGCAGACTCCCTCCCTTACTCAGTGTAATGGGATTTCCAGCGATGGATGGGGCCACTAGTTGAGGGCAGAGCTGGGATCATTGCAGGAGTGGACAGCTTGTCTGGGGTTTAATGTTTCGGCCTCTCTTCTGTGTTCTTCTGCATTGAACGTATTACCAATATTAAGGCAAAGTCGATCTATTAGACGATTACACAAGAGAGCCCAGCTGCTACCATAAAGCCAATGAAGTTATGACAGCAGGGCCCAGGAGGAATCAAAGCTGAGTAAAACCTGTCGAGGCTGCTGACAAATGATGATAAAGTGATCGCTCGTGCCAGTGCTCGATGGAAATTGACAAGGTGAGCCTCCTCACCTAATGAACAGATGCAACCCTTGCTCCCAAGGAAATGCATGGCAAGTTTAATCTCCATGAGCATCAAAATAAATCTGCTCCCATGTTTAGAAAGGACAGACACATGGGCAGAAGGAGAGGCCTTCGCCAAGGGGACCCTGTGTATGGTGAGGTGGTGGCAAAGGGTCTGAGGGCTTCCCCATATTCAATATCCCTGATGTGCCTGCCTGAAAATACCTCCATTGCCCACCTGTCCTTCTCCCAGAACAGAAACTGAGGCTCGGATGGCACCTACGTCACAGGGATCCAAACTGCTCAGAGAGCAATTGTCTCCATGAGTCCTATTAAATGTACTCAGCTCTGGATTCTTCTAAAGTAATGTCAGTTACAGAACAATACCAGCCTGCCAGACAAGACACATTAGAGGAACAAGGCGGGTGGTGTGGGGGTGGGGAGAGACACCCCCCACCACCAACCCTCGGAATACAATGCACCAGCTGCACATTAATAAATATGTAATGTTTGATTAGAAATATGTATAGTATTTTTCCCTCCCCAAATGCCGGCTCGCCCTCAGGCGGAAGACAGGATCTGGCCCACACTGACGGGTTTCTTTCTTGCTTGCTTTGAAAATACAAACTCAAATGTTTTCCTGTCCCAGCTGTTTCCCATTGTTGCTGTTTATCAGCTTGAAGGATGAACAGTGGAATAAAAAAAACAGGCTTGCATTTCAAATGTGCCAGTCAGTCACTCCATTGTTCAAAGAAGAAAGCTTAATTGTCTATGCTGGCAAACTTCTTTTTGGTGAATGTCCAGGTTTTAAGAAAAGCTATTCAGCTGTGCAATTTGTTTAATACATGCAGAGAAAAGCATATAAAATCACACGTTTTGGGGGAAAAAAATTAAATAAAGGGGAAAGAGGAATTTGGGGAAAGAACGAGTCACGCGCTGAAGTCTTCCAACTTGCCTGCACCGGGCAGGGTTTTCTCCCTCCCCTACTGAAGTCTCAGCTCTCCGTGGGGATGCTCCGGGGAGTCCCACCCCGTGGTCACACTTGGTGCAGACAAATAGCACCCGCTCAGAGCCGCAGTAGAAGCTGCGGATTGCGCCGTCCAAAACTCTGCTTTCCCCGCCTAGGACACCAACTTCTGTTTGAAAAGCTTCCGCTTTCTAGGAGTGAGGGACAGGCCCAGCCAGCAATGCTCCAGACTTATCTGGAAAGTTTATTCTGGAGCCCTCTTCAGATTTAAAACTACAGTGAGAACAAGTTTCTGTGGATAAGGTTAGGGATGCCCAAAGCAGACGAGGCTCTGTCACTGCCGCTCAGCCAGAGCCCGTCCTGTGGACACTCAGGGGCAGGCCTGGGTGCCCCCCACAGGCACCCACCTAGGGGCAGACAAAATCGGAGGTTGCCTCCTTAGCCTGTAGGGAGAACCCACCCCATCGTGAATAGGCGGCAGGGTCTTCTGCTTGGGTTGAAGGTGATCAGCTTCTCTGCTAAAGGAACCCAGTCCTGAGCGGTTTCTCCGTTGGAGATGGATGCCGGGGACGGGAGAGTGATCAGCATCAGAATCAGTGGGCAGACCCTCCGTGTCCCTTGCAGACCCAAGTGTCTAAGAAACTGCCCCTAAACTGTAGGTGACTGATCTCACCTCTGAGCAGAGGAAGGAAGAGGAAACTGGATGTGATGGAGTTGAGGGGACACGAAGGAACTGGGGGGAAAGGGCATCAAAGTGAGATGGAAATAAGAGTCAGTGTCACAATTGAACCAGAGGGTCCCATTATTATCCATCTTGATCCCTCTCTCTTCCCAGATTTGACCTCAGTGATGTTTTTTGTCTACTAGAAAGGCATGCTACAGCCCTAAGTATCATTACAGCCCAATTCATTACAATGTCCCCTGAACTTTTGAACATGCCATGCCCCATGTCATTCACAGCCACCCCATTAGGTCAATGTCACCATCACCTCCAAACGAGAGAGAACGAGAGGCTCAGAAGGGGGAACCATGCTCCTAGTGTCTCACAGCCTCCAGGTGATGGCGTGAGGACTTGAATTCAGACCTCCCGAGTCCCGGTCCACCTGGGTTTGTAAAGAGGATCACAGGTGAAAGGGTGAGCCCGAGCCTGCCCAAGTTCTCCAGCTTCCAAACCAGCGTCCTCCTCAGAGTGGCAGAGGGCTGGCCAGGGGCAGCCCCTGCAGGCTGAACATCCGATCCAAGGGATGGTCCCCAGCAGGACCCAGGAAGCAGGTTTCCCCCGTCGGCTCCCTCTCATGCTCTCCAGTGATGCTTTCAAACATTCGCTTCTCTCCAGAACCCCTCGGCTTCTCTCTTCCACCTCCACCCACTCCCCGTGATAACCAAATGTCCCAGCTCTCAGAGAACACAGAAGGATCAAAGGAGAACACAGTCCACGTTCTACCACCAAACCCAGGGACACATCTACTCCGGCACCTGCCCTTGACCTGCGCTGCCTGTCTGAAACCAGCCCCACCACCCACCTTTGAGCCTGGCCCCTCAGCTCCCCAGGGGACCACACCACGTCAATTATCGCCTCTTCCCTGCATCTTCAACTTTCCTTGCTCTATTAGCCTCTGCACCATCATGAAAGCATGGCTAAGATTCTCCTGATTTAAGAAAAACAAACACACAAAACAATAGGATCCAGAAGACAAGTGGGGCATGCCTACCTCCCTGTCCTCCTGCCCTGCATCCCCAAAAAGAAAAGCCATATTTAAAAAAGAAAGAGTGGGTCCATCCATCACCAGGTTGGAGAAACAAGAACTTGTCCACAATTCCTGGAAGATGGGAAGCAGATGGGGTGGAGTTGACAGGAGCGGAGGAAACCACAGAAAAAACCACCAGAGCCAGAGCCACAGAGAAAAAAAAAACCCAAAGTAACCTTGTATTTAGAGGAGACAAATACAGCGAGCAAGGCGTGGAGCGATCGGGAGAAACATTCGTAAAATAACCGTGTTCAGAATCAGTCTTCACTGGAGCCGATGGAGCCCACCTGTCCCCGTACATCAGACACGAGGCTGCGGTGGCATTTCAGGTCAACACCCGGGGACTGCATGCTAAAGAAAGGGAACCCACTTCTACTGGCAATCTTACCCTCTGATTTGCCAAGTGGACGTACAATCACCTTCACTTGGGAGCTAGAAACACTTCTCCAAACATAAAGAATCCTGTTGTGATGTAAGTACAATCCCAGAAATGCCCCAGGTCCATTCACAAGGAAGACAAAAGATATAAAATACCTGGAAATAAACCTACCAAGAAATATTCAAGACCTATGTGGAGAAAACTATAAAAATTTACTGTGGGACATAAAAAATGACCTGAATGAATGGAAAGGCACAACCATAGATCTGGATGGAAACAGTCAATATTGTAAAGGTGTCAGATCTCCTCAAATTAAACTATAAATTCACCGCCATCCCAATCACTATCCCTACAGGAGTGTTTACAGAACTGGACAAGCCAAAGCTAAATTTCATTTGAAAGAGAAAAATGCAAGGGGATAACAGAGAAAATTCTGAAAAAGAAACAGAATTATTTCGGCATTTGTTCTGCCAGATAGGAAAACAGACCATAAAGTGTTTCAAACAGTGTGAAGCAGGTGGACGAGACAAAGAAACCAAAAAGGCAGAGTAGAAAGTCCAGAAACAGACACACGTACATAGAGAAAATCACGAAAATGATGGCGTTTTTAATACATGAGCTCAGGACATCAGGCTCTTCAGCTGGACCAAAAAAAAAAAAAAAAAAATTCAGATCCCTACCTCACATCATGGATAAAAATTACCAGATTAAGAAGCTAAACAGGAAAGACTAAGCTAGAAAAGGATTAGACAATACCCCGTGTTGTATTTGATGTGACCTGGAACAAGGTGATTTTGAACTCATGTAATATGAAAATAATAACGTCCCCATGTTATATACAAAATTGGAAATTCCCCTCAAGTAAAACAACGGTACAGCCAGGCCAGTCAGTAGGGTGTTCCCCTGCTCTATGTACATCCCCAGCTCAGCCAGGCCCTGCTTTACCCACAGGACTATCCAATCCTCTTAGTTACAGGAACTGCCTATGAGCCTGCCCCCTGCCCCAGCCTCTGGTTTCCATGGTAACTGATGAGCCAACCTGACGTCAGTTCCTCATATAAATGGTAGCTGCCTTCTCCCGGGAGTAGTAAAGATTACTGCCACGTCTTGCCTGCCTTCTGCCGTCCACAGCAGGGAGTCGCTCCAGGGCCTTGCTTCATATCCCCTGTCCAGTAAACTATTAATGTCCCTGTCACTGTTACTGGGCTCTCTCTTTGGTCCCCAGGCTGGGCAGCCACAAGGCTTGCAGGTCAACATCCTCAACGAATCAAGACTTGTGGAATTTCAGTGAAAGATGAATTCAGTTAATTACACGTGTCTAGAATATATTACATATCAGTTAAAGAAAAAGATTTTTTAAAGTTAGAGATAACCGATAAGTTGACGACTACATCAATAAATTAAGTTTGTAAAAATGTAAATGTATTACAAACACTAAGTATTTCAGAAAAATCTTTAAAAAAAAAAAAAAGAATTGTGGAATTTCCAACTAGGGCAAAGAGAGCTGACACTACATTTATATTAATGCGGTATGGTGATGCCCCTTTAGCAGATGGAAAGGAGGACCTGCTGTCCTTTGTCATTACTGTGTCACCTGAGCAATGGTTCTCTCATCACAACGTTCAACGGTGTATGATGACTAACGTGCATTATCATTAACATGAACTGATCTTGTGATTCAAAATATATCTGAATCCTTTGACAACACTCTCCAAGCATTTGTTTGAGTGATAATGCTAGGTTTGTGCTAAAACACACCCTGACACACACACACACACACACACACACACCCCTAAACATCAATAACTCTGGGCTAGAGAATGGTGGGGATAAAATTATTTTGAAGACCAAATACTCACCATGATGTGTGTTTAATTTAGGAGTGTAAAATACCAGAAATGTTGCTGGATCCCACTCCTGGGCATATATCTGCAGGAAACTCTAATTCAAAAAGGCACCTGCACCCCAATGTTCATAGCAGCACTATTTTCAACAGCCAAGACATGGAAACAACTTAAATATCCATCAACATATGAATGGATAAAGAAGACCTGGGGTGTGTGTGTGTGTGTGTGTGTGTGTGTGTAGACACACAGAATGGAATACTACTCAGACAAAAAACATGAAATAATGCTATTTGCAGCAACATGAACAGACCTGGAAATCATCATACCAAGTGAAGTAAGTCAGAAAGAGAAAAAAAATGCCATGTGATACCACTTATATGTGGAATCTACCAAAAAAAAAAGGACTAAATGAACTTATTTACAAAACAAAGATAGATTCATAGACATAGAAAACAAACTTACGGTTACCAGGGGGAAAAGGAGTGGGGAGGGATAAATTGGGAGTTTGGGATTTGCAGATACTAACTACTATATATAAAACAGATAAACTACAAGGTCCTACTCATAGCACAGGGAATTATATTCAATATTTTGCAATAACCTATAATGAAAAAGAATATATACGTATAACTGAATCACTATGCTGTACGCTTGAAATTAATAAAGCATTGCAAATAAACAACATTCCAATTTTAAAAAAATAAACTTTTCTGGAAAAAATTCACTCTCATTATAGAGTCATGTCCTACAACTGGAGCTGACCACCAGGAAAAAGAACTATGGACAAACCCAAATTCTCAGCCTAGGCAAGTTTTCTATACCAACATCGGGACCCTGATCAGGAAGGGGTAGGACTCTGAAACTTGGAAGAGGGTCATCTGAGTACATGCACTGGAGAACTTTGCATCCTCTGGGTCTGCAGAAGTGGCCCAGTCCCCTTGGTGAGACTACCCAGGAAGCCTTAAATGAGGCTTATAAATAAGGCAGTGCTGGTCCTTCCAGGATCTGCTGCCCCCTCCCCTCCTGGCCACCAGAAAATTTCCAGGGGCAAATCTCGGTGTGAGTCAACTGTGCTAGGCTTGCAAAGGGACCGGAGGGTTGAAAAGCCAAAGGCGGTACAGGACCCCGTGAACTTGTACCGTGTACCAGCAGGACCGGCAGACTGTGGATGCTGGGGAGAACACACAGAATATACTGCTGGATAAGGGAGCCTCCTCCTTTGATACAGGATTTAATTCTCAGGAAATGGGTCCAAAGACACAGCTGAGATGGCTCTCAAAAGCCTGGAAAAAGTGATGGTTCACATTAAGTGATGCAGAGATGCCAGAACTATCCTTGCAGATGGTGGGGGAAAGGCTCGACCAAGTCATAGCTGAATTGCAGTTTCTGTACCAAACAGGGTATAGTAACTAGGGCAGCTTACCACAGCCTCGGGGAGATGGTTTGTAGTTTCTGATCTAGCAAATGTGCTAGTTTCCTGGGGCTGCCCTCACAGATGACTGCAAATATGGCATTCTCAAATGACACAAATGTACTCTCTCCCAGTTCTGGAGGACAGAAGTCTGAAACCAAGGTGTCAACAGGACCGTGCTCACTCAAAAAGCTCCAAGGGAGAAGGCTTCCCTGCCTCTTCCGGCTTCCGGTGGCTGCCAGCAATCTTTGGCTTGGAGACACATCACTCCAATCTCCACCTCCATCTTTACATCACTTTCTCCCTGTGTGTCTTCCCTTCTCTTCTCAGGACACTTACCACTGGATTTAGGGTCCATCCTAGTCCAAGAGGATCTTATCTTGAAACCTTAATTACATCAGCTAAGGCCCTTATTTCAAATGAAGTCATGTTTATAGGTTCCAAATGGACATATCTTCTGGGGCGGGGGGGAGCACCGTTGAACCCATGACACCAACCCATCACAAAAAAGGATCAGAGCCGTTTGCATTTCTATGCAATGGGAAACAGCACACATTTACAACCTGGCCCTGGAATATGGTAATTCTGATTTCTGTCATAATATAGTCTGAAGTGACCTAAACCATCTGGACACTTCCCAGAACCCAACATTAGTTCCCTGTCTCAATGACATTGTATCAATTGGATCAGATGAGAAAGAGGAGGCAAGTCTTCTGGATGCTTCATAAGATACATGCTCTCCAAAGGATGAGAAGGAAAGGATTCAGAGGTATGCATCAGCAAGGTTTTTAAGAGCCAGGTCATCTGGAGCAGTGAAACATTCTCTCCAAAGTAAAGGAAGAAGGATGGCACTGTGCACCTCCTACCACTGAGGAAGAAGCCCAGTGCTCGGTGGACCTGTTTGGATTTTGGAGGCAGCAGACTCCCACACTCGGGGAGATGCTCCCACCCACCCACTGGCTCATGTGGAAGGATGCTGGTCTTAAGTGAGGTCGAAGGCAAGAAGGACTCTCCAGCAAGTCCACGCTGTACTACACATCCGGCAGCCTGGCATGTGACTTGATGGGCCCCCTGGTGCTGACATGAGAAAAAAAAGAAGGACCTCAAATTAATGACCTCAACTTCTACCTTTAGAAGATACTAGAAAAGGAGAGTCAATTAAATCAAAGTAGAGGAAAGGAAATAATAAAGACTAAGGCAGAAACCAATACAACAGAAAATAGAAAGAAAACAATTTTTAAAAATCAAAGAAACACAAATCTGGTTCTTTAAAAAGATCCATAAAACCAATAAACCTCTAGGCAGAATGATCAGGAAAAAAGCAACTACTAATTACTAATATTAAGAATGAAAGCAGGTACCTAACTATAGAGTCTATGGAAATTAAACTGATAAACTAATATTAAGAGGGAATTTATGTCAATAAAGTTGATAACTTAGATGAAAAGGACAAATGCCTTAAAAGACACAAACTACTAAAGCTTATTTGAAAAGAAATAGATAATGTTCCATAAAAAATTTGATTCATAGCTTTAAATCTTCCCATAAACAAAACTCCAGGCTCAGGTGGCTTCACTGGTGAATTCTGTTAAATATTTAAGGAAAAAATAATACTCCTCCAGAAAAGAGAATAGATAATACTCCCCATTTTCTGAAGCCAGAAGAAACACAGGAGAAATATTTGTGATCTGGGTTTAGACAAATACTTTTTAATAGAATAGAAAAAGCTCGAACCATAAAAGGAATAATTAGATTTCATAAAAAAAAAAAAAACTCTGCTTTACAAAGGATAGTGTTAAGAAAAATGAAAAGATATGCCACAAACTGAGAAATATTTGCAAAACATTTGTCTGATTGAGATAGACGTTCTCAATGAAGGTGACATCACCCTCAAGGGGGCAAAAATTGGTTCTGGGGGGACTAAAATATGTTTTAAATATTATAAAGATGTGTATGTCCCCCCAAAGAGCAATAGTACATAAACAGATAAACAATATATCCATGGCATTAAGTTTCATTTGGTGGTGGGGAGCAGTGTAGGCATTAGGGGAAAATGTCCCAAAAGGCCTGTGGGGGAAGGGGGTGGAGGATAATATTTTTTAAATATATTGCACAACACTGGATAAAATTTTGGATCTAGACTACATAAAACCTCTCTTACAACTCAATAATAAGACAAAGAATCCAATAAAAAGAAATTGGGCAAGAATCAGAATGTATACTATATTAAGAAAGATACACGGACGACAATTAAGTACATGAAAAGATGCTCAACATTATTAGCCGTTAAAGAAATGCAAATTCAAACCACAGCAAGATACTACACCCTTACAAGCACAGATGTTAAGAAGACTGAACATCCAAGTGATGGTGAAAGCGGGGAAGGCCTGGAACTCTCCGGGGAGACATTCCGCCAGTCTTTGATAAAGTCAAGACGTAACTTCACCTTCTGATTCAGCAATTCCACCCCTGGGTGGAAACGGAAAACGTAAGTCTGCACAAGGTCCTATATTGCAGTGTTTGCGGCAGCATTAATGTCAGACGAAACTAGAAACAACCCAAATATCTATTAACCAAGGAATGGATGTGATGAAATACTGATTAGCAATAAAAAGAATGAATCACCGGTAAGTACAAGGACACAAATGAATCTCAGAATCACCGTGGTGTGTGAAAGGAGCCAGACCCACTGTGTGTGACTTCGTTTACATGATATCCTAGAAAAGGCAAAACTGTAAGAACAGAAAGCCAGAACCTACATTTTCACCAGACCCCAGACCACTCCTACGCACAGTGACACTTGAGAAGCTTCTGGTCTGGTCACAGGTTGAGCTGGATGGTGACTGAGGATCCACTATGGATGTCCTCAAGCCCGTTTTTTCTGCCAGCATTCCTGTAATATGAATTAAATATTGCTCAACCTGTGAAATTCGAGCGGGAACACTTTTTTTTCAAGTAAGTTGAATGTATCTAATTTGAAGACTCTAAGATGGTAACTTGCTTTAAACATTGTTGTGGCCATAGGTGTGGGCAAGTCAGCAGTTAAAAAATTAAGAGAAAACATTATAGAAATCTAGGTGTATGTATTCAGATTGCTCCACAAGTGTCTTTAAGTCTCACCGCACCTTTAGAAACTGAAATCGATGTAGCCAACCATACATCACAGCCGTGACTTAAAGGGGAGGGGAAGGATAAGTTAGGGGCTTGGGATTAGCAGATACAGATACTATACACACATATATATAATAGATATATATATAATACTATATATATAACAGATAAACAACAAGGACCTGCTGTACAGCACAGGGAACTACATTCAATACCTTGTAATGGCCTATAATGAAAAAAAAAAAAAGGAAAAGTCCATATTCTTTTCACTCATATATAAATGTATAACTGAATCACTATGCTGTACACTTGAAACTAACACAACATTGTAAATCAACTATACTTCAGTTTAAAGAATAATAATAACACAATTATGAAAATTAAAAAAACACAAGGAAGACAGTTGTAACCACTGTAAGATTCACCCGTTCCAGCCCTTCCAAGAGGATTCAGCGGTGGAATTTCAGGCTCTGTGGCTGATTTCAGGGAACTCTTTGGGGCCAGGCGCCAAGGGCTCCAATCCACCCAGCCCTGGCGCGTTCCAGCAGCACCCCTCACCCAGGACAGCAGCCTCACTTTGGGGGACCCCAGGCTTCAGGGTCTCAGCCTCCTCCTTTTCTTCTCAACCCCTGCTTGCTTCCTCTCCTTCCCACCAACTTCCTAAACTGCCCCACACCCCTTAGCCTCCTGCCAAAGGTACGTTCTTTTGGGTTCTTTCAGGTTCTTGCGGGTTCTCCCACAAGGACCCTCTGGCTCTGACGTAGTGGACAGGAAACTCAGGGAGGCTTGGCAGAAGGTGGGGCCCAGGACTCAGGGAGCTATGAAGGGACCAAAAACCACACCATCCTTTACAGACCTCTGCTGTGAGCCTCAAAGCCTGTCTGCCCTGCAGCTTTTGCATCGTGGTCTCAACAACAGTCAGGTCAACGAGGCCGTTGCCAGTGTCAGTTTCCTAGGGCTGCCCTAACGCATTGCCACAAACTTCGGGGCTTAAAACGTCAGAAGTGTATTCTCGCACAGTTCTGGAGGCCAGGAGTCTGAAGTCAAGGTGTCGGCCGGGCCACACTCCTTCTGAGGCTCTGAGGGAGAATCATTCCCTGTCTTTTCCGGCTTGTGGTGGCAGCCAGCATTCCCGGGCTGTGGGCTCATCACTCTGATCTGTCTCCTTCTCCATCTCCCTTCTCCCCTGTGTGACTCTGTGTGTCTTCTCCCTTTTTTTTTTTTTACAAGGACACCCACTGTATTCAGGGCCTGCTCCAGTGCAGGATAACCTCACCTGGAGAGCCCTACCTCTGTTTACATCTACAAAGACTCTTTCCAGATAGGGTCACATTCTGAGGCTCAGCGTGGGTATATCTTTTGGGGGGCATTATTCAACCGCTACATCCAGGCTCTACTCTTAGTCAATGAACTTGGAGGGATCAGTGCCTCCGTCTTGTTTCCAATCCTCCCTCCACAGCCATTCAGGAAGAATCTCTACTTGATACTAATACCCAGAGTCCAAGTCATTAGGAAATCAAAAACAAACCAAAAACTAAGATTCTCATTTCTTGAGAGCAGAAAGGGCCTGGTCTTAAAAAAAAATCCAGCTGCTGGATCTCCAGTCCCTGAAGTAGAAGGAAGACACTTCCCTTCAACCTTGGGGAAAGTCTACCCTCCCCACAAGCCACCCCGGGAACAGGTCACAGGCCTTCTTCACAGACAAAACAGATTGTGCACTCTCTACAATGCGAGTCCTGGAGTCCAGCCCACACAAAGGAGAGGGGACACTCCATCTCTAGAGGTGACAGCAGCCATATACGCTGTCATTTTCTGAAAGAGAGATATGTCCCTTTCCCCCATTTTAAATTTATTCCATCATTTATTTATATCATTACAGATTCATGGGTATTTATTTTATTCTTTGTGTTATAATCCGATACTGTAGCTATGTATTTTGTCACCAAAATTATCCCAGCTTTGGTTAGAATTTTTAACATTTCATATGATAAAAACCTACAGCCATTTAAGGAGGCTGTGATCAAGGCTAAGTTTGCTTGAGATCATCAGAAATTATTCCCAGGCCTCAAGCTTCCAGACCAGACACCAGAGGAGAAAGGATTGGGGAGTGATGACCCCTAGAGAGAGACCAGGGTTCAAATCCCAGCTCTGCCACTTATGAGCGGTGCAGCTCTGGGGGAGGGGTCAACCTCTCTGTGCCTCAGGTGAAACATCCCCAAAATGGGACGGTTATGATAAAGAATAATACTTCCTACCCCCAATTTTTGTGAGAATCAATGACAACGTTATCTGGAAACATTCAGAACGTAGCTTCGCATCCAGAGAGCATCCAGTAACCGTCAGCCAAGGTTGTCACTGGCACGGGACAGGCGGCGGTGGCTGGGCAGGGCTGGGGTTCCTGCACACTCATCTCCCCCCGTCAGTTCTGGTTCTCTTCATGAGCAGGCAGAGGGCCCCCCACACCCAGGAGGAAAGGAAGAGCCTTGCAGAGAGAGAAGAGGCAGGAGGCCTGACTTCTGGAGCAGCCCACCTGTGGCCCCACCACGGGAGCCACCTGTGTCACCCTCTGGGTCCGAGTCTTCTCATCCGTAGGGATGGGCTCAGGAAGCTGTGCTGCCTTTCTCGGTGATGGACACGTAAGAGCTCTGGAAACCGCCGAACTAGGGGGGCCTGACAAAGCTGCGAGTGGTTGATTCTCAAAGCTGTCTCCCCAGGCAGGGGGTCCAGATGCTCTTCCTATCCTGGACACCCTGGTCTGTTCAAGGGGTCCCCTTTCAGGCTTCAGCCAGTTCTAAAGACCCCCACCTGCCTGCCTCCTCTGCTCTGCCCCCAATGTCCCAAGCAGAAGCCAAACTGAGAGACACAGACATAGAAAACAAACCTATGGTTACTATGGGGGAAAGGGGGCAGGAAGGGATAAATTAGGAGTTTGAGATTTGTAGATGTTAACCTCTCTATATAAAATAAATGACAGCTTTCTTCTGTACAGCACAGGGAACTATATTCAGTATCTCAGAGGAACCTAAGTTGAAAAAGAATATGAAAAGGAATATATGTATGTACATGTATGACAGAAACATTATGCTGTACACCAGGAATTGACACAACATTGTAAACTGGCCTATGGCTGGCATCTGTCAGGCCAGAGTGACAGAAGCAGGACTGTGCCTCATGCCCTTCTCCTGAGTATTAAGTAGCTGGGAGCCCATTTCACAGCCCTGGAAACTGAGGCCAAAGTGAACAGCCCGAGTCAACACGGGAAATAAGTTTCCAATTAAGGACACACCCCGGGTCTAGACCTCCCCCAGGAAGTCCACCCTGACCACCATCCCACGGCAGCCATCATCTCTCTGGGCTAGGGGAGTAGCAGGAGGTGGCTGGAATGAACCACCTCTTTTCTCCCCTCCACATCTGCTCTTCCCACCCTGATCTTGTTCCCTTGGGAGTTAGCTTGGAACATCCACACAGCCCCCTCCAGAAATCCAAACCTTTCTTCCAGGTTCCCCACACCACCTCCCACAGGAAGCCCTGTGGACCAGATGAAAACCCCAGAGAGGGAACCTGAGTTTGAACTCTGACTCCGCATCGCTTAGTGGAGACATCTTGGGTGAATTACCGATTTCATGACATGGAGGTACCAATGCCCACCTCACAGGAAAGTCACAAAAACCAGGTGAATGTCTGTAAAGCACTTGCCTTGGGAAACGTTTATGAAGTGGTAGACAGTCCTCTCTGGTCTCCCCCCAGCAGAACTTGCAGAATAGCACAGTCTCGTCCTGCATCATCCAACCCCCAGGCATTCAGCAAGTCCTCGTGGAGTTCCTGTTATGAGTCAGAATCCGGGAACCCAGTGCTAAGTGAAAAGCAACAGGGCAGCTCCCACGGAGCTTGCAAGGAGCCATCAGAGTGTCACATGGATGTACAATGACAGCTGGGATGGGCACCATGTTGCCCTGAGAGCCCCTACTTGGGGAACTTGATGGAGCCTTGGGGGTCTAGTGAGGCTTCCCCCAAGCCAGTGGTGCTTAAGTGAACCTGGAGGGGTCACCAGGAATGAGCAGGTGGGGACCAGCGCAAAGGCCACATCGCAGCTCCCGGTGGAAGCCCAGCATCCCTGCAAGGGAGGTGGAGGGCAGAAGGGCCGGTGGGCCAGGTGAGCTCAGGGACATGGGTGACTGAGGGAGCCGGGAAGCTCTGTGCTCAGGTTGGAACGAGAGAAGCCATCCAGAGGTGAGCAGCCTCTTGCGTCCAGAACATTGTACCCCTGTCCACCCCAGCTGCCAGAGGGGAGTCCCCATGCTCTCTATTCATTACCTGACATACCTAATTGCCTGGTGACATTTCCCATATTATAGACAAATGTGAATTATGGGCCCAGCTGTTCCCCTTCTCCTCACCAAGAATCGGTTGATAAATATGTTTATTCGAGGTCAGCCCGGCCTCATCCATTAGAAATATTGTTTTTCTAAACATTACATTGATTTAATTTAACTCTAATCAATTTAAAATGGTTCTGACAATTAACAAAAGCTTCAAATATGACCTTAAAGTAATAGGATTCATTAGCTATGTTTAGGATTAAACTTACCCTAATAGGGCAATTTTTCTTCCGAGGGTATTTGGTAAGCGACTAGTGGTCAGTCAAAATGAAATCAATTATTATAAATTATACAGTGAAAGTTGATTATGTATCCCCTGCTAATTTGTATAAATAAGGGTCTCTGACAATGGGAGTAATTTATTAATAACTATCTCTACCCCAACCCGGTATCACACTTCATGTAACAGCTGCCAGGGCATCTGTAACCCATGAAGTATTATTTTCCAGGGCTGCTCGCGATGTATGCTAATTAAACCCATAATTAATTGGAACAGTTATAGTTAAGACACAATGCTGGCGCCCTTTGCCCTATTATTCATGACAGTCAACTCATTCAAAAGGCAATCTGATCAAAAATTCATATGCTAGCTCGGGCGCCCCGAAAGGCAGGCGACCGTACTACAAAGGGGGCCTGTGCTGTGACAGCTGGTGTGCCGGGTGGGGAGCGAGGAGCCTCGGTCAGAATGCCAGCCCCGAGAGCGTCTGGGCTTCCCACCCTGCCACCACCAGCCAACGCCCTGCGCAGAAGGACCCGAGACTCAGCGTGGCTGGGTGGAGGGGCTGAGACAGAACATCGAGGCCAGACCTCACGAACTGGTGGCCCACAGGGTGTTTAAAAAAGAACCCAAAACTCAGTTTCTTGCCAGAATTTTACAACTCTTGGAAATCTCACTTCTCTTGGAAATTCCTGACTTTGAAAAATCACAGTCCTCCGGGACTGCTTCTGCCACTCTTTTTATCACATCAACGCCTTTCCTTCACTTTCGTTACCTGACTGGTCCCTGTAGGCAGTGAGCTTGAGAGCTAAGGTCTAGGAAACCTCCCCATTTTATAGACGGAGAAACTGAGTCCCAGAGAGACAGTCTCATCAAGGAGCTCCAAGCAGTCCGGGTGTGCCTGGTCTCATGAGCATCCAGGTGGAGCTGGGGGCCTGAGAGGAGGTTGGATGTTTGCAGGCGGAAACCACAGACTGAGCCCCACTAATCCCAGATTCTTTGGGATGGGCTGGCAAAGGGTGGTGGACATTCTTCCCAACCCCGACATGGGCTCTCTGAGGCGTGCAGCTGAAGGAGGGGACCGGACCAGAAAAGTCCTTACAACTAAAATGGCATGGGCACAAAAGAACGTTCAGCTTGGAATGCCTGTGAAAATATCCGTCATGTGAACCGTTCAGTCCTCTAGGGGACTGGCATGCCTCCGGCTGGTGGGGATGGATGCTGAGCAAGCAGGGATGATACAGCTTTTGCCCTCTGGTCGGCCTCCTACTGGAGCTGATAGAATGAGTGTAAAGCATTGGGGAAGGGGGGATATAGCTCAGTGGTAGGGTGCATGCTTAGCATGCACGAGGTCTAGGGTTCAATCCCCAGTCCCTCCATTAAATAAATAAATAAACCTAATTATTAATAAACCTAGTTACCCACCCACCCCCCAAAAAAACATAAAGCACTGGGGAGATTGGGGAAATCTCAGGAGTCTTGGGGGCAGTCCCCTTGGGGAGAAGGGCAGACTGGAGCCCTAGAGGTGAGCTGGGCCTTCCTCTGCACTCAGGCAGGTGAGCATAGCATTTCTCCCTCCTGTGTCAGCCTGAGGCAGGCAGTGGCAGTTTGGTGAGGATGAGCGGTAGGGATGCAGCAGGTCTGAGGCCCCAAAGGCCTTGTTGGTGGGAAGCTTCAGGTGACTGGTCAGGAGCTAGAGACCAATGTCTGAGGCCACTCAGGAATTCTGACAGCCCCAGAAGTCCAAGGAAAGTCAGCCTCTGGGACACCCCACACCCTGCAACTTAGGGAAAGGCCACATGCATCCCAAGGGCGGGTCCGCCTCCACCCAGGAAAGCCTACAGGACTGGGGACCCAGCACAGCCCCAGCTGGCTGCTCCCCACCCAGCTGTTTCCCACTACTCAGCTTAGCAAACAGTGCCCCATGTCGGGTGAAGGCCTGGCCCAGTCTGGGGTCCAGGCCAGCTCTGCTCTACGAGGGGGCCTGCCCCTGGGCACCACCCTTCCTTCACAGCCTGCAGGGGCTCCGACTATAAAAATGAAAGGTCGGACTCAGCAGCTCCAATGACCCAGGTCCCTGACGTTAACGGTACTGCAGACAAGACCTGCTTACAGACTTGACCTTCTGGAGAGTTTTCTCATCCTGGGCTGGGCCTGGGTTTTAAAGAAACAGAGGGGACACACACACACACCCCCCCACCTTGAGCTGGGGGTGACTCATCAGTCACTGAACTTTAACTAAAAAGGAAACTTTGTCCAAACTCATCAAAGTGGGTACTTAAAATACTCTATGTAAATTATACCCCAGTGAAGTTGGGGCTGAGGGGTAAACTGAGGCACGTGAATTTTTTTTTTTTCATAAGTTTATTTGAGCATTGGAATCAGCACCAAACCAAAAGTTGGATTAGAAACGGGAGAGGTTTCTACAGAGAAGCCGCGGAAGCAAAGCAAGGAAATGATTTGATTGGCGACAGCTGCAGCTGGCGCCTGGTTTGGGAAAGTCTCATTGGCTGTTGCGGTCGGCTGGCCTTCACTCCTTGGATTGGAACGCATGACCCTGGCTTAGATTTTGGTTGGGTACCAAGGCAAGAAAGCTGCCCCAGTCCAATGTCCTCCTTGCTTAGTTACTTTTACACTGTTTTGTTTTGTTTTAAGGAGGGAGTGGAAATCGGAGAACCGCTTTGGAAACAGGGTGGCAGTGTCTGCTGAAGTTAAACTCACACCTCTCCTTCGACCCAGCAGGTTAGTTCCTAGGTGTTCCCAGGAGGAAGGCTTACGAGCACACACTAAAAACACACTCCAGAAGGCGCACACCAGCATTATGCATAACAGCCCCAAATTGGAAACAGCCCGAACGTCCATCAGCAGAACCAATAAACAAATCACAGTGTATTTATGTAAAGGGCATGACAGAGCCATGAACTAGAACCACTGATATACACAAGTGAGCGAAAATCACACACACACCACTGAGCGTACAGGATCCTGTCTCCCTTTACAAGGAGTCCCAAAGCCGGCAAAAGGAGCCATGGTGACATAAGTCAAAATAGTGGTTATTGCTGGGGGAGGGAGAGGAACTGACCTGACTGGGAGGAGCAACAGGAACGTGACCAGGTGCTGGAAAAAGCCCCCGAGGTTGCCCAGAAGGTTGTATGGACGTGTGAATGAAATTTGTGGAGATCTGCCCAAAAGACAGGTGCTCTAAGACAAGGCGCATCTCAGTAATGGCCGCAGCCCCACGCAGACACGCCCGTGGTGGGCGGGGCGTCTCCAGGCTCCGCCCACCGGTGGGGCCTGGGCTCCCCGAGATTCTGCTCAGCTCTCCGCCCGAGTGCTGGCGCCCCTCGCTGGCAGGGAGGATGGCATGCTCTCTGCGCGCTGGCCAGAGTACGACTCCAAACGCAGGGCCGCACCGCAGAGCGTCAGATCCGGCCCTTATCGGGTGGACAGGGGTAACCCTGCCAACGGCTCTGTCGGAGGGGAACCTGGACGAGTCAGGGTTCTACAGACGTGTCCAGTAAGACAGCAGAAGCCAGTGGGACCCAAGAGAACCATCTTGGGCAGAACTCCCCCAACCCCAATTACAGTTAATGCCAGGTATCTGGAGCCAGACAGTCCTGAGTTTAAGTTTCACTGGCTCTGCCTGGGCCTCAGTTTCCTCATCTGGCAATTGGGGGGGAGGTTCTTGTGGGAATGAGAGTACATAAAGGAAGCACCTGCCCCAGGGCCTGATGTTCACCAGATGGGGACCCGGCGACCCAGGGAGCAGACAGACTCGCTTCACTCAGGGTGTCAGGACCCTGTGATTGCGGGACTCCATGCTGGTTCCTCCTCCAGCCCCAACACCCTCAAGGCTGTTCAGCCACCAGCGGGAACACGTTCAATCCTGCGATTCCTTCCTCGTCCCTTGCCCTGGGTGTCAGGTCACAGCACTGCCCACTGCTGCCCGTGGTGTTGGCCCATCTCTCAGCCTCCTCCATCCCCAGGTGTCCAAGCACACCTCCCCAGCCCTCCTTGTCCAGACCCCCAGCATACAAGGCCAGAAAGGACAGTGACATCTGGGAGGGCAGAACCTCCTTGTTCTCTCTTCTCCACAGTGAGCAGGCAGCAGGCTCTGTGCCCGTGGCCTCCAGGGAGGGAACTAGCCAGGACATCCCGGTCCTGCCAGGCCCGAGGACAGACGGCTTATACTTCCGGGAGCCCCACAGTAGAATTCTGGTTGACCTGTAACTCCTGCCAAATCCCTTAGCTCCTTTGGCCTCAATTTCTCCACCCGTAAAGTGAACCTCTCCATTCTGTGCATTCAGAGGGCAAGGATGAAGGCTGTGAGGGTCCTGGCAGCTACACGGAGGACTGAACACCTAACGGAGAATGGAGGGGGAAAGGCCAGCATAGTCCCAGCCGAGTCTGTTTACACCAAACCTCCAGGAGCACGGTTCTCTTCCTTGGCCACCTGGCGCCTGCCGACTGCTCGGCTGCGTCGTCTCCCAGGCATGATCCTGGTGGTTTGTGCCATCCTTTCAAGACCACCCCCCCCCCCAATATCACAGAATGGTCCTCCTGCTCTGGCAGTAACTTCTGATTTGATCCAGCCATTGGCAGTGTCCCTGGGGCTCCTCACTGGCCCGCTCGCACCTTTGAAGTGGTGAGGTCTCACCAGCCTCCCTCTCTGGGCCAGCTGAAACCCCCTCCCTCCCTGGGGTCCTAGACACCCTCTGATCTCCACGGCCCCTCCAGTCTCCCTCCCCTGCCCCAGAAATAGTCCTTCCCCGCCAGGACTGCCAGGAGAGAACTTCAAAACTGGTGGACATCTTCCTCACGCTAAATGACTTCCCAGAATACCACTCAAACTCCCCAACATCCCAGCAGTGTTTGACTTACAGCTCCCATCTGTTAGCTCCTTCTCATAAATGGCCCCTGCCCAGCACTGTCCCTGCATATCCTGTCCTTCAGTCAAACGTGGGTTTCCACTTGGATAACACCAACCAGGGAAAAAAAACGAGAACCTAAAAATCACTTGCGGTCCCTGTAACCTACGCAGTGTGTGTTCACTGCTGGCAAACTTTTCAGGACACCCATACAATTCTTTGTATAAACAGAATGAGATGTATTATGATACGTGTTTTTATAATCTACTTTTTTTCACCTAATATAATTGCAGAACTTGGCTCATGTCATTACAAGATGATGTTCTAGAAGCCTCTTCAATGGCTGCTGAGTACTCCACAGTCTAGCTATGCCAGAAATTGATCAAGGTCCTGCACACTTCAGTCTCTCAAGTTTATCCACATCGTAAACAATGCTGCCTGTGGTCTTATCGCTCATCTTGGGCATCCCTGTGATCACGTCCTTAGAAAAACGTCCTTGCAATAGAATTGCCAGGTTGAAGAAAAACATTAAGGCTTTTGAAAAATAAGTACACATTCTGAGCATCCACGTGGTTCACAACCTGTACGTAATTGTTTAGGGGCTGAGGAAGAACCAAAGCAAGGGACATCAGCGGTCTGAGGAGGGGTCTGTGAACGCACCAGACCCAAACACTCTCAGAAGTGAACACGGAGAGGGAGCGGTGGAGACCCTGAGTGTCAGAGGACAGCAGAAATGATCGTTCGATTGCCCTATATTAACGGATGGAGGAACAGGCTCAGAGAGAGGCCACCCAGGAAGGTTCTGGACTCTTTCCAACACAGCCCTGGGATTTCTGTAAAGCAAGCCCTGCTCGGGAGGAACAGACCAAGGTGGCAGGCTGTGCCTGGGTGTGGGAGCGTGGGCTGGTCTTACCCCACCTGCCAAGCAGAGCAGGAGTGAGAGATGGTGGCTGAGAGCCAGGGTGACGTGACTTACAGCAGCAGTAATCAGTATGAGCACCCAGGATGCGCCAGGCACTGGTCCAGGTCTTTGGGTCTGTGATCACTTAATCCACACGACAAAGTGAGTGAAGGTGGGAGCTGCTATGGCTTTGTGAGAGATGCCTGCTCTGGCTCACACAAAAAGCAGTTCATGACAGCCTTAATCCACACACAAGCCCTTTCTATATTTGCTGGGGGGAAAAAAGTCTTTTCCATGATGGCAGGGTCTTGGGCAGTGGTTCTCAAACTTTAGTGTGTACAAGGTTCACTTGGTGGTGCAGAGGACATGTTCAAAGTGCAGATTCCAGAGCCCCGCACTGAGAGTTTGATTCTGTACCTTTTGTGTGGGACCTCTGAGCCTGCATCCTTAAGGCCCCAGGATGGCTCAGATGCAGGCGGTCCTCAGACCTCTCTTTAGGAAACACTGATGAGAGTGTGGCTGATTTTCATACTGAGACTCTAACAGCGTTAGCTGTAGGAAAGTCAGTACAGCAGATATTAGGCTCACACTGACCGCTTTTCTGCCAGAGAGGAGTGTTTCTAGTGAAGGGAGAAATGCACACCAAGTTAGGGGCTTGGCCTCAGGATCCCACTAGCTACATACTCTCTTCCCATAAAGCTAGGGATCTGCATTTCATTCCTCCTCAGATCCCGGAGAGAAGCCCTCACACCCGACCTTACGGCATTTGCCCAGCAGATGGCACTAACTCATTTCAAATACTGTTTGTCAAAGGCGACTGAAAGCTCAAGATGGATGGAGAGACAGAGAAAGGGCAGGACAGAGACAGTGAGGGGACAGCCACCAGCAGGAACGTCCCACACTAACCAGCTGTCCTGAAATGACACAGGCGAAACTTAAACCCTCCTGGATGTAATTTGTAATCTGGTGTGCAGCCTTGACTAATTGCCACATTTGTTTTCAGAAATCACCTGCTGCTTCCCGAACCTGGGATCTGGTAGCTGGGAGTTAAGATCTAGGATATTGCCATAACCTAGTATGACCACAAGGTGGCGGTGCTGCCCCAGGGGGACAAGCGCAAGAAAATCTAAATCTTAAAAAGCAATCTAACGACTTGAGAGGATGTCCTGAAAACAAGATCGTGGAGGAGAAAGAAAGGAGAGGGAGAAAGAGACAATGTTGGTTAGATATACAACCTGTCTATCGAGTGCATAATTATACTAGTACCACTACAGCCGCCGCTGCCAGCGGGGAGGGGTTACTGCGTACCAGGCTGAGATAAGCACTTTACATACATACATACATGGTTTCATTTTGAGCTCATAAAGCCTTATGAGGGGAGTTCCACGACGTCTCCACTTCTGAGAGGAGACATTATGTGGGGAACCAGAGGCTGGGACCTCCTGTATTTTCTCAAAAGAACTGGGGACAGTGGTCTAGTTCTGGCCACATCAACAATAGTGAATAGGGTGGCTTCTATGCATGGAAGGCTGAGAATTCCTTCTTTCACCAAGCAAATATTTGAGTAACTACTTGTGACAGGCTCTGTTCAAGGTGCTAAGGAAAGAGAACTGAAGGAACCAGAGACAAATCCCAGTCTCTAGTGCAAAGAGACCACAATAAACCACTAGGTCCCAGGAGAGATGCCGCAGAGAAAGTAAAGAGCCCTGGGGCCAAAAAGTGCCTGCAGGGGCATTTTAGAGGAGGCTCCCACCAGCCTGCAGAGACACTTGTTCAGTTTTCAGGAATTCATAAGCCAGTTCCTAAACACATCCATTAAAGTTAAATTATATAAACTTACAGTAAGTTATATTTACAAGTTATAATTAAGTCATATTGAAAACTCATCACTTCCTAATTATTTTACATTTTGTAACTGTCTATTGGTGAGCACACTTCTTCCGTAAAGGACCAGACAGTAAATATCATATTACAGTTGCTGTGGTAACTGCTCAACTCTGCCATTGGAGCAGGAGAGTGGCCGTAGATATGTAATATGAATGGATGTGACTGTCCTCCAATAAAACGTTATCTACAGAAACAGCTCTGGTCTGGGTTTGGTCCCCCAGCTGTAGTCGGCAGAGCCCTCAGTCTGTGCTCAGGTTTTATGTCTGTCATATGTGTGCTAATCCAACCTGCATCTCCTCCCGGTGCCACCTTCAAGGATGTCACACTGGCAGCTTGCTGTCGGCCATGGTGAGAATATTTCCACCTCAAAACTGGCAAACGCTGCAGATCAAGGCTTTTTTTCCCTCCCTGGAGAGCTGGCTGTTAAACATTTACCAGCACGCCACTGGCTAATGTGGTGTGGGGAGTCCAGGGAGGTGACCTCTGCACGGGAACCTGAAACTGCACTTAATCCTTCCATCCTGCAGCTGCCTCTCCCACCCCCTAGGGGTAAAATACAGGGCATAGCTTGGAAATTGATCTGAACAAAACAGTCCAAAGTTCCCAGAGATGGCCAGAGAGAGTGAAACACACACTTGTTTAAATTATGTAGATTCCAATCTCATCACCCCCACACACTCCACGGAGCAGGCTTGCCTGTCTTTGGCCATTTAGGACGCACAGCCAAGAAGCCACGCATCACCGCCCGAGGTCTGACCTTTATTCCTCAGGCTGGTGAGACCCTGCTCGCCATCAAGTGAAACCCACAAGGTTCAACCTCAGAGGTCACATTCAACGTCTCGCAAAGTGGGGCGGGATGGAGGGGAGGGACTCAGGAGGCCTCCCCGGGGAAGTCAACTTCAACCCAACCCTTCAGACTCGAGTTCAGCCTCTCACTGCTTTGGAAAAGGCAGTATGTGAAACAGACTTGGGTGTTATTTGTAAGGGGACGGTTTGATGCATAAAATTTAAGAGTTTTCATAAACTCCTAGAAAAACGGTGAGGTCAAAGCAGTGGACACAACTTGCAAATTTCTGTGGTCTTTTGTGATGGAGGTCACGAAGGCTGGGTGAATTACTCTATTTCTGTGATGTCCAGTTCAGTCTTCACTCACCTAATTACTTCAGTTAGACCTCAAACTACTCCCCCTTCCTTTAAAATTCACACTGCAAAACAGTCCTCCAAAGCTGGCAACTCACATAGACCTGACTGTCCACAATTCAGTGTGAAGGCTGCCTCCCAAAACCAAGTCTCTTCCCAAGAACTCTTCTGCCTTCCTACCTCATTGACCTGGCAGGTTTTCTTTATAACCTCTAAGTGTGTACACACCTTGGAATACTTCCTGAACAGAATAGCACCTTCATTATGCCACTTGAAGGAGATCTTCGTTCAAGCCCTCTGCAGAAGTAGTGTAGTTCACTCTATTTTCAAATCCTTTCTCTTGCCTCCAGCACACATCCCATGTTTATTTCCAAGGCTCTTTCTCAAGAGTCTAGGCCAGGAGCTTTACAACAGACTTTCTACTTCCCCTTTGGAGCATCTCCAAGTCCATAATCCTCTTTTATCAGGTTCCACCAAGGGGTGACAAGTGGATTGTGTTTCCTGCAGAAAACTCCATTCCTCCTGACAATTGGCTCCCAGTCCCAGCTGCATGTTGGGCCAACGGAACGAGTTGTGAAAAACACCACGTGCCTGGCCCTGTCTGCAGATCGAGTGGGTTCGGGCGGGCACAGGCACGCATTAGCTCTAAAGCCTCCCTATGTGAATTCAATGCGCAGCTGGGCCGGAGAGCGGCTGCTGTAGGCAGCATGTGCATTCCTCAGGTTTGAATGAGGGGAACATGCCTCTGCGAGCCCGGCCCCAGGACAAGAGGCCTAGCGTGGCCATGGTCCTCAGCCAGCCGGGCAGCCCTCCTTGGACAAGTTCTCGCTTTCACTTTATGTCCACCATCCACAGGGATGCAAAAGTGTGTGAACTATCCCTGTGCACTCACACGCCCACGAAGAGTCAGGAAAAAAAATGGGATCTACGGAAAAGCAGGCAAATCCTTGAGTCCGAACAAAGGAAAATCAGAATGATGTTAAAATGGCAAAGTTTCATTATCACCAATGTGCCATTTGGCCATGGGATTTTCAAACAGGAGAGAGTTCTTGAATGTACTATATTAATACAAATATTGTCAACTCGGACCGTTCTAGCTATAATAAGTGACAAACTCCAAACAGTGATTCCTGAGGAAGGCTTGCTGTATCAGTTAACTAAAAGAAGATACAAGTTTCAGCCAATGTAGCATCATGTAATCATTCCTCTGGGTGATACAGAGAAGTGGAGCCTTTAGGTGACCCCTTCGCAGCTGTGAGGGACCGGGACACACTCGTCTATAGCACACAGCTTTGGGCCCATGTTTAGAGGTGAACAGTGCTGGCTGGAGTGGATGAGAGACTGAATTGAGCAGAATCGAGCTTTAATTAGGTTTGGAGCTCAGAGATGCCAAGTTACTTCAAGAAATTACACGGAACCGTGATGCCAGGAGGGGACCCAGAGACGACTGGCACATCTCCCAGAAAAGAAAAAGGCTGTGAGGTTTTCTAAAACTACCGTGATGATGGCAGAGACTTGGCGAAGACACAGGTGTGCCCGGGACAGACTTTTCCTCAAGTGATCTTTCCTGGCACCACTGCAAACACTTAGGAAGTTGTGCTCAACTCCAGTTTTCCCAGAACCCAGAACCCTTCCCCAAAGAAATCAATGAAAAAGAACCATAAAAATTTAATTTTAATGATACAGAAATAGTATATATAGTACATTTCTTTCCACAGCAGCACTTCAATCATCTCTAAAAAATTTAACAAAATTAAGGCTAAATCAGAGCAATCTGATAGTAAAGGGATATTTTATGTGGTTTTATTTTTAAAGAATGTCTTCATAAATATAGAATGTTTGTCAGGCCAAAAAAAAAAATGTTGAACAAGATACCAAATATGGGAAATGTGATACAAAATGTGCTCCTTTATACCAATTTGCCCAGACCTACTTGTTCCATGGGAATTTCCAAACGGGATTTTTTTTTTTAATGAATGTTTATGACAGGATGCTAAGACTTTCAGGAGTACTATAGGCCATTTTAGAAAATGAAACCAAGGACAGTTGAGTCCCCAATACAGTCTCTCTCAAAAAAACACAAGTGGACGGGGTTTAAAAGTGCAAGAGAATCACATGTGAAGCTGTGTGCTCCAAAGAACAATCCCTCCGGACCTGGCCTGCCCCTGACCTGTGTTACAGGATGACGTTAAAATACAGTGAAACAAAAACAGCATCACTGACAAGACAGAGGGTCAGGAAAGCAAATGAGGTTCTTGAGTGACCTGCTCCAAATACTGACGTTTACTGCGCCCAGAGGAAGGAAAGTCTTTCTTTACCATTTTTTCCCCTTTTCTTTGCCCATGTTTGCTGGTTAGCTCTTTACCACTGCTTTCTGACTCAAGAGAGACCCTTCAGCTATTCCAGGATTTTAGAGTAAGATGAAGAGTCTTTTTTTCCTCTTTTGCTTTCCAACAGAAGTTCAGAAAGGAAACCAGACAACACAAAGCTGACCCCCCGCAGGCAGCCCCACTCTCTGAAGCCCCAGCCCCTGAGCAGCCACGCCACCCCAGGAGGCACAGAGAACCAGCTCTCAGGCCGGCCCTCCCTCCCCCCGCCCGCTCTCCTGCACGCTTCCGCTGTGCCACACTCTCCCCCACCACCCCCACTTGCCTTGGGGAATTCAAGTATTATTTTCTTTGAGGGAGAATGGTGAGCGTGTTGTTAACATCTCCTCAAGAAGGTGGTCTCATTTTTCATTATAAGCCTTACAGCCCCCCTACTTTAACAAGGACATTTTACTTTATGACAAGAGGACCTATTACCCCAGAGAAGAATCTTCTCATAGAAGGTTAACATTTTCATCATAAAGTAGCAGATAGTTTACATTTTTTCTTTCGCGTGACAATTTTGTTTTTCCATTTCTTTGGTTCCCAGAGCCTCAATTTCCCCTAAAGAAATTAAACGAATGGCAAATGTCCAAGTAAATAACATCCAATATCCTCTTAAGTGTGTTCCCAAGACAGGAAACAGCGGCGTGAGGCATCGATACTAAAACTCATTTCTGACAGAAATTCACGTGCAAACACAGAGACACAATATGAGAAACATACAATTACCCACATGTATGCAGAGTCATTAACACAATAACCTTGTGCAATCACACAGTCACATGAAGAGAAAGTTTTCCAGATCTTTTAGTTCAGGGCTTTTCAAGTCTGGCTGAGGGCCAGGTTCACCTGGCGGAGCTTCTGGCACTTCCTAGACCCCATTCCTGAAGAATCTCATCCAGCAGGCATGCATGGCTGGGAACCCAGAAATTTGTATTTTGTCCTATGAAATTCGATATTCCCACCCTTTGCTATATAGTGGAGGACACTAAGGTCCAAAGAAGTCAAGATGTTGCCCAAAACTAACAGAGCAAGCGATGGAGAAAGGGCTAGACCCCAGGCCCTTGTCCCCTGGCCCACCACTCTGTCACACCTCGCTGCCTCCCAGAGCATCCCCGGACCTGGCACCTGACACATAGGCTAAGCAACCATGAGGAGATACTCTGTTGGCAGAAGCAGGTGGTAAGCTGCTTGAGGGCAGGGACCATGCCTCATGTTCCTTTGGTCACAGTCCTAGGTAACAAGTGTCTGAGAAATACTTGCTGGTAGGCAGTCACTCAGCTAAGGCCCAATTCTGAATTCCCCACTCACATCTGTCTACGATCACCCAAGCAGATGCGAAATCATCTAGCTGGCTATCAAAATCCACCAGAGGAGGGCAGTAACGCCTCTGAACTGGTGAAGACGCCATGTTCGCCCAACAGGAATCTGAGCAACAATGCAAGTGCCATGAGATTAACTACCGTATCTTCCCCTTGTGCCTGAATTATGTGAATCATGTGAAAAAATAAACGAATCAATAGGATGGAAAGAAGCTATTTACCTATAACATTTGGCAAATATGAATTATAAAAATCCTAATCTAGCCTAAGGAGAGAATCTCTAGCAATTGTAACCACTATATTTTTTTGAGTTTTATTACTGTTTCTCTTGGATTGCAATGGATATTCCCAGTCTTTTTTTTGGGGGGGGGGGTTATTATTTATGTATTTTCTTAATCAAGGTACTGGGGGTTGAACCTAGAACCTCATGCATGCAAGGCATGCACTCTGCCACTGAGTTATACCCTCCCCCCGGGTATTCCCAGTCATAAAACATTCTTTTGTGGATGGAGTCCAACTCCTTTATAAAGCTGATAGTGAGGGACTGAACACATTATGACATGGTTGCTCTTCTCTCCCCACGCCCCATAAATATAAACTCTCACACACAGACAGACACACTCACATGTGTCTATTTAATGGCGGTGGGAGAACATGACTTGTCTTATGATCATTCTACTATATTGCCATCTTGATTGTAGACATGATAGGATACATGAAGAAAGGATAACCAAAACATTTAAAAAGCCAACAGGAAAATATTTTTTTTTAAGTTAAGGCTAAAAATTAAATAAATCAACAGGCACATGGGCCACTGGTGTCACACAGCCCGGCCCTGCCTGTGCCCACCTGACACCCAGGGCTCTGCGGGAGCAGGAACAAGGAAGGACTGCCTGGGGGTGGGGGTGGGGGAGCACCTAGGGCCGGGAAGGACCCTGCCTCCAAAGGAACCACCATAGCAGGCCCTGCATCCTCTACTGGGTGCTCACTCCCCAGGTGATACTAAAAGGATGGGAAGCTCTACTTGTAAAAATTGTCCTTAGAAACCATGTGTGGCTGAGGCCCCTCTGCTCGAAAGAGCCTCCACGCCCACGTGAGAGGAGCATGCAGCCACACACGTCTTCTTCAAGTCTTCTGTCACGAGGGGCCAGACAGGACAGACCTTCCTCAACTTTTTTGTTTTAATTTTTACAGAAAAGGAACTGTCTTCTCTTTCTTTTTAAAGACTTTTTAAATCGAGTCTTACCTATATGAAGATTCCTAATCATTCGTCCAGATGGTCTTTTACCACCACATGGATAAGCTCCTTCACCCGTTTACACATATTTATGAAGGAGTGACTGGACTGGTAGAAGGTCAGGGCTAGAAATGACCCAGGATCATGCATCCCACGCCCCTCACTTGCCCCGGAGAAGGGGCAGGGCCAGCCCCACAGCCCAGGTTCTCACCCTTGACCCCGGGGTCTAGTATCTGTCTCACCACCCTACCCAGGCACTGAGCAAAACCTCATACAAAAGTTGTGTATCTTTTCATTTCAAAAATGAAAACAATTACAAGATGAAAGAATTTTTGTATCTTACTATGATTTATAAAGCTAATAAATATTAGCAAAATGGAATGACAATCAAAGGGTAAACATGACTTTAAAAAAATAACTGCAGGGTTTATGAAGATTCTTTCCCTTTTTTTTTTTTGACATTCAATGTTTTATGAAGTCATATGCTATACACATATGACAATTTCTGTCTTTCTGCATGGTTAGGAAGTCATTCCAGAGAGACAACAACGCCACACACAACACATTCCACAGCACTGACATTTATAACCTACGCTTCTAGTCTACAGCGGCCACTGGTGAGCTGGACACACACTACGGACAGGAGCTAAGAAAACACTCATTTTCTACTTATTTAATCAGAAGGAGGGCGAAGCTGCTGCTAACGTTCATTAAAATATCTGATTCGTAACTGTCATTACCTCAAGGGAAATCAAAATGAATTTAGTGAGGGGACTGATTGATCAAATGTAAGTTCTGAACAATCCTACATAAAATAGTAGAAGTTTAGATATCCAATACATCTCTTCAGGGAAATTTCAGTGAGTAATCCTATATGCCAAATTAATGTTCACGTTTGCATAATATATTATTTATGTTTGATATGTTTGATAATATATTTATCACGCCAATATTTTAGTAAAATTTACTGTACCTCATTGCATAAAATAGAGTCTTTAAAAAAAAAAACTGTTAGCTGACAGTTACTACTATGAATGAAGAGCTGTATGCTCTAGTCCCCCAGGAAAATTACATCAACATGGACTTTTATGACAAAATCACTCATTTATCTCAAAACCAGAACAAGTAGAAAACACCAGTAAGGGAATCTGAGTACTTTTCTGACCACTACTGCAGAAACACAGAACTTCAGCAGATTGCAGACATGCAGGAATCAGCACTATATAGGAAAGAATTAACAAATCAAACTCAGTACAATTTTAATAACTGGATTGAAAGTAGACTCTTAATAAAACCAAAATGTCTCCTCCTCAAGGCAACCGTTAGCTACAAAGGAAAAATGATTTCTTGGTCCATAAAGAAGACATATTTATTTACATTCTCAATGGACTAAAAGAGGTTTTAAACTGTCACAATTAAAACTTTATGCTTCCAAAAATATCATATGATCAATGCACTTAACTTAAAGCTTCAGGTATTAATAACTTCATTTAGACTTCTTAGAAAACCAACACAAACATACTTTCTAGAGTGCAAAATGCGTCTTATTAAATACTTCGGTAACATAAAAGCAATTTGTTTTTAAACTCAAGAATCCTTTTCTGAAGGATCATCACCAAAAAGACATCCATTGCCGGCAATGGACGTTGAACAAAACTGCCAGCTCGAGTGAAATGCAACATGAAAACTTTGCATTCAGTTTCTGCACCTGTCCAGATGGCCCCGTTTATTTGTACAGACTCATCGTTGGACTCTGGTACATGCACATGTATGCATCACAAAGAAGTCTTCGTGCACAGCCCTGGATGCTTCTGGGGTCCAAGGAATGCAGATCTTCCAGAGACATTTTCAAGTACTCTACTACTTCAGGGCACGGGGTAACTTGAGGAATGTTGAAGCCATTCTGACCACCTATGGAAAAGAGCAAGAGCTGAATTGAGGGCAGGAAAGCTCTAAACCCTTTTGCTGCCCTGCCCACCAAAGCAACATTACAATTCTACAAATTCAGTGAAGGCTAATTTTCAGGACCTGAAAGACCCTGTTTTACTTCTGATTTCTAGAAGTTAAATCCTCTTTTTAACTCCTGACAGTCTCATTTCTTGGTTTCTGAAAGGATTCTGGGACCAAAAGTGAATATAACTAGTAAAAGGGCACACATGCTGAGCAAAGCCCAAAACCTGCTTCCCAGGCTTGTCTGTGCGCTCAGTCAGGGAACGACGCCACACACGCATCCATGCACAGCCTCCTCTTCACGCTCCCCGCGCACGTCACGGGAGCCTGTCCAGCTTGGAAAGAGCTAGTAAAGTGAACACTATTTTATTCCCCTAAATTTCAACATGCATTTGTCTGACTCTAGCAGAGTTTCGTTTTACGTTTCATTAGACTGAATGAAGATGCTATGGGGCGTGATCTTAGGGATTCCAGGAAAGGCTCTTCTGGTTTGGCCTCCAGTAGCTTTTCCAAATATGTCTGGAATCCCTATGGTTTTGAGCTACACTGTTAAATGTCAGTTGTAACTGGGGTAGGGACACATGTACAGATGGGGCTGTGCTATATCCCTCAAGCGTCGGAGAGCTGAGAAAATGTTGGGAACCCTTGGTCTAGAGCTTGGGCATCCGATCAAGAGGCTGCCATGAGCGGTGCCCTGGGTTACTGGGGGGCTGCACCAGAAGATGTGGGGCCTGGATGGAGAGCGTGGCTAAAGGAAGAGTGGGGTCTAAGAAGAATGGAGGAACACATAAGTCACACTTCACAACCTTGCCTGGGACCCGTCCTAATCTGTAAACGCCCTACAGGCAGGTGTATGGCTGCTTTGACAACAGTTTAATTTTTCTGAAACCTACTGGAGCCCCAAGCACTTCACATGCACTCAGTAAGTATTTGTGAAATAATGACAGAGCATCCTGGAAGATGGCCTGGAAGGTGCAGTATATCCCCCACTTCAGGAAGAAACATATTACACACAGAATAAGCCTACTTTTCCAAAGAAGGTATTTACTTCTATTCTTAGGTTTGTCATTTAGAAGACAACATGGTTAAGGATAAAAAACATAAATACTGAGGTCAGAAAGAGCGAGTTAAATACGAGCTCTGAGGCCTCAGGCACCTTAAATCTCAGTTTTAATAAGAGAAAAACAGGAATCATTCCCATCTTGCAAGGGTTCAGGTGTAATGACTTAAAGTACCTCCCAGGGACCTAGGCACATAGGTCCTTAAGGAATGGTGACTATGGCTTGTGCAGAAAATGAGAGGAGCCTGAAAGTCAAAGACAAAGCTGAACATAAAACTTCTCAGCCTCAAGTAAGAATTTTCAGATTCTTTTTTTTTTAAAGACTATATGCATGTCAAAATATCATAACAGTATTATTCCTTAGTTTAGGAGCAGAGCTATTAATGCATTTCAAGATTTCAGACTGTGTCACCAAGATATTCCTGAAAGGCTTTTCACAACACTACTGTATTACTCAGAACAGGCTCTCCCACTAGGAACGCCCCCACTACAAACTCGGGTGTGGCCACAGGTAGAAGAAAGGTCTGTAAAGTACCATCCCGATCAGCCATGCTGTCAAAGAAGAGCCAGGCCGAGTCGTCTTTCCCATACTTCACAAAAGCGACATAGTGGCTTGTTTCTATGCACAGAACAGCAAATAACTCCATCTTCTGGCAGGGGATGCAGCCGTGTCTCCAGTCCCAGTCCGGTAAGTCTTTGGGAAGTGACACTGGGTTGTATTTATGATTCAACCTCTTGGGATGCAGGTGGACCTAGAAGGGAACATGAAGAGAACGTCGTGAAGGAGCCAAACTCAGCGTCTGAAGCGAGCGGGCTCCACTTACTCTAACTGACTACATCCCCATACACAGCAACCGAGGACTTCAAGTGAAAGCAGCCTATCAAATACGCAGACGAGGCATAAACACTGCCACCTAACTATGAATTTTTAAATGTTCATTATGACTTTGAAGACTTTTCAAAACCTGAAATCTGCTGTATATGCAAATGATCTACTATTTATTAAGGGAATATGCGTTAAGTGAAGTGAAACTGACTTGAGTGTTGCAGGTTTTACAGAACTGCTTGATTTTTCCAGCGGAGATGTCAGGGTCGTCATAGCATTCTCTACACTCGTACACAGCGAGCCCTCCGCAGATCCGGCACTGCCTCGGGGCTGAAACGGGGGGGAGACGGAGGGGACTTTAGGCGGTTTTAAAGTGCATTCTTTCATTAAAAAGATTAAAAAGAAAAGTTAAGCTTTAAAAAGGATATGTTCATGGATGCAATAAAGTCTATCCCTCCCCATCCCTATAAACTTTAAATTGGATTCCCTTGGATTCAGGATATCTTTAAAGGCATTTTCTCTGACCAAATGACAATTTTTTTTAAATTCTAGAGTGTTTCCCCATTATAAAATGTCTACTGATGACAATTCAAAGATACAAGAAAGTATAAATAAGAAGACTGAAAAGCATCTACAACTTCAGTTAGCAAGAGGTAACCACTGTCAATGCTACTATGAATTTTCTCCAATAATTTTATACCTGCATACTGACATAACTCTGTCGTGTGTGTGTTTGTGTGTGTGTGTGTGTGTGTATGTCTCCTCTTGCAGAAAATATCACCAAACATACTAACCTTTCACGTCACAGTACATTATGACCACTTTCATATAACCATGGTTTTCAAAAACAGGAATTCTAATGGCAGTAGTTTTGTTGTACAGATACACCATAATTCATTTAACTACTCTCCTCTGGTTAACATACAGAGTACTTCTAGTTTCTTAATCATAAACATATTTACATATGAAATATTATTTATAAGTCTGATTATTTTCTCAGAATAAATTTCTAGCTTGGTATTCCCAGACTCTTCAGATACTGAAATGCTGTTTAGAAAACTCATATCCTATTAAGCTCCAACTCACAATTAATGTGAATGAGTTGACAGACTATTTCTGAAAAACAAACTAAAAAGTCTTATACTTACTGTCTTCAAGTAAATCTGTTATATTTAATTCCAGAGAAGGAAAAATTTTTTTAAATAGTTTAAAGTCTTTTCCAAATCGAGGCATCTGAATAATCAGACATGATGGTGCCTAAAGGGGGAAAAAAAGGATATATATTTTTTAGAATCAAAGTATCGAAAAAAAATTTCCCTGAAATGTTCATGAAATAGTCATGGTTGTTAAACCAAGCAGTGGTTCTGCCGTCACATGGATGTCCTGTAACAGGATCTGCGCATGAACACAGAGTGTACAGAAGAGCACCAATGAGCCACAGTCTCTAGTGGTCCGAGATCCTTGGTCACACGGACACCCAGAGGTCAGGAAGGTCTACAACCTTGGGTCTCAAATAGAGTACAGAGTGACATTCTATCTTGGGTTTATATTTTTAAAAGATTTTGGAAAAGCTGTTTTTACAAGTATAATAAAGAAACTGTCATCAACCAAAAGAAACTATTCCTTGTATTTCAACAAATAACTGTAGCTGTTAAAGGTTACCAGAACATTCCTTCAGAAGTGTATACAATGAAAATAAACTGCAAGCATGTACTACTAACATCATGAAGATACTCAGTAAACACTAAAAGAAATTTATATCACTTGTTCATTTACAGTAAGTGAGTTTAATTTATTTTGTCTCTTATTGAAGGAGGAAAAGTAAACATTCTCTTTTTGATATATATGGATAACATACTTGGGTAAAATGTTAAACTGGGTGAAATGACCAAAAAAATCCACAAATCTTATTTGCTTTAAGCTACTTAAAAGTTTTCAAGTTACAGATTAGGTTGATATTTTCTTTGGCACCAAAAATCCAGAAAGTTCAATCTTAATTCTAAGGTTATTTTCTTCCTACAAGGACAAAGTTGAAGCACGGCATACTTTTTAAAATTTGTGTTTTGTTAACAATTTGTGTTTCTAACTGTTCTTGTGGATTAAAAGTAATAGTTTTTGAATCTACTAGTCATTTTAAAAGCCCTAAGGACTTGCATATAAAATACAGTAAGTAATTACCACTAACCTCTGCAAATTTCAGGTTACTGTTGATAAAAGACCATTCTAACAATTGCTGAATTGTCGGAACTCCAACTTTCTCATTTTTTTCCATAAAAATTTGATAGAAGTAACAATCTTGTACTTTTTGACCTGCTGATCTAAAAACATGCAGGAAAAAACTAGATAATTTATTGATGAAGGGCATAAATCAAAATGTGAAGTGGTTCCAGAAACATCTGAGAACAGAAAAACTGTTGAGAACAGAAATCGATGGTGTAACTCAGACAGAACAGGGGCAAAGACAATCATTTAGATAAAATAATTAGATGTACTTATGCATAAGACCTTATTAATGATCGGTTCTAGCTCTCATATTGAAAAGTCCCCTTAGTGATTAGGAGAAAAATAATAATAACACCCGCAAGCAAGAAGCACTGTGTGAACAATAATAACCAGAAGCTAAAATCCCTTGGTCCAACTTAACTGTCCAAAGCTAGAAAGCAGCAAACTGCACTTAATGCCTGAAAAACAGGAAGGTAAATTCGCACACACCTGAATGAGACAGACCCTGAGAGACCTTCCAGATGCAACTTTTCAATTCCCTGAGATCTAGGGAAGGATAATCCTTCCTAGCAAGTCAAAAGCACAGCTGGGTGCAGAACTCAGGCGTCCTAACAACCCCTTACTGTTCTTTGCACTAAAGCAGGCTGTCTCTTTAGATGGCCACTTACTTATTCAACAAACATCAGGTGAGGGCCCACTATATGCCAATCACAGTGTTATCCTTATACTGAACATTTTCCTTTCTAACTATTTTACTATAGAATGCATTAAAATTAAAGACTAACTCTACCAAAAGATTCAATAATCTTTAAATTTACTACTTACCCTTTTTAGCATTTCTGGGTATAGAATCAGATTGTTTATAATTAGACTTGTTAGAGGATTTCAGTATTTTTAGGGAAAAATATTAACATGATCTTCCTAATAAAATCTCAGCTATTCAGAGACCAACCTCGAGACCAACCTCAGAAACGCTCAGTTTCCCAAAGCAACTTATACCCTGAAATAAACACCACTCATTTGGTAACAGCAAAGATTCTGGGGGAACCCACAACAACAACAACAAAAAAAAACAATAACCAAAAACCCTGAAGGTTATGCTGTATCAGTATTTTAACCAGTTGTTAATGACAATAAAAGGCCAGCATTTATCTGTGTGAGCTGAAAAGCATTAAAAAAAAATTAATAGGCAATAGAAAAATAAGCCAGGAAATTAAGAAAGCAGAAAGTAATAGAGGTCAGTAATAACAGAAATCAGAAATAATAATGGTGATGGAGGAGGGAGATGGTGGCTGAAGGGATCTCAGGGTGGCAAGCACAAGAGAAGAGACCCAGAAATGAAGATGCAATACCAACAGCTTTGTGATATTGGGATAGAAAACCTGCAGGGACAGACAACCACTCAAACCTCATGACTCAAGTTTTAGAAGGCTAATATCCTAGAGTAATTAGCTGGTCATTACGACACACATATATAAGAATCACAACAAAGCTGGTGCTGTTGTACAAAACTGTACAATTTACACTGCTGTCTTCCCCCCCCAAAAAATCTAAGAGCAGAAGGATACAAATATTGTGTTAACTTTAAAAGAAAACAAGAATTTTATGCATCTTTATTCTTAGAATTTAAGTCTGTCAAAAATTCCAAAAGTTCTTCAGCTATCATCTCTCAAAATATTGCTTCCTCCCTGTTCTCTCTAGTGTCTCCTTCTAGAACTATAGTTAGAATCTGTCTTCCATGTCTCTTACCTCCTCTTTCTTGTTTTCTATCTCTTTATCCCTTTGGGCTACATTCTAGGTAATTTCTTCATATCTATCTTCCAAATGAGCAGTTCTTTCTTAAGCTATGCTGCGCACACTGCATTCAGTGAAGTAACCCCTCCCAGCCATATATAATATATATGGATATATATATACACACACACACACGCATACACATTAACACACACACACACACATATATATACACACACTTTTTTATTCTATTTCTGGGAATTTTTGTTTGTTATCAAATCAGTATCCTCCATAGGTATCTAAGTCCTTTTTTCTCTTCAATCATTTTAAAATATTCATTTTAAGAACAGTCTCCTTTAGATTGCTTTACTATTTCAAATTTTTAAGGTATTCATCCTCCTGTTTGTTATATCAGTTCACTCTCCCTCAGTTAGAAAGATAGGTTCATGAAAGGAAAAAAATGACACTTGGGGAAAAAATGGCTAACTTTTAAGCATCTTTTTAAAATCTTTAAACTAGTGATTCTCAATACAAAGAGGCTGCTGAAGGAGGAGGGGAGGCAGAGCTTCCCAGGATCCTCTGCAAACTCCACAAGGCCTTCAGACACGGAAATGTATTCCTGCATGTCAGAGCCCTCCTTACCCTCTCTGAGTATCACCATAGTGTTCACCCTGTGTTATTACTCGGAATGTATCACATCCCCATGGTGAGTGGGGCTATGAAGAAAAAACAGACAACTGTTTTAATCATCTGAAATTTACCTTTTCAAGATGAAAACAGAAGTGATTTTTTTTCCTCCCAAATTGCCTGCTAGATTTCCTACATCATGAATTAACCATATATTTCCTTCCTCATTTGTGTCTAAAGGCTGACTTATAGAATACTGAAATACTAAATATAGTTAATTCTATATCTGAGCTTTCCATTCAGCTCTATCTATCCAATTTCTAACTGTATGCCAGTATCACACTGTTTTAATGTCTATTGTTTTGTCTTTATAGCTTATAATAGATTTTTAAAACCTATAATGTTTTCACTCATTTCATCTTATAGAGAATTCTAAAACTATTTTAACTAAGTTCCAAAAGGGGGGAAAAATTAAGATCTTGATTATGTACAAATTATTTTATGAAAATTAACATCTTTAAATTATTTAATCTTCCTATCTGGAACATAATCTTTCTAACTCATCAGATCTGTGCAAGTCTTTTTAAAAAACCTATCTCAATAAAATTGATTTCTTGGCATTTTACACATTCATAAAGTATGAAATTATCCCTTTTTCATATTTGCTAGTAGGTATACAGAAATATGATTGATTTCTCCATGGTTTTTTCCTACATGGCCAAATTACAAATTCTTGTGTTAATACTAACAGTCTCTAAACCATTCTCTAGGACATTCTTGGTATATCTAAAGCTATCACCATATTGAAACAGGTAATAAATACATTCTATCTAATTTCATTAGCTAGAACTTTCACAACAACATCAAACTCTAATTGTGGTTCTGTCCACCCTTCCTCCCTTCCTTTCTTCTTACTTGAATTCATCAATTCAACACTGGCATCAAAGGACATCACTTAAGACACCGAGTTGAGCAAGAATACTTGTCTGTGATTAGCTTTTAGGTAAGTAAATAGTATATGAGCAAGACTTTTCAACAAAGAAACCCAGACTAAAATGTAAAAAGGCCCAATATTCAATCTGGAAAGTTCATCTATTTAGAACATCTCACTAAGAACATCACTGCATTAGATTCAAGGCTTTCATTCAAGATGGGGGCTGGAGGAGAGACCAAGTTATAAAACTCGAAACAAGGGAGCTAATTTAAGGCTAAATTAATTCCTTGAGTGATGGGTAGTCAAAAACAGTGCTCCCACAGTGTTTAAGTTCAAATATTCTCTTAAATACCCTTAAAAGGGTTCATTAATTTAAATTACAAAAATACTTACATATAGTTTTATAAGAGAATGATTTGCAATAATATTTATTACTAGGGTTAAAATTAAAAGCACAGATTTATATTGGATTTGTTCCTCAAGTTAAGTGTGATACTATGGAGAAGACAATGACTTAAATCAATTTGCGTTGTAGGAACTGAACATATTAAAGATCCCTAAACAAATACAATGTTAAGCAGTCACTAAGAAAGTCATTTCTATTGAGTGATGGCAATGCAAACAAGGATTGTCTACTTTTCCAATGCTTCTATAACAATTTAAAAGTTACCTTATTTTTAACAATGGTTCTACCCTTAAAATATGATGAAATAGGATATTCAAGAATTCTTCAGGATCTAGGAGAAAAAGGATAAAAAAAAATCAAATACATCACAGACAAAATTTTTAAATCATTCCATGTTTTGTTTATAACAGTCATATTCCTATATGGAATTCAATTTCATAATCAATATTATTTCAATTTAAAGCCTAGTTCTCAAGTTTTCCTAGCAAAAGAAACAAGGGATATTTAAAGGTTATGATTACGTATTATGTTCCAATTTTGTCACAACTTTGAAAGGATATAATAATTCACATGCAGTGAAAGAATTTTCATTTCTTTGGGTGGGGGCTTAAGATAAGTAGAATAAAACCTGAAGCATGACCTTGTTTCTCCTGCTATTTACATAATTATCAAGTCTCTAAATATTACAGCTAATTACAATACGCTGTTAACACATTCCAAGTCAGGAGTTGAATCCCTGAGTAAATCCACTAGCTATGAATAGATTAACGCAGTGTCTCTGACCATAAACTTAATCCTCATCAGTCATTTACAACTTCCTTTATAACAAGGAAAGCTAAGTGAGAACTGTGGATGACTCAGTGCAACTCTTCACCACTGAAAAGGAAACAAGTCCCCGTATCGTTGCTGGGTGGAAAGCTCTCCATACTGACTCATAAAGTACGAGAACCAGCCAGCTTCTTCAAGGGGCTCATTATTCCAGTTATCACTCACTTTCAGAAGAGGGAAGAAAACTGTACATCACACGGAAAAAAATTATATTTTAAAATAAAACTCCAAAACTACACAGACATACACTTCAGCCAATAATGTAACATTTATGCTTTCAAGTTATTTTTAATATCTTATAAATTAAGATAGTCACCTTTTTCTTCAGAGGTAAATCCTGATGCAGCCTCAACTTTTTCAAGTATTTTCCTCAGTTTCATAATCTTTGTTGCACATACATATCCATATCTGTTAGCAAAAAACTATTAATACTGGCATACACATTAAATTAATAGTACATATTTTGAGAATCACACATTTCTTATATAAATCCAGTGTATCATAAATTAATAAGCTTGACAATTGTTCCAAAAAATACAATTATAAGCTTCTTCTTGAGGTTTGAAAATTTTAAAGCCTAGAATCAGAATTATCCCAGACACTATTACATCCTAAAAATAACTATCATTTACTAATACAAGAAAAAAATATTTTTAATTTCTGATGACTGGTTTTTTAATACTATTTGCTTAAGGAATTAAAACATTTATTTTACAAAACTGAATATACAATATTGAGAGAGAATCCTCTTAATACTAATGGATGAAATAGCCACCAAGGGGGACGGAAAAGGGCAGTGGTAAGAAATTGAAATTCTGAAATCTGCAGGCAAATCAATCATCATAATTACAACATTTTCTCTCATCTTTGTCTGAATACAGGATACATTCAATATGCCTAATGTCAATCCTTGACAAAATTTTAATTCTAAAAATGGCTGCAGAAGACACCTTAGAGGCCACTCTGGGCAAGTCAGAACCAGCTAAGATTACTGCATTTTTTATATTGACTATTCACTCACTCATTAGCTCTTTGCAGCCAACATACACTGAGCATCTACCATTTCCACAGTAACCTAGTCACTAGGAATACAAAAACGAATGAGGTGAAAAAACAGGGTCTCCGCTGTGAGAAGCTTAAGATGGAGAAAGCCGAGGTTTCAGTACCAAGTGAAAGCAGTCAGCTACAGTCTAGATATGACTGATGCAGACACAGGGAATCCTGATCACGGCTGGGCATCAGACAAGTTTCTTGCTGTGGACAGGGTGACAAAGTCTGATTAACTATGATTCCTAACTGGTTGGACAATAGTAGCCAAAGGTTTATAAACGGACTTATGGTGTTTTGGAAGGAAGGAAGTGGTAATATGCTTTAAAGTTTTGGATTTGATCTGTCTTATTAATCACTTGGGGGGAAAACAGTATGTTTAAAAATTTGCATTTATACAAATACAATACAAAATAATTAATGTTAAAATCAAGACTCATAATTACCTTAAGGGGTAAAAACTACAGTTTTTTTCATCATTACAGAATTTAAGGAAAACAACAGATACAAGTGGGAAATTTATTCATCTGTAATGTACCTTCCTACTCATGCTATACAGTAGGTCATTCTGAATGCTCGTTATATTTCAGTGCTCTGCATTTTGGTGTCAAAATCTTATTATCGAACTGTTTTTTAATTGTTAAATAAGTATGTCACAAAATTTAAATTTATCTTAATATGGACTTTAAGTTACATAGTTTTCTCTCTATATTCCTGAATGAACAGATTTGTTTTGTGATCTATGGCCCTGATTCTTCCTACCTTAAATTTTATAATGTGACATTATCACACATGCCTCCTACGGCTTATTAAAAGTCTTTACTAGATGTCTTGTGCATGTACCATTATAAATTGCTTCCTATGGCCAAAGAAAGACATATTTATAGTTGTTAAACTAGGAAATGACCAAAAATATCATCTCTTTTTTAAGAGAGGTAGACGGAGGCCTAGATACATTCCATTAACCAAGAAATGTGTTAGTAAAATACATCTCATCTGTTTCTAATATAGAACTATTAAATACTAGCTACTCTATAAATAACAATTTTCCCTTGCTCCTATCCACTCAGATGAAATTAAGTTTAAGAAGCCGGATCATACTGACTAAACTAATAAGCATGATTTCTGTTAGGGGTAATGATGGAGAAGATCAGAATCCCAAGCACCTTCTATCAGCTTTTCTAAACCTACTACAATTGCTAAATTATAGTACACTATACCAAAACGGTTTCATCATTTCATGGCGTACACTATGTGCTATACCTTCACCAGATTTAAGATATAAAAAAAGATGCTATAAGGACCAAAGGTTAAAAACAATGTTAACAGTTCATCAAGAGAACTAATTCTCTCCCACTTCTTCTTAAATGAAAGCAGGGCATACATCCTACTATACCAAAAAACAGCAAACAGGACACCATCTAAAGGAAAAAATATGTATCTCCTACTTACATTCTCAGAGGATTAACGATTTCTGTCCTCAGTAGCTCTTGAGTTTCACTATAATATTCTACGTCATTCTTTTCTTTGGGTCTAAGTAACACAGTGTCCAGAACAGAACTAAAAGCAAACAAGCTGCAAAATAAAAAATATTTTTCCTCAGTTGCTATACATGTACCAGAAACACATGCTAAAGAGAATGTGAAAAGAAAAACCACAAACTCTGGAGAACAAGTAATATACAAACTAGTGTTCTGCATTAATATAGGTCAAGATTCCCATGGTTTAATCATCAGAGCGAGAGATCCTTCCAGGTTAAGGAGAATACGAATATCAAGAAGGCAAACTATACAGATTGGCAGTGTTAAAGGATAAAAACATGCCTTCAGTATATTAGGAAAACATCTTTGCAAAAAGTGAAAGAGGACGTACAAATCTGAGTCAAACTACAAGTAGACAACAGAGGAGGAAGTTCGGAAACTAACTTCCCAAGGCAAACACACAGCCAACACGTAACCCACCCTAGATAGCATACTTGACTCCCACGCCCCTTTGCACAGATCTAAGTTTTTTTTAATGTCAAAATCACTTGTGAGTGACTAACAGTGGTAACTTGCTGACATCAAAAAAAAAATTTGGCTAATACAGATTTTTATCAGAAAATCTGAAGAATACTATGCCAATTTTGTCAACATATCTGACAGACTAAAAGTATTCTGCCCAAAAAAATGGCCCACCACTTTTATTCTTCTCCTTGCCTTTAAAATTTTAACATCCCATTAACTTCCTGATCCTTGTGAGACGGCTGTACAGAGCCGGCAGGTTATGCTCCATCTAACTGGCAGTGCACTTGGTTCAATCTTCAGAGTGTAAACAGTTTCGCCATGTTAAGTTGTTTCACTTTGGAATAAACTACATGTACGAGGGCAACCAGGCTTCTGAAAATAATTCTTTAAAATAGCTTTATGATTGCCTCTACCTAGTAAAACAAACACACAAACCAGTCAATGGCTTACCGCAAGTCCTATTACTTGGTATGTGCACAAAGATCCTGTACCTACTCTCTTCAGTCGTCTGATTTCCCACAGACCTTTAGATGTCTGTTCCACCTGTAACACTTTCACTCAGCTCTTATTCATCATTCACTGCATTACTTCTTACATTAAGTTTTTGGATACAGACACATGAAACAACATGTAGCTTCCAAGGAGTATATAGTGAAATGCAAATCTCCCTTTCTTTCCTGAACCCTAGCCACCTAGTTTCTCCACTCAGAGGCAGTTAGTAGTCTTCTCTCTTTCTCTCTCTCTCTCACACACACACACACACCCACACACATGCACACCTTCCCCTACAGCACTGTATTTCTACTGCATTGATTTTAAACTTACCAGAATAAGGTTGAGTCTAAGTAACAAGAATTGTAATGACCCTGGATACCTTTCTTCTTTCCAATCATTATCTCTAAACCTTCTTTTTCCATTTTCGGTGGAGTATTTTCTTCTACTACTTCACTTAAGTAGCCTCCAAATGCTGCAAAGATAAAAATAAAAATAATTCTTCTAAACTATTATAGCCTGCATTCTCATATAAAGTTCTTCACTTAAAAATATCTCTTTGTATTTTGATGCAAAATGTATCACCTAACTTAAAAATTAAGATAAATGTAGGTTTTGGTTAATTGTTATTCAGTTTGGCTTATAAAAAATGTTACTGTTCATTTTCAACCTTACTTCCTCCACAATTTAAAAAACACTGTAGAGTACGAGGTCATGTAAAATAGCATCTGCCAAGTAAAATATTTTGTTCCTCAAATATTTTATTTGTCTGAAGATGTTTCAAGTTGGAAAAGACAACAAAAAATTTCAAACCACTATTCAACTGTAAGAAAAAGGTTTTTCATTAAGATGGCTTCCCTGCTTACACCTGCTTAACTCTCCAGATGATTCACGACGATTACCCAAAACTGGAAAGGGAGAGCATCGGGAAACTGCCACCTTTTATAAGTGACGATGAGATCTGCCCTTCAACAAGCAATTAAAACTATTTCTTATAATAATGCTGACTTCTTGATATGTTTATTGATGTTACTTGAAAATACACTGAAGAGGAAGTCATTCTTGATAAGATATGCTTACTAACGTAGCTGAACAATACAATGAGAGGAAAGTCAGTGCCAAAAAGAAGCCCATATCTCAATTTCTACCCCCTGGGTTGTTGAAAATTAAACGTCTATAATCAACAGGGGAGAAAAAATAAATCCCACTATTTTTCACTTTTTAAGTCTCAAACACGGTTTCCTGGCTAATACTTTTTTTTAAATGTCCCCTCTTAGGATAACTGTAACTTTCTTATATACCAGGTAATCATTTTTTTCTGATTTAAAAGTTTGATGAACATTAACAAGCAAGAAACACTGTCACTGCCACCTACTGCAAAATGGCATGAGATTACAACTAGAATCACCCCAACTGGTAAACAAATGAAAGGCACAGAAATACCTAAAGAGTTACAGCGTTCGATCTGGTTGGAAACTGGCTGCAGGGAAGCAAACCTCGAGTCGGGCCTGCAGCATTTCAGTTTAACAAACAGCGCCTTCTTCGTGGCACAAGTGAAGTACCGAGTGCCCCTAAAGGTTCCGTCTGTACAGCCTGCACATTCATCTTCCTGGGGAGAAACAAAATTCTTAGACATGCATTATTCTGCATCCTGCAAAAACAGTATACAAAAACTAAAGTTTCTAAAAAGCTTCCAGTTTACTCTTCCTCAGAATTCCCTCGCCATATATGTACAGAGAACTCCGCCAAGGAAAAGAGGTTGACTAACCAGAGTTTCAGCCCACAGCTACTGATTTGATAAATTAATTTCATATTCCAGCATAAAATTCTCAATGTATTTCCCTTCAAAATACATGCTTAAACCTTCCCTGGTTAACTGACTTTCCCGCACCATTTCCAAAACCATTAAAACAGTAGGGGAGATGACGGTGGGCAGAAGAGGCTATTTATTTTAACAATCCCCTCAAAAAAATAGCATTCACTAGCCCGCAAACCAACAAATAAAAAAATATATTTAAATAAAAGCTAAAGGTACTCAAATTCTCCTTCCTGAGTAAGAAATGTCAAACAATATGCTTTTCTAATCTCCAAAGGGAAAATCTTTCCCTCTCCCAAAGATCTCAAAAGGCCACTAAAAAATGGTAATTAATCTTAAAACCAATGATATAAATATTAGAACTGGCTGTGGGAGGGAGACTGTGAGGAAAAAAGAAACAAACCTGGTAACAGTTTGCTCTCCTTACGGTATTCTGTTTAAAATAATGAGCTTAAACATATTTGCCTAAAAATCTATTCTCATTCCTTGAACATAGATCAACTAAAATTAGGAACAAGTGGATCAGATGCTTAATGGATGGCAAAGGAAGTCAGGCAACGTGATAATGAAATTTTTCTCCAGTGGTGGCTTTTTGATAAATAAGCTATTTCACCAAAGAGCATATAATAGGGAAAACCTGTACAAAACCCCAGATAGAAAAGAAATGCAACTTCTAGGTCAAATTACATTACCAGTTCGAGTCCAGCCAGTACTTCGTTGAGTCCTGGTGGCTGCCCAATCCAACGGATCACCCCATAGAAAGGAGGATTCTCTTTAACCTCTGCCAGTGAGCCTACTTCCAGGCCATGTGAGTTACCAGAAGACACGGCCAAGGGTGGACTCTCCTGCACGGGAGCATTGTTCAGCTCTCCCATCACAGACTGCACTGACAGAGAAAGCGGACTGTGGCCAATACTTCCATTGGTATTGGACATCTTTGTCAGACTAAACGGTAAAGAGTGAAATCTGTTCTCGCTGGAGAGTGAGTTCATGGAAGGAGGCTGCAGTGGTGGTGAAGCATGTCCAAAGTCGGAAGGTATCTCAGTAAGCGATTTTGCAGGGTCTTCAGCAACTATAAAAATTTTTTTTCTTAATTAGAGAAATGTATTCAAGAATATTAAATACGCCCTATATCTCTAAAAATTAATATACACATCTCCATCCAACTGCCCACTTGCCCACTTCTAGTACAATTCTCAAAAGCCTTGCAAACTTACTATCTCCAAAACAGTGTTCTAGATTCTCCTCCCCACCTCTCAATTTTTCTGTCTCAGTAAATAGCACCCAATTATTCAAACAAAAAAAAAATCTGTTATTAATTGGAACTGTATAGGTTATATTCTTTCTCCAAAATACAATTATGTTACAAAAACCAATACAGAAAGATACCAAAAAATTTAAGATGCTTCTAGATAACTAAAGAATCAAAGAAGAAATGATAATGCAAATTTTTAAAAATAAAGAAAAAAGAAAGAGAAAAAAATGAACACTTGTGGACACAACTAAAGTAATACTTACAAAAGTAATACACAGATTTAATGGTTTAATTTAGAAAAAAAAAAGAAAGGTAATATTATTGTACTCAGCATAGAACTTAGGAAGTTAGAAAAACAACAGAATAACCTGCCAAAAAGTAGTCAAGAGGAAAGAATAAATACAAAAAACAGAAATTAATGAAAGAGAAAACAAACATAAAATAAAAAGAACCAAAGTCAAAAGCTCTTCCATTAAAATAACTAACAGAGTTGCCAGGCAGACACTGCAGATCAGTGGGGAAAGAACAAACTTCTTAAACAGTGCCGATAATCACTTACCCATATACATTTTTTTTAAATTAAGTTGGACCCCTACAAAAACCATTTCCAGGTGGCTTAAAGACAAATGGCAAAGGCAAAACAATAAATTTTAGAAGATGATACAGAAGAATGTTCTGTATGATTTTAGGGTAGAGAGAACTATCTTAAACATGTGTGTATATACACCATTAAAGAAAAGATGACAAGTATGACCACATTAAAATTAAGAGCTGCTTGTTCATAAAAAGAAAGAATGAAAATGCAAGTCACAAACAAGGAGAAAATATATGCAATTCTTATTTCTGACAAAAGATTATAATTTGAAAAAGGCCCCTTAAGACTTTTTTTTAAAAATCAAGAAAAAAAAAACCTAAGAAAAAATGGACAAGAGACCTGAAATGGCAACTCACAGAAAAAGAAATCTAAATCACCAACAAATTAATGAAAAGATTTGTGTCCTCACATAAACACAAAAGATAAAGTTAAAACCAACGTGAGATATCATTTCAAAAGCTGAAGGTCTTAGAACATACTGTTGATAATGATGAGAAGTAACAATACCCCTTACACAGCTGATGGGAGTGTAAACTGGTATGACTACTCTGGGAAACAGTTTGGCGTTATTTACTAAAGGAAAAATGCATACTTTGTGCACATCTAGTAATTCCACTTCTTGGTACATTTCCTAGACATGGGTAAGAATGTGAATAGCAGAGCTGTTAATAATAGCAGGAAGATAAAACCAATTCAAATGTACATCGATGTTCAAATGGATAATTACATTGTGGTATATTTAAATACTGCACAGCAATGAAATGAAATGGAATGGAATAACATACAGCAATGAAAACAAATAAATTATAATCACATACTACTAACTTGGATGAATCTTAGGAACATAATGTTGAGGGAGGAAATTACACAATACACATACAGTGTGATTCCTGTATATAAAGCTCAAAACTATGCAGAACTAACAATATGCTGTTTAGATATACAAACTCATAAGGCTAAAATGAAAACCAAGAGAAGGACAAACACTAAATTAAAGCTGACAGTAGCTCAGAGGAGAGAGTGAAAAGGATGACACTAGGAAGAGGCACCACGGGGGTTTCAAAGGGAATGATAAAATTCTTTTTCTTAAAGTGAGCGGTAACTACATGGGTGTTCACTATAGTTTATACCTTATCCATTTAAGATTTGGTAATAATACTTAATCTAAGATTTTTTTTAAAGTTACTCTTCTTTCTCAAATCCTCAACCCCCCAAGCCCAACCCTCAATTCCATAAAGCAAGTTCTGTTGTTTCTATCTCCAAAATATATCTCAAATTTGTCCACTTCTCTTAACCTCGACCATCACCTTCCTAGTCGAAGCCACCATCAACTGTCACCTGCAGCCAGTCTCTTAGCTGGTCTCTCTGTCCCTCTTCTTGCCCCTCTCCAATCTAATTACCACAGAACAACTAGTGAGATCTTTTTAAAATTTAAAGATCCCATGTGATCCTGTATCATTCCTCTGTTTAAAACCTTCAATGGCTTTCCAGTATTCTCACAATAAGTGTTCAACTTGTTACCAAGACTTACAAGGTCTTAGGTAACCTAGCTCCTACCTACCTCTCCGAACTTGTTCCATATACCTCTTTCCCTTGCTTACCCCACTGTGGCCACTCGAACCTACTTCCCGTTCCCCAAATATATTTTCTCACCTCAGGGCCTTTGCCTTTACTATTTCCTCTGCCTAAAATGCTCCTCTCAAGCTCTCTCTCTGGCAGGTTCATCCACATTACCCAGATCTCAGTGTAAATATCATTTCCTCAAAGAGTCTCTTCCAAACCACTCTATGGTGGCTGGCTTCCCACCAGCTGCTATCACCTTGTTCATTGCCTTCACTGAACATGTCACAATTATTACCTTGTCTGTCTACACATTCACTGTCTACCATATCAACTAGAGTATAAGCTCCTTATGACCAGAAATTCTGTTAGTCTTTTCCATGGTTGGATCCCTAATATTTGGTATAGCCATTAACCCAAGAAAATAACTCAATATTTGAAAAAAAAATTGAATACATGAAGTAAATGTTGTAGAGAATAGCTTGTGGAATGTGTAAGTAAAATCAATTACAGAAACAATGTTCTTTTACAACTAAATTACTTCTATTTTCTAGTTTACGGATGAAGGCCTACTCCGTACAAATTTCATTATTTTATATGTCCATTTAGGTCTTTTAGAACCAGTTAGAAGGTCACTATATTAATCCAGACAGCAAAAAAAGAAAAAGGATCTGAACTAAGGGAGTGGTTTCAGAAATGAAGAAGAGAGGAAAGATTCTAGTGTTACTTATTAAAGAGGAAGAAACCCAGGGGACTTGGTGACATCTGGATGTGACTAATGAGAGAGTGAGAGAGAGAGGAAGTCCAGGATGAAGCCCAAACTTATATTTTAGGCAACAGGACTTGTGCCTCCATTTCCTCGCTCCACAAAAACATAACTCACTAAGGCCATCAGAGACTTCCATTGGCTAAATCCAATGACTATTTGTTTGGTCTTTATCTTGTTTGCCCTCTCGGAAGCAATACTGGTGTCCATTAGCTCCTTGGGCTTCTTGACCCAACATCCTCCTGGGTTTCCCCACATCCCTCTGGTTACCTTTTCTCTATCTCCTCTGAAGGATTATCCTCCTCCCGGCCATTATGCTCCTCAAGGCTCAGCCTAAACCCACATCCTCCACTCCCACTTTCTCCATGGGTGATATTATTCACCACCACATATGTGAAGGCAACCTACGAATTTATTTCTCTCTTATCATCTCTTCTAAGCACTAGATCTATATATGCCAGTGCTTACTTGACACATCACCTCTAGGAAGTTTAAAAGGCCCCTCAAACTCAACATATTCAAAGCAAATCCATCACCTTCCTCCACAATCACCTAAATACGCAAGCCCGAAAACCAGGAGTCATCACTCACTTCTCTTTCTTCCTTACTTCTCACTTTGAATCTGTGAATCCCGTCAGTTCACTTCCTAAATGTCTCACAGCCAACTACGTCTCCCCTTCTCTTCCCCAACAAGTCTAACCCCAGCTACTACAATCTACAGCTGAGCCCATCAACAGCCTTCAACAGGGTCCATGTGTTAACACAGGCCCTGCTTCCATCCACTGTCCATCCTGCAGCCAGAACGATCTTTTCAAAAGGCAACGCCTTGCTGAAAATCCTTCAGGGGCTTCCCCTTTCCTTTTAATAGGGCATGCCGGGCTCCACATGCCTTGGCCCTGTTTGCCATTCTGTTCTCATCTCATAAAACGTTCTATCTCTCTGTTCTGGCTACTCCAGCTCTTTTTAGCCCTTGACAAACACCAGGCTCCATTTTACCACAAGGCCTTTACATATGCTATTTTTCCTGCCTACAAGGTTCTTCTCTCCCATTTCAATTTGTTATCCATCCCTCCTCTGGTAAATCTAAGTTCAGGTCACTTCCTCTTAGAAATATCCCTGAGTTCCATAAGTAAAAGCATCCCTTAATGTACTCTCACAGCATCATATACCTTCATTGCACTCATCAAGATTGCAATTCTACATCTGTTTCTGGCACACAGCAACCACTCAGTAAATAACTGTTGAATAGATAAACCTAAATAAATAAATAAATAAATAAATAAACAAACAAACAAACAAACCAGAAGGAAATGGTATCCCAGAACAAAGGGAAGGTACTGTTTTTAAAAAGGAGTGTTTAAAGATATCAAGATAGTAGTCTTTAAATAACTCAACTGATTCTAGGTATCGTCTACCCTAAACAGGTTAGTGAGGTGCAGAGAACAAGCTGCTAATACATTTTCTAAATGTTACATTAATCTTAACAGCAGTACAGTTCAAACTGTGTATAATATTTTAATTTAGCAATATTAACTAAAAAATTATCTACTCATTCTGTTTCCAAAAACTACATATGTTGGTGAAAAAGCTATTTTTTCTCTCGTGGGTTAAAAGCAAAACATCATTATAAAGAATACTAAAATTTTAGATTACCTTCATCAATGTACCATGAATTTTTTGATTTGGATTGTGGTTGTGAGTCAACAGAAGACCCATTTAAGGTATAAAATAATTCAGATCTGCTTCTATTTCCAGGGTCTGAGGTAGATCCTATGGAACAAGAAAAGTTTATTTTAAAAATAAAGTCAACCTGGTGTGAAAGTTTTTCTGTAAGAGAAATTAATATCCATATGGTGTTAACAATTATTTACACAACCAACAGATGTATACAAGCACAATATATTTTATTAGTGTCTTCAGCTTTTAAAAATCTGGTAATCACTTTTGCAATGTCAAAAGGATTCTTCAGCCCAAGATACAATATGACAGTAAAACAGGAAGTCAAGAGAAGCCTGCTCTTTTTTTTTTTTTTAAAAACAAACTGCTTTAAGAAATCATTTCATGTTCTATGGCTTATTTCCAAGTGTCAAAATAACCATTCCCCAGTTTCATTTGCTGAACTTATTGGTTCACAAATTTAACATATTATTTTAAAACAGCTGCCCTCAAAAGAAGGTAATCTTCAAGTGTATATAAACTGATACACAATTCAAGTTTAAAAGATTTAAGGTTTAAACACTTCGGGATTGGTAGTCATCAAATTCCTTGCTGAATTTCTTCATGTCTCAGAAAAAGTGAAGTATTATTTTTCACATATTAAATTTATTAACTATAAGAAAATGCTAGTGTAGCTATGTCACAGACAGTGCAAGACACTCCCTTGCCTCAGTACTAAGAGGACATGCCATAGCTGAGAACACTCGGGCATCCAGAACTCATATAAAATCTGATTTCCTTCTCAATTTAAAGCAGATAACTCTACACTTTATACCTATAACTAAGATCCGCTACCACCTAAGTGTTACACATGTCTTAAGAAGCTCTGTAGGCTATTTACATTTAAGTGAAAGGAGCAAGTTTGACCTATCCTATCTAGATCTATAGGTTAACATAAAAAATACTATTATTTATATATTCTATTTAATTCTAAGTCTCCCAGGGTCCAATGTCACATAAAACATTTCTTAAAGTACAATTTCCTTTTAAATGAGCTGAAAAGGTTTTGTTCACTAGATAACTGAGGAAAAAAATATTCTTTTCCTAACCTACATCGGAGTTAAGAACAATTCTTACAGCTTTTTAAATGAGTTGTTTAGCTTGGATAAATTCTACCCTATAAATCTATGGAATATGTGGAAGCTAACCAAAAAAGAAGAACTAAGAACTCCACATGTACTGTGAGGGAGTTTCTGGAAGAGAGATAAAAATTTTTGCCTACCAGTCTGGGATTTTAATTTGTGCCACCTCTAGCTAGAGAAATCCACATAATCTCTAGTATACTTTATCCTACATTACATTACCCATACATGACTATTTTGTACCGTTGCAGCTCTAAACTCTATGTACGAATGTTACAAATAGGGAATTCCGAAAACCAGCTAATATGGACCAGAAAAAGACAAAGTCCTCCCAGGAAACTTTTCATCAATTAAAAAACGTTGAGAAATCGTGGCTTAAACAACACCATGTATAAACATTTTTCAGTAAACTACTAAAATTGTTTGAAAGAAGAATGTCTACATATACATTAAGGAGTAATACCATTAATCTTTTTTCAATGACATTGCAAATCAAATTATCATGTAAATAACTAAGAACTGTATTCTATTAATCCATACCCGTAACCTTTGGTTTATTATGACTGGATGAACCTTTGTCCACAACACCTCTTGACATAAAGGCAAGTTTGGGAGGCCTCCTTTCCTGTGTCACGCTATCTGAAACAGTAAATGTGTTTTTTAAAGACACAAGCAAATTCTTATAGAAGAGAAACAATCGAGCAAAGATTGACAATAACAACAAAAGGCTCTTTCCAACAAAAAGTAGCATTTTCACGGTAGTTTCACAAATTCGTCAAAACCATCAAAAGTACTGAAAGAGATAATACAAAAAAAAAAAAAAAAAAAAAAAAACAACATTGCTCTATTTCAAAATGTAACTTCTATAAGACAATACAGCCCAAGTACAGTATAGCTAAATGCTTTAACTTCTTGAAAATGTTATCACTTTTAATCAATTTTATTTGATGTGTTAAAATACCACCAAGAAAACTTTACTTGGTTTTTTTACAGGATTTTCCAAATCAGTATCCCCAGAACACTCCTGTGTGATATGAAGGGTCCCACACTCAAATACCTCTAGGAGATGCTGACATAAACAGACTTCTTTACTGCATAACACTAGAACATTTAATATGCTAATAAGCATTGTGAATCTCTCAAAGGGGGATACAGTAAACTTATTTGGAAACCTTTTTTATGCCACTCTGCTCAGCATCTCAGATTAATATATTTCATGGAACACAGTTTGGAAAAAGCCTGGTAAGGAACATGTATCAGTTTTTTAAAACGTATGTTAAAAATAACAGAAATGTATATACAGGCACATGCATACAAATAGAAATAACACAGAAAACTATACACAAAGAAATGATGCAGAAAGCCAGAGATAGACAGCAGTAATATTTCTGAAGAAAACACTCAAAACTTCTTTTTGAAATATAGGTGCAATAATTTTGGCAAACTTGTTTTTGATACAAAGACTACTTTAAACCTTAAAGGTCACTAATTTTCATAAGATATTCACAAAACTGGATCAAGCAAGTGTAGGAAAATCAGTCTGGAAATTTTTTCCCCTGGAAAGTTCAGCACACCTGTAGAGTCCAACATGACACTTAGAAGTCATACCTGTTAAAGCTGTGTATCAGAAAAACAGTGTCACCCCCAGTGGATTTTTAAGAAAAGAAAGCAAAAAAAATAGGGAAAGTTTTACATTTTAAGCACAAGGAAAATGCCATCTTTTTTAAGAAAAAGGAAATGATACTGAATTAATTATATATAAATGATGCTTGGTAACTTTTGTCCATGGTTGGAGGGGAAGGAAAATGCATTATTAAACCATATCTCAACTGTCTCATAATATGATAAAACGGAATATTATTTTAATTCAAAAATTACAGTGAGTAATCATGCATTTAACCAAGTAAAAGAAAAACTATTCACTAATATTTTTATGATATTACCAAATATATCTAAGCACCACATATGAGAGCACTGTGGGGTAAAACTTCTCAGTCACTGGCAAAAGTTTCCAAATTACAGCATATAAATTGACTAAAGAAAACTAATTCCCACTATTAACTATAATTAACTGCATATAAGTCCATTTTAAAAAGATAGTCACATGTATACCTTCAATGTATACACATTATATGGTTAGTGGTAATTATAATAAAGGCTAAAATGGTCTTAACTAAGGTGGCCTGGCAGTACCAAAGAGCAGAACAGATGAGTTTGTTGTGACAACTCAGCTAGTGATGCTACAGGAGGCACCAAAGATTAGGAATGCGGAGGGCACTAGAGTTGGAAACGGTGGTTATCTCTGCCAAAGACTCTGTTGCGGGGGAGAGGGGGCAGTGGGGGGTGGGGATGTCAGATACCAATTTTGAGGAATAGGACAGTCCTACAGAATTCTATGCAGATAAAGGGTAACATGCCATATTTAATTTGCCCTCCAGCAATTATATACCAACTCATTCTTTTTTTTTTCTTTTTTTTTCTTTTTTTTTTTCCAACTCACTCTTATTTGTCACAATTATATTCATGATCCAAAATCAAAGCCTCTATCTTAAATGAGTTTTAAGAGATTACCATCTCAGGAAAAGTAGGGGAAAGTAAACAAAGTAAGAAATAAATCTGACAATTTTGTGAGATTAAAACAATCCTGATTAAAAGATATTAAAGATATAGCATGATAACGTCCACCAAACAGCACATATAAAATGTTATAGCTGCCTTATTCATAATAACCAAAAGCTAGAACAATGCATTCTACAGAAGAATGGACAAACTGTGGTCTGCTCATATAATAGAATACTACATAGCAATAAAAAAGAATAAACTACACACCAGTCAGAATGGCCATCATTCAAAAGTCCACAAATGACAAATGCTGGAGAGGCTGTGGAGAAAAGGGAACCCTCCTACACTGCTGGTGGGAATGCAGGTTGGTGCAGCCACTGTGGAAAACAGTACGGAGATTCCTCAAAGGACTAGGAATAGATTTACCATATGACCCAGGAATCCCGCTCCTGGGCATATATCCAGAAGGAACCCTACTTCAAAAAGACACCTGCACCCCAATGTTCATAGCAGCACTATTTGCAATAGCCAAGACATGGAAACAGCCTAAATGTCCATCAACAGATGACTGGATAAAGAAGATGTGGTATATTTATACAATGGAATACTACTCAGCCATAAAAACCGACAACATAACACCATTTGCAGCAACAGGGATGTTCCTGGAGAATGTCGTTCTAAGTGAAGTAAGCCAGAAAGAGAAAGAAAAATACCATATGAGATCGCTCATATGTGGAATCTAAAAAAAAAAAAAAAAAAAGAAAGAAAGAAAGAAAAGACAAAGACAAATTAACATAAATACAAAACAGAAACAGACTCATAGACATAGAATACAAAGTTGTGGTTGCCAAAGAGGAGGGGGGTGTGAAGGGATAGACTGGGAGTTCAAAATCTGTAGATACTGACAGGCATATGTAGAATAGATAAACAAGATTATACTGTATAGCACAGGGAAATATATACAAGATCTTGTGGTAGCTCACAGCAAAAAAGAATGTGACAATGAGTATATGTATGTTCATGTATAACTGAAGAACTGTGCTCTACACTGGAATTTGACACAACACTGTAAAATGACTATAACTCAATAAAAAATGTTTAAAAAAAAGAATAAATTACTAACGTACACAACAATATGGACATTGTGTCGAGAAAAGAAATGAAGACAAAATTACCCATTATATATATACAGCAGGAGTGCATTAAAAATGATAAAATTAGCAGCCTGTCCATCATTCTCACTGATTTAAACAGAAAAAGAAAAATTCCTTGGAGAAATCTGAGTTGGAAATCATAACAATAAACTAGTGAACAATAACAATCAAACCCACCAGAAATGTCTTTTAAATGGAGAAAATGCATTTAAATGAAGAAAAATTTAAATTAAATTGAGAATAATTGCTTAATTGATACATTGCTTAACATCATCAGCCACAAGAACGTAATTCAGACCCAAATGACAATTTAATATCTGCAGAGAAATCTACTGAAGAAAATATAAGTTTATTTGGGTAGAATGAAGAATTATAAAACTTAATACCAAATATAATATACATAGTAACTATCTAAAAACCTCTTTCAGGTGAGATTACTGGTCAAAATAAATATTTTCATTATATTTTAGAAAATTTTATTTGAACAATTATTCAAGAAATCCTGGAAGGTTCCATACAAATAACATCAGAGTTGCATACTATGATCTAATGCTTCAAAATAAACTTTTGAGCTCCAGTTGTCTCATATGAGCAGGATTCTTGCCCATACAGACAATATTCAGGGTGATTCAGATCTCTGTAGAAGGCCTCTTAGAATTATCTATCAAAATGTAAAGTACACATACCCTTTGACCCAGCAAATCTACTTCCAGGAAGTTATCTTTTTTTTTTAAGATCTTATGAATATTTTAATGTGAATATAATATACGCCATTTAAATACTCAGATAAATATATTCCTGGCACACAGGAAAAATCTACAGATGACATGACGTTGAGAGGGAGAGACAAAACGTGAAAGAACAGAATTAGTATCCAGAATGATGTGAAAATGCTGGAAGACTGGAGAACTCTAATGACATGAAGTTAAACAGGGACAAATGTAAAGTTCTGCCACATGTCCCCCCAATCAACCATAAAAGTATAGAATCATAAGCAGAAGCACATGCAAACAAATTTGGGGATTTAAGTCAAGTATAAGCTTAGTAATCATTAATTCATTAGTTTATAAGTGCATTCATTCAGACAAGAAATACTATCAACTCCATGCAAGGAAGGCATGGAAGTGGCTCTGAGAACATAACTCAAATTTTGATAGGGCTGTTCCAAAATCTTTTCTGCCGATGCCCTGTTCTATTGCAACAATCAGTCCACATATGGACTACGATGTTCTGTTCCCCTCAAGCTGTCCAAGTGTAAAGGTGTCTTCAACAAACCAGATCTTATTCACAATATCTAGAAGCCATGAGAAATGACTAAAATGACTCAAACTGTTTAGAGAGAACAGAAGACGTGAAGTGTAAAAGACTCTCGTCTTTGAATATCCGAGGGTTTCTGTAAGGAAGAGGGGTTGGATTTGTCCTAACTTCAACCCCAGTTAGAACTAGAATCAGTGAGGGAAATTGTGCGAAGGTAGATGTAAAGCACGTATCACATGAGGAGTGACTTTTTCACAATTAGAACTGTCTAAAATGAAATATTCTAATTTCTTTCAGGACAAAGTAACTCTTCTATCAAAGGAACATATAGCTCCCTAAGAAGAAAGGGATGACAACATAGGAAGTTATCTTTTAGCTGCACTGGATACACGCAAATTGATATATATATATATGACATTACTTGCTGAAGCACTGTTTATAATAGCAAAAGATTGAAAACAGCCTTAATGCTCATCAGTAGGGACTAGTTAAATTATGATACATTCATAAAATGAAATACAATGCAATAATTTAAGGAAAAGATTAAGTATGGAATTTATGAACAAATATGAAATGATCCCTAAGATCTACTGTTAACTTTTTTTTAAAAAAATGTACAACTTACTCTTCTGGGAAGATAAGTAGATGTAATTTTTCCTATTCCTCCTGATAAGTACAACTAAAAACTCTAGATGTAACATATAAAACAAAAATGAGAAGACCCTAAAAGGTGAAGAGAAGGCAGATAGGCTAGGAACTACAGGACCTAAGTAATGACACAAAGATTTGCCTGGGTTTTGTATTGCCTCCTATATCCCAAACTTAGAGCTGAAGAAGCCAGCAACCTAGAAAACGCAAATGGGCACAGACAAAAGAAATCCCCAACAAAAAGGTGTGCTCTCATTAGTTAAAGAATGAGAAATGTCTAATCCCAGCAGGACAGAAAACTTTTAGGCAATAATCACTCTACTGCTGTCAAACACAGTGGCCCCACCCACTCCAACAAAGGCCAAGTTGGGAAGCTGGACTTTTACCTCCACCTGGCAATAACAAGGTGATACATATTCCCTTAAGCCACAAAAACAGAAAGTTGAAATATGACCTAGAATCTCAAAACATAATATCCAACTGTCAAATGTTTCAAATAAAAATCATTCATTATACCAAGAACCAGGAAGATCCCAAGAAGAATTTTAAAAGATAATCAATAAACAACAACACTGAGATGACAAAGATGTTGCAGTTATCTGACAAAGATTTTTTAAACCAATCGTGATTAAAATGCTTCAATAAGCAATTACAAACACACTTGGGAAAAAAACACACACAAGATAAAGAGAAAGGAATATAAGTATACCACTAAAGAAAGCCATCAAACCACAAAGGAATAGAGCAAGATAAGAAAAAAGGAATAGAGAGGAAATACAAAAGCATCCAGAAACCAATTAACAAAATGAAAAGTACATACTTATCAGTAATTATTTAAATGTGAATGGGCTAAATTATCTCAACAAAAGACATAAAGGGGCTAAATGGATTTAGAAAAAACAAGACCCATCTGTATGCTGTCTACAAGAGACCCACTTCAGATGTAAAAACACACAAACATTGAAGATCTAGGGATGGAAAAACATATTCCATGCAAATAGAAACCAAAAGAGGCTGGTGTGGTTATATTTATATCGAAAAAAAAAAAAAAGACTTTGAAACAAAAACTGTAGTAAAAGACAAAGTTGAGCATTACATAATGACAGAAGGGTCAATCCACCAAGAGGATACGTTTGTAAATATTTATGCACCCAACATATGAGCACCTAAATACATAAACAGACCTAAAAGTCGAAATAGACAGCAGTATAATAATAGTAGGGGACTTTAATACCTCACTTTCACTAATGGGTAGATTATCCAAACCGAAAATCAGTAAGGAATCATATGCTTTAAATGATACACTAAACCAGACAGACTTAACAGACATATACAGAACATTCCATTCAAAAGCAACAGACTACAATTATTCTCAATTGCACATGAAATATTTTCCAGGATAGATCACACATTAGGCCACAAAACAGGTCTTAATAAACTTAAGAGAACTGAAGTCATATAAAGCATATTTTCCAACCAACTGTATGAAACTAGAAATTAATTACATAAAGAAAACTGGAAAATTCACAAATATGTGACAGTTAAACAACATGTTACTGAACAATCAATGGGTTACAGAAGAAATAAAAAGAAAAATCAAAAAGTACCTAGGAACAAACAAAAATGAAAATATATAAAAATTTGTGGGATGTGGCAAAAGGAGCTCTGAGAGTGAAGCTCAAATACCAACCTCAAGAAACAAGAAAAGTCTCAAACAACCTAACTTAACATCTCAAGGAACTAGAAAAAGAACAAAGTCCAAAGCTAGGATAAGGAAGGAAATAACAAAGATTAGAGCAGAAATAAATTAAACAGAGACTGAAAAGACAATAGAGAAGATCAATGAAATTAAGAGCTGGTCCTTCGGAAAGATAAACAAAACTGACAAGCCTTTAGCTAGACTCGCCAAAAAAAAAAAAAAAGAGAAAGCTCAAATAAATAAACTCAGAAACAAAAGAAGAGATATTACAACTGAAAACACAGAAATATAAAGGATCATAAGAAACTACTATGAACAATCACATTCTAACAAACTGAACAACCTAGAAGAAATGGATAAACTCTGAAAAACATGTAACTCATCAAGACTGAATCATGATGAAATAGAAAATGTGAACAGACCAATTACTAGAGACTGCATCAGTAATCAAAAACCTCCAAAAAAAACTGCCAGGAGAGATGGCTTCACTAGTGAATTCTACCAAACAACCAAAGTAGAATGATTAACAATCTTTCTCAAGCTCTTCCAAAAAATGAAACAGGAGGAAACTCTACTAACTTTATTTTATGAGGCCAGCATTACCCTGAAACCAAAACCAGAAAAGCATTATCACAAGAGAAGAAAGTTAGAGGCCAACATCCTTGATGAACACAGATGCAAAAATCCTCAACAAAATATTTAGCAAACCAAACTAAACAATACATTAAAAGGATCATATACCAAGATTGCATGAGATAATTCCAGAGATGGAAAATGGTTCAACATCTGCAAATAAGTCAATGTGATACACTGTCTTAATAAAATGAAGAATAAAAATCATATGGTTATTTCAGTAGATGCATCTGACTAAATTAAGCATCCATTAATGATAAAAATTCTCAACAAAGCAAGTACAGAAGGAACATACCTTGCCATAATAAAAGCTATGTATGACAAGCTCACAGCTAACATTATACTCAAAACGGAAAGCTTTGCCTCTAAAATCAAGAACAAAATGGGGATGACCACTCTCACCATTTTTATTCAACATAGTGTTCAAAGTCCTAGCCAGGGCAATAAGGCAAGAAAAAGAAGTAAAAGGCACCCAAACTGGAAAGAAGTAAAACTGTCACTATTTGCAAATGACATCATAGAAAATCCTAAAGACTTCATCTAAAAACTGTTAGAACTGATAAACAAATTCAGCAAAGTTGCAGGATACAAAATCAATACACAAAAATTTGTTGCATTTCTATACACAAACTATCAGAGAGAGAAATTAAGAAAACAACCCCATTTACAACTGCATCAAAGAGAATAAAATGCCCAGGAACAAATATAACCAAGGAGGTGAAAATTTTATATATTAAAAACAGTAAGACATTAATGAAAGAAATTGAAGAAGACACAAACAAATGGAAAGATATTCCATGCTCATGAGTAGGAAGAATCAATATTGTTAAAATGCCCATACTACCCAAAACAATCTACAGAGTCAATGCAATCCCTACCAAAATGCCAATGGCATATTTCACAGAAATGGAAAAAGTAATCCAAAAATTTGTATAGAACTACAAAAGACCTAAGAGTACAAAGCAATCCTGAGAAAGAAGAATAAAGTGGGAAGCAACACACTTCCTGATTTCAAACGATATTACACAGCAACAGTACTTAAAACACTACAGTATGGGCATAAAAACAGACACACAGATCAATGGAACAGAATAGAGAGCCCAGAAATAAACCCACGCACACAGGGTCATTTAATTTACTACAAACGAGAGAAGAATATAAAATGCGGAAAGGACATTCTCCCCCAATAAACTGTGCTACAAAAACTGGATGGCCACAAGCAAAAGAATGACCAATATCTTACACCATACACAAAAATTAATTCAAAATGGATTAAAGACTTGAACATAAGACCTGAAACCGTAAAACTCCTAGAAGAAAACATAAGTAGTAAGCTTCTTGACATAGATCTTAGTGATGATTTTTCGAATCTGAACAAAAAGCAAATGCAATGAAAGCAAAAATAAACATGTAGGACTACGTTAAATTAAAAAGCTTCTGCACAGCAAAGGGAATCAACAAAATGAAAAGGCAACCTACTGAATGGAAGAAAATATTTGCAAACATGTATCTGATAAGGGGCTAATATCCAAAATTTATAAAGAATACATACAACTCAATAACAAACAAATGAACAATCCGACTGAAAAATGGGCAGAAGATCTGAATAAACAAGGAAGACATACAGATGACCAACAGGTACATGAAGAGGTGCTGTAATAATTTGTCATCAACAAACCTATCCTAAAATAATGGCTAAAGGGAATTCTCTAAAGAAAAAAGTGATCAAAAAGGAATATTGGGACATTAGGAAAAAAGAAAGAACAACAGAAAGAGAAAAGTGTGGGTAAATACAATAAGCTTTCCCTCTTCTCTCAAGTTTTCTAAATTATGTTTAATGACTGAAGTAAAAATTATAAAACTGTCTGGTATGGTTCTAAGTATATGTCAAAGAAATATTTAAGACAATTATGTTATCAATGGAAAAGCATGGAGGAATAAAAAGGGTGATAAGGTTTCTATATTTCACTCAAACTGGTAAAATCATGACACCAGAAAACCATGATAAAATAGGTATACATAATGTACTATCTAAGCAATCATTAAAAAAGCTATACAAAGAGACAGTGAAAAATACTACAAATACATATGTCAATTATATCTCAACTAAAAAGTACTACAGATGAAAACAAAATGGAATTTTTAGTAATGTTCAAGAAACCGAGAACAGAGGGAAAAAAAACAGAAATTTTTTAAAAAGAGAAAGAACAAACAAAACACAAAATAAAATGTCAGACTTAAGTCGCAACACACCATTACACTACACTAAATGTAATTAACCTAAACAAACCAATTGAAAGACAGAGATTGGCAGAGTATATTAAAAAACATGACCCAACCATATGCTGTCTATAAGAAACTCGCTTCAAATATATTATAGCAGGTTCAAAGTAAAAGGTTAGAAAATGTTCATACACATGTAAATATTAATACAAAAAAACACAAGTAGCTATATTAATACATTATAAAGTAGGCATCAAAGCAAAGAAAATTACTAGAGATAGGAAACTATAAAATTGTAAAACAGTCAATCAACCAAGAAAACAATCCTAAATGTGAACGCACCAAAAAAAAAAAAAGTGCAAAATACATGAAGCAAAAACTAACAGAAATGAAAAAAGAAAAAGATTACTACTATAATTACAGCTGGAGATTCCAACATCAGTCTCTCAATAACTGATGAAACAAGTAGACAAAAAGTTAAAGATATAGAAGAACTCAACAACACCATTAACTAACAGAATCTAATCAACTCCACCAAATAACAGCAAAACATACCTTCTTTTCAAGTGTCCATGGAACATATACCAAATTATATCATATCCTGGGCTGGGTCATGAAACAAATTTAAGATATTTTAAATCATTCAGAGTGTATTCTCTGAGCACAACAGAATCAAACTAGAAATCAGTAACAGGATATAACAGGAAAATCTTCAAATACTTGGAAACTAAACAGCACACTTCTAATAATCCCTGGGTTAAAAAGGAAGCATCAAAGGGAATTTTAAAAATACACTACATTAGTTGAAAATGAAAATAAAACCTATCAAAATGTGTGGGACACAGCTAAAGCAGTGCTGACAGAGAAATTTATAGTACTAAGTGAACACATTAAAAAAGAGGAGCGGTCTCAAATTGATAATCTAAGCTCCCACTGAAGATCCTGGAAAAAGAAGAGCAAAATAAACCCAAAGCAAGTAGAAAGAAGGAAATAGTAAAGTCCAGAAATCAGTAAAATTAAAAAGAGAAAAATAATAGAGAAAATAAATGAAACAAAGAGTTGGCTTTCTCTTCTGAAAATGTGGTGCTTGAAAGTAAAAGTATATAAATGTTCACCTCCTTTGACCCAGAAATCCCACTCCAGGGAATTGCTTGATTCTAAGCAAATAATTCAAATGAATGTTGTTACAGTATAGTTTGTAATGTGACAAATCTGAAACAAACTCAAAGCCCGACGTTTAATAAGCTACAGTACACACACACACAAAATAAAAAGAGTTGGCTATCTGAAAAGACCTCTAGCTATCAGCAATGAAACGAGATATCACTACAGACCATGCAGACATCAAAAGGATAATAAGAAAATGGAAAACTAGCACAGACAAAGTTGACAACCTAGATAAAACAGACCAATTCCTAAAAAACACAAACTACCACAACTCACCCAATATGAAATATGTAATTTGAATAGTGATATAATTATTAAATAAATTGATTTATATTAAAATTCACAAAAAAGAATTCTTTAGACCAACTGGCTTAACTGGAAAGTTCTATCAGAATTTAAAGAATTAACAGCAATTCTACACAATCTCTTCTAGTAAACAGAAGAGGAGAAAATACTTCATTTCAATTCAATATATTTTCCAATTCATTCATACAAATCTCCTATTACCTTGATATCAAAACCAGACAAAGATGGTACAAAAAAAAAAGTATAGATCAATATCTCCCATGAAAATAAACAGAAAAATTCTTAACAAAATATTACCAAAAAGAATTCAGCAATATATAAAAAGAATTATACACTATGACCAAGTAGAAGTTATTCCAGGGATGCAGAGTTGTTTCAATGTTTGAAAATCAACAAATGTAATACAACACATTAGCAAGTTAAAGAAAAACCACATAACCATATCAATGGATGCAGAAAAGGCATTTGAAAAACTCAATAATCATTCATGTTAGAAACTCTCAGAAAAATAGAAATAGATGGAAACTTCTTGAAACTCACATACACACACACACACACACACACACACACACACACACACAAACCCTACAGTTAACCTTATAATTAATGGTAAAAGACTTAATGCTTGCCCCCTTAAGATCAGGAACAAGACAAAGATATCTGCCCTTGCCATTCTTATTCAACGTAGTGCTTCTATCCACTGCAATACATGCAAACAAAAAAAAAAAAAAGAAGGAAAGAAAAGGGATACAGATCAAAAAGGAAGAAATAAAACTGTCCTTATCTGCAGATAACATGACTGAGTATGTAGGAAACCCCAAAGAATCTAAAACAAAAAAAAATAACAAAACCAAAAAAACCTCCTGAAACTAGTAAATTCAGCAAGGCTGTAGGATACACTATAAAAGTCCATTTTATTTCTACAGTAAAACAGTATGATACTGGCACAAAAACAGACACAGAGGCCAGTGGAAGAGAATAGCAAGCCCAGAAATAAACCTGTGGTCCATCTACGACAAAGGAGTCTAAAATATTCAATGGAGAAAAGACGACAAACTTTTCAGTAAGTGGTGCTGGGAAAACCGGACAACTACATGCAAAAGAATGAAACTGCAACATTCTCTAATACCATATACAAAAATAAACTCAAAATGGATTAAAGATCTAAATGTAAGATCAAAATGCATAAAACTTCTAGAAGAAACATTGGCAGAACACTCTTTGACATAATTTGTAGCAACATTCTTTTTTGGATTTGTCTCCTAAATCAAAGGAAATAAAAGCAAAATTAATAAACAGAACCTAATTAAACTTAAAAGCTTTTGCAAAGCAAAGGAAACCATTGATTAAAAAAAAAGACAACCTACTGAACAGAAGAAAACATTTGCAATTGATGTGACTAACAAGGGGTTAATATCCAAAATACATTAAGAGCTTATACAAATCAACATCAAAAACATAAGTAACCCCATTAAAAATTGAGCAGAAGATTTGAATAGACATTTTCCAAAAAAGACATACTTTGGCCAACAGGTATACGAAGAGATGCTCAACATCATTAATCATCAGCGAAATGCAAATTAAAAGCATGAGATAACACCTCACACCTGTCAGAACAGCTATCATTAAAAAGACCACAAATAACAAATGTTGGTGAGGATACGGAGAAAAGGGAACCATCGTACACTGTTGCTGAGAATGTAAATTGGTTCAGCCACTGTGGAAAACAGTATGAAGCTCTCCAAACCCCATACTTTAGGGGTTTGACGGAGACTTCATCAGACAGGCATCACTGATTATTAACTCAATTTCCAGCCCCTCTCCCCTCTCCAGAGAATGGGGCTGTGGCTGAAAGTTCTAAGCTTTTAATCACAGCTTGGTCTTTGTAGAGACCAGCCCCTGATCCAGGAGCCCACTAAGAGCCACCTGATAAGAACAAAAGGCACTTCTACCACCCAGGAATTTCCAAGGAGATTTAGGAGCTATGTGCCAGACACTCCTCCTACCACTCAGGAAATTACAAGGGTTTCAGAAGCTCTGTGTCAGGAACCTGAGTCAGAGAACCAAACATTACCAAGAATCAGAGACAGAAGTGTATACACACACACACACACACACATATATACACACACACATATATATATGTATATGTTTCACACCACAGAATGGAATAATTCTCAGCAATAAAAGGTCACATGAATGAGTTAACAAATAATTATGTTGAATGAAGTCAGTCAGACTAAAAAAAAAAGTACATCTTGAGTTACTCCATTTATATAAAATTCTAGAAAATGTGAACAAATGTATATTGACTGAAAGAAGATGAATGGTTGCCTAGATTTGGGGAGGCGGAGGATGCAGGCAGAGGTGGGAGGAAGTAAACACAAGGGCATACCCATACCTTGGGGCGACGGACGTGTTCACTATACTGATTGCGGTGAAGGTCTCATTGGTGTATACATATGCTAAATATTTAAAGCATATCAAATTATATACTTTAAATATGTGCAGTTTATTATATGTCAATTAAATCTCACTAAAATTATTAAAATTATAAAAAGGTACAAAAAGTATATAAAATATGCAAATACTGAATAACAAAGAAACAAATTAATCAAGAAGAACACAAAAAGAAATTGGGTAGCTGAGGGGCAATGTAAGGAGGAAAAGTTCTCATATACCTTTTTAAAAGTCTATGTAAACGTGAATGTAGTACATAATCTAAAAAATAAAGTTAGCATTACATTCCCAACTCCCAAAACTATAAAAGAAGACACAGACTAGACTAGAAAAAGCAGAAATGTATAATTTAGGGAAGGCACTAATGATATGCTTCATCACAACAGCTTTAAGAATCTGAACATGGTTTGTTTTCCATGTCCGTGAGACTGGCACCAAAGGGGAAAAGGCGAGGAGGGATAAATTAGGGGTTGGGGATTAACAGACACACATTACTACATATAAAATAGATAAACAAGGACTTGTATAGCACAGGGAACTCTATTCAATTTCTCACAATAACATGTAATGGAAAAGAATCTAAAAAGAAAATACATATATGCATGTATATGTATAACTGAATCACTTTGCTATACATCTGAAACTAACATTGAAAATCAACTATACGTCAATAAAAAAAATTTTTAAAAAGAACCTGAATGTCAAATCAGATATGTTAAGAGTTTTTAACATTTGAAACAGTAATGAAGAGAGAAAAAACTATCATACGTTGAAGACTCCTATATTTTTAGTCAAAAGTATTTTTCAGATGCCTACTATAACAAGCTATTTGAATTGGATGAATTCTTTTCCAATTTCGTCAACTCTTCAACTGCCTCAAAAAAATTTTTTTAATGCTGGAAATAATTTCATCCTACAAATGAAGGTAATTGGGCAAGAAAAAGAAACTAAGGAACTATAAATTAGACGTTATAACTCTTTTTTTCTCTCAAGAAATGGGTGTTAATGATGATATGAAATATAGTTGAACACCCATTTAAATATATGAAATTAATTTTCATTTAGACAACTGTGTTTTTTAGTCTATTTGCAAGCTGTATTTTGTTGGCAAAAAAAGTATAATTGGTGTATTATGTTCTAAAAGCTGGTATCATTCTTAATTATCTTCTATTCAGGGTTTATGAAAATCAAGCTCTAAAAGGAAAAAAAAAATCTTTCTCCTTGCTTGTCACTGCTCTGAGAGCCAGTAACAATGACAATGATAGCCATTGATCTATAAGATCAAAGTTTGCCTGACAAGTGATTCCCAAGAGATTCATGTAACTAATTTTCACTATTTTAATTTTACATCACTATTCAAATATAATTGTAAACATTTTTGAAGGTAAATACTACTAGATGAGTTCTTCATCAGGTTATAGACAATTCCATCACATGAAAAATAGAAATGGTAGCTTTTTCTTCTTAAGTACTACTGTAGGAACCAAGATCATTTACATTTCAAACCAAATTGAGTTATGGAAAAAGGATACAGAAGAAAATACAGCTCTGGAGTTTGGGTGGAAAAGGGGGAATGAGTACATTTCAAATCTTTATTCTACAGCAAACTAAGAAAAACACAATTAATTATACATACGCCAACTTCATATTTCAGGTATCTTTTTCTTTCTTAAATTATAATACTAAACTAATGATTTTCTAAGCCTCTCAACTTACAATTTAGTTGTAAGATGCAAAATTCAAACAAATTCAATTAAGGTAGGTAAAAAAAAAAGGATGGTTACACAAATAAGGTTTTGAGCTTTCAAAAGTACCCTTTGGAAATTCATTAAAAAAAAAAAAAATCAAGCAAGAAAGAAAAAAAAAACCCACAAGGATATGTGATTTGGTAAGACAAGTTAAATTACATTTATCCAGGTGGTTCTAGAAAAACAGTATTACTGAGAACAGGTTATCCCTGTAAGAATAAATAAAGAAAAAAATTTGATTTTACAAGGGCTCCCCTTTGCTATCCAGCAAGTTAACATTATAAAATTAGCATAACTCACAGATTTTGCAGGACAGGGTTTTTCAACCTCAGCAAAGCTGGCATTTTGGGCCAGATCGTTTTCTGTGGAGGGCTGCTCTCTGCATTGTCTCTATCCACTAGATTCAAGTAGTACAGTTGTGACAATCAAAAATGTCTCCAGGCATTGCAAAATCACCCCAGGGTTAAGAATTACTGGCTTAGAACTAACATGATCTTCTTATAAAAGTTTTGTACTAATGCTACAAGAAAAGTAAAACAAAACAAAAGGCTTTAAAACTCGATAGTTATAGGGTGAAATAATATCATATTTCAAACAATCAAAAACTATAAAAATAAACAGTGCTGCTATGAACATTGAGGTGCAGGTGTCAAACAAAATCTAATCATAAGAACCTTCATACCTACCCAGAGAAATCCCTCTTTTTTCTTGAGTAAATGCTCTCCATATTATGAAATATATACCTAAAAATATAATTGTTATGATGGAGTATGTATGAACCAGACCATTTCTCCTGGAATAATAAACTTTGATAAAGTACAAAAATAAAACTATTCGTAGGCATAGAAGAGTAAAAAATAAAATAAAAATAAAAATATAGAGGGGACTCAAAATTTAGAGAAGGAAACAATACAAAAATGTAATCCAAAATTATTTAATATACAGAAAAAAGGGAAACTGTGATACATTCTCAAAAGAAAAAACACCACAGTGGATACGAATCCATTGATGATTCTGATGTTGAAATTTACAGAAAAATTTTTGTTTCCTTCTTAAGAATTTTAAAGAGGCCATTACAACTACACTTAATGAAGTAAAGAAAAATATGCTTACAGTGACGAAGAACACATGACTACCTCAACAGAGAAATAAAAACTAAAGAAACCAGATGGAAAGTCTTAACACTTTTAAAAACTTTCAAAAAATAAAACATCTCAAAAAATAATTTATTGGATGAGCTAAACAACACGATGGGGGAAAAGGTGGCAGAAGTCAGTAATTAAAGGTAGAACAATAGAATTATCCAAAGAATAGAGAGACCAAAGTTTGAAAAAAAAATTTAACAGAACCTCAAGGCTAAGGGACAATATCAAAAATTATGACATTTATCTAATTGAAGACACAGAAAGAGAGCAGATTGAAAGAAACGGAAAAAGCGCTTGAAGGAATAATGACTAGATGTTTCCCACTTTCTTAAAAAAAATATAAATTTACAAATACAAGAAGTTTAGCAAATGCCAAGCAGCATAAATGTGAAGAAAATCATGCTAGGCACATCATAATTAAACTGCTGTAAACCAAATATAAAGTCTTCAAAGCATCCAGAGATAAACAACACATTACATACAGGGGCACAATGATTCAAACCACTGCTGAATTTTCATCAGAAAGTATCGGGGCCAGCAAATAGCAGAAAACCAACCTCAAAGCAGAATTCTATACATACCCAAAATATCCTTCAAACATGAAGGCAAGATAAAGATATTTTCAGATAAAACAAAAAAAAATTTTAATTCATTTCTAGAAGAATTTACTTCAACAAAAACTACAAGAAGTTCTTCAGGATGAAGAAAAATGATAATAGATACTCAATACTCAGATCCTTTAATTCTTTAAATTATAAATGATTATTTCAACAAAAAAATAACACTCTTATGGGTTTTTGAAGTACACAGATGTAATGTATATGACAACTAATAGCAGAAAGGACTGGGAAGAAGTAACCAGACTTACATGGTTATGAGGTTTTTGCATCTTATATGAAATAGGACAATATTAACCTTAACTAGATGGAAACATTAAGAATATAATAATCCTAGGAGAAACCACTAAAGCAATATTACAATGAAATGTAGCTTAAAAGTCAAAAGATTAAGTAACATACCATTCTTAAAATTTTTCAAATAATCCACTAAAAGGTAAAAAACAACTATAAGAAGAATGAAAAATAAATGGAAAAATGGATTCAAAAAGATGGAGATGGTCACCACATAACAAGAAATAGCTCAAATCACCTGGAAGATATAACAGTTCTAAGTTCTAGGCACCTAAAATTCTAAATTTGTAGGCAGCAAATAACACTTTCAAAATTAAAGCAAACACTTATACAACTAAGAAGAAATAAACAAATCTATCATGATACTGGGACATTTTAACATACCTTGCTCAGTAACTGTTAGATCTCAAAATTAAAAACTCAGTAATGACACATAAAACTTGAATAGCATAATAAATTAGCTTGACCTAAGGGACACATAAAAAATGCATGAAATGCATGCAATTACAGTTGAAGAAAACTCATTCTTTTCAAGTACACACAAAACATTTCTGAAAATTGATCACGTACTGAGCCATTAAGCCAGCCTCAACAAATGCCAAAGGATCAGTATCATATTCTCTGACCACACACAATCAAATTGAAAATTAATGACAAAAACAAAAAAAACAGATAACTGAAAAATTTTAAAACACATTTGAAAATAGCTCATGAATTACATTAAAAAATCATGAATGAAATTACAAACTACTTCAAATTTAATGATAACAAGATAACTGTGTATCAAATTTTATGAAATGTAGGTAGTTGGGTACATCGACTCTGGCCTTAAAGGATTTACACTAGGGAAAAAACACTAAAAATAAGCTAAGCGTTCAAACTTAAAGGTTTAGAAAAAAACAGAGTAGATCCACAAAAAGTCAAAGAAAATATAATTTTTAAATTACTGAAGCAGAATAGCAATATACCTAGAAAGGGTTAAGAAATCCAAAAGATGGTTTTTTGAGTAAGTGAACGTGAGAATCCTCCAGTAAGACTGACTCTCTGTCTGCCTTATTTCACTTAGCATAATGCCCTCGTGGTCCACCCACATTGTCATAAACGGCAAAATTTCCTTCTTTCTCATGGCCAAATAATATTCCATTATATATATATATACAAATGTGTCACATCTTCTTTATCCATTTATCCACTGATAGACATTTAGGTTGTTTCCATATCTTGGCTACTGTAGTTAATGTTGCAATGAATATGGGAGTACAGATATCTTTTTGAGATCCTGCTTTCATTTCCTTTGGATATATACCCAGAAGTGGGATTGTTGGATGGTATAGTAATTCTATTTTTAATTTAATTTTAATTTAATGTAGAATCTAAAAAGGACAAATTCAGAAAAACAGAGAGTAGAATGGTGGTTACCAGGGAGTAGGGGGTAAGGTAGCCAATAATTAAAAAAAAAAAAAAAGACTACTGTATGATTCCACTTATATGAGATACTTAAGTCAAAATTACAGAGACAGAAAGAAGATTAGCAGTTGCCAGGGGCTGAGGGTGGGAGGTGGTACGGGGAGTTACTGTTTCATGGAATACAGTTTTACAAGATGAAAAGCATTAAGGAGACAGATGGTGAAGACTGGTGTACAAAATTATGAATTCATTTAATACCACTGAACTGTACACTTGAAAATGGTTAAGATGGTAAATGTATGTTATGTGTATTTTACAATAACAACAACAAAAAATTTAATCACATGTTTTTTAATTTTTTAAAAATTTACCCCAACACTTTCCAAGGTACAGGCCCCCTCCCAAGGCAAACTCATTCCAGGGCACCAAGTAAAAAATTTTTTAAACATGCAATGCAAATTTTTTTTTTAATTTTGAAACATGCAAAAATTAGCAAACTAGACCAACCAACATATGACTCATGATAAAACTGGCTTTGTATCAGGAATGTAAGGCTAATTTAATATTAGAAGATTAGCAGATTAAAAGAAACATAGGACTATCTCAATAGAGAAAAAAGTTTGACAAAATTCAATATCCATTCATGATAGAAGCCTTAGAAAATGAGGAATAGTAGCTAACTTCTGTAACCTGATAAAAGACAGCTATAAGAAAATCCTAGGATGAACATATACTTCATAGTGAAATGGTAAAAGCACTCACTTTAAGATCAGGAGCAAGACCAAGATGTCTGCTATCACCACTTCTATTCAATATTATATTTACAGGTTCTAGCCAGGACACTAGGATAGCAAGCCATATTTTAAAAATGGAAGATATTAAGGATTAGAAGGAAGAGGTACGATGGTTAGTATTTGCAGATGATAATGACTGGCTACTAAAAATGTAATCTACAGATATGTTGGGAATAAAGGATTTTAAGCAGATTGTTTATAACAAAACTCAACACACACAAGTCATCTGAGATGCTACTTCATACCCACTAGGATGGCTAGAATTAAAAAGTCAAATAACAACACAGACATGAAGAAATCAGAGTCCCCTCTTATACCACTAGTAGGAATGTAAAATGGTCACTTTGGAAAACAATCTGGCAGTGCATAAATGATTAAACATGAGCTATCATATGACCCAGCAATTCCATTCCTAGATACATACCCAGGAGAAATGAAAGCACACCTCCACACAGAAACTTCTACACAAATGTTTATAGCAGCATTCTACATTATAGCCAAAAAATGGAGGGAATCCAAGTGTCCATCAACAGATGAATAGATAAACAAAATGTGCTATATTAATGCAATGGAATGTTACTTAGGCACAAAAAAAGAATGAAGTACTTATACATGCTTGAAAACATTAAGAAGCCAGTCATAAAGGAGGACATATTATATGATTCTATTTATATGAAATGTCTACAATAAGCAAACATACAGAGAGAGAAGGTAATTGGTTGCTCAGAACCGAGGAGGATGAAGGGATAATGGAGTTAAACCTCAAAGCTACAGGGTTTCCTTTTGAGTTGATGAAAATGTTCTCCAATTGACTGTAGTGATGATTGTTCATATCTGTAAATACACTAAAATACACTGAATTGTATAGTTTAAATTAGTGAATTATATGGTATGTGAATTAGATCTCAATACAGTTGTTTTTGTAAGTAGACACCAAAAATCTATTAGAAAACATGTTTTACTTTATAATGTATCAGAATACATATAAGAAATGGAGAAATTATAAAATTTTACTTAAAAGAGGTTAAATAAATCAAAGGCTATACAATGTTCATGGAAGTTTCAATATAACAGAAATGACAATTTTCCTCAAATTGTTCTACAGCTTAACTGCAATTTCAGCCAAAATCCCAGTGGAACTCTCTTGTAATATTTGGGTAGCTGATTATTAAATTTACAATGAAGAGTCAATGGCCAACAACAGTCAAGACACTCATTAAGAAAAAGAACAAGAAGGGAAATGTAGTCTTACGGCTATAAGGTTTCTTCTAAAGCTATGACAATAAAGGCCTAAAGGCCTTAATGCAGAAATAGAAAAGAGTGCATAAAGAGATCCATATGTACATATTTTGAAACTTGATTTATACACAGCAAGTGTGGTAGAGAAAACTGGGCATATATATTTCATATCCTACACAAAATCAAATCTAGGTATGTTATACACCTAAATGTGAAAGGCAAAACTATTAAACTTTTAGAAGACAGTATAGAATAACAGGAAAACTCAGAAGAGCAATGAGACAGGACTACGGATCTTACTAAAACATATGATACAGAATCATTAAAAAACAATGTGGTGAAGCACAAACAGACAGAACAGATAGTCCAGACATACGCCAAAGTATAAATGGGAACTTAGTATGATGAAAGTGGCATCTCAAAGGAGTAAGAAAAAGGTGGACTTTTTAATAAATGATGTTGGGACAACTGGGTAACTATCTGGGCAGGGGGATGGAAACTAAATTAGATCCATATTTCACATCATGCACCATATAAAATTAAAATGGATCAAAGATATACATGCATATGTATACATACACATAAAAATAAAACCACAAGAGAATTAGGAGAAAACATGGAGAAATTCCTTTATAACCCTGGAGTGACTCAAAATCCAGATGCCACTAACAAATCTGGTAAATTCAGCTACGTAAAAATTTTAATCCTGCATGACAGAAATTACCTAAAGCAAAGTCAAAAGATATTAAACTAAGTGAAATGAGCTATACACAAAGGACAAATATTGCATGGATTCCACTTATATGAGGTATCGTGAATAGGCACATATATGAAGACAGAAAGTAAAGAACAGAAGTTACCAGGGGCTGAAAGGGAGAAATGGGGAGTTATTTCTAAATAGGTATAGAATTTCTGTTTGAGATTATGAAAAAGGTCTGGAAATAGCAGTGATGATTGCACATCATTGTAAATGTGCTTAAGGCCACTGATTGTACACTTAAAAATGGTTAAAATGGTCAATCTTATTACACATATTTTATCACACTTTTTTAAAATGAGGTCAAGAAGATAAGCAAATAATAAAGACTACTGACAAATTAGGATTGAGGACAAATGAGTGGGAAACATTTGCATCTCATATCACAGAAGACTTACCATCCCTAACACATAAAAAAAGAACTAGTAAGAAAAAAGAACAAAAATCCAATTAAAAAAACAGACGACAGATATGAATCAACAGTTCACAGAAAGAGAAATACAAATTCCTCTTAATCATACAAAAAGATGCTCAACCTCATTCATCAGAGAAATACAAATTAAAATTATACTGAAATACATCTTTCACTTAATCAGATTTGAAAAAAATTAACAACACATTCTTATGGTAAGGCTATAAAATATTACCCTCAGTCTCTGCTGGTAGGAATATAAATTGTTATGTCCACAATTGAAAGCAATTGAGCAGTATCTAGGACAATAAAATGTAAACTGTTTTTCACCAAACAATCCCACTTCAGGGTATTTATCCCACAGGTAAGCTAGCACATGTGGAAAATATGTATGTACAAGGTTACTGCAGCATTGTTTGTAATAGTAAAAAAGTTAGAAGCAATCCATATCCATCAATAACAATAAATTATGGAACCACAGTACAGTGGAAATTTATACACTGTGAATAAGAAGAAGAATCTCTCTTTTCAGAGGTACAAAGAGCTCCAAGATATAAAGTGAAGAGAATACAGCATGTGCAGAATAGTGTAAACATTACGCTTCATGCTTAAAAGGGGAAGAAAGAATATGTATTTATATTGCATAAAGAAACTCTGGAACGATACACAAGAAATTAATAAAAATACTTACTATTGGGAGGCAAGGGTTGGAGTGAGGGGCCAAGTGGCGCAGAGGGGATAAGAATGGAAATAAGACACCCTACTATACTGTTTCATTATGTTGATTTGAGATAGGTGAATGTATTTCTTATGAAAAATCATTTTAGTAACTTGATAGTTCCTAAACTCCAGGGTATTTGCATTGGTCAAAACTCAAATGATGCAATGTGTATTTCATTAAATGGATGTCTTTTATCTCAAAAGGAAAAAAGAAAACTACTTATCTCTTGCTCATTATATTTATGCCAAAGTGTAAGTGTACTGATGTCTAACTTACTTTGAAGTACATAAAAAAAAGATGGATTAGTGCCTGGATAGAGGGATGGATAAATATACAATAAAGTAAGTACAAAAATATTAATTGTAGAATCTAGGTGGTAGGAATAGTGAAGCTCAGTATAAAATTCTTTCAACTGCTCTGTATGTTTGAAATTTTATAATAAAATGTTGAAAAAATATTTTATTAAAATTTTAAGATAGAGAACTCATAAATCAATAAATAGACAAATTAACAGAAAACTGAGCAGACATAAACAGATATTTAATAGTAGACACAAACGTTTTTGTAAACATATGAAGTTATTCAACTCTATTTATAATCAGGAAACTATAAATTAAAATCATCTTGAGATACCATTTCTCAGGCATCAGACTAGCAAAAATTTTAACCAGTACCAAGTGTTGAAGAAGATACGGAAATATACCAAACCCAAACATCCATTAACATTAGAGTGGGTTATTAAATCATGAGGTATTCACACAATGAAATGTACTATGAAGCAGTGAGGGTGAATTAATTATTAATACTTTCATCCACAGGAAACAACCTCAAAATACACTTTAAGTAAATGATGCAAACAATTAAAGGATACAATCACTATGATTCTACTTGTATTAAGTTTAAAAATAGGCTAAACTAAACAATATGTGATATACTACCCCAACATACCACCCCAATCCAAGCCACCGTCCCCTATCTCTCATATGGAAAAGTGCAACAGTCCCCTTCTGATCTCCCTATTTCTGCATTCTAACATGCAGCCAGAGCGATCATTTTAAAATTAAGTTGCAGTGAGTTGCCCTTCACTCAAAACCCATCTTAGCTTCCCATCTCCCTCAGAGTAAAGCCAAGAATCCATACACCAGCCCTGCTTGGTCCAGCTCCCACTGCCTCTCCTACCACTCTCACTCGTTCAGGCCACATGAACCCCTTGCTATTCCTCAAGCTGGCCAGGCCCTCAAATCTCCTTCATGCCAAGAGTTCAAAGGTCAGCACATTACAGAGGCTCACTGGGACTACCCTACATAAAATAGAAAAATCCCACCCCTCACAACCCAGCATTCCCCTTCTCGTTTCCTTTGCTTATCATTCTCCCTCCAATCACCATCTAATTGACCATCTGTGTAATTTATTGTCTGTCTTCACTTATGAGAATAAAAGTTCCATGCAAGAAGGATTTTTACCTGTTTTGCTTCCTACTATATCCTCAGCACCTAGAAGAAGCCTACGTAAGGGCTTAATAATATTTCATGAAGGAACAATCTTTTACAAAATTGCTTTTTAAACAATAAGCATTTATTGTAACATTAAAAAGTATTTCAATTTATAAGATTATAGATTGTGTTCTTCCATAAGCAGGCATGAAAAGGTAAATTAAATATTACTAGGTAAAATATCAAGCACATGTATGCTTTCCCCTGAATGTAAACCATTTGTTTCCAAACAGAAGTAAAGAAACAGCTAAGAAACCAATTTGTAAGAAATTAAAAAACTGATTTTAAAGAAATCATGGAAAACAAAGTATGTCAGATTTTCACAAAGCAAAATTGAAATAAAGCTATCATTTGAATACCTTCAACGAAATTAATGTATTCTTGCTGAAAGGCTAAAAGTTAAAGCAAAAAGCACTTCCTAACTCAGCAAAACAAGCATATATTACCTACCAAACCAACAGCAAAACAGGATGGGCAAAGAGTGCAGGCTAGAAGGAGCCTCAAGGATCATCTAGTATTAGCCCCTTCATTCTTACAAGAAAAGAAACTGACAACCTGAAATGACCTATCAGGAACTTAGAAGTGTTCTGGGTCAAAATCAATAATGGAATAACATTGGAAGCAAAAAAAAAAAAAAAAAAGGAAAGAAAGTTTTATTCAGTTATGATCCTTGCTACAGTAAAATTCAGCTTTATAGAATTAGAGACAAAATACATCTCCATGGAAACAATATTCCCAAGTATACACTGGAAGCTGAGAAGTATGTTTTTCTATGCAGATCTTCAAACCCTAAGTATACACACAGGTTTTGGGGTGAAGAGGTATTGAAAAGGGTAAGCTTTATAATCAGACAAGTCTGGATTTGAATTCCAGCTCTACTGGAATCAAGCAGGATCTTACTTGATCCTAGTCAGTCTTATCCCTGTCTAAGCCCTAATTTTTTGTCAACAAAATGGGGATAATTAAGACCTACCTTGTAAGTTTGTCAAGACTGTAGAAGACATCTAATTAAGGATTCATAATTTGTGGCTATTAAATGCAGGCTTTGTGACAATTTATTCATAGTTGCACAATGCTCAGTAAGAATCACCACCTCTGACTGCCTAGTTTTATGAATAACATACTACCAACAGACTAGCTTATGACTGGAATTCTACTAAAAGCTGGGGGAAGGTGGTGTTGATGTTGCTATCAATAGAAACTTATCGATCAGTTAACAGCAGCCATTAGGTGCTACTTGTTTGAGGTAAAATAAAAGGTTGCTTAAGACCATCTTTAAGATGTGAAAGTTGAGGGATCTATTTCTGACTAGAGTCATGAAGCCTGATCAATTACATCACCTCAGAACTGGAAGGGATCTTGTAGGGCGTCCAGCAAGAACCCTCTCCACAGGATTATATTAAATGACCAACTTCTGCTTAAAGGCTTCTAGTTTAAACCAGGCTCTCACTTAAACAGGTAGCAGTTTATTACATTTTCTGGCCCTTCTAATTATCAGAAGAGGCTTTTTTTTACACACTTAGAATAGACAAGTAATGAAAAAGTGAATGATAATGAATAAATTACCCTGCATCACATACTTCTAGAAATGAAAATCTTTAAGCATTATATTTCACTTGGGGGTAAGGAAGACTATTCTATTTAACAACAATTCCATAATATAAAAGTCAAGTTCTAAAAATGCATCTTGAAGCTTATATTTACATCCTCGTAACTAAATATGTCTTAGAAGCGCGGCCTTATTAATATATAAAACACAAAGAAAACATACCTGGGATGATATCATTGATATGCAAGAGGATCGTACTTTCAACACTTGCAAAACTACAAAGCTGTACTCCATCGAATCTTCCATCCCAGTTGCCAATAGGGTTATCCTAGAAATTAAATAACAGAATAAATTTTAAAACCCTCCTCAATAAATCATGAACATGAAATTCTATATTTTCCATAAAAGGGCCCTCCAAAAATTGAGACCCATGAACAATCAAGCCATAGTAAACACATAGATGAGCCAGGAATCAAGTGCATCCGTCATACTTTACTAGACAATAAACACTAGTCTTTATAACAACATCCATCTGCATAGGCAGATGTATTAATCACACACTATTCCACCCAGAAATCTGCCCCATCTAATCCTGACCTGCTCTAATCACTCCTTTACATTCCCTGAGCACTTAAATATTCAATTTGAACTCCTGTGAGCCTTTCTGTAGATAGAAAGTCTATGTTTTAATTGTTCTTCTGTCATCTTATGGGTATGTAAGAATTCCCTCCAAAATGGAGATTTTTATATTAATTATTTTATATTCCAATGTAGCACCAACTTGTACAGTGCTGTTCATGGAGCTAGAGTAAGAAATGGGCCAGTCAGACAACTGCCCTGAGCGCCAATGTGTAGAACATGCTAAATGTCATTGGAAACAGGAGGAGCTGAAGACTATTGCATTTGCTAGAACTTCCCTTTCAAGGAGTGCACTAGAGGGGTTTGGAATGAATGATTGCACAAGCCACCTGGAAGACAGGCAGAGGCAGAGGGAGAAGCTGGTGGTGCTACCTCTAGACAGCCTGCCCCAAATAAACAAGGTGACCCCAAGACTGCCATCTACGGAAGGGATGGCCTAAATGGCTGCTGCCAAGTGTGAGGCCCAAAGGACCTACAGCAAGAGGAAATTAACCCCGATGACCAGTGGCCCTCTTTCTCCAACCTTCCCTCCACCCAGCCCACAATCTCCTCTCTAAACCAATTCTGAATATTTAAAGAGTAGTGGTTTAAAGACGAGCTCTATTTCTAGGGACTCACATGTTTTACTCGGGCTCTAACTTTTCACATGGTAAACATTCAGTAAATGTTTATCTAAACAACATAGTAATGTTTATCTATTGGGCATCAAACAGAATTTCCTACAGTTTCCAAGCACAAGGTAAGAGAAACTTATGCTAGAACATTCATAGCCTCCCAGAAAGTATACCTGAATAGATAAAAATAATCACTAAAAACATCATGAGTACAAGGCTCTGTTACCTCCTCTCCTCCCTCATTCTAGTGTTTAATAATTCTGTATGAATTTCCTTCATTATACCTAACAAATTCTTGTCCATATTTTCAATCTATGGTAAAAACGTCCTCAAGCCTTTTCCTTCTCCTTCTTCTAATCCCACAGGTATCACCCAATTTGCTATCCTGGGATGCATCCTTTATTAGCAAATATGATTGTAAGGTAACATTAAAAATGAATAACACAAACAAAAGGATAAATACTATATGATTTCACTTATATGAGGCACCTAGAATAAGCAAATTCATAAAGACAGAAAGTAGAAAAGTGGCTGAGAGGAGTGAGTGACAGGGAGTTATTGCTTTATAGGTACAGTTTCAGTTTGGGGTGATGAAAATGTTCTGGAGATAAACAGGGGTAATGAGTGCACAACAATGTGAATGTACTTACTGCCAATAAACTGTACCCTTTAAAATGGTTAAGATGGTAAATTTTATGTTACATATATTTTTCCACAATAAAAAAAATTCTTTTGAGTGAATTACATTCTAAGAAAACACTCTTGTCTTTTCCCCTAAAGCAATGTGCTTTTCCTCTATTCAGGTATTTTCCATAAATGATTTTTACATACAACTCACTAAAATCAGATCAGCCAACAAAATTCTGCAAAATATTACAAAAAGAGAAACACAGATTACCAAAAAAAAAAAAGCTTTTCAAAATAAAGAAAAATAAGACAGTATGTAATATATTTGGGTGGGTTTTTCTCTGTTTATTGGTCAGCGATTACACAGCAGATTTAAAGATTGAAAACATTATTCCAGTTGATTCAAACTGGAAAAACAAGTAAATGTAATTCTATGTCTAGACTCCTGGCCCATATCAATGTTCCTTTACTAAAAATAAATTAGGACATGTTCTTTAAATTACTACTAATTAGTCTCTTTTAAATAATCAAAGTGTTTAATTTGTACCTAATTTGGTCATAAAACTAATTGACATATTCACAAAGATAATATAATCCAAAAGTTTCTTACCATGTCCACACCAACAAAATATCCTAAGCTTTCTTTGCCCGGCAAAACATCACAGAATATAACCGTTCCAGATTCTATAGTTTCTCCAATCTTCAGAGAAACTCTGGAGTTTATTTCCAGAGGGGGAAGTTCAACCTGCATTGTGTCCACTGGACCTGCATAATCACTTTCCAATCCAGTTTCATCATCTTCTATGATTTCTATTTTGTCCAACGCAACAAATACTCCACAATCTTCATCACACTGAAAAAGTTGCTTCCCTTGATATATCCCATCAGTGAAACCTTGGCCACGACCTTCTTCCTAGTTTTCACATGAGAGAAAAAAAAAAAAAAGGTGGACAGATAGCTAGCTAGCTAGATCGATAGAGAAAGATGATCTCTAAGAGAAAACATCCACTCTGGGGACTTCAGAGAAATCACTGGAAAAATTCTAAATGACACCTATAAGAAATATAATTATTAGCAGTTGCTGTTGGATTTAGGGTGTTTAAAAAAATTAGGAAGAAACTATCTGATGCTGCAATAAAGCTACTTGATCATTTCAAATCATAATTCTACTGTGAGAGAGCTGGGCTGGAGTCTACATTAGGATTTTAATAAAAATTTTGTCATAAAAAGAGCTATCTACTTTAATATAACAGTAATATTAGCTCCATTTATTGAGCGATTACTGTATGCCAGCCATTGTGCTAAATCCTGAATCAATGTATCCCCAAAACACTGCAAGCTGTATACTAATATCTCTATCTTACAGATGAGGAAGCAGATTTAGAGAAGCCGCTTGGTTAAACAACCTGGTAACCCAGCTAGTAAATGGCACAGTGGGGATTCAAATTTCCAATTGTTTTACAATTGCTCTTTTAAATAATTAAATCAAAATGCAAACAAGGCATGAAATCCTATTTGTAAGAATGTCAAAATGTAACTGACATTTGAGTTCTTGAGAATTAACATCAATTCTGGAAATGTATCACAGAGCTCTTGAATCTCTTTTCAGTAGAAACAAATTCCAAGATGATTTTCACATATATTATCAGGGATAACAATAAGCAAGTTGAAATTGCTGAAATATTAAAAATATACCTATCTCCAAATTTCATTACTTAACAGTACACATTAAGAAAAACTGACAAATCTACAGATGATAATGTCAGGGTAATTAACAATTCTGTTAAAGTGATTCATTCATTTATATTTGGTAGAGTTCATTTTTAATACTCAATGTTAAAATTTCTAAGATACCAAAGTCTTCAATAATTACATGATCTATTTGCATTTCCTACTGTAGTAGGTAGTTTTAAAGTTTTCAATGCATCATCTTTGTTTCATCTCAGTTTACCACTAGAAAGTAAATCCTAAGTATTATGAATATTAAAAATTACAGAAAATTTCTGGGAACACTTATTTTGTATTTAAAAGGGGAAAAAACACATGTACATCCAGACAGACATAGACACACACACACACACAGGCCACTAAAATGGTTTATTAAACTTACCAGTAATTCTACTCCAAAGAATATTCCCGATACTGTCCTCTCTGCTAATAAGGGTCCTCTGAAGCGTACAACTCCAGGAAATTTTTCTTCCCCAGATCTCAGCTGGACTTTCACATGGCAGCCCACATCTATTTGGAGGCCTTTACTTAGTCTGTTTCTGTTTTTAAACAGGCTGAACCTCTCTTCACAATTGGTAATTGCCAAAAGTAACTCTGTGAATTTTTCGTTTATTTCTACAACATCCTTTTCATCAACAAACAGAACTGCATGTGGTTGCTCTAGAATTTTTAATCCAATCTGATTTTTCTTGCCTTTTGAGGAAGGAATTCTCGAATGCCCCACAGCACGGTCTTGGATACACTGTCCTATACTCCCTTTTGGTACTTTAAGGAGCTTTTGTGTTTGTTTGTCTGTAACACTGCATTCTTGAAGAAGCAAATAAAAACTCCGCTCTTCCCAGTAGGGTGAAGTAACTTTTTCTTGGCTCCATAAGCCCGAACTCATTGTGATATTAACTCCAAAATATTAACTCAAAAAAAAGGGAACTACTAAGTGTGTAATAAAACCACAAAAGATAAATTCACTGGCAGTCCCAAAGCATGTTTTTAGCAATTTGGTGTCCATGCTGTAAAAAGACAGCAGATCAAAATGCCTGGAGGACAAGCAAAAAGAAACTTAACACTTCACTCTACATGAGTCAAAATTAAGACTGAAGACTTTTTAAATTCTTCACTCGACTAGTAAAAACACACAAATGACATACTTTCAAAAATATCTTAAAAGGTTAAAAGACATACCATATTACTCGTCATCTTGCTTATTTAGCAAGGAGATTCAATCGTAAATTATCTCCAAAGACAATACAATAATGTTTGTTCCCAAGGCATTGAAATTTATGAACTCAAATTCTAGTAAAAGATAATCTTATACATACATTCTGACATTTTTAAACTTTGAAAAGTAGACTTTTTAATATATCCAGCCTAACTTAAATGAATAAGCTGCTGTATTTGGAGAAAACACACATAAATCAAAAAGGCTATTTTCTGTACAGGTAGTTTAAGTAAAAAGTTATCCATCATAATTATTATATTGAACATTTTTATCAATAAAAATATCATAAAATCACATTCTGAAACTTCAACCACAATTCATTTATCTGTATGCCATATTTTGATAACAGAACATTTTATCTAACTCAGTTTCATTTCCTTAATCTTGCACATTTTGTCCTCAGATAGGCAAATGTTAATCATAGCCCTCATTTAATTTCTCAATCATAAATACCAGATATTGTAAATCTGATTATATTAAAGATATCTTTAAAAATCAATTTTGTAGCCATCAAAACTTGGACGATGTAACAAGGAAATATAACTGCAGTACAGTATCAAATATAAAATGTTTTTACACCACAATTTTAATTATGTATATGAGAAAGGACTCATACAAAAGATGATTTTTTTCAGTTTCAATTTTTCAGTCAAAATGTTTACAGGAATACTAATCTCACAATTAAAATAGCCTTCTCAACCCTACTTGAATCACTGGTTTAAAACTATACAATTTCTCAGCCATAAAAAAGAATGAAATCATGCCATTTGCAGTAACATGGATGAACCTAGAGATTATCATATTAAGTGAAGTAAGTCAGACCCAGAAAGGCAAATATCATATGATATCACTTGTATGTGGAATCTCAAAAAAGATACAAATTTTATTCACAATCCAGAAACAGACTCACAGACATAGAAAACCAACTATGGTTACCAAAGGGAAAGGTAGGAGAGGGATAAATGAGGAGTTTGGGATTAACAGATACACACTACTATATATAAAATAGATAAGCAACAAGGACCTATAGTATAGCACAGGGAACTATATTCAATTTCTTGTAATAAGTTATAATGGAAAACAATCTGAAAAAAAAAAAATATATATATATATATATGTATGTATATGTATAACTGAACCGCTTTGCTGTACACCTGACACTAACACTGTAAATTAACTACACTTCAGTAGAAAAATTTTTTTAAACTATACAATTTCATCAATTCAAGACTTTAATTCATTATGCAATCAATTATCTTACTGAAAACAGCAGTTCTTATGTATCCTCTGTTATGTGAATGTGGCTATTTGGTTTCTAACTATGGTACTTACTCCATCCCTCTTTGAGGCGGAGGTATCCATTTTCCATTACCCTGGGTAACAGCAGCAGACGACAGCACTATCATATTTATCTATTTTATTCTTGGAATAAAGAATCTTATTTATTTATTTGAGGAGTAAAACTCCTAAAACTAAAGAGCCAAATTTTAAGTTTAACCGTTTAACTCAATGATCAAATATGTAATCCGACAAATTCACACACAGAGTAACATTTCTTTTAGAATGCATTGTAGATAATGAGGTACTCTATAATGGTAAGGTTTTTATAAGTCTGTCCCTCTACAAGCCAGAATGAGACATGAAGATTACCCAAGACAGGATAAAGGGTCTGGCACCTCCTTACACCAACATTGTTGAAATATGTGCATACATTTAGTGAGGGCAGGCAGCATAAAGCAGGTCTTTTTTTATTTCCTTTCTTTCTTTTTTACAATGTGTTTGTCTTAATTTCACCTGAGGGCACTACTATAGCAGGAATGGGATCAATTTATATTTGCCACTTACGTAAGACACCAGTGGAAACCCGTCTTGGCACCTTGTAAACAAAACCCCTTATGAGGGCTACGCAAACAGCGACCCAAACCTTCATTTGGCTCTATTCCTTGAAAGTCCCAAAACGAAGTATCTGTTACTGCTGACCAAAATTCTTTTAGAGGCCAGTATTTTTCAACAAGGAAATAGCCTCATTTGTATCTCGATCATGGAATTATCAATAGGAATACAAATTATTTTGTGTGACTCTCAATAGGCAAGGTGTCTGCTACTGTGTTAAGAGGCTTTACAACATGCTTTCTGAGTCCTTGCGTCTGCCTTCTGTAGATTTACGGTCTACAGTTTTCCCTTGCCATCAGCCATTTTCAGTGGTTTCCTGCAGCATGTATTTGACTTCTTTTATGGCCCTGCTGCTTTCCAACTTACTACTTCTAACCAGTTCTAAGAAGCCAGGTGATGAAACCTATTTGTGTGTTTAAAAAACAAACAAAAAAATAACAAAAAGAGGGAAACATAACCTCTGAACAGGTCTTTTAGGAGTAAAGCTCACAGGCTTTATTGCGTGGACATTATTTCGGTTGCTCCTAGAAGGATGAGACGGTCAAAAAGTAACTTTTTAAAAAATGAAGCTGTTTTGTTCTCTTTAAAATGTATTTAAATATTTTTGGCCAAAAATTGTTTTTAAAGTATAGCAACTATATTTTGAAAACAAATTTTTTTAATTCTTAAAACTTACATCTTCAAATGTTAAAATTGAGAAATTCCTTGTATCTTAATAATTATTATACACCAACACATCCTGCTCTATTGGTTCTCTAGCTTAACAATTCATGTCACAATTTAAAATAAAAACCACCAGTGCTAATGGGGATACTACCAAGGCAAAACTAAATTTCTATATGTAAAGCGTTAGGACACTCTGTTTTAAATGAATTTGATTACAAAAGTGGGTTTTTTGCAAATCATTTAAGAAACAGTCCACAGTAAAATATGATACAACTACTATGGTTTATAAACAGATTGAGGGCAATTTAATAATAGTAAGAACCGTATTTTAAAGTGACCTACACAAAGAGCAATTAATTTTTTTCTAACTTGTATTAGCACAAATATGAGTGAATTTAAACTCATTAACAGGATGGGTCATGTTAGACAACTGGAACAGCCAAAGCAAAAGTTATGAAATATTTTAAAAGCATTATCCAAAAATAAAAAGGATGTGGTTTTTCCTCTTTTAGAAAGAATACATTAAGAAAGAATAGGTTTGGAACTATCATATTAAAAACTGATTCTTCTTACTGCAACTGAACGGGGAACTTTATGGCTCTACTAGAGGTATCAAGACAATAAATTTAATGATTAATATCTCAATATATTGGCACTACAGCAGAATATGCTAATAGAGGCTTTCCTCCCACTGTAGAAATGAATATAATGCCAACATTCTTCTTTCACTTAGATTAAGTCTTAAGAAACCCAAGCAATAAAAACTGACCCGAGACCTTATGGGAAAGATTTAAATCACACTGTCAGTGAGTTATCAATCATTTTTCTGCTCTCAACACAGTGTTAGACACTGAAAAATAGAGGTTTAACACATGGTGGCTGCCCTCATTTGTGTTCTCTTACTACTTTTTAGGTCTAATTGTTTAAAAATTGCCTCTGACTATGCTGTACTTCACTTTTGAGTGTAAGCATATCACAAACAATTCATCTGAATACCATCATACTTATTTCAGGCTGGAAAACTGAATAATTATGAGTATCCTGATAAAAATACTCTAAGTACTGAATGAAGATTGTCAAAGAGTTGGAATACAATAATATTTTTAACCCTAAAATCATACTGAACAGGATTTTCTTTTGACAACATCTGAGAGGAGGGAACAGTTTAGGGTCACATAGATTTGAAAATACATCCTGTTATCTAAGCTTCTTGATGGTCTGGATTCTGAGTAAAGGAGAATTTAATTGTATTAAAATAAAGTCATTAAACTAAGATAAAGGTGGGAAGGCACAAGTATCAATTTCGTGTCAATGCAATGAAAAGGAGATGATCAAGAAATAAGTTTTAGATGAAAGTATTAAAGGTCCAAATTAGTTCTAAAAGATAGTATTTAGCACAAACGAACAGCCTTAGCTACATAAAATTGACAATAGTTAACTTATCGAGAAGATACAATGTCATTTTGATTCTCAAGTCAGGTTATTGTTCAAAGACCTTCAAGAAAGAAAATAAAAACAGATGCAATTTAGTAATACTTTGCATCTCCTGAGATATCCTGACTTGTTCTAAAAACCACAGGGAGCTATGTAAATCAGAATAAAAATTAAAATACTAAAGAACTGCCCATAATTATATATGGCAAAGAAGAAGGTCAGCGAAATACTAAAGAAAAGAAGATACACAGGACTTTCTCCAAGTACTTCTACAGCTAGAATAATTAACACTTTAAGAAAGAGTATCTCTCAGTAAGAAAACAAGTTTTCATATTTCTAAACAGCAGAGATTCCATGACCAGAAAAGAGACAGTCAGTTTTAATTTTTCTCATAAATTAATCTGTGGCCCAAGTACACAAGTATTCAGTCCCTAGAACCAGCGTAGGATATGAGGTTTAAAAGAAAGCCTGCCTCCCACATCCACATATTCATGTCAGAAGAACTAGGAACACTTGTGTCTCACTAGAGTTAAACCTGACCACGACACTTTCCAAACTGTGAACTCCCCAAGCCCTTTATCTTTATATTTCCAAGGCCCAAACAAGAGCCTGACAATATGTTAGACATTCAGTACAGGACATATGAATGACTTGCTTAACTCAAGCGATAACAGTGAAAGTCAAAATTCCAGTTCCTCATCCTAATTGTTTAAGTGGCTGAAAGCTTCTTTAAGGTTAAAAGAAGAAAAGAAGACCCAGGAGTTGGCAGTATTTAATGATTTTACCTAATCCCTTAGATAAACACTCATTCTAATTTTCTGGCTCAATGAAGAAATGGTCAATTTTTACACCGCTTCATCATTACACGCTTAAGAGGAAACCAGGAAACTTTCACAATTGTGAAAACAACTTGCTTTGAGGTTCATTTGAAACTGGGTTCCTAGATCCCCACGCCATGTCTGACGCTTATAAATTCTGTATAATCAAGAAAAGTACTTTGACAAATTTAAGATCAAAGTGTGAAAATCAGGAACAAAATACCAACAGTTTGATGAATAGGATAATTACTCCTATCTCCCTTCTTGTGTTAGAGGCTTCCTTAAACAAAATCACAGTTTAGGCATGTCAGACCACAAGAAATCATTCCTGCTGCATGTCTGTTGATTTATATAACAAGTGTCCTGGTCTTATCAGCTCTTCACAAAAGTTACCCTCCAAAGGAAGGCTTCTTCGAAAGAGTACTGTAAAATTTTGTAGCCGAACATCAGAGAATGTTCTGGGTGTTATCAACATTCACAGTACATGAACTTCAACAAGAATATCCAGCAAATCATTTCCTCGTAATACTGCGCTAGCTCAAATCCACCCACACTACCCAGTAGGGAACTGGCAAGCTAAATTCTTAGGCCATTCAATTTACTTGGGGCGTGAGGTGGTGTGTGCAGAAACCCAACACTTGAATGAACACTCTTTCTCAAGGCCTAGATTTTTCTCCCGGAGCCAATGACTGCAAAAGGAACAATCTTATTAAGATCCCCATTAGCCAGAAATCAAAGGCAAGGCAGGGAATGCTCCTTAACTGAGCTAAGGATACAACTTTCCAGGGAGCCTGGGGAGAGGAAGGGGGTAGGGGTGATGGGGGCTGAGAGACTGAAAGGCTTGGTGGCTGGAAGCTGACAACCATCCTAAAACATGCAAATGCCACAGGGTGGAATAGAAAAGAAGCCAAGTACATTAATAACTGGGCAGCTGACCCGGCTGAGAACCCAACTCAGGAATACTATCTTCCGTTTTCCCCACAGATCCTTAATATGACAAAAAAGAAAAACAAAAAGAAGTAAAAGAATGAATACCTTGCTTCAATAGAGCGCACCTTTCAACTAAAGAACTCCGGGTTGTTGTGTAAAACCATCTTCACCCTGGAAAGGGGGAAACTGAAAGAAAAAGCACAACACGCCATTAAGGAGGCCAGAACCCCGACTGCTCTTCCTGGACGGGAGCCACAAACACCCCAAAACCGATCGACTGATACGCCCCAAGGCACCAGTGTGAGACACTACAGCCCTGGGCTCTCGATGCCAACCTGGGCCGTCGGGAGCTAGCCAGCGGCCCGTGCCTCAGTTTCCCCATCTGTAAATGGAGGCCGAAGGAGAGGCGGTTTCCTGCGCTGCTCCCACCCTAAGTCCTCTCTTCTCCGGAGGTCCCGGCGGCGGCGACCATCACGCTCCCTCGACTGGAGAGCCCTCCCAGGAAGGCCGGGGGGGTGGGGAAGCCCCGGGGGTGGGGAAGCCCGGGCTGACGTCAGCGGGCTCCGCACCCCGCGGACCTGGCCGGCTACCGGCCAGGGCAAGTAACGGGCCGGCGCCCAGGGCCGGACAGCCGCAGCGGCAGCTCGAGGCGCCCTAAGGCCGGGGAGGGGCGCCCGAGGGGCCGGGCCGCCCGCCGCTCGCCCGCTCGGCCTCCCGCTTGCTCACTCACCTCGGGCGGCGGGGCGTTGCCCCTTCCCCAGCCTCGCCAGCCCGCGTCCCAGGCCGGCCCCGGCACCCTACACCCACCGCCCTAGTATTTACCTCCGACGCGCGGGCCCCAGCGCAGCCGAACCTGCTACCTGGGCCCGCCCCCACCTGCCCCGCCTCCGAACCGCCCAGGGAAAGAGGGAGGGAGCGGGGGCGGAAGGGGCAACCGCCACGCTAACCAATTGCAGCCCGAGCTGCGTTCCTGCGCACGCTCTGATTGGGCCGCCCAGTGAGAGACCTTCCTCCAATGGCTGCCGGCCCGGAGCCGACTGAAGGGACTTTCCGCTCTGTCAAGCTCGGTGGAGCCAAAGGGAAAGCGGAGGGGAGGGGAGGAGAAGAGGGGGGATGGGGGCGGGAATCTCTGGCTGATTGGACGAAAGACTATGGGTGCCGAGGCACCATTGGCTGACACCGGATCCGGGGCGGGGCTCTGTGCTTCTCCCGGCTCCACCTCCCAGGCCAAGGTCTTGGCTTTTAGCTTAACTGTCAAAACTCTTGTAAAGGTGAGAGTTTGGGGCTGGAGTGGGGTCAGCCTCAATTTCCCCATATATCCCAATCCTAATAGGATTCTAGGATTCCATGAAAAGGCAAAGCTTTAGAAAAAGACCTATGTTTGCTTAGACCCTTTGCACTTTCGATTAGCAGCCGCGTGACACGGGGAACGCACAACCACTCAGCCTCAATTTCCCCATCTGCAAAAAAGGAGATAATCGTTATCACCTTGTCTTACAGGATTGTTGTGAAATATCATATGTAAGGTTCCTAACACACAGCAGGATCTCAATAATGTTAAGCTTTTGCCTCTCAGGTTCTGCCTGGGACCCGTGCTGTTTCTGAACACTCTGTTGCCAGCTATCCCAATTTGGAAGGAGGTCTCCCTTGAGTGGAGAAGGGATTTCCACACGCCGCCTCCCTTAGCTCTTCTGTACCCGTGGCTACCAGCCAGGACTTGGGGTGTAGTTAAGGATCTTTCAATTAGAAGGGAGGTCTCTGATTCCCAAAAGTGCTCAAAATATTTAAGGAAGTGCTTTTTATAATCAGTCCCAGAGCCTTGCAGCATACCTTGCTGCACTGGATACTCCTGTTAATTATTTCCTTCTCCTTTGACATTTTAAGTACCAATTATGGGAAAAGGTGATTAATACTGAGAAAGGAAGAGGGGTGTGTGTGTGTGTGTGTGTGTGTGTGTGTGTGTGTGTGTGTGTGTGTTTAATCATGAGAGGAAAAATTTCCCCAGTGGAAAGTGACATTTCTGAAGATTTGGGGAATTTAAACCAGTAACTACATAAAAGAAGTCACATGAGTGATTATTAACAGTACTAGTAAACCACCCATCTTCCTTGCCATAAGCACCCAAAATGAAACAGACATCTTTTGAAAACCTGAGCCTCAATCTATCCTTGTCCCTCCTTAGTCCACCTTTAACCAGCTTCATAATCACGCTGCAGGAGAAAGCAATAAAATAAGAATCAACAGGCCTAGCTCGAAGGTGGCCTTAGACAACACTGTTCCCTTCTACAACTAGATTCTCCAAAAAAAGTCAATAGGACTCAGAAGTCACAGCCTGGCTGTCTGGCAAATAAAAATTCAGCCTGTAGACTGTTTTTGCAGACTCATAGAGTGAGAAGGAGGAAGGAGAAGAGGAAGCAGGGTGCGAGAGAAGAATTTTGAATCCTTTTAGACAGGGCAAGCACTCTCCCTTTCTCCAGTTTGCCACAGCCCTCACCATTCCCTATTTTATCCTGCTGACACACTTCTCTCTGTTACATTATCTGCTGGCTCCTGAAGGCATTTGTGTCTGCCACTCCTGGCTTAGAACATCTTTCTGTCCTTTCTGATGATGGTGTATGCTTCAGGAGGGATTTCATCTCTACCAGCAGTGGTCAGATCCTTTGCACAGCCCTCCTGTCACAGATTCCCTGAATCAGACTGTGTTGGGGCTTGACTTCACCCAAGAGATATTCTTCCAAGCCAGGCCTGATCAACCTAATCAACAGGGCTTATCTCAACGACCATCTCCAATTATTGGTAACGATAGCCTAGAACATTGTATTGAAAACAATCCTAAAGATGTATTCAGGCTCCCAGGAAAGAAAGATGCCTGCCAGCGGATAAGGTGGGGGAATAGAGTCATGGTGCTATTATTTGCAGTCCTTGGTAAGCCAGCCTCTCATTTTACAGATGGGAGATTAAGGTCCAGAGAGGGAAAACAACTTGTCCCCAGTCACCCAGGAGATGAGCTGGGACCCTCCTAATTTCAAGCCAGGGCTCTTTTCTCTCTTTTTTTTTTTTTTTTTTTTTTTTTGTGGGGTAGAGGATCTAAGTTTACTCATTTATTTTTTTAATTCTTTTTTACAAGTAGAGGTACTGGGGATTGAACCCAGGACCTCGCGCATGCTAAGCACAGACACTACCACAGAGCTCTACTCTCCTCTCAAGCCAGGGCTCGTTCTACCTCTGTTTAAATGGGTTCTCCAATTAAAATTCCCATCCTCTCTGCCTTCCAAATCTTCCTTTCATTTAAGGCTCAGCCAAAGCCCACTCACTTCCCAAGGTCTTTGCAGGTGGCTCCAGGTCCCACTGATCACCTCTGTCTACCCACCACCCGAGAGCTGGTTCCACTCAGCCTGGCCCTGGCTTTACGCAACCAGCGGTTCAGGCACCCAGCAGGCAGCAGGAAACACAGCAGCATACAAGAGAGATGGCACCTCACCCTTTGACAAGGAAGGCAGACCTTAAACAACTAATTACACAATCACTTAATTAGGGAGGTGAGAGGAAGCCTCAGGAGAACTGCTCCGAGCACACATCAAGGGTGGCTTGGAGTTCGGGGAAAGCCTGTTTAAGGAACTCACCTTTAGATGCGGTACAAAAGATGCCTGGCAGCTGGGGTGAGGGGAGCACTCCAGGCAAAGGGAACATATTGCATGACATATCCGAGGAACTGAGAGAGGCAGAATGCAGAACTGTGGGCGCAGAAGGGCCAGTCAGGCGGGGCACGGCGAACCGAGACCAAGGGGTGCTCTTTATCCCAGGAGCAGTGGGAGCCCTCTGAAGGGTGGTAAGCTGGGTAGTGACTGTAATTCTAAATTCTCTCGCACATTTCTCTTATTACACACAGCAGGACCCTAACACAGAGCCACTGAACCACATGGAGCTCTCTCCCCCAGGTGTTGCTGGTGATTAGGTTCTTGTTCGTTGCAGAAAGAATTCAGAGACAGGGAGGTTAAGAAAGTAAAGTGAGGATTTATTAAGGGATAGATAGATAGAGCGGGCGGGCTCAGGTGAGCAGCTGCTCTGAGTTTCTTTGATAAGTTGGTTACACAGGGTGTAAAAATGAATGGGCAGAATAGTCACTGGGGAGGGAAGGGTTTGGGATCGTATTCCCTGATTTTCATCCTAATTCCTCCTTTCCGAGGAGAGCAGGGATTTTTGTCCTTATTAGCCTGGATTGGAAGTGTCATGGCGTCGGTACATGATGGGTACTTCTAATCTGCAAGGTAATTTTACTGTAATAGGAGCACAATGAGCAAAAGGTTACATTCAGACACTGGAGATTCCTTTGTCCCATCTTTCTTTGTTGGCTTCCATGATACTTTTTGCCCAAAAATGTGTGATTTCTTATCAGCCAGGGGTTCCTGCTTTTCTCTGTCTACCCAAGAACCCCTATTGCTTACATGATGTGTGGTTTCCTGCATTTGGCCCATGCCCCTCCTTTTTTTGCCTGATTTCTGCCATTTGGCCTGCATCCCCCTTTCTCTGCTCATATCACTCCATCTGCCTGCTCTAACACCAGGAGCTGGGACTCTCCTGGCAGCCTGGTAGGGGCCTCTGACTTAGAATAACACCTAGTCTGGACTCAGCAAAGCCTTCTCAATAGCACACATCACGGTTATTCAGGACATCCTCCCTCATGCCTCCCAAATGGCTGCCACAGGCTACCCCTTACTCCCAGCCCCATCAGATTCAGTGTTTTTTTTTTTTTTTTTATATTCTATTGCCTCCGCTCAACCAAAAGGCTCCTGATACTCTGCACCCCTCACTGCAACCCTGCTGCCTTCCCCATCTCAGGAAACGGCAACTGCTAGTTTTTCATCCAACCTCCCTTGAGTCCAGCCATTTCCCCATCACTTCTGTGAACACGTGCATTCTCCAAACCGCAAGGATAAGTGGATCAGGCATCCCCACAGGCAAGGATACTGTACAGTGCTTTCTCCGTAACAGACCAGCACAGGGTTTCAATCAATGGCCTTCCATCTCAAGGATATGCTTCTCTCTTAGTGAGGGACAAACTCGAGGTACAACTGAACATTCTGTCTCTGAGGGCTTTTACTCCGGTCACCTAAAAGCTCTTTATGATAAGATAAAAAAGATTACTTCAATCATCTTTAATCCAGCCGAACAATAAATCCATGCTCTCCGGTTTGAGCTATTTGCTGTTATCAATGACAAATGATTTAGAAAACACACACAGAGAGAAAAAAGGTTGAAGATTCACTCTTCATTGGGATCTTTGTGCTACCTCTAGAAGCCATTTTGAGCAGTAGATACATTAGGAATGATCCCATGTCCCCAGAAGCCTTCCTCCCTTAGGAAGGAGACACTAGATGTGTCTGGGAAAAAAGTGACTCATTATCATCCTCTGCACCAACTTCTATTTCTGCCCCCTTTAAGCAGGTGGATTCTCCATTCATTCAAAAAATATTTGGGCATCTACTATGTGCCAGACACCGTTCTAAATTCTGAGGACATTGCAGTGAGCAGAGCCCATGTTCCCATGGAGCTGGCATTCCAGGGGAAGGAAGAAACAAGCGTGCATCAGGAGGTGCATGCTGAGAAGACAGTACCAAGCAGGGCAGGGGAGAAGAGGTGGTTGGGGTCTGCTATTTTAGGTAGATTGTTCAGGAAAAAGCTCCTTTGATAAGGCATCGTGCAAAGACCTGAAGGAAATGAGGAAGCCAGCCATGCTGCTATCTACAGAAGACTGCTCCCATAAGAGGATACAGGCAAGTGCAAACATCTGGAAGCAGCAATGTGCTTGGTGTTGTCAAGGAACAGCCAAGAAGCTGGTGTGGCTGGATTGCAGAGGATGGGGGTGTAAGTGACAACAGTGAGGCCAGAGAAACACAGGGGTGGTCCAGGCCAGCAGGAGACCTTGACATTCACCCAGCACCAGATGGAAGTCTTGGGAAGTTGAGATCAGAGATGTGGCTCATCTGACTTATGTTTTAATGGGCTCATTCCAAGGCACAAGGGCAAAAGCAGAGAGAGCAGTCAGGAGACTGAAGCAGAATAATCAGGCAAGGGTGGGTCTCAAAGGAGCCTCTGGTTTCCTGGGGGTGGGGAAGAGCAGGGGAGGGGAGGGGAATGTGGAGCTGAAGATGTCAAGAAAGAAGTTCCAAATAAAGAAGAGATGCAGCCCTCCTGAGAGGAAGGGTTTTCAGAGGGATTGGCAGGGAGAAGGGGAATGCTTAGGGGATTGGATTTGGGGATTGTTCTGGAAGTGATGCTAAGTGGGATGAAATTTAGAGGGAAAAAAAGAAATCTCGGGGAATCCAAAGAGCTTGGATTGCCAGTCTGCACAGCTGCTGTCTCTCACCATGTAACCCTTCCAGGAAAACTGTCCAGGCTGGTCCCTGATGTTGTCCATGACCTTGCTGTTCACTGGTAACCTGGCACCTGCGGCCAGAGGCTGGATATGCGTTGCCTCCTGTGCAGGTGTCACCAGGGTATGTATCCCGACTGCTGTGTGCTTCACCCACTGGGCTGCACCAATCTCCTGGGTGGAGAAGGAGGCGTGAAGATGTGTTGGTGCAATAATGAAATGATGCTGCATGTAGTCTCAACTCAGCCGCTTGGAATGGGACTCCACCTCCCACATTTCTGTGGGGTGTATTCATTTCAGCATCTGGTTTTGGCAATATAGGGGGGAATAACACTCAGATTGACACTTTTTTTCTTCTAGGATGATGATGAATATAATTAAAGTCTGAGGCTCTTTAAAATAAATTCTCCTGCTCTGATACTTTTTTTCCCCCTGCATGTAAGAATTCAATATTCTGAGCTACAAATCTGGACTCTGTCTGCTCCTGGATAGGCCACCAGCCACCAGCGCACACCTTTCAGGTAACCTCCCTGGTGGAGAATTTTTAAGTTCGCAAGTTACCTGAAGGGGCCTAGGCTGCTTTTGGTGGATCTACAGGGCTTTCTCAAGTTAAGAAGCTTCCACTCTGAGCTCTAATGGTAATCACGTGTCAGTACCACCCTTACCTGGGCCCTCTCGATCTCTTCTTTCTCCATAATCTCTCCCTGGGTTATGTCATCCAGGCCCAAGGACCCCGTTCCCCTTCTGATGCTGAGGACCCCCATGCTGACACTTATATCTCATGGTGACCTCTCCCATGGGCTCTAGACCCACACCTAACTTGGCGTCTCCATCTGACTTTCCCACTTAGATACCTCAAACTTGAAAATCCAAAACAGAAGTCTCTTTGGCTTCCAAATTTGTTTCCTACCTGTCTTCCCCAGGTCCCCCATTACTCAGGTCAAAAATCCAGGAGTCATCCTTGGGTCTTCCCTTTCACTCATCCCTCTCATCCTTTCTATTTGGAAACCTTTGAAAATTTACCACTAGAATATCTCTGGAATCCATCCTTTTCCCTCCACTTCCATTGATCCCTCCTTAGGTTGCCCAGCTGCCTCTCCCCTGCAGTGATTCCTAGGTGGTCTCTCTAGTTCCTCTCCCCCTCACCCCTGCCCCTGTGCATTCCAGTCCCCTCTCCACCCTGGGAACAAGAGAGATCTTCTTTAAATGTAATGGGATCGCACTGTCTCTGCTTAGAACTCTCCAGTGGCCTGCCGTGACTCTTGACCATGGCCAACTAGGCCCTTCATAGACTAGCCCTACCTGCCTCTGTAGACCCATGTGGTGAACTCTCCCCTTTACCTGCCTCAGACATACGTTATCAGTTTCCTGTGGCTGCTGTTACAGATCACCACTCACTTGGTGGCTTAAAAATGACACAGATTAATTCTCTTACAGTCCTGGAGGCCAGAAGCCCAAAATAGGCTGGAACCAAGAGAGCTGCAGGACTGCACTTCCTTCAGAGGCTCCAGGGGGAAATCTGGTTCCTTGCCTTTTCCAGCTTCTAGGGCTGCACTCCTCCGTCCACAAGGTCCCTTCCTCCACCTTCAAAGCCAGCGATATAGCATCTTAATTCAGTGGCCACACTGCCGCCTTCTTCTATGTCAAATCTCCCTTTGCCTGTCTCTTATAAAGACACTTGTGGTTGCATGTGGGTCTATCCAGATTACCTAGGATCATCTCTCCATCTCAAAACCCTTAACTTAATCACATCTTTAAAGTTCCTTTTGCCACATAAAGCAACATTCACAGGTTCCAAGGACTAGGACCTGGATATTTGGGGTCCCTTATTCAGCCTACCACACCTAACAAGCTCTTTCCCATGGCAGGGTCTTTGTACAGCTTGCCCCCTGTGCCTGGAATGTTCCCCCATGACCCCCTTTACTCCTTGCATGGCCAATTCCTTCTCATTTAGGGGGCTGTCACCTCCTCAGAGAACCTGTCTCTGAGCCACCCCCAATCTGAAGAAGGTTTCCCTCTATCTTGAACCTTTGTTTATTTCCTCCCTTGCACTTGCCACGGTGGACCTTATGTTATATATTTTCCAGTTTACTTGTTTTCCACCTGCCTCTGCCTCTCCCCTCCCCATCAGTGCTTTGAGGACAGGGATGATGTCTGTTTTGTTCAGATGGCTTTGCAATCCAAGATGGCGCTAGGCAAATGGGCTGCTCTGTCTACTCTTTTGAGAAAGCAGGCCCCTCTCCATCTCCCTCCTGATCTTCTCTGTTCAAAACCATGGTCTGGAGAGAATCTGACACCACCAACAAAGAGAACCCACAGACAGGCTCACGTGGGCAGCGGCCCAGGGAGATGCCGCAGCATTTAATGAGCCAGGAACACACGAAACCTTTCAAAAGAAGCAGGTCCCACCTTGGTGCGCATCCACCTGAGTCCTAATTAAATGCAGCGAAGAATTATTTCGCTGAGTCCTACCCAGGAGGCTGCTTGCTGAGGAGAGCTGTTTCCAAATCTTCTCCATCCTTCTCTTGCTAAAGACTCCTGAAGCCTTTTGGAGAAAATCGAGGGAGACCCAGAGGCCTTCCTACATGTCTCACATTCTCTACAGCCTTTCAGCTGGGGCACCACGAGGCTCTTGCACAGCTTAAAACTTCATGCTGGGTTAGATTTTTCTAAACCAAAGCCAAATGTGTTTTGATTGCAAGGCTGTTTTTAAAAATTGCTTGTGCCTTAAGCAATACATTATCTGGTCGAAACATCATGTTTTTCTCCCTTCAAGTAGAAAATTGTGCTTTGATATTTGACATTGTTCAGGAATATTTTAAAATGTTTGGTCACAATGAAGATAGCTTTGGTGACTCAATAGTCTTCTCTGCAATTATTTACAGCATAAAATTCATGGTCGTGTTTTTTATAAAAGCATAAACTTGGGAGAATAAAACAAAGTGGTTGATAAATATTAACCAGTTTTCACAAATAACAGTGTTTAAAATAATAACACTGGCACAGCACCTGACAGTTTACAAAAGCTTCAACACGCTTCATTTTGAAAAATCCAGAAAAACATCTTCTTCTTAAGGAAGGGCCTTTGATTTTGCCACTGTAAACTTCTGATCCATAACTTTATATCCTAAAGCATTCTGGCACCAAAAAAAAAACCAAAACAACCTGAACCATCTTTTATGAATATATTTTGGAAGTCTGCTGTCAGAATTCAGCTCATAGGCATCAAACAGAGACCTAGTGGAGCTGTTCAAAATTCTGGCCCAGATTAATTTTAAAAAGCTGCATTTGGATAGGGAGTTGTTTCCAAAGGTTGAACTGAAGAATAATTGATTTCACCAGAAATCAAAGTCCAGATATGATACTAGCTGTAGAGTGGTCATATTTTTCTTGAAAATCTGGAATGTCTTAGGGAACAAATGGCTGTCACATGTCTGCTCCCTTTCAATAATGTCTTAATTACCAGAAAGGAGAGAAGGGTTAAATTGTAGCCCTTCCCACTCTGCGTGTAGGGGTTTGGGGGGGGGGAATGGGAGGATGGGAGTACGGCTGGGGTGTAAGAGAAACAGCAAAGGTGAGAACACACTATTCTGAATCTTCAGCCACAGACAAAGGGCCCAGGACGAGTGGAGGAACCAGATCCAGAGAACAATCTATGTGGATGACCATGAGTTGAGACACGGCAGGAAGTCACTTCCTGAACAGCCCTTACTGTGAGAGGAGGTGGGAGGGGACTTTCACACAGAGCTCTCTACACCAATAAGCACTCGGTGACATCCGTGGGCCCCACTGACCTGTGTCAGGTTGGCCAGAGGCCAGTCTTATAATGTCCAGGAGGGCTGCCCGTCTTCTACATCCCAGGATTGAATCTTGGGAAGAATTTGATGGAAAAGTAGGCTTTGGGAAAGTCTACTCAGCAGGGCACTGATGCACGGAACAGAGGTGACCTATTGTGTTAGCCTGGGACAGGACAGGGCTCCGTCTGACTGGGCTGCTGTCAGATGTCATCCCCACTTCTGGGACCCAAACCCACAGAACGCTCCCAAACAAACAGGTGAACGTCGGTCCACAGACATCAGAGCAAGAGTCTGGTGTCCCTGCGGCTGAGCTTCCCAGTTTCCTCTGGAGAAAAAGTGTTTCCTCGGAGCCTGAAGGGGATAAAGCAAAGAGAGGCTTGCGTGAGGGCAGGACCAGAGCCGTGCCGTCAGTTGGAAGCTGCCCACTTTCTAACCCCGTGCCCAGAAGGCCTGGCCCTCCAGCCCAGCTGCAGCTCTCCTGGGAGGGCAAGTCTATGCTGGTTTCACCCTCTGTCAGCTGGGGCGGCTCATGAATCACTGTGCACGATTTAACAAGCCTCCGTGACTCTGCAGAGTCCACACCAGACCCAGCCAGCCCTGACTTCCAAGGCCGGCGATTCTTTTTAAGGCAACAGCAGAATCTGTCAAGAATGCAATGCGCCAGTCCTGATGTCCTCCCAAGCTCTGCCAACGGGCAGCAAATAACATCAGAACCCTTAAAATATCAACCTGATGCCGGCTTGCTCCGCCCGGACACAGAATGTGACATTTCTCAGAACTGTGCAATGATTTAAAAAAAACAAAACAAAACAAAAGCCAGGCTCTGTCCAGGACCTGAGGACCTTACAGGCTACAGGAATTATATAACTGCACAGAAAGGAAAAAATCTCTCCATCACAGGACAGATTTTTAGAAGTCTTTTATTTTTAACTTCATCATTTGATAGCTACAGTTGGTACTGCCTTGATATGCTTTTTGAGGGAGGGACAAATCTGCATATTTAAGGTGGGGTCCATGAGCTTCCAGGGCTGTGGTACATAACCTGCGGCAGCCAAAGGGGTCTGGGCCCAGACAATCAGCTAGAGGGATCTGGGGTCAGCGTGAGCCCGTTTGCCCAGACGAGTGGCATCGGCCCTTCCTCTACACTGCTTAAGTACTGGCATTCCAAATGGGGGCCCAGAGTCACCAGCTTTTTTGAGAAACTCCCGAAAGATAGATTTCTTTTTCATAGGGAATGTCCTCATTTTAAAATATTGGTTTCTAGCCCAGTGCCTAAAGCATATACAGCAATGTTCACTCATAACATGTTAAACCAGGGGAAATCTTTCCACTTATCAACTGAGTATTAAATAGAACCCTGGAAAGAAGAAGGATAAATCTTTGAAGTTGTGACAGTGCTTTTTTAAAAATATGTGAAGAAACGTGACTTTTAATTCTGTAGAAAGACTTGGAAACACTGTGTGGCAGTTCCCATTCTGTGTAACGTCCACCCAGAACTGCAGAGGGTCTAATGCAACAACAGCCTTGGCCTGCGAAGGCAGGTGTCATGCTCAGCAGGGCAGGAGCTGATTTCTCTTCTCTGTTTCCCTCTTCAACCACACCCCAATTCCCACACTATTGCCTAGAACAGAGACATTTCTGAATAAATACTCATGATTTAAAAATGAAAGAGTTGGTCCCTGCTTAGAAACATGAAGATCTCTTTCCCAGAGAACCATATCCATCACATGCAGAGTGGCACCAAATGTTAGAGTCCCAAGGGATTTCAGGAATTCTCAAGTTCCTCTCTCACTTCACAATTTACAGATTGGAAAACTGAGGCTGAGAGAGGTTAAAGAGGTCTGCCCAGGGGTCTTACCAGACTTCCATGATGGTGTCATTCTTTTCAAGGGCCTGCAGGAGGGCTTCTGCCCCAAGGGAGGTGATGCAATTGTTGGACAGCCTGGAGAGGAAGATGGAATGGTGAGCTTCAAGGATGCTCATGAGCCTGTCCAGTTCAAGGAGGCTTTGGGAGTCAGCCAGCCTCCCGAAGCCCACCTGCCCCCCTCAGAATGTCCCTCTCCTGCCTGAGATTCCCAGTGAGCTCATCAACAAAGGTTCAATGCCCCAAGTGAAATGCACTCCCCTCTCCTCCATTCACCAGGTGAGTATATCTAATGAGGTAGCTGCTCCCTTAAGAAGGAACTATGACGTGGTAGTCAAGTATGTGCATTTTAGCAGACTTCCCGGGTTCAAATCCACCTTACACTACTTCCTTTTTGATCTCAGGCAAATTAGTCCCAATTTCTTCATCTGAAAAATGTACCTAAAAGGGTACCCACCTCATGGAGCATAAGAATTAAACAAAGAATGGCATATTCTAAAGCAGTGGGGGCCTCTACTTAATGGATAGAAAATAATCCATGAACAGTAATATTTTCATCTGAGGGCCTCGGGGTCACAGGGACACAGACAGATTAAAGAAAATATAAGGTTGGCAGAAAGACTCACAGACATAGAAAACAAACTGTGGTTACCAGGGGGGAAAGGGGTAGAGGAGGGATAGATTAGAAGTTTGGAATTAACAGACACACGTCACTATATATAAAATAAACGACAAGGACCTACAATATAGCACAGGGAACTATATTCAATTTCTTGTAATGAGCCCTAATGGAAAGAAAATTGAAAATATATACATGTATGTATGTATGTGTATAACTGAACCGCTTTGCTATACAGCTGAAACTAACATTGTAAATCAACTACACTTCAATAAAAAATAAGAATAAAAAAGAAGAATATATGAGGTTGGGAATAGGGAGGGCAGATGGCATACAGTCAGGAATAGCGGGGGAGAGCCAAGGGTTCCCCACGCTGTTCTTTCACTCATAGCTTGGCCTTCTAGGTTATCTCCACTACCCATCTTCCCCCTGCACAGTTTCAGGAACTTCTGAGAAGCTGTCCCTAAGGCAGTGCTAATAATAACAGCAGCCAGCGTCGGTCCAGCTCTTACCACGAGCCAGCTCATTACTGACATCCTCTCAGTGCGTGCGCAGAACCCTGGGGCGAGGGTTCAGCTATTACCCCATTTACACTTAAGGCAACTGAGACCCAAATCCAGGGAGGACCAATGTTAATGGTGCAGCTGGGGCCCAAACCCCGGCCACCAGGCTCCACTCTTAACCAATGCTCGGCAGAGACTGAGCCTGGAAGAAAGATGTAGGCTTCGCTTTGCTTTTTTAAGATATGTGAGCAGCTCGATTTTTATGGGGAAACAGTGGAGGAGGATAAAGTTCAGTGATGCTGAATTATAAGACTCTCAACGAGGCAGCGTGGGACAGCGGCCGCTGCCACTGCCTGGCGTCCGTGGGGGCCCTAAGTGGGTTAAGTCTGTGACAATGAGTGGGGACAACTTGGCCTCATTCACACCTCTTCGATAATAAACCAGGCATTGCCAAGGTCCCCCAGGGTGCAAAGCAGGTTGTCCCAGCTCAGACCAACCTAGGCTCCACCCTGGGCCTCCCAGCCCAAGCTTCACCCATGTGACGGTGGAAGTGTTTTCCCCAAATATTTGGAAACTTCCGAGCCCCTGTGAAGCAACACAAGCAAGTGCTGCCAGGGTGGATGGCGGGCTGGCAGCAAAGCAGACGTTCTCCCAGAGGCAGCTGTCTGCCTGTCTTGGAAGGCGGGTGTTTTCCCTGGGCCCCGTTTGCCAGGGCAGATGCCACGCTCCTTTAGCAAAAGGAGCCATCTGTTGGTGCCCTGACGTCCCCAGGAAATGAGGCCTCTGGCACCATGGCTGGTGTGGCGCCAGCCTCAGAGAGCAGCACTTCACAAGCCAGCCTCCCGCTCACATCCGCCATCCCTGTCCCTGTGGCATGAGTCCCTGCCCGCTGAATCCATCACCCATAGTACCCCGATCATTTCCCCATCAACACTGCCGCAGCCCAGCCCCCTAGCTCTGGACTTGCAGGACCTCCACGAGCTCCGGTCCCTGTTCACCCTTCCTCCACTGCCATCAGCCTGATCCAGTCTCCTTCATCACCCAGAAGGCTGCAGGAGCCTCCTGGCTGGTCTCCCTGCTTCCCTCTTGCCCCTTCCACCTGTTCTGCACAAAACAACAAGCATGATCTTTCCATGATATAAATCAGATCACGTGACTGCCCTCATTCAAACCCTCCAAAGGCTTTAGAAAGTCCTTAGGATATACCCCCAAATCCTTTCCATGGCCCTGAGGGCCCTATGGCCTGTTCCCCCCACCTCTGCCCCGCCACCATCTGCCACAGGCCAACCTCACAGGCCCTCCTTCTGTTCTCAGAATCACCAACCTTGTTTCTGCCACAGGGCCTTTGTACTTACCATCCTGGCCACCTGGAATGCATGTCCCTAAGACCTCACATGGCGGGAACCTTCTTGTTATTCAGGTTTCAACTCAGATGCCACCTTCTCAGAGAGGCCTTGCCCAGCAGCAGCTACCCCACCCTCTCCGGTCAATCCCTGTCATCTCTCTCTTGAATTTTCTTGAGAGTACTTATTACTAACAGAAATGATCTTATGTTTATCTGTTTACTTGTTCATTATCTGTCTCTCTCATTCAAGTCTAAGAGCTCCGTGAGCAGGGCCTTTTTGCCCACTATATTCTCAGTGCCTCAGACAGAGCCTGGCACAGAGTGGGTGCCCCAGAAGCATTTCTTGTATCAACACATAAATGAGTAAGTGCACAGAGAAATAAAAGCAAGCACACCTGCCTGCATAACACACCAAGAGGAACCCCTGGAGATGACCGTCAAAATCCTCCCACCTGAGTCAGAGGACCCGTGGAGAGGGGGATAGAAGCAGGTGCTGTGGGCACCCTAAACATATCTGCTCAGCTCTCACCTCTAATTCTGAGGGCTGCTTGCTGAGAAGTTTCTACTCTCTGCCTGAGGCCCTTCTGCTGACCTGAGGAGCATGCCCAGCCACGTTCAGGGCAAGCCAGAAGTGCTAGAAATTGAATATCTCCACCAGCACCCTTCAACATATGAAGGACAGGCAGTTGGTGGATAAATAACCCCACTGCCTCACGCCTGTAGGATTGTGCCCCAGTGGTCCCCAGTGATAACCAGTTCCATGACACACCCTTTCTTGGTTACCTTCCTTCCCAGCCTCACTTTACCACTCTCTCACCAGTGTTTGCCGGGACCACCTCCCAAGTAATCAGTGCACACTGGAATCCCTGCCTGTGCTTGGGGGAACCCAGCTGCCTTCCACCTGGCCACCTTGTGTGAGTTAGCCAGGCTGGGAAGCTGCCCAGATCTCTGATTCAGAAACACCCCCTCCCAAGGCCGGTCATCACTGTCCAGGCCCCTGCTTACAGGTTCCTTACTTCAGTACTTTCAAAGTTGAATTTCTCTTAAGTCCTTCAGCGAGAAAGCACACACCTTCATCCTGGACATGGTTCTCCTCCAGGCTGGCAAGAACAAGAGGGAAAACCCAGTTGATAGGGTGATGTTCATTATGGAAGACGATGTCAATAAAGATGAATTCAGGTGCCCCCCCCAACACCATTTAGAAAATCCAACATCTGAAAACCCACATTTACCCATGAAGTAAGAACACATAAAGCAGTGTGTGAGGGTTCTCAATTCCTGGGACATCTGTAGGAGAGAATTCGCCCAGGGCTCCTCCACATATGAAGTTCCCTTACGTCCCCATAACCCAATGCCCATTTCCCCTTTCTTTCTTTTTAATGGAAACCTAACTTCATTTGGGGCAGCCATGTGCTTGGTGGAAAAACCACATTTCCCATTCTCCACTGCAGCCAGGGTTGGCTAAACAGCATCCACATGGCCATCAAAACATACGGAGAAGTTAACAGATGAGGCCTCTAGGGATGCTCTTTAAAGAAGAAAGACCCAGCTGGCCTGTGCCTTTTGACCTTCCTGGATATACAGACTGAACCTGGAATACAGACAAAGTGCTGCAGGTGCAGCAGCCATCTTGTGACCATGAGGCAACCAACCACGAGGATGAAGCCGCACACTGAGGATGTAAAGGAGCTGAGAGAGACACAGTCCAGACCCCTGCTGGCCTCGTGGAGCCGCCATATCAGCCCTATGCTGCCTACCTCCAAACTGCATACACAGGAACAAAATCATTCCTTTATTGGTTTAAGCCACAGTAGATGGAGCTTTTCCATCACTTGTGGCCTAATGTAGTCATAAACGATACACTCACAGTGAGGCAAGCCTCTAACAAGAAATTCCGAGTGTTAGAACCCAATCAAGAGACACTCCATGGTACACTGGCAGAGAAGGGAGCCCTGCTGACAGCCGAGGCCCATCAGCAAAGTCCACTTTGTGGCCATGCTCATAGATTTCAGTGCCTTTATGCTTCCTGGAGAAAATCAAACATTCAGCACTGTATGTCCCTGATATAGTTTGGAACTGCCCAGAATATGTCATAAGAAGACCAGGCGTCTAAAGGATGGAAAGCTTGGAATCAGGTCAACAGAGTAAATATGATTCATGGTTCATCTTTTAACTTCCCCCAAAGCCCACTCCACCTTGTAGGTGACGCTGACTCTAATGGCCAGTGCCCTAGGCACTCAGGCTCACCATGAAATGACAAAGCTGTAGTGGTAGCAGCAGCCACAGTAGTAATACTGTTACTACTACAATTTCACATGGACGCAGTGCTGACACATATGCCAGGCATGGGGTTAAGCTCCATACAGGCATTGTCTCATTTAATTCTTACCAAAGTGTTTTATAGTTGGAAGCAACCACACTCCCATTTTACAGCTAAGAAACCTGAGATTCAGAGACGGTTACTGAACTTTCCTAAGATCACAACAGACCTTGAGGCCCAGCCTGCTGGATTCCAAATTCTTTGCTCGTACCATTATGCCACACGGAGGCGGTAAATGAACCAACAATCCTTATTGGCAAGCTACCCACAATTAAATGAAAAGAATTGGCACCTATACACCAGGCTCTATAAGCTTCATGCCACTCAGGACACAGAAGGACAAACACAATCACCCAGTCACTCAAGCATCCACCTTGATCTTATCCACACACCTGCTTCTACAGATGAGGCCAGGGAATGAAGAAAGGCTGGTGTCTGCCTCCCCCAAGTGACAAATCCCCCAAACTCACCAGAGCTCTTCCAGGGCCACATTCTTTTCCAACATCAATGCTAAGGCTCGGGCACCCACACTGCCGATGTTGTTTCCCACCAGGCTGGGTGGAACCAAGGAACAAAACTGTGTCAGAGCAGGGAGGGACCTCAGAGATAAGATAACCTATGAAAGGCAAAAATGCATGGCAAGCACAGCCCCATGTCCTCATCTGCTCCATTTCAGACATCACTAATTGATTACAGTGCTCTTTTTCATTAAGCCCAGAGGTAGCCCTAGAATCCTTCCCAATGTGATGTACTGGGCAGCCAGTACTAATGGATTGGAGTTGATCCTTTAGATAAAATGTATCTGATCCAGCCCAAGATCTTCAATGTACAGACAGAAAATCAAGGCCCTTGAGGGAAGGGACTCAAAATTTCATGGCTCCAATCCAATGGTCTTTCTTTCTCATCCCCATTGTCTAACATGGAGGGGTAAAAATGCAGTTCAACGACCTTCAAAACCAGCCCAAGCTCCTCCCTCCTCATACTGGCTCCTTACCTGAGCCACCTCAAACTCTGGTGATCACCCAATGCTTCAGCCAAGGCCTGGGCCCCCTTGTCACCCACCTTGTTGCCCCAGAACCTGAAAAGTCCAACAGAGTCAACAGATATGTCAGTGAGAACCCGCTATATGTTATACACATGTGCCCTTCCTCTCTACAGCCCCAGCCAGAGGGGAAGGACCACTCAACCCTAGAAAGGTCTCAGGGGGACTCTGAGGTCCCAGCAAAGTGGACCTGCCTCCATCTTTTTGGAGAGACAGCCAAACTTCACTCCAAATGGGTTTTTTAGCTTCTTTAAATCAGACTTACAAAATAATTAGAAGGCCATCCAGTGTATACCCTCAGAGAACGGGGAATTCACTCTCAGTGGCAATTCATGGCTGGGACTTTTTTTTTTTTGGCATGAGTGTCAGACCTGCTTCCGCTAACTGCCACCCACAAGTCCTTAAGCACCTCTGGGACCACCCAGAACAAGGCAGCCAGCTCTTCACCTCTGGCTCCTCCTCTACAACCCCAGTTCCCTTACAGTGTCTTACTCCTTCGCCTTCTGACTCATCCTCCTCAGATCCACCATAATTTGGAAACACCCCTTTTCAAAGGTAGAGCCCAGCTCATACCTTGGGACCCGGCCATATTACATACGGGCAGTTAGACTGGACCTGCAGGTGCCCTCGTGAGCAGAGACAGTGGCACTGGGATGTTCACTACACTCTCACTCCTTAATAGTTACTCATCTCTGGCTCTGTGCCAGCACTGCTCTGCGCTCCGGGGATGTGAGTCTGTAACAGCAAAAGCCCTGGAAACAACCTAAAGTGTGCATCACCGTGAGACCAGTGAGAGCGATCACAATAGCCAAGCACTGGAATACTAAGCAGCTACTCTTTTTAAAAAATGAGGTCATGTGACATGAAAAACAAACAAACAAAAACGCCTGTAATATATCGTTAAGGCGAAAAAATGCAAGTTAACAGAACAGTTTGTATCATATGACAGTGTTTGGGGGTTATTCAGCACAGGCCCTGACCCAGCCAGGTGCCTTAATAAATATGCTGAAAGATAAACACCCCAGATGTGTCAGATGCGACCTCAAGCAGGAAAGAGCTCAGAGAGGCTGAGGCCACCCTTTTTTAGGTTCTCTGCTGCTACTAATGCATCTCAGAAGAGGTACTGCTCTTTCCAGCAACACGGTCCCATTCTGGGCTCAAACGGAGCTTGTGGGTAGCTTGCCTGTCTGTAAAATGGGTTGGAACACCTGGGCCTGAAGGTTATTCTTTCTTCCTACAGCCCTGGGTTCTTAAACTCCCAGTTGTCGTCAAATGGATCCTAGTTCACACCAGGGCAAGACAGGACAGGAGAGGGGCCTCCCGGGGGGCATCACTCCGCCCAGCAAACAGAGGAAGCCCCCCTCGGGGGCCCTGCGGTCTGCGGGACTGCCCTCCCTGCCTGTGTCTGATTCCCCTCCCCTCCCTGGCAGGCCCAGCCGCGGCCACAGGAAACAAGGGCTCTGAAGGACCTGGCGCAGCCCCCTCCCACCCTGGATCCAGTGTCAAGCCTTCCCCACTTCCTTCTCTCTCCTTGGTTCTCACCCCTGGCTGCACATCGTCCGGGGAGCCTTTCAGAATGACTGATTCTTAGACCCCGGCATCTAGATATGTTATTGAATTAGTCTGGGGTGGGGCCCAGACAATGGTGTTCTTCAGAAACTACCAAGTGGTTCTAAGGGACAGACGAAGGAGAGAAGGACAACCCAAGCACCGTCGAGGACCAGAGGGTTTCCTGCTGCCATTCATGGGCACTGCCCTCCCCCAACCCTGACATCCTGAACTTCCTGTTTATCGAGTGAAAAGCAAGGCAGAGGCAGCCCGGGCCGCCCACTTGCTCCCTGCCTCACCCTCCCCACTGCAACCTGCGCGTCCTTTTCTGGCTAAAGGGTTCATGTCACCTGCCCCTTAATCCTCACAAGCCCCAAACCCCTCTGTGCGCCCCCTCCCCCCAGAATCCCACCTACCCCAGGAACTGCAGGGAAGTGTTGGCTCTGAGCCCGTGGGCCAGCACCTGGGCTCCTGCAGCAGTGATGTGGTTATTCCCCAGCCTGGAAGGGAAGACAGAGGAGGCTGAGAAAGAGAGGGGACACAGGGACCCTTAGTGCCCTGAGGCCCGGGTCAGGTCGGGGAAAGCGCAGCCTGGACAGAGAAACAAAGAAGAAAGCTTTGAAGACCTCTCTGCAGGATGCAGGATGCGGGAACCAGTCCTCTAGCTCCAGCCGAGCAAGTGCATGGGTGCTGTGTGTGCTCAGGGAGCTCCCTCAACGCTCCTGCAACTTCATTTTCCACCAGCAAAGGGAAAGTAGTGAAAGGGCCTGTTTTGCAAAGCAGTGTGAGAGGCACCAACAGGCACCAACAGGCAGCTGTCCATGGAGGTGGTTTCCCCAGAGGACAAGGGTGACTCACTGTCACATCTCCTCCCGTCTCAGCCCCCTGCAGCCTTCCCAGATCCACTGTCACTGCAGGTAGCATTTATCTGATCGGAAAGAGCCTGGGGCAGGCCCAGGTGGCTGGACAGAGGAAAGGATCCTCAAAGCCTTCGGGCAGGGGTTGAGGAGGGGGTTTCAGCAAAATCTATACACCTCAGAGAGTTTCAGGGAGGTCCCCAGAAATCTCACCCACGGCTCCCAGGCTTCCTGCAGTAATAATACGATTTCATCTTTCAAAGAACTTTCATACACTTGAAGCCACTCTGGCTCACAATAATCCTATAGGGCAGGTATTATTACTATCCCTTTTCAGAAGGGGTGTGGTAGCCTCTCAGGTCACTGACCTAGGTGTGTAACTAAGGGCCCCAGCTCTTATGCTGGGAGGTCCAATGTCCCCTCTGCACCAAGTCCCTCTTCCCACGGGCCGCTCCCAGCCTGGGACTGGGAGACATGAGACCCCTCTGCTGGGCTCGCTGGCTGGGGGACTCCCCAACAGCCTTCTGTCCTCTCTCGGAACTGCACTGGAGTCTAAGATTCTTCTTCCCAACCTTCCTTGCTTCCTTCTCTCCATCACTCAGGGTCAGACCTGCACTGCAGTCAGCTGATCCTCTCAGCCTCTCCCAGCTCCCTTCCCTAATTTCCCCTCACAGGCATTTCCCCAACAAATTTTTTTAATTCCCCCTTGGAGGGCTGGACTAATAGGATAAACATGCTGAGAACTTACATGATTTACCCGCCATCTTTCAGGCACCAAGCTCACTATATAAAGCAGTTACTATATTGTACCAGCTTTTTGCATATCAACTTGCTTAAATGTCACAACAACTATAAGATAGCTACAATTATTATCTCCTTTTTTTTTTATGAGAGGGAGGTGATTGGGTTTATTTATTTATATTTGGAGGAGGTACTGGGGATTGAACCCAGGACCTCATGCATGCTAAGCACACACTCTACCACTGAGCTATACCCTTCCCCAATCCCCATTTCATAGAAGGGAAAACAGAGGCACAGAGATATTGGGCTGACCCATGGTCACACAGCTAATGAGGATGCAAATCTCAGAGATGCTGGTCTGGTTCTAGAGCCCCGGGCTCTCAACAATGATGCTACATTAACCCAAAACCCAGGCCTCACATTCTTGGTGCAGCACCTTTCTGCTACCCTACAGCCCTCCCTGGAGGTTGGGCCAACCAGTTCGAGCCCCAGAGGCTCTCAGGTTTCTAAGTCTGTGGGAGCAGGTAGTAGTGGCAGAAGAGAGTCCTTGGCACAGAATGACAGCTCTAGGGTGGCCTTAGCAGCCCTGAGCCTGAGCTACACAGTCAGCAATTTAAAAACTGCAGCTCCCATCCCCAAAAGGATGGAAGCAAGTCTTCACTTTGTCTTCTTTTACTGCCTCATAAATCCAGGAGGCAAGATGATCCCAGAGAGAAAGAGAAGCCAGGCCAAACTGGGACCAGCTGGAAGGGCAATGTAATGGTACTAGACAGAAGAGAAACTCCAGCTGAGACCAAGGGGTTCAGGAGTTGCAGAAATGCAGACTTTCCAGACTAGGGTGCAAACCCTGCACCCACCATGCAGTAAAAGGACCTTCTGAGAGCTTTCTGGGAACTGGCTGCCACCGCTGTGGTGGCAAGTGACTGCTGCCTTCCTCCCTGCGCCCAGCACGTGCTCAGCGTACATCAGGGAACTTGTGAACCCCAGAGAGCTGGTGACACTTTTAGACACAAGGAAGAAAAAGGTCCTGGAAACCTTCTTCAGCCCTTAGGGGCTGAAGGTCAAAAGGTAGGAAGCCTCAGCAGAGCTGGTCCAGAGTTTGCTGGGGAGGTCACAGCTTTGGTGAAACTCTCCTCAAAATGAGACACTCGCCCTGTATTCAGCCAGCAGATCCTGTGCACCACACGGGCCAAACCAGGGCCAAGACCAGACCAAACTGACTCAGCTGTGGGGACAAAAAGCGGTTTCCAGGGTAGGGGGGCCCCAGGCTCACCTCAATGCCAAGAAGTTCTGCCTGCGTGCAAGGAGCCTAGCCACGGAGTGTGCACAGCCGTCGGTCAATCTGTTGTTGAATAGACTGGAAAGTTCCGAGAGAGGAGACATGGAGACGAGGCACAGTGGACAGTGACCACCTGAACCCCAGGTAGCCAGCTCCCTCAGGACAGGAGTCCCCTGTCCCTCCAGCCATGCAAACACCCCTGGCCTGGCCCAGCCCTCGCTCACAGCTGGAGTGGCACAGCCTGGAGTGAGGCTGGGGACGTGGGGCCCAACGTCCGCCCAGCCTGACTTACGCTAGCTTCTGCAGCTGCTCACAGTGGAGAGCATGTTCGACGAGCTTGCAGATGCCTCGGTCTGAGATGTTGTTATCTCGCAAGCTACAAACAGATAAAAAAGATAAAGATAAACCTGAAATCAAAGCAGATGAGAGAGGGGGGAAGAAAAAGAACAAAACCCCAAAAGAGACCTTTGCTCAACCCCGAAGTGCCAGCGTCTGTGCTTCTGGGAAACGCCACAAGGATGGAGGACCCCGGAAAATGGAGACTCCCCCCTGCCTGGCCAGGGTGCTGATGTCACGTACTCTGTGCGGGTGGGGGTGACTCCAGAAGTGGGGACCCAGAGGCCCTGCAAAAGAGCACTGGAAGCCTTGGAAAGGCACTACCTAACGGGAGGCACTGTTTCCAGCTTGTAAAAGGGAAAGGAGCATCACGAAGGCTCTGTGGTGGGATGGAGCAGGTATAGGGGAGGGCGCAGTGGGAACTAGACAGGCCACCATCCAGGGGAGTAGAAGGACCACCAGTTAAACAAGTTAGGCCAAAACTTTAAGAAACCAGCACTAACGGCAACGTTAATGCTCCCATAGGCCAGCCTCTGCCTGGCAGGTCTCTTCTGACACTCCCCTGGGGGCAGTGTTCCCAAAACTCACCTGATCACAAGATCGTCTGAAAGCATCCCTAAAATACAGACTCTCAGGACCCTGGCCTGCAAATTTTGAGTCTGCATGTGTGAGCTGGGGCTCAGACATCTGTGTATGTTAATAACTGCACCCAAGCTTCTGCCTCTTCAGGCCAACTTGGGAGGTCCCGACTTAAAGGTTAATACCTCAAGCTCTGAGATCCCTTAAAGGAAGTTCTGCTCCTGGGAAGCCACCTACTAGCTATTTGTTGGTCCCTTCATCTGTGTGAAAAAGAAAGGATAGTATTACTGACCTCTCTGGGTTCTGGTGAGGATTTAAAGAGACAGTGCACACAGTAAAAGCTGTGAGCACCTGGCACATAGTAAAAGCTACCTGTAATCTGATCCCTCGCACAGATGGATTGTCTGCTGTCCTAGGGCTGTCCTCAGCATGTCCCAATAGTAAGGATATTTAAATTTCACAGCCCACAAAGTAGGTACTACTACAATGTCCAACAGAGAGAAAGAAACTGAGGCACAGCACGTGATGTGACTTCACCAAGGTTGTACAGCACCTAAGGGATTTGGGGCTAGATGGTCTGGCTCCAAAGCCCACTCTTAGCCACGACCTTGTACGGCCCTCTCCCTTCCCACCTGCTCTGGGCTCTAAGGTCAGATTTCACGCATTGGGGAGTCACAAAATCAATTCTGACGGTTCTGAGCAGGATTTTTAAGCACAAAAAGAACAGAAAGGAAAAAGAGAGCAGAGTGTGTCTGGGTTAATCAGAGAAAGTCATTAAATGAAATTTCAGTTTTACATGCCTGCTCATACCCTCTATCACTGCGGGTCACAGTCAACAAACTTTCAAAGCCATCGCCTAGACCTAGAGTCAGAAGCAGGGTCTAAAGAAACCTACATGCACAGGGGCACTTCGTGTATGGGGCTTCTTGACGTCTGAGGACTTGGGTTGGCATGGGAATGTCTGAAGTGGGAGAGAGGCGGCTGGGCACCGTGGGAGAGAAATTTCTCTCTCTCTCTCCCCCTCCCCTCTCCCTGCCTCTGTCTCTTTCTCTCTGCCTCTCTGCCCCCCTCCCTCACTCCCTCTCTGTCCCCGTGCCTCACACACACAGGAAAAGCCCACGCAGCAACTTCATGGCTGTCTGCACACCTCCCCTCCCCCCCGGCCCCGACCCCGGCAGCAATGGCAGTTTCAGTACTAAGCGTGTGTGGGGTAAAGGGCAGCGGAACTTGGTCAGGGACTTTCACTGCCAGGGGGAAATCAAGCAGGTTCCCACAGGTCCTCACAGGGTGGTCTCTAAAGTGCTTGTGTCAGAATCACTTTCTTTCTTTCTTTCTTTCTTTTGGTGGGGGGGGGGGTAATTAGGTTTTGTTTCTTTTCTTTTTTTCTTTTTAATGCAGGTGCTGGAGAGTGAACCCAGGACCTGCTGCCTTGTAGGCATGCACTCTACCACTGAGCTATATCCTCCCCGCTCAGAATCACTATGTTTAAAAACAGGGATTCCTGGGCCCCCACCTCAGATCTACAGAATGGGAACCGCTGAGCACAGGCCCAAGACTCTGCATTTCCACAAGCCCTGGTGCACACGACGGTCTGAGCACAATAATCAGACCTCACCTTTCTCTGAAAAGAGAGGCTGGCCCACAGCCTCCACTCAGCCCTTCCACACACCCGGGGAGTCACGTGGGCCTTCCCACCCGGGGACGGGGTGTCCCTTCATGCTAGGGATCCATCTGCGAGGACCACCCAGGCCGAGTGGTTCCTGACCTCTTGGGGTTCAAGGACTCCTCTGAGAACTACCAGTCCACTCTCTGGAAAAATGCACATTCACAATTCTATCAGGAAAACAGCGCCCACAGAGAGCTCTCCAAATTCCTGGGTGAAAATACCAGGTTCCTCCTTCCGAGGGAAGCACTGTGCTGTCCTATTGTGTCCACCTGGCCAGATGCTCTCGCCCCCTTCCCTGCCCGGCTCTCGGTCCTGGACTACATCAGCAAACCCCCTGCTCTGGCTCCCTGTGGGTTAAGGCAAGAGTAGGGAGGAGAGGACGGGCCAGGGATTCCCCACAGACCTCACCCTCACACTGTGCAGCCTCAGTCCTTTCAGCCAAGAACCACTCGGCCCGCCCCCACTTCAGGCCTAAGGAGGTTGACGGCCCTCTCTCTACCCCAGCCCCACTGCCTTAGCCCAGGACCCTTCACCGCCCCTTTCTGCTCTTCTAACTCCTGCCCAAGCTTTTGCAAACAGTCCCTTTATTGAACTCTCCTCAAAGCATCCAATTTAAGTGTCCTCAGCTTCCTCCTGATACATTCATACTTACCATATATATTAACTCTCATCATCTATATATTAACTCTCTATGATGTGCTATATATTACATTATTATTGCATTATATTTATAGATCTACGACCATGGTCCCTCTGTAAGGGACAGCAAGGACCACCACATGGTTTCTAGTAGACTTTCATGTGTTTGCTCGATGGAGAATAAAATCTTCCTATCTTCCTGCTTTGGCCCAGAGAAGGTGTGTCACCTTAATACATTCAAGGAGAGGTTCATCCTTTGCTCAGGGTGAAATAAGGTCACCTGAGGGAGACCAAAAGCCCTGGGAGGCTGTGAGTTGATTTCAACTTTGAGCTATAACTTCTGCTTTCTCAGAGGTTTAAAATAGGGAGCAGGACATCCCCTGCAAGGCTGTAAGGGAAGCTGGGGTGCCCGCAGCATGCCCTCTGCCCTCGCCTGGCCCAATATGTGCAGAGAGGCCCATGGGTGCTAAGGCACAGCCATTCCTCTGAGGGAAAGCTCACACCTTCGACAGGGGGCTGAAAGCAGGCAGGACAGTGCCAAAATCTCTGCGCTTCATAAGGAATAAAAAAAAAAGCAGGTGTTGCTCTGTGGCCACTTTCTACCTCTTGAGTGTCAAAATTCCATCTCATTGGGATTTTAAAGTCTCTCATGGGGATCATATGGGATTAACAGATGCACGCTACCATATATAAAAATAGATAAAATAGATAAACAATAATAAATAGATTTACTGGACAGCACAGGGAACTATATTCAATATCTTGTAACAAACTAGGATGGGAAAGAATTGAAAAAAAGAATACAGATATATACATATGCGTATGTATCACGAATCGCTTTGCTGTACATCTGAAACAAACACAATATTGTAAATCAACTACACTTCAATTTCAAAAATAAATAAACTTTAAAGAAATGAAATAAAATAAAGTGTCTCATGAGGCACAAGTCACCTCCGATTTGGGAGTAGTTCCTAACACAGACACATGTGACACAAAACTTGCCTGTGATTTCCAGGTTGCCTTAGTGCCTCTGAAGCCCATCCACAGAGAGCTTGCTTGTGGGGAGCAAAGACTTGTTACCAGAAAGATGTGATTTGTGAATCCCAGCTCTGCCATTTCCTGCGTGACCCTGGACAAGTTACCTCACTTCTCGGAGCCTCAAATTGAGGATAACGGAAATAATAACATCTCTGCCTACAGCCCAGGGTGGTCATGGAGACAGAAGGATGTAATTCTGGGCCGTGTGTAACACAGAGCCTGGCACATGGGACACTCAGTGAATTATGGCCATTGTTATCCTATGTTGAAGCTAAGGCCCAGACTAGGGAAGGGACTTGGCTGCAGTTGTACAGAAGGGGTGGCAGGGCTGGGGCTGGGCCCAGACTCCCGGATCCCAGCACAGAGCTCCCATACCTGCATCCCGATGCTGGCATTCCCACCGTGCCCAGCCAGCATCGCCCAGCATCACTCACTAAAGAGCCTTGCAGACACTGAGGCAAGGCAGCAGCTGCTCCACGCCAATGTCGCCCACAGAGTTGTGGTCCAGCTGCAGGGCCACAGGCCGCTGGAGGTGCCGCAGCACGAAGGCCAGGGCAGCACACTCGGCAGGGCCCACACTGCAGAACGTCAGCTTGAGGTGCCCAACGTTCAGCCCACGCACGGCCTCCCGCGCCAGCCGCTCCTCCTGCATCTCATACAGACTCCGGATGAGCCAGATGAACCCGGGCATGGCGTGCATGCTCTTGGCCTCACCCGGCACGGCTGATGGGATGGAGTGGAAGTGCTTATGGAGGCTGCGGGCCAGACACCACCGGGCGCAGGCCTGGCGCCGGAGCAGGGCCTTCTCAGATGCCTGGCACTCGGCCAGCAGGTCCTGGTGCTCCTGGGACAACAGCCCTGCCAGGAAGGCCGCTGTGATCTGGAGGTTGTGCAGCTCAGCCTCCTGCAGCAAAGCAGCCACACTGCCTTCCTTGCACCCCGAGCCCCGCACGCACAGTTTGGGCAGCAGCCTGGCCAGCGGCAAGCTGCTGGGCTTGTGGCAGTTGAAGAGATGCCTGAGTGAGGATGGAGACACGTCAGCACTAAGGGCGAGGTAGAATGCAGCAAAAAAGCACTGGAAGGTGATGTGCAGGAATTCCAGGGGGGCTGTACTCCCGGGCACAGCCCTCTTGGCCTGCACCAGGAAGCCAAGAGAAACATCCTCACTGTTGACGTACGCTGCCTGCAGTTGCTTGGCTGAGAACACATAGCAGCATGTGCCCAGGCCCCGGAGAGCCAGGAGGCCAAGGTGCAGGAGGGTGGGGAGCCTGCCCCGAAGCAGGCTGGGCCCCAGACCGTGGGCAGCTGAGTCTGGGGGACAGGCGTGCAGCAGAAAATGCTGCAGGATCAGCAGGTACATATCCGTGGTGGTCTTTGGGGACCCTCCGCCCTGCAGCAACAGTTCGTGGTGGCACTTGGACACCATCCATGAGAAGACGGGCATGTGGCACAGACCGTGCAGGGCTGAGGTGGCTCTGAGCAGGCGGATGAGGCGATCGGCCACCCCAGGCTCACGATGGCGCTTCCTCAGGTACAGTTCGATGCCCTCTTCCGAGAAACCCTTGAGGTTGAGTTCCACACGCACGTGCTTCCTAAGGCCCGCTGACACCGCGTCCGGACGGCTGGTCAACACCTTGTGGGCATTCTTTAGCAGGTTGCCCTGCAGGAGGTTGAAGAGCAAACTCTGGACAGACGTAGGGGTGGTGGGAGAGCAGTGACGCTCGCGATCCGTGAACCTGAACCTGAACTCATCAAAGCCATCGAAGGTTAAGAGGATGCGCTCAGGATGGTCAAGGAGGACCTGGAAGACGTCCTGTTGGCCAAGGTCGGGCCAACAGCAGTGTTCAAAGAGCAGCATCTGCATGGACAGCGGTTTCACCAGGCACTGCAGCTGCCGGCAGCTGAATGGGAAGACGAAAAGGAATTCCTGGAAGCCCCGCCCCGAGGCCCACAGCAGGTGCAGCTGCTGCAGGAGCGTGCTCTTGCCGCTGCCCGCCTCGCCCACCACCAGCACGGTGTCTGCATCTCCGTTGATGTGGCCTCTGGTGCTGAAGAGCTCCTCCAGGCGCAGGGTGGCAGGGCTCTGCTGCGGAGGTCCAGCCATGCCTGCCTCCGTCCGGATCTCCAGAACATTCTCTGTATATATTTCTTCCAGGCAAAGATTCTCTGCCCCATCGTAGGTGCTCAGAAAGCGAGACTGAGCAGATACCGTGGTCCTCAGCTTGGTCATGTACTTTTTACAGGCGGCATCTGGAAGACGGAAGAAGAACCAGATGAGGTGGTACCATGATGAAGATGAGGCCTGACCAGAGAGTGGGCTGCCGGAGGGAAGGGGACGTCACACGTGGGTGAGAATGGCTGGCGGCACCCGTCCTGGCTCTCCACTCACAAGCTGTGGACTTTGAGGTTGGTCATGTAAACTTCCTAAGCCTCAGTTTTCTCCTGTGTAGAAGAAATGGTCCCTACCTTACTACCTTACGCAGGCAGGGACCCACGTGAAAAACCATGGATCAGTGAAGATAATACATTGTTTAGTGCTTTGTTCGGTGTCCAACACAAAGTGCTCAAAAGATACTACTTAGCACTATTATTATTACTGACATTGGAAAAAGCTGTAGAAGATTAGAAGAAGCACCAGGCTGGGGTCAGAAGACCCACATTCTGATGCCTGTCCCACCATATTGGTTTGGTAGCCTTAGACAAATCCCTTTACCAGTCAGCCTCAGTTGTCCGTCTAAAGGGAAACAAAAGATCTAAGGGCTTGGGAGCCCAGTTTCTTAAGTCAGAAACACCTGAGTTTGAAACCTGGGTCCACTACCAGCTGGGGCAAGTCACTCATCTTCTGTGGCCTCACTATTCTTCTCTAAAATTGGGGACAATCCACATTTTCAAGGATTATTTTATGAAGAAATGAGATAAAACAGAGTTTAGAAGAATGGTGACATACCCTCCCAAAATGGTGTTTATTATCATTATTATTATTGGGTGTGGGAGATACAACGGTCCTAGATGTCCACATCCTAATCCCCAGGATCTGTGAATATGTTAACTTGCTTGCAAAAAAGACTAGCCAGATGTGATTAAAGGCCCTGAGACAGGAAATGTATCATGTGGGTGGACCTAGCACTGGATGGCGTCTGGGTCACTGGGGTGTCCAGGGCATGCCCTTGGACAAGATTCCGTGATCAAGATCCACTTCCCCATCCTCTTCATACAACCCTCTGCAATAAAATTCTCATGTGTAGGATGTGTCCAAAAAGCTGCTGTTTTTTTCTGTATTATCCTAACACTAACATGTGCAAACCACTCCCTGTGTCAGGGTTTAGTTCTTTTTATAGGAAATGGGGAAGGGATGGTCCAGAGCCCCAGGGTGATGTGACCTCAGAGCATCACAGCCCCACTGCCCCCAACCAAGTACTGGCCCAGTTTTTCTCAACGCAAAGGCTAACCAACAGGTAATTTTCACAGAGCGCTCTCAGCACACAGAAGCTGTGTTTACAGTGGTCCAAAGGACGTGCCCTGTGATTGTGTTTCCTCTTCTGTTCCCAAAGCTAATGATTGGCATTGCTTTTAGCGCTGCTTGGATAAACCAGGAGCACTGAATGAAGACCATAAAATGTACTTTTCCCTCTCTAATACCCTGATTTCCTATACAGGTTTCCCAGCTGCTACCAATGCTATCAAAATTCTCCAGGAAAAAAAAATCTCTCATTTTAAAAATAAACATATATTGTCACCTTTAGAACTGTCACCCTGGGGAATTTTGCACCATGGCACAGTGTTACAACACATGAAGAGCCAGCTGTGCTTGATGACATCAATAGCAAACATTAACCAAGGGCCAAGCTGGCACCACGCTCTGGGCTATGCATCCCCTGTCACGCACCGATGCCTGCGGTCTGTTCTCAAATGAGATGGTGCACACCCAGGCACCAAGCACAGGCTTCCGGGAATCCTCCCCATAGGCAGGCTCACTGCCCAGAGGGCGGGGCCCAGGGTGATAAATCCACCTGCCAGCACCATGCACAGTTCAGGGGCCCTTGGTGCCAATGAGCCTTCCCTACAGTGACGTGGGAACAAGACATATCAGGCTTGCATCCTCTCTTTACAACTGACAATCTCTTCTCCTAAGAGAAAGCAGAGGAGCAGATGGTCTGAAACCAGATCCATCCTCCTCTACCTCGTCACTTGACCTCCCTGCCCCAGTCTCCACATCTGTAGGGTGGAGAAAACAATACCTAATTCTCAGGGTTGTCGCCAAGGACAGACATCAGCAATAAAGCACCTGGCAGGATGTCTGCGCTGTTCAAGCTGTGTTATCTAAGCCTCTCCTGTTCCTGAGTTGGGGAGGGGACCACGTGAAATGTGAAATACCACATTGTCTAAATCCATTTGGCTCTGGAGTTTCTGATGGTGAGTAGCTAAACTGCAGAGATCAAGTGATACCATCCATCAGAAAGTGTATCCACCAGGGGAGGGTACAGCTCAGTGGTAGAGTGCATGCTTAGCATGCATGAGGTCCTGGGTTCAATCTCCAGTACTTCCATTTTTTAAAAAAGTGTATCCACATCTTTCCAGAACAGATAACGAGAGTACGGCTAGTAAGGAGCACCTGAATTAGCCCTCGGTAGCTTCCTGCAGTGCAGGAAGAAATAAAAGCAAACCCTAATACTACACACAGTAATCTTGTTAATCCTTCTAATAGCCCAGTGAGCCAGTGGTGGTGTCATCCCTAAAATGAGGACAGCGAGTCTCAGGGAGGTTTGCACAGCCAGTAAGTGGGATTCTAACTGACGAGTCTCACGACGGAGTTTTTGTTCCCAGCCACAAATCTGAACAGCCTTTCTTCCACTCTCTGATGAACTGAGAACACATATATACCTTCAAAAGGCAGGGTCAAAGGGACGGGTAATTCCTGAACATGTTGCAGAAGGAAAGCAGCCAATCCGTTTGTCTTCACTGTGGCAAGATCGAGGAGCCTTCTTGCCTGTGGGGAAAGCAAAAGTCATTATTTTTCCAGAGAGGTGTGGGAAGGTTTCTATTGATTACAGTGTCATGGGCATCTCTCTTCCACCACAATAAAAGGTCAGAAAAACATCCAAACAACAAGATGCATTTAAAGAAGTCACTCAAGTACTGAATGATGAAATGGACACTTGAACACACATATCCAATCTGGCTGCCTCTCAAAACCCACTGGAAGAGTGAATAACTGAAACACACACACACACACACACACACACACACACACACACACACAAATACATAAACCTATAAACCTACAACAATAGGAAAAACAATTCTGGAAGCCAGAAATCACTTAGATGAGAGGTGATTTCATCGAGAGCCTTGAAATACCATGTTTGCACATGACCCCCATGTTCCCCTCTCCAGACTGAACTGTTCACCTGGGCCTTGAACATGCACATCCACTGCCTACTGACCATCTCCACTTAGATGTCTTATCAACTTAACCTCCAACCTAAAACATCCAAAACTAAAGTCCTAATCAACATGCACATGCCAAATCCATAGCCTTCTTTGTCTCAGCAAATAATGTGACCCCCATCCTTCCAGTTGCTCAGCTCCAAAGTGTTGGAGTCACCCCTGAAGCCTCTCCCCTGAGATCCACCAACAACTCCTATTGGCTCCATCTCTAAAATGTATCCAGCACAGCACTGCTCACTGGAAGCACAGTGCAGAACACAAATGCAAGACACATGTGCAATTTTGAGTCTTCTACTAGTCACATTTTTTAAAGTAAAAAAAAAAAGAAATTGATTTTACTATGTCTTATCTAACCCAATACAGCTATAATATTACCATTTTAACATGTAATCAATACAAAAATTGGTGAGCTATTTCACATTCTTTCTTTCATATTAAGTCTTTGAAACAATTTTATTGTGGACCAGCCACATTTCAAGTGCTCAGTAGCCGGATGGTCTATGTCTACCATGTCGTATGCACAGCTGTAGAGCCCCACTCCTTCTTGTCACCTTCCGCCATCCTAGTCCAAGCCACCATTACTGCTCACCTGGAAAACTGCAAAGCCTGCCTATCTGATCTCCCTGCTTCTGTCCCCAGGCACACAATCTACGCTCAACACCATAGTCAGAGTGTAATTCTTTAAAAATGATAGCCAGGTCATACCACTCCTGTTACAAACATCCTAACAGTCCCAGCATTTTCTCAGATTAAAAGCCCAAGTCCAGTTGTAATCTATCAGGCTGCAAACAGGCAAAAGTCCTGGCTGTAACCATCTGGACCACGCTGGTTACTTCTCTGACCTCACCTCTTACTCCTCTTCCCCTGCTCATTCCATTCAGCACACCAGCCTCTGGCTTCCTGAAAATATCAAGCATGCTCCCACCTCTGGGCCTTTGTCCTGCTGTCCCCCCAATTCGAAATTCCCTTCCCCCAGCTATCCACGTGACTCGTTCCATCTCCTTCTAGAATTGCTCAAATTTCACCTCCTCAGTTCTCCCTGACCACTCAGTTTAAAACTGCAATCACTTAACCACCATACCCTGCAACTGTCAAGCCCCAAACCCACTCTACTTATTTTCTATGGTACATATCACTTTCTAACCTACTCTGTCATTTTTTTCTTTTGCTTATTGTCTATCTCTCTCCCCCATCACTGGAATGTGAGCATCTCCAGGACAAAGATCTTTTTCCACTTTGTTTTGTTCTCTGATGTATCCCCAACACTTAGAAGAGTACCTGGCACACAGTAGGCACTCAAAGACTTGAGGAGGATGTGGAGAAAAGGGAATCTTTGTACACTGTTGATGGAACTATAAACTGGTGCAGCTGCAATGGAAAGCAGTATAGAGATTCCTCAAAAAATTAAGAATATAACTACATATGACCCAGCTATTCCACTTCTGGGTATTTATCCAAAGAACACGAAAATACTAATTCTAAAAGGTATCTGCATCCCTATGTTCATTGCAGCATTATTTACAACAGCCAAGATATGGAAACAACCTAAGAATCCACTGATGGATGAATGGATAAAGAAGATGTCGTGTACACACACACACACAGTGGAACACTACTCAGCCATAAAAAAGAAATAAATCCTACTATTTGTGACAAGACAGATGGACCTTGAAGGTCTCATGCTAAGTGAAATAAGTCAGATGGAGAAAGACAAATATCATATGATTTCACTCATATGTGGAAACTTAAAAAAAATGAACAAACAAAATAAAACAAAAACAAACTCATAGACATGGAAAACAGATTAATGGTTACCAGATGGGAAGGGGGTTGGGGAGTCGGCAAAATGGGTGAAGAGGGTCAAAGGTACAGTGATGGATAGTAACTAGGCTTGTGGTGGTGGTCACTTTGTAAAGTATATAGATATGATACACCTGAAACTTAATAGATAGATAAATAAATAAGGTTCTATAATGAGAAAAGAGGAAAAAACAGGAAGGAAACATCAATAAACTAATTAAGAAAAATTTCCAGAACATAAAGACATGAATTTCCAGATTCAAAATGCTTCTTGGGGACCTAGTACATTGGAAGAACACTAAGACACATAGCTGTGACATTTCAGAATGTTAGGGACCAAAGGAAATTTTTACAAGTTCCCAGAAAGAGTTATCATTGGTTTTGAAATTCTTCCAGCAATTCTTCTCTGGGAAAAGGTAGATAAGGGAGTAATGCTCTCAAAAATTCTGAAGGAAAATAATGGCCAAAATGGCAGAATTTTATACCCAGGAAAACTGCCAATCAAATACAAGGGAACTTTTAGACATGTAAGAGCTTAGAGATTTTAACTCCCATACACTCGTTCTAAAGAACTGACTGGAGGACATGATCTACCAAAATAGAGCAAACCAACAAAAAGAAAGGTACAAGAGAACCAACACAAGAGGACCATGCAGGAAATTTCTGGATGACAGCTCCAGCCTACAAGTACAGGGCCACCAGTCCAGAGAGATCGGAGCAGTGTAACTCAGGATTCAGACATGTTAAGAACAGTTACTTCCTAGGTGTCCAGGCAGGCCTGGATCTAACCCTTACCGATACTTGGCTTGTCTGTACCATGGTCTACTATCATTCTTTCTTTTAGCCCATGTTGCCTGGGTCAGCTAAGGACACTCACCTCACCCCACAGAACTGTTGAGCCTGGCCCTGGTCCTGCATGCTGGAAGAGCCACTGGCAAGCTTACAACTGAACATCCAGAGCAGCCCACTTCCTCTGATCATATTCCTGCTGGACACCCAGCCCCTGACTCGCATCTTCCGAACCGGATCCACCAGCTGGAGTGAGCCCTCCATGTCCCAGGACTCACTCATCACCTTGCCCACTGACTTCCCAGATGGGCCCTTGTAAACCCCCAGACCCTGTTCAGCCTCCCTGCTCCTGGAAGTCTTCACCTAAAAAGGAAAGACAATCCTGCCCTTTCCTGACACAGCTACGTTTGTGCTTGCTACTCAGCTTTTCAAAACAAAACTATCCATCGGGGATTTATTTTACAAGGTGTTAAAACTATACAGAAAAAAAGCAAAGAAATGATTAACACAAAAGTCAGGCTAGTGGCATGCAATTGAGGAAGGGAACAGGTGCTGGTAACAACCTATTTCTTCACCTGGGTGATGGGAACATATTTATACCATAACATACGAAAGTAGATACTTTTCTGCAGGCGTGGGTACCTTTCCCAAGTTAAACATGCTAAGTTAAGATCCTCGTGAAGGAGCCAAGCCATTCCATCCGACACTCGCCCCATCAACTTCCGCAGTTGCATGAGTCAGATGGGCAGCTGGTATTACAGCTGGTGTTTAGACTCAGGTTTGCTAACAACTGTTATGCCCAAATGAGTAAATTTACCATGAGAAGCACCCATGTTTCATGTCAGAGAGAGAGGACCACAAGCTTTGGAGACCGGTGGGCATGGATTCAAATTCTGGCTGGGCCACTTCTCAGTGGGTGACTTGGGCAGTTTCTGCATTAAGGAAGAGTGTAGCCACACTACACCAGCGGAAGGCAGTGGTGTGGCTTAAATGAGATAATAAATGTAAAGGGCTAAGCACAGTGCCTGGTACAGTAGACACTCCCTCAGTAAATAGTAATCATGGGTAGTTAGGGATTTAGTTCTTTAACTTGAACTTTGTTTCATTTCACAGCATTTTTTTAAGCCTTCAACCTGCAATCCATGACAGCCACCTCTTTATAGGATATTACAAGGTCAATTTATGAGACTATACAAGGCAGTCCTGGATTAGAGGGGGAGTGAGTTGGATAAACCGCAAATACCACTCACATTAAATCAGAAGTTCAGCCACTGAAGGAAGGCCACCGAGTTAGAGAATCACAGAGAGCCAGAGCTCACAGGAGGCTCAGAGAGAGCTGGATTCTAAAACTTAAGTCTCAGGCAGCTCAGTTCCTTTGTAAACTCATAATTCTCAGATTTCCTGTCTGCTGTCTTTCTACCTGCTCTTCTCAGTGCCTATCCGCCATGTTTTTGCTATCTACCTAGCCCTTTTATTAGCCTCATTTTAATGAGCTAATGGATTCTTTTCTCATTGAAATGAAGCCTTTCTTCTTTCCTAATATAAACATTTAAAGCTATAAATTTCCCTCTATGTTCTGTTTTAGCTGCAACCCATAAATTTTCATAAATCACATTCCCATTATAATTTGGTTCTGAATATTTTCTGATTCCCACCTCCTTTGATCCCTGAGTTCTCCTACTTTCTTTTCCTCATTCATCCAAATACTTCCTTTAATCATGCCTGTCCCCTCCAGGGCCTAGAGTTCTAGGCCACCTTCTCTAAACCCCAGAGCATTCCACACTAGACCACACTGTTGGACACTTGATCAAAGGTAAAAAGCACATAATACTGTACATCAACTACACCTCAATTAAAAAAAAAAAAAGATGACAAGCACAATCCTATAACCATGTGGGCTGATTCAATCCCAGCAACAGATCACAAAAAATACCAAGGTAGGTACAATAACAAACATGTCTTCTGTAATTCCCACAAGGCCAGGCTCAAGGAGATGGTGCTTAGGGTACAACTGTAGGTTTCAGCTACACTAGTGAGAGAGGACCGCATCATGTCTACTCTATAAATACTTGGCCATCTTGAACCAGTTTTTTTTTTTTAATTTTTTATTTTTTTACTTTTATTGTGGGGGGAAGTTATTAGGTTTATTACTTATTTATTTAATGGAGGTGCTGGGGATTGAACCCAGGATCTCATGCGTGCTAGGCATACACTCTACCACTGAGCTATATACCCTTTGGACAGGCTTATTCCATCAGCCTCAACTAGGCTTACCTAAACTCACTTGGACACCACATACATATTTTAAAAAATAGATTAAAAAAAAAAGGCTAGAAAGCCCCTAACCCAGACCATCTTATCAATCTCATGTTATTCTAATTCATTCATTCATTCAATAATTCATGTATTTTTTTTAGATTTATTTATTATTTTCAGTTTTTTTTTTTTTTTGAGAGGGAGGTAATTAGGCTTATTTATTTCTGTCTTAATGGAGGTACTGGGATTGAACCCAGGAGCTGTGTGTGCTAAGCAGGCACTCCACCACTGAGCTACACCCTTCCTCTCTAACAATTCATGTATTTCATCAACAAGTAGTTCTTGAGTACCTACTATGTATAATATAAGGTCTGAACACAATAAGCTCTAAGACACAGCCTGGCATGTAGTAAGTATCAAAATAGATTCTGGTTGAGTAAATGAATGAATAAATTAATGATGAACGAATAAGCCAAGGCACTAGGTCCAGCAGTGGCCCTCTCATTAACTACTGTAAGCTCATTCAAACCCTTTTCTGGGCCTCAATTTCCTAATCCATAAAGTGGGGTATTAATGACTGTTCCACCTGCATCACAGGAGGACTGAGGTTCACTATTTGGGGGAAAATAAAACAAAGAGTTTCAGAAATACCCAAAAGATGCTCTTCTGTCCTTGTGAAATAGGATTTTCAGAGGCAATTATATCCCAACTCCAAATGTCTATGATCTAATGCAATTTCATATTAGAAATCCTATGCGGGCATTTAAACTATATTAGTACATAGCATGCTATAGTAATTATTAAATACAGATTTGATAAAATGAATTTTGAGGACCTGTTGAGCTGTTAATTTAAAGCAGGCAGCAATAAAAGTGCACAAGTACAGAATACCACTGAAAACAGAATTGACAGTAGCCAAAGGTAATGCTTATGAGTGTCTGCTATGTGGACACCGTTGTGTTACACAGCTCACCTCACTGAATTCTCCCCAGAACCTTACTGATGTTTCACATATGCAGAATCTGAGACAGGAGAGATTAAGGATGGAGAGTTTCCACAGAGAAGTCTGAAGTCACACGCCTTGAGCCTGTGCCGTCCCGACTCCAGAACCCACGATGCTGGCCACCACACAACACTGCCTCTCATCAGAAGTGGTATGATACCAGAAATCCAGAGCAACTTCTCCCTGCCTGGCTACCTTTAAAGGGGGAGCACCACGACTCACGTCTCCCCGTAGGGCTGACTTCAAGAATTAGTCTTGGCAACTAAGCACCGTTTTCCTGTGAATACTGATTAGCCAAGAGGGACGCGCCTTACCCGCTGGGATGATGTGAAGATAGGCAGCCGGATTTCATCACTTTCGTACCGGCTGATGAAACCCTGCTCTTGCGTCCGGTCCAGCACATCCTCCACGTGACTGTAGAGTCTCCTGACGATGGCTGGCCGGTGCCTCTGGAGGTCACGGACTGGGTGGGGTGAGTGGGGGTCCCAGCAGCCAGAAAGCTCGGGGGGTTGGCTGTCAGCTTGGGACTTTTGCACAGCTGTGATGAGTTGTTCACAGCCCCAACCACCCTTATTCCAGACAGTGTCCAGGAGGCGCCTGGCCAAGTGGGAGAGGGGCTGGCCCAGGAGGCTGAACCCCTCATAGTCCTCCCAGGAGAGAACTTCCCAGGAAAGCAGCCAGTCCAGGATGCTCTCGAAGCCCTCCAGGGACCCCGAGACCAGCAGCTCCACCAGCTGGCTCCTTTGGGCCTGGAAAGCCTCATGAGAGCACATTTCACAATCTGGGGAGGAGAATGAGGTCAGTACAGGAAGGACTTCTCAGGAAGCAGGTGGGGGGTAGGGAAGAGGGCAAGTCAGCTCCCCAACCCCGAGTCCAAGTCAGCCCTGGTTCTACCCTCAGACATCACCAATCCAAGCTGCCCACTGTACAGATGTACAGACTGAGGACCAGAGAAGGCAAAAAACTAGCTCAAGGTCTTGCAGAGGGTTTGAAGCAGTCAGGAGTTAAATCAAGGCCCCTGGCTCACACATCTAGGCTTCACCCCTTGTTTAAGAAGTTTAAAAAGGCTTGAGCTAATATTAGGAACAATGTCTCCCAAAGGACCAGAGAATCTATCCTCTTTGAGGCTGTATGGCCCGTAGGGCCTCTGGCCCTTCCATGCTGGTTGAACTCAGGCTATAGCAGCTCTCTCTTCAATAATAGCTAATACATACTATCCACATGCTATGTGGCAGGCCCCATTCTAAGTGCTTTCACATGTGACTTCATTGACCCCTCCCAACCACTCTGAAGTAGGTACTGGGAGAAGTCCCATTTTACAGATGAAGAAACTGAGGCACAGAGAGGCTGAGTGGCTTGGAAAAAGATAAGGGTTCAAAGCTAGATGAGGTAGAGCTAGGCTTTGAACCCAAGCAGTGCAACTCCAGAATGCATGCCTTTAATTCCCTTCTATTTGGGTACCCCACAGGAGCCCGAGCCCATGACTCTGTAGGTAACCCACCGCTACCCCACGGGGCAGACCCAGAACACTGCCATAAAGATCTCCCCCAGGTGAAGCAAAACTCATGGTTCAAACTAAGTCACTTCAAAGCTTATGGGTGCACTGATCCCAGTTCACTGCCCCTTCCCAAAGGCCCAAGCCCTCATATCCCCCCGCAACTCACCAGTCACCACCGCACACTATGTGCTGTCACCTCTGTCAGGGGCTTACTCTGGGCTCAGCCGTCAGACTCAGGGTTCTGGAGATTTGCAGGAGGCGATCTCATGGAGCTTCCAGCCCTGGAAGTGTCCCCATGAGGCAGAGAAAATCTCAGCAAGGTCTATTCTGCGACTGTCACGGAGTCCAGGGATGTGGGCTGGTGGCCCACAGAAAATAAAAGCGAAAGGACGTAGGCATGGAAAGAAGAGGAATGCCAGCTTCTTTCTACAAAACAGGGACATTCCAAGGTACTTGAGGGAGCAGACGCCAAGGAGCCTGGAGCGACTGCATCTTTCTTATTGGTTGTTTATGTGTCTAACTCCTTTCCTGGCCCAAGTTGAAACCTGGGTCTTACTCATCCTGGCACCGCTAAGCTTGGCACAGGGCTGGGCCAAGGGGAGGCTCGGAGGGAATGTTCATGAATCAGAACATCTACTGCGGGAGGGGAGGGGCTGGAACATTCTGTGCCTGTCCTCGCGTGCCAGCCAAAGTAAGGGAAAGGAGCAGTCCCCAGCTCAGAACGCTGCCAACACTTAGGCTGGAAGCCTTGTGCTGGCCAGAGGAGGAAACCAAGGCAATGAGGTGACCCGTGGGTCTGGCCACTTGGGAAGGAGGGCATCCCTGATGCAGAGGCCACCGTAAACCTAGGAAGTGACACAATTCTCTCTGGCCAAGCAGGCCTCCTCCCTGTGTCCACTGCCAAGCAAAGGAGTCAAGAGGGTAGAGGTGGGGAGAGGGGAGAGGAGAGAACGGGGCAGGTAGGAGGAGCTCTGAGCTTGACCCTGGAGTGGTCCTCAGCTGTGGAAATGCCAGCCCCATCACCCCCTGTTCCCAGGTCCTAGGGAAAAGAACCACCCACCCCTCCGGAAATAACCCAGAATTTGGGTCAGAGCTCTCTCTCTGACCCAATGCCTGCAGGGCATGTGTGCAGCCAGGAATTAAAGACATTGAAGAGTTAAGATGAGATAGGACAACACCTGCCCCTCTCACCCAGAGGATGCCTGAGGATGGACAGCTGCTGTCTCCTCCACACTGGGAGAGCCTGGACCACCCTGTCCCCCATCGAAGATCATGAGGCTTGGGGAAGCAGGCATGGCCAAGTCATTTGCAGGCAGGCCTTTAGCAGGAAGGCAAGGCTGCGTGGCACAGGACTGGAAGGTCTAGATTGGCCCACAGACCCTACCTCCCTCCTGGGAAAACCCCGAGACAATGGGCACACCCACAGATGTGCTCGCCCACAAGGGGACAAGCTACAAGGAAGCAGGGGCCCTTCCCAAACACACCAAGTCTAGGTCAGCCAGTTGGCTTGAGCCACACATGTCCAGCTAGTGATGTTAGGGAAAAGGTAGAAAGAGGCAGGCCCAAGCCATAAGGTTTGGCACTCTATCCTCCCTGTAGCTGGAAAGTCCCATCTCCGTCCTGGCCTTCTTCTGGAAACCTCGGAGCCAGGAGAATCTCCAAGAACCAATTTGGCCAGCACCCGTCTCTAAGAAGGCATTGTCTTTTCTCATCTAGCAGGGAGGACCAGGCCTTGTTGCTGTCCCCACTAGCCAGTTCAGGAAGTTCCTCATTATGTCTAACTGAAGTTTTTCCTGCTTCTGTTTCCAGTGGGAATGAGAGAAAACAGATGTCCACTCATGACCTATTTCATTAACACTGTCCCTAAAATCCTGCCTTTTGCCACTTTATTCCCTGCTCAGACTTCCCCTCTTCAGATGAAATAAATCAGCCTCTCTCCACTGCCTTTTCTTCTCTACTTCAATCACTGCCACTTTGGAGTCATTATCGTCTTTCCTCCAGGAAGGTGAGGTCTGTACAAAGAAAAGGGCACTTCCTTGTGGAAACAGAGGGTCAAGTGGAAGGGGCAGCCCACACGGGCCCTCTTTTATCCCCAAGCCAAGTCCTGACACCTCTTTCCTTCCTGAGACACAGCCAACCCAGTTCTCTGGAATCCTGAGCCCATGGATTTACTTAAGTGTTGCAGTCTCAGCCTGAGGCAGCTGCAGACAGGAGAGAGGGAGGCCCTGAAGCACAGCTTCTGGAATCTCCGGGCTCTCAGCTGGGGCCACGCTCCCCTGGGGCACTGGACCCATCCCCCTCACTTTCGGCAGCCAGCCTCCGTTGTAGCCCTCTTCACCGAGCTTCTTTCTGGGAGAGCAGTTCTCACCAGCATACAGACATACTGGAATTTCTCCATCCAACCCCATTTCTCTGTCCATCTTCACAGCAGCTTTTCTTGTCTGTTGTCTGTACTGCTGCCCTCAAGTCCTCCTCTCCTATCCCCTCCAATCGTGTCCCCCTTGACTCCAGCTGCTTTTGTAGTTGTCACCAGTGACCTCCAGGTTGCTGGATTCTCAGTCCTCACCTCGCTGGCTCAGGGCACCAGGAGAAAGAGGCAGACTCAAGCCATCTGTTAATCACTCCCTCTCTCCTCCTTGAAGCACCTCCCTGACTGCCATCCAGAAAACGCCAACTCTCTGGTTTTTCCTCCCATCTCACTGGCTGCTCTTTTCTGTCTCCTTGGCTGGTTCCCAATGCTGAGAGCTCAGAACTCCCTGGTGGGATCTCTTTTCTCTGCATCACTCTCTCCCTAAGTGAGCTTACCTGCTCTTATGGCTTTAAATACCAGCTATAAGGTGATGATGCCCCAAATTTTATTTCCAGTTCCAACCTCCCCACTAAACTTTTCCAACTGCCTAATGATCATCAAAACCAAACTCCAGATCTTCCCCCTAAACAGCTCCCATCTCAGCTGATGTCTGCTCTACAGAACAAAAAATCTCTGGGTCATCTTTGACTCCACCTTTCTCTCACATTCCAAATCCTATCTCCCCTACCTTGAAAATACATCCCAAATCCTATCTCCCCTACCTTGAAAATACATCCCAAATCTGAAAATCTCATATTTTTTCACCACCTCTGTGCCATGGGTATAAGGCCCCACGGTCTTTCCTCAGAATGACAACTGTGATCCCCTCACTGGTCCCCCCACCCTTTTGCCCTCACCTCCCTAAAGACTATCTCTTGCCCACAGCCAGATAAACCTGCTAACATCTAGGTCAGAGCAGGTGATGCCTCCGCTCAAAGCCCTCCAGTGGCTCCCACTAAACTCAGTGAACACTAAAGCCCTCCCAGTGGCCTTCAAGACTGCATGCAGTGGATCCCCACCTCTCCACCCCTTACCTCTCTGTGCTCCTTTCCTACTAATCCTCGCCCACCCTGCCCCAGCCACACTGGCCTTGTTTCTAGAACAAGCCAGACCTGCTCCCACCTGTCATGCTTCTGCCCCAGGGCCTCTGCACACGCTCTTCTCTCTGTGGGTGCACTGTCTTCTCCCTCAGATATTCACATAGCTCCCCCCTCACCTCCTTCAAGGCTTTGCTCCACTGTCATGATCTCAAAGAGGCCCTCCCTGACTATGCTTTATAAAATCACAATACCCAGCCCAACACTTCATCCTCCTTGCCTGCTTCATTTTTGTCCATAGTACTTCTCACCACCTGACACACTGTGTATTTACGAATTGGACTGGTGTCCAACTCCTTTCTAGAATACAAACCCCATGAGGGCAAGGAATTTGGTCTGATTTTTTCATTACTATATCCCCAGTGTCTCATCCAGTGCACTGATAAAGACTGTGTGAGTGAATAAAAGAATGAATTCACTTTGCATGGTTCCAGAGGCAGAAGTGAAAGGAGAGGTAGAATCTGCAAGCCACAGATTTTAGCTAACTGAAGCCAGAGCAGCAGGACACTGAACTGTGCCTCAGAAGTAATGAGCCCCCCGTCACTGAGTGTATGCAGCAGGGGGATCCTGCACTGAGTGGGGGCATCAGTGGGCTAGATGGGGTCCCTTCCCACCTGAGATCCCAGTGTGCAGATTGGCTAAGGGGATCTGAGTAACCAACAAACTTAGCGGCAGAGTGATTGGGACAGGAGAGCAAAAGCAACAGGAATGCCACTCTGGTTTTTACAAAGGGGTCAGGGGATTGGTGACATGGTGAGCTTCTCCCCTCTACGGGACAAGGACCCTGTGGCCAGGTAACAGCCTATGGGGAGATGGAGGCCACCACAGGGAACGGCCTAAGAGCTCAGAAAGAGGGAGAGAAGCAAGAGCAGACTCAGAGCCAAGGGTCCAGCTGTGAGAGGCCCTCCTGGAGAGGATGGGAAGGCCTTTTAGTTTGTTGCAAAGCAAGTAGGACCAGATGGCTATTCCTCAATGTGAAGAGCAAAGGAGAGGATGAAGGCACAGAGGATGAGATGCTGGCAGGCCCTGGTGTGGGCCTGCCTGGGCAGGGATGGGGGCTGAGCCAGGGTCTCCACACCCACCAAGGTAGGGAAGAGGAGGAGGCAGGAGTCTCCCAGGAGAGTTACCAGACCACAGGTAGGGTTAGAGAGCAAACCGGCACTCTGGCACTCCCACTTATAACAACCCATTCACAGGCAAGGTAAAAGTGGGGAAACTGAGGGAGAGAGGAGGGACTGAACAGAGTAGACCCTGCTCAGACCTGAAGCCTGACTTCATTCCCAGGCCCGCCCGGAACCTCAGGACTTCTCATCCTGCACGTTCCGCCCACCCCAATCCGCCTCCACCCCCAAATCACAGCCTCTCTCCAGACCTCAGAGGCTCCTGAGGCTGAAATTCTCTCCACGTCCCCAAGCTCCTCATCTTCTGTTAACTACAGCCCGGCAGGAGGCTCCCCAATCTCAAAACGCCCCCTTTCCTTCCACCTTCCATCTAGACCCGGGGACTCCCAAAGAGAAAACTGAGGCAGCCCCTCTCTAAGGCCGGCGGCCTGGACGGCTCAGAAGCCAGATGTCCCAGTACCGGAGGCGGACCCCTCAGCGCCTGCCGTCTGCCCGCCGCCCCAGCGCTGGGCTCGGGAGCACTCACCCCCAGCACACTGACTCCTCCGCGCGCGCCGTGGGAGCTGCGACTCCCGGGCTCAGCTCCCGCCCGGGATGCAATGGGAGCTCGGCCCCGCCCCGGCCTGGCCCCGCCCCTTCCCCTAGATCGTTCTCAACGGAGCGCTGAGGAGGGACCGGGCGCACTGCAGGTCTGGACGACCTGTGCTATGTGACCTGGGACAGATGCGTCCCCTTCCTGAGCCACCTTTCAACCGGAGGGAAGGGAATGGAAGAGTCTCTCAGGACAAGTCCCTTTCCCAACACAGACACACACACACACACACACACACAGACACACACACACACACACACACAGACACACACACAGACACACACACACACACACACACACACACACACACACACACACACACACACGGAGATAAACTACGAATGGAAAAACTAGGAAGGCTGTTGGGACAGTATTAAACCACGCACCCTCTGAGGGTCAGTAAGTCCATAGTCATCTAAAGCCTTAATATTGTGAAGTCCCAGCACAGGGTTTTCCGGGGTGTGATAGTTACATGTTTGGTAAGAGTGGACAAGACATTTAAAGTTCCTCTTTCTACATTTTTCTTTCGATTCTTCTAAGTTCAGGCAAGCCATCTCAGTTTGGCACCAATAGGGCTTGAACTCCTCCCTAACACTGCCTGGTCGACTTAGCTCTGCAACAGTACCTAATTAGAATTTACCACTGCTGTTCTGTTTACATTAAACTTATTGTATTTTCTGATTTCTTACTCTTCCCAGCAAGTGATCACTGGTTTTTCATTGAAGGTATTCATATAAACGTTCCTTTTAAAACATTTGTTCTTGGAAATGTTTAAATGTGAATTCACGTTCAAGGAAAAGAACTGACATTGTCTAGTGCTTTTTACAGACATTAACTCACTTAATTCTACCTATGGAGTATTGACTACCATTACCCTAATTTATAGAGGAAGAAACTGAAGCACAAAAAAGTTAATGAATCTATCCAAATAGTGACAGCAGAGCCAAGGTAGGCTCTGACACCAAAGTTCATGCTCAAACGACTAGCCTACACTGCCTCCAGGTAAATACCTGCACAGGTGGTGCACAGTCGGCTGAGGCTGGGAAACGCTGCATGAGGAGGGACTAAATATACCCCAGGAAAATCATTCCAGATGGTGTATAGATCTTCTTCAAGGATGTTCACTACCATATTATCTATAACAGCAAAAAGCTGGAAGCCTCCTAAATGCCCAATAATAGCAAGTTACTTAGGAAAAGTGACAAAGCAACTGAACCTGGAAAACTTAATTGACTCATTTCTCTTATACCCCACACCCATCCTGGGAGCAAATTTGTCAACTTGACCTTCAAAATATATCCAGAATTCACGCCTTACTCTATCTACCATTACCACCTGGGTTCAAATCACTGCCATCTTTCACCAGGGTATGGCAAGAGCTCCCAGCCATTCTGATGATTCCAAATAATCTTTCTTCAACCCCAGCCTCACACTGGGCCACAGTCTCCATGCTGGGCACCTGCTCCAAGCAGCCCACTGACCCACCAGTGTCCAGACCCTTCCACAACCAGGACGAAATGAATGAACACATGATACACCAGCATCCAGCATCCTTATAGTTCTTGGTCCTCCCATCTCTGTGCTTTGCTTGCTCAGTGCCCCAGTGGGAGGCAACAGGCTGAATAGCATAGGCTTTGGGCTCAAGCAAGCCTGGATTTGAATTTCAGCTCTCTATGTCCTTGGGCGAGTTATTTAAACTTGGCCTCTGTTTCCCTAACAGCTCAGTGGTGCGAATCATCCACTTAGATCTTGTCATGAGGAATACATAGGTAGAGCTTTGCACGTGGTAAGCACTGAACACTCTATAATATGAATGCTATTTATTGAGCACTTACTATATGCCAGGTACTGTACCCTTATCCATCATATGATCCTCACAGCATCTTTATGGAATAGGTACTATTCTTTGTCCATATTCTCAAGAAGAAGAGACTGAAGTTCCAAAAGGTAAATAATTTCCCTAAGAAGACTCAGCTGTGGGATGGTGGACCTGTGAATTAAGCTCACATCCCTTGTTCCCTCCTTCTGTTGGGACTTACCTATCCTTCAATGCCCACCTCCCTCAGGGAAGCTTTCCAGACCCCCAATGTCCCCCATGGAAGTCTTCAGTCCTCTGAGCTGCCAAGGAGCAGCCTGCTCGTGGTCTTGTTTGCTCTCAGCCTACATGTTGTTCTGGTTTAGCTCATGCTCCATGTGTCCTTCCTGTTTCTCCACTGCTTGAGACATCCTTTCCCCATCTTCTGACCCAGAGCTTGGCCCAAGTTTGTTGAATGACTTATTAAAAGAGAGACAATGCACGATGGAAAGACACAGGAGAGCAGGCAGCTCTCTACTGAGCTGCCGCAAGCCTGGAGAACCTGATTTACCTGCGGCCCTTGACCAGCCTCTGGTCTCACCCCATCCCCTCCTCAAGACCAGACCCCGCATTTTGTCCCCTCACCCCACCTCAAGCCCTAACCCAACTCCAAGCTCATCAGTGAACTGGGCAGGTCTTGCTGAAAATCAGACAACCAACAAATCCAGCTCCCCTCCTCCACAGACCCCTTACTGTGTCTCCTCTCTCTTATCCCCCTCCCCATATGGTTTCCAGAATCATCTTCATTTTCTCAAATCCTTTGTTATAGCCCCAAGCTTACAAGTTCCACCAGCTGAACAAACTGTCTTTGAAAAACAGCTCCTCGATCCTCCATCATTAGTTCACTCACAGCCAGCCCACATCATGCTTATTTTCAAATTAGAAAAAGGCACTCTTTTTACCTGCATGGACACAAAGCCGGCTTGGCAAAGCGGAGTAAAGGCTGGATTTCAGCCCCACTCCTGCCCTCTTGAGTCGCTCTGTGCAGGGTGCAAACCTTCAAATTACATATGATGGCCCTAAACTCCCACCCAAACTCATCAAAGCCTTCACCTAAGCAAACAGATCTCCCAGGAACACAAGGTGTTTGTGTTCTGCTGATAATTAAAGTTAGATTTTCTCCACATACTAGCCATGAATCCTTACACAGATCAGAAGAGCTGACAGTCCTGAGCTTGCACAAGGCCCAGGAGGGCCAGAGGGCTTTCCCCAGTCTGCAGTGTAGAAATGAGGCCTGCACTCTGGCCCCCCTGCTATGTCTCAGGATAACCACAGCCCCACAGCGCACTCTGTCTGTGACCCTCAGCTTTAAAATCTTGCAGTATTAAGAAACTTTGAGATTTTTAAAAGCCTAACGTGTCTTTACCCAGCTATAGAAAAACAACACTGACACAAACAAATTTTGCGTCACCTACCAACAAGCACCTCATTGATTTGCAATTTAATTTAATCTCATGTTGCAATTAGGGAAACTGACATTCAGAGAGGGCGGTGGCCTGGCCAGGACTCACAGTGAGTCAGAGCTGAGCTGGAGTCACAGCCCTGATCTCCACGTCTCTGCATTGGCCCACTCATTCATTCACTCACATAATCACTGAGCACCCACTAGGTGGCAGATGCTGTGGTGGGTGCCGGGGACAGAATGCTGACACAGACCAAGTCCCTGCCATCGTGGTGTCTGAGACTGGCAATAAACAAGTAAACAAACAAGCAAAACGATGATAAGTCTTGACAGAAGGGTCAGGGAAGGCTGCACAAAGGAGAGACCATCAAGCTACACCCTGAGGATGAGAAAGAACCCATCATGGAAGGAACCCAGAGAAGGACATTACCGGCTGAAGGAATGGTGAGGACAAAGGCTCTGAAACACGTTTGAGGAACAGAAAGCCCTCCAGGAGGGCTGGTGTGCGCTCAGTGATGCCAGGAGGGGTGCAACATGAGGTCAGAAAAGGAGCAAGCCCCGGATCACGGAGGCCTCAGCAGGGGGTCCGGTTTACTCGGGATGTAGTGGGAGGCCACCACCGAGTGGTCCAAGCGGTGTGAATTCTAGGAGAGACACCTAGACCCTGAGACTCCAGCACTTCCTGTCCTGACCCCTCAGGCCCCTCGGTGTCCCCTCCTCACCATCTGGCTCCAGATGTTGCAGTAGTGGGACACCCACTCCTGTCCCCCCATGACAGTGAGGCCTTGCCTGCCCTGTAGACACGTACATGGTGTAGAGCACTGTGCTGCAGACAGAAGCCAACACCTGGCAGGTGGCCAAGGGGGCATCTCCAGGTCACTCTGGTGCAGCTAGGTCCTTCCTATGCAGGCCAGGCTCCCCTGGGTGCCTGGGGGTTTCCAAAAAGCATTTCCCGCCCCCAGAAGAGGAAGCAGTGGCTTCTACAGACTGTTCCTCATGGCTGCTGGCTGCTGGGTGATAGGCTGACAGAGCTGCAGGGAAGGGCTCAGAGTCCACCCTGGCGTCTGGCAGATTCCAGGCCCGGGCAGAGAGTAACGGAGAAGACTGGAAAGCGGAAGGAGGAGGGGAGAGGGAGTTTTAATCTTATTCTACATAAAGCCCGCGCCTCCCGGCCATATCAGGCCATCGGGAGAGATGCGGTCCCTGTTCTCAAGGGGCTCACCAGCTCGCAGGCACACTGTTGATGGCTCTCCCCTTGAGCTAAGCAGACCCTGTCATGTGTGGATACTGTTTTTATAACAGTGATGGCACTGCAGAGCAGTGGACTGGGTGGCCATTTCAATAAACAAGGCCAGCAGGTGCACATGGGGCGGGGAATTCACTGGCCCGCCTCCCTCACACCACACACAAAAATCTACTTACTCTCAGTGCATGATAGAGCCCCAAGTGAGAAAGCCAAACTAGAATGTTTTTTAGAATAACACGAATTTCCTGCACTTGTACAGTGCTTACTATGTATCAGCGTGCTTTGCACATCTTAATTCATCTGAAGCCTCCCAGTGGCCTGTGAAGCTGTCACAGAAATGGCAATAAGTGGGGAGGGTGTAGCTCAGTGGTAGAGTGGGTGCTTAGCATGCACGAGGTCCTGGGTTCAATCCTCAGTACTTCCGTTTAACAATGAATTAATTAAAAAAAGAAATAAGCCTAATTATACCCGCCACCCCCCAGTTTTTTTTTTTAATTTAAAAAGAAATAACAATAAAGACTAATAAAGGAGAAATGTCCATGATCTTAAGATATGACACTTGCTGTGAAAGATTGATACGGTTGAATACTTCAAAGTTGACAACTTCTATTTATCCAAAGACCCCATAAGAAGCACAAATGCAAACTACAAGATGGGAAAGGATATTGGGAAGTGTATGCACCACCAAATGAGTACATAAAAAAAACACCCACAAACCACTGAGAAAATAATCTAATCAAAATGAGCAGTGGAGTCGAACAGACCCTTCACCAAAGAGGACATAAGGATGGCAAAACAAACAAAAAAAAGCCCATGAAAAGATGCTCAGGATCACGAGTCATTAGGGAAATGCAATTTAAAACCATGATGAGACACCACCACGTATCCATTGGGGAACGGCTCACATAAAAAAATACTGGCCCTAACAAGTGGAGGTGAGGATGCGGAGTACCAGAACTCTCGCGTGGGACGGCAGATGCCTCAGCCACCCAGGAAGCGGCTTGGCGTAATCCAGTACAGCTGAAGTTTATTCATACTCTAAGACCCAGTAATTTCTCCCCAGATAAACATGTGCCCCTGGATGAATGCGTAAGAATACTCCCAGCAGCACTGATCACGGTGGCCCGAACTAGAAACAGTCCAAATGCGCGTCAACAGACACACACACACACAAAAGGTAAGTACTGGTGTATTCAAACAACGTGTATTCACAACAGTGAAGATGAAAAAAACTTCAGCTACCCGCAAAACATTGACGAATCTTATTCACATTAATGCTGAATGAAAGAAGCAAGGCACCAATGCATATGAACAGTATGTGTGGCTCAATTTACATACAATTCAAAAATGAGTAAAACGAAACTCGATTGTTCAGGAGTCTGTTCGTAGGTGGTACATTACAAAGAGAAGCAAGGAAATGACCCCCATCACAATCAGAACCGGGGAGGGGAGGACTCTCAGCTGGGGAGAGGCACAGGGTGGCCCTTTCTGGGGGCTGGAGAGGTTTTATTTTCAGTCTTGTCCCGGCCTTCTGCCCTCTAGGCCACAATACTGTTGGCCACAAATCACACTATTGCCCAGAGGTTTGGCTTCCCTGGTACTTTCTGTCAGATGTATGGGATGCAGCTTCGCCCCGATAAAGGTAAGTCTACCCCACCTCCCTTTCTCATCAGGCACTGGCTCTGTGTCCCACCAGCTCTCTGCTCCAAGCCTCAGTTTCCCCATCTTTCAATGCCTTGCTCACAGGGTAGGATAATGAACAGTAAAGAGCTTAGGGAATTTATGTCCAAATGCCAGAGATAGTCAAGGACCCTGAGGGTCAGCCAGGCTGCTGCAAGGCTGTGGGAACTGAGGTCCAGGCCCACCCTGCCCAACCCAGCGCTGCCCAGCGGGGCAGCCTCAGGCTGTCTGCCAGTTGAGTTCACTACTATCTTTCATCAGCCAATAGACTGAGGCGACCAGGAGCGGATCACACAGCCTATTTCCTGTTTTCATACGGGGAACTTAGCAAAGCCACAGCCACTAGCCTGCTCGCCCGGAGCTTGGAACAGAGAGCCAAAGGGGGGCCATGTGATACCCCTCCCAGACCCTTGGACACGCACAGGACCAGAGGCCTCAGGTCAGTGTTTGATCTCAAGCTCAGTGGGCCTCTGCCCACCTGTGGCCTGAGCCTCCTCTTCCTCTGACTCTCCCTCAGTACTCCTTGGGGGCAGGGTGGGACGGAGAAGGGTTTGTGACAGCCTCTGTACACCGGGCTCCCCTTGGAGACTTGCGGTAGAGCAGGGAGCAGCTCCTTGACCCTCCATCATCTCAATTCCTTTTTTTAAATTGAAATATAGTTGATTTACAATGTTGTGTTAGTTTCTGGTATACAGCGTAGTGATTCAGTTATACATACATCCCTTTTCATATTCTTTTTCATTATAGGTTATTACAAGATATTAAATATCTTTCCCTGTGCTATACAGATAAACCTCGTTGTTTATCTATTTTATATGTGGTAGTTAGTATCCGCAAACCCCAGACTCCCTCCCTTTCCCCTTGGTAAGTATAAGTTTGTTTTCTATGTCTGTGAATTTCTTTCTGTTTTGTAAATAAGTTCATTTGTGCCACTTTTTAGATTCCACATATAAGTGGTATCATATGGTATTTGTCTTTCTCTGTCTGACTTACTTCACTTAGTATGACAATCTCCAGGTCCATCCATGTTGCTGCAGATGGCATTATTTCATTCTTTTTTATGGTTGAGTAGTATCCTTTTGTGTATAGATACACAATTCTAGTGTGTGTGTGTGTGTGTGTGTGTGTGTGTGTGTGTGTGTATACACCACTTCTTCTTTATCCAGTCATATGCTGATGGACATTTAGGTTGCCTCGATTCCTTCTGAAGTGCCAACTGTTTCTCCACCATTGAGCTTGAGCTTGAGCTTGGGGAATAATCCACCACACCTGTGTTTCTCAAAAAGTGGTGCCAGGGAGCCCCTGTGTCAGCACAGCTCTCAGGACTTGTGAAAATGCAGACTCCAGGGCTCACCCCCAGATCTGCTAGGTTGGACTCTCTGAGGTTGGGAGCAGGAGGTCAGCTTTGGACAAGCCCTCAGCACCGCCACTGCCTCCCCCAGGAGGTTCTGATGCGTGCTCACGTTTGTGAGTGTGCCCCTCCAATGACCATAAACGTCTGTCTCCCAGATCAGACCAGGGTGTTTACTCTGCTGGAGTCTCCCCTCTGATGGAAAGTCCCCTGCCGCCCCCTCAGAAAGGTAGCATGGGCTCTGAAAGGTGCCCTGTGTGCCCACCAGAAGAAGGCTGGACATGGCAGGTGGCCCTGGGAGGGAGAATTGATGCTCAGGCATCTCAGGAGGGAAGGAATAGGGTGATCACTCGTGGAGCTGGATGGCGGAGGGACTGGGAAGCTGCTGTCACCCTGGCCAAGGGCAGGTTCCCAAGCCGACAGCACCAACACTTGCCATATATTATTGTAAAGTCTAGACATCATTGCTCTCCAGGCTGTGGAGAGGGGAGGGAAGGGCCCGCAGAGCCCCCTGTACAGCTGTCCCTAAAGAGCTTTTGGATGACAGGATTGTTTGCCCCATTTCACAGAAAGGGAAACTGAGGCCTAGAGACTCCATGGATGCACCAATGACAACTTTCTCCTTGACACTTTCCACTCTCAATCCGTCCCATGAGAGAAAATGGAGAGCCTGCTTTGGCTGCTGAATTTGATTTTTATCCTAAGCCCTGGGTTCATGCTCAGCTTTCCCAGATCTTAATTCAGAGTCATATATCTCTCAGATATTTCCCAGAGCATCTGTCCCATGTCAGATGCTGACAAGGGGGACTATTATATGATGCCTGATATGTTCAGGGCCCTGAGCTGACACTGCATAGTCCGCCTGACTTAACTCTCACACCGGCCTCATGAAGGTGGGGGCTGTTATCAGGCCCCTTTTGTAGGAAACTGGGGCCCAGAGGAGTTCAGTAACTTCCAGGCACTGCTCACCTTGTTCCCTTGCCTGGATCATAGACAGAATTATGCATAAACTGAACCCCAGGACTCCTGCTGCCTGCCCTCCCCTGAGTACTGGGGCAAGGGGGCGGGGTGTAGGAGTCTGAAGTTAGAGCAGCCTGCATCTGTGTCCTGTCCACCAATGACCAGCTCTTGATCCTGGGCAACTCATTTTCTTTATCATCAAATGGAGATGAAAAACTCCTCCTGTACATGGATTCGGATTAAGTGAGAGAGCAGGTGTGGAGCGCAGCGGGTGGAGCTAGCCTGTTGTGAGAATTTGGCTTTGCTTGTTGGGCATACAGACCAGCCACGTGACCTTGGGCTAAACCTCAGTTTCCTCATCTGTTACTGGGATCATGACAGATTATTGTGGATGCGAACAGCCTAGGTGCATACGAAGTGGGTATAACATGTTAGTAAATGTCTGCTAAAGGATAAAAAGGGTTGGGGGGAAGGAAAGGATACATCCCAATCTCCCTGCTTTGGACACTGAAATTTCATATGCACGTGTAATATAAAATGGAGTGTTAGCACGTTTTTCTGGACAAGCCAGCATCTTTCTCCCAAGTAGTCATGAAAGCCATTACGTTTGCTTGACATCACCTCATTTAAAATTCGAAGCAACTCAATAACATAAAGATCCTAACGTTAAGAGAAGGTTCTGCTCAGCCTAGGAGACATCAGTCCAGCCAAGGGCCAGGCTGCCATCTGGCCATTGCGTGGACAGCCAGGTGGGCAGTGGAGGGCGCAGCAGTGGGGACTAGGCACCCCAGGACCCACCGGGCACCCCAGCAGGAGTAGGGACTCACTCTCCTCTCTTGTCCCCCCGGCAGCCTTGGAGCATGGCAAATCCCAAGCACCACGGGAGCCCTGGATGGACAGAACCTATACACCAGTGCATGGCGGGGACCAAGCCAAAAGCAGCGGCCCCTGGCCCAGACCTCCCACGTCCAGGACCTGAAGAGCACTTAGGTGGGCTTGAGGCTTGGGGCAGGGTCGGGGGATAGAGGTTTGAAGACATACGAAATACCAATGTGGTTGCTTCAGCAGATGCCATCAGAAAGCAAGACAGCTCACTTAACTAGGGGAGATATCTGGGAGATGATCCCAGGAGGTATGGCAGGGACTGGGAAGGTGAGGAAAGGAAGGGCAGCAAGCCAGAACAGAGTGTTGATGAACAGGTTACCACTGTGGGCAGGTGGGGTCCAGTCCCAACGGGGGTTCTCTGGGAGAATGCATGGAACACACCTCAGACTGTCCCATCCCAGAGGCAGGGAGGCCAGGCTGCGATCCACCAGCCCATCCTCCATCAGCTGAGGGACTTTCCGCAGCATGCTAATATGGCTGGAGAAAGCCCTCACGGGGAGAGTCGTAGGTGTGTCCAGTGGGAAGCCAGTGGGATGTTCCAGAACAATGAGTACCAAGGGGAGTGGCAGGGCACTGACCCATCTGCTACAGCGCCATCTCCTGGAGCAAAAAATTATCCACCATATTCATGCCACGGTTCAAGATACCTGCCTTGTACCTGGCCCTGTGTGGGCGCTGGGGAAACAGGAGCCAACAAGCCCCGTGTTTAGTTAGGGAAACAGACCTGTGGGATATAATGTAAGATCCCACGGAAAGGGCTACGGGGACAAGGTGGGAGGCTCTTACTCCAATGCCAGGGGGTGGTTGAAGGGATAAGTGGGCTGGGTCTTGGACATGTTGGAGAAGGGCTCCTGGGACACAAATCCCTTGAAATGAATTTTATAGTGATTTGTGCATTTGGGGTGAGAAATGATTCTAATCTTTCCCAAGATTCTCAGAATGGCCCACGGCTCAAGTGAGGTTTAAGAAACACTTTGTTTTCCCAGAAGGGAAAGAGGAGGAGGCATTTAAGGCAGAAGGGGTGGCTGATGCAAGAAAAAGCCCAGAGTGTGGGAAATGAGATGAGATTTAGGAGCTGAGCCTGGAGCCTCGCATCCTCTCAACTCCCTCCGCCGTCTGCTGGTGTGTGCTCAGCGGGCGATGACCACGGAGTCAAGGCTGTAGGGAGGGCAGAAACAAACCATCTACATCCCTGCTCTCCAGGAGCATGGGATTTCACAAGGGCCAAAAGTGGACGATGCATCCCAAACACGCTCCGTTTCATAACCAAGAAGCCACCTGGAGACAATGGGCTCTGCCAGGTCGTCAGCGACAGGATGCATTCAGCTGGGCTGTGTGCAGGGGCCTGGCTGATGCCCAACTGGGCCTATAAATGGTGGGATGGGGGAGGGAGGTATTCACAGCTCTTCCAGATCCTGTCCCCAAGCCCTTGCCCCCAAAGCGCACTGACCCATGCTAGTCCTTAAGGGTGCGGTCCTTCCAGATGTCCACAGCAGCCCAAGCTCCAACTCCAACATGACCACCCGGGAGCTGCAGGAGTACTGGCGCAGCGAGAAGTGCTGCTGGAAGCACGTCAAACTGCTCTTTGAGATTGCGTCTGCCCGCATCGAGGAGAGGAGGGTCTCCAAGTTTGTGGTAAGCAGAGACTAGGAAATCATGGCATGCCTTTCACCACCTCTATCCTGGCCCTGGGCAAGGCTGGTGGAGCCTCAGTCTCCCCATCGTGAAATGGGTTGACACACATGAACTCACAGGGTTATGGAGAAAATGGTCCCCCTCACGGCACTGTGAGGGTTGGAGACGTAGGAGTCAAGGTCCCTGATCCTAAGAAGGATTCAGCCCCAGTTTAATCCATGTTACCCAGTTTCTGTGTCCCTTCTTCACTGCATTTGACATCCCTGTATCATTTTTATTATTCTTTACCTAATTTTTTTTCTTTAAAGTGGATCACTCTTTTAAGACACTGAATAGATGTATTTCAGAGGGAAATATCTTAAATGGAAAAACCAGAATCCCATGGCATCAGAAAAGGTCATTATAAAAGTAAACACAAGGAAAGCTCAGTGCTGGTACGAAATTCTGGCTGGTTATGGTGGCTGGTGGAAAGCTGTGCCTGGGGGCTGCTCTCTTTGTGGAAACGGAGTTTCAGCCCACGTTGGGGGAAAGGTTAATGACTACAGAAGAGCCACACAGCCTTTCTCCCCCCACCCCACCCCCCTTGATTGGGATGGAATGGTCACAATAGCTGACACTGTGTGCTGACTGCATGTCATGGTTATTAACTCATTTAATCCTCACCCAGTGAGGCAGGCACCATTCCTATCCTCAGTGTATGGATGGGAAAACTGAGGCTCAGAGAGGTTAAAGTCCCTACCTAAAACCACACAGCAAGATGGTGGTGGAATTATAACCCAGGCAGTCTGTGCCCCTAATCAGCATTCTCTTAAAAGAGAAGATAAAGGAATAATTTTCTCACTGTACTAACATCACTGCCAATAGATCACCTAACACCACCTCCCCGGAGTTCCACACTTGCAAAACACAGACCTTATTAATCCAAGCTTCCCAGTCCAGGAACCCGAGGCCCAGTTTTGACCATGTAAGACTGAGAGCACCCCCAGGCCCCCCGGCCCAGCAGGTCCCCGCTCCTCCTGGCCCAGGATGCCTCTGTGTCACTGTTTGTTATTCTTCGTTTGACTCTTGTCTTGATTCGCTTTTACAGCTCAGCCAATGCTGACGGCAATTTAAAACAGAATTGCAGATAACGATCACCCATTTCCAGGGCCTGCTTTAAATGATGATCATTATTTTATTTCCTGGGCTCGCTCTGGAAGTTCAAACCCTCCGTCAGGATGTACTCAAAGGCGCTCTCTCTTTGCACCACAGATGTACCAGATCGTAGTCATCCAGACCGGGAGTTTTGACAGCAACAAAGCCATCCTGGAACGGCGCTATTCAGACTTCGAGAGGCTCCAGAAAAAACTCCTAAAGACTTTCAGGGAAGAGATCGAAGATGTCGTCTTCCCCAAAAAGCTCCTGGTGGGGAACTTCACCGAGGAGATGATCTCAGAGCGCAAGCTGGCCCTCAAAGAGTACCTGCGCCTGCTGTACGCCATCCGCTGCGTGCGCCGCTCGCGCGAGTTCATCGACTTCCTGACGCGGCCCGAGCTGAAGGAGGCCTTCGGCTGCCTGCGGGCGGGCCAGTACGCCAAGGCGCTGGACATCCTGGTGCGCGTGGTGCCGCTGCAGGAGAAGCTGACGTCCCACTGCCCGCTGATGCTGGTGCCGTCCCTGTGCGCCATGCTGGTGTGCCACCGCGACATGGAGCGCCCTGCCGAGGCCTTTGCCGCCGGGGAGAGGGCCCTGCAGTGCCTGCAGGCCCGGGAGAGCCACCGCTACTACGCCCCGCTGCTGGAGGCCATGGCCCGCCTGGCCTACGCGCTGGGCAAGGACTTTGTGTCCCTGCAGGAGAGGCTGGAGGAGAGCCAGCTTCGGAAGCCCGCCCTGCGGGGCTTCACCCTGAAGGAACTCACCGTCCAAGAATATCTGTACTGAGTCCCCGGGAAGGAAGCTGGACAGCTGGGATGACCATTGCTCTTGGGCTGTTTGGGACTCATGCTAAGCAGGACATGCCACTCTGGGCTCTAGCTTGCTGGGTGACTTTGAATAAGCCCCTCCTCTCGTCCTGTGTCCCCGTCTGTGTTGAACAGAGGTGCTCCCGGGTGTCCTTGGAAGCCTCTGCTTGTGTCCTCTGTCCCCTTGACACCAGACCCACTTCATCTCAAACCCAGCTGCCAAAGCACTGGAGAAGAAGATGCACTTTACTCACTTTAGCTGGAGAGGTTTACACTGCACATCACAAGCAAAGCCTAATCTGCTTCCTCACAGACGTCTCTCTCGCCGCCGTTCTGAGTCTTTTCTCTCTGCTCCTCCCCCTCGACCTTGCTTGCAAATATTCCCACCCACTATCCTAAGTACACAGCTCTCCCCTCTTTCCAGTAGATCCAACGCAGCAAAACAAAAGGTTACCTACTGCTCCTCAAGGCCAGCTCTGTCCCCAGGATGGGCTGTATGTCATCCTTTGAAGGGTGGGAGGATCCTGGGCTGGAACGCAGTCCTGCCTTAAGAGTTTGTGACGCAAGGCATCTTGAGCAAGGGGAGTTGCCTGAGGTTTTCCGGTTAGGATGATGTAACTCATTGCCTAGGGTGGGTTTTCATTTGTCAGGCAACTGTCCCTTGAATGGCCTCGCTGGATTATGTAGACATAACCTGAAGGGAGATGGAAGAAGATACTCAGTGGGGCCTCTGGGTAGAAGAGATTGAATCAACCCCCCCCCCACCTCATCTGAGGGACAATGGGTTGGGAGGCCCTGGACTGAAGTCTGCTGTCAGGCCCCCAAGCGAAGTGGATTCTGGACCAATGCCCTGGGCTCAAGCAGAGTCAGGAGCGGATGGTACAGGCTGGTTTTGGTCCCAGGCTCCTTCCTGAAGGTTCCAAACAGACTGACACCTTCAAACAAAGAAAGCCTTCAAGTATCTCAATTTACTCCAGGAGAAGGACACTTCAAGTGGGAGAGACTGGGTTTCTTGAAATTCTGGGCATGTGGAAAATTAAAGTGTTAAATGGGAGAACAAAAAGAGCTGCAACTCTTTTATAACATAATGGTAAAGAAGATCGTGCTGATTTTACAAGTTCTTTCATCAAATATGGAATGCTCTCAGCCCTTAGACGCACCAAATATTCACTAAGAAAGAAAAAAAAAGCCCAATATGGGGAGTTTAGTAGGCGTTTCCAACAAAAAGCTGGGAGCAAAAGTTAGCCCCCAATGAACACAAGGGTCAATGTGGAATAAACCTGTTTTGTAGAAAAGGCCATGAAGGAGGGAGGGCATGAATCAGACTTGGGGCTGGGTGGAGGGTGGGGAATCTTCTCCCAGAACTTGACTGCAAGCTCTACTCCCCCAAGTTTAAGGTCTAAATACACACGATGTGGTCCAAAATACCTCAAGCAGAGCCGTGATGGCAAAGAGGTTCAGGCACCTTGCACCACAAATGCAAATTCTCTCTGAAGGAAGTCAGCATCGATCCAGGCCAAAAGAGAGCAAGATGCCCTTGACTTCAGAGGTGCGACAATGTGTGGGGTGGGGGACCGTGCATCGCAAAGTCACACATTTATGGTGTGTGTGTGTGTGTGTGTGTGTGTGTGTGTGTGTGTGTGTGTGTGGTGCAGAGAAGGAGGGGGAAAACCTTCTGCAAGGTAGAAGGGTCCGAAGAAACCATATGGGGGAGCTCCCCATCAGTATCCTTATTTGAAAAAGAAACTTACTATTATGACCCCCAGTGGAAAATCAGAACCACTTGCTCTAATTAGAAGGTAGCTATAAAAATAAACACAGAAACCTAGTGCTGCTGTGACACCTCAGTGGCATTTGTCTGAGACTGGCCTTGAGTCTGAGGCCACTGGACATCCTCTGTTACAAGAGACAGAGACCAGCCTCAGAGATCATTGTCACCAAGTTGAGACTGCTCTTTAATTTCCCCAGAAAGAATGGAAAATACTGCAAAGGGAAATAAGCTTCTGACTGCAGACCCTGGATCATCCAATGTTATCTGGGTGCCGTCTCAGACCGGCTGGGGTCTTGCTCCTTTTCCCCCAGCCCCAGCGCCCTGTTCCATATCAGCCCTGATTGCTCTCCAGTTCTCTGCTGGGTTTGATTTCATCTTTGATAGACCTCCTTGGCTTTCCACACCCCAACTGGGAGGTGGTACCCAGGCGCCGGCTCTGGGCTTCACACCTCAATATCAGATAAGACCCCCAAATGGAGGGAGATTCTGGTTTGGTCAAAGCCAGAACCTGTTGCGAGTCCTCTACTTGGAGTCACTGTGCTCCTTGGAAGAGGCCCTACATGAGCCCCACCTGCCCGGTCAGCAGCAAAGGGCCCCTCACCAGCCTTACCATCTGTCTATGCGTGTTCGCATCTCTCAGTAAACAATGACTCATGATGTTCCTACTCTGTTAGACCCTGTGAAGAGCACAAACAGGACAGATCAGGTCCCCGCCCTCATCAAGGGGACCCCTCACAGAGCAAGCTGAAGCTGGGACAGAATGGTCACCCTTGGCCAGATGGTCAGGGAAGGCTTCTGGGTGGAGGAGATATTTGAGGGAGCCGTAGGGAGGCGGTCACGGCAGCGTGGGGAGGGGAGACTCTGCAGCAGAGGGAAAGCGGAAGCACAGCCCTGAGGAAACTCCTCTGTCCCGGGGAGAGGCCTCAGCCCAGGCCTGGGCCCAGAAAGGGAGCAGGCAGGCCCAGGATGCTCTTCCCCTGCTGGGATACCTGGCTGGGCCCACGGGAGGAGGGGCTCCACGTGCCGCTGACAGTCTCCTGAAACTGGCTCATTGCGACGTGAACTAGCAGCACACAGACCCTTTGGTTGCAAGTGACAGAAAGCCAGGCTAATCTGATGAGGAGGAACTGATCCTCTGAAAAGTCCAGGAATAAATTAGCATTAAGCTAAGTTGCAGCCCCAATCCCCGATATCCACATCTGGTGTCTTTCTCACTTTCTCTTTCTCTCTTAGGTTTCGTTTCCTGGAATTCACCTTCTCTCTCAACAAGTTCTCCTCCTGGTGACAAGGTGGCTACAGCAGCACCAGGCATCTATGCTCCCTTCTCGGCACCCCCAGATGAACCCCCGGCAGGCTCTTGTGAAGACCTGGTCTACAGGAAACACCCTCCCACATGCCTTTTCCTGTGGAGCAGGACCGCAGGGCAGACCACAATCAACTCACCCTGCCTTCAACGGAAATCGGTCTTCACATACTGGTTTGTAATCTACTTTTTAATTTTTAAAATAGGCTTTCTTTCTTTAGCGCGGTTGTACATTCATAGCAAGATTGGATGGGAGGTACTGATATTTCTTCTATTTCTCATACAGCCCCTGCCCCCACACATGATAACCTTCCCACCAGAGTGGGGCCTTTGTTACAAGGGATGAGACTCCACTGAAACATCATTGTCTGTATTGTTTGTTTTCTGATGGGGACGTAATTAGGTTTCTTCATTGATTTTCGCTTAGAGGAGGTACCAGGGATTGAACCCGGGACCTCTTGCATGCTGGGACTGCACTCTACCACTTGAGCTATACCCTTCTCTCCACTGATAATGTCATTGTTGCCCAGAGTCCACAGTTTACATTAGGGTTCACCCTTGGTGTTGTGCATCCTGAGTTTGGACAAATGTACCCACCATTATACTACACTGAATGTGATGAATTAGTCTGATTAGAGAATGACTCAACTTTATATATAATCATGAGCATCTTCCTAGAATATATAATATTCTTCCACGCTATTTTTTTAGAGGGGTACTTTTTTTTATCTATCCTACAAAATATTCCATGTGTACTTGAGAAGAACATATATTCTGGTGCTATTGGATAGAATGTCCTGTATATGTCTGTCAGGCCTATTCGGTGTATAGTTTGTTTTTTTTTTCCGAATTCATTCTTTCTCTATCTGGATAATTTATCCATTTTTTGTTTTATTTATTTATTTTTTAATTGAAGTACAGTTGATTTTCAAAGTTGTATTAGTTTCCGGTGTACAGCACTTCCACGCTGTTTTTAATAACATTGTATTTTGACATATGTGCCACTGCTATTTTAACTGTTCTGTTTGTTCCAAATTTTCCTCACTACAGGCAGCGCTGTAGCAAATGCCTTGATCCAATGTCTCTTTTGTATTTGTGCTTTCTAAGGCAGTTTCTAGCAGTGGTTTTTCTGAATCGTAAACACGTTTAATGATTTTGATATTAATTTCTCTCTCTCCAGAGAGAGTCTATACCAACCCACTCCTCCCTGAGCCTTCCAAAACACTGGATGTTGACATTTTTAAACTGTTTTCAATGTGATAGTGATAAGTGGTATCCATGGTTTAATGTACATCTCCTTGTTTCTGGTGCGTATGGACATTTTTCATGGGCTTACTGGTCATTTTTATTGTGCCCAAGGTTGTGAAAATGTTGTGTTTTTTGATTTTTGGTTTTCTTCTTTCCCTTTCCATGTGTCACTTCTGGATGGAGGCGGGACCGAGGGAGCATCTAATACTGCAGTTTAAAAAACGGCCAGCAGATAGCGCTGCCGCATTGGAGGCTCCGAAAGCTTCCCAGGCTGTGCTGGAGAAGAGGCATTAAACAGGAGGGAAATTGAGTGTTTCTCTCAAAAGAAAAAGCCCCGACTTTGAAAAATCGTTCGAAGGGGTTTGAAATTATGCTTAAAAGAAAGAGATTTGTTGGGAAAGCATTGATCCTTCGCTGCTTCTTAACCGCCACTCCCCACCGCCCTTGTTTGGAGTTCCCCCATGACCCTCACTTGGGATTCGGAATCTCACTTCTCAGTTTCTGCTCCCTCATCCTCTTCCCGCAGCGCACAGACCCAAAGGGGCTGAAGGAGGCCCTCTCGCCGCCCCCGCTCCACCTCCTCAGGCCGATCAGCAGAAGGCAGTGAAACCAAAACTCCTAAAAAAAATAAGGCGCATGAAATAAGCAGCGCGCAGAGCCTCCAGGTTTCAGCCGGACTTTCAGCGGGCTGGCTCCTGAGGGAGGGGGCGCGATTCCAGTCCTGGTCGCTTGGGTGGAGCACGGGCTGCCCCTGGGCCAGCCCCTCCACTTACTGGGCCTCAGTTTCTCTGCTGGTAAGTTGTGTTAGTCTCCCATTACCACAAACCGGGTAGTTAAAGCAAACTTACTACCTCACAGTTCTGGAGGCCGGAAGTCTGAAATCTAGGTGTCAGCAGGGCCGTGCTCCCTCTGAGGGTGTGACAAGGAACCTGCTCCCTGACTCTCTCAAGGCTTCTTGTGGCTTCTGGCATCCTTGGCATTTCTTGGTTGTGGCTGCATCCCTCTAATCTCAGCCTCCGCCTTCACCAGAACTTCCTCTGTATGTAACTGTGTCCACATTTCCCTCTTCTTCTAAGGACGCCAGTAATTGGATGAGGGCTCACCCGGATCCAGTATGACCTCATCTAAATTTGATCACATCTGCAAAGAACCTATTTCCAAATAAGGTCACATTCGCAGGTACCAGGCGTGAGGAGATCCAGCTCCTCCCCTCCTCTACACAACTGGCCTGTCTGGCCCCAGACCACTTCCCCTGCCTCATTTCTGCCCTCTCCCCTCCGCCGCATCCCCTTGAACCTCAGAACCGCCAAATGGTCCATCTGCTTGGCATACTTTTCCCACAGCTCTGCGGGAGGACCTCCCTGGTGACCCGCTGCTCTTCTTCCTCCTACCACTTATCTCTTTAATGGCTCATATCCCAGGAGAAATCGTCTTGAGGTCTGCTCACTGTCCCTCTTTGCCTCTAAGTGTGGGTCCCTGTGGGGCACAGCTCACCTGCCCTTGGCACCCAGAAGAATGTCTGGCAGGGCTGGCGTCACTGGTGTGTGACCTCTGCAGCCGCACGGAGCCCCATATCTACAAGGGCCCTGCACTTGGCTTAATGCTCTGTTGTCACTGTCCTGAAATTATTTTTTTTTATTTTATTTTGTATTGAAACATAGTTGATTTCAATGTTAGTTTTAGGTGTCCAACAAAATGATTCAGTTATACATATATACATATATTATCAGATTATTTTCCATTGTAGCTTATTACAAGAAATTAAATATAGTTCCCAGTGCTAGAGTAGGTCCTTGTTGTGTATCTATTTTATATATAGTAATGTGTATATTTGTTAATCCCAAATTTCTAATTTATCCCTCCCCTACTTCCTCTTTCTGAAATTTGTAATACTTTTTGAAAAGGGATCCCACGATTTCATTTTGTGCCTGGCCTGTTCTGGTGCCTGGCAGATAGAAGTCACTCAATAACTAATTATTGAATGATGCCACAGCATCCACTGGGGGAGGCATACCCCTGTGCCCTGCACTCCCTGCTTAATCTCCTACTGAGAGTTTGGGCTAGGACTCCACCCAAGTTTATGCAGAGAATCAGAAAGGGAGAGATTGCGGAGGTGGGGGGGGCAGGTTCAGGTCCGGCAGGGAGGCAGGGGAGGCAGGCTGCAGGAATCTCCCTGCTCCCCCCCCACACCCCAACTCAGGGACCAATATGATGAACTCACTTTGAGGGGCACACCTGGATGGCCAGGGGCACACCTGGATGCCAGCAGTGGGAGTGGCCTCTGGCTCATGGGGTCCAGTCTCTCCCAGAGCAGAAGTGCAGCCCACCCAGTGATCTCATCCTTTAAACCGCCTGAACCCCAGAGTCCGACTACGACGTAAATCCCCTTTCTCACCTTCAAATTACAGCCTGGAGAAAGCCTCCCCTCCCCCTCCCCTACTCTTGTCAGCCTTTGCCTTTGTTGTAACAAAGAGGGGGCTCTCTTCTCTTATCACGTCCTGTGGGCAAGAGTGTCTAGCTCGAATTTAATGATGTGTTGCTTTTCCCTGTATTTATTTTTATGGTTACTTTTCTTCCTCTGGACCTGATACTGTTTCATTCTTTTCCCATTTATGTTGGTGATATAAATCGTGCCTATTAAATTAAATGCATTTAAGTTAGGAATAGGGGAATCTTTGTGCATAACGGCCAGGTGGATATGGGGGAAATTGCAGGAGATCCTGAGAAAAAGAAGAAGGGATTCTGAATACCGGTCCAGACCCTGAAAGAATGGCCCAGAGTTGGGGGTGGGGGCATGTCTGGAGCCCCACGCAGGGCCGGTGGTGAGGCCAGGTCTCTGGGTTCCCTGCCCAGCGCTCTCCTCCAGCTGACCATTCAGCCTTAACGGACTGCAATTCATGATGAATCTAAGGCTGGGTTGCGCTTTCCTCCTAGAAACTCTCTTCCACCAAGTTCCCTGGGGACCCCCTCCCCAAACTCAGGGCTCCTGGTCCGTTTAATAACCCAAGCTGCAGGCGAATCCTCCTTAACAATCCTCCGACAAGCCAAGCTGGAGACTGGAAATCATGTTTCTGCTTTGAAAACTGCCACCGACTGCCTTTCCCACCTTCTGCTCAGCAAATCTTCACACGCCGCATTTTAAATACTGTTTCTCCTTTTGCCATGATCAAAGCACTTGCTTGTTCCCCTGATAGGTGACAAAAGATGTCAGAGAGACTAATGAGACAACGTGGTGGCCGCCTCCTTCCTTTCTCCTGAGGGAAGAAACATTGCAGGGCTTCTTGGGCTGGGTGGCCTTTAGGATTCCGGGGGTGAGTGCACAGAGAAACGTACAGGCTACAGGCAGGGATGGAGGAGAGGACCTCAGGCAGGCTGATAATTGGCACCAGTGGTTGACATCAGTTGGGTGGGCGTCCCAGCATGCATTTTCCCTTCTCCTGGGCAATGCATCCCAAATTTTCCTTTAGAATAACCACCCTTCCTCCACTACTATTTCAAGAGGTGTTGGCTCTGCCTCAGCTTTCGGCTGTGTGTGTGATTCAGACCTGGCTGAGTGGAACCTTGTATTCTCCTGGCCCTGGCAGTTGGTCTTGTGGTGAGCATGGGAGCCAATCAGAACCACAGAGAAGCAATCTTGGGGCTCCAATTCAACTGACTATTAGGAGAGAGGATAGCAATTCGGGCTGGCCTCGGTGGGGGAGGGATGCAAGCCTGGAGTTGCCAGGGAGTTTGGCCAAGAGGGACTAAGGAAATGGAGCCCCAGAATGGGGGGAGAAGTGAACACTGACCCCTGATGATCTTAAGCTCCTAGATCAAACCGCACCTGAATATGAAAGCAATAAACTCCCTTTTCTGCTTTACCTGTTGAGGTTTTTCTTTTCATTGTGACAAAAGATGGTTATTTCATGATCATCTCTTATCAACTGAACATGTGTCTTCAAGCACCTCCCTCCCTATGCCCAAGGATACAAATACCATTTCCTCCATGCCCCACGCAATTTCAGCACCTTTCAGGCTCATCATACACTAACACTGAAGACTTTCTGCTAGAGGGCGCAGTCCAGATATGGAAACTGAGGCTTGCTCAAGTAGGATACCACATGGAGCATTCCTGAGATGGGTCACACCTCTGAGGTTGTCTCTGCCTGGGTGTCTTCCCACCCAAGGGACAGCCCAGACGAATGGATCAAACGTCCTCCCAGCCCAGTGACTCCTGCAACCTGTATCACACTTCTTGAACATGAAAGTCCCATTTTACAGGTTCAGGGACTGAGGCAGCAGGGACCAGGAACATCTGACACTCCTACTCTCATTTCTTTATCTCGACACACATTTGGCACTTAATCCTCCACCTTGCAGCTAGGAGAGACGGAGAACAAGCACTAGATAAGAGTAAGTGAGGGCAAATAATGACATTGATTGTGCTCCTAGATTCAGCCATGCCTGAAGGCCTTAGATCAATTTCTTGAATCTTTCAAGTGCCAATCTATCCTTTTTTAGGCTAAGCCAGGTTAAGGATTCTGTCACTTGCAACCAAAAGAGTCCTGGTTATATAGCTGCCTTCAAATCTCTGAGGAGCTGTGCTTCATAGGACAAAGGGACAGCCATATCCAGTCAGCCCTAGAGGCCAGGAAGAAGACTTGTCACAGGAAACTCACATTTCATGCATCTCCCCAGTTATCTACTTGGTAAGGAGTCCCTGGAATCAGTGGGAGGGAAGGCTGTCAGTCTGGGGACATGATGGAGACCAGGATGCATAGGAGACCACAAATGCCAGGCCACTTCCACTCTGTCCATTGGCCAGAAACAGCCTGTGGCCCCGGGTAGCTGCAAGGGGGCTGGGAGACACCGGAAGACCTGTCAGACACCCCCAGCTGCGGTCCACTCTGCCACCTCCGCGGGATGACTCCTTCCCTCACAAAACACCTATTGAGGAATGACTTAGAGCCAGGCCGTGCACAGCAGGGGCCCCACCACCATGAAAGGACAGGCTTGGTCCCGGTCCTTGAGGAGCTCAGGAGGGTGGGGGCGGGTGTAGAAGATCAAACAGACCCTCATCAAAGTTCCCCAGGCCCCCATGTCTGTGCCCTCCCCTTTGTGACTGCATCACCATCCTTCCTGACTCATCGACTAAGTTTAGTTGGCCCTCAACCCTTGACTGAGCCTCAGTTTCCTCATCTGTAGTTGGAGTAATAGAAGACGAACAGAAGTTGTCCTATCACCGTGAGAAAAGTGAGTCTCATACTGGGGAAGCCTCACAGCCATGGCAGTGTAACGAGGATTCAAACACCATCAGTCTGATCCCACTGTTCGAGTCTCTTCAGTGGCCCTGATCTCTTCAGACCTCCCTGGGTGAGTGGCCCCTGCAGAGTTTCCCTCAAGCTTTCACGCTTAACTATAAGGAGGGGATATGAGAGCCCAGCCTCCCAGCCAAAGCAAAGGTTGGCCGTGCCTGTCCTCGAGCCAACTTGGTCCCCTGAAAAACAACTTGAGGCGGCCCAGCATGAATTCCGAGGCATCCCTGGAGCCAGCTCCTGGCTCAGGTTGTCTCAGAAGGGCCATAGCAGCTCTCCCACCACCCGGGCCATGGACAGGGTCAGCGCCAAGCCCCTCAGCCCCCTCCGCCCTTTCTCCAGACTTAGATGTGGTTGAAAAGCTTACCACGGGACCAGCAAGGCCACCACCATTAGAAACCTGATCCTGAGTTGCTGATTAAAACCAGGAGGGGGTTTTAATCAGCCGGGGCCATATGCTGTTTAACTGAAGATGAAAGTACAAATGATAAGCATCATCTCAGAAAAGATGCCATTGAAGGAAGAGCAGAGCAGCGAGTGGCATCTTTCGTCATTACAGCAGCCCCTCGCAAAGCTCTCGTTATGGGCTTTCAGGACCATCTGGGCCCCCTCTTCATTACGCAGCGCTTATGGTGTCATTGTGTTTGACGCCGGCTCCCGAGCCCACACAACGCTAGACTTCTAAATATACAATTAATGTCTATTAATTATCGTTTTCAAACCAGCAAAATGATCCTTCATTAACTTAATCGCTTCTTCTATTTTATCAGGAAATTGTATTCTCTTCATAATCCCTGCATCTGAAGCCACCCGTTGGCGGCGGCACGTGACTCTTGGCTGACTGTTTATGGGAAGGCCTGCCTGTCCTCTGGGCCACCTCAACAACCCCCACCGCATCCTCACCCCCAGCCCCACCCTCCATCACCGCTGGAAGCCACTGCGGCCCTCTAGAGCATCACACTGGGCTGTCTGAGCAGGTGTGTCATCCAAAAGATAGTGGTGGAGGTAAGGCTTGGGTGGCTGCCACCATGGAACCTGGTCCAGCTGGACCCCAGGCCAGATTAAAGTGGATTTAAATCAATATGTGTATATGTAGGGGGTGATGTAGTGAGGAAACTGGGGTTGTCACCTTCTGAATCACTGTGTGTAGCCCTGGTCCTCACCATGGAACCCACCCGCTCCAGTCACACTAGCCAAGCACATATGGTATTACTAACCCCATTGCATAGGTGGGAAAACTGAGACCCGCAACAGAAAAATAATTTCTTCAAGACTGCAGAGCAGGTCGGCAGCAAAATCTGCAGCTTTTCTAACCCCCAAGAGTGGCCTCACCCTGTCTGCAGGTGTGATAGCTGGCACTTTTGTCCCGTGGATTTCCATTCTCCATGTCCCCTTAGCATGGAGGGTGCTCTCCTGCTCCATTGCCTTTGGGCTTGGCCATGTGACCTGCTTCAACCAACGAGATGGGAGCAGATGTGATGCCCACTGTGGCCCCTGCATCTTGGATGGTCAGGAGATGCTCAGGGAAAGAAGGGAGGCAGGAAGTCAAGAGAGAGAGAGAGGAAAAGAATGTCACAGAGCACAAGTTTTGCAACCTGATTGGGTCAAATGCCTTAGCAAAATTGTATAACCTCCCAGCCTTACCTTCCCCATCTGTAAAATGGACGTGATAGAAAACCTACCTCATAAAGTTGTCATGAGGATTAAATGGGCAGTGTCTTTCTATAAATCTAAGTCACCTCTACAGTTCACTCCCTCTGCTCCAACTTCGTTTCCACAGCCTTATTTTAAGCCATCTCACCTCATCTCATTTATGCCTTAGTTTACAGACAAGCTGTTGTGATTTGGGGACGTGTGGGAGGCCCAGGAAGGGCACCTGCCCCAGGCTTGGGGGTCAGGGAGGGCTTGGTGGAGGAGCCAGTTCTTGCAGGCGGAGTGGGGCAGAGGAACCGCAGGCCTGCAGCCGTGCGCAGCTCAGCTGGGGCTGCTGGGGCCAGCCCAGCAAGCACAGACTCACGTTACGCAGGCAGAATTGCATTCTCTGCTGTCCCTTGTCTTTCTGCAAATTCCCAGGGCCTTCTGCAGTCCCCCAGGAGCCTGCTTGCAAGCACACAGCATGAAAGTGAGGAGAAGTCAACATCCACGGAAAAGCACCAGGCTGGGACCTGTGAACATTGCAGCCTTTCGTCCTGCAGGTGGACACTTGGGAGCGCTCTGTACACATCCCAGAGGTCTACCGCCTCCAGGGGCAGCCTTGGCAGCACATCCTTAAGTCAGCTTGTCACCTTGCATCTCACTCTCCTGCTCCCTTACTCCTCTTCCGGGCATCACTCTACTCAGACATGATCTGGCCTCACGTCCTTGTCTCAGGCTCTGACTTGGGGAGCCCAGGCTAAGCACAGGGTTAAGAATAGGCTTTGCAGGGAGAAGGAGCAGCCTCTTCTGGGAAGGAAGGGGAAGCAGAAGGCTCTCCCATTCAAGGACCATCCGGGGGTGCAATGTGGCAGGGCAGAGGGGAGACAGGAAGGGACGGGAAATGGGCAGGGGCAGCTGACTGAGGGCCTGGTCTGCTGGTCTGGGACGGGTCCTTGTCCCGAGGGCAACAGGATGGGTTTGCACTAGGATAGTGTCATGGTCAGCTTGGTGTTTGAAAAAGCACTTTCTGTCTGCAGCTTGGGGACTGATGGGAGGGAGTGAGACTAAAAGAGGAGGTGACCATGCCAGGGGACAGCGGACAGGCTCCACCAGAGTCATGGCAGCTGGGATGGGGAGTTGGGTAGAAGTGGAATCTCTTGAGGATATAGAACTAAAAGTTTTCAGTAATTGAATTAGGGGTGAGGGGGGAGTCGAGGAGGACACCCAGGCTTCTGGCCTGAGCTGCTGGGTGGATTGTCTTGTCTATTAGACATAAGTTTAGACAAACTTAGAATAAGTTTGGAGTAATTTGTTTTGGGGGCATGTAGTTGGAACTCCTTGTCAACAGCCTAGAGATGTTCACTGAGGCCCTGGCAGTGAATGAGATCCCAGAAAGTGGGTCCACGGAGACGACAAGGGGGCCAGGACCGAGATGACAGCAATGCCACTATTTAAAACCTTTTTATTTTGGAATACTTAGATTCTGCAAAGATAGTACAGGGAGGTCCCATGTACCCAGTTTCAATGCTGCAATTTTTAAAGGAGGATTAGGCAAAGCTGATGCTAAAAGCAGCTCAGAGAGGCTGGAGAAAATCCAACAGAGCTTGATGTCAGGAGAGTGATTTCACTTAGGATTTAGTTTGGCTGCAAGTGAGAGCAGTTTAAACCAGTGAGAAGTTGGTTTCCTCTGCACTTAATAGTCTAAATGTAGATGTCCAGGTCTGGAATAGAAGCCCTGTTCCTCTAAACCACTGGGGATACAGGCTTCTTCCAGCCACTCCACTATCTCTGGGGTATTGGTCTTCCCCTCATGGTCCAAAATGGTGGCTGCAATTCCAGCCATCATATTTGCTTTCCAGGCAGCAGAATGGAAGAAGGGTTGAAGAATGAAAGAAATGATGGGAATGAACAAGCAATCTCTTAAGGAAGATTCCCAGGAGCTGCCACACGGCACATAACACTGACTAGAATTTAGTTGCAAAATAGACTGAGAACTGTAGTCTTTATTGTTGAACTCAAAACGAGTGACTCCATTACCAAGAAGAAAGGGAGGATGGACACAGGGGAGCAACTAGCAGCCTGTGCACAGAATCCAAGGGTGAAGGGTGTTCTGAAAGGGAAGATACGGGCACTATCATGAAATACAGCCAAGAAGTCAAGGGAGGTAGCAACTGAAATTCCCACTGGATTTAGGGACAAAAAAGTCAGGGACAACTTGGTGGGGATATAATGATAATTGTCTGTCTGACCCCAGAGCCCTTGATCCTGAGCTCTTTACTTTTTCCAGAGTTGGCAGATGGTGGGTGGAAGGTGTACAGAAAGACAGAGGTGAAGGAGTTGAGGGTATTTGACAGAGAATAGTGGAAATCCAGACCACGGACTGTGGTAGAGGAAGCAGGAAGTGAAGATGAGAGAGTGAAAGGGAGCTGGTATCTTGGGAGGAACGAGGAGGGACTGTGGGAAGGACAGGAGTGAGAACAGAGAAAGGTGATAGTTTTTGTGGCTTCTGAGGTGGGGCACTTCTGGGTCCCCAGTGGGACTCAGGAGTGGGTGGCTGAAGACAGGAGAAAAAGGAGGTTGTTTCCGGGAGGGGATTAGTTTATAAAATTTAGAGATTGGATCCAGGTGAGTGCTGAAATCCACTAAGATGCTGGCAGGATGTCAGGTAGAAGCAGATGCCCAGTGTCTTTAGAGAAGTCCCAGGTGCCTTCCACACCACCCGCAACCCTCGTTCTCATTGTCATTATGGCACCCCCCAAAACCTTGAATGGCTGCTCATGGATTCCCAGGAAAATGTTCAAACCCCTCCCCCTTTCCTTTGAGGCCCTCCACGATCACCTGGCATGGATTAAGATGCTGTTAGCAACAGAAACCTCAAGGAGCACACAACGCCAGCACCTGGGCCTGAGTCCCCTGGATGAAGTACTTCTGTGTCTGCTAGTCCATTTTCCAACTGCCTGCACCCGTGACTCCTTGTGGAAGGCTCTGTGTAGCCAGCTAGCACAGTAGAGTTGGAGCTGCCCTCGACTAATGACTGGTAGGAATGGGAGGATCAATACCCTAGCTCCTTTGCTCTGTGGGTAGGTAACTCTGAGAGGCAGTCCACATGGGTTCCCCGCAGTAGCAAGCTCTGGTTGTCCACAGTTGCCTCCCTTCCCTGTCTCACTCCTCACGCCCTGCCAGCACTTCCCAGAAGCACCTCAAAATAAACACTTGCTCTCAAATCCTCATCTCAGGATCTTCTCCCGAGAAAAGCCAAACCACTGGAGTGCAGATGCTGAGTAGCTGCCAGGTACTACATGAGTGGTAGCTCAATGACATCCTCCAGGACAGGGGTTCTCCCCGTGTCTGTGCTCTGTGGTCCTCAGCCTGGTGGCAAGATGGCAGCCATCATGACATCACACAAGCCCCTCAGCAGACTTCCCTCCATGTCTCATTGGTCAGAATAGGGTCATATGACCTTCCCTGAGCCAATCACTGCAAAGGGGATGACTACCAAAACTGGCTTAGACCAAGAACACAATTAATAAAGAAGGCCTCCTACTTTCTGTGAATTTGTTGAAGAGGAGGAGGAAGAGAGAGAGGAGGAATAGAGTAGGGATGGAGGGAGAAGAAGATCAAAAAAAGAGAAGAAAAAGAACCCAAATGTATAATACCAAAAGAATAACTTTACAAGCTTAAAAATTCTTATTTGGTTATGTTATAAATACTAAAACCAAAATGTAGTAAGAAAAAAAAAAAGATTGGCTTAGACTAATCACCTAGGGGCAGAAAGGAGGTTGGGGTCAACCACAAGGACCAAAAAACGCCCCCACTTTCCCTTCCAGTCTGAATCTTCCTCTGTAGACGTGCAATAGTGAAAAGACAGAGCTGGTTGACCCTGCCTGCTATGCATTCCTTGATCCGTTCTTCCAGCAAGCGTATATTGAGCGTTTCCTATGTCCCTGCCTGCAGGAGCTCATAGGCTACTTGCTGGGGGTGGGGATGGGGGAGACAAGAAAAACACAGAGGGCTGAGTGTGGTCGGGGTTGGGGGGTGGCAGAGGCATAACCCGGGCCCCCCGATTCATCTGTTTTGACATCTAGAATCCCATCCCCCTATACCCTCCACATCCCCACCCCCACCCCACATCATGCCTGCCCCATAGAGCCACTCTCCTCCAGGAAGCCTTTCCTGATTTCCCCAGGCCTCCAAGCTCCACCCGGACACTAAGCCCCCTTGGATTTTGGGTGGACCAGCCTCTAGGCTGACATTGCCTTGAATGGCTCCCAAGTGTCCTTGTGTCCATTCATCTCATCTTTCCCGTTAAGGGTGAGGCTTCTTAAAGGGAGGGGCTGTGTCCCCAGGGCTGACCCACAGCCCAGGCCGACCTGCCTGGCCCCAGTCTCAGTCCCCAACCTGCCTCGTGGCCTCCTCCTCCTCTCCTTATCTCTCCCATCAATTTCTTATTTCATAAAAATCAATTTCTGTCCCGTTTTTGCCGTCTACATAAAAGACTGTGGCATCAATTAGCCTTCGTTCTCTCTCTCTCTCTCTTTTTTTCCTTCCTCGTCTTTTTTGGAAACCTCTTTGTAGGGAAAATCTCATATTTCAGCAATTTGCATTATCCACACACTCAGCTTTGAAGTTCTAAGTTATGGTAAGAAAAGGACCCACTTATCTGCCCATAAAAAATGTTCAAAGCTTATAAATTCCCTGAAACAGATGTACATTATCATTGGATTTGCCTTTCTTTTGCTAGAGCATGCCTAATAGAGTTTCGGCTGCCCCCTGGCCCCCTTCCCCCCCCGCCCCTGTTAGCATCTTGTCTCCACAGAAGCCCGCTCCCCACTGGGCCAGACCGACTTCAAAGGTCCCAGGCTGTCTGTTAGAAGCAAAGCACAAAGAGGGAACATAGGGGCCTTTTAAATCCCCCACGTTTAAGTCAATATCATGGCTCCCTTCTTCCCCCTCTCCCGGCAGAGGGACATCAGTCCGCCATTCGTTTTCTGCCTTTGCGAGCGCCAATTCAGCAATTACCAGAGGGAAGGGAGGCCTCTCCCTCTCCCTTCTCTCTGTCTCTGCCCTCTCATTCTCTCCAACTTTACTTTTTGTTCTTTCCCTCACTTAAGAAGATGCTGTTCAACAACAGGAAAGGCATTGCTGATGCCGGGTGTAGACAAACCAGTGGATCCTCAGCACTTTCGCAGGTGAGAATGTCGTAAGTATCTTGTATCCAACAGGCGCCCTTGTGTCCTACGATGAGAGCCTTCTCTCTGGGCTGCTGTTTCCAGTCCCTTCTCCATTAAGTGGCCAGATGGTCACATTCTGTCCCCCACACCCAACCGCCCCTCCCGATTGACCCTCCAACTTATTGGTGTTTCTTCAGAGTTATGAGCAAACTCTCCACCATGGTCCCCCCTGGGCCAAGTCCACCCTGGGCCTCCCCCTTGCTGTCTGTGCTCAGCTGCACTGGCCTCCATCCATTTGTCCAATGGCTTACCCTCTCTCCCACCTCAGGGCCTTTGCACAAGCTGTTGTCGCTAGCTTTTCACCTGGTGAATTCCTCCTCATCCTTGAGGTCTCCATCTAAGTGTGGCTTCCTGGAGAAGCCCTCTCCCAGCCTCAACCTCAATCAGGTCCCCTCTGGTCTGTGCAGGGAGCCCACAAGCTGAGCCTGGAAATGCTGTCCCTTTGCTCTGTGCCACCCAGAGTATCTTCAGCACATTCCTGGGTTTCATCTGTCCCAAGACTGCTACCCTTTCCTAGAGGCAGAATCAACATGTCAGGGAGCCTGAACAGGACCTTGTGAAAGGGTGTCCCCTGCCTGGCTGTCCTTACGAATCCAATCAACAGAGATGTGTTGAGTGTCGAGAGCCGGCCATATGCTGGGTCTGGCTTGGGGCCGGGTAGGGAGGCCAGGAACGTGCCATCGTTCAGTCGCTCAGCAGATATTTAACAAGCACCTATCTTTGCTGGGCCTTTGGGATTACAAAATAATCTTTGGGGAACGAGATAGCGCTTTAGTGGAAACAGATGTTAACCAAATAATCGGAGACACAAACAAGCTTATACAGTCGATCCTGATTATTCACAGATTCTATATGAATGCGCCTCCTCACTCAAATTTATTTGTAACTTCAGAATCGATGCTCACGGTGCTTTCATGGTCATTTGCGGTCACGAGCAGCAAAGCATTTGAGCCACTTGACGTGCGTTTTCTCAGCTGACATCAAACAAGGCTACAATCTGCCCTTCTGTTTCAGCGCTCATATTATAAACAAGTCTTCTTTCCAGGCTCTTTTCAGCACTGTGCTTTTTGCATTTTTGTGCTTCGTGTTAGCAGTGGCTGAGGGGCCGTGTAGTGTTCCTACGAGGAAATTGTATGTGTTAGACAAGCTTCGTTCAGGCATGGGTTACAATGGTTGTTGGCCATGGGTTCAATGTTAGCAAATCAACAATATAGAACAAATCAAGTGTCTTTAAACAGAAACACACACAAAACAAGGTTATGTGTTGATTGGTTGCTGGAAATGTGACCAGAGATTCCCAGGAATCTAACTCTGTTTCCCCTAAGACCAGTGGTTTGGTACTGGCTAAATCAGTGTTGTCGATGACTTTAAAGAGCATAACTACCACGAATAACAAGACTCAGCTCTAATTACAAACATGATCAGAGCTATGAATGAAGGGGACTGGCAGGGCACCTGGAGACATTGGGCACCATCTTGCTGCAGCCAGGGGCTGAGGCCAGGCCAGCAGCCCCACCTCCCAGAACTTCCCTTCATTCACATTTCTCTGGACTTGGCTGGGGTGACTGTAGAGGAGAGGGTAGGACTGGTCTTTGCTAATGTGTGTCAATGCCCACAGGCTCCTGGAAGGGGACAGTTGAGTGACTAACAGCTTGTCCCCATGGACAGGTGTCACACTACATTCAACCCGGCCACACATTCACCGTGACCTTGATAAGTCACTTAGCTGAACAATAACTCAGTTTCCTCATTGGTTTCCTAACAAGGTGTCCTAAGGGTGTCCTAAGGATGTCAGCGAATGCAGGCTGAGCATATAATAAGTGCTCCATAAGTGGTCAATATAGTCATTTAGACGCCTCAGCAATCCTAGGGCTCAGGGCCTGGTCCCAGGGGCTTGGCCGGATTCCTGGAGGACAAGGAGAGTCCTCGAGGCAGGGCAGCCAAGGACTATCCCTGAGGCTCCCCTCCCTCACCTTAAGCAGGGTGGAGCTGCTGGGCTTGGCTCTTAGGCTGCTAGTCCCACCACTGCCCCATCCTATTAGGGTGTGGAGCTGGTGCCACAAAGCTTATCATGCACACTCGGAATTTAAGGCTCAGAGAGGGCTGGGGCTTGCCCAAGTTCACAGTGAAGATCGGGTCTGTAATGGAATGAACTCATCGAACATGGAGGAGAAAAGCAACAGGGTAGGTGGAATGGCCCTCATGTGCCGTGGAGGGGACACATGGCAGTTGCTGACCTGCAGGGGCTCTTTGTCAGTCAGGACTGCACCTTCTTCCCCGCAGGTCCTACGGGGTCAGAGTCTCCTAACAGCAGCTGCCATTTCCCAAGGGCCTACTCTGTGCCAGACTCCGAGCTGAAGGCTTCAGCCTGTCAGATCATTTAATCTGATCCTCATAACAGCCCAGTGAGGTGGGTTCTCTGATTAGTCCCCTGGAACAGAGAAGGAAACGGAGGCACAGAGAGGCAGGGTCACTTGTCCAAGGTGGCACAGCTAGGAAGTAGCAGGATCAGGACTCAGTTTAGGTCTGCCCACCTCCAATGTTCTGCCCTTCTGAGCGAGGCACCAAGCCTGCGTTCTGTGGTCTGGCTACCACATCCAGTCACTTCCTCCAACTCCATCCACCAAGCCAGACGGGCAAGATTCAGGACAGCGGGTCCAGAGAATTTGGAACCACATCCGCCCAAGTCTGCAGAGGGGAAGGGCCAAATTCTAAGCTGAGCCGTGAGAAGCAGCCCAGAGGGACAGGAGTCATGGCGGGGGTGGGGGGGTATGTATTTGTTCAGGGGATTCCATGTGGAAGAATCTCCTCTTGCGTTTTTCACCTTACATCTTACATCTCCAAAGACCCAGGAGCTGCAGCAAAACAACCCTCATTAGGCCCACTTGACAGCAAAGCAAACTGAGCCTCTGAGAGGTGGGGTCACGGGCCTGCGGTCAGCAGCTCAGCTAGCAGAGCCAGATGGTGTCCAGCCAAGCCCTTTGAGTGGGGCCCCTTCCGCTTTGTCTCTGTAAGGGATGTCGGGTAGGGTCTCACACAGGCGGACATTCCTGAGGAAGCCCCGCCCACCCCAAGGAGGAATGGGTGGTGAGGTGAGTGAGGGTCTCCAGGACTGGCCCCAAAGACCTCCCCACGGAAGTCCTCCCACAACTGAAACACCCCATTAGCAACCTTCCCTGTAAGACTCTGCCTTGAACAGGCCCAGGCTTAATGGCATGGGGGACCCCAAAGTTAGGTACCTGAGCATATTTGGGGTCCTGAGCTGAGATGCCACGGGAGCCAGCCAGGGAAGGCATGTGGGCACCAGACTGAGAGCGCACTGGGGTCCTGGAGAGCGTGAGCTCACATGGCATTCTGAGGGGTGGACACTCAGCTCCTGCCAATGGCAGGCCTGGTGAAATCACATTCTTTGATTTTTATGAGAAAAGCCCCAAATCCAGATTTTTAGGTGAAACGTTCACGTTTTGGAAATTAATTTTTTGAATCCCCAGATGGGTCAAACATGACATGTAGGTGGGCCATGCTGGGTAGGACTCAGGATCAGAGGGAGGACCCTGGAAGTCTCAGAGCAGGCAGGGAACGGGAAGGGAAGGGGAGGAGCGTCCTCAGGGAGCCTGCGTCTCACCGACCTGGCTCACCCACCCCACCCCCTCCATCACAGGCTGGGAAGCGCAGCTTGGTCCCCACTGCTGGGCTGGCCCCTCCATCACAGGCTGGCTGCAGCGGGGCCCTGCTGACACGGGCAGGATGGTCACAACAGCCCCTGCAGAGTCACTGGCCAGTGATCCAGGCCATGGAAAGCCACTTCCCCAGGTATCATAGATGCCGGCCTGTCCCCTTATTCCCCAGAGGGCAGCTGAGGCTTCAGACTAGAAACGGGGTCTGGGCTCAGCTTCGGAAAGAAGTGTCATCACGGATGGCAATCCCCCACCCCTTCCCCAGTCTCTGTTCTCCTGTCTCTAAAATGAGAAGAGTAACTCCTGCCTGACCTCAATAGCTACTCACGAATATAATGAGCATTTGGACAAATTTTCACTGGTTTCCACCAGGGCAGGGTGGAGGGGGGAGAAAAAACAACGCAGTGAGAGTTTTTTCTTTTTAAAGAGGTCTGAATTATGTCTTTTCTTTTTTCTCTTTTTGGTTTGTTTTTCTTTAAACAATAAGAGACTACAGTTTTCTTTCCTTCCTTCCTTTTTTTTTTTTTACATTCTTAGCAAAATTAAAAGTCGATGCCGCTGCATTGCTTTGCCAGCTTTTCATTTGAAATGGCACTGCTTCGTAAAACTCCGCAGTCAGGGACTCACAGGCAAGAGGAGGCCATGAATCCTCCAGCCAGTAAGGGATGTGACCCCTCAGTCCTTTTTATCTCTCACTCCCTCTTTTCTGTGTACTGACCACCGCCGATGTACCCACTCTGAGGAACCAGCAATGCTGAAGAAGCCCTGGCCGGCCGGCAGGGCCTTTACAACTAGGAGGAAGGCGGCAAACACACCCAGATGCTGATGAGCAAGGGTGGCTGCCCCTTTGTCTGGGTACCAGCCCAGCTGGCTCCAGCAAATGAGGCCTTGTTGATTTAAAAAAAAAACAAAACAAAAAACCAGAGAAGGTCACCTTTGATTAACTTACTCAGAATTTTGTGATGAGAAATATCTAGAAAACAGTTACAGTTGACCCTTGAGTCATGCAGAGGGGTTTTTTGGTGGGCAGGGGCAGGGAGGAACTTCCCTGCTTCCCCAGATGAAAATCTGAGAATAACTTTAGAGTTGACCCTTTGCATCCGAGGTTCCGCATCCCTGGATGGTGTAGCACGTGTTGATGAAAAAAATCTGCTTGTAAGTGGAACCATGCAGTTTAAATCTGTGTTGTTCGAGGGTCAACTATATTTTTTTTTTTTGCTTGAAGTTTAGTTTATTTACAATGTTATATTAGTTTTTGGTGTACAGCATAGTGATTCAGTCATATATATATATGTGTGTGTGTGTATATATATATATATTATTATAGGTTGTTATAAGGTATTGAATATAGTTCCCTGTGCTGTAACATGGGACTTTGTTGTTTATCTCTTCTGTATACAGTAGTTTGTACCCATTAATCCCAAACTCCTAATTTATCTTCCCCCGCCTTCCCCTTTGGTAACCGTAAGTTTGTTGTTTGTTTTCTGTCTGTGAGTCTGTTTCTGTTTTGTGAATAAGTTCACTTGTCTCACTCTTTTTAGATTCCACGTTTAAGTGGTATCGTGATGTCTTTCTCTGTCTGACTTCACTTAGTCTGATCATCTCTGCTCGTAGCCCCGGGTCCATGTAATCTCACTCTCTGGCGGTGGGCCTGGATCGCTACATTTAATGTACTCCCTGGGAGATTCTTATGGCCCCTGAAGTAAGGTATTGCCCTCAAAGGAGCCCTCTGAGGTCATCCGGGGAAAGGCTCTGGGTACTTACCCTGGCTGCACGGGAGCTTGGAACATCTTGACGCCCAGACCAGGGAATCAACACCATCAGAGGCAGGGCCCCCAGGCATTGGTATTTTTAAAAATCCCCCCAGGTGATTCTGAAGCATTTATAGGATGAGCATTGCTGGCTGGGAGCATTCCACTTTCCCCACCTCCAGCCCCCACGCACAGCAATTCTATGCCAAAGTCAAGTCTGGAGGGGCTCCTGTCGAGGTAGAAACCCTCTTGTCTCTGCCAGGCTCATGGACTGGACACACCACAATTCTCCCACTTTGTGGGGATAAAGTGGAGGGGAGAGGAAAACTATGGGGTGGTCAATGGGAGATGGGGAGTCAGTCAGCCTCTGCCATTTCCTCCCCTTCAGGAGTCACCTCCTGCCACTAGAAGATGGGTCTTGCTCCCATTCCCTCTTCTCCTTCTAAAATAAGATGCTGGGTGCAGAAAGCCCTTTGCAGGGACATTAATCAGTAAAAATCATTCAAGGGCATGAGTTCCTGAGAAGAGGGGTGGGGTTCAGAGATCTGCTGGTTTGGGCCATAGGGACAAGACCAAGAACCAGATCAGAGTTCCAAACAAGGGGCACGACTGTAGGAAGTGATAAAACTTGAATGACTGGAGAAGGGAGCCCTTGGTACAACTTTTAGGAGACAATAAAGCGTTTGGCAAAATCACCTGTATGGATTCAGCAAAACAGTCATGCGCACATCGGGAGAAAGGGCGACGCCCTTCAGGAGCAAAGGCTGGGGCGGGAGGTGGATGCTGGGATTGGGCTGGACACGCGGCAAGGCTGCCTTGGGGTCTTCTGGGCCTGAACTCCCTGGTTTGCGCTGGGTGAAGTCCTAACTTCAAAGAGGAGGTGAGGGCGGTGGGGGTGGGGCGCCACAGCCCTCGGCACCGAGCACAGCTCAGGGGTCCCCTCTCATTCCCGAGAGTGCTGACAGGCCTCACAGAAGCCGGGTTATTAGTGCAGGCAGCCTTCCCCTCCTCCTGCCACCTCCGAGGTTGCCTTCCCTCTGGCCCAGTAATGATTTGACATCTAAACACTGAGAAAAAGGTCGGGGGAGGGGGTGTGAAAGAAACTGTTCCTGGATGTTTCCTTTGCCAGAATGTGTAATTGGCACAGCTGGGTGTGAGGTGCACTGGCCCCTCGGGGGTCCCCCCCCCCCGTGCTCCCTGGGTGATGAGAGCCTCATCCAGCAGCTGCCCTAACCAGACATCCTCAGGGCTGGTGACAGATCAGCAGAACCAGGCATCATAGCGACCAGCTGGTGCTTGTGTGCACGTGTGGGTGAGGCCGGAAGAGACAGGAGTCGGGTCTCCACCTCCCAGGGGAGCCCCAGTGCTTAGGGCTCAGGTTCTGGGGAATAAGAGCAGCTATTCTCAACGGGAATCAGATTTGCACACAAGGTAACACTCACCCCCACCAGCTTGCAGGGAAATGTGCTCAAAACCTCACCAAGGAGCATGGTTGATCCCTTCTCCCTTCCTTCCTTCCTTCCTACTCCCTTCCTCCTTCCCTTCCTTTTCTCTCCCTTCTTCCTTCAACTTCCAGTTACTTGGAGGTCACTTACAAATTGCATCAAAACTGAAATCACTCATGTTCTTGAACTCAGCAGTTCCGCATTGGCACTCTGTTACCAGGGCCCCGGCTGGTGGGCACCGAGAAAGCCAGGCATGAGGATGTGTCACGGCCTAGGATGAGACCCAAGTGCCTGCAGGAGGGGCTGGGCAAGCCCACGACAGCACCTCGGAGCAAGAGAAGACTGAGCAGCTGTTAGAGAAGAGGCGGCAGAGCTCTGGAACCAAGGCGGGGAGATCTCCAAATACATTAGGTCACAGAGAAAAAGGACCTAAGCATGAATACTATGCTACTCCTGGGGTAAAAATAAAAGGGTGGGGTGGAAGAGGATTAAACAGTCACTGCAGTGTTTTCTTTCTTAAAAATAGGTCTGAAATAAATATTGCAAAATGTCAGCATTAGTAAAATCTGGGTGGTGAGTTTCAGTTACCGTTACACTGTTTTCTGTTTCAAACTTTGTTAGAAATGTTTTTAAAAATAACAAAATTGGGGGGGGGGAGGTTACAGTTAGAGCGCATGCTTAGCATGCACAAGGTCCTGGGTTCAATCCCCAGTACCTCCTCTAAAAATAAATAAATAAATAAACAAACAAACAAACAAACAAACAAACAAACAAACTTAATTACCACCCCCCCACACACACAAAAAAAGCAACAAAAAAATTGGGGGTAGGAGAGAGATGAATAGGCAGAGCATGGAGCATTTTTAGGGCAGTGAAAATAGTCTACAATATTATAGTGATGGATACGGGTCATTATACATTGTCCAAATCCATTGAATATACAACACCAAGAGTGAGCCCCAAGGTAAACTATGAACTTTGGGTGACTACGATGTCTCAATATAGAATCATCCTTGGTGAAAACATACCCTTGGTTGAGTGATGTTGATAATGGGGGATGGGGCTGTGATGCACGCATAGGGGCAGGGGGTATATGGGAAGTCTCTACACCTTCTCAACTTTGTCATGATTCTAAAACTGCTCTGAAAAAGTCTTTTAAAAAATTAACAGAATTTAAACAGGGAGCAATCTCATATAAATGTATTCATTCTTGTGAAAAACGGGAGCGACACTTTCATGGAGCTCCTGTGGGCCCACCCCATTTTAACTCACCTAATTCTCACAAGAACCCTATAGGATGGACTCTTATGATCCCCCTTTATAAAGGGGAAACTGAGACTTGAGAGGTACACAAAGCTCCTAAGGGAGGGAGTCGGGATTTGAACCCAGGCAGCCAGGTACCACCAGCTTCTGCACCGCACTGAAGTCCCAGAAGGCACCGGGGAACTGGAGTTGGGGAGGTGGGAGGGAAGCGTACATCTTCCTGCACACCTTTGTGCAGTATTTGAATATTCTGCATGTGCACATGCTATTATCTTTTTAAAGTTAGGTCAGTTTCAGTCACCAGGAAGTAACAGAACTTTGACAGAATTGGGCTTGGGGAGACACAGGGACCTCCTCTCAGAGGCTGAGAAACTGCTCTAAGCCCACCAGGCCACAGAGAGGCTCCCAGCATGGACCCAAGGCCTGGCCTGTTTCCATGGTTGCAGCAATTCTGGGCCTGGGGCGCCATCCATCTGCTCAATGCCCCTCCTCTCCCTTCTTCTGGCACAGACTCTACCCCATATCCACAGGTTGGACATGTGACTCTCCAGGTGGGCCATAGTGATCGGTCCAGGGATGGGCACTGGATCCAAGCTCAGCCGATCAGAATCCTTCCCTGGGCTTGTCCTAGTGGAAGATCTATCTCCATCTGGTGGTGTGGCCCAGAGCGCCAGCAGTCCCCACACTACGGCAAAGCACATCGGAGTAGAAGTATAAATCCAGGAAGGGAATGACATGAACAGTGAGCTCAGCTTCATTCACCTCCTGGATCTCAAAGTCCCTCCCCACCTTCCCTGGCTTCGTTACATTCCTATCAGTTTGAGGTGGTCCCTGATGGACAGAAGCCCACAACTCAAAACAAGGGAAGCCCAAATCCAGTGGTTAAGGAAGACTAGAATCCCACATCTGTCTCCTGCTGTGTGGTCTCAAGACTGTTACTCAACCTCTCTGAGCCTGATGTGCTCCCCGCATTTCCACTGGCTACCTCAGGGTTGTTGTCAGGATTAACTGTTCCAATCCAGTCCCAGGCACACCAGTAACTAATAAAATTAATACTACAGTGACAATAACTAATTTTTATTATCTTTAAAAATGACTCCTTACCAACCACATTAAACCAACACCTGAGGCTCTGGAAAAGGGGGTGCCAGCTGGGAGACCAAGCAGCAGAAAGACAGGCAGCTGGAGCCGCTTTTTCTTCCTGTGCCCCTCCAGATTCACCCTCCACTCTCCTCTGCCCTGGAAGAATGCCCTTGTGACCCCCATCAACAGCTCCCTTGGTCTCAGGCTCCCAGTGGCTTCAGCCAAGGGGGCCTCAGCAGGATACGGGCAGGCAGGGGAGTGAGGGCAGGAAGCCACTTCCCTATAGGATCCCCACAAGCTGGCTGCATCCTCTGAGTGAAGGTCATGGCTCCTCCAGGTGGCCCCATCCCCATGTCTGCTGAGGATGACTCCCTCCCACCCCCCCGACTCCAGGGGTCGGGGCGGCACCCATAGTGCCAGCCCAGAACCCTGCACTCTTTCAAGAAGCTTTGCCCACACATTGTAAATATTCCCTTTATTCAACTCACCCCAAATTACCCAGTTATAAATGTGTGGCGTCAGTTTTTCACAGGGTCTTCGACTGGTTGGCAGGGGTCCTTTTCCTGGCCTCCCCAGGTCTCCATCAAACAAAATCCTGCTCTGCAGAGGACACTGCTCCAGGGTCCCAACTCTGGCCACTGTCCCCATTTCCCTCCAAGTTTCTGTACTCCAACAGGCTTCTCCCAAATCTGCCAGATCCCAAACCTCAAGAAAGGACCCCCAATGACAAGCAAGTGGCTACTGGCACCTAATGGACAGGGGCCCCCACAAGAGGCATGCAGGGTCATGTCTGGGCTTAGGATGTGTCTAGAGAAGCAAACCACGGATTTCTGCACACCAGAAAAGGTACCTGAGAGTGTATATTTATAGAAAGATACATAGAAACGGACTGACGGCATCTACCTATAGATACAGGAAGCTCTGTTAGAGAACCACGTAGGTACATCTATATTTGCCAACGATAGGACCCGAGGTTTCCACATCTTCGGTCACAACCAACAACACACAATTGCCCAATCTTGGAAAACCACGCTTGTTTATGTGGTTGGTTCCCTCTCCAGAGGTTTCCAAAATAAGAAGGCCGGTTTCAGGGGGTAGTCTTCAAACATGTGTGTGTATCTTTCTAAAGAAGAGAGGAGGAGGAGGAGAGAAAGGAGAGAGGTGTATTTTCATGTGGCACATGGCAGAGAAGATGGGAGTGGTTTGGGGCGAGGGCATGATCCCACTGGAAACGCATGAAAGATAACTCCAGAAAGGACAGCTAAGGTTTCTAGGCTGGGACATAAAAACACAACAGCTGGGAAGGTCGCACGTCTGCAGTCCGCTGAAATCCCTTGTAGCACATTGCAATCAGTTAAGGGCAAAATAAAATCCGAATAATACTAAGAGGTAGCAGCTGTTTATCTTCTCGGAGATTTCGAGGGTCTCTGGAAGCCAGGCCAGGTAAGGGTGTTCTTTTGGAAGAGACTAGGGTGGGGCAGAGCTCTGGCCAAGGGCTCCCGGGGCTGGGATGGGTGTGGGATGTCCTTCGTAGACCCGGCAGCTCCAGATCCCCAGGGAGCCTCTGCCGCTACAGGCCACTTCCAGACCCAGAGTCACTTCTTGGGTAAGTTATGCAGTCCCCACAATATATAAATAAAAGTTAAGTTCTGTGTTTCCATATATCTTCTACATGGAGGCTAGCTGAATATTAGTGGAGTAACAATAATTATTAATAACAATAATCGTCATAATAACAATAATTAATAGAATAATAATGCCTTGGGGGCAGGGGGAGGGGTTCCTTCATACGGCGGGGGCGGGGCAGGGGGCGGGGCTCTATGTCTGGTAGAAGTGGTGGTAATGGTGGTGGTGCTCGTGGTGGTGGTGATGCTCGTGTCTCTGGACCGCCTGGCCGGCCGGGCTCTCGTACACCACCACGGCGGGCAGCTCCCTCACGTGGTCCCGCCCCACGACGGGGCCGCCCACGGCCAGCGGCGCCTGCAGGCCCCGGCACCCCGGCTGGCTCTCCTTGGGGCGGTGCTTGTGTTTCTTGTGCCCGAGGGGCGCCAGAGTGGGGAGCAGGGCCGGGCTGGCGGCCAGGTGGGCGGACGGGGACACCGCAGGGACGGCGGGTCCCACGGGGGGTTTGCTTCTTGCCCCTCTGGCCGCGTGGCCCACACCCACACTCTTGCCCTGGGCCTTGGGGGACCTCACAAAGTGCTTGCTCCCGTCCTGGGTGGCCCGGAGCCGCTGCTGGACCTCCGAGACCTTGGCGAATGGGGCGTCAAGGAAGTGGAAGGAGGCCGGGTCCGCGCCGGGCGGCTTCCGCTGCGGGACGTGGACGGCTTCTGGCTCATGCGAGCGAGATCGAGTCGGGTTGGAGGTGCGGGGGGCCAGTTCTGACTTCTGGGCCACGGACAGGGAGCCTAGGGACCAATTCAAGAGAGATTTCATGAGCACCTACTGTGTGCCGGTGTTGCAGTGTCCCAGAAACCACCCCCACCCCTAGTTCTCCAAGACTGGTAGAGGCAGCTGTTCCTTATCAGAGCTTCCCCCTCCCCACACATTGACTGCTCCTCCCTGCCTTGGAGGAAACTTTTCTCGAATGGAACTTTGCCATCTGCTAAGTGGGAAAAATTGTTTGTTAGATCTTTAAAAATAATTAAGTTTTCTTGTGAGAACTTTGAAAGAGGAGACAGAGACATTGTTAACTGTCTAAGGTCACTGGAGCACGAAGGAAATCGACAAGCAAATCCCTTAACTTAGAGGTAACCCACAGAGGAATTAAACATAAGAGGAGGAAGGGGAGAAGGGCGCTGGGGGGAGTGAAATTAAGTGGACTGTGTCTTCATTTATCTTAGTAAGAGCTAAGATGTCAAGGACAGAGCCATGTTTTGCCTAATTAAGCCAGGATCCTCACTGGAAGACAGGGGAACAGGGTGGGGTGGTTTGGGGTGCAGCACTGAACTGTCATTTTCATTGTATTATAAGCACTTGGATACCATTTGATTTTGTTCAACTTTGTGCGTGTGTTTTCATTTTTTAACTGTTTTGAATGTCATCTCCGCCAAGAAGACTTTCATCTGTCCAGTAAAAGCAACGCCTTCCCCCAGCCCAGGGGGGACAGTGAACACCTTCCACCCTGGCCCACTTGCCCACCCAGCTACACCCTCCCCTCGCCGCCCTCCCTGGTGAAGGAACTCCCTTACCAGGCCCAAACTGGGATGTGTAGTTTTCTATCCCGGCGAGATCTAAGTAGTGGTTTCTCCTCTCAATGTTTTCATCCACGCAATGGTGGTAGCAGCCATGCTGCTCCAGACGGCTGTCACCCTGGAACCTAGCAGGGAAGGCAAGCAAGCACGTGGGCCCTGGCCCCACGATGGGAGAGGTCCCACAAGCTACTGGGAAGCTGCCAGCCGGACAAGTCCTTCTGGATGTCTGTTAATTTCCATCTGGGTCTTGGGAGCAGGGAGGGAGAGACTGGCCACCTTGCACTCATTCTATGCCCCCATTTCCTCCCCTGCCTGGCCTCCCTGGGCCTTCTGGGAGGACTGGACAGGGATGATGCTTTGAACAGGCCCAAAGCAAAGGAGAGGTTTACTGGTCAGAACCTAAGGATGCTCCAAAGCTAGGCTTAAAACTGTGTGTCCCTTAACGCCTTCCTGGCTCCCCAGGGGATGGGGAGAACAGAAGCCCCCAGGCCCTGGAGTTGAGGCTGGCAGATTCTGTAAACTGCCCAAGGCCCAGAATGGGCCCTCCCAGTGTGTGTGCAGCACAGGGTGCAGGGAAGAGAGGTGACCATTCTCTCACTGCAGGATGCTGGGCTCCCTGCCCCTCCCCTTCAGGGGCCCCTGTGATCTGCCCACACCCACCTGCCTCCTCCCTGCTGCCCCCAGAACAGCCCCCCATATCTGTAGCCAGCCTGGGCCCCTCAGTTCTCAGTCCGGCCCCCACACCATGCTGTGTGCCTGCCTGGACGGCCTTCTCCCTTTCCCCTAAGCTAGTACTTGCCCGTCATTCCCTTTCCATGTTCGCAGCAGGTATCACACACTCACCCCTCCCATATTAGTTACTTCATATTACCGTTTACTCAATGCTTTTCTTCACCCAGTCTCTCTCTTTTCTCTTCCCTCCCTCTCTTCCCTTCCTTCCCTGTAGCTCAAAAAATAACAACAGGTGAAAGACAGATGCTGCCTTACCCACAATTCTGAAATCCAAAACGCCTGAAAACAAAGATTTTTCATAACCCATTTGGCAGCCAAGCTTGCTCTAAACAGATGTGAAAGTAGCCATAGTCTTTATCTCCCTTAGTGTGAGTATTTATACACGTCTCTGCAGAAATAGCGACGTACTAAATCCTGAGGTGCCTCTCAGACCCCAAATAGAATGCATGAGAAATAAACCAGGAGACCCTTTCTCAAACCCAGCAAATGCCGGATTCCAAAACATCTGGCCCGAAGCATTTTGGATGAAGTGCTGTAGACCTACATTTAGCTATTTTGGAAAACTGAGTTTGATTTGTGAGCCTGTCCTCTGAAATCACTGCCCTCTGGGGAGAACACAGGACAGCGGCCTTCTGCTCAGAATCCCTCAGAGGCAGGTACACAGCTGGTGCTCAATCCGGGCTCAGAGGCCGTTGCCTGCTGTACCTGAGGAGGGCTCGCTGCTTCTTCTCCCAGCTTCGCAGCTCCTCGGCGGGCTTGGTCTCCGCTCTGGGCCTGGTGCTCTGCAGGTCTGAGTCCCGCCCGAGAAACAGCTGGTGAGTATCGTGTTCCTGCACCTGCCGGCCCCCTGGCTCCCCGGCTCCCCAGCCCTGCCCAGGTTGTCCCACTGCCTGGCACACAGCCCTTGAAAACTGACCCACAGCAGCTTCAGGACGGCTCTGTGGGGAGGGTTCCCCGAGCCAGGACTAAATAGAGAGGCCTCATAGCTACCTGCTCTGCTTAACTCCTCCCCCAGACTCACCTCCTCCCCAGACGCCTTAGCTGCCTTCCAGGGCCTGCCCACCCACACTCACCACAACACAAGCCTCTACTTGCTTGCCACGCCAGGCCCACCTCCAGTGCTCTGGAATTCCTTCCCTACCTAAACCCTACCCCTCCAGGACCTGCTCAGATCCCTCCTGTCCACAGAGCGGCTCGCAGGAGAGCCCCCAGGACTCCCGCCCACTCCTCCTAGCTGGGGATTTGACCCTTCCAGAGGGCTGGGAGTGGACTGACCCCCACGGCCAGGATGGGCCTCCAGCCCCTCACCGGGGTGATTGACAAGGATGCTCTTCCTGCTCTGGCTCCCATCGGGGGCCACGGTGAGCTTCACCCGCAGCGTCTTGCTCGATGTCGGGGAGTGGTTGACGGAGGAGTCGACCACCTCGTAGATGGTGTGCAGTAGGCTGGTGATGTCCTGGATGAGGAGGGAAGCAGAGCCCCACCCAGGCTTCAGTCACATGCATTTAAAACAAAGGATGGGGATGGGTACAGCTCAGTGGTAGAGCGCATGCTTAGCATGCACGAGGTCCTGGGTTCAATCCCCAGTACCTCCATTTAAAAAATAAAACAAAATAAAACAAAGGAATCAGAGGGCCTGGGGAATCTGATGGGCAGAATCCCCCTGGTTCCTCCAAAGCCCAGCATCAGGCAAACACTTGGATGTCAGAGGTTCATTGGGAGGGGAAGCAAGAGTGAGGGAACGAGGGAGAATGAATGATCTGAGAGCGCAGGAAGGGTGTAGGCAGCGGGGCTCAGTGGCACAAAGGCCCTCAGAGGGACTGTGTGGAAGTCGCTTCAGAAAACTCTCATCTGCTGCTGGTGGAGAGCTGCCCTGGGGATGCTACATCCTCTGGACCTCTGGGCTGTCCTGCAAAGATTAAGCCATCTCCCAGGCACCAGAGAAAGCTCTTATGCTGGGTACTAACAGGTAATCTTACAGGAAGGCCATGGATACAGTGGGGGCGGGTGTCAGCAGCGTCTGCTTCAGGTCTGATGAGCACCTTCTAGATGAAAAATGGAAAAGTGGATGTGTCCCTAAAGATAAGCTATTCTGTGAAAACTTGGCCAAATCTCATCTTCCCTCTGAGCCTCAGGTACCCCCTTAACCAGAACAGTGGTCTCCAATCCATGCTCCACAGGGCGTTTCAAATCCTTCTGATCGGGGGATGGAGTGGGGATTGGGTCCACCTCACTGGGTCTCCCTTTGTTCTTGGCATCTGCTAAGGTCCTTTGTCTGAAGGGAGGCTTTTAAATGATGTTGGAAACCTCTGGAAAAGGTATTTACTCTCCAGAGATCAAGCTCACAGATGGTCGATTATCTGCCCAGCATCTCTTTGGAACTCAGACGGACTCAGCCCGCTTTGCTCCTTACCCAGAAGCTCTTAGGCAGAGGTGACACCAAGCACTGCCATGGCCATGCAGGTGAGTGGATGGATGACCAGGAGTAGAGGGGCCACCTGGGATACTGTCCCCTGCCCACAGGAGGTGGCAGCCACCCAGCTCAGCTGCCTTGCAATGTGGCAATGCAGGCTGAGGGTCACTGCAGAGAAGCCAGGTGTCCAGAATCTCCTGTTACATCTTCAGAATCTTTGATACTGGCAACTAATTTAATTTTTTTCAACTCATTCCCTTCTGCCCCCCACCCCTGGCAACCACCATTCTCTGTCTCTCTGAATCTGACTCCTCTAGGTACTTCAAATAAGTGAAAGCACACAGCATTTGTCTTTTTGTGACTGGCCTCTTTCACTTAGCATAAGGTCCTCAAGGTTCATCCATGTTGTAGCATGTGTCAGAATTTCCTTCCTTTTTATTTATTTTTTTATGTTTTTTTAATTAATTTATTTATTTATTATGACAGTTTACTTTATTTTATTTTTAACATTTTTTATTGAGTTATAGTCATTTTACAATGTTGTGTCAAATTCCAGTGTAGAGCACAATTTTTTAGTTATACTGTTTCCTTTTTAAAGCTAAATAACGTACCACGTATGGATAGGTCCCATTTTGCTTATCTATTCATCCATCAGTGGACTCTTGGGTTGCTTCCACCTTCTAGTTCTTGTGAGTAATGCCACTATGCACATGGCTGTACAAGTATCTCTTAGAGAATCTGCTTTCAATTCTTCTGGGTGTATACCCAGAAATGGAATTGCTAGATTGTATGGTAATTCTGTGTTTAATATTTTGAGGAACCTCTATACGATTTTCCATAGTGGCTGAACCAATTTAAATTCCCACCAACAGTGCACAAGGGTTCCCTTTTCTCCACATCCTCACCAACACTTGTTATTTCTTGTCTTTTCGATCACAGTCATCATAACAGGTGTGAGGTAATACCTCACTGTGGTTTTGATTTGCATTTTCCTGATGATTAGTGATGCTGAACATCTTTTCTTGTGCTTATTGGCTATTTATATATATTCTTTGGAGAAATGTCTGGTTAAGTCTTTGTCCATTTTTTAATCCAGTTGTTTTGTTGTTGAGTTGTAGGAGCTCTTTATGTATTCTAAATACTAATCCCTTCTCAGACACATGCTTTGCCGATATTTTCTTCTATTCCATAGGTTGCCATTCACTCTGCTGATTGTGTCCTTTGATGCACAGATACTTTTAATTTTAATGTAGTCCAATTCATCTGTCTTTGCTTTTGTGGCCTGTACTGGGCTGGAATATCTGGGGGCTAGATTGGGGCTGCCAGTTAGGATCTGGGCTCCAGCCAGTCACTGGCTGACTCACAGGGGATCCCAGCTCTTCTGGCAAAGCCCACAAAGGACCCCTCTTCTCCCTTCTCTTTCCCTTGAGCTGCTCTGCACAGCTACAGTTGCCCACTCTCTCTCATCATTGTAGGAAGCCCGTGAAAGGGGAGTCAATATCTCTATTTGACAGATGAGGAAAGTGAGGTCCACCAACATCGCCACCTAAGCATCAAATAGCAGGCCTGGGGTCCTGGTGTGCAATCCCAGAGGGTCCCAGCTGATTCAGGGTCTACAAACAAGTGAGCAATCCCAGCTGGAAAATCAGCCCTGTTGACTGCATAGAGTCTGGCACAGAGGAGTGGGTGCCTGTGAATATTGATGGTACAAATGAACACCTGAAGAATGAAGAGGGACTTTCTTCTGAGTTGGGAAGTCAGCCCAGATGCCAGCTGCAGGCTGTGGTTGCCGGGAGCCAGGAGCCGGTCTGCCCCAGCACGCAGGAACTTGCGTGCTACTAGCCAGAATGTGCGGAGGAGAATGGTATTTATAGTCAGATTGAAGGAGTGGCTTTGGGGCTAAAAATAGACCAGGGGAAACACCAGGCTGGGTCTTCCCTGGACTGGAAACCAACCTCCTTGCTCCTTGGCAGGGGAAAGACACCAGTGAAGGCTCTCTCTGGGGCTGGGGCACCCTCCCTGGAAATCCTCACTTCCTGGCTATTTCTCTTTTTACCAAGGGTTAAAGGAAAGCAGAATGCAGAATCAGAAAGCAATGACTGCCTGCAAGGTTCCTGTAAGGCCTCCTAGGTGGGGGGCACACCCTTTTTATCATCAGCTCATGAGGCTCCTCAGCCTCTTCTGAACCAGAAAAAAGGTGGTGGCGACGGGGGGCCAAGTTCTCTTGGCCACTGCACATGTTAGAAGAGAGGGAGCTTCCAGCACGCCCCTGGAACCCAGGCTGGCTAGCCCAGAGATTTAACAAATAGGTGCCCCCCCCCCAATTCAGTTCCGTTACACAGGCTACTAGCCTGTGATGCTTCCCCTGTGAAGATAATGACATTGTAGCTGCCACTCCCAAACAGACTGGGAGGGTGGGGAACAGGGACTCCGCTCTCTGGAAAAAGAGTAACTCCTCACAGAAAGCATTGCAGCTGGAGGGCACTAGTGGGGGTCTCACCTAAACCATCCCCTATCTCCCCAGAGTCCCATCCCCTGTCTCCCCAGAGTCCCAAACTGGGAATGGTCTCCACTGCTTCTCAAACACCCAGGTCCCTCTGGGGGCTTTGCCTACCTCGAATCCATTTTCCCTTCTCCTAATAATAGCACTTTGATTTTATTTTGTGAGCCAAATCCATCCTCCCTCCCACTTTCAAGCGATGTGACTCACGTGTCAAATAACTTTCCCCTGACTCCAGAATGAGCACACGGCCCCAGAACTGGCCATTAAACGCATCTTCACAAACTTATGGCAAAAATGACTGGTTCAGGACCGGACATGTGACCCAGTCAAAGCCAGTGAGATTCAGTTCTGGAACTCCAGCTGACATTCTGAATTTAGGGGTGGAGGGCGGCTGCAGACAGCATGGCATATAGATTGAAGCTATTAGCCATTGTCTTGCTCCTGCCAAAAGGAGAGCCTGCCTGATAAAGAATACAGAGGTAAGAAAACTGTGAAGAATAGTTAGTCCTAAAGACACTGAGCCCCTGGATCCAGCCATGCCTGAAGTCAGTGCTCCTGGATTGAATTTCAGTAACATGTGCCAATACAGTCCTCTTTTTTTGTTTGCTTGTTTTAATTTATCTTAGTTTGTGTTGGAGTTCTGTCACACCCCAAAGAGTCTTGAATGATTAAAAAAGTCACTCACAGCTTCTTCTTCCAACCTGTTAGAACATCCTCTAAATCACAGCCTAAAGGAGAGATGGCCTTTTTTCACCCAGGTCTCCCCTCTGGCAACCCTCCCTGTACTATCTGCAGAGAAGAAAACACTGAGCCCTGAACCAGGACAGGGAGATAAGATGGCAAAGCTTCAGTTCTCCCTTGGAACACCCTGCAGCCCTCACGTGCTGGCCAGGGGGCAGGCGTGCAGCCAGCCATGCTAATCTCAGACCTCTATGCAGATCGGTTACAGGCCCCATGTGACCTGTCCTTTTGGCCTCTGGCTGAAGCCCTGTCTCCGGATAAGCAGTTAAGCAGCCACTGTACCAGTCTCCTCCATTTCCTTAAACACCCTGAGCACCTCACTCTCCCAGGCCCAGGGCTGTCCCCCAGCTTGGCACGCCGCACGGCTCAGCACCCACGTCACCTCCTCCAGGAGGCTTCCCTGCACACTCCCGCCCATTTTGGTCGGTCATACCACTCTGTTTATCTCCTTCACTGAACACATTCCAGTTTACAATGATCCTATGACTGCTTGGGCTCTGGTTCTCTCCACAGACCATCAGAGCCACACGGCTTGAAACTGCGTCTGTGTAGTTCCCCACTCTGCATCTCGTGCATGGGGGATGCACATGGCAGACGCTCCGTGTGCAGACCCAGGAGTGGAGAAAGTGTGAGAGGAACACAGGGAGGACAGAGATGCTCCATGTGGGAGGTTTGAGAGAAGAGAGACAGGCATGACCAGGGAAGGGTGAGGAGGAACAGGCTTGTGAACAGAGCCAGTGGCCGGGGGGAGGTGCTCATTCCTGCGTCAGTGAGGGAGGCATTGCCTGGCCTTCAGGTGCCCAGCCCACCCCAGCTCCTGGGCAGCCTAGCCAAGGTGGGAAGTGGCCTGGGGTGGTCCTGGCCCTGTCCCACAGCTCCGGGACCTGAGAGAGAAGGAGATAGGACAGCACTCCACTGGGGCCCAGGCTTCTCTAGGGAGGCCTCGTGGCTCTGTGCCTCCCTCTTGCCCTGCTGCCCTGTCCCATCAGCAGGGACAGCACCTCGGCTGCCCTGTTCTCTCTGTCACCTCTCCCTTGCCCATAGGTCTCCCTGAAGCTCCTAAAACCCTCGCTCCTGCCCTCCCTACCTGCCCTGAGGAGCTGGGCCGACTTCAGGAGAGGGGAAGGGGCAGCAGAGGTGTGCACACTATGAACACTCCTGTGCCCAAGGGCGTGGCCGGTGGCGGGAGGCCGGGCGGGTGCGCTCACCTCACGGGTGACCTTGCCGTTGTTGTCAAAGTCATACAGGGTAAAGGTCCACTCCTGCCGGCTGTCCTCCTCCACAGACACGTCACACTGGAGCTCCTGGACACACACAGGCAACAGACGAGCGTGGCTGGTCACCTAGCGGCTGTAACACCTGGAGGCCAGGTCACGGGGCTGCCACCTCCCTGCTGCCTTCCCCAGACCCCACATGAAGAGGAGCATCATGATTGAGACATGATGGGCCTGGGAGAAGTGCCTGCCGGGGGGGGGGGGGCCAGATAGTCTCTGGGTCTTCAAAGGCCAAAGAAACACAAGGGGGTGTCTAGGAGGAGGCTTTGCGGCCTCAGGAAGACTGAACTTGGACCAAGGGCTAAGAGCTACTAGAAGACACGGGAACAGTAACTCAGGGAGCCATGGCGGCACTCCCAGGGAGGGCGCCTGAGCTGGGAGGCAGGAGAGGAAGAGCATTAAGAGCTAAAGTTCCAGAGTCAGCCCCAGGTGCCAGCCCGCGCTGGGCCCTCCACAGCCGCGTGAACTTGGGCAAGGCCCTGCTCTTCTCCGTGCCTCAGTTTCCCCTCATAAATTATGGAAAACATGGTATTGGCCTCCTAAGGTTGTTGGGAGCATAAACTGTGGTGCCCCATGTCCCCTCGGCCCCCTCCGCGTTCCCCTGTAGTGGTGGTGGGCAGGTACCGGACTGCCCACCTCAAGCACCGGGTTTCCCTGTCCAGTGGCCACAAAGAGTCAGGAACTGAATGCCCAGAGGCAACCTGAACAAGGGAGAGGCTGAGCTGGGGGACACATCTGAGCGTGTTCTGCATGGCTCTCCAAGAGGCCTCAGCAGACGGAGCCTGGCTGCCTGTGACCCACTTACCAACCCCCATTACGGGCGTCCCTCCTTCCCTACTCCCCAGGATCACCTCCCAAGTCCTGTCTCAGGGTCTGCTTTGGGGAAACAAATACGTAAGCTGCTTGGCACAGAGAAAAGCCCAATTAATGGTGGCAGCTGCTATTGTCTTTGTTGGAACGATTAATACAACAATGACGTCATCTTCATCTCTCCCACAGCCTGAGGTGTCCAACCACAGGGACCCCGAGTGGGGAAGCGGTGAGCTCCGCCACTGGCGGCACATACGCGGGGGCTGGCTGAACATCAGAGAGAAAGTGGCCAGAAAGGATGGACGTTTGGGGAAAGAGAATCCACAAACAGCCTTTAAGATCTACAAGTTCTATGAAAACAAGCAAAGACGCCCCCAGACCATCCTGTCCCACGTCTGCCTCCCCTTTGGCACAAGGACAAGCTCAGCCCCCTAGAGAAGGGAGATGCCCAGCCTCCCAACGCCAGGGGTGTGAGCCCCAGCACGGCGTCCCTGCCCCTGTCTTCTGCAGCTCAGAGCCGCTTCCCTCCAGCAGTTCTCGGGCGGCCCATGCTGAGTTCAAAGTCAGCCTTCCCTCAGTTGTGACAAGCCTGTCTGATACCTGCCAAGTGCCCGCTCTGCTCTCCCGGGTACCGCTTCGTGCAGCACAGCACTCACCCTGCACATGCACACACACACACACACACACACACACACACACACGGTGTTCACCTGATTCCTTCTCCCAGCCCCTCCACTTGGCTCCAAAGACAGCTTGGGTTAGAAGTTTGGAGACACAGGTTAAGTAACTACCCCATCTCCCGTGACCTGCGTCATGGGCATCTTGTCCACCCCCCACCATCTGGACCCATCAGGTGAGTCTTCCTCATGGACCATGGATGAGTCACGGGTGGTCAGCCAGCCCCACTCCAGAAGCAGACCCTCTCCAGCTTCCAGGGAGGCGAGATGTCTGGGTCTGGCCCTTCCCTCTGCTGCTGGGCTCGGCGCTCAGCTTTGCCAAGCATCACCAGGAGACTTGCAGGGACCCAGGAAGCAGTGAGCCACCCCAGCTCCTCAACCAGATGCTGCCTGCCCTGCTCGGCTCCTGCATTCAGGGCCCTTGGCAACCTGTCTTACCCCTTTTCCTGCTTCATCTCCCCCAGGCCCCAGCACACTCAGCCTCCTATTCCCACACAGCAGGCCCATGCTGGCAAGCTGCCAGGCCTTCGATCCTGCTGTTCCCTCCACCCCAAGTGCCCTCCTCTTCCCAAAGGCCCCCCCGTGCGTCACCGCTTCCAACTCCTGCTTCTATGCCCAGAAGTTCAGCTCAGACACCTGCCCCCCTCAATCTCTGCTTGCAGCCACTTCTCCCTCTTCCTGGCCCCATCACTCTGCACCCCTTCAGCCTGACTAAGGTGAACCCCCTGCCCTCCCAGCCCCGTGCCCCCAAATCCCCATCACATCACCGACTGTGCAGTGACTGGGTCTGGGTCACTCATCTGTCCCCCTCACCACACTGTGTTCCCTGAAGGCAGGAGCCACGCCCAATTTGCTGCCGGGTTCCCTGGTACCAGCGGGTGTCAATCAGCATTGGTTAGAAGGAAGAAGGAAAGTGCTTACTCTGCACTGGATGCCCTTTTGAGCACTTGAATGCCTTAGGTCATGATGCTGATGGCATTCCAATAAGACAACGTCGTTACTGTCCCCGCTTCCCAGGGGAGGGGAGTGGGGCAGCAGCAGAGCTGGGAAATGAACCCCCCACCTTGCTGGCTCCAGAGCTCTGCCCTAGGGATGTCGTGAAGGAAACAGAGAAGGAAGGAGGGAGGGGAAAGGTGGGTGGGGAGAAGCCGGTGGCTCGGAGTGGGCAGGCCTGGGTCTCTCTCTTAGCACCTGGCCCTGTGCTCGGCACACAGAAGGAGCTTAATATAATATTCAGGGAGAGATGGGGCAGACTATGGGCTCTGGGTGGGCATGTTGCTTTTGGTGTTGACCCTCCGAGGAAACTGAGTACCCAGACAGAGTTAGGGACCTGCCCAAGGCCTCCTGCCTCCTGCCTCCTGAGAGCCCCCACGTGTTCCCCAGGACAGCCTCGGGAGCTGGAAGGAAAGGTTTTTTTCACCAACGAGGAAACTGAGGTCCAAATAAGAAGGTGGTCCACCTAGCACTGTAGCAGCAGCACCAGGGCCAGCGTGCTGTCTCCCCTTGCCCACCCACATGTCCTTCCCCCAGACCACCAGGCCACTCCCCAGTGGCATCCTCTGGCCACCACCCCGTGCTGAGAGCATGAGCTGGGAGGGGAGGGCAGTGGAGCCCCCAGGCCTGCGCTGAGCTGGGGCAGCCCCGGCTGGGGCAGGAGGAACCTCTCCCAGAAGGCAGCTCTTCACACAGGAGGGGAGGGGCCTTCCCATCCGGAGAGGTCTCTGTTTCCCTCCTCAAAAAGCACCACCGGGAAGAGAAAACCCTTCTGTCCAGGGCCCAGCACCAGGAAAGGGAACTTACTTCAAACTTCAGCTGCTTCTTGGAGCCCGGGCAGGATTCGCTCACCTTCTCCATCCTCTTCTCATCCCCACTCGCCAGCCCGTCTGTCTTCTCGGGAGGCAGGGCCACTGCAGGGGAAGACAAGGGAGAAAGTATGAAGAGGAGGGTCCCTCGCCTCCCCACACCCAGACGTCAGACTGCGGGGCCACCACGCTCACTGTGGCTTTGTCCCGAGGACGTCCTCACCTCAGTGCTGGGGCTCGTTCCTGTCCTGCCGGTTTGCTGGAGTCAAAATCACTCTGTTCTCTGGCCCCAGTAACGCCCAGGGCTGTCCCAGGGGAGATGCTCACCAGATGCTCAGGTCACCCTAGTGGGCCCCTCTGTTCTCTGCCCTGACTTCGCAGCCCAGGAAAGCAGCCAGGGCAGTATTGGGCTAAAGAACAGGTAAATGAGGGCAAAGGGGTGCTTTTGGAGCCCAGAGGGAGCCTGGGACCCTGGCCATTTTCTGCAGTCATGCTGCCTTCCATGAGGACATTTTGGCGTCCTCAAAGATGCCACTGGCCTGGGCCCAGCATGGCACACTGGTAGGAGGTCAGGAGGACGGACAGAGATGGAGTTCAATGGGGTGGGTGCAGGGCACACACACGTGCACGCACGCACACGCATGCACACACAAGTGCACACACACGCATACCACGGTATCTCCAGCAGCCTGCTCTCCCTGTGCCTCTCACTCTGCCTCTGCTCACCTAGAGGGCCCGCCCTCTGCCAACGGGGTCGAGCAGAGGGCTCTGCGGTCCTTGTGTGTCCTCCCAGGAGCAGTGGGAAGATGGGCACGAAAGCCCATGGCCTGTGGACATCATTTTCCCAACAATACCCGCAAGAGGTGCCTGGGGGACAGCCCGAGGGAGCAGCCATCATCCCTGAGCTAGGACTCAGTCCAGGAGGTCCCCACAAGACCCCTTCAGCCCCTTCTGCCCACTTTGTCTCATCCTGACAAAGGGGACCTGAGTCTGACTGGGCGTGTGCTTCGCCAGAACATCTTCACAGCTGCTCTCATTAGATTCCCTCAGCTGCCCTGGGGCAGTGATTCTGTTGTCCTGTTTTCCAGGGGAGCAAACGGAGCCTGGCTCCCACTCGAGGAACTGTCCCCCCGATGCCCTACTGGGGTGGCCCAGGAGGACCATGTAAGGAGCTGAGATAGCTGGGCAAGGGCCCCAGCCATCGATGGGCTTTCTTGGGAAGTCAAAGGCCTGAAGAAATGAGGCCACAAAAATGAGGCCAGGAAACTGGCGGTGGGGGGGGGCTTTGCCTCTCCCCCACCCCATCCCCCCCACCACACTCGCACACCCCAGCTTTGCAGACCAGGACCCAAGAGTGGCTGCTGGGAAAGGTATGGCCAGAGCTCCTCTAGTTGGGACTGAGCCCCAGCGTCCGGCTTGTTCCTGCCCTGTGGGCCCAGCAGTTATCCACAGCACTCTCCATGGGGCCCTTCCCACCATGGGGACCTCCGGGCATAAAGATAAGGCAGTGATCTCACACAGTGCTGACTACACTGTTTATCAACTCAGTCCTCACGGCAACCTTGTGAGGCAGTCACTATTATCAGCTCCACTTTCCAGATGGGAAAACTGAGGCACAGGGAGGCTAAGCACTTTGCTAGTATATGATGGGGCTGGGACTGGAACTCAAGTGGCCTGGCTCATGCTCTCGACCACTCCATGGTGTTCCTGGCTTGGTTAAGGAGACTTGAGGCCTCTCACAGCCAACCGGGGGAGAGGTGAGTCTCTGCTTGGGTTCTGATCCCCCCTACGCTGTGTGTGGTCTTGGGCAGGTGTCTCACATAGGTGTCTCAGTTTCCCCAACTGTAAAATGGGGATGAGAACAGTCCTCCCCAGAGGCTTCTTGTGTGGATTCAAGGAGCTTTGCGGGAAAGGGCTAAGGGCCCAGGGCCAGCACACAGGGTCCAGCCATGAGTAGTAACAGTCTAGGGAATGACGTCCCCAAACATTTAATCTTTTGGAAATCAGGAAGTGAGTAGTTAAGTTTTCTAGAAACTGAGGCTTTTGGATATAGACCCAAAAGCATCGTATCAAATACAAACAGGCTGGGTGGGGAGCAGGACAGAGAGGGAGGACATAAAGATAAGGATGCTCTGGCCACCAGGCCAGACAGGCGGGGACAGGAAGGCCACAGCGGCCAGAGACTGACTGGGCTTCATCACAGTTCCCCTCCTGGCTGGGACTGGGGGCTGGGGCAGCCATGCCTGGATGCCTCCTTCCTTCTCTTCACCTCAGGCACACCCAGTGGGATGCAGGGAGCCCTCAGCTCACAATGCCCCCATATCAAGGCAACAACTCCCTAGAGCTGTCCAGAGGTCCAGCTAGAGACCCCGTCTCAGTCACAGACTCAGCTCCTCCCTGGTGGCTTCACAGAATGAGGCCAAGGAGGACAAAACTAAAAGATCTGGCTCCTCGGTGACCCTCAGGATGGGGGACACCTGGCATCCTCATCCCTGGGGTGGTCGTCAGGGAAGGCCAGATGCTGACCGCTCCTGGTGTAGTGGATAAACCAAGTCCAGCCCTTCCTGTCCCGCTCCGGCATGGCACCGAGCCCCAGGGAAGTCAGGTGGGAGATTGGCCAGTGACCCAAAGACAGCCAAGCATATGGCCTGCATCACCCAACCCCTCCATCTGAAATCTCCTAGTGTCCTCCTGGGCCAGAGCTGCTGCCATCACGGGAAGAAGAAAAAGAAAAAGAAGAAAGGAAAACAAAGGCCAGATCCATCTTCAAAGCTGCTGCCTCCTCCGCAGAGGTCCTGGCTGGAGATGGAAGCCAGCCAGGCTTACCGAAACCAAACTTCAAGTTCAAAGGGAAGTTATCAGAAAACCACCTTCAGGTTCAATGTTGCCTTTCAAGTTCCACTTGATAAAACCCAAAGAAAAGAAACCTCTGTCCCTGCTCTCCTTCCCTGGAGCACCCCTCCTCCTGACACCCTCAGGTCCTCCCCTGCCTGCCCTCCTTTCTCCTCTCCCAGGGCTGGAGGGAAACATCCCCCTCCATCCCTTATCTTTTTCATGTCTTCTCCAAAGACCAAGGCACCCTGACCTGTCCTCTCTTAACCAGTGGGTCCCATCCCTCAGTCCATCCAGCTCAGATGTCCACCAGGGGCCCCTATCCAGGGGCCAGGCACAAATGGGCAGTAAGACTGGCAGCCACCTGCCTTGGGGTCTAGGAGCCAGGAACAAAGACAGTCAGCACCGCTTTGCCCCCACCAAAGAGAGCCTTTCTCCTCCTCACTGTCCCCTGCCCAATGGCCAGAAGAGGTATCAGAAAGCTATGCAGACTCCAATGCCAGGGGCCGGGGCTGTGTACATCCACAGGTGAACCCTCTGAAACCAAACAACGTCAAACTGCCACCCGGCCCCAGCCATCCCTGTGCGGAACAGATCACCCTCCCTCCACCCCTCCATCCTCGGGCTTGTAGGCAGGTGGGAGAAGGGTGAATGGGGGTCACTGCAGGCTGCCTGGGGCCAACCAGCCAGATAAGAGCAATAGTTTTGTCAAGATGGGTTTTAGCACTAGAGCCCGAGCCCTGCGCCTGTCCCTTACTCCTGTTCAGCCCAGTGATGATCTTTTGTGGGGCATAATTTCGGGGGACTCCGATCATTCTTCAGTGGCCACAGTACTAGCACTGCTAACCTGACAGCAGGAAGGAAAGCAGTGGAAAGGGTAGGAGAAAAATGGAGGGAAGGGACAGACTGAGGAGGAAGCAAAGCCCCTCCCTGCCCATGGAGTACCCTTGGGTGACCTAGAGCAGGGACTGGCAAACTACAGCCCGTGAGCCAAAGCCAGCCCACTGCCTGTTTTTGTCAGTAAAGTTTTACTGGGACACAGTGACACTCACACCCAGTGTATGTGGCTGCTTAGCCAAAGATCATGGCTGAGTTGAGAAGCTGCAAGAGACCCTCCAATGCCCACAAAGCTTAAAATATGTACTTTCCTGAAAGCCCTTGACAGAAAAGTGTGGGGATCGCACCTTAGGTCAGTACAGCTCTGCACACCCACCAGCGTACATCCTTGACAGGCACAGTGCATGCTGAACTTCACCTGCTGCTCACCTGCTTAACCAGAAACCCTTGTGCAGTACACAACCTGCCCAACCATACACAGTAGCTATGGAAGAAAGAAAATGTCAACTATGCTTTCTTAAAACCAAATCTTAGCTCAGACAGGTCTGGAGCAATGTGTGAAGCGCCTTCCTTTGGAAGCTGTTTTCTGTCCCTCCTCTCATCATGGCCACAGCCACAGCCACGAGGAGCCAGCCGGCCGGCTGTGTTTACCAGATGATGGCTCTGTCCCACATTAGCTCCCAACCTGGCATCTCTCCACCCCCAGCAACTGCCAGATTAAATGCATTACTTGACCATCTTCACCCGGCTCCCTTTGATGTTCCCTTCTCAAGCTTCAAAATACCTTTTGGAGGGAGATCAGACAGCATTAAACAGAATTACTAATTAATTAAGCAAAGTTAAATTTTAAACACTGTTTGTTGTGTTAGCCAAAAGCCTGAACAGAACAGACTTCTTTTCCTCCACTGAGATCAAAGACAGTCTCTTCCCTCTCCCCTCCCCCAGTTTAAAAAAAAGGGGGTTGGGTGGGGTGGGGAGGAAGAGAGAAAGAAAGAGTGCTTGAGGAGCACTGAGCACAGGGAGAGTAGGAAATACCTGAATGGGGGCAACTTTGATCACGGGTGCCCCACGCCTACCCACGGACCCAACGGGTGGCATCCGGGGCTCATTTGGGACCGCACGCTGGGAGACCCATGGCCACTTTCCTGGGACTGTTTACCCAAGCAAATAACAGCAACCCAGGGAGCAGAATGGCACCACCCAAACAGCGTGAGAAGAAGGGCTGTGAAATAAAACAGACCCACCCTCCCAAGATCCTACCCTCCTGAGCTAGATGAGCCCCTCGGGGCTCTTCCCCCTGAGCTTGGGGTCAGGGTCATTTGGGGTCATTGGGAGACTGGCTCTGAGAAGCGGGCTATGCACTGTACAACTCTAGGGGGCGCCGTTCACATGCTGGCCATCCTAGATTTGTTTATTGCTTCTGACATTTTTCCGACAGATGGCAGAAAGGTGTCTTGAGGAGGGGCCCTTTTTTCCAATTTGCACAAATGCACCTGTTGCTAGCAGAATGCTGTCTAAACCCATTCAGTCTAGCACTTTATTCTGCAGTCCTCTCTGGGATCTTCTGATGGCTTCACAGGAGCCTGCGCATCCATGCAGCCAGAATGCACGTTTCTTGAGAGCTGGGGCCCGGCAGGCTACTGCCCCTGGGGGTACAGCCTGTCCCATACATGCACAGAGCAGACACTCCATCTCAGTGTGCTCCACTGCACCAAATCCCACGGGTGGAAGGCTGTATCACAAACACCGTGAACTCTAGCGTGATTGACATTGGTAACCGGCATGGGAAAGAAGGGGGTTTAAAAGGGGTGGGTCTCTTCCTGAATCCCAGACTTCAGCTAAAATCCCAACCCTGGATGATATCAGCAAGTGCCAGCTTACTTTAACACAATCCAGAAAGGCCTGGTTGATATTAAACTTTGGAAGAAGAGACAAATTTGAAACACGGTATGACTAAATCAGCCCCACCAAAGACCAGAAATGACTAATACTCAGAGGCGTGGCGGACACCTCTCTTATCCCAGATACCTGGCAAGTTCTTCTCAGTTGATACAACATAAGATTTAACACAAGCCAGAGCTTCCTGGCTGGAGTTTGGACACTTGCCTTAATGTATCCACAGGCCTTTCTAAATTGTCCACGTCCAGATTATCTGCTGCAAATATTTTAGTCTCAGAGTGGCTTGCCAGGATGTTTCTGACTCCCCAACCCTCCAGCAGCAGCTGTTAGAGGGAATGCAGATGAATTTCAATATTAGCCTACGCCAAATATAATTAGGAGGGGAAATCTGCTGCCCGTAAAAAGAGAAAGATATCATATGCGCATTCCAGGCCAAATGGTTTCTGGAGGCTCTCCTTGGGGAATGAGGGTCCTAAAGATACACATATCCGTTCATCCATGCACACAGCAGCGGGCCATGCAGGGGATGCTCGTGAAGTCAGTGGGTACACACATTATTTCATTAAGTCCTCTTAATAACACCACAGAGGGTGTTATGTTATTTGCATTTTACAACAGGAAACTAAGTTTGAAAAACAAACGTGATCGAGCCACATCCTTCCTGCTGTCTCTCAGTCCTGACTCTCCGCGGAGCTGCTTTTCTCTGCCAGGAAAATTTTCTCTGTCTCTCCAACTCCTGCTCATTCTTCAGGTCTTCTGTTGAAGCTTCCTACTTCTGAGGTGCACGCCTTCACGCCCTCAGGAGCCAGGTTAGGTTTCCCTGCTCAGTGATCCCTGGTTACCCCATTTTTTTTTATTTGGGGAGGGGGGAATTGGGTTTATTTATTTATTATTTTATTTTTAGAGGAGGTACTGGGGATTGAACCCAGGATCTCATGCATTCTAAGCACGCACTCTACCATTTGGGCTATACCTTCTCTCCTTGTTCCCCCAATATTATCATTATTCATTTAACGGAATCCTCCTCCTACTGCTCTGCTATGTAGTGCAGCACCTGTCACACTAGACACAGGGGTTTCACCACCACCATCATCAAAATGAAACAGCAATCAGGAGCAGAATCAGGACTGGAACCCAGAAGGTATGGAAACATAACTAAAATCCCAGTTTCCTGCCTCCTCAGCCACTGGCCTCGCCACTGTCACATCACAATAGTTCACACCTGCTCCCGCCTATCCCGAAACCATTCTCCTCCTTCCGATAATAGAATCCGGGTTTTCTCTCGTGGACTGCCCCTCCCCCATCTCAAGCCATGTGGCTTATCGGGGGCTGATCCCACCCCAAGCTTCCGGGATGCACCCAGCACCCAGACCCGACCACCTTCTTTCATCCTCATGGCCATGTGTCCTAGGTCAGTGCCAGAGGAGAGTTCATGGTGAAGCTGACCAAGATAAAAGTTTCTGGGCCCCTGGCCTGCACGGGTCCCTTCCAAGTTGGAATGTGTTCACATGGTTGTTTGTTTCTGTGACATTTTCAGAATCAGGTCTTTTATCCTCAGTCTGTTAAGAACGCTGTCTCTCTCCACGCTGACTTTCCGGATGTCTCTTTGTGTCACGTGGTGTTGGAGTGAACACAGGCATTTCTGGAATCGAGCTAAGGGGAGGTTGAGTTGGGGACCTATTTATTTAGGCTTAGAGGGAAATATATCTATATTTAATATAAATATAGAGTGAGTCCATCATTGTGAAAGAGAATCATGTGTTCTTTTACTTAAAGGAGGCCCCCCAGATTGGATAAGCTTTGGGTCCCATGAAACCTAGACCTACCTTGGCCAGTAAAGTGAGAATCAAGTTTTGCAAGAAATAATGGACTAGGGGGCTCTCTTTCACCCGTGATGGCTCATCCTAGAGCTGGGCAGTCATTTGTGCACCTTAGTGGGAGAGACTAACAGCACACAGAGAGACGTGATGGAGAGAGAGAATGAATGTGTGTGGGTGTGTGCGCGCGCGCGTGCACACACGTGCATTTGCATGTGTTGAAGACATGGTTTGAGCTCCTGGATCCAGCCAGCCCCTCTTAGGCAAGATCTACCCCTAGGATTTTTCCATTTCATGAGCCAGATCTTAAGTGAGCTTGGGTTGAGCATCCAAAAGAACCCAAAGAATCCCAACCTAACGATCCATCACTCAGAGCCCCTGCCTGCTTTTCAGGAAAAACAAAACCACCACCAGAACAGTAATTGACCCCATGCAGTCCTCTGGAAGGTGGTTTCCGGCTGGTTCCACCAGTGGTGTCCACTCCTTCCTGGGTCTTTTTCTCCACATTCCTGCCTCCTCAGGTCACATTTTTCTGTAAGCAGATTTTATTTAAGGGCCAGTTGTGACTGAGGGGAAAGAAGAAAGGGGGGAAAAAATCTGCCCAACAAATAGCATTCTGGCCTTTTTTTCTCATCAGAGCCTAAGGTTGATGGCTACTCTGCTCTGAGGTTTGAATAGGATTGAGACGAACCATCTGTTGGGGGAGGGAGGGGGGAACGCCAGGAGAGGGCGAGGGAAAGGGAAAAAAGCCTTCTTTGGGCTAAAAATACCACGGCCCTTCCACTCTCCCCCCATCCCCGCCCAAGTTAAAACATGTGATGAAATTCAACTTTAAAAATCTAACCCCGAGCTACTTGAAACTATGAAAGCCTCCTCGGTATCTGACACAAGTCAGAATTTCCACTGTTCAAGCTGAGCTTTTATGAAGATCAGACTTGAGAGAAACTGCTGTCACTGCTGCAACCGGGCTTCTGGGGGGACCGCAGTGGAGTGGAGTCGGGGCGACCGACGCGCGCCAGCAGGACAGGTTCTGAACTGAGGGAGAGAAGCCAGCGGGGTGGGGCCCGCCTGCCCCCTCCGTCTGGGGGTCTCCGCTGCTCCTCAGTGAACTCCCCTTCCTCTCAGACTTCCAGGGAACCGCCAGCCAGCCCCACCGATCGAAAAGCCTTGCCCGGGGCTCCTGTGGAGCTGTCTGTGGCCCCTTCCAGAGAACCTGAGAAGTCCTCTCTCTTTCTCTCCCCCCACAACTGCCCTCCTGAACTCCAGACCTGGGGTCCAACTGTCTACTCAGCATCTCGACTTGGACGTCAAACAGGAATCTTGAACCCAACACATCCAAAAACAAAAGCCTTCACCTCGAAGTGACACCACCAATTCCTTAGTTCCTTAAGCCCAGACTCTAAGGTGTACCCGGGACCCCTTTCTTTCCCTCATCCACCTCCTCCCCACCACACCTCCGTCTCCCACCTCTTCTGCCCCTCCCCCAGACCCATCCACTTCTCTCCAGCCCCCCAGCTCCCAGGTGAGTCCAATGCCATCCCATCGCCTTTCCCCTGCACTCCCCAATCACCTCCTGCTTTCATTGCTTCCTTCCTCCCCCTGAAAAACCCATCCTTCCCAGCAGCCCCAATTATCTCCTTAAAATGGAAGTCAGAATCTGGCATTCACCTACCTCAAAACCTTCCAACAGTTCCTTTTCATAAGCAGCATGAGACTCAAGCGCATGGCCCCACCCTGGTCGGCTGCCCCACCCTCCTCTCCAGAGCCTCCCTTCTGTTCTTCCCTAAACCCCACATCCTTCCACCCAGGGGCTGTGCTCACTTCAACTGGCTGCTCTCCCTTCCCGTCCTCCCAGGGCTGGCTCCCTCCACCATCTGCATCTCCGCTGAAATACCACCTCCTCAGAGAGGTCTGTCACACTCCACCCTTCCCTGGGTTTTACCTCTTTGAGAAGCACCACTCCCAGAACCTTGCATGCTCACTTCCTGGATGATTTATCCACTGCCTGTCCCCCTCCCACCAACAGTCTGACAGCAAGGGCCACCTACCTGTTTGTGGCTGGAACCCAGGGCGCAGCAGGGCCCCACACCTGCAGCAGGTACTCCGTAAATACTCACTGAATAAGGAGGTGTTAAAGGCCTGAGTTCTGTTCCCACTCCGCTGTGTGACCTTGGACAGGTCACATCCCCTCTCTGGGCCTCAGATTTCCTACCACAAATGAAGGGAACTAAAGGCCTCCCAAGGGCTCCTCTGCTCAGTGAATGGTTGACATCTCACACCTGGGAGCCTGGATGGACTGGAGCGGGGTACATGGGACCTGCCTGGGGGCCTGACTTCAGTTAACTGCGTGGTGGTGGCTTCATTCATCCAGTGAGTACAGCTGGTCCCTGACTTGCGATTTTTCAACTTTACAAAGGTGTGAAAGCAATACGCATTCAGTAGAAACTGTACTTCGAATTTCAAATCTGGATCTTTTCCAGGGTCTGGTGACCTGCAGTATGGTCCCCTCTTGTGATGCTGATAGCAGCAGTGAGTCAGGATCCTGACTCCAGGGGCTCTTAGGGGCTTTTAGTCCTGAATGAAGGCAGGACCAGAAGGCAGGACTGGGTTCTGTGGAGTCAGCTTTCTATAGAAGTAGCCAAGCTGAATCAGCCACACGATCACGGGGCACACAACCCATACACTGACACCCATCCCGCACCCAGACAACCATTCTGTTTTTCACTTCCAGTACAGTATTCAACAAATGGCATGAAGTATTCAACACTTTATTGTAAACAGGCTTTGTGTAAGATGATTTTTCCCTAGTGTAGACTAGCATGAGTGTTCTGAGCACGTGTAAGGCAGGCAAGGCCACGCTATGATGGTCAGCAGGTTGGATGTATGAAATGTATTTTCGAGTAACGACATTTTCAACTTATAATGGCTTTATCGGGACATAACCCCATCATAAGTCAAGGGAGATCTGTATTTACTGAGCTCTTACGGCATGCCAGACTATGTCACGCACTGGGAGTAGAAGGAGACATTCAGAGATTCTAATAGGATTAAAGAAGCTTTGAAAATAGGCCCTCTTTGATCTGGACTAGTAAATAATTACAAACACCAGTTGGCCCCTCATCAAGAAAGATGGACCCAGGAACAAGAGTCACGGCAGCTCGCAGACATTGGCATACTCTGTACCAGGGCTGTTCTCTGGGCTTCCATAAATAAACTCGCTGTCTTCATAGGAACTCTGAGGAAGAAGTGCTATGGCTGCCCCCAACAAGAGACTGGGGAAACTAAAGCACAGAGGAGTTAAGTGAGTCACTCAAGGTCACACAGTGATTTGTAAACCAGGCTGGATCTGGGGTCTGACTTCAGAATAAAGGGAGGAGGGCGCCTCTCATGCACTCTGATAGGGTTGGAAGAAGACAGGGCTCGGTGGTGCAGACTGGGACAGGTCCTGAGCTCACAGTGGGGCTGCTCCACCTTCCGGGTCTCAGTCCTAACACCGCTGCCCTGCTCGGCAGGACCTGCCGCTCCAGGTACAGCCACCCTCAGGCGAGGGAAGCAGAGAACCCACAGACCTGCCAGGCCAAACCCGAGCTGAGCCAAAGCGAGGCCTGCCTGGCAGCAGCCCTGGGAGCCTGGAGGGAGGGCCTGGCCCCCAGGATAGAGGCCACCTGACTCCAGGGACTTTGAGGGGCTTTTAGTCCTGAATGAAGGCAGGACCAGCAGGCGGAACTGGGTTCTGCAGAGTCAGCTTTCTACAGAAGATGTCAAGCTGACTGCACCCTGCCCGCTTTCAGCCGTAAGCAAAGAGGTGGAAAGACAAGAAACAGCCATGCTGCTGAGGGTCCGTGGGCAGAGGCCGAGGATGAGAGGGAGGAGTGAGCCAAGAGGCTGGGCAGGGGTGAAGTCGGGTCACGGCACTCGGTGCGGGGGGAGGGGCCCCAGAGGGAGGGGCCTGAGACCACTTACAGGTATTCCCCGCCTGACTGACGGGCACAGAGCAGTAGTGTCGTCAATGCCGGGTCAGGAGGACACCCCCAGACACAGCGCGTCCTGGAGGCTGCTCAGGGTGACACAGGTCTGCCAAACAGGCCTGGCACCAATGTCCACCTTAGGCCACAGGCAGCCACCACTTGTCATCCTGCCCAACTGCAGAGGTGGGGACGGCAGGTGGTAGTGGAGTGAAGTGTGGGGTGACCGTCCCTGGTCCTCAGTGTCCTGCGGGGTCAGCAGAGGAGGGTCCCTCTCCCCTTCCCCTGCAGCCGCAGGTCCTGCCTGCCACGCCTGCGGCCTCTGGAGTGCGGGACTCTTCCTGCTCACTTTGTTCTTGCCACAGTTCAAAAAGAGCTCCCAGCCCCAGCCCTCGCTCCCAGCCCAGCCTTAATCTCCCATCCCTCGAGCTCCCAGCTGGCCAGTTAAGGCAGTTAAGACGCTGGATTAGGGGCCGGCTTTACATAACAACGCAGGAGCTAAAGCCGTCCTCTCCTGGGATGGCTAAAAGACTTCTTTTTATCTTCACGCCTCAGATGGCCTTTTTCCTCCCTTAACAGCCCTCCAGCCGGCCAAGAGGCAATGAACTTGGCCAACAGGAAGACAAAGAAGAGATTCAGGCTTCAGCTTGCTCTCCCTTGGCCCGGAGCACAGAGGGATGCCCGCAGCCCCAATTCTGGGGCCAGGTGGATGCTTCTCTGTGGCCAGGACTTGGCAGCACCCATTCTCACCAGGCCTGGCCATGGGGTGGCCTGCCGTCCACAGCCATGTCCTCCATACTGGGGGGTAGGGGGTGGCCTTGGACCCAGAGCCAAGGGTGGCCGGAGGACCACAGACAGTCACTGGGGCCAGCATCCCTTCCAAGGAGTCTCAGGAGCGACACAGGCAGCCCCACGCCACTGCTTTATTTACTTATTCTTCTCGCTTTTTAACTCTGTTGTGAGTCTCCCATTTCAAAGGAATATATGATTACATTCTTCTTGTAAAAGTTAAAAGATTAATTACAGTTAATGCTACAAACCTCTTTGACCACGCTTTCCAGTTTTAGTCTCCTCCTCCCCTGCCCAGAAGGAGCCACTGTTTTTGTCTGTCTAGACCTCCAGCTACACGATAATATATAGATGTATGTGCTATTCACTCATGTATACAAGGAAATACAGAGTACTGCCCACGCCCTTTTTTACGTAAAAGATAACATACTGTTTATAACAGACATTTTTGTCTATGCATATATCTAACTGCGTCTTTCTGCAACCTAGTCTGTTTTACACTTTGTGCTTCTGTGTGAGCTTTTGTTTGAAGAAAGGGGCTGGAAACTTGAAAACCTAGTCTAACCCCTAGTTGGGAAACTGAGTCGGACTAGTGGCTCCCCTTCCCTTGTCAGTGGTGGCATCAATGTGCCCAGACACCATCCAGGCAAGGCACCCTGGCTGCCCTCAAAGCTCGACCTGTAGCTGTCAACCATGGGGACAGATCACGTGCCACCAACCTCAAGCCCTTTTCCCGACAGGAGCTGGGAAGCTTGGGCACCTCATATTTATTCCCCATCTGTCAGCCAGTGTTTGTCAGTGCCACCCCCGCCCCCCACAGCAGTTCATCCTCCCTGTAAGGTGCCCATATCCTCTGAGCATCCACCAAATCCAGCTCCATGTCCCCAAGCATCATGTTACCAAAGGCAGGGGACCCAGAGAGGGAGGAACTTGGCCAAGGTTCACGGCAAGTCACTGCGGGAGCTGGGAGGAAGCCAGGTCCACGGGTTCCTAGGCCAAGTGTTCTTTCTACTTCATTACAACAGGACTCATGCTCTGAATGCAGTGACTGAACAAAGTACTCTACCTTTCAGAAAGAGAGGTTGATGCCATAGGCAGGCCATTTCATGTCTACAGGGAAAGATGCCTCATTTGAAATCAATTACATGATTTCAGACTGAGCCTCAATGGACAGAAGTGACTCGTGTTTTGCAGGAACCAGGGACTCAATAAATGATGAATAGATAGATAGGTGGATGATAATTGGAGGATGGTTAAATGGATTAAGGAATGAGTGATGGATGATGAATAGTTGGGCAGAGGATGGATTATGGGTGGCTGAGGAATAGCTAAGGGCTGGCCAGCTGATGGGTGAGTGACAAAAGAGGAGGCAGATGAATGAACAGGCAGTGATGGAAGGATAGGTGGGTGATAGGGGGAGCAACAGATGGATGGATAAGTGTTGGATAAGTGGGTCATGGATTATTGGGTGGGTGATGAGTGAGTAATGGGTGGATGAATGAACAGATAGATAAATGGACAGATGGATGATTGGATGGATAGTGAATGGCTGGTGGATGGAATAGATGGGGAGGCATAATTGAACAAGAGAATAAAGTTGCTAAGTTCCCCAGTGAGTGAGCAAATGAATAAGTAAGTGGAATGAATACTGAAGCCCATGTAATCCACATGGGGTGGGGGTGGGGGGGGGGGGTCACCTCAGTCCCCAGGGACATCCTGCAGACCTTCACCTGACTCCCCAGATCTTCTCTAGGCCCCAAGTCCTGGCATCTCTCCACAGAGCCAAGGATGACAACTGAGGGTTGGGAGAGCCCAGGGAACAATGAGAATCAAAGCCCCTGAGCCCCTGAGTGTAGCTACCAGATCCACAGGCAAACACGCTCAAGGCAAACACCCCAGAGCCTGGGCAGAGTCATGTCCACGTGACTCCTCCCGCCTCTGTGCGGGATCTACTTGTATCTGAGCAAAGTCTGACAGATATCTGGGTCCCCAACCAGCTTCCAACTCCTGGGCCACTGCGTGAGTCTCTTAAAACAGTGCTTGTCAAAGTGCAATGTGCATACAAGTCACCTGGGGAGCCTGTTACAGAACAGGATAGGGGCCAGGGATTCTACACTCAACACAGCTCTCAGGCCCAACGTGGCCACAGTCCTCGGGTCTGGCCCAGGCTCCCCTCCAGAACCTCCTGGCACAGACTACTCTCCTCTCAAGGCCCTACAGGACCCTCAAGGCCCGGATTCCCCCCAGAGACCCCTGGGTGCCCAGCTTTCCTGCCAGCTACCTGTCCTGGTCCCGGTAGAGAGGACTTTACTGTCCTACAGGTGCCCCAGTTTGGCAATTCTCTCCTCTGTTTCTCAGTAAAAAAGGGAAATGCTATCTCATCTATTAAGTGTTTTCTAATGCCAGCCAGTCCTTGCACCAACGCAGGGACTCAAGCAGGAAAAGGCCCTCATTCTTATTCTACAAACGTGGAAACTCAGGCTTAGAAAGGGGATGTGGCTCCCCAAAGCCAAATCAGCACACCAGAGGCCAGCCGGCCCTCTACTGAAGGGTCCTAATTCTGTCTGCACTGTGCTGCTTCCCCTTGAAGAAAGAATGGAGTGAGAGCAACAGAGGAGAGCAGTGAGGGGCTGGGGTGCGTTTGTGTGTGTGTGCACGCCTGTGCTCCATCCAGGTGGGTGACGTGAGTGGAAAAAGGGGGAAATACAAGGACTACTTCGTGCAGTGCTTGCTACATGCCCAGCCTGCTTGAGGGTCCTATGAGTGGTTACTGTGATCACCCTCAGTGGGGAATCTGCAGTCAAACAGCCTGTCCAGGACCCCACAGCTGATACAGGGCAGAGCCAGTATGAGAACTTGTGTGGTCGGGCTCCACCCCAGGCATGTCCCTAAGAGGTGCTTTACTTCCCCTTTGCTCCTCACTCCACCTACCCCTAGACCACCCCTATCAAGAGTCAGAGTCCTGTCCTCCACCTGGTTTGCAAATTTTCTGGAGGAGACGTGGGGCATGAGGTGGACCAGATGGCCCTTTTCCACTTCACTGCCCTTAGGAAGGGAGTGATGGACTCTAGTACCTTCTAGCCGAAAGTCTTCCTCTTCTTCCTCGCTGAGCGTTTCTCTGAAAACTTCGCCCACAAGCTCCTAGAGAAAGACAAAGCAGGGATATTAAGGAAGTATCGGGGTCAGATAGGAACCTAGCATTGTCACCATCAAGGTGGTATCATGAATGTGTGAGCGGCTGGATGCAAAGAAGCAGGGACCCCGTTCTGATTCTTCTGATGGGAACTTAGGTCAACTAGGTAGATTCTATCACACATGAACAGTTAATTATTGCACTGCTTTTTAGGAAGTAAGTTTTTCCTCAGTCTACAGCCCGCTATGGAGCACTACACCGGACCACACTTCTCTCTCAGAAAGGGAGTTCGACCCCCTACCCTGGAAAAAGACAAAGACAAGATGAGAAAATGTCCCTCCTCTATCCCTCTGAGGCACTTTATGGATCAGGACCACAGCTTCCCCTCTGAGTTCCAAGAAGAGATCCCAATTTGGACCCTTCCCGTACCAGAGGGGCCCAGGTGGTGCGTCTTGGTGGATTTATCAAGAGGGCATGGTGTGCTGGTAGGGCAGGTGCCGACTACCCTTAACATAAACTCCAACTCTTTAGCACAACATCTAGGAACCTACAGGCTTTGGCACCAGCTGACTTCAATCACACCTCCCGCATCTCCCCGACACACACACCTTCCAGCAACTAGCCTGACCCTTGCACACGCCTTGCCTTGGTTCCCACGTGTGAGTTTAAAATGTCTGGTATCTCATCCCACATGGCAGAGCTGCTCCCAATCAGCCTGGTCAGGCTACCACCCAGGTGTTGTCAGGTTGGCAAGGGGAGTTTGCTCAGTCCACGGGCTGGGAAATTTTCGGGATGTCAATAAAGGTCCGATCTAGCTGACCCCACCCCAGCAGGACCACCTAGACAGGGAGGAGAGCCACTCGTCAAGCTGTCTTCCGTATTTATGGGTATTCTGCCAAGAGGAATTCCATGATCAAAAGAGATTGTTTGAAACAAAGTTAAACAAGATCCCTTACTGCAGGACTTACTACGCTAAAGGACACTGAGGATCTCAAAGTAGCACTCTATGTTGCATACCCCAAACCTACTCAGACCACAAAGTTTTGTTTTTCAAAAGCATTACATGGGATTAGTGTTCTGAGGAACCCACGGTGGAAAATGTTCCCCTTTTGGGGGAGAAATGAGGTTTGGTTGGGGGCGGGGTCCACAATGCTTCTCTCTTGATATCCACAGTGATGCCAGGCAGTGCTTCTCCAACCACAAAGTGACAAGCGATTAAAAAAAAAAGCCCAAACTCAGCAGCTGTCACCAAGTTCTCTTTTTGGGGGAAAAAAAAAAGTATAAAGAAAAAGAAAAAAACACCCTCTTCTTGAAAAATTAAAAGAAAAAAAATCCTGCACTGGAGATGCTTTAAAAGAAAAACCAGTGCTCGCCTTGATTAACAAAAGAAAAACAATGCTTTCTCTAGTTGATCTTATCAATTGGACACAGCTGGAGAGAAGTCTCGTGTGTGTTTTTAAAGATGAACAGCTAACAATTTATGGATTAGGGCTGGTCTTCTCTGTTCTCATTCTTCTTTCAAATTGTTCTGGGGCATTACACACTCTCTCGGAGGTTGTTAAAATGTGGTCATTCAGACTCTTGGTGTCCCATGGACTTCAAAACCAGGCTGCTTTATTCCTCGAGTCAGGATGGCTTCTCTCTCCTCCTCTACCAATTATAATCACCGAACACTTCCTGGGCTTGTAAACTGGCTGTTTGTGTTAACAGGGCTGGAGTTGACAGGGGGACTGGGAGACGGTGACAGGAAAGGGCGGCACTCGGCTGGCATCATTAGATGGCTGGGACGCCCCGGCAGCCAATTAAAGCCCATCTTTCATGCCGGAGGAAGACGGATGCCGCTTCCCAGAAAGGCTGGCAGGCAGCACTTCCTCACAGGAGCAGGCGACCATCTTCAAGGGAAGCAAGAGACCTGTTCACGCTGGTGCCTTGAGGAGGGCGGGATCTGGCGGTGACCTCGGCCGTCACCTTGACCGCTCCTGGCAAGGCTGACAGGACCCGTGAGATGGATACTTTTGGGAACTTGCATCTTTTTACTGGTATACTCAGAGAAGTTTAAAGGCTCCAAATGTCACCACCAACAAAGCAGCCGTCTGGAAGTCCCATAACGATGCCTCTCGGTGTGTCTAATGCACCCACAGTCATCACTCTGATGGCGGCTTCAATGCTCTCAGAGAAGAACTGTCTGCTGGGGGGACCTAGCTCTCTGACATATTAAAGATATGTCTCTGCACATTAAAGCAGAGTTCTGGCAAGTTCTGGGGTCGCCTTCTTCCTGCTAAATCTTACCCTGCTCTGTACAACACAGCGAAATCTCCTCAGCTCTACAGTCTGCTGACACACAGTGCAGAGCAGGTGCTCAACTGTGGCAAAAATTCATTTCTTCCACTGACCCAGACAGCCTGGGACCTGAGAAGTGCAGTGTCTGTGGCCCTCAAGCTTTGAATCACTGGGCCAGAGGCAACACAGAATGCTAAGCCAGACATAGGATCACATCCTGGTTCCACCGCCTCCCACGCCCTTGGATGTGCGGCCAGCCACTGCCTTCTGGGAACCTCAGTCTACTTACCTATAAGTGGGCACATGGATAAACTATAACAATAACAAAACAGCTGACGCTTATTATGCATTTCCTACGTGCCGGGCACCATGCCAAGCACTTTATACATGTATTATCTCCCTCCATCATAACAACAGCCCTGCTCTTTCTATCTCTCAAGGAGCACATGCTCATAAAACTGATTTGCAAATTGTAAAGTGAGAGGTGTAACTGTTATTGTTTTCTTTGACAAAGTGCCCCATCCCTCAAGGAACGAGACAGGACAATAATGCTAACGACGGTCACTTACATCACCAAGTACTCACGGTGCATGAGGCACCGACTGACAGAATATTCACCAGAACCTCCAGAGAACGGGGTTCCCAGCAGCCCTGGGTTTAAATGAGGAGGAGGCTCCAAGAGGCCAAGCAACTGTCTCTGGATCATCAGCAGAGCCAAGACTTGAGCCAGCTCCTAGTGGTGCCTGGCCTGAGCCCGGACAGTGGAATCAGGGCTCCCATGGGCATGGGGACAGAGGTGGCCCAGAGTCCCGGCACTTGTCAGGGACCAAGAGTCATGCTTATGGAAGTGCAAGAAAACAGCCCAGCCAGCAGCTCCAGTGGGTCAGGGGCCAAGTACTCCCAGCTGCCCTGCAGGACTCAAAGGCCCCACGGCTCCTCCCCACTAGGTTTAAGACTGGACCAGGCTATGGCTGGGAGCCTCTGCATGCAAGGTTTGGGGCCAGGCCCTCAGGACCATCCTGCAGGAAGGCACTCAGACCCCCTCAACAGCCACGAGCCCCAGTGGGAGCCCCAGCACAGAGGGTATGGGGAATGGAACTGGCATTATTCAGACCTTGGTTCAAAGCCCAGCTCTGCCTCACATCAGCTGGCCATCTGGATGAAGGAGCTTTATCCCCCAGTGTGCCTCAGTCTCCCCATCGGTACACAGGGAGGACGGCACTCACCCAGTCTCAGGGCGGGTGTGAGGACTAACTAAGTCATTGCACATCAAGTACTGAGCGTTATACCTGATACCACGACTGGGGCTCGGCAGACAGTGGTTACTGCTTATTGCTTCTACTCTTATTGTCAAAAGGCCACCGGAACATTGCTGGGAGAAGCTGAAAGGCCCAAGGTGCCCTCGCATACACGGAGAAACATGTTCTTGTCCTGCCTGGTGCATATTTTTAGTGCTTTGCGTTTAATCCCCATGGCAGTCCTTTGAGGTGGCACCATTATTATCCCCACTCTACAGGTGAGAAAACTGAGGCACAGAGAGGTTAAGTGACTTGCCCAAGGTCACACAGCTAGTAAATATCAGAGCCAGGACTGAAAGCAGGCTGCCTGGTTCCAGGGTTCTTACTCTTCACCACTGCCCTAGAAGAAGCTGAGTATGGGGCTTGGTATGCAGTGACTGCCCTTCACTGCTTCCTTTGTCCACTCAGCCGTCACTCTGGCCCCTGGTCCCAGCCCCCGCTCCTCTGGCCTCTAGGACAGTCAGCCTCAGCCTCTGCTCCAAATTCTGATCAAAGACCTTCCTGGATACCCAGACGTCCTGCCCCGGCAAGCTTGGTGTCAGGCTACCCTCTGCCCAGTGGCCAGGTTTGGTGGCTTCTCAGGCCACAGGGCCCAGAGCCTGCCTCCTTCCTGAGTCCCAGCACTGCCCCCTCCTCTGCCCCACACTGGGCCCCAGGAAGAGAGGCCAGCTCCTCCGGGTGCTGAGTGTGCAGCCAGCACCAGCCCAGAGCCCAGGACTGCAGGCACAAGGCCTTATAAGGCCTCCAGGGAAGGGAACCCACATCAAAGTAGGGCCTTGGGGAGCGGCTGGAGTTCGGTTGGGGTTTTTCCTCTTTGTCTTTGAGACTTCATACTCCTGAGCTTAATATCTTCCCCCACCGCTGGCCCCAACAGTTCTTTGTCAATCTTTCTGTTCTCTAAGAGCTAACAGATGTTGGTGCCACGGGGTTTCAAAGGAAACTCCTGGTGCCCACAGAACACGGCACAACTTACAGATTCCAAGAATGCACAGGGCTGCGACATGCGGGGCGAAGAGAAAGGTGGGAGGCAGGACCCAGCCACCCTGGATCCCTTAGATCCAAGCGGTCTGCCCTGGAAGCTGCTCCAAGAAATTCCTGGCTCTCTCTTCTCAGCACACTGCATAAAGGCAGCGTTCCCGCACACAGGACATTCCTGGGGAACCAGCGCCGCAGTGGGCAGGCCCCTCAAAGAGCATGCTCTGGCTGTGGAGGGCAGGGATGCTCCATTCCCGGAACCCAGCTGCACCTGGGAGCCAGGGTGCCTGCCTGCCCATCTTCGATAGCAGAGTGACAGCAGATGCCTTCCTTAACCCCTCTGGGCCCCCTTTAGCTCATCTGTAAAATGATGATTTCGAGGTCAGAGGAGTCAGTAAGAAAATGTAGACAAAATACGTAGCATGGCATCTGATGCAAAGGCACCAACTTCGCTCCTCCATAGTGCCCTCCTCCTGCTACGTGTTCGGAACATTCTCACATTTTATCCTTGCAAAACCCTAACACCCAAAGATTTGATGCCTCAGGCTCCACCCTGGGACAACACTCCCACATGTGTCCTGGGAAGGCACGTTCAAGTTCAGTGATGTTGATGGTAACATTGTTCCTATTAACCTACCGTCAGAAACACACTGAACACCCATCAAAAGAAAGTGTGCTAGTGGCAGTTCAAAGGAGCTAGGCAGCTCTGTACACACTGACACGCAGAGCCCACACCACATGAAAGACACACAGCGTGTGAAGTTCCTTATACATCCAAGAAAACGCCAAACACACACATGTACCATGAGATCACCCCCATGTGCACGATGTCCATGGTTAAACCCAAGGAGGGGAGGGAGACGAGATGGAAGCGGGTGGGAGTCAGAAACTTCAGGTGTATCAGAACTGTTCCAATGTTTAAGATAAGTACATCCATGTGTCACTTGGGTCATTAAAACCTACTTTAACAAAACCCCCCACAATAACCCACTTGACAGAAGAGGGACTTGAGGCTCAGCCAGGAGATGAAGTGGCTGGTCCAAGGTCACATAAGGACAGAAAGTGGGTTAGAGGCCCCAGGCCCTGGGGTCCTCACCTCGAGAAGAGGGCAGCAGGCCAGGATGATGCTCGTGGTCTCCTGGAGCACAGACCTTCTGGGGCTCTGGCCCCCCACCCAGCAGTGGGGCAGACCCCTTATTTTGGGCCAGACCCTGGAATCAAGAGTGGGTGGGAAACCAGGGCCATCCACTTTCTGGGCCTCAATGTCCCCGACTCCAACATGCGACTCTAACCTGGAGACCTTTATTACTTCTGCCCCTGGGAGCTTTCTCTGGCCTCCAAAGTCTGCTCTGCCCACAGGGGTGGGGTGGCGGGGTGGCGGGGAGGGAGATGGCACTGGCGGCGGTGTTAGGGAGGGCTCCTGGGGGCCCAGGCTCCAAGAGACTCCCCCCTCCCTGGGGATGGGTGGGAAGCAGACTCACGCTTCCCGGACCAGATGTCAGCAGAATCCAGATCTCAAGGGGCGGCTTCCAGAGAGAAATGGCCCTTCCTCTCAAATGAGCGAAGTGGGGCAGAGCCTTCAGCCACTCCCCAGAAGACACTGCAGCCGCCCACAGCCACAGGTCACCAGTGGGGGCTGCAGATTTCCACCCGCATAGCACCTGTCCCCTAGCCACGGCTCAGCCACGTGGAGTCATCCCCCGGGATCCTTCTCATGAGAGCTGGCAGGAAAGACTTCTCTGGTGCCAAGGCTGCGCGTCTAATCTCCTCTGCAGCTGCTAGAGAAGGTCCTCCCCAGGAAAGAGCTCCCACGGGGGCAGAGAGAGGCCAGTGCCGGGAGAGGGCGCTCGTTCACGGCCTCAAGGCCAGCCTTCCCTAACACGCAGGCCCTCCCAGGGCTGGGGTCTGGATCTCTTTAGCTCTAGAACAGTGCCTGAGGCATAGGGTGCACGTAGTAGATACCTGCTGGGTGAATCCTGGGCCAGGGCCACCCTCACCTGCCTTTCCTGGGGATGGGACAGGTACAGAAGCCATGAAATTACCCGTCTTGCTTACACCAGTTCATGTGGGCTCTCGTTACTCGCAACTGAAAGCTCTGATGCCCACAGCCCCCAGCACCAAGCCACAGGCTCCTAAAACCCGAGCCCAAGACGCCTGGATGAGGTTGGAAGCCAGACAGAGGAGGCTGCCACCACCGGCCTTGCTGCAGCACCGCCACGAGGGTCCCCGAGCCTGGCTCCTCTGTGAGAGCCCAGTGAGCTGGGTGGAGGCGGGAAGCCGGACTCCCAGGGCTGCAGCCTGCAGAGCTGGCCTGCATGCTTGGCCTACGAGGACCAAGACTTCAGGACTCCAGGGATGTGTGGCGGTAATTAAAATTCCTCAGATTTCTCCCTCACTGTTTTTATCTGCTCGAGATGTAATCCCTGGGCATGTAATCTACATCCTAGGGGCTCCAGCCTGAGCTTGCTTCCTAGACTTCTCAGGAAGGTGGACGGTGGGCAGGGAGTGGGAGGCAGGGCTTCGCAGGGAGGACTTCAGACCCTTGGAGCCTGGCTCTGAAACCACTGCGTCCCCTTTCTCTGAGCCTCAGGCCCTAGTCCCTACAGGATACAAATGACCCCTAAAGATTGGTTGGTCCTATCCTGGAGACACAGCCGGCCACAGGCAGCAATAAGCCAGCAAAGTCCACCTCCTGGGCTGTCACCCCAGCAAGCTGTCAGCACCCACAAACCATCGTCCCAACTTCTCCCAGAACCGGGTCCCACCTGGGCTACCATGAGTACTTAATACTTTTCTTGAAATCAGCCCTCTCTCTTCTCTTTTTAAAAAAACCTAGTCTTGCCATAAGATCAATACAATCATGGGTGTGATGTCCTAGTTAGGAATGGGGTTTTAAAAAATGTAATGCACATGAAACAAATACAGAACCATTACAATACAAGACGTCCACCACTGGCCTCAAGTCCCATCCCCCCAGTAGAATGTGGGATGTCCTCTGGGAACGACAAAGTTTAAGGAGCCCAGAGTTGAAGTCTCTGCTCCTTTTTCAGCCCTAAGCAATCAGGCTGCTTCTAACAGGTGGGAAGAGTTGGGGGAGGAAGGAGGGAGGCCCTAGGCAAGGCAAGCACCTGGTGAGGACGGTTGAAAGAACGCTCTGCTGGCGCAACGGACGCCCCTCCCACCCAACCACAGGCCTTTCCTCTAGGGCTCATGCTTTTGGAATGTGATTTCTGGACACAGAGAAAATGGCTGATGCCAATAGAAAATGGCCAAGTTCAGCATTACCCAGAATCCGCCCTGACCCCCAACCTTTGGGATTTCGGAGCTCGGCGGAGGAGATGTCCCCACGCGAGGCAGATCGTCCAGGGCTGGGCTGGGCACGGGGCTTCAAGAGCTTGCTGCTGGCGTGACTGGGATTTTCCTACGAGTCAGTGCTCAAAGGAGTTTCTGCAGTGGAAACCAGGATCTGAGGATGGGCTTGTCTGGGTGTGGGAGGAACTGAGGTCACAAATATAAAGGACTCAGTGATAATAATAACCAGCATTTCTCTGGTAAGGGCCCAGCGGATGCCAAGCGCTCTGTTCTGCCCATTACATGCACCGCTAAATGCTCAGAACAGCCCTACAAACTGGGTGCCGTTGTTACCCGACTCCAATCACAAAAACTGAGGCTTCGAGAGATTAGTAACTCATTTGAGGGTCTGATTTTGACCATGGCTCCTCTGTGTGACCATGTACAAATGACTTCACCTGTGTGTGCCTCAGTCTCCTCACCTGCACATGGAAATGACAGCCCTGCGACTGGAGGGGTGACTGCCACGGGGACACGGGAAAGCAGCGTCCGGACGCGTGCAGCACACGGCCAGGCAGTCCGCGTGTCATCAGCACAGCTGTTCCTTCTCTCGGGGCCCCCTCTTTCATTCCCGGCCGTTCCGTCCTCTCTTCCACCCCCGCTGTCTTTGGGATGCCGTACAGCTGATCAAAGCCGGATCCAGCAGAGCCTCAACCACCCCGTGAGGCCTCAGGCGGCATCCCTGGCAGGCTGCCTGCACTCAGCACCTCTCAGGATCTCTGCGCTCCTGCCTGGCCACTGGCCAGCCGGGCTGCTGCCCCTGCCACACGACTGGCCTGTCATGCCACTGGTCCACCACCCGCTGGCCTGCCACACCCCACAGCCGAGTGCTGATAACAGGAGAGGCCAAAGGGGCTGGGGTGTGCACTGATCACCGAGCAGCTGGGCCGCCTCTGCCAGCAGCTCCTGGCCCGGGGACAGGCCCCAGGTCTGCTGCCAGGGTCTAGCCCGTGTGCCCTGCTGAGCAGGGTGGCCGAGAGCCAAGCTGCTTATGACGGACGGCACTTCATCAGTCGACCAGAGAGCAGTGCCCCCATAGACCACGGGCCGCTTCATTGTGGGGAAAGGATGTACACCCCTGCCCGGTGCAGAGCCCAGCCCAGTCAGGGACCCTGTGCAGCCAGGGGCCCCGGGGCAGCACGGTATTTCTCTCAGCCTGGGGAGTGAGAGGTTTGGGCTTCTTGCTTCCACCAATGTAAATAAGTAGATGGAATAAGATGCTCTTGTTTCAACTGTCCAAAAAGTCCTCACTTTCAGGACAGAACCAGAGAACAATGGTTTGGGCCGGACTCTGGGACCCTCCTGCCACACACACACACACAAACACACACACACACACACACTCAGCCCACCCCATCAGGCCTTGAAGCTGTTGCAGGAGTCATCTTCCTGCCCCCCTGATCCTAGCCACAGCAGGCCTCCCTTCCTCTCTCCTGGGCCCCCTCCCCACCCCATAACCCAGCTTTGATGACCTCTCACCATCACCCTCACTGGCTGGACCACCCGCCTTGGGGCCTCCAAATCCTGCCTGTGCTGTTTCCTCTGCCAGGAGAGCCCTTGACTGTGGGGTGAGGCCTTACCCTCTCCTGCTCTGGGGTGGCTGCAGACTCGCAACATCCCCCCACCCAACTGAGGCAGCATCAAGGGTTGCACCTCTGGGATCCCAGAGGACTCAGATCATTCAGGTCTTGGCTGACTATGTGTTGCCCAATCTGTGCCTCAGTGTCCACATCTGTAAAATGGGCCTGTGACACAGGAGTGCCCTGAGGGTCACACAAGAGGTGGCCGTGAAAAAATAGAAGAGTTAAAGACATTGTCTGGGAGTGAGAGATCCCTGGGTCCACGCCGTCGGGTGGGAGAGCAGATGAGGAAGAGCTTAGAGTCCGACCCTGCTGTGTCTGTAAACAAAAGAGGCATACTCTCCGGAATGTTTCTGGAACGACATGCAATAGTAGTGGCTACTCTCAGGAAGCTGGGGAGCGGTCCCTCTAACTGTCCATCTTTCTGGATTGTTTGAATTTTGTCTTGTCTCTCTCCTTTCTTTCTCTTTTTTTTAACCAAGAACATGCAATGCTTTTATAGTAAAAAGAAATTAAACTTTTGAAAGTGGCTGTTCCATGAAAAGAATGATGCGGCTCCCCCGCCTACTCGAGGGCTCCACCAAGCTGCTGGACCGGCATCTCCAACACCACGTGTCCCAGCTCTGCCACCTCCCCTTCCCCCACCCCCCACCGATTTCCTCCCTGGGTCCATCTGGGGCAGCTCCCTCCTTCCTGCTGCTCAGGCCAGAAACCCGGGAGTCATCCTGCCATGTCTCTTTCAACCCTTCTGTTCAATCCGCAGTACATCCTGTTGGCTCGGCCTCCAGAAGGTACCCTGACACCGAGTCCTCCCTCCTCCACGCCAACCACGTGCTCCGGGCCATGAAGAGAGGCCTTCATCCCTCACCAGGATGATGGCCTGCACCCACCTCCCACCCGATTCTCCAAACTCCTCCCAATGCCCCACAAAGCCCCGCCCAATCTGTTACATCACTTCCCTGCCCTCATCTGGTACTTGTGCGGTCAACCTGCCCCAGCCACCTTGGCAGCCTTGCTGTTTTTCAAACATGCTTGGCACAGTCCCAACTCAAGGCCTTTGGACTTGCTGTTCCCTCTGCCTGGAATTCGTTCTCCATGTATCCCCTCCCCCTCCCCCTCTTTCAGGCTTTGGTCACCATGATCTCATCACCTGGGTGAGATCTTCGAAAGCCCCCTATTTAAAACTGCAGCACCTCCTCCACTCCCTCACCCTCTTCCCTGCCTCAGTTTTCTCTGGGGCATTTCCCACCATCTGACACATATATCGGTGCCTGACAGAGGAGACACGCCACGAATACGTGTTGACAACTAAATGCAGCTCTATATTTACTGACTCAGAAAAACATTCCCCGCATTTTCTTGAAAGAGAAAAGCAGTTGCCAAAGAGCAAAGGGAATCCGATTGCATCTGCTAAAATTATCTGCGTGTGTCTCCACGCGATGTAGTCAGAGAGGCCCATCTGGTGAGACCAGCACCAGAGTGGCCCCAGGGGTTTGAGCCTGGGGGCCGGACTGGAGGGCATCAAACTGTCATGAGCACGCATGAGGACCCCTACAATCAGAAATAACAGTCAGGCATTTGGAAGAAGGCACAGGAAAGCAAACAAAGATGGGGACCCGAGCTAGTTCTAGAAGGCCCAACACACGGAAGTCCGCCAGCGGGGTCCTGGCCCGAGCAGGTGGTGAGGCCCACAGCTCTCCAGTGAAGTGGGTGGTTTTCTGATCCTAGCTGGGAGGGGAGGTGGAGGCTCCGGGCTTCTCTGCACCCTATGCCCCATCGCTCCTTCCCACAGCCATGCCTCACTCACAGACCGCAGAGAGGCCACTGCCAGAAACCCACCACTTCTCCCTGCATTTGGCTATGCATGCATAGGAAGCCCGGGGGTCTTGCCAGCCCCCCTTTTGTGGTCATGTAATGCAGACAAGGCTTTGATTCCACAAATGGCATGAGGCCAGCTGAGCATGTCAAACTGGGCTGTCACTGGAAGTGGGGGAAGGAGGCAGCTCCCTCCTCCCTCCCAACCGCTGCACATCAAGTTCCATTCTGAGGCAAAGAAGGAAGGAAAGAAGGAAGGGAGAAAAAGAGGAAGGAAGGAAGGAAGGAAGGAAAGAAGGAAGGAAGGAAAGGAAAGGAAGAAGGAAATAGGTTTTGGGGATCAGGCTACCTGCCCCTGCTTGTCTGGTCAGCAGCCCAAGTCTGAGACCCCTATTACAACACAGTGGTCCTCTGGGAAGTCCATGGAGGTCTGTGAGATGCTGTGTGGCCAGCATCTAAAGTCTAAGGATGTTCTTGGGCCTGGGGGCAAGAAGGCACCCACTGCAGTGACTCCATCCATCACACCTGTCCCTTGGCCCACTGCAATCCTTGGGGCATCTGACCCACACAACAACCCTGGGAGATCAGCAAGGGAGCTATCACCCTTTTTACAGATGAGGAGACTAAGACTCTGAAAGCGAAGGCAAGAACGTGGTTGGGAAGGACAAAGGCCTCGTGGGTGGAAGGCCCGGGTCCTGGGATATGACACCTGGTATGTGCCTGTGTGCAGTGCGTGAGCACACCGGTACACACACACACACACACACACACACACACACACACACACACAGCATCCCAGACCACAGGCAATGGGGCCAGAATGGAACCCTCATTCAGAAAAGTCTAAACCCCTCTAAGAATGTCCCCCTAGAAAAGTGCCACACAGATAAAACTGCGCATTGAAACTTCTTGCAAACTTTCGGTTAAGGGTTCTGAGTACAGATGGAGAAACTGAGGCCACAAAAAGTGACAAGCCTTGCTCAGAGCCACAAAGCCAAAGGATGCCAGAGCCATGATCAGAATCCAGATCATCCAAAGTGAGCAGCAAAAGATCAGCCCCCACGGAGGCCAGAAATAAAGACCAGAGCCCCTCAACTCCAGTGGAAGCCGGGGAGCGAGCACTCTGACAAGCGTTTCCACGAGCAGGGTTCCGTGGTCCATGTAGTTTGGGAAACATCCCTGGTTCTGCTGAGGGACTTCTCAAACCTTTACAGACTATTTGCATTAGGAACCCCCTCCAGGTGCTCACTGCATGTGGGATTTCCCTGACTTCTCTAGACCCTTTGCTGCTGGCTCACCCCAAGTCTCTGACCATTTCTGCATCCCTCCTGCCCCGACCTTCAGTGTGTGGTCCCCACCATCAGCCCACACCTGAGATTTCTTCAGAGGACAGCCCTCTGGCTTTGTCTGCAGGGTCAGAGAAATGTACATCCCCCACCCCACCCTCCACCAGGCCGCCCTGGATCAGTGACTGCCTGGAGCAGGACATTGAAAGCCCAGCATCCTCGCCTCCCGTGGGGACCGACTCTGAGCCACAGTTTATACTCCAGAGCTCTCCATGGGGTCAGGCTAAAGCCAAGACTCTGCCTGAAACCACGCCTTGCTTGCCTTCTCCCACTTCTCTGCCCACCCATGCCAGTCTGCCCTGGGAGGATGTCCTCCATGAGCCACTGGCACACGATCCTCGTCTCCAGCTCTGCTTCTGTGGTTCCTGTGGATTTAAGTCATCTCCCCACTGAACTACCCGGGTAATTGGAATGACACATTGGTGAATTCACAGGGAGCAGACAGGCCAATGGACAGCAAGCTGGTTAGTGTCAGACAAAGCCATCACCCCATGGACTGGCCAGCGAGGTGAGGGGCCAGGGGGTCAATGCCAGGGCTCAGGCCTGAATGACAGGCAGGCAGGGACAGACATTTTCTCTCCCCTCATCTACTCCACCCCCACAACAAGAATACTTCGCCTTCTTTGAGGCCCAATTCAAGTAAAGGAAGCCCTCTCTGGGCACCTCATCCCCCAGGACTTCTCCCACTGACCATCCACAGCTCTCAGGGCTGACTGACATCCACAGATTGTACCTTCAGGAGGAATCCAAGGCTGAAAGAAAGCTCTTCATTCCTTTTTTCGCTTCTGCAGGGGGTACCCGTGACTCGGACAACCTCCACCCCTCCCCTCAGTACCCACTCCTCCTTCTCCTGACAACACCTGAAGAGCCACCCCTCCATAGGCTTGCCAGATTCCACAAATACACAGGACATTCAGTGAAATTTGAATCTCAGATTCAATACTGTTTAAGATAAGTCTGTGCCATGCAGTATTTGGGATATACTTATATTAAAAAAATTATGTTATTTATCTGAAACTCAAATTGAACTGGCCATCCTACATTTTATCTGGAAACCCTACCCCTTCACCACTTTCATCCAAGAGGTGTAGACGGGGCTGACTTCTCCCCCAACCACAAAAGTGGACATGTGTCCCAGGCCTGACCACTGAGAACTCTGCACATCCCTGGCCACAGGGACAAGTCAAGGCTGGACACATGACCCAAGTTAGGCCAAAGAGACACAAACGCGAGACATCTGCTCTTTTTCTGCTAACATTAGTGAGATGTGAGGGTGGGGATCTGACACTGAGGAGAACATTTTGCCTCCTCACAGAGAGATTCAAAGAAAAAAAGCCATCACAGAGGAAAAGAGGACCAGGAGGTGAAATAAAAGAAAACATTATGCTGTACACTAGAAATGGACCCAATATTGTAAACGGATTATACTTCAATTAAAAAGAAAAGAAAAGAAATGCATCCTGACAACACTGTCTGAGCACCTGGATCAAACTATGCCTGAAGCTAGTCTTTCCCCTAGACTTTTCAGTTACCTAACTACTAAATTTCTCCTTTTTGCTTAAGCCAGTTTGAGCTTGTTTTCTGTCAAAAATTGTCTGCTCAGTTCAGCTTCTTCTCACCCCACCCACCCCTGGCACAATGCTGGGCACAGAGCCCGTGCTCAGAGAGTATTTAAGTTGCATATGTTTGTAACTTTATACTTTACTGAGGATGGTAGCATGGGATTATGGGAAAGCCTGGGCTTTCAAGTTAGGCAGGCTCCGTTCCCATCCCAGCCCTGACTCATTCTCATTCCAGGACTTGCACAAATAACCCAAGTCTCGTGAGCCCCAGCTTCCTCATCAGTAAAACAAAGATCTGAGGACCTCTGCCTGGCATGCCTGTACAATTTCACTGCCCAAACCAGCACACGTCTGAGAGTGAAAGGGGGCAGTGTTAATAACCAGGCCAGGACAACAGGAGTGGCTGAACTGTCTTGGGTAAATGGGCCACTGGTAGCCTGACCGACAACGGACCTTGCCCATGCCCACCTGCACCTGCCCCACGGTCAACGCCTTCCAACCTGTCCACACTCACCTCTGCCCAGGACACTCCCCACACTCTCTCCTTCTAGCTACTTCTGCCTCAGCTTTAATGCCCCCTCTTGGAGAAGCCGTCCTGAGACTGCCAGACTCCGTATGGTCCCCACTCTGTGTCCCCTGGCCACCTGTGACACCCTGATTGTTGTCCTTAGTCCTCTGTCTGACGACTACTTGTGGAGAGCCAGGCTCCTCACGTGCTAGACACACCCACCGAGGACAAGGACTGTACATTTCTTCCTCATTCCTGAAGGCCCCGCAGGCCTGGCACAGTGCCTAGAACACAGAACAGCCGCTAAAGGAGTAAACAGCTAACCCTCCTTCTCGTCTTCTCTGCAGGTCCTGTGTTTTCTCCGTGTGTTGGTAAAACCATCCTCGGTGAGATGTCAAGTAGGGCCGAATGGGAGCAGAATCCCGGAGGGGGAGGGCATGAGGCAGGGGAGGGCATGAGGCAGGGGCAGGGCCCGCCCCCAGCAGGCCAGGACATGCCAGTAATGTACTCAGAGCCAGTGACTCTGGGGACAGCAACCCCAGGAGGCCCCACCCGGCTCAGCAGCCCCTAGGCGGTGGCGGCAGCAACGTGCTGGCCCTACGACAGCTTTCACTGATCTGGGGCCAACATGGACTGGACCTGGGCCGGTTGCCTATTCCAGAATCCAGCCCTGGCTCCTGTTCAAAACACAGGCCCGGCATCTCCCTGCAGCCCCAGCCAGCTCTGTCCTCGGCAGTAGCCAAGTCACTGCCCAGAATGCAAATTGGGCAGGTGCAAAGGGGCCTCTCCAACCTGAGATGGAGACCATGGCATCCCACACCCATCCCAGACTGCTCCACTCACAAGCAGATAGCGTCCCCTTGGGTGACTTGTCGCCTGCCCACACAGCATCCCTGCCTGTCCCAAGGCAGCCTCCCCGCCTGATTTCTTGGTCCAGCCAGGATCCCAGCCTGAGGTCGGCTACCTGGGGAACACTTGCACCTTGACCCACACCCCGATCCAGATGGCATACTACTTTTTTTTTTCACAACATCCCTCCCCTGCTCTACAGCCCTCAATGGCTGCCAATTCCCGACCCACTCAAATCCCTCTGCAGTCCTGCCCTACCTTCCCCGTCCTGCCTCCTGGGAGACAAGTAGTGAAGGGAGCAGTGGGATGCTCGCCTGGGGAGCCTCACATCCTGCCTCAGTTTTCCCACTGGTACAATGGGAGGAGGCGGGGCTACAACAGTCCACGATTCTACGGACTCATGATAGGGCTAATCTAGCCAGGACTTGACCTCGGTCCTTCATCTGCTCCTCAGGCCACACCAAAGGGCTATCGCCCACTTGCACAGCCACTGGTCAGTCTCTCAGGACTACCTCTCCCAGGAGCAGAAGTGCCACAAGGAGATTTGTGCGATCTGAATGCTTCCCTCAGTCAGATGCTGGGTCAGCTCAGCACATAGCAACTTCAGCCCCACACGTTCTGCCCCACGAGTGAAAAATGGACAGCTCACAGACTGAGAAACAGCAAACATATAAAATACCCCAGGCAGGACCCCAGCAGCTCAGCCTGACTATGTGCACCTCAGAAAATAATACTTCTCAAGGTTAATCTCACAACAGGTCGAGTCCTAATGGCCAGGAGCGCAGACGGTGCCTCAGGTGCCAACAGCCTGAGTGGGGTGGGGCCTGGATTTTGCCCCAAGCTTTGGGTCTTGGCTCTGTCGCCTACCAGCTGTGTGATGCTGGGCAAGTTGCTACCTTCTCTGTGCCTCAGTTTCCTCCTTTGTATCATGGGGAAACGATAATATCTACTCCGTGGAACTGTTGTGATGATTAAAATAGGTTAATTTTTATAAAGTACTTAGAACAGTGCCTGGCTCATCTGAAGCTGTATATAAATGTTTGTTCAATAAATAAAACTAAAGGGTAATATAAAATACATAGAAAGGTACTTGTCATAGTAAAGAAGGATGATTCCCCTCCCTGCCCAAAAGGATGACTGTTTCTGAGTATCATTAGCATTTGTTGGTGTTGACGTATAGGAGGGTACGAACGTCCATGGGTAATTCTGCTTCTTCCATTGGGCGTAAGCCAGTCTTACAGGAGGTATTGATATGTTCCCATAGTACCCATACAAGCACAGAAGGGTCAATATAGAGACGAGGCTGGGCCCAACAGTCCTAGAAAGGGCTGGGCCTCTTCCAGAAACAGGAAGGCTGAACTGGCAGGAAAGGTTACTGACAACACCAAGGTCAGAACAGAGATCACACATAATCCACCTGCCCGATCCCTTTATAGGGAAACAGAAACTGCCCAGACTGGAGCCACCAGGAGATGAACCCTCAAGGCGGTCGGACTAATTACAGGGCAATGCTAGCAAGGCCCAGCCCTGCCTTCATAGTGCCCCTGACCAGGCTAATATTTCATGAGGCCAGGGGAGCAGGCTGTGAGCCCTAGCCACATGGGGCTTCTGCCCCACAGCACTGCTGGGCACGCTGGACTGCAGAAACACAAAACCAAACAAAACCCCAGGAGTTTCTTGTGGATAGTGAACAGTTTTTAATACATTCAGCCACTCTATGTCTTTGAACTGGGGACTTTAACCCATTTACGTTTAAAGTAACTATCAAAGGGAAAGGATTCACCATTGCTGTTTTGTTCACTGTTTTCTGTTCATCTTATAGTGCTTTGGCCCATCTTTTCTTCTCTTACTGCCCTCTTTCTGTTTTGTTGAATTTTTGTATTGGTATGCTTTTACTCCTTTCTCTTTTTCTTTTGTGTAGCTTCTCTGGGTATTTTCTTTGTGGTTACCATGGGGCTTACATAGAATAGCTCACAGTTATAAGAGTCTATTTTATGTTGCTGAAAACTTAAGTTTGTGGATGGACCTAGAGATTATCATACTAAGTGAAGTAAGTCAGACAAAGACAAATATCATGTGATAGCACTTGTATGTGGAATCTAAAAAAAAAAAAATGACAGAAATGAACTCATTTACAAACCAGAAATAGACTCACAGACATAGAAAACAAACTGGTTACCAAAGGGGTGGGGGGAGGAGGGATCAATTAGGAGTCTGGGATTAACAGATACACACTACTATATCTAAAATAGATAAATAACGAGGACCGGGTTATGCAGGGGACTATATTCAATATCTTGTAATAACCTATAATAGAAAAGAATCTGAACAAGAATGTGTATATACATACATACACACATATATATAAAACTGAATCACTTTGCTGTACACCTGAAACTAACACATTGTAAATTAACTATACTTCAACTAACAAAAAAAACTTAAGCTCAGTTGCACACAATAACTCAACACTTACTTCTCTCCCCAACACACTTTACATTTATGTCACAATTTACATCTGTTTATGTTGTGTATCTATGAACATACATGCTAGTGATAGTTATTTTTAATACTTTGTCTTATAACTTTTGTCCTGGAATTGAAAGTGATTTACCCACTGCCATTATAGTATTCTGTATTTGCCTACATATTTCCCTTTACCAATGAGTTTTATACTTTCTTATGCTATCATGTCACTGTTGAAAGACTCCCTTAAGCGTTTCTGGTAAGGCAGGTCTACAAGCCTCCCCCAGCTATTGTTTGTCTTCGAAGGACTTTATTCCTCTTTCATTTCTAAAGAACAGTTTTGCCGGATAGAGTATTCTTGGTTGGCAGGTTTTTTTTTTTTTTTTCCTATCAGCACTTTTAAATATATCAAGATTTCAAAGATCTATTAGCATCCTCATGTTCATTGCAGCACTATTCACAATAGCTAACAGCAGAAACAACCAAAATTTCCCTCAGTAGATGACTGGATAAAGAAGATGCGGTAACTACACACAACTGAATAGTCTTCAGACTTAAAAAGAAGGAAATTCTGCCATATACAACAACACAGATGAACCGCATGGTTGAACATTATCACTAAGTGAAATAAGTCGGTCACAGAAGGACAAATACTGCATGACTCCTCTTACATGAGGAACTTAAAATAGGCAAATTCATAGAATCAAAGAGAGGAACGGTGTGGTCAGAGGCTGGGGGAGGGGAAAATGGGGAGTTGCTGATCAGTGACTATAAATTTTGAGCAAAGCAAGACAAATAAACTATACAGATCTGCTATACAGCACTGTACTGGTAGCCAACAAAAATGTATTACTGTACACTTAAAAACTTATTAATAGGGTAGATCTCACGTTAGGTGTTCTTAACACAACAAAATGAAATTATAATAATTTGATTAAAGCATAAATAAATAAATAAGAAGACCCCCTTAAAAGCCCTGTTAGGTTGCAAGTAAAATTTAACATGTAAAAAGGAAGTCAAGAAAGTTGACTGGTTGGTATATCTGGGTGACTGGTTTAAGGGGACTCATTTCAACATTCTCTCTACTTTTTGTGCATGATTGAAATTTCCTATAATGAATACTTTTTAAAGGGTCGGGGATGGGGGTGGCGGGGGGTGGGCAGCTTAGCCTGAAGACCAAGAACTTGACTTTGAATCCTCTTGGGAGAAGCAGCTGGGTCCAAGGCTCACCAGGCATCAGCGAGTCAGCCACCAGGGTCTTGTGATGTCAGGTTCCGAGAAAATGCTTTTTAGGCACAGAGATCATAGCAAAACAGGACAGGGCGAGATGCTGGGCGGCACTGACATCATCCTAGGCACTTCATGCTTATTAACTCATTTAATCATCACAACAACCATGAGGCAGACACTGCTATTTCTCCCTATTCTACAGATGAGGAAACTAAGGCCTAAAATGGTTAAGACACTTAACCAAGTGGCTAAGTAGTATCAGCCGTGGGAGTCAAACCCAGGCCACGAGGTGTATGAGGCCAGGCTCTAACCACCGTACAAACTGCCACTGCATGTCAGCCCAGAGCACATCGCAGCCCAGCAGGTCAGACACAGAAACAACCAAACTGTGGGTAAAAGCTGTAGCATTACTGTAGCTTTGGAACAGACTTCATTGTAATTTCAGTGATAAGTTGACAGCTATGATATCTGCTGGTAGGGTAGCCAACCTGCCATTTTAAACGTGTACTCTCAATCCTACTTGTTTATGGGAACTCCACTTGAAATTAGCATTTAAATCTTTAAGAGAAATTGGCTCCTCTATTAGACATGTAAGTTGAATGAACTGAGCAAAAAAAGTACAAATACGCATGGGCGCCCTCTCCATGCACAGAAGTCAGCTGGACATTAGGGAATCCCATCAGGACTAGCCCATCACCCACACGGGGTCTGCTTTATTCACTACACGCCTGAGTTGGCCACCCCTGACCTGAGGAAATTTGCTCCATTGGACCCTACAGGACTGCCTCCACTGACTCAGCTTTGGGCTTCGTCACATGATACACCCCAGCAGAAGCAAGTCATGTCTCTCAGGGACTCTCAGGTTCTTTCAGATCCATCCAGATATATGTAAATTGCAGGACAATTTTTCCATTAACCTCTAGTTCAGATTCAGCCAGAGGATTAAAGTTATCTTGATATTCAAGATAATACTTCTTCCTGCCTAAGTAATACAATGTTAGGTTGCATTATTAGAAGTATTACATCTATATCATTGGAGGTGATGATTCTACCATCACTAGAATAGGATGGACTTTGCCTAGAAAATGAAGTTTCACATATAAAGACATGGGTACATGTCTTGAAATGCAGTGTGGCCTGAGTGCCAGCAGCCTCCACATAGCCTGGGAAGTTGTTAAGACACGCAGAGTCTCAGGCCCTACCTCACCTACTAGGTCAGAATCTGCATTTTTACCTGATCCTCATTCAATTTGTATGCACGATCAAGTTCAAGAAGCCTTAGTCTAAGGATAACCAGAAAGATGAATACATAATTAGATATGATATTTACTTACTTAGCATGTATCAAGCCCTGTTTTAAGTCCTTTACATATGTTAACTCATGTAATCCTCACTAGAATCTGAGGCAGGGACTATCACAATCCCCATTTTATAGATAAAGAAACTAAGGCTCAGAGAGGCTAAGTAACCTACTCCAGAGCACATAGCTTCAGGGTGGTAGAGGTGACATAGCACAATGGTGAAGAGGTGGAAACTCAAGCTGAGGACCCTAGATGACCTGCAGGAAATGGTGGAAGAGGGAGAGGCCGGCTTCCTCCCTCCAGCAGAGGAAGAGGGTCCATTCTGGGTGCCTCTTGAAGGCAGAGCAGAACACATGGCAGAAAGGGCCCTTATACTCTATCCCTTGAGGAGCTGGAGCCCTCCCACAAAGGAAGAGGCCACTCAGGGTGGTGAGCTCCCTGTCACAGGGAGGAATTCAAGCAGAGGCTGGGTGGCCGTCTGTTTGGGATGTACTGGAGAGGATACCTACTCCATGAAGGCGACAAGCTTGATAACTTGGCCTTTCCTCTTTAATCCCAAGGCCAGGGAGATGTTTCCTACATCTACTGAGGGACTAGAAGGTGGGTGTGCTCTCCTTCCCCACCCAGGCTGTGGATGGCGACTGTCCATGGGAGCCCAGGAAGTCTCTGTGCCCTTATGAGTCCGAGTAGACGGGGCCTACTGTTAACCCTCCGGCCCAAGCACCTTCCTCCTCCTGGCTCCCAGACATGTGGTCCTCAGAGAGCAGGTAGGCCCAACTGACCCCTGGCTGGGGACGGGCGGGGTGGTGGGGAGACGCCCCTCCCTGGCCCTGAATGCCTCTGTGGCTCAGTGATTCGAGCTTTCACACAGGGAAAGAAGCCCCCATTCACTGACCCCCAGGCCGGGGCTTTGGCTAGGCAGACCCCACTCTCTGGCATCCTCAAGGAACTGCAGTTTGCGCTTGGCCCGCAGAACACGGGGAACGTGTTAAACCCGGATGGGAACCTGTCTTCTAATATGTCAGACCATGGAAATCTTCCCGAGGGACACAGACCTGGCCTGGAGGCACCACTGCCGAGGCTCAGAGCCTGACCCCCGAAGTTGAAGGTGCTTCTCCACGTGTGAACGGACCCGTTCTGTGCCTCACATTCCAGAACAGGAGGAGAGTAACGGTACCAATCTCGCAAAACACACTTAGAACAGTGCGGGGCACACAGTCAACACTGCGTTGAAAAACACACACAAAAAGTGGACCAGAACATCCTCGTGATATAAAGGAAGGGGAGCTTTACTGGGTACGCTGGCTAAGTAGCACACTCGATGAAATACTGAACAAAAGCACTCTGCATGTCTGGGCACGTGCAAGGCTCCAGATAAACGGTGGCTGTTCTCACTGTGAATTCTGCTATCATTTTTCCTACTATTATCAGATTCTAAGGAGAGAAGAGAAAAAAATCAACACGGTCCACCCTGTGCAGCCCAGGGGGCTGAGGTACAGAGAGGAAGGATGTGAGGCTCCGGCGGCTGAAGAGGGCAGCGCAGGAGGAGGGAAGGCCCAGCCTGGGTAAAAGCTGGCCGGCGGGATCCTGGAGGCAGCGAGGCCTCCGCAGAGCCAGCTCCTCGGGCCTTAGAAGTCGGGCCAGCTTTCAGTTCCCGGCATTCCGGCCCCAAGTCCCCCGTTGGGCCAGCTGCCCAGGGCGCTCAGATTCTTCCAGGGCCTGGGATGTGCTTCCAAAACAGCCTCATCTCAGACTTAGGCCCAGAATTCCTTGGCCAGCAGGGACCTCATTTCCACGAGGCTGACACGGCCCAGCTGCTGGGGCGCCTGCTCCCGCACCCCCATTAAGGTCCCGCCAGCTCCTGCGTGGATGAGCCTGGAATTTCCAGTGCCCTGCCTCAACTACATGCTTGACACAAACACCAGTGATGGACTTTGGCCACCTCTCTTAGCCCCTCAGTGCCTCTACAGTGGCAGGCCCCCCGTGGTCAAAGTCAGAATCTAAAGACAGGTTTCCCCACCTGGAACAAAATCCCATGAAAGGTCAAGTTTTAAGGAAAAAGAAACAAAGAGGAACCCTCTCTGTTCTCCAGAGCAGCACATCCTGAATCTAGCATCGTCCTTGATTCTTCAAGGGAGCCAGGGAAACTGCCACTGCCGTGCCCCTCAGTAGGTGCCTTCATCAGGAGGCTCTGTGCACCCAGGCCCACATCTGGGACCTCAGTCTGGGTGTCTGGGACTTGTCACCATCTACAGATGACAGCCCAGAGCTCTTGGGGCACAGGTGCTGCACGAGGGGGCTGGGGTGTCGTGAGGCCCCTGACGTCCACAGGCAGGGAGAGACGGGTTCAGCGGGGGCCATCCTAGGTGATCACTCGTTCATCCATGGAGGCCAAAGATGAGAAACCAACCAGCCCCAGTAGCTACCAATTTCCATGTGCCTGTGACCTAGGGTCACTTCTAAACTGGCTGATAATTATAATCAGTGCAGACATTCACCAGGTGCTTACTCTGTGCCAGGCATTGTGCCACATGCTTTCTATTTATCTTCTTTTTAAACCCTTGAAACAGCCCCTCTATTATGCCCATTTTATAGATGAGAAAACTGAGACAGGCTAAATAATGGCAAAAGTTACACATTCGGAGAGTGGCCACTCCAGAGCCTGTGGGCAGGAAAAAGACCCCTCAGCCCAGCTGTGGCAGGCTGACTGCATTAACAACCCTGATCTGTTCACATCCCCCTGCACCCCTGCCTCTGGTGGTGTCCTGACTTGGAGCTTAGCCGTGTGACTTGCTCTGGCCAATGGGACTGTAGCAAATGTGATACAAGCAGAGCCTTGATAAGGCACTTGGGGTTTCCACTTCCTCTCTTAGATGCTGGTCACCATAATGAGAGATGTCTGGGCTGGAGTGCTGGAGGAATGTGACATGCACCTGAAGGAGAGTCAACTGGTCCCAGCCAGTTCTTTTCTAGACCAGGCAGCTGCCAGTCTAGTCGACCGGCCAACTGCCCTCTGAGTAAGCCCAACCTGGATCAGCCCAGCCCTACTCAGATCAATAAAGCTGCTCCAACCAATCTACTGATGTGAGAGGAATACCTAATGGTTGTTTTAAGTCACTAAGTCTCAGGGTGGTTTGTTACACAGCCATAGCTCACTATATACACACACACACATATATATTCTCTCACTGCCTATTCTTTTTTGACATAGGAAAAAACCTCCTGAGATGAACAAAGTAGCAGTGAGACTATCTTGAACGAGAAACCCATTTAAATCGAGGGGTTGATTCTGGATGAGAGATTGTCAGTGAGTTTCTGTATTTAAATGAGTCTTTGAATCCTAGAACTTTTGACAACACCCCTGAAGGGATCAGGCCACATCTGCATCCATGACCCTTGTTTCTCCATCACACCTGTGCACTGTGTCCCCTAAGTGGAACCACTTACTGCCCCGCCCACTTAAGAGACAACGTGCCAAGGGATGCATTCTCTCATGCAAGCAGACATCAAAATACACCTCTGGGTTGGTTATCTGTTGTATAACAAACCACCTCAAACTTAGTGGCTTAAAACTGCCACTTCTTTATCTCTCACGATGCTGTGGGTTGACTGGGCTCAGCCAGGCAGCTCTGCTGGTCACTCCTGAGTCTCTCATGTGGTTGCCAGCAGATGGAAGCTGGGGCTGCCATCTCATCAGCAGCTCACCTGGGCTGGATGGAGCAGGAAAATTGGTTCACTCCATGCCTGGTCCCTTGGCAGGCATGCCTGGAGGGCCAGGATCAGCTGAGGCACTGGGATAGCCAGGCTTCCCTCTTTTGCTCCATTCTGTCTCCAAGCCTCACTCTCTCCACTTGACCTCTCCATGTGGTTTCTACAGCCGGGCCGCTGGACTTCTCATAGGGCGGCTCAGGGGTCTCAAAAGCACAAGAGTGGAAGCTGCCAGGCCTTCCTGGGTGTTCCTTCCAGTGACTTCTACTGAGTAAAGCACTTACAGGGCCTGCCCAGATTCAAGGTCGGAGAATAAACTCTGCCTCTCAGTGGGGTGTGTGGGGGCTGGGGTGGCAGAGAAGTTGCAGTCACTGTAGCCCACCACAATCTCCTGCCTCTAGACACGCCCCCTCGGCCCCACACCCAGGTCGGCAGCAGCACACACCCGGCAGTGAAGTGGCCACGCAAACGTGCGCCCCCACCAGAACCACAGCCAGGTCTGGGATGAACACCAAGGTGAAGGCAGCGGGCTCTGGACCCCAGAGTCCTTGCTGGGTCACTGGAGACCCCCTAGGCCCCATCCAAGGAATTGTGAATGGCGTCGTTGCCATGGCTGCACACACACACAGCGACGCCTGGAAGGTGTGAGGCCACCATGTTCTTTGCAAAGACCTCAGTCAAGAAATAGGCACCTGCAAGACTTAGCCTCCCTTGGGCCTGGGAACAGAAAAGAATCTCATCTTGGCGAGAGCTCCAGGCAGAGGCCTGAGGGACTGTGGTGGGGAGAGCGGCCCAGGGAGAGCCCTTAATCGTTTAACTAAAATCACATTCGAGGAGTAATTAGCAGACAGCTCCAAATTCATGATCTGAGGCCCATCAGCTCAAATGGACTAATTAGTTGAGACATCCTTGGGCAGGCAACACACTCTGGCCTTCTCAGAAATATCCCAGGGAACTCAGCAGATCAAGGCTGGCATCTGGTCCCCGAGCTGACTTACTCTGGCTGGGCACAGACAAGTGCATGACTGGGTGAGAAATGCACCGTAGAGCACGCACAGCTCAGGGCAGTCAGCTGGGCCGTCTCCCCACACCCACGATTCCACCCTCCCCAGGTCCCACTCCTCCAGCCTTGCAGGTTCATAGAGACTGAGAGCTGTTGCAAAACTGCCCAGCATCATCCTGGATCAGAAAAACAAGTCACCAGCTCTGTGGAGGCCAACAAAATACCCAGAGCCACAGTCCCACCACAGACGCAACACCAAGAGCCGGCACTGGCTGTTCAGCCAGCTCGCTCAGTCCAAGTTGCCTCTGAGGAAGTGGCAGGGGCCCCATACAGCGAAGAGGACCCGAAGTCTCGATAGAGAGCTTGGGAAGCTAGTCCCCAGATTGAAGGAACACCGAGTTATACTAAAACCCCGTGTTCAAGATTCACGACACACCTTAGCACAACAAAAGCTCCGAGAAGTCCTGCAGTAAAGAAGCTTGTTTAAAATACTACTCAGCCACAAAAAAGAATGAGATAATGCCATTTGCAGCAACGTGGATGGACCCAGAGATTATCATGCTAAGTGAAGTAAGTCAGACAGAGAAAGACAAATATCACATGATATCAGTTAGAATCTAGAAAAATGAGACAAATGAACCTATTTACAAAACAGAAACAGACCCACAGACATCCAAAACAAAACTTATGGTCACCAAAGGGGAAAGGGAGAGAGGGGTAAATCAGGAGTTTGGGAATAGCAGATACAAACTACTATATATAAAATAAACAAGGTCCTACAGTATAGCACAGGAACTATATTCAACATCTTGTAATAACCTATAATGAAAAAGAATGAATTTATATATATATATATTATATATACAATATGAATTTATATATATATTATATATATTAATATTATATATATAACTGAATCACTATGCTGTACACCAGAAACTAACACATTATACAACATTATAAATCAAATACACTTCAAAAAATTTAAAAAAAAAAAAAACTTGTTTAATTGGTTGCTGTATCTATTGTTTCCCAAACTTATTTTAGCACTGGATCTTTACTCTCCCAGAATCCCTAATGGGATACTGTATTTGGGAAATACTGTCCTAGAGAAAGCAGGACATGAGCATAGGACAGATGTCACATCCACAATCCTACAGGAACTCAGTTATTCGAATAAGTGAAGTGGTCCAGGTTTAGTATTTCCATAGGAAGCACATAGAAACTCTCATCTCCATGAGGAAATACACTATCTCTCTTTTTTTCTTAAAACAAAGAACCATCTTGGTTCATCTTTCCACCCGATCTTTGATAGAAATTTGTTTCCTATGAAAGAAATAGAAACATTTATTGAAAAGAAACTCATCTCTATAGGAAAACATAAGCAAGAGCAGCGATCAAGGGTAACAGAGAGAAACAGGATTGGTGGCCACTGCAGGGGTTTCCATACACAGCTCCAGCTGAACGTTGCCAAGCCAAGAAGTTGACACCAACGTCACCACATCACTGTGTTGTGCACCTGTAACTTACATACAAGTATACCTCCATTTTTGAAAAATGAAAAACATAAAAAGAAGTCAGAAATCTGGACTTCTAAGGGAAATCCCCCGTTTTTAAATGTTGGTTCTATTTTTCGTGTGGTTGTTGAGTGGGTCAAATACAACATTCCTGGGGTCTAGGATTTAGGCCACCAATTTGCAATCTCTGCCAAAAGGAAGAGAGGAAAACGCTCATTAACCTGGTGCTATCCCCTGTTTCCCAAGCCTCCTGGCCAGCCTCTCCTTGGGAAGCAGAGCTGTAGGGTCAGTGTGTCCTCACCATCTTGGGTGCTGGCTCTTGCATTCACCTGGCATGTGTACATTTCCTGCATGTACCTGCAGTGAAGGCCTCACAAGGATGCAGGCTTTGCCTTTGCAAAGGCTCCACCCCGAGCCCTGGGCCCTCCCCTCTGCTTGGGCTCACCCTAGCACATGCAGAAAAGGGGTCAGCTAGGAGCCCAGCCCAAGGTGGGAGCCCAGAGTGGACAGGACAGGCCACCCAGGGGACCCATCAAGGCGTCATAACACCAAGGTTCCTTCTAGAAATGGGATCTGTTCTCAAGACAAAAATAAAAACAAAAAACCCATCTGGAAAGACTTACAAAGGAAGGGAAGAGGTGTCACGACAGCAGTAACCAGATACAGCCGATCCTGCAGCCAGGTCAGCTCCCAAGCTGCCCAAGAGGACCCAGGCCTGCAGGATGCCTCCTAGGCATTTTCTGAACCATGAAGGAAAGGCTATTGGCCTCACACATTTCTCAGAATTGGACAGTCACAGCAGTGTAAGAAATGCACACATCGTGGGCATCCAATTGGAGCATGAGTGTCAGTCTCTCAAGCACTAGCAGCCCCCCAGGGGCAACACCACTCCACATGAGAAAAGAGGCAGAAACTTCTGGAGCACAGAGCTAGACACAAGAAAGTCAGCAGAAAAGGAGGCCCAGGCCCCCAGAGCCCCCTGCAAAGGGCACAGGACTCAAGCTGGGGCAATGGCAGAGATAGACACTTGTGCCCAAAGATTCATACTCCCCCTTCTACAGTGCGGGGTTGTCTGGGAGGTGGCTGCCCAGAGGGGACTACACTTCCCAGCATCCTTTCTACCATGGGACCTCATGATTACACACTGTGTGCCATATCACGGCCAGGGATCTTAAGCAGTGGGTAGAGCTTTCCACTCTCTCATTCCCTGTTGCCAGCTGGAAGCAGAGGATTCAGAGAAGCAGATAAATGAGCCACAAGACGGAAGGAACCTGGGCCACTAAATCACCAATGAGAGAGTCACCTCCCAACCCAGATACCTGTTTTTCACTGGCACGTGAGTGATAAATAAAATTCTTATGTGTTAAGCCACTGTAATATCAGGGTTTACATTTTTGCTACAACAACTAGGGTTATCCCATTTACAACAGCAGAAGAAAGAAAAAAAAAAATACCATGGACTGAGAAAAGAGATCCTCACCAGGATCAAGGCTCAAGGCAAAAGCAATACAGGAAAAAACCCCTTGCTACGTCAGATTTGCCACCACTTCCTACCTGCAGCCTTCCTGAAAGCCCCCAAATAAAACTCAACCTTTAGACCACTAGGTGCTTAATTATGCCTACTACCTTGAAGAATGCCATATGAAAATTTATTTTGGAAAAAAAAAATAGTTACTTACTGAGTGTATTCTGCCCACCCACCCAATGACCTGCCCTACTACCCTAAGAGGAGGTATTCTACTATCTCCATAGACAAGTGAGGACCACTGGGTCAGGAAACTCAGTGACTGGTCCAAGGTCAAGCAGCCAGGAGAGGCAGAGCTGGGTTTTGATCTAAGCCCGCGTTCCTTCCATCAGCCCCTCCCGCTCTGGAATATTTCACACCTTTTCCCACAAATCACTTCCTGCACCTCCCACTACACTGGGTACCTCCTAAAGGAGGTGCTGAGGCCATCCCTCATGCAGTCTCATGGTGCCCCAGGGGGCGCCTCTCAACACTCACTGCAGGGAGTCACGTACCAACCTACAGCCGCTCTCCAGCCACATTCTGCTGTCTCCTGGGCTTACCTGGGAGTCTCGCATCCAAATCCAGCACTCTGGCCCAGCTCTCTGGACAATCTTATTAGTCACTAGTTACAGATACTTAAACCAGGCATTATCATTCCTGGGGGTCTGCATCTTCTTGCTGCCTGGGGTAGGGGAGCGGGGTGAGAGGTCAGATGCCTTCGTGTGATCTGACATGGGGGTAGGGAACACTGCTCCTCCCAGCTGTTCTGGGACGTGCTCAGTAGTACACACATCTGCCAGCCACCGAGCATCCATTTATCCAGGGCCTGCACAGGGCCTTGGGGGCAGTGAGGGCAAATGATCACATAGTTCCAACTTTGAACAAAAGGCAGGAATAACCTGAGAAGCCCATCTCAGGAGCTCAGAATCGTCTAGAAGTCAGAGGTGGGCTCAGTGGGAGCTCTGCAGCCAAGTGGAGCCCACAAGCCCCCCACAGCAGGATGGCACTACTGAGGCCAGATCTTTGTTGTTGTGGGGCTGTCCTGTGCGCTGCACAGTGTTTAGCAGCACCCCTGGCCTCTATCCACCAGGTGCCAGTAGCAACACCCACCCAATTTGTGACAATCAAGAATGTCTCCAGATGTTGCCAAATGTCCCCTGACCCCACTCAGAAACCCCACTCTAAATGAGGGTGTGGCCAATAGTGGCCATGCCAAAATTTAGGCCTGGTGCTTTCAGATCTTCCATCTTCTCAAAGCTGGGTTTCTATGTGAAATGTCCCAATTTTTAAATTTTGGCAACTAATTTATTAAAAAATTATCTGCCTATGCCGTGGAGCCAAAAAGCAAGTATGAGGGTCACCAACTGGGCCTCTGCTAAGTCCAGAAGGAAAATAAGAAAATACATAACCCCCTTCCCAGCGCTGGAGGCCCTGATCTCCCTACAGGCCAACCTCAGACCCCACGGCCCGGAAGAGGCCTCCGAGGGGCTCACACAACAGAGGTGGAGACGGACCAGGAATCTGAGTTACTTCTGGGAGAAATACTGCACAACCTCACCCGCTTTGCAAACTCCCTTTCCAGGAGCACAGGCTGACAAACTCCCAGAAGCAGAGAACAGATTCCCTTTGCAGGAAAACAGAGATTTTCCTCACCAGTGTCCCTGCCCCCACTTAGCCGCTCTCTCCCCCTAAATACAATTACCTTCCTGCCAACATTTCTAGAGCCCAGGCCCTGCGTGGTTCTGGTCCATGAAGCAGGTACTTGTGAACCACCCGCCTCTGACAACAGCCAGCCTCTGGACACTCTGGTGAACCTTTCAGGGCCAACATGCCCCTAGAGGACTGGGCTCTGAATCTCCTAGCCCCGAGTTAAAGAATTGTTCTAAGCAAGTTTCCTTTACTTTGAGCGAAAATCTGGGTTACTAGGGGGAGGGCAGTGGAGAAGCTAATAAATCTTAGAATATACTTTTTGGCTAAAAGAAAAAAAAACCCTACTTACTGGTGTCATGAAACAACTTTCCAGCTCTCTCTGAAGAGAGCGGGGTTCAGAAGTTACTATTGTATTCAAGCTGTATTAAATCAAGCTGTGAGCAGCACCGGGGTTATGCTTTTAAAGAATGCCCTGAGCCAATTCTGATGTTTAAAGGGAAAAGGAAAAGTTTCCAAGGCTTCCATAAATTCCAACGGGAGGAAGTTTCAAACTTGGGTGTTCACAGTCCGTGGCCCCCACATGGAAACAGCTTGGTTTCATGTACTTGGTTTTCCTGTTCAAACTTGAGGGTCTTTTAACTTTTTATTTTTACAGGGCTCCAAAGAAAACGGAGAGAAAGCCATTAGCTTCCCAAGTGCCAAAGAAAACCCCGGAGCCTCCCTCAGAGGGCCTCTGCCTGAGGCAGCCGCGAGGCTGGAGGGGGGGTGGGGAGGGGACCCCCTGGTCCCTGGCACACCCCAGGCAGGGCTCCTCCTGCCCGCTGGAGGCCAGGCCCGCAGGGCCAGCTGCTAATTAACTCAGACAAGAGCAATTCAGGCCAAAGCGTGTGAGTGGAGACCGGGCAGGATAGTCATTTGGCTGGGGCTGGGCTTCGGCCGCCAATGGCAGCAGGAAGAACAAAATGGAGCCTTTCCAAAAACAAGATGAGGCCCCGCCAAGAGCCGAGGAATCCTAATTTTAGTCCCTGGGGGAAGACGGCTGTGTCTGCTCAGCCAGAGCACCAGTGAGGCCCCAGCATCCCTCAGAAATGTCAACCAAACCAAACAGGCCCTCCCAGGCTACCTCAGCCCCAGGCCCTGACTTCAAGGAGCTCACCCTCAGTCGGTAGGGCTGACTCACACACACCAATCCCTGATCCCCAGCCCCACTCTCTTGAGTGCTGTCCGCCCAGGAGGTGGTCAAGGCAAATGCAGTATACCCATTGGACAGGTGGGAACACTGAGTCCCTAGAGAGGCAGCAGTGAGGCAGAATGAACACGGGCAGTCCTGAGCCTGGATCCAATATGGAGTCCCGTCACACAATACCTGTGTGACCAGGAAGAAGGCACTTTGTCACTCAGAGCCTCAGTTTTACCACCTGTAAAATGGAAGTGAGAATGCATACCTCAAAAAGTCGTGATGAGGCATAAATAAAATTTAGAAATGTATATAGACATATATATACACATATGTGTGTACATATGTGTGAAGAAGTGGCTCCTGGGCCACACCCCAGACACAGATGGTTGACAGCTGTCGTCCCTGCAGCTGGACACCCCTCCACCACCTGCGGTACCAACACCCTGACACTCCTTGGGTCGCCGCCTCCCCTCTCCCAGTCCCTTTGGCTGTGGGCCTGACCTGTTTCCATGTGGGTTCTCAGACACATCCAGAGTCAGAATCGCCAGGGGTCAAGCCCAGAAGTTACCTATTTGTTTAATTTCCCCAGGTGCACAAGAGGCGTTCTTAGGAACAGCTGCCAAGAAAACTGGAGAGGGCTCAGAGGCTGTGCTCATAGCGGGTGTTAATCCCCCCAGGAAGCAGCATCTCTGTAAATGGTCTCAGATTCCGGAGGGCTGTCAGGATGGGACCCTCTCCCAGACCCAAGCCAAGATGAGAGTGTCCAAGGAGCTCCCGGGAGGCAGAGACCAGGCAGAGCTCTGATCTGACCCCAGAAAGCATTCACTGGCCCTTCTCCCCACCATCCGCCTTCACCCCACGGGGCAGATCTAGGCAAGGATGGATGCCCAGTCTCTAAACTGTGCTTCCACTTGTCCCTTTAATGTTTAATCATAGCCCCTAGGCCTAAGCAGGGAAACCGGAGACATCCACCCTGCCAAGGGGCAACTTCCAGAAAAGGAGGTCTCCATAGCAACCCTCCAGATGGAGAAACTGATGAGTTATCTGGTGACCAGACAGGGTGCAGGGGGGACAGTGGTGGGTGGGGACAGGATGGTACTGAAGGGTAGGGCTGGGGCTTTTCCAGCAAGTAAGGAAACAACAAAGACCTGTCCAGAAGCAAAAATATTTCCAGAAAGATTTTTCCCTCTTCTATCTCTTTCTCCCTTGTAAGAAGAAATCTTGAAGGGAATAATTATTAGTTATAATAAGAGCAGCTTTACTGAGCACCTCATCTATGCCAGACCACAGGGCTTCACAAGCAAGACCTCACGCAATGCATACACCAGCCTCAAGGGAGAGGTTCAGCTGGTAGTCCCATTTTACAGGTAGGGAGACTGAGGCCTCAGAAAGATGAGAAAAGTTGTCTAAGGTCACACAACTGAGAGGTAACAGGCCCCAGATTCAAACTCATCCAATTCCAGAGCCCACTCTCCTACCCTCTTCTGCAAAGGCACATCAACACCCCTTCTCTGGGCTTAACAGAAACTGGCTTTGGATCCAGCTCTGCCCGACTCAGAGGCACACTCAAGCCCCAATGCCAAGCTGCCTCTAAGCCGGTGAAGAGGAACTGTGGGGGTGGGGAAAACCCATTTTTAGGGGTGGGCTACCTGTGTACAGAGCATCTATTTGTTTCCCAGGGTCCCACAGCAGACGCCCTGAACCCCTGCCCAGCTAGAGCACAAAGGAAGGGGGTTGGGTACATAACCTTGCAGCATCCAACCTTCCAGCCTGCCCCAAGTAACATGTAGGGGGGAAGAAAAATCACTGGTTAATTAGAAGAAAAAAAAAATCCAAGATAGAAGCAACTTAGAAGTGACTCAGTCCAACTACTCCACCCTGATTTACAGACAGGATATTTGAAGCCCAGAGAAGGGAAGCAACTTGTCCAAAGCACACAAAAGCAATTCCATTCTGCAAGTATTAATGGATGCCTACTATGTGTCAGGCACAGTACTAAGCATGAAGCTCTGGGGGTTAATAACAAAAACTGCCCCCTGAAACCCCAGAGGTGATGTTCCTGTGGGAGGTGAGCAGTGGGTCAATTACCATGTGAACAAATCACTGATGACCAGTGGTAAGGAGCACCCCAAGGGAGTGGAAAGAGCTGGGTGTGATGAGGAACAGCAGTGAGGAAGGAACTGGTCCTAAGTGGGGCCTCAAGGAAGGCCACTCTGAGGCTGTGATGTGGAAGTTGAGTCCTGAAAAGTGGGTAGGGGAGAACCAGGCCAAGAGTATCAGGAAGAGCATCCCAAGCAGAGGGAACAGCATGTGCAAAGGCCCTGAGGTAGAAGTGTGATGGATGTGTTCCAAAAAGGACCAGAGTAGCTGGGACAGAGAGAGTGAGGGGGAAGGCAGGAGGGGATGAGAGGTGGGAAAGGGGCAAATCATGCTCACTCTTAAAGACTGTGGGAAGCATTTTAGACATTCCTCTCAAAGTCGTGAGAAGTCATAGTAGGGATTTAAATAGGAGTGTGATTCTGTAAAATCCCACTGTGTTCTGTAAGATCAGCCTGATTGAAACACAGAAGATAAAATCAGGGGCTGTTGGAATCCTCCAGGAGTAATATGGTGGTGGCTTAAACCAGGATGGGGACAGTAGCAAGATGTGGATAAATTTAAGGTTCATTTGGTCACAGAATTGACAAATATTGTCCATCTGTTGGCTATTCAGTTGAGAGAGGGGAGGAGGAGTTGGGAATGACCTCCAGGTTCTGACCTGAACAATAGGTGAATGGAAGGCCAGTCACTGGGCTGGTGGGGACTGGAGCACTCATGGGTTCCCAAGGAAGATGAAGAGAGTAGTTTTGGACAGGTTATGTTGGGTTTGTAAGTGACACTGAGAGGAGGTATCAAGCAGTGATATCCAGGTGTCCAGTCTGCCTGAAACTCCCAAGGCCCTCACTCAACCTCCAGAACCACCATGTACATACACCCTGGGTCCTCCCAGGATGCGGCCAGCTGGTCGTCCTCATCCTAACTGACCGGCCTCTCTCCATCACCTCCTCCCACAGAAGGCAGAGTCTTGGCATCTCTGTCTCTCAAATCGTGATCTCAGAAGAGGGAATTTGGTTTAGTTACGGGAAGGTTGCCGGCCGCAGTCCACAAGCCAGGGCCCATGTCACTGACAATTTCCAAGGCCTTGAAAAGGAAGTTTAATCCAATTGTCTGTGTCAGGCAGTCAATGAGCAGCCCCTCCTTCCCCCTCCACCTTCCTCCCAGCTCTCCCTTTGAAGGCAGCCCCAGGGAGGAGCTACCAGCACAGCCGCAGCCCAGCCCCGGCAGCTGCACACCCGCACAGCCAGGAGGGCCTGCCAGGAACCTGGAGAAGGCCACCGATGACCAGAGCCCAGCGTGAAACCCCTCAGCGCCTGGTCTGGTGCTGCTATGGCTGGGGGTCGGGGGTGGGGGCACATCATTCAAATACCCTCCAGCCACGTTCCTTGCTCAGCGCGAAGTGCTGCCCAGATGTTAACAGTCCTCCCAGCAACACATTTTCCAGATGGAAAAACTGAGGCTAACAGACACTATGGTCACTCTGTAAATTTTGGAAGTGGAAGCCCTACCCCAGTAAGCCTCCAGAGGCTTCGTTTATTACATATCAATGTGAACGACAGTAATAACCACCCTGCTCATTGCCTGTTCTGTCAGGTCCTGAGCTAAGTGTTTCACAGGCATTCTCAACCTACACAACCATTTCTCCTCCCATTTTACAGGTGCGGAAACAGAGGCACAGAGAGGTTAAGGAACTCGCCCAAGGTCACATAGCTAATAAGTGGCGGAGCCAGCACCTGCATCAGGTCTGGCTGTCTCTGGAGCATTCCTCATTCTTTATTATCTGCCCTCACCCCATATAGAACCTACTGAAACTTTTTTCCTAATCACCCCAACGTGAAATTTTAATATCACTGTTTGTCTATTTATGTAGATATATATATATATATACACACATACATACAATCTGCTTTATATCTAACGAGAGTAAGATTTTTGTGCCCCCCAACCCCGAACCATTTTTAACCTCCTTGGGGCCAGTATCATCACCACTGAGAATGGTCTAGTATCTAGACCAGTGCTTGCTACCCTGTAGGAATAGAATGTTAAATCGTATGTGTAATTTTAAGTTTTCTAGTTGCCACGTTAAAAAAAAAGAGAGAAAAACAAGTGAAATTAACTTTATTAATGTTATTTAAGCCAAAATGTCAAAAATACTTCCATTTCAAAATATCATCATTATTTACTATCAATGTAAAAATTATTAAGGAGAAATGCTACATTCTCTGTTTTTATACGAAGCCTTTGAAACCTGCCATGTATTTACAACCCAGCCCAGCCCTATTTCAAACGCTCGACAGCTGTGCGAGGCTAGGGGCCACATTGTGGACAGTGCCCTCTGCGCTCTAAACACTCTGCTAAGCAAATTGTTTATCTTTCCCCCAAAGCCTTGAAAATGAAGTTCTGAGACACTTTCTCCATCCAAGGGACCCTTTGGAGAGTCACCACCATCCTAACCAGTAGGTCCGACTGACTGTGTTCTCAAGCCAACTGTGGACCAGACGCCACGCTAAGATGCTCTCAAGGAGACAGGAAGATGACTAAGAACTGGCATTTGCACTCAAGCAGCTTATAATTTAAGGTGGGGAGGGTGAAATATTTACCAAACCCTACTGCACTCCAGGCCCATTATCTTTTCATCCTCACACTCAGCCTAGAAAGGAGGGGGGCTCTATGTTGCCATCCCATTTCACTGAAGAAACTGAGATTGAGAGAACATGGGTTTTGTCCAGGGTCCATCTGTCTGATGTGGCCAAACCAGGGCAGAACACAGGAGGGATCAGCAATGTGATATGAAGGCTTTCAGGAGCAAGAAGGGCAGCTTTGGGGGAAGACTTTGGTGGCATGGTGGGAGGAAGAAGAGGGTGTAACTGAACAATGGAGGCTGCGTGAAAAGAAAGGAGGAGGGCAGGGTTCTGAAGATAAAGAAGGAGCATGTGCATTTGCAGGGAAGGAAGAAGCAACACGTGGACTCCTGGAGGAAGGCACAGCACAAGTGGGCCCGGAAGCAGCAGGAATTCTGGGCACTAAGATGCCTTGGCACGTAGCCCGTGTGCAGGGCATTGTATGAAAAGAGTCCAAGTTCCATCAAGCAGTCACAGAAAAGCACCCAGTGCCCAACCCACGGGCCATAATGCCAGTGGAATCCAGCTTCCCAAAATATTTACCAGAAGACTCTGGGCACCAGACTCCCTTCTGTAAACTTGGGTACCATTCCAAAGCTGAAACGATAGATCTCCCGGAGAACAAGATAAACTCTCCCTCACATTCTAAATAACGACAGGGAGGTGAGGAAGAGAACGAAATAAATCAACCCTCTCCAACCACCCAACTTAAAAGGGATTATGCTCAGAAGCAAGAAGAGGGCAAGGATGCTGTCTCCTTATCAGACACACGGCCGCTCCAGACACAAACAAAACTCTTGGCAGGCACCCTCCTTCCACGTCGAGGTGGGGAGGGGAGAACAAAGTCTTAATCCGCAAAGGTCAAACCCATCCTCCTTGAGCACAATCAAGCCAATATTCTTTTCCCCTTATTTCCGGGAGAGACCAGTCCCTTCCATGAGCCGAAGTACAGACTGGAGCTCAAAGAACGAGGCCCGTAAATCTCCAGCTTGCTGGAGCGGCCCCAATTTCCAATCCCCCACCATGGTATCAGACTAGAAGATATCATTTGGGACTCAGGAAATATGCCCACTGGGCTCCAAGTGGGATGAGTTGGTTCTGGAATGTGGATGAGGAAGGCCCATCTCTCTGCCCCCGACAAATCACCATCGGACATCATGGATTGAGAAAATGAGGAAGTGCTTGACATAGATGATCTCACTTAATGCTCACAAGCCCAAGCGGTGGATAAGCATGTTATCCCCGATTTACATGTGAAAATGGAGGCTCAGAGGGGTGAGGGCCCAGAGTCACACAGCATATAAATGGCAGAGCCAGGTGACCCCAGCTGGGGGCCTCCCACACTGCTATACCACCCCATTTCTTCCTCTCTCTGCCATGCATCCCCAGGTCAAAGCCCAGCTCTGACCACCTCCCTTCCCTGTTCTACAAGCTTAGGCTCCCTTCTGCCCATGAAACCAGCCCCACATCCCCAGGGAGGGTTAAGAGAAGGTGCGCACACGCCCAGGAGCCCGCCAGCCTCCTGCACCACCTCCTGTCACCCACTCCCAACTCCAGAAAAGCAGCCTGGCCTCTCAAACGGCCCATCCAAGAAGCGGGCTTTCTAGCATAATATTTTCCTCCCACAGAACGTGAGAATAAAGGGCTCTTTGCTTGTCTCCTGAAATAACTGGCTCTCACCATAAAGCAATCTTCTGCCCAGTAAAAATATTTCTGTAAAACTTGGTAACTCTATCTGAGGTTTCTTTTCTGAAAGTCAAAAATCTTGGGAGAGTGAAACATGGCAGGGACAGACTTTATGACAAGCTCATGAAGTCATGTCTCCCCAAGACATAACCTCCTTAATGCCGTGATTAATTTGCTGTTAACCACAGGGACTTTGTGTCTTAATACTCTCAAAGCAAGTCACCAGTTGGCATTTCTACAGAACAATATCCACCACCTGAGACCTGGTGTCCAGCCAGGTGGGCAGTGGAGCCACTGGCCGGGGCTTAGAGGCCAGAAAGGACTCTGCTGAGATCGCAGAACTCCTTCAAGTGGCCATAATGCACAGGTGAGCCCTCACCTGTGGCCTGTCCATGGCCAGGCAGGAGGCACAGTCAATAAAATAAGTGAGAGGTATCCTAAATGCAGAATAAAAGCACTCATGACTAACCCAAACTAACCCCAAGACACCTTGATAAGCCACTGAAACCTCATTCCAGGGAACTCGCGAGTGAACAAAGATGTTGTCTCTGAAACTCTGCATCCATCAAACAGCAACCAAGCCCTTTCTGAATGCTGTCCTGGGCCCCGGAGAGACGGAGTGGGTTCACTGGGAATCTTCCAGAACATATCACCAGCTCCAGAGGTCTTATCGGGCCTTTGAGCGTGTTTACTGAGTGCTTACTGCATACTAAGCCTTAAATCACAACATGCATTTTTCATTTAATCCTTGAAATGATTCCAAGAGATGGATACTTTTTTCCTTCATTTTATAGGTAAGGAAATTAAGGCCCAATGTCAAAACAGTTCAAGACAAACCCAGATCCAAAGCCCAGGTCCAAAGCTCTGTGCCCCCTGGAGTGGAAAAGACCCATAGAGGGGAGAGGGGGAAAAAAAGTAAAATAACAAAGTTAGAAAAAAAAAAACAACCATGCAAACTGAGGCAGAGCTTCTTAACTTGGGGGCTACGGGTGCCCTGGAATTGGAGGTAATGGGGGAAGAGAATTTATTTGAAGAGGAAGATACCATCAGATACAGCAGATTCCCAACAGGGTCTATTACCTATCCCCTGAGGTTTATGATCACTGAACTATGATCATCGCAGAGAGGTTAGGAGCTTGAAAGGAAAGCTGTGACCCATGTGGGCTGCACGGAGGAGGTGGCAAATCACCCCTGCTCTTCCCACTTCCAATGTCAGGGAGTAGTTCTCCCCAGACAGTCAGCTAATTGTCGGTCTGCCTTGTTCCCACCCACGCTCACCAGCTGCTGCCTGGGGCTGCGGTCAGTGAGTCTTACGTGGCGCATAAATGTTGGTTCTGTCCACCCGTGTGCACTCTGCAGCCTTCTCCTCACAGGTGTTTTTTCTTTAGGGAACCATCCAACCCCTCCCTCCCAGCCCTTGAGGTTTGGGGGTAAGGGGTGCTGATCCCAGCCCTCACTCCAGGGCAGCCACATGACCCAGGACCATCAGAGGCACAGAGTTTTGTTCTGAGGTGGACATGTGAGCCAGGTCAAAACAATGAGAGTCCTGCCTGAGCTTTGGCTGAAACTCTCTCTTCCAGCCAGAGATGGAAGCCCAGACCACTGAGACCCAAACTGCCACTACCTGGGGAGAGTCTGCCCTAGAATGAAGCTGACCCAAAAGAAAGCAGAGCTGAAGGCATAGGCCGCCAACCCGGGACACAGCCGGAGCTCTAGGATCCAGCTGTACCTGAATTCAATTCACCCTCCCAACTTCCCCATTATACAGGCCAATAATGCGCCTCTGTATGAAACAGTTAAGATGTGCTTAAAACCCAAAGGATCCTGATTAATCCATTCAGAGAAAGGTTGTACTTCCTTAACCACAAACCTTCCTGAAGCTGCTGCCCTTTTTGGTTTTGAAGACCCTGGCCTTGGGGGAGAAACCTTGGTTTTGTTAGGAAAGTAGTAGAACCACACCTGGAGACCACATCAGGGCGTGTAGTGTGTGTGCAAAAGCACAGCTACAGAAATGAACCACACTCACCTAACAGTCTACTTTAGACCACGGGCACAGGCCTGTAAATAACCAAGATGCCCAGCAGTAGGGAATCAGTGCAATAAATTACGGTCCATCCCTACGAGGGAAGGCTTGAGAGACAAGAAGAGCAAGCAGATTCGCTGCAGCGATATGGAAAGATTTCCAAGACACACTAAGTTAAAAAAGCAAGGTGCAGAAACAGAATATAACATGCAGCTAAGGCTAAAAGAAAATTAAGTCTCTATCACTTGTTTACAATTCCCTACCTTCAGTGAATTTTTCAAGTAACCAACAAAGATCAATGGCTTCCCAGTCTTGCTGGTCAAGAGGGCTTCTACAGTCCGTGCGGGGATAAGGGTCCACACTCACAGAGCAGGGCTGGAAGTGCCTTCGGGAGCCACAAACAGCAGATGCCTTGGAAGAGGGGCGCTGGGAGGCGGTGGTGTTGGCAGAGGTGGGAAGGAGGCTTCAAGTACATACACTTCAGTCCTGTTTTGATTTTTTTTTTTTCTTTTTTTATTCAAAGGTTCAGAGCAGTGAAGCTCTGTGAAGAGACGTGGGGACTTGGAGGACAGGACCTCCAGAGGCCACGCGCCCTCTGGCCAAGCTGCCAGGCCCCTCTGAGCCTCACCCACCCAGCAAATGGCCCTTGAGCACCTGCCACATGCCAAGTAGTGCAAAAGGCCCTAAGGACACAGTGGGGAGCCACACGGAGCCTGCCCCACGGACTCTGCAGTCAGGCCTCAGCTTCCCCATAGTATTAACACTGGCCCTGGCCAGGTTTCTGCAAATGTGAAATGCCCGACAAATCACTGGGAGGAAGGTTTTGCAGACCATAAAGCTCTGGATGAATGCCGGCTCTTCCTGCTGGAGAAAAGCTGGCCCATCTCAGTGCTGAGCCCCAGCCCCAGGAGCCCCAGCTTCCCAGACCAGAGCCAATGGGACAAGTCCTCACCCACGAACCCCAGAAGCAGATGCCAAGCAGGCCCTCCAAGGATGAGAAAACTAGGAAGGCCCCAAGTTAGGACACCAGGAGAAGGTGCCCCAATCCACCCTCTGGGAGACCCAGTATCCTTCCCATCACTGACCACGGCAGTGGCCAGCCTGGGCTTCCTCTGTCCAAGCTGGAGGGAAGCTGGAGGGAAGACATGCCTCCAAGTAGCAGGGTCTGGAAAGGCCCCAGGGAGGGTTTCACCAGTGCTTCCTGGCGGCAGAGCTCTCCTTCCACCACCATCTGCTGCAAAGTCCCCTTCCACCGCCCCCTGGTTGGGGGTTAGCCTGGTGCCCTGCAGCGCTGGCTCCTCTCCGTGGGTCCAGAGCTGTGCTATCCAGGCAGAGGCTGCTAGCCCCACATGGCTGTTTAAATTAGCATTTAAATTAATTCAAATATAATATATTTAAAATTCAGTTCCTCAGTCGCAGTAGCCACATCCAAGTGCTCAGTAGCCACAGGTGGTGCACGGTTCCTACACTGGACAGTGCAGACATAGAGCCTTCCCATCATCACAGAAAGTTCTAGCACTAGTCTACATATGCTTTTCACATCTCCTTCCTTCTAGTTATAAAAGAAGCCTGGCTGAGCTTGAAAAAGAGACCAGGTCTCAATAACAGTCAGCAAGGTTCTCAATCCACTTAAAGGTATGTGGATCCGCAGCCATGGGGAACCACACAGAAGGGAACAGGACCACTGACTGAGAGCTTGTCATGGGTCAGGAACTGTGGCGGCTTCTCCGCACCCGATCCCCACACTTCTACAGATGGGGAGCACCATCCCCACCTCTGCCCTCCCCCTCCTGCTCCCTGCCCCCATTGCCTTTCCTGCAGAGCCAGTCACCCAACACAGAGAGGCTCTGATTGTGGGAAGGGGCGGGGGTGGGGGGGGCAACCCATGGTCTCCACACTCTCTCCACACTCGGGAGGCTTGGATGCAGGTGGTCCTCGGGGCCATACCCTGAGTCCTTCCCAAGCCCCCGTCCCCCACCTCTAGCTACCGTCTTTTCTCTCCACCCCTTCCAGAAAAGCTTTTCCAAAGAGTTTTGCCTACACATGCCATTTTCTCATTTCTCGTTGTTTTAAAACGTATTGGCACTTTGAAAAATACACAAGTAATACATGCTCACTGGGGGAAAAAAAGTCAAACAATGTAGAAAAGTGGAATGTGAAAAGTGAAATTCCTTCTCTCCTCACCACCTCCCAACACTCCACTCCTCGGGGAAAACAAACCTTGACGGTGTATTATTCCAGATCTTTCTACATGCACCTGCAGATATGTGGAGATGGAGGCCAGAACAGACTTTTGCACACTGCACAAAGCAGGACCACGTTGCACTGATGTCTCGCTCTTGCTTTGCTCATTTAACTGCATTTCAGGCCTCCTTCCCATCAGCCTGCAGCCCTCCCTCCACCTGGTTTTACCAGTTGCAGAGAGATTCAGGAAATGGCTGCACCACTGTTTATCAGCCTGTCTCCTAGTGACGGATATCTGAGTTGTTACAAAATTTCCTCCTTCCAAATAATGCAGCCATGGATGTTCTTACAAGTATGTGCTTCGGCTCCCCTACAAGTGGTCCTCAGTCCCTTCAGGACCCATGCCAGTCTCACCTCTGCTGTCATTCCACCAAGATAGCTCCTGTCAAACCAGACTGTGACCACCAGCATCCTAAATCCAATGGACACCTTTCAGTCTTTTCTCTTCCTCAGTCTCTCAGCAGCTTCTCTCCAGGAGACCACATCCTCTCTGGTTGACTATTTTGATGGCCTCCAGTAAATTACACCTCCCAGTATTTACGCCCCTGTGTAATCCCTTCCCCTACCCCTGGGCTGGACCCGTGACTTACTTTAACAAAAAGAATGCGGCATTGCCGATTCCAGGACTAAACTTTAAGGCCTGGCAGTTTCCACTTTTACACTGTGGGGAAGCCAGGCCCCCTGTAAGAAGTCTGATTACCCTGAGACTGCCATACTATGAGGAGGCCCAAGCTAACCATGTGGGGAGGTCACCTGGAAGAGAACTGAGGCCCCAGACATGTGAGCCAGGTGGGGCTGTGACAGTTGGCCCCTCGCTGTTTGAGCTAATCTGACTATGCCATCTGGAGCTGTAGATAAGCGGCCCCTGCCAAGCCCTGCCCAAATTGCATAATCTTCAGCATAACATAAAATGATTAAGTCACTAAGTTTTGGAATAATTTGTTTCATAGCAAAAGATAACCTAGACATTCACCTCTTCTTTGCTACATTTTGAGAAGACAAAGCAAAGGCCAGGAGAGGTCACAATAGATACCTAATAGCTAAACTGCGGCCACCCCCAGGCTCAGGATTCCCAACAGTGTTCTGTCCGGAAAGATTCAGCCATGTGTTCCTGCCAAGACGTAGCTGCTGCTCCTCATGCTCAGAGGTTGGTTTCTAAGGTGAGAGGACATGGGAGTCCCCCCAGGTATCCCTCATTCTTTCCATGCCCTACTCAAAGGGAGTGGTGAGCAAGACATCACCCATGGCAATCCTGGGAGAATTTGTTCTGACCAAAAAGTCAACACACCAAAAGACCCTGAAGCCAAGAAAGAAAACTTTGGCACAGAGAAGTTAGGGAATTTGCCCAAGGTCACACAGCTGGTGAGAAGCAGAGCTAGGTTTTGAAATCAGGCATTCAGGCTCAGAGTCTGTACCAGTGACCAAACACAAGTGTTTTCTAATACATTGATAGTGACTCAAAGTAAGAATTATGTTGTATAATGGGCCTCTGGATGTATGGGTTTGTGTCTAGATATGTGTTTAGATATACACAGATTTAGACCTATTTATTGGTATGGGTATCCATGTCTGTCTGTCTGTCTGCCTGTCTGTCTGCCTGTCTGCCTGTCTGTCTGTCTATCTATCTATCTATCTATCTATCTATCTATCTATCTATCTATTTACCGTCTATAGACATGGATATCCATGCCTCTAAACAAAGTTACACAAAGCAATATTTACTATTACTATACAGGATGTTCTTCCTTATTTTTATTTTTTTCTATTTCATTGTTTTAAAGTGGGTTACTAAATTGATACGGTTTAAGAAAAAAAAAACAAAACCCTCTCACCTATAGCAGTTTAAGACAGCTCTAAAATCAGACTGACCTGAATTTGAAACTTGCTAGCACAAGATTCCATTTCCAAGTCAATTGACTTTGGGTAAGAAAGTACATTCTTTAAAGCCTCAGTTTCCTCATCAGTAAAATGGGAACAATAATAGTACCTGCCTCATAATGGTGCTGTGAGAACTAAGTGGGATGGACGGCTCTTGGCAAGGGCCTGGCATACAGCAGACACTCAATGCTGCACCCATGGTTCAGCACAAGGCTCAGCATACAGCAGGAACTTAATAGCCTCACTGAGGCTGCAGCCACCAAACAATGAGAAAGGAAGCACGTACCCAAGACTGCCCAAGGCAGTGGGCTCCTTGGGATTTCCAGGGCAGGGGCAAGAAGAGTACCTCCAGAGCCCACTGAAAAGGCAACCTCATTTCTGGTTTGTAGTGGTTTTGTGACATCATTTTTTTGCTTTTGAAGTCTATCTACAACACTAGGGGAAAAAAGGATAAAACAAAGTCAAGGTCAAAAACTGCCCTGTAACAAGGTTCCCTCTACTCTGGCAGCCAGGCATGGAGTGGCCTCAACACCCCAAAACAGCACCCCCAAACCCACTCAGTGCAGCCACCATCAGTCAAGCCTCTGTGCAAGGGGGCCTGCTGGTCTGCACGGACTTCTGGATTTAGACACACACCCTGGGCCTGAGCTCTTTTGGGAGGTTCTGGTCTTCCCTAGCCTCACCCATGGCCTGAGGGTGGCCAGGCCCACTTTGCTGACTGAGGCTCTTTATGCTCTGCCCCACCCTCTCCAGGGCCCCAGCTCCAAGTACTCAGGTTCAAGGCCGGGGGCTTGGGTAGCACACAACAGGCCAGCCAATCAGCTCCAGGCTGACACTACTTCACATGACCAGGAGGTTCTCCCCAACCTCCCACCCAGCCAGAAAGGAGACAAGCTGGAGTGATCAGACACGATAAAAAGTAAAAATAAAATAAAACCAAGTAATTTGGTTTCTGTAAAAATTGGAAGATTTGCAGTGGATGGACAAGGGCTCAAAATGGGTAAAACATATAGCATTTCCATCCCCCCCAGTCCCCGGGCGCTACCCACCCCCTTTGCTGGACCACGTATTTCTGCCTAAACATCTCAGAGACCGGATTCTCGTCATAAGTCAGAAACCCAGAAGGGGGTTGAAGGTTCTCTATGCACTAATCATGTCTCCTGGCCTCTGCACTTCCCAAACCCTTTGTCTGAGATGCTTCCACCAAATCGTTTATCACCTGGTTATTTGAGACCTTTGGGTCCCAACGACTTCACTCCCCAATCCAAAATAGAACCCCTCCTTATTCTCTTTCGCCATGCCCCATTCTTTTCCCTTCATTACATATAGCACACGTCTGGGTATTCCTTAGCTGATCACACCAGAAATCTGCAAGAGGAGGGACAAAATCTACTTTATTCCCCCTAATTTGTCAGAACAAACTCATTTCACTCTTTGAACAACTTCATGAGGTAGGAACGATGACTCTACCCATTCCACAGATGTAAAAGCTGAGGGTCAGAGATGAGCCATCACATGGCCCAAGGCTGCTCAGCTGGGAGAGGTGCAGTTGTGTCTCGACCTCAGAAGTCTGATTCTGAAAGCTCTAATCACACTTGTGACACCTATTATGTGCACACGGTGGGGGCCACAGTACAAAGTGGCCCAAACCACATCTATACTGCACTTACCCCAGCTGCCCTCCCCTCCTATTCCCACCCAACTGAAACATATTATCCATGATGTCCCAGCACCCAGCCTTGGCTTGGGCAGTACCTTCCCCTTTGGAGGCAGCCTGAATCCGGCTCTCCCTGGCTGGGGTGAGGACTTTAACTTGCTGAGCCTGTCTCCTCATCTGTACACAGGGGAATAATTCATGTAAAGAAAGCATGTAAAGCATTAGGCACCTTTAATATTCACTTGTATGTGTTATTATCACTAACACAACCATACCCTACCAAAGTCCTGTAAGTCTAAATCAACAGTCACAAGCCAGGCCAAATCTAGCTGTCTGGGGTCCACCCAAAGAAAGTGTTTTGAAATGTTTTATGTGGTTGATGATAATTTTTTTAATTAGAAAATTTTCACATAAAAATCCAGATGGCTGGATTCTCCTAACAATCAGAAGATGTGGCAACACCAGGGCAATGCTCCCACATGGAACAGTTGGCTGGGCTGAGGGGCGCTACTCTCTTGACACAGGCATGTGCTTCCCAGAGCACCCTACTCCCCACACCTCCCAGGTGTCTCCCACCAGCCAGCTGCATTCATTAATATGACTTCTCTGGCCCATGGAGATCCTTTAGATTCTGAGTCCTGGTCTCAGTCTTACCATCCTTAGCCACACTCACATGCCACCTCCTTCAAAAACACCTCCCCAAACCTCCACAACCCTGTGTCTCTTCATGGTTTTATAGCTGTAATAGCTAACTTGCACTGAGCACTTACTCTGTGCCTGACATTACAACCATTTTACAATTTGAGTCCTCACAACTACCCTATGAAGCAGGTACTATTCTCATCCCCACCTGACAGATGAGGAAACACAGATACAGAGGTGATTATTCAATTGCCACCCCACCTCCATCCACTCTCCACCCTTCTCTGTGTCGCTCTGCGCCCTCAGGAAGCTGACCCTGTGGACCAGTTCACTGGGGCTTCCTGGCCTCTGGCTTCTATATTCAGCCAATGACAGGCCCCAGCAGGAAACTGGAGGATGTGAAGAGATGGAGGCTGGACTTTTTCTTCTCCATCACCTCACTACTTCTGTACCATGTCTATGACTGTGGTTAATCCTCCACACTTACAGCTTCTGCCAGGTCTCCCCACTCCTCAGCTGTGGCTCCTACAGTGATCCAACCCCAAAACGTCCAACAACATTTCCTCCCCTGGCCCTTTCTGCCCTAGAGGTAGTAACAGCTTTCCACTGCTGCCAGAGGTCCACCAGTCCCCGGGTACTTCAACCCCCCATGAAGTTTCCCTTAACTCTTCCCATCCCTCTGGAAGCTAGTTTCATTTAAACTTTCCGGAGGACATCTGTTTCCCACTAGACCCCTGGCTGACACAGAGGTTCAACACTATGCCCAAAGTCCCACACTTAGAAAATGGTGCAGCAGAATTTGAACCCAGGTCATCAGGCTCCAGGGTCCTTGCTCCTTAACCAAAACCCAAACCTGCCTTACGTCCTATCTACTTCCGCTGGTCCTTTACCTAGCTGTGGCCTCCTCAAGAGTCCCCTGGGTGACCCCCAAGAACCAAGCACTGAGCCTGGACCAAGGCAGACCTTCAAGAATCTCTCACTGAGCCCACAAAATACAGTCACTTGATTCCTCTTTATCCTCCAAAACATTTTTACAACAGAGAGCCCATCTCCACATTCCTTCTTCCCTCAGATCACAGGGCTCACCTCTGTCCTGCTGGCCCCTCACACAGGGCCTGCCACTTTTCTCCCCTCTAGACAAAGACCAATCTCCATAACATGGCAGAGAAGGCCCCCTGGGCCCAGGCTGTGACCCCTCTTCAGCCAACTGAACTTCAATGAGCATCTCAGATGAACTGCCCTCTTCACTACAGGGCGTTTTCACATGTGGCCAGTCTCCAACAAACACTCACATGACTGTTACACATCCTCTCCCCTTGTCTTGCTCACCACCACCCCTCCCCCATGCACCTTTGGGCTTAAATCACAGCTCCTCTGACCCTAGACCAGTTGGCACTCCCTGCTCTAGACTCTCATAGCCCCCCCAGAGTGTCCTCTAACATGCCGTTAATGTTGTCTTCATCATTCAGGATCTACCCTCCCAAACCAATCTGACATGAACATCAATGCAAAGTAAAATATTAGCAAATCAAATACAGCAACATTTTAAAGCAGCAATCTATCGTGGCAAAGAAGGATTTGGTTCAGGAGAGCAGAGAAAGTTGAACACTAGGAAATCTAGCGATGTAAATCATGCATACAAATCACACATTACGTTAGCAAAAAATCATGAACTCCATCAACACTCCAACAGCATTTGATAAAATTCAATAATTATTCCTGGTTTTAAAAATCTGAGCAAGCTGGGGGTGAAGAAAGCTTTCTTAACTGGATAAACAATGAACATCAGACTTAATGATTATTAAGTAGAGGAGATTCTAACCAATGCAATAAGATAAGAAAAACAGATGAGAGGTAAAGATGAAAGTTTAGTTCCACTAAGCTTTAAGTTCTGTGAGATAGGAACTATGTTCTATTTCTCATAGTTTCCACAACAACCTAACCATACTCAAATATCTGCCGAATGAGCAGCCACCCAGATTAGGTCTGACTCCCATTAAATGTTCTCAAAGCACCCAGCACTTTGAGGCACAAATCATAACTTAGATTGTGTAATTTGTTTTTAAAAATACTTTTTTCCTACTAGAGTGTAAGCTCTATTGAAACAAGGACCATGCTCTACTGACAGAGCAAATGTATGCCTGGCCTAAAGTAAGTCCTCAGTTTCTACTGCACAGCTGCACAAATGACATGAATAGAATGCATTCAATATATTGTTGCTAAATTATAATAAATGATTTTATCCTACTTCTCAGCTGGAAGATCTGAGGCTAAGAGAAAGGAGGGACTTTTCAGCTGACGCCACACCACTTGTGAAGCCCACCCCATACCCTGGGGTCCTCTGAAAGGTGTTGGCCACACACAAGGCCATGCACACAGGACACAGCCCACATGGCTCAACAAGAAAGGAAAGTGAAGCCCAGAGCAACTCCTTGTAGCCGTCTAAACAAACACACATCCAGGGCACACCCCGGTGGGCAGAGCCGCCTGGCGAGAGCTCCTGCATGGCGCCCTTCTGGGGCTAAGGATGACTTCAGTGGAGGGACCTGAGGCTTCCCTCGTGAAGCCCCGAGACGGGTGCCCACATGGATAAACAGCCCCCTCTGCTTTCCCGGGGAAGTTATCAAAGAATTACTTATGTCTCTGGAAATGCTTGTTTGGAAAAGGTTCTCCACCCCACCTGGGCTTGGCAGGAGCGGCAGCATCACCAGGCCTGCCCTTTGGGGAGTGATCAGGCTTTTCCTCCAGCTCCTGAAGGAACCCGGCCATTCTTCATGCGCTGAGTCTGAAGCCAGCCATAAAGAAGCAGGCAGCCTCCCAGGATAAACTGAGCACGGTGACATCAAAGACTGCCTTCCAGATTAAACAACTGAGGCCTTCAGCTCTCCCTGGCATTTCTTCCAGGATATTCTGGGCTCCTGCCTCAGTTCTCCCTCGGATGGAATGGCAGATATTTTGTTTGTGAGAGTCTAAATTTTTTCCTTCCTCGGGGAGGTGGGGGAGAAGGAGAAGGCGAGGGGAAGGGGAGAGGGAGAGAGAGAGAGGAAGAGAAAGAATGTCTGCGAGAGACAAGAGCTACAAAAAGAACATGTGTGAGTAGAAAAAAGAGGGAAGTCGGGGAGGCAGACGGAAGTACTTGCTTTGGAATCCAATAAGCGACCTAAAAACTCCAAAACTGTGAAACCACAGTCAGCAAGTGAAGCTACGAGAACCCCTGAGCTAGGAGGACTGAGGGCCCCTGACTCCCCAGGGCCAGCAGATCCCCTCGTGGAGCCCTGACTAACCCCCTGCCCAGAGGGTCACGCTGCCCTCGACTTCCTCAGACACGTCTGGTAAACTGAGGCGAGGGACCCTCTTCCCTCAGGCACAGGCTCACAGCTGTTCTGGGACAGGATGGGCTCTCTGGGATTAGCCTGTCACTTCTAGGCCCCTGGCCCCTGGGGGGCCTCCCTTTGCCAATCCCACCCCTCAGGCCACCACATCCCACCAGGGCTGAGCTACTGGCCCTACAGCTGATCCTCCCCCCACCCACCCAAACAGCTGGAGCAACTCCAGGAGTCCTGGTGCACAACACTTGGCGGCGTTAATCCGCTCTGCCAGGGCGGCATGCTGGCTGCCCACCTGGCTCCGCCCACCTGGCTCCACCCACCTGTCCAGAAGGACAGCCCACAGTCCCTGTTCCGCGGCCCAATCCCATCACCACGCATTGTCCACAGACACTAGTGAGCCAGGGGCCTCACCCAGCTCTCCTCTACACAAATGCCATCCCCACCTCGCACACTTTCTTCCTCACTGTCTCAGCTCCTCTGAGCATGACCGTCTGTTGTTTGGTTTTTGTTTTTTCCCCTTAACGGAGATACAGGGGATTGAACCCAGGACCTCACGCAAGCCTAGCACGCGATCTCCCACGGAGCTGTACCCGCCACTCCTGTGGAACTGTTAATGTGCCTGTTGACATGCTTATTCTTTGTCTCCTTTATTAGACTGGAAGCAATAGGAAGACAGGCACCACAACTCTTTTATTTGTCACTGTAGCCTCAATGCTTGGCAGAGCTAGGGAATGAATAGTTAATAACAATTCATTGTTGATCATCATTAATAGCTGAGTACTTGAATGAAAAGGTCTAAGTCCACTCTTCCTTGTATTCCTGCTTCCAGCTCCACCTGGCTGGGGAAGGGAATCTGGAGGATGAAGGGGCAGGGATGGTGACCTAATCTAGCTTCTATTCATTCACTCAGCAAATACATCATGTGTACCCACTACGTGCCCTAGGGCTGCCACAAGGAAGATGTATTACTCAGAAAGTGATTCTTCCATGGCTGACAGAGCAGCCTTGCTGCTTTAAGTCCTCAAACAGACAGTCTGGTCCCTGAGCCTGGTGATCAAGCTTCCTGGTATGAGGAGAAGTACGCTCTGTTCATCCAGCGCCCGCCTTCTCTCCTCACTTCTGACATCCCCACTGGATGAGGGGATGGGACATCCCCCTACGTTCCAGGAGCTGTAGGACAGGCCACCGTGTCTCCTGGTTTAGCTTCTCCCTGGGTTTATGACAGTCTGTACAAGATGCAAATGGAGAGGGTCCGTTCCTGAGTTCGAGGGAACAGGACATGTACACAGCCTGACACAGCCTGAGTGTCCTTCTCAAAGCAGAAAAGTTTTGAAGGGAGGACAAGACAATCCTTGAAGCTTCAACCAGAGACCCCATCACAGAGGTGCATTAAAGCAGCCAGAAAATGACACCTCTGCCCACCACGTACCACCTGAGGGACCCAGGCCTACTGGAAACCAGAAGCCCCACCTGGCACACTGCCCAGCTCCAGCTTGCCCCACCTCTCCTCCCTGCTAGCCAGGGGTATAGAAAGCTGCCAGGTGAGGCTATGAAGCTGGCCTGGGTGCCACGGGCAGAGGGGACCCTCCGTGGAGAACTCAAAGAAGCCAGCGTGTAGAGGCCCAAACGCCTCCACCAGCCTCAAAGCAAATCATCTTTTAATCCTGAAACACCAAATATTTAATTTATGCCTTACCTCAAATGTCAAGTCCACCTCCCGGCACATAACTTTGAAACCACGTAAGGAGGCCTAACACTTTCCATATGGTGAAGACATGGGGCCTTTTAATTGTGCCAACTGGTATCATTCAAGGGTAATTCCCCTGGAATCCGGCACTCAGGCAGCAGCTGGGCCGGCCTCCAATCTCATCACCCAGCCCCATACATCCCCGCAGGCTACAGGCGGGCCGGCACCCTCCCGATCTTCCCCAAATAGCCAAATGCACTGCATGCCCCCTAATCACATCACCAAACCGCCTGGCAGCCACCTCTGATCCAGAGGCGGGTTTGCCTGCCCCGAGGCTCCTTGCCTGTTTCTTCAGGCAGCTTGGCCAGAAAAGAATAAAAGGGCCAAACTAGGGGGTGGGGGAGAGGACGGCCTTAAATGCAGCTGGACACACTCATGTGCACACGCATGCACCCGCTGCGTGAGCGTACACAGACGCACGGCTTCTGCTTCTCCACGTGCTCCCCTATCAGTATCTCTGTGTCCGTTAGGCTCTTCCGTCCATCTACTAAGCTTTTTAATCTCACCCCTGATATTTTCCAGATCCAACATTTCCAGCTGGTTTTCTTTCCTAACTGCCTATTGCAGCTTCGTGTTTCTCATTCCCTCCTTTATCTCGGAGGTTATTACGCTCATTTCAATTTCTAATTGTTCAGCACATTGTTGTCTGACATACAAACTGTTGGCGTCTCGTTCATCTTCTGTAGTACTTGTACACCGCACATTTCTCATTATTTTTCTCCTCTGAGCTCATATGCCCTTGAAGTTCATCATGTACCCACTGAAAGGGCAGAAGCTTTAGCCTGTCTCTCTCCAAGTGAGGCTACAGAGTACGAGGGAGGGGCAGCCTATGGTGTCATAATCTGGGCCGCCATCTCTACCCGACCAGAGCCTCAGGCACCTGCCAGGACCTTTCTCCCAGGCTCTTCTCTTTGTGAAGAGTTATCTGCCAGAACCCTGCTGGAGATTTGCTTGTTGGTACACCCATACTGCTGATGAAGATGAGCTAATGAAGATGGACAAAAGTAAGGTCTCCCTTCACTCCTCTGCTCCTATAAGGTGACAAGCTATTGTGGCCAAGACTGACCTCATTTATTTCTGTATTTGGGAGGGCAGGTATAGGTTAGTGCCAGCGAGGAACCCTCTTATATCTCAGGATCCTACAGGCAACTCAGACCCACCCACCTTGAACATTTATGAAGCTACTCAGATCCCATTGGGGGGAAGAGGGCAAGCAGGGGCCCCTTGTGCTTCTGCTCACCCCACAACCTGCCTCATCCCAAAGTCCTCAGCAGCTGGCCACCGTGCCACCTCTCAAGAATTAATGAGCGCAGCACCTTCAGGCACATGCTCTGTGCGGGACTTCCCCACACACAGCTTCCGTTGTCCTAGAAAGTGCTCCAGAAAGGGAGAAAACCAGAGTCCCCACCAGCTGGCTGGCAACTTGACAGGGCTATGAGGAGGATTAAGATAATGTAAGCAAAGTGCTTGACACATAGAGGCACTTAATAAATAGTGGTTATCATTGCAGTAATAACAATGCTGGTTGGATGAGCCACTAATGTGTCCCCCGGTGCTTTGGTGAAAGGCTGGATGAAGGAGTGGAGCAGAGGCCATCCCCAGGATGGGTCTGGGGCTGGTGCGGGGACCTCTGCCAGCCCTTGGGACTCAGCACACTTTGGAGCCCACGCCCTCCTACATCCTGGTGAGATAATGGAAGAACCTCTAGCCACCTTTTCCGTGCCACTGGGAATCACGGAAATTCAACCAGACCGAGGGCTGTCCACTGCTGTTCTGTTCGGTATCTCGATGTTTCCCAAATTCTGGGCACTAACAATCTTAACCAATTGTACTTAGTATTTTTCTCAAGATCGACTTAAGACTATCCCTTTCAACGTAGCTTCATCCGCAGAAATAATATCCATGAAATCAAGGGTTTGATGTCCTAGTTTTTTGTTTTGTTTTGTTTTCTGATTAAAAAAATATGGAACCATTAAGATAAAAAATATTCCTCCAGGTACCACCTGAAATCATCTCACAGGCCCCCACAGGGCAGCCCCACATCTTGGGCTCACCAACTTCTCTCCTGAGTGGACTCACCATCCCCACCTCTACAGACCCAGTAGCTAGGCCAGGGGTGGGGGGAACCCAGGCATCCAGATCCGTCGACAGGCACAACTCTCAAGGAAGCAGATGCTCCCTTCCCTTAATGTCTTGGATGGCAGGGCCCATCCTCCACCACCCCACATGTATCACACTGGAGGCTTTGTGTCTCACATCTTCAAAAGTGCTTTGAACAAACATTAATGACCCCTCAGCAACTCTCTGAGAGAGGGGGCCAGGAACGGAGGGGACAGGCACCATCCCATGCTGTCCTCAGCTGAGGGAAGAAACCAGGCAACAAAATTCCGTGACTTCAACAAAGCCACAGACTTAAGCTGGGGCCCCTCCCCACCCTCCCTCATTTCCCCCAGTGGCAACTTTTACTGGCTGGCATTCCTCTTGCTGGGAACACTACTATTTAATTAAAAACGACAGACTTTTGTTTTCCTCCCTTCCTTCCTCCTCCCTCCCATCCTCCAGGACTGGATGCCAAGGAGACCCACCAAAAACATGCGGGTAACATTTGTTATGGCTTTGAAGATAAAAGTCAACTGAAGTAAGCCCTCACTGTATTTCAAGTTTCCCCTAAAGCATGGAGCAAGCTGCCTGGCAGTTTAGGAAAGAAAAAAAAAAAGGGACTGCAAATAAATGTCATTCTGCAGAAATACTTTGTAAAAATAAACAGGCTGAAAAACCCCCAAACTTGATTAATGGAAATCCACTCAGTTGGCCTCTGTCTTGAGCTGCAAATACATTTGTTCATATGGCTAAATCGGATCATTTTCACTGGGCTTTAAATAAATAAGTAGATCAAAAACTAGAAATGGTGGGGGAAGAAAGGGAAGTTTGTAGTTCTGTTTTTAAAGGGTCCCAACTGCGGTGCCCCCACCCATCAAGCTGTGGCCTTTACTAGGGTACAGCAGCTCCGATTCCAACCCAGCCAAAAGATGAAGAGAAATGGAAAAGAGAAGGCCCCCAGCTCAGCAGAGGCAGTGGAGGAGGAGATAGGAGCTCCTGCCAGATGCAGACGTCGTTTCATACACGCACAAGAGTCGACTTTATCCACAGGCTTGCCTCCCAACATTGGCCCCTGCAACCGACTGCAGCCAGCCCAGGTCCTACCACCCAAATACACACACACACACACCTGAAAACTACACCGGTCCCTCTCCAGCCCATGGACAAGACCAAAGAACTAACCAGACCTGAGACTCAGTCTGTTCCCCTCTAAGTTAAAAAAAAAAAAAATTAAATGTCACATCAAAAAGTTGATTCATCCTTTGATCCTTGGCTTGCTCGAGTTCCACGCAGACCATCTGAAAGCCCTGTGCAGAGTTCCGGAGCCCATAGGACATCTGTGAACACCAGTCCCAGGCCAGGAGCTGAGGCTGGACTCACTCACTCCCCTGTCACATCTACTGCTCCCCTAGGAACAACTCCAACGTCAGGGTCCCGCTGGGTGAAGGCTGAGGATGGGCTCAGGCTACAGCAGAACCAAGGCCCTCTCTTTGTGGGCTAAGCTAAAGGGTCTCCTGGAACTCAGTACCCCCACGTTCTGCCCCCTGCCCCAGATCACAGCCTTCTCTCCTGGGGCTCCGGGGCAGATGGTACTAATGAATGCCACAGACACTTGGAACGCATTCGGAGGCCAGTGCAGTCCTGCCTTCCACCTGGACACCCCCAGATGTCTTCCCTCTCTCCCTAGCCCCAACTCCAAACCCACCTTTGAACACTGGCCACAGAAGCAAAGTAGAAGTCAGAGCAAGCAGCACAGACAAGCTTCCCCATCAGCCAGATCTGAACCACCCTTTGCCCCCAGCTGGACAGGAGACTGTCACCTGTGTCACCAATAAGCTCCCCCAAGGCAGGGGGATACAGGGTCATGTTGGTGGGGCAAGGGTAGCTGAGAAGGGATTTCTGGACTTAGAAGCTTGGCCAAGAGGATGCTAAAAGTTGGAGTGGGTGGGTATGGAGACCTATCTCTAAGGTTGAAAGGAGGGTATGTGAAGATCGTACCCGGGTTCCTCTGCCAACAGTGCCCGCTGCCCGCAGCTGTCGGGGTCCGGAGCTGCCGCCCGAGCAGCGCTGCCTCCCGATCCACTCCTCGATGCCTTTCCGAGCCCAGGCGGCGCTCACAGCGAAGCTGTCACCTGGGGCAGGGACGACAAGAAGCCCCTGAGTCTGGCCCCTAGGCTGAAAGTTACCCGAGAGAGGAGAGAAAAGAGTGGGCGAGGCAGAGGTAGCAGGGACCAAGAGGGTGTTGAGACCTGGGCACAACCCGAGAGAGGGACGCAGGTAATCAGGAGAAGGGAGTTTAACGAAGCCCCAAAAGCAGGGACCCAGAGGGGAGAGCAAAGGGGAGGCAGTACCCCAGGAGGACGCGTCTGGAGATGAGGAGAGCAATCGCCAGAGGCCAGGGCTGCGGAGGGGAGGGGTGAGGGTCAGAAGACGGGTGTAGTGAACATGGGATGAGGAGAAGAGCTGAGGGTCAGGAAGAGGGGGAACAGGGGGTGCAGGAGCCAAGATCTCGAGAGAGGGGGCTGAGGGCCAGAAAGAGAACGGGCAGGATCTTAGAGAGGGGGCTTGGGAGTCTGAAAAAGGGGTGCAGTGAGTGTGGGTTTGGAGGACCGCAAGAGGAGGGGTTGAGGGTCAGAAAAGAGAGCACAAGATCGCGGAGAGGGGGTAGGTGGACAGAGGAGGGGGCACTAAGTCTGCTCCCAGGAGCAGGTTTGTGGGACTGGTGGCTGGAGTTGGGGTTGGGGGTGGGGGTGGCCCTGGTAATAAGATCCCGCGGGGTAGGCCATTCCGCGGCCGTCTGCGGTGCTTCCCAGTCTATCCCCCCCGGTCCGTGCTCCGCGCGCCCCTACCTTCCGGGCTCTCCCTGCGCTTGCACACGGCGGCTGCAGGCACATCGCGCGCGGCGGCGGCGGCGGGAGCCGGAAAGAAAGGAGAGGCAGAGAGTTAGCAATCGCAGGGGCGAGGGCGGCGGGGGCCAGGGGGCCGGCGCGCGGGCGGGGACACTGACCCGGCTTGGAGTGAAGTTTCCCCATGCTGGGGGCGCGGCGAACGGGGGCGTCCCTAAGCCATGCGCCCGGCCCGTGGCCCCTGCGGCTAGCCGCGCCTCGCCTCGCTCGCCTCCTCCCGGAGCAGCCCCCGAGGCGAGCGGAGCCCTAGGTGGCGCCGGGACGCGCTCCTACCGCCGTCGCCGCGGCCCGACTGAAGCCCGGGCGCTCTGAGCCCCCAGCCCGCCGCCGAGGCCCGCGCCTCCCCGCGCGCCCATTGGCCGGGCGCGGCGCATCAAAGGCGAGGCGGGCAGCGGAGGGGGCGGGCTGGGGGCGGGGCCGGAGGGCTGGGGGCGGGGCATGGAGTGGCGCTGCAGGGCTGGACACAGCGCCCCCCTACAGGCTGCGGTCTCTGACCCTGGCGGGAGGCTGGGGACCCGGACTGGGGACCGGGAAAAGGGGGGAGGGGGAGGAGCTCTGGCCAGTAGGGATATTGGAACTGACACTCTTCTTGGGTCTTGCCCTCTCTTGAACAACCGCTCCTCTCGCTAACAGTGCTGTGCGATCCCTCCGCTCTATTTTTCCTCGAAGTGGGCATGGTGGGACTCAGTGGTTCCAATTTACAGGTGATGAAACTGAGGTCGGCGAGGAGACGCTGCTCGGCGCTCTTGCTTCATTGCCCCTTCCCAGTCTTGCACGGCCTGACTTTGCAGAAAATGTTCGCTTATTACTCGCCCGGTGCTGTCCCCCTACACGTCGCTGTCCCCCGACCCTCTAGGTTTTGCTTCGGTTGTTAAGGATAAGCTCCCACTGCGTCTCCGGCCAGCTATGAGCCCAGCCAAGTCCCGGCGGCTACAAGTGTCCGAAAGCCATGAGTTGCCAACCAATCGCTGTATCCGCTCATTCCGGGGCCCGTGGGTGCCCGCCGGGGGTCGGGGCACGCTGCCAGCTGTGCTGCCCGGAAGGGGGTAACCGCCGGGTCTTTGATCTTCCCTGGCTTCCGCTCCCCGCTGCAGTTTGCCAGACCCAAGGGCTTGTTTGTTTTGTCTGGGGAGGTCTCTGCGGAGGGGAAAGAGACATCAAGGGGTTCCACTGCACCTTTGTGGTTCTCAGAGAGAACGCCTGCTCTGCTGGGAACACTGTGGGACTGTTAAGTTCGTCCTGGTACTCGGCAGCCAGGGCGTGGGAAAAGAAAACCCTTTGCTAAGAATGAGGAGACCACCTCTGCCCCTTGGACTGAGTATTCTGTGTGAGCCTCAGTTTTATGATCTGTAAAATGGAGGCTCAGTTCTTCCCTTTTTTGCCAACTCCTTAGAGGGGCACTGCCCAGTAGAAAAAGTAGTAAAATAAAGCTGAGCAACATGTGTAATTTCTAAATTTTCGAGTAACCACATTTTTTAAAAAAGTAAAATCAGATGAAAATAATTTTAATATATTTTAGTTAACACAATATATCAAAAATATTTTAATTTCAACATACATGAGATATTGTACACTCTTTGTTTTGCACTGTTTAAAATCCGATGTATATTTTACGCTAAGTTCATCTCAACCTGGACAAGCCATGGGTCATGCTGCAAGTGATCAATAGCCACATGTGATTGCTGGCTATTGTATCAGATCAAAACTCTGGAGCATCTACATGTCTCAGAAGGATATTGGGAACTGTATGGTCCTCCAGAGTCATAAATCTCTTCATCCGATAGTGTCTTACTTCCATCCTCCAAACTTCATTTTTACACACCTTTTTGGGTAGAAATAAAGGCTAATCTTATAAGCAGGTACATTAATGCTCTTAGCAGGCTGGCTTCATTTGAGGAGTGCCGGGACTCCCCAAAACATTAGTATTGTCCATTTTATACTGCCATTCTCCTGGATGTCAGTCATTGTCCTAAGTCACGTATAGCCCTTATGACCAGTGTCTGATGCAGGCTTGCACTTGTTCTACAAAGGAGGGAAGCTCCTTTATACTAGGCTCAGAGACGTGAAGTCACTTTCCCAAAGTCACACAGCTTGTCAGTGACCTGGTTAGGAAGTAAAACCAAGCATGTTGATTCCATTGCCCATGTTTTCACTACATCAGACTGTACATCCCAACACTGTCCAAACTTAACACCCCACCATTAGAGAGAGACCAGCCCATCTGGAAACAAATACTGATTCAGTGTCAACTGTGGGACCAGCATAGTTTTAGGCACTTAAGATACATCAGCAAATAAAACAGACGATCCCCACTCTCACAGAGCTTTCACTCTACAGGGAGGAAGACAGAGAAAAAACAATAAACGTAATTGAACTGGCAAAACTTGGAAGGCATCACCAACTATATGTAGCAATGGTTCTCAACTGAGGGTAGTTTTGCACTTCAAGGGACATTCGGCAATGTCTGAAGGCATCTAGCAAGTAGAGGCTAGGGATGTGGTTAGACATTATACAAGGCATGGCACAGCCCCCCCAAAACAAAGAATAATCCAGTCTCAGTGTCAACAGTGCCAAAGTGAGAAACTGCGAACTGCAGGGAAGTGGGAACGCAGAGCAGGATGACTGGGATCCAGAGCAGGAGGGAGGTGGGGGTTCTGCGGTTCTGAATCAGAGTAGGAGCACGCCTGCAGACCCTTCCAAAGGAAATCGAATTCTTTTGGGGGTGCCGTTTGTCTCTCTCACCCTCACCCCCACCCCCACCGGTGCCAGGGTGCATCTAAATCAAAGCGAAACTCTGAGCGGTCTTTCTCACATTGCTCAGAAAGTTGGTTACTTCCTTAAACCGGTCATGGCTTTCTTCTTGCATGAGAAAAAAGTATCCCCTCTTCCCCTTGGGAATTTCTTTTTACAGTTCAAAAAGAGATAAAAGCAGGAACTAAAACTCTGCTTTTACCAGTTTGAGTCTTGGGGGAAGTAAATCCCAAATGTCCAGCCCAGACACAAAGCCCCTCCCCCACAACTCCACCTTCAGCCTGGCCCTTCCCAGCCCAGCAGGCGCCTGGGACTTCACTGCTATTGGAATCATGACACCCCCACCCCCACCAATCTGGTCCTGGGGCAAAACAGTGGGCCTGGTGGTAAAACCTCAGCCCATCCAGGGCTCTGAGGTGGGACTTCCCAAGGACCACCAGCCCACCATCCACCTGGGATGGCTATTCGGCCTTTGCTGGCTTCCCACCCCACGACTCACTGTCTTTTTATGTGTTTTAATAATTTATCTGGCCCACTTCTTGGGCTGTATACTTACAGTGACACATCTTTTTCTTTGAAGATTTCCCATCCTTTGGGGGAGGAGAATGGGGAAGGAAGGCAAGGAAGAGATAAGAGAGAGAGATTATAACAGAAACGGGTTTCATGGGGCTTGAGATTTAGCAAGGCTGGTTTAGGTGAAATCTGTTAGACATGGAGCTGTGAGGTTTAAAACACACACGCACATATCACCCTAGTTGGCTACCCCAGGCTTAGCCCCAAGTTAAGCCATCTGCTCTGGTCCCCTTCAAATGCCACTTCCTAGAAGAAGCCCTCCATGACCTTACCTCCTGAAGAACTCTGACCACTCTGAAGAGCCAAGGTCCCCCCCAGCTCTCTCCATTTGACACTCTTTTTTTAAGGATGGAGCTAAATTTCCCTCCTTTTTAAGGATGGGTCTATTTCCCATCCATTAAGGATGGAGCTAAATTTCCCTTGTAGAGTCTGGGTTCCTTGAGGCGGGGTCTTGTCTGACTTGCATCTCTAGGTGCAGTACCCAGCATTGCCTGTAGGAGGTGCTCTATATGGAACAAGAGGAACCCACCCAGTCCCATCTCCATCCTGGGATGTGTTATGGTCAATAAGAGAGTGGGAGGGAGGGCTTTCAAGAATATGACCTGGGATATACTAAAGAAAAAACTAACATCCAAGTCTTGCTGGTTCCCCTTAGGTCCCTGGAGTTGCTTCATTCCACAGTTCCCTGGTGAGTTTGGGCATTGCTAAGGGCCAGACTTGGTTTAGGAGAGGAGAGTTAAACTGTTCTGCATGAAAATGTCACAGGAATTTTCAACATGGCAACTGGGAAAGGAAAGGAAAGAGTGTCAAGGGAAACAGTATGAGGAGAGAAGGACCTAAGAAGGGCAATCCAGTGAGGTGGGGGCCAATTGAATTTCAGGACAGTGAAATCTAATACATGATCAGCAGTTGTCACTTGCTCAGCTCTATGCTGGAATCACCCTTCATCCCTCCAAACCTTGGCAAAATCCTAACCACATCTCTGGGGTAATGGCACAGAACAGGATGAAGGAACCAGGAAGACAGCTCAACATAGATCATCCATAGGGCAACAGGCCACAGACAGTCTCCAAAGTGGAGATGTTCATCAGGAAGAAAAGACAGGAGCAAGAGGCAGCCAGGAGGAACACCAGCCCCCAACATCAGTCCTTAGGGATGAGGGTGGGGGCTGGGCTTCCCCCAGAATAGGGGGTGGGATCCTTCAGCTGCTCTATTCAGGTATTAGAGGAAAGACAGCTATTTCAGCCTAAATGTTGGTGAAACTGAATTGAACTTTTGTGCCACCAACACCTCCCACGTCTTGGGTGTTTTAGCAAGTTCGGAGTGCAGGCTTCCTGGGTGGCCTTGGAGGAAGGAGAGAGCCAGCCTGGCCTCATCATGCCCCTGCTCTGCTTCAGTCACTGCCTCTGCTCCTCTCCAGGTTCATCTAAGAAGCCCTTCCAGTCATAGCACCACAATGTCTACTTCCAGACTTCTTTCACAAAAGGGAGAAAGAAACCCCCATTCTTCTAAGCCTTGGTTTTTCACTTACAGTCTGGACGTAATCACCACCCCAAGTCTGCACACCCATAAAATAGAAAGAAGGGTCCAGCAGATCAATAGTTCCCAAAACATATTCCATTGAACACCAGAATGGTGAAATTCTCTTATTGTGTGAAAGAAAGGGCTCTGTGGGAAAATCTGGGCAGCCCTGGCCTACCCAAAGGAACACAAGTTCTTTTTTCTGCAAGACTTGTCAGAACCTTCAGTGAGTGGCCAAGCTTTGTGATTCTCCAAGAAGAGGGCATCCTAAGCAGGGTTTTTCAAACTTACCAGAGCAGGGAAACTTTTATAGGAAGTGCAAGTGAAAACAAATATTCATGAAACATGCTTTGGAAAATGCTAGATTAGATTACTTCTAAGGTTCCTTCTAGTCTGAGATTCCAAGTACTAAATCCAGGGACCTAGCCTAGGAGGGTGGCAGAAAGGAAAGTTCAGTGGGGACAGAGCCAGCGTGGGGAGGGTCCCTGAAGGAGTACATCCACATGTGTCTATGGTGTGCATTTAACATGTCACAGAATGTGTATGTCCTCCTCCAGGCCTCTGAGCAATTGGACACCTACAATGAGTGAGGCCCCATGCGGGGCTTCTTAGGGCCAAAGCTCTAGGCAAAAAAGGAAAGCATTACTGTAGCAAAGCTCACTGTCAGTTTGCCTGCCTCACCTGCATTCCCTTCTAGCTTAGCATTCCCCGCTCCTCTTCGTCCCCTAGGCCCTCCACTGCCACTGCCTTCTCCTTCCATCCCACAGAACACAGCTTCAGGGTGGCCCTGCTGCCATGTTGGTACCATATGACCTCTTCACTCCTGAGCCACAGCTGATTGGATGCCTGACCCATGAGCCTGACCAATCAGGATCTCTTTGCAAAATATGAATAGTGAAGCCCAGGGCCTGAGGTCCACCAACTGGTGGTCGCTGAAGGGTCCACAGTCCCAAGGCCTGGAGCAGCTGCTTAGGGGTCCATGGGCTGATGAACGAGCGGAAAGAAGCAGGAGTAGGAACAGTCAGAGGGAAGCAGAGATTGTAACCCAGGAAGAGAGAGACATGCAGACAGACTATCTTGGTCCCTGATATTGCCTGTTCCCAGCTCCTAGCCTTGTTAGTTCTGCCTGTATATTCTGTTCCAACCTTGAGTCCTTGAAAGACCCTTGGTCCCCCTTTCTTAGGCTTGGATCAAAGAGCCTACATGAGGGTTCCTTGGAATTTAATGTGCATATGAATCCCCTGGGAGCATGTTAAAACCTAGTCTGGGGGAAGGCATAGCCTAAGTGGTAGAACGCATGTTTAGCATGTGCAAGGTCCTGGGTTCAATCCCCAGCACCTCCTCTTAAAAAAAAAAAAAAAAAAAAAAAGGAAAAAAATTATAAATAAACCTAATTACCTCCCCACCAAATTTTGTTTAATGCAGTCTGGGGTGGCACCTGAGAATCTGCATTTCATAACAAGCTCCCAGAGGGACTGATACTGCCTGTATGTAGTCCACACTGGAGGCTCTGGGAAGTGAAGCCTTCTCAGCAGGTGCTTAGGGTGACAGGACTTGCCTCTTCACTGAGTAAGTAACAGTACTGGGCAGGAGGAGGAGGGACAGAGGTTGGGAAGGAGGGTCTTGGGAAATAAAAGCATTCTTTTTTAATAATTAAGTCATTCACCAAAGATTTGAGGGCCTAATTTATACCAGGCTGTTATGTTACCAAATAAGTCAGTGAAATATATGGTGTGTCTATGGGAAAAATCAAAGTAGGAAAGAGGGAGAAGACACACTAGGGGATGGGTTGCAATTTTAGGTGGAGGGGTCAGAGGGTAGCCTTTGAGCAAAAATGAGAATATGAGGAAGGGAGGCAAAAGGATGCCAGGGGAAAGCAGGTCCAGGCAGGCGGAACAGCAAGTGTAAAGGCCCTGAGGTGGGCACGTGCCAGGAGTGTTGGGGGAACAAGGAGGCCAGTGCCTCTGAAGCAGAGAAGGTGTGCAAGAGGGGAAGATGAAGTTGGAAAGTGACAAGGCTGGATCATGAGAACCTTGTTGGCCTTGGCAAGGGCTTCAGCTTGATTCAAGGGAGTTGGGAATCTTCAGAAGATTGTTGCCTGGAGGGACAGGGCTGCTGAGTTGAAAGCAAGAGTGTGGAGGCGAGGGTGGTGGTAGGAGACCAGGAGAGGCAAGGAGACAGACCAAGAGGAGATTACAGCAGCCATGATAGTGGCTTAGACCAGGGTGGTGGCCATGGAAGAGGTGAGACATTGGATGCTGAACGTATTTGGAAGTTAGAGGTGACAAAATCAGCTAATATACTGGATATGGGGTGGGAGAGAAAGAGCAGAGTTAAGGGAGATGCCAAAATCACTGGCCTGAGCCACTGGGAGGATGGAGCTGCCATTAACTGAGATGAGGAAGCTGGTGGACGGAGCTGTCTGCAGAGCTGGGAAGCTCAGGGCTCGTTTTGAGCATGTTATTTTGAGATGCCTGTGGCGTATCCCAGCTGCAAGATCCAGTAGGCAGTTGAATCTATGAGCCTAGAGTTCAGAAGCAAGCTGCAGGCTGGAGAGGTACACCTGGGTGTCATAAACCTATAGAGGGGATTTTTTTTTAACATTTTTTATTGATTTATAATCATTTTACAATGTTGTGTCAAATTCCAATGTTCAGCACAATTTTTCAGTTATTCATGGACATATACACACTCATTGTCACATTTTTTTCTATATAGAGGGGATTTAAAGCCTGACATTGGATGAGATCCCGTAGGGAGTGAGTGCAGACAGAGAACAGAAGAGGCCCAAGGGAGAGCAAGTCTGAGGGGTTGGCAAGCATTTGCCTAAGAATCTCAGCAGCTCCGTGACCTGTTGACCTCCATCCAGTGTTCATGGGTTCCCCTCATAGAAACCCCCCCACCTCGGTGAATCCTTCTTATACCTGCTCACCTCACCCCTGCACCACCACCACCCCTCCATAGCAGGCAGGATTCCTGTCTCAGCATCTGAACATTCAAAGCACTTCTTTGTTCAAACCAGCCCTAGAGATAAATGAGACAATGTGTGTGAAGCGCTCCGGGCGTCCAGCTCAGACTCAGCGGATGCCAGCTCGCTCTGATGAGGTGGTTACTGCAGAGCGTCCCACCCTCCCCAGGTCAGCCACGTCTGTGCCGGCCTCAAACCACCTCGTGCCCCGCACACAGTAGGGGCTTTAGAAATGTTTTCTGTAGGCGGGAATGACTGCGCAAACGGGCCCAGCTGACCAGAGGTGATGCTGTCTCCCACGGCATCTCCCAGACTTCTTCAAACCCCACTCACATCATTTTTGTTTCTTCTGACTCTGTGCCCAAGAGAAGGTCATTGCCACCCTACTACTCCAAGCAGCATTTGCCCATATCACACCCACCCCCAAGGAGGGCAGGAAGGCAGACCGAGGTGTTCAGAGATGCAGCCACTGTGGTCCCTTCCCTCTGAAACCACAGGCACGAGCATTTTCTTCTCCACGGAACTGAGAATTCTCCATTTGCATCTTCCAACAGAGAGCTGGGGTACATCCTCCACCTGGCGCCTCTTTTAACATCATCGTCTGCGGACTTCTCAGGGTGACAAGTATCTTTGTACTGAGCCCCCTCTCCAGCCCCTCCCTCTCTCCCTGGGTTCTGACTCTCTCTCACAGGCTTCCGTCTGCACAAAGGGACCATTGAGAGGCAGGCCGTGGGACGCCGCCTTTGATCTGGGGTTCTAATAACGTGTGTATGTTTGCGTCCCAAAACAATGCAGCAGCCTCACTGGATAGATGAAGGCGGGGGCGGAGGAGGGTGGTCGGGAAAAGAAAGTCGGCAGAATGGTTACATTGGAGGTTCAGCAGTGAGCAGCAGCATGTCAGCTGGCACATCTGGAGAGCATCTCTGCTGAATCCCTCTGGGGAGGTACACTTGTGACACAGACAGAGGCCCTGGCACGGCCATGATTTGCCAAACTGAGACCTGAGATGGATCCCAGTCACTGGGATGGCCCAGGAGCTCCACAGAGCCGGGAGCCATAAGTTCACCTGGGGAAAGGCAGGAAGCATCAGGGAGGGCTTGGACAGGTCAACCTGATGGCATCTACCCAGCCTAAAGGGGCAGCTGCAGCTCAAAGCCAGCTACTGCCCAAGGGCCCAGCGTGGCTAGAGCTTTTGATTTTTTTTTTTTAGGAGTAGCTGAAATCCAGGTTTCTAGGTGAAATCTCCAATTTTAAAATATCATCAGCTAATTTTAAAAATTTCTTGGTGCAGGCCAGATGAAACATGCATTCCTGCTGGGTCCCAGCCTGCGGACACCAGTTTCTCCCTCTGCTTAAGGAAACTCATCCAGTGAAAAGGTACATTGGAGATAGGTAAGGTGGTGGGAAGGCAACAATTCGGACCAGACCCAACAGGCGAAAAAAGGGGTGATGATGGCAGACTGGTGCCTCCTGCCCCAGTGTCCACCAAATACCCTCCCTGTCAGTATTATTCCTCCAATCTCTCAGCAGTGGGTACCAAGCTCCTCCAATGTGCCAGGACTGGGCTCGGTGCAGGGGATGCAGGAATGAATCAGAAAGGAGTCCCTCAAATCCAAGCAAGCAGACAGAAGTGTGACAAGCTAAGCTGGGCTGAGGGTTCACTATTGCCAGGTTCTGTGTGAATGGTTGTTTGCATTTGGTTACCTCACAGAATCCTTACCACCTCCTGGGGAGAAGGGACTATGATTACCATCCCCATTGTATAGATGAGGATGAGCTCAGGGAGAATAAGAGCTTCTCAACAACAGACTAGATTTCCCACTGCCTGACAGCAAAGGCCTTGCGTGTGGCCACTACTCTACACTATCTCATGGGCTGCAAGATGAGCCACCCAGGTTTCTGCCACATAACTCTTGGTGTTCTGCAACTGTACATGCCAACCCTGTGGTAGAACAGACAGATTACAACAAATTAAGTGTTCATCAAGGTATATTTAAAGTCCAAGAATGTTGAGGCTAGGACCTTCTTCCCCAAGCACAGATTTTGCTTCTGGAGAAGAAAAAAGCTCCTCCTTTGCCCAGACCTTCTGCTTTCCATGGGTACCTGAGAGAAACAAAGCAGAATATTAGCACTTCCTGGCTCTAGTATTTGCCCTCAGTTTTCTCATCTGTAAATGGGGATTGTAGCTGGGAAAGGAATCTATCATCCCTGAAACAACTGGACAGGGATTCTAGGCTCAACAGTGTGGCTCTGCCTTCCTCATGTGCCAGGGGGTGACCTTGACCGGCTACTTACCCTCACTTCCTCCATCTGTAAAATGGCAGACAGCGCCCAGCCCAGGGTAGGCTCTCAGTAAGCATCAGCCATTATTAATGTTGCCTAACTGTTGTCACCATCGTCATCTCTGTGACTTCCCACCACTGAAACCATGCTCAGGAGGGGCCATGCCCCCCTCCGGCATGAAGCCTCCCGTGGTTCCCGCTCCTATCAGGCATCAGGCCAACTCTTTCCAAGAACTCACTGGACTGCACAGCACAGCTGACCTTTCGTGTTTGCAACATAGGAGCAAAGTGACGGAGTTCCCAGACAGTGGGAAGTGGGATGGGGCCCTCCCTGGCCGCTGCTCTCCATCACTGCCGGGTGCTGTTCCCCTGAGCAGGGGGCCAGGGACAAGAGCCAAGGCTTCTCCCTTCATTGCGTTGGCTCTCTCCATGGAGGGTGCTAGGGAGAAGGGTGTGGTCACAGTTCATTATCCAAGGTAGGCGGGTCAGGACCTAAGAGAATAGAGTTGGCCTTAGGAGAAAAAGGGAAGAGGGAAGGGCTGAGAAGTGCCCCCCTCCCTCTGCTCCCTGCTGGTCCCCTAAACCCTTACCCACCCTCTTTGTAGAAGGATGCTCTCCAGGGCCCAAGTCAGTCAGGGGGAAATACAGAGGACTGGTAAACCTTTAAAAAGCCCCTTAGCCTCATTAAAATCCTGGAGAATGGAAACTGAACAGCCATAAGATATCTCAAAAGGGTTTTGAACAGAGGAGAACTGTAATCCCTCTCAAGCTCAGTGCCGCCTCCATGTGAGTCAACGTTTTAATGCACATGTAACATTCTGGATATCACTAACTTCAGATGAAGATAATTCAGATTTTAAAAAAATTTTAATGCCAATAAAAATGCCAGTCTTTCTGTTCTTAAAAATTAACAATATGTGCCAGCATATGGAAATCCAGTGTTGGGAAACCCACTCTCCCCCTCATCCCGTACCCCAGGCCTCCTTGAGTTCCAGCATCTGGCCAGCTCCTCCAATACCCAAGTGGCCTCCCAAGTCTGTCCTCTCTCTGCTGTTTTGCTCACTGCTATCCCCACTCCAGCCTCCTGCTCAGCCTTCAGCCTGGTGAATCTGACTATCTGATGCTGCTGGAGTGACCGTGGGTGTCCTGGGCAAAGGTACCAATTGTCTTTCCTTCCCAGGGAACTCACTTAGTATATGGCAGGTGGGTTGTTCCCTAGGCTCATCCTAGGGTTTGAAGTGGCCACCCTGGACAAATCCTCAGGGCCAGGCTTTCTGGGCATCTCAACTCTTCCTTCCATGACCAATAAGGTGCCAAGTCCTATCCATGTTTCTGAACTCTCCCTTAAATCTGTATCCCCTCCCTCCACACTGCCACAGTCCAGGTGTGATTGATTAAAGATGGCCCCACATGATTTGTCACTCTCGCTGTGAAACAGAGGGATTAATTTCCCCCCTTGTGTCTGGGCTGGCCCATGACTGCTGAACCAACCTGTGCAAGTGCTGGGCCTAGCCTTTAAGAGGATGGGCAGCTTTTGTTTCCTCCCACTTGGAATGCTCACTTCAGGAACATTCCCTCTCAGAGCCCAGCTGCAATGCTGGAAGGCCAAGCCACGTGGAGAGGTGATGTATGTGTGCAAGTCAACAGCCCCAGCTCAGCTCTGAGTGGACAGATAGCAACAAGAGCCAACCATGGAGTGCACCATCTTGGAATGTCTAGCACGAAATAGTCCCCAGAGGATTTCCAGTCCCAGCCAACATCACATGGAGCAGAACCACCCCACTGAGCCCAGTCAACCCCCCAGGTCACAAGAGGTAATGAAATGTTTGTTTTAAGCCACTGAGTTTTCTTGTAGTTTGTTTCATAGCAATAGGTACCTGATCACCAGGCTCAAGTTTTCACCTCTCTTACTGTAACCATTTGCTAACTAACTGATCTCCCAACCTCCATACCCATCTATTTCCCAAAGCCATTTTCTAAGCCCCAGACTGAGCTTGTCATTCTTCTACACAGGAGCCTTAAATGGCTTCTCATTGGCCACAGTAATAATACTTATCCCATGAGAGTGCACACCAGAATCAATTCTGATTCAAAATATAGATATTTCACTCAAAGGCTTAGAATTTGGGTATCAGATGGTGAAGAAACACCCCTGATGTGGTAAAACTGCCCACAGTTCTTCCTTGTCTATCTCTCTCATGAGTCACAGTGAGTAGAGGGGACTCTCTCACACCAGTAGACTTGGCTGTGTGATTTTTTTTCACTCAATTTAACATGGATAGAAGTAACACTCTCAATTCCAAAACAAGGCTGTAAGAGGCATTGCATATTTCCACTCCTCCCTCTTGCACTCCTTCCATTCACCATGAAAGAGTGTGCCCCGACCAGCCACTACCATTTTAGCCTGGGTCCTGAAATGAGAGACATACAAGACAGACCTGAACCCAGTGCCCAGCCTGGACCCAAGCTTAGCCAATTCTAGCCAAGTCTAGTCTAGAGTTTATCAGAGTCACCAGAGCTGATGTGCACACTTATAGTGAGAAAAATAAATCTTTGCTGTTACATGCCTCGGCGGGGCGGGGGGGGGGGGTCACTTGTTACACAGCGTTATGGCAATAATAACTAATAAATCAGGTGATTCTGACACACATCTCTGATTAAAAACCACTAGCCCAAAAGATAAAGTCACAAATGCTTACCCTGGCATTCAGGACCTTCCTTGATCTGCTTCTCAATTATCTCTCTGGCCTCACCTCCCAGCTTCCTCTTCTGAACCAGTCAAGACTCTGGGTGCTAAAACAGAAGCCAATCCTGATGAACCCTAACAGAAAAGAGACTCAGAGATAGCTGTAAAGTCAGACTAAGAAAATGGGCAGAAAGCAAGAAAAATCAAGCAGGTGAGGCCAGGGCCAGAAGAGGCATTGCTGGTACCAGGACTCTGGGCACCAGATCCTTAAGCCACTGCTTGCAGGGAGGGAATCTTTGGCTCACCAGTATCTTTGGAGAGGGAAGTACCCCATTGGCAGAGCCATACCCTAATCACTGCTGGATAAAGAACAAGTAGGTCTCCTAGAGAGAACAGGGTCAGATTCTAGGCAGCCCAAATTCCCACAAACATCCCATGAACCTCCACACTCCCTACCAATAAGAAATGAGTTCACATTTGCAAAGCTCTTGAACATTTTCCAGCACATAGTAAGTGCCACATGAATGTTTCTCAAATAAATATTGAAATATATAACTTCTAGGCCATGGGTTAAAGAATCACTGGGGACAGAGGGTCCACTCATATCTCCTTGAACCCCTTTACCTGACTCTTCATTGTTGGAGGGCTGCCCTCAGGTGACCAGATGCCTCAACTAATGTCCATCAGTGTGGGAGTGTCAGTACCCCAGCTCCCTCACTCCCTGCTCAAGCATCTCTGAGGTGTGACTCATATGTCTCCAGACCTCCTCTTTGGGAGTGAGCCCATATTACCCTCTGGAGTACTTTGCTTGATATCATATCCTTCCTTGATAACATGTCCTTGCTTGGGTATCTATGCCCTAACTGACACCTTCCCTTCCTGGCCCCATCTACCCAACATATCTTCTTTTGAAATCTGCTTCTGGGAACCCAACTAAGAGAATAGAGAGAGAGGGAAATTAAAATGATGAAAGCATCCATCATTTATTGAATGCTAGTCTACTTCAAGATCTTTTCATGTATTATCTCTTTTAACTACCTCAACTATCTTGCAAGGAATATCCTCATTTTAAAGATGAAGAGATTGAGTCTCAGAGAAGTTAAGTAAACTTGCCTAAGATTATATAGTTACTAAGTGTTCAGAAAGATTTTCTAACTGCTGTATGTACTGCCTTCCATTAGGAAGATGCCATCAATAAAGGTCTATACCATACCTGTGAGTTAAATTTGAGAATTAAGGCCATAACCAATTCATTAAACAAACATGGATGACAGGGCATATCTGTGGGGAAATGGAAGGTGTGATGGTGATCGCTTTTGTCTGTCAGGCATAACTCCCCCTCTTCACCCCATCTTTTTCCTGTGTCGGATAGAGTGGGCATATAATCAGAATTCCTTTCCCAGACCTGGCCCTTGAACTCAGGGCTGCAACAGAAGCATCAGGTGTCAGACCATCTTGTTGCTGATATCCTCTGAGATAGAACTTCTGGATCCAGCTGTTCAGCCCTCTCTTCAATCCTCTGAGCTACCCCAGGGTTATCCCAATAAAAGCCCCAAAAGGCTCAGGTTAGTCAGAGCCCGTTGCTGCCACTTGTCAACAAGACACCTCAAGTGATGTAGAAATTGGTACCAGGAGTGGGGTGTTGAAAGCGACCTACCCTAAAACATGCAGTTGGTGAGTATATGAGCCAATAAATTCCCCTTCATTGTGTAAGCAAGTGTGAGTGGAACTTTGGCACATGCAGCCAAACAGATCCCGAGTGATGTCTGTAAGAAACAGGATGGAAAAACCCCTTCCGTGGATGACCTTTCTTAAGCTGTATCTCTCAGCCTATTCTTTTTGACCGTGTGCTATGAGTTTGCTTCATTCCTCTCCTGCTTAAAGTCTGACAGTGCTTCCCAGGGTAACACAGGATGAGGAATCAGGTGGTCAGCTCAGGGAGGGAGGGATGTGTCTGGGAGGAGGCAGAGAGAGCTGAGGGGGTCAGCACGAAGGCCAAGGGCCAGGCGGAAGACAGTTACTTCTAGTGACACCCTTGGCTTACTGTGTGTCACTGGGCAAGAATCTTCCCCCTTTGGGGCTCAGACTCCCTATTATAGAATGTGAGAGTGTCTCTAAGCTCCCTCTAAATCCAACAGGCTTGGATGTCTGGGGTAAACACGAGGCACCTGGCCTAGATCACGTGAAGAGACTGACAAGGTGAGGAGAGGAAGTGATGCTGGGGTGCTGAGTCTACCTAGGCCCCTAGTCTTTCCCCCGAGAACCTCTCTGAGTTAAGTGAGCCTACACATGCTGCATTTTTGCTATTCCCACATGTTTCTCTCCTGATCCTACACCACTCCCATTGCAGCAGAAAGAGTTATCCATGCCCCAGTGTCCACTCTCCCTTACTCGCTTTAGTAATAGGGCGGCCTCACAGCTGCAGACTCCATTTTCCAGCCTCCCTTGCAGCTAAGCATGGCCCTAGGTGAGTGGGATGTGCGTAGAGGGGATGTGTGTTTGCCCTTCCCTTTGTCCTTCCCTCTTTTTGCAGGTTGGAGCATAGACAGGGGGTAGAAATCCAACTTCAACCACAGGGATGGACAGAGACAAGTGCAAGTCTCTTGGGCCCCTGACCCACTTCATGGAGTCAAATTGCCCACCACTCCCAGACCACCACCTAACTTGAGTTTTTCCTGAGAGAAATAACCTTCTATCTAGTTTAAGCTGCTGTACTTGGGGGGAAACTGTTCTTACAGCCACTTACCCTGTGCCCTGACACCTCCTCCCCCAGTTCACACCAAATTCTCAGAGGCTTTGCCAGCCAGGGCCGAGGAGCTAATCTCCACCAAGAAGAGAAGGAAGGAAGGAGAGAACCGGGGGCTGGGGAGAGGGAAGGATAGCATTTATCGGACACCCACTCTGTTCCAGGCATCCACCATCTTGAAAGCTTGAATTTTATCGTTGGCAACAAATACTGTCCATTTTTTTTAACTTGAGGTGACAGGTACACTTCATTCTTTTTTGTGAAAATGTCTCCAGTACTCAGGTCTGAATAACCATTTCTCTGTTAGTCTCTGTTTATTCCCCCAAGTAAAAATGGTGTTCAGTTAGGTCAGTTCACAACTCAAACAACTGCCCAAGGATTCCCTAAGACAACCATTGCACTCCAGTACGCGGGAGAAATGCGTTATGCGTTTGGTCGCACAGAATGTGAAAATGGCCAGTACTCAAGGGCCGAGAAATTAACAGATGAATCAGTTTTTCCTGCTCCAAGGACATTCGTAAGTGGTAATTGTCTCTTTTTCTGTTTTTTTTGTTTTGTTTTGTTTTCCGGCTAGTGCCTCACAGCCTGATTTGTACACAGCACCGGTAGGTTTACCATCAGTGCAAATGTCCATACAGTGAAAAGGGCGAATAGCATCTCAGTATTATTTTGAAAATACTTCTGACCTGGTAGAACCCCGACAGGGGCTCAGTCATCCTCAGAGCAGGCTTTGCTACACACTGCCTTTCACTATCCTGCCTTTTCCCGTAAGCGCACAGACGTGCACACGCGTGCACACACACACAGAGCTTCTATCATTTGATTTTTTTAAAGGGCATTTGAATATCAGAAGGAAGAAGGACGTCATCGCAGAAGAAAGGGTAAGGGTAGCCCATTAAACCGCATGCGTTTATTTATGAACAACTCACTGCATTGTCCTTACTTTTCTGGTTTGGCTAGAAAGGCCAGGGGGCAGATGTCTGCTGGCATGGAAGACTGGTGTTTGGAAACCGCCTCCAGCCCGATGCACCCCGTCTCACCCAGATGAGAGAAATTATGCCCTGAAGGGCTGGGCACTAGCGCAGGCACAGCTAGACATGGTTCGAGGGAGCTGGACCCTGGGTTTGCCTCCAGACAGCAGGAAGACACTGGATAAGCTTTCATACCTACCCCACCCCTTCCAGGAGATCTGGGAACAGAACAGCCTCCCTGGAAGCCCCCAGTGAGGCAGGCATGGAAGTGGTTTGTGTCTGAAGGGGATGAAGATCTCAGTCCCATCATGAACATCTGGGAGAATCAGCTTGATTCATTAACTAGCCGACACTTCTTGGCCCCTGCCCGATTCCCTTCTCCCCGAGTCCAGCACCCTCTTTCTGGGGTCATTTTGTGGGAGCCACATGGACTCACGTACCTACTCATGTGCACAACACATCTATATCCGTCACATCCCCACAGCTCATGCTCCATACTGCCCCCGCCTCCACCCCTAATTGCATTACTGACATCCTCTCTCCCCATCACGTCCATAGCCCTCTCTTCTCTACCCACCACTCCCACCTCCTCCCGGGGAACACAGGAGAAGACTAGGGCTCCTGCATCAGGGCAGCCACCTCAGGTAAGTCCCTTCCCCTCTCCGGGCTCAGCTTCCAGTTGTAAGCAGAGAGAGGAGGATTGCAGATGCCCTATCTCTAAAGACTCTGCCAGTTCCAATAACCTACGGGCCTCAGATGTTAGAAGACCATTTTGAAGGCCACCCCAGCAGCCAAGGGGGATAGGGAGAGAGAGCAGCCTCTGGGAGGCAGGAGGTGATGGGGTGTCAACTGTGAGGTGTAGGCAGCTGGGACCCCCCAGGACCAAGGCTCTGGGACTGAATGCGAGGGGAAGGGGGGAAATTTGCAGGTGGTGGGTCTGAGGGGTTGGGTGGGGAGAGCACAACAATCAGGGGTGTGCTGTGGGGTACAGTTTAGGGGATGCTAAGGGCTCATCAGTAGATGGCGAAATTGAAGTGCAGTCAGATGGGCCCCTGAAAGTCCCCATGGAGGCCCACTGAGTGGCACATGCCTTTCTCTGTGTGCAAAGCTTTCCCTCAGCAAAGCCAAGCCAGCGAGCACAGGGACAGATGTCTTTTTCAAAGAGTTGGCTGTGGGAAGTGTTTCAAAGAGTGGCCAGGGAATGTGTCAACCGGACTGGGCCACAGGGTGCCCAGACATTTGGTCAAACACTATCTGGGGCGTATCTGTAAGCGTGTTTCTGAAGAAACGCTTGAACATCTGAAATGTTTCTGAGATTAACACTGAATCCAGAGACTGAGTAAAACAGATTGCCCTCCCCAATGTGGGGAGGAATTTGCCAGATGGAATTTGCCAACAAGGAAGCCTTAAGCACCCAGCACACTGGAAGAGGCAGGGACCCGATTCACTATGCTTTGGGTCCCGCTTAGATTTACACTCGGCCATGTGGTTGGCCTATGAGGGAGCAGAGGCATGACTTCATGAACCTAACTCAAAAGTTTGATGGAGTTTAAAAGTCTGTGACCAATGAGTGTGTCTCTAAGGCTGCCTCCAGAGTGGCTTCCTGGATTTGCTTGTACTTGCACAGAGGCGACTTGGCTCGACCTTGAAGGCTCACAGATCTCCTCTGTTTCAAGAGCTAAAACAGAGTGACAGCTTCAGAGCCCCCTTCCCTTGATCCCTCTCCCTCATCCACCACCAGGAGGATGGGAGACGCCTGCCTCCTTGGGGAGCTAAACTCTTAAAGAGTTGCTTTTAATGTCACGGAGGAGACATTAAACTCACTGGTAATGCAGACGCAGTGGATGTCAAGTCATACCAAATTACTGAAGCTAATAATTAGAAAGAGAGAAAATAAAATAAAAGCTAAAGGAATTCCATGTCAAGGAAAGGACTGCCTTCTATTTTATATGCTGTAGATAAATCCAGACTGTCTTCGGGCAGTTTCCCCAGAAGTAGGACTCCCCTTTCAGGGTGAGAGGGAGGGGCTCTGGGCGGAGCAGGGAGAGGTGTGCCACATGGCTTCGGTGCCAAGAATGAAGAAGGACCCATCACTCTGGGGAAGTTCCTGCTCAGGGGTCCCTGACCACGTGGAAGGGACAATTATGGTATGGGGTGGAAGAAATATTCTTCCCCCAGGCTTTCTCAAGTGAATGGAATCACCGATTTAAAAGGCAGAAAAAACCAGGACCAAAAAAATCAGACCCAGTAGCAAGATGTGAGGTAACAATGATGACAAGACGGTGGAGTGGGTAACGTCACAGGCTTTATGGGCACTGTTCTTTGAGTTCAAATACCTCCAACTCTGCTTGCTAAATGTCCAAGTTACTCCAAGTCTGCCCTCTGCCTCAGCTTCCTCATTTGCAACATGGAGATAATCATTGTAACCACCTCATCAGGATGTGCAAATAATCAACAGGTTCCTCTACATAGAGCCCTAGAATAGTGTCTACTAAATCAATACCTATTCCATGCTGTCACCTTCAGTGTCGTTTCCTGATGTGGTTATATAAAGACTTCAGGGGCCAGGAGGATCCACATTCCCAGCTCTGTCATCTTGCTTGGGGGATAACACTCAACCTCTCTGAGCCTCAGTTCCCTCCTTTAAGAACCAAAATGACTGCCTTGCTGTATTATCATGAAGGAAAATAGACTTATGGGAGCAGTCAGTCCCTAGAATGTAAATGGCATCTCCTGGGATTGTGCACTGCACAACCTGAGCAACCGTATGCAGCAGCCCTGATGATGAATATAGAGCAGTTGGCACATTGGAGATACCACTCCTGTACCTCTGCCTTTGTAAGCTTACCTACCAAACCATCCACTTCAACTCAGTCTTTCCTGTGCTCCTTCCTCCATAATGGGTATGGCAGATGCCAACACTGAGGAAGAATAGCCATCTTCAATCCCCAAGGGTTCCTGCCTTCAAGGAACAAATGTTTCCAGCATGAAATATTCCAAGCCCTGGTGTAATGCAGGCCCAAACTCCACGGGTCAGACTCCAGAGAGTGAAGCAACCTACAGCAGGTGAGGGGGACAAGGCTGGGACATCAGGGGGATCTTTCCCACAAAAGGGGCACCAGGGAAGGTCTTGATTCCCACGCATTGACTGAAGGAGGGTGGTCGCTCAGGTGGAAGGGGCAGTGTCTGCAGAGGTGAGGAGGGGCAGGCTTCAGAAATCAGGCTCCCGCTGTCTCCTCTGGCCCTTCTGTGCCCAGCCCACCCCAAATGGGGGCGAGGGCAGAGTCTCTGGAGAGGCTCTGGGGACTGGCTCCTTGTCCTGTCCCGTACCAGTCGGTTAATCCACTTCAAATGGGACAGCTCAGGGAGAATCCCGAGTGACACCATTGTTCTATTACCCTTCATTACCGCCACTTAGATCTTTTATTTTATTACAAACATTCTTTAGCCCAGTCACGGGCTGATCTCCTAATTGGAGCTGCTGCCTCCACCCCCGCCCAGATCAAAGCCGCCCTGTTTGTTTGTGGAGGACGGAGGATGAACCGTATTGCCGGCCTTTGAACATGAAGGCCCCTTTGTCTTCCAGCTGAAGTCACCCCTGGCACCAGGCGGGGAGGGGGTGTGGGGGGGTGGCTGTAGCCTGGCCAGAGGCTTGGCCCAGAGCTTTAGTGGGGGACAGCCTTCAGAGTGAGACCCCAAAGCTTCCTGCCTGCCTCTGGGGAGAGCTCTCAAACTGGTGGCCCCAGGAAGGTCTTATTTGACCTCCGTGGTGATTTTTTATTTAAATTCTAATTCAAATATTTTTTTAAATTTTTAACGTAGCAGATGTTTAAATATCTATTAAAGAAATAGAATATTTTCTTTCTCATACTTATTGGAAAAATCAGACTATCTGGCAATGCTGGGCTCCTACAGAGGGAGTGAGCTAACCAGCTGTCTGAAGTTTTGTTCCCTCATCTGTGGGGCATTTCAGGTACCTTTTTTTTTTTTAAACTGTTGCTGCAAACTGTCATTTCCCCTAAAGTTCCTGCTTTCCTATCCCTGGGACCACCAGAACCTCAGCCCTGCTGTTGGAGGTGACAGGGAGTAGCGGGTAAACAGTTGTGCCCATTTTACAGACGGGAAAACAGAGGCCACAGGACATTCAAATAACTGGCCTGCGGTCACACAGAGGTTAATGATAGGCTTGAGAAGTAGGAATTACAAGACAAAGGGAATTAATACTTATTGGTCCTCTCTTATTTTGATATTATGGTCAATACAGCTATTTTGGAAGAAAAAAGCACGACGAAAGTGCCATAAGGGATGCTTGATGTTAACACTAGGGTCCGTTATTGTGCAAAGAGCTGAGTAGACATCATCTGCTCTTCACAACATCCTATGAGCTGCGTTGTAGCTTCTACATTTCACAATCGAGAAAACCGAGGCTTTGGAGGATCAAGGACTTGCCCAAAGTTACCCAGTGGGGCCAAGGGTTAGACCCAGGTCTGCCTGGCTTAAAACCCAGCCAAGTGGCTCCATTCTGGGTTCATCATGAGCTAGGCAGTTACTCCTCAGAGCCTCCGGTTTTCCTACACAACATGGGGGCCACCTACTCAGAGGACACCGCTTCCACCCAGGGCTGGACCTCCTTACCCTCAAGTTACCCTCAGCCTTGTTTATCTCCCCCAACTATGCCCTCCCTTAAAACACCCTGTTGGTCCAGTGATGGACACCTGACCCAAGCTGGGCCAATTAGATCCTTCCTCCCGGAGAGTGGGGACTGGGGTCCAGTTCTGTAAGGCCATGTTGGGGCAACCAAAACTGGATGACAGGCAAGCAGGATGATGAAGCATCTGAAAGGAAAGAAGGAGGAAGCTGATGAGCAGAGGGAAACAGATTCTGAGGCTAGATGGCCCCAGAGAGCCTGGGGGAGAAGCCTCAACTGTCCACATGCAGGCCTCTCAGCGTCTCCCTCAGCACTTGCCTTTGACATCACCCTGCATCCTTCCTGCATTTATTTCATATTTAAGGTAATTTGAGAGACTATCTGTTCCTACAGCCGTATAATCCCCCAGGTAAACAGAGTAAGACAGAGCTGGGTTTAATCCTGCCTTTGTCCCGGGCTGTGTGCTTTTAGACAAGTTATTAACCTCAGTTTCTCCTGTTTATAAAGTGGGAGAAATAAATTCCTACCTCATGGGGCTTTTGGGAGATTCAAAATAAATAATGTAATTGGAGGTCCTTGCACATAGTACCCGACCCGGCAGAGCCTCAGCACCTGGCTAATGCTTTTATCATCACTGTTATGTTAACCTTAGAAAGCTGTAGTGACAGGGAGAACAGGCAGTAATTTGAACCAACTCTTGACTATTCCACTTTGCAGAGGATCCACAAACTAATTTTTATCATCCGCTGACTTCTTTCCACCATAAGTTTTGGCATATGCTCAGGAAAGACGGAACTATTTATCATTGGTGAAACCCTGCACTCGTGAAGACAGAGGTGCTTACAAATAAATCCTCTAGAGCATGAATGAATTTTACTCCATGATCTTAGCTGTGCCCTCCCCTCCCCAAAAAAGTCCTTATTTTATTTTTCTAAAATCAAATTAAGCATGATTCCAAGCATCCTCCCAGCAGCCTGACCAGAATTAGTCCCTGGTCTCTGTTGATCCCAAGGCGGGGTGGGCAACTGCACAGGGTCCCTCAGACCCTGCACCTCGGATGCCTCCAGCCATCCAGACCTTTGCTGAGGCCTGGGGTCTCGGTCCAGCCACCCTATACGTAGCCCATCAGAGGGGCTATCACATCCCTTTCCCAAGGTTCCAACTTGTTACTTTAAGGATCTGAGAATTTAACATAGCTCTTTCCTCCCTCGGAATTTCATTTCCTCTCATCACCTTCTCTCCCCAAATCAGTTTCCCCTATTCCGAATCACTGTCCTCCCTCTCTTTTCCTCTGGGATGGTCTAGGATAGTAGTTCTCAAATGTGGTCCTGGGCCAGCCGTACCTGCATCACCTGGGAATTGGATAGAAGTGCAAATTCTTGGGCCCCTCCAGGACCTGCTAAATCAGACACTCTCAGGGTGGAGCTCACTGATCTGTGTTTCAACAAGACTTCCAAGTGATTCTAGTGCATGATTCTGGTCCAGGATCATCATCACGGTGAGTTTATAAGTTTAAAACCAAAAGTCAAGAAGGTTAAGTTGTCTTGAGACAACTTCAGGCTCCGGTCTCCACTATCTGGCATTCTCCCACCTGGCAAGCAAACACAAACCTGAGTCCTGCTAGGGAGAGACAAAGGACTTGGCTAGCATGCATGGCAGTGTGGGTTGTGCACCGCACAACTCCAGAGGGCGCCATCCACATAAACTATCACCTGAATGGCAAAACATGGTGGCCAAATGCGGAACATCAAGGAACCAGAGGGCAGAAGGAGGGGTCTTGTGGTCCTTTGAATAAGTGGGTTTCAGGGATTCACAGGCAAGAAGTGATTGGCAAGATGAGAAGAAAAACAAAGCAACACCTGAACTCAGCCCTAGGGGGCGCTGACTATGTGGTCATCACAGGTCAAGCGAATGCATTTTTTGAGGGTCTCAAGCTCAAATATCTAGAGGAACTAGGCTGGCAAGTAAAGAGGCAGGAGGCTGGAGGATGAAGCCGAGTAAAGATGCAGGCACCACCCAGTCTCAGCCACTGTTGCCACGTGGGATACTAGCTCAACCTTGCCAGATCTTCCAATTTTTTTTCTTTAAACCAGAAATCCAACTTTTATATGAAACCTCTTGAAATGTTTTTAAGTATTATAAACAGATTTCGATTTTTTAAAACACTTTATATTGTATCCAGAATATATAAATTACTTTCAAAACCTAATTAAAAGCAAATTAAACAAAAGGTTTGAAAATTTCACCGAAGAAGATATAAAGATGGCAAATAAGCCTGTGAATGATGTTCCACATCATTAGCCATTAAGGAAATGCAAATTAAAACAACAATAAGATAATACTGTGCACCCACCAGAATGGCTAAATTTTTTTCAAAAACTGACAGTACCGAGTGCTGACAAATAAATGGAGCAACTAGAAATCTCTTACATTGCTGGTAAGAATGCAAAATGGCCCCACTGCATTAGAAACAATTTGGCAGTCTCTTATAAGGTTAAACATACTCTTACTATGCAACCCAGCCTTCCCACTCCTAGGTATTGCCTAAGAGAAATAAAAATTTAAGTTCACACAAAAATCTGTAAGTGTATGTTTATAACAGCTTTATTTGTTGTCACCAAAACTGGAAACAATCCAAAAGTTCTCTCAACTGGATAATGGATAAACAAATTCTGATGTATCCATGTAATGGAATACTAATCCGCAATAAAAGGAATGACCCACCTACACATGAAACAAAATTGTGGAATCTCATATGAATTCTGCTAAGTTAAAGAGCTCTGACTCAATGGATTCCATAGTGTAGGTTTACATTTCCATGACATTTTGGAAAAGGCGGAAACTACACAGGAACACTGAAACATTGTGCTGTACACCAGAAATTGACACAATATTGGAAACTGGCTGTACTTCAATTTAAAAAAAAACAACTATTACAGGAACAGAAGACAAATCAGTGGTTGCCAGGGGTTGGGGATGCGGGCAGGACTAGACTAAAAGGGGCATGCAGGGTATTTTAGGGCGTGATGGAGATAATCTACATGCTGCTTATGGTGGTGGTTAGTCAAAATTCACAGAACTATATACTAAAAAGGGTGAATTTTACTCCGTGTAAATTATAAATAAAATTATACCTTATAAAACAATATCCCTTAATAAAACATGAAAAATAAAATAAAAATCACTCTGCGGGCCAAACAAAGCCTCACTACAAGTTGAATCCAGCAGGTGGCCTGTCCTATGCTGGGCATTATGGAGAATGGAAAGGGGAGGGGGACGGAAGACCCAGCCCTTGCCTTCAAGGAGCAAAGTAGCAGAGAGGCAAGACTTGAAACCAGACTCTTCAGTGACAGCCTATTTTTTCTGGTTTTCACTTGGGGTTACATGTAAAATGCCAAAAAAGGTTCCCTTGCCAAAAATGTTTTGAAGACTACCAGTGTCCTGAAAACAGAGGTGGACCTGAGTGTTGAGACCCCGGTGTGAACCCACCTCTGCCTCTTACCCCCTGTGTGATCGTGGGCCCTCCCTAGGTCTTCATGTCTGTTTCTCTGAAACAGGAAATGGACACCCACCTCTTGATCCCTGTCCCCCAGGGTCCCCAGGAGACCCAATGAGACAGGGATATGGAAGGGCTCTGGCTCTGTGAGGGACAAGATGGGCAAGAGTGTGGGGAGAAAATCATGGGGTGAAGGGGACACCAGGACGCCCAGCCTAGGAAGTAACCAGAGAAATGCCTGTTAAAGCAGCAGGTACTGTTTTTCATCCATCAGACTGGCGAAGGCGAAAATAATACTGAGAGTTGGCTGTGGTGGTCCTGGGGATGTGAACCAGCCCGGGGGGCTTATACGCTCTGTCCTCAACCCAACTGCACAGTGGAACGCCCTGGGCAGCTGCCAATCATCCTGAATTCAGCCCAGGTGAGACCCGACCAATTAAATAGAATCTCAGGGGTGGCACCAGCATCCGAATTTTTAAAAATAATTTTTAAATAAATGCTTTAATAATGAAACAAGCAAACAAGTGTATGTGTGATATATATATTTAAGAGAGACACATTTGATTGCCTGTTACTAGAATTCTCTCTTCTTCCTCAAGGTAATGGGTTTTAGAGGGAGTCTGGATTCCATTCTAGGATGAATCTTGAACATTCGACTTCATCATGGCAATACTATTTCTCTCACCAGTAACTGGTGTTGAACCAGCCTAGTGTCAGTTCTGGCCGGTGAGAGGTACGGGATGGGCTGGGGGTGATTTTATGGGAGTATCTGTTTCCCTCAAAGAGAGACACATGAGAGAAAGCCAGCCATTTCCAGCCCCCAGGATGGTGACACGCAAGCATGTGATGCTCAGAGGTGCTGTGGCCCTCTTGGGGCCAAGACGATGGCCATTCCAAGGGGGTGTGCAGCTGCTGAGAACAGTGGAGGTTTGTTCTAACAAAGGGACGGGAACTGGGTGCCCAAGACACTGCAGACCAACATGCAGCCATCATCATTACGTTTCTTTTATGTGAAATCATAAGTGGACTACTCGTTGGGTTCTCTGTTCCTTAAAACTGACAGCATCCATCACCCACCTCTTAGAGAGTGGTCCAGGAGAGCAGAGTAGCCACTATGGAAGCCTGGCTGAGCAGGGCTTTCAAGGCCTTTATGGAAGTACCTGGTCTGACAATTTCCCGGGGTTCAAGACTACTGGTTGCTCAAATCGCCATGGTCTCACTCGATTGGAACCATACCTTTAAGGGACTGGGTGATCGTGTGGAGTCACAGTCCTCCGGGAGCTTGAAGAGGAGGCAAGACCCAGAGTTCTCCAAGGCCTTGACGTCTTAAGGGTGGGGCAAGAATGGTTCATGTTTCTTCTGGCCTCACAGACCTGGCAGTGAGGCAGGAATACCGGAAGGGTGATTTCAGGGCCCAGGTTCTGTAAGGAAACCAAAGGCCACCCCGTTTGAGGGCAGAGCAGCTACAAAAACAGCAGTGCAAATGCCTTCACTTTTCTGAGCACCAGGCTTCCATGTGTTCGGAATGTTGGAGTGTGGAGCAAGGAAATGCCCAGGCCTCCAACTTCTCTTCTTCCTGGGACCCCACAGAGCCAAATGCCTACTCAGCCCCCAGTGCTGGAGGGGCACCCAGGCCCTGCCCCTGAGATGCCCAGTCCAGGTAAGAAACAGGACAGGGCCCTAAGCTCCAGGCCTGGAGGCCTCAGGCTGGAGACATGCAGAACATCCAAAGGAAAGTGACTCTGGCAAACTGGACCTCAGTTTCCTCATCTGTAAAATGTGGACACAGCACATTAACATCACAGGGCTTTTGTGTGGTTTCAATGACTGTAACATGTGAGACACATGGTTGATGCACAGAGATTCTGGCTTCCTGGCAAAGACTCCGCCCAGATCCTTCCGAGATCCCTGGGAAGTTGTGCGGCTTCTCCCCTCAGCTTATCGTCCAGGCTCAGAGCTAGAAGAAGGGACTTTGTCCCAGCCAGATGTTTCGAAAGGGCAGCCACAAAGACTGGAGGTGAGAAAGGCCAGTCCTCCACTAAGGACAGGAAAAGAATAAGCTCTCCAAGAAACTGAACGGAGGAGCCAGGAGGAGAGGATGGTTGTGAGGGGCCGTGAAGGGCAGGTGGCGGGTGGAGACGAGGTTTAGGAGTCAGTCACAAACAGCATGCAAAAAAGCCCCCCACCCCCCTGCACACCTTCGCCCTGCATCGGCTCCCTGGGGGACTGAAATTATCTCCATTTTTCAGACAGAGAAGCTGCAGCCCCACGGCTCACACACACACACCAAAGAAGCCACTGGCCTGGAATTCAAACCCAAGTCTCCAGAGACACCTAGATTAAGGTCCCAGCTCTGCCACTAACTCATTAAGGGAGATGAGGGTCTGTGTTCCTCTCTGGGTCTCAATCTCCCCACGCAGTTGACCACCGGAAGGCTTCCTAGGTCCTAAAGCCTCAGGTCCCAGAACTATGTGGCATGCCAGCAGAAGCTCCCCCTCTGCTCTGGGACTGGCCGCTCCAGCAGGACACCCCTAGACTGCCCTGCATGAGGCAAACAATAGCCAGGACCCCCGCCTCCTGGGAGTTACCCCAGGTTTGAGCACTCAGCTTTCAGGAAGAGTGACCCCCATTCTTCTCACTCATTGCCATCCCCAGCTACTCCAGGCCACTTCCTCCTCCTGCCCCTGCAGACAATGCCCCAGGCCCAGGCTGGACCCATGCTCCCCGCCCAGCCCTCCCCCACACCGTGGCGCACACCCTGTCCCTGCCCCCAGCCCATCGGCACCCAGCATCTGCTGCCCTTCTGGAATCTGTGTCAGGCAGAGCCGGGGCGGGCAGGCCTCCAGCCCCAGAGGCCCAGGGCTCCTGAATGCCCTCTGGACCCCCCAGGGTCTGCCCAGGTTGCTTGAGAAACCATTTCAGGTCATTTGAGACGATTAGGAGTCTTAGCTCTGTTTTGAGCTAAACAACGTGAAGAAACAAACCCCTGTCTGTCAAAGTCTTTTAAAGACAGTTCTCCTGGGGGCCGGGAGTGGCGGCACACCTCAGGGCTGTCTCTTCTCTGCTGCCTCTTTATTCAGCTCCACAAATATTTATCAGGAGGGCTCCCTTCCCAGCTGGCATCAGTGTCCAGTGAGGTTGGTGGGGGACGGGTGGGCCAGCAGAAGAGAGAGGGGAACCCCAGGAGCAGACTTAGCCCCTGCGCCAGGGTCCTCTCAAAGCAAAGGTGTCTGGTACCTGTGCCATGAGGCCTTCCACAGAACAGCCAATCGCATCCTCCTTTTCTAAGTGGTCCTAAGGATGCAAAGGAAAGACCCCAAACGCTGGCCATTTTCTCACGGGAGGGAGACTTTCTCATCATCCTTCCCCGAGTGTTCCAATTTAGTGCCATGTGCAATTATTACATATAAAACTGGAAAGCAGAAGTTTACGGGCTTATTTTTTTTCAATACAGAGGTGACTTATTGGAGGTGCCTACAAAAGTTATTCTGCTCAATGTAAAATTCAGACAATAGCAAAATACAGCAAAGAAAGTGAATAGTCACTCCTAACCCCTGATTGAGCTGGAAAAATCTGGTCCTTTTTCTGACCCGCAGTGATGTAAGACCTTGAGAATCAGAGTGGCTGGGGCTCAGCTGTGAAGTCCCTCCCACAGTGGGGCTCTGGGTTCACCCCCAGTGGGGCCAGTGGGGGCTGGGAGCCTTGGCCTCCCTACGCCTGTGCTCCTCAAAACCACATTGCAGGGGAGGTAGGGAGCTCCCCGTCAGGAGAGGAGTTCAGCAAATGCTGGTCTGCGCTTTCTCAAAGTGACGGGAAGCAGATGTTCCCAGACATGGGCTATCAGGCAACAGTCCAATCTCACCCAAATTTGGCTTATCAATTTGACATTGCCAATTTTTAAACTTCAAATTGAATCTTATGCCAAGAAAGTACATTAACAAAGGAAATTGGCAGTGATGAGCAGGATTTCATAGAAGAACGGACACTTAACCATTAAACATTTAAATGGACAAAAATAGGACAGACAGACTCTCAGAATAAAAAGCTTTATGAAAAATGGCCCTCGCTTGCTTTATTTTGCTGTGTGGGAGTCAAACCCCAGATGAAGGGCCAGGCTCGGAGACGTGAATTTCATACTCTCTCTGGACCTCAGTTTTCCCATTTGTCTAGCATTCTTCTTGCTCAAAGATTGAATCCCTTTCACTCCCCGCCCCCATCATTTCTCTCTGTCTCTCTCTCTTTTTTGGTGACAAACAGCTTTGTCCCAATGGTCACCTTCCAAAATCCAACACATAGCAGGTTGTTTGAAAGTGCCAACCCCTAGACAGACTGACAGAGTGACAGCCTGGGAGACGCAGAAGAGCAATGAGGCTGGGGGAGAAGGGTCAGAGAGTCAATGCCACAGAGGCATCTGAGCCAGACAGGTGGGTGGCAGGGAGTAAGAGGGAAGGCGATAAGCAAGGGAAAGGTGGAACCACTGTGGGTGAGGGACTCTGTGTTGTTCTAGAAAGGGGCGTGGGATGTAGAGGGGGCTGTAAAAGTCTCTCTGAGGTAGAGTCATTTTCTAGATTGTCTTTCTGATCATAAAATCCATACCCTGCCAGTCATTGCGGGGTAGGGGTGGGGGGTTAGTTCACAGTAGGGGCCCCACTAGGAATCCCAGATGGAGGGACGGAAGGAGGGAGCAGACTCTCCAGCTCGTTCCACCCTCCCCAGCACCGCTGCTTCTCCCAGAACCCCATAGAACATGTGCCCTGAAAGTCCCCAGCTGGGGCCTGTCCTCCGGGGCTGGGTCTCATTAGGGGAGCACAAAAGCAGCGAGGACATTTCCAGCACCTGCTTGTCCCTCCAGCACCCTCCTCCTCCTTTTCAGCACACTTGCACCCTCCCCCCAGGGTCTTCCCACCTGAAAAAATCCAGCCACACAAATAAGGGGGAACGATGGGTGGTGAAGTCAGGGCTGAGGTGGGTTTGGGTCATCTCATTCAATCATTCCTCACTGCACAGAGGGGAAACTGAGGCCAGAGGAGTGAAGCCATACCATGTCAACCAGTTAGTGGCTGAGCTGAAACGATAACAATAACAAGAATTCTATCAATAATAGTAATAAGAACAATAAATGTTCATTGAATTCCACTCTCCTATGTGTCCCTCCAAGATTAAGCCAGAGGAGTTGATGGATTTTCAGAACATGTGGCCTGAGGTGGAGAAGCAGCTGGAGAGAGAGAAGCCTTCCAGGTACCTCCAGGGCCACCCCACGTGGGACCGTCACAGACATGCGAAACCTGCTGGATGCAGACAGTCTGAGTGTCGCCCGATGTGGACATTTTTAAGCAGTTAGATTTTCTCTTCTTCCCAGCCCCCTTGACCCCACCCCCACCCTTCCCAGCAAATGGATAACAGGAAACAGCCAAAGCTTCTTAACTTTTCTTTAATCTTCCCCTTTCTGGCAAACTGAAAAATCAAACGATAATTGTCTGGGTGATCTCATTATTGTCAACAAAATCCAAGCCTTGAAGTCCGAATCCACTGAAACGCTGACACATTAAACACAAAAGAAAACTGAGCTTGCATGTTGTTCAATAAATAAATAAGCCTGGCGGGAGCCCGGCGCAGGCCTGGCACGCGGATGGACCAGGCTGGCGGATGTGCGGGCGGACAAGAGGATCGTAGGACCTGAGAACCGTGGCTCCTGGGAAAGACTAGGTCCAGGGGGTCGATGTCCCATCCTTCCTGTTTGTATCAGTCCGGTCACTGCAGGAAACAGATGACATCTCCCAAAGGGAAAGTTGAGGGGCGGTTATGATGGGGTTATTTACAGGAGAAGGGGAACCAGAGACGTATCGGAGACAGAGAGCACCATTGGGAGTGGGTACCACCACTGGGCCTGAAAGGACAAAGAGATGATGGGGCAGGTACCAGAACCCAGAGAGGGTGGCATCTGGGCGGGGGAGGGCCACCAGGTCGACGCTGTGGCCTGGCAGGGAGAGAAGCAGGGAATGAACAGCAAAACTGCTCTCTTCTGCCACCTTCTTGTCCCCTGGCAGTACCTCCTGTTGGCCAAAGCCAAGCAAAAGGCGGAGGGAGGCGCGGATGGAGAGACGAAGCTGCCAGGAGTACATGAAGGGATCTGGAAGGGCATCCCATCCACGGGCCAGCAGCCCAACCACATTTGAGCACTCCAAATCTCAGCTCCCCGCCAAACCAGGTCCCGGGTTTGGGGAGCAGGTCGCGTACAGAATAGAGAACAGGCTGTACTTAATGCCGGGAGGGTGAGCCCTGGATGCCGGGGACCGGGGCGGAGCTAGTGGGGAGGACCCGCTTCATTGGAGCATTGGTTGCTAAACACGAAGACAAAGGGGACCCCATTTGATCGCCTTCTCTTCATGCCTCTTGGTCCTGATTTTTCTGCCAACTTTTCAGAATCCTAACAAATGCCATGACAATGTATTATCCATCACTCTTATGGAAAATGGGATACTTAAGAGGGCAGAAGTGGGGCAGGGGTCACTTCCCCTCTCCCTTCCTATCTGTAATGTCGTGGGCTTGCAGGGACAGACCATGCTGGAACAGGGGTCTGGGCAAGCGCTGCTGACAGCTGCTGTCAACTTGGGGCCGTCACACCTCCCTTTCTCTCTGGCCCTGAGGCAGCTATGGAGCAGGAAAGGGCATCAGATCTCACCTGCCTCTGCTTTTTCCTGGTTCTGAGACCCTGAACAAATCCTTCCCCGTGTTGGGGCTCAGTTTCCCCATCTGACAAGGAAAGGAGACTTTGATTCTGACCTCAGCCAGCCCAAGCCCCCAGCATGGAGAAGAGTCCCCTCCCTCACTCTGCAGAATCCGTCCCTCCCTCCTCAACTCCTTTCTATCCAAAAGGGGCAACTGGCTGCTTCTACACTCCAGAAAAGTTCAATCTCATTTTCCATTTGTGGGAAATTCCCATGAGCACTCTGGATTTTTTGCAAAGATCCTCTCGGGTGTTGTCACATTTGGTATTTTGCCCAAAACTCCCTCTGTTTTGTCTGTTCAGCCATAGCATGAATAGATGGAATGAGGGAGGACCCAGGCATCCCCGCCCCACTCCTCAAGCAAGAGACTGTCCCTGTGTCCCCTTCATCCCTCCTTCTTCCTGTGGCTGCTGCCTGGCTCTCTGAGCCTTGGCTTCCTCATCTCTAAAATCCGGGCACTAATGATCATTACGTGTGTGACAGCACATATAGCATCTGGCCTGATGCCTGATCCCTTCAGCCCCATGTTCTGCCCTCCCCAAGGTCTGGTGCAGGTGGATTTCCTCTGCAAAGTCAGCTGCTTCTGACACCTGCCGGTCCAGTCACTGAGTAGGTCCCCAGTGCTCTATTCCCCAGCTTGCTGCTCCTACACCAGAAGAAAAAACCCTCCCCAGGAGACCATGGAAATGAGGCTGAAAAAGCCTTCTACAAAATGCAAGGGACTGTATGCTTCTAAGGAATTAAGAATAGATGTTTATCTTTTCATCTCGCTCCACCTCATCACCCTGAGCAAGTTCTGAACTCTTGGAGGGTAGAAAATAAAGGCAGGACACCAATGTTTATTGAATATGGGAGACATTACAAGTGCTCCCCAATATCTGGTTTGCTTTTCCCTCTTGGACATATAGAAAACTATGTATCTCAGAGCCCTTGTTATTAGATGGAGCCAAGTGACTAGTTCTGGTCAATTAAAATGGAAACTAAAAGTGTTCTGTCAGGTTCTTTAGTTAATCTCTTCCTCTGCTACATTGAACATGGGGGCTTCTTGTTAAAATAGTGGAATGAGAATTTTATCTGGATCATGTGTCACATGTGGGAGAAAGCGGCTCTGGGGAGTGGCCTGGACTGACAGCAAACTTTATGAGTGAAAAAAATTAACTTCTGTTGTGTTCAACCACTGAGTTTTGGGGGATGTTTGTTACTGCAGCATAGCCTAACCTGGACTGACTGGTAGAAGCACTAACATGTACAAGTATTTGTATATGCATTATGAGCTCACTTGCTGCTCACCATGACTCTTGAGATAGGTATTATTATTTATTATTATTACCTCCATTTTCCAGATGAACAGACAGACTCAGACATGTTAGGTAATTGACCCAAAGTCAATAGGAGGCAGACCTAGGAGTAAAGCCAGGCTTATTTACCTCCCAAGCTCTGGATCTTAATAAGTAGGTAGGTTTCACTCCCCAGAAAGGTGAAAATTGGGAGGCAGGCATATAAATGGCCAAATCAATGTAGAAATGCTCTTGGTTTGGGGTCTTTGTTGAGTAAATCGTAATCCATTAAGTGTAGCTTTCCAGAGTCTGGGAAAAAAATGTTCCCAGCTAAAAGTAGCTACACCAGAGGGTCCCAGCCAAAGTCCAGCTCTAGGCTGGCAGACTTCTCAGATGGCTTGGAATTCCTGCTGGCCAGGGTTCCACTGGCATGGAAGTGTTTACACTCGCCTCAAATTAGTTCTCCCACGCCTTCCAGAGCCCAGCCCATATTTGGGATGGAAAAGGGAAAATGATTCCCACTGGGGATTCAGAAGCATCAGAAAAATTCCACAGGGGCCGCAGCCTCTCTCCACATGGGCCAGGTCTCTGAGCAGCCGCAGCTCGGGTCCCTCACACCTGGACCCTGTGCCCAGCAGAGCAGCCAGGCCAGAAGGACATGAACCCCCTCCACACTAATTCAGAAGGAAGGCATTTCTGGAAGGACCTTTATGAAGGCCAGCACACCTCCACAGCCAAATGAAGGTCCAAAAATGAGGAAAGAGAAAAGACCTAATTTTGTTTCTTGTCCATTGAAAGTGGGCTTTTCTTTCTCCCTTCAACAAGGCGCCATGTGATTGGGTTGCCTTCAGCTGGAAGGAGCAGAAGCCCCAAATAAAAGTGTCTTTTCAGGAAGAAAAAATTTCCAGAAAACCACATGGTGTGTACCCTTTTTTAAACTGTAATATAGCTGAATGTTGTGTTTATCTCAGGTGTACAGCAAAGGGATTGTTATATGTGTATATATGTTCTTTTTCAGATTCTTTTCCATTATAGGTTATCACCAGATATTAAATATAGTTGCCCATGCTGTACAGTAGGTTCCTGTTGTTTATCTTTTTTTTATATAGTAATGTGGATCTGTTAATCCCAAACTCCTAATTTATCTCTTCCCAGCCCTTCCCCTTTGATAACCATAATTTTGTTTTCTATGTCTATGAGTTTGTTTCTGTTTTATAAGTTAGTTCCTTTCTATCATTTTTTTAGATTCCATATATAGGGGATATCACGTGATATTTGTCTTTATCGCTCTGACTTACTTCACTTGCTATGATCATCTCTATCCATGTTGCTGCATTATTTCATTCCTTTTATGGCTGAGTAGTATTCCATTGTGTGTGTATATATATATATAAAATCACATCTTCTTTATCCAGTCATCTTGTCAATGGACATTTAGGTTGCTTCCATGTCTTGGCTATTGTAAATAGTGCTGCTATGAACGTTGGCGTGTGTGTATCTTTTCAAATCAGTGTTTTCTCCAGATATATGCCTAGGAGTGGGATTGCTGGATCATATGATAACTCTATTTTTAATTTTTTGAGGAACCTCCATACTATTCTCCATAGTGGCTGCACCAATTTACATTCTTACCAATGGTGTAGGAGGGTTCCTTTTTCTCCAGTGTGTACCCTTTTTGTAATGCTCAAAAGCAGAAAAAACAAAGCAGTATATTGTTTGGGTGTACATTTATATGTGAAAAAGCTACACACACACACAGGAATAATAAATGTTGAATTCAAGGCAGTGCTGGGCGGGGGCAGGGTAACTGGTGGAGGGGTCTGGGGACATTTCAAGAGAAACACATATGGAATAATAACTACAATTGGAAATATTCTAGTTCTTGGGTTTTGAGCTGAGAGATGGGTTCACAGGTGTTTGTTATTTTAATAAATATACCAGTGGCATGTCACGAACCAAGGCTATGATTAATCCAATTCTCTCTACTTATTAACTTAGATCTATCTTGAAAGCAGTCAACACTTATATACCATTTCCTGAGTGCCAGGCACTGTTGTAAGACCTTCACATATACAAATGTATTTACACCTCACAGCAGCCTTATGGGGTGGGTCTTATTCTATGTCCAGTTACAGATGAGGAAACTGAAACGAGAGAGGTTATACACCTTGCCCAGGGTCACACACCTAGTGCTAGGTAGTCATGCTTCAGAGACCTTGTCTTAGCGGCTGCACCAGTAAGGATGCTAATTGCCTCACAGGACTACCAGCCCAGAACCAGAGCCATTGTAGGGTGGCTTAGTCCTGTGGTCCAGAGACAGCATCAGAGATGCCATTCTCACCCCCATGGTCATGTTGTATTTGCAGCATTTTCAGGAAATCACATTGCAGTTCAGCAAATCCTTCTCCAAATCTAACTTTTGAGACTTCCTCTTGGGGCCACTGGCCGAGCTGAGTCCCATTCCCAGAACCAAACCAATCATCAGCCACCATAATGAGTTTAGAACAGTCACAATTCATCCCCTGAGACTGCAAGGGTAGATGCGAACAGCTGTTGGTGAAGGTGAGGCAGGGGCCAAACAAGAGTGTTTCCCTCCACCACTTTTTGGGGTTCCCCTGCAAGGGTTCTGAGAGTAAAAGATGGATGACTCCACTTGGTCTGTGAGCTCCCTGGACAGAAGCCGTGTCTAAGTTGTCCAGTTCTCCCTGCCCCCTGCGCCTAGTCAAGGCCCATCAAATAGCAGGCACCCAGTTGTACTGGAAGGGTCAGTCCTGGGGCCTGCGGTGCTCACAGTCCTCTGCTAAGGGAAGAGGGGACAGACTGTCCCTGGAGCCCAGGTGGCTGTGTTCCATCCTGCCTTTGACCAGAGACGATTGGTCAAGAGTCGATCACCTGACCTGAGGAAGTTATGTCATAGGTTAGCCAACAGCCTATGATACATCTCGATACAAAGAGCTCCCCCAATAGGAATGGTGGTGGTTTAGTGGACGTTTTAACCCAGAGTCCCCAGAAAACAGAGCCTGGGTCAAACGTACCTTCTAATGCTTCACTGGCAGATATTATCCCCAGGAAGGAAGGAGGGGAGCGGGAAGTGAGGCAGGGAAGAAGGGCACAGTGGATCACCTTCAGAAGTGAAGAACTTACTCCCCCTGCTCCTGGGAGTGCTGGTGAGAGACGGGCTCCAGCTGCCAGCCCCCTGTGGAGCTGTTGTCACCTGGCCCCACTTTCCTGGAGCAGCCAATCAAATGGCTGATGAGCACAGCGGCATGAAGACCAGACCGCTCATCCCAACTCAGCAACCCTGAAGACCATGCCAGCTTCAGGACTCCCATCAAGGAAACTACATCACAACTCACTTTCCCTCAGCCTGGTGCTGCTTCCATCCTGGGGCTGGCAGTGACCCCAGGAGCACCCCCCAATAAACCTCCTGCATGCTGAGCTCCCTCTCAGGCACTGCTTCCCAGGGAACCCAGAGGGACAGAGGGAATGCACAATTCAAACATGAGCCTGGCCCAGCTGGCTCCAGCGCCCCGAGAAAATCCATGGGTTGGCCAGGTCTGAGGAGAGGGGACCACCTCCCCCTTCACATCTCAGAAGAGCCTGTCAGAGGAAGGACAGGTGAGAAACTTCATCTCCTGACTCTCGCTCATCCAGGTTTGCCTCACAGGGTGGTCACTCTCCTTCCATGTGTTACTCAGCCCCTCCAGGCCACCACTGGTGGAGCCACTGCCTCCTGGGGCCATGTGGGACCCATCCATCCCAAAGGCAGGAGCTGCTACTTCTCCCACCTGGGCAGGTACAGTGGAGGCCACATCGAAGCCAGGCCTTGCCCCCATGGGGGCTGAGGTGGCCAGCAGTCTAAGAGATGAGGTGACAGAGATGGCAGACAGCACATTCCAGCTGCAGGGACAGCACAAACCATTGCTGGGGCCACTCTAGCTGTGGACAGAGCCAGGGGCTGAGGCCCAAGAGCTGGTGGGCTGTATGGATCAGGTCAGGGTCTAATACTCTGAGCCAATCTAATTCTCCTCTCTGGCCTGGAAACAGGAGGGGAACTGAGGCCGAGAGGCTGTGACAGAGAGGGGGACACAGAGGTCACGAGGGGGCAGAGGCCTTGAGTTGGCAGAAGTGAGGTGGAGAGAGACTTCCCAGTGCACAGTGAGGCCTCCGACTGGCAGCAGGAGAGCCACCTTCTGGATGTTTCCTCTGGGCTGAGGACTCCGCTTTTCACGCTGACAGCCCTCTGAGGAGGGCTACCTGCACTCTGAACACCCTTCCAGTCCCCTGTTGCTTGGCGTAGCTGTAACCATCCCTGTTCTTAGAGTCTCGGACCATTTTATCGCGATAACTTGCAGGGCTCTGACATTTGTGGCAGGAACAGCCCCTTGCAAGGAGCAGGGGACCTCCGGAGGCTCCACCCCTGCTTCTAGATGAGTCCAATGAGAGCCAGGCCCCAGACTGAGGCTGGACAGCAGGGGAAGGAGACTTGCTCTAGTGAGTGTGTGTGCTTGTTCATCCAAGTGCTGCTCCCTCTACTTGGCTGATACAAGAGGAGGACCTGGGACAACGGGGGCTGGGGAGGAACAGACACCGCTGCAAGTCCAAGGACGAAGCCAACGCCATGGCAGGTAGAAGGAAGAGACCACTCTGACAGAGAGAAACCAGGTCTAGTATATTGTTTCAGCCTTGAGGCTTTCCACCTGTATTTCTTCTTTCACCAAAAATTACCCTTCCTAACCTTTGTGCCCTGTTGGTGGGGAGGTAAATTGATACAGCCACCTGTGGAAAACAGTGGAGGTTCCTCAAGAAATTATAAAAATAAAACTACCATAGGATCCAACTATTCTACTTCTGGATATATGCCCAAAGGAAATGAAATCATTCTTGAAGAGATAGTAGCATTATTCTCAATAGCCAAGACATGGAAACAATCTAAGTGTCCATCCGTGGCTAAATGGATAAAGAAGATGTGGTATATATACAATGTAATACTATTCAGCCTTTAAAAAAAAGAAGGAAATCCTACCTTTCGCAACAACATGGATGAACCTAGGGGAAGCTGTGCTAATGAAATAAACTAGACAGAGAAAGACAAATACTATGATATCACTCCTATCTGCAATCTTAAAAAAAGAAGAAGAAAATCAGGTCATAGAAACAAAGTACAAAGGTGGTTGCAAAGCATTAAGGGAGGGGGAGATGGGGAGAGTTTGGTGGAAGGGTACAAACTTTCCATTAGATGAGTAAGTCCTGAGGCTCTAATGTACAGCATGGTGATTATTGTTGACAATCCTGTATTATATACTTGAAATCCGTTAAGAAAGTAAACCTTAAACATTCTCACAGTTACACACAGAAAAAAAAAGGCAACTGTGGGAGGTGATGGATGCGCTAAGTAAGTTGATTGTGGGACTCTTCACAATGTATACATTCATGAAATCATCCCATTGTATACTTTAAAACATTATAATTTTATTTGTTAGTTATACCTCAATAAACCTGGAAAAGAAAATTACCGTTCCTTATTACCAATCTTTCAGGGCCCTGCTAGGAGATTAAAACCAAGCTAGAAACAAACAATCCAATTAAAAAATGGGCAAAGGGCTTGAATAGACATTTCTCCAGAGAAGATTATATGGCCAATAAGCACATGAAAAACACTCAACATCACTAGTCATTCAGGAAATGTAATTCAAAACCACAATGACATACCACTTAACATCCAACAGGATGGCTATTATCAAACAGCAAAAACCAAAATAAGTGTGATGAGGATGTGGTGAAATTGGAACCCTTGGATGCTGCCGTTGGCCATGTAGAACAGTGCAGCTGCTGTGGAAGACGGTTCGGTGGGTCCTCAAAAATTAAACACAGAATTACCATATGACCCAGCAATCCTACTTCTGGGTTTATATATTCCCAAAAGTGAGTGCAGAGACTCAAACAGATATGAGTACACCCACGTTCATAGCAGCATTCTTTCCAGTAGGCAAAATGTGGAAGTGACCCTAGTGTCCTTCAAAAGATGAATGAATAATCAAAATGTGGTATATACCTGCAGTGCAATGTTATTCAGCCTTTAAAACTTAAATACTACATTTCAAAAAAATATATTAAATGTTATTCAGCCTTTTTTTCTCTTTAAAAAGAAAGAAACTCTGACTGATGCTACAACATGGACTTTAAAAACTTTATGTTAAGGAAATAAGCCAGTCACAAAAGGATAAATACTATATGATTCCACTTACATATGAGGTACCTAAAATAGGCAAATTCATTGAGACAGAAAGTAGAATGGTGGTTTCCGGGGGCCAGGAGGAGGTGAGAATCTAGAGTTACTATTTAATATGTACAGAGTTAAAGTTGGATAAAATGAAAAAGTTCTGGAGGTGTATGGTTGCACAGTAATGTGAATGTATTTAATATCATAGAACTATATACTTAAATTGGTTGAAATGATAAATTTTATATTATGAGAATTTTATCATAATAAAAAAAAAAACCTAGACTATTTGGTCAAATGTGAGAGCCTGTAGGAACCCATGAGACCACTGGGACCCTCATTCATTGTGTAGATGAAGTTCAGTGGAGGAAAAGGCTTGTTCTAGCTACAGAGTGGTGATACAGAGGCAGGAGGAGGACTTAGGTATCCAGACACTCAGGCCCCCAGGTCTGGCCTTTCAGCCCAAGCACTCCATACTCTGTGACCAGTATGTCCCAGGCTGATGTCTCCATACAGGGCCCAGCTCTACCAAGGGTCTTGGGATCCACCACCAGGAGCACTGACCCATGTTGCCTCAAAGAAAGGGACAGGCCTAGGGGACTCACAGCTCTGGAGGCCAGGCAGGGCTGCAGAGACATAGCCCAAGCTTCATCAGAAGATTCCTTAAAGTGAAAAACCTTGAGAATTCCCATTTTGCAATCCTGACCATCCATCCCTCACCTAACTTGATGGCAGTTCATTGAGGAGTTTACAGATTTCATGTCTCTCTCAGAAAACTTGCTTTGACTTTCAGCTTCTCAATCCAGCCAAATCCCTCCAAGGTTGCCAACTTTCAGGGCTTATCTCACTCAGAGCATCCCTCTGACACCTAGGTAAGGATGGCAGAAACTCAGCACATTAATCACCACACCCTAACCAGTGTCCGTGACAGACATCATTAATCAATCAAGAGTCTGTTCCCCACTGAACATCAAGGCCTCAGCATCATATCATCATAGCCTCCAGCTGTCCAGTCACTCAGCACTGGCACTCGAAGTGAGATCTATTTGCCAGCTGTCATCTACACGAATCTAACTCACTCTGACATCTTGGGAAAATCACTTCTCTTTTGGCCTCCTTTTCTTCACCTATTATATGAAATGATTTTTGTGTCCCTGCCAGCTCTGTGATCCAATGAATTCTACAACAGTGGACTGGAAAATTCTGTATTGTGGATAGTGGAGGGAAATTCTGTTGGTTTTGAAGGATATTCTATGGACTTTTTCACACATATTTTTGGCAGTAGATCTGCCCTCCTTGTTTTATTTGTATTGGGGAAGGAAACCAGGCATCAGGAGCTGATTGTGCTCCTGGCTATCCAGGTCACTCCTGCCCTCTGGGAGCCATTACCACTTCCTGGAGGGCCCCAGGGCCAAGATAGCCCTAATGCTTCCCTTCAAGGTGGGACACTTCGACCCTGCCACCCCTCCATCCCTCGCACCATCAGGAGACAGACAGGATTGACATTTCTGCCTTTCACTCTGCCTCCCACTTGTCCCATCTCCTGTTCTGGGAGGGCAGCTATGTTCCTCCCCTGGGGCCTAGACAGCCTTTCTCATTTTCCTGCCAGCCGGCCAGGCCACCCTCCCCACCCAGCTCTCAGCCAGCCAGACGGGGATGCATCAGAGGGAGAGGAGAGGACAGGGCTGCCCTCTTGCCACCAAGCACTATAAAAGAGAGCATTAAATCTTGGCCTCCACCAGGGAACTGCCTTAATTAGGGTGGCGCCGAGCAGGACGCCGTAATTAACTGTGTGTCTGTGTTTCCATCCCAAACACCCATTTCCAGAGCTTTGTGATCCAGTCTTCTAAGAGAAGCTCAGCCAGAAACTTGGCACCAGCAGCCCCAGAGGGGAGGGATGGCTGGTTTCTCCCCTGTTCTTTGCTTTCACAGCCCCACTCAGGGCGAGTCTCTGGAGATGGGAGCCGTGGGTCCTTCCCAAAGGGTGTTAGTGGTGGGCTCAGAGCTAGAGGCTCTGCCTGGGCTCCCAAACCAGGGTAACACAAAGGTCTGATGTCAGTATGGGTGGGTACGTTAGTTTTGTTTGGAAAACATCCATTATTTCAGTAACTTTGATTTACCTTAAGGAACCAGCCTCAGCCACCTGTGGCTTTAGAGATGAGCCCATGATCCAGGCTGGCCAATCAAAGCGTTCATCCCCTGGCCAGTGATTGTTTTAGAGTTGGTCCTGTGATCCACACTGGACCACTAAGAGTCTGTTGCAGGACTCTGGATGGAATCATTAGGAAAGGGGTATTTGCTTTCCACTAGGGTTGCTAAACTGGTAGGATATTAGCCTGGAGCTCCTGGGGACCATGTTTGCCACCTCACGAGAGTCTGCCTGAGAGTAAGGCCAAATTGAAGAAAGCATGGGGAAAAGATGGAGGGGGGCCAAGAGAAAGAGAGAGAGACCTGATGACATCTGTTAAGCAGTTGAATCCAGCCATACCTGAAGCAAAGTACTCCCAGACTTTTAATCACTTGAGGGGCAGTAAATTCCCCAGTTTTGTTTGTGTCTATTTGAACTGAGTGTTGGTCACTTGCATCTAAAGAGATCTGGCTAAAACAGAGGTCACTACATGGACTCCATGAAATGCAATCCCCACACACACATACACACACATCCTGCGCACCCAGGATGTGCTAGGCAGCACGGAGAATGCAAGGGTGGACGAGAGCAGCACCCAGCCTTATTGAGCTTCCAGTCTCATGGGGAAGAGGAGATGTAAGGGTAAACTGGACTTCCTGTTCTAGTGCCCCACACACAGTGAAAGGCTGTCTTCCTTCTGGACAGCCTGAATCATTGCCTCCAGAAAAGACTGTCATTCTTTTATTGGACAGCTGCAGCTGTGCCTGCCCAGAAAGCAGTGCCTCTTCATCTGATTACAGTTCCTTGTTCCTGAGTGACTTGTGTGAATCCCTGTGTGAACCAGCCCTCGGTTCCAGAAGTGACCACATGATCAGACCCAAATCCTCCAGACAGCATATCCCCAGCCACAGTGATTGATGCAGCAATGAGCACATGGACAAAGATAAACAAGTGAGCATCAATCCTGGAGCTTTTCCTGGAGTTATTGGGAAAAAGATACTATGTCCCCTGGGATCACTAAGTAGGATTTGGGCCTGATGTCATCAATGGGGAGCACTCTCTGAGAATAAAGTCAAAAGGGAGGAAACAAGAGCCAAGAGAAAAAGAATCAGAGAGACTCTATCCTGATAACAAATATAATTTGGGCACCTGGAACTAGCTGTGCCTGAAACCCCTACTTTTGAATGATTCCATTTGAATAGAGGTTCTTCCATAATAAACCTAAAGAAAGCTGATTAATGCCTTTAGGACTCAAGAGTCTTTACAATCAAACCCCAGCCCACCTTTTCATTCTTCTCTCTAATAATGAGCCTCACACTCCAACCAACTGAGGTGCTCATCATGCCACCATGTACCCAGCTTTAGAGAGCTTTGTGCTCCACAGAGAAATCCTTTTCTCTCCCAACTGCCCATAAAAATTCTGCCATCCTACAAGGCCCAGCTCCATGGCCTCCTTCTTCCAGAGGCCCTGGGAGAACGCTCCCTGTTCGGCACTGTACGGCAGCTCTGGTCACTTGGACTCATGGATACACATCCCCTGGTTCTCACTTACCCTGTTGGCCAATAAACTCCAAGAGGGCTGGGAAACCGGGTGGGACAGCTTCCCCACTACCTCATTTGAGTCTCCATCCAGGCCTGAAACCAAATCCATTGCCAAATTTTTCCATCACAGTTGTCTATTAATTACATTTTTTTCTTTATATAAGATTGAGTTGGGTTTCTGACTCTGATAACCAAAGAGCTGTAATTGTGGCTGTGTTTTCCCCTAATTATAGAAGTAATACATACTCAATAAAGACAAGCAGACAATACTGATAAACACACAAAGGAAAATAAAAAACGACTCTTACTCTCAACACTCAGAAACCATTTTAAATATAATGGAGTAAATGTCCCTTTAGACTTGTTTCTATACATACACATGTACATATTTATTTAGATGAGATCTGCTCTAATACTGGAGGGTGTTTCTTACTTTTTGTTGAAGTAGAACATACGTACAGAAAGGGGCACAAATCACAAGGATACAGCTTGATAAACTTCACAAAGTGAACATGTCTGACACCAGCGTCCAGATCAAGAAACAGTGTCGGTCAAGGACCTTCAGATCTTTTTCTGGTTCATCTGCAATCACAAGAGAGCTCTGCCCTCGTGGAATTAGCCTCCTTAGTTCTTGAACTGAGCAATCAATTTGTTTCCTTTTTTTTTTTTTTTTTTTTGCTGTTGAAAACAAAACTGCAGGGACCATCCCAGGAATAGATATCATTCTGCACGTGGACATTTATGTTCTAAGAACAATTCCTAGTAATAGCTAACACATCTCAAGGCCTTTCTGCCAAGCATGGCGTTAAATGCTTTTTATGGATTAGCTCACTTAAGTCTCTCAAAAATTAACTGAAATAGAGACTTTTACTGTCCCCATTTTACAGAAGTGGGACTACGAAGGCAAAGGGCAGGCTCATTTTCCGCCTTGACTCCCATTTTCTAGCTGCCTTCCATTCAACTATTCCAATTAATTCTCTCTCCAACTGCACAAAGGGTCAATTTTCCTTCCACACTTACCAAAGCTGGGTACTATCAATTACTTTAATTGCCAGTCATGGCCAAGCTGATATATGAAAAATTATAGCTTATTATAGATATTTGTTCATTTCTTTCATTTTGTAGTGAGATCGAACAGCTTGTTTCGTGTTAGTTAGCCATCTATATTTCTTTTCCAAATTGCCTGTTCATGTCTTTGGCCTATTTTTCTTTTGGCTGAGGTTACTTGTTTTATTTTTCATTTTAGAAATATTCATCTTTTGCCTTTCATAGATATTGCCAATATATTCCAACTTTGCCTTTTTTCCTCCATTCTAACGGTAATTTTTGTGCCATAAAAGAGTTTGTGGGGTTTGGGGTTGGTTTTGCATTTGTATGATCAGCCACCATTTTCTTTATGATTCCCTATTTGTAAAATGGGGAGGGATGGACCAAAGCTGTGATGTTTAAAATGTGATCCATCCACATGACTCAGGGGTCCTGAGACTCCTCACAGCCCCCTTGGAGAGGTGGGACATGGGAAGAGTTCTGAGCTGTCTCTTTCCTGGGTTCCTGGTTCAACTACATAATGTGGGTATTGGTTATGCTTGGTTACGGTACTTGTCCTCTGCCTGCCAACCAGCCAGGCTGATCTCTCTGGGGCCTCAGGAAGGGAAAGCCCTCTCACAATCTCTGGGGAAATCTCTTAGGTTTTCTCCATCACTCCTGCCCTCCAAGTCCTAATCTGAGCTGGTCAGTGATGGGTCAGTCAACATCCTGCCCACCATATCTTGTCCAATCCCTGCCCCAGAAAGGTGCCCCAGCTACTTCCCTTGAGTACCCTCTCTCTCTTCCAATATCACTCATTCAAAGCTCTTCGTGAACATCAGCCTTGATCGGTTTTAGGATGATGGAGGGGGTTATATCACAGTACCCCCAGAGCAAACAACCCCGTACTGGGCATCCCTGTACTTAGAGCCCTTCACCTGCCATTGTTCCCCCACTCCCAGCCTCCCACCTGGCCTGGTCCTCTCTCACACACTGGACACGTCTGTTCTCCTTTTTCTGGAATCTCTCCCTGAGGACTCTCGCTGGAAACTATGCTTTCACTGGCTTATTAGGCAAAGCATATTTGGCCCTCCTTCCACCGTTTGCCTTGGGGCCTTCTTCGGCACGGGTTCGTGGAAGCCAGGGAAACCGGAGGTCCAAAGTGGGGTCCAAGTACCCCAGGAACCCTCAAGATCCTTTCTGGGGGTCTGCAGATTAAAATTATTTCTAGAATAATACGGGAGTGGTCCTCTGAAAGACATTTCCACGTCCCAATCCCCAGAAACTGTGACTGTGACCTTAGTTGGAAAAAAGGTCTCTGCAAATGTAATTACGTTAAGGATCTTGAGGTGAGGAGATCAGCCTGGATGATCTGGGTGGGCCCTAAATCCAAGGACAAGTGTCCTTGTAAGACAGACACACGGAGGAGAAGGTGATGTGAAGACGGAGGCAGAGATTGGCGTGACACAGCTGCAAGTCTAGGAACGCAGACAGACACCAGAAGCTGGAGGAGGCAAGGGACAGACTCTTCCCTAAAGCCTCTGAAGGAAACGCCCCCCACCCCCCACCCCCACCTCCCCACCCCTACCTGCTGACGGCTGGACTTTGGATTTCTCCATCTGGACTTGTGAGAGAGTACATTTCTGTTGTAAGTCACCCGAGTTGAGGTAATTTGTTACAGCAGCCACAGAAAACTAATACAAATCCTGAGACATCATTTGCTTTTTCACTCTCGTTCCTTCAGGAGCGGACAGTGGAGTTTTCCAGAGGCTTCAGGACATGTGATGTTGGAACAAATTGGATGCAGAAGCCGGTGGAAGAATCCAGCTGTCTTCTATTAAACCAGACATTAGAAGAGTTGCAGGAGTGAAAAACAAGGCCACTCTTCTTACCAAATCGTTTTTGTTTGGGGAAATCTAGTTCTTTTCATTAGAAAAAAAAAAATTATGTTAACATGAGAGAGGACTTTTAAAAAATTAATGAATAAATATTTTAAATTTTTCTCACTTTTAATTTCTAATACAGTAAATATCGATAGCTGTAAGCCACATAAAAGGAAGTTCTTTGGGATCCTCAATACATTTAAGAGTGTAAAGGGGTCCCAAGTTTAAAGCACTTTGTAATTATCTTAACTAGATAATGTCTCCCTCACCTTCTCACTCTCTTCCTGTTCTTATCCCTGCAAAATGTACAGACAGGCTGCACTCGACTGCAATTAACAGAGCACCCAACTCAAAGCGGCTTAAATAGGAGAAATGTATCATCTCACAAAACAATGAGTGCAGAGATTAAGCCTTCTGGATGTGGTCAATTTATTGGTTCAATTGTATCATCACTCCTAACCATCATGTTTCCACTTGTTCTGCTTGGCCTCCCTTAGAGAGCTGGTCCTTCTCCTCATGGTTACAGGATGGCTGCAGCAGTGCCAAGCATCACATCCTCACATAATAATATCCAAAGCTGGAAAAAGGAAACATCCTTACTTTGAGCCTCATTTTAGAAACCAAGGAGGGCCCCTCTCTTGACTTCTCTTCATGCCTTATTTGGCCAGAATTGCAACACAGGCCCATCTCTGCCTAGGAGAATGGCATCACTGTGATTGGCTTAGTCTGGTCAAGATTGATCTCCTTGACTGAGAGGAGCACCATTCTCCCCTAAGGACATGGCCATCTAATTAGGGTTTTATTAGCAGGAAAGAGGAGTCAGGCTGTGGGAGGTGATCACAGTGCCTGCCATTCCAACGCAGGGATTTAGAGGCTGCGGAGGTGGGCAGCCGTACCTCCTACAAACGTGGCTCTCCACTCCTCAGCTATTTAGACCACAGCCCAGTTTAAGCCTGGCTGGGCCCCTGCCCCCACTCCTGCCCCTCAGAGCCACCTCAGCTCCATGAGCCCCAGACCTGTGGTGCCTCAGTGCCTCCCACACCAGTGCTCCGCTCCCTGAGCATGGGCATGAGCCCCTTTTCCATCAGAGGCCTCATGCATCCTTCTGGCCCCAGTCTTGCTTGGATGCTACCCTTGTCCACTTAGACAGATTTTAATAACTTTGAATGTCAGGAAGATGGTCCTCCCGGGAAATACCTAGAATGTTTTACATTTCCCATGCTTTTTGCATTAACCTTCAAGCTCTGCATATTCTCTCTAAAATATTGTAAAGTTCTCCTCATCAGCCATGACACACACATACACACACATACACACACAGGGGTTAGGGATAAATCAAATTCTGGAATCTTTACCTTATAACTAATTTGCTGTGCAACCATGGGCATGTAATTTACCCACTCTGGGCCTATGTTTCTTTATTTCTAAGATGAGGTAATGAAACCTATGACTTAGGATGGCTACAAATTAAATGAGATGATCGGGGTAAACTCACTCCTTGTCAAGACTCAGAAATTGTCAATTGTCACATTATTGTTGCATCTCAACCTCTATATGGTGTGTCGAAGCCTGCAGAGTGCCTGAACTTTATTTTATCATTTGAGACTCACAGCCGGGGAAGGGTAATGCCCTATGTTGCAGGTGAGGCAACTGAGGGCCAAAGAGGCCAAGTGATACGGCCAAGGTTATGCAGGCAACTCAAAACCAGTTCTCTTAGCCTGGCTCTCAGATGCCAAGCCCAGGGCCCCTCCAGGTTCACACCACCTCCCTGACCTCCATCTGGGTAACCTGGCTCACTCAGCTACCTAAAGCCTGGAAAGTTTCGTAGGAATCAGGTCTGGGCCCTTGGTCCTCACATGGCCAAGAGTAGCAAGAGTGGCTGCAAATACCCAGGAGAGGAGAGAAGGGAAGCCTCTTCCAGTTCACAGCTCATGAAGGGAAAGTAGCTTCTTAAAGGACCAGAGTAAGGAGAGACCTTCGAAGAACACAAACCCAGAGTACAGAAATTAAAAAGACAGAGGCGCTTGACTACATAAAAGTGTTCATCTTTTGTAGGGCAAAAGATGCCAAAAGCAAAGTTAATAGACAAACAGTCAATTGGGAAAAAATATTTGTGATGCAGAGGACAAGGGGTTACCATCTATAATATACAAAGGGCTCTTACAAAGTGAAGAGAAAAGGGCAAACAACCCAAAAGAAATTATGGCAAAGGACATGAATAGGCAATTCACAAAAGAATGAAGCCAAATGGCCACAAACAAATGAAAAGATGTTCGCACTCATTAGTGGTCAGGGAAATGCAAATTAAACTGACAATGAGATATCACAGAGGAAAATTTAAAAGAACAAGAACGCAATTGCTGGCAGGGATTTAGGGAAAAGCGACGTTAGCGACGTTCATATGTTGCTGCTGAATATGTAAATTATCGCTGTCTTTTTTGGAAGAAATCTGGCAATACCAATTAAAACTTTAGGAGTTATGTTAAAATTTTGCATTATATATATATATATATATATATATATATTTCCTTTGACCCAGCAATCTTAACCTGATAGAATCAGTTAAACTACCCTATCCTAAAGACAAATAACAAAACACACTTATTGAATTATTATTTATATGGTTAAAAAAAAACTCTCAAAAGAAAGTGTGGCAGACTGACACAACGGAAGACTTGGCTTCCCAGCCTCCCTTGCAGCATGGTCGGGACCACGTGACTGGGTTCTAGCTAATGGACTGGGGGAAGAAGTGATGTGTGGCCATAAAGCCCACTGCATGATCCCCTACCCTCTCTTCCCCTCTGTGGAGACCGCCCAATCTCTGAGTCCTTGTTTGGAGAACACCAACCCAGGGCTGCCCAACCACACTGCACTGGGACAGGAATGAGAAATAAACTCTTGCTGTGTTCAGGTGCTGCAATTTCATGGTTTCCTTGTGGCCACAGCGTAGGCTCACTTTAATGAATACTCAGCCTGAGTGTCCCGCCATGGAACATGACTGACTGATGGCACAGCACAACCTAGCCAACTCCTCAGCCTGTATGAGGAATGAATTACAGCTAGACTAAGGGATTTCCACACCATCGGAGGAGGAATGTGACATGCACACATAGAGAAGCACATGTAATATCTTGTTTTGATGATACAAACAATGATGGAGAAGACCCTCTAACAGTACAGGTGTATGTGTCTGTGCAGGTGTGTGATATGTGCACATGTGGCTATGTGAGAATGGACAGAGACCTGGAAGGATACTTCTAGCTTGCAAGCATGAGTTGGGAGGAAGAGGGAGAACAGAAAGTGAGGAAGGCCAAGCAATAAAGTGAAAAAATGCATCAACAAACATAGTTTCCCTGACTACATTTTTGCATTTATGAATGTGCAGCTATAAACATAAAAATGTTTTCATATTAGAGAATAAAATCTATTTTTTTTTAGTGCAGGAGGGAAAAAGCACTGATGTAGCTGGGGAATGAAGGGGAGAGGGGGCACCAGGAGTGGATACAAAAAGCCCAGTCCTTGCCTCAAATCTAATCAAACCTTTCTGACCGGCTGAGTCTGGTCGGGACATCTCCCTCGTTGAGATGTGGCTAAAAGCAAGGAGAAGGGATAGGAACCAGGCTTTAGGGACCATCCTGGTGTGGGGGCTGCAACCAGAGAGTGGGTCTGCCTCCTAGTCTTCTGAGAAAATGGGGACACTTTCAGTCAGTGGCTCAAGAGCTAAGCTAGCATGTTAGGGAGAATCTGCCAGAACAAGAAGGACCATAAGGTTAGAGATCATAACAGTCAAAAGTCACAAACTGGGTTCCCAGAAGTCAAATTCGATCATAGTCAGAGTTTGTTTGGCTTACACAGCAATATCTGAAATAATTGGTTCCCAGCATATTCAAGTGGCAGATTTCATGTACACACACACGCACACTCCAAATTTTATATCTCCAGCTTATAGTGGAAAAAAAAAAACAGATTATCTGGCCACACTGTGCTTATACTTCTGAATGGCTACAGTTGGCTAGAGCTGGCCACCCCCTTTAGACGGGGCATGTGTTTGCTATAGTCACCACTCCCTACCGGTGCACCAGGTCACTTCACCCACAGACCAGCCTGGAAGTCACATAGGTGGGTGTGACCCCACACCTCCTTCGGCCCCTTACCTACCCACTCTGACTGGACAAAGTGAAAGTCACACCCTGTGGGCTTTAGTGGAAGACAGACAAGTCTGGATTCTGGCTTTACCCGTTAGTATCTGCAATCGTTCCTCCAGTGCCTCAACTCAGCTAAGCTGGAACCACATTGTCCCAGAACTTTGCTATGGTTCTAAGGTAGCGTTGGCCAAAACAGACCTTATGTGTGAGGTCTGGAAGGTGGGGTTGAAGCAGCTGCTGTACATTTTGTGCTCTGGGGTCACGCAGGGTCTCAGGCCCTGTGGCAGCTTACCTACACTGCCAGCGATCTGCTGGCCATTCTCATTGGCAGGGGTGGCACCTGGCTTCTCCAGCTCCTTCCAGATCTCCCTCAGCATCTTCCAGTTCTGGGCCAGGTGTGTATGCAGCCCCGTGGTGAAGCACATCAGCTTCTCCTGCAGGTCACCCTGGGTACCCAGGTTGGAGAAGGTGAGAGACAGACACTACTTCTAATCTGTCCTCACTCTTATCCACATCCAGCTTTCCTTCCCTGGCATCACTCAGAGTGACTTTAGGCTAAACCCCAAATGCAGAGAAACAACAAGTTTCTTCTATAGAGCACAGGGAACTATATTCAATACCTTATAGTAACCCATAATGAAAAAGAATATGAAAATGAATATGTGTACGTACATGTATGGCTGAAATATTACACTATACACCAGAAATAGACACACTGTAAACAGACTATACTTCAATTAAAAAAAAAAAAGACCCAGATGCAGAGGTAACAGCCTGCCCAATTACATAAGGTCTAACGCCCATAATAAATTCATTTTCTGTATTACTTATTGAGGTTCTGCTTCCCTGATCAAACTCTGACACATCTATGTGATCTTAGAAAAGTTACTTAACCTCTCTGAGCCTCACTTCCCTCATCTTAAAATGCTGTCTAATGAACACCAATAATAACACTATAACCTCATATGATTATGGTGAGGACAAGATGGATCCTATATGTGAAGTGCTTAACAGAGTGCCTGGCATGTAGCAAATGTTATGTAAGTGCTATCTATTTTAAAACTGCAGTGTTTTTAAAATTTTTTTACTGTACAATTTTAATATATTTTCCATATTTTCCCCCTTAATAGGGGCACTGGGGATTGAACCCAGGACCTCGTGCAAGCCAAGCACATGCTCTATTCCTGAACTATACCCCTCACCCCGCAAAACTGCAGTGTTTTTAAATGGGCACTGCACATTTATCTGTATAATATTGGGAAAGAAATAAAGTAACTGAAGATCCCTAGTTTGATCCTTCATCAACTAAATTAACAATATTTCTTCCTCACTCTGCAATATTTTAAACTGTCCCCAAATGTATGTATGTGTGTGCGTGCATGTGTGTGCATGAAAAATGGGAAATTTGAAAATTCTAAAATAGTTCTTTTATTTAAATTTAGTACAATCTCTCTTAGAGCGCACCCCAAGGACATGACGAAATGAAGATTTATGCTTGGGGGACTGTCAGGAGTCATCTCAGGGGCCGCGCCCTGAGGGTGAGAGAATCTGGGTTGGACAGAGGGAGAAGCTGGGCAGTGATCCTGCTAGAACAGAGACCTCTGGCCACCCCGCAGAAGGCTTTGGAATCCTGAAGGCCCTTCAGAGTTGTCTCAACCTGAGGCAGGATCTGGCCTTTGTACTGGTCCTAGCCAAGAGGTAGAATAGCCAAGAGGTAGAAACAACCCAAATGATTATAGATGGGTGAAATAAAACGTGGAATATACATCCAGTAGAATTAGCCTTAGAAAGGAATGAGATTCTGACACAAGCTATAACATGCATGAACCTTGAAGACATTATGCTAAGTGAAATAAGTCAGTCAATTTCAGATCCAATATTGTCTGATCCCGCTTATTTAAGCATATATAATAGGTACATTCATAGAGACGGTAAATAGAATGGTGGTTTCCAGGAGCCAAGGGGGAGGGGATAGTGTTTAGTGGGTACAGAGTTTCAGTCTGAGAAGATTAAAACATTCTGGAGATGGATGATGGTGATGGTTGCACAACAATGTGAATACACTTAATATCACTGAACTGTATACTTTAAAATGTTTAAAATGGTAAATTTTGTGTTATGTATATTTTACCACAAATTTTTTTTAAAAAATTGAAAATATAAAAGATTTTTAAAAACCCTTCACAATAACAACCACACCTCAGAATAAATCCAGTCAGAAATTCACAGGGCTCTGGAGAAAACCATAAAACTTTACTGAAGTGATGTAAAGGTTGATCTTGAGTGGAGATATACCATGTTCATGGAGGAAAAGAACCAATGTTGTAAAGAGCGCAAATCTGCCCAAATTCACCCATAATATAACTGCAATTCCAACCAAGACTCCAATAGCATTTTTCATTGAACTCGATAAGCCGATTCTAAAAATCCTAAGGAGGACCATCATACAAAAATAGCATGCACTCAGAAAAGTGCACAAATTAGAACTGTACAGCTCAGTGAAGTTTTACGAAGTGAAACATACCACTTCACCAATACTCAGATCAAGAAACAGAATGCTGCCCCAGAAGACCTCCTTGTACCCTGCTGCAGTCACTGCCACCCTTAAGGGTAACCATTCTCCTGGCCTCTGTCTTTATCAACTAGCTTTGCCTAAGCCTGGAATCTTACTGTTTGTACTTTTTTGTATCTGGCCTCTTTCACTCAACATCATGATTGTGCAATTCATCCACATTGTTGTAAGCTGTCAATCGTTTATTCTCATTTCTGTGTACTATCCCAAGGTACAACTATCTCACCACCTATTTATCTATTCTACTGTTCACAGGCATTTGGGTAGTTTCCAGCTTGGAGATATTGCAAACAGCGTTCTGGTACTTGTCTTTTGATCCACATTTATGTCCGAATTTGTAGGGCATATTCCTAAGAGTAGAACTACCAGGTCATCAAGAAAAAGTTTTTAAAAAAACGGGATGTTTGTGTGTGTGGTGAGAACGAGGAGATCTTGCCCTGGAGATCAAAATAAATTACTGGAGATCAAAATAAATTACAAAGCTATAGTAATTAAGAGGCACACACATGAACACATCCCAGATCTACACACACACACACACACACACACACCATGGGCACACACAGGCATGCACACAGAACTCATGCACACACATACATCTATGCACGGGCATGTACTCTCGCCCCACATACTCCACCAGTCAGCACAGATAACTCATGGCTGGACTTCCCAGACCAGATAACTGAGTGTCGCGGTCCCTTTCAAGTGGTATCAGAGCACAGGCCTGCAAGTATCCAGGAGACGGCTGATGGAGAAGAGGAAGAGAGAGAGAGAGAACCCCCCTCCCCTCCGCCCACTGGCTTTAAAGGGAGAACAAAGTGAGCGGGATCAGAGGGTGCAAGGTGATGGCAGCGGCGCTGACACCATTTATCACTGCCAGATGTGTAAAGGGTCAGGCTGTGGGGCACTTGGGAAGTGCCAGTGGGGGTGCCTGGACCCCAGACACGGAGAGAAATAACCTGTCCAGTGGGCGAGGGACCAGGGAAGGGCGATTAGGACCCTCTTCTTAACAAAATGACAATGTGCTTTCTTTTTCGTCCCGGCCAGAAGGGACTAGGGGCCAGGACAGAGGCAGCGACAGCTTAATAAAGGGCTGTCAGTCAAAGCTCTAAAAATACCCCCCTGCTGCCAGCAGGCTCACTTCTGTGCCCTCCCAGGCTTCCTGCTGACTGAATGGTCCCTTGGTGACACATAAGGACAAATGTTTGCCCAGGAAGGCCTGGTGTCAGGCAACACACGTAGTCCCACTGTGGCTGGCATCTGTCCTCTCCTGTACCGCACCCCTCTAGGACCCTCAGATAGGCACACCCTGGGCCGGGAAGGCATACTTTTGCCCTGGGCATCTCCATCCTCTGGGAAGGCGTGGAACCAAACACCTCTCCTCTCCAGTGATTCCCAAGCCCAAAGAGAGCCAAGTTTCACAGGGGATCCCAGAGACTCCCAGTCAGATGGGGACCACAAGCTTCAGGCAAGTTCCCGGTCTGGAATCAAAAACCATCTCAACTTCTGCCAAGTTCCCAGTTTGGTGGGGGAGGCCCAACACCTGTCCTTGGAGAGATCCTTGTCTGTTGAGAGAAGCATAGCCACTGCCAGGGAATCATTTCTGGTCTGATGGAGAAGGCTCAGCGCTCGCCCTGAGGAACTCCCAGTCTGATGAGGGAGGTAGGGCTTCCCAAAGACAGGTTCTCACACAGTGACAATAGCAGACTTTTAGCCAAAATGTTCTTAGAGTCTAGTGGTCCTCAAACTTTAGTGCATGTCCAATTCACTGAGAATTTTTTAAAATACAGATTTCATTCTGTAGGCCTGGGGTGCGCCTGAGATTCTGCACTTCAGACAAGATCCCCAGTGATGCCAGCGTTTGCTGAGTAGCAAGATGAGATATAGCAAGGGTGTAAATAACCAAATTCTATTGGCTGTTCTGCTGCCAGAAAGAACCCTGAGCTGAGGCTACCTGGGAGGGCTTCTGGGAGGAAGTAGGTAGAATCTGATGGGCAAAGGGAGAACTCTGGAGTCAACTGACCCTAGGTCCAAATCCTGGCTCTGGCATTCTACTAGCTGTGTGGCTTTGGGCAAGTTTCTTGACCTCTCTGAAATGAGGGCAACAATGGCCACACCTACCTCACAAGGTACACTAGCACAGGCCTGGCACACACCTGGCACATGGTAGGGGCTCAGGATGTGCCAGCCTCTGCTTTTATAATAAACGGCAACCACTGTGCCCACACCTGAGAGGGCCGAACCTCAGACCGAGCTGGAAGGGGACTGCTCCTAAAGGCAGGGATGCAGACAGGCCCTGAGCGTCAGGTGGGCGGCCGTGGAGGTACTGGCCTTTCCGAGCCTGTTTCCTCACCTGTAAAATGGAGATCATTGCATAGCCTGTCTCTACGGATATAGGGAACTCCTACACGTGCAGCCGTGGTGCACAGCGCCTGGCACACAGTAGGCGCTCAATAAAGCTCTCTCCGGGCGGGGGACAGCAGCGCAGGGGGCCCCGTTGGCCCGGGGCAGGCTGAGCGCAGGAAGCCAGCGCGCCCGCCCCGCCCCGCCCCCCACCCCCACCCCCAACCCCACCCCCACCCCGAGGCCGCCTTTGAGCCCTGCGCTGCGCTTTGAAGTCCCAGATGGGCCTGGAGGAAAGAGGATCCCCGCGCCCAGCCCCCAGCCCGCACCTGGATAAACACGCGCCGCCAGCCCCGGACCGACGGCCTGGCGGCAAGGACGGCCAGGCGGCCGGAGCGGCCCGGCAGCGGCTCACTTCAAAGCGCCAGCGGCCGCCAGCGGGAGGGGGCCCTAATCAGGCCCGGCTGCCGCCGCCTGGGCGCAGAGCCCTGCCCGCCCGGCCCGCGCCGCCCCCGCCATCTGCTCCGCGTTAGAGCGCGCACCGATGGGGGCAGGGGCGGCGGGGATTGAGTGGCAGAGCCAAGGGCTGTCCGAGTTGGTTGGCCCCAGCAGTCATCCCCCCCCCGGCTAATTCCATTACGTCACCACTTCATTAATTCATTCGTTAATTCAGGAAATACGTATTGAGTGCCTGGTGGGTGCCAGGCACCGTGCTAGGCAAGGGAAATACAGTTGGTTCCTTCATTCATTCACTCAAGGAATATTTGTTGAATTTCTATATCCTAGCAGACCCTGGGAGTACAATTCACTCATTCATTTGCTCATTCATCCAATAAATAGTTTTTGAGTGTCTACTATGTGGTATGTGCTGTCCTCAATATCTCCCTCCAGCCCCACTGCCCAGCCATCCCTAAACGAAGCACCAGCTCCTCCTTGCTCTCTCTCTACCACGTCCATGCTTTAGGTCTTGTTCTCTCTGCCTGAAATGCCCCCCTCTGCCCTGAACAAACTCCTACTCATCCTACAAGAGCCCAATATAAAAATGAAGGCTGCTCTGTGAAGCCTTCCTCTCTCTGGAAGTCCCCATCCTAAGCCCATGTGGTGCCTCCCTCCCACTAGAGCACACTGAATGAACAGTGATCTATTCCTTAGAAAGGTCTGTGTGCCACGCCCCACTCCCAGACTGACAGCTCCCACCTGGGCCCTACCAGTCACCAGTTGTGTGGTTGTGTAACATCTCTGTGCCTCAGTTTCTCATCAAGAACCAAGATCCTCTTTGCAGGGTTGTGGATTAAACCCAAGGCGAGGCAAGGTGGGGCAAGAGCCCAGTAGAAGGCAGCAATGGTTTCCTGATCCTCTTTACAGCCCTCTGGCTCCAGGAATCAAAGCTTGGTTCATGCACCTCCTCCATGAAGCCCTCCTAACCTCCTGAGAACAGGCTTCCTCTCCCTCTGTTGAGTTCTTGCCAGTCTAATTCAGCCTACTGGCCATTGTCATCCAGTTGCTCCTGGCTACTTGGGACTCACCAGGCCCCATGCTCCAGGGTGCAGGGAGCTGGCCCTGTGTCTCTCTTTTCTCCTCCTGCAGAGCCTGGCACATCACTTAGCATATCACACACCCTGGATCCAGCAGATGAGGGTCCCTCTTAGGCCCTTGCTCTGCCCAGTGGGGAGTTTGGACTACGTAGGTCACTCAAGTACTGGGCTACAGCCCCCAGGGTGCAAAGAGGTACCCTGAGAGCAAGAGCTTCACCCACAGGAGGAGTGGGCGGTGGGGCGAGGGCAGACACAGGCTGCCGTCCCATGCCAACCTGCCATAAAGAGACAACCCCAGGGATGGAGGCTGAGATGCCTGTGCAGGAGGCCAGCAGGCCAGAGCAGTCAGGGTTGTCGGGGAGTCTGAAAGGGGCTGGTTACCTAGAGACACTGGCTGGCAGACAGACAGACAGATAGGAAAAGGACTGGACCCCTGGGGTCATGGCCTTCCCAGGCTTTCAGTTCCCCTCTCCATCCTCTACTTCCTGCAGACCTCACAGCCTCTGTCCCTGATGTGGCTTCTGTGTCTCTCTTGGCCCCTTGGCTACCTGTGGGTCAGTGAGAAGGAACTTAGAAGAGGAGGTACTTGGAAAAGTCCCAAGCACAGGGCCTGTAGTAAATGCCTTGTGGCTGTTTTAAGGGAAAGGAAGTGACTTTTGTGTTTAAGCCATAGCCTCGTGACAAAAGGCACTCACTGGCTGGGGGAGATGGAGGGGTCCCCTGAGAACGTGAGTGAGGGGATCCGGGAAGGCAGTCCAGGCAGTGAGCCCTCCTGTGGTCCCTCGAAGCAGAGTGCATGGCTTCCCGCCACTCTCTCCAAGCACATGCTGCATTCTCAGTCCCCAGGGGAAGAGGAAGTCTTCCTTTGGTAAGCTGGTCCCCAAGCAAGATAGAGCAGAGCTTCATGCTGGGCCTTCTCCTGCCAAATGGGCTTTTTTTTTTTTTTTTTTTTTTTTTTTTTGGAGGGGGAGGTAATTAGGTTTATTTATTAGTTAGTTTTTCAATGGAGGTACTGGGGATTGAACCCAGGACCTCGTGCATGCTAAGCATACGCTCTACCACTTGAGCTCTACCCTCCCCTGAGTAGGCTTTTTGAGGGTACAGCTGCCTTAGCTCCACAGCCCCAGGGGCAGACCCCGAGGTGAGGATTCAGGCACACATATGATGTGTTCAGGAAGTGCTCTCAGGGGACACTGGCAGGGGAATGGGGGGAGCAGGGTGGGGAAGAGCAGGACCAAGCACGGTGTGATCTCAGGCAAAGCCCCAAAGAGGGCAGCTTCAGCCTGATCCCGTAGGGGGCCTCTGGAGGGTGAGTTACACCGTGGAATTGTCCCAGCTGGGTCAAGGGGGCTTTCATACACCTGTACTAGGCGGGGCATGTTAATTCCCAGGCACTTTAGACTCTCCATGCTGTGGACAAAAAGAGCTGGAACCCCCTAGGAGTCCCCCAAAGAAGAGCCCCAGGTGCTGGCCCCTGACAGCACCTACAAGTGGGGCTAGGTGCTCAGAAATGATTAAAAAATGGGAGGGCCCAGTGGGTTGTCCACCAATCCAAGATCTTCTTTGACCCTACCCCTTTGAACACTTTCTGGGAAAAGAGCCTCTGGGGGCCACCCCAGGGCATGGCAGGCAAGAAGATTTCCCCAGATGCTCAGGGCAGAGCCAAAAGGTCTGATGGACATGTGGCTCAGGGTCAGGGTACCTACTGCTGTTGAGTAGGGGGCCTGGCACATGTGGCCTGAAGGGGTTTTCACCAAGTCATGGTTTGACCAAGTTACTGCCCAGTTGAAAGAAGCTCCCCCTCAGAGTCAGGATAGGCCAGGGTTCAAGAGCCCGAGAGTGCCATGGAATCTGGCACCAGCATTTTCCAGTAGCATGTGATTGGGCAAGTTATTTTACCTCTCTGAGCCTCAGCTTCCTCAGCAGTAGACTGGGGATAATTATACCAATTGTTGAGCACTTGCAACAAGCCAGGTGGTGCCAAGCTGGTTTGAGACTGCTGGGCTTTCCAGGTCCATACATCTCATTTTTCACAGGTAGTGAGGCCCATTCAACCTTTCCAACCAATCACCTGTCTTGAATTCCATTCATGTCATCAGTATTAAAAAAAAAAATTTACTCCTAACAACCCTCATGCTAATTAACAAATTCTTGATGTTGACTTTGATAACAGTATTTGAAGGTGTGGATTCCTGATGAGGACCCTTCATATATTACTGAACTATCCCTGGCAAGGGGACCATGTACAGATGCACAGGTTGTGCACTGCACAACTTCAGGAGGTACCATCACAAAACCATAGTATGAATGGCACCTCCTGGAACTTTCTAAGTGCTCGACCTGCTCAACCTGCTCCCTGAAGCCCTGAACCTAACCAGGTGGAGTCCTGATTTAGGTAGTTCTGATGTTAACCTCCACCTCTAAGATCCAGAGTCATCTTGTGTGCACACATTCATCACATGATTAATAGTGAAGCATTTTTAAGGTAACCACATAGGCAGTCAAGGAAGCACTTAGCCCCATGCCTGGCACACACTAACTCAGTAAACAGTACTATTATTTTGATACTGCCTCCAGCATTTTTCTGCTCAACTACCAGCACTAGAGTGGACTTTGACATTCAGAGTCCTAGTTCCAGCTTTGGAGACCCTTCTGGGGGACCCCAGCAGGCTAGGAATTCCCATCCTGGCCCCCAGCTCCCACCCACCAAGCCTCCGCTCCCACTGAGAGGGCCCCCCAGAAACTAGTCACTTCCCCTAGGGAGATAAAAGGTTAGATCGCGATGTCCTTCTCTTCTCAGTGTTCAAAGCTACCGCCGGTCCCCACGTGGCCAGCTTGATTTGTTTCTTATCTTTAATTTTTTTTAATCGAGCAGATCCCCTCCGGTTACTTTTTCCACAGCATCTTACAGCATCTTTGGAGCAAGCAACAAAAGCATTCTTTTTGGAGCCAGTGGGGGGGGCCAGGGCAGAGACACTTCAAAGGGAATGCAAAGCAGTAGCGATGTCCCTGTCATTGTCCTCCCCTGCGTGTCCGCCCCCCATTGTCCTGAGGCTGCCCTGAATAGGCAGGCACAAAGGCCACCGTACAAAGTGGGCACCACATGCTCCATCAGAAGGCCAGCCTCTGCCTCTGCTCTGTTCCCTTCATCCTCACACACACAGGTTTCCAGCCCAGGGAGGGGAACTGGCCTTGAAGTGAGCTTTTTTCTTGTCTCTCTCTCTCTGTCTCTCCCTCTCTCTTTCTCTCTCTCCTCCTAAGCCAAACCTTATGATTATATTTTGAAGTGGCCCCTATTGGCAACCTTTCCCTCTTACTTTTTCTACAGAACAAGGACGATTCACCCCATGCTGCAGGCTGCTGTAGGACGGCTGGGGCTTTCCATGGGGTGGGAGCCGGGGTGGGACTGCTTTCCCCTCTGCAAGGGAAGCAGAGGGGGAAAATCCCACTCTTGGCCCCAGGGAATCTGAGACCTGCTGAGCTAAATGGGGATTTAGAAATAGATTATCTAAACTCAATTTTATAGAAAAAAGGAACTGAGGCCCAGAGATGGGAAGCAACTTGTCTATTGTTATCCTCATTTGAGAGAGAAGGAAATGGAGGCTCAGAGAGGTCAAGCAACTTGCCCAGAGTCACACAGCTGGTTAGTGGCAGGGTTGGGATTTGAACCCAGCTCTGCCAGACTCAGTGGGACATTGAGCAACATTTTTCCTGTGGTCTTGTGTTTCTCTTCGTAGACACACTGTGTGCAGTGTCTCTAGGCAATGGCTGGGATTAGGTTCTTTGGGCGATGAGGGGGAGAGTGAAAGAATCACCTCCTTGAATCAGGTCAGTGAATCTGGATTGAGGAGCTTAGTGATGTTCTCCGCCCCAAGGGGAGCAAGTAGGGCAGACTTCACCTTCCAACGGCTCAGGGTCCACAGGAAAGTTAGGAGATGCTTGAGTGGAAGCAGTCTGGCCACGTGACAACAATGGAGTCCTCAGAGTCAGCCAGGACCTGGGTTCAAATCCTGCCTCTGCTACCAAGCTGTGTGACCTTGGGTGATCATCTGCAAGATGGGGGTGGTGGTGTCCACCCTGCATGAAAAGGGGCTCAGGCAGCACCCGGCACACAGTCGGTGCTCAAAGAGTGGTGTAGTTGTCGTTATTTTATAAAAATCAGAAAACTGGACGAGGGAGCAACAGCTCTATTTGAGGCCTGAGTGTCAGCCCAGTGGGGCAGTTAGAAGACCAGTTAGGGGGTGCTGCTGGGGTAGAGGGGTGAGGGCAGAACTGGGAGCTCAGGGGGTAGGAGAGGGCAGGGAGAGGGGCGACGGATGACAGCAAGAACAGGGTTTAGGGATGATTCCAGAAAGAACCCAGCCCCTCAGGAGAGATGGGACAGGGCTGAGAGGAGGCCTGCAGGCCGCCAAGGGCCTCAAGCCTGGACACCAGACCTAGCTCAACCCACTGGCTTGCTGCATGACCAAGGGGCATGCTCAGCTCCCCTGACCTGTGAAATGAAGGTGATGATCTAGTTATAGCGAGAGACTTGCACCTGGGTTCCAAAGAGGTGGGGGCAAGGGCAGTAGAGGGCCTGCCCAGGGGGACAAGGCTCCAGGCCCCCATTCCATCATTGCACTTAGCACAGCCCTTCTAAGTGGGCGCAGATTAGGCCCCCACTTAAGGTTGCCTTGGAACACAGGTGAGATGCCGTTTAAAAACGAAGTTCGAACAACAGTCACAGACTTGATTAAACACGAAGGTACTGAGCATCAGCTGAGTGCCAGATTTTGGCAAAGAATAAGGCAGTCCCTGCCCTCAAGGAGCTTAGAGTCTAGTGGGGCAACAAACACAGAGAGGAACTTGCAAGGAATTGGAGTGACAGAAGTTTACCCAGAGCCTGGGAAGATATGGGACTGTGGACCGAAGCTTCAGGGAGCCTCTGGTGTATTGAGCTGATCTCTCTCCCTCTCTCTTACACACACAAACACGCACACACACACACACACACACACACACACACACACAGGCTGAAGCAATCCCTAAGATGCCCATCAGCCCCAGAACCCATTCACACCCACCGGCCGGTGGTTAGAACCCATAAAATAATCTTCCATGTGCAGAGATGGGAAAGTCCATACTTGGCACAAACCAGGGTCATTTCTCTGGAACTCTGACCAAGTTCTGAAAGCCGAAAAATATCAATAAAAATAGCAAAACCAGCTAATTTTTCCTGAGTATTTCCTGTGTGCCCGGCACTATATTAGACACCATCTCTTCCCCATTTGACCCTCATATCAACCCTAGGAGATGCAGACAGGTATTATGGCCATGGTACAGATGAAGAAACAGGTTAACATCACTCTGCCTGGGTCACGCTGTACCCAGGCAGCCCTGCTCACTGGCTGGGCTCTAACCACTGCACATGATGCCCTTTGGTCCAGGCCAGGTTTCTGAAGGAGACAAGACATCACTAATTAATTTAAGAGGTGCACAGAAAGAAATTGGGACTTAGAATGAGCTGCCCTTACTTTTGCTCCACGGCCTCCTGACTGCGGGGTTAGTTCCTGACGGGAATTCCATCTCCGTGTTAAGACGCACAACCTTGCTTAATCTCATTCCCCAGGACGCATCGGCCTAATGAAATCATCTTTCTATAAATTAACGTGTCGAGGAAACAGCTGAGTGTAAACAGTTGTAGCATCCCCTGTTTAGGCACCATTGACTTTCAAATCAGCTTGCTTCTCCAGCCCGCGTGGCAGAAATAGAGTCAAAATGCAAATGTAGCATAAACGACTCTATAATAAATGCTCATTCAACATTTATTCTTTCTCAAATCATCTCTTAAAGCCCTTTCATGCTAATGTCTAGGAGATGTGACATTAGAAAAATTGCTTTGACATGCTAAGGGGCTCCAAGATTAACCAAGAAAGAAAGGACAAGATAAAGCTTTCGGAAGACCTATTTCAGAGGAATTATTCCTGCCTTTGAAAGTGTTCCAAGGTTGCTGCACATTTCAGCTTGTTGGCATACATGTAAATGAAGTGCTACAAAAGTCCTCGGCTAAATTCCACTTGAATGAAAGCTCCCCACCGCCGGCACAGTGACAGGGAGGGCAGCCAGACTTCACAACAAACCCTGAAGGGGGCCAGAGGGGGCTTTCTTGTCCTCAAGGCAGAAGGGGGCAGGCTCCAGCCCCAAGCTAAAAAATATCGGGGTCCAGCATGGTCGGTATGGCCAGCTCCTCACTGCCCTGTTGAAGAGGCGACCATCTGCATCTTTTATCAGACAAATGATCCAACCCACCAGCCTTGCTTCCGCCTGTGTTACTTGAGCGGGTTCTCTAACCAATCCGGGCCGCTCTTAGATGGATGTAACAAGAGAAGCCATTCAGAGGAGGCAGTGACATAACTCATAGAGAGTGCTCTGTGAAGTGCCTGACCCTTAGCAAGTGCTCAAGAAATTGTTCGTGGTTGAAGCTGTTAATATGACTTGCTCTCATAAAGCCCTGCTGAAGTGCAGGTGAGAGGCAGGAGAAAGAGCAGGGAAGAGGAAGGGATGTCACAGAAGAAGTCACCAAGCCCCGGAGAGGCTCAGTGACTCTTCCAGGGTCCCCCAGAGTGATGGGGTAACGGCCAAGTCTGCCCACGGTTCGTCCCGTTGCCCCTCCCCCAAGCCCAGCTTGGGCTCATCCTTCCCGAGAGGCCCTCACACTTGCCACATTTCATCCTGTAAAGTCAAGGCATAGGGTCTTCAGTACAGTTCCATCCAAGGACTCGTTTTTGAATTAAGGGTCCATGTGACATTCTGGGACACCACGTTTCAGAGCAAGTTGGATGTGCTGTGAACATCATTCTTAGTTACTGGGGTGTCTTAGAGTTTTCTGTAGAGGTAGGGAAGGAGCTTGCACTGAGCCTCTACTTTAGGCTGAATGGTGTCCCCTCTAAATTAGTGTGTTGAAGTCTTAACCCTGATACCTCAGAATGTGACTGTATTGGGAGGCAGGGCCTTTAAAGATGTGATTAAGTGAAAACGAGGTCATTAGGGTGGTCCCTAATCCATCTGACAGTGTTCTTATAAGAAGAGGATATCTGGACAGAAACATAAGCAGAGAGAAGACTTGTGAAGACACAGGGAGAAGGCAGCCGTCTGCAAGCTGAGGAGCGAGGCTTCAGATGAAACCAACCCTGCTGAGACCTTGATCTCAGACTTCCAGCCTCCAGAACTGTGAAAGAATACACTTCTGCTGTTTAAACACCCAGTCTGTAGTCCTCTGTTATGGTGTTGCAGGAACGTGTGTTACAGCTCAGTGTTACAGCTCAGTTGTGACAGCAGTCAGATCCCGGCAAGAGACCAAGCAGCACTCGGAAAGTTGGAGAACTCAGGTTTATCATGCCAGCAGGCCCACACGAGTTAACACTCCAAGCTCTAGACCCCATATGTAGGTTTACATAGGCTTTTATAGGCTGCCAGTTTACACTTTGCAACATCATATGCAAATAAGGTATAACAAAAGTTGACAAATTAGGAACAAGCTTTGTAGAAATGGACAGATCAGGAGGGAGAGAAATAACCAGTCAGGAGTGAGGGAAATGGACCAATCAGGAGTGAGAGAAATAACCATCAGGAGTGAGCTCCATGCAAATGAAGTACTACAAATGGACCAATCAGGAGTTGCTTAGGGAACCAATAGAATTTTAGGGGTAAGTTCCACTTTCCTAGAAGTAAGCCCTTTCAGAGGCAAAAAGTGAGATAGAGTTGCTGGGCCAGGGAACCGGATAGTGCTGGCAGGAGAGTAGTGGCCCTGCCTGGGGGTCCTGCTGGTCTTTTTTATGGGGCTTCGCCCCTCAATGGCAGCCCTAGTAGGCTTGTATATAGCATCTTCTAAACAGGTTGTATCTTTAATGTTGGTGACAGCTCATTGATATTAATATGATTCTCATTTTAAACATTTCTGCAGTAGTCCAGGTGGACGAACTGCTCCAATCATCCTAAAACTTCAGCAGCTCACTGCAAGAAGCTACTCACAGGGTAGTCCGATGGGGCCATCTGTGGGTGGTGCCCTCCTGGGCATCTCTCCTTCCATGGTGATGGGGGTCAGTTTCTTTCCATCTTTAGTGGCAGGTGGATGAGAATGAATCACACCCAGGAGGGTTTAAGGAGAAGCTTGAGGTGAAGACATCACTTTTGTCCATATGCCATCGCCAGAACTCAGTTCTATGGGTGATCCCAACCACCAAGGAGGTGGGGAAGTGTGGGTGAGCTGAGTTCCCAGGAGGAAAAAGGAAACTGTTTAGAAGAGCTAACAAGTCTCTGCTACCAGAGAACAGACTCAGAGAGATTTAGAAGAAACAGAGCAAGTGAGCTATGGAACTAGCCCTGCGACCTGCTCATCAGAGAGATATCTCATCACTTCACCACCATCACCCTTAAGTAGTCCTCAGCGATAAAAACAGGCTTTCACTGAGCACCTACTATGCATTGAATGCTGCTGACACTGAGACTCCAAGCTACATAGGACTCAAGCATGCTGTCTCTTTGGGGAAACAAGCTACATGCTGGGAAAGAGAACAGGAACCAGACCCAGCCCTGCTTGGGACAAAGCGAGCGACGGTCAAACTCCCAGAAGCCTCTGGGAAGTTAGAGCTGGAAGTGTTCACTGAAGGAGGAGGCGCTGATCCATGCAGGAGGAGGAGTCCAGAGAATGGAGAGAATAAGGTTGGGCATTCCACAGAGGGAAGGTAATGTGTGAGGGCAGAAATCCCAGGGGCCCCTTCTGAAGAAGGTTTGTGGGGTGAGAGTAAGGCTGGTGAGGTGGGAGATGCCAGGTGGCCAGGGCCTCGAAGTTCAGGGCTAAGTTGTGAGAAGCAGTGGAGAGGTTTGGGGCAGGAGCGTAGACGATGCCGTTCCTGCCCTGCCCATAATGCTGGGTCTTTCCGACCACCAGCACCAACATCTCTTTGCCTGAAGGTTTTTTCTGATGGCCAGAGTCCCACACATCCACTCCACCCACGGGACAGCAGTGCTGGAAAACTAACACCACCCACTCAAGCTCTGTCAGAGGGGAATTGCAGTATAAATACCCCAGCTCCTCATGCTTGGGGAGGTAGGGTTTCTCAGCGGTGCATGGTCTACACTGGCTCCCAGGGCTCCTCAGGGCTGCCTTCCCTCTCTCATCTCACTATCCTGCCCCTTTGCTGATGTTTCCCGGGATTGCCTTCCAGAAAAACTGCCGGCAACCAGACTTACAGGGGTATCACATGATTCTGTCATAGCCACAATAGAAGCTGCTGGCAGGTATCTAGCAGGTGACAACCTCCTGACCTCATCCCTCAACACAGGAGCCCAAGGTGGCTGCAGATATATGGTTGGGGGAGGGGACGCCGGGACTTTATTTTTTTTATGCTCATAAGCCAGGAGCTTTACTGATGCAGCAGGCACTTTACAATGAACCCAAGAGAGCCTGCCTTCTCTGGCAGGATGGGATGTCTGTACAAACTCTCAGGGGGTTCCCACTTCAAAAAAAACCAAAAAAACAAAGCTCTCCCTTTTACCACAGCCTTTGGATCTGCACCTGCTCAAGTCATCCCTCCCCCACTTTAAACAGTGCACACAGGTACACCTGACCAACACTGGCCAGCCACTCTAGTGGGCAGTCACAATATCAGAGGGAGCCCTGGGACCTTTCTAGCTTCTTGCCTGCTCATCTGCTCATTGTTACCTGCCCCCAACTCTCCCAGAGAAAGTCACCATGACTTGGTACCTCTAGGGGGGCCCACTTGGTCTCTCCAGCCTGGCTCCTGCCATCTATCCAGTAGCTTCTAGAGGCCCTGGGGTCAACCATCTCCACAGCCTTCTCTCCTCCCACTCCAGGCCCCTGGATCATCTTGAGACTCTTCCCACCTCTCTCCAGCAAGATTCTCCAAACATTCAAGTGTGTGCCAGCACACACGTCCCATGCAAAGTCTTAGATCTGCCAGGGGTCTCACCTGGGAAAGACCTCTCAGCCAACCCTTTAAGGCCTCCCTGGAGTTTTCATTACCCCCGACCCTCAGTCGCCTTGAGCTGGCCCAACCTGAGACAGTCACCCTCCCCAGATAGGGCCAGCCCTTTTCTAGGCTTGGGATGGGTGGTGACATGGGAGGGGGACAGCTTGATATGGGCTGGGGCCAGTGGGAGGCGGGCATGAGCACATATAGCATCAGGGGAACACTTTCCACTTCCCGATATAGATACTGTGACCATCAAAATCAGATCAAAAACTGTCCAAGGCATGTGGAATCAGCTAGTAAACTGTGAGTCCCAAGCCACAGTTCTGTTTTACAGTGGGAAAATTGCAAGTGATTTATCAAGGGGAGAAATCACATTTTTTTATTAAAAAAATAAGTTATGTGCCCAGGTGGAGTTGGCTAGCTTCACCAGTGACCCAGGACTGGGAAATACGACAGAGCCCTCTTGCTTTGGGACTGTGAGGGAATAGCTCCTGTGGATTAAACCCCTCATCTTGTAATTTTTTTCATTTTGTTACATCTATTGTCTTAGGCAGGACTTCACAGAAGCAGACCCTGTGACCAGGATTTGAAACAGGGGGCTCATCTGAGCATCCTAGGAAGTCCCAGTGAGGGTGGGTGGATGGGAGACAGGGGGAGGAAGTGATCAGGGGCATAATGAGCAGGTCACCACTGTGGCAGCCAGGCCCACTCCCCCTGGGGACTGCAGGGACAACTCCCCAGGAGTCCCACCAAATGGTCGAGACAACTGTCACTCATTGGCTGAAGTCTGAGCCCAGATATGTTGACTGCCCCGCACTTTCATGGGGGAAATCTCAGTGGCCAGAGGACGTACCCAGAAAGAGCCACAGATGTTGCCACAGGGTCTGCCTGAAGAGAAGCATTGGGAGCAGGGGCGGGGAGGCAATTTGGAACTAAGCCTTGGACACCTCTGTTATACCTGTGGGGAGAAGGCAGGCTGCTGTGCTCCCTACAGGTCCACCCAGCTTTGTAACTGCTTCCCATGTCCCCAGCACACAGGGAGTGTTGTACAAACTTTTTACTGTTACCACGTAAAAGCTGAGGGAGCAGCAAGAGACCACCCTCTGGAATAAAAGCTCAATTCTGCAGAGTTGGGTTTAGGGAAAGGGTTGGATTGATGGTGGCTAGGGAGGGAACAAAGAATCATGCACTGTCTGAAACAGAAGTAGCCTAAGGGATCAGGACCAGACCAGGAGGCACGGGCCCCTCAGGCAGGCCAAGAGAATGTAAATATTTATCTGCTCTTGACTTAGCAGAGAAGCAGCACTGCCTCAGCCTGTCTCTCCTCTGCCATCCCTCCAAGCAATTCAGCTCTGGCCCTGAACTTGCACCCCTATTCAGTCAGACAAAACCCTAAAGTTAACAGGACTGTTCAGCTTAGAGGGCAATTTGGGGACCATCACTTGTTACTCAAGCCTGCTCCTTACGGGGTCTTACTCCCACCCCCAACTGGCTTATCAGAGAATTTCTTTCAGCTATATTCAGTAAACTCCCAGATGGTGGGGCTTACCAAATGCAGCTTCTCCCATCTTGCTTCATTTCCAGTGACTCCCCTCCCTACCCTCTGCCACTTAAGCATGCCCTGTTAGGAATCATCTAGTCTTCATTTTATAATAGAGGAAACAAAGATCCAGAGAGGTTAAGTAATTTGTCTAAGGCCCTGCAGCAGGTTAGAGGCAGGCTTGGCTTCCTCACTCTCCACCCAGGACTCCTACCAAAGGACACATTCAATGCCCTACACCTGGCTGGGAGCTTTCCTCCTCCAGGGCCCCAGAACCTGGGATTGGGAGCTCTGGTGGAGGAGACTAAGGGTGGGTGCCAGATTCTGAGGCTGGGGCCCGCACAGCCAACCCCCAGCACTCCTGTCCATCCCACCACCAACCCCACTAATACATATTTTATGAGGCCTTTCTCCCTCCCTCACAAACGGTGTCATTAATCTGCTCCCTGGCTGTGTGGAATAACATCCCTCAAGAACAGACCGCTTTCTGAATATTTTATCATTCCTCATTCCTTCTCCCCAAACTAATATATATTTACACAGTCTACCTCCTGCAGGAGAACTATATTGTTTTCTCTCAGTGCCCAAGAACTTACACACAGAATCGTGCATAAGTAAAAAAATATATGCCTTGCTCTTGATCTTGAAAGTAAGAACCAATCATTTATCAAGCTGTGAGGGAAGCCAGGAGGAAGATTTGCATATAGTAAGAAAAAAAGAAAAAGAATGAAACATACCCCACCCCCCAGAGGGACCCAATGAAAGGAGGCGGGCATCCTCTGGCTAACAAGGATCCTCAGTTTCCATGCCATCCTTCCTGCATTTGGTAGGTCTCAGCGGTGGGGAGAGCAAAGACCTATTTTGTCAGCAAGGTCAAAAACTTCCTCCTCGGAGATCCAAACCGAAGAAACCAAAGTTCTTGCAAAGTTTTACAGCGCCATTTTTATCAGCATGGAATATTTATTAGAAGGAGGATTTGAACGTTTGTGTGGCCCTTCTGTTCCCTTGTTTATTATTCTGTTTTGATCTAGAAAAAACAGTTTGTGAGATGGAAAGGTAGAGATGGTGACCCCATTTACAAATGAGGGAAGACAGACCTAGAGAGGATAACATACTGGTGTGAGGGTAAAAGGGTTAAGGGGGAGAAAAAACTATCTAACAGTTTTTTCCAAAGTCTGTTTTAAAGAGAAAATTTTGCTTAGAAACATATCTTACCAGGGCACTTTGCATGTGAAGCTGGGACCTTGGCATGCATGCACAGAAGATGATGATAAACTCAGTTGCTCTGCATAAAGATTTGGAAAGGGATCAGGGATGAGCTAGAGAAAAAGAAGAAGGGCTGGTGTGGCAGGAGCCCACACAGAGTGAAAAAATTCTATGGGGGCCACAGCTAAGGGACTTTTCCAGATAAGGATGACTAATATTGATTTTAACTTGCCACCTCCTGTAAGGTAGCCTTCCTCCTCTTGAAGCTGCCAACAAGCAAAGTCAGCCATGCAAAGGAATAACTTGTGTGAGTGGCATTTCGGGGGATGTGGGGAAAGATTTAGGGTCCACTTCGGGGCTAGTACAGGACCAAGAAAAGAAAGAGTCACAGGGGAAAGAGGCCAGTGAGAAGAAAGGTTGGGGAGCAGGGAGTCAGAACCAGAAGTGGAAAGCACGGGTACCTAGAAATTTGCAGGAATCTCAAGAGGTCGTGGTTGCCCATCCACCCCCACTCCCAGATATGAATCTGGATTGGAGTCTACATTATGCAAGTCTTATAAATGGGGTGCCCTCTGCTGTCATGTGGGTTACACAGGGAGGAATAAAGCAGAGTCTCAGAAGGAGCTTACAGTTGACAGTTTAAAGACAGAGGTAGGTGCAAGGCCAGGAGATATCACATGAGGGGACTTGGCCAAGGACTCGGAGCCGTTCAGAAGTAGAGGGTAGACACAGTTCCCAGACTCCCCAAGCAGCGCTCCTGCCCTCACTCACCTCTCTCCCTCCCCAGTGGAGGGTAGGCAGGTGGCTCTTCCTTCCCCTGCCTGGGTCCTTCCCCTGCCTTTGCTCTTGTAAGCTTTTTGCATCTAAAGTCTTTTGTGAATTATTACGAACTTTGGAAGTTGTAAACAATTATATATGTGTAAAATAGATAAACAACAAGGTCCTACTGTAGAGCACAAGGAACTATATTCAGTATCTTGTAATGGCCTATAATGAAAAAGAATATGAAAAGAAATATACATGTATAACTGAATCACGATGCACTACACCAGAAATTAACACAACTGTATTGACTATACTTCAATTAAAAATAACATAAAAATTATTATTATCTTAATAATTATTTTATTATCAGTGAATCCCACACTAAATAAGTCAGGACACCTGCTTTCCAAGCCCAGCTTTTCGATCAATCAGCCTCGCAGTGAACAATGAGGCTTCTGCCCCTGTCCACCTCAAAGTGGTCCTGGCCTCCTCTGCCCTGCTGCCCTCTCTTTCCTGGTGAGTCTGTGGCTTTAGCGACAGTCATAGCTCTTGCAGGAGCACCTGGCCAATGTCCCAGAGCTTTGACCACGTGGAATGAAGTCCCCCCTCCGGGAGCTCTCCCCATTCCACCGGCCTAAGCCACATGGCAGGGTCCTCCCAAATTGTCTCTGGGGTCTGTGGGAGCAGACAGCAACCACAGACCCACCACCAAAGGGACGGATGGGAGACACTGCACAGATGCAAGTTGTCCTCATTACTACAAAAGTCATCACAACAGGTGCCCTTTGTTAAGCATTTATTCTGCACCAGGCTGGAGGTGTCCTCATTTGATCCTCACAGTGAGAATGAAATTAATGAGGGTAGTTACCATCATTATCCCCACTTTATGAATGAAGAACTGGAGTCTCAGAGAGGTTAACTGGCTGTCCAAGGTCCCATCACCGACCAGAGCTGGGATTTACACCCACACTGTCCGACTGCAGATCTCTCATGCTCTTCAACACATTGAGTTATAAACGCTTCCTGGGTTCTTTCTCCTGCAAGAGCACAATAAACATGGACTGGGCTCCCTTGGCCTGAAGTGAGTCCGTCTACTAGGGACAGGATCCCTATCATCTCCCAGGGTGAATGCAGTACGGCTCCAGATGGAAAGGCAGGTTTGTGGATGGGACGAAAGGAGGAGCAGGTCCCAGCAGTTAGGCCAGGATACCGGCTGGATTGGCTTCCTGGTTTTCTGAAGCTGAGGTCAGCATGAAGAGGCTGGTGCATGAGGGATGAGGAGGGAGAGGAACAGGCTGGAGAAGAAGCAGGCAGATCCGGTGAGAAGTGCCAGCCGCTGCCCTCCCCCCCCCCCACAATGGCCTGTGTGGACCAGGATGCGGGGGCCCCTTCACACACCATCCGAGTTATCCAGGCGAGGAGGCCGCAGGGGCCCGGGAGGTCTGTGATGTCTGGGGGTTTCATGGCCGCTTAGGTGGACCAAAAGAGAAAAGAATTTCGTTCCGCCCGCTTATCTCCTAACCTTATAAACTCAGGATTAGCAGATCAAAGGCGGATTTGGCACAGCTGAGGGACAACAGTGGCTTCAGAGAATAGTTTGGGCTCCATCCTTCATGATCAAATGAGCTTAAGTCATTGATAAATAAATGGCGTTTTGAATTCCTCTAATTGGGCGTGCGGGTCATGCCTGAGCCGCACCAGCCTGACCATCCGGGCAGAGTTAATGAGCTAGAGAGGGCCGTAGGGGATGCCAGATGGTGACCACGAGGCAGGGTTCCAGGGAGCCCCCAGGATACAGGCAGGGGTCCCAGGTCTGTTCTCCTCAACAAGCCCCAGAGTTAAGGGCATGCGCTGTGGGGCCCGGAGAAATGAGTTCAAGCTCCCAGCACTGACACCAAAGAGCTAGGTGCTCGAGCCTGGGCGAGGGTCAGGGGGGTGTCCCGTGACCTCTCAGCACCTCCATTTCCTCAGCTGTAAGATGGAGAAATGATCCACTTAACAACCACCTCATACTGAGGGAGGTACCACTCAACCCAGAGCCCACACTCCTGTGCACAGCTAGAGACCAGCCCTGGAGGGCATCTATAGCAAGGGGTGGGGTGCAGAGTCTGAGCACAAGGCCAAGGCTAGAGCCTGTTCCCCCACTGCCTGGCTGAGACACTTCATTACCCTCTGCCCCTGCTTCCTTGTCTGTAAAAGGCTTATCGTGGGGTGAAGAGGAGTTACTGCATGTAAGCACCTGGTGAGCATGTAAGCAGTGTTTGCTGCTACATCAATGCTGTGTCCTCAGTGATACTGATGACCTTGAGCCTGTGGATCCCAGATCCCATCCGTGCTCCATATCACAGGAACTACATTTCCCAGACTCCTTTGCCACCTGATTTCTGGGTTGGTTTGGCCAGTGGAAGGCACTGCAGAGAGTGAGAGGAGGGAAAAGCCAAGGTATTTCTTCCCTCTTCCCCCATCTCTGTGTTTCCTATGGTGTCTCCAATGGAGACTGTGCTGGGCCTCTGATCCCCTGCCACCAGATAGCCCCTGCCCAGATTCTAGCTCCTGCCCCAGCTCCCAGGCCCTGGTAACCCCGCCTCCTCTCTCTGCCTCCAACCCTAGGGTGGCAGTAGCTTCCTGCTGTTGCTAGACTCCTGGCTTTCTTATCTTTCTCTGTTTGGCTTCTCAGCTCTTACATCTCTTATGTCCCTCTATCCATCAACTCCCTCTATTGAATTCTCTCTTGTTGAAAGACCCAGAAAGACTTCTGACTGTTATGGACCTTGGTCATCTGTGCAGAGATAATTCAGCAACTGCTCTGAGCTGGAATCTAAGTGTGAGACCTTTCAACGAAGCCCCTGCCTCCCACTCAGCTTGATGCCCCCATAAGCTGGCCTGTAACCAATCTGCCAAATGGAGCAGGAGGGCTCACAGGACTGGCAGTGAGGAATCAGGTCCATCTGATTACTAAGCACCTTCGTATCCATGAAAGCTTATGAGTGGAGCTTGAATGACTGGTCCTGTTGACAAATAGGCAGATGGATGCCCCTGAAGATGAGATAATGGAATATCATGAGATAGAACGAGGGAGCCCTGGAATAGAGTCAGTGCCCTGGGGGCTGCCCCCCAGGCACCAGGTGACCTTGAGTAAGTGCTCTCCTCTGTCTGGGCTTCAGTTTCTCCATCTGAGAAATGAATAGCTTAAAAGAGGTAATCTCCATGGTTCCTCCCATTTCCACATTTTGTAGCTTCTGATTATTCATCAAAAGGAAAGAGCACAGGAAAAACAACTCCGAGCTGTGGGGTTTGGCACTTAACCTAAAGAAGCTACCAGGTCAGGACTCAAAAATGAGCAGAGCGTGCTCCTTTGGTTCAGGCAGGCTTGAGTGGAGCAAGTCACTCTCCTCTCAGAGCCTCAATTTCCCCATTACAAAAGTGAGGTCCATAACAGTACCCACCCCCAAAGGGTTGTGTGGATTTAAAAAGATGATGTGGTGGCCGGGTAGAGCTCAGTGGTAGAGCTCATGCTTAGCATGTACAAAGTCCTAGGTTCAATCCCTAGTACCTCCATCAAAATATATAAGTAAAACTTAAAATAATAAAAAGATGATGTGCACAAAAATACTCAGCAAAGAGTAAGCACTCAGTAAATGCTAACCACGCTGCAGCTGAAACTTAGTTGAAAGCAAGGTGGGGTGGGAACATGGAAATTTGACAGGAAAAGATGTTAATTACCTAGGATTCACTGACAATCTACCCTGAAATGGACACTGCTGGGGACACTGCCCAGGAGGAAGTTTGGGGTGATGAAAGCTGGGCACCCCCAGCAGCCAGATTGTTTTGCAGCCGCAGAGGAAGTTCAAAAGGCTGACAAAGGTTACATCCTCTCACACAGAGTCTCAGAAACGTGCTTGTCCCCATCCCTTGGGTTTAGCCTTCCCAGAGCCGACATCTGGGAAGGGAGGGAGGGAGCTCCCGGTGGAAGGTGGCCACACAGGTGTTGGAGATGACCAGCTGCTTTAGTTGGCTGCACAACAGCCTGGAGTGATGAGACCCCAGCCTCACCCTCAGGGGAGGCTTGGCTTAGGCCAGTGCCCCCTGTGCTGGGCACGGATTGTGTTAGCATTGCCTATGACCACCCAGCTAGGGAGGGGGTCCTGGAGTGAGGGGAATGGACAGGTGGGTGACCAGCCTGCTTCTTTCAAGCTCCCAGCTCACTCACATGCTCTGGCTAAAAATAATACCTCCCCAGGAGACCTGCTGCTGCTGGCATGGCCGGACCATGCATAAAACATGGGCCGGTCGGGTTTCCTCCTCTGAATGGCTTCATTCAGAGAATGCAGGGGTGAAAGGTTTATGGGAGGGATCGCTTGGCTTCCTGGAGGGACTGAGCGCCCCAGCCTCCACTGGGGCCCCCAGCCTCCCCGCTCTGTGCCTGGCACCTTGGCCCCTGCCCTTTGGCAGCCTATGCAGAGGGTCCCCAGGCTGGGAGCAGCTCCCTTCTGATATCTTCCAAGGCCTTTTTCTAGACCCCCTTAATGGAGACAGAGGAACTGTCCTGCCAGGAGCTAGACAGCCCTGGGTTTGAATCCTGCTTCTTCCACACTCCAGCCCTGTCCAAGTATTTGCATGTGCCTCACCTGGCAGGTAAGGAAATTTGCTCAGAGAGGTTGAGTGAGTTGCACGAAGACACACAGCCAGCTGTCTGACTCATAGTCAGTTATTGCTGGGCCCTTCAGTCATGGTCCAAGGGCGGAATGGTTCGATGGAATGAGTCATGGAGGAAAGAAACATCCAGGGGCGGCTTGTCTGAGCTCTGTGATTCCTGAAAGGAATGGAGTCAGGGCCTTCCCACAAAAATGGTTCCCTCTCTCCTTTTTCCCTCCCTCTGTCTCTTCTTTTCTTTAATTCATTTTTTCTTTCTTTGTTTCCTCTTTATTCACTCAAGAAACATTTCCTAATATATCTTTTCTTAATCATAAAAACATAGGCTCATAATTTTTTTTAAAGTTTCTAGAAAAGTAGAGTTAAAACAATAAAAATTTCCCATAATCCTTCTGTTCCAAATATCTATCACTACATAACAAACCACCCCAAGTTACTGGCAGAGAACAGCCCGGTTAGGAATTTGGCAGGGTACAGGGGGATGACTTGTCTCTGCTCTGTGATGTCTGAAGCCTCAAACAGCTAAGGACTGGAATTATCTAGAAGCTTCTGCATTCACACAGGCTCCTGGGCTGGGATGAATCAGCTGAGACCATTGACCCAAGTGCCTACTTGTGACCTCTCCATGTGGCTCAGCCTTCCTCACAATATGGCAGCCTTGGGGTAGCTGTAATTCTTTCTTATCTAGAGGCTCGGGGCGCCAAGAGAGAAGGTTCTAGAAAGTAAAGGGAAACTCCATGGCCTTTTATGACCCAGCCTTGGAAGTTACATAGTGTCACTTCTGCCCTAGTCTATTGGTCAAAGCAATCACTAGCCCACCCAGAATCAAGGCGGAGAAACCACAAGTTATTTTCAAAGGGAGGAGGGTCAAAGGATTTGAGGCCACGGTTTAAAATCACCACACCCTTACTCCAAGATACCAAACACTGATGTCATGGTGCATTTATTTCCTTCTGGGTACTTTGTCGTGTGTAGGTGAGTTAACACTGCGCAAACAATTTTGTAACCTAATTTCTTTTTTCAATTTAACATTAGATTATGGGCATGTTCCCCTGCCTTTAAAAACTCTTTATGAACAGTATAATTTTCCAGGCTCTTAAACAAATGCATGTTCGTGGTGAAATGTTTTTAATTATGAAAAGCCTAAAAAAGAAATTAAAATAATTACTCTGTCACCTACTACACATGCAGTTTTGGCTTAGTCTGTTCCGGTCTCTATAAAAAAAAAAAAAACAAAAAAACAAAAAAAAACACTGCCTAGGTAGCTTATAAACAACAGAATTTTATTACTCACAGTTCTGGGGCTGGTAAGTCCAAGATCAAGGAGCCAGCATGGTCCCCTTCTGGGGAGGCTTGCATCCTGTTTCATAGCCCTCGTCTTCTGACTGTGTCCTCACCTGATGGGAGGGGCAAGGGCTCTCTCTGGGGCCTCTCTTAAAAGGCATTAATCCCATTCGTAAGGCCTCCACGCTCATGACTTCAGCATCTCCCAAAGACCCGCCTCCTACTACTATTGACCTTTGGGGGTTAGGATTCCAATTCATCGATTTTAGAGGGATACACTTAGGCCATAGAAAGTTTTAATCCTGACTTTTTTTTTTTCACTTAACATCATAGAATAACTATGTTCCCCCATCATTCTTCCACAGCATCATTTTTTTTTAATTTAATTTAATTTATTTATTTGTAGGGAGGAAGTAATTAGATTTACTTATTTATTTTGATGGAGATACTGGAGATTGAACCCAGGACCTCATGCATGCCAGGTGTGTGCTCTACCACTGAGCTATACCCTCCCCCTTCACAGCATCATTTTTAATGGCTCCTTCTCATTCCATTGTCATCTAGAGTGGACTTAAAAGATCCCCACTGGTGGATTCTGAAGCTGCTTCCAAATTAGCACTATTGTAAAGATCAACTTTGGCATTTCAAGCACTAACCATGTACCAGGCACTGTGATGGGTCCATTACAAATGTCTTCTCCACAGCCCTGCGATCATTATTCCCATGTTACAGCTATTAGGAATAATAAGACCTAGTATTTACTGAGCACCTGCTATGGGCCCAGCATTTTGCTGAGTGCTTTACGTGAGTAACTCACTTAAATCCTCGGTGCAACCTACAAGTTAGGTGCCCTCCTTCTCACCACAGATGAGGAAACTAAGGTACAGAAAGGTTAGTAACTCACCCCTATGGTGCCACAGCTAGTAGTAACTGGCAGAACTTGGACCCAAACCAGGTCTAAAAGCAGTGCGCTGAACCACCAGGGGCATCAGGACCGGCTTCTGCCTGGAAGGAGCCCGCCCTGAGTAAGGAGGAGAGAGGGTCAGAGCCCCCGCTTCCCTCGTGCCGAAGGAGAGGATGCAGACTTGACTTGACCCTTCCTGGGCATCTGGAAAGAGGCCGAGAAGTGTGAGCACATGGAGGGCTGTGTCCAGCTCAGAGCTTTCTTGGCCTTTGGTGGCTTTTAGGGTCAAGAGTCAGACCTGCCAGGAAGTGAGCTTGACTGGGACAGGCTCAATTATTTCTCTCGGCTCCCCAGGAGCTTGGGGATGTGACATTTGCTTCCAAGACCCTCCCAGCAGCCCACCTTACATACACCATAGCAGCAAGGTTTTTCCAGCCCACCAACTCCTTTCCAGCCACACTGTCACCATCCTGGTCCAAGCTCCCCACCTTTCCTCGCCTGGAACACTGCAAAGTTCTCCTAGCTAGCCTCCCTGCTGCCCCTCCTGGCCCTCCGTGCCCCGTGTTCCATGTGTCAGCCCGGTGATCTTTATTAAAATACTGATCTCATCAGGTCACCACCTGGTTAAAACATTTTAATGCTTCCTGTTGCTCTTAGGTGAAATGCCAAGCTCCTAAACGTGGCCTAAAAAGCACCCCAAGACCTGGCCCCTGCCCAGTCTCCAGCACCATCTCCCAGTCCCTGTCCCTCTGCCCCCCAGCTGTGTTGGCCTCAGGTCGTTTGCTCATTAACGCAGATTAAGCCCCAAGGTCCTGAAGCTCGTGAAGCTTCCTCCCAGCACCAGGCCTTTGCACGTGCTGTTCCCTGTACCAAAAAAGCTTGTCCCTCCCTCCTCTACCATCATAACTTCCTCATTGTTCAGGTCTCAGCTAAGCACCTCTAAAGTCCTCTGGAGTGACTTTCCCTGTCTTTCCATTTGGTGAAAACCTCCTACCATAGACCCGGTTCTAATGTCACATGTGCTCTGTTTCCCATCACCCCGCTGGACTGTAAGCTGTAGGAGGGCAGGGACCACGTCTGCTCTACTCCTCTGTGTACCCCTAGCAGGGCCTGGTAGGTGCTCTCGGTCGGCAGTTACATCGATGTTTGACTTTCAGGAACAGCTAACAGCTACGGAGCCCCAGGGATGCACCACGCTCAGTTCTCTTGGCTTACGTTAGCCCGTTTAACCCTCCCACGTGAAGTATTGTCCTTACCATCCCGTGGAGCACAAGAGGGGCCCAAAGTTCGCAAGTTGCCGAGGTGAGGCGTAGCAGCAGAATTGGCAAGGTGTGGCTTTAGGGCAGGGACAGACACTGAGCCCAGCCCCAGAAGGCAGGCAGCTCAGGGCTCAGCTGTGTGTGGAGACCCAGCGCCACCTGCCCCCAGCCAGCGAGCCACCGGAGCCAGGTGACCAACAGCCTTGACAACATGACCGTGGGGCCAGGGCAGCTGACCCACCAGGAAAGACATCAGCCCACACATAGGACGAGCCCTTTTTGTTTGCTTTGTATCTGGTTCCCACTCGGCAGCGCCAGACAGGGGCTGCCAGGGCTGAGCTTTTTTTTATCTAATGGTTAAAATTCTTAGAAGTATTATGCTCTGCTTTGCTTGGCAGTGTCGCAGAACATACCTCTGATGGGGCAGGTAACTGGATAGGGTCTTGGTCACAGCAATTTGCTGAACACAGGGTTTTGTGCACAAAAAACACATTACGGTACTCGGGGGTGTCACTTAGGAACACTGCCAGCCATGGTTGGAATTTTGTGTATCAGAGAGGAGGGTGCAGGGTGCGGGGCCCGAAAGAGGGAAACTTGCATGTAGAAGCCCTCAAGGGCTCAGTGAAAGGGACCCCAGGACTCACCCTAACATTAACACTCAGCCTGGGCCCAAGGGTGAGAACACAAGCTTGATGTCAGATGGGCCAGGGGTTAGGTCCAGCCTCAATGTCCTGGCTGTGTGACCTTGTAAAAGACAATCAATCTCTCTGAGCCTCCATTTCTTCAAATGGAAAATGAACAAAATCAGAGGATTTACCTTCTAGGGGTCCTGCAAAATGCACACATGGTATCAATTCTGTTTGGTCCCTGCTGTATCCTCCAGGCCTAGAGCAGTGCCTGGCACATAGTAGGAACTCCATACTATGGGTATTTGTTGGGTAGACTTGAATTGCTCACAGGTGTATCCCTACTACCTGGAACAGCACATGGCATATAGTAATCAGTGCTGAATTATGTCTCTTGAATTGGCTTAATTGTTCGTAGCTATACCCAAATACCAGGCCCAACACACGGCACACAATACATGCTCAAAAGTGTTTGCTTTTTTTTAATGAGTGAACATAAAGCATTTGGCATAAGATACAGGATATAGCACTTAATTTATGTTAGCTATTATTCTTTGTTCACTCAACAAATACTCATCGGGGTGGTCTGTACGTAGTTGTTTCTGACACCAGTTCTCTGATTCTCCCACACCGAGTAGGTGTCCAACAATTCAATTTAATTCTGGCACTAACTACTTGAGCTGACATCGGGATTCACAAGTTTAGGGCTCAGTCCCGTGAGACTTCCCTCACCTCGGACATCAGCCTCAAACAGGGTCCGCAGGTGACCCGCTTCTGCCCAGGCAACTGCAAATTCAGGGATTCTCATGACTGCCCCCTCGGGTTCTATAATTCACTAGAGTGACTCAGAACCCAGGAGAGGGCTTTAGTTAGGATTACTGGCCTATTATAAAGGTTGTAACTCCGGAAGAGCCAAATGGAAGACAGGGTGAATAGGGTGAGGTGTCGGGGTGGGGGAGGCACCGAGCTTCCCAGCCTCTCCCGGCTCACCACCCTCCCAGCACCCCAAAGCTCTCAGAGAGTCTTGGTTCAATAGTGTCTATAACCCAATCTTCAGCCCTTCCCCAGATGTTAGGGGTAGGGCTGAAAATTCCCATCTCTAATCACTACTTGGTCTTTCTGGTGACCAGCCCCCATCTGGAAGCTTTCTAGGGGCCCACCCTGAGTCACCTCATTAGCATAAACTCCAGTGTGGTCACAAGGGCTAATTAGGAATAACAAAAGACCCTCATCACTCAGGAAAAAACAAGAGTTCTTTTAGGAACTCCATGACAGGAACCAGAGACAAAGACTGAATATATTCCTTATTTATACCACAGCCTGGTACACACATGTCACCATCTGGGCACTGGGCGAACAAGCTCGACAGAGCCCTCGCCTCTCATAGCTCACGGCCATCAGCTATGATCCCCAATTCCCACCTGACCCCAGCGCTTCACATCAATGGCAAGTCTTTGCCAAGGCCCAGCCCAGCAATGACACTGAAGGAGGGACAAGAGAAAGAGATCTGCCCACTGTGTTACTGAACTCAGGTTCAGCTGCTCACTGCTCAAAAGCCAATAATTTGAGAGGCAGATGTCAGTAGAAAGGGAAGGGGTTTTCATCAGAAGAACTGGCAGTCTGGGGAGAAGGTGGACTCATGTCCAGAGACCAACGCTGATGAGTCTGCTCAGCCATGACAGTTTTTAAAGGGGAAAGCGGGGGGAAGAATCTGAGCGAATCATTGAGGCAGGAGGTTGGTTTCTGCATCCTTCTCCATTGTGTGCAGGCTGGCTGTCTCTCTGGCCATGTGATCTGCTTGTAGGATTGCTAAGGGGGCTGTTGGGAGTAGAGACTTAATCATTCTTTCCCTGCTAAACTCTTCATTCTTATTTCTTTTAATCTAGGAAAAGAATCAACAAGTTAGGCAAGGCGTGGTGTGCACTTAAGAGAGCCTAAGTCAGGAGTGAGGTTAAATTGCCGAGTGATCTCATTCCTATAATTAGGTTCTTTCGAGGTTAGTGGCGAACAGAACTGGGCAAGCAGGAAAGGGGCAAAAGAGCTGTTTCACCTGCCCTTGATGGGCTCAGCTGCTCCCCTTGGCTGGAGAGAAAAGACTGACGCAAAGAGAATCATTAGGAGAGCAGAGAAGAAAACAGAAAAAGGCAGAGCATGGACGGTGCCAGGACAGAATCTCTCCGAGAATCAGAAGATCATCCTGGGTCCTGGGATGGGCTGCAGGCCCCACAGTGCTGGGCAGTCTCCAGGAAACCCATAGAAAGTAAATGTATCTTGTTACCGGGGCAGTTGCCATGGTGTGGTGTCACGCTGACATTTTTGTGCTTTTATTGAAAAGAAAGAACTGCAAACACTATGGGCATAACCAGCATGTTCCCAGAAACTGCGGGCAAAAAGAAATGTTGGGGGAGGGTGGGGGTGACAGAGAAAGAAACAGACAGAGAGAAAGAGAAAAAGAGAGACACAGAGATGTTGGCTCCCTCCCCGCCCCCTACCCCAACACACACACACACACACACACACACACACACACACACACACACACACTGCAAGTTGAGTTCTTTGGGAAGCAGAGCTGAGAGGAAATTAGAAACACAAAATCTTTATTAGGGCCAACAAGCCCATGAAAAGATGGTCAATAGCATTAGGCTTCAGGGAAATGCAAATCAAAACCACGATGAGATACCACTTCACCCACTAAAATGGCCACACTGAAAAAGACCAAAAGTAGCAAGTGCTAGCAGGGATGCGCACTCCTGGTGGGAAGGAGAAGGAGTGCAGCATCCCCGTGGGGAACAGTCTGGCCGTTCCTCAAAAGATTAACCATCCAGTAACCAAGTGACCCAGTAATCCTACTCCTGCGGTGGTGCAGAGGCCTCTACCTTGTAAGGCCGGGTTTACTCCTACCTCTCCCCCTGGCCACCACCAATACCTAGGGTCCAGCCACAACCTGGCCATAGTGCTCGGCTTGCTAAGGAAGGGAAAGGACGATACCTCGAAGGAACTGTGGGATCTCATCCACCTGCCAATACTGGCAGGAGCCGGGAGGATGTAATGGAATCAGACCCTGAGGGCTCTGACCTGAGAGGGACAGACTACCAAGCTGGATAAAGGAGAGTGTATTGATATTGACACACCCCCCCATGATGATTTAACACCCTAGCCAGGACCTGAGGGGGTGGTACTTACATGCTCCTAGAAAGCATCTTGTAAACTTGGAGAAAGTGATAGGCCACACAAAGTGGAGCAAATAATTCCAAAGCTGTCACGACAGATGGTAGAGGAGGGAATCAGAACACTCACAGACTTTGGCATCCTAGAGTGGATATACTATATAAGGCCAAAATACCTACCAGCTGGCAAGTACCATGGAAAGCCCAGAGGACACTCCATTTACCAATGCAGTAAGGAATAATGTTGGGAGGTGGCACCAGCATCATTAAGATGCTCACTGGTGGCAGACCTATAATAGAACCTACACAGAACCTGTATAGAAGGTGCTGTTATAGACCTGACTCCCTCACAGCGATGAACGTGATAGGATCCTGAATAGGGGCTTAACCGTCAGAAACAGAATGAGTGCAATTATCGTAATGAAAAGTAAAACTGACATGGCAACCAGGGGGCATGATCCAAAGAAAGATTATGGAAATTTTTAACAGAGTAAGACGCCCCTAGGGGCAAGATAGATGAGCAACTAACAGGTAATGCTCCCATACAACCAAAAGAGATCAAGGATGGATTATCATAGGACCAAGCGCAGCCATCCTAATAAAGTCACAATTCCTTGGCCAGTTTCTGGAACTGAGCCAGTTCTCAGACCCAGAAACCACTGACTAAAGGAGAAGCCAGGGTTCCATGGGGAAGAGCCCTCAATGTCATGGCAAGTGTATATGGTAATAATTGCCCCAGTTTTTCTCCAAAGGGATCTACAGTCATTTACATGGATAACCGTACACTGAAGAAAGAGGAAGACTCATACATTTTAGTGACTTTCAGATACAGGATCTGAACTAACACTGATACTCAAGGAACTGAAGTGGTATTATGCCCCCCACCATGAGAGAGGGACATAGGAGGCAGCAATAAATGGTATCCTGGCCCACATCTGATTCACAGTGAGTTCGCTGAATCCCTAGACCCATCCAACAGTCACTTCCCCAGCCCCAGCTGTGGAATGGGAATAGACAGTCACCTGGTTGCTACAACCTTCACAATGGCTTATGGGGTAAGAGCTATCACAGTGGTCAAGGCCAAGTGAGAAGCCTCTGACACCACCCTCCCTTTCTAGGCAAGGACAGTAAATCAAAAACAATATCACAGCCCAAGGAGAACAGCAGAGGTCAGTACCCTTAAAACCTGAGAGTGTGTAGCCTCTATCCTATTCCCGTTTAATTCACTAGTCTAGCTTCTAAATAACAGGCGGATCCTGGATGACAATGGTGAACAAGTGTAAACTCAAGGTAAGCAGGGTGTGGCTCAAGAGGTAGAGAACATGATTAGCATGCACAGGGTCCTGGGTTCAATCCCCAGTACCTCCTCTAAAATTAATAAATAAGCAAACCAAATTGCCTCCCTCCCCAAAATAAAATTTTTTTTAATTATAAAAACAAACAAAAAATTGGTAAACCAAGAACTTAGCAGCCTCCATCACAGGTGCTGACTGACGTGCAATCCGCTACACACAGTCCTTAGTACTGTACGTGGCACGTGGCCATTGATCTGGCAAACACATTCTTTTCCGTTCCTTTCAGGAAAAGGATCAGCGATGTTTCCCATTCACAGGAGAAAAGCAACAGTATACATTTACCGTCTTCCCAGGGCTACGGTAATTCTCCTGCTCTCTCTCATAACCTAGTCCAAAGAGACCTGGACTGGCCGGGCATCCCACAGGGCGTCACAATGGTCTCCTGTACCAAAGACATCATGCTAATTGGATGAGCAAGCAGTGGTGAGTATGCTGGAGGCCTTGTTAAGATAAACGTATTTCAGAGAATGAGATACAAACCTTCTGTCACTTCAGGGTGCTGCCACATTAGTGAAGTTTTTAAGAGTCCAGTGGTCTGGGACATCCCCTCCAAAGTTAAATAAGTAAATTATTTCAACTTGCACCTCCCACCACAATGGATAATGTCTGGGAGGCCACTCCAGGCTCTGGAGGCAGCATATTCCATACCTAGGAGTATTGCTCCCCGCCATATACCACAGGGTGCGTGTCTGCTAGCTCAGAGTGGAACCCAGAGCAAGAAAATGCTTTGCAGCCGGTCCAGGCTTTAGTGTAAACAGGCCTGCCGTTTGGGTCGTATGACCTAGCAGACACTGTGGTATTAGAGGTATTCATGGTATTAGAGGCATATTTCAGGGAAAGGTGCCATGTGGAGTTCATAGCAAGCCTCAAGAGAAGAGCAAGAATGTAATATTTGCACCAGAAAATTACATACCTTTTATAAAACAGCTCCTGGAGTGCTACTGAGCCGTGGTTAGAGATGGACCATCTGACCTTGGGGCATCAAGTGACCATGCAGCCCCTCATGAGCTGGGTTCCATCAGACCCACTAAGTCAAAAGGTTGGCCAGGCCCAGCAGCAGTTTATCATGCGCTAGAAGTGGAGCATCCAGGATCAGGAACAAGCAAGGCCTGGAGGTACACGAAGCTGCATGACTGGGGAGCCCATGCGCCCATGTGATCCACCAGGGTTGCACTGGTCCCTCTCCTGCGGCACCCACCCCGCTTCGTGGGTGCGGGAAGACTTCTGACCAGCTGACGGAAGAGGGCAAGCCCAAGCCTAGTTGGCAGGTGGGTCATTTCAGTATGTGGTATAAGCCAAACACGGACTGTTGCTGCTCTACAGCCTTGAAAGACAGTGTTGAGGGGAAATCTCCCCAGTGGCAGAGCTTTGGATGGTGTGCCTGGTCATTCCACTGGTGCAGGAAGAGAAGTAGCCTGATGTTAGACTTTACATGGATCCATGGGCAGTGGTGAGTGACTTGGCTCTTTGGTCAGAGGCCTTAAAGGAGAAAGAACTGAAGATTGATGTCAAGGAGGTCTGGGGAAGAGGGATGTGATAGATGTGTAAGAGTGAGTATAAAGTGTAAAGATGTTTGCAGCTCGTGTTAACTCCCATTAGAGAGCATCTACCATAGAAGAGGACTGAACAACCAAGCAGACAGAATAACTTGGCCAGTCGATGTCAGCCAGTCTCTGTCGCTGTCCACCCAAAGCTTGTAAAATGGTCTCATGAAGGGAGTAGCCACAGTGGCAGGGATGAAAGCTATTTGGCAGCCAAAAAACATGAGCTTCCACTCTTCAAGGCGGATCTAGCTACTGCTACTGCAGAATGTCCAGTCTGCCAGCGACAGAGACCAACATTGAGCCCTCAATATGACAGCATTCCTTGAAAAGACCAACCAGTCACTTGGTGACAAGTTGCCTACACTAGACTCCTCTACCCTGGAGGAGTCAACAAATCTTCTTGGCTGAAATCAGCACACATTCTGAATATGAATTTTCCTTTCCTACCTGCAGGGTCCCTGTCAGCAACACTGTCCCAGGATTCCAGATTGGTTTGATCTACTAACATGGGATCTTATATGACATTGCCTCAGCTCAGGAAACCCACTTCACAGCAAAGGAGGTGCAGCAATGAGTCAAAGACCGCAGGATCCCTGTCACATACTGCATCAGTCAGAAGCTGCTGGCGTGAGACCTGTAGCTGACATGCCAGCTTGGAGTTCACATCCCGGGAGGATGGCACACCATCCTTCAGGATGAGTATAAACTTGAAAGCAATGATCACTATGCATGGAATTCTCAACAGATAAAGTAGCTGAGTCCAGGAACCACAGAGGGAAGTAGGAGTGGCCCAATTACTGCCATTCCTCATAACCCAACTGGAGAATTTGAGTTTCCCATTTCCTCAACTTTAGACTTTGCAGATATAGAAATTCTGATTCCCAGCAGGGGGATGCTCCCAGCAGGGGACACAGTAAGAATCTCATTAAACTTTAAGTGATGGCCATCACCTGGTTACTTCAGTTTCCTTTGGCCATGAGGCCAGCAGACAGGGAGATGAGTCACTGTACTAGCAAGGGGATTTCGCTGATAGCAGGAGGATGTAGAGCTGCCATTACATAATGAAGGCAGAGAACCCAGGTAATCTACTGAGTCTCTTAGTATCTCCCTGCCCAATTCTGATAGCAAATGGACAAACACAGTAACTCTGGCTTGAGAAGAAATGATGACCAGGGGTTCAGCCCCTCAGGGGCAAGAGTCAGGGTCACTCCAGCAGGAAAGCCACCTTGAGCAGCAGAGGTGCTAACAGAGGATGAAATGAACATACAATGGATAGGAAATGAACATGAATGGATAGTAGAAATGATGATGAGATCCTGGTATAGCCTCAAGACCAGCTGTGGTGACAGGGGCTACAGTTTGTCCCACTAACCTTTTTTTTGTAATTTTCTCTGGAAAAAGAGACCAACCAGAATCCTGAAGGAACTGCCCCCAGATGAGGTGAATTTACTGTAAGAAACAAGTGGATCTAGGCAGCACAAGGGGTGAACTGTAGCGGATGCTGTAGTCAGCTGCCCAGATCCCTGTAAGGACAGAAGCACTCACTCCCCTGACTGCCACAAGTGTTGGCTGCAGGTGGTCCACAGTTGACTCTTCTCTGGGACTTGACTTTTGGCAAACAGAGCTGCCTCACCCAAAGCCATGGCCCTCTCCTGGAGGCAGCCTTCATCCAATGACTGGGCCATGATGGGTACAAAGACCTGCAACCTCGTCTTGGCTGAGGACAAGTCTGAAAGGTCATTCCACTCCAGCACTCCCAGTAGAGATCAGCTGAGGTCTCTGCCCACTTACATCACAGTTCAACCTCTCTCTTTGCTCAACGCTGCTTCCCTCCTTCCCTCCCTCCCTCACAGGTAGTGCTCCCGAGAGCACTTCCCAATAAACTTGCCACTTACAAATCTCTGTCTCCAAGTTTGCTTCCTAGGAAACCAAATCCCAGTGGATTAAATGGTAAAAATGGATACTCTGTGATTTATTCTTAAATGGAATTCCATACAGATCTGAAAAGGAGTAAATCAGAACTAGACAGATCAAGAAAAATCTCAAAAAATTTAAAAGCATAAACTTATGTGAAAAAGCAAGATATTAAAAGATATGAACGCGTAAAAATTTTAGACTCAAGAGACAATATTATATGCCATTTACTGCTGGACAAAACTGTGATAAAGATATAAAAACACGGGCTGGCTCACCAAGTTCATCAACGGTGGCAGTTTCTGGGGAAGGGAGGAAAAGAATGAACACAAATCATCTTCCAAAAGGACTTTCATGCTTTAGTGATAGATCTTTTTTTTTTTTTAAATTTGAAGCAGAGATAACAAAAGTTTGTCATATGTTAGTTCTGGGTGGTGGACATATTGAGAACTGTCATACTGATTCACTATAACTTTTTGTATTAAAATTTTTTCTGAGCTTAAAAAAAATTGCAATACAGTATGATCAATCTCCTGAAACAGGTATGAAGGTGTGTGGTGTTCTCATGATAGAACAAGTGATTTTTGTCTCTGGGGCATCAAGAAAGAAGGAATCCATCAGGTGGAAACCTAAGGACAGAATTCTAGCCCCAAGGAACGTCGAAGCCCAGCAAATGCCCCAAGACCAAAACAGCAGGGCCACTGGGTGCACCCAAAACAAAAGGCATGAGGAAAACAATGATGTATGAGGCGGAACAGCCAGAAAGGAGCCGATCGGGCTGAGGCTTAAACACACACATAAGTACTCTAGATCCAGGGCAACCTTGGTTCTTCCAGGAGATGCAGCCCTGTTCTGGGGACCTCACACAGGCACACTGGAGACTCTACAAAGAATAAATACTAAATTGTGCAAAATGTGGCCACGTCTGGCCTAGGTTGTACACTTTTCTGTATCTGATGTCCTATAATAAAGACACCAAATAACATACTCTATTGACATAATGAACCACTTTGAGCCATGAGCCTGTGGTCAGGCCAACCAGAGTTCATTGTCAGGCTCCAGCATCAACTACCCGACTGGCCCTGAGCAATACGGTGACCTCTCTGAGCCTCCATTTCTGCATCTGTAAACTACAGGAGACAATAGGCATTCATGTGGGGCATCTGGGAAGACACAGTGAGACAACCTACGCAGCGTGCTCCGCCGAGTACCCCGCACAGAGCAAGCCCTCCACGAATGTCAACCTCCTCGTCACCAGGAAGGACCCTCCCAGGGCCTCCTGCCACGTGCCCTGCCCAAGGAGAAGTCAGTCTGCCTCGGGAATTAGTGAGGAAAGGGGCCCTTCCTAGGCAGTCCCCAAATTCCTCGCTCCTCAAACGGGACAGGATAAAAGAGTTCCTTAATTAGTACCACAAAGACTTTTCCACAGAGAAAGAAATAGAACTTCTAAATTAAAGGCAGATTTCTCCACAGGAGGGGCAGCTGGCCTGGAGTCGGAGCCCAACTGCTGAGCCATTTTCCAGGAGGGAGGCCAGGGTGGAGAGAGTGCTGTCTGGGGAGTTCGTGCACCCCACCCGAACTCGCCTAAGGGACCTCCTGTTTGTTGTCTGATGGGCACCCTATGGGTGGGCGGCAGCACCGGTGTTGCATGGCCCTATCGCCAGCTGCAGCTTGGCCTGGCTGGTTCACTTGATGGACCCCCCAGGGAACAAGACAGGGTCTCAGAGAGTCCAGTCCAGCAGGTAGGCAGAGCTCTGACTCAGGAAGTTACAACCTTTGCAGGGGCATTGGGTGGATCTGCAGGCACTGGTTTCAGTACATCAAGGTGGGCTCCCGTAGGAGTAGGTACCAGTCAGAGACCCCCTGAGAGGTCTCCCAGTGCACGGCTGGGCCTCTTGAATGGCACCTAGCCTGAGAAAAGACTGGGGACCCCTAAGACAGGTGTAGCTTTGGAATGATCAGGAGCCCAGGGTTAGGACTAGATAAGCATTCAATCATCCACTTACATGTGTTCATGCATTCATTTGTCAAGAAGCGATTGGGAGACTTGCGACATGCCCCCAGGGCCCAGAGACTCAGCAGTGGCACGGTCCGGCCTCCTGGAGGTCCCCGTGAAGTGATGCATAAAGCTTGACTTGCATGCAGGCTGCTACAGAGCTGGGTTTCTCCACACCCTCCCATCTCAGGCCGCCTCTGCCCCTGGGCCTGGTGAGGGTCTATGCCAGATGGTCCCAGCTTGGGGGAGGACAGGCCTCCAGGGGACAAAGCCAGGCAGATTTCAGGTGAAACGCTCACCTCACATAGTGGAAATGCTGGTTCAAAAGTCCACCCTTGGCCCCTAATGAAATCACTGATTCAGGCAAGGATTATCAATTGACATGTTGAAATCATTAGGTGAATTCTTAATGCACTAGTGGACATTCGAATTATGCAAAGAAAGACCTCATAGATTTCCTTCTGGGTCAGGAGGAAGAAACTGAATGGCTCCAGGAGTCAGTCTTGTACCTACAGTGGGACCACCAGAAATCATGTGTCTCCTCAAGAAATGTAGTTGGAAGTGCTCAGCATCTCCCATGGTATGTTCCAGCCAAAAAATGTTTACCTGAGTCCATCAAACTTCAGATCTGACTTCCAGTTCACAGGATGTAAAGGGGAGAAAGGAACAAGGAAGATTATGACAAAAGGAAGCCACCACACTAATCCAGAAAGCAGGCTCTTCTGCTGGGTGATAGGGCCACTCTCTTCAACCTGCCACAATAAGGGCACTGTGTCAGGTGGAAAGTGATGGAAGGGACATCAGGCCAAAGGCACTGCCAGGTCCTGGACAGGATTCTGCTTTGGACAAACCAGCTAAACCTCATTGCTAAAACACAGCTCCCCTCACTAAATATGGGCCAGGTATAAGGTGATATTGAGAAATAATTACTTACTTTGTTAAGTGGGATAGTGTTGTTTTAGCTCGGTAGGAAACACTCTGGTTTTTAAAAGATGCACACTTGAATAATAAAATAACTCCAGAATGTTCATAGTTGCTTGTGGTAGACAGAATTCCAAAACAGCCTCCAAGATTCCCTGGTATACATGCCTTGAGTGTGTGTATGATGTGATATCATTCCTGTGATTATGTGGTGAAGGTGAAAGGATTTTTCAGATATTCCTAATCAGCTGACTTTAAATTAATCAAAGGAGAGATTATCCTGGGTGGGCCTGACCTAATCAAGTGAGCCCTTTAAAAGAGAGTCTAGAGGTCAGAGATGGAAGAAGGCAGAGAGATTTGAAGCAGCAGAAGATATGCCCCTGTCGGCCTTGAAGAAGCAAACTGCCACCTTGTGGTGAGGGCCACGTGGCAGGGAATGGAAAGTGACCCCCGAGAGCTGAGAACTTCAGTCCAACAATCACAAGGAACTAAATTCCAACAATTCCATAAACTTAGTAGAGAACCCTGGGATTAAGATAAGACCCCGGTCCTTCAGACACTTAAATTCCAACAAGGTAAGACCCTGAGCAGAGGACACCTCTAACCCCTGCCTGGACACCTGACCTACAGAAAGTGTGAAATGATACATTGGAGTTATTTTAAGCCACTTAATTTATGGCAATTTGTGATGCAGCCATTGAAAACTAACATACTTCTTTATTCATAATAGCCAAAAGCTAGAAATAGCCATCAGCCAGAGATTAGATAAACAAACTCTGATACAGTCACACAGTGGAATAATACTTAGTGATAAAAAGGAATGAACGTACATGTAACAACTTGGATGAATCTCAAAAACATTACGCTGAGCAAAAGAAACCAGACACAAAAAGACTGTGAGATTGCGAGTCTCTGTTTAAATTCCATGATTCCATTTACGTGATATTTAAGAGCCAGCCAAAATTAATCTATGGCAATAGAAATCAGAACTGTGGTCACCTGTGTGTGGGAGTGGGGAGGATTCACTGGAAAGGAGCATAAGAAACTTTCTGGGGTGATGAAAATGTTTTATATCTTTATTAGGGTATGGCTTTTACATGAATGGTACACACTTGTGAAAACTCATCAAACTATATACATAAGATCATACATTTTAATGTATGTAAATTATTCTTCAGTTTTAAAATACTAATTCTACCCTGGGTGTTTAGAGGTTGGCAGATGGTTCTTCCTGAATCTGGGGGCAAGAGAGCAGTAGGCAGAGGGGATAATTCTTCAGTATACTCACACTCATGTGTTTGCACACACACACACACACGCACGCACACACGCACACAGATGGCGGCACTCCAGGCCAAGGAAGGTTCCCCTTTGCCCTTTGCCTCGTTTAATGTGGAGAAGGCAGCTGCCTCCCAGCTCCCAGGTCACTGCTCTGTGTGTCCGCCTGTCAAGATAAGAAGGCAAAGGCAGATGCTGCTAATTACCTGGCCTTTCAAGTGGTCCCGCAGCCTCACATCTGGCTCCATCTCCAACATCCAGCTTGAGCCAATAAAAGCCAAATAAAATCACAAAGGGCTAATTTGGTGGTCAGGGCTCCGACGGGCTGCACATGGGAGGGGCACGGGAGGAGGACACGGCTGGGGCGTGGGGCAGGAGAGAAGCCTGGCTGACCAGGCCAGCAGGGCAGAGAAGGCGAGAATGACATCCTCTCCTCCTGGCAAACCGCTTCTGCTCTGGCCAAGCCTGGAGCAGGTCCTGGGTGAACATTTGCAGGTTGGGTTTGTTTTACGGAGCAGCTGAGGAGGGAGACACCGTCTGCCATGCCAGCCAGCAGCCAAAGCCAGCACCATCTTGGGAGGTTCATGCCAGATGGCAGGTGTGGAAACGCCAAACGCACGCCCCAGAGTTCCAGTGGCCTCCCCTCCCCGGGAACCAGGTTGCAGGAGAACAGGAACTATATCCCAAATATTGCTTAGGCAAGACCTCCCCCAGGAACCAGCTGGGGCTGGGCAGAGTGCACAGGCATCTAGCACGTGAGGGACTTGTGAAAAGCCCTCATCCCATGGCCCTGTCACTTTGTCTGAAATCTTGCCATCGAAAAGAGGCATTTCTTTGAGATACAAAGGCTTTTATGGCTCCCTTATTAAAATGCAAGTCCTGGGGAGATGTCACCCCTTAAGTCTGTTATCTTGGGAAGTGACATTCTTCAGTCTTGGAGGAGAGAGGCAGCAGGTGGAGGAGAACAATCAGTGAGATCTCTGAGAGATGGGCCTCAGTTTCCCCATCTGAGACCACGAAACCGGACGACCCTTTAGATTAAAGAGAAAAGGTAAGTCTGGGCCCCCACCCCATCTCTGTCTCCTTGATCAAAGGTTGTAAGCGGGCAGCCCTGGAAGCCAGATTCAGCCAGCGGACATGTTTGGCTTGGCCTGCAGAGTGTTTGAAGAGAATTTGGGCCAACATTTGAAAATGGACAGATTTCAAATTTTTAAAATGCCAAATGCCTTGCTTCTTTTGGGAAATGGGAAGCTCTGAGGGCACTGGGCCCCCATTCCCACACGGCAAAAATCGTTCTGCAATAAGGCCAGCTGTCCCATTTAGACAGGACCTCCTGTCTCCAGTTTGCCTCAGTCCTCACCACTCCTCAGTGTTTGCCCCAGCTCACTTGGCCCATTTCCTTGATTTGCCTGACCTTTGCAAGCATCCAAGTTGGCAAGTCCTCTGGATGGTCCTGACTGGCAGCCCCTCACAACACGGTGGACGGGTGACCCCTGGCCCCATGCTCCCCATGGGCATGTAAACACTGCTCCACTCCCTCTTTGGAGAGCCAGAATAGAACTGGGCAGAGCGTGATGCTGTGAGTCCTTTGAAGGCGATGCCGTGGGATTATTTTGCTAAACATAAAAAACCAAAAGGCAGCAGGGCCACTGATGTGTTTTTGCAAATTCCAGCAAATTAAAAAAATGTGTGTGCAGAATTCAACTGGGGGCCAGGGCCCGGCTTTCATGAAAGAATAAATTGTTGGCCAAGACAAAGCAGCAGATTAACTTTTACGGAATATGTTTCTCTCCAGGATGCAGCTCCCACGAGCAGGCTCCTCATGTCTGTGACAAGAGATGCCGCTTCAGCCTTTATCTTCAGCCAGTCGAGCCGCCGAGGCCAGCGGCAAGCCTGTAGTAGGACTTTAAATGGCTTGGCAGCAAATGTCAAAACTGTTTGATCTGCTTTTAGAAAATCACCTTTCAAGGCACTGGAAGATACTTGACACTTTGCAAAGAGATTAGAAACTTTTCAGCTGACTTGGAGAAAGGGGCCAGGCAAGTTTGATTCCAGTGGAAGCAGGAAGGGGCCCCTGGGGTGCACGGGGCCAGTAAGCCAGTAGCCAGTGGCTTCACTTTCAAGGAAAGAGCCAGCTCCCAGCATGGCCTCAACTTCCAGCACCTGCCCTTGGCCTCTGAGATGGTTCCCCGAGAGCCTTCCTTTCTGAACTCTCAGGGAGAGAAGCCAGCTACAGGCAGGGTTGATGTTCAAAGTAACTACTGGTAAGCTGTGGACATCAGCACTCAGCCGACTGCCCGTAGCCTGCCCCACTGACCCAGCCCGCCAGCCGGTCTGGAGGCGAAGGATAGATGTGCAGAACTCAGGGCAGGGCCTGGGCTGGCTGCACAGAAGAAGGAAACTGGATCAGTCAACACAGGTGACTTGAGACACGCTGAGAAGGTTCATGCAGCTGTCATCACTGCCCTCTCTTCCTTCCGTGTCCTCTCCTGACTGTTCTTCCTTGTCTGCCCAGTCCCTCCGCTGCCCTGAAACTGCATGCGCAACCACTTGCATTACTGCAATTGCTTTGCAACTGGGCCCCTTCCTCTGCCCTCCTTCACGCTGTGCAAGGCCACCAGGATTATCCTAGAGCATTCTGCTGCTCCTAAGTCACCTACGAGACCAAAATCCTGGCGTTCAAACTTCCACAGTCTTCCCCTAATAACAGTGACTACTGTGGCTTGCTCTAGTTCAGTATATGAACACATATGTCAAGTGTTTTCTACAGTTTAACTAATTTAATACAACCTCTTTCTTATTGGCCACATTTTACAGCTGAGAAAATTGAGGCTTAAAAATTAATTGGTTTACCTGAGGCCACAGAGCTAGTAAGTGGGACTCAAACTTGGGTCTCCCTGACCTAAAACCATGCACAGTACCATCAGGCCATACACATGCTCCCTCTCCTCATAAAACATTGTCAGAAAAGCCCCATTTTCTAAAACCAGGGCAACGATTGGTGAAATCTCTAATAGGCTGCACCCACATACCACCAGCTGCCCATCTCCACAGTGAGTGGATCTATGTTACTACAGGAAATAATGCTATAAAAATGTGGGCTAATAGTAGGAACTATGGAATAAGGAGTTATTCAGAAAAAAAGGATCCTTCTGGCATCATATGAGGATCCCCCCACCCACGTCAGGTCAGCCCTTTTCAGAAAGCTATGCACACTGTCAGAAGCCAGTAGGAAAAAATCTAAGTCAGGGGATTAGAAAAATGGATTCCATCCCTATTTCTAAAGCTAAATTAGTTGTATGACATTGGTCAACCCCTGCATCTGAGTTTCCTTATGTATAAAGGAATTATAGCACTTCCTGCTTTCCTAGTCAGGATAGGAGAGATGGTGCTGCAGTGACAAACAAGCCCAAAATTTCAGTGGTTTGCCACAGCATAGGTTTCTTTCTTGTATGCATTATATGTATGTGGTCAGCAAAGAACTGTGCTCTACTCTAGTGCTCATCCCTCAGGGACCCAAGGTGACAAAGATTCCCCAATCTGTAACCTACAACCAGCATCTCAAGTTCCCTGCAGCAAGTGTAGAGAGGGCTAGAAAGTGAAGCACCAGCAATTAATTACTATGATGTATGTCATTTCTGCTTACATTCCATTGGGCAGAACTTGCCACAGGATCCCTGCCCAACTTCACAAAGTTTTGGAATCATAATCCTGTCTACCAAGAAGCAGGTAAGAAGTGGATTTGAATGAACATTAGCCATGTTCACCACACTTGCCTCTCAGGTTGCTGTCAGCATCAAATGAGTTTCCAAGGAAAGGTGACTAGGGAACCAGCTTAAGCTATGATTCTGATCCCAGATGGACACAAGTTCAAGTCCTGGTTCCAGGAAGCTGCATGTGATCTTAGGAAAATTACTAAACCCCTCAGTTTCCAGTTTCTCATCTGTGAAATGAGGATATTAATACCTACCTTATAGAGCATTAAGAAAGTGAAATAAGATAATGCATGAAGTACTCTGAGTACAGCCCTTAGCAAGTTCTCAATCAATGGTTGGTTGGTGGTATAGAGGAAACAAAATTGGCCATGAGTGATCATTTTTTAGACTAGTTTATAAATTCATGGGGATTCATTAAAATACCTCCCCACTTTTGTGTGTGCTTAAATTTTTCATTAATAAAAATTTTTTTAAATCTGGGAGATGTTGAGTAATGTCACTGAAATAGAAGAGTAAAGAACTCTAAGAAGTGATCCTTCCACAGAAGCAATCATTAAAGTGGAAAAAAAAAAAACCACCAACAGAATGAATTCTTTTAGAACTCTGGAATCTAATAATAATTAAAGAAACTTTTGGCAGCTAAGGAAGTGATTAATAAAGAAACAGACTGCTAAATTTTAATGAGAAAACGTGTAGCATTTTGCTTACTTGCCTGTCATCACCCATTGTCCAGCTCAGCAGCAACCATGAGGATGGCAGCCTGCGTTCCTTGTGTGCCTTTCTGGAGCTGAAGGGAGCTGGAGCTGTTCTCAAAAAGTTGTGGTGTTGTATTTTGACTTGTGTGGAAGTTCCCTGAAGGACCAGCACAGAAGCTGACCTTTGTTTTGTCCCCCTCTCCTTGGAGTGGCTGTCTATGTGGCATCTGTAGAAAGCATTACACTACTTGTAGCCACCTGAGTGGGACAGACAAGCAGTCTGTCAACTACTTGTAGACAGACAATCAGTAGACAGACCCATAATTCTGGGAAGGAGGAGGCTAAGGAGGAGCATTCTTGGGGCAATAAGGATTTCGAAAGACTACCAGATATACCAGGAAATCTGGAGCGCAACATGCTTGCCCAGGGCTGGATACATGCTCAGAAAAGACCTGATAGGACTCTAGGCTTCCATCTTTGGCTGATCTTTGGGATCTTTGCAGGCAGGAGGTGAAAGCTATGGTAGAACTGTATATGCCTGACTTAGCATTAAAGGAGTAACCCAGCTTAGAGCCAATCTGCAAAGACCAGGAGAGTATTTTTCTTCTTTTTGGCTGCAGACATTTAGTGAAACCTCTCAGGTCACTGGCTAACCTCTGAGATAAAGGAACAGAGACTTCAGTGACTACACATAACAAAGAATACAGTATTTGCAAAAATAGTTTGAGGAAGTCATTAAATAAACTATGGCTGCAGCCCTCAAAAATCAACAACAGCAATTCCTGGGGGGAATTCTGATTTCAAGAGTTACTATATTATAATATTCAAAATGTCTACTTCTAACAAAAAAAATTACAAGCCACGCAAAGAGACAGGAAAGTATGGCCCATTCACAGGGAGGGTGGTGGGAGGATAATGAAAGAAACTGTGAGGAAGACAGATATTAGACTTACTAGATAAAGATTTTAAGTCAACTATTTAAAATATGTTCAATGAGCTAAAGAAAACCGTGGACAAAGAACTAAAGAAAATCAGAAGAACAATATATGAACAAAAAGAGAATATCAATAAAGAAATAGGAAATATAAAAAGGAACCAAATAGAAATTCTGGAGCTGAAAAGTAATAGCTGAAGTGAAAAATTTACAAGAGAGATTCAACAACAGATTTGACCAGGCAGATGAAGGAATCAACACACTTGAAAACAAGGCAATCAAAATCATCCTGCCTACTATGGGATGAGTTGTGTCTCCCCAAAATTCATATGTTGAAACCATAACCCTCAATAGCACTGTATTTGGTGATAGGGCCTTTGGAGGTAATCAAGATTAAATGTGGTCATAAGGATGGGGCTTTAATCTGATAGAACTGATGTCTCAACAAGCAGAGGAAGAGGGGGAGAGAGAGAGAGACAGAGACAGAGAGAGACCTTTCTCCCCATTTGTGCACGAAGAGATTATGTGAGTGTACGGTAAGAAGTCAAAGAGGCCTCAGAATGAAACCTCCTTTGCTAGTACCTTGATCTTGGACTTAGCCTCCAGAACTGTGAGAAAGAAATGCCCATTATTTAAGTCACCTACCCTGTGATATTGTTATGATAGTGAACAGATTAATACACAGTTTGAGAAATGGGAAAAAAATAAGAAAGAAAAATGAACAGAACATGAGAAAGCTGTGGTGTACCATCAAGCATACCAATATGCACATCATAAAAGTCCCAGAAGAAGAAAGAGAAAAGGGAACAGAAAGAATATTCGAAAAAATAATGTCTAAAAATTTCTCAAATCTCATGAAAGACATGAATATACACATCTAAGAAGCTCAGTGAACTCCAAGTAGGACACAAGTCAGAAAGATCCAAAATAAGATGTATTATAATCAGCAAGAAGACGGGAAAAACTGTTTGAAGGAAACAGGAGAAAATCTTTAAGGTCTTAAATTTGGCAATGGTTTCTTAAAGCACGATACTAAAAGCACAGGCCACAAAAGAAAAAAATAGGCAAAATGACTTCACCAAAATTAAAACTGTGTGCATCAAAAGGCACTATCAAGAGAATGAAAAAGTAAACACAACCCAAAACTCAACAATAAAACAAATAACCAAATTCAAAAACAGGCGAAGGACTTGATGTTTCTCCAGAGAAGATGCACAAATGATCATTAGCGCATAAGAAGATGTTCAGCAACCCTAGTCACCAGGGAAAAGCAAATCAAAACCAAATACCACTTTACGCCCACTAGGATGACTTTTTTTTTTAATTTAAAAAACAGGAAACAAGAAGTGTTGCTGAGGACGTGAAGAAAATTCTCACACGTTGCTGGTGGAAATGTAAAATGGTACAGCAATTGAGGAAAACAGTTCGGTGGCTCCTCAAAAAGTTATACATAGAACTACAGTATGATCCAGTAATTCCACCTCTAGGTATTTAGGTAAAAGAATTAAAAGCAGAGACTCAAACAGATTCCTGTACATCAATATTCATAGCAACAATATTCTCAATAGCCCAAAGGTAGAAATAATCCAAGTGTCCATCATCTAATGAGTGAACAAACAAAATGTGATCTAACCATCGTATACTCAGCCAAAAGGAAGCAAAATCCTGATACATGCTGCAAAATGAATGAACCTTCAAAACACTATGCTAAGTGAAATAAGCCAGAAAAAAAGGTCAAATACTGTATGATTCTACTTAAATGAGGTATTCCCAATAGTCAAATTCATACAGACAGGAAAAAACAGAGGTTCCCAGGGGCTGGAGCAGGGATTGGAGGAGGAATGGAGAGTTATTGCTTCATGGGTACAAAGTTTCTGTTTGAAATGATGAAAAAGTTCTGATGATTGTTATACAACACTGTGAATGTAGTTAATGCCCACTGAACTGTACACTTTAAAATGATTATAATGGTAAATTTTATGTTCTACACAATTTAACACAATAAAAAATAAAAAGTCAATTATTAAAAAAGGAAAAATAAAGTGATTCCTAGATAAGCAAATGCTGAGGGAGATTGTCACTAGGAGACCAGACCTACAAGGAATGCTAAAGGGAGTCCTTTAGGCTGAAATGAACAAACACTAGTCAATAACTCAAATCCACATGAAGAAATAAGGAATCTCCATAAATATAACTACATAAGTAAATATAAAAGCCAGTGTTATTTTACTTTTCTTTTTCTAACTCTTCCTTTTGTTTCCTATCTGATTTAACATATAAATGCATAAAACAATAATTTAAAATCTATGTTAATAGGCACACATGTATAAATGCAAATTTGCCAATAATAACATAAAAAGAGAGGATGGAGATGTATAGGAGCAGAGGTTTTACATGCTTTTGAAGCTAAGTTGGAATCAATTTAAGCTAAATTCTTGTAAATTTAAGATGTTCATTGTAATCCTCATGGTGAACACAGGGGTAAATATTTATGACCTTTCATTTGGCAGTAGAGCCCTAGATATGACACCAAAAGCCCAGGCAATAAAATAACACAATAGATAAATTGAATTTCATCAAATTTAAAGAATTTGTCCATCAAAGGAGTGTCCATCAAAACACTATCAGAAGAGGGAAAAGACAGCCCACAAAATGAGGAGAAAAGATTTGCAAATTATATATCTGAGAAGGGATTAATATCAGGAATATACAAAGAACTCCTATAACTCAACAATAACAACAACAACAACAACCAAAAAAAAAAAAAAAACAAGCAACTCCATTCAAAAATGGGCAAAGGGCCAGAACAGACATTTTTCTAAAGAAGACATATAAATGGCCAATAAGCACAGGAAAAGATTTCAATATCACTAGTCATTAGGGACATGCAAATCAAAATCACATTGAGATAGTATTTCACACCCACTAGGATAGCTACACTAAAAAAAAAAACCAGAAAATAACAAGTTTTGGTGAGGATAAGTAGAAGTTGGAACCCTCAAACTTTGCTGGTGGGAATTTAAGATGGTTCAGCCACTGTGGAAAACAGTTTGATAGCTCTTTAAAAAGTTAAACATATAGCACAGGGAAATATATACAGAATCTTGTAGTGGCCCACAGCGAAAGAGAATGTGACAATGAATGTATGTATGTTCATATATAACTGAAAAATTGTTCTCTACACTAGAATTTAACACAACATTGTAAAATGACTATAACTCAATTTAAAAAATGTTTAAAAAATAAAAATAAATAAATAAATAAAAAGTTAAACATAGAATCACCATGTGACCTACCAGTTTCACTCCTAGGTATACACCAAAAGAACTGAAAACAGGAACTCAAACAAATACTTGTACATTCATATCCATGACAGCATTACTCACAATAGCCAAAGGGTAGAAACAACCCAAATGTCCTTTGACAGCTAAGTGGATAGACAAATTATGGTGAATATATATATATATATATATTTATATTTATATGTATATATATACACATACACACACAATATTACTCAGCCACCAAAAGGAACGAAGCACTGACACGTGCCACAACATGGATGAACCTTGAAAATATCATGTTAAGTGGCAGAAGCCAGACACAAAAGGGCTCATATGTATATTTCCATTTATACGAAATATCCAGAATAGGTAAGTCCCTAGAGACAGCAAGCTGACTGGTTGTTTCTAAGGACTAGGGGAAAGAGAGAATAGAAGTTGTTGTTTAAGGGGTACAGAGGTTCCAATTGGGAAGATGAACAATTTTTGTAGCTGGATGGTGATGATGTTTGTACAAGATTGGGAATGTACTAAATTCTACTGAATTGTTCGCTTTAAAATGGTTAATTTATGTTATGTAAATTTCACTTTAAAAAAAATCCTCAGAGACAGGTTTTGTTATTCTTTATTTACTGGTGAAAAATTTAATGCCCCAGGAGGCAAATAACTTGCTCAAGCTCACACAGGCCTTTCTTAGCAGCCAAAGTCAAGAATCACAACTTCTGAATCTAAGGGCAAGCCATGGCTGCTCCAATCTCAGGAGAGGTGACAGTAAAACTGGGAGAATGGGAGAGAGTGAAACACAATTTGTAGACGCCGCCTAGGCCTGGATTTTATAGGCTTGGTAGGTTGTTTGTTTTGGGTTTTTTTTTTTTAAAGATTTTCCAAGGGCACACTTACCTTTCCAAGGGCACACATGTATTTCTTGTGCAGGAGCCAAAGTATTGAATGAATTTCATAAACTTAGCCATAAACCCCAGCAACGGCTCCCAAAGGAGCTGGCAGGCCACCAGCATGGGGGATCTCATGCGCTGTGGCAAAGTCACTCCCCGCCACTCCCAAGCCCCACCACCCACATCTCCCTCGGGTTATTGTCACTATGGGGACCATAAAGTCAGTATTTTATAGCATAGCCTTTTTTTTTTCCCTACATCAGTCACTGCCCTATATTTTTGCTGTTTGTGATCAGAGTATTAAGAGGTTTAAAGTTTTTCATATTCACTGGAATATTTTCATTTTTAAGTTTTTTGAAGATATTGTTTGAAATATACTGGAAAATAGACCAGGAAAATGAACATCCATAAACTTCCCTCTGGATTTAACATATTTGCTTCATCCATATTTTTTGTTTTTGTGGAACCATTTGAAAGTAAATTACAGACATCATGACAGTAATACTTCAGCATGCATTGTCAAAAAATGAAGGTAGTTTCCCACAATACCATTATCTAGTCTAATAAAATTGATAATAATTCCCTAGGAGCATCTAATAACCAGTCCATACTCAAATCCTCGTTTGTTCCAAAAACGTCTTTTATGGTTGTTTAAACTGGGACCCAGTCAAAGACCATACTTGTCTCTTTGGTCTCTTTTTAGTCTCGAAAATCGCCTTAATGTTGTTTTTCCCCCTGACATTGACTTTGTTCAAGAAACTAAACCTTTTAAAAATCTAAAGGAATATGGTACATTCTGTATTCATCTACTTGATCGTTTCCTTGTGATATCATTTAATTTGTCCCTCTGACCTCTACATTTTCTATAAATCAGAGTTAGGGATAAAAAGTCGGTTAGAGGCAGGTTCAGCTTCATTGGCAAGAACACCTCAAAGGTGAAGCTATGTGCTTCCTCATGGCATCTGATCAGGAGGCCCGATACGGCGGAGTTTCCACACAAGTGATGCTCAGTTTGATTTCCAGGTAAGGTAGCAACAGACAGATCTTGCTAATAGAGAATTACATATTTCCTTTTGCAAGTAAACTCTAGGTTTCTTACCCTGACATTGTGCAAAACTCCAGTTCTCGGTCAACTTTTTACCTCCTGCTTCCAATATGCGTTGATGATCTTTGCCGAAATCGATTATTTCACTGACAGTTGCAAAATGACCATTTTCTAAGAGTATTACTCCTCATTTATTGTTCCATAAAGAGGAACTTTCTCTCCTCTACTGGGGCTACTTGGCCACACTGAACTGCAGGATAATCGTTCAAACGTAGTCAGTAATTTTGACAGAAAATCCAGAAACAGAAATGAGACACCAGCAGTGCTTAGTGGGCAGAGCCAGAACTGACACTGATGAGGTGGTGGGGAGCATGTGGGAGCTGGGTGCACCCCCAAACCCTCCAGCATGTTCATCTGTTTAGTAGACATCTACAGCTGCTGGAGCACTGGTAAATGGAACAATGGTCAAAGCCACAAAACGTCAGAATGAGCCACTGGTTTCCCTTTCTTTCTTTTTTGTTTAATGTTTCACGGATTGATTTATTCACTATTGAATCATTTGGCTGCACTTTAAACTCCTTCAATAGTTTTCAAAACTCGTGGGGGCGGGGGCTTTTGGTTTCTCTGAATTCTACTCTCAGGCAACATTTTAAAAATGCACTTCTCAGTCTCTTTGTTCAGCTTTAACATTTTTAATTTCAAAATCAGTTTCAGGCAGTCTTGGCTGCCCCAATGGCTCCACGATGTTGTCATAAATTTTTAAATTTGTCTCCAGTGCTAAGTGAAATGCCCAAAATGAATGGTCAAAATGCACATTTTCCTTAATAACTTTGTTTGCACCCAAAAGTGATTTTTTTTTACAACTTTGTAAAACTTATTTCAGGGACTACTATCTGCAATCTATTTTTGCATTTAAATTTTTAAAATGTGTTTACATCCAAGACTGCTTTCTTTATATATTCAGCCATATTTCGCACATTTTTATTGCATCTTGACTTTGGATTTAAGTAGTTTTCATAAAGAAAAACGAAACTTCCAACAGCGACAAGGCCATGAACAATTTCTTTTACTGGCTATTCCTGAAAACAGCATTAAGATTTTACATGTTATCTTAAGATTGGAATGTGAAATAAAGAGGTGAGAAATCATTGCATAAATCATTTCCAAGTTCAGCGTTCCGCTCGTCAGAGGCGTGACTGTAGCTCCCACCCTGTGCCTGTTCCTTACTTTCGGATGGTGCTGTCACTTCAGTTGGACAAATCATTGTCAGAAAAGCGCTGAGTCCCTTGTTTGGTTATGCTTTGTTTCAAGCAGCAAAGTCACTAGTAAAAGGTGAAAAAGGAGAACTCAAAATGGGAACTTACTAAGGGTATCCTGCAGCACCCGGGGAGGCCTGCAGCAGCCTTCCTGGTCCTCCAATTTGTGTCAGCTATTTACATGGGGTCAGGGTAAGGGCTGAAGGCCACTCTAGGAGAGGGCCAGAATCCAGGATCAGACATATTCAGCCTGTTAACAGGCTGAGGGGGTTGTGGCAAATACCAAATACGGATAAAAGAAGTCTCTCCCTCCCTCTCTCTCTTCCTCTCTTTCAATCCTCCCTACCCAGATTCTAAACGTCCTTCCTATTTTGAAAGAGCATCCGTTGTTCCTGGAGTCTGGCCTTTACTCAGAAGACCGAGACACCCAACATCCTTCCCTTCCATTCTTCTTGGGCTTAAGTTCGCCATCTCCTGTGTCTGTTGCATGAAACCAGAACCCAGGCTGCACTGGGGCTCCGAAATATTAATCCTCCTAAAGGAAGAAAAGTCTGATGTTATGACAAACTTGGCAACTGGGCCTGAGAGTGGGAGAGGAATAATGGTTCCTGGCCCGCTGGTTCTTATTCAAGCTCCTTCCAAGCCAGTGATCGTGGCAACAAGAGCCAGGACACCCGGTGCTTGAGCAACTTGCTGTGGGCTCCCACCATCTCGGGCCAGGGCCACTCCCCTACCCATTTCCTGTGGAACCTGAGCACAGCAGCTCACCAGGTGGCAGCCTAAGGACAGCCAGAGAAGGGTGGCCTGGATCAGCCCCAAATAGTGGCCTGAAGACATATGAAAAAAAAAAAAAAGACAAACCAACTTATTGACAAAACAGAAACAGACTCAGACATAGAAAACAAACTTATGGTTATGGGGTGAGGGAAGGGGGTGTGGAGGGATAAATTGAGAGTTCAAAAATTTGCAGATACAAACTACTATATATAAAATAGATGACAACAAGTTTATACTATATAGCACAGGGAACCATATTTAGTATCTTGTAGTAACTTATGGTTTAAAAGATTGTAAAAAAGAATATATGTATGTTACTATATGACTGAAGTATTATGCTGTACACCAGAAATGGACACAACATTGTAAATTTCAATAAAAATATATATACAAAAAATAAATAAATAAAAGACACACAATACATGGAGGGCAGCTGCCTGAGCAGAACAGTGAGGGTGTGGCTTTCGTGGAGGCCCCAGGAGAGGCGGAAGTGGTGGCCAGAGGCCATGGCATAGGAAGCCTGAGCAAGGAGGCCATGCGAGAGAAGCGTCAAGGAGAGAGGCTCTGGAGACAGACTTCATGGAGTTTAGCATCAGCACTGCCACTTCCCTGTTGTATATCTTTGAGCGAGTAACTTCCCCCCTCTATGTCTCCATTTCCTCCTGTGTGAAATGGGATGCTATTAAGGGCACCTTCTTCAAAGGGTGGTTGTAGGGATTAAATCAACTCATTCTTGTACCACATAGTAATAGCAAGTACTCAGTAAACGTTGTCATTATTAGTGACTGACAAGCGCACTCCATCGTTCTGTGGAGGAAGGTGGGAAGAGGGGAGCTGTCCAATCAGAAAAAGTCCACTAGACATGTTAGGGTGACCTCATTTGAACCCACAGGCTGGTGAGGCTGAAGGATATTCAGAACACCTGAAAGCTCGGCTGGTTACCAGCCCTAATGCAGCCACGAGCAAACTGGATTCTCATGCACTGGGATGGGAATATAAGTTGTCGGGCAGTATCTATCTAGAGCTAAACATTTGCTCCTCTAAGACTCCGCTCTTCTATGCCTACATATGTACCCAAAAGAAATTCATGCATGTGGCCACCAAAAAACCCAGGCAAGAATGTTCATAGATGCAATTATGTAAAATAGCCCCAAAAAAGGAAAACTACCTAAATGCCCAGCAACAGTAGAATGGATAAACTGAATTGTGACATATATATATATAAATAAAATATATGTACACACATACAGTATATATGTATATAGTGGGGATGAGATATATATATGTATATATATGATATATATTTCATTGCATGATATATATATATATATGCAATTCTTCTTCAGCAATAAGAATAAACAAAATAAATACACCCAACCAACAACATGGATGAATCTCAAACACGATATTGCTCAAAAGACACCAAACACAAAAGAATGCTCACTGATGATTCCATTTGTAAAAAGTTCAAGTTCATAACCAAGCAAACCTAATTTATGCTCTTAGAAGCCAGTGCAGTGAAAGGTATCTGGGAGGGGACATGAAAGGCATTTCTGGGGTACTGGTGAAACTCTCTTTCTTGATCTAAGTGCTAATGGGTTTGTTCACTTTGTAAAAATTTATCATACTCAAATGATTTGTGTATTTTTCTCTAAGTATATTACAAGTCAATAAAGCATTACTTTCTTAAAATGGATGGAAACCATCGCTTTTAATTATTTCATGTTCAAGTAACTTACTTGCTTCTCCCCATTAAACTCCAGGCACAGCACTAACCACAGAGGTCCACGGTGGTCCAGACACAGCCCTCGCTCCTCAACACGGCACGTGTGATTGAGCCTCTGCCCTTTTGGGCCCAAGTCCCTCCCTCATGGCTGGCCTAGGTCTCAGGTTGCTGATGCCACCGAGCAATTTTCCAGCATGGGCCTGAGTATCAGAACTGCCAGAGCTGGCTCCTCAGCCAGAAACGTCCCTGTCTCCACTGGGCATGTCGGAGCCAAGTGTGCTATCAGCTCCTTCCCCTTCTTGCTCTGCGCCCTCCCACCTCCCATTTGTGTGTGCCAGATGCTGTGCTAAGCACTCTTCATGTATGAGCCCCAACTCAAGCTTCCTGGACCTTCCTTTACCAGGCCCAGCCTTCCGCACAGAACATCAGTGAGAGGGATTAGAGTGGAATTCGACTTGGCATTGAACAGATGTGGTTTTGTGTGCTGGCTCTAACTTGTTCTAGCTGTGTGACCTTAGGCAAGTCACTCCACCTGTCTGAGCCTTAGTTTCCTCACCTGGAAAAGGAAATTCTGCTCATACCCACTTCACAGGTTCGTTGGGGTTACCAAAGGGGCTAACACATGTAAAGTGCTTAGCACAGCACCTGGCAACCAGTAATTGGCAGTGACAATCGTTCAAATGATCCAGGGATATATTAACTTAAATTTCTCAGCCAACAGATGTGAACAGCCCAAACCTCACAGTGAAAGAAAGTCACAGCCAGAGAATGAGGGCAGGAGAGGCAGCCAGAGGCTGAGGGCAGAGGCATGGGCCCCCTTGGCACCTCCTTGTCCTCTGAATCAATGACTTGGAGAATTATATTAGGAGGACGTGGGCATTACTGGCAGGAGAATGGACTGTAGCCAATCTGAGAGCAACTGGAGGCATTCAGCAACATCAGGCCTGCTTATGACCTGGTGCAGGAGTCTGCAGACCTGCAGGCCAAACCTGGCCAGCCCCTGTTTCTGTAAATAAAGATTTATTAAAACATAGCTATGCACATTCATTTACGTATGACCTATGGCTGCTTTAATGTTGCATCAGCGGAGTTAGGTAATTGCAACAAAGCCAAAAATATTAACTATCTCACTCTTTATGGAAAGTTGGCCAGCCCCTGACCTAGGACCCAGGGACCCCACTCCTGGGGGCAGAAATCCTGCCGCTGGTCTGCGAGGGATGCTCGCTGCCACTTTGCCAATTAGGTGTCCACCTCCAAGGAATCAAAAAGTAAAATGTAGGCAATACACACTATGGAACACAATTAAAAACAAGGAACCAGATGCACATACAGCAGTATGGGCGGGTCTCAAAAATATTGGGCTAAGTGATAGAAAACAAAAAATGAGAAATAGAATAATAAGAATAGCTAACACTTTCTGAGCATTTAACACAGGCCAGGTAGTGATCTGAGTGCTTCTTTAAGTATTACCTCATTTAACCCTCCAGACAGGTCCACGATGTGGGAACAAATATATCATCCCATTTCACAGATGGAGACACTGAGGTACCAAATGGCTAAGTAGCAGCTAGCAAGTGACAAAGCTGGTGTTTTGAACTCAGGTAGTTTGAGCCCAGAGCCTGAACTCTTGACTGCTTCATGGTATAGAACATAATACTTCTCTATATATTAAAATCACGTATGTTAGAATGGTACATTTTATGTTATGTGTATTTCACCACACTAAAAAAAGAAACACACATCCATGTAAAAAGCAGCATCATGTATTTAAGGGTATTTACCAACATGTGGGAAGGCTGCCTCCATGCTGGCAGAATCGGGGGTGGGGGGGCAGGGATGAAAGATGGGGTGTAAAACACAAACAAGCAATAGTAGCCTGCTACGACCTGAGCAGGGTGATAAACTCCATTCTGCGCACTTAAGAGCCATACTTTTTTCAGCTTTAAAATGTTTAAAGAGAATTCCAGAGCTCCAAGTCCAGTGTGAGGGGCCAACGGGAGGCTGTGGCCAGTGCTGCCAGCCGCCTGGTCCCCCACCCTCATCGCCCTCCCCCGCAGCCCAGCGGCTCAGTGGGCCGTCCCAGCAGCCAGCAGCAGCGCGGGCACCGGGGCGGGCACGGTGGGCATGGCCAGGCACCGTGGGCTGGCTGCCTTATCGCGCCGGACAGAACAAACAGCGTGGGGCCTGACACGGGCCCTCCCCGTGGCCACAGCAGGACAGCCGGCTTTTTTTTCCCTGACCATCTTTGAGCTCGAGATCAGACACAGGGAAAGATTAAAACAAATATGAATTTAATCAAGGGATTCTGCTATCCTGGGGTGGAAACAGGAGCCTGCTGACATAAAGAGAGGCTGGAGCGCTGGGGAGCCAGAGTCGAATCAAAGCTGCTTGCTTACCACTAACCGCTCAGATGATCCATATCATAACAACAAAAAAGAAAAACAATTATTTATTCTTTTTGATGTTGCAGCTCAGCAGCAACTTGCTTTTTGAAGAGAGCAAGGTCAAAACCAAGTTATTGTTTTTGCCTGAAACTTTGACAGGAACTCCAAGTTCTTCCGTGTGACCTACTTACATGAGGGATGTGGGAAACTTGGAGATGCTCATTTCTTCTGGGCCACGGATTAGGGCTTCCTTTCTTCTCCTGCCCTCCCTCCCTCCTCCTCGCCATCCCTCACCATCCTGCGCACCCCTCTTTTCCCGTTAAGGACCTGAATAAGATGGCATGGGGAACACAAAGGCCGCCAAGCGGAAGTTCTGTCTAGAACTAGAGCCGAGCTCTCCAGACGCTCTCCTCCAGGCCAGGCCCAAGAAGTCACCCTTCTGCTCCCCAAGTCACTCCTCAGACACTTCTACGCACCCCCGCAGGCCAGGGATACAGCCAGAAGCAGATCAGAAGCGGCCCAAATAGCATTTACCTTTCATGAGAGCAATGTGATTAAATAAGGTTCAAATTCAGGGGATCTATGTAACCACAGGGGTTCATGAGAAAACAGGCTCCCATAATCCAGACCAGGCATCCAGAGGCATCCGCTCTGTGGAAGTGGCATTTAAGCTAAACCTAAAGGATGATTCAGGGTCAGCCAGGGGAAGAGGGGGGACATATAGGGGCAGAGAGAAAGCCTGGTTTAAGCCAGCAGCTAAAAGAAAGCGAGTTTAAGGAACTGAAGGCAGTTCTGCCCTGTGGGATTCAGGGTGTTAAGTCAGGGTGCATGGAGACTGAAGGTTGGACTGGGACCAGCTCCTGTGGGGCCCTTGTTAGGCCACAGCAAGGAGTTTGAGTTTCCGCTTCACCAAGATGTGGAGCCACAGCTGAGGACTTTCGGCAGGGAGCTAAGTGGCCAAGGTTGCTTCAGAAGGAGAGGTTGCAGGGTTGCGAGACTGGAGGTGAGAGGGGATGCTGGCAGGGGCCTGAGAGGTGTCAGGGGAGATGGAGAGAAGTGTGGAAAGCTTTGGGAAGGATGCACAAGAGGACCAAAACAAGACCCTGTGTGGACAAGGGAGAGAGGGGTTCGTGCCAGTGTCTGTCTTCACTGCCTGAGAGGAGGCATGCTAGGCAAGGAGGTTGGGGGATGATAAGTTACATTTTGAGTTTGAGGGTCCAGGTGGAGACCTCTGGTTGGATGCATGGTTCTGGGGCTCAGGAGACAGGTGACTGGGCATGCAGATTTAAGAGGACACAGCAATTAATATATACAGAATAGATAAACAACAAGGTCCTACTGTGTAGCACAGGGAACTATATTCAATAGCTTCAGATAGCCTATAATGAAAAAGAATATGAAAAGAATATATATAAGTATATGTGTATAACTGAATGCTGTACACCAGAAATTAACACAACATTGTGTGTTATATTAATCTATTATACTTCAATTAAAAAAAAAAGAGGACATGGCACCTGTAGACCCCACTGTCTCTAACTTCCCTTCAGCCCTTAGCTGATGCCTCCTTGGATCTGGATTTTCACATTGATTACTTGTCCAGATGTTGAAACCCTGGCGAGCCCTTCATACTGTGCCAAGCCCTGGGGGAGGGGGGAAAGGTACAATCAGACACAGTTCTAATGCCAACAGATTTGTCTCGATCAGAAGCCAAGATGGGGGACACACTGTGTCCCAGAATGGGTTCCCCCAAAGCAGAGCCTGAGATAAGACTTATCAGGGAAGCAGGTTATCAGGGAAGTGGTCCCAGGAAGCACCAGTAGGGACCTGGGGAAGTGAGCAAGAGAAGGCAGCCAATACAGGATAGGTTACTGAGCAGGTGATCACTGTGAGTGAAAGGAGTTCACTCCCAACCAGACTCCTGGGACCTGCCTGAGGGTGGCCCACCCAAGGGGTGATAAAGCTGAGAGATTCATCTCATTTCCCAGCAGTCCTCCACGAAAGGGGCTACTCCTGGGACACTCCAGGCCTGTCCCACATGGAGCTGTCACCCTCCTGCATTCAGAGAACCAGCTCAGAGAGTTGCACAGTTCTTTGGTGAGAAGCCAGCGTTAGGAGCTGGGAATGGCCAAGGCATCTGGGCAGGGCACCCACCATGTCTGCTGTATGGAGCAAATCACCCAAATCAGTGAGTTCCCAATAAATGAATGGATTTTCACTATTAAAAAAAAAGAATATTTTCTCCAAACTCCCCAACCACAAGAAGGAAACATCAGAGGGAACGAGAAAAAGCAAGAAATAAACATAATATGACCCTATTCCCACCCCATCAAGGACCAGACAGAAGCCCAGAGACACATCTGGAAATATTCCAGAGAAACACCTCCATGTCCAGAGAACAGCAAAATGGTGTCATTGAAAATATTAAGGATGTTTATTCCATTTCTTGCTTGAGGGAAATGAGTAAGGTTGCTTTCAACGAAGGAGTAGGATGCTGGGGGAGAAGGAGGTCCGGAAGCCGGTGGGGGTCCCCAGAGCCTGGCCTGTTGGACACTTCACTCTCTGCTGGCAACTTGCCAGCAGCCCCCATAGCAGACCTTACCATTTCCACACCAACTGGCACAACTTGCAACTTCTAGCCCTTGTACCTCTTCCTCTGGCAACCAGAGCCCTGTCCAGAAGTGCCCGAGAATTACTATTCCCAAGGGAACGGCCCAAACCAACAATGGACAGGGAACTGGTGGGCGGGCACCCCAGCCCTTTGCCCCGATGGGGTAATGCAGAGGCCTGTGCTTCACGCCACTTCCAGCAGTCCCAGTGGTACCCAGCTCCAAGGGCTCATTGTCGCAGCTGGCTTGAATATACGCCCTCTCCCTGCCATCTGGAGTGCTGAACTCAGCTCAGACCAGCTCATAAGAACCTTTTCTCCCCATCTCTTCCCAGCTCCTCATTCAGTTCCATCACACCAGTAGCTTGAAGTCAACTACAGTGGGAACTTCTACACCATGAAAATTGGCAGACACTAGAAATCAGGGTGTTTTTGTTTGTTTTTTTTTTTTCCAAAAAGCCAGTTTACCAGCTTAACACTGCTCATTTTCCTACTCCCCTGTAAGTGTTTCTTGGCATCACCTCCCAAATAAATTAACCTTGCTCAGCATCTGCTTCTGGTGAAACAAAAAGGAAAGCAGCTCCCCTGAGTCTGGGGACCAAGAACAGTCACCTAGCTCACAGGGTGGTGTCACAGAGACAGCAGCAGGCCCTTTTCCAGTCCTTACTTTCTACTCCAGCCTCCTCTCCTGCAGGCCCTCCTTCCCCCACTACATACTCAGCCCAGCCACATACATCCCCCACCCTCCCCAAGACCCTCAGTGGACATCTATTGTTTATAGCCTCTCAGTAACCATTCTCTTTCTGTTGTTGACATCACCTTGATTGGCTTTTTTTGTTTTGGGGGGGGGGGGGTTAATTAGGTTTATTTATTTATATATTTATTTTTTTAATGGAGGTACTGGGGATTGAACCCAGGACCTTGTGCATGCTAAGCACGCACTCTACCACTAAGCTATACCCTACCGCCCATCGGTTTTCTTTAGGGAAGGAGTTAAGTTGTTTCAATGGTCCCAATTCGTCTCCCCTCTCCACATCTAAACCTTCACCATAAGACTTCATAGTTTATCCCACTAAAGAAGACTGGTGGGACGTCAATCAGTTGCTGTGGGCAGCCATCTTGCCACTACAAGGGAAGTGGCTTTTAGAGAACAGAGCCATTGTGTGCTGGTTGAACTAGCTTGCCTGAAAGATGAGAGAAAAGAAAAGAAAGAAAGGGAAAGGAAATGAAAAGAAATGAAAGGAAATGGAAGGAAGGAAGGGAAAAAGAAAGAAGGAAAGCAATCAAGCCCTGGTCTGCAGCATTTGCCAATTTCCGTGACATAAATACCCCCACCATGGCCAATTTCATGCTACCAATGATTTAACAACACTTCCCAAAATTCCTGAATGTTTTACAATTGGCTCCAGCACACCCCTGAAATGGAACCTATACCGTGGAAAACAGAGCCAAAAAATGGAGAGATAGACAGTATCCTGGTAATACTATTTGAGCCTCTGGATCTAATCATGTCTGAAATTCATTAGACTTTACTCTCACGTGAACCAACAACTTCCTTTGTTTTTTTCCTTAAGGCAGTCTGATTTGGGTTTCTTTTATTTGCAATTGAAAAGAGACTGACTAATAAACACCCCCTCATGCTCCTCCATGCTTCCATCACTTGAGAAATAATAATAAATAATTTTTAAATAATAACAGTAAGACTTTACTGAACACCAACTACATGCCAAACACTTTATAGAAAAGTTCCGCCAATAATCTTCATATCAGCCTTACAAGAGAGACATCATTGGGTCCACTTTTCAGATGAGCAAACTGAGGCACAGAGAGGTTGAGGGACTTACCTTAAGGTCATCCACTCGAGCCAGAATGAGAATGCTGGTCCAGCTGACCCTAGAACCTGTGACTTACCCACCTCCCTCTCACCCTGACCACCAGCCTGTTCTTCTGCCTATAATGTTTCTCACCTCTTCTTCACCTCGTAGACTCTGACTCATCTTTCAAGCTAAGTATCTGCCCAAGATCACCAAGACAGAGCATTGCAGAGCCAGGGTGTGTACACTGGTCTTTAGCCTACTCAATCTCCTGCTATTTTCACTTCGCCAATGACTTCTGAAGAATGGAGTTTCTGGTTCACGTAATTGCCCAGAGAACTCTGAGTAAAGCAGAAAGAAAAATGTTGTTTCAATTCTGCATAACTGAAGTGCTCACTGGTGAGCAGTCAGTAAACCATGGGCCTCAGAGCCAGTGAGTGAAACCACCTCTGGCCCAGGATGGATTTTGCTGGCAGCCAAGCCCTCAAAATCAACATGGTCTCTTGGAATATCCTTCTTTCTCCTGACAGTGGAGAAATGGTTAGCCACCTTTGGTTCATGCTAGTATATTGGATCCTGGTGGATCCTGCACCTTCCCTCAAAAATGGCTTCTCCCAAATGCCTAGTCCCTGCTGGTGGTGTCACCAACCTCTCAAGGACTGAGGCCATGACCACTCCTTTCTCCTTTGCTCTTTCCCTTCCTTCTGAGCACACACAGGCACACATACAGTGTGTCATTGCAGCTGCATGAGTCTCAAGACTCTTGTCAACTCAAATTCATGGTCTCGGGTACCTGCAATGTCCAGGGGTATGTGGATTCAGGAGCTCCAATGATGGCGTCAGGACTTACTCTCTCCCTCTGTTACTCTGCTTTCTTCTGAGTGACTCCAATCTGCCTCAAGGGGGCACCCAAAGCTCCCTAAGTCTACAGGAAAATAGAATTCCCTTTCCCTAACTCATCTTACAAAAAGAGTGGGCCTGACACTTATTGGCCCAAATTGAAACACATGGCCATCCTTGAACCATTTCCTGTGGTCAAGGGATGGTATATGGTTAGCTTAGGACAGGGTCACATGCCATGCCCTAGATCTGAGTGTGAAGTCAGTCCCACTCAGACTACATAGACTTGAGTTTGGAGGAGGAGCGGTTTCCCCAACGAAAATAAGGAGGTTTTTACCAGAAGAAGCAAGGGTGAATATTAACATAAAAACAACAAACTCCTACGATATCCATGTCCAGTCTAGGCCACCATCTAACTCTAGACAGCCATTACTTCTCACCTGGTCTTCTGACCAACTCTCTGACTCCAGCCTCCCCATCTTAACCATCCTCTACACAGTTCTGAACCTTTCAACATCCACTCAAAAAGAAAAACACAAACACACACTTCAGTAGCTCTCTGTTGTCTAATCCATAAAATTCCAAGGTTCTAGACCTGAAACTCCAGACCTTCCGTGCTCTGACCCCAACAGAACTTGGCAGCCTCATATCCTCCAGTTTTCCTTTCCCCACTTACCTGACATTTCAGCCAAACCAAACTAGCTGCTATTCTTCTAACCTGTGTTTTCTCTCCTCTGAGCCTTTAGCTCATGCTGTGCCCTTCACGTGAAATGCTCACCTATTCCCCTCTCTGTTTCTCTGAGACCTTGAAATCAAGCCCCGCTCAATGGCCACCACCAAAGGGAAGGCTTGTATTCTGCTGAATCCACTCTTGCCTCTGACACCCAACCCTTCATCATCCGGTCTTCCTCAGCGTTCTTCCCATGGTGTGGCTTCTTTAAGGAAACTATGAGCTCCTGTGAGTGACAGTGTTGTGAGCATGAGTTCAGGCCTCCGAGGCAATCAAGCCAGCCTTGCCATTGATGGCAAGAAACCCAACTCAAACGCTTTAAGTGCAAACAGCAACTGGCTCAGCCATGTGTACACACACGCAAAATGGAAGTAGCTGGCCAGCCAGGTTCAGGGCTTCATTCTCTCTGTCTGTCCCCATCTCTTCACGTCTTATTTCTACATTCCTTGACCTAATGGACTCCTTTCCTCCTACTGTAGCTTCCTTTATGCTGTAGTGATTCCAGCTTACAGCAGCCTTAGAACTTGTGTCTCAGAGGATGGGACACCATCTCTTCTCACAGTTCTAGCAACAAAATTCTGGGAAGGACTCTGGCCTGGTCTTGGTCCTATAACCCCCTGAGCCAATCAATCAATGTGGCCTGAGGAATGGGGTTCTCTGATTGGCCACACCTGTGTCACATGGCCACACACCCCCTTAGAATTACACAGAATAGCCCCCCCAGGAAAGAGGGCCTGTCGTCAGAAGACAAGGAGAGAGGGAGAAAAGACAGCCATTTACCCCAGTACCCACCACAACACCCAAGCATGAGGATTGGTTCACATAGTGGATTATCAGCTTAGTTGTTGCTGACAGTGATGGCTGAAGAGATCTCGGAGGGGCCAAAAACAACACTGGTTCACATTTGTTGAATGCAAGCGTGCCAGGCCCTATCCTAAGCACTTTACATTGATTCCTCATGACAACCTTATGAGCTAAGTACAATTATTAGTCCCATATTACAGATAAGAAAAGTGAGCCACAAAAAGAGTAAGTCATTTTCCCAAGGCCCCCCAGCTAAGAAGGTGAAAAGCCAGGATTCAAACCTCAGGAATGCAGTCCCAGACCTGGACTCCTCGCTGTGCAATACCTTCGACAAGGGGGTGTTGGGTGTCAGGTGTGCACCATACACACAGGAGAGCAGGGAGATACCCACCTTACATGGCTTGTACCTCTTATCTGCCCATATTCTCCTTCATTAAAATAGTCCAGGGGCCTGGCAGGCAGATTCTGCCTGGCTCTGTCTCAAGGGAGGAGGTGTGATGAGACACCCAGCCCTTGCCACTGCACCATCCCCTCCCTTTCCAGTTGGCCTGCATCCCTCAGTTTCCTGGAGTTCTCCACCTCTTGGCAGCCCCAGCTCCTTGCTCAGCAACAGGTGCAGCAGGGAGATGAGGCACCAGAAGTGCTGGGAGGCTACGGAGGCCCCAGTGCCAGGAACAGAAACCAGAGCCCCAGGCCAGGACATCACTGGAGAGGGATGGGGAGAAGACAGACAGGCAGGCAAAGTGGAAGACACACAGCGAGAGAGCAAAGGCAGAAAGTGAGAGAAAGAGATGGGGCCGCCCCCTCCCTTACCCTTCCCGCAGGCTCTCACCTGTCAACACATCTAACTCTCCCCTCTCTGGGGCTGAGAACAAGATGGGGAAACCAGGAGACCTTTTAACACCAGCAGGTAAATGCTGGGCGGCTACATTTCTTTGGTTTCAGTTTTCCTCAGTTCTCATACGCATGGCAAGAGCCTCCACAGAAGTGAGTGAAAACACACCCCCAGGGTGGGGAGAATGACCCTCATGTGACTGCAACCTGGGCAATGGCCCTGATGCTCTGGGAGCCCCAGGAACACCTCTCGGCCAAGCCTCCAGAAGCCAAAGCCCATGGCAGCTAAGCCCTGCCAAGTGGCAAAGGGAGGAGGCGGAGGAACAGCGTGGAGGGGACGCGTGAGACCCTGCCCATCTCTGCCATCAGGATCTGAACTCTCCTCTGACCCCACGCCACACAAGTCCCCCATTCTCTCAGAATATCTGAGTCCTCCTGTGGAACATGGACTTGAGGTCTTGCTTTGTTCCTAATCAGCTGTCTGACCTTGGTTAACCCCTTCCTCTCCCAGGACCTCAATCTGCCACCTCTAGTGAGGGACCACTTTAGGGCAAGAACTCTGTGGGTCTTCACCAACCTTCAAAGCCAGCGATGCCCTTGCAAGGATGCTGCTCAGTGCCCCCCAACTGTTCACCCTGCCCCTCCCCTGGAAGCCCCCCTACACTGTCCAGCTTTCTGCCTCCTCCCTGCCTGCCTGTCAAATCATAGCTGGCCATTCCCTCGAGGCCTCGCCATGTAGCTGACCAACCATCCGCGCAAACTAAGCCGACCATGGGGAGATGAGAGGTGAGACAGAAGCTGAGAGCAGCCTCGTGTGCTGCCCCTGCTGGAGAACACGGCGGCACTGGACGGGCTTGCTCTTTTGGCTGATGGCGGGCATTTAAGACAGTGCGTGCCACGGAAAGACAGCTGTAAGCTCCCCCACCCCTCTGCGTCCCCGAGAGCAAAGCTGATCCCCGAAAGAGAGAGCGTATATGGGCAGAATTGCAGGTCAGAAAACCCCTCCCCGGGTCCTGAGAGAAAGACCTTGAAACCTTGAAGAAGGGCGAGTGGGAAGGGATGCTGACCCACGGGCACCTTGGCCGTCTCACGGACGACAGGCGTTGGCAGCCAGCGGGGCGGCTTGGGCCCTTACATGACGGAGCAACGCATCACACAACCACAGCCTGCGCCAAATGTCAGCTGTGTGGTGCAGCCCCCCACCCCCATTCCCCAAAACCAAAGGCGTCCCTTCCAGAGAAGAAAGAGGAGGGAGCCGCATCATTAATAGCGCTGCCGGCAAGGTAAAGGCACCCGCCCGCTCGGAGCACCCTCGCCCGTAATTATGCCAGCCAGGCTTTCATCCCCACGCACCCGCGGAAAGTTTATTGTTGTATTTCGGCCTTTTTCAGTCTCCTCTGCCTTTTATGCAAGGGGAAGGGTGCTGAGGGGTCAAAGCATCCTCCCCCAGCTCCTCTCCCTGCTTCAGTCCTTTTAGAAAAACACCCAAAGCCATAATTTGTCTTAGAATTTCTTTTGAAACAGCTACAAGAAAGACTAACGACTGCTCTTTTCCCTCTGTTTCTGATTCCAGCCATCCCTTTATCTGGCTTTCATTAGAGCCTCGGCCGCGCCTCTTTTGTGGGAGAGACTTGAGGGAGCCGAGGCAGTTTCCCAGCCGCTGTGATGTTGCTAAAGATTAAAAAGGAGCTTTGAAGCTGCACCAGTTCTCTCTGCGCCCCCTCGGTACAGGACCTCAGAAAGACCCAAGCCATCTGGCAAACCTGACATAAAGACAAAATAAAGTGATTGAAACAGTCTCTTCAAAGCCACAATGGCAGATTTGTTGATTTGGGCGTTATCTTTCATGCGAGGCCCTCAGAAGTCACCAGAACACCTAGGTAATCTCGGGCAGGCCTGACTGGAGTGGATGGAGCCTTCCAGGACAAGGCTCGGAGAGGGGCCCGGCCAGGCCAGGCGGGGCTGAGGGATGGACCGAAGGCCCCTGGAGACGGGCCCTGGCAATGTTTTCCAGTGCGGCCTGCTCACGCCGGCCCCTGTCTGGGGTCCTACCTCAGGAGGGGCGCCTGCCACCGGCCAGACAGAGTCAGGACAGGGCAGGATGTGATGCGAGGCTGCCCTGAGCAGGAGGAGAGTGGCGGGGAGATGAAAGGCCGCTGCCCTAATTGCAACCGACAGCCGGTTAGTAACACCCTGGCAGCTTCCATATCAGAACCTGCTTCTCACGGCTCCTGGCTGCGTGAAGCCTGGGCAGATGGCTGTCTGCCAGGGCCCCTGGGAGGGTCTCCACTGGCCAATGGGAGCCTGGGACAAGTGAAGATCCTGGAGGAATAGAACCAAAGGCAGCTGTGACCTGGTCCTGCATTAACGCTCTGGCTGGTGCGCGTGTAACCCAGAGCGTGGCCCTCTCCGGACCTCAGCTTGCCCTTCTGCAAAAGGGACGGGGCCCACCTTCATGGGCAGAGTTTCTCTTATCCTGTTGGGTAGCAGTGCCCAGAGCCCAAAGCCTTGAGTCATGGGTGCTCCACCGGCCTGGATGGGGAGCCTGCAGGAGGTGGTTCCAAAGCCAGTGCTACAACTGAACAGACACCCCCCACCCCATCCCGCACTGAGTTTCAAGCCAGGAATTTGGGGGATATCACCCTGAATACCGACTCCTCATGTAACCTCAGACAAATCATTCCCCTCTCAGTGCCTCAGTTGTCTTAGTAGTAAAATTTGAGAGTTGGAGTTCACCAGAGATATTCAGGTGCTGGGGAGAATTGGGTTCCATGAACATTCTTAGGGGGTCAAGGTGAGGGCAGAGAAAGCTGAGTGCGCCATCCTCTGAGTTCCCTCTCCTCTGCTTATATCTGTTAAACCCATTGGGCTTCAGGTAAAATTTCCTGGATTTTTTTTTAAGGTTCTGTTGATAGAAACATACATGTAATTTTAAAGCCACAGGTATAGAGGGTCTGTTTCTCTCCTTCCTTCTGACCTCCTTGAAGCTGTGATTCTAATTGGACCCTGATGAGTTCAGCTAAGAGCTAAACTTTGTTCTACCCAGTTTTAACAAAATGATGAATTCATGGAGTATGACCATTGTGGGTCTGAGTATAGCTCAGTGGTAGAGTCCGTGCTTAGCATGCACAAAGGTCCTGGGTTCAATCCCCAGAACCTCCACTTTAAAAAATTTTTATAAATAAATAAATAAATCTAATTACTGCCCCCTCCCCCCGCAAAGAAAAAGCTTGAAAAAAAAAAAAAAAAACAGAAACAAAGTGTGACCACTGATCAGCAACCAAATTGAAGACCTACTCTGCACTCCCACCCAGGAGACTACTACACCTGCCTGTTACTAGAAAAGATACCTAAGGGATGTCCACACTAACAGGGGGATGTGATAAACTGTCATCTGCTTTCTAGAAGGAGAGGGCCACTGGTCACAAGCCTGGGGGACAACTCACTTACCCCCATCTTTTTTCACCTACCTCCTCTGGCCAGATGCAGCACCAGGATCCCAGCTCCTCTTCCACTGCCCTGTCCCCTTTAGAAGACCCAAAGAGGAAATTTCTCATCACAGCTGGCCGCCAACCACCCTTCCTTCCTCCTAGAAGCACAGCTGGCCCTGGCGCCAGGGTGGGAGGCTCACAGCAGAGGTTTCCTGGCATCTCGGCAGTGATGTGCCAGCATGAGATTAGGCTGTTATGTCCTCCCAAAGAGAGGGAGGAAGTCCAGGTCTGGGAAAGGCAGAGTGACAGAAGAGCACATGTGGGAGGGGACAGCTGCCCCAAAACCCCAGATGGGAGTCTTCCAAGTAGACAAAACTTCTCTCCTTTTCTAGCCATGCCTCCCCATCTCCTCTGTCTGGTGAACTCCTACTCATCCTTCAAAACCCATATCCAATATCACTTTCTTTGAAGCTTTTCTGAGCTTCCCTCTCCCTCAGTTCACAGGCCAACTTCATACACACTTGTCTTAGCTAGCTCTGAAAGTAAATGACAGTAATTTTTCCATGAAGAGGATCCATGTCTGGAAATCAAAGGACCTCAGTTCAAATCTCAACTCCCTTATTTACCAGCTCTGAGATCTTGGACAGGCTCTGAGCTCCAATTTCCTCATCTGTGAAGTGGAGAAAGTAAAATTTATCCTCTAGGGTTGTTCTGAGGATTAAATAAGGTAATATACACGAAAGAACCTGAAATTGTGTCCAATGCATAGAGGCACTCAAGAAAAATGAGCTTCATTCCTTCCCTAGCAGAGGGTGAGCATCTCAAGGGCAGGAGCCAGATTTTCATTCATTCATTCATCAGCCAGTCATTGTCACTGAGTTCCTGTTAAGAAGAAAACCCTGGGCCAAAAGCTGGGTTCTACAGCAGGTCACAAGACAGACACTGTCCAGGTGCCCATCAATCTCACCATTGGTATTCCCTGCCTGTGAATCTCCAGCACCCACTTTGGCGACACTGTCCCCACCCTTCCCAGGTGGTTGCTAAGGGCAGGTCTGCAGAGTCCAGGATGAAAGTCACCTGTCCCCTAGAATTGTCAGCAGACTTTTCTCCTACACTAGGCATCCTTTGCAGACAGAGCCTTGTATGAACATTCTGGGAGGAGAGAGATGAAGAGATACCATAACCCCACTCTCAGGGAGCTCCTGGTCTGATGGCGGAGACACTCATCTCATCCCTTGGAAGTTTTCAGCCTGATGGAAGAGACAAAGAATACATAGTTCTCAACATTGAAAACTCCCAGTTTGATGGAAGAGTCACATTTTCCTGATTTGGGGAACTCCTAGTCTGAGAGCAGACAACAGAGTCATATTTTCCTGGAGACTGGTGATTCTTACTTTGATGACAGAGACACCTTCATCCCTGATTGTGGAACTCCCAGTCTGATGGGGGAGACACATGGCTCCTGATCTTGGCCCAGTCTGTCACTGATGGGGATGAGATTGTTCCTGTCGCAGGAGGGCACCTCCTCTCCTCCAACAGGAGAGGCAGTCTGCCCATAGATAGCTTGAGAGTCAGATAAAACAACATGCATGGAAAAAAGAGATTAATCTAGAGTCCTTTTAAAAAGTTAGCTGTGCAGTGTCTCTGTCTGTCTGTCTGTAGCCTCAGAAGTGATATTCCTGGCTCTGCAGATACACCATCCTAATACGCAGGCCTGGACATAAATGGCACAGAATCGTCTGCCTCACAAGCATCCGGCCAAGCCCCCTCACCAGAGGATCCAAGCCAGAGCTGGCCTGAGGCCCCCATCGCTGGCATCTTATGCCAGTCTTGCCAGAGGAGACTTTCTCACGATCAGGGACATCTGGGCTGGCCCAGCTCCCAGAGGCCACTGACATGAAAAGCGAGGGGCTTGGCGGAAACACCATCTGCACATCATAAAGCCTCTTGGTGGTTCCCAGAAGCTGCCTCCAGCTGCGGCTGTGCTGTCCGGAAAAGCAGAGGAAAGGACTAAGTGGCCAGGAGGGGGAGAAGGAGAGGGTGGCCAAGAGGAGAGAGCTGGGCTGGAGATCTTCAACCCAGCACCCGACACCCTTTGTAAATGAATGTCACCTGTTTGTCTCCCTGTCACTGCCCAGAACACAGGTCATGCCTATCCCTGAAGGTGACTCGGTGACGTGGGCAGTGCACAGTAGTGGTCATGCACTCAGATTCTAGGGTTGTGCAGCCTGGTTAAATACCAGACCCACTCTCCAGGTGAGTGAATGGGCTTTGCTGAGCCCATTTTCACACTGTACATTAAAGACAGTAATAATCGCACCCGTGATCTTCGGGTTGCTATAAAAATTTAAAGAAATTATATGTATGTTGAGCTGTATACTTAAGATTCCTGCACTTGTTACACTCTGATAACATTTCGTTATAAAAGAGGTAATGTGTGTCTTGTTCCTGATTTAAAGAAGTGCTCAGTCACTATTGGCTCTTAATATCACTCTCTTCCGTCCCAGTCACTGTCCTGAGGCTCTGGGAGCCGGTTGCTGAAAGGGGTGGAACTGTTCGGGATATTTCATTGGCCACCTTCCCCAAGGCCCCGCCTCCCAGCACCACAGCCACAGCTGATTGGACAAGAGGTGGGACCTAGCCCAGGGGAAGCGATGTATTGGCAGTTGAGCAGAGCCTGTCAGCTTCTCCGTGAATTTGAACTGGGGTGAGTCTGTTAGGTTGTGTGGATTGGTATTCCTCTGAAGAACAGAGGAAGGAGGCAGAGAGGAGGAGAAAGAGACAGATAATTGAGAACAGAAGAGATGACTAAGAGACAAAGAGATGAGAGGCTGGGAGAGGCCTCCAGTCCCCGGTTTGGGGCTCCCACGTGATTTCCCAGTAGAAAAAGGCTGCTGCGTATCTCCCGACTTTGGAGCCTGAGATGAGTCCTGCCAAGAAGCACAAACACGCGTACACATACCACTCTACCAACATTTAAACACTCCTTTCTACTTTTTCTTTACAATTCCCAGCCCATATTCGAACAACTTCCAGAGTGGTAAATCCCAAAGGAGACTAATTTTGTTGAGTGGGTGCAGAAGCTAAGAGAACGGAGGTGAATCATTCTGGACAACAGAATTTTGGGAGAGGGTAGAGAGAAAAGAGGGGAGGTAGCTGGCTGTAGGAGAGAAAATACCAGTGCACAAAGAGATCTCATGGGGAATTTCATAGTGTCTGAACTGTGGTGTATGATCCTTATAGCAAAACTTCATTAAAGTCACCTCACCTGCCATCTCAGTTCTGCTCTCCTCCATTGTCTGCTCCATTCTTGGAGGGACTGCCCCTCGTGTCTGGCGAGACAGGTGCCGGCAGCTCCTAGAGCTGCATCATCTCTTAATCACAGGCAACAGGTGTCTTGGTTTGGGCTCCCCCAGCAGCAGATCCTGAGACAAGGATTTGAGTACAAGTGGTTTATTGGGAAGTGATCACAGGAAACACTGAGAGGGGAATAGGGAATTGAGCCAGGGAAGGAGAAGAAGCCAATAAAGGGTGTGTTACTGAGCCAGTTATCTCTGCGGGCATCCAGAGCCTAATCTCACTGGGGAGCTGTGAGAAATAGGGTAGAGAATGCACCTCAAAGGGAATTGGGGCATTTATCTACCAGCTCCCATCAGCCATTGGTTGAGGGCTGCTCTGGGGATGGACTTAGGATTCCTTACATTTTGCACACGAGGCATGACATTCTGCTCACCTCAGTCCCATTCCTAGCTGCTCCTTGGTGGCATTGACTCGGCACTCTGGCCTGCTGCATGTGTCAGCATAGTGGGCTCCAGCAGCCTGAGATAGCCCTCAGGCAGAGTCCCAAGGACTGGCATTTGAAAGTTCAGCCAGTGTTCATGGAAATGACAGATGCCAATGACCTGTGGTGGAGGCACAGACAGCAGCTACTCTGCAAAAGTCTCATTGTATCTCAGAGATTCTGATTGGGTCATGCGTGCATCACTGGACCAATATCTGAGGCTAGAGGGATGTGTTACGCTGGTTAAATTAGTCATGGAGTTAGGTAGGAAGGCAGTGGGCATGAGAGATTGGTGAGGAGGTGTTCCCTCTGTCTTCATTGAAATGGGTGAGGATGGACCAAGCAGCTCTCAGAAGGTGAGTGGATGCTGGGTGGCCAGAAAAACAAAACATGCACAATACACTCCTCAAGCCAAAATTGCCAAGTTAATTGGAAGGTAAGCAGGTTGCATTTGGCTTTCCAAGAGCCCTTCTAGCCGAAACTTTGAGCTGGCCACTTGCCCTTGTCAGAATAGAAAGCATTAATTGAGTGCTGATTTGGGCCAGACACAGTGCCAGGCTCTGAGGGGGCACACACGAAAAGGCACCACTTCTGTCCTCTGAAAGCTCCCAGCAAGGGTAGCAGTTGGGGGAAGAAATGACAGTGAGGACTGTTTCATCTACCATCTCATCAAATCTGTTCATGAGATGCCCCTCATTGCAACACACACACTCTTTATGAACCACCGAGAAAAACTAAAAGCCACCAATTAAATTATATTACACCATGAATTGTAATGCCTTCCAATTTCAGAAATAGGGAATGTAAAAAAAAAAAAAAGCCCATCTTAGAACTGATGGATTATGGTCATACTCTTATAGTTTGTAAAGGGTTTTTTTGCTGACATTATCCCAGAGATGCTCCCTACAAACCTGCTATTTGGTAAGATCACTGCTATTTTCCATTCCATGAAACTGCACTCAGAGAAGTCAAGTGACTTGCCCAAGGTCACTCAGCTACTAAATAGTCAAAAGGGGACTGCACCCCAGGTATGTCTGGTTGCAGAACCAGGACACCACAGCCTGCCTGGCAAACTTCTTTGACTCCTGGTTCTTCTTTTTAAAAAGTGTGGACTCCTCCCATATCCACTTCCGTCCTGCTCGAAACCAACAGGGCGCCCAACCAGCACCACTTCCTTTCACTGCCACCACCCACACACTCAAGCTTGAGATATTTCCATCCCCAGGACTCCTGCCCCTTAGAATATCTTCAGTTAAAACTGCTTGGTAACAGTTCATGTGATCGTTTCCTCACAGATATGCCTAAATAGTCCCAGGCTGAGAACCAGGGCTGGCTTTATGTGCAAGCCCCCTGGGCACTTATACGGGAGTTTGCACTTGGTTTAATGCTCTGCCGTTGCCATCTTGAAATTCTTAATAACTTAGAATAAAGGATGCCATGGTTTCATTTTGCTCTGGACCCAGCAAATTACGTACCTGGTCCTGCTGCTTTCAAAAGCAGCTGAGCAAGGAGTCAGCCTTGTTATCCCCATTCCTGGCAGTCCTGCGGTCAGGGAGCGAGTCCAGGTCACCCCTGCATGCTCTGAGAACAGGCAGTGCTCAGTTCCCAGAACAGAAAGGGTGCTCAGTAAGTACTGAATGAAGTGTGTGATGTGTGTGTGTGGTGTGCAGACACACATGCACACACAAGACAAACTCTGGGTTCAGACTCTGGGTTCTTTCAGGTGCAGTTGACAGAAATTCCGTTCAAAGCAGCCAAAACTCAAAGGGCGCATTTATTGACTCACTGGATTAAAAAGTCTAAGAGGCTGATAATCCAGGAATTCAACTACCGTCACCAGGACACTGCTCAGGGCTCTGCTTTCTCTACTGCCGCCTTTTTTATGGGGCAGCATCTCTTCTCAAGCCCCAAACACTCAAGGCTGACATACTACCAGCTTAGCAACCCCGGGAGAAACATTTTCACCAGAAGTTCCCACCAAAGTCAAGCCTCAGTCATATCCCTACCCCTGCACCAATCACCAAGCCAGGAGCTGGGATATTCTCATTGGCAGGTTTGGGTCATGTGCCCACTCCAGAACCAGTCACTGGCCCTTGCAGTGATGATACTTTCATTGGTCGGCTTGGGTCCTGGAGGGGAGGGGAGGGTCTCCAGAGGGAGGTCAGGATGCTGTTCTCGAGAAAATGTATTGGCATAACCAACCAGTGAACATCAAGGCTTCTCTCTGCCTTTCTTCTGACTGGTCTCTTAGCTCTGGGCAGCCTGAGAACCCTGTGGACCAGGAAGGGCAACCTTGCCAACCTAGCAAAAGGGGAAGGTCAGGGAAATATCACAGACCAGGCAAGCAAAGAGCGAAAAACAGTCAGCAGCACCGAGGCAGAAGAGGCAGCGTCCCAGGACAGATGGTCATTCTGCAAAATTACCACCAGAGGGCAGCTCTGCCTGGAGACAATGGTAAACAGGAGGTTTACATTAGAGGGCTACAGGTGACTCCTGTCCTTGCCTGAGCATAACAAATACTGCCAGCTCTTACTAAGCCCGGCCCTGTCCTAAGCACTTTCTGTGCATCAACTCACTGAATTATGACCAGTGAAGCTGGTACATTTATTACCTTATCCTACAGATGAAGAAACTGAGGCTTTGCAGAAGTTAAGTAATGGGTCCAAGGCCATATAGCTAGAAAGGGGCAAGTTATGTGTCTGTTCTACTAAACTCTGAGCCTCCTGAGGTCAGGGGCTGTGTCTTGTTCTTGTCTGAGGCCCCCACAGACTCTAACACAGTCACTATTTGCTTAATGAGTATCTGTTCAAGTGAGAGCCTGGGGGCTCAGGGGTCATCTCTGCATTCCCCACCCTCCCACCCCACTCATCCCTGCCCCTGGAGGAGATCGCGGGCCTCAGTTCAGGCAAGACCTCGTCCAGGTGTGCTGCATCTTGGAAGGTGATTCTTACAGCCTGCCCTGGCTCTGTTGTGCCCGAGTCTCAGGGATCAACAACTCACAGGTGGAGCTTTAGATTTTGCAATGGCTTGGCAACTCCGAAGTCTCATCCTGTAGGTTTCTATCTTTGTCACTTCCAACATGTGCTGTGCAGTTGAGGGGGGTTTGGGGAAGAGCACAGGTAACGTGAAGTCATCAGCAACCCCAACTGAGCGCCCACTGCGGGCCAAATACCAGGCTAAGTGCCTGGAGGGAGAAAGAGGTAAGTGTGACGCCACCCCCTCACCCCTACTCCCCTCTTGGAAGAAGAGATCAGTGGTGGCCAGAAGAAAGAACACAGAAGGAAGTCCTGCCTACCATAAGAGAGAACTCCAAGCCTCTAATCATTTGGGTAACAAAAATGTATTATGTACATGCTAAGCACCAGGTTCAGGAGATACAGCAGTAAACAAAACAGAAAGATGGACACAGCTGTTGCCCTCATGAAGCTCTTCATCTAATGGGGAGACTGATAGTAAATAAATGTATAATTGCAAGTGTGATGTGTTTAAAGGAAACAGGAAAAACACAGACTACTATGAAAGCAACTATAAGGGACTCCTTTCAGCAGGGCTTTGTGGGTTACTTTCTGAGAAAGATGAGAAGGAGTCTGCTGGATGAAGAATGTGGGGACAGCCTTCCAGAATAAAAGAACAGCAGGTATGGGAAGACTATTTACAGACATAAAATTCTGGCATACATGGCATATTTACAGACTGAAATTCAGGATATTATGTCTGGAGTAGAATGAGTCAAAGTGGATAATGGTGTAAGATTAGGTCAGAAAGAAGGGCCCAGGACAAGAGCTCAGGTTTTATCTGAGTGTGAGGAAAGGCCACCGAAGGGTTGCAAACAGGGTGATGGCACAGTCTAAGCTAATCTACATTTGTAAAGGTCACTCTGGCTGTCACAGAGAGAGTGGATGGAGAGTGCGGCAGGCTGGAGGCTGGGAAACATGGCGGCTCTTGCTAAGTCAATGTCAAGGATACATAGATGAAGAGGTATTTCCTCCTAATGGGGGCATCTGTGAAGGCTTTGAGGAGGAGATCCCCCCCCCAAGTTAAAGCTGAAAAGCCTGGAATGGAGGAGAAGGCTGAATTCCTCCTTCCAAGTATTTTCCTCTCGAATACAGGGAAAACCTGTTTTTCCTTTTTCCGCCTCAGAAACTACAAAGCAATGGGCATTCATCAATCAGTGCCTTCCAAATCACCTACACGGAGGGTTTAACAACAATTGTAACAAACCATCAGCAGTTCCATATGCGCATAACCCAATGACATTGTCAAATCTGGCATAAATAGATCTGGCTGAGCCTCACAAATTTTCTCCTGGGGCTGACAATGTCAGCAATTCTGAATCTGATCCCCACTGACCTCTGAAAAACAAGGTCACAGGAGAGAGGGGCAGAAAAATCTTCCCTGGTTGCATTTCCCAGAGAAAGTGCTCACATTCACTTCTGGGATGAGCAGGGCAGTGTTGACAAAGCCAATCAGAGTGTGATTAGTTGAAAAGAGTCTCTCTGCCAGCTCTTTGCTGGTGATCCAGTCTCATGAGGGGCAAGAGTTCACATTTCGTGAAGCCTGTTGTGTTGTTAAATTCTATGTGTTTCTATTCAACCAGGTATTGCCTGCCAACCAAGTTTGCACAGTGACGTGCCTCCAGACTGCATCCATCTCAAGACAGGTACCAGTCCTCCCTGTTCACATACTTCCTCTCGCTGAGCCCTCACAACAGCAGTCCCCTTCAAGGCAGGTAGAGAAACTGAATTTAGAAGCTGTTTTGGTTTTGTTTCTACTGAATTTGTTTTGCCATTCCAGCATCCATTCTTCAATCCTGTGATAACAGCACCCTAATTTTTCCTGGGGAATCTCAACTTAGGCCACATGGTTTAGGTGGTACCAGCCTCCCACTCAAGTTCCAAGGATAGACTTACGACCTAGATTTGGCTTGTCATGAAATCCACCACCATCATGGCCACACCCTGCCACTTCACGGTGATTGCTTCAGAGTGGGCATGTGATCTAAACTGGCTCAATCAGATAACCCCATGACTTTCTGCTGGACCGCTGGGGGAAAGGAGCGTTCTCTTTTCTCCGAATTGGGATCTATGAGGCTGTCAGCGTGGAGCTGCTGGAGGCCATTAGAGTCTGTGTAAGAGTAGGATCGGTGCAGAGGAAGCAGAGCCGAGTGAGACAAAGCCTGAATCTTATGACATCATTTGAGCTTCTGAATGTAGCCATACCTAAAACTCAACCTCATTAGGGGTGGGTTTCTGGCACCGCCGAATGAAAGCATTCTGACTGTCAAATGAAAGCTGAGCAATACAAGGGTGGGGACCAGGCATTCTGATTTCTAGTCCAGTGCTTCTACCCTGTATCATGTTCCAGGTGACTTTATCCAACCACATAGCCAAACTTGACTAATCTATATGGCTTTATGGTTTACTAAAAGGTGAATATTTTTGAAACAAAAACATCTGATCACAACATTATTTAATCTAACTGAATCACTGAGCCATGGAAGGGCCCGGGGGATTACATCATTGAGTAGTTTTCAGATTTTTAGCACCTTCTTACTTCAAACAAATATTAAGCAAAGCTCCTGTATAAGGAATAAAAGCAGTGTCTTGTTAGTGAAAATATACTTTATCTTTTAAGTTAAAAGTTTTAACATCTACTTTTTTATATTCAATGAACTAAATTTTAATGTATTTGTTTCCCAGGTATAAAAATTGGTTATATGGGAAATCAACAGAGGAAAATCAATGAAACCAAAAGCTGATTCTTTGAAGAGATAATAAAAATTAATAAGCTTCTAGCCAGGCCAAGAAAAAAAGAGAAGAGACACAAATTACTAATATCATAAAAGAAAGAGAGGATATTATTACAGGCTAATACAGGAATACTATGAACAACTCTATGCCAACAAACTTGATAATCTAGAGGAAATGGACCAATTCCTTGAAAGATACAATTTGCCAGACTCACAAAAGAAGAAATACACTATCTGAATAGGCCTGGATCTATTAAATAATTGAACTAATAATTAATAACCTTCAAAAAGAGAAAGCCCAGATGGGTTCACTGGGGAAATCTACCAGACATTTAAGGAAGAAAATATGCAAATTCTTTACGATCTCTTTCAGAGGATAGAAGAGGGACTACTAACTAACTCATCCTATGAGGCCAGCATTACCCTAATACCAATACCAGTCAGAGACATTACAAGAAAACTACACACAATATCACTCATGAGCATAGATACAAAAATCCTCAACAAAATATTAGCAAATAGAATCCAATGATGTATAAAAGAATTATATTCTACAACTAGATGGGATTTATCCCAGGCATGTAAGACTGGTTCAACCTTCAAAAGTCATTTAACATAATCCATCACATCAATAGGCTAAAGAAGAAAAATAACATGATCATATAAATAGAAAAAGAGCATTTGACAAAATCTAACACCCATTCCTGATTAAAAAAAAAAAACTCTCAATAAACTAGGATAGAGGAGAAATTCCTCATCTTGATAAAGAATAGCCACCCAAAAAACCTGCAGCTAACAGCATTCTTAACGGTGAGAAACACAAAGCTTTCCCTCTAAGATCAGGTACAAGAGGAATGTCCCTTCTCAACACTCCTTTTTAAACACTGTCCTGGCAGTTCTAGCCAATGCAATAAGACAAGACAAGAAAATACAAATTGGAGAGGAAGAAATTATCTTTGTTCCCAGATTACATGATCATCTGTGTAGAAAATCTGAAAGAATTGAAAAAAACTGGAACTAATAAGTGATTATAGCAGGGTTTCAGGAATCAAGGTCAATATGCAGAGGCCAAACCTTTTCCTATATACCACAATGGACAAGTAGAATTTGAAATTAAAAACATAATACCATTTACATTAGCACTCCCCAAAAATGAACCACTTAGGTATAAATCTAACAAAATATGAATGAGATCTATATGAGGAAAACTGCAAAACTCTGATGAAAGGAATCAAAAAAAATAAATGGAGAGATATTCCATATTCACAGGTAGGAAGACTCAATATTGTGAAGATGTCAGTGGTTCCCAACTTAATATATAGATTCAATGCAATCCCCATCAAAATCCTAGAAAATTGTTTTGTGGATATTGACAAACTGAGTCTAAAGTATATATGGAGAGACAAAGGACCCAGAGTAGCCAAAACAATACTAAAGAAGAAAAAAGTTGGAAGGCTGACACTATGCAACCTCAAAACTCACAATAAAGCTACAGTAGTCAAGAGAGTGTGGTGTTGGTAAAAGAACAGACACATAGATCAACAGAACAGAAAAACAACCCAGAAGTAGACCCACATAAGTACAGACAACTGACAGGAGTAAAGGCCATATAATGGAGAAAAGAGTCCTTCCAACAAGTGGTCCTGGAACAACTGAACATCCTCATGTGAAAAAATGAATCAGGACACAGGCCTCACATCCTTCAAAAAGTCAAAATGGATCACAGACCTAAAATAAAATGCAAATCTATAATACTCCTGGAAGATAACAAAGGAGAAAACCCAGGTGACCTCAGGTATGGCAATGACTTTTTTAGTTCCAATACAAAAGGCACACAAATCCATAAAATAAATTATTGACAAAGCTGGACTTCATTAAAATGAAAAACTTCCACTCTGAGAAAGAGTCAAGAGAACAAGAAGACAAGCCACAGACTGGGAGAAAAGATTAGCAGAAGACAATCTGATAAAGGACAATTATCCAAAATATACAAAGAACCCTTAAAACTCAACAATAAGAAGATGAACAACCTGATTTAAAATTGGGCCAAAGACCTTAGCAAAGAAGATCTACAGATGGCAAATAAGTATATGAAAAGATGCTCGATATCATATGCCATCAGGGAAATGCAAATTAAAATAACAATTAGATGCCACTACACACCTATTAATAAGGCCAAAATCCAGAACACTGACAACACCAGGTGCTGGTGAGGATGTGGAGAAACAGGAACTCCTTCATTGCTGGTAGGAATGCAAAATGGTACAGCCACTTTGGAAGACAATCTGGCAGCTTCTTACAAAACTAAATATACTCTCACCATTTGATCCAGGGATCATGTTCCTTGGCATTTATCCAAAGGAGTTGAAACTTATGTCCACACAAAAACTTGCAGGATGTTTATAGTAGCTTTATTCAAAATTGCCCAACCTTGGAAATAACCCAGATGTCCTTCAGTAGGTGAGGGGTTAAATAAACTGGCACACCCAAACAATGAATATTATTCTATGCTAGAAAGAAATGAGTTACCAAGCCATGAAAAGATATGGAGGAACCTTTTTTTTTTTTCAGTTGAAGTGTAGTCAGTTTACAATGTGTCAATTCCTGGTGCACAGCATAATGTTTCAGTCACATATACTTTTTTATACTCTTTTTCATTATAGGTTACTACAAGATATTGAATATAGTTCCCCATACTATACAGAAGAAACTTGTTCTTTAGACATGGAGGAATCTTAAATGCATATTACTAAGTGAAAGGAGCCAATCTGAAAAATACAACATACTACAGATCTTCAATGACCTATGAGGGGGTTACATCTTGATAAACCCATCATAAGTTGAAAATATTATAAATTGAAAATGCATATAACCTACCAAACTTCATAGCTTAGCCTAGCCCACCTTAAATGTGCTCAGAACACTTACAATGGCCTACAGTTGGGCAAAATCTTCGAACACAAAGCCTCTTGTATAATACAGTGTTGAATATATCATGCAATTTATTGAATACTGTACTGAAAGTGAAAAGCAGAATGGCTGTGTGGGTACAGGATGGTTGTAAGTGTTTATCTGTTGTTTACTCTCATGCTGCTGCTGCCCAGCAGCATGAAAGAGGATTGTAGCACCAATCGCCAGACTGGGAAAAGATCAACAGTCAAAATTCAAAATTATAATACAGCTTCTACTGAATGCATATTGCTTTCGCACCATCCAAAGTCAAAGGTCTTAAGTTGAACCATTGTAAGTCAGGACCGTCTGAACGATTTCAACCATGTGACATTCTGGAAGAGGCAAAACTAAAGAGACAGTAAAGGCATCAGTGGCTGCCAGGGATTGTGGGGGACGATGAGCTGAATAGGCAGAGCACAGAGGATTTTTAGGGCAGTGCAAATACTCAGTATGACACTGTAATCATGGGGATATGTCATTACACATTTGTCCAAACCCACTGAAGGTACAACACCAAGAGTGAATCCTAGTGTGAACTATGGACTTTGGGTGATTATGATGTGTAAGCCTAGGTTCACCAAACATAGCAAATGTACACGCTGATTAGGAATGTTAATAACAGCGGATGTTATGCATGTGTTGGGAGCTGGAGGTATTTGGGAAATCTCTGTACCTCCCTCTCATTTTTCTGTGAATCTAAAACTACCCTTAAAATTGTCTTTAAAATAATATATATAATGGTATGTGGGTGATTACCAGTTTTTTAATAGTTTAAAAGTTTTAAATAGTTTAAAAATTAAAAGTAGTTTAATAGTTTTTTTTTTCATTTTTAAGTCCCTCAGATTTTTTTTATTTTTCTATTGAGCTTTCAAGTAAAAACATGGACACATGAGTTTGTCTGGCTCTGTCAAAGTTCTCCTTTTGGGCTCTAGTTGTTCTAATGTTGGAGAGAGTTTCCCCTTTGCTTGTTGAAGAAAATAAAGCCTAAGTCAAAATTAATGCTCTAAATGGTACTTCTCAAAATGAATACTTATATATGAATCACCCAGGGATCATGTTAAAAATGTAAGTTCTGCTTCCATAGTTCTGGGATGGGGGCCTGAGATTGTGCATTTCTCCTAAGCTCCTAGGTGCTGCCAATGCAGCTCAAGCAGGGACCCCACTTTGAGTACCCAGGCTCGAGAATACACAACAAAGCATGAATGTATCTCCTGAAGCAAGGAGATGAGAATCACTACCAAACTCCCACTTGAAAAACAAACTGGATGCTGTACACCAGAAATTGACACAACACTGTAAACTGACTATACTTAAATAAATACACATATACAGAAAAAGAAAAACAAATTGGAAAATAACTGGAATGACATATTCCAAAATGTTACAGAAACTGGTGGGATTATAAGCAATTTGAAATGTCGTCCTCATGCCTAGCTATATTTTCAAAGTTATCTATAATGAATATGTATTACTTAGGTAATAAACAAGCTTAAAACTAAATAACAGAACCAAGACAAATCTAAAATAGACACATACATACTTTTTTTAAATTGAAGTATAGTCAGTTACAACGTGTCAATTTCTGGCTTACAGCACACAGGGAACTATATTCAATATCTTGTAGTAACCTATAGTAACCTGTATATACATAACCTGACATGAATCTTTTAAATAAACCTTTTCTCGGATATTGACAGAACCTCAGAAGTACTTCCCAGAACCAACAGAGTTCAGAAGACACCAGCCTAGTCCTCCTTCTGCAGAGAGAGGGGAAGAGCCATGCCCAGGTCTCACAGCTGGTGTTCGCAAAGCCAGGGCTGTGGGACCTTAGAGATCCAGGTGACACAGATCCAGATCCCACAGCCACAGCATACAATGACTTTCTGTGAAGGGGATTCGATCCTGGGTGCTATCCCCAGAGCAGGACTCCAAGGAGCAGTGATGAACCGTGTTCAAACCTGCGGGACCGTTTGTGAGCTGCTGACTATCTCCCCAGCCTTGGGCTCCAGCAAAATGCCCAGCCATCTGGAAGGAGGTTGTTCCATCCACTTTATCCCACTTTACAGAGTGAAGCTCCCACTCTAGAGCCTGCGTTCAAGGCTTCAGCCACCATGCCTCTGCTTCTCTTTCTCATGGCAACCCCCCCACCCCCCCAGCATCCCCACTTTGATGTCCTTGCCTGAACAGTTCTACTTGTTTGATCCACCCTTTCCCAGCCCTGAACAGACCTTTGCAGGGAGGGCTTGGAGAGTCCCTGCAGCCCGGCCCAGCTCCTTCCCCATCACAGCCCTCACCAGCTCTGGCATGGGGCATCCATGCCACTCTCCCTGGTCTTCCACCTCTGCCTTCTCCTCTTTCACTGACCTCACGGATATTGAGGGTCCTCAAGGCTCTATCAGCTCCGATCACTCTGCTCTCATCTCCCAGGTAGTCTCATTCACTCCGGAGTTTCCAAAGACATCTCTAGGCCAAAAGCCTTTTCAGACCTACCTCTCCTTTGAGCTCCGGTGCACCACCCTACAGCCCTCACACTGGTCTAAGCCACCACTATCTCCCCCAAGTCCGTACCAACTCCTAGCTGCTTTCCGGGCCTTGTCTCCTACTGCACAATTCCTTCCTCATTCAGAAACCTAAGCACTCTTCCTTTTTTTAACTGAACTTGAATAGTTGCTGTACAATATTATGTAAGTTACAGGTGTACAATATAGTGGTTCGTAATTTTTAAAGATTATATTCCGTTTATAGTTATTACAAAATATTGGCTACATTCCCCATGTTGTACACAATATCCTTGTAGCTTATTTTATACAGAATAGTTTGTGCCTTTTAATCCCCTATGCCTACATTATCCTCTCCCCACAGGTTAACCACTAACTTGTTCTCTATCTCTGTAAGTCTGCTTCCTTTTTGTTGTATTCACTAATTTGTTGTATTCACTAATTTGTTGTATTTTTTATATTCCACATATAAGTGGTATCATTTGTCTTTCTCCATTTGACTTATTTCACTTAGCATAATATCCTCCAAATCCATCCATGTTGCTGCAAATGACAATGTTTCATTCTTTTCTATGGCTGAGCAGTGTCCCATTATGTATTTATACGATATCACATCTTCTTTATCCAGTCCTCTGTTGATGGACATTTAGGTTACTTCCATATCTTGGCTATTGTAAATAGTGCTGCTGTGAACACTGGATTGCATGTTTAAGCATTCTTCTTAAATTGTAAGCCTGGTCATGTGCCCACCCCTGCTACCTTCAGAGACACCCCAAATAAAAGCAAACATCTTGGCCACAGCTCCTGAGGTTCGGCCCAGCCCACCCTTATCTCCCAGCACTCTCCCCCATTTCTCTTGCTTCACCTGGCCCTCTCACTTCCTTGAACACACCACACTTTTTCCCACCTTCGCACATGCTGATCCCTCTGCCTGTTTAGTGGATGCTGTTGGTGCCTCACTCACGTCACCCATCCTGGGGGCACCCCAGACCCAGCAGCTGTCAGTGTTGTCTGCCAAGGGCCCGCAGCTGCCACTTTCTGCAGAGGATTGCCCTGGACAACGCAGAGACTACTGCCGGGGTGGGAGGCCACTGGGCCGACCTCACCACATGACCTAGGCTACCAAAGGCAGGCCCCTCCCCACGCGGAGACCATTCTGCGATGCCGTCTGTATTCTCACCCCACTTTCCATGCCACCACCGTGGACTGAGCTGAAGCTGAGACCATATCCTTACTTGCTTCTCTCCTGCCGTTTCCTACGTCTCTCATCCCCTTTTTGGTGTTTCCTGTTGCCATCAGCAGAATCCCATCAACCTAGAAGGCTCCCTTCTAGGGCACCCAGCCTATGAGTCATCCTCCAGGTCAAGTATGGCTTCCTCGGGGGGCCTTGCCTGAACCTCCAGGCCAGGTCAAAGTCCCGTCCCAACAGCACCCTGTTGTTTTGCTTCATAATGGTTAGCACAACTGTGATTAAATAATTATTTGTGAAGTTATCTGGGTTTTTTAAAATTTTTTATTGAAGTATAGCCAGTTTACAGTGTTGTCTCAACTTCCGGTGTACAGCATAATGTTTCAGTCATACATATACACATATATATTCCTTTTCATATTCTTTTTCATGATAGATTACTACAAGATATTGAATAGAGTTCCCTGTGCTGTACAGGAGGGCCTTGTTGTTTATTTTATATATAGTAGTATATATATGCAAGTCTCGAGCTCTCAGTTTATCCCTTCCCACCGCCTTCCTCCCAGTAACCACTAATGTGCACGTCCCTCACCAGACTGCACACTCCATGAGGACAGAACCTTGTCTAATTGTACCCACTGTGTTCCAGCCCCTAGCACAGTGCCAGGCACAACAGTACGCACTCAACATACTTGGATGAAGGAAGGAGAGGAGGCAGGGAGGGGAGGGAGGGAGGTTCTTGTGTAGCCTCTGTCCTATTTGCTCAAGGGCTCCGGGTTTATCTTTGTCATGGCAGAATCTGAGTCAAAATGACTTTGGGGTTGTCAGCAATGGGTACTATGGCTTGGGCTCACTGCCCCACAGCAAGCAGCTCAGGGATCACGAGGGCAGAGGCAACCCAGGATCCCTACATGGACAGCTGCCATCAGCTGCCTCTCTTTTGTTCACTCAAAGGCAGGTGGCTGGGACAGATCTGCCTGTGACCATGAGCAACCCCAGAAGCTGCACTGTCCACAGCCTGTCACAGCAAATCACCTCAGGCCACCGCATCCCCAAAGAGCAGCTCACAACCCAGCCTCGGCCCCCTGGGCACTCTCCCGCACTAGCAGGCTGGTGCCAGGTGGGCCTGCTGCCAAACTGGGGCAGCTGCTGTAGCTGCTGGGGCCTGGGACGGAGAAATGCCACCTCCCTCCCCTTCCCCCAGGCACCCCCAGAGTATCTGGGAGAAGGGGCCCTTTCCCACCCGCCTTATACCTGGGAAGGCCTTCACTGTGCAAGAAGCCTTTTCACTCCTTACTTTCCCTGACCCTCAGGCCAACCACACAGGCTGCGTAGGGTGGGTTCTGCCCATTCCTCAGAGGAGAAAACTGAGGTTCAGACAAAGGAAGAAAAGGGAGACGATAGCTCAGTGGTAGAGTACATGCCTAGCATGCACGAGGTCCTGGGTTCAATTCCCAGTACTCCATTTAAAAAAATAATTAATTAAAATTTTAAATAAAACAAACAAACACCAGACAAAGGGAAACAAGAAAAGAAGTAGCAGTCTGAGGACAACTGGCCGTGGATCTTCCTTGCCCTGGTTCACTGCTGCTTGAGTGGGCTTGGAGGACCACAGCAGGACAGCGGTGAGGGCCGTGGGAGCCCCTGAACATCCGTCAGGTTCACGGGTTTCAGTGTGTCTGAATCAGGGGGGTCGGCTCCCAGGAAGCCTTTTACATCTGTCGACTATAAAGGGGTTCCTCTAAAGGTTACCATAAGTTCCCCAGAATTCCCCCAACCAAGGAAGGCCACACTCTACCCCAAGGTCAGGTGTCCAGGACATCAGCTGTGTCCCAGAGCACCCTCTCCATAGAAGCACTGAGGTCTGAAGGCCCAGCTGCGGTGAGAGCCTGGACCACTTCAGGGTAATGAGTCTGCAAAGGGCCTGGCCTGCCCCGGCCTCAGGCCCCCTGGGCAACTGCAGAGAGGCCTGGGCCTGAGAGAGCTGGGCAGAGGCCATTTCCTGGGAATGCCACACCCCCCAGTGGCCAGCCTTCCTCAGTGCCTCTTTCCTCCGCCTCCTCCTCAGTCTCTCCCAGAGGACACAAGTTACCTCCTGTCCCCAGTCAAAAAGAGCCTCAGGGGAGGAGGGTGGGAGGGAATCATCACAGAACAATAAGAATTATTCCTTCATGCATCCCATAAATATTTCTTGAGGGCCCGCACTGGGCCCGGCACTGTGCTCGGTGCTGGGGGAAACAGCGTGAGTGGGACAGACGGTCCCTGTCCTCAAGGAGCTGGGAGTCCTGCAGGGAGAGAGAGCGAACACGCACACAGACGGGGAACAGAGATATAACTCCACAAAAAGAAGCAAAGCCATGCAGGGATGAGGAGTCAGAAGTGCTGCTGTGAGTCTCTGTTCCGGAAGCTTCTATGAGACAGTCACCCTGGAGACCAGGATGACGAGGAGCCAGGCCAGAAGCTGAGGGGAACATGTTCTAGGCACAGGGAAGAGCAGAGGCTGAGGTCCTGGGCAGAAGCAGGCCTGCTGTGTCAGACAAGTGAGGAGGCCGGGTGGCTGGGCCACAGTGATGGGGGGAGGAAGCTGGGCTGGGGAGATAATGGGGCCAGATCAGGCCAAAGTAAGGGTTTGGCTTTGACTCTGAGTGAGATGGGGAGCCATGAGTCCGTTTGAGCAGGGGAGTGACTTATCTGAATCATGCTTTTAAAAGCTTATAAACTATTTTAAAATTAATATTAGCAGCTGACATCTATTGAGCGCTTATGCTATACCAGGTCTTACTCTCGACATTTTGACCACATTATCTTCACTGGCCTTATAAACACCCTCTGAAGCAGTGGCCTGATTCCCTTGCCCTTGTTCCAGAGGAGGAGCCTGAGGGTCAGAGTGGTGACATGATGTGCCCAAGGTTACAAAGTGGTAAATACAAACCCGAGGCTTGAGCCAGTCTGTTCCTCTCCAGAGCTGCAGGGGTGCCTTGGTCAGGAGGTTGGGAGGCCTGGGTTCCCATTCAGACTCCCACCCGCTAGCTGTGTAACATAGGTGGCTCCTGTCTGGTCCTGATGCTGCCACAGCCCCAGCCTCTGTCAGATGGACCCGCTTCATCCTCCTCTGGGTGTTGCAGGGAAGACACTGAGGAAGGGTCTGAGCAGATGCTCCCCAGGCGTCATAGTAGCTATTTCTCCCCAAAGCTTCAAGGCTGTGTTCTAGGGATGTGGTGAAATATGTCAGGCCAATCCACCTTGAAAAGAGAAGGCACTCATCCTGCCGCCATGACAGAGCTGCAGCAAACCCGGCTGCAAAGGAAGTGCCAGGGGCCCACAGATGTAGGAAGGTACTGGAGAGGACCAAGCAAGGTAGAGCCAGCCTTGCCCTCTCCCAAGATTGTCCTCTTCTTCTCCAACCAATAAGGCTCCCTTCCCTTATGAGGGGGTGACTGGCTGCTGCCAAGAAGTCTCCCCTCACAGCCCAGATGGGAACCATCCTCCTACCCAGGTATCACAAAACCTGAAGTTCTGCTGTTAGAGAGCTGTTCCATCCAGTTGAGCAGTCATATTTTATGGTCAGGTTCTCCTTAGTCCATAAACAGAAAATAACAATTTCCATCCTTTAACTTATTTTCTGATCCCTTTTCCATGCACAAACATCCTTTCTTACACGTTTACGTGAGCATATGGAGCCTCTTCTGGAATCTGTTTTCATCTAGCGCTACTCCAAACAGGCAGGAAGGGACTTTGGAAATTGTCTGGCCCTCCTTTTGAAGAGCAGTATTGCCTAATGGTTAGAATGTGGGTTTTGGAGGTAGGCAGATGTGGATTCAGATCCCAGATAGGTAAGCTGTGACTTTGGGTAAATGATCTGACTTCTCCAGGCTTCAGTTTCCTTACCTGTGAGATGGGGACAAAAGTACCCCTCTCACCCAGCTAGAATAAGATAAAGGGATGGACAGCGTGGGAAACACTCCAGCTAAGTACCCTGCACAGGCAATTGCTCAGTTTCTGTCCTTCTTACTAAGATATGTGTCAGGCTCAGAAAGTTTCCCTGTCTGGGATGATATTTGCATAAGCTATCTATTGCCATGGAACAAATTACTCTAAACTTTAGTGGTTTAAGTAAACATACACTTATTATCTCACAGTTTCTGTGAGTAACGAGTCTGAGCATAGCTTACTTGGGTCTTCTGCTTCAGGGGCTCTCAATGGCTGCAATCAAGGTGTGAGCCAGGCTGAGGTCTCATCCGAATGCTTTGTTGAAGAGGGGTTCACTTTGAAGCTCAGGTGGTTGTTGGCAAGGCTAATGGCTCAAGGGATGCTAGACCGACAGCCTCAGTTCTTACTGGGTGTTGGCTAGAGGTTGCCCTCAGTTCCTTGCACATGAGCCTCTCCAACATGGCAGCTTGCTTCATCGAAGCATGCAAGCCAAGAAGACAACAGAGTTGGGTAGCAAGATGGTAGCCACAGTCTTCTGGGACTGGATCACAGAAATGACATCTCATCATCTTTGCTATATTCTATGGTTAGAAGTCTCTACACAAGTCCACACTCAACTGGAGGACATGTCTACCAGGAGGCAGAAATCTTTAGGGGTCATTTTAGGGTCTGACTCTGAAATGGTTCAGTTTAACTAGAATTTTTTGGTGTTTTTAACGTGCCAGGCACTGTCCTGGAGCTGGGAATAAAAAAAAGATGAGTTGGGGTTTCTATCTCCCAGGAACTTTTTTCCGTGAGTTAATTTCTGCTTCATGTTCTTACTCATTTTGCACTACTGTGAATACTTTGGGATTTAGGTAAGATCTCTGTTGAGGAGGGAGGAAAAGTTACTAACTCTCTAATGTAAATAAGTTAACCAGACCCTTTTCCTCCATCACAGGGTGGTCAGAAGGAAGAGAGAGGTACACACACACACACACACACACAGCTAGTTCTGAGAGGCATTTGCAGAGTGGTGGTCACTGTACTGGGTGCTGTGGACACTAAGGTACTGTGCTTCTCCAGACCAGACCCTGCCCTGAGGGAGCATGCTGGGTGTAGGGGAGAAGGCAGGAAAACTCACAGGTTCAGCGTGGAGTGAGGCAAGACCCAGTCTGCAGTGGCGTTCAGACGCATGGGAGTAGTTGGCATAGCAGGTCTCCTTAAAGCAAAAAGAGTGGTAGCAACCTTAAAAGTTGAAAAGTGGAAACCAAGTTTTGCCCTATATTTAGGGTACATTGGTGGCTTGATTTCAGAGCAACAGAGGTTCCCTTCTCCAGCACAACACTTCTTCCTCCATTCTGACCTCCACCTCACAGATGCCAGAGACCTTGTTACAGAGAGGTAATAGACACAAAATTTTAACCTTCATGAAAAAGCAGCTTCCCTCCACAGAGGAATCTCATCTTCCTGGGCTAACCCCTGGGGTCTGCAGGGGACTGCCAGTCACAGACTCAGACTCGTCTTGGCCATAGAGGTGGACTTGGTATCCAAGCTGGAGCAATCTCCCATTCCCTTGCCCATAAAACATGTGACCCAAGCCAAGCCAATCAGAGCCCTTCCCTGGAATTTTTTCCTGAGTGAAGCTGACAGGGAAGAGACCCTTTTCCCAATTGGTCAGGAAGCAGCTGCCTGTAACTGTGTTTTCAGTCATATAAGGGAAAAAAAATGGAGTCCAACATACACAGGGAGGAGACAAAGAAAGAGAGAGCGAGAACTTGCAGCATCAAATCTCTGGGTCCCATCTTTCTTCAGGTAAGCTCTCCTCCTACCCTTCCTGGGCTTGTGAATCAATAAATCTTTTTATTTACTTAAAATAATTCAAACTGGGTTTCTGTCATTTGCCAACCATAGGGCCCTGAATTACAAGTCTACCATTTCACCACTGGAGTTCAAGTTAAAGCTATAAATCTTCCTGGGAGAAGTGATTCAGAGGTCTAAACTCTTACTTAAGCATAAATGACTAATGTCAGTTCCTTTTCTGAGAGCAGGCTATGATTATGGGTTTATCTGAAAATACACAGGGCACTGTAAGTCTAAAGTAGAGACAATTAAGACATCCTTCATCATGTGTACAAGTAAAAAGAACTTGTAATTCAGATTCATAAAACCTGGATTTGAAACCTGGCTCTACCACTAACTGGCAACTTACTTCACTTCTACATTACATCCATTTCCTCATCTGTAAAATGGGAATAAGAATATATCTGCCCTTCGTATGTTACGAGGTTATCATGTAGAAAAATATTGACATTATTCTGTCTGCCTGCAGCCAACATCCCTGGATGTGCTATATTAAATACATCTTAACATTTCATTTGGGTAAATGCTAATTAACAGAAATGTGAATAACTAATCTCACCAGTTGGGCTCAGCATCTAAGGGTAAGAGTGAATGAGAAGAAGGGCTAAAAATAGGGTTGAGGAGTGGACATCCATTTACAGAGCAGCAGTCTAAGTCTGGACCCCCATTTGATGTAGATCGATATATTTGCATCATTTTTTCTATTTAATTTCTAAAATTTATCTTTAATTTCAAAAAAATTTCACATACACATGAGATATTTTTCAAACAATATGGAGAAGCATAAAACTAAAACAATCCACTGCATCTCCAGTCCTAGTCACGTGCTAGGTTTGCTGGATCCGGCATCGGTACAGGAGTCAACAAATATTGTTGAAGGGAAGATAGAAGCTAGGGAAAGTGGTATAGAACGGAGGAGGCGGGAGAAGAGGAAGGGTGGTAAAAAAGAAAACAAAAAGGAAGAAGGGAAAAGAGGGAGAGCAGAGGAAGGAAGGAGAGAAGGAATCAAGAGAGAAAAGGAAGAGGGGGAGAGAAGAAGAAGGGAGGGAGAGAAGAAAAACAGAGTTTCAGAGCGGTGGGCCCCGCCCGGACCCGCCCCGGACCCGCCCCCAGCCTGGATTCCGCCCCCGCGCACCAGGCTGAAGGGCCACCCCCAGCCGCCAGGGGCCGCCAAGTGCAGCCGGCGTCTCCCTGTGCGCGCGGCGGGCCCTCTCTCCCGCCTCCGCGCCAGCTGCTCGCTGACCCGCCGCCGCTCTCGGGCTCCGGCCAGGTCTCGCGCGCGCTGTCTTCTCGTGAGGGGCCTCGCGCCGCTCGGCGCACGCCGCCCCCCTGCCTCGCGGCGCGGGGTCTCGCGGGCCCCGCTCCCGCCCTCCGCTCGCCTGGCCCGGACCGGAAGCGGCGCCGCACGGCCTGGGCCTGGCGCGGGGGGCGGGCACCGGGGCCCGGTCGGACATGGGCAAGAAGCACAAGAAGCACAAGTCCGACAAACACCTCTACGAGGGTGAGGAGTGGGCCGCGGTGGGGGAGGGCGGCGGGCCCTCGGCGGCTCGGTGGAGCTTTCGTGCCTTCGAGACGACCCTCGAGCCTCCGAGGTGGGCCGGGGGGCGTACCTCCCGCGGGCAGGCCCGGACCCGCGAAGGGGGCGCGGCCCTCTTGAGCCCCGCAGATCCCAGGCGGGGGCAGCATTAGAACCCGGACCCCCCCGGCCCAGGCGGATCTCCTGTTGGGAGGTGAGACGGCCCCGAGGGGCCCGGCAGCGTTCGGAGCGCTCACTTGGCGAGTGTCCGTCATTCAACAGGTGCTTCGCGGGGCGCCCACGGCGTGCCCCCTGCCGCCTCTTCCTGGGCGCCTCCTTCTCTCCGTCCAGGGGTCCCTCTGCATTGTGGATACTGCCTGGCGAGGCCCTCCTTTAATCGAGGCCCTTTCCTTCTTTTTAAGAGTATGTAGAGAAGCCCTTGAAGCTGGTCCTCAAAGTGGGAGGGAACGAAGTCACCGAGCTCTCCACGGGCAGCTCCGGGCACGACTCCAGCCTTTTCGAAGACAAAAACGATCATGACAAACACAAGGACAGAAAGCGGAAAAAGAGAAAGAAAGGAGAGAAGCAGGTTCCAGGTGAAGAAAAGGGGAGAAAACGGAGACGAGTAAAGGTAAATGTTGCATTGCTTCAGCTTTGCTGGTGGTACCACTTTCAGAGCCTTGCGGCCTCCCGCTGCCAACCTCATTTAATAATGTTTGTGTCTAGTGAGATGCTGAAACGCCTGTAAAATCGAACTGGTTTTGAGGAGGAGCAGGGTGGAATAGAAACACGAATCATCTGTGCGTTTCAACAACTCTTTATTTAATTGTACTCTTAGTTGTAGTCACACATCAGGTGAGTGAGCTGCAAGTTCCCTATTTTCAGGAGCTGCCTTAAAGAGTAGTTTTTCCATCTAAGGAAAGGTAAAAAGTCATGCTCGAGAAAGCCTCAATATTTGAGGTTGTGGAAAACAGCCATTTCAAAAGTGAATGTGGTGTACCGGGGTTCAAATTTTGTTCTGAAATAAATATTCTAATGTCAAATACATAATGAACAACTTTCATCTTCTAAAAAAAAATTTGAGTCTATTGAAGAGGAAATTTGATCAGAGACCTTTAGGGGATATGACACCAGTAATAAAAATAAGCATTTTCTGGACCATTTGCAGCTAATAGGGAAAAAAAGAAAAGAAAAAAAGTTGACAGCTCTGTAAACTGGGTAAAATAGTATAAATAGTTAACTTACCTTCCAAGGATGATCACATACATACCTGGAATTGTCCTAGACTTCTGCACTTCCCAAATTTAACCTGTCGCTAAGTGACTTACTAAATCAGTTACTGGCTCTTGAAGGTAGATTTCCATAGGTTTAGTATTATAATTTTTCTGTATTTATATATATAGAAGTGTTCTAATCCATGTGATTAAACACATTGGTAAATCACTAAATTTTAGAGTCTCTCTTTGAAATTTCTTAACTCTATGCCTTTCTGCCCCAATGTTTATTGCCTTTCTCTAGACTGACAGTCTCTCGAATTGTCTAATGTGTCTTTTTTCTAAATGTAAAATGATTTTTTAAAAGAAATTCAAGTAATACAGAAATGAATAAAATGGAGAGGGAAAAAGTTCCTCGCTCCAGTACCTCATTTAATCTCCCCTTCTAGAGGTAATCAGGTTTTTTTTTTTAATTATTATTTATTAGTAGTAATTCGTGACCATGGCTTTAAAAAGTCAAGAGTAATATAAAAGCAGTCTCCTGCTCCATCCTAGAGTTTTACTTCCCAAACTTTTTAGTTTTGTCTTCGGATGTTTACCTCCATTTCTAAATGTAGGTTTATATTGCTGTTTACTGATTTATCAGTTTACATCTTTTACCAACATCATGTTACAGAAGAGGAGAATTCAAATTAGCATTCTTATATTGCTCCACGCCCCCAGTTTCCCTTCCTACATTCTCCCAGTGTAGAGACATCACAGTTCTTTGTTAAATCAATATTCATTATTTATTTTTAATTATTGTTCATTGGAAACAAATGTAATTTACAAATACAGATCTGATCTTGACCAGTTGATTAATTGCTTTCATTTGTTTGGTTATCGTGTACTAATTCTTCCCAAACTGTAACAGATTTGTAAAACCCCTCTGATTTCTGTTTTTCACATGGTTGGACATTTCCCCTTTTTCTGAGACATCCATCTTGCAGCCCTCTGTCCCCTCCTGCTCTAGTCTGGGTCGGTTATTCTGTAGACCTCTTCGGACTCTTCTTTGCCTGCTTCCTGGATCCCATCTCTTCTTGATTTACTCCCTTTTTCTGGTGAAGTCTTAATTCTATAAACTTCGTAAAAAAGCGTCCATTGGAGGTAGATTTTTGTAAGTTCTTACATGTTTGAAAATCTTTATTCTTCTTTCATGTAGTCTCCTCATATAGATTGGTTGTTTGACTCAGCATGGCATTCCAGTTTGGAAATTACTTTGTCCTAGAGTTTTGAAAGCATTGCTCTGTTATCTTCTGACTTCCAGATTTGCTATTGAGAGGTCTGTTGCCATTCTGGTTCTTAGTCCTTTGTGTGTGACCAGCATGTGCTCTCTTGAAACTTTTAGGATCTTCTCCTTTATCTTCAGTGCTCTGTTGCACAATGAATAATCTTGCCTTCAGCGCTGAGATGTTTGCTGGAAATATTTCTGTGATAGTTTCCCTCTCTCCATTCTCTCTTTTCTTTCTTGCTAGAACCCCTGCCATTTAGATGTTGGACTCCTGGACTCATCCTCTGATTTTCTTATGTTTTTTCCTCCTCTTTTTCCTCTTCTTTTCTTGTATTCTTCTTTCAAGGAGAGTTCTTAAACTTTGTCTTCTGACTCTGCTATTGAATTTTATTTCAGATCTTGTACTTTGAATTTCCAAGAACTTTTCCATGTTCTCTAATTGCTGTTGTTTAAATAGCATCCTGTTCTTGTTTGTACATGCAATATCTTTTATTTCTCTGAGGATATTAATTGATGCATTTTTTTGCTGTTTTTATGTTTTCCTTTCATTGTCTCTATTTCCCCTCAAGTTTTTCAGTTATTTATTTGGTCTCCTCCTTTTGTATTAAAAGCATCATTCAGTTAGGTGTTGAGCCTTTGTAATCTGTTTATATTTAAATGTGTATTATGAAAAGGCTGATTTTATGCTTTGTGCCTAGATAAAGTTTGTCCACTGATGGACTTCACTGTAGCGTCATTAAACAGAGACCTGATCATTTTGGTGGGGAACCACTAAATGTCTGTACCCTGCAGATATTTTCTCAGGGCTCTTTGGTCTCTCCAGAGAAAAATTCCTCTTGCGAGAAGGATCTTACCTGGCTGCTGGTATTTTGGGAGTCAACCAAGGAAAGGAGGCTGAAGGTCTTCCTATCCAGTGCTCTGCTCACAGTCCAGCATCTCTCCCCACTTCTGACTGGTGTCCAGATTTGGAGATTCTCTGCTTCCTTGTATCTCCAGGTTCTGAGCTTTTCCAGGTTTCTGGGGTTTGAACTTTTCTCAGGGATGTCTACCTCCTTGACCAGGAGGTATCTTGCTTTCTTTGATCTGCAGACTCCTTCACTTGCCTTTCATCTCCCAGGTGTGTTGACATCTTTCATCCACTGTTGTCTCTTCTGAACTCTTTGTTCCTGCCATCATCTCGTTTAACTGGAAGTTGAAGTAACCCCTTCTAACCACTTCTGGTTTTAGTTCTGGCAATAACTACCATTATGCCAACTGATACACTCTTCATTTCTTGTTTTACCAGTTGTCTCATCTTTTTATTAACTACATTGTATTTGGCTGTATTGATGTGCCATATTTTATTTTATGTAACTTTTATATGTTACAAATAATGCTGAATTGAACCTCATTGTTCATATTTCTCTGTATACTTTTATAAGGGTATCTTTAAGATATGTTCTGAAAGTCTCCCTCTCTGCCCTTTCTTGACCCTGGCTCTCAATATCATTAGCCATCTATATATTTTTATTTCATTGCAAATTCAGGTGCTTTTGCATCCACAGTTTCATTTGGACGTAACATCCTGCAGAGTAGGGCAGGTAGGTAGATGGTTTCCATTTTACAAAAGGTAAAGTGGAAACTCAAAGAAGTAAAATGAATTTGCCCAGGGTCCCACTTCTCCAGGACTCAGGGCTAGGGACCATGGGACATTTCCACGTTTTCTGGGGGTGTCATTGGTTCAGTAGAGGCTGTTTGGGTTATCCCTTTTTTCCAGGCTGGACTGGGGGTGGGGGAAGGGAAGTTTCTTTGCTAGGGAGACTTCAGAAGGACACTTCTCTCTGAACTATCTCTGGGTGTCCAGGGAGTTTTAGGGACAGCAGTTGCCTTTGGTCTCTTCTTGGGGAAAGTAGCTGTGTGACACCTGTGGGCCTTGAAGGGGCTGGAGTACATGTGGTTCTGAGGGACTGGTTCTTCTGTCACTTCTGTGCAGTGGGAAGGAGGAAGGCACACACAGAAAAGATAAAGCATGCCCTTTCCCTTTTAAAGTGTTTTTCTAAAAGGCATTCATAACTTCTGCTTATATTTCATTAGCCAGAACTTGATCACTTAGGCACCCTAGCTGGTAGGGAGGCTGGGAGTCTTTTAGTTGGGGGGAGGGGATGGTAGTATTGGATCTTAATAAAAATCAGGAATCTGTTACTTAGGAAAGTAAGAAGAAGATAAAGTTTTGGGGAAGCACACAACACAGAACCCTGAAATTGTTCAAAGATGTCTCAAAGTTAAGTGATTTTCTTCCTTTGAGTAGGAAGGCTCTGATTATATTAGTTTAAGATGCCCCAAACAGACAGATCTGTGTTTCTCCTTGTAGAGCATTGGTTATGTAATACCAATCTTAGCATTAAGAATACAACATGCTTTATTTTTAATCAGACCATAATCGAGATACCAACCCTATGAGAGTGTGTTTTCCCTTTTTTTTTCTTTTTTTTTCTTTCTTTTTTTTTCTTTTTTTCTTTTTTTTTAAACATTTGAATGCTGAGCAGTTGGCAAAGAATTTGCCTACTGGCATAACTCTTACTACATAACATTACCCTTTCCTAAAGATCCAGCCTTAGGTTTTCAAGTCGTTCATTCCCACATTATGTAAAAAATAAAATAAAACTTAGAAAAAATGCTCACACCATTTGATCTAGTAATTAGGCACAAGAGGACAGTTAAATAAAGCTAAGGTCTACAAGGTAAAATTATTTGTGGGCCATTATATTGATAAAGTCATGATTTATAAAAATTACATGAGTTTTCTAAAATCATTTTTAGTAAAGTGGTACAACCATATATATACATACACACACACACCTATTATGATTACTAAAAGCTACATATTGGTACATTACAAATACCGACTGGTGCTTCTGAAACATGTATTACGTGCTAGGTTCTGTGCTTAGTGCTTTATGTATGTTATCTTACCTTACTCCTTACTGTAATCCTATGAGAATGGTATTATCATCTCTCTCTTTTTTTTTAATTGTGGTAAGATACACATAGTGTAAAATTTACCACCTTAACCATTTTTAGTGTCTAGTTCAATACTGTTAAGTGTATGCACATTGTTGTACCACCAATTTCTAGAACTTTTTCATACCCATGAAACAACTCCCCATTTCCTCCTCCCCCTGCCCCTGGTAACCACCGTTCTGCTTTCTGTCTCTGAGTTTGACTGCTCTAGATACCTCATATAAGTGGAGTACAGTAACACAGTATTTGTCCTTCTGTGACTCGCTTCTTTCACTTAACATGTCTTCAGGGTTCATCCATGTTATGGCATGTGTTGGAATTTCCTTCCTGTTTAAGGCTGAATAATATTACACTGTATGGATATATCTCATTTTGTTTATCCATTCATTCATCAATGGACATTTGGTTCGCTTCTACCTTTTGGCTATTGTAAATAACGCTGTTATGAACATGAGTATACAAGTATCTCTTTGAGAGCCTTTTTTTAATTCTTTTGGATATATATCCAAAAGTTGAATTGCTGGACTGTATTTTCTTCTCTTTTATAGATGAGAAAACTGAGTCTCAAACAAGTTAAGTAGCTGGCTCAAGGTCACACATTCAGTGCCAGAAGAACTCAAATCTTGCCCTTAAAAGGTCATTAGTCTAAAAGAGTTGTTAAAATGAACACCAACCTCCACCCCCTTACCCCCTTCACAGTACATGGAAGAATAAAATCAGTGCACGAATAGAGGCAGGATTCTAGTTCTGAGGCTCCTGAAATTCCTTAGAGCTGGGAGAATCACAGAAGACTTTGCTCAGGAAGTAGCATTTGAGCTGGTCTTTAGAAATCAGAGTGTAGTGATGTTGCATTACAGTCAACATGGGGTCAATTATATATTCTGAGCTATTATTGTAGTGTAATAGAAATATTGTTTTCATATTCTTTTCATTAAACGTAAAGGATTGTACACATAAAGCCATGAATGTTACGCTTCATGGGCTACTTCAGGTACTTCTCAAAGGTAATCTGACAACCCAATTTTCATTTATATGCTGGTTTGAGAAGCTGGTGCCTGAACAGAATGCTGCATTACTGCACAGAAATTTGGAGGTAAGGAAGCTTGTACATCAAGTAGAAAATTAAGAACAGTAGCATGAAGGTGGGCAAATGTGGGGGTATATATAGGGACATAAAGTAGTTTTCTTTTTTAAGCACAGAATACATGAAGAGGAGTATAAGATAAGATCTGAAAGGCAGTTGAGATATCAGAGTAGGGAGTTTGAACTTGGATATGTAAGCTGTGGGGAGTCAGAAACTTTCTGAGTGCAAGAATGGTAAAAAGTTGAGCCTTAGTAATGTTAATATGTTAACAGTATCTGGCAGATGTTAAAGAGAGTAGACACTGGGTGTAAGGAGACCTACTAAGAAGGCTTTTCATTGAAATCGCTCAGATGAGAGCTCTAAATTCTTTCATTGAAACTCAAACCTATTCTTCTGGAAAGCATAATCCTAACCCAAATTCTGTCTTCACAGCTTTGCAAGCATAATCCTAACCCAAATTCTGTCTTCACAGCTTTGCAAGCTGCAAAGTTTTTTTAAGTCATGAGTATTAGCCTACATAGGATATTATTTATAATGCTGGGATTAAGTAAAATTTGTTTTATTTTTTATTGCAGCAACATTGGTTTATAACATTACGTAAGTTTCACGTGTTATAGCACTATATTCTTTTGTGTAGAGTACAGCAAGCTCACCACCAAAAGTTTAGTTTCCATCCATCAACATACAGTTGATTCCCTTTACCCATTTCACCCTCCCCATCCCCCTTCCCCTCTGGTAACCACTGTGTTCTTTGTGTATATGCGTTTGTGTTTTTTTGGTTTGGTTTTCTTCATTTATTTTGTTTTTTGTTTTTTATATTCCAGATATGCGTGAAATCATAGTGTTTGTCTTTCTCCGTCTGACTTACTTCACTTAGCATAAAACCCTCATCTTTCATCCACGTTGCAAATGGCAAAATTTCATCTTTTTTTTTTTTTTTGAGTAATTTTCTGTTGTATATATATACACCACATCTTTTTTCCCGTTCTTTCATTGATAGGCACTTAAGTTGTTTCCATATCTTGGCTGTTGTAACTAATGCTTCAGTGAACATAGGAATGTTATATATTTTCAAATTAGTATAAGTAAAACTTAATGAAAATTTAAAACTTATTCATATACAGTAAATTCCAATAAGCACCTGTTTTATTAAAGCATTATACCAGGTCCCAAGGGGCATACATACTCATAAAAACTAACATTTGAGTGTTTCCCATATGCCAGGCACTGTTCTGAGTTCTTTATGTTTCCTGTTTTAATACTTAATAGCTTTATGGTGTAGATACTTTTAGTATCTCATTTTATTTCTGAGTTAACTGAGGCATAAAGGATGAGGTAGCTTATTACTAGGGAGGAGAAATGAATGACTGTAATCATTTAGCAAAATGGAATTCTGTCATAACACAATTCGTTGACTTCTTTTGTGTGAATCTGCTACATACATGATCTCAGCTGCTATGGATTATTCAGGTTGGCAGAAAATCCTCCCCCTTTTTCCCACTCTGTTGTTCCCTCTTGAGGTGGTCCTCTTGATCACAGAAGATCTTCCCAGAGAAGAAAGGGCTCTTAACTAAGGACATAAGAGTAGTGTTGGTCCTCTAATAGTATTATTTATTTGTTTATTTACTCAACAAATATATACCAGAAATCTATTATGTACTAGACTCGAATGATGAAGGTAAATAACATACAGTTCCTGCTTTACAGGAGCTCGGAGTGGGCTGAGGAATCAGACAGAAAAGGATAAATAAAATTCATGGCCTTATAAATTCTTTTTTGGAGGAGGGGGAGGTGTAATTAGGTTTATTTATTTATTTTTTTTAATGGAGGTACTGGGTATTGAACCCAGGACCTCCCTATGGCTATATGAATGAAGTGTTTTGGGAGTCCAGAGGAAAGTGTTTTTCATTCTGCCTTGGAGAACTAGGGGAAGGCATCATAGAGGTAAGAGCTAAATTGGGCAGCAGATCCTATTTTCAACCTAAGGCCAAAGATGAGGTATAGCTTCAAAGTAATAAAACTGATTTTTCAAATAAATTCTAAAATCAGGTGTTAAAGTGAAGTTCTGAAATTGTTTTGCATACTGGAAGCATTATTTAAATGTAAGTATAGCTATATGTATCTTCTACAAAAGTGGCTAATCTGAAGGATAGTACTAATTACGTAGGACTTCAGCTGCTAATTCTCATGCTTTCATGTTCCTATTTCATGCTGTCTCTTGTGATGAATTAATTCTGCAAATATTATGTATTAAGCATTATTGAGCCTGGAAGTACAGAGCTAAATAAGTAATGATCCCCTCCCCACAAAGAACTCTAGTGAAAAGAGGCAAATGTGTCTATAACATAGTGCAGTGTGTGTTACAATGTTAATAAAATGAGCAAAGATTTGTTTCAGAAGTATTGCTCACAAATTAATAATTTGCCATTGAGTCATGGATAAATTATAATCTAGTCTGAAATAAGTTTGTAGTCATGGAAATAACTACTGTTTCTCCTGCCTCAGACCTTCTTGCACACAGGAGATTTACTCTCCCTGAAATTCCATTCCCACGTCACTCCCACCCCGATTTCCACCCCAGCCTGGCTAAATTCTCTCTCCTTCAGATCTCAGCTTAGATGTTAACTTCTTTGTAGAAGCCTTCCCACACTTCTCCAGTGTAAATTAGATAGATTCATCCAATAGTTATTCTTTCCTTGAAATCTGTTTGGGTTTTTTTACTGAGTTGTTTGATGTCTGCCTCTGTTTTTACACTGTTGGCTTCCTAAGGGCAGGACTGTATGTGTTTTATCCACCAATGTGTATCCACACAGTAAAACCTCATTTATTTATTGAATGCATGAATTAATGAGTATTCACTGTGTACTAGCTGTTGGGCTAAAAAGTCACATACATTACCGTATTTAATCCTCAGAACAATCTTCTTAATTATGTATTGTGTCTATTTTAAAGATGAGGAAGTGAGTCCCCCCCCAAAAAAAATCATTTAGTGTATCCATAATCTCATAGCTAGTAAATGGCAAAGCCAGAATTTGAACCTATTTTATAAACTACTTATAAACCCTCCTTCCTTGGCTACCTGAAATTAAATGGTTCTAGTATTTTTCTTTAGTTTTCTATATGTAATTAGCAAAATACACTACTGTTAACCAGAACTGTGTTAACGTCTGGCTTTATCTATTGCTTTTAGTAACTGATGTTAAAAGTAGGATTCTGTGGTATATTATGAATCATAAAAAAAGGAAAATTGGAAGGTTGGAATCAGAATGTTAGGTGTGAAGAGAAAACTGGAGATCAAAGCCTCTTGTTTTATAGGTGAAACTGAGACTAAAATAGTGGGGTAACTTGTCTAGGGTCATATTTCAGTAAATTAGAAGCTAGATCTTCTAACACCTAGTCAATCAATAACATACAGCAGTATCTCTATTCACTTTGGGGTAGTTTCCAGGTAGATGTTTTTTATATTCTTTTTCTCTTTTGGACTCTAGCCCAGAAGGCTATATATGTTCTCTTGCCATACAGAATAGTAAAGCAGTTACTGTAGACCGGGCTGACTAGATAAAGTTTCTAGGTAGGGGTAGTTCAGAGACATACTTTCCTTTGGTGTTTTTTCGGCTTTTCTGTTTCATGGTCATTTCACCATTTCATAAACTGTAAGATAAACAAAAATCAACATTTAAGTCTCTACCCTGCAGGTGATAAAAAAAGTCTAGTGAGAGTGCCTGTGAAAGTTAGAGAAGTATGTTAAGGATGAAGCTAGAGCTATAACTTGAGTGTGTTGACCATGTGTCAGCAAACTATAGCCAGCACCACCTGATTTTGTAAATAAAGTTTTATTGATATACAGCCACACCTATTCTTTTACATGTTGTCTGTGGCTGCTTCCTTGCTGCACCAGCAAAGGTTAATAGCTGTGACAGACACTGTGTACTACAAAGCCTAAATATACGCTACCTGGCTGTTTACCCCAAAAAAGTTTCCCAACCCCTACTGTAGACTTCCTGTACTAGTTCTTTCCATCTAGGAGAGTGCTTATTGCCTTTCAAGCTGTCCTCTCTCCACAATTAACATTTAATAGAAAGAGCTCTTGTCTCTGGGGGTCCATTTTCCATTGAACAGATATTCTGAACTTTACAACCTACGAAAGATTCATGCCAGTTTCTCAGAGAAAAAGATATAAAACTTTCCTGAGCCAAAAATTACTGCTTGTCATGGGGCCATGAAAAAATTAGTTTAATGGAAACTGACATCAGGTGCACAATGCTTACAGTTTGTAATGTTCTCTGAGCTTTGACCAGTCACATATTTTATATTAGATTTGAATCCTGGGACCCTGGGAATAGAATGTTTAAGCTCTGTATTAGTGATACTCAAAGTGTGATTCCCCACAGCAGTGATACCCACACGACCTAGAAGCTTGTTAGTAATGCAGATTCACAGGCTCTACTGTAAACCTACTGGATCAGTAATTCTGGGGACAGGGCCTAGTTTTTGATGTTTTAACAAGACCTTCAGATGATTCTGATGCACACTGAAGTTTGAGAACCGTAATCAGATCTCAGAATTTGCATTTCTATCAATTTCCCAGATAATGCTGGATGCTTCTGGTCTGGAAACTACACTTTGAGAACCAGTGCTCTAGATACTAGAATAAGAAATTAGGACATAGGCCAAGAAAATTGTTTTTGAGTCAGTCAGATCCTGTTGAGAAGAGCATAGAATAGACATTTTGGGACAATTTTAGTGTAAAATTTAATTTTTTAAATGCAAAGAAAAGAGAATTAAAAAAAAAACTACCACCTAGCAAATCTTAACATTTTGCCTTTTGCTTCTTTGGGGTTTTTTTGGTTTGTTTGTCTGTTTTTTAAGAAATTAGAGTACAGACATGGATGAAGCCTACTGTGTGCCCTTCCAGAATTCCAGTCCTCTCTCTCTTTCCCTAGAGGGAGCCATGAGTTTGGTGTTATCACATGCAAACTTGTCTTTATAATTTTACAATTTCTGCATACATTTGTAAAATTCAGTACATATTTTCAGATTTTACATAACAATTATCAGCTATTTCCTCTAGAAATTGTTTCTGAATATAATACACGTTGATACAGTGTAACTTTAGCTTATTTTATTGGCTGTGTAAATACACCATAATTTATTAATCCATTTTCCTTTTAGTAGGCATTGGGTTGTTCCTAAATTTTTTTACTATTTCAAAGAGTGCTGCAATAAATATTCTTGTACATGTCTTCATGTACACTTGTGACAGAAAGTTTCTCTAGGGTATATGCCCAGAAGTAGAATAGCTGAGAAGTAGGGTAACAGTAGCTTCAGCTTTACTAGATATTGTTAATTGTTCTCTTAATGGTTATACCTATTACTCACCTATCTGCAAGGTATGAGAGCCCCAATTTTCTACATTTTCATCAAAACTTGACATTTTAATTTTTACCATAGAGATATGAAATGCCTTCCCATTTTTAAATTTATAATTCCCACAGTTCTAGAGAGCTTGAAGGTAGTTTTCATGTTTCTTAATATTTCCGATTTTTTTTTCTGGGAATTACTTGTGATATCTTTTACACATTTTCTATTGGGTGATTTGCCTTTTTACATGAATTTGTAGATGCTCTTTATGTAATCTTTGAGTTACTTGTGCTTCAAGTACTTTATCTCAGTCAATCGCTCATCTTTTAGCTTTGTGGATAAGAAAATCTTTCCCTACTCTTGGGTCATAAAGATTCTTTTATTTTAGCTCAAGTTTTAAAGCTTTGCTCTGTACAGTTAAGTCTATCTGGAATTTACTTTTGCATGTGGTATGAGGTAGAGATCTAATTTCATGTTTTTTTTCCATATAGATAACCGGTTCCAGCTTTACCCTTTTGTCATTGGTCTATAATGCCACTGCTGTAATATATCAAGACATTTTCCTATGTGCATGGGTCAGTTTCTGGGCTTATAATCTGTTCCATAGGTCTGTTTGTTTATCCCTGTGTCAGAGCCACATTGTCCTATTACCACTTTATACAAATACCTAATATCTGATAAGAAACATCTTATTGTAAACTTTTTCAAAACTGTTCTATTCTTGATGATTCACTTTTCAAGATAAATTATACAATTGGCTTGCCAAAGTTCATGAAAAATCCTATCTTGCAATTTTGATTGGCATTACATTGTATTTATAGATTACTTTGGAACGAATCGACTGTCTTTCAGTTCATGAACATGGTATATCTCCTTTATTCAGGTCTTCCACAATGGCCTTTCAATAATTTTTCAAAATTTTTCCTAAAAGGTGTTTGTCATCTTTTATTAGACTTACTCCTAGGTATATTTTCTTTTGTGAATAACAGTATTTTTCTAATTATTTCTAGCATATAGAAGCACTTTTTTTCTTCTTTATGAACATGTTATTCTCTCCTTTTCCAGTAGATGGCAGTAAAATACATTAAGATTTCATTGTTAATCTTTTCTTTCAGTGGTGTCTTTTTCCACTGAAATTAAAATGATTTGTTTTAAAGGTATTGATTCTAAAGTATTTATAAATTATCTCCCTTTGTTCCATTTAGGAGGATAAAAAGAAGCGAGATCGTGACCACGTGGACAGTGAGGCAGAAAAAGACCTCCAGTGTCAGGCTCCTGTAGGATTAGACTTGCCTCCTGAGAAGCCTCTTGCAAGCTCTTTAGCGAAACAAGAAGGTTGGAATAACTCTGAATTGACTGTCCTGAATGAGGAGCCTGAAATTATTTTGAGGATCATAGCCAGGGAAAATGACTGGGTTTTTAGGTTTTAAGTTAAAATTTAAAAGCTGTTTAATTTTTTTTTTAACTTTTCTTATTTCTGTCACTGCTTAAGCGTTTAGAATTAGCTTCAGTTTTGAAGTTGATATTCTCGTTCTTCGGCATATTTGTAAGATAAGTGGAATTTCTCTATGAGATATTTAATGATGGATGTTAGTCATGTATAGAAAGAAAATAAGCTAGACAATATTCTCTAGAATCCTTCCTTTTTAAAACACTCTTTTCCTTTCTTTTTCACTTTAGAAGTAGAACAGACACCCCTTCAAGAAGCTTTGAATCAACTGATGAGACAATTACAGAGGTAAATTTTTTCCAACATTTTTATAACATGGAAATTGAAATGGGAAATATAGGATCCAGATCACTTCTCTTTTTTTTATTATTATTATTATTATTTAAAGCCACATTTTGTGGTCTAAATCCAAATGTACTTGATTTTAAAGTGGATGATAAATATTTTGCCTGGCAATAGAAGTACTCCAAGAGGCTGACTTTTAGATGTTCTTGTTTGGTTTGTTTTAACTGGCAGCTTGAAGAGTGTTACATAATACTCTTAATGGCAAATTTCTCCTTAATCTAAAGTAACTTCTGATGTTAAAGCTTTAAATCAAGAATAAACAATACAGACATTCCCACTTTGCTAATAGATAAAAATACATTCTGTATGTTTGTACAAGAATATTCAACAATTATTAAGTCTGGGGGAAGAAACAAATGCCATTAATAGCATTTGTGACCCTCTCTTAAATGCAGAAATCTGTTCTGAAAATTACAATATCTAGATAAAACCAGTGTTCTTAAAAGGGAAAAGAATAAATCAATGTTTATTAAAATATTTGATATTTCTTTTTGCTCAGAATTTGAATTTTTAGCTCAAAGACATTGACATTATTTGCAGAGGATTCATTGGTATGGGCACGCATTCTAACAATAAACTTTCTCCTCACTGTGTTGGACTTGTATGTCAGCCCCAGAACACATCATAAGTAACATTTGAAGTAAAGCCTCTAGCGCTGTCTGTTCAACACCTATTCAGCTTTGCAGTTAAGATCAGAAATTAGTGGCCTCTCTTTCCTTTTTTGTTGTTACAGAACAGTTGAGAAAATTGTATCTCAAGTATTTACACTTGAATGAATCATTCATTACTTGTCCCAAAGGAGTGAACCAGTAAATATTGAGCATTCCAACTCAGTTAGAATATATGACTATGAAGTGTTTCGGTTACCTTTTAATTTTGTTTCTTGCAACATAAGATCAGAATGTAGGTTAATGATGTCACTTTAAAAGAAATCTACCTAACAAGGTCTGTCTTAGACTAGGGACATTCACATTGCTTAGAACATTTGGGAGAACCCAGAGCCACTTTTTTTGAATAGTCTTAGTGATTCTTCATCCTTGAGGCTCAGTATAAATGGTGGTAAAGAATATAATTAAGCAAGTTTAGTAATAATATTTTTGGTCAAGTGGGACTCTATATTAAAATGACTAATTTTAGGGGATGTAGGTAATTTGCTCTGAAGAGGTCCTCCAGAGATACTTCATGGTGTTATTCATGGTAACTACTATGGACAGCATGCATTTGGATATGTAAGTTCCAGACTGGATAGTTTTGCTTATTCTCAGCAATTTTTAGTGTCACTCCTTATGCATCCTTCTGGGAAGAACAGAGGCAGATTCACACACACCTGAGTTCAGATTCCAGCTCTATCTTTTATCGGATTTATGACCTAAATGATTTGACCTTTGAGCCTCAGTATGCTCATCTCTAAGTGAGGGTACTACCTCCTTGATGGCCTCTATGAGGATTAGATATAAAATACATCAATTCCCTACCAGTGGTCCTGGCATGTGGTAGATACATTTTTTTAATTGCTATTATTATTTTTTAAACCATTTTTATTGCTATGATTATTTGTAGTAAGAAAGCTTTGCTTTGCCAAATTTCCAGAGGAAAATATCTGACTAATGGGCTAATCATATAGAGCAGTGGTTCTCAACCCTGTCAATACTGGAAATACCAAAAGTCAACCCTAGAAAAACCAATGCCTGGACCCACCCTCCTTTCCCCCAAGAGATTCTCATGTAGTGTCTCTAGGGTAAGCCTCCCACCCCACTGGATTTTTGTTTAAAGCTCCTCTAATGATTCTCATGCACAGCCAGAGTTAAGAACCTGAGATAGAAAGCACTGGGTCTCTAGTTTTGGGAGTATTATGAGGACCTTTTTAATACCAGTTTTTTGAGCACCCCCTACACACACAATGGAAGTCCATTAAGAGAAGGTATATACAATTATCCCTTGGTATCCACAGGGAGTTGATTCCAGGAGTCCCACTGAATACCAGAATCCAAGGATGTCCAAATCCCTTGTATAAAATGGCAGTGGTGCAGTGAATACAGTCAGTCCTCCGTATCACACATTTGGGAAACCCACAGATAAAGAGGGCCAGCTGTACTCGCGGAGATGTACCACTCCTGTGGCCCCCCAAGAGTCTAAGCCTTTAGTCAGAAACCAATATGGAAGATTGGAGATGTGCATTCATAGTTATTATTTCTGCCTTTTCCTCTATAGTTGATAAAAATACATAGTACTAATCTCCCAGAGTATAAAGCATTGATCTAGGTTAGTCTAGTTTTTTATTTTGTTTCATCTTTCCCTATGTAAGATGCTACAAATTAATTAAGCTCTATAGTTTAAAAGATTCTCTGCCTTAAGGGTACAATTTGTATGTAAAATATCTTAACCCTGTTGTTACATAGTTATTAGTTTTTAAAATCATCATTTCAGTTTTCAGTGAAAAACATATTAGCACACAACAGATTCTTTCTACATCTGAAGAGTTTCCTCTTACTTCTGCTCCTTGACCAGTAGATTTGTTTGTAGTAGAAATAAAATTGTCTTTTTCCTGTCTTCACAGAAAAGATCCAAGTGCTTTCTTTTCATTTCCTGTGACTGATTTTATTGCTCCTGGCTACTCCATGATCATTAAACACCCAATGGATTTTAGTACCATGAAAGAAAAGATCAAGAACAATGATTACCAGTCCATAGAAGAACTAAAGGTAACTCTGGTTATTTATGTTGTGTTGGAGAAATAGAGTGAGCTGTGCTACAAAGTAACATATCTATTCAATTGAGAGTCAAGCTCTTGGATCCTGTATATACAAAATCTTGATAGAAATCTGCATGTCTGGTATTCATAATCTCCCTAAAGTTTATCTAAATCTGTATTTTTCTGTCTTAGAAAACATTTTTGAGCTTGGTGATAGAAAACCAGGCAAAATAAGCCATCTGCAGTCTTTCATTATTTTATGGGTTTTGGTAAAACTTTGAATTTCATTTGTTCTACAAAATATTTTTTCAACCTTTAAAATGAAAAGGTGTTTAATTTTTAATTTCAGATCAACACAGGTAAAATCAGTTTTTTTTAATTGAAGTATAGTTGATTCAGGTATATAGCAAAGTGATTCAGTTACTTTTTTTCAGATTATTTTCTGTATAGGTTATTACAAGATATTGAATAAAATTGATATTTTAATGGAAGCTGACTTAGAGTAGGTTTTTTTTTTTTTCTGTTTCTAGGGACATCTTCTAAAATAGAGAATAAATTGGCTTGTCTAGAAATACTAAAGAGAGGTTTAATTACATTTTCTAGTTTGATGAAAGTCAGTTGCTCCATGAGTTCACTTTGGCTGTATTTGTTTAGCATATTTTCTTCAACTTTAAGAAGAAAGAAATTTAAAATGTAAAAGTAAAGATATTCCAGGCCACCAAGGTGATGTATATGCCTAATGTTATAGTTGAAGCTTTTTCCCTCTTTAAATAGCCTTGGTTTATGTTGATTTCAGAGTTATACTTTCCATTTTAATCCTCCAAATAACGATGTGTTTTTTTTCAATTTGCTCTGTACTAAACCATCATGAACTTAACTGATTTAGGTAATATCAGCTATAGCTTTATTTTTTCTGTTCTGTTTTCTGTTTCTGTCAGGTTACGGTGTTCACCTGACATAAGGGCTAGACCCTATTCAGTTACAGAAGGAAAACTGTAGACAGTTAACATTATCTTTATTTGGGCTCTCTTTTTTTCATCCACATTGATCAGCTGAAATTTATGAATAACACCAGCATTTAATTCTATCTTTACTATCAACTTGAATGTACAGATAATATTTCACTTGCTCTGAAAAAACTGAATTGTATTCAGAGAAATGGAGATTTTTCCCGACTTTTCATCTGGTAAAAATTAGGCTAGAACTGTTTGTTTCAGCATATTTCTGACCTTATTATTGCTTAATGGAAAATTTTTCACAGTTTTTTTTTCTTTTTGTGAATAGTTTTCCTCTGATCTTTCTCTTATGATGACAGGAAGGAGTAAAAGTATGCCCACTAAATGTTTTTGAGCAAATGGTTAAGATTTATCATAATTGAAACAAACAAGTATTTTTAATTTTTTGGAGTTTTCTACATTACTGCATTTTTTTTTTCCTCAGGAAAATTCAGTAGCCCGTTGTAATGTTTATTAGCTTATCCAGCTCATTAGGCTATTCAGAGTTATTTATTTTTTTGTTTTTTGTTTTTTTAATTACATGAAGATTAGGCAGAAAGGTCATTCAGCTTTGTGAATGACCAAGTGCCAATAGACAAAAGTCCAGTAAAACCTAACACATGACAGTTAAGATTCATGGAATCCACAAATTGTCTTAACAGATTACACTTGTAATCGGTAGGATAATCCAGTATTTTCTGGCCAGTTGAAGGCCCAGTGGTCATTTAACGTTAATAGTCATCTAGTGTCTCCCTTCACTTGCCGCTCCTCCCCCCAAATATGTATTTGATAATTCATAATGGAATGGAAGTTTTTCAGACTATCTATAACAACAGTTCTTAACCTGGGGTCTTTTGGGTAGCCATGGGTGAACCTTTAGGGGGACCGAGAACCTTACAAAATTACATTAAAAATTTTGTGTTCACCTCTGTATGTATATATATTCATCTGCTTTAGATATAGTATCAAATTTATTGTGACCCTTGAATCAGTCTTCTCATGCATTCTTTTTTTTTTAATTGAACTGTAATTGATTTACAATGTTTCAAGTGTACAGCAAAGTGATTCAGTTATTTATATATGTATTCTTTTTCAGATTCTTTTCCATGATAGATTATTAATAAGATATGGAATATAGTTCCCTGTTTTCATATGCCTTTAAATAATATTTAGTCTACTTGTTTACATTAAGTGTTTTAAGTCATCGTCACTAGTTATTAAATAGTAGGGCTTGAATGTTTTAAGTTTGGGGGAGGAATTTGGGGGGTCAGATTCTTTTTTGTTGAGTTTTTATCATTTTAGTAAGGCCTTGGCATAATCACTGTACTTTTGGTTATTCAGTGTATAAATTACATAACCATGAAAATATGCAGTGGAATTGAGTTCTCCAGCACATGTGCATACTTTGAAATTTAAACCAAAAGTACAGTTTTGATAATTTGCCTACTCCAGTTACATGTTGCAACTCTTTGAAGTTGTATGGTTTATTTCTTGTTGGCATGATTTTACAACATTCTGCAAATTATGTTTAACTTATAATAGTATCCAAATACTTAAAAGAAAGTTAATGTAAATGTTTTGCCATTTTTGCTCAGTTAATTTGAATTTGGTGGAAAATATTGTAATAATTTAGCATTGATTCAGTTTTCAGTCAAGATCTGAAATAAAATATTTAATTCATAAATGGAAAATTTAAATGTTTGTTTTGTGGGGAAGGGTATAGATGAGTGGTTGAGCATGTGCTTAGCATGCATAAGGTCCTGGGTTCAATCTTTAGTACCTCCATTAAATAAATGAGTAAACCTAATTACCCACATACACACAAAAAACTAATTTTAGAAAAAGCCTTTTAAAAAGTTTATTTGAAAGCTAAGAGTATTTTTTAATTAAATGAACTACTCAGTTAAAATTATTAAGTATAAGGTAGAAGTGTTTTCTTCTCATTCTTTTTGTGTGCAGTAAGATCATACTGAAGAAACCATTTTAAAATTTCACCCTGGAACTAAAGTTTTTATAGTTACTATAGAATGTTTAAGAATTTTGGAAAGGAATATAATAGGATATTTAAATTGATTTAGCAGTGTTTGCTTTCTTAGTGATTTTTAAAGCATACTAAATTGCTATTAATGTTGTTTAATAAACAATAAAAGAAAAGGTTAGGGGTTTTGTTGTTGTTGTTGTTTTTAATTTTTTGAGGACCTGCATGATTTCAAACCAGGACAGAAGGGTACTTTATTTCATTTTAACACATTGCCCCTTTACTATTTTCTCTGCAGGATAACTTCAAACTAATGTGTACTAATGCTATGATTTACAATAAACCAGAGACCATTTATTATAAAGCTGCAAAGAAGCTATTGCACTCAGGGATGAAAATTCTTAGCCAGGTAAAGGAAATTTTTTCTCATAAATAATAATTATTATAAAGTTTGTATCCCTTTGTTTTTTGGTCTGAGTGATACAGATCTAGTACAGTACTGGTTTTATAGGCAGGTCATATTAAAGTAGGAAATATTAAATGAAAAAAATTTAACATAGAGAAGAAAATTAAAGCAGGAAGAGTCTCATTTGGAATTGATACAAATAAATATTTTCATTCACTTGTAATTATTTATTTAGAGGCTTTTGAATTGGTATTCACTAGATAGACTTATGTTTGCTGTGAAAGAAACATTAACTTGAATTCCCGGATAGGATAGATTAGATGCCTAATGAAATCTTGTAGGAGGAAAGCTCTCTTATTTCCCTTTGTAGGGGTGGAATCTAACTTTCTGGTAAAGTACAGGAGTTGAAGAAAGAAAGAAACAAAATATACTAATGAGCAATAACTTGAAATTGTCTCAAAGCCACCTCCCCACAGGAGCAGACTCTCCCTTGAAGGACAAGAACTGGTGCATAGTAAGGCATTTGAGGTGAGAGAGACGTGCGCAGAGACACAGACACATCATCAGGCTTCATGAGGGAGGTTAAACGAGATAACTTAGACAGAACAGAGAGACTGTACATAGGGGTGAAAGTTCTAGGAGCTTCCCCTCGGAGCAATGGCTGATGAAAGACCTTGAAGGGTAAATTTATGGTTGTATACATCTACTGTGAGAAAGGAGCACTCACAAAATAAGTCACTTCTTTTGAGGTTTTACTCCCAGCTCTGAGTAAGATGGGAAATTAACTAAGACATTCCTGGCGTTTTAGCTCTTTTCCACTAACTTGTGGACCTTGGGCAAGACATTAACCTCTCTGGGCCGCAGTGTTCTCATCTTTAGAGAAGAAGGTTTAATCTGAGATCTCCAAGATGATTGCTAGAATTAATGTGCTGATTCTAGGTAAGAGCTGGAGTAGGGAGGAAACCAAGAAGGACAAGATAGGAGAGGGATTTTGCAAAGAAGAAATGAGTGGGTATATGGACATTGGAAGAATAAAAAAGAAATCAGTCAAGGACTTGAGCTCAGGCTCAGGAGTTAGAGGATAGTAGAAATGAGTCATGTGTAGATGCACATGGTTTTCCAAGTTTTATGGTGATCATTTGTATCGCAGTTTTACATTTAAAGAATTGCCTTGGTGTGCAGATGTCTGAGTGTCTGGGTGATTGGCTCTGAAAGATTCTTGGATCTGCTTATTTGGGGAAAGAAAAACATTTGAGAATTGATGATCATCCTTGCACTCCTAATATTTAGACAGCATCAGTTCCCACCCTTTCCTGAAGACTTGAGAAACTAATGTAAGCCAGTTACCTGTCTTTGGCGAAATCTGCAGAGAAAAGAGGAACATAAAGTGTTTATCTCAATCTTTGGAGAGAGACTTAGAATCTAAAACCAAGCCATATTCCAGTTTTTAAAACCTGCTAATACTTTTATTTCATATTTGAAGTAAAAATGCCTCCAGCAAATGCAGTCTTTAGTCACTCCAAAATATGTACATTGAATTTTTAGGATAAACTGTAATTTGCAGACTATGACATATCCAAAGTAAATTTATCAAGTTTGATTCACCCCTGTTTTCCCATCTCTAAATAATGTAGTTACTATAACATGCAAAAGAGTCCAGTATCTCTTGCGTTTTACTGGAGGTAGGATGGCTGGAAGCAAAGGAAATAAACTTTCTTCTCTACTTTCTCTTTTCTCTCTCGCTTTTTTCCCTTTTTTCAGATCTTCCTGTTGAGGAGCCCTACCCATCCTGTGTTATAGCTTCCTGTTGACTGTTCTCTCCACCCTAGTTGGGAGGGATCCTTAACAGCAGTGATTTTTAAACATTTAACTTTAGACCTTCTGAGTTACTCTTCTAATAGCACATTTCCCAAGAGAGCCCAGCACACCCTTCCATGAATGGTATCTTTTCAAAGTTAACTTGAATTTTCGGTGTAAAGATTATAGAGTGATCTTCCATCATTTTTTTCAGTTACACACAAATAGTGACTATTAATAGATATGTTATTTTTATAAAGAATGTACATGTATAGAATAACACTTTTGATCTCCTAAGTATAGTAAATGCTGCATTATAGTATACACAGTATTATTTGTAGTGCAGTGGCTTTGGTTCACCAGCCGCTAATTACCAGACTAATAAAGGTTCAAGTCCTGGCTGTTGTTGAGCTGCAGTGTGACCTTAGGCAGGCCTCATAACCCTGCTCAGCCTTTTTCCAGTCATGTAAAATGGCCTAACAGTAGTACTTACCTCACAGAATTATGCCTGGTGTGCGGGTAAGCACTCAGTAGGTATTAGCTATTATTAACAGCAAAGACTCAAGCCATTTTAGTCATTTGTAAAATTGAGAATTGATATAGTATGCTGATTTAGACATTTTAATGCCAAAACAGAAGGACATCGGTTTCAGAGTAAAAATAATGAAACTCACCTTTTTTCTGTGATGTATTGAAATTTGGAAAATGTGTCTAATTGAATTATTTTAATTTTACACATATTATGTTTTTAAAGATTCCCCAGATATTCTTAACTTAGGTTCTGCTTTATAAAATTCTAGAATGGAAATTAAGGAGGTTACCGAGAACTTTGTCATCTAAGCCCATTCATTTAACCAACATCTATTGAATACCTACTATGTGCCAACCTGTTTCAGGTACTAGAAATAAATGAATTAAGAAATGGCTTACATGACATACACAAGGGGAAACACAAAAGGCCAATAAACACATACAGAAATAATCACACTCACTAATATTTTTATGTTATGTTATCTTATGTTAAAATAAGACCTGTTTTTAAAAATCAGCTAGCAGTCTTTTTAAAAAATAGTAGTACCATTCAGTTTGCCAGGCATACAGAGAAAATTTCAAACACTGGTAAAACTTTTAAATACTAATATATAAGTTAATATAGCTTTCCTGGAAGGCAGCTTGGCAGTAAATAGTATTTCATCCCCTTTGACCTAGTGTTTTTTACTTCTAGGATTTATCCTAAAGAGATAGAGATTCCTAGAAACTTATTTATAATAATGGAAACTTGGAAATAAGCTGAATGTCCAATAGGAAGTTGTTAATTAAACCATGGGATGCACATGGGATGAAATACTATTTAATGATACAGAGGGGAGATGATTGAAATTTATTAACTGAAAAAAAAAGTTTTTGCTTGTTACAAAATGTCCAGTATAATTCCAGTTTGCTAATGTGTGTAATCTTTAGAAAAATACTAGAATGATAAACCCGTTAACATTTCTCCTATCTGAATAATAAATTAACAAGGTTTTTATTTTCTCTACCCATATCTTTGTCTACAATAAAAAATATTACTTAAATAGTTATTTTAAAATTATTTTTACAATATTTTAAAATTATAGTCCAGTAAAAAAGGGTCCATTTGTTGAGGCTCTCACAGTTCACACTGCTAACACAGCATAGTATGATGAGGAAAGGCCCCATCATGAGAGTCAAGAGCCCTGGTCTTAGTCACTTTTTCTGTGACCTTAGGTGCGTCATTTAGCATTTCTGGGCTACATTGTTCTTATTTGAATTACTTCTGGTCCTGTCCAGTTCTTAGTTTTTATTATTCTGTAGAAGTCTTCCCTGCTGTTGCTATGCAGCCCTAAGGAGACTGCACTCCATATTTTATCCAGTGACAACACTCAGAATTAAAAGGGAGAACAGTCACTAGGAACAAATCTGCCTGTTTAACATTTGTCCAGAAACCTCAAGCCCTTAACCATGATGAAAATTTCACAGCATATCAGTGCAGTGGAAAATTCAGCACGTTTCACAAAATAAAAACAAGACTTCTTCGGTTAGAACATTATATGCTCTGAGAAAGAAGCTATGCTAGCAGCCTTTTGTTCTCCTTGAGGCATGTTTTCACAGAGAGGAATGCCAAAGTCATCAGTGATCATCCCTTGGTACCAGAATATAAGGGATCTTCACGTGTTCAGATGCTCCAGATTTTAAATATCTGATATTTCTTAAATTTCAAAAGAGAACTCATTCTGTTAAATATAAAATTTTAACATACTATTAAACTAAGTTTTACTTTTAAAATTTAGTGCTGCAAAGAATACTTAGTCTTTATTCAAAGTTTCTCTTCTGTGAACTTTCTGATGATGCAGTAAAGTTATAAAAAGCTTTCTCTTATGTCGGAAATGATCTGAATTAAAGGAACAGATATTATTGTCCTGGTTCCTAAATATTCTCCTTTGTTGGTATGATTACATTTAATTGTTTTTCTTCCCTAGTTAATGACAGCATAAGTGCAAACTTGTGGGAAAAAAGAATGCATTACTTTAAAAATGAATGACAAACATGCAATAAGAATATTCTTGAATATTTGTAGGAGAGAATTCAGAGCCTGAAGCAGAGCATAGACTTCATGGCAGACTTGCAGAAAAGTCGAAAGCAGAAAGATAAAATAGACACCTCTCAGAGTGGGGAGGACAGCGGCTGCTGGCAGAGAGAGAGGGAAGACTCCGGAGACGCTGAGGCACCAGCCTTCAAGAGCCCCAATAAGGAAAATAAAAAGTAAAGAATCTTTGAAATACTAAGGTTAAGCAGTCTTTTTCAAGCCAGTTAAGGGGGGAAAATACTGACTGGGGCCCTGCCTTAGGTTGGTGGTGGATTGGGTTTTGTCATGAAAGTCCATTTTGATGATATGATACCCATATTCTCATACAGAGCACTACATAGAATTAGCCCAACACAGCTCAGAAAGTAGTTCTGAATATGTATTCTTTATGAAAGTAGTTTTAAAACCAATAAATTAGAGATCTTTAGAGTCAGTGAGTTTATTTTAATAGAACTATCTGTTTAAGAAAAAAAGTGTTTTCTTTACCTTTTTCTATGAAGGAATTGAGACAGTACTTTTAAGCCTAAGCACAGTTAGAGCTACTTTCTAAACAGATGGGCTGTCACTGGGATGTGTGCGTGTTTTCCACTCAATGTCAGTTGGTAGGAGCAGTAATGAACCACTGGTCCTACCAGGCAGCAGCTGGCACGGCCAGATGCAGTCATGTATGTCCCACTCACACCACAGCCCACCAGCCCTGATGCCCAGCACTTTGCTGTCAACCCTGGGAGGGGGTTGTAGTTAACAGTTTGGGATTTCTGCTGTCATAATGCAGTGGAGGTAAACTTGTGGCAGGGTTTTGCTATATTTCTAAGACTTATACATTTTTAAATGTATGTTTATTTTAAATTTAAATTTTAAAAATTGAACTTGAAACAAATTATAAAACAAATTGTGCGCCCCTTCTTTAAAATATATTTGATGTAGAGTTCATTTTTATGAACATACTAAGAAAAGCATTTAAAGCAAATAACACTGGACACAAAAAGGGAAAGAACTAACCAGTATACTTGGTTTGCCTTATTAGTTGTGTGTTATTAGGGCCCCTTACCAGACTGTTAAGGAACAGTTTTAATTGGTGTCAGTAGTACAAATGTCTCCTCTACTTTAACTGTACTCATATTTGGAATTACATTTTAATGTTTTCATCTTATTCTTTTTTTTTTTACTTAGTATTAATGTGTGTTTTCAGGAAAGACAAAGATGTACTTGAAGATAAATTTAAAAGCAACAATTTAGAAAGAGAGCAGGAGCAGATTGACCGCATTGTTAAGGAATCTGGAGGAAAGCTGACCAGGCGGCTTGCTAATAGTCAGGTGATCGAGCTTTTCCTTTCTTTTCATTACCTACTGATTTCAGGTTGTCTGAAACTTTTAAGTTTTTAAGTTTCTTGTGTACTTTTAATCCGTATCTGCCATAGAACTCTTTAGGACCACACATAGAAGAAAAAGTAATAATGTATTTGTTTGTAAAAGTACATGATTAATATTATCCTCTATTACTGGGTAGAAGGACTTGGGGTTTTGTTTTGTTTTGTTTTTTAAGTGAAGATAATGTGTTCTAAAGTTGGAAAATGAACCATGTATTTTAAGCTTAAAAGAAAGCGTTTATCACTGGTCTTTTGCAATCATATTGTTTACACATTGTTTCTAAAACCAAATGAATTAATACATGACTTTGGGCAAGTTACTCCCCTTCCCTAGTATTCAGTGTCCTTTTTTAATAATGTAAGCAGAATTAGGTGGCCTTAAGGACCCACACAGCTCTTTAAATTCTGAGATTTCTCTAACCTTCATTTCTTTAACCCATGAGCACTTGTGTACATAGAGACAGGTATGAAAGTTGATATGAGTGTAATGATGGAGCCATCTATAATATTAGTTTGACTAAACTAAGGTAAGGTTTTCTGGTGAGCTATATATGTATCTGTATATGGTATATAAAACTGTTTATACCAACTGAATACTTTGGGTCATTGCAGTGTGAATTTGAAAGGAGAAAACCAGATGGAACAACAACACTAGGTCTCCTGCATCCTGTGGATCCTGTTGTAGGAGGTACGTTCACAAAATCAGACTGTGCATGAACTTGATGCTACCTAGGTTAACGTTTTAAAGCAACAAGTCTGAATATTGTTAAAGCCAACTATATTATTATCCACAAAGAACTTGGCCAGGCATTGTGTATTTCATGGTAACAGCTGGCCTAACTTTATTTTATCCCAAAATAGGTACAGCAGATCAACTTTATTAAAATATAAAGTTCCTGGAATATCATATTCACCATTAACAAAGCAAAATATTAATTTCTAGCCCTAGGTGTGGGGTAAAGACTCAGTTATTTCTTGAAGTATCTCAAAGGCCTCAGATCATGGCATAATAAATTTAACTTGACGTTTTAATTTCCGTGAATAGAATGAATATATATGCCATACAGTACCTTAATGGTAATGGAATAATGTATATGTCTTTCCCTGTGGTTGATAGAAAGTTTATTAAGGTTGGGAATCACTGTTTTAGAACCTCGGTCATATTTATATTTTCTCAAATGATATGTTAATGGAGAGAATATAGGGAATATTTTGAAATTTGATGTAAGAATGGGAAATTTTTGTCATTCTGAGAGAGGAAAAAATCATATGTTGTGACAAGCAAATATGAGAATATTGTTTTATAAATACCTGTTTTCATACTGTCATTAGGAGAGAGATAATTGGAGATACAAAAATGAATTATGACAGTTAGGAAATAGTCTCCAGTACTTACTGTTTTGCTGTGAGCAAGGCTCTGTATTAGGAGCATGAGGTGCAGCTAGGTGTAAAAAGGGAACAGAACAGGAAGAGACAAGTCCCTTCCTCTTGCGTCCTGTGGGGTGCGGAAAGGAGGACACAAGCAAAAATAATGTAAACCTTATCTACCACGAATCAGTACGACAGAGGAACGGAGCAGCTGTGGTAGTCTGTAACAGGAGTGTCTAGTGTCTGGGGATGTTCAGGTTAATCCCAAAATAGTGAGTAAGGAATTGGGGAATAGCAGGTAGAAGAAACTGAAGCAGAGAAGAGCTTGATGCACTTGAAGACTGAAAGGGCGAGCCTGTCGATGTTCTCAGCATCCACTCTTGATTGTGCAGAGGAGAACACTGATAGGCTCCTGTACTTAGAAGAAAAAGAACTGGTGCTATGTTTTCAAACAAAACTCATTTTTTTACTTTTTTATGAAATTTTCATAGTAGAATTTTTTAGGGTTTCAGGTCAAAGAAAATGCCACAGAATTAAGAACATTGCCCTTTCTAGTATAGCTGTGGGGAAATTTTGATAAGAGATGCAGCTAGGTTGATTTAGGTGACACCTTAAGACCTTCATCCCTTTGGGAGTGCAAGATTTGCAGACATTGATATATATAAAATAGATAAACAAGTTCATACTGTATAGCACAGGGAACTATATTCAGTATCTTGTAACTTATGGTGAAAAAGAATGTGAAAATGAATATATGTATATTCACGTATGACTGAAGCATTGTGCTGTACACCAGAAATTGACACAACATTGTAAACTGACTGTACTTCAATAAAAATAAGTATGCCAAAAAAAAAAAAAGATCTACCCCTTTCTTTGTACCTGAGGTTCTGGTCTCTGCTCTTGGTGTGATTTTCTGGGTTTCCCATTCCTGTAGACATTATCAGCTGTGGCCAAAATTTGACTTCTCACACTTAGAGCAGCTCCCTCAAGAGACCAGTTTCTGGCTTACAGTAGAAGATGCCCCTGTCCACCCCGAGTTTCATCCTCCTGGTTGGAGGTGCCAGTACCAGTTAGGACACCAAATTCCAGACTGCTTACCAAGGAAAGAAGATCTGATTTAGATGTTCGAAGGTTCTCACAAGTGCTTTTATTTTGTCACACTGATGACCTGTGGCAATAGAATCTCTTGCAGTGTGGTCGTGTTAGAAAAACCAGGACTCTTCTTGAGGAGACAACAGCCTTCCTGTAGGATTTTGCTGGAGACCACGTTTTCTCCTGCTATCATCCTTCTCAGTTCTTGTGCTTATATCACAGATTTCCAGTGTCATTATGGGGGTTCATCCCTGATTCACATCTTTAAAGGCTATCTTCCTTGCACTACAAGTCTGTCTGTTGTGAATATTAATTTATCCTCACTGTATTATGGATTCTTGTCATTAATTGGGTATTTTCCCTTACCCAGTCTTTTACTTGACCTTTTCTGCTGCTTTACTTCTACTATCTTAACATTAAAAGGTCCAGCTTTTAAACATGTTTTTTAAAGTGAAGTGTGCCACATGATTATAAAGAATTCCAGGAAGCAGTAGAATATAATGGAAAGGACCAGATTTTGGTCCTGGCTGCATTCCTGCCATTCTAAGCTCAGGTTTTCTTACGTTAGAAATGGGGATAGTGAGGGCTGCCCAGCGTCCTGTGGATGGCACCACACAGTGTGCTCGCAGACTGCAGAGCACCATTTGGCTCGTTACCACACGAGCCCACTCCACCATGACTGTCTCATGTTTCAGAACCAGGCTACTGCCCCGTGAGACTGGGGATGACGACTGGAAGACTTCAGTCTGGAGTGAATACTTTGCAGGGGTTCAAAGAAGATAAAAGGAACAAAGTAACTCCAGGTAAGCCCCCACATGTTGGTCATGTTTTTTCTCTTTTCTTCTGTCTTTCAAGGAGTTGGGGAAAAGAAGCATAACTACCATTTATTACTTTATACACTTTCTTCACGGTATTTTTGTAACATTAATTATTTTATTAACTTAAGAAACTGAAAAATCAGTGTTAATATTCAAAATGAGTTTTGTTACTTCTTTTTTCCTTTTCCCATCATAGGGAAAATTTCACTTGAGTTGCGACTTTACAAGTACATGTTTGGGAGAAGGTACTTACCTTAGATTTGTATGCCAGTCAATGCAGTAGCAAAGTTAGCAGGAATCTAATAAAACAACAAAATAGATTGACATACAAGTTAAAGAATAGTATTATAGTTTTTTTAATTGTGGTTCTTTTCTTTTCTCAAGTGTTGTATTTGAATTATGGACCCTACAGTTCTTATGCGCCACATTATGACTCCACATTTGCAAATATCAGCAAGGACGATTCTGATTTAATCTATTCAACGTATGGGGAAGACTCTGAGCTCCCGAGCGATTTCAGGTGAGTCACCGGTTCATCAGTGTTAGAGTGCTGCATTGTCCTAAAGTACTAACACACCTAAGTGACCTACTGATAGACTTACAGAGTAATTCAAAGGGTAGAAAATGTGTTGTGATTTTTTTAATTTGACAATAATTAAATAGACCCTTAGTTATCATCATCCTTTAATGGCAACTGAATATTTTAAAGAGTTTATCTCCCTAATATTTTCTGATGTTGGCATTTTATTTTATTTCTTACAAAAATATCTTTTTAAAGATGCTGTGTACCTCAACGTACTAAAATTCAGGAGCTTGTTGCTTCAGAATGTTGATGTGTCTTCTGCTCTGCTGTAACATTTTTGTGTGTCAGTGAGTTGTTCCACACTTACTCAGTTTGGGAACCCACAGCACATTTTCCCCAAGAGATAGGACAGGATTCATTTCGTAAGGCAGCCCATATCCGTGCCTGTTAGACCCGTCATGTACCAGTGAACTATTGCAATTACACTCATCCATCTCTTACTGCATGTTTCTGTGGGAAGATAACTTTCTTTGCTCTTATTTAGGATGCTGGGTACTTTGCATCCCAGGATGGGATATCATCTTGATTTACTGGGATTCTGGCTTGTGGCGGGGCACTGAGCTTGGGTTATTCCTCCTTGGCACCAGCACCTTGTTAGCTTTCATTATGTGTAATGATTTAACTCCATGGATCAACCAGGCTCCTGGTTTTCTGACAAAGGGAGGGCTGTTCACTTTTATATATGTATGGTAGTAGTGGGGGCAGTGGTTTTACAAGGCAGGGGTCCCTAGGTCAGAGACTGACTGGTTTAAGATCAGGCCATTTGTATCCTTCACATATCTTCTGGCCAGTTTGAACAAATTCTTTCTGGATTATTCATCCATACATTCCACAAATAGGCATTTCATGTGCCTTATGTTCCAGGCATTCTAGATGCTGGGGATTCCACAAGGGAACAGTACTTGCAAAGACCTGTGCCTTCCTGTCAGATGGTAACAGGTGTTTTGGAGAAAAGTAAAGACACAAAGGAGGATAGTGCTAAGACTGGGAGAAGGAGAGTAGTTTTAAATAGGGTAGTCAGGGAAGGCTTTGCTAAGTGAACATTGAGCAAAAACTCAAGGAGGTAAAGAGGCAAACATTGCTGCTGTCTGAAAGAAGAGATTCCAGCCTGTGGAACAGCTGTGCAGAGGCCTTGAGGTGGGAACCTACGTGACACATTTAAAGACCAAGAAGAGCAGTATGGGGCAGAAAGAGTGTAGGGGAGATAACAGATGGCATTAGATCTTTCTAAGGACTTGGAATTTTACCCAAAGTGAGATGGGAAAATACTCGTGGATTTTGAGCACAGTAGTAACCCAATCTAGCTTATAATTTTAAAACGATCACTATGGCTGCTGAAATCTGGATGACAGATTTCATGGGGGCAAGGGAAGAAACGGGAACTGCTGTCATAATCCAGATGAGAACTGGACCATAGGAGTAGCACTGAGGTGATGAGAAGGAATCAACAGTCAGCCGGTAGGATTTCTTGATTAATCAAAGCAGGGTGTGAGAGAGTGAAGTCAAGGAGGACGCCAGGGCTTTAGACTGAATCTAGAAGGATGGCATTGCTATTGACTGAGATGGGGAAGATTTTAGAGGGACTGCTTTGGGAGGAAGATCCAGCAACTCAGTTTTGGACATTTTGAGATCCCTGTTAGACCTCCAGATGGAGCTGCCAAAGAGTGTGGTCCAAACTGGAGGTGGAACTTTGAGAGTCTTTTAGTACATGTGAGAGTCCTGAGATGAATCACCTAGTGGGGAAGTGAAGGGGAGAAGGAAAGAGCTCCACACGCTGAGCCCTGGACCCCGCCATCACAAGTCTTGTTTTTCTTTGAAGTTTTCCCCAGGAGCATTTCTTTTTCACGGTGTTCTTGATGTTGTTTAATTCTCTCATGATGATAAATTTATCACTGGTAATATGTAAGTACAGTGTTGTGCCTGGATGGAAAGTTTCACGTCATGGTGTATAAATTAAGGGCATCTAATGAAACAGTTGGCTCTGGTAGTAGATTACACCAGTAGAGATGATTTCTATATGAAAGTGACTTTCCCAACACGCTCTCTTTCAGCATCCATGAGTTTTTGGCCGCATGCCAAGATTATCCATATGTCATGGCAGATGGTTTACTGGATGTCTTAACAAAAGGAGGACATTCTAGAATCCTGCAAGAGTCGGAGATGGTAAGAATGCTGCTAAAGAAACAGGGTGCTTTATCACTGGCTCTCAAGTGTTAGTCGTCAGTGTTATGAAACCATGGGATTAACCAGTGTGACAGCTGAACTCCATTCCGCTGAAAAGACAGCCCAGCCTGGGTGGAGACCATGGGTGGAGGACAATGAACGGAAACGAGTAACTCGGCTACCAGGATCTGTGAGGGCCAGAGGAGTGTCATTATCTCCTCATCTTGGGAATGTAGGAATCAAAAATGGGGGTTATAACTCAGAAGTCAACTTGTGTTATGTACCCTAACAAAAAAAAAAGGAAGTCCTGCTCACTGGCTTGAAACTGAGTTGACTAAAATGATAGGGAATGTCCTTTTCCTTATTTTGTAGTAATAACACGGTGGAGCCTCAAGTGAAAAAGTAAAAAGCTTCCTCATTGCTGTCTTTTATTAACACTTGTAAACTAGCTCCAGTTCAGTTGGATGTAGTTCATAATCCAGGATAATTCAGACTTGGCTCAAAGATTAGAACCAGAAAATGTTCCTTCTGGCATACAGGAGAGTTGATCTCAGAAATGTCCTTGTCACCATAATTAGAGGAACCCTGTATCCCCAGGGGTCATAACTCTTCCTGGAGGCTGTGACTGTAGTTGCCTTGTCCTCTGCCCTCACTACCTGTGGCTGCTGGTCCTTGCCCTCTTGGCAAAGCTGAGTCAGCGCCCGAGGTTCAGTGAGAACTGCTTCACAGTCTTAGCACATAAATGAACTGCTTTCTTTACAAGACCTAAAAAATACTCAGATTTACATGAATTCAAAAATATTTTTACTATTCTCTTCCCATCAATCTGAATTAATTAAAAGTCTTGAACTAAAATTGAGTATCTTCCATCTGGTTGATATGGCAATATTTTTCAAATTTAAAGTTTCTCTGCCCTTTGATCCAGCAGTTCCTCTTCTCAGAATTTAAGAAAATAAGTAATATATAAGGGATACAGTGTTTACAGTTTTTTAAAACTGGGACTTGGTTAAGTAAATCACAATATAACCTTTCAAAAAAAGAAAAGAGATTACTGATTTTTGCACATGACTAGGATTATGGGAGGCTTTCGCGTTCTCTATAGCATTTAAATATTTTACAGTAATCCTCTGATGTCGAACAGTATTGCCATTTTTAATGCAGAATAGGCCCTAGAGTTCTCCAGTCTTCTCTGTCAGAGATTTCAACCACCAGTTATTAAAAATAGATTCCATTTGAGTCCTTGTATTCTGTTTACCAAATACCTTTTTACACATGCATGTAGCTTCTTGATCAGGCATAGAACTGTCAATCTTTTTTTTTAATCGACAGTCAGTTTACAGTGTTGTGTCAGTTTCTGGTGTACAGCATAATGCTTCAGTCATACATGGACATACATATATTTGTTTTCATGTTCTTTTTCACCATAAGTTACTACAAGATATTGAATATTGTTCCCTAGGCTATACAGTATGAACTTGTTGTTTATTTATTTTATATACATTAGTATCTGCAAATCTCGAACTCCCAATTTATCCCTTGCTACCCCCTTTCCCCACTGGTAACCATAAGTTTGTTTTCTATGTTTGTGAGTCTCTTTCTGTTTTGTAAATAAGTTCATTTGTCTTTTAGATCCCACGTGTAAGTGATATCCTACAGTATTTTTCTGGTTTGATAATTTTCTTTTGTATTAACTTTGTTTCTTTTTGGGTTTTGTGACTATTATATGCTTTTGATTTATGGTTACCCTGTTTTTCAACTATATTAACCCATTACTGTATCTGTTTGCTTTAGACTAGTAGTCATGTAGGCTCAAACACATCCTAAAAAGAATGAAGGAAAAAGGAAGAAAAAGAGAAAAAAAAAACTTTGTTTTCTTGTTCCCCTCTCCCACCTTTAATGATTTTGGTGTCCTTTTTTATATCTTCATGTTTATTCCCTTATTGTAGTTATTGCATTTCCAATTATGGTTTTCTCTTTTCTATAGCTTCCTACGTCTTTTCTAGTTAGAGTAGACCTTTCAGTATTTCTTTTAGGGTAGGTTTAGTATTGCTGAATTCTTTTAGTTTTTCTTGTCTGTGAAATTCTTTCTCTCTCCTACTGTAAAGGGTAGTCTTGCCAGATAAGAGTATCCTAGATTGCAGCTTTCTCTCATTCAGGACTTTGAATTTATCTTGCCACTCCCTTCTGGCCAGCAGTGTTTATGTAGAAAAATCAGCTGAGAGCCTTATGGGGGTTCCCTTATAACTAACTTTTTGTTTTTCTCTTGCTGCCTTTAGAATCGTTTCTTTATCTTTAACTTTGGCCATCTTAATTATAATATGTCTTGGTGTGGGTCTGTTTAGGTTCTTCTTGTTTGGGACCCTCTGTGCTTCCTATACTTGGATATTTGTTCCCTTCTTTAGGTATGGAAAGTTTTCAGTCATGATTTCTTCAGATACCTTTTCAGTCCCCTTTTCTCTTTCTTCTCCTTCTGGGACCCCTATTATGCATAGGGTGGCACACTATATATTATCCCATAGGTCCCTTATATTGCTTTCATTGGTTTTTACTTGCTTTTCTGTCTGCTCTTCTGATTGGGTGACTTTTATCCTGTCTTCTGAATCACTTATTCATTGCTCTACATTATCTGGTCTGCTTTTGACTACCTTTAGCTCAGCTCTTATCAGCCATTGTGTTTTGTTTTAATTAGCTCCTCTTTACAGTGTCTGTTTCCTTTTTAAGTATTCTCTGTCTCTATTCATAGTCTCTCCTATTTCCTTCAGTGCTTTTATCACCCCCTTTTTGAAGTCATGATCTAGTAGACTGTTGAGGTCTGTCTCATTGTTCTTTCAGGGGACTTCTTTTGTTCTTTTAATTGGGAGTGGTTTCTCTGCTCCTTCGTTTTACTTATATTTCTCTGGCTCTATGGATTTCGGAGTATCGGTTATCTACTGTGGTCTTGAAGGGCTATTTTTTGTTGTTGTTTTTATTTATTTAAAGTGGGAGCATTCCTGTGTAGACTGTGCATCTAATAGTTTTGGTGCAAGGGCTGTTCTTAGTATGGATGGTTGCCACATCTTTCTTCCATGTGTGCGGTCTGTTATCCCTTTGATTGGGGGTGTGGTTGGTGTCATGGCGATAAGAGCCTACCCTGAGTGTTTTTAAGTGGGGCCTCTCTTTTTGTTCTGTGGTCACAGCCTTGACGGGGGCCGGTCTGCTCCCCTGTTGCTGGCATAGAGGCTTCTAGACCTATTTCTGAGCTGTGGTGTGTGGTGGGCAGTGTTGGAGGGCTTCAGCTGGGAAGAAGAGTCGCTGAGTGTACCTCCGCAGGAGATGTACGCTGCGAGGTGCTTTCTGTGGTGCTGTCTGTCACTTATTATGTGGGCTTAGAAAGTGCTCTTTGTTGATACTGCATCTGTCCCTGCCTTAGCTGTGGGAATGTCAGCTACCCACTCTGGTGTCCCCCAGGTTTCTGGGCCCCAGGAACCACCAGCACAGACCCACCAGTGTCTGGTGCTGGGAGCCACCGTAGTGAGTGTGCAATGACACACCTGAATCCGTGGTGCCACAGGGTCAGCACAGACCTCAGCCCCGCCTCTGCATACTGTATACTACACCCACCCCCACTGTTTGGAACTCACTGCCTGTTCCTCCCAGAGGCACAGGGTCCAGAGAGCACAAATCCGCCCTCTTTGCCTGGGGCTGTGAACAAATCTCAGTCCCCGCTGTAAGTCCCCGCTGTAAAGTTGCAGGGCTGCTGGGTATGGATTCAGCTTGCAGCCCTGTCTCCATGCAGCAGCAGTGGCTGTGACCGAGCCCCACCTCTCTTCTCGAGAGAACACACCAACAACAGAGCCAAGTGGAGAAAGCGGTGATGGCACAGCTGCCTCACTCTCCTCCCTGCCACGAACACCAGCAGTGGTACCTTTTTATGGAGGGTCCCAAGCAGTTCTCCACACACACCCCCAGCCAGAGCTCACACCACCCTCCAGTCCCCTGAGGCTGCCTCTGTGCTGTGGGCCCCGGCCCTCTGCCCGGGCTCCTCACCAATCTCCAGCAGCAGGTCCCGCCTTGTCCCTGCTGGCTCGTGTCTAGGGCCAGGGATCGCAAGGACCCTCCATGGGAGTTTGTCTTCATTTTGTCTGCCAAGAAGCCAGCACATTCTCCTCTGAGCCTCGGAAGCTCCACTTCTGACCCACTGACCTCCTGGCTGGAGAGGATGTGTCCCAGCATGAGGGTACCTTTCTTCCTTTGCCACTCACTCCCTGCAGGACCAGTCCCGCACTGATTTTTTCTTTTTCTTTTTTTCTCTTACTGGATTTTGTGAGAATCCTCCAGTTTTTCAAAGCGAGGGACACTCTGTCAGAGTTCAGTAGGTGTTCTATGCAATTCACTGGGTTTGTAGACATAGTTCTTGGTGTATTCGTGGGAGAGGGCGACCTGGAGTCCCTGTACTCCACCATCTTGGCACCTCCCCTAGACTGTCAAATCTTGAAGTCGCCAGTATAGGTACTCTGGACTCACAAAATACTCTTAAAATGCTAACAATTATATCTAATTCATTTTTAGTTTAAAATTCTATTTTAATAATCCATATTCTTAATTTCTTTTATTATGAAATTCTTGATATTTTTGTTTCCTTGATATTTGCCTTATTCATCTTTTAATGAAGTGTTTTTCTTTATTATTATAGTCATCACCTGAAGATGAAGTCCAGGCTGGGACACTTGACACAGCAAAAGAAATGGAGGTGATTATATTTTATGCTTTATAAAAAATATTTAAATAGAGAATAAGCTAAAAAGCCTAAATGATAAAGCTTTTACTTTAAAGGAAAAATAATTATTGTAGTATCTTCTAAGATAAAAGAACTCTTTTGCCTGTGGGGAATGTCAGTAATAGCTGTGCAGTCGACGAGCATGTAAACAAGGGAGCCAACACCAGTCACCACCCAGTGCCAGTGTGCGCGCCGTGGGGACACAGGTCGGAGGGCCCAGCCACTCTGCAGAGCTGAGGGGAGCCTCACAGGGGCTTCTGGATGAACCAGGTCTAGAAGGATGCACAGGCGTTCTCCAGCAGCAGGGCCAGGCATCCACAGCGGGTAGAACTGAACTGCCTGTGTAATGACATAAACAGATCCAGGTGTGCAGAGCGCCCAGAACGTGAGCGAGCACAGGGCACCTGGAGAGAGGAGGAAAGGTAGTGAGGACCAGATGATAGTGAGTCATACATAACAGTGCTGAGAAGTTGAGATTTTATCTTTGAAGATAGGATGCTATGATAAAATGTGGAGAAGAGAGGGGCTGGAGGGAGGGGACCAGTGAAAAGCTATGGGATTTACTCAGCAGAAAACTAACTAGCATAACAATATAAAGGAAGAGAATAAAGATGTGTAACAAAGAAAAATACGGTAGAACTACAATTGTCAGGAGCTGGAGCATGAGGCAGATAATATCGTTAGCTCATATTGGACGTACAGGAAAAGGAGCACACCTTTGTCAGGCAGAGAAATTTCATTCAGTTGCAGGGCTGTGTGTGGTTTAGGACATTATTAGCAGCGTGTGGAAGTCATTGGTGTCAGGGTAGAATTACTGTAGTTATTAAGGTAAATGAGATCATCCAGGCAGAACTTGTAGACTGGGAAAGGGTCAAAGAACAGAGCCTTGGAGAAGACCAGCAGTTAAGGTGGGGAAACCATGAACGAATGGCATGCAGGAAAGAGTCCAGCAGTGTCAGATGCTGCACAGAAGCCCAGTAAGAGAGTCTAGCAGATGTCATTTGTCATCATAATCAGAATAATTTCAGTGAAATGGTGGGGACAAAAGGTAAAGATTCCATGAGTTAAATGAGTGGAGGAAAACTGGGACATTAAAGATCAGAGAGATGTAAGCCCTTTGAGGGGAAAGAAGACCTGAAGGTGTGAGATCAAGTAAAGATAGATGCAAATGTAGATTGTATTTACATAACCATGGCATTTTTCAAGACAGAGTTGCCAAGCAACATTGTGTGCTTAGTGAGCAGACAAGAATGAAAGAGATCTTGAGAATGGGAAAGAAAGCAGGGTAAGAAGTGTATACTGAGTAGCGTTGTAAGAGCCCAGCTGGAATGGCAGACCATTAGTATGCACTGATACGGTTTTCTCCACTACACACTTGTAGGCTGCATGGAGGCAGAGAAGTTGGGTGTTCAGATGGAGCTTAGAGTGCAATACCAAAGTCTAAATGGGACCATCAGCTTTTGGTGACTCATTATCAGGATTTATCCATTCCCAAAAAGCAGTGTTGGGAGTATGGAAGTCTGAGTCTTCTGATTCCACAAATAAGACTCCACCTTTTTTAGGATTTTTTTTCTCCCGTGCAATACTGTCAGCCTGGCTATGGGCCCCAGAGGAGACCCAGGAGATATCTTATGTTCAAGATCTTCCACAGGGAGTGCAAGTGTGTAGACGGGAACGTTGCCAGTGAACCTCGGCAACATGATGCACTGTCTTAGTCAGCAGAAGCTCTTCCCGGTGCAGGCAGGAACAGGGCTTTTATCTTCAGAGTAGTGATGAGACACAGGATGCAGATTGTGTGAGACACGCCATTCCATTACAGAAGTGTAGATTCACGAACATGTCTGCCAGGATTTGGGGATGGTTTTTTAAAGGTTTTTGTAGGCATCAGAATTATAACTCTAAATAGGTGAAATAACTTGGCTTATAAACACAAGCCATCTTACTAGCATGCTCATTCTAGCACTGTCAGGGCTTAGCAAGCTCAAATAATTTTTTTTTTTAAGCAGGTTACAGAAATTGAGCCACCAGGGCGTTTAGACCCCAGTAATCAGGACAGGCTCACAGCACTGAAAGCAGTAACAAACTTCGGAGCTCCAGTTGAAGTCTTTGACTCTGAAGGTGAGTGTCTCCAGAGGGTTTGAAGGAAGCACTTCATGACACAGGCAGTGAAGATTTAATGTCACACGAGCACAGATGAACACAGCCATTCACTATAGGAGCACGTTGGTGGCCATGTGTCAGTGAAGAGTAAAGCATGTCTGTGGTATTGATTTCATCTGAGGGGGATTACTCCTTTGAGGAGAGGAGACTAACCAATAAATAGCAAAACCCCAGGGCACAGTACTCAGTTTACTGCATAAGATCAAATACAAATATGTCCATGTGGTCTTTAGTAAGTTATTTTTCTTACCACCCAGAAGCTGAAGTGTTCCAGAGGAAACTTGACGAGACCACCAAACTGCTCCGGGAGCTCCAGGAAGCCCAGAATGAGCGCCTGAGCACAAGACCCCCTCCCAACATGATCTGTCTCTTGGGTCCCTCATACAGAGAAATGCATCTCGGTATGTTGTACCTCCAGCAAGAGGAGAATTGGGGTGCTTAAAGGAAGAACTCTTTGAGTTGTGATGCCACTGGGAAGTAACCCTGAAATATTCATGGACAGTTTGGGGGAGGGTTTTTTTTTTTGCATTTATATATTTATTGGGCTTTTGTTTTTTTTAGTTATCTAAAGGAATCACATTTCAGTACCTTGAACTGTGTTTATATTGATTTTTTTCTTTCTTTCTAGCTGAACAAGTGACCAATAACCTTAAAGAACTTGCACAGCAAGTGACTCCAGGTGATATTGTAAGCACGTACGGAGTCCGAAAAGCGATGGGGATTTCCGTCCCTGCCCCGGTCACTGAGAACAACTTTGTAGATTTAACAGAAGGTACGTGCCCTGTGTCCCTGGGAGACTGGAGAGCTAAGTGTGAGTAAAAGGAGACATCAGTCCTCTCCCTCCAAGTAACATCTGAAAGGTTTTGTTCTGCATGTTAACGTATAAACTGTTTTAGTTTTCTTTCCATCTTGTCTAAAGAATAAAGATTCCACACATTTGCAAAAAAAAAAAAAGCTACAGTGAGTACCTAGTCTTGACCCTTTGACATGGTAGAGAAGTGCTGTCAAATTACTCTTCTTTTCTTTCACATCCTTTTTTTAATTAAAAGGAAAAAAGGCTGAATGAAGGTTTTTTTCCCCCCCAGATTTTGAAGAACCTAAAAAGACTGATGTTACTGAGTGTGGACCTGATGGGATTTGAAGCTAACTGGTATTTGAGTATATATTATGTATATATTTTTTTCATTCTTAACTTGGACATGCTTTTCAGAAGATATTAAATATTTGTAAATTGTGTTTTTAATTAAACTCTGGAACAGTTAATTTTAATGTTCCAGAGATTGGACTTCTGTCAGGTAATAAAGCTGAACCTGGGGCTGCGAGCTGTGTTGTGCGTGTCAGCTAAGTTACCCCTTCACCTTCCTCAGGCGCTGAATCTGAGGATGAAGTGATAGAGGAAAGCTTGGAAAATGAAACAGCCTTTTTCATGATGATCCATTAAAAGAAGTTCCTCCAGATAATTGAAATCCCTCATTTTCTACATCTGCCATACTTTTCATTAAGGAAATTATAACCAAATGTTTCCTAACTTACCAGATTACACCTTGATGATTTATTCAGAAAGTGGCCTTAGGAGGAACATGACTGACCTGTCACCACAGCAGGCAGAAAGTGGGTGGGAGTAGACCTGGCAGAGTTTTTTCAGAATAAGGATAGTGCTCCTTCCTTACGTTTCACAGACAGGACGGTACCTGAGAAACTCCTTAAGCATCCCCATCCAGTGAGATTTTTCCATTGTTACAGATAAAAATACTTAAAGCAACTCTAGAAGTTACTAGTATGTCCCCTACATACCTGTTGGGAGTGATGTCCCCATCTAGGAGGATTAGGTAAGTGATTAGGGGCTTTCTGCTACTACCAAAAACAAATACCATCAAAAACAAACAAAAAAAACCTACCAGGAGTTTCCTAGCATTAACTTACTTGGTGTTCCTCTTTGAGTGGTTTTTGCCATTTGTCAGAGGGTTATTTGGAACTATAGTAAAAGGATAAGACAGATAAGATAACAAACTAACGCATTCTTGAATACACAAGGATAAACAAGCTTAAAGGAAAGTTTACATTTCTGTTTCTCACAGGTCACCTACGCCCCTGCCATGCCCCTAAACTAATACTCATCTACTTGTTTCTGAAATGCAAAGGCCAAGTGCCTGAGCAGGTTAATTCTTTAAGTAGGATACCATGTTATGTGGCTCTCTTTTATAACCAGGCACTAGACTGTAGCCTAGTTTAGTGAACAAATTAAGTTTAAGACCCTGCTCAGACTGTTGGGAGACCTTCTGTAAAACACGCAGGCAGGAAGCCGTTTTATTATTTTCTTGACTTTGAAAACTAACATTTAACAAGTAGGATGAAGGAAAATTGATTCTCTCAAGAGAGTTAAAATGACCTAATCTTCCAAAAACCTACTTGAAATCATATGCCAAGAGAATTAAAGAATCAGTTCAAATAAGTATTTATCAGGTCCTTTTAGAGTTTGTCTCTCCAGTGTAATTCAGGTCATAACTAATTCTTAAACTTGATCTACTTAGCTAAGGTAAGTTACCAAAGGCCAAGAAAACATTTAAATTCAAAACACTTCAGGCTATTCAGGTTTTCTAAATTGCTAATTTAATCGGTGAAAAGCTAAACAAAGTAGGAATACTGGTACTTTATAAAAATGAAATACAACATTTTGAAACAAATGTTACAGATCTATAAATATTCAGTATATAGCATAACCCCTAGTCATTTGTGTGTGCTTTCTCCAAGCATACTTCTGTACATATGTACAATGTATACAGTGGTTAATGCTCTTTTCTGTTAGGAAATTTTCTTAATAAGCCAACCAGAAAACTTCAGGTGTGACTTTTACTCATGTCAGTGAGCCCACCTTAGTAGAAACTTGAAGCAAGTCCCTGACCCCTAGAGAAGGTCAGTGTTTGAAAAGATACTTGTCCTGTCATAAAGCAAAATGACACCTATGAAGAAATGACTTGGTATTTGGAAAACAGATTTATAAAAAATAACTAAGTGGTTTTTATGGTCAGTTATACACTATGATCTGAACATCAAAAGTTAAAACCTTAATATTCTTATCCAAGCACAGTACTTTCATTGGAAATAAAGAAAAATACATGAGTGGTAACCAGTTATTTTTTAAACTCCCAGTTGGGATTTCCGTTGCTGGAGGAAAAAGGTAATTTGAATATTGCAAGAGTAGAAAGAAGCATGTCCCCCTCAGAGGGGCCCCGCGCACTGATGTGTGTCTACACTGTACCAGCGACAGAACCTCCCTGACGCCCCAGGAAGGCCCTGCTGAGCAGCCCTGGTCACTGATGATTTTCAGGGTATAGATTTCAGTGTAGTACTCACCTGAAACCAGCCCTTTACATGAAGAATTGGTGTGTAAAAAAGGCAATTTAAGTAAGGCTTATTTCCTTTACCAGCGTTTTTGCCATAAAATTCCTTTAGGACACCAAGTTCTTATGATTTATTCATACCTATTCCAGTTTCATACGGTGCACCGCACTGCCACCAGCCCGCCCAGCCCCAAGCCAGACACAGCGCAGGCCGGCCGCAGCTTCGGCTCCGGTTCCCCCGCCCGTGGCTGGGGTGGCGTCTCACCCCCGGGCCCGCTGTCCCGGGAAGCCTGGCTGCTCAGTCACCTGTCTGCAGCTTTGTGTAATCTTTCAAAGTCTCATGTTTGCAAGATTTTCTGTATAATTTCAGGGGAGTTCCTGGGTGACTTCTAGCTAAAAATTCAGCTGTATTAGAAATCCAGGGGACACTGTGGTTCAGAGAGGGGACTGGGCAGTTTGGTTATTCCTTACCTGGAATCACAGGCTGACTTCTTTCGATTTTTTCTGAGTTGAAGCACTGTTAAGACCACATCTCACAAACCTAGTTTTTAGCACTTGCCTTAATTCTTTCGGTTCAGAACAAGACCGTCTCAACATTTGTGAGAGGGCTGGCTTCCCAGACACGGGAACCTCTGTACGTGCTTATGCTGGGTAGCACGCCTTTTAGTTTTAAAGCTCTTCAAAACACTAGCTAGCTCTGAGGACTGAAGAGAAGGAAGGAAGTACTGCAGGTTGTCCAGGTTCTCTCTCCACAGACCCACGCCTTTCCAATACAAAACTGAGACAGAGCTGAAGATTGCAGGGGGCGCTTAAAAATGCAGGAGTCAGGGAAGGGCTATGGGCTTATACCTTATTTCCTAGGCTTTTCTGCTTACTGAACCTGACCTCAGAATGCTGGCTTCAGAGTTGTCTGATTCGAAGCCCAGGCTGTGCAGGCTCCTTGCCTTCCTGCTTTGAGTCACATTCCTCAGAGCTCCATCCCACAGCTGAGCTGATCCCTGACGCTCACACTGGACAGTGGTCCCACTTCTGTGCCAGCGGGTACAAAGGCAAAAAGACTATACTGGAGGGAAGAGAATTTGTCTAGCATCCAGGAAGTCATTAAAAAAGATGATACCGCCATTAATAATGTATCCACTTAAAACAAACACATGCCAGAGATGGCAAGAAGTCAGAAGTGTCCCTTGTGGGGTTTTCTCCTTACTGCTTGAAACCATGTATCGATTTAAGACACCCTTTCAACTGTTTACCAGAATGCCTGTGTGAGAAATGTGGAATCTTGTAGCTGGTCCGCTGGGAAGAAAGGAGCCCCCTAGACTAGAAAGGGTGAGTCTCGCCTGCGCAGCGTACAGGCCGCGGCCAGGGGCGTGTGTGCTCCGGGTCGTGCTCTGACGACTCCCCCACGGCACTGAGGGGATGAGGGTCTGGAGCTCACAAGTGAGCCCTCTCCTGCTGTGGTGGAGGACGTATCGCAGACCAACAGAGAGGTTCCGGCTGCCTGTGCAGGATAAGGCTCGGGAGCCGCCTCAGGCCACACGTTCTGAGAAATCCTCTCGTGCAAGTCCAAGGAAGCCACACAGATCCACCAGCCAGGGTGGTGGTGGCCACGCCCTTGGAATGCCTTTATGACTGGTGTGGGGCTGCGCCTTCCCCCTGGCTTGCTTCAGGGAAGGAAACGGGCTTCCAGCATGTTCTGCATCCACCAAAAGCCCTCAGTTCAACCCCAACCCTTGAAACTTGGCAGTATCTGTGCAGACAAAGTAAGTCCTCAGTTCACCCTTGCCTTTGACGTTGATGAGTCCGCGGCATTCGCAAGAGTAACCTAGTCCCTGGAGGATGGTACAAGTCTCTTCCGTAACCTGAAAAGGAAAAGAAAGCTAAGTCTTCAGAGGCAGGAAGAAAACCTGCCGTGGGAGGGACAGACAGAAGTCGGCCGACAGGCAGCATACGTGTCTGGTTTCCCTCAAGAATTTTGTTGCTAGAATCCCACAGCTGACTGACACCCGGGTTCCCTCACCTCTGCGAAGGTCTCTTCCCCTTGGGTACAGGTTTCCCCAGGTGAGTTTTTACCTGGATTTTCCCAAGTTCTCCAGTGCTTTCCATTCGACTGGCGACATTGACCGTGTTTCCCCAGATGTCATACTGAGGTTTCCGTGCCCCAATCACTCCAGCAATCACGGGCCCGTGGTTTATGCCTGAAGATAATGTTTGCAGTTGGCAGATCATAGAGGCAAACCTCAGGCTTGTAAGGCCACAGAATCCACCCGGCAACCACAGAAGGCATTGACAGAACACAACTGAAATGAATGTTGGAACAGTGCTTCCTGAGCCTGGGACAGGAGATGGTACTTAGGATATGAGGAGGGCGAACCTTGACAGTTCTTTCTCAGACTCTGCTTTACTCGAGGAGAAGCTTGTGTCCAGTGTTAACACTTTCCTCATGTCTGCTAACTCTTAGCGAAGAGTGAATAGGCTTTGGGCACTGACCCTTTTAGCTAACAATGACTAGTTAGGTTATTGACTTTGCTTTGTTCTAAGTGTATTTTAAGGTCACCTGCTTACAGCCAGGAATCTGAGCTTTGCATTCTCTGTAGTGATATATTCGTATTTATTTAAGACTTTCAAAAATAACTTTGTAAATAGTATGCAAGGAGCGACTGGGTAATCGCTGAGGTTGTAGGGTCAGAGAGAATTCTGCAACTTATCATAACTGATAGCAGTGCACACTGGGCTGAGAGTGGGCTTGCCAGGAGACAGGGGCTGCACAGTCCCACCCGCCTCCCCAGGGCCTCACCAACGCGGAGGCGGAAGGAGTTGAAGGAGTGCCGGTTGATGCCGTCCAGCTTGCTCATCAGGGCGGTGCTGAACTCCACCATGATGCCGATGTGGGCATGCTGCCGCTCCAGGTCCTGTGGACAGAGCGCTGCACGCGGGGCCGGGGCCATCACACCCGCCTTCCTGCCTCCACCAGGTGTCAGGTGGACACTCCAAAGCCCCCTGAGCTGGTAAGTGCTGTGCCCGAGCCCGGCCATGAAACCCGTGGCGGGGGTAGTGGGGCAGGCATTGATGGGACCCTCTGCAGAGGCTCCAGAACCTGCTCTGCCACTGAAGATCCCCTCCTGGTGAGGGGCCACATGCCCCAGACCCTCACCAGAATCCTCCCTCAGGCTTTGTCCTTCTCCCATAGGATGGGGCATGGGGAGGTGCCCCTTTCAGGTAAAAGACAGGTCTAGGGCTGGGACGGGAGGCCACCAAGTAGGCGGAGTACCTGGTTCTCGTGCCCTGAGGGGATGCTGAGCCCTGCCGCTGCCATGTATGTGCTGCCGATGGTCTTGATCTTCTCCACACCGCTGAACTTGGGCTTTAACAGCAGCTGTAGGACAAAGGGAAGCAGGGCCACATGACACAGCTGCAGCCGGGGCTGTCCCAGATGCTGAGAAGGGTTAGGATTCCCTCCCAGCACCACTTCCCGTGCACACATTCCACATGCTGGGCCCTTCCCAGCTGAGTTCACACCTCCGTCCAAGTGGGGACACAGCCTCTGGGTTCTCTCTCTGCTCCTCCTCTCATCTCTGTTCCCTGACATTCCCTGTCTCCTCCATCCTCATCTGCTCTTGGTCCTGCTAAGGAGCAGACACACCACCCAACAGTATCTACACAGGAATGTCGATTATTTGTCTGCAGCTGAGAGTTAAGCCCAAACTGACTTCCTCTGAAACAGGTTGATGACACTGGCTTAGCAGGAAATCAGACTGTTCTACAAGGACCTAAATCTAATCTAAGCAAGCTGCCCATCACAGGGAAGATAACAAAATACTTATTGAAAAAACAAAATTTGTATGTACCTTTTATAGTTTGTGTAATGTGTTTTCCTCCCAAGGGAGCCACACCATGTGTGTTAACTGGGTGCAGGACGCCCCCACCCTCTCCTCCAGCTCAGGGCGGGGGTGGGGGGGAGCCCCGCCCGCGCAGGCAGCGGGGAGGTTGGGGCGCACCTCATCGAAGTCAGCGATGATCTCATTCAACAGGCGCAGGCACTCCAGCCCTTCGTTGTTGATGTCGCACTCTGTGTAGAACACTTTAAAGTCCGGCACAGACGCAAACATGACACACACGCAGTCGTAGGACTGATGGTACCAGTCCTGGATTGGGGTGAGAAGAAGTGAGACTCTGCGGCACCCCCCGGCCTCGTGTGGGGGCGGGGAAGCAGGCCCTGGAGACGATTCCGCTCCAGGAGCAGATGTTACTGGCATGGGGAGGGGGTCAGGGGTGGGGGGTGCTGAGCAGTGGTTCCCAGCCTGCCTGTACCTGAGACCCACCTGGGGGCTGTTACAGAATAGGTTTTGAATCGGTTGGTCGGGGAGGGTTAAGCTCAGATTAGTTTTGGGCTCTTAAGTACCCTGGGTCTGTATGGCTGGGGTTGAGAGCCCCGGGGCAGTAGAAGGTAACAGGCAGGAGGCCTGGGTTCCATACGCACTGGGCCTGGGTTTCCACATCTGTAAAGCTCACTGCTACACAAAATTGGTAGAAATGCATGTTTTGATCAACAGATGGTCCAGATTACAAAGCCCTGGACATTTGCTCCTTGCAACAATCCTGCCAGCCAAGCAGTCAGCCCCTTTTTACAGATGTGAAAATCAAGGCCCAGGGCAATGAGGCATCTTGTCCACAATCACACCGGAACCCAGGTCTCTGACTCCAAAGCCTGTGTTCTTACAGCGGATACCACCATGGCCTCCTGGGCGCACCGTGGGGCCCAAGAGCCACAGAAAGCAGGTGCAGAAAGCATGTGGCAGCTGTAACACTTCACTCCACGGGACAGCGTCTATGCCTTCAGGCTCCCTGCCCTAGTGACTGAGCCCCTTCTCGCCCACACCTCGTTTAACTTGTCACCAATGAAGTGGGCGGCCACGTGGGCTGGCAGGACGTTCTCTAGAAGGAGGCGATTAACGTTCTCCATGGTTTCAAACTCCTCGTGTTCCATCTTGAACTTCTTCTTCCACAGACAGTCCAAGCGGCAGTAATAATCAATCTGCGGACAGAGGGCAGCATCAGAGTCCTGGCCACAGTGAGCGATGACAGGGCACACTTGTAACCCTGGGGGTGACGGAGCCAGCCCACCAGCACCCCCACCCTGCGCCCCTGGCAAAGGTCTCCAACTCAGTAGGCACCCTCCAGGGGCCTTAAAACCTCAGTCACCCATGACTCGAGTGACTCGCAAGATTAAATGTCACTCATGCCCGGATGGGAGGTAAGGACACTTACTCAGGACCCCAGACCCAGGGGCCAGAGCTTCCCTAAAGACTGCTGTCTTGCGTGCTGCTCCAAATCTGAGGCAGCCCCAGCCCCAGCCCCAGCCCATCCTCTCTCCAAGTAGAGAGAAAAGCTAGGGAAGCAGTGGGCATTTCCAGGCTGTACCTGTCTGGAGAGCATGATGAGGGTGGTGTAAAACAGGACCAGGTAGAAATTGATCATTGTCTTCAGATCCCACGAACAGGATGGGGGGCTGCTGGATGAAGGGGAAAGGCAGGTGTCGCCTCCAGTTCCCCTCAAAGCCCCCCAGGCACAGGAGGTGGCAGGGGCCCAGACACAGTGCCAGCCCGCGGGCAAGTGAACAAGAGAGCAGAGATCATGTCCTCATGCTTAGCAAACAAGACGGCTTCAGGTTGTAGAGAAAAGAGTGTTGTGGGGTGGAGGTTGACAGGGAGATAGGGGAGGCCTCTCTGAGCTGACATCTGTGCTGACACCTGGTGCAAGGAAGAGCCGTGGCAAAGTCTGAAGGAAAGTGCTCCAGGCAGGCGGGGGAGCAGCCAAAGGCAGCCAGAGCTCCTGCAGGTGAGCAGGGCTCGCAGGTCGGCAGGACTGTGCAGGCACAACCTTGTTCTGGGTCCTCAAGCTCCTGCCTTTTAGTTGAAGGGGAGCCAGGCCCGTCTCAATCCACTTGGGGTCCAAAGCCCCTCGGAACCATGCACACACACCAGACCCTCCCATCTGTCTGGGAATAGACTATAGACAGCGGCTCTTTCCAGAACTCTGGAGATCCAGGACACAGCTCAAAGCAGGGACCTGGGCTCGAGCTGAAGCCTTGCCTCCTCCCTGCTCCCCCGGAGACCAGCCGAGAGACAGGATGACCCAGGTGACCTCTGTGGGACCAGGGACATCCCCCTGCAAATGAGTCACACTCAGCTCTGAGTCTTGCACTTCCCCTCTGTGAAGTGGAAACCATGCCGCCTGCCAGACCACCCCACAAGGTGTCCAGTCCAGAGGGGACTGTGAATGCAAAAGCACCTTAGTTTGAAATGACACTGAGACAAAGCAAAACAAAAAGTGCTGCAATGGGCTACAGTCAAGACAGGCAGGGGGACTGGGGTCCTGGCAGTGAGTGACTTGGGCCCCACCTGAGGGTGCCATTGGTCTTGGTGAGGTTGCTCGGGCTGTGGCCACAGCAGTCCCACTGCCAGCATGGGGAGATGTTGAAGAGCACCAGGTAGGCCACCAAGGCCACTGTCAACAGCACGACCTTCAGCTCCAGGCTCATCCGCAGGAAGACAGAGCAAGCGATGAAGGCCAGGATGCAGCTGCAGGTGTAATACTGGGAAGACAGGGATGTTGGTCACCTCACTACCTCCCGTCACCAAGAGGCACCTCCTGGACCAGTGGTCACCAAAGGGAGGGGCACCTTTAGCCATGGGGGAACCTGGGAAGAGCCAGTGTGTCTTCAGCATCACTCTCTTGCCTTGTTGACCTCCCTTAACAAAGAGCAGGCAACAGAATTTAAAACGTTTTAGTATTGTGTTGTTTTTACTGTATTCTTATTTCTAATTATGGCAAGAGAGCTTACTTCAAGGGATAAAAATGTACTAAATAAAACTGCAGGTGGGGTGTGGCTGTGACAAGGTCAGGGCAGTGGTCTGAGTTCTGCCATGAGCTGGCCCTTCCCAAAGTGCATCTCTGCCCATGTTACTCTCCAGCTCAAGATCATGCTGTGGCTCCCCACTACCCGTAGAATAAAGACCAAGTTCTCACACTCCACTCAGAGCTGGATCAAACCTACTTCTGGCTTCATCCTCAGTTCTCCCCCACCTCCTCCCCATGAAGCACCTGAAACCTACTGTGTCCACTAGCTGCCTCAGCTTTTTCTCACTGTCCCTTCTCCCATCCCCCCATCGCATAACTTTCTGCCCTTTAGAGACCAGCTCAAATTCACCACCACCACCCTCAAGTCCCACAGCCCTCATCCTGTCCAGGAGGGCGCTCCCACCTGGCTCTACCGCCTGTGAGGCAAATGCATCAGCCTCTGTGCACCCGCTTCCCTGTTGATGCCGTGGAGGTCACGATGGGTGTGGTCAGGAGACAGCCACCAGCAGAGGGTGCTCCCACCCTCTCACCTTCGACCCAGCATGCCAGCACCCGGACCCCTCGGCCCACGGGCCCTGGTTTCTCGGCCTCCCCTGGGAGAGGCTGGACTCAGCTCTTCCACACCTGTCCACACAGGGGCCATCCCAGTGAGGACACACTCACCGGGAGGAGCTCACACAGGGTCCTCTCCCGGCTGCTGGCGGCCCCCTGGCCTGTCTCGTTCCCAGCAGGCAGCACCGGGACCAGGAAAGGCATCAGCGGCTACAGAAAAGACAGGTCCCCATGAGATGTTGTCCAGGGGCTCCGGGCTGGGGATCTGGAGGAGCCAGAGGGCAGGGCCTGGGCCTCCATGAGCACCGTGGGCAACTCCCGCCAGGCCCAGCTCTAAGCTTAGCACAGAGCCATGGAGCCCCGACTTCCCACCGCAGCCCGGCAGCTTCAATGCGGAGAGAGGGTATCAAAGGAAGACATGAGGACGCCACCCCCAGAGCCCTGTCCCAGAGGCTGACTCAGCGGGAGAAGCTGGGAGCAATGTTTTCAGTGAGGTCCCTTCTCCCCAGGTGATGCTGAGGGAGGGGATCACAGAGTCCAGAGTGCAGGGGGCGGGCAGTGTGGGAAAGAGGCACTGAATCCAGATGTCAGAGCTGGGGGGTCGGGCCAAGACAAGTGCCACCTCAGCATGGAGCTCCGAGCCCGCCCGAGAAGCAGGCCCCAAGCTCATGCTCATGCCCAGGAAACTGGGTCTCGGAGAGGCTGGGCCGGGACCTCCTCCCAGGGGGCTGAGAAGAAAGACTGAGATGTTCACGAGGACATTGTGGCGGCTCAAGACATCTCACCGTATGAGCTTGGCCGCACAAGAGCTCTAGGGGCGCCAAGTCCTCATGTGACAAATGCAGGGTGAGGAGCCCTGAGCTGCCAGACACTCCACAGGGCCCGCCCATGGGGCTCTGGATACGGTCACGCCAGATGCCATTTTTAGGCAACAGGATTATAGGATTCTAGAATCTAGCTCCCAGGGTCAGAGACTGGCTCCCTCCCCCAGGAAGTGTGCACGGCCCCAAGGGGTCCTTGCCAGGCCTGCCTTCCCCCACCCCCAGAACCTACCAGGTTGACGACGGCAATGGTGAGCAGGCTGCCGACGGTCAGGACAGCCAGGGACACCCGCAGCAGGGGCTGTGTCTCCACCCTCTCAGAGATGGCTCCGAGCGTCCCCCAGGCCGGGCAGCACCTCTGTGGAGTCACAGGGTCGAGTCAACCAGCACCCGCAGCTGCACCCGCACCCGGAGGTGAGGGAGAGCCTGCTGGAGGCCTGGCCAGGGGGCCCCCATCCCAAGGGCCCTGAGGGCATGAGAGCTTCTGAGACCTCCGCTGGGGAGAGTCAGGTGGTGGTGTACCCCCAGCCTGGAGCTCAGGACACATGTGGAGTGCAGACAGAAGGGACATCCCCACCCCTGGGGCCGGGGACAGCCACAGCCACTTGGGGACCACTAGCACCTAGGAAAGAGAATCCTAGGAGAAGCCTCTGAGCACTCAGCAGATTATCCTGGAGGCCAGAGGGGCAGAGCTCACAGGGAGGGGTGGGGGGCTGGGGGACACCAAGGTGGGGGCAGGGGCAGTGGGGCCAGGCTCCCACCACACAGCCTGGCACCCGGTCAGGGGCCTCCCCACTCACCAAGAATTTATCCGCAAAGCACAAGCCTAGCACCAGCCCCAGCACGCAGGCCACCAGCCCAAAGGACACACCCAGAGCTGCCACCCTGGAGGGGATGGAGAAACACAAGTTCTAGGGGACCCTCTGCCCAGGGCCAAGCCTCAGGCAAGCTCCCCATCCCCACCACCTCAATTCACCTTCTGCCCCCTCAAAACAGCTACCTATACTCAGCCAAAGGGGAGCCTCTGAACACCATGGTCCAGCTGCCCCACCCACAACACACAAAGCCTGGCCAAGACTCCAAGACCAAGGTCAACATCACACCCCCCTTTCTGGGCCAAGTATATAAGAAATGGGTGACTGTACAGCCTTTAGGCTCCTGTCTGGCACATAAGTACCATCTGAAAGTGTTCCCTGTTTCGTCTTTATTAACCACATCCTAAACCACAATCCTAGTGGACCCTCTGGCTTAACCACCCTTCCAGAAGCCACCAAGTAGCTGACCTTACTCCCTCCCTGACCTCAGCCCCCTGTCCCTGCCCCTGCCCCTGCCCCTACCAACAGAGCCTTTGGCAGAAGCAGGAAACTCAGCAGCTCCTGTGTCCTGGCCCCACACCCTGAATAAGGCATTAACCCCCGTGAGCCTCAATTTCTCACATCTAAGAGAAAGATGGTGATGGCTACGGTTTTGGGGAGCTGGACCTTCTAAGGCCCTAAACACCTAAGGTAAGGCAAGGGTCACAAACTTAAGTGCCCACAGGGCCACACAGATAACAGGTGACTTTGAAGGTGAGAGGCATCTGGGAGTGGGGAGGCCTGCGGCATGCCATTCAAATAAAACAAACAAACCAAAAACACCCAACCAGGTTCCTGGGGCTCGAAGGTATAAAGTTACTAGAGTTACTAACTCTAACAGCAGCCCCGTCCTGCCAGTCACAAAGCCCCTTGCAGGTTTTCTAGCAGGTTCTGCAAGGTCACCACCCCTCCTAGCCTGACCCCAGTGGGCTTGACCACCGGCCCACCCCGCCACTGACCTGGGCATCAGCAGGACGTGGACGAGCAGGATGCAGATGAAGACAAGGCTGGCACAAGCGAAGTAGTAGCGGGCCCGGGGGATGGGCGCCAGGCGGTACTGGGGGCGACAGACACTGTGAGGGGCGGCTGGGCCGCTGAGGCCCCACCTGCAGGGCCACTTGCTCCGACCCCTTCTCGGGCTCCACCCTGGCTCCAGTTAATAATATCACAAAAAAAAAAAAACTTACACGCCCTCCTTGACTTCCAGGGGACAATGTTACATTATCATGAACAAAAAATTTTCATTTGTTTCCATTTTGCAGTTTCTGGTGTATAGTCAGAGGGGATACCTTCCCCTCCCCTACTCCTCTCAGATCTCTGCCTTTAATTCCAAGGTCCCTGAAAAGCCCATGTCTCAAGTCCATGGACAAGAGACAAACGTGAGCTCTGGGGCTGCTGTGACTGGGGTTAGTGGTGGGTCTGTTCTCACCCCAAACCAAGGAGCAGGGCCAGGCCTGAGCCCCGAGCTGCCAAGTGGGGGACCCTGTGCTGCCTGGCCCTCCACTCCAGGCACCATCTCAAGATCTCAGCCCACAGGGCTCCTGCCGTAGATAAGCAAACTGAGGCTCAGGGAGCCCAGGCCACACAGCCAGTGGAAGGCCTGCCCGGTGGCTCTGCTGGTCACCACACCTCCCTCCAGACCCCACGCTCCCCGTCTAAGGAGCCCCTTCAAGCCTGGAGGCTGCAATGGCCGAGAAGTCCCAACACCAAAGTGCCTCTCAGATGGGCTATACCTGAGGCCAAGACACCCTGAAACCTGAAAGTCTGTGAAATGGGTACCAGTGCCCACCTTGGCCAGCGGGGTGAGGGTGGAATGACATACGTGTGTGCCTTGGATGTTGCCAGAGCCAGCAGGCACTCAACAAGTAAGTGAGTGGCCACCAGCCAGCAAAAGCACGGTGCTACAGCAGCCAGACGGGAGGGCTAGCCAGGCCCCGTCAATGCTGAGTCTGCGTTTGGGGCATTTCCTTAAAAAGGCCAACGTCGTCAGCCTAAGGTGTGCGCTGGCCAGTATCAGCTGAGGTCCTGGCTGGCACTTGAAGGGAGCAAAGTCTCCCAAGCCAAACGGGCGAACACGCTAACAGGGACACGCCAGGTTCAGAGGTGAGGTGGACAGGAAGAGAGCCCAAATGGGGCTGGACTGAGCCCCGTCCCCACCCCAATGGCAGCTGGCACGATCCTGCAGCACGCTCCCTGAGCTGACCTTCTGGGGCTGTTTGCTGCCCCGTAGCTGGGACCCCCACCCCACCTCAGGCCTTGGATCCTCCATTCCTGGGGCTGCTCAGAGGTCCTCACCTCTCGCTCAAAGCCCTTCTCCAGGAATATGGACCCAAAGGGGTAGAAGTCATCAGACTTGGAGCAGCAGGGCCTGTGGGGCAGCAGATACGGACAGTGAGAGGTGGGGAGAGTCGGGGAGAGTCGGGGAGGAGACCCAGCCTCAGGAGGGGAGTGGGAGTGGGGAGAGGAGTAAGGGCTGGGTGGGGGCCACCCTCAGTGGGGAGAGGGGAGCGGTGGGTGGAGGACCAGGCCTCGCCCTCAGGAGGCAGCACTGTGGACACAGCTGGACCTGGGCATGAGGCACGAGGCAGGCCTGCGCACACAGGGGTCCATATTTGAGGGGGACAGGGGCAAACAGAGGTCTCAGAGCCTCACCTCGTGGAGCTGAGCCCCTCGATGGCTGACAGCATCTCATCATCATATGAGTCATCCTCTGACCGCCCCTTAGGGGACGCACTTCTGGAATCAGACACCCACAATGGTATCACCCCAGGGACCCATGTCCACTCTCCCAGAGGCAGGGTGTGGAGCAGACGATTCACCCAAGTGGGGTTCCCAGAGCCTCATGCAGGATAACGGAGGGATATGTGGGTCCCACTGAGGCCCAGAGAGGGCAAGTGGAGGCCCAGAGAGGGCAAGTGATGGCCCAGCATCACACAGCATTACCCAGCTGGCCAGCAGCCCAGGAAGAAACAGAGGGCAGACTCCTAGCCTGCGGTGCAAGGCCTTTTCCACTAAACCTCAGAGTTCCCTCCCACTGACTCTACAACCCCACTACAGGGTGGGTACACAACAGGCACTCAATCATTGTTATGATCTGGTTGTTAGAAACACTCTGAGCCAAGCCACGACAAAACCCAGGGTCAGGGCTGGGCCTCATGGATACGCCCTCCTGGACAGAGGCTGGTCAGGGTAGCCTGCCTGGAGAAGGTGACTGGGACAGGACTTGGTCAGGAAGGCAGGGGCCAGGGCACGTACCTGTCAGGGATCCGGTGGCGCCGCAGGGGGATGGCCTGGAAGGGAAGTAGGGGGAGGTGGTTATTCTCCAGAACTCAGGGCCCTGATGCTCGTCCCAGGACTGGGCCTACCAACCTCTGGCACTCTCAGATGCACAGGCAGGGTACTGGGGACTGTGCAAGCTGCAGACACCCAGAACTGAAGCTGAACTTGATCTGGGGAACCAGGAGGCCAGGATCAACCCCAGCCACCCCAGAGCATTCTCCAGGTGCCTGCAATTCCCCATCCTACAGGTGGAGCGAGTGAGGTGAGGCTGGGATGGAAGGCCACCCTTAGCATGCGCTCTCCTGGCCCCTTCCGGGGCCCCTGTTCCCAGCTCTCCGGGAGGAGGGGTCCTACCTTGGGCCTGCGCCCATTGGGGACAGGGTTCTCACTGCTGCTCACACTCTCACGTTGGTTGAGGTGTGCGAAGGGCCGCGCCGCCCCCCAGGACTCCAGGTAGCGGGTCATGCGCACAGACGCCCGCATCTTCAGGGCCGCATCCCCCTTGTTGTGCTTGTGGAGGTGCTGGCTGGGCGGGGGTGGCTGCTGGCTCTGCGGGCAGACACAGACCCGGCCTCTCACCCCTCCGCTCTCAGCCAGGAAGGGGCTGCCACCGGCATCCTGCTCCCCGAGAAACACAATGCCACCCAGAGCACTGGCCCATCGGGCAAGAACGGGAAATGGCCAAAAAGAAATCTGCTGGGTCTGCAGCCCTTTGGGGACTGGAGGAAGTCCAGCGTGCTACTTGGCTGGGCTCAGGGGGAGGCCCCAGCTCAAGGTCCTGTCCCTGCCCCAGGCCGGGGAGAGACTGGGGGTCACACAACTGCACAGTCTCTCAGACCCTTCTCAGCTTCCAGGGCAACAGGCAGGGTAACCTCCTCAGCCCGAAGGCCCCACTCGGCCTGTGAAGCTCCTTGAGCCTGAAAGCTCACCCGCCCCTCCGCGTCAGGCACCCCGGGGAGATGGCGCCCAGGGAAGCCACAGGCATCCTACCCAGCCCACCCCCGTGTGGCAGGCACACGTCCCTCCTGTGGGAGCAGCAGGAGGAAGAGAAGTGCTAGATGCCAACCCAGAGCCCCCACCATGGGGCAGCCTTCCAGGGCGTTCCACCCGTACGGCCTGCAACCCACAGCACGGGTCTGCTACCCGCCACGTGCCTGCCATGGCCGTGCCAGGGACACTGTGGCTCAGCCAGGCCCCGAATGAGGAGCCCAGCCCTGCCTCCCTCACCCCAACACCCCCAAGAGCAGTAACACACCTAGGACCCTCCCCAGCTGGGGAGGCCAGGCAGGACCAGAAAAGGCAGAGGGGAGAGGAAGACCCCCAAGGCCTCCAGAGACAAGCCTGGGCTGTCTCAAGTCCCGCTGAGTCTGCCCTCCAGCGGTCCCTGTCTCCTGCGGCCCCACAAACCCCCACAGGGCCCAGCACCTAGAGCCACAAGCACTCGCTAAGCCGCAAGCAGCAACTTTCCTGGAAACCTCTAGCCTCCTTCTGGGATAGAAACATTTTTAAACCCTGAGCTGCGTCTGTCTGCCAGGCCAGAGGGAATGGCATGGCATTCAGCCCTTGTGAGGAGAGTCCTGAGAATGTACCTGGGGTGAGGAACCCCCGAGGAGCCCGGGGGGGGGTCACATTTCTCAGTCTCCCCTTCCAATGTCATCAATTCTGCCTACATGGCACCCAGCTGTTTAAGTTCAAGGTCACTGGCACTCCTCTCTTAGGGCAGGGGGACAGACACCTGCCCCTGAAAATGAAATGTGTACTGAAGACCCAGGCTGGGGACAGGGAGAACACCTGTGACCTTCACCGGCCACAGGCACCCCCACAGCCACCTCTGCACACTCGTCTCCGAGGTCCTCACACACGTAAGCCTACAGAAGCCAGGGCTGGGCAGGACCTCCCTGTCCACCACGGGAGGTGCGCCTGAGCATCCTTGTGGTGTGTGCCGTGCAGTAGTGAGAAAAGATGAGGGTGGTCTCTGTGCACAGAAGAGAAGGTCTCCAAGCTATGACGTCTGGTGAAGAAAGCAAGTACATGCCGGTGGGGGCCGAGCTACAGCAAAGAGGCAGACAAGGATCTCCATCTACTTATATGTGCACAGACACCTTCCAGAGGAAGGAACTCAACCACGTGGGTCCCCTTTACAGGGAACGTGCTGGCTGCGAACAAAGACGCGCGGAAAACTTTCTACAACATGCCCCTCATGCTTTTTGAATTTTCAACTATGTGAATGAATAAAATTAAACAACGAAGAGGGAGGTAGGGGTGCCAGATAAAATACAGGATGCCCAGTTAACCCTGCATGAGACACTTCATTCATTCACAAACTACCTGGGCACCTGCTCCATGCCAGGCATTGTTCTAGGCACAGGGGTGGAGCCTAGAGAAGAAGGACCTCCACCCTGAGCCTGCCCACATGGAGCTCACACTGACAATACACAAGTGAAAAAGGATGAACGGGAACACGGGGGATGGGGGAGGAGGGGTCTGGGCAGAGGGAGCAGCAGTGACTCCCTGCTGTGGAGGATCCTGCAGTGGAAAGAGCTTGGCAGTGGAGGGACAGGAGGATGGCATGGGGCTCCGAGCTGTGGGGACAGAGTGAGGGGCTGGAGGGTTTCCATGATGATGGGCAGGGAGCAATGTCAAGATACCCAGGAGGCGTTTCCCTAGGTGCTAACTCAGCATCGATGACCACCAAGGGCACCCTGGGAACGTCAGCAGGACAAAGCCTGAGGGGGTTGGGGAGGCTCACAGGCTGGCCCTCTGCTCCCCAGGAGACTGGCAGTCGGGCCAGCCCTGCGGACAGCTAAGGCCAGAGTGAGAGGGAGCTGGAAACGGCCAGCCGTGGCCGACATTCTTGAGTAAGCCCCAAGGATGATTCACCAAGGGCCTCCAGACAAGTTGGCCTCCCACGGGCAGGAAAGAATGGCCCCTGCAGACGCAGTCAGGCTGGGGGCAGGACCGGGCCCACCCACCTAGAAGCAGCCCCACAGCTCCCCCACCACAGGGTCCCGAAGAAGGCGGGGCTGACGTAGAAAGTGGAGGCACCAGCCAGGCAGGCGGACACGGCAGGTCAGAACCCGGGACACACAGAGTCTCCTGCCCAGTGACCCTGGCCATTCCTGGCTTCCCTGACTCTCGTCCAAAGCATGTTTTTACAACGTGTCTTTTGAAAATCTGGAAGATTAGTGACAACCTCATAGAAAATAAACTAATAGTGACTACCATTTCTAGAATGCTTATGATGCACCTAGTTCACAAGGAGGGCTTCACTCAGCTTTTCTCTTCTGAGGCAGGCCTGCTGTCATTCCCATTTCACAGAGAAGAACACTGATGCCCAGAGAAGGCATCACATGGGGCCTAGAACATACCTAGTGAAGGGGTGCTCACTCCTACCCCGGGCAGGTGTTTTCCTACCTCTCCACAGCCTTGGAGAGGAGAACACTCTCCCTCCAAGGGGGCCACCCCCCAGGCGTGGGCCCAGCACAGTTCCAGCCACCCCTCCACGGCCCACCACGTCAGAGCCCACGTACCCGGGGGTCGATGACCAGGTAGGTGCGGATGTTCATCTCCTTCAGGTAGGGGTCCCGCTGCTGCCCGTGCCCATCCTCCACCTCATACGCCTTGTCCAGGTGGTTCAGTGTTGCCTCTGTGATGTGCACCCGCCTGGGGGAGACCAGAATCAGACAGCAGCAGGGCCCAGAGAGGGCGAGCACCCACCCAGGGGTGCACAGCGGGCAGGGCCGAGCAGGCCGGAGCCCAGGCTGGCTTCCCCCACTTTGAGGTCACTGATTCCACTTCTGACTCCACCCTGACCCCCGCCCCCAGCCCGGAGTCAGCCCCCGGCGTCTGAACCCACCGCCATCTGGCTGAGCCTCACCCAGGGACTCCAGCCGCCTCCATCCTGTTGGCCAGGGACACATCGTGGGACCACACGTCGTACTGCCACTTGCGCAGCCCGATGACACCGCACAGCACGTTCCCCGAGTGTATGCCCACACGCATGCTGATGTCCACACCTGTGGCCTCCCGCACCTGCCTGGGGCAGAGGCCAGTCACCCCACTCCAGCCACGGCTGCTGGGGGGGGGCCTGAACCCTGGACAGGCCCGAGGTCCCAGGTAGCGGGTGTGGCATGGGGCATGGGGCATGGGCAGAGCAAGGGTGTGAGGAGCGTGCGGGAACAGGGCAAGCCCAGCTCACAGGAGAGAACATTCTCAGCCTGAAGGGTTGCCTCATCAAAAAAGGACGAGCACCCCGTCTCTGGGAGTGTGCAAATGGATGTGGCTGCCTCCAAGCTCAAAGGCTGTTAAAAGGAGAAGGAATTTCCAACTGTCACTGGTCACTCACTGTGGCTCTTGCTGAAGGCCCTAAAATACTGTAACTGGGTGTTTTCCCCACCTGGCAGCCCCAGCTGGGGTCTGCAGAGGGGTCCAGGCACCACCCCAAACTCAGCAGAAACAAAGGACATGGGGCCAGCCTTGGGGGGCCTTCTACACCCCACCATCTCTAGGAAACAAGAGCACTGAGAGTTGCTAGCACCACTCAGTACAAGGAAACCCAAATTAGAGCTTTCCTGGGGCACAAGGCACCCCCAAACATGAGCAAGGCTCCTGGGTCCCTTTGACATGTGGGTGAGGGCCCAGGGAACAGCTGGTGCCCTGTGTCCACCCACACCAGGCTGGCAATGGACTGAGGCTGCCAGAGTCAAAGCCAAAGGAAGCAGAGGGTCCTGCATAACCTCTGCATGACCCAGGGACAAACTGACCCCCGGGAGGGCGGGGCACAGCCCGAGGTCGCATAAGTGGGGACAAAGAGCCAGGTTAGGACCCAGACCACTGACTGCCTGGCCAGTGTTTTTTCTGGTGAGATTCAGGAGGAAGACAAGCTGGAGATGGGTTTACATCGGGAAGGGAGTGTGCCCCTTCGGGCAGCCCAGCTGCACCAGCTTTGCCCCGAACACTGGTTGGTCTGGCCAAGCCCACCTGGCCCTCCGCCACCGCTGGACCAACACAGACCACAGCTGCTTGCGGCTCCAGAGAGCCTCACGGGAAGCTGGGTGTTGGTGGCAAGGAGCTGAGGGAGGCTGGGGGGTCTCCCTGCAGCTCTGAGGGTCAGTCCCCCGACTCCTCGGTCTCCACAGGGGCAGCAGGAGGCAGATGGGGGCTTGGGGCCAGATTCTGAGTCTGCCAGTTCCCCTGCTGCTGCAGAGGCACGGTCTCCGGAGGAAAGGAGCCCAGCTGCCCATCCTCAGGCCCCTCAGCTCTGAGCTTCTGAGATTCTCTGGGACTGGGAGTCCCAGGGCGCCCACAGGGAAGGGTGCAAACACAACCTGCAGAGTGGTCCAGGCAAGCCATCACCACTCCCTGAGCTCCAGTTCCCTTATCGGCAGAGTGGGAACAATGCGTTCCCCACCACGCCTTGCAGAGCAGGAGGGCTCCATGGCAGGGACAGCCCCAGTGCCTCGGGCCTGCCCGTGGTACCTACTTAATGGCCTCACACATGTCCAGCCCCATCTTCACACAGTTGCGGGCGTGGGTGGGCAGGGACACGGGCAAGCCTGACACGCAGTAGTAGCAATCCCCCAGGATCTTGATCCGCATGCATTCGTTGGCCTGCAGGGCAAGAGAGAGGCCTGGTCAGCAGATTGCCTGGGTGCCAGGGACCAGCCACCTCCCCACACCCCCCAGGGTGAGCCAAGCTCTTTCACGGCCAGGGGCTCTCTCCTGCAGCGTCAGCCACCAGTAGCTGCCTCTGGGCCTGGTGAAAAGGTTGGAGACAGGGGCCCTCCACAGGAGCCCTAAGCAGGCGTCAGGGATGAAAGAAAGTGTTACTGAGGGTGGCCATCTGAGTGACTCTGGGGAAGGACTACCTTTGGTTCATTCACCCAATGAATGAGCAATCTACTGAGCAATGTTTGAGCAGCTACTGAGTGCCCTGCCCTGCCCCAGACACTGGGACGCAGCAGTGAGCAAAATAGAAAACAGTCCCTGCAGCCAGTGGCAGAGGTGGACATTAAACTAGATAAATAAAACCTATAGATACCTGTGACAATAAGTGTTAAGAAGAAAAATGAGGCATGGGAGGGAAGGGAAAGTTCCCAGGAGGCCAGGGAAGGCCTCTAAGTGAAGGTAACATTCAAGCAAAGTCCTAAAAGAAACAAAGGAGAAAACCATGCCAGTATCTGGAGGAAGAGCAGTCCAGGGAGACGGAAGCAGCATGTGCAAAGGCCCTGAGGCAAGAAAGTTGTTTGAGACATAGCCCAGCAGTCAGTGTGGGTGAAGTGGAGTGAAAAGGGGAGATAGGGACAGAGAGGTAGCAGGTGCCATAAGCTAAGTGATCAGCAGATGCCAAGGTGACTCAACAGATGGCCATGCTGCTAGGTACACAGGGTTTGGGGGGCAGAGAGGAAAGAAGAAGGTGGGGAGAGAGGCTGGGATCACATAAGAAAATGCACATGGAGGGGAAGGGAAGGCTCAGGCAGGCTATCTGAGTTCTCATTTAGGGTGGTGCTGTAGCCATGAGACCCCCCCTTTAGCCCCTGGCAAAGGTGGCCGCACACACAGAGGCCATGGGGGCGCGGTTTTAGAGAATAGGAAGGAGGAACTGCCGCATAAGAGCTCCAGTCTACTCCCCACCCCACCCCTCACAGAGGCCCCGGCAGACAGCCTTGCCCTCTGGCTTCTGATGTCAGGGAGGCTGGGGGTTAGAGCACTGACGCCCCAGCTCCCTGCTGCAGCGTTCCAGAGGGCTGGCTGCCCCCTCCCCCAGAACCAAGACACACTCTGTCTCCAGATCCAGTGTCCACTCCCTGGCAAGGCCACCAGGCCTGAGTGGCCACCCAGCACCAATGACCAGGCCAGGCACCAGGAGCAGCCCCTTGCTAAGACCTCCTTCGATGACCCAGCTGAGTGTGTGCCAGCTGCTTCCCGCTGGGCCCCGTCTGGCACGTGCTGGGTTCTGAACGGCCTAACAGAGGCAGGTGAGGACAGTGCTTTCCTAGAAACCAGCAGGAAGCTTGGCGAGGGCCAGGACACCCAGGAGGCTCAGGCTCAGGCTCAGGGCGCCACTGGGCTTATCTTCTCTAGGGCCAGGCACAGGATCGCCCTCTGGATCCAGCCCAGCTGTCAGCTGTCGGGATTTACAGAAGGCCACATTCCCCAGGCTGCTCCTCCACTGTGCTTCTGACACTTACAAACCGGAGAAGTTGTGTGAGCGTGCTGGGGGCAGAAAGTGCCTGAGCCCAGAAGCAATGCGGACACCTCTGAGAGCAGGCCCCAGCTCTCACCGGGAGGCTACAGCTCTGGAATCTGATTGCCAAAAGGAGAAAAGGCTGGGTCCAGCCCTGCCTGTGTCTGCCCAGAGACTGGACACTCAGGCCGGAAGACTGGCATCTGCCACAGCCTCCCTCCTCCCATTTGTCCAATGGGGCTGCCTCCTGGGCCTGCCCCGGAGGGAGAGCTGTGTCCAGGGAGGCAAAGACAGGTCCTTGGGCTTTGTGGCAGAGAAAGGGCTAGCTGTGGCCTGAGAAGCTGGCTCCCTGCCCCCTATAAGGCCCAACCCCTAGGAACTCCCACCTGCCGGTTCGGGAGACATCCTGAAGGAAGGAAGCTCCGAAGGAAGGCTCCAGGAGCCTCTCAGTCCACAGCACCCAGAGGGGACACCCCTGGCCAGTGGTGTCCAACTGCAGTTTGGTTAACCCCATGACGGGAAGCTCATCCCCTGATATGCGGCCCACCTCTGGTGAGGCAGTCTCTCCCAAGATTAAGCAGCTCTGATTGTGAAAAAATCTTCCTAACATGGGGCCAGAACTTGCCTCCCATTGGGTTCTAGACCATTGATTTCCACGCACGGAGTCACTTGGATGGCTCTTATAAACTGTCAAGGGTGTGGGCATAAGTACTGGTGATTTATTTAAGCCTTCCATGGGATTCAAACATGCAGCCAGGATGGAAAGCCACTGCCCTAAATCTTACACTTGGGTCTCTACTTAGTGGCCACCACTTCCAGGAAGCCTTTGACCCCCGGGGGCTGGGCTAGGCACTCCCCAGTCCCACCCCCATACCCTCTTCAAACCACACAGCACGTAGGCCAGGGAGCAACTTTAGGGCAGCCCGAGGCCCACGTGAGTCCAGGGCTGCCACTCAGTGGGTCCTGGGACCATGCGGTAAATTAATGAATAACTGAGGCCCCTCCCCCCCAATACACGTGCGCGCACACATGCACACACACACCCTGAGCTGGGTGCTGCTCATGAAGACAAAACAGTAAGATCCCAGCTCAGCCCCGTCTGGTCTCCAGACCTCTCCCACCCTGGCTGTACCCTGGAGACTCTCCTTGCCCAATGCCCTCCCCTGCTACTCTCCCCAGGGTCCTCAGGTTAAGTCCCACTCCTCACCTCAGCCCTCAAGTCCTTGCATGTCTGACCTTGTGACCTTGCCCCCTTCACACTCTGTCCCAGTCACACTGAGCCGCTTTCACTGCGTGGGCAAACAGAGCTTGCTTTCTTCTCCAGGCTTTCTATGCTGTTCCCTCTGCCCATAACATTGTTCCCTTTCCTCTTCAGGTCTTTTTTAAGGTTTCTCAAACTTTAACGTGCACACTATTCACCTGCAATCTTGCCAAAAGGCACATTCTAGTTGAGGCCTGGCATTCCACAGGCCTCCAATGCCTCTAGGGGAGGCTGAGGCTGCTCACCTTGCATAGTGAGGATGGAGCCATCTCCTCGTCCAGGCAGCCTTCCGGAGCTCCCGAGTCCCCATGCATTCCCTGGTGTGTACTGTCAGTCTCCCTAGTGATCTCACACTCTGGGGGACAGGATCCTGGCAGCCTCGGCCACCACTCAACCCCCACTTCAACCATGGAGCGTTCAGAAGCATTTGCTGACTGAAGGCTAAAATTCAGCCCAGACCTCCCCATGCCGATCTCAGCATAGTGCTGGGTATGGGACATCCCATGGATGTGGTGCAGGGGCTTCTGACTTTACCATCAGCAGAGGGGAGGGAGCACAGGTCGGCAGGCTCACCTTGGCGATCTGGTCGAACTTGCCGAAGAGCTCGTTCAGCACCACCACTAACTCCTTGGGGGAGCAGTCGCTGGCCAGCTGTGTGAAGCCCACGATGTCAGCGTAGAGGATGCTGGGATGGGGTGGGGCCAGTGGGAGTCAGGGCCAGCGGAGCCCCTGAGCATCCGCCAGCCCTGTATCCAAACACCCCTGTGAGCCCTCAGTCTCCACAGGGATGGAAGAGAAGCTCTGGCCATAAAGATGAATTAAAGTTCCAGAGGCTTCACGTTAAAGCAAACTCCAGTTTGTGGGGGCCCTTTGGAGCCCTCAGTCCCTTCAGAGCCCTTGCTGCAGATGACTGAACGGTGCCCTTACCTGCGGATTCTCCAGCACCCTGGGACTTCCCTCCTTCCCCATACCTGGACTTAACCTCTGTGCAGACTTCAGAACTAAAGCCCTGGTAAGATGCGACCCCACACTCCCTCCAGCCGACTTCCACACCCAGCACTTTCGCACATCTAGTCCTCACACTGACCGTATAGGACCCCTAATCTACAGATGCGCAAATTGAAGCTCAGGGAGATTAAGACTTGTTGGGAAGCCAGAGCTGCAATCTGCACCAGATCTCCCAGCTCTAAGTCTGCAGTCCTGGATGGTCCACAGCACAGAGGCAGCGGGCCAGGCAGAGGACCTCCAGGCAGAGGAGCAGGGGGAGCTCACAGCACCTACAGCCACACCTCCCTTAGGCCGGCACAGCCAAGCTCCAACAGCCCCTTCAATTCAATCAAAGACAGGCGTCAAGGGCCCCTGGCAGCCACCGAGATCTAGGGGGGCTTCATCTCCTTTTGGGGGACCTGTGCCCTTTGAGAATCATCTGAAAAGACCCTTTTCTTCTCAATAGTCGTGTTTGTGCTCAGAGTTTAACAATTTGAGGGGGTGGTAGATGTCCCCAAAAACCAATCTAATCTGACCCCACCCCCCTGGGGAAATGAGTAGGAGGACCGAGGCCCAGAGAGAAGCCTGGATTACCTCCCCCCAGTCCCTGTGTGGGCTGGGGCCTGGCCTCCTGGTAGGAGGGCAGGGGGCCACCTGCCCGAGACTCCCCAGGAGACAGTGCGCACGGGCCCAGCCGGCCGCCCACCTGACGTTCTGGTGCCGCTTGACATAGAGGCTGTGGAAGTTGTTGTCGGGCAGGTAGTGGCGGTCCCCGTGCTCCTTGAGCCGCTCGATGATGGCCAGCTTCATGCCCATGGAGATGTGGGCCGGCAGCACGGACAGCAGAAGGTTCTCCTGCACACGGGGCACAGGCAGGCGACGTAAGGCCCCAAGCGACCTCCGTCCTCTCTGCCCTCCTGCCACTCTGCCCGCCACGCCCCACAACACCACTGGCCTACATCCTGCCATCAACCGGGCGGGCACACACCCTCCCATGTCCCCAGCGGCCCCCAAGGTGAGGCCGGCATAGGTCTCCAGCCACGTGCCCCACACAGATGCTGTTCAATGAGCACGTCCTCAGAGAAGGGACGCCGGGTGTGGGGCCTGGGTGATGGCTGAGGGCGGGCAGGGCCTGGCTGTGGCTCAGGGGGAGGTGGGTCCCCACCTGCTGGCGTTTCTCGATGCGCAGCTTACGCCGGATCTGGATGCACTTCACAGTGTAGGTGAAGAGGTCGCGGGAGGCGTCCTGCATCTGGTGCTTGTGGAAGGCGCCCGTGAGATTCCCGCACAGGAAGACCACAGCATTGGCCAGCAGCTGCGGGCAGACCAAGCAGGGCTCAGATCTGGCCCGGGCCAGGCCCCCGGGACACTGGTCCCCCTGGAGGGCTGGTGATGGCACCCGCTCCCCATTCCCTAGCCTCCAGTCCACTCGGGGCAGGCAGGGAACCTGCAGCCTAAACAGGGGCTGGTGGCCCAGGGAGTCACAGTGGTAACAGCACCAGGACTTAGGCCTGTCTTGGCATCTGCCAGGCATTCCCTGGTGTAGAAGGGCTCGTGCCCCAGAGGCTGGAGGAGCCAGCCACTTCCGGGGAGGCAGGAGCACGTCCCCTTACACAGCTCAGAGCCCAGAAGACACAGCGCTGCGCTGGCTGCCCCGAGCTCCGGCCTCTGCCTCCCAGACCAGACACCAGGCCAGGTCAGGGGGAAGTCACATCTGTAAGACACCATGATTTATTCACATCACGCAACATAGAGACACAAGACAGGCCCTGTCTGGATGGAGCTCTGGGGTGACAGGTGAAAGCTCGGGAGCAGGGCCTCACCTGACAGCAGTGCTCTGGACTCAGGGAGGCCCAAGGGGCAGGGCTCGAGTGAGGGACTGAGCCTCCAGGGTACCGTAGGCCAGCAAAGACAAGGCTGCAGGGCAGGGCGCCTGGCCTTGAGGCTGTGTGTCTGCGAACACCTCTGTCCAAGGCCTCAAATCACTCACTTGGGCCGTGACTGCCCTCAGCCCAAACCACAGCCACCCAAAGGCCTCCGCCGGCCCCCACGCCCAGACCCCCGCCACACCCCTCACCTGCAGCCCCAGCTGGACACTGGGCGTGGTGAAGGCCCCCATCAGAGCGCCAAGCACCAGGAGGTGGGAGGTGCTGGAGACAAGGCCCGCCACGATGGCGCCCTGCATGCTGAAGGGCAGCAGTGTGTACACCACGAAGACGATGAACAGGAAGAAGGGCACCTGCGGGCGGGGTGTCATGAGCGCAGCCCGCCACGCCGCCCCCACCAGGACACAGCCCAGGGCTGGGCCGGGATCGCCCTGCTGCCTCTTGTCTTCCGGGCTCGGCCCCAGAAGCCTGCACGCTGAGTCCTCCGCAGCCAGTCCAGGCCGCAGGTGCCCTCTGCTCTCAGCCCTCAGGTCGGCCCCTTCCCCCCACCCTGTGTGGTGAGGGGCAGTGACAGACACAATAGAATAAGAAAAAGTCAAAATCCACCCAGCCAGCATCATTTCCTTGGCCAAGGCCCAACCTCCTCAGCTCTCGTGACCCACTGTCTGCCGCTCTTCCTCCGCAGGAATGGTAACCTCTAGAAGGCTGAGGCAGGCCCGGCTCACCTGCCACCTCCAGCAGTGCAGCCCCACCTGCCCCGTCCACTCTCACTGGCTGTGGCTCTCCTGCCTGCCCTGCACTCGCCACCTTCTGGGAACAGCACCTTCCCCCGAGCTTCCAAGAGCCTCACCCCACCTCAGTCCCACCGGTCAGAGGGGGCTACCCCTTGGTGACAGCAACCATCCAGAGCTGGGCCCATGATCCAGGCCAGCCAGTGCGACTCAAGCTAGTTGAGAAAGGGCTCCTCCTTTCAGCTGAGCTGGGGAGGCTGCCAGTCAGGCAGCCTGGAGGCACTGTGGCCATCTCTGCCCCGCCCAGGAATGAAACAGCACAGAGGAAAGCAGAGCCGAGAGAAACCAGGACCCGGCCATCCTGCTGGAGCGCCAGGACTGACCCCTGGGCCCTTCCTGGACATGAGCCAATTCTGCCTTTCTGCCGCTCTGAGTCGGAGATGTGTCATTTCCAGAAATGCCACAGCCAGAGTGGACACTCCTCCCACCTCCCCCCACTTATCAGCACAGAGCTGAGAACAAGAGCCAGCCTGCCCTGAGCAGGGTCACCTGTGGCTTCCTCCACATGGGTGGTGTCCAACCTCCCCCAAACATCAGGTTCTTTCTTATCTCAGGCTTTGTGCTGTGGCCTCTACTAGGGGCGCCTTCACCACCACCTTTCCCCAGTCGCCTACAGGGTCCTAAGCATCCTTCCCAGCCCAGCCCAAGCCCAGCCCAGGACCATCCTCAGCCACAGAGCCACAGCCCGCAGAGAGGGAAGGGCCCGTGGCTGGCACACCCAAAGCAGACCCGGGCTCCAGAGGGACCTGACGCCCAGAGAGGCCAGGAGTTACTAAGTGCACAACTGGCTGGCGGCATCCAACTCCCAGGGATGCTAGGGCCCCGCCCTGTTACCTGCTCCCACGCACAGGCCTTCTTCATCCATGCATCGAACACCAGCATGTAGCCCAGTGTCACAAGGCAGGCCCAGACGAGCAGCGCCGAGGCCCTGAGCCACTGCCGGACGAGACATTCAACATACACCAGCACGTAGAGAGCCACAAACACAGCAAGTGCCAAGAACGCCGTCCCCAGGACAGCCTGGTGTTCCGAGGGTTCCTGGGTGGGGCAAACATGCACAGAAATGCCATGGCACTCCCCACTGGGGTGTCACCTCCTCCAGAAAGTCTGCCAGGTTAGCCTGTCCAGCCCCTGAGCAGGGTAACCTGTGGCTTCCTTCACATGCGTGGTGTCCAACCTCCCTCTAAACATCAGGTTCTTTCTTACCTCAAGCTTTGTGCTGTTGCCTCTACTAGAGGCGCCTTCACCACCACCTTTCCCCAGTCGTCTACAGGGTCCTAAGCATCCTTCCCAGCCCAGCCCAGCACTGTGATGCTCTCCCTCCCCACTCCCCTCCATCAGGCCTCCCCGGATTCCGAGGGGCTCTGTGCACACCTGCAGGGGACAGGTACAAGAGCACAGGAGCAAAGCCTCCTGGAGGAGAGGCCACTGATCCTGACTCTTAAAGAATGAATGATTGTTTGAGGAAATAATGACCAAAGGTGTCCCAGACAGGGGAAGAGCTGAGGAAGGGTACAGAGGTGACACTAGGGGGGCGGGGGGTAACAAGAAAGATGATTCTCAGCTGGACAGCACCTGGTTTCCCCCAGGGGCCCCTGAACTCCATGCAGACAGAGACTGATTTGGGGGCCAGCACGCAGTGGGTGCTTAGCACCTATGTGCTGAGTGACAGAACAAATGTCCTTGGGTTTATATCCACAGAGAAACAGGCAGCACTGACGGAGCACCTACTGGATGCTGGCCCCCTTACACCTATCACCCTGCCAACACCCTCTAGTCTCTGATGTCCTCTTCTAGAACTTTACTGTCCCACACAGTAGCCACTAGCCACATGCGCCTATTCAAAATTAAGTTTCCACTAATTAAAAATAAAGTTAAGAATTCAGTTCCTCGGTCATACTAGCCACAAGTGCTCAACAGCCACACACAGGGAATGGCTGTAGCAGGGCAAGGCCTAGATCAGAGATGATATTAGTGGCATCTGCCTCAATAGCTGTGATGAGAAGGATTCTGAGACCACAGCCAGGATCTGGGAGAAGGAGTGCGGGGATTGATTCATGATGTCTGCCATGGTACTGGAAGTGGCAGCAATGACACACAGGCCAGCCCTGACCTAGGCCTTCAATAGAATCAAAGTTCATTGTGGAGAAAAGTGAGGGTAATTTATTTGGCCAGATTAATGTCACATCTAAAACCACTTCCAGACTTAAAAATAAAAATAAAAAATGTGTCTTCCTCCAGCCTAAATATTCCCCACAGCACTTCACAGCTGCAGAAACTCAGGCTTAAAGAAGACAGAGGCTTGCCCAAGGCCTCACAGGTACAAAGCATCAGAGCTGAGCCCAGAGAAGCCCGCTCTGCCCACGGCTGCCCTCACGTACCCCGTAGCTGAAGGCGATGACAATGAGGGCGATGCAGGCAGTGACAGCCACCAGCAGGAGCGTGAGCAGCAGCGGCCCGTGCTGGCTGGTGAGACGGTACTTCTCGTAGAGTGCATCCTGGTCGGGGCCCTCCTCGCCCTCGTTGAGGAAGTAGCGCCCCTTGGTCGGCATCCTCCACCTTTGGTACACCGCCTAGCAGTCCACTCAGGACACCCTGGGGCCTGGGGAGCATCTGTCTGCCGACACCCACCCCATGTGCCTAGGCCTCCAGACTCTCCGAGCCCAGCAGGCGGGGCTGGGGAGGCGCCCCCTCAGCCTGCAGCTCCATGGGCACGTGGGGCCTGCCCTGCCTCAGCTCCCAGGCTGCGCTCACTGCACCGACGACATCTTCCTTTGCATCCAGGACCGATTCAACAGACACACGGAGTCCTCCGCTCTGCTGAGACACAAAGCAAACCAGGATTTGACCTGGACTGGAGAGCAGGGCCAGGCCTCACAGCCCCAGGTCTGATTTATCAACCTGAACCCAAACCTCTTAGGTCGTGTTTAAAATTCCACCCACCCTGAAGTCAGAAGGCTAGTTCCCTGGTGTTTCCTATAACTGTACTGTTCAATATGGTAGCCACTAGCCACTCATGGCTACCTAAAATTAACTTAAATTTAACTTTAAAATTAAACTCAAGTTGATTTAAAGTGAAATAAAAAATTCGGTCCCTCAGCCACACCAGTCACATCTCAACTGCTCAACAGCCACATGCAGAGAATGGCTACCATATTGGGCAGTGCAGATACAGCACCCTTCTGTCTTCCAGAAACTGCCACTGAACAGCACTGACTGTTTTACTTTCACGTGTAGGGCTCTGATCCATCTCAAGGAATTCTTGCGTATGGTGTGAGGCAGGGATCAAGCTGATTTTCTTTTTTCTGAATGGATATCTAATTATCCCAGCAGCTTTTAGTGAAGCCACAATCCTTCCATGAAGACTTTCAGTGGAGCCACCTTTGTCCTAAGTCAAGTGACTGTGCATGTGAATTCTGTTTGCAGGTTTTCTTCTGTTCCAATGGTCCTCATGCCAAGACCACATTCACTCAATGACTGGGGCCTTTTAGTGAGTCCTGTGTCTCAGACTCTAATGCCTCCTTCACCCAGAGCATCCCTCTTGCATTCATATTATGTTACACTTCCACGTAAGACTGAAATTTTATAAAAAGGGCTCAGTAACAAGAATTCAAGATGTTTTCAAGCACTGCTTCATAGAAGAAGAACCTGAACCTCAGAGAAGAACACAGTGGATGGACCTTTTATGATGAAGTTGAGAGCAGACCCCAGGCTTTTGATGCTCAGCCCAGAGGGGCTCCTTCTTTGCACAGCACCATTCATTTATTTGCTCATTCATTTATTCCCAAAAGGATTGTTAATCATGCCTGTGGCACACCAGGCCCACTATACCTCCTGTGTGCCAGGCTGGCTCTCTCTCCCTCTCTAAGGCTCCCAGTCTCCAGGGAGAGAAAGTTACCCAAAAAATGTGCGATCCCTACATGCAGCAACTGGGGCTTGGGGTGGCTGCCATATTCCCAGGGGGAACTTTGTGTCAAGGGAGCAGCCCTGGATGGGGAATCCAGCGCCCCCTCGACATACTCCAGGCCTGCCTCAGAGATAGGAACCAGGACAGGGCAGGTGGCAGAGGGCAGGGAGCCCATAAGACATGAGGAAGCTCAGGGCAATTACAAAGGATGCAAATAACCACCTGTGGAAGCTGCAATGGAAAGTCAGTCCAGAGCCCCCAAAGGCAGAATAGTGGGGTACCCAGAGTCACAGCAACTGAGTGAAGCCCCCCCCCCAGTGAATGCCAGCTGCCTTGGGTAACCCGGGGCCACCTCAGATCCAGGAGCCACCTGCAGCACTATTCCATCTGGGAGCTCCTACTCCACAAAACCCAGGAACAAAATGGAAAAAAACACGTGTTTGAGGGAGGAGCAAGGGGCTGTTTGCCCGAAGTTCTGGCCCCTCTGCTCCCTCTAGGCCCAGGCAGGTGTCCACAAGCCTTGGCAACTACCTGTTTAATCCAGGCAACCCTGGGGGGTTGGGCCAGGGCTGCCAAAGTGTCCAAAGTGCTTGGACAAGCTACAAATCTGTTTCCTACATGAAACACAAATTTTCAAATGCTGGCAGCTAAATTTTAAAATTTGAGTGGTGCAGCCTACTCGTTAGAGTGCCACCTCTAAATCTTCACCTACCAGTCTTTGTTCCACAAGAGGCATTTTTAAACATTTTTTAAACTAATCTTTTAGTGGAGGTACTGGGGATTGAACCCAGGGCCTTCTGCATGCTAAGCACGTGCTCTACCACTGAGCTATTCCCACCCCTCTGAGGCATTTTTTGAGCACTAATGATGTAGGAACAGCCCTGTGCTAAAGAGTTCACAAAATAAGAGAAGGCCCCCGCCCTAAGAAGCCCCCACTCCAGGGCACCCCTAGAACAGCTGTAATGCTGTTCCACCAGGTGCCTGCACACACACACACACACATCTCTACTCTCCCCTTCACAGCCTGCTAAGGCCAAGGTGTCACAGCCATTTTACAGACACAGAAGTGAATCCAAAGAGGTAGAGTGACTTGACTACGATCACACAGCTGGAGCTGGTTGGTAGAAGGGCTGGGACTCAAACCTAGGCAGGTCAGCCAGCTCCCAAACCAGGGCTTCCCGGCCCAATCTCGCTGTCTCACTGAACTGAGAAAGACTTCCCCCACGGAGCTCCTTCCAGAAGCAGCAGCTCCTGGGGACTGAACCAGTTGCCCAAAGTATACACAACACTGCCTGTCCCTCTGGCCAGATGCCAAACACCAGTGCACAAGGACTGCCAGGCTGAGAAATCCCAAACCCCAAGGGGCCAGGGCAACGCCCCACAGCTGCTCCATCCCCTAGGCAAAGCTCCGAGGCCAGAACTAGGCATGGCCAGGACATGCACAAGCACACGTGCACCTCACAGCCTTTCATCCCCAGATGCCGACCTGCCCTTCCAGGCACAAAAAACCTGGCTGAGCCAGGCATGGAGAGAGTGGGACCTGGCAAAATGTTCCCGAGGGTCTGTGGGAATCCAGGCCTGGTAAACACTCCTCTCAGTGATCTAATTAGGCCACTTCCTGGGCAACGGCAGGCAGGACAGGAGGTGGACAATGGACAGAACTGGACAGCACTGGACACAGAGACTTCAGCACACCCAGGGACCTCATCCAGCTGCTGGAACAAACAGAGCAGCACAAGGCAGGGCAGGGAGGAAAGACTGCATTTCTCCCTCCTGGAGATGACCCAGCACCAACAGGCATCTCCACAGAACCAGCCCCTCTCCAGGAGCCACCCTCAAAATGAGACCCAGAGGCCCCCTCTGCTAGGGACAGTTTCAATGTCCCTCTGTCCCATCACCAGTTCTTCTTGCCAACTCAGCTGGCAACTGGGAGGGCCCGTCTGAAGCCCTGGATGAAGGAACTTCTTTGCCACGTCTCCAACAAATGCTCCTGCAGCCTCAGCCAGCACGCCTCAGTGACAGGGAGCTCATCACCTCTCAGGGCAGTCTTCCCAGCACTGGGCACCACTCTGGCTGTAAGTCCTCCCTGAGGTCAAGCTAAGTCTGCCTGTCGCTCCCTCACCCCCACCCTGCTTGTCTTGCCTGAACTCCAAAAACCAAGAGCAGAGACACTGAGGCCCCTTCACCTGGGGGGACTGGTCCCAAAGTTCCTTCACTGTCACTTACACCTCACGAGAACTCTGGCAGGAGAGCAGCCCCATCTTACGGAAGAGGGGGTCCAGTTGGAAGGGTGTTTCCTGCTTTTGCTGGGCACTGTCCTCTCCCACCTTCTCAGCCCCTGGTTCAGGGGCCATGTGACCCAGGTCTGGCTCACCAGCACAGTCTCTCCCAAGCCCCCTCGACTGGTTCAAGGATGGACATGTGACCAAAACCAAGCCAGTGAGAATCCTTCCTGGGACTTCTGTTGATACGGGGAAGAGATGCCCTGGAGCTGCTAGCAGCCATCTGAGTGGCCACCTGAGACCAAAGCCCATGCAGAGACCTGGAGTGAGACAGTGTCCTGAACCTAACCCCTGAGCCCCTGGATCCAGTTCTGCCAGGGGCTCAAGCGACCCCCAGACATTTACTTGTATGGGATAATCAATGCACCTCACAGCTGAAGCCAGTGTGAGCTTCTGGCCCTTGCAACCAAGAGTCCCAAGGTCCATGTTGGGCCTCCCAGTTTGCTGTGTCCAGAAAGCCCTCATGGCCCCTTGATGAGACCAGAGTCAGGGGGAGTTAGCTCAGAGGTGGGAGTGGGCCCCTGCAGACGCAGCCAGTCCTGGCTAAGACCCCCTGCAAGGGGGCTGGGCCAGGGAGGGGAACCCTCCCCCCATGCCCACCCCATGTCCCCTCTGTCACTGTGTCCCAGACTGCACAGCTCAGGCCAGGCCAGACCACAGAAGACCCAGGCAGCAGGGCAGCAGGAGGCCCAGGGCCACAGGAGGCAGGGCAGGGGGCGCCCCAAGTCCTCTCCAGGGGCCTCCAGTGACCCCCAGTGGCCCTGTGGGAGGAATTAGGGAGCCCAGGGTATGCTTAGGGAGAAACTGATACCAAGGGAATCAAGCTCCTCTTCCACAAGCTGTCCTGGTGGGCTCTGAGCCCCTGGAGTCCCAGAGGCTGTGACTGAGTGGGGCAAATGATGCCCTAAACAAAATCTACTGAGTGCTTACTGCATGCCTAGCACTGTAGTCTCTTTAAATCCGCACCCCTGTCCCATAGGTGAGGATGACTACTGTGTCTGTTTTATGGATGTGGGAATGAGGCACAGAGAGGTTCAATCACTTGCCCAAGGTCACACAGCTAGTAAAAGAGAGAATACAGGGTGAATACAGGTCATCCAGGGTCCTGCCCTTCACCTGCATGGTGCTGACATCCACAGAACATGTAACATCTCAAAATGCCAACCCCTTCCTGCCCTCCCTCCTCAAGGCCAAGTGCAGAGGGTGGGGACAAAGTGGACCTCATCAAGGAAACTCCCTCTGCCTTAGAGAGGCAAGGTCAGGCAACCGTGCCAGGGAGCCTCCTCGCAGCCAGCAAGATCCAGGAGGGCCTCTTCCTCCAGGAAGCCCTCTGAGCTACCCACATACACCATCTTCTCCCTTCTTTGCAACCAAGACAGGACTGGGGTCTTCTTGCCAAATACTGATAGGCAGATTCCAAGTTTCTCAGCCATAAGAACTGCTGGAAATAGGGGGCTGGGACCTCAAATTATGACTGCAAAACTGGGCCCTCAGGGGTGCTCAGGAAATCTTTTTCCAGCAGAACCGGCTGATCTGGCAGCAGCCCCAGCCCCACCACACCCCTGGGGGAGTCTAGTCCACCCCCAGCTTTCACAGACACAGAGTACCCACTTCCTCACCCAAGCAGTACTGGCAGGAACCCAGTCTGGTTTCCTTTGACCCTGCCCTGGCAGGCCCGGAGCTGTACCAGCCCCAGAAAGGGGAAGTGAGGCCTTGGGGGTGGGGGGTGGGGCAGGCAAGCCTAAGGAGAGGAGAGGCCCCACTCAGGGTGGACCCTGTGCCCATACCCCACTCAGGTGACCATACTGCTGCCCCCAGGAACCCACAAGCACAGTCTCACCCACCAGGCCTACCCAGCACTTGGTGGGCTGGGTCACTGGCAGATTTTTCCTTTGCTGAGGGAGTCTCAGTTAGTGCCACCTCCCTCAGGGACCTGCATCTCTGTGAAGGAGAGCCAGCAGCTGCTCTGCCCAGCCCAGGCCTGGCACAAAGGGGCACCCAGGAAACCTCAAGGGCTAAGGGTCTCTCCATGCCTTAGCTCATGCCAGGGCCTGACCTCACGCCCCACACCCTTCTCTCCCAGGCATGTCTCCGCTCCGAGACACCTGTCAAACATCCCAGCAACTGCTCACCCAGCTGTCATGGGATCTGTGACTGTGTCCTGCAGCTGGGGCCCAGCTGATGCTTGTGCGACAGGTGGATAGAGGGGTGAGTCAACCAGCTACAATCCTGAACTGGGCAGAAAGGTGGGGAAAAGCAGGCCGGGCAGCTCTGGTGAGGAAGGCGAGGAGGCTGAGTAGAAGAGGATGAAACCAGATGAAAGGGTCTCTCTCTGAACAGGAAGCACCTGCTGCATCACACCTTTCCCCAGGTAAGCTGTACCCGGGAGGGAGGAGGCTGGGTTCACATCCCATCTCTGCTACCCTTGGCCATATGAATGGCAAAGTCTCTCACACTCTGGGCCTCAATTTCCTCATCGGTAAACTGGGGTGCTGATACCCAAGCTGGGGGGAGAGTGAGGCGCAGGTCCTCACAACTGACAGGCCAAGTTTGTGAGGATAAAACAGCAAATGAGCCCAGAAGGAAGGGGCAATTCCTAGAGCTGGGGAAGCCCAACCAGGAAGCCCCAACAGGACAGACAGAGTGCAAAAAGGCAGAGCCCCCAAGGACTCGATATCTCCCCACAGCCTGGACAGTCTGTAAGGCCACCAGGCAGGGGAAACAGCCACAACAGCATAATTATGCCCCAGCCAGCCCTGCTCCCCAAGGACCCCCAAGCTGACTCTACCCTAACCCCCGGGACCACAGGCTGCCACTCAGTATCGGGGTCCAGAGACCTGTGTTCCAGCCCCAGCTCTGCCACCAACATGCTCTGCGACCCGTACCTGGTCTGGGCCTCGGCTTCCCCTCTCATAAAGGAGTGGCTATGTCAGAACTCTGAGGCTGGGCAGGGAGTGGAGGCTGAATCATAAAACAAGAACGGAGGAAAAGCTGAAAAGCCTGTGTGTCGTCACCTGGCCCCAGAGGGCTAGATCTAGTGCTGGGGTAGGGAGTTACTCTTTGTTCCTGAACTTCTCCCTTCCACTTTTCCTCTGCAATAAGCATTACCCTAGTCGGTCTCTCCTCTAAAACACAGACACCTTGTCAGCTCTCACCCCCAAAGCTCCAGCTGCCAGGGATAATAAATTTGGTTTCCTATCTCCTGTGCCAGTTCTAATGATGGTTAGTGACTGCCTGGGAAGAGTTCATCCAGTCATTCATTCAGCTTGAGAGGGATTCATGCGTTCACTCCCTCAGCAGATGTGCACCAACACCTTCTGTGTGCCAGGCACCAGGCCAGGCTCTTAAAAGGGAAGCAGCTCCAGCCACAAGCTTTCAGAAGGCAGACACCTCAGTGCTCCCCTCCCCCAGGTGTCTACAAGGGCTCTGCACTCAGTGTGTTCAGGCAACAGTGTTTATTAACTGACTGACCAATCAGCTAGGGCCTAGTGTTGACTAGATAGCGATATTTCCCCCCACTCTTGCCTGAAATCCCATCATTAGTGAGTCATTCCTTAAGTACTACCCTCACTAAGTTCCTCTTTAGAAGGAAAACGCTTTCATGCCCGTGCTTCACTCCTTACCCCTTTCCCCTCAGTAGGAAGAACAGAAAGCGGAAGTCTAGCTGGCCTTCAGAGACCTCACGCGGTGCTGGCCCTGCCCAGGATGGCAGGGCAGTGGGCTTCCCATGGCCCACCCAGACGGTGGGTCCACTGGGGACAGCAGATACAATCAAGAGTAGCCACTGCCCTGGAGAGGGCCAGGAGGACTTAGGTTTAAGTCTGAATTCCTGGGGGAGGGTATAGCTCAGTGGTAGAGCACATGCCTAGCATGCATGAGGTCCTGGGTCCTGGGTCCTGGGTCCCATCCCCAGTATCTCCATTAAAAAAAATAAATAGATAAAAATAGATAAATCTAGTTACCCTCCCCACCAAAAATAGTCTTACCTCCTGCACTGGGTAGGAATAAGCCTACCCAAGGAGGCAAAAGACTTGTACTCTGAAAACTGAGACACTGATGAAGAAATTGAAGATGACATAAACAAATGGAAAGATATACTGCATTCTTGGACTGAAAGAATCAATATTGTTAAAATGGCCATACTGCCCAAGGCAATTTACAGATTCAATGCAGTCCCTATCAAATTACCAACGACATTCTTCACAGAGCTGGAACAAAAAAAGTTAAAATTTGTATGGAAACACGAAAGACCCCCTAATAGCCAAAACAATCTTGAAAAAGAAGAACGGAGCTGGAGGAATCACACTCCCTGACTTCAGACTACACTACAAAGCTACGGTAATCAAAACAGTATGGTACTGGCACAAAAACAGACACATAGATCAATGGAACAGGATAGAAAGTCCAGAAATAAACTCACACACATATGGTCAATTAATCTATGACAATGGAGGCAAGAATATACAATGGAGGAAAGACAGTCTCTTCAATAAGTGGTGCTGGGAAAACTGGACAGCTACTTGTAAAAGAATGAAATTGGAACATTCCCTAATACCATGTACAGAAATAAACTCAAAATGGATTAAAGACCTAAATGTAAGACCAGATACTATAAAACTCCTAGAGGAAAATATAGGCAGAACACTCTCAGACATAAATCACAGAATATATTTTTTGAACCAGCTCCCAGAGTAATGGAAATAAAAGCAAAAATAGGCAAATGGGATCTAATTAAACTTAAAAGCTTTCGCACAGCTAAGGATACATCAACAAAACAAAAAGACAACCTACAGAATGGGAAAAAATATTTGCAAATGATGCGACCGACAAGGGACTAATTTCCAAAATATACAAACAGCTCATACACCTTAATATCAAAAAAACAAGCAACCCAATCCAAAAATGGGCAGAAGACCTAAACAAGCAATTCTCCAATGCTTGACAAAGCAAGACATACAAATGGCCAATAGGCACATGAAAAAATGCTCAGCATCACTAATTGTCAGAGAAATGCAGATAAAAACTACAATGATGTATCACCTCACACCAGCCAGAACGGCCATTGTTAAAAAGTCTACAAATGATAGATGCTGGAGAAGGTGTGGAGAAAAGGGAACCCTCCTACACTGCTGGTGGGAGTGTATATTGGTGCAGCCACTATGGAAGACAGTATTGAGGTTCCTTAAAAAACTAAAAATAGACTTACCACATGATCCAGCAATCCCACTCCTGAACATATACTAGAGAAAAATAAAATTCCAAAAGATACATGCACCCCAATGTTCATAGCAGCACTATTTACAATAGCCAAGACATGGAAATAACCCAAATGTCCATCAACAGATGACTGGATAAAGAAGTTGTGGTATATATATATACATATACATATATATATATATATACATATATATATACACATACATACATACATACATACATACATACATATACAATGGAACACTATTCAGCCATAAAAGAATAAAATAATGCCATTTGCAGCAACATGAATGGACCTGGAGATCATCATTCTAAGTGAAGTGGGCCAGAAAGAGAAAAATGCCATATGATATCACTTATATGCAGAATCTTTAAAAAAAAAAAAATAAGGACACAAATGAACTACTTATTATTTATAACTTAGATCATTGATTTCTTCTTTTTGTTTGTTGGGGGTTTTTTGGGAGAGGGGATAGTAATTAGGTTTATTTATTTATTTTTGGAGGAGGTAGTGCAGATTGAGCCCAGGACCTTGTGTATGCTAAGCATGCACTCTACCACTTGAGTTATACCCTCCCCCCACCAATTTCTTGAATATGTGTAAGCACATTTGACTGTCATTTATGATTGGATTACTGCATTCTGTTGATTCTTATTTTGTGGTTGGCTTTATTCCTTTGATAACTATGTAAGTTTAAAAAGCTAAAGCTCTAATCTGTTCTTAGAAAAGAATGATCAGTACATATATGTAAAGTTAAAAAAAAATACGTGCAGTATATTGTATCTACGTATTTGCATGCAATATATTGAAATGTGCAATCAAACTGTAACAATTCTACTTAATATAACTGAAAAATGAAAAAAATAGATAAAAATAAATAAACCTAATTACCTCCCCCTCCAAAAAAAAGTTCTAACTCCTGCACTGCTAGTCACCTATTTAAAGAGGCAGCAGATCCCAGGAGGGAGAGAAAGCTGGAGTCATAATTTATACCAGGATGATTTCCAAAGTGAGCAATAACTCATGAAAGAAATTTCATACAATGCTGCAGTGGATAAGTCCTTTCTAACCTGACATGAAACCTAAAAGCCATAATGAAAAGACTGATAAATTCAATTACATTAAAAAATTTTTTTTTCTACATGGTAAAAACTATCAAAAGTAAAATCAAAAGATGAGCAAGAGATTATGGAAACATTTGCAATTCTTATCACAAGGAGCTAATCTTCCTCATATGTAAAGAGTTCCTACAAATCAAAAAGACCAATAACCCAGCAGAAAAATGGGAGAAGAGTATGAACAGAGTTCATGGAAAAACAATACAAATGGCTCTTAAACATTTGAAAAGAAGCTACCTCACCCATAAGAGAAATGCAATTTAAAACAACTATGAAAAACCATTTTTACCTACCCAGTAAGCAAAGATCAAGCATTTCATAAATCTCTGTGTTGGCCAGGCTGGGGGAGGAAATAGACACCCACACTCGCTCCTGGCAGGTGTGTGATTCAGCACAACCTCTGGGGCAGGCAGTGTAGTCATATCTAACAATGTCGCTAATGTATGCACACACCTTTTGACCCAGCAAACCTACTGCAAGTAATTTATCCTACAAACACTTTCACATGTGTGAAATGATGTATGTACAAGATTATTCATTGCAGCATTATTTGTAATTGCACTGCAAACAATATGTCTATCAGTCTGGTGAAGATAAATCACAATACATACTTCACATGGAATACTACACAGCTGTCAAAAAGGGTGCATCAGCTTGAGCCATACTATCACAGGATATTCTGTGAAAAATCCACATAGTAACAGCAATACCTAGAATGGATTAGGACTGAACCAAGACAGAAAAATCAAAACTGCTGCTTTGGCAGAGTGAACGAATCTTCTCCTCATTTTCAGTTTCTATTTCTATTATCACAATGTAGCTTGTGCAATTTTTTTTGTTTTCAATAGAAAAAACAGTATCTACCATATTCATAGTGCCTATTGTTAACAACACTGTATTGCATACTTAAAATTGTCTCTAAAATGATACAGTTTACATGTTCTTATCATAAAAATAATAATAATAAATAAAGAGAAAGGAGAAAGCTTTTGGCCATGAGGGACAGGTTTCTGGAATAGATTGTGGTGATAGGTTCATGGGTAAACTAACGAAGTTGTATACATTAAATATGCACGGCTTTTTGTATGTCACTCATATGTCAATAAAGGGCTTTAAAAAAAATTAACGTATAAACTAAAAAATAAAGACCTTAATAGAAAAACTCAAAGGGTAACATAAAGCAATTGATAACTCAGGTGACACTACAATACAATAACATGGAAAGATATGTTCCTGGTATGTTTTTTGGTGTGTGTGTGTGTGTGTGTGTGTAGGTGCGTACACATACAAATAGAACCCACAAACAAAAAGAGAAGAAAAGAAAAATAAGCCCCATGTCCATCACGTCTAAGTTGCATGACCCTGAAAAGGTTACTTAGCCTCTCTGTGCCTCAGTTTCCTCACCTGGAAAAAGGGAGAATAACGTTCTGACCGCCCAGGGCTTTGAGGGGATTCAGTGGAGGTGATGCAGGTGGAGTGTGGGGCTGCACCTGGCACAAGGTGCTGAAGTCAAGGTGACAAGTATTAACAAGTTGCAGAAAGGGCCGCAAGGTCCGGGGGTGGGCCCAGAACCTTCCCCTCCACCTGACCCTGTCACAGACCACAGCACCGGAGGGGTCAAGGAGCCTTGGCCTCCCTCCAGCTCTGCTCTAGAAGTGGCCTGGCCTCTGGGGTGGACACAGTAGTGTCAGCACCTCAGGACCGCCTTCTGGGGGCATGAGCAGCATCACAGACTGATGCCCCCATGCGGCACCTCACTGGGCCTCAAGGGAGCAGCCATCTGCTGGGTCAGGGAAAGCAGGGATGTGGCCCGAGCCACAGAGAGCTTCTGGGCAGCATCCCCGGCAGCACTGGGTCCTCACCCCAAAGTCTCTAGGGCTGCAGGGAGGAGAAAAGCAGCCCTCAAGACAGGCTCTGCAAACTGTGAATCCAGCGGGGACGCTGAGAGGGCAGGAAACCAGCCAGAAGGCATCCCTGACCCGCCAGCCTCTGAGCACCTGCTGGGAGCGGGCAAGGCCCTGGCATTCTGAACCCCAGGGAGGGGCGCTCTCACTATATTTCCAGCCTGGGGAGCCAACTCTGGGATCCTAACCTACTCGTCCCAAGCCCCCTGGCTGGGATTTAAACTCTGATCTGCCCACTTCAAGGCCCAAGCTCCTTCTTAACCTTATGCCTGCATTTCCTGAGGTGCGATCTGCCCTACAGCAGGCCGTGAAGAGCTACACACACATACCAGTTTCTGGTCACAGGCAGCACTGGGCTTACCGTTCTCCTCCTCCTCCTCTAAAGACACATTAGCAAATTAGCAGGAATGAAAGCTGCTGATTAATAAACATAGCTAAACGTTTCCCAGTCTTTTTGGTTCAAGAAGCTCTTTTTGCATTAAATCTCTAAAGAATCCCCTGTGGGAAATGCTGACTTCAGCATCTCTAGGACTCAGTTCCGGGCTCCTCCCTCAAGAAGCCTCCCTGGGCAGTTGTAGCCCAGAAAGGCCAGTATCTGCCCCTTCTCTGACAGCTTGGGAGTTCCTTCAGGCTGGAGCCCCACTCCCTGACCTCCACCCGACCCTGGGCTGGGCTGAGCTTGGCCCCCAGGGTTGGGGAGGCGGCAGACTGGAGGAGAGGCCTGGCCCCTGCCCGCAGGCAGTTTTCAGCTGGGGAAGCAACCTGCCCTGGGGAAGAGAAAGCAGGAAAGAGCACTAAACACCGACCAGGAAAGACCCTCCTGTCGTACTTCCTGCCTCGCCGAGCAACGCAGGGAAGTGCTCCCCCTCCGTACCTCGGTCTCCCCACCTGCCAGAGGCAAAAAGGGATAGAGCCCTGGGCCGAAAGTCAGGAGACCTAAGGGCCAGCCCAGCTCCGCCTCTCGCCCTCTCGGGGCCTGATTCCTCGGGGTGGGGTGTGAGGGGTAAGGAAAGGCCCCCAGGGTCTGGGAGGGCCCTTCTCACTGAGACTACTAGGGAAGCTAGCCACAGTGGGGCCAGTGGGAAAGGCACCCCACACAGATCTCCGCAGGCCTTGCTGGGGCCATGGCCTCCCCCCACATCCGTGGAGCCCAGCGAGGCATCACTGTGTACTCAGGCTCCCGGAGCCACTGCTTACTTAGCCCAAAGGTCCCCCATTTGACTCCCAAAGTGCCAGGCACCCTGATCCAAGGTGCTGAGAACCCCCACCTCCCCAAGGCTTCCTGAGAACCTGTGTGAGGCCAAGGGTGCATGTGGGGCTGAAGGGCTGCCTGGTGAAGCCTGGACCAGAGCCCGGAAGAGCCCTTCTGCAGGGGAAGCAGCCCCAGCCAACCTCTCCCACACCCCTCAAAACCACAGCCTGGCTTCCGGAGCTGCAAATACAGGGGCTTAGGAGCCCCTCCCTAAGGCTGTCCCCAGAGCCCAAACCCCTCACTCCTGCTCGGTGACTCCTTCCATCCACAAACTCTTGCTTTCTGGAGCTAGGCTCCACTGGGCACAGAAGCCGCTGTGATGGAGCCTCCGTCCATGGCAGCCCCGTGCCCCACAAGCCCAGGCCTCCCCTGGGACTTCCCACCAGGACTCCCTACATCTGACCAAGACCCCAAGAACAATGAGCCCAGTCCTGCTCACCCTCGGCCAACAAACTCCTCCAGGGCTTCCTGAAGCCTTCTTCGTGGCTGTGTGATTTGACTTATTTCGGTTCCCCAAACAAGCCCCACCCTTTCGTCTCCAGGCTCTGGCAGCCTAAAAGCACTGCCTACCTCCTCACCCCCAAACTCCCTCTGCCTGGCAAACTCCTGCCTGCCCTTCAGAGCCAGGTTGAGCTGCCACCTCCTCCAGGAGGGCTGCCCAACCTGGACTCAGTGCCTGCACTTCCCTCCACAGCACAGGGCCCCTGGCCTGTCACTGCCTGACTGTGTGGCACCTCTCCCAAGGCTGATGTCTGGCCATGACCTGCTCCACTTCCAGAACCCAACACTGCTTGGCACAAAGGGGACACCCAAATCCCAAATCCCAAACCCGTGGACTAAGTCAAATACAGCCCACCCTGAACGGGCAGTCAGGGCCTGGGCCCCAGTCCTAGTGTCCCTAGTCCCGTCCGTGTGAGTTTTGGCAGGCCACCTGCCTCTCAGGCCTTGATTTCTCACCTGAGTGATGGAGATGAAACTCTTTCCTATTCCCTGGCCTGTTCTGGCAGTAAAGTGACCTTGTGGCTATGAAAACTCTTTATAAATCCAGAAACTTTGCACATGAAAGGGGGCTGATCTTGCTGTATTGTTTCTACTACAGGGACAAAGGCCCCAGCCTAAGTCCCCCTCACCGCCATCCAACAGGTAGGCTCCTGTCCACACCAGGTACCAGGTGAGGTGCTGAAGCTACCACAAACAATACGGATGCAGGGTCTTTTGTGAGCCCATGTTGCAGGGAGGGGAGGGGCATGTGCCAAACGAGCCACATGAGTAAAGGAAATGCCAGGGCAGGCAAGGACCCAGCCTCAAGCCAGGCAGCCAGGGAGGCAGGAAAGCCTAGTTGTTGAGAGCACAGGCTCTGAGGCCAAACAGGGAGATCCCCAGCTTCACATCAGAGGAGCTGTGTGACCTAGGGCATGTTAATTAACCTCTCTAGGCCTCCATTTCCTCATCTGCAGAATGGAGGGGTGGGCAGCCTGAGAAACCACTCCCACCCCATCAACTCCAGTCAGGCCCAGAGGAAAGTGAGAAGAGGTGGGCCTTGGGGGCCAGGAACACAGCTGAGGACTAGGGTACCTGCAATGCAGACCTCAACAAAGACCCAGGAGACACACTTCAAGCCTCAGGGGTCTCGGCCTCACCTCCTGTCGGCCCCCATAAGTGCTTCTCGTCCCCTGCTCCCCTGCCCAGCAAGTGGGGTCTGACAAAGGGATGCCCAAGAGCCAGCCCCTGCTCCAGCCCCGGCCTGGCACAAAGGCACCCCTTCCTAAGGGGAGTTGAGCAGTGACTCCAGGGAGTCTGGGTGTTTCCCCATCAGCCCAGGACCCCATTAAAGCAGTGCCTCCAACCAAATTCACAGGGCTCCTCCTCTCTAGCTGGATGGAGCCCAGGGGAGACAGGTGTTGGGGGACTAGGAGCAGGGATGGGCAGACTCAGGAGGTCTCCGGCCCACGTGGCAGGGAGGTGCACAGGAGACAGCCTGAGATGGGGAGGTGTGGAGACTGAGGCCAGGAGGAGGGGACGACCACATCCCCCACAAGTGAGCCAGGGGAGACGTGCCTCCCCGCCAACCAGGAGAGCACACCAGCCCTGAGGCTGCGGAGTCCTCTTGGCGTCAGCTTCCTCACCTGTGCAGAGAGGGGCCCTACCCCAGGACCCTGGGCCTCTCCCTGCTCAGCCAGCCAGTGATGCCAGGAACCGCTGACCCAAGTCAGCTGCACCTGAGGTGGAGACTAGGCCACTTCCAAGGGCAAGAAGACAGAGGCCCCAATCAGGTACTCAGGGTCCTGCGAGGTGAGTCAGGGCGCCACCTACTGCATCACCCCCAGGGGCCTCACCCCCCCCCAGAAGCCAGGCCTGCCACCCCAAGCAGGCACAAGGTCCCCTGGGTCACAAGCACTCCCACCCCATCACCTCCAGGTGGGCCCATGAGAAAGCCAGAGGGGGCCCTTGGGGGCCGGGGGGGGGGGTCCTTCAGGGCCAGAGGAGGGGCCTTGGGGGCCAGGGTCATGAAACAAAGACCTCAATTTTGTTTCTTTTCCCTCAGGCACAGTTGCAGGGTAATCTCTTCTAGTGGTCAAGGGGGGCTGGCACACAGAGGCATAAAGAGAGGGAGGCACAGAGGAGGGTGCTCCTGGCGCCCTCAGCACTGGCACCAGCCAGACGGGAGTCTCAACACAGGGGAGGGGGTGGACCAGAACACACTTGAGCCCCCTCTTCTCCTGAGCCCAAGGACCCCTGAAAAGGGAGCCCCTCTTTGTAACACAAGGCAAGAGGGCATTTGAGGTGAGGAAGCACTCCAAGTAGAAGGAACTGCACGGCAAAGGGCAGAAAGAGGCAAGCCAGTCTGCTGACCAAGCCAGGAAGCGGACCCAGAATGCATGAGAGGTCACAAGACACAGAACTGGAGAGAGAGGGTGGACCAGGACCGGGAGGTGCCCAGAAGCCAAGAGAAGGGGTACAAATGTGACACCAGACAGGAAAAGCTGATTGACGTGTATGTTAGAGGAAGCAGGAACCCCACAGGCCTCTTCTCCAGAGCCCAAGATCAGCCATCCCATCCCATCTTGACAACAGAGTGGGCTCACGTCTATCTCCCAGCAGAGCACGTAGTCGGTGCTCGTGAAACAGACACATCAAAGACACCAGCAGACGGCGGGAGAAAGGATGATCCCAGATGTCACAGGGAGGAGGTCACCAAAGAGGAAATGAGCCCACCTCTGGTCTAGGGCTCACACCCCACCGCATCCTGACACCTTTTTTTGTATTACAAAGGCTTAGAGGGGGTTAGGGGGTAGGGAAAGGAGAGGGCAGGGAATGGAGGCATTTCTGCCCAGCAGGTCTGCACCCGGGACTGGGCAATGCCCCAGCCATGACGTAGCACCTTGTGAAATCCATGGGCAGTGGCAGGTCAAGCCGGATGCCGATGGCTGTCAGGTGGGCACCGTGCCACCCTCTCTGGTGGGGGGTGGCAGGCGGAGCCACAGGCAGGTGAGTGGAGAGCAAGCGGGCTTGGCTAGGAGGGTAGGGGCAGAGCCAGAGGGCCCCTGGGCAGAGGAGGGGGCTGGCAGGATTCCACACACACAGGCTAGGGGGCTCGCCACTGCCGAGAACCTCTAGGCCTGAGCCTGCTGGTCTCAGATGCCTGGGAGGCATTTTTCTCATGCATTTAATGTTTCCGGCACTCTGCCTGCACACTGCCATTTTACAGATGAAGACACTGAGGAATAGAGAGACAGCGATCAGCCCAAGGGCTACAGGCTACCAGGGAGGCCCCTCAGTCAGACCCCTCAGCTGGCCCTGCCCACCTTCGCCTCCCAGGTACCCTCTCCCAGGGATGTCCACCCTCCCACCCAAGGCAGGATGGGGCAGAGGAGAGCCCCAAACCCAGCCCCCTGACAGAGACGATGACAAACACCTCCCATTGGGTAGTGGCTCCTCTGTGCCAGCTGCACCATGTACACCCCCTTGTTTAATCCTGCAACTACCTGCACACCGGGTACCATGAGCAGCCCGTTTTAAAGATGCGAGGAACCGGCTCAATCCCTTGCTCATCTTGGGCACTCCCAGGAGGAGGCAGGGTGGGGCTTGAACCCAGGCCACCACCTGAGCATTATCTGGCTCTGCCTAGAGGGAGAGGGCTGGACCCGATGACCTCCAGAAGATCCTGCTTCTCTGGCTGCCATTCAGCTCATTCACTGAGCCAAACTAACTCTCAGCTCTTGGCTACATAGGTCTTTTTAAAGACATTAAATGCCCCAGAGATCCACCATCAGCACTTCCCTCTCATCCTTGACACTCGGCCCCATGGAAGGCTAGAACCGGCGGCTCTGATTCAGGTGTCCAGTGTGACCCGCTCTGCCTGCTCCCTCAGAGGTCCTGGAACTTTCCTGGCCAAGTTGTGTACTGCCCTCACCTGGACAATGGGATGTGGAAAGTGGCCTTCAGCTCAGCGTGAATGTGCCCCAGGACAGGAGAAGAGAGGTAAGGGACAACGCTGAGGGAAGGGCCACCAGCCACCCCTGGAAGACCCTGAGTAATGATGAGATGGCAAGTCATGGAAAATGCAGAGGGTGGGGTCTCCCACCTCCCCGCTGAGGCAGAACTCAAGCACGTGTCCAAGAACATATAGCCCAGCCAGAGCGAGAGCCCTGACTCAGCTTCGGCCACCCCGAGGTGGGTGCAGACAAGACACTCCAGTAAGGATCCCCACACAAGCCCTCCCTGTTCAGCTTTACCCTCACAGCCTCTTCAAAGACAAGGCACCGTGTGCTGACCATCTCCCAGGCCTCGAACATGGTAGCTTTCCAAGAGAAGCAGTGCACGTGAGTGGTCGCCCCTGGGGACCGGCTCGCTGTGTCACCCAGGACAAGACAGCACCCTGCTGGGCCCCTGGCTTCTCCTCTGTAAACTGGGGGCAGACGACACCACCACACAGGATGGGTGAGGGGAGGCAGGGAATGGGTTAAACCTGTAAAGGGGACTGCGCATCCCCAAAGTGACATCCAGTCAGACCTCTGTCTCCTCCTGAAAAGCACCTTGGGCCTGTTTAGAGGCCCCACTCCTGCAGCCCGCTAACTGCCAAGGCCTTCAGGGCACTAGCCCCCATTCCCATAGGGCCCACAGGAGGACTCCCTCTCCCCAGACCCACTCCTGGCAAAGAGGCCCTGAGAGACCACCCCCTACCTGACCCCTACCCCCTGGGAAAATGGCCGCCAGCAAACAGCCACTTCTCAATGAAGCGCCCCTGGAGACTTCCCCAACAAAGCTCACACCATCCCCGGCCAGGAATCCCTGCCCTCCCCTACACCAGGAGGCAGAGGAAAACCCCAGGAAGCCCCAGGCCCCTCTGGACGGGGGAGGCCTGCAGCCCAGTCAGAAACGAGGGTGCTCAGACGGGCCCTCCAGACTGTGCGCCCCGACACAGATGTCCCCACTTCCTGCAGAGCCAATCCCCTTACACCATCTCTTAAGTCTACCCAGTTCATTTCAGTGTCTTCTTCAGTCTTGTCTGGGGCAGAAATACATGCATGAAGTCACAGATTCAATGTCCTACTTACAGACATTTTTTTTCCTAAAATGTATTAAAATATGCACATTGTAAGCATATTCATCCACATACAGGCTGAAACCATCTGAGGAGCAGGGTCCCCACACTGAGAAATGCTGGTCTAGTCACCCCTCATAAGGTCCACCGGCACAGCTGTGGCCAAGAGAGCCGGTGACAGCCCACAGTCACAGCCATTCCAGCCAGAGCCAGTCTGGACTCCAGCCACCCATCCAGGCCCTGGGGCCAGGGACTCTGTCTCCAAGACTCCCGGCCCAGGCCTCTGCTTTCCCCTTCCCCAACCTCACCCCTCACCCAAGGGCTGGCCAGGGAGGAAGCCCTGTGGGTCAGCTGTCCAGAACCCCATGTGATAACACAGAAAAGAGGAGCCTGCTTCACCCTGTCTGTGTACATGTGTTTAGATGAGGGGGCAGAAAGATCCAGAAGGACCCACTCCCCATGGTCCACGCTGGTGGTCCCCAGGACCTTGGGCTGGGAAGACTTGGGTGGGAAGAGAGACTGTTCCATTTTCCTGAGACACCTTGGTTCTCTGCCTCTTGGGCATACATCACTTTCAGAGTTTGGTTTTTATTCTTTTTAATCTAACAAAATTAATTCAATTGCCCTTCCCTTGCTAACTTTTACTTTCATTGAGAAAAGTAAAGTGTAAAATTACAACCTGGAAAAGAAATGTGGAACTCCAGGTGGACCAAGGCCATCACAGTTAATAACGGCACCTTCTTGTCAGGCTGAGAAAGCAAGTGACAAGGTGTCTCTCTTTGTCCTGGAGAACCCCCCCACCCCCTGACATCTGGCTGTCGGTCCAGCAGGCTCCAGAAGCCTCCCCCACCTCCAACCCACATGCTATCCATCCACTCCCAGGCCAGGCCCGCCTGGTGGGGAGGGGGACTGCCCAGCAGCCCCCTCAGGCCCAGGCCACTAGGACGGATGGCGCCCATACCCATACCCCACTTTACCTGGCTCTCCTCCAGGGCCCCAGGCCAGGGTCAGAGCCGACTTAGAGGTGGCCTGGCCCTTGCCTGCCCTTCCTCGGCCAGCGTCCAGGCTCACACATGTGAAGCCTCCTTCCACCAGCTACCTAATGAGAGTGAGTCACCTCTGGGACCCACCACTTCCTGCTCTGGCGGCGGGAGCAGCAGAAAGGCTAACACTGAACCCTCAGCTCAGTGCCTCTCGGGGTGTGCAGGGGGCCCCAGCGGAGCCCTCCACAGGAGTGGAGGGGAGCTGTCAGACCAGGCTCCTGGCTCCAATGACTTCATGGAAATTGGAGGCTTCAAGCTGGAACAATTTTCAAAAAGTAAAAATAAAACAAGCGCCAAAAGCCTCCATTAGAAGCCTGGTGATGACAGTTGGAGGCAAGGAGTAAATGCTTCCTTAATGAGCAATTAGAAGCCAGAGCAGCCTGGCATTCACATAGGCCCTGAGCCTCAGTTTCCCACCCACACAGTGACGGGCCTCGTCCATCTCTGAGAGGTCAAAGGGCTCCAGTCTGGCCTGCTGCCTCTCCATTTCACAGCTGTCCCCATGCTGGGGCCAGGCCAGAGGGCAAGGCCAAGGCCCATGCTTAGAGTTCCTGTCCCAAACAGCCCCCAGAGAACCCCAGCTGCCCTGGGCCCCAGGAGGCCAGGAATCAAGCCCCTTCTGCTTTGCCAGGCCTGTTTCCCCACTGGGGTCACAGGGTGCTCACTGTTGAGGCAGCAGACTAGGAAGGACTGGGAAGTGGCGTGCAGAAACTTCCCAAAACAGAGCGGGGAGGATACCGCCTGGTCCTCAGGGAGCCCTCTGAGCATGTGACTTGGGGACCTGGGATTATTTTTTTACCTTTTCTCCTGACAATAAACCCTACTGTTTAGTAATAAACTGGGGAACAAAGCCCAATTTTCCCACTGACACATCTTGCTCTCTGCAGGCCTCCCTTCCAGCTCCTTCCTCAGAGGAGGCAGACTCTTCCCTGCTGACCTGCTGCACCACCAGCCCTGGCCACCTGGCACTGGACGCCCCATCCCTCACACCAAGTGCAAGGTCCCAGCAGGCAGAACCTATGCACACAGGCTAACACACCCTGAGATCAGCATTTAAACACTAACTGTGTGCTGGGCACCGTGCACAGCCTCATGAGGAGGGCCTGCCATTATGCCCATTCTACAGAAGGGAAAACTGAGGCTCAGAGAGGCTGCTCACTTGCCCAAGCACACGCAGCTAAAAACAAAATTTTTTTTAATAAAAAGGCAAAATCAGGATTCAAACTCAGGTCTGTCTGACTCTACAGCCTGTGCTCTCAACCACTCACACCATGACCCTCCCCAGAAGCAAAGAAGGGCTTCCCTAGAGACAGCCTGCTCCACATCCCTCTACACCCTCTTTGGTAGAGGTTGCCTGAGACCTCCAAGCCCTGGCCTCAGTGCTCCCAAACCTGCTGGACAAACTCCCCCAAAGGCAGCTGTGGGCTTTCTCCGCATCAGACAGGGAAGACTGGCTTCTGTTCACTCAAGGTGCCAGGTACAACGCACAGCCCGACCCTTTCCTGTTCCACTCAGCAACACCTGCCCTTCTCCCGTGGACAGGACCCCCAACTAGTGCTGGGCACGCAAGTATGACTTGGACATAGCCCCTGCCAGGCAAGCTCCATGTTGAGTCATGCCCACCAATGGCATGGCACAAAGATCTGGGAGAAGCGTCCATGAAGGCGAGATAGGTGGTCTGGAGCTCGGGGGAGAGAGACCTCACTCAGGTAGGGGAGGTTCGGGGCTTCCTGAGACAGGGTGTCCCCAGCCCAGGAGATGGCCCAGCCGATCCCTGACTGGTGCGTGGGAGCAGTAGGCTACAGAGAGTGGCAAGGAGGTGAAATAGTGGGCAAGAAGGAATAACACTGCAGCAAAAACAAGACACACACGTCTGGCAGCCAGCCAAGAGACAAATAATGCTGAGCGCTGAGCAAACAGCTTGGCCCCGTGTGACAAACCCAGATGTGGAGCCCGTCCCCCTCGGGAAGAAACCCCACAGCACCCCAGTGCATTTCAAACTGCAGGCAGATTTCTGGGAGAGGGCATGAGCAGGAAAACCGTCTGTACTACAGTCACCTCATCTTTTTCTTTCCCTTAGAGTCAGGGGGCTCACCACACCCCAGAGAAGCCTTGAGGGGGGTCTGAGCACTAAGGCTGGCAACTCACCCTCAACCCCACCCCTTGTCCCATGCACGTGGGGTGAAGAGGCCAAAAGACCTGCAGTCAGGGCCCCCATCGAGTGACCTCGGCCAAGTTACATGATCTTGGCAGCTCAGGGAGCCCATCTGTAAAATCCAGACGATATCATCCAACTCCTTGGGAGGCCATGAGGGTCAAGTGAAAAATGTGTATAAAGCACATAGTAAGTGCTCAATTAAAGCCAAACACAAGAGTGGGCAGATAGAGGGTGTTCTCCTAGTTCCAAACCCTAGATCGTGGCTCTACTGTATGCCTGCCCTGGTCAAAGACCTTCCATGGTTTCACGGTGAATCCTGAGTCCAGTCCTGGCTCCTCCTCTTGACCCCATCACACACACACACCTGGCCCAATTCATCTTTCCATCCTGATCTCCTTTGACCCCATAATCCAGCTGCCTCACCCTGCCATGCCTTGGCTCAGGCCTTTCTGCCACCAGGAATGGTCAAAATGCTACTCATCATGCCAAGACAAGTATAAATGCCACCTCTTTCAGGAAGTGATGCCCTGTCATCACCTCCTCTGGGCCACAGTGCCACAAGCCTCTCCTTAGAGGATATACACTGTTCCCTTCCTTCTGCAGCATCCATTTCCACTTCTAGTAACAGCTCCCTATTCCTATGGGGAAACCAGCCCTTCAGGGGTGGGCTCACGACCAGTGCCCATTGAGGAATGAACAGGTGACTCAAAGTGGTCCAATGAGATTCAATTCTGAGACTTGCTGGAACTAAGTGGAAAAAAAAAAAAAAAAAAAGGTCCTGTCATTTCACTAGGCTGGTAGGATGTGAGCTGGAAGCTGCTGTGGCCATCCTTGCCACGGTGGTAGTCAGCCTCCAAAGACTCTTACCTCCAGGTGTTCATGCCCTTGTATGGTCCCCTCCCACATTACCTGGGTGACCAACAAAGCACTGCAGAAATCACCTGTTTGACTTCTGAAGTCATGAAAGACAATGTAGTTTCCACCTTGCTCCCTCTTGGATCACTCACCCTGGGGGACGCCAGCCAACATGTAGTGAGGACACTCAAGCAGCCCTGTGGTGAGAAGCTGAGACCTCCTGCCCACAGCCAGCACCAACCTGCCATCCATGTGACTGAGCCACCTTGGAAGCAGATCCTCCAGCCCCCGTCAAGACTGGACTGACACACTCACTCTGTAGCATCCCTGTCCGACCAGGGTGACGGAGGGTCACCTCTTCTCTTCCAGCAGACCCACCCCTCCCAGCACCTGGTACTCCAGAGGACTTGATGACATTTCTGCCATACTGATCTGCACCCAGAGTCTCCTAACAAGAACACAGAGCAGAAATGCAGAATCTATTCTGTACAGCTAATAGCGCTCACTCTGTCTGGGAGGACACAGCAGGCTGGCTGAGTACTGGTTTCAGGTCTGCTGGCTGCCCTCCTCCATGCCCCCAGCTCTTCCACGCTCTGCTCCGGGCCAGGAGGACTGAAGTGAGATCCCCCAGGAGACAGTCTTGCTGGAGCAGCCACAGCCTTGTGATCCTGTCACTCACTCTCCTCCCAGACTGATTTTTCACACGGGGGCGGGGGGTGGGGGCTGCATTCCAATGCAGCGACTCACCTCTGGCCCCTCTGCCTTCATCTCTTCCCGGATGACTGTAGGCTCGGGGTGTGCTAGGATCCCTTCCTTCCCCAGGCTGGGAACATATGGGGGTGCTCTGGCTCACTCCTTCACTGAACACACAGAAAACTGAGTTTCCAAAGGAGAAGGGGCTGACCGAGGTTATGCAACCGGTTACAAGTTATAGGATGGAAAAGGGCCTTCACCCTTAATCAGTGGTGGCCCTAAGGGGTGACTTGAGGTGAGCCACAAAGCCACTCCAAAAAAACACATGTGCTAATAAGTAAACAGCATCTTTGCTACCAAACTCAGCTCCCCTTAGCCACTGCCCTTCCCACATGGAAATCCAAATAGCTGCTGTTTGCCCCAGCTCCAACGCCAGAGTCAGGAGAGATGAACAACTCTGCACCACGTTGGCAGTACAGCCTGCTGGAGGGCAGGGGGCTGGCTCCCCTGACCCCCATGGCCCCAGCCTCTGCCAGGCCTCAGGGACAGGAACAGGAGAAGGGCAGCCCGGGTCACAGTGTGTTGAGTAACAGCAGAGAATCCTAAAAGAACAGATGTGAAAGCAACTGCCCTGCCAACCCAAAGTCCTTATTTCCTTTGAAAAACTTGGCAGCTGGGCTACACCAGCGGCAGCCGGTCCCTCCCCACACCCCTCTTGGTGTGAACTATGGAGGGACAGGGAAGAAGACCACGTCCCTCACTACAGTTCCTGGGATGGGGGTTATGGAGATGCCACGAGGTAAAAACAGACCTGCGCGTGGAGTGCGATCTTTTATTTAATGATACCACAGACAAATACATGTATTTTTTTGCACATAAGAAAATCTGGAAGAATATACTTCTAATTTTAGGAGCTATCACTAGGCAATAAAATTTAGCACAGTTTTAATTTCATATCTTATTTATGTCTGTTTTCCAATTTTCTCTAATGAAAATACACTACCCATGTCATTAAAAGAAAAACAACTACAATGGAGAAAGAGCAGGAAAAACGAAAAACAATGGCCTGAGACTTCTCCACCCAGTGCCAAACTCAGCACCACTTATAACCAGGTGAAAATGGAAGGTTTTTATGATAATTAAAAATACTACTACGTTAAAGCCACTGAACATCACAAAAAGAAATTAAAGTAGACAATGCAAGCCTCCCAGGAGAAGTTTGCAACCCCATCTCCAAGGCACTCTTGTATGAAAAAAAAAGGAAAATCAAAACGAAATTATAACAAGGCTTTAGATACAACTACCAAGGCTTAGTGGATAAAAAACATATTAAGCATTATTGGAAGCTCTACTAAAGGAAAAGGGCCACGGCTTCAAAAAAAACATGGCATAAGAGAGAGAATGAATGAATATCAATTCCACAGATAAAAGAAGACTTGAGAAATATATCAGCCAATCTCATTACATAGACCTCCTTTGGATCCTGATTTTTAAAAACTAAAATAATACATATTTTTGACATGTAGGAAACAACTGGAAATTTGAACACCAAATACACTGGGTAGCTATGATCTTATAGAATATTGCTAACACATGAGAAAAATGCTCAGTATCACTAATTATCAGAGAAATGTAAATCAAAACTATAATGAGGTATCACCTCACACTAGTCAGAATGGCCATCCTTCAAAAGTCCACAAATGATAAATGCTGGAGAGGGTGTAGAGAAAAGGGAACCCTCCTACACTGTTGGTGGCAATGCAGTATTGTGGAAAATAGTATGGAGATTCCTCGAAAGACTAAAAGCAGACTTGCCATATGATCCAGCATTCCCACTCCTGGGCATATATCCAGAAGGAACCCTACTTCAAAAAGACACCTGCACTCCAAAGTTCATAGCAGCACTATTTACAATAGCCAAGAAATGGAAACAATCTAAATGTCCATCAACAGATGACTGGATAAAGAAGTTGTGTTATATTTATACAATGGAATACTATTCAGCCATAAAAATTACAACATAATGCCATTTGCAGCAACATGGATGTCCCTGGAGAATGTCATTCTAAGTAACCCAGAAAGAGAAAGAAAAATACCATACGATATTCACTCATATGTGGAATCTAAAAAAAAAAAAAAAGAAGAAGAAGAAGACAAATGAACTTAAATACAAAACAGAAACAGACTCATAGACTTTGAATACTAACTTGCGGTTGCCAGGGCAGAGGGGGATGGGAAGGGACAGACTGGGAGTTCGAGATTTGTAGATGCTGACAGGTATGTATAGATTAGATAAACAAGTTTATACTGTATGGCACAGGGAAACACATTCAAGATCTTGTAGTAGCTCACAGTGAGGAGGGATATGAAAATGAATATATGTATATTCATGTATGACTGAAAAATTGTGCTGTACACCAGAAATTGACACAACATTGTAAACTGACTATAACTCAACTTAAAAAAAAAAAAGAATATTGCTAAGTTTTAGATGTGGTAATACTACTCTTGGTGTTTTTTTTTTTTCAGTCCTTATCTTTTAGGGATATATACAGGTATACCTTGGCAGTATTGTAGGTTCAGTTCTAGACCAGTACAATAAAGCAAATATTGCAATAAAGTGAGTCACACAAATTTTTTGGTTTTATAGTGCATATAATGTTATGTTTACATTGTAGCCTATTAAGTGTACAATAGCATTGTCTAAAGAAACAATGTGCATACTTCATCACTGAAAAAAATGCTAACCATCATTTGACAAGGCAAGGAGGCCACAAACCTTCAATTTGTAAAAAAAAAACGCAGTATCTGCAAAGTGCAATAAAACAAAGTATGCCTGTACGACAATTTTTACAGAAGAAGTGATATAGGTCTGGAGAGGGGAAGTGTGTGGGAGTAGAGATGACCCAGGTTGGCCAAGAGCTGGAAACCGTGACATCTCAGGGATGGGTATGTGGGGGTGGACATGCTATTCTGTCTTTCTCTGTGGGTGTTTAATTTTTCCATAATGAAATGTTGAAACGTTGTCCCTGTAAGAGCTCTGGCATCTGTTGTCTCATTTAGTCTCACTCAGTGAAAAGGTCATTTTCAGACCCTTCCTGCAGATGAGGAATGCCCCCACCCTTTCTGAGAGGGAGTCTCAGAGCAAGTAACACAGCATCAGCCTCAGCCCTCCTTCTGACTGAAAGGGGTGGGAGACAGCTTGCCAGCCCCCGCCCCGCTCAATGAACCACGCAGACTTGCTCCCAGCCTAAACCCCGAGCACGGGCAGAGACGACCCAGGACCAGCACGGGAGGCTGCAGGGTTGCAGGCTCCCCCATCACATACCAGCCTGGAAGGGAGGCCACATTTTCCTTTGCCTCCACCTCCACGCACCTCCCCCACAGGAGCTTAAAGGCTTCCAGTACCAGCCTGGACGGCGGCACCTTAACCCCTCTCCTGGCAAAGCCCTCTGGTGGAAGCCCCTCCCCGTCTCATTCTCTGACCACAAAGCAGCTTACCAGGGGCAGCAGGCGCCCAGGACCTCCATGCCCTCGGATGCAGCCCTACCACAAACCTGCAACCAGTCTCAGCACCACAAAGAGAAGTGGACCTGTCTTAATTTACCCTACAGAAGAGACCCCCCGGCGTGTACCAAGACCTAGCTGCCCACGACCTGGCTACCTTACAGCGCTCTACCTGCAAAAACACTGGAAACAACCTGAATGGCCAGCAACAGAGGACAGGGAAAAGTCAACCAGGGCTCCTCGTGTACCAAATACTGGGGTGAGCCTGACGTGCCTGGGAACCCCAACAACTCCACTCGTGAAGCCTGGGGGCAAGATGGACAGACACAGTAAGAAATGCTGTGATGCTCAGTTTTTTGTCATCATATATTAAACAAAAAAACAAGAAGTCACTTGGAAAGACCTACCCCAACACATTAATATATATTAATGAGTGCAGATTCTGGGTTTTTTCTCCACTTTACTACTTAGGTTTTTTTTTTAATATTAAATATGAATTATTTCTGTAATTAACACAAAATTAAAGCCATTTGAAAATAAGGAATAAGTTGACTTTCTCCTCCTCTCTGGGAATGCAGCTCAGAGCCTTGGCCCAGGAGACAGGAGGTCACACTGCCTCTCTGAGCCTCAGTTTCCCCATCTGTCAGACACCAAACCCACCAAGTGAGCTCCTCCCACCTCTTCACAGAGCCTGCTCCCTCCCCTGTGAGATGGGATGATAAGGCACATCGACAGGGCCACGTAAACAATGCCCGCCCAGCCTCCCCCCGCCACCCCACGGACAGGTACCCCCATTTCTAGCCTTTGCTCATTCCTGCATCTCTTGAGCCCCTACTGACTCTGAACCCAGCCTGGTGGGGACCAACAGCATCAGAGGCCAAACGGGATGAAACAACCCTCGTGACCATATCCGCAGACCTCCACCAGCCCGAGCCTGACAGGCTGGCCCCTCCAGTCCTTCTGACCACCCTCCAGGAAGGCGGTACACCCCTACTTTACAGAGGAAGAAACAGAATCTCAGGTAAGAGAAATAACCACCCACCTTCAAACACCAAACCAAGATGAAGACTGCAGCCTGGGGGCCCTTCTGTGAGTTCCTCCACATCCTCCTCATGGGGTGTCATTAAACCACCCTCTACCCCTTCTGAAGAGCCAGACGCATTGCTTAGGGCTTCAGGCAGGACTGAAGGAGGACTGGGAACATGGCAGGACACAGCAGACTGGAGCCACAAAACTCAGACTCCTCCTCCTCCCTTGCAACCCCCAGCCTCTCCACACACACGCGTAGGTACTCCAGTATAGATCGATCAAAGGAGGTACAACACAGCACCTTCTGGACGGAGGAGTGCGTTGGGGAGCAGAGAACCCAAGGTGAACGTGGGAGGAGGGGAAGAACCCAAGCCTTGGGGCCAGGGACCCTGGGGTCAGATGTACCATGGCACTCCCCCAGGACGACAAACCCTGACCCCCAGAGGCCAGACAGGACATCAACCAGTGAGGCTGGCTGGATGGGTGGGGACAGGGGCAAACTGGAGGCCCAAGCCCTGTGTAAAGAGGAGCTGCTGCCCAGATTCAGCCCATAACTGCCGCGAAGGGATGTGGCCAGTGTTGCAGGCCTTCTGAGTTATCAAAGGAAATCAGAAAGCTGAGTTCTTACGGAAACAGACTCACAGACGTAGAAAATAAACTTACGGTTACCAAAGGGGAAAAGGGCAGCCGGGGGAGGGACAAATGAGGAATATGGGATTAAGAAATCCACACCACCATATATAAAATAAACAACAAGGATTCACTGTATAACACAGGGAACTATATTCAACACCTTCAATAAACTATAATGTGGAAGAATCTGAAAAAATTGTATACACACACACACACATATATCTCTTAAAAAAAAAAAAAAAGAAATCTGGGCTTTTATGTAAAATCTCCTGGTTTCAGATGCTAGCAATTAATCCAAAATAAAATTTAAGCAGTTCTCCTATCAGTGTTCTAAACTCACTACTCCATGGCCGTGAGCAAACCACTCAATCTCTTTGAGCTTCCACTGTTGTCTGTAAAGTGGAGATTAACACTGGGTATTTTAACAATGAGATAAGATAACACTTCGCCCATATTAATGGTCATAAAAAGCAACAGTAACAGTAGCAGCTAATGTCCGCTGAGTGCCAGGCTCTGTTCTAAGTAACAAGAGTTAATGTTATTTCATTCATCCTATTAGATGGGCATGTTTTTACCTTTGTATTTTTAAATAGTTTCAGACTTTCAGAAATGTTACAAGAAAAGTACAAAAAACCCTCCTATACTTTTAATGCAGATTTGCCTGTTTGTACCATTTTGTCTCACTTTCTTTACTATCTGTCTATATATCCGTTTCTCTTTATTGCCTGAGAGTGGTTTGCTTATACTGTGCCCCTCTACCCCTAAATACTTCAGTACTTATTTCCTAAGAACAAGGACCCATTTAAACATTTATAGGTCATTTAATATTGACACACTACTTTAATCTATAATCCATATCCAACTTCATCAACTGCCCTAATATTGTCTTTCATACATTTTTTTTCAGCCCAGGTTCACATACTGCATTTGGTTATCATGTCACTCTATTAATTGGAACTATTCCTTGGCTTTTGAGGCAACTATTCCCACTGTCTCCATTTTATAGATAAGAAAGTGAAGCTCAGAGAGGTTGAAGTACCTGCCTGAAGTCACACAGCTAGGAAATGTTGAGCTGGGACTCAAGCCCAGGGGGTTCCCTCCGGAGCCTGTGTTCTTGTCCTCCAGGCTTAAAAGCTTGCAAATAATAGCCTTTGTTGTTAATAATTAAAAACAGTGGCTCCCTCTGCAAACATGTAGATGACTGCTCATAGCCACCTCACTCAACAGGTGGTCATTAACTGAAAGAGTGGCCTCCTATGCACATACTGGCTGGACCTCTTGTCACCAGGTCCCTGCACCTGGCAGTGGCCCTAGCATAATGTCCGCCTCCCTACCCTGCAGGGCCTCATTTAGGCCCCTCTATACAAGCAGGGCAGTGGAGAGCTGAGGGGGTTGGGCGGTTAGAACCACAGCTCCTGACTTACTTTTTCCCCACTTAAAGTGACAGCCCAGGCTCCAATACTCATGTCCAAAAATCAAAGGAAAGCAAATACCCCAGAGACAGAGACTGAAGCCAAAAGGCCCCCAAGGCCATGTCCCTGACCCACAGATCACCAGGACTGAAGGGGACCCCTGAGGTCAGTTGTCCAAAAGGGGGCTGAGCACTTTCTAACAGACATGACAGGGTTGCATTGGAGGGAGGAGTTTACAAGAAGATGGAACAGCAAGGGCTGCAGGTGGGAGCTGACTTCTCACAGCAGGGAGCAGAAAGCACTCAGTTCTGGAGAGCATCACTCAGCCTGTGGTACGAGCAAAGAGCGGCAGCAGGCTGTGGGCTAATTCCACAGACTCAGCTTTGTCAGTGAGGACCCATAGGAATGTGGAGTCATCCACTCCTCTGGGGCCTGAAACCCCTAACCCCAATTCCAACCTAGGCCAGGCAGCATCAGCTTAGAAAACCACTCTTTTTGGTTCCCAGATGGATGTGGCTCAGGTCCTGGAAGCTGCCACCGACCTTGCCTCCATCACCCCTGGCCTGGTGTCTCTCCCAAGAGAGGGCACCATCACCCCTGGACAGGAGTCCACCCACCAGCCAGGCCCATCAGATAGCTCTCCAACACTCAGTCATGAGACCCAGATACCAGCAAACTCACATGGGAAAAGGCGCCACTGCCAGCAAGAAGCTTTGCAACAGATCAATCAGAATGTCAAATGAGTTCCGGGCCCTTCTGTTGGGTTTTGAGGCTAATCTGTGCTAAAATATCTCCAAATCCTGGGACATTCCTGTTGGAAGCCCTATTAAATTCAGAAGTTTCCAGACCTCACCTGCAAACCCAATTCCAACTTTCAGAAGCAGAACAGCTCTTGAAAGTTTCCCAAAACAATAAAAAAAGGAATAGTTTTGCTTTTCTTCTTCATTGTAGACAATTTTGAAAATACAGAAAGCATGAATAAATAAGAAAATTATCTATCAACAAACTCCCCCAAAGATATCCCAATGAAGACCCCTCTTGTCAATCCTTCCAGTTCCCAGTGCACAGACTGGCCTGCCTGTTGTGTGAGTCTCTCTTTACAGGTATTTGGGTTCAAGGTGTAATCACTCCATGACCCCTTTTGGCCAGTGGGCTTATGAGGGCAGGGACCACGCCTATCTTGTTTCTCTGCCTCCTGCCCAGGCAGGCCATTCCAGGCACCCTTGCTGGAGTGGGCCACGGAATCAACATAAGCCATTATCCTCAAACTAGCAGTCCAGTTGAGCCCAGCTACAGAAGAAGGGGCTCCAAGAGATGGGGTCCATAGCAAAGCCCCAGAGCATCCCCGGGTATGGGGTAGGAATAGGAGGAAGGGAGAGCGGACAGGTTGGCAGGAAGGCAGTATGTTCTGTCCTTGAGGGGGATCTAACGGGCCCTCTTGAGACTGCCTGCTGGGGTGGGATCAGGCTCCCGATGTGTACTCAAACGGACTCTACCAGAACCAGACCAGAACAGGATGGGAAGACCAGGAGCCCAGACCCTAGTCTCAGCTCCAGGCCTAACTTGCTATGAGACCTTTGATGACTTCAGCTTTTCCCACCCAGAATGGTGCTGATCATTCCAGCCCTAACTCACAGGATTGAACGATACAAGGAACATGCCACAGCTTTATAAGCCATCTGACCTCAGAAACTGGAGCTCTCCCACCTCTCCTTGCCTTCCTCCATTAAAGGCCAAGAGCAATCTCTCTCGAAAGCCTGAGAGCAGCAAGGGCTGAGGAAGGAGACCTGCTGTCTGAAGATCCTGAAATTTCAGCACTGGGGGAGGCAGCTCCAAAAAGCTCCCTGTGAACCCATCTCTGCCTCACAGGCCCAGCTTGGCCACTTGGGTGGGACCTCCTCACTACACTGAGGGTTTGTCCCCAGAGTTCCAGGTCCACAGCAGACATGCTCCCCTCTCCTATGAGGGCATCTGCCCACGTGTGAAAGCAGTGACAATACTAGAGGCTCTCATCTCAGAGCCCAAAGCCCCAGCCTGCCAAGCCCCCTCACTCTCATACCCTGAGACCCCTGTGGTCCAGCTGGTCATCCACTGATTCATTCATTCATACTTCTGTTGAGCAGCATCCTGGATCAGATCTGAGGGGGGCTTCAGGAAGTGATGAGGGCCCTGAACCTAAAGCCAGTTCAGATCTGGTCACTCCAAGCACAGCCCAACCACCAAAGGCATCTGTGGTCCTCATCTTAAAGGCTCCACTTCTAAGAACAGGGCCCCAAACTCTCATTTTCCAACTTTGGCTCTGGGACTCAGAAAGAACGAGTTCTTAGCCTTTGAGGGAGAGGACCCAAGATATAAAACAAAAGAGAGAACAACTCCAGGCCACACTGAGAAAGACTCCGGCATCTATCTGGCCCCCAACCAGGGTGGGTTACCACCACTGCCCATCTCCTTCAATTGAATGGTTAGGTTTCAGAATTTCCCCACTGGGGATCCAAGTCGGAGCAAATGCCTTGCCGGCTCTCCCATCCACATAACGACCCCCCTAAGCTGGTGAAGGGTGCTGCTCACTGTTGGCTGTGGTTGGACTGCTTCCAAACCTGAACCCTAGTCTTGCCTTCAACTGAGTGCTCTCCCTTTGAGTTATTTTTCACTTTAAACAGGATATACTGACCCTCCAGAGGCCCCTGCCTTGCCAGAGTCTGGAAAACCTTACAAACCAGCCCCTCTTTAGCGTCATAAACCAATGGGCGCTCCAACAGGGTGGTCCGGGGGTGCCGGGCCCAGGAGGGCACAGAGCCACGTCCCTGGCTGGTCTCAGTCTTGTCATCCGGAAAGTGGGGTTGGGCCCCAGTCCCTGCCAGCTGGGGTCCTGCCTGTGAACTGCCCCACCCCCCCACCTCCTTCGCAGTGCCTGAGAAAGGGGACATCTGAGAAGACCAACCGCAAGCTTCGGCCGGAGAAAGAGCAAGACCGGGAAAGGGGGCGGGGAAAGGGCGGCTCCGCGGGCCTGGCGTGGGGGGTCGGTGGGCCCCGCACCTCTCCGCCGCTCCCGGGGCCAGGGAAGGCAGGCCGAGTGAGTTGCCCGCCTGCAGCCGCCCAACTCACACCCACCCCTCCGCCCGGGTGCGGCCGGCCGGGCGCAAGACGAGGAAGGACCCGGCCGGCGGGCGAGTCCCCGGGCCCCGAAGTGAGGCGCGCGCCCCCTCCGCCTGGCCGGCCCGCCGCGCCGCTCCCCGCCCGCGCCGCGCTCACCTGCCGCCGCCGCCGCCGCTCAGCTCCGCTCCCGCTCCGGCTGCCGCCACCGCCGCCGCCGCCGCCCGAGTAGCCGCGCGGCCGCGGGCGGGATCCCGCTGTGCGGGCGGGGACGGTGGAGCGGCCGCAGGCGCCCCCCGCTGGCCGCCAGGCCCAGCCCCGAGCCCCGCGGCGGGGAGGGAGAGCGGCCCGACGCCTCGGCCCCGGTTCAGGCGCCGCGTGCCGCCACCCTGCTCGGTTTTCTCTAGAAACGCTGGAAACGCACAAACATCCCACCGCCGCCGCCCGCCTCCCAGCGCGGCTGTGAAAGCGAACGGCCAGGCATCTTATTGGAACGTGAGCAGGAAATAAAGCCTTTTAAAAACACACTTTCTTCTTCAAAGTCACGCACGTGTTCGGACGAGCCAGGTGCAGCCCCACCCCCAGAGGGAAACACTTTCTAGCAAACTCTTTCAGCTGTTTCTGCTCCAGATTCCCACCCCACCCCTGCCAGCAACGCCCGTTTCTAGAAGGATCCCCAGACTGAGATCTAGTGCCCTCCTGCAAAGATGAGGGAAACTGAAGAAGTCGAAACCTACTGTCTCACTCGGGCCTTAAACTCCTAGGTGGTCCAGAGGTGGGAGCCACCCCAGCACCCGCCGGAGTCGGGCCTTTCTTGGTGTCTTCTCTGGCACCAGGAAGACCAAGCCCGCCTCAGAAAGTAGTTGTCCTCAGAAAGTAGGTGTCGTAACCTCGTCTTGACCCCACTCACTGCTGCCTAAAGCCAGGGTGGGGCCCGAGTTGGCAGCAAAAAAAAAAAAAAAAAAAAAAAAAAATCTGTCCTGTTTCCGAGGCACCCAGGCTGGGAAAGCAAGAAAGCACTCCTCTGAGTCACCGCTGGGAGGGACAAAGGAGGCTGACTGAAGAGGTAATCAAGACCAGGAGGGCCTTTTACTCATAGACCTTTCTGAGTTTCTCCCTTCCCACGTGTCCAAAACGGATGCCCTCTGTGGTAGCCAGGGGTTCCCACTTTGCTGAGAGGAACCAGGTGAGCATCTGTTACACCCATTTCTCAGGTCCAACTTCAGAGGCCCTAGCCAGAACCCCACGGGAAAGATTCCTGGGAATCTGCTGTTTAACGAGCCCCCGGGGTGATCCTATGACAAGCAGGTTGATGAACTCACGTTCATGAACTCCATTTGGAACCCTGTGGTGGAATCCTGGAGCTAGGTACCCCAGCTTATCCCAGAGAGAAGAGATCCTGGGTGTGTCACAGCCTCGACCCCCTGCATTGAGCCCACAGCCCGGCACAGAGGCCAGGTACTCTGGAACTGTTAGGAGGAATCAGATGATGGGAGGCTGGAAGGTGAAAATCTGATTTCAATTCCACGTGGCGAGTGGGAAGATCCCAGCTGAGACTTCTGTCCCTCAGCAGCAAGCCCTCTCTGATCCCCCAGAGATGGGTCAGCCTCCTCCTCTGGGCTCCCTCAGCCTCTGCGTGTCCAGATGGTGGCCCCTGGCCCTCTGGGCTGGAGCCCTGTAGAGGACACTGCTGCTTCCCAAGGGCTCACAGGGGAAGGACCCCCCAGCAGCTAGAACTTCACTCCACGGGAAATGGGAAGTACTGCAGCCTAAAGACCCTCCTCAGCAGAGCCAACTTGGGAACTGGGCCCCGCCTACCTCCCACAGCCCCGCCCCCTCAACCAAGCACAAAGTGAGCGGACCCACCTGTTTGCCCCAAAGCCACAGGAACAGTGAGTGCTTCAGCCCAGAGGCGGTGTGTTCTGCTGGTGGAGGTCAGCCTTGGAGAGTGAAGTGGAGCCCTGGGCATGGATGGAATGGCCCAGCTAGGACCTGAGCGCTCAGCACTCTCTCCACTGGCCTCTGAGCAGAGTGCTAGAAGCCCTCAGCCCTTTGCAATGTGTGTGTGGAGCGAGGAGCGATGCTATGACTTCCCACCCTGTCATGTGTGTGTCACGAACAACTCTTCTGAGAGCAGACAGGAAAGCAGAGTTGGAGAAAGTGAGTTAAACATGACATTTGCATCAGTGTTCACCATTAAGTGCCAGGATACCTCCACCACCCCGTTCTGCACTGTGGTCACCTCAGGGGCAATCACCTCAGTCCTCAGTCAGAGATTCTCAAACTGTAGCCAGTATCAGAACCCCCCAGAGGCTTGGTGAAAACGCACACTGCAGGGTTCCACTTCGAGTTTCTGAAGGAGCAGTTCTGGCGCGGTCACTAAGAGTTTTACCTTCTATCCAGCTCCCAGGTGATGAGGATGCTTCTGGTTCTCAGGGACTGGTCTCCAGGTATGGTTGGATCCTACTCCCAAATATTCTGATCCTGGGGTGGGTCTGCGAATATGCGTTACTAAAAAGCCCAAGTGAGTTTAGTTAGTGACAAGGATGGCATCTGAAATCAATACCAAAGGAATGGTTTCTTCAATGCGCAGTGTCAGATGAATTGGCTACCACTGAGGCAAAACTAATAGATAGCACCTCACACCAGACTGAAACAACAGCATTAACATCAACAGCCAACCCATAGGTTAAAGATATTTGTGTATGAAGACAAACCTTGTAAAAGAAGATATTTTAGTATGGGTTTGGAGTGGAGAAGACTGCATAGGAAATCAGATCCACACTGAAGTGCTGCAGTTAAAGGTTTGTCTCTATCCGGGTGAGGGGACTCTCCGAATGTCCACACCTAGTATGTTTGTGATGTTCATCATCCACTGTGCTGAAAACCTCCAGAGCACGTTTGCCTGAAGACTCCCTCGTTAACCGCCCTAGGGGCAGTGTCCCCCACGCAGGGCCAGTGTGTGCTGCTGGAGAATGATCAGCAGTTGTTGCCTGAATGGATTTCTGTGATAGGCAGCAGTTCAGGGGCCTTGTTTCACTTGTGTAGGAAGATTCAAAAATCTAAAATAAATCACCGCAACAGAAGCTATGATTCGCTCATCTCAGTGAACTCAACCCTTCTCTTTAGCCGGCCAAGCGGGGCAACAGGCAAGCTTCACGAGGCTTCAGTCCCGAGGTTTACAACTTCGCTCATCGCCGCGTGGCGCAGCGCTAGCCTGCCCAGCCAGGTGGTCCTTATTCCTTACCCCTGGGGAAGAAGGAGCTTCCTCCTTGCCCTCACTCCCTCCAGCAGTGCTTGCTTGGACAGATGCCGTGTGAGCACCTGTGGACGGGCTATGCAGCTGTGGATGTTAGAAAGGGGATACGTGTGTCACAGTATAAAAATGAAACAATCCAAAGATGTGAAGGACTGGAACTCTCTCCTCTCCTTCATGCCACTCCCTGAGATTGATTTGTTCTCAGTGTTTGGGGCATACTCTTTCTACATCCTTCTCCCTGGCAACCCAATTTTACATTAGAAAACTCGCCAAAGCAAATCATGCCATACACCTTAAACTTACACAGTGCTGTATGTCAGTCATAGCTCAATAAAACTGGGGGAAAAAATAACTGTCCAGAAAAGATGGTGTATGAACCCGTCATCTACTCCTGCTGCCTCCTTAAAGCCACTAAAACAGCAATGAAAGGACTTTTTTAAGGCCTGAAGAATGGAGAAAATGAAAGGGGAAGTAAACAATACGAATTTGGAAGGTGGAAGGCAAGTGGACCAGTGGTACTGACTTGGCAGACAGAAGAAACTGAATCCTTCACTGACAGCTGGGAAAACTAAGACTCAGTGCCAGTTACACTGGAGTAAGCTCCAAAGTCTGAGAAAGGCGAAGTGCCAGGTATCACAGGAAGCAGGGTAGAGCTCAAGGAAAGGAGGTAGGTTGGAAACCTAAGATGCAGTTAAGAGTGCCAACTTCTCCCCCATCCCTCGCCACCACCACCCAGCTGAGTAAATGCCCATCCCCACCCAGGCAGAAGCTGAAGGGTTTTTCTCTGGAAAAGCTAAAATAGAGAGTCTCTGGGTTAGACCACACCAAGCCCAGCTGTAGGAAAAGAGGAATTTAAAAGGCAGATTTATACAGGAAGCTGAGACATACCCTACCCACACCCCCAAGCCAGCCCTCTTCCCCGGGGACTCAGCCAGCTCCCAGGATGTTGGCAGCCAGACCTTTATTCCCAGGCTGGAGGGATTCTCTGAGGAATCCCTGAAGATCCTCTCCTCCCCCCAACCAAGTCTGATCACCCTGAGAGAAGCACACAGCTGGTTGCCACCCTGAGTCCAGAGCATCCCATGAGCTTGTTAGGCCCCATTCGTACACATGTGCAGGCAACCAGAAAACACCAGGAGTCCAAGGAAAGCCTCTAACCCAAAAAACAAGACAAGAAAAGGGGAACAAGAGTTCACAGAGACTACGCAGCCAGACAAAAACTGTTAATAATATTAATATCTTTAGAGATTCAAAAAATATAACCATGAAATCAAACAGGATACTATTTCTAACAAGGAACATCTAAGGACAGAAGAAAAAAAAAAAACTCGTGAAAAACATGATAGCAGAAATGAAAAGCCAACAGAAGAGTTGGAAAATGAAATTGAATAAGAAGTCAGAGTGGAAAATGGGGAAGAAGAGATAAGAAAGCAAGAGATTGGTCCAGGAGACCCAATATCTGAATAATTGTGGAGGTCCTGAGAAAACAGAAAACAGAAAGGTGGAAAATAAAAATAAGAATTCAAGATTTCCCAGTCATAAAGTTTATGCAATGCAGTTCCAGATCGGAAGGGTCCCTACCATCTAGTGCCCAGTATAACAGACAGAAACAGAACCACTTACTTTCAATAGTAGTGAAATTTTAGACTATTAGGAATCAAAGATCCTAAACATTTCAAGAAAGAAAGAAAAAAAAAGTTACACTAGCTTTTCTCATAACAACAACGGGAGTGACGAAGAAATGTTTTCAAATTTGGAAAGGAAAATATTTCCCAACCCAGAATTCTATACCCAGCTAAACTATCAGTTGAGCATAAACGAAGAACAAAGACATTTTCAGATGTGTACTGGCCATGCACCCTTTCCCAGGAAGCTACTGGGTGATGTGTGCTGATGAAAGGAGAGAGTTTAAACACGGGATACAGAGAACAGGAGCTGCAACACAGGATACATGAAGGGAACATCCAGGTGGAGGCTGCAGAGACCAGGGTGACGTGTGCACAGGCACAGCTGGCCAGAAACTGCAGGAGAGACACCTCTGAAAAGACAAAAGGGATAAAATAACTAACGCACCCGAGTGTTTGAGGTGGCTTAGAAAATTGGCAGAGTTTGGGGTGACTGCACATGGAAAACTAAAAACAAAAAACTCCAAAAAAGCACCCCCCCAAAAGATGCAGAAACAAGAGTCATATTTCAGCATACAGCTGAATGGGTAAGAACAGCATGTACACAGTCACAATAAAATAACCACTGTGTATCATGCTAAACAAAATCCGGTACAACTGTGTTGGGAACTCGGGGCACAGAAGGTCAGGGGTGGTGGGAAGTCAACACGTAATTTCAAGAACAAAAAAAAAAAAATTTCAAGAACAAAAAAATCAAGAAGTGGCATTAGAGGTATATTATTTAGAGACATGGAGGTAAACTCTCCACACCCCCTCCACTCCTCCCAAAAAAACCCACCAAAAGTCGGGAGTGGATAGGGAGAAAGCAGAGGAAGGGAAGGGGAGACAACTTGGTTTTAAACTATAACAAAACTGCTGTTCTCCATCCACCTGCTTTGCACTTTCTTGACAGGGCCTAGCCGGATTCCCCAGGGTCCCCTTGTGCCGGCCTGGCCGCTTTGCACCCCTGTCTGCACAGGCTGTTCTGGGTCACCTTTTTCCCATCACTTGGGTCTCCCTGTGGAGATGTCTTGCCTACTTAGATGAAAGCAGTTTTCTTGAATTGGATTTTAGAAAACATAGGTGCGTGAAGATAACGTTTCAGCTACTTTGAGTGCTTGCACAAAGCCACATTCCTGAAGGTAGCTGCTGAGTGATTGAAGTACAAAAGTGGTTTGCAACCCATATTTAGCAGTGGCTCTTTTGAAAATTGATACACCATTTGATTAGGCCACTTGATACCTTTAACTCTCTCCTTTTATTTTAATGTTGGCATTAAACACCAACATTTTTATCTCTAATGGGCTTCTCTTCAACATTTTAATCTTGTTTTCAAATAGTAGTTACTTGCTTTAGAAACACACATTTAACATAAATTTATGGTATTTCCCAAACAGATTCTTTCCCATATTAGTCTGGATTGTTGACAAAAAAAAATTAATAATCAATCTAAGAAAGAAATGGTAAATTTTACTCGAGCCAAACTGAAGATTATAACCCAGTGGATATCCTCTCAGAGAGCTCTGGGAACTGTTCTGAAGAGGCAAGGGGGATGGTCAGTTTATATGTGATTCTGGCGAAGGGGCTATGTGCACTCAAGCACACATCTTGGTAGAAGGTCGCTGCTGGCCGTGAGGAGCAAACATCTTAGTTCATGGTTTTCTAAGCATGGGAAGATGGAAGAAACCGGGTTCATAAACTTTTCCCCTGAAAATATCTATCTGAGGGCCAGGCTGTCAGTTTTCCCAGAGCACAGAGTGCCTCGTCCTGATCCTCACCCTGAGCTCCTTTCGGGTGTAATGGAGCTCAGTAGCCGCAGTACCTAATGACTTGATGGTGGGCAACATTCTTTATTTTACAACCCCTTGCCTTTCGGTCTTAATTTTGACCAAGGTTTGGGAGGCATTTCATAACCAATTTGTCCCATGGTGCTAAGAATGCTCATCCCCAGGTCAAGCGAGGATTTCGTTGACAGGCCACTCTGCTGTTACTGCACAGTTAACAGTAGCCAGAACCTCTGGACCATCGGTCTTACTAGTCTGTTACGGTCCACGAAGTGGTTCCCTCTTGTTGCTTCGTCCTGTATCTAGAGTTACACTATTATAATCACTATCTTATAGAACTATATATTCAATCGATTGTTTCAAGTTGCCTAAATCATCAATTTTATCTGAGGCTCAGTCACACATTTGGTATTGCAAGAAACAATAATCTTGTAAAATAGGCGGAATATAAGTAATATAGCTAGTAGCATGAATAAAGTCATAAATATTAAGGAACTTCCATTAGGTGCAGCCCAGTATCTCCCCAGGTCAACTGACCAGTCTGCTCTGCACCAATCACTGTCTTTAAGGAAAATGATGTACTGGCATTGTACATTAAATTCACCAAAGACATCTGCATGTACAAGGTTATTGTGACCCTTCACAGGATTGAGAAAGGGATGTTGTCTTCAAAGGAATGACATGGCTGGCACCAGAAGGAGAAAAACTGATCTTCATGGTTGGGCAGGTATTTCTGCCATTAAGGAAGTCTCATTGACATAAAATGCAGATGCATAATGCGTTACAGGGGAGGGAGGAGGCCCAAACGAGCAGAAGAAAAAATTTATGTTTACATTTTTCTCGTCTTAAAATGCGAACTTTCATTTCACCAGTGTTTTCAAATGATTTTTTTAGACAAGCAATAATTATAAAGCATTTTTCTTATAAAGCAAACAATGGTCCCAATTTAAAAGTCAGAGTTGTTGTATCCCTAAGCTCACCTAGTAAATACAGAGCATCTCATTTTCCACAATCACTTAGTGAGAGCCTGAGAAAGTGATTTCAAGGGAAGTAATTTCCTAAAAAAATGATCGCTCCTAAGGTTTAGGGACATCACCACCTCGAATTTCCCACAGCTACTGTTCATCTTCTTTTCCTAACAAAATTTTCCAGCGGATATTCCCAATAAAATCTAAGGCAGTTTTCTGCCTTCTCTTGACCCAAATAGCTGGATTCTTTCTCTCGCCAGAGTTCCCTCTCAGATGATTCATTCTGCTTTAAAGGCAGATCAGTTATTTTTAGAGAGAATTTTACAGTTGTTGTTGCTGCAATTATTGAAGGGTCTTAAAAGATTAAGTTAGAGGGCAGGTAGTGGACAGCGATCAATACAACTAATATTCTTTCATCAATTTTGCCAAAGGCAATTTTTAAAAAAGTGGAAATACAGAAAAAGTAGCAGAGTGTAGTTTCAGATGACCATGTTGCATTTATAAGTTAAATCCTAGCAAAAATCATCCAAAAGCAATTCATGAAAATTCACCCAAAAGAAGATAAAGCGGAGGAAACTTTCTTCCCTCAGTAAAAGTTCATAAGTGCTATCAAATAGTAATACTTTATAAAAAACCCCTATTCAAGTTGAGCTGAAAAGTGCTGGATGTTTCATAAGTGCTTATTAGCTTATAAGGCCTTGGGGTATCTGACGTGTGAATTTACCAAAGCCACTTGCAAGCAAAAGTCAGCATCATAAAAAGGAACGAAGCAGAGCTGCACCTGTAGTGACGTGGAGAGATCTCTCCATGTGGTAGGGGAGTAGCAGAGTAATGCAGAAAGATACCACTTGCATAAACGGGGAAAAGCCCCCCTGAAATTATATTTGCACAGACACGTTTATGTATGAAAATGCATTTCTGAAAATCTACAAGTGTACACCCCAAGATATTAAAGCAGCTAGCTCTAAGGAGCTAAGTGGGATTGGGAGGGGGAACTAGCTCCTCTTATTTAAGTATTTACATATTACTTACATTGCTTCAGAATGGAACATACATTCACGTATTAGTTGAGAAATTAAGTAAATTCATTGCGTCTGGGTAGATGGACAAAGCTGTCCTGTACATTCAGTTCATTTCTTAATTTACCATTTGAGAAATTTCTGGGATGCTATTTAACAGGATTCTATCTTTTTACTTTTTGAAAGAGAACATCTCCAGTAAGTGTGTAAGAGGTAGGCAGGAGAAATCGGGCTGGAGTGGGCAGGCTGGTTTTACCAGCCAGTTATCTACAGACTGCCTAGCTGCTCTTCACCCGAAACCATGCTTGTAATTATCCCGAAGCAAACTATCCGGGGTTTTCCCCACCATTCAGTTGGGTCCCAGGCAAGCACCATTGGTCCAAGCCATAGGACTGCTGGTTTAGCTCCCTGCGTGAGAATTCTGAAAACATGCTTTAGTTGCACTTGATTATTAACCCTGCTTCTCTCTGTTCTTTGGAGAACCAACATTTTCATTGCTCTATTGCAGCAGTCTGTGTAATCTGCTCCATGAACAGAAGGTAAGGTATCTCAATTTCTTAGTACAGCGAGCACAACCTCTTACATTAAAGCAAAGGATAAAACTGGGTTGGTACTTGCAAATAACCGAATTCCAGGGAGCCAGCCGGTTTCCACAGTCTCACATTGGCAGTGGAGAGGCCAAAAGGATGTCTTTGGCAAAAAAAAAAAAAAAAAAAATCTTAAAGCTATCTCCCACTCCACTGCTGGCATTAAAAAGGAAGAAAACCCACAGGAATGCTCTTCATATAGGTACAAGAAAACCTCTTATCAGTCTAAATAGGGCTGTCCTTAGAATTACAAGATACTTTTTATTTTTTTAAGTAGTCATTCAAGTTTTACATAAAGGCTCATACCAAAGGGTTTGAAGATAAATCAAAGCACAAAGCCTTTATTAAACTGCAGATTATGAATAATAAACCCAATGGTAATCACTGGGGGCAGATGTACGTAGAAATGCAATTTATAAAATTTTCAAGGCAAACAATTGACATCTTTGGAGAAATCGTTAGCTTAAAAAAAAAATAAAAAAAGCTTCCAGGTGTGCAATTCATTCACAGCATTGGTAACTGGTGCCCAGTGATATGACCTCAGGAAATGTCGAGATTTCATAAATCATTTGTATCAAATCTCTTTTTTCTGGTAAATTCCTTAGTGCCTCTGCAGCGGTAACTAGACAAGATTGGAAAGCTTTCAAGATGATTCAAACCTCCAGCACCTCACAGGAGTCCGCATTTCTTAACACAGAAGGCAATGCTAATCAAAGAAGGAAATAAATAAAAAGGTTATTTAAAACAAACATTGGGTTATTACACTTCTAAACATATGTATCTATGTATATTCCACTAAAAAATGTTTATCTCAACAGTCCTTCACATTTCATGTCCAGTAACGGCACTGGCTGTCACCTAACTTTTCCGCTTTTAACGACCATAAGATGGTGCTTTTTAGTACTGAGTACAGTGTGAAGTCTTTGATATTTGCAACAAGTCGTTGAATTGTTTTAGGATCACATGACTTTCAAAAGACTTTTTTAAAAAAAGTGACTGAAAACTTTTAAAATGAGAGAGAGGGATCTTAAATTTCGGAGATTAAGTTTAGGTACAAAGAGACATACTGTAAGTTGCAACCAAATAAAAGGTAATATGAAATGATTTAGGGAACAGCTGTGAATTGCAAGAACCCAAGTGGAAAGGCGAAGATACACTTAAACTCAAAAAATGTGGCTGATAACCTAAAATCTCACTCTTTTTAAAAGGTATGGCTGACAAATCCATGAGACAGGGACTAAATCTTACCAAGCGTTAGGGAACACTTCTCCTAGGCCTGTTTCTTCTCTTCCCACTCACCCGGCCAGGGGGGTAACTACCAGCCTGTTTACTTCATAACCTCTTATTACCACAGCATCTGTAAGGTACAGCACTACTCCTAACAAATCCATCCAGACCGTTTGCTTAGTGGAGACCTTCCCTGTAATCAGGCCACGTAGAAGTTGTTGCAGTGAAAAGTAGCCACAGCTGTGTGGACCCAAGAGGACTTAAATTAAAATGCAAAATTAAGATGATGTGCAAACACCAATAAACACATGCGCTGCGCTGACATACACAAAACAGGAGAACACCTGACTTCCGTGTTAGTACCTGTTCTTACTCACATAGCTAACGTTGCTCTCAGTAAATCCAGAAGATACCTCGTTTATAGGCATCAAAGGGGGATACGCTGTCTCCAGCTCTCTGGTTTAACCTCTTTCTTAAAGTGTTACCTCCTTCAGGCTAGTAGACTAGGCTAAATTTACTAAGGCACATGCTCAAGTAGAAAAAAGGAAGAGCCAAATACTGAAAAAATTAAAAACAAAAAACCAACCTGACATGGGTAAAACAAACATTAGCACATTTGCAGTTTATTACCTAAAAACCATCCTTAAGTATTTAACTCTGGAGATCAAATAGATCAGCGGACTTTAAAAGCGATTCCTCAGATTAATCATTTTGTCAGCATTCAACTTATACAGATATTTAGTTCACTAACTTTGATGGAAAAAAAAGTTGCTTACGGTGTAAAGTCAAGACAGCTCAAAAGAAGATGGTTGAGAAAAAGGCTTCTGGGTTATGTAGAGTTTACAGGTCATGCAAATAACCTCTGTGGTAAAATGTGGCTTGTTTCTTAGTTATGTTAAATATCAAGTAGCATATTAAAATCTGTTCTTTAACGTTTAGCCTGCCCATAAATGTTGTGACAAAATGGCAGGCAGTTAAAGCGTCCTGAGGTCTGGAAGCCGAGGCGAGAAGACACTGCTTCCGAGGACTCGCCTATACTTCTGTCCCCACTTCAATGCTACCTTGTTCTTACATATTTCACTAGACGAGCTATGTCCATGATGAAAATCAGGGTAAAGAGAACTATTAAATATAACTTTCCTACTCAATGAAGTTCAACAGCATCATTTATAGAATGTTTTGCTCGCAAAACACTTTATGAGAATGTTGCTTTTCACTAATTCAGTTTAATGAGAGCAAAAACTGATGAGCATAAACTCTTCTGTTATTTTTAATATTTTAATATCGATCACAGCAAAATTGGGAATAACTTTTTATACTTTACCATTTAATGTTTGAAAAGTTAATTGAGAAGCAACTAATTTCCTATCAACATTCCTAGTTAGTGACTGAAACACTAAGAAATCAATAGGATTTAATAACTGAAGGAACTGATCAGTTTCAAACTGCATAGATCAATATTAAGTTGAGAAGATGCATCACGAACAGTAAAAAAATATCAGCAAAACTTATCAATAATACCCAATAATGGTGATTTCTAGGGATTTCTACAGAGCCACCTAGATAAGTACACCCTAGTCCCTGGGGAGGTCTTTGCAATGAATGTATGTCACAGAATAGGGTCCTGCAGCTCTGAGCAGTCATACTGTCCTGTGACTCACCTATAGGTCAGAAACCCCAAACACTTAACCATGGGTTAAAGCAAACACAGTGCACACTTACCATGTGGGGGGAGGGGATGAAAAGCAAACACATGGAGATATAAGACTCCAGAGGAAAAAGACTAAAAAAAATGCTCTCCCTACCGCACATGTTTTGTTCTGTGAAGACTTTATCCACGAATTATCTGGAGCCAAAGCAAATAACCTAAATATTAATGAGAAACTCAAAATACCAGTAAAGGTAAAACACTCAGAACAGGACAAAAATATAATATGATCAACTGTTGAAGACCAGAGGGCAACTACATGTAAAACCAGTAGATCTCACAGATCAAAGCTAGATTTGAAAACCATAACACAACATCTCCAAACAAATCAAAGACACTAAAAACCGGGCACCTTCACAGACACCTTAAAACTTGGAGGAAAAAATGCATTTACCTTTATCATCAAAGCATAACCACACAGGTTCTGTGCTGACACCTCTTCGACCCATCAGCACCTCTAAGAAAGTTTATTATCACTTTTTTAAGGAGTTTCCACACCAACCAGGTACACATACATGACCGCCAGAGAAATGCCATCACAGTGAGGCAGAATTTGTAAAATCCCACTCTACAAGTACTAGCAAAGGAAGGTTATGATTCATGGATATGGATGGACTACAATATTTAAATGACACATTTCTGACATAGCCACAAAATCTTTATAAAGTATTAAAACTCAAAAAAGAAAAAAGACAGGAGTCAAATACAGAGATGAAATGTACAAAACAAATGAGCAGGCAAACTAAAAGTTCTTGAAAGTATTTTACTTCAGATTGAAAAATGAACAGCTTTCACACTGTTCATTGCAAGATACACAGTATTCACGAATACAATGCTGGTCATTTGAGGAAATGTACACACCTCAATTTCTCCTTCATGCTTTTTCTTTTAGAAAGATACTGTTTACCAAAAAGAAACGTCAAAATACAGGAAAAACTATTTTCCCAATAAATTTACGAATACCTAAGATTCCCAATGGAATCAAGATTATCTTCCCGCTACCACCACCTTAATATAATCACATGCTTATTGGAACACTAATGTCTGTACCCTAAGGGCACATTTACTTTCAACAATGAGGGTGATTCTTTAAAACAAAAACCAAAACTTCAGTGTGGTAAATGTAACATGGATCTCTGTAGGTATTAAGTGTCTGAAATAGGCAACTAATACTGGATTTAATATTACTTTATAAATAATTGTTCCCTTAGCAGTAAACATAAGTCTACACATTCCACAATAGTCCTAGAAAATAAATACGGTGATTACGCACAACATGTTATGACAAACTAGTTTCAAAAAACAAAAGCTCAACGTCTTGATAAAAATTCTGATCAGAATAAAATGTGACTTCTAAAATTTAAAACATCATCAAAATAACATCACATTTAAAATCTTCCACGGTTTACACAAGTATTATGAATTTCCAGTTTTGGAACACATTTTTCTGTTGTGAATTAAAATACGAACAGATTGAAAACTGTTAATTTTAGTGATGACACCAGTTTTGGTCTTACTTCAGCATTATTTTCTTTAAAAAACTTGCACTAAGTGTCCATTAGTGGTCTGACTGGTCTTCAGTATTTCATAAATGTATATAAAAGAAATTCCTAAAAGCCAATAGTACTTTATATGTATACATATAAAAAAGAATCTCATCTCAGAAACGGCTGTAATTAACAGAGCCACACACACTGATGCTAAACATAAGAGCGTTCACCTTGAAAGAAAGCATTTTTCAGAAATGCCTCTTACATTCTATTAAATATTCCCAACTGAGTTTCAAACTCAACATGTGATGAATAACAGAATACATCTCATTTGCACTCAAAGCTGACCACAACCAAAATTTACAGTTGATTGAAACAAGCCAATGTTTAAAAAAGTTTTAATTAAAGATAACAATTCCATGAAAGGAGAGGATAAAGAATGGGATGACAAGAAGTATTTGGTCTTAATAAGGCAATACAAAATAGATCCATTATCAAAGACCATTTAATTTTTAAAGATCAACAATACCAAAAGCATAAAGTGGAGTATAAGAAAATAGTTTTTTTTATAAGTATGATTTAATTAAAGCTGTTTACAGTTATTCTGTCCCACAGTAGGTAAGCATGAATTTAAAAAAGAATAAGAGATGAGGAAAACAAGCACACGCAGCACACAGGGTTAGAGGAGCAGCATGCAAAGTCTGTGGAACTCGAGGTTTTACTGCAACAGGAATGGGACCAGACGCGGGTGGCCTTTTTTTTCCCTATTAGGAAGGAAAAAAAAAAAAAAAAAGACTGCAAAGGAAACAAACACAAAGTCATGTAATTGCCCATTGGCCAAGATGACAGCACTATAGAAAACAGTCGCAAGTTAATTCTTAGAGATGACTAGAGATTTTTCAGTGTTTACACAAAAGTACATAGTACATTTTTTTTTTTTACAAAATAAAATAAATGTCATTTGCCACCATAACCTTTTCTTTAGAGAGGAAAATTTTTTTTGCAGCAGGTCACAAGGGTTCTATTAAGTCATTTCAATGCTGAGGAAACAAACTGAGTAATAGAACTAATCACTTCCCTATAGATGGATGTTAAGATGACAATTCAGATTATTTTTCAAACTAATCCTGAGAAAAATCTGTTTACAATTTAAACAGTAATGTTATGTAAAAAGTATTAACAAATCCACTATTACAAATATCAATTTCCTATATGGTCATCTATATATACACACAATAAAATGGTAAATATATGCAAAAATATTAAAAAAAAAAACATGCACAGATCACTTTCCCCTTTGGAATCTGGACTTCCTATAAGACACCTGTGTTTTCCTTCCCCACCCCGTCCTCTGAAATTGTTTTCTGTTTCTATCACCCTACCCACACTGAATACTACTCCCTAAACTCTGCATAAAGCCAATGAGAAATAGATTTATTTTACATTCAAGCTTTAAATCTTAAAATGACCCTGTTGTAGCATATGACTTATCAAATGAGCAGCCTCTTTTTTTTTTTCCCCTTTTTTGCTTGCTTTTTGTTTTTGTAGTTGTCAGTCTTCATGATCCATTCCGTGGCGAGCTGGGAAAAAACGCAGTTGCTAAATCAACGTCTGAACAGTGTAAGGCTCCCGAATGTCTCCCAGGAGTCCCTATCCAACTGTCCTGAGCATGAGATCATTGCACACAGAAGACAGTCCATCGTACAACGCCGACTATCTACAAAGGTCTGAGAGGGGGGCGTCCCTCTTGTGTTTCCTCTTTTTGCCATGGTAATACTGATTATTGGATTTGCCTTGATGTTGTTTGTTTGTCATCAAGGAACCATGGCTTGTTTGGGTTGTACCTTGGAAGCCTTTGCTGGAAGACCGAAAGAGCCTTGCTGATCCATGCTGCAGAGAAGGAAAGCGGTCAAAAAGATATCAGTATCGCGGAGTCAACAGAGCACTCGCTAAGACCTGACTCGGGGGGCTCTCATAACTAGGAAAATGCTGACTTACCTAGCAGGCAGAGAACGATGCTACAGGGGTTAACCCTCTAAAATGCTTACACTATTTTTTCATGGAAATATTGAAAAACGCAGACCACTTCTTCCATTAAGAAGCCTTGCCTTCTTAACAGAGAATATAAAATGTGAAACTTTTCTTAAGGAACCTATCAGATGATACACCGCCTGATAAATGGCGTCACTGGAAGAAGCTCTGAGACAGGCAGGTGTGCTGCCAGGTCAGGGGTCATCACGGCTGGCTGGCCTTTCCTGCTCGCACCTGTCATTCTGGCTGCCATTTCTCAGTGAGTCAGTGTGCGGTGCTCATGACTAAGGCTGTACAGAGTGGATTCTGTGAGTCGAGTCAGGCGTAACAGTCATCCCTACTGCCAAGGGGCCTTCCCCGGGGTCCCCGAGGTCCTGGGAGAAGGTGTGGTGGCCTCACACTGGAGCCCCATGTGAAATGGCTTCTTCCCGTCATTTTGATTCATTACTCATGATTAACACAATTTTTGGCAAGTGAAAAACTTACAGTAGAGTATCTCTGTGGTCTTTTTAAGTCAAAGCTAAAGCTAATCAGCTGACATGGCTGAGTGCTGTCTGACCATTTTCAACACAGGCAACTAGGTATTTAATATTAAAATATAAAAAAGAATACGTACACAACACTATGAGGAGGTCATGCAAAAGCTTTATGTGAGTTTACTTCAAGTTCAACTGAACTTTTTTATAACTTGAAGCAATTTTTTTCATGCTGAAATTGTAATAAGGTGGGTTGGCTGGGACATCTTATAAGGACCAAGTCATCAGATTCCCACAAAAGTTTTATGTTACAATAGTGTCTCACAAAGGTCTTCAGGACATCCTATTACAAGAAACACTGTCATGCTTTGGAACCTCTTAGAACAAACTACATCTTTTTCTTTAACCTAGAGCTTTCTTCAAACCCATAACATGCAGGTATATGTATGTTTGTATGTGTATGTACGAACAAAACTCTAAACCTTCTATATTGAATACTAACAATGAAAAACACAAATTCCACACACCTGGGATTTGTTGGTGCTGCTGGATGTGTTAGTGGTCTGGGTGCTCTGCATTTTCCCGACTGCCTGAGAGGACTCCAGGGACACATCTTGCGACCCTACTCGATTCCCAGTGGACGGACGGCAGAGCAGCTGTTTCGGAGTTTTGCAGGGTGTCGCATCGGAATCCTAACACAAGTCACATGAGTTATAACGTGATGCAGTAATAATTTAGATATTCAACACTAAGAAAGGAAAAGAGCTTCAGCTAAGCACTCTCTGGACTAAGTTTAAACATTTGGGAGTTAAAGGGAACACACCCCGGAATTTATAAAATTAACTGCTTAAGTCTTCCTCCAAACATTTAAAGTAGCTTATTTTATCAGAGGGTTTCTGTTCATTGTTAAATCCATTGCCCACGCCTGACCTTGTTAATCGGCCTTGAAGGAGCTCATGGAGGTCCAAGTTTATCTGCATTTTTAATTACAGAAAATGAACCATGGTATAATGGAAAAAGCATGGTAAAGAGTGAGGGCATAGGCCCCAGGCCCTGATTCAATGTCTTCAATCAAATATAATACAATCAGTTTAAGAGGCTCAATCTCTGAGAGTCTGCAATAGCAAATCAGCACTCCCTCCAACCACACACCGTGTGGACAGGGACTTCCCTCCCCAGAGACACTGGGCTGAGCCCCACCTGCTTCTGGGCTGCTTGGGCCTTGGCTGCTGCTCTCTCCTCAGGTGTATCCTTTGCTCTCACACTCCACCCAGCATCTCAGAGACACACTCTTAGTCCCTAATGCTCCCCTTCAAGGCCGTCTCTGCTTCCGCCCCAATGCGTTTGTGACATCCAGCCCAGCATTCTGTCCCCCATAGTTCCGCTCTCTGAACCAAGATGGCACGCAGGTAGATTCTGCACGTGAGGATTTATGACTCCATTATGATAAATGGTCGTCATCAACAACATAGAATTATGTCTCTTCCATGTTGAGGTTATTTTATGTCAGACACTCAATAAAATCAAAATTCAAATAACAGGTAAGTCCATTTTAGATGTCGATTTTAAATTAGCTCAAAATTAACCCTGATGAGGATAAGTACCTACAAGGTATAACTGAAGCTAAAAATTTAACCAGGATAAGACAGAGAGTAGGTTTGGCATGGTCAGGGCATGGGGGAAGGGAAGAATGGTTGGGGACTGCTAATAGATTTCCTTGTGGAGTGATGGAAATCTCCTGCAATTAGATGGTGGTGACCATATGGTTGTATAATATTGTGAATATACTAAAAACACTTGAGCTGTACATTTTAAAATGCTGAACAAAAGAGTGTATATCTCACTTAAATGAAGTTCTGGAATAGATAAAACTAATCTATTGTATTAGAAAATCGTAATAGTGGTTACCTCTGAGGGTAAGATTGGGGATTGACTAGAAAACATCACGAGGAAGCTCTCTGGGGTGATAGTAACATTCTATGTCTTGTTAGGATCTGGGGTCACATATGTGTATGCATTTGTTAAAATCTGGTAAACGTACAATCAAGATTTCCTTATATGTCAATTTTATAGCAAAAGAAGAACACTGGACAAATACTGAACTCTGGTTAATGATGAGCACACTACAGTACTTTGCAGGAAGTGTGCTGATGTCTGCAATACTTTGAAATGTACCAAAGAATAAGAAGAATGGATGCATGGGTGGCCAGCTGTGTGATAAGCAAGTAAAATGGTAATGGTGGAGTCTAGCGGTGGTGTATGCGAATGGTCACTAAAATTCTTTTACTTTTGCTGTATGCTTCAAATTTTGAATACAACGTTACAGTCATTAAAATTACTAAAATTTCCCAGGAACAAGTAAGAAAACAAGTTAGCTCTAGCTCTCTAGACAATTACCCCAACAACAGACGCCCTAAGGGTCTAGGTTTAGAAAGCCACATCATCATACTTACGACATCACTAGAGCTGGACTGCGTGGCAGAAGAGGAAGACACTGGACCTGATGAAGAGTTTGAAGAGTGTTTACTAAGAGACTCCGAAGCTTTACTTCTACATTTTCCAAGGGCTTCATTTTCTTCAGATAGATTATTATTACATTTATCTAACTGCTGAGAATCTACTATCAAGGTAACACCATTTCCTGAAAGAGTGGCAAAAGATTGGAAAACGTTTCTTCCCGTTAAGCACACACAACACAGAAAAGCCTCTAATACTCAGTCAATCGATCAATGAAAAACTCTTACCATTGCACGAAGGCTCAGGCCTATTCTGCAAGCCCCACTGCTTTGATATCCAATCTCTATACGTGGCAACTTCGTCCGTTACTCTAATTATTCTACCTAATATGCTGCATGTGTTTAAAAAAAAGAGGGGAGGCACAATTAATTTGAAGATAAGAAACCATAACCAATTTTGACCCAATGAGCTGATTTTAGTTCAATTTTTACCTCTCCGTCTCATTGTTGGGATAGTACTTTGCTATTGGCGATACAGCATGACTCAAAACAACGTAGGCATAATCAAAGGCCTGTTTCACTTGCATGGCCCCATATGAACTCCTTCCAACATCATTACCTTTAAAAGAAATGTATACATAAGATAGTAAAATTCACCATTACTTAATATGAACTAAACGTTCACAGACCCTCTCCTGGGAGAGCAAGAGCGACCGCCAGCCTGCTAGAGCTGCACTCAGAACCTGAGCTGTCAGTAGGCCCTGCGGCTCCCCAGGCTCTGAACGTGGGTATCACACATAAGTATGTTATTACAGCAGACAAACTGCCTAAGTGTCTTCTGGCCCAAAAGGGACTGTCTCATACACAGTCATGCAAATAAAAGAACTAACTGCCTGTTCTCTCCTAAGAGTGAAACCAAGCTAAATTAGAAATATCTATTTTTTGCTTGTTAGCTATATAAATATCTTCTACACTTAAATTATAAGCTCTGAGGAAGCAAGGACCATCTCGCTGAAAAATCTGTGTGTCCTTTACATAGAGGAGGCACCCAATGAACATTTCCTCAATGAATAAACACACAGGACTGTTAATGCTTATAAGATGGCTCATTAAGCCAGCAAAGGGCTCCTGAACAGCCACTCTCTCTCTTAACTCCCTTTCCTTATTCATTTTTAAAGTCAAAACATTAAAGCAAATGACTCAAAGCATTTCCACTGAAGTCTGATAACAGAGAATCTAAATATTTTACAATTATATCAGGAAAAAAAATATTGGCTAGAAAAACTAAGACACGAACAAGCAAACAGCTTCATGTAAACACGAAAGGAATTCATTTTCTGCTCACTTTCAAGCCGACATAAAGCTGGAAAAAGCACAAGAACACTATGCAAAATTAAAGAGGAATGAAGCGGCCCCAAAGGAAAATCAGCTGTCTCTTTCTCTCGTGAATTCTGAGATATATCAGTGCACTCACTGCCTCTATGGGCTGCAGAATCCTCACTTGAAACCCTGGCTGACCACTGGTTAGAATCAGGACCAGTGAGGACTCAAGAAAGAAGAAAAATGGCCACCAAATTGAATGTGCACAAACTCACCCAAATAGCTAGTACCAATTTTCTTTTGCCTTTAAGAGTCAAATGGATTCTACTCCCAACTTCTCTAGAAGTATATAACATGTTTTTATGGTGTGTATGTGTGTTTACGTTCATGTGTTTCCTTATAAAATAGTTCGATGAAAACAGGATGACTACAATTAGAAGTTAATCCTTAATTTTTCATTTTTCATCATCATTTAAAGTATAACATGGTGACTGATAATGCCCTTTTCTTTGAATGCCCACAAATTTACCTAAATTCAATACCTGGTTGTAAGGGATCTTCAATATAAAGCATTGATGGCCTGTAGCCATCCAGCATATTTTTCTGTACTTCATCTTTGGCCACATAGGAACCACCATCCTTTATCCGGATGCCGGTCTTTAAATAATTGAAGTGTCGTCCATATAATTCAAAAAATTCTATTAAGAGAACACCATAGTTCGTGTTGGGGATGCAAGCGTCTTCCCTGGGATGTAACTGAAAGGAGAAGAAAAAAGTTTTATTGGACTTTCTCTACGTTATCAAGGTCACCACAGGCTAACAGCAACAGGAACAGTACTTCCATCAGAGACAACACTGAAGCCCTGTGGGTGTGGAACTGGTGCAGGACAACTTATAAGGCTGAATTTTACAGCTTCCCTAGGATGCTGGCAGGGCGGGCTTGGCCCAGCCTCAGGGAAGTCATTCTGATTCACGAGCGGAGTCAGCAGCTGGCGACAATACACTCCATAACTATGCTCGGTGATGGTATTAAGACTTCTAACTTATCTCAGACAGAAAGTCTCAATTCCAGCTAAACTTACAAGATTAGTTACTTAGAAGACATTCTCATTTTTGGTATTTATATTACTATCATACTGATGGAAACCACACCATACCTTTGCAAATTAAAATTTGTAGTGAAAAGTCTCAAAAATACTAGAACACATAGGATTAAAGACAAACAAAAAATATTCTTTCCTAGGGATTTTAAAATACTTGCTAAATTATAAAAAGGTACCCAGTTTAATGGGAAAAGTAATAAGCAAGTAAGGGAATCATTGGTTTAGAGCTTGATTTAAATTTTTTCCAAAATGATTCTCGACTGATTTATTAAAAAAAAAAAATTCAGTGTGCAAAGCATGGTATAATCATACAACTTACCTGAAGGAAACTGACTGCCATTAAAAAGAGACTATAAGAACCAATTCCACCTGTAAATACTTCATTAAGGTCCCTCTGTAATAAGAACTGTTTCAATACTAAAACCAAGTATGGCAATACAGGATATTTCTGAAAAAGAAAATCACATGTTCAGTGAAATCCTACATCAGCAACAGCTCTAAGCATTAACAGCACAATGGTCTCTAAGAATAAGCTGGTCCTTACACTACAAACTTCGGTGGAGATGCATAAAATACTTAGTTTCCTATTTTTAAAAGCAAGCTATAAAAAAGTAAGCTACAAGTAATTCAGGATTTTCTCCTCACATCTAAACTCTAAAACATGTAGTTGTAAGTAACAGCCCCCAAGCACTCAGTACGGGACAGAAAACACCGGCAGTACTCACTGACGGCCATCACCGGGTAATATTCAATTGTAAACAGGTAAAACACACAGTCCAGGGCAATGTCTCAACTCTTCAAGCGCCGAATCGGGATTTTAAAGAATCACGTTTTGTAGGTGGCACTCCACCAGGCAGACCAGGGTCCTTCAGATGACCCTGCACAGCCCGGGGGCGGGAGCGCTCGTGTCTGCAGCCTCCCGCGCAGGCAGGCGAGCCCACAGACCCACCTTCCGTGCTTCACAAACAAGGGTGAAAAGGTCCACGCTAGCAACTGTGGACGGCGTGGGTCCATCTTTCACTCACACACGTACTCCTTAAGTCGCTCCACAAGCCAGGCCCTCGGCCAGGGACACAGGTAAACAAAGCAGGTACAAACACCTGGAAAGGAGTCTTAACAGCCGCTGCCGGGGGTAGCAGAATTACTAGTGATTTCTACTCTTTTCTTGACACTTACACAATGAAAACAAACTGCTTCCACAAGAAAGAAAGAAGCTTATACTTTTGCAAATATGTCAGAGTAAGCAAGTATGAGAAACAAAAATGTGGAGAAATAATCATTTGTAAACATTACAGTTAAAGTCAGAAATAGTTTCTTTACATCCTCTGACCCAGAAATTCCACTTCTAGGATCCTTCCTACAAACAATTCATTAGCGTAAAGGAAGATGTAGGCATGGAAGGATGCCCACCAAGTACTTTTTGTAACAGCAAAAGACCCTGGAAGTGCTGCACAAAGCCTGACACAACCTAACAAAGGTCAACCGTGCAGTCAATGAAAAGGATGAGGGAAACCTGTCTACGCCAATACGAAAAAACTTCCAAAATGTTAAGTTAAAAAAAAAACTATAGACCATGTGTATATAGTGTGCTATTGCTTTTGCTGAAAATTTCAAGAAGAGGATAAACAAGCAAAGAAAAAGGTTGATGATGGTAAATCCTGTAAAGCTGATCTAAGCATATAAGGTATAAGGGTGACGTGCTTTTCACTTCCTTTTTAAATTGGTAAATTTTTACCATGCATACTATTCTCAATTTTTAAAAAAATGTTTAATTTCTGGTAAAAAGAAAATTTACACACACCCAATACCTCCAAAAGAGTGGGATTACGGATAATATTTCTTTTCTTGTTCTGTTTTTCTGTATTGTGCACGTTTATACAAGAATGTAATGTTTACCACACGACGAAACAGTTAAAATTTTTTTCTTATATAAAAAGAAGAAGGTAACTCAAAGAGCTGCTAAAGAAAAAAATTGTGCAGAGAAAAGATGTTCCACATAAACCAAAGCAGTTCACAGCTTTGGTTCAGGGAGAGAAAAGCTGATGCATCAAGCATGTGAAGTGTTCTGAAGATGATGCTGACCAATTCTCCCCTATCCTGGGAGAAAACAGAACAAGCGGAAACAGATGCAAACCACTCCAAGATAAAGTAAGGACACCTGCAGGGCCTATCTTACAGGTGAAGCCTGGAAGAGGCTCCCTGAAGAGGGGCTTAATCTGCACTCTTGGAGACTGAAAGGAGACACGAATCAACTGTGCAGCAGGACTCAGCCCTAGTCTCCCTAAGAGGAAGGATCTAGAGCAGAGTTCTTCAAAAGCTTCCTCAACCCTTAACTCTTATTGAGGTCACATTATAAATTACTGATTATTACAAGCAGATTCAAGGAAAGTAAAACCATTGCACTGAAAAGAAGCACTTGTCTGTAATGCAAATACAAAAATAGTTTAGCCAAGTATCTCAGACCACCACCACAAGGGAATCTCAAAACACAGCTCTATTTCTAATAGTTTTCACTGAATAAACGCTATAAATTCTCTGACCTTGGTAAAATCTTTGATGAGGTCAGCTGCTCTCACGCCATTCTGTACATTAAAGCTGATATCAACTTTCACTTCGGTAAAAGAATCTGTTAATTTAATAATAGGTACCTAGGAAGAGAAGAAAAATAAAATTTAAATACTTTCACCAAATTAAAATGACAAAATCAGAGAATGGAAGGTTACCAGACTTACAGTCTTGACTTCCTCATGAGGACAGTAAAACACTGAGTGTTCTGAATCCTATGTACCACAGTGAACTTGGCTTTCTAGATACTTTACGTTACATACTTAGCATTTAACCTCTTACAATATATTTTGTAATTTCTTTTGATAAAGAATTTTGAAATCAGGTAACAGAAACCTTTCTTAACATTATCTACTTTGGAACAGTTTCCAACTCAAGAAGATCAAGAATTATGAATGTCAGTTCATAGCACCAAGCTGTTTCCAATAAGGGAACTGCTAGTCCCACACAGTAGTTCACTGGCATTATTGGTCAGCTTTGCAAATAGCCCAAGAAAACAACAGAAGAACTGAAAAAATAAGAATTACTCTAAAATGAAAAATGATAGAATGATTTAACGAGATATCAGGAATTCATAAATAAAAAAAAAAAGCCCTATTTGCATCATGCATTAGAAGACTCAGGCCAGCAAACTCCATGTACAGAACTGGATTTCCAAACTAACAGCTTTTAATAAAAAACACAAGTTGTTTTGCTCTAATAAAACCTAATATGCAAAAAATCCAAACTTCTAAAATATTTTATTTATTTCCAGAATGAGCTTCCACAAAAAAAATTTTAATGCCCATTCCATTAGTTAAAATATGATTTGATTTACAAAATTTCAATTATATACAATTTTTCAAGGATACAAAATATGACAGAATAGAAAAGCAGTATCTTCTATGTAACTATAAACTTTTTAATAGATATATATTAAAAAACTATCAGGAGTATTATGTATGATAAAATTAAGTAACATTTTTTAAAGAAATGTGTAACCAGAACAATTTGTCTCACAAACGAAACTTTTTATGTTCAAACACTACGATCATTAACAAAAGGAAAGATCATTCACTCATAATATGACTGTGTTCACCAAAATTAAGTTTCAATTTTACAAGTTTCATGCATAAGTAATTAGAGAGTTTAAGATGAAACACTGAAGCACTTACAGTTGCTTTGTCTAGAACTTTCACCGAATCCTCATCTGCAACCTTATGCTTCCGAAGAGCCTCTTCCAGGGTCCAGAGGGGCAGATTCTCCCACTTCCCAAACACCACAAGATCGATGTCACTGAACACAGAGCACACACAAGAGGTGTTTAAAGAAGCAATAGACTGTACTTACTTGAACTTACATTCAGGCTACAGACTGCAAGTTAGTACCATGAAAACCTATTTCTCACCCTGCCCAAGGAAGACTGAATGTGTTGGTGAGGACTGTTTTTCAGAGGGGAAGTGGAGGTTGGTGATTTTAACAACCTCCTCCTTCTCGTAGTCATTTCACGGGTGATGCTGAAAGAAGTAAAACCTCAGAAACACCAGTTAATGTTTCCTGTGCATAAGGTCTTCCGGTACTAAAAAACTTAAGACCTTGCAAGTGAATGAGATTAACTGTGACTTAGATTATTAAGTATAAAAAGCAAGATGCTGGCAGTGTATCTAGTATGCTACTATCTGTGTAAAAAGGGAAGAAAACATACATTTCCTTTTATATGCATATAGTATTTCTGGAAGAATAAGCAGGAACTAACTGGTAACAGTGGCTCCTCCAAGGAGAGAAACTGGGGACAGAGGTGGGATCTAGACTTTTCACTGTAATTATTTTTGTGCCCTTTTCAAATCTGAAATAGGTAAAGGCACTACTTGTTCATAAAATTTAATTACATTTTTAGAAAGAATGACTCAGGGTTTTGCTGAAGCTCAGAATCTAAATAAGAAAAAATATTAATGAACTCAAAGTTTAATATTTTATGGCTTTTGTGGGCCTAGGGCAGCCATGGGAAGAATGGAAATTGCTGGGACCCATCCACTTTAACTCATTTTAAGTTTGAGTAAAGTAGATCGAATTAAACTCAAATGAAAAACATAATGGATGTCTACAGTTAATCATGCTGTACTGTGCACTTAAACATTTATTAAGAGGGTAAGTCTCATGTTGAGTGCTCTTCCCACAATAAAAACAAAATCAAAACAGGATGAAATGTTTTGGCTTTGTAAAGACCATAGCATTTCAATTTTTAGAGACAGGTATTCACCCCTCAAGGAAGCCTTCCCACTCCCCAAAAGGGCCCCCAACACACACACCCCACCCTCACACTCAGCTATGGGTCAGACTGAAATAAACAAGGGGCCTGAAAAGATCACGACTTTCCTGAAAGAAGAGTTTGCACCTGCACCTCTGGGCCAGAAGGCTGGAACAGGAGCTAACAGCATGAGTTTTTAATAAAAAATGAGAGACCTGGCATTCCAGAGTATACAAAGTTCTACAGTTTAATCAGGTGTTTTGCCGTAATATTACATTAACATCTGTGTTAGTGGGTTAAGTTATGGGATTGAACAGTTCTCTGCAGTGATATTCTACATCAAAGTAATTTAAATAAAATATAGGTAAGTGAATTTTTCTCTCATAAATCTGTTTTGTTTCTACTCTTAACACATTCAACAGTCAAAATGAATACACTCTAGAAAAATGCACAATCCCCTGAAAGCTTCATAAATGTACTAACCTAGTAGGTAAATACAGGCCAGTTTTAAAACTTCCAAATATCTGGACCTGAAATAGAAAGAATTATTATATTAAAATATCAGATGATAAGCCACCAAGCTATGGAGAAATGTGGGGGTTTGCTACCCTCTACTGGTATATTTTAGTACTACAAGAGCATTTTTTTCCTCTAACACCCCGCTTTCACGAGGTGGGATCCTGTATCTCACAAGCAGACATTTGGAATATGGTTTAAACTTATTAGGTTCAAATATCAAACACGTATACTAAAATAGAAACCTTTCAAAAGTAAAGTTCAGGTCACTAATGTTCCCATATAATCCAGAGACACAATCACAAAGCTGTAACCTTTGTTCTCTAAGTGGAAGTCTTGCAGATTACTGAATTAGGCTCAGACTACTTCAACTGCAGGACAAGTGCCAGCCTGTAGGCCATCTCTGCAGAGAACACCAGGCAGCTGTCATTACAACATCACGCTGGGCATAAAGCTAGGACACATCCTGCCCCAACCCACGGACAACAGTGGGAAGACTCAGGCAGGTGTGTGTACGCGAGTAATTACAATAAAGGACAAACAATGGAAAAAGCTCAACTTCTGAGGTGAGGTGGACCCAGGAACCTGATCAGAGCCTCGTGTTACTCATCTGCAAAAACAATTATAGATAAAATCCTCCACCTCAGAAGTAGGACGACTGATTTACATGAGGGTTTCTCAATTCAGCACTCCTGACATTTGGGACAGATCATTCTTTGTGATGAGAGGCCGTCCTGCACACGGTATGACGTTCAGCAAGCTCCTTGGCCTCTGATCACTATATGCCAGGAGCACCTCGCCAGGCATGATAATCAAAAGTGTCTCTGACATTGCCAAATGCCTCCTGGGGGGCAAACATGTCCCCAGTTGAAAACTGCTGATTTAGATCACACAAGAGAAGCAATGGGACACACAGCTGCTCAGTAAAACACTGGTGTCCTCCCCTCTTCCCTGTACCTTCAGTATCTTATTTGAAGCTTCTTTGTTTTGCCAATTGGACCAAAAACACTTCCCTATTTTCGCCTTCACTACCCCAAGGCAGAGTCTAAAGAAAAGCTCTATAACACAGTATAATGGACTCTAATTAAAAGTTACTTCTTTGAATCCACAAAATTGGAGAACAGACCCTCAAAGGAGCCCTAAAAAGTGTGCGTCTGCAATAAGAACCACAAATAAGAAGAGGAAATCTTGGCTAAAGGTTTTATTCACTGGGTGGGGAGGGCTGTACTGGGAGACAAGGAGTGGTTAGAAAGAGAGAAGAAAAGTTTCAGGAGAGCAGAACACACACCTGCGTTAGCCTATGAAAATGAACTTCCAGTGACATAAGAGATTCCTACCTGACATCTTCATTCAGCTATAAACAATTACATGTTTATACCAGCAGGCTGGAACAAAATAGTAACGGGGTTCTGATACATCACATTCAAACAACGGACTACTCCAACGAGGCCTGATCTATCTTTCTTCTCTTTGTATGAGTGATTCTTAAATATACCTTGCCTTTAGTAGTTGCTACTCAGTACTGCAAAGAGTTTAAGTAAGTCATGCGATTCAATGCACATAATTAGGAAGCCCAAAATTCTAAAGGCTGAAGAAAATTGTTTGCCTTTAAAATTTCATTAGACCACAATCCTAAGGATGCACACGCACCTGCATGTGAGGGCTGCGAGTGGGATGTGGACACACGCTCTCCATCCTGCAGAAAGGGGCACTACCCTGAGCACCCAGCCACCCAGACAGGTACTCACGTCAGCGCTGGGCCAGAGCTCCTTAATCACACTCTCGATCCTGTTCACCACCTCCATCCGCATCTTCTCCTCCTCTGGTCTCGGAGACATGTATTCATAAAAATCACTGATTTCTTCATGCAGACTGAAGAAAAAAGGCAGGAAAGTTAGTGTGGGCAGAGCCAATCTAATGAGAAATCATTATCTTAAATAGTCTTATCTAATTAAGTCTTGTAACTTAGCTGATGATTTTATATTCATAGATTTCTCACCTTAAATGTTAATATTACAGTTCATAAGCAGCTAAAATGGGAACGTACAAAATTTAATCAAAGATGCCAAAATAATTAAATAAGAAATTCCAAATTCCAGTAATTCTTAATGGACGTGTACTAGTAGCTCTCACAGCACTTTATTATCTGCCTGTGCAAAATACTTGCTAGATGCTGGTGATTTAAACATTTTTTAAATTTCAAGAGTAAAGCTTGGCTTATCTTTTTTTTTTCTTCCCTTTTTTTTTAATTGACTTTATTTCTTAATAGCCTGTTTCCAATAAGCCCTAATATGCAGGTATAATATAATCAATTACACAGTTACACACATACACCACACATGTACGTCTGACTAACTAGAGAAAGACTGTTTTAATGCTTCCAGCACCTGGAAACTCAGCAATTTAGGCCAAAATATTTTACTCTGATGCTCAAGTTAGGGCTTAATATGGGGACATGTGAGAACTGGGTTTGCAGTGCTTTTTAAAAATTCTTTCTAGCCTCACTTTAAAATAATCAGTGGTGCCCGCTTACAATTTCTAATCACAGACTCTGCTTATATGGTGCTTACCCAATGAGCACATCTTTCTGGTTAGTAGCAAACTCTAGGCTAAGTGCAACTCTTTAACCAAGAAAACAGAGCCCCAGGAGGAAAGGTCACATGGGAACGGATTTTGCAGCTCAAAGCCCCTAAAACTATCATAGCTTTACTGTATTTGTGGACATGGTGAGTGATCTGAGGAAAAGAAATGTTCTGTGTAGTGATAGGAATAATGAGCTGCAGCCCTGAAACATCTCATAATAGCTTGTCCTTACTGACATCAGCCCACTGCATCCCTCCAAGTTTTCCCCTAATAATCAGGGTATCAGGACCCTCCCATCTTTAGTAGTTTCAAATTCTGTAATTTAGGGTGTATCTGGGGGGGACGGTGTGAGTGTACAATTTACACAAAATGTCTGGCCTCTGTATTTACACTTCTGATCTAGCAGACCTAAAGACAAAACGATATGAATCCAGGTGACACAGACAAGCTTCCTGGCCGTGGGGACTGGCCCTCTTACCCCTCTGTAATCCATTCCTCACGGGAGCAAAACAGCGTGTCTTTCATAATGTTTGGTGAGTGAATTAGGTGTCAAATGAATAGGTCAGCCGTGAATATCTGCAAAGACCTGAAAAGAACAGCTGGCAGACAAGGCTCCATGAAGGAGCTAAAGACTCCCAGAGACCAAGAGGTATGAGGCTCACTTAGGGGGCTCTGAGCAAAGCGCACAGCCCGTGGCACACAGAGGAAGAGGAGAAGCACTGGGGAGGAAGGCAGGCGCCGATGACGGTGGGCTTTGAGTGACAAGCTAAGTTCAGACTTTCCCCTGTGGCAACAGGGAACTATTTAAATGCCTCTGAGAAAGACTAGGGAAATCAAAAATGGAGCATTTTAAGATTCGTCTGGCAATGGTGCAAACTATAGACTGGCAGAGAAACAAGACTGGATGCAGAGAATGGCTCATAAATTACTGCAGCTATAGAAGGACTGAATGAAGGCTGGAGGACGGTGGCAGGAAAGAAATGGGCTCCAGAAACAACACACACACACACACACACACACACACACACACACACACACACACACACACACACACACACACACACACACACACACACACACACACACACACACACACACACACACACACACACACACACACACACACACACACACACACACACACACACAAAATGGCTGGGCCGCAGGACACAACCAGCAACGGGAAGAGGGGAGTGAGGATGCCTGCACGGGCTGAGGCCCGAGGGGCTGGGGGAATCAATGAACAAGATGAAAGGAAAAACTAACTAGGCTGGCTAATGAGCTGAATGTAGTCAATGACTACTGTAGAACAGAAGAAGATGAAAACAGCATTCCTTATCAAACTGGGGCAACTGTGAAGAGCTACCATTAGGAGGAGAAACGAGTATAAAATGGAAGGAAATCTGTGAAACGTGGGTTGAACGCTGACGAGGAGGGAGGCCCGGCTCCAGGTGGCTGGCGGTGAGCTGGGGAGAGGACGATCTCTCGGTGTCTCAGGCTAGCACAGGTGATGGACCAGGAAGCTGGGAGAGGGGCACTGTCAAACAGCAAAGGGTGCCAAGTGCCAGGGGGCAGCGTCCTGGGGGACAGTGGCAGCAGAGCAGCCCTGAAGTAACGGAATCTGGAAGGAGGGATGTGCCCACAATTGAAAGCCCATTCAGGTTCAGAACAGGTACAGGATTCACAGGAAGCCAGAAACATCAAGGGACTCAAAAAGGTTTTAAGAAGGGAGAAAAAAATGTCTAAGTCCCAGCCTCCACTGGCTATAATATTTAAAATGTGTCCAAGTATGCAATCAACAGTTTCTGCCTCTTGGGATGTTTTATTTTTAGGCAGAGTCAAAAAACTAGAGTTTCAGACTCAGGCTCCACCTCAGGGCAGCTGTGTTCCTTCTGAAAAGTGACTGGCACTTTCCAGCCTCGGTGTCCTCAGGCACAGCACAGGGGTTGGCAACAGGAGCCTTTTCCGGCCCTTAGTTTCAAACCCTGGGCCATTTGGTGAGGAATGATTTATAGCAGCGTTCTGCCCGTCTGCTGTGCAATACTGCAGAAAAAATCAGATTTTAAAACTCCAGGGAGTTCTGCAGGTGAATCCAAAGACTCCCAGTGGAGTCCAGCCTTCCTTGGCATGCTTCTAGGTACCTTAAGATCTTAACCTTCTGATTTTTTTTTAAGCTTCCCAGGTTTTAATATATTCTCTAAGGTCACTGCCTTCAGCTTTTTAAAGACAACAGCTAAAACGATTAGACGTTAGAGAGTTTACAGCTTACCTTGCTCTTCTGCACTTTTGGCAAGGATGAGGACCACAAATAAACAACAAACAAATGAATTTTTTATCTAACTGGGTCGTTTGTTATGAATTATCAGAGTTTATTTGTGATTAGAAAGCACATCACTGCAAAACATTTCCATTTCCACTGGGAAAAAACCTCCTAAATTTCACTGTTAACCACATTACAAAGGCTCACTTACACATTTTCTAATTCAAATATAGGCCAAAAATATTAAGCCCAACTTCCAGTTAATCTTCAAGTCGTATAAAACGAAATAGGAATTCATTCTCTAAACATCACCAAGTGCCAGTGTTCAAGGCATCAGAAAGAAGGCCGGACACACATGATCCTTGCCCTGGGTAGTTTCCATCTAACGATGAAAACAAATACTCATTTGAAGCAGTTTTGTGATGTGTAATACGTATGTTCCGCACTGTTCCACCATAGGCAGGTTGCAGATGAACAGGAGTGCTGTCCAATGATCACAGCCGTGGGGAACACAAAGGGGTAGCCTTTCAGGGTAGTGAGGTCCCCATCACTACAAGTATAAATAAAGAAAGTAGACAACCATGAAGCAAACAAAAGTCTTATAAAAGACTTCTGAACCTGGTAAAAAGTGGAGATTCTAAAATTCCTGTTTATCACCAGGCTTCTAGGATTTTAATTCACACATTAATTTGCAGGCAAGTTATTGCAGGTTTATGAGGCAAACTCTTAAAACAAGATGACCCTCAAGTTTACTATACCAAGGAACCACCTTCCTATTTTGGAAAATGTGGTTCTACGGGTTATCCTATTTCTTTTATTGATTTGCAATTGCCATATTGGAAGGGAAAAGAGGAATAAGGGGAAAAAAGAAGGGCTATTAAAACAAAACCATACTTGAACAGTAAGAACAAGAGAACCCATCTCAGGCCTGCCAGGTCATCTCCCCACCCACACCTGACACAAACACCACTGCCCATCTCGTCTGCGCTTAACCAGCTACACGTAAAATGCTTAAAGAACTAAGTGAGAAATCTTGGTATGTTTAGGAAATAAACTTCCAGTAAAGATTTTTATATAGTTTGGAGAGGCCCTATCCCTGTGGGCTGCACAGTTTTACTGGCATGGCATCATGTGTATCTAGGTGCTTTAAAAATCCTGAAGGAACTGAACCCCAGTTTTGGAGTGGCTACTACATGCCTCGCACACTTTTGAGTGACATGACAACCTAATAAAGGCTGGAAACTAGAGAAACTCTGCAAGTTTACTTTCACATATTAATGCAACTTTATGCCTCTGAGTTCAACTACCCAGAGAAAACTTTAGTTTTTCCCACACGTGGATCACAACTTAACATGATCAATGTGTTGTATGCTACTTACACAGCCTTGCAAGTTTCTTATCTTAAATTATAAAATACACCTCTCCTGTGATCAAAATTCCTGACTACCCAAAATACAGTGCCTCTATTAACATATGGATGTATTTTTTTAAAAGGGAAAGTGAGCAAGAAAACACATTTAAAGGAAAAGTATATAATAAAAATATACATAAAATAAGTGCCACTATATAACTAGAGAGGATGCCCCCAAAAACAACAAAAAAAAATGAGAACCAAAATTAATTTGCTGGAATGAAATTTACATTAATCTCAAAGTGATAACACAAAAATTTAATAAGGCAAAGAAGACATAGCAATAAAAAACAGTGCCCATATTTTTAAAAGTACAACCTCACAGATAATTTAGGTCAAAATAGAGACAAGAAAAAGATCACTTTTTCTCTGAGAAAAGTTCTGCCAGAGTTAGGAAAAGCTAGAGTTTCAAAATGGCTCTCCAAGGCTCAGTTTCTCTAGCTATAAAAGGGAAGACCTGGCTTCACACTTTTTCAGTTGAGCTGGCAAGGGTGGGGCTGTGAGTCTCTCAGGAGCCTCTGTACCCTCAAAAACAGAGGCAACACGTCAGCCTCCCTGATGCCGCCAGGCTGATGACCCACTGCCGGCCCCTCTGCTCCACACTGCCCCCTGCAGCTCACCCAAAATCCGCTCAGGGGAACACTGCGTCCTGAAGGACCCTTGCCCAACTTGCAACGTGCCCAAGGCCACTGTCATATCAAGGTCAAGCTTTCCAGTTTTCAGAACTGAAGTCCTCCTTAATTACTAACTTCAGACTTACGTGAAGGCATTGACAAAGTTCTCTTCAATTACTGTCAATGACAAGATATTCCTCTCCACAAAAATGTTAAGATTAATAATAACCAATTTTGACAAGGATATACAGAAAAGACACTCACATGCTATGTGTAAAAATATAAATTACTACAACCTCTCCAGAGGTGGTTGTATTAATAAATCATAAATAACATTTATATAAATAATTTTTTTAATTCTCTTTTATTAAAACCAGAATCTTGAAGAACATCTATCTGCACTCTCATGTTTCATGGCATTGTTCACAAGAGCCAAGATACGGAAACAGTGCAAGTGCACACGGACAGATGAACAGACAAGGAAACTGTGGTATACACCTATAATGACAATAGATTTAACGTTGTGTTCTCACCACAAAACAAGTGAGGGGACACAAAGAAACTCTGGGAGGTGCTGGATATGTCTGTTACCTTGACTGTGCTGATGGTTTCATAGGGGTGTGCATATGTCCAAACTCACCAAGTTGAATATTCATATTAAATATACGAAGTTTTTTTCAGTATCAATTATAACTTCAATAATGCTGTTTAGAAACAAATCTTTCAGGGGAGAGTATAGGTCAGTGGTAGAGAGCATGCCTAGCATGCACGAGGTTCTGGGTTCAATCCCCAGTACCTCCATTAAAAAACAGACCTAATTACCTCCACCCCAACAACAAAAAATAAAAAATAAATTAAAAAACATATCCCTTTATTTTCATCCTCCAGAAACATTTCCAAGAGGGAACAAGGTTAGTCATCACAGCATGATTTGGGACACGAAATAATTTAGAAACAGTCTCAGTGTCCATCAATGGGATCCAATTAAATAATCAGAGGAGCACTCACTGGCCTTCCCTTCAATTACAGCCAATAACCCATTAAAAAGAATGAAGCAGAGCTATATAAGCTGATGGAGAAAGACCTAAGATTTGTTAAATGTAAAAGAATGTGTTTAGCAAGATCCCTTTCATGTGCATTGAAAAGACACACACAAAGAACAAATAAAAACTGCTCACAGCAGGTTCCTCTTGCAGGGGGTGCAGTGGGGTGGGACTAAGGTCTGAGGTGCAAGATCTATATACGCTTTTGTACTGTTTGATTTTTTTCAAAAGCACGTAGGCACCAAGAGAAGTGAGTAACAGCAAGCCCTAGGGCGATCCCCAGTGCAGCATGAGTGACATCTTCAGGAGGCTCTAGAATTCAAGTTTTACAAAGAAACTGTCTCACACACACACACACACACACACACACACACACACACCCATTCTCTTGTATTTCCAGCTGCCAGCTAGACTCCGCTACTTAACCGTCACCTCAAATCCAGTAAGCTCAAGATGAAATTCTTAATTCTTTTCCAAAACCTGTTCTTCCTCCTTGCATTTTCCTCCCTGAGTCATTGTTTTCCCCAAATAGAAAACAAACTGGTCTCCCTGCCCCCATCTTCTTCTTTCTCTGGGCCATCTTCCACGTGATCACTGGGGTCCCATTCCTCAAGCCATCTGTGTCACTTGCAAACTCCTTATCAGAGCACTGCCTTGCCTGCTGCCCTTTTCATCCCTCTTCTCCCCTCACAGCCACAAAGAACTGTGCTGGAACCCGCCATGCCTCTTCAGGAAGCCCGCCCTTGCAAGGGCAGGGCCTGTGCCTGAAATACCTTCTTATTCAACCTCTGAGAGCTCAACCATCACCTCCTTGGTCACGTTCCCAGACGCAGCATTACTTTAGTTCCTCCTCAATGCTCCTGACAGCTCTGGTTCTGCCCAGCAGTCAATCACACGGATTCACAGTGAATCCTCCACTTACAGGCCTCCCTGCTCTGACTCAACTCTCTGACTCAGCTCTGTGTCCTCAGACCCAAGACACAGCACAGAGAAGCTCTTCTGGAGAACGGGACCCTCGGCTGACATGTGTACATCCATCCGCACCCATGTCTCATGTCACAAAAGGAGACTGCATGCCTTAAAATGAGCTCGGTACCAGGATCCAAGGAAATGGACACTCACACTGTGAAAAATGACAGAACCAGAAAGAAGCACAATTTGGCCCCAAACTACAGATGTCCCTTAGAGTTAAAGAGGGTAATTCCACTTGTCAGAATATAGCCTAAGGAAATAAGTCTGTATGTGCATAGAGATATGGCTACAAGAAAATATCATGTAATTTTTTTAAAAGCCAAGGTTTAGAAGTATTTCAAAAATGAAATACCCTATTATCTTGATATTTTAAAGTCTGCACAATGTGTCTAATTTTCTATAGTAGTGATAAAGATACAGCAATGTCACTTGAAAAAAGCCATGTCTAACTAAATAGATCACCAGTATCGAAGCTAAAAGGAAAAAACTCTCTACTTCTTCTATTTATAGATAAGAAACGTCTTCATACCCCAAACATTTCTCACCATATCCTAAGATTTAAAAAAACAAGGAAGAGAGAAAATATGGATGATGACGTAAAATTATTTAAAAGGAAAAAGAGTCTACATATCTTAGGTTTGCAAACTTTGTAGGCATTTAAAACTGTTATTCATGATTAAGGAATGTCCCATTTGCTATGTCAGCCCCTCCTTGGTTAGGACACGGCAGTAAAACTACAGAGCAGATACTTGTCTCTGTGTTCTAGATTATAAAGTTTTCACTTTTTTTCTTCTTTTAAGAGGTGCTCATACCTGCTTTCCTAGAAATCAGAGCATTCCTTTAAAAAATGCCATCGTCTGGTGCTCTCAATTTCTGGACCACAGTTTTATGAGGACAATGTTTCAGAAGGATGGTTTTTTCATTTGATTTCCTCTCTGTCCCTTCTCCCTTTACTGCTCCGAAGAGAGATAATGAAAACCATCTGACTTCTCCCAAGCCTCTTACTTTTGCCACCCAACCCTGTCACTTCTTTCAAGCGCGTACAAAGAAAAGGAAAAGAGAAAAGAGGGAAGAAACTGTTACCTAAGAGTTGCTTTATCTAATTCTAGTCATCAACTCTCTCCACTTCCAGTAAAAATTCTGAACTCCCCCCACCACTCTGAGTAGACGTAAACTTGGACACAGTTGGGAAGCTCAAAGAATAGGTGATAGTATTTCCCAACTAAGAGCAAATGTCTTGAAATAAAAGCTTATCTAATAGATTTATCCCCCAGGAGAAGGTCCTCAAATATTTGCTGAGTGAAAAAACAAATAAATGAGGCTGAATCTTTCCATTTCCACAAATTTCAAATGTCAGTAAGAACAGTTCATTCCACAGAAGTTTGTTATATTCTCTTTTTCTGTCCAACTATTTTATTTTTATTTATTTTGGAGGGAAGGAGGGAAGTTATATTCTTAAATATAATAATGAAATGTGGATACGTTTAACCCATGCAATTTTAATACCAAAGTTTTATTTATTTATTTTTCATTTATTTATTTATTTTTGGTTGGAGGGACTGATGTTTTTAAGAAGAGACACTGCTGCATAAATACACAAGTGCTTGCAATGCCTTCCCGTGCGTCAGGGTACTGGGGAAAGAGGCACAGGACCAGCACAGAGGTACCTCACTTTCAAGGACCCCTACGTCACTATTAACAATGATTACCTTGGATAATGGAATCAGGAACAAGGCTAACCTGGATAAAGGGTTTCACAATTAACTATTTTTTTTTTCCTGTACTGTTGAGATCTTTTGGATAAGTGCTGGTAATGTTTACAGAATTTTTTAAAGCTTAACTGAAAAAGACAAAAGCCAATTGATTCACAAAGAATTCATTTATACATACACCAAAAACATAATGCTTATAAATTCAGGTTGACTTTATGAGGTCCTATATTCTTTCAAAATTAACAACAACAAAATAAACTCTGAAAGAAATATGGGAATTTATAGCTGTTTGGAAAAATACACAGGGGGAAAAAAAAAAAACTCACTTAAAAATCACCTTCTAAACAGCAGCAAACACAGCCGGTGGTGACTACGTACCAGACACATACCCTCACCAAACCCCTGCTGCCAAATGCTTTACTCCCTGTAACACTGTAGAGTCAGTGGAAAAACACAGTAGCTATATCATGGTCACTGTGCGTGTCATCTGATGCTATAAAAGTCAATTTGTGATGACTGCATATTATTCTAGTATTTGAATACAGACAAACTTCATTTTATTGCAATTTGCTTTACTGTGATTTGCAGATACTGCATTTTTTTTTTTACAAACTGAAGGTTTGTGGCAACCTTGTGTTGTCACATGATGATTAGCATTTTTTAGCAATAAAGTATTTTTAATTTAATTTTATTATTATTTTTGTTTGTTTTTATGAGGGAAGGTAATTAGGTTTATTCCTTTGTTTCTGCTTGGTGCAGGTACTGGGGATCGAACCGAGGACATCTTGCATGCTGAGCATGTGCTCTACCACTTGAGCTATACTCTTCCCCCAACAATAAAGTATTTTAAATTAAGGTATGTACATTTTTTTTTAGACATAATGCTACTCAACGCTTAATTGACTACAGAATAGTGTAAATATAACTTTGATATGCACTAGGAAACCAAAAAATTTGTGTCACTCACTTTATTGCAATATTCGCTTTGTTGCGGTGGTCTGGAACTGAACCTGCATTCTACAAGGTATGCCTGTGTACCTTAATTTATTCTACCAATTCCTTAATCACCGAGCATTTAGGCTGCTTCCAATTTTTCATCACTATAATTAACAATATAATGCTATCTTTGCACATAAATCTGTAATCAAGTCTCATTTTTCTCTTAGAACAAATTCGCAGAAGTGGAACCCCTTGGTGAAAAAATATGAAGAGTTAACACTTTTGAGGAATATTCCCAGAGTGCCCTCCACCAGAATGGATGCTGATACAGTCTCCCACAGAAATGCATGAGGGTACCTCCCAACCTCCACACCAAAGTGGAGTGTTTTGCTTTTATTCTTTGATTCCTAATAAGGTTAGGAATTTTCTCCATGTTTACTGAACATTTGTATTCTTTCTTTTTCAACTCATTCCAATAGGCTATTAGGTAGAATTAACACATAAGTTTAAAAAGCATGAGCTGGAATCAAACCTCTGCATCCCACTGACCAGGAACGCCTGGGTAAGTGCCCTACACCTCCCCGGGCTCACTTCCCACCTGCAAAATGAGGACAACAGTATCTACCACCTTGGAAAGTTTCTGAAGGGATTAAACAAGAGTATGGAAAAGGCTTCGCACAGGGCTTGGTGTTGACTTTGCACATAGTAAACCCTCAATAAACATCAGCTATTTACTAAACACTTGCAGAGTATAAGGCACTGAGCGAGGCAGTAAGACACCAGGTTGAGTAAGCCAGACGTGGTCCCTGCCATCATGAAGCTTACAGCCTACTGGGAATAATTTTAAAAAGAAATTTTTCTTCTTATTTTTTGTGTTGTGTTTGTGTTATTTGCTTACTGGTCCATTAGCATTCTTTATATATTATGGCTATTAACATTTTCCCATAGACAACAAATACTCTTTCTGGTTAGTCCTTCCATTTTGTAAAGTTTTTTCAACGTGCATAAACTTTTTTTTTATGGACTTACACCTATGAATCTTTGCCTAAAAGGTACAGACAGCTAAGGTAAATGAATATAACTGTAAAAAGAAAGGGCAACTCACGGGCAACTGTAATGCTGAGGTTCATCAGGGAGAGGTAACTGGAAAGCCCACATCCCATCTAAAGGAAGCAGCTGCCACTTAATGCTGGCCAATCGTTGTCACATTGGAATGTGAAACCAGCACTGCCAATGCTCCCCATTTTGCAAGATAAGCCAGAAATCTAGATACACTGCAAAATTTTTATTTTAAAATTTGGACACAATTTTCAAAAGATAAACTAAACAAGATAAAACATAACGTATACAGGTCTGATCCAGCCATTAGACCATCAGTCTGCAATCTCTGCTTTAAAAGTCTCCCTCTTCTGTATGTTTCAAAAGGCTTTTTCACTTTTAAGATTAGAAAAATACCTGACTATCAAGAGAATGAGAGACAAGCCACAGACTGGGAAAAAATACTTGTAAAATACATAATCTGATAAAGAACTGGTATCCAAAACATACTAAGAGCTCTTGTTTTCAGAGTTTAAGAGTTTTGTTTAAGAAAACAAGGAACTCAATTTAAAAATGAGCAAGACTTAAACAGATACATCGCAAAGCAAAAAAACAAACAAAAACAACAACACAGAGATGACAAATAAGCATATGAAGATACTCAACGTCGTGTCATTAGGGAAGTGCAAACTAAAACAACAGAAAAAAAAACCCAATAGTGAGATACCATTACACACCTATTAGAATGGCCAAAAACCAAAACACTGACAACACCAAATGCTGGCAAGGATGTGGAGCAACAAGAACTCTCATACATTACTGGTAAAATGCAAACTGGTGCAGCCACTTCGGAAGACAGTCTGGCAGTTTCTTACAAAAGTAAACATACTCTTAGCTTATGATCCAGCAATCATGCTCCTTGGTAATTCACCCAAAAGAGCTGAAAACTTACATCCACACAAAAACTCGCATACAGATGTTTACAGCAACTTTACTCATAACTGTCAAAACTTGGAAGCAACCAATATGTCCTTCAGTAGGTAACTGGATACATAAACCGTGGTACATCCAAATAAGTAATATTACTCAACACTAAAAAGAAATGGGCTATCAAAGCCATGAAAAGACATGGAGGTACCTCAACTGCATATTCCCAGGTGAAAGAAGCCAATGTGAGAGGGCTATGTACCGTAGGATTCTAACTATTTGACATTTTGGAAAAGGCAAAACTATAGAGACAGTAAAAGGATGACTGGTTGAGGGGAGGAAGGGATGAACAGGCAGAGAACAGAAGGCTTTTAGGGCAGTGAAACTGTTCTGTATGATATACATTTACCCAAACCCATAAAATGCACAACACCAAGAGTGAGTGCTAATATGAACTATGGACTTAGGGTGATAGTGATGTATCAACATAGATTCAATTCATTTTAACAAATGTACTACCTTGGTAAAATATGGGAAGAAATCTCTGTACCTTTCACTCAGTTTGGCTGTGAACCTAAAATTGCTCAAAAAAATAAAGTCCATTTTAAAAATCTGACTATATTTCTTCTAATTACTTAAATTCTTCCTTTTTTCCTAATTAATTACCACTTATTCATTTGGAATTAAACTGAATATGGTGAAAGGTAGGAATATAACTTCCTTTTCCCCCAAATAGTTATAATCAACTGTCCAGCACCCTTTATTATTAAATAAGCCATCCTTTTCTTAATGACTGAGCATACACTTGATGTTCTGGTCTGCCCAACAGCTGGTCCCCTGCTTCCCTGAGTAGTTCTACCACCCCAACCGCTTCTGCTGGGGAGTAATTCCTCTCCGTACTGTTGCTGCGATTCTAGTGAGGCTGCACAGCAGAGCCGGCGGATCCCGGACAGAAGCAGGCATGGGTGACCCCGTTAGTGCAGCATCTGACAGACAGGGCCCAGGGACGGGCACGTGACCCCAGCAGTCTGCGTGATGTCCTTCCTTAGGACTTTACATACAGACGCTGAGGAAGGTCATTTTCTTCTCTGACCTCAAGCTATAAAAATAGAAGCCTAGAAATACCAACAACCACACCTTTTCCTCTAGCTACAAAAAGGAAGCCCACTGGTAACAGGAGCGAATGGAGCCAACTCTGAGAAAGAAGCAAATTCAGGGGAGACAGAGCATTTGAGCCTCCCCTGGAGTCACTGAAGCTAGTAACACTCCCAGGGTATCCCAGGTACAAAATAAGTGTTTTGTTTAGTTTTTGCTTAAACCAAGATGGTTGATTTTCTTTCCTTCACACTTGATTTACACACAAAGCCTCTGCTCAGACATTAAATTTGTATGCACAGCCAGGTCAGGTCTAAGCTTTCTTTTCAGATCTACTACTATTTCTATCTAGTCTAGGGCTCAGGGTACCCTTTAAAATTCTTATATAAATCTATAAATAGTTGACAGTATAAAACCAATCCTTCCCAAACTCATCTATAGTTTTCAAAACTATGGTTCTCATGGCTATTCTTGCCTGTTTATTCTTCCAGCAGCTCCTGAGAATCATTTGAACAAGTCACTCCCCTCACCCTCAGAAAAAATTCACTGGAATTTTTATTTGTATTACATTAATTAACAAACTAATGAACTGAACATCTTTGAGTTTTTTATGCCACTCACTGTAACTTTTTTCATTTTCTTCACATTTTTAGCTGTGTTTTAAATTACTTTGAGGGTTTTGATGCTGTAGTGAGTGAAGTCTTTTTTCTTTTTTAAAATTATATTTTCTGACTGTTACATAGAAAGCTAATGACTTTGGTATGTTTATTTTGTAATAAGCTAGACAATTTTCTAGCCCAGCTGCATGGGCTAGAATCACCAAGGCCAGGCCAAATAATACTGGTAAGGGCGGCATCAGCGTCTTGCTCCTGATTTTAATAGGAACTGTTTCTAGGGTTTCACATAATGTTGTAAATTGGTTTGAAAGTACCACTCATTATCAGGCTATGAAAGTGTCTGCATATTTCTAGTTTACTCAAGTTGTACTCTTTTTAACAGACAAATTTCATTTAAGGCTTCCCTCAATGAAGTTATTTTCAACAAGCATCTGTTACACTTTTTGCCAGAATAAAGCAACATGGTAGCTTCTTCCTTTCATAATGACAATGACAACTATGAATGGTGATTAAATTAAACGCTATAACTCTAGGTATGTGGCTTCAACAAATTTCACAAACAAGCCACTAATATAATAGCAACAACAAAAATATTTCAAGTCAAACAGAAACCCACTATTCTAATAAGTCAACTCCCCCTCGCCCCGCCCCCCACATACTCCCAACTAGGTAACGTCCTTAACCCAATAAACAGCAGACAAAACAAAATGGAAATAATTCACTTGATACTTTCATCGAGCAGCCAACCAGCAGATCACAGGAAAATATGTTTTCTGGATGTGCACAGAAGTTTAAACACTGATAACAAAAATCATCTGAACCTGGCACTGTTTCATCAGATGTATTTTAAGTACACAGGTTTGAACTGTGCAGGTCCACTCACACAGATTTTTTTCAATAAAGACTGCAGTACTAAAGGATCCACATTGTTTGACTCCGCGGATACAGAGGAACCGCCAACACCGACAAGCTGTAGACACAGAGGGCTGGACGTTATACATGCATTTTCAGCTGCAGAGTTGGCGTCCCTAACCCCCTTGCTGCTCAAAAGTCAACTGCACATACGTTAAATTTACTGCCTAACTTCTCTTAAAACCTGCCAAAGTTGTCAGCAGTCACATCTACTTGCAACATACTGTAAAGTTCTTCTACAATGACTATTTCTTCTACTCTGAGGTGAGGCCTCATTTTACTATTTCAAGAGGATTTCTAGTACGTCTACAGTTGGCCACGCAGCACTTTCTCGTAATAATGCTTACTCATCAACCTTGTAAAGATTCTCGCTAAATTTATCCTTAACCCCTATAAACAAAACTGTAAGACCTATGGACAAAATAAGATCTATTAGATAGCCTACAAAATGTATATATATTTATACGTAGACATTTTTGAGAAGACTCTTGCAAACACTTTGACAATTTTAAAGAGGCCCTGTAATAATAATAAAACAGTGCCTCTTCACTAACAGAAAATGAAATACGGTAAGTATCGCCAAACTTCCGTCTACGTGCTAAAACTTAATGATGAAAAATATGCTTTATTGCTCTATTAGACATAATTTAAAGCCTTCACTCTGTTTCCGTAACTCTGGCCATCACTGTGCACACCCATGGCTGTCCAGCATCACTCAGAGCAGCTTGGGGTCTAAATGTGGGCTCTGCTGCTTTGTTATCAGCTCATTCTTACCATGACCTTCTGATTTTCGCCCCTTCCCTCTTTAGCTTCTATTATACTTAATACAGGCATTAAAGAAAAGTAAACTCACTGAGAGCTTAAGGGTTTCTCCAAAGAACCAAGCTCCCAGTTCTGGTGCTAGGCTTTGAGAGCGATACTGATGGGGCAGGAGTGCATGTCAGAGAGGGCTTCACCTTGACAAAGCATCTCCCTTCTGTATGGCACCTCATAGTTTTCAAAGAGCTCTTACCTATTGCCTAATTCAATCATCCACAATAATCCTGTGAAGGGAGGCTAGGCAGAAGTTACTTTCTAACTAAAAGAATTTTTTTTTTTAAATAGGGAATAACTGACTTCCCTAAAATCACACAGAAAATCAATGGCAGAACCAAATCTGGGAAAAGGATCTCACTTGTTAACATGCCAACCATCAGGATCACAGAGGCAAAATTAGTCTCAAACCCAGCTAAGACTTTTCTAGCTGAGTGACCTTTCAAAAGCTACCAGCTGCCCTCAGTATCAGTGTCCACATCTGTAAAACAGGGACATGAACGCCCATTCGGCAGCTCCGTGTGGCCCAAGCCCACCGCCTGGCACTTGTACACTTCAGAGTCCTGCTAACCTTCTCAGGCTTCAGCTGTCTCGAGTCCTCACGAGCTTACACATACACCAGGACGCTAAGAGAGTATGACTAGTCACTTCTGTAAGGCAGGTCCACCAAAACAGCAGCCACTTAACATGGCGGCCACCAGCCACACCCCCACCCCCTAATCCTTTTCAGACCAGGCTTCCCTCATCCTTCTCATTACTGACATTCTCATAAAGACTTATGGAAGGTGACGATGTGCCAAGCACTGCCAGATGTTGATTTAATCACTTAATCTTTGTTCCATCTGAGAGTCCAGGATCTGCTACTCTGAGCTTACTATTACTCTCCAGCAGTCTGACTCCCTTAGCCCTTGGCCCTTTGGTCCAGACCAAAAAGCTAACTCCAAAGCATTTCAACAAATAATTCAAGTATCACATGAGTTCCACACCACCTCTAAAATCCACCAATTCCTCTATACAGAGGTCAACAAACCACATCCACAGGCCAAACCCATCCCCCAAGGTATGAATGTTTTTACATTTTAAATGGTTGAATAATAATATTTTGGGATAGGTGTAAATTATATGCAATTCAAATTTCAGTGTACATACATAAAATTCTATTGGAATATTGTGTAGCCATGCTTATTCATTTACAAATTGTCAGTGGCTGCTTTTGTGAATTTCAAGAGCAGAGCTGGGTAGCTGAGACAGAGAGAGACCTTAGAACCTAAAAAAGCAGCTTAAAATATTTACTATCTTTATAGAAAAAGTTTACTGAACCCTGATCTATATGTAGGCTCCATAACAGACCCAAGACTATTAATTTGATAGATCAAGTCTACCAAGTTACACCATGTATTTCTGTGCACTGCCTTGTACATTACTTGGGGAAAAAGAAATCTACACTTTTTGTACTTACAGTTTTTAGAAGTACTATAGAAACAACTGTCTCCTCAGCATCTTCCATCCCAGTTCCTATCAAAGAGTCAACTAAGGTTACGCTTGTTACTGATAAAAAACAAAAACCTCAGTGTTAACTGCTCAGTGCTTAGCTATGCTTTAAAATTTAGCCATACATTATAACTTAAAATACATTTTTTTTTAAGTAGCCGTGAGGATGGCTTCTATCAAAAAAACAGAAAACAGCAGGTGTTGGTGAGGGTGTGGAAAAACCAGAACTTACATCACTTGTGCTAACAGGAGCATTAAGTGGTGCAACTGCTATGGAAATCAGCATGTCACCTCCTCAAGCAGGTAGATACAGATTTACCGTACGACCCAGCAATTTCACTTCTGGGTATACAGCCAAAAGAACTGAAAACAGAACGCGCAACCACGTTCATAACAGCACTATTTGCAATGCCTAGTACAGTCAAGTCTCTGTCACAGAAAAAGTAGAATGGTGCTTGCCAGGGGTTCTGGGGAGCAGAGGATGGCGAGTTGGTGTCTAATGGGTACAAAGTGTCCACAGGGGAAGATGACAAATGTGTAGAGATGGACAGTAGTAGTGATGATTTGCCAACAGTGGGAATGTACTTAATGCCACTGAACTGTACACTTAAAAATGGTTAAAATGGTCAGTTTTATATTATGTGTAATTTTTACCACAATTTTTAAAAACGTAGCTAACCAAAAGACTTGTCATTAATAAAATGTGATATATCCATACAATAGATATAAAAAGGAATGAAGTACTGATACATGCTGTAACACGGATAAACTTTGAAAATATTACACTAAGTGAAAGAAGCCAGACACAAAAACCCAACTATTATATGGATCCATTTATAGGGAATGTCCAGAATAAGTAAATCCATAGAGACAGAAAGCAGATTGTTGGTTGCCTGAGGATGGGGAGTGACTTCGTAACAAGCATGGAGTTTCTGTTTGGGGATAAAATGCTCTGAAACTACACAGTGGCAACGGTCGCACAACGTTGTGAATGTACAGCTGACCCTTGAATAATAGATCTGAACTGTGCGGGTCCACTTACAGGCGGGTTTTTTCCCAGGATTAAATACTACAGTACTACAGGATCTGAGGTTGACCAAATCCACACATGCAGAACTGCGGGTACGCAGGAATGGCGTATACGGGGTGGGAGGCCTGCCTGTAAGGTAGACACAGATTTTCAACTGTGCAGAGGGTTGGGCTCCTACTCCCTGTGTTGTTCAAGGGTCAACTGTACTTAATGCCACTAAACTGTTCCTTTTAAAATGTTTACATCATAAAACAAGTGTCTTATATGTATTTTACAACAATGTTTCAAAGTGCACTGTTTGCAAAAAAGAAGCCAACAGCTCATTTAGATACCATGCAGCTATTAGCAGAGACACATCACTGAAGAACTAGGTTCTACCCTACTATCATAACAATACGTTATTTCACATAAATGTTATTAGTCTGATGAAAATAAATACCATTTTGTTAATAAATATGATTCTCTGGTTGTTTCCTGACAAAAATTTAGGAAACCATTATATTTTAATAGAAATATTTATTCACATCCTACTATGAGATGAGGGCATGACGTGATTCATGCACAGAAGATAACAATTTGATTTTAGGTACTAGATACAGGAGTTCACACTAACAGGAAACGCACTACACATTGCAACGCTTCAGAAAGAGCATGAAGGGGACCTCCTGACAGGAGATGGCCAGGACTTTGGTTCATGACTTCCAGCCATTTGCCCCCAGAGCTGTCTAAAGAAGTGAGAGGTTCTTTCCTCAAAAAGCATTAAGAGTGAGTAGGGTGTAGCTCAAGTGGTAGAGCATATGCTTAGCACGCAGGAGGTTCTGGGTTCAATCCCTAGTACCTCCTCTAAAAATAAACTTATAAATAAACCCAATCCCTACCACCACCAAAAAAACTGAAAAAAACCCCAAAATGCATTAAGAAAAAGTTGTCTTCAAGTAGAAACAAAAGCCAAAGACTATAAGAGGAACATGAAGGTTCTTTCTTCACAGCTTTATCTCACCATAATTCACTTCCAACATTTTAAAATTAAATTGGCATTCTCACACTTTAAATAGGACAACTCAGTTGAGAATTTAACAGTGAGAAGACATGGCATCTGAGGGTTATATTAACCACATAAAACAAAAGTAATGTAATAAAAGCCAACTTGACAGATTTTTGACAGTAAAATTATATTTAAACACACATATGATTTGAGATTAAGAATACAAGCTTTTATTTTGGTTGTAATCAAGAGAAAAAGCAATACGATATAAGCACGAAAAATAAGCAATAAAAAATTACCCTAAGTTAAAAGAATAACTGAACTTACTGCATTTAAGAAAAAGAGATGGATCTCCAGCTAAGGGTAAGGAATCCTTTATCTTTAGGTAACGGTAAAGCAGACAACAGTGAGATGCCCTATAAACGGTTACTACAGAAAAAGTAGAGCAAAAAAAACACAAAAAACAAAAGCGCAAAACAAGCTCCTCCTGTCAAACTTGAATATCAACATTTCTATCTTAATTGTTTAAACTTGAGGGGATCAAATTAAATTTATAAGCAGCATAGGAAATAAGGCAACCTTCATCAAACACCAAGAAATGTATCTCAAGCTGGGTCTGTAGACATTTCTTTAAGTTCATACGTTCTCCATGAGAATTTTTAAATTGTGTGTCTTCATTTCAATATTACTCTAATAACATTAGCATAAGCCTGTTCTGTGTCATCCAACGCTTCTTTGGAAACAGAGAGCTGAGCTGCTCAGGGATGCCCCGAGCCCATGTGTGCTGCTGTGCTTACCATTAGGCTAAGACCAAACAGGAAGATTTTAACTGGTCTGTACTAAGAGTCAAGAGCAGAGTAAGACCTGATACATATATTGCACACATGTGCCAAATAAAACTCAAACAGCACCCCTGAAAAACTGTACAGTTTTCAGAATAGAGAAAAGTGATGAGAGAACTGAGTGCAAGGTAATGAAGGCATTTCCAAAGCATTCCCAGCCACAGCAGGCGATATATACCATATTCACATTGAGAATAGCAATTTGAGTAAAACATCACCCGTCTCATAAAGTTAATTTTATTGAATCTGTCATTTCACTTGTATTTAATTTGTTAATCTGCTTTGTCTTTATAATCTTTTAAGCATAAGAAATTAATACTTGTGTGCATTCTTACATTATATAAAAATAACTTAAGCTAGTGTGCAAAGAGCAGTCAACAGGAAAGGACAGTCTTTTCAACAAATGATGCTGGGGAAATCAGACATCCATGTGCAAAAGAATACAGCTGGACCCTTGCCTTACACCATATGCAAACATTAACTCAGAAGGGATCAAAGATCTAAACTTAAGAACTAGAACTATAAAATTCTTAGAAGAAACACTAGAGAGTCGTGACGGTGAATTGGCAATGATTTCTTGGCTATAAAACCGAAAGCACAGGCAACAAAAGAAAAAAAAATAGATAAACTGAACTTTGTCAAAATTGAATACATATATGCATCAACTTGTATGCATCTCTCTCTCCTTCTCTCTCTCTCTCACACACACACACACACACACGACTATTTTTTTTTTTTTTTTTTTAGCCTAAACACTCTCTCCATGTAAGTATGGGAGACGTAAAAGCACACCCGGCTCAAAATGACACTAAGAACCAAAAGGGGGAACACTCCTAGGTAATTATCCAAGAGAACTGAAAGTGTATGCCCACACAAAAACTGTTTATAGCAGCATTATTCACAATAGCCAAAAAGTGGAAACATTCCAAGTGTCCATCACTGATGAATGGATAAACAAAATGTGGACACAATGGAATGTTATTCAGCCACATAAAGGGATGAAATTTTGATGCATGTTACAACATGGGTGAACCTTAAATACAGTAGGCCAAGTGAAAGAAGGCAGACACGAAAGGACACCTATATTATATGAGTCCATTTATACGAAATGTCCAAAATAAGCACATCCATAGAGACAGTAAGTAGACTGCTAGTTGCCTAGGACTGAGGAGTTCTGGGGAAAGATGGAAAGTAATTGCTAATGGATATGAGGTTTCTTTCTGAGGTGATAAAACTGTTCTAAATCTTACTCTGATGATAGCTGCACAAATCTGTGAAAATGCTAAAAAAAAAAATCTGAAATGTACATACCTCAATGAGGCTGTTATTGGGGAAAGAAAGAAGAGAGAAAGAGAAAAAAGAGAAAGGAAGGAAAGAGAGAAAGAGAAAGAGAGAAAGAAAGAAGAAAGAAAAGAAAAAGAAAGGAAGGAAGAAAGAAAAAGGAAAGAAGGAAGGAAGGAGAAAGGGAAGGAGGGAGGACAAGCTGCTGTTACAGCCCTAAAAAGATCCTGCCTTAACTTATATGTTACCACAAAGCAAAATAAGAGGAACAGGAGAATCTATAAGTCAATAAAAAGAAGACTTCTATACCCAGGTAATAAATGACTCATACAAACCTAAAACAAAACAATTTGACATTTTAATTAGCACATGGACCAAGGTAAACAAGCAAATCGTTATCTCTTCTGAAATACCGAAAATATTAAGAGGGCCTAGGAATCCCAGGGTCAATGCTTATCTAAGGCCTTCAGAGCTTTTAATGGAAATCAGTCTAAGTCTAGAGTCCCAGCTTCTCCACATGTCACTAGTGAGTCCATGAATCTGTGTCTGCCCATCTCAGCTCCCTCCTGGGCACTGCTGCTTTCCCAGGGTGATCATCAAGCATCCACAGGGGGTCAAAAAACAAAATCCCTTTCACCATTAGTTTCCTTGCCAATGGGCGCATACTGTATGTCCTTAAATTCGCCATTACTCAGGGAGCCTCGTCTCATGTTATGTAACGTTACATAAATCTGAACTCTTTGGCATTCTCCTTTGGAAGACACATCATCCATTTCTGGAACTACTGAATCTCTCACCTTACCTCTTTTCTGGGCATATGATCTTCTGGTCAAGGACAAGCAGCCAAGGTTCTAATTCAATGGTGCTAAATCCACTAGTAACTCACTTTCAGATAAGAAAGTGATATACGTGAGAAAAACTACAATACTATCTGACTAGTGAAACTTCAAAGTAGAATGACAATGCAGCTAACACATTTACACACACCTCAAAACACAAACACATGCACCGACAAACCCAGTGGGCAAAAATCTCACAAAGGCAGAAGTAAGTAAACTGATAAAACCTAATCTACTTGGGGGGAGAACAGAGGAGCCTGGGAGTATTCAGAAAAGCAGTAACGCTTCCCCTCATTCATGGTTACCCTCACAATCTTTCTGACAACATACATTGAGAAACACAGCCATCTTATTTTGAGGAGCACAGATAAAGAAACTAGCTGAAAAGTAAATAACATTTACAAGTATGCTTCTCAAGCTTCATCCACAATAGAAAATAAAGAGCAGCTTAGATGCCCAACAGTAGGGGAGTGCTTAAGTAAACTCTGGTATAGTCACACAGGAAAACATGTTTTATCCCCCTGCAAAAAGCTGCATTGTAAACTGCGTAAATACATGGAAAAGACCATGCAAAATGCAAAACAGGGGAAGCACTAAGATCTTTCATGTAGAAGGAAATTAGTCTTTTTAAAAATGGATATTTTACAGTGACATAAATAAGAGTATATGGAGAGTAATAAATAGTCGATACTTTTTAGTGAAGCGCTTCTTTCAACTGGCATGTTTGTTGTTACACTGTAGTCAAGCTGATCAAATATACAAGAAAAATTATTAAATATACAACCTAAAGCTTCTAACACGATTACGAAAGGCAATCACCAAAGAAAACGCAGAACTCATCAAATTCTCTTGGTATTTTTTGCTGTTTTGACACAATTATTCTGGCTACCATTATCTGTTAATCATCTTCACATCACTAACCTAATTCAGCATTTTTTATAAACTGTTTCCAAGTCGGCAGCCAGTACACTGGCACCAGGCATGCAGACATTCAGGATCTGCAGAGCAAACCCAAAACACTCCTCATATTTTTGACAATCATAAAGAAAAAACTTAATATGTCCTGCTACTCTGTGTTCTCACTCAAATATTTGCAAGTTCAATGAAGTCCAGAAAATTCTCCCGAGTCCCTCACTCCTCAACTCAACACCTCTGCAGCATGGCCTGCCTGGAGGTCAATTTAGCATTTAACTAGACAACCCTTCCCCAGCAACCACAGCACACGTGCACACAAAGGCATCCATGGGAATGCTCACTTCAGCACTGCAACAGGAAACAGTGGAAATCAACATTTGTGTTCACCAGTAGGAAAATGGCTTTAAAAATTATGGTACAGCTATACAGTTGAATTCTACATAGCACTTCAACTGACATGAAAAATTTTCCAAGATCTATTATATGGAAAAAAGCAAAAGTTACAACATAGTATGTATTTTCTTTGGCCATTCTACCAGGTAGGAAATGTTCTGGGAGAATCCACAGTACACTGGAACCAACGCTACCTCTGAGGAAGAGGCTGGGGCTGAGAACTAGAATGGTGGTCACATGAGACTCCTGACTTGTCTGCAGTGTTTTGAGTTTTTACTAGGAGAATAAATTCATGCCCTACTTACATAATTATAACAAGAAAAATCTGTGAGTCATAAATTGCATGTGATTTACCTAACATTCCATTAAGGGAATTCAAATCTATATGAACACAGGTGGTCTGAATCTAATTGATAAAGGGCATTGCAGGCACACTGTCTTCACATCTACATTCAAAAACATACTTCCCTCTGCACCTCTCCAACAATATAAATGCTCTTCCTTGCTTAAAAACAACCCCAAACGCCCTCTCTGCCAAAAAAAAAAAAAAAAAAAAAAAGGAGGAAGAAAGCACTTTTAGTACAAGGCCAAATTAAAAAAAAAAATCTTACACATAATCTCAAATTCCTTAATAAGCATTTTTACTTTTAATCCAAAGAATAGTGTTACAAGGCCTCAGTCAAACTTTACCTCATTAAAATGATGTCTGTTGCCCACATAACTGTTTTGAAGTCGTTTTATTCACTCGGTCTGGTTTTAATCAGTACAGAAAAGTTAGTGGGGAGGCAAACCAATTCCATTTTGAGCATCAGAGAACCACATCTCATCTCCCACCCCAAAGAAGAATCCCTCCATTGCAATGGGGTCTGAGGGTTCTGAGCTCCCCAGGGGATTCTAATAATTAGCCAGGTTTGGGAACCCATGCTTTAAAAGATCCTTTTAAGCAGTACTCCTCAATTTGTGCTGCATATGAATTCTTTTTTTTTTTTTTAATATGACGTGAGAGCTACCACCCTCTACAGGGACCTATGAAATCAGAATCTCTGAGGAGTGGGTTTCAGTCATTAGAATTTTTTTTTTTTTAAACTTCCTCAAACCCTATGCTCAAGTTAACTGATCTAGGAGTTACCCTTATTACCTGTTTGGGTTGTAGGAAACACAGTGGCATGCCAGGGGAGATGGCGAAACGCCAACCCCGAGTTTTATTTGAAATCACAGGGTTAGGCTGATCAGAACAGACTCTCCATACACTGAGACCCATTATAGACTAGGGCTGGTGAGAAGCCCTAGTTTCAGGTAAAGATAAAGTCACTCCACTAGCTGTGATTCTACCATATGGCTACAAATCAGCCAAGTCCATAAGCAGAGTGGTCCTTAAATAAATGCATGAATATCTTCTCTGAGTAACACATTAATCATATGTACAACTTCGTGTTGGTCTACTGTATTCCTTATCACACCATAAGAAATCTAATCCATAATTAGATTCTATCAAATCAAACACAAATGAAAATTAAACTAGTCACATAAGTCCCAAAATAAATACAAACATTTGGAATAAAGAATTTTTGAAAATAACTCTTTAACCTTTTCCTTGTCGATATTCTGTATTGTCTGTTTTCTGACGGGGAGGTAATTAGGTTTCTCCATTGATTTCAGCCTGGAGGAAGTACTGGGGATTGAACCTGGGGCCTCTGGCATGCTGAGCATGAGCTCTACCACTTGAGCTATACCATACCCTTCCCCCTTCTTGTCAGTATTCTGATTAAAAAATGTTTTTCCATTTTTAAAAATCGTGGTAAAATATATATATAAATTTACCATTTTAACCATTTTTAAGTGTACAGTTCTATAGCATTAAGTATGTAACCTTATGTAACCATAACAACTATCCATCTACAAAACTTCTTCTAAAATCACTTTACTGAAGTATGATTGACATATAAAATATTTAATGTACACAACTACATTTGTGAAACTATCACCAATCAAGGCCAGAAACATACCCAATACCTCCCAAAGCTTCCCCTTGCCCCCTTTATTTACTGTTTTCTTTTATGTGTATGTTAAGAATAAATAACAAAAGATCTATCCCCTTAGCAAATTTTAAGCATATAATACAGTAATATTAGTTACAGGCACCATGCTATATTGATCTCCAGAACTCACTTATACTGCATAACTGAAACTTTGCTCCTGAACTTTTTAATCTTCCCCAAAAGAAACTCTGTACCTATTAAACACTAACTCCCCATTCTCTTCTCCCCTCCAGCCCCTGGCAACCTCTGTTCTACTTTCTGTCTCTATGAATTTAACTACTCTCCAGGTACCTCACAGAAGTAGAATCTTTCAATATCTGTCCTTTGTGACTGTTTTTTTTTTTTTTTCACTTAGCATGTCCTGAAGTTTCATTCATGTTTTAGCATGTACCAGAATTTCTTTCCTTTTTAACACTGAATGATACTTCGTTGTGTGTATATTAACATACTTTGTTTACCCATTTATCTATCAATAAACACTTGGGTTGCTTCGTTCTGATTTTTTTTAACTGTATGTTATTTTGAAGTCACATACAATAAAGATGAAACTTATATCACCAGCATTTCTTTGGGAAACAAACAAACAAACCCGTAAGCAGTCCACATTCTGGGCCATAAAACACACCTTACCAAATTTTAAAAATGGAAATCATATAAAGTACGCTCTCAGACCACAGTGGGATTAAACTAGAAATCAATAAAAAAAAAAAATAGCTGGAAAACCCCAAAATACAGTATTTGGAAGTTAAACACACAGTACTTGGAAGACTTAATACTTGGGAGATTAAATAAAATTTGGGTCAAAGAAGTCTCAAGAGATATTCCTAAATAAATGGAAGTAAAAATACAACTTACCAAAACCTGTGGGATGCAGGGAAAGTAGTACATAGAGGAAACTTTACAGCATCAAATGCAAATATTAGAAAAGAAGAGAGATCTAAAAATCAATTATCTAAGTTTCTACCTTAGGAAACTAGAAAAAGAATGAACAAGTTATACTCAAAGTAAGAACAAGAAAATAAATAATTAAAATTTGAGCAGAAAAGAGAAAAAAAATCAATGAAACAAAGTTGATTCTTTGAAAAGGTCCATGAGATGGATAAACCTCTAGCCAAATTAAGAAAAAAAGAAAGACACTAATTAACTAATTTTAGAAATAAAAGGTCTATTGCTACTGATTCTATGGATATTAACAGGATAATAAAGGAATATTATGAACAACTCTATGTACACACATTTGATTAACCTACTTGAAACAGACCAGTTCCTCGAAAGAGACTACCAGAATTTACACAGGAAGAAAAGAACAGTCCGAATAGGCTTGTATCTATTAAGGGAATTGAATCAACAACTAATCATCTTCTTAAAACAGAAAGCAGCAACCCCAGATGGGTTCGCTGGGGAAATCTACCAAAGATCTGATGAAGAAATCATCTCAATTCTCTACACTCTCTTCCAGAAAATAGAAGCATTTCTAACTCATTCTCTGAGATCAGCATCATCCTAATCCCCAAACCAGACAAAGACATTACAAGAAAGAAAAACTACAGACCAATATTTCTCCCTAACACAGATGTAAAAATCTTCAACAAAATATTAGCAAACCAAATCCAACAATGTACAAAAAGAATTACATACCATGACCAAGTGGGATTTATTCCAAGTGTGTTAAGACCAATTCAACATTCAAAAATAAATGTATGTCACATCAACAGGCTAAAGAAAACAAATCCTATAATTATAGCAAGGAGACACAGAAAAAGCATTTGAAAAAAATCTGACACCCAATCAAACACACTCAGCAAACTGGAAACAGAGGGGAAGTTCAACTTGATAAAGAACATATTATAAAAGTCTTACTGCTAACATCATACTTAATGATGAGAAGTTAGATGCTTTCCCACTAAGATTAGGAACAAGGCAAGATGTCCACTCTCACCACTCCTAATCAAATCATATTGGAAGTCCTAATGCAATAGGAAATAAAAGTTGGGAAGAAAGAATAAAATTGCTTTTGTTTGCTGCTGACATGAATACCTATGTAGAAAATCCCAAAGAAACAACAAAAAATTTCCTAGAACTAATAAGTTATTATAGCAAGGTTACAGGATACAAAGTTAGTAAAAGCCAACTGCTTTCTCATATATCATCAATAAACAACTGAAATCTGAAATTTAAAATGCAATACCATAAATAATATTTACCTCAGTGTTAAAAAAAAAACCCAGAACAGAAATACTTAGGTAGGTATAAATCTAACAACTTATGTTTAAGATTGATATGAAGAAAGCTCTGATGAAAGAAATCAAAGACTGAAGGAAATGCAAGGCTATTCCAATTCTTCCCAATTTTGATCTACAGATTCAATGAAATCCCAATCAAAATTCTAGCAAGGTATTTCGACAATATTCTAAAATTTATACAGAAAGACAAAAGATCCAGAATAGTCAAAATAACACAGGAGAAGAATAAAGTCAGAGGAATGACACTACCTGACCTCAAGATTCACTATAAAGCTAAAGTAATCAAGATGTGGTACTGGTGAAAAAGTAGACAAGTAGATCATGAAACAGAGTAGAAAGCCCAGAAAGAGACCTACACAAAATACAGTCAACTGATCTTTGACAAAGGAGCAAAGGCAATTCAGTGGAGCAAGGACGGTCTTTTTAGCAAACGGTGCTCGAACAATCGGACATTCACATGCAAAAAAAAAGTGAATCTAAACACAGATCTACCATCTTTCGTAAAAATTAACTAAAATGGATCACAGACCTAAATGTAAAACGCCAAACTATAAAACTCCTAGAAGACAACTAAGAGAAAATTTAGGTGACCTTGAGTTTGGCCATCACTTTCCATGCACAATATCAAAAGCACAATCCATGAAAGAAAACTGTTAAATTAGATTTCACTAAAAGTCAAAACCTCTGCTCTGGGAAAGACACTGTCAAGAAAATGAAAAGGCAAGCCACAGGCTGGGAGAAAATTTTTACAAAACACATATCCAATAAAGGACTGGTATCCAAAATATACAAAACTCTTAAAACCCAACAATAAGAAAATAACCCAATTAAAGGGATTAGCAAAACATGGAGTATAATCTATTAAAATATCGAGTGACTATGCTATACCCTTGAAACTAATATAATATTGTATAACCTATACTTCAATTTTTAAAATATCTGAGCAGATACTTCACTAAAGAAAACACAAGCATGAAAAGATACTGGACATGTCATTAGGGAACTGCAAATTAAAACAATGAGATACCACTACACACCAATTAGAATGGCCAAAAACCAAAACACTGATGACACCAAATGCTGGCAAGGATGTGGAGCAGCAAGAACTCTCACTCATTGCCAGCGGGAATGCAAAACAGTATAGCCACTTTGAAAGACAGTTTGGCAGTTTCTTACAAAACTAAATATACCATCCATCCAGCAATTTCATGCCTTGGTATTTACCCAAGGGAGTTGAAAACCTATGTTCACACAAAAACCTGCATACAGATGTTTACAGCAGTTTTATCTCATAATTGCCAAAACTTGAAACAACCAAGATGTCCTTCAATAGGTGATTGGATAAATAAACTGTTGTACAATGGAGTATTATTTAGATTTTTTTAAAAAAGCTATCAAGCCAGGAAAAGATATAGAGGAACTTAAATGCATATTGCTAAGTGAAAGTAGACAATTTGAAATGGTCACATACTGTATGTTTCCAATTATATGACATTCTGGAAAATACAAAACTATGGAGATAGTAAAAAAAATCAGTGGTTGCCAGGGGTTTAGGGGGAAAGAGAGGCGAATTAGCAGATGTAACACAGGGGATTTTTAGGGCAGTGAAACTATCCTGTAGGATACTGTAATGATGGATACATGTCATTACACATTTGCCAAAAGCCATAGATTGTAGTAGAATGTACAACACAGAATGAATCCTAATTTAAACTCTGGACTTCAATTAATCATAATGTATCAATACATGGCCCAACAATTTTAACAAATACATTCATTATAGGGGAAACTGGGGTGGGAGTGGAGGAGTGAGGGAGTATATGAGAACTCTGTACTTTTGCTCAATTGTTCCATAAACCTAAAACCGATCAAGAAAAAATTATATATATATATTATATATATAATATATATATATAATATATATATACACACACATTATAAATACACATTTATACATACATATATTTATACATATACATATACATATACATGTATATGTATATATATACCATACACACATATACACACCGCTTGGGGAGGAAAAATAGAGGACCAGTTATTTCAGAACAGAAAAGTCCATGAACATCTCCATTTCGCCAGGTCCCACACATGACCCTGCCTGCTGACTTCCCCAGAAGGGGTGACCACAAACTCCTAAGGAAGCTGAAGTCAAACCATGACCTAAAAGCTTGGTTCTGGTCATCTTTTAGGAGCCTTCCTTTATACAGCTGCTTGCTATATTGTTATTATATGTAAATAGTAACTTTTAAAATAAGTATCTGATCGGAGTTAAAGTGTTAAAAGATTTACTCCCAGTAGGAATCCTTCCCATAATGCTGTACTGGTTACATTAGCCTACGGTTAAAGAATATTAGCACAAGATGAAGAAACATAATCCAGATTTAATTTCAAGGGTAAACAAATGTATTACTCCTGGTTGTCGAGTTAAGGCTGTGAGAACTCTGTCTCCTGAGCAAAGGCTTCACAGGCCACATATCCACCGTGGTTTCCTTCACCTACCACAAGCTGAAAGCAAAGGTCAGCTGTGGCTGTGGGCCAAGGGCTCCCCTGACAGTACCGGCCACCGACCAAAGGCCGAGCACAGTTCACTCCGGAGAGAACTAACTGCCCTTTCCACACACCAGGCACTAGCTGCCCCAAAGCCACCTTCAGCTTCCTGAAGCCCACCTGCTTCTCTTCCCTTCGGGATCACAGATCATTAACAGAGCCAGTTAGAAGTTATACCCCCGTCTCAGTCTTACCCTGTTTTCCCTATGAGAACTGTACCCACAGGATAAGCAAATATCTGAGGAGGAAGTCTCCTTTTAGGAATGTTCCAGCTAACAAATGATCAAGAGAATAAGAATATCACAAGTTTACAACCTTAATAATGAACTAATATATACAGGCAATGATCATTAATGGCTACCAATATTACAAAAAGAAAGAATTCAGACATTAAGTGTCTTCTGGGAAAAGTACACACCACCATCTATGTATTTTTGCAAAACAAAGAAAAAATCTAAACAACTCTCTAGATCTAATTACAAACATATAGAAAATACAGGGAGACAACGCAAGATATTGACACTACAGGAATGCAATCAGCAAAACTCAGAAAGCAGAAGAGTCTACAGGAAAAACAACCCAGTTCCTTCAACAAATAAATTAATACGGGGGAAAACAGGTGGCAGAGAAAGCTGCTGATTAAAAGATTAAAAAGGCATTTCAACCAACAGTAATGCAAGAGACTCATTTGGATTCTGATTTGAACAAACTGTTAAAAAAAGATAATTATGGGACATTTGGGGAAATATAAACCTTGGCTATTTGATGCAACTAAGGAATTACTGTTAATTTGTTTAGGTGTAATAATGGTGATTATGGTTTCTTTTTAAGTTCTTATCTAGAGATTCACACAAAAACATTATACAAAATGATTCAACATCTGTAACTTGCTTCAAAAAAACGTGGGGTGGAAATGGACTGGAGTGCAGGTAAAACGAGTTTGGCCATGGGTTGATGACTGTTGAAGTTGCACGATGAGTACATGGAAGTTCATTATTCTATTCTGTCTACTTCCATACAGCTTTAAGTTTCCATAATAAAAAGGTTATAAGAAATGAAGTAGAGTAATTTCAGACCTCAAAATTCCTTTGAGAAAGGTCAACCATCATAGTAGATCCTGCTCCCCATCTATCTCAATTATGCTAAATATTACACAGTTGGCCCTCCATATCCATAGGTTTTGCATCCACAGATTCAACCAACTGCAGATCAAAATTTCAGTCTGAGGTTGGCTGAATCCACAGGTGCAAACTCCACAGATACAGAGAGCCAACTGTATTCACTGCTCTACGCCATATTATATAAGGGATTTGAGCACCCCCATATTTTGGTATCCGCAGGGGCTCCAGGAACCAAACCCCTGCAGATCCTGACGGAAGACTGTATATCCAAACTGTCCCCTGAGGGCTTATTATATGAAACTAATACAGTCAACTTTTCCTTTCCAACCCTCTACAAACTAACCCATCTTTCAAAACATTAGCAAAAATTTCCACTCTTACCAAAGTTTGCCCTTACCTCACTAGTCAAAAGCTACTTCTCCACTATATACAGTCCATCCAATCAGAGCATAACTTCTCAGAAGAGAGAGCATGCTTTACTGTCTTACTTCCCACAAAAAGCCTAGTCAGTGGTTTGCCTACAGCAGTTGATTAGCAACCAAAAAATGGGTGGATCATTCTGGTTTGTTCAGAGATGAGTCACAAAATCAACAAGGGATACAGAACCAAATCAGAGGACATGTTCACAAATTTTATAGGTCATGAAGAATGGATGAACATATTGTGATAGATCCATACAATTAGGAATGCTACTCAGCATTAAAAAGTAACAAACAACAGTGTTACACATAATATGGGTGAATCTCCAAAACATCATGCTAAAAGAAAGAAGTTAGACACAAAAGACTACAAAGTAAATATAATTTCATTTATTTGAAATCCTAGAAAAGGCAAAAGTGGTTGCCAAGGGCAAGGGATGGGGTAAGGGGACTGACTAACAGGCATGAGGATACTTTTTGAGCGATGGAAATGTTCTATGTGTTTTTCCTACATTTTGACTGTCGTGGTAACACAACTGTATATATTTCCAAAAGTCATCTATCTGTACAATCAAAATGGGTAAATTTTATTATAAGTCAGTCATAGTGTAATAAAAACTATTTATAAATCATAAAACTAGAATTGAAAATTACATATATATGTAATAGGACAGACCAACGGCTTTTACAAATTAAAAACACAAACATCTCCAAAAGAAAGATAGGCAAGGGAAATAAGAAACTGAAGAGAAAAATAAATAGCCAATTAATGTGAAGGCACTGCAAATGAAATCAGTAAAATACTATTTTTTGCCTAAAAAGTTGGCAAAAAAACTGTTTTCCTTTGTATTGGCATTTGTTTTTAAAACTGTAGTATGTCGCACTGGTGAAGATGTAAGGAAAATTGGAACTCTCACACACTACCGACATAAGAGTAAATTGATCCAATCTTTCCACAGGAAAATATGGCAAAAGCCTTAAAAGATACAAACATTTTCCAATCTAAAACTTTATCCTCAAGAAATAACCATGTGCCACGACAATTATGGAGAAATAATAGGCATTTAACAAATGGTGCTGGGACAACCTGATATTCACAGGCAAAAGAATGAAGCTGGACCTTTACCTCACACCATATGCTGAAGTGAATTCAAAATGGATCAAAGACCTAAATACTGGAGCTAAAACTATAAAACCTTAAAAGGAAACACAGGGGTTAACCGTCATGATCTTGGCAATGGTTTCTTAGATACTTAAAGCACAAGCAACAGAAAAAAATATAATAGATGAATTGAAATTTATAAAACAGAAAAAACAAACCTCTGTGCTTCAAAGGACAGTATCAAGAAAGTATAAAGACAATACACAGAATGGGAGCAATATCTACAAATTATCTATTCGATGAGGGTCTATTATCCAGAATACATAAAGAACTCTTACAATAAACAATAAAAAGACAATCTAATCAAAAATGGGCAAATAACTTAGACATTTCTCCAAAGAAGATATACATACGGCCTACAAGCACATGAAGATATGCTTAACACCCTTAGTCGTTGGGGAAATGCAATTAAAATCACAATGAGATGCCACTTCACACCCAACAGAATGGCTATAATCAAAAAGACAGATAATGAAATGTGTTGACAAGAACATGGAGAAACTGGAAACCACATACATTGCTGGTGGGAATGAAAAATATCGTAGCCACTTTATATGACCCAACAATTTCACTCCTAGGTATTTACCCGAGAAAAATGAAAACATGTACTCACACAAAAATTTCTGCATGAATGTTCACTATTTATAACAGCCAAAAAGTGGAAACAACTCAGATGTCCATCAACTGATAGATGAACAAACAAAATGTAGTATATTCACACACTAGAATATTCAGGCATAAAAAGGAGTGAAGTACTGATACATGCTACAACGTGACTAAACTTTGAACACATTATGCTAATTGAAAGAAGCCAGGCACAAAAGGCCATATATTATATGATTCCATTCTTAAGAAATGTCCAAAATCATAAATCCAGAGACAAAAAGTATGATTGAGGTTGCCAGGATCTGAGTGGGAAGGGTAGAGTGGGGAGTGATAATGGGTACAGGGTTTCTTTCCGTGGTGATGAAAATGTTCTGGAATTAGATAGCTGTGATGGTTACACAACTGTGTAATATTCTAAAACCACTGAACTGCACACTTTAGAAGGGTGAATATGATAGTATGTGAATTTTATCTCAGTGAAAATAAGTAGAAAAAAAAAAAGAAATAATCCTCTCTGGGGCAAAGGCTCAGCTAAAAGTATGTCTTTTATAAAAAACAAAAGATTGGAGACAAACTAAAGGTCCAGTTGGAGGTTGGTGAAATAAATTAAGGTGCATTCAATCAATGGAATACCATGTCCACACATGGTAGGTACACAGAGTCATACTAAACATAATGGGCTATTAAAAAATGCTGTCAAAATATATTTCATATGAAAGATTTTCGTCATTATTAATAATTTTTTTAAGTCAAAAAAGTATGTCCACAATATTCTGATGCCCTTCTCCCAAACAGAAAACAATCTTAGGATAAAAACCAATTCTAACTTCAGGCCTCTAGAGAATAAATTTCTGTTATTTGAAAAATTTTTCTTTAAATTTGAAAAAAAAATTTTAAGTATACCAATAGCGAAGTCCATTGACAGACAGAAAAAAGGAAACATATGTATACATACATTTAAAAGTGTAAAAATACTTACACCAAAATGTGTTAACAGTAGTTTTATCCTGGTAGTAGTATTATAGGGGCTTCCTTTGGTTTCACTGTATTTTCTAGTTTTTTGACAATTAGCATTTATTAGTCATATATAAAATATATATTGATTTTAAAAACAAGTATTCTAAGGAACAGTGGTAGTTAACATCTCAAACAAAGAAGAAAATAAAGGGTGAAAAACTAACTTTAAGAAATAAAGACATCAAATTTTAAAACCTCATCAATGACCTGACACTTAACTAAATCCAAATTACTAAAAGTTAACTTTTATAACTCCACAACCACAATCCTAATCATTCTTACCCTTGCTTTGGCAGAAATTTACAAGTCAATAAATTTGCAATTTATAATACAGACTGGACAGTGCTAAAAGTTCTGTTATTTTGGCCAAATCAAAACAGTGACTACAAGGGACTGGTAAGGGAAAAATCAAAGACCAGGTTCCAATTTTCAGTCCAGAAAACGGTTCCAATGAAACAGAGGTTATTCCAGCATAGATTTGAAGATAAAGTATTTATTCTACACAGTCTGAAGACATTGTTCAAATATAAAAATACTGTAAACAAACAAACCAACCAACAAAAAAACCACCACTAACCACAGGGTTTACTAGCCAAAATATAGCCAAGCCAACAGAAAATAAAGTTTACTCACAACATATGAAAGGAAGGACTCTAAATTTTGAAATCAACTCTGCAGTTTACCTTTCTATATGTTTTTAGAAAATGAAAATAAAGCTCTACTTTATACTACTGAGAAAAATCAACGTGTAAAGGAAACATTCAAAGTAGTTCAAAGATAAAGAGTTAAAATGATACTGCTAAGAATAAAATGAAAGCAAATTGAAAATAAGGCCCTTTTAAGTCAATTTTACTTAGAGATTTAATTAATTGTAGACATTCTCAATACTGCCAAGAAGTTTTTAAAATAAAAACTAAAACTAAAATTAGGTAGAGTTATCTCTGAGAAAGCTGATATGATAAAATCACAATCAACTATCACTACCCATATTAGAACAGCTAAAATAAAAAACACCGATAATACCAAATGCTGGAGAGGACACAGAGAAACCAGATCTCACATACATTGCTGGTAGGCATGTAATCTGATACAGCGACTCTAGAAGAGAGTTCAGCAGTTTCTTTTAAAACTAAACATGTACTTACCAATGACCCAGAACTATGGGGCATTTATCCCCCCAATATGAAAACTATGTTCACATAAAAATGTGTACACAAATGTTTATAGCAGCTTTATTTGAAATAGCCAAAAACTATAAACTCTTCTGGAATGTACTTCAAGTGAATCATTAAACAAACCATTGTACATTCAAATTTTCGAACAGTACTTAGCATTAAAAAGGAAGGAACTATTGAGACATGCAACAATTCGGATAGATCTCAAAGGAATTAGGGTAAATGGAAAAAAGCCAAAGTAAAGTACTATATGACTCCATTTATATAACATTTTCAAAATGAAAAAAATTATAAACATGGAGAACAGACAAGTGGTTGTTCACGGTTAAAGCTGAGGGTGTGTGTGTATGAAAATAAAAGGACAGCATGAGGGATCTTTGAGGTGATGGCACAGTTTTGTATCTTGATTGTGGTGGTGGTTACACAAATCTACAAGGGTAAAATTGCACAGAACTAAACACTCATATACTACACAAGTGAGGGCATATAAGACTGGTGAAATTTGAATAAAGGCTATGTATTATAACAATATGTTAATTTCCTGGTTTTGTAATTAAACTATAGTTATGTAAGATGTTATCACTGCATGAAACTAGGTGAAGGGAACATGGGATCTTTCTGTACTATTTTTTGCAACTTTCTGTGAATCTATATTCCGAAACGAAATGTTTAAAAAAAAATTAGGGGCTATGCATAAGAAGGTTAATATAACAAATACAAAAGGTTTTATAGCACAGGGAAATATATTCAATATCTTGTAGTAGCTCACGGTGGAAAATAAAATGAAAATGAATACATGTATGTTCACGTATGACTGAAGAATTGTGCCGTACACCAGAAATTGGACACAACATTGTAAACTGAGTATAACTCAATTTTTAAAAAATTTAAAAAAAATACAATACAAAAGGTTTAACATAGCATATATGGAACATGATAAACAGGCTCCATGAGCACTCTGATTTTATAGAGCACTTTTAATTTAATAAATCACCTAATTCAAAAACACTGGTTTCTGCATACTATTCAAATTATTTCAACAGAAAGCATGACTTGAGCTAGAATTCCAGAGTTTAGTTACCAGATACCACATGAAGTCTCTTACGCTCATGGCAAGATTTTTTTCACACTCTGAAACTGTTCAAGTCATTAAGGAGCCAGTGCACAATGAAAACGTCCCCACATTCAATTTTCTTCCCAAAATCTTTAGCTCAAACTTCCACCGGGCCCAAAGACCACAGTATACAAAGATCTCTAATATCATCAAGTAACTTAGAGGATGTATCACCTGCTGTCTGGGTTCAAATTAATAAAAAGTCGAGCTCAACGCCATTCTCAATCTCAATAAAGATGCTCTTAGGAAAAAAAATAATTTCATGTCATGGTTAAAATCAATTTAAAGACTTTTGGTGTTCTGTAGCAGCTGTCAAGTATTCTGAGGGTTAGCAAGAACATTCTACTGGCCGTCCTTTGAATTCCTGAAGCAGGCTGAGCTGTCCAGCCAGTTCTGCAGTTAAGAGCCCAAATAGGAGTCTCAGACCAGCTGCTGGGAACTGGACCCTAATTCTTCAACTAAGCTTCTTCTTCGGCCCATAGGCCCGTCAAGATTACTCCATACCTATGCGTGTTCAAGTGATTAATACACACAGCCTCCAATGCAGTGGGTGTGATCCTGAAATAGTTTCCTCCACTAAATGTTACTCTAAAGGATTCCACAGAAGGAAAAATAGAAAGCTGAGTAAAATCATACAACAGCTTGCTTTTCTACTTCCCATAGAAAAGCGGCTTAACTTTTTCTCCGTTTCAGCAGGTACAAGAATACCTAACCACGACTATCTGATCAGTCCAGTGTCAGTAAGGGAGCCCTTGAATTTTCTTCCCCTGGACCCTTCTGGACTCTTAACGCTAGAATTTACCAGTAGGGGTTTCATGGAGGAAGTTGTGACACAAGGCCATCTATCACACCAGGTCCAGAAATGTTCTAATACACACTCCCTCCCCCTCCGTACCTTAGACTTTTCTAGTATCCCTTTCCCATGCTTCCTTTCCTGAAAAAACTAAACCTTCCGTGTGAACCCAGGGTAGACTCCAAAAAGCTCTAGGCATTGTTTCCTTTTGCCTTTCAATGACTAAAAACTTTATAGGTGTTGAAAAAAATTTTGCACTAAAATGCCAATGATTCTGACAGTGACAGTGTTCACTGCTACAGATTTTAGAAAGATGAGTCGTGGCATGGAAACAGCTTAGCTGAACACAGTACACTAGATTTTGGGAAATTCTCAATTATGAATTACAATGTTAGTGTAGAATCTACACTGCAGGAAACCTAATGTCTTCTCGAAAGCATATTCCAACACCCCAATGCAGTAAAATTCAATAACCTGAAGGTCCTAGTTCACTAAAGAATTAGTGTGGACTACATTTGCAAATGCATAGAAATTATATTTAGTAAACCCCTGGAATAAGGCCTCTAAATTCTTTCACATTAATCTGCCTGATCGCTTTGGGGCCCAGCACTGACACCAATCCCACTGATCATATTGTGTAGAAATAGTTAGAAGGAGGCCATAATGCCAGCGCTGAAGAACAGGGTCAGCATCTCAGACGTACTGTGACACAGTATACAACATACATAAGGAAGGACACCACCTCGCTGCAGCAAAGACAACTCTATCTCAGCCCCAAATTTCAACTCACCGTGAGACAGTTCTATCTAAACATCTTCAAACCTTTTACTCCAAACCAACAGTCCTAACCCTTATTTTCAAAAATAACACCAACATTTCCCCAATCACTCAAATTCAAAGCTGTAGAGTCATTATTAAAAGCATGAAGGGAGTCAGAATCCTTTAAATCCTTACCTTGTAGTACCTGTCACAGTCAGTCTTTCCCATTCCTATCCCCATCATCCCAGTTCAAGGATTATTCCTTAAACCCAAGTTTCTCAGCAGGGACATCTTGATGTCCCACAGCCAAATTCAAACTCCAAAGTATTATTTTGAACAAGTCATCCAAGCCTTGAAAAAAAAATCTACAGATTTCGCAGTGCAGCCAACACAAGCCTGTCCTCACGAGCTTGGATAAGCACCAAGCACTTCGACGAGAAGTTTCTGGACATTACGGCTCAGGACCAGGGATTCTGAATCTCCAGAAGTTTCCCGTATTTGCTGCTTTTTGTCATCTCTTCTTTCCCCATGGTGATCAAATCTTTGAAAAGAAAAGGCCTTATAGCTCATTTTCATGGAGCAGGTGGACTACTTCCTACACCACAGCCAGGCCTTGAAGGGGAAGGAATCCCAAGAAATAGAACAAGTGAAAGTAACTTTAAAAAGATAAAAAGGAAAGCACACAAACTCCCTGGCTCTGTGGCTACGTGGGGAAGAAGCCTGAGATGGTAAGCCCAGGTGAGTTTTAATTATGAAAGAGGACCATGAAGACATCAGGACGAAATCCAAATATCTTACTCTACACTTAAAAAATGTCCATCTTACCTCAATTTAAAAAAAAAATTATTTCATTTTAACTAGTGACCTAATGGGTAAGGGAAAACATATACATAAAAGGAAAATTAAACGTAAGCAAGCTATACCAAGAGCATGAAACAAGGACTACAAGATTTCAGAGGAGGAACCTGAAAAAGCAAGAAGGTAGGCAACTAAGTCAGGATTTTGAACTGTATCTTGGAGTGTTCAGGCAGTAAGTGAAACAGTCTGGCCAAAGCAGAGAACACAGAGAGATCAAAGATGTGAGATGGAGTGTATATGTGGCACAGTTCTAGTCCACTGTTCATATGCCTTTTCTTCCTCTCTGTCTCGGCAGTCATGTCAGTTCAGAGGCCAGGGACCACCATAATTTGTTAACCTATTAGCTCAATGTGAATCTCATCCCAAGAACTCAGAATAGTCTTACTCTGTCTAATTTCAGAATAGCATAACATTGAGGTGCGCTCTGAATTCAGGGTTTTTTGAATACCTGTATTAAAAACAGCAAAACTTTTATAAAAGTCAAGAAATAAGGATCCATCAGTCAAAACAAGAATTTTTAAGCACCCAGACACACTTAATAAAATAAAAAAGTCTGTAACTGCTGACATCCTTTAAAGGAGGAGGCAAAAGAATGGAAAGTCTGATGAAGTGATAAGCAGTTTTAAAACAGGTTTACAGTCAGTTTTTAAACAGTAATCCCTCTGGGAAATGAAAATTCCTTTCTTTAATCCTTTTGAAGGCAATATAATATTCGAATCAGGAACAAGACTACCTAAGTTGAAATGCGAACCTTTTACAGTATCCTCCACGTTAAATACCAAGTAGAGGAGAGAATTTCTAACCTATCAAAAAGAGAGGCAGCCAGTATTTTGGATTTATAATCTATCTTTGCTAAACATATATGCAGAAGCTTTGGGGAAACAAAACTAGGGAACTTCAAGGTTTTAGTTGGCAGTGATTACTTCACTGGAGCTTATTCCTGTGAAATGAAACTACCAGAATCCCTCAATATCAATTTGTTTGTCACTAAACCACAGGTTTATGCTTTATCTTGGAAATGCTAACAGGGTGGAACTATGAGCCTTTTATTAAAACGAGATGACCATGGAGAGCGCCCTTGAAGCTTAGCAACAGAGGACTCAACCCCAAAAGGTTCCCTTCTATAAAGTAAGGACAGGTTTGATATGTACCCCAGGGCCAATACTAAAATGCTTGACTATATTTTCCATAAAAGGTGGAAGTTGTAATAGTAGCATATAGCAGACACCAGCCCACTAGAAGCAGATGGAACCCACCAACTCATTTTACCCAAACCTTCAAAAAGGTACACAGAACTGTCTCTGCTTGCCAAAGCAGGGCAAATCTGAATGGGTGGATCTAAGAAAAGGTTTTGCCAGGGATTACTAATGGCAATTTCTTTTGCCTAAGATAGCCCCCAATGTAAAACAGGATTGAAAAATGAAAGGCAATTTTAAAGCTCACTCTCCGTATTCAAGCTAAACACACACACAAACAAGGCCTCAAAGCTTTATTTTACCAAAAACAAAACAAACAAAAACCAACAACTCTGTAACGATTCCAGCACAAGGCTCTTCCAGAAGGGAAATCTGGCTGGATTCCCTGCTTATGTACATAATTCACCAGGGGTCAGGTAAGATTCCATTTTGTAACAGCTGAACTTTAAACAGAAAGTCATTAGTGGGGCAACATTCACTCATTAGCATAAAGTTACCCCCTAGAAAGAAAAGCATTGCCTGTCTCTGCCAGATGACTACTTTACAGTGAGAAACTAGGACCAAGGACCATGAACTCCTAGAAAGTTCTATCCGCCTCAGAAGAAGAGCTCACCATCTCCACCAGCCTAAACTTAACTGTCTCCACATTCCTCACTCCCCACAGAGGAAGGCATCGATAACAGGGAATTTTAAAAAATAAGAAATAAAAAGAAGAGCCAAAGGGTCAATAGCAGGCAAAGCTTTTCAGGGCTGACATGATTCCTGTTTGGGATTGGGGGAGGGGGAGGAGCTTTTCTGGATGTTTCTATTCTTGGCAAGGAAAGCACCTCCAGGTCCTGTACCGTCAAAAGGCACCAACCCAGGAATGTTCTCAGGGAATGAATGATTTGCCTGTGCTAAGCGACTTCATTTTGGGGTGTGATGATGGGAAGCAAGGTGGGGAGGGCTAGAGAGCTGAAGTGGGGAGTAGGGGGAAGATGTGTTTGACAGGGGAATGGGAGAAACGAGTGGATGGATAAGAGGGGTCCAGGGAAGATGTAGACGGTTAAGAGGGAGGATGTGGATGACTAAGGGAGGTGAGGGGAAGCTGTGGATGGCCGACGGGATGTCCAGAAAAGGCGTGGAGCTGAGGGGGAGGGGGGTAAGGTATGGACCGCTAAGGAAGATTGGGGGAAGGTGTGGATGGTGGAGGGATGGAAGGATGGCCATCAGTCCCCTGAGGACCAACAATGAAGGGAGGCCGGGGGCTGGCCTCACCCAGGCTCCCCCCAAATTCCCCTTCTGTGGGCGTGTGCTCGGCTGCGCGTGTGCAAGGGCCAGGCCACCAGGCCGCAGGGCCACCACTCACCCCACGACTCCCTGGTTGTAGTTCCTCCGCTTCCACGGGGTCCCGCTGTACACTCCCCCGCTGCCGTCGGCCCGACCGCCCCCCGCGGCCCGCCCTCCGCTGGGCTGCAGCAGGCTGTAGTTGAGTCCGTAGGTGCTGGCCTTGTTGTCGCGCTTCCTCTTATTGCTGCTGCCCGAGGCCGGGTCGGCGGGCTCCGGGGCGGGGACGGCCGCCGAGGGGTGCGGGGACGGGGACGCCGAGGGGGACGGGGACGCCGAGGGGCCCGCGGCAGCTCGGCGAGCCCAGGCCGCGGGCTGGTGGTGGTTGTTGTTGTTGTTGGTTGTCTCCAGGGGCAGGAAGTCCCGCTGCTCCGCCGGCTGCGCGTGGCCGCCCAGCAGGCGCTCCCCGGAGCGGTACATGCCGGCCGGGGCCGGGGCCGGGGCCGCGCCGCCGGGGCTGCCGGTACTGCTGCCGCTCCCGCCGGTGGCCGTGCTGCTGCCGCCGCCGCCGCCACTCGCGCCGCCGCTGCTGTGACAGTGGTGGTTGAAGTAGAGGTTCCTCAGTCCCTGGGTCGTCTCCCAGATCTGCATCCACAGACTGTTGGACGGTCCGAGCTGCTCTGGCTGGAACCAGGCGATCCTCGGATCCATCAAACGGCGGCGGCCGCTGTCCCCGCCCCTCCCGGCTGCCCGCAGGGCCGCCGCCGCCGCCGCGCCTTAGGCGCACGCCCGGCCTCGGCTGCTGCTGCTGCTGCTGCTGCTGCTGTGCTGCTGCTGCTGCTGCTGCTGCTGCTGCTGCTGCTGCTACCACCGCCGCTCAGGGCCCGCCGCGGGCGGCGCGGTCGCGCAGGGAGCCCGGCCGGCGCCGGCGGCGTCGCACCCGCCCTCGGGGGCTCCGCGGGCCCTCCCCCCTCCCTCCGCCCCTCTGCCGAGCCCCTGTCACCGGGGTCCCCGTGCAAATGGCGGCGGCAGCGGAGGCTCGAGAGAAGGGCGAGTGTCGGCGGCGGCGGCAGCAGCGGCGGCGGCCGGACGCGCCTGCTCGGTAGCGTCCCCGCTACTCCGGCCCCGGGGCGGGGCCTCCTCCGGCTCCGCCCCCTCGCCCCGCCCCCGTCCTGCCCCCCCACCTTCCCGCGCTCGCTCCGCCCCCGCCGCGCCGCGCCGCCGGTCCAGCCCTAGAGGCCGCGCCGTGCGTCACAGAGGCCGCGGCGCGGCACGGCGTGGCCTGCAACTGCCTGGGCCAACCGTCCCCGCGCCGGCTACGGAGGGCGTCGCACGTACCTGGGCGTCCCAGCACCCCTGAGGCGCGTGCCGCCGCCGTTCTTAGTTTCCCAGTCCCTAGACTGGTGAGACCAGACGGAGGTCGCCACCAGCTCTCCGAGGAATGGATTGTGGGAGGTGCCGCCCCGCCCACTGTCCCCTCCCCCACTACGCACCCAGAGGACCTCCCCCGTCGGCTCCTCTGACCCCTCCCGAAATCTCCTCTCTAAGCACCGTTCCAGAGGGGAGAAAATAGGCCCCCTCCCAACCCGAACATGTGCCCTGGACCCTGCCAGGACTCAGGCTTCGCTGGTTCCTCTGCTGCCGGGCCGCCCCGCTACTTGCAGCACCGGCCCTGCCGCACCCTGGCCAATGTTGGGAGCTGCAAGTTTTGGTGGAGGGTACCCCCACCCTAACCCGAGACTAGAGAAACCTGCGTCCACCTGGCTGGAAGCGCTTCTTCGTAAAGTGTGTAAGCCATGGGCTCAAAACCACCATCACATACCCCAAACCCACTTTACACAGGCAGGCACACATAAACATGAACCAATACACAGACACGCACGGAGACAGGCACCCTAGCTACTCAGCGTGTAATGAAACTTCATTTCCCCTAAGGTGCACCAGCAACCATGAAAAACCCTTCCTAGTTCAGAATTAAAGAAAATCCCAAACCTTTTAAGCCTAATAGGAGGATCATATTTTTGGCATCAGTAGTGATTTAAGACAAGGTGATTATTTGCACATCTTCACAAACCCTGTGGTAAAAAGACAAGGAAAATGTAACTAAGTATTTTAAATCATCAAGAGAAAAAAGGAAAATAAGTGAGTACGTTTCATATGTGTCCTCTAAGATTGGTCCGAAGTCCAGAACGAGTTCCTAACGTCCGATTTTGGCCTATTTTGGGAGCTCAATATCCTGGAAAGGTTTTTTTGGCAAAGATAAAAAATTACCAAATTACCAAGCATTGCTCTACCTTTTTTCTTGCTGAAAGAATAACATGGACATAAATATGAAAAATACACAAAAAAACCTAAAGAATTTTGGTTCATTCTATTTGTTATTGCTTTACTATAAATCAGTATTGAAAATTTTCTCAGAATGAAATTTGCTATGTGCTGAGAATTACATAGCCAGGAAAATGAGTAGTGATTTTTTTATGCTATTCTCATTGGCAAATTAAACAAAAAGCTTTATATAGAAATAGGTTTCTTTTCAAGACTTCAAATTTGTTTTAAAACTTCAAATGAGAAAAATGCAAAGCTGAAAAAAGTAAACATTGTCAAGTTCCCACCATCTAGAAAGTTATTACTATGAAGACTTTGTTAAACACTCTTCAGAAAAATTACTCCACGCATAAGTACGTGTCAAGATAGTCCTTATTTTTACTTATTTTAAATCTCACTCAGTCTTTAAAAATATTTTTTCAAATGTCCAAGAAGCCATTAACTGCCAGTGGTGTCTAAGACCAAAAAAAAGTATTCAAAATTAGCAGTACTACATATCAGAAATTAATATTTGTTATATTTGAGTGCTTGTTTCTTTAGGCAAAACTTAAGAACTAGTAAAGTATTAGCAAAATGATAAAATGAATTAATATACATAAAAGTACTCTAAAATGTGGGCTGAAAGGCAAGACATTACTGTTCTTGTTCACCTGCAGGCAATCCTGGTTAGCTCTGTAATGCATCCATGTTTCAAGGCATTCATTCAGTAAATCTTGGTTGAATGTCTATCATCCTTGCAGAACTGAGCTAATTGCTCTGGAGGAGATAAATAAGCAACCAGGGCCTTTGGCTGCCTTCCAAGAATTTACTGTCTGGTTAGGGAAGCAAAAAAGGTAAATATTTAAAGTCAAATTACTATTCATTCATTTAATTCAACAAATACATCTTGAGCAACTACTATGTACCAGAATCTGGGGATACAGCAATGAACAATACTGATGAGGTACCTGCCTTTGTGAAGCTTACATTGTAGTGAGTAAGGCAAGCATATAAGATGATCAGACAGTGGTTAAGTGCTATGAAGAGAGAGAAAGCAAACTAAAAGGATAGTGACAGTGTGCTATTTTTAGATGGGCTAATCAGGGAAGGCTGCTCTGAGGAAGTGATATTTGAGCAGGGACTTAAGTGAGGGAGTGGACCATGACCATCTAAGGAATGATCCCTCAGATAAAGGGAATAGCAAGTGTAAAGGCCCTGAGGCAGGAATATACTTTGTGTGCAGGATGATAAGGCACTGTAATTGAGTGTTGTATGTGTTCCATGGTATAGAATCCTAAAGTATCTCTTCTGGAAGTTTCCTCAAAAATCATCTAGTCTAAAGTAAAACAGTAGGGAATTTTAAATGCACAAAAATATATTTGCTTTCTCCAACAAATCTGCAATGTTCTGTCTCAAAGTAATCTGCATCCACAGAGAAAGACTACACTAATTTCAATAGTATATTTTGATTACTCAACCTTTTCATTTTGCTATTTAGAGCCTTTCATTTTGCTATTTAGAACATTACATTCTTTAAAACCACCTTCATTAAATTGATGAGCAAAAAAACACAGCCATCAAAAACCCAGACATTTTCCTGCCTAATCTAATGTCCTATTCATTCTCAGTATTCTTGTTCTTAGGGAGGAAAATACTGAGTTGATGGTCTCAACTTGCAAGATTTACTGAAACACCAAGATTCTGTAGAGTAAAAATTGAGTAGAGAAATGAGAAGCAAGTTACCTAAGAATCAGGCAAATTTAAATATGATTGTGTTGATTTATTAACTTGAAAAAAACAGAAAGGGAAATGCATATACATACTTACTACATGGTGTTATTAGTAATTGTCATTATAATTAAATCTTAGACAGTGTGTGATTATATTACTCCACTCCAGAGTTAACAAAACCATGAATAATAGTCACATAGTTATAGTTGTTAGTATTTTTCTGTGTTTAGGAAATGAAGTATTTGCACCAGGTATTAATAATCTTGAATTTAGGCACAATTTACTGCTTTCCCTTTTTTGCACAAAATATACACCATTGTACCGTGTTTTCTTCCTCCTTCGTGAATACAAAGAGGATTCCAATTAGGGAAATAATTTTCAATGAGACTTCAAAATAATAGGCAGTGTGGAAGCCTGTATTTTGTTCTGAACAGCGAAAATTTCTTCCATTCCCAACTGTTTTAGAAAAAAAATTGCTCAAATTGTCTGCATTCTGGGATCTTTGGAGTCAGAGTGCGTGTGTCTGCGTGTGTATGTACATGCCTGTGTGTATGTAAGAGCTTTACAGTATAATTTCTATACTATAAAATTCACTCATTTTAAGTGTACAATTTAATGATTTTTACTAAATTTACAGAGTTGTGCAACTGTCATCACAATCAATTTTGGATTATTTCCAACCCTAAAAAGATCTCTAGGGCCTATTTGCTGTCAATCCCTTTTCCCAGCCCTAGCCCCAGCCCCAGCCCCAGCCCCAGCCCCAGGCAACTACGAATATACTTTCTATCTCTGTGGATTTGCCTTTCTGGATAGTCTGTGTTTTGAGTGGTGTTTCCATAGAATTTGACTATGGTAGCTGCCAAAGCCCCCACAAAGAATTGCTTGCCTAGCCTCATGGACAATGGGGGAATAAAAACACTGCCCAAAAGGGCATTTTCTCATAATTTTTGACCAATCTGTAAAAAAATCCAGACATTTTTCAGATTCAAGTTTCCACGAGGCTATTAAGGCAACTCCTCTCCCATTCAGAAGGGAAGTACCATCCTCATCCATGAGCAGGCAAAGCAGGTGATGATGGTCCCCAGGCAACCACTCTTTGGAGATAAAGCCCAGAAACTCAGCCAAGATCCAATATTCAAATAACTCTGCATTTTACCACTTTTTTTTAACTGATCACTGCAGGGCAGTCTGTGGATGAGGGAGAAGACCCCAGGTAAGATGATCCTGCCTAAGATGGTGCTCACCCCCAACTGCTTTTGTCACCTGTCATTGAATGGCCCAAGCAGAGAAATTCCACTTCTAAAGACAAAGCCTTAGAGGGGAGGGTATAGCTCAGCGGTAGAACACATGCTTAGCATGCATGAGGGCCTGGATTCAATTCCCAGTCGTCCATTAAATAAGTAAATAAGTCTAATTACCTCCCCTCTAAAAAAAGAAAGCAACAAAAGCAACAAAGACTCTTACTAAAATTCAAAGGCTCACTCTAGAACATTCTCTTTCTAGAACCTACATAACTTAAAATGCAGTCCAGAACTTCTCCTCGAAGCATAGGTAATTGGTATGATGGCTAATTTTATGTATCAACTTGACTGACCATGGAGTGCCCAGATTAAGAATTTCTGCTGGGTGTGTCTGTGAGGATGCTTTCGGATAAGCTCAGCAAACATTTGATTTTAATCAGTGGACTCGGTAGATTGCCCTCCCCAGTGTTGGTGGGACTTATCTTATGGGTTGAGGGCCTGAATAGAACAAAAAGCAGAGGAAGGAGGAATTCCTTTTTTCATCCCTTGCTGATTGAGCTGAGACATCTCATCTTTTCCATCCCTTGGTCTGGGATTTACGCCATTGGCATCCCTGGTTGCCAAGCATTCAGACTTGGACTAAATTATACCACTGGTTTTCCTTGGTCTCCAGCTTGCAGACAGCAGATCATGGGGAACATCTCAGTCTTCACAATAGCATAAGCCAATTCCTCATAATAAATCTCCATATATCTGGTTATATATGATACATACAATAAGTCCAAATAATAGATAATATATACATCTTCCTGGTTCTGTTTCTCTGGAGGACCCTGGCTGATACAGAAGATTGATGCTGAGAAGTTAAGCGTGCTGCAGTAACAAAAAATACCAAAAAATGTGGAAGCAGCTTTGAAAATGGGAAATGGATAGACACTGGAGGATTTTGGAGATGCATGCTAGAAAAAACCTACACCAGCACAAATGGCCCTTTGAAGGTCATTCTGGTGACAGCTCAAAATAAAGAGGAGATCTGTAGAGAAAGTCTGTCTTCTTTGGGAATACCCAAGAAGTCACGAACAGTATGTTGGTAGAAATACAGATGGTAAAGGACATTCTGCTGATGTCTCAGATACAAATGAAGAGCATGTTATTGGAAACTGGAGGAAAGGCCATCCTTGTTTTTGTGGCTGAGAACGTGGCTGAATTGTGTTTGTGTTCCAGTGTTTTGTGGAAGGTAAAACTTGCAAGTGATGAAATTGGATATTTAACTGAAGCAATTTCTAAAAAAAGTGTTGAAGGTGTGGCTTGGCTCCTCCTGGCTGCTGATAGTAAAATTCAAGAAGAGAGAAATGACTTAAAGACAGAATTGTTACGCAAAAAAGGAAATAGAACGTAGTGATTTGGGAAATTCTCAGCCTATGCATATTGCAAAAAAAGAGAGAGAGGGAGAGAACACTAATGTCATGGCCAAGCAACCACTTGGGTCATTGGGAAATGACTGGTTGTGAACCACTAATCAGCCACTTCAGGAGGAAAACTGCTGGTCTGAACTGAAGGAGAATGAAATGGGAAGGAATGAAGGAAGGCTGTCAGACTTCATGGATTGTACAGGATGAGACCATAGAGATATTTGGCTGAGATCATGTGCTATTATATTCTTCAAGACAAGGAAAGAGTGACCCCAAAAGAGATTCAGAGATCATCAGGGCTGCCTCCTTGGTTTCAGAAAAGGGGACCATTGCCTTGCTTCCAACAGGCCAGACAGCCTCTGCCCAGACCAGGGAGGGGTAGGGCTGCCTAGAGTTGTGGGGATGGGACTTTGTGCCAGAGCCCTGGAGGCTGACTTCTACCTATTAGAGCTACAGAGGCAGTATGGTCACCCCAGTGGAGGTGGGACCACTGCCCCAGTGGGTCAGAAAGGTGAGATTTCTGCCCACATAGACCTGGAGGGGAGAGCATGGAGCCTTAAAAGCTTATGGAGTTTGCCTTGCTAGATTCTGGACTTGCTTGGAATCCATCACCCCTGCCTTCTTCCCTATTTCTACCTTTTAGAATGGGAATGTCTCTTCTATGCTTGTCCGATCATCGTATTTTAGAAGCACATAATATGGTTTCACAGGTTCATAACTGGAAAGGAATTAACCTCAGGATGAATCATACCTACAGTCCAACCCATACCTGATCTGGATGATATTTAGATGAGACTTTGGACTTCAGAGTTGATGCTGGAATGAGTTTAAGACCTTTGAGACTTGGGGGATGGAATCAATGTATTGTGCATGTGAGAGGACATGAATTTGGGGGAATCCAGGGACAGGATATTATGGATTGAATGTTTATGTCTTCCCAAAATTCCTGTGTTGAAACCCTACTCCTGGATGTGATGGTATAGGAGTAGGGGGGCCTTTGGGTATAGGATTAGGATTAGATGAGGTCATGAGGGTGGAGCCCTGATGAATGGGATTGGTGCCCTTATAAGAGGCATAGGAGAACGTGCATCCTCTCTCTGCTCTCCACCACTTGAGGATACATGGAGAAATTGATAGTCAGCAACCTGGAAGAGGGTCCTCACCGGAACCTGACCGTGCTGGAACCCTGATCTTAGGCTTCCAGCCTCCAGAAGTGTGAGAAAGAAATTTCCATTGCTTGTAAGCCACCCTGTGGTATTCTGTTATAGCAGCCTGGACTGACTAAGGCACTCGGTCATGAAAGAAGTTTCCAAAGCCCCTGTGGAGAATCCAGTTTTACTCTTGTTCTTGTCCTATGTTGGGAGTCACCTTCTGTTTTATGCCTATCAGACAAGTTTGGTCTTCCTCCCAACAAAACCGTTCCTACTACATTTAGACAACCTCCAGAACACATCCCAAGCCCATTCACTTCCCTCTACTCCCATCCTGTCTGCTGAGTCCTGGCCACCAACACTTGTTGCCTCGGCCACCACAATACCTTTCCCAGTGGGGTCTCAGAGTGTCCACACTTAAACTTCTCAATTCCACATCTCACAGCACCCAGGCTGAAATTTTTAAAATATGAATTTGACTATATCCTCCTTCTTAAAGTGTATAATAAAATCAAACTCTAGATTTTTTTCTGGCAAAACCCATCCCCCTCACTGTGTTCTGCATCTCAGTACATGGTGACTCCATTCTTCAAGTGGCCAAAATCCTTGTCATCATCACCCTTAAATTTCTCTCTCCTTCCCACCCTCATTGCTGCAGGCTCTACCTCAGACGATAGCTGCCTACTTTACAGGAAACACACCAACACCACTTTGATCCAAACCAACATTGCTTCCTGCCCAGATTAGTAAAACAGCCTACAAACTGGTTTCCCTGCTTCCACCGACGCCTCCCTTCAGTCTGTTCTCGCTCCAGGAACACGATGATCTTTTGCAAAGGTAAGCTAAACAGTGTTTCTCCTCTGCCCCAATTTTCCAGCGGCTCTGCATCTGGCTCAGAGATCCTTACATCCACCAGGCTCTACCTGATCTGACCCCCATCTCCTCTCTGGCCTTGTGTCCTACCACCTGAGCCATGGCTGCAGCCACATGGGTGGGCTGACTGTTACAGAACTTTCCAGGATGCCCACCAGGTAGGGCCTGTGCACTTGCTGTCTTGGGCTGGAGCCCACTTCTCTCTGTGCTCTCTGTACAGCTGTCTCTCATCCTCCAGGGTTCTGCTCCCACATTGCTGCCCCCGGGAGGCCTGCCCTGACCGCACTCTTCTGCAACAACACTCCTTCACTTCTGTTCCATTTAGCCAGCTTTACTGTTCTGTGTTAGCACTTACCTGCAGCACCGAACATTTCTTTGTCTATTCCTTTGTTCTCTGTCTTCCCTGACTATAATATAAGCTCCATGAAAGCAGGGGTTTGGTTTGCAAGCCAGATGGACTTTAAGATGCACCCCCTCCCCAACCCATGAGCCCCACTTCAAATACATGTGAAAGGTGTTCACATCTTTGTGTAATTCCCTCCTCTTCTGTGTGAGTGGGGCCCGTGACTTGTCTCTAATCAATAGAATATGGCAAAATGATGGGCTGTTATTCCCATGGTTATGCTATATATTATAAGACTTCGTCTTGGTAGCTGACTCTCACTCTCCTGCTGGCTTTGAAAGAGGAAGCTGCCGTCTGTGAACTGTCTGAGGGCAGCAGCCAGAAACTGAGCACCTCTGACCAATAGCCAGTTGAAAAACTGAAGCTCTCAGTCCAGTCACCACAAGGAAGTGAATTCTACCAACAACTGGAGGGAGCCTGGAAACAGACAAAGAATTCAGTTGAGCCTCCGGATGAGAACACAGCCCTGCAGACCCTCTGACTGCAGCCTGGCGAGAGCCTGAAGCAGAAAACTCAACTAAGTGGTGCCCAGACTCTTGACCCACTGAAACTGAGAGATAATAATGTCTGTTATTCTTAGCTGCTAAATTTGTGGTAATTTGTTACTCAGCAATAGAAAACCAACATAATTCATTTGTTTTGTTCATTGTTCTAGCCTGAGAACTTAGAACAGGATCCAGCATATAATAGGTGCCCAGTAAATGTCTGTTGAATGAGTATATTGTTATGAAAAAGCACAACAGAGAATACAAAGTAGACAACAGTGTTATGCTACTAGTTTTGTGTGTGTGTGTGTATCTGCATAAATGGAGAATTTCTCTAGAAGGATATACTAGAAACTGACAGAAGTCCGGGGAGGAAAACAAAAGAACTAGGAATCCAGGAAGGAGGGAGACTTTCATCTCATTTTATACCCATTTGAACTGTTTAAAAAATAATTTTACTCTATAAATGCATTGCTTAAACACACATACACAACAGAACAAAATAGCCCCCGTGACTTCACACTGTAATGGTTTGTAAAGTAAAATCACTTCTTCAGCACTAATTTAGGCAGTACTCTGCCTTCCCCATCCAAGCAGCACCCCAGTCTGTTATTCATTTCCACTCCATCCCCCTCCAGGATGTTTGGTGACAAGCATCTTCAACAAAAGAATTGCTACAGACAGAACTAAATATGTTTTGAACTTGCATATCATGCATTGACTGTCTCACAGCAAAGAAGCCAACTTCCAGACATGCGTAAGCCAAGCCATGAGGGCCTTTTCTACAGTAAAATGCACGACAAAGGAGCCAAGTTTTTCCCTAATTGTTATCGTGTATCCAGTCTAAAAGGCATCTCATTCAAGAAAAATTTGAATAATTTAAGTTCCAGAGTTACCCTGGAGTTTGGGGATGGTCTGATAAGTTTTGAAAAAGGGGGCCAAAATAAGGGGGGCAATTTCCGTATTTGTTGGGCAGAGGTAAAAAAAAATAAGCAAACTGAAATTTGCAGAATGAGGACAAATGGATGTATTACACAGTCAGGAAAATGGAGTCGTAGAATACAGCCTAGGGCTCTGAGAGGCACACACTGTATGCCACAAATAGAAATTGACAAGGTGACTATTTACAAAAAAAAACCCCAAGCAACCTTGGAGACATCATGAGAGGGAACAGTTTTAAATTTGTAGCCCCCAGTCTGTTTTGGAACTAGCCTACATAACAAATTTGAGATATGCTGAAAGCTATTTCTCCGAGTGCTCTAGAAAATATTTAAGACAGAGTTACTCACTCTCTGTAATTAATGAGGGACTATGACCAGAGCAAAACAAGATTATTGACCTTGTTCAAAGTTCTAAAACTGAATCTGAGAACACACAACCATAATGAGCATTCAATGATCAATCAATATCTGTGAATTAATGGCTAAAAAAGAGTGAGTTATAATATATCATCTTTGTCCAGCTTCTCAAATCATAATTCATTTCATGTGAGGGTGTATATGTGTGTGTGTGTGTGTGTGTGAAATATTTCAGTTTTTCATAGGTGGGCTTGATCAATCTGTTCAAACTATGCATTTTGCTAATGTGGCTATAAGGTCATGACTTTGAATCCTATGAGGATCAAGAGCTGTGCTCAGTCTCCTGGCTGAAGTCACATCCTTCCCAAGAAGCATTTGGATACTTAACTAATTGGCATTATGGCCATTCAGTCATTCATACCTACACTCATTCACTCATTCCACTGACGTTTAACACTGGGGACAACGAGGCATAAGTCAAGGGCATTGCTCACAGTCCAGTGGTCCATGGGTGTGTGGGTGTGTATTCTAATCTATATATGTCATGGTAGCCCATCTTTTTCAATTGGCAGGAATGCAGGCAACTGGAGGACAGGCATATGGGATGCGTAACTCAAATGGGGCACCTGCGAGCCCCTGGAGCAGAGGGTCCAGGTGACACATCCTTGCACTCCCAAGTGATGAGAAGGAGGAAAGAACAATGATCAGGGGGAAGCTAGCCTAACGTATCTCAAAGAACAAAAATTACACATCCTCCTCATTCCTACTCCTAACAGTCTGCTGGACACATGTAATGACCACTTCTGTTCTAAAACCGTTCAAATCCATTTCATATTGCAATCAGGCAGTTGAGGAAATTTGACTCTAGTGGAAGCCTACATTCATCTATAATATTATATGACCTATCGCGCATTTTCTCAAATCACTGTGAATTAAATATCTTACTACCAAATACGAGAGACCCCTGCCAATAATGTTCTCTTACCTTTATTCCTTTATAGCCATTTCAACTCATGAATTATTAAAGAAGTGAGAGGAAATGGAAAGTGAATAAGAGAGTTGCTTGAAACATCCCTGCGGAGTTGGACGAGCTTTCATGTAATAACACATAATGGGCTTCCACGGATGGAGACGGAGAATAAAGGATTCACTCTTTAAATGTCAGACACACATTTGAAAAAAAAATCTCAATTTCAAGCATACATTAAAATTAGGTACTTTTTTTGTGTGTCTCTCAGATTGACAAAGATTGAACAGTGTGATTATACCCAGTGCCGGTGAGGATATGGGAGACACAAGCCTTGTGAAACAGAGCAAATGTTTCAGTGGATTATTTTGGTCCTATCCATCAAGTTTAAAATGTTTAAGTCCTCTGTCCCAAGGTCTTAGTCTACCCAGGCTGCCATAACAGAACAACACAGACTGGGTGGCTGCCTGAAACAACAGAAATTTGTTTTCTCACAGTTCTGGAGGCTGGAAGTCCAAGATCAAGGTGCTGTAGGAGTTGGATTCTGGTGAGAACTCTCCTTTTGGCTCGTAGATGACATCTTTTCCCTGTGTCCTAAATGTGCACATACAGGAAGAGAGAGGTCTCTGGAGTCTCTTCCTCTCCTTATAAGGACACCGGTTCTGTTTGATTAGGGTCCACCCTTATGACTTCATTTAACCTTAGTCACCTCCCTAAAGACCCTATCTCCAAATACACATTGGTGGTTAGGATTTCAACATGTGGACTTTGCAGAGGGCAGGGAATTAGGGACACACTATAGTGCATGACGTCCAGCAAATCCAGTTTTAGAGATTTATCCCACACATGTGTTTGCACACGTGCACAAAGAACTTTCAGTAAGAATGTTTAAAATTGGATTGTCTGCAGTAGCCAAGAACTGAAAACATCCTAAGCATCCATCAAGAGGGGTCTAGTCAGACAAATTAAGGTGCACTCAGTCAATAAAATACTGCTTTGCAGCTGTTAAAATGAACGGGCCAGCACCGAACATACTGACATGGGGAACTCACTAAAATATATCATTAAGTGAAAAAAGCAAGGTGAGAGAAGTGTGTACAGTATGATCCAATTTCTGTAAAAGAAGAAAAAGTTTAAGCATCACTATTTTCTGGAAGGATTTATAAGAAACCATTGGCAGTCATTACTTCCAAGGATTGGACTTAGAGCATGAGGAGGAAGAATTTGTTCCTTATCCCCTTCCGTACTGTTTGTTCTTTGCCCACCCTCACTCCTAGGTGGAGGTGTTACTTTTTTTTGTTTGTTTTGGAGGTAAATTCACATAGAAAAACATTCACCACTTCATCTAGAAGTGTACAGTTCAGTGGCACTTGGTGCATTCACAACATTATTCAGCCATCACTTCCCTCTGGCTCCAAACATCTTTATCACCCCATGTGGGCAGTCACTCCCCCTGCTCCCTAACCCAACCCCTAGCAACCATGAATATGCTTTACATCTCTATGGATTCACCTTCTTTTGCAATCTTTTGCTATCATAAACACTGCTGTAAGGAAGGTTTTCATAGAAGTCCGTGCCATTCTACTTATTAAAAGTATGTCCTTTCATAACGATTTTGTTATTATTTTCTAGATTAATCCCCAGACCTACCCAAGTAATCATCAAGGTGATCCCCCTTGACAGATACAGAAATGAAGGTGCAATTTAGGTAAGCACGTTCTTACACTTTTTATACCTGTTGTCCCTCCCTGGACTAAAACATTGTTTTTCAGACTAGGATGTATTGCTCTGATTTTCCAGTATCCCATTTCATCTCATTCCTGTTAGACAAGAACTTATCAATTGGCTTTTCAAGTGCAATTTCACATGTAGTTCGGCAAGTATTTCCATCCACACACTAGTGGATTAGATCTCAGAAATCAGCTTTGAGGTCAGTTGCTTGGATCTCAGAATGTACCAGCAATTTTGAGTCTTTGGGTGGAAGATTTCCCTCTTGAATTTACTTCCCATGTTATTGGTAATGACATGACGAATGTAGAGAGGACCATCATATTCTCCCACTAGTATTCTCTTTTTCTTTTTTTTTGGTGGTGGGGGGAATTAGGATTTTTTTGTTTTTTTTTTTAATGGAGGTACTGGGGATTGAACCCAGGACCTTGTTCTTGCTAAGCATATGCTCTACTACTGAGCTATCTCCTCCCTCCAACACTAGGATTTTCTAATACTCATTTTTTTGTTTTTGTTTTTTGTTTTTTCAGTTCAAACAGTTACATTGTTCTGGTCCTAATTAGGTCCAAATAGAATTTACTTGATTATCAAATTAATTTCTGTTAAATAGACATTTGGGCTGGAGTAAGGCAATTTTTAATATCGACAGAAGGAAGTTAGTTTGATAAATGAAAATTAGAATTCTCCTCCATCCTATGGCAAGAAATCCAAGATAACTGCACACTGACTAGCTCTACTCCATGGGTGTGGCTAAAGTACAAAACTCTTGCACACCCAGAATGTAAATGTGTGAACTTAACAAATTTTACACACACACTGTTATTCCCCTTAAAACATAACTTAAATATGTCTTGTGTTGCTTTGGGTTCCTCCAGAAGTGGACACTAAACCAAGGGTTCAATGCAAACAGTTCATGAGGGAGGTGATCCAAGTGGGGCGAGGGGAAGCCAGATGGGGAAGGTCTCAGCGATAAAAGGTCTGTTTTCAAGCAGGGCACCAGTGTGAGGAAGTAAGGCTGAATCTTGCAGGAGAACGTTGGGACCTCAGAGCCGCCCGGTCCAGGGGGCAAGTGTGCTGGGTAGTCATACACCTCCGCCTGCCAGCCATCACGGAGGGATGGGGAAGGGAGACGTTTCATCCATTCCTTGTATTTCTGACAGGTGATGCTGGGGCAAAGAAAGACCTGGAGGCCAAAGAAAGTCCTCGGGCCAGGAAATATGGAGCCTGGCAGCCGGCAGTCAGGCTGGTGTGCGCCAAAGTGGCAAGGATCAGGGTAGATCTTGCAGGATGGTATCTGCCATGTCTCTCTCTTCCTGAAACTTCCAAGTAGGCTTAATTGCCTCTTTTCTCCTGTTTCCTCCAGAATGTATTCGGCTGCCCACATCATTACACATCACAGAGACCCACAGGCCTCTCATTCTCTGCAGGGACCCTGCAAGCCCGTGATGGCAGCAACGAAGACTTCCTCACCTTCCAGGACTGGCAGGAAAGGGCGCGGGGAGCCCTGCACAACATGCGGCTTCCAGATGCCCGGCTCTGTCTAAAGCCCTCTTCAAAGCAATGAAAAAACCTGAACACAGGCTGTTTCTCAGGTTCCTGGTTGTTATCCTTCTCTCCAAATGTAAAGAGCAGAGATCTGACCAATTTGTGGAGTTCAAAATATAATGTCCTAAATAAATGTACGTATCAAATGGTGATAAGTACTAAAGAAAAAATACAGTAGAATAAGGGGGTATAGTGTGCACTATTTTAGATGAGAGTGGGGAAGGCTCTCTGATAAAGGGACATTATAATAGATGTTATATATAATATATATATAGCTCCTCCTTATCTTGTGCATAGATATTCACACAAGTACCAGAACATTCACCACAGCATTGTCTGCAGCAGCAAAAGACTGGACACAACCTAGACATCTCTCTAGGTAAGAAACATTTGTATAGCTTTTAATATATGTTAAGCACTGTTCTGTGTTTTACAAATATTAACTCAATGCTCAACAACAAACCTATTAAGTGCCTGATGCCAGTATTCCCTTTCTCAGATGAGAAAACTGAGGCAGAGAAATTAAGTCATTTGTCTAAGTTTACACAGTGAGAGAGCAGTAGAGGCAGGATTCAAACCCAGGCTGTCTGGCTCCAGAGTCTGATCTCTTGACCTTGCAGTGCTGCGTCCCTCTCCAGGGGCAGACTAATTAAATCGTGAATCCATCCCTTGAGTGGAATTCTGTGGCGCTACTGAAAAAAAGGGGGGCGTGGGGAGCAGTTCTATATGTGTTGATATGGAAATGTGTCTAAGATATTAACAAATGACATGAAGCTATTGAGAGGTATAGAGTACACTGACGTTTGTTTACAAAACAGGGGAATAACACATGCAAGTATGAGCTTTATCATGCAAAGAGCATTTCTAGACAGATACATGCAAAACCAGTATGGGTAGTTATTTTTGGGAAGAGGAACAGGGAGGCAGAAAAACTTTTCTAGGATTTTCTTGGTCGTTGTTTAACTACTTCACATACACATGTAACACCTATTTTATTAACTATAACTTTAAAAAATTGAAAGGAAATATAACTTCTTTCAACAGAGCAATGGAAAATGTCATCTTCTGAATTTTTCAGAACTTATTCTACTTTATACTTCAAGGTCAAAGTGGAAGACCAAAAGTGAAAACTTCCGTATCTTTCATATGGCTTAATTTTTTTCTTTTTGGTAGCTTATCCGTTTTATTTTTATCAAATTGTGAAATGCATTAAATTCCTGTGTAAATTTTAATGAAAATCTTTGCACAATAGAGAGTTATTTCCTTAGAGGGTGTAATGTCTTAAAAAAAAACTGCCATGATTTTACACTTATTTTCTGGCTTGTACACTAATCTTTGAAATAAAAAAAGGAAAAACAGAAGGCAACTATTTCAAACACTTTCATGAAATCATCTCAGCTCCATGTTCTCTACCTGTTCCATTATCTATAATTTAAAATCTCATGGCCCTAAAAACAAATCCACTATTCCTTTCGTTCAATAGAATTCATTCCACAAAAATCTTCATTTCTTCCTATTTTACTTGAATTACTTTAGTTATCTTTATGTTGAATAAACTCAGGAAATAGGTTCCTACAAATGAGAGTAGGAATGTATTTTTTCTGGCTTCATTCATACTAAATGGGAGTAATTGAAGACTGTACTCCTTTATTTAAAAAGAATTTGTTCTTTTCATGGACAGGCATACACTGATGAAAATGTTAAAATTTTAGGACAACTGTGTTCTCATAATTAGGGTTCCTATATGAGACTAGGGAGGCTAAAAATATATTTAAGCAAATACTGGAAACCACTTGCTTATAACTTTTCACTCTGCATTGAAAAAAATGACTCAATTTAATTCCATTCATTAAAATAAGAAAATGCTCAATTAAGTGGACCAAAATAGTTTTAATTAAAGATATAAATTCTCTAACAGGGTAAAATTTGAGAATCTTCCACTATATGAAGACATAACTTTTTTTTTTTTTTGGTTCGATAATAAAACTAAGGTGAACTTTTAACTCAAAGAAGGGGTAAGCTTTAAAAAGAGTATTCACTAAGATTTTGAAACTCTGAGAGTTTGTTACCAACAGAAGCAGTAAGCAGGTTTTGAAGTCTGGCGGGGGAAACCAATTTCTTTAAAAAGGAAGTTAAGACTTCCTAGGTAAATGCTTCCTCAGCTCAAACTACAGGTAAACTACAGGTATGGTCCCCCTCCTTTGGGACTGGCTGCCCATCTTGACAAATAGTCCACTAATCAATTAGTTCCACAAGCTGGAAACAAGTATCACCTTGGGATTTTCTCTCGCTCTGTCCTCCAGGTCAAAAGCATCGCCAATTCATTCATGTATTCATTTATAGTAAATGAACAGGTGGGACTCCTTCCTTCAGCGACTGCCTTGTCTCCTTTTTTCCCTTCACAAATCTCTCTGAAGGCTGGTCTCTGCCCCAGCTTCACTCCCTCTCCTCCCACACTCCTCCAACTCCCTGAAATCTGACTTCTGACCTGATCATTCCATGGAAGTAGCTCTTGCTACCATCACAGGTGGCATCCGAGTCACTAAATCAGTGGTCATTTTTCATCTCTCCTCTTCCTGGACCTTAACTGTATTCCCCATTCTTGGCCCCTTCTCTTTCTGAAAGCAGCGTCCCTTAGTGTCCCTGATTTTACCCATTCTGGTTTCTCTCTTACCTCTCTGGTTACTCTTATGTATCCGTTTAGTTTGTTTTGTTTTGATTTTGGAGGAGGAGGTAATTAGGTTGATTTATTATTATTATGCTTTATTTAATGGAGGTACTGGGGATCGAACACACGACCTTGCACATGCTAAGCACATGCACTACCCCTGAGCTCTACCCTCTTCTCTTATGTATCCTTTTAGGTTCTTCCTCCAACCAGGCCATTAAATATTAGATTTTAAGGGTCTCAGTCCTCCTCCTTTTCTCTACCTCTTTCTAGACGAGTAGTTCTCAAACTGCGTCCCATAGATCCTTTTCAGGGGCCTACAAGGTCAAAACTATTTTCACAACGATGCTAAAGCGTCACTTGCCTTTGTCTCTGTGTTGACACGTTGGCACTGGGGGCACAAAAACAATGGTGGGTAAACCTGCTGGTGGCCAGTATCAACCAAGGCACTGGCACCTCCTATACTAATAGTCACTGTATTCTTCCCCATCATGCACTTACAGAAAAAAATAGTCAGCAGCACTTAACCTGATGAGTTAGTAAAAAATATTAAAGTTCATTAAAACTTGACTCTTGAATCTAGGTCTTTTCCTGTATAGATATCAGTTATTCTAGCACCATTTATTGGAAAGACTATTATTTCTCCATCGAATTAATCTGGCACTTTAGTGGAAAAGCAATTGGCCATATAATTATGGGTCTAGGGGGAGGGTAGAGCTCAGTGGTAGAGTGCATGCTTAGCACGCACAAGGTGCTGGGTTCAATCCCCAGGACCTCCGTTAATAAATAAATGAAACATTTAAAAATAATGGGTCTCTTTCTAAACTCTCAATTTGTTCCAATGATTTCTATGTCTTTCCTTATGCCGATACCATACTGTCTCAATTACTATAGCTTTATAGTAAGTTTTAAAATCAGGTGGTATAAGTCTTCTAATTTTGTTCTTCTCTTTAAAAGTTGTTTTGGATACTTTAAGTCTTTTGCTTTTCCTCACAAATTTTAGAGTCAGCTTGTCAATTTCTACAGAAAAGCCTGCTGGGATTTTGACTGGGACTGCCTTGAATCCTTTTGGGGAGAAGTGTCATCTTCCAATCTACTGACATGGTATATTTTTCCATTCATTTATGTTTCCTTTAATTTCTCTCAGCAATGTTTTGTAGTTTTCAATGTACAGATATTAAATGTCCTCTATAAATTTATTCTTAAGTATGTTTTTGGATGCTATTATAAATAGAATTGTTATATGAATTTCTTTTTTAAATGTATTCCTAGTATATAGACATACAATTGACTTTTATGTATTAATCCTGTATGCTGTGACCTTGCCAAATTTACTTACTACTTTTAGTAGCTTTTTTGTATGTTCCTTAAGATTTTCTAATAATCATGTCAACAGCAAACAAAGGCAGTCTCACCTCTTCCTTTCTGATACATATGTCTTCTTTATTGATTTGCTTGCTTTATTGCTCTGGTTAGGATCACCAACGTGATGCTGAATAAAAGAAGCGAGAATGGAAATCCTTGCCATGTTTCTGATCTTAGGCAGAAATAATTAAGTCTTCTACCAATAAGTATGACATTAGCTCTAGTTTTTTGTAGATGTTCTTTAAAAGGTTTAGAAAGTTTCCCTCTATTCCTAGTTTGCTGAGAATGTTAGATTTTTGTCAAATGCTTTTTCCACACCTATTAAGATAATCATGTTTTCTACTTTAACTCTGTACAAATAACAGAAAATGTGCATCAACTGGTTTAAACTGTAGTAAATTTTTATCTCATAAAAAAATCCAATGAGAGTTAGACTGCTAACTCTTTTTTGTGGCTGAAAGCTGGTTCCAGTATCGCTGCTTTTGCTTTCAATCTGTTGCAATGCATTTTTTTTTAATTGATGTATAGTCAGTTTACAATGTTTTGTCAATTTCTTATCTTTGACTCACTCCCTCTGGCCCCAAGACCTTTGCACAGGCTGTTCTCTCTTCCTGGGAACTGTTCTCCCTACTTCTTCACCTAGTTTACTGTCTTACCTAGTTAATACCTCTCCAAGTAAGCCTCCCCTGACCTCCCTGGCTAGATCAAATCTCTCTTATGGCTTCACAGCAGCATATACTCCATCTCTGTAGCACTTTTCACTTTGTAATTTTACATTGATTATGTCTGTTTCCTACTGATCCACAAGCTCTGTAAACACAAGGAGGACCATGTCTATTTTTCTTACTGTGGTACCCTCAATAGTAGAGTGCTTGGTACACAGTTCAGCAAGTGCTAACATTCTGATCAAGAATGAAGTGCTATGAAGGAAGGGTATATAGTACAAGATGCTATGAGCGTCTAGAACACCAGCTCCTGGTCTTGTCTGGAGGATTAGAGAAGGTTTCCCTATGAAATTGCTATTTGAGCTGAGTTTTGAAGGATGAGTAAGAGTTAAGTAGATTAAGTGGAAACAGAAGCCAGGCGGTGGGTATGCATACACATAGAACACAAAGGAGCATGGTGCATTCAAACCACTGAATAAAGGACAGAATGGGTGAAACTTAGAGAAAAAGGCAGTAGCAGAACAGGAGAAATCAGAGGGTCAAACAGGACCAGACCACATAGGGGGGCTATGGTTAGGATGACCATTTAATTTAACGTCTAAACTGGAGCACTTCTTTTCCCCTATTTAAAAAAACATTATTTTCCTAAGTTTTAGTTTTGATATAATTTCAAATTAATGAAAAATGCAAGAATAATTCAAAGAAGTCCCAGGTACCCTTTACCCAATTGTTTATATTTTGCCCCATTTGCTTTACTTCTCTTTACATTTATGTATAGATGATTTTTTTTCTGAGTCATATGAGAGTAAGTCAGAGACATCATGCTCCTTTACTCCTAAGTGCCTCAATATGTATTTCCTAAAAACAAGGACATTCCCTTTCATAAACACAGTGATCCAATCAGGAATTTAACAGTGATAAAACTATTATCAAGTCCACGTTACAAATTCAACTTGGTCAGTCATCTTAGTTATTTCCATTACAGCTGCTTCTATGCTGTTCCCAGATCCAATCCTGGGTCTTACACTGTCTCATTAGTTTCCCTTAATCTTAATCCAGGGCTCTTCTGATAGTCAAACAGAGTCCTGGACTTATGTTAATAATTATGCTGGACTCTCAGGCACGCCTGGACATGTGATCATGCTACTTGCAGTTTATGGCAAGGATTTTGAACTTTATCTCATGGATAATGGGAACCATTGAAGTGTTAGAGCATAAAAGCAAGGAAGCAACGTGACTTAACTCATGTTTCAAAAAGATTACCCTCCCAGATGGCCGATAGGCATGTGAAAAGATGCTCAACATCACTATTAGAGAAGTACAAATCAAAACTACAGTGAGGTATCATCTCACACCAGTCAGAATGGCCATTATTTAAAAAAAAAAGTCTACAAATATTAAATGCTGGAGAGGGTGTGGAGGAAAGGGAAACCTCCCAGATTGTTGGTGGGATTATAAATTGGTGCAGCCAATGGAAAACAGAATGGAGATTCCTTAGAAAACAAAAAGTAGAGTTGCCATGTGAAACAGCAATCTCACTCCTGGGCATATATCTGGAGAAAACTCTAATTCGAAAGGATACATGTACCCAAGTGTTCACAGCAGCACTATTTACAATAGCCAAGACGTGGAAGCAACCTAAATGTCCATCGACAGAAGACTGGATAAAGAAGATGTGTTATATATATGCAATGGAATACTACTCAGCCATGAAAAAGAATGAAATACTACCATTTGCAGCAACATGGTTGGACCTAGATTATCATACAAAGTGAAGTGAATCAGACAGAGAAAGACAAATACCATACAACATCACTTATATGTGGAATCTAAAATATGATACAAATGAACTTATTTACAAAACAGAAACAGACTCACTCACAGACACTGAGAAAACAAACTATGTTTACCAAAGGGGAAAGAGGCGGGGAGAGGGATAAATTAGGAGTCTGGGATTAGCAGATACCAACTACTATATACAAAATAGATAAAAGATCCTATTGTAGCACAGGGAACTATATTCAATATCCTGTAATAAACCATAATATGTGTGTAACTGAATCACTTTGCTGTATGCTAGAAATGAACACAACATTTAAATCGGCTATATTTCAATAACAGTTTTTTAAAAAATAAAATAAAAAAGACTACTCTCACCCCAATATGGAGAAAAGGCAAAAATGGGGGCAATATTTGTTTAATAAAACACTAAAGATTAAATGAGTAAAGAAATCTGTTAATAGACAATTGCATTTAGAAGTGCTTGGAATAATTTTTGACTTAAAGTTGGAAGAGTAACCAACTCAATATAAAATCACAATTCTCAGTCCGATGTCCATGGGTGAATTGAAAAAAATCCATAAACACTCTGAACTCTGATGCAGAATGAAGATATGTATATGTATATGGTGGTTTTAAAAATATGACCATCAATTCTTTGACACTCCTTCCGTCAAGGTGTGGAACTTAATTTCCCTCTCCCAAGTGTGGGTTGGACTTAGTGGCTCACTTGCAACAAAAAGAACATGGCAGAAGTGATGGTGTGTTACTTCTGAAAATAGATTATAAAAAGCATCACAGCTTTTTCCTTCTCTGTCTCTTGGAATATTGACTCTGGGGGAAGCCAGTTGCTGTGTCATGAGGACTGAGGCTTCCTGCCAATAGTCACGTGAATGGGCCACCTTGGAAGAAATTCTCCAGCCCAGTGAAGCCTTCAGCAGACTGCAGACCCAGACGACACCTTTACTGCAATTTGTGAGATCGGGAGGCAGCACCACCCAGCTAATAAGCTGCTCCTGAATTCCTGATCAACAGAAACTGTGAGATATTAAATTTTGTTATTTTAGCCTATTAAATTTGGGGTAATTTGATACACAGTAGAAAAACTAGTGCAGTGCATTTATTTGAAGGGTCTATGATTTGCATCAGATTCTCAGTATAATTACTGATTCGAAAAAGGTTAAGAATTTCTACTGTGAAGCAAGTACAAAATTTCTAAAAATCTTTGGTCCTCATCTTGTAATTTCTATGGGTTTATTTTTAATACGAATTTGGGACTAGGTCCAACGGAAGTGAGGAGATTCAATTCTCCAAACCACTAGAAGACTCTAAAGAATGTTTAAAAGTGCTGTCTCAAGAATAGGCCTAGAAAAGCAAACTTCACCCCAAACTATCAAGCCAAGATCTAATAGAACATCTAGTGGAAATGAAGTAATTTTTCAAGTTCAAAGAGCAAGGTTCACCCGAAAACTAACCACGAATCTAACACGACAGTACATCCTTGAATTACTGTTAAAGGAAAAAGCCAGGTTGCAGAACATTATGTTCCTATTGCACAATGTATTCATGTAGGTGCAGGTGGCTGTGTCCAGAAAAGCTCTAGAAGGATACCTCTCAATCAGGGTTTTCACTCTGCTAGCTAGCAAAAAAAAAAAAAAAAAAGCATGGCTTTCAAAAATACAGTTTATTATAAAGTTGTAGGGTAGCTCACAAAATCAATGAGAGGGTGGGAGGATCAGGTTCTAAAAGGAAATGCAGGCACAGGGCAGCAGGGACCTGGTGCGGCCATAGGAACTGTCTAATGAGAAGCTGCCCCCCAAAAGAGGACACCAGTGTGACCACAGGCCTCTTCTTCCACCATAAACATCTCACTAACCCTTGACTTTGTGTTGACTCCACAATCCAAGTCCTGGGGCAGAATCATCCAAAGGACCAAGAATTTCTTCGGTAGCAGACAATCCGTCAGTGTCACAGTCTCCTTGAAATTGAAATAAATGCTTAGAAAGGCATCTAAGCAGTAACAAGACAGAGGCAATGACAGATTTTATTTTGAAGGGGACAATATATGGACTAGCTACATATGATGAATCTGTGTAAAAATAAAAAGGCAAGGAGAGGGAGTGCTGTGCTCCTCAAAAAGGATGGTTTAAACTAGGACAACTTTTTTGTTGCTGAAAACAAAGAATTTATGAATACGGAGAAGAGAGAGCTAAAATTGCTCATGTCCAATATATAAGTTAAATCAGGCGTATCTCGTTTTACTGCGCTTCACAGATAACGGCGCTTTTTACAAATTGAAGGTTCATGGCAACCCTGTGAGAGAAAGTCTATTGGTGCCATTTTTCCAACAGCATCTGCTCACTTCATGTCTGTGTCACATTTTGATAACTCTCACAATATTTCAAACTTTTTCATTATTATTATATTTATTACGGTGATCTGTGATCAGTGATCGTTGGTCTTTACTATTGTAATTGTTTTGGGGAACCACAAACCGCACGTATATAAGATGGTGAACTTAACTGATAAAGTGTGTGTTCTGACAGTTCCACCAGCAGGCTGTTCTGTTCATCTCTTCTCCTTGGGCCCCCCTGTTCCCTGAGACACAATGATATTGGCATTAAGCCCAACAATATCCCTTCAATGACCTCTACGTGTTCGAGTGAAAGGAAGGGTCGCACATTCTCACTGTAAGTCGAAAGCTAGAAATGATTAAGCTCAGCAAGGAAGGCTCGTCGAAAGTCAAGGCTGGTCAAAAACTCGGCCTCTTGCTGGAACTCCTGGATAGTGGCAAGATTGAGATTTATGTCTTGACAGGTGGACAAACCAACAAGGCACTAACTGTGTGTATCAGCTAACTGTCCAGCTTCTTGATGCCAACCAGGCCATCCTGGACCATTTCTCTCCTAAACCTTATCCCATCCAGCAGTGTAGAAACAATGTCATCTTTGAGGTGAGCCATGTGTTCTCCAACCTCAAGACGAGCTTTGTGTCTTCTTAAACACTGGATCTGGGACATGGAGCTCTGCTCCTAACATTAGGCAATCTATCTACCCAACTCCAGTGTGTTTGTGCAGGTCTGTCTGTCCTAGTCAAAGGGCTGTCCTTGCAAAACAACCTGACTGTGCCTTCCAGGAGCTGAGACCGTTGGCTGGGACATCTTGTTAATCAAGGGCTTGTAGCTCCCTGGCATCCTGGAGTGTCCCGAGTCCAGCTGAGGGTCCTACTGGTCCCTGCCTTCAGGTTCTGGAAGCCACTAGAAGTGAGTTCCTACATCCAGTTTTACCTGCTGCTGCTGTTCTGTTCTAAGGTGCCCTTGTTCTTCTGAGTGGAGACCCCCAGGGAAATGCTGGAACAGGAGAGGACTCCTCACCCCCTCTTGGAGGTCCCTCTGGTTCAGCCCCAACCCCCTCTGCTCTTGTCTCCTCTGTTTCTGCTCAAGAGGCTTTATTGGTGCATTCCAGGAAGCCTTCTCCTCACCTCTGACTGGAACCTCACATCCCTACGGCTGAGAGAATTCCAGCCCCCTTGGCTGGTGAACTTAACCTCCTGAGGTTTCAGACTGGGACCAGGACTCATAGCCGAAAGTCAACTACCTCAAAACAAGTTTGGAGACAGACATTTCTGCCCACTCTGTGAAAAATGAAGTGGTCCCCTGAGCCTAACTGTACCACAAATTTTATGATGTGTATAATTCATTTTGTTATTTTGAAATTCTTTTAAAACTTGGAGAGAATAAGTCAGCAATCTGTCTGCCAATCATATGTAATAAACGTATTATTTTGCCAAAAACAAACAAACAAACAAAAAAACCTCGGCCTCTTTCATCAAACAGTTAGCTAAGTTGTGAATGCAAAGGGAATGTGCTTAAAGGAAATTAAAAGTGCTGCTCCACTGAACACACGACTGATAAGAAAGTAAAACAGCCTTGCGACTGACATGGAGAAAGTCTGAATGGTCTGGAGAGATGATCAAACCAGCCACAACGTTCCCTTAAACCAAAACCTAATCCAGAGTCAGGCCCTAACTCTCTTCAATTCTGTGAAGAATCAGAGGTGAGGATGCTGTAGAAGAAAAGTCTGAAGCTGGCAGAAGTTGGTTCATGAGATTTAAAGAAAGAAGCCATCTCCATAACATAAAAGTGCAAAGTGAAGCAGCCAGTGCTGATGTAGAAGCTGCAGCAAGTTAACCAGAAGATCTAGCTGAGGTCATTAATGAAGGTGGTTACACTAAACAGCAGGTTTTCAATGTAGACAAAACAGCCTTACACTGAAAGAAGATGCCATCTAGGACTTTCATAGCTAGAGTGGAGAAGTCAGTGCCTGGCTTCAGAGCTTCAAAGGACAGACTGATTCTCTTGTTAGGGGCTAATGCTCATTCACCATTCCAAAACTCCTAGGACCTTTAAGAATTATGCTAAAACCCAATATATGTATGTATACTGCGGGACACCGTGCTGTACACATGAAATTGACACATTGTAACTGACTTTACTTCAATTAAAAAAAAAAAAAGAATCATCCTAAATCTACTTGTGCTCTGTAAATGGAACAACAAAACCTGGATGAGAGCACATCTGTTTACAATATGTTTTACTGAATATTTTAAGCCCACTGTTGAGACCTACTGCTCAGAAAAAGATTCAAAATACCACTGCTCATTGACAACATACCTGGTCACCCAAGAGCTCTGGCGGACACGTACAGTGAAATTAATGTTGCTTTCATACCTGCTAACACAACATCTATTCTGCAGACCATGGATAAAGGGGTAATTTTCACTTTTTAAGTCTTATTATGTAAGAAATACATTTCATAAGGCTTAGCTGCCACAGATAGTGATTCCTCTGATGGATCTGGGCAAAGTAAATTGAAAACCTTCTGGAAAGGGTTCACCACTCTAGATGCCACTAAATACACCCACGATTCGTGGGAAGAGGTCAAAATATCAACACTAACAGGAGTCTGGAAGAAGTTGACTCCATCTCTAATGGATGACTCGGAAGGGTTCAAGACTTCAGTAGAGGAAGTCACTGCAGATGTAGTGGAAATAGCAGGAGAGCTAGAATTAGAAGTGGAGCCTGAAAATGGGACTGAATGGCTGCAATCTCATGATAAAACTTTAATGCATGACGAGTTGCTTCTTCTGGGTGAATGAACAAAACCTTAGTTGATAAAGCAGCAGCAGGATTTGAGAGCATTGACTCCAATTCTGAAAGAAGTTCTGTGGGTAAAATGCTATCAAACAGTTTTGCATGCTACAAAGAACTTATTTGTGAAAGGAAGAGTCAATCGATGCGTCATTGGTGACTTATTTTAAGAAACTGCCACAGCCATCGCAACCTTTAGCAACCACCACCACCACTGGTCAGCAGCCACCAACATCGAGGGAGGACCCTCCACTAGGAAAAAGATTATAACTCACTGAAGGCTCAGATGATGGTTAGCATCTTTTAGCAATAAAGTATTTTAAAAATTAAGGTATGTACAGTTTTTTAAACATAATGCTATTGCACACTTAAGACTACAGTACAGTATAAACATAACTTTTATATGCACTGGGAAACAAAAAATTCGTGACTCACTTTATTGAGATATTTGATTTAATGCAGTTGTCTGGAGCCAAATGGGTAATATCTCCAAGGTATGCCTGTACAATCAAGTATTGGTCCATGCAATTTCAAAAAGGCAGGAAGCAAGTCTACAACAGAACTGGCTGAACAGGAATGCTGAAGAGAGAAAAACTTTTCCCTATCTTGATAACTCAAAAGTATTTTTTTTAAAGACTAGATGAAAGCAAAAGACAAAACTGCAGACAAAGAAATGTAATTAAATGATGAATATTTCAAAATCAATTCTATTTTGAAATAAAATGTGTTTCCATCGTAAAGGCAGGAAAAAAAAAAAAGTAAAGCAGTGATTTTTATTTCCTTGGGTAAACATGCCATGGCAGCTTGAACACTTCAAAAATATCTTCTAAAACAAAGGCTCTCACATAAGCTCATAATTCAACACTTTAAAAAGTGTGTATCTTGAATGGACTGTTCTGGATGATTTACAAATAAAAGTATTTTAAAGCAGAGTTTTTTTTCCTGCAGGAAACAAACTATTGTTTTTATTTTACTGTGCCATGAATAATATTCATACTCTGCCTGAGCTATTATGTAAACAGAGCTGTAGAGTATATTTAATCTTTCCCCATCTTCCTTGCTGTTTGAGTAGCAAAATTAAACGGCAGCAATACAGATTATTCATGCCTCAGGGCCTAAAAAATTGGGGGGATGGCACATTTCCAATGTAATAATTCACCCTCCACTGTTCCGTATGATGATTCTGCATTCAACAACTGCAGCAAGCTTGCTAATAAAACAGAAAATCACCAACATTTATTTCTTCAACAAATGTTTATCAAGAGCATACTATGTGCTAGGCCCTGTGCTGGATCTTTTGCATAATGTTTATAGGTTGGAAAGGGTGGGAAAGATGACAAAAGTTGGAAATTTTATTCTCCTTGAAAATAATTATATTCTATAAATATTTGAAGCAGGGAGAACGCTGAAGCTTTTCTTCATTGGAAGAATTTGTCTCTCAAAACCACAATGAGATATCACCTCCCACCTGTTAGAGCAGCTATTACCCAAAAGTCAAGAGGTAAGTGTTGATAAGCATGTGGAGAAAAGAGAACCCTCAAACACTGTTAGTAGGAATGTAAATGGATGCAGCCACTGTGGAAAACAGTATGCAAGCTCCTCAAAAAAAACAAAAAAACAAAAAGAACCACCAAATGATCCTGCAATTCCACCTCTGGTATTTATCTGAAGGGAATGAAATCACTGTCTCAAAAAGAGATTTGCACATGTTTATTGCAGCATTATTCACAGTAGCCAAGACATGGAAACAACCTAAATGTCCATCAATGGTTGTATGGATAAAGAAAATGTAGTGTACATACACAGTGGAATGTTACGCAGCCATAAAAAAGAAGGAAAACTTGCCATTTGCGACGTGGATGGATCTTGAGGACATTATGCTAAGTGAAATAAATCAGAGAAAAACAAATGCTGTATGATCTCATTTATATGTGGAATCCAAACAAAACAAAACAAAACAAAACCTCAACTCACAGAGAGAGAGGATAGATTGTTAGTTGCCAGAGGCAGGGGTCAGGGTGGGATGATGGAGGGTGAGTGAAATGGGTGAAGGTCATCAAAAGGTACAAACTTCCAGTTATAAATTACTGGACAGTTAACAGCATGGTGACTACAGCTAGCAATATTACAGTATTACGTATTTGAAAGTTGCTAAGAGAGTAGATTCTAAAGGTTCTTATCACCAGGGGAAAAAATGTAACTACGTGAGGTGATGGATGTTAACTAAAGTAAAAAGTTAAGTCCTATTCTGAATATTGGGCCTTTTAACAGGTCCACTGAGATCAATGGTGGGGAAGTTTTCAAATCTCCAGCAATGGATTCTCTGATCAGGCAAATGGACAGAAAACGGACCTGACCCAGATCCAGGAGCCTCGCTCAGACAACGATGTGCACTGAAACTGCCTCCCTCTGCTCCAGCTGTCACCCTATTACTTCAAGGACATTGAGAATAATGCTGGAGATTCCTGCTTTAAGTCTTGTTTTTAATACTACACATATACTCAAAGCAACATCCATTAGGAAGCCAACACCCAGGAATAGGGTTATCTGACATTTTAAAGAAGATTTTATAAGACACAAAGCTTTCAATTAAAGTTATTTATTAAAAAACATCTTCCAATCCCGATTCCATATCAAATTAAACAAGGCGTGATGTTACACTGCAATAACCAATCAGATTCGTTTGTACAGGGGGTGACAACGTCCTCATTAACTCATCAGTATATTCTCCTAAATAGCAGAATGTGAGTCCAACTCATTCCCCCTTCACAAAAGGTAGGCATAATTGATACACTTCATACTCCCCAAATTTTTTTTATAAAGCTTGTCTTCATATTTCAGCTAAATATCATTCATCTAATATAAAATGATACTGGCTTAAAAGAGCATCTAAGCAATGCTTTGGATTTTTCTTTTTTTTCCCCCCAAAATTCAAGGAAAACATGATTGGAAGTGTGTTCACTGTTCATGAAGAACCACCTGAGATTCCCTTGTGTTTCCACTCGTCCACTCTTCATGTTTTCCAGTGATTAAAACACGCTGGAAACATTTTTGAGAGCACTAGAAATGCCAGGCTGATCTCAGAGCTTAAAAAAAGAGTCTCTGAGAGGTCTTGGAATTTTTACAAACTTCAAATTAACGTACAGAACACAGGCATTAAAAAAATGACTTTCAGGAGTGCATACACCGAGAGGAAATCCTTTAGTATTCTTCAGCTTTGAACACTTTGGGGCGAGAACTGGTGTCTTTCAATGGGTCAAGTAGTCAGTCTTTTCTCAACAGTTTCCTGATAAGCGACAAACCTTCTCAAATTCATCTTCACGTTGTCGAGAACACACAGCTGATCTGGGCTGTATTTAGCTCTGCCTTCTTTTCGTATCTACCCTCCCCCCACAAAAAAATCATATGTGACTTGGTATATATCACTACTTCCTTTAAATAAGAAAAGCATTCAATTTTGGATGTATTTACTTTCCGAACAAATAGCTGCCAGCACTTGGTGAAACATCTTTCACTCCCAGGGTAATGGAATGGAGTGCATGAGCCGTAATAAAGATAAATTAGGACTGTGCACCTTTTAAATGATGGTTACACGAACAGTTGAATTGTAGACTTTAAAATAATGAGGTTTATGGTATGTGAACTACACCTCACCTCTAGTCTAGAGCAATGGTTCTCAAATTTTAGCATACAACAGTATCACCTGGAAGGCTTGTTAAAAAACGGATTGGGGGGCTGTCCACAGAGTTTCTGATTTTCAGTAGGTCTGGAGCTGGGCCTGAAAATTTGCATTTGTAACAAGTTAGCAGGTGATGCTGGTGTTGCTGATATGGGACATCTCTGAGAACGGCTGCTCTAGAGAAGATTTTTTTAGTAAAATGCATTGTGTTGTGGTTAAATACAATTTGGGACCAAATATATACCGAACAGCCTTTAATGCAACTGTGGCTTCATTCACAAAGGAGCTTCATATAAAAAAAAGAAACTACATGCTGCCATTCTGGCTAACAAAAAAATTTTATCAGGGCTTTATAGCTTTGAGAAAAGAAAAATGCTTAAATTAAATGTCATTACCATCGCAATGCATATTAGGTAGGAAAATCAATCAGAACAACAGAGCTTCCAGAGGCCAGGGCTCATTTTCCTGGTTCACAGTTTGCATAACTACTCTCTAAGCATTTGCTTCCGCAGAGTTTGATACTCTTAACTGACTACATCTGCCTTCCTGGCAGCTGCAGGGAAAGAGGGGACATCTCCTTTCCTTGCAGACTCCCTTTTTCAGAAGTTTAAAGGGCCTGTGACCCTTAAAAACAATGTAGACACCCTCCATGCGCCAGTATGGATATGTCTGTAGGAGACAGTGTTAAATAAAAGCACATCAAGTGCAGGACCATATTATGATGATGCCTTTTGGATAATAAAGGGGGAGAATCCTAATGAAAATACTAACGTACATCTGTCTTTGCTTAGAGAAACACCATCCAGTTGTGAGGCAGGGAACCAGTGGGAATAAACCTCTCACTGCTTAAAAAACAAATACCAGAGGAAGGGTGGGATGGGTGAAATGGGTGAAGGTGGTCAAGAGGTACACACTTCTAATTACAGTGCATCCTTGAACAATGCAGGGGTTGGTAGTGCCAACCCCCCACCCTCAGTTGAAAATCTGAGTATAACTCTAATGGCCAAGGATTCAACCAGCTGAGGATCATGTAGTACCGTAGTATTTACTACGGAAGAAAATCCGCATATTTAAGTGGATACGCCCAATTTAACCTGTGTTGTTCAAGGATCAACTGTATAAGAGAAGTAAGTCCCGGGGTTTAAAGCACAGCACGGTGACTATAGTTAACAACACTGGGTAGATCTTTAAAGTTTTCACTACAAGGGAAAAAAAACCTGTAACGATGTGTGGTGATGAATGTTAACTACACTTATGGTGGTAATCTTTTTTGCGACATATACATGTATCAAATCATTACCTTGTACTGTACACCTAAAATTAACACGTCATATGTCAATTATATCTCAAAAAAAAAAAAAAAAAAAGGAACAAAACCCAGGCAAACAAACAAACAAAACTACAGACTTAAAGCATGATTAACAGTAAACTAGTCACACAGGAAAACTATTCAGTACCTTGTAGTAACTTACAGTGAAAAAGGATATGAAAACGAATATATGTATGTTTGGGTACGACTGAAGCATTGTGCTGTACACCAGAAACTGACACAATATTACAAACTGACTATACTTCAAGAAAAAATATATATCAAAGAAAAAAAAAAAGAGTAAACTGGTCAAGTTTTTCCCCTCAAAACTAATATCACCTATTGGTAAAGCTTAACTCAATAAATGTCAGTCACTCTCACTATATTTTTGAATGTAAGATGCCAAAACGTGAAAATATTAAAAACAAATCAATTATTAATGTTCTAAACCAACATTGATGTAACTACAACACAGAATGTGCCTGGCATGTGTTGCTATTTTTTCCTTCTGGAGAAGAAAACTATTTAAAAAAAATTTTTTTAGAAAACTATTTTTTATGCCTTAAAAGAATTCAGAAAGCTTAAATTTCTAGACATACAATCATATTCATCTAAAAACTTATCATAGGATTCTGTCCATGGGAATTAAATTTTGCGTTAGAAGTTTGCTAGAGAAAAGAAATACATATTGGAAAACAACAAAAGTAAGCTAATTTTTCATTAAAACTTCTATTCGCTTGACAAAGATTTAAAAGCAAAAGTTAATTTAAAATGTAAAAGCCAAAAACACAAATATTTTTATTTCTCAAAACGAAATGGAGATTTTTTAAGAGGAGAATGGTAAACTTAAATTTATGGACATGAAACTCAAAGCTGTTTTTTAAATTTTATTGCTTCCCCCAAACACTGTAATAGTTTTTGAAAATTATTTTTTGACTCAAAGTTAGCACAATGCTTCTGATGAAACAATAAATAAATCCATCCATCCATAAATAAATGGGCAAATGAAGGTAGCTACATTCTCCGTTACAGACCAGCCTGTAGTTTGCTGGCCTTTTTTCCCAAAGCAAAGGGAAATATTCAAAACAATGAAATCAGCCATTTATAATGCATTACATGATATAAAATAAATTTAACGTGTCTATGAAAGTGCTTTGCAGGCTAGAGTGTAGGGCTTACACGTAAGCATTGTGAACATTACTAACCCGCTGCAGAGGGAGGAACTTGTGGACACCATTTTGGCTCAAGTCACAGTGATTCAACAGAAAGGGCGCCTGAGCCCTGACTCAGCCAACAAGCATTCACGCAGAAGGGGGGGTGGGGTGGGGGGGGTGAAGTGCTGTGTGAATCAGTGAGGTTGCAGGGAGGGAACCACACACACTCTCCGCCCACAGAATGTTGAGACTTCAGCATTTCTAAATAAAACGCTACCTACCTTCATTTTGAAGACTGGCTGGAACTCTTTCAGGGCAGATAACAATTTAATTTGAATTGAGGCCCTTTCAGCTTCTTTACCATCTGCGAAAACGTCGAAGAGGGCATCCAGAGCCTCTCCTGCTACTACAAGGGAGGGATCTTTGGTGGCAACCTCGAGCAGAAAGCACCCGATGGTCTGGAGACAATAGCACACATAGATCGTTACCAGCCGACACGCTAAGCCAGCTTCAAAAATAAGTACTAACTCTAAATGTGGCAGCAATTCATGAGTAACATTTTCTATAAAAATGCTAGGGAAAAGTTAAAACTTTTAAAAGGCTACAGACGTTAAAGTGAATCCAATACTGAAAATAAAATAAAATTAAATTAAATTAAATTAAAAAAATAAAAAGACTACAGACTTATCAAATATTTATAAAAATACCAACTATAATATATGCAAGAAGATTTAAAAATATTAAAGTTTATATTCCTAAATAAAATGAATTAACATCCATAAATGATATATGATAGACTGATTTTGGAAATTATTTTAATATTTAATTATTTTAATTATTTCCCCTCTACCTCCCTCAAAAAGGCTTTTCCCATGGTGTCAAAATGCATATAAATACTATCTGTAACCAAAAAAAAAAAATCTGCCTTTTAAAATTATATGAAAAACACTCTAAGACAATTATAAAAATAAAGAACACTTCATCTCATTTGCTTCACTGTGATTTTTTAACATGCACCCATTTCTTCACAATTAGCTAGCTAATGAGCAGACTTTTCTCAACCTGCGAAGAATTGTTCAAGAGTAAAGTTACTTTACTTTGGCTGTTCTGCTTCACCCTTTATGGCTTAAGGGCGATGTGCACATCTGGTATTAAGGGCGGGAGAGTCCAGACTCCAGCTCTACATAACAAGGTGACCATTGGACAGCTTATTGCCCACTCTGGGTCTCAATTTTCTCGTCTGATAAGTGGTCTAGATAACCTCTAAGATGGTATTTAAACTTAATATCCTATAATATAACATGAAAATACACAGCATCACCTATGAAGCGGTCTTATTGAAAAGAATAATCTGAATCTAACCTAGCCTTCAGATCTAACTTTCACTTTGCAGGAATTGCAGACGATAAAGGAACAAGCTTAACACCATGAGGAAGCAGTCAGACAAATCCAGGAGGTTGAGCATTATGAGCCAGTCAGCCCAGGAGCTAAGGGAAAAGCAGGCGGTGTAGGCGGTGCCAGAAGGAGCACTGTTGTAGATCAAGAGAGGCTTAGAAAACCCCAAACCAGGCACAACATGTAGACTTCACTTAGATCCTGACTGAAGCAAACTAACTGGAAATAGACATTTTTGGAACAACTGGAAAAACCTGAATGTATTGGACCATGTATTAGACATATTAACAAATGACAGTTACTTGTGTAAGGCGTGATAATGGTGGTTATATAAGAAACTGTCCCTATTTTTAAGACACGTATACTGAACCCACAGGATGTCTTTACTTTAACAGCCCCAGCAAAGAAGCTACATCAAGTCCATGTGATAGAATACTACTAATTGTTAAATATGCTTGATGGCTGTACACAATTTATTGTACTTTCTATTTTTCTTTATGCTTGAGAAGGTGGCTAAATACAAACATCTTGGAAATCTTATGTTATGCCTGAGAAAAACTTGGTGCTCCCCTAAAGAGGACCTGGGACATTACAGCCTGAATTATATGTACACACACTCATCGGTATGTGTGTGCACACACAGAGCCCACAGCCACCACCCCCCCCCCACGTGTATGTGTGTCAAAATCCCTGGAATGACACAGAAGAAACGGGTAACAGTGGCTACCTCTCTAGAGTCGAACTGGGGGACTGGAAGTTTCAGAGTGGAGATGTGTCTTTTCACTACAGATTCTTTTCTACTTTTCTGAATGTTTTGCTATGTGCATCTATCACCTTTTCAAAATAAGGTCCTTAAAAATATTTCAGCAATTACCATCAGCACAATGAAGGGTAATTTTACTCTTACTCTCCCCTGAGTTACTAGGTTGTATCTTTAGCAGTGCAGTTCCTGAGCAACTGTGCAGAGACAAAGTGCTGGAAGCAGATATGCTGAGTGAGTTCCTAGTGTGCTGGTACGACCAGAGTTGCTGCTTAAAATTTATGGGGGGGGGGTGTTAGGACAAATCGTGTGGGGTTGTGCAGAATGCACGCGAGCCTGGCGTGCTAAGAAACCTGGCTGGACTGCCCCTTCATCAGGAGAAGAACTTAACAGGCACGCGTTTTAGACAACAGCGAAGGCAGAGGCATCTTGAACAGTTCCGAACCTGGGTCTTTCACTGAAGACAAGTTTACTTTTGAAAAAGTACCTCCAGAGGAATGTTAGATGGCAAAACGTGACTTGACGTTTCAAGTACCTATTTAATTCATGTAGTTAGAACAACCCAGAGGGTATATTTTATATATACCTTAGTGGGCAACTTCTTGGTATGATTTCTTCTCACGAAGACCACAGAAGGTTTTAAAATCCCACACCAATAGTCACTCTGCTCCCATCCCTAATGATTGAACAAGTTTGGGTCAGAAGCATATTGTTTTTACCTTAAGAGTTTCAAGTGTGCCATCCTCTTTGGCTAGGACGCTGCCAGTGATTCCTAAAATACTAACCACGTTCACTCTAACCCCGACGTTACTACTGTGGATGCCTGCTTTACATAGTGTCATCAGCTGGTCAGGAGTCATGCACTGTTGAAAGAGAAGGAGAGAGCGTTTAGAGTATTAAACTCAACCGGTTCCAACAGCACGTGCAGCGGGACGGATGGGAGTCAGTCTCTCTCTACAGGCAGCTTGTTCTACAAGGGACACGCACTCTCGGCAGAGAAGTTATTACATATTCTAGTCACTCCTAAATACAGTTGGTGCTCCTGAACTAAGATGAGGCCTGTTCACTTCACTGTCACCATTTAATCCATCACAGCTGTCAGCCTGTAAAAGGGCCTTCAGTTTCCACCTGTTTCATTTCAAGATTTTCACACAGATGTACACAAACCAAAGAGATTCTAATTTCTCTTTAACACTGACCAAAAAAAAAGTGTTTTGAAATGTAAATGTAAACAGGATCATGCAGCTTTAATAAAAATTGGCTGAATCTATACAAGGTAAGAACTTACTCTGAGATTTATGTGTTATGATAAATTATTAAAGACTGTAAAATCCATTAAATTATATAGTGACACCATGCAGTGACAATTTTCATTTTAAATTGATTTGCACACACACGTGGATGCAGGTCTCACAAGAGAGTGGGAATGTCATGTTGCCAAACGATTTCCTGTGAGAAGCAGCAAAGTCTGGTGATTAAGGGCTTAGGATTGTGACTTCCTGGGTTCAAATCCTAGCTGTACCACTTAGCACTGGGCAAATCAGCACAAGTGACTTAACCCTTCTAAATTTGCCATTTGCTCATCAGTAACATGGGGACAAAAATCATCACGCAGAGCTGTTATGAGGATTAAATAATGTTTATAAAGAACTCACTGAACGTTAGCTATTATTATACATAAACATACTAAACAGTTCTAAATCATCACACTCATTTCTGAATCATTTGCTGTGCTTCTGCCAAATCGAATGGTAACAGCTAACATGCCCAGGTTTCTCGGTAAATAATGAAAAAAACTCCACAAGTTGGGACTGTTCATAACTAGGACGAGGCTGGCTGCATTACTAGCAGTATGACTCACACCTGTGAGCTGCCTCATTTGTGTACAAACCTACAAGGTAAAGAACTAGACAGGGAAGCACCACACTGTCCTGGTGCCGTCACTCAGCAAGCCTAGTCCTTGGTTTCCTCTCCTCAAAGAGCAGCACAGAGCCAGCGTCCTGCTACTTCTAAAACCCTGTGCTCCAGCCCATAACACAGGCAACCTGAGAATTTATGATTTTAATACATATGAATGACTTCACATTAACTGAGCATGAGCTTCGAGTAATTTTCTGCAAACATCATACTAACCTAGTAAGCTACTGCCTAGTATCATGGAAAAATGAATAAAAATCCTTTATATTGTGATACGCCCTACAGTACAGGGTTTTCAGAACTTCTCAATAGCCATATGGCAGGGCAGGCATTATTATCATTTCCATTTCATAGAAACCGAGGGTCAAAAGTTGTGTTCTTGAGAAAAATTCTCAAATATACAAAGAAAAAAAAATTAAAGAGTATATATTAGAGGCCAACACAGCATATACTGTATTCAACAGTAAAACACCAGAGACTTTCCATTAAACCCTGAACAGGATCAAGCCTGGATCAAGCTGCTCTAGAGGTATGGCCCGGGAATGACCAAGGAAGGAAGGCAGACAGACTGCCAGAGGAAAGGAGGCCCAAGAAATGTGAAGCCCAGGGCCAGGAAAGGGCATCCAACTGGATTCTGAAACCACCAAGAATCACAATGGGACCAGCGAAGAGTAACAGAGACTGACAAGCAGGAATCTTCGAGGAACGAGGGGTGCCCCTGGCGACGGTGGGTGACTGTAACCAGGAGAGGTGGGTGGTGCAGTCTGCTAACATGTTACTTAAAACTGGAGGATTTTAGAAAGGAAGGAGCAAGGATGGTTTAGAGCTGTGGTTCTCAAACTTCAATGTGCACGACAATAACCTGGAGAACTTTTTAAAACACAGACATCCCTGGGCCCCTCCCCAAAGCCTCTGCTTCCGAAGACTAGAGGTGAAGCCCTAGGATGTGCCCTTATATACAAAGAGGAACAAGATCACTGATCCAATAGCAAAACTGGCAAAAGATAGGAAAAATCACAGCAAAAAAATTGCAAAGGCCCTTAAAACACAGGAAAAGATATCCAATCTCCTCAAACTAGGAGAAATGCAAATTAAAACTGAGACATAATTTCTCACTATCAAACCAGTAAAAAGCCAACATTTTGACATCATATTCTTCTGGCGAGGCTGTGGCAAAACAGGCATTCTCAAACACGGCTGTGGAGATGCAAAGTGGCTAAGGAGGGGACTACAGTGACATCCAGCAAAGCTACAGAGCCATCTGTTCATCGAGCCGGCAAGCCCACTTCCAGGAATCGATCCCAAAGACACAGTGGCAACAACACAACGCATCTTCTGTAAAAAGGCTATTCACTGCAGTTCCATTCATAATAGTAAAAGACTGGAAACAACTCAAATATGCCTCAAAGCAGAGAGGCCGAAAAAACATGGAATATGTATACAATGGAGTAATGTATACAATACACATGGATAGGAAGTTGTAAAAAAGAAATGAGAAACATGTCTATATACTACAATGACTAATAAAGGACAGAAGCAAAGCAAGGGCAGAAGCAGTACTTTTAAGAAAAGGGGTGAAATATGAATACATACATATTTGCTTATGTTTTCAAAATAAGAACAATAGAATAATAAATAAATTTTAAAAAACCATAAAGTGTGGTTATCAATGGCAGAAAGGAAACAACAGGGGCAAAGGGGCAGAAGCTAGACCTCTCTAAATAAATATATATATATGTATAATATACATAAAACTTACCATTTTAACCATTTTTAAATGCACAGTTCAGCAGCAGTAAGTACATTTACATTATTGTGCAACTAACCATCACCACCATCGATCTCCAGAACTTTTTCATCATCCCAAACTGAGACCCTGAACCCAGCAATATCTCCCTACTTCCCCCTTACCCCAACCTCTGGCAGCCACTGGTTCTACCTTCTGTCCCTACGAGTTTAACTACTTTAAGTCCCTCATAAGAGAATTCATACAATATTTGTCCTTTATGTCTGGTTATTTCACTCAGAATAATGTTTTCAAGGTTTATTCATGCAGTAATATTTATCAGAACTTCATTCCTCTTTAAAGCTGAATAATACTCCATCACATGTATATATCATATGTTTCTCTGAACATATTTTGTTTCAGTTTTAACTCTGACACTGTGTAAATATTTTATGTAATCAAAAAAATAAAAATTAAAGCAACCAAACGAAAAAACCCTTAAAAAAAAAAGCTGCAACAACAGAAGCTAACTTTATAACAAGCCGCAAAGAGAAATTTTTCAAGCAACTTTAATAGTAACTTGTATAATCCTAGAGGGATTTTTTTCCCTGAGGACAAGAATCATCATAAGGAAATCTTAAACTGCATTCAGTATGTCATTGTTAGTAATAACAGCATTATTTTGAAACTATTAAATATATTGGGTAAAATAAAGCAAACAATAATAACGAGTATATAATGATACTTAAAATTCACTGGTCATTTTTTTTTTTGATTCATCTTTTTTCTTGTTGTTTTTGGGAGGGGGAGGTAATTAGGCCTATTTATTTATTTTTAGAGGAGGTACCAGGGATTGAACCCAGGACCTCATGCATGCTAAGCATGCACTCTACCACTTGAGCTATACCCTCCCCTTCACTGGTCATGTTTAGAGACTGCTAGGACACCAACTCATTGTTCAGGAAAAAGGGGTGGGGGTGGGAGAAGAATCATACACCTACCCCATCTGTTCTGGTATGTAATTTACTTCAAAGTTACTAAATAACGGATGAAACAGGAAGTTCTCATTTATAGAAGAATCACGGCCAATAAATGGAAAAGAATGACAAAATTAGGGTATCCCCATTTTGAAAGCTCTAATGAAATAATGGCTCTGAGTAACAATTACCACTGGTTGTTACAAGTGACTCCACTGATTAATCTTAACATCACTATTTTATGACAATATTTGTGATATAAAAGTAGAAAATAAATACATACAGCACTACGGATTATTTTTGCCCAAAAAATCTGATCCTGAACGTAATTAAGGCTCTAGACCTAGCTCCCAAATTATAGGAAAAGCGGGAGGCAGAGGGACACGTTAAACAGTAACACTGCTTAGCCAGCCAAACTTGAGAATGGGGAAAACCCTTTAGGACAAAGGACAGCTTCTTCAATGAATAAACAGTATGGGGAAAGAGGGGTAGGAAGGGGAAATGTTACCGATTCAGAGATTCAAGAATCTGTCAATATACTAAAAACTACTAAAATGTACACTTTAAATGGGTGAATTATATGGTAGGTGAATCAAATCTCAACTACAGCCGTTTTAAAAAAATATTTAAGAGATCAAAATATCAACTAAAAACAATATGTGGATCCTGCTTATTAGACGCTGATAACAAACCAATTGGGAAAAAAAAAAGAGAGACATTTTTAAAGCAATCAGGGAAAACTGAACTCTGACTGCATATCAAATGATAACTTTAAAATGTCTGTTAATTTGGGGGTTTGGGATAATGGTATCGTGGTTAAGTTTTTTAAAAGTTCATTTTCTGTCACAGACACACAATGAAGCACACAATAAAGTATTTATGGGTCACATAATAAGATTTCCTTTACCTATTCCAGGATGCAAAAATAAAAATGTAGGAAGATGAATGAAACAAGAATGACAAGATGCTGAGAATCTATTGACACCTATGATAATGCACATAGGTATTTTGGGGGATGTTTGAAAATTTCCTGCATTAAAAGTAAAACATAAACGTGATAAAGGCACCTATCACAGAGGTGCAGACAGATCTCTGCAGAGCATGTGGAGAATCTGCTTGAAAATTTCTGTGATAAAATGTTTTAAAAAAGACTAATGACTCAGGGAAAATACAAGACATATGTCAAATACATTATATCAAAAAAAAAACTGTGTTTTGGTGGCAGTGGTGGGGAAAAGGAAAAGATTTTACTTTAAGTACTTCTGTTTTCATTTTATAAGGATCATGCCATATTCCTTTAATAGAAATAAATACTTTAAAATAGTTAAGTAATACATTTTGCCTTGGGATCTTTGCTAGTTTCACATAAAAATTTTAAAACCTTACCTGAGAAATGTTCTTGGAGGCCATTGTTTGCAAAAGGGCCCTCAAGGCACTACTTATGGCTTCTAAAAAGTCAACGTGCTTAGCAAAATCTAAAACACAAAAGTGAAATATAAATTTGTCTTTCTCTAAGAAAAGTTATTTTGCAGAAAAAGAATCAAAACAAAGCATGTTAAATGTTAATACATGCTACTGTAATAAAAAAATAAAATAAAAAACACTTGATATTCAAGCCCAAACTTCCAGTTAACATCCCCCTGTGAGCTGTACGTGTGAATCTGAAAGATGACCACAAGTGAAATCAAATGACAGTCCTCAACTTCCAGATGCTACATTTTCATTTCCCTCACACTTTAGCACATGATAAACCCGAATGAGCCTTGGTAGACTGAATTCAGCTTTCCATAGGTTACCATCCCCATGCTGGGCAGACACGGGGCGGAGTCATCTCCCAAGTCAGAGTGCTTCCTCGCCGATCCAAACCCACTGCCTAGCCAACAAGTGTTGCCTGTGCCGGGCCAGGCCCCTCCACCTCTAATGCCTCAGTGGCTCCCATGGTTTTTACCGACCCAACTTCCCCTTCCCATTCCTGCTCATTTTTATCCTTTTCTTATTGTCCCTTCTTCCCACACAGGACAAAAAGAAGGACAGCAATAAACAGTCATGTCAACACAGTGGGACAGAAGGGCGAGGGCCACCCAGGTGAGTTGGCTCCCTTCCCCCTTTGGTGGGAAGGGAAAGTGACTGACATGGTGTGACAGTTTATATTTTCTAAAAATAGCCACAATGGCACTTTCAGTTCTGCACGATCTCCCAGAACTCGGCAGCTTCCCCTATGGATGTAGAGTAATTTCCCCTCCCCTTGAATCTGAGTGGGACTTTGTGGCTTCTTCAATCAACAGAACACAGGAAAATGAAAGGCTAGGGTGTAAAAGGCAACGTGATTTCCACCTGACTCACACGTGTTTGCTCCCCTCCTCTCTCTCAACTCTTGCCCTTGGAAGCCAGCCACTGTGTTATGACACCCAGATCACGTGAAGAGGTCACTTGCCGGGGTTCTGGCTGACAGCCCCACACCAACCACCAGACATGTGAGTGAGCAGACCTCAGATGATTCTGGCTCCCAGTTTCCCAACAGAGGTTTCTCAACCTCAGCACCATGGACATTGTGGACGAGATAATTCCCTGTTTGTATGTCTGTGTGGCCCCTGTGCACTAGACTATTTAACAGCATCTCTGGCCTCTACCCTCTAGATACCAGCAGAAGCCCCCAAGTTATAACAGCAAAAAGTTTCTCCAGACGTTGACAAAAGTCCTCAGGGGCAAAACTGCCACTAGTTGAGAATGACTGGCTTAGACGTCGTGGAGGAGAGACAAGCCGTCTCCACTGTACCCTTTCTAAACCCCTGACACACAGAAATCATGAGAAATAACACATGATTATTGCTGTCTTAAGCCACAAAGTTTTCGTGATTTGTTATGTAGCAATAGACACGCTGGCTTCCTCCCTGTGGCACCTGGCCGCACAGACAGTCTGATGCCCCCTTTTGGGCGGTCTGGTCTGCAGGAGAGCAAGGCAGCTTCTGCACAGGTCTGAATCCAGGCTTGCTATATTTTTCTCTCATTTTACATTCACGTTAGGCACAGATGTGGGGAATTTCTGGAAGTATCACAGATCAGACACTAGGATACTTTGGGATCAGACAGACCTGGGACAGAATCCAGCCTCTGACATTATGTGACCTCTCATTGTGGTCCTGGCTCAAATGTTACCTCCTCAGAGGGGCCTTTCCTACACTAACCATTGTGACATCTCATATCACTCTGCTTTTATTTGTTTCTTCCTAGCTGAAATGACATCACACCTTTACTCCTATGAGAATGCAAGCTCCATGAGCATGATGGCCTTGCCTGTCTTGTTCATGCTTGGATCCCTCGGACCCAGCACAGTCCGTGGCATAAAGTAAGTGTTCAGTAAACACACGTTTAAAGTAAAGGAATGACTCTGACGAAGTTCCTTAACCTCTAAATCTCAGCTTCCTCACCAGGAAGGTAGGGTAATAATGCCTAGCTCATAAAACCTAGTACCTAATAGGCCCTCAAAAATTGGTATAACATTGTTACTATTAAACTTCAAAAAGTCACCATACTGGCTATGAAGAGTAAATTATATTTGATTAAAGCTGTAAGTGTATCCCTGGAAATTCACTAATGGCACATAAAACAGTTGAACAATGTAACTCAATATATACTAGAACATATCTCAGACTCAATTTTTTTTTCTGTCGTACATTCTTAGGAAAATAACCATTACCTTAGATTCAAAATCCTAATCTACACGACTGTTTTACATTATGTGAAATTCATACTTTCCCTAAATTTGGGCAATTTTTATTTAATTCACATGTCTGGCCGTTTATCCAAATTAGAGAAGGAAGTTCAAATGACTGCCTTTCTGACAAATTTTCAGTAAAAGGTCAACACATGTGGTATTGTCAGAAGAAATTAAGTAAATGTCAGAAGAAGTTAAACAAAAGAGGTGATTCAAAATGTCCCCTCAACAACTTTGTACAGTATCTAAGAATTTGTAGCACGCCTGAATGTGGGCAAATAGTCAACCCACAAGCAATCAAGAGGCAAATTATATTTAGGTGAATTTTTCAGACTGATTTTCAATGTTCTAATATGGAATTAAAAACATACCCCAAAATGGGTGATACTACCATTCTAACTATAATGAAAAAGAGTGTTCTGCTTCCCAAAATCTAGGCAAACAGGAAATCTAAATGATCTTAGAGCCCAAGCAATGGAGCAAATGACAGACTGACCCAATCTGAAAATACAACAGTGCTCAAAGTTTCTTGACGTTTTGAAGATCGGTATTTTAAATGAAGGAGACATAGATATCGGCGCTTTGAATGCAAGGACCAGATTCTCCTGGAATTTTCTCCCTTCACCTCTGATGTCAGCCACAAACATATGTAGGTATGTATCACAAATTTTCTAACGATTTGGAACTATGTTTTAGCATTAAAATTAAAACAAGTTAAATATGGCTGTGTGATCTTCATACACTTAACTTTCAAACATGGTAACACAAAAAAGCTGAGAGAGATTTAGCCCCAGTCTCCCCGCCAGATTCTCCAATAACAGTTCATTCTATCCATACAGAACCCATAGGGTTACCTTACTTAATAAATCCCAAGTGTTTAGAAGGAATATTTTAGAATATCATCACTAAATATAAGCAATTACTTTATCAAAAATTTCATTTTGATAAAAGATTGTGTCAACAACAGCTATGAAATTGGAGTTTATTTAAAATCAAAATGTTTAATTATGTTTTCCCGCAATTTCCGTTATTTCTCCAAGGCTCAGCTTGTTGAGGGTTTTCCTGCGATCCCTCCAGGTAATAAATGTGCATGCACCAGTGACCATAAATAGCCCGCTGAACTAGGAGAAACAAACCTAAGAGTTTCTGCATAGCAGAGGCACAGAATATGTGCACTTACTTCAAGTGAAAGATGCTGGTTGGGGATTGGGCTTGTGGTACCTTAACTGGACTCTAACTGAGAAACGGCCCAGAGGAAAGAGATGGCAATTGTGGAACTAGGGCAGACAGGGTTAAGCAGGTCTTAGAAGCGCTAAGAGGCTTGGGTAGGTCCTGCTCACCTGGGGCCCTGGCTGTGGACTCCCCTATTTGGCCCTGCTCCCTGCGGGAAGCCCATGGGAATATGGGTGGGTGGGAGGGGGCATGAGCAATAGCAGCCTTCCACCAGCCACCCCTCCATAGGACATCCTGCTGGGCTGATGGGAGCCATCTCCCTTTCCCACCCTGCCATCCAGATCTCTTTAGGTTTATAAGGCTGCAAGAGAAATACACAGCTATAGTCACCATCTGGCCAAGTCACCTCTGTACCCCAGAGCTGGCCCAGTCCCGGCTTGGCATCTTAGGTATGGCTATGACCTGTCTTAGGTATGGCTGGGCATAGTTTCCAAGTGATCACACCAACTAAAGAACGCACAGCCTGAGCTCTCCTGAAAACGGCATCTATTAACTGACAAATGTTGAAAGGTTGATAGAGACAGAACAATAACTACATTCTGAACATTTATTTACTTAATCTTTAAAAATTAATCTAGAACTTCTAAAACATGCACCATTAAATACACAGCACCTCTTGATAGAGAACAAAATAGATGTCTTAAAGAACTGAGGACGGCAGAGTGGGTACAGCTCAGTGGTAGAGCGCATGCTTAGCATGCACAAGGTCCTGGGTTCAATCCCTAGCACCTCTATTTAAAAACAAAAACAAAAAAAGAGTTGGGGAGCAACTCTTGAAGGAATGCTCATTCAGAAACTTGTATTTAGTCAAAAGTGACCATATGTGGATCTTTTAAGAGTTTCAACTCTTAGACTTAGTGTTGTGTCTGAGAAGGGAAAATGTTAAATTGCTTGCAAGCAATTACAGTAGATTCGTGTCTCCTGTATTAGCCCTCACACCAGACATGAATGGTGGGTAATGTGCAGAATTCTCCTTTACTGTGTAAAATACTACTATTTCCTCTCTGTCTGTTTGTTTGAACTCCTCCAGTTTAATGTGGTGAAGTTAAATGAGCTTCTACGACCGTGAACTCTGACGATCCGTTAGAAAAGCACGCAGTATACCCTGCACTGCTAGATCATTAAAAAGAACAGTTAGCTACGTACAGTTTCTCTCTAGGTTCCCGTGTACAAATGAAATTAATCCATATCAGAGATGTGTAATAGAGAGATTCAGCTTTTACCATGCAGAAGTGTTTGAGGAAAGATACATGTTAGAGAAAAGCAAGGTATAGAACCGTGTGTATGGTACTCTTATCATTTGCCTTAAAAACACTCACACATATACCTTTACATCAAGAATCTGTCTGGAGGAATATACAAGAAACTGGTCCCAGTGACCGATTCTGGGAGAGGAACTGGATGGTGTGAGAAAAAGTAGGGAGGCTTTCCACTTTATGGGCTCTCAAAAGTTGTGAAGTCTGTCATACACCTTTGTATTACCTAATCAAGTGTAAATCAAGCGGTTTTATACTTGAGGAAAACTAAAGAATAGAGAATTACCCAAACATCTTAATGCAGCCTAATATTTATGATACTTATGATTCAGCCTGATTTGTCCAGACATAACTGGTACAAGCAAATTTTAATAAAAAAGAAAAATATAACCCATAGGCCTGCTTGCATACCTGGTTTTGACTCTACACCATTGACAACTAAAAATATATGACTTTTAGTGTTTGGGAAAGGTTTCTGCAGGTTGGATGAGAGACAGTATACAATTATGGACTCCAAGTTCCCGCTCGCTCCGAGCAGTTTTTCACAACAAGGCCCAAATATTTACCTGGCTGGGAAAAAAGCAGCTGTGACAGATGTTGTGCAAGTGTCTGAAGGGCTGCAGGTCCTCCCAGATGGTCCACATCCAGGAGGGACACAAGACTCTGGAGACACACGAGGGCTCTACACTGTACAGTGTTCATTCTGGAAAGCAAGGGAGAGAATGCTGTCTGTTCCTCTCACAGTCACCCAACAGAATCCAGTACTGCATTTGAGCCTAAGCTTCTGGAAGCCTAGGACTGGGACTACCTGCAAGCAGAAGGAGGTCTAGGGCAGTTAGCAAGGAACCTTAAGGTGAACTGTTAACCCGACCAGATCAAACTGCTTGCGTGCGCAAGGCCCCTGAGACACTGCTCACCTATGAGTCACACAGAATCTGCTTGAGAAGAATTGCTATGCACGGCAGCAGGGTTCTTCTTGTTTGTTTTGTTTTTTAAATTATACCCCACCCCACCCCACCAGTCACGGACCATCACTCTCTATTTCCTTCCTCTGCCTTATTTTTTCTTCATAGCCCTTTTTTAGGAGGAAGCGGGGATAATTAGGTTTAATTGTTTTATTTTTTTTTTTTATGGAGGGACTGGGGATTGAACCCAGGACCTCAAGCCTGCTAAGCCCACACTCAACCACTGAGCTATACCCCCTCCCCCGGGCAGCATTTTTAAAATCATTTTTAGTTGTGAAACATGACATACATAAAGTGCTCAATGAACATACGAGTTTAACAGTTTATAAAGCAAACAACCTGCACACCGAGGTGGGTGATAAATGCTGCCAGCACCCTCACAGCCCTCCTACCCCTTCCCCATCACACCCCACCTCCCTGACCCCGATAACCAGATTTTTATGGCCGACGTTTCCTTGCTTTGCTTTGCAGGTTTACCACCTACCTATGCATCCCTAAACAGAACAGTTCAGTGTTACTTGTTTTTGAACTTTGGAAAAACTGAATCACAGAGTGTATATTCTTTTGTGACTTGCTTCTGGCTCAATATCATAAGTGTCACCCATGTTGTGAGCAGTTCCAGTTTGGGTCTTTTTATTGCTGTCTGCGTTCTATTGTATGATTATGTCAGAATTTATGTATCCACTCTGCCACTGATGGACCTTGAGGTTCTTTCCAAGTTGGGGCAACCGTGACCCACCATGCTGTGAGCATTCCCCTGTCTTAGTGCACACAGGCACACGTTTCTCTAGGGAACATACACAGAAATAGGGCTCTTGAATCTGAGCGAGTCAGCACCTTCTGTTTAATGGTCCACCATTTCATATAATAACATAACGACAAGTGGTTTTGAAAATAGAAAAGTTCTTACTTTCTAATCAAAGGTTTCCAAGTGGGGTTCCTAGAACACATGTCAACTGCAATGCTGTTTGGAAAAGCAGTTTTCTCAAAAATCTAAATTTAAAAAACAGTAAAGCAAAGGTTAAAGGTTTTTTTTTAATACATGATCCTTTTATAAAATCCCAACATATGACTTCTAAGCGAGATGTAAGGCTCAATATAGACACACTGCAGCCTACTTCCAGTGCTGTTCATTGCTCTGTTTCCCAGATTGTATCAATCACCTGCGCCTGAAAGTGTGAGCATACTTCTGCACAAAGAACGAATAGCGTTCGTAAGCCTTCCCTGCGCTCTACAGTGAGCCAAGACTGAAAACAGATTACCTTCTTGGGAAGGAGATGGTTGGTGAGAGCGGTGTGAACCTCGTGGGAGAGGCAGAGGGGGGACAGCAGCTGCCCACCGCATTCGCTGAAGGAACCCTCCATAAATGCATCGCTTTCGTCGCTGCTGGAAAGCTCTTCCCACTCGTCGTCAGTGGGATCTGGGAAAGAGGGCAAACCAAACACAACTGGAATACTTAAGACAGTCCTCATGGCAGCTGCCCTCTCGGGCCAGGGGAGGAGGTCTAGACGTGAACTGGTCACAAACCTTCACTGCAGCACATGTTGACAATAATTTCCAGAGCAGTCTGTTGAGCTGTCAGCAGTGCTATGGCCTCTCTCAGCTCCTTGTTGGTGGGCTAGAAAAAAAGAGAAAAAAAGCAAATGACCAACTCTCAAATGTTTGGGAAAATATTTTCATGTGACTTTCCTTAGTTAAAGCCTACCAAATGATATTTGCATTTGGAACAGAGGGCAGGGAGGCGGGTAGGCTGGAGAAAAGTCAGAAAGCCCTGGAAGTAGAAATGAGCATTATGACTCCTCTAGGTGCTGTGGTGCGTGCCCCATTCACCGGGTATCCATCCATCCGCATGGTTATTCTCTAAGTGTTGCTTAGTTAGCTGGACAGAACAGATAGTCAGGAATTCTGAACTGATTTCACCCTGAAACTTAATCTAATGTGTTAAGAAGTAGCTCAGCACACTAAGGCTCGAACAAGAGTTCATTCTCAGACACCAGGCACTTATACACAACAAACCTGCTTTTAGACGCTTAGATGTCTTAGAAAAGACTGCATTAACAAGAATTACTAACAGGCCCTTAGACGACCGACAGAGCTTGGCTAGGGAGCAGATAGGCTTCCTGGCTTTCTTGGAAGGCTGCAATAAAGCCTTTCTTTAAGACTGAAGAAAGAGGGGTACTTTTTCTTCTGGAAATAAATAACATGAACTTACTTTATCAAGCAACATTCTCAAAATAGATTGTATAAATTTACATGACCTTAACTCTCAAGTCACCTATGAAAAGTGAAGTAGCTACAGTGATGTTCCAAAATAGTGCAGAAGCTAAAAGTTATGCTTATTTTGTCTCAATGTTTCCCAACTTCAACAGTTTTCTAATTGTCTTTTAAATGGCTGCACAATATTCCATTAAATGGATGCATTATAATTTATTAAGCATTCTGCTAGTGTGGAATATTTCAGAGTAGTTGCTATCTTATTTCCTCAGATTTACTGGGACAAAGGTTAAAAACACATCTATAGATCCTGTGACATATTCCTGTTCTCCTTTCCAGAATGTTCATACTCATTTATAATCCTTCAGCAACTTCTTTGTGCAACGATTTAACTGCAGTTTTGAACCATGTCCTCAAAAAAAAAAAAAAAGGCAGATGGCTAATTTAATAGATGCAGCGTAGGAATCCGTGTGTTTGTTTTCCTTTTATTGCTGGCATGAATGTATACAAAATTTATCCCTGTGCACTTCATGCATGTATGATATCCAACTAAACGTTTCTTAGAGCACACTCAAAGCTATGACACAAACATACGCCACTGCGGGGCTTTCATCCACTTAACATGTACGAAGATCTGGCTTAGAAGAACTCTGAAATTAAAAGTTTCACTCCTGTACCTGACTCTCCTGCTCAGAACATTTCCCTAGTTCTGTCATCACACTGACATAAAGAATAGTCTAGAGGAAATGTTATGACATCTGAGACTTGCTTCAAAACATTCAGCAGTGAGAGGGGAGAGTGGGTGGGGAAATAGATGAAATAAAACAGACTATGACTTGATCACTGAGATCTGTCGGGAGCTGGGCAGGGAGAGTCCTACTTCTGCGTGGAACAGCAACAACCTAGGTTGGTTTGTTCTTCACAGATTTGGGATTATACCTTCTCAAGTTAAATGATGCAATTAAGGGTTTTGAGTCTAAAGGACTCCTGCACAAGCCAGCACTGGGCAACGTGAACGCCCAGAGCTGCCTGACGGCGAATTTCTATTCCTGGCACACGACAGCACGATGCCCAGCACCCTACTGGCACTTAAACTCTGGCTGCCTGACCAGCATGTTAACCATCCCATCTGCTCAGCTATGGGGATAGACTTTAAAAAGCAAGTTTTGTTATGAGAAAACACTGCATTTTCTAAGCACCAAAATTCTAAGTAATATTTAGGAAAGTGAATCTCTAATAAGTTAAATATCAACACTTTTATTAAACAGTAGCACTTCTTCTTGGTGGACCTGGACCTCAATCTCCACTCATGCACTCCCTTTAGGGCAGCTGGATGCAAGGCTGGAGTTGGAAAACCCACAGGAGTGCTGTTCTCCTGCTCCCAGCCAGGGACGGCCGACCCTTCAGAGTTCCCTGACAGCACAACAGTCATTTCCACTTCTGCTCAGACGGGAATCTGGGGCTGGGGAAACACGGAATACGTGCATCCGTCAGGATAAAGTGACCTGGTCGGCGTGATGCCGACATCTGCAGAGGATCCTCCAAGCCCCGATCTGTTTCACCTGAAGTTCCACGTGTGGCTCCCAGCTCTGTAACTTACCTCCATGTAGCAACTGAGGAGAAGCTGCTGGGGTTCTTTATAAACACGCTTTCGGACAACAAGGCGCACAGATATGTCAGTCTATCTTGTTTTACTGATTTTAAATTCTACCCCCTCTGATGTAGATGCACAAGTGAGATAAGGAGTAAATGTGGGGCTCAAATATGTGCCCCCTGCACCAAAATGGGGTGATACGATTTTTTAGCCACTTTATGATTTGCAAGCAACTCAAGGGTCTTTTCATTTTTGTGTCCAACCCCAGCACTGAACACAATGCTTTGCACCCAACAGCTGTTCATGGGGACTGGGAAAGTAGTTCATAATGGTAACATCTCATTGCTTTAGAGCACCACCAATGCAGCTTTACCCAACTTCACGAAGGTGGGGAAGTGGTATACTGATAAGTTTATGCCCAATAATAATTTTTTAATGACCTCAGCAGCCTCCTGACTGGCCTTCCTGCCTCCAGGCCCCCTAAACAATACCAACCTGCTTTTACCATGCTGCTCCTTACCCCAACCATTAAGATAGCTCAGGTGATCTGTCCAAAAAGCCTCCCTTTTCTGACAGCCTCTTCCTTTCCTCACCCAGTGGGGCTGAATCAGCTGTGCCTACTCTATAGCTATGACTCCCTGAGAAATCTGGGCACGGCCCTATCACTGTTCTCAGCACAGGCATTACAATAAACTATAATCACATGCATTACAATAAACTATAATCACATGTCTATCCTCTCAAGATGGAAAAGGTCTCTGAAGACACAAACTCTACCTTAATTATGCTTCCATCGGCAGCATCTGGCTCAGTGCCTGGCACACAGCGAGAGCACAGGAAACGTCACCTGGATGAATAAAGCCCGACTCCCTGTCCTCCCTGTCTTCCTGACGACTTGCTCTCCTCCTTGGGGGAAATGTTTTCCCAACGTCTGGCTCTCTCTCTGCTGACTGGCTCAGCTGGCATGCTTCCTGCACCCAAGACTGCTCCGACGGACCCCAACATCACCCCCACTAGCACGTGGATGCCACAATCACCTGGCCTGCGAAAACTACAGACCGTCGTTCATCCTCACAATCACCCAACCTCCTCTGCTCAGCAACACTGGGTAAATGAGACTTTGGCTTGCTACTATGGAGAGGCGAAATACTAAAAAGTAAAAGAGACAAGAATGCGAGGGACAATCCAAGCAAAGTGAAAATTCCTTTAGTTTGAAGACAGTCTGGGCGAGAGTGTGTAGCTGAAGTGGGAAGTAAGTTAGGCAGACCCACGCATGTTTCTGAAGTGCTGCAAAAGTGCTGGTCTATCCCATCCTTCGAATCTTCTGTATATAAAAGTTTCATTTTAGACAGATTTCCCCCCTGCCTTGGGAGGTTTCTAATGTTATAATGAGAGTTAATGGGAAAATACGACTGGTTTTACTGAAATTCACTTTATAATTAATTTTGCTGTAACATTTTTCTACAAAGCTTAGGACACCCGTTGAGGGAACACAGCTGTCTTAATCCATGTTTGAAAGCATCAATCTGACTTACTGGAAGTAAATCTGAAGTGAAAGTTTTCCTTCTGACTTTTCTTCTACGAGGAATTTCTTCCATTTCCTCGTCTTCAATCAGATCATCACCATTAGCACTCTGTAATGCGTCCTCAGTCTCGGCAGCAGTTTTTAACCTCTGAGTCTCGGCCTCCTTCATTCGAATCACCGTCTCACCAGCATCCATTTCCAGAATGTCAGATAAGATCTTCAGTATGGCATTTATTACCTCTGCCTGACTCTTGGATGGAATGATGTCCTTCAGATTCCAAATTGTGCCTGGGGAGGGGGGCAGTGGGTGGGATGAGGATAAAGACAAAGAAATCAACTGTGAAATTTTTTATTAAATAATGGTTTCCACAAGATTGGTTCTTTAAGCTTAGGCATAATTTCAAAAAAATAATCTCGATCCCACGACCTTTGTTCGGTTTGTATTAAATGTCAAAAAGCTCTGTACAGAGGCAGCTCCCTTTATTACAGTCCTTCAACACCGTCTCCCTTTCCTGGCACACAATGCCTTTCTCTGACACACCACAGAGTAACAGGCCAAGAGAACATCGATCGAGTTTCTTTAAAAATGACAAATTAAGTTGCCTCTCTTTCTTTCATCTTAACCTGAGCTGCTCTCCTAAGCAGCTTCTTATGTTCCAAGAATGGAATGGAATGTACTAAAATTCCAACGTCTCACAGACAAACCAGAGAACAAGGTCTTGGTTATTTTTTGCTTATGAAATAGAGCAACAGCTACCATTAAGTGGTTAGACTTAATTAAACAAACAAACAAATGTGACTGTTAAAATAAAAATAGTTTTTCTGGGTACATATCCAAAAGAATTGAAAAAAGCAAGGACTCAGACAGATGCTTGCAGACCCATATTCACAGCAGCATTATTCAACAGCCAAAAGGTGGAAACAACCCAAGTGTCCATCCACAGATGAACGAAATGCCATATACACACATAGTGGAGTATTACTCATCCTTCAAAAAGAGGAAATTCTGACACATGCTACAACATAGATGAACCTTGAGGCCATTATGCTAAGTGAAATAAGCCAGTCACCAAAAAAAAGATACTGTATGATTCCACTGATATGAAATATCTAGTCAAATTCATACAGACAGAAAGAAGAGTGGTTGCCAGGGCCTGGGGAGGAGAGGAAATGGGGAGCTGTTTAATGTCTACAGAGTTTCAGTCTTGCAAGATGAAAAGTGTTCTGCAGACTGGTTATACAGCAATGTGAATGTACTTTACACTTAAAAATGGTTAAGGTGGTAAATTTTATGTATATTTTACCAATTAAAAAAAACCCCACGTATCAAGGCAAATTACCTTTGGAAGACTAAAGGGCAAAAGGAAAAATATATAATAAATTCCCTACTACTCGACAGATCATCAGAGTATTTCTTACTTCTGTATTTAGAAATTCTGGGGAGAAGTGCTGGGGCTGGAGATCTTACAGAAAAGTGAGTGGTCATGTCTTAGATGCCTATGGTTAACTTCTGAATTCCCAGGTTCATATATAAGAGGGGGTCCTGACAAAAGCATTTCTTTATCAGACAACAGCAGTTCATTAAATTAAAAACAAATCTAAACTTAGAAGGCTTTGAAACTATGGAGAACCATTTAAATTAAGGGATTCCACTTAAATATTACAATTTTCAGAACAGACATAAGCACAGAAAGCCCTGATGCAGTGAAATGAAGGGATGACTGAATTTTGGCCCCTATTACAAGTTACTGAAAAACAGCACACCATCGCATACAGCTAAATTTTACCTGCTATCAATGTCTTTAATAGAATATACTCCATGGAACTGACAGGAGAAAGCATTGCTGATTCCAGCATATGTAATGCTGGGGCACAGAAAGATTTCAGTAGCTCTGCATTATCTTCGGTCACTGTCTGCAAACAATATGCTATAAAGACAAAAGTCAAATATTTAGAAGCAAATGAATTCTGCGAGGATAATTTAAACCAAAATAACTCATCAAAAAACATTTGTATCTTTACAACTTCTTTGGACACGGGTAGCTTTTGTAGGATATATGCAATTTACCTTCTTTTTCTGAATTTCTTATCCTTTTTTTCTTTTCTTTTTCTCAATTTCTAATCCTTTACAGAACTATACTTTCATAAAAAAAAATAATTTATTTTGGGGGTTTCCCCCCAGTTCTTTCCTTCTTTTTTATTAAAGTATAGTCAGTTACAATGTGTCAATTTCTGGTGTACAGCATAATGTCCCAGTCATGCATATATATACATATATTCGTTTTCATATTCTTTTTCATTAAAGGTTATTACAAGATATTGAATATAGTTCCCTGTGCTATACAGAATAAATCTCTTTTATAAAGTATAATTTAGAAGGCTCAACTGTTGTAACAACGTGAAATTACTAAAAACACTTCTAAAGGTTTAGTCTCAATGTCTATACTCATTGCAGACCAGTAGCAAACAGCCTGCAGACTAAACACCAGAGCACGGATAGCGCTCTCAGGGTAGTTCTCTTGTCGATGACAAGCCCTAGGTTTTGGGACATTCTGGCTTCTCTGAAATTCAGTATGACCTTAAAAGTCAGGGTTATTTCTGTGGTAACAATATTTCTCTAAAGAAAAAAAGTACTTTACATAAAAATACGAGCTAATTAAGAGATGGGTAAAACATTAACAGACATATGATTCATTTAGCACTTAACTCTTCTCTGGCACTAAAACAAGACAATGGATTACAACTTGTATATTAGAAATAATTAAGTGAAAGTATTAAAACAACCGGGATTGCATGAAAAGTTTGACAGAAAAGACCTCTGAAACACAAAAGAGGAAGCAAACCCAAATTTGTTTTGAGATATTATATTCCATACAAATCCATTTCTTTTCAGGTCTAAAAATTCCTAAGTGGATCATTTCCATTCAAATTAGTAGTCAAAATACATGCTATTGCTGTGATCTAGTTTGGTTTCCAAAATACATGTATATACAAATCTATATCTATGCATACACGTAGATACATCCAAATGTAATACTTTTTTCACTGAGAATAATTAAATTCACTTTAGCAAAAAGCCAAAATAAGTTGTAAATGCTAACATAACACAAGTTCAAAGAAAACTGTATCAATACAAAGGACGGAATCCTAGAGGCTCACTTTACTGTGATGCAAGCCTTGTTTGATTTTCAAAACAAAAGTAATCTGATGTTTGTTTTAAAAAATCATGAATCTAGCTAAATGCAGAAGGAAAACACTATTATACAGTGCAAAGTGACTTTATTCTGGTTCATTTTTTTTTTAAAGTTCTTTAGAAAAAAAACTAAATGACCAAACCTACCAAGCTTAAGACCCAAAAATAGAAGTGAAGTTTTTCTTTTAAAAGCTACAAACTTTCTCGAAATTCTCTTACTGTAATAAAAACTGCCCTCTGAGATTAAAAGTCATCTACCAATTTTCTAGTTCAACTGTTTTTAAAATCCACATTTACCCACAAATCTCCCCTCTGCCAAAGATTCCTTTCTGAGAAATTGATTTTCTAAAAATTTTCCTAGTGGTATTTATTTCACTATTAGTTTTTCTTTTCTGTTGTTAAAGGTAACCACTAGAGCCAACAGAAACATCGGTAAAGGGAATACACTTCAGTAAGGGGAATAAACTTGTCTTTGCCAGGAGAAATGCATAGTTAAATAATTTAAGGACAGCCAGATACCTATCATCATGATGGGTAGAAGAAAAATGCTTTTCATCCCTTATTTTTCCACTCTCCCCCAGAGTTCTGTTGAGCCACCCTACCTCCAGTTTCCGTCACCTGCCCCTGCTGAGCAGGAGGGACCCCAGCGGCTCTCTAACCCCACGCACAGGTTAGGGAGCTGAGGCAGAGGGAGCCGCTAGACTTTGCTTTCCCTGTCCGGAAGGGAAGCAGACCTACGTGAAATTCCAATCACTTATTTTCCTCTCTCAAAAAAAGCAGTGAGTTAAAAACAAACAAACAAAAAACACAGGTTATCGAAAGTTTTCTGCTGGAAGCATGAGATAGTGGTAGAAGCCATTTAAATAAGTCTACGTTCCAAATAACATTGGCTCAAAGGCCTGGTAGTTGTGGGTTACTGTTTCTCAGCAAATGGGAGGTGAAAGCTTTAAGAACTAATAAAGGCTTCTAAGAATGGTGATACACTAGAAACTACATACGCTCACATAATTACCTTCTTCCCTCTAGAAAATTGTATGAGTAAGTAAAGCATTAATCACAGTTTTAAAAGATTCAGAACAAACACCACTCAGCTATGCATTTATATACAATGAGGGGGGAAAAAATCACTCCTGTAGAATAAACATGCTATGTCTGAATAAAAAATTTTGAATAAGGTCACACATACTTAATAAATCATCACCTTTTCTTCACTTACCTACTGAAATAGCCAGGTCAACATTGGTGGAAAACCTACTTAAATACTTTAACACAATCTCCAAACACCCTTCTTTGTTGAATATAGATACTGCTCTACTACTGCATTCACTAAATTGAAGGGGGAAAAAAAAGTTTTACTAGTCACATTTTAACATTAAGAAATCAACCATAGAAATTCATGAAAAAATAATTAGGCTTTATAAAAGAACCGAGTTGGAGTTTCACACACCCGCCATTTTTACAGATGAAGAAACCAGTACTCGCTCATACTCATTAAATATGAGCACAACCGGATATCTGTATTTTTATTTCCATCACAGTAGGATCTTCTAGCCAGTCTCTTTACCCACATGCCCGATTCCTTACAGGAGGTTAAAGATGGAAGAGATCTTCGAAATCATTTACTTCAATTCCTCATTTTATGGATGAGAAAACCCAGACCCCAAAAGGTGAAGTGATCTGTCCAAAGATCACACATTGTGGTAGTGCTGAGTCCTTGGGTCCAGCTGACTAGTCTTTTCACTATATCACAATATATCACAATATATCACAGTAGCAATAAATCAAAGGATAAAGGGCCTCTATACTTATCATACAAAAAGCACAAATTTAAAAGAAAGTAAAATTAAATTTGACTTTTTTCCTCCTAGACTGCTATAATTTTAGCAAGCAGAATTTGTAGTCTGCAACAGAGAAAGTGCTACAATAAATTTTTTTGAAATTATACTACCTTTTAATAAAAGAGTCAGAATTAATGTCATTAATGTTATTAACAAATATATATGCTAAGTATAGGGTAAAGAGAGCATATTATAATAGTTTTATTTATGTCCCCAGGAAGAGTATTCCTCCAGACATGCCATGTGTACATATGACAAACAGCTAACAGAGTTGACTAAATTTTTACATTCAATCCTGTTGTCTAAGGATAAACTATTTTCTGCCTGTCTATTCATCCATCCATTCACCCACCCAGTTACTGCAACATGCTATGAGCCTGTCCTCCAGAAACCCACCGAAAAACATGAGTTGTAATAAATAAATTAAAAAAAAAAAAAAAAGAAGCAGCAGCCCCACAGTAAAGTCAAGTAGAGTCAGGAAAACAAAGCATACATGTGTTAAGACAATTTAATACGTACATATAAGATACAAACTATGAGACAAAAATGTTAAAAGCTATGATAACTGGAAATGATATAGACAGGGCTCACAGGCACTCAGAAAAGAGAGATCACTGCAGAGATCACTTTTTCAGGCTCTTTTCAAACTAAAAAAAAAGTTTTTTTTTTTTTAAATTTCCAAGTTCAACAGTTTATGTAAGTTAAAGTTATCTGAAAAATAGCACCCATTAGTTCGCTTGAATGCAATTTCCTCAAATCTGACCTCTCCAGTTTTCCTGGCGGAATGCATCCAGCAGTTTAAAGTGGAATCATGGGCAAGCTCAGACTGCTGTGCAGGCAGCTCTCCAGGATCCACCCTAACCCTCTATTCTAAGAAATAACTGAGCTCTTAGGTCAGAAATAATAGTTGCTGCTGACTGAAAATAAGAATCCATGACAGATTCTTGCTAGAAATGGGACATAAAATGGGGTGTAAAAAAAAAAAAAACCAAAAAAAACCAAATCCAGCTTGTACTTCTAGCCATTTCCATTCCTAAAAGCAAGTCCACCCACTGCCCCAACCCCGCCACTGCTACAACAGTGGCATGGAGCGTGGCCTTTGTTCTAGTGGGGCAAAAGGAGCCCTTCTCAGGCGACTACTTCTCTGTCAAATGGCACCTGCCAAGGTCTGTGGTCCCTGCCTCATTCCAGAAGGCAGACCAAAGCATCTATTGCACTGGGGCCTGGCCCGCTTTAGGGCAATGGCTGCTTAAAGTACAAAGGCAGTGGGTGCAGTAGGTACTAATGGCCAGGATTCCTCTTATTTTTGTCAATAGCAATGCCTGGAGAGAAGAGTTGTAAAGCAAAAAAAAAAAAAAAAAAAAAAAAAAGACATTGTGATGCTATGAGGAAAAGGGCTTGGGAAGGACGGCTGATCTTAGGTCACTTGATATGACTTCCTACCAAGCATTATGATGACAGATTTATAGGCCTACCAAGGAGAATGGAGATTCCTCTGCAGTTTAACAGAGAGCATTAGCCTAAGTAGCACTGTCGCAGGAGGATATGTTTGGAAAGCATCTTACCATATATTCCACAGCACGTTCACAGCCTCATTGGCTATGTTTTCAATAGAATTTCTGTTCTGCTCTTTTTTTTCCTGTGGAGACATCTCATTTGAATCCAGTCCAGCACTACACTGTAACCAAATACCATGATTAGAACCCTGGTTCAAAAGAATAATTAAACAGGCTAATGACAGTGAAGAATCACAAAAACTAAACATCAGAAATAATAGTGGTTAACAAGCCAATCAAATGCTCGTAAGCAGTATGGTTCCCATAACCCTGCTCCTTTTTGGCAAGAAATAAGAACAAGAAAGGTTTGCAAGTCATTGTACAAACTGGATACAAAGCATTTCACGTTTTAAATGAAAATGTAAAATCAATACAAAGTATTTTATCTAACATGATAAAGATACTATGTAAGACAAAGAAAGGTAACACATTATAAAGGCTGACATCCACATAGTACCTCTATGTACAAGGCACTATTCCAAGCACTTTATGTATATTAAGTCATTTAATCCTCACCACAAACCTATGAAGTAGATGATTATCTCCAATCTCCTGCTACAAATAGGAAACTGAAGTAGAGAGCTTGCTGAAGGTGCAGCTTAGTATATAGTGAAGTGCAATTCAGATCCAGGCAGTTGGCTCTGAAGTGGGTGCTCTGAACCACTCCATAGTCTGCCCCTCTCCTATAATCCACCCTCTTAAGTAGGCTTCTCAGTCTTGGCACTAATGACATTTGGGACCAGATGATTCTTTGCTGTGACAAACGTGGCTGTCGTGCGCATTGTAGGACTTTTAGTAACATCTAGTGGGTAGATGCCAGTAGCAACCCCTACCCCCAAGCTGAGACAATCAAAAATGGCTCCAGACATCGCCAAATGTCTGGGGCACAGCACCCCTAGGAGAACCGCTGTTCTAAGGGAAACAGACTGATGCCTCTCATCAAAATTGGATATTCTTTATATAGCCTTAAGTGAAAATTACCCATCAATACAGAAGAGTGGACCAGAGGCATGACGGAGAGAGAGCTCTCTGATTCCCGAACTATATCATGCAATAAAGGTGGCATATTAAATTTGCAAGTTTAATCTAATCGTCGGGGCAAATTCCTAATGTCTGTGCTCCAGTCTCCTCATCTGTAAAACAGGAATAACAATACCTGACAAATAGGACTGCTGTGGGGATTAAATAAATTAATACACAAGACAGCACCTGGGACATAAGTAAGCAACCAATAAATACAAATTATTTTTACTGTATGAAATTTAAAGTACAACGGAGTGAGTCTATAGTTTTAGGAAGGTCTTTTCCAACAAGCATATGAATAAAGGTAGTGGGTACACACTAGAGACTAGCATCAGTGATGAGAGATCAGTGTTTCCAGGAAAAGAAATAAAACTCCTGAAGAATGTTTCGAGGGAAGACAAAATAACTAATACCAAAGTACTTAAAAAGCAAAACTATCTAAGTTTGTATACTAAAAGCGACACGTGAAAGCGGCATACCTCTTTGAGCAGTGCGACCAGAGGAGTCATGATATCCTTAGTCACCATGTCATCACAGACTTCAAAACCTCCACAAGCACTGAGATTTCTACACGAGAAGTTTAAAAGAGATTTTAAACTTTCAGATTACATGTCACAAGACATATTAAGCACTCAAATATATTTATGTTTCTACCCACACCCAAGGTTTCCTGGACGAAATTGCTTGTGACTCCTGCAAGATGCTGCAGACAATCCACAGATCTCCATCTGTTCTGATCCGTGTTCTACATGATGCAAATAAATGATCTGATCACATAACAACTTAGTTCTCAGGTCTGAGATGGTACACATGGAAAGGAAGACTCTTCCTATTTAAAGTGAATAATAAATCACTGCCTGATCTTATATGAAGGGAACTTTTCTTGGAATCAAGACTTCAAGGGTAGGAAAGGTGAGGCTACTGAAAATGACATTCCCTGAAGCAATCTTGACTAAATTAAATTTTAATTGGAAAGACACTGCCTGCCTTCTGAGAGCACAGCACAGTGCTAGGCACTGAGGATATGAAGATAAATGAGAAGCCACTCCACCATCTCCCGGGAGCTCCCAGTGTGCGTAGGAAGGGGAAGGGTAGGACTTTCCACACCGTTTCCTCCACCAACTGGATAACCTCCACTCATCCCCTGGATCTCATCTCAAACATCATGCCCTTAGGGTTTTCTTCCCTGAACCCCCAGTAATACCCTCTCATGGCATCCTTTGTAAATATCATTGGTTGTCATTACACACTTGATTATTTGCATCATGTCTGTCTCCCTAGATACTGCAAGATCCATAAAGAACAGAAATTATCTGTCTTGCTCACTCCCACGTGCCCACAGTCTAGACACACTGCCTGGTGCACAGCAGGCACTCAATATATACTTGCTAAATCAGTGAGTGAAAGAGAATAAACATAGAGCTACGAGAACAAATACTAACTTTACTCTTGCCCCCTCTACAGTCCATTCTCTGCACAGCTACCAGAGTGGCCTTTTGAAAAGGTAAATTAGACTATGTCACTCCCACTTAGAACGGGTCCTTTAGCTCTACACCACGGAGTCCTTGTCCATCTCCCCGTCCTCAACTCCCATAATGCTGCCCTCTGCTCTACTCAGCCACGTAATCTTTTGGTTCTTTAACCACACCAAGCCCTCTGCTGTTGCTGTTCCCTCTGTCAGGAATGCTCTCTCCCTTGTTTGTCCTCTGCTGGCTCTAGCATCCAACAGCTCTCAGTTCACAAACTTCATCTAGAGATCACCCAATTTGAAGTAACTTCCCACCCCCAACTCATCATCCTCTCAGCTTCTCCAAGCACATCTTACAACTTAATATTATGCTTCACCTGTTTAACTAATTCCTGTCTGTCTCTGCATCAGCATCGGTTCTGTGAAGGCAGGGATCTTGGCTGTCTTGATCAAGGTCCTGCCTGCTCAAAATCCCGTGCACCTAGAAGACCTGGCGCATATACTGGAAGAGTTCCTTGAACCTCAGGACCTTATGAAGGGTTCTCGAAGTGGGTACAACGTGCGCTAGGCCTTGAGGGGAGGACGCTTGGCAGGTGGCTTCTGCAGGTGAAGCAGCAAGGCGGCAGATGGAATGCATGTGGTCTGGGGGTCATGGGGACCTCCGGAGTCTGGAGTCTGGGTTCAAATCCCCCCTCTGCAAATGGGAGAGCCTGGGCAGTTCTTGGGCCTCCCGAGGTGCCGCAGACAAGTGCACTGAGGATGAAACCGATTAGAGACGGTACGTGGCACACAGAAGGCGCCGGCTGGACGCCGTGCGGCCCGGATCCGGGGCACCACCCTAGACTCCCCTCAAGGCTCACCTCAGCGCGCCGGCCGCCGTCTCCCTCACCGCCAAGCTAGGGTCGAGCAGCAGCGGCCCGAGGCGGCGCACTGCGTCCCGGCGAGCCAGTGCCGGGAGCACCGGCCGCTGCTGCACCAGGCGGGCCAGTCCCGCGCAGGCGCACTCGCGAACTTCGGCGCTCGGGTGCTGGAGCTGGAGCAGGACAGAGCAAGTGTCAGAGCGAGAACAGCGCGCATGCGCGGAGGCACGGCGAGGGGGCAGGTTGAGCTGCCCGGGGACTCCGCGTAAAGCCCGCCGCCCCCGCCCCGCGGGGCCCAGCAAGCCCTTGCCTCACCTTTTCTAGCAGCTCTGCCGCCGGCCCGTCGTCCTCCTCTCGCTCAGTCCCGTTCGCCGCCGCTGCAGCCTCGGCCTGACAGTCGCCCGTAGGGGAGAACTGAGGTCGCTTGAAGCGCTTCGTCCGGCTCTTGCCCATGGCGACGTGCACTGATAGGAAGACCGAAGAAGAGAGGCAACAACAAAACCGGAGGCTGCCGAGTTGGCAGCAGGGTCGTGCCACCTAGGGGACTACGTGCCGCTGTTCAGCTGGGCCCGATGACGGCCGGAGCCCACATGGGGCAGCGGTGCGCATGCGCGCAGCGTGTCGGCGGCAGGGGGAGGGGCTGGCGTGGGGAGCGGCTGGCGCGGGGAGCGCGCAGGCGTAGAATAGAGGATAGGCGGGGCCAGACATTGCCGAGGGGCGAGACCTGTGGGGTTTCCCGGGAAGGGGAAGGCTGGCTTTGAATTGTACTAATGACCCCGTCTACCACGAGCTAGTGACGCTTATCAAGTTACAGAACTTGCCAAACATTTATTTCCATAATAATCAAATGCAATTAAGGATACCTAACTTGAAAGGTTATTGTGAGGCTTAAAAAAGTATCATGTAGTGGGGGGTGGAAATAGCTCAGTGGTAGACTAAATACTTAGCATGCTTGGGATCCTGGGTTCAATCCGCAGTACCTCCATTAAAAAACAAAACAAACATGTGTAAAGCACCTAACTCCAAGCCTGTTGTATACGGTAAGTGCTCAAAAAATATTAAACAAAATTTTTAAAAATTTATTTTTTATTGTTTTGGGGGGAGGAAATTAGGTTTATTTATGCTTAGAGGCAGTACTGGAAATTGAACCCAGGACCTCTTACATGTTAAGCGTGCACTCTACCACATGAGCTATACCCTGCCCCCAATCATGATTTTATTTTGTGCCTAGCACAGGTCCAGTCATAGACAAAGTCCATATTTGATAAGATAGACTCCCTAAGAAGTTACTTAATCTTCCTGCCTTAGATTCATCAGTGAAACGGAGATACCAATAATATATGCCTAATGGAGTTACAAGGATACATGTGTTTAAATAAGAAAGGATACATGCGTTTTAAGATGCTAAGAACACAGACTGACACATAATACATAATAAGCACTATGTAAATGTTTGGTTGAAACTTTTATTTAACAAATAACAAAAGGATTCTTTCACAAACATTTATTGAGTACCAGATACAGTGCTAGGCATTGGGATAAAACAGTTTCAACTAAGACAGATACAGTCCCTGTGATTTGTTCTTGTCTTTATGGAGTTTACAGTTTAGTGAGAGATGTGTTAAATAAATAATTATATGAATAACTATTTAGTTACTGTTGTGGTAAGTACTAAGAAAGAAGGAAAAGTACAGGAGAATCTTAGTAGTCTTTATAATTACATGTATTTATTGAGCACCCGGGAGATACATAGCTTTCAGGTTAACACTGTATGGGAGAAAATTTCCACCCCATGGCAACCCTACCCTCAAAGAGCTGTGGTCTAGTAAGGAAAATGACTAATTATGAAAGCATATTTGGAAAATAATCACAGAGGTTTAGCTAAAGTTGTACAGAAGCTCGGGCCTATAAAAGACCAACTTTAGGTACAAGGAATACTTGGAACCCCCAGTTGTATGTTGGTAGGTTTTACTAGATCCCTCTTATCTGGCCACTGATCTCCTAACCTCCCTCGTCCAAGCTACTGTCTATTCTTGTCTTGATCACATGGCCTTCTGGTCTCTCTTTTTCCACTCTGCCCATCCATAGAACAGCTGGAGTGATATTTTCAAAATGAATATCCCTCCAACTTTCCGATATTCATTCCCTTGCCTGAAACCTTTCAATGGCTTCTCTTTCTCATAGGATGAAAGTCAAAATCTTAGCTGGCTGCACTGCCTCATCCCAACCTCCAGCTTCATCTCATGTCACCTCTTGAATTCCTTCCTCCCTTTAGCCATCCTCCAAAGTGCCAATCTCTCTTCTTCCTTAAGACTTTGAACAAGCCCCAGACTCTGCCTCTGTCTTGGTGAGTGCAAGAGTCACTTTTGCATAGGCCCTCCTCTGATTTGGAAGTCTGAGATGGGTCTCTGCTGAGACAGCATATATCCTGTTCCTTTACTTGAAAACACAGCTCAAAATTACAGGTATAATTTAAATTTATTTGTGTATAGTTATATTTAATACTTATACTGATACTTATACACATACTCTCCCCAACTGCACACTAGATCCAGTGAGGATAAGGCTGCCTATTTTCCCACATCACTGTCTTCCTAACACTGGCCAAGACCCCGCACAAAATAAGCATGCCATTTCTTGAGTGACTGGAGAACCGTGTAATCAAGAAAGAGTAGAGCATGTAATCTAGACAGAACAGGAGAAGATAAAACAGATTCCTGCTGTTTCTCTCACTATGGGAATAAGCAAGAAAAAATAGTTCAAAACCTTAGCCAGGGGGAGAACTTTGGGGTCTATTTCATTACTCTTTCCTGTGAAAAATGAACATTTCTGCTAAAAATGAATGAAAAACTTTATTCAGTGAACTTAAAAGCCCTTCTCAGAACCACCTATGATTGTCAATCTTAGGAGAAGCCCAAAGACCTTTAACCAGTCTAATAATCCTTAACCAGTCATTTAAAAAACTCCAGCCAGGCAATGATTATCTAACCATCCCCCTTTCCTACAAATGATCTTTGTCAAGAGGGAATTTTTGAATTAGACTGCATAGGAGCCTCTTTCCTTTTGAGACAATAAAAATGCTTGTAATCAATTATTGGTTGGACACACTTTGTTGTAAACAGGAGCTAGCTGTTCTTCCAGACTCCTGTTTCTCCCCCTTCACATTTTTGTAGGGTAATCTTCCTAAAACACAGTCTGATCAAGTTCACTAAAAACCTTTGACCATCCTGTGTAGGTGCATGTCTGAGCTATACAGAATCAGGGTCAGACTTTTACATAACTTCCTCTGCGGCCACAGCACCCTGCCACTTGCTTCTAACACCTCATCTCTGGCCCAGGAGCCTCCTCAGTCTCCCCAGAGACTCCCCCGGACTTTCCTTTACCTAGGCCTGGGGGCTGTATAGCTCAGCAAGCTTCCACCGTGCACCCTGGCATTAACCATTTCCACTTTCCTGGTACAGTCCCGGCTCTACTTCCAGTTCCTCTGAGTTTTAGGGACTCATTGTAGGGCAGGAGATGTAAACCAAAAACGGCTGTCCTGTGAGGACTGGCGTACTGTCCTCATGCCCCCTCCTGCCCCAGCGGATACTCCATCCTCAGCCCTCCATGGACTTTGTGGGCCCTGTACTTCTCTCTTACAATTGTCCATGAATTATCATCAAGAGTGTACATGTGGGCTACCCGCACTAGCCTGTAAGCTCCTTGGAGGGCAGGGGTCATTGTCTGTCTCTATATGACCAGTGCCTGGCACCCAGCTGAATGAAAGTCCCTGAGTTGTCCACTCCCTGTACATGACTGCTGCCCTCTGCTCAGCTCACCCTACATAAGTGACCCAGCAGTCATCAGCAAGTAATGCAGCTGCTGATAAAAGTCATCTACAGATAATCAGACCTCTGGCCTCTCGTTCCAGATCTGCCACTAATGGGCTATGTGATCAAGGGAAGATCTCTTCCCTTTTGTAGACCTCAGTTTCTCCATTTACAAAAACTCTTTGCAGCTCTTTGAAATTCCAGAGGGCTTTGGATCATGCTGATTATTTTAGGAAAGTCCTCCTGGAAGGAAAACTGGAAGTTGAGTGCCTCCAGAGCAGGTGTCAGAGCCTGAGACTGGCACTCTCGCTGCTGATCTTCTATTTGGTCCTCAGAACTTTCCTGAGCTGTATGTTAGTGTAAATGCTGACAGCCACCCCGACAAAGTCACTGCAAAGGGACTGCGGTCCATCAAATTCTACTTCATTAAGAATCTGACACATGTTCACTATATGTTTATATGATAAGAGTGAAAATTTAAACTTGTTGAAAAATTATCCTTTTACAGTATTTATTCTTAAAGGAAGAAAGGTGTTCACCAGGTACTATGAAGTAAATAGGCAAGTTACAAAGCAGCATAGTAGAATCCCATTTTTGGAAAAACACAGAGGAAGTACCTGTGTGTAGATATACCAAAGTGTCACCTGTGTTTGTTTGGCTATAGGGGTAAATAAGGGAGATCATTTAAAAATCTGTTTTGTTTGGGGTGTTTCTAGAATAAGCAGGTAGTATTTGCATACTTTTTTAAACCATGAAAAAATTTTAAAAGAAATGCAGTCTAATTCCCTGATGCGGTCCCCATTCCTTTCCTATTATCCCCACACCCACCTGCCACAGAGGCTGCCCTTGGTGTCCAGAGACCCTGCTAAAAGAGTTAGGGCTCCTCCTGTGACTTCTGTGTCAAGATCAGCATTTGGTCCTTTTTTGTTAATGTCATTATCACTAATATGGATACCGTTGGATGTTGTTACCAGGTTAGTTGTAGCACAAGAGTTCCATATGGTAAAACAATCTTACATTTGTAGAATTCTTATAAAATTTCCCATTAAAAAAAAAGTACATATATATAATTTTTCAGATAAACCCATTTAATACTGGTTTTTTTTCCCCTCCCAGGTGGGCAGCATTTCCTTCCTAGTGGTAGTTTCTTACTCCCTTGCTCAGCTCTCAGTGAACCCATTCTCAGTCTAGGTGCTTCTGACTCTCCAGTGAAGAGCTGGTGCATTCCCATCTGGTGTTAACTGAGCATGTCCGGACCTAGCACTGGGTCATCTAACTACTGTATTTTAGTATCATGTTTTATTTGTTTTAACTGATCAGTGGGCTAATATCACTTCAGTTTTTTTCATAAGTTACTGAGTGAATATGAAAATGAAATATATGTATGTTCCCATATGACTGAAGTAGTATACACCAGAAATTGACACAACATTGTAAATTGACTATACTTCAATAAAAATATATATTAAAAAAAAACGAGTTACTATGAGTGATTACACATTTTTCCTTTTACATTACCTTCCATGCCACATCAAATCACGATTTATCAAATGTTCAAGTAAGAATGGAGGTAAGGAATTTTTTTTAAATAACTGATTGTTTTATGCATCTCAAATAGTATAAAAAGTTCACAAATTGACTACTTAGGAAATCTGTATCACATGTGATGAAACATGCAAAGTTAGGTAAACTCTCAAAACATCACGGTTGCTGATGCCACTCTATACTAGCAAAAGAAATAAATAGCCTCTATTAAAAGTTCAGACTTAAAATTGTCGTATCACTTGCTTTAGCCAATAGCAAAAGTGACAAAAACATACCAATTGCTGATGTAACCTTTCAGTTTTTTTTATTTTGTACTAGCAAGTTAAACTTTTTTCAAATAGAGAACGAATATTTTAAACTTTTTTTTTTCCCCAAAGCTGATACCTAGTGGTCTTGCCTGAAATGAGCCAGATCAATTTTGTTATAGGATATTCCTATCACTGCCCTTGAAAACTATTGCCTGCTTTGTTGGCTGTTTGGCCAAAATAAACACTAAAAAATACCTAGCTTAGAACAAATCACTTCTACTTGATGGGATTTAATCCTAATACAGATTACCATAAATTCCATCTAACTCACTCAACCTTTGGAATGCAACACACCTTAAATGGTTTTGATCAAAACAGAGCGATGGGAGAACATTTTAAGGGCACCCTCCTCACCAAAAAGTCAACAGTCAGTTATTTCATCTCCTCCCCAAACCAGTACTGTCAGTCTTTCTCATTTTAGCCTTTTTAGTGGGTGTACAGCTACTGGGACTCTCAAACATTGCTGGTGGGTATGAAAAATGGGGCAACCACTTTAGAAAACAGTTTGGCTGCTTCTTCTAAAGTTACATACACTCAGCCCATGATTCAGCCATTCCACTCCAGGTATTCCCAAGAAAAGTGAATATAGCCACACAGACCTGTGCATGAATATTCACTGAAGCTCTATTAATAAAGCCCCAAACTGGAAACAACCCAAATGCCCATCAACTGGTAAATGGAGAAACAAAAAAGTAACAAGATGGAATGAATTACAGATACATGTATTAATGTAGATAAAATCTCAAAAACATGTAGAGCAAAACAAACCAGACAAAAGAGTATTGTACTGTATGATTATACCATGATTTCATTTACGTGAAACTCTAGAAACCACAAATCTAATCTATAGTGATAGAGTCAGACAATAGGTGCCTGGAGCCAGGGGTTGGGGATGGGAATTGACTGGGAAATGGTTCAAGGGAACTCTTTGGGGTGATTGAAATGTTCTGTATCTTGCTTGTAGTGATTTTTACATGGGTGCTACACTTACCAAAATTCATCAAACTACAGTTAAGAACAGTATTTTATAATAGTAAGAGAGGTTATTTTATGTAAATTAACCTCAATAAAGTTGATTTTAAAAAAGTCTATGGAACCTATCCCTGTATGATCAGTTCCCTCAGCTTCACTGGTCATTATCATGGGCTCCATTTCCTACTGGAATGGGTGCCAATATCCTATTGACACTATTTATTGAGCCTCACTACGTGCCAGACACTGCTTTAAGAGCCTTGCGTGTATTAAGCTTTTTAACCCATCAACAATCCCACGTGACGTTAACACCCCCATGTTAGAAGTAAGGGAACTGAGGCATAGAGAAGTTAAGCTACTTGCCTAAGAGCACATGACTCGTAAGTGACAAAGACCATCAGACTTGAGTTAGCTTGTCAACTGCAATATACTGTCTCCTGCTGAATTTGCTGGTATTTACTGAAGAGCTAACAAATTGAGGAAATCAAAGTTTTCACGGGTAACACCAGATAAAGGGAGGAACATAAAAAAATGACTAAGAGCACAGCAAGGGCTCCCGAACTAGGCAAAATGCTCTCTATACACTTCTCCACTTGTAAAACAAACTACTCCACCGAGCACACTCGTGTGTATTTTGCTACCTCACTGAAAAGAAGTATTTTACATGAACACACGATTTGAAAAGTCATAAAAGGAAGAACAGCCATCCCTTGCTTTCCTTCTCCCCAACCCCAAGCCCATTCTAGGAAGTAGACATTCTCAACTCTTCTGCTTCTCTTAGTAGTATCTTCATATTCCCCAGTGAAAAGCTATTGTTTGTTCTTGTTTGTCAGTACTGTATATTATTTCTTAACTTCTTGTCCTGATGGGTAAGGACTTAGCTCTCCTGTACCCTCTCCCCCATTTCTCCTTCATTCAACAAAAGTGCAACACAATTTTTGATTAAATCAATCACCACCATCCAAATTACTAGGACAATACAAATACATTGCTCACTGCTCAACTTCTAAGAAGTCCATTAAAACCACAGTCTCTTATACAACCCTTCATTGTTCTGACGTTAATAACTGAGTTTTTTTCATTATCCTGGCTTCCCATCAATCTGTCATTTTTTTCCCAAATGTCTCAGATCTTTGTCAACAATATTTTCCATATGTTCAAACATATCCACTCCAGTTTCTTGCTGTGATCTCCTCCTTTCGTCCGGCTCTTGTCTGGAATGGGAACTCTCTAAGGATGCTGCATAGCTGTCATACCAGACCCTCACCGTGGCTTGTGTACTGGGTTCCCCGTCTCCTTTGAGGTTGTTCATACATAAAGAGACAGCAGTGGTGTTCACTATGATAGTGTTGTTTACTGTGGAAGCTCTTGACTAGAGTCACTTTACATTATTTATTGAAAAAGCATTCTATATGCATGAGCTCACAAATGTAATCAGATTTCAGAAACCAAGCCCCAGACCCTTGGTTTTTTCCCAAGTTGCTGGTATTCAAATTTTCTTTATCTGATTCTTGATTCAGACAAACCAACTGTATAAGAGATATTTATGAGACGCTTGGGAAAGTATGAGCTGAACATTTGATGGTATGAAATTATTGTTCACTTTTCAGGTGTGATACAGTATTGTGGTTATGTTAAGAGAGTCCTTATCTTTCAGATATACTTACTGGAATACTTACAGATTAAGTGATCAAGTATCTGGGATTTATTTCAAAATAATCCTTTGTTGGGGGTGAGGAAGTAGAAATAGGGTGTACACAAGAGATAAAATTGGCTATTGTATGTTGATACCTGTTGAAGTTGGGTAATGGGTACAAAGGTGTCCATTATTCTACTTTCCCTACATGTGTTTACATTTTTCCATAATAACAATTTGTTTTTTCTTTTAATGGTTTTCAGGGTAGAGCAGGAGAAAAAACAAGTCTGATGTTGATAGATAATTGTAGGAAATGTGAAATATAAAAAGCAACTTCTGGCAAGAATATACAGTATTTCTTTTTTGGTTTACTTGAAGTTATAATAGACTGTTATTTTAGTTTCCCTACTGTTACTTAAATTATAAATCTTAGCATTTAACCTTCATTCTTGAGAATCTCCCTGAAAACTAGATAAATTGTGTAAGAAAACATGATTTAGTGTAATTATGTACAAAATTTAGATACCAAAGTCAAGATTCATTCATTCATTCAACCAACAGTAACTGAGCATCTTCCATAAGCTATGTGCTCTAGGGAACTGCAGATACGCGGGTGACGCGGACTCAGAATATAGGGACTTAAGGCTCTTCCACTACACATGGCTCAAAGCCCCCTTACCTGGCAGACGACAACATGCTTGGTTTGAAGCAGCTCTCTAATCCCTTACGTTGATGGATCAACTCTCCTCAAATTGTGCTCCTTGGAACAGCTCTTCTATGTAATATTTTGTAAGTCGGGGTTTTATTTGCAAGTAAGAGAAACTGACTTTGGGAGATTAAACAGAAAACAGATCATTGAAAGGATACTGGGTACCTCACAGAAACTGGGAGATCTAGAGAGACTAGTTCACCTCTAAACTTTTAGAAAAAATGCCCAAACTCATGTCACCAAATGGGCCTGATGAGGAAATCAGTGCCACCATCACTGAGCACAACAAAGTATCCTACAACAGAAACTCAACTTTATGGCCTCCCCTCACCCTGTGTGCCAAACACAAAGGAGTCAGGGAGATTTTCGAGGTTATCCTGGGAGAGGCTGGACCCATTCAGCTGGCATTCCCCAAACCTAGCATAGGTATTCAAAAAAAGCTGAGTAGACAGAAATCATGATAAATATCCAAATATCCACAATGTTAACAGGTATTTCCCAAAATGTCAGGGAAACAGGCAGAAACTTTTCTCTACTGCAGGACCACTTGGAGCTTTTACTATGCTTTGGAGCACAGGGACTCTCCAAGAGGAACATATAATAGTTCTCAAACATTGGTGATCATGGGAACTACTTCTGTAACAGGCAACACAGGATGAAAAGAGTGGTAGACTTTATGCCCAATGTCTCCGCCTCCTCACCTCCCACTAACTCCCACTCGAGTTATCTTAAGAGTTCTTACATCCCTGGTTCAGGAGCCCTCATCTCTCCCCTGGACTCCAGAGCAGCAGTTCCCAACCGCCCGCCCAGGCCATGCCCCACCAGTCCACACAGTAGCAGTCACAATCATAAAATGTAAATCCGGTTGTCACTTCTCTATCAAAACACTTTTGGTGGCTTCCCACTGCCCTCATGAAACTCCGAACCCCAGATACCTACTTACTTCCAGCCTCATCTCTTGCCATAATCCCTCTCCATCTCCATGCTGCCAGCCCGACTCAAGAACTGACTCTGCCCCTCCCCTCCTCCATGGTTGACCCTTCAGATCAGAGAATAACCTTTAGAAAGTTGTGTCTGGACTAGCACCTTCCCTCTGGGCTCCTATAGCATCCTGCACTTTCATAGCACTTAAAGCATATGGGAACTGCTCAGCCACTAGTCTGTCTCCCCACCACCACCCAGAGTCCCCCCTCCCCGAGGCAACAAGTGCTGAGAGGACAAAAATTCTTCACACACACACACACACACACACATACAACAAAGCACTTGGCACATAAAGGGCATCGCACAAAGGTGATAAAAGAGCACACCTCAAACTTCCAGTTAACTGATATTTTTTTTCCCTCACAAAATCAGACATGCATAACAATCATTTATTCACTGAAAACAGTTTTTAAAACGTCTGTGTTCCATGATGCAAAGTACACTTCCTATTTTTAGTGGAAAAAAGAGAGGAAAAGATAGAATACTTACCCAGGATAAAGCGTACAGAAAATTTAGCCTGAAAAAAGAATGAGACTTGAATTTCTATGATTTCAACAGGAGAGGAAATGAGAGCCACTTTAGTTGCTGAGGAAAGCAGAGCACCTGCCAGCCATGAGGACTTAGCTCAGTCTCTACAAAATGCCCACCAAGAGTCCAGTTCTAGAGAAAAGAGCCAGTCACAAAGCAGCATTATTAGGCAGTCACAGCCTTAATGTTTTCAGTGAAGTTGCTTGAGAAAATACCTAGGAGTCATTTTAGTTTCTTAAATCATTAGAGGTCAAATATCCTTTCTCTTTGTGTTTAATCCAGTATTCAGGAGTTGGCTTGGTTCAAAAGATGTGTAGCATTTCCTCATGGCGATCTCAACTAAAATATTGACATCAGGTAAAGGTGTAACAGAGATGTTTTTGTTTTGTTTTGTTTTGTTTTAACCTTTAGTGTTTGGTTAAACAACTAGATTTACTCAGCATTGACTCTGTAGCCAAGTACTGTTTAAGTGCTTCCCATGAATTACAAATTTAATACTCAATGTAAGCCTAGATGATTGGCAACACACCTATACCCCATACATTATCTTCCTCTGCCTAGGAGATTGGCCTTATGCCCATTTTATAAATGAAAAAACTAAGGTTACATAATTTGCCTGAAGTTACAAAACTAGAAAGTAGCAGATCTTAGATTCAAATCCAGACAGTTCAGCTGAGTCTACATTCTTAATCATAACATTATAATGACTCACAAATTAAGTTCAACACAAACACACAAACATCCTTTCTGTCTGAGTCAAGAGACTTGGTTGTCTTCAGTAAGTCGTTGGGACCTGGAGTAAAGTCACGTTGAAAATCTACGACTGTCAGGAGGGCATAGCTCAAGCGGGAGAGGGCATGCTTAGCACGCACGAGGTCCTGGGTTCAATCCCTGGTACCTCCTCAATAAATAAATAAATAAATAAGCCTAATTACTCCCCCAGCTAAATCAATCAATCAAATCAAATCTAATCTAATCTAAGACTGTCTATGCCCACCTGTGAAATCAGAAGACTAGCTGCACTGGTAATTTCCTAATAGAGCAGAAGGGGGATTGAGAGAGTGAGGGTGCTGACGATGAGAAGCTAACCTGGCAAGGACCCTTGGGACATTTCAACCAGGGCAAAGACTGTTTTGGAAATGAACTGCTCAGCTAGAATTAAGGGTATGAAAAATCTTTGGAACTGTAACAGAAGTTTCTTTCTTGGCCAATGGATTCCAAGTAGTCCAGCATTAGGAAATCCTTGAAGTCCTCTCCACGTACTAATGTACATGCACAGGCATATTTCTCTGGGGAAAAGGATGCAAGGCTTTCGCTTAATACACAAAGTAGCTGATGATTCCAAAAAGGATTTAGGACATATAAAATCCCTCTTCAACTTTACACACTTGAAGGAAACTAGCAATCCAAGTTTATCAAGCTCAATTTGTGAGAAAACCTGCATGTCCTGATTAAGAACCAAATGTTTATTAGACAATGATGAATAAAAAATATTAGAAGTATTCATAGCCTAATAAACTGGCTTTGGTTGCTTCCTAAAACTTGCTGTACTGGACATAGAGTTAGAGTAAAATATCTCCTTTGGAACTAGCCTGTATCTGACATACACAGCATGTTTAAAAAATTTTTCTGCAGACTTACAATACACCAAGGAAAAAGCCCAATCACTAAGTATATATAAAGTATTTATTTCTATGCACATATTTACCTACAAAATTTACAGAAAATAAAACAATGCAGAATATATAGAATACCCTCTGAAGACTTCGTAGGAGCAGAGGGTTTTATTGCTGCAGTTCAAAGAATAAAATTTTATACACGTGAAAGCCAAGATGAACACATTTAAGTTAAATGGTAGCCTTGTTAAAAAGTTTTTGTCCTGTCTTTCAATTTTCAGCTTTACATTAAATGAAATTTAAAAGATTGCTCATGAAATAATTTAAACCTTTCAAAATCTACTAATAAACAGGTAAAAGGCACCTCCAGTTCTTAAAATATTTACAGCAATCCCAATAGTTTACTTTTAAGGGCCATTATTGTACATGTGGCTAATATGCATACACAGTATGTCATTAACACTCTCTAAACAGTGAGAATTGTAGACTAGTTTGTGGCACCGCTCCCAAGTTATCCTTGTGATGGAGTGGGATGATCAATTACACCTGCACAATACTAGTGTAACAGCATGTCTACCACAGCATAAAATCCAATTATCTAAAACAATGACTATCAAATTCCCAGACAATACATAATTTATAACTAAACTTGTCTATTCAGAAGCCTCTGGAGTGTTCTTAAAATCATTTAAAAAAATATAAAGTATATTTAGCATTAAATGAAAACAATGAACTGGAAAATATAACAAGAGTGGCTGAAATTCACTATCTGGCTTAACAAAAATTGTTTCTCAAAACATCTATAATTTCTTACAACACAATGGAGATGAGTTTTCCCCAGTCTAAGCTCAATCGGGTACTTTTCCTGCATTATGATTAGGAGAGAGGCGTGTTAAGAGTGAAAGGCACAGCTATACGTAACAGCTGGCTCTGAAGAGCTGTGGAGATGGCAAGCAGATGTTCCTGAAATACTGGTGCAGGAGAACAAAGTCCACACGACATTTCCTCCTTAACATTGGCATTGATTTGCTATTTACAGTAGTTTGCAAAAATACATTATAAAAACTGGATGAGGTTCTGTTTCTAAGTTTAACTTAGTAACATACATACATACTTCATCTGCAAAAATCTTTGCAGGATCTGAAGTACTAAAGTGACACTAATACTGAAACACATGTAATCAAAGGTACCAAAGCACTGATAACGTGAGTCATCACCACGAAGATGATCTGGGTAAATATTGCACACTTCTTGTCAGTTGTTGCAATGATCTTCACATATCCAACTTAAAAGGAATCCTTTATGGCTTTTTGCTGTATCACTTATTTGAAGAAAGCTTGTTTTAAGTCCCATAACAATGAGTGCAGATTGTCATTGAACATGAGGTCTAGGTTTCAAAATTAGTTTTCCTGTCTGTAAAAATAGAAAAAAAAAAAGTTTTAAAATACACAATTCTATTAAAAACACCACCATTTATCTAGAAACCTTAAAGCGCACTCAAAGAGCATTAGAATACTTCTCTGTTTAGTCAAGATTAAGCAATTAATAGTTATGTTTTCAAAGTGTTCTTTGTGTGGAACTTCCAAAATCTTTAGTACTTTAAAACAAAAACAATCTTTATCTGATGAATGCCTTGTCCACTGGTTACCTGAAAACCTGCCAATCGATCCACTGGATAAAATAAAATCCCAACTTGTATAGACTTATTTTTGCTCCTTACCAAATGAAGCCTATAAAACACAAATAAAACTATGTATTTAAACAAAAATTTACCTTTTTTTACATTAAAATTTTAATTTCCTTAAGTTAAAAATGTAAACCAATGGTTGGAGAAAGACACTCATACAACACTGGTGTTCAGTATAAGTGGATACAACTCTTCTGTAGGACCAACTGTCATATTTATCTCCTCTCCCCTTAAAAAAGCACGTACCATATGATCCAAACAATTCCACTTCTAGGAATTTATCTGAAGAAACTAGATACAAGTGTAAAGATATACATGTATGTGCTATTAATTCTTTCATTCAACATTTATTGAGTGCCTATTATGTGCCAGGCCTTGTGTGAGATTCCAGGGATCCAGTAATCAACTAGATAGTCTCTTGTCTTCATGGAGGTTAAGTCGTAGCGAAAAAATGCACAATATATATATATGCGTCCATAAAATGGGACAGTATGTAACTAAACAAAATGGAAGACCTTACATTTTTTATCATGTAGATAAAAAAATAGGATTGGGACACTGAACATGGTTAATGCACAAAATATGGTGGCTAACATTGGGTCAACAAAGCAGGTTTGAAAAATCAATTAACATCTTTCTTTTATAAAAAATAAATGAGAATACACAACAAAATATAAAACATGATTATCTTTGGTTGGTAAAATTCTAGGTGGTTTTAATTAACAAATTTTATTATTATCCTTAAAAGTGTTGTCAGGATTCTGGTTACCTCTCAATTCCTACTTTCACTTAATTTTCAGTAATTCCTTGATAACTTGGTAGAACTTTAATATAATTTTTCTTAGTTTTATTAAGGTATAATTCATCTACAATGAAATGCTCAAATTTTAAGCACAATTTTGTGAGTTTTGACAAATGTGTATTCCCTCATAGCCACCACCCAGATCAAGCTACAAAACATTACCACCAAAGTTCCTCCATGATCTTTCCAAGGTCAATGGTATCCCAACTCCCTATATAACATAACTGCTGACCACAAATTAATTTTGCCTGTTTCTGATCTTTAAATAAATGCAATCACAGTGTGTGATTTTGCATCTACCTCTTTCATTCAATTTTTTTTTTAAACCTGAAATATAGTCGATCTACAATGTGCTAATTTCTGGTGTACAGCATAGTGATCCTTTTATACATATATATATATTTCTTTTTACATTCTTTATCATTATAGGCCATTACAAGGTATTGAATATAGATTCCTGAGTCAATGTGTTTCTGAAATTCATTCATGTTACTGTGTTTCAGTCATCTGTACCTTTTCAGTTATTACAATATAAAATATACAGCATTCCACTGTATAAAAATACCATAGTTTTAATCTACTTTAAATTACATGAGTAAGAAATTAATGTAATCTCACTATAAAAAGTTCAAACAATACAGATAGGCTAAAGTCATCCTTTCCCTCTACCTCCAATTCTAGCCCTCGTAAAAGAAGAAACCAGTTTTAGCATGAACTCTTCCAGACTGTTTTCCGTGGATTTACATTCACATATATGAATAATAAAAATCTGGTGCTGAAGTGCTGCTTGAGGGTAAAATACATCACTTGGGATTTGTTTCTAAATAATGAGGGGAAGGTGGGCAGGGGGACACGTGAAGTAATGGCGGCCATGAGTTGATTTACTGTTGACACTGGACAATGATACATGGGAGTTTAACTCCTCTCTTTACTTTATGTTTGGAAATTTTCATAATCAAACCTTAAAAAAGGTACCAGACTGAGCATACTGCTTCATAATTTACTCTTTGCTCCTAACATTATGTCTTGGAGATCCATGTCCACATTTATAGATTTACTTCTGGTTTCCTATGATGCGGCTTTACCATAGCCTATTTCACGACTCCCCTGTTGAGGAACAGAAACTGTTTCCATTTGCTCACTAGTGCTAAGCATGTTACGATGAACCACCTTGTACTTGCTTGCTTCCTTGTGTGCACTTGTGATGGTGCCCACAACTAGGGTAGGTGGACAGCAGCAGAATGGCGCTAGGTCATGAGGCATGCACAGATTGTATTTTAAAAGCATGATGAAAACTGCCCTTCAAAATGGCTGCATCAACGTGTATTCCAAACAATCAGTGTATGGCTGCATCATTTCACCACAATACTGGAGTTATAACGTTATTTAATTTCTACCCACCTGACAGGTAACATAAATGAGTTGAGTTTTACTTTGCATTTCCCTGATTACAAATGAGGCTGTCCAGTCTTTATATGTTTACAGGCCATCTGTATGTCCCCTTCTGTGATACAACTTATCTTTTCTCATTTTTAAAATGTTTTATTTGTTTTTGTATTACTGATTTTTAATAGGTCTTCAAATATTCTGGATACTATCCTCTATCTATTACATACCTTACAAATACTTTCCTCTAGTTATTGCTCAATTTCTGCCTTCTGCTGTACAAAACCTTTAACTGTTGGTGCAATTAAATGTATCTAACTTCTTCCATTATGGCATTTCTGTTTTGTGTCTCAAGAAGACATTTTCCTATCCCAAGGTTACGAACATATTCTCCCATATTTTCTTCTAACGCTTTTATGGTTGGATAGGTTTTTGTTTTTTTGTCTCTTTTTCAATTTTTTTTTAATGGGGGGAGATAATTTTAGGTTTACTTGTTTGTTTATTTTTTTAAACAGAGGTACTGGGAATTGAACCACTTAGCCATACCCTCCACCTAAGGATGTGTGTATCTTTTTGAATCTGTTTAAGAAATTTCCTGGAATTTAGTTTTTTTAATGGATATGAGGTAAAGATCTAAATTCATTTTTTTCCAAATAAACAGTCAATTGTCTCAACACTGCAAATAGCCTATTTCTTCCCTTTTGACTTGAAAGACTATCTTTATCCTCTAACTTATAAAAAAAAATCAGAATGTTTCATTTTTATTCACTTTCATTGATTCAGTTGTCTTCCTGCCTTAATACTTTTTTTGGCTTTTTATTCTAATTTTCTATACTGAGTAGGTATCACTTAACAGCTTTTTAAGTTGAAGATAAAAAGGCTTTTATAAATAAATGAAACTTGTGAGATATTCTTCTCATACTGATACGTGATCAACTTTTAAAAACACACTAGGTTTATATGTCCATATTCCATCAATTAATCTATGACTCTATTTAAGATCCTAAATACAGAATACCATGAAATAATAGTAGCTTACAAAACCAATACTGAGCCATTTTTAGCCAATAATGACCACTGTATTTCACTGAATCTAAGATGGCTTCAATTAGAAGATGCATCATGATTTTATGTCATTAAGAAAGATTACTGTCAACTCTACCAATTTAATTGTAAGATGTCATTGACTATTAGATTCATCTCAATTTCATAGTTAAATATTAAAAAAATGTGTCTTAGAATCAATGCTATAATGAATATTCCCCCTATTAATTCCATGAAGACAATTTAATGTTAATAAAACATTTGTTTTACTTAAGCCAAAACACTTCAGTCATTTCACACGTGTCTATAGTTCTCTAGTGAAAATACTTACATCATCACAAGACATATTGTACTCTGCTAATACAGTTCGACATCGAGCAGCTATACTGGATAAATGTGGTCAAAGGAAAATTTGTATTTCAGGAGTGAGCTTTTACCAACACCTAGAGATCGAGAAGGTGCTTTAATTTAGTCCAGAGAATAAAACTCAATTCCTGGGAAAGGATACATTGACGGTGCAACTACTCTTTTGTGTATTCCAGCAAAGAACAAGCCTATTAGAGTGATACAACTGATGGTGAAAAACGGATGATTCCATAATGAAGTGAAGAAGGACACCTGTAAAAGAAGAGTTCGAAATATAAAAATGTTAAAAATCTTAGAACAATAATTGACTCCTACCTCCCCACTTGTGCATAACTGTATGTACCATTTAATCATCTAAAATATGGGAATCTGAAGACCTCCAATAATCCCAATTCTTCATATTGCTATGGTATAAAAATTAAAATAATGTCTTATATTTTCAACGTAGCAATAGTCCTTCCATTCATTCCAAATACTTGAACCATTACAAATTCAATTCTATAATTCAAAAACCACCCTACCAAAAATACTTACTGAACCCTTCCTAGTGAGAAGTAATTTAAGAAGCACAAGACTACAAGTTCAGTGAGAACAGGGACACTGTCCTATGCATCACTATTCTCCCAACACCCGAAATACTATTTGGCAAATACAGGTGGCTCAGTAAATATTGTTGAATGAATGAAGATGAGGCCTCTGATCTCAATGAAAACACATCAGACATGACCTAGTTACTTTCCCCGTTAAAAAGCCGAGTTGTGCAAACTCTGCCGTTCACAACCTGGTCTCAGTCTCATCTCCTGCCACACTTGCACACTTACACTACCATTTTCTTTTTCTCCTCTCCACCTGGGTAACTCCTACATATCCTTATAGGACTGCGCCCAGTATCACTCTTTCTCTCTCAAGAGGCAAAACGTGAGTTTGGCTTAGAAGCTACCAAGATTTAGATGGCCACGGAACATTCAATCGGGGAAAATGATTAGTAACTATCCATAAAGACCTAGCATTCATGTGAAATACAGGGCTAATTTCACATCTGGACATAACCAGATGATAGCAGAAAACAGGACCATACACAATTATAAGAACAAGTAGAGGGACAAGGATCCAGAATTGGAAGAAGACTAGGCACTGAAGCCAGACTACTGGGGAACAGGAATGTGGACTGAGAAGACAAATATTTAGAGTCTGGAAAAAGAAATCAAATGGACCAGTAACTAAATGGGAGCAAGCTAAGGGCATCTGCATTCCACTCTCATACTAAGATATGTGTACATGTTTCAAAACAGAGAACTGAACTTATACTAAGGATTTGCAGATATTAACTACTATATATAACATAGATAAACAACAATAAAAAAAACTGTATTGCAGAGGAAACTAAATTCAATGTCTTGTAATAACCTATAAAGAAAAAGCATATATATATACACACACATATATATATATATGACTGAATCACTATGCTGTATACCAGAAATTAACACAACACTGTAAATCGACTATACTTCAATTAAAAAAAAAAAAAAAAGAGGGAGAGAACAAAACTTACGAATATCACCAGGCAGATGGCCTAGCATGGTACTGGTTAAATAAATTTGTTAAATGAAAAAATGACAGGCTGAAAACATCAGGAGGGAAGAAGCTCCCAGAAAGATGAGATCCTGAAGGTTAATATTCCAGAGTAATGTCTTCTTAAAACCTTTGAGGGCAGTTTAATTCCCACAGGCCTGCACAGTGTTAGCACATATAGTATTTTACGTTTCAATTTTAAAAAGATCAGTCAGAATCAGCCTTCTTCCCTCCATGGCAACAATCAACCGCATCCAAGTAACAGTCCCCTCCTTTAGTTCAGGCATTGTTTGCCGTACTCCTTCTCTCCTCGCGTTCTTCTAGCTAGCCACTGGCTTTTGAGTTTGTAACTCCTCTTACGGACACAATTGCTATTTAAAACTCTTGTCAGGTTTGTGGTTATTAAATACTGAAATATAAAGAGCCAACCCTTAGGCTAATAGTTACATTCGCACCTCATTTAGAAAATTATATTAACTACAGAGTTTTGGGCCTATTTCAAATTACATTTAATTCTGTATTTTATTAAGATCTCAACTAGCTGAAATCAGCTTATATTTCTTCCAATCAGAAGTCAGATTCATATCCCAAGATACACCTTTTTCAATCTTCTTGTCAGCCTCCTTCACTCTTCCCCTAAAGATGAGTACCAAGCACAGCCTTAAGATCAGATTTTTATAAATGAACACACAGGAGAGTTTCCTATTCGTCATAAAAATCCCTCTATTAACATGAAATCCCATCACCAACGTCCCCGGCTTCTGATCCTTTTATATCTCCACCTCAGTGGATAAAGTCAGGGAGACTACATGCTACATAACCCTCTGGCTGTCTGAATTGCCATTTAGACTGCCAACAAGAGCCTTATTATTAGATTTTTTCTTCTGTATAACTTTAAAGGCTGTAAATAAAGCTACTGGAATTAGTATATCTAATTACAGTTTAAAAGTGCAAGTGGGGCTAAGATTTGTGAAAAGTACCTCATTGTTACTTAAAGGCTGAACTGGGGGGGAAAACTTCACTGAAAAATTGAAGAATGACTGCTTCTCTAATAAAAAAGCCCAAGTATGAAATGAAGGCACAAGTTGGTAGAAAGAGGTAGAATTTGAGAAACATGCTATCAGCTTTCATCAACGGATGTTTCAAGAAATAACATTATGAAATCTATTATTGCTTTTGGTACAAGGATATTCTTGGACAGTGTCCAATGGGAGACCTCTCAGTGTTTCCTACATTGAACTTCAGGCAGGAATTTTTTTTAGAGATAAATGCTGAGAAGGAAAAGCTTTGCTAGCTTAAGGAACTTAACATGTGTTCTCCTCACAATGAAGACCACGGAACTGGCTGTGACTTCAGAGACTAATTTACAACTTAATCCTGGCAATTCTGCTGGCCTACATGGCCTATGATACCAGTGATTTGGTTTCCTTCCTGGTTTTGACCTCCTACTCTGTTTTTTCCTAGTCTTGGCTGTTTATTACATTTATATTTGCTATTTTATCTTATATGTTTCCTGCAAAGTTGTCTCAGCAATGACACTAAATGAACAAAACTGAATAAAGACAATGTTTACACTGAAACATGTAAAAATGAGTATGTAAAAACAGCACACAAGTTCAGAAATGATGAGAAGTAACATAACTGGAAAAGTATTTCTTAGGCCTTTTTCTCTGCAAAGATACTTAATCCACAACAGCCAGCCAAAGCTTTTAAGCAAATTAATATAAGGCACAGTTTTAATAGCATGATTAATATAACTCCTAGCAGTAACAGGTAGCATTTGAGTAATATTTTACAATGAACAAAGAACTGTTATATCCATTATCCATTTAATCTGTTAAAGATTTTAAATCAAAACTTCTACCTTTTGCGTCTCGGGATCTATTAACCAGTTCCAGGCACCAGTAGCTGTACAGACAGATACCACTATAAGAAGCACTGATGAAAGATAAACACGAAATTAGTAAGGAAATAAGCTATTAATATGATACTACTATCAGTTCCTAATAAATGACAGCCAAAGGATGCAGCACTCTGTTAAACGGAAAATGTACTGGACTCAGGAATTAGGAGAACTGCCATATGACCTTGAGGAATTCTCTAGAACAATGTGAGCTTTAGTAACTGAGGAGGATACTGTTCCCCAATTACTGGAGTCAGAATTTCTGAAGATTAATAAAATTAAAAGCAGTAAGAACCAAGATGGTAAAACTAATGTAAGACTTTATTATGTAACTTTCAATGTGCTTTATGCTGATTTTGCAGATCTTGTTAATTAAAAAAACACAAACGACCAACAAAACCTCATTTTTAATGTAATCAAACCAAACAAATACTTCTTTATAAATGCACCGAGAATTCCGACTAAAGGATTTTGCCATGCAGACAACTGCCTGTTGTTGAATTAAACAAAGGTCAGTGTTAGAAAGTGTGGGATACCCCATCAGTATCAGATTTTCTTTAAGGGACCTAAGGAAGGTTGGGTTAGAAATGACTGATAGTAGGACTTAGAAAAAGTCTCTTTCTCCCCTCTAAGCTAGAATTATTTTAGAAACTCTAAATAGATCATAAGTAAAACTCAAGAACAAAAGGTATTACTAAAAAAATAATAAAAGAGCACCAAGACCTAGCTAATAATCTGGAGACCAAGGAAGTTACTGTCTTTCAGTTGGGATGCATACATTTTTTAAATGTTGAGATCAAGCTTCAAAGAGTAACAGAAATATTGCTCTTAATTATCTAGAACTCCCGGTGATGTACTTTTAAAAGAGGCAAATCATAAAAAAGCCTCATTTTAGGTATTTAATAATAAAGTCAAAATTTCAAAATTGTGTTCTCAGCTCAAAATAGATTAAACTCAATTTCTTATAATTCTCCATTTCCAGTAAGAAATATACTAAAACACAGTTTTTGTTTTTTTTTTTAAATGAAGCAAAAGCAAACCCAGTAGAAGGACGTCATAAGCGTACTTTGGTACATTAAACAAGCTGATGTCATTCATACGTAAGCACTGAGACTGTGAATCAGAGGAAAAGTATGTTTATTACATCTATAAGACAGAGCAGCATTATATATATATGCTTTTAAAAGACTCTCAAGTAACAGTGAAACAAGGTTTTGAGGGTTATTCCTAGGTAACCTGGAGAACCTAAGAAAAATCATTACTTGTGAATTCCAACCAATCAGAATTTCTCTAACATATGATTAAAACTTCACAAATAGATTTAGTTAAATCATACAGAAAATCTTGACACAGAAAAAGACCCCTCACTTCAATAATGCTCTTGTGGTCCCACAAACTGAATTATACTTCAAAATACAGTATCTCTTCAATGTGTGCTGCTGTACTCTCTTCTTGGCAGAAATTAAATTTCAACAATAAACATCCAAGAAATTAAGACTGTCCCAACGTAAGTTAGCAAAGTATTTTGCTTGCTGATGTCATCACCTGCATGCTTGTCTGCATTTCTCATACATTTCCATGGGGCAGTAAGCACACAATTCTTTCAAATCATATTTTGTAGTATTCACTGAACACGATTTTCCTTAAAGTTTATTTCAATAGTTTGTAGGCAAATTGTAAAACTGCTAAACAGGCAACTGAAGCTTTTATTATGTGTGCTGGTTATCAGATCTGTAAATTTGTTTAATTTTAAAAAGTTTATGTATTTAATAGAAAAATAAAAATTCAACCACATAAAACAGACTGCTTTTTTGGGGGGAGTCAGTTTTCTTTCTTAAAATTTCTTTATAACGCATTATTTACAACATTAAATAAATTTAAAAACTGTCAAAACAAAAGAAATCTTACTGTTTACTAGAGCACTTGTTAATCTAAAGTTTTACACAAAATAAACTATTGCTAGGCAGGAATAAAAGTATCAATTGTCAGTTTATTTTCCCTTAAAAAACATTCAGGCACTTACTTCTCCAACGTCCAGTGGCAGGTTGCAAACAATGAATATATTCAGTAAGTCTCCTCTCGAAAGCCTTGAGATCTAAGCAAAAAAAAAAAAAAAAAAAAAAAAAAAAAAATTCAGTTTTCTAATTAGCTACTCCTACTAGTTTGAGTCGATTAAGATGAAATTTTAGATACTCTGCTTCAGGTCTTACATACCAACTTACATTATCACTGCACTGTTTATTTCGTTTACTATGACAACTTCAACATTTGACAAAAAACATTAAGTTTCTTTAATTCCAATTTCACATGTAAGGAAATTGGCTGGTTCACTTTTAGAAGCTGCGTAAAATGGTATGTGGAAAATCAGCAGCAGCCTTACTCGGCGCCAAAACCTAGAAATTTGGGGGTTGCAAATAAAATAATCAAAATCAGGTCGAGTGTTAACTCTGTTGGAATCAAGAACTTCCTATTAGACATAACAACGTACTACCTAACATCAGTCTTCGAAGTCTATTTGAATGCAATTATCCGATTCCGACTTTCAGCCCTTATATTTAAGTAACAGCTACGCTTTCTGTCCGGTCATGCTGGACTTCTGACATAGCTAACGGGTGGGTATGGTAAGACGCTCCGCTTTCCTCCCTCCAGACAGGCTACAGGTGATCTTCATGGCACTATCAGAGCGCCGACGCCGTGTTCCACAAGACAGGGGCGTCCAAGGTGCTCCCTCTGAACGAGCAAGGTGGGGGTATCATTTCCACAGTCGCCTTTTTTAAACTTTAAAAAAGAAATCAAGAGGCACTCCCTTAACCTGGCAGTTACCAGAAATCACGGCAGGAATTACGGATACAACTCGTGAGGTTATCAAAAAAATACAAAGTGAATTAGCATCCTACAAGGCACGAAGCGCAAATATTTGCTAACGAATGAAAAATAAAACTAGCCCGGGCGAGGAGCACCCGGGTGTAAGCTGGGGGAAGGCGGGGAGCAGACGCAGCGCCCCCCAGTGCCGGTGGAGGCCACGCGTGCCCGGCCGGTCCGGCCGCCCACAGGCTCCTGGGCCGAGCCCCTGCGCTCCTCAGCTCCCGACCCCGTCAGTCCATCATTCGCAGCCGGCCTCCTCCCTCTGGGACTGGCTTTCCACGACCCCGGCCCCTCCGGAGCCCAGCCGGCTTCCGGGAGGAGCTCGGGACGGGCCTAGGCGGCCCACGACCCTACCTTCCGCCTGCTCCAGCGAGTTCATGTCGGGCGGCAGCTCCGGTCACTGCCGCGGCCCCGTCCGCATCTCAGCTCTGCGGCCCCCGCCCGGTACTCATTGCCAACTCCCACCTCTAACCGCTCCCCTCTGCCCCTCCTGGTCGCACCGCCCTTTGCCTAGACCCTCTAGGCTCATTGGACACTGGTGCCACACCCCACAACTAAGATGATTTTCCATTGGCTAGCTCCTGCACGGGCCTCGGGGCCTAGCGTTGTACGGTCAGCCAGAGGGACCAAGAACTGCCGGAGGCCGAGCTGGCGTAACACTGGCGCCGCCTCCTGTCTTGGGGAGGAACTTCAGCCTGCCTGAGCAAGTTCTTTCAGTAGTGTGTCCCTAGTTTCCTGCTTGGTTCTTTCAATACTTAAATAGTTATTGAGCGCCCACTACCTTCTAGGGAGTGTTCTGGTCACTAAAAGAGACACAGAATTCAACTAGCTGGCCCTCCCTTTAGAACTCAGGGAAATAAGGTATGTAAAGAACTAATTAGAATCCAAATAATGGCATTTCTTATAGTGTTTCTTTCCTAGATACCTAACCCCTTAAGTACACATTTCTCCCTTGATCATTTTTTTCTCACATCACCCAATTTTCATAAATGATAAAACAAACAAATTCTATAACTTAAAAAAATCTGCGAGGCATTGACTGCATTTATATTTGATTAAAATGCTTTCTTGCTCATTTCCTTGTGCTCATACATTCATTCAAGAACTATTCAATGGGCAGGGGGCATAGCTCAGTGGTAGAGTGCATGCCTAGCATGCACGAGGTCCTGGGTTCAATCTCAATACCTCCATTAAGAATAAAATCTAATTACCTCCCCTTCCAAAAAAAAAAAAACCTATTTATTGCATGACATGTCAGTCACTGTATTTATTAGGGTTACCGCAGGTGATAAACATGGTCCTATGAAGGAAGCGACAGGGTAATAGGACACAGTGAGATAAAGGAGGGGTAACAGGAACTAGTGCTCAGAAAGAGCTACATGGTCCTGGGCATTTAAGTTGAGAACCCCAAGAAGCAACTAGCCATGCAAATATGAGCCCTAAGAAGATTCCAAGTAGCAAGCCATCCTCTGGGCCAAACCCTTTATATGTGTTGTCTCATTTAGCCCTCCAAGGCAATACTTCTTTAAACTGTGGGTCAACATCCCTGAGAGGGCCATCAAATCCATTTAATGAGCCATGCCTGTTAGTTTTTTAATATGAACTAAAGTAAAATGAAAAATATTAGCATCACTAGAAGTTAAACTAAGTGTTCATGATTTTTGGCTGCATATGTGTGGCATGCATGCTGCGTTCTGATCGTAATGTAAAGCATAAACTTAACTGAGGGTTCCAAAAAAAAAAAAAAAAAACCCAGCTTGAAATTTTGAAAGCCACCAATGTAGGTACTAATAGGCTCAGTTTACAATGAGACAAGTAAGAATGAGTTTGCTCAGATCCTGTGATTATTGTCATAGCCTGGATAACGGAATTTAAGCCCTAAGTCAAACTATCCCTTGACTTCTTGCTCAGTGTTCCATTTCTCCATCAAGTGTGATTCATCACCACCCAGCAGTGCTTAGGGAATGGCTAGTGAACATCTGTTACATGACAGGCTCTTAGGGGCTAGATCCTGGAGAGGTGAGGAAGGAGACAGCTGATGAATAGGACATTGCAAAGCACTGTGATAAGTGAGAGCTTTGCTAACTTGCCTCCAGAGGAGACAATTCTGTTAACTGCAGGGTTTCTGTGTGCCTGATGGGATGTGCAAGTTTCTAGCAAGAGCTTGGGACAACAGAGGGAAGCCTAAGGACTACCTCCTGGGGTTCTCTGTCTCTAGATTTCATTTTTATCTGTGCTTTAAAAAAAATGTTGAACATGCCTTTGAAAGGTGCACAGTATTAACCTGTCATTGACATCTACATGGATGGGTCATATGGGCTTGGGTGACAGCAAGGGAGGAAGAGAGGGAAATAGGGCTGCAGAGTCAAGTTAAAAAGTTTAGAACCTGAGGTAATGGGGAAACCAAAGGATATACACTTGTAGAAACATCATGTCAATGAGATTTGTCAAGCAGATAGTGGACAAATATTTAAGGAATGCATGCTGCAGGCACTAAGATATGACCTGAGAATGCAAAGGTCTCTACGAATCACTCCTGCCTTCTTTGAGGATAGAGTTATAAAAAGAAAAGAGAAAACGCTAAAGACTCTTAAAACATCAGTGATAAGATGAAGAGCTGCTTCAAAGAGGGATACCCAATACAATAGACAAAATTTGTTATGTTTTACTGGAGGTCTGGCGCTACACCTTTTATAGTTCAGGGACATTATACCTCCTTTCAACCCCACAACAAATTAAAGCATATGTTGTTGGCTATGAGGGGGCAGTAATTAGGTTTCTTCATTGATTTCCTCTTGGAGGAGTTACTGGGGAATGAACCCTTGACCTCTTGGGTGCTGGGCATACGCTCTACCATTTGAGCTATACCCTTCCCCCCAAATCCCACAACAGTTCTGTGAGCCAAAGCGTGTTTCAAATGCATTTCAGAGTTGACTTTATAAGTAAGTAGATGAGTTGATCAGCTCCAAACCCTATATCTGGAATTACCATTGATTCCCTCTCTTTCCGCATGGCACCTCAGATCAGGTAGCAATCCTGTTGGCTCTATCATCACATCTATTTAAAATTTAATCACTTCTCACCACCTCCACAGCTCCCACTCTGACCCAAGCCGCCATATAGCCTGGATTTACAGCAAGGACCTCTAACTAGTCTCCTGCTCTCTCCCACCCATGTCCCAAACAGTGGTTTGTAAAACACTGAATCACAGTAGTCTTGCCTTCAGAACCTTCCAATGGCCCCTCAACATGGAACAACAGGAAACTCCATAACATTTCCATGGCAATACCTTCTAAGACAATTTTGAGGAACTATATGCCTCCTCACAGGTTTTTTTTTTAATTACACCTGAAATTTTCAACATGGGCTTAAATCCTTGTAAAAGATGTAATTTCTGGTATATTGTAGATATTGATGTTTGGAAATAAACTTTTATATCAATCTTTTAAAGGTATTCAATGGAATCTAAATACCATGGCAATTTGACAACCACCATCATCCCTTTAAAAATACACGAATATCTCTTATGAGTATGGACACAAAACCTTTAAAAATTATCAGGTCAAATCCAGCAATGCAGAAAAAGGATTATACAGTTGAAGTGTGATTTACCCCACAAATGCAAAGTCGGTTGGATATTAGAAACTTAGTTAGTTAATCATATTAATAGAGTAAAGGGAAAAAAAAGACCCACATGATTTGATGAGGATGTAGAGAAACTAGAGCATTCATGCATTGTTAGTAGGAATGTAAAATGGTACAGCCACTTTGGAAAACAGTTTGGGAGTTCCTCAAAAAGTTAAGCATATAGTTACTATATGAATCAGCAATTCTACTCCTAAGAGAATTGAAATATACCCAAGAGAATTGAAAACATATGTTCATGAAAAACCTGGTACATAAATGTGCATGGTAGCATTATTTGTAATAGCCAGAGTGGAAACAACCCAAATGCCCATCAACTAATGAATGGATAAAGAAAATGTGGTATTTCTATATAGTGGAATATTATTCAAATAAAAAGAAATAAAGTGCTGACAAATGCTACAAAATGCACATCCATAGAGATAGGAAGTAGATAGTAGTTGCCAAGGGTTTAGGGAAAGGAAAAATGGGGAATATGAGATTTCTTTGTAGGGTGATGAAAGTTTTCTGGAATTAGATAGTGATGATTGCATAACTTTGAAAATATTCTAAAAACCACTGAGTTGTACACTTTAAAAGTGAATTTCATGGTATGTGAACTATATCTCAATTTTAAAAGTGTGGGAAACCCTACATGATCATCTCAATAGTTGCAGAAGAAGCATTTGACAAAATCCAATGTCTTTCCACGATCAAAACACACAACAAACTAACAATAAAAGGAAATTTCCTCAGTGTTGATAAAGAACATTTACAAAACCCACAGCTAACTTCATACTTAATGGTGAGTGTTTTCCACCTAAGATCAAGAAGTAGACACAGATGTCCATGCTTACCACTCTGTCCAACATTGTAATGGAGGTTCTCTCAGGCAAGTAGGCAATAAAATGAGATCAAAGGAATCCAGATTGGAATGGAAGAAGTAGAAGTAGAAGACATGATCTTATATATAGACAATCCAAAGGAATTCACCTGTAAACTATTATAACAAATGGGTTTAGCAAGGTTGAGGGGTATAAGATCAATATACAAAAATCAATTCCGTTTCTCTGCACTAGCAATGAACAATCCAAAAGTGAAATTAATGAAATAATTATACTTACAGTAGCATCAAAAATAATAACATATTTAAGAATATATTCAACAAAATAAGGGCAAAACTTGTACTGTGAAAACTATAAAATATTATTGGAAGAAATTAATAAAGACCTAAAAAATTGAAAAGGCATCCCATATTCATGGATTAGAAGACACTATTGTTAAGATAGCAATATTACCCCAAATGATCTACAGAGTCAATGCAATACCTATTAAAATCTCAACTGGTTTCTTTGCAGAAATTGACAAATTGATCCTAAATTTCATGTGGAAATGCAAGGGACCGAAATAGCCAAAACAATTTTGGAAAAAGAAATAAATTTGGAGAACTCACACTTCCACATTTCAAAACTTACTACAAAGACAGTGTGATACTGGCCTATGATAGACAGTGGAATAGAATTGGGAATTCAGAAGTAAAGCCTGCATTTAGAGTCAATTGATTTTTGATAAGGATGCCAAGACAATTCAACATGGAAAGAATAGTCTTCTGAACAAATGGTGCTGAAACAACTGAATATCTATATGCAAAAGAATGAAATTGTACCTATTCCTTACACCATACACAAAAATTAACTCCCAGTGGATCATGTAAGACCAAAACTATAACTCTCTTTGAAGAAAACTTCTGAGTAAATCTTTGTGACCTTGAGTTAGGCAAAACCTATCTTAGATACAATAACAAAAGCACAAGTGACAAAAGGAAAATGGATAAATTGGACTTCATCAAAATTAGAAACTTTGTGTTTCAAAGGACACCACTGAGAAAGTGAAAAGAAAGGCAACCTATAGAATGGGAGAGAATATTTGCAAATCATATATCTGATAAGGAACTTGTATCCAGAATATATTAAAAACTCTTACAACCCAGCAATAAAAAGATAATTAACCTAATTTAAAAATGGACAAAGGATTTGAATAGATAATTCTCCATTGGAAGGAGAATATATATATATGTATGTATATGTATATTGGTATATCTATATCTATATCTAGCTCTATATAGCTCTTAAAGCAAAAATTTTTACACTGTTCCTTTTCTCTCTGGACTATTTCCTTTCCGTTTGACCATGGAGTTGTTTCCTAACATATTTTTATGCTTGAAAGTTTAAAAAATTGATTATCCTACCATACTTCTCTGTCATAAAGTTATGTGTCTGAATTAAATGTTAAATTTAAGTGTCTTGTGTCCAAGGGGCTCTATTAAAAAAAGGATTCTGGATTGTGTTACATAATAGATTATCATGTGTAAACAGTTGATCAAAGCAATATAAATATATTACAGATACTAAGACATAATAACAAATAGAATAAAGTTTGATCAGAAATGGATTTCTTACATATATTTTTTTTATTGAATGGACATGTATTTCTTAATGAGATAAGTATAGTTTTCTAAACATTAGATCATGAACATTACCTAATGCTAGAATGACAATATCCAATTGCAATTCCTGGGTTTTTTCAGCTTTATGGAGGCATAACTGACAAATAAAAATTGTATATATTTAAAGTATACAGTGTGATAACTTGATATACTTATACATTGTGAAATCATTACCATAGTCAAGCTAATTAGCACATTTGTGTGTGATGAGAACACTTAAGATCTATACTGTCTCAGAAATTTCAAGTATACAATATAGAGTTACTAACTATAGTCACCATGCTGCACATTAGATTTCCAGAACTTACGTATCTTATAACTAAAAGTTTATACACTTTCACCAACATCACCCCATTTCCCCCATCCCTCAGTCCCTGCCAACCACCATTCTACTCTCTGCTTCAGTAAGTTCAATTTTTTTAGATTCTGCGTATAAATGAGATCATACAGTATGTCTCTTTCTGTGTCTGGCTTACTTCACTCAGTATAATATCCTCAAGGTTCATCTATGTTGTCCCAAATGGCAGGATTTCCCTCCTTTTTATGGCTGAATAATATTCTTGTGTGTGTGTGTGTGTGTGTGTGTGTGTGTGTGTGTGTGTAAGTGTGTGTATCGCTCACATTTTGTTTACCCATTCATCCATCAATAGACAGGAAGGTTGTTTCCATTTCTTGGCTATTGTGAATATGCTGCAGAGTTGGAGGTGCAGAGAGCTGTTTGATATACTGATTTCATTTCCTTTGGATATATATAAGTGGGGTTGCTAGATCATTTGGTAGTTCTATTTTAATTTTTTAAATTAAACCTCCATACTGTTTTCCAAAATGGATGAAGCAATAGCAGTTCTATTCTTATTTTTCATTATTAATACACGTAAGCACTGAAAACTCTTTTTTCACATCAAGGAGAAGGTCATGGAAGGAATTTTATAAAAGCAATGTTATTCCATTCTTTAAAGTCCTTTTGAGTCATCTGCCAAAATCATGTTGTAACAGCTCAGCATTTGGGTGGTTACTATTAAAATAAATAAGCGATGTTGAGGATGTGGAGAAACTGGAACACTTGTGCACTTGATAATAGTGGGAATACAAATGGTGCTGCTGCTGTGGAAAACAGTATGGCAGTCCTCAAAAAATTAAAAATAGAACTACCATAGGATCCAGCAATCCCACTTTTGGATAGATACTGAAAAGTATTGAAAGCAGGGTCTCAAAGAGATGTTTGTACATCCCTGCCCCATGGCATTATTCACAATAGCCAAAAGGTAGAAGCCTCCTAGGTGTCCACGATGGAAGAAAGGAGTAGCAAAATACAGTGTTTATATATGCATGGGATGTTACTCAGCCTTAAAAAAAAAGGAAATCCTGACACATGCTATAATATGGATGAACCTTGAGGACATTATGCTACGTGAAAGAAGCCAGTCGCTAAAAGACAAACACTGTATGATTTCACTTATAGAGGTACCCAGAAGAGTCAAAATCATGGAGATAAAGTAGAAGTGTGGTTGTCAGAGTGGTTATTGTCGGAGCCACGCAGTCCCTCCCAGTAAGGGGGAGTTGGCTGGAGAGTTAGTGTTTAATGCATAGAGTTTCAGTTTTACAAGATGAAAAGAGTTCTGGAGGGGGGAGGGTGTAGTTCAGTGGTAGAGTGTGTGCTTAGCATGCACGAGATCCTGGGTTCATTCCCCAGTACCTCCGTTAAAACAAACAAATAAAATAGACCTAATTACCAACCCCCCCCCCCAAAAGTCCCTAAACAAATAAGATTTTTGAAAAGGGAGTTCTAGAGATGGGTGGTGGTAATGGAAGCACAGCAATGTGAATGTGATTAATATCACTGAACTGTGTCCTTGAAAATAGTTAGCATGAGGGGGCAGGGTGTAGCTCAGTGGTAAAGCATGTGTTTTAGCACGAAAGAGGGCCTGGGGTCAATCCCCAATACCGCCATATAAATAAATACCTAATTACCACTCTCTTCCCCCCAAATGATAAATAAAATAAAAATTTTTAAATGGTTAGGATCATAATCACATATATTTATCACAATTAAAAAAATTTTAAATCATATGATAACCTATCATCAAAAAGTCTTTTTCTTGCTCTCTCACTAGGTTAGGTTCTCCTTAATACTACAGAAAATTCCTCTTTTGCAAAAGGATTTCTTACTTGGTCCTTAAATCCTCTCACCTCCTCAGTTCCTGGAAAATATATCAAAAAGGCTTTCCCAAAACTTACCAAATGAAAACTAATTTGTCCTGGTTCTCCTTCACTTAGAGACAACTTGTTTAGCCCAATACACTCAGAAACAATGAAGAAAATCGTAATGTTGGTAATTTAAACACATCTTTGCTAATTTTTTTAAAGATAAAAAAGCTTTTATCTTATGCTTTAAATATATTTTCATCAAAAAGCTGGAAGAAGCTGATTGAGCTCATTTAATTTATAGATACTTCACCATTTACTGTAATTGGCAAAACCAGTCCTTAATTGTCAAAACAATCAGCGAAATCACGCTTCATTTCTGTCAGAACCATTCCTTCCTTCTTCATTGCAAATTCCTCAGAAAATCAACAGAAGCCAAATTGCTGGTATCCAAACAGTGCTTCACCATTAACAGAAATCTGCACAAGACGAGAAAGTCAACAGCGTAGGATGGATTTAACGTGCCTTGGTTCAAGGAGGCTTCAGAGGTGTCCTATTTCAAATAAGATGTCCCAATTGTTCCTGCTGCCAGCACCTGTCTTTTCTGCGCCAGGACCAGGCCCCATTGTGATTCAGGGTGGTAGGGGATGGGCCTTTCTTTTGTAAAGTAGGCTTAAGAGCGATCAATCGATCATGAGAGAAGGGACAATTGGGAATTCTTGCTTCGGAGACTCCCTCCCACGCTGTCTCAGTCCGGGGGGCAGGGAACCACTCAGAGGATGTGCACTTAAATCGATTCACCCCCAAACCTGCTGTTTACCCATCTTCACCCCTGTGGTGAATGACCCAGCATCCACCCGATGCTCAGCTAAGAACCTAGGGGTCATTTTTGATTCCTCTGACCTCCCTTATCCCATAGATCAAGTTCTGCCACCTTACTTCCAAAATATATACAACAGAGGGGTCCTGTGCTTCCCTTGTGTAAAGCCTCCTCATTGCTTTCCTTTGCACTTGGAATAAAATCTGAATAATATCTGACCTAGTTGAGGTGAACAACTTGTCCAGGGTTAAACCAGGACATCTGGTGACCCTGCGTACTTCGATGACTGCTCCTCAAAGACCCCTCCCTCCCCCAATTCCGTCCCTTACTCCCTTACTTCCCCTCCCTTCATCAGCTTATTTGGCTCCAGTCCCATGGGATCCTTGCTGTTCCTTGAAAGAGTCATGCATGCCTCAGGACCTTTGCACTTGCTGTTCTCTCTCCTTGGAACTCTTTTGTGTGTTAGAATTCAGCTCTATGCTCCCTCCTCAAAGAGGCCTTGGATCACTCCAGTGGGAGCAGTTCTTTCACCATCACCCCCTGGTCCCCATTCCTCCCTACTTATTCACTGTGGAATCTGAAGCTCTCCATGCTTCACTTTTTCCCCCATAAAACGGGGACAGGTGCTGTCCCTCAAAGGACTGGAGTGGGAAGACAATGAAGTACTCCTTGCTAGGCCCTCAAATCACTGCTGGAACATAGTAAATGTGTGATTACTGCCCTGTCCTGTTTTCTTCCTGTCCCCTGTCAATATCTGATACAATCATATGTATTTATTTTTCCCATGTTTATCGTCTGTCTCTCCAACTGGAATGTGGACTGCATCAAGGTGAAGGTCTGTTTTACACTCTTCAGTGCCTAGAACAGTGCCTGGAACAGAGCAAGATGTGTGTTAAGTGTGAATAAAGCTTGATGGTTGCCAATAACATGAATGTACCTAATGCCACTGAATTGTACACTTAAAAATGGCGCAAATAGTGAAATTTGTGTTATATATGTCATATTACCACAATAAAAAATGCACACTGATGTCACATAATACATCTTTGATAACTTTCTTAATAACAACAGCAGCAAAACGAATGAAGCTAAGTCTGAGCATCCCAGGAGCGGTCAGTCACTTGGAGAGGGGGCAGCCTGGGCTTGCAGCTTTCAGGAACTTTTTTACATAACACTCTGGCTTTTCACTGCCTCTCATTGGCATGCACAGCACCCTGGGGAGGTGAGCGGAGGTGGGGACCGGGAATCCCAGGAGACCTGCTGCAGTAGTGGAAAGACTCTGAGAAGTCTGCCTCCTCCACACAGCACTTTAGCGGAGTCCTCGGCAGGTCAAGCTCCACACTCCAGTTGTTTCACACTCTTCCATGGACAGTGTCTGCAGCTGATCAACACCGCATCCCTTACTGGCTGTGCGATCCTAGGTAAGTCACCCGATCTTCCTGGGCTTCCCTATAAATGGAAACGGTAAGAGAAGCTCTCTTTCAGTAGTGGTGCTAGGATTGAATGGGATAAAGTATATAAAATGCTTAGAAAGGTGCCCACTCTGTAGATAGTAAGTGTTATGTAAATATTAGCTGTTATTAATATTTTTATTATTCATCCAGTTATTTAAGCTAAAATTTTAGGAGTTATTCATGTCCTTTCTCCCCTCTTCTCATGTCCATTCTTCAAAATGTAACTTTTTTTTCCTTTTTAGACAATTTATTGAGGTATCATTTACATACAATAAAATGTATGTACAATTGACTGACAAACATACACAGTTATATAAACTCTCCCCTAATTAAGATATAGAGCTGTCAATATTCAACAAAATGTTCTTGACTCTTTGCAATTTTTCCTTGCCAAATGTAACTTAAATTCATTCACTTTTTCTTCTTAAACGTCCTCGAGTTTTGCCTCTTACACGGAAGTCTTTAGCCTGGTCAGGGATACAGCGAATTTCTCTTCATTTCCTTATGGACGATCAGTTGTTCCAGCACCATTTACTGAATAGCCTTTTTCCTCCCTGCTGATCAACTTGGACAGCACTGTCATACATCAAGTTTCAGTGTCTGCAAAGTTCTGTTTCTGGACTCTGTTCCATTGGCCAGTCTTTATCGATTTTCCTTCCGCCTCATCTCTTACGTGTAATCCATCAGCAAGTCTATACTATGTTCAAGACACCTCTCAAACCCGTCTTCACGTTATCCACTGCCGCCATCATCTCCCAGTGGACAACTGCGGCAGCTCCCATCCACTCCTCCTCCCCACTTCCAATCTGCAACACCCCCACCCCCACTCTGCAACACCCCCACCCCTGGCCATTCTCCTTATTGCAACTCTAGAGGTCACTTTCTCCTTTTAAAATGACAAGATGTTTGATACAAAAATATAAAAGAACCATGTGTGGAGGTTATGAGACATGGTCATAAAACAAGCCCCATGAGCCCACCTTGCTACCTAGGAAACAGAACAGTAGCAGATCCTTTGATGTCCCGAGTGTCCTCAGCACTACTGGGAATTCATCTTTTTTTTTTAATTCGTTCTTTTAAATTATTCTCCTGCTTTCCTTTATAGTTTTACCACATACATATTCCTAAGCAATTTATTCGATTTTGCCCATTTGTCAATTTTACAAAAATAGTCTTGTGCTGTGAATTTCCCTCTGAGAATTGGTTTGTGTATTCACCACTACTAATTCTAAGATGCATCAGTGTTGAGGTATGTAGCCATCGGTTAGTCATTTTCACTGCTACTTGGGAATCCATTGTAAAATCCGTTGTTTGTTCATGCATTCTACCATTGATAGACACTTGGATTGTTGCTTTTTCTTTCCCCTCTTATTTCTATTATGAAAAATACATACTTGTACAGGGGTTTCTTCTGGGTAGTGACTTTCAACTTTTCCCTGCTAATATTCTCTGTAAGAAACCTATTTTATCTTGTGGCCCAGTACACACAAACATCTATTTATCTTGACTTTTCGTGATACATCTTGGCATTTTCTGTGCTACTCTATTTCATTTTTTAAAAAGATGTTGACCCACAAAATAATTTCATGACCAACCAATCCATAATGTGGAGAATTCTGTAGTCTCGTTTGGGTATACACTCAGGCGTAGGATTGCTGGGTCATGGGTTGTGAACATAGTCCACTTTATCAGGAAAACAAAATGGCTCTCCAAAGTAGTTACAATAATTGGCCTCTCAACAGTCTAGCATTAGAACTGAATTTTGCTCCACATCCTTACTTGGCGGTGTGAGACTTCTTGATTTTTGCCAATCCAGTAGTTGTAAAATACTATCTCATCATGGTTCATCTAGAGTAATGTGCCTGCCCATGTCTTTTGCTATTTTACTCTTGGATTTTTTTGGCTTTTTCTGAATGATTTGTTAGAGTTCTTTAAATGTGAAAGTTCTTTAAAACATTTAAAGAACATAAAAAATGAATCTTTAATTCATAATATTTGTTGTATTATCTCTTAGTTTATATCTTACCTTTTTGCTTTTATTAGCAAAAGCTGGTGAACAGAAATGATTAATTTTAATTTAGTCAAAGTTGTCAATAATTTCCTTTGTAGTTAGTGCTTTTTGGATCTTGTTTAAAAAATTCCTCTCTCTTCTGAGGTTATAAAGATATTCTCCAAAATTTTATGCTAAACACAATATAAAAATTTTAAATCTTTAACCACTAGGAATTTATGCAAATTCTCTTTTTTTCCATATGGATGACCAGTTGTTCCAGCACCTTTTACTAAATGGCTAATCCTTACTCACTGATCTGCTAGGGTAAAGCTGTCTATATCAACCTCCACCAAGTGTCCATTTCGGTGCTCCCATCAGTTCCTTTTATCTATAGGTCTGTTCCTGCCCAATTCACACTATAATTAATTAACTACACTATAATTGTCTTGAGTATTCTTGGCCCCTTTACCCTTCTATATCCCCTTTAGACTCAGCTGGACAAGTTTTATGACAAACTCTGTTGAGACTTTGGAATTACACTGCCTTTAGAAATCGTCTTGAGGAGAGTTGACAACTTTATGATATTGAATAACCTATCAGTACCATCATTTAGCTTTCCTTTTCAGAAAATTGAGATATAATTGACATATAATATTGTATTAGTTTTAGGTGTACAGTATAACGATTTGATGTACATTTACTGTGAAATGATTACCGCAATAAGTTTAGTTAATATCTATTACCACATAACTCCTTTTCTTGTGATGAGAGCTTTTTAAGATTTATTCTTTTGGCAACTTTCAAATGTACAACGTTGACTGAAAAAACACACAACCTAAAAGTTGAGAATTATGTTTTATTTGGCATACTTTCTGAGGACTTAAGTCTGGAAAACAGCCTCTCAGATAGCTCTGAGGGCTGCCAGGATATATAGGAGTTTTTGCAACAAAAACCAGGTAGTAAAAGATTACTGTTAAAGAAAACTATACATTTCAAGTTAATGAATTTAGGTATCTTCTGTGTGTGGGAAGATGCAAGATTGTGGGCTCATTGAAATCATTCCTTTGATATGCACCTTAACTATCTAGGGCCAATACTCTGTTCTTTTTGGTTCTGAGTCCCCTCAGGGTGCACCACTGGGGGCAGCTGCAGTGACTTGGCAGCAGGCAGCCTGTTTATCTCCATCCTGAGTTCCTTCAGGCCTCACCTTTAGGACAGCTATAGTGAATGTCGGCTTGATGTCTACAACATCCTTCGTTTACTAATATGGCAGGTGACAATTTTCATTCACAATAATATAGTACTTTTAGTTGTAGTCACCATGCTGTACATTACATCCCTAGGGCTTATTTATCATACAGTTAGAAGTCTATACCTTTTGACCACCTTCACCCATTTTGCCTATCCCTACCCCACTGCGTCTGGCAACCACAAATTTGTTCTTATATCAATGAGGTTTTTTTTTTTTTAAGATTACACCTATAACTAAAATCATTCAGTATCTGTCTTTCTCAGTCTGACTTATTTCACTTAGCATAATGCCCTCAAAGCCCATCCATGTTGTCACAAATGACAGGATTTCCTTTTTAATGGCTGAATAATATTCCACTATGTGTACATCAATCACATTTTTTAAATCTGTTTATCCATCATGGACACTTAGGTTGTTTCCATGTCTTGGCTATTGTAAGTAATGCAGAAATGAACATGGGGGTGCAGGTATCTTTTCAAGGTAGTGATTTCATTTTTTTGGCTAAATACCCAGAAGAGGAATTGCTGGGACATTAGATAGCACTATTTTTAGATTTTTTGGGGGAAACTCCATATTGTTTTCCGTTATGGCTGCATCAGTTTACATTCCTACCAACAGTGCTCAGGGATTCCCTTTTCTTCACATCCTGGCCAATACTTGTTATCTCTTTTTGAAAGTAGCCATTCTAACAGGCAGAGGTGATATCTCATTGTGGTTTTGATTTGCATTTCCCTGATGACTAGTGATGCTGACCATCTTTTCATGTACCAGGTGGCCATCTGTTTTTTAGTGTTGTTGGTTTTAAACAACACCAAAAAGATAAAAAGAAAATATTGGCATTTATCACATATCATAAGGATGAGAGCTGAGACCTCCTTCATCCTTAAATATCAGGCCACATGGCTAAATTATTTGTTCCAGGGAAATCTTTTCTGGGAAAATAAGGCTGTGAACCAATAATGACTTCACCATTTGCTTTAAGAAATTCCTATAAACCCATTTGGCTAGAGAATTTGTTCACAGAGGCAAACAGCTCATTTACCAATGTTTAACATGACTCCCTTCAAAATCTTCACCTTGTGTGGTTAGGAGTTCTAAACTATAACATCTTGAATTTTGTCCAGTCCCAATCAGTTCCTCCCCTTGAAAGTTTCACCTTGAAACATTTGAGCCCTTATCTCCAAAGGGACACATGCCCCTTCCTGACCTCCTTCTGAGACACCACTAAGACTGAAGGTGGTGTTACCATCACTGCAGCAGGTCTCATACATTTAGCTCTTTGACAGGTTTTCTGGTGGTTTTTCAGGAGTTGACATTCCACCAGGATCTAGTTGAGACCCTCCCTCCCAACCTCTCACCCACTGATAATTTTAGATTCTCAAATGGGTAAGGCCTTTGGAACCTCCTGCTCAGGAGTGTTTGCAACCTTGACAGTGTGTTTCACAATGGATCTGATTTCTTGTTGTCGAGCTAACTTTGTCTCAGGAATGAGGAAACCATTTTAGAAATCTCTGACGACCCCATCAGATCGGAAACCTTTCCTCCTTGGCGGAAACCCTCCTTGTTACTAACAGTGTTCCTATCTTATTACTGTCTATTTCCATCACTGTTTACTGTGAGTCTACGAGAGGATGGACGTGGGTCTGATTAGTCTGCTCTTGGCCTAGAGGGCTGATCACGCTCCAGCTGATTCAGTTCCTGGTGAGCGTTCTCTTCTGGGATCGCAGGCAGCTGCCTTCTCACTATGTCCTCACATGGCCGTTCCTCGGTGTGTGTGTGCACAGGGTGGGGTGAGGGGAAGATGGATGGTGGGGGTAGGGGAGGGCAGAGAGAGGTAGGGAGAGGTTGTGATATGTGTATTTTACCACAATTTAAAAATTAAAAAAAAAAAAACCCTCACTGAAAGCAGGTAGATTCATGCTGTGTGCCGAAGGAATAAAAGGTTAAAGCTATAAAAAGGAAAAAGGCCTTACAGATGGATTTCAAGTAGTTCAGGAAACATGTAGTCCACATAGTCCAGGGCTTCATGATCTGTCTCGATTGGCTTGTATGTTAGTTAGGGAGGAGGGAGACGGTAGGGATGATAAGAAGAGGGAGAGAGAGAGAGAGGGAGGGAGGACTTTTCAATATCTCTTCTCATAAGGACAGTAATCCTACAGGAACAGGGCCCCCTACCCTTATGACTTCATTTAGCCTTAATTACTTCTTTTTTTTTTTTTTTGAGATTTGAGTAGATTTTTATTTCTGAGGGCCATATATTCTTTTTGTTTGTTTGTTTCCAAACCTTCATTATTATTTTTTTTAACAGACTTTATTCTTTTAGAGCAGTTTCAGGTTCACAACAGAATTGAGCAGAAAATACAGAGTTCCCACATAGCCCTCCCCACCCACACATATATACTCCCCTATCCTCAACATCCCTCATCAGTGTGGCATATTTGGTACAATTGATGAACCAACACGGGCACATTATTATCAATCAAAGCCCATAGTTTACATTAGGGTTTACTCTTGATGTACATTCTACGGGTTTTGACAAATGCATAATGACATGTAGCCACCACTATAATATCATATAGAATAATTTCATTGCCCTAAAAATTTCTTGTGCTCCATCTATTTATTCCTCCTTCCCTCCCTCTCCCCCAAACCCTGGAAACCACAATCTTTTTATTGTTTCTGTAGCTGTGCCTTTTCCAGAATGTCATTTGGTTGGAAGCGTACAGTTTGTAGCCTTTTCAGACTGGCTTCTTTCATTTAGTAATATGTCCTATAAGTTTCTTCTATGTCTTTCATGGCTTGATAGATCTTTTTTTTTTTTTACTGCACATATATTTTTAAATTTACATATATGTACTGTTCATTGTTTCTAAGAATGTTTACAGCTTTAGCTTTTTAAACTTACATAGTTATCAAAGGAATGAAACCAACCACAAAATAAGAATTAACTCAAGAAGATACATACACCCTGCCATTAACAGCAACATTATTTATAATTGCCAATATATGGAAGTATCTTAAGTGCACATCAAAGGCTGAACAGATAATGGAGATGCAGCATATATATACGTAATGGAATACAACTCACCCATTAAAAAGAAGGATATTTTGCCATTTGCGGCCCTTCATTCACTTTTTTTTTTTTTACTTCAAGACCAGAATTTCATAACTGGCACAGACATTTCCATTACATCAAAACCAACAAAATATCTAGAAATAAACTTAACCAAGGAGGTTACCTATACTCTGAAAACCGAAATGACACAAAGAAATGGAAACATTTCTTGTGCTCTTGGATTGGAAGAATCAACATTATCAAAATGGCCACACTACCCAAAGGAATCAACAGATCCAACGCAACCTCCACAAAAATACTTGCGACATTCCTCACAGAACTAGAACAAACAATTCCAAAAATTCTAAGGAACCACAAAAGACCCTGAACAGCCAAAGCAATCTTTTGTAGGTCTCTTTTTTTCCCTCTTTCTTCTTTTTGTTCTCTTTTCTTATGATTTGCTGACTAGAGAAGGTCCTTTAACATTTGTTGTAAAGCTGGTTTGGTGGTGCTGAAATTTTTTAGCTCTTGTTTATCTGTGAAGCTTTTGATTTCTCCATCAAGTCTGAAGGAGAGCCTTGCTGGATAGAGTATTCTTGGTTGTAAGTTTCCCCCTTGCATCACTTTAAATATATCGTGCCACTCCTTTCTGGCCTGTAGAGTTGCTGCTGAAAAATCAGCTGATAACCTTATGGGAGCTTCCTTGTGTGTTATTCATTGCTTTTCTGTTGCTAATTTTTATATTTTCTCCTTATCCTTAACTGGTGACAGTTTGATGACTATGTGTTCTTCTTTGGGTTGATTCTGTGCGGTACTCTCTGTACTTCCAGGACTTGGGTGACTGTTTCCTTTCCCAAGTTGGGGAAGTTTCCGGTTATTATCTCTCTAAAATTTTTCTCAGGTCCTTTCTCTCTCGCTTCTCTTTCTAGGACCCCTATAATGCGAATATTAGAGCACTTTATGTTGTCCCAGAGTTTTCTTCAACTATTCTTATTCCTTTTTATTCTTTTTTCTTTTTTCTGTTCTGAAGTAGTGATTTCCACTAATCTGTCTTTTAGCTCACTGATCGTTCTTCTGCCTCATTTAGTCTATTCTTGGTTCCTTCTAGTGTATTGTTCACTGATTTTATTTTTCAACTCTGAGTATTTTTTATATTTTCCAACTCTTTGCTAAAAACTTCACTCTGTGCATCTGTACTCTTCTTGAGTTCTCTGAACATCATTACTTTAAACTCTTTCTCAGATAAATTGCCTATCTCCTCATTACCTATTTCTTCTTCTGGGATTTTATCTTGTGCCTTGGCCTGGGAGATATTCCTCTGCCACCTCATATCGTCTATCTTTCTATGGTTTGTGGATTCCTTCCACAGGCTTTGAGATTGTTGCTTTCTTATTTCTGGTATCTGCCCCTGGTGGATGAGGCTGGACTAGAGGCTTATGCAGGTTTCCTGGCAGGAGGAGCTGTGCCTGCCCACTGCTGGGTGATGCTTGGTCCTGGACCTCTGGTGGGTGGGACTGTGTCTAGAGGCCTTTGTGACTTAGGAAGTCTGCTGATGGGTGAGGCTGTGTTCCCGCCCAGTACGTTGTTTGGCCTGAGGCTTCTCTACAGGCAGTCGGGTGGGGCTAGGTCTTAGTGCTAAAGATCTAATCAAGATGTCAGCCTTCAGGAAAGCTCATGTCAATCAACACTCCCAGAATGTCCGCCACCAGCTTTTACGTCCCCTGAGTGAGCCGCAGCCATTCCCCATGTCCCGAGGAGACCCTCCAAATCCAGCAAGGAGGTCTGGGCCAGGTTCCTATGAAATCACTGCCTCTGCCCTTGGACCCACTGCCTCTGCCCTTGGACCTGGTGCACATGAGTTTCTGTGTATGCTTCTCAAGCAAATGGAGTCTCGGTTTCCTCCAGTCTTGTGAGGCTCCCAGAGCCATGCCCCCCGGCCTTCAAAACCAGATGTCCTGGGGTCTCCTTCTCTTCCCAATGCTGGGCCCCGAGCTGGGGAGCCTGACATGGGGCTCAGAGCTCTCACTCCTGTGGGAGGGCCTCTGTGACTTAACAAATCTTCAGCTTGTGGGCCGCCCACCTGGGAGGTATGGGGCCCAATAATATTGTGAGCATGCCCCTCCTACCGTCCGGCTGTGGTTCCTTCTTTATGTTTCCAGTTGCAGAAGATCTTTTTTGCTAGGTTCCAGTCTTTTTTCGATGGTTGTTTAGCATTCAGTTGTGGTTTCGTTGTAGTCGCAAGGAGAGGTAAGCTCATGGTCCTACTACTCCACCATCTTGTTCGGAACTCAGTTACTTCCTTAAAGGACCTCTCTCCAAACACAGCCATCATGGGGGTTAGGGCTTCAACGTATGAATTTGGGAGGGATATGAACATTCCGTCCATAACACACTGTGCAATATTATTGAGACTTAAAAAAGATGGACGTTCCGATACATGCTACCACATGGATGAACCTTGAGGCCACTATGCTATGTGAAAGGAGCCAGTCACAAAAGGACAAACATTGTATGATTCCACTTCTGTGAAGCACCTGGAGTGGTCAAAATCAGAGACAGAAAGTAGAAAGAGTTCTGGCAATGGATGGCAGTGACGGTCACATGGCAACATGAATGTACTTAATACCACTGAACTGTGTAATTAAAAATCATTAAGGTGGCAAATTTTGTGTTATGTGTATTTTACCACAATTTAAAAATTAAAAAAAAAAACCCTCACTGAAAGCAGGTAGATTCGTTCTGTGTGCCAAAGGAATAAAAGGTTAAAGCTATAAAAAGGAAAAAGACCTTACGGATGGATTTCGAGTAGTTCAGGAAACATGCAGTCCACATAGTCCAGGGCTTCATGATCTGTATCGATTGGTTTTTGTGTGTTAGTTAGAAGCTGGACTGCAAAAAATTGGGTAGAAAATTTATCGTGGGAAGACCCCAGGGGTGACCTAAGAGAGCCCGAATTGTGTAGGAATTCAGAGGGTTTTCTAAAGCTGCAGATGTTTGACAGAGGGGTTCTAGAGAGTATTTCCTGTGAAAATAGATTGGATTCATATTTTGACACACAAGCAAGAAAGGTGAAAGATAATCTGAAGATAATCAGGGATAGACTCTTTAACACCTTTTTGGGTTTTCTTTTTTAAAAAAAGGATTTTTAAATTGTCATAAAATATACATAAAATTTACTATTTTGACCATTTTTAGGTGTACAGTTCTGGTGAATTTAAGGATATTCTCATGGTTGTCACAACCATTCATCTCTAGAACCCTTTTCATCTTGCAAAACTGAAACTCTGTACTCATTGAATCATAATTCCCTATTCCCCCAGCCCCTGGCAACCACCATCCTATTTTCTATCTGTACGATTTTGACTACTGTAGGTACTTCATACAAGTGGAATCGTACAGTGTTTGTCTTTTTGTCACTGACTCATGTCGCTTAGCATAAAAAACTCAAGGTTCATCCATCTCATAGCATATATCAGAATTTCTTTCCTTTTTAAGAGTGAATACTATTCCACTGTATGTATATACTCCATTTTGTTGATCCATTCATTACCCTTTAACACTAAGACTACCATAGAGGACTCCCAGATTCCTCTAAAGACAAACAATATGGGAAGAAAGATAGCTACTGTGTGACCATCAGATCAAGTGGACACCATGCTGAATAGACAGCTTCTATACAAAATTCTGAGTCAGCACCTCACCTGACCTTCCTTACTTAGTTCTTTAAATCTTCCTTGGCTTATTCTAGTCATTCTGCTCTTTATTCTCTGTCCGTATACTGTAATGTAAAGAGAGAAATAATTGCTTTTATGTCCATTTTTTTTCCAGGTTTATGAGTTCTGTTGGTTATTTCTGGATATGATATTAATACCTGGTTACAAATAGCTCATTTAATATCTCCCCCCCAAAAAAAAACCCCTGACTGCAATGTATGTTTTTATTTTGCTTTGTAGGCTGGTTACTCCCCATTATTCTTCATTCCAATAGCCAAAACAAGTAAAACTCTCTTTCAGAGACAAGAACCTGGGGGGAAAGACCTAATGACTTCTTTGAAAGTGAATATAACCATAGGCCTGAGGAATGCCAGCCTAAAACTCATCTTCTATGTGATTTGCAGAAAAGGAAAAAAATATTTAAGGAGACTAGATCCAAACTTGAGACTCAAGATTGGCATCAAAAGTGCAGGAAAATCTACATTTAGGTTTCCGTGACAGATGGAAAGTTTAACTGCAATGCCTAGCCAGTCAATGCAGCCTTCCTGATCCCTCTTCCTTCTTTAGCTCAGAAGAAAGAACTTATTTTCCAAGTAACTCAAGTGTGGGGGATTTAGACATTGCTTACATCAAGAGGTGGAGTCTGTGTTCTGTTCTTTTGAGTTTGCTATTGCTTTGGATCGTAGAATACAGCAAAAATGATGCTGTGCTCAGTAAGATAAGGCTGTAAAACATTAAATAACTTACCTGTTTAGTTTAGGGATTTTGTTCAAGCCTGTTTATCTGGACAGTTTGCTGGATGGGCTGTCCCATCAGAATCTCCATCTGAATCGGTCATCTTGGAAAACAGCTTGTCTATCGAATAGCATTTTTACCTATGAAACTTGCTTTAAGTCCTTTGCCTTACTGTGTTCACCAATCCTAAAATATTAAGTCATGACACTTGCCCAGTCCCAATTGATTCCTGTCTTGAAAGCCCTGCTTTGAACTACTTGAGTCTAGACATCAACCCTTGAAAGTTTCCTTTCCTCACCTTCCCCTACTCAGATTGTCAAGGTGGGGTTCTCCATTACTGCACCAAGTCTAAGAAAGTTAGCTTGCCTTGGTAGCAGGTTTTCTGGTTATCTTTTGAGATGCAGATATTCTTCAAGGTAAGTATTGTTTTGTGAAACTTGAGTTTCAGTTTCATATATATGTATGTATGTATCTCTGTGTACTGGAAAATAATGTAAAATATATTGTGAGTAGCGATAAAAAAGAAGTTCGAAAGCCATTGGTTTATTGTCCTCTTCCTCTACTGGAATATTTGCTAACGGGCACAGAAATTTTGTCTTCTTTGCCTTATCCCCAACGTTTTGAACAGTTTTTGGCACAACACAAACACTTGTTGAATGAAAGAATGATTAAAAAAATGAAAGACAAAAAAAGAGAGAGAGGAAGGGGTGGGAAAGGGGTGACTGGGAAAACGAAAGGAAAACTGAACACGAGAGGGAAAGGAACAGGGAGCAAAGCGGTGCGCCAGCCTGCGTCTCCCCTCCGGCAGGGGGCGCGGTTGGTCGCCAGTGGTGCCGGCCGGGACAGGCTCGGTGGGCGGGGCCTGCTGGGGGCGGGGCCAGAGGCGCGCAGGGCAAGGTGGGAGTGGAGAAGCTGGGGGGAAGGGGAACGCTGAGAGGGCTTGAGGGAACCCTGGAAACACCGTGGCCGGGTAAAAACTCCCACCCAGGGCAGACGGGCCTGGGCGGGCCTTACCGCAGCAAGCCCCTGCGCCCCTCGTGACATCAAGGCAGCGAGCTCTCGGAGGCCCAGGTGGGGCCAGCGCCTCAGAACCTCGGTTTCCGGCTCCTTGGAGGGCTCAGTTTACCCAGCTGGGAAGTGTACAGGTGAGCTGGACGTGTTGCCGCGGAATGAATTCGGGAAGCTCCACCAGCCGCTCAGGGCCCCTCTTACAGTCTCCTGGCGGGTCCCCTTGGCCTTCCCACCTGGGCGAGACCTCATCAAGTGTAAGTCGGTGCTGTCTGGATCAGCGTTTCCTCCGCGCACTGCTCCTTTACTCCTTGGGAGAACTGCTCTTGCTCGTCCTCTGTGGTTGTCTCCAGTCAATCCTTCCTCCGGTATTTATTGAGGTTTACAATATGGGGATTATACCAGGCTTCTGGAGTCAGGCCGAGATATGAGTCTGGGTGGATCGCTTATGAGTTGTGTGACCCTGAGCAAGTTCCTTTACCTCTCTGTGCCTCCGTTTTTCTCTTCGCTATAATGAGACTGTAACAGAATTTACCTTGTAGGATCTTTTGGTATTTAAAGATGTTAATATGGATAGCGGTTTAGAGCAGAGATGTCCTCCTGTTGCACCACTACCCTCCTGCCTCTGTTTCCTTGCCCGTTACCACACAGTTGTGATTGTGCTCCTGTGATTAATGACTGTTTTGACTGCTTAATGTTTGTTAATAATTTTTTCCCAGGAAGGCAGGACAGTTCTGTTACCTTTGCCCACCCTTTATCCCTTACACTCAGTGTCTGGGTGGAGGAGTCCGAAGCCAGCGTTGCCTAGGCTGCGGGTAGAGGGGTCATCAGGACAGTTCTGCCCTTGGTCTGAAAGAGGCATCTGAACAAGTATAGCAGGGTTGGGTCTCGTTTAGGAGCTCAGTGCCTGGGAAAAAGCAATTAAGGTCAGTATTACCTTTGAAAGCGTTGGATCTTGAAAAGCCTCAAACTGAGATTTACTCTTTTTTGGTCATCTTTGTATTTCAGCTTTGTCCCAGTCCCAGGGCAATAGAGACCAAGACTGTTTTGCAAGGTAAATGCCTTCTGCCGTGGCTCTTCCTTGATGGAGGAATGAGAGCAGGCCAGAGGCCACCGGCAATTCTGTGTTGGCTTTCTAGTGCCACCTTCAGTTAGTGTCGAGAATGCACTGGAATCCTCGGTAACTTGCTTTCTGGTGGGTGACAACTATCTTGTAGGGTGAGATTTCATTTTGCTGATTCCCGAGACAGGCTGGTCAAGTAACCCTGTCCCAAAGCTAATGGTGGAAAAACGAATTTCCCTCTTGCACATTTGTTAAGTTGACAGCTGGAATATTTTCCCTTAGACTTCTAAGGAGTTACAGAGAATATTCTCTCCTGTGTTTATTGTATGCATGTTTTAACTACATTTTGAGCAAAATCTAGGAGTTGCAAATTAGGCTCATTTAGTTAATGGAAATTGTCTGGCAGAACACCTAATTACCCAAATTGGGCCTCAGTTTCCAAACTGGAAGTCTGATTTCATTGTTAAAATACAGCTTATTGAGGTATAATTTACACACCATACAATTCACTCATTTTAAGTTTAATGATTTTTAGTGAACTTCCATAAACCGTTACTTCAGTCAATTTTAGAACATTTCTGTGACATCAGAAAGATGCCCTGTACCCATTTTCAGTCACTCCTCATTCCACCCCAGGCAACCAATGATCTGGTTTCTGTTTCTATGAATTCACATTTTCTAGATATGTCATATAAAAGGAATCATCATATAATGTATAGTCTTTTGTGACTGGCTTTCACTTAGCATAAAGTTTTTGAGGTTCATTCTTGTGGTAGCACATATCAGGACTTCTTTTTACTGCTGAATACTATTTCATTGTATGAATATACCACATGTTTTTTCTTTTTATCTGTTTGCCTGCTGATGGACATTTGAATTATTTCCGTTTTTTGGCTGTTGTGAATAACATTCCTATGAACTTTCACATGAGTCTTTATGTGGACATAAGCTTCATTTCTCTTAGGTAGATGGGTTGAATTGCTGGGTCATATGGTAAATTTATGTTTAACTTTTGAAGAACCTGCCAAACTGCTTTCCAAAGTGATTGCACCATCTTACATTCCCACCAGCATTTTATGAGAGTTCCAGTTTCTTCACGTCTCCACCAACACTTCCCCTTTCAATTGTATCCATCCTAGTAGGTGTGAAGTGATATCTCACTGTGATTTTTAAAAAATTGTGGTAAATCATATGACATAAAATTTGCCATATTAACCATTTTTAGTAGTGTAAAGTATATTCACTTCATTGTGCAACCATTCTCCAGGACCTTTTCATCTTATAATACTGAAATTCCTTACCCATTAAACAGCTCCCCATTTCCCTCTTCCTCCAGCTCCTGGCAACCACCATTTTACTTTCTCTTTCTATGATTTTGACTACTGTAGGTACCTCATGTAAGTGGGTTCATACAGTATTTGTCCTTTTGTGACTAGCTTATTTAAGTTAGTGTAATATCCTCAAGATTCATGCATGTTGTCACACGTGTCAGAATTTCCTTCCTTTTTAAGGCTGAAAAATATTCCACTATGTATATTAACTACTTTCTGTTGATCCATTCATCCATCAGTGGACACAGGGATTGCTTCTACCTCTTGGCTATTGTGACTAATGCTGCTATGAACATGAGTGTACAAATCTCTCTTCCGGACCCTGCTTTCAGTTCTTTTGGATATTTACCCAGAAGTGGAATTGGTAGGTCACATGGTAGTTCTGTTTTTAATTTTTTGAGGAACTGCCATATTGTTGTGCAGTACACCATTTTACCTGCCCACCAACAGTGTGCAAGGGTTCCAATCTCTCTGTGCTCTTACCAACATTTGTCATTTTCTGTGTTTTTGATAGCAGACATCCTTATAGGTGTGATGGTATCTTTGTGGTTGTGATTTGCATTTTCCCTATAACTGATAATGTAGAGCACCTTTTCATGTGTGTTAACTTTTTTGAAGAAATATCTACTTAAATCCTTTGCCCGTTTAAAAAAATTGGGCTATTTGTCATTTTATTATTGAATCCTAAGAGTTCTTTATCTGTACTAAATACAAGTTCTCTATCAGATACATGATTTACAAACATTTTCTTAATGGTGTCTTTTGAAGATAATTTTAAAATGTTGCTTCAGTGGTGCCATATGTAAGTAATCTTCCTCTACAAAGGCTGTGAATATTTACTCCTGTGTTTTCTTCCAGGAGTTTTATACTTTTGGCTCTTTCACTTACGTCTGTGATCCATTTTTTGTTGATTTTGTGTGTGGTGTGGCAACCTTATTTTTAATCAAACAGATTTGGTAGCTTCCATCCCTATGATGAACGTCCTGTCCAGTCTTCTAAGATGGATGACACTTGGAGCCGTCCTGGGAATTGGATGAAATAAGGCTCTGTTTCCTTCAGTATCTCTTGTTGAAATTCTTTGCTTAGTTCTGCCTTCCCCTCTTTCTTTAATCTTTTTCTGAAGTTTTTACACTGGGATGATGCATTGGAGTAAGATTCTAGGCGGTGAGAAGCGGGGTTTTTTGGTTTTTGTTTTTGTATAGTAGGGTAAGGCAGCTGTACAGGAGGAGAGGGAAAAGGAGATCAAAGGCCTTTTTCTCAGCCTGTTAACATCAGGTCCATTCGGGAAGAAGCGCATATGGAAATGGAGGGTTTGAAATTGATTATCTTCAATGTATCCATGTTCATGAACTCCACAGAACATCTTCCTGTCCCGAAGTTCATGTACCCAATTTGAAGATTGCTGCTTAAGATTCAACTCAGGTGTCATCTTTTCCAGGAAGCATTCTGATTTCCCTCACTTGCACTTGTGTTCCTTTTTGTCTCCTGAAAAGAATCTTTGCACGTGACCTTTCATTTTACTCGTTGAACTGTATTTGTTCATCTAGTCAACCAACAAATGTTTTACTGAGTGGCTACTGTGTGCCAGGTGCTGCATTTGGCACTGAAATAATATGGTGAACAAAGAAATAGGCATGTCTTTCTCTTCATGGAGCATTAAGTCCAGTGGGAGAGACAATGTTAATTAAATAGCCACACAAGTAAATGTAAAATTACAAGTATGGTAAGTACAAGGGAGAGGTACGTGAAACTTGTTATAGTGTGATCTCAGGGAAGGAAGTGCCCTGACTTGTCAAGGAGGCCAAGAAGGCTTCCCTGAGGAAAAGAAAATGAGTTGAAGGAAGGGCAAGGAGATATGAATGGAGGGTGGTGAGTGGGTGGGCATTCCTGGTGGAGGTCACAGCCTGTGCCAAGGCCCTGTGGGCTGGCTCCAAATTTCCCAGGAACTACTAGGTAGATGGAGTGAGAAGACAATTTAAAAAGTGGGTACTGTGCTCAGGCAACAAGGACCTTAAAAAGACTTTCCCCCTGTATTCTGCATTATAGCTATTTTAACTTAAGAGGAAAATTTAAGTTAAGAAAACATACATGTAAGTCTTCATGATCTTGGGTTAGACAGTGGTTTCTTAGCTATGACACCTAAAACACAATCAGCCGAAGAAAAAGTAGATAAACTGGACTTCATCAAAATTGAATACTTTTGTTTTTCAAAGGAAACTCTCAAGAAAGTGCAAAGGCAACCGCAGAATGGGAAAGAATATTTGAAGTCATATATCTGAAATGGGTCTAGTATCCAGAATATATAAAGAACTCTTACCATACAACAACAACAAGAAGATTGATAACCCAGTTGAAAAATGGGCAAAGGATCTGAGTAGACATTTTTTTAAAGAAGATATACAAATGGCCAATAAGCACATGAAAAGATGCTCAGTATCATTAGTCAGTAGGGAAATGCAAATCAAGACAATGTTGAGATAGCACTTAGCACCTACTAGGATGGTGGTAATAATAATAATGATAAAACAGACAATAACAAGTTTTGGCAAGGATGTGGAAGAATTGAAACCCTCATACGTTACTGGTGGAAATGGAAAATAATGACACAGATGTGGCCAACTGTCTGGCAGTTTCTCAAAAAGTTAAACATATAGTTACCATATGACCTAGCAATGCAATTCTACCCCTAAGCATATTCCCAAGAGAACTGAAAACATATTTTCACGCAAAAATGTATACACAGATGTTCATAGTAGCATTGTTCATAATAAGCAAAAGGTGAAAGCAACCCAAATGACTATCAACTAGTGAATGGATGAAAAAAATGATGTATCCATACAATGGAATATTATTTAGCCATAAAAAGGAGTAAAGTACTGATAGATCCCACAACATGCATACTCAGTCACTGAAAACATGCTAAGTGAAAGAAGCCAGACACAAAAAAGGACATTCCATTTATATGAAATGTTGGAATACACAAATCCATAGAGACCAAAAGTACGTTAGTGGTTGCCAGGGGCTGGGAAGAGGGGAGAACAGAGTGACTACTACTGATTTTTTTTTTTGAAGGTGAGGAAAATGTTCTGGAATTAGGTAAGTAGTGATGGTTGCACAACTTTATGAATGCACTAAAAAAAAAATACCATAAAATTTACATTTAAAAGGGTGAATTTTATGGTGTGTGAATTATATTGATTAAAAAAATGAAAAATTTCCTTAATTTGGTGTTTCTTTTAACTCATTTTGACACTGTATTGTTTCTGCCTTTTAGTCTTAGACATCTCTTAGGAGGTAGGCAATGCACAAATCAATTCATCAAGGGAAAACAAAAAAAATCCCTGCTGGCCCCCAATCTGGCCTTAGACAGCGTGTTTTGTGGTGGTTTGGCTTTGCCATGGCTCCTTACCAAGCTGCACGTAGTTCTGAAGGAAGACAGAGGACACCAAAGTGGAACTGAAACAATGAAATAAAATTCATGTTTGTTTGTTTTAATTACATATTTCCACTGTGATTTTTTTTCCTGCTTGTCTCTTGTCCTGTTATCCAGTCTGTGGGGCTTTCTGCCAGTGCTCCCTGCATCTTCCCTCGATGTTTTATTGACTTGAACTTTTTCTTTAGCAGAGAAATAGAGTTGGGAGGGTATCTGAGTGCTGTGATTAGCTGGTCTTCATTGTTGTGTTTGCTTGAAAATTGGTATAATGGGGTGCGAGGTGGGCGTTGGAAGCAAGCATTGCCACTTAAAAGTTTCACTGTGCTATTATTGTAAAAATGATTTTCTAATTTAATACTGAAAAAAGAAAACTATTTTTCTAGGATTTAAGATGTCGTCATTGGTCAGACTTCATAGAGGACAATATGGAAGACCTTCTGTAGCTAAAAGGTATAGTGAAATACTCTTTAAGTTTGTGTCTTGATTTTTAGGTGATCCCAGGATAAAAGAGCAAAATTAAATGAAGACATAAATGCAGATATAATGATTTAATTTTGGTAAATTTGCTGATTTCACTTCAATTTTAGTTTATATAATTTAAAAAACTGTATCCTTTAAAATCTTTTATGATGGCAAAAGTAATGAAACTTTCATTTCAGAATAATTACAGACTCACAGAGTGTTACGGTAAATATTTGTTTTTAAATATTCAAATTCTGAAACACGTAGTATAAAAAGTGCAAATTCTCTATAACCCTACCCCTGAGCATTTTCCATTATTAAGTTTGGTATGCGTTCTTTAGGTTTTTTGTTATATTGCTGGAGAAATCTGTAAACAAAGTAAACTCTTGATGTTGGAAACTTTGCATGTTGGAAGGTAGTCTGCAAAATTAATTGCTTATACATTTCACCTCTGCAAATGCCAAAATAGATCAGGTCTTTGCACCATCTTTTCTCCCCCTCCTTCCCTGTTTTTATACATTACCTACAGGCTCTGTGGCCCTTACACAGAGCCTGGTTAGTCCCAGAGAGCTGGAGTTGGGCCCTCTACCCCACTGTGGCCTTGCTTCTTCTACCTTAGGATACCTAAGAGTCACTGAATGAGCTGAATTATGCCGTTTCCCAGGCCCCATCTGTGCTGTTTTGTAAGGTCTGGGGCCCAGGGAGCTGCTTGTTTAAGTATGCAGTCCAGGTGACTCCTGCTGTTGGTGTTGGACCCACTTTAAGAATTCTGCACCAGCAAGTTGCTGGTACCATTTATGCAGGAAACTGCTAAGCTCAGCTACTCCCAGCATGTGACCCATGGCTGGTTGCTGTTGGCTGGAGTTAGGGTGCCTGTAAATAAAGACAGTGCGGGTACTGCTGTAGATCTGAGTGTGCACACCAGACTCTTAGGTTAGCACCTATCACAGCCCTAGTGACTAGCCTATTATCCTGCCTGCCTGGTGCGGAGCAGGAACTCCTCAGATATCAGCTAGTTGGTGTTGGGTGAAGGAGCGAATATTTATTTGCTTTCCCCTCTCGTAGCCCATTTGCAGTGGTAAATAAGCAGCTGTTGTAGACTATAGCCTTATGCCAAAGCAAAGTAGAAAAAAATGTAAAAAGCAGACAGAAACATTCAAAGTCATATCCATTTTGGACCATGCATTAGCTTTCCATTCCTGCCATATCAAATTATCACACATTTTGCAGTTTTAAAGAATTTATTATATTACAGTGTTGTAGGTCAGAAGTGCATCATGGTCTCACCTGGCTAAAATCAAGGTGTCAGCAGGCTGTATTCCTTTCTGGAGAGGCTGTAGCAGAAAATCTTGTTTCCTTGCTCATTCAGAATGTTGGTAGAATTAAGTTCCTTGCAGTTGTAGGACTGAGGTCTCCAATTCTTTTCTGGCTGTCAGCTAAGGGCCATTCCTTGGCTTGAGATGCCCTTCCTCCATCTCAAAGCCAGCAATAGCATATCCCTTTCATGTTTCAAATCTCTTCTCCTTTTTCAACTCATCTCTCTTGCAGCCTGGAAAGGTTCTCTACTTTTAAGGACTCATGTGGTTACATTTTGGAGCAGGTAATTCAGTATAGTGCCCCCATCTCAAGGTCTGTATCCTTAATCGCATGTCCAAAGTCCCTTTTGCCATGTAAGTTAATGTAGTCACAGGCTTTGGAGATTCTGATGTGGATGTCTTTGCGGGCCATTCTGCCTACTTCAGGCCATTTAGAATGCATGGCCTCAGTAACCCTTGAGAGCATTGCTCCATCATAGGCCAGCACAGTTCCTCTCTTTCGTTGATTCTAAGATGCCATTCATTAAAAAAATATTTCTTCTTACGGAAAATTTCAAGCATAAACTGAAGTAGAAAAATAATGTAATATACCTGTGTGTACCCATTATTTATTCTAATAAGTACTGACTCTTGGCCAATCTTGTGTCATCTGTCCCCTTCCCACTCCAGTTTGAAATTATTTTGAAGCAAATCTCAGAGAACATATTTTTATCTGTGAACATTTTCATATGTATTTCTGGAAGATAGTCAGTGTTTGCTAGTACAATGCCCCCAAATCAATGGTTTGTTACCACCAAATATCTAGACACTGTTTATATTTTCTTGATTATCTAATACAATTATTCAGTTTATTTTAACTGAGGTCTAAATAAAGTCTACATATTACATTTGGTTGATATCTCTCATCTCTCTTTTTTCTTTTTTTTTTTTTTTACATTTTTTATTGATTTATAATCATTTTACAATGTTGTGTCAAATTCCAGTGTTCAGCACAATTTTTCAGTTATTCATGGACATATACACACTCATTGTCACATTTTTTTCTCTGTGAGTTATCATAACATTTTGTGTATATTTCCCTGTGCTATACAGTGTAGTCTATTCTACAATTTTGAAATCATCTTTTTTCTTATTGTATAAAAATATACATAACAAAAATTACCATTTTATCTGTACATTTCAAGAGTACAGTTTAGTGGCATTAAGTACATTCACATTGTTGTGCAACCACCATCATCATTCATCTCTAGAACTACTTCATGATTCCAGACTGAATCTCTGTACTTATTAAAAAGTAACTCCCCATTCCCATATCCTGTATCAGAATGTCCTTTTTTAAAAAAATTACCATCTTAACCATTTTTAAGTATGCAGTTTATTTGTATTGTTGTGAGACAGATCTCCAGACCTTTTTCATCTTGCAGAACTGAAACCCTATACATTAAACAATAACTCCTCTTTCTCCTTCCCCCTAGCCCTTAATAATCATCATTTTGCTTTATGTTTCTATGAATTTAACTATTTCAGTGTTGTGTGTTTCCATCCTATTTATGTTAACGCTCCTGAGTAGGAGTGCCCGAGACACTTGCCTGGGCCCTGTTACTCTTAGCGAGCCCCACTGACCTTCCCCCCACGGGGGTCAATGTTGTGACTGAGCAGACCTTTGTGGTTCTTACTGTGATCACAGGATGAAACTCAGCAAAAAACCAGCAGGGAATTTTGAGGAACAAGATTTATTACTCACAGGTCCTAGAGGGTACACAGCATGCCAAGGGCCACACAGCAAGAGCTCAGGTAGAGACAGAGAGACAGAAACCTGAGGCTCTGCCTTTATTAGGATGTGAAGGTGGGGTGCCTGGGGTTTCATGGGGTCACTCATTAATGGCTCATTTGAATATAAGCAGAAGTTAGGGTGTGGGAGAGTGGAGGCAGGGTCAATCAAGTGGTCAGTTATCTGGGTCACCCAGGATTTTCTGAAAGGGGAAGTTCTTGGGTGTGAGTGACTCGTTCCTTATCTGGTCGTTTTGCTAGTAGCAGTATCATATACCTGGCAATATTCAAGACGGGTGGCTTTTGAAATGGATTCCCTGGCAATCAAGAGCTTAATGTAAGGTACTTACACTACATTTAGTAACCTTATATATGTGGATTTGTACAATATTTGTCCTTTTGTGACTGGTTTATTTCACTTAGCATAATGTCTCAAGGTTCATCTGTGTTATAGTATGTGACAGGATTTCCTTCCTTTTAAGTCTGTGTGGTATTCCATTGTATGTGTCATGGTTAATTCTATGTGTCAGCTTGACTGGCCCATGAGTTGTCCAGATGTTTAGTCTAAAATTTTTCCAGGTGTTTCTGAGAGTGTTTTTGGATAAGATTGGTGGGCTTCGAGAAAAGCAGATTGCCCTCCATAATGTGGGTAGACCTCATCCAATCAGTTAAAGGTCTGGATAGAACAAAAAGATTGACCACACCTTGCAAATGAGAATTCTTCAGCAGACTACCTTTGGACTTCAGCTGCAACATTGGCTCTTCCTGGTTGTTCAGCAGACTGCCTTCAGACTCAAAGGGGAACACGGACTCTCCTGGGTCTCCAGCCTTCCAGTCCACCCTGCAGATTTTGGACTTGCCAGCCTCCATGGTTGCATGAACCAATTCCTTATACTAAATCTCTGTATATGGATCCTGTTGGTTCTGTTTCTCTGGAGAACTCTGACAAATGCCGTATGTATACCACATTTTGTTTATCTGTTTTTCCATTGATGGATATTTGGGTTGCTTTCACCTATCATCTAATTTGAATAATGCTGCTATGAACATGGGTGTGCAGATATCTTTTAGATATTTCAATCCTTCTGGATATATACACAAAAGTGAGGTTGCTGGATCATATGGTTGTGTTCTATTTAATTTTTTGAGGAGCTGCCAAACTGTTCTCCATAGCTGCTACACCATTTTTTAATCCTATCAACAGCGCGCAAGTGTTCCAACTTCTCCACATCCCCACCAACGCTTGTTATTTTCTCTTTTTTGATAGTAGCTAGCCTAATGGGTGTAAAGTAATATCTTACTGTGGTTTTGATTTGCATTTCTCTGATGATCAGTGATGTTGAGCATCTTTTCAGGTGCTTATTGGCCATTTATAGACCTTGTTGGAGAAATGTCTATTCAGATCCTTTGCTCATTTTTGAATCAGGGTGTTTGCTTTTTGTTGTTGAGTTGTAGGAATTTTTTAAAATATATTTTGCGTATAAGTCCCTTATCAGATACATGATTTGCAAATATTTTCTCCCATTTCATGGATTGCCTTTTCACTCTGTTGATAGTGAAGAAGGTTTTAATTTTGATGTAGTCCAATTTATCTTTTTTTTTCCTTTTGTTGTCCATGCTTTTGGTGTCATATCCAAGAAATTATTGCCAAATCCAGTGTCATAAGTCTTTCCCTCGTGTTTTCTTTTAAGAGTTTAATAGTTTCAGGTCTTTTATTTAGATCTTTGATTCACTTTGAGTTAACTTTTGCATATGGGGTAAGATAAAAGGTCCAACTTCATATTATTTGCAAGTGGATATCCAGTTTTCCCAGGACAGTTTGTTGAAAAGATTGTTCTTTGCCCATTGAATAGTGTTAACACTTTGTCAAGATTCATTTCACTCTATATGTGAGGATATATTTCTGGGCTTTCTATTCTGTTCTGTTGGTTTATATGTCTGTTTTATGCAAGTGCCACACTGTTGAATACAATGGCTTTGCAGTACGTTTTGAAATCAGGAAGTGGGAAGCCTCCAATTTCTTTCTTCTTTTTCAAGATTATTTTGGCTATTTGAGATCCCTTGAAATTCTATATGAATTTTATGATGAAGTCAGTTTCTGCAAAAATCTCCCTGAAATTTTGATAGGAATTGCATTGAATCTGTAGATTTCTTTGCGTTGTTTTGACACCTTAATAATGTTAAGTCTTCCAACTCATGAACATGGGATATCTTTCTATTTGTTAGTATCATCTTTAATTTCTTTCAACATTTTATAATTTTCAGTGTACAAGTCTTTTACCTCTTTAAATTTATTCCCAAGTGTTTTATTCTTTTTGATGTTATTGTAACTGGGACTGTTTTCTTAATTTCCTTTCATATTGTTCATTGTTAGTGTATAGAAGTGCAGCTTCTTTTTGCAAATTGATTTTGTATCCTGCAACTTAGCTGAATTTGTTTATTCTAACAGGTGTTTTTGGTTCAGTCTTTATGAGATTTTCTCCATATAAGATCATGTCATCAACAAACATAATTTTACTTCTTTTCCCATTTGGATGCCTTTTATTTCTTTTTCTTGTCTAATTTCTGTGGCTAAGACTTCCAGTACTATGTTGATTAGAAGTGGTGAAAGTGGGCATCTTTGTCTTGCTCCTGATCTTAGAGGAAAAGTTTTCAGTCTTACCATTGAACAAGATGTTATGTGGGATTTACATTTATAGCTTTTATTATGTTGAGATATTTTCTTTCTATTTCTAGTTTGTGGATTTCTTTTAACTCATGAAAGTGTGTTGAATTTTGTTAAATGCTTTCCACATTGGTTGAGATAATCATGTGGATTTTTCCTTCATCTCTTAGTGTAGTGTATAACATTGATTTTTGTATGTTAAACCATCCTTGCTTTGAAGGAGTAAGTCTCACTTGGCTGTGATGTATAATTCCTTTAATGTATTGCTTAATGCTGTTTGCTAGTATTTTGTTGAGGATTTTTGCATCAATATTCATAAAGAACATTGGTCTATAGTTTTTTTAGTGTCTTTGTATGGCTTTGGTATCAGATTAATGCTGGTCTCAAAACCATTGCGAAAACGTTCTCTTCTTTTCAGTTTTTTGCAAGAGTTTGAGAAGATTAGTGTTGATTCTTCTTTAAGTGTTTGGTGGAATTCACAAGTGAAGCCATCTGATAATGGGCTGTTCTTTGTGGAGGCTTTAAATTACTGACTCAATCTCCTTACTAGTTGCAGGTCTATTCAGATTTTTCATTTGTTCATGATTCAGTCTTGGTAGGTTGTGTGTTTCTAGGATTTTGTCTGTTTCATCTAGGTTATTGAGTTTGTGATGTATAATTACTCACAGTACTCATAATCCTTTTTATTTCTGTAAAACTGGTAGTAATATCTTCTCTTTCATATCTGATTTTAGTTTTTTGTGTATTCTCTCCTTTTTTTTTCTTTTAAATCCAGCTAAGAGTTTGTCAGTTGATCTTTTTGAAGAACCAACTCTTGGTTTCATTGACTTTTCTAGTCTTTATTTTATTTATCTCTGATCTACTCTTTATTATTTCCTTCTTTCTGCTAGCTTAGGATTATTTGTTCTTTTTCTATTCCTCAAGTTGTAAAGTTAGATTGTTGATTTGAGATCTTTTTTAATGTAAATGATTACAGCTACAAATTTTTCTCTTTTTTGTTTATTGAGTTATAGTCAGTTTACATATCAGTTTATGTATGTTGTATCATACAGATTTTTCTCTTAACACTGACCTTCATCTTATAAGTTTTGGTATGCTGTAGTTTCATTTTTATTTCTCTCAAAATATTTTCTACTTTAGCTTGTGATTTCTTCTTTGACCTATTGGTTGTTTAAAAGTGTGTGTATTACCACATATTTGTGGATTTTCCAGTTTTCCTTCTGTTATTGATGTCTAGTTTTATTCCATTGTTATCAGAAAATATATTTGGTATGATTTCAGTGTCTTTAAATTTATTAAGACTTGTTTTGTGGCCTAATATGGTCTATCCTTGAGACTGTTGAATGTACACTTGAAAAATGTGCATTCTGCTATTGCTGGGTGAAATCTTCTGCAGTGGTTGATTTCTCTTAAACCTTCTTAAATCTATAGTTTCCCTTGTCTTTCTTTTGTTTTCTGTTTTTTAAATTTTTTGTTATCATTGAAGCAGGTCCTCTGTCCTCGAAAGTTTCCCACAGTCTAGATTGTGCCAGCTGTATCCTGTGGGGTCACTTAGCCTGTCTTTCTGCCCCTTGTATTTCCTGTATGTTGTATGCAGATCTAGAGGTGAGATGTGATTCAGGCTCTTTCTCTGGCAAGGTAATTCCACAGATATGTTCACTTCCATGGAGAAATGCCTAATGCCTAGTGGTCTTTCTGTTTATATTGTTAGCAACCATTGATCATCCATTAAATCACTACATGTTGCAAGATGTTGATAATCAATTAATCAAGTATTCTCATTATTTATTAACTGTACTACTTATATAATACTGCTTATAAACTGGTTATTCTGAGATACAATTCCAGTTGGAAAGAAAAACCATTCATCTTAATAGTAGCTTTTAAGAGGAAAATATATAACATTAAAGTACACATTAATTGTAAGGAAGATTCCCAAATTTCAGATATGAAAAAGAAAAATTGTAAGTCTTAACATTAAAAAAAAAAACAGTAGTGATGATCATAATTGACCTTGAATGGTCAAAAAACAGATAAATAATCAAAAGCTTTTTCAGCTGTTAAAGAGGGATGGGATGGTCAACTAATCTTCGACAAAGGAGGCAAAAATATACAATAGAATAAAGACAGTCTCTTCAGCAAATGGTGTTGGGAAAACTGGACAGCAGCATGTAAATCAATCCCTTACACCATACACAAAAATAAACTCAAAATGGATCAAATACTTAAATATAAGACAAGATACAATAAACCTTCTAGAAGAAAATATAGGCAAAACATTATCTCACATACATCTCAAAAATGTTCTCCTAGGGCAGTCTACCCAAGCAATAGAAATAAAAACAAGAATAAACAAATGGGACCTAATTAAATTTACAAGCTTCTGCACAGCAAAGGAAACCATAAGCAAAACGAAACAACAACCTACGGAATGGAAGAAAATTTTTGCAAAAGATGAAACCGACAAAGGCTTGATCTCCAGAATATATAAGCAGCTCATATGACTTAATAAGAAAAAAACTAACAACCCAATCCAAAAATAGGCAGAAGCCTTAAACAAGCAATTCTCCAAGGAAGAAATACAAATGATCAATAGGCACATGAAAAAATGCTCAATATCACTGATTATCAAAGAAACACAAATCAAAACTACAATAAGGCATCACCTCACACCAGTGAGAATGGCCATCATTCAAAAGTCCACACAGGACAAATGCTGGAGAGACTGTGGAGAAAAGGGAACCCTCCTACACTGCTGGTGGGAATGCAGTTTGGTGCAGCCACTGTGGAAAACAGTATGGAGATTCCTCAAAAGACTAGGAATAGACTTACCATATGACCCAGGAATCCTGCTCCTGGGCATATATCCAGAAGGAACCCTACTTTAAAATGACATCTGCACCCCAGCGTTCATAGCAGCACTGTTTACAGTAGCCAAGACACGGAAACGGCCTAAATGTCCATCAACGGATGACTGGATAAAGAAGATGTGGTATATTTATACAATGGAATACTATTTAGCCATAAAAACAACAACATAATGCCATTTACAGCAACATGGATGTCCCTGGAGAATGTCATTCTAAGTGAAGTAAGCCAGAAAGAGAAAGAAAAATACCATATGAGATCGCTCATACGAGGAATAAAAAAAAAAAAAAGAACATAAATACAAAACAGAAACAGACTTAGAGACATAGAATACAAACTTGTGGTTGCCAAGGGAGGGGGGTGTGAAGGGACAGACTGGGAGTTCAAAATCTGTAGATACTGACAGGCTTATGTAGAATAGATAAACAACATTATACTGTATAGCACAGGGAAATATAACAAGATCTTGTGGTAGCTCACAGTGAAAAAGAATGTGACAATGAATATATGTATGTTCATGTATAACTGAAAAATTGTGCTCTACACTGGAAATTGACACATTGTAAAATGACTATAACTCAATAAAAAAAAAGTAAAAAAAAAAAAAAAGAGGGGTGGGATGGGTCTAATATGCTTTAGAAAAACCCACTAGAGAAAGCTTAAAAATAGAAAGCTTTGACACTACACGTGTCTGTGTATAAACTATCTTGTACCTCAATAATATTGGATAATGAGATATTACCATATGTGAATTACCTTTCTTAGGTGAAACCTTAACCCGTTGGAACAAGACAGAGTAAAAACACATAAGTAAAAATTTCCTTAGTCTATTAGTTTGACATGCTTGAATTTTATAAATTATCTCAGAGAACAGGTTTGGCAGAGAACACTTCTGTGTATCTAAAGGGTATTTGCTTTAATATCTGGTATTTTTTTCTTTCCTTTGATCATATATTTTCTTTGGTCATTTCAATAGAGTACATTAATTTTCTAGTCCCTGGGGAGGTTAAAGGTATAAAGTGTTCCTTGGTGTGGGATTGATTGGTGAGCATTAAGCCTCAACATCTCTGTGGAGTTGTTGGCAGTGTTTTTCATCTTGCTGATGATATTATTAGTCAGATTTCCCTGTGATCATGTGCTGATACCTAGGCAGTAACAAGGGGATAGGCTATGTTGTGGGGTTTTTTTTTTTTTTTGTGGCATAGGCTTCATATCAATTCATAATCCCCAATAATGGAAGGTTTTAATATACCTCTGTTGACCAGTATGATGCCCACATAGGAGAAAGGGCAGCAAAACTCAGGATGGAATAAAGTCGGACATTTACTTTACTACAGAGTAAGGGGGCAGCAGAGTCCTAGTAGGCTGTATTGCTGGAGTCTGAGGAGCTCTGTGGTTGAAGCTAGATCAACATAAAATACTTAAAATATAGTGTGCAAGCTTTGTAAATGGGTTGCTGTTGAAACACATTGTCCAAGTATAGCATCTTCCAGGTCTCTTCAAAGTGTAAGGTCAGCTGTGATCTTATTACTTGTAATGTTTGGATTATTGGTAATATAGCAGTATATTTGGGCTTATACAAAATAAACCGAAAAATAGAAGCATTGGGAGTAGCAATTTTTCCATATTTATATAGCGTTTGCTGAGGAAGGAAGACATGATCTGGCTGACTGGAATGTTCTAGATTGCTGGGAAGGCACATTCCAGAAGTGACAGTGGGGCATAGTGAAGAGAGCATTTAACTGAGGTCAGGACATGGAGTTAGGTGCTGCCTGCTATTTACCTTGTTACCTTAGGCTTCATTAGTATTTGTTGAATTAATGGAAGAACCACCCTCTTCTCTCCCTAAGTGTTAATCTACTCACCTGTAAAATGCAGATGCCGGTAGTGAGGATGGTTGGAATAGTGGATGTGAAAAGATTGTCCAGTTCCATTCAAGTGTAATGTTGGCTGAGGAAGGAGAATGTTCCAGGTTCCAGCTTGGACTGTTTAACTCTTTATTGCATGTTAGCCAGGCAGTCAGTTCTTGGTTACTTGTTACCGGGAGAGAGGAAGCTCTAGGCAGCAGACACAGGGGTGTCTGGTCACTCAAAGTTAGGTAGAAAATTTGGTCCTTCATCTCGGAAATCAGGCTCTGTGGGTTGGGTTGGTGTGAACTGGTTTTCTGGACCTGATCACACCTGCCTGATTTGGGAAAATATGAGGCTACTGAACTTGCAAAGCTGAAGACCTGTGCAGATTTTTATTTACTAAAGTCAGGGCCTCTCATGGTTCCTGCTCAGTTAACCTGGTGTTGAACACCAACCATCTGAAAACTACTGTGATCAGAGTTTTCCTGGGGAAATCTTTGGCCATCAAAAATTACAGAATCAGAAGTTGTTCATCAGGATAAATTCCCTAATGTGTATTCCTCGAATACTTTTCAGTGTCTTGAAGTGAGATTTTCTTCATTAGTGTAATCTGAATATGGTAGTGATTTGTGTATATATGCATATATTTATGTGTATATATAACATTTCTAGATACATTGGTTCAGGAAAATAGTTTCCATAAACCAAGCATGACCAAACACCTGTTAACTTAATATTAACTGGTTTGAAGTATGTGGTACTCTTCACATCCAGTATTTCCTCCAGTATGATCTCAGTTTCTTTTTACAAATCCCCACAGGACCCTGAAGGAATTGCAATGTATTAGTTTCCTGGGGCTGCCATAACAAAGTACCACAGAAATGTATACTTTCACAGTCCTGGAGGCCAGAAGCCTGAAATCAGGGTGTCAGCAGCATTGGTTCCTTGCGGGAGGCTCTGAGTGGAATCTGCTCTGTGCCTCTCTTCCTGCTTCCGGTGGTTGCCGGCAGTCCTGGGCGTTCCTTGGCTTTCAGCTGCACCACTCCAATCTCTGCCTCCATCGTCACATGGCATTCTCTCTCTGTGTCTCTGTGTCTCTGTGTGAAAACTTCCCTCCGTGTCCAAATTTCCCAGTGACTCTAGTCATTGGATTAGGACCTACCCTGATCTCGTCTGACCTCATCTTAACTTTGGTCACATCTCCAAAGACCCTGTTTTCAAATAAGGTCATATTTACAGGTACCAGGGGTTAGAACTGGAACATGTTTTTTTCCTTTTTGGGTTTTTTTGAGGACACAATTGTACCCACAACAGAGAGTAAATGGAATGTTTAAAGTGACACTTGGGAATTGTTTTACCTTGGAGGAAGTGAAGGTTCTTACAGAAGACTCAGTTCACATATCCTGTCATCATATTGTGTTAGAGTGTGAGGACACAGGGCATAGTGCAGTAGATAGCTCTTGAAGTTTAAGGTCATATTCTTTCTACCACAAAGGAGGAATCTGACAGCACTGAGTGCTTTCCGTTGTTTGTTCCTGATAAAGGTTTAAATCACTTCATTTTTCTTTTCTTAAAGCTTAAAAAAAAACCTCTTTATAGCAGTTTTTACCATTATGTTATTGTTGTTGTTGTTATTATTATTATTATTATTATTATTATTATTATTATTATTATTATTATATTGGAATGCCATTAATTCCCACTGGGGCTACCTCTTGAATATAGTACATGATATACTTGAGGTCAAGTTATGAATTGGCTTTGTATGTTTGATTTTTTCCCTAGGTAATATGTTTTTTTAAGGGCTAGAATTTTGGAATAACATGTTGAGTTGTCTCTAAACCTTTGGAGTTAGTATTGATGGACATTTTCTTATTTGAAGAAATTTTCACATGTTCTGTAATATTTATTTAGAACACACTGTATCCTGGGCTGTTGGTGAGTGAGAAAGGACACATTTTGAAGTTCATGCTTGGCAGATTTTAGGTGCTCAACAATTATTTATTGATGAATGATACTTGATTCTCAGCCATACAGGTATCTTAAGCATATGTTGAAAGGTTGCCAAACAGGTATAACAATGAGGGAATCAGAGGATGTCTTTTCCTGAAAAGATACTAAAGAGGAGTGAGTCAAATGTGGAACTGTCTGTCTAACTTGGCAGGGTATTCACGTCCATTTACACACAGCCTTTGACGGGGTTTTCTAGCACTTGATTTTTGGTGATCAGCCAAGGCCTAAGAAGTATCTGATTTGACCTAAAAGATCTTACTCTTGTTCATAATCTACTGGATGACTTCTCTTGCATTTAGCATTTTCTTTTCTCTGTTTTTTCACTTATGTTTATGAAATAATAAGGGCAAATGCAATAAAATATTCAAGTTGTTGACCCAAATAAACACTGTTACACAGAAGAAGTTACTGAGGTTGCTGAGAATGAGTATCAGCTCCCAAGTTTCCCTGTGGGGCAACTTGAATTGTTGGACCAATGGTGGCTGAGACCCTGGTGTACAGTGATGTGTGGGTTTTCTGGATAAGGCAGTCAAAAAAGTTGAGAAAGTTCTGTTTCTGGTTCCAGTAATTGTCTTCCTTCATGTGCTAGACGAGAATGGCTGGCCTCTATGAAACCTAAAAATCCACTGAGTTAAAAAAAAATCATTTACTTTAGCGAATTCATTCATTCTCCGGTTATTCATCAAACACCTACGACGTGGCAAGCCCTGCACCAATTGCTGGGGTTGAAACAGTGAACAGCCAGACAAGAATCCCTGTCTTCTAGGAGCTTATCTCCCTACTTGGGATTAGATAATACACAAATAATTAAAAATACATAGTATATGACCAGCGCTCCTCAACACTGTCAAGGTCATCAAAACCAAGGAGAGTCTGAGAAACTGCTGAAGCCGAGAGGAGCCCGAGGAGACATGTGGACTAGATGAAATGTGGTATCCTGAATGGGGTCCTGGACCAGAAAAAAGACATAGGTGAAAACTGAGGCAATTTGGAATAAGGTATGGGATTTATTTAATAATAGTGGTTCACTAGTTGTGATAGATGCACCACGCTAATGGATGAGGTTAATAATAGGAGAAGCTAGGTATGGGTTATATGCGAGCTACCTTCTATAGGTACCATCTTTATAGTTCTTCTGAAAATCTGAAACTGTTCTAAAAAAATAAAGTTTATTTTTCAAATGTGTGTGTTTGTCTGTGTGCAAGTGTTTTACATTGGATGTTCGATGAGTGACATGGAGAAAAGTAAAGCCAGGTCAGAGGGGCAGGGAGCACGGGTAGTGGGGAAGGTGAGAGCGGTTCCTACAGAGAAGGTGACAGTCAGAAGGTGACAGGCAGAGCCCTGGGGGGAAGTGAGCCATGTGGGTATTGGGGTGTGTGTGTGTGCACGCATGTGTGTGCCCCAGACAGAGGGAACAGCAAGAGGTAAGGCCTGCAGGAGAGAGCAACTGGGAGGCATGCTGGTTGCCATGGGGGGAGCCTGGGGAAGGAATTAGGTCTGACAGGGAGATGTGAGGAGGGGAGGGGGCTGGGCATCAGGAACCTTTTAAGGTCTAGTCAAGACTTTGGCATCAACTCTGGGCCAGATGCGGGCAAAGCCGTGGGTCTGGCCTTCTTCCTGGTGGCACGGATCCCACATCACTGAGGCCCTTTCATAGGCTTTGAAAGTTCCCACTTGAGGGCATCGTTAGGCTTTAGAGATGGGTTTGAAAACCACCCCCTTAGGGCCAAATCCTGTTCCGCCTGTTTTTGTACAAAGCTGTAGAGGTAAGCACATACCTTTTCCCCTCATGCCCTTCAGTGAGGTTGTTTCATACATTCATAGTACAATTTGTAATTGTTCTGTCACGTTCTGTATTCCATCCTGGATCTTCTCAACTTCCTAAATGATTTGTTGAAATTTGCATTTGTTAAGGTTCACTCTTTATGCTATATTCAGCGGCTTTTAACAAAGCCTAAGTGTCAGATATCCGCCATTACAGTATCGTGCAGAATAATTTCACTGCCTGGAAAAAAACCCCTGTGCTTCACCTAGTCAACTCCTCTCCTTCCTGTCAAACCCCTGGCAACCACTGATCCTTTCCCCATCTCTATAGTTTTGTCTTTTTCAGAATGTCTTATAATTAGAATCATACAGTATGTAGCCTGTTTAGACTGGCTTCTTTGATTTAACAATGTGCATTTAAGATTCATCTAAGTCTTGTTGTGGCTTCATAGCTTATTTCTTTTTATTGCTTAAAAATATTTGTATGGATGGACTATAATTTATTTACCTATTAAAGGGCATCTTGGTTGTATTTATGAATGTATTATGAATAACACTGCTATAAACACTTGTGTGGATGTTTTTGTGTGGACATACATTTTCAAATTGTAACACTGTGTTTAGCTGTGTATTGACCCCTGCATTTAGAGTGTCATGGGAAGAACCTATGACTTTTTGGCTTGTGTCCTTATAACTGTGCCATGTTCCTTCTCTTTTCCTATTTCTAGAGGCTTGATTGGAATTTCTCTAGAGGAATGTAAAAATTCAAATTGTTTTCAGTGAAATTTGAAATTATGATGGAACTTCTAAGAGTAGATTCTTAAAAATCTTTTTAATTTTAAAATTTATTCCCAGTGGGTCCTATCCTGAGAACTTAATAGATCAGCTGTCTAATAAGTTGAGTAATTGAGATACAATAGTAGAAAGTTAAAAATAATCGTACTAGCATTCCTGGAGGCTTTGGGAGTGACATGTACATTTAATTTGAAATTGTGAGGAAAGTGTTTCAACAGACTCTCTCTCCATAGGTGTGTAAGGTTCTCTCTGTAAAGACACCAGAATCTGTGTGATTTCTGACCAGCACTGAAACCTGAAACACATTGAAACCTATTGATATTAAAGAAGGAAAAAAACGAAGCAGTAAAAAGGCTTGGACTTTCTCCTGCTTTATCGATGTGTAATTACTGATACATAATACTTATGTATGACAATGTATTACACATATTTAAAATGTACAATTTAAGTTTTGACATATGGATGTCAGACTAGCATAACAGTAAAATTCATGAATGTAGGTATTACCTTCCAAAGCTTCCTCATTCCTCCCTGTAATTCCCCCTTCTCCAGGCAACAACTGATCTATTAGTTTTATTGCTATAGATTAGTTTGTGTTTTCTAGAATTTTATATAAATTTATATATTATATATAATTTTATGTAAATTATTTAAATGAAATCATACAGTATACAGTAGTCCCTCTTTTCTGTGGCTTTGCTTTCCATGGCTTCAGTCAACCCTGGTCCAAAAATATTAAATGGACATATTTTTGGAAAATTCCAGAAATAAACAACTCATAAGCTTTAAATTATGCACCATCCTGAGTAGTGTGATGAAATCTCTCACCATCTCACTCTGTCCTGGCTGGGATCCCCAGCCATCAACATCTCATGCCTCCATGATCCAGGATCACCGGAAGCAGATTACCCTCCTTTTTACATTATCATCAGAAGGCCGAGAATAGCCTAATGTTACATCACAGTGCTACGTCATTCACGTCACCCCATCTCATCATGTAGACATTTTATCATGTCACTTCATCACAAGAGGAAGGGTGAATACAACATAAGATATTTTGAAAAAGAAAGTGACCATGTTCATAAAGTTTTTATTACCATGTATTTTAATTACTCTATTTTATTACTGTTAATGTCTTACTGTGTCTAATTTATAAATTAAACTTTATTATTGGTATGTATTTATGGAAAAACATGGTAGGGTTTAGTGCTATCTGAAGTTTCAGGCATCCACTGGGGATCTTGGAATGTATCCCCTATGGATAGGGGGACACTACTGTATATTCTTTTTTTGGAGGCGATGTTTCTGATTTCGTTCAGCATGATTACTTTGAGATTCAACTGCATTGGGTGAATTAGTACTTTTCTTTATTGCTGAGTAGTATTCCATTTTATGGTGCTATGGCCTGAATTGTGTTCCCCTATAATTCACATATTGAAGTCTTCACCCCCAATGTAACTATATTTGGAGATAGGGCTTTTAGGAGGTAAGGTTAAATGAGGTCAAAAGGGTGGGGTTCTAATCCAGTAGGACTGGTAGCCTTCTAAGAAGAGGAAGCAAGAGATCTCTCTCTCCACGTGGATACACTGAAGAAAGGCCCTGTAAGGACATAGCAAGAAGGTGGCCGTCTGGAAGCCAGGAAGAGAGCCCTCACCAGAGCTCAACCGTGCCTTCACCCTGATCCTGGACTCCCAGCTTCTGGAACTCTGATAAGATAAATTTCTGTTATTTTACCCAGCCTGTGGTATTTTGTTATGGCAGCCCGAGGCCAAGGCGTGTGGATACACTACAATTTGTTTTTTCATTCACATGGACATTTGGTGGACATTTCCAGTTTTTGGCTATTACAAATAAAACTGCTGTGAACTTTCGTGTACAAGTCTTTGTGTAGACATGTGCCTTTATTTTGGGTAAAAATCTAGGAATGGACTGGTCAGGTTATATATGTTTTACTTTTTAAGAAGCTACCAAATTGTTCTGTGAAGAGATTATACCATTTTACATTCCCACCAGCAGCACATGAGAGTTCCGGTTCCTCCATATCAATCTTGAGGTTTGAATTTCGAGTTGCTCTTAGGTGGTTACCCTGATGTGTGGTGGGAGGCTCTTCGCCTGCTGCAACACAGCCAGGAGGGGCGTGGGCCTGGAGCCCTCCCTATGTTCTCAAAGGAGAAGTTTTTTTTTAACCTATGGGAATTCACTTTCCATAAAAATATAAGATGACTTAATATCTTTACTTACCCCTTTTACTTATCCTTCTTTCATTGCTTTTGCTAAATTTTTCACTTGCAGACTTCCTGGGTTAACCTCAGAGTTTCCAGACTGTGAGGCATTAAAAGGAGCATATTTTTCAAATCAGACACAGCTGGGTTTGAATTTGGTCTTCACAGCTTAGCAGTGTAGCAAGTCATATGACCTGAGCCTCAGTTTCCTCATCTGTTTTTAAAAAGTGTGTGCAGGGAGGTTGATATTACCCAGCGTGTATGGTTGTTATAAGGTTTAAATATAATGCGTTGAAAACATCTTCAGTGAACATATGGGAAACTGTTCATTTCCCTGCTTGTATTTATAATTGTAAGTTCCATTTTCTACCTGACAGTGGTTAATCTGCCACTCACAAAGTGAGTAGGAGAGAACTGAAGTTTAGCAGGTGCCACTGGGTAGAGGAAAGCCGCAGGGAATATGGCAGAATACCGTGGCACTGCCAGAACTCAGGGTAACCTTGCAACTTTTAATAATGTTTAAGCCTGCCTTTGACCTTTTGTGTTGTAATGGGGATGTATTTCATGTGCATATTTCTGTACTTCCACAAAGGAAACTCCTGCCTGAGTGTAAATCCACTCTCCAGAGAGGATGTTTCTCAGGCCTCTGGGATCCTACCCGATGTTTGCACCCGCCTTTCCCAGAGCTTGGGCTGCAGTGTTTGAGCGTGGGCCTTTTGGCCTGCAGAATCCTTTGTCCAGCTGGCCGAGGTACATTAAGAGTGCATGGGGCCTTCCCTCCCATGGAGAAGTGGGGAGTTATTCTTTGATGGCTGGGCCAAACTGCTCATCTGATGATGTTACTGGAGTTTGAAAGGTGGTCCTGAAAGGAGTTTCAAGTTGTCAGGTGGTTGACATTAGCATGGCTAGGTGGGTTGGAGAGGGAACTTCGAGGCAAATGGGAGGATCTGGTGAGGTGGGAAGTGTGGGAGTTGGTAGGATTCATTTTGCCAAGTGGAGGTGTCTGGAGGCCTTTTCTCCCCTGCCTGACCACTGGGTTCCAAGTATCCTGCAGTGTTTCTCCTTAGAGCCGGCTGGCTTTCTTGGCATCATTCAGTCTAGTTGCTAGGAAGCCGAATAAGGCAAATGCAACTTCCTTTTGACTTACTCACATTGAACCATCTGCTTATTCCTTCTCATGGCCTTCAAACTTGGCTAGGATCATCGAGAAGAGGGTGGAGTGGAGCATCTGTGCTCCTTATCCTTTTTGGAAATGGAAATCTTTCTAATAACTCTTTAACCCTCTCAGTCCAAATTTATAATAGTTAATCTTGTTTAGCCCCTTGTCTCTTCCAGCTAACAACTTGGAGCAGGCATTTACTTCTTAGGTTTTGCCCTTTATTTTTGTCTTAGATTTAGATTTATGTTATTCATTAACCACACAACTTTTGAATGAGGAAGATGGTGTCTCTGTCAAAACGCATTTGGCATGTAGATATTTATAACAGTGACCTTAATTGAGGATTTAATACTTAGAATTATGCACATGATTCATTTAGGAATTTTCTTTTATAAGCTCCATTGTGGAGTTAGTGTCAGATACATTAAAGGTTGCAGATGATCCACGAGAATTTATGGTAATCTTGGTGGAGCATCTGGGAAAGAAAAGCTTTAAAAAATAGTGATTTATTGTTATTATTATCTTTCATAGTTACCAAACCATCAGCATTGCATGCAAACTTCTAGTGAGTTTGGCTCAGTTGGGCAAATCAGGTTTATTATGTTGAAGCTCCTTGCTGTCAGTGAGTTTATAATGGTCTTCTGTGACAGAGCTGTGTCTTCAATTGTCAACTCGGCCAAAGCATTTGAGCAAGCAAACTAGGCAAAAATAGAAATAGGCATTGCAAAATAAAGTAGGGGTTCTGAAAAAAAAAGTCTTGAGAAAAGCCATTGTTTGAGTTTTTAAAACCCGGTTGAACTGAAGACTTAATCACCTTTGAGTGCACCAGAGCTGCAGAAACCGATGTGAGGACTATGGGAAATAATTTCTTCTTAAGTGTAATTTTATCTTTGTTGTTTTTTAGCAGTAAGCCATATAAACCTTTTCTGCCGACTTCTTATTCTCCCCAAGAGGGCTACTTAAAGGAGGGTGAAGACATGCTAAGGTAAAATTTTATTGTTGTGGCTCAATTTGCTAAAAGCTTTAGTAATAATTTAGATGTGGTCTTACTGTGCAGACTTATGTGTTTGTTAAAATTGATGTTATTAATATTTGCTTTTTGGGAAGTCCCACAGGCCAACTGATCATATTAAGCCATTCCGCTTTAACTTTCACCTTTGCATAGACATTTGGGCTCTAGGAACTAAAACAGACCTGCAGCCTGAAGGGACTCAGCCACTCAGGCCTTCTCTTTGTGGATTTGTCAGTCAGCTCTAAGGTGGGTAACCCACCTGGTGGGTTATCTGTAGCAGGCCCTGGACTCCCTTCTGAAACTCCCTTCTTCCACGCCTCCACACCTTTTCTCTACTACCATCTAACCATTGGTATGTGCTCAAAAAATGCGAATTTATTTTATTATGAGACAGGTCAATATTCCAGACCAGGTATAAATAAAAGTTACTTTAAAAATTTTTTTTTAACCCAAGAAATGGAAAAATAGTTATGAAAGTGTCTGATAATAAAAAGTGAAAATCCCTTTTCAGAACTCTCCCAATGTTTTTTTCCTTGCTTGTAACTTAAATGGTTCATTTCACACTGGTATGTTTTTCTGGAACTTGTTTCTTTCACTTAACAGTACGTCGCAGAGGATTATTCATCCTCATTGTGTTTGACCACTGTGTGGTAACCCCAAGTAAGTAAGCCAGTTTTGAAGGTTATCTTATTTAGTTTACTCTGCCTTCTACATTCAGCAGTGGAGTTTTTCTAAGAAACTAAATAGGTAAATCAACATGGCATTTCAAGATTCTTGCCTTGGATCAACCTCTGTAGTTTTGGTAAAAGCAAGTTCCTTGAACTGTATTTAAATTGATTTTTGTATGTATGAACCTTGACAGGGCCTCTCTCTTGCTTGCATTAAAGATGAGATTTGTGTCAGATTAGATTAATAATTCAAAATTGAAAAGTGCTTTCCTCAACTGCAGAAGCACTTGAAAGTATAGAATTCAGGAGTGACTATTAACGGAGGCTAGCTTCTCTCAGGTAGCATTTCCTGAAAATGAGACTTAGAACTGTTTGGCGATATTCTGAAGGAGAGATTTTCTTTGCCCTGGGCCTGAAAGAAACCTAAAGGCAGAGGTAGATAATAAGGACTTACATCTATTGAGGGCCTCTCTGTGGCTGGCACCATTCTATAGGATTTACCTGTATTAACTCGTTTAATCCTCATAGCAATGTTTAGAGGGAGATTCTCCTAATAGCCCCATTTTACAGGTGAGGAGACTAAGGCATAATGATGTTAAGTAACTTGTTCAAGCTGGTAAGTAAGTGATGGAGTTGAGATTCAAACTCAGGTAGCTGCAGTTTCAACATACTGCCTTTCCTGGATGAACAGGTACCAGCTTCTAGGGCACCTCCCAGTAAGCCCCCCCTTATTATTTAGGGTAGTGGTGGGGAGTTTACAATACCCCTTCATTAAAAGAAAGTAACTGTATGAAGTTTGAGGGGAAGCCTGTAAGAGCATAGTGTAGCAGGGTTAGAGAAAGCAGGCAGTCTGAAGAATGGCCTCTGGAGTCAATGGCCAGCATTTGTCAGAGACAGCAGACAAAGATAAAGCCTGCTTGCGGGAGGGGAGCGTTCTTGTGTAGCTCAGGATTCTCAGGGCAGTAGGGGAGGCATGGACTTAGGCAAAAGCTTTGCGTCTAAAAGTCTGGAGCTGCGACTGCTCTGTCAGGCGGTTGGACGTGGACAAGAACCCGAATGAGCATCGCACAGGGAAAGAGCAAAGGGAATCGACGCTTGTTGGCAGCTTGCTGAGTAGTCATGGTTTGAGGTGCTCCACGGCTGCTTTGCCAGGCAGTGTGATGCCTCTGGTGAGAAAAGAGCTAATTGCTGCCTGCCGAGGGGGTTCTCTCTCTGGCAGGACATTCCTTGTGGACAGAAACATCGGTGTCTGGATGCTGGGGAGCTGCAGTAAAAATGCCTGATTTAAGGTCCATAGTGCATTGAATGCCCCCTTCCCTGTTAAATCACAGCAGGGGGGACCACTTTAGATGGCTGATAGATCACCCAGCATCTGTGCACTATTCTGCACACCTTTAGCAAGGGGAAATCGCTTGCTCACGGGAGCTGTAGAGTGTTTAGGAGTAAAGTGGGCAGATCTTGTTGATTCGTCTTTTCGCCCATATCCAGTGAAAACCTTCAGAGATAAGCACCCCTTGTTTAAAAGATGAACACTTCAGATGAAATTCTCTCATGTCCTTTAGAATAAACACCTGAAAGTATGAATCTCACTCTCTGTCTATATCTGAATCTTACTTGACAAAGATCAATGGCTCCATGTAGTACTTTTCATTATAACAGACAAAAGGAAATGAATGGGAAAGAGCAGAAAATTCCAGAAACTAACAATATTGTGAAACAAGAACAGATCACTGAGCTTCGTTTTAGTCTTTATTTAGGTGCCTATATGTTGTGCTTGGTGATCTGGCATTTATTTTTGGGCTTTTGGGGACCCGTTTAGAGGGAGACAGTATTTGCACAAACTATTATATTTTCATGCATCCAACAGCATTGAAGAATTATGGCGGAGGGTGGCTGATTATACAAAAGGGAATGAAGACAGCCATGCGCGATGCCAGTACTCTCAGCTGGGTAAGAATCTTGTTGAAAGTGTCTTATATTTTCCTTGTCTGTTCTTTGTAGCTGTGTTGTCTTTGATTTACACTTTTGTAAGACACCCTGAAAACCTTTCTTCTGGTGAGTTTTGCTCACCTACTTTTGGCCTCGCAAAAAGCATGAATACATCAATATTTTCCAGATGATGCCAGCGGCAGGGACGCTCGGAAAGAGGGGCTTTTCCAGCACTTTTATCAAGTGGTTCAGAAAGAGCGTGACCGAGAGAGGCCTTCCGATTGCATTATTGTTTCTATCGACAAAGAACAGAGGTAGACTCTTTTCTTTTTAGCGTGTCAAGTGAGGTTGTGTAAAGCCAAATGACTAAGTATTCCACTTTATGTGCATTGCTGAGAAATGCTCTGCTGGAACACTGCTTTAAGAATTATAAGCATTATGCTGTTGGATTTACCAAACTGGTGGTAGAGGCATCCTGTGGGCGGGGCGATTTATAAAGATTACTGTCATATTCAGCTTTTCTGTATTACCCGAGTCTTCTACAGTGAGTACCTATTACTTTTATAATCAGGAAAAAAAAAATGGCTATTTTCAGGACTGGCTTCCATGTGCCAGGCACTGAGCTAGGCTTTGGGGATACTTGAGTGAACATGATGGACAAACCTCTGCCCTGGGGCACTGACCATGTGCCAGAAAGTTGCTCTCACTGATCTTTCAGAGAAGGGTTCTCTCATTTCTTAACTGCCAGTTGAATTCCTCTCAGCCTTTGTGCTGTTTTTGCTTCAGCATGGGATGCCTGTTCCCTGTTCTCCACCTCACTCATTCAGGCCTCTTAAAGCATAATTGCAGCCTGGTCTGTGTCCAGCTCATACTTCGGGCCTATGTAGTGCCCTGATCTCGCCACTGCCTGGCACTTGAGGGCAGACAAGGACTTCACATATGATGATAACTGTGTCCGGATTATGTCAGGTTTCATCGTACTTGGCAAGGAGCCTGGCACATAGACAAATGGTCGGCTGCAGGCATCCACAGTTACTCCAGGCTAGGTCCTGTGTGAGTGATACTGAAGACCCAGACGTGATGAGAACTAGTGATTCCTGAACAGGAGGCCAGGCATACACAAAACATAGCCCAGCATTAAGGTAGCATTGGTTTCCTCACTTTTTTAATGTGAAAATCTGCAATTTTAAAGTGACCCAGAATTTTTATTCTATGATAACTCCTTTATAGAAATCTACTTTATTTGTAGATGGCATCTTTAGTCTGAGTTTGTGAAAGCAAAATTATAGCTCCATCTCATTTGGAGGGTTATTTGGGTTGGACCTTGGGAGACAGCGTACTAGAAGAAATGAGGTCAGTCATAGCGCGGGGAGGGTGGGAGAGGCCAGTTCCTTTTACATTAGAAAATTATAGAATTTCCCTTTAATAATTGAAAGACAACCAGGCGTGCCCTGGATTAATTTGATCATGTAATTTAAACTGATTTTGAACCCAGAGGCGGTAAAGACTCTGCATGCATAGTAGCTTTGTTTTCCCTCAACAGTTGGCAGCTTTGCCACCATACTCTGCATCAGTCAGGGAAATGACATGAGTTTTTCACTACATTAGCTTTCTCAAAACTTGTAGCAAGAATCCCACCCAACTTGTAGCAGCCTGCGCTTCTTTTAGAATTGTGAGTGACTCCAGCTGCCATTCGACTTACCTTAATACTGATATTCTTGCCACCTTCCCATCTCTGGAGCCAGGCTGACTGGTATTAATTTGAGTGCAGAGTTCTGTGGGAGAGGAGTACCGGAGGTTGCTCTGCTCCCCGCTCCGTCTGGAGTGGTGGTCACTCCTCTGCCTGGCGTTCTGCAGGTCTGGCATTTAGCCAGACCTTTATCCTTTAGGACCTCTGCCTTGCGGGTCTGCGTCTGCCAGGGAATCTGTAAACTAGGCCACGCTGCCGGCTCTCTTGTCACTTCAGTGTCGGGAAGATTTGTAGTGATAAGTTAGTTGGCTAATTCATTCCTTTATAGTCCAAAACAGTAATTAATTTTCAAGTCACATCATCTAGTGTGAGTCATTTTTGTGATAATTTTGACTCATGGGCTGTCACTCTGTAAATATGAACCATCTCATATTTTTCTTGTTTTCTTCTTGGAATTTATTTTCTGAAATCATCCATTCTCTCCTAAATTGCCAGAAAAGCATTTTTCCTGCCATCATATTAATTTTTCATTCACAAAATATAAATTTTGTGCACTGTTAATGTGTAAAGCTCTGTGCTGGGCACAGTGAGAAACATAAAGATAATTAACAATTCCTGTTTGTACCACGTGCAGTCTAATAAAATAAAACGAGCATAAATAACAACTGGAAGATGGAATATGCCAAGAGTTGTTCTGAGCAGAGTATGCATCCAAGGAAGAGTGGATTACCATTGTGGGTTCCAACAAGATGAATCAAGGAGGCTTTAGGAAATAATATCATTTGAGCTGGGCCTTTGAGGTGAGGATGCTAAGAGTCTAGCCAACTGAATGGCAAGGAAGGCACAGCTGGAAACACTGTGGGGAGAGTTGATTGTCCTAAGATCACAAGAAATTAAATTTGGGGAGAGAAACAGAATGTTGGAAGCTCTGTGGGTTACAAAACCTATTAAGATAGGTTTGAGCTATGTCTTGCCAGGACTTTGAACACTAGGGTAAGAAATTTAGGATGCTGAACAGTTACTAGGGCCGTTTTGAACGCAGTGCTTTTAACAGGATTACTAAGACTGACATGTAGAATGATTGGGGCGAGAAAAGAAATCAAGGCTAAAAGCTATGTTAGGAGGGCTTTGTAGCTTTCTAAGCAAGTGTTGGGCAGGAATGGAAGCATTAACCCAAAGGAGTGGTCTAGGGCAGATTCTTCAGGACTTGAGGACCGAGGCTAAGGAAGTAGGTGATGAGATGACTCTGGGTTTTGATCAAAGGTTAAGTTATGGGATGGTTGATGCTGACTGAGATGGTTAACTCCAGTATCATCCATTTACTCTTTAGCAAGGAATCGTCTCAGCGGTAGTAACCTCAACAAGTATTGGTATATCCCAGAAACTAATTGTAAATGAGCATTGTCTCATTTTTCTGAAGATAATAGTCTCATTTGTTCTTCAAAACAATTAAAATTTTTCTTTGTTAGTCTTTAAATTGAAATGACTTCATCAAATAACACTTGAATGATTTCATTTGGAAAAATGCTGGCCATATACATGGTGCTTACCCAGTGTATCATGCCACACAGAAACATAGCTTTGACATACTCTGCTTTCTTTATAAAGTTATGTACATAATAAACCATAAAAGGACTCTATGTTTTCACAAAAGTAAGCTTCCTTTTAGTCAGAATTGCCTCCAGTTCTCTTAACTGATTCCATCAGATGGATAACACACCTTTGAATGTGTTCGGTGTGTCTAGGAATGACAATAAGTTGTAGCTCATGCATGATTTTTGGAAAAATATGGCATCTCCCACCTCACTTATCTAAATACAGTAAAAATATAGTGTCTTGGACCTCACTTACTTAAGTTTGGGCGCATCAAAGTATCTGTGGAACAACTGCTTGTTGGTGACATAGATTTTTTTTTGCCCCGTTTGTTTGATGGAAAGTAACCCACCTTTTTCTTGTTTGTGTGTGTGTGGTTTTTTTTTTCAGGGAATATGCAATAGCTATAGGTCATCGGTTGCAGGATCATGGCCTTGTGGTGGAAATGATTCACCTCGCCTCTGAGTCGAGCCTCACTCGAGCACTCCAGGAAGTTAAAGACGATGGGTCCCCATTTTGTATTCTTGTCGAACAGTCCAACGTAAAACTTTCTTCCTGCACTGTAATTATGCTTCATGAGTCTATCAAAAGTAAGTTTAGCTCAATCTAGAACCATCATCTAAAATAGATCCTGCTTTAAAAATGTAATATTTTTCCTTTGTATGCCAGTACATTCTGAAGGTTCACATTTGTCAGTAACTAAACTGGATCCAGTTAAGAAAAGATGACTTGAAGTGTTATCACAGAGTTCTCTTTGGTATATTGTAGACAGTTGAAACTTAAATTGTCTTCATTGCTTCTGACTTAAGGATCCAAAATATCGCATCCAAAATATTATGTAACCAATTCAGGTCTCTTATGTAGTACGTTTGACCAGGTCCCATCATCATTTTTTCTGCCTTTGGTGATAATGAGACTCCAAGTTCGTTATCCCCTTCATTCTCTTACATCTTCCTTGCCAACTCTGCCTTCTCTATGAGATCTCGAACATAAAACGAGAATTCACGGAAATGAACTCTTTCCCCTCTCCCTGAAATACCCAGACTTTGGCGGATGCACGTGTCCTAGACCACCCTCAGCTTCTCCCTCCTGGTCAGAGCTGCTACTTCGAGGGAGGAGGGGGCTGCCTTGAGTAGGGCCTTTAGCAGCTTACCTGGAGTCATAGCCAGACAAGCATGGGTGTTCCAGTCCTCTCGTCTTTGCAGAAGCTCTTGGTACTGTTTTGTTCAGTCCAGATATATTGAGCTCCTCCTGTGTGCCAGGCCCTCTGCAAGATGTCAGGCCAACTTTGCTTCCTTGTTCTGTCCAGGTAAGCAGCAGCCAGGCACGCTTCTCCAACAGACCCTGGACTGTCCATCCCGGCTCTAGTGTTCTTAGCAGTGTAGGATGTTCATTGCTGAGTCAGGAGATCTTTCCTTTGGGCAGAGACCTTGTGGAGCACTAGTAGCTGGATTTATATGCTGCTTATAGCTTCTGGAGCTTGCAGAGAAGTCAGCGTAGGGTTGATGTTCAATACTCCAGCCATCATATTGGGTCTGAAAAAACAATAGGGAAGAACACTTGCTCCCCATCATCTTGGGGATGCCAGAATACCTTTTATTCTGACCAGTCCATTTGCTTTGCCTCTTTGTAGCCACCCACACCCATCTGGCCAGCCCTTGCTCAATACTCAAGAGTATGAAATAGCAGTTTCTCTAAGCATAGAAAAATGTCCAATTTATTTTAAAGAAATAATAAGACTAAACCACATTTATGTGGTACATAAGTTCTGAAAATGTGAAAGAAAATGCATACTTTCAAAAATTACAAATCCCAGTCTCCTGGGGTGGGGATGGAGAACTGTATAATTTGAACAGATTGTGCAAAAGATGAATCATGTCTGGTTACTTAAGTGTTATGTTCATGCACAATCATTTAGGAAATTATCACTAAAATAAGTAGGTTGAATAATTTGTTGAATACTAAAATACTTTAGAAAAACCCAGCATTACTTCAGGAAAAGTGTAATCTACTTTTAACATGTTACAAATTCAGAAGATAGCTTCTTCATCATGTCCAGAAAAGTATTAATAGGTAAGTGTTTCATTTCTCATTTGTGAATTTAATTATTGAACTCAGATCATAAGTAAAAAGAACACTTTGTTTTCTCCTATAAGGTGCGTCTGTTTTAGTAAGACTAGTCTTAGCTGGACTCTCTTTCACAATGCTTTGTAGCCGACAGTTTGCTTCATACCTTGCATGCAGCCATTATTCAAAAGCATGTGGAGCTGCTTCTGTGCTGAGACAAATATGTAAAATAGTCAAACAATGAAACTTCAGCACCTGAAGACAAATATCTATTCATACTTCTTCCTAAATGTAACCTTAATAAACACAGTTTAAGATTTAGCCAAATACCATAATCTCCACTGTAGTTCTGTGGTGTCCCTTGGGTCCAAAATTTGTTCAGAAGCACGTGATATATGGCAAGACAGGGTAGGGGCCTCCTGTCTCAAATTAAACTTTTATTAGGTCTCATTCTCAGTAAATAAACCTAGGGGAGATCAGAAGACTGTGCACTGACTACAGCCATCAAGTTATGTAAAAGCTATGCTAGGTGTCTAGAATTCATTTTCTGTGTAATATTGAGGGCCCAGAGCACTCCTGACCTGACCTGGAAAGGGTTTAACACAGTTTAAGGCCCCATACACCTGAACCAAAGAGTGCAGAGGCACACAGAGGATGTGTGTTACACCTCATGCTGCAATGACAGAGCCAGGAAGCCCTGCACCGCATGTCTGTCCATCTGTCTGCCTTTTACCAAAATACTGCATATGCAGAGTTAAAAGATAAACACTAAAAAGTTCATAACGAGAAACAGCAGCCCCTGCTTCACTCTTTTCTCACCCCGCCTCCCCATCTAGAGGCTGCTGTTCTCAGGTCCTGGTTTCTTCTGTGAATCACACTCGTCTCAAATCATACACCCTGATTACTGGACCCAAATGAAAACCTTCATTTTCAGTTTTTTTTTTTTTAATTAAAAACTTCCAGTAGTCAGTGATGGTTGAAGTTGCATCCTGTCTCTTTTTTTAGGCTAGATTTGTTTAGCCCTAAGAATTCCCATTGACATACATGCCACGTATCTCTCCTCTCTCTCTCTCCCCAACCCACTCTCTCTCAGCTTAGCATGAAGCTATCCAATTGTGAAATAAGGGTGTATATGGAAACAGTAGACCACGCTGTCACATGTTATAATTTTGAAACAGAATGTGATGTTTGATTTTGAAATCTGACACGGCACCTGCTGTTGAGGGTCCCGGTCTCTTGAGTCAGTAGACAGTCACATCTGTACTGAAAGCTGAGACAGTTTAAACATGTTCTTAGACTAACCATGTTATCTTCTGATTGCTTTTCCTCTTGTCTTTTTGTAAACATATTTTAAAAGCAAACAGAGCACCCATTTGATGTAAAGCAAGCTCTTTCTTGTCCCTAGTACATCGGCATATGCCCCTGGAGGATGCCCTGGTGCTGGTGGCTAAAGAACATAGGAGAGTTTTTGCTAAGCGGGAGCAGCAGGAACGCACTGAAACTTCTCTGAGGGCTGGAGATCTGGTAGATGACTTCCTGGCCCGGGAGTGCCTCACCAGCTACTCTGTCCCTTCGGGCATTCAGCATCTTCTTTTCCTGTTAAACGAGGGCAAGCATTTGTACAGGAATGAGCTGGACGTACTCATCAACTACCTGAAGACCAGGAAAGGACAACTGGAAGGTATTTGGCACCATCCCTTTTCTTTCCCTATTTTAAATCCCAGAAAATCCTTTTCTGAAAAATCCATGTATGAAAGAAAACTAACAGCTTTTCATTTAGTTGAGAGAATGTGCCTCTGTAATACAGAGGTATCTGATTTGAACATATTCTGGGTGGGAATACACTATTTTATTTATTTTTATTTTTTTGTGGGGGCACATAATTAGGTTTATTTAGTAATTATTTTTAGTGGAGGTACCGGGGATTGAACCCAGGATCTTGTGCATGCTAAGCACACACTACCACTGAGCTACACCCTCCTTCTCCAGGAATACACTATTTTAATGTTTAGCCTTTTGAGACTGAAATGCTTCTTCTGAAGCTAAATTTTCTTTTGAACCAGATTTTTAATGTATAAATAGGATGCCCTCTCTATATAGATGGACATGTAGGAAACAGTTCTAGTTCCCTTTCAGTTTATTTTTCTGATTCTGTTTGTTTTTTTGTTATTGTTATTAATTGAGACATTTTAAGAGTACTTTGAAGTATGTGGTAAATGTAAAGAAGCAGTTCCTACTCTCACCTGTTTTAAAGAGCACTCCAGTTACAAGTCAAGTCCTTAAAGTAGTGACTTTTCAGATTGCTTGTTTTGAGTTGAGTAGGTGAGAAGAAAATAATAATCACTTGTCCCTTGTAGGGAAAAGCAGATGACATTACAGGACCATGTTAAAGCTTTAAAGAAATTATTATTCTTATAAAATGTGGACTGTATTTTATTTTTTGTATTTTTATTGAACTTACTTTCTCAGGATGGGGATGGAATCCGTAAGCTTTTTAAAGCATAGCAGTTTTGTTTTTTTCTTCTGAGTGCTTATTTAATTTATTTTTTAAATTTGTTTTTATTGAGATAAAACTGACATTTAACATACTAGTTTCGAGTATACAACATAATGCTTCAATTACCTGTTTATGTTGTGTAGCGCTCACCACAGTAAGTCTAGCTAACATCCTTTTGCTTTTCGATTATAGAAACCTCTAAGTCAGAAGAATCAAAAATCTTCCTGGAATTACCTGAGTAATTGTGCAGCTTGCTAGCCTCTGCAGCAGATTTCTGCTGACCATTTGTTTTCTTCACTTTTCCAGGCTTTGAGACACCAAATCCTTTGGCCAGCAGTGATCATTCCTCATTTCAAGGCAGAACTACCCTCATCATGGGCAAGCCACCTCCACTTCTTTCAACCCCCAGAAAGAGATCCTTCGTAGGCCCTCCTCCCCCACTTCTTGTCAAGTCCCCTTTGTTAGGTGAGAGGCCAAGCAGTCTCCCTCCATTGCCTGGTCAGTGCTTCCCTCTCGGCATACGACCTAGTGGTCGCTCTTCTGTTTCCATGAGAGTTCTCCTGAGGATGCAGGATAGTTTAGAGCAGCGACAGTGTTTGTTGCTATGTTTTTAATGACTATTCCAATTTCAGAAGACAGGAGAGATGCTTTGAGGTTCAATGGGTGCTATTTCTCTTGAATGAATTGCCTTAAGTTTTAATACAGGGAGAGGTTTAGAGAAGCTCTTTGACCAAGGTTTGTGACCTCAGTTAGAGTGACTTCGAGTTGTCATAATGAGCACTCTGAATTCAGTAGTGTTTTTAAAATTTTTTTCTATTTTTAATTGAAGTTATAGTCAATTTACAATGTTGCATTAATTTCTGGGGTACAATATAGTGATTCAGTTATGCAGACATATATATATCTATAGTTCCTTGTCTTATTTTTTTCCATTATATGTTACTACAAAATATTGAATACAGTTCTCTGTGCTATACAGTGGGACATTGTTGTTTATCTGTTTCTATATAGTAGTTGGTACCTGCAAATCCCGAACTCCCAATTTATCCTTCCCCCACCTCCTTTTTCCCTGGTAACCATGTTTGTTTTCTATGTCTGTGAGTGTTCCTGTTTTGTAAATAAGTTCATTTGTGTCATTTTTTCAGATTCCACATATAAGTGATATCATATGGTATTTATCTTTCTCTTCCTGATTTACTTCACTTAATATGATCATCTCTAGGTCCATTCATATTGCTGCAAATGACATTATTTCATTCTTTTTTATGACTGAGTAGTATTCCATTGTGTGTGTGTATTCCACAACTTCTTTATACAGTCATCTGTCAATGGACATTTAAGTTGCTTCTATGTCTTGGCTATTGTAAATAGTGCTGCTGTGAACATTGGGGTGCATGTATCTTTTGAAATTAGTTTCCTGCAGTTATACGTCCAGGAGTGGAAGTGTTAGATCATATGGTAAGTCTATTTTTAGTTTTTTTAATGGATCTCCATACTGTTTTCCATAATGGCTGCATCAAACTGCATTCCCATCAACAGTGTAGGAGAGTTCCCTTTTCTCCACATCCTCTCCAGCTTTTGTCATTTGTGGACTTTTTAGTGATGGCCATTCTGACTGGTGTGAGGTAATACCTCACTGTAGTTCTGATTTACATTTCTCTGATAATTAGCAATGTTGAACATTTTTTAATTGGACATCTATATGTCTTCATTGGAGAAATGTTTGTTTAGGTCTTCTGCCCATTTTTGGATTGGGTTGTCTGTTTTTTTGTTACTGAGTTGTATGAGCTGTTTGTATATTCTGGAAATTAAGCCCTTGTCAGTCACATCATTTGCAAGTATTTTTCTCCCATTCCTAGTCTTTTTGTCTTGTTTATGGTTTCCTTTGCTGTGCAAAAGCCTATAAGTTTAATTAGGTCCCATTGTTTATTTTTGCTTTTATTTCTATTGCCTGGGTAGACTGACCCAGGAGAACATTGCTGTGATTTATGTCAGAGAATGTTTTGCCTATGTTCTCTTCTAGGAGGTTTGTGGTGTCTTGTCTTATGTTTAAGGCTTTAAGCCATTTTGAGTTTATTTTTGTGTATGGTGTGAGGGAGTGTTGTAACTTCATTGATTTAAATGCAGCTGTCCTTTTTTCCCAACACCACTTGCCAAAGAGACTGTCTTTTCTCCATTGTCTATTCTTGCTTCCTTTGTTTAAGATTAATTGCCTGTAGGTGTGTGGGTTTATTTCTGGCTCTTTACTCTGTTCCATTGATCCATATGTCTGTTTCTGTGCCAGTACCACACTGTTTTAATTACCATGGCTTTGTAGTATTGTCTGAAGTCTGAGAGGATTATACCTCTAGCTTTGTTCTTTTTCTTCAGTGTTGCTTTGGCAATTCTGGGTATTTTGTGATCCCATATAAATTTTAGGATTATTTGTTCTAGTTCTGTGAAAAATGTCCTCGGTACTTTGAAGTAGTGTTTTTGAGGTTTCTTTTCTGAGCAGTTGGTGCTAAATAGTATCCAACATCTGCCTAAAATGAAGTTTTAGTGCTGTGGACTTCTCCCATTGCCAGTGACATGAAAATCAACTCAAGTTAGCTTACAACAAGGGGACTTGATTGGCTTGTATGACAGGAAATCCCGAGCTGACTAACTTTGGGCCACACTGGATCCTGCTGCTCACGCAGGTTCATCAGACATCCATCTCTTACCTCTGGGAGGAGAGCTGGGTGGGCACAGACTCCCACTCAAGCCCAGTGGTCAGCCCGGTGTGGTTCCTGTTTCGTCCAGTGATGGAGCTTTCCCCTGCTCTTGAGGGTAAAGAGTTCAGGCACCTAGGATGTAGTTTTCTCCATTTAGTCACCATCCCTTCTGTTCCTCACCTTCCCAAACATTTGTTCATACACTCTGTCTCCTCCCCTGTCCTCCTTGTGTGTTGGCAGCGGGAGCGGAGGAGGAACCAGATGAGAGCATGTTTTCAATCTTCCATGTTAAAGAGGAAGTTGTCAGTGAGGTCTTCTTAGGAAGGTGGCTTTTCACTTGGACCTTAAATAAAATTTAGACCTGGAGATGCATTTGTTCATAAGAGTCATCTATTGCTTTGGCCTCCTATGTGAACAAGGGTTATTTGAACCAAAAATTTTTCCTGTGAGCACAATATTTCCACCTTGACTATTATTGTGGATCATAATTGAGGGAATGTGCCCGCTTGCTTTCTAGCTGTAGTACACACATCTTTTGTTGGCAGTGTCAGTGCACTGAAGCTCCACAGCCCTAGGAACGAGCATTTCCGCACCCCCTCCCTTTTTGACCTGTTGACTTTCAGGGTGAGCGAGGGTGTATCAGTTCAGCATCTTCTCTGTCCCCATCACAGCCTGCGCTTTGTTTGCCATGTCTTTGTTTCTTCCCTTCCTTCTCCTGTTGTCCCAGCACTCCCCTGTGCCTCAGCCACAGGCCTGTTCTTACTACCTGGTCGCTTCCCATGAGAAGTGAGTGAATAAAAGGGAGGAGGGCTCAGGAAGAAATCTTTTTGCCTTGAATGGTTTCCCATCCTTGCCATTAGTTTAAAAACAAAACTCTTCTAGACCTTCCAAAAGGGCTAGGTTCTTGCTTCAGGACCTTGGCAAGAACTGGGAGAAAATGTCCTGTTCAGCAGGGTAAGGATTGTGCCTGGCAGACTGTCACCAAGAGCAAGGTGACAGGGCACTGGACCATGTGTTGCACCACTGGGGACCCATGTCCTGGGTGGATGGATGTTAGATTCTGAAGAACAGAGTGCTTCAGGTATGTTGTGGGTCTGCCTTTATGACCTGTCTGGGAACCTAAGTGCTTTGGATGTTTGAGAAAATGTATTGCATTTTTTTCTCTTTTTCTTCAGTATTACTTTGGCAATTCTGGGTCTTTTGTGTCAAAACAGAATGTTTGGAACAAAACCCACTTGTGAGAAGGTGAAGGTGGAGGACCAGGATGTCAGGACGGGCATGAACTTAGGCCCAGGGTTTTCAAACTTCTTTTTAAAGAGCCAGATGGTAAATATTTCATTTTAGACTTTTCAGGCCAAGAAGCAAAATTAAGGATATTATGTATGTACTGATATAACCATTTATAATGTAACCATTTGAAAATGAGAAAACCATTCTGGCTTGCAGGTCATACCAAAACCAACAGTAGGCTGGATTTAGCCCCCAGACTCTAGTTTGCTGAGCCCTGGATAATCACTGAATCACAGTCTGGGCCCAGAGAGGACTTGGCAGAGCTTTGAGGAGCTGAGGTTGGGCTTGGTGTGCGTGGCAGGTGCTCCCTGCTCAGCCCCTTTCTAAAGATTAGGAAATGTCCCTTTGGGGCAAACAGCTGGAATGGGTTCATCATGCATCTTCCCATTTATGTTTTGGTATTGTTCTCTGCAGGATTGGTCAACCCCAAAGGTCTGTTTCCCCCTCCCCCACTTCTGGCAGTCCCCTCCAAGAGGCCTGCACCTTTGGGATGCCTCCCTCCCAAGCCTACCAAACGTCCATTACTTGGGGAGAAGCCAGGCCTTTTAGTACCACCACCAGGTGAGTAGCCAGGTGAGCTTTGAGTGGCATTCTAGGCTCGTACTGACCAAAAGAACTTTCTGTGGTGGGAGAAATGTTCCGTAGCTGCGTTGTCTAGTGAGGTGAGCCGTCAGCTACACGTGGCTATTGAGCCCTTGAAATGTGGCTAGTACGACTGATGAATTGAATTTTTAAAATTTTATTTACTTTTTAATTATTTAAATGACTCTAGTCATGTAGTAATTAAATAAGGGTTGTATGTGGTATGTGGCTGGTGGCTGGCAGTGGTCAGCACAGTTATGGGCCGTTGGAGGTGTCAAGAAAATGTCACAGTAGGTAGGAAAGTGTGCTATATTTTTCTCATGTAGAAATCTATTATTTCTTAGTCTTTTTCTCCCTCCCTTCCCTTTCTTTTCTTTAAAGCTACAAATGTACTTAAAAAGGGATGTTGCATCTCTATCATGAATGGACATCATTGTTATTTGCTCCAAAATAGAAGGCAACCATAATAAAAAGAACACAAAACAATGTTACTAAATTCCTACTTGATACTATTACCTGCCTCAGTGTCTAAGGTTGAGGCTTACTCCGTCCCTGGTAAAGAAAGGGAGTTACTAAGGGTCAAGGAGGTGTCAGTGGGACACCAACAATGCAGAAACTCTCCTTGACGAGTCAGAAGGAGTGCAAAAGGTTAGCAAAGGGAGTATCTTTCCATGAGACTGAATGTCATTTAGTCGTGGGTCTTTGATGTCGTTGGAGGTATATGCCTCATTTCTGCGGGGCTCAAGGAGGAACAGCCCCTTCCCTGCCTGGCTGGAGGACAGGGATCTGATCTACCATATTTAAAGTGCTAACCGATACCCAGCCTTGGCTCAGAGCCTGCACGGGAATAGAGGCTTTTCTCTCTATCTTCCTTCCTTGGCCAGCTCTCATTTTCTCTGATGCTGCCTTCCCTCCTGCATGGCTCGGGGAGATGAGGCTGGAGGCTTCCAGGCTGTCCCCACACCCACCAGGGTGTGAGCACAGACCTTTGGCTGGTCTGCCAAGGCGGTGGGAAGAGCTGAGGCTGTGCTCTGGCTTGGAACAGAAGGCAGCCAAACAGGTGTTTGGCTGCTTCATTTCTAGTCATTCAGACTTACTAAGCCTAGATGAAGGTACCGCCCAGAGTTCCTCTTAATTCTGTTTTGAGATTTGGGGCTGAAGCCCCAGCTATTAGGAAAGTGGGCCTTTGTCCCTCTTCATTTTCCATGCAAGAGACATTTTTCATGATATTTATTATCATTTAAAAGTTTCAACCCTCTGGTTTTTAGTCTGCGAGGTAGATATTGCTGTGGTTGTGGTATAAATAATATACATTTACAAAATAGTGGCAAGAGATAGAACAGACGGAGCTCAATGGCTCCCACCCTCCCGGAGACCCAGATAATTATCTAATTCTGAAGATCCTCCTCTTATGGACCACAATTTTTTAAAAATTCGGAGAACTTTCCTTACCCCTAAAATGGCCTTCCATGGTTTCCAGGGGCCCTCTCAGCCCCAAATTCAAGCACTAATAGTTGGAGAAAGCTCTTTTAAAAAACAAAGGTGTAAATCAGAACCATGTCTGTACAAGGCATACCAGTAATAGTTACCATGTATTGCGTTCTCACTGTATGCCAGGCATTGAGATAATTCCATTTAGTCCTCAGACAACCCTGTGGGCTACGTACTGGGATTATCTCCATTTGCCGCATGAGTCACCTAAGGCTCAGAGGGCGATTAACCCGCCCAAGGTCACACAGCGGCACCTGGTGGAGCCGAGGCTGCGCACCAGCCGTGTGACTCCGTGCTCTGTGCTGTAGCCACCACGCAGTCCCAGCAGCACAGACGTGTTATCAAGTTGATGTTGCTTTCAAAAAAGTCGTAGATTTTTACTTGGATTTCAACCACATTCTTCCACCCACACTCCCCTTTGACAAAAGGCTAAAAGTGTTTTCACATCCCTTACCTGTTCTGATTCATCACAGTATAAGGCTGGTAGAAGTTCAGAGGGAAGGAGTGAATGCGGTTCGTGTGAGTCAGGTGAAGCACCAGCATCTCCTGTTAAAGAGAGAGCTTCCGGTGAAAAGTGTTTATGACTCAGCGAAGGTAGAGAGGGGCTAGGTGTCCTCTGTTCCTCCTTTGTAAAATGGGAGCTGTTACCACGATTAAATGAGATAATATGAATGAAAATCTGATAGACACTCCAAAAACTGCACAGATGTCTGTGATGTGGCGACTTGGTTAATCTGATTTAGCTCGCAAAGGTGGGTGGCTGGGGGCTCTGCAGACCAGGGAAGGGACATAAATTGACACTGCTGTGTTCCTCGTCTTTGCAGTTCTTTTGCAGTCGGTGCTGCACAAGCAGACAGTTCAACCTGTGTCTTTGCTGAACTAAGGAAAGCTTCTCTGAGCCAGAACAAGGTAGCTGCACCCAGACAGTAGCCTCACTCTCCTCCAAGGACCAAGCCCCCTGTCTGGCCTGCAGCCCTGATGCCCAGGCAGAGGGTACAAACGTGGCATCCCTTCTGTCCCATATGTGGTCCCATGGAAGCTTTTCTCACGTTTGGGGTCTTTTTGTGCCAAACTAGATATTTGCAGAAGGTCATAGTGGTAAACGTTGGATCTTGAAGTTGTTCAATTACATGCATATTAAAAACCAGTGAAAATTTAGAGGTTTTATACACTGGTTGCCCCCTTAAAAAAAAAAGGTTTTATTTTGGAATAATTTTACATTTATAGAAAATATGCAGTGATAGTACAGGGCGTTTTTTTTATCCAACTTCTCCTTCCTGAATCTTGCATAACGAAGGCACAGTTACTAGGAAATTAGCATTAGTGCAATAATATTAAATGTACTACAGAGTTTATTCATATTTCACCAGTTTTTCTACTAACGTATTTTGTTTTGTTTTGTTTCAGGAACCTGTTCTGGGCACTTCATTGCATTTAGGCCCCTTTTAATTTTATTCTGTTCCAGTTTTTTATTATGAAACATTTTAAGTATATAGAAAATTTGAATGAATACTGTAATGAACACTCATGTATCTTGTATCTAGATTCAGTAATTATTAACATTCTGCCATTTTTTAACTTATACATATGCTGTATAAATAAAATTTTTTCTTAACCATGAAAAGTAGTTGCAGAGTTCATGACATCTCACCTTTAAGTCCTTCACATGCAGCTCCTAAGAAGAGAGACATTCTCTTACCTAATTATGATACCATTTTCACACCTTAAAAATTAATAGCAATTCTATTATATCTAATCTCTGGTTCTCATATTTGAATTTCTAATTGTCCCCAAAAAAATGCTTTTGCTTTATATATCTTGGTTCTCCTGTATTGGGTGTATTTACATTTATAAATGTTGTATCTTCTTGCTGGATTGACCCTTTTATCATCATGTAATGCCCTCCTTTGTCTTTCATTACAATATTTATTTTAAAGTCTATTTTGTCTGATATGAGAATAGTTACTCCAGCTTTCTTCACCCAAGGGTGCTTTTATGGCCTTTTTAAAAACCAGGAGTTAATTAAGGTTTGTGCATTGCACTTAGTTTTTATGTGTCTAGTTTCTTTTATCTTATTATTATTTTTTTAACACTTCAATGCTTTCCTGACACACTTTGTTTTGTTTTATTTATTTTTTTTTTTGAGGGAGAAGTAATTAGGCTTACCTATTTATTTATTGATTTTTTTAATGGAGATACTGGGGATTTTAATGGAGGTACTGGGGATTGAACCCAGGACAGCATGCGTGGTAAGTATGCACTCTACCATTTGAGCTATACCCTCCCCCAGTTTCTTTTAATCTAGAGCAGTCTTCGTACCTCTTTTTTTTCCCCCTAGTGATACTGACTAAGCCAGTTGTCTTATAGAATATCCTGTATTCTAGATTTGTCTGATTGTTTCCTCATGGTATCACTTAACTGTTCTTTTTTCTTTTTTTTATTGAGGTACAATCAGTTTACAATGTGGTCTTGATTTCTGGTGTACAGCACAATGCTTCAGTCATACATGAATATACATCTATTCATTTTCATATTCTTTGTCACCATAAGCTATTACAAGATATTGAATATAGTTCCCCGTGCTATACGGTATGAACTTGTTAATCTATTTTATGTATATTTGTGTCTACAAATCTCAAACTCCCAACTTATCCCTTCCCACCCTAACTGTTCTTCTATTCCCTGTATTTTCTGCACGCTGGAAGTTTGGTCTAGAGGCTTGGTTAGATTTAGGTCCTACGTTTTTGGCAAGGATATGTCATAGGTGGTGCGGTTTCACTCTGCATCATATCAGAAGGCGCGTTAACAGTTGTCCTGCTGGGAATGCTAGTCTGGTTGGTCACTTGGGTAAGGTGCTGACTGCTGTGGCACAGGTAGTTTTTTTCCCCTAAGGCATGATGCTTTGGCACGGAGCAAGTATCCTGTTCCCTAACAACTTTTACCTAATGATTTTAGTGTCCACTGATGATTCTTGCCTGCCTGTGTTATATCAGACCCTCCCTTCTTTTAGTTGAAGTATGTCTTAAGTGTTCAGTTTACTGAATTTTAAAAATTGTACATACCCATGTAACCACCACCCCAAACAGGGTGTCAACATTCCATCACTCCACAACATTGCAGGCACTTCCCTATCCTTCCCCCAGCCCTTTCTGACTTCTGTAACTTTAGTTTTGTTTGTCTTTATTTTTCATATAAGTGAAATCATGTGATGTATATTTTGTTGAGCCTAGCATCTTTTGCTAATAGAATTATTTTGAGATTCACCCACACTGTTGCACGTGCCCACAGAGCATTCCATTTTGTTGCTGAGCAGGAGGTCATTGTATGGACATGCCACAGTCTGTCTGTTCTCCTGATGCTGGACTTTTTAGCTGTTGTAAGATTGCTATGAATGTTCTTGTATATATCCTTTGTGGACATATATTTTCATTTCTCTTGAGTAAACACCTAGGAGTGGAATTGCTGGGCCATAGGATAGATGTATGTTTAATTTATAAGAATTGGCTGGAGTGGCTCTGACGTTTGACGTAGCCACCAGCAGCGTCAGAAGGCTCTGGTTGCTCCATACCCTCACTTTTGATGTTGTCAGCCTTCATTTCAGCCTTTCTAATGGGTGTGAAATGTTTGTCATTATTGCTTTAGTTTGCATTTCTCTGATGACTAATGGTGTTGAGCACCTTGACTTTTTCATTGTTTATCTGTTCAGGGAATGAGTTAAGTGAAGATTAAAAGATTTTTCGCAGTGCATCAGTTTCCTAGGGCTCCCATAAAAAAGTACCACAAACTGAGTGGCTTAAAACAAATTATCTTACAATTCTGGAGGCCAGAGGCCTGATATCAAGGTGTCCCAGGGCTGTGCTCCCTCTGAAACCTGTAGGGGAGAGTCTTTCTTTGATTCTTCTAGCTTCTGGCATCTGCCAGCCCTCGGTGTTCCTTGACTTCTAGATGCATCACTCCTATCTCTGCCTCCATCATCACGTGGCTGTCCTCTCTCATGTGTCTTCATGACATCTGTGCCCTGTATGTGTGTTTTGTCTTTTTTTAAATATTTTTTTGTTTTGCAGGAGGAGGGGAGGTTATTATGCTTGTTTGTTTTTGAGTGGAGGTACTGAGGATTGAACCCAGGCCTTGTGCATGCTAGGCACCCGTCCACCGCTGAGCTATATACCCTCCCCTCTATTTTGCCTTTTTGCAACTTAAAAAAAAAAACACACTTTTTTCCCTTACCTCAGGGTGTCTTCTTAGATTACATGAACTGGTAGGTCTTCTCCTGCACAGTGTGAAGTCTTACATCTGTCAGTGAGCTCTTTGGCTTGCTCTACTCACATTTAATGTCTTGTCCTACTAAACGGGTAATGTGAGGCAAGGTGGGAACCCCACTCAGTGGCCACAAACCAGGCTGCTGAGGGACTGGAGGTTGAGAAACTCATCTTTGTGGAGCCCTTGTGCCCTGTGGGTCTGGCCTCAGGTGCTGCTGTTGGCTGAACATTCGTCACTGAGCCATTCTCCTGTCTTAAAGAGACTCCCTGAGGGTGCTGGAGCCCTCCCCTGCACGTGTATATACATAAACTTTTTAGAGACATTTGGAGTTGTTGGATGAATCACTAGCATCTACAGGGGAAAGACTTTTTATTTTCTCATAGTTGTCTAAATAATTCAGTAGAACAAGATTAGAACAGTAACTTGTGTTAAGGTTCTGAAGACTGTGTATTTTTTTAAAGCACAGATTTTCCTCTTTTTAAAAAAATAGATGATAGGTACACACGGTGCAAAATTCAAAAGAAAAGATAAACAGTAAAAAAGTAGTTCTCCCATTTCTGTTTCTTAGCTTAACAGTTTCTTGTTTCTTTTTCCGTATGCAAGTGTATATAAATTTACACACAAGTGGTAACATGCTGGGAGCACTATTCTAGCTCTTTAAATATTTTTTCCATTACATCTTAGACATGATTTTGTGTTGATGAAGTGTATCACTGCCTTTTTTTAATGATTGCAGATCATTCTGGAGTAGAGATGTGTCTTAATTTATGTCATCAGATATTACTGATAGACATTTTAGGTCATTTCTAATCTTTGGCTGCTTGAGCAAAAAAGAATTCTGATGTAAGTTGGTTTGCTTCTCTGTTACAGAACCACACACTTTTTTTTTTTTTGAACCACACTTTTTTGAAGTCAATTTCAAGATGATTTTTAAAACTTTAATTTAATTTTTTGGGGGGTAATTTGGCTTATTTGTTTATTTTTAGAGGAGGTTCTGGGGATTGAACTCAGGACCTTGTGCATGCTAAGCATGTGCTCTACCCCTTGAGCTCTATCCTCCCCTCCAGAAGCTAATTTCAAATATTCCTGATGGTTACTCAATAATAAATAACAAAATTGGGTTTCTGCTATTGGGAATATAAAGAAAACTCACGTTGTAAATTTTATGAATGGAAGTATTTTACTTTGACAAAACACTCATGCTTGTCTTTAGGCCATAAATTAGCATGATGGGCTCACATTTGGAAAGGAGGTCCGATCAGGTATACCTTCTGACACTGTAGCAGGGCATTTGGAATATTGTAATAGACATTGGTTTATCCCACTGTATCACCCGCTGTAACACACTATACTGCTTTGTGAATGCTGGGAAGACAGGTGGGGAGACCGGCTTCCTTCTGCCTTGTAATTGTATAGCCATTCTTCATGTATGGACTCCTGTGCCTGCTCCCTTCACTGATGTGGTGGGAAAGCACTGGCTTCTGTCATGGGAAACTCTTAGATTGGCTCCATCAGCCAGTCCTCTGGGCAGATTGTGAGGTGCTGTGACCCTGCCTTGGAGTCAGGACCACGTGTTTGTGTCCAGAGTGACCTTGGGCAAGTTGCATCAGCTCTCAACCTCAACATCTTCTTGTGAATCAGGTTAACCTCACCTCATTCCCGTATGGTTAGGAGAAACTGATGCAGCATGAGAAAGAACTGGAAACTTAACGCAGGGCTGTATTTCATCATTTCTAAGATGCATATTTTTTCTCATTGGTGTCTCTGAAGTCATGACACGTGTAATGGAAGGCATCTCGCTGCAATAATTAGCAGGTTTGTTTCTTCCTGTATTAAATAATGTTAAGTCTCACAAACAGTGATGGCAGTGGTCATTATTAGGCCAGTGAGTTACAGGTCAGGAACTGACAGGAGAAGCTGGATGTCTCCGAAGAGTCCCCTTCAGAGTGGGAAGAGGTGGGAGCCCACATCCGCCTGCTGGGTGCTTGCATTTCTCTTGTCTGGCCCTGAAAGCTTGTTTGTGCTCCTCCCACCCAAAGCAGCAGATCCTTTCCATCAGGGCTGGGGTCACTTATATCATACTGTCTTTGGCCACTACTTGGGTTGGAATGTTGGTGTTAGTAAGAAGGAAGGAAGAACAATATTCCTTCTCCACAACCCCTGCTGCATGGCCTTCTCCTCCATAGTCACCCGGGGCAGGAGTCCCTGGGGTCTGTTCTGTCTTTTTCTTTAGTGGAAAGTGTGGGCATCGAGATGTGTTTTTGGCCCGTGATGGCCCCGCATGATGCGTTTCACACTCCCCTATGGCTTGTCTCTGTGTTGTTCCTCCTGGCTCATTCTCACTTCCCGGCACAGTGTGTGGACCGCTGATACTACCTGAGGTGTTTGTAGCGGGCACATGGACACTCTTCCTTCCTCCCTTTCTTCCTTTCCTTCTTTCCTTCTTCATTTATTCATTCACTCATTCAAAAAAAAATTTTTTTTTTAATTTTGAGGGAAGGGAATTAGGGTTAATTTTTTTATGGAGGCACTGGGGATTGAACCCAGGGCCTCATGCATGCTAGGCATGCGCTCTACCACTGAGCTATACCCTCCCCCCACATTTTTATTATAATAGTTCATCCAGCAGCAAACATTGAGCAGCTGCCCCAGGCTTACCATGGTTGCAGGTCCATACAAAATGATGTGTTAGGTCTGTCTTTTGTAATAGTTTGAAAAATTTTAACCTACAGAGAAATGGTAAGATTACAATAAATTCCCATATCTTTCATACACATTCACCCATCATTGACATTTTGTCTCATCTGCTTTGTCTTTCTCACTCTATAATCCATACATATACATATGATACCTGAATTCTTTTTATTTTAATTTAGCCATTTGAGAGTAAGTTGCAGTAAGTGCCCTTCACACCTAGATATTGCAGCATTTATCTCCTAAGAATAAGGATTTTATTCTCTTAACCATAGTGAAATTGTCAAAATCAGGAAATGTAATAGTGTTACAAAGCTGTTGCCTTAAGTATATGTGTTTATAGTTTTCCCAATACCATCCTTTAAAGCAACTTTTTCCTCACTCTAGGATCCAATTCATGGCCACACAATGCGTTCAACTGCCATATCTCTTTGGGTTCATTTCTTTTTCAAGAGTATAGGTCTACTGTTTTACAGAAGACCCTTTAATTTGAGTTTTCCAGTTACTTTCCTTTTGATACAAGTGACGCTAGTTTTCCATTTGTGGTCAAGCGAAGTTTCCTTTTAAAATAATTTATTAAAATTAACAAGTGAGTCCATTTAAAGAAAAATAGGAAGTAAGTAATAGTACAAGAGATGCAAGGAACTGATAAAAAACAGTGACTGCAGTATATGAATGACCGAAATTTGGAACATCTGTACAGACTTTCCAGATTGTCAGAATGTCATCCTCTCTGGGACCTTGGTGGCGGGAGAGGCCAGGGCAGCCTGCAGCCCTGCTCAGGCCCTGAGTCTGTGAGCTGCCAGTGGTTGTGGCAGCCCCGGTGGGGCCTCTGCTCCCACCGCCGGCAGTCCCTTGCCTCGCAAAGCAGGACTTGGATTTCCACCCCGTCCCACGGATGGCATTTTCCTGCCTGCCCCTTCTACTTCAATTCTCTAAGCTTTAAAGTCTTAAGTTCTGACTTGCCTTGAAGCCTTTCCTATGGGGAGCAGATTAGTCACACGGACTGCACTCTGCCATTAATAGAATCCTACTTTTTCCAAAGGGATTTTTACTTTTTGTTTTTATTTATTCATTTATTCGTGTGTGTGTGTGTGTGTGTATTGAGGTATGACTGACTGACCAAAAAAGCTGTACATATATAATGTATATGTATTAATGAGTTTGAAGGTAAGTGTACCCCCAAGAAACGGTCCCCATATACGATGCTCTGAAATTATCCATCACCTCTAGAAGTTTCCTCCTCCCCTCTTTTTTTTCTTTTGATATGAACGTAAGATCTACCTTCTTAAAATACGTTAAGTATACAATGCAGTGTTAACTACAGACACTGTGCTGTATAGTAGATCTTCAGGAATTACTCATCTTTATGCATAAGTGAAGTGTCCCTTTTGACCAGCACCTCCCCAATTCCCCCTCCCCCCAGCCCCTGGTAACCACCAGTCTACTTTCTACTTCTGTGAGTTTGATTATTTTAGATTTCTCATATGAGTGGGATCATATATATTCTTCTGGGTCTGGCTTATTTCACTTAGCATATTGTCTTCCAAGTTCATCCATGTGGTAGCAAATGGCAAGATTTCCTTCTTTTTTTAAGGGAAAAAATGTCTGTATATACACCACATTTTCTTTATCCATTTTTCCATTGATGGACATTAAGGTTGGTTTGTGGGGTTTTTTTTTGGAATGATGTAATGTATCTTTTCTTTGATGAGGCTAATGTCTTAGGTCTCCAACTAGGCTCCAAGTTCTAGGAGGGTGGGGATGCTGTCTCCTAGGAGTTCCCCAAAGCGCGGAGTTCCTGGCCTTGAATACAGAAGATGTTCAGGAAACGCAGCCTCTCTTTTCCATTCTCACTGCCTCTCAGGCCTGTGTTACTGTTTGCTTGGACCCCTGTAGTTACCCCTTCACTGGTGCATCACTTTTCTCTAATGCTGATCCAGTGTTCTGGAAATGGTATGAATCTAATTCAGTCACACCCGTGCTTTCCGCCACCCCAAATATCTACTTAAAACCTTTCATTACCTACAGGAGTGTTTTTCAAATTAGGGACACAGACCCCTAGGAGTCTTCAAAACTATATCAAGGTGACTGTAAGTTCTACAAGGATCTCTTGATCTTGAGTTTTGGTTTTAATGATAATCTTCAAGAGGTTTTTTAATATCAGCTTATACTGGATTATCTGGTTCACTACTTTATAACCGATCCTACTGTACGATTTCAGTGCCTGCATTTCTGTTTGATTTGCTTTGGTGACAAGAGAACATCCACAGTGATAGGGTTTTAACTGTTCACGCAGTATGTTTCCCATGCTCTGTGTGTGTGTGTGTGTTTGTGTGTGTGTGTGTGTGTGTGAGTTTGCAGCTTTGAGAAGCACTGGGCCGTGGGCTGAAACTGTACTCCTTAACTCAGTGTACAGGGACCTCCATGCTCACACTCATGTAACCTCTCCAGCCTCAAGTCTTACCTCTGTCCGTGCTCATCCAGTGTGACGGCTTCCTCCCTGATCCCACAGCCTCAGTCCTCAGGGTACCCACTGAATTCCTTTCATCTCTTCAGACTCAACTCTGTCCTGTCCTCTCGGACGCCTTCTCAGACTGCGACATTTCCTCCCTAGTCTCTGTAGTTCCTCGAATGCCCTTGGTGACAGTGTTTATCTCATTGATGCCATCAAGCATCCATCTGTCTGTCTTCCTGGCAGACAGTGAGCCCCAGGGGACAGGGCTGTCCTCCCTGCCTTTCTGTGCCTAATACACACTTGTCACATGATTTTGTCTAACCTGGAGGCTCTGAGCTCTCTTCCCATGATAGCCTCGATCACATGTCCTAGGGAGCCGGGGGTTTGCTGCTCTGAGAGATTGTCTAGCATCCTGTCATGTGTATACTAGATGCTCAATTAACATCTTCTGATTTCTCTGCTCAAGACTGAGATCAAGGGTAATTTTCTTCCCTTATGGACAAATGTTTTTGAAAAGGAAAAAAATTAGAACTGTCAATTAAGATGCCAAAAAAGCTTTGCTGACATATTATTTTGCAGTTTTCCTTAAAATCTGCCTCACTTGGTTACAGCATCAGAGTGTTTGCTGAAATACATTGCAAGAATTGCTTATGGACTATTCTGGACACACAAAGTTTCCTTGAATTATTTTCTCAGTGCAGGCTACTCTCATGCTCACTTGGCACTGCCACCATTTTTTGTGATGTCTCTGGTTATACTTATTGCACAGTACTTTTCAGAGCCAACCCCCTCAGAGCCTCTGAGCCTGTTCTGCCAGCCATGCAATTTGGCTGCCAAAGGGAACCGCCCTCACAGCCTCTGTGGTCGACTCACTGTATGATGCTTGTGTTCCCGGGGGCCGCTGGGCAAATGAATTGGCTTGAACTTGAACCCTCTTCTCTCTCCTGTGCTTGTTTGTGTATGATAAACTTTCTGAAGATGTTTGAAAAGTAAATGTTTGAATTGCGCATCCTTATTTGATTGACCTTTTGCACTCCCCGCACTGTCTTGTTGGACTAGAGAGGGGCTGCTTGGCTGGCTTGCTGGGGGCAGGAGAGACTTGGAGCTGCTGCCTTGAGAAGGCACCCTAGTGGCTCTCTGCGTCTTGACTGTTTCCTAATATTCCTCTGGCAGAGACTGGCTGTTGTGTAGAAATTAACTTAATGGGAGTTTTTCGCAAGTAGAACCCTGCATCGTCTCCCCTGAGAATCACAACGAAGGGCATGTAACCCCTGGGGATTCTGTTGTCTCAGATCTGATACCTGAGCAGGGGAAGAGTGACAACCAGTTTATAAAAATGACACTTTCCACTATTATACATGTAATATACACTCAAGGCAGAAAAGATGCAAGATTCAGAAATTCACAAATAAAAAGGCACAATTTCAACACCCTGAGGCGGCTGCCAGTGCCTCTTTCCTATATTTCCTTCCACACTTCCCCTCTGCACATTTATGGATTTGTTTTACAAGTGTCGCGTACTGTTTCTTTCACTCCTCAATAGAGCATGAACATCTCACCATGTCAATATTTATTCCTTTACCATATGTAGAGAGCACATTTTACTTAACCAGTCCCTTGTTGGACATCGGGTTTGGTTCTAATCTTGTTATTATAGTTATCTTGTGATAAACATCTTTATTTGTGCGTCTTCCCTGGCATCTCTTTTATAATTTCCTGAGGATAAATTCTGAGAAATAGAATTCTTGCATCAAAGAGAATGTACATTTTTTAAAACACCAAAATACAAATAGATCGATTTAGCAAATGTCATCCACGTAGAATATGAAAGCTAAATCTGGGGAGTAGGGTAAGCTCAGTGGTAGAGCGCATGCTTAGCATGCATGAGGTCCTGGGTTTGGTCCCCAGTACCTCCACTAAAAACATACATACACTTAATTACCCCCTCCCCCCCAAAATGAAAGCTAGATCTCCAATCCCACAACCACTGTGAATAGCTGGCGACTCTCCTTTAAAATTTCTGTCTGCTTTGCTGTGGATGACATCACGTCACACATGTTGGGAAGCAGTATCAGACCATAGACTTTGGAGCCACGCTGCCTGGGTTCTGAGTCCTGTTTTACCACCAACCTGCTGTGTGACCTTGTCAAGTCACTTTAGCTCTCCTTGCCTCAGTTTTCTCATCTACACAATGGGGACAATAGATGTACCCACCTCATAAAGTTGTAAGGAAAAATGAACTACTCTAGGTAGAGAGCTTAGCATAGCCCCTGGCACACAGCAAGTGCTTGCGGTTATTTCATCTAGTTTTTCACTTAGCAAGTCACCCTGCACATGGATGAACATGGATCCAGCTACTCTTTTTAGTGGCTGTGTAGTATTCCATTATAAGACTGCATGTGTGTGTGTGTGTGTTTTCCTCCAGTCTCCTGCTCTTGCTATTTACCTCCTTGTGATAAATTCCTCGAGCTGGGGTTGATGGGGGTGTTCACTTTTAAAGGCTTTTTAAGTATACGAATATCTAAATTACATCTTCAGAGAGAATAGCTAGCACGCCTGCTTGGCAGGGAAGCCACTGGGTTTTTAAGAAAAAAGTGTTGTGCTTTGCTGGGTGGCTTCATCTTGTCACCTGGGTATAACTGGAATTGTGAGAACAATGGACAACGTAGACTTTATTGCTGAACTTGATTGGCCGAGACCCCCACCGCTGTTGTGCAGTGCCGCTGCATGAGAGGCCAGGAGTTCCAAAACAGCCTTGTCACTGTCGCCCTCTTAGCCTCTCTTGTAAGACATACAATACAGGGAAATTATCCAAAAGCAAAGAAGGGCTGGTTCAGTTTACTGTTTTCTATTGTTTTGTCCTGATTTCCCCTACTCTTTGTAATGTTTTAATTGGAAATGTAATTCATGCAAAAACTTGCAACTAGTTAAAAAAAAGAAAGTTTAGCATGAAAAAATAAATCACCTACCTCCCCCAGATCCTAGTCTTCCTCCTTGAGGCAACCGATGTTACCAATTTTTTTGTGTGTCTGTGTAGAAATATTTTTACTCCTGTGTGAATATATAGCTGTGTCCTAACTGTTTTCTAGAAGTAAGAGTGTACTGAAGCCTTCTTCTGCACTTTGCTTTTTTTTCACATAGCAGCGTAGAAGGGTTTTTGTTTTCCATAAACTGTCTGAAGGGTATTTCGTGTTAATACCCTTCAATGGTCAATGAGCACGTTACTAAATGATTGAAGGACTGCTTCTTGTCATATGTAGGGGGACAGTTATTCTCTGACCAGCTGCCAATCCTCTCCCACAAATTCCCATGGAAGTGAAATGAAACAGTTACTTCTTTTTTTTTAAATTAAATTTAATTTATTTACTTTTTAAAACAATAAAAAAAAACTGATGGAAGTACTGGGGATTGAACTCAGGACCTCCTGCATGCTAAGCACACGCTCTACCACTGAGCTCTACCCTCCCCTGAAACAGTTACTTCTGTCCTGCCCATTGCTTAACGCAGACCAGACCCAGAGCAGAAGTGGGCAGGACTTGGCATTTCAAGATCGAGTTTGGCAGCTGACTGACTCACAGAGTGTCGCTGAAGGGAGACAGTCTCCCTTCTGGGCCCTGGTTTCCTCATTTTTAAAGTGAAGAACTACGGTCTAGGATCACAGGTGAGTGAGCCACACAAGGTCAAGGCCTTTGTCACTCTCCCCACCGCAGGCCTCACTCCCAGAACAGCATGCAGAGGGCCGATGGGCACGTGCTCCCTGCCAGCTCCAACACCCCCTTCCTCTGTGTCCTCCGGGCCACCTCCATCGTCTGCAGGGTCCTTCAGCGAGGAGACTGGCTCTGCCAGGACAGTGGTCCCTGACCTCGCAGAGTCCATAGTCACGGACAGACCCTGGAAGAGAAGAGGAGGAGGGCCTTCTGAGAGCCCAAGCTGTCCTTTCGCAGCAGCCGGCCGGCTGGTTTGTGTCTCCATTGTTCTGGGTGTCTGTTTTTTAAGTGGCCTGTTTCATTGCAGGAGAGGCACTCACGCCAGTCGTTCTCACCCTGCCACCCGCAGACCTCAATGCCAAACTAATGAGATGATGACAGCTCCTAGTCTGGTGTATAAACTGCATTAAGTGCTCATGCAGATCAGTCCATTTAATCCTCCCAATTGCCTTCTGAAGTGGGTACATGTTATCACCTCAGAGAGGTTAGGTCACTTGGGCAAGCTCACACAGCTAATAAGTAGCAGAACTACAAACCCTGCTGTGTGACTCCCGTGCCATGAACAAGGGGGACTTGGTGAGGGTGGAGGGGGTGGGTTCACGTCTCACTTCGGCTTTGCCTGTAAACTATCCTGTGCGACTGTGGACCAATCCCTTCTCTTTGGTTCTCAGTTTTCCCACTTGAACCATGAGAAAGGATTATATCATCTCTCAGGCTTCGAGTTCTGCACGTTAGAATTCTGGGACGTTTGTGCTATTTTGATGCCAGGAGACACATGGCATATTCAAAGGGTTTTAATAGAAAAGGGTCTAATAAAGGGACTAGTTCCAGAGGCATGGGAACCCAACAAAGGATGGGGAGGTCCTCGGGGGCCATGACCAACACACGGCTGTTCCCACCACTGAGCCTGGAAGGAGCGGGAGAGGCAGTGGAGTTAGTGGAGTTCAGGGAAAGCTGGACGCATGGGAGAGGGCTTGCTGGGAGCTGTGGCCTTTGCTGGAGGGAGGCAGCCCCTGCCAGAACCGGAAGTGGCCCCGGGCCCCCCACCCAGCCCCCAGGTGTTTCCTCCACACCCACCACCCAGGAATGGCAGCCAGGTGGTTGGAAATCCAGGGGATAGTGTGCAGTGTGTTCACCCCTGCTCAGAGCAGGCTGGTGTGTGCAGGGAGCAGACAGGAACCAGCAAAGGGAATTTGCCGGGGTCCTAGTCTGTCCCTTGAGGGAGGAGTGCAGTTAGTTACATAACTGACAGGTGCCTGCTAAATGGCGGCGATACAGCAGTAAGAAGCCCCCTGCTGCCTGCCACGGGCCTGGGGAAGCAGCAGGCATCCCATGTCCCAGGCTTTGCTTTTCAAAATGGGCAGAGAAGCCGGCAGGCTCAGCTCTCCTCTGATTCACGGAGCTAGTTCTCATGATCCTGAATCACATTTCCACCTTTCCCAGCATCCTTTCCTACAAGATGAATTGGGCAGAATGGTTACTGCAACAAGAATTTCCTTAGAAATAAATGTCCTTGCTCAGTGAGAATTCATCTTAGGCTCTCAATTCCAGGGAGAAAAGGATTTTAGGCCACTCCAAAAACTCAAGCGAGAGGGATTGGTAGAGGAGAAATAATCATGTTTGGAGGCTGCAACTTGTAATTGTAGCAGAGTGACTTTGCTAGTGATTTCTGGAGACTGTCTTCTGGGAACTGACCATGCCTGCCTTTCAAGTCTCCCTTCCTCTACCCACCATTCAGGTGTTGCTTCAAGATCTACTTGGAAGCAGCCTCCAGGGCTGCCTGGTCCCTCCTCTCCCAGCCCCATGAGTCTGCTCTACACTGAGTCACCCACATGCTGGGCAGTTGGACACTGAGTTTTTTGCCAAGGTCTCTTTCAGCAACAGCATTCAGCCTGGTTGTTTCCAAACATGCAGTGGGCATGCTGGGAGCACAGTGTGGCTTCTCTCCCCACCCGGTAAGGGAGGATCGATGGTCATAGACTTCCTATCAGTACATGTTAGCAGCTTTAAAAAACATTCTGCTTTGATTCACAATCTGCGCTTTTGGGTCCATCTCTTAAGAAATGAAAGATTTGCGCTGTGGATGAAAACATTCCTGACAAATCAGTAACAGGATTTAGGTCAGAAACGCAACTCAGACTGACTAGAGCAAACATGAGAATTTATTAGCTCATGTGACATAAAAAGTCAAGGAGTCCAGGGGATCATGTGCTGCTGTTTGCTCTTCTCTTGATGGGAAGATACACACCAGCATCTCCAGGCTTTCATCTTAACCTGCCAGGACACCAGTGTCCTCTCTTCATTAGAGGTCACAGCTGTTCTAGGATTGAGTCTCTGGCTCTTATTGGGCCACATGCTCATCCTGGACCTGATCACTGTGGCTAGAGGGATGGAAGAAGCCGATTGGTTGGGCCTTGGTCACATGCTATCTCCTGGAGCTGGGGAATAAGGCCATCCCCACATGGACCACACTGGGAGGTGGGAGGGGCTCCGTGGGGATACCTGGAGTGCTCCTGCCTAAAGAAGGGTGCATGTTGGGTGAGCAGAGACTCGTGAAATCCTTGACTTCCTCAAAGCATCACATGAAAAAGTGAGAAGCCAAACAGATGACCAGCTCTGGAAGAATGGCTTAAATTGTGGCTTATTCATAAGATGGAATATTATGCAACCACTAAAACATATTAAAATTAAATCTATGGAGAAAATTTAATGGTGGGATTTATGCTAGAATGATTTGAAAAAATAGGTTACAAGGTGTATATGCAGTATGGTTTCAACTGGGTAAAAATCTATACGCTTTGAAAAATGCCATAAGAAAATATAGTGAAATGTTCACAGTAATTATCTGACAGTGATATGGGTAAATTTCATTCTGTGATCTTTTTCTTTTCCTTTTTCCTTTTTATATATTAAAGTGCTCATTCTATGCATGCCTAAGGAACAAATCCTAACTTAAAATCCAGGTTGCAACATAACTTCCACTTGACCAGTGTGTGGCTGTGCTGCAGCCAAGTGGGGACAAGAATTGGGGGTGAGGTGGAGACAAGGATGGAGGGTGGCATGGAGGGGAGCGGAGGGAGGCAGCTTTGCCAAGTCCACGGCTGTGAGCCTGGAAGAAAGCGGCAGGCAGGTTTGTGCCCAGCTGCAGGTGACTGCGGGAGGTGTGGCTGGGGAATGGCAGTAACTCTTAGTTCCCTGGACAGGCAGCCCAGCTCCATTCTTTTAAAACCTCGTCCATTCATTTGTTCATTCAGTCACTCATTCGTTCAGTAGATGAGTGCCCCTGGGCGCGAGGGGGCGTGGAAGGAAACAAGGCATGTCCCCGACCCCTGAAGTTCACAGGCCCGTGTGAGGACGCGCATGCGCGCGCGCGGCTACTGCGGGCTCGCCGCGTATCGTGGGCCTGGAGACCCGTGATCACTGGCAGAGGTGCTTTTGAGAGGAAGCTGACACACTGTGAGGACGCAGCAGCCGATTCTGAGCGAGGGCCGTGGATCGTCTGCAGGTAAGCTGAGGCACAGGAGGACCGCACTTGGCATGAGAGGGAGTGTTAGACAGTAAGTAAGCCTGGGCGCTGTGTCCCCGTCTCTGAGCGAGGGGCTGAGGGTACCAGGCCCTGGATGGAGACTGACTGGGGATGTGGGGGAGACCAGGGAAAGCTGAAGGGGGCACATGGGTCAGGGGAGTCAGCTCCAGGGAGGCGGTGGAGGGGAACAAGGAGTTGTGAGGGTGGCAGGCTTCTGCTCAGAACAGGTGAGGCAGAGAGCAGCCCAGCAGTTAGCAGAGAGGTGGCCTCCCGCTCAGGGGTCCAGCTTTCCTCTGCAGCAAACAGTCCCAAGCTCTGAGACCCAGGGTAAGCTCTGGTTTTCTCATCTGGAAGAGGGGACTTCATCCTGCTCTCCTTGGGGAGTACCTGCGCCAGCATCAGGTAGACAAAAGGTGCACAGTTTCCAGGAAGAGGATGGGAGACAAACCTGGGACCACATCCCAGATGACACCTTGGCCTCAGCCATACCAGAAGGCAGGTCAGTGGGGCAGGTTGTATTTTCTAAAGAGAGCCACGATTGTCTCCCATCCTGTGTATTTTCTTGTAATATGACCTTGGCACTCTGCATGCCTTCTGGAGGTAGGTAATGAAGCTTCTGCCGGCTCCGCTCCTGTCCTTTCTCCCTCCCTGACTGGGTATACTCACCCTTGGAACCCAGCTGTCTGTTGTTACAGTGATCTGTAGGCTTTGATGTTACTACTATGACTCATAGAAGGCTCAGATAATGCATTTTTAGTAATAAGGTATTTTTAAATTGGTATGCACTTTTTTTTTTAGATATAATGCTATTATTACACACTTACTAGACTACCGCAGAGTGTAAAAATAACTTTTATATGCACTGGGAAACCAAAAAATTCATGTGAGTCGCTTTATTGCAATATTTGCTTTATGGCAGCGATCTGGAACTGAACCTGCAGTGTCTCTGTTGTATGCCTGTATAAGTGACATCGTACCATACTTGTCTTTCTCTACTTGACATTTTTCATTTAGCATAATGCCCCCAAGGATCATCCATAATGCTGCAAATAGCAGGTTTTTTCTTTTTAGTGGTTGAGTAATATTCCATTATACACGTGGAATATTCCAATATATATGGGAAATTACATATATTTCATTTTAAAAATCTATTTATATTTATATTCTTTTTCAGATTCTTTTTCACTATAGGCTATCACAAGATATTGAATATAGTTCCCTGTGCTATACAGTAGGTCCTTACTGTTTATTTTATAGATAGTAGTTTGTATGTGATCCATTTTAAGTTAATTTTTGTGACGGATATACAAGGTCTGTGTCTCAATTCATTTTTTTGCCTGTGGATATCTTGCTGTTCCAGCACCACTTGTTGAAAAGACTATCTTTTCTTCATTGTGTTGCTCTTTTGTCAAAGTTCAGTTGACTATATTTATAGGGAGTCTATTTCAGGGCTCTCAACTCTGTTCCATTGAATTTGTCTTTGTCTGTTCTTTTGCCAGTACCACACTGTCTTGATTACTGCCGCTTTATAGTACATCTTCAAGTTAAGTAGTGTCAGTCCCCCAATTTTGTTCTTCTTCCTTCAATACTGAGTTGGTTATCCTCGGTCTTTTGCGTCTCCATATAAACTTCAGTCTCAGTTGGCTGATACACAATTTCTTGCTGGGATTGTATTGAATACGTAGATCAAGTCGGGAAGAACTGACATACGGACAATATTTGTCTATCTATGAACACAGAATGTCTCCCCATTTATTTAGTTGTTCTTTGATTTCTTTCATCAGAGTTTTGTAGTTTTCCTCATATAGATCTTGCACATATTTTGTTAGATTTATATAGAAGTATTTAATTTGGGGGGCCTGCTAATGTAAACAACTTTTTATTTTGTAATTATGTTTTTAATTTCAAATTCCACTTGTTCATTGCTGGTATGGAGGAAAGCAACTGAATTGTATATTAACCTTATATCCTACAACCTTGCTATGATTGTATATTAGTTCCAGGAGTTTTTTTGTCCATTCTTTTGGTTTTCCACATCAGAACAATCACTTTTTAAAACTTATACCCTACTTTGCTCCTAAACTCTCATCTACCCAGTGAGAGATTTTGTGGGGAGAGGAGGGTCTGAGGAGGGAGAGAACCATCATCCTATGAAAGTGCACAATAATTGTAAAACACACTTGGGAGAAAATATGCACCTTAGGTAATTCTTCTAGAAACACAGTGCACCCTAAACTGCTTCTTGAAATAAAAGATGTATCCATGTTGGGGCTTGGTGGTCTCGCGCTGGGAGCTAAGACCTTGGCTGTCTGGGTTGCTGTGGGTGTCAGGGCTGCTCCAGATCTTTGGGAGGCAAAAGCCTGGTGATCTGGGACTGGAGAGTCAGCAGTGGCAGCCCCTCTCCATGCTGGGTCATTTCCAAGCAGCCAGGGCTGGGGCTACAGGAGTCTCCAGTCCATGGGCCTGCAAACTGGTGCTAGTACCTTTCCTCTGTGTTTGGCAAAAAACAGCAGCTTCTACGCATGAAAGAGCCAAAACCCCCAAAAATCTACCCACCCCACCCCACCCCCAGCAAAAAACAAAACACCTGAGGCTATCAAAAACATCCGTTTTTACAGTAGACACCTGTTGTTCTCACATGGGGGGATTCTGACTCACAGTACCTTGATGTCTCTTTGGAGAACTAGCCTTTCCCAACTCTTAGCGCAAGGGACAGACTTTTCTGTCCTAGGGCTCCAGAGGGGGTCATGTGACTTGGCTTGACCAATCAGCATATCCCACTGGCTTGGCCTCGTGATTGGTGGGCTGGGAGTCCAGCTGGTCCAATGAGAGCCTCCTCAGGACTACTGCTAGAATTTACTTGGAACCAGGCCGGCCCAACCTTTCTATTGGGGTTGCCAAACTTAGGATGTCATCCTAGAGCTGGGTTTGGAAGGGAGGCACCCAGAGGAGGGCCTGGGGAGCCTGCCTGAGATGAAGGTACCACAGAGGAGAGCACAGACAAGAGGTGGGAGAGAAATTGGGGTGTGATATGGTTGCCTGAGGCCCTGGGTCATATTGTAGTGGAAGGCAGCTATGTCTTGGCATTTCTAGTTACATGAGCCAGTAAATCCCCTTTTATATTTAATCCAATTTGAGTGGTTTTTGTCACTTAAAAGTAAAAGAGCCTAAACTACTATCCTCTAAGAACAGTGCAGAGGGCTGCGTGCAGCAGACCTAGTTCTGGGAAGACAAACTCTGAGGAGAGAAGCCAGGTCTATGCCTTTCACTCTTTCCTAGAGCCTAAGCCTCCTTCCCAACTCCCTCCTAACTCCCTAACACTCATACCTGGGGCTGTCCTGTAAAACCCTCTGAGCCCAGTTACCTGCCTGCAGCCCTGCCCCATGGTAGTGCTGAGCAGCACCTACCAGATACATGGCTGCTTGGGCGTCCATCTGTCTGTCTCCTCCAGGAGAATGTGAGTCCTGGGGGAGCTGGAGTCCAGTCTGAACCTCCTTCCCCTGCAGGCTCTGGCACCCTGCCTGCCACTCACCAGCTGCTCAGTGAATTGATTGGAAAAAGGAAAGGAGCCTATCAGGAGACCGGATCACCTAGAAATCTGAACACAGGCTGACCTGGGACTAGGAAAAAGCACCTGACTTGGAGTCCAAAAATAAAGGAAGGCATCCTGGCCCTGCACTTATTCAGTGATTTGCTTGGGCCTCTTTGAGCTCCAGCTGCTTCTACCCATGGCAGGAGGATCATGAGCCTGGCCCTGGAAGTGTCAGTGCAAATGCTCCTGTGGCCAGCAGGGGGCGCTAAAACAAGCCCCTGTTCACTGGCCCTGTGCTACATACTGTATCTGTGAAGTCTCGCTTATCTTACTCTGCTGCTGGATTGGGAAGGCTGTAGTATTAGCCCCATTTTACAGATGACGAAACTGAGGCACAGCAAGATGAAGTCACTTGTCCAATACCACACAGCTAGTCAGCAAAGAAGGCTGCACTTGAGCCCAGATCTGCTGACCCCAGAGTCCTTTGTTTTAGCTTTTAGGCTCTGCTGTTAGAGGCAATTTAGAACCTGTCCCAGGCTCTGGACTCCCTGAGATAAAGGCCTTCCATGCTCATGTCTCAGCTGGCATCCGGTCCTGGTGGTGTGCAAAGCCAGGCCATTTCCAGTTTTGAAACTTACATATGTTAAAAAGTGAGGAAGCCTCAAAACAAATTTCTACCATTGTAGTGTACTTAATATGAATAGATTTAACAAATAATTGTTCCTAACACAGTGAAATTTAACTGTGCCAAGGTAATTAGCATAATCCTTTCAAAAATTTAATTTATAGGTCACTGAAGGCAGCATGGTCTGGTAACAGGACACAAGTTTCAAGATGGAGAATGTCACTACATTCCATCCTGTTCCTGTGACCCTTGCATAACAAGGGAGGGAAGGTCAAAGGCATGCAGTTGAGGCCCTTGTCATGGAACGGAGGATGGGCCCACCTCAGGCAGGGCTTGGGAGGGGCACCCAGGCGCCAAGCCAAGGCAGGTTCAGCCTAGCGCCTTCACCCCCATCATCTGCACCAAGGTTCCTGTCAGCCAGCGGCTTCCTGAGAATTTCCAGCCACCAGAAGGGGGCAGACTGTGACTTCTGAAGCCAGGACACAATGGGCCTGTGAGGAGGCAGGTGGAAGGAGATGGAGGTGCCAGGCCGCCACCTCAGGACAAGCTGGGCCGGGTGGGCTGGGCCTAGCTCCCTGAAAACTTCAGGTTGTGGTTTGGCTCCGAGGACCCCACCCCAACCCCGTGTCTTACGTGAGGTCACCTGGAGGCAGGGCAGCCAGGACAGCTCAAGGGTTGGCAGTCTGGCTGGGAGTTGGGGCTGGGGGCTTGTCTTGAAGCTGAAAATCAGACACACCACCTTTACCTGATTATGTATTTACTTGGGGTGGCTAGTGGGACTGGTGGAGATTTAGGGTGGGGTTAAGCCACCCTTAGGCCTGGACACTGCTCAGGGAGACCCTTCAGGCCTCAGAAACCTTCAGGGATGCCACACTGCCCTGTGTGGAAGGCACAGGGGCAAACCTTCGAAATGCCCTTGTGCATTGTGGCTCCAGGTGGGCAGAGCTGGGAGATGAGGGTGCCCCCTCCTGCTTCCTGACACCTGACCCACTGCTCCACAGCCACCACCAGTGCTGGTGGTCAACATGATGCCAAGGGCCAGTGGTGTGCTGGGTTTTCCTCGTGGGCTGGCCCTTCAGTGATAGGTTCTCCTTGGGGCCGGCAGCCAGCCTTCCAGACCTCAGTCCCTGCCCAGATTGAGTCCTTTGTGGATTCCCTGTGCCGAGCAGCCCAGGCTCTCAGATGGCGCAAACAAAGAGAATTTTAAAGTGACACAAGCTGGACATGCTTCTGCCCAGATTAAGGCAAGCTCCAGCTTTGGGCCTTTGAAAGGCACTTGATTTCCCGGAGTGAAGATGGATTTTCACAACAGAATTAAGAAAAGCCTCACCACCCAGCCTCACCCCCTGGGACAGGCCTCACTGTGTCACTGGGATTGTGGGGGAGGGTGGGGGCACCTGGTATTTCTCACATCCCCTCTGCACACACTGCCCCAGGCAGTGACACTAACGCCTGGACCTGTTTCTGCACCAAGTGTCCTGGCTCCATTCTGTCCTTCCCCTGCAGCAGATTCACCTTTTCCCAGCGCAAGTCCCACCAGGATAACCCTCTGCTTAAAGTCTCTGCATGACTCCTGCTGCCTCAGGACAGAGCCCAGGCCTTTACTGCCTCTGGGAAGCCCCGCCCACCTCTCCTGCCTTTGGCCACCTGCTTCCCGGGTCCTCCCTCCCACGCGCTGCCAGCCATGTGGACTGCTTCCCGTCTCATGAACCCTGACCTTGCCTTTGGTCCATCATGCCTTGCTCTGCCTCTGCCTGGACCCTCCTCTAGTGTGTGTGGCCAACTCCTCCCCATCCTTCAAGTGTCCACTTCAATGTGTGTCTCCTTATGAGAGACGGAGACCTCCCCTACCACCAGGACCCTCAGTCCTGTCCCCCAGCTCTGTGCTGTCATTATTACTCAAGGGCTGCCCTCCGAACCTGCAGCCCAGCTCAGTGCCAGGCACGTAGTACGTGATCAACAAATGTGTGATGTGAAGGCAGGCAGGAGGGGATGAGGGGCAGCTATGTGCCCGTGGCGTCTGCTCCCTCAGGAGGAGACAGGCTGAGGATGGGGCTTGGCTTTAAATCCAAGGGCACACAGATGGGCATCTGAGCCGTACCTGAGGCCTCCCACCTGCCCAGGACGTGCTCCTCCCTCTCCCTGGAAGTGCACCTTCCTCATTTACCACAGACTTGGCGCCTGCAGGAACCAAGCTGACCTGGCTGCGTGCACATTCCCAGGCAGGGAGCGGCCATGGTCAGTAGTCTAGAGCCTGTCTGAGCCTGTGGGCTCTGCTTCTCAGGCCCCTTCCACTCTACCCCCCGCAACCCCCATCCCTGAGCCCACCTGCCTGGAAAGGCAGACGCCCCAGCGTCACCGTTCCCCTAAACCCCCACCTTGAGCCTCTTGCTGGAAGCCTGCTGGCCAGAGGGAACGTTGTCCCTTTGGGACAAAGCCGGGTCCTTCTGAGGCCTGTGGACTTGGCGTGTGGCATTTGGTCCATTACTCGGTCACCATTCAGATGGGCCCACTGAGCCTCACACAGCGCTCAGACTTGGGGGACCCCAAGAGGAATGACCATAGCACTGCTTCCCAAACCCAAGCTTACCCCAGGAGTTCTCATTCTTTCTGCTCAGGAAAACCTTTTGAAAAAATAAATGTTAGTGGCTCATGGGAAGCGGTGAGAGGACCCTAAGGCAGCAAGAATGACGCATCACTGGCAGAGGTGGGGGGCAGAGCCCCTGGGAGCCCACCCTTTCCTGTCTGCTCAGGGAGTCCTTTAGTGGCAGGGCAGAGGCAGGGTACCCCTGGACCGGCTGCCACAGCTAAAAGGGAGCAGTCGCAGGACGCAGCAGCAGAGCAGCACCCCGGGACTCAAAGGAGACCCTGCCCAACTCCCACCAGCTCCTCCATGATCCTGGACAAACCTTTAGATCAACGTTGCAAATCAGATGGCCAGAGGGGCCAGGCAGCAACATAAATGAGGGAGAGCTGCACCTGACGCCCCACCTGAAGGGTTGGTTACTCCAGCCCACTAGTACCTGGCGGAAAAATGAGGCGCCAGAGTTTTCAGATCTGATGACTGTTCTTAAGAAAATTTTTTAAAATCTTAGTTGTTATAGATGATTTCCCATTTTGAGAATTTCAATTAAAAACAACACACCAACAAGGCAAACAAAATGTTTCTATGGGCCACATCTGACAGGGTAGTTCTGGAGTTAAGCCCTTGGAGGGTCCTTACTGTAAAATGAAGTTGCTGTTTCTTGGCTGGGTTGGTGGGATCCCCCTCCCCTTTTTCACTCCCAGGGGTAGTGGGGGAGGCACCCACAGCATCTCCCAGTGAATCAGCTCTGCCCAGAGGCCACTTAACCCCTGGCCAGTGCTGGTTGGACCAGGGGTGGGCACCTGACCCAGGGCAGCCAATCCTAGGCTGCCAATAATTTTTGCTGCACCTTGGGGCCAATATTGCCTTGGACCACCCCTTTCCCACTCTTCATACTCCTGGTCCTCCCTGGTTCCCCGCCCCTTTTGTCCTTCAGATCTGATGGTGGTACCTGTTTGCTGAAGTCTCCTCTGATCATTCTGTTTAAAGTGCCCAGCACCCCAAGACAGATTTTTTCTTCTCCATTTTGTTCTCTGTTGTATCCACAGCATCCAGAGTGGTGCCTGACACATCACAGACTCCCACCAAATATTTATTGAAGGACATGAGTTCTCAAGCAAGTCCATCTCCCCTGTTACTCCACAATGTCCCTTCCTACCCGCATCACTCCTTCCCCCTACTCCCCCGGTGACTTGTGCTAGCTTCAGGGAGACTTGTTCTGGCAATCAAAAGAACTACAATAAAGCACGACCTCATCAGCTGTTACGCAAAGTAAAGGAGGTGACAAAGTGGTACTGCCAAGTGCAGACCCCGGCTTGTAGTAACTGCTCAGTACATGTTTGGATTTGGTTTTTCAGGGCTTTGCATTGCCTGTCTTGCTTGAAAGTTTCAATGTTCGTGTCCCAGCAACCTCAGCCAGCAAAAGGCAGTCCCGTTTGTAATTTGGAAAACCCTCTGGGCAGTCCCCTGCCCCCCCCCCCCCCCAGGTCTGAAGCCTTCCTGGAACCCTGCATTTGGGCCAGTTCCAGGTCTGCTCGTGGTGTCCACACGCGGACGATGAGTGTCATGCCGGAGTCTATGGTTGATAAAGAGATCATCGAGCAGCCGGTTCATGTTGTGTGTCATCTAAAAAGAAAATCAATTTTAAACATCAGATAAAATATGACAGGCGTTTTAAGAATGTATTTTACAAGCAATACACTGTGCTGGGAACAGGGATGGCGGACAGGTTAAGGCCTCGCCGCTGAGCCCCGTCAGGAAGGTCTGACACGGAGCCTCCTAGGCGCTCCTCTGTCTCCAGCTCAGCTTCACAGCCCCCGACGCTCAGACTGGAGGGCGCCTGCAGGCCGGGCTGCTGGCAGCTGGGGATGCCGGCCAGAGAGGGGCTCACCCTCGAGGTAACTGCCATGCTCATTCTGGAATCCTTCCGAATTCAGAGCGAGGAGGCTGGTGCCGGTCCAGGCCCGCCTGGACTCTTCCAGGGACCTGTCAGCCTGACTCTATGGGAGTCAGCCTTCCTTTCTTTGAAGTGGGGATAACTACACCTACCCACAGGGAGGGTTAGATGAGATCGGGGGAGGGGTAGTTAAAACACTTTGAAAATGAATCTATTTTAAACGGGGGAAAACTTCGCGTGACAAAAATTTTCAAACAATGCAAAAGGCTCTAAGATACAGAGGAAGTTTCCTTCCTGCCCTTGGACCCCTGCTCCTCCCTTCCTCTCCAGAGAGGCAACCACTCAGCTTTTTGCGCGTGTCCTTCCAGAGATGGTCCTCGCAGGCATACGCATACGCATGCGCGTACACATTGTTTTGGGCTTACTTTTTTCTCTCTTGGCCTTCCCCTTTTCAATGTCCATTCCTAGAGGATGGCCTGTTCCTTCTTCGGTATGTGCCCCTAAACACGTGGGCTTCGCCACCTCCCCTTGAAACTACACGGTGAGCTTCCTGCCCTTCAGCAGTACCGAGGCAAGGCCAGTGGGAGGAGCAAGTGGGCGGGGTGGGGCGGGGCTCGCAGGAGGGGCAGGGCTAAGGAAAGGGAGATCTAGCAGGAAAGGAAGGGCAAGGTGGATACGAGAGGACGAAGGAACACAACAGACTCTGCTCATCTTGCTAGAGATAGAGCCTTAAGATCTGGGAGGAGAAGAAGTGGAACCCAACGCTATTGTGAATAATAATAATAACATCAGCTATCATTTATTGAAAAAAATCCATTGTGCGGATGCACCATGTGTGAGCCAGTCCCTTACCCAAGGGTATCCAAGTGCTGCAAAGTGTCGCAGCCAATAGGCTGGTTCGTGTGTGCCAATGTCTGGAGAGTGGAAAGCAGGTCAACTCAGGCGTTATGCCAGGGACCTGACAAACCCTCTGGAAAGTCTATGCTTTTGTCCCTGACTTAACCATAGTGAAAGGAGGGTGGGGCTGGGGGAAGACCGGGACCTGTGGCAATGGTTTCGGGCTTGGCTTTGCTGATTTTATTCCTGAATTTTCTTCCACTGCCCAAACCTTATTTTTCACCTGCCTCTGGTGTGAGCTGAACCACATATAAGTGAGTTTTACAGACATCCAGACTATGAGAGCCTTAAGAGCCTCTGGCACCCTGAGATTCCCTTTCCTTTGGAAACTTTTGATGTCACAGATACCTGAGGAGGGTGCCCAGATCATAAGGGCTCCCCCAGGCGCTCTGCCCCCTGTTCCCTCCTCTTCTAGAACAGGAACTTCCCCCCAAGCTGTGGACCTATCCCCACCAGCCAAGGCCATACTATTCCTGGTTCCTCCCTGGGCCCCACCTCTTCTGCAGATGGACAGTGAGGTGGGTCTGGTCAAAGGAGAACTGCTCTGCTAGTGGCGGTGTGGCCTTACCCCCATGGATTTTGTTGGACAAACTGCAACAGAACCCAACTCAGACAGTCACCATACAGGGGTCCTTACCACTGGGGACTGGGGGAAAGTATGTTTCTAGCATGTTTCTAGTCCCCATTAGGATCCAATGGAGGCCTCTTTCGGGGGTTAAGGCTCATGTTTGAAAGGCTTATAGGCCACCTGTAGTACAGTCACGTAATTATAATATCTGCTATGCTGTTTTCACCTGTACTTTCTCATTTCACTCAGGGAAGTGGATAGAGTTATTTCCATGTGACAGATTGGGGGACTGAGTGTGGAAGATGCTATTGGTTGCCTGTCCCTCAGCCATTCCCACCCTCACACACATACCCTTCTTCACCCCCATTTTTCTTGTCCTCTTCTTTCCTAGAAAAGTGGGTTCTCCACAGCCCAGGAAGTGATTTTTGGCTGGTCAAGCCATGTCGATCTCCTCCTCTTGCTGGAGACGCATGGGCATGAGATGCATTGCTGGCTGAGAAGTCTGTTGGGGGTTGGGGGTAGGTTTTCCTTTCTTTGGTAAAGAAGAAAGTAAAAGTATCCAAGTTAGGGATACTCCCTTTTACTTTTGGCCTCTGGTTATTGTTGGCTACATGTAATTACTAGAACTGTGGTACCCCTTGGAGCCATGAAGAGAGTCAGTCTAAGATTCAGTGTGCTAGGGGAAGGTATAGCTCAGTGGTAGAGTGCATGCTTGGCATGCACAAGGTCATGGGTTCAATCCCCAGAACCTCCACTAAAAAATAAATAAATAGACCTAATTACCCCCCCAAAAAGCCCCCCAAAAATGTAAAAAAAGACCCAGTGTGCTAGAGACCTGTATCAGTTATTTATGACCACAGCAATGCTGCATAACAAAACCCCCCTCAAAACTTTAAAGGCATTCATCAAGAAGCATTCATTGCTCATTGGACTGGAGTCCCCTGATCTAGGCTGGCTTAGATCTGCCCCACATGTCGCTCATCCTCCAGCAGGTTCTCAGGTGATGGCAGAGGTGCAAAGGACAAACCCCAGGTACATTTTCATTTCAAGCTTCTGCCTGCATCCTGTGCATCCCTGTGTTAACATACTGCATCCCTGTGTTAACATCACATAAGTCAAAGCAAACCACATGACTGAGCCTAGAGTCAAAGGGGACAAGGCCTGTGACTTCTCTGGGGCTGTGGGCACTGCAAAGTCACAGGGCAGAGGGCATGGATGAAGGATAAAGAATGAGGCCTCTGTTCCAATCTACTGCAGATAGCAGGGCAGGAATATAAAAGGAATCTGCTCCTTGATGATGTGGTTGAGTTGCTGAATTAACCAAGCCTGGTTTACTTGCCGTAACTTGGAGCTTTTGGTTATTCAAGAAAAAAAAAATCTTCTCATCATGTAAGCCATTTTGGATTGCATCTTCTGTTACTTGCAGCAAATTCACTAACAAGCCCAAGATCACTCAGCTAGAAAGTGGTGGAGCTGAGACCTGGGCAGGACCCTCACACTCTGGGTCTAAGCCTCTTTGCAGTGCCTTTGTGGGCCTTTGCTATGTTTCGCAGCATGTGATTTAAACCTCCTGCTCTCCAGTCCCAGGCCATAGGGATCTTTGTCTTGCACAGGGCCCAGAAGGGAACAGAGAGAGACCATAGGCTTTGTACCGCATCCTGGAGCAGTTCTTCTGAAGCACTGCCCACAGCCATGGGTGTGTCTGGGGGGAAGAGTCAGACTCTGGAAAACTGGCCCCATTTCCTCTGGGGACACTGATTATCTCATTGGGGAAAGGGGCCCATGCAATGGCTTCTGTCCTAGGCTTTGGGGGATACCACATATGAAGGCAGTCTCCTCCAACAATTGTCTGCCCGTTCTTATCAAATCTGGACTGTCCAGAGCTATTTGGTCCATCCCCCAGCCCCCCTGTATGTACCTACCTAAACCACATCAGGCTGATTGATAGTCACCATTCCATTTCTGCCAAAGACAGTGGCTTCCCTGGGCCTCCTGTGAACAAAAACCCAGAAGGATCCCAGACAAACTGTCTTTAGTCTCCTGCCCTTCAGCCCATTCCATGGATTTACTTGCAAAGGGTAAATCTATGGAGTAGATTCTCCCCTTCTTTCCCTAGTGGGGAGTGGTAAACATGGTACTGAGTGGTCATGCCTTGGAAGATGGTGCTTAAATTAGGATTAGTTTCACCTGTATCTAACAGAAAATCTAATAGTGACTTAAGGAAGATAAAATTTTTTCCTGTCTTGTAAAACAAGTCCAGATATAGATGGCCTGAGGTGGTAGGACAGCACTATCACCAACACTGATCCAAGCTCCTTCTCTTTTACTGTCCCATCAATCCTAGAGTTGGCTTCTATCCTTAAGGACAACGCATGGTCCAAGATGGCTGCCAGAGCTCCAGCCATCATGACCAGGATCACAGGAAGGTGGAAATGTAGAAGGGCAAAAAAGGCCTCCTCTCAGCTCTGTCAGTCCCCTTTAAACATCTTTCCCAGAAGTTCCACACAATATTTACTCATTTCTCATTCCTTGGAACATAGTCCCTGGCTGCCAGGGAAGCTAAGTGTGTCTTTTATGCCAGGGAACAATATGGTCAGCTAAAAATCAAGGCTTGATAACTTCAAAGAAGAAAGGAAAACTGGATGTTGGAGAAGGTAAAAATCTGCTTCTGCCAAAGTTCAATCTACATCTTAGGTTGACATTTATTTATTGAGCACCTACAGTATACCAGGCATAGGGCTAGGCTGAGCCATAAAGAGATACGATAAGACATGGTCCTTACCCTTCAAGAGTGGATGGTGGACCACAACTGAAATGGCTCTCATAGTTATGAACTGTTTTGACAACAGAGTGTTTAAAAAGAAAAAAAAAATGCCACCGTTGAAACTTAGGAGAATTCACATATGCTCTGGAATTTCGGAGTCTCTTGAAACACTTTAAGTTCTTGCAACACCAGGCCTGCTTTATATTGTCCTGGCAGCAATTGGCTAGAGAAGCTTCTGTCCCTCTAGAAAGGTCCCTCTCCTGTTTGCCACAGACTCTGCCAAACTCTATTGCCTCACACCCCTGGAGATATTTGCATGGCCAAGACAGGCACTTGAGTTAACAAGCTCTGCTTAGAGAGGAGGACCCAGTGGGTTGCTGGACAGGTTTCAGATGTCTCTGTGGGGACAGCCAGCCGACACTGCTGAAACCACCCCTGTAAGATGTGAACTCGCTTGAACTTGTGCCTCTCTGGGAGGAAAATGACTCTGAAATTAAAAAGCAAACCAAACTGCCATGCCTTCCAGAAATCTCGTCCTCTTCTCTAAAGAAGAGACTGAACATGTGAAAATATCCTTTTTCAACTTCTCTTTTGTTTGAGACACGCGTCTCTGGCATGTGGAGGCAGGGAGGGCTGACAGAGGCAGGCATGTCTCTCTCCCCAGCAGATGACCCCTGTGTCAGGCCAAAGGCGGGCCTACTCCTTGGAGGCAGAGCAGCTGCTGGAAGCTCCTCCAGTTCAGCTGGGACCCAGACTCTGCCTTGGCTCACCTCTGAGCTGAGGCCCCTCATTAGTGCTCAGAGCCTTCTTTGCAGGCTGCCCCCAGGAGCCTTTCTCTCAAGATCTAGCTGGAACCCCCTTCCGTCTCGCTTCAGAGTGCCTGCCTGGCTGAGACAACGCCGGCAATGGGCGAGCTGCCTGGAGTGCCCAGGCCCATTCTGGGTGGCCTCCCTCCTGCCCAGCCCAAGGGCGTCTTGCAGCTATAAATTGAGTAAATTGAAAATGTTACTGAGGGTTGGAGATAAAAGAGAGAGCTGGGTGTCTCCATGAATAAAACATGGGAGGGAGGCCATTTCTTGGAAAAATATAGAGAATAAATTGTGGCGGATCAATTTTATCTAATTTCTTGGCCGAGCTTCTGACATGCAAATGAATGCGCTCATAATTTATGAGTGAGCCATGGAGATTACCAGAGGGAAGGGGTGCCTGGATTTCTGGTGGAGGGAGGAGGGGCATGGCTAAGGAGGTAGCAAAAGTCACTAGGCTTTTTCTCCTTAAAAACCTAAAAATTTAGGAACCCTCCCAGGTAAGGCAAAAGCCAAGCAGAATGAATTCTGGATTCTGGGCCAGTCTTTGGGGCCAGTTCCTCTGGGCTCTCACTCGCTGTCCCAGCCATGCCGATGGCCAGCTGGCCAGCCCTGGCCACGATAGACACAGTCTGGCCACTAGACCTTTGCTCAGTTGGTCCCCATGTCCCACCACCCCGTCTCACCAGCCGTATTCTCTCCCGTGACCTTTGGATTCCAGCCTGATTCTTCCCTGGTAGGCCAAAGAAACTCATCCTTCTTTCTGTGCTCTGGAACAATGCATCCGTCCCTTTTGCTTACAGTGGTGTGCTGGTCCGATCCTGCCTACAGATGTGTTTTCTTTGGCCTGAGCAGTGACTGTAAAACATCTAAATTGGCTGTCGACATTAAGAAATCAGGAGATTTCTCATGCCCTGAGAACATCTGACTTCTATTGGAAGATCAGAATGTCTGGTTACATGACCTTGTGGTCTTGCTGCCATCAGTTGGCTGGAATCAAGAAGTAGTCCCTGGCCTTTCAAGACAGAGGCACATGCCCCAGTGTGCTGCAGACCCTACTGCTCCCTATTGCCTCTCTGGCCCTGAGGCCAAATGTTAGTAGCTATTATTATTGGGTTTGCACTGTTGTTTTGCTTACAATGGAGTCAATGGGAACACTTTCTTGTGATTTATGAAGTGGGAGAGTTTAGAGGGACAAAGAGAGCAAATTTCAAGGGGGGAAGGATATACACCGTTTTTTTTTTTTTTTTTTTTTGGTAGGAATGCTGAATGACCCCTGTGGTAAATTGTAAAGTGGGCAGTGGTGGGAAGGGGGGTGCCAGGTGGTGTCATCACTGAGTTCCCTTCAAAGCCCTGCAGGGCCTTGAATTTGCAACCTCTGTCTTAAAGTCCCAGCTCCTCTGTCTTACCATTCTACTTCTCTGCTCTGAAACCACAGTGACTCAGAGCTGGGGGAGCTTAGAGAAGGAGCTTAAGCCGCCCACGCCAGTCTCTGGAGGCCACTCAGCCCTTCCTGGGAGGCATACTTTCAGTGACAGCCTGTGACACGGGCTCTGTTCCCACTTTACAGCTGAGCAAACTGAGGCACAGAGTTTGATAACTTGTGTAACTCAGCTGCTTAATTGAGAGAGACTGGATTGGAACCCATGTCTAGCCGGATCCAAAGCCCAACTTCACTGGTGCCCTGGGCCCCCTCTGACTGCCCCTTCCTTAGTCTGCCAGGACGAGTCTTGTAGTGAAGACAACTTCAAACCTTAACTAGGCAGTGGCTGCACCCAAGGCATCACGTGATCTGCACCACCGCCCCTTCCTGCATGACACTCCTTTCTGTCCTTCAGCCATGTCAAAAGCAGGTGATACAAGCTCAAACTCCTGCAAGTCCTCCCAGAGGCTTCGTGACCCTGCCCCCAGGGCCTTTGCTCTGCTGTTTCTCCCCCAGATCTTCATAGTTCTGCTTCCTTCTTGTCCTCCAGGTCTCAGTCATGTCCTCCAAGTGGACCCCCTGCTCACTGGTAACCCTGTTTTTGTAGCACTCATGTCTCCTTAGAATCGCCTTATTTTGCTTTTGTGTGTATTACCCCCAGCAGTGAAACTCCACGAGGGTGGAGACCTAGTCTGTTCCCTGCTGTACCCGCATAGTCTGTACTTAGTAAGTGCTCAATAATTATGTAAAGACTGGGTGAAAAGTGGCGTATTTGGGTGTCGGACCCAGAGGAGCCTTTGGAGAGGAGGGGTGCTGGGAAGGAGGCTTTCTGAGAGGAAAGGGAGGGGCTGCTGGCGCTGGGGCCACTGAAGTGGCAAGTGGGGGTGAGGCCTTGGCTACTCGCTCTGAGGCTGCTGAAATGTCTGCTGGTTACAGGTGGTTCAGAGCATCCATATGTAGGATGATTGCAAGCCCCTAGTGCAGGGACTACACGGGTAAGACCCTGTGAGGGGAGGCCACTGGGAGGGGGCCAGCATTGGCTGGGTGGGCTCCAGGTGGGGCCTGGGGTATCCCCCTTCCTCACCCCGAGGGCACCCTCATGGCAGCAGTGAGAATCTGAGCATCCTGGAGTGTCAGGGCTAAGAGGGAAACCGAGGCTCATAGTGGGGTCTGGGTCACAGCAAGTCTCTGTGGATGCAGAGGTCTGCTTGGGGTCAGACTCTCTGTGAATCCAGAGAGAGGCAGACACTGTTGTTTTTGAGTCTCCAGAGAGATGAAAACAAGTAGAGAAATGCCCAAGGAGGGTTTTAAAAAACTGTGGTATGTTTAACATTTTTGCATCAAACAAACACTTAAACACATTCAAAAAATATCACACAATGCAGTCGTGCTCTTCAGAAAAGGATCACAGTGTCTAGAAACAATGGTCAATTACTGCATCCCACAGGGCTGGTCTGGGAGCAAATGGACATCCTTGTACCACGGATATGGTCTTTATTTATTCCTGCCAGTTGGCCTCTTGTGACTTTATGCAGGCCCATTAGGAGACGCTTTGTTGTCCACAATTGTGGTCATTGTGGGTGGAAGGCAAAGGCTGCAAGTCCTCCCTTTGGCCTCAGTTTTCTGATCTGAAAAAGGGGCACCCTTCTTGGTACACCACAGGACTGAGTTGAGGATGGCTGCGTGGAGTGCTTAGCACTGCGGGATGCTGGTTCATGCAGAGCCGGGATTCAGCCCTAAGGCTCCCGCTCTTTCTACACCACCCGCTGCCCCAGAAGCTCATCCCTTGGGAAGGTTTCAGAGCTCTGCTAATAGGACCTATCCCTTGAAAGCAGAAAGGGGGTTTTTCTTCCCAAATCCGTTCCTTGGGGGAAGTCTTCAAAGAGAATTCTCTTAATTTCCTGTTATAAAATTTTATGTGCAATTATAAACAATGAACTGTGAGCATTAATTGGGCAGACTGGGAGATTTTTTTGTTTTAAAATCATGGACTATTTTAAAACCTCCCAGACCACAAGAAACTGGCCTGAGGAAATAAACTTCCAGAGGGTGGCCCGGGCAGCAGCCCACCCCTGCCATCTCTCTTGTTGAATCTGGGATCCTCCAGGGCAGGTGGCCACTGTGCCCAGCAGAGCTGGAGGGTCTGCTGCGGCGAGAGGAAGCAGCAAGCTCCCCAGTTTCCCCAGCGTGCGGGCCTGTGTGAGTAATGGCTTGCCACCCACTCCAGCTGCCTGGAACGGAGCAGATCTGTATTCGTCCATCCATCTGAACAATCACTATTACTGGAGTACCTACCGTGTGCCAAGATCTGGGCACATAGAGCTGTGCACAAAACAGACAGAAATCCCTGCCCTCCTGGACCTAACATTTTAAGAGGGGAGACAGGGCTGGTAAGCACAATAAATAAGAACATTATACTGTATATTGGAAGGTAGTAAGTGCTGTGGAGAAAAACTAGTTTGGGATGGAGGGGTGAGACAGGAAGGAGAGCTGGGGTTAAACAGGGTGGTTGGATCAGGCCTCTCTGATAGCGTGACATTTGAGCAAAAATTTTTTTTTTAATTGCAGTATAGTTGATTTACAATGTGTTCGTTTCAGGTGAACAGCAAAGTGATAGTTATATATGTGTATGTATATGTATATATATATTCTTTTTTAGATTCTTTTCCATTATAGGTTATTACAATATATTGAATATAGTTCCCCATGCTATACAGTAGGCCCATGTTGTTGATCTGTTTTATATATAGTAGTTTGTATCTGTTAACCCCAAATTCCTAATTCATCCTTCCCCCCTTTCCCCTTTGGTAATCATAAGTTTATATCTGTGAGTCTGTTTTGTAAATAAGTTCATTTGTATCTTGTTTTAGATTCCACATATAAGTGATATCATATGATATCTGCCTTTGTCTGACTTACTTCACTTAGTATGGTAATCTCTAGGTCCATCCATGTTGCTGCAAAGGCATTATTTCATTCTTTTCTATGGCTGAGTAGTATTCCATTACACACACACACACACACACACACACACACACACACACACACACACACCCCACATCTTCTTTATCCAGTCATCTGTCGATGGATATTTAGGTTACTTCCATGTCTTAGCTATTGGAAGTAGTGCCACTATGAACATTGGGTTTCAGCAAAGGTTTGAAGGAGGCTGGAAAGCAGGTCATGAGGATGTCTGGGGTGGAAGGGTCTCAGATAGAAAAAAAGAGCAAGTGTGGAGGCTGTGAGGAAGGGGCAGCTGTGCAGTCATGCTCACCCTTCTAAGGACTGTGAATTGACTCTGAGAGAAGTGGGAGCCATGGGGTTGCAAACAGAGGAGTCATGTGCACTGGCCTACTTGTTAAAGGGCTGCACTGGATGCTGTGTTGAGAATGGAGCTGCTGTCCACTACTAAAGCCACCCGCCATGTGGCTGTTGGGTACTTCAAATGCGGCCAGTCTGATTTGAGATGTGCTGTATGTATACATACACACTGGATATTGAAGACTTACTATGAAAGAGAGAAACTGTCTCATTAACTATTTTAAAACATTGATTACATGTAGAAATGACAATACTTTGGATATATTTGTTTAAAATGTATATTATTAAAGCTTAATACATTTCTTTTTACTTTTTAAAATGTGGCCACAGGAAAATATAAAATTCCATATGTGGTTCATATTCTATTTCTATTAGCACTGCTCCAGACAGCCCAGGCTGAGGGCAGAAGCTGGGAGACACAGGAGGCCGTGGCCATAATCCAGGTGAGAGGTGTTGGCCACTGAGCCAGGGGACGGAGTGGTGGTAAAGGGGTGGGAATCTAGATGTACTGTGAAGCTGAGTTTGCAGCTGGGGTGTGAGGTGTTGCTTCCCAGATGCATGTGGGATGATTGCTTGGCACAGGGTCTGCCCATCATGCTGTAGTGGGGAGGCAGTGGAAAGGAAGATGGGGTCCAGAGAGTCATGGTCCTCTCATGGAACCAGACTCTGGAACAATGCCCAGGGAGGGGCCTTTGGGGGTCGAGGCCAGAGGAGAACCGGGTATCCGCGTGGAGGCAGTGTAAACTCAGGTCTCGTCTGACAGGTGATTGAGAGAATCCCAATCTTTACTTTCCCATCTGTAAAATGGAGGCAGTGGGGCCAGCCTCCTGGAGCTGTGAAAGTTCGATGGGTGGTACATAGGACTGGCATAGACTATGTGTGCGATCTATGAGGTGCTACCATTATTACAGATGCAGCAATGGATGGGGTGCCGCTGTATTTACAGATGCAATGACCATGAGGTGGAAGGAGCTGGGGCTCCGTGCACCTGCTGCCTCTCTGAGTCTGCTCTACTTTATAAGATGTTCCACAAGAGCTACCATACTTGGTTTATTAAAAGTGCTCAGGCCAAGATGTTGGCCTGGTCTGCCCCATGGAAGGCACCCCCCAAACCCCTCCCAGGCAACTGCCCAGATGGTAGACGGAGGCCTGGGGGCTGTGGAGGAAGCCATGTGTCCCACAGCATCCTTGCTGGGTTGGAGGCAGAGGGACCATGAACCGGTGATTGGAGGGACTCCTGGAGGCAGCAAGGGTTGGTGGTTTTGGGGAGCCCTGTGGTGGAACAGGAGGAGGAAGCTCTCCTGTGTGACGAGAGAGCTGCAGGCAGAGGAGAGGCTAGGAATCACAGCTGGCCTGGACTCGGGGCTCTGCCTCCTCTGCCACCTCCTTTCAGCTCAGTGTCGTGCTGAGCCTTGCACACAGTAGGTCCTGAATGCATAGTGATTCCAAAGAATGAGCCAGGCAGTATTGGAATGCACTAGGATAATGTTTGTTGAAGGCACAACAGGAAGAGCACTGGGTGGAAATACTGACCCCGACTGCCACTGAGTTACGTGCAACCTACATCTGTCCGCTTCTGTCCACTCACCACCTCTCAGACAGACCTCCGCCGCCTTTCTCCAGGACACCCGCAATAGCCTCCTCACTGGTTTACTTCCTCCCCACTCTTGCTCCTTCAATCCTTTCTCCACGTAGCAGCCTAGGGATAAGATTACACTGAAAAATGTAAATCAGATTATGCCATATCCCTGGTTAAAACCTACAGGCTTCCTTTGCCAACAGAATACAATTCTGCAAGGCCCTACATGATCTGACCCCATGTCCCTGGCCAACTTCATGACTTGCCATTCTTGCTCTTTATAATATCTTTCTTTTCTAAGAACTCAAGCCAGTATCTGCCTCAGGGCCTTTGCACTTACTGCTATTCCACCTAGAATGCTATTTCCTCCCATTTTTGCCTGGGTAACATCCCATTGTGTCTCAGTGCAAGTGCCTCCTCCTCTGGGAGGACTTCTTTGAGCCCTTGAATTTAAAAAACCCTAAATTACTTCTTACTTTAATACCTGCTTATCGTATGTAACCATCCACAGCTTTCTTTTGTCTGTATTTGGTTGTCTGTGTAGTGTCTTCCCCACCAGAGTGTAAGCTTCCTGAAGTTTTTCCATCCTTGCTCATCTCCCATACCCAGCCCAGTGCCTGGAACATAGTAAGTATGCAATAAATATCTGTCGAATGAACGAATGTGCTTTACCTGTGCTAATCTTGAGCGCTCAGTGTGTATTATCTCATTTAATCCTCATAATCTCCTCTGTTATCATGGAGACAAGGAAACTGTCTGAGGATTGAAACCTTATGTCTGACTCTGCAGCTCCTGCTGTTGAAGCCTGCATGACCCTATCTCTCAGACCCCGGTCCTAGCCCTGGTTCTTTCAGTAACCAACTGTGACTTTGGTCATGTCCAGCTTGGCGTTCCTTCTGACCACAAGGGGAGTTGGTTGAGTGTTTCTAAAGTCCCTGCAGCTCTGATGATCTGGGGCGTGGTTCTCATTGGGGCGTAAGTGTCCCCTTGGGATATTCCTATGGGAACATTAGCATCTTGTACCATTCAACTTGCTGTTTTATGATAAATACACATGAATATATTATACTTTCCTTTATTTCTCTTCTTAATTTAGGTTAGAGCTTACCTATGAATTTAATTTTATGGTAGTAAAAGGATCTTACAAAATACATGTTATAAAGGGGGGAGCCTTCATCATCGATGGTGACAGAAGCCAGAACCAGGACCTGAGGCTGGAGGCACAGACCAGGAGCAACATGAGGGCCCTGCTGAGAGCTGGAGATGTCCTAGTCTGCACCTGGGAGGTTGTTATGTGGGTGCACACGTGTGTGAAATTCACTGAGCCGTACACCAAAGATGGGGTTAGGTGACTATAAGCCATACCAGTTTTAAAATTTAAGTGAGATAATATATGTAAAATAAATAAATGACATAAAAAGGGGGCTTTGGGACAGAAGCCACTGGGTCAAGTGTCTCTGCCTGCAACCTAGGGGTCCTCCCTGGCTTCTCTGATCTGGTGAGTTTCTCCTTGATCCGCAAACTCAGCGCCAGCATTTCCTTCTCCCTGACCCCACCTCACTAGGCTCCTGCGTAGAGCTCCTTCTTTCCCAACCCCAGTACTCCCTTCTTAGTGTTACTCACACGGTGACCTGGTGACTTGCTGGTGTCTCCCCGGGCTGTGAGCCACTTGCTGGTGGCCGTGGGTCCCAGCATGGACACCTGGGACACAGGCTGCAGGCAGTGGTGTTTGTTGTATTATTTATTTTATTTTGGGATGGGGGGAGGTAATTAGATTTATTTATTTTTTTTAGAGGAGGTACTAGGGATTGAACCCAGGACCTTATGCCTGCTAAGCAGGTGCTCTACCACTGAGCTGTACCCTCCCCATGTTGAATAATAAGCACCCACCACGTGGAGGAAGAGGAGAGAGGGCTGATGCTCGTTCTTGTCCCAGACTCCACACCTGCCTGTCTATTGGGAGACTATGTCCATTTAGGGTCTGCAAGCCCTGAGCAGGGAGACCAGGAGAACCTGTCGCCGGCACACTCTGCAGGATGTGTTAACCGCAGTGTCCGGAGCAGCTACCACCACTAGGCTCAGTGTTCACCCCTCTTCTCAGGTAAGGAGGTACCTGGATTCCATGCACATTAGAGACGTGGGCCCACAGGTTCACGGCAAGGAGCGGTGGGACTCATACCCATGACTGTCTGACTGCAGGGCCCAAGCTCGTGGCCCTCACATTTCCTGCTCGGTCTTGCTCAAGTAGAAAGATGAGGAAGGAAGATAACTCCTTCCCGGTCTCCTGATACTTCCTTTCCTCCAAATGCTGGGTCTTCAAATATTTGGTCTTTAAACCACATTTCCTTATCATCCAAGATGTAGATATGGTCTGACCTTTGGGTGCCACATGCTCAGGACACTTTTACATGAGAGCGGGAGAGATAGCAGTTGGACTTAAGAAAGCCCTTCCTCACTGTAGGTGATAAAATACTGTTCTGGACCAGGAAGATGTGGTCAAGCTGGAAGGCAGAGCCCAGACACGGTGAGGTCCAAGGTCTGGGCCCGGAGTCTGATCCTCCACGAGCTCCTGGCTCTTGGGACCCAGCTTGGAAAGAGTGAGGTCAGCCAGGCGTTAGGCCTCCTGGGACCCACGTCCCTATGTTCCCTGGAGTTGCAGGAGCCCAGGAGGCCCAGAGCACGCCCAGGGGAGAGAGAGCATTGGCAAACTCTTCCAAGCAACTTTCCAGTGGCTGGAGGTTTCCTCAGAGAACATGGCTTTCTGCTTCCCTGGGTTCTGTCTCCCATGGGTGCCGGCCCTGGGGAGGGGGCGGTGGGTGATTGGAACCTGGCAACTCCCAAGCGAACCATGTGCCCCTCAGGGCCCCTTCCCAGCAGGGCCCCTGACCCCGGAGCCTCTCTTTCCAGTCCTTTCCCTCAGGGACCTGTTCCCTCCCAGGCTGGGGCACAGGTTGCTGAGCAAAGCCACCAATGACCCTGGGGACCAAGAGAAGCCTGGAGAAAGCCCCGAGGATCTGGTGCTCCCCGCCCGGTTGCCAGGCCTTCGCTCTCCCCATGCTTTTGGAGAGTGGGGCCTCCCCTGGGCCTTGAGAGGCCTAGGTGGAAAATGAAAAATCCGAGCAGTTACAGATGGCAGAAGGACCTGCCAGGAGCAGCTTACCGCGCCTCCTAAACACACGTTTGGTTATTTGGATTCGCAAGTTGAAAAAGGGAGCTGCCCTCCCCCAGGGATGCTGTGTGAGGAAGCAGCTCTTTCCTCGGCTTCTTCCACCAACTCTTTTTTTTTGGGGGGGGAGTGGGTTTGTGGGGGGAGGTAATTAGGTTGGTTGGTTTGTTTATGTATTTATTTATGTATTTATTTAAGTGGCGGTATGGGGGATTGAACTCAAGGCCTCGTGCACACTAAGCATGCGCTCTACCACTGAGTTATACCCTCCCCTCTTCTTCCACCAACTCTTGGTGATCCCACCGCACGCAGTTCAATCACCCGGTCATCCACTCAGGATGTGTTTACTGAGCACCGGCTCTGGGCCAGGCGCCAGGGGACAGCGTACGGAACAAAGGGACAGCACTCCTGATCTCAGGGAGCTGACAGCCAATGAGCAGGTGTATAACAGAGAAGTGAACCATCTCCCCAGAGTGATATGGGCTGTGGTGACAGTGAATCAGAGTGATTTGACAGGAAGCGATGAGGTGGGGGAGCATGAAATAGGGTGGGTGCACTGAGGCCCCATGTAGGGCAAAGTCCCCGAGGCAGGAAGTGGCAGAGGAGTTCCAGGAGCAGGGGATGGCCGGAGGGTCAGTGCATGGTGGTCAGGGGGCATGCAAGGTGCAAGGTGAGGCCAGCAAGTCCCCGTCGTGCTGGGCCGGGCTGCTTGTGGGGGGCCGGACAGATGGACTTTTATTCTGATTGTCAGAGAGGCCACTGGAAAGTCTTAGTGGGGGTTGGATGGGATCAGTTCTGCATTTGGAGAACACTGTTCTGGTGGCTTCGAGGGGCACAGTTTGGAGGGGCAAGTGGGGGCTGGGGTGTGAGGGTGGAGGATGGGTTGGGAGCTTCCTGGAAACCCTGGAGGCTCTCTAGGTGCTCGGAACCCCACTTGGGTTTCCACTTCAGTTTTTAAGGTACCAAAAGTGCCACCTGCAGAACCATTTGCAGCTGGGGTTCACCCTGTATTTTAATTTACCACTTGTGGCTGATGTAGAGTTAGGAGAGGGGGACCCAAACAGAAACAACTTAGAACCAGGTGTGGGCCTAGCTTAGCTTTGCCTCCTCAATCCCCTCTCCTTCTCCCTACCTCCCCTGCCCCTGCCAGCAACCTGGACCGTCTTTCCTCCCTTCCTCCCCTGGGCAAACTTCCTGGCTCTGCTTCCAGAAGCCCAGCAGCCTATTACTTTTCCCCTAAGCTCACATGACAGTTTCTCAGTCTCCCTCTGTCACAGATGGATGCAGGGTGTGCTATTACTTACATGATATCTTCATGGAAATCAGTGTTTTAATTGGCTCACTTTAAAAAAATTGTGGTTAAATATATGCGACAAAATTTACCATTTTACACCATCTTTAAGTGTACAGTTCAGTGACATTAAGTTGTGCCACCATCACCACCACCCACCTCCAGAACTTTTCCACCATCTCAGACTGACACTCTGTGCCTAGGAAGCTGTAATGCCCATGCCCCACCTGCCCCTCGCCCCCTGGTAACTTCCATTCTGCTTTCTGTCTCTCAGAATTTCCCTGTTCTAGGTACCTCGTATAAATGGCATCATATATTGTTTGTTCTGTGTCTGGCTTATTTCACTTAGCATGGTTTCGAGGTTCTTCCACGTGGTAGCCTGTATCAGAATGGAACTTTTTATGGCCGACTACTACTCCACTGTATGTATATACCACATTTCCACTCCCCACCCCTCGAGTAATTCTGCTTTTCTTTTTCTTTTTTTTAAAATATATTTTTATTGAAGTATAGTCAGTTGACAATGTTGTGTCAATTTCTGGTGTACAGCACAATGCTTCAGTCATATAGGAACATACATATATTCGTTTTCATATTCTTTTTAACCGTAAGTTACTACAAGATATTGAATATAGTTCCCTGGGCTATATACAGTATAAACTTGTTGTTTATCTATTTTATATATAGTAGTTTCTGTGTTTCTTCTTTTTTTTAAATTGAGGTGTAGTTGATTTACAATGTTGTGTTAGCTTCTGGTGTACAGCAGGGTGATTCAGTTAGACATATACATATATTCTTTTTCATTATAGGTTATGGCAAGGAATTGAACGTCATCTTCCTGTACTATAGAGTAGGACCTTGTTTGTAAATACCACATTTGTTTACTCATTCATGTGTCGACGGACATTTGGGTTGGCCTACTTTTTAAACTCAGCTATGTCCTAAGCAGTAATATCAATGACAGCAATAGTTGGGTAGTAACTTTGTTTTGCATTCCCATGAAAATGAATCTGTAACTAACAAAGTAAGAAAGTAACAGTGTGTCTGCAATCACATGAAGAGATCCTGCCGGCCAGTCGGGGTTCACATCAGGCTCTGGGCAACATTGCACACATTTACAGGACAAAACCAAGCTCCATCCATCTCTGAGTCTCCAGGTCCAGCCAGTGCCTGGTACCTTAGAGATGCTCAAAATTGTTTGCTGATTGCTTTAGGTTTGGGGGCCAGGAAAAGCCAGAGCTGCGTTCCTTTAACAACCAGCACAATGCAGGAACTCACATCCCTGCCAGCTTGTGCCAGGACGTGGGGCCCGTGGAGCTGGTTACATCATCACTGCCTGCCCGCCCATGGTCCCGCACCCTTACCCCTTCAGTGCACGGCAACCTGACCTCCAGCTGCCTGACCTCCTTCCTTTGCCTGCCAGCTTCCTCTGGGCATTAGAGCCCATTGTGCCACCCACCCTGCAGACTGCAAGGGCCAGAGAACTAATGGCCCCTGGAAAGAGCCCTTGCCCAATGACTGACAGAGCTGGTAGATAAATGCCCCAAAGCCCTCAGTCCTCAGGTGGGATAACCGAGGTGGTGCGTGGTCCACGCTGGCTCCCGGGGCTCCCCAGCAGGACTGAGCCCCAGTCACTCTCTGTGGTAACTGGCTTGAGAAACACACCCTTTGCTGGCTGCTGTCTCCTCCCTGTCTACACCTGCACTCTTCCACGGGTGCTTCCTGAGACCACCTCCCAGTTAAACAACTTATACGGGGACCCTTGTCTCAGCCTCTGCTTTGGAGGCAACACAAGCTAAGACACTGGAAAATGTTAGATTTCAGCTAATTTTCCATCCCCAGGAAACCCATTTTTCCTTTCTGATTGCTTTCAGTTGGGGTGGAGGTCTGCTCAGGGGAGGACCAGAGACTGCCTTGATTTCCAGGGGTCTGTTTTCCACAGGGATTACCCCAACTGGATAGAGCTTCTCAAAGAAATGGAAACATTGTAATTAACATACAAAATCCTTACTTCTGATGTTATTAAATTTGTTACGCTTATACAGTGCAGAGCACATTGAAAAGGCAAATTAAAATGTTATGTGTTAATAAGCTTGGATTAAATTGGGCTTTGAGAACCCAGGGAAGTGGAGTTAGTCCCACACGGATGCTGTGTAGGGTGTTTAAGGAGCCTTTTCCTACCCTTGAAGTTACTGCCACTGAAATTATTCGAGAAGGCACAGAATCTTAAGAGGACCTCTTCAGTCTGAAAGCAGATTTGTGAGTGTGTTTCTGTAGAGCATATGTTTAGAGGCAGGTTTCTCTATACTTTGGCACCCGGACAGGAGTGTGGAGGAAGGAAGGGGAAATTAAGAAAGCTCTCAAAAGGAATGGAAACCTCCCCCCACCAGCAGAGTAAGCCCTAGGAGCTGGAGCCACAGACATGAGGGTCCCCCTCCCACCAGCTCTTGGTGACTGGTGTCCCAAGTTTGGAGGACTTGAGTGAACAAACTTGGCCAGGATGGGGCTGTGCTGTTCCCAACCCTTGGTACTTTGGAAACCCTCAGCCAGAGGAACTCAGGACAGAAGCCAGAAAACTGCTCTCTCCCAGCAAGGTCACCCAGGCATCTTGGCCACTCCCAGGGCATCCTGGCCAAGCCCAGGGGCTCCATCACAGTCCTTGTCCTGTTTCCTATGGCCTTGGAAAGCTCTCCCTCTTACTTGGCCTTCCAAACGCTGCTCTCTCCCCTGGTCTCCTCCCACCTCTCTGATGGCTTCTTCTCCCACTCTGGCTCATCACACCTCCCAGGGGTGGTCTTCCCCTCGACCCCCACCTAGCCCTCTACTCTTTCCACTCAACGCACTCTTCTTGAGTGACCTTTCCCACTCCTAAAGTTTCTTCTTTCACCCCCTCTTCTGCTGATGATTCCAGATCTCTCTCCTTCTATCTAGATCTTCCTCCCCAAAATTTATGCCTGGTGCACGTGGGCTGCCTCCCCCAGGGCCCCCAAGCTCAACATTTCCCAAATGGAGACTACCTTCTGCCCGCATGACAGCCCCCTAGCTTGGGTCTCATCTCTTCTGATATTCAAGCTGGAATCCAGGGAAGCATCCTGATGCTGTATCAGTTAGCTATTACCCTGTAACAAATCGCCCTAAAACTTAGCATCATCAACAAAATAAATATCATCTCACACATATTCTGTGGGTCAGGAAGCTGAGAGTGACTTGAGAGGGTGGTTTTGGATCAGGACCTCTCAGGAGGTTGCAGTCAAGATGTGGGACAGGACTGCAGTGACCTGAAGGTTTGACCGGAGCTGGATGATTTCCTTCCAAGGTGCTCACACACATGGCTGTTGGCAGGAGGCCTCAGTTCCTCACTGCGTGGGTCTCTCCAGAAGCCTGCTTGAGTGTCCTCATGACATGGTAACTGGCTTCCTCCAGCGCCAGTGATCCAAGAGACAGCAAGGAGACAGCTGTGACGCCTTTGATGACCCAGACATACACCATCATTTTACCATATTCAGTTCATTGGAAGCAAGCCACTAAGGACAGCCCGCACGCAAGGGGAGGGAATTAGCCTCCACCTTTTGGAGAGAGAAATCTCAAAGGGCTAATGGACATATTTTAAAACCACCACAAAAGCTTTCCTGCCACATTTGTCCTTTCTACATCTGACCAACCTCAAATCCCATTGACATGCCTTTTAAAAATTATTATAAAAGTTAATACAGATTAACTGCAAACAATTTAGAAAACACAGAAATGTTAAAAGAAGGGAAAACACCTCCAATCCTACCACCAAAATAATCTTACAATTTGGAGTATTTCCATACAAGCTTTTGTCTGTGTATAGTTGTATTAGTCAGATGGGGGAAGAAGTGGGGTTGCCAGGACCCACTGCTGGAGCAGTGGGAGGGGCATTGCCAGGAGCTGTGGCCTTAAACTGAGCCACTGTCAGAACCACAGAGAGACAGAGAGGAAGCCAGAGAAATAAACACCCTGGCTTCTCTTCTCCCGCCCTCTGATCTCCCCAGGTGCCCCCCCCCCCCCCATTGGCTGAACCACAGGAAGTCAGAGGATGGACTAGCCCGGGTGATGCAGGTTGTAGTAGTTAGACCCAGGATTTAGAAGGGGGCGAAGGGTGAAGAGTATATGTAGGGGGGGCAAGTGGAGAGTCAATAGCACAGTAGATAGGTACCCTTAAAACAAATTGGAATCATATTTTATATGGTTTTGAATTCCCTTTGTTTTAAACTAAACTCAAAATTATATGCTGGAAGAATTTTTTCAAGTTGTTAAATACTCTTCAAAATCATGACATCGAATGGCCATGGACCATTCCAAGGACTGAACTTACTGACTTCCCCTTGCGCCCATTCCCTGTTTTTCCCAACACAGCCCTCATCTGAGCCCTTGCACCAGCTTGCTGATTCATGTCCTCATCTGAGGCTTCACCTCCTCCAATCCATTCCCTGTCAGTCTCTGGAGGGATCATTCTGCCACACAGATCTGGTCATGTTATCTTCCTGCTTAAGACCCCATCAGTGGTTCCCCACTGCTCTTGGGATGAACTCCAGACCCTCCTTCGTATCTGGCAAGGGCCTTCAGGAGGCCCTCCTATCCAGGTGCAGCTCCAGGCCCTCCCTACAGGCATCACAGGTCCAGCCACACTAGCTCTGCTGAGGAGAGGCAGTGTGTGTGGTGACTAGTGCTTGGGCATTGCAGCCAGTCTGCCTGGATTCAAATCTCAGCTCTCCTACCTGCCAGCTCTCTGGCTTTGTACAAGTTTCTCTGTCTGAAAGACTGGGTAATGATATAGCTTGGGGTGGGGGGATGCTGAGTTAATACATGAAAGTTTAGAATGATCCTCAGAGCATCATGACTGCCTACTATGTCTATAAGGTGTTACCATCATCATTATTGCTCCCTGAACACACTGGAGCAGTTCTAAAACATAATCCTCCATCAAGAGCCAGGGTCGGTGGCTCTTCCTCTTGAATCTGAGTGGCCTTAAAACTGCTTCAACCAGTAGAGTGAAGTGAGAGTGATGTTTTATGACTTCTGAGGCTGGGTTATACAAGGTAGTACAGCTTCTTTTTTCTGAAAAAATATATATTTTTTATTGAAGTACAGTCAGTTTACAATGTTGTGTCAATTTCTGGTGTGCAGCATAATGCTTCAGTCATACACGAACATATATATATTCATTTTAATATTCTTTTTTACCATATATTACTACAAGATATTGAATATAGTTCCCTATGCTATACAGTATAAATTTGTTGTTTATCTATTTTATATATAGTAGTTAGTATCTGCAAATCTTGAACTCTTTCCCACTCCCTTTCCCTCCTGGTAACCACAAGTTTGTTTTCTATGTCTGTGAGTCTGTTTCTGTTTTGAAAATAAGTTTGTTTGTTTTTTGTTTTTTAGATTCTACATGTAAGCGATATCATATGGTATTTTTCCTTCTCTTTCTGGCTTACTTCACTAGAATGACGATCTTCAGGTCCATACATGTTGCTGCAAATGGCATCTTTTTTATGGCTGAGTAGTATTCTGTTGTATAAATATACCACAACTTCTTTATCCAGTCATCTGTCAATGGACATTTAGGTTGTTTCCATGTCTTGGCTATTGTAAATAGTGCTGCTGTGAACATTGGGGTGCAGTGCTACAGCTTCTATCTTTTCCAATAAAATACTCATTAGTGGAGCCCTGATCATCCCGTCTGAAGACCCTGAGGAAGCCATTATGTGAGGAAGCCCAAACTGCACAGACAGGCCATGTGCAGGCACTGACTGCAGTCCTAGTCTTTCATTCATCCAGTGCCAGACATGTGAGTAAATGAGACTTTAGACAGCTTCAGCCCCCTATTTTGAGTTGCTCCAGATGCCCCAGACATTGAGGAGCAGAGACACTCTGCCATATCTAAATTCCCAACCTACAGAGTCTATGAACATAATACAGTGGTTGTTTTAAGTTGCTTAATTTTGGGGGGTAATTTGTTACACAGCAATAGATAACTGACACACACATGATGCTCTCCTTTTCTCCTTGGCAAACTCCTGCACATTCTTCAAGACCCTGAGAAAAATGTCACATCCTCTTTGGAGCCTTCTCTGATTCCTCCCTGCCCTTTCCTCACTGTGTGGATCTGTTTTCTCATCTCTACCATAAGACCAGGCATCCTGAAGGCAGGAACTTGGGTCCACATTTATCTCCCCAGCACCTGGTCAGGGATGGACAATGTAGTAGGTTACATTTACTGAATGAATGAATGACTGAGGCCAGAGCTGTCTCTCCACAGGAGCTAGCCTGCATGACAGAACTATCTGGAAGATATTGGCATAGTTTCCACATTGTGAGACTAGATAAATATTGGTACAGTGAAGAATAATCCTGACTTATTCAAATCCTATAAAATCACCTGGGGAGCTTTAAAAATGTCCAGCCACAAGCCCTGCCCCAGGTCACCTGGGTCACACTCTGTGCAGGGGAGGCCCAGGTAGTGGTGCTTTAGGAATATTTGCCAGGTGATTCTAACAGGCAGCAGCGTGGAGAAGCACTGCTGTTTAACCATACCAGCAACATCAGTGATGATGCTGGCTCACAGTACTTACCATGTGCCAAGTGTCCTATGGTTTTTCATGAATTAACTCATCTAATCTACACCACCGCCCTATGAAGAGAAACCGTAATCACCTCCCACTATAACAGCTTTGTTGAGGTATAGCTGACACACAATAAACTGTACCTTTTAAAGTATATAGTTTGATATTGTGAGATATATATATATATATATATATATATATATATATATATATATATACACACACACACACACATCAACACAATCAAGACAATGAACATATCCGTCATCCCTAAGTGTGTCCTTGTGCCCCCTTGTAATCCCTCCCTCCTGCCCCTCCCTGGCTCCCTCTGTCCACAAGTGACCACCTCTGCTTCCTGTTGCTGTATTAGTTTGTACTTTCTTGAATGTTGTAGAAAGGAAATCATGCAGTATGTACTTTTTTTCGTCCAGTTTCATTCACTCATAATAATTTTGAGATTCATCCACCTTGCCCTATGTATGGATAGTCCATCCCTTTTCATTGCTGAGTAGTATCCCATTGCAAAGAATATCACTTCATCCCCCATTTTAAGGATGAGGAGACTCAGGTTCAGAAAAATGAAGTGACTTGCCCAAGGTCACTTGGCTGGTAAGTTGTGAACTTGAATCCAGGTAGTTGCCTCCAGGGCCAGCTGGCCTAACTGTCACCTGTGTGTTCTCTCTAATTAGTCCATAATACCCTTTCCTGTGTAGGCAGAATGATGCACCCCCCCAACTCTAGGGGGGAAAAAAGAAAAAACAGTCTATGTCCAATCCCTGGAATCTGTGAAGATGGTACATAAAATGGCAAAGGGGAATTCAATTTGCAGGTGGAATTAAGATTCTTATCAGCTGACCTTAAAAAAAGAGATTATCTTTGGTTATCCAGGTGGGCCCAACACAGTCACAAGGGTCCCTGAAGAAGCGGTCGCAGTCAAATATTAAAGATGCTGTGGGCTGGATCTAAAGATGGAAGAAGGGGCCATGAGCCAAGGAATGTAAGTAAAAGACAATGAGACAGATTGTCCCCTAGAGCTTCAGAAGGAATGCAGTCCTGTTGACACCCCAGTGAGACCCACTTCAGACTCTGACCTCCAAGTCTGTAAGACAGTACACTTTTGTTGTTTTAAGTCACTAAGTTCGTGGTGATTTGAGAGAGCAGCCATAGGAAACTGACAAAGTGACCTTGACTGTGAGTCCTGGGAGGCCAGCCAGGGGCTGTAGGGTGTGCAGGGGCAGCTGGGGCAGACTGAGCGTATCTAAGCATGTGGAACTCCAGGCAGAGTCCGCACCCCCAGCTCCCTGCCCCAGGCGCAGCCTCAGGCTCTGGCTGAAACATTTCCAGGGTCACAGGGGCAGCTGGGATGTGGGCAGAGATTTCTGGGTAGAACAAATCATCCCCTAGTTCTCTGTGGGCCTATGGTGAATGCAAGAGGCAGGCCTTCTCCACCATCTGAGCAAGACAGACCCGGGCCCTCACTGCAGAGGATGCTGGGAGTGTGGGCATGCCAGCCATGCAGCGGGACCTCAGAAAACAGAGAAGTTCAAAGGCCCTGGGGAAGGAGGGGCTGCTGGGAACCCGTGGGGGCTGACAGCAGTGAGAGCATGCTTAGCACCCAGCATTCTAGGCAGAGAGCGGCAAGGGCAAAGGCCTGGCAGAGTGGGGAGGGGGCCAGGGTCAGCATCTGGTCAGGAAGGGGCTGGGCTTTCCTAACTGCATCTAAGCTGATAATCATCAGATTCATGTGTGAGAAGGCCACAGTGGCTGTTTTGTGATACGTAGATTGGAGGAGAGCAAGGCAAGGGCCCAGAACCCCCCAGGAGAGGGACTAGTTGTCCAGGTGAGAGAGAAGGTGGTGGGCACCAGAGAGGTGACAAGGAGCTAGAGAGGAGGGGGCATCTTTGGGAGAAGAAGGGGCAGCTGACGGCTGGTGGGAAGCCCTCACCCAGAATGAACCCAGACCTGGCTGTGGTGGTGGCTTCAGGATGTGCCTTGTGAAGGCATTAAGGCCAGCACCTGGGGCTGCAGTCAGCCCGCGGGCCAGGCCTGGCCACACCCAGTCAAGTGCGAGGGTGAAAGAAAACAAATGCTGAAAAGTCCCGAATTCCCGAGTGAGGGTAAGGGATCTTTTTTTATTGTCACTGTTTCTTGCAGGCATGAGGAAGTTTAAGAAAGCCTTCCTGAGGAAGAGCGGCAGCTGGAGGAAGCTTCCTGGCCTGTGAGCATGTCCTTGGTCTGCAGTCTGTCTGGGCAGGAGGAGGAAGGATTGGTGAGCTATCCGGGTGGTAACTGGGGCCCGGATGCCCTTTCTGGCCCTGGAGATGAAGCTCTTATTGGGGCGGGGTCTGGAGAATGCTGTCTCCAGTGCTTCCCACCAACTCCCACGTGACAGGCTGAGTATGTGAAGCCTGGAGGAGGGGTCCTGCCCTGTAGGCTCCATCCTCAAGGAGGGAGCCCTGACATCGTGTCCAGGGCCCAAGCCTGCCCTGGGCCTCCTACCACTGACCAGGGCTGACAGCCAGACTGACGGGGCCAGGGGCCATCTGGGCAGCCACCATCTCCTCTCCAGCCTTTGGTGCCCCTGACATGGTAACAGGCCATCACATCTCCCACTGGGATGGGCTGAACTGTGTCTCCTCAAATTTCACATGTTAAAGTCCTAACCCCCAGTACCTCAGAATGTGTCTGTACTTGGAGATGGGGTCTTAAGGAGATAATTAATTTAAAAAGATATTCTTATAAAAAAGGAAATTTGGACATAGACACGCACAGAGGGAAGATGAGGTGAAGATACAGGGAGAAGACAGCCATCTACCATCCAAAAAGAGAGACTTTTTCTTACCAACCCTGATGACACTTCGATTTCAGATTTCTAGCCTCCAGAACTGTGAGAAAATAAATTTCTGTTGTTTAAACCACGCAATCTATGGTACCTTGTTACAGCAGCTCTGGCAAAGTAAGAAACCTAGCATTGATAGCAGTGAACACGTACGGTGACCTTCCTGTGTTCCAGGCACGGTGCCAAGCATGGAGCACACGTCATCACTCTTAATCCTCACCCATCCTGGCAGGTAGAGATCAGGGACCTCGTTGAAGCAGCCTGGCTTTGCCACCTACCGGCTGTGTGATCACAAGTGAATCACTTTGCCTCTCTGGGCTTTAGTTTCCTCATCTGCTCACTGGTGCTGGAATAGTACCTACATCCCAGGATGGTTTCAAGGAATGCTATTAAAACATATAAAGGGTTTAGGCCAGGTCCTGGCACATAGTTGGTGCTCACTAAATGTTGGCTATTATTGTTTTCATTTTACAGATATGAAAATGGAGGTTCTGAGAGGTTAAGTAACTTGCCCAAGATTGCACAGCTAGCAAGTGCTGAGGCCAGGATTCGAATCCAGACAAAGCTGACTCTAAGCAAACTCCACGATGCTGCCTCCTCCCTTGCTACCCCTCTGCGACCCAGAGAGCACAATGGCCACCTCTGAGACTCAGCCCACCACACTCAGGCCCATACTACCGGAAGTAGGCCCGTCACGCTACCAAAATGATCTGTTTGGGGTTTGTCTCCCCCACCATACTGAGCCTGTCTTTGGGACAGGCTCCTTGCTGGAGGGCCCCAACTGTGAACACAGGCCTCTGTGGATATTTGGGAACCAGGCTCACGTTGCACTCAGCCTAAGTTCCTCTCCAGGCCCTTCCCGGCCAGTTCGTTTCCTCCTCTGGCCCTCACTTCAGCCTTTTGAAGTGGGCAGGGCTGGGGAAGTGAGGTCCCAACAGGAGAGCAACCTGCCCAAGGACACACGGCTGGGAAGCAGCAGGACTGAGAGGAGAACCCAGCTGTTTCTACAGCTCTGGGTCCCAGCCTCTGGCTCACAATACCAGGCGGCCCCAGAAGGAGGTGAGACTGTGCTTGGGGTCCTGGGAGGGGCAGAGCCTCTTGCTCCTGAGTAGCCTGCTGTCCTGGACATAGGCCTGAAACCACCCTCCCAAATGCTGCTACAGCATTGCTTCTCTAGTGGTAACAGCCAGGTGTATCTGCAAACCACTTCCTGAGCTTGGAGGCCTGTGAGCTCAGAGACCAGCATGATGAGAACGGCTTCCAGGGACATATCACGGGATCTGTGGCCCTTGCTGGAGAGACTTGTGTCCAAAAACAAGAGATGACCTTGGGGGGAGGGTATAGCTCAGTAGTAGAGTGCTTGCTTAGCATACATGAAGTCCTGGGTTCAGTCTCGAGTACCTCCATGAAAAAATACATAAACCTAATTACCTCCCCCCCCCCAAAAAAAAGAGTAGGGGGGAAGAAAGTTAAAAAAAAAAAAAAAAGAAGTGACCTTGATTTATCTCTTCAGCTAGTTAGGAGTGGTCCAGACCACACTTCCTGCATCCTCTGACTGTAAGCTCTTCTGTGAATTCAGTGGTTCATTGTAGTGATCCAGCAAATCTGGCCTGCTTGGAGGCCCCACTGCCAGCCCACCACCCACTAAGGCCTGCAGTGTGGGGACATGTTTCCCTAGACTACAGACTGAAACAGGCCTGGACGCACTCCTTGGGGGCTCTTGCCTCCTCTCCCACATTACCTTTGTGTGTCCTGAGCGCTGTGTCTTTATTTTTCCTTGAAAGAGAGCTGGGGATCAAGAAAGGGTGACGCAGCTCCCTGCAGCTGACCTGCAAAGACAGAAGACATCACTCCCAGCTGACCAGCCAGATCTCTTTAATCTGGCCTGTGCGGGGCTGAGGGGGTTCTCTGGGTCTTCCTGCCCAACCTGCCCTTGTCTTAGCACCATTGTCTTTGGAGAGGGACAGCCTCTCCACTGCTCTTGTCCCTTCTTGCAGCCTAAATGAGCTCTCTGGCCTCAGTTGCTCCCTCCCCTCTGAAATCTTTTAAAGTGGTTTGCTGAGTTGAAGCTTCTTAACTGGCCCCATGGCCTGTGTAATCGAGCCTGCACCAGCCTATCTCCCCATGCCATGCTGACTTCTTCTCAAAAGTGTCACTCTCTATGGGCCCTGCCGCCCTTGGCACATCCTCTTCGCTTAAAATGCTTCCATCTCCCTGCCCTTTTCCCCATACCCAGCCCATAGCCCTCTTTCCTGCTGAGCCCACCTGCACATGCCCTGGGCAGCAGTACCAGTCAATCCCAGATGAAACCCATCAGCCACCCCTGGACAAGTTCACGCCCAAGGTTCCTCGCAGCTCTCACCTTTGGCTTTCTAAATCTATTCCAGCTTCAGTCGGCCCTTCTGCAGGATGGGAGAGGAGACCTCTGCCTACTCCTTCATTCTAAGGGGCGAGAACATGCATCAGACTGTCTGTCTTCACCTGGGCCTCTGTTTCCCCAGGGTCTGCCCCGGCTCCCACCCCAGAATATTTCCTTCCACTTATGGATTTCCATTCAGACCCCTAACAGTTCCCAACAGGTAGCTGAATCCCACTCATAATGTACCTACCTGTAATTATCAGGATATTTAAATTATCTGTTTGGGTGTGGACTCATTTGCTGGAGCCTCTGAGTTACACTGTCCTCCTGCAGGATTGTGAGTTGGGAAACGAGCACTTGGTAGTGGGGGCTGAGAGGCCGACGTACAGATGCTTCCAAGGGGTAGAGAGGTGTCTTCCACACACAGGGCAGCCTCCTCTTAAAATGATTCCAGGACAATTGTGTAGGGTCAGGGATGAGCACAGGACTGACAGCTGGGAGACCTGGTTTCTTCCCCAGTCCCAGTTCTGTCCCGTGAACCTGGTCTGTGGGTATCTGGACAATCCTCTGCCCCTCTAACATCAGTTTCCCCATCCGTGCAATGAGTGAAGTCAGAAAGGATACACAGCCAGTGTGGTAGAGTGGATGGGGCCTTGGTGAACTGGTGGCTGGTGCCAGGCTTAAAGCAGCTCCAGGCTGTCCCTCTGCTCCAGCCAACTGCAGATGGGCTGCCTTGTGTAAATGCATTCTATGTGGTCTGATTCTCCAACTGTCAAAGAAGTCAAAAATCCAGATTTTGGTGCAAAATTTCCTTATTTTTACCTGATGGCAATGAATTCAAAATATTATAAAATACTGTGGGGGCCAAAGAAAACATACCAGGAACTCTTGCTTGCTCACTTTGGACTGAAAAATCTCTGACCTTTAGTGCTGTGGCTCTCATCTGGGTTACACACTAAAATCACCTGATTTAAGGTCTGCAGTAGAGCATCCTGGTGAACACAAGGCACCAGGTGCAGGGCTGAACGCTGTGTCATGGACGGGCTGGGTTACCTGGGTAAGTTATATCGCATCACTGAGCCTCTTCTTTGAGATCTGACCAATGGGGCTTATGGACAGTGCAGGAACGATTCATTCATGTAAAGGTCTTGGCATATAAATGGTGTTCAGTGAATGAAGGGTGAAAAAGCCATTGGTAGTTGCTTTTGACTGAGTAGCTTGAACCTGGCCTTGGAAAACAAGTCCATTTGCTTTCAGACCTGAGACAATGGAAAGTTGCCCAGGGCTGGAGGTCGTGGGACAAGGGACCCAGCTCCACCTCTCCCAGCTGTGGAGTTTGGGAAGAGTCTCCCCGAGCTTAGCATCACCGACTTTCCTGAACACTGTCTTGACCAAGGCTCTCTTTTCATCCTGAATGCCAAAGATTCACTCCGAGCTTATTTGGGGTTGGGGCAGGGACAGACTCAACTCAAAGATTCCATGTGCATGGAGGGCTGACATTGCCCTAGAGAATCCTCAGGCAGCCTTAGAGAGAGGTTATAATCTGACCATTTGATGAGAAAACTTGAAGTGAGATAGTGTGACTCCCTCGGAGAGGTACAGGCTAGGAGGAGCAGAGCTAGTTTCGGAATCCAAGACCTAATCACATCTGACTCCCAAGATTAGGGTGGGAGATGCCTTCAGGGGCTGGACACAGAGGCAAGCAATACAGAGAAGGTTTATAGTCAGGGTGTGCCGGTACTTGACAAAGATTCTCTCCTTGACCAAAACCCTAATCCGACTCTTCTGAGCTCTTTCTCAACTAGGCCTCGAATTTTGGACTTTTGGACTTTTGTGCTCTCCTAAATTAAAGGGACCAGACTCCAGTTAAAGGGACTCATATTAAAAAAAAAAAGTATACAAGTCTGCTGGCTAATAAGAGCCCAAGGCCTGGGGTTTGCGAGTCCTTGTTGCCTAAGTGATCCTCAGTGATCCTCAGTGCCCTCGACTGGTCGGATTGGTTGGTTTCTCCGAGAAAGGAACCCAAGTGCCTGCGGAGTCACCGCCCAGGGCCGGCGGAGCGGGGGCGCCCGCCTAGCGCACTTACCCTCCGACAGGACCTGACGGTTGGTCCCAGCTCCCGGCATCCCCAGCCGCCTGTTGTGAGACACAAGATCAGGTCTCCGGGCTCCGAGTCCAGACGACCCTGGGCAGCCGTCCCCTCGCTGGCCAGGCCGAGCCCTGACCTCTCCCCTCCCCCCGCGCAGCCCCTTCCTGGCCCCCCGCCACCCGCCCGCCCCCTGCACTGGCCCCAAGTCCCTGGGTTCTGACCTCCGGCTCTCAGCCGCCGGGTCCTACCCCACCCCGCCTGCTGGTTGGCCCCGCAGTGGGGGGCCGGGGCCTCGATCTCCCGCCCCTCTTCAGCGACCTCTACCCACGCCGGCCCCCTGGCCTCGCGCCCGGCTCTCCCGGCTCCGGGGCGCCCCTCCTCGCCTCCTCCCTCTGCGCTCTTTCCCCCGGCCCCCAGCTGCGGCGGCTTCCTCCTCCTCCCACCCCCCGTGGCTCTGGAATTCCTGGTGGAACCTACTCCCCCGCCCGCCCTGCATCCCGGCGCGCGGAAGCCCGCGGAGCGTGCGGCCCGGGTGCGGGGTGCGCCCAAGGGCAAGTGGCTTGCGGCGGCTGTGGCCGTGTCTAGACTTAGCTGCGGTGTTTTCACGTGCACGCGTGTGTGCTTCTGCATCCGACTGTGTTTATACACCGGTGTATAATTTTTTGTGCACACACGCGCAGTGACACTTGGGGAAACTTTTCTGAAAATCCTGGGCTGGCAGTTTAAATATAAAAAGGCTTTTGTTTAATGCCAGAAGCATTTCCCCTATGCTCTGGGACTCAAGGAATACTCACCTGCTTCCCCCTCCCCTTAAAGACCTGGTGGCAAAGGCTTTCTTTGTGGAGTGGTAGACTGAGGTTTCCTTGCATTGAGGAAAAACTTATTTTGAGGTCCACCCCATGCCCCTACCCCTCCATACCCCTCCACCAAAAAAGCTTTCTGGGGACCCCAGGCTCCCTAGTCTGTCTCTCTCCTGGGGCTGTTTAACTCTGAATTTTACCCCCTCAATTATCTGCGAGTGTTAAAATGATGCCAGCATCACTCTGGCTGTAGAATTCAAGTTGAAACGTGGCCAGCACGTGGGGATGGCTGAGGAGCAGTGCCCTGCGGTTGGAGGGTGTTTGGAGAAGGTGAGCAAGGCCAAGAAATTGAGGGCCAGGGGAACAAAGTGAGGGCCTTCAGGGTGAGCACACCTCCTCCAAGTGGGGATGCTAACACCTGTCTCATACAGTTTGGAGTTTAATTCCTTTATTGTACATTTAGTGGCTACACCTTTCTTTGTACACTGAGTAGGTACAAAGACAACTGTAGATTAGTTTGTTGGGGGGGGGTGCAGGAGGAGGGATAGAATAGTGCAGAAGGACATATACTCTGGATTCTAGATTCAAATCCTGACCCTGCAACTGTCCAACTTACCCGTTTCTGTGTGCCTCTTTCCTTCCCTGTAAAGTGGAGCCAGTAGTGGTGACACACCTTCCAGGGTTATTATGAGGATGAAATGAGTTAATTTACATAAGCACTAGAACAGTCCTGGCACATGTATGTGCTGTGTGAGTCTCAGTTTTTATTATTTAGATCAGGGGTTGGCACCACTGGTTTTACATGGCCCTCCCTCGAGCTAAGAATGGTGTGTGTACATTTTTAAATGTATGAGGAGGGGGGAACACAAAAGAAGACTAATATTTCAGGAGGCATGCAAATTCTACGGCATTTAAATTTCAGTGTCCATAAATAAAGTTTTATTGGAACACAGCCACACTCATTCATTTTCATATTATCTATGGCTGCTTTCACACTACAAAGTAGTTCAGTAGTTGTGAGTTGTGACAATGACAGGTGCGGGGATTTTTGCCTGTTTGATCATTAGTGTGCCCAGTGCCCAGAACATAATAGATGCCTAATAAGTTGCATGATTGAGTTTGGCCCAGGCAATCGTGGGTGGCGGGGACTACAATGCTCCTAAACTTGGCACGGGGGTCCATCATAATTTAAGCAGATGTTCCCTTGGAGATCAGAAGGGGCAGTTGTTCCTCCCCCTACAACACACACACCTTCTCAAGGGGGAACCAAGGAATCAGACTGGCTGCTGGGAAAAAACTGCTGCCCACGTTAGCCTTACTTTAGGAAAGGCACTCACACACATGGCTCGTGTGTACTCTTTTCTATCCAGCCAAACCACATGAGCAAGCCCCCAGGGAGAAGCAATTTGGGGTCATCGCTGGGAAGGTCCCCTTCCCTCCTACTGTGGCCCACTTAGGCAGGAGTGTGAGAATGGCTTCCCGGAGAGGAGAACTTGACCTTCCTGGGCCTCATGACAAAGGAGTTGTGGGGATGGACCTTTGTGCCTTGGGAGGAAAGAGGAGAGAGGAGGCAACCAAGTCCCGGCTCTTTGGGAGCACTTAGGATGAGATTCCACTTGGCCTTGCCAAGAGGCTCTCCAAAAGTCCAGGTGAAAAGTTCCTGTGACAGTCAGCTGGGAGAAATAAACAAATAACCCAGCATGAGAGCATGCACAGGTCCTCCTGTTGGGAGGACACACTTGCCTGCCCAGGTGACCCGGCCCAAGGGCTCCATATGGCGTCTCCCAGGGCTGGTAGAGGCTCCTTCCATCATTCAGTGTTTCCTGAAGTCCTACTGTGTGCTAGGCATTGGTGATGTTGCCAGGAATAAGATATAGGCCTTCCTAGGTGGTGCTCACAGAATTCTAGGAACATAAATAATTATGATGCATTGAGAGAAGTACGTGAATCCCAGGGCCCCACAAAAGGAGTAAGGATACAACCAGACATTTCACAGATTAGGAAACCAAGATGGCCAAAAACACATGCAAAAAAACTCTGACTCCTGAACTAGAAAAATGCAAACTAGAACCCCATGAAATGCCTTTGTATGCCCATCAGATGAGCAAAAATAAAAATGGGTGATATCACTTAAGTAATGGTTGATAAGGGGTTGGTGGGAGGCAGAATCCTATATAGGTGGTAGAAATATGAATTGTTGCAAGATTTTGAAGAAAAAGAAAATTGGCAATATATATTAAAATGTAAACAAAACAAGACAAAAATAGCCTCTGTCCAGCAGCCACACTCCTGAGATTCCATTCTGGGACTTAAAGATAAACATACAAGAATATTTACTGAAATGTTTTTTGAAGTGATAAAAACTTGGTAACGTTTACTTCCGAGATGAAAGGTTAAATTGCAATATGTCTATATACATGATATTATGTGACCATGAAATAGAATGAGTTGGCTTTACTCTAAGTACCCTGGAGGGCTTCCATGATACATGATCAAGTGAGGAGGACCAGAGATGCACGAATGTCTGCTGTCTATAATATGATGCATCTTTTAACACTAATACCAGCCCTGCCCCTTCCTGTATATGTACTTTTTGTTTGTACATGACAGTGAGCATAGAGAATCCTTCTGGAAGTCTACACGCCAGACTGCTTTGGAAGTGGGGACTGGGAAAGAGGTGGATAAGGGAGAAGATAACTTGGTCTACAGGAAAACGAAGAAATTATAAACTGCATAGTGTTGATAGAAAATACGTAACCTAATGTTATGTTAAATCTGTGAAAGCAGATTTCTCCATGGACAATGAGAAGCTAGTGAGGCGGACAAAGGAAAACACGGATTTAATCTTGGGTGGGTCTGTGGGTAATTTTCCTTCTGGATTTCTGTAGTTTCAATTATAGTGCTTCTTTTTCAGTGTTTGAAAAATCAAGAAAGATCATGTAATAGCAACATTATCCCCAGGTGCAAACTGGGCAATTAATTGTCTAGGGGAATGGGAGGTTCAGGGGTTTGAACAGAGCCTTTACCCTCAATGTGGTAAAATTTTAACAACTATTGGGGACATATAGGTATCTGCTATATTATTTTCTGCCTGTTTGAAATCTTCCCTAGTCAAAAATTAAAATAAAAGAATTTGGGAGTTGATGGACATTTGGGGGAAAGATGTCCCTCTCCAAAAACTTGACACCTGATACAATCGCCTGTGGTTCCCAGATACCATCTTGGTCGCCATTATCTGTCTATCTTTGTCTTTCTAAACATCTATCCATCTGAAATCAATTCATCAACACTATGCTTCAGGCAAAGTGTAGAAACTGAAATTAACCTACCGCACAGGGCAAAGCTCCAGCTTTGGAGGGAGGTCCGCTTTGATTTCAAGCAGTGTTTCACCCCTTAGGAGCTGTGTGACCTTAGTCCAGTGAGCGACACGGTCTCTCTGAGCCTCTGTTCTGTCTGTAAAGTGGAGATAATCACGGCGTGTGGGCATCAATTTAGGCAGTGTAGGAGGAGCTCTCTGCAGGATATCAGGCTGGGTCTTGGGGGGTTGTGCACCAAAGAGAAAGGTCTGGAAAGAGGGGAGCTTGTTCCTCCCCTAGACCGAGGGGAGCATGATTTTGTGCCTCTCCTGCCCCTTATTCCTTAGGCCTGAGGCCAAGTTCCTGGGGAGTTCCTGGGGAGTCCCTGGGGTTCAGAGGACGGAGGAGGAGTTTGTTTGCTGGTCTGTTGGATTTTTGAAGGTGGGTTGGTGTGGCGAGGGGCACCGGGCAGAGGCAGATGAGTGCTGAGGGCTCACAGGCCACACCCACCCCCAACCCCTGCCGCCATCCTGGGATGTGGTGGATGGAGTGCGCTAGGGGTTCAGGGTGAGGACCCCACCTTACTTGCGCAGCATCTCTGTCTCCTGGTACTTTATGCAGGCAGCGGGGGCCCCAGGCTCTTCTAAGGATGAATCAGACCTTCCGGGAGGAAGAGGCCGCAAACTGTTCATGTCGCCCCCAATCCCACTTAAAAACATAATTTTTAATTAATATGTTTAAGTTTAATACTTAGACTCGTCAACATTTGAAAAACAAGGGCACACAGAACTGCACGTTAGTTTCTCACCTCTTTGTAGGAGTGTTTTTTTTTTTTTTTGGAGCCCTCTTGGGTCTTCCAGTTTCCTGGCCTCATCTGCCTGATCAGTTTGCTCTGGAGACAACAGTCTGTGACTCCTGCTATGCTCCCACCAAGAGAACTGAGGAATTGGGGCGGGCTGTTTCAGGCAGCCCACAGTCATCAGTCCTCTTACCCACCCAACCCACCCGCCCTTGACTGGAAGTTCCAAGCAGGCTAGAGACCACCCCTCTGCCTTGGGCAGCTCCATCCCATCTGGCCCAGAGCCTGTCACAGAGTAGACCCAAGACTGCCCAATAAATTTTTCTTGGGTGAAGAAAATGAATCCTTACATTTACAGATAGTCAGAGGTTACTTATTTTTTTTTTGTCAGAAAGATGTATTCTTTGTATTCTTTTTTCCTTTTTTAAAAATTGAAATATGTGAAGTAGCACAGGAAACTATATTCAATACTTTGTAATGGCCTATAATGAAAAAGAATATGAAAAGGAATATATATAAATACATATATGTATAAATGAATTACTATGATATATACCAGAAATTAATGCAATATTGTAAATTGACTATACTTCAATAAAGAGGTCACTTTTTTGAGTACTATCCTAGTGCTTTATGTATTGGCTCGTTTAATCCTTACAGCAGTCCCACAAGGCAGGTACCAGCATAACTCCGTTTTCACAGATGAGGAAACAGAGGCCTAGAGAAATGAAATAACTTGGTGGGAGGAAGGGAGTGGAGAGTCTAAAGCAGGCTGCCTACTTCCAGGTTGTCCTGGGTTGGTCTTACTTATTACTGAAAAAATGATGTCCCCACCCCACATGGCCACCTCAGGATATTAAGGCCCCTTGCTTGACTCCTCTCCCCCCAACATTTCTTTGTTACCTGGTATTGGAATTGGGAGCCTTGACTTCAAGAGTCAGCTCAGCCATAAGTTGGCAATGTGACCTTGGACAAGTCTGACCCCCGCTAGACATCAGTTTTCCCATCTTTCCAGCCAGGTGGTTGGACTAGATCATCTCCTATGGTCCTTCCAGGTCGAAAACCCTGAACCCTTTGGCCATTAGAAGAGGGCCCGATCTTTCAATTTTCTGCCCTACACAAACAGGCTCTCCCTCTAGAAGTCCTTGGTTTGGCTGGATGGCAGCTCGGATCCCAGGGGCAGGAGAAAGTTTGGAGTGCTAGCAGAAACTTCCCGAATCCTCCCCTTGTTCCTGCTGGGCCCTTGGCTCTGGATGGGGGCTCCAGGGCCTCTCCCAGTGGGTGCCAGAGGCCGGAGCCGCCTTTGTCTGCCGCAGGAGGCCAGCCAGGCGGCTGCGGCTGCAACCGGCCCCTGCCCAGGCCTGGGAGATGGTTTTTTTTTCCCTGTGTGTTGCAGCTGGGACCGTTTATAATAGGAAAAAAAGAGAATGACCAGGCCAGCCGGCTGGAAAATAAAGAGACTTAAAAAGAAAAGGGGTAGGCTGTTCTTCTCCTGTGGAGGCTTCGGTTAAGCAGAAAGTTTTAGTTCCTTTCTGAAAGGCATTTGGGCTTTTGAAGTCCCCTGCGGGAGCTCCCTCTGGCCCCTGGGAAGCCAGGTCCTGGCATGTCCCAATGTGCATGACCAGGATGGGGCCAGGGACACTCAGAGCAGGCAGCAGCAGGCCCTGGGAAATACGGCACCAGCCTGGGGCCACTGGGGTCCAAGCCCAGTGTCCCTCCGCTCCCAGCCTAAGCCCTACCACCTCTCCTTGGTGGTTTTTCACTTGAATCTCCCCTGCTCCCTCGGACTTTGACAGATGGCCTGGTGCCGGTGGGGCCACGGGGTGGGAGTAAACCCAGTCAGAGAACCAGAGAGATTTCACAAATGGGGAGACTGAGGCACAGAGAGGGATTGCCTGAGACCACCCAGGGACCCTAAACTGGTTTAGTGGCTGTTGTGTGTGCTTTGCTGATAAATATTAACAAGAGCTAATGCACTTAGAGTATGGGAGGACCAGGTAATGAATCCAGGGAACTAGCAGATCAAAAAGAGCTTGTCTCAGGGAAGCTGCCTTACCATCTCTCTTCTCTTGACTCACCTTAGCTGGTTCCAGTCCTGGCCAATAAGCTCTCCTCCCTGTCAGCCCACCCCTCAGCAGGGGCACAGACATACCCCTCACTGAAGAAGCACCACATTCAAAACATAACATTGATCAAGCCCCTACTGCGTCCAAAGTGGTGTGTGCCAGGCACGTCACAGCACCACTCACATCGTGCTGTCCACACGTGATTGGGGCAGGTCAACGGTGAGCTTCTGTTATTGCTCACAACCACCCTCTGCCACTGGCATTGGATTCCTCATTTTACAAATGAGGTTGCTTTGCCTGAGGATTCAATTCAAGGACCTTTCCATGAGACCAGCCTCTGTGCTCTGCGGTGGCCCTGTCTAGAGTCTACCTCTGGCTTCTCTGGTCAGCTTGCTTCTCCCATCACCACCATTCACTGGGCATGAAGTGGGCGCCGTGGTGTGAAGGGGGTACTTGTCAAGTCCTAAGGCTCTGCCCTGAAACAGCTTTTGACCTAGCTGGGTAGGCAAAGATTTTTACCCCTTGGCCTCCGTAGTCCACCGTGTGAAGTGGTTGATTGCACAGAGATGTACTGGGCATCTCCTCTACACTGCACAGATTGGCAGTTTATCTCCTAATGCCCTCACTAAGTTCTGAGCATCTGCAGGGCACTGGAGATGTAACAGGGATCAGGGTAGACCCAGCCCTGATGGTCCCACTTCCTCCCTTCCTGCTTGTGGACATTGGGCCCTCAATTGTATGTGCTCAGTGTGGGGACCACATGTGCTGATGCTCTTCTGAAATCGCCATGGCATTTCTCTTAGGCCTGGGTACTTGTTAGGTTCTTTTCATGATGGGGGGAGGGTGGATGGTGGGAGGGGAAAGGGTACGAGCCTAGGAAACAACCCAATATCACTTTTCTTTTGGGAAAATTATCTTAGTAAGATTGGTCCTGCACACTCTTAGGTCCTTTTGGTAAATAGAGGTCACAAAAGAGGTTGGAGGTGGGTGAAGATTTGCTGCTCCCGCATAACCTCTCTACCAGGTGACAATGAAGGCACGTTTCTGGCCAAATTCTGCCTCACACAGAAAGTTATGCAGGCAAGCCCATCCCAAGGACAGAACAGGTCCTACAACCAGTTTTGTCAGCTCAGTGGAGCTCCGGCATTCTGTCCTTTAAGGGTATCTGACCACCTCCAGAGTTTGAGGTGCACTCCAAACAAGCCCCATCACACCGCCCAGCAAGATTCTGTGTCCTCTGCTGGGCTCCAGGCAGGCAGGAAGCCTCCTGGAGGGGTGGAGCCTCGGGGTGGGGTGGGAAGGGATGTACCCTAAGGGGGACAGGTTACCCCAGCCTCACCAGATTTATACTCCCTGTGCAGGCAACGTGGGGACTGTCTCTAGACCATTTTGCTCAACTGTACCTTGAATGCCTTTAATTCCACCAATGAGAGCCCATTTCTAAGCCCATCACTTCTTTGGCTATCCTGTTTCCTAATTAGCAAAACATTGGTGGCTGATGGAGCTACTGATGAGGCCAGAGATCTTGTGACAAGTTCTGGAATGTGCCCCAGCCTGATATGACTACTCCTGATTCAAGCTTAGACAACTGGGCATTTATCACCTTCATTATATGCTGGATTGTTTTTTTTTTTTCTTTCAAAGTGAATCACACAAACACTATTAAAGAACCATTCTAGCAAAGCAACGAGTGACCCAGGGTTTGTGTGTGTCACACACCAGGGCAGCTGGAGGTGGTCTGCGTGGAGGTCCCAGGCCATGGCCAGGAGTTTCTAGCTTTCTGAGGGTGTGAGTCCACTGGGACCCTCTTGCCAAGCTGGTTTCTTTGCTGCCTTGTGGGTGTTCCCTGCAAAGACTGCTGATGCTTGAAGAATTAAATAATTATAATAATGACAAAATAGAAATGGCTTTCCCAGCTGAACAGAAACTGGGGAAGAAGAGGAGGTTCCCACACCCGACTTATTGTTTTTGGCACTGTGCTGCCACAGCTCCGGGGAGGCAGATGTCTGGGCCCGCCACTGGCCTCTTTGAGTTGTGGTCATGAGGGGGCACTGGGGACCCTTAGAGAATTTCAGGACCATCTGTAGGGATTTCCCTCCCCCAAACACCAGACTGTGAACTAAGGGCAGAGAGAGGGATTCTCTTCTGTTTTAACTTTCTCTGTTCTGAAGCCTCAGAAGCTTCAAGATCAAGCCTTGTGGAAAGAATGCTCAATGTCATAGACACCAGTGTGGAGGCAGGGAAGACCTGGATGGTGGGTGGTTGCTGGTTAATAATCAAGATGCCAAGCCATCTCCTGACAGGTTCAGCAACAGGGCACAGTCATTACTTTCCAGGCAGGAGTGCCCAAGAAAACCTGGGTTCCACAACTAGATGGAGCATTACAATAAAACAAAAATGCAAAAGAGAAAAAGGAAAAATTAAGTCCACTCGAACACAGAGCCTTCTCAATAGACCTGAAGCTGCTAGAAAGCAGTGGCACGTCTCTCTGTCGCAAGGGAATGCCAGTGCAAGCGGGGAATTTGCAATTTGCATTACTGTCTAGAAATACTTTTGACCCTGAAGGGTGGGGAAGGGGAGAGACAGGAAGGAAAGAAAGTGAAGAGCTGATAATGGCTGTCAAGCCTCGTGGCCTAGCACTCACTAGCATGAGATACTCAGGACAACCCCATGAGATCCATGCTCTCTGTATTCCCATTTTGCAGATGAGAAAATGGAGGCACAGAGTCCCTTGCTCCAGGTTCTCAGGCGAGGCAATGAGGGAGGCTGGACTGGAAAATGGATCAAACTGGCTCCTCAACCTGGCTATTCCTGCCTCCTTGGGCCCTTTGCTGAGAGCTGTGACAGCTTCCCCTCAGAACTGCCCAGCTTCTTTCCACCACAGGCCCTTTACACATGCTGCTTACTCCACCAGGAACTCTGTCTTCTGTCCTCTGTCCTCTTCCCTGACTCATTCCTCCTCCTTCAGGCTCTCAGCCAGACCACCATTGTGACCCTCTGTTTTTTGGCCTCATTTACATTATATTTTTCTTTCTCAAGATTGTTCAAAAAGGTCATTAAAGAATTTAGGTGGACATTTATTAAAAGTCAGCCTCCCCACTAGAGAACAAGCCCTAGCAGGGAGGGACTGTGGTCTTTCTCGTGCATGGTCTTACCCTCAGTTTGGGCACACAGTAGGCACACAATGAATAAATGAACAAATAAGCAAATAAAGGAATGAACTTATTTCCTGGGGTGAAACTGGGAGGTAATCGTCCCTCCCCCAAATGACTGTTTCTTACAGGCTGATGAAAATTTTCCCAGTGGAGAGTGGGACTCTTAAGTTATTAAAATGGTAAGCAAAGATCACAAATTTACAGGTTGTGTATATGCATGTGTCATTTAAAGTAAGTGTGTGTGTGTGAGTGTGTGTGTGTATAGGGGAGAAAGGAGGTCATTTGGTCACTTACTGCAAAGCACCTCTTGAACAACTCTGGAGACTTTTCAGGGCCACTAGTTTAGAAGTCACCAAAGGAATCCTATCTTCTTTTACTTTATTGTCCTACCTTGGTTTTGTGACCCACAGCCCCTCCTGCATTTACCAGACTGCTCTGGACAAAGCCTGCCTCTTTTTGAAACTCAAAGAGTAAACTCACTTGCTGTGTATCTGGGGATATATCATTAGAAGCAATCAGAACTGGGTGGGGAAAGGCAGCACCTGGGGTGAGAGGTGCCTTGTACCCCTGTGAAGTGACTCAGAAGGAAGTTGCCTGTATATGTGAGCAAGGTCTTATTTGTTTTCAAAAACGTTAACTTGTAATTTCTCTTGCTTTTAGGTTGATGGGTCCTCATAGTTTACAAAGGGTTTTCCCAGCCTCTCCTCCGGATAGGGCAGGAGCAGCAGCCCACTTTGCAGATGAGGAAGAAGAGACCACAGGGGACCTTCCTCATGGGGGGAGGGGCCCAGACTCCTGGGTCCCCTGCAGGAAGTAAGTAGGTGGGGTATAAAACACCACCTGAAAATGAACTTTTTATGGTCCCAGGTCACCAGGTTGGTGAGAAGCAAAGCCCAGGGGCAGGAGGCAGCTACTCTTGCCCTCACCCAATGCCCCTTGAGACCCTTTCAGTAGAAGCTACCAGATTTTTGCTGCTCTGGAATTTTCTTTAAAACAGCATATTTCTGGAAGGAGTTAAACATGAAACAAGCGTCTGAGAAAGCGGGCCTCGGCCTCAGCAGCGCTCCCTCCACGCCCTGACTGCCGCTGAACTGCGAGACAGCAGCCTAGGGCTTTCCGGGGAGGGGTGAGCGTCGGGACGCAAACATGGGTGGCTGTGACAAGCAGGAAGGGCTCCCAAAACTTTGTACGCTCCTCCAGGACCTCTAGCCCTTATGAATTGGTCCCCTTGTGGATAGGCTGTCGCCGGCCCCCCATCCTGTTACCCCCACCTCTGGCCCGGGTGCCTTGCGCAGTTCCCAAGGGTGGAGAAAAGGTTAGCGCGGCGGGTCTCCAATCGGGTCTCCAACCGGCCCTCCCCGCCCGGCGACCCTTTCTTTCCTCCAGCAACTGCATCCCCACCGCGCTCCTTTTGTCCACCTTCTCTCTCTCCCGGCTCCTGGCTGGGCACGATCTGCAGTCTCCAGCCTCCCAGAGAGCCTGGGAGGGCGAGCCAGGGGCTGTTCTCCGCCCCCTCCCCCTAGAAAAGGCAGCCCGCGGCGGGGGCACCCTGGAGCCGAGGCCAATTGCCCCCCTCCCCCAGTGTGTGCCATCTGCCGCCTGTCAGCCTCTCTCCGCGGGCCGCGATCCCAGGCGCCGGCGGGGGTGGGGGAGCTGCTGATTCGGCCCCTCCTTCCTGGCTTCTTCCCAGGCGCCTTGCGGCCTCTGCCCTCGCTTTGGCCCTTGGCATCCCCTCTCCTCCTAACCCCGGCCATCCCCGAGTTGCTGGAGGCGGCTCCCATATCCCTCTGGGGAGGCCGAGATACTGGACACTCTCGGATGCAGGATCTGGGGAGGGCGGTGACCCAGGGGGTGGCAGCGCTAACGTGGGGAGGGAGCGGCCCTCAGGAATTGAGTGTCAGACGTCTCTGTCCTGATCCTGGCCCGTCTGGGGATACCCTCTCTCTGTCTCCCCGTGTCGGGGTGTATGCCTTGGCGACGTCGCATTTCGCTGGTCGCCTGACTCTACCTCGGAGACCGCCTTTAGAGCGCGAGCTTGGTCTCCCCCGACCCTGCCTCAAGGCCTATCCCCGCTCCCTAGCCGTGGGGGTGCGGGGGTGGCATCTACCTCAGCTACTAGCCCAGCATGGGGTCGGAGCCCGGAGTGCCGGAGAGGCAAGCAGGGCCTAGTGGGACGGCGAAGCTAGCCGAGCGGGGCGCGGGCCGGGCTGGCGGGCGGGCTGGGGAACCGCGGGGCGCAGGCGCCCTGCTTGGGGCGGGCGCCGCTGCCCGGCCGGCACCGGCGCGGCCCTCGGCGGGCAGTGGGTTTTTCCGTGAAAGGTTGCCCCGGGTAACTCGTCTCCGAGGGGACACAGCCCTCCCCTCTCCAAGTGGCAACTTATCGATCCGCGAGATTGATAACCCCCAGCGCCGCGCCGCGCACCCGCTTCGCTCTCCGAGCTCTGGGGTTAGCCGGCCCAAGGTGGCGCCACTCGCCCGGGGATGGGCGGGGGCGGGGGCGGGGGGCGGAGGGGGACGTTGTCGGGTCCTTTTATTCACCCTGAACCTGGCCTTCTGCAGCTGGTGGGGGAAAGAGAGGCTTCAAAGCTACGGTTTAGGGGAGCCGCCTGGAAAAGCCTTCTAAGTCTGAGCCCTTTCCGAGTCGGCTTCGAGACCCAAACCGCAACTAGTGCAAGAGATGCAGGGACCCGAGACGCCCCCTGGTGGCTGGGGCAAAACTTTGTATCAAGTAGGAGCTGGTGTATTTCCTTTGTCAATCGTGGGGGGAGGCGGTGCTACTGCAATGTTTTGGGGTTAAAGTGTTCCTTTTACCGTCTTAACTAAGAAGTGCGCAACTAGACGCGGGAACCCTACAAATTCAGGTGTTGGGGGTGAACAGATAAAGCCCAGTGGTGGAAGAGTTTGTGGATGTGGGGCAGGAATGGTCTTCAAACACCGACGGGTGGGCAAAATCCAAGAGGGAAAAGCAAGGTTCAGGGATAATTCAAGTGCGTGAAGCATAATTTGCGGAGGTGGCAGTACCAGGGCAATTCATCCCAGTTTGCACCCCCCCCCCCAATTCCCTCACTTTTTGCAGTTTGTGATGCAAATGTATCTTGGCGAAACTGACAGCACGCGTGGGCCCCGTGTCTGTTCTCCCGCCCCCGGTGACGCCGGCGCGGGAATCGGGGCCCCGCGTGCCGGTGCGGTGCCCGCGCCCGCACCCTGCCTGCCGCTGCCGCCGCCGCCGCCACCGCGGTCCGGGTTTTGCGGGCGGCCGGAGCTGTATTTCCAGCGCTGTCCATCGCTCGGTGCTGTTGGCCCTCTCTCCGTCTGATCCGAGCCGGAGCAGTGCGGGGCGCCCCACGGGATCAGAGCGCTCCCCCGCCGGGACTCCGCTCCTCACATCCTCCTGCTGGGACCCGGCTACATTTCCAGCCAAGCCTGGCTTTATTATGTGTCTCTGCAGTGCAGCCCCAGCAGCCGGATCGGGAGGAGGAGAGCCAGCGACCACAAAGAAGACAGGAGCGCAAGGGAGGCTGGCGGGCGGGCCGGCGCCGGCTGGAGCGCGGAGGAGCCGGGGCGCAGCCGCCGCCGCCGCTGCCCGGGAGGACGGGAGCCCGGCCGCCGCCTGCTCGTCCTCCTCCTCCGCCGCCGCGGCCGCCACCTCCCCCTTCTCCGAGCCCCTGGCCCATGGAGGCAGCTAGCGGGGCCGGCGAATTGGCACCGGCCTGGGGATCGGCTGCGCACCTCGCGCTGAGCACCGCAGCCCGAGGGCAGGCAGCGGCGGCCCGGCGCACGGGCTGAGCGATGCCCGGGGCACGGGCGCGCCTGCCCGCCGCCGCCTGAGCGCCCCCGCGCGCCCCTTCCTCCTTCGGGGGGCCGGCGCCGGACCGAGCCGAGAGCCAGAGAAGGGGGCGTGAGCCAGGGCCCCCGAGCTGCGGCTTCCAGGAGGCTGCGGCCGTTTCGAGCCCCCCAAGTAGGCTGAGTTGAGAGATCCCCCACCCCATCCATCATAATCTCAAAACCAGGGGTTTGGGCATTTTTTAACCATTAATATTTATTATTATTTTTTGTGCGGCAGGGGGTAATTTGAACGCTTTTTTTCCCCCGGGGGGTACTGAGCTTCCGCGCTCCAGACCGCCTCCCGGTCTCCTCCCCCCCCGAGACCCCCTCGACTCCAGCCCCGTCCCCCCTCCTCAGATGGGTTCATTGTGAGCTCCGCACCGGGCTGCGTGGCCGGACGCCTGCAAACTTTGCACAAAAATCCGGCAAGGGGCGGAGGAGGAGAAGGAGGAGGAGGGTGAGGGTGGCGGTGGGGTGGGGGAGGGAGGGAGGGGGCCGTAGGGGCCGGGGGCCGGCGGGGGGTGGGGAGGAGGAGGGGGGCGGCTTTTTTTTTTTTTTTTTTTGCATAACTCGGCTCGGCCGAGTGGCCTCCGGACTCCCCGCGCCGCTGGGACCGCCGCTGGGACCGAGAGCCCCCGGCTGCCGCATTGCAACAGGCAGGGCCCCGGCGCGCCCCCCGGGCCTCCCCCCGCCCCGGAGCGTCCTCGGCCGGCCCGGGCCGCCCCCCCAAGGGAGGCCGCCCCGGACCTGCGATCCGCTCCCCACAGCTGCCGACCCGGCTGCAAAAAAAAAAGTTTCCGAGTGGCAGGCGGAGAAGGGGGAGAAGGGCAGCTCGGAGCGGCGGGGGGCGGCGGGGGGAGCAGGCCGCGGAGGGCGACGGAGCGCCGGGAGCCCCGGACATGTCCAGGCGGAAGCAGGCGAAGCCGCGCTCGGTGAAAGGTGAGCGAGCGAGGCCCGGCGGAGGCGCGAGCGAGCGAGCGAAGAGGGAGGGAGCGAGGGAGGAGGGACCGGCGAGCGGGCGGGCGGCCGGGGACCCGAGCGAGCGAGCGAGCGGAGAGGAGGAGGAGGAGGAGGCGGCGGCGGAGGAGGCGGAGGCGGAGGAGGAGGAAGAGGAGGGGGAGGAGGAAGCCGCGAGAGGGAGGCGGAGGCGGTGGAGGGGGTACAGCGCGGACACCCTACCCGACCGGACCCTCTCCGGGCCCGGCGCCGCTCCCCGCGGGGGACCCGGGCCTGGGGGCGCCGCTGAGGGGCCCTTGCTGCTCCCTCCGTGAGGGCCCCCGGGCTCGCGTGGCCAATCAAGGGGTGCGGGCCCGACTTGGCGGGGATTGCGAATCTCGGCGGCGGCGGGCGGGCGGCAGGAGGAAGGAAGAGGCGGTGAGAACGGGCGCCCAAGAGGCCCGCAGCTCGGAGGCAGCTCTCGCTGGGCCCCGGGCCTTGCCACCTTTCCTCTGTCCACGCCTTGTCGGCCCGGGACTCCGAGGGCGGCGGGCGTTGCTTGAGCGCAGCCCCGGGCCCCTGCCCTGGCCTCCGGGCGCCCCCTCCCCGCCCCCTGCCCAGGCCGCTCTCCCGGCACGGGCCCCCGCACTTCCTGCCTCCTCCACCGAGGCCAACCGGGCTGGGAGCCACTGCCAGGAGTTCATTGTCTGCGCAGGGCTGGCGGGACGCGGGTCCCCATGGGAGCGCAGCGGCCGCCGTGCGTGCCCCTCGGCCGAGGGCGCCCGGGACCCGACCCCGGGCACCCACATTCTCGACACTCCGTTTAACTTCCTGTATCGGGTCTCCGGAGTGCACAAGTTTATGAGGACGGACACATACACACATACATACACCCCTCTTCGTGTCTGCCTCAATTTCTATTTCTACCGAGAGCCCCTGGCAAGCAGAGGCCCGGGGGAGAAGCCGTGTGAGGGCAACTGAGCAACTCCCTGCCCTTCTCTCCCCACCCGCTGGACTGTCCAGGCCTTGCTGCTTTGTCCTGATTCCAGCCCCTTGGCGGTGGGTGCCCGGCCTCCTGCCCGCGCTGGGAGATGATAGAAGAGGGACAGGATGAGAGAAGATACATCTCTGGAGCCAAAAGTCCCGGGGCCCTTGTCCTCTCCCAATTCCCTTGATGACCTCTGGCCCGAGCCCAGTTCTGCTCTGAAAAGTTCATTTCCTGGAGGCCTGCGCGGGAAGGCGCAGGGCCCCCTGCTCCCTTCCTGCCAGCCTTGCTCCTGGCTGGAAAGGCTAGGACTGAATGTGGCAAGTAGGGTCGTGAGACACCCCCCATTGCTCTCCTTCCAAAGTCCCAGGAGATCGCTGGGCACCCGGCTCATAAGAGATTCTTCCTGTCATCTTAGAAACCCACCAACTCAGTCCAGACTCAGCCTCCTGGATGCTCCCTTTCCTCTTTTTCCTAGAGAGAAGTTGGTCTTGTTTCCCTCACCCTGGCACGCATCCCAATACGGGATAGTTTGGCGGGATCCACAGAATCAGCAGGTCTAGAGGGTATTCTGGTTGAGGGACAAGGAAACCAGAAGAGAGATCTCAAGAAGGGGGCAGGAAAACGATAGATGTTTGTCCTTTTGCTGAATAGAAGGGTTCTCGGCTTGAAATAATATTTGATTTCTTTTCTCTTTCCCTGGCTTACTGATCACTCCTTCAAGAGCCACTTAAGGTGGCCCAGAAGAAAATGTACAATTGAAGTCTTTGGTTGGAAAAACAGTTTTATCTAACTTGGGCAGTTGATTTTGAGTTAAATCTATGCAGAAAAGATTTTTCATAGAGGAAGATACAGAACTTACCTACCTCTAACCTGAATCCATGCCTCCATACTTCCTTCTTTTAGAAGGCGAGACACAGAAAGCAAAGGTAGAACACTTTGCAGGGAACAGATGGGTGGGTGTTTCAGAGTCGCTGGAACCTAATTCTAAAACCACTCTGTATATCTCTGAGAAAGACTCAAGAATTGGTCTTCAGCCTTTCATGAAATGAGCCTGGACGTGATTTTTAATGAATGTCTCTCTCTAAATGTGTATGTGTGTATGTATAGCAGACAATTCAAGCTAAGCGATGGGGGAAAGACGGGAGAGTAGAAATAAGACCAGTGAAGGCATTTTGAGAAGTGTTGTAAATATCAACCACACAGCGCCTTTTTGCCTTTAGAGTCTGAGATCCTCTGTTTCTTCCTGCGGTTCTTTGCATTTTCCAAAAGCAGCTACAACTCTTGTCTCTCACCATTTTGCTATTTACTGGGGTGAACAGGGTGGAGATGTGGCCACTTATCAAACGAGGAATTAAGGGAGAAGATCATTTGAATAGATAAGAGTTATAGCAGGTGATGGATTTATTGCTTTTCAAGAATTGCCTCCACCCTCCCCAAACCCCCTTTCTCAAGCAATATTCAAAAGTGTGTGCTCGAGTGTGGACAGCTCAGCACCAGGTGTTTAAAATGACAAGGTCTTCACCTTTAAAGATGCTTCTTAAGGAACAGTGGTGCCTTTTAAAATTTATTTTATTTTATTTTGCCTCCACCGCTGTGGATCAGGGCTAACGGGGAGGCATTGTGGACTTCCCCAGCCCGCGTATTCCGCTGTGAAAGTCGCTTGACTGTAGAGTGTGTAATTGATCTTGGAATGTGAAAGCCCATAGCAGGAAGGAAAGACAGAAATATAACAATTTCTAATAGATGCTCAGAAAGTGTGATTTGAAACGGGATTGCTGCTTTGAAAATCAAACAGGCCTTGGTGCGGGGGGAGTCTCACTTTCCACTCATGGACACAACCTCCCTTCTGGAGTGGGGTCACTTGTCCCCTCGGGATGTTTGTCCTTCTTTGGAAAACTCAGCTCCCAGGGGACACCCAGCAAACAGGGAAGGGAGCCGGGGCAGTAGGGCAGGGGAGAGAAGAGCCTCTTTGGTTTTCAAAAGCCTTGTGATAAAAAAAACACACACACACCAAAAAACCACGAATGATACAAAAGTCACATTTTCTCACCGATATCCCCCCTCCCGACACCATTCTCTCCCTTTCTGTTTCCTGGTGGTGTGGTGAGGCTGTTGTGAGATGATTTTGTTCCCTTTGATAATTTTGGCCTCATTCTCCGGGGCTCTTCCCATCAGAGCTCTCTGATGTTATTTTGGCTGATCATATCAAGTGGTTTGTTAACCTGTCTCTCTTTACCCACACTGCCTCCTCAGATCCACGAAATAGCCTGTCCATTTATATGGAAAATTAGTACATCTTTTTTCCAGCCTCAGCTTAAAACTTTTGAATAATTGGTAATAGTGTTGATTTTCTCCATCTAGCAACTGCCTGTTAATTACAGTTCTTAATGTTAATTAGCACTCAGGCTCTGTCCACGCACCCCTCAACCCCAAGATCCAAAACTACACCCAGTGACTTCTCTGTGCTCCCCTCCCAACCCCCATCTTCCTCTCTTGCAAGCCCGTAGCTCCTCCAAAGTCCATCTTACAAATTTGGTGGTCTAGGGACTTGGGAACAGTGTAGTTCGCCACTGCTCATGTTTCCATGGAAATAATTGAGATGTAATAAATAGAGGCATTCTGAGGTTACAGGTTTCTTGATTCAGCTGAGACCACATACAAGTGTAAATTGTCGAGATTTGTTTGGCTAAATGTACATGATCTTGTAGGAAGGGCAAAACAAATCCATTATAGATTCTTTAGCTTTCTGTGCGGATTGGGGCAGCTTGACACTTAATGCTAATATTTAATTCTCCCCCCACCCCCACCATTGAAGTCACCAACTCCCAGCTTTGGAAGGGCCTGTCTCACTAGAAAACATCCTTTATGTCTAGTAATGACGGCTTAGAATCTGCCACCTGTTTCCTTGCAAAAACTTGATAAACAATAAGATAAGATAGCTATCTGTCTTGGGCAGGAGGACCCTGCTAAACATTTAACCATAAGGCGTGGAGTGTGCCTTAATAACAAAAGGTGCAAAATGCTGGTGACTGTACAGCCATGAAGCACTGGGTAGAACCAGCCAGCCTTGGCACTGTGGTGGCCTGCTACAGAGCGTTAACAGAGGAGGAGGAGGGGGAGGAGGAGGAGGAGGAGGAGGAGGGAGAAGCAGGGGAGGGAGAAATAGCATCTGATACAGCCTTCCTAGCTGGAGACTAAGGCTGCGGGTCTGGTTCAGTCTAACAGAAAGTTGCAATAATTGCTATATCGGTAGCCAACTCTTAAGCTGGTGGCTGTGGAATTCTTCCCTTGATGTAGGATTTAATAGTCTGGCAATTAGATGCATTGATTTCTCTTAACTGTTCATTTGGATGTGTAAACGGAAGAAACCTGCCACTGAGGCTGATGGTGCAGATGTGCTGCCTGGCTCTTGGAAAAAGGCTGATTTAGATAATAGTGGTAGGAGAATGGATTCTTCAAGGCAGTGTTGGGGCCAGTTCCCTCTTCTTTTAAAATTTCTGCCCATTTTGCAGGAAAATGAACAGCACCTGTTGTTCAGATACTGTTTAAAAATAAACAACGGTACCCAGTTATGTCTGAAAAGTGAGAACATCCTTTTCTGCTGCAGATGCCTATGGAGTGACATTTCTCTCTTTGAGTGACTGGACTGACTTGCATATTTTTGGCAGATGGTCTGTTAGGTACCAGAGGGGAAAGCCACAAAACACCTTGGCTCTGAGTTCCAGAGGGGCCTCCTGCTGGAAGTCAAGTGAGTTCCCTCTCCCCCTCCTAGGGGCCTGGAGTCACCTAGACCACAGTGGTTCTGTCAAGCCCTAAAGAGGTATGGGGACATGGTATCTTCAACCCCTTGGCAGCTGGTGGGCTGTACGACTTCAGTGGCTTGGAGAGTGGGTAGATAATGAGCTCTTGCAAATGTTAGCACCTCTTAACTCCCTGCTCCTGGACCTGCAGGTTTCTGTAAGCGTCACTAACTTCTGACATGCAGGCATCTAAAACCATCTAAAAGCAGAGGAGGGCTAGCTTTCCTGAAGGCCCTATCTTTCTTTTTTTCTTTTTCTTTCTTTCCTTTTCTTTTTTACCGAGGTGTATGGGTGGGTTTAGTTAACTCTTTGTTTGCCCGAGGTTAAGCTGGACTTATCTTTCCTGGACCTTGTCCATGGTACACTAGTGTTTGCAAAGAATATTCTCTTCATGTCTTGAAAATGTTTGCAGTAGATATCAGGGTTCCTTTCTTATCTGCAGGTCCAGGGTAATTACAACAGAATACCTTGAAAACTGTTAGTGGGCTCCCCGTTACTGTGGGTAGCTGAGGAAAACCTTGCTACACCTTGGTGAATTTGACAATTTCTGCAAATTCCTGTCAGCTTGCAAGGGCATTTTGTGTATAAGCATGTTAGTTGGTAATCAGAGTAGTTTGCACCCAACATGGGCTAATTAAGCCTGGATTGGTTATATCCCAATTGAAGTTTTTGGCGCTGTCAGCTCCCCTCTGACTGTGGGAGATGTAGGGTGGAGTGGAGTGGGGGAGATACTGATGGAAACTTTTGATTCATTGCTTACCTGCCAGGATCGGTGGCAGCCAACGATTGGGGTTGTACACTCAGTAAATAAAAATACTTTACCTTTTTAAAGGAGCGCCAATTAGCTGATTGCTCCGTGTGGCTGTCTTTAAGGAGAGTGCTGTTTGCCCTATCTTCTTGTACAAAGGTTTGATTTTTAATGTCTTGTGAAAAGGATTCTCTTTGTCTTGATTGATGTCAGGAATAAAAGCATGATGGTAATATCCTTTTGAAAGCTATTGTATTGTCAGCCCTGGCTGACAGCGGGAGGGCCTCCCAGCGTTATAGATTAGTGCTGTGAAAACACTGACATTTTCTTTGTTACGTTGCTGTTGTTCTACTTGCAAAGTCAATTACACAATGTCGGAGCTCAGTTACCGAGTTGACTTCGGAAGGAGCTATGTCTTTTCATTCTCTTCTTAAAGATATGATTTTCCTTTGCTACTGTTGTTGTTGTTTTATTTTCTTTCTCTTTCTTTTTTGACCTGCTTCCCTCCGGTGACCACCCTCCCTGCCCCGCTAAGAGTCGGAACGTGTTAGCTAGGCAAACACACTCTGGTTTCCATTGTGACAAGTCAAATTCAAAGATTGCCACATCATTATCTCTGAATTCTTCTGCTCATTCCCATTTCAGTGGCTTCTTATTGACGTAGTGACTACAGCAGCCAAGATACATAAGAAAACCCATCAAGTGAGATTATGGTGTTGATAATCTGTTATCAAGTGGGTTGCTCTGGATTTGGACTCCTTAAGGTTGGCAAATTCCGGGTTTTCTTTCTTTTTCTCCTGTAGACACTGACCCGGGCTGAACCAGGTTCCTGGGTTGATGGGATCCCCAGCAAATAGTTCTTTGCCGCAGAAGATTTATAAGCAGTTCGATCTCAGAGGCCGGGGCTGGTGAGTTTGGACTTAGAATCCTGGATGCCATCACGGCAGGGGTAGAAGGGTCTCGTAAGAGAATCTTGTAACCTATCCTTCTCCTGTGGCTCTCCAAGGCGCCTTTCCTGGGTGTCCTTGAACTAGGAGTGATTTTTATTCTCGTCTATGTGTGTGACATCCTGCTGCTGAAAGGGAGGCAAGCTTGAAATGTCCAAAACTGAAAACGATCAGAGTGGATGTTTTCATATACACCTCTCCCACCCCGATCCCTGCCTTCTCCAGAAAGAGAAAACCCGAAATTCCTTAGTTCACTGAACCTGGCTTCCAAAGAGGACAGAACTCGGGGCAAGGAGACGGCTGCCACCGACTCCAGATGACAGGGACCCATCAGGAATCTCTGGCCAAGGACACTAATTGTGGGCCCCCAAAGTTATTATTATGAGCCGCCAGACAAGCTTGTGTTCGCCAGCAATTTGTCAGGACTAATTTTGTTTTTCTCCAATAATTGAAAATTAATGTCTTGAAGTGAAAGCAGATGTTCATGTCATCTTCTGAATTGGGATATAAAATGGGGCTCTGTAGATGGGCTCACTAATTTAACAGCAATTTCCCTCTCGCAGCTAATGGGGGTGTTGGGGCTGACGTCACCTGAGGCCGGGGTCGGGGGATGAGATGAGCATGGGAGAGCGAGCATCAGCTGCACCAGATCTGGTGGCGGGAGCGTTCCTTTCTGAGGGAGAGTACCTTTCTGAGGGAGAGTATGTAAACAGAAATATTTCCTGGGGCTTTGAAACTTAGAGAATTCATTGTTTTGAATACTCATTCACCCAAGAGGTATTTATTGAGATAATTCAAGGCATTACCGGGAAGGAGAGCTTTAGTTTGGGGAGACAGTGGATTCCTGCAGGTTAGAGGATGATGGGCTGTGGGTTCATCACCTTTACCTGGAGTAATGTTGGTTGAAGGTGCAGCTTCGGGGCCCAGATCCTAGAGCTGCTCGCCCTGCTGGTCTGAGGAGGGGCTCAGAACTCTTCATTTCTCTCCCTTTAAAAAATTGAGGTAAGACAGACATAACGTAAAATTTACCATCTTAGCTGTTTGTAAGTGTCCTGTCCAGTGGCATTAAGTACGTTCACATTGTTGTGCAACCATCATCACCGTCAACTTTCATTTTTAGCCAACGCCCAGGTGGTGGTCCAGGGTTTGGGGCTGGGGGCTCTTCACTCATCACCCTCCAAAGAGACTGTTCAGTCCAAGGCCTCCCTTTTCCAAGGAGAAATGAGAGACAGAGGCTCTGAAGACAAAGTGGCTCTGGTAGCTGGTGGTGCTTTTCCTTGGTCTAGCTCGAGAGGGGAGACTGACGTGCCCAAGGCTGGGCAGGACAGGAGATGAGGAGCTGTGGGCTGGGGGCAGGGCCGGAGGGGTGCTTAGGAGCCGTTGAGTGATCTGGTGACCCCTCTCAGGATTAGAACATTTGTTCTCTCTCCTTTGGGGACACCATTCCTCTGGAGACTGAGACTGGCAGAGCTGAGGTTGCCCCATGGCCCCCACACCTGCCTGCTAGGACCCAGGCAGCCCCTCTGGCTTGCCCAGCCCTGCACACTTCAGGCCCGTCTGTCTGTGATGGGGAAGGGGAGGGAAGCTGCTCTGGAAGGGCCACTTAGTTCCCTTGATTTCTGCCTCTGGCCCGTGTGGCTCTGGTACTGCCGACACTTCATACCCTTTTCCTCCTTGGTGGTGCCAGGTACATTTTTCCTCCCCTGGTTTTTTTCTGTAATTGAAATTTGCCCTTTCGTTACCTGGGCATGAATTATTTTTTGCAGCGTTGTCATTCCCTGTCCTGCTGTGAGGTTTATCTCTTCTGTTGATCCTAATTAAATAAAACATACTGTTCACCTAACTCCTGTTGCACTGAATTTTACCTGCCTGAGGCAGAGTAATGGCCATCTGGGCTTGGTTAGGGAGCAGGGCATGGCTGGATAAGGGAGCTGGGATGGTAGTGGCTACCACATCCGGGCTGGGTGTACCCCCTTGGCCTGGGAGCCGCAGGACCTTGTAACCACCAGCAACATGTGGCCTATTTCTGGTTCCTGAACGTGAGATACTGCTTTGTCCTTAGCCCCCTGGGACTGCAGGCCTGAACTTGGGGAGAGGAGAGACAATCACCAGCTCCAGAGAGCCCCCAGGGTGAGGGAGGAGAGCGGTCTCCCAGGGCCCTGGATGGAAAGATGGGGCAGGCTCCTGTCACCTGGGGTGGAGGCTGCAGAGTGCGCTGGGTTCTCTGGGGAGCCAAGAGCAGAGCACATGCTCTCAGTGCCCAGGACAGCTCTGCAGATGTCCTGTCCCCTCAGGGAGAGAGGGACCAGCCAGGCATACACGTTGGGAGGATTCAGACCTTTACTATTTTTGCCTTTGAACTTCTCAGAATCCTGAAAATCCCGGGTTGAAGAGGAACCTTGGAGGTCACCGTCTTTAGACTTCTTTGCGGGTGTTTGTGGCATCCTTAGTCTCAGCCAGTCTGGACTCACACACCTTCAGTCTCAGGGAGCTCACTTGGCACATCTCTGCATTTTTAGCTTGAATTTCACATGCTCCTCTTTCCATTAAAATGCAGTGTGCCTCCTGTAATGTAGGTGTGTTGGTCCTGGGGCTGTCTCTTGGGGCCGCAGGGAGTAACTCAAGTCTCCATTCCCCAGAACAGCCCTGTTGAGAGTTGGCAAAGCTGGCCTTACTCAACTTGCCCAGGGGAAGGACTTCTTCGTTTGGGACACGGTCAGCCCAGTGGGCTTCCAAGGCTCCACACTTACTTGCATATGACCTTGACTTGGGCTTCTGGGTCCTTGTGTTTAAAAAGGATTTGTTAGATAAATGAGTAACTGTGTAAACTGTTGAGGGAAGAAATGAATGGGTGGACAAGTGAATAAGTGAATAGTGAAAAAATGACTGCTTAATGAGTAGATGAATTCCTACATGAGTGAGTGAGTGAATGAATGAGTGGGTGAACTGGTAGGGAGCAGAGATCATCTGCTTTAAAGGTGACTGGGGCTCACGGCTGGCATCTTGGGTGGTCTCTCCCGTCCCCTCAGCTGGCCCCTATTCTGTTCAGGAGGTGGGAGATGTTCCCCCTGGAGGACTGGGAGCCCTCATGCCCCTGGGGTTATGGTGCTTTGTGCCATTTCCCCTTCGTCCTCAGCCCAGAGGGAGGTGGGGCTGTGTGTAACACTCTCTTCTATGAGGTTGTAGCTACTGTTTTAAAAATTTTTTAAATTATTTTTTAAGAATTTATTCATTTTTTTAATTGAGGTATAGTCAGTTGATAGTGTTGTGTCTAATTTCTGGTGTACGGCATAATGTTTCGGTCAGACATATTCATACATATATTCCTTTTTATATTCATTTTCATTATAGGTTATTATAAGGTATTGAATATAGTTCCCACTGCTATACAGTATAAACTTGTTTATCTATTTTATATATAGTAATAGTATCTGCAGATCTTGAACTCCCAATTTATCCCTTCCCACCCCCTTCCCCCACTGGTAACCATAAGTTTGTTCTCTATGTCTGTGAGTCTTTTTCTGTTTTGTAAGTAAGTTCATTTATGTCTTTTTAAAAATGTAATTTAATTTAATTTTTTAGCTTAAATATCTTTTTTTTTTTTGTATTGAGTTACAGTCAATTACAATGCATCAATCTCTGGTTTACAGCTCAATGTCCCAGTCATGGACATACATACATATATTCATTTTCATTTTTTTCCATTAAGATTATTACAAGATATTGAACATAGTTCCCTGTGCTATACAAAAGAAACTTTTAAAAAAAATCTATTTTTATATATAGTGGCTGACATTTGTAAATCTCAAACTCCCAAACTTATCCCCTCCCACCCCCTTTCCTCGGTAACCATAAGATTGTTTACTAAGTCTGCGCGTCTGTTTCTGTTTTGTAGATGAGTTCATAGTGTTCTTTTTTTAAGATTCCACATATGAGTGATATCATATGGTATTTTTTTCTCTTTCTGGCTTACTTCACTTAGAATGACAGTCACTAGGTCCATCCATGTCGCTGCAAATGGCATTATTTTATTTTTTATGGCTGAGTAGTATTCCATCGTATAAATATACCACAACTTCTTTATCCAGTCATCTGTTGATAGACATTTAGGTTGGTTCCATGTCTTGGCTATTGTATATAGTGATGCCATGAACATTGGGGTGCATGTATCTTTTTGCATTAGAGTTCCCTCCAGATATATACCCAGAAGTGGGATTGCTGGATCATATGGTGAGTCTATTTTTAATTTTTTGAGGAATCTCCATACTGTTTTCCATAATGGCTGCACCAAACTACATTCCCACCAACAATGTAGGATGGTTCCCTTTTCTCCATACCCTCTCCAGCATTTATCGTTCGTGGACTTTTTAATGATGGCCATTCTGACTGGTGTGAGGTGACACCTCATTGTAGTTTTGATTTGCATTTCTCTGATAATTTTTTCGTATGTCCACTGATCATTTGTATGTCTTCATTGGAGAAATGCTTGTTTAGGTCTCCTGCCTATTTTTGGATTGTGTTTTTTGTTTGTTTGTTGTTAAGTTGTATGAGCTGTTTATATATTCTGGAAATTAAGCCTTTGTCAGTCACATCATTTGCAAATGTTTTCTCCCATTCCATAGGTTGTCATTTTGTTTTGCTATGGTTTCCTCATTCATGTCTTTTTTCCTCATGCATGTCTTTTTTTTTTTTTTCAGATTCCACATATAAGTGATATCATATGGTATTTTTCTTTCTCTTTCTCGCTTACTTCACTTAGAATGACAATCTCTAGGTCCATTCATGTTGCAGCAAATGGCATTATTTTATTCTTTTTTATGGCTGAGTAGTATTCCTATATATATATATATATATATTTATTCCTATATATATGTGTGTGTGTATATATATATATATATATATATATATATATATATATATATATACATATATACATACTACAGCTTCTTTATCCAATCATCTGTTGATGGACATTTAGGTTGTTTCTATGTCTTGGCTATTGTAAATAGTGTGTAGCTACTGTTTATGGAAGGCTTTATGCCAAGGGTTGTGCTAGATTGTAAAATGTTTTTAAACAATAAAATCAATATGAGACTTTTGTACTAACTTTAAATAAAACAGAGCTTTAAATTGAATAAACTCTCCCTTCTCTGCTTCCTGCCACAATCCTATATTTGACCCAGCTTGGTGCTGGCCAGGACTCTGCTGTCTAGCCTCCACTAAGTGGCCTTTGGACCTTCTGCATTTTTTAGGGGCCATTTGCCCCTGAATAGTATCAGGAGGGAAAGATGGGTTGGGAGAATCATGCAGGAAAGAGAAAATAGGATCGTTTGCAGGGGAACCTGCCAGTAAAATAAAGCTCAGCATAAAAAAGAAAGACCCGCCTACTCGCTGAAAATTGATTTATTTCTCTTGTAGGGGAGGGTTGTGGTTTGGAGGAGGTATGTGCTGTGATCTTGGGCATCTCCCTCTGTGGGCCTCTGTTTTCCTGTCTATAAAATGGGATGGAACTGGTTGGCTTGGCTGTCAATCTTGGTTGGTGTAGGATTTCAATTCCTGGAACATTCGAGTGGGAAAACACTGGATGCTTTAGCTTTAACATAATACAGGCTAGAAAGATATTGTTAGGTCTTTTCAAGGTACGTTTTAAGTGATGGGTCCATAGAGTGAGAATTCTGAAGTCTAGGGAGTCCTCCAGTTCGAGCCTCCTTTGCTTCTCTGACCCTTCGGAGGGTTGAGGGGGAACATCAGACAAGAGAAGGCATGACTGTGCTGCCGGTATCTTTTCAGGTGCCTGAGAGTCCAGCCTGATGTGCCCCTGGCTTTTTTGCCCCCAGGGCCTTTGCCAAGCCTCCTTGGAGCAGGCTCCCCAGTACTCCTCTAATCCAAGGGCATTGTGGGCGGGGAAGGTTCGAGTCCCACATATGCCCATCCAGAGCCACCAGCATGGCCAGCCCAATCCCAGGGAGGATGTGGAGGGATGGTCATGACCAAACACTCACCTGTGCCAGGCCCCGCCTTCAGCTCTTCCCACCTGTTCTCACAACAGCTCTCTGATTTATTTCACGGTTACACAAACCGAGGCCCAGAAGGACCTTGCCCACAGTCACGTGGCTGGAGGGGGCAGAAGCGGGATTAGCCAGGCCCTGTCCAGCTCCGGAGCCTGTAGTCAGTAATGTTACCTTTACTTATAACTGCCCATGGGGCCTGAAAAGACAGCAGAGAAACTTGTGCTTTCTCCAGGGGCTGGAGAAGTCCTTGGACTCTGGGCTAGGAGAGAGGGCCGTGAGTGAAGGCAGGAGTGCTGTCCTGTTCCCCACCCATCCGTGTACTCCTTTTGGGCTGTCCATATCCACGTCTTTCAAAAAAAATGATTTACACATCTTAAAAAATAATTTAATCCCCTCCTTCCCCAGAGATGAGCACTGTTATCCACAGTTATCTTTCCTCCCACACCTCTTCTGTGGTAGATTTACACAAAAACATATGTATATACACCAATGCATACATAATTTTAAACCAAGATGCTATCATATTCTGCTTGACTACACTTTCTCTTATTTGCTGTTTTCACGAGGCAGTGAGTTTCCAATCTTGGTTGCACATAAATGTCATCTTAGGCACTTAAAGAGATAGCATTACCTGGGCCCCACCATAGACCAAGTAAGTAATCCAGACTCTTGAGGTTGGGGCCCCAGGTCAGTTTAGTTTAGTTTAGTTTTGTTTTGTTTGAAAGCTTTCAGGTTACTTCAAGTGTGCAGCCAGGGTTAAGAACTATTGGTCTAGGAGACACCATCATGTTAGTATTATAGACAACTCCCCTTCAACAGCTGTAACGCCATCGAATGGGTATACCAGCATTTATTTACTGTCCTCTCTTGAGGGATGTTTAGTTCTTCACTGTTATAAACAAGGATGCAAGGAGCATCCTTGCTTCTAAATCTTTGTGTTTCTTAGGCTAGATTCCTAGAAGTGGAATTGTTAGGTCAAAGGGTAGTCACTTGAAAAATTTGAAGGATATTTGCAAATTGCCCTCCACAAAGGATGTACCAATTTACCCTTCAATAATAGTGTGAATGCGTGTTTCTCCTAATCCTTGCCCACATATGATGTGTCCCATTTTTTCTTTTCTTGTCCTTCTCCTCCTCTTTCTTTTTCCCCTTTTTCCTTTTTGCCAATCTGGCAGGCAAGAAATAGTTCATTGTTTTAATTTGTACTTCCCTGATTTCTAGTGAGGTTGACCATTTTTCTTATCATTATAAAACATTTTAATTTCTCCTTTAAGAAGGGGAACTGCACTGCACTCTCTGAATGTGGAACTTGGGGATTTGGACATTTCTTTCCCTCAACTAGTCTTTAGTCATAGATCTTCTTCCATCTGTCCATCCATCCATCTACTCATCCATGCATCATCCATCCATCCGTCCTCCATTCATCATCTCTCCATCCCTCTGTCATTCATCCATCCTCTTCTCTTCGCCCATCACTTCCCTTTCCTTCCTTTTCTTCCATCCATCCATCCATCCATCCATCTGAATCCTGAGTATCTTACCCAGGTGAGTATCTTAGCCTGAGCTCCAAGGAGAATGCAGAGATGAACCAAATCGAGGCCATACCCTCAGGGAGCCCACAGTCTGGAGAGGATGTACAGCCCTAACCACAGGACCAGACAGGGCAGCCCAAGCCCAGGAGGTGCAGGTTGAGGGCTGACAGAAGTTGGAGGGGCTCCTTTTGATAGGGGGAATCAGGCATGGCCTGGAAGAAGGGGTAGTGTTTGATCTGGGCTCAGGACAGAATCACAGCACCCAGGGCAGCTAACATTTGACGAGCACCCCTGTGTGCAGGCCCTGGGCTGTGTACTTTCTAGGCCGTATCTCAGTTCGTCTCGACACTCACTCCTGACCGCTGAGGCGGAGGTCTTAGGCTTTCTTTCTCACAAGCAGTAATGGATCTTGGAGAACCGTTAGCCGAACTCCTTCTCATGTGACTGGTCAGACTTTCCAGAGAGGGCAAGTCGGACGTCCAAGGTCACACGATGATCTTGTGGCAGAATTGTGCCTGGGGGCAGGGCAAGGAGGAGAGGAGGAGAAGGGGTGGACCTTGCTGCTGCCGCTGACCTAGACCAGGGTCTGCCTTGGGAACAAGTTGGACTTCTCAAGCCCTCTCAAGATCCTGATCAGGTAGACCTGAACTCCCACGTCTTATCCCACCTACTTCCTTGCCATGTTGATCGTGAGCCTCAGCCTCATTTTCTGTGAAAGGGGGGCTCCACTCCCAGGAAAGGAGTGAGAAAGCTTTGTAAAACTGAAATGGCCACCCGGGATGGGGGTAGGACTCACACTCTGAAGCTGCCTCACTTTCCATTCTCTCCCTCTCTCACCTATACGTTTGCACTCAGAATGCAACACCAGAGAAAATTCTTGGGTAAAACCTAACTTTAACCTGTTGCCCGCTGGGGCCACCCTACCCTCTTGGTGGTGCCAGGTTATGAGTGAGGTTTCTGCATGCCTCATTCTCCCCACCTGGTCCAGGACAGCTGTCTTTCTAAAGGGGTGCACTGGCCAGGCACAGGGAAGGGGACTGTGTGGGAGGGTGTATGCCCCAGAATGGGTGTGCATGTGTGTGTCTGTGTACATGAGTCCGTGTGTGCCTGTGGGTGTGTGCATGTGTGTGTGAGTCTGTGCATATGTGTACTAGCTGGAGTTCGGCTGTGTGTCCAGGTATGATGCATGTGTGGGTGTGTGAATGCCAGACTCCAGGGGGGGAAGAGACTCTTGTCATTGGTTTCATGGTTCAGACTATGAGTACAGGGGTAGAGACCACACATGGGTGGTAGACTTTGTTCATTAATTTACCTTACACTCATTCATTGAGATGCTTTTGGAGCCCCTACTATGTGCCAAGCACCATGCTAGACTTGACCCCACTAAAACAAAGAGACAAGTCCTTTCTCCTTGATAAGATTCTGTTTACATCTATAAAGCCATGGTTGTGAGGGTGAAAAATGAGTTGGTATTGGTGGTTCCCGAAATGTATTCCAGGGCTTCGCTGATGTTCCACCAAAAGAATAAAATATTTCCTGTGGCCAAACCCATTTGACAACCACTGTGTTGAACAAAGTTAGAAGTTCTTTTTTTTTTTTTTTTTAACTTTCTGGGCTTCTCAGAGCCTTTAACATGCTACTGTGGGACTTGCTCAGAGATGTTAATAGTTTCTGATTTCCAACCTTCTTGATCACTTGTCAGGGAGTCCTACTACCTGGGTACAGTGTGGGTTTCTAGTCTTTTGAGGTCTACTATAATGACTGGCTTACTCGTTCATTTATTTATTCATCCCACGCATGCTTATTAAGCACCTACTATGTGCCAGCCACTCTTCAAGTTTATCCTAGTTGGGAGTGAGAGCCCATCTACAAGTACGTGAGTCAGTAACATAATTGCTGGGAAATGAAGCAGGTCCTGGGACAGGCTGGGAGTGGTGGGGAAGGCTGTCCAGACAGGGCCATCTGTGACATCTGGGAGGTGACACCTGAGCCCAGGGTGATGGGGGTGGTCATGAGGGGAGTTTCTGGCTGGAAGCCTTTGCAACTGGTGCTTTGGTGGGGCTGGGGGATGTGGGAGGTGGAGGTACTTCTCTGGGCCTCTGCCTCCTCAACTGGGAGGACACACCACTGGCCCAGCCCTTTGGTTTCTGTGTAACAGTCCAGGCCCCAGAGAGAGGCTTCTCCTGGTGGTGAGTCAGTTTGATGCGGCGTTTTCTGAGCAAGGACGGCTTCTGACTCCTAGTCTTGCCCTAGGGGACTCAGTGGCGCTCCTCCCCAACCATGAAGTCCTATCTCCACGGAGGGCTCGGGGAGGGGGCCGTCCCTGGGCAGGCCGGCTCCGAGCACCACCCAGCAGAGCCCCTGCCTGTCCTAGTCACTGCCGGGTCCCCAGTGCCTGGCACTGGACCCACATTCCCACCCCTGTCTGACAGATGGGAAAATGAGGCCAGGAGGCTCCCACAGCCCATTCCCTCAGAGGCTCAGCCCAGAATCCAACCCTTCTCCAAGCCAGGGCTGTGACCCGAGGCCGGTGGGGTGGGGAAAGCACAGATTTCCAGGACGGGAGGTGGGATTTCGGGCCCTCAGGGACCCTCCTGGGTTTGTCTGTAGAGTTGCCGGTGTGGTTTGGGTCCTGGGAGATGAGAGAAGGGGAATGGAGAAGTGGTGGGGAAGGGCTAGGAGATCTGGGGTTGGGGAGGGGGCGGGAAAAGAGATGGGGTGGGGGCCCACGGGAGGGGACTCGGGACACGTCCTGCCCAGCGAGCCTGGCCAGTCGGCGGGGCGCTTGGGAACGCGGCCCCTCCCCGGGCCCTCGTCTGCCCGCCCCGCGGGGCGGCCCCGGGACCCCTTTGAGGCAACCGTCCTGGGAACGCGTCGGGCCGCCCCCCGCCCGGGAGGGCTCCATGGCTGCGGCGCAATAACTCAGGCCCAGGTTTGGGCACAAAGCGGCCGCGGCGGGGGGCTGGCTGGGAAGGCGCGGGCTGCGGCGCTCGCTCGCGCTACCCGGGTGGGGCCGGGGCTTGTTCTGCACCGCAGGCCGCCCCCGCCCGCCCGCCCCTCGGAGTCTGGGGCTGGCGGGGCCCAGCTGTCGCCCCCAGGACTCCTGAGTCCCCGGGCCCAGAGCCGGGGGCGGGGCGGGCAGGCGGCGGCGGCGCCGTCCAGCCCCCAGCTGGGTGCCGACCGGTGGGTGGGCTGCGGCCCCCGCTGGCCAGATGTGCGCCTGGGGGGAGCCCGCCGCGACCTGGAGAGCGGATTGGCCCGCAGCTTTGGGGCGGGGCGGGGGGAGGGCATTTGACCACCGCAGAGGCCATCCCAGAGTGTACAATAATAAAGAATAAATGCCCTCGATTGCTTCTGAGCACTTCACGTTTAAGCTTCGCAACAACCCTCTGAGGTAGATTCTGTGATTATCCCCGTTTCACAGAGGAGGAAACTGAGGCCCACGGTGGCAAAACAAATCGCTCGTCTCACAGCTGGGACTAGACAGGATTTGAACGCAGGCACTCTAGCCCCAGAGCCGTACTCTGCCCATGTACAGCTCCCAAGTGTGCAAGTATGGGGATTATGGGAGTGCAATTCTGAGTACGCTTGCATATGTTCAAGAAGTTACAGACAAAAGATTTGCAAACAGATCTAGTGATTCTGCGTTTGCCACTTAAAACTCACTCACTCATTCAATCACTGGATGGATACTTCCTGACTTCATTCATTCCCTGGATGCATATTTCTGACTCTGTGCTAGGTCTTATTGCTGGATGCACAGTGATGAGTGAATAGGACTGGGTCCCTGTCTTCAGTGAGCTTGCAGTTTAGTTGGGGGCGGGGTAGTAAGAATGACAATAGTGAACAGTTACATCAATATGCAGTTGGGGTGACCTGATGGTCCATTCTGGGGAGTCCCCCAGGACTGTGGGCCTTGAGGTTGAATGACTCCAGAGGTTTGCAGAACCTCTGGCGTGGCATGGTTCCAGAGATTCTCATGGACATCTCCAAGTACCCAGGCAGTAGGTTGGAGGTGTCCCTCCTCATTTGCCAGACGAGAAGCGCTGATCCAGAGAAGCCCACAGCCTTGCCTGGCTCCCACTGCACCTATGTAGCACAGTTGGTGTCCAGTTGTTAGTCAGGCTGCTCATTTCCAAAGTCCCCGTATCCCATGGATAGGGGCTCTGACCCCTAGGCCCTGGCTCCCGTGGTTGGAAGTGGAGGGAATCCCAATGCTTTGTCGGTACCCAAGTCTCTGAGCTGTCCCCATCCCTCTGACCTCCAGTCAGGCCAGTGAGAAGACAGCTGCCTCCATGCGTCTGCTCCATCCACAATTCAGTGTGAATTGGGTATCTGAATGGGCTTTATTCTGAATTTTTTGTCTCCATTGCCTCCAAATATCCTTTGCTCAGGCTGCTCTGGGAGCTTAAGGCCTGTTGTAGGTTCTGGGTCTGAGCCTGGGGTAAGGCTGGGCCTGTTCTCAGCCCTTTCTGTGCATTTGGTCCTGCCTTATTTTTGTTAGGAGAGTTTCAAGTCTGCTCCACTCTGTGGACACTGGTTTGGCTCGGGCCACAGGGATGGCAGGAGGGGTTAATATTTATTGAGGTTTGGTGATATATAATATAATGAATAAATGCTGAGTGCTTTATTCATATTTTCTCATGAATCCCCTCAGCAGCCTTCTGAGTCTGGCACCATTACATTTGCCATCCTGCAGGTGAGGAGCGTTGAGGGTCAGCCTGAGGTCCAATGTTACATGTCACAATCAGGCTGCCTGACACCGTGATGCCTGCCCAAGTAACTCCCAGAGCCACCGTCTGTGCTCCTGGTGGATGAGTGGCCTCCCCTCCCCCAGGGGCCAGGCTGGGAGACAGACCCATAAACAGTTATGAACTCTGAGGCTGGTAACACCATGTTCCCCCTGAGGACCCAGCTGGTGGCCAAGTTCACACTCCCCAATTTGCCTCCCCCCTCCTGCCTGCCTGGGCCTACTCCTCAAGTTCAGTTGAGGTAGAAGCAGCATGGACAGATTAGGGTAGGAGGATAAGGCCAGGTCTTTGGGACATTTTGGGTAGCTGGTGGACAGGGCTGTACCTGCTTCCTGGTTTTTTAGGAACTCCACTCCCAGCCAGGCCAGCCTGTCTCTTCTGCTATAGATGGGAGGTGCTTACTTGCCCCATTTAGGGTGGGGAATCCTCCTTTCTGTTGTCTCCCCCTTACCCCTAAGCCCCAGGAGTCCAGCTGGCTCAGCCCAGGAATCTTGGATGTGGTGGTTGGGGGTGGGTGGCCTTGCTAAGGGAACTCAAAGATTTAAAGAGCCCTGTCCTCTGGGCCTCTCTCTGTTTCCACTCAAACTGTCCCTTGGGCCCAGGAAATGGCCTGTGAGCCTGCATCTTCTCCCCCACCAAATATCTTCCCTGGAGCTTGGGTTTGAACCGAGGGTGCATGCCCCTCCAGGGCTGGGTTTCCAGGCAGCCCTTCAGCTGAAGCCCATCTTGGCCAAGAGGCCCAGGAGGAGCAGCTCTTCCCCTCCCTCCTCAAGTCCCTCTCCCTGGGCACCGACCCTCTGCATTCCCTGCCCTCCACCCCCTCCTGTGCAGGCTTCCTGGAACCCAAGGACCCTGGAGGTTTCTGGACCATATCGAGTTGCCTGGGTGGTTGTTTCTTTTTTTTTTTTTTTGGCCCCTGCAGGGTGGAGGAGCTGGGAGAGAAGCCCATGATTGGGCCAGGGCCAGCCAGGGGTGGAGGCTGACTGGAGCCCGTGTCTCCCTGGGTGGAGCTGTGGCCCCCCCCCAGCCCCTACCTCTCTGTGGCTTCCCCTCTTAGCTGGGACCAGCCCTGTTCGGCATTTCCTGCCTCCCTCCCTTTCATTTTGCACCAGGCTCCCCAAGGACACCCCTGGGTGGGATGTGGGGCCCACTCTAACCGTTCTCCCTGGTGACTGGGGCCTGACTTGACCTGGCACTGCCACAGTCCTGCTGAGTCCGGGCCCAGGATGGGGTCAACTAGATTGCTTCTCCTTACTCACCCCAGGCCGCTCTTCCTGGCTGGTCTGCTGGGTTTAGCTGGGCCCACCTCCAGGTCTGAGCCAGGGGGCCGGAGCTGACTGAGTGCTCCTCACAGACCCCTTGGCTGGGGACTGGTGGGGGGTGGGGCTCTGGAAGAGGCTGAGGGGCTGGGGGAAAATGGAGCCCTCAAGGCCGCGGGGTGGGAGAAATGGAAGGACTAACCCTCTCGGGGCAGGAGCCAGAGCTAAGACCCCTTACAGTTAATTCTGAGGTGCTTCTGAGAACCCCAAGTCCTTGGTAGCTTTGCCGTACATCCCCCCCCCCCCCAGCCAAGAACCACTGCACACATGGTTTTGCTTTTCCAGGCATCCTCCCCTGGTCCCCTCCCTCTGGGTGCCTTCTGAGCTCCTCGGGCCCCTCCCCCAGTTCTCCTGGGCCCCCTCCTTCCTCCTTGACCCACTTTAGTCCCCTGTTGCTGGGGGAGGGGAGTGCACAGCCGGCGGCTCTGATCCTGGCTGCCTCCCCCAGCATCCCTTGGGGCGGGCTCTGGATGGAGCCAGCAGGCTGAGCCGGCCCGGCCCCAGGGACTGGCACACGACGTGCTCCGAGTGGCAGCCTCCCTGCCCCCTCCATGGACAGACAGTTCTGGACAGCTGCCCTTGCCGAGGCCCCTGGGAGGCCCTGCCAAGGCCAGGCTCCGGTTTCCCCCAGCCCCAGAGAGCTGCTGCTCCAGCGGTCCCTCCTACCACTGCCTTCTTGCCGAGCCCACTTCCCAGAGGGGCTGTGAGGCAGGGCCCACACCCATTCTTCTAAGTCTCTATTGGAGAGACAGGAGCTGGGGTCAGGTTCCAAGTCTGCTGTTGATCTGTGTGACTTGGGGGAATCCACCAACCCTCTCTGGGCCTTAGCTGTGGAAAGAAGGACTTGGACCAGATAGTTAAACTTTACTGAGCATCTACTATATTCTGAGGACTCAGCTAAGCATTTTACATTTATGATCTTCATTGTATTGTCACAATGATTTTGTGAGGCATGCTTTCCCAACCCCTATTTTAAGGATAAGGCAACTGTGGCATAGAAAGGGAAAGTAACTTGCTTGAGGTCACACAGATTGTATGTGGTGGAACCACAGGGGTTTGAGTCCAGGCAAACTTGATGAGATGAATTTTCATTGCCCTAATATTCTATAATTCATCCTGATGCTGGGGCTGTTAACCCTTCCTGGACTACTGCATGGCTGTCTAAGGACTTGAGATCCTCCTCCAGGGGTCCTGCCTGAGACTCCTGTCACTCTGTCCTGCTCTGCCCTGCTTGGGAGTTGCCTGGGTTCCCAAGCCTGCCCCCTGTCCTGCAATAGGCTGTGGGAAGCCAAGGCCCCAGGAAGCCCCCACATCTGGGAACTGGCTCCATCCTCAGTCCTAATTCTGTAGTCCAGGGGCCCGGCCCTGTGTGTGATCACTCTGAGCACAGGATGTGTCCTGGCTTCCAGCACTGCCAATGCAGAAGCCATGAGCCAGCGGGAATTTCCGCATGGCCTCCCTGCATGAGCACCAGCCCAGCCCTGCGGAACCCCCCGCACACGCTGCCCCTCCTCGCTTCCCACAACCCCACCAAAAAACAAATGTGAAAAATGGGGTGTCGGGCCCTGAGGGTGCTGTTCAAGTCTGGGAACCATGCTTCTCTAATCTCTGCATTTTCTGTCTTTTCCTCCTTGAGTCTTGACATCTGTCCATCCTCTGGGAACCTTTTCATTTCATCATCATTGTCTTGCTGAATAGAGGAGGGGGTGGGTGGTGGTGGTGGGCTCTGGGAGCAAAGTCAGGATATCTTTTCTTATTTGCCTAATTTCCTCGCCTAAACGTATCTTGTGATTAAACATTTTCTTAGTGTGCTTGGTCAGGGCCGGGCCGAGTTTCTTTTCATAAACATTGGCAAGTGAATTTAACAGCCCTGTTTGTATTAGCTGGAGGTTTCATTTGCATAGTGATTGTTCTTATGAAACAAAATAATCACTGCTAGTTTATGAAACTGTATAAATACTGGGGTCTGAAGCTGGGTGCATGCGCACGCCTTTCTTCCCGCATGGAAATCCATCCATCCCTTTTGGGGAGGAAACTCAGGCTCCAGGAAGAGCCAAGCACAGAGAGTTTTTGTGGTAGAGAGGTGTTTCCTGGACTGTGGATATTGCCTATGTGTGGAGCTTGTGACCCCCATTCTGATCAGGGGCACGGGAGGGGGTCCGGTAGAGGTGAGCAGAAGGAAATCTCCAGACTCCTGTATGTTGCTCTTCCAGTCTTTCTGATTAAGGTTGCAAACTGGTGGCCTGAGGCTCAGTGTTGCCCACAGATATGTTTTGATTGGGTTGTGCTGTGTTTGAAAGAAACAAACCCACATTTTAAAATGTGGAGATTTCACAGAAACATTCATTCAAATTTCTTGCTTCTCTCGCTAACAAATGGGCAGATCTGGTTCCCCTAGGCCCACGGTCCTGCCTGGCAGCAGTCCTGGTGGTGGGAGGGGGGCGGGGGTGGAGGCTGCTCCTGCAGGTGCTCTGCCTGCCACCCCCAAGGGATTTGGGATCCTGATTGCAGTGGGTCTGTTCACTCAGTGTCCTGCAAGCTTGAGGCTCAGTGATTCACTGGGACGCCCTCTGGGTGCCCTGCTCTGATCTGTTGTGAGATGTCTGCTCAGACTCTGCCTATTTGAGGAGCTACCCCTGAGCCCCTTGGCTTCGCTCCAGGGGCTGTGGGTTCCAGGCCTCCTGATGTCCATATTGGCCAGGGGCAGAGATCTGGAAAAGGAGCCACTTTGGGAGATCACACTCTTATTCCCAGGGGCTTGCTTTTGCTCAGAATGTTCCTGGCCTCCTCCTCAGTGGCTCCCTTTAGAGCCTACTGCCCCCAGAAGACAGGCAGGTGTTTCATGATCTCACACTGTTTTTTAGATTCAAGCAGCATCGCCCAGCTTGGTCAGCAGGCTTGGCCCAAATGACTTTTTAGCTGATTCTAATACATTTTAAACCTACTCGTGTTGGGTGGTCCCAGAATAATACCTGTGCATTTGGAAATGGTTTGACAAAGGGTCTGGGCTGGAGTTGGATTTAGACTTACGGATTGGTGCCTGCCCCACGCTTCTAGATGAGCTGGCCTGGGCAGCAGAGCCCTCAGGTATTTGGTGACTTTTCTCTTTGTAGGAGGAGAAGTCAGAAGTAACAAAGCAAGTGGGTGAAACATCAGGGCCAGCAGCTTCTTCACTCTGCAGAGCTCTGTCCCCAGCCTGAGGCTCTCGAGCACCACTTAGGAAGGCAGCTCCTGTCGATCCCATTGTGCCTCCAGGCCTTCATCGTGTACAGCCCTGGTTGGAAACCACACTCAAGGCCCTGTTTCCTATAGAGTGTCTTGTGTTATCCTCACAGCAGCTCTAAGTGGTAGTTATATTATTCCCATTGTATAGACAAGGAAACTGAGGCTTTGAGGCCCCAGGTCACACAGCTGGTGAATGGAGGAGTAGAGATTTGAACCCAGGCCTCTGGGCTACAGAGCCCACCCTCCTAACTGTGACTCTATTTTATATTTTCTCAAACTATAAAATAGGGAAAATGTCCCTACCTCCTAGGAGTATTACAGGGATAAAATGAGCCTAGGAAGATTTCATTGTGACCTCCAGCCTCTACTTATTAAAGCAGGAACATGGACTCAGGCATGGTGAGGGCTTTTTTTTTTTTTTTTTTAAACTATTACTGAATAGTGTCATTAAGCATAATGCTTTCTCCCCTTTTCTCCCTCCCTTGATCTTTATGGTCTATTTTTTGACCATTTCACTGCTCTGGATAGAATTTCTCCCCAAGATCCTGAGGTTGTGCATTTCCCCTGAAGATAGGATTTCATCTTTGCCTGGTTGGGGCTCCTCTTCGCAGGGAGGGGCACAGAGAAACCTTAAGGGTCTACTGGAAAGAGAAGAGCAAGCAGCTAGACCAGACATTCAACTTTGATAGAACTGGCTTGCTGACAAAGGATCCTATCAGTTGGGATGCAACACATAAAATCCAAGTTCAAAACAGCTCAAGCATAAGGGGATGTAATATCTCACAGGGTGAGAAGTCTGGAGGGAGTGTGGTGACTTCAGAGTACTTGGTAAAACCGTCAAATCTATCAGCAGCAACTCAGGTGCCTTTCATCTTTATGCTCTGTCCTACTCACCACATTGGCTCTTGCCCTCAGATTTGTCTCCTCATGGTGAAGAAATGGCTGCTGTGTTACCAGACATCACACCTCCACACATCAATGTCTGAAAACCAAGAGAGAGAAGCTCCCTTACACAGGCCTACTTTAGAGGAAGGATGCCTTTCCTAGATGGCCCTGCGGTTCCTCCCTGGTGTCTCATCGGTGAGAATGGCCTTCCCTGCACATCCTAGACCAACACAGGCCAGGGTGTGGACCATCACTCCTGGGGCTCTAGCTTTCCTTGGACTTAGTGGCTTCTGGGGATATCAACATATTCAAGTTGGGTCAGCAAGAAAGGAATGGATGCTGGGGAGGTACCCAGTGCTATCTGGGGACAGTCAGGCTCTAGGAGGAGGCAGTCTCTGCCAGTACCTGTCTCTTTCCATGCAAGGTTCTGGAACACCTCCCTCGTCTCATTATGGCCCTCCCCCATGTCTTAATCTTTCCAGTCCCTCTTTCCTCACCTCCTGTTCTAGGACTGCACTGTTCCCTTTCCCGTCTTTCCTGCTGATGGAATCACTATCCTCCCTTTTTTGCCTGCCTTACTTCTTTTCATCCTTATGGACTAAATTCAGCATTCCTTGTCCTGATTACCTGTCCCCCAAAGTGGGCCCACTGCTGTTAGTCTCTATTTTTTGCTTTAAATGTCATGTTAGTTATTCTCAGTAGGAATTTATTTACGTGTTTACCTGGTTATAGTCTTCCTTCAGCTCTGGACTCTAAGCTCTGTCTGGACAGGGATGGAGTTTGACTCGTCCCCTCCTGTGTTCCTCAGCTTCAGAAGGGCCAGAGGGGAGGAGGAGGGATGCAACAAGTGCCTGGCATCTGAGCAGGCTTGTAGTAAACATGTACCAAACGGAGGGCCTGCTACTTACCAGGCCCTTCCTGAATTCCTTGCCTCTTTCCTGTGCCACGTCTGCTCTGTCTCCCTCTCCCCTGGAACCCTTAGTCCTTGTGTTCTTGGCTCTTTGAGGAAGAAGAGAGACAACTTGTCTCCACGAGTCTCTGGACCTTTTCTCTTCATAGTGACCTGATTGCTGGCAGGGGCTTCTCCAAGGGCTGGTTCTGTGGGAACATATGCTTCTGGAGGGGGGCACAGTAGAGAGCCTGTGAGGGGCGGGCCGAGGAGGGAGCCCTGGGTCAGCCTGTGTGACTGGTTGGACCAGTGGTTGAAGCCAGCAGGCAACATGGATGCACGTCTGGACAGCTGGATCTGACCCTTGCCCACATGTGTCCGGTCGCTCTGCCCCAAGGATGGTTCTTTTTTGTGGCTGGGAACTCCCTCTGCTCATGAGTCAGTGGGGTTGGCTCCTCTCTGGGGGTGTCGAGCCCATCCCGTTCCTGGGAAAGCTATTCAGTTAGCAGTCTTGCTGATACGAAATCCTAAGGCTGGCCTGGGAGCCAGCTGGTCATTTTACATAACACAGAGGTAGAGAGAGTTGGTTGTAGTTCTTTTAAATTTAAAGACATCCTTGTCTGAATAATTTTGAGGAATTCTTGGACCTGAATTGTCAGGTTGGCCGTTGACAGGAGTCAGATGAAGTGGAATCTGGGACACGCCCACATGATGCGGACACGTTGTCACCATGGGAATGGGCAGGGGGAGAGCAAAGGGCAGTGTTGAGGTGACCTTGGGCACAGGTGGGATGGTGGGCTTGGCAGAACCAGACTAGGCAAAGTCTGCCTCAGAGCTCTCCCTCATTTGGGTCCTCAGGTTGTCAATGATGTTGCTCAGTTCAGAAGGCTGAGGCCTCTCTCTCAGGGTAGAGAAAGAACCTTCCTTGTTCTCCAGACCGCTTCTCCAGAGCTGGTTGTAGGACAAATTATGGCCTTGCTCCTGCGTGTGGGTGGGACCCAGCATGTGTACCCGGGTCCACACGGCCTCGACTGGGGCCCGGCGCCCACCCTGGGACCCTTTTGAGAAATGCGCTGGATGCAGTTTGAGCCTAATGAGCAAAGTGTTAGGTGTTGGGGCTGCTGGTTCCCCACCAGGGCTTAGGCTCCCCAAGGCCCCCAAAGAGGAGCCATTGAAGCTGGCGGAGGCTTTCCTGGCGCCTGCTGTTGCTTTTAGGGACCTTGCTTATGTTGCCTTTTCTTTTTCAGTGGGAAGTATCGGTGTGAGTAATTATATATATTTTCACGAACTCGAACTATGCTTCATTTAAACTTCTATAAACATGTCTGTATACTTCTAATTAACTGCTCGCATAAAGCCATCAGAAAGTTACACAGGGAAAGCTCATTTGCCAGACTGTTGCCTAAAAGCCAAGGAAAATAGTATGTTCTTCCAACAAACGGACTATTCATGTAGACGGTTCCCAAGATAAACAGGAGATATTTGAGGACAAGTGAGATTTTAAGTAGTGATGGCTCTCGTAAGTGGTATTCACCAGAGTGTTGGCAGGGTGGGTGGCTTGATTGAGTGATAAATGCTCTTCAAGAAAAATGCTCCAGACTTGGAATGTGGGGTCAGGAGCCTGGAGACGGGCCATCTCTTGGTGCTCTTGTTAATGTCCATGGGCAGGAGGCCACTCTGAATTAGTGAAAAGCCTGAATCAGAGAAGAGTCCCGCTCTTTCAGCAGTTTGTACTAGGGTTACTAAGAAAGTGTGGACAGAAGAGCGTCTTGGGGCTGCTTTAGTTAGTGGGTAAGGATGATTTAAAGTCAACCTTCATTCATTTCATTCATTCACTCATTCATTTATTCCTCCAATTAAATATTGCTGAGCACCTGGCAGTGCCAGGGTAAGGCTCTGGGTATGGCAGTGAATAAAATGTCAACATCCCTGCCTGCCTGGAGACTGTATCTGGTTGTCATTGGTGATGGGGAGACAGTGGACGTGTTAAGTGAGCACACAGTGTGTGGTGTGTCAGTGATCAGGGCTCAGAAAGACAATGAAGGCAGAGAGGGCTGGGAGCTGGGCTGGGCAAGTGTGGTTTTAGATGGGTCAGGGAAAGTCTCCTTGAGGAGGTGACTGTGAGTGAAGACGTGATATAGGTGATGTGACTCTCCAGGCAGTGGGAACAGCATGTGCAAAGGCCCTGCACAGAAGAGCGCTGAGGAAGAGTAAGTAAGAAGGCCTGCGTGCTTGGGGCTGATGGGGAGATATGGGTGATGAGGTCAGATAGTGGATGTAGGGCAGGGAAATCTAATTAAGTCTTTTATTGAATGCAAGAAAATGCTTCTGAGCTGCTTGGCAGTTACTTTTTTTATTTCCTTTGTTTCACAGAATGAAAAAAACTTTAACATTTTGCAGTGCTCACTTAAATTGCAGACAACGTGAATAACACACAAAAATATAGAGAAGAAAATAAAAATTCCCCAAATGCCCCCCTACAGAGCAGCGCCCTTTCATTTGGGGAACGCTCCTCATTTTACCTCCCTTAGGTTTCTCTCTGCCGACCTTTGCAAAGGGCATTAAGAAATGCTTGGTCAGGCCCCTGCTTGAATATCGCAGGTGACTAATTTTGGGATTGAAGATGAAGGAGGTTTTGTGGTGCCCTTAAAAAACTTGAAATTGGAGTCCAGGAAGTTTTAGATGGTTTTCAACAACTGAAAAACTGTTGAAAAGGGAACCTCTGGGGGGCTGATGGTTTTGTGTAGGCAACATTCAGTGGTAACAGCGAACTTTTATTGAGTCCTTAGTACATTCCAGGCATTAGATATAAGTAGTCTGTGTTCAATTCACTCTTTCTTTTTTTTCTAATTTTTTTGTTGTGGTAAAAAACATATAACATAAAACTTACTATCTTAACCATTTTCGAGTGTACGGTTCAAGGTATTAAGCACATTCACATTGTTGTGCAGCCATCACCACCATCCACCTCTGTAACTCTTTTCATCTTGTAAAACTGAAACTCGATACCGATTAAACAATAACTACCCATTGCCCTCCTCCTCCTGGCCCCTGGTGACTACCATTCTTTTTGTCTCTATGGATTTGATTACTCTAGGTACCTCATATAAAAGTGGGATCATACAGTATTTGTCTTTAGCATAATGTCCTCAAGGTTCATCCACGTTGGGACATATTGCAGAATTGCTTTCCTTTTAAAGGCCGAATAACATTCCATTGTATAGTTATACCGTATTTTGTTTATTCATTCATCTGTTGAGACACACGGGGTTGCTTCCATCTCTTGGCTATTGTGATTAATGCTGCTGTGAACATGAGTATATGAATATCTTTTTGGGACTGTGCTTTCAGTTCTTTTGAATATATACCCAGAAGTGGAATTTCTGGATCACATGGTAATTCTACATTTTACCTTTTGAGGGATGGTCCTACTATTTTTCTATAGTGGCTGCACCATTTTATATTCCCACCAACAATGCACAAGGGTTCCAGTTTCTCCTTCCTTAGCCAATACTTGTTATTTCCTGGTTTGGTATTTTTTTCTTTTTTTTGATAGTAGCCATCCTAATGTGGGAGGGGGTATCTTGTTGTAGTTTTGATTTGCATTTCCCTAATGATTAGTAATGTGGAGCATCTTCTTATGTACCTGTTGCCCATTTGTATGTCTTTGAAGAAATGTCTATTGAAGTCTTTTACTGCTTTTTAAATCAGCTTGTTCTTTTTGTTGTTGCTGTTGAGTTTTCGGAGTTCTCCATCTATTCTGGACATATGAGTTGCAAATATTTTCTTTCAGTCTGTGTCAGTTTTCTTTTAATCTCAAAATACCTCTATGGAGTTGATGACATTATGATCATTGAGAGGAGGAACTGAACTGAGAGTCAGGGAAGTCATTGGCTTTCCCCAAATCATGCAGATGATCAGAGGCAGAGCTAATAATGGCACTTCAGCATTTGAATCCTGATTCTGGAGAGGAGTTAAGGTTTAAGATGCCACAGGGAACTATATTTGATTTCTTGTAATAACATAATGGAAAAGAATCTGAAGAGAAAAAATATGTATGTATGTATATGTATAACTGAATCTCTTGGCTGTACACCTGAAACTAACATTGTAAATGTTCAATAAGAAATTGAAAAAAAAAAAAAAAGGTGCCGCAAGGCCATCCTGATGAAAACCCACGTGAAGGTATTTGGGGCACTCTCACGACAAGGAGCCTGACTCGTCCTTCCTCCCTCAGGCTTACCGCGCACCCCTGCTGATGTTCTCCACGTGGGCCACTTTGAGATGCTTGCTTCTCTGCTGTGCTGTCAGGAAAGGCATCCTGGAAGGTTCTCTCTTGGTCCTCTGGGCTGGATGGATCAGAGGTGGATGCCATCATGCACATCAATTCAGCTCAGCACCTCGCATGTGACAGCCCTTTATTTATTCATTAAAATTTTTTAAAATTGAAGTATAGTTGATTTACAATTTGTGTTAGCTTCTGGTGTACAGAAAAGTGATTCATATATATTCTTTTTCATTATAGGCTATTACAAGATATTGAATATAGTTCCCTGTGCTATACTGTAGAACCTTGTTGTTTATTTTATATATAGTAGTTTGTATCTGCTAATCCCAAACTCCTAATTTATCCCTCTCTCCCTTTCCCCTTTGGTAACCATAAGTTTGTTTTCTGTCTGTGAGTCTGTTTCTGTTTTCTAAATAAGTTCACTTGTATTGCGTTTTTAGATTCCACATATAAGCGATATATATATTTGTCTTTCTCTGTCTGACTTATTTCACTTAGTATGATAATCTCTAGTTCCATCCATGTTGCTGCAAATGGCATTATTTCATTCTTTTTTTATGACTGGCAGCCCTTTTTAATAAGCAGAGGTTTTTTTTTACTTTTTTAATTGAAGTATAGTCCATTTACAATGTTGTGTCAATTTCTGGTGTACAGCACAATGCTTCAGTCATACATGAACATACATATATTTGTTTTCATATTCTTTTTCACCGTAAGCTACTACAAGATATCGAATATAGCTCCCTGTGCAGTACAGTATAAACTTGTTTATCCATTTTATATATACCATTCAGTATCTTTATCTTTAGAAAATTCTTCTGAAACCCTGTCGGGCCTTAGAAAAGGGACACGTGGAAGTACCTGTGTCTCAAGGCCCGAGTGGATCAGACCTGGATGTTAGGGTCAGTTTTTAGCTGCTTCATTCATTCACTCCCTCACTCATTCATATCGTGGTGTGATTTTTTTTTTTCCAGCAAGGAGATTCCCCTGGTCTCAAGTTTCCGGAGGCACCCGGTACAATCTAGATTCCAATTAGCTTAATTGCTTCATATTAGACTTCTTAGAAAAGATTTTTTTCCTGCTGATGGCTGCGGTTCCAGGAATGTCTACCCCCACCGTCTTCCTTCCTGCCCTTTCCCAAGCTTGTTTCTTTCAACTCTGTTTCTCCAGGACTGGCGTACACCTCAGTCCTGTTAGTCCCAGTGCTATAGCCCCTGTTCACATTGGAGTGGCCAAAGCAGGGTGGAGAAGACACCAGGAAAAAATTATATATGATAATATAAAACATTAATATGAAGTTCATATATATCATAAGTATATCCTGATACATACACATATCTCTTTAAATGGAAAATGCCTTTTTAGTTGTATGTGTATGTTTCAGTGAAAGAACTTGGACACAAACCGTACCCTGAGCTCTGACCCTGTCCCTTTTCCTTTTGCCATCAACACCAGATTTTTTAAAAAGTACTTTCAACAACCAGAGGAAACAGTTACATCCTGATTGACACACAGGATGTTGGAGCAGCATTCTTGCTGTTAAGTGATCAGGATTTCAGCCAAGGGAATATAATGAAATCCACATAAAAATTTATTTACCTAATGAAAATCCTGGAGTAATGCATAAGTGGTTCTCTGATAATAAAATGCAAATCTAAAACTATAACCAGGAGGACAATAATCTTCATTAAACGTATTGTCTAGAGGAAGCCCATGACATCCACTTAACAGTGATTTGATTTGTTTAGTAATTTCCACGTAATATTTAAACTTTATTTCGAGCCTTAAAAACCCACCCATGAGTTTCTTTCCCATCGAGGAGGAGGGCAGCTGCTGGAGGGCGAGGATGCTGGCCTGTCGGGGGGTCAGGGCCTCTGCTATGGGGCACCCTACAACGCGGTCCCTTTCTAGGCATCTCAGTGTTTGCCGGAGAGGTGGGGTCCCAGGAGAGACAGCAGGGGGTCAGGTTTCCTTCTGTGCAAGACTCAGAAAAGCGCCTGTTCTGCTGGAAAACGTAAGATCTGACGACTAGAAAGCCTCAGAGAGGGAGGAAGTGAGTCTGCCAGGTTTCTCCTTGAGCCCAGGTCTCCCAGCCCAGTGCTCCAACCTCCCTGAGATCTGAGCAGGGCTGAGGACTTAAGTGATGCTCTCCTGTCACATGAGTGCTGGGTGAACATCTCTGCAGGTGCCTTCCTGGCCCAGGATCTCCAGTGGCCTCCCTCCTCCTCTTCTCCAGTAGGACTGGAGTCAGTTGGAAGCAGGTTAGCAGTGCTTTGGAAGCGGGGCTAATCCAGGGTGGGAACCTGGCTCTGCCACCCATCAGCAGAGTGACAGTGGGTGTGTCCTCACCCTCTATGAGGCTCAGTGTCTTCATCTGGGAAAGGGGTTCTCTAATCTCCCAGGACTGCTGTGAGGACTCTAAGGAAACACGAGAGGGAGCCTGTCTAGTGTTGGGCCAGGGGCTACCGTGCCTCGCTGTGGGCTCAGAGGCTTCTTGGGTAGCTTAGAAGCATGACAGGGAAGAGTTTGTGTCTGGGGCCTTTTGCCCAGTTTGAAACTGATGCTCTAAGCCCTAGAGGAGAAAAATGGGACTTTAAAATATCATTTAAAATCTTTTGGGATTTTACATTTTTGGTGATCACAAAATCCCAAATAGCAGATTCAGGCTGTTAGGGAGGGGTGTGTGTGTACTTGTGTGTGTGTGTACCCGTGTGCTTGTACGTGTGTGTGAAATTTTCCTATCAAATAAAATATTAACCCTCTTCCCAAACCTTTTTTTCCCTCCTCCTCTTTTTTTTCTCCCTATCAAGTTACAGCTTTTTTTTTTTCTTGGACACGATGCAGAGTGCAGTGAAAAGATATTAAAATGAATGAAAGATAACAAATCACCTATCATCTGAGCCAAGAATCTCTTTCCAAAGGGAGCATGGTTCCGTGGTTAAGAGCACAGACCTTTTCAGATGGCAGCTCAGAGCTCACTAGCTGCGCACCCTTGTCCTCTCTGAGCCTCGGTTTCCTTGCCTGGAATACCGCATTAACACTGGTTTTCTGCACAGTCGCGAAGATTAAACAAGATAATGTGTGTACAGTGCTTAGCAGAGTGCTGGCACTCAGTCAGTGCTTGATAAACGGGTGCTGCTTTGTTGTTGTCGGAGGAGAGGTTGCGCCGAACAGAGGCCTCGTGAAATGGAGAAGTGAGGCTCTTATCCAGGTGGTGATGCCAGCCGCCGGCAGGCCAGCCAGCCCTAATGTCTCGAGCTCCCATCCAACGGCTGGCTCAGGTTACTCCCGGCCCATTAGCGATGCTGGTCAGAGCTTGGAGTCTCTTAAGTTCAAGGTCGATCACAGGCCTTGTCCCCCACAAGGGCTTCTTTGCTTTGTCGAGTCATTAGTCACCAGGGTGGCCTGATGAGAGAATGGGGATGACTCAGTGCTGCCCATCCCCTCTTCTGGGCCACACCCCAGGGCAAGGCCATGTGGGCAGAGGGTCCACAGGGTCGGTCATCCAGAGGGATTGAGAGTTCACTCACATTTCTGGAAAAGCAGTTAAATCCTGGCCCTGCGGCTGCCTACCTGGGCAAGTCATTTAACTAGTCTGAACCTCAGTTTTCTCATCTGCTAAATGGGAGCAGCAGTAGAATCTCATCTCAGGTTGCTTTGAGGAGGCCGTGAGCTGGTTGGAACATGCTTAGTAGCCTGCGGTAAGCAATCCTGTTGTGATTCTCCCAGTAGAACTTCCTGGAGAAGGAGGGCTCTGACCCTGTAAATGAAGACAGACATGGATAGCTGAGAAGGAAGGAGATCAGGGGAGAGCTTTGGGCTAAGGGGTGGGGGCAGGGGAAGTAGGAGGATGGAAGGTGCTAGAAAAGCTGTGCTCACTAACAATGTGGGTCTCATCCCTTCTAATGCAGCTGGGGACCCAGCAATGGGACATGCATCTGCAGGAGGGAGGAGGAGGCGGCAGCATCTTCTTGGCTTGAACTAACTTGTCTTCCAAAATTTCTGCAGGGATGACTGAGGCAAACGAATGACCTTTCAGCCCAAATGCACCCTCAGCTCTGTGTATTGGGCGCCGCCCCACCAACACCCCAGAGTTTCTGCCCAGGCTCTTGTTGGGATTAATTTATCAGCTCACCAGCCGGGACTGCTGGAGCGCTCTGTGTTGTTCATCTAGCCCGGTTCTCCCCCTAGTAGGGCAGGGATGCAGTGCTGATTGGTTTTTCGTCCTGGAACCATTTCTGGGGTAGGGAGAAAACCATCCAAGGGCATTCGGTGCATCCTCCTGAGCCCTTTGGTGAGTGTCAAAGCAAACTCATGGCCTGCCGCTGTCTTTTGAGTGCAGCCTCTTCTGATCACAGCCTCCGAGGCTGCAGAGGGCCTGGGGCTGTGAGGAGTTGTAATACCCCGAGGTCTGTGGAGCCCACAAAGGGGCCTGAGTGACAGCCAGAGGAGGGCTTCACACACCGGCAACCAGGGGGAGGGAAAGAGAGAGAGCGCGGCAAGGGCAGGGGGGTGCTGCCAGCCAGGGACAAAGGCAGAGACAGAGAGAAACAAAGGAAGGGAGAAAATCCCCTCTTGTTACAACCTGTGGTTGAAAGAAAAATGTGGTTCGCTACCCCACAATGCTTTAGAGTGAAACTCTTGGTTCATCTGATTAAAAAAAAACAAACAGGACCTTTCAACTTGCAAGCTGCATCTCAAGGCCAGGTGTGACACCCTTGTCTGATATGCTCTTCTGGGCTGGAAATGACCCCCCCCCCCCCAGCCCCATGCATGAATAGTTTGAAACCAGAAGAACCAGAGGCAATCAGCTGCTGCCAAATTTCAGAGCAAACATTTTTCTTTCTGGATTTAAATAATTGCATTGCATCCCCAGCTCTGGCTCTCCTCTAAAACCAGCCCCAAATGACATTTGGCAGGCTAACGATGGTCTGGTTTTCTCCCCCTCCACCCTGTGGGGCTTTCTCAGAGTATTTTCCTCAACGTCTGGGTAGCTGGCTTTTAAACCAGGTCATTTTTTTTTCTTTTTGGTTCAGGTCTCAAATTTTATTAAATTTAAATTTTATTCCATTTCAGGCTATAAAATCTCCAAAAGTGGCTTTGAAAGTGAACAGGTTTTGGCATGTTGGAAATAGGTTACCTCCAATGCAAATAAAAGAGTCTAGCTTCCGAGGAGAACAAGGCTCCAAGGGTTGGGAAAATGCGTGGAGTGGTTAGAGACCACGGCACAGAAATGGTCAGAGACCAATTTAGAAGCACATATATTTTAAATGAAACGTTTTGTGGACATATGGAACCAATACCTTGGCCAGGAGCTCAATTCTGGGGATCAAGTCTTAAGAGCTAAACTTCGTTCTGACTACCCAAGGTGATTTTTAGCAGACAAATGAAAGCTCCTTTTTGCTTTCTAGTCTAAGGGGAATCTTAATACATTTTTAAATTATTTGGCATTTTGAATTAATTTTCTTAGAACGAAACGAGATTCTTAAATTGGGATCTTGTAGGGAAAAGACAGCCAGGTAATTAGTGAGCTGATCTCCTTTTCTGACACACGGATGGAGGGGGGGAGTCGAACTTCAACCAAGGTGCACACAAAATCTATTTTAGAGCAAAAATTTCAAAGTAAGCAACACCATCTGTTCTTTAATTATTTCTCCTTATAAAAAAAAAGTCGCTAAATTTATTTGGGTTACTTAGTTGGAAAGAAATGTCGTTAAGACAGTCAGAACTGGGGCTATTAAAGGCAGATTGTCGATGCTTGTTTGCTAGGCATCCAAGAACTCAAAATAGTAAGGGCATCTAAGAGTTGACTTTCTTTTCCAATAGAGCTTGCTCTCAGTTAGGCATGGTTATCTGGCACCTGGGGGACAGTCTTCTGCTGCTCATATTTGGGGACACGGGCTCTGGGATCGAGTGGAGGGGTCATACTCCAGCAGGACCATCAGGAGAGAGGAAATGTGAAGCTTTGCCATTCCATGAGCTGATGGGAACATGCCCCTCCGAGTGGGGTTAGACCACTGGGGGCGTCCCTGCCCCTTCCAGAGACCTCACCATTCATCCATCCGTCTGTCTGTCTGTGCATCCATCCATCCATCCTTCCATCATCCATCCAATAATAGGCCCTGTCCTCATGGAATGTAGAGTCTTATGGAAAAGATGACAGTAATCGAACACTCCCCTTGATAAGCCTGTGATTAACGACGATACATGTTCTTCGGAGTCTAGACCAGCACCGTGCAATAGAACTTTTGGTGATGAAGGAAATGTTCTAGGTCTGCACTGTCTAGTATGGTAGCCACGAGCCACATGTGGTTACTGAGCACTTGAAATGTGCCCAGTGTGACTGAAGAACTACTACTTTTAATTTTATTTAATTTTAATTAATTTTAATTTAAGTAGCCACTTGAGGTTTGTGGCTACTGCATTGGCTAGCACAGGGTCAGCCTCAGCATTGCCTGGGAACTTGTTAGAAATGCAGACTCTCAGGCCCCAGCCCAGATCTGCTGAATCAGACATCTCTGTGAGCGAGCCCAGGAATCTGAGTTTTAACAGTGCCTCCAGGTGACTTGTATGCAGTCTTGCTGTAGAGGGATGGTGGTTGTGGGTGTGATGCTATAATGCAACTCAGTTGTGGGGAGAGTATGTCAAGGAGTAGGGGGACTGGATTTCCAATTAATAGAAGGCTTCCCAGGAAAAGGGGTGATAGAGCTGAGACTGAACTCTGAGTAACTTGGTGAAGACAGTGGGCCTGGCGTGCGGAAGGGTGTTAGAGGTGTTGCTAGTAGGGCACAGCTCATTATGCCCAGAAGGGCTTGGCACATTTGATGAACTCAGGAAAGGCCAGTGTGTTGGAGCATAGAGAAGAGAAGTTTGTGAATTGAGATTAGAGAGGTTGGTGGATAGAAGACCTGTTACTGCTGGCTGTGTGATTCTGAACTAGTGTCTTAACCTCTCTGGGCCTCAATAAAATAGAGGTAACCATACTTTGCTACTCACTTATCTAACAGGGTCAAAGGACAGACGGATTAAAGCTGCATGTGCAGAGAACCACTGGGGTAAGTGGGTGGCCTGGTGGTCTTGCTTTTTAATTTATTTTCTCTTGTTCTCAAACTACCTTTCCTCCTATCCTCCTACCTCCAGGATTATAGCTCAGCCTGAGAACCCCCTGCCTGCCAGCCTGGCTCTACTCAGCTCTTCTCATTCAGGCTAAGGCACATGGTGATCCCTGTGGCTCTAGGGTCCAAACCCTGGGTTGGGGTTGGGGACCCATGTTCCAGTTCTTGCCCTGCCTTCTGGGAAATCCTCTGCAGGCTTCTACTTCTCTTTACTGAGTTGGGAATCTTGGAGTCCCCTACCAGAGCCCTCATCTGGAAGCCCAGGATGGGTTGAGAGAGTGGACTTCTGCAAGTGTGTTTTAAAATCAGATATAACCAAATGCCTTTTGGGGAAAGACTTCACGGTAATTTTAGCAGCATCTTTTCTGTTGTCTAGACCTAAGATCAGCATTTTAGGGAAAAGTGTCGAGATAAACTTTCCTCTGCCTCCCTCTGCCCTCCCTTCCCCACCGCCAGGATTCTGTGCACCACACCCCCCTTCCCAAATGTCAGGTGTCCAGAGCCTCAGCCGAGCCCCAGCTATTTGGCAGCTGAAAGTTTTGTCCCTGGAAGATGCCAGACTTATTTTGAGATCGCAAGTGTGGTGGATGCTTCTCTGTTGGAAAGACACCAAGTGTCTGGTCTCAGCTAGGGGCTGGTATTTTGGGGGGACCTTAGCAGCTTCTTATCGAAAATAGACATGTGCTTTTCATCCCTCTCAGAAACCTTTGCAGACAACTGTGTTCCCCAGTACTTGGGGGAGTGCCTTCAGCATAATCATTGCTCAGTTTCGGTTAGTTATTGCTATTATTATTAATTTCTGTTTTTCTGGGACAGAAATGCTACTCAGGCCTCTCCTCTAGACAAATAGTCATTTACAGTGAACTCTTTGGAATCTTCTTTAAAAGAACATCCTGGGAAAGCACTGTCAACGGAAAGGAAGGAATAGCTAATAGTAGAATTTTAGCCACTGGGTTAAACCCTGATTTGTAGGGGAAGATACCTTCCAAGCACCTCTCCTGTCATTTTGACTCAATGCCAAAAAACATACTCAGGACCTATGCTGAAATACTGGAACAGAGGTTTGCAAACTGGTTATCCAAGGACCACATCCAGCGCCGGAATGTTTTGCTTTTTTGGCTGCTCAGGCTTGAAATTTGTTTGGAATTAGAACATAACACTGAAAATTCAGGAAAGTTTGTACAAAAATCCAGATTTCCAGCCTTTCTTCAAAGTAATCAAAAGATCTGGCAGCACTGGCCCCAGTTTCTGTGCAGCCGAGGTGGGCTGGCTCTTCCCGTTTCCATGAGGGCGTGTGTGCTGTAGAAGGCCACAGCTCCCACTGCCCCCTGGTGTATCACGACAAGCCCTCCTCACCCCTCTCTGTTTGCTGTCTGGCCCTGGAGGCCTCAAGCATTGCCAGCATTTTAAATGTTAAATAGCTGTGGCAATGACAGTCCTGGTCCAGCCCTGCTTCTTGTTTGCTGTGTGACTTTGCCCCAGTTGTACCACCTCTCTGTGCCTCAGCTTCCCCATCTGTCCAGTGGGACATTAGACTGGGTCAGTGGTTTCTCACTGTGCCTGGATGAACTAGCCAGCAGGAGGCTGAGAGATGAGCTGCTGGGCCCCCAATTCTCTTTCCTCTTTTATGAATTAAGATTTTGCATTAGCCTTCTCATGGAAATGTCAGGGAGCCCAACTGCTTAGCAAAGGTTGGGAAACTCTCAGAGTACTTACTGTTCTGATCCCACACCAGGATCTGTTTTTGTCCAGCTGCTGCCCAGGGGGGCTTCTTATTTTATTTTATTTTCCAGAAGTGGTCGGGGGTGTCAGGAAAGGGAAGGGATGGTAATAGTTTTATTAATAATAGCAAGGCCCACGTTTACTAAGCAGCATTAGTCTCCTAACAAGGTAGGTGCTCCCCCCACCCCTTTGTGGATGAGGAGACTGAGATTCAGAGAGGTTGGATAACTTGCCAAAGGTCACCCAGCTGTGGGCCTGGGTTTGTTTCATTCCAGACCGTGGGGCCCTGACAGCATGCGGCTCCACCTGTGGTGGCTGGGGAGGGGAGATGCCCACCTGCAGATGGAGGCCAGTGCTCTGTGGCCGCTTCCTCAGAGACCCAGCCCCCATCCCTCTCTCTGGCCATCCACACGCCCAGAGAAGTCTGGCCTCCTCGTGGCTTCCTGCTCCCACTCCAGGCACCCCTCCATCAGAGCCCTATCTTGGGCCATACTCCTGGGTTCAGAGCAGGTGGAGAAACGGGGTAGTGGGACCATCAAGCTGTGAGCTCTCTGTGTGTGTGTGTTTATTTCATTTATTTATTTATAGTTTTACAATATTGGGTGCTGGAAGTCTGAATCAAATTGTACAGCCACGCCAGTTAATTGGGTTGTTTTGGAGAAACTTGGAGGTTTGGGAAGAGTTTCTTTCTTTTTTCCCTAAAGATCAATTTCTTCTATTTACTGGAATGTAGCTCTCAGGACCAAGCATGTTTCCCGCCTGAGCCTCAGGTTGCCCATCCCAGAAAGGGAATCAGGCCTCTGTCCTTCTTTGCCCTCCAGACCCTGCACCATTGTTGGCAGAAGTAAGTATAACTTAGCAGGGCTCACAATGCACCGGGCACTTCATTTACCCCATGAGAAGGCAGATGAGCCACGTCTAATTTACAGGTGGTGTTTCAGAAGGTTGTGTGACAGGCCTGGCCGGAAGTCCCATGGCTGCTGAGGGCCAGGCTGCGGCCATGGCCCAGGGCCTTCTCTGACCCAGCTCTCGGTCCGCTGGCAGCCTTAGCTAGACCCGGGCACAGCTGCACGCCTCCCCTTGTACTGTTGCTTCCTGAGTCCTCCGGGGTTTCCAGCAGGAAGAGGTGGGGGTCCAGCTGATCCTGCTGGTGTCCTTGAGTGAGGAGGTGTTTACTTGCTTCCTTTTGCTGCTTCTGGGGAAGGCCGAGTGAGGCCTCCTCTGGCCCTTTTCCAAGGCACTTAGGCAGGTAGCAGGGGCCTGGACCCCTGGCCCTTGAGAGCTCTTGGCCTTTCTGGGGCGGGTCTCTGGGTGGGGGATGCTGGTGGGACCATCCCGATGGTCTCAGCTACTGCGCTGCTTTCGTGTGCTTCAGGATTCAGTGGCTTCACAGGACAGAAATGAACTCTGGACAACTCAGGCCAGAAGGGAGTTTTTAACAGGAGAATAAGGGGAGCTGATGGAATGAATAGAAGAAGAAACAGAATCCAGGGTAGCTTCAGAGGTTAGCACAGCAAGGTGGAATGGCTGTTTTCTTCGGGGAACTCTCACTGAGGTGAGAGACCCCGTCCCGCTCTGTCTCTTGTGTTGCTCTGGTCAAGGCTCCCTCTCTGGGAAGATCTGAGCATCCAGCCTGGCTGTGTCCCAGAGGAGGACGGAATTTTGACTGACGGTCTATTGAGGTCTAAAGTGGGTCAGAGATGGTTCCTTAGGGCACAAGCAGGGCCTGATAGCAGAGGCTGGGGCAGTGGGTACCTGGTGACACTCTGCCTGTCACGCTGCCCTGGTAGGTTGTCCTGCTGGCTTGGAAGGTCCAGCAGCCTGGGGTCAGGGTCAAGGTGGGCTGGGGGTGGAGTAGGCAGTTACCCATTAGGCTGGCTTTGAGCAATGGGGTTGGATTCACCCAGTCACGACATCTGGGGCACCAGGATGTGGGGGGGCTCTGGGGGAAGTCCTGTGCAGTGTCCTTGTGCACACAGGGATACAGGAGCCAAGAAGGACAGGAGTTTCCTCAAAGTCCCGCAGCCTAACAGAGCCATACCTGGGGAGGGGACCAAGGAGAGTGACATAGCATTGCTTCCCAAAGTGCAGCCTGGGTACCCCTGGTGGTGTGGCAGGGAACTATAAATAGAACACACATAAACATTAAAGCAAATTAATTGCTAATGAATGCACAAGGCACAAAATTAAATACACCCCCCCCAGCCACCCACTTCCCCTCCCTGGAGGCCACTGGTGTTACTAGGTTTGTGTGTCTAGTTCCAGAGCTGTTCCACGCCCATGCACAGGTATGAGCAATGCATGTATTTTCTCTCCTCCTCTATGCAAATAGAGGCACACCATACAGTCCTCCACCTTTTCTCACTTTCCAACCTGTTAGAAATAATTCCCAATCAGTTAATTTGGTGCTTCCTCAGTGCTTTTCATGTTAGCCTTTTATTATTGAAGTTTCACGAACCAGAGCGTATCTGGGTAACCAACATCAGCTCAAGAAACACCTGGGCCAACTTCCCAGAGCGTGCCCCCTGACCCCACAGCCCCACCCAAGGGTAAGGGCCATCCTCACGTGAACATTTTAGGTTTGAATACCTAGGTATTTATTTTAATATGTGTGTGTGTGTGTGTGTGTGTGTGTGTGTTTAAAAAGAAACCGGCCCATCCAACTTGAGATTTCCCAGGTATTACTGCTTTGGATGAACAGCATTGTGCTGGACCCAAGGCTGTTGACTGGGGACACCAGTATTGCTGGGATGCTTAATCCCAGAAGTGTTGATGGGACAAGTCTGAGGTTACCTCCGGGGCCATGGGGTCTTTGTCTCCTCCTGCTGCTGCCCTTAACCCCAGGTCCCCCATTTCTTATGAAACATTGGTCACCTGGTATGGACACCCCCATAGAACAGGCAGGGAAACTTAGGGAAATGGCTTGACATGTTAGCCTAGTATGTCCCAGTCTGTATCAGTGCATTGGCTCTGCCCTCTCCCTTTTCACAACCAGTCAGGCACCGAGTACCTGGACCCTGTAGAACATAACCAGGTGGAGAGGGTGTGTAGATGCTTGGGAGCCGGGACCCTCTGACCCAGTGGTTTGGTGTGGGGTTTCAGAAGTGGATAAGCCTGGTTTGAATCCTAGCTCTGCCACTTTTTGGCTGTGTGACTGTGGGTGCGTGTCTTAACCTCTCTGAGCATAGGTTTCCTCACTTGTGAAGTGAGGATGGTTAAAAATGGCCCTGCAGGGTTACTGTGAGGATTATATGAGCCCATCACATGTTATGTACGTGCTCAGTGAACAGTCATGCTTGTCACTGTTTCAATGATTGTGCCACTGGAGTTCTTCTCCCTGTCCACTGCACAGGAGCTGCAGGGAAAGAGGGAGAGAAGAGCGGAGCGGGCACAGAGGTTTGCTCTCTGCCCCTGTGTCATCCATCCCAAATGAGCAAATGGTTCTCAGCAGGGTCTGGGGACCAGAATCTCTCCCTGGCTGGCTGTGGCCAGCCGGCCCCAGGACAGCTGTCCTGTTCCCAGATCTGGGGTTCCAGGCTGGGTGGCTAAGGCAGGCAGGTTGGGTGAGGGCTGAGCAGCTGACTGCCTGGGGTGGGGTGGGAGGTAGGAGGCCAGCTGCAGCCCTGGAGTAGAGCAGAGAGCCAAACCCTGCCTTAACCCATTCTGTTCCTGTGGGGATGGCTGCGCTTCCAGGAACTTTCCTTTTCGGTTACCTCTTGCGTCCTGCGAGTTCCTTGTTAGGCTGGGGGTCTCCGGCACATAGTGCAAAGGATGCTTTCTAGCCTGTGAGAAGTTTCTTGAGCATGTTAAAAAATTGCAGTGATTCACATAAATATTCAGATCTCTGGTCTTCCTGGAAAAGCCAGAAGGTATGAGCCACTGAGCATACTCCAGGTGGCAGCTATGAATGGCTTGGGGTGGGTGGTGGGGCATTCACGACCCAACTGTCCCTCCATCCCCCACTCCAACTCTCACCTCTGATCCTGGTCTAGAGAGGCCTGTCAACGTCAACTCCAACTTCTTCTAGTTGAGCCTTGAATTCCCCAGGGGTCTCTCTGTCTGCTTGAACCCCTTCCATGCCAGCAGCCTCACTACCTCCTGAGCGGACCTTCCCTCGTAGCCTCTGTGGAGAGAATCCTATCTGTGCCTTCTTGAAATCTCCCTGTGGTGACTTCTATTGGTTGGTCCCGGTTTGACCCCTTGAGGCCACACAACAAGCTCAGTCCCTCTGCCCTGTGACAGCACTTCAGATGCCTGCAGACAGCTGTGGGGTTCCCCCGAGCCTGCCCCTCTGGGCTAAACAGTGTCTGTTCCTTCACTTTCCCTCCTAAGATGTGGTTTCAAGACCCACCAGTACCCTGGCTCCCTTCCTTGGCCACCTCCCTGTGGGCCCGTGGACTTCTTGTGGCCGGCTTTCCAGAGCCACCACACATGCCCTGTGCAAGTGACGGCTCTGGAGGATGGCTGTGAGGACATGCCTGGGGTCCCACTTCTGTTAAAAAAGGGAAAATGTAATGCATAGAAAGTGTTCTGTAAGATGGGCCGCCTCGGAATATATTCGGCATTTCGAAGAAGGGCACATCATGGGTCAGTTTTATTTTTCTTTATGCCCACCTGTCTTTAAAATTTTTCCCCTACAGTTTAAGAAATTACAAAAGGTAAAAGGCCAAGGGCTTGGGGGTGAATTCACTTTAACCAGCTGGTGGGTGCTTGCTGCAGCAACGCCCTGGCTCGGGGCGAGGACAGAGAAGAAGGCAGGGTGGGGCTCGGCCTTGGAGGAGCTCCCAGCCCGGGGCAGCCTCACGTGCTCTGGTACCCCAGCCTGGCACTGAGAGAGGACTGTGGGCACCAGAGGAGGAGCTGGGGGAGGGAGGAGAGATCTATTTATCCAGGGGTCTGGAAAGGCCCCTTGACAGCAGGGGTGAGGTGGGGCCTCCAACACCGCGGGGGGCATTTCAGTGATGGGAGCGCCAGTAGCAATGGCCCTGAGGCAGGAGGACACGCAAATGCAGGGGCTGTAGCCTGGATGCGTGAGTTGGAGAAGGGTCCTTGAGGGCAGAAGGACTAGGGCCGGCTGGTGGCAGGCCCTGGATGCAGACGGAGGACTCTGAGGGTTGTTCTGAAGGTGACGAGCACAACAGCAAGAGTGGAGAAGGTTGGAGGCAGAGCTGGGTTGCTGCCTTCCCAGTCTACAGCTGTGTGACCTTGGACTAGTCATTTATGGTTCTCAAGCCTCAGTTTTCTCATGGGAAGGGGGATAAGGTGGCTGTGAGGATGAAACAAGCTGATGCCCCCAAAGTGCTTAGGCTCGTGCCCGGCACCTGGGGCGCCCCGATGTTATTCTGCTCTGTCTCTCACGGATCTCCCGTGTGCTTGTGGGGGCAGTCAGCCTTATATCGAGCTTATCCGGTGCTTGTGACGGCCTGTCAGTGCAGATGTGTACACTGAGTCAGAGGTGCAGGACCTACATCTGGGCCTGCTGGACTCCACACCTGGGCTCTTTCCACCATACTGCCCACGTCTCAGAAGGTTTGGGGGTGAGGTGTCTGTCCTGGGGGTTGTGCCTGGCCAGAAAGCTTTCCAGGCCATCTGGCTTCCAGAGAACACTTTTTAACCTGATGACAAGGGGCTGCAGGCCTGGGGGAGTCTGTTAGTGTGGGCCTGGCCAGGTGGGGAGCGGGCTGCTTTAGCTTCTCTGGGCCCTGCCTGTGCCCACCACACCCCAAAGCAGACTGTGTGATCAGCAGTGACTAACACAGCAGGACAGAGCTAACAGCAAGGGCAACCTGGTGGGACCGCAGAGAGAGCCCGGCCTCGGAGTCCGGGCTGGGCGGAACACCCACGTGTGACGGCAGGTGCTTCACTGCTGAGGCCTCAGCTTTCTCTTCTGTGACATGTGACACATGGTGTTGCCATCCTGACCTAACACCTTCAAGAAGAAAATGCGAATCCTTCAGGGTGTGTGTGTGTGTCAAATACAGTAAAGCTCCACATGAACGCCGTGGCTTTGCGGAGGGACCGCTGCTGGCCTCTGAGCTAGGACCCCCGCCACTGCCCCTTGGTGGGCACCATTTTTCGGGCTTTTACTGAGCCCCTGATGCCGTGATCTGCACCCCGGCATCATCTCATCGCCCTGCGTTACCCCCGAGGGCTCGATACTTGTGTCACCCCATTGGGCCCATGAGGAAACTGAGGACAGCGGGAAGCCACGTGCCGGGCTTCACCCAGATTGTTGGTGTCGTCGCCAGGCCTCAGAGCCCACGTCTGCCTGATTGCAGACCCTGTGCTCTTAGCTATTGGGGTTTCCTGACTAGGAGACCTCACAGGCCAAATACAGTGATGCGCTTCCTTGCAGAAGTGTGAATAAAAGTGGGAAGGTTTGACACAACATTGTAAAATGATTATAAATCAATAAAAAATGTTTAAAAAATAAAGTGGAAAGGGAGGCACCCAGGTCAAAGAACTGGTGTGGCAGGGCAGGACCAGGGCCCCTGGGCTCAGCTCTGTGCTGTAGAGGCCCCTCGATGGCTGTCCCCCTGGGGAAGAGGAGCCTGTGAGCAAGGGGATGTGCCCCCTGCTTCCAGACTGGTCTGCAGGGCCCCAGGACTCCCCCTGCCCATGTGGCCCTTGATTGCCCTGGGCATCCGTGGGCCTCTTCGTGTTTGTTTTCCCCACGGTGGCCAGGCCTTCAGGACGCATATCCACAGGGTCGACTAAGGGGCTGTTCAGACGGGGTGGGGCCCGGGCAGGGCTTGGACAAGTGGGTGCCCCTCTCGGTGAGGGAAGGAGCTGAGGGTGGAAGAGAAGGGGATGGACTGCAGGCTGGGGGCCTGCAAGTGTGAGAGGGGGCCTGGGTGAAGGGCAGGGTCCTGCCATCTGGACGGGTGAGCCTGCCTGACCAGCACCCGGGGAGCTGCTGTGTTTGCCCCGCTATGTGGCTCTGGTGGCCACTTCAGTGCCAGACTCCTGCGATCCTTATGGCCAGCCTTGGGAGCATGCTTTGGGGGCCATAGGGCTTGGTAGAGGCACTAATGTAGTGCACGAGATCAGGGAGCACGGATGGTCTTCTCTGTCTGTGCAAACCCACCCAGAGGTCCCCCCTATCCCCCTGGAGCCAGGACATGAGGGGAGGAGGCAGGAGAAGCAGTCACGTCTGCACGTGCAAGTGCAGGATGGAGGCCTGGGAACTCGGGGGCCTTTCCTGTGGACTATTTCCTTGCTCTCTGTCCCTCTGTCATCTTCCTTGGGTTCTCAGGGCAGGGAGACCTGGCTGTGAATTTTGGTTCCACTACCCAGGAGCTGCATCCTGTGTCACCAGGAAGCTTGCCGAGGCCTCTCGGCCTGGTTGAGAGGATGGCGTGGGATACTGCCCGTGAGGAGCCAGGCCTTGGGCAGGGCACGCGGGGCATGTGCAACAGCACAGCCTGCCCTGCTTTGCACCAGCAGTAGGCCAGATGTGTTTTATCGGATGGTGAGGTGGGGTGGGGGGAGCTTCTCAGTGTGGGTGTCCTCGCATGATGTGTGGGCTGCTATGTTTTGATCGAAGGGAGCCAAACTGATTTTCCTGGCCCATCTCTTCTCTATCCAAAGCAGAAAGTTAAATAAACACAGCCAAGTATTACCACAGGACGCGAGGAAAATGAACTTGGTCCCCACAGGCGGCCCACATCTGGCAAGCATTGGGCCTCTCAGGACTGTGGGATGAGACAGATGCGATAGGGGGTAGGAAGGGCTCAGTCTACCCTCTACCCAGCAACGCACCTCCTCCCAGGGCTCCGTGCCAGCCGTGGGGCCTGGAGGCTGCAGGTGGTCTGCCTTCAGCTGTGTCCCTTGCCGTCTGCCGGGGCCCTTTCTGGCCTTGCCTTTGATGGGGCTCCCCCTCAGTCTTCCTGAGGCTTGTTCTCCCTGGTCCCGCCGGGGGCTTGCACTGGGATTGCAGCCTGTGAAATCGGCCCAGGCTGGTGTGGCACACGTGCTCCGGCCCTGCCTGGTGCTGGGAGGTGGCCGGGTGCACTTGGGAAGCAGCTTACTTGTCTGGATTTTCCGTCCTCCACTCAAGGCCGTGGTGGGCCCGTGAGCTACACGCTGGAGGCGAGCTTGTAGCTGGCACGTTCCCTGCCATCCTCTGCTCAGCACTAGCCTTAAATGAACTTAAATGGGCTGGGTGGATTTCTGAAGTTCCATGTAGAACAACTGGGATGCACTTTTTTTTGGTGGAAGGAAGTGAAGAGGTGTGGCACCCCCCCAATTCATTCATTTGTCAGAGGTTGCCCAGCACTGCTCAGGCCTGCGTTCCCCAGACTGTGACATTCGTGGGTCCTGTGGTGATACAGGTGGTTGACAGGTGAGTGAGTTTTTTCCTTCCATACTTTTACATGTTTATTCTACTATTAGGAAGATGTTACTTTGTATGTTTATTCCCATAGCTATTAAATTTGTTATTAGCACACCAAATGTGTGATCTCATGAGCAGTGCCGCTTAGAAGGAGGCTAGAAAAGAGGTATTTAAGTAAAAGAAGGGAGTTCATGTGAAGAAAAGCATCTGTAACTGTTAGTGCAGGGGGTGTGAGCTCCTGGCCAAGCTCGTGGGGGAGGTCTGGGGGGTTCCTGCCAGCCCCGGGAACCCGACGGCTCAGGAGGGTGAGCCCAGGGGGACTCCTGCTCTATCCACCGAGGGTCCTCATCTCGGGAACTTCGGGCAGGTTTGCGTGATGTAAGGCCTGCCTTAGGGGGACCAGCTGCCAGATGGAGGTGCTCAGGGCCCCCTGAAGGCTTCCACGTGCAATCTAACCATGGTGGGTGGGCAATGGAGCCGAGCGGGGGGCAGGTCTGTGCTGATGAAATGTCCCCCCCCGGCTCGAATCAGACTTATTTAAAGTATTGACTCCTTAAACTATAAAGTATTATGATTGCCTCTACCTGGGACAACCATGTGGAATTACAGCATGTTTGGAAATGGTCACTATAGTTCATTCTTGTGGAAGGCTTGGGGCTTTTGATTTGAAGCAAGAGATGAAAGGCTGGTCTGTAAGTCCAAAACCAAATGAAAACACGTATGCAAACATACACACACATGCACGTGCAAACACACACACCAGTTATCAACAAGAGACTCAGTTTCCTCTTTGCTTGTGTCTAAGATAAACCACATGTATAACAAGCTACTGACATTTATTTACAGTGTGTTAGCACAGAGGATAAGTTGTTAAGGGGTTATAAAAAAATATTAGTTTCTACTTTGTGGTGCTTTTCTTCAAACCAAAGTGGAGAAGAGGCAAGAGAGTGGGATTCTGGTTTCACTCTCTTTCCTTCCCACCCCAAAGAGCAGACAGATCTGAATAGGTGCTGTTCCTCTTCTCCCCTGAGTGGGGGAACCCCAGGCTGTTGTTCCCTGACCCCCGTGACCCTGGTGCCCACCTTCGGGTCCTTAGTGCTCAGTGGGCTGCTTCCATGCACCTCTGTGGGGGGCGTTGCTGTGGTCCCTCCGTGCACAGCAGAGTGTGCACCCGGCTTCGTCATCTCCCATTAGAGCTGGACAGCTGGGGTGAGAACCAGTGTTGCCACTGAAACAGGATGTGGGAGCCAGACCCCATCGTAAATCCACGTTTATATGCTGTGTGTTTCTAGTTAACGAGACTGTGCAGGAGTGACTATATGAAACGAAATATATATATGAACAGGGACATTAGCCTCAGGGAGAGATGGGATTAAGCATGAGGGCAGCCTGGGAGGCCTGGGGCCCTCCACGTGTTAAGGCCCAGGCAGGCGGGTCCCCAGGAAGGGAATTTTCAGGAAATATCCCAACCCTGAATGGATTTGCTGGGGGCACAATAGTCCTATTTAGTGTTGCTCGCCATGTGCCAGGCACTGGGCTAAGCTCTTTAAGTGTGTTGTTTCACTTGTCTTCAAAACAAATGGGAAAATTATTACCTCCACTTTATACATGTGGGAGCGGGTGTGATGGACCTGGGCTGGCACGCCCAGCACTGACCTCGAAGACTAGTCTCTGGAGGGTTCCAGAAGGAGGAGTCATTTCCACTCCAACCTTCCCCATCAGCTGTGGCTTTTCTGAGATGGTACAGAAGGCCTGGGAAGCTCAGCCTGTCAATTACTATTTGTTCAGCACAGGCTGAGAGAGGCAGGTGGGGTTGGTGGTAGCGTGTGAGCTTTGGGGCCACGTACACCTGGCTGCCAATCTGAGCTCCACCTCCCATTGCCTATATGATTTAGCTCAGTTAAAAAAATTCATTTATGTCTTGGTTTCCCCATCTGTAAAATGGGCACCATCACCCAATCCCTTTGTCCGGCCATTGGGAGGATTAAACATAAACGTGATAACCTGTGTGAGGAATGTTAAGCGATTGTTGTTTCTAGTGTCACTGATATGTATCATCTTGTGTCAAGTGAACTGGAGGGTGGGAGAAAGAGGAGACGAATGGGGTCTCCCTAAAGGGCTGAGAGTACAGTTGGGGGCAACACGTTATGCTGTAGGATCAGAAGTTTTCTTTGTCAGGCACCTGGGTATTGGGCTCAGAACTATATACCTTTATAAACACCTTCTTATTTTATCCTCAGAGCTACCTTGCAGGATTTCTATGCACAGAGAGGTTACTTCATTTGCTCAGGTCACACAGCAAACCATGGCAGATGGGGATTTAATCCTAAGGCATCTTGCTTTGGCCGCACACTGCTACAGATGAGGCCGACTGAAGTCCAAGGCCAGGGTGGTCAGGGAGAGAGTCTCGGAGGAGGTGAGCCTGAGCTCTGGGCAGTGTTTCTGACCCAGGAAGAAGGGTGGCTCTGCAGCCAGTGGTCAGGCTGACCCTGGAAGCTTGGGCAAGAAGCGTGAAGCCCTGGGTCCACAGGCAGAATCCAAAGTCGGGCTGGGTGGGGCCTGGTAAGTCTGCCTCAGATTCCCCCGAGTTTGTATTTCCTTGCTTAGGCAAATGCAGTTTGATTTGATTTTCCTGAACTTCATCTTTGAGCAGGAAACTTTATTTTTTATTGAAGTATTGTTGATTTACAATATTGTGTTAGTTTCAAGTGTACAGCAATGTGATTTGGTTATACTTACATATGTAAGAATATATATATATTCTTTTCTTTGATTCTTTTCCATTTTAGGTTATTATAAGATATTGATTATAGTTCCTTGTGCTATACAGTAAATCTGTTGTTTATTTTATCTGTTAATCCCATACTCCCAATTTATCCCACCCAGTCCCTTCCCCTTTAGTGACCATAAATTTGTTTTCTATGTCTGTGAGTCTGTTTTGTAAATAAGTTCATTTGTACTATTTTTTAGATTCCACATAGATGTGATATCATATTGATATTTGTCTTTCTCTGTCTGACTTATTTGACTTAGTATGATAATCTCTAGGTCTGTCCATGTTGCTGTAAATGGCATGATTTCATTCTTTTTTATAGCTGAGTAGTATTCCACTGCATATATGTACCACATCTTCTTTATCCAGTCATCTGTTGATGGACATTTAGGTTGCTTTCAGGTGTTGGCTATTGTGAATAGTGCTGCTATGAACTTTGGGGTGCATGTATCTTTTCAGATTAGAATGTTTGTCTTTTCCAGATATATGCCCAGGAGTGGGATAGGAAACATTTTATTTACATTAAAAAAAGAGACCCACGGACTTTTAAGATTTTTGTCCATGAATATCAGTCTTTCTAAAATAAAATTTGCATGTTAGTGTAAAAGGAAATCAGAATTTTATCTAGAGCTGAAGTAGAAAGTCATCCTAGCTCTGGGCCTCTGGGCTTGCCACCTGCCCCCTCCCTACCCCAGAACTTCTCTGGGGCCATGGCTGGGCAGAAAGGTTCCACGTCCAAGCTCTGGGCTGTGGGCTGTGGGTAGGGGGTGGGCCCTGCTGTTCAGGGGCCTGCCTTTGACCTTCCCTAACTCCCACCTCCTCTTTCATGTCTACGCTCTGGGTCTTTATTGTTTCCACTTGTTTCTATCTCACTCTGAGATTAGGATTCATTTAGCATCCTCCATCATACTGCAGTTCACTCATTCACTCACTCACTCACTCATTCATTCATTCATTCATTCATTCACTTAGCTTCTGTTATGTGCCAGCCCCTGAGGGGCAGGACAGTGGTAACATTTGTCACCATGGAATTCACACTCTAATGGTTGGAGGTCAAAGTCCAAGTCCCTTTTCTCATCGTTCTCATGGTACCTAGCTCAGAGTTCTAGGTCACCTGAGGGACTCAGCGTTTATTTAAAGAGGAAAAGGCCAAATATACGTTGGCAATATGTCTCAAAACCTGAAAATCAGCAAACTCTTCTTCCTAGCAATCCTGCTTTAGGGAACTAATTCTAAAAAAACTCATTGAACAAGCAAGCTTGTGACCATGTTTGATGTCTGCGGATGTGTTTTGCAACGTAACTTCTCTTACAGTGAAAACGACCAGCAGTAGCCTAGGTGTCCAGCAACAGGGCGTTGGTTAAATTAGTCCTGGAGCTTCCTGTGACTCCTGGGACTCAGGCCACCATTAATAACATTGGTGTCGATCTGTGTTTTTGATGTGAGATGTTCATTGTTTATTGCTGAGTTAGAAAAGCAGGGTCCAGAACTGGTTGTGTTGTTCAGTTGTATGTATTGTTTCAACTTTCTATAAAGTTGTAAAATGTTTTTATACAGAGAAACTTGTGCTTTTAATTTCCCCATTTTAACTCACATGTATTTCGTAGTTATCTACATTGTGCGTGGATTATTTAGGTCAGAAACTTTTATAAAAAGAAAAAAGATACTTAATCTAGGAAACAGTAAGAGAAGGGCAGCTCCGAGTGAGTTCTGGGACATGGGGGCAGAGCCTGAGCAGGGCCAGTGGGTGGGTGGGAGAGCCGGGCCGGTGCGGTGAGGTGTGGGCTCCCTGTGGCTTCCGGGGCTGGCGGCAGCCCCCGCCCGCACCCCGGCTGAGTGTCCCTCCCCGCCCCTTGGTGGCACCGCTCCTTTATCCGGTGCTGTGCTGACTGTGCACATCTTTTCACAACTCTACGTCCAGCAGCGTCCTGTTTGGTAGCTTGAAATTGGCTGCGGTGAGAGTATTACACTATAGAAAGTGGTGAACACTATAAACCGGAGCCCTTTTCCTCCCTGGATCACCTCTGCCACGTTTACCCGCACATCTCCGTCTCCCATGGCTTTCTTTGTCTCCCCAAGGACCAGTGTGCTTGTGGGGAGACTCCAGAAGATGAATTCTCTTCTTAGGTTCCCTGGGAGTTGGCACAGAGAGGGACTTACGGAATCTGCTGTAAATCTGAATCACTGCAGGGAGAGAGAGAATCAGAGTCTACTCTTTTGCCGGCTGACCCCACTCAGTCTGAACTAGAGCTTTTGCTTGCAGAAGTAAAACAGAGGGGTGAAGAATCCCAGCTCTGGTTCCACCCCATCCTCACCCCACGACCTTTGGCAAATTGCTTAGTGTTAGTTGCCTCAGCTGTAAAATGGGGTTAACAAATGTCCTAATCTCATAAGATCGTGGAGGCCAGTGGTTCTCAAGCTCTAGTATGCATCAGAATCACCTTGTGAAAACACAGATTGCCGGACCCCCACCCCCAGGGACTCTGCACTTCTAGCAAGCTGCCAGGTAATGTTGCCGTTGCAGGTCCGGGGCTGCATTCAGAGAAGCACTGCTTTGGGCAAGTGTAAAAAGTGCTCATCACAGAACTTAGCATCTGGTGAGGGCACATAGCTGCTTTTTCAAAGAAGAGCCACATGGTAGGGAACGTTGTCCAGGACCTGGGAGCTGGGGTACTCGAGTTCTGGGCTTTTGTTACCTTGTTAGCCCCCATCTCTTCCCCCACAGTGAGCTATTTCTCTTCTCTGGGACTTTCTTTCCCTTTCTGTGAAATGGGTTAATAAGGGCTTGACTTTCAGGCAGCAGCTGAGGAAACATCTCCAAGCGCCCTCTGATGCCCCGCATTCCCGACTTTGAGCTAAAGATACACTTGGGAACGTTTGCTCTGGCCTTGTGAGCCCATGGGCTGGCTTCTGGACGAATGCTCGGGCTCCCCAGGCTCCACTGCATCATCAGATAAGTGGGATTTTGAGGACTCCCTAAGGTGGGGGCTGGGAAGGTGAAGTGGGAGCCAGGAGGTGGGGGTGCTCGGCATGGTGCCTGGTGCCACTGGGGCTCCGTGACGATTGCTTTCCTGGGGGAGAGTCCTGGCTCTGACCCAGTTCTGCTCCAGCTGGACACGCCTCTTAAGTGTAGGGTAAGAGGAGGGTGTGTGTGTGTGTGTGTGTGTGTGTGTGAATGTGTGTGGTATGCGTTTGCCGTGCAGAGGTGTTTGAAGGGAAGGGAAGCTATAGACTAGGACAAGAGAAGGCCAATAGATTTTAACCCACTTTGTTGAGCTTTTGGAGCTGCATCTGTGCCCAGTAAGAAAGAGTGCACTGATGGATTAGCAGTGTCTATAGTGGATGCAGGATAGGGGAGCTGGGGCAGGCATGCAGCTTGTATTCTATCCTTGGTCTAGTGAAAAAAAATTTTTTTCCTAGTACTTAAAGAAAACTTGAAGTGTTTCGACCTTGATTACCCTATTTTTCACATTATCACCATCATCATCATCATTTTCTTTCTTTTTTCAATTAGAGAAGAGTGGAGGAAAGGAAGCAAATTTCTGCAAGGTTGCCCAAAACAGAGATTCTGCTAGGATTGTAGCCTCTGTTCCTTCTGCAGATACCTCCCAGTTCTTCTCCTTTGGGTGTGTGGGGTGCTGATGGGAGGATTGGAGAGGGGGAGGGACATGAGCTGGCACAGAAGTGGAGCCCCTTGGCTGTGAACTCCAGATGGTCCCACATTTAGGGACACCTTCCCTGTACCGTGGTGGGAATTAGAGGGCCGTGGTGCCAAAAGATCCAGAGCCTTTCCTCCAGGTGGGGTGGGGCGAATCTCAGCGGGAAACTTGATCTCTCTGAGCCCTCCCATCTGTACAAGCAGAGAGAAACCTGGGTAGTGAGCCTGGGGGAAGAAAGGGCAGCTTGAATTATCCCCGTAAATGCTAATATTAACCATGTATTTTACCTTGTGCTGTGTACTTCAGGAATACCACCTCATTTAGTCCTTCTGACACTCCTGGGAGGTGGGTATGAATGTTATCCTCTTTTTACAGAGGAGGAGACTGAAGGTCAGAGTGGGTCAAGCATCTGGCCCCAGATCTGATGGCCCATAAGCGGCAGAGCTGGGGATGGTCCTGAGAGCCCTGTTCCAGGGCCCACTCCCTGAACCCCTCCATTTATAGCTTCTCTACAGATACCCTCATCCAGCTCATCTGTCCTGCTGGATGAGTTCTGTGGATGACTTCCGGAAGAGGCACTTTCCCAGTAAGGATGGACCAACTTCCCTTCTGGAGTTCTTGGACTATTCCTGGAGGCCTCCCATGCTCCCTGTTGTATAGACAAGCAATGCAAGGAGAGAAAAGGAAGACAGTGGCTGAGCAAGATCAAGGCTTCCGATCTCTCTGCCCAAGATAGGCCAGGGGAACGGTTTATGAAAAATTTTCAGTAACGTTGCATCTTTTCAAGGGTGCTGTTTCTAAGGTAGGCATTTAAGGGGAAAGTCAAATATTGGCCAAACTGCTATAACAATATGTTACGAAGCTGCTGACTTGGAGACCCACTCACTTGCTCTTGGTGAGTCTATACAACAGGTTTTCCTCCTATGTTGGAACATATCACATTTTTGTGTGTGTTTTTGAAAAACACTAGATCTGGTGGCGGAATTCTTCTGGTTAGGAGCCATGTTGTCCAAAAATAGACTTCTTTAAATCCTCGACCCATCCTCCTGATGGTGAGGTGCTCACGTGGCGGGGGTGTGGGTGGAGACTGATGGGAGAGTCCCGTCCCTTCTCTCACACCCTCACTTAGGGCGGGCGCTCACTGAGGAAGGGGGCAAGTGTCTTCCCTGCACCGTTTGAAGTGTTAGTTTCTTCTCTTTTCAGCAAGTGGCCGGGGAATCGTGGCATTAAATAAACGGGTTTGTGATGTGCCCCGGTCATGAGATCTTGACTCCTCTGAGGGTCTGAGCTTGGTGTGAGAGGGCTGGCACTGGGGGTCTCGGGTAGTTTTAGCTCTGGCTGCAGAGAACCTGCACTCTTCCGTGCCATGACTCCCCCAACCCTACCCACTGCCCACCCCCCATCCCTACCAGAGAGGAGCCTGGAAAGTGTGCGCCCACTGGTTGGGTTTGTTTGCCCCTGACCCTGATCGTTTTGCCCTGAGTCCTGATGCCAGAGATGGTCATGAGCTATGCGTGACAGCACATCTATGTGAACTAGAAAAAAGGCTGAGTGTGCCTTTTTGCAGAATCATGGGTACCCCTTCCTCTGGGTGTTCATAACCCTGCACCAGGACACACTGCTTGGTGGACAGGCTGTGGGTTAAATTTCAAGCCTCTGTCACCACTTCTGCTGGGCCCCTTGTGCAGTGCACAACCTGCACAGCCATACATAACAGTCCTTTCTGCTTTATGCTTTTTGTTCCTTGAAGTTGCTTAGGACAAAGTGAGGAGCAGTGATGCTCTGTCTCATGTTTGACAATGAGAATCTGGGCTGTCAGTGTGTCGTTTACTTCCCCAGGCCCTGGCCTGGTGTGGGTGAGAGGGTTTCCCCAAATATGAGCTGAGGAGAGGCAGCCTTGTGCCCCTTGCTGGGCTCACCACCTCCGCTGGGGCAGGATTGCTTTTAGGGAGCCTCTGTCAGGCCAGGGTGGGTCCAGCCTTTCCCTTAGGGTGAGATGATCCCTGGACCAAAACCAGCAAAGCATAAAGAGGTCCCCTAAGACCTTGGGGACACCAGCCAGAGGTGGGGCCAGCCGAGAAGAATTTCCAAATAAAAGCCATTAGTTCAGTGGTTTTTAAACACTTTTTTTGGGGGTGCGGGGGAGTTGTTCTAGATCTTTTTGATGAAAACTATGGATATTTTCCCCAGAAAAGTGCCTCTTTGCAAACATGTCCAGGGATTTATGTCCAGGGATTTATATCCAGGGAGCAGGGCCTTCTCAGATGCTTGAAGCCAGGCTGAGCAGCTGGCCCTGGTGTGGATTTGGGGGGAAAAGGGGGCCTTCTGGGCCCCGCTGTGGGCCTCCTCAATGCCTGCCTCTGTTCGTCTCTCTCGTTCACCTCCTGACACTGTCTGCCTTAGAACCTGTGCCTGAGCTCTCCTGCCTCTTACCTGCACCTTGGCTGCCAGCCCAGATCCTGCCTGACTTTCACCAGCACCATGTGGAGCCCTGGTCTAACTGTTGGGTTTCAGAGCCCTGTTTCTAGCCCCTCCACTCAGCCCCTGCCCCACCTCACTTCTGTTCACTTCCCCAGCTCCATTCCTCTGCATCTTCAAAGTAATGAGGAGCCCTGGAGAGTGGGTACTCCTCCCCAGGCCAGAGCAAGTGGCACTGGAGAGGTGGCTTATCCAGGTGCCCACCTGGCACCACCTGCTCCATACTGCTGGGTTCCCAATCCACAGGTCCAGCACACAGGCTTTGTGTCTCACTGGCATCTCGTTGATGGTGGCGAAGTCATCCTGGTGCATAGGGGGGCAAGTTATGGGTTCTCCCAGAGTTGGGGGGTTGTGGTCACTTAGGAGCCTGCTGCTGAGTTGGGAGGCAGCATCTGGTGGGGCTCACAGTTGTATACACCCATGGGGCAATCAGCCAGCTACAACTTGTGGCCCCAGAGCAGAGAGAGAACACAGGGTTTTGATCTGGCTGAAGCCCTGAGAGAGCCTCAGAATCTTTCTTAACACATCCCAGGAACCATGGTGAATACACTCTGTACACTCTGCAGTGTGCACGCAGGCCCTGTGCCCCCTTTCCTTGCATACACACTTTGTCATATGTCCCCTCTCCGTGTGTACACACTTGCTGCCACGCCCCCACCTGGATGTTCACACTCACTCTGTGCCCCCTCCCTGTGTTTACACACTGACCCCCATATTCTCTCCCTTTGTGGACACACTGGCCCGATGCACACACCGTGTGTTGACAAATGCCCATCATTCACAGGAGTGGATGTCCCTGTGTTCCCTTTGAGACCCGGCAGGGTGGAGGGGTGTGTTTTGTCCCCCACGGTGCCAAGTATCTTATAAATTAAAAAGTTGGAGGTTGAGTCTGGGGAAGTCTCTAGAAAGCACCTAGCTCCCCTGGCTGACTGGGCAGCCCCTTAGCGTGTTGTCCACTCTGGCCTCTGAGATGCTCACTCCTTGGTGTTCATGGGGCCTCTGTAGCAGAAATCCCCTTTAGGGATGCCTCGGGCCCCCAGAGAATGCCGCTGCCGCTGTGGGCTCCGCTGCCTCCAGCAAGTGCCTGGCTCCAGCTGTAGGGGAGGCCTTCCTCCTCTGTGCCCATTGTCCCTGCCAGTCATCTTATTGTGGAAGAGACCAGACTGGACAGAAGAGGCCGGCTGGAGGCGAGGAGAGCCTCCGCTCGTTTGCAGGGTTGGGTAGCACAGGGCCTCGTGATGGCGGCGGTGGGGCTGGGCAGTACTTTTCCTCATCAGGAATGTACAAAGGATGGTATAGTTATACTTTCAGAAAACAAAATGTAGGCCAGGGGATGGGATGTTAGTGGGATGAGTGCATTCATGCCCATGTAACTCGGCAAGCTGATCCGTGGGCTCCTGGCTGTGAGGGATGTGGTTCTGGAGATGCCAGTGTGTGATGCAGTCAGTCGCCCGGAGTGATGTCTGCCACTTTGAACTTCCCCAGGCAGCCAACCTCGTTTTCCCTTTTCCCAACTCTGCAGGCCTATAGCCCCCGGGAACTGTGCCTTGAATCCCCCCAAGAGCTCCAAAGTAGTAGCAAACGTTTTCTCATTCTCTTTCCCATGATGGCTGAAGCCAGACCTTAGGGAGGGAAGGATTTGGCATCTTGGGGACATCCTCCAGTTCAATAAGTTGGGAGGTCACATTTCCCAACCAAAGAACGTGGAGTGAACCCAAGTGTGGGGGCTCTTTGCCTCATACCTGGAGTACGTTGGGGACGAAGGGAGAGCTAGGCTCATGCCTTCATGTCTTGGTCCTTGTGGTTAATGAGGTCCAGGGACCCACACAGGCACTGTTGGAGGTGTCCTACGGAATGGCGGCATGATGACCTTACATATTGGCAGCAACCTCTTAATAGAAGCAATATGTATTATATATTAATGTAAGTAAATGGTGAAATGTGAAGGAAACTGATTTTCAGGTGTGGCAATGAAAGTCGCTAACAAATGCTCCTTGTCCGATGCGAGGTCTTGATTCATATTTACCAGAACGCGTATTTGATCCCCCAGCTGTAAGTAGCTTCGGTCCCAGCTCAGATCTGCTCTGCATTTCATTGTCTTGATTCTGAGTTTCTACCCTCAGGATGCAAACTTGGGAAAGAGAGAGCCCTTGGTCAGCATTCCTCGGCCTGAGCTCACTGATGGCGGCGGCGGGGCTGGGCAGTACTTTCCCTCATCAGGAATGTACGAAGGACGGTGTAGTCATACCTTCAGAAAACAAAACGTGGGCCAGGGGATGGGATGTTAGTGGGGTGAGTGCATTCGTGCCCATGTCACTCGGCCAGTGTGCGCATGTCACTCAGGATGTGCCCTCTTGGGCGAGCTGTTTCTGGGGGTTAAAAGAAAACATGCCCTGTGAGGCTCTATGAGGGGGTAAGGCCAGGAATAGCTGACTCTGAGAGCTGGTCCAGCTCTGGCACCAAACCCACCCGAGCAGACGACAGACATCCCATGGAATCTTTCCAATAGCCCTGTGGCTTAGGTACCATTTTTAATCTCTGTTTTTGAGATGAGAAAACTGAAGCCTAGAGGTTGAACAATTTGCTCAAGGTCATACAGCTAATTAGAGGTAGAATCAGGATTTGAACCCAGTGTCTGACCACAAGCCAGCCTGCTTGCTTCACTCACTGCTCAGCTGCCCAGCAGGCTGTGTAGCTGCCTTCCGGTCCTGAGTTGTTGGGATTCTGGAGAGCATCTTCTGTGTCCCAGTCAGCGGGGGTTTCAGGAGCAGTCTTTGAGACGGACAGTCCTAAGTTTCAGCCCCAACTCTGCATGGACTCTTCCTACCTGTAGGACCTCAGGCACATCACGTCACCTCTCAAAGTCTGTTGACGAGGATTAGACACACTCACAGCACAGGGTCTGGCTCACAGCATGTGCCCTTGTAGAGACAGCTATAGTGCAAAGAGAACTGGGTGGTACGTGCTGGCTTCAGCCTGTGCGTGTGTAGAACTTCAGAGCCTGTTAAATCTGAAAAATACTGTGTATGCACATTTTTGGCTTAAACAAAGTTCCATTTTACAAAGTCCATAACCCGGCTTTAATATTACTACATGCCCCAGACTGGGATTAATTCCAGGAAAAGAGCTTTATTATGCTGTATAGAATTTCTCCCATGTTCTCCTAATGCATGGCCTCAACCTCCACCGGGGCTCTTGCATGCCGGGGCATGGGGTGGTGGGGACACCCCATCCTTTCCCAGCTTCGTCCTGTGGGCTCATGGGTGGGGTGGAGAGGTGAGTTGCTTTCTGATGCCACCGGCCCAGGACTGCTGACCACGTATCCTGAGGTCTGTCTGTGGGTCAGTTCTCAATGTAGAGAATAGCACACCATGCTTTGCCAACCTCTGAGAATGAATGACCTTGCTTATTTCTTGGAATAATCAAGAAAGCCTTCACATTCTCAGTGGTGGTCCAAGGAGAATGATGTCTAGAGATATCAGGGAGAGGTCTGAATCTTCGTTCTATTCCTGTGAGTGGCAGATGGCTTTATGTCAAGTGAATACTCTGATTATAGGTAGTAATGGCCTGTGGCACTGTGTAGAGAGAGATTCCAATGCTGCGTCTGGTTTGAGGCAGTGCTGTGATTGATTTGTGATGTCTGCCTGGGCACAGGGATGGGGAAACCATACAGATACAACACTTGTTTGCTATTTATGTTTTATTCTGATTATTTCACAACTCTGTGAAACTAGCAGAGGCCTCTTTGTCGGCTTCACCCCTTTGCCCCTTGTCGTGGGTGTTATGGGGACCCCCAAAAATGATCCTTCCTCCTTGCCCTGTGCCCCACTGCCCTCTCCGATGACCTGTTTGCACAGCTTCAAAACTCACAGGCCCGTCTCTTTTCTCTCTTTCAGTTGAAGAGGGGGAGGCCTCGGACTTCTCGCTGGCCTGGGATTCCTCCGTGACAGCATCAGGTAAATAAATGCCCGGGGGCTGGTGGGAGAATTGGTGGGGGTCCCCATGGGGCTGGCTCAGGAACTCAGAAAGCCACCCAGCTGGCTATGGAAATCAAATTCTCCCTGTCACATTCCTGTCTCCAGTCCAGACTACCCTGTGCAACATGATTTTTCCATCAGTTCCATATGGTCAATAAAATCTATTACATACGGAGACTAATATGCCCTTAATCCCCTGGGGGCCATGTTTCCGTCTCATGGGTACATTCAGATGGGCCACCCCCCCACCCTCCCCAACTACGTGGGCTTTGAAGCTCTCTGCCATGGGCGTCGTTGCACGTTCATTCCAGTCTAATTGCATAAAAGCCACTGTAATGGAATGTTTAAACTGTAGTAGAAATCAGAATTCCTTTATTTCCCTTCCTGGAAGGGGCTGCATTGCACTGTTGGGCCGGCATACCCGAGAGCCCATACCTCCATGGGGAGGAAATAGGGGGAAGTCAGACTTGTGGGGTTTGTGGCCATCAGGGGTGATGGGGCGACTTGACAGAGGGCTTGGGTTTTTGGCTCAGTTCTGCCCTCACATAATTTCCTTCTCTGTGCCTCAGTTTCCCCAGCTATAAGATGAGGTGGATGAATGAGGTCTCTCTCACTGTAAGGCTCGGTCACTTGGAGCTGCCCATGGAGCTTGGGGTTGGATCTGGCTTGGGGTCCTTAGGAGCTCCTGAGAGGAGGTCCCGGCTCTCCTGTTTGCTGGTCATCCAGCCAGCACCTCTCTTGGTCGCTGGCCCCGGCTCCCTATCTGGTAGGCACCAGGCTCTCCTGCCTTGTCCCCTGTCCCAGGATCCTGACCAGCTGGCTCTGGCTCCGTGGGGGAGCCGGAGCCAGTCCAGGCTTGTGGACTCTTGGGCCTGAGAAGACCTCCGAGGGAGTCATTCAGTCCAACTGCATCTCTCTCAGATGTGGAAACTGAGGCCAGGAGGGAGATATGCTCTGCGTCAGTAGTTCCAAAAACGTGGTGGTAGGCATCCAGCATATAAACACTTAACACATTGAATTTTTGATTTTATGGCTCATGTGATTTAAGATGATGTGGACGTTATTTAAGTGAGAAAATTGAGTTGACAAAGTTTGAAGTCATAATGGTTGGATTCGGCAAAAATCGTAAAGAATGGTTCACAGATGACTGAAATTTGGGAAATGCTGGTACAGATTGGGTGGAAGGGGGGGATGGGGAGCCAGCACTCGAACCCAGGTTCCTGGACTCCCGGTCCAGTGCTCTTTGCAGTAGAATCTGTGCTTCTTGGAGAGTCTGGAGGGTCCTGGTTGGGTCCTGGCTGACCCAGGCTTAGGTGCTCTTGTGTCTGCAAGTGCCTGGCCCTTGGTGACAGGGGCTCCCTCCATGGCAGGGGCCTTGTGTGAAGCCAGGATGGGGAGGTGCTCAAATCCTCTGGGGGAGAGTTCAGAGTTAGGACAGACCTTGGGGTCCACACTGAGTATGAGAGGGGAAGGGGCTGTGTGGCCCCTGTCCTGTCTCCTTCTGTGTGGGAGAGATGCGCTCCCCATGGTTAGAGGAAACACAGTGAGGTTATAAAGCTCTACACCTCATCCAGGCGCCCCAGCAGATGTGGGTGTACGTGTGCTCAGGCTTGCCGCCAGCTCTGAAGAGGATCCCCACTGTGCTCTGAACCCCCAGACTGGGAAAGCGCCCAGCCTGGTCGTGTCCGTATAAGGTCCTCCCTCCCAGCTGCTTTCCTAGTGGTGCCAGAGGCAATGAGGACAGGCTGGGACAGCAGCAGGGTGCAAGGAGGCATTGTCAGTGTTGCGATGGATGGTGGACGGAGAGCCCTGTGCGGGGGGTGTCAGGCACCCAGGCTGCATCTCTAAGGCTGGTCTGCAGATGGCAGGGGTGATGCCAAGGGGGCCTGTGGGCTGCGGTGCTCTGATGTGGCAGTGGAAAGGCCAGCCTTAGAGCCTCTCAGGGGCACTCAGGAGTGACGAAGTTTGTGGGATTTGCCAGTTTCCAGCCAAGAGCCCAGCACGCCCCACACGTGTGTGCAGAAAGAGGTGCACGACTCCTCATGAGTCCCTCTGGGCCCTAGGGACTCCACGGTGCCAGTCAGCCTCGGATTGTCTGTCGGAGACGGGGAAGGGAGGGCAGAACCTCCCGGGCATTGGATAATCCACAGCCAGGCAATGGATTGTTTTGTTTGCTTTGGCCCATTGCTGATGATTTTTTTACAGTGCACTCATGTGATAAATTTTCCTTCCCAGTTTTGTTGGCCTTGGGCTATTAAAGTCAGTTTGTATTCCCTGAGCACGGGGTTTACAAAATAGCTCAAATCCTGGGTGGCAGGATGAAGTCGGTTTGGGAGGCAGCCCTGGACATGGGGCGTGGACGTTTAGTGAGCACTTACTTAGTATGTGCCAGGCACGGAGCAAACCTTTACCTCCAGTGTCTCATTGAGCCATCATGACAACCCTGTGAGGTGGGTGCTGTTTCCAGCAGCAACTCCAGAATTTCTCCGTGGGCTGGACTGGGGGCCGCCATCTGGTAGAGGACAGGGCCAAAGGCCTGGTTGATGCTGCTTTGGTATAACGCTTTTCATTAAGCTGAGAAAATGTCACTTGGCTGCATCAGAGAATGGGGGCAGGTGCCAAGGAAGATTATGGGGGAGCAAAGCCTCCCCAAGCCACCCTTGGCACTGTTACTGAGAATTACCATCCTCATTTGGTGGATGAGGGAAGGAGGCTTGGAGCTGCACAGTAGCGGATCCATGGTCCCCAGCCAGGATGCTGAGGAGCAGGGACTTGAACCCAGGTCCTCCTGCAGCCAGAGCCTGGGATTTAACTGCTGCACTGCCTGGCACTGGCAGGTGGACAGCTGTGTGGAGCCCTGAAAGTGTTGTGGGGGCTTTAGGAAGGTCCCCAGCAGAACAGGGCCCAAGGTGGCCGTGGAAGATCTTTGGGCTCACCAGACCAGAGCAGTGCAGGGTGAGGTGAAGAGGGTGAGCGGAGAGCACCTTACCAGCACTGCAGAGCTGTGAGCACAGGGCAGCTTGCTTCGTCGGGGCCCAGCCTGCCTGGGGTGCGAGCTTCCCCTCATCCGCTTTTCCTGGCTCTGGGCACATGATGGAGAACTCCAATAAAGAAGCGGCATGCACAGTGGCCTCCTGTGACCGTGGGGACCCTGTGGCCACCGCCCCCAGGAACAACCTGGCCTGCTCTGTCTGTGCCTTTGAATTGAGGCCCTGACAGTGATGGAGAGCCCGGCCTGGCCTGGCAGGGAGGGGAGCAGTGATCGGCTCACAGCAGTATTCTCCTGTCCAGCCAGGGGGCCACGGTAGGAGGGCGCGCTGGCCCACTCTCACCTCTCTGCTGGCAAGCACAGGGCTGCTGATAGCGGAGCCCAGGGGAGGGAGAAATTCTTAACCTGTTTTGAATCACAGATGCCTTTGCACATCCAATGGAAAGAAGCGTGTGGATTCTCTTCCTAAACACACAGAGTGTTTTGTGTATGATTTCAGGGGGGCTCACAGATCACTCCCAAGCTCTTCTCCCTACCTCGCCAGGCCACAAGCTCAAACTCCTTAGATACGTGAGAGTCCTTGTGAAAGCCCTGCAGGGGTCTCACACTCAAAGGCCCACTCGAGGTGGGCTGGTGGCACGGGTGAGCAGGCCGGTTGGGGAGGGGCTGCTATGGGGGCAGCTGGTGTGCCAGGACACCTGGGCCCAGATTCCCCCCATCATCTGAGTTTTTCAAAGAGAAGCCAGAAAGCTGGATTTTCATATGAAATCATCAGATTAAAAAATTAGCAGCTCATCTTTTTTTGGGGGGGTGGTAATTAAGTTTATTTATCTATTTATTTAATGGAGGTACTGGGGATTGAACCCAGGACCTCATGCATGCTAGGCATGCACTCTACCACTGAGCTATCCCTTCCGTCAGCTCATATCTTTTTAAAGCAGCTTTATTAAGACATAGTATGTGGGTTTCAGTTTCTCCACATCTCACTCATACTTGTATTTTTTCTTTTTCTTCTTTTTTTTTTTTTTTTTTTTTGGTGGATTCTAGCCTTCCTAGATGTAAAGTGGTATCTCATTTTTGACAATTCATGCATTTGAAAAACACTGTTCAGGCCAAAGAAAGTCCCTCTGCCAGCTGGTTTGAGCCTGGCCACCAGCAGAAGGCTACCATGTGTGTCTTTACCAAGGGGCCACTGCTTAGGCCTGACTTTCCAGGCCTCTTTGTCCCCGCCCCCCCCCCCCCCCCCCCACCTGCCTGGCCCAGCTTGGGGAGGAGGCCTGTCTTCCCTTAGGAGCTTCCTCTGTATTCCCTCAAGCCTTTTGGAATGAGATCTGAGTGGCAGGCAGGATGATCGTAAGCCTACCATGTGGGTTTTCAGGGAACCAGTCAAACCAAACGGAGCTTTGCCTCCCTTCCCCAGATCACTGAGTTTGAGCTGGGAGCTGAAGGGACTCATCTTTGTGTAACTGTCTCAATAGTCCCAGTCTCACTGGGACCTCCCACCTCCCTGGGCCAGGTTTCAGGGCAGGTCGGGCTTCCTTCCAACATGGCTGCTCTGGACCAAGCTGGGGGTGCAGTGGAAGGAGGGTCTCGGGGTGGGCTGGAGATGGGAGACTGTCAATTTGTTGACAGATATTCATTTTCAATGCCTGGGCAGGTTAGCCAGGTTGATTTCTGGTGTGGTGACACACATACTTGTGGTTGGAGAGAAACACTCAATATAATCAGTTGTTTGCGATGGCCCAGCCGTCTGAGCCCTTACTGGTGTGATCAGAGTTTCAGGTCTTCCCACCACGTGATGGGTCTCGTGGTCCTGGTTAATGGAACCATCCTTCCCATTTACGAGCCACTTCTAGGATCCAGTCCTCCTTTTCAGTGCTTTTCACATACAGACACCGAGGCACAGAGATGCTAGTGACTTGCTTCAAGGTCACACAGACAGGAAGTGGCAGAGCTGGGCTTTGAACCCAGGCAGCTCAGGCATAAAAGTAGCACCTAAACTGTAAATGGCAGATCTGCCTGTGAGAATGTGGGTCCAGGCTCTACATTTTAGAGGGGGTCCAGAGGCTTGGGGAGTGGGGTGGTCAAGTCAGTGCCAGGTCCTTCCTGGGTTGGGTGGAAGAGTCCAACTAGGGCCAGGCCTTCTGGTTTGCTGCCCAGAAGGAGAAGTACATGTTTTGAAGGCCTTGTGCACATTTCCCATCTTCAAAGGCCAGGCCTGGAAGACACTGTGGGTCAGGCTCTCTGTAGAGACTCCCACCCGCCTGACCCCAGCCAGCCTCCCCCGGGCCCCTCATGACCATCCCCGGGTGTGGGGCCTGCGTGCAGTTTGCAGGGGGAGGATGTGTTAGGGCTGCAGGAGCTGAGACCTGCTCAGAGAGGGGAGATCACAGTGGCATCTGGGTGTCGGGTGCCTGGGTGGGGGCCTTTGGGGCGGGATGCTGGAAGCCCTTCATTTTCCTTTTAGTCGGGCTCTGAGTAAGCCATGGGTTAGGGGGAGTGGTCAGTGTCCCCACCCCTGACAAAGGGGCCACCTCCTCTCCCCTGGCAGCCCTTTACCTCCACATTTCGACCCCTGAAGTGGATGGAAATGTCTGGAAGACTGGACCTTTTGCTGCAGGGAGTCGAGGCCCCTCTGTGCAGCCCAGCCTGCACTTCTGACCCTTTTCTGAGCTGCCTCCCCACCCCGCTTGTGTTTTCCTAGAGCACGTATTTATTATTTCAACTACTTCACAGAAACTCCACCCACAACCTTGCGCTTCTGCACACATGCTGTTTACATTTCTCTTGGCCCCTTTTCCAGCTCCATAGTGTAGGAAAGCTTCCTCTCTAGATGAAGTGCAGGGTGAGGGCACTGGTGGGCTCTGTCTAGCCCCCAGGAGCCCTGAGCTTCTTGGAACCCCTGGACCCACATACCCTTCCTTCCTGGCAGCTACCCCGGGGTCACTGGGCGGATGGGCATTCATTTTCTGAGCTGCCCCTCCCCTGCTGGACACTTGGACTGTTTAGTTTTGGGCTCTTATAAACAAGGCTATGACCAACATCTTTGTGTAGGTGGTCTTTTTTCCCTTTGGAGTTTTTCTTAGGGGCTCCCAGGAACTTTCAACTTTTCTTTCAATCGTCAAATCAAGGCTGACTCCCTCTTCTTTCTCTCTACCTCTCCCCCGGCCCCCTCACCCTGAGTTCTTTCCCTAGTGACCATCCTACCCTGGCTTATCAGTGACAGTATCCCGACCACTCTCCCCATTAACCCTGGGGCCGACAACAGAAGCTGCCAGGTGCCCCTTGGCCCCCTGCTGGCTCAGCTGGTGCTGTCCACCTCCTGTCCCTGAGCCCCCAACCCAGTCATTTCCTCGACGAGGATCAGGGGACGTTTTAAAGGAGCAGAAAAGTCCTAAAGAGATGGAGAATTTCCTAGCATTTTAAAGACTTATGAAATGCGTTTTTATATGGGGCCAGCTGGGGAGTTTCTCATTAGCTCGGTTGGGGCGTCTGTGGGGAGTTGAGCTAAGTGGAGCCAGGCAGGCTGGGTAGGAAGATGCGGTGGCCCCGAGCTCACCGGGGGAGCGCGGCAGGCATGCGCCGGCTGGTCTGCTCTGTGGACCCCCTGGCCAGGCTGGCCGGGGCTGCGCCTTTGTTAGAGCTGCTTCCCCAGCACAGGAGGCCTCAGAAACCTTCAGGTGGTGACTGGAGCTGAGAGGTGGCCACTCTGTTACCATGGTGAGCAGTCCACGAGGTAGGGCATCTGTGCCCTGTGTGCACATGGAGGCGTGCACTCGTGTGCGTGTGTGTGTGTGTGAGTGTACCCAGGTGCTGCGGCCCTGACTCAAACCCATGGCAGCCCCCAGGCTTCTGCACCCCTCTGTGCAGCATCCTGGGCTCCTGGGGCTGACTTGGACCTGTTCTCCAAGGGGGATGTGGCGTTTCCTGCCCACCCTTTCCTCTGGCTCTGGACCAGCCAGGGGCCCCTGCTGGGCTGCACTGTACATCGCTTCCTCTGTGGTGTGTCTGCTGTGCACATGTGCGTGTGCACGTGTGTGCTGGTGCCCAGGGTATGTGTGTGCGTGCGTGTGTGTGTGGTGTCTCTCTTCTGACTCTGTTTTTCCTTCCCCGCAGCCTGGCTGATGGTTTCACTCCAGTGAAGCCATGGAGCGGGCCTTGTCTTGTTGATTTCGCCTCTCTGGGTGGACTTGGAGCTTCCTCAGGCAGGGACTCTGTCATTTGTCCTGTACCCACAGGCTGGCGCACAGCAGCCACTCTGCCGTGGTACCCTTGCTTGTTGCAGTGAGGTCGCCTGCTCCCAGCCTCGCTGATTTGGAGCTGTCCACTCCAGCAAGCCCGGTGTCCCCTTTCTCCTGTCCTGGTGCTGTTGGGCTTTTCTGGGGGCGTCAGTAATGAGGCTCCCAGAGGATCTGGGACCCCACTGGTGGACAGTAGGAATCAGCAGTTTTGGGGGGGACTTGAAGCCTGGCTATAAACCAGGGCCACGTCAAGTGTGCATATGGGTGTGAACCTGTGGGCGTGATGATGACTTTGTTCCCTTTGACTTTGGGGGGAGGTCTCTCTGTGTTGCCCAGGTGTGGTTTATACTGGCTCAGCTCAAACTTGAATGTGCAGGCAAGTCTGGTGATCTTGTTAAAATTCAGATTCTAACTGCGCAGTTCTGGGTAAGGCCTGTGAGTCTGCATTTCTCCCCAGCTCCAGAGTGGTGCGGAAGCTGCTGGCCCACACACTACCCTGAGTAGTGAGGACTTAGTGGGTCTGATGAGTTAAACCGTCTTGCCGGCTCCTCTTGACCTCTGACTGGGCCCTCTGCCTGTGGAGCTTATCCTTCAAAGAGCAACCTAAATGACACCTCCTCCAGGCAGTATACTGTGATAGCCGGGCCCTAATAATTGTGCCTGTCCCTAAGCCTCAGGGGCCGCCCTAATCCTGGCCCTCATGCCCTCTGCTTGGTTATGAGGTTCCTTCCATTCACTCCCAGTTCCCTCGCAGCTCTGCTAGCTCCTTCAGCCAGTGACTGTGTATGATTCACTGTGCTCCAAGGGCCCAGCTCTGGCTTGGTAACTGGCAGATACCTAGAAAATATTTACCAAGGTGGAGAACTTCACTTCTGCCTCTTCATCTGTATTTGCACTTGGCAGTTCAGGGCCAGATTTTTGTTCACTTTGTTAAGAGCAGGAATTGGATTTGAGGTCAAGATGCTTGTGAGCTGTGTGACCTTGAGTAAGTCATTTAACCTCTCTGTGCTTTCCATGTCCTCATCTGAAATGGGGATAATTAGTCGGCTTCCTAGGGCCATTGTGAGGATGATAGGAGGAAATCCACGTGGGTTAGCGTTAGCCCCCTATGTTGGCACCTGGTACCCTGCACTTTTATTCTTGCTATTGATTGAGGGAAGCTTGGCTTGGAGCTTAGCTCTGAGCCTGGATCTGTGCAGGTGACAGACAAGGACGGGCCCCTCCCTTTTTCTTCCCTTTGTCTCAGCTGGCTATATCTAGGCATTGCCACAGTGGGCAGGGCGCTCTAGCCTTCACCCCTGTGCAGGGTCAGGGTGGGACTGAGTTCTCAAGACCATCCTCATTCATGCTGACCCTGGCTGGTGGGGCGAGGCTTGTTTCCCAAGTGGAGAAGGCTGGGCTGGGGTTGGGGCTTGGTGGGGGTGGGTGGGCAGGGTCTGTGCTGAAAGATGGAAGCCCTTAGGCTGTCATATGATCAAGCTCCTTCGCTGGGTGGGGCTCGACGCACCCACCGTGTAGCCATGGGTCGGCGCCCAGTAGGAAATGGCCAAGGTCAGCCTCGATCGTGCCGCCTGGCTGGTCCTGGCTTCCTGGGCGGGCAATCTGAGGGCCAGTTCCTGGGTTGGGTATTGTCAGCAGTGCGTCAGCCACTGTCCTGCTGTAGGCTGTGGGCAGCCCACGGGGCTGTTGTCATCTTAGCTGACACTCCCTTAGAATCCTTGAGGGTGCAGGCAGGTGTGGGTACACGCTCATGTTCTCTCTCTCTCTCTCTCTCAACACGTGTATATTAGGCTGATGCCTGTCTGGTTCAAAAACCCATTATTTTGCACCACATTGATAATTCTTTTTTTACCTCTGTTGTGGTTGATTGCTTTAACTGATGGCTGCTGGCCATACTTGGTAGTAGTTAACACCTCAGACTGGTATCGAATCCAGTAAAGAGGAGAAATCTTTGCTCCTGCTATTCTGCTTCCCAGGCTAAACGCTCTGCAAACCCTTCAGGCTTATAGAGGCAGGGGAGTGCCTGCTTTGCTCACTGTTATATCTTCAGGAACTTTAATTATAAGCAACTGTAATAACAGTAACAGTGAAAAGAACCAACCATCTAGTGAGCTTTCACTGGAGCCAGGCGGGGGGCTGTGTACCTGACATGTTTCTCTCATTTATTCTCCTGAACCACGGGTGGTGAGAAGTGGCATCATCCCCATTTCACAGATGAGCAGTTGAGGCTCAGGGAGGTTGAGAGACAGGTGCAGGCTTTCACAGCTAGTCCAGGCCAGAGCAGAGGTTTGAACCTGGGTTGGTTTGGTCTGAGTCTAGGGCCCACTCTGTAGTTGCTAATTCACAGTGACTGGGACTCAGTGTTGATGTACTTTGTCTCTGTGGGGTGACCCCCCTGAGGATGTGGTAAGAGCCCTACAGAGGTCATGGCAGTCACACACCACTAGTGACAGGCCACCGGGGCTAGCGGGGGAATGAGTGACTGCTGATGCTGACAAGCCTGAGAGTGTGCTTCAACAGTGACAAGTCATTGTGTGTGCATGCTCATGTGTGCACACACATGCTCACAAACATAAGCACGTGTGCAGACACATCCACACGCACACATGTTGCACCCCCCCCCACAAGGTACACGTACACACCCTCACATGGTGCACATATACAGACGTTCACCTGTGTTCCTGCAGCCCTCACACACGCACACACATGCACACAGACACAGTGCCTATGTGTCTGCTCACACGTGCCTGCAGGGCACGCAGGCACACGCTTACAAACATTAGCACATACACAGACGTGCACACACGCGCACCACACACCCATCCACACTCCTAGGCTTGCAAGTGGGCAGGAGGAGCTGCTTCTGGGATGTGTCTTTTCAAGGATGAGGACAGTTCTCCCCACCCAGGTGGATGCCCAGGTTGTCCGGGTTGCCCTCCTTTCTCTGGGCTTCCTTTCTTTGGTTTCTTTGTTGTACGCTCAGAGTCGCAACCATTCTTTCCCTCCTAAGATCCGCACCCCTGCTGTTGGACCTGGCCCTGGGCAGACCCGGGTGCAGACACAGACCCAAGCGCCCATCTGTCCATGCGCCTGCCCAGCCTGCTCTGGCCCGCGTGCGCCCCACCCCCGACTTGGACATGACTTCATTTCTACTCTGCACCTGCCGCTTTAAGAGCCCAGGGCCTGGTGGGCTTGTCCCTAGGGTCGGGCTCGGGGAGGCTGGACAGCTGTGGGTTGAGGGGAGGCTTTGTTAGCTCCCAGGGGCCTCTTGGAGCCTGGGCAACACTGGGGAAACTGAAACAAAGGCCGACAATGGCCTCCTTCCCTCCCTGGGCGACCTCGGAGCAGGGCCTGCATGGGCGGCCTCTGGGGGCCCCTGTTATTTCCTGTGCTGGCTGCGGGGCTCCTGGCCAGACGCAGTGGGCAGGAAGCGGGGCAGGGCATCTCCTCCCCACCCGCCGGGCTGGCCCTCTCCGGCCAGAGGAGCTGCCCTGCCACCCCCTGCCCCGGGCCTACTTGGCCGAAGCCTGCCCCGCTCACGTCTGCCCAGGCTTCCCAGAGCGGAAACCTGACCCCGTACCCGCTGACCTCTCCCCGCTGCAGACCCCATGTGCTCCACCATCTGCACGGGAGGCCGTGTTTCTAACCCCCTAGCCTTTGTGGCCAGAGTGCTCGCCCCGCAGAACTGAGGACAAGGCGGGGCTGGGAGCATTGGATTGGTTATTGGTGAATTCATGTGGGATTGTGTGTAAGCTTAGTTTTAGTATTAGGGTTAAGGGTGAGTTGAAGGTTAAATTTAGGGTGAGGTTTACCACCTCTCAAGATTGAAAAGACCGAAGTTAGAGCATGGGTTTGAAGCAAATAGACCTTTGTTTCAATCCTGGCTTCACCTCCAGTTCGTTCGCCATGTAATGATCAGGTGCCTGTCCATGCCCATCTAGGACACAAGAATGCAGTGGTTTCGTGCCCTCTGGACTCACCTTCTAGAGTGAGGAGACAGGGTGAACACACATAGCAACGCTGTTGGCTTCTGAGCTGTGAAGATGGATTTGATTCACTTATTCACCTTCTCAGGTCTCAGTTTCCTGATCTATAAAGTGGGGATACTGAAGCCCTACCTGGTGGCATTTTTATAAGAATGAGTGAGAGCATAAATGTTGTGTGTGCAGCACAGAGCCTGGCAACAGCAAGCATCCAATAAATGCCAGCTCTGATTATTCATAAAACAAGATGAGGTGTCCACGTGTCTTTGGACAGCTAAAATAGTTGATGAAAGAACTCATTATGTCAGCAGGTCATGATGCAGGTGAGCTTCCTGGCAGCCAAGGCCAAAAGAGAAATAAGATGAAGGGCAGCATAGCTGCCTCTCTGGCTGATTCAAGTCCTGGAGGCAGACAGACATTTTTCCCTGGCACAAAATGCTGAGGAATTTACTGTGTGGATCCTCATTAATCATTGAACAAACAACAGCCCTGTCTCAGTAACAATTTGGCACACGATACAGAAACATCTTTCCTCGAGTTCTTTCTTAAATTGACCCTGGAAAATGCTTAGGGCCTAAGTGCACACCACAGCCAAGGAATTACATGCAGTGCAGCCTGGAGGGAGAGGGGTGAAGTTGAGGCTGCCCCAGCTGGCTGCGTTCTCAGGCAGCTGCTCAGGTTACCTTCCTAAGTGCCTGGTTAAGTGCAATCAAATGGGCTCCTTTAACCCGGAGCCTCAAAGAGCCCTTGGTAGGCCAGTGGTCGCTGTGAGTCTGGGGGAGGACTCTTCAAATGTCTTTTTTTTCCCTGAAAATAGCATTATTATTTTTTTTAACGTTTTTTTATTGAGTTATAGTCATTTTACAATGTTGTGTCAAATTCCAGTGTAGAGCACAATTTTTCAGTTACACATGAACATACATATCTTCATTGCCACATTTTTTTTTGCTGTGAGCTACCACAAGATCTTGTATATATTTCCCTGTGCTATACAGTATAATCTTGTTTATCGATCCTACATTTTGAAATCCCAGTCTGTCCCTTCCCACCCGCCGCCCCCTTGGCAACCACAAGTCTGTATTCTATGTCTATGAGCCTGTTTCTGTTTTGTATTTATGTTTTGTTTTGTTTTTTTAGATTCCACATATGAGCGATTTCATATGGTATTTTTCTTTCTCTTTCTGGTTTACTTCACTTATAATGACATTCTCCAGGAACATCCATGTTGCTGCAAATGGTGTTATGCTGTTGGTTTTTATGGCTGAATAGTATTCCATTATATAAATATACCACATCTTCTTTATCCAGTTATCTGTCAATGGACATTTAGGCTGTTTCCATGTCTTGGCTATTGTAAATAGTGCTGCTATGAACATTGGGGTGCAGGTGTCTTTTTGAAGTAGGGTTCCTTCTGGATATATGCCCAGGAGTGGGATTCCTGGGTCATATGGTAAGTCTGTTCCTAGTCTTTTGAGGAATTTCAAATGTCTTTTTCTTTTAATTGAAGTATAGTTGCTGTACAATATTATATAAGCTACAGGTGTACAATATAGTGATTCACAATTTTTAAAGGTTCTACTCCATTTATAGTTATTATAAGATACTGGCTGTATTCCCCGTGTTGTACAATACATCCTTGTAGCTTATTTTATCTCTAATAGTTTGTACCTCTGACTCCCCTGCCCCTGTATTGCCCCCCCTCCTTCCCTCACCCCCCAGCAACCACTGGTTTCCTCTCTGTATCTGTGAGTCTGCTTCTTTTTTGTTATCTTCGACCTCAGAAATCCCCTCCCTTTTTTGAAAACCACTCGTCCCCAACTCACTAAGTCTTGGAAAGCTCTGCTTACAACTGTATGTTTTTTTTACTTTACACTTCTGTACTTTCCAAAGTTTCCTTAATGACTGTATTATATATTTTTTTAATTAAAGTATAGTTGACTTATAATGTATTCGTTTCTGGTGTACAGCAAAGTGATTCAGTTTATACATATATATATACATATTCTTTTCCATTACAGGTTACTCCAAGCCATTGAATATAGTTCCCTGTGCTGTACAGTAAGACCTTGTACAACTTTATGTTTTGAGCTCAACAGCCCAAGAGACACCTTACCCACTGTGTCCTCACTTTCTCTGCCCAGATTGCAATCAGGCTGTGTTTAGCATGTTGGGCCTAAGGGCTTTCCTCCAGCAGTATCCACCCCTGTTCAATTTTTACAAGATTATTGTATTTACTCATCTTTTCTGAGTAGAATGCAGCCTCCAGGAGGCACTGAGGCTCAAAAAGGTTAAGAGGATTCAGGGCCGGGGCTGCTACTTCAGGGTCTTTCCGTAGACACATACACCTAAATGCACACACACCTACCTAAACACGCAGCCACTCTTTGCTTTGCATGTAAGTGTGAACATTGTTCTGTGCCTGAGATGGAAAGCCCAGCCGGAGCCCCCTCTGTCCCCTTCCCTCCCAGTTGGCAGGGCTGTGGGCCTGGCCCTGGTAAGGCCTGCCAGTGGCCAGTTGCCCCTGTGTCTGGCGGGCGCGCTGTGGAGTTTCCATGGTGAGCTCTCCTTTGGGGGCCCCGGGGTGGGACTTTCCATCTGGGTGGAAACCTGACCCGCAGGCCCCGGGAAGGAGGAAATGCCTTCCCCAAATGTGGATAGAGAAAGGACAGAGAGGCAGCCAGCCTGGGATTCCAGCCAGAGTCCCCGACTCCTGCAAAGCCACAGAGCCTGGGGCCCCCAAGGGACCTGGGGCCCGGCTGCCTTGGACCCAGCCCTTAGGGAAGGCACAGCGCAGGCGAGGCCACAGTTACACACTGTGGGATCGCTTTGAGGGGTGGCCACCCTGTGACCCTGCGGTTCCGGCCTTGAGTTTGTGCAAGTCTGTGCTTTTGTTTACAGCCTGTTTCTGCAGAGATCAGGGTCTGCTGGTTGGAAAGTGGCTGGTAAGTGGCTGGTCAGGATTTGAACTTGGCTCTTTCTGTCCCCAAGGCCCAGGTGCTTTTGCTCTTCTCCCTTGCATCCCTCAAGCAGACACTTCCATGGGCATTATCTCACTGAATCCTTGAAGTAGCACTTTGACCATAGGTATTATTCTCATTCTTGTTTCCATATGTGGAAATTGAGCCTCAGAGAGGCTAGGGGTCTTGCCCAATGTCACACAGCAAGTTTGTGGCAGAGCTGCATCGCAGCACAGATCACCAAACCCCTCTCCCCAACCTTGCTGACAGCAATCTGCATCCTGCATACTAGCTCATTTAACTTCTCCCAATTTAGATGCACATTTGCCAAGAAAAGAGGGCAATAACTGTTTAAAGAGGGTTGGCAGTTTCAGTCAATAGGGGCTGCCTGGTCAGCCTGAGATGCAGGTGAGAATCTGATGCTCCCTCAGATGCTGGTCTGCATGGCCCCTCATGGTACAGGTGACTGTGACTGGGATTTTAAGATGTGTGTCTTCATGCCTCATGCCCGACATAGGAGCCATCATCCAGCCAGCACCCTCATATGTGTATCCTTAGCCACGGCAGCTGTATCTCAAGGCAGATGGCGTTTTTGCCTCATAGGCTAACTTTAGAGCCTAGCACCCCCCTTTCTCTTCCCCACCCCACCCCCAAGCTGGGACCCCACCCAGGGAGCAGAGATGGGCCCGAGTCTGACCTGCAGGTTTGTGAAGGGACCACTAGGTGAGGGTGGGGCATGGACCAGTGTGCAAGGGCAGCCTGTGTGGAAGGTGCTGAATTGTCTCTGTTGTGGGTGTTATCCTTGGTCCTTCCCCGAGCACCATCCCCAGCCTAGGCCCCCAGGCCTGACCCACTGGGAGATCCTGCCTGGGCTGTGGCAGAGTTTCCCTAAAAGGAGCTTGTCTGGTGTCAGGGGGAGATTGGCCAGTCTGCTCCTCAACAGCTGGCCAGCATCCTCCATCCCTGGTCTGGGGGAGGGAAGGGCGGGTGGGCATCTGGCCTCCTGCTGCTGGGGGAAGGGCCCTTGTCCTCCTGCTCTGCAGCACACTGACCTCCAGGGCTCAGGGCAAGGTCTGGGGATGGCAGATGAAGGGGAAGCTTGGCGAGTCCTGAATGGCAGGAGCACTAGACTGGGAGTCCGGAGCCCCACGCTCTGGGCCCAGCTCTGTGGCTGGCCAGATTCAGGAGCCTGCGGCAGCCTGGGAGGTCACAGTGCCCTGAGGCAGGTGGTCCTGTGGAGGGTCTCACTGGAGCATTTTTCTCGGAGAGTGGATATAGGCAGAGAATTCTGAGTCTTCAGAAACAGTCCCTTACAGAGGTCTCTCCCTTTGTGTCCTGCATCCTCATTCCAACCCCATGCATTTGCTTGGGCTCTGTCCCCCTCTCGCAATGCCCTCTCTCCTCCCCTGCCACCTACCCCAAAGCTGTGTGTCCTTTAAGGCCCAGTGCCATGACTGCCCTCTGTGAGCCCTTTGCACGTGTGTCTCCTGGGGGCCTGCCCTTTCCATGAACTCCCATCCTGCCCTTTGGAGTCTCTGAAGGACCACGTGCTGGCCTGTCCCTTTTCCTTAACTGTTCAGAAGCTCCATCTCCCCGTCACCATGGACGCTTTCGCTCCCTTCAGGCCTCTAATAATCCAGCATGAGGCTCAAGCTGTGCTTTATTCACTGATGGACAATTTCACAGAACGTGTATGACCAGGAAGTTCTACTGAATGTCTGAGCACCTTTTCGGTTGCTGCTGGGTGAGCCTCAGTGCTGGTGTTGCAGGACCACTCCTTGATGGCCAGTAATGTCTGTGAGCCTGAGCCACCACTGGCAAAGTCCCGACAGGCTTCATTCTGTCAGTCACAAATGTTATCAAGCACCTACTGAGTGCTGGGCACTGTTGTAGATGGTGAACGGGGCGAACAGGGTTCCTGCTGTGAGCCTAGTGGGGAAGATGATGCCAGCAAAGTAAACCAAGAAATACATAATGTGTTTTCACGGGGCGGGGACCAGCAGGGTAGCCAGGTAGAGAGAGATGGCGGGGCGGTCAGAGAGGCCTCTTCCGAGGAGGGGGCATTTGAGCAGAGAGGGAGTGAGCCGTGCAGAGGGTTGGGAGCAGGGTTGCAGATGTTCCCCACCGTGGGAATGAGCTGGGCTTTTTGAAGGACAGAAGAAGGAAAGTAACACCACTGTGGCTGGAATAGAGTGAACCAGGGGCAGTGGGGCAAGAGGTGAGGTTAGGGAAATGAGCAGGGAGGCAGGTAGCATCGAGCCATGGTGAGCACTGTGGATTCCATTCTGCGTTGAAGGGGAGTTGGGCCGGAGGTGAGGAGGGACCCCTTCAGCCGCGTGCAGGCAGTAGGGAGGCCGACGGGCGCCCTCATCCAGGTGAGAGGTGGCGGGGCTGGGACCAAAGGCAGGAGGTTGAAGAGCTGGGATTGGGAATTTCTTTTGGAGGTAGGTCCAGCAGCAAAAGCTGGATTGGGTGCTGGGGATGAGGAAAGGAGGGGAAACACGAATGACTGCAAGGCTTCTGGCCGAGCAGCTGGGTGGCTGGAGGGGTCCTTCAGGGTGATGGGTGTCCCGGGAGGAGCCGCTCTAGTGCAGGTGGTGGCCGTGGGCTTAAGACTTGGGTTGTGGCGATAAGTTTGAGATGCTTCTTAGGCGGTGATGGGCATTTGAATGTGCTGTGATCTGGGGGAAGCAGAGGCTGGGGATGTATTCAGGTGGGTCATTGGCATTTAGAGCTGGGATAGATGTACCTACCAGGGGAGTGAGCCCAGACTGAACAGAGGAGTTGAGGTCTGCATCCAGGGAGGCATCAGTATTGAAGGTTGGGATGAGGAGGAGAGACTGAGACGACAGGTGAGTGGTCTGGGAGGTAGGAGGAAACCCAGGAGAGAGCAGGGTCCTCAAAACCCAATGAAGAAAGTTTTTGAGGAAGGACTGAGTCACCAGGCAGGTTCAAAGCTTTCCAAAGTGGGGTCCTATGACCTTGCTGGGACCAGCTCTTCGCAGAGACGTGGTCAAGTTGCTGGAGATTTATGCGAATGGGAAGGAAGACCAGCCTCTCCACTCTCATGCTTGGTGGGAGCCAGAGCTGATAAAGCAGCCTTTGCTCAAAGCCATTCTGGGGCGAGAAGAGATGGGGTTCAGGGGTTAATGAAATGAACTCTCGTCTGCAGACTGGCCCATCTGGGGGTGTCTGCGCCAAGCCCCCCTTCTTGGCTCCCACTCGGGAAACGTACCCGCGGCTAGACCAGGGGTTGTGTCTGGGAGCGGCAGACTGTCCATGGCGGAGTCCAGCTGTGAGCGAGCCCTCAGCGCTGAAATTGCCAGCCTCGCGCAGCTCAAAGCCAGCCCGCGGAAGTGGGCCAGCCGCACCTCCGTACAGGATTAGAGGGATGTGTAATGGATTAAAGATCAAAAATGTTAATTAAGAAATGGTCTTTTCTAATAAGATGCCTTCAAGGGCACAGGCCTGAAAAGGAGGGGATTTCTCATTTTGGCAACACGGTTTCTGTTGTAATGAAATTGGTTCACAGACAGTGGGGAGGACCCGACGTAAGTCTCCTTTTAAAGACATCTCCATCCAAATTAATTAGCAATAAAAAACGGAGGGCTGAGTGTCAGGCTGGCAGGCAAGCATTGTGTGGTGGCTTGGCAGGAAGACTGCATGGACTTCAGAGAATTCTATCTGTATCCTGGTGCAGCTGGAATGTAGTATCTAGGGGCACATTCCAGGGAGCCTAGTGGGGTCTGTCTCTGGGGTCAAGGGATGAGGCCTGGTTGGATGCTAGGTCTAACTTGATGGGAATTTGCTGTGTGACTTTTAGCTGTCCATGCACCTCTCTGATCATTCCTGAAGCCTCCTCTCTTACCAGTTATGGATGATAATGAGTCCTCTCCTATCTGCCTCCATGGTCTGTTGGATCAAATGATTCTTAGATATGCGTGATTTGAAAACTCTAAACTCTCTATGTGAATCAATGAGATTATTGCTAAGGAATGGTTTGGTCTTTGTGTACCTGATCCAGCCTTAGCCCACTCTGTTCTGCTTTCCCAGGTCACATTTTGTTCACCCATTCATTGGTTGGTAGTGAGTTGGACTGTGAAGTCCCCTAGGTTGTTTGCATGTCTCAGAAAGGCACCATAGCCTCATGGTTAAGAATTGGGCTCTAGAGTTTGCCAGGTCATAAATTTGAATCAAAGCTTTGCCTCCCTACTGGGGACCTTAGATTGTTTGACTTCTATGAGCATTAGTTTCCTCATCTATAAAATGGGAAATGCTAGGCCCCTGTGAGCCTCCATCCTCTGGTCTGGACGCCAGGACAGCGTCACAGTGTTTGGGAAGCGTGCATGGAGTCTGTGCACCTGTGAAGGGCTGTCCACAGGCTTTTGTGTGGGGAGTTCTGTCCCAGGACCTGTGGGCCTCGTGTAGCCAGGGGTGAGGGGAGGCCTGGGGAGGGGTGGGTACATGTCCCCCATGAATTTTTGTCTTATATTAATATCACGACTTTTGCTTTAGGTTTTATTGCATCTGCCTGCTTCTTCTCAGCATTCTACTTTTTTTTCCCCAATGAAATTTTTAAAAATTATGGTAAAATATGAATAACATAAAGTTTACCATCTTAACCATTGTCAAGTGTACAGGTCAGTGGCATTAAGAACATCCCCATGGTTGTGTAGTCATCACCACCATCCATCTCCAGGATTCTTTCCGTCTTACCAAACGGAAACCTTCCCCCCATTAAACACTAACTTCCCATTCCCCACTCCCCCCAGCCCGGGCAGCCACCCTTCGACTTGGGGAATTTGCCTCGTGTGAGTGGAATCAAACAGTATTGTTTCTTTAGTGTCTGGATTATTTCACTTAGGTGTGTCTTCACGGCTCCATCCATGTGGTAGCATGTGTCAAAACTGCCTTCCTTTTTAGGGCTGAATAATAATCTGTTGTTTGTATACACCACTTTTTTTTCATCCATTCCATCTGTCGATGGAGATGTGCTTTGCTTAATTTTTTGGAAAAACTGCCAGATGATTTCACCATTTTACAACACCCTCATCTAAAACTCCGTCTGCTGGCAGACTGAGAAGGAACCTGGAGGGCGTGGACTTTTCTTGTCCCCTCCTGGATAAAGGACATCAGTGGCAAGAGGCTTGTCGGTGTGGCTTTTGGGGTGAGGGAGTGGTGTGGTTCCTCGGGGGAGTGGAGAGCCCTGGCTTCCCACCTGCCACGGTCCCACCACGGGCTCTGGTGACCCAGAGACGCTGTGCCTTCTGCCTTCCCCGTGCCCGGCTTAGGCTGGTTGTCTCAGCACCAGTGGCGCTCGGAGGAGAGAGGGAGCTCTCTGCTCAGTGAAGTTTGGCTGCCACATGCGGTAATGGAAATGCTTTAAACCTCAAACCAGCAGTCAGACAAATGGCAGGACAGAAATAATGGGATGAGCTGCCCTGTGGTCGAATGTCTGCCCTTAGTGACACTGATGGGGTAGAAAAAGGACAGGATTGGACCTGACCTTTAAGAAAGCAAACCTTAAAAGTATCAACACAGCAATGAGGACAAATGCTGGATCTGAGACGTACCGTTTAGTGAAAGAAGCCAGACACGAGAGAGTGGGCTGTGTGCGTCCATTTATGTCTCGTTCAGAGCTGGGCAAAGCGATGTCTGGTGACAGAGGTTGGGCCATCTAGGGGCGGGGCTGGGAGGGGGCCTGTGGGGCCTGCGGATACTGGGAGGTTCTGTGAAAACTCGCTACCCAGCTTGCTTAAGATTGGAGCACTTTACTGCATTTTAGTTCAGTCTTAATCAAAAAGGGGCATGAAAAGAAACACAGGAAACAAAACCCCTTCGTTTCGGGGATGTGGAGGTTGTAGGCGCTTTACGTAGCTCACTTCCCCCTGAATTATTAGTGTAATATATTCCCAGACCCACTGTTGGGCTCGGCCCAGCCAGCTTTTCAGACTGACGGCGAAGATGAGAACCACGGGTCAACACAGGCTGTTCCCGAGGGTGGCGGGCACAGGACGACCCGCGTGTCCCTTTGACGTCCATTGTGACAGAGGAGGGGGCAGCGAGCCCTTCACTCTACCCCATCACACTTGGAAAGTAAGGTTCAGGCCTTATGCCAGGGAAATTGCTCTAGAAAGGTATCCAGTTTGCCCATCTTGTCTCCTCCTTCCTGGCCTGGCCTTGGGCGAATTGCTAGGCACCTGTGAGCCTCTGTCCTCTGGTCTGGACGCCAGGACAGCCTCACAGTGTTTGGGAAGCGTGCACGGAGTCTGTGCATCTGTGAAGGGCTGTCCACAGGCTTTTGTGTGGGGAGTTCTGTCCCAGCACCTGTGGGCCTCGTGCAGCCAGGGGTGAGGGGACGTGTGGGGTGGGGGCCACTTCCCATGGGGGGATTTCGACTCACAGATATGTCCCAACACAACTGGCAGTTACACCTGCACTGCACCTGCCGGACGGAGTCTGGGCACTGAAGGCTGTTTCTGGATCTCAGCTCCTTTGCTGAGTCCCTTCTAAATAGGAATTTCTCCCTTCATTCATTCCCTCTTTAAACCGTATTTGAACACTGTGACTGTGCTTCTGGGTGGGGTCTGTGCCATGATGAACACTAGTTTGGAACTAGCCAGTTACTGGGAAGAGAGGAGGGAGGGACAGAAGAGGGAGGAGTATCTTTTCAGCACCCAGTGTGTGCCCAGCTGAGCGCCAGGGGTTTCTGTACGCACGTTGCCCATTTAATCCGCACGATAAGCGGGTTATTATCATTCCCGCTTTACAAGGGTGGAAACGGGGAGTCAGTTGGGCTAAGTGTTTGCTGCTCAAAGTGTGGTCCACGGACCGGCATCATCTGGCAGCTGATTAGAAATGGAGAATCTCGGGGCCCTCCCCAGACCTGCTGAATCAGACTTGGCCTCTGAACCAGATCAGAGGAGATCTGTGTGCACATTCAAGGCCCATGGCGGCAAAGCGTGAGGAAGCTGAGGACAAACCCAGGTTTGCTTTCCTCTAAAGCACGCCCTCTTTAGTAATGGTAACGCAGTCGGAAGGAAGCTCTTCTCCGTGATAGTACCCAGTGCTGCGCTGAGCACTTTCCACAGTGGCTTATCGCATTTAATTCCCCAGTAGCCCTCTAACTTAGGCACCACTGTCATCGGCTCCCTTTTACTGTTGAGGAAATCAGGACGTGGGGTTCTGGGGGAGATGACTCTTGGTGGAAGCAGCAGATGTGGCAGCTGCTTTGGGAAGATGTTGGTGTGGGTGGGAGACCCTGGACACTTCCCAGGAGGTGCTGCCTGCCTCCCAGTTAGGGAGACTTTCTGGCTTTTCCTTCAACAATCAGCTCTGTGTCCTCTCTTCCAAGAAGTCCTCCTTGATTTCCCCTCACAGTTCACAGCCCCCTCCTGTGCTCCCATCACCCCCTGTTCATTTTCTGCCTTCACCTTCATCCCATGGTCTGGTTTGTGCCTCTCTTTGCTAGATGAGGAGGTCCTTGATGGAAGGACCATGTCTTGGTCATCTTTGTATCCTTTATCCTTAAAACTGTCTTTTTCTTTTTTTCCATTCATTTATTTTATAAGAACGTGTGCTGAGCCCTGGCTTACACACTGATGGTTCCATGGTAAGCAAGTAAGGCAGGTGTGGTTCCTGATTCCTGGAATGTAATAGAGAGGAAAGCCCTTGTGGAAGGGTGGCTTATTCATTCATTCAGCAAACACCAGTTCCTGGGGTTACAGTGTAAGCAAGTCAGAAGTGATCCTGGCCCTTATGAAGCTTATGACCCAGCGGGGCGTCTGTGCAAGAAATATCTCTGTATAGACTCGGTACAGTGAAGAGAACAGGGCTAAGGGGCGGGTTGTCCCTCGGCTCCAGGCCCTGCCGGGGCAGCTTCCCTGAGGCCTGAAGGGGGGGACATGGAGGGGATGTTTGACCCCCTCAACTCATTCAAAACCAATAGCACTTCTAGAGTTTGGGGAATCTTAATTCCAAACGAGCACAGTGACAGAAAACAGGAAAGTTTAGTATGTGACAAATGTGTTTGTGTCTGCAAAAGTGCCATTCCCTGCTTTAAAACAGCTATTACCCAGCAGAGCTTATGCTGGATGGAGAACTTCCAGGAGACACGTGCCGGCCAGTCTGCCTGGTCCCACAGGGTTGCCTGCAGCACCTAGTCTGTAAGCCGACCCTCGGCTGCCTTCACATTACCCTCCGGCCATTTGCTGGCCGTTGGGTTGCATCACCTCCACAGTATAGCAAGCTTTCCTTTTATTATTTTTTCACCTGTTTTATTGTGAGATGAAACAGATGCAGACACCCCACAAAACAAACTTGAACTTAGTGAATTCTTATAAGGTAGGACGTCATTGAAACCACCTCCCAGGGCTAGAGAACTTTGCCAGGCACCCCAGAAGCCCCCTCTGTGTTTTCCATTCCAGCCATAGCCCCCTCCTCCTTCCAGAGGTAACCACTCACCTGACTTATGGCAATCACTTCCTTGCATTTCTTTCAAGTCCTATCACCTAAGCATGCAGCCCTCACCACTAAAATTTAGACTTGGGGTGTCATTCTTTAAGGAGTATGAGGGCAGAGTAAGTTTTGAAAGAATAATTATTTTAAACATCCTTTAAAACAAATCCATGAAGTGGATCCTTCTGATGTTCAGGCTCCTGGATAAACCATTTTCCACTGTTAGCAGATGAAGGTGGAACAAGAACATTCTAGTGCTTACTGCGTAGCAGGTGTCCTCTCAGGGTTTGACAGGTGCCTAGACAAGCCTCTGAGGTTTTGCTGTCATCAAGGGGAGAGGTGATGCAGTACTGAACCAGGGTGATGATGGCTGCAGTGGACCAGCTGGTGACCGGTTCCGAGCGAGGAGTTGTCCCTACTTTTTTCCTTTACTTGTCATTTGTAACATATTTCCCCTTCTGAGCATTTGGGGAAATTAATTTTCGGGCACCTGCCATGGCAGGTAAACCTGAGTTTTGCTGTTGGGGCATCCAGGGTGCGTGTATGTGTGTCTTCGAGACCATTCTTCATCAGAATTGATGGCAAGGGTGTTTCCTGTGAGTCAGGCTCCTCACCACTCTCCCCTAGGGGGGATTCGCGGGCAGGTGGTCACGTGTCTGGCTTGGTTTGAGTTCCCAAGCGTCCCAATAACTTGTGGAACTATGTGGGATTCTAGAAGTTACAGGTGTGAGTTCTGTGGGATTGGGCTATGGTGATTTAAAAATGCCCGGTAATTAAACAGCGTTAACCTCTGGCACGGGCCATGCAGACCTCAGCATGCAGGGGCCCCTCATGTCCTGGAAATTTACTTCAAGCAAGTGGATGACAAAGCCATCCTCTTAACAGGGGCTGGTCTCCCTGTTCACCTTGCAGACATTTGCAGAGCCCCTTCCCTGGTGCAGGGCAGGTGGTGGTGATTATGTGAACACCTTACAAAGGGCTCCTTTTGCTACAAGTTCATGAACTCTCAAGCGAGGGTACGTAGGAGAACATGGGAGATGTTCACGCAGCAGGTCAGTAAGCTGAGTGAGTGGTAAGCATCACAAACCCATGGGATCCTCAGTATGACATTGAAAGGCAAGGAGAATGTGATTTTTGAGATTAGAAATTCTTGGCCTCACTTACTGACACACATTGATGCCAAGTCTGTTTTGTAGTGGCACGGAGCACACAGGGGTGCTGGGTTTGGTCCCTCTCCTCGAAGGGCCATGTGTACCTTGCCCCATGCTGCACGTCTAAGGGGAAGGAGATAACTGCCATTGTACTGTGTGGCAGGTAGTTTAGAAGAAGATCTAAACACCCAAGCACGAGTTTATTGTGTGTTGGTGACACGGAATGAGAATTCTCCCCTGCCTCACTCTGGAGTCTAGAGCTGTGCCGTCTTTCAGCAGGACTTAGGCTTTCAAAACGTCCCACGTGCTTTAGAAAAAAACTCGAGTAATTAAGCAGCTGCGTGGATATGGGTTCTGAAGCCTGTTCATGTTTATGCCCCCCACCCCCATCTCACTAGGGACTTGTTGCCAGAGGTGCTCACAAGTATCCAAACTCAAGACAGGTGTTGTCCCCATGTTCCTAACCTATCCGTGCCCCCTTCCCTCCATAGAGTCCATTGTCCGGCAGTGCCCTGGGAGGTGGTGACTGTCGCAACCACCTCCCTCCCCTGGAGGTGTGCCAGCTGGCTCTGGACAGCCCTTGAGGGATGCTGGAGGGGTGGTCTTGACCAGGTAAGAGCTGGGCTGGTTGAGATGGTCTCTGAGGTTTCTTCCAACTTGGAGCTTCCCTGGAGGGAAGGGCAGGGACCTCCTGAGCCAATACCTGGAGGGGAGATGACCCTGAGAGATGGTGGCACCCAGAAAGGGCAGTGACTGCGCAGACGCTCCTGGCCTTGGCCACTTGTGGGACGGGTGAGGAGCTTGCCTGATTCTGCGTATTTCAGGCAGGGTCTGGCCTCCCGCAAGGCTGTCCTCTAAAGACTTAATTACCATATTGCTTTAATTCTAAGACGTGTATTTTATCATAATCTAACTTTTCTGACATATGGGGGGGTACTTTAATATCCATGTGTATGTCTAATAAAATAACCCCCCCCCCCCAAAAAAAAAACTGTCATGAAATTCGTGAGTGCCATGCATTTGGTGGCCTCTTGGACCCGGGGGGCTGTAGTAACTGGTGGTGGATGCCCTTGCCTGATCTCGCTGCTTCCTGGAAACCAGGTTCTTCTAAGAACCTAGGACTGCCAGGATGTGAACACCTAGCCCCAGACCTGCGTGCTTCTAGCCCTGACATCCCTGGCCTCTTTGTTGCCCAGACAGAGCTGCACACACACGGACAGAGGCAGCAATCAGCAACAGGCAGCAAGTCTGTTCAGAAAACCCTGGACGTCTAGTCTCTGCTGTGGGCTCTGCCCAGCTCTCATTTTAAATGCTGCATCTGCTTTTCCTCCCTCCCTCCCTCACCCACGCCTCCAGTGCCTCCCCGTTTGGCTCCTCTGCCCTTATTCCTGCCTCAGCTGGCCACTCCCCGAATTCCTTTCCCATCATCCTCACCTCCTCCGAGGCAGGCCTATTCATGGTTCCACTTCTGATGCACCGAGTGCCTAGACCGGGCCTGGCCGGGGGCTGGCTCTCCTGGAACACTCGTTGGCTGATGAACTGATGTAACTACAGCTCAGAACTGAGAACTTTCAGGCATTTTATTACTGTCAGCATCTGGGCAACACGGCTCGAGGATTAAAGAGTTACAGGAGAGACTGAACTCTAAGAATGGCTAATTATTATTATTAATTATTATTATTATTAATTATTATTATTATTATTATTATTATTATTATTATTTTTAACCAACTGCAATTTACAAAGGGTACGTCGAGGGAAGGCGGCACGAAGAGCACACCCTCTAAAGGAGGGTTAATTAGAAGTCTTCCCAACAGCTAGTGCTTCATCAGCAACAGAACAGCATGTAAATAAATCTAATTTCCCTCCAACTCAACTCGTCACAAGCTTAATTACAGCAGCCACAATGTGTGCATGTGTGTGTTTTTTTCATTAGTGAAAGAGGGTCATTATTAGCTATGTCTGGTAAGAATTATGATGAAGAGCCCGGTTCCACCCTCGATAGGTGTCCTCAGAGAGCAGAGAGGAACTTTCCGTGTGAACTAAAGAGTTTCCAATTAAGGTGGCTTGGAGGAAGCAGAAAGTGGCAACGCAAATTAGAAAAAGATTATAGACTGAGAAAAAGCATGCGCGCGCGCTGGCTTGGGGAAGGGTTCTGGGAACCTCGGTTAATTACTGTTTGGAGGAAGAGTTCCTTCTGGGGGCCAGACCCTCTTTCCCCGTCATTGTCACTTGCCTGGCCCGAAATCTTGGGTCTCCAAGACCCCTCTGGGGTTTCTCTTACATTCTGGCTCCAGAGAGCTGAAAATGAGACTCTCACTTGGGGAGGATGGGGCTTGACCACTTCTCCCCACCTCTTTTAGATGGCTTTTCACACTCCACACGCCACCCCACCGCAGAGAAAAGGGAGGGAGAGCACACTGTCACCGCCAGGAAGACGGCTGCACTGGACCACTGCTGCAGTGAGCGTATTGTTCTAGAAATAAATAGCTGAAAACCCAGAGTCAGAAATTAGTTAACACAAAGGAAGTCGAACCCTACATAGGCTGAGTTCCAATTGTCTGCAGGAAGTGCCCTGCCCAGGGGGCCCTTTGAGGGAGGATTTAAGTCCATTCTGCCTGGCACTCAACTCACAATGTTGGCAAAAAAAAGTTTTTTCTTTCCTTCCGACCCTCGCCCACACCCCCTCCAGCCCTCCCGTAGTGATTACATCTCTCATTAAGCATCATAAGGGGCTGCACTTTGTGGTGCTAATAATAAATCTCTAATTATCCAGAAATTAAGGCAGCTGTCCGAACTTCGAGCACATGTGTCCTGGCCCCACAGACAGTGTCTGTCCTCGGCTGCCCAGTGGTGGCCACAGGGGCTGGCTGTCCCCCGGAACTGAGCAGAGGGCAGATTTAGCAGCTCTTGGAATAGGAGACAGCCTGGAAGCCCCCATCATTTAAGACCTTCCTAGTGTCAGCAGTCCCCAGCATGTTTTCTTCTAGGCTCTGCTTGAATGCCTCCAGGGATGGGAGGCTCATCTCCTTATAAAGCAGCCTGGACCCTTGTGGCAGCCCCAGTCAATCACATTTATGGAGCACTTACTGAATGCCAATAGTTACTTAATTAAGCAAACATTATTGAGAAACTTCTCTAGGCCAAGCATTAACCAGTGACCCTGGAGCTTACGTTGGATTGGGTGGCAGGAGACAATAAACAATAAAAGCAAGAAGGTCCTGAGTGCCAAGGGAACTAAAAGTAGACAGGGTGTGGGGTGAAGGGTACCGTGTCACTGTCCTGTTGGACAAGGAGAAGGTGTGAAACCCAGACTTCTGGCCCTGTCTTTATAAAGCCTGATCGGACCTGTCCCAACCACGCATGCTGACCTTCCCATTCCTTGAGCCCTTCAGGCTCGCTCCAGCCCCAGGGTCTGGAAAACCCTTCCTGCTCTCTCTCTGTGCCTCTTCGTCATGTCACTTAAATGTTCACTCAAATGCCTCGCCCCGCGCCACACCGTCCCCCCATCCCCGGGAGAGGCCCTTCGGACCGCCCTAGCTAAAGTTGCCTCTGCCCATCTTCACTTCCACCCTGCTTTAATTCTCTGCCTTGCATGTATCACCGCCTGAGATTTTATTCTGAGATTCTGATATTTTATTCCCTGTGAGCTAGCAGAGTTTGTCCGTTCTGTTGATGGCTGTGTCCCCAGCCTGAGTACACCGCCTGGTGCACGGCAGGCCCACAGTCATGATTCGCTGAGAGGATGAGGACACGTGAGGCCCACACTGGCTCTCTCTGTACCTCCTGTCATCCTTCTGACAGCCTCTTGCACAGCTGTTCTCCCATTTTACAGTGCAAGAGACCAAGGTTCAGAGAGATTAAATCATTAGCCTACGGTTGCACAGCTCACGAGCTGTGAAGCAGGGGTGCATCTCCAGCTTGTTGAAGGTAAAGCCCACGCTCTCAGGCCTTGTGGTGGACTGGGGCAGTTCTTCTCCTCCTGGTTGGCCCCGTGGGACCTGGTTCTGTGCCCTGGGATCTCCCAGAACAAGCCTGCTCTTCTGTGGTCTGAGGACAGTTTTCCTGCCTTCCTCCCTGCTCCCCTTTTTAAAGGACAGGATGCTTGGAGAGATACCCACAGCTAGATTTTGCTGAAGACGGTGACAATGTCAGAGGTGGGGACGGTTCTGGTGGGGACTCCCAGGCCCTTGAATCTTTCAAGCAGCTGGTGCCGGGACTGGGGCTGGGAAGGCTGGGACCAGCTGTGCAGGCAGGAGCCAGCATTGCAGCTCCTCCTGTGGGGCTGCTGGATGTCCATCAGGCCTGAGCCTGGCAGGGGTGGGGATCGGGGTTGGGCCACTGATGTGGTCCCCCTTGTGTGCAGTTGTTGGCCAGGGTTCATGGAAGCTGGGTAATGCACTAGGCCACCTGTTTCAAATTCCTTTCCTGGGCTAGGTCACTGCTACAGTGGCCCAGATTCTTAGATTCCTGGGCCAGTGAATCTTGGACAGGGTGGGTGATGTTGTCACATGGTGATAGCCCTCTCAGTCCAGCTTTCTCCTCCAGGAGCTCAGTTTGGAGGTGAGCACCCTGATAGGGACTAGGATAGCTTGAGAGGGCAAGACCAGGGGTCCCAAGAGGAGCCTGCTGCTCTTAATTTGCTACCCCCTTGCTGTGGGGTCTTGGTTAAGACCCTTGCCCTTGGAGGCTGGCAGAAGCCTCATCCCTGTCCTACTTGGGTGGCACTTTATCTTTATCTTTTCAAGTCTAAGAGTTAGTTATTGGTTCAAGAGTTCAAAGACTGTGACTCCCATGCCCGCCTAGATGGGCAACTCCCCACCCAGCCGTCTGGTGCAGCTGGACTGTTGAGACTGATCCTGTCATTGGACTGGTAGGCAGGGACGGGGCATGCATGGTCTGACACTTGGAAGACCAGCGTGGTTTGGAGTCTGATTTTATCTTTGATAAATCAGAAGACTTGTCTGGCTGTGGTACTGGTGGGATTTGAACCCAGGTCTGATGGTGCAGCTGGTACCCCGGCCACGGCACTTTGCACAGAGCCAGCACGTTTGAAATGTTTGCAGAAGATTTGACCAAGTTGAATGAAAGTCCAGAGGCTCTCACACAGTCTCTTATTCGTACACAATCGCCTTCAATCTGTCTTCACTCTGTATTTTTCACGTCTGCCTTGACTCAGGGTACTGGCGCTGATTCCCGGCTCCCTCCTGGTCACTGTCTGAGTCAGGATTTGATGGCTGTCCGGGCTGTCCTCCGGCCCAGCACTGCTCTCCCTGCTCTGGCTGTGCAGACACTGGTCCCCTCTCACTGCTGGGAATGCACCCTGTGCTCCGTCCCTTCAGGGTCCTTTGTGCTCGTGCTCCCTTGCCTCAGATCCACGTGTGTGGATCGTCTGCTTCCTTCTTGTGCCCCCAGCTCAGCTCATGCCCCCTGCAGAGAGGCCCTGCCTGACACCCGGGTAAAGCTACCCTCCCCGGCCCCCACCCATCACCTCTTGTATTTCCTTCAAAGTACTGATCACTCGCAGGACTGATTTTGTTTCTCTGTGTGTCTGCCCCTTTTCTCCCTAATGAGGCGGTAGACTCCCTGAGAGGGTCTGCCCGCCTCTGTCCCTGCTGTGTCCTTGGACAGTCCCTGGCACGTCACAGTTCTTGGTAAGTGTTCTGTGAATAAATGGATCCATCTTAAATGCTCCTGTGTCTCCTGGAAAAGAGCGTAGGCCAGCCCTGGGGGCCTCGGGCCTCCTGCCTGTGGCCGGCCACCGGTGCTGTCTTCGGTGATTCAAAGCCGGCAGCTGGCAGAGACGGGAAGCTGTCTCCTAGAGGGGCCTGCTTCCCAGAAACATCAGCTCATTTCCCCCTCCTGGCTTGGCCCCTGGAGGGGGAAATGACTTGGGTCCTGTGCTTAGCTGTTAGTGACGAAACCCAGGAAGCATCCCTGCTTCATGACTAGGAAGGGAAAAACCTTGGCTATTTGGTGGAGAAGTGAGGAAAGGAAGCCGCCAACTGAGAATTCCCAGAGTGGGAATTTCCTAAACTTTCCCTGGGATCAGTGGGTATGAGGAAGAGTCCACTGGGCAGGAGTGTGATGGGAGTGTGCATGCGTGTATACACGCGTGCACACGTGTGAGTGACACCCAGAGACAGGGCCCGTACACCACTCTGCAGGGTCATGGGCTGAGAGCATCCTTCCTTTCAAGGTCAGCTGCCCAAGCTTTCCACTGCAAGCCCGTTGTCCTCTGCACAGATGCAGTGGGAAATGGTGTCCAAGAAGGTGTGGAGAGAGGAAGGTTGAGCGCTGGGGAGCGCCGTCCTGCAGACCTGACTCCAGCCATCAGTGCTGGTGCAAGGTCTTTTTTCTTGGGAGTCACCATCAGCTAGTCCAAGGTGGTGACTGAAAATTGTGTTGGAGAATCATAATTATTTCAATTCTATTTTAAAGACACGAGGACGGTTCTCAGGGGCGGGGCTATGGAGGCTTGTTAAATACAGATTTCCAGGCCCCATATTCAGAGAGGGGCTGCTGGTGTGTCATCTACATTTTATCAGGATCCCCCTTCAGGTGATGCCAACCCAGATGGCCCTCTGACCTGCATCTCCTGAAACCCTGCTGTTAACCCAAAGACAGAGTGAAGTTATTTTCATAGCAGAGGATCTTTTTGTAAGATGGAAAAGGCCCACCTCCCCCCAATTCACTACAGAGACCTGTTCGTATTTAACTGGGAACTGTGAGATTTCCCTCTAGGTGAAGCTGTAGAGGCAGACTCTGCAGTCCCGATGTATCAGGCCAGCCTCGCTTTCTCCCCAGAACTGTTTCTGTATTTCTGAGTGTCACGCTCAGACTATCACACGTGTTGAGCGGAACAAAGTGGAAAAAGGTTACAAGTGGGTGTGCAACTCGGGATCTCACTCTTATAAAGGGATCACTGCATGTGTCCGGAAATGCGAGATCTCGTTCATCAGAGTGGCCACAGCCCAAACCTCTGGGTGTGAGGCTTCAGGTGATTTTTTTATTTTACTATTTTCTTTGTACTTTACTGTGTGACATCAGTTGCTGTTATCTTTGTAATCAGAAAGAACAGTAAAGTCTCATTTTTGTGGGAAAGAAAGATGCTCAGAGTACAGAAACAGGGGGAGGGGGGTATAGCTCAAGTGACAGAGCTCATGCTTAGCATACATGAGGCCCAGGGTTCAATCCCCAGTACCTCCTCTAAGAATAAATAAATAAATAAACCTAATTACCACCCCCCCCCAAAGAAATACAGAAACAGTTCTAGGGAGAAAGTAAGGTTGGACCACTAGCTGGCCTGATACATGCCTGGCATCAGCCCCAAGGTCAGGAATTGTGAATTTCTGTTGGAAATATGGGCAGAGTCCCCAGTTTGGACATTTCTGGGCTGGCCTTGCCCACACCCACCCCGGGGTCCCTGTGCCCTTCTTAGCTGGGGTCTCCCAAGGGACCTTGCTCCCTGGGGCCCTGGTGGAACTTGGTGCTACTGGTCACCCTTGTGGGGTGGTATCTTGGTTTGAGAAGGAGGTGACGATCCACCACCTGGACCCCATAGAAACTTGGCGTCCTCCACGTGGGAAGGCTGCAGGCTGTGGCTGTGGCCGTCTTTGCTGTGGCCTAGGTTTCTCCGTTCACCTCTTTCTGCACTGGAGGGGTGAACCCAGAGGAGCCCAGCCCTGGCATCCCAGGGAGCTCCTCCATGCTCAGAAGGAGCACCTGTCTGCTAGACACTGGAATCCCTGCTCCACCATCCTCTCGCTGTGTGACCTTGCCCTCTCTGGTCTCCGTTTCCTTATCAGTAATTGAGGCTGGTAAGAGTCCCACCTCATAGGGCAGGAGTCACAGTGGGTGCCCAACAAGATGGCTCCTTCTCCTCCTCTTCCTGTGCAGAAAAGGGTTTTGCTGGAAAGACTTCCAGAAACTGTTTTGGACTCTGACCCTGGCCATATCTCGCCTGTAGCCAGTGATCATCTGACGTTGCCCGGTGTGATTTCTTAGCAACTGGCTCCTTTTGGTCGGCCCAGCCATCAGACGTTCTCCAGCAGGGAGAGTTGGAGTAATTTTTTCCATTCGATGTGCATTCATGAAAGGGGGGCAGGGATGCATTTTAGGCAGAACCTGACTCCTCCTTAAATAAGACTGTTTTCCATTCTCAACCACCCCAAAGGTGGTTTTCCAGACTCAGCTGTGACTCACAATCTCAGCCTGCCCAGGGGAGGGTCAGAAAATTGGTGAGAAGTCAGAGTTGGAGCATTGATTTTTTTTTTTTTCTAAGACGCGAAGGTGGAAAATCTGCATTGGCTTAAAATGACTGGTGTGGTGCAGCAAAGGGGTCCTGTCCAAGAGTCTGCTCTAATGAATGGATGTGCATGACTTTAATTCATCTCAGTCTATGTTCATTCATTCATTCATTCGTTCGTTCATTCACTCAGCACACGGTTATTGTGCACCTACTATGTACCAGGCACTGTTCTAAATGCTGGGGGTTCCACAATGAACAAAACAGACAGAAGTTCCTGCCCTGGTAGAAGCAAGTTCCTGGTATTTTCTCAAGCCAGAAACTCCCCTCCGTCCTCTGTTCTTACCTCTCCACCCCTGTCCCACTGGACTGAGGGGAAGGAGCACAGGGCTGAGGTAGGATCCACAGATGTGAGGACTAGCCCTGGCTCTGCCACTAACTTCCCACATGGCCTGGGAACAATACCTTGAGTCTTAGATTCTGAAGAAGTGTCCTTCCCTGTCCTTTCTCCGGAGGCTTCTCCACCTAAAATTCTCTGCTTCTCTGTGATTCCCCAATTCATTCACCATCTGTCCTTTTAAACATTTCTGTTATTTAAACATTTTTAGTGGCTCACCAATAGTTTTTTTCTATCATAAAATATTTCAGCTACATAAAAGAGAATAATGACCAGCCAAGACATACCCTTAAGCATAAGGAACAGAGCACCATTCACCCACTGGAGCTCCCAGTCGCCTTCCTCTCCCTCCCCGCAGGGCCTGGCATTTCTCATTTCCTTGTTTGTCTTTCCTCTTGAAATGCATACAAATGACACATCAATACTATTGGTATACATGTTTCAGACTTCCTATAAATGTTGTCGTATTGTATCATTTTATCATAGTTTATCTTTAGCAAGTTGCTTTTTTTCCTCTCTCTGTTGTGTTTGGAAGAGTAATCCTTGTTGGCACCTGTAGCTCTGTTTTATTGGCTTTAATTGCTGCATGGTATCCACTCCGTGAATGTACCAGTTTATCTATCCATCCTCTGTTCATAGAAATGTAGACGTAATCTGATTTTTTTTTGTGTGTGGCTCAAACACCCTCAGCCCCCTCTCTCCATTTGTCAGTTCTGCTCACCCCACCATCACTTTAGGTAACTTCTTTCCCAGTGATTCCAGAAAATGTCTCAGATTTTTGTCCCAGGAGCCCCACTTGGGTCACATTTCCATCCTTGATTGTTCAGGCCTGGGTCATCGGCCCGTCCTTGGAGCTTGGAGGTAGGGCCAGCCCCAGGTGAGCCTCAGAGAGGGGAAAGGAGAGGGCTGGCCCCATGGAGGACCGGGTGCTGCGGCCGGGGTGGGCCTGCTAACTGTGGGCACTGCCCGGGGTAGCTTGGCCCCATGCTGTTGGGGGACAGATCTCCTTTGCCTTTTGCCCTGAGTTTTCTTAGGAAGCACCTGTCTCTTTACAAACGCCAGTAGGTGAGCAGATTAAAGAAGCCTGTGACGGCGTTTCACGCTGTGATTTATCACAACCTGGGGCAGTGATCTTTGGCGTGTCCTTTTTAGAGATGGGGGAACTGAGGCTTGAGGGGGTCTCAGCAGATTCCTGAGGTGTCTGTGGGACCCACTGACCTGGGGAGATACTCTGCTTTTCTCCCCATGCTTTCTCCCCGCACTCAGAGCCCAGGTGGTTCCTTTAATGGCTCCTAGAGTCAGTCCTGCCATTTTATAGGTGGAGAACCAGGCTCCGAACAGGAGGAGGCTAAGACTGCAGCTTCTTTATTTCTAGTCACTCGTCTAATACCCTCAACACAACACTCACGCAGGATGTTGTTACAGATGGGGAAACTGAGGCTCAGAGTGGGAAGTGACTGGGCTGGCCCAAGGTCTTGCCAAGAGTTGGGGACAAAGCTCAGACAACCATGTAGGCATCTCCTTGGTCCCCTCCAATGCTGCATCCACATGTCTTCATTTCAGGGTATGTCTCTGCCCCAGAGGGAGCTGGCATCACCACTTATACCCCAGTCGTACCTTCTATGGGGTGAAGAGATAGTCCGCTGAGTCCTTGTGCCCTCAGCTACATCCCCTTGGGCTCCCCACAGAGAGTCCTTTCCTGCCTCTGATGCAAATTCTTGTGCTTTCCTGATAATGTTCTGGGCTCTTCTTAACGCGAGGGGGTCAGCTGCGAGGCATCTCGGCAATTTATAATTCTTGAAAATTCTGTTTGGTGACATGAGTTAGCATTTAACAGACACCCTGCCACCTCTTCTCTCCCTATTGTGACAAGCTCCTGGCAGAATCCTTTTGAGACTCAGGGTAATTGCACCACGCTGGGAACGGGAAGACCACGTTGTGCTTGAGTGAGTCTCAAAAAACGTCTCCACAATAGACAGTCAGGTAACACGTTTGCTTGGCTTCAAGGTAATGATTTAAACTTAATTTGACCCTTGATGAGGGAGCCCAAGATTCTGGTCGGACGCAGACTTTCAGGGTGGGCTTGCCTGCCATGCCTTCAATGGTTACACAAATAATTCCTTCATAATTACAAGTGCCTTTCAGAGGATGTCTGCTGCTGACAGCTAATATAGAATTATTGCCCCTGAATGCATTTCTGTAATTACTTCCCAGAGATCTGTCTTTGTGTTAGAAGACATTTCACACTTTAGTAACATAAGTGTTTTGGGAGAGTACGAGCAATAATTATGAATAGTCTTTCCGTGAAAATAAACCTAAAAATATTATAAAAGCTAATGCTAAAATTGGTTAGAGTCGGGGAGGAATTTCATTTGAATCTGATTCATGTATATTTATTCCAAGTATAATAACCTTTCCTGTATGGAAACTTTTTTTTTTAAACAAAAGCAGTAATGATACAGAGACCCCTGCTTTCTAATTTTTGAGCAAGACTGAACCGGCAAACTGATTAAAAGTGACAAGTTACTTGAGACTGAATAAAGAAGCGTAATCGTGGAGCCCTGAGAGGAGACATTTGCGGTAATGGAAAATGAAATGATTCACAGTGTGATCAATAAAAAATTAGCAGCATTTAATAAAAGGTTTCTGCTTCATGTTGACTAAAGAACATCCCGAGCAGTTTGAAATCTGAGTTAAGTGACGGTTTGAGGATGAGCAGGGGGCGGTGATGGGGTGTGGGTGTGCGTGCGCATATAGATCACTAGGATATTGGCCTTCTCCAGGAGGCCCCCCCCCCCCCCGCCCCTGGGGTGGGTCTGGAAGTTTCTTTTGCGCTGCCCACTTGACCTTTGATCTGTGGTTAATCCTCTCCAGGTCTCCGCTCCTCCCAGGCCCCAAGGGATTGGCGGGTGTAGGTCCGTCCCACTCCCCACTTAAATCCATCCCCTCCGGGGATGGCCGCCTTCCTGCTGAGGCCCCTCAACTGTGTTGTCTGGGCCTGTTGGCTTTGTCCTGTCAGCTGCCTTCGCGTCCAGGTTTCTGGAGACTTCTGGAATGTCTCACAGCCCACTTGTGGGAGTCAGCACCCTCCCCGGGGGCTGGAGGGAAGTCAGCAGAAAGCCAGCAGGCCTCAGCAAGAGGATGAGGTTAAGCGACCGGGTCTGAAGGATCCTTGGAGGGGGCGAGGCCCCGCCCTCCCGCGGTGGGGTCCGTGGGAAGCCGAGTGTGCACCCTGGCTTCTCCTCACTCAGCAGCAGCCGCGCGGGGCAACCACTCCATCAGACACACTCCCTGGTCTCTAGGCGCCACTTCAGTGTTCCCCGGGACGCGGCCGCACACCACGCTGTCTCCATGCCCCGGCAGCCTGCTGATTTTTATAGGCTCTACACAGCCTCTCTGCTGTGGCTGGAGGGGGTGGGGCTCCTAGCCTCCCAGGCCCTTCCTGGAGCTGGACTGGAGACCTTGGGCTGGAGGGTCACGGCCCCTGGGTTACAGCAGTAGTCCCTGAGGACCAAGGGCAGGGAGCGCGCTCCACTCCCTGCATCTCTGGGCAGCAGGCAGGAAAGGACCAGGGCTGTGTTCCACTTTCTCAGCTTTCCTTCCCCAGAGGTGTACAGACCCATGGCTGGACCTTTAAATGTAGGGTAGGAAGGGCCCTTTTGGACTGCTTGGTTCACATACATTTACTGAATGGTTGTTGTGTGCCAGGCTCTGTGCTGGGGGCCAGGGTGGGGAGGGAGAGTGGGGGGATGCTGACCCCTCCCCACCTGGAGTCTGCTCACTGGCATGGGGATAACGAGTTGTTCTGCAAAGAGAAGGACCGTGACTGCTGTAGTCAGAGCGGGAAGGAGGTGCCCAGTGAGCACAGAGCACATGTGGGGGGCCTAAGGTTTATTGGGCTGAGCCCTGGACGGCGAGGAGGAGTTGACTGGGTGGACTTTTGCCCACTTCCTGCTTTCACATCTGTAAAGCACCGCTCTGTGGGACTCCAGCTCCTGCAGCCGACTGAGTGCGGCTTCCTGTGTGTGGAGGTAACCTTGGGCCTTCCCTTGGCACCGCCAAGAGTCACTAAGGTGCCTTGCTTTAAAAATTGCTGTTCCACGCCCATGCCTTCATTTATAGATGGAGCAACCGAGGCCCAGAGAGGGTGGAACCTGCCGGAATCCCCCAGTGACCTCGGTGTGGCCCCGGGGGCTCTGGGTTCTGTCAGTACTGCTTGTGTCTGCCTTTGACCCTGAGCCCCTCTTGCTCAGCCTGGCCACCTGTCCTGTCTTTGGGGTAAACGTCTCTCCCTGTCCCCCGTTTTTTCCCCCCATGGGGCTCCTCTTTCTGCCACGGCCACCAGGGCATGATTTGCACCCCAGCATCCTCTCCTTGAGTTCTGCTCCTAGACTGGGAGCAATTAGGAGCGCTAGGCCATGGTGCTGGCCACAAATTAGCTGGATTTATCGAGCTCCCCACGCTGCCCCGAGTCCTCCCTCCACTGCCTACCTCCGGCCCGCTTCTCCACCTCCTCCTTCCCAGCAGCCGTTGGAGACAAAACATGACAGCAAGGAGAGGGCAGAGTGGTCACAGCCTCAGGAGGTCACGAGGCGGTAACAGCGCACAATTTTCATGGTTCCAGGGTGGCTTTGTCCGACTGTTCTTCATTACTGCATGCGGCAAGATCAGTTTTATTAAGATTGTGAGGCTCAGAGGAGCGACACCGTTAAGGACTGGCTGGAGAAATATATGTATTTTTTCCTTTTTGATGGTGGTGTTTGTGATTGCTTTTTCTCCTCTTCCTGCTCCACTCCTCCCACCTTCCCTCCCTCAAATCTACCATCTTTTCTTTTTGTTCCTTCCTTACCCATCATGTCGGGAGCCGGGTGCAGGGGAAGCGGCCGTCTCTCTCTACCTTTGTGGCTTGCCTCCGGGCAGCACCCCCTGGGAGGGTCGAGCCATGCATTCGTTCAGCAGGTTATTTTCCCATCAAGGGCAAGGTGCTTGTGACCAGCGTCAGCCTCAGCAGGGTAAAGCAGCTGAGCTGTGTTCCTTGGCACAGCTATAGGTACACCTAGAGCAGCAGCTGGCACATTGTAGGTGCTCAGAGAAAGTTTGTTGACTGACTAAAGATGTGGAGGATTTGTGTCTGAGATGGCTCCAGCTTTGGGGGAGCTTACTGCCCACCACGGCCTGGGTGGTGGAGACCTGGGGCGAGGGCACCTAGATGACGGCCCCCATAGGGAGCTTCTGTAACCTGAGCACGAGCAGGTAATGCTGTCTTCATTTTCTAGGCAAGGCGACCGAAGCTCAGAAGCGTAAGCAACCAAAGTCACACAGGAGGGAACTGGAACCCCGTCCTAAATCTCCAAAGAAGGGACACTATCATCATTGTATAGCTGAACTCCCTGTCTGGCTCCAGGGGGCCAGGCAGCTCTTGCTGGGCATGCTCCCTGGCAAAGATCCCCTCCCAGCAAAGGCTGCATCCAGCCCTCTAAGGTGTACTGTTTCATACACACCATGTTTCTTAAAATTTGAAATCAACTTTTAAAATCTAGAGATTTCATGTAAAAATATGAATTTCCTTCTTTTCAAAAAAAAAAGCAACTGATGTCTGTACTGGGCCTCACTTTTCTGTATGATGATTATGTAGAGGATTCAAGCAGGAGCCATCTCCTTGGGTGGGTGTACATCCTTACCCCAGGCTCCCCCAGCCCATTCTAATGTTTGTGTAATGGTGAGGGGACTTTGGAGTGGTGAGCTTTGGTCCAGCTCATGATCTGAGTGATGGAGTGAGCTGTCTGAGCCATCTGAGCCTCAGTTTTGCCCTCTGTAAGATGGGTCTAATGTTCCACGGGCCACAGGGTGAAGGATGCAGATGAATTGGAAGTTCTGGTCTGAGGGAAGGGATTGCCATTACACTGCTAATTGTTTTTGCTTCAGGTTCTAGAATTCCTGACAACTAAAGAGACATTCTCTGGAAGGTTCTTGTCATTTTCATGGTCTGCCAGGCCCATGGATGGGGGTGCCCTGGGCCCAGTCTGGCATCGTCAACCAGGATGGAGCATCCCAGCCAAGCTTGTGTGATGCAGCCCAGGTCAGATTCAGTGTCTGACTGACTGTAGCTTTGAAATTCCATCCACAGAGCCATCAGCACTGACGGGGGCAACAGGCACCCCCATGCCAGAGAGCTCTGCAGAAGTTGCTTCCTTATTTAAGAAGCAGAACTTGGACAGCAAATTATGTGTTAAAATATTTGCCTACAGCTCTGCTGCCAAGGGAACCCTTTAGGCTGAGCGTTAAATGTTACCCTGCTGCCTGCACTGCAAATATTTTAAACCTGAAGATAAATAGTGGCTGCCTTGTGGAATTTGGGGCCGGCAGTGGATGCACAAGCAGAGTGTCTAATTGGGGTTGGCAGGCTGCTTGCCCAGCCCCAGTCCAGCCGCTCCCGGCCGCCCTCCTAGCAGCCCAGGCGCGCGTGAGAAACTGTTCATGGAGACGTGTCCTTCTCTACAAGCAGGGCCCAAACACCGAGCTGAGGGTTAGCCAGGGGTTTGACCCAGTGCCCGGGTTCCGAAAGTGCTTCCTTCCACGCTGGCTCTCGGGAACGTGCTGCTGGTGACACTGTTTGTAGGAAACATTCTGGCTGTTAGGATAGACTGTTTGTTCTCTATTAAAGCAAAATATTGCTGCAGGATAAACACTTTGGAAGTGGTGGACGCCTGCCTGGACTGTGAATTCTGTCGGGAGACCCCTCCCTGCAAAACTACGTACAGGGGGAGAGTACAAGAAAAGTGTAAACCCTTCTACATTGTCTGCCCGGGAGCTGGCAGGGATAGACCCCGGGCAGGGGTCACGCTGTTTCCTGGAGGAGCTGGGCTTGTCACTTACTCAAGGTCATACAACACGGAAGTGGGGAGCTCAGACTCGAGGCCAAGACTTTCCTCTCCTGATCCAGTGGACTTTTTTTTTTTGTCTGTATGGACATTTTTGTGCCTTTCAGGGGGCTGTGTTCCCTGATAGTCTCCAACCTCAGGAGCCCATGAGGCCTCCTGCCAGGACCTCTCGTGTGGTGCGACGTCTCCACCTTCCTGTCTGAGTCATGATGCCGCGTGTGTTGTTTGAATGATAACAGAGCAGACAGTAACCATAGCTACTGTTTTCTCAAGTTTCCTTTTGCGCCGGGTATCCGGCTTTGTGTGCACTACCTCATTAAAATAATTTAACTTCATTAAAATTTTCTCAGAGAGGGTAAGTGACTTATCCAAGGTCCCCCAGCTGTTAAGTGATGGCATGTGAATTTGAACCCAGATAGGCTGGCTCCAAAGCCTGCCATTCGTTTCCGTTCTTTCTCTGTCCTCCTTGCAGGCCCTGGAACGTAACTCCAACTGTCTGCTGCTTGTGTGTGCCGTTGCTTCATAAGTATCTTTAAAAAAATTATTTTATTATATTTCAAATTTCTTCCCCCTCCTGTAAATGAGGATTGAACCCAGGACCTTGTGCCTGCCGAGCATGTGCTCTGCCACTTAGCTATACCCCCACCCCTGCTTCATAGCCATTTTTATGCAAAAGCAACTTGGTCCCATCAGCCCCACTGGACTCCTCCACACTGGCACTCCTGGTGTCCCCTGTACATGTGGGTTCTCCAGGTCAAGCCCTGGATGCATCTAGAATTCACCGCCTGGTATTTCTGATTTCTGCGGAGGTGGATGGTGTATCTCCTGTCCAGGTCTGGGTGGGAGAAGAGATGGGGAGACTGTTTTAGGACTCACTGGCTCCCAGGGCTGACTCTCTTGCCTTCCACTCTCACCTGGCACTATTCCTGGCCTTCACTCCCCTCTCTGCCCCTCCCCTGCACCCTGGTCTTGCACTTTTGCTGACGCTGTCCTCTCCCCACCTGCCCCTGCTCCAGCCTCCTCTGGGCTCCTTGAAACCCCGCAGGGCTCCTGGCTTACCCGTATCTGTGTGTAGCTGTGGGCACAATTCTCGCATTGATGGTCATCCGTTCAGGTGAGCCTCACCTCCACCTTGTGAGGCAGGAGAGGTCAGTGCCCATCAGGATCAGGCTCCTTGTTGACATATAAGGAATCAACCTCAGGCGGGAGAAGTGACTTGCTCAGGGTCACTCGTGGGGCAAGGAGGGGTTTCCTGGAGCTAAGACGGGAACACGGGACTGACCCTGGCCCAGGCTGCAGGCACTTACCACCTACCCCTCCCTTTGGGCATCATTTTTTTCACCTGGGCACTCGTTCAGCCACCCCACACTGATTAAACATCTTTTCTCTACCAGGCCTTGTGTGCGCTTTGAGGTCACCAAGAAGAAAGAGTCCAGGGAGCATCCTGTACGTTCTACAAATATGTATATGTTATGCTTGGCACAGAGTAGGCACTCAATCAGTATTTGTGGGATGAAGGAAGGAGAGAATGGATGAATGTCTGTGGTTATTGCTACTAGGGTGTCTCACGCCCCCATTCTCTGTCCTTGTTTTCTCTATCCTGGGTGTGTGGGGGCTACTCCTGGTCTCCTGCCTTCACTGGGCAGGTACTCAGCCCTGGGTCCTCAGGGGCAGGACCCTCAGTGGTCCCTGGTTGGTTCTCAGGGTGCCCAGGGCACTCTGATGGTGGGGTGATCCCCACAGTCTTTTCCAGGAAGGAAAAGAAGTCGCCTTCTTGTTGAGTTCTTTCTGACTTGAGTGCTGGCTGGGGACTGGGGCCAGAGGGAAGAGACCCTCACTGGTGTTCTCAGGCTGAGCCTCTCTCAGCCGGCCCCAGGGAGCGTGGAGGTCCTGACAGCCCTGACTCATGAGCTTCGGAATCCTTGCTGAGAAGGTAGGAAATGTCCTGTTCCCAGACCTGGCAGCCTGCGGGCAGCCTAGCCCCTGGGGGCCTCTCCCCTTTCCCTCTTTCCTGGCACTGGACTTAGCCAGCTGTCCCCTGCTCAGCGCTCTCACAGGCATTCCCTTTCTGCCCTCCTGTGTAGTGGTTAAGAGTTGGGATCTGTAACCAGAAGACCTGGGTTCAAATCCAGGCTCTGCCCTTTCCAGTGTGTGTGATTTGTGTGTGGTCCTGAGCCTTGGTTTCCCCATCTGCAAAGGAGGGACATCAATTGTACCTTCCTCATAGGATTACTGTGACGGTGGGATGGGAAGGTGTGAATGTGGAAGGGTGCCAGGAGGTGCTCCCGCGGTGGTCAGCACCACTCATGGCGCAGGGGAGGCTGAGCCCCCTCCCTCCATCCCTGACTAGGCCTCTGCTGCCTCTTCCCGCAAGAGGATGTGGGGCCACTTTCCTTGCTAGGCGTCACTTGCTGTGCACCTTTTCTGTGGGGTCCCACTGTCCTTCTCGTGTTGTCATCTGGGATGAAACCCCTTTCTCAAAGGCAGTGGCTCAGCGGGGCTGTTTAGGCTTGGGGTGGGGAAATTCACTACTTTCTAATGCCAAGAGATGGAGGCGGAGTGTTAACTGCCGCTCATAGTAAGTTTCCCAAGTCCATATCTTAGGCTCAGGATCTGTGGGGTGTATGTGGTATAGTGGGGTCCACCAGTGTCGGTATACCTCCCTCCTCCTGCTTTGAAGAAGCAGCTGGCAAGACAGAGTGGCCCCATTGTAAATTAGATTGAACCATTTGAGATTGCCGTTATTTGGCTTTTCTGACCAAGAAAAATGGCAGCTTCATATGGTTCAAGCTAATACTTGTCATCACACAATAAACAGCACTGAAGCCACTTCCCCTCCCCCAGCCCTTACCTGTATTGATATTCAGACTTGTTTCTTTGAAACCAACTCATTCATTCATTCACAATTTACTCAGTGCCCGCCGTGTGTCGCCCAGGGGCTGGGGAGACAGTACCAAGTAAAACCAAACACAGCTCCTGCTCTCTTGGAACTTACAGGGGAGTGTTCCAGCTGTCCTCTGCTGTGTAACAAACCATCCCCAAACTCAGGGACCTAAAGCAACAATTACCATTTTGCACAGCTCTGTGGGCTGACTGGACTCGCATTTCTCATGTAGTTGCAGTCACGTGGTGGTTGGGGCTGCTGCCTTTTGAAAGCTTGTCAGGGTTGGATGTCCAAGGTGGTGCACCCCCATGGCAGCTGGTGCTGGCCGCAAAGAGCTCAGCTAGGGCTGTGGACTGGAGCACCAACACACCCTCCACTGGCCCGGGCTCCTCATAGTAGGGTGGCTGGGCTCTCAGGGGTAGTGTCCCAAGAGACCAGGAGACCCAGGGGAAGTTGCATTCTAGTTTCTGTTGCGTTCTAGTGTTCAAGGGAGTCACCGGGCCCAGCTGAGCCACAGAGGAATTGTGGAGGGAACTTAGATCCCTCTTTTTGATGGGAGCGGGCAAGGATTCACTACAGAACAGCACCTGGGATGGGAGCTGTTGTCGCTGCCCTCCTAGGCCAATGCGGGCAGCACAGCGAGGCAGAGAGTAAAAAGTCAGCCTATAAAAGTGTGAGTGAACATTGCTCCAAGTGTGCTGACGGCCATGGGAAGGGAACTATGGGGAAAGAATGATGGGGACGTGCGAGACCTGGGCACTCAGGCCCTCCAGGAGCCCCATTGAGTGGGTGAATGTTTATGGCAGAACAGGAGTGTGAAGCCCCTGGCAGAACAAACCTGCAGTTCAGGGGATTGAATGAAGGTCTGTGTGGCTGAGGAGGAAGCGTGAAGTCAGAGTGGTCAGCGGAGCTCTCGCTGGACTTTGGGGTTCACGACCAGGACCCTGTAGACGACTTTGGAGGGTTTACAGATTCCTTGACACATGGCTCATTTTTTCCATTGAGGCTCTACTGTGGGGAGACTGTGGAGTACAGTGGCTGAGAGTCAGGCACAATTGTGTGTGAAACCTGCTGCTGTGGCCTTGCTTAAGCATCGGCATCTCACAGAGCCTCAGTTTCCTCACCTGTAAAATGGGGCTATGATGGGCTCAACTTAAAGGGCTGCACTGGGAAAATACCTGGCATGCAACAAGGGTTTAATAAAGGCCAGCTGTTCTTGGTGGAACCCTGGGCAAAAGGATGGAGGTGTACAGATCAGAAAACAACTAGGTTGTTAGTTTTCCAGGGTGCAGCATGAGGCAGGGCAGATAGGGAGCTTTGTTAATGGATGGAGAGTCAGTGTTTACGGTGCCAATTCTGTTTCCTGTCCTGTGCTCATGGCCCTGAGGGAGTGGGCCTTATTCGGAAATTGTTTAGCTTGGGCCTTCCCTGGGTGCCCCTTGGGGAAACTGAGTGGGGCCGGAGGGAAAGGCACCAGCAGCCCATTTTGGGGAGGTCCTTCCTTGCCTGGAGGCCTTGCCCACTGACTTTGCTTCGTCAGCCACCCAGTAGTTGGAGGGACCTCAGGTCAACTGTAGTTCAGCCCCAGGAGGTGGCCACATGTTGGAAACAAGAGGCAGCACGTGGGATGGGGACTCAGGTAGGGTTGGTGGCGGCCGCTGGGCTCTGCTTCCTCTGTGCTTGCTCAGCGAGGACCCTTGAGAGACTCTGGGGCTAGATGAGGGTGGGACGTGGGACAGTGGGCTCAAGGGAACAGGGAGGGTCCACTCATGAGGGCCCCGGGGGCTCACTGAGCAGCTGCTCAGGGTGGACCTGGGAACGAGGAGACCCCAGAGAGGGCTCCGGAGAGACTAGCACCCTCAGAGCTCCGTCCTCAGACCCACTTGGGAGCTAGGGGAGGGGTGAGTGACTTAAATCAGAACTTGGAGGTTTGATCCCTTGCATGGCTTTGGGTGACTGCTCAGAGCCTCAGTTTTCTCATCTGTAAATGGGAAAATAACACCACTTACTTTTATTTCTGATGGTGAGGTTCAGAGACTGGGAGGCATAGAGTGCCCTACAGTAAAGCCTTGAGCTGGATGGAGGGCTTCCTGCACTCAAGGTCCTGATCCCACCGACACAGCAGAGGGGGCCCCTGGTGACTGGGCCACCAGGGAAGTCTCGCTACCCCAAACTTCTCCAGGCCATGTGATCCACGAGACCTTGGGTGATGAGGTCCCCATGTTGCCCACCTCCCCCCTCCTGCCCCTTTCTGTGCAGCCACCTTGCCTTCCCATTAGGAGACAGCGGCAGGGGAGGTGACAGTTCCTTAAAACAGATTTATACTCTTGGATGACTTTATGGGGTTTTGCCTTATAAAAACCCAAGAGTTGACATTCTGATTTATCTACTCCTGAGTCAACAGGATGTACCAGATTTAGAGAGATCAAATGCATTGTAATGTTCGTGGTTCCAGTTGTGGATTAGATGAGCTATTATGGAAAGTGCTGCCAAGTAAATATGGCAAAAAAAAAAAAAGCAAAAAAAGAACAACAACAACAAAAAAATCAAGGGGATAATTTAAATATGTCTATTAAATTGTGTGTTAAGTAAAGTAGCACAGGCGTGGAGCTGAATGTAACTTATCTGGAGAGCTGGCATAGCAGATAAAGCAGGAGTTACGGTTCTTTTTTCCCCCCCTTCAGAACACTTTTTTGTTTATTATTATTAAGGGAAGAGACTGTAAACTAGGCATTTCAGAGACAGGCGCTTGACTGTGTAACCATGGTTGTGTGATGACTTATAATATCGAAGGCTCCAAATGATATTTCTCATTTCTTTGCTTTCTATTTCTTGCCGTCGCCGCAGCAGCGGATCAGATTTCCTGAGATAAATATGCTGCCTGCCTTTTAATGGGATTTCTGTATTGCCGGGAGTTGGCGTATTCTGATAATAAAAGAACCTAAAAATTGTACATCCCTTAATTGGTAAGAAGAGAGATGTTTTGATGGGCCACAAATGGAAACATTGATTTTTACTGCCTCTGCGCAGTTCCAAGCAGTGTGTCATGCCACGTTCCCCGCCTCGGAAGGCGGCAGCTGGCTCTCCAGTGAGCTGATTTGTGTTCGTAGGTTCTTGATGTCGGGTGCTTGGAAGTGCGTGTTCTGTGCAGGCAGGGGAAACAGACCCCTTATAACATTATCTGTTTCTAAATTGAAATATTTATGGGACTGTGGCTTCCACCTTGAATTGAATGCATTCTTGGCTTCGTTTCTCTTTCTGGCTTTGGCGACCGGTCCTCGGGGATTTAAAGGTTGTGTGCTGGAAGCCTTTTTCTGTAACTGGGATGTTATGGGCAATACACAGGTGCATACACACACCTTGCATATGCATCCATGTTTGCATCAATATTTTTACACACAACAGAGATTTTTGTCTTAGTTTAAATTGGTGCTAGTTTCTGCATGGGTACATCTGTCTTCCAGGACAGACTGTGGGAAGAGACAACACATACTTTGATTTTTCCAGTCTGAGTCTCTGTATTTTAATGGGCAGCTTTAATCCACTGACATTTGTTGGGATTACTGATATGTTCTGTGTATTGTATTTACCATGCTTTTTTTGCACTTGGCTTTACAAGTTTTTGATGTGTCCTATTAATCGCTCAGATTGAGGCTGTGCTCCATTTCCCCCAGCTGTGCAGGGAGATGCACTAGGCAAGAGTCAGGATGTCGAGGTAAACATCTGTAGGGTGCTGGGGATGTTCCATCCTCTTGGCCAGATGCCAGGTGCCTTACCTGTGAAATGGGAATAACAAAGCTGTCCCTCTCCGCGGGCAGGGGGCAGGACCACATGGTCGCTTGAGTGAAATGGGGCTACGTGTATGTATTTGTGGCTTTGAAAATGCACAGAATGCTATGCAAAGACAAGGCCTTGTTATCATGGCCAGTAGCTCACTTTTCTGTGCGGTTTAGCCACTTGTCTGCGCGGTGCTAAGGGCAGAACAGGTATTTTGTTTCAAAGAAGTTGGTCGAATGATTCCAAGGCTGGTTCTCACTGTCTAGGCTGATACTAGGGCACAAGTGAGGGCTGAGGTGTATTTTAAGCAGCGGTTTGACTATTGGTGGTCCTGTAAACACCCATGCTTCCTTGATTCCAGAATCAGGACATCTTTGCAAAGAACTGAGCCAACATCGCCACTGTGGAAGGCATGTTGTGTGGAAGGTGAACCTGTCTAGGAGACCTCTCAGCTCTAAACTGCAAGGCTTTGGGGGAAACTAAAAGTTTAGGTGCATTAGGAACGGCTGATGGAAACTCTGCACAAGTGTGTAAGAGAATTAGGTTTTTAGGAGACAAAACGCTAAGGCATTTTCACCTCCCTGGTGAGTCATGACCCCCAGCATCCATGCACAGAGGGAAGATGACAGGAAATCCCTCTAGAAGATTTGCACCAAGAATTAAATAATCTAGCTGAGAATTATGAAACTGCATGCTACAAAAAACCCCCATATATTAATATATTGAGAGGTGTCAAAAATAATGGACCCTGGGAGGTAGAGTAATTAAATGTATCTTAATAAATGCGGGGCAATTCTTTTAAAATCCTTTCCCAAGACCCCGTCAGCTGACGTGGACTGTATTCTTCCTGTTGGCAGGAGGCCTAGAAGGAGAGCCGGAGTGCGATCGAAAAACCAGCCGTGCGCTGGAAGACAGGAACAGCGTGACAAGTCAAGAGGAGAGAAATGAGGACGATGAAGACATGGAGGATGAGTCAATTTACACCTGCGATCACTGTCAGCAGGACTTCGAGTCTCTGGCAGACCTGACAGACCACCGGGCCCACCGCTGTCCTGGAGGTAATGCTAAATAGCACCGGGATTCTGACAGGTGGTTACACGGATAATTGGACATAGCAACAGCTTGAAGCCTCAAGTGAGATTAAAGAATTAATAATGTAATTTTACAGTTAATGTCATTTTATTGTGGTGTCTTGGGTACCCTTTTAAACAAAATTAAAAATAAAAGCAACAGCTTTCCAGCAGGCAGGAGTTAGGTAGAGGTGCCCTGTCCTTGCTCCCCCAAACTGCAGTCTATAGCATGTGGGCCATAAGTGGGTAGGTCTGCACCCTGGATTTCTGGAAGGCCTTTTGGAATCCCAGCAATTAAGAGGTTATTAGTGAAAAGTTAAGCAGCTTAAGTGTGGAAAGCTGCATGAAGGAGTGAGCTCTGAGGCAGGGTGTGTAATGGGACAGGGAGGACTTCAAAGAGCAAGAGGAATGTGTGCAGAAAGGGACCCGGTTCCACCTCTGCACCTGTCCTCCTGCTTCTGTGGGTAGGAGAAGTGTGGCTGGGAGCAGTTTCTGCTAGACCTGACTGTTGCCAGAGAGGGTGGGCAAGGCTGCAGTTTATAGAAATGATTTAAGACTTCATGAGTTATGTGTGTCTGTGTGTCTGTGTTTCTGGTATATGTGGGGTGTGTGGGGTGGAGGGATGGGGGGCATGTGTATCCCCTGGAGTATGGCAGCCATGCTACATGAGTAGGTTGACATGTTTCCAGGCTCTGAGCAGAGAGTCCAGAGCATCCTTGTTCCTTACACAGCTATCTGAGACATCTCCGTCCATTGTGGTTGTTGGTGAAATCCTTTGGATGCTAGTTTGTGGGGAGAGAGCCTAAAATCTCAGACCAGTATTCTAAAGAGGACCTGACATCTGTTTTGGGGGAAAATTTGCTGGTAGGAGATAGGTGGGGACTCAGACTCTTGCTTCTTCTGCCTTTCATGCTGTCTTGGAAGTTTAAAAGTCAAGTGTTTGGGGAACTTTACTATGACTTTTCCTCTAGTGACATCTGTACCCGCATAGCCCTGGCTAGTCCAAGTCCTCATTCTCCACCTCTAGAGGGATTTGATACCCAAAACAATAGACCCAGGAGGACTCTTACAGTTTTGCACTTTTGGGGGGCTCAGCAAACCAAACCTCAGTCATTTGGGATTTGTGATATTTCAATCGTAGGCAGAGGCAATGGCAAATTTGTAAGTTTAGAGTCAGTATTGGAAGGGACCTATGGGATTGGCTTTTCCAGTCCTCTTATTTCCTGGTGGGAAGTACTGAGGCATTGAGAGGGAAAGGTGACTGCTGAGCCAAGGTCACATAGTGATTTGGTGATGGAGCTTTGTCAGGACCCTGGGCTATGGTCCCTTGTTCTGAGAAAACAGCAGATGTTGCATAGTTCTTGATTTAGCCAAGAACTGAGGTGAAATCTTAACTATAAGAGAATGAGATATTGTCACTTACTTTAAAAACAGTTAATTGACCTTCTCATTAAAAGCTATTCTCTTTATTCTCTAAATGTAAAAGAACACACTGTGCTTGTCTAGCTGGTAAAGCAGGGCCCCCCAGGACCCCTGCTAAGTGATGCTTTGTTGCATCCCTGCAGCTCTTGGATGGAGTGAGTGGGGTCCCACTTCTGGCACTGCTCAGGCTGTCCCTTCTTCCAGTTCCTCAGAATTGAGGAGATTCTTATGTCTTTTATGGCACTTTTGAGAATGGTGGTATTTCTAGGTGGAGAAGGGAATATGTGAGACTTCGGGGCTGTAGGTAGGGGTCTGTGTTGGAAAGAAGAAACTGCAGCTAATTGTGCTTCAGTCCTGGGCAGGAAACCCTTCCCAGTGGTGGTCTCTTCTCCCCACACCCTCAGACTTCGGCTGAACTCATGGCAGCCCCATTTGCAGAATCTCCAGCCATCCTTATCGACGCTGGTGGTATTCACTGATTCCCCTGCCTGCTTCCTGACAGGACCCCACTAACAGCCTCCATTGGGATGTGGGGGCCAGGAATACCTCCAAACCCTGGCGCATTGGAAGGGAGTCATAGATTCCTCAAAAGAGTATAAGAAATGACCTCGCCTCTGTTAGGCGGCTAGCATCCCCGAGAAATTCATTACCACCCGTAAAGGTGTGGCACAGTCTGGGCAAGTCCCCCTACCGTGGAAGCGGTATGTGAGGACTTCCTTTCCCCTGGTTCTGAGGATTACCCAGGGATGGAATAAACCATCAGGAATTGCGGGCATATCAGTCAAAACAGGTTCCTACCTGGATGCCTCCGCACCATTGGATTGTGCAGTGGTTTTTCAAACCGTGTCCCCAGAGGTGTCTCTGGGACTATCGGGGGTGTGTATCGGGCCTGTTCGATGGAGGGGGCTCTGACACCTAGAGCTGTCACCTTAAAAAGTCTGTTTTATACATTGGGCTTTAGCATAAGATGTTCAAAAATTGGCTTCTGCTTTAAAAGTTTGGAACTGGTGCAAAAATGCAACAGCAGGGCCTCTGGGTCTGTTGGGCGCTCATTGTTGATCACCTGGTCGCAGCATCGGGACCACGCAGGTGGGCGTCACTGCTTCGTGGAGTGAAGCTCTGGAGGGAAAGGTGGACACGGGACAGCCCCACAAAGACCATTTCAGAGAGGGACTTCAGAGAGGGCCCCGCTCAGCTGAGCCGGGAGGGTTCCGTATGCTTGGCAGGTATGTTTCTGAAGGAGCAAGTGAGTTTTGTTAACAGGGAAGGTGGGGCTTCCCTGATGTTCAGGATTTGGGGCCCGAGGGCAGCGGCACCTGTCACTCGGAATCCGGCTCTGAGTGGGAACCATGCTCGCCCCCTGCAGAGGGCGGCCACCCCTAGAATATGGACGCAGCACACCCCTCCCCAAGCAGGTGCGTCCGGGAAGCTCAGCCCTTCCAGGTGGTCATTGTGTTGGGAAGAGGCTGTGTGGAGGGGGCGGATGTTTTGGGGGGGCATCATCTCGAATGTGGTCCTTTTTAAAACTGCTCCAGCTCTGGGCTCTTTCTGTGGCAGGTGGGGGTGGGGGGCTGCCTTGTTCCATCAAAATCAGGGAGAGTGCTGTGAGGTCTGGAGATTTTCTGAGGTGGGGATGCTCTTCACGGAAGGGGCAGCGTACCACAAGAATGGTGGTGATGGCATTCTTAAGAAGCCCCCCATCCCCGCCTGGAGCTGGGGCTGTCTGCCCTGAAGAACCCTCATTTCCAGAGGTTTTGTTGGCCCTCAGCAAAAGTGGTGATGCTGGGTCCAGGAGGAGTTGTTGAAGCATGGACTTCGAGAACTCAAGACAACTCCATTAAGACCTCATATTTCTCTCTCTCTCCCTCCCTCCCTCCCTCTCTCTGTCACACACTGTCTCTCATTCGTGTCTACAGAGAAACCGACCTTAAACCCACAAGGCATCAGACATTGCATCTTTATGACACAAAATGAAACAAGCAAAGATCCAGTCCTCTCTGCTGATGCTCCCGCCCCCACCAGCTGTTTGATTTCTCTTTGTTCCCCTCCAGCCCCTGCCCACAGGATAACAAATGTTTACACGCCTGGAGTCATGGGCACTTACCATCTTGTGTTTGGCATTTGTTGTTGAACATTTTCTGCGTGGATCCCCATGTTGAGACGTGGTCTTCTCCGTTACTCTCTTTGGGGGGGCCCTCTTTGTTTTAAGCAGCAGTGCTCGAGTGGGTAATTCTGGGCCCATATACCATGAAAACAGCACATGTAGACCAAGGTGCCGGTAGATTAGGATTTTTGCAGCAGAGTAGATAAAGGCTGCCTTGATGTGTGGGCTTGTCTGTTCCTGATGGAGCATCGTTTGTGGATACCAAGTGGGGAAATGGTCAGAGCACTGGGCGGCTTTCTGGACTGATGATAAAGTCCCCATTCATTTTGGTCCCAACAATTCAAATAATGTTGGGAAAGGGGAGTGAACTGAAGTTTACATTGGTGCAATCTATGCAGGATTGGCCAAACACGTTTGGGCCCTGTAAATGATTGCAGGGGGTGTTTTCCATTCCTTTCTAGGAGCCAGGAGGGTGTCAGGTGCTTCAGAAAGTATCTCTGGGAACCTCCCTGGGCACTGTGGAAGCAGGCGCGAGAGGCCTGATTTACTCAGGGGCCGATTCCAATTTTTATGTGCTCACTGAAGCAGGTCACCCATGGACCTCCAAACTGGATTCAGGTGGAATGTTTTACCACTTCCTGGTACAAAACCTACCTTTTAAGGATACTCTGTGATTTAGATTGACCTCGAGTTGGCCCGAATTAACGAGGCTGACTGCCCGAGGACGTTTGGGTGCTGGATCTATCTACACGGTAGTGCTTTAGAACTGCCTTTCCTAACTGTCGGGAAAGCTGTCAGCAGGGCTGTGTGGTGTGCAGACCCTGCAGCACCGCGGGTCCCCAGGGCTGGAGCGCCTGGCGGCTTCTGGAGGTCCCTAACCTCTTTGCCGAAGGCACCGCTGGCATGATTTGGGGTTTTGTGATAGGCAAGGAAAGGCAGATGGAGTCTCTTTAGAAAGACTGAGGTTTCTAACTCTGGGCTCCAGGCACTTGCTCCACAAAATAGAAATTGTCTTCAGGACCAAGTGGGAGCCAAAAATTGGTTTCTTCTCGCCAGGTGTCATTTCTTCATCTCCGACTCAGGCCAGGTCCTCAGTGGGCACAGAGGGGCAGCCCTGAAGTACACGGGGGCCCTGCCACCCTCCAGGGACTTTCAGGGGGCGGCAGTTCTGACATTCTTTGTATTTTGAGTACCTGTCACATGTCAGGCCCTGAGATCACCACCCTGGAACGTGCCCCTGCAGACGACCCCATGGCTCTCTCTGCAGCCTCTGCCCCACGCAGTCCGCAGCAGTCAGCGAGCCTGTAATTATTCTGTGATTGTTTTCCATGTGTTTCTCTCCCATGTCCCCTGCTATTACTGGGCTTCATGAAGATACGAGTCATGTCTGGTTTGTTCCCTATTAGGTCCTGACCCAGCACCTGGCCCACAGTGGTGCTTAATACATACTTGCTGAATGAAGGAATGACCTCACCTCATCTTCACAACAATCCCAGCAGGGAGCTCCTAGTTTTCATCATTCCTCCCCATTTTACACATTGGACAACTGAGGCTCAGAGTTAGGGGATCTTGCTCAAGGTTACAGAGCTTGAGCTAAGATTTGAGGTCTGTACAGCTCATGCTAGGAACACAGGCTGGGGACAGTGAGCAGTTTCTAACTAAACTCAAGACAGATACAGCTTTTTTGATGGCTCAACTTAAAAAAAAAAAAAGAGGGAGGAATTTGTTCAAATAACAACAGTGAAAAATATGCTCCCTATGGGTTAATTTCCTCACTCCTCCTGCCTTTCCTGAGGATTGGGATGAAGGAGTATTTCCCCAGCCCTTTCGGAAAGGCAGACCCTCCTTTCCTGGCGAAGGTGAAATGCTGCTGTGTAAAAAGCTGGGTGGAAAGTTAATTACACCCTGGTTTGTTCAGCTGTGGCCAGAGTGACCTGTGGGCCCTAATTACAGGGCTTGGGCTGCGTGGAAGCTGGCACCTTTGCCAGCCTTGTTCCTGTCTGCTGGCTGGCCAGAGCTTGCCTTTGTGTGCCTGCTCAGGCCCTTTCTTGCTCCAGCAGCATGAGTGGGGCCCCTCCCTGCCTTAGTGCTTGGGGTGCCCCTCGTACTGGTTCCATTTGGGCAAAACAGAGTGGGTGCACGGGCCAGCCGCTGGATGATGCCCTGCCAAGTGCACAGGTGCAGGGCGCGAGTTCCTCCTGCCCGTGGGGAGTGCTCACAGAGCCTTGGTGTCAGCCGGCATCTCGCAGTGCAAAAGGCCTGGGGGCTTGAGCACAATTAATATCCCCGCATCAAGACCCTTCCTGCATGCAAACAGCGTCCGCTCAGAAAATGTGGAGTTGAAAAAAAAAAGCCTGCTTACCTTAGCCACGCAATGTATAGGACCAGGAACAAACCCAGGAAGCAACATTCAAATATTTGGAGAGGACAGACAAACAGAGTCAACCACTAGGGGCCCAAAGGGACTTAAATGAATGAAAAGGCAGACCTTGTTCTTGAGTGGAAAGACTTCTGTATCAGAAATACATCAATTTCTCTTATTAACCCATTAACTTAATACTAGCCAATGAAAGTGACAGTAGGATTTATTTAGAAATGGGCAAGCTGATTCTAAAGTTCCTAAGGAAAAACAGGCAGGCAAGGGTGGGAAGGAAAATTCGAAAAAAAGAGGAATGATGGGCAGGCCTGGTAACTAGATCAGATTTTAAAACACATTCTGAAGCTGTAGGATTCTAAGCATTGTGGGACAGATGAGGGAAATGGAAAAGAGATCAGGAGTGGACCTGAATGAAGCTGGGAACTTAGCATATGAGAACGGTGTCATTGCAGGTCAGTGGAGGACAGAAAGATCGCCCAGCACCTGGAATTGGGGTGGAGTGGTGGCCATCCTGAAAAAGGAAGCTAGATCCCTCGTGCCTCCTAATGCCAGAACAAATCCCAGATGGATCAGAAATCTAAACATAAAAAGGAAACTTAAAAATACTGAAAGAAAACATAAGTGAGCATTAAAAAAAATAGTATCAGAGTGGGGAAGCCTTTTCTAAATATAACCCTAAACCCAAAAGCCATAAAACAAAAGACAGAAATATTCAACTACATAAAAATAAAACACTTCTGCATTGCCAAAACTGCAGTAAATCAAACTGAAGACACACATCACAGGCAAAAGCTCTTTCCCTTAGTGTGTAAGGAGCGCCTACCAACACTGAGAACGTACCCAATAAGTCAGCAGAGGAGTGGGACGAAGGCCCGTCTGCCCGAAGCCAGCGCCCGCTCAGATTGGTCGGTGCCACACTAGTCTTTAGATATTTTTTAATATCTCCCACGTGCACAGGACAGAAATGGAACCAGATGAAGAAACTGGAGTGGGATTTTAAACAGTGAGGAAGGTTCAGAACCTGCTTTACCATTCAGAGAACTGTCCATTTAAACCGCAGGAAAACACCACTCTTGGCATACCACATTGGCCAAGACCAAAGTGCTCGCCAGCCTGTCGCGCTGGTGAGGACGTGCATCCTTGATGCCAAGGCTTGGGGTGCTGTTCTTCCCTCTGTCCCAAGGGCTGCGTTGGCCTGTGGCTGGAACACGTTGTAGGTGCTCGATAAATATTTGATGAGCTTGTCCCTGGAGGCGGCAGCCCCTGAGAGGGAAGGAGGTGGCTGCAGTAAGGTATATGGTGGCAATGCCATGAGTGAGGGGCTCTGAGGTATGAGATGGCAAAATAAAAGCTCCAGGAAGCATGCCTGGACATAGTAGGTCTTCAGTTAATGTGTAATCAGAAGAGGGTGGTAGAGAAGGAAGGGATGGTTTATTTGTTCAGCAAATATTTATCAAGTGTGTGCTATGTGTGAGGACTCTTCTGGGTGCTAGGGGTGTGGAAACTGCTTATTTAAATAAACGTTGACTCTTTGGAGAAGGCACTCACTTCACAAAAGCGTTCTTTTTTGATTTTGCGGGGTGAGGCAATTATTTATTTATTTATTTATTTATTTTTAATGGAGGCACTGGGGATTGAACCCAGGCCCTCGTGCATGCTAGGCATGCCCTCTACCACTGAGCTATACCCTCCCCAGCAAAAGCATTCTTTGATTTGTAAGATGAAGTGCCGGGGTGCCCTTCGAATAGCTGCCTTCCCCAGTGCCTTCCAGAGGTGTTTCCATGTACAGAGATGTCACTCCCCACAGCTCTTCGGGAAGATGCTGACTCTGTGTGTCCACCTGCTAGCGCATTGCCATTTGGGAGGGTGGGTGACTGGCCAGCCTGGGTCTGTCTGGTGGTTGGTGAGAGTGGAACCTTCCCTAAATTGTCTGCTCCCTGCCCTCTGTGCTTGGGGCTGCGGCTCTACCCGGGCGGCTGTGCTCTGGCTCCTTGTAGTGCTGTGGAGGGAGCTGTTTCGCAGGTGCTGGTGAAACGTGCAGGTTTACAGAACGCGCCCCCCTTGCCTTGATTATGCAGAGCAAGCACTGCTGTTGCACGGTTGTGCCCGTGGGTCTTTCCAAAGTCAGATACCAAATCGAAGGCAGGGGTCAAGGTGTGAAGAGCCCACATTTCTTTTGGTTTCCATGGGAAAATAAGTGTCTCTGTGTAAGCCCTGGGGTTTCTCCAAAAGGAGGGACGCTTTTACTTTCTTCCCACACAGCCAGCCGGACCACCATGCTGGTTTTCTGAATCATTGTGCCCGAGGGTAGGCCAGGGTGGAATCCAGGTGTGGTTCCTGACACAGGAGTGTTTCTATGCAAGCATCCCTGGGCTGAGCCTCGGTGAGTGGACCCTGGAGATGCTCTGGGGGAGTGGGGGGGATTGAACTGTCCTTCCCACGCTGGACCCTGGTTTCTGCACCTTTCCTGGCAGCAGCCAAAGCTTCTGTTGGCTTCCTGTTGTTGGGTCCAGAATATACACCCACCAGGATCTCAAGGTCCTTGGAGGAAAAGGAAATCCTACACTGGCCCTCAGGCTGGGTGCTTGTGTATTCCTGGTGTGGTCTGGGTCCTGCCTGCTGTCATCCATTGCACTTAGAAGATTCCATAGGGTACATGTCTCTTCAGCAAATAGTGTTCCCATACCTACTATATGCCCAGGGCTGTGTGTGTGTGCGTGCGCGAGTGTGAGAGAACCTGTCAACAAGGCATGTGCAGTCTAGCTGAGAGATGAAGTCGCCATGATCCTTTGGGCTGCCTGGCACATAGTAGGTCCTCAGTTAATGTTCAGTCTACATAGACTCAATTCAAACTGATAAGCAGATAAAAGAAGATTCATTGGTTCAAGGAACTGAGAAGTAAGGCTGGTTTCAAGCTTGGTCCCCCAGGGACATGCCCCAGGGCTATCTCCACAAAGCCCATCACCATGTGTGGAGCATGTATCTCTTACCTCTGGGCTTCCACCTTCCCAACTCAGCCTCACCCAGAGAAAGAGCAGCCTCTTTCTAATCCTGAGGCTGAGTTCTGGTGGAGCAACCATGACCAAGACTTACCCTCTGAAGGCATCACTGTGGCCAGGGGGAGAAAGACATGCATATTAGCTAGTTCTGGGTGGGGGCAGCTCCATACAGACCCCTGGGACTGAGAGTTGGGGAGGGGCTTTCCAGGAAGGTGGCCAGGAAATACTGTCTTCTTTAGCAGGAGGGAGTTACATGCAGGCACCCATGAGGCAGTAAAATACTTTAATCAAATGCCAGATTGCTGGGTATTGATGATCAAGTCCATTCACTGTGCTTTGATAGCATCCAGTCATCGCATCCCAGAATTTTAAGGAAGCAGATTTTTCCAAAGATCATCTAGCTCAGCAGTTTCCAGCCTTGTCCTCAAACCCTCATACTCCACTGCAGCCAGTATCTAAAGCAGATAAATGCATAGTGCTCTGTTAAGGAGTGTGGGAGGTTCTGAACTCCGCCTACTTGCCCACTAACCCCCTCATGTCCTCTCCAGCCTCCTCTTCAGAAGCCCTGGGCAGTCTGAAAGCACTGATTGGGCTGGGCTCTGTAGCAAGGGGGACTGACTGGTCCAGGGTCACCGGGGAGGTGGTGGCTTGGCCGCTGGCCCCAGGGGGTATCTGATAGTGCAGCCCCGAGGCTGGACAGAGGACTGGTGCTGGCTGCTGGTCACTCACATGTTCTCTGATGGGTGGCCCTTTGTGCAGGTCCTGCTGGCTCACTGACTGTCTGTCTGCAGGGGCAGCCCCCATCAAGCTGACCACATTTGAGTTCTCCAGACTCAGAAACTTCACTCCATTTGGACTCGACTTTTTCTTTGTTTGTCTCGTGTGGAGAAGTGCCTTTGGCCCTTGAACTGTTACAAACTTCGTGGAAGTTATGCCCCCACTTTGGGGGTCCCCCAGAAGCCAGCCCAGCCTCCCATCCCCGAACTTCTACCTCTTGGTCCTTTGAGGGCAGAGCTCTGGGAGAGAGGCGCACCATGCCCTGGTGGCATCCACCGGCTACTGGGCCTCCCCGGACATCGTGGGCAGGCCTGGGGCCGGTCTGGAGAGGCAGCTGTGACATCAGTCTGCTGTGCTGTATGTCTGCAGCCACATTCCGGGATACCCGGTGTTACCATAAGTCACACCATCCGCCAGCGTCAGGGGCAAGGAGGGGTGCAGCCCGAGTATTCCAGAGACTCAATAACAAGATATTTTCCTTATTCTGCAGGTATTTCAGTGATAAATTCTTGCCCCCATTGTGTCCATGTAAAGCTCCAAATCTCAGTGTCACCGGGCAAACTCAGGGACAGTTTTGTGGGGCTTCTGTCGAGTCACAGCTCCTCCTTGCCCATCAGGAGCCACAGTTTCATCAGCCCAGCGCTCCTTGCCCCTTGCTACCAGCTCTGTCACCGATGGTCACGGTACACAAAGACCAAAGCCCCTCGGAGAGGCCCTGGTACTTTTCTCCTGGAAGGGCTGGTGCTAATTCCGGATCCTGTCGGGGCATAAAGATCTGAAGATTGTGTTCCCTGAGTAATCAGTCTCGGTTACCTACAAGGTGATGTTTGAAAAGCTTTGAGAAGAAGTGCCTGCAGGTGAAGAGAGGGGTAGCCTCCAGCTGGATCCTGACCTGGTTCGGGGGTAAAAGAGACAGCGAGGGGGGAACTGTCCTACCAGAGTCCTTTATTAGAGCTGAAAACTACTGATGACCTGTTCCTATGCCCCTTAGCCTACAACTCCAGGCACCCAGAAAAACAAAGCCAGCTACCAGTCAAAGGGAACAGTAGCAGCCCTGACGTGTATTCATTCATTCACAGAATGATTGTTTTAAGGACCTACTATGAGCCAGGAACTAGTCTAGACCCGGCGGGTAGAGTAGTGAGTGAAACAGACAACCGTTCCTGCCTACCTGGAGCTTACATTTATAACACCTAGCCCTTACCCGACTTTGGCCAGGAGATTCTTAAACGGACCTGTCTGTAGTTATTTGGTTCTGCAGAACCGGTGGGTGCCCTCTGTGGTGGCGCTGTGGTGTGGCCAAGGCCCCGGTCAGCAGTGTGGGAGGGGAGGACCGGTAGCTGGTTCCCGGCCAAAACGGTTAGTGTGCTCAGAGGCTGCGCCAGCAAGCAGGATGAGGAGACGATTGCTCTGTTCCTGGTGTTGCGGGAAAGACCACAGTTGGAGAGAGGTTCAGGGGAAGATGGAGAAGGGGAGGACACAAAATCATGCTTACAAGTTGGGAAGTCAGGATTCTTGGCGGCTAGTGTCAGAAAACTCAAACCCTAATTTGCTTGAACCAAGTAGGGGGATTTGTGGGCCCTTATAAATAGAGATTCCAGTTGTAGGGAATAGCTTCAGGCATGGCTGAATCCAGGAACTCTGCCGAAGGCCTTGGGACCCAGTCTTCCCGCGTCTCCTGGCTCTGATGAACACTGTTGGCTTTTGGCTCAGGCTGAGCTGAGTGCTCTGAATGGCAGACCCAGAGATCCTCCCTGGAAGAAACCAGAGTGCTGCTGGCAGAAGCAGCGGGTGCTGGATGCTCTCAGGGAGAAGCAGCCCAAAGAGGGAAGGAACTTGGGTCATTTAATCCCAGGCAGCAAAAATCCCAGAGTAGGTGACCAGACCTCAGGGTTAGGGAAGAGCTTGGCCAGTCCCACCAGTTCAGAACTGTCCCAGCCTGTTCAGAACAGAACATGATGGTGATCCAGGGGTTGGTATTTTTACTCTCACCTCTGGAGGAGACGTATTAATGGAGAGGGCTGCCCAGTGGAAGCTCTGGGCAAAGCTGTGTGCCACACATGGTTGGGAATGAGATATCTGACCCCTCTTTCCATTAATCTTGGTACTCCAAGGGACAGACTGAGACTAATGGTAGAGGCCACCCATTTTGGCCCACATATAAAGAGCAACTTTCTGATGGCAAGAGCCTTTAAAAACCTGGTGATGAATACATCAGATCACGGCAGGGGTAGGGGAGTGGGATGGGGAGGGTGTCAAGGAGCTGGCAGTGGTCTATTTTTCAGGTTCCTCCAAACTCCAAGATCCTATGATTGGCATCCCTGAAATGACACCCTAACACAGAAAAATAAAGCACACTCCCAAACAAAATGAGAAACCAAGCAAATTTATCTCCTGCTGGCTGGGGCATGCGATTCAAAGAATGCAGCCAGCAGGGGACCACCCTCCCTCCCCTCGGGCTCGCACCCTGGGCCTCGCCTGGCCTTGTAGCTGGCTTGGTGGAGAGTGGGAGAAACCACTGTGGTGCTGCGGCAAAGGCTTGGGGCTTATGTGGAGGCTTCGGAACAGGAAAAGAGCAGGGAAATCTGAAGTTTAACTTCGGCACTGGTCTAAAATAAAGCTAAACTATTGGTTGAGCGTTTTGGCAGTGTTTTGAAACACCGTGTGCCAGCTCAGGGGAAAATATATACGGGGGATTATAAAATGCTTCATTTTGTGTTAAACGGTTTTATTTTGGAGTTGACTGGCTAGAATTTGGCTGCCTTTGGAAATGACATCATTGCTCTGGGAGGGGGGCATCTGGGAAAACTGAGGCTGGGAGGCAGCTGTGCAGGTGGGGGGATGGCGGCTGGCTGTGGAGAGTGTTTGTACTCTGGCCCCTCCTCCCACGCCCGCCACCTTGGGGGCTGGAAGTGGTTGGCTGTGCACATCAGTGCTGCTGAGTGACAGGCGGTGATGAGGTCAGATCTGCTGGAGCCGGTCTGACCCCTCCAAGAGCAGGTAGGAGCTGAGGGGTGAGGAGGTGGGAGGAAGGTGGCTGAGGGGCGTAGGAGGCTGGGGAGGAGAGATGGTTGGCATCTGCCTGTGGCCTCCCAGCCTCTTCCCAGCATCTGTTCCCAGAGCATCTGCAGCCTGTGCTCCTCTCCTCCTGCACTTAGAATGAATCCATCCTCCTGACCTTGTCTTGCCTCTCCCGTCTTCCTCTTCCCGCTTGCTTCCTCCTCTTGAGCCTTTGGACAGACATGCTTTTTCTCACCACAGGGCCTTTGCACCACTCTCTCCTCTACCTGGAGGTACTTTCACTTCCTTCTGGGTCTCAGCTACCCAGGGTGGCCCTCTTTGACACCCCCTCACCCCAGCTAAAGTTGCTTGCCTTTACTCTCCGTTAAATCATCCCATTTGATTTCCTTCAAGGCAGCTCTTATTATTTCCAAATTTCTTCTTGACTTGCTTGGGGATTACTGTCTTTGCTACCAGAAAGTGACCCTTTTGAGAACAGTGTCCATCGCTCCCTTTTTCATGCCTGTGTCTGTCTCTGGCCTTGCACAGGGCCTGGTGCACAGTAGGTGTTCAGGAAATATGTATTGAATGATTTGTTAGAAGTGGCCAAGGTGGTGCCAAGTTGTTCCATTTGTCACTCCCTTGGATGGCTGAGTACCAGGAGTTCTCATGGATGGTCTCTTCTGGTCTGGAGAGAAGCCTGCTTCCTCTCAAATTCCACCAAACCACCTGCCCCTTACCCCTCCTTTCTTGCCCCAGAAACTGTTCTTCCCACCTGCTTCCTGGGACCATAAAACAAACCAGGGGGTGCCTTCTGCTCTTCCAGGGGAAAGGGACATTTTGCATTTGGGACCTTCACAGTTTGTTATAAAGTCCCTACTATGCGCTGGGCCCTGGCTAGGTGTCAGGGATAGAGCAGACTCCTGCCCTCAGGAAGCTTTTGTTCTGCAGAGGAGACAGATCATGGCGATGTTAAGTAGATAAATGCGTAATGACAGTCTGGGTCCCTTCCCTGTAGTTCTGCAGAGCGTGGGAAACTCCTAAGGCTCCTGGGGGTGGGATTTGAGAAGCACTAATGGAGTGGCAACTCCATTCATTGGAGGGGGGTTTTAGAAGGGGTTGATCTCGTGGGGTCATGCCAGGACTGATTGTCTTCCCCGTGGAAGGACTGGCAGAGTTGCAGGGAGAAGGGCAGTGACTGGGTCACAGAGGGTAGGGGCTGAGGACTCCGGTGTAGGGGAGTGAGGGATGAAAAAGGCGCTGTCCCCTGACTGCCTTCGCCGCAGGCTGCTTGTCTTGTAACTGATTTTGAAACTCTCTCATCACTCTCACTGATGCCGTATTTTACACTGCTCCCTCTGACGTCTTTTTATCACAGTCTTAACAAACACCTTGTTGACATATTTACTTAAAATCTGTGTAAAGGATACCCCCTTAGTCAGGGTCCCCACAGAAAACAGATGGCACACTCAAACAGGGCGATCGAGGAGCATTTACTAAGCGCTGTTATGGAGCTGGGTGGGGCGAAGGGAAGCCAGCAGGGGTAGGGGAGCACTGGGGACATCCCAGTGATGCTGGAGAACCTAACAGGGTGAGGGGAGCAGCGTTTGCTGGAACCTGGAGAGAGCAGCCAGAGGACAGGGCTGCCCTGCAGGAGATCTCCCATGACCTGTGAGCTTGCTGGGAGAATAAATACCCCAACTCTGCTCCCTCTCAGCCTCCAGTCTCTGCCGGACCTCCAGCTGAACCCAACAGGAAGCCCCAGGTTGAGCAGGCTGTTGGTGGAGTGGGTGGACGAGGTGGAGGGTGGACCTGGAGGGGCCAATGTCCAACGCCCTTTGCATCACCCCGCCCCAGGAGCTGGCTTAGATGCTGCTGAGAAGCCAGATTTTGGAGATTATCCCCGATTTGTAAAAGGGGGAAGTTTCCTGTGTGGATTTGTTTGCAGGAATACGAGCCACACGTTTGTCTCAGAGCCTTAGGGCCTTGGCCGGTGGGTGGCGGTTTGGCGTTTGGTTTTCTTTTTGTAGGATGTGGTGTTAGTCAGCGATGTGGCCTTGCACTGTAATGCTGCAGATTATGGGCACAGAGGAGCAAATCTCTCAGACACCAGGCCCGGCTCCTGGCAGGTGTAGCTGTTCAGATCACATCCTGTGCTGCCAAAACTTTGTTATTTGCATTGATGGAGAATTGAGTAGGTTGTCATTCCGATCGACGCCCTTTACTGCTGAAGTACTGGAAAAATTGGCAAGGAGGGCACTCGGTGGCTGCCCCCCCCACCCCAGTGTCATTCCATTTACAGCTTCACTGGGGACAATGGCAGGGGAGAAGTCAAGGAAAGCAGGAAGGTCAAGGATGCTTCTGAGGAGCCTCTTTGTTCATTATGTATTTATATCGCACGTGGTTTCCATCCGCCGGCTGCGCGGCTCCTGGGACCCCAGAGGATAAGGCAAGGAAACCTAGGCTCTGAGCACCAAAGCTATTTTTATTTGTGCGCAGGGCAAGGTGACGCGGCTGCTGCCGGCCGAGGTTCAGCTCTCCCTGACACACAGAATTGGATATTAAGGTGGAATTAGAAGCTTGAGTCCGAGGCCATCCCTTGTGAGTGATGCACTCAGGATGGCATTATGACTTTCCAAACTGCTTTTGCAGAGAGCAGCCAGGGCAGATGAAGTAGCCATTTTGGGGGACAACCCTAGTCCCTCCGAGTGGCCCTGATGTTGGTCTGCGAGTCGATGGTGAATTGTTCGTTTCCCCAAGTCCTCTTCCTGTTGTTTCTTTTTTCCGTGACACTTTCCCAACTGGACATTCATAAGCACTACCTTTTCTCCTCAAAGCTTTGCAGCATCCCCCTGGCTCACCCACCCGGCCCCACCCCGACTTATCACTGTGGAATGTCCCTGTGTCTCTGATGACTCGCGCGCTGGTCCAATATTGTCAGCATTGCTTCACCTTTAAGTGAAGGGTGGATGAGGCTTTCTGCCACTTTTTATTTAAAACAGGTTTTTAAGACATTATTAAATACCACTAATGTATAAATGTATTCTATTTGTAAAAATTTCAGATACGGATAAGGCGAAGGCTTCCTTCTTCCTGTCCCCCACCCCCAAGTTAATTGCAGACACCATGCTTGGCTGGCTTGCTTTAAGACCTTCTCCTAAAGATTTACATAATACCATGTTTCAGAGATTCTAAGATACACTGTAACATTTCTGAAATTGAGATGAATCTTAAAATTAATGGCCCGTCATGGCTTAATTGACAGTGTTTTCTGTTTTGCTTTTTTAGTGGTGCATAAAATAATGGTGCATTTTACAATCTATGGTTTCTTGGATTTGATGTAATGTGGTGTATGTGTATCCATAGAGACAATGTTATATTGATTTTTGATTAAAAAATAAATGATACCATATTGGATCTATCATTCTGCAACTTGCTTTTTTTCCCCACGAAGTACTATGCCTTGGAGGGTTTTCCATGTTGGTATAGAGATCTCCCTTATTCTTTATTCACTGCTTTGTGGCATTGCGTAGCATGGATGGACCATGGCTGTTTCTAATTTAGGATGGGCATTTAGGTTGTTGCTGACTGTTTGCTGTAGCAAACATTCTTCTACACTTTTTCCATGGTTGGTGGAGAGAAGGGGGCATTGCTGGGCCCAAACATTATTCTGTTCCATTCCTTCCCCATTCCATCCTGTCCCATCTCATCTCATCCCATTCCATCCCATCCTCTCTCATTCCCTCCCATGTCCTCCCATCCTCTCCCATCCCATCCCATCCCATCCCATCCTGTCCCATCCTATCCCACTTCATTCCATCCCATCCCCTCCCATCCCCTCTCATGTCATTCACAAGCGTTATTTCAGTACTTACTTGGTATCATATACCGCGCCAGATCAGTTCTGGGGCTTGAGGTATCTACAAAAAGGAGTCAGATTCCTGCATCCTCAGATGCTTAGAGTCCAGTTGGGAGACTAGCTATGATATTAGACTTGGATCAAAATTCCACAGCACCCTAAGTTAAGCCTGGGGGTGAGGGGCACAAATATTGGTGTGGTTCAGGGGAAGACATTTCAGCCCTCATTTTATACTCATTCCGTGGTCCGCTCAGGCTGGTAAGCCCCTCAAGAATAACAAGAAGAATGCCTTGTACCAACGCGTATCACCCCTTGACTTACCTGGGGCATACATTGGAATCTTCTGAAAGGATTACTTAAGGCTGACATGTGTTTGAGTTGTTATGGGGGTTCCCCCTCTTGTTTTCCCACCCTGGACCTGAGTAGGGAGACAAGAGCCCCCCCCCCCCCCAATCTGTCTGATGGCACCTGGTCTGCTCTCCATGAAGGTGCTCTGTCTTCTGTCACCAGGGATGCAGAGGACATGGGGCCAGGGGCTTGGAGGTGTTAGAGGTAGATGGAGCCTCCCTGCCAACGCCTGGGGACTTTTGAACAGAAAGCGCCTGGAGGGCTGTCCTGGAATGGCCTCAGGCAATGCTTTTCAAACTTTTAAGTGCATACGGATCAGCTGGGATCTTGTGAGAATGTAGGTTCTAATTTAGCAGGTCTGGGAAGGGGAGGGGCCACGATTCTGCATTTGTTACAAGCTCCCAGGGGATCGAGATGCTGCAATCTGGGTACCACCCTTTGAGTGGCAAGGACTTTAGGACCGCCAGGCAAACTCTGAAGGCAAGAAGGACCTGGGAAGTGGGGAAGGAGAGTTTTGATGGGAGCTGGGGCTTTCTAGGGGCCAAAGCTGGACCCATCTGGCCGATCTCACATCTTGGGACCAGAGGTTATCTCACTTTGCCCTTTTGGCACCCTGCTCTGCAGCACTTGTGCAAGTCAAGACGGGGTTTGTTGGTTTGTTTACAGCTGGTGGATTTGTGCTAGAATTTCCAGCCTCGAGGAGGCATGTAGAGTGGGTAACCCTTCGTTCTGGGGGTCTGTGCCTTGCTTTGCAGGACATTCAGCTCCCCTGGCCTTGCCCACTAGATGCCAGTAGCAACCTCCCTGATTCTTGCAGCTCTTGAAAAAAAACGCCCCGAAGGCCAGGCAGTGCTGCACCCAAGCTGAGCCACTGAGCTGGGCTCAGCCCTTGTTGAGGGCAGGGACAGTAGCCAGGTCTCTATGTCTCCAGTAGCTGGCACTGTGCCTGGCACGGAGTAAGAGCTTTGATCGGTGTGTGTTTTACGAAGGAAGTAGCGTCCTGGACACTTAAGGGGGCTGCAAGTTATAATCATCCCTCCCCGCTTCAAGGAAAGAAAGTCAGGAGGTGTGCCCCTGCTTATACTGGGTAGGGGGCACCATCCTGACCTTGAGGACGAGCACGAGGACATAGGACCCGGAAGTGACGCAGCGTGCTGAGGTTCATGTCTGTTTCCTCGGTTTTCCCTGACACTCCGAGGCTCCACGGGAAACGGCTGCTGAGCATTTGGGTTTTCGATATTTTTCTGGGCTGAGCTGCTGGAAGATAAGGCCTGTCTTGTTTATCGTTGTGTCTTCAGGGCCTGGCACATAGTAGGGCATCTTGCAACTGCTTGCTGGAAGAACGATTTGAATTCACTAGGGGAATCGGCTCATCCCAGGGGCTCAGTGACAATGGCTCCTTTTGGTTAATTGATGATTGTGTTCGTCATGTGAACTGTCACCCCAGAGTCATTCATGCAGGCATTAGTCTATTCATTCCTTCAACAACTGTTTCTTGAGCACTTGCTATGTTCTGGGCACTGTGCTAAGGCAGGGGCAGTCTGCTGAGCAGGATAGGTGTTAGTTCCTTGGTGGAGCTGACAGCAGCAACATTAACCAAGAATCACACAGACAATGGGAAAATCACAGCTGTGGCCAGTGCTTCTAGGGTGGTGCTGTGAAAGTGCTGAGAGGGGCCTCTGCATCTTATCTTTGTGGTGGTGCTGGCAGCAGTGGGATGTCAGGAAGGGCTTCCTGGAGGTGGTGATGCTGGGGCTGAGATTTGAACTCAGTTGCATCCAGATAAGTGCTTAGGGTGCCAGTAGGGCAGGGCCACTCCCATGTGAGAAAAAATTTTTTTCTGCAAGAATTTGATGTAGGGTATTTTTTAAAAAAGCATTAGAGGATGCACAAATAAATACATGAGTCAATAAAAATGTTTTCAAGACTTCCTTTATACTTCATAGTGTAGTGTTTTTTCTCTTTTGAATTACATGAATGTGGTGCCTGTTCTTTTCCATATGTAGGGACTCTAAAAGTCCTGGCCCTGGTTCTGGGATGAGTAAGAGATAAGTGGGTGAAGGCTTATGGGGAAGAGGGCTGCAGACAGAGAGAAGAGCACATGCAAGGCCCTGGGGAAGCGGAGGTGACACAGCATGTTGGAAGACCTGCAAGGTGGCCAGGGTGGTAGGTACTGGTGAAGTGAGGGCTTGGGATCATGTTGAGAGATCTTTTGAGGTCAGATCACACAGGGCCTTGGATGGCATGGGAAAGAGTGGGGATTTTAGACTAAGACTTGTGGGAAGCCATTGGAAGGGATGAGCCTAGGACTGACATGGTCAGATGTTTGTTTTTAAAAGATGACTGTCCTGCCATGTGGAGAATGGATGCCTCTGTGGGACATTCTGGGTTTTGATGATGAACTTTCCTTTGGGGGCCAGCAGTCATGTGGCCTGGGGCCGCCCGAGCTGTGAGGCTGAAGATGCCATTGCGTCGTTGGTTCCCAGGCCATAAGCTCACTCTCTCTGCATGTCTGGACTCCCTCTTCCCTTCTGGGTCAAGCAGACCTGGTCCTCAGAAGCCAGATGGAGTCTGAAGACCTTCGGGGGATGTTTAGATTTCTAAGTCGCTATAAATCTCCCTGAGCTGACCTATTTTTCTTCCATCTTGCTCTTGTATTTTTTATGAATGGATGATAAAAAACGTGGCGGGGTCATTTGTTCTAATTTCCTTCTGACACCTGGACTCCGTTCAGTGGGAGTTGTCCCTCCAGCAGCTTGGAAACCTGCCTCCCGGAGGTGGGGCCCTGGGCCCGATCACACCTGCTCTATCAGGAACATCGGGGCAGCTGAGGCAGGCCCTGGGCCCTCACAAGACAGCGAGCCCCTGGAGAACGTGGGAATGGGGGTTCGATGCCTGTTGGAGGGGGTGGGACTGGTTCCAGCTTCTGTCTGCTTGGCCAGACACGGCGGCAATGACCTGCTTGGAGGTAAGAACTTGAAGGCTCTACCTCATTTGGGACTGCGGCCCCGCCTATCTTAAGGGGCTGCTTGTTTGATGGAAACCAGTTCTTCAAAGACAAACTGTGGTCTCATGTTGGGTGGGGCGTGGTGGTGGGTCAGAGCTCTGAGGGACACGAGCCTCTATGGCCATGAGACCAAAATTCACCTCTTTACTCCAGTGGCCATTTGTGGTCAGGTCTGTCCCTATTTTGCAGCCTGTCTCCCCACTCTGCACCTTGCCACTGTCCTTGAAGTCTGTTGTGTCCTTGCCCAGGCCATTCTCTGCCTGGAAAACCACCCCCCGAGTTTGCGTCCTTGGCAAAGCCAGACCCATCCTTCTGGCCTCCCGGGAAGCCTTCCCTGGCCTCTGAGCGGATGCCGTCCGGCTCCTCCTCTGGGGCCCCCAGCAGCACTTGGCCTATTCCCTTGTTTTCAAAATACATTTTTCTTGTGTCATGCTTGTTAGACAAATTTGCTGTAGATCTATTAAGTAAAGATAAAGCCAAAAGAAGAAAATAAAGTCCAGCCACAATCCAGAGATCCATTGCAATTGTTTTGACAGTCGTCCTTCCTAATTCTCGTTCTGTAATCTCCTTTTCCCCCCGTGTACCTATTGATGGTAAACAGTTTATCATACTGCTGAATACTGTCCTAGACCCCCTTCTTTAATTGGCTTTATGATGTTCCATTTGTCCAGTTGTGCCCAGGTGTGTATCACAATCTGCTTCAGGCAAGACTGGGCACGTCCACCCCAGTGGTCCACCGTGGAAGGGAGAGGACCTTGACTGTCCACCTTTGTTTGCCCGGGGCCTGATTGGAGGCCTCACGGGAAGTGTTTGTTGAATGAATGTATTCTCCTGCATTCTCCTCTCTCCTGATGGAGCCAGAGCTAAGCCTGAGTTTGAGGCCATTTCCTTCTTCCACTCCAAAGACCCTCTCACCTCCTCCCAGAATGGAGACTCCGCAACCCAGTCCTGTTTGACCTTGAAAAGTCCAAAGCTCAGGCAGCAGAGGGGCTGGGGGAGGGGGAGGGGCGTGGGTGGAAAGGAAGGCTGCCTAGAGGTCAGTAGGCTTGATGACTGCTCAAAAGTGGCTTCCAGGCCAGGAGGGAGCTGGAGGGTTCTAGGTGGTCATGTTGCTGCTGCTGGGGGTGAGCAGGAGGGTCCCCAGTATGGGGTGGAGGTGCCTGCAAGGTGGGACGTTCTGGCGCCTGGTGTGTGAGCTCTGAGGAGCAGTTAGCTGGGAGTGGAGCTTCGCCCTGTGTGATGAGACACAAACCTTCATACTCCCTCAGGTCTCCTGGAGCCAGGAACAAAAGCCCTAATTCATTCATGCAGGGATTAAACAATATTATTGCACTCTTTCTACGAATCAGGCTCTACCCTGGTCTCTGCCCCCCTGGAGCCGCAGTCTGGGGAGGAGGGGAGAGGCTTACCAAGCATCCTGGTTTGCCCAGGACTGAGGGCTTCCTGGAATGTAAGATTTTCAGCCCTAAAATTGGGAGAATCCCAGACAAACTGGGAAAGCTGGTCACTGTATTTCAGACATAAACATAGATTCGTATCACCCAGGATCAGGACTGGGAGACTCAGGGTATGGGGGACTCCAGGGGGGACCACGTGTTGCAGGCCTGGTGCACTTAGTGGGAGCTTTACATGGAGTTGTGCATGGATTGTGATGTCTGGAAGGGGTGAGGTTCTGGAAGGGGTTTCTCCCACAGATTCTTCTCCTCCTTCTCAGTTCTTCACACCACATCATAGCCAGGGTGGGGACAAAGGCTCCCTGGGACCTGGGATCGGCCGCCTCTATCAACCTCGAGGACCAAGTCTCCTTTATGAAGAAGAGGGTTCCCCGAAGTCAGCTCTGAAGGGGAGACTTGTTCTTCCCTGGGGACTGCACGGAGTGTACCTGCGGGGCTGACCTCAACGTCCTGAGCCACGGCCTGGGTTGTCATCCGTCCATTTGTTCACTCACTTCTTCACTCAGCAGGTGGTGCCTTGGTGATGCCCTGAGCTCAGGGCCGGAAACACAGGGAGCTGGTAGACACACAACCTTGCCGGCCTATCGCCTTGGGGCAACCTCGGAGCTAGCCTGCTCCAGATTTAAGATTTCTCACCAGGGCTGCTGGTGGGAAGGACTGCATTAAGTCAGCAGAGCCTTATCCATCCCCAGCTGACCTCCCCAAGAACTGGCCCCCCCAAGAACTGGCCCCCAGGGCGGGGGTGGGGGGCTCCCCTGCCAGGCATTTCTCTGGAGCCTTTGTCCCCAGAAGTCTGTGAAGGGACTTGAGAGAATGGAATCTTGCACCATTCTCTTGGAAAAGCCATTTGCCCATTGAAATGCAATTTACTTCTGAAAAGAGAAAAAAGACCAGAAGGGCCACCAGGGTGAGAAGGTGTTTGTGGGACGCACCAGCCAACTTCCAGTGTGGAGGTGAGGTCCCAGGAAGATGCAGGGCTGGGCTGGACACATGGTCGCCGTCCCCCATGACCCTCCACATCCTTGATGCTAAATGCTGTTGTGCCAATCAATTGATTTTTATTCCTTAACGTGCTTTAAAAAAAATTCAATAAAGGAAAACCCCAAGCTGACAACGTAATAGATAGTACGGTTCAAAGAGAATAATTAAAAAAAAAAAAGCTATGGAATTTTTGGAGGGGATGTCTTTGTGTGTTCCAGTGGCCATGGCCATGGCGTGGTGTAGCAGGCCGCCTCGCATCCTGGTGCGCGCGTGGGGAGGTCCTAAAGGTAAAAGCAGAGCCGTGGCGGAAGGAAAAGGCCCAGCATTGGAATGTGTGTGCTTGTGTGGGTTGGTGTGTGTGTTCCTATCAACACATGTACATATTTATCAAATTACATCTGCTTTTACCTTTAAAATTTTATGAACACGGACATATGGCGCATTATCCTGCCACAGAATGTGCGTGCGTGTGTGTGTATGTGTGTGTGTGTACGTGCACGTGTGCACAGGCAGGCCCGCTCGACACTCCCTCCTCGAGAGGCTGAGAAACTCTTCTGCAGAGGAGGGCCCTGGAGCGCATGGGGCTGTGGGTGAGCTGACCTCCCCAGGGCCCCAGCCTGGCCCTTGGCCCACCAGGCCATGAATACATTTCCATCCATCTCCAGCCCCCATCACCTAGGCAGCTAATTCCTCTGAGCCCCTCTGCCTTATTAAAGTCACAGATCACTTTCCTGAGCTTAACGCTGTCAAGACCGGTGCGCCCCAGTTCAAACCCCCTCCCCGCCGCCATGCAGCCTCTCCTGGAGGGCTGGGGATGGAGGTGTGGGTCCTGCCAAGCCCCCTGCCCCCACCCCGTCCCCTCCTCGGTTTGGTCTGCCCGACGCCTTGCAGTGATCAGTGAGGTCGCCTCAAGATTCCTTCAGTAAAGCCCTTGGCAGGGAGACAAGGGCCGTCACAGCTGTGCTGCAACAGACTGGCTTCCAGAGGCGAGGACGGGGCCGGCCCACTCAAAGTGGCTCCTCGGCAGAGGGGTGCGAGGCTGGCTGCTGGTTCGGAGAACACTCCTCCCGTCCCCGGCTGCCGTGGCCTCCCCCGTTATGAAATATGGATGGTACCAGTTCCAGCGTTGGGAGACTCGCTGGCAGCGCCGAGCGTCTCCAAAGGCCCGCCTTGTGCATGCACCTAAACACTTCACTGAGCAATCTGTCAACATGTCAGCAACACATGTTTTGTAAAAAGCTTCCAGTGGGAGTAATGACTCCCACCAGGACTTCCAAAATGCTTTGAATTCAGCAGATTTCTATTGCGGGCATCCCCTGGGGTGCCTTTTACAATGCCTACATTTCAGAAATTTGAGCCACAGACCCCTGGGGGTTTCCTTTCATAATGCCTCAAAATGTAGGGTTATATTGTTGGAAGTCCCCATGGGGTCTTTATTAATACCTGAATTCTGAGGAACTGGAAATTACACAGGGCACTGCAGGGGCCCAGATCCACACCAGGAAGAAGAGAAAAACTCTGTGGGGAGATTTTTTTTCTTCATGCAAGAGTGAAAGAGAAGAATTTGCTAAAGGACAAAATTGAGTGTGTTTGAGCTTCCTTCATTTAATCTGCCTTCTAGAACGCTACAGTAAAATCTGCGACAGGGAAGGGGGGAAATGACTTTTCTATTTTTAAATCGCACTTTGATATTTTAGGGGCTGGAATATATTCTCTTTAAACACCCAGTGTCGAGGGGTATTGTTTAAAAATAAATTATTTTTCTTTTTGGTAATTGAAAACACCTCCGCCGTACCCCTCTCTCGGGTCTCCCTCTTCCTCAGAGCTGTTAAACTCCTGTCGCGCTCCGTCTCATTATCATTAACTGTTTGGGGTCGGTTTGAGATGTTGGCCTGCTTGCTCCCCTCCCCTCCCTTCTGTGCATTAAAGATGAGAAAATCAACCTTGGAGACAGGCCAACCCCCGTGCGAACTGGTTTCAAACCCTCCTTCCCAGTTGGGGCCATCAGAATAGGAGGTATCGAGGTTGCTGACTACTTTTTTTGCAAGCATTTTTTTGCTGAAGTCTTGAAAGGACAGGGTGCTTTCCTGTCCCCCAATACCCCCTCCCCCCAGCTTCTGCATGTGACTTGTTTCAGCCTCTACTGTCACCTTCTGTACTGATTTTTACAAGTTACAGGGCTTCAACATGTTAAGCATTGGGGTTAATTTCAGCTGCCTTTTTTCCCTTCTAAATCTGGCACTCAGTGGCTTGCTGAAAAGAGGTCCCTTGCTCTATTTCTATTACAGACTCATTGACTGGGACAAGAAAATAACATTGAGAGTGCTAACTTGCAGCAGCCAAGGCCAAGAAATTCTAAGTTGCTGATAAGACCCTCCCTCCTCGCTCCTCCTCCCTCCTGCCTCCTCCTCCCTCCCTCCTCCCTCCTTTCTGCCAGAGTGGCTGGATCACACAGGGGACTCGGGAACTCACATTTTCCCCCCTCGGTGAGACTCCCAGACGGTGCTCAACCATCTGTGGTCCCGTGGGTCCAGAAGAGGGGGCCCGAGGAGGGGGGTTTGCCCATCAGGAGCTGGTTGGGTCAGACACTCAGACAGATCCTCTGCACCCACCCTGAGCGGGCTGATTAATTAAGCGATTGCATCATTGATTCAAGGTTTGTGATTTGGTGCCAGGGCGCTGGCTGGCGCGTTCCTGAGCTCTGCTTCTTTCCCAAGGGCTGTCAGTTGTAGGATCCCCCCTTTTCTTTTTTTTTTTCCAGTTGGATTTTCCTCCTCCCTGCCAACCCTGGGCGGGTGGTGAGGAAAGGAATTGGGCCCTCTGTGATCCAGCCGCCCCCAACCCCCCAGCCAGGAAGCTGTGGTGGCTCCTGGGGTGTCTTGATGGCGTGGGGCTGTGGGCTCACAGCCCCGGGCAGACCCCAGGAGGGGCCTTTTCTCCTCCCAGCAGGCCCCATGGGCTTCAGCAGGGGCCCGGAGAAGAGAGGGCAAGGAACCCTGCGGCGCTGATTTGACATTTTTAGCTGAAGACCTTTGTTCAGACCAATTTCCAAGTAGCTTTGGGTTGGAGTGCATTCTTTTTTCTTTTTCTTTCTTCTTCTTTTTTTTTTTTAAAAAAATTCTGGGCCTATTTTTCCTTTTTCTTTCAAAGCGACGAAATAGAACCTGACCCTAGGAATCCCGGTCTTGCCATTTCTTTCCCCAAGCCACCACCCCTCCCGCCTGGCCAGGAAGGCCTGCGTTTCCCAGCAGCGCCTGGGTCTCGGACCCTCCTCTCCCGCCCACTCGGTCCTCTGAGGGCTGCAGACTCCCACGGGAGGCCGTGTCCCCGCCTGGGGCCTGGTTCTTGCGCTGCGGGGTAGAAGCTGCCATTTTTCTGTCCTCCTTCCTTGAAGAGACTTTGGCCCCATTTTGGGGAGACAGTGAAGTCTGCTCCGATGCATCCATAGCCTCTGACCTCAGGGCTGAGAGCCCTAGAAGTGGGCGGGGAACGGTACAGGAAGAAAATTTAACCCACTTCCCAAGAATACAGACTTTTTCCAGAAGAGGCCTGGGCCATGTGGCAAGAATCTGTAAAATTTTCACTGAATAAAGGTGGCATTATAACAGCACCCCCTCCCCCAAATAACCCAAAACCAAATCCATAAAAACAACCCAAAACGGAACAATAGAAATTCCTTCTCCTTGTGTGCCTCAAAGTAAACACTGGAGACACTGCCTTTGGGAAAGAGGGGATTGCAAACTTAGGTGCTTTAGAAGACCCACCCTACATGCCAAAATGGATGGCAAACCTGCGTCCAGCACTAAACTCCATGCGGTTCCAAAGAGGAAGCGTTGGGGCGGGGGAGGCGGAGTCCATGAGCCCCAGACAGATGTCCAGGGAAGGGAGGCCAGAAAGCCGCCTCTGTGCAGTGATTTATTTTATTTTTTAGATCTATATGCTTTGGCCACGTTTATTTATTTATTTCCAAAGGGCTATTTTTGTCTGCCCGGGCTCCTTTGTAGCAAAGCCCCCTTTTCTAGAATTTCCTCTCCTTTATTAGAGTTACAGCTCAGCTTTGTGCGGCCCCGGGGGAGCCGGCCAGCCGCTGGCAATTTCTCTCAGACACCCAATTACCCCCTGACGTCAGTGCCTCCTCGCCCTGCTCCCCTGGGTGCCTGCATTTTTTCCTTTGTAACACTAATAGCTGACTAGCTAAGTGCCTGTCGGTTCCTTGGCAGAGGAGTTGATTGTGTTTTCGGCTGGATACTAAATCCAAAAACTATGTAAAAATGTCAATAGGTGAGTGCACATTGATTTTGGTTAGTCACAGTGATATTTGAGCCCCTTTGGGAACTCTGTCTGGGGAAGTATTTTACAAGAAAGATAATATAACAGAAAATTACTGGAGCTCCGCGGGTCTCTGGTGGGTTTCTTAGGGGCCTGCTAAATTGCTGTAGAATCAACAAATGCTTTATTAATCTAAATTTGTGGTTTTGTTCTTTCTTCTCTTCAGAAGGTTGGAGTTTTAATGATGCTGGCGGCGAGGCTGGGCGGCGCGGCCGGCACCTTGGCTGCCGGGCTGGGGTACCCTGGCTGGTAATGAACTCCCAGAGGATGCTGGGAGCAGGGCGGCTGTGTTCCCAGCCGGCTTCCTGGGGAATGTGGAGCAGGCGCCCGGGCCTGCCGCTTGCCAGGCTGAGGTCTGTGCGAGCAGATAAAGTGAGGGGCTGAGGGCCTGGAACAGCTGTGCCGGGCCAGGCTGACTGGGAGAGGCTGATAAGGGTCCAGAAGGAGCCCAGGCGGGCGGCGTGGCACCGCCAGAAATCTGACGGGGTATCAGGACTGGCAAAGAAAGTTAAACACAGGGCCGGTTCCGGGGGATGGTTGGCAGACCTGCGGAGAAAGATAATGGTAATTGATGGAATCAAAGTCACAGCACAGCCTTGTGTTTTCTTGGCAATTAATCCCCCACCCCCCAATTTCTAACCCCCTGGCATTCTCAGAGCCCAGGATGCCCCACGAGCAGCCTGCTGGCTCAGATAATCAACACATGCCCTCCTTGCTTTGAGGGGCGGGTGGGAGCCCAGAAGATGTGGCCGAGAAGAGGCACAATTAGAGACTGGGTTCTAAAATATATATTACAAACAAACAAGTCGGAAAAGAAAATCCCACTGAAAAGTTAAGGACGTGTCACTCCGGGAGCTCATCTGGTCTTGCTCTGGAAGGAAAGGAGGAAAAATCGATGTCTTTGTAAGAGTGCCGGGCGCTGTGTCTCCTGGCTGGGCAGGACAATGTGAGCCTGGCCAGGCCCTGCGCGCGCGCGCGCGCACACACACACACACACACACACACACACGCCCGCGCACACGTTCGCACACGCACGTCTCCTACACGATGCTGCCCGGGGAGACGGCGCCGATAATGGGACAGCAGTTTATGCCGCGTAAAGATGTGCCTGCTTCTCCCGAGCGTGTTGTCCTGTCCCCCTCTACCTTTTTTGTCCCTTGAAAAGCAGCCCTTCTTCTCAACAATGGGCCAACCAGGCTGCTGCCACGGGCTCATGCTGCCCGCCTGCTCCGTAGGTGAGGCGTTCAGCCGGCCTTTTGTTGTGCACATGCTGGGACACACCTGCTTGCAGAGATGCACGTGAACGCACAACTCTGCACTCACACCCACTCCTCTGCACGGCCTGGCTTGCTGGCTCCTGAGCGAGTCCTGCTGTGCTCCAGAGAGCCCCCGTGTAGGCTCCAGGATCTTAAGCAAATAAAACACTCCAAAAATTTTCCCTGGGGTCTTCTGAAATTAAAATTAGTGCACAGTAAAACGGTGTGTCCATCCGGCTTGTGAGGCACAGACCTCCGAGTAACTGGAAATGGTGTGAGGGAGGCAGGTGATTCTACCTGGATCCTACTTGGTAGGTAGCTAATAGTAAAGAGAGGAGACCTCCTATTGGAAGGTGACACTGTAAGTTAGAGGGACTTTTGTGTCCCACCCACACATTTTCTGGCCTTTCCTCTTGCTGGGAGCTGCCCTGCTCCCAGCCCATCTCTGGCTGGGTGACATGGACCTTGTACCAGAAGCCAGCTGACAAAGGGGCCCTCTAGGGCAGGACTTCTGATTTGATTCTGATCCCTCATCGGGTCCACCTCGTCCTTCCTTGCTGAGGGGTTGACATCAGCCCTGCGTGGCAGCAGTCCCCGTGTAGTGAGAGAGAGGTGTGGGCTGGCCCCTCCCAGCCAGCCTCCTCCCCCTGGGCTGACTACCGGCATTCCTGCATTGGCCCTGGGGCAGCTCCCCTGAGCTTTGTCTCCCCTACAGGGTGGGAGGAAGGAGGTTTGGAATGGAGGCCCCCTGGTGACTTCTGAGCCTTCAAAGCCTGGGACAGCACGCCTCCAGGCCCCTCAGCCTCCCTCCTGAATGGGCTCTGCAGGCCGGCAGCTGTTTTGGGGCCTGGAGAGAAGGAAGGGGGCTGGTCCTTTGTCCCTGGAAGGAGGCCTCCCGGAGGCCCAGGCCTGCATGGCGGGCAGCCACGTTAACCTTCCACCCTGGGGGGGAGGGGGCTTGCCTGAGGTCAGGCACATAATGAGGCCAGGTCCCTGGCTGTCCCCTGCCTGGGCTCCACCAACAAAGGCCCAGTCAGGCTGCACAATGAGGGGGAGGTGGCCGGGTGGGGGCGGGTAGGTGCCGCCACAGCCTGCCTCTGCGGCCCAGGGTTTCCTTCCAGCTCACCCCATGCTGGGCACTTCAAAGGGGCAGAGGGGAGAGGCCAGCCTGGCCAGGCGGGCCTGGGCCTCCTGCTCCCAAAGCCACCACCAGAGGTGGAAAAACACCTTGAGAATGTGCCCAATGGAATCAGGTTTTTGGAATCTGGCGCCATAGGGAGCCTGTGGTTGGGGGTCTTTCTCTGGCAGCCTTGTTTCATTTTCTTTTGTTTGAAGCTAGAGCTCACTATGGCCCAATTATTTAAATCAGTGCCTTTCAAATCAATAATAATAATAATAATAACAACAATAATATCCCTTGTATGAGGACATGTGTCACTGAATTCAGAGCATGTCCTTACCCTGTCTGTCTCTGACTTTAATACCCACCTGGCGCAGTGGGAACTTGAGCACCTCAGTCCTTCAAGTGGGAGGAAGTGGGGAAAAGAGTGATTTCTGGGCCACAGAGCTTGGCTTTTTTTTCCTGATCGCTCTGAATTCTCACAGTAATGTTGAGAGCCGGGCATTTGGTCCCATTTTACGGATAGTCCTCTGAGACTCCAAGAGGATAAGTAAGTCTGCCCAGAATCATACAGCTCTGTCCCTTGCAAACTCTGTGACTGGTTAATTTCCTGAGCATCTCCGCGCCTCAGTTTCCTTATCTGTAAAGTGGGGCTAATAGTAGGCGCTCCCTCATGGGAGTGTTGGGAGGATGCAGTGAACTTGGTGTCGAGGGCTCGGAGTGTGCGCAGTGAGCACACAGTAAACAAGAGCTGCTGCTCCTGTTAAAGTTGTCTGGTCTGGACTGGAGTTTGGCCCAGAGCCTCTCGGCTCCAGAGCCAGTGCCCTTTTGGCTTCGTGACCAAACAAGATGAAGCTCTGTAGGCTTGTCGAGGGATGATTAGTCCGACCTGCCTGGTGTAGAGCCGGGGAAGGGGTCCAGGGAGGGAAGGGCCGGGATCCCAGCCACAGGGTGAGTGGTTTGTGCAGATGGAAGCCAGAGGGGTCCCAGGGCCGCACTCACCTGTCTTCAGTAGGTGTTGGGGTGTGGGCAGGTGTCGTGCATATTTTACCAGCTTTTGCTTAATTGCAGAGATTCACTTCTTCCCGTGATACTGGACCATATTTTGTATCTTGGAAATGCGCACAAGAGTTTCCCGAGGCTCTCCTAACACTGCGCCAAGAAGCTGTTAGGTGTAACCAAAACTGGCTGCCTGGTCCCCTTTGCCCACTCTGTGGCCCCGGGGTGCCTGCCCTGGCCAGGAGCATCAGAGTCCTTCCTGGAAGGAGGAGGCCAGAGTCTCCCCCTCCCTTTCCTCGGAGGCCAACTTGAGTCCTGCCCTTTGTGGGAGAGGAAGGTGTAGGGCATTCAACCCTTGGAAAGCCCACAGATCCTAAAGAGACAGAGAAGAAAGGCACATCAAAGGACATCTCAGTGCTTGAGCAGCACAATTTGCCATCCCATTTTACAGAGGAGCAGAGACTGGTTGTTCTTATTATGGGCAAAAAAGTGCTTTGAGAAGTGGCTGGAGGTACAAAACCATGTGTGCAGTTAGGAGTTTTACAAATCAAGTCCTATTGAAAATGCCCCTAGCTGTTATGATTTATGGAACCCTCTCCATAGTCATTTGGCAGAATGAAGACTCATGCTTTGTGATGAGAACTCCTCTTCCACTCATTGGAACCCACTCTCTGCCAGGCGCTGTGCCCAGCACATGGTGAAGCCGAGATGGGTAAGAGCAGTGTTGGACCTCCAGGAGTTTAGTTGCCCACCCATCTCCCTCCTGCTTTCCCTTCCTCCTTCTCTCCTTTCCATTCATCAAATATTAAGCATCCTCATCCCTATGCTCATTATAGGGGTCCACAGAAATGAACAGAGCAGGAGATCCATGTCAGACAGAGATGGAGGAGCAATGCAGTGGACACTGGCAGAGGGGTGCCTGTGAGACTTGGCTCTAGCCTTGGTCCTGACATTGACTGTGAACTTGACCAAGTCTCCCACCTGTTCTGAGCCCTCATTTACAAAATGGGGAACTGAACTATGACATTGGTCAGGGATCACAGTTGCAAGGAATGGAGGCACATCTCAAACTGGCTTGGGAATAGAACTTCAGGCACGGCTGGAGCCTTAGGAGTTCACCTCTCGTGTTCTTGCGTCTCTGCTTTCCTGTTCGTTGGCTTCATTCTCAGCCAGGCTCTTCCCGAGAGGGGGCAAGTTTTAATCCCCCTCCCTGCCGGACTCCACATGCATATCCTCCTTGCTGAGGTTGAACATCTCTTTCTTGTGGTGTAAGAAACTCTCAGGGTGCACTCTGATTGGTCCGGGTTGGTCATGTGCCCATCCCCAAACCAGTCTCTGTGGCTGGGGGATGCAGTGCTATTTGGCCAGGCCTGGGGTACCTGAATCACTTGGGGGAGGGGTGTTTGCTCAAGGAAGACAGAGTTGCTCTTATAGAAGGTGGGGTTGATGCTGTCCAGGCTAAAAAGCCTGGGGCATTCCACCTCGTCATCAGTAAGCATCCTTCTTACTTTGTTCATGCATTGCATAGGAGCCCAGCGACCTGGGTTCTAATCCTAGTTCTGCTTCTTACTTACTGTGTAACATTAAGCCAGTTACTTAACTCTCCAGGTCTCAGTTTCCTCATCTGTAAAATGGAACCAATAATAGTACATATCCCTTACAGGGTTGTTATGAGAATCAAGTGAGTTAACCCATATAAAGCACTCAGAGCAATGCTTGGCATGTAATAAGCACTTAACTAAATGTTAGCTGTTACTGTTTTCATTTATTCACCCACTTATTCATTAACTCTCCTGCACTCAATTAAGAAGTGAATAAATGATAGTCTGTGTTCCATAAGGGAACTCATAGAGGGACTCTGTACTCATTAAAAAGATTTTTTTGGGGGAGGTAGGTAATTAGGTTTACTTATTTATTTATTTAATGGAGGTACTGGGGATTGAACCTTCTGCATGCTACGCATGCACTCTACCACTTGAGCTATACCCTCCCCTCTCTCATTTATCTATTTGGGAAATATTTATTAAGCTCATACTATGTGCCAGGCAGAGTTCTAGGCTATGGGCTATGGGCTATGGGCTATGGGGGTGAGAGATCTTTTACTAATTCTTAGTTTCCCATCTAAGCAGCAGGGGCAATAATATCTCCTGCAGAGAGATTGCGTAAAGAGAGTAGAAAGGGAAATGTGCTAAACCCTGCAAGTGGCTTTTTATCTGGCACATTGCCAGTGGATGGGCAGCCTCCCACCTCTGGAGTCTGGCTTTACTCAGCTCCCTCCCTGTGTCCCTTTCTGGAACCTTCCCCCATGTGTGGCTGGTCCCCTTTGACTCTGCGCTTGCTGCCAGCAAGATGGATGAGGTGGCTTCAGGGCTTCTCTGCTCTGGCTGGTGGGGGGCGGGGTCCAGGTGTTGGTCCTTGGTGGGAACCACTGGGTCCAGTGGATCCCATTCTCTGTCTCCTCCCGACCCCCCGGGGGGGCTTGCTTCCTTGTGAGGTCTTGGGCCTGGCTCCACGGTGGGCTTGCTGGTTTGCCTCCCGCAGCTCTGTGCTGCAGGGGTGCGCGCTGGGATTCTGAAAGAGGAGAGGATGGGGAAGGAGAAAACCTAATTTTCTCCCTTCCAGCCCGTGGGTGGGGCTACTCACACGTGAAGTACTCTGCAGAAGAAATGGGGCAGTGGGGCAGTGGCCCGGTTCCTTTGCATCAGGAGAAACTAAGCAATTACTCTGTGCCTGGCCTCAAGCTGATAATCTTCCCAAGGCCGGTTATCCACACTTACATTGTGCCAGCCACCCTGCTGGCCACTTCTCAGATGCCCAGCCTTTAACACCCCAACGTCTCTCTTAGCAACATCTCTCTGCGTACTTTGGGGATCCTTTCTTTTTACCTATCAAGAAACTGAGGCCCAGAAATGTTCAGTAACTTGCTCAAGCTCGCCCAGCCTGGATGTGGTAGGGCCTGGGGGGCCAACCCATGACAATCTGACTGCAGATCTCAAGTTCTTGGTCATTGAGTTGTCCTGTCCCACGGAGGGAATGTTTAGACAGCTACAAGTGTCTTCCCAGCTGGGAGAGGCCCAGAAGGTGACTGCTTTTCTTTCTACAAGTTAGAAATTTCAGAGGCCAGAAACTGCCAAGAGGGTGAGAGCCCTGGCAGAATAGAGTATATCTTTGTAACACATACTCTTAATATACAGGTGTCTTGACCGAGAGGATACTATTTTGGGCTGTGTTTACTCCTTTCTGAAGCACATCCCTGTCCTGGTCTGGCCAAATCCTTCCCCACTAAGGAACGGCCGCTGCAGACCCCGCTTCTAGTGACCAGAGGCCCAAAGTCAACAGCCGTGGGCCTGCTTCTGAGAAGGAAGTAATCAGTGACCCCGAGCAGATACCTGTGCCTCAGGCAGGAGCCAATGGCATGGCGGGCGTTGGGGGGAGGTTGCCCCTCCTGTCTCCACACACTCCCCAGGGGCTGCGTCTGGCTAGACAGGAACTGGCTCCCAGGAGTTCATTAAGTTTGCCCGCAGACCTCCTCGCCCCTCTCTGGAGCCTCCCCCCACCCCCCAGCCTGCCATCCTCAACCTGGGAGAGCTGGGGTCGGGGGATGGCCCCTGGGCTGCCCCCTCCCCCCGGGCCACAGCTGGTTGTGGTTCTGCCGGGCCTGCTCCGGGCACACAGTTCCGTCTGGGGCTGTGGGGAGCACGGGAAGGAAGCTTCCCTGATTTTCCATTTTCCTCCTTTGAAAGCTGGTGGCTGACATGCCCTGCCCTCTTGCCGGGAGGGAAAGGGACACACTCTTTGGCCTCCTTGTTTCACAGTCTCCATCTCCCTCTCCTCTGACCCCGTTCTCATTGGGAATGACGTTGAGTGCTGCTCTCCACGCGCCTGGACCAGGACGGGCATGGCTTCCCACAGGCACCGCCTAGAGTTCTGTTTGAGGCATGAGGAACTCATTTGCTTAACCCAACACCACCTCATTGCTGCCTCCTCTAGAACCTCTCTGGTCTGTACTGTTTTGTGAGAGATGTTTATTATTATTATCATTGCTGTTATTATGAGCAGTGATGGGGTGGAAGCTCTAAGAATCTTTGGGAGATGGTGTCACACCGTGGAAAGAAAAGCAGATGATTTGGATTTTGAACCAGTCGTGTGTTCAAAGTCTTTCTCTGCCCAAAGCCTGTGATCTTTAGCAATTAACTTGTTTGTGAGCCTTAGTTTACCCCTCTGTGAAATGGGGCCATTGAGGCCTCACTGGCATGGTGATTCAGAGGGGTCATGAGTATGAAGGGCCAGCGCACCTCCAGGCACACTGGGGCGACAGTCAGTGTATGGCGGCTCTGTTTCCTTTCGCCTGGAACAGGACACTCCAAAGGGATTAGATAGGGTGAGGTAGGGTCTGGAGAGGAGGCAGCCTTCCCCAGTGGGTGGTGGACAGCATGAAGCAGTCCAGGCCACAGTGCCTGGGTGGACCCAGGAGAGGTACCACCCACAGTCCTTTGGCTGTTGAGTTGTCTTACGGCTGGGCTGGGTCACTGCCCCGGGAGCCTGCGGGGCCTTGTGGGGTCCAGAAATGTGGCCATTGTGAGGGAGGACCCACCCTGGGTTTTCTGTCGGGGGGGGAGGACAGCCCTCCCAGCTGCAACTCACAGACTCGTCTCCAGCTGGCAACACCCCAGCCTGTCGCTGCCCTTTGTAAAGCTACTTGGAGATGTCAGCAATTGGTGCCACATGCCTTTGGGACCCCCGTGTGAGCCACATGGAGGCTGCTCACTCTTAGGGGCTACTGGCCTCTTCCGGGGCCTTCTGGGAAGGGCTAGGTCTCCTCCATCTCTCTGACATAGTGAGCACCTCCGAACCCCTGTCACAGGGAGGAGTCGTCCTAAGGAGATGGGCTTTGGGTATTCCTGAAAATACTCTAGGAAAATTCTCTAGGAAAGCAGCATATCCTTGCCCAAAATTCTTTATTACACAACACCATCTGGGACGCATGTCCTGAGCCACCACACACAAACAGGAACAGATGCCCCTCATCCTATACCCAGGCCTCCAGTTTCTCACCTTTGTGCCTATGTTCACAGCCAGGATCTCTTGAGATCTCTGGGGTGCTGGCTGCCAGTGCCCAGTTAGGGCTGGCCCACCCCAGCCCAGCACAGGCTCATCCTGGTGTCCGGAGCACAGCCATCACCTGGCTCCTGACCCCCGAGGAGCCACAGGGCTACCCTGAAGGTGTTGAAAGAAGAAAATCTTAAACTTACAACTTAAGCTTGTCTTCTGCTCCCATCCGCATCACCTGTGTGTGAATTTGTAAGTTTTTTTCCTATATCAATGTCACTCATTTATCACGTGAATAACACAATTATACCCCATTGTTTGAGTATGGGTGTTAAGAGTGTCAGTGCTTTATTTAAATCACTAGACATTTAAAATGTAACACTCTTTTGCCACCCTGTCCTGGCATTTCTTCTTCTATGAAATCTACCTGGATTCTCATACCTGGGGAAGACCCAGGCCTCATCCAGTCTCCAGGGGAGCTGCCCGGCTCTCCAGCAAGTCGTCTTATGAATGGAGGCCCGCTGCTGGCCTCCTGGGCCCCGAGCTGATGGACTTCCCTCCACCAAGCAAGAGGGCGTGTTCCCATGTGTCTTTTCTGTCGCAATTATTTCCCTGGCTCCTCCCCTTGATACAAAAGGCCCAAGTCTGGGTCTAGAGTAAGTTATTTGTAATGCATTTTCAGAGTCCATATTGCAATATTAGCCATGACTGTCTGCTGTGTAGAAAAAGAGGGAGTTTGCGTTTGAAGTTTAATCCAGCTTCTACTTAAGCTCGGTCCCTGGGCAATCCTTTTTTCTGCCGCTGAGCTCAAACAGCCAGTCCTCAGGTTTGATCTGCTGCCCCACGGAGCCCTGCCCAATGTGAATTTGAAGAGTTTTTTTTTTCCCCTCTCAACCAGGGAGACTTGCAAAAAAAAAAAAAAAAGTCAGCATGTTCTGCGGCGACGGCTCCCACGGTGGGTCCCGGGGTCCATCCTGAGCCCCTCTGCTGCTGGGGCTGAGCCCACCTGACTTCCAGCCTTCCAGGGGGGGCAAGTCCCTTCCTCGGGGTCTCTGAGGAGCCCCTTTGAGCTCTCGCTGCTGGTGGACGGCGAGCACTGGGGAGTCCGGGAGTCCTGTCTGGCATGTGGGGGGCAGAGAAAAAGGAGGGAAAAAAGGGAGGAAAATGAAAGGCGTGAGTTTGTCGGGAACTGGTGCTGGCGGTGGAAACAGGAGCCGCAGCAGGACGGAACCTGGTGGCCTTCAAAACTTTTCTTCTCCCCTCTCGCCACATGACTCGGAGGATGCAGGCAGTAATTAAAGGCCCCCCTGGCTCCTCATTTTCTGTGCCCACGCCTTTGATCTGGCTCATGTTGGGCAGCTATTTTCATTGTTCCTGCCTTTCTTTCATTCTTTTTTGATGGCAGAAATGATGATCTTTGATTCCAGAGTTGGAGGTGGGCAGGAGAGTGTTACAGGTCTTACATAATGCATCCTTCACATCTTATTTTTAAACGCGGGCATAATCAGGGCTGGGCAGAGGCTGGGCTTGATTTTAACCCATGTTCTGGAAGAGGTGGTTGGTTGCCTGCCCTGTGGCGCTGGCCTGGGGGTAGGTGGGGATGGGCAGTCGTGTGCAACTGAATGAAAATTACTAGAGGAAGCGTTTCCCCTTCCACTCCTTTCTAAATATAACCTGAAGAGAGTTTTTCCTAATTGTTCCCTTATGGCCAAAGATGTGCTGAGAGCAAGCCAGACAGGGAAGGCTCCGCCTGCTAAGCCCGTCTTCTCTTGGCGGCACCATGCAAGGCCTGCACACTGTTTATTAGTGGATGTTGATAAGCTATAAGGGACAAGCCACAGGAGCGGGTATATGAACCCGTAACTCAGGTAGCTGAGATAAAATGGAGATGCCTGGCCAGATGAGGGGAGGTGGGAGGCTGAGGGGTGGGTGTCATTTTCTGATCCCTTTCCACATCCTTCTCGGCTCCTCATCTCCTGAGCAAACTCAGAGCCTCTCCCAACAGTGGGCCCTGTGGGATGGACAGAGATGAGAAGACGAGGTCTTGATGATAAGAAGCCTGCGATCCAGGCCTGCGATGGGGCGTGTGTGGACCTGCAGGTTCAGATGATGCTGGGGCTCGGGCAGGTGAGGGGTGGGCTGGGGCTGGGTGATGGAGAACCTGTGCTCGCTGAGGGGAACAGCTGCTCCCCAGTCACTGTTGCCAGCTGCCTTGCTGGAGACTGGATTCGGTGTTGCTCGAGCTTCCGGGTTTCCAAGAGAAGCTGGAAATTCAGGTCTTGATGGGAAATCTCTCAGAGGAGATGTGAAAGAAGAAGGCTTTCTTGGTCAGACTACAGTGCTGGCAAAGGCTGGGAGCCAGGAAAGCCCTGCGTGTGGAGGGAATGAGGGGGTGGCTGTCCCCCGGCTGCTGGAGCAAGGTGGGGCCAGCAGGAGAGGCCAGAGGGCCAGGGCTCTGCAGCCCCTGCTCGGGGCAGACTGGGCAGGCCTGTAGTCTGAGAGGGACTAGCTCCCAGGTGGATGCAAGGGCCTTCCTGGCAACGCGTTCTGTTGCACATGATGTCTGAGGCCACGTGCCACCTGCGCTGAATGCTTGGTGTTCATGAGGGCGTGGGCCCATCCTGCCACCGTGGGGACAGGCTCCTGTTAGACCTGTCCCGTCCTTGGGCAGTGTTAGTGGTTCATTCCTGGGAGGGTCTGAGGCTGGCCTTCCTGCCTATCTACCCTAGGCTCCGGGACGAGGATTTTCACTTACTGAAAGTGTCACTGGATATTTATTGAGTGTCTACTATGTGCCAGACTCTGTGCTGGGTGCTGGGCAACAGTGGCGACCAAGGCAGGCCTGGTCATGTGGAGAAGGACGATTGACAAATTGCCACATAACTACATATATTATTAGAGGCGCGTGTACGTCCAGACGGAAGAATGTGAGAGAGAAGCAAGGGCTTTTCCAAATAATTGATGTTGAAAACTAGAGTGGAACAATGAATAGAAATAATAGGGGATGGACGTCCAGAGAGAGGGTTCAGAGACCCCATGGTGGGAAGGTGTTTGGCAAATGAGACAATGTCTGCAGTCTTGGGAGAGTGGTGAGCGAGGGGGTGCACCGTGGAGAGGGGTGGGGCCGGGCCTTGTGGGCCAAGGAGGAGCTCTGGGGAGTCTCAGCATTGTCACACTTGCTCTCTGAATTGCTCAGCCACTGCTCTGAGGAGGGTGGGTGTGGACCTGGTGGGGAAGCTGAGGTGATGGTGCAGGTGGTGTGGATGGAAAGCAGAGGGCATGTTGGAGAGCTGTTCTAGGCAGCAGAATGACCGGATTGGTGGCAAGAGTGGGGAGGGTATAGCTTAGTTGTAGAATGCGTGCTTAGCATGCATGAGGTCCTGGTTCAATCCCCAGTACCTCTATCTATCAATCAATCAATCAGTCAATCAGTCAATCAACCTACCCTCCTCAACAAAATTTTTTTTAAATCAAGGATTGGTGGCAAGAGAGCATAGGATGCCAGAATGACCCCTGGGGTTCTGGCTTGGGCATGGGGTGAAGGGAGAGGCCTTCTGAAACGGAGAGGCCTGGAGGAAGAACAGGACTGGGTGGAGCCGCTCCTACGATCTCTGCTCTTCCAGCGCCGGGCCAGGGTGGGGGCCTGGGCAAAGCTGATGAGGGCAGCGGGGTGCGAGCTTGAGGGGCCTCAGCCTGGCTGTCGCTCAGTCCCCAAGACCCTGCTCTGCGTGAAGGTAGGGTGTCCCCCGAACTGTCTCCAGCTGGCCTCACCCAGCCTGATCACACGCCTACCTGTGTCGAGGGGACCTGCTCCATGAGGCTGCAGAGCCATTCCAACATGGTGCTACGGGTGCTGTCTGACCCTGGGCTCCTCCTTCCCCACCTTGTGGAGGGAGCCCAGTGCCGGCCCTTGAGCTTGCATACTTGACTGCGCTGCTTGTTGCCCAGATGAAGGCAGCCTTTCCAGTGTCCTTGCTCCTTAGAAGTCCTCTTGGCCACCGGGCCTCTGAGACCAGGCACAGCCAGCAGCCGTGCTGATGGCACGTGTGCCCCTGCCTTTCTGGGTTGATGCGGGAGGGCTGTATGTTTCCATCTGCCATCCAGGCTGCACACAAATCTGCTTTGCCTGGTGTGTGTGGAGCCTGGGGGCCAGCCCTCCGACTCCTCCCGCCTGACAGGGCCCATTCACTTATGACTGCCCACCTTTAGCAGCTCCTGCTGGCAGCTGAGTTGGGGTGGGAGTGGGTCCTGCTTAGCCTGAAGAGAGAGGCCTAGAAACAGCGCTGGTTGGGGGAGGATTTCTGGGAAGACGGGGCTCCCAGATGGGCTCCCTGCTCTTCATGAGCCGGATTTCTGCTGTCAGCCCAGGGCAGCTCTCCTGGATTTGCTCCTTGGGGTCGAGGAGCCTGACGTCATGGGACCACTCACCTCCCTACCAGCACCCTGGGGACTCAGCTCCTGCTTTCTTCATCCTCACTCCAAAAGCAGGCTTTCCAAGAGAGACGTGGCCAGGTCTGGGCTGGCAGTGGGGAGGCATATACACCGCTGTGTAAGATGGTTTTCTGACCCGCAGCCTGGGGTCTTTTCATCTCTGCCCTAGTCTCTCCCCATCCAACCTTTGGGCTAATTAATGGCATGAACTTCCTCATGATAGTTTATAAATGTCTCCTCGATTTTCCCCAGCAGTTTGAGAATGTAAGTATCCCTGATGTATCTGGCCATGTAACTATAGTTTTACTACCTGAGAATTCAGTAGATGAATCAAAGACAGCAGTTAGTAGAATTTGGATAATGAGGATTTTTTTTTTCTCAAGACACCCTATTTTCCTGTTTACATCCTTTCTCTTGGTCCTCATCCAGGCACACGTGGATTTGCCGGAGTATAACCAGAGGGAACGTAATAAACTCTGCTCTTCCGCCCAGTGAGTTCACGGTCTGACTTGCCTCCAGAGTCCGTGGTCCACATAGCTGCTCCTAACAACCGTGTGAGGGTCCAGGGCGAGATGTGGGTAACATGCTGGCACCACACCTGGCATGTTGGAATTTCACAGGAGGCCTCACTTCCTCCCAGATTCCTTTTGGACCCTGGCCCCGCTGAGGGGACAGTTCTCCATGGGACTTGGAGCGAAGAGGAAAGACCTCTGAATCTGGGGTCAGGAGAACTGAGTTCTGGCTCTGGGTCACCGCTGGGTGGCTATGAATGAACTTGGCCCTTTGTCCCCTGGGCATCAGTTTTTCTGTCTAAAAGTGAGGGTGGATCTCACCCACCTCTGACATTCTAAGATTTGGGATTCTTTTTATTTTATTATTATTTTTTTAATTTTTAGTTTTTAAAAAAATTTTTTTGCAGAGGGTAGATAGAGGTAATTAAGTTTATTTGTTTAGTTTTTCAATGGAGGTACTGGGGATTGAACTCAGGACCCCGTGCATGCTAAGCACATGCTCTATCGCTGAGCTATACCCTCCCCCCATAAGATCTGGGATTCTAAAGAAGGAATGTACTTATATCAGATATAAGAATATATGTTAATTTCTTCCTTGTAGTTCTCACCGCAGTCATGGTTTCACACTTACTTGGTATAATTTTCTGATCGTGGTCTATCTTCCCGCATGACACAGTCAGCTCCAGGAAGGGCAACCTCGGCCGCAGCCACCACTCAGTGCCCTGGTGGCGGCACACAGGAAAGCTCAGTAAATACTGTTGAGCGAGAGGCCACATAGCACATAGTAGCAGGCGCCAGGCACGCCTCTGCTCCTGTCCACAGCATTTTAACTGGAGGAGAATACAGATGGACAACCAGGCGTTCCTCAGTCGTCTGGGCACTATAGCTTTGCAGCCTGGAGCGAGGCCTCCTCGTTATCAGGTTCAGAAGCAGGCGGACAAGCTGCTGGGAGTGTCCTCAGCCCCGAGGCTCCCTTCCCTGACACAGATGGGAGGGGATGCTCAGAGCAGGGTGGGGGCCCTGGAGTTGAAGTCCTGGGTGGGGGGTGGGGGGTTCTTAGACGACCACTCTGTTGCAGTCCTGACACCTACTCAGAGCCACCAACACAGGGCACAGCTATAATAATTGTCATTATGACAATGACTACTGTTTAGAGTGCTAAGGACAGGCGGCACCCCATTTCATCACCACTGCAGCCCTGTGAGGTGAGTATTGTGACCTCGTTCCCATTTTACAGGTGAGGAAACTGAGGCTCAAAGATGTTCTGATTTGCCCAAGGCCACACAGCCTGGGAGTGATGGGGATGGGATTTGAACCTAGCCGCCCTCCCTTGTGTTTGTGCTCTCTTGGACCCACCCCTACGGCTTCTGCCAGCTCAGCACCCCTACAAGCCCAGCTCTCTCCCCTCTCCCCATCTCCCAGGCACTCCTGCCGTGCTCAGCGACATCCCATCTGTCCGAGGATCTGTTCTGGCCAGATGCAGCAACACTCCTGGGATTCCAGGCCAGGGCGGTTGCTACAGAGAAAGGGAGGGGAAGGGATTCTCAGGCCAAGTTGATGCTGCAGACCCTAGCTTTGTATGTCTGGCCTGGGAGGGTCTGGCAGCCCTAGGCTCTTCCCCGAGGCTGGGCCTTCTGTGTGCATCGTTTGGGCAGCCCCGGCAGCTTGCAGCAAGCCCCGCAATCTTGTCTGCTCCGTGGCTCATTTCTCCTGTGGTTGAGAGAGGGGCCTGAAGATCAGGGTGGGAAAGGAGGGTGGAGATTTCTCTTTTGAGGGGCAGGATGAGGGAATGGAGGGAGGGGGCCGGCAGGGAGGTGGGACAGAGGGAAGGTGATGGGATGAAGAGGAAGTGGTGGGGGGTTGTGTTTGGACAAGGTGGTCATGAGAGGAAGAGAAACAGGAGGGGAATGGAGGGGAGGCGGAGAGAAAAGGAGGAGAGTGCTGTGGGCAGAGATGGAGCGGGGTGACAAGGGGGCGCTGTCTTAGGTACAGAAAAAACCCTGATGTTGGAAGATGGTAACGTGCAGAGTCCAGACAGCCCGGCATTACTACGCTCACCACCTCCGCTCACCTCCTCCAGGAACCATGGGCAGGCGCTTGGAGGCAGCAGCACAGGCCCTGGGGTTGGGCGTGCCCGCGGGCTCCCCTCGCTGCAGACCGGGCTGGGAACCGTCACTTTGAAGTCCCTGACATTTGTGGTGAAACGATCCGGTCTGAGGTCTCATTAGCCTCTGCTTTGCTGCACACACCCTGCCATTTAATCTCCCCATCCCTACTTCCAACGCCAAGGTTTGTAAATCTGTCCCATTGGTTTTATGAAGTCTGTGGCTGATAAGAACTTGACAGTGTTAATGCACTCGAGTTTTTCTCCCCTCTCCCCAGCCCCAAAAGCACTCGGTCACAAAAGCTTTGCTGCCCAGAGGGAAGGAAGGTGCCAGAAGAGACACCGTGTCTCATTTTCCACTTCGACTTGGGAGCGGCTTAGTCTGGATGCCGGTGGATTTCATTTTCCCCAAACTAGCGGGACCGCTGCCGCTGCTGGAGACAAAGGAGGCCTTGTGCTTGGCCATCCTCCCAAACCCACCCCTTGTTACTCACCTCCCTTCCTGCTTGTACTGAGTCCCTCATGTGGGTTTTCTGCTTTGCTCACCTGAGACTTGAACATTTGACCCCTCAAAATCAGGGAAGCTTTTTGGTCTCCTTACTGGATAGGACTGTGGTCCCGACTTTAGGGTTACTCAGAGATAAGGGACACTCTGTGGGACATGAACATTTCTTAGAAAATTATTTCTCCCTGCCTCTTCCCACTGGCCTTGATCAGCACAGGCACTTGTCTGGCTTAAAGGTTGTGCTTTTACAAGTGGAAGTGGCTGATGGCTCCAGACCTGCATACTGATGACCCCTGAGCTGTATACTGATGGCTCCTGGCTTGAATACTGTTGGGAAGACTGAGACCCATGGGGAGACCCAGTGGGCTCTGAAGTCAGGGCTGGCATTCTTGGGTCATTTACAGACATCTGAGAACAATTGTGTGGAGTGAAGATTGATTTTTGTGTCTTGTTTCAGGTTCTCATAATCCTTCTTATTCATTTATTCATCTATTCATCCATCTATACATTCAATAAATTGGTCTCCCCAAACTGTGCCAAGGCACCCCAGGGCAGCATGGCTGCCCCACCAGAGCTTTATGATGTATTTTAAAATTTTAAGGGGAACACAGCAATACTCAACATCTGTGGGACATGATGTGAACTCCTTACCTCTGGGTTGTCCACTATTTCAATGTTAGATTGCTCTATATTCCTTTTGATGACATCATATCTTTGCAAAGCTGTACTTTTGGTGGTTGCTGTGGATAAAAAGCAGGTATTATGTGAAAATCAATATTGAAGAAGAAATGAGAATGACAAGTTGAATCTGATTCCAAGGTCGGAGAAGTTGACTTCCAAGGGAAAGATGACTTCTAGCCTGTGGGGCAGATTTGGGATTTTATCTGGAGCAGTGGGAACGTCTCAAAGGGATGTGAAGCAGGGCAGTGATGTGAGTGGACCTGTGCTCTGCAAAGATCCCTGGAGATCTGTGTCTGGATTGGACTAGATGTGGGCAAACGTGTTAGAGTCCAACGCAGTGGTCCAAACAAACAAACAACCACAGTGGCTTGGACCCCAGTGATGACAGTGAAGGTGGGGAGTCTGGTTGGCAGATCTGAGACCCGGCTAAATGCGGGATGGACAGGACTTGGTGGCTAACTGTGTAGGGGTGAGAGGAGAGGGAGGAAAGGTGTCTGACATGGGGACACAATGACATGGAGAGGAGAGTTGGAGACAAGGCTCACATGCTAGACGCCAATAAACATCTCGCCCTGCTTTATCTTTCTCGTTCACTTCTGGTTACCTAACGTCTTACAGGGTCAGTTAATTACCCAGTTACTATCCACTTCCTGCACCAGACTGTCAACTCCTTGAGGGCAGGGACTTTTCCTTACTCCCTGCTGTGTCCCAGACTGCACCTCATATAGAGTTCAGAGGCTCCCAGCTTTCTTGGTTCACGATGCCTTAGCGTCTGTGATTTTTTTCAGGGCACCCCTAAGCCAAAAGAAATGCCTAATAGTTCCTTTTGCTGAAATAGTCAGGTGCAAATAACTCAGCATGTGTTTATGTACTGACAACTTAGTAGTTGTTTGAAAAATAAAACAGATAAGTTCAAAGAAGAAATATATAATTTCATTTCATACTGAGATGACCACAGTTACTAATGCAATGTGTTAAAGTGCAGCTTCTGATTCAATGGGTCCAGGTCGGGACCAGAATTCCTCATTTCTCATAAACTCCCAGGTGATGTTCAACTGCTGGCCCAGGATCAAGTTTTGAGTGGGTGACTAAGATGACTGCTGGGCCACTGTTTCCACTCCTTTCCAAACATCCTTTCAAATGCCGGTCTCTGTGGAGAGCTTCACCAGCCCCATGGCAGGAGTTAGAAGTTCTGTTGTCCATGTGGTGTAATTTGAGATACCCAGCACAGATGCCCCCATCTCCATGAACAGAAATCCTTGCTAGGCCTCGTCCAGGGCTCCAAGTGGCCGAATTCTTGCCTGGGTGTCAAACCCTTTTCAAGAACGTGATTGTTTCCAGTTCCTACTGGCAAGGTGGTCTCCGTGGACTTGGAGTGTGCCAGAAATGCTTACTGGGGCAGGATGGCTAGCTGCTTCATCCTGGCCGTTTTATCATCTAGAGTCACCTGCCTTGTTATGGCTGTGTACCCATCTTGGACCCACAGTGCTAGGAAGTCCCATGGACTGCCAGACATGCTGCTTCCTTGCTGGGGGTCGGGTCCTACTGAGGGGAATGGCTTTCTATCTCCTGGCCTCAAAGGCCAGATTCCTGGTTTGCCAGCTCCTGGTTGTTATGGATGTCCAGATCTGGGGAGGTAAGTTTTCTGGTCACATGCACGGGTACATACGACAGGTGCACACTCACATGCGTGTGCATGGACCTCGGTTAGTGCCCGGCAAAGCTCCTCAGTGAAGGTGTAAGGGCAAGAGGTCATACCCTCCTGCCGGCTCCAATCCCTGGGGAATTCAGCCTAGTTTACTGATCTAGCGAACACACAACATGGGGCTTGGAGCCAGAGCTGTGCTGTTCCTGATTGCTCACGGCATCTACGATCAATCGATTGATTTATCAGTTCATTCATTCCCTCCTGCTGTGAGTGTTTATTTACTAACCATGGCTGATGGTGTGAGCTGGAAAGCCAAAGTAACTGGGGAAGACTTCCTGGAGGAAGGAGCACTGTGGTGCATGTGCCTGTAGGTGTGAGTGTGTGCGTGCACACGTACATAGGTCTGTGTGTGTCACATGCCTGCACACACATTTTTGTGTGTCATGGGCACAAATGTATGTGTGCATGAATATGTGTGCACCCGCACATACCTTGTGTACAAGTGTGTGTGTGCCCAGTAGGACCGTGCAAGCAAAGCCTTGGTGCCAATAACAACAGCTTTGGAAACTTCCCTTGCCTGTATGGATCCCAGGCTGGAGAAGAGAAGCCACTGTCGGGTACAGCAGATATTGTAGCTTGGCTTCATGTGCGTGTGAGCACTTGGATGTGTTTTAATTAACTAGAACATTTGCCTGGAAATGAGCAGCGGCGGCAGCAGGCGCGCAGGCAGCTGGAGGGGGGCGGGGCGGTGGCAGCCGTGGTGGCGGAGACCATTGCAGCCAGGCTCCTGAGTTTCCACGTGCCCGGTCCTGGCTGATGGCACCAGGAAGTGGTAGGGTGGCCGGCTGCCCGTGGTGCTGGTCATTGGCCCAGGAGAAAGGGATTCTGGGAGTGGCTAAACTCTTCAGAATTCCCAACAGTCTTTCCACTTAGTCAGCGGAGGCCAAGGTAATGGTTCCAGCATGTGGGTGGGGATGTGTAACTCTTGACATTGCATCCAGGGCGGGCTTTGGACCTATGAGCCGTGTAGGACTGACTGACTGTCCTCTATCTACTCCTAGCCCAGAACCTGGCACATAACGGGGCCTGTGTCCATCTTTATTGCATGGGTGAATCAACAGATGAAGGCAACTGAGGCTCAGAGAGGTTAAGTGATATTTCCAGAGTCGCACAGCAAGTTAGTAGACCAGCTGGGAATTTTGACTTTGTTTCTGGTATTCTTCCCACATCCTTGTAATGTTGGCATGAGGGAATGCATGACACACTTAGAGGGAAGATGGACTCACCACAGATGTGCACACCTCACCCTCTGCCTTGAATAACTCTAAGCTGTCTGTCCACCATGCTGTCCATCTGGGTGCGGGAAGGATGGTCTTCCCAGGCCTTCTGGGGATGGTAGCACTTTCTCCTGTCAAGAGAAAGGTAGGGAGGGGTGGTGATGACTGGAGGGGAAGGGCTGGGGTGGTCGCTTCCTAAGACAAATTGGCCACCAGTAGCTCATAGGCTGGAGTTAGTAAAGAAGACCTCTTCACTAAAATGCTAGACTTTCCCCCAGAATTCCCCTTCCCGTGCCATCCAGTTTGTTCTGAGGCCTCATTCCTACCGTCCATCCTTTAGCACCTCCAGAGTCGGGTGTTGCACTGACTTCCTCCCTGGCCTTTGCTTTCTCTTTGTCCAATTCCACTCAAGGGCCCCTGCCTGATGATTTTGCTGAAATACCCCTTGGTCTACATCTCTCTCCTGTCTAGTGGTCCAGGTGGTGGACTCTGGGGCTATGATGCCCGAGGCCTGATGTAGGCTCTGCCCCTTGCTGGCTTTGCGATACCAGCAGAGTGGCCTCACCTCTCAGAGCCTCACTCTCCTTACTTGTGAAGTGGGACGGTGCACTGTGTACACCAGGGCTGCCATTCACCATGCACACGTGGTCAGAGCCACTGACGCGTGTTAGAGGCAAACTGGGCTGCAACTCCCTGCCCTGAGAGCGCTCTGTGTACTGTGCACGCACACACCCGAGGCTCCAGGGGCACGCAAGGCATTCATGGTACAAGAGGCCAATGGGACATCAATCGATGGAAGGCGAAAAGCCAAGTTCTGTTGTCATCTCAACTCTTCCTGGGCACTGGCTCACAGAGGGAACTAGCATGAAATCACAGGCGCTGTTTAAATAATTATTTCTCAGTCTTTTTCCTGAATGTGTAGCTAAATTCACATAGGTTAAAAGTGCATGTAACAGAACTTCCAGTGTATCTACATCTATCTATCTATCTATCTATCTATCTATCTATCTATCTATCTATCTATCTATCTTTGTCTATCTGGCTGGCTGGCTCTCTGTCTGTCTGTCTGTCTATCTCTCTACCAACTGACTGGAATGACTTCCATTCTCATGCCGCTGTCTTTTCTTGCCTTTGCCCTTGCTATTTCCTCTACCTAGAATCTCCTCTCTACTCACTCCTTGGCCTGTTATTTTTTTCCCATAGATTAAGACCCAGCACAAGGCCTATCTGCCCCGTGGTGGTGTCCTGATTGGCCAGCCAGACCTGAGCTCTCTGGCCTGACAGGGGTCCTTGTATGGTCCCACGCTGGTCTGCCTGGCCTTGTACTTTCCTCAAACTCCTCCAGCGAATAAGCTCCTGGAGGCACGGCCCTGGGTCTCTTCTTCTTGGTCCTGCACTGTACCCAGAACTTGGTGGGTCCTCATCAGGGCTGAATGAATGGGTTGGGATTTGCAGCCAAGGCAGGAAGGAGAGTTTCTGCTCACGTCCATGTGCGCGTGCCAGTGTGTTTAAGTATGTGCGTGTGCACCCACGCATGAGCCCACGTGTCTGTGCACACGTGCGTGCGTTTTGTCCCATCAGCCTGATACTCCTGTCTCATTGGATTTCTGAAAAAAAGCGCCTGCTTTAATTTTTCATTAGAAATCAAAGAAGAGAAAGAACGGGCCGGCACTGCAGCTGGAGGTGTTTCTCAACGCTGGAGTTCTCCTTAACAAGCGCTCGCAGTCCAGGGCGGCTTCTGTGAGGGCTGGACACCGCCGCTCGCGCTGGTGGGAGTGTCTTAATACCTACGAAATTATCCTGTAATTATTTGGTAATGGAACATCAGGATCTTGCCTGTGCAGCAATCTTTCCCTGCAGCTGAAAAAAATTGCTGGAAAAGAGAAGTCGGAGATGACCAGGGGTACACCGGAGGAGTTGTGGGGTTCCCACATCTCTTTAAAGAGATGGGGTCCCTGCCCTCTGGGAGTCCTGTGGGAAGCACTGATCTCTGTCAAATGAGATTACCCTGCAGCCCATTTCTCCCAGGCTGCAGATGTGTTCAGCATATTTGTTGTAGGTAAAATGATCTTTGCAGACTGTGTCAGGTGGGGAGTAATTACCTGGGCACCAGGGCAGGGTTGAGGGGGGCCTCACCTGCTGGTGGAAACCTGCCCCTGGGCTTCTGGGCTCTAGCAAGGGCCCTGGCAGGTGTGGGGATGCCACCAGGGTCTATGTAGCCTCCAGGTAGAGCGCCTCCTGGTGGGGGTTGGCCCGAATACCGCACACATGGTGGGGTGGGCTGTGGACTCGAGATACTTGCTGATGCTTGAGTGTTTTTTTCAGGAATCTTTTAAACCACGGTTCAGTACTTTGGTCAACTAAGGGAGACCCTGGGGTGGAGAGCACAGACCCTCAGGCCAGATGGCTGTGAGGGTCCCCCATGCTGTGTGACTGCGGGGTAATTATTTAACCTCTCTGTGCCTCACGTTCTGTTTCTGGAAAACAAGGATAGCAATGGTACCTCCCCCATAGAGTCACTGGGAAGATTAAAGAGACAATATAGGTCCATAGCCCCTTATTTACAATTCTGAATTCCAGAAAGCCTGAAACTTGAATTGTGTGGGGTTTTTTTTGTTTGTTTTTTTTGGTAACTCATTTAGCAGCAAACTTTGACCTGTCTCCTGCAAAGCTATTTATAATCTTTGTTTAATTCATGTTGGTGATTATCTGTTTTGCTGCAAAATATCAATATGCTTGATTGCTTCTGAGGTGTTCCCACATACTAAGGAAACACAGTCTATTACTTTTATGGAGCACATCTGCCTTCTAGGGTGTAGGGTAGGGGGTTGCGGACATGTGTATGCAAGGTGTGTAGCACGCCGCACACAGAATGATGCTCAGTAGACGTTAGGTGGAGCCGTCCTTCAACCCCACCAAGCTGAACAGCACTGCCCAACCTCTGCCTTTTCCTCCCTCCCCCCACTTTCTCAGCCGTCCCAGGGTGGCAGGTGCACACACGAGGGCACACTGTCCCTGTTCCTTCTGTGCCCCGTAACGGGTTGATTTGAGCTTGGGATGTGGAGAAAGGGCCAACCCCTGGCCCAGCCCGGGGCTTGGCTGCTAGATTTGATGCCCGTGCTTTGTATCTGTTTCAGATGTGGCTGCTGTCAGGTGAGCAGCTCCCCGCAGGAACAGGGCCAGAAGGAACCCCCTTCACACATCGTCCCTCCGCCTCTCCCGGGGGCAGTCAGCTTTATGCTGGAGGGACATGGCCTGGTGACTGCTGACACCACTTCTCCTGTGCCCCCTGGGTGGCCCAGCACAGCTAATGAGGGATGCTTGGCCTTCCTGGTTGTGGGAATCCCGTAGGCTCGGACACCGCCTTCAGAAGGGGCTGCGGGGTGTGGAACTGCATGTGCCTGCAAAGGAAGGCAATTAGGAAAATTGGTGGTGAACCTCCCTTTATTTATATATTTATCTTTTACTCCCCGGTAAGACATGTTTTTTGAGATACTTGCGTCCTCCGTGAATGCGTCTGGCCGACTCCCTAAGGGACCTGAACATTTCTCACGGGGAAGTGCCTCTGCTCTTTCCTGCAGGTGCAATCCATTCACACCACACTGGGCTTTTCAAAGAGCCCCCTACACACACACATACACACACACACACACACACACACTCACACACTCACACACACGATGCTTTAACTGTCTAGCCTCAAGCCAGCGTTGTCAACTAGCTGTACTTTATCTCTTCTGTCTTGGTTGTAAAACCCAGCAGTTAAGAAAATCCCTGCTTCAGATTAATTGTAGCCTACATTGGCTCAGAGCGAGGCAGTGCGCCGTTTCACTCAAGTTTCACAGCTTTGGGGGCAGCGGGAGCTGGAGCACTTGGGGAAGGACCCTTGTTGGAGATGGCACATGGGGCTGAGTGAGACAGGACTGGGATTCAAGGCCTGAACTCTTGGCTCCCCCAGCCGGATGGTTTCCTCTGTCTGAGCCCCTTTGCTGGTGGGGTTAAGCAGGTATGAGCATCCCTGTGGCCTGTAAAGTGGGCGGATCCCCCCCACCCTTCCTGGGCTACAGCCCGAGGGGTCTGATGCCTGAGGGTGGCTGAGGGCAGGTACAGTCTTCTTTCTTTGTGGGGGAGCCATTTTTTGGGGTATGTGATCTGTGGTTGTCTGCACTGGTCTCTTGCAGAAGCAGGGTTAAGGGCTGGGAAAGCCCTGACATTAACTAGTTGACACCTACTGTGTGCTGTGTGTTTTGGGTGACTGCCTCTCTCTGTGCTGGGCAACATGGAGGCAACAGCTGGACCAGCCCTGCCTGCATTCTGGCTGCATCTGGGCCCCAGAGGGAGCGATCAGCTCCAGCATTAGCATCTTCTCCTTCTGTGGACACTGCCCAGATTTAGGGGAGCAGGCAGGTTGTGCCTGCCCTTGGTGTCTACTGCCTCCCTGTCCCACTTGTCCCTAGGGATCCCACCTGTGGCCCCGGCATCTGGCAGTTTACAGAACGTCTCCCCAGGCATCATTCTCTGACTCTCACTGCAGCCTCGCCAGGTAAGCAGAGCCAGTGAGTGGAAACTGAGGCTCAGTGCAGAAAGGCGTGTAGGGCCACAGGGCCCAGTAGCAAGGAGGCAAGGCCAGCTGGTGGCCCACTCCGTGTGTGGGTTGGGGCAAGACTGCCAACTATTTTTTTTCCCCTGTGTTTCTCTTCTGAATCCTTATCATAAGAGAGCAAAGTTCGGGGCCCTCTGAGGTTTTCTGGGTCCAACTTTGGCCTCCTGGGCCCAGACCATGCAAGGAGGCGCCCGTACCGTCCTGGGCCTGCCGGGCCGGGCCGTGTGCTCTGGGCTTCCCCGTCAGCTGCCTGCTGGGCTTGGTTCAGGGACAGTTGAGGGGAGTATGAGCCTGAGGGGAGTCTATGGGGGTAACTGTCCTGCGGAGTCTGAAAGAGGAAGGGCTCCCACATCCTGCCTGGTGGGCATGATGGCCTGGGCCTCTGTGGAAGCCCTTGTAGGAGAGGAGGCAGATTTGAGACTATCCTTTTTTTCCCCAACCACATTCCCTGCACTTACTAAGGGCTAACAGTCAGAGCTTGGGGCAGGCACTGAGCTAGACATCATCCCTTTCAATCCTCAAGTTGGGAAGGGAGGCACCCATTTTTACTATCTTTATTTTACAGTTGAGGTTTATGGCTCAGAGAGGGAAGGTCACTTTCTTCAGGTCACACAGCCTGTATGTGGCAGAGCCAAGATTCAACCCAAGTCCATACAGTTGACCTCCACTGCCCATGCTTCTTTCCTCCTGGGTGGCCTGGTGCTTTCTGGGGACAGGGCTTGGGGAGCCTGCAGGATGTAGGATCTGTAGGTGCTGGTGAGTTGGTAGAGGAGGAGCTTGTTCCCCAGGTCCTGCTGCTCTTACTGAGGCTGCTTTAGGTGGCTCTGAGTCTCCTGCCATCAGGGAACTGAGGGGTCAGCCTGGGCCCTGCCAATTGAATGGAGAATGGGATCCCTAAACAGGATTGGTCATAGCCATTATTCACCTGCTGGCTGGAACCCGTATCCAGGTCCCTTTTCTGAAACTCCCTGGGGGTGCAGATGTGCTTCGCATGGAACAGATCCCAGGAAGAGCGGGGTGGGTGAGGGCAGGGCCGGGACGGTAGGAGTCTCAGTCTGGAAGGACTCAAGACTTGCAGACTCAGCTCCCATTGGGAGTGACTCGGGAGCTGTGGCAGCTTGAGCGTCCCACCCCCATCACTTCGGAGCCTCGGTTTCCCAGTCGGTGAAATGGGAAAGGGTCCTTGCTGACCCCCTCCTCGACATGGGGGTGTGGGGTATTGAGGCCGTTGTGAGCCACTGGGGGGAAGAGCTGCCCTCCTGGGTCTGGATTGAGTGGTCTGAGGCTCTTGCCACCCCAGGAGCTGTGCACGGGAGATGATTCCCAGGATGGGTTTCCTCTAGGAGTCCTTCAGGAGGAAAGTTTGCAGTTTGGCGAGCAGGCCCTGCATTGCATGAGCACGTGGCCTTGAGCTTGGCAGACTCTTTTGCAAGCTGGCTCTGCCACTGGCCACCCCAGGACGCCAGCCCAGGCTCCCCAGCTGTCTGAGCCTCGGTTTCCATGTCTGTGACTCGGGGATAACGTCTGCACATCCCCAGGGTGTTGCTGTGGAAATCAGAGAGTGCAGGCGTTTGGGAAGCGTTGTTGCACTTCAGGTCAGAGCCTTCCAGAGGTCCCATTGTCCTGGTCAGTGACTCCTTACACCCTGTTTAATGTCCTTGATTTTCTTTTTTTATTTCCCCTCCCTCACTCTGGGGGTTGGGGTTGGGCAAGAAATTGAAAGCTACAAAACGACTAGCTCTCGTCTGGTTGTGTTACTAACCTGCTGTCTGACCGTCCTCTTGGGCCACTACGCCCGTGTGTATGAGTGGGAGCGGCAGCAAAGGCTGATGTCGTTTGTCCTGTGCTGGGCAGTTTACTGGCACCGTCTAATTTAATCGGCACACTTCTCAAGGGCTGCCGTTTCCCACTTGATGGAGGAGGAGGCGAAGGCTCAGGGCTAGTGAGTGGTGGAGCCGGGATCTGAACGCAGCCTGGCTTGTGTCCCACGGGGCTGAGCACCGAGGGCTTAGGGCGTCAGGGCAGCTGCTTGGAGCCATCGGACGGGAAGGTGAGCTTGGCATCGGCAGCAGAGCTGCCTCCCGGCCTCCCTGCCAAGCCCGGGAGTGGCCGCTGGCTCGGCTCCCCCTGGTACCTACTGTGCACCCCCAGCCCTTTTTTCCCTGGGCCCCCCAGTCTTCCTTCCTTGGCCTTTCACTCCCCGCTCCTCAATTGCCCTAATGACTTAGCCCAGGTGGCAAGTTGCGTAGAGAAGCCACTCCAGGGAAATAAGAGTCCTTGCTACCAGCCTGGGCCTCAGGTGTGCGCACAGCAGCCCTCCCTGGGGGTCTGGTGTGAGCTGTGCCTCCCCGCTCCAGCTGTTAGATGGGAACCGGAGAACTGTGTGTCTCGTGTGCCCGTGTGTGTGGTGTATGTCACTGTGTGTGTGATGGTGCTTGTGTGGAACTGTACACATATAACTCCACGTACGTAACTGGGCGTGACATGTGACTTTGGACAGAACTGTGTGGGTATGTGACTGTGGTGTGTGTATGTGACTGTGGCGTGTGTAGGTGTCCGTGTGTCTGTGTGTGTGTTTGTGTGTGCGTTGGAGGCAGATTGACAGCTTGGGGCTCGGGGCCACGGGCCCACAGGAACGTATGGTGGGGGCTTGCGTTCTCTCTGCTGGTTAAAGCACACTTTGTAGAACAGAGTTACACACATGTTTAGATAATTAGCACAAAAGCCAAGAGAACAAGTCCGTTCAAAGGGACGAAGCTGGGAGGTGGGGGGCCCACCAGGAAGTGGGGGGCCCACCAGGAACTGGGGGGCCGAGTTTGGGCTCCCCAGCTCTCCGCTGCCTTCACCGCATTTTGATCGCGCTATTTAGACAATCCCTTTGTTGTAGGATAAGCTGACATTGGCCTGCTCGTTTCTGCTGTGAAGTTTGCTGTGTTCCGGGGCCCACTCGGGACAGCCAGGCCATTAGGAGCTGATTAAATGAGCTAATTTTAATTTGTTCAGTGGTTACACATGCAGAGACCTTTCCATGCCCTTTTCTTGAGGCTTTATTTATTTATTAATTTTTTTTCCCCTGAAAAGTTAAAGACCTTCAGGACTCCCTTTTCTCTTCCCATCTCCCCCTAAAAATAAACATATGAAAACATTTAAACAAGAACTTCAGCTGGAAAAGAAGGTCTCGAATTTAGGGAATATGGGCTTAGCCACTTAAAGGTGCCAGCTGGGGGGGCTCCCCGAGTTTGGGAGCTGGGGGCGGGACTGCTAGCGATGGGCCACCCACCACGGTTGGCTCGGAGAGAGGAGACAGTTGAGATTTCGTGGAAACGGTCGAAGACTTCAGTCTCACCTTCAGGTGTTAGCACGTGCTGGGCAGCTGCTTGGATCTCTGTGTCCATCCCTGTTTTCTTTCCTTGGCTAATCTTTATTCATCCTGCTGGTCTCAATGTAGAGATTGCTTTCTCGAGGGCACACTTTTGCACCCCAGTCCCCCGCTGGCTCCCCTCTCTGGGGACTTCTCCAGCTGTGGCAGATGTCAGCACATATAGAACGTCTGTCTCTTTCACGAGGCTGTGAACGCCGTAGGGTGAGAACCGTGCCTGCGATGTCCCCACCCCCGCACCTCCAGCTCTAGCATGCCACCAACATCTGTCAAATAGGTGAATGAATGAGTGAATGAACGAATGAATGGGTAGATGACATCTACACTTCTTGAATTCCACTCCACACCAAGCTCTTGATGTCAGGACTCTGGAATCCCACAGACCCCAAACTGTCACCTGTAGTCATGTGTCCCTGGCCTGCCCTCCCCCCACCCCTGGTTTCTTTCCTCACTGATGAGGGGTGAGGATTCAGTGTTGAGGGCTGAATCTCTGAAAATGAAGGTTTTGGGTGTGGGGAACTCAGGCTTGCCTGGCCCAGCGTGATGCTGAGCTCCAGGCCCAGGGGGGCAGCTCAGGCCCAGCTCTGCTGGGAACCTGACTGAAGGCCGTGGAGAGAAGCGAAGGGAGAAAAATTGCACCGAGAGTTGGCTTTTTACAGCACTGACAGGCCAGCCGGCCTTGGAGGATAATGTGCCAGCAGTGGAGGTACTTGGAGCACAAAGAAGGAGGGATTGTGTGGTTGCAGCCAATTGCCACCCTGGTCCCCTCCCTGCCCTTTCATTTTTAACACGCCTTTCGCTGGGGTTGGGGCACCTTTCAGGGAGCAGCAGGCTTTTCCCTGGAGCTGTGCAGCCGCTGTGGCCTGGCCAGTTTCTGGGGCCTGGTTTCCATTTACTGAGAGCTCCTTCCCGCAGACGGCACCCCACCCACCCCACCCAGTGCCTCTGAGGGGCTGTCCCCCACCCTGTCCTGGCAGCCTGTGTTCCTCCTTTAACCCCAGCCTCAGGCATAGGCACTGAAGCGGTGCTGCCCCAGGCCTCTCATCTCTGCAGGAATCCCAGAGCTGGCGGGGGAGTCAAAACTTCCCCGGCACCCCTGGGGCCTGGGGCCCTCAACTGGGTCAGCATCTGGCTGAGTGGCCGAGCCTTTGGCCTGCTCTGTCTCCTCCCCCACCCCCTCCCCGAGGCCCTTCCTCTCCCCACTAGCTGGATTTTCTGCCAAGCGCCGGCAGGAGCAGCCACGCTGGGCCCATCCTTTCCCCGGCTGAGGCCGAGGGTGGGGGTGCGTCCTGGGGCTGAGGTCACCAGTAGGGCAGTAGGAAGCGCATCTCCAGCCCTCGCCTGCCCCGCAGCTGGATGCCCGGAGCTAGGGCATCAAACAGCTTGTCCTGGGGCGCCCTGGTGAGCAGGGGGGAGAGGTAAGTGGAGGGGCGGGGCTGAGGGGAAGAATGGATAAAACAGGCTGGTGTCTGTACCAGAACGCCAAGAGTCCCATCAGAGGCTCCTGGCTCCTTGGGAAGTGGAATGTTCGCTCAGAGTGGAATCTAATCCAGGAGGAAGGGAACTGTTTTCCTGGAGTGGGAGAGAAAAAGCGAAGGCCTAGGAGGCACTGGTGGCCGGGGTGTCAGACCTGTGCTGGGTCCTACAGTGTGGGGGTGGGGTGTGGGCTCTCAGGAGCACCCTGGTTTCTGGGTCAGCACTGCTCTCTTGGCTTCCCCGGCCCTTCTCTCAGTGCCCATCCGGTGGCCTCCTGGCCTCTCTGTCTCCTGTGAGGAGGCTGGCCTGCATCCCCGATGGCCTGTGCCCTTTGGGCTGGAGTGCTTGCTGGCCCCTAGGCACCTTGGCTCCCGCCCCCTCCCACACCCTCACATCTGTCCCACTTCCTGCACCGTGGTTCCTGGCTGGTGGCCGGGGAGGCTGCCTGAGTGCTCACCACCCACAAGGCCAGCATAGCCCTGAGCCATCACCTCCCAGGCATCAGTCTCCTCTTCAGTCACAGGGGGACATGCCAAGAGGACACCGAGACAAGCCTCTGACTGTTGATCACCAGGCTGTGATTCCTGATGGATTCCGTGGGGCCCCGTCGGTGGGTACTCAGCGATAAGCGGGTGTTTCTCGTGGCCAGCCGGTTGCTCTCCTTGGGAAGGAATTGGTGAGTTTCTCTCTGTTTATGTCGTAACCAAGCTACCGAAATGGCAAACTTGGGTTCTGCAATTACACAGCGTTTCAGAAGCAAATTGATAGGATAACGTGTTATTATTGGCTACTGGGTTAATAGCTGTTTTGGCAGGAGTACCAATCCTGCGTGGTGTTGCTGGTGCGGGCATGAGAATGGTGCCATGGGGTAGAGGGGAATGGTGGGTGCGTGCTGCACAGAGCGGCAGACTGGAGAGGACCCCAGGGACCTCCCTTCCCTGGCAGTGCCTGCTTGGAGGATGCTCAGCCCTGATTCGCTGTTGCTGAAGCCAAGACCAGAGAGGTTGAGAGACCAGCGTCAGGTCACACAGTGAGTCGATGCTGGGGTTGGATTTTAGGTCTCTGTGGGACTGAATAGCTTGGCCTGTGACCTCTGAAGGCAGAACAAGTGCCTTCTCTCGGAGCATCACATTGGCATCTCGGAAAATGGAGATTTAGAATGTACCCATGTTAGCCCGTTCCAGCTTCAGGGCTTTTGCACCTGCTAGTCCCTCTGCCTGCAGTGCTCTTCCTCCAGATTCCACCTTGGCTTGCTTCAAGTCTCAGCTCAAGTGTCACCTTGTCACCTGGAGGAGCGCCCCACCCTTCCTTCACCCGTTTCCCTTATCCTGCTCTTCATTTCTTCGTATCGAAACCTGACTTGCAACAGACAGATTTATTGCTTTATTATCATTCTCCTCTCATCACATCCTCCCTGCTCTCTGAGGGCAAGGACTCTGTTATGCTTGCTACCTTGTCCCCAGAGCCTAGAACAGGGCTGGCAGAGTAGACACTTGGCAATATTTGTTGAAGGAACAAATGATGTAAATTGTAAGGTTATTTTAAAAAATGGCTGCCATGTAACAGGCGACCGATTCTCTCTCCTCTTAGAGGGTGGTGGGAGTTGGGGGTTCCTGTTAATTGTGTCTCAGAGAGATGGTCAGCAGGACCTCCCTTAGGGATTTTGATAACATCATTTCTTCTTGCTATGAACGCTCAGAAGGGAGTAAGTTCCCCATCACTGGAAGGGACCAAACCTGTGGCAGAGGGGATTGAAGTACTGTTGGGGAGTGGATTGGGTCCATGATGGGCTCAGTGCTAAGACAGTGGGGTCTGCTCTCTCTGTTATGTGTCATTACCGACTTCTACTCCAGATCCTTGGAAGGTGTGTGAGGACGTGGGAAGCTGAAGATGCTCCGGAGAAGGGTAAACTGAGAGTGGGAGGCATGGCTCACCGAAGGCTGGAGCCCTGTGGTTAACCAGGGGTCTTCCCAGCGGCCTCTGCTCTTGCTACCACTGATCTGGAAACAACCTGCAGTGAGTTTACATTCATTGAGCATTTCTCGTGTGCCCGGCGCTGGGCCAAAGTGCTTAACCTGGATTATCCAATTTAATCCTCACCACAACCAGAGGAGGCAGAAGGTGTGCTCTGTCCATTTTCCCCCTTGGTGAGGCTTAGTAACGGATCCAAGGGCACACAGCTGGTCAGTGGTGGAGATGGGGGGGTGAACCTTCTGTCTCAGGGGGCTTCCTGGACAGCCTTCTGAAGCCCCTGGGATGCAGGCTCCCCAGGGCAGTGTGTTTGTTGCCCCAGCACTTGGAGACAGCCTGGCACGAATGGAGTAGGTGCGCAGTAAATATTCAGAGAATGAGTGAATGCAAGGAGTTTCCCGAGATGAATAGGAAGCAATTGCTTTGTACTGTTGGCCCATTTGGGCAGGGAAGGAGAAACCCAGGGCAGCGGTGGCGAGGAAGGGGTGATACCCACGTGCGCTTGGCTGGCCTGACTTCCTCCCCGGAAAACCTACAAGGGGGCCACTTGGCTCCTAGTGGGGTGGAGGGCGTGCTTATTTGTGGGTGTTGGATAGTCAGTAGGGAGGTTTCGGGTGAGTTTTGGAGGTCCCTGGTGGGGGGAAGACATACATGCATGTGAAGGCTCACGCGCGCGGACACACACACAAACACACACTCCAGCATGTTGGTGGAAAGAGGTATCCACTTGCCCAGTTTTACCAGACAAAAATGCAAACCCTTTATCCCACACTAAATTACACTGCTAAGGCTGTACCTTTAATAATCTCAGCTTATTATTTTATTAAATCTATCCATTTATTTTCTTCTGGTCTGAATAAATAGAAGACCTGTACCCACCCACCCCCATCTCTTCCCTCCTGTTCACTCCCAGTGTCTCCTTGGTTAGTACCATTTCTCCGGGGATTCAGGCTAAGGCTAGGGAGCTAAGCTCAGCCTCCAGCCCTGCCCCCCCACCCCGCCCCCACCATCCCCCACCTCCACATACCCGTGCTCTCTCCCTGGTTCCAAGAGGTTCTTTCAAATGAAGGAATGACAAATGCAGGCCGCACTGTAGACTAGACTAATTGCATTCTGCCACAATGTGTGGACACCCCAGGGACCTGGTGACACTGGACAGGCTCTGTGGGGGCAGCCCCTCTGGGCCCAGGTGGTCAAGCTAGTGGTCAAACTCATTAACCCCTCAGCTTCCAGCTGGAGCCTCCACCCGTCAACCCCTGGGCCTCCACGTGACAGGGGCTTCCTTAAGTGGCTCCTGGCACCTTCTTTGTCATTAGCTTTGTCATCCATCCATCCATCTATTCAACCATGGTCCATCCATTCATTCTCTCATTCAGGTATTCACTCATACCATGGTTAGAAAGTGACTTCTTTAGACCAAGCCCTGGGGCTTCAGTATTTCATCCTTTCCCCACTCCCTCCCTCCATCCAGTCATTCATTTATTCACACCATGGTTACCCATTCCTTCCTCCTGGACAGGACCTGCAGTGTACCCTTTCATTCATTCATTCATTCATTCATTCATCATGTAGTCATCAAGCAGGGATCCTGAAATTTGGGGCTTCTCAGAGTTGTCTCTACGCAGTTCTAAGCCGAGAGTGCCTGTGGGGAGGCCCTCACAGAATAACCCAACAATAACATTTTCAGGAGAAGATGAACTAGGACGGGTGAAGCCCTGTTTAGAGGGAGTGTGAGCCGGGGAGTGAGGGATACGCAGCTCACTCGCAGCCCGCGCCCAGCACTGACTCATGACCTGGCTGAAAACTCATCCATCCATCATTCACTCATGGAACCTTCAGCAAGTGTTGGGGATCTACTCTGTGCCTGGTGCTGAGATGAGCTGGTAACTGGCTCTGCTGGGGACGGTGGCCCCTGGCAGGCTGTGGGTGTAGCACCGTCCTCGGGAGTGCCGGTCATCTGAGCCGGGCTGGGGGCAGTGTCTCTGCTTCTGAGACCTCCTGGGGAATGATGTCATGGCCACAGGCTGACACATTGTGTGCAGGCTCCTGGGTGGCCCAGCACTTCCCACGGGGTGCTCTTCCTCAGTTTACGCCTCTGCTTCACGTCAGTCTTCTCAGCCTCCTCGTGTGTGTTTGTGTGTGTTGGGGGGGCTCCCATAAATCCACCTGTAATGTATTGACATTTTGTGAGGTTGGTGAGTGGGGAATCCAGACCCTCCTGGCTCTGCTGGATGCTGCCTGAGGGCAAGTCTCCCCCTCAAACCCCAGGTCCTCAGTATCCCCACATGAACAACAGGTGGTGGCTGGGCACTCCCAAAAGTCTATTTCAGCCTCTGAACCTCGGTTCCCCAAATGTAACGTGTATCTAGTGAAAGAATTATGAGTGGGTTAAATGCATTAATATACGCAGAACATTTATAACCAATAATATAAGTAAAGAAACAACATAAATAAAGATGAGCCTGGAATAGAGTAAGTGGCCGGTGAGTATAGTTTATGATGAGATATTTCAAGTCTATGACAGTAGGCACAGTGTAGGGTGAGATGAGGGCCTGGCCACAGTGTAAGGACGTCGTGGCCATTCAGGTTGAAACAGCAGAGGTGGGTAGGGGCAGGGGTGGTGTAGGGGCGCCGAGGGAAGGGTCAGGGATGCCAAGGAGGGACCAGGGGGCCACATGGCCCAGTGGTGATGTTCAGGACTTCAGCTGCCCTGCCCCACACTTGGAAATGGAGTTGGGGGAATGCCCCTGGTCACAGCTGCCTCGGTTGGGGGGGGGTACCTGGCATGCCAGCCCAGCCACACCAGGTTCTCCTTCTCACTGTGGTCCTGGGCCAGGTGGCCACCTCCCTGCCTCTGCCCCTGCGCCTTCCCTGGGCCTGACAAGCTTAATCTCCCACCACCGCCGGGGCTGGGCCTGGGGAGGCCTCAGTCATTGAGGGTCGACAACTCGGCAGCTTAGCAACAAAGCCCACAATGGCAATTTTTCTGGAGGCTGAAACATGAAAATCTAGGGAAAATTGAAATTTTCTCTGCTGAGTCATAGATTTGGATGAGTGTAAAGGGTGCGTGGGGCCCGCAGAGGGGCTGCATCGCTGGCACCAGCACATCAGCGAGAATTCTAGGGCTCTCCCCTCCCTGCGGTCCAGGCTGCCTCTTCTCCCCTGCCTGCCTCTGCCGGGGGCGGAGGCGGGGCGGCGCTGTGCTGGGCAGGCAACGCCACCCCCAGCCCGCTCACCGCTGCAGGGGAGGGAGGCACAAGCTGAGAGCCCCGGAGTTCTGTGCAAAGTGTGGGTCAGAACAGGGACTCCAGGGAGGGGGGAACGGAGCCACTTTTAGGGATATGCAGCCCAATTTTAGGTGGCTCACACATTTTTCTTTATTAATTATGTATTTATTTTAACGGGCATCACCAAAATATCATACTCATGATTTCATCAAGGTAATTATGGGGATTATGCTCAGGTAGGTAGCACTGTTAAGCCTGAGCCAGGAGAAAGGACAAAGCTGAATGATAGTAATAAAAGGAAATGAGAATAGATAGGGTACAAGTCTGGAAGGTGGCCCGAGCACGACAGATCCTTGGATGGACTCGGCTCCCTAATCTGGCGCCACCACCTTAGGTAAGTGTGGTGGATGGGTTTCCTGAACATGGAGCCTGAGGCCAGGACTTGGGTTCAGCTTCTGTGATGGGGAAGTGGGAGCTCCAGGAAGCAGGTGTGAGGGGCAGGAAGAGTGAGGCAGGGAAAGGGAAAGGTCACTACTGCTGCGGACCCCCCGGCTGGATTCTGCTCGGACCTTCATGTGTGTCTGGAACCCCCAACAGGCTCCAGTCCCCCTTTGGTTGAAGGCCACCTCGGGGGGCGTTAGCTCCCCAACCTTCTGAAAAGAGGCAGAGCCCGAGAGGTGAGAGCTCCAGAGGGGGAGGCCTTAGACCCACCACCGCTGCAGCCGCTGACCCTGCGGGGCTGTGATGTGCTCACCGAAAGTGCCTGCTGCAGCTGGCCCCTCTCCATCCCTCAGTGTCTTCTGTAAAACGGGACCAGGCTTGTGACTGTCTTGCACTGTTGCCCAGAGGGCACTTGGCACATCATTGGTGCAAAGAGAGCGAGTATTTTGGGGGAGTGCCTCAGTCCCCCAGGTTGTGGGAAGCTCCTGAGTTCTCCAGATGCTGGAGAGGGTACCCTTGAGATGGGATGGATTTGAGCTGAAAAGCAGAGGATCTGTGCTTTGAGGTCAGACAGCGCGCCTGACTTGTCCATGGAAGTCTGGCCTGAGGAGTGTGCCCCCCAAGTGGTGTCTGGGCTGTAGATGTGGATACTACCCTAACATCCTCCCAGGATTCTCGGTTGGGCCTCCAGCCTGGGCTCTAGGTGAAGCTGGCTCTGCACAGGGAATGTTCTTCCTCCTCAGTGGGCGTCACCCACTCAGTTTCTTTCCCTCAGATGTGATTCCCACACACGCATCCCACAGGTTTCAGAGCACAGACTCTGAGGTCAGGTGTCCCAGTCAAAGCCCAGCTCAGCCATTTCTGACTTATAAGACCCTGAACATGTTACTTAGCCTTTGCAAGCCTCAGTTTACTCATCTGCAAAATGGAGGCTGGCAGTAATAACTCGTCAGACTGTTGTGACTGAAGTGAGATAACGTGCGTGGCGTGCAGCAAGCACTCAAATGTTTAGCACATAATAAATGTCATTTATTATCCATGTGTTAAAACATATATAACATATGTGTATATATATATATAGTATGAAATAGAACATACATATTAATCATTTTTCCATGTCTTTAAGCTGTAGATTAAAGGCTTCCAGTTCTAGGTTAGAGGCACCCTGTGGTTGTCTCTGGTACTGGGTTTTGTGAAAATTATAGTATGAATCTGGTCATTTATTCACATTCTTTATCCTCACTGAGGACTTCTTCTGTCTACACTTCCATTAAGAAAGTCAGGATACAGGCTGCATTCTGCACATGAGGTGAGGAGAGCCTGGAGGCCAAGGGTTTTCCCAAGGTCACATAGCTGCCCAGGGTTGCAACCAGCCCCAGAACCAAGGTGCTGATTCAGTGCTGGTCCAGCCCTCTGGGAGAGGCCCAGGGCCAGTCCTGGGGGTTTTGCTGCGTTCTGCCTGCGGCCAGCCAGACTCGGAGGGGATGAGCGCTGATTCTCCCCAGGGCCTCCCTCTGGGAGCCCAGAGACCTCCTGAGCCTGGCTCAGGCCCCGCCCGGATGCCCTGCCCCTGACCTCCCCCTGGCGCCTGCCCTGATTGCTGTGATCTCAGAGCTGAGCCCGGGTCTCTGGGGACTGAGGGGCAAGGCCCGAGGGGTGGTGGGCTGCTGAGCGGGGCCTGGTGGGGCAGTAGGTTCTTAGGACAGGGGTCCCCTGCCACAGCTCCCAGGCCTATACCTGGCACCTTCTCTCGTGCCTGCTCCCTGGAGGAGCTGGGCTGGAAATTAATTTCAGGGGCAAAGCTCTGGAGTGACCATATGATGGAGACTTTGGCCTGCTGTTCCTGAGCCTCCGATGTCCATGCTCACTCCCACATGGGGTGTCCCAGACTTTGGTCCTTGGTACCCACCTGCCAGGATTTTTGCAACATTTGATTGTCACTGGTGCTATGATTGCCCTAGTCTTTTTCTTTAAATCATCTTTTTTGTACTTTAATTCATTTACTTAATTCTGCAAGTGGAAAAACAGTATCATTTGCTGTAAGTAGGCAGTAACGTTGAAAGTAAATTAAAAACAGACCCAAAGAAAACCCCACGTTCAAGTAGTTCCAGCCAGAAGCTGTGGCAGTCTGAAAACACTGAGCCTTGGGGTCTGTTCTCTCTTTGTTGGGATGTGAAAGAGAGAAATTAAAGACACAGCACCCAACGGAGCCCTTCTCCTCGGCCTGATGTGAAGGTTGAAAAGGGAATTGAAGGGGCACTCACTTTCTCACTTTGGGTATCATTGCTAAGGCCAACTTGGCTGTCCCCTAAAATCCTCACGGGCTCTAACAGTGGTGCATATCCCATGTTTGGGGGTACACCAGTTAGTGGAGAGCCTCCTCCTTCCTCAGAGCCCAGTTTGAGTGCCCCCTGCCTCCCAGCGTGGCACCTCCTCCTTGCCCACACATCCCTGATCCTGCCCAGGAGTGAGCCGCCCGGCTCTCACGGGCCTTCCCAGGGGAAAGCTCCCTAGAGCCCTACAGATGAGCAGGAGCTGTGTGTCCATGCCTGTACTCCACAGACCCCGAGGATGCATTGGACTACTGCCTTCTTGGGCCCCGATGAACACCACGAAATGAGGGCCTGTCTCTTAGCCACACAGGAGACCCCACTACGCGCCCTGCCCCCATGGATGCTCCAGGAGGTGAGCAGAGCGGGGCGCTGAATAACAGACTGGGTTTGGGTGGCTGGTGGAAGGACATCTGTGGTGAGCACTTTGGCCTGAACAAAGGCTCGAAGGCTGCACCGGGTCAGGCACGCTTGCTGGTAACAGCTTTGATGGCTTTCCAGAGAAATAGTGGCTCATTCCAGTTTCCTTCCACTAACTGCTGTGAAACTTGGGGCAGCTGCCCTTTCTGGGTCCCAGGTGTCTGATCTGTAAAATGGGAAAATGATGATGGGCAATCACGTAGGACGGACGTGGGGATTTAATGTGGTAAAGCTTTTGAGGAGGTGGGCTCCGTGCCTGGCACTCACAGAGGGCTCTGCAGCTGGTGGCTGCAGGGTGGGGCTGGGCTGTGGGCAGTGGGAAGTGATACCAGTTTGAGGTTGAAAAAGTGGCTCAGTGTGACTATATCCCAGACCTGAAAGGATGCAGGGCACAAAGGGGCACTCCAAGGACTCAAATTAGACAGTGATGCCAAGTGCCACAATTCAGGGTGAAAAGTGGTCCAATGCCAGTGCCCTAAAGTCAGGGAGGACACCAATGGTGGCAGAGGCAGTCAGGGAAGGCTTCTTGGAGGCAGTGTCTTGAAGCATGAGCACCTACTGAGCAGGCTTGGCGTGCCATGGTGGCAGTATGGTCTCCAAAGGTGTTGCTACGTCCCTCCCCACAAAGGAGAAAGAACATTCTCTCCCTTTCAGAGCCTCAGATAAGGGTACAGCTCCGGATGCCACATACTCTTTCCCCTGAAGTTGGCAGAGGAGATGCCTGAACGCTTCTCAGAAGCTTCGAGGACTTCCAGACTGTTGCTCTGACATCTGCAGCTAAAACGTAGGGAAGAATGCTATCCAAGTAAGCTTAATCCTAATCAAAGGATTATTTTCTTACAGAAAAGCTTCACCTATACTTAATAGTTTTAAATTGTTCCTGGTACCAATTAGACTTTTAATTTTGCTGTTCCCTCCGGCAGCTGGAGGATGTGTGCGGTTTGCGTTTAATCAGAGTTAATTTTTTTTTTTTTTGCTGGTTCCGGGGGAGGGGAGGAGACGAGGAGACTGGTGTTTGGGGGTTTCCTTCTGGTCCTGCCAGGGCCGTGTCTGGGTGAGAGGTGCTGGGTGCCTCCGAGTTTGGGGTTCTCTGTTGGGGCAGCGGTGGACATCTCCAGAGTATGAACCAGAGTTCCCTCGTGCCCGCCGGAAGGCGGCTGGAAGGTTCTGGCGCCACAATCCTGCCTGGAGAATCCAACGCCGAGTTAAATATATGAATTATCCAAAAATTTCTGCAGCAATAGGGTGAGTTATTATTGATTCACAGAGCACGACAAAACATCGCTGCATGAATTAGCAAACAGCTGTTTCTAATTTGAGTTTAGAACGGTACACAGAGGAACTTGTTTCTCTGTTCACTCCTTTCATTTATAATGAATTTTAATCACTGCTACAGGTGAGAAAAATGTAGAAACAAGCTTGTATCTTGTGGAAGAAACAAAGGAGAGACAGATGCTAACAGATTTCCAGTCTGTGATAAAAGGGATGTTTTGGTACACTTTACATGTAATTAGAGCGCAGCTGTTTCCAGTCCCAGGTCCACGAACACGGCCGAATGTGGGCTCCGCCGATCTCCAAAGGGAGTAAAGAAAAACAGTGATTCAACCCCGAAAGCATTTTGCTTTCTCTTGAGTCTCTCAGAGAGCCCTTTGCTCCGGCCCTTGGCGGTGTTGTTTCGTGAAAGCTCACGGAGATAACTTCAGAGGTGCTTTTTCCGCACCTGGGGATGGTGGGAGGCCGGTGGGGTGAAGTTGGGGTGTGCAGGGGTCCCAGGCCAGGGGGCTAATGGGAAAGCCTTTCAGAGCCCCTCTGCTTGCTACAAGCGCTCCATCTCTGGGGAGTGCCTCATGGGGGAATGTTGGGGGCCCTTTTCTGGCAGGAGCTGATCACGACACCCTACTTTAGCTGGTTTGATCACAGCCAGCTCTCGGGTGAGTTGACGAGTGCTGGCTTTATTTTTTTTCCTCTGGTCTGTTTAATTTCTGCAATAAAACTCAAGCTCAATTGCATTTTCAATATCAGTGCTAAGTAAATTTGTCTAAGGGATGTGTGTTCTGTGAGGTCAGAGGCTTCAAGGGGAAAGGCGGATGCCTCCTTCTTCCTGTCCTGTGCGTCCAGCAGACCTTAGGGACGGCAGCCCTCGTGGGTGAGGGGGCAGGGGTGTTCTAGGCGTCAGACCTCATCCCCCATCCCCTCTACCGTGAGCCTGGAGACCCAGGTCCAAGCCCTAGCAAGGCTGCGGGTGCCTTAGTTTCTCCCTCTATGTAGTGAGAGGGTTGGGCTGGGTGCTCTTGAAGGCTTCTTTCCTCTCTGATGTAACTGGGATTGCAAACGGCAAGGGCCCTGTGGGCCTTTATGCAGGTTGAGTGTCTTTTGCTTTGAAAAGCATGTTTTGTAGGGTAACTGCTGGTTCTTAAGCTAGACCTTCCTGGTTGTTCATCAGGAAGATGGGACCCCTCACCGTCCTGTGTCCATTCAAACCATCTTGGCTGTTGCCTGCCTCTCTTCTCTCTTTATCCTTCTCTCTCTCTGCCGTATGACCTTATGTTGAACTGGGAGCCAGCAGCATTTTTATAAAGCATTTCTCATATTTAACATGTTACTCACTTATTTCATCTGCATAGCAACTCTATAATCAGGACTATGATTATTCCTATTTTACAGGTGAAGAAACCGAGGCTGGTTTCTTCTGTAATATTGAGGAGGTTCATTCACTCGATGGAGCTGGGATTCTAAGGCTCCAGCAGAGTCCAGCTGCTGGACTCAGCCACCAAGCAAACACAAGTGCCTTTGCTCAGGGCCCAGGACACCTCATGATGGGGAAGGAGACCCCGCGGGTCTGGACAAACAGGAGAGTGAGCACACCTGGTCCTAACGGGGAGCCACAGCGCTGCTCAGTTGCTCATGCACCAGATGTGTGTCCTGTGTCTCCAGGTCTTTGCCTTCTCCTTCCAGAGCACCCAGAAGTGAATGCGGATGTTTGAAAACACTTTGAGAGTCCCTGATTTCTAACTGTTGGCATTTTTTACCAAATAACTGATAACTAAGTCTCCAGCCCGTCTGATGGGGGGACAGCCGTGGTGATCTGTGTCCCCCATCTCAGGTCCTCATTTCTCTTAGTCCAGCTGGCTGACAGCCCCGGGCTGGGAGTCAAATCCCAGCTTTTCCATTTACCATCTGCTTTGTGACATCGGGATGTGCTGTAACTTCTGTTCTGTTTTCTCATCCATGGGGTTGACCACCCAACTTACTGTGTAAACCCAGCTCCTTTGAGTGTGAAAGAGGGATACCAGCTGGGTGGGACGCTGGGCTCCACCCCAAGATACTGGGGTGTGTGGCACCCTGCTTACTTGTAACATGGGATTAACAACCTCCACCACCACCTCAACCGTGCAGAGTCGCTCCAATGTCAAAGGGATAATGGGTGTGAAAATGCTGTGTAACATTATAAACGCCATAGAGATGATGGGGCTTACAATTAATGATAGTCGTATAAGTTACACTAGTAACCACCTTCATTTTCTGTAGCCAATATTTAGTGAGTATTTAGCAGCATATATACATTACTCATTTTGTAAGGAAGACACTCTTATTATCCCCATCCTATGGATGAGGAAATGGAGGCTCAGAGAGGTGCTGTGACTTGTCCACCGTCACACAGCTAATGAGTGGCAGCTTGGTCTAAGCGAGCCTGTACTCTCAAACCATGGCTCTGCTGTCTCCCAGGGGCTGATGTCTCCCCAAGTCTCTTCAAGATGATGCCGATGGTTTTGGCTCCCCAGAAGGTTTATTAAGGGTCTTAATGGCAGTTATTTGCTGTCAGGTGGCATTTCAGGAGCCCCTGGAGACAGCTAGAAAAGGGCATGCCAGCCATGGCTTTCAGTCTGTCGGGAGGTCTGCGGGTGCTCAGAGGCTGTGCCAAGTGTCCCTTAGAGGCGGGTCAGAGACTAGGACCCCACCCTTCACCCACCACGGCCAGCTGGAGAAGCGGCCCTGAAGGGCAAAATGCCTTCTCCCTCCTCCCAGTTTTGGGCCACTGACCTCTGCATGCCAGTCTCCACCCCCACACTGTCCACTGACACCCGAACCAACCACCCCTCCCCAACCTGCTTATTTTTTATTTCCAAACTGAAAGAATGATCCCCGCTTTCCCTGTCTGTGGCCTCGCTGGGGATGATGAAATCAACTCTGCCAAGACACTGTGAGCTCCCTGGAGCAGGGAAGGGTGAATACCTGTGGCAATAGGAATTGCTATTTTTATTATTTTTTTTTTGCCAAAATCATAATTCTAACTCAAGATTTCAGGGGGAGCCACATCGGCTTCTGGTAGCTGGGACTCCTTGGCCTCCCTCTGAGGAAGGACCTTCCAGCTGCCTCATCCTCTTCCTTCCCAGGGTCTCTCGATTTCTCAGGGGTTGGACGTCTATCCTTTACACCACACCCTGGTCTCTACCTTCAGGAAAGCCAAATATCTAGATGCGTGACTGACTACTGCTTACATGAATTGTTTCCCCACCTCTTTCAAAGTGTTTCAAAGTGGCAGAGCGATGGTTTAGAGTTGAAACTTCAGACAGCAACTAACTGACAGGATTGGGAAGATAAGAGCATAGAAACCTAAGGATGCCGGATACCTTCTGCACCCCTCAGAGGTCAGAGCCAGCCTCTGGTAATCCACCACAAACTCTGCCCACTTTGGGACATGGCTTTGTGGCAGGTGGGGTTGTAAGGTGTGGGACCTCCTCTTGGCTCTCTTTAAGTTGTAGATGTTAGCAATGAGTAGCTTCTGCAGTGGGGCAGGCCCTGAACTGGCACTCAGGGCCCAGAAAGGCAGTATTGTCCAGTGGTTAGCAAGTGGGGGTCCAGGTAGTGACTTGCCACTTGCTAGCTCTATGTGCCCAGGAAGTTGCTTTCCTTCTTGGAGCCTCAGTTTGTACAGTTTTAAAGAAGGGAGGTGTAACAGCACCTACTTCATAATGATGTGAGAATCAGATAAGAAAATGCTGGCAAAGGATCTGGCTTATAGAACATGTTCTATAAACAGTAATTACTTGGTTTTTATGAGTTTAGTCTTGGGTCTGTCTGCTCCTGCTGTGTGGCCTCAGTTTCCTCATCTATGAAATAGGATGAGTGATGGTCTGTGAACTTCCTCTTGCTGACCCCCCTGCCCCCCACCCCCCGCACTAATGTTGACTTTACATAAGTGGATGTCCTTGAGTGGAGGAGCATTCTGGGATGGATGGCCAGCTTTGGCACCTGGTAAGGGATAAAGAACAGGACAGGTACTCTTGTCCCCTTCTTGTTGGTGGGCCCCTCCCTGGGCCTAGGTTGAGTCTGGATTCTGCCTCTGGGGGCTGAGCCCCTGGTAGACGCTGAGAGAATGAGGATGCCCCATGCAGGTGGGCACTCTGGCCTGGTGGCCTCCGTCTCCTACTGGGCCTTCATACCAGGGGATCCAGGCCCCGACTCTGGTCTGGGGGTTAGCTGTGAGGGGCCTCTCAGGAAAGCTCACATGACAGTTTATTGGAAGCAGCCCCAGGAAAGGGCCTCAGAGATTGCCCAGTCCACCCTGTCACAGAGGCAGAAGCACCCCCATCTCCCAGCAACAGAGTGACATCTGGAACCAGGGCTCACCAAAGATCTATGTTCCCTCTGCTGCACCAGGTTTACAGGGGTTGCAGGGAAACAAATTTGGGTAAAGGCTTGAGATTTCCTAAGAAGAAATCAGGAATGCACCCAGATGCTCCCCACCCTCAAGCTGAATTTTCATCTTTTCTTGTGTGGAAAAAGCCACCTGTCTGTTTCTGGTTGCTTCTGTGCAAAGTGCAGTCAGTGCTGTGCCCTGAAGCACATTAGTGTCTTGTCGCCTTGGGCTCTGGGGAGCATTGATCTGTGCTCCCAGGATGCCCGGGATGCTTTCTACCCACTTTGGATGGGCCTCACCATCAGCTAGGTTGCAGCTGACCCTTTTCTGTGGCTGGAGACCTCTCTCTGGACTACAGCCTAGCTCCCTGGTACCTGCCAAGTGCTCTTGTCTCTGCTTGAACAGCAGAATTTTGGGGACACTGCCCTAAAGCCTCCCTTTTGAGATGGGATGCATAGATCCTTTCTTGGAGAAAACCTGATGGTTAAAGGTTTCTTCTCTGTCACTGGGAATCAGGGAGACCCCCTCTTTCAATTTGCTCTGTGCCCTTTGAACATTGTACTCATACGCTCCTCTGCTCATGGCAGACATCACCAATTGATTTGGCACTCATTTCTTCTGAGCCCAGATATGGCCTCAGAATCCTCCTGAACACAGCACTGTAGGTGACCACTAACAGTTTACCATCCCTGCAAGCCCTCTTCTCTCTCTCGGCCTCAGCCTCTCCCTCTGTATCATGCAGGATTGGCAGAGGTGGCTCCTGAGTCTGGGGTCCTGTTTCTTTGAGCCTGGGGAAGGGCCACAGTTATTCTCATTCCTGAAATTCCAGATGGGGGCAGAGGGGTTGCTCCACCTGGAGCACCACAGAGCTTTGTCTTGTGGGGAACTTGTCTTCTTGGCAATTTTCACTTCCCCAAGGAAATGGCTGAGTAGCAAGGAGACCTTTTGGGGCTTCATGAAGAAGGATCAAGCCTTTTTATGGCTACTGTGGAGACAATCTGGATGATTGGAGTATTGTCCAAAATTACTTTTCTATTCATCCAGATGGGACCCTGGAGGCCAAAGTTCCAACTTCCCATATTACATGGAGCCAGATCTCCTACTGGACTCTCTGTCCAGTGCTCTTTCCTCTGCCCAGCACGTCTCCCACTGGTGCCTTGCTGCTCCAAGGCACCTCTGCTGTGCATGGTCTGGGGTGCCCGTGGGGTTGGGCCAAGGTGGGGTGCACTCGCGGGAGCCCTTGGTATCCAGCAGTCCCCTGCACATGGCACTTGTGGACTTGAATGGAAACTTTACTCCGGGGACTGCTCAGCTTTTGTCCCCTCTGGAGCCTGGTGGTCATTTTTATTCACTTGAATGGAACTGCCCAGCCTAGGGATGTCCATGAGACCCAGAGCTGCTGGGCATCAGCTGTTTCCACCTTCTCAGGGAACCCTCCCCGTGTTCTCTTCAGAGCCATTTTTCCCTCTGGTTATCACTTCAGTGACGGAGCAATAATTCCTCCCTCCCTCCTCAGCCTGCGCCCCTCGCTGCAGGAAGGTCCCCCTTTCGGCTCACCCCTGTGGCCCCCTGGGCTGGGCCACTCTCCTTCCCCTGTCCAGGCACTTCCTCGATTCTCTGTGACAAGAAGCGCATGGAGCCGAGCGTCCCAGCCATCCTCTGCTCCACCCAGACAAGGCGTGTCTGAGGCCACGTTGTCACTGCTGCCACCTCAGTGCGCGGAATTCACCAAGTGTGGCCACGTCAGCTTGGGATCCACATGGCCCTTTCTGCCGCTGGTGTAGTCTGAAGCCCAATGTTCTTTTTTTCTCCCTAATTGAGTTTTTTTTCGAAATGCCTCCTCTCTTTTGTGCTTATTTTGGTTCTCTTCCTGCAGTAGACCGCAAAAGCCTCCTGCTACCCATTTCCTATCAGGCCTATTTTCAGGATTAGTCATTTTTAAATGACTTGAATCTCCTTTCTGAAGGTGATTTTTCTACTCATTTTGTTACATTTCTTTGATTGTGCTTGTTCTGGAGGGCGAGGGTCTGGCATTAGTCATTGGGTTTCCCACTCGATTGTTTCATGTGACAGTGCCCCCTCCCAAAGGAGAGAGGCAGGGTAGTATGGTGAGTGAAAGCACTGATGCAGAGCCCGCTCACTGGGTTTGAATCCTGGCTCTCCTGTCTGCAAGCTGTGTGACTTTAGGCAAGTTACTCAGCCTCTCTGTGCCTTAGTTTTCTCATGTGTAGCTGGAAATAATAATAATACTTACCTCATTGGACTGTTGAGAGGATTGAATGAGTCAACACATATAAAGCTTTTAGAAGAATGCCTGGCATAGAGTAGAATCTATATAAACATTTACTTGGAAATGAAAAGGTGGTTGGTTGAGCTGGATTTTCTTGGAAGTTACCTTCTTCTTGCCGAGTTCTGAAATGTTCATGTTGAAGGGGACCTTGGGGTTGCCTTCACCCGGTTTCTCCACTCCTCTTTCTGCACATCCACCCGAGGGCGTGTGCTGTAGTGGCTGCACGTGGGTGGTGGCTACCAGTCAGCAGGAGGGGAGTGTTACTGCTGTAAGGAAAGGAACCCCCTTCCTGTGCTGGCAGCCCTGCCCGTCCATCCTGAGCGCGCCGGCCTGGTCGTCTCTCCAGCGTGCTCCTGGAACAGGAAGCTAAATGTCCCTAAAACAAAACACGTTTGGAGGGGCACGACAGCTGCCGCCGAAGTTAAACATTGTTAGAGTAAATGGCTTTAAACAGGGCAGTCTGGGTTTGGGTCTTTGTCAACATGCCTATTTCCCCTGATTGGGCCTTTTCAGTTTAAGAAGTCTTATTTTCATTTCAATTCAGATGATTATAATCTCAGCAGTTGCTCAGTTTGTCGCTCCCAGAATAATGTGCTTTGCTTTAGTTTTGAGACTTGTTTGCAGAAAAATAAAGGCACCCAGGCAGCCCCATAAGGCACCTCAGGGACTGCGGTGCTGGGCCAGGCTGATTCTCCTTCTCCAAGACGTGGGGGAGCCAGGGCGAGAGTAGACCCCACGCTCCTGGCCACATGTCGCTGGGGCATCCAGCTGTGGGACTCAGGGCAAGCTGCTCACCTCTCTGAGCCTCAGCTTCCTCATCTCAAAAATGGGATGTTACCAATGGGAGGATGAAAAAAGATTAATTGCGGTTAATAGAAGCACTTAGCTCAGTGCTGGCGCTTGGGACATGCTTACTAGCTGTAGCTGCTAATTTTATTAGCATTAGCTAGTAGTGCTAATTAGTACTAATTATTATTATTGACCAACTAATGCTTTTGTTTAACAACTTTATTGAAGTATAATTTGCATACCAGAACAGACACTTGTTTTAAGTGAGCAGTTCTGTGACTTTTCGTAAATAGAGCTGGGCTGCCTTCACCGTCATCCAGTTTGCAAGCATTTCCATGATCTCAAAAGACATCTCTTGCCCATTTGCAGTCAATCCCTGCTCCCTCCTCCAGCCTCAGGCAATCACTAATCTGCTTTCTGTCTCTACAGATGTGCCTTGTCTGGACAGTTCATGTACATGGAATAATAGTGCTTTTTCACATGAATTTTTTTCATCCACTCCTCCCAGTGCCTCTGTTTTTTTCCAAATGTGTGAGCTGACCCCCAGAGTTGAGAGTAACGCTTTGGGGGCAGACAAATGAATGGAGGGGGAGGGTTTGAGTGCAGGTGTCCGCTCTCATCCTCGGACAACGTGAGTCAAAGATGTGTCTGGGCTTGGTCTTTTGGGCAAGGTGTCTTCCTTGTCTTCCTCGCCTATGAACTGGCGGGCGTTTGAGCCTGGGTTCTCCACTCATCAGCCCAGCCAGCGCCAGCAAGCTCCAGCCAGCTCTGGCACCTCCTGGGCCTCAGGGCTCCTCTCTGCAATGCAGACGATGGGCCATCCCTGTGGTTCTGTCAGGGCTCCATGGAGAGCCAGACCATGACTGCACTGGAGCTTTCCACGGGGCCCCTCACCCGGTCTCACCTACACAGGTGTCGTCTTGCATGACCAACCTGTGTCAGGGGGCCTGACTGGGGAGAGTCACTGTGGCTGTGCCTCAGTTTCCTGGTCTGTAACCTGTGGGAGGGGCCTTGGTTCCCGCCTCCTGGGAGGTTGAGACAGCCCTGAGCGGAGCACCCGGCACACAGGAAGGGTTCTGTGCCAGCTTGTGTGAGTCTGAGCTAAGATATCAAAATAATAAAAAGCCTGTGGAGCCCGGCCAGGGGGCAGGGGCCGAGCGGGTCCCGCAGCTGCCCCAGCTCCAGCCAGCTCCTCCCTTGGGTCCCTTTGTCTGCGCCCCGCGGAGCCCAGCTGGCAAGAGCTGGGAATTACCAGGCAGGGGCTGGGGTGCTTCCCGCTGCTTCTAATCCCAGGAGCTGGCAGCGGATGCGTCCTGCCCGTCCGAAGGCCCTGTAACATGAGGCCCCCTGGGGAGCAGGCACCCTCTCTCTGGGAGGTACCCCGGGCTGGGCTGGGTGACTGGGCTTCAGAGGCGGGAGGCTGCTGGGAGATGCGGGACTCTGGGCTGGGAGCTTTGGAGAGCGGCATCCTGCCAAGCAGAGCTCTGCCAGCAGTACCAGCTGAGATCAGGCAGATCTTCAGACTGTCAGGGCCAGGGGCCGGGGTGGGCATCGGGGTGATGTGGGGTGTAGGAGCAGGCTCAGAGCCAGCTCTAAGGGACCATGAGAGACCCTCCAGTTAGCCTTACTATCTCTTCAAATCTTGGGGTTGGCAGCTGTGAGAGCCCGTGGGTATGGTTCCCCCGGGTGTGAGCTGTGACTCCATGATGGTGTGTTTGTGTCTGCAGGTGAGTGTGCATGGGTGTTCAAGCTTGTGTGTGAGTGATAGTGGGAATGATGGCGTGTGAATGGATGTATCTGTGAGTACGTGACTGTATGTGATTGTGTGTGAGTGTGATGGTGTGTGTGTATGTGTGCAAGTGTGTGTAGGTGAGTGTGAGTTGGCATGTCCGAGCCCATGTGTGAGTTGTGGGAGTCATGTGTGAGCTCTGTGTGTGTGTGTGTGTGAGTGTGTATGTTTGCAGGTGTGTGTGTGCAGGTGTGCGTGCCAGTGCCTGCCCAAGCCTGAGACTGCGGTTCCCCTGCCCTTCCCGTCAAGAGGGTCTAGGCTGCCTCTGGCCAAGAATTTCTGGGTTGAGTCTGTGAGACTTTTCTGAAGACCAGGCTGGGCTGACTGGGGGCCGGAGAGGCGGGGGCAGTGGTTTATTTCCTCGGGGTTAGAAGAGCAAGGTCAGTGCAGCTGAATCTGAGCTTTTGTTTGTCTCTCCCCTGCTCGTAGCAGCCTGTGGTCTGTTTCATTCATTATTAAGTTTTAAATCCACCCAACATGAAACTTGAGCCGTGGAACTCGCTCCCTGCTTGGGCTGGCTTGGTTCAACCCCCGCTGCGTCTCAGGAAACTTCACTGGTTTTATTTGCTGTGTCCTGGGTGCCTTTTTTTTTTTTTTCTCCCAGAAACAGCCAAGCCTTGGTTTGTTTAGTTTTCCTCTGAGGCTGGCCGGCCAGCAGAGGCCCGGGATGAGGGGCGGGGCAGGAGTGATCCCCTTCCCTGAGTGTCCCCCTCCCTGCCACGGTGGATTTAAGGACCACTAGGCTCTGAGCTCGGTGGCCATCTGGATCCCAATCCCATCTCTAATCACTGCACCATCGGGCCATCTCTTGGGGTCCTGAGTGGACTTGGGGCAAATCCAGAGGTGGAGAAGGAACAAAGAAAACATCCCCCTTTGGGATGGTTTGGGCTGGGAATCCTGCAGCCCCTTCTCAAGTGCCCCTTGCTTACCTCCGTTTGTGCTCTTGGGCTGATGCCATATACCTGTGACTTCCACCTCATGTCTGTCCCTGAGGCAGCAGCTCCAACTTCATCAGTCCCTGATTCCCCACTGAATGCGGTATGGCTGAATTCATTAAAGTAAATTTTATTTTCTTACAAAGTTCTGCCTACGCCCCCCTGCACCAGTGGGATTTCCCACCCAGACTAGGTGGGGGTGGTGGAATCAACCCCCAGATCTTGATCAGTTGATGGGACTTGCCTCCTTTTGGCCTGTGGGGCTGGTGGTCTGTGAGGTCATTTCCGATAACTTTTTTCCCAGGCTCCTCCCCACCCCCAAATCAAGGAAGTGGCTGAGACTTCACCTCTTGTGGGAGGGTGGTACCGCATCCAGCAAGGCCCTGTGCGGCTGGTGTTGCTGCGGGGAAAGGCATGTCCCCTCCGTATCCTGCCGCGCCTCTGCCACCCTCCCTGCAGACGGGAAGACCCGCATGTCCACTTGCTTCCACCCCCGGGGTCCCTCCCCCACTCCTCCTGCAGCAGTTGGCCAGCTGCACAGCTTCAGCCCACGAGCTGTCGAGAAGCTGGCTCTGTCCTTGTTTCTCGCGGCCCTGGGAATTGCCTCTAATCTCCTCTCTGCCTTCCCCCTGCAGATGGTGACGACGACCCACAACTCTCCTGGGTGGCCTCGTCTCCCTCCAGCAAGGATGTTGCGTCACCCACGCAGATGATCGGAGATGGGTGTGACCTTGGCCTGGGTGAGGAGGAAGGGGGCACGGGCCTGCCGTACCCTTGCCAGTTCTGTGACAAGTCCTTCATCCGCCTGAGCTACTTGAAGAGGCACGAACAGATCCACAGCGACAAGCTGCCGTTCAAGTGCACCTACTGCAGCCGGCTCTTCAAGCACAAGAGGAGCCGCGACCGGCACATCAAGCTGCACACGGGCGACAAGAAGTACCACTGCCACGAGTGCGAGGCGGCCTTCTCCCGCAGTGACCACCTCAAGATCCACCTGAAGACCCACAGCTCCAGCAAGCCCTTCAAGTGCACCGTGTGCAAGCGCGGCTTCTCCTCCACCAGCTCGCTGCAGAGCCACATGCAGGCCCACAAGAAGAACAAGGAGCACCTGGCCAAGTCCGAGAAGGAGGCCAAGAAGGACGACTTCATGTGCGACTACTGCGAGGACACCTTCAGCCAGACCGAGGAGCTGGAGAAGCACGTGCTCACCCGCCACCCGCAGCTCTCTGAGAAGGCCGACCTGCAGTGCATCCACTGCCCCGAGGTCTTCGTCGACGAGAACGCGCTGCTTGCCCACATCCACCAAGCCCACGCCAACCAGAAACACAAGTGCCCCATGTGCCCCGAGCAGTTCTCCTCGGTGGAGGGTGTCTACTGCCACCTGGACAGCCACCGGCAGCCTGACTCCAGCAACCACAGTGTCAGCCCTGACCCCGTGCTGGGCAGCGTGGCCTCCATGAGCAGCGCCACGCCAGACTCCAGCGCCTCCGTGGAGCGAGGCTCCACCCCGGACTCCACCCTGAAGCCCTTGCGGGGCCAGAAGAAGATGCGGGATGACGGGCAGGGCTGGTCCAAGGTGGTCTACAGCTGCCCCTACTGCTCCAAGCGGGACTTTAACAGCCTGGCTGTGCTGGAGATCCACCTGAAGACCATCCACGCGGATAAGCCACAGCAGAGCCACACGTGTCAGATCTGCCTGGACTCCATGCCCACCCTCTACAACCTCAACGAGCATGTCCGCAAGCTGCACAAAAACCACGCCTACCCCGTGATGCAGTTCGGCAACATCTCCGCCTTCCACTGCAACTACTGCCCCGAGATGTTCGCCGACATCAACAGCCTGCAGGAGCACATCCGCGTCTCCCACTGTGGCCCCAGCGCCAACCCGCCCGACGGCAATAACGCCTTCTTCTGCAACCAGTGCTCCATGGGCTTCCTGACCGAGTCCTCCCTCACCGAGCACATCCAGCAGGCCCACTGCAGTGTCGGCAGCGCCAAGCTAGAGTCTCCAGTCGTGCAGCCCACGCAGTCCTTCATGGAGGTCTATTCCTGCCCCTACTGCACCAATTCGCCCATCTTTGGCTCCATCCTGAAGCTCACCAAGCACATCAAGGAGAACCACAAGAACATCCCGCTGGCCCACAGCAAGAAGTCCAAGGCGGAGCAGAGCCCGGTCTCGTCTGATGTGGAGGTGTCTTCCCCGAAGCGGCAGCGGCTCTCGGCGAGCGCCAACTCCATCTCCAATGGCGAGTATCCCTGTAATCAGTGCGACCTCAAGTTCTCCAACTTTGAGAGCTTCCAGACCCACCTGAAGCTGCACCTAGAGCTGCTGCTGCGGAAGCAGGCGTGTCCCCAGTGCAAAGAGGACTTTGACTCCCAGGAGTCCCTCCTGCAGCACCTGACGGTGCACTACATGACCACGTCGACCCACTATGTGTGCGAGAGCTGCGACAAGCAGTTCTCCTCGGTGGACGACCTGCAGAAGCACCTGCTGGACATGCACACCTTCGTGCTATACCACTGCACCCTGTGCCAGGAGGTCTTCGACTCCAAGGTGTCCATCCAGGTGCACCTGGCGGTGAAGCACAGCAACGAGAAGAAGATGTATCGCTGCACGGCCTGCAACTGGGACTTCCGCAAGGAGGCCGACCTGCAGGTGCACGTCAAACACAGCCACCTGGGCAACCCGGCCAAGGCACACAAGTGCATCTTCTGCGGGGAGACCTTCAGCACTGAGGTGGAGCTGCAGTGCCACATCACCACACACAGCAAGAAGTACAACTGCAAGTTCTGCAGCAAGGCCTTCCACGCCATCATCCTGCTGGAGAAGCACCTGCGGGAGAAGCACTGCGTGTTTGATGCGGCGGCTGAGAACGGCACGGCCAATGGGGTGCCCCCAGCTGCTGCCAAGAAGGCCGAACCGGCTGACCTGCAGGGTATGCTGCTGAAGAACCCCGAGGCGCCCAACAGCCACGAGGCAAGCGAGGATGACGTGGACGCGTCGGAGCCCATGTATGGCTGCGACATCTGTGGGGCCGCTTACACCATGGAGGTGCTGCTGCAGAACCACAGGCTGCGGGACCACAACATCCGACCAGGCGAGGACGATGGCTCGAGGAAGAAGGCCGAGTTCATAAAGGGCAGCCACAAGTGCAACGTGTGCTCGCGGACTTTCTTCTCGGAGAACGGCCTCCGGGAGCACCTGCAGACGCACCGGGGCCCCGCCAAGCACTACATGTGCCCCATCTGCGGCGAGCGCTTCCCCTCATTGCTGACGCTCACCGAGCACAAGGTGACCCACAGCAAGAGCCTGGACACCGGCACCTGCCGCATCTGCAAGATGCCACTGCAGAGCGAGGAGGAGTTTATCGAGCACTGCCAGATGCACCCCGACCTGCGCAACTCCCTCACCGGCTTCCGCTGCGTGGTCTGCATGCAGACGGTCACCTCCACGCTCGAGCTCAAGATCCATGGCACCTTCCACATGCAGAAGCTGGCGGGCAGCTCGGCCGCATCCTCCCCCAACGGCCAGGGGTTGCAGAAGCTCTACAAGTGTGCCCTGTGCCTAAAAGAGTTTCGCAGCAAGCAGGACCTGGTGAAACTCGACGTCAACGGGCTCCCCTATGGCCTGTGCGCTGGCTGCATGGCCCGCAGCTCCAACGGACAGGTGGGCGGCCTGGTCCCGCCCGAGCCTGCCGACCGGCCCTGCACCGGCCTCCGCTGCCCTGAGTGCAGTGTCAAGTTCGAGAGTGCTGAGGACCTGGAGAGCCACATGCAGGTGGACCATCGTGACCTCACCCCAGAGACCAGTGGGCCCCGGAAAGGCGCCCAGACGTCACCCGTGCCCCGGGTAAGTGCAGCCAGCCTGAGCCTGGTCCCTGCTCCTTGGGGCTCTGCGGATGTCCAGAGGAGCCCCTGTGCTGAGCTCTTTATTTCCGGGCAGTGGCCCCCTTCGTAGGCCAGAGAAGCAGCGCCGTTGTGCAGTGGTTAAGCACATCTGCTCTCAGGTAGACTCTGAGTTTGGACACCAGTGTTGCCATTTCCCTTCCTGTGTGACATGGGGATACATCATCTATCTCCCTGGGCTTTATTTGCCAAGTGCTTATCTGTAAAATGGGAAAAATAATGTCTCACCTTCATAGAACTACAGTGAGGGGCCGAGGGCACAGTGTGGGTAAAGGGCCTAGGATTGTGGCTGACGCTGTGAATGTGCCCTCGTTGTTGGCTGTCTCCTTGGTTATTGATCAGGGGTGGATTTTAAGTGCTAATTGCATCTTCTTGGGCAAGTCACTCTGCTCCCTGGGCTTTAGACTTAGGATTCTTCTGACAATTCATAGAGGTAATATACACATAAAGGGCTGAGAATCGGCACTTATGGCCTGTCATATTAGCAGTAATCACCAGCTGATATCGTTATCACCAACAGCATCATTATAGTTAGTGCAGCTGCAGTTGCTGGTACATGAAAGGCCCTAAGCACGTTTCCAGTTACTTTATCATTAATGTTTGATTAATTGATCAAATTTGTCCTGAGCACCCATTATCTTCAGGGTGCCTGGCAGCCGAGGAGAGTCAGAGATGGACCCTGCCATGGGGGCTCCCAGACCAGGAGGGGCCACAGACCCATAATCAGTGGGTTTCAATGAGGCAGGGGAAGTCCAGCTACTGGAGGGTCCACAGGGACCCTGGGAATGGTGACCAAGGGGCACCTGCAGGTGACAGGCATAATGGGCCCGGGGATTCCCATCAAGTCTGTGTTGTCTGCTTCCAGACCAAGGAGGTGCCAAGCAGATCTCAGGAGTATCTTTCCCTTGAGGGCCACTGCTGGCGCCACTGGCAGGGAGGCAGGATTTGGGGAAGGGCCACCTGTCACAGGCACCTGCTGGAAGACAGGGATGTTTGCTGAGGGGGTTTCACTGCAGGATCAGAACTGGGACCTGGGACTCCGGGATTCTGAGGAGGAGAGAGAGTGAGAGAGAAGGAGGGCTGGAGAGACCCCTAAGGGGTCTCCTGGCCAATTCCCCAATGAGGCCAATGAGCTGGAGGACCCAGCCAACATCACCTGGCTGCAGAGAGACGCGTCTGAATAACGACAGGGCCATGTGTCTTGCTGGGGACTGAGGTCGTTCCTCGGAGACCCATCTGGAGCAGAGAGCTCCTTTTAGGGGTGGTAACACCCCACTTTCTCAAGGCCTTTTGACTATGCAAGTCCTCTAGGAAAGGGTCCAGTAGGACACCCTTCAGGGGTTCTGAGCACAGTCCCATCACAGCTGCCCAGCTCTGTCCCCCTCAGCCTCAGCCTACTGGCTGCCAGTGTGGGTGGGCTGGGAACCATTTGGGCCCGGGAGTCAGATGGCTTGCGTGAAAATCTCCCTCTTCCAGTACCCACCCGTGACTTGACCTCTCTGGGCTTCTGTCCTCACCTGTAAAGCCAGAGGGTAATAATAATAACAGTAGTGACAGCACTGTAATAGTGTCTGTCTCCAAAGCGGGCATCACCTGGGGGGCTGTTCTGCTCATTAAAACAGTATCTGCTCTGGTCGGTGGGTGCCTGTCCCTCCTCAGTTGTCAAACACTGTGACTGTTCCCCTGCTGACCTCAGTGTTTTGCCTCGAGGATTAAACAAGGAAAGAAGCACTGGGCATGTAGTAACCATCACTTGTAATTTCCCCATTTATAGTCACAGCTCACACTTATCGAGGAAAAAGGATGTGTCAGGCACTTTCTATCTGTTTAATCCTTATGACACTCACCTTGCAGATGAGGAAAGGGAGGGAAGGACAATTAGGCAGTTTACCATGAGCCCCCGGCTTTCAAGAGGCAGAGAAGGAATCTGAGCCCAGGTCATGTGTGGTAACCCAGCCTGAGCTCTTGGCCAGCCCTCCACCCGGCACCTCTGGGGCCCATCTGGTTGCCAGAGGGGAGAGGCCGGCTTGGGTGGGGCCCAGGCCAGTCAGCCCGGTGTTTAGGTGGTGGGACAGTGGCAGGGCCAGGCCCCTGTATGCCCTTCTCCTGCCTTTTCGGCACAGTCCACACTGTGCCGGGGCTCCAGATGGCCAAGGGGCTGCTTCTAGTGCCCCCAAGCCCTCCTGCTATGGAAGCCTCCTCCGTCCTGGTCTCTGCCCTGGATCCTGCATCAGGCACCACTTCATAAAGCCCCTACTGTGTGAGCGCCCACTCTTACATTGTTTCCATGGAAACAACCCGGACCTTGGCCGTGACCCTTGCTTCGGCAAAGAGAGGGCCCCGGCTTAGAAAGGTGGAGCTGTATACCCAAGGATGCACAGCTGTGCATGCCAGTGCAGGGCTTCAGACCCGAGGGGGCTTGTTTTCTGGAAGGCTGACAGGCCTTCCTCTCCCTGTCCCTGGCCTTGTGAGAGGATGGGAGCTGAAACTCACATCTAGAGGCCTGGGCAGATGGGCCATTTGCAGAAAGGAGCTAGACAAAGCCCGGGTACCTCCCCAGCGGGGGCACAGCCTCTGGGGCCTTGCCCCCTGCCTGGGCACGCCTTGGGGCAGGGGCCCAGCTGTCTGTTCGCTCACCCTTCCCTCCCCCAGGACTCACGCATACAAGAGCAGACTCTGGGGGCTGCACAGGGGCTTGGGGGCTGGCAGGCTGGGACCCTCGGGAGTGTATCCATAGCAACCAGCTCTCTGAGGACTGGGTTCCTGTGGGGCCGAGGCTGCTGGCGGCTGGAGCATGAAGCACTGAGGTTTCTGCCTCCCCCTCTGTTTATTGATAATAACAACCTCACCCCAACTTTAAGCTTGCGTGGGCAGACCCCGGCCCCCATCGACTGCCCAGAGGCTCACGGTGCTTGTGAGGGTGAAGGGTGAGGAGGTAGACTGGGTTCTCTCATGGTCCATCTTACAGCAGGGTAACAGATGTCCAGGTTAATGGCTAGTCCAGGTCTCAGCGGCTTTCTGTTACCCAGAGCAGGACTGTCTGGGGTGGTCTGGGGCATGGAGCTAGGGGCGGCAGCTCAGACGGTGGCTCTGGAGAGCGCTGCCTGGGGTCAAATCCCAGTTCCCCTTACTCACCAGCTGGGGGCTTTGGCCAAGTGATTTAACCTCTTGAAACTCTACTTTCTCCATCCCGAAAGTGGAGCTTGCAGAGTGATTATGAACATTGAGAGAATAAACAGTGTCTGCACATAGTAGGCGCTCAATAAATGTGAGCGGCCATCATGATAGTGGAAATTCAGCAGCAAGCGCCGTCTTTCCCTCTCCTTCTCCTCTCTCCTCCTGTCTCCACCATCCTCAAGTGTGTTCTTTCTGCTCTGGGTCCCTCTGAGTCTGCTTGGGGCCATGCTGGGGGAGGCAGCCCTGGCTAAGGCCCCAGGGTTCAGCTTTGGTTCCGCTGGCCTGGGCCCCGGGGAAGAAACTCATGGCAGAGGAGATGTTTTGAATGCGAAGTTCTATCTTTCTGTGGTTACATCTCCCACTGGGGTCTGAAGCTCTAGGGAAGGAGGGGGTCTTTGAGGGATAGAGTAAGGGAGATGGACCAGAGGAGGTGTTGAGGTGAGGGCGGGCCGGGTGGGTGGGGGCGGCCAATTGCCCAGCAGGAGAGAGACAGAGTGGGAGAGTCCTCCCCTGCTTTCCCTGTGCTGTGCTCCACAGCCTGGAGGATCGCACAGCCCCCGCTCGGCTCCGGACCCTGAGCACCCCTGGCCTCACATGCAAGGCCAGAAGGGCCATCTTTGTTCGAGGATATCTGGGTATCCATTAGTGGGTGTTGGTGCTGGTGAAACTGTGAGTGTGGGTGTGTATGCCTGAGTGTGAGTGTGCATGTGTATACTTTTGAGTCTACGTGTGTGTCCATGAGGGTCGGTGCACTTCCTTGTGCCATAATCTGCTTGTGCATCTGTGGGTGCATTTAGGAGTGATGGGTGTGGCTACTAGAGTTCCAGTAAGAGAACTGAAAGCTTGAGTGTCATTGGGGATGCTGCCTGAACTTGTGGTCCGTGAGGACGTCTCCACTTCTCAGTTCCTCTGCCTCCTCCCTTGAAGCCTGGAGCTCCCTTGATCCCCTCGAGCCTGTTTCCCCAGCAGGCAGGGCTCAGCCCTCTTCCTGTCATGGAGGGGTGGCCATATGGTGGGAGGGCATTTGGGGGTCCCCTCTCGTCCTACCCAGGCTCCTCATGATTCATTTTCCAAGCGCAGTGAGCCCACTTCAGCCACCTGCCCCGATCAGGAACAGCACTTTGCTCACAGACTGTCCTCCCCACTGGTCTGGTCCAGGTATGGCTCTGGCCTCCAGAGACCTCCACCCAAGGCGAGGTGGGGCACCATCTTCCTTGTCAGGCAGGCTCCTCTCGGCTCCCGGGCATGGAGCTTCCTGGGGTGTGCTTATTCTTGCACTGACTTGTTCATTCATTCATTCGTTCAATCACTCACCATTCATTTAAGCATCAAGGGCCCTTACACTTGCCAGGCAGAGTGGATGGGGGCCACATGTGAGAGGGAATGAATGATTTTAACAGCAGAGACCTTGGGTTCAAGGTTGTGCCCCTCCACGAGCATAGACCAGGAGCTGAACCAAGGCGGGCACTTTGGGACTGCCCCCCTCCAAAGACTTCAGTCCCTGCTATCTCTTCTGGCCCGAAATCTACTCTGCCTGCTGTAAGGCCAGCTCCCCAGGTCTGTCCCCCTCAGACTCACCCATTCTTCCCAGAGTGTTTCCATGCTGAATGCCTGCCTCTGGGCCCAGTGCTGTGGCCGCGCCAAGGACACGCTGAACGCCAAAGGCCCTCTGGTCTTGTCAGCGTGGAGTCTGGAGCCTGAGTAGGGACCCTGCCCCAGGGCTGGAAGCTCCCCTCGCCGGCGGTTCCAGCTACTTCTCCATTCATTTGTTCAACAGATATTCTCTTAGCCCCAGTAAGAACCATGACACAAGTTCAGTGATTATCAGGTGCTCACTCTGGGCCAGGCCCTGTGCTGGTGGTGGGGATCCAGGATCCCTAGTCATCTTGGGTTCTCTTTGTCCCTTCTGCCCTAACAGAGGGCTTTGCACGTATTATTTTGCAACTTTGCTCATTTGTTCAACAAATGCTTCCTAAAGCGCTTAGTCTTTGCTGGGACCTCACAAGTGGACAGAACTCACCCTGGCCCTCTGGGTCTCATGGTGCAGTGGGGATCAAACAAATCAATTGGCCACGACAAAGTCGTGTGCAGATCAACTAGATGCTTTCCGCATATGCTCAGGGCCTGGGGAGGCCCTGAACTCACTCTGGGGTGGAAAGAGAAGGCTTCTCAGAGGAGGTGACAACTGAACCGAGTCCTCAAGGATGGAGAGGGTATTCCAGGTGGAGAAAACGGCATAGACAAAGGCCTGGAGGTGAGACCAGACCCTTCAGGACAACTGCAGGTCCAGGTGGGGCCAAGCAAGGAGCTGGGACAACTGGGCCCCCTGGTGGCTCATCCAGGCTGCTTGGTTGAGGGTTGGGCTTCTGTGCTCAGCTGAGAAATCCAGTTTGGCCCTTTCTTCCAGAGGCCGAGGGAGGCTCCATCATCCCTGGAGCCAAAGTGGTCTTCAGAAAACTGGGATATTTTGAATTCCCATACCACCCTCCCATACGACCCCTCCCCCTCCAGAAAAACCCACAGCCACAAGCCTTCCCCTACACGGGCAGTGCCACCTCTGTCCACAGTGGGCTGGTTCCACAACCTCCCGGGCTTAGTGGTCAGACAGAGTGCCACTCTTTGGAACCAAGAAGGTTTGAAGCTTCATTTTTCTGCCCCCTCCCCACAAGGGCAGGTGGTAATAGCTCCCTGTGTGTGGAAGCCAGATGTAGGATCCCCTGGGGCCTTGTGTGACTAGGGCAGATGAGGAATTCATCAGTCACCCCTGAGTGCCAGAGTTTGTGGGAGCAGTCTCCCCTGCTCGGCCACTTGGTTCTTAGGGGGGTAAGTAGATGAGAGAGTAGTTGGATGGGTGCAAAGAGAGATGGGTGGATGGATGGATGGGTGGATGGATAGGTGGGTGGGTGGATGGATGGATGGGTGGGTGGATGAGTGTGTGTGTGAGTGTGTGTATAGATGGATGGATGGGTAGACAGAGGGTAGGTAGATGGACAGATGATGAACAGACAGATGGATGAACAGACGGATGGATGTGTAGATGGGTGGAAGATGGGTAGATGGACTTGAGCACACCCCACACAGAACAGCCTCCTCCCTCAGCTTCCTTTCCGTAGTTCTGCTCTGTGCCCTCACCTTGGGATGGGGCAGTCTCCTCAGATCCAGCAGAGGAGCAGCTCCCTTGGAATGGAGGCTGTTTCCCCCTTTTCCCTAGGCTGAATCAGAGGTGGATTCAGAGCTGAGTGGGAAGAGAATGGCCTGGAGAGACCTGGGAGGGAACCAGGGCTGATCTGGGAATTTTTGAGCCAGGACCTTCAGGAACTTTTGCTTTCTGCTCTTTTCTGCGTCCTGACTGTCTAAGTCCTTTCTTTTTCGTTTCCAAACAGAAAAAGACGTACCAGTGCATCAAGTGCCAGATGACCTTCGAGAACGAGCGAGAGATCCAAATCCACGTTGCCAACCACATGATTGGTAAGAGAGCGTCTCCTCCCGCCCGCACTGCGGCCACTCATCGGGGTTGAAATTTGCGGTTCCAGTCATCCTTTCACTGGCTTTTAGGGTGAAGGATGGAGTCACTGCTGCTGTTTCAGAGACATTTCAGATGGGCTTGAAAATGTCAGAGCTGGAGCGCTTTCTCCACCCGAGCCTTCTTTTCGCGGCTTCACTCACGTTACAATCAAACTTTTGACAGTCTCTTTTGTTTCCCAGCATAAATTTCCCTCCATTTCTGAAATGATGTGCTTTCCAGTTGTCAAACACTCAGGGGCAATTATGCTTCAATTTCGGATGTCATGACATTGAATGGATTTAACCACTCACATTTCCCCACTAAACGTGGGGAATTCCTCAGGCACATTGTCAAAACAGAATGCTCTACAAAGTTATTTCAGTGCTTTTCCTTTTCCTCTTCAAGTAGTTTTGGACATTGGCAAATTCAGCCTTTTCAGAAGGGAGCTTTCAAAGTTCCATCATGTTCCCACGTGGTCCAAGGGACGGAGGGAAGCTCTGAGGTCTCCCTTGCCATCTGTGGGTGGGTGTGGTCTCCCTGGTGGCTGCGGAGGCCCTCACTGTAAGAGAGGGCGCTGTGGATTTCTGGTGGCACCGGGCTGGCCCAGGGGAGGGGCTTTGGCAGCGAGGGCCTCGGGAGCTTCTGGAATGGTAGTGCCCTGGGTCTTCGGTGGAAGCATGGTCACCGTCTCCAAGGCCCTGCAGTCTGGACAGTGTGGTGTCAGTCCTGAGTTGAGCACCCTGACCGTTACTTCCTCCCCACTTTTCCACCTCTAACATCTTTCATCATAGTCTTAACAACAGCCATGCCAACAGAGTACTGTTTTACAAAATCCCGGGTTGCATCCATTTAAAAAGGTCCATTTAAGTGTACAGCTCAGTGGAGCCTCGTGCACTGAGCACACCTATATCACCAGTGCCCAGGTGAAGAAACAGACTATTCCTGCATCCCAAAAGCCCCCCTCTCAGCCCCCTACAGACCCTCCCCTGACCAACAGAAAGGCCTCATTATCCTGATGTCTAACAGCATAGGTTACTTTTGGTTGTTTTATATTTTATATAAATGAGATCACATAGGATCTGCTCACTAGCGTCTGATGTTTTTCGTGTTCACATTAGTGCTTGTAATTGGACATCGCCCCCTTCTCACTGGTGTGTAATATTCCATCTTGTGAGCCTATCACCATTTATCTCTTCTTGATACACATCGTGAAGGGCATCTGGGTAGTTTCCATTTGGGAATTGTTTCAAATAGTGTGCTGCTGTGAGCATTCTTTCATGCATCTTTGGTGAGCACACACAGGTGGTTTTGATAGGGATAGCTCTCGGACTGATAGTGGTGGGTCGTAGGCTATGAGTAGGTTCGCCTGAAGACAAATAAACTTCCAAAGCAGTTGTAGGAAACTTTGCTCCCCACTCAGCCTGTGAGAGCTGTTCCATGTCTGTGCCGTCCTCCACAGGCACATTGTAAGAGCCATTGCAAAGGCTCTTTAGTGAAGCTGTGCTCAGAGTGAGTGCGGTCCCCTGGTCCCTGCCCAGCGGCAGTGTAGCCATCTCAGTGAGCTTGGTGCCCAGCCTCCCAGTGACTCGGAGCAGGTCCCTGGAAGGCGCTGACCCTGACTGGATGCATGGTGGGACCTGCCCAGTGCCGAGGGGCCAGAGGATGGGCGGGTAGGGCCCTGGGAGTGCCGCCTGACAGGGAGATTGGTGACTTTTTAATTTCCTCTGTTTGAAAGTCCCCTGCTGAAGTAGAAGAAGGAAGCTACCCTGTCAGTCACTGGCTGCTGCGAGCGCTTTCACGAGAGTGTCAGGGAGGTGAAATGAAGATGTCTAAAAATGTTTGCTCTTGTAGCAGGTGTTAATGTGCACTCCTGTTTGTAAGCACGGAGGGCGAGAGGCTGGCTAATTGGACCACAGTGATTTCAAAGGTGTTTCTCCCCTCCTCCCTCCTCTCTTTCACCTTTCCTTTTGTGCGGAGCCTGGGAGCCGTGTGTCCTCAGGTGGAAGGCGAGGGGTTGCTCTTAACTAGAGTGGTGGGGAATGGGAAAGGAGGGTTTGATTGGCACTTGGGCCTTTGTGTGAATGGAGGAAGAAGTCCTGGCTGGTGGTGGCTGGACAGGGCCCCTTGCCCAAGCCTGCTCTGCAGTGCTGTGAGCTGGCCTGGCTCTCAGGATGTGTGGGGAGTAGGGGCCTGAGGAGCAGGCAGCAAGGAGCTGTTGGTCTTAGAACCTGAGAGTCCAGGCAAAACATTCATGCAGTTGCAGAAAGTCTTACATGCAGGCCCTTGGTACATGTCCATGAGGCATGGGCTAGGGACTTGCTGGAGCCATATCTCGGGTGGCAGGGTGGTACCTCCTCTCACTCTCCCCTGTCCTCTCTACCTGCCCTCCTTTCCCTGGCCTCATCACCTCCAGCCATCAAAGAACATCAAACACTTGCTGTATGTAGAGAGCTGGAGTAGTCTCTGTGGGTGATGGAGAGTGAAGGGGGACATGGTCCCTGCCCTCAGAGACCTCACAGCATCCCAAGAAGCCACCACGTTCCACACCATGTGCAATGGAGGGAGGTCCCATTGGGTAAGGATGCTGACAGCTGCCATACACTTAGCCCCACCACAAGCCAGGAATTTTATTCCATCTCATAGAGGAAGCTGAATGATTTACCCAAGTTCCTCTGGTCAGAAAGTAACAGCACCGGGATCTGAATAAAAGCTAGGCTCTCTCCACCGTGCATGGCTCCCCTGTTATGGCTTGTGATAGGAGAGATCCAGCCCTACCCTCAGGGGTTCCCTCCCCTGATGGGCATCCAGGTAAGCACTGGACTGTCAGTTGGTGCTACTGGAACAGGGACTGCTGGATTCAAATAGGTGCATCGGGAAGGCCTGGGTATTGAAGAATGAAGAGGAGTTTTCTGTATGGGTCAGGGCCATCCGTGGCAGAGGGAGTAGCCTTGGCAAGGAAGGACAGTCACTAGAGAACAGGGCCCTCGGAGGACTCAGCATAAGGAGGAGGGGGGTCTTTGAAGGATGGGTTGTTAGGCTGAGAAGTTGGGGAGCAGCTTCTGTGGGAGGACCGTGGGGTGAGCAGAGCTCAGAGGCAGGAGCAGAGGAGGTAAAGTTGGGCCACCGGAGGAGCCTGACCTGGCCAGGATGGAGGTATCGCATATGTGGCATTGTGGGCAGTGAGGGTGGGGAGTTGGCTTGGGGCTGGACTGTGGAGGGCCTTGAAGGCCCTATAGGCTGGGTCCAAAGCTAGAGACCCCTTGGTGAATGTTTTATTTGGTTTCTCTTGAAAAACCAGAAGAGACGGCCTCCAGGGCCCGCATTCCCACATGGCCCAGTTGATAGGAGCTGGGCAGCAGCTGGGACGGTGTGTTCCCAGGCCCCACTGGCCCCACCAGTCCCTTTTGTGTTTGATGGGGATGCTTTGCTCATTCGTGCCCCCCGCCTGGCACCTGCAGTGACCTGAGTGTGCAACCTTGGACTGAGGTGCTAGGGAGCCATCGAAGGTTTTGGAGCAGAGAATGGCCTGGATGTGGCAGAGTGTTTTAGGGAGACTGATCTGGCTGCAGAGTTGTGGGGGAGAAGATGGGATGATAACAGAGTCCTGTCTGGTCTGGTCCAGGGGTGAGGGAATGAGGCAAGGGGACAAGGGAGGAGGGAGGTGATAGAACTTGTATTTGGTCTGTGCTGTCTGCCTCCTGGCCCTGGTGGCTTGGGGAAGGTGGCAGGGGCTGGGGGGTGGTGATGGTGGGAGGTGTGAATGGGAGAGAGGTGGGCACAGGGGCCCTGGTTAGGAGCTGGCACTGCAGCCCCAGTAGAAACTGTTGGGGCCAGTGTCCCTGTGGACAGCTTCCCCTGCTAAATGGCCCGAGCCAGAGTGGCTGCCTGGAGCTGGCGGGGGTAAAAGCCCCCCTTAGTGGCACCAAGGGGACTCGGTGGGTAGACATGGCGCTGTTCAGCTTGGCGGCCTTCTCATAAACTCAGGGCACTGGGGGTCTGAGGCAGGCACCCCGAGGGACCCGGACTGCAGGAGACCTCCCCCAGGGAACTCTAAACTGGCCTTTTTATAGCGGGGGGCCTCTTCGTGGCTTTGCAGCCTCCAGACCCTGGGAGTTATGATGACTCAGGGACACATCTCCTTGGAAACATTTTCCCAGCACCCTTCTCCTGGCTGCTGCCGGCGAGGGAGTGATTTGGAGCTGATAGAAAGGCAAGGGGTCTTTTGAAACCTTTCAGCAGCGGGGTCTCCTTTGAAGTCCCCCTCCCCACAGAGAATGAGGCCCCCTTCTCTGGGCTTCCCCCAGCTTTTGAAATGGTTTCAGACACCCTCTCCCCCAGCAGGCACATCAAAAACTTGGAGCAGCCCAGGGCTCTGTTCTGCCACCTCCTGCCAGGATGACCTGGCTCCGCCCAGCTGCCCCTTCCCCACCTCCCCCTGTTCCCCTCCCCCCAACCGCCCACCATCCCCATCCCCACCCCATACTCTGGGGGGATGGGCCTCCTGGAAAATGGCTCTGCAGGAGGCCCCTGCCTTGGGATCTCTCAGGCGTGCTGAGGAAGGCTTGTGGGGGGCCTGGCCCAAAGGCAGGGCCCCCCACCCCCAGTGCCTGGGGAAGGAGGAGTGTCTCCCCATGTGTGTTGAACATGTATGTACAAGGCGTGAACAGCCCCCAGGGCACTCGGACCTTCAGATGCTGGGGAAGCTGGCTTGCAGGGGGAGGCCTGCCCTCTCCTCATCTGCTGTGGACATCTCTCCTCTTGGCTCCTGTCAGGCCGATGGCTGGACAAGAGGTCTGAGAACTTGTCCTTGAAATAACGAACTTGCTGTGACCCAGGTTGGCCCCAAGGGAGTGACTCAGCCTTTGGGCCCTGGTGTCCTTACTTAGGGCTTTATGGGCCCCTGGGAAGAGTCCCGAGGAGGGGCAGGGCTGGGAAGGGACAGTCCTCAGGGAAAGTTGTCAGGGACGTTTGCCCTCCGTGTCCTTGGAAAGTGGCTGTGGACCCTCTGGCAGGCAGCCAGGCCAGAGCCAGGCCTGTCCCGGTGGGGCATTAGTCATTCCGAAGACGTTATTTTCTTGGTCACGTCAGCCCCTTTCCCTGGGTGCCTCTTAAGGCCTGAGCTTTGCTGTTGGTGGTAAAAATATGGGGGGCATTTGGAAGGTCAGCCTCTCCCACCTCCTGCTCAGGCCTTTAAAATGCCCCCATGCTGTGTGGGTGGTCCTGGTCTGTCCTCCCCAGCACTGTGGCAGGATGGGCCCTGGTCCACCCGGAGGGGAAGGGTCTGCTCAGGGTGTGTGTGTATATGAGAGAGAGAGGTTTTCTGCCTTCTAAGGCTTTAAGAAGCACACCCCAGGAGACATACTGGAAGCCCCCTTGCAGACGGGGTACCCTTCTTTCTTCAGCTGTTCCCACACCCAGGGCCCTTGCTGAAGACCTAGCCTGCAGTGTTTTGGGAGGGGAAGGAAGGTCTGGTGTGGAAATCAGTGCCTCACCTCCACACCAGGGAAATACAAAAGCCCTCAAATATAACTGAAGAGGAAAACGTGAAAAGGAAGAGAAAAAGGGAAGAAAAGGTTCCTGTTGACTTTCTGTTGGCAACGCACGTTGCTGAGCGCGGCTGTGCTAGGCTCTTTGTGGTGCTTTTGATTCGGGTGACACCAGACCCAAAACATCTGCCTAACCTTAATATGTGATAAAACCGTCTCCCTCTCCCCCCAGAGATCACGTTTCAAGTTCTGGGACTGTTCTGTCAGAATAACAAGCTTGTACAGAGAGCCTATCATCCAATTCTTGCTTTCCTTCTTTCTTCTTTTTAAAAAATCCCCCAAGTAGGCCATGGCCACTTCCCTCCTAACAGTCCCGTGCATGAGAGGACTCAGTTGCCCTGACTTTGAAGCTCGTTAGTTGGTTTAAGAAAGCTGGTGATCAAGTACCTTGGTTTATGAAGAATCCATCTGTTCTGGATTTTGAAGGAGTGGAAAATTTTCTCGTTTTCATAGATTTCGTCCTTTTTTTTTTAAAAGGGCCTCTGTAGGTGGGATTTTCTCTAACAGTAATCTCAGTTCAGTAAACATGGTCAAGATCCTCAGTGAGGAACTTCCAGCTGAGTTCAGGCAGTGGTAACCTCACAGGACAAGTTAATATCGCGTCACAGAGTCTAAGACACGGAAGCTCAAAGGACAGACATGCTGCCCAATTTGGTCATTCCAGGAAACCTTCCAGGAGGAAGTGACACCTCATCAGGCTCTTGGAAGGTGGAAACTAAGGTGTGGGGGGCCTTCTAGGCAGAGAAAGTAGCATAAGCCAGTTCATAGAAAAGAGGCCCGTGTAGTTTGTGGGGGAAATTGTAAATTATCCAGTATCGCTACAGAATAAATCGTGAGGCAGGAGGTGGCTGGGTGAGAGAAAAGACTGTGGTGGAGCAGGCGAGAGAAGATGAGGATGTTGGTTAGGAGGGTCTGGGTTGGAGAAATACTTAAGAGGCAAAACCAGCAGGATTTGGCAACTGAATGGAAATGGGAAGGGGAGAAGTTAGGAAAGACTCCAAAGTCTCATGTGACCAGGTTTTGAGTGACAGGTTGAAGATGATACCAAACTGCTGGGGTTATTAGAATGATGATTCTAGTAACAACGATCGGTCACATCTGATGTGGCTTCCTGAGTACCAGGCCCTGCTAGCAAGATCTACACGTGTCATTGCACCCCATGTACAAAAGGGGGCACTCTTATTCTCCCCCTTTTATACATGGGGAATCCAGGGGACATGTCCAATGTCAGTAAGTTGCAGAGGGGGGTTTGAACTCAGGCAGTGTGATTTCAGAGCCTGGAATCCTCTTTACTCCTCCTCCTCCATCACACTTTGTTGGTTGATTTGGCCTCTGAGTGTTGGTGTCTGACCGGCAGTTGGACACATGGGCAGGGAGCTCAGGAGGAAGGCCCCAGGCTGGAGAAGGGTTTAGAGGCATCGGCACAGACAGGGAGGCAGCTGGGAGACGTGAAGGGCGTGAGGAAGGTGGTGTCATCCATGCTGAGAGAGCAAGGTGCTTCTGGGCAGCAATGTGAGGGGCTGCAGAGAGGCCCGTGGAGGCAGGTTGGAGAGGGGGCTGCTGGACTGTCCTAAGCATGAGCAGGATCAGCAGAATTGGACTCAGGAACACGTTGAGAGGAGCCAGGGAGACCAGCAGTGTAGACTTGCCTTTCCAGGTTCCAGGCTGGGAAGGGAGGGCGGTGGACAGGAGCAGAGGTGTCCAAGGGTCAGAGGAAGCTTTTGCGTTTTGAAGAGGGAAAGACCAGAGTTATGTTTCTAGGCTAAGAGGAGGGAGCCAGACGGGAGCCGAGGAAGGATGGAGAGTTGATAGCATTGGAGCCGGTCCTGTAGGGGCAGAGCCTGGGGCCCTGGCACCCTCTTGCGTGGGCCAGCCCGCAGCCCAGCCCTCTCTTGCTCTCCATTGCCGTGGGCTTGGAGGCCCATGTTGTTGTGTTGACTTTGTTGAATGCCCTTTATGGTCATTTGGCTGCTTGGGAGCAGCTGACACATGAGCAATTTCCCTCGTGTCTGCTTCTGGCCAAGCCTCACTGGAGTGACGGCAGAAAACAAGGGCCCTGCAACCCCAGGGCTTGGCCTGCTCTACCCTGAGTTCCCAGTAGGTGCCAGAGCCTCACATTGGGCTCTGGATGCTTGGCCAGGGCTCTCTTCCTCGTGGGTCCCTGGTGTCCAGCAGGGAAAAAGTGGGGGGGCCTCCTCTTCCAACCGCAGACACCTCCCTTGAAGGCGTCGGAGTGTCCCTCACTGGCTGACCAGTCTCACAGGTGCCCCACCTGGTGCGGTTTCCAGCTCATCTGCCTGGGGAAACCAAAGTACAGAGAAGGGAAGTGACTCCCCAAAGGCACACTGTGAGTCGTAGTGAGAATCTGAGGTCACTGATGGGAGCATTTTCTAAATAGAGACTCCTTTAGGAAGTTACTGATTTCAGTTTATCCAGAAGATCTTTATTAAGTACCAATAGTTTGCTCAATCTGCTGTAGATGTGAATATTAATGAGAAATAGAGAATGCGTATGCTGGCCCGTGTGAGGACACATACGCACACACACACAGAATGTACAACTCTACAGTGAATCAGGGTAGTTAGGAGCAGTCCCAGCTCATGGATAACTAAGGTATTTCACCTTTGTATGCTTCAGCTCTGCGTCTATTAAATGTCCCCATCTTAACATAACTGTACTAACATAGCAGTTTAGGCAGGTGTCTTTCTCCAACTCACACTGACTAAAGCATTAAAAAGAATTATTGGCTCCTGTAAATGATACCTTGGACAACAGGCTTCAGGCATGGCTGGATCTAGGGGTTCTCATCACCAATCTGTCTCTTTCCTACCTCTCAGCTCTGCTTCCTCTTTGTTGCCGTCATTCCCAGGAGGGCTCTCCTGGTGCCAGTGACGGCCATACTCTCCCTACCCAGCAGTCCCAGCAGAGAGGGCACGTGCTTCTTCACCAGTAGAAAAAGTTTCAGGACCAAGGCCTACTGCCTCTAAAGTGTCCTAAAGCTGCCCGGGAGGCAATCATTGTGGCCAGGGGGTTGGAGTGGGTTGTTTGGTCAGACTGGCACCACCTGCCCTCCCTGGACGCTGGGGTGGGCCAGTGTCAACCCCTCGTCCCCCATGATGGGAAAAGGGAGGGTATTCTTGAAAAGAGAGAGGCTTTCTATTTCCACAAGGAGGGGGCAGCACAAACAGTAGAGGGACACCATCCCTACCATTTGGGAGCTGTTTAGAGGATTAAATGAGTTAAAATATATGAAAAGTGCCCAGCATTTGTAAGTTCTGAGTAAATGGTAGCTATTAACATTAATATTATTATTATTAGTCCCTGTTGTAGGGACTAATTAAAGGTAATGATGATGATAATGGAGCCCTTGTTTAGAGAGGACAAACTGAGCCCCTCTGTGACCATGCTGAGCCTACAATCGCAGGTGCCAGCCCTTGGCAGCTCAGAGGATGAACACTTGAGCCCGCTGGTCAGCATGCCCTTCCCTAGCACACGGGGTCACATGATCATGAGAGCAACCCAGGTGCTGAGGGAGCTCCCCGGGGTTAATTGGGTGCTGCTCCTAGTGCCTAGAGGGCCCCCTTGAAGGGCTGTCACGCTCCCTCCAGCCCAGATCAGCACCAGAGACTCAAGCATTCACTCTTTTGCCTTTTCTCTGGATTCTGTGTGGACCACCCACAGAGGGTAGTTTCGCCAGCAGAGCTCCATAAACCCAGCAGCTTGTGGACCTCCCACGCTAACGTCTGCCTTTCTCCTCTCCTAAGTACTGCCCAGCCTGGATGTTTTTGTGGTCCCCCAGCATCCCTTTGCCTGCTCTCTGGCCTCTCTCCTTAAGTCTTTCTTACTTTTCCCTGGGTCTACCCTGCCTCTCCAGTCTCCAAGTGCCTGTGTCCTATTCTTCCCTCCTAGGGTTTCCAGATTTAGCAAACAAAAATACAAGATGGCTAGTTAAATCTGAATTCCAAATGAACAACAAGTAATTTTTTAGGTGAAATGTGTCACCAATATTGCATGGGACATACTAATACTAAAAAGTTTTTTGTTGTTTATCTGAAACTTAAATTTAACCAGCCATCCTGTATTTTACCTGGCAACCCTATCTAACCCCTCTCCCCACAATCCTTTAAGCCTCAAGGGAAGAACAGTGGTGCTCCCACCCCCGCCCCTTCTTTTAAAGCTCGTTATGGTCCTTTTTCCATCCTTATAAAAGTTTTAACTTAATTAAACTTTTAATTTTGAGAAAGCTGTAAATTCACATGGAGATTCAGTTTCCTCCAAAGGTAATAGTTTGTAAAATGAGAGTACAGTATCTAGGTTATTGACATCCGTATACTCAAGCTACAGAACATTCTTATCACCACAAAAATCCCTCATGCTTTCCCTTTAAAGCCATAGCCACTTCTTTCCTGCCCCAATCCCTTTTCCTTAACCTCCGGAAAGCACTAATCTGTTCTCTGATTCCATAATTTTGCCATTTCAAGAATGTTGTATAAATGGAATCACATTTAAGTGTACATTATCTTTGGGATATTTGTGTATTCTTCTGTTTTGGGGTGACATGTTCAGTCAATGTCAATTAGATCTTATTGGTTGATGGTGTTGTTGAATTCTTCTGTATCCTTGCTGATTTTATGTCTAGTTGGTTTATCAATCACTGAGTGAGACGTGTTGAAATGTTCTACTATAATTGTGGACATGTCTGTTTTTCTTTTCAGTTTTATTAGCTTTTATTTCACGTATTTTGCAGTTGTATTGTTTGATGCATACATATTTAAGATTGCTTTGTTTTCTTGATAGATTAACTCCTTTATTAGAATACAATGTCCCTCTCTATCTCTGGTAGTTTATTTTATTTTATCTCTTTTGCTCTGAAGCCTACATTGTCTAATATTAGCATAGTCCTTCTGCTCTCATTTAGTTAATGTTTGCAAAGTAGTCTTATTCTATCCTTTTGCTTTCAGCCTGACTATATTGTATATTTTAAGTGAGTTTCTTGTAGATAGAATATAGGTGGGCCACTCTCTCCCCCATATGCCAATCTCTGTCTTTTCAAGTTGTAAATTTTGCCCATTAATATTTAATGTAATTAATGATATGTTAGAGCTTGTCTGCCATTTTATATTTTGTTTTCTGTTGGTTTTCACTATGTTTCATTTCTGTTTTCTTCTTCCTGCCTTCCTGTGGGTTGCTTGAATATTTTTAAGAATTTCATTTGGTTTACCAGTAGTATTTCTTTTTGTATAGCTTTTTAAATAATTACTTAGGTATTACATTATATAAACATAGCTCATCAAAGTCTTCTGATGTCATCATTTTACCAGTTTGAGTGAAGTATAGAAATCTACTTCTTTTTATCTTCCCCCATTTATAATCTAATTGTTTCAAATATTTCTTCTGTATATTTAGAACCGTATCAGAAAGTGTTCGATTTTTGCTTCAACCATCAAACATAATTTAGAAAACTCAAACGAGATGGGAGAAATTACTGTATTTACCATATTTTTGCTTACTGGGTTTTCCCTCCTAATCTTGCAAGAATTTTTTTAATTATTTCCTTTCTGTTTAGAGAAAGAAGTTCCTTTAGGCACTTTTTTAAAGAGTAGATCTTTTGGTGATAAATTCTCTTACTTTTCCTTCATCTGAGGATGTCTTAATTTCCTTCTTTACTGAGTGCTATTTTTGCTGGATATAGATTTTGGGTTGCCACTTCCTTTCTTTTAGCACTTGAAAAATGTTGTACCACTTCTGGCTTCCATGATTTCTGATGAGAAATCTGCTGTCATTTGAATTATTTTTCCACTATGGTAGGATGCCGTTTTTCTTTCTCTGCTCTCAAATTCTTTCCTTTGTCTCTTTTTTTTTTTTTTTTGAGTACTTTTAAAGTCTGCTCCCCTTCTTCTCTCCTTCCAGGACTCTGATTACATGAATGTTAAAGTCTCATCAATCCCAGAGGCTCTGTTCATCAAAAAAGAATTACTTGTTCTTTTATGTTCAGATTGGGTGATTTTTATTGTTCTAGCTTCCAGCTCACCAGTTCTTCCCTCTGTCTTCTCCCTTTGATGTTGAGCCCATAATTGATTTTTTAAAAATTGTGTTTATTTACTTTTTTCATTTCTAAAATGTCCATTTAGTTTTCTCCTTTTATCTCCTATTTCTTTGCCAAAACTTTCTATTTTTCAGTTTGTTCCATGTGTGTTTATAATTGTTGGAGTATTCTGTTATGGCTCCTTCAAATTCCTTGAGAGATAATGCTAACATCTTTTTTTATCTCAATTTTGGTACATATGAATTGCCTTTTTCCATTCAGTTTGAGATCTTCCTGGTTCTTGGTGGGATGAATGATTTTTGATTGAAGTGGGAAGAATTCCAGGTTAGTCTCCCTCCTAGGTCTCCACTGATACCTCTCTGAATAGTGGGAAGAGTGCCATATCCCTGCTCCCCACCTGGCTTCCACTGACACCAGGAGGATGAGTAGGGGCGCTTTGCTACTGCTGGGTAGGGGTGGAAGGCCAGGCTCTCCAGATGGTCTCTAGTGACACCATGGGGAGGGGCCCAGCAAGTATGAAAGTCCAGTACCCCACTAGGCTTTTTCAACACTCCATGGAGAGGGGACGTTGGGTACCTTGTTACAGCCTCAAGAGCATGGACTTCTAGGTGCCCAGCTCAGCCTTTGCTGGAATGGGTGGGATGGGGGTATAGCTTTTTCCATGGGTTTGGCTGGAGCAAGATGTTATTGTCTGCAAGTTTTCTGTCTTGCCAGGCTGTATCATTTCTGGTCCTTTGGCTAGAGAGCGCAGGCTTTACTTGGGGCTTTAATAGTTTTATATATTGGTGTTTCCTGGTTGCCAGCTTCTTGGGCTCCAATCTGAGATATATGAAGTAAAAGAAATACCCAGGGTACTCACTACCGTGTCATTTCTTGAGTCCCAGTGTCCCTAGCTATTCTGCCTTCTTCTTTCTACCTTTCAGAATATTCTTATATTTCTTTCATATATAATATCTAGGGTTTTTAGTTGTACTTAGCTGGAGGGGCAGGGAAAATTATGTCCTGGGGAGAAATCTGGAAACTGAATAGGCAACTAAGAGTCTCAGGGACATTTAGAAAACATTGCTTTATTCCACAGCAACTTTTACACTAGGTTGCTGGGGCCAAGGGCCTGTGGGGAAATTAGAGCTTAGACAGGGGGTCTGTAGCTCAGACCTGGGCCAGGACCCGTTCGAAGACCCTCCTCTTTCCTTCCCCTCCTCTTCCTTTGCAACGGGAGAGAACAGTGAGCTGTGTGAGACCCCTGACTCACCTGTTGGTGGCAGTCATAAATCAAGCCTGGCAGCATCCAATGTAAAAGTTGATACTAATGATACCTTGTTTCTGCTTCCAGCATTGCCTTCTGTTCTTTTCCCCTCTAATGATCCTTCTCACTCTGATTTTATCCTCTTAGGAGCTGATGAGGAAAGCCGGAGTAGGGTCCTACCTGACATATCAGCTAGGTGCACTGATGGTGTGAAGCAAAAGCTGGCAAATGTGGGCCAGTATTGGTGCTTAAGGGTTGAGGAGCGATGCAGTGATGCAGTGTTGGAGATGTGGGGTTGTAGAATGATCTCACATCCAGGCAGCCGAGGACTGGAAGCTGTCATGGGAATTGGGAGGCCGCAGACCAAGATTTGACTGGCCATCTGGTTGTCCTGTCCTTTCAAAGGAGGACAGCTCTTGCACAAACCCCACTTTTCCCACCTGGGCATCCGGAGTCTTCCCCTGCCTTGTTGCCATGGGCAGGGTCTCAGGAAGCTGTAGTGGAATTGTGTCACTTGGGTGAATATTGGAATTATTCACCCAAGCTATTGAATATAGTTCCCTGTGCTCTACAGTGCTGATGTTTCTGGGATGGTGAGGCAAATAAAGCCACAACAGATTGTTTTTGAAGCATCGAATGCAAATTGTCAACACAAACATATTTCTGGACCTAACAGTTGAATGTGTGAATTAATTACGGACCTATTAAGAAGCAGAATTATTCTTCCTTTCAGTGACTAAAACAACCCTGCTGCCCAACCCTTTCACTCTGGGAAGAGGATTCCATGGGCTGCTCCTTTACAGTTTTAGGGGCTGGTGGAAATGCAGGAAACTCTGTAACACAAACCTGGCTTCCAGCAGCCACTTCAGTTTTGATAGTCTGTCCCCAGAAACTTAGTTAGGGTGGGATTCCCATCAAACGTGAACAAGCATTGTCAAGGGCCTGTAGCTTTAGGAAAAATAATTGTTTCTACTGGTAATGCTAGTCCTTAGAAGGTGCTGAGGGTGAGGTCGTCTGTCCACCCTGGGCCCAGTCATCTTTCTGTGTCCACATGCTCTGAATTCTGTGGCCTATTTGCCACATACAGGGCTGCAGTGAGCCAAAAAGGCAACTCTCATGTGTTTGGGAGCTGCAAGAACACTTCACCAAGTGACTTTTCATGAAGGATTTCTAATAAGGGGTAGCCTCCCAAAAAATATGCGCGCGCGCGCACACACACACACACACACACACACACACACACACACAAACCCCTCAGCCATTGCCTGACTGAAAGAACTTCAACTGTCTCAGCATGTGCACTCAAGATTTGTTTTACACACACACATACACAGGCGCACACACACACACAAAGATTTAGTGTCTCATTGTGAAACATTTTTTGGGGCTTCTGTCTGCAGCATCAGGATCAGAATCTGGATTCAGATATCTTGCTCTGCCTCCCACTCCTGGGGAAGGTCAGCTTTTTGTCCTGGTGTCCTGTTGGCAGCCTTCTCCCCCTGCAGAACCCCTCCGTCTGGGCCCTGGTCCGGCTCGGATGGCCTTGCAGAATTTGCACAATCTCTATTTGTCTGCTTGGTGGCTGGGGAAATCTTCTCTTGAGATGGCAGGGACATTGCTCCTCAAAACAAATGAATGGGTGAATAAAGGCACTTAGAACACGTCCCTCGCCCTGTTCTAACACAACTTAGGGCATGTGTGTCCTGGAGCTTGGCGGAGGGTTGGTTGATAATTACATGGTACGCACCATTACCAGTGTACTGTTGGTTAAAATATTGAAATAGTTCCTGACCTGCTGGCACAGAGTTTCTGCCCTAAACCCCCTGCCCACAGATCCTCCTCTGTGCCTGGAGCCCCAGCCCTTCCCTGATCTAGTGTGCAAGAGGATGACTCCTGGACGATTAGGGCCACCACACTGGGATGGTTGGGATGATTCAGCTGGTGGGGACTCCTGTGCACTGGTGGTTAACACATTTGCATATCAGCCCTGCTTGTTGCCACCATTTGTTCCTATTCTCTTCCTCTCCACCCCACCACAAGTATTTCCTGGATCCTAGCCTGTGCGTGATGGGAGCTACTTCTGTGCTGTTTTTTTAAAATAGAAATATAGTTGATTTACAAGGTGGTGTTAGTTTCTGGTGTACAGTGTAGTGATTCAGTTACACATACATATATTCTTTTCATATTCTTTTTCTTTATAGGCTATCACAAGCTATTGAATATAGTTCCCTGTGCTACACAGTAGGACCTTGTTGTTTATCTCTTCTAGTTTGTATCTGCTAATCCCAAACTGCTTACTCTGAAGCCAGCTTCCCTTGGCCAAGTCTCATTTCTTCCTGACCACATCCCCCGCTCCTGTGCCCCCACCGCTGTTTCCCTGTTACATGGCTGTGATGAGCATCGCCAGTGCATTCTTGCTGCACAGGAGACAATCCAAAAGAGGCCTTTATATCACTTTAATTCTGACCCCCAAATGACGGGACTTTTCCTGTAAGAAGTTTTCTCATATTTATGCTTTTGCAGTTTTTATTCTGTTTACAACTAGCGTAGCAGCTGCTTGGTTTTCTCTGACATTTTTTATCAGTGCTCTGACAACAGTGGAGGTGTGGCAGAGGTGAGAGCAGCCCTTTTCCTCTCTCCCTGGCTCAGAGTGGCACCCGGACCCTATTGAGCGCCCCGCTCCTGTTTGTTGAGCCGTTGTGATGACACAGGCTCAGCCTTCTGCTGGTGTTTCCCTTACTCATCCCATTACCAGGTAGAGGTTGAGGAAACACCTTTCAGAGCGTCTGCGCTTCACTCCTCCTGTTTTCCGCGCGAGGCAGCTCTGAAGGTTTTGTCTTCAGCACGTGTCTCCTTGTTTCACAGCCAGCGGCTTATGTTAAGCTGTGAGCTGAAAGCTGACACTTGTCAGTCAGCCCCGAGTTCGGCGTCCACTGCCCATCAGCAGTGCCTTCCGCCGGCAACTTGGCTGGCCTTGACAATGACTGTTTGCAGAACGGTGATTTACTAATGGGTGAGAGTGCAGGAAGGCACCTTGTCCAGCTCTCAGGTTTCCAGGCTCGGTGCTGAGCAGGAGTCCCCATTTATTTAAAGATACCTTCCTTCTCCAGAAGGGGGATCTGAGCCCCCAACCCGCCCCTTCCAAATGTGGGCCCGAGGCTCTGCTCTGGGGAGTGGAAGGAGGTGGGGCAGGCTTGGTTGCCTTTTGGGAGGGCGAACTGAAGTTCTCTCTTTGTTAGGGAAAAATGTCTGGGAGGGTCTTGCTGTTCTGCAGAAGCCATGAAGAGGTCAAAGCTGGAAACTTCCAGACCACTTGACCTATTTTATTCATCAGGAAGCTGAGGCTCAGAGAGGGGCAGACACTGGCCTGAAGTCACACAGGTAGCCAGAAGCCGGGGTGAATGCAAATCAGGAGTGCGCACACCCAGGTGCCATCTGTCCTCCCATCTCTTAAATACTCCCTGAGTGTGTACTTCACATACATGACCCTCCTTGTTCATTCAACAGGTGGAGCCCCCCAAACTGGCCTCTTGAGTAAGGATTTCCAGGGGAAGGGCCTGGAAGCCTGTGTAGTTGACAATCACCCTCACCCCATCCTCTGGATTTGTATCATCAGAGAAGTTTGGGAAATTCTGGTCTATACCACATCTGCTGGTGGTGGGTCCAACCTGGTGGCAATCCTGGAGCTGGGACTTTGGGAGACTGTGGCTCAGACCCGGGACCAGGACTGTGTCTGGAACCCTCTACTCTCTTGGCACGGGGAGGGAGGAGTGCGCTGTTGTGGGTACTGGGGACCATAAGTCAAGCCAGGCAGCATCCAAAGTAAAAACAATAATTTGGGGAGAAACTAATAATGCTTCATCTCTGCTTCCACCCTAGGAGTTTTGTTTGTTTTATTTTCCATCATTCTTTCATACTCTGATTTTATCCCCCCAGGACCTGCCTCTCAGGAAGCTGGGAAGCTGGGGGTTAGTAGTGGGGAGAGGATCCTGCTTTGCTCAAACCAGTTAGTGCAGTGGTCCTGGATGCATGGTGCTCATTGGTGCTGGCGTCAGACACAGGGGAATAGCTGAGCTTCATTCTGAGGCTTGAGGATTGGGAGGATAATCTCAAATTGCAGGACCAGAGGGCTGCGGACCGTGATCAAGATGCCGAGCACCTGCAGAAACTCAGGATGCCCCTCATATGGAGGCAGAAAGGGAGTGAGATTTAGGAACTCTCTGAGGGAGGCGGGTGTTTAGTATTGATGGAGACTAGAAATGAGGCCACTAGATCACTGGTTCTCAAACTGCAGTTGAGAACTGAGCAACCCTGGCTTTCCGTGGTGATGCCTAGGGCCTCCTGAGTGGGGCAGGCACAGAGGGTGGGATGTGGGTGTTGGGAGCAGCTCTGCTCTGTTCTTCTGTGTAAGCTGGGGTTTCCCGTGAGATTTCCCTGGGAAAGTCAGAGACTCTGAGACCCTGCCCGGGCCTGTGTCCTCACACATCACACCATTATCGGAGGTAGGAGAGCCGTGTGTCAGGCCTGGTCTCCTGGGTGATGTTGGGTGATTCTCCAGACCTCAGGGAACTTTGGGCTTGTCTTCTAGTTGGGGCAGACGCTCTGTCTCAAGTTGCTGGCAGATCTAATGAGATGTCAGTGACAACTGGTGCTTCAAGACTGGGTTGAGGGTCAGCAGTGAGGGACCTGGCTGCCCAGACAGTAGGTACCATTGGCAGCCCTGTTTCCTGTCTGCCTGCATGTATTCTCTGACCTGCTTTTTGTTACTTACCCTCTGCCAAAATCCAGGAGATTTTCTTGCAGCTCAGACATCAGTATAATATGAAATAACCCAAGGGCCTTTAGTCTCAAATGGGTTCCTTGCTATCAAAAGCTTCTTCCTGCATTAGGGCACACACCTTGGAGATTTCTGGCCTCCCTATGCCCGTGCCCATCCCCAGGGCTTCTCTCGCCCTGCCCCTGCCCCTGGCAAACCTCAGAGGTAGGGCCCACATCTGGACGACTTGCAAGGTGAGGAACGATGGAGGCTGGATACATTCTTACATTTTGGTATCAATTACTTAGTGATGAATCCACTGCATAATTGCCCATCCCTTCTCTCCGTGTCCATACTGTTGGCACGGCCCTGGTGCTCTCAAACATGGAAGGAGGACCAGCTACGTAACTTGTGCAAAATGAAAATGCAAGGCCCTGTGTTAGAAAATGAAGAATTTCAAGACAACGAAACAGCAGAGTATCAAACCAAGTGTAAGGCCCTTCTAGATACAGGCTCCTGTGCTACTGCACAGGTCACATGTCCACGAAACCAGCACTATATAGGGGCAAGATGCTTTGAGGGGCAGGAGCCTCACAGGGCTCAGTTTTGCAGGGTATGGTTGTGCAGGTTGCATACTGCACAACTCTCGGAGACATCTGCCCTGCCAGAGGTCTCTCCAGCAAGCTCTTAACAGTGGCAGTGACTCACACCTTTGGGACAGAGAGGCCACTTGGTGATGGGTTGGTGTCCTCACATCCAGATTCTTCCCTCCAGTCAGGGCTCTGGAAGCTCCCCCTTCTCTCCTCCCTTTCTCCTTGGCATTTCAGAGACACGTTTCTCCGAGAAGCTGAGGTGCCCGGGCTCCACGCGGGTGCTGCTGGGGAAGCTTCCGCTCCTCCGTGCGGATCGCCCGCCGGCGGCTCTGCTGTTAACCTTTGGGGTTTGCTCATAAAATAGAAACTCTCTTTGTAGGTCAGTTTGTCAGTAATTTTGGCAGCCGCGGGGCCACCGAGGGAATGAGGCTTGGTTCCCACTTGTCTCTCGTGCTCGGTTTGGAGACTTTTGCGGAGCCCTTCCCCGGGAGGAACGCTCACCCCTGCCGGAAACGAGAGACGGTTTTCTCTGACCTGGTTTTGAATCGGCAGGAGCAATTCCTGGATGCTGGAAAGGCACGGCCGCTGAGAAGGAATTTGGTCCAAGCCCAGCCTGTGGAGCCTTCTGCGTGGGGCCTGGTTTTCCTGGGCAGGTGGCACCTGGGTGGGGCTGCCATGTTTTGCTTCTGCTCCCCTGTTAGGTGAAGTGGAAGGTTCTGCTGAGACTGGCACCCACCTGAGCCTCACTGGGCTGGCTGTGGCCTGCAGACCAGCATCGTGGGCCTGCACAACCCCTCTTGACAGCCACCCCCCTCACCCCAAAACCCCAGCCTGGGTTGCCAAGGCTCTGGGCATCTTCTATTATGATAACCTCCCAGTGCTGTACTCCATGCCAGGGGGAGGGGGGAAGATGAACAAGTCCTGATCAGGCCCTGCCTTCAAAGACCTGAAAGTGGGATGAGGGTGAGGGCAGTTCGGTGATGTGCAGACTGGTGGGATTACTTATCAGAGAGGATAGTGTTCAAGGAGGACTGAAACAAGCGGCCTGGAGAAGTCAGGGAGGACTGTCTGGCAGAGGCAGTGATGAACTGAACTCTAGCTCCGCTCTCTATTGTTTCTGAGGTCTCCGGGGAGTAAGATTGAGACTAGAGCATCTCTAGTCTAATACGGGAAGCTGGGAGAGACAAGGCTGGGATAGATTATGGCCTGGAAATGCCACCTCCCACCACCACATAATAACTGAGCACCGCGTATAAGACCCATTTCCAGGAGCAGAGTTTATTCAAAGCTAGAACTAGACTTGATGACCTAAGCTAAGGTTTGTAGAATGAGAACTTCAGAGTAGCCAGAGAGATGGGTTGAGTGCCAGGGGAGGGGATACCGAGGACGAAGAGGGCAGGAAGAAGAGGGGAGCCCCAGGAACCTTGAGGAAAGATAGCTGGCTCCTTCCTCTTCCAAGAAGGCAGTCAGGCTGGGAGGATGCTTTCCAGATGCTTCTGTGTTCCTGAGTGTCACCTTTAAGTCCCCAGGCCTGCACATGGACATGGGGCAGCAGGACACAGAGAGGGAAGCCTGGAGCTCTCCCTGGGACTCAGAGGCCTGCTTACAGATGCCCCGGACAGACCCCTGCATTACTGATGTTTGTAGAGTGTCTTGCCTTTGGAGGCTGTGGGGTGAGTGCCTTTTATGGGAGTGACCTACAGCCTGGGAGATAGGAGGCCTAGATTTCAGTCTGTTTTCCCCTCATGTGCTTTTTGACCTTGAGCAAGAAATTTCCCCTTCCAGGAACCCCACTCCAGCCACAACATGACTTAATTGGAGTCAGTGAGCATGTCGCGAAGTTAACCAGGTTTCCTTCTGGTAGGACTTTCAGAGTTTTAACATGATGATAATTGCAGTGGTGGTAGTGATCACAAACAACTATGTAGCGCTTACTGGCGTGCCAGGCCCTACTCTAAGCACTTTACATCGACTGTCCCACTTAATTCTCACATCAGACCCCAGAGGGATTCTTTGAGTGGCAGGAACCCCACAGGACTCAGGTCTGCAGGGTATGGTTGTGCAGGTTGTATACTGAACAACTCTAGAGAACACCATTCATGTTGTGACCTGCATGGCAGCCCTACCAGAGGTCATGTCAGCCATCATCTGATAGTAGCAGTAATCCAGAACTTTGGGGAAGAGAATCCCCCCTATCCTCCCACTTTATAGATGGGGAAATTGAGGAACACAGAGGCGAAGTAGCCTGCCTAAGGCTACTCTGATTCAGACAGCAAGAGTCAGAGCCAGGGTTAGGACCCAGGCGGTCTGGCTACAGACTCCATGTGCTTAAACACCATGCCAAATTGCACCTGTCTACAGGGAGCAGTGTTCCCTGGAACACACTTTCCAGCTGCCTTCCATGGGCACTTCTGGCTGCCAGCTCTGGACAGTCAAACTCCTGCGGGAATTTCAAATGGGGGTTTTGTTCCAGTCTCCAAATTCCCACTGATGCAGAATCCTGCAGTGTTGCATAGATTAATATTCCCCTCTTTTCCTTCTTTCCTCCCTTCCTTTATAAACACCATATCAGAGAAATTCGCTGATGATGCGTTCACCCGAGGACCTCCTCACCAAGGCAGCTGAGTATTAAGGGGAAATTCGTGAAATGAAGTTTGGAAGCTGCTGGCCCGGCCGGAGCCCCTTCTGAGTGATGATGATTTATTTCGGCAATGTGGTAGTCATTAGTATCTTTGGTGTTGGAGCCGGCGATCTCGGGCCTGGGTCTGTGGCTGAGGGAACCTTCGGGGCCATTACGAGCTAATGGCTCAGTGTGGGCAGAGGAGGCCTGCAGTCAATCTCGCTGCTGGCGGGTAATAAACGTCGGCCGGCTCCCTTCCTGCTCCCGGAGAGGGAGGGGGCCTCAGCTCACGGTGGCCTGTTGGGCCTCGGAACAGCCTGGCCTGGTCTCCATGGCCTTGGGGGTCCATGGCATCCCTTCTCGGCTTGGAGGACTGAGGCTGAGGAGTTGCCCAGAATTTTGTCTGTCTGACCGAGATCTTAGAAACCTGAGGTTGTTCTGGGGGCTCTCGGTTCTTCTGGCTTGGCTTTTGGGCTGTCTTCCTGCACGAACTCATTGTGTCCTCATGGAGAGGGAGTACGTGACGTGGGGCTGGTGCAGGCGCCACCCCACGGGAGGGCCCTTTGATGCCTGTACACCTTGGGGAGGTCTGTCCCTCTTGCCCTCTTTTGACTGAGGTCTCACATACAGTCAAGGGCACAAACATTCTGTGTATTGCGTGATGCACTTTTCCATCTGGGTCCCTGCCTCACCAGCACCCACATCCATAGGTAGCCCGTTCCTTGCCCCCCACCAGTTTCCCCAGGACACTCCTCCTCTACCACCAGAGGATAGTTGGTCCTGTTTCAGAACTCATGTCAACAGAATCCTACAGCGTGGAGTTGTGTCTGGCTTCTGTTCACTGTGACATATGTGAGCTTCATCCCTCTCTGTGTGTCAGGGGTTTGCGCCTTTGTATTGCTGTGTTATAACCCCTGTATGAATGTGTCCCAATTTGCTGTGCATCCTACTGATGCTGGGTGTTTGGGTTATTCCTGGGTTGGGGCGGTTATGAATGGTGCTGCTAAGGCCATTGCGGACAGGTCTTATCTGCGGAGGAGGGTTTCTATGGTCCTGTGCATGCATGCCTTTACTTTCCAGGAGGTTCTGGAATCGCTGGCTCGTGGGTAGGGAAGTGCTCAGTTGGAGTGGATACAGTCAGTTCTCCAGGGTGGTGGTTCTGAGCTACCTGCCCACCCTGCCCGCCTCACGACCTCCTCTTCCCCCCTCCTCCTGCTCACCCTGCTCTAACCACACAGGACTATTTCCTCTCCTTGGGCACTCTGAGCAGCTGCGCCCTCTTTGTGGAATGTGCATTATTTCAACTTTTCCTCTCCAAATTTACAAAGTAAGTATATTGTTCCTATTTGACAGATTAGGAAACTGAGACAAGGAGACATTCAACTGTGTATTAGGGCTTTCACGGCTGGGAAGGGGCACAGCCTGGAGTTACCTCCAGCCACTTAACTGTAACTGTGCACCCTTCTCTGCTTCCTAGCTGTTTTCTTCACATGCACAAATTTGAGGAAAAGTCGAGGAACGGTTTCCAGGAGGAGGATAGCACACGGGTAAAGGCTGTGCGTGATTGACAGGTTCTCCCAAAAGGACCCGTTCTGCATTCTGGGCAGAGAGAGTCGGGGAGGGCAGGAGACATTGGGGAGGCTCCTGGGGGCGTGAAGTAAGGAGGGCTGAGCTATATTTGGGCTCATGAGGGTTGGGGGAAGGAGGCTGTGATCACCGAATATTTGAGCTCTTTTTGATTGAGGGCTGAGTGAGACCTTGGCCAGAGGATTGTCATTGTAAAGCCTTTGTTAAATGCTGGGAAGCAATAGTAATAGAATCTCTTAGCATCACAGTGCTTTCTTAGAACTGTAGACACACGGGTTTATGGAATCACAGCATCTCAGACTCTGTAGAGCTCTAGGATCATAAAGCTGGGGACCTCCTACTTACCTGGTGTGTAAGAGAGCTGCTCACGCGCGTGAGCACAACGCAGGCTCACACGCAGCAAGCCAGGGCGTTCTCTAGAGCTGGTCGTCCAAGGGAAGTAAGACACAAGCTACGAGTGTATATTTTAAACGTTACTAACCGTGCTGAAAAAAGGAAAAGGAAACGGATGGAGTAAAATATTTTTAGTTAATACAATATATCCAAAATATTATGATTGTACCATAAAGTCATCTTAAAAAGTTATCAGTGAGAATGTTTTATGCTCTTTTTTTCATATTAGCCTTCAGAATCTGGTGTCTGTTTTGCACTGACAGCACGTCTCAGTGTGGACCAGCCACACTGCAAGTGCTCAGTAGCCACGAGTGGCCAGTGGCTGTTGTAACGGACAGGGCAGTTCTAGGTAGGAGAGCCTGGCATTCCTGGGGGATGTGCACGTGAAGTCTAGGCTGGGGGCCCATGAGGGAGCAGGGAGCGACTGGCTCTGGGGGCCCTTAACCTTCCTTTGAAGTTTGGGAACAGGCATTCCCAACTTGGAGCACTCCAGCCATCTTGCCAGCTGCTCCTGTTCATCACGGCAGCTCCAGGGGTGGTGCTCAGAGCATTCTTTCCCTGCCCAGAAGGAGCTCTGAGTTGGTCAGATGGAGCTTGAGGCCCAGGCAGGCCCAGCAGGGGAGAGAGGAGCCACATGGCCGAAGCTCCTGCCTTCATTCTTGCTTCTGGCCCTTGGAGGAACAGAATGCCGGCAAGTGCCTCCTGGCTTGGGGCCCCCGCCTGCCAGTTCCCAGGGGGTGCAGATCGCGGGGCAGGGGGCATACAGCTCTGTGCCTGAAGTCCCCCTCCGTCCCTCCATCATCCGAGGCTGCCTTCCCAGGCTGATGCTGTGAAAGTGATTCTCCATCTCTCCTCCTGCAGCCACGGGGAGATAAAAGCCAGGGCTGTGGGGATGGTAAAGAGGGAGCCAAATTATATTTATAATATTAAAGTGAGTGCATTTGTGCTTGCTGTTCTCCAGGGTTTTTCATAAGTAGAAAAACACAAATTAGCATTTTCCATTTCCATATATTGACTAGAAAAATCGCCTGCTCTCAATTAAGACCTATAGCTTTTGGGATGTATGCAACAATTTTATAAAATATTTACAGCGAGATTTGCATTTTACATGGTGTTACAGTTTTTCTTGTGTTTAGGAGAAAGAGCCGAGGCCTGTGAGAGGAAATCCATTCTCTGGAATCGAGGGGAAAGAAAGCTGCGGGCTGTTTTTCTTGCCTTCTCTACGCTTCTGATGTTGTCTCTAGTAATTACCTAAGGCTGATCCACCCATGAGCTACTTGCTAGTCCGTTCTCAAAGCCAGCACTCCTTTGACAAATCTATTACTTTCCCTTTAAAACTTGCCGAAATGGAGCTGTTTGTGGCTTTGTGAGAAGAGATGGAGAAGGAGAACATATTTTTCCCCCTCGAATGTAAAAGCATGCCGTAAAGAACACAGCTATTTCCTGGATAATTTGCAGTTGTATATTTTATGTTAATTTCACCGAAAATACTGCACCCCTGCCAGGTTTAGTAGCGGCTCACTGTGATATGAATAATTTCTAGTGAATCATTTTTTTTTTCGTCATTTAAGATTTGGCACCTTTTTAAGATTTTAATAATAGCAACAAGGAGGAAGATTTAGAACAAGTGAAACATTAGTGCCAAAGAAATTCACGTTGAGCGCTAATGTAAAATAGCAAGAATAATTACATGGAAAGCAGTTTCCACAGATGTTTTTCCTTGTAATGTAATAACTATTTACTAAACTGTTTATTTTAGGCCTTTGGTTTATAATAAAATATTTATATGTTCTCTGCTGTAATAAAAAATAATATTGACAAAATACTATAGAGGCTTACAAAGACAATTGATATGTTTATTTCCCAGGAAGTGAGTGCGGTATAAAAGTTTGGTGCTATTTTCGGTGGACGTGTCAAGATTAGCAAAACTGAGTTTGGTGTTTCAGTTCATTCTCCAATTTACTGGTTGAGAACTGAATGGATGCACAAATTAATATTTTGTCAGCCTATTGTTGGGTAGGGATGTTGATAAATACTGTATTTTTTAAATAGAATTCTTGGCTGGGAATCTTGCCAGTGGAGCGCTAAATATGAGGGTTGGTGCTCTCCGTGTAAATCAGATGCGCTATAGGGGTCTGGGCCTGGGAGGGTATAGAGATGCTATGGAGTGCTTTAGCAGAATGCAGATGCAGGCAGGATTTGGGGCTGTTGGGAGGTTGGTTAGTCTGAGGTTTATAAAGATTTGACCTTGATTCGCACTTTCTGTCTGCAGCCAGTGAGGTGTCGGTTTGCCCTCTGCGAGCCCCCATCTGGAGCCTGGGCGGCCGGGAAACCCTAGCTGCCCGAGTCCTTCTTTTGTATAGTCCTCATTTGGGAGAAAAACAAGCAGCAGGAGACACAGGAGAGAGCCCCCCATCCCCACCCCACCATCACTCCCTGCCCTCCAGCTGGCACCGTGATGGGACGCTTCCTGTCAGGGTCTTTGAAAATGGCCCGAGCCTGGCCTGCATGCTTGGAGCAGCTGACCGAGGTCCAGTTCTGTAATAACCAGCCTGATTCCGCCTTCCTCGCTCTCCTGAGACTTCTGAGTGGACAGCCCGATCAGAGGGTTTGTCTCTGACCCTGGGTGTTGGTTTCTGTGGATCTGATCTGTTGCTGTGGAGAGAGTGTGTGTAGTTTGTATTTATCTGTGTCTCTGCATTTGCATGCCTGTGGGTATATTGCTTTTTGCTGAGCCTTCTTTGGCATGTGTGTGTTTTGGGGTCAATGTACTTGATGTTTGTGGGTTTATTTCTGTGTTTCGGGTTTGGGTACGTTTGTGGCCTTGTGTATTTGATTCTATGTATTTGCACCTATGGGGCTGTTTCTCTGTGTTTTGTTGTGTTTCGTGTGTGTATATGTCTGTATTTCCATTACTCTGTGTGTGTGTGTGTGTCTGTGAGTGATAGACAGCTCCCTCTGCTGTGTGCCTGTGTGTTTCTGAGTCTGTGAGTGTGTGTGTGTGTGTGTGCGCATGAGAGAGAGAGAGACAGACAGACAGACAGACAGACAAGCATCTCTCTGTTGAGGAACCAGCCCCTTCCTTGGGAGAGGCCTGGGAGCTTCCCAGCACAGAGATTGCTGGCTGGGCTAGTCCAGGTGTGTGGCCATTTCTTTGCACCAAACTTTCTGATGAAGGGGAGGAGAGAGGAAGCAGGGAAGAGGTTCCAAAGGGAAGGGAAGTGTGGAAATTTTAATAAAGAGAGAGACAACTGGACCCCGGTCTCAGAACACCCAGAGCAATCTGCAAAAGGAAGTCTGCTGCTTTTGGTTCTTAATCCAGAAAATGTCCTTTTTTCATGTTGGGGGAGGTGAGTACCAGAGCCTCTGCCTGGAGGCCCCACCCCTCAACTGAGGGGCAGGCAGCTGGAGGAGGGGGGTTTTCAAGGACTTACCTTGTGCTGCAAGTGATTTTTGAGGGGTGCTCTCTTCTGGCTTGACCCATCCCCCCGTAACCTAGGACATTTCATGCTGATCTCCTGCAGTGGAGCAGGGAGCTGCCCCTGGGGACCCCTCGGGAGCTGTGGGAGGCCCTCCTCAACTGGGTCCGGTGATGAGCTCACTACCCCTCCACCAGGGACCCTGGAGAGCATCGCGCATAGAAATTGCTGCCGTCTGAGCCCCTGGCAAAGTTCTTGATCTCCGCATTGGTAGGAAGTGACTTTTTTTTCCCTTGTGCTTTGCTAAATAATCTCCACCCCTTTTGCAGAGGAAGTGGCCTTCTTCTAGGTGCCACACTGGCAGCCCGTGGTCTCAGGGCTCCTTGGAGATCTAAGACCCTCTCCTGAACTAGGCATGTGAGCTAGGGCTTTGTTTTAGTTTTTCCACTTGACAGAGGGAGAAATGGAAGGGCAGAGGGACCAGGGACTTGGTTGAGAACAGAGGCAGAGCAGAGTTTGGGAGCCGACCTGCGGAAGGTGCTACAGCCCCTCCAGAAGTGTCTTCAGGTGGGGCTTCTAGGAGGCAGGTCCCGCAGGGCTCCCTGCAGACCTGAGGGACAGGCTTCCGCAACAACTTCCTGGGGTGGGGGCTGCTCATGGTAGAGCTTTTGTTCTGTGTGCGGATGAGTCAGGGGTCAGAAGTGGGTTGCTGGGGACGGTATCTGGTATCCGAAAGCGCGCAGTCACCACCAGGGGTCCCCCTTCTTCTCGCTCCCCTGCTGCAACCTTCCCCTCTCCTCTGAATACATCTTGGGTATTTAAAAGATACTGGTTTGGGTTGGGGAAAATGATTAATTGGGTTGGGGAAATGATTGGCTTAGATGACCGACATCATCCCTCACGAGCTGCGTCTACTCTGATACCTGGCTAACCTTCTCTATCTTCTCATCTGTTTTTCGAACATCAGTGGGAAATTGGGCGTATGAATTGGGAAATAGAGGAGTTAGGATCGATCTGTTATAAGGTGATGTGAAATGAGCAAGGAGGGGTAGAGGGGAGTGGAGAGGATGGCCCTGGGGGTGGGTGGGCTCTGGCTGGGTAGGAAGGGTCACACACCTTCGCTGAGTGGGTCTGAACTTCTCGCGAGCTTTGTCTTTTGTCTAACCATTTTCTGATCGCACGTGGCCGGCTCCTGGTCAGTGTGGGTCACCGTGATAAGTTTTGCAGCAATAAGCTGGCACGTAGGACTGTTTATTTACATTTTCGTTCGAGGGGCTCACAGGCTGGGCCAGGGGAAAACAATTCACTCTGCAAGTGACTTCTGCCAAAGAATTCTGTCTCCGTTTTTTCTAAGGGAGCCTGCCTCAAGACGGCTCGGGCAGAGCAGGCCCCAAACTGCATTTGAGTGTTTTCTTTGTTGAGCAGACAATGATACTGTGGTGATGGTGATTATTTATTTTGCAAATTGGTAGTGTTCCTTATCATTTCAGGCGAGTTGCCCCTCTGTAAAAAAAAAAAAAAAAAAAAGAAATTTAAGTCAAGTAATATATTTTCCTTACAAGAGAACAAATGCTGATAAATAGAATGAAGAGAGAGAAATCATCCTTCATCTCACCTCCCAGGGGAAACTGCTGTTCCCAAGTTGGTGTTTACCTTTCCTTACTCCGTGTGTTCGTACACAGGTAAACACAGTTTTAAAAAACATATTGAGGTTTGAGATTTATACAGAGAAGTACACATCAATAAACACGTAATGATGTGTTGCTGATGTAGAACTTACCATACAGAAACGCTCGTGTGTCATAAGCATCCAGCTTGCTGCATTTTCCCAGGCTGAACCCACCAGTGCACACAGCACTGGATCATGACACAGCGTCACCCACACCCTAGAAGACCACCTCCTGCCCTCTTGTAGTCCCACTCCCAGAGTAACCATGATCCTGACTTCTGAGAGCAATGATAGCTGTGCCTATCATTTGCCTGTTTTTGTTCCTTTATACAAATGGAATCACTGCGTACTCTTGTACACCTGTGTTTAGTTTTAAATGGATTTATAATGTCCATGCTATTTTGTAACCGTTTGCCCCAACCACACGGTGAATGCCCCATGTCAACTCACACACCTCTACACCGTCATTTTTAGTGGCTGCTTGGTGTTCCGTTCTCAGAAGTGCCATGGTTTAAATTCCCGGTTGGAGCTGTTAGCCTTTTGCTATTATAAACAACTTCCAGTGAACATCCGGGCTAGATGGGTGACTTTTGCCTGCTCCTCTGGGGACAGGGTGGCCAGAATGGCCGGGGAGAGGGGGGCCCTCGTTGGGCCCCGGCTGGAGGAGCCCAGGTTGTCGAGTGGAAGATGCTGGCATCGCTTCAGTTTGCCAGCTGGACCTCATCAAGTGCGGGTGTTAATTACTGGGAGGCCCCTGGTTCTGTGAGCAGGCGGGGGACGCTGGGGCTAACGCGCGAAACAGGGTCACCTTGAAACAGACGCTTCCAGGGGAAGCGAAACCAAGGAGAACACCACGGGGAAGTGCAGGGCCGGGCACCGGTTTCCCAGCAGTCTCCTCTGAGTCACCCCAGTGCCCTGGAGCCTCTGTCTGGGATGTGCATAGGGTCCCTCTGGCCCCAAGGAGCAGTATACGTTCTTTGTCCCTGGCTTTAATTGGGGTGAACCAGGAGCCTTGCCCCTTTCCAGAAGCCCCTTGGACTCTGAGGCATCTGGCCATCCCTGCATGTTCTGGGAAGGTGGCCTAAGTTGAGCACCGTGGCTCAGGATGGATCGGGGTTGAGAAGGGGGGACCACCTGGCAGTGCCAAACGGGAGCCCAGCTGTGCAGCGTGCCCTGGTCAGGAGGCGCCGCCCTGTGGCCCCAGCCAGGTGAGCTCAGGGCTGCAGGCACAGCATGGCCAGGTTGGAGGAGAATTAGGTTATTGCATTTCCTCTGTAATTCTTCATCAGGGCTGCCTCCTGGATCTGTTGCAGGAAAATCAATGCTTTCTGACTCTATAATTTCCCAGGTTGCCTTACTCCAAGTACATTGTGCAGGGAAAGGTGACATCTCTGGTCATGTCTGTATGGACCAAATGTGCGTGTGTGTGCGCGTGCGTTCGCATGTGTGTATATATACACACAATCCCTTCCCTCCCTTTCCCCCTCATCCCTGCCCTGTCTCCACCTCCCAGCACAAGATTCACTGGAATTTCACAACCTTTGCATGCTTTTGTGAAAACACTCATTTGTGTTTGCGCCAGGCCGCTAATGGCGGACGCCCAGGTCCGCGGAGCTTACCTCTGCTCAGCTCTGGTTATGGCGAGGAATGTGCCGTTAATAATGCATCTATGGAACTCAGCTGTGTGGGAGCCAAGTAATTATCCCACTGTAGCGTTCCCGGCTTCAGTGTCATCACAACTGGGGCTTCATTAAAAGTCCTACCAGAGACGGTGTTGTGTGCTGCAGCCTGTATATATATTTTTTCATTTAAATTATCAGCCTTGCTATGGCTCAGAGGTAATTTGACTTTTTGAAACCGCTGAGCCCCTGTGAATTCCCCTCCCCTTCTCCCTCTCGCTGCTCTACCAGCTGATCAGCCCCAGAAGAACAAAAGGTTTATCTGAAGCTATGAAGCATATATTCACCAGCTTCTGGCGTCTAGATAAAAAAAAAAATCAAAGTACTCCATTGAACATGTTAATACTGAGCAAAATGCACACAGCTAGACACTAAACCTTTACAGGGATTTGGGCATTTGAAAAGTGATACCCAGATCAGGTCTGGAGCTATGTTTCTTAGCCCAGAGAAGAGCAAGCAGCAAAGGAGGAAGAAAGAATGTTTATAAACAAATATTAAAGGCAGCCAATGAACTGCGTCAGAGTTCCCCACCTTTCTTCTTATCTCTTTGTCTGATTTTGGTTGGGTGGACAGCCAGAAGCCTGGAGAAGGGTGCATCCCAGGGAGATGGGGTTCCCCCTTTGCTCTGGACTTCGAGCTGCTGAAAACGAGAATGTCGAGTGGGAAGAGGGCTTGCGGTGACTCTCGGTAGAAATGCTGAGAATTGGGATGGTGGGCCTCTTTGTTCCTCCTGAGTCTCTGTGATCTCTTCAGCCTTGGGCAGAGGAGGGCTGGGGAGAGCCTCAGAAAGGGGCACCGTCTAAGCACACTGCCACTCTGGGCCGTCCCTTCTTGGGGCCACCTGGAAGTCTCACATTTTCCAGACCCTTCCATTTCTCATGGAGAGCAGCCACCAAGTAAGACTGGCAGGAGCTGTCAAGTTCCATGAGTGAATCATTCATCACAGAGAGCAGATTGGCGCTTGATTGGCAATGTCTGCCACACACGGTGAGGCAACACCTTCCCTGTCCCGTCGGCCCTCCTTATCCACGGGTTCCAAACCCACAGGTTCCACATCCACGGATCAAAAATATTCCGAAATAATTCCATTAAGTGCCAACAGGCAAAACTTGAATTTGCCATGCACTGCCAACTATTTATGTAGCATTTACGTTGTATTTACAACTATTTACATAGCATTACATTCTGTTAGGTATTATAAGTAATCTAGAGGTGATTTAAAGTGTAAGGGAGGATGTGTGCAGGTTATATGGAAATACTATGGTATTTTATATAAGGGACTTGAACATCAGCAGATTTTTGTATCTTCAAGGTTCCTGGGACCTATCCCCCACGATACCAAGGAATGACTATACTTGTCTATCAAAAACGCTTAGTGAACTCCTGTACTCCAATCTGGATCGAGGAAGTTATTGGAAAGGTGTAAAATTCATTTCTGCCTCCTAGAAGCTTTCAACATATTTTGGAGGCAGGCATAGCTACAGAAAACATCTCATGTTATAAGCAATTTATAATTAAATGCTACAGTACACGTTTTCATCAGGAAAGAGAATATGGAGAACGGAGTGGTCCAAAAAGACATCCAGAAGGCACATTTGGGCACTGATGCTACCAGCTTGGGTGGGGTTTAACCTACTCATGAAGCCATGAGATGGGTGTAGCCCAATTTGCAGCAGCTCTTAGGGAAAGGGAAAAGAACCCCATTTTAACTTTATGTGTCCCTCCTGGGATGGTAAGGGACTTCTGTCCTTTGGGGATAGGCTTAGTCTCTGTGTGTGCAGGATTGAAACTGGCTGCCACCCATCTGGGCAGAGGCCAGATGTGCTCAGGGTAGGAAGATATTCATCCCTGTGCACTGAGTACATCACGCAGGATCCCCATGGCCTTCTGATAACTGGCCCCCTTTGGTTTCGAGAGTTGACCTCAGACACAACATCTTGAGGCTGCCCTCTTGTCACAGGGAAGACCCACAAGATCTTAGACTTTGCCTCAGCCTTGGAGTCTATTTCTTTTCATGCCTTCTAGTCTTTATCTGCTAACTCCTTGTGCCAGGCTTTGCACTGAGTGCTGGGGACCCTGAACCAAGACAGACAGAGCCCCCCACTCTAAAGGAATTTCCAATCCAATGGGAGAGGTAGATACATGTGTGTGCAAATTCCTAAGTAGTATGAGTGGGTTGGGGAATGATTTGCCTCTCCTGGTTATATGTGGGTGGGGTAGATAAATGAGGATAGGGAGTGCTCAGGGGAAGCTTGAAAATAGAGGGGCATTTGAGCTGGGCCTCTGAAGGATGAGTAGGAGTTTACTAGAGGGACTAGAGGAAGATAATTCCAGGTTGTGGGCATAACAAAAGCTCAGAGGCATTAAAGAGAGCATGATGCTCTTTGAAACTTTTTTTCCGGGGTTACCAGTGACTCTTGGTTGTGGAAGTTGGTGACTTTTACAGTCCAATCAGGCCACTGGACCCTGTTGGCACATCCTGGGCCTGGTCCTTATGCATTTCTGACTACCCCCAAACCTACGGTCCCTAGCTTTGGCTTCCTACTCTTTCTCGTTCCACCCTCAAAGCCAGCTGCCTGCTGACCATCCAGCTCAACATGCCTGAAAATGTCCTCCCCACCTAGTGTCAGAGTCTCTCATCTCAGTCCTCTGCCTCAGCCGCAGCAGCTCCTGCATCAGCTCCTTCCACTCGTCCCTGCAACCCCTACTCACACAGTTGTTGGACCCCCAGTGCTTGTAAGCTGGCCAGCCAAGCTCCCACCCCGGTCCAGGTCTGCAGTGCCTCAGGCTCTGTTTGCCAAAGAGGCTGCGTCTTGGATGCCTCACACATTTGCCAGACCCGAGGCCAGCAGCGCTCCTTTCTTTGATTTTGTTTGTCTAAAGCCGGAGACTGTTTCCAGGGTCTGTCTGTCATGGTCGGGGTCTGGGGAGCCCTGTGGGGGAGGGGCGTTCAGACTTAAAGGAACACATTGGAGACTGAAGATTGTCTCCCGAGACGTGCACACACTTGGAGTTAGCCACCCAGGTCAGAAGCCTCTTCTGATTTCTGGGAAAACAGGTCTTTGTCTCCGTTGGGAATCATGAGTTCACACTTGTGTAAACCATTTTGGAATCATTTTGGCGTTGAAGCCTCGACAAGGGCCACTTGTCCCCATCAAAGCCGAAGAGGCTGTGCCTGGCGATGCGACACCCACCAGGAACGAGGTCGCCCCTCCTCCTGGGCAGCTGGGGCTGGAGTTTCAGAAAACAAAATGCCTCACTGCTGTCCTCACTGGCAAGGACTCGGGGCAAGCAGGAAAAAAATCAGCTGTGCCTGTTTCGGCATCTGGGGACCAACTCAGAGGTCCTAGGTCCTGGTTCTCCCTGGTCCGGAGCTGGAAAGAAAGAAGCAGAAGAAGTGTTTGAATACTGTGCTGTGAAGGGAACAGTCCTGCAGCGAGGCAGTTGTGATATTAGAGCAGGCCTCCTAAGAGATCCCCTGGCTCTGAGCTGTGATCCACACACCACATTCGCAGACAGCTGGTCGCCCAGCGTGGGCTGCGCCTGCCGCTCGGAGCTGGCACACTGGCGGGGACCAGGTAATGCTCTAATTTCCCTCGTGCAGATGCGGCCAGGAATATCTTAATTTATTGGTGTGCTGGCATGCAAGAGGGAATGCTGCCGGTGCAGCCTTGCATAACTATTAGCAAAAAATGGAGCTGATAGGGGCTTGACTTTTCCTAAAGTGGGTTTGAAATAATCATCGCCTTTTGTTGTGTTTGGAAGGGCTTGAACAATTCTTAATTATTTAATTATAGATATGCAAGTAATACACTGGGAATGGCCCTGCCATTCCAGGGATACTGAGCAGAGGAAAATGTTTAGTTACCGGAGGGGGAAAAAAGAAGGTGGTAATTAAATCAAAGCGTCGTTCGTATCATGCCACGCTACTCTGTCTGTGATGCGGGCTGGACGAAGTCTGCTGGGCCTCACTGTGGAAATTCTTGCATAATAATAGTAACTTCCATGGCATCGCCACTTTCCTCCGGGCGAGGACTGCAGAGTTAGCAAAGCTCTTTCTTCTTCATTTGCTTGTGTGGTGCCGGGTTAGGGCTCTGAGAGACAGGTGCTATTGTTCCCATTTCACAGATGAGGAAATGGAGTCTTGGGGACTTGCTCAAGGTCTCACTTCACTCTGGGCTTGAAGCCACAACTTGTGTGTTTCAGACACGACAGCGGCCTGCTTTTCCTACCCTGTCACTGGAAGAGGCTAAGCCTGTGAGTGCATGATGGCTTTTCTCTCTCCAAGCATCCCAGACCAGCCTCGACAACTTTGGTGATTGTGTGTCTGACTCCACGATCGCGTCTCTTGACAGACACCTTGTAATTATCCCATATAAGCACTCATTGTATTCATATCATTAATTTTGTTTGGGCTATTACATTTGATAGATACATTAAGCATTATATAGTTCTCTTTATATGTGAAATTGAACTGCCTTTGAACAGTCAGCCGGCTAATTGCCGGTAATTTGTGTTGCTAACGAGAGGCAGAATAGTGGTATAACATTAGACTCAACAGTCAGTTAACAAATTTGCCGATTCAGATTGCAAAGCATGCCCTCTGTGGAAAGGAAGGCTGCATCTCACACGTGAATAGATTTTTAAAATCGCACACAACTAAAAACCGCCACCAACAAATTCTTACCCCGCTGCCGCCCCCGACTGCGCAGCCCTGCCTGGCTGTTCAGGGGCGATGGGGTGATAGTGGATGCGTCGGTCTGAAAGATGTGGGATTTCGGGGGGACCTGGGAATGGGAGGGAAGGTTCTGGCTTCTCCTCTGTGGGGCTGAGAGGCTGAGTTACTGCCTACATTCTGAGTGATCTCCACCTCACCCTCATCTGTGGTCTGGGGGCACCCATGGCTCTGTCCTTTTGATCATAATTAGATTGTTTCTAATGGCACTGGCTTTTCCTTTTGGGCCTTGTTACCCTGCGGGGCTCTTGCAAGGGGGCTGGGTGAGGGTATTTTCAAGTCCCTTCTGCTGCGGTCAAAGGTAACTTGGAAAAGGAGGTGGGGCGGTGATAGCTAGTGTGTGTGAGCCCCACACAGAGGAGTCTGGGAGGATGCACTCCACACATGAAGTGACGGAAGGAGCAGGGGCAAGGGGCCTCCTTCCCTCTGGAACCACGTCTCCCCAGATTCATATGTCGAAGCCCTAACCCCCAGTTTGGCCACTGGTGAGCCAAGGAGACAGGCCTCAGAAGAAACCAACCCTGCTGACATCTTGATCTTGGACTTCTAGTTTCCAAAGTGTGAAGAAAATCAGCTTCTGTAGTTTAAGCCACCCCGTGCATCGTGTTTCATCATGGCTGCCCGAGCAGGTGGATACGGATAATCCCAGCAGTTCAATCATAGTGGGTTGGGAACGGTGTTGTACGGATGTATTAGAAAGTCCCCGAAAACCAAAAGTCAGCAGCCCCCATCAAGTTTGAAAAATACAGGTTTAGGACAGAGAAAAGGCTGGCCTAGGCTTGTGCAGTAGACTGTGGCCACTCAGAGTTTAGTCCCTAGTAGAGGCCCGAGTCCTAATCCAGTACTGCCGGGCCTGGTTCTGCACCCCCACTGCTAGTTATTAACGGGTCCAGGGGCTGCTGGGGAGGGGTCTTCTTTGTTACCTGAATCGGGCTGCGCGGAGGCCTCCTGCCCTTTGCACCAGCCGTCTGCAGCCCCCGTTTCTGTAGGGGGAGGTTTGCGTTCCTGTGTCTTACTTCCCTGGGCCTGTGGCTGTGGCCGCCTGCAAACCAGCCTCTAAGCAAGGGACCGTCTAAGCCCGTAAAACAATGTGTGTGGTCATTGGAGGTCATTCCAGCATATTTCTAGGCCTGGTGTCTGCTCAGTGAACAAGCCAGTCTGTGATGGACATGGTGTCCTTAGCCCCTCCGGCTCTAACTTCCTCTGGTCCGTTACTCCAGTCCATCATTTAAAAGAATTTAATTTTCCTTCAGCTTAGAAAGCAAAGTAGCAGAAATCATTTGGAGTCTCAACTTCCGGGCAAATCACTGCTGTTCCCGGGGTCACTGTGCTTGACTGTGCAGGGAGCCTAACATGATCAATACATGTTATTGACTGTGCCTTGGTGCCGTGCCGCTCTCTGCCAGCCGCCTTGGTGCTCCTGGGTGTAGACTTGGTGCAACCCCTAGTTCCTTACTCTCTGGGTAGGTGAGCTTGATGGTGTGTGTGTGTGTGTGTGTGTGTGTGTGTGTGTGTGTGTGTGTGTGTGTGTGTGTGTGTGTATGAAATGTATATAACAGCATGTGAGCACTTTTGCAAGTAATACATTTGTAAAGACAATTTCGTCATTAGAACACAATTGTTAGGTTTAATGTTTCTGCGCCTAAATGTATTTGCAAATAATTTTGGCCCACTGGCATTTCATACAGAACAGAAATGGTGCTGCCATTGTGACTTTTCCCCCTGATTTATGTAATTTGCTAACCACAAGATATTCTTTTATGCGTGTGTGATGGGGAGGTAATTAGGCTTATTTATTTTTGTATTCTTAGAGGAGGTACTGGGGATTGAACCCAGAACCTCATGCGTGCTAGGCATGCGCTGTCCCACTGAGCTATACCCTCCCCTACCACAAGATATTTTTCTAATGCCAAATGGCAGCTGTATCTGAAGAACTCACATGTCAGTGCCCTGACAGCATTCCTGGCCTGACTCTTCTTTCATCCGAGAATGGCAACATACAGGAAATGAGAAGACTGACCCCCTGAAGTTGGCCAAAATGTTCCAAAGACTTGATCGCTGGTTGCTGTGAGGTCAGTAAGGCCCTAGGGGGTCCCACCCCTATGCTGTTGCCTGGGACTGTAGCCCAGGAATGGCCCCTGAGGTCGCATTGTGGTCCTTTTTGGCTGGCCTTGCCTTCTGTTTGCCTACCAGCCAGCCAAGGACAGAGAGAGGAAGTCAGAGCTTAGTGTTGAGTTGGGCACTAAGAGAATCTCATCTTCAGAGGATTTCCATATATACAATCAATTGTAATGTTGGCAAGGCATTCACATATAGATGGGAGTGTGGCCCACTGAGAAAGTTGTGCGATAAGACTGATGATTAGTGATGGCCATCGGTCCTATTGTGGCATTTATTCCCGTGACTTTGAAATTCAAAATGGCACTAATACACATTTTCATCAACATAGGTGGATTTTATTATTTTTAGTCAGAAAAGTAATCCCTGCTCATGGAAAAACGACTCAAAAACCTAAAAGAGTATACGTTCTCCCATCTTCTTGGCTCCTCCCCCAATTTCCACTCCCCAGAAGTCACTCCCCACTCTTACTGATTTTTATGTGTCCTCCAAGAGTTTTCTATGCATAGACGCATGTATTATTCAAATAGGATCAATTCTACTTGTTATTCTGCATCTTACTTACTTCACTTTTAGCACTGTACCATGGACATAGTTCTTTATCAACTCATTTGGTTTCACTCCATAAAAAAAGAAGAAAAGAGTATGCGTAGTGTTTTATCAGATGGCTGCACTATCATTTATCTAATCACATCTTTCTGGCCAGAGTCAAAGCATTTGCAAAGTGAGACAGGAGCATGGATGACTTCGGATGCTGGGGAGGGCTTCAGAGAGGAGGTGACATCTGATAGCAGGCTTTGGAGAGTGAGTTGGAGTTTGTAAAACCGCCTTTGTTGATGACTGCCATGAGGAGGGAGGTCATGTAGGATGGGAAGAGGAGGACGGGGGTGCTCAGCGGATCCAGGAAGGGACTAGAGCAGGATCTCCTGCCCCTTCCTGCCTGGAGAGACTGCCCTAGAGGGCGAGTCCTGTAGCTGAAGAAGGGGCCAAACCTCCCCAGTGGAGGGTAGGCGTCAGGCAGGCTCAGGACACGTGAGCCATGGTAAACTGCAGCGGGTGTGGGGACCGAATATGTGCAAACGACCGTATATTTGAGCCAAGGTTCCCGGTGTGTCAGCTGAGAAAAAGAAAGAGAGAAAGAACCCCTCAGCTTGCTGGTAACCCTGGTTATTGCTCAGGAAGTGTTGCACGTCTCCAGCGCCTGGTGACATGTCAACTCCTGACGGAAACCCGGGTTGGCAGGTCCTGTTTTTTAAACTGCGTGTCTGTCTGCCAGATCGCATTTGGATTGAGTGGCTGGCATTCCTCGAGCCTCGCTTAATAGGATTGAAAGAAAAGAAATGTTACTTTTCATCACACAAGACAACAAAGAGAAATGGGGAAACGAAAATATTATTTCGTTTGAACAAATTACAGGGAGACTCTCTGGGGCGCTTTCCGGGAGTTAGATGAGGAAAAACACTTAAATATCATTCCATCAAACTAAATTTTTAACTACAAATTTTTACAGATAAAATGTGTTGGGAGGATTCAAAGAAGATTAGCGCTCACCTAAGAAACGGTATTCAAATTTTACCAGCTAATGGAGGCCCCGGCAAAAACTGTTAATGCCTCTAACTTTCCTCTAAGGGCCAGAGATTTCAGTATTCTTATAAAAACACATTGAGCTGATTTCATTTCCGTGTCTCTGCAGACTTCAGTCGTGTAATTTCAGTAAGTGTTATAAATGTTATTTTAAGTATTATAATGATAATCCCTACTGACGATGGGGCCGCACATCTCGGCTTCGGTTCCTCAGGTAATGTTTACCTCGGATAGCACATAATTGTTTGCTTTTTTTCACAGTAAACTCTCTGCTCCCAACTGCTTAATCAGCCACAGAAAAGAGAGGAGACTTTAGAAATGTTTAACGTTCTTCTGATTACATGAGAATAATGGGTAAACCCACATCAGTGGAACTGGAGAAGCAGATCGCATCTTTTCCCCCTGATTTGTATTTTTTGGTGAAGATGTGTTTGTTTTTTGTCCACGGCTCTTAAGGAGGACTGCAGTGGGTTGTGGCAATTGCAAGAATCATTTATTGTTATAAATCTCATGGCTGGGCATAGATCTCCTCAGCACACGAATTCTTGGGGCCCTTCCTCTGTGCATGCGTTGGGCCCCACCAGGCCTCAGGTCCTCCTGGCAGGTCCCAGCTTCTCCCGTATTTTGGTCACAGCCTGCGTTTCCACGCTTTCAGGATCCAGGGCCCCCCACAGTCTCTCTGAGTACAGTCCCCGCTGCCTGCTCGGTGGCAGCAAGATTTTATTAGTCGTTATGAAAGTGAAACTTTTCTACCCTTGAATGCAGAGCCTCGGAGGCCTTCTCAGAGCACTGTATAATATTTGCTTCTCTGGCACCTTAAATACCTGAATCCAAATGTGATCAGGAATTAAGATGGAGCAGGGAAGGTTGATATTCATTGCAGGGTAGAGAAATATTTGCTTCTGTCCTACCTGTGTGGATTGTTTAGTACCCTACCTTTCTTCATCTCTGACTATAGGGAGGTTCTGCTTTGAGCTAACTCACAACTGTGTATATCTTTGATTCAATCAACAAACATCCATTAAGAGCTCTTCTCCAGGCATTGTGCTGGGCTCTGGTGAGTGGATAAGTGTGTTCCCCCCACGTTCATGTAACTTACTGTCTAGATGGGAAAGCCAAGACTAAACAGGCAAACACACCAATATGTAGTTACAAACAGAGAGATGTGTCATTAATGCAGGGATGGAGAAAACTGGGGAGGGTGTCAGTTAACCCGAAGTTTAAAGGATGAGAAGGAGCCAGTCAGGTGAAGAGGCGGGGGCAGAGTGTTAAGTCCTGAGCTGGAAAGGCTGCAGCATCTTCCAGGAACTGAAAGCCGATGTGTGGGACCAGGCTGTTGCAAGGGATCAGGATCGTGGCTGTAATGAAGTGAGAGGCTGGGCCAGATCGGGCCTCCCGGGGTGTGGTCGAGAACTGGGACTTTATTCTCTGCAATAAGAAACCAGTGCAGGGCTTTAAGTCACGAATGACATTTTCCCATTTCAACCCTATAAAAAGATGCGCTGGTTGCCGGGAGGAGATGAGAGCACCAGGGAGAAGAGTGGATGCTCACAGTCCATCCAGTGGGTGGCCACTGCTCTCGTCCTGGCCAGTGATGGTGGCCATGGTGGTGGCAGGGGTTAAGGGGGTTGATTCAAGACACATTTTGAAAGGTAGTTGGACAGACTCGCTGGTAACGTGTACCTGGCAGGAAGAAGGGTTGGTCCTGAATGGCTTGATGCCACCGAGCTCCTGCAGCTGGTCAGCCTCCACCTGTGACCCCTGTGTCCTCCCACGGAGGGAGGTCCTCTTGCTTTCCAGGACTAATCACCAAGGTGTCTGTCTTCTCTCTCCTCACACTACTGGGAATCCCTCATGGCAGTCTCCTGAGAAGGGATGGAATGGGACTCCTGGATTCCCTGCCTCCCCACCCTCCATGCACTGTTACTCATTCTCCAGCCTCGGTTTCCCCAGCTCCTCTAGGGGAGGGGGTGGAAGCCTGTTCAGCACGGCCGACCCTTCCTTCCCCTCCCCCCACGCCCACCGACAGCCCTTCCTCCAGTCACCACTCCAGAGATCCCCAAGGTCTGTGGTATAATTGAGCTCGAGCCTTTAGTTAAAGACCAGGGCCAGTAGGTAGCTGATTTCCTGGTCCTCGGGGTGGACGCTTGACAGGTTCCTGTGATGGGGGCTGAGGAGCGAAGGGAAGGAGGTGGAGTGACTGATAATTAAAGCAATCTGAGGGCCCCAGTCCGGTCCAGTGGCCCAAGAGGGGTCCTCCCGCTGGGGGCCTGCTCAGTGGGCATGCATGCATCTCTGGAAGGTAGACAGGCTTTTTGCTATGCTGGGGGTGGGGCAGTGGGTGGGAGGGGGCAGGGATTCATTGCTTGGACAGAATATTCCCAATGCCTAGCTTTGGGTTGAATTAACTTCCAAGAAAACATTCACTCTCCCTTCCCTTTCCCTCGGAGAGGCAACAACTAGTTGAATCCATCCATCTGTGTCTCTCTTACCTCTGCATCCTAGGAACCATCAAGGAATCTAAAAAAATGTTGCCAAAAATCAACGTGGAACCTCCCAGGTGTGCTGGGGAGCAGAGGATGAGGGGAAAACAATGTTTTTGTTTCCCTGAAACACACACACACACACACACACACACACACACACACACACACACACACACACACACACACACACACACACACACGGACACACACACGGACACCTCCGTCCCAGCCCAAAACAGATGAATATTTTAACACCAGAGCATTTTGTTCAAGCCAGGAGCACACTGCACTCCTGGCAAGGCCAGAGAATGACCTGAAAACCTGAATATTTCAGGGAACAAAAGGTCTGCTTTCCCGAGAAGGGCCTCGGCCCAGGGTTATTTGAAGGCCGCACGGTTCAGGGCGCGGGAGGCAGCGGGCAGGGTTTCTGCTGCTCCTCCTCCCCGTCCAGAGCTGCGAGCTGTGGGAGCCGGGGCCCTGCTCCCTGGCACCAGGCAGCCGCGTGGAGCCACGAGGCCCCAGCCTCCAGCCGTGCGCCGGGCGGAGAGGAGCCGGGAGGCGGGGGAGGGAGGGCGGGCGAGAGGCGCGGGGGCTGGGAGATGGAGAAACAAACTCTATTTTCTGCTCGTCTGTGGCGGGAGGGCTCCTGCGGCCCACAGGCTCGCAGAGTGAAGCAATTTCAGACAGGGATGAGTGTCTGTTTTTCCCTGGAGCGGAGACTAAAAACCCCGAAAGCCCTTGGTTTCTCTTCCCTTAATATCCTGTTCTGGAAAGTGCCGTGTGGAAGGGTGAAGGAAATGAGGAAGATCCTTCAGAAATGGAAGAGGCCCTTCCCTAGCTCGACCTGGGAAGCCTGGTTGGCGCTGAGTGCTGAGCTGGAGAGAGGCCGCCCCCCTCCCTCTGGGATGGGAGAGGAGCTTGTGGCTGAGGGGGTCCCCGGGCAGGCGGCCACTTGCCGACAAAGATTCAGATTCCTGTCCCGTCTCAGGGGCTGTTTGCTGGGACTGGTGCCACTTGGGTGGCTTCAAAGCCGTGGACAATGGCATGCCCGGCTCCCTGCCCGGGGAGGCGAGGATTTTGGAATCCTGTTGCTTTGTCTCTGCCGTTCCCGTCCTCCCAAAGCCCCTTGCACTGACGCCTTTCCTCCAAGCGCAGGCTCTGGGCACCCATCCCTTCCAGCTCTCTCTCCCCCGCACCGTGGTGTGTGTCTGGCAGGTGTCCAGGCCAAGCAGGTTCGGACCTTGACTTTGATGTGAGTGCAGAGTGTCACAACCAGCCCTGGTCTAGGTCTAGCCCTGGGAGCTGGGTCTCTGCTGGCAAATAGAAACCAGAGATATTAGGCCTTAGATGGGCCTCTCGTGCCTGCTGTGGTAGGACAGTGGGAGCTGCTCCTACAGAGGGGCCATCACGGGGGGGCATGGAGGAAGCCCCCTCCCTGAGCAAGGAGAGCTGGGAGCTGCAGGGGGGCTGCTGACAAGGCTTCTTGTCGGATCCCCAAGTCACTTGGGGGTCTTGGCCCCGCTGCCCTTACCTGCTGCACATTCTGCAGGGGCTGGGACTGCCCTACCGTTACTTTTCCTGCATTGCCCCCTGTCCCGCCCTGGGTTCTCCACACAGCTCACATGAAGTACCAGCCCTCCCTTTCTCTCTGTTTCAAGAGATACTGGTTTCTGCCTGGCCTCAGTAGAACCAAGTAGTTGAGAACCTAGAATCTGCCTTGCTTTGCGTCTCAGTTTTGCTCCTTGTGAGTGAGTGGGGGTGACTGTGGGCGAGTCTTGAAACCTCTGCATGGTTTCTTCCTCAGTAAGATGGTGGTGATGGTGAGGACCACTGCCCGCCCCCTTCAGGTGGTCCTGAGAATTAAATGGGCTAAATACGGAATGTGCTTAGAACAATGTTGGCACCAAGTAGTAATGAGTGGATAGAGGTCCAATATTATGATTGCTGTGATTCTTGCTTTCTTTTTCAACAAATCTTCCCCATTCCTGGAGACGGATCAAAGCGCCCCTCGTGCAGACAGCCTTCCCAGCTGGCCTGTCCCCAGGTCTCTCACTGCCAGGGTGGTTTGGCCCTCAGTCCTGGTAACTCTATTTTCAGTTTTTTAAGGAACCTCCATACTGTTCTCCATAGTGGCTGCACCAACTTGCATTCCCTCCATCAGTGTAGGGGGGTTCCTTCTCCACACATTCTGCAGCATTTATGAGCTGTAGACTTTTTGACGATGGCCATTCTGACCGGTGTGAGGTGATACCTCATTGTAGTTTTGATTTGCATTTCTTGAATAATTAGTGATGTTGAGGGTTTGTCCCCCCCATCACTTACTGCCTTACTGTCTGTCTGTCTGCCTGTGTGTCTTTAAAGACATCGCCCGCATTTGGCACACCTTCTCAGTTAAATTCCGTCTTCTTTGAGAACAGAGGCTCATCTGTCTCTTCATCTGCACCACCCAGTGTTCTCCTAACCCCAGTCCTGGACTTAGCACATGCTTAGTAAGTACTCACTTAATTGAATATATTAAACTACAGTTTAAAAAAGATAAGGGCTTTTTACTTCGATAAAGAATACATATAGTGTCTGCTCTATGAATCAAGTAACATGCTGTTATATTATGGCTGATGAAAAAAAGGCTTAGAGAAGAAAACCCATCTGCTCAAGGTTACATGGCTTGGCTAGCCAGAGGCAGGACTTGAATTCAGGGCTCTCCACTCCGCTAGAGCAGGCCTGTGGCCAGTAGAGAGTGTGGTTTCTACGGGTTGTTGAGCCAGACTGGTTCTCTGATGGGCTGGTGGCCAGTTTACTAAGGGTTGTCCCTGAGTTGCCATGACCCGAGTCCCTTTCCCCAAAAGCTTGAGTCCCCAAGTCTATGACTGAGTGCCCACCCCAGCTGATGTCTAGGGAGCATGAGGGTCCCCTTTATTATTGGTAGTAAGCTTAGTTGCATTGATGCTAATATTATGTGGACCCAAATTCCTCAGGGCCAGGGGTTACTGGCAATGCCCAGCTCAGCTTCTGCTTTTGCTTGGGTATCCCTGGTCCCCACCGTGAGCCCACCTGGAACCATGAGCTGCCTTAGACGGCAGCAACTCTTGTCCACTAGTCAGGGGCCTGGGGACAGGTGCCGTATCCGGTCCCACGTTCCCACAGTGCCTTTCTTGCTACATGGTAAGTGCTCAGTGTAGGCAGCAGGGAATGTGACGAAGGTTAAAGGGATTTGCCTGGTTCTGACAATTTCCTCCAGAGAGCAAAGGCAGCCCCTTGTTCCATGGCTGGGTGTGGAGTTTGAGAAGCCAAACGAATAGGGTAGGGTGAGAATATTGGCCTCTGAAATAGTGCCTCCTCCTGTTTCTCTCCTGGGAGTTGGGGCGACTACCTGGGGTGCTGGTGAGAGTGTCAAGAGAGAGAACGAGGCTGATCTGTGGGAGGAGGCTCAACACTCCTCACTTGGCCTATCTGGTCTGACTGTGCTAGGGGGCTGGCCCCGCCTTCCCCGGGCCCTGCCTCCCAGAGCCTCGCTCCTCCAAGTGTGGCCCAGTGACCGACAACATCACCTCGGAGTGTGCTAGAAATACAGAATCACGGGCCTTGCCTAAGCCCGACTGAACCAGAATCTGCATTTTTAAAAAGAGTCCGTGGCGATTCACCTACTTACCAAATCTGAGAAACCCTGGCCTAGAAGACAGTTCACTCAGGGTCAACAGCAAGGAAGGGAGGACAGCGGCCTTGCTAAAAACACACCTGCCTGGCTCCCCCTCCCCGCTCCCCCGTGCTAGCAGGACACCTAGGGGTGTAGCCTCTCTTAGCTTCAGTTTCCTCTGGGGTAAGCGGAGATCGTATGAGTAGTCCAGCCTTTCTCCTTGGGCTTCTGAACAAGGATTCGGTGTAATAAGATACAATGTATGGTCCATCCTTGGCACACAGCCCTGGCACAGAGAGCGCTGGATAAATGCCATGCTGGGTGGCTTTAAGAATAGGAGAGTGAGGGGGCTGCGACGAAGGGGAGGGAAAAACACTGTGATTTGTGATGCTAGTTTTGCACTGGGCTTGTTTAGTGGAGCTTAACTCAGGAGCTAAATACCAGCTAGGCCTCCCTGTAGAATTATTACGTGGAGTAGCAGGGAAAGGAGAAGCCAGAGTTAATGCCTGTGATGGTGATTTTTTTTAATTTAAAAAAAAAAAAAGGTGTTAAAAGCAAGTAAAACCCCTGGTGATCGCAAATGAATTGCCTAAGTTCTCTTAGCAGATCCATGTTCCTGAGTGATGACTATGTTTGTGGGAAGGAGTGGCTTTTCCTTTCATAAGGAGGGAGGAGTGGGGCTTGCAGGAGGACTCCTGGCTCCAGCTCCGGGTACGATGTGCTCCGCGTGGGGAAGCCACGGCCACGCGGGGTGGGGAGGAGGCGCTCCGTGGGCAGGGCTGGGCATCTGGGCCCCCTGGCAGCTTAAATGCCTTCGATTAGCAAGTCGGGCGGGAAGAGGTGCTAAAAAGAATCCTTCCCGCCTCCTCTGCTGGCATGTTTTGAAGGGAGTTCAGTTATGAGACTATTAAAATGTTATTTTGATAATTAAGCCCACAGCTGTTCTGAGGGCGGCAGGGGCAGGCGGCGCGCAGGCGGCAGAAGGCATGGTGCTCTCACAGGCTCCGAGAGAAAGAAAGCAGGCGGGGAGAGCACGGTAGAGGGAGGTGGGCCCCGGGCCCCAGGGCAGGGATGACGGCCAGGCTGCAGACTGCCCCGCTTACAGTCAGAGGCTGTTCCCCAGTCAGAGGCTGTTCTCCAGGGACCCGAGGGGACAGTGGCTCCAGGAGGCCCCCTGTGTGGGGCAGGGTGAGTTGCCTGCCACCGGAGGATACCTACCCGGATTCAGCACACACTGTCAGAGAAGTAGCTGACGGGGATGCCTAGATCAGTGGTTCTCAAAGAGGGGTCCCCGGTCCAGCAGCATCAGCATCACCTGGAAACTTGCTAGAAATGCACATTCTCGGCCCCACCCAGACATGCTGAATTGGAAACTCTAGTGGTGAGGCCCAGCAGTCTGTGTTCTAACGGATCCTCCAGCTGATTCCAGTGCTTTCTAAAGTTATAGAACCACTGTCCTTCAAGGTCACCTGGCAAATGGGGGTCAGCTTGCAATGAACCCTTAGAGACAGGTAATGCTTGGCTAGTAAGGTGTGGATGAGGGCGTGCAGAGAGCACACAGGCATCCTGACCCAGTCCTGTTCCTTTGTTATACTGGATGACAAGGAGAAGGCCAGAGAGGGGAAGGGGCTGGTCTAAGGCCACACAGCAAATTAGAGCAAAACTGGAATTAGTCTTCAGCCAGTTCTCTTGATCTCACATCTTTCTGTTGGACAGGCTCTCTGAATGCCGAGGGTGGGGCTGGGAGAGAAGAGGTTTGAATTGTAAGTGATGAGTAAGCGAAGGAGAGGCCCAAGGGTTATCAGCCCAGAATATATTTACCTGGCTGGAGTCTCCCTGCATTCTCTAGTCATGTTCTGCCAGGAGCTATTGTCGACACACACATCTACCCACCCACTCATCCACCCACCAACGCCCCCATCTATGTATCCATCTGCCTACCCGTCCGTCCAGCCTCTTATCCTTCTCTGCTCCCTCCTCCCTTCTGTCAGTCTGCTCATCCTTCACTTACACATCTGTCCACGTATCTGTGCATCCAGCCAAGTGTCCAAGTGTCCATCCACTCACTCATCTGCTCACCCACCCCCACACATTCATCCATCTATCCATTCCATTACTCATCTATCCATCCAAACTTTCCCTCTCCCCCTCCCATCTTTATGAAGAGCCTACTATGTACCAGGCATTTTATATCATTCTAAATCATAGGAGCTTTTATATCTTTTTATATCTGGTCACATGAGCTGGCCACGTTCTTTAAGATACTGTTGAGCTGGGACCATGACAGTGAACTAGTCCACCTGTAGCTCTCCCTGAGCCCTCCTGTCCCATCCCTTCTGGTGCCAGGCTCCCTCCCCACTGTACTTTGTAGGGAAGTTGACTTAACTGCTACCACCTCTGTCCACACTTCCATCCCTGTTCCTCTGAGCTCTGGTAGTGGTGAATCACCTGGTCTCCTCTCAACCAGCCTCCCCCAGCTCTGTGCTGTAATTCATATTCTGAAAGTGCAGCCCTTGAACATTGCCATTTCTGCACTTAAAAGACTCCAGTGGCTCCTCGTTGCCTACAGAACAAAGGCCACAATTTTGTTCTACCATCCGATGCAATCCATGCTTATTTCCCGGTCTACTTATCCACGTTATGACCCTCTGGTTCCCAGCCTGTGCTCCAGCCTGAGCTGGTAATTTGCTGTTTCCAGACGTCTTGGCATATTTTTGCACATGCTGACCTCCTTATCTAAGGTGCCTTTACCATCCGCTCCTTATTCCTCCATTAAAACCCTTCCCATGCTCTGTGGTCTGATCCAGTGCCCCCATCACCTCACTCATGAGATCTGTTTTTGACTCCTATTGCAGATGGGATGTCCCTCTGCAGAACCCTCTCTTGTCTCTGGTCCCACATTGTCACGTGTCCAGCTCTTGTTTGCAAGGCTTATGCTCACAGTGCATTGTGGGCCGTAGCTGGTCTGTGTCATCACCAGCATAGCTCGCTGCACGGAACCCGACGCACAGTAGGTGCTGCTTTGGAAGCCAGCAAATTCAGTGCTTCCAAATATGGCACATATTAGTTACACGTGTCCAAGTTGCAGGTTTTGAGTGAGAAACCTGGAAAGGCCTGTGGGGGTTGACTTTTGGTTTAAAAGGCCTTCAACCTTGTAGTTTCCCCCATGGGATACATAGGACCTAGCACACAGTAGGTGCTCAACAAATATTTTTTGAATGAAATAATGAAAAAGTGTTCACCTTCCCCTTTAATGTTGTTTTGTGATTTCAAAATACATACTGACCAAATAAAGCAGGAATAATATTAAAAATTCAAAAACCAACTTGCCCCATGAGGTGCTGGTCTCCTAGAATTGCAGTGGTCTGCTGACTTGTCCCTGTTTTTGGAGTGGCTGTGGGTATAGCAGGCAGGTGCTATGTCTCATTCATTTCTGAACCCCCAGTGCCTGGCACGGAACCTGGCATCCTCCCTGCTCTCCTGGAATCTATTCTGTTCCCCCACCCCCTACTCCTAATCTATTGTCTGTGTTGGACTTGAGAGGCTTTCTGAATGTGTCTCCCTATTCAGAGCCCTCAGTGGCTCCCCATCGCCCTGAGGTAGAGACCCTTAGTGCAGCCCACTGCGAGCTATGTGCTGCCTGCTCCCCAACACCAGCTTGTCTCCATACCTGCCCTCTTGTCCGCCATCCAGCCACACTGGCTGTCTCTCTCCCATCCCAGGTGCGGGCCATCAGGTGGGCTGTCCCTCATCCTTGGGCACCAACCCCCTCACTGCTCTGACTGGGTGTTCCTGGTGCTCTAGCCTCTCACCCCACTCTGCCCTCTTGTGCCTCCATCCCTCAGGTTGAGCGGAGGTGGTACCTCATCGTGTCCGAAGGTGAGTATGTTCCTCCCCTGCTGGACTGTGAGCCCCACATGGGCAGGCGCCATGAAAACCTGGGGCTTTGCACACAGCAGGCTTCTGGTACATGTTTTTTGAATGAATGAATGAAAAAGATAGGTGGTAGGTACTCACTAAGTGCTTACTGACTGACTACATGGATGGCACATATTAGGTACCTGGCCAATGTTTGTTGAATAAACAGACAAATGAGTGAGTAGGGAAAGATGCTCAATGCCTTCCTGGGAAAGCTCTGGCCAAATAGGGGCCATCCAGATCAGAGAGAGTGCACATCCGTCCTCTCAGCCCTCCTGTGCTCACCCATCAGCTCCAGGAGGCTTTGTGTGGCCAGGCCTCTGACCCTTCTGCCTGCCTCTCACCTGGCACTCACAACCAGGAGCTGTGTGGCTGGTAGAGACAATGGCCCTGGGCCCGCTGCTGACACAGTTGTGCTGTGGGGTCAAGGTGAGGGATGGGCTGGGAGGGTGGCCTTCTGATGAGAAGCAGGGTGAAACATGCCCTGGCCTCTGGCCCCTGGTGTCACGACTGTCTTTGCACTTGTAAAATCCTTTCAACTCTGCAGCCATCCGATCCAGCCCTGATTTGGAAACATCTTCCAGAACATCTGTTTTCCTCCTCAATCAATACGCTCCCCAAAGAGGACCAACTTGCAAAATATTATATATAACATCAAACATGCTATCTGAATTCAATTAAGTGATTTGGTTGGGGAGGCGTTTGTGGTAATTAAGCATACTGTTTTGGAGAAAATTGTAGCAAACTATTTCATTCTTCATTAAGAGGCACCTCTCTTGACTCCCCATGAGCTAAAAAAAAAAAACCAAAAACCAAAAACCAAAAAATCAGAGAGAGAGAGAGAAGGAAAAAAATTAAATAAATAGCAAATAACCCCCTCTCAGATGGCATGATTTACTGGCACCATTATGGGCTTTGATTTCCAGCTCTCTTGTGCTGTGTGACCGCAGCAAAGTCTCTTAACCTCTCTGAGCCTCAGCCTTCTCATCTATAGAGTGGGGATAACTACCCATCTCAAAGGGCTGCTGTGAGGACTAAATGAGATAGGAAGCAAAAAAAGCACAGTTCCAGCATACAGTGGCCCTTCTTTCAAGGATCACCTTGAGGCTGGATGATTTATGTTCCATTGGTCAGGGCCTTTTTCTACTAAGGCAGGGCCTGAAATGCATCTTAGGGTGCTCTTTCTTTTCAGCATGTTCGTGAGGTTCTGGGAGCGGAGGTGAGGAGCTTTCTGTTTTATTTCCCTTCTCCCATCACCTGCAGTCCACCAGCTCAGGGTGGCTCAGTAGGCAAGGAGGGGCAGTGCACTGCTGGCCCCTGCAGCAGCTCTGGGTCCTTTGGGCAAAAGCTTAAGGTCTTGCTGCATCCGTTTCCTTCTCTGTGAAATGGGGGTAATAAGACTTCTTATTCTTCCCCTAGGATTAAATGAGTTTAATCAATGGAAAGCACGTCAACAGTGCCTGATGCATAGTAAGCACCCAATCATGTTGGGCTGTGTTATTCACTTATTTAAATTTTCAATTCAGAAAGGCCCATTAAGCTGCCAGTGTTTTCTGTAGGGCCTTCACTCATCAGGCTGGGGACATTCACAACCACCGTCACCATGATTGTAGTTGCTGCTGATCACATGCCTACTGTGTGTCATAGAAGACCCAGAGGGGATGCTTAACATCCATTTTTCATGATTGTTGCAACAAGCTTGCTATTATTTTCACTTTCCAGGTGAAAAAGTGTCACCCAGCAGAGGCCATGTGGATAACCAGAACGTTTTAAGGCTGGGTTTTGTACCCAAGCCTGTGGGACTCGAAAGCTACCCTCCTTTTATCTGTCCCGCCACCACTCAGCAAGACATGCCTTCCAAACCTGACCCTTATTGGGCATCTGCTCAGTGCAGACCATTTTCTCTTCTGCAGTCACACGGGGTTGTCCACTAGTCTGATGTGTCTATTGCCCTCCCCATGGGGCCGTCTGACCCTTAGCTGCTCCCTTCTCCAGGGACTCCTTGAAAGGCTCATTCTGAACAGGCTCACCATCCCTGAAAGAAAGGAAGTTGCTTAGGGGGCTGTTGTCAGGTATATAAGAAAAGATGGTGGCCTGAAGTGGGGGGTGCTGGCTGTGGTGGTGGAGAGCAGTGGGTGAATTCTGGAGAAATCATGACCTCGCACCAGTGGGGTTACAGCAACTGCCAGGGGAGTTTCCTGGAGGGAGTGATGTATTTAGAGGGATAGTGTTCCGGGGAAACTTCCTAGAAGGTGCTGGCAGGGCTTGACATGACTCCCTAAGGAGGGAAGGCGTCACTGCAGACAGGAGACATGGACAGCAAAGGTTTGGAGGTGGGAAGCCCTGTGACCAGCTGTGGGGACTCCAGAAGGAGGCTGGGGTGAGGTCCCTGCCTTCAGGGAGCTCCCTGTATGTTTTGGGACAGGAGGCTTATGGCCCATTGTGGCTTAAGCAGAGTGACATCCAGTATTAGCTCTTCCACAGAAACAGGCAGGTTGTGAATTTTTTTTAGTGCTCAGGAGAGGCTGACAGGGATAGGAGTAGGGGTGGGAGGTGGATGGGAACCCTTGCTGGACCCAAAGGACCTGCCTGAGCAGGGAACACGTGCATTCATTCATGCATTAGTTCAGAATATCACTGTACTCGGTACTGTAGGGAAGACAAGCAGAGGGAGGGAGAGAGGGACAAAGAGAGACAGACAGACAGACAGGGACAAATCCCTCTCTGGGAGGAACTGAAGATTTAGGAGAAGCACACTTGTCAGGACTTTTTCCAGTTGCAGGACCCTGGATTCTGCCTTAAACTAGCGCAAGAAGGAACCAAGGGAATGGGTTTACTGAACCTGAAACGGGCAGTTCTCAAGGCCCAGGTGGGCTCGCCATCAGAACAAGGCCTCCCTACGCAGGGAAAAAAGGACACCAGCCCCTCCAGGCTTGCACTATTAGCTCTACAACCCCAGGGGCAAGAGTATTCTAGCTCCTATCTGAAGATTGGCTCTGATTGGCCAGGCCACGGTCACGGTCACGTTCACATGTTCATCCCTGAACCAATCACTTTACCAGAAGCATGGAATACACTGATTGGCCAGGCCTGATTCACATGCTCGCTTTGGGGAGTGGTGGGGTGGAGTGGGGTGGGATGGGGCGGAGTCAGCCTCTGGTGGAGGTTCCTGGAAGGACTTCTGGGTAGTTGTTTCCAGAAGAAGGGAGACTAGATGCTGACAGGAATAAAACTAAAGTCAGCTTCAGGGGAATGAGGGCCAGCTCACCGCTGCAGGTCATGAGTACTTTGAGCTCTCAAGTGAGAGGTCAGATGCTGGCCACCCGCAACAGGGTGGATCCATGGGAAGAGGGGTCTTCTGGGCCGAGAAACGATGAATTCTGGTGGAGGCCAAGTGGGCAGAGGGGGCCCCCTCATCCTCTTGAGTTTCCTGACATCTCATGCACTTGATTTTCTTGCGTCTGGACTGGACATCCACTCTTTGCACCCTCCCCAGCTGTCCCTGTGGGGCCATTCCAGGACTCAACATGGGAGTGTTGCTCCAGGCCACCAGCGGTCTGATTCCTGTGTGGCCACCGTGAACCGTCACTGAGACGGCAGGTCTTGCTTTTCCTTTTGAACCCAGCCGGCATCTCTCTAGCCTGGCTCTGTCTGGGAAGTGTTGTGGTGTTTTCTGGGCAGAAACCCAAAGCTCACCCCTGTTCCCGCTTTGTGGAACTATTTGTCAGCATCATGGGGCATCGCTGTGGGAGCTTTGGACCTCCTTTTTGTCCCAAGAGGCAGACAGGTTGGTTTGGGAAATGAAAGGATCAGCTAATGCCATCCTGGGTCACATCAAAGCCAGCCAAAGCCAGGTGAGCTGGCGCATCTCAGCTTCCCAAGTGTGGAAGTTCAGGTTGTCCGAGGCCTTGGCACGAGTCCCAGCCCGGCTTTGACTTGCTGCAGAGTTTTGGGCAAGTCTCCCTTCTATTCTGTGCCTCAGTTTCCTCATTTGTCTGCACAGGAATGTGAACACTTTCCAAAGGGTAAAAGTGTACCTGTGAGTGATGTCTTCAAGTTTGGCCCTATTCCTTTCTCTCTCAAGAGACTTCCAAACAGCCTGTGAGATTCCCAGTGAGCTGACCCTGTCTTACCCCTTGTCCATTCCCTTGTTGCCTATGGGGGCCTCAGAACATGTGGCCCTCATTTTAGAATGAACATCTCTTTGCTGGGAGTGGCAGCTGTGAGATTTGTAGTCTGTCTGCCCCCTCTCCAGTTTGCTGCTCCGCCCCCATCCTCCCCCGTTCTCTCCTCGGTCCTCCGCCATCCTCCCCCTCAGTCCTTCCCCAGACCTCCCCCTATTACTCCCTTCCTCCCCCATAGTCACCCCATCCTCCTCCTTCAGTTCTGCCCCCAATTCTCCTGCATCCTCCCTTCAATCCTCCCCGAAGTCCTCCCTCACATCCTCCCTCAGTCTCCCCCATCCTTCCTCCAGTCAAACTCTTCCTCCCTCTCAGTCCCCCATCCTCCTCCTTCTGTCCCGCCTTCCAGTCCTCCCTCCTCCCCCCAAGCCCCCCAATCCTCCCTCATCCCTCCCCCAGTCACCCTCATCCTCCCCCCAGACCTTCCCTCCCCCTCCCTGCCTTCTGAGGTGAAGCTCAGCCCTGCCACCGCCTCCCAGCCCTGGCCGCTGAGCCATTAGCCTCACTTCTCACTGGCTGCGCATCAGCACAGTAATCATTTTCAGATTTACAAGCATTAAATATTTTAATTTAATGCCTTGGCTCTCTTGTAATTCATGCACTTAATTATATGATAATTACTCAAATGAAAGAGATACAGCTGCTGCCGTATCAATTCTGAGGGAAGACTGGGTTTTGAGTTGGACTGATTTGGGGAGGTGGGCCTACCTCCCTTGCCCTCCCCACAGCCCCTTCTTTCCTCTGGGCCACATAGTCTGTAACAGCCCCTCCTCCCCCAGCCCGTGCTGGAGCCGGCCAGGGCTAGGGCGCCGGGTAATCTGCATCCATCTGCTCCAGGCACTGGGTGTGGGGACTGCCCTGGCTGGTGACCCAGACTCCTGTGGGTGCTGCTCTGTGAACAGAAATCTAATGGCCGATGAGCAGGGCGGGAGGAGTCCGGGCCCTCCAAGGCGGGTAAAGAGGAGGGCCCCTCCATGCCTGCTCTAGGGAGCAGGGGCTGTGAACGCGTCCAGGCGCCGTGCCTGGTGGACAAGCCAGGGAGCCTGCCTTCTCCTCCTCAGCGATGATGTCTGGGAGTGAGGGGTGGGGAGCGGCTTCTCCTCCGAGCATCTCCACTGCAAACAGAAGGAGGCTGGGCCTCTTCCCACTGACCACCAAGGGTCAGAGGACAGAGTCGGGGGATGGGCGGACAGTGCTCTTTGGTGGGAACACCTTCCTTGTTCCTGTCCCCCTCCCCCTCCCCTCTCTCTCTTCCTCCTCTTTCCATCCATCCTTCCCCTTTCCTTTTTATTTTCCTATTTTCTCTTTTTCCCCCCTCTTTTTCTATTGACATCTAAAATTGTGTTTAATGCCTGAAGGGTACTGGCTATTCTGTAAGAACGGGAACTATTCATATTTGGCGAGGGTTTCCATTCCTCCCTCCCTACTGTGTTGGTGGAACCCCATTGGGCCTGATGCTGCTGAGAGGATCCACTCAAGGCCCTTTACAGTTGATGGCACCAGCAGACTGAGAATCAGGTGGCGTTGCCCTGGGCCAGGCCTCCTTGGGCCTGGGGATGGCGGCCGCTGGGAGGCCCTCTGTCAACCTGAACCTGCTTCCTTAGGGAGGAAAGCTCCTCCTCTCACCAAGCATTGTAGCCAAGTGCCAGGTAGAGGAGTCCTGGGGCCAAGCCCTGGTTACGGGGGTCCATGGTGCTCTGGCCAAAGCTTGTGAAGAAGTTGTGTCAGGAAGGTAGAATTTCAAGCCAATGAGTTCTGAAAGTGTCCTGGTTTTTTCGGGTGGGGAGGCTTCCCGTGTCGGGGGAGACCTCGGCCTCTGGACCCGCACATCTCCTAGGCAGGGGAGAGCGGGCCGGTGCACTGCTGCTGAAGTGCACGTTTGCACTGAAAAGGGTTACAAACGGTTCGCCCCGTATGCAGACAATTTTCAGCTAGCTTACAGCAGCTGCGGCACCGTGCTGATAGATTAAAAGCAGCAACCAGCCCCAGAATGAAGTGTATTAGAACTCCTGCTGGGTCGAGCTGGGGAGAGGCCCACACAGCTGTCATCTAGGCCAAGTTTCCAACCGAAACCTCAAGAACAGGATGGAACTCGGAGAAAAGTTAGCTTTCTAAATGAGGTGGCCGGCTGTTCATCAGGAGAGTGGGGAGGGGCACCGGCAGAATGCTGGGGATTTAGAACACAGGGGAGGAGGTGATGGGTGGGGGGTGTCCCTTGGGGACGGGAACTTTGTGGGGCCAGGAACAAAGAGGCCGTTGCAGACGTGGTCCCCGTGCCGGGGCACAGCATCCCAGCCCCAGTCTGTGCCCTGCTCCAGACAGCTGGCTTGGGAGTTGCATGAATAAGGATATCTAAGTGTTTTCATGTTATGTCCAAAGGGCCCCAAGAGCTCAGTACCACCACACCATGCCCGGCTCCCTGGCTAAAATGCCACAGTGGCCCTTGGGGTTGGGGGGCTGCCCAGGTCTGCCTTCACCCAGGAAGCATTCGCTGTCAGACTCATCTGCTACCAGGTTCCCCTCTAGGCATGGAGGCCTGGCTTTTGGACTTCGATTTTGAGGCCTTTGAGAGACATTTTCTCTTGTGATGAGAAAGGCTTTGACAGAAGTCTGGCTCCGGCCCCTGAGTCTAACTCGAGGCTGGAGGTGGGTGGGCGACTTAGAAAAATCAGAATTCCAAGGTTAGAAATCTGTGTATGTTTTTCTTCTTTTTCTTTTCTTTTTTTTTTTTTGGTAAGTTCTTATTTTTGCGAAAAGCAAAATGCTTCCCACTGGAAGAGCCAGGTGGGTCTTTACTGAAAAAAAAAAAAAAAAGGAATACATTCAACTAAACTGTTACTACCGTTATGATTATAAATAGGACAGCATACGCCCATAATTCAATTGCAGTTGTGCATGTGGCACATCACAGTGAACTCATCCTTTTGACAAACATTTCCTGCATTCTCATTCGTGCAGGCCATTGGCCGTATGTTGGGGGTGGGGGGCGGGGCTTATATAAGTATCAGGTGCGCTTAGTTACCGAGGAAATACAAATCCAGGCAAAGCTTGCTGGTAAATGCCGCTGGTGCCACACATCCACTGGGACAGTTCTATGCTGGTAAGAGGTCTGGTTCTACAGTCACCATGCTTTTCCTCTGCCCATCAGATGTTGGGAAATGGGCTCTGTTTGTCAGTGGCATGATTTGAGGCTCCTGAGCCAACGTGGAGATGGTGGCTTCCTTCCTGATGTGCAATCAGGTGTTTGCTTGGATTCCCAAGCTGGCCCTACTGGTGGGATGGGTGGGTTTAGTGGCAGGCTGGGTCAAGGCAGGGATGCAGGCAGGTGCCACATTGGCTTGGTCCACTGTGGTCCACAGGTTGTGGGTGGGAGCTGTGCAGACAGGCATACGGGCCCAGGACCCAGCTCTGGAAGGCAGACCACCCCAGTTTGAGTCCCAGCTCTGCCTCTTGCTGCCTGCATGACTTTGGACAGGCTGCTTAACCTCCTGTGCCTCTGTTTCCTTATCTGTAAAATGAGGATAATGAGCATCTCTCATCTGGCTGTGGTGGAGATTAAATTAAAAAAACATGTAAAATACTTACTACATGTGGGCATTGTAAGTACCCAATGGATGTGAGCAATTTGGTCAAATTCCTCTTTAATCTAGGGTAATTTGACAAGAATCCTAGCATCCATTTATGAGTCTCCATTCATGAGTCTCCTCCACAAATGCCCAGCTTTCCTTGAATGCCTCCCGTGGTGGGGAACTCACCCCAGGCTGCCAGTACAATCATAGACAGCTTTCTTGGACCCAGTCTCCAAACTCTGTACTTCTTGGCAATTCTTACTTGATTTAAAGGCTTTTTTGACTTCCTCTTCAGTGTAGAAGCCCAGTAAGAGTCAACAGCTGCCATCAGTTGAGTATTTACCAGGTGCCAAGTACTGTACACCCATTGCACCATCCATCCTCCTGAGTTCTAGGGGGAAGGTGTTACTTTGCCTCTGTTTTCCTGATGAGGAAACAGAGGGTCAGGGAGTTGACTTCTGTAAGGGTTACATGGATCTAGGTGGGCTGGCTGGGACTGAGATCAGGTCTGTCTGATGTCAAAACCTTGTTCTTAACCATCATCTTTTCCAAGCAAGCTCAAAACCAACCAAGAATTCTTTGGTCTTTTCCCCTGCGTCTCCCCTCTCATCTCAGTCGGGCTCCTTCCCTGCAGTGGCTTCTTCCCATCCACATTTTAGTTGCATGATTTGGGGAGAGTGTGTAGAGCCGTTGCCTTTAGTGAGGTGTCATATATCCGGTTTCTCACAGCACCATTAAGCTGGCAGGATAGCTTCTGTCTGCAGGAGACAGAAGCCACTCACCAATGTTGTATCGTCTCTTAAATGAATAAAAGTAATAATCTGATAAACTGGTTATTGTAATTTATCCACATAAAGCAGAGCCATGTGCCTGGATTGTCAGTCAGGCCTCAAACCGGTAGAAAATAGCCAGCAATTACCAGAGACTCAGCAAGCAGGGTGGCTGCAATCCTGTGGTCTTCAAATTAGGAGAAATAATGAATGCATCTAGACACGTCCATTTCAGCAAGTGCTGCATGGATTATAAAATTTATTATCAATAAAATTATTCATTTGTGCCCTATGCCACGCTTAATGCACCTGAAGTGAGAAATTAGAAGTGTGTTTAATTCTGGGGATGGAAGAAAATACAAGTGCAGCAAATTTGCAGTAATGGGAGAAAGTTAATGCCCGGCAAAAAGGAATCAATTTAGCTCTTGCTATTTTATTTGAGGAGAACAGGTTGGTTTTCCTTTCTTTTTTTTTTATTATAAAAGCATACAGAGTCACTGGGATCCCTGGTTCTAGTATTGCTTTCAAAAATTATTTAAAGAGAAATTATGAATTAGGGGGAACATGCAAATGTGAATACTGTATGCATGTAATCTCTCTCTCTCCATATATAGATGTATATCTACCTATAAACTATATGTACATGTGTGTATGTCTATATCTGTGTACATCTATATATCTCTCCATCCATCCACCCATACACACAGTGGTGTGATATGCTAGTAAATATTTAACAACGAGCTGTCTGCAAAAAAAAAAAAAGAGAGAGAGAGAATCCTGATTTGTAGTGTTTGCCAATTTCTGTAGTGTAAATACTCCCACCAAGGCCGATTTCAAGCTCCCAAGCTGACTTCACCGAGCGTGGGGTTGGGAAGAGAAGCCCACAGTCAGCTCTCGGGAGCCAGTACCAACTGGGTCCAGCACACCACTGGTTTGTATGTGTGCCTATACATGTCTTTGCTTTAAGGGAAAAAAAGAGACGTAGATCATATCCATCCGTTTGGACCCGAGAATCATCTGTGTGTTTTTTCCCACCTGTCAGCCTCCTTTGGTGAACTTGCACGTATAGTTTGTGCGAGTAAAGAGCAGACCTCCTCCCCTGGAAACATGGTGACTTTATTTTCATTAGGTTCCAAAAGCAAAAGGAGAAAAAGACAGAAGGGAAAGGAGAGGTGGAGGGGGCGGAATCTGGGCTTGGCCTCCCCTTGCATCAGCAACACCGCTTGTCTTCCGCGCGCTCGGTGGACTTTGCCTAGTTTTTATCCAGCCATTGTTCTTTTTTACACTGCGTTTGCACACTGTGGCGCGTCTGGGGAATTTCATTAGTTGGAATATACGTGAAAAGAGTTCCGCTCCACTTTCATAAGGTCCCTGGACGGCTTGGACGAGGCCTCCAGGCCCCATGGTGGAGCTGGCCCTGCATTCATATTCCTCCCCATCACCACACGCATGATAGCGCAGAGCCCAGACCAATCGAAAACTTGACAGTAAGCCTTTTGATTTTGTGGGGAAACCTTCATCACGCTGCGAGAGGGAAGGGAATATAGCCCAAACTGGACTTCATACTGTGGCAAGCTTGAAATCCCAGCCCCACCGCAGAGCCGGCTGATTGGAATAGTTGGAAACGGTATCCAGGAATTCGGCTGCAAGAACTTGGCTCACAGCAACTTCTGCCTTTTTGAAAGAAAAATTGTCAACTGGGAGAGCCACCTGGGGCCTGGGTTTAATCTGTCCAGGCAGTAAAGATTCACGGAAATGATTGGCCAAGTTGCCCTAAAATGTTTAGAGCTCCTGCCTATGTGGGGACTCCAGTGGGGGCAGAAGCAGGCTTGACGGCTCCAGGTGACGGCTGTCATCACCGTCACGACCATGTCAGTTGTCACTGGCTTCGACACTATTGCTATTTTGCTAATCGCCAACCTGCTGCTTGTGAGATAACAGAGTCGGAGGTGTGGACAGAGCCGCCCAGAGCTCATGTTCTGCTCTGTACCTCCATCCCAGGCTGCTGTGATGGGGTGGGGTTGTTTCTGGGCACACCTTTCACCCACGCAGCATTGCCATGACATTGAGGGGGCCAAGGGTCAGAGAGAGGCTGGCATTGAAATCGTGATCATTCACTTGGTAAACCCACAATCAGGGACATTGTCTCCTGGGGGAAGGTCCACAGGTTTACTTAACTGGCATGGTGCCTTGGTTTCACTCATCTTTGAAGATGTTCATGAACGAGGGGCCCTACTATGAAATACTCAAGAAGCCCACAGGTCTTCAGTGTCATTGCCCAGGGACATCCTGCTGGTCCTGGTGCCAGGAGTCCTTGGTTTACAGGCACAAAGGATGGGGCTTGGTTAGCAGAGCCGGGAGCCAGGTTGTGCCATCCACGGGAAAATGGCTCATTGCCAACCTCTTTTTCCCTCAGTAAGGATGTGAAGTCCTGGTCTCTTAAGTAGGGGGAGGTGGGGAAGCTCTTGGTAGAGAGGTAAGTCGGTGATGGTGGGATGTGATCGGGTTGGAGTAATTTCTACAAAGCCTGATGAGGAAGTTGACTGGGTCTGCCCGGTAAGAATGGGGGGAGTCTCTAGCCATCTGACCCTGCTCCCCTTGCCCCATCACCAAGGAAGTCTTTCTTTTCTTTTTCTTTCCAATGCTCCCATTCCCTGATTCCTCAACTCAGAGGCCCCCTCCCTGTCTGGCCTAGGTTTTTCAGGTTACCAGACAGAGCGTGGCCACAAGTGCTAAGCCGGGAAGCAAGGTCGAAGGTCAGGTCATAGACCTCTCTGGGCCTCAGTTTCCTTTTCTGTGAGTCGGAAAGCACCCTAACCCCAGAAACACACCTGCCTCTCAGAGTGGCCCTGAGGAGCCGAGGGGCACAAGGCATGATGGAAAGTGTAAGAGGCACTTCGACCTCCAGAATTATCCATCCTGGGGGCAGCCTGGGCCGGGAGTGGGTTCCCAAGGCTCCTGAGGGTCTCAGGACATGGCCCCACCTTGAAGAGTCCCCCCTCCGAGACTCTCTTTCCAAGTGGTCATGACAGCCATCTCCAGGCCTCACCAAGTGGGTCCCCCGTCCCCACTCCTGGATGCACCTTGGTGCTCAGATGCCAAGACGATTCAGGGATGGGCAGGAACCTAGTAATTTCTCAGCTGGAGAGCATTGTAAAAATAAATGTCTTCTGGAGGTTGAAAGGTTGTCAAATACACACTGAGCCTAATTGGGTCCTCAAAATGTGCAATTCCTGCTGATTTTCATGAATGTGGATGTGGGATGTGTGAGCGCACACACACGTGTGTGTGTGTATATGACTCCATGGGGAAAATTGGGCCCATGATCACTTTTGGGATGTGTACATGTGCTTAGTTCTGGTAGGTCCCACTGTTGAGCGAAGGAATGGTGTCCCCTCCACATTGGGGAGGGTCCCCTGGGCCACATCTGGGCCTGCTCTCATCCTGGACCACCCAACTGGGAAGGGACTCAGAGCCTTTGTTCGGCCAGCCAGCCTGGAGCAATGACCATGCACCTGTATTGGTGCCATGGGACTTCCTACCCCTGCAGAGTCAACATCACAGCACTAGTTAATGCTTCTTGTGTGCCCACATGCCCAGCACAGTTTAAATGCTGTACGTATATCAACTCATTTAAGTTGCCCCTAAGCGAATACAGTGCAGCTGTGGGCTTTGTCCCTGTGAGGTCCGTCCATGAGTCCAAGTTCTGAGCACCTGCCCTGGAGAGTTGACCGCGGGGCTTGGAATTGATTTCAAGAACAGTCCTTGCTTCCATCTTACTGAAGGCAAACTGACTTCAGAGACCCTCGCGCTGCAAAGTGACACTGTGTGACTTTGGTCCATTCCCTTTCTCTGTGATCAGATACATATCCCATCCCCTCTCTGGGCTGTCTCCCTATTTGAGGATTGGCCCCTCTACTGCTTTGGGGCCCCCAGATTCCCAGGCCTGGGGCCCTTCCCTCAAATTTAGCATCCAGCACTTGACTTAGTCAATTGTATGGCAAGTCCTGATGTGTCCGGGTAGTACTGAAGGGCTGGTGCTGAGGAAGATTTCAGCATGGCGTCTCTTCCCTCTTGGCCCTTCCCCAGGACTCCTGCTTGTGGGCCTCCATTCATCTCGTGGGTGGCCCTCTGACACCAGTGTGCCCTTCCTGGTCCACATCTCGGTGAACCCAGTGCTGTGCCTCTGGAAGGACTGGATGCCCACTTAACTACCACATTGCCTTAGAGCTCCCCCAGCCCTGGAACAGAGGTAGCTCCCACTGCCCTTGGGTTGATGAACATCCCGTCCCTTCATCTGGTCCAGCCTCTGGCCATGCCGCCCCTGACACCCAAGCCCTCGCCAGGCTGTGGGGTCAGAGGCACTGACCTGGCACTGCCTGCCCAGCCCTGGGCTTCCTTCGTCCAGTTCCACCCAGCCTGCAGCCCTCTCCACTGTCACCCGATTGTTTGTTCAGCTAAGACAGCCAACCCGCGGAGGAGGAGCAGGCGCTGGGCTGCAGCGTCTGGCCCCCGTTCCTCCTGCCAGGCGCTCATTTGTATGCAGAAGGGATTAGGCGGAATTTACCATGGCCTCACCCTGGGGAGCTGCTCGCGCCCTAGGAATACTCTGGGAAGGCGGTGTGCAGTTGGTAAGATTAGAACAGGCCCTTCTGCTGCCGCGCACGCCCTGGTCACTCTCCAGGCCGCCAACATCGAAATCATTTTCATTTATAACCTTTTTGATCATCCAGCCTCAAAGAGGGCCTGCCTTGTGTGACAGCGGGCACCAAAATGGCCCAATTATTTGGAAGAGGAGGGAGCAGCTGAAAACAGTCAGATGTGAGAGACAGGGCACTTGATCTGGGCTCCTGGCTTTTTTTCCCTGCCTTCTCCCACCAATATTTTTACAGCTGTTGACATATATTGAGTTACATGGGCCTGGGCTGGATCCCCGTGGTACTGTTTCAAAGATCTGTTCACCATAAAGTGTGCTGTTCTGGAGTAAATGACTGACTTCAAGAAAGCACAGGAGTTTAAATGTTACTATAAATACAGGAGCTAAGACATTTTAATTATAATTTTTGAGTTATACAGTGTTCTGTAAGTACACCAGGCATTTACAAAAGAATTTGTGTGGCGCTCCAAGACTGTGCTCTCTTGTGGATAAAGAAGTAACTGCAGGTGGTTAATTCTGCAGCCTGGTGGCCGGACTCTTCTTTACTTACGGCCAGGAGGGGAGGAGGGAGACTGGTGTCCTTGGAAGTCTCGGTTTGGGACATTGGAGTCAATTGTAGGCATATTAACTGAGCCCCTCTCGGTGCAGAGAACTGAGCTGAGAACTGTGGGGGCCTCGGAGTTGATGGGGCAAAATCTCCACTCTCACATTTATAATCCCGCGGGAGGGGACGACTAGCAAATCAGTTGAGAGACCCGCTAGAATAGAAAGATCTGACCTTGTCTTGGGGAAGGAGAGGGCTTTGGAGAAGAGGTACCACTTCTGCTCTGTCTCAGAGGATGAGAAGAGCCACAGGGCATATTTGGAAACGAACAAAACCCAAGATGAGAGGGAAGCCAGCCTGGGGCTCTCACGCAGCTCTGATGGGAGCAGTCTGTTGGGTCACTGCCTTGTTCATACTCTGGTGCTGCGGCCTCGGGTTAAGGGGTGCTGGTGCATGACTACTGTCCGTCTGATATCAACCCGTATGGTATTCATCAGCCCCCACCGCGTCCATCCATTCAGCCATCCATCTACCCACCATCTATCTCCCCATCTGTTTACTTACCCATCCACCTACTCATTCACCCATCCTTCTACCACCACTTGTATGTCTGTCAGTCTACTACCCATGTGAACATTTCATCTGTCCATCCACCGTCTATCCATTCACAGATCTATTTATAATCCATGAGACATTATAGTGTAGGCATTTAAAGCTGGGGTTCTGCAGCCAGATCTCTCGAATTCAAATCCTACCTCCATCACTTAATCAGCGTTCTGTCTTTGGGCAAACTACTCAACCTGTGAGTTAAGCCTTTCCACCTGTAAAATGGGGGAAAATAACAGATGACAGTCAAAAGCATGTTGCAGAAATTAAATGAGATAGTACATGCAACGTGCTTAGCATATAGTCAGGGTTCAGTAAATGTCGCTTTTGTTTACCGAGTGACACCTGTGTACCAGACTGTCCTGCAGCCTAGACTGAACTCCTCAGAGCTCCAGGCACAGGCTGGAGAGGTTCCTCCGAGAAACCAGGGGCTTCTGTCTCAAGCAAGGTCTGGGATTCCAGCAGGAGGGACCAATGATATGGATGTTAAGGACTACCCCAAAATGGCCGGCATATTTCGCTTTTATTGCTGTTTTGGGGGGAATATTCCTGTTTCATATGCCTGCCCCTGCCATGTTTTTAATGTAGGCATGGTTGCCTTGTGTCCATGAGATCTCTTACAATTTTATAAAACAATTAATTGTAAATAAACATGCAAAACACCAAAGAAAGTGAAACTCCTTGGTGGGGTATCTAAGATCCTAGTTACCATCTTGACAAAGCCCTGAATTTGAAGATGCTGTTAGGACAGTGTGGACTCAGCGCTACTTACACTCTAATCCATTCAGTCTATGACTGTTCTCTGACATATTTCTTCCGCGTACACATGTTGATCGCCAGCTGAATACCAGGCGCTGTGCCAGGTGGTTTTGTCCATAAGATCACAGGTAACTTCACCTAAGGTTTATCTCCGAGGGAAATAGATCTTGACGGTGGGTTTCTGTGAGAGGTAGAATGGAGGGTGATCTTTATCTGTGTTTGCACTTTGCGAATTTTCTATAAGAATCACACAACGCCTTCTGGGTGTCAGAGCAGCCAACTAAAAACAGTCCAGCAAAATCAGAGCCCCTGCCCTCACAGAGCTTACAGCCAAGCAGAAGAATAGTCGTTAGTAATGGCCTAAGTGATGCTGTAGGATTCTGCTAATGTAACAATAATCTCTGAAGCAAGTGGAAAAGCCCACTTGATTTTCAGTATCTTCTGAACGGTTGGCCCTCGGCACACCAGCAGCTGCCTTGTTGATTTTTGGCACTTAGAGCACACCATTCTAATTCTGACGGTTGGTTTAGACAGGATGAGGCAGGGAATGGGTGTTCAGCCAACTGGTTCAGGACGTAACTGGAATTTAGGGGGCTCTGGCTCAGGCATGGCCATCAAAGGAGGCTGTGGAGGGCGGAGGAGGCGTGGCTTCTGCCCCCCAGATCTGACAGGAGTGTGGGAGCGCAGTTTACGTTCTGCTGTGCTGGGCTCCCTCACCAGGGGGGTCTGGGACTGGGGAAAGGAGGAAGCACTTGGGCATGTCTTCAGACTCCTTGTCTGTCCATTTGCTGAGAACGTGGAGTCAGCAACTAGGTGGAGTCAGTCAGTCAGTCTGACTATACTTCAATGAAAAAAAAAGAAATACATCCAAGAGGATAAAGCTGTAATACCTGATATTTGTTTATATTTTTAATAATGATCGTAATATTGAAACTGTGTTGAGACTCAGCAATGTGCCAGATGCCTCTCTAACCCTCGTAACATCCTGGTAAGCTGAGTGTTGTCACGTTCCTTGTCCAGGACGGAGCTGGGATTTGAACCTGGCTGCTTCTGCCTTCAGAGCTAATGCCCTTCCTCTTGGGTCTTAATACTTCTTAAAGCACGTCTGATTTTTTAAAATTAATTTTTTTAAATCTCGTAGGAACTAGATAAATTTTAGTGATTTTGTTTGTTTTTAATTTTCTAGTTCCATTTGATTGATTGATTGAATTTTACACAAGTTTACAATGTTGTGTCAGTGTCTGGTGTACAGCATAGTGTTTCAGTCATACATATACGTACATATATTCCTTTTCACATTCTTTTTCATTACAGGTTACTACAAGATACTGAACAGAGTTCCCTGTTAAAATTAATTTTTGATCCTCATAAGAATCCCAGGAGGAAGGTGGGGCCACTATTTTATGCCCATTTTACAGCTAGGAATAGCCCTGGTCTCCCGGGCCCCACGCCTCCTGTCTGTTCTTGCTTCCTCCGTGAATGCTGGTTTCCAGGACTGAGCGGGTCCAGGAGTGTCGGGGAAGTGGGTCTCTCCTGCATCCTTGTCCCCTCCGGGAGGGGTCACAGGGAGCCCCTGGGGGCACCGCTGGTTTCTGCCTGCCTGGTGGCATCTTGGCCTGGCCCCGCATGAGAGCCTGCCAGGCGCCTTCCTTCGGCTGGGCTGCCGCGTGCGGCTTTTGCTCCCTGTTCCCTGCCCTTCCAGAATGACACACTTGCTCTTGTCCCTTTGGTTTAGCCAGAAACCGAAAGTGTGTCTTCTCAAATGCAGACTGACGTGCTTCTTTTATAAATTCCTGGGCATTACTATTGATTTTTGGCTGAGGATTTCGAAATCCTATCTGTAGGACTCGGGAGATTTCCCTGCTGCAGTAATAATGCATTGTCATTCTTAATATCTCCAATCTCTGACACAATATTCATATCGGGCTGCCGAGGAGTGGCGTCAGCACAGCCTCAGGGACTCGGGGACGGCGCCGGGCACGGTGGGGCTGGCTGCGGGGGCCGCCCAGCACCTCCCTTTCCCCCGCCTGTCTTCTCACGGGGACCATACCTGGCTCACCTCATTTGAAGGGGCCTGAGGTTGTGTCAGGGGGTTACCGAGGGCAAGAGTGGTTGATTCCTCCCCCTTCATTGCTCAGCTTTCTCTGAGGCCCAGAGAGGGGTGGGGCTTTCCCAAGGTCACACAGTGAGTTAGTTGGGGGTGGGGAGGGCTGGAACCCAGTCTCCTTTGTCCTCCTTTTACCTGGTAGATCAAGTGTCACCAGGCACTGACAAAAGCAAGTGACCCAGCCTGTGTGTGAGACAGTGGGGGCTACTGTGTCCGGGCAGAGAGCCCTGGCCCTTCCATTGTGGTCCAGGCAGTTTGTATCTTGGGGAACCCAGGTATTCTGAGTTTTCAAGAGAAACCTAAAATCCAGATTTTAGTGTAAAATTTATTACTATTTTTTTAATATTGGCAACTAAATACCAAAAAAACCCCACATAATGTGACCCCCAAAGGAGATCCACAGCTGTGGGTGGGGATGTGGGTGGAATTGGCTGCGCATCGTGTCCCAGCCAGAGCTGGAGGCCACCTCGTCCATCCACCTTCCCAGCACCTTCCTTACAGGTGTCCCAGAAGCAGGATTCCGCCCTCCTCTTCCCTCCCTGCGCCTTGGCTTCAAGCCCCCCACCCAGCCAAGCTACCCGTGCTCCCAAGGGTCCCCTCGCCCTTCCAGTGGAGACATGGTTGGCTTTTCCTAACTGATTCCACTGTCTGGATTCCAAATTCAACGCACCTGTGTGTTCTGAAGTGCGTACAGGCCTGACCCCACCCCTCAGGCCCAGCTGTCCTTTGTCCTCGTGCTGCTAAGAAGACAGAGCTACTAGCTTGGCCTCGGGGACCTTCCGGGCGAGTCACTGAATAGGTTCCCACTGAGGGATTGTTTTTCTAGTTCTTGGAATTGATGCTGCTTAGACCATAAAACTAAAAAGACCGTGTCCGTGATACTTAGAGTGTGTCTTGTGAATACGCTGATGTGCGGGGGATGGATGGAGCTGGGTTCTGAGAGGCTGGTAGGAACCGATGTCCCGCAGCTGGCTGTGGGACGGATGCTGCTGGAGTTGAAGGAAGGGGGCGCTTTAGGGACGTTGGGGTGGGAAAGCTGATGGCTGGACATTTGACCTGGGATTGTTGAAAATCTGTGAAAAGTGGAGCAGCCCAAAATGTTGTTTTCTTAGTTGCGAAATTGTTTTGCCAAAATGAGGGGAGGTTGTGAGCAGAAAGGAGTACGGAACCCTGCCTCTTGCCCATTGTCCCAGCCTGAGGGCTTCCCTTGGGGAGCCCACCTGGACATGGGATGAGGATCGCCGTTCTGTTTGGGACGTAATGATGTCAAGGGAGAGTCCAGGCCTTGTAAAGGTTATTCTGCTCTGCCCATGGCTCTGCAAGCTCCCTCCTCTCTCCCTGTCTACAGCGGTCCAGCCGGCTCCCCACGTACCCAGCCATGGAGACTTCCTGTAGGAGGCAGCAGGTGGAACACTAGCCCAGGGAGGCACCAATATGCCAGGTGGGGTGCCAGCCCTCTCGGTGGATTGTCACCCGACTCTTCCCTCCTGGCTGAGTGGGCAGTGGGTTGTTACCCTCAAAGGTAGACTCCTTGGGTCCGCCCCATCCCAGAGTGTTGACTGAGTGAATCAGGAGCCCCTCTCCAGGGCCCTGTCTTCTCCCTGCTTCATTCTTGTCACTTCACTTTATACGCACACAGTGCCCTCTTCTGTGCCCAACTACAGGTAGGGACCTGATGTGCCAGGGGCGTGGTTGTCCCCCTTGTGGCCGGGAGTGGGCACTGGGGAGCCCAAGGAAGGCTTAGGGCCGATGGGGACTGCAAGTTTTGGTGGAGAGAGAGCTGGAGGTCTGGGCTTCGGTCCTGGTTGGGTCACAAACCTGTGTGGCTTTGGCCAAATGGGCTTCCCTCTGAGCCTCAACTTTCTATCAGTAAAACGATGGAGTTGAAACAGCCAGTGTTTTTCAAACTGTGGGCTGCAACCCATTAGCAAATCATGGAATCAACTTGGATGGTCACCTTGAACAAAATGAAAAAGGAAGTAGAGAGAATAGAACCGAATACAATGGAAGAGAAGGGAAGGGAAGGGAAGGGAAAAGTGAAAGGAAAGACAATGCCGGAGAACAACCTGCTCAGTGAGCTGAAGTGTAGTTTCATTCATTGTGGGGGGGTTTATGTGTATGTGTCAGTGGGTGACTAGGTCATGGTGTGTATAGTTCTTGCTATAGGCTGCAATTTAAAATTTTGAAACACAGGTTAGATGAGCTATAAATATTCTTCTAAGCCTCATGGTTGATAAGTGTAGTTCACTAGCTAAGCTGATCTTGGGCAGGTTATGTAATCTCTCCATGGCTCCATTTCCTTATCTGTAAAAGGGGACTAATTCTGTACCCAGCACAACGGTTAGGAGGATTAATGAGGGAGTTCTGTAAAGTGCTCGGCCCATGAGCACACGCTCCATGCTCCGTGCCAGCTCCGTGCTGTGGCGGTACTGACACCGTGAGACAGAGGGGAGGTCTCTGGAGGGGAGGAGGGGAGAGCCATCATAGTCTGCAGTGCCTCATTCTCCAGCAGAGCTCAAGGACAGTCCCAGGGAGCTGCAGTGATGCGCAGTTGACGGGGAGTCCCCGCCCCTGAGCAGAGCCTGGCACCTGCCTGGGGGAGCACTCTGCCGTCTGCGTGGAGGCCGGGGTGGGCCCTGGGCAGGGACATCCCTGCTGCTCTGTGCCACTCCCTGGGCTGCACCGGGAGCCAGTGGGCTGCGGAAGCCTGGCAGGCATTCACTGCCCAGATCTGTGACCCGCAGCCTCGGCATCCCCATCTCGTCTGCTAATTCCTGTCCTTGTGCCTGTGGTTTCATTCGGGTCCATGTGATGTGGGCACACTGTCCTCTATGACGATAACTGCTTTTTTCCTGCCACCACCACCCTGCCCCACCTATTCTTAACAATGCAAGGCAGGTCTGTGCAGAAGTGTTAAAGATCCAAAAAAAAAAAGGAAAAGAAAAGAAATGAAAAAGTTGTAAAAGAAGCTGGTGAGGCTGGCGCTGCAGTAAATAGGACTCAGAGGGGAAAGTTCGGCCTCCTGCAAGGGCAGGGAAAGGAAAGATGACATCAGAGACGTTTATGGCGAGGGGGCAGGAGTGTGGGGCTCTGCGTGGGTGCCAGAGGATCCTTCAGTCTTGGGGAACTTTGCCTGATTCCGGCTCAGTTTGCATGAGGAGCAAGGTCATTGGTCCAAAGTCAGGGGCAGGCTTTGTGCTTCCAGAAGGCAGCTCTTCCCTCTCTCCCTTCTCCCTGCTCCGCCTCCCCGTCTCTCTCCCCTTCTCTTCCTCCCGAGGTGCAGATGGCCACATTTGCAGGTTAACTGGAACAGCTGGAGATGCATTATTAGCTTCCCGCTGCTCCTTCATATTTGCTTGGATTTTTTTTTTTTAACGGCAACATAATTTACAACTAGTACACTGGTGTCAGAGCTGGCATGTTCTAAATCCGCATCAGATTTATGTAATGCCGTTGCTTATCAGTGAATGAAGTCATAATTATTGCTTTGTACCATTAAATAGCATAAATATATAAACTGTTATACAAATTGCCGCAAACGTTTCCTCTGGGGAGCTCTAGACCAAATTTTAATGTCGTGCATTTGTCTGGGATGGCAGTTTCTATGGTATATAATAATGTTGATAAATTTTACTGTAGCAAGTGACATTTTAAAGCATTAATTTTGGTGCTAAAAAAAATTCCAAAGGATGCTCAGACCGAACTGGGAGGTGCTCTGAGAACCAGCTGGGGAGGTCGGGAGAGGTGCGGTTTTTCCTTAAGAGTCCATCCGGGGACGTGTGTCACCTCCCGGGGCTCCTCTCTACGTGAGATCACCCCCCTCCTCTCTCAACTCCCGAAGGAAGGCAGCGGGTACGTTTTCCATGGCAATGATGATAATTAATTTCAAAAAATTCAAATCGATTCATTTCTCCCTTAAATTTGAAGTGTGCAAGGGAAAGTGGAAAGAGGGTCCGGAAAACACACAATCGGTGGGGAGGATCCTCATTGTAACCTCCTTCCCAATTATGTAAATTCTGTGTGGGGTGAAAAAAATCCCCATCCTAATTAGAGATGCAACACCTGCCTCCGACGACGTTCAGATGCCAGGCATGCAGTCGCATTGCCTCCGAAAGCCATTATCGTCAAGAGCGACTTTTGAGGAAAGCCCCAGGACAGCACCTGGCATTTACCTGGGATGCTCTTTGGAGAGCTGGTGGCCGGGAGGAGCACTCACCCTCCGCCTTCAGGAGAGGGCATGGGGACTGGAGATCCTCTACCTGGGCCCACCCGCCACTCTGGGGCTGACCCAGGGGGCCAGAGAGCCTGGCACGTGCGTCGCGCTCCTCCAAACCCTGGGCCTGGGCAAGTTGGAACGTTCTCTGAGAGCCTTTGTCACCACTGTGAGTTTCCAGGTTGCGTTTTCTTTTTTCCCTTCCTGACTCCTGCCTTGAGTTCCTTGGAGTTCTCTGCTAGGCACCAGGGCTCTGCTTGTGTATGTGGCAGTCATTAGTTGTCCTTTGGTAGGCGGTAGGGTTACATGGCCTGGCCCCTTTGTCTTGAGTGGGGCCTAGTGGCTGATTCTGCCCAGAGAGCTGAGTGGAGGTGGCCGGCATCACTCCTAGGCTGGAGCCTTACCCCGCCAGGGTGAGACCCTCCAGAGTTTCCTCTTTCCCTGGGGCATGGGACTGTCATTGTCACAGATGAAGGTGCTCCCTGCCTGGAGGTGCCTGAGTGATTTCCATGAGCAGAGCCCCCTGCAGTGAATATGAAGGGCAAACAAGAACTGAACCTTTGTTATTTGCAGACCTTGTGATTTGGGGATTGTTTGTTACCACATGTTTCTTATCCTGTCCTGACTGATACAGGTCTCCACTGGGTCTCCTAAACTTCATGATTTTCTTCAGGATGCTGGAAGTGCCAGAAAGTTGGTTGATTTTTTTTTTTCCTGGAAAGAACATCAAATAGATACAAATGTGTGCCCACTGTTGGCAGTAAGGAAACTGAGGCTCAGAGACCCTTAGTGGATTTCCTAAGGTCACACAGCTTATAGGCATCGGCATTCATGCCTCCCAGTCATAGACATGCTCCTTCTTCCCTCTGGCTTTGCTTTTGAAGAATGAATTCTCTAACTGGATCACAAACTTGATTTCCTTTGTGGATCAGGCAGATAAGGGTGAAGCTATGGAGTATAAAACAATAGGGATTGATGGGGACTGCAAGGACTATTCTAAAAGCATTAAAATTCAGCTTTTTGCCCTCACCCTGTCAGCTTTGGCATTTAATTCTGTGCCTCCTAATGGTATCTCCAATTTCCAATGTCACATTTCTTCAGCTGCTATTGTGTGTTCACAATGATTGTCTCTTTCTGGTGTCTTGCCCTCGAGTTTGAATCTTGAACTTTCTAATGAAATTCTCACATGCTCGTCCCTTTATACCCTCTGACTACCTGATAAAGTCTTCTACAGTTAGGGTGGGGCCTGACCCTTAGCATCCTGGTACTCTGGACCTCGAGCAACCTTGTGAGTCCTCCCTCCTCCTTTCACAAACAACTCTGAGCTCAGAGAGGGAAAGCAACTTATCCAAGGACATGCTTCTGGTGGTTTCTTTATTAAAGAGTTACTGTTTACAAGTCGATGTTGGGGGGTTGGTTTGAAACAGAATGGAGAATAGCCAGTAGGGAGGGAAGCATGATTCTCCTTAAAAAATGTTAACTTTTTTTTACTTATAAGACATTCTCTGTGCACTTACTATGTGCTGAGCAGAGTGCTTCATCATTAAAAATAATCTTAATGAGAAGACATCCTGCATTGGTGGGTTTAATAATTTAAAACTTCTTGCAGATAGTTTAGTTCTTATTCATGCTTGTATTCCCAACACCCCGCCCTATGCTTTGACCATAACAGAAATGAAGTATTGAATTAAATTGCCTTTATCCCTCCACTACCAATGGCAATACTTAATGGTCAGGATGTTAGTGCAGCCTGGGGGTTAAGAGCACACCTCTGGGGCTGGAATGCCTGGGCTCCGTCACTTACTGTTACCTCCTCGTAGAGATTTTATGTGCTTGTCCCAGATGGAAAGTGTTTAGCGTCATGCCTGGCACATAGTCAGCACTTAGTAAATGTTAATAATTATTAGCCCTCCTGTCCCATCTCAGAGCTGCAGCAGCGGAGGCTCGGCGAGCCCAGTCTTGGCAGCATCTGCGCAGGTTCGCTTGGGCTGCAGGACGGCAGCTCAGCACAGGCAAATCCATTCTGCTCGTTCCCCGTGTGCCATGGAAAATCATTTTGCACCCCAAACTGCAAAATTGCCATTTAAAGCAGCCATGTCTGCTCACAGGCGGCTTTGGAGAATCGTTTCAACCTGAGCTACTGCTCCGGCTGTGCTGGCCCTTCTCACGGGGCCAGAGGCAGTGAGTGAGTGGAGACGGGAGGCGGTCACCCTTGCTGGCACGAGGTGGGCAGAGATGGGAGTGACGCCCACGTTGTTCCCAGGCCCTGAGCTGGGTTGATCAGATGAGGTGGTCTTGAGGGGACTGGGGCCCAAACTTGCACACAGTATGCCCCAGGGTGCTGGCCGTGCCCTCGTCCAGAGGCCCCTGGTCTTCTGAATAGTTTCCTCCGTCCTGTCCAACAGCATCAGGCATATGTGTAAAGGTGTTCTGCAGAGGCCAAGGGGAAGGGTGTTTTGGCTCCTCGACCAACACCCAGAAATAGTACAGAGAGTAGAGCTGTGTTCCTGTCCTGGGTCAGCCTCTCGGGAAGCCCCATGACCTTGTGCGAGTTACTTAACTTTATTCAGTGTCAATTTCCTCATCTGTAAAATGGGAATAAAAATAACCCCAGCCTCATAGCATCACTGTGATGATCAGTGACTAATTCTATGTGAAGCTGCCTTAGTTTCAGGTTTGATACGTTATTTACACTGAATTTTTCAAAAAGTGCTTACTTCCAGGAGACAGTGAGCCTGTGAGGTCCAGGGCCCTGTCATCCTGTATCACCAGCATCTAGCCTGTAGTCTGCACTTGGATGCTCAATTTCTGCAGAATGGAAGAGAGATCTGATCTCCCAGGAATTGCTTCTGGGATGTCTGGCTCCCCCTAGACTGAGCCCAGCAAAGGCAGATGCCCTCACTCCCCGGATCATGCTGCAGGTGGCACCTGGCCCCGTGAGCATTTGTCCACTGGAGCAGCCTCCTGCAGAGCCTCTGCCCTCCCCAGGAACGCCCTCCCTGCTTCTGCATGTCAGCACGGGTTCCTCCAAGGCTTTGTCTTCCAGGGAGGAAGTCATTCACTCATTCACTCTCTCATTCAGCAGGTATCTATTCGAGCACCCACTGTGCGTCAGACGCCTGCTAAAGTGATCCTCACCTCCTGTAGAAGGAATTTCTTCCCTTGTTGCGTTGCCCCAACTCTCATCCCAAGTATTTTATCCATCCCTCTTAAGAAACTGACCTTTCCTGCCCGGTGTGATGTGCACACCTGGCTGATCTCCCTCTTTGAGGAGACCAGACATTTAAAAAAAAACTTTATCGAAGTATAATGTACATCCAGAAAAATGCACGAATTGTAAATGTACATCTTGGGGAATTTCCAGAAACTTTACACAACCAGACCAAGAAGTCGACTCTAACAGCCCTGCTGTAGCTCCTGCGTGCCCCGCCTCCAGCACTGCCTCCCCTCAAGAGCGAGCTGCTGCCCGCACCTCTGGACCTTTAGAATGCTTTGTCACTGGAGGCAATTCAAAGGCAGGATATGTGTCCCTGTGTCCCCTGGACTGCCCAGCACAATCCCTGGCATTGGTTGATGAAACAAATGGATGGATGGATGGATCAAATAGTGCAGGGATGAGAATAATGATGATACTAATATAATAACAGCTGACAGAAGTTGGATTCTCCCAGCCTGTTCTAATCAGTGCTTTACGGGGCTGCCTCGTCTGGTTCTACTGAGATTCAGAGAGGTCAGTGATTTGCCCAAGGTCGGCCAGCCTGTGAGTGGCGGTCACTATGACCCGGGTCTGTCCGGCCTGAATCTGGAGCTGGCACTCTGAACCTCGCTTCCTGCTGGTTTACAGCCCTGGGCAGTCCTTTCTCTGCTGGGCCAGCTGGACACAGACTCAGCGGGCAACCGAGCTGAGCCGCCCTTGGCGGGCGAGCTGCCGGTTCCTCGCCGCCTCTGCCCACCCGCCGGGCACCCATTCCTCCCGGGCTGCGCTGAGCCTTCTGTGTGCCTCTCCAAAGGACAGGGCATATTTCTTCCCAACCCTCTTAAGACCCAGCCCGCACTGGAGGGCTTCATCATTATGCAAATTAGCTGGATTGGATCTGCTCCCGCAGAGGACTCCGGGGGCGGCAGAAGGACAGAGCTGTCTCCAGAGCGCTGGATGGAGCCTCAGATTAGGCCAGTCGATGGGTGGGGGGACCGGGCTGGGGGGCGGGCACGGAGAACGGGCTGGTGCCAATGATTTGCTACCCTGGGGAGGCTGCCAGGAGTAGGGGGCTGGGAACACGCCGGGGGCGGGGGGAGAGCTGCCTAGGGCTGGGCCAGGCCCACCTTCCAGCATTGTTGTCGAAGATGACACTGAAGGAAGACATTCTTTTTGGATTTACTCTTTGTGAATTGAGCCCTTTTATGATTCATCAGTAAGTAAATATCAGCTGAGGGGTGATTTGTTTCTAACAAGCTTATAAAATACTGGCGTCATTTGTGGGCTTATTGGAGTGCTGATTATAAACACTCCCCCATGCCCACTCCTCTATGTCAAATTAGCATTCAAAATACAAATATTGGATCTTTGGATCACTTTCTACTGCCTCTGGAAGCTGGCGGGATGGGAAGGGGCAGCAGTGGGACCCCAGCCTGGGACGAGGAGCACTGAGAGTTCCCTTGAAGACTTGAGGGTGGAGGGGAGGGGCCCCCGCTGGGCCCTCTGGAGGGTGGGGCCACAAGGCCCTGTGAGCCCAGCTGCTCCTCCGACCCTTCTCCTGCCAAGTTTCCTCTGACCCAGCTCCTCCCGGCCCACAGAGCCTGTCATCTTCAATCTCACGGAGGATGCAGAGCTGGGCAGGCTGCATCTGGCCTGACAGGCCCTGGGAGCTGCCGCCTCCCCTGTGGGCCGGGCCCAGCCTGGACCCAGGCCGAGGCAGCCATTGCTAAGAATTTCTGAGTGTTTGTAGGGGTCGCCACACATCAGCCTCCTCAGGAAGGGTCGTGAGCCTCTGGCATCTCTCGCTCACTTGGAACCTCACCTTCTGTCTCCACACAGCTCCCAGCCTCTGGTTTTGTGGTCGTGGGGCCGATCAGGTGGACCTCCCCTTGGCCCTGAGGCCTGAGCCTGCAGTGGATCCCACCAGCTTCCCCAGCGTGGGAATGGGTGGTCGCGCACATCTTTCCAAAGCCGCTTCACAGCCACAGGAAAGCACTGGTGCTTGTGAGAGCCCAGCTGGTTCACTCCGAGCTCTACAAAGGCCTCTGCCACTTCATCCCCATTTTACAGCTGGGGAGACTGGGTGCACAGAGGGAAATTTGCCAGGACACACAATGGCAGAACCCAGACTTGGAAAGTGGCCTGCCCATCCCACCTGACAGGTGATGGAATCAGGTCTAGGTGAGAGGGACTGATTTGCCCTCATGGAGGTGGGGACCGGGGAGCGGGGACCAGCAGACAGTGAGAAGCTGCCTGAAATGAGGCATGGGGCTGCCGCCTAGAGTCTCTGATGAGAACCCCAGAGCAGGGCCTGAGTGGGGCCAGGGAAATCCCTGGCCAATCACTTCGCCTCACAAATGGGGATACCAGGGCCAGAGAGGGGACAGTCATTGCTGCCGTTGTCCTAATCGTTACTCAGTGTATGAAAACCTTTGTGTACTTAAAAAAGCTTTTATTCTATTTATTACAAAAGCTGTCCATGCTCATTGCAGGAAAACTAGAAAATACAGGTAGCCCTCCATATCTGTGGGTTCCACATCCATGGATTCAACCAACTGAGGATGGAAAATAATTTGGAAAAAAAATTCCAGAAAGCTCCAAAAAGCAAAACTTGAATGTGTTGGGCCCCAGCAACTATTTACATAGTGTCTACATTGTACGTACAACTATTCACAGAGCATTTACATTACATTTACATTATACATCCTTGATCTGGAGACAACTCACAGTTTACAGGAGGATGGACACTGGTGATACGCAAATCCTAGGCCATTTTTTATAAGGGACTTGAGCATCTGAGGATTTCGGTATCCGTGGGGGTCCTGGAACCAATACCCTGGGGGTTCTGAGGGACGTCTGTACAGCCAGGCCAGGATAAGGAAACTATATCCTGCCATCCAGAGATGACCCTCCATCGCCTTTGTGTGTCCTTTCAGCAGTTTTTTCAATAAGCACAACTAATATAGTTACACCCCCTCCTCTTCTTCCCAAAACAAGACTGTGTTGAGTACCTGCTTTTCTTTATTTCCACTTAAATGCATGTGAGGTGGGAGACTGGAAGAACAAAGCCATACGCTGTCCTCTCAGAGGAGGTTCTCTGGTCCACGGGCCTGTGGACAGGGATGCATTTTGTTTGTCTCTAGAGAATCCCCTCCCACCGAGCACTGGCTACTCCCAGGCTGTGGGGGGGGGGGTGGTAACGGGTGTGAGTGTGCTGAGGGGGAGGGGGAGTTCTCGGGGGCAGAGGGTGGGGTCCCGTACAGGCTGGAGACAAGGGGCGGATGGCAGGACACCCTCCTGTCTGGGTGGGAGCCTGAGCTGTGCTCTGAGGACAGCTCGCTGTTGGCAGGGAGGCACAGAGGGCATTCCGCGGGAGGGCCTGGCCCATGGAGGTGAGCTCTGTTGTGATCTGGGCGAAAGGCCACCTGGACCCCCATTTTCACACTGGACACCCGTCCCACCAACACACACACACACAGCCCTCTGCAGGCGTATGGGATTCCTGCTTTTGTCTGCTCAGGACTAGGAGAAGGGAGCCATCCAGATGGAGGCTAGGATGGGGCAGGCACCGTCCTGCCTGGGGGAGTCTTGTTGGAGACACACTTTTGATTTTGGAACCAGAATTCAAGATACTTCCCTAGAATCTGGTTTCTGAATTGTCATTAAGGTTGGGCCCCAGTGCCTTTGGGATGGAATAAAGCACGTGGTAAAGGCAGAGATAGCGGCTTTGGATTTCTTCCCTCCCCGCGGTCCCACCCCAGATCTGAGGTTGAAATTATGGGTGGGGTTGGGCCTTTGCTGTAATGGGAGGTCTGTATTGAGAACTCCTTTAATCTGTAGGAACTGGTTCTGGAGGAGTGTGTGTGTGTCCATCTCCTGGTCATGTCCAGTGAGGACAGAGGTGCCCTCTAACTAGACCAAGCCTTTCAACAGCAGGGGGTCCCTGTGTCCTCACACCGAGCCTCTGTGGAGTGGTTCCTGCGTCCTGGGCCCTGGGTCAGCAAGGCTGTGATGTGACAAGTGAGGAAGACCGAGGGCTCTCGTGTAGGCCTGGCTGGGCTGCTGGGCACCCGACTCCTGCCAGCTCCTCCCTCTACAGAGACTGCCAACCTTCTGTCTCCCCTAGAGCTCTGCTCCCCCTACCCCAGGGGTCCTAAAGGGCCTGATTTGGGACATTTTCAGGCTTTCTGGGTGACTGGATCATCACACATGGCATGTCCCTTCATCTGACCTCCCAAAGTCCTCACTCCAAAGCAGCTTGGGGTCACAGTGTCTCAATGTCCTGGTGCCCCAGGGCCTCACCCAGCACCTGACACAGTCAGCAGTAGTGGTGGTGGTGATAATGACGACACTGGTGCTTCAAGGCCTGTCCTCCCTGACAACAGCCCAGTGAGGTCTGTACTCTGATGGTCCTCATTTCACGTTTGGGGCCCAGGGAGGTTCAGTCACTCATCCAAGACTCCACAGCTAGTAGGAGGCAGGAGGGGCATTTGAACCGTGACTCTGAGGCTACACTTCTCTCCGTGTGCTGTGCTGGCTGAGTGCAGCCAGTGAGCAAGCAGGGGGCTGTGTCCAGCCCCAAGAACAGCATCTGTCTTGGAGCAGACCAGGACCTGCTCCATCACCATCCGACGTGCTAGGGGAACTCACTCCTAAGCATGTGGAGGGTATCTGTGGACCCAGAGCCCTATGTCCGGCACAGCATTGAGCATGGAACCCCCGCCTGACTAGTCCAGGGAGGTGTCCACAGCCATGGAGGAGGGGGGTATGAATCTATTAACCAACCAAAGTATTAGCATGAATTGGACACCTCATGTTTGGCTCCATTAGAAACACCAGACAAGTAAAAAGAATGGCTGGTTTTGTCCTCAGAGAATTTACTAGCCAGGACTGTTTGGGTTGCAAGTGACAGTAAGTCAAGTTAGCTTAAGCAAAGAGAAGAATTTTGGAGAAGACCCCTTTTTATTTCACATAACTGTGGATGGCTTTGGATGCAACTGGAACCAGAGACTGGAATGCCTGTGTAGGACTTTCTCTTGGAAAATCGTGGTTGGAAGGACAGAGGCACAGCACCCAGAACTGTTTGAATAAAGGTGCAGAGTCAGGCATAAGCAGGGCCCTGAGGTGTTGTTGAAAGTAGAGGAGCTGGTTAGTTGGAGCCTGGGCTGTCCAGCTCTGTACTGGGAGAATGGGAGCCACACAGGCTCTGGAAGAAGAGTGAAATGACGGCCATCGAGCCTGGGGAGGATTATCCAGTCGGTGTGTGCTGAGTGGACTGAGGTGGGAGAGACCCGAGCAGGCGTGGTGAGGCGGGACCAGGAGGATGGAGAGCAGAGGGTGAATTGCCCGGCGTTGATATGCTGTTTCATGAAGCAGGAAACGTCTTTTCCAAAAAGCAGGAAGGCTAGATGCCAGCCGGAGCAGTATGGAGGGCTGTCCTCCTGCCACGGTGCGTGGGTCTCAAGCTGCCTGCATCTCATCACCGCTAATGGCAGCTGTTCCGCTTGCTGGGCCAGCGTGGAGAGTGGAGGGCTGCGTGGGGGCAGCCTCCACCCCCGCTCCCCAACCTCTCAGCAGTTAGCCCGCTTCCCTCCTTCTGTACAGGCTGCCATCCCCTGCCCTTCTGGGGCTGGAGGCTGGCAGGGGCTGTCAGTTACCTGCCTCTCAGGCTGGGAATGGTGGGTGGGATGGGAGCCGATCCCAGGCTTCAAGGGCCTGCTGAGTGGGTGGTGGACAGAGCTGGCTGTGGGCAGAGGCAGACTGGTTGGGCCTAAGCTGCCTAGAGACGGTGGACCCCCACCTGGTCTCTGGGTGCTGGCCCCAAACCATCCCAGATAACCATCTGGGAGAGCTCAGTTCTGGGATCCAACAAACACATGTTAATGTCAGAGGTGAATGTGGGAAATCCAAGAGGCCTCATTGAGTCTCCATTTGGGTCTGTTGGAGAAAGAAAGGCGGGGCCACTGTGCCTGCCCTCAAGAAGGTGCTGTTTTGGTGGTGGTGGCTGGGAAGCCGGAGAGGGAGGAGAGTGGACAGAGGAAAGTTCCACCTAGAAAATGCCATAGAGGGCGGGGCTGCGACTCCGGGCTTTGCCATCCCCTGGGGCTCTTCAGCCGCCAGAAGCAGAGCTGCTCCCCCAGTGCAGCTCAACGCTGGTATTATGATGAGGATCACGTGACGACAACATGAAGGCTGCAGCATTTATTTGAATGTATTCATTTATTCCTTGTGGCCTTTGAACATCCAATTGTAGCTTCAGTTTTCATTTTACTGGGGTCACAGAAAAACCTGGTTCTTTGACAAGCAGAAGCAGAACGAAGAAGCCACACAGCACGGTTAAGCATTACAAGGGGAGCGGTTGCTTCCTTTGCAAGCAGCGGGGCTGAGCAGTGTAAAGGTGGGAAATCCCTGCGTCCCTCGTTCCTTCTCTTGGCCTTGACCGCCCACAGGTATCCTCCGCCTGCTGACATTCTGCTGCCTCTTGGGGAGACGCAGGGAGTGGGGGACGCGGGTTGCTCAGCGGTGGTGCCAGGTGGGCTCTAGACGAGCCAGTGATCCCTCTTTAGTGACCCATCTCACAACCTATTGATCCAAAGTCACCCAGTTGTCTGGACTGTGCCCTTCAGAGAAACTTCATTACTCTCGAATGCTCCTGCGTTCTTATCTGCCGCGGGGAAAGTGACCACATGATTATCAGGGTAGAGGTTTAAGCTGAAGGTCAAAAAAGTTCACATCTGAGCATTTCCCATGCAGGGCAATTGTAACAGGCAAAATGGACGAGGCACTCTTTACAACATTTGGAAACACACATATCACGATTCAATAAATATTGATCAAGTGCATGCTATGTTATACACATGGTTGAAGGTTCTGGGATTACAATGTTGAGCAAGACAGGGAGAGCCCTTGCCCTCACCTTGCTAGCAATCTGCACAGCGCTGGCCAATAGAACTTTCTGCCAGGATGGAAATGTTCTGTGCTGTCCAAATCGGTAGCCACTAACCACATTGCTGTTGAACACTTGAACTGTGGAACTGAATTTTTCATTTTATTTACCTTTAATTAATTTTGATTCAAATAGCTACTTGTGGCTACTGACGACCGTATTAAACAGTGTACATCGAGCAGATACATCCTTTTTACAACTTTGCAATAGATATCAGTCACTATTTTCTAGTCTTGTGACTTGTTTCCCCCCAGAATGTCGCTGAGGACCGGGGGTATCTGGCTAACATGGTCAGAGGGGAGGAAGTGGTGAATTGCAGTTTCCAGACTGAGCACCAGATCTTCTTGCTCCAAGTATCAGGAGCTGCAGGGACAACTCTGAGTTTACCTGGTGGAAAACTTTTAAAAAATGGTGCTACCTGCCTTCTGCACGGGTGCACTGGGTTTGCGTGCTTGTGGGTAGCTGTCTGATTTTTGATGCATTACTGTTGCTCACTTAAAAAAAATGATCTTGGTAGGGGAAGGAAATGGCAGCAGCCACATAGAAAACCCTTGGAGTGGAAGCCGGGGTAATTCATGTGTCCCTGACAGGGTCGGTGACAATAGGGTTTTGCAGCCTGCCTGTCACGTTAATTGTATGCTATTAGAGGCCGTTAATCTGAGGATTATTAACATGATGGATTTTTAAGCAGTTGCCTTGTTGTGGAAAACTTGAATCTGAAGATCAGAGCTATATATCGGCAGGTGTTTGGTGTGTTAAGGAAGAAAAAGCTATTTGTTTTCACCCAGTGGGTCCCAAGGGGACGTAACAGAATCTTCACCTTCTGAGGGTGTTGGTCTTTTGCAGGTGTGTGTTGGGGGGGTACGGGAGGAGGGCAATGGAACATCTTCATCAGTAGGATGTCCCAAGCCCCCAAAGTCCCAAGTTCTAGAAGTTTGGACTCTTTAGATCTCCAAGTGTTCTCTCTCCTTTGAGTTCTCGTTGAAGGCCCACTGCTCTGTCTGCGGTCGATTTGATCATTCTCTCATTCATTTGCTATCTTCCCTTAAAGTAGCCGAGACAGGCACCTCCCATGTGTTGGTGACCTGTCCAGGGCCTAGTTGGTGCCTTTTCTTTTGTCCAAGACGACCAGTCACCATGTCCTGAAGGTTACAAGCTGCTCAGACTGCTGAGAGGCCGTGTCTCTGTCAGCTGCCGGCTGAAGTTCGCCAGCAAGGGCCCTCTGCAAAGATGGTGTGTTTTCTCACTAACCATCTGGGGCTGGTGTCCCTGGCAGCGTGGAAGCAGATCGTACAGCCGGAAGGAGCTCCCCTCCACCGAAGACCGCATCCAGCTGGGCCAGCCTCAGTTTGAGATTCTTAGAGCACTGGGGCCCGTAGGGCGGGAGCGCTCTGGATGGGTCCAACTATGAAAAAGGGCTGGCCTTCCTAGGGGGTGATGTGCATGAACCTGAGTCATATCCTCATCTCTGGCCCTGCTTTGACTTCCATAGAAATCCCACTGAGTTTTAAGAGAAAGGAACTAAGAAAGGAACCAGGAAGAAATAGGACGCTCCAGTCGCAGGAGCATCTGAGGGGCGATGGGGTGAACTCCTGTGGCCAGAAACGGGGCTGCAGCGAGCCATAGCTGAGCAGAAGGGTGTGAAATCTGGGCACAACTTCTGCTGTCGCTAGTATGGAGGCTGGTGTGGAGGTGGAAGAGGAGGGAGACAGGGAAGCTGAGACAGAGGCATCTTGCAGGTGGATGTAAGATTGATTGTGTGCCTGCCATGTGCGGGTGCTGTTTAAGGACTCTTTAAGCGTTTCCTGGAGGTGGGTTCCACTGCCTTGGTGACCCCCTCAGAGGACTTGTGTTACAGAAGAGACTGAGCCTGGAGGGAAAGTGCCAAGCCCAGAGTCCCCCTCGGCATCTCCGATGGAGCCAGGAATATCCTCCAAACTGCCTAGTTCTCAGCCACTTTTTTTTCCCCCACTCTGCAAGAAGCTCATCTTGATGGCACAAGGGTGAGTGAGGGGCAGGCCGTCGAACTGTCCTGTTTGCTATGATGGGAAGTCTCGAGGGGATTTTACCCTGAATCATGCTCAGGCTTAACTGACCCCCAGCTAAGATCCATCTGACGTGGCTCTTGGGAGCAGTCGGTCAATGGAACCATCTGGAGTCTTCTGATTTGGGTTTCGGAGGAGGAGACAGTGAGCAAGTACTTGTAACTTAGGACAGCAGAGTCCTGGAGACCAGCCTTGTCCAGATGGCCGTATCAACACAGGCACCCCAGGGTGAGTCCACGGGAGGCTGAGCCGGCCAAGCCTTCCGGGGTGTGGGACCAGGAGGGAGGGCCTGCAGTTGCCCCCTTCAGCTTGTTTTCCCAGAACCCCACATCAGCACCTCCCCCAGGTGCAGAGAGTGGTGCACATCTCGCTGGCATCCCTGTCCAGCCTCGTGGCTGGGAACAGGCTTCTGGCAGAAAGGAGCCTCTTCCGACCCTGGAATAAAGCCAGGCAGCCTAGTGATCTAGCCAGGCTGAAACGACATGCTTGAGTAGCAGACGAGAGGACACTGCAGAGCCCAACTCCTCTGGTGGACTTCTACCGGGTGGCAAGAGAGTCCAGTGCTTCCGGCGAGAGTGACGGGAGGGGCTTGGGGGAGGGTAATCCTTTCCGCCCTTGCACAGGGCTACCTTCTGCTGAGATGGGGGATTCAGCCTCCCCTTTCCCGCCATCCGGCAGCCTCTGTTCGGACATGCCACGTTGGTTTATTGTGGTGTCGGCTTCCTTGTTGAAGGGGAATGTTGGTAGGTACCTGGGTAAATAAGTATAAATAGTTTTCTTTCTGATATGTGACCGGATTATTTTCCAGTTGATTTCAAGCCTTGGCCCCAAGTGGCCCACAGATCAAAAAAAGATAAGGGTCAGTTACAAGGTTGAGCTCATTCTCCGTTGCCGTGGCAACTGACCTCAGGCAACCCTCGGAGGACTACACCCAGCTCCCCAGGTGATGTTTTTACTGTCCACGCCATCAATCCCAAGCCTTTCAAAACTCAGACTGCCTAATTGTCAGGGCTCTGTTTTGAAGAGGCTCCGGGTCCCCTGTGGGGCCCTGGTTCAGGCTGCCAGGGCTCATTTATAAGCCTTTCTGAAACACAGGGGACCGTGAGGTGGGTCCCTCCTGGCCAGAGAGGCCTGGGAAGGTGCCCCCGCGGGGAGGAGGAAGGGCACAGCCCATCCTCCAGGATTAATTAGGAAAATGGGAGCCTAAAATGGGGGCAGCCATGGTGGGGAGTGCCTTCAAGCGATGGCTAGGTGTTCTTGAGTGATGGGAGGCACCGGGCAGCCCGGGGCACCCTGGCACTGGGGGGCTGGGGCAGTGGAGATGCCGAGGTGGCTTGGGGGAGTGTCAGCCACCCACCCCCAGAGTCTCCAGCAGCCCCACCAAAGTCACCCACATGATGTCCATCCCAGTCGTGATACCAGGAAAGTGTTTCCCATTGTTGAGGATTTCTCAGTCTTCTATAAAATGTGAACAAAAATCGACCATAGAAAACTTTCTTCCTCTTTAAAGATCTGAAACATACAATCTTGGTGAAGGCAGTACGAACCTACAGCTTCCTGACACCAGGATTCCGACAAGATTGGCATCCCCAGAAGCTCTTTTATAGAGCTCAATGCTCCCCATTGAAAGCACACCCAGATCACTGGGGGCACCTTTAAAATGCAGGTAATCATTCTGCAGGTCTGGGGTGGGACCCGAGTCTGCATTTCTAACCCGCTCCCAGGTGAGGCCAGGGCTGCTGGTCTGGGGCCACACCTTGCCCAGCAGGGACATAGATCATCATCGAGGGAAGCTGGGGCCTAGGATTCTGGGGGTCCTGGGATCATCCCTTGTCCCTGCTTACAAGCACCGCGATTCCTGCCTGGCCTCTGGGGAAGGAGTCTTCCTCAGACCCCGTTTCCTCCTTTGCCCCATGGTCCACCCCAGCCCAAACATCATCCCCCGCTTCCCCCTCTGCTTGCCTTGGTTCATTTCCTGTGGTATTTAATGACAAATCAATAGCTTGACAGCCTGATCTGGCTGCCCAAATATTATTAGCGGCCCTCTCCTCTTCTGCCAAAAGGTCTTTGTTCCTTACAGAGAACAAAGGACAGAGCCCCCTATAGGCCCATGTTTCTAGTTCCTGTTTGGCATCTGTTGCTGTTGCTTATTTCCTGGGGGTGGCATCAGAGGGGTCCTCTCCTGGGGTCCTCCTCTGGCCTCCTCTTTTGCCTGGGTGAAAGCAGGGCCCTCTGCTCCTCCTCTTCCTTCTCTCCATGTGCCCTGTGTGTGTCTGAGCCTGGCCCCTGGCCCTCAGGAGTCTTTACACGAGGTGATCTTTGGGCTCAGCCCCCTCGTGCTGTGGAATTGAAGTCTGGTGAACTTCATTACCCGAGCTGGTCACAGAGGATTTCAGCGTGGCCAGGCAGCCTGTGCGCCCCACTGCACGCCTTCCCCCAGCAGAAACGCTGTCGCAGGGACAACGCTACAGCCTGGGGCCAGCCCCTGCTGTCCCTGTGGGCCCTGTCTCCTCCCACCCCCTAACGAAAGCCCCCAGCCCTCATGTCACCTGGGGCTTGCAGCAGCAATGGGGTCCGCCCAGGGCAAACATGGAAACATGGAAGGAAGATGGGAGTCTGTCTGCCCTCCTTCTTACCCGAAGTTTTTGGATGATCAAGGAGAAGAGGATGGCTTGCTGGGTCCCAGGTCTCAAGTTTTTGACATTTTTTGTATTTTATAAAGCCAGAGGGGGCTGCCTGTGGTGAATAGCATGCACCCCCGCACCCCACTCTACCACATCCCTGGTGGGGACCCTGCCCACAAAGCTTCCTTTCCTCTTCCATTATTGAGGGACACCCTCTGTGCCTGTGCTCCTGGACCAGGTCACCTTGTGAGGATTCAGATATCAGGTTCCTGAAGGCAAGAACGGGTCTGACAAGCCATCAGTCCTGTGAGTTTGGAGGGGACCACTGGTGTCTGGTCACTGGCATTACCAGCATCCCCACCCCATTCCATTCCATGTTCCAAATATTGTACTAAGTGCTTTACACAGATCATTTGTTCTCTGTTTCTTGAGCACCTACTATGTGCAGGTAACCCTCATGGAGCTTACATTATTCTTTCTGTGTGTGTGTTGAGTGTATGTGTGAAAACGAAAGTCAGCGTGTTAAATAATCAACTCTATACTATGCCAGATGTTGGTAAACACTGTCAAGGAAATTCCAGGTGGGTATGTGCTAGAAAGGGTGGGGGTGTGCTGTTTTAGCCGGGGGTGTCTGGGAAGGCCTCTTGGAGGAGGCATCCTTGAACAGACCCCTGAGCAAAGTGAGGGCAGGGGGAGGAGAAGGTAGTCTGAGAGAAGAGTGTTTCAGACAGGGCGGACGTCCTGTGCCAGAAGAAGCCTGCTTGGCCGCCTTCCAAAAACCCTGTGATGAGTCTTCCCATTTTCTAGCAGAAGCAGCTGAAGCTCAGAGAGGTTGAAGAACTTAGCCAAGCACACACAGTGAGTGACAGAAGGGGATTCAAACCCAAGTGCTTCTGGTTCTAACTTTTGTGTCTTTAACTGCTGCTTCCTGAATGGGGGTGGCTAATTATGTCCCCTGTCGACACAGGCAACAGTCACTGGTTCCCTCCTAGAGAGGTATGTGCAGGAATGACATAGCCCCCGTGTGGGATCCCTGTGTAGAGAAGGGCCTGGCAGGGCCCACAGCGATGGCAGGAGCAGGTCATGCTCAGTGCATTAGAGCCCAAGAACAATGCCCTGTCCCCTTCCCACCGCAGCCTGCTGCCCCTCCCTCCCAGGCAGCAAATTACGGCCTCCGAGTGTGTGCCCAGGCCTGCCTTTGACATCAGTGGGGCCCACCTGAGCTTCACCTTCAGGATTCTGATAATCAGCTCTCTCTCCTCCTGGCTTCCCCCAAGACCTGTATGGAAATAAGTATGTGTCTGCCAGGGATCAAATGCTTTTGGAGACAAAAGTCGGTACCGAGGACATTACAGGGAGCTATCATCTCGGCACGATGCTCTTCCACAAAGCTCTCTGCTCCTCTTTTGGGCTGACACAGTTTCAGCCTGAAAGGTTCCAGCAGGCTGACTTGGTTTTAAGCAAAAGCACATCCTATTATTTTTTTGAGAAATGAAGTGTAAAATTAACACTTATTATTCCTGAGCAGAGGAAAAAAAATAAAAGAGCGAGAGGGACTCTGGGATTTTCGTGCTTGCTGGGTTGTGTGTTTGGCAGTTTGGGTTTTTATTTATTTTTATATTTAAAAAAAATCATAATAAATCAATAGATTCCCCGTGCCAGCCCCCGACGTAGGGGGACTCGGAGGCAGATCTGGCGCAGTAAGCAGGCGAAATCTGCATTTCACTTTACAAATGAGCAGGGCTGCAGAATTCACTTGAGTTGCGTGGGTTTCTCTTATGGATGCCTGTCATGTGCTATGAGAAAAAAAAAAAAAAAGAATAAAAAGGAGAGGAAACAACCGTGTGTCCTCACTCACAAAGTCCTCCAGCCCCGCGCCGGGGCGGAGGGGCCCGCGCGCTCCCAGACAGCTTTGTCATTCTGCTCCGAGGTGTCGCCGAGCCTGTGTGATCTTACATAATTCAGGAAAGTTATTCTCCGAGGGTGCTGCTATCTGCGGACTCTGCAGCCTGGGACGGAATGAGAGGCTGTCGGCGCCGGCGGGGTGCGAGCGATGGTGGCGGCGAGTGCTCTCTGTGACCACGGGCTCGCTGGTATTGGGTCACAGGCACGCAAAGGAGTGCTTGCACATGAACTGGGGCAGCCCCTCCCTGGCCCTCCCCACCGCTTTCTTGGATGGTTTTATAGACAGAGGTACACATCATGGACACCCCAGGGAGCACCTCCAACCCCCTCTGGTGGGGAGAGGGCCTCATCCCTCCTCCGGGAGAAGATTTGCTAGTCAGGAGGTCTGGCCTGGAGTGGGAGAGATGCCCAGGTCTGGGGAAAGCCCTCAGGCTTTCTTATTTTTCACCCACTTTTACTTTTTGCTTGTTTTATTTTCCCTCACTTGTCTCCCAGGTGGGACTCTTTTAACACTTTGGAGGCAGGGGGAGCGAGGGAAGGGACCAGTTCACGTAGCTGTCTATCTCTTGATCTCGTTATCCTGGAAGCTCACGTCGACACCCGTGTGGGGCTGTGATTTGCTTAAATGGCAGCTGTTTAGGCCCGGGAACCGGCTTGCAGCTCCAGGGCTGCCTGACTGTGCACATATTTATGAACGTGGGTGCAGGATGTAGCTGCGTCAGTGAATCAGGGGGGACCGGCTGATGAATTGCTCAGCGCGCAGAGAACGGAAAGTGACTGTCAGACCTGATTTCTCTGATTTATAAGTTGCAGGAGCCTTCTTTGTCCTCTCAGTGTTTGTGTATCAGATGGGCACGTCTCCATTCACAGCCAAGTGGATAAAGGCCCCCGCTCGGCAGAGAGCAGTAAATTCTCCTTTGCCATCTCCTCCCAGGGAACCTGCCTGCTCTGGCCGGGCTAGGGGAGAGAGCCCAGCCAGGGCATCTTTCCTCTGTATTTCCTGAGCCCCTCCTGTGGGGCCAGGTGGAGCCTGATACTTTGGGGACCACAGGAGAAGACGTTATCTGCACCCTTAGCCTAGTTGCCAGGTTCAGGAAGACTCAGAGGATATGGTTAGATGAGCCCAGAGTCACGGCCCAGCCAGGGCAGCCGTGCGGGCTGGCATAAATAGTCAGGGAGGCTACCTGGAGGTGGTGTGCAGGTGGGATCCAGACGGATAGGGAGGGCTTTGTAGCCTATTCAGAGTACCACCCCCAGCTGGCTGTGTGACCTTAGCAAGTGGTCTAATTCTCTGAACCCATTTTTTCTTTCCTAAAGATGTGGTTTTCCCAGCAAGCAGGGTTAATGCCGAGATTCAATTTGTTATGAACTTGACTATAATAGAAACCTCTGTAGTCCTCATTTTCACATGCCCTCTGCCTCATTGATGTACAGGAGATGTCCACATTCTAACAGGGAGGCCTTATATAAGGGTGGTACCGCTCTCATTCATTCATTCATTCACTCACCCATCCCTTACTCGGTGCCAGGCACTGAGAAGCATTGTTTGCGCAGGGACGGGGGCAGGGGGTGTGTTCAGGGGGCTTCTGAGGCAGTCCCACACACTGGAGGCCATCTCTAATTATGATGAGCACCTCCCCGAGGGAAGTGGAGGACATGCGTGGGGCCTGTGCGGCGAGCGTGCTGAGCCTGCCCTGTGTCCCCAAACTTGTCAATGAATTCCTTTTCCGCCGGTATAAATGGAAGCTCTGCTCGAGTCTCTGTCGGGTGCGTGTGGCCTAGTTGTCGGGGCTCCAGGGGCATGACAAGCACCCGGTAGATTCCAGCCAGTGGGCTATGTGGGGCAGGCCCACCTGCACACGCACGTGTGCGCCTCTGCAGTGGGCTGCCTCGGGGGGGTGGGGGTGGCTGGGCCAAGGGGGATGCCGGCTGTCCCTGCCAGCCCCTGCCAGGGCCTGGGGACCCAGGGACTCGCCAGGAGCCTCAGCCCATCTGTGTTCGTGTTTTGCCACTGGCAGAGCCCCTCTGCTACCTAATTTTTGCCTTTGAGGGCAAATCAGAGCACCTGGCACCTTTGGTGAGGCTGGTTCCCTGGGGGAGCCGGAGGGGGAGCCTGTGTCCTTGGCTGTCCCAGATAATACTCTCACCGATACCGGCATGCTTGGCAACAAACACTTACGGAGTGCTTGCTATGTGCCAGGGGCTGGTCAAAAATCCCTTTTTATGTATTAAATGAGTATTAACTCATTGAATTCTCACATTAACTATAAGAGGAAGGCTATTTTGGTGGGGGGGGGTGGGGGGGGGTTGATCTTTTTTTAAAAGGCTTTTTTAAAGAGCAGTTTTAGGTTTACGATAAAGTAGTGGAAGATATAGATTTTCCTTATATCCCCTGCCCCACACATGCCCCTTCCTCCCCATTATCAACATCACTCACCAGAATGGTACTTTTTTTTTTTTTCCAAAGATGAACCTAAAAAAGCATCATAATCACTCAAAGTCCATAATTTTCCTTAAGGTTGGCTCTTGGTGTCGTACATGCTGTAGGTTTGGACAAATGTGTAATGACATGTACCCATCCTTGAAATATCATACAGAGTATTGGCACTGCCCTAAAAGTCCTCTGTGCTCTGCCTATTCATTGCCTGCCCCCTCCCTCCCACCCCCTGTAACTACTGATCTTTTTATTATCTACATAGTTTTTCCAGACTAGTTGGAATCTTACACTCTGTAGCATTTTCAGATTGACTTCTTTCACTTAGTAATATGCATTTAAGGTTCCTCCATATCTTTCCATGGCTTGTTAGCTCATTTCTTTTTGGCGCTGAATAATATTCATGGTCTGGATGTATCACAGTTTATGTAACCACTCACCTACTGAAAGATGTCTTGGTTGCTTCCAAGGTTTGGCAATCTTTAATAAAGCTAATATAAACATCCATGTACAAGTTTCTGTGTGCACATAAGTTTTCAACTCCTTTGGGTAAATAACAAGTAGTGAGATTACTAGATCATAGTGTAAAAGTATGTTTAGTTTTGTAAGAAGCTGCCAAACTGTCTTCCAAGGTGGTGGTACCATTTTGCATTCCCACCAGCAGTGAGTGAGAGTTCCCATTGCTCCACATCCTCTCCAGCATTTGGTGTTGTCAGTGTTCTGGAGTTTGGCCCTTCTCCTGGGTGTGTAGTGGTAAGGAAAGCTGTTATTGAGTATTTTAGAAAAGAGGAAACTGAGACACAGGTTACAAAACTTGCCCAAGATCCTGCAGGGAGTGGCAGAGCCAGATTCCAACCCTGGATGATGTGACACTCAAGCTGGGGCAATTCCCTGTCACCTCCTACTGACCTGTGGGCCACACCGGTCACATGTATGACCCCTTTCATCCTCTCACAGCCCTGTGAGGCAGGGACTCAGGTGGCCCTCAGTTACTGAGAACAAACTGATGCCCAGGCCACATGGCTTGAGACATGGATCCAGGAGCCAGGATCTGAACTCTGCCCTGCTGATTCCGGGCAGGGGCGCCAGACCTTGACTCTGCAGGTGCTCGGGGCAAGCTCCCTTCCTGGGGCCCCTTTGAGTGAAGGTTTGGGGTCATAGTAGCTCCCTGGTGGGGAGATGGAGCCGTGTTCTGATCTGGAAGCAGCACAGGGTGTCTGCCCATTGTCCGTGAGCGCCGGGTAAGCCGTCTGTTTCAAAATTTTAAAAAGAAGACTTTATGATTTTTTGCCGTATCTTCCAGTGGCTGCCTATCTCTCTTAGACTAAAATCCGCAAGCCCTCCAGTGGCAAGGCTCTTTGTGATGTGCATCCCAGTGTCCCCACTGTCCCACACTGTCCCAGGCCCCTGAGCTTGCGGTATTGCACACCCCCCAAACCACTACCATCTAGCTGGCCCTGCACATGTCCACTTCAGGGCTTTGCCTTCCATTCTCACCTCCAGAGCTCCCCGTGTTCCCTTGTCACCTCCTGACACTGAGTTCTGCGTTGATCATCTTTATTATCTGTCTCTTCCACCACTAGGATGTGGGCAAGTACATTTTCTGCTTAACTCCCTGCAGAATCCCAGCTCAAAGTGCCTGGCACACAGTACATGCTCAATAAAATAGTCTATTGGATTTTTTAAAAATTCTGGTTGGACTCCCTTCTCCGTGACAACCCCATCCTGGGCCCCTCTCCACTGTGACATGGTCTAGAGTCGAGCTGTAGATCCTGGCCTGCACACCTGGTTGTTAGAACAGCAGGAAAAAAATCACAGCAAATGACACCTTCAAGAGCCAGATATTTGAGGCCGACCCTCTGAGGTCCATAAGCCTCCAGGGGCTGGACCATCTGGAGCTGGGATTGGCCTTGGCGTCCATGGCCGCCTCCCCAGCCCTGGTACCAGGGATCAGGGAGGGGCTGGCCTGGGGAGCACTGGGGGCACGTGGACTCCTGCCCGGAGGACAGGGTCCCTGAGCGGTCGTGGTTCTCCTTGCAGAGGAAGGCATCAACCATGAATGTAAGCTGTGCAACCAGATGTTCGACTCCCCGGCCAAGCTCCTCTGTCACCTCATCGAGCACAGCTTCGAGGGCATGGGCGGCACCTTCAAATGCCCCGTGTGCTTCACAGGTAGGTGCGCCCGGTGGGGAGCAGGTGGGGAGAGGGCAGGGGCTCACGGGCTCAGCCCTTCAATTGCTGACCCTCGGCAAGTGCTTCTGGCCCCTGTGGCCCTAGAGTTCCTGGGGGAAGCCCCGAGGGATGCCCAGCCCGGTCGCCACCCCCTCACAGCTGACCCTGGCCCTCTCCATTTATACTCTCTGGCCTCTCTTCCTAGGTGGCGTAGGTTCCTAGCCCTCCTCCCACCCCTGCATTCAACTGCTGCAAGGCCGTTTCCCACCCAGCCTCGCCCCTGGGTTGCAGCTGGCCCTTCGCGGGTTCCAGGCTCTATCCAGCACCAGTGGGGCTCTCTCTTCACACACCTCCTGGCTTCTCCTCCTCCTCGCCAGCCCCAGCCCATGCTCCATCCGTGTGCTGGGCTGGAGGGGTCAAGAGTATCTCTGCCGGCCAAGTCCCCCACCCCCAGACTGGCTGCAGGCCCAGGCGAGCGGCTGTCCCGGCCCGAGGCGAGTCTCAGGGGCTCTCCTGGCCCCCCTCCTGCTGCCCAGATGGCAGCCGGTGTGCATGGGGGAGCCTGGCCTTGCACTGCCTCCCCCTGACATCTGTCGTCTGCCACGGCGGGAAGCCCACCCTGGGGAGGGCGCCTGGCAGGAGGGGATCTCTGAAGTGCTCACCTCCCAGACACACAGCTGCTTCGGAGCCACCTCCTGTGTGCGCCCAGGGCCAGGACTGCCTTGTGGACTCCTGCCACCGGGAAGCTGAGGCTGTGACCTGTTCCATGACAGACCCAAGAAACGGGCTTTGCTGTGGGGAGAGTCCCAGTACACTCACACCCCTCTGGGGCTCCCAAGAGTCTTGGAACACACTGGTGCCTCTCCCGCCTCAATCTCTCAACCTCTGGAGCCCCCACCCATCTGTTACCATCACACTTCACGGGCTGGGTCCGGGCTGGCACCAAGGGGCCTCAGCTGCCCCGTCTGCCCATCCAGGACATGGGGACCCCTGTGGGGGATCCAAGATGGTGACAACCTCAGCAAGAAGAGTGATTTGTATTTGTAGTGCATCTTCCTGCACCAGACACTGTGCTAAGCTTATTTAAGTCAAATCTCTGCTCTGCCACCTGCTAGCAGTGGGACCCAGGACAAGCCACTTAGTATTCCCAGGGCCCCAGATTTCTCTTCCATAAAATGGGGATGACTACAGTGCCTGCCTTACAGGCCTGTGCTGTATTCAAGGAGCTCACACATGGAAGGTATCTGGCAAACGATGATGATGATGATGATGACAAGGATGGCATTCCTTGGGCTAATTATGTCAGGCCGTCTTTTAAGTATTTTGCAAGTATTAACCCATTTGATCTTTCCAGCCACCCTGTGAGCTATATACTTTATTGATCCTCATTTTTCAGATGAGGAAATGAAACCCAGAGAGGTTAAGTGACTCGTCCAAAGTTGCACAGCCTGTAAGTGGCAGAGCTCATCTTCACTGGCTAAGCCCTCTCTAGTGGGTGCCAACCGTGTTCCCAAGAGCCTGCTGTTTGGCCGCTGTGTCCATGCCTGGGTGCTCCTTACTTGGGAATGGTGTGAGGCAGCTGCTCTGGGTGGCGGGGCTGGTGTCCCCAGTGTCTGGCCCCTGACGGCCATGTCCATATCCAGTCTTTGTCCAGGCCAACAAGTTGCAGCAGCACATCTTTGCTGTCCACGGGCAGGAGGACAAAATCTACGATTGCTCGCAGTGCCCACAGAAGTTCTTCTTCCAGACCGAGCTGCAGGTGAGTGCCCTCGTCTGCTGCACACACCATCCTGGTGCTCTTTGGGGTCCCCATTGGCCCCAAGGGTCTTGGGATGAATCCATGATGGTGGGAGCTGGTACTCAGCCTCACCCCAACCAAAAAAGCAACAGGTCCTGGACTTGGCGCTTTTGAGCCTGGAACCAGTGGCTGCCCTCCTGGCTGGCTGGTGTAGGGTGAGGCCTCTGGCCTCACCGGCCCAGTGCTCTCAAGAAAGCCAGACTGTAGCAACTGAGCCTGGAGCCAGAGTCAGAAGGCTTACATTTGTTCTGTTTCTGTGTCAAGTCCTTTCCCCTTGGGGATTCCGTTTCCCCACATGTATTACATGATGGTTTTCTACTGAGCTTTGGAGCTACAGCTGGTGGCCCGTATGGCTTGTGTGGCTGAGTCCTGGGGTGGTGTGCGGCTGGAAGCTGGGTCTAGCATCTTGGAACCTCCCATGTGCCCAGGAAAGCCAGGAAAATGAGAGCAATGGCTGCTAGGGTGGGACCTAACTCAGGGCAAGGGATGCCAGCCAGGGGTCCTGAGGCTGATGTGGCCCTCAGGTGGGGTACCACGGCCCCAACAGCTTCCTCAGACCCCCATCCGGGGCCTGCAGTGGCTGGGGGGTCCTGGGGAAGGGAAGCTGCTGTGGTGGGCCTCCCTGGGCACCTGCAGCCACTCGCCTCAGGGTCACATGAGGCCTCTTCACACCTGTTGCTTGTGTTTGAGGACCAAGATCTGTGTCCAGGTGAAATCACCTTTTTACCTGCCAATTTTTGCAAGAAACTTTTGTAATGCTGGAGAAGTAACACACCCTCCCAGACATGCTGCACACAAACAGGAAAATCACATACACGCTGTCCAATGGCATCACATATACACTCTCATGCATACAAACAGAAACATCATTTTCAAAGAGTAACACCACACACACACACACACACACACACACACACACACACACACACACACACACAGCATAACAGCACATCCCAAAAGAAGGCATCCTCAGGCTTCCACAGAAATACCACGCATACACAGACAGTCCGAAATAGCACATCCTGAGAGTAATACCATTTGTGGTTGAGGTGCAGATTAGGTTTTGCTGCAGTAACAAACATCCTCTAGATCGCTGTCTTCAAATAACAAAGACTTCCTTGCTGCTCAGGTTACATATCCAGGCAGATGACAGGGGAGGGACTCTGCTCAGGACAGTCACTCTGTGACCTGGGCCTGTGGCAGATCCACCTCCTTTCATGTTTGCATGGTCCTCAAGGTAGGAGAAGAGGTGGTGACCACAGACCAGCTCTCAAAGCTTGACCCAAAGAAATAACCCACTTCTCACTCCCACATCATCTTGGCCAGAGCCTATCAAGTGGCTGTGCCCAATTTCAAAGGGGTGAGGAGGGGAACCCGCCCCCGTGCCTGGAAGGAGAGGAGACCCGGCATCATCATGCCCCCAGGGACTAGCGCACAGCATCGCCCACACACAGGTGTACCTGCCCACCCTGTGCACCCTGCCCACACCGCCCTGCCGGGGCTGATGCTGCACTCAGCACTTGCAACCCCTCGGAGAAGAGGCCGCGGCCACAGCAGAGTTGTAATGTCCCTGGAGGGCAGCAGTGGTGGCCTCTTTGGGGCTGAAGGGGTGCAGCCATGCCTGTTGTAGCGCGGCCCGCCTCATCATGCTGCAGCCCGTCCGCTCAGCCAGGCCTGGACCCAGCCTGTCAGCACGGCTGGTGACAGTGGCCACCTGGAGGAAATGAAAACAAGCTCACAGACGGCACAGGAGTGATTCACCATCTGACAGGGTCCCATAGTCATGGGCTGACCCCATGCTAGGGCTGGGCAGGCAAAGCTGACAGGCCTGGCCTCTGACCTTGAACTGTGCCAGGTGGTTTGCTGGGAAGCCTATTTCTTTCCACCCTTTGGGCAGCCCCTCTGAGTTCCTCTAAGTCCTTGTGTCACTCACATAGCCTTCATCCCATCACAGTGCGGGACAGAGCCAGGCCCAGAGAGGGGATTCTGCTTCCAGATGACCACCAGCAAGGTAGTGACCCCCTCCAGGGCCCACTGCTGTCTCCCCATTGCTCCACGAACTGAGTGTGCACCTCTGTACTGAGGCCTGTAGGGGACAGCTAGCTGCCCCCGCTCTTATTTGACTCAGGAGGCTGGTGCCAGCCCTGATCGGCGTCCATCCAGGAAGACTTGCTCATGCATAAGCCATGCATCTTTCCTCCTAAGTGCAGTCTGTGCACACCTCACCCTACCTCCACCTACCTTACCTGCCTGGCCCAGCTACCAAAATAGGCCCCAGGTCCCCAGACAACGGAAGCTGTTTATAGCCCAACACACAAGCCTCTTTTACACACACTAGCTCATATAAACTAGGATTTACTTAAGCTTGGGGCTCGCTCAGCCCTCTGGTTCCCCTGCATTGTCCAAGACACCAGGAGAGGGATGACTGCTCTCCTCCTCACTGGCTTTGAGGTTTTCCTAGAGAAATTTCCCATCCTACCTCTTTCCAGCTTCGTTGGCATCCCTGTGCTGGAGGCTCACCTTGTGATGCAAGGGTTTAGGGAGCTGCGGTTTCAAACTGGATCTCTTTTCAACTACACCCACCTGGGGCTGCAGACGTCCCAGACACCAGAGTGGTTTGCGTGAGCTGGTGGTTCCCTGGGTCACCCCATCAACCTTTAAGGCAGATCCTCAAATGCCGAGAACCTCACTAAATTATAGTCTTCATGAGTCACTATTTTCTGCAATTAATGATTTTAATTACAGGCCATTTAAATGCGGCAGTGTTGTCGCAACGCCAAATCTATGCAAATAATGACTTTCGTTAAGTGACTTGAAGAGCAATTTTCTGGCTTTTCTGAGAGGAGGTTTATTCAGGCAAATGAACATTTCATCTTCATTACGCTGAACCTGGGGCTGGCCGGCAAGTGGGTTACCCCCCAGGGTAACATGCGGGGGCTTGGGTGGTGCAGCAGGAGACAGAGCCTGGCCCTTGCTGGGGTCTTGACTGGCTCTCCCGGCTGTGTGTCATGTAGGTCCTGCGGGGAGAATTGGGGAAGCTAACATTTGTGAGCACAAGCGGCTCTGGGCTGAGAGGTCTTGAGAAGGTATGAGATTTAGGATCGTCCTCACTGTAGGACCAGAATTCCTGCTGTGGATATAGAGGTAACAGAAATGGGATCAGGCTCTGGCAGTCTTAATCTGGTCTGAGTGACGGGTCTGCCTCCAAAGGGTATGTTCTCTGAGGATGCATTAATAAGAGCACAGTTGCCAGAAAGAGGGAGGTGCTGTTTAATTCTGAGTTCAGCTGGCTCTGCCCAAAGACTGAGATTAATTTAAAGGACTTTGGACAAACCAGGATGCATTTGAACAGGTGCGTGAGAAGGGACACAATGTTGCTATTCATCTGTTTAAAGCATGTATACGGAGGGCCCATTATGTACAGGCACTGGATCCAGGACCTGACAAGACAGTGGTGAATGAGGCAAAGAAACACCCACAGGGCCTGCATTCGGGAGGGATTGATAGACAGTTTCCAATAGTGGTCAATGACATGAAGAGAATAAAACCAAGTCATAGGCTAGAGCATAACAGGAGGCAAGATTGGTTACACCTTGGTGAGTATGGTCAGGGAGGGCCTCTCTGAGGAGGTGGCATTTGAGCTGATGCCTAGAAGGTAAGAGGGAAAGAGTGTGTGAAAGAGAGTCATGAGTCACCCTGTGGCCAGTGTGAGCTAGGTGTGTTGCTGGAACAACAGGAGGAGACATGTGGCTGAAGCAGTGAGTTGGGGGAGGGTGTGAAGGGGGCTGGTGCATGGATCCCAGGTCATGACAGGGTTTGTAGGACAGCAAAGGCATTTGAATTTTATCCCCATTGTGATGGGAAAACAAGCAGGATGATTTACATCCTGAACCAACATTTAAGTTTAGTCTTTGAGACACACTATTAAGAGAACTGAAAAGTCACAGGCTAGGAGAAAATATTTGCAAATCACATATTTGATAAAGGACTTATATCTAGAACATATTGGAAAAAAAACTCTCACAACTCCATAACCAAGGGGGAAAATCAACCAAAAAAAAAAAAAAGAAAAGAAAAGAAAAGAAAAGAAACAAGCTAGAAATTTGGGCATTTCACCAAAGAAGATCGTACAAACATTCAACATCATTAGTAATGTGGAAAGAGCAAATGAAAACCACGACATCATGCACTGTACACTTAGTAGAATAACTAAAATAAAAACCAAAAAATGGCGACACGAGTGCTGGCCAGGGTGTGGAGGGGCAGTTGGAACACTCCTACGTTGCTGGGGGAATCAGAGTGGTACAGCCACGTGGCAAAATAGTTTGTGCGTTTCTTACAAAGTTAAACGTTCAGTAAACCTGTGACCTTGCCATCCTATTGCTGGGTGTTAATCTCAGAGGACTGAAAACACGCTCACACAGAGACCTCTACATGAATGACGTAGTGCTTTATTTATAATGGCCCCAAAATGGGAACCACCCCCCACCATGGTCCCTTCCCCGGTGGTTGGATAGACAGATACACATTTATACAGTGGACTCATCCTCAGCAATGAAATGCAGCTACTGCTATCCACAACGACAGGGGTGAATTGTAAGTGCCAAGTGAAAGAAGCCAGAATCAAGTCACTCCATCCTGTGTGGTTCTATGTACATGGCATTCTGGAAAAAGGCAAAAATATTGGAATAGAAGACAGACCAATATTTGCCAGGGACTGGAGGCGGGGGTGGAGGGGTTGGAGGCGGGGAGAGTTAGGGAAGCCTGAGCAAGGTTCGTCTAAACACACACACAGATGCAACACACATGCCCCACTCAGCCCAGGCAGGGTGCTAGGCTGTGGGCATCGAGCCTGGCTTCGAGTAGCTTTTGGAGAGCTGTTTCACCAGGAGGAGACTTGGATGGATTGCAGTGGGAGTGCGGGACAGTCATCTTCAAGTGTGTCATGCTCTGTCGGGACCAGGGGTTCTCAGCTTGCTTCCAGTGGCCCCCAGACTTCTGGTAGTGGGTGAAACTCAAGATTTTGGTCTCTGATGGTTACGACTCAGGCATCACTCTCTGGAGAGAGCTCTAGCAAGATGAAAATTAAATTATAGTGACACAGGCATGGCTTTGGATGCCAAGAGCAGAAAGTGCCGTTGAGTTTTCAGTGGTCCCATTCCCAGGAACCAAGTGCCCTTTATCAATGCAGTGACGCTCTGCCTCTGCCTCTTTCTGCCTTGCATCATGTTCTCTCTGCAGCTCCTCTATATGTGGAGGGAGGTGGCTGGTACCGCGGGGACTTCTGTCGATTCTGCTGAGACAGACATACCTGCGTATTTCAACCAAGGGGATTTAGTGTGGGGACTTTGTTTCACAAGTAGCCAGAAGGAACACCCAGCTAGCCCAGAAACGGTGACTGCGGTTAAGAGCCAGTGCGCAGGCAACAGGTTCTAGATCCCCGGAGTGGGAATCTGATGGCTGAGCTCAGGTCAGCTGTCTGACCCCGCTCCGATGAGCTGTGGCCCGAGATGGGACCACACAATTCAAACCAGCGGGGGAAGGGGAGCATGAGACCGGTAGACACTACAGATGTCCACTATTTGGGAAAACTGTCTACAAATGGAAGAAATGGAAGGTGGTGAGGTCCCTGTCAGTAGAGGTGTGCAAACAGAGTGCTTGTCTGAAATGCTGCAGAGGGGGAGGCAGGGAGCACCGTCTTTGTGAGAGTGGCTTTGCATCTGAAGCCTTGCTCCATCATTTATCATCTGCAGGTCTCTTTATCTGTAAAATGGGGGCATTAATAGTTCCTACCTCATACTTGTGTTGTAAACCCCTTGGCACAGTGGCTGGCACGTAGGAGGAGCTTGGTGATTACTAACAACTACCTGTTATTATTATCATTTACTATTACTATTACCTTATTATTAGCATTATTGTTGTTATTAGTAGTGGTAGTATATTATTAGTATTAGCCATTTGAGGGTCAGATGACTTTTTAGGGTCCCCTCCACTTGGGGTTTGCTGTGATTTTATGATTTCTGGCCTAAGTTGGAATAAAGGGAGACTAAATCTTTCCTTCTGTAGTGCCCAGCCGGATGTCAAGGCCACGGGCCCCAGAGGTCCACACGGGGACATGGGAGGAGCTGGGTGCAGAGCACTGAGGCAAGGGGGGAAGGGCATGCAGTGGGGGCCAGAGGCGGGGCTTCTAGTCCCCCTTTCTACATGTTCCCGAGTGCCTTTAGCCTGGGCCTTTTCCCTGGACATTGTTTCCCCAGCTGCGCCCCAGGTTCAGTGGAGGGAGGTATGCAGATTTAGTTGGGGATGGGAGACAACGCTGTAAACCCCGGTCTCAACCGGCAGGGCTGTTGGCCTCGCATTTCCAGCCTCGGGCCTCAGCAGATGAAGGCCTGCGGCCCTGTGGGCCCCTTGCCAGGGGTTAGCTGACCTGAGGGGAGGGGCAGGCTCTGCCCGCCCAGCCCAGCTGTCTCTGAATCCCCGTGGACACCTCTGTACCCACAGACAAAGGCAAGGATGGCTCTTCCTTCTCCCCTTCCTGAGAGCCTGGCCGCAGCCCCATTCTTCATTGTCACTGAGGGAATGCAGGGGCAGTAGGGGGGTGAGGGGCGCCGATTCCCAGACACTCAAGGTGGACCCCCCACCCGCCGAAACTAGACAGGAAGTCGTAACAGCCGCCACCCTGGGTGGATCCCGTGTGAGCCTGTTCTCAGCATTTTGCGTGGATTGTCTCAACACAGTCCTGGGGAGTAGGCACTCTTATCCCCATTTAGAGATGTGGAAACTGAGACTCAGAGAGGTTAAGTGATTTGCCCAGGGTCCCTAGCAGATGTCAGAGCCACTCACAAAGCCAAATTGTCTTTGCCACCAAGGCAAACAGAAACCCTCCAAAGTTTAAATGAATTGCCATTTATATGAGCTAATGGATTTAAATGAGGCCTGCGGTGCTGAACTATAAAAAGCCCCGTGTCAGGGGACCCAGAAACTATTTTAGTAGTTGGGCCAAGCAGGTAGCACAAATAGCAGGAACAGGGGATGCAAAAGAACCTGCTGGCAGGTGGGCCCAGGCGGAAGCACCCTGGGGCCCGGGCCCTGTTTGCCAGACTGGAGCTCACGGCCAGGAGCCTGCAAACCTTCCTGCGACGAGCAAGGGGGTGAGTTCAGCTCAGGCCAGGCTTGGGGAGAGGAAGGCTGGGTCCAGTTGTGGAGACAGGGACCTCAGAAGACCCTGTGCTTCCGCGTGCTGCCAGCTTCCTGCTTCCCCGGCTTTGCTGGGTGCTGCCACAGGAGGCTGAGCAGGGAAAGGTCTCCTGTTGCTGGACTGTCTAGGATGGGGCGAGGCTGTGGGGAGCGGTGGGCCGGCCCGGTGCCCTGGAATCTCGGCTCCCTCATTGACAAAGCCCCGGGGCCGCAGGAAGCACTGCCTGAGCCGGGCCCGCAGTGGCAAAGCGGCCAGCCCGGCGTGGAGCGGGTGCATTTAAAGGATTAGTTCACGCTGTTTGCTTGTGTGTGCCTAATCACGCCGCTTCCAGCTAAATGATTACAATTGATTAAAAGCAGAGCTAGGTATTCTAACTAGCAACCTGGAGCCCTTCCAATGGGGCAGGCTGGGCCCTGCCAGGCTGAATCCTAGTCCCCAGCCAGGGGGAGGTATCTGTGAGCCAGGGGCGTGGTCTGAACTCCAGGGGAACCCTTGCTTCTTAGCCTTTGTGAATGTTTGCTTTACCCTTCCCCTCATTCCATTTTCATGTAACAAACATTTACTGAGTACCTATTATAGGCGCCGACCCAGGGCCCTGGGCTTGTACACTGGTCCCTGTTCTCATGGAGCCGACATTCTACAGGAGACACTGATGATTCGTCAGTAAATACATGAATGAGGTCATTTCAGATTGTGGGATTTTGAAGACAGTAACACATTGCATTGGGACAGAAAATGAAGTGTGTGTACACATACATGTGTGCATCTGTGTCCGGGTGCGGGGGAGGGACCGTTGAGGGTGAAAAATCAGATCAGGTGGTCAAGGAAGGCTGGCATTTCAACTGAGTCCTGAAGGTTGAGAAGGAGCCAGTGTGGGGAAGAGCCCGGGAGCTACCAGGAAAGGGAACAGCCAGTGCAAAGGCTCAGAGGCAGGGGCAGATCTGGGGAGTCTAAGGAACAGAGAAAAGGGCATTCGGGTCAGAGAGGGGTGAGCAGCCTCCTGTTCTGTACTTGTGGGCTGTTCTTGTCTCGGCTTCTGGGATGCACCTTTCTTGCTGAGTCTTCTGCTTGAATACCTTTCCCTTCCTCTCAGTCTTCAGGCCCCAGCTCGAGTGGTCCTTTCTCTGAGAAGGCCTCCCTTGTGCTCCCTCCTTGGGCTTCTCCAGCCCTGCATTTAACCCCCGATCCCTTGCCTGTACAGATTGTCACAACATGTCTGCACCTGACTTCCAACCCTAATGTGAGTTTTTGGAGGTGGAGCCTCTTTCTGCCAGCCAGCCAGCCAGCCAGCCAGCCATCCACTCACCCATCCACCATGTTTTACCATATTTGTTTTTAGCACCTAGAAAGTCTTTAGCACCTAGAAATAAAGGAAAGAGAACACAAACAAGGAAAGGGGGAAAAGAAGGAATGTTGCAACTGCAGATTCTAGAAGCCCAATTTTCTAAATTTCTGGTCCTTATAAGATGGGTAACCAAGGAGCCAGTTTCCTTGCCTCTTTGCGCTGCTGCTGTCAGATCCAGCCAGATAATTATAACTAATAATAATTAAAAATTGAAAGTGCTCTAGGCACATACTTAGCATTTGACTCTTTGGCTGAGTGTTCTGTGAGGAGCACCGTCTTCCTCCTTCCTGCTTTAAAGATAGCCCGATCTGTGGCACCCACCCCTGCAGGGAGAGCCAGGCCTGGCTGGGCTTGGCCTGGGGGAGTAAGAGGGAGGTGTCTGGTGACACCCAGCAGTGGGGCCGGGCAGTGAGCACCTGTTGCTGGCTTTGGAGTCCTCCCCAGGTTGTCCCACCTCCACTGTTGATTATTGCAGATGCTTGTACTTTTCTGGCCTCAGTTTCCTAGTCTGTGCAATGGAGTAGGTCCTACTGCCTCGGGATTCGTGAAGGAGAGTTCACGTGCAGAAAGCACTTGGAGAGCACTTAGAATATAAAGCTTCCTGTAGGTCATTACTGCACATTTCAGGGTGTGATCCCTTTGTGTGTCCTGCCTTCCTCACTAGGGCAGGAAACCAGAACCCAGCACAGCCCAATTTCTGTTCATTGTGGCAATATGGTGCGGCAGTGCCGTGCCCACACTGTGTGCCACAGCCTGGCTGCAAATCCCATCCCTGTCCACCGAGCCTCTGTGTGACCTTGAGCAAGTCACTGACCCTCTCTGATCCTCAGCAGATGTGGGGTGGGTAATAGTCTCTTCCTGTGGGTGTTGGGAGGACCGGAGGCAGTGGTGTCTGTAAAACCTTCAGCACCTGGTCTAGCTGGAATCCGGGTTCAGTAAGGATCTGCCACTCTTGTCACCATTTGTAACCAGGCTCTGCTGCCCATGGGCTTTGGTTCATTGCTTCACGACTCATTTCTCAGCCCGTTGTGCAGGGATGTACTCAGTGCAGCCCATGAGTGTTGGCTGAGCACCTCCCATGTGCCAGGTGTGTGCCGGTGCTGGGGACACAGAGAGGCCTCCATCCCTCAAGTACGCGGGGAGAGGAGCAATGAGCTGATGAGGACAGACAGGAAGAGTGTTGACTCCGTTTGTGGCTTAACCTAGTATAATACGCTGCACGAGAACCTAGCATCATAGCCTGTCATCTCAGTCCTGTCTCACACAGCAGAGCTACTGTAGCCAGTAGAACCCAAAGCTGGGCCCCATGTGACGTTGCAGGGGTCCCGGGGGCCTGGGCTCTGCCCCTTCTTCTCTGTGTCTCCAGGCCTGTCCATCTGTCTCTTAGTTGATGCACTCTTGAGTGGGGCAAGGCCTTTCCCACTCACAGGATAGTGTATCGTCATTGTCACCGTCATGCTCTCTTGCCACCACTTAGGGGAGGTGAGCCTCCTGGTGGGCCGTGTGTGGTTTAGCGTCTGCATCTGGAGAAGCCTGAGGGGTGAGCACTGATGCTGCTCCTTGTCCTTCTGCGGCCGGACATAGGCCCTCACCCATCACCACAATGTAGTCTGGGAGCCTGACTCCATCTCTCCACATGTGCAGTCTTTTGAGAACCCACAGTGGCCCCACAAGTGTGGCATCTTATGAGCTCCATGTCATAAGTGGGTAAACTGAGGCTCGCCAGCTGCTAGAGGGGCAGAGCTGTGAACACAGGCAGTCTGACGCTAGTGTCTGTGTTCTCGGCCCTGAGGCTGGGGCAGTGGGCTTGCTGGTGACTGTCAAGCCCTTAGGAGCTAAAGGCAGGCCGCTGGGTGCTGGGTGCAGGCAGGCCTCACCTCCCAGGAGGGCAGGAGTTCCAGAGGGTGACTCAGAGGCTGCACGGCTCCCGGGGCACGTGGATGCCTTGCTCTGAGTGAGCTGTGGCTGCCGTGGTCACTGCAGAGAGGAACAAGGAAGGGACAGGCCCAGGAGAAGCCTGCGCCTGGCTGTGCCCAGATGCCCTCGCAAGCCCCGGGGCTCTGCCGGCCTGAGCGATGAAGTGTGTGGAGGCCCAGGTGGGGCTGGGGGGCTCCCCCCAAGGGCCAGCTCTGGGCAGAGATGGCACTTGGAATCGGCCTCGGGCTGCCCGTCTGCCCATCGGAGCCTGTCATTCATGCCCTAGGGCGGGGGGCCAACCAACTTTGGAGGGGCACCATGCCATGGTGACAGATGGGCTTGGGGGAGCTGCCAGGAGCCTGAAGCCGGCGGCCATTGTATGTGTTGTGAGCCCAGCCCTTGCCGGCGCTGTCCCAGCCGGGACCGAATGCCTTCAGTTTCTTAGAAACAACAATACTAGAAGAGTGGGTGCACGTTGGTCCAGGGCTCCCAGGCCTCGTACAAAGCCCTGCCCCCGTCATTGACTTAGACAAAGAGGCAGTCGATGTACAGGAAAGACCCAGGACCTTGGGGGCCAGACGGTGTGAATGTCAGTTGCGTCTTCAAGGTCCCTGTGACCTTGGGCATGTGACTTCCCCTCGGAGATTCACCGTCCCACCTGGGCAATAGGTTGATGCTGCCTCTCAGGGAGGGTTAACGCAGGGATGCCCCGTATTGTTTGTGAGACACGGGACACAGTGCCTGGGCCCAGGAGGGCCTAACGGAGGGGTGACGGGGATAGAATTGTTGTGATGTCGTTGTCCCACTTTCCGATGGGAGACTGGAGATCATGCCACACAGTAAATGGCAGAGCCAAGCCTGAGAGGCCAGGAGGGGTGGGGAACAACCCCAGGGATGATGAGGAGATCTTTGCATTGATTATCCTGTTTTGTCCTCAGGACCATCCTTTGAGGCCAAAGTGGTTGCTCTCCCCATTTTGCAGAGGGGGAGACTGAGGCACACTAGGCAGTGGCAGAGATGGAATTTGAGCCTGGGCAGTGTGGCTGTAGAGCCTGAGCATTGACCCACTGCCCTGACACCGGGCGCAGGCTTTTTCCTGCTGCAGAGCCCCACACGTGTGAAAAAGGAGGCCTGCTTTGTCTCTCGGCACCACAGTCTGTCTGCTCCGCTTGTTGGGAGCAGGCTGGCTGCCCCCACCCAGGGTTGGGTGGCTGGGGGTGCTTGGCCCCCTCCGGTGGAGAGCTGAGAAGCGGGTGCTCTCGGCGGAAGCCCGGATGGCACTCTTTGGTCGAGCAGGAACAATTACTAATGACATTTAGAAGGAAATTAATGATGAGAAATGCAAGTTGGCATTTCGGGAGCGCCAGTCAGCAGCCGCGCGTCAGCACTCACAGGAGAGGCCGGGGTCGGGGCCGGGCGTGGAGGGAGAGGGAGGAGACGGCAGAAATTAATTTTGCTGTGTCAATAACGGATATGGCCCAACTCGTTCTGCTTCTGGAGTTTAGACAGAATCAAGCATGGACTGGCTAGGGCTCAGCCAGGGCTGTGTGCTGTGATATGGGCGAGTGCAGACGACAGGTTCTGTTTGGTGTCTTCTTTCACTGGTGGCAGGAGGCAGGGGGGGTGGGCAGGGGACAGTGAGAAGGGGGGAGGTAGCCTTAGGACCAAGCCATTTGGGCTTAAATCCAAGCACCACCTCTTACCTGGTGCATAACTTAGCACGTTGCTTTGCCTTTCTGAGCCTCAGTTTCTTCATCAGTAGAATGGGGACAACTGGGGACATGTAAAGACAACGTATGAAGACCAGGCAGCCCGGCAGGAGCTCAGTATATGGTAGCTATTAGCATATTCCACTGACATATTCTAAGATGCACAGCTTTTTTTTCTCATTCCTAGATCGGAATACTTCACTTGTATGTTAGAGTTTAATTGGTCATTTTTTGTGTGTTTGCTTGTTGTGATACATCAAATACTGGGGCAGCTTATATTCTTTGGAGTCTTAGAAGAGATAAAATATGGCTTGGGTAGGAAGCATGGTGGACGGTGAGGAGGAAGCCAGATGCTGAAATTGTCTGGGGCAGGGATCGGGGTTCCCTGTGGGATAAGGGAGCATGCCAACCCTTTCCTTCCCGTCAGGTGCTCCAGAATGATGGAGAAGTGTCCCATCCAGCTTCCCCTCATACGGAGGGGAGAGGACACACCCAGAGAAATATCGTTATTATAGTAACATTGAGCATTTTTACAGGGTGGAGGGTGAAAACGTATAGTCTGTGGCCCTGGGGATTTGAGAACCTTTACATGGTTGTCTATGTTTCAAAGTGGAGATTTCCTATAATTATAGTGGCTAACATTAATATAGTGCTTATTAAGTGCCGGACATTGTTCTTAGCACTTCCATGCATGAAGACATTCAGTCTTCATAATGCCTCTATTACTGGGATAAGAGAACTGAGGCACAGAGAGGTTAACTAACTCCCCAATGTCACAGAGCTGGTCAATGCTGGACCTAGGCCCCCGGCCCCGGATTCTGTCCCTTTTACCACCACACTAAATGGCTAGATTTCTTGATTTTTCTGCAAATGAGACCTGGCAGCCCCTGGACCACAGCCCTGCATGACAGCAATCAGCTGTCCTCTTTAGACACGGGGATGTGATCTCTGGTTTAACACCCTCCCCCACCCCACCCCACACCTGGTCGGCCTCACCTGGTTCATTACCCACCTGGGCTCTGAGTTTGAGGCCCTGTTGCAACACTTCACAGTTTGCAAATATTATCTCCCTGGCGCCTCCATAGCTGGGAAACACTAGAAATTTTGCAGACCTGAAAACTGAGGCTGGGGGGAGCAGGGCCCAGGGTGGGAGTGGGGAGTGTATTCCACCCATTTGAGTTTGGGTATTTGAAGAGGGAGACAGGTGGGGCTCCCTGCTCTCCAGCTCAGTGACAGGTTCCCCCACTGAAACCAGACGTGGATGCTCAGACCAACAGCTGTATCCCTACAGTGCCATCTCAGTCTCCCCATCCTTCCTTTTGAAGCTGCCACATCAAAAATGTGCGGTCACCCGTGCTTTTGAGTTGACAGGGATGGCAAAGCCTTGTGGTTAGCATTGATTATGACACTATTAAGTGTCTGTGTACCACTTTACATATAGTAAAAATTTTGACATGTGTTACCTAATTTGAAGCTCATAACAAATATTATTTGTCCCATTTTTCAGGTGAGTAAACAGGCACTTAGAAAAATGACTTACTTTGGGTCACATATGTATTTTAAGTGGCTAAAGCTAGATTTGAATTCCAAAGCCCACTGTATTTCCACCAACCCATCCACCCTCCTACCCGTTTATTTATTCATGTACTCTTCTTTCTCTTCCCATTCACCCACCTGCCCCATTCATTCATCTACACATTCACTTGTCTGTTCATCCATCCATCCATCCATCACCCACTCATGTACCATCCATCTTTCCATCCATCCACTCATCCATCCATCATCTACCCACTCATCCACCATCCAGCCATCCATCATTATTGAGTGCTGAGTGCTGGGAACTACACAGCTTTCATGACCCCTTCCTCACATGCTCTTAATTCCATGCTTAACTGCTACCCAACCCTCCTCCCACCCTAAAACTGCACATACCCCCTACACACACACATGCATGCACACACCCTTCTGGGGAGTTGAGTGGGACAGGATGGACTGGGGATCTAAATGATCCTTGGTTTGCCTCATGGAAACCAGCAAGTTCTGGTGGTGGAAGGGGGGGGCGTAGGGCTCTTGGTCAAGGTGGGGCAGGTGTGTGGGCAGTGATGACGTGCCCACAGTTTGGCTGGAAGCTGAGTGTGTACGAGAGAGCAGACAAGGCATTGCAGGCTGGGCCACAGTGTTCTTCAGCCCCGTCAGTGGGCCCCGCTCCCAAGGAGCCCTGCCTTTCTAGGTGCTAGGGGGTCACCCTTAGCCCCTTGCTTTGTGCCAGACTGGACGTCCTCTCCGAATGGACAAGAATATACGCCCAAGTGTTTTCATAAGAACCTTCGCGATCATTAAATATAATCGGTCTCAGCTGCAGTTTTGATCGCTGGTGCATGCACACAATTCATCACAGCAAATTAGGTCCGTCTCCAGAACTTCTGGCCCTGCAGCCTGGGGGGCTGTCAGCAAGGGGGCTGGGCCGCGTGGGCTCTGGAAGACATTTTGGGGGGTGATGAGCCATGTTTTCTGAGGAGGACCATCCTCAGAATAATCTGCCAGAACAGCTCTCCATCTGCAGGGGTGAATTTTTAGAAATTTTGAAGACGCAGGAAAGTCTTAGCAAAAAATTTGGAGAAAAGAAGAAACGGATATGATCAAAGTTTTAAAATATCATTTATAAAACCAGAAAGCACTGGTTTAGTTGAGGGACTGAACATATGTGTTCTGTATAATTAGTGACCGTGTGACCTAGATTTTCCAGGACAGTCCTGATATCGAGTCTTCCATCCCAGCTATTGGCTATCTGTCCTGATTTTTTGGCTTGTGAACTATGATGGCTATATATGGAGCTGAGTTTTCTCATCAAATTTTAATGAATAAATATTTAAAGCTGTAAAGGCCTAGAAAGATTTCAGAAAAAATTAAAGGGAAAAACTCCCTCCCACTTTTTTCCCCGCAACATGGCAAAATATGCCTGGAGGTGTGCCTCCTGCTCGTGTGTGCCTTCCCGCCTTCCCCACTGAAGCAGCAAAGGAAATGCTTCCATCCAGCAGGGTGTGAAAGCTGGTCTGGGCCCCAGTCCTTTAGACTTGGCAGTGACTGCAAGGGAGGCCTCTCTCTGCAGCGAGGCTCAGGCCACTCTGCTCAGGGCAGAAGCTCCCGGTTCCAGAGGTCTCCCGAGGTCCTCTGTTCTTCTGTGACCTGCTGCCGGGAGCCGTGCCATTGACAATAGCGATAAGCTTGGGCACCTGTGCATCACGGAGGTGGAGATGGTCTTGCGGCCAGTGCCCCCCAGTGATGTGACCCCTGGATCCTGCAGGTCCCGCCCATCCACCCGAGGCCTCGACAGGCTGAGTCTTGCTGCTACAGTCTGTGCAACTTCCAGCTTCCAACCCTGGTGCCAGAGTCATGAAGGTGACAGCTCAGGGTTTGCACTGCCATCTGCACCAGCTATTGGCGTAGAATGCGACATCTCACCCTCCCACCTGGCCTCTTGCTCCATAAGATCCCACCCAATTTTTTTAAATTGTGGTAAAATACATATAACATACAATTTGCCATCTTAATCATTTTTAAGTAGACAGTTCAGTGGGAGGAGAGATGGGTACCAGGAAACTAAGTACGTTCACGTTGATGTACAACCATCAACACCATCCACAGAACTTTTCCGCCTTCCCAAACTGAAACTCTGTCCCCATTACACACTAAGTCCCCATTCCCCCTCCCCGCAGCCCCTGGAAACCATGATTCTACTTCCTGTCTCTGGGACCCTCACAGTAGTGAATCCTACCTGCAGTCTTTGTCCTTCCGTGACTGGCTCGTTGCATTTAGCATAACGTCTTCAAAGGATCCCTCCACTTCTAAGAGAAAAGTAGAATGTGCCCTGGGCTGGGCGGGGGACACGGAGGAGAGGGCAACCCTATTTCTTCTCTCCCCAGCCCTGTCAGTGGAGGCTTTGCCTCACTACAATAGCTCGCTGGCTGTCATTTCAGAAATACTCACTGAGTCATTAGCAAGTGTGGGCTCTGAGCCGACACGGGGCCCAGCAGAGGACAGAGATGAGCTCCCTGCCTGCAGCTTATGGCCTCTCAAAGGCCAGGGAAACATCCTGTCATTGTAGATTGAGGAAAGTGCTGGAAAGATACCTGTGCAGGTGCCGAGCTGCCCCAAGACAGGGGTCACTTATCACGTGGGCTCAAGGGCTTTCCCAGGGAACAGAAATCAGATGCGGAGGAGCCTGGCAAGACTGGGGGGAGCATCCTGGGCAGCGGAGTGGCCCCTGTGAGGGCCGAGCTGGGAAGAAGCTTGGCCTGCCTGCGGAGCTGGGAGAAGCTGAGGCTTCGGGGCCAGCAGGCGCCAGACCTTGTAGGACTGTCAGGGCTGGGAGCTGGGGTCCAGGGCCTGAGTTTCTTCTGGGTGTGGTTGGAACCCACTGCGGGGCTAAGCAGAGATCTCCCACTTCCCTGCTTCCTGGAAGAGAACCCGGGACGTGCCTCTCACAGGACTTTATTTCCCCGATGCTTCATCAGCCAGAAAGAGGGCGCCCCGACAGGAACCCGTGTCATCGGCAGACGGGGGCTTTCAGGAGGAGTCCCTGCAGTGGTGTGAGTGTGGGAAGGTTAGCTGCACGGCGTGGGGAGACGAAAGGCCAGAAATAACAATAACCAACCCCTGAACCACTTTGCAGCATGGTGTCTGTGTAATGTCTGTGTGTGTGTGTGTGTGTGTGTGCACACGCACGTGCGTGCCTGGGACTGTGGGGTGTCCATGAGCATCTGTGAATGTGTGTTATACGTGTGTGTGTGTGTTTCACTGTCAGGTATCCATGAGCGTGTGTATGTGCATGTGTGACTGCGGGGTATCCTTGAGTATGTGTGTGTGCGCATTTCATTTTGGGGTTTCTGTGAGTGTGTGTGTTTGAGGGTGGGCATAGGTGAGGGAGGGAAGGGGAGCCCTGTTGTACAAGCGCCCCCAGTGGCAGTCCCCCACAGTACCTGGCTCTCTCCTTCTCCCCTGTGAGATATGGTGGGTGATGGGTGGGAGGAGTTTCAAGTTCTTTGGAAGAAAGGAAGGTATGAGGGGATAATCATTAAGAATCTTGAACGGGGTGGATATGGCAAACTGGTGCTGCTCTCTTCGAGTGATTGAGGGAGGGGCTGCCTGGTCCCCCTCCTTGAGACAGCCACATTGTCACTCCTGGGTGACCCTAGGGAAGGCGGGTTTCCTTGGTTTGCTAGCACCCGGCCCACCGGGAAACACTCAGGCCATGTGGTGGGCCCCGCCCACCAGGCAGTGGCACCTGGGACCTGCAGGACCACGCTGGCCACACAGAACTTCATCTTCTACCCTCCATCCTCTTCTTCAGAACATAACCGTGCAAGGTGCCACATCTCATTCCCTCAGGCGAGGACCCTAAATTATAACGAGCCATGTGCCATCTGATGGCACCACCCACCCGCGCTCCGCCCTAGGCATCAGCCAGTCATTATACTGGAAGATGTCTCAAGCGTCTTGAGGGCTTCTTAGAATACCAGCAGCCTCAAGCTGGCAGCCCGAGGGCCAGATTTGACCTGCAAACATGTTCTCATTGGCGGCATCATGCTTTAAACATCAAGATATTTTCTATTAAAAAAAATCTCGATTTTTCAGTTTTCCCTGCAGAACCAGGAGCACTGGCAGCACTGGGCCTGCATTCCCGTGGGGCGGTCACTGCCTGGAGCTGCCCCTTTCTTACGAGGCTTGGGGTCTCGGGTGACACAGAGATTACTTATTACTTTGGCTTTGCACCTGGCCTGGGCCAGGCTCACTTGTGTCGACCCGACCGGGAGGCCTTTGTCCAGGTCAGAGGAGCCCTGCCCCCTGCAGCTAGGTCTCCTGGCATCAGCCACTGTTTCCCAGTATCTCAACCTTTACTGTGAGTTTGGGGCCCCACGGATAGGATGTTTCAGGCTTCCAGAGAGTTCTGTGCACATTTTTTTTGACCACCACTAAGAGCAGCAGATACGTTTTGAGGTGGGATGAGATACCCCTCTCTTGGTTTTGGGAGCCCATTCACCCAGCGCCATTTTTTAATTGATACTTTTTTTTGGTTGGGGGGGGTGAGGTAATTAGGTTTATTTATTTATTTATTTTAATGGAGGTGCTGGGGCTTGAACCCAGGACCTCGTGCATGCTAAGCACACACTCTCCCACTGAGCTACACCCTCCCCACTACTCCAGCGCCATCTTTAATGGAATTTCAGCACCTGGACCTTGGTCTCTCCTCAGGCTCTGCAGTGGCATGCACGCTCAGACTCCCGCCCTGCTCCAGCAGGATGGAATCATATCTTTTAGGGGTTTCACTCAAGCTTTGTGGGGGGCAGGGAGCATGTCTTCATTTGTATTTGAGATCAATCCCAGGGGCTGGTTCCAAGCAGACCCTTGGCTGATGTGCTCAGAATGAACTTCCTAGTGACCCGTGACAGGCCAACACGGTGTCCCAACCCAGGAGTGGGGCTAGAGTCCATAGAAGGAGCTTGTGGTCGCCTGGCACACCATTGCCAGGACCCTTGATTCTCCGCCCTTAGTCCTGAGTCTGCTAGGTACCCTGGCCCCCAGGGACCCCCACCTCCCTTTGGAGAAGCAGCAACAGTGGTAGTCAAATTAACTCTGGGCTCAGGGTCAGGCCTGCCGCAAAGGAGGGGCAGATCTGTAAGCAGCCCTGGAAAGATTTTACCTTCCTCCACCTGTGACACGGCCATCGCCCCTCGCTTTCCTGTGCGCAGCGGCTATCTACAGTCGAGGCTTTTGCCTGGGATTCTCTGCTCACAGACAGGCTGCCTGGACCCATTTGCGTGCTGAAGTGCGGCTCCCTGGAGCCCATGGTCCCTCTGGGCGGGTATTGTTAGTTCCCTTGCTTTGTTGGGTGACTGTGAATGGGAGCCTGTTTACGAGCTGAGTTCCTAATAGAAGGCTTCAGTTCCCTCCTAATAATCTATTCTCTGGTGGGTTTTATTTCCAAAGCACAGCAGTACAGAACCTTGCCCCCTTGGGAGTTTATTGAGCTTTTTTTTTTTTCTCACAACATTTTCTCCCACATTTTCACTCGAAGGATGCTGTTTTTCCCGCTCATGGATCCCGCCCGCCTTGGGCTCATGTGTCCTGGGTGCTGTTGGGCGTTGGCGAGAGGGGTTTAGAGGGGGGCACTTGCTTCCCTGCTTGGGGTGCTAAGAGCAGAAAGCAGATGGTCAGCTCCTTTGGGGACACCTCCAGCAGACGCAGTCAGGGCCATGTGGCTCTTCCTCACATGCCCCCAGGTGACTTTAGGTCCCTGAAACTGCTCCTGCTCTGTGTTCCACCAGAAAGCAGCAGATTCCGCCCCCCAAAACCAGCCAACCCCGCTGCTCCCTGGAAGCTAGAATCTCCCTCCACACCAGGAGTTCTGGGGGAACTGAGGCTCCCACTCTAGAGACAGACTTCCCTGGCTAAGCGGGTGCGACGCTCACTTCCTGCTGCTCTGGAGTGGCAGACGACAGCCTGTCTCGCTGTCTGCGAGGCAGGGCTGGGAAAGCCCACACACATCCCCACACGTGCAGGAGCTGCCTTGGCCCCGTAAGACATCTCAGGCTTTGTCCCGAGCCAGTGGGTCACCAGCCTCACTCCAGACCCTCCTGATGCCAAGGACGGTGTCACTTCCACACGGGCAAACCTCTCCCTGCCCTCTGTGCAAACGGGCTGCCGCTGGCTCGCTGGGTGGGCCCATGGGACGTGGGGCGCGTACACGTCAGAGCCTGGGCCCCCAGGAGAGCGGCTGCGTCACCGGGCAGGCATTTAGAGGGAACCTTGGCCATCACTCACTCCTAATTTTCATGACGTGCGTTAGCTAAATCGTGTTCTGAGTGTTCATTCAGTGCTGTTTATGGCGTGCTCTCGAGTGCGCTTACCGTTTGTCAGAAGTGCAAACTAGCGAACATACGAGCCTTTAAGACAGGCCATCTGTTCGTCTTAGACCCTTGGACGATTGTCAAACGCTGCTAAAAATAAGTGCTCACTAGCAGAGAGGGGCTGCCCAGGTGATACACAGCAGAGAGGGAAGCGGGCTGCCTGCGTCTGTACCCTCCCCAAAGGGAAAGATACAGCGTGTGTGCTGGGGGGGAGGTTCGGGGGGGTACCCTGGAAGGAAGCCGAGGGGGACGAGAGCATGAAAGCCCTGCTGATAGGCCTTTTTGGCTGGAGGTATGCGCGTCTCCCTGTTCCTTGCCTCTCGTGTAACTCCACAGCTCAAATATCTTCGATGGCTCCCCATGGCCCAGATTTAAGGGCAAGCTGCCTCGTCTGGCATCAAGGAGCCTCATCAATAAGGCCCCCGCCTTCCTTTCCAGGCTCGTCTCCATGGCACATACCCTGTGCTTCTGCCAAGCTGAATTATTCATTGTTCCCCCAACATATGCTGCACTTTTCACATTTCGCAGGCAGAAGAGTGCTGTGATTAAGAGTGGGCCCTGCACACAGACTGCACGGGTGCAGCCATCGCCAGCTGCAGGACCTCAACTTTGTGCCTCGGTTTTCTCATCTGTGAAATAGGGATAATGAGAGCATTTACCTCCGAGGGGTGTCATGAGGCTTAAATGAGTTAAAATAAGTGAAAGGTGAAGAATGACGTCGTGAGAACCTGATAAATGTTAGCTGTGAGCATTGTCAGGATTCTTCACACCTCCAGCCTTTGTCCGGGCGGTCCCATCTTCCTGGAAAGTGGGCACACACTTGCGCGCGCGCACACACACACACACACACACACACACACAGACACACGCCAGTGCAAATCCTAACTTAAGCCATCCTTAAAGGGCGGCCGGGAGGCCAGCTTTTTCCTTCAGCCCCTCCCAATCAGACATCGTCTCCCCATGGCCCCTTTTTGTGAACTCTCACCCCCTCCTTCAGCCATCAGCTGGGCAAAGGCCTGGATGTGCCTTACTCTCTCTCTCTGTATTCTGTCCACCAGACGGGACCAGGCTCCATGTGTGTTAAATGAACAAATCCCAGAACCCCGCTCAGCCTGAGCATGGCTGCAATGTTAGCCCGAAGGAGCTGCCTTTTCACCTGGAAATGATTCTTCCCGTGGTTAAGGCAGGTTCTTGGACTCGGTCTCTGCTCCTGGAGACTGCTCTTTAAAGCCAGCCTTGTGAGAGCCACTGTGGCTGAAGCCACCAGGGAGGGGCCCAGCAGTAGGCAATGGGGGAGAGGGGACTGACCACAGCCTCTGTCCCAGCCTAGAGCCAGAAGGTGACGTGGGGTCAAGGTGAAGCCAGGTGGGCTCTGCAGGTGGGGCTGCGTGAGCAGGGCAGGTAGGATGTTCTGGATGTGGGGGGCTGTGCCTCTGCTCCCTTAATCTGCCCTGGTGATGCAAGACCAAGCCCTGGGACCCAACCTTCTCTTGTGCCCCTTGAGAGTGAGGGTCAGTGAGTACCGTTCCCCCACCCTCACTGTGGAACTGTGAGCATCTCAAGGGAGAGGCTGGGGCTGCGCTGTCTCTGTGTGTCCAGTGCCCAGCTGGGGTCTCTGTGAATGGCTGCGGAAGGAAATAGAGAATGACTGAATGAGCACACACCTCCTCCCCCACCTCACCAGAGAGCCCACTCTGTGCCCTGGGGTGAATTGTGGGACAGAGGTTGTAGCCGGGGGCTTGTGGGGAGGGGGCAACGGAGGGAGGGCCTTTATCAGCTGATGCTGCTCCAGGGACAGGACCATCCAGGGTGCGGCCTTCTCCAGAGCACTCCTGAGATCTCATCAGCCCTCAGGACACACAGGAGGAGGAGCTGGAAGAGGCCTGGTTGATCAGTCCATCGAACCTCCATGAAGCCTCCACTGTAGGCCCCAAAGCATGTTTGGTGCCAAGGAGGCACAACCAGGGAACAAACAGCCCCTCCCTCATAGAGCTCCCTGTATCTTGGACACCTTTTATGGAGATGGATAGAGCACTTACTCTCAGCCAGCCTGAGATAAGGACACTCAAGTCATCTCCTGAGTCCTCGGGGCATCTTAGGAAGTGGGCTCGGTTATTTCTGTCCCCTGCAAGCCCCCAGAGGTCAGGGCATTTGCTCAAAACCACATGGATAGTAAGTGGCAGGGCCAGGATGCAAACCCACGACTCAGCCCTTCTCAGCCCACTAAGGGCTTCTCACCTACCTTGCAATCCCCTGGGGCAGAGGCTAGCACGCATGGGGCACCTGCAAAAGACTGAGCGAGGTGCCAGGACTTTAGAGATGTTTTGTCATCAGGGTGGCTGGAGCACAAGAGGAGCAGCTAACGGTGACCTGCAGGGTCCTCTGCAGCCCATGCCTGTGCACCTCAGGGGGTGCAGACAAGTCCCTCACTGCTTCCCGGCAGTGCTTTCCAGGCTGCCAGCATGTTTAAGCACCGCTAGTCTTTTTTTCTTAACACTGTGCAGGGTGGACATCAAAGGGAGACCAAAGCAGGGTCCCACACCAAGGGACAAAATGGAGCTGAAACCTTGAGAAGAAATCCTGGTTGCAGACCAGGGTGGAGTACACCAGTGTGTGTGTGTGTGTTTGTGTGTGTGTGCACGCACACTTGTGTGTATACATGCCTGTTGTGGGGCATGGAGGTGTGTTAAGCCAAGGATGCCCCCTGGGGCTAGTGAAACTGGAATGGGATCCCCACCTGAATCTGACTGGCCCATCCATGCTAGTGTGTGTCTGTGCTTTGGGGAAAATGGTCCAGCCGCAGACTCTGGGACCCTGGTGCTCCCTCGCTGCCCAACACGTACCCTGGCTTGGTCTCGGGATCGAGGTCATTTTACTGCCGAATTCCTAGTCACAAACATGGTGGCTGTCACATAGCAGGGATTTAATAAAGGTTTGTTGAATGAATGAATGAACGACCATGTGAATGAATGCGAGGGTGTGACCGAGGGCTCCTCGGCCTCAACCTTCTGCTGATGACTTACACAGAGAGAGGGTTTGCCCATCACTAACTTGTGCCCCGGGGTAGATGGCCCAGTGCACCAGACACAGGCGCCCGAACGCGAAAGGCGAACAGGGGGTTCCTGAAATCTCCACCGCCAGAGCCGCACTCGCTCCGCAGAGCGGATGGATCTGGGCCGCAAACCAGTGCCGCCCACCCCTTCTCATTCTCCCGTTTTATTTTTCTCACCTGCTCCTCGGCCCACACCTGCGTCTCCCTGGCAGGCAGAGAGGTCCGTGTGGATGCCAGGCGCCCCCCTCTAGGCACCTTCGAGTCCTCGCCGGCTCCCACCCCCACCCCAGCCCCAGCCTTTATGGTGCTGGGAAGTGTTCATCTGCGGGGTCGGTAGCATCTTTAAAAAACGATTTTCTTCCTTCTCTGAAGGGGCTAAATATAGCACAGGCATAAACAGAGAAATAGACATTAAGCCAAAATGCCCTTGTGAGAACCATGCCGGGTGGAAGGAACTCTTTAAGAAGACTTGATGAAGCTCCCCCATCCCTCCAACCGCAGCTCCAAGCTGTGGGGGAAGCAGCCGCGGGTTTTTAGGGTTATTGAACTGGGCCGCTTGGCAGTGGCTCCGCCAGGAGCGGCTCAGCGCACAGGTGTGCTAGTGATTGGTGAGTCCTGGTGACGGTCCCCGCCACCCCTCCACCCTTACCGGGACAGTGCCCTGGGCCTGTGGAGGAGCTGGCCGAGAACCTGGGCTTCTCAGCCTCCCCACCCCCATGCTTATTGGGTGGCCTTGACCCGGCTCCCTCTGGAGCTGCCATCCGGCATCACATACATGTCTTTTGGCATCGACCCCTCCCCCACCCCGTCCAAAAAAAAAAAAAAAAAAAAAAAGAAAACCAGTCCCCTCGAGTGCTGGACCCAGCTGGAGTCATCCCCTTCCCTCCACTGTGCCCTGCCCAGGGCGGAGCATCCAGCAGGCACTTCATAACGCAGTGCTGAGTGAATTCTGGTGGCTGGGCCCCTCGGGGCATCAGGTTTAGCATTTCCATCTGCTGTGACATCGTGGGCTTTGGTTCCTGTGAACTTGGGGGAAGGAAGTTTCACCCTCCTGTCTCAGAACCCTCTTTGAGGAAGTTCTTTCTGGAGTCTAACGGGAGAACCACCAGCTACCGCTCCTTAATAGAAAAGGCCACTGTTGTTTCCACCCACTATGTTGCATTTATTCTTGAATTGTCCTAACCCATGGTCCCAGGTGGAGGTTTCCACATCCAGGATTTCTGTGCCTGCCTGAGCCAGTCTGGACCACACGTGCCACACCGGCCCCTTCTTGGCATCTGGGCAAGAGGCTGCTTCCTTATCCAGAGAGCCCTGGACACCCCCCTTTGCCCTGGTGCTGGTGGGTGGTCCTGAAGATTTTGTGAAGATCAAATATCATCTGGCTTTCTGCTGCCTGTGGAACAGCGTCCACATTCGGGGCATACAGGGCCCCCAGCAGTGCTCCGTGTGACCTCTGTGCTGGGTTCACCCCACTGTGTCTGCATTTGCCAGGCTTCTTCCAGCTTCCGTACCTTTGTCTGTGCCGTGCTCTCCACTTGGAATATCCGCTCCGCTGTCCACACACACACATCCTACCCATAGACTTATTTATTTATTACTCATTTATTTATCCTTCCATTGATTAAAAACTATTTACCCAGTGTCAAGCCCTAGGGACCATGATTTGAAAACAAAAAAGAGAAAGAAGAAAATACATATTTCCCTTCCTAATGCCCCTCCTCTTCCTCCTCCCCAACCCCCCACCAATAAAAAAGGACCTGACCACACCTAGATAGCCTGGGCCACAAGGCACTGTTAACTGGCTGTCGGCAGGGTGGGAGAGGGAGACTGCCATGCCGTTCCTGGCAGCAGTGCCTGCCACACCACCGCTGGGCACCAGAGGCCCGACGGTCGGGTCAGCACGATGCACAGCCCTGGGCCAAGAGCTGTGGGGCCAGAAGAGGACATGAGGCCCGATCCCCACAGCTCAGCAGAGGCAGCCAGTCTGGCACTGAGGACGCACACAGATGTGTGGGAGGTGGGCTGGAGGTGCCTTGAGGGGCTGCGGGGAGGGGAAGCCCTGTGTGCCCAGAGGACTTTGAGAGTGGCACGGTTCACTGGGAGGAGAGCGGAGGCGGGAACTGAATCAGCAAAGGCTTGGGAGCTGGGAATATGGTTTGCTGTAGGGTGGGCTCAGCTCCTCGCAGGACTGGCTGGCTGTGCCCGCACAAGTGCACAGAGAAGTGCCTCGGCTGGAGGGTAGGCGTTCCCATGGAAACCGCCGCATCCCATCTGTGGCCTCAGACAACCTGCCTTGTGCCTCTGGGTCCGTGACACCCCCACCGAGATGCCGGGCCACGCTGGCAGAGTTTGCGCTCGTGTCTGGAGCAGAGTTCGGATGATCCGGGTGCCCATGTGGGTGTAGGGCTCTGTGGGAAGTCTGCCTTCTCACCCAAGCCCCTGGTTCTCTTGGATTCCAGGTGCTACCCTTCCTGCTTCCAAACTGAGTGTCATTTAGCCAGTCTGAGCCTCAGTTTCCTCATTTTACTATGCCCTACCTTCTAAGGCTGCTGTGAGGCTTGAAGAGGTGTGCCTGCAAGAGCACACAGCACGTGTGTTTGCCAACTCTGGCCATGTGGCCTGCACCTGGGAGCCCGGGGAAGGAGGATGGCAGTGGTTCGTGGTTTGTGCCACGGGGAGTCAGTGGGCATCTGCTGTATGAGGATGGGGCGATGCCTCTCCTTGGCCATGAGCTTGCCGGAGGGGTTGGTGACATCAGCATGGAGGCAGCAGCCGTGTCTGCAGTGGGAAGAGGCAGCCACTGGGGCCCTGGACTGGGGAGTGGGGGTCGCCCCAGGGATCCTGGCAAAGCTACGTACGGGCATCTCACAGCCTAGACCTGGCACCCGGGAGAGTCGCAGCGCCATGTCTGACCCCTAGTGGTCACCGGCAGAGCTGCAGGAGTGGTTCCCGGCCCGGCGGAGTCACTGCAGTGGTGGGGGCCCCAGGTCTGGGGAGGCAGGAGCATCCCTGAAAGCTGCTCCCTGTGACTGAGGTCTTGTGGGGCCCCCAAGCAGGGCTACTCTGCCTCAGGTGGATTTCGCTTCCTTTTTCCAGGTGTCATGAGGTTGAATACCACCTGAGGCTTTGATGAGATTGGTCTGGATTTGGACACAAACCGCTGAAAAGAGACAAAAAGATTGTAGGTTCATAGAGGCCAAATCCCACCCACAGCCCCAAGCCACTGGCTCCTATGAAAACCCATCTACACTGTTGGCCTGCTCCAGCTGGGAGGGAGGAAATGCCATGGGCCGTGGAGAGAGGCAAGCGTTTGGCCAGAGGGTCCCACCTGGGGCCTGGATTCCCAGGTGGATTGGGACAAACTACACAATGTTCTTCGGCCAGAGCACTGTCACGTGACTGCATGGACAGGCACCCTCCCTGTGGGTGACCTGCCCCCTGCCACAGGCACCACGGCTGCCCACTACCTCAGCCTGTCCGTGCCACTCGGGTGTTTCTTGGCTGGAGAGCTGTGTGGCACATCTGCTGTCCCCTCCACTAGGCTCAGAGCAGCTCCTGGGAAGGACCAGGAGGGAGATCTGGGGGAAGCCTGCAGGCAATCAGCTATAATTTCCTCCTGATCATTAGAGCAAAAGGGAGATGGAGAGGTGAACAGGGATGTTTTTAACTTCTGCCGCCTCCCCAGCATTTCCCCTCTCCCTCCATATAGCCAGTCCCCACAGTAAGACCTGAATGGTCTAAAAGAAGAAAATTCATTGGGAGCCCAGCTTGGCAGCAACAGGAACCGATCCCCAAGCCCCAAATCAACGTGGTGTCTTGGCAGCTGCGTCCCCAGAGCACTTTTTCCTTGTTGCATTTTGTTTTGTAATAATCGAGATGCTTTTCTGTGGCTCTCGGTGTAAATGCACTGAGTGGGAGGGGACGGGCATGCTCTCCATTCTTCTGCCCTCATGCGTGTCTCCTTTCTTCGCCTTTGCAGAACCACACGATGAGCCAGCACGCACAGTGAGGGACCGCTCGACAGGACACCTCTCCGCAGAAGGCTTGCCGGAGACGCCGTGGGGAGGGCCATTTGAACATTACATCCAATCAAAGTGTCATTTGCAACCCAGATGTAAAACTCTAATGATTTGGCCATGAGGCGCTGCTATTATAAGCAGCTGGAAATGAATATTAATGGCAGAGATTAAAAGTATTCCATGCTCAGTATTTTTTATTGTCCTGCTACAGCTAGTGTGCTTTTAGAGTTTCCGCCGCAGACTACATTTCTAGAGTTAGAGAAACCCGCTTTTTGAGGCTATTGTCCTTTGTTCCTTCATGTATTATATTGATAGTTTTAAAAAAAGGATTAGTGTGATTTTTTTTCTTTGCTTCTTTTTTTTTTTTCTTTTTTGTTTTTCTTTCCCCCCCTTCGGTTAACTACTTTTTAATTGCAATTCTAGGTAATTGTGCATCGTGATGTGATTGCTTGGCTATTGTCTGAATATTTCCTTTTAATTTTTTAATTAAAGACTAATGCTTTGATTGGATTTGCCAGTTCACCGGACAGTGATTAAAACTATGTAATGAATATAATCGGTTTCAGTGCAACTGGATGGTCTGCTTTTAAATGTGACTTAATCTGACTGCAGTAACTAGTACAGTTCAATAAAGGGAATCCATGCAATTAGCATCCGGCTGCCTGGTTCTCTCTGCCCCAGCCCAGGGCTGCGTGGGGGCTGTCGTCACCTATGGGGTGTGTCCCTGTGTGAGTTCCCATGGATCACATGCACCAGTGGGGACCTGCACACAACAGACCCAGCTTCCCCTGGGAAGGAGCAAGGATAGTAACCTAATGCACGCCAACTGGATGAGCCAGCAGGGGGTACAGAAGTCAGAGTGGAAAGAAGCTTTAAGCACTCTGATCTCATTTATGGAAGTGGGGAACAGGCCCAAGGATAAGTGGGCAGCTACTCCGAGTCCATGTAGCAGGTTGGTAGGGTAGTTCACACGCATCCACAGTCATTGTTTCTGCCCCTTGGGTATAGCATCCCCAGGCGCTGGATGCAGATGGCCACGTGGTTAACCCTTACCTTGTCAGGACTCCAGGCAGGACCCAGCTTCTAGTTGTGGCCGAGGCGTGGAGATGGGACAGGATCTAGGGGCGGCTCTCCAGCCCCACACGGCGCAGAGCTGGGGGCTGCAGAGTGGAGCCAGGTGGGAGCAGCAGATTCCCAATCACAGAGATCAACGGGATGTGGAAGTGCTGAGACCAGTGCTGCAGCCAGGACTCCAGTGGGGCAAGCGAGGTACCTAGGATGCAAAATCTCAAGGGTGCCTCCTGACACTGCACCCTAGGCACCTTGCTTGCCTCACCTCCTCCTGGTCCTGCTGGTGTCTTAGGTGCCCCCCGACCCCAAATCAGCCTTAGTCTCCCACATGGCTGTCCTCCCACACCTCCATTATGCCGGTGCTCGGCCAACTTGCCAATCAGAGGCCAGGGCTTCAGAACGTGGCACAGGGAAACCCTTCCTTGTTAACTTTTCACAAGGGGCAGGACAATTGGTTATTACCCTCTGCAGAGCGGAAATGAAACAGGCAGACAGATTGTACCTAATTATAATGTGACAGTAAGTCATGGTGTGGAATTTGGAACAATTATACCCGGCATCTTCTGACTCCCACATCGAGGGCTTCTGTAAGAGTTCCCCCTTGCTGCCACCACAGGCACTGTTCTGACATGGGTGGGGCTGTTAGTTTTCCTAAAGGTATTTTACACCTGCGAATCTCTTGATTCTTGACTCTTGCCAGTTTTGGACAGAATGGAGCGGTTGCTCTTCAACTTAAGGGCTCTTACCTTCCAGGAGCCAAGGGCGGTGAACTCCAGTTTTCAGTCCTCTGGAGACTTGGCCATTTTAGGGGAAGACCTCAGGCTAGGCATCAGTATTCACCAAAGTGTGGCGGGCCACAGGCTGGGGCTGGAGCTGGGGCAGGCTGCAGCCAAGGCTGCCTTTTGGACGGTGCTGAGACTGTGCGTGAGACTAGGCTCGCCAGATCGCTGTCTCTGGGCCCTCCCCAGTCCGAATTCATCCCGAACCCCCTGGAACCCAGGTGAGTCCTCAGTAAGTACCAACCGAAGATTTGATTTGACGGTTGGTGGCGTAGGGCTAAATTAGTCACTGCCCCCATTAAAAATACAGCGGGGGGTTTAAGAGCTTTTCACGCCATGTGGGAATCAGCAGCGAAGCCGGCGGATGCCTTGGGTAAGGAGAGAGGCAGCCTAGGGGACCGCGAGGTAATGAGGTTTATGGCGATGACAAGGCAGCCAGGGAACCCCGCCGACTCTCCCCTCACCCTGGCCCCATTGTTCTCGGGCGGGCTCTGCCCCTGCTGCTGCCGCTCAGAGCCCCTCGTGACTTCCTGCGGGGAGGGGGCTTGTAGAGGGGACACGGCAGCCCTTACTGGGACTTGGATTTGTCACCATCAGGCAGTACTGGGGTGGCGGTAGTGCATGGCAATAAACCCGCACTTTGGAGTTCCCCCTTCACTTCCTTCCAGTCAAATGGTTTGGAGCTGGGATGAGTCACTTTACCTCTCAGCTCTGCGGGACCTTGGAGGGTCACTGGGAGGCATACAGGAAAGGATTCCTATAGGAAAAGGAGGCCTGAGTACCAAGAAAGACCCAGAAGTGGCTTGGTTAGTGTTAGGTTATTTGCATGTACAAATCATCAGTTTCTAGTGGCTCTGTGGGTGGAGGAATTTTGCCCAGATTGAGAAATGGACCAGGACCCCTGGGCCACAGACCCCTGTCATTGGGTACCTGCCTAGAGCTTCTGGAAGCAGGTGGGTAAGGGTTTTGGTTTCAGTGGAGAAGCAGCCATAGGAAGAATCTTCTTGAATTTCCCCAGCCATAGAGAATGTTCCTCCTAAACTCACAGTATATTTAATATTTAACTTTCCACCTGTTTTTTATTCCTTTCTTTTAAAGTGTGCACTCTGAGGGGTGGGATCTGCACTTACAAGGGTTCAGTAAATAGGACCAAAATTTCAATCCATCATTTCCTCCATCTGGCAAATGTCTATGGAGCTGCTCTGTGTGCTAGGGATATAAGGATGGACAGGTGATGTGGTGGACAGCTCACAGCCACATGACAGCCATCTAACAAAGAAGCCAGTAAACATCCAGCAGTGCCCGGTCACAGGTGCTGTGATGGGAAAGCACCAGACTGTGCAAGACGAGTGGGGACCCAAGTTGGAGGCAGGGGCGCATCGAGTGTGCTGAGGAAGTGACTTGAGTTCAGATGTGAAGAATGAAAGGAGCTGGACAGTCCAAGAGCAGTGGGAAGGAAATGCGGTGAATGCAAAAGCCCTGAGGTGGAAGCAAGCTGGAAGTATTCTTAGGGATCTCTGGTCGTACAGGGTTTTGGTTTTAGATGGATTAAAACAAGCCCACACCAGAACACAACACTGTAAACTGACTATACTTCAATTTTTAAAAAGTAAGAAACTAACAAACAAAAAACAAGCCGACAGAAATTCAGAGTCTTGTCCAAGGTCACAAAATTCAGGACAGAACTGAGACTATAGTTTGGATGTCCTGCCTTCTAGCCTTGGGTGTCTGATTCCCCTCTGTGGCCATCTTCTATTTGTTGAAAAGCAAATGGATTGAATAATTATTATTATGAATAAAATGACATATGATGTAGGAAAGACTGCTGGCTTTCCTCCTCTTCCTTAATAAATTAACTCTGATTTTTATATGAGCATATGTTACCTTGGAGAGAAGAAGGGCAGATAATATACCCTATCTGTACCAGAAGATAGGTGTGGCCATATTACTATTGGTGGTTGAATTGGTTCTGCCAGTGGGTTGTAAGTGAGGTAGTATATGTAAATTCTAAGAATTGTCCTTAAGAGAAGAAATGAGTTCATCCCCCACCTTTCTTGATGGCTGGAATATAGATGCAATAGCTGGAGCTCCAGAAGCCATTTTGAACCATGAGGTAACCTGGAAATGTAATCTAGGGTTGAGCAACAATATAGAAGGAGCCTGGATCTCTAGCAGTTTCAGTTGCATACTAGCTCTATCCTGCTTCCAAAAAGACTTCTTGACCTTGAGAGAGAAATAAACTTCTCCCTTGTTCAAGCCACTATTATTTGGGTTTTTTCTGTTACAATTGAATCAATTCTTATCTAAGACAAATTGGATATATACATAGATGTCTTCCAAATAAGAGTAAATTCAGATGGTTCAAGGAAAGGGTATGGGATGGTTAAAAATATCTGAAGGCTAAGAGATCTACTTTGGTGACATACTATAATTGATATCTATTTGGCTCAAAGTGCATGGGGTTGGGCTGATCTGGGCTGTGTGTCTGGCTGTTGGTTAATTTGGGACAGCCTCGCTTGGAATGACTGAGTCACTTCACCCCCACTGTTTGTGTTTCATCCTCTAGCAGGGTAGACCGACATGTTCTTCTCTTGGCATTGGCCAAGGGCAAGAGCAGAGCGAGCCCAATTGTGCGAGTACTTTCAAGCTTCTGCTTGTGCATCATGTTTGCTCACAGGGCCAATCTCAAGGGCAACTCAAGGGCAGGGAAATATACCTACTCCTGGGAAGAACTGCAAAATCCCAGCACCAAGGGCTGGATTCAGGGAGGGACGGGGAATTGGGGTCATTTATATAACTTATCTACTACAGAACTGAAAAGGTCCCTTCTCTCCTCCTAAGGCAAAACCTAGTAGTTAACAGGTGCCATCCAGGACCTCAGCTTAGGAAATGAACAAACTGAGGTTGTCCACCTTAGCCTTGATGTGTTGGACCTTGCCTTTGGAAAAAAGAGAGGCACCGTCAAAAGATCTGTCCCCCAAATGCTTGTTAGTTATCAAAGTAAGTTTACAGGGTCACTATTTTTTACAATTTACAGTTGATTTTGGCTCACTCAGGCTTGCCAGGTCCAAGTAAGTTTACAGGGTCACTATTTTTTACAATTTACAGTTGATTTTGGCTCACTCAGGCTTGCCAGGAGAGTGAGCATCCTCAAATTTCGAGAATGAGAGAAAACTCCCGCCACTTGACAAAAGCCGAACATTTACAACTCTGTCTTACTTTGTCTCTCTCCAGAAGGACCAAATAGTGTGTAGTTTGCCATGCACACTCCTGGCTGTATCCTTCTTCCATGCCTTAGCCCATGCTGTTCCTCCTCCTGGAATGCCCTTCCCTTCCTTTTTACCTGGTTAACTTACTTTCTTTCTTTCTTTCTTCCTTCCTTCCTTCCTTTTCTTTCTTCTTTCTTCCTTTCTTTTTCTTTCTTTCTTTCTTTCTTTCTTTCTTTCTTTCTTTCTTTCTTTCTTCCTTTCTTTCTTTCTTTCTTTCCTTTCTTCCTTTCTTTCTTTCTTTCCTTTCTTTCTTTCTTTCCTTCTTTCCTTCTTTCCTTCTTTCCTTCTTTCTTTCCTTCTTTCTTTCCTTCTTTCTTTCCTTCTTTCTTTCTTTCTTTCTTTCCAGTGGGGGGAGGTAATTATGTTTATTTATGTATTTACTTATTTATGTATTTTTTTATTTAAAAAATGGAGATACTGGGAGTTGAACCAGGACCTCGTGCATGCCAAGCACCCAATCTGCTACTGAGCTATACCCTCCCCCCAACTCCTACTTTTAAACTAAGTTCAAGTGTCTAATTTTCAGGGCCAAGACCTGGGTAAGGTGAGTGAAGCACTCACCTCAGGTGCAACATTTAAGAGGGAAACCAAAAATCTCAGTAATGAAGATAAACAATATTTAATGCAATATTTTAAAAAATCAAATTGGCAAACTAAAGCCAGTAGGCTGCCGGTTTTATTGGAAAAAGGCTGGATTAGAGTGGGGCAAGTGAAACAAGAATAGGCAAATCCAGCATTGGGTCCTGTCTTTATTAAAATGTTTGTTGTTTTGTTCATCGCAGATTTTTTTGCATTAATTTTTTTTAAACCATTGCATTAAAACATTACTCTGAGTTTTTTTTAGCATTCATTTAAATTTTGTGCCCAGGGCACAAGGCAAGTGCTTCATTCATTTCACCCTAGTCATGGCCCTGTTCATCCTCCAGGCAAGTTACTCTGACCCCAACAGAAAAAATGTTCTGATAATAGCTGATGCATAAGTCTATCACTGGACATCTATACACATTTATAACTGTCTTTGGGACTCTGTATCAGTTAGGATAGGCTAGGTTATGGTACAGAAACAAAAAAGCCTCAAATTATAGTGGCTTAACACAATAATGATTTATTTCTCATTCTTTTACATCATCATCCTTCATTGTAGTCAGTTGGGAAGTTGGGCTCAGAAAGCAGATGACCATAAATTTGGTCAGTAACCAAGCCAGAGAGAAACAGAGAAATTGGGAGGGTCTTACACTGGCATTTTAATGCTCTTTACTGGGAGTCTCACATACACACACACACACACACACAGAGCACTTCAACTCACAACTCATTGGCCAGCAATTGTCACATGGCCTCACCCCATCACAAGGAGCCAGGAAATACAATCCTTCCCTGTGCCTGGAAAAATTAATAACTGGCAAGGTTTGGCTAATTGTACTAATGACTACTGCCACAGACCATCTTCACCACCATCCCCGATTATAATCTCTTTGAGGGCAGAGCCTGACTCTTAGTAAATCCGAGTATAACCAGCACCCTGCACGTGACCTGGAGCAGATAATTATGTACTGAATGTATGCAGAAATTGAGTAGAAAATGAATAAATGACAATATAAAGGGTCCAGGGGAAGATAATCATATATATAAAGACATCTTGCAACCTACAAGCTGTGGAGGTATATCAGACCTGGATTTGAGCCTCACTAGCTGTGTGACCTCAAGCAAGGCACTTAACTTCTTTGAGCATTAGTGTTTTCACTGTAAATGGTAAAACGGGAAAAATAATAAATAGTGCTTATCTCACAAGGTTGCTGTGAAGTTGAAATGAGATAAGACTGATGATGGAATTAAACATTATCTGAGCATTCACTATGCACCTGGCATTATTCTGAGCACCGCACAGACATTAACTCTTTGAATCCACACAACATTACCACGTGGGTACTGTTATCCCCTTCTCACAGATGAGTAAACCAAGGCAGAGAGCGGCTACCTTGCCCAAGCTCCAATTCTAACTCAAGCAGTCTGGCTCCAGACCCCTTTTCTCAGCCCTCCCAGAAGCACTTTTTAGCAGAGTTAATCAGAAATGATAGCTCCTGATGCTCGTATCACTGGGGCTGATTGCGGGTGTTGGTCCGCAGGGGTCTGCCTTTGCCTGGAGAGACCTCGTGGCCCGATGGGAGCCGAGACCCCGCAGGTCCGGGACAGCCAGGGGTGGGCAGGAGACTAGCCTCGCACCTGAGCTGCGGCGGCGGCGGCGGCGGCTTGGCCCGCCCCCTCCCTCTCTGAGCCCCGATTGGCCAGACTCGGAGCTGGCCCCGCCCACTCGGCGCCTACCGCGGACCGCGGGCTGAGCGTAAGCTGCGCGGTGTGAACTTATTCGTGGAGTTATTAATTACTGAAGGGCACAAACCGTGCTTCTGTGCATAAAAATATGTTTGAGCAGTTTCTACTTAAACTTTAAAGAGAACGTTAATCAATTTTATTTTAACAAAATGACCTTAAGCAGGGGAAAAAAATTGGTGTTATTTGCCCAAACAGGCAAATTAATTTCTCTCTCTTGAGAAATCTGATAAGTTTCCAGAAATAGCTATGCATAATTTACACCTGCCCCGGCCGCTCCTAGTTTAACGCCAAGCCCAGTTTCCGGTCCTACCCAGCCCCAGGCCCCAAAAGAACTGAAAACGGAGAGGTCCTTGCAAAGGCCCATACCCTGCTGCTCCTCAGCCCACGCAGTTCATGACCTTGGGAAACTGACGCTGAGGGGAAGGGGGCAATGTAGCCTCCGAGATGCCAAACCAGCCTGAGTCACTGGGAGGAGGGACCAGCTGCTAAGACTTGGGAATTCCTGGGAGGCCTGGGAAGGGTCTCCAGCAGATAAATAAACCCCAGGCTTCTGGGCTCCCTTCTGAGGCTCCTGAAGGCACCAGCTTAACCCTCTCTACCCCTGTCCTCCCACCCTTGAAAGATTCCCAGATTGACAGTCTCCAGAACTCTTAGCAGAACCTGCGCCATCTTCCAAATCCCCTGCCCTTTGATCCCATCCTCACAGTCAAAGGCCACACCCCAGAGACCCCACTGAGCTTTCTGTAGGCACCTACGTCTTCTGCCTGGAAATGTGTGTGGTGCTTAGAGGCAGGGCTTGGAGACTGCAGGAGCTGTGGTCAGTTTCCATTCCGCTTTTGAGTAGCATTGTGATTTCTGGCAGGCCATTCAGCAATTCCCCCTGCCTCTGTCCCCCAGCACCGGCCAATACCCCCAACCCGCACACCCTGCTCCTGCTCCTGGATTTCCCCATTTGAATGTGGACTTTGTGCTACTCCTGCCTCCAAAAGGCTGCTGTGAGGGAGGAATGAGAATCCCGGGAGAACATCAGCTTCAAGAGGGCAGAGTGTTGTCTTTTTGTCTCTGCTGTATCCCCGGCACCTAGAACAGTGCCAAAACATAGTAGATGCTCAATAAATATTTGTTGAATAAATGAATGGATGAAAAGTACTGAACAACAGTAGTTGTCCTGTTGTTGTTACTATTAGTATAATTGTAGTTGGTTTTTAAATGTCTTTAAATATAAAATTAGGTCATAATATAGAAAAGTGTTTTTCAATCTGCTTTGCTGCCCTCACCAGCAAAGTGGTTCTGATAGGATCAGTTGGAGTGAAGAGTTTCCCTTCCACCCTTCCCTGTGAAATTACTGTCTTGCGTCTAGTTAAGTGCTCAATACATAGTTATTGAATGAGGACAGACAGCCTGCAGCAGGAGCCAAGACTCAGGGAGGATGGAGCAGGCAGGCTGGTGAATGAGTGAAGCAGGCTCAGGAAGAAGGGGTTGGATGTGGTGGCTGGGCAGTAAATGCTCATCTCAAGGAGGTCCAGCCGCCTGCTGCCCTGAGAGAATGCAGATCCAGATTGCTAGATCTTCCAATTTTTCAAGAGAAAAATATTCAGCTTTTATTGTGGAAAGTCCCAAATTTTTAGTGCTGATAATTACAAATTCTCTTAGTTTTCCTTTATCTGAGACTATCTTGGTTTCCCTTCATTCTTGAACAATATTTTCACTGGATATAAGATTATGGGTTGACAGTCCTTTTCTTTCAGCACTTGAAAAATGTTGTGCCACTTCCTTCTGGCCTTTATCATTTCTGATGAGAAATCACCTTTTTATTCAAATCGTTTTCCCTGTCTAGGAAAGATATTATTTCTCTCTCTCTGTCTGTTTTCCAGATTTTTTCTCTGTCTTTAGTTTTTAAAAATTTGATTATGATGTTTCTTGGTGTGGATTTCTTTAGGTTTATACTGTTTGAAGTGTGCTCTGTTTCTAAAATCTGGGACTTCTTTGGCCCTCCTTTTCTTCTCCTCCTTTTCCAAGATTCTGCTTACACTACTGTTAGATTTGTTTGTTTGTTTGTTTGTTATAGTCCCATGGATCCCTAAGACTTTGTTTTTTTTTTTCAGTTTATTTGTTCTCTTTTGTTCAGATTGAATAATTTCTATTGTTCTATCTTCTAGTTCACTGATTTTTTTTCTCCCTGTCCCTTCCATTCTGCTGTTGAGCCCATTAACTGTGTTTTATTTCACTTACTGTTTTTTTTTTTCAGTTCTAAAATTTCCACTTGGTTCTTCTTTGTTTCTTCTATTTCTTTGCTGAGACTTTCTATTGTTTTTTTCCTCCATTTGTTTCAAGCAGGTTTGTAACTGCTCATTAAGGCATGTTTATGATGGCCGCTTCAAAATCTTTGTCAGATGATTCTAACATCTCTGTCATCTCAATCTGCTATTGATTGTCATTTTTCATTCTGTTTGATGTCCTTCCGGTTCCTGGTAAGACAACTTATTCTTTATTGAAACTTTCACATCTTGTATATTATGTAATGAGACTCTGGGCATTATTTAAACTTTTTTTTTAGCTGTCTTCCTCTGATACTGCCTCAGCAGGGGAAGGTGGTGGTGGTGGGGGGGCACTTCCTCATTAATATCGGGTGGGAGTGGAATTTCAAGTTCTCCACTTGGCCTCTATTGACATCGGAGGAGTGGGGCTCCTTATTACAGCTGGGTGGAGGTGGAGTTCTGACTCCCCACTAGGTTTCCAATGGTACCTCCCTGAATGGGAAGGGTTGGAGTGCCTCGTTACTGCTTCCTGTGTAGTCCACTGACCCCACAGAGGGGCAGGTGTCCTTGTTGCCACTGGGCAGGGGTACAAGTCCTGCCTCTTCATTAAGCCTCCTCTGGTACCACCCCAGTGGGCAGGGAGGGAGTGAAGTGCCTCACTACTGCTGGCTGGGCAGTGGAAGTCCAGGCTCCCCTGGCACTGTGGGCTGGGTCTTTGTTACTGATCTGCAAGGATGAAAATCCATCTTCCTACTTGGCTTTTCTGGTTCCCTATCAGGGCAGCGAGCATTGGTGAGCGTCATTACAGATTGACAAGGATGGAGGTCTAGAGTCCCTAGATTGTGGGGGTGGAGCCCCAGTCTTTTCTGTGGTGTTTGGCTGGGTAGGGTGGTTACTGCCTAAAAGTTTTCTGCCTTGGTAGGCTGCCCCTTTACTGATTCTATGGCTGGAAAAGTCAGGCTTTTGTTGGGGGCATTTTTTTGTCTGTGTCCATTGGTGTTTCGAAGAAACCCAGTGAATTTACCATCCTGCTATTTGTTGGGTCCTGTCCCTAGCCAATCTGCCTTCTTCACCTTTCTGAGTCTTCATATTTCTTTGAATACATAAATGTTCAGGGTTTTTAGTTGAACTTACGGTGAGAAATGGGGAAAGGATGTCCGTTTCACCTTGCTGTAAGTGGAAACCCCTCCAGATATTCTTCTTTCATAATGGCCACAAGGGATCCCCTTAGATAAACGAGTCATACTTGATTGAACCTATTGCCTGTTATGGAGTATTTACATTGTGTCCAGCCTTTGTGTTATAAACAACGCTGCAATGAACATTTTATATGTAGGTCTTTGTGCCTCTGCCTGAGTATATAATAATTCCGGAATTTGTTAACTGAGCAGATTGGATTTCATTTGGTAAGTTGGTTCTTGGGTTAGAAGATTTTGGTGGGGAAACAAAGGGAGGAAGAATAAGAGAACAATGAGGGAGGGAGAGTTGGCCTGGGACTGACCAGAGGGAGCCCGTGCCAGGTCCAGCACCGAGAAGCCTGCCCCAGTTTGCATCAGCGGTTTTGCCCAGGTGTCTGGGAAATTCTCAGCTGACCTTGGCCCAGCTCGGTCTTGCAGTCCAGGAGGCACCACACTCTGATGTCATCTTTTGAGAGCTATTCCCTGAGGTCAGTTTGGGAGAATATGCACCCTTCTCTCCGCTAGCTGATCGTGCCACCCAGGTAAGGCTCGGGGCGGCCTCCTATGCTGCCTTCCCGTTGTGACGGAGCTCCCCTGGCTGCACTACGCAGCACAGAGTACACTTTATATGCGTCATCTCACCATGTGGGAAGGCAGGCTGGGCAAGGGGAAGTGATTCGTCTAAGGTCCTGCACCAGGGCGGGGCAGATGCAGAACTCAGTCCCAGGTGGTCCAGCTCTGAAGCCTGGAATCAGTGGAGGAGCTTAGGATCCAGAGTGACATTCTGGAATGGACATATAGGAAAAAATGACCAGAGAGAGGACTGCCCAAGTCTAGTCCTGTGCTGAGGAGAAACCCTGAAGGAAGGGAAGTGGGAAGAGAGGAAGAGGGAGGAGCCTGCTCACGCCTGATCTCCTGCGAAGGCCTGCACAGGAAGACGGGGCCCTGCTGGACTATGTGGTACAGCGATGTGATGCCAGGAGAGGATTTTGACCAATCCACCCTTACGGGGGGCCTGAAAACCATTATTTATCATTAGAGGAAAAACTGCTTTGAGCAGCATGACAAACACAGACAGCAGAGATACACAGAGGCCCACACAGACACGCATGGCCCAGACACAGACACACACAGACACACACACACACACATGCGCGTGCACACACAGAGACATATCCCCAGCGCACACACGTGCGCACACTACACACACCCACACAGCGGCATATGGAGCAACTCTGCCTTCCCCCATGGTTTCCAGGAGGCTCAGTGGGGGGTGCGAGTTCCACATCTGACTTTCCTTGTGTTCGTTAGACTCTTGGTGTAATTAAATGTTACATTGAATAATCCAGCGCGGGCTCAGTGGTGGCAGAGGCGGCTGTGGAGGGCTGGGGGACTGGGGCTGGATGCTTGCCTTGGTCCCACCCTCCTCCTCCAGCTACCTCCTTGTCCAGGACTCTGGAGTGGAGGAACCCTTGGCCACAAGGGTTAGGCCTTGAGGGAGGATGAGGTGGGACAGTGGTCCTGGGAGACTCCTGGGCTGTCTGTGGCTTGGAAGTCCCTTGTCTCCTCCTGCTCCTGGTGGGGTGGAATTCCCACCTGGGACTTAGGGACAGAGATAGGGCATCCAGATAGTGGGGAGCCCCCCTGTCCAGCAGAATGGCCACCTTGCTCACTTTTCCTGGGGAGAGGAGGCAAGAAGCCCTTTCATCTTCCTCCTTCTTTTTTATTTTAAGTGTATCTGTGACCTCCCCTGGCCTCCACGGGAGGCAGCCCATTCTGGTAGCTACAGGACACCTGCATGGGTACTACTTGCTAGCTATGTGACTTGGTGCAAATTTCTTCACCTCTGTGTGCTCAGTGTCCTCATGGGTAAAAGAGAGAGAATGGAAGTACTTACCTCATGGGGTTGTTGGGAGGATGAAGTAGGCCCTTAAAGCAGTGCTACACAGAAACACAAGCAGTCACCTGGCTCAGCAGTTAAACCGCCCCCTGCAGGTGTGGTTCTTCCCCACAAAGCTGAGTTGGGTCACGCCCACTTATCTGCTGAAGGTGAGGTTTTGGATCCAGTGCTGGTGACATCGTAGTGCAATCACAGTGAGCCTCAATTCACATCTGTGAAATAGAGTTGATCGTCACCATGGCCTGGCAGGGAGGCCAGGAAGGAGTGGGTTATTGCATGGGAGAACTTGATAAACTGTTGGCAGCATAGCCTCCCCCTCGCCACTACTCTTATTCAGACCTCCCTTTGGGTGCCTGCTCCTGGGAGAGCAGGGATAGGGCTGTCACTTGGCTCAGGGCCTGGGCAGCCCCCTCTGTGCAGGTCGCCCACCTGGAGAACCCCAGGGCCCCTGACCCAGGCTCATTTGGTGCTGGGGTGTCCAGTGTGATTTCCCCTGACCTGTCCCTTTCCAATGTGAATTTTGAAACATGTACCAGCCCCTAGCATGTGCCAGCTGGAAAATGGGTGGGGTAGGGTGAGGATAAACCATCAAGGAAGTGATGTGGCCTCTGCCTGCTCGAGTCAGGCCCACCCAGAGAGGAGAGGGGCTGGAAGAGAACCCTTGGTCCAGATCCTCACTAGAAGCCAGCTCCTGCCTGCCGCTGATGGCCTGGCTCCCAAAGGCGGCAATCCCAGTTTCGGGGGCTGACTCCCTTCATGTGCACACACATGCACTGGTACCCACTCAAATCTCCATATGTGTACCCACAGGCACATATGTGGGCAAGAGCCAAGACACACTCATATGGTTTCCTGGAGTCTCACAGATGGGCCCACCCAGGAACACAGTCAACTGCACGCTTGCCCACAGAGATGCAGAGAGACCTGAGCTCACTAGACACACACAGCTGTGTGCACACGTGAGAGAGACATGCAGAGCACCTAGTGACCTCCCGCTGCTGGGGCCTTTCCTTGCCCTGGAGACACATGCAACCATGTCTCTCGTCCTATCTAATCTGCACAACCCTCCCAATCACCTTTGTTTTAAGGGGGACTCAGAGAGGCTAAGTGCACTGCCCAAAGCCACACGGCTCCCAAATGGGCCAGCTCCTGGTCCCCAGTTCAGTGCTGTCTGTAGCTGCTCCACTGGCCTCCCTGCTCTGGGTGCCGTGCTGTGGCTGAGCCCTGGGAACAGCTGGAGAAGGGGGTGCCTCCAGGAAGAAACTGTGACTTTCGAAGGATGTTTTAAATATAGAGTGTGCCCTCAGTGACTCCCCCATCACCCAGGACTCTGGGCTGTGTGGAGGCAGCTTGTGAATATTCAGGACCCCATAGACACTCTTCTGTTTCCTCCCCTGCTCCTCGTTTTGTGCTGAGTCTTAAGTGAAATTGATCTCTTTTTTTTAAGGAAAAAGAAATCTGTCTTTTGTTCTTCTGCTCCCCCAGGGCCCCTCAGAAGAGGAGGCCCCCCGCCCGGTTTAAGGGGCACGCCTCAGAACCAATCGCTGCCTGGCACGGTTCCCTGGGTGCTGGGCTTGGGCCTGATGCCATGCGAGCAGATGGCCGTGATTGCTGGCAACCCGGAGACCCTGCAGGAGAGTCGCGTATGGGTGTTTACAGCATCCTGGTCCTGCCGAGAGCATCAAAATGGCAGACTGAGTGGCTCCTGGCCCACCCGGGGTGGGGGTAGGGGCGGTGCACATTCCTGAAAAAGGAGAAGGAGCCCCTTTCTTCTCCCAAGGAGAGCCCTGACCAGGGCCCAGTACCCAGCATCCAGTGTGGTGCTGCATTCAGGGAACAGCAAACCTTTCATTCCTGGGGTGCCATCCACTCTGCTCCTTCACTTCTCGCCTCCACCTCCTTCAAGCAAACTTCCTCAAGGTCTCCACGGCCTTACCCCTCTCAGCTGCCCCATAGGAGAGTCCTGCATTCATTTAAACAGATATGAGCACCTACTGTGTGCTCAAACAATGAGGAGCATGGTAGACACCCTCAAAGCCTCTTTCCTTGCTCAAAGCCTCCATCAGTTTATATTCAGTTATATGTGTGTTTGTGGCACAAATGCCTGTCCCGTCACCAGGCTGAACTCTACTAGGGTAGAGTCCTGGCACATAGTAGGTGCTCAACAAATCTTTGTTGGATTATTTAAGGGATCCTGCCCTCACAGAGACTGCAGTCTAATGGAGTTCTCTCTCTCCCCTCTCCCCTCCCTTACTCTGTTCCCCAGTTACACCAAAGCCCCCCGAAGGCAGAGGCCATGGCCTTTGCCTCCCCAAGATGCTGGCTACACAGTGACTCTTGTTATAGAGATCATGTGACTGTTGTGGAAATGCAGCTCCCTCAAAGGCCACATAAAAGTGCCCGAAAGGCAGGTTCTAGAGAAGATCTTTGAGACTGCCAACCCAAGCCTGCTGCACTGCTGCTGTCGCCCACAGTGGCCACCCTGGTCCTGCTCCTTAGATTGTTGTTCGAAGCTCTTCATGGTCCTCCTTGCATCCTCCCTCTTTCCCTTTTCATTCATTCAAAAATATTTATTGAGCACCTACCAAGTGCCAAGTCTTATCCAGGGGCTGAGGACAAGACGACAAATAAAATCACAAAATCACTCTTCTCATGGAGCTGGTGTTCTGTTGGTGGGATGGGTGTGGTGGAGACAAAGAGCAAATAAATGGCGGATGTATTATGTCTGCGGAGGAAATAAGAGCCAAGAAGGACAAAGCAGGGCACGGCAAAGGCAGGAATGGTGGGAGTGGGTAGGGATGGCTTCTCTGACAAATGGAGCAGAGATCTGAATGAGAGAGAGCATACTTGTGTGGCCATCCTGGAGAAGAACATTCTGGGCTGAGGGACCAGCAAGTGCAAAGGCCCTGAGGCAGGAGTGGGTTGGCTTCTCTGTATCTCATTCACTGCAACAAGCAGGGATCACGGATTCCAGTACCCATGGCTCCAGGTGATGATCAAGACAGAGGTGAGCCAGGCACCAGTGTGATGACAAATGCAACCGACACCAGATCTGTGTTAGTGAAGTGACAGGGAGCGATGAGGACTGTGGCAGCCATGGCAGGTCTGTAGCTGGCAGCTGACTGGTGACATGGGAATGCAGGCCTGGAACAACTAGAGCTGCTCATGTTTCGAGCAAAGCTAAAATCTTTCTCTTTTAAAATGTGAACTATTCCAACTTTGAAGTGTTGGAAGCTCTTTTAAAAATATTTTTTTAAAACTCTGCTCACGCCAAACAAAACTCAGTTACAGGCCAGATCCAGCCTGTGAGCAACCAGTTGGCAGCTTTGGATTCAGCTAGCTGTGAGGTCCCTACTGGGCATGATTCTGAATCATGGGTCCCAAGTCCAGTGGGCAGCCAGAAGAGAGGTGTTCAGTGGGGAGGGTCTGGGCAGGGCCAGGGCATCCTCTGGTCCTGACTGATGGGTCTAAGGTGACTGGGGGCCTGGTCCAAACACCTATCTCCAGGAACCCTCTCTCCCAGGCCCGCCCAAGTGAGAGTGGAGGCTGGCTGAGAGAGGGCACATCTGTGCCCCACTTCCTGGGGCAAGACCTCGGCTTCTCCCACTGATCCACTTTTTCTGGTCCCTGACAGGTTCCAGCAGCCAGCCAGTTGCAACCCCGCCTGAGGATGTGGGGATAAAGAGACTTCCGCTCCAGCTTTGTTGGGGACTGGCTGCTGAGTGTGACCGGAGGATCTTTGCCTGGTCCCCCACATCCCAGCCCCACTTGCTCGCAGCACAATTGGCAGAAGAGGCTGGAACTGCCCTCGTGGCCCCGCCTGCCCTGAAGACCGGTTTTCTCTGAGCAGCTTCATTAGGAATGATTTCCACATTGACAGACACCCGGGCCTCCCGGCACCTCCAGCCGGAGCCCTCTGCTGAGAGCCCCCCATTAATGCTAATGGAAGTCCCGTGGCTCGGCCAGGGCACCCCGCTGGAAAGAGGCCTCGGGACGCCCACCCACAAACATGACCTTTTCCTGTGTAAGAGACAAGATTCAAAATCAATCTGGCCCACAGGGCCTGCCCATCCTCACCACATGCGCCACTCAGGGAAGAGGCCATGGACCCCAGGACAGGCGAGGGTCAATACTGAATCTGGGAGAGCCCGGCTGGCTGGGCCAGCACACTTGAGGGGTTGCTGTCTGGCCCCACTGCTGAGCACCTTCCTGCAGAGACCACAGGGAATATATCTTGTCCCTCTATCTGTCCCCACCCAGCTACAACCAGCGCAGCAACAATGGCAAACACTCATAGGCAGAGCCAAGTTCCAGCCACGCTGCGGAAACTCCCCGCAGATTATTTCCAGCAGACTGGTGATAGAGGCACTGTGATTACCCCCATTCTGCACACAGGAAAACAGAGGGCAGGAGGCCTTTAAGGAACTTGCTCAAGGCGTGCTGCTGGTGGGTGGCGGTGCTGAGATTCTCACCCAGGGCCCGTGCTCGTCTCTGTGATGCTCCTTAATCCTCTCTTGTGTGCTCAGCAAACACCTGGCAGCCACTGCTCTGTGCTAGGCCTGTGCTGAAGGCACAGAGGTGAGTCACAGTTCCCATCCCCAGTAGGAGGGGATGCCATGAGTCCGTGCAGGTGGCACGGAGGCTGGGAGGAGGGAGGGCAGACCTCGTGTGCTGGGTGAGAGGGAGTGGTCAGGAAGGGCTCCCTGGATTGGGGGTCTCTGGACCGAGGGGCAGGAGCGCAGGACCAGGCCCTTAGTTTGTGTTTGGGGGCAGGTGCTCAGGTGCTCACATCTGGGCCTGTGTGCACATGAGTGGGTCCCACACATCTGGGTGCACGTGCGCAGACCTGGAGGCTGGTCTCCAGGCACAGTGTTACCAGGTGACCCAGGGACCCAGCTAAGACTCTGAGGGCAGCAAGAGGAGTAAAGAGGGGACCCGCCCTCCTTACAAAGTGGGGGCTCTTGGCTCCTTGGAAGCATGAAAGTTGCAGATGGAGTTGGATGTCATGGGGAAGGCCACCCGCACGTGAAAGGCACTGTCCCCACAGGCTTCCCTCTAGGCTTCAAGGGGAACAGGATTCAAGAGTCACACACTGGGGCCCTGAGCCGGATGTGGCCTTCAGCTGGCCTCTCCCTGGCCTGCATAAGTGCTGGTTAGTTTTTGCGGACTGAATGCCTTTAGGTGCGACCAGCCTTCTCTGACTGCCCACAGTCCCTACCCACCCATCTTGGCAACACCTGGCCCCAACCTCCTTTCCATGACCTGCCTGGCCTCTAAAAGCACTTGCTTTCCAGCCTTCTGCTTTAACAACTTCAAGTTCTTTGCAGAAGTATCTTCTCTTTGCAAACCCACCTTGTGATGGCCTCTCAGGGGAAAGCTCCGTGTGCAGCTACGCTAACATCACCTCTGTTTCTTTACCTTACAAAAGAGCCACTTCCTACCAGGGGTGAGGGTCATTCATTCTTTCACGCAGTAAAGATGTAGGGAATGTCTACTCTTTGTCAGACCCTGCTCCAGGTGCTGGGATTGGTGCACGAGCCATGTCATCGAGAAGCTCCACCCTCCCACACTCCCATCTGGGAGGTCCTGGACAGGTGTGGGGCCCGGCCTGCACGGTCAGTTCCCAAACTGCAAGCTCAGTCCTTACCTTGTGTTCTTGTCCCATCAGCTCAGCACCTAAAGCCCTACTGGGTCAGTTCAGGCGGGGTGGAGGGAGGAAACCAGCCAGCAGATGACTTCTGGTGGATCTGGCATTGGCCACTGGCAGCTGCTGGGGAGCAGGGCTGGGAGGGAGAAGGAACAGCCAAGGGAAGGGGTAGCATTATCCTCCCTGAAGTTCAGCCGGGCACAGTCACACAGCTCGGAAAGGATGGGCTTGACCCCATGTCTGCCTGATCCCAAGGCCAGTGCTGTTTCCACCATGAGGTCCAGACTCTCATCCTCCCTCCCCTTTCTCGAATCCTGCCTGTTCTCCACGTGCCCCTCCATTAAGCAGAGGCCCTGATTTTGGCCTTATTGAATTGAAGCTCTCCTTCCATGGCTGTGGGCACCTCAGAGCCTAAGCACGAGTGTTACACTGATGAGGATCCTATGTGGGGTGAGCTGGTCTCCTTCTTAATCCTAGGATGCCCCTTCATCTAGGGGTTGTGTCAGAGGCTGGCCCAAGCCTGGGTGCAATCAAAGGTGCTCGACCAATGTTTATGGCTAACTTGTGGATTAATTCGCTTGATTAGAAGCCGGCATTTGAGAAGAGGCTGGCGTAGGGAACAGACCTCTGAAATCAGCCAAGCATGGCCTCACTGTGTAACTGGCTCTGAGACCTTGGACCTGTGAGCCTCCACTTCTTCATCTGTAAAATGGGTTCCTTGTTCCTCCTTGCAGGTGGCTGTGAGGATGCCATGTAAAGTGAAAACACCCAGAAAGAGCTCTACAAATGCCCGTGTGGGCTTCTTCTCCCGGAGACCTGGAAGTATGGTGATGGCCAAGAGGGCGAGAGGGTGGGAGACGTGGTGCTGGAGAAAGGCCCATTTGTGAAACTGGGCCCTGAACAGGAGGCTGGGGAGCGGGTCTCCTGTGGATGCTAGAATTAGACAGCCTGTGGATGAGTCAGGCTCTTTGGGTTGCAAGTGACAGAAACACACACCCAGCTGCCTTCAGCCCAGAGGGGATTCACCAGCTCATGGAATGTAAGTGTCCAGAAAAGATCTGCTTCGGGAACAGCTTGACACAAGGCTCAGGTGGCCACACAGGCTCTAGTTCTTTCTCTTTCTTGGCTCTTTTCTTCCCTTCCCCCTGTCCTGAAAGTATTCCCCTCAAGCTCACGTAATAATCACTGGCAGCTCTGGGATGGCATTGTTCAAGGCTCCAAAACATGGAAAAGAAGCAGAGGCCTTGTCCAGCATCCCCAGGAAAGCTTTGAGTTGCTCTCTGATTGGACCAGCTCAGTCATAGGCCTAACCTACACAGTCACTTGGCCACCGGGTAGGATGTGCTGATTGGCCGGGACAGGTCATGTGCTTCTCTCGGAGCCAGCAGACATGGTGCAGCCCAGATCCTGGGGTCTGAGGGGGAGGGGTAGACCCCCAGTCAACCACGGGGTTGGGGATGCTGCTGTCTCTGGGCATAAGCACCACATGCACCACACTGGACTAATACAGCCTCTGCTCTCTGATGCTTTTGGAGTCATTCACCTTCCCCATGCAACTCCTACTTATCCTTAAAAACGCAGCTCAAGCCCTAGCTGCTGCTGGAAGCATCCCAATGCATCCACAGCCACGTTTCCCTCCTCTGAGCCTCTGTGGTTCAGGCAGCTGTGCCATACAACATGTCAGACTCTGGATTGTTACCGCTCCAGCGGAGCCGAAATCACGCCTAAGATTTCAGAGTATTAGCCTCCTATCAACCAAGATAGAGAAGAGCCGCCTGACAGCCAGCTGGGGCTCTGGGCCATAAGCAGTTCCGCGGGACACCAGAGTCAGGCAAGACTACAGAGGTCAAAGCAAAGACGGGACCACTCTGTATCACGTGAGATCGACCATATTATTAAAGTTCCTGTAAAACTTGATTATTACTATCGTTATTGTTATTATTTTTTTTGGTTGAACCATATAAAATTGCCATATTGGACCATTTTGATCAGTCAGAAAGCCAATTTCATTTGGTTCATCATAATACTAATTTTTAATTATTCAGTACCCATGATGCCCACCCAATTACAGAGCAGGCTGGAGCCTAGCCAGGGGCTCACATAAACTTGAGTGCCATCTCCCCATTCTACTGGTGGGGAGACAGAGGCTCAGGGACGGCGGGGACCTTCCCAGGCTGCACAGGTAGTGACAGAAGGGCAAGACCCTGGTGACCTCTACTCCCACCAAATGGAGCTCCTTGCCTGGAACCCAGCTCCCCCACATACAAATCCTGCTCCCTTCCCAGGCTCCCACCTCCTGATCTGCTGCCCGCCCCACTTCTCTGTTAACTGGAAGTGACTCATATTTCCTTACAAAAAGTGTTGCAAAAGCACCTACACTGTGCCAGGCACAGAGCATCAAGAGTAAACAAAATAGATGGGGTTCCCACCCACGATCAGTCAGTGGAGACAGAAAACCAAGCAGGTACGAAGTGCATGCACTCTGGATGATGATGTTCAGAGCAAGACACGGAGGGAGCCCCCCCCCCCCCGGGGAGAGCCGACAGGGAAGGCTGCCTCTCAGAGGGGGTGACATTTAAACTGCAACCTCCCTGCAGGTCCCTTGACACCTATCTTGCTTTTTTGAATCTGCTCTTTTGTTCTATCCTGACCTCTTGGCCCTTTCCTTGGCTGTGGGTCCCAGGAGGTTGACAATTGTCTTGAAACTGGAGCACTGAGGTTTCTGAGGAGCAAAAGCGGCTCATCAGGTTTAGAGAGCCCCACCTGCCCCACCCACCCGCCCCCCAATTCACTCCCACCTCCACTTCCTGGCAGTCCATGTAGGACTTTTATTTTAAGGGAAGACATATGAGTTTTGGCATTCATTTCCCTGGCCTTTGAGAAGCTAGAGCTGTGGAGTATGTCACAGGCTGGGTGGGGGTCTGTCCCAAGGGCAGGAGGACACAGGCCCCAGGGAAATCCCACCCCGTGAAGGCCTTTGGTGTTGCTGGCAGCATCAGGTGTCCATAGGAGTGGAAACTGCCGCTGACCTGGGTGCCTCTGTGCCCCTGGGGCAGGCGGGGGCGGGGGGGGCGGATCGCAGAGCTGAAAGGGATCCTAGTGAAGAGAAGGAGATGGGGTGGGCAGCAGAGGCCCAAGGCCACGGAGGTGATGAGGGCTGTGTTCAAGGGGGCCTGGTCGGTGCTGAGGGGTTTGCAGCTGCAGCTCATGGAAGCTGGCGGCAAGCCCCTGAGATAGGTTGTGTTATAATTCTCATTTCACAGATGAGGAGACTGAGGTCCAGCGACGCCGGAGGGTCCTGGGCTGGATTCCCCCGCCCTGGGCAGCCTGACTCCAGGGCCTGCGCTTTTAACTGCAACACCTGCCTCCAAACTCATCCACAGTCCAGGCCCTGCTGTCCAGTGCTGCCTCCTGGAGGCAATGAGTGTCTGCCACGGTCCCCTGACCCGATGGGGACAGACGAGCAGACAGCGCTGAGGATCTGCGCGGCTCTGCGCGTGTGCGCATGTGCGCATGCGCGCGTGGGGGGCGGGATTTCTGTCAGAATCCTCTCTGCCTCTTTCTCGTGTTCTCTCTCTTTGGGACCGGCAGTCACTCTCATCTCCGTCCTCCCTTGTCTCTCCACTTCTCTCTCTCCCAGTCTCTTTCTCATCTCTCATTCCCTATCAGGCTCCGCCTCTCTGTCCCTCTGTCTTTGTGAGCCTTTCTTGATCGTCTCTCACTTCATCCTTCTCCCGTCTTTGCCTGTTTCTCTCTGTCTCTCATTTACTGTGTGTCTCTGACTCTCCTTATTTCCTTCTCTCTCTCCCTCCCTCTGTCCCTCTGCCCTGGTCTCAGTTTCTCTCGGTCTCTGGTTCTCTGGGAGTCTCTCCTTGTCTGCCCTCCCCCTTCTCTCCCCCTCCACTCCCCCTCTCCTCCCCTCCTCTCCCTCCTCACCCCCCTCTCTCCTTCTCCATCTCTGACTCTCTCTGATGTTCTCTCTCAGTTTCTCTCCCTATTTCCCACACTCTGCCTGTCTCTGACCCCCAACTCTGACAGTGTGTATGGTTCATGGTCTGTCTCCGGGGCTCAGCAGGCCCAGCCCATTTGGCCTGGTGTGACCCTGGCATCACTGCACAGGGCAGGCAGGGCGGGGGCCTGGACCCTCTGGCTGGGAAGGCTGAGGCCCAGAGGGTGATGTGCCCCTGGTCGCTGGCTGGCAAGGGGAGGACCTGGTGAGGACTCAGCCTATGTGGTCCTGGAGAGTGTGGGCACCTGCGTCCAGGTGCTTGTAGCCCAGTTTGCTGTGTGGTGAGGATCCTGCCACACCTTCCCAGCTCCCCTCCTGGTACTGAACCTCAGCAGACACACACAGGTGCCCTCTCCTCATCCTGTGTCCTCTGGGCCCCTCTGTCCTGCTCCATGACACCCTCCTCTCTGAAAGGCTTAGCCGGAGGCTGCAAGAACTCCTGTCCTCCCTCCGGCCTTCAGGCTGGGCTGGGGGACTCTGAAAGATTAGTTGAGTCTTGCAGGGCCTTGAGGCTGGTGCCTGCTCTCGTCCTTCTAACTCTCCAACTTCCCCCTTTTGCTGGCTGGCATGACAAAGTTATTTCTGAGAAATATTATTCAATAAATCCTCCTAGAATGCCTGCCCTGTTAGAGCTGTGCTTGGCCTTGTCCAGTCAACTGCTCCTCAGGGGCCTGAGGATAAGAAAGACCATTTGAGGGGCAGGTAATGTGACTTTGGCCACAGGCATCCCACTAGGCCAGCCCTTTTTCACCTGGGTGAAGAGTTAACTTTCTGGGGCTGGGGGGCAGGGCCAAAAGAGGCCTCCTCCTGTGTCCTGGGAGGAGGCACCCTGTGAACCCCACCATTCTCTGTGTCTTGAAAGGACTCCAAGTTTCCTCAGTTTAAAGGAGAAGAAATGAGTTTCCAATTGGAAAACTTAATGGGTGTCCAGTGTCTGGGCGCCATTGTCAGCCTCGCAGCCCTGGTCAGGGGGACATGAAAGGTGTCTGGAGGGGATGACAGAGAGGCAGGCCACCTGGGCTCAGGCTGGGGACGCCCCGCCCTCACCTGCTTCAGAAGTCCCCTTGGAAGCTCTCAGGTAAAGCCCCTGCTCCCTCCCTTTATCCCAAACCTCTTTTTTGAGGTTTGGCTGCATTTTTGATCTTAACAAGATTTTTTTTTTTGGTCATCTTTGCCAGGGCTTTTACAATGAGATTTCCTTTTATTTTAAAAATGGTGGCTTTCAAGCCTTCTCTCATCTCTGATTGTTTCATGTTTGCGAGTTTCTGGAAGGTTTGGAGCCGGTCCCTGGGTGGGCGACTTCCCATCTGCTCCTTGCTCTGCTCGTGGGCTTGGAAGGGGTTGGGGCCTCAGAGCAGCGGCCTCCTTTTCGGCCCCCTTCCAGCTGCGCCAGCGCGATGGAGAAAGAGGCAGGGCTACCATCCGCCTGCCTCCCTGGAACTCCCTGCTCTCCACGCAGCAGGATACCTCCTGGTGGGAGGCAGGCTGCCTGAGTTCCAGCCTCAGCTGCCCCGTCTGTACAGTGGGAGCAGCAGCTGTGCTCTAAGACAATAGTAAAAGTACTTACTAACAGTACAAGTAACAGCACTCCACTGTACTATCAATAAGCACTTAGCAACACATGGTATGAGTAATAGCACTATCAGATGATACAAGGAAGGTGTCTGGCACAAGCCTGGCACCGAGCGGAGGATTAAGAAATGGTACCTATTATAAGAGGGCAAACCCTTGGCCTCCCAGACCTCTGAGGGCTGGCCCATAGCTCTCCATCCAGCCTTTTCCGCTTCTTGAACAGCTGCTCCCCACAGAGTACCAGTCCGGTGGCCTGACTCACCTGGTGCCTTCCCCATTCTGGATCTTTCCTGACCCTGTTCCTCCTCCCTGGGACCCTCTTCCACACTTCCTCCTCCTCCATCAAGGGTCTGAAAGCCTCCACCATCCCTCAGCTCAGTGCCACCCACTCTGAAACATGTGCCTTCACCTCCCCCAACGCAAATAAGAAGTAATCACGCCTTCTTCAGGGGTTGTATGATTGACTTTGGTTTGTATTTTACTTAGTGATACAGCAAGTGCTGGCTTGTTCCGACTTTAGAAGCAGGAATATTTGGATCTGAATCTAATTTTTGGTGGGTGCTAGCTTTCCCATTTCCTATCTGCACAACCACGCCTTAATCCCTCAGAGTCTCAGTTCCCTCATCTGAAGATGGGGTTGGCTATATTCTCCACAGCATAAGCTGCAGGAGAGTGTGGCTTTTGGTTTCTTCCACTCTGCTGGTATTTCCAGCAGAAGTTCATAGCAGGTGCTCAACAAATGACTTACCATAAATGAGCGGTCACTGGGTTTGTAAAATTCTTAACTATTAAATAAATATTGCTCAATTGATGGCAACCCTCTTTATCATGTCCATTATTAGTATTTTATTTTTTTATGGAGGTACTGGGGATTGAACCCAGGACCTTGTGCATACTAAGCCCACGTGCCACTACTGAGCTATGCTCACCCCTCCATCTTGTCCATTATTATTGAGAAACTTATTCATTCACTCATTTATTATAGGCTGCACAGACTGAGTGGCTGCTGTGTACAGGGCTCTGGGTCAGGCACAGGAGACCTCCGGAGGAATGGGGGCGTTTCCGCCCTTGCAGGGGTCCACTGACAAGATGATCTGTAGGCAGAATGATGCTGTCTCATGCACAACAGCGATGGGCCTGACTCTCTCATCAGTTCAGAGGCTGTATGGCATTTCTCTTGTCCATTGACTCTGTAGGACACAGCCCATGTTCTGCACACACTAGAAGCCTAGTAAAATGCCCCTGCACTGAATTAAGATTGATCCAACTTTCTGAAAGTTGCCCCCCAACTCAGCCAATCCCCAGTGCCTTGTAGCCAAAAGGCAGCTCTCCACTCTATCCTGAAGCTTTCTTTTGTAAGTTCAGCTGCCCCAGAAAACTCAAAGTAGGTGTGGATTTGGAGGATGCACACATAGTAACAACTTTTTAGCTCGCTGGCCATCAGATGATCTTTCTGCCACTTCCTCTTCTCTTTTGCTTTTCGCATCCTTTTATTCCCCCTAGAAAGCAGAACATAAGGCTGACACATCACTTTGGTGTCCCCCAAAGTGAGAATTTTCAGATGCTGCTTTCAAAATCCAGCTCAGGGCCTCCCAGGAGCACCTCAGCCATGTGCCCATGAAGCCTACATTGTGATATGCCTGGATCTGCATTTTGGAGCCCTCTTCTGCAATCAGCTGGGGTCTTAGCTCCCATTCCAGCACCAGTTTCTCATTTCCCACCTCCATGTCTTTATCTGTCTTGCCCATTGAACTTTCAAAGCTTCCATCTCCTTCTCATTATTCAAGTTGATGGTGGACATCTCCCATTGCTTTGCAGCCTCCTTTCCCCTTTACGGGATCAAACACACTCGTTCTGCTTATCTTCCTTTGGGGAAACCATGCTCTCCCTCACTTCCAGTCCTTGGGCGTTAGGTGGGATGGATGTTACTTGCTGGCTCCAGGGTGGAACATGTGACCCAGGGCTGACTAATCAGAGATCAAATCCTTTCGATCATTTGATTGGCTTATGGATGCCCACATGGTACAAGAGAAGCCAATCAGGCCCAGTCACCAACCACTTCCCATTCTAGGAAATACACCCTCGCTGCCACTGGCTGCCGAAAGGGGAGGGTAGAAGCTGGTTCCTGGAAGGGAGGCTGAAGAAGATGTGGAGACCAGATGGGGAAAGGAGAGTTCTTTAAGTCACTGTATTCTGCTAGTCCTACCTACTTCTGGACTTTCAGTTACAGAACCCAGTGATTTCTGCATTCACACACGTGCGTGCGCCTGCGTGCACACATGCACACCTGCCTTTTTTCCCCCCAAGCCGCTTGGAATTAGATTTTCATCCCTTCCGATAGAAATATCTAACCATTTGCGGGAGGCTCCAGTGGATCTGAAACTCTAAGCCCCGGAAATGGGAAGACAGGGAAAATGGCCCCCAAGACCCCTTCCACAGTGGGATTCCAGGTCCAGCTGCCTTTTTAAACAAACCATCCTCTGCCTTTCTCTTTGGCCTTGCCTGGTAGAGAGAGGGACCTGTCTCCTCCTTATCTGAGCTGAGAGGGGGACACCACAGAATGAGGAATCCCAAACGAACTTCTCTTCTGCTCTGGGGACCAGGGGGCACTCTCCTTGGGTTTCTATATTGTTTTACCTTTTATTTTTATTTTTTTCAGATTTACCTTCCTAATTAGGTTTTGTGCAAGCAAATATATTAGGATTAATTTGTAATCCTTGAGCTCACAGAGAGTGAGGGTGGGACGGCCCCGGAGCAGGCTGGGAGCCGAGAGGAGGTGTTTGCTGAGGGAAATCCACAGAGTCAGGGAGCACGTGGGTAACGAGGTGTTTCAGGTGTGTCCTTTATTCATTTGTTTGATCTGTAATTATGAATTATTAGTTATGCACCAGGTATTGGCAAATAAGACAAGCTACCTGTTTTCCCAGGTCCTCAGCAGAGGGAAGAGACAAGTCGGCTGGACAGATCAATCTGGAGGGGACAGGTTGGGCTTCTGGGTCGCTGGGGTACAGTGGGAAGTTGCGTCCTGTTTCCTGAGGCTGATACCTCGCTGTCCCAGCCTGGCAGGCGGAAGGGGCTCTTTCAAGAAGGGTGCTCCATGCCCCCTTTGCCTGTGTGTGGCCTCCCAATTCAGCACATGAGCTCACCCCCTCCCCAAGGCACAGCCAGGCTTCCCAAAGCCCACCTTCCAAGCTAAGTGGTGGGCAGTAGTACCTCCAGGCTGTTCCGAAGCTGACATCCCTCAACCCTTCCAACCATCCAGGTGGGAAAAAGCCTTGTTCACTAGTCCAGACTCCCCCTTTCCTTGGGGTGAGCACCCTTGGAGTCCTCAGCATCCTTCCAGCCAGGAGTTGTGGTCAGGACCCTGTCCACTTGCCAGGCCCTATGTCTTAGGAAGGAAAAGGACAAGTGTCAGTTCTCCCTTTCTCCCTGGCTCCAGGGCAAATGTGTCCACAGCATGGGAGATGGGGGGTTGGGAGATGGGGGAGGTGGGGGTGACGGAGAGGGAGGTGTGGAGGGGTAGCTCAGTCAGGTCCCAAAGGTGTGGCCACATTCTTTCCCCAGCCCTGGATGCCCACTCGCTGGACACTTGCCCACCCAAGGAGGCCTCTTGAAAGGCCCCTTCACGAACAGAGAAGACAGGCTGTGAGACGGCTAGTGAAGCATCCCTGCAGCTTGCACACAGCTTGGCCGTGTCCGCCCTGCAGCTTGGGGCCGAGCCTCTGAGGGAGCAGGCCTCTCCGAGACACAGCCGAGGGGCTGCCCAGGCCTCCCCTGGGCCCGCATTTCTCCCATCCAGTGGAAGACGAGCTCTGTTCCAGAAGGCTGGGTGCCACCACTGCTGCCTTGGGACTGGAGAGCTTTCTAAGCTGCTGCACCTGGGGTGGCTACAGGCCAGGGGAAGAGTGGGCCCCAAGGGTGGTGAAGGGGACTCAGACCTTCCCCTGGTGCACGGGAGCCTTTGGATGGGGGATGTCTCCTTCAGGAAGAGCCTGGAGCCACCTGCCCTTCATTTTTCCTGTAATTATCACCAATGAATGGCCATTACAGGGTCCAGAGCTCTCCGGATCTGCCCTGAAATTAAAGTCCAGCATCCTCAGGGTGGGTGAGAGGAAGGATGCTTACAGCCCATCGCCCTCTCGCTGAGGGGAGTTTATGTCTGTTAGTAACTGTAAATGGTGAGTTGAGTGGGGCTTAGATGGCACCACTAGAGCCTCTGTCCTCTGCCCAAGGCCTCTGCAGGCTCATTAGCAGACGCTGTGCTGTGCGCAGGCAGGCTACGGGGGTGATGGGGGTGACTCATGCCTCCTGGTGGGGGTTGTCTTTCCCCACACACACCCAGGCCTGGGACAGTGCAGAAGGCTCAGCTTGGCTGCCCAGGGACTTGGGGAGTGACCGCAATAGAGGCGGGGAAGAGGGGCTTTTGCAGCTGCCAAGGGGCATCAGCAAGGCTTGGCTCAGCTTGGGGTGAGGGTCACACCACAGCAGAACTGAGAACGTCCTGGGAAGTCTCTGAACCTGACCTCCCGCTTTAGACCTGGGGAAACTGAGGCTCCCCGGTTTAGGGGGTCAGGTCAGGGATCAGCCCTGCTTCCTGCCTGGGTGAGGAGAGAGCTCCAGGAAGGAGGGGCTCTCAACGCTGGCTGCACTGTGGTCTCTCCTGGGCAGCTTTGAGCAATGCAAGCCTGGGCCCTGCCCAGAGATCCCGGGTCATTGATGGGGTGGGGCTAGGTCATGGGTCTCCTTTACAAGCCTTTACTATGGTACGTGCTGAGGTTGAGAACCACGGGTGTTGCACAGGGTGGGTAAAGGGAGTTTCTCTGCCCTGAATTGACATTGCTAATGTGTGATGTGACCTGTGTTTGCCAGATCACACCGCCCAGGGCCACAAAGGGGCGTTGACAACAGTGATTTATATTTACCTGGTTTTTGCTCTCACCTGATATTGCAGGACTCCCAGAACCCCGTCAAACTGTCACTCAACTGTTTTGAGGACCCTCTGGGCTTGTCTCATGTGGGTGCATAAACAAACCTGTCAGCCACCAAGTGGCAGGGATCAGGCCTGTCTCTTCTGCTTTGGAGGCATCATCTGCCTAAGAGGCTGTTTGGAGTGACCCAGCCCTGCATCTGGAAGCCCTGCCCTTCAGTCCTTTGCTCTCTGTGCCACCACTGGATCCTGCCCCTTTTAGGCACCATGGTGTCAGCTAGACACATCTTAGACCCTCTGCTTGATCTGGCCACCTTGATTGGGCTGACCCCCATAGCCACCTCTGAGCTTCACGCCTTCAGTGCTGATGGGCTGAGCTCGCTCTGCCTACAGCTCCCCCCATTTTGGATTCCTCCCAGCTCTGAGCTACAGTGGGAAGAATTCTCTTCTCCTCCATTCTCTGCTGTTCTCTGTCACTGGTCCCGATGTCTTTTGAGTTTCAATAAAAACCATTCTTTTCTCTCTCCCAAGAATTTGGAACATAACTCTAGGGGATGTGGTCAGGAGAGAAATCTACATGCCAGACACTAGCATCCTGGCCCCCTCCATACCCCATGCTCAAACCTTGGCTATAAGGCTAAGCTGGGCTGCCTGGCTCTCCCTTTAGAAGGAATTCAATTCAAGGGGCTCCTCAAATCATCCTGCAGGTGGACTTCTGATCTACCCAGAGCCCAGCTATGTCTTGCTTCCATCAGGAGATATGATTTAGGTTCAAGCTGTCCCTTCAAGATCCCTATCTAGTTTGTATCATTGCCCATTTCTGCCACACCTTGTGCAGGCCCTTTCCATCTCCTTATCCTGCCCTTATCCACAGGCTGGCTGTGTGGACTTGCAGGTAGCAATGATCACACTCTGAGGAAGGAGAGGGTGTCCCCCAGCACACCTCTCCACAGTACCAGGTCCTATGAGGATGGTGAAAACGCATGAAAATTCCCCTCCACATCTTTGCATCCCTGTATTAGTTTCCGGAGGCAGCTGTTACAAATTACTACAGTCTCGGTGACTTAAAACAGCGAGAATTTATCCTTGCACGGTTCTGGAGGCCAGAAGTCCAGAGTCAAGCTGTCAGCAGGGCTGTGCTCCCTCCAGAGGCTCTAGGGGACAACCCATTCCTTGTCTCTTCCGGCTTCTAGTGGCTCTGAGTGTTCCTTGACTTGTGGCCACATCGCTTCGCCCTCTGCCTCTATGGTTACATGGCCTCCTCCTCTCCTTTGCGTGTCTCTCAAAAAGACACTACACGTTGCATTTAGATGCACCTGACTGATCCAGGATGCTCTCCTCATCACGAGATCCTTAACTTCATTATGTCTGCAAAGAGCCTTTCCCCAAATCAGGTCTATGAACAGATTCCAGGGGTCGGGGGGTGTAGACATATCTCTCTGAGGGCCGCCACTCAACCGACTCGAATATTCTTTAGTTCTATCAGCAGATACAAGGGTGGGGGGGACACCACCCTCGTAGACAGACAAGACATTGGACCATCTAACAAAGGGGAATCCAGGTGAGACTTTGACTGGTGATATGGTGCCTCCTGACCGCGCAGAGCCTGCTTGGAGGAGGAAAAGTTAGGTCTGCTTTGGGGCTTACTTCTAACGCTCCCTCCGGTTCATCTCCCCACTGTCCCGTTTGGTCTTGATTACCTGAATTTTTCTGTGATCGCAGAAATCTGTCATTGTGCCTTGCCCGACATCTGAAACAGCAAGTGGCCTGCCTGGCATTGAAAAGGAAAAAGTTTCTGGAGGACCCACCTGGGGCTAGAAGCCTTGAAGTGCTGTGGGTCTGGGGCTTGTGAAGGGAAGCTGCGATGGGGGAGGGCTGGGTGAAGGCAGGGATGGTCTCCTGAGTCGACCCCGGTCCTCAGGGGGTGGGGGAGATGGGATGTAAGGGGGGGACATGCAAGTTGCCTACCCTGGGCACTTGGGGTCCTCTCAGGCCCCAACTGAGAAGCCCCTATTGCCGCCTTTCCCGAGCCCCCAGGCCTGAAAGCTTGAGGCCCGGGGAGAATAAAACCGCCTGGGCAAAAAGGCTCCAAGGCAGTTCAAAGACAGAGAGAGACTGGGGATGAAGTTTTCAAGCCACATCCAAGGGGAGGGCTTTTCATCTGCCAGCCTTTGAATTGGGAATCAAGGCAGCAAAGTTACTACCAGGTTAAAGTTTAAATGGCACAGAAAGGGGAGACGGGAAGATGAAACAACGGCCGTCTGGCCAGGGGAACAAAGCCGGAGCCCAGCCTGGGCGCCCGGCCGCAGAGGCGCTGAGTTGCAGCAGTCCCAGCCAGGAGGGGCCCTGACGCGGCCATTGTTCGGCTTAAGAAGGAAAGTAATTGAAAGGAAAGGTGAGCCAAGGAGAGGCGGCCTGTGCGTGCGACTGCCTGGATCGTCAGAAAATAATTTAAAGGGAACAGGCCTATCAAGCAGTTTCTCTTATGGAAATGCCATCATTGAAGAGAAAGGAAGGGGAGGGTGGGGGAAGCCTTTTCATTCTTTGAAAAAAAGTGAGGTTTTTTTTTTTTTCCACTCACCAAGTGCAGACTTGAATATTATTTGAAATCCCTTCGGTTTGCAAACTTGCTTTACTTCCTAACTGCCTGGGCTGGGGGTCCTCTCCAGAACGAAGGGGTTTTGGGGGAGTTGGGAGTTTTGGAGGGACCACATGGTTGCATCTGTGGAGGCATTTCATTCTGAGACAGCTCCCTGCTTCCCCGGGAAGCCCAGCCCTTGTTCAGCCTCCTCCCAGGTTCTGCCTGTTCCCCTTGAATCTGAATTGCCTTTAGTGGCTGCTTAACTGGCTACCAACTGTAATTTCTGGGGTCTTGAAGGCAAGATCAGGTGAGTTAGCATCCTGCCCTAGGGGGCACAGGTGCACCCATACCTTTCTAGAAGAAATTTCTTTGTCCCCATCTGACTGGACCCAAGAGGAACACCCCCTTATAACAGTGTTTCAGTCTTCCGGAGCTAAAACACATTAAAAAATGTCAACATTAATCAAGCGCTTATTCTGTACCAAGTAAAGTCTAGTGAGTAAAACGTAGGTCCCTATGTTTAGGAACCTACAGTCTAACTGAGGTGGTGAGCAAATAAGCAATAAAAATACAGACTGATAAGAACTACGACAGAGGAAAAACATTGTGGCTGTGGGGGTCCCATAGCAGGATTGCTGAACCTGGTCTATGGGCCATCAGGGAAGGCTGCCTGAAGGAGGTGACATTTGAGCTAATTTGTGAAGATTCATTAGCTGTTAGTATGGGAGCTTCTACTTCCAGACAAGATGGAGTAACATGGACTAGATTTACCTCTTGCCTGAAACAACCAAAAAACTGGCCAAAATACATGAAACAATGGTTTGCAAGATATTGGACATTGAGACATTAAGGGCAGTTTTCCCTGGGAGATGGGAACCAAAAGAGGTGAGCCCTATGATTGCTCCAACTTACTGCCTTGAGAGAGTTTCCAGGCTATGGTGCAAGGAGGGAGAACCTGGGGGAAATTGGTAGATGCCCTCTGTTGAAGAGACAAAGCTGAGAGTCTGGAGGCCACAGTGGCTGGTGCTTGCAGAAGAGAGTATCTGAAAGGAGAAAGCCACACAGAGAGAAAACTGGTGATCTGCAGGGGCCCCTCCCCGAGTATCCAGCAGAACATCAACCAGCACACGCACGTGGGGAAGGTAACTGAGATGTGGGAATGAACCATCCAAAGGGTCAGGGTGAAGAGTACTCGAACTGCATCCAGGATAAAGTACAAGATTATCTATAGGAACAAATATGCAGCATGCAGAAAGAGAAAATTTATTATTTCTGGCATCCATTCACAAATTACCAGCCACATAAAGAAGCAGGAAACTATGACCCAGGATGAAGAGAAAAGTGACTCAGTCAAATTGACCTAAAACTGGTGCAGATGTTAGAATTAGCAGGTAAGGAAATTAAAACAGCTCTGATGATGATTCCATATGTTCAAAAGTTAATTAGAGACATGGAAGGCATGAAAAAGACCCAGATCGAACTACTAAAAATGAAGACTACAATGACTGAGACTGAAAAGTGCACTGGGTGGGATTAATGGAGGCTACCCATTGCAGAATAAAAGGTTAGTGAACTTAAATGTGGAGCAATAGAAATGCTCCAAAATGAAACAAAGAGAAAAAATAAAAATAAAAAGAAAGACAATAAATAACATAAATGAGTTGTGGGACAGTATTCAGTGGCCTAAAATACACATAGAGTTCCTGAAGGAGAAGGTGGGTACAATAAACACAGTTGAAGTGATAGTAGCTAAAATTTCCCCAAATTTTATGAGAACTATAAACTCACAGATCCAAGAAGCTCAATGGACTCCAAGCACAAGAAACATTAAGAAAACTACACCAAAGCACATCATGACCAAATTGTTCAAAATCAGTCTTAAAGAGAAAGATTTTAAAGGAGCCAAAGGAAAAGAAAAACACACTATGTATGGAGGATTACAGCAGATTTCTCACCAGAAATAATGCAAATTAGAAGACAGTGGAGCAACATCTTTAAAACATTGAAAGACTCAACTCAGAATTTTATGCCTAGTGAAAATATTTTTCAAAAATGAAGGCAAAACAGAGGGCAGATTCTGAAAATATGGTGGAGTAGGAAGCATCAGAAAGCTGTTTCTCCACCTAGGCAACAATTACACTGGCAAAATATGTCTAATGTAACTATTTTGGAACTCTGGAGTCTATTGAAGGCTCTCAACTTCCAAGAAAAGGTGTGGATGGTAAACTGTAGTTAATTTCAGTCAGTTTCAGCTTGTAGCATGGTAGCAGCTATCTCTCATGCCTCTGCAGCCATGCACATGTTCCTGGAGCAGCTTGAATGCAGTTTGTGGAAACCAGGATGGGCAAAAAGGATCCTGTCCTCCAAATAATGGGAATCTGTGCTCTGATTGATTGCTGATTGCTGATTGCTGCTTTTAATCACAGAGGTGCAGACAAAGAGGTGGACAGCCATTTTTATTGCACCTTTTCCATTGTGACAAGCACCTCCCCCTCCAGCTGAAGTGACTTCCAGGGGATTTAAAGGGCCAACACCCTTCCTACATTCATTTTTTTCCCCTTTTTTTGGAGCCTGACATTAAAATCTTGAATATTCATAAGCAATTGCACATACAGGAAAAATTAGAACATGACCACACATGCCTAGGGAGAGACTCCAGAAATACCTGGGAAGACCTTAAATTTTCATCCCAGGCTGATCCTTGGTACAGAGATAGTCTACAATAATAATTTTTAAAATAATGAACAAAATAATGGCAAAAAACAGCAAACTCTGAGGAAGGGAGAGAATCTGATTTCCACAGTTACTACATGATAAGATTTAAACACCTAGTTTTCAACAGAAACATTCCAAGGCATTCAAAGAAACAGGGAAGTATGATCTGTTCAATGGAAAAAAGAGAAGTCAATAGAAACTGTCCTTGAAAAAGATTTGAAAGCAGATCTACTAGAAAAACAGTATAAAACAACTGTCATAAAGATGTTCAAAGAATTAAAGGAAGATGTGGAGAAAGTCAAGAAAACAACGTATAAACAAAATGGAAACATCAAAAAGAGACAGAAAACCTAAAAAAGGAAACAAAAAGAAATTCTGGAGCTGAAAAACACAATAACTGAAATGAAAATTTTACTGGAGGGATTCAAAGGCAAATTTGAGCAGGCAGAAGACAGAATCAGCAAACCTGAAAATAGGACAATGGAAATTATTGAATCTAAGGAACTGAAAAAAAAAAAAAAGATTGAAGAAAAGTGAACAGAACCTAGAGGACCTGTGGAATACGATCAAGCAGACCAACATACACATTGTATGTGAAAGTCCCAGAAAGAGGAGATACAGAGAAGCAGAAAAAATATTTGAAGAAATAATGACTGAAAACTTCCCAAATTTAATGAGAGATATGAATATAAACATCCAAGAAACTCAACAAACTCCAAGTAAGATGAACTTAAGGAGACCCACACAAAGACACATTGTATTCAAGCTTTCAAAAACAAAAGCCACAAGAAGGAGGTGAATCATCACATACAAAGGATCCTCAGTAAGAATATCAGCAGATTTCTCACCAGAAACTTTGTAGGCGAGAAAGCAGTGGGCTAATAGAGTCAAAGTGCTAAAAGAAAAACTGTAAACTGAGAATCTTCTATCTGGCCAGAGTGCCCTTCAAAAGTGAGGGAGAAATTTAGACATTCCCAGATGAACAAAAATTGAGGGAGTTTGTTTCCATTAGACTTGCCTTGCAAGAAATGCACAAGGGAATCCTGCAAGAAGTAATAAAAGGACACTAGACCATAACTTGAAATTATATGGATAAATAAAGATTTCAATAAAGGTAAATATATAGGAAATTATTAAAGCTAGTATGATTTTTTTTATAACTACCTGCTGTTTTATGCATGATTTAAGAGACTAATACATTTGAAAAAACAAAGGTAGTATTATTACAACTTATTGTAACTCCACATTTTGATTTCTATGTAACTTAAGAGACTAATGTATTTAAAAGAATTATTAGCTTATGTTTTGGGGCACACAACATTTAAAGATGTAATTCTGTGATATCAGCAACCAAAACGGGTGGGGCTGGAGTTGAAAAGGAGCAGAATTTTCATATGTTATTGAAGTTAAACTGGTATAAATTCAAACTAGAGTGTTAACACTTTCAGATGTTAAATGTAATCCCCATGGTAAACACAAAGAAAATAGCTATAGAATATGCACAAAAGAAAATAAGAAAGGAAGTCAAATATTTTACTACAAAAATCAACTAAACCTTCAAGAAGGGCAATGCAGGAAATGAGGGACACCCTTACACCTTCCCCCCAAAAAACCGTTAAGTCTTCTAGAAAACTAAAAGCAAAATGACAGAAGTAAATCCCTCCTTGTCAGTAATCACTTTAAATGCACATAAATGGAATTTTCAGTTAAAAGGCAGAGATTGGAAGAGTGGATAAAAACACAGGATTCAACTATATGCTCTCTATGAGACACTCACCTTAGATCGAAAGACATAAAAATAGATTGAAAATGAAAAAAAAAATATTCCATGCAAATAATAAGCAAAAGAGAGCAGGGGTGGCCATACTAATATTGGACAAAATAGATTTAAAAACATAAAAGATTATGAGAGAGAAAGAACTACATTATGTTAATAAGAGGTTTAATACTGCAGGAAGATTTAACAATTATAAACATTTACGTACCCAACAACAAACCATCAAAATATATGAAGCAAAACTGATAGAATTTAGGGGAGAAATAGAAAGCTCGACAATAATGGTTGGAGACTACAATAACCCACTCTGGTCAGTAATGGATAGAAAAGCCAGACTGAAGATAAATAAGGGAACACAGGACTTCAACAACACAATAAACCAACTAGATACAACAGACATACACAGAACACTCTATCCAATAACAACAGCATATACATTCTTCTAAGTGTACATGGGACATTTTACAGGATAGACCATATGTTAGGTGACAACTTAAGTCCAATAGATTTTGAAAGATAGATATTATACAAAGTATATTCTCTGACCACAACAGGATGAAGTTAGAAATCAACAACAGAAGTATGACTGGAAAATTCACAAGTTTGTGGAAATTAAACAACATACTTAAACAGCCAGTGGATCAAAGGAGAAATCACAGGTGAAATTAAAAAAATACCTAGAGACAAATGAAAATGAAAACACAACATATTAAAACTTATGGAACACAATGAAGACAGTGCTAAAAGGGGCAATTTATAGCTATAAATGCCTGCATTAAAAAACAAGAAAGATCTCAATTCAACAAGCAACTTAGCTTTACAACTTAAGGAACTAAAATAAGAAGAACAAACTAAAGCCAGCAGAAGGAAGGAAATAATAAAGATTAGAGCTGAGATAAATAAACTGAAAAATAGAAAAACAATAGAGAAAAATCAATGAAACCAAAAGTTAGTTCTTTGAGAAGATCAATAAAATTGATAAATCTTTATTCCAATTGACTAAGAAAAAAGAAAGAAGACTCAAAAACAACTAAAATCAGAAATGGAAGTACAGACAGTACTATTGATTTTATGGAAATAAAAAGGATTATAAAAAAACAACTTGCAAGAAAGAACAATTATACACCAACAAATTGGATAATCTACACGAAATGGACAAATTCTTAGGACCACAAACCTACTAAGAATAAATCACAAAGAAATAGAGAATCTGGATAGACTATAACTGTTAAGGAGATTGAATCAGTAATCCAAAATCTCCTGACAAATAAAAGTCCTGGACCTGGTGGCTTCACTGGTGAATTCTACCAAATGTTTAGAGAGGAACTAAGAACAATATTTCTCAAACTTTTCCAAAATATTGAAGAAGGGTGAATACTTCCTAACTCATTCTATGAGGCCAATATAACTTTCATACCAAAATCAGACAGACACTACAAGAAAACTACAGACCAATATTCCTTATGAACATTGATGCAAAAATCCTTGACAAAACACTAGCAAGTCAAATTCAGCAGCATATCAAAAGGATTATACATCATAACCACGTAGGATTTATTCCTGGAAATGCAAGAATGATCTGACATATGATAACAGGTTGACATGATACACCCCATTAACAGAATGAAGGAAAAAAACCCACGTAATCCTCTTAATTGATGCAGAAAAAAAACATTTAACAAAATTCAACATCATTCCTTGATAAAGACATTCAGCAACCTAGGAATAGAAGAAAACTACCTCAACATAATAAAAGCCGATCTGAAAACCCACAGTGAACATCAAACTCCACTGTGAAATCCTGAAAGCTTTTCCTCTAAGATCCAGAACAAGTCAAGGATGTCCACTTTTGCCACTTCTATTCAACATAAGACTGGAAGTTCTAGCCAGAGCAATCAGGCAATAAACAGAATTAAAAGCCATCCAAATTGGAAAGGGAGAATTGAAATGACCTCTGTTCATACATGGTATGATCTTATATGTAGAAGATTTTAAAGATTCCACAAAATAGTTAAAACTAATAAATGAGCTCAGCAAAGCAGCAAAATATAAAGTCAACACACAAAAATCAGTTGCTTTTTTAATACATAACAATGAACAATCTGAAAAAGAAATTATAAAATAATTCCACTTACAATAACATCAGAAGGAATAAAATACTTAGGAGATAATTTAACAAAGAAGGTAATAGATTTGAACAATGAGAACTAGAAAATATTGCTGAAAAAAATTAAAGTAGAATAAATGAATGGAAACACAGCTTGTGTTCATGGAAGGCAATATTATTAAAATGGGTTTTAAAATTAAAACCCAAAGCAAATCACAGATTTAATGCAACCCCTATCAAAATTCCAATGACTTTTTTTTTTTGAAGAAATAGAAAAACCCATACTAAAATTCATATGGAATCTGAAAGAACCCTGAATAGCCAAACAATCCTGAAAAAGAAGAACAAAACTGGAGGACTCACAGTTCTTTATTTCAAAACTTACTTCAAAGCTATGGGAATTAATACATTGTGGTGTTGGCGTAAAGACACTTATAGACTGAAGGAATAGAATAGAAAACCCAGAAATAAGTCCTTGCATATATGTTCAAATGATTTTTGACAAGGATGCCAAGACCATTAAATGGGGAAAGGACAGTCTTTTCAACATATGGTGCTGGGAAAACTGGATGCAGGCAAAAGAATGAAGTTGGACATCTACCTAACACTATATAAAAATTAACCCCAAATGGATGAAGGACTTAAACATAAGACTTAAAACAATAAAATTTTTAAAAGAAAACATAACACAAAAGCTTCACATCACTGTATTTGGCAATGATTTCTTGGATCTAACACAAAAGGCACAGGTAACAACAAAAGAAAACAGTAAATAACAAATATCGGAGAGGGGGTGGAGAAATTGTAATCTTTGTGCACTGTTGGTAGGAATATAAAAGGTTTCAACTGCTGTGGAAAACAATCTGGTGATTCCTCAAAAATTAAAAATAGGATAACCGTATGACCCAGCAATTCTGCTTCTGGGGAATACAACCAAAAGAATGGAAAGCAGGGTCTCAAAGAGATATTTGTATACTCATGTTCTTAACAGTGTTATTCACAGTATCTAAAACATGGAAGTAATCCAAGGGTCTATCAATGGACAAATAACTAAGAAAATGTGGTAAATCTACAATGGAATATTATTCAGCCTTAAAATGAATGAAATTCTGATATATACTACAACATGGAATAATCTTGAAAACGTTACACTAAGTGGAATAAACCAGCCACAAAAAGACAAATACTGTATGATTCCACTCATATGCAGTACTTAGAGTAGTGAAAATCATAGAGACAGAAAGTAGAATGGTGGTTGCCAGGGGCTAGGGGCAAGGGGAATGCAAGGCTATTGTTTAATGGGTAGAGTTTCAGTTTACAAGATGAAAAGAATTCTGGAGATGGATGACGGTGACAGTTGCACAACTTTACGAATGTACGTAATATCACTGAAATGTACACTTGAAAACAGTTAAGATGGTGAATTTTGTGTTATGTGTATTTTACCACAATAAAAAAAGAAGGCAAAAATAAAAAATATTTTAGATACACAAAAGCTTAAGGGTTCAATTTTAAATACAAAAAAGGTTAAAAGTAAAAGGATACAAAAAGGTATACCATGCTAACACTAATGAAAAGAAACTAGACAAGATGAAATTTTAGATAAAGAAATAGTACAACTATACAGAGGGTTCCTTCATAAATAAAGAGTTCAATACATCAAGAAAATGTAACAATTCTAAATTTTCTTACACTTATTAACTGAGATTCAAAATTCTTGAAGCAAAAACTCAGAATCACAAGGGGAAATAGACACATCTAAATTATAGTCAGAGATTTCAGTACTACTCTGTCAATTTTTAATACAATACATATACAGAAAATTAGTAAGTGTATGGAAGATTTATACATTACTTTGCAAGGCCACGTGGAACACTGGCCAAGATAGATCATATTCTGGGCCATAGAGTAAGTCATGATAAATTTAAAAAGATTTGTCATACAATATATTTTTCTGATCATAATAGAACTAAATTAGAAATAAATAACATAAAGATCTTTGAAAAGACCCTGAGTATTTGGAAACAAAATGACACAATTCTAAATAACCTATGGCTCTAAGAAGGAAACAAGGGGAAAAAAATACAAAGTATTTTTTTTTCTGTAGGAAAATGATGACTATATCAAAAGTTGTAAAATATCTCTAAAGCAGTACTTCAGGAAAATTTATAATACTAAATGTCCACACTAGGAAGGAAGAAATTTCTCAAATCAATGACGTAATCTTTTACCTTAAAAAACTACAAACAGAAGAGCAAAATAAGCTGAAAGTAAGCAGAATAAAGCAAATATAAAGATCAGAGTGAAAAATCAATGTAATAGAAGTAGAGAAAATAGATGAAACCCAAAGCTAGGGCTTTCAGAAGATCAATAAAAGCAGCAAACCTCTACTCAGACTGATAAAAAAGAGAGCGAGAGAGGACAGAAATTAGCAATACCAGCAATGAGAGAATTAGCATCTCTGCAGGCTTTAGAGATATTAAAAGGCTAATGAGGGAGTACTATGAATAATTCTATGTCAATAAATTCAATATTTTAGATGAAAAAACAAAATCCTTGAAAATCATAAACAGATCTCATCCCAAAAGAACAGATAATCTGAATAGCTCCCTATCTTTTAAAATAATTAAATTTATAACAGAAACATCCCCACAAAGAAAACTGCAGGCCTAGGAACCTTCACTTGTGAAGTCTATCAGACATTCAAATAAAAAAAGAAATAATATCAATTCTACATAAACTCTTTCAGAAAATCGAAGAGGAGGAAATATTTCCACTTCATCCTGTGAGTCTGGCATTATCCTGAGATCAAAACCAGATAAAGGTATTACATTAAAATAAGCTACAGACCAATTCCTTCTTGAATTATATATATTTTACCACAACCACACACACAAAATAGGCAAAATAGACTGTTTCAGACATACGAACACTGGAGAATAATATCCTTCATGTAAAAATTTAAAACAAAATTTTAGGAAATGAAATCCCATAGCACATAAAAAGGATAATATATCATGACCAAGGTAGTTTTACATTTAAAAATTAATCAATGCAATTGACCATATTCAAGAATGAGAAAAGGAAAATTTTATGATCACCTTCAGAGACACAGAAAAAGCATTTGATAAAATTCAACATCTTTTCTTGTTAAAAAAATCTCTCAACAAATTACGAACAGAAGGGAACTTCTTTATATTGAAAAACCTACAGCTAACATCATGTTTAATGATGAAAGAATGAATGCATTTCTCCTAAAATAAGGAACAAGACAAGGATGTCCACTCTCACTGCTTCTGTTCAATATTGTATGGGAGGCTCTAGCAGTTAAATAGTGGGGAAAGACTAGGAAAAATAAAAAAAGAAAAGGGTGGAAGAGTGAGGCACGAAGAGGAGAGGAGAGGGTAGGAAAAAGAAAGAAATGGAGGGTGGGGGAGAGAGAGACATTACATCTATATTGAAAAAGAAGTAAAAATATCTTTATTTGTAGATGATGATTATCTTTATAGAAAATCTGATAGAATCTATAAAACAACAACTAGAATTAAGATGTTTAGCAGGGCTGTAGGAAACAAGGTCAATATACAAAAATTAACTGTATTTAGCAAGGAATGATAAAAAAATTAAAATGAAACATACCATTTATAGTAATATCAAAAAATATGAAACAGGAATAAATCTGACAAAAGGTGTGCAAGAGCTATACACCAAAACCCACAAAATATTGCTGAAGAAATTTAAGAAGAACTAAACAAATAGATATACTTTGTTCACAGATTAGCAGTCTTGGTATTTTTACGATGTTAAATCTTCCCAAATTTACCTGCAGCAATTCCAATCAAAATTAACAAGCTGACTCTAAAATTCTAAAAACAACTTTGCAAAAGACAAAGTTGGGGACTACAGTGACTTTACAAAAAAGTTGCAGTTATCAAGAGGGTGTGGTATTTTGTCGTAAAGAGATAAATGAAACAGAATGGAGAACCCAGAATCAGGGCTCTCTCCATATATGTGGAAAACTGAATTTTGACTGAGGTGCAAAGGTAGAGAAAAGATAGTTTTTTCAACAAATAGTGTTGAAACAATTGGATATCCATTTGCAAAAGTATGAACTCTGATTTATACCTCTCATCAAATAAAAAGTTTAACACAAAGTGAATCATGAATCTAAATGTAAAAAATAAAGCCATGCAAATTTCTGAAGGAAAAAACAGGAGAAAATGTGTGACCTTGGGTTGGGCAAAGATTTCTTAGGAATGACATCAAAACCAGGATCCCTAACAGCAAACAATTGATAAATTGGATTTTATCTAAATTAAAAACTTCTGTTCTTTGCAAAACACCATTAGAAGAATGAAAAGACAAACCAGAGAATATGATACAGAATGTGATAAAATATTATCAATCTTATATCTGATAAAGGATTTGTTTCTAGGATAAAGAACTTTCAAAATTTAAGAATAAGAAAACTAATAAGCCAATAGAAGATGGCAAACGATTTGAACAGACACTTTATCAAAGAGGATACATGGATGGCAAATAAGCACATGAAAAGATGCTCAGTATCGTTTGCCAGCAGAGAAATGCAAACTAACCACCACTAATCATCTATGAGAATGGGGGAAATGAACAAGGCTGACCATACCAAGTGCTGATGAGGATGTAGGAAAACTAGAACTCCCTTCTACTGCTGATTTGAAAAAAATAGTTTAATGGTTTCTTAAAAATTTAAACATGTACCTGTCGTGCAATCAGACCACCTTACTCTTAAGAGATTTATCACTGGAGATGAAAACATCTATCCATCCGAAAATTTGTACATGAATGTTCGTTGCAGCTTAATTTTTTATTTTTGCTGCAACCAGCTGGATGAACGGATAAACAAAGTGTGGTATATCTATACAATGGAATATTACTTAGCAACAGAAAGAAATGAGCTACTGATACAAACAAAAGAATCTCAAAATAATCATTGAGAGAAGCCAGACATCGAAAGAGTATATATCATGTTGTTCAGTGTATGCAAAACTCTGGAAGAACAGCAAACTAATCTAGAGAGACAGAAAGCTGATCACTGGCTCCCTGGGTACTGGGGCAAGGGTGAGTAGGAGGCATTGCAGAGTCAGGAGGGAACTCTGGGGGGTGATGGCTAGGTTCCCTACCTTGACTGTGGTGATGGTCCAGAGGCCTATACATGGGTCAAATCTTGGCTCAATGTACACATTAAATGTGTGCAATTTATTGCACCTAAATTATCCTCAATAAAGTTGTTGTTTTTTTTTTTAAAGAAAGTAGTGAGGAAGAAAGAAGAAGAAAGTGCCCCAGCAGAGGTGACAGCCTGTGTAAAGGACCGGAGGTGAGAACGAGAGATTCTAAGAAGGGAAAAGGTTTCAGCCTGGCTGGAGAACAGGGCATGAAACCAGAAGTGGGGAGACAGGAAGTAATTATTGATCCCTTGTTATCTGCTTTTACTACAAGAATCTCTGGGAACAGTGCCCAGGCCTGGCCCACTGTGCTCCTGCTTTTTCTGTTTCTTATGTTTTCCCGTGACACTCAGCCTCTCTGTGGAGATACTCGAATGAGCATGACCCTGGAAGTCACAGCACAGAATCCTTAGGCAGGGCCTGAAGGGAGGAGGCTGTAGACTGAAAGGGGAAGATGGGAGGGGCTCAGGGTCAGGAGGCCAGAGCCTGGAGAGTGTGGCCTGAAGAGGCAGAGAGCTGGACCCCAAACTGTGTCCCCTTTCCTGCTCATCCACCCACCCACCGTATTGCTTCAGGACCTCCTTTCCAGACCAGTGAAGATCTATACCAATTCACAAAAGCCAATGTGTGGGGGTGAGGGTATAGCTTAGTGGTAGAGTGCATGCCTAGCACACATGAGGTAATGTATTCAATCCCCAGTACCTCCATTAAATAAATGAATGAATGAATAAGCCTAATTACCTCCCCTCCCCACTCCTGAAAAAGGCCAATGTGCAGAAAATTCATTTAACAAGTCCAGTTTGCTGAATGAGCTGTCAGACACACATCTTCGACTTGGTCTAGCAGAGTTCTCCGCAGTCATTTTAACCCCAAAGGTGCAAGAGTGGGTGGGAGGACAGGCACCCAGCAAGCAGCGTTTAGCACAGCCCGTGCATTTGCATCATGAGGAGTGGCAGAGGCAGGGCAAAGACCCGAATTAGGGGAACAAAAACTCCCAGAGCAGCCCTCAGGAGCTGGGTCGGCTGGCCACTAGGTGAACTGATCTTCCGCAACCTGATTCCTGGAGATCAGCCCGGGGCTCCGGGAGGAAGCGGCTTGCATTGATGCAGTTCTCTGAGGGACAGCAGACATCGTTCACAGCCCACTGTTGAAGCCAGCAGATGATGTTTTTGGAGGTGCTGAGTTTGGGGTATTTTCTGGAGCCTGCTGTGGTCCTGCAGTGGGCTGAGGGTGCCCAGTGAAAGCAGAGAGAGACAAAAAAATAAATAAATAAAAAGACAAGATCTACGGGAATGAGAAGACAAGAAAAGTCAACATGCAACACCGCCAGCCAGCAGGACGGTCTAAGAATGAAGCACAGTGTGTCACATGAACATGACATAGGGTTCAGCAGAGGCAGAGACTGGACCAAAAGGCAGCATGTGAGTGTCTTTTTGGGAAGACGGGATTGAAATAGGTCTAAAAGATGAGTTTAGATTTGGATCAGGACAGGAAAAGAAGGAGGTCCCAGGCAGAGGGCAAGACCCCGAGCTAAGGGTGAGGGACAAGGCACACAAGGGCCAGCATCTTCTATAGCATGGCAGGAACAAGTGGGACTATGTAATATTAAGACCATCCCTTGAAAAAGGGTAGGCAGCCAGCCTGGAAATGCCATCCGTGGTTGAGATTAGGGTGATAGGGTTTGCATGTTTGTTCATCTGTCTTCTTCTGATTTTTCCACCATGAATATATATTACTTGTGCATTGCAAAAAGGTTACGAACCTGCAAACTAACAAGCCTAACCAGTTTCCCTTCAGTCTAACAATCCCCAGAGCAGACCTTCCAGGGACAGTAGCTTGAAGACAGACCGCTCTCCCTGAGAGATGGAAACCCCGGGGTGTCCAGCCTCCATCTGTCTCAGAGGCCTCCCGTGGGCCTTGTAAGATCCTACCAGGCCATGGGCTGGACTGGATGTAGGCCAGTGGCGGGAGAACCTGCTCTGGCTGGCAGTGCAAGGTGCCAGGCGCACCTGAGCAGGCAGGCAGGTGTGACAGATGCCCTGGACCACATGGAGCTGGTGGTGCCTTGGGCACACACACCATCCCACCCCACCTCCCCTCCTCAAACCTCCCTCTGCTTCCCGGCTAGCTCAGGTGTGGTGCATCTGTGGCCCGTTGGCAGCTTTCTGCCCGCAGTGCTAGGGAGCTGTCAGGTTAAAAGCTGGCTTGCTCGATTTGATCCCGCATGTGAGCTGTTTTATTTCCCTCTCTTTCACTTACATGGCTTCGGTGTGCTTTTATAAATATTTCACTAGCCTTGCTAAAGTCTATTTCATCTCTCTCTTAAATTTATTAAATATAAATGCAGCAACAACTCTACCATAAGTCTCTCTTTGCTGTCAAAATCTCAGGCTCCCGTGGAAGTAAATGTAATTTGCTTTGTTTACCGTGGGTAATTCGGAGCCCTATCTGTTGTACCAACACCTCCTGTGCCCCCCAAATCTCCTTGCTTTTATTTGTGAGGGTCTGCCATATCCCCATGTAAGGCACGGGGACATGGTTGCCACTTTGAAGATGGCATGACAAAGGACCAGCAGGGGCTGTTCTCTGAGACATGTGCGGCCAGAATCCGTTGGTCCCTTGGTCTCCCAATGGTCCCCTTGGTGAGTAAGGGGAGTCTTTATTCATCACCCCAGACCTGAGTGGGCCTGGGGACCTGTTTGAGCGGTGCTTTGCCCCTTGCATCTCTTGGAGAGTAAGCCCATCTGCTGCAGCTGGTGACCTGGCCAACAAAAGACGCAGACTGATGTGAAGTGATGGATGGCATTGACACCCCTTCCGCCCCCAGACCTGGAGTCAACAGAACCAGGGACAAGGCAGGGATTCTGGTCCCCAAAAGCCAGCCATAACCCCACCCCACGCCCCGCTGCCACTTCCTTTGTTCTTTGTTAATTGCAAAGTAAACACAACCCTGCCCACCAACTGGGAAAAGAGATTTCTGCCAACTGGCGTAGGCAGCAGGCAGTGGGCAGTGCTGCCTCTGGTTCTGGCATTTGCCCTCCATTGACTACATGTGATTTTGCGGAGGACACCAGGGTCCTGGAGGATCACAGTGTTGGGAAGCACCTGCTTTAGAGCTTGCTAGCTCAGGTGAGCTCACCTACGCCTGGTATGTCAGGGGAATGAGTGAAGTGAGTTGTCACGATGGAAGAGCAGTCACTTCTTTGCACCTGAAATCAGTGAGAAGAGTGTCCTCTTTCATGAAGAACTCCGTCACTTTCCCAAAGAAATATGCCTTTTCCCATTTTTTATTTAATAAAAATGGCCTTCTAGGTCCAGCCTGTGTTTCTCTGCTTTTGGTAGTGACATTAGTGCAGAAAGTATTGCATTTCCTTCGCCTATAAGAAAGTCAGAAGGCAAGGCTTGGCCCAGAACCTGGGTTCCTAACTCCCAGCCTGGAACCTTCCACCAGATTTGCTGAGATGAAGGCAGGTGATTGCAAGGCTCTGATGACTTGGTCTGGGAGACTTGGCAGGAGGCTCGTAGGAGTTCAGATCTGTGCCAAAGCTCTCCACAGCTCCGGAACACTGGCTCCCACTATGCCCGTGCTCTGGGGTCTTTGAGGCTATCCTGCCGATTCGGGGAGAGGAGGGCTGAGTGGGCTCAGAGCCCTTCTGCCTCCATGTCCCACTTAGACACAGCAAGGTAAGAGAATTTGTACCCCCAGGAGGTGAAAAGAGTATGTTTCGGGGGCCAGTTTAAGACATCTGTGAGGCCCTCCTCCATATCGCATCAACATATTAAAATCTAAAATTTACATTGACTGTAATCATTGCAAAAATTACTTTGCTTAAAAATGTTAAAAGGGTTTTGGAATCTGGCTTTAAATTGTCAGTAATTTGGATTTTACAGTTTTCCAGTCACATTTTAGAGTCAATGCCCTTTTCTTCCTTTTTGGATCTCAAGCACGTTTGACGGCCCCTGAAATATCTATAGCCTCCACCCCTTACAAGGCCAACCCAGCTGAGCCCCTGGGTCTGGGGTGGCAGAGCCAGAATCGGGGGTTTCGGCAGAGGGGAGAAGCCCCTTGCCTTGGAACCGATCCCCTTCTTCCTTCTGCCTTCCTCGGGATGCCTCTGGGGAAGCACACCCTGCAGACCCCTGCCAGCCTGCCCTCCCTGGCTGGGTGGGAGGTGAATGACACAGGCAGCGCAGTCTCTCTGTGTCAACTGCACAAGAGCTCAGTTGTGGGGCTGGTGGCTTCCTGCCTCACCGTTGGGAGCGAGGCTATTTCAGGCTCTCGCCGCTTCTCCTCTGTTCCAGGGAGGGAAGGATGGAGGGCAGGCGGTGGAGGGGGGCGGAGCCAGTGTCTCTGCCTCCACCAGGTGTTTCAGAGGCAAACTTTTCTTTCCCTGTTTCTGCTGCCCACTGCTGGTGGAATGGGTTTGTCAAGTGGGGCAGTGGGGACAAGAGAAGAGTGACCGTGTAAATAAGGGCCCCACTGTCTGCTTGCCTTTCTGTCTGCTTGAGCCCCTTCCCAGGCTGGCCGCCGTCCCTCTCTGGGTAGGGCGACTGTTGGTATGAATCAATTTTTTGTACTTCTGCACAACATTTTGTCAAAATGCTCTCTCACCCACCAAACTAAAACATTTTTCCGGCACCCTCTGTCCTCGGAAGGTCAGCAGGAATGCAGTTCATATCTCTATTCTTCATAGGAGGACACCGAGGCTGGGTGGGACATGCCATTTCTGGGTTGCGTGATAAGTTGCTGGGACTTGAAGCAGTGTCTCTGGCCACTGTGCGGGCTCCTCCCACTACCCCGTACTGCCCCTTGCTCTGTTCCCTGTGGACGAGGCCTGGAATAGGCCCCTTGGTCAACTTTTGGACAGAGGCTCAGGTATCCCCCAACTGTGGCTTGAGAAACTCTGATGGCTCTGAGCAGAGGCTCTCCCCCGGGGCAGTTTCGCCTCTCAGGGGACATTTGGCAACGCATAGAAACATTTTTGGTTGTCACAGCTGGGGGTTGCTACTGGTGTCTAGTGGGTAGAGGCTGTTAAGCATCCTGCCACCACAGAACAAGCCCCTCCTCCCCCATGACGGAGAGTGATCTGGCCCAGAATATCAGTGGCGGCGAGGTGGAGAAGCTCTCCTGTAGGGAATAAATTCCATATGGCTAATAACAACAGCCACTTATTTACTGCCTTCTCCTATGCACTCAAGCCACAATGCACAGTGAATGCTCACTGAGCACCTGCTGCATGCATGCTGCCTTCCTAGCTTTGCCACCTCCATGCCCATCAAATCGTTACCACCTCATAAGACGTGATAAGACAAGTGATTCTCTATATGGGACAATGAAGAAATTAGGGCTTAAGAGAGCATCATGGTTAGGTCTTCTGGGGGGTAGCATGCAGGATCAGCATCTGGAGGGAGTGAAGGAAGCAAGACTGGGCAGAAGTAGAAACCAGGCCATGATCCAATCATGGCAAAGGCCTCAGATGGTCTTCCTGGGAGCCCTGGAGCTGGTGTGGGGCTTCCGAGATGCTTCCAATCGGAGTAAGAAGTCCACCCCCAACACCAGCCATCAGATGTGGGTCCCCCCAGGGAGGCGGCATCCTTGTATAAAGTGTCTCTTTCAGCCCAGGTGACACCCCAAGATGGCTCAGCAGAGAGCAGAGTGTGAACACTTAGCAGCCGTCTGCTGAGTACTTCGGCCCTGGAGGGGGCAGGGGCATGCCAGGGCATCCACTGTGAGGGCTTGAGCCCCTTCCCAGGCTGGCCGCCGTCCCTCCCTCACTGTGGTAACGGGAGTTCATAGAGACCAAGATCTCCTAACCCAGGGCCTTCAGTCCCTGGCAGGGGATCTGTGAGCCTTTCTGGACCCTGTCAGTCACAAATCTGCAACACTGGGACATGGTTGTGGTGCGGACACTACAGCCCTGAAGTATTTTTAGTGAGTTGCCACCATTCTAAAATAAGGAGATTTCACATCCAGTTCTGAGTTTCTGTTTCTCACGGAAACATCGAGAGATCTTTCAAAGCTGGACCACATGTCTGTTGTGCAGCTGTGGGCTGGCCCCGGGCAGCAGTGGCCCCTTTACTAAGTGGGTGTCTCACCACTCCATTGTCACACCCCTGACCCACCACCCGCGTTTCCTCATCTGTGTCATGACTCTTACTGTCTACACAGGATGCTGTCAGAGCTGACTCCGGGGCAGGCGCTGGCCAGTGCTCCCCTTAACCGTCTTCCCTGGCAGATGGAGCGCTGGGTTTTGCCTGTTCTGTAACCTCAGGGCCTGTCCCTCTGTCTGTTCCCCACTGCGGCTTTTAAAGAAAATCTCAAAAATCACAGAGAAAGCGTCTCAATGAAAACCAACAGGAAGGAACCTGCCCTTTGTTCCGGGACATCCCCGCCCTTCTGGCTGGCTCTGAGGCTGCAGGCAGGAGAGAGCTGGTCCCTGCTCCATCACAGTCTCCCTCTTTGATAGGGCTTGGGTTTTCGTGGGCGACTCTATTGTTCCGAGCCAGCCCCATTGTTACGACCACGGGGCGAGGACACCGACAGGCTTCTGAGCCCGTTTGCGATCGTGCGAGGTAACAGCTTCATTACTCGGTGACGAGTGACCCATATTCCTAACATGATTTCCCTGCTGTAGCTCAAATTGAGTTCATGTTATTCTAATGATATCAGTTGACCTTGAGAATTAGACCAAGAAGCCTGGGGTTATTCTTCCAACTTCCACTGCAGATTCTTGTGATGTGTTTGGAAACACAATCTGCTCCTCATCGCCCTGAAGTGGGCAGGGAAAACTAGAAAACAAAGATCCTGAACTGTGCTGATTTTGAGAAAATGCATCTGGGCAATTTCAGACCATGGGAGTCTCCCTCTCTTCCCTCTCTCGGTCCCGCTCCTGCCGCAGCGCGCAGCTGGTATCTTCTCCGCACCCAGCTACTGCCGGCAACAGATCCTGCCTGGGCCTCCCCTGCCCCTGCCTTTTCCCCAGGCCCTGGGTCTCCCCTGCCAGGAGGAGCCCTCAGCTAGGTCCAATGGGGCCTCCTGCCCCAGCCTCTCCCTGCCCACCCACCCTGCCAGGTCATTCTCCCCAAATCACAGCAGGCATCCTGCCATCTCTCTAACTCCCTCACTGGCTCCCCGTTGCCTGCTGGTAAAACCCAAGCTCCTTAGCCTGGCATTCAAGGCCCTTAATTCTAGCCCGTTTATACCCCCAGTCTACCCAGCCAACACTACCCTGAAGCACGTGGCACAGGACATCTATGTGCCTGGGGAGGCACCATGTTTTTATACCCTGTGCCATTGCTCAGCCATCCTTTCCTCCTGAAACCCTCCTGATCACCTCTCCTGTCGTATCTGTACAAGCCCAAATCTCAGTTTGTTTGCATTTACTTGTTTGGTCCATCTTTCTGGTGCTCTGACTCTGTTCTGGACCGTAGGGTTAATCTGGGGAAGAAAGAGAGAGAGTCACCAAGAATACAGATGAAAAACAGCAATGAAATTCGCAACGTGATCAGCTTTGGAGGAAAAAAATAGCGTGATGTCTGGGGGATCCTGGGGAGGGGTCTCCTTGACTGAGGGGGCTCAGGGAAGGCCTGATAGGAGTGAGAAGGAAGCAGCCGTGCAGAAAAGGAAGGGAATGGAACCCAGGCCCAAAGCCCCAGAGAGGGAAAGGGCAAGGCTCCTCTAGAAACCAACAAGGTCACGTTCCCTGTCATCCTGAGTTGGGGAGGGCTCTGTGTTGAGGGTACTTGTGTCCCTAAAGGCAGGCTGGGAGGGCAGGCAAAGGGAAAGGTGAGGCGGCAGCGTGAAAGCCTGAACTCTGGGCTGGGCGGCTGGGTTCAAATCCACATTGGGTGGCTGTGTGACCTTGGCAAGTTGTCTAACTTCTCTGTGCCACAATTTCTTCATCTGTAAAATGAGGATGCATTATAAAGAATCAATGAGTTCACATCTGTAAAGTGCTTAGAATCTTGTGTGTGTGTAGTCATTCACCTGAATGGTCAAGGAATTTTCACCTATTCTATTTAGGTTTCAATTATTTTCAAATTGTAACAGAACAAAATACAGTTGGAAATCAGTACGTTCTAGTCCTTAGAAGAGAACAGAGCGAAATAAAGCACACGGGTGGGACCCTCAGAAAATCTGAGCTGACTTACCCCTTCCTGAGTCAAGGCTGACTCTCTGGGTGGTGGGAGGGTGAGGGGGTCCTGCCTGGAATTTCCTAAACTTCTCCTCCCTCACAGGGGGAGCAAAACTATTAAGAAGAGCCCTGAAGTGTGCCCCTTTCTCAAGGGAAATGGCCAAGCCCCCATTTGGGGAGGAGAGAAGAGTGATTTCACTGGAGTTGGTGCAGACTGTCTGATGAACCAGGATACAGTGTGGCTGGAATCTCCACCCTTGTTGAGTGGGGGTGGGAAATTAAGCATTCAGACCTGGAAACCCCAAATCTCTCTGTCTTTTGGAAGACAGCACCTCTCCCAGCACAAAGGAGGAGGAAGCAGTCCAGGGGGCTGGAAGAAAAGGCTGCCTAGGGGTGAAGGAAGAGATGCAGTTGTTAGGGGGAGAGATGAGAAGAGATGCTTGGAGGGAGAGCAGAACAGAGTCCAAAAGAGATAAAGAGAGATAAGCGAGGGGAGACAGGGAGAGATAGGGACACGCACAGAAACACAGACAAAGCGATGGGGACAGAGACTCGGAGATGGGGGTAGAGGGGCAGAGAGAGACAGAGACAGGAAGCAAATGAGAACAAAAAGGCCTTGAGACACAGAAAGGAACATTCAGCAGGGAAATACTAGAGACAGAGAAAGACCAGGAGGGATGGCCAAGGGTGAAAAGTCTCGACTGGGTCCCTTTGCCTCCTACCATGTGTCTGAAATAAAGCCTGCACCCCCTTCCAAGTTTGCATTTGGAAAAATTTCCCTCTTTCGCTGCCACATCCAGCACCCCTCCCCCCGTCACGCACGTGCACATACGTGTGCACCAGCACTCACCGTGTCCAGAGTCCCACCCCTGTCCCCCCAAACCCGGAATCATTTCCCCCTGGGCTTCATGTCCTCCTCTGCACCATCTGCATTTGAAACTCTTTTGCTCGAGTCTGGAGAGCAGGTGTGGTCTCCTTCAAGAGGGTCTGTACTTCTCATTTTGACTTTAACAAACAACTCGGATGCTGGAATCTTCGTGTATGCCTTCACCACCCCCTTTGCTGGGGTTTGCGTGCAGCTGAGGCTGGGCTGAGACTGTCCTCAGCAGGGCTCAGCTGCCACCGCCTACATTTTTCTCCTGTTTCCAGCTCCTGGAATTATCACGGCAGATTTAGCCTGAGGCTGGTTCCATGGGGAGCCCAGAATGTGAGGTTATCACAGTGAGGCTCCGCCAGATAAGGTGCAAGGGAGGTTCTCTGTAAGCTGAAACCTTGGCATCGGCCCTTTCCTCCAGCTTTCTCGAGGCAGGCTTGCCTCTGCTCCTCTGACATCCCCTCACCGACCCCTACCTCATCCCCGACGTTGGCTGTTACACTGGGATGCAGGGGTTGGTAGCGAGGGGCACTTTATTGGCTCTGGACTGGCCTCCGCCAGGCTCAGAAATGTCAGACGTGGGGGGAATCAAATCACAATAGTGATCGCCAATATTGACGCACCCTCACTATAAACTAAAGGCTCCATGTGCTCCATTTTATTTAATCCTCACCACACCCCATGGGACCGGTGCCATTACTGTCCCCATTTTACAGATGCAGACACTGAGGTTCAGAAGGATGGAGTCATTTGCCCAAAGTTACCCTGCTCTGATTCTGAAATGTGAGCTCCTAAACAGTTTGTGTGACAATGATGGGATTTCTTTCCTCGGCAAACACCAGCCTGAGGGTTTGGGAGCCCATCCTTAAAGAAGGGCACAGCCTCCACATGCTCCTGGTTACATGTGCTGGGCTGTTTGTTAAAAGTGTGATTTTTCAAAGTGTGTTCCTGCTGCTGCCTTATTCGATCCCCATGGAATACCCGCTACTAGATCAGGATTCTCTGTCCATTTGGAAGATGGAGAGACTGAGGCCCAGAAAGGGCCACTCTCTGAGTGGAAGGAAAGGCCTGAGCCTGAAAAGGTGTCCAAACCTCTGTGAGGTGGTCTTCTCTGTGTTGAGGCAGGTATGTACCCTCCCCAAACCTTTTCTTTTTTTTTTTTTTTTTTTTAATCTTTTAAGAAACATGTTTCTGAGAATCTCAGCTAGATCATGCTGAGGCCTGGCCTGGACACCCAGGCCAGCTGTGGGCCTCCACGGTAGAGGGTGGAGGTTGCAGCAGCTGGCTTCTGTGTTTGAGTTGAACTTGAACTCATTTCTTCTTCCTGGCATGAAGGTAGGGAATGTGTATACCTTGTTCAGCAAATTCTTTGCTCAGGTCTTTGCCCTTTGCTGGAATCTGACCCCCCACCCCCACTCCTCCAGCCTCTCCTAGTTCACTCCAACTTGCCTTTGGTGCCTCAGATGAAAATGACTCCTTTCCCAGGCTATGATCTATACCACACTCCCATAATAAGCTCCCTTATCATCCTCATCTTTCCCTTCATACTCTTCTGAGTGTTAAATGATACGTGTGTGTGATCATTGGTTTGATACCTGGCTCTCCTGCCAAAGGATAGCCCCATGAGTTCAGGGGCCACGCTGTGTCCTCACTGCGGAGAGCCTGCACTGGGCCTGGCCTGTGAGGATTCATCGGGCAAAGGAACTATAGTCCTTCCGGCAAGAACTATGCCAGCAATGAGTGGAGGAGGATGTCACAAGGGTCGGGGAGGCATAAATGGGGAGCTATGTGTTGGAACCCCATGGGGGATGGTGAGTGCAGGGACATCTGCAGGTTTGGAAAGATGGCACCATAGATTTCTAGCTGTGGTGCTATTCTTAAGGAAGAAAATAAAAATATTTGCTGAACCAACTGTACGTTCAATCTGCCTTCTGTTTCTGTCCTATCTAGATCTCGTCCTGGGGCCACACTCAACCCTGGTCTAGACCCACCATGTTCTACTTCTACAAAGCCTTGGTTAAAGAAATCCTGCAATCCTGTCCTATGTCTCCTCGAATAAAATCCAGGTCCTCCCCATGCCTGAAGATCCTCTTATATCTGTCCCTGCCCTCACTGACCCCACCTCTAGCTCATTTAAGTCACTTTAGCCAAAGGAGCCTGTTTTCTATTCTCAGACATGCAAGGCTTGTTCCTACCTCAGGGCCTTTGCACATGCTGTTCCTTCTGCCCCTCCCTACCATCTTTGCTTGGCTGCTCCTTCTTATTATTATCTCAGCTTACATTTTACTTTCTCTGAGGGGCCTTCTCTGACCACCCAAGGTAGACTCTACATTACTCTCACCACACATCCCTCAACCTGTCTCCCCATTTATTGCATGTGCTACTTTCTGAGACTTGGCTTATTTCTTTCCTTGTCTGTGCCTGTCTTCTCCCATGAGAATGTGAACACCATTCAGGCCAGGTTTCATCTGTGCTGCTTGCTGCTGTAGACTCGGAACCTAGAAAGTTGTCTGGCGCTTAGTAGGGGCTCCAAGAACATTTGTAAGATAAGAATAAATGAACAAACAAGGTCTGATTCTAAAGGGTCATGTAAGATTATCAAGGTGGGGAGAAGGTTTGGCCTCAGGCAGGATGCACCGCGAGGTGAATTTCACCATTATCCACTCCTGGGTGGGGACCTGAAGTCCCTCTTTGAGCTTCCCTTGTCAGCTGTGAGAGATGGGCCCCTCAGAAGAAGGTGGTCAGGGGCTACCAGTCATTTAGATCAACCATCCAGTGCCCACGTGGGGTCAGGCATGGCCGGACGTCCAGGCTGTGGGTTCCACTGGTTGGCTGCTTGCTGAGTTTCCCAGAGAGGAGCCCTTTGGGGGCCCTGGTGCTCAGAAGCCTATTGGCAGCCCCCTCCCTGGGGTAACCAGTGCAACTGCTTAAGAAAACCCCCTCACGAGGGCTCTGGGCCCCAAATGGGCCATGAACCTGGGCTCAAGAAGTCCTCAGCCTTGCAAGCTCTAGACACTGAAAATAGCCACCCAATGGGCCATGAGCATCTGCTGATGGCGAGGTCCTTCTGGGGTGCAAAGATGGGGGCCTTGAGCCCTCCCTTGAGAAGCAGGTAAAAAAACAACATGACAAAAAAATATATCCACATAGACAAATGTCTTTACAGAAAAAAAAAAAAAAGACTGGAGGGGAAGACATCAAGATGTCCACAGTGACAGGTGACCTACAGATTATCCAGCAAACAGGTGTAGTTTAGGCTCTCTGAAGAAGGTTTGCTTGTTTTAATACAGCACAGCCTGTGGCAGGGGAAGTGCATGTCCCCTCCTATAAGCCTGGCCACACCAAGGTGCCAAGGGTTCAAGGGAGGGGGACTTGGTCAGTTGCAGGGCCCAGGAGGGCTTCGAGGGGAGGTGGGGCATGAGGTGGGTTTGGGAGGAGGAGGAGCTGTAGGAAGCATCAGGAGCACAGAGAGCAGAGCCGTGGAGCCTGTGTCTGTGTCCGGGCTCATGTACACGCCCGGCTGGTCAGAGCGAGGGGCTGGGGCCACGCGAGGCTGGGCTGGATGTTTTCTGTTGTCTGCGCATCAGCCAAGTTTTTATTTGCTTTGTTTCCCACTGAATGGTGAGCTCCCTGGGGAGAGAACCTGGTTTTATTTGACAGAGAATCCTTAGTGCAAGACCCAGAGTAAGTCACTGAATGAGAAATAACAGCAAAAATAGCTGAGTCCAGTCGAAGAGTTGGTTAGCACCTGGTCACTGACTGAGACCAACTGGGTCAACCACGTCCCCACCCAGCTGTGAAGGGGGCACAGTCTGAGTGCCAGGGGCTGGCGCTGGGCGGTCCAACACCTGGTTTGATAGAGCTGATCGGATATGTTGGCATCCAGTCCAGGTCGTCCTCATGATGCCACAACCATCTATCACTTCAGCTGAGAAAAAAACATAGTGGCCAAGTCCGTTTGCAGTGCGGTGTAGACTGAACACCTGGTCACCGTTTTCCCCTTTGCCTGTTGGTTGTGTGGGGTGTTACACACACACACAGTCCAGGTGAGGCAAGGGCAACCTGCCACTGCCTTTTCTCCAGTGGGAATGGAGAGCGGAAGTTCTTCTCGGACAACCTCGATGGGACCGCATGGTACCGCTGGGTACTCCTGACTCCTTCCTGGGAATTCTCCCTGCACCATCCATCCGTAACAATGGCCCACCTTACAGGTCAGGAGCCAAGGGTCAGAGAGGTTAACTATACGATGGTGTGGTCCAGCTCAGACTTGGAGATGGTTCTTCTGACTCCGAATCCTTCCATCACAACCCATGTCTTGGGGTGCCATATTTTTGAATAATCTGGTTAGATATTAGGCACAAGCACTGGGGCAAATTACACCTACATAATCAGTCAGTCAATCCCTGACTCAAGTCCTTAGGTGTTTTCTTTGCTCATACGTGCCCACAGTGAAGTGGCTGAGAGCGAGCCCTCTAGAGGCAGATCACTCAGTTCAGACACTTAGAAGCTGTGTGGCCTGGGGAAATTTACCTAACCTCCCTGTGCTTTCCTATCCTAACATGTAGCAGGGGGCTCATCACTGGATTATTTTCAGGATTGAGCGAGATCCACAAAATGGACAGAATACACGTGGCTCTAACTTGGAGCCCGTCACCATGCACACCTGGGGGATGCAGCACCCGGGCACCTGCCCACAAGGAGCCCACCATCAGGCAGGAAGGGGGACTCGCACATGTGACCAGTCTTCTCCTGCTGTTTCTGTGTGTGGTCATGGGCACCTGTGCTCATGTAGCTGAGAATTCTCGCAGGTATTGTGTCATAGTGATTATGAAGTAATTTGGGATGCTGTGAGTTGCTCACCAACCCGCAGGAACCATGACCTGAATTATGGAAAGAATGGTAAGTAGAGATGGAAGCCTGGTTCATAGACTGGTTGAAAATCAGACTTTGTAGAAAATGGTTATTTTTTAATACACTCACTCAGACATACATTTAATAAGCTCCATGTGTTAGTTGTCATGTGGCAGACACAGTGGAAATGCCAGGACAGCAGGGGATGCTCATGATCTGAAAGCAGAGGATATTAGGCATTTAAGTAGCCTTCAGTGGGGTGAGTGCAATGTTGGAGGTTTGCATGGGGAACTTGGAGGAAGGGCGTCCAATCCACCAGTGTGTGCTAGTGGCAGTGGTGGTGATGGCAACGGAGGGCTTCCTGGAGGAGATGATATCTGATCTGAGTTTTAAAAAGCACATAGGACTTACCCAAGTCACAAGTGGGAGGGTGCTGGTCAAAAGCAGTCCAGACAGAGGGACAGCAAAAGTGGAGGCACTGGGACAATGGGATAAAAGGTCCCAGCATGTGCAGTTGTGAGTGAGGGTGAAGTGAGTCGGAGGGACTTCATGGGTCTTGGTGAGGAGTTTAGATGATGTCGTGGGCCATGGGGAACCTTATCAAGTATAAGCAGATTGATCTGGCCAGATGTGTATTTTTGATGGTTCTCACACCATTGCCTTTTGGAGCTCTGGTCTGGGCTGGGTGGCAGAAGGTGGGAGTGGGGAAACAGGACTGAAAGGAACAGTAAAATTTATCAGAGTCTGTGGCTAACATCAGGAAGAGTGGCTGGTGTCTAGAACCAAAGATGTGGCAGTGAAACAAATACGGGAGGAGGGGATGGATTTGGGACATCAAATGTGCCAGTATGATGTTCAGTTGCTTGGACGTACCAAAGAAGAGTGAGAAGTCAAGGACAATTTGGGGATTAAATGGACAAAGGAGCCACCAATGGAAATCTCAAGTGTGAAGAAGGGGTAGGTTTAGGGTTTCCTGTGAAACATCCAGTGGGATATATGCAGCAGACAACAAACCTATAGACTGAAGCTTGTGGGGGTAGATCTGGACTGATCATATGGACCCAGAGAGTTTGGAGAGAGAGTGAAACCAGGGAGCCTGGAGAGTGAGACAAACTGTAGATCAAACCCAGAACTGTAGGGCACCAATGTTTTTAGGGTGGACAGAAGAAGAGGGGAAAAGAGCCTAGGAAGGAGGAGCAGCAAGAGTGGTAGGTGGGAAACAAAAAGACTGTTGTGCTGTGGATGTCAAGGGAATTCTGTATTAGTCAGGATGTGCTGTATTATGCTGCAGTAACAAACAAGCCCCAAATCTTAGTGGTTTGCCAAAACAGAGATTTATAGGATAGGCTAAACAACCGTATCAGGTCAGCCACTGCCCTCTGCCAGGACCAGGGTATGGTACAGCCAGTCCCTGCAACCTTACCAGTCTTGAGGCAGAGATAAAAGGGGATGTTGCAACCATGCACTGCCTCTTGAAGCCTTCACTCCAAAGAGACAGATATCAGTCCTGCTCACATTTCATTGACCGAAGTCAGTTCCAGGCCAACCCAGAGTTCAATATGGGAGGGATGTATAATCCTCCCCAGAATGAAGGCACAGATACCCTGAACAATGCTACACTTGACCACAGATAGAGAATTTAGAGAAGAAAGGAAAGATCCACTGGGTAAAACATAGTCAAAAGAGCCAGGATGATAGACCTGAGAGCACTATCCAGATGTGGCAACTGGTGGATCTCCACTGTCCTCAGCGACACAGGCTGCATAGGGTGGTGTCCCTACCACTGTGGGGACAGGCAAGCTGCCAGGGCAAAGGCAGCAAGTGTCAACTGCTCTTTTGAGAAGTTTCCAATGTGAAGAAGGGTAGTGGCTGGAAAGAAATGCTGAACAAAGGAGAGGGGTTTCACTGATTCTCCTGCTTTTTTGTATTTTCTCCCAAACTGGATGCATACATGTGACAGAACATAAAAGTGGCCAAAATTCTTCCCCATTTCATATTTATACCCATTTAAAATTTCATTTCCATGCCCATATTGTAGCTCTTCCCACAAGGAGAGTCTTTCTCCGTCTCTTGAATTGACTGGCCCTGTAACCTGGTGTCGTCAGTGGGACAAGTGTACACCTACACAAGGGCTTGAATAGGTGCCTTTTCTCTTCCTGCTCTTGGAACCCAGAGATGCCTGGTCTTAGCCTGCTGGGCGATGAAAGCCCTGTAGACCAGCTGCCCCCTTCCTACTCCCTGGTGCTCAAGTCAAGAGCCAGTTAACCTCCAGGAGCTGAGCCATGATGCAGCCGAGCAGCAGCTGACCACAAACACATGGTGGAGCCCAGCCAAGATCAGAAGACCTGCCCGGCTGAGTCCGGCCCAGAAGTGCCAACTTACAGAAACAAGGACTAAATAAATGGGTATTTTTAGCCACTAAGTTTTGGGGTGGTTTGTTATGCAGAAAAAGCTAAGTGATAATACTGTATGTAATTGAGAGTTCCAGTGATGAGCTGTCTATTTGTAGGTTTGTATCAGAGGCCTGAGTTCATGAGCTTTCCTTTTGGGACATTTATGATTGTAACTACTTTAGGATAGGAAGTATGTGTTATTTGATTTTTTTTTTTTTTTTAGCCCCTGAGTTGGGACTTGGCACATAGTAGGCGCTTGTAAGTGTTTGCAGAAAAAATTGACTAAGTGGATTCCTTTTACGCACACACACCACCAGACTATGGGCTTTGGGTGATAAGGATGTGTCAATGTAGGTTCAACGACTGTAACAAATGTACCAGTCTGGTGTGGGCCATGGACAGTTGGGGAGGTTGTGCATGTGTTGGGCAGGGGGCACATGAGAACTATTTATACTCAGCTGAGTTTTGCTGGGAACCTAAAGCTGCTCTAAAAAATAAAGTTTATTAACTAAACACACACACACACACATCACCAGAGCTTCCAGCTGGGTGTTGGGAGCTGCATGAGGTAAGCAACTGTTAGGCTCCACATTGTTTACGGGTAAAGACAGGACCAGACCCAAGTCTTCTGCCCCAGTGCAGAGCCCTGGTCAACCTCTGTCTCCATCTTTATATTTAACTTCCATCCAGTCCTCTCTGCAAGGGGACCAAGGTGGCAGGCACTCATGGTGAAGAGATGATGAATAAGAGTATTGTATCTTCTCTCCCGTCTTGTCAAAACCCACAGTATTGCTTTCCGTAAGTCATTTTCACTCGAGCACTCTATTTGGGGTGTGCGTGCCTGTATGTACTTGGCCTTTGATTTGGTCTCTGGACCGCCTGTACGAGCAGCCTCGCTCTCAGAGACCCTTCAGAGCTGGGACGTTCTGATGGTAAGTGAGCGGCTGCCTAACTTGGGCAGCTTCTCGTCAACTTCATTGCTTTTACATTAAAATAATCATTTCAGCTGGGGCAGTGGGGGCTGAATGTTAGCCACATAATTGCACCCACCTTTTAGACCTCTTCTCCAAGATTGATTTCTTTCTTAGCATAATACACGCCAGCGTCTGTAAAAGCGGAAAGCAGCAGCTCTCTTAACCGGAGCAGCAAAGCCAATTGATGCGTTTCTCCTGTTAAATTTACTGGCTTTATTGAAAGGTCTTTGGGGAGTTGCTTGCTCATTAAATACACCAAATACAAAATCTCTCTTAATACAGTATTATCTAGGTAATATAGAAGACTTCCCTAGTGTCAGCTCAGAGAGATGGAATTGTCAAAGCTTTCCAGAGGTCACCTCATAAAGGTTGCACTTCTCCTTAGCAGCTAAGGTGCATCTCAGAGATTCAGGGCGTCTTACTCTGCCCACTTGAGTCCAATCCATCAGCCTCAAACTGCCTCGCCCCATCCCCATCGTGGTCCAGGCCAAAGTGTGGCAACAGCTACAGTAGCTGCCAGAATTGTCGAAAATGTAATGTCAGGTCTCCTCAATGACTATTAGAATTGAGGAGTAGGAAGTGACTTAGAAACAGCCATCTTTTAGCCAGGTGTGGGCTCTGGCTTCAGGTAGTGGCGGGAGGATTCATTTGGTGGTGGGAGTGAGGAAGAGGACAGTGGCTGGCTTGTCCCACCCCAGGTGTTCTGGGACCCCAGGCCTAGTGAGAACGTGGGGCATGATACCCTGCGTTAGACCCTGGCCGCAGCCAGCTGAGTTCTGTTTCCACTGGGATCTGGTGGGGGTGCCAGCGGGACTGCACCCCCTTCCTGGGTGGAGCACTGGACCCGGAGGGGCCCTTTCTTGATGTGTCAGTTCCTAAGTTCTGATTGTCAGTTTCTCTCTGAGTAAAATCAGGTTAAAAATGCCTTTCCCTCTTTACGGGTTTGGTTCCAAAAAAAAGAAAGAAAGATTCCATCACTTTCCTAAAAGGATATGGGTCAGCTAACAGCACAGGAAGTCTCGGGTAATTTTAACAGAACAGAAATAGAAGGGAAAGCCCAGAGTGAAGGGGAGGAAGGGGAGCCTGCACGCACTTAGTTAGGAGAGGAGTGTGGGTACGAAGGGCTGTGTGGGCATGAGAGGACTGGCCAGCACTGGCTGACGGGATGTGACATGGGTCTCAGACAGGGTATGCACCTCTGCCTGCCCAACCCCAACATCCTCTCCAGCCTCTTTCTTTGAATGGAACCCCAGTTTTGCATCAGGCACTGTACTCACCTCATGGTAGGGTGAGGGTCTTAAACTCTCTTGTGTCAGGGACCCCTTGGCTGTCTCAGAATAATACTTTTAAATGCATAAAATATGAGATACAGCCTTGCAAAGGCAGCAAATTATATTAAAATGCAATTGGTAAAATATTTTTTATTTTAGAGCTCAGTGGGGGAGTACATGCTTAGCATGCACGAGGTCCGTCTGGGGTTCAATCCCTGGTATCTCCGTGAAAAAAAAAACCCAATTACCCAGCCCCACAATAAAAAATAAAATAAATCTATAAAAATATTTTATAGATGTGCTCTGTTGGCACGTTATGTAATACTCATGGCAGGTCTAACCGCCACTTTCTTTTGAAGTAGTGAAAAGCGGAAACGCTATTTTGAGGCTTCTTCAACAACTGTGGTGTGATTGGGAAAATGTCTGTGCTTTCTCGTGGTGATAAAGTCACAGAGACTGATCACATCATTGTAATTTGTTGCCTACATTCGTAATTTAAGAGATGATCGAGTTTAGTTACAGGTTAGCAAAAAAAAAAAATGTCATTCCTATCCACGTTCACAGATGCTAGGAAACTGAGCCTCCGTTTCCTCCTATTGAAGTGCAGGTGATCACACTGACTACAGGGCTGTTGGGAGATTCGAGAACAAACCTGATCGGACTGCTCGTCTGGAGGGTCTGATGTAATCTGTGCAAGTGCAAATTCGGACTCCCAGGGAGCCCTGATCTGGAGGAACCCAGACAAGTCTAATTGTCTCCCTTCTGAACCTTGTCTCTCCAAGTTGACCACCCACACTGGGGCCTTCTGAGTCCCCGTGCTCACTGCTCGACCACAGTGGGCATAGCCATCGACACCCTTCTAAACTGCTCACCTCTCCAGGTGTGCCAGGACCTGACAGAATGTTCACCCGTCCTCGTGGATACATGCTCCGTGCCTTTGCTAAATCCATCTGGAGTGAGGAGCAGCTTCCCAGCATTTAGGGATGGATAAGACTGAACCCAGGTGCACGAGGTGTGACCACGAGGCTTTCCAGAAATTGGAAGGGGGGCCCTTCTCATCTCAGAACCTTTCGGTGATTCCTGTCTCCCTCAGTGACTCACAGCAGCCTGCAGGGCCTTCTCTCCTCACTGACACTTTCCCTGCCCCCATTCACAGTCCCTCAGACACATTTTCCTGGAGCTCACTGAACTTATTCCTGCACAGGGCCTTTGCACCTGCCATCCCTCTGCCTGGCGCACCGTCCACACGTGTATCTCACACCTTGTCCCTTCTTTATTTTTCTTCCTGGTCCTTATTGCTATCTCAAATTAACAGTGTTTATTCTAGTGTGTGATCTGCCTCCCTGACTGTGACGTGCAGCCCACGAAGGCCAGGACCCTATTTCTTATTTGCTCCTGGTGCAGTGCCTGCCGGTGAGCCTTGCATGTAGTTGGCGCCTGAAAATATTTGTTGACTGTGAAGAGGCATTTTGGAGAAGAACTGAATAAGAACTGGGTATTAGACAACAGTAAGAAATTATTGTCAATTTGGTTGAGTGTGATAGTGGTATTGAGGTTAGAGTGAAAAAAAAAGAGGTTGGAGTCCTTATGGGTAAAATGGAAACCTGGGATTTGCTTTAAAATATTCCAGTTTAAGAAAAAAGAGGGAGTTGATGAAGCAAGAATGGCCAAATGCTGATAACTATTAAAATTAGGAAATGAGTACATTTGGGTTAATTGTATTATTCTCTTTCTTTTGGGTGGGTTTGAACATTTTCATAATGAAGAGTTTAACACATTTGTTGCACTCATGGGCGAGTGAATGAATAGTGTACAAAGTGCAAGTAGCCCAGAGCCTAGCACATAACACACACTTACCAGTATTAGCTTGTAAAATTATCCATAAAAATGATGAGGGAGCAGATGAGAAAGTGCACTGGAGACGGGAACACACTGAACTCGGAGGGAGGATGATAGATACTGTTGTAGCTGATGTTCTTGAAAAGCAGCCCTCTGGTGGCCACGCCCACACCGGGGTCTGGGCAGCCAGGGGTGGGGGTGGGGGTAGGGGTGGGGGGAGTGCCTCTCCTGCCTGCTCGCCCTCCACGGTTCCTCCCAGGAATATGCTGGCTGTGGCTGCCAGGCTGAGCAGGTAGAAGGCTCAGGAGGCTTTCGGGAGTCTGTCCAGCCGTCACACCCCACCCACTCACACGTGGTACTGTGGCTTTAGGTGGCTTGGAAGGATGGGCTTTTGTGGCTATAGCACTGAACAGCTGCTGGCCTGGGCTGGACCCGCAAGGGTGTCACGGAGGCAGGCGCTCATGCAGTGCTGAGAGAGGTCCGCGGATGGATGCAATCCCAGGTTCTCTGGCCCACCCACACAGTCAGGCTCTCTGGGGAGGAGGGCACGTCGTGTTTGTGGTCAGACAGACAGAGGGAGCCCCAGGGGGCTCTCAGTGGGGCCAGGGAAGCCAGCAAGACAGGACTGGCTCTATTGCCTCGAGTTTCCTGCTGCAGGTTGGAGCTGCAGGGGCAGGATTCGTGCTCCAGGAGGTGGGCAGAGGGCAGGGTGGTGGCCGCACAGCCCACCCGGCTCAGGGCCACCCCCTCTCTGTGGTTGTCCTGTTTGGCAGCAGAGCACTGACAGTTACAAGCCCAGGTTGGAGGCCAGCAGCTCTGGGTGGGGATGCCAGCTCTGCCACCTGTCAGCTCTGCAACCTTGGACAAGGCACTTACCTTCTCTGAGCCTGTTTCCTAGTCTGGAAAACGGGGTTAATGATAGTCCCCACTTGATCGGGGGTTGCGCTTAAGTGAGGTAACGTGTGTGCCTTGCTGTGTTTAATACCTGGCCCGTCCTCGGAGTCAACACACAGTAGTTACGCATTATTGTGGGTTTAGGGGGTGGGTGGGCCTCCACAAATATTTCTCAAATGATCTGATTTGTTTAGCCTGTAGCCCACTGTCTCCTAAGATTGGCAGAGGGTTGGTTTTCACTGACAAAATTGGGGAGCAGTTAGCAGGAGGAGGGGGAGGATACTGGGGCACTTCTCCCAGATGGGTCACCTTCCAGCTCCGTCTGGCCACCTCACCCTTGTGATAGACAGCTCGGCCTTGCTGCGATGCACAGCAGGGACGTCCTTCTGCAGGAGTGCTTAATCTACACCGGCACTGGGCTAAGCACATCATACGTGTGAGCTTACTGAATTCTCCTGACAAGGCTAGAACTTAGATATTTGTATTATCCTTATTCTAGATATGGGGAAACTGAGGTTGCTGGAGGTGAACTAAGTTCTCCTGGTGGAACCAGGACCGTGGAGCCTGAGCAATCAATCCCTGGTTCTCTCTCCTCTGGGCTAGGTTACAGGGGAGACTCTCCCCCCAGGAGGGGGGGGGTCCACCCTTCTGGGGCTTGGAAAGGTGAGCACATGAAAACAGCCTCACCTTGGACCCTGAGCCTTGGACTCTTGGAGGAAAGGAGGACTGATCAGGACAAATAAAAGAACTCATGGAAATAATGTTATCCTAAGATGCAGCCGCCCTGGCTGAAAGCATAAACTGGTTTGTGATTAAACATCGGGTGACGTGTCCCCCTGGGGCCCTAGTAAGAGCAGTTAGTTTGGTTAGGGCTGGAGACATCCTTGGAACTAGCTTAGCAGTTCCAGGCTCAGCTCCCAGTTCTATTAGAGCCTCCACTGCCCTGGCTAACACGATCGGTTCAGAGGGTCCTTGTTATCCAAGCCAAGCAGCATTGGGTCTCCCTCCCACTGGGCTCAAAGCTGAGAGGGATGCATTTGGAACAGCTACAGCCCCCTTGCCATGACAGAAGAACCTGCCAGAGAACAAAGCCCACAATGGAAGAAGAGCTGAGAGATAGGTAAATATCACCCAGGCCTTGATGACACCATTAAGCTCCTGGATCAAGCTGTATCTGAAGGTAAATCAGCCATGGGGTTATCAGTTAATAAGAGCTAGCACGTTACTCTTATAGCTTAGCCACCTTGGGTTATGGTTTTTTGTCACTTGCAACCAAAGGATTCCTAACTTCCACAACATACTTACTCCTTGGAAGTTTGAAAACTCATTTGTGGGGCCATGGGGAGCCCCCGTATGTTTTTGAACTGAGGAGTGGCAAGCACTGAGCCTCACTCCAGACTGTGTCTAGAAGTGCTTCTAGGAAGACAAGAGAGCAAGCTGGGTGCGCTCACCCTGGCCATGCTCTGTGCCTTGTCTCTGCCTGTTGCCTTCGTCTGCCAAGGAAAGTGATGCTGTGAATATCTGCCCGCCCCGGCACTGGCTTCACTCACAAGCATCTTCTCCGTGAGAGAATGGGCTTCACATCAAAGCAGCACGGCAGCTCTCCTTAAACAAAACAGCCCTTCCCCTCCCCACTGCCTTGCAGAGGCAAGAAACCTCATTTAACCACCTGCAAGTTTTCTTTCATGGTCCTGTGTCATTACGGGAATGCTTTGATGGGGGCCGGGCAGGAGTGGGGGAGACGTCTGCCACCATTACAATTAACTTGTTAGGGACAATGACACCCAGCCAAGGCCCTGCCTGCTTGGGGTGTCGGGTGGGTGTGATGAAAGCCTGGGCCCACGGTGGGGGTCTGCAGCAGGGCCAGTCCCTGGTTTCTCGGGAGGAGACCCCCTGAGCAGGGCTCCAGCTCCTTGCTGGCTCTGTGAACATGCCTGCCAGTGTCTCAGGGCAAAGGGCAGGCCCTGCTGCTCCAAGTGTGCCACCAGACACCAAATGCCATCCTTCATGGCCTAACCAGGAGGCTAAGAGCCTAGCATTTGGCATCAGATAGCTTCACCACTGAGCTGTCAACTCATGTCACTTTTCTGAGTCTCGTCCTTATCAGTGATCTGGGGTTGAGGACGCTCATAAATGGGGTAGCAGCATTTCAGGCCTCACTGTATTGGCCACTATTATCCTTATGAAAGAGGAGTGGGCTTCTAACCCAGGAGTCCTGGAAGGGTAACGTGGCAAATATTGCCACCAAAAAGGTGGTGAAAAAGTTCAGAGTCCTAGGGCCTGGACTTGGGCACCTTCCCTTGGCAGGCTGTCCCCATCACTGGGGAGGGGGAGTGACCATAGAGCATCTCCCACCTCTTCTCGATCCTTTGACTCATGGACTCAGGGGGCATCCTATGACTTAAGGACTTGGAGGGTCTTTGGGATCTTCAAGGTCCGTCCCCATTACCCCCAGTCAGTGCTGACTCCTACCTTAAAACACACAGGTTTGAGCCACATAGGAAATCCAGCCTCTGTGAGTCCTGAAAATTTAAGGTCTGGAGTGTTGGGCACAGTCTTAGGGTCACTCCAGGCAAGTCCTATCATGCCTCTCTCCTCTTCACTCTCACCTCCTCCAGGCAGGCACCTGAGAGGTAAAGTTAAGCCCCGTCAACTGCATACATTCGGTTCTCTGCCCTCTCCACCAGCCCTAAGACTCAGTGCCCGACCACATGTGGGTTTTAGAGGATCATGGGTCCCCCATCCTTGTTTGTGTGGACAGCTCTCTTGGCACCTTGTAGAGAATGAGGGGGAATCAGTAGGGAGGGACTTGAGTGTTCTTGCATCTCTGGCCTTCGCAGCACCAAAGCAGCCCCCTCCCACCACCCGGGGCCACTCTTGTAAGAACCTCCAGGCAGGGGTTCCCAGCCCATCTCTTCCCACGTGGTGGCCCTGGTGAGTACAAAGCATCAAATAGATCCTGTCCCTCCTCCACTGAAACCCACTTAAGGCTCCGTTTCTAAGTTCCGGCCATGTCTCCGAGCCTTGCACGCCTGGGTCTCCCCCTCATGCCCAGTATCATCGTCCCTCTCACCCCATTTTCCTGGGCCCTCATCGGGGCTTTAGTATATGTGTTCCCTCCAGCTGGAGACGCCTCCCCTCACTCCGACTCCGCTCTATCCTCAGAGGCCTCCCCTGGCTTCCCCACCCCCAGTTTGAAGCAGGAGCCTCTACCAGCCCCCTCGGCAAGCCCTGGGCTATTCCTGCCATGTGAGCGCTCTTGCTGTCTGTGGTTGTTTCTCTCCTACATCCTCCCAGCCCCCAAGAGGCCTCCCAAGGGCAGAGGTTCTGTTTTGCTCCCGCCTGTATCCCCGGCTTCTAGATAGAACCTGGTAAAGGGAGGTCCTCACTTTGCCTGATGCTTGGCACACGCCACCAGGTAACCAGGGAGATCCCAAGTGAAGGCCCAGCATCTGAGTGAACCCTCCCGGCCTCTCAGAAGCACACAATGGCACCTAAGAATGAACTCTCCCAATTAGGCCCATAATAGAGGCTTCATCTGGGGCTCGTGGTAATGAGGCTGCTCACAGCCGGCCTTTCATCCTGGGCTGCCTGTCAGAGCCCACTCTCTTGTTAACTGTGGCCTCCCCGCTCTCCCCACCCTGGCCCGGCCAACCCTGCACCCCGAGCCCGGGGCTGTGTGCCTCGCAGGGAAGCCCCCGGCCTGGCAGCCCCTCTGTAAGGCCCAGACCGGCTGCTGGGAAACGTGCCTGGTGAGAAGAAGGCGCCTGTCATTCCAGAGACGCACTATTGCCTCGGCCCATGAAAGCCCTCAGGTTTGCGAACGTTAAGACTCTATTGCTTTTCGGACCCTGAGAGATTGGAGGGGCTGCTCCAAGGCGTAGCCCTCTCCTTGCCTCCCTCTCCCCTGCTGGGCAAGGACAGAGCCTGGGACTGACTCAAGGAGGAGCCGAGCTCTCCCCACCCCTGCGGGGCCCATGATGGGTTCCACCTCCATTTAGAGCATGTCCCCTCCCTCCCTGGTGCCTGGCTTCCCCTCCGACTTTCCAAAGGTGATTTTTAACTGCATTTTCACGGGTGGAGAGAGAGTGAGGAATGAGGAACCAGTGGGCCAGTCCTGGCCACTTTCCCAGCATCCCCATTCCTAGTGGGGCGCTCTCACCTTGTGGGGTTTGAGTTCTCAGGACATTCGTGGACGGGGTCAGCATGAAGAGTGAATGGTAGCGCAAAACCTCACTGGCTTGGCCTCGGCCTCCAGGCCGTGTGGGCCATGCTCCTGGCTCCACTGACCTCACCTGGCCGGCTCCCTGCCCCGCTCTCTGCCCTAGCCTAGATGGCTGCGCCTCTTCCAGGTCCCCCCAGCTTACCCATCTCTGCCTTTCGCCCTGGGCGGTTCTCTCCCTGCAAAACACAACTCCTAGATCTTTGCGTACTGGCTCACTCCTTGTCATTTGCATGTCGCTTCCAATGACGCTAACTACCCACCCTGAACAATGTCAAGTATGCCCTTCAGAGGGCACCCCCTCATTTCACCCTCACACTCTCAACACATCTTTACCTGTGTTTTCGTCGAGAGTGCATCTCCCCTCACTGAGACATGACTTCCGTGAGTGTGGACCTGTCTGTTCACTGTGGTTTGCTGGATGCCTAGAGCCATGCCTGGTACGTAAATATTTATGGGAAAATCACCACCGAACTTCTCCTCATTGACCTGCAGATGCTCTTTTGGCCCTGCAGGTTCGGTGGAAAGCCTTGCCTTGACTCCTGGGGAGCACATCCCTTGTAGGACTTTGCCGTGGACAATGGTGCCTTCTTGAAGTCACCTCCATTTCCAAGCTGGCCCGGTGGGGCCAGGATAACGAAGCTACTTTAACATAAATAATTTGCTTCTGAGGTGTAAGAAATGGGGAATATTTTTAGAAGGCCTGCCCTCCTAGGGGAAGTAAATGACTTATGAAAACGGGATTTTTCAAAGTGGCCTTCAAGAGAAAAGGGAGCCGTGTGTGACGGCCAAAATGGAATTCTATGAATTAGTGCGACTCATTATTCTGGCCGTGCGCACACAGACACGCACACACATAGACAGGCACACACACGTGCTCGCTCACTCACTTTTCTTCCTGCCTTCCATTTCATGGTCTTAGCTCGAATCTGAAATAAAACCACTGCAGCCCTCCTCCCCTGGCCCTCAGCGGCGGCCTGTCTGATTGGATGCCTCCCACAGCCCTGAAGACCAGAGCTTCAAGGAGGAAGCTGTCGGGGACACGCTGAGCCCTCGCTTCTTAAAGTGCGCGCCGTAAGTTACCTTGAAATGTTACTTAAAAAAAAAAAAAAAAAGTATTTTAGGTTCAACAGACACTTGGGTTCCTGTTAACAACTCATTTAAGGAGAAAGTGGGGGGAAGGCATTCAGATCAAGGCTTCTTTGACAACACGAACCTCCTTACTTTGAATCCTTACGGTGTGGATGGGATGAAAGATTTCGTGGAGGCGCAGACGGGTACGTGCGCGGGTGAGAAAGGACAGATGTTAGCTACAACGGAGACGCGGGCATCTTGGGATGGGCTTTGTCTGGCCAAAAATGGAGAATAGATATTGGAGGGAGGGGGGGAGTGAGAAACCCAGAAAGCCAAGACACAAAAACCACTTTTGTGGCCATTGTGTTTCCACTGGAGTCTTGATCTAGGGAGGACGTGCTATTTGGGGAACTAATAAGGTGACCAGCTCCTTCTCGAGGCACGTTCTAAAAACTGAGGTCTAGAGGAATCATCCAGTGCTGACTCCGCAGGGTCTTTCTCCCCTTGTCTACAAAATCTGGCCTCCAGAGCAGGCATAGGTCTGTCTTCTGCCCATCACCCCTGAAGCCCCAGACAGCCAGCTCTGGGCTCCTTGTCTAGAAGGTCCTGGTGGCTTCCCATTGTCCATAGGCTCAACATCAAAATCCCAGGCTCGCAACCAAGGTTCACCAAAGGTTGGCTCCGCTTTGCCTTTCCGCCCAGTCCCCACACCTACCTCTGACCACACCCATATCCTCCCTTATCCCACTGCATTTTTCTCTCTTCCATGGAAGGTCCCCCTCTCTGAAGAGCCTCTTCCCCACTTGTCCAGGGTCCACTCGTCCTGGCAGACCTGACGCCCAGGAGCCTTCTGAGACTAGCCCATCCTCACTGAATTCCTTTGGTGAGTTCTCACACACTGATTCCTTGTGGATTTTTCCCATCTCATTGTCAGTCTAATCTACTCTCCCAAAAGGACCTTTAGCTTGCTGGTGGGCAAGGATCCTGCCTCACAGGCAGCAGGACATGGCAGGGGGCCACAGACTGAGCACAGGAAGCACTGGCCTCTTCTAAACTGTGAGAGGTGGCCAGGCTGTGGGCTGGAGGAGGCAGAAGCTGTAGACTCACCACCTCTTCTAGGTGATCTCCCGTTCCTGAGGCTGGGGAACTGGACCCAAGAGGGCCTGCCACCATATTGCTGTCACCCTTTGCCAACCACTCTGAAACCTGGAGGACCAGTGGTCCCTGGGGCAAGGCCAAAACTTTCAGCTTCTCAACATTGTCCCAACACTTTCTCTTCTATAACAGTTCACTCAATTGTTAAGTGGCCCACGATGTGCCAGGCACTGGGGACTTGGTGGTGAATATGCCAAACACTGTCCCCATACCCTTAGGACTTACAGACGGTGAATCATGAGCCATAGAAAAGCTTGATTACAATTGTGGCACATGCAGTGAAGGGTAGGTGCAGGCGGCTCTAAGGGTATTTAGACCGACCCAACACTTTTTTCTCAAGGACACTGGTTTGCACCTGGTGGGGTCTGGGTGGGCTGACCGGCTGCAGTGGCAGTGGAGGGCCCTGAGCCACCTTGATGGGCCAGTTGATGGGATGCTGAGTGCAGGGAGGTGGAGAGAAGCAGGTCAGTTCTCACTGAGGGTCTGTGGTGAGGCTGGTGCTCTGAGCACGTGTGGAGAAGTGTCTTCAAGCAGGGATTGTTATGAATGTGGGGGAGATCAGAGCAGGAATCCACTGCCCTTCCAACTGAGGCCACAGCCAGAAAGTTGCAACACTCTCTGATGCGAAGTGCCTTCTCTTTTTTAAAATGAGGGCCTTCTTTTCAACAAGCTCCCAAGTCCTATGTCCTTCAAAGCCTCACTGACGTCACCCTAGTGGCAACTGATCACCCCCTCACTGCTTCTATTTCACTCTATTTCACTCCCTTGATTTTTCTAGTAATGAAGCTAGTGAGCTGCCTTGTATCATGGCTTCTCCTGCAAATGTTCATCCACTCTATCTCATGGTGAATCCCAGGAGAATTCGAGTTACACCTACTGGTTCTTCTTTAGGTAGCAAGGATCCTAGGTGAGGGCACAAACCAGGTGAAACAAGTATCTGGCATGTGTGCCACCACCTCCTAATCCAGTGGCCAGGGCAGACATTATTAATCAATCCTGATTAATTTCATTTATTCTCACTTCTGCTGTACTTGAGCAGAATTTTAAAGCACCTCCTCAGAAGCAACCTCCCTGGTCACCCTCTGAAAGGGGTCACCCCTTCCTCAATTGTTTTCTACAAGTGAACCCATTCTTTTCTTCACAGTGCTCATCACACTTAGTAATAATGTATTTTTTAAACTTATTTAAGGCCTATTTCCCCAACTAACCTGTAAACTCCATGCAGTGGGATCATGTCCATTTTTGCTCATCATAGAATCTCTGGGCTCAGAGTCTTTGTCACATAGGAAAAGCTCAGTGAATGTTGGCTGCAAGTTGATTGAATGCTTTAGTCCATGAATGATTTAAAGAGAGAACCCAGGCTTCCCCAGGGCCCAGAGCTGCTTAAGTGTTTAAACTGTTCAAGGCCTTCCCTCCACATCAGAGGTTTCTGCAGATCTGGGACAAAACTTCTCCCTCCAAGTTCAGTGGCCACGGAGAATTTTATTTTGGACCCGAGAGTTGGTTTACTTTGGAGCTAGTGGACTGGTGTTCAGTGTGGGCCCAGGAGATGTGTGCCAGGGGTGGGCAGAGCTGTGGCCCCTACCCTCCTGCCTGGGTTCCTGGTGGCAGCCCCTGAAGGCCCCTGGGGCCCTGAAGTGGGGGCCCAGCTCCCAGAAACTGGGCTCTGCCAGCAGGAGGCGTGGACTTGACTCTGGTCCTTGACTATTTAGGGTGCCTCAGCGCACTGCTGCCTGCATCTTGATTTCCTCTCCTCCCCTTCCTCCTCCTCCACCTCCATCCTACCAAGGGGAGGGGGGTGAGAGGGTGCTGTGTGCCTCCCTTTCATTGCTTCTACAGCTGGAGCCAGACGGCCCCCTCCCCTCTGGAGACGTGAAGCCCTCCTGAGCCTGTTTCTCTGCAGACTCGCCCTGCTCTGACCAGCGAAGCCTGCCTAATGCGTCCTGGGGGAGGATGATGCCTAGGCAAAGCGGCTCCCCTGGCCCTGCTGGAGCTCTGTCCCACCGGCCTTCTGCCAGTGGGAATCTGTGTGTATCTGGGGGGTGGGATCGGGGGCTGGGGATAGCCCAGTGGGTCGGTAGGGCCCTGACTGGCACCCTCCTCCAAGCCTGCCTCTCATTTGGTGGGGGAGGGCAGGCTCCAGCTGGAGTCCAGCCTTTCTCCTAGAAGGGCAGGCCCCTGATCTCCCCCTGGAGGGCCAGTGAGCTAGGGGAGGGGGTTACTTCCAGCAGAGAAACCAAGTCCATTCTCCCAGAAATTCAAGTCCTGGGGGCTGGAAGCCAAGGCAGGCCTGGAACAGACCCCCCACAGGCAGGCAGCCCTTGGGACATTTCAGAGGCTTTCTCTGCTGTCTCCTATTCCATCAGCAGAGCCAGCTCCACCCGCTTCCCACCCCTTCCTTTGCCTGGACTGCGCTTCCTCCCATCTCTGCCCAGTGAGCTTCTTTCTACTCCCGCTTAAGGTCCGACTCAAATGTCACCTCCTCTGAGAGGCCTCCCAGGGCTCCTTCAGCCAAGGTTACTCGCTACCTTTTTGGGTTCCTACCCTCTTTCCATTAAGGTGGGTGTTCTTGGCTGAATAATTACTAATTGGCTCTGACACCTTACCTTCTGCCTCTAGACAGTGAGCTCCAAGGGCATCACCCTTGCGTGGAACGTGTTATTTCTGCTTGTCTCACCTCCATGCCCCCTTCTTCCTCTAATGGCTCCTGTGGCAGCTGGTCCCTCAGGGGGTTACCCACCCTCGTGATGCTCAACTCTCCACCTCGTGTCACCCTCTCCAACAGTGAACAGGGCAGAGCTGTGTGACCGACAGGACGCTGCATTAGTGATGGGGTGTGTGACTTCTGAGGTGAGAGCATTAAGGAGCCAGACCTCCTGCCTCACTCTCTTTGAGAAGCCAGCGCCATGTCGTCAGGACATGCGAGTGGCCCCGTGGAGTGGCCCCGAGGAGGACCTGAGGCCTCCTCCCCACTGCGCCAGCACTGACCAGCCACCTGCGCACGTGAGCCACCGGGCAGTGGGTCCTCAGCCCTGGCCACGCCTGCAGATGACTGCAGTTGACTGACAGCTGGCTGCCGCCTCCTGAGCCATCCCCAGCCAGAGCGCCCAGCCAAGCTGTTCCCTAATTCCTGATCCACAGAAACTCTGAGGCAGTTATGTCTGTTACTGTTTGGGGAAAATCTCTTCCCCAGCAACAGACGACTGAAGAGTACCCCTGTTCCCTTTGGGGAACTACCTTCTCCCTTCTCCCCCTGCACATGGACTTGGAGGAACGGTCTGTAAGGATGCCTCATCTTCTCTGGGCCAAGGGTTGGGGCCCTGACCTTAGAGAGGACAATGAGACCCTTTCCCTGGAATTTGTGTCTCAGGCAGAGATACTAGACCTGGAAGTGATTGGGTTGAGTCTAGAAACTACTTGATACCCCCACCCCACACATGCATTGTATACATGCATGTACACCTGTACACTAACACACATGTCTACAGACACACACACACACATTTTTCTTTCCTGCCAGAGTTGGTTACTGTTGGCAATCAAATAACCTGGATCAACAGCCACCTTGTTGTCATCATCTTCCCAGCCCCATCCACCATCACACCACTCACTGAAGGCCCCCTCCCAGTGCCTAGATCACACATCACTCAGTGAGTGCTCAGCCACTGTGCTCTGGATAAACCAAAACTTAGAAACAGGAATGATATCAGGACTGTCTGTTGTGATTTTGATTTGTGTTTTGCTTGCACACTTGGAGAAGTTAAAAGCTTGAGAATTCCTTATGCGTGATTGTCTGAGTCCCTCCCTCCCTCTGCCACCTTCCAGGAGGAGGGCGGCTCTGTCTGGCTCACCTGTTGCCAGGCCAGGAGCAGGTGTCTGCAGACAGCCAGCCTGCCTTCCTTGGCCTGGAAGTCTGGGCCCTTTGAGGCGAGTAGTGGGGTGAGAAGAAAGCACAGCCAGGAGACAAGAGTGCTCCTGTGACTGGAGGGACATGCACCGTTGTTGTCAGCAGTGTCTTGGGGGTGCCAGGCATTCCGGAGAGACATGGCAGTGCAGCCTATCTCAGGAGGTAGGACTGGAGCCTGGGCACCTCCCAGCAGAAATCCTTGCATCCGCTTGGTGCAGAGCCAGTGCAGCTGAGCATGTTCAGGGAACCTTTAGGCTTTTGTGGGCTGTGACACACAGGAATTCAGCAGTGACCAGTGTAGACTGACATCAGATGCTGGGAATCCTGCACACCCCATGTACTGCTCTGCAGAATGTCCCGGGACCCTGGGGCTGTAGGGAGGGAACCCCACTGAGGCCTGAAATCGAATTTCCCACCAGACCAGCATGGCAGGGGCACAAAATTTAACCCACAAAATGAGTTGATAGTAATTTGATTTAGGAAAATGCACCATTTCTTTTATCTCTAGGTTTGCAAAAGAAGACACAAAGCTACCAGAATGTTTAGCTCCATGGTGCCGGGAATTTTTCCCTTTGGTCTATTTTATTCATGACTGTGTTACAGAGCTTTGTACATTGCCTGACACACAGTAGGCACCCAATAAATATTAACATATAAAGGCACAAATAGAAGAATCATTTATGGGGTGCCCATTAAGTACTAGAGACTTACGGAAACTTCCCTGAGATCCTTTTTACAACAACCCTAGAAACTTAGTTTTCTCATCCACACTTTTCCTTCCTTCCTTCCTTCCTTCCTTCCTTCCTTCCTTCCTTCCTTCCTTCCTTCCTCCCTCCCTCCCTCCCTCCCTTCCTAATTCTATTTCAGCTGTCTTAAGGCATTTATATGTGTTCTGATAAGCAATGCACTGCTCATATGTATGTATTTTTAGTTTGTATGAAGGTTAGTGTGTCACATTGCATCCCACCTTTTCACTCACCACGTTTTGTTATTTCCCAGGCATGGAGGGCCTCCAGCACCCAGCTACCCCTGTCTACACTGAGTGAACATCCTTAAATATATTTCCTGTTAACAGAACTCCTTTGGAAGAATCACCCAGGAGTGGAATTGCTGGTCCCTGCGATGTCTGTGTGTAACTCCACCAAGAAACGCCGCGGTGGCCTGCACTACCTACCCGGGAGGCTTCAGGCTTCCTTCATTTCTGTATCTGGGCCAACCTTGGCATTCCCCAGCTAACTAGTATTTTCCTGTCTCATTAGGTATAAAGTGATACCTAACTGTTGTTCTAAATTGCGTTTCTTGCCCTCATTTTGGGGGAAGGATTGAAGCTTCAGAAAAGTGACGCGCCCAAGGGCCCTCAGCTGGTGTGTGAGTAGCTGGGCTTCCCCACCGTCTCTGGGCTCAGGCTGGAGCCGGGGTCCCGCTGCAGCTGCCCGGCGCATGGGCTGAGGGCAGTCCCAGCAGCCGGGTCAAACGTGTGCAGGTGCGGCTCTTCCTCTGTGATCGAGCCCCACCTGGTGGCGCTGAGAGGGAACTGCCGCTGTGGAGGGCATAGGAGGGGTGGGACCTGAACTACCTCACTTTGGAGGCTCTTCTTGAATTTTATTTTATTTAAAAAAATTTAAAACTGACATGTAATTGACACACAACTTCATATCAGTTTCAGGTGTACAACATGATTTTTTTCTTACGATGAGAATTTTCAGGATCGACTTTCTTAGCAGCCCCCAAATGTTACACAGCACCCCCTCATCCACCACAGTCACCACGCCGTACACTTATCCCCAGGACATATTTATCTTACGACTGGAAGTCTGACCCCCTGACACCACTTTGCACATGGACGGAAGCTGAACCGTTTCCATTTTGAGGCTCCTACTGTTTTTAGCGAATGAACCCAGAACTCTCTTACAAAAACATTTAGTACCCTTTTTCTTAAAGGTATTTTTGATTAAAGTACAATATCCCCACATAAAAGGCACAGATCCACTTGCACAGCTCAGGGAACGTTTACCCGTCCACACCCGTGTTACCAGCACCGCAGGGGCCCCCTCCGCGCCCCTCCCGCCACACCCTCCTCCAGGGGCTGCCGCTCTGCTGACTCCTAACATTGTTGACTGTTGTGTACGTGGAAATATACAGCGGTTTCCTTTTCCATCTTGCTTCTTGTGAGCCATATTGTTTGTGTGGTTCATTCATCCATATTTGTTCGTTCTCTTTTTAGGCTGTACTCCTATATATGAATACACTGCAAGTTATCCTTTCTGCTCTTGATGGATATTTGGGCTGATTCCAGAATTTGACTATATTGAGTAAAGCTGCTTTGAATGTTTGGTGCACATATGCATACAATGCTGTTCAGTGGGTGTCTAGGAACGAAAACATTGGACCGTGGGAAAGGTGTATATTTCGACTCTTGTAGACACTGCCAATTTTCCAAAGCGGTTGTACCAACTTACCATCTCCATGGCGTGGTGAGCATGTGTCCCGTGCTGGTTGCTCCGCATCCCCACCAACCACGGATACTGGCGCTCCTTTTAGCCATTCTGGTGGCTGTTAGCGGTACTGCCTGGTATTTTTAATTTGTCTTCCCGATGACTAATGAAATTTCTCATGTTTACTGGCCCATTTGGCTAACCTCTTCTGTAAAGTATCTATACAAGACTTTTGGCCATTTTTCTGTTGAGTTGCCTTTTATTGATTTATAGGAGTTAAAAAAAATATGTCATCCAGATGTGAGCGCTTTCTCAGAAACATCTTCTCCCATTTGGTTCTCTTGCCATTTCGCTCTCTTATTGGTGCCTTTTCATGAGCAGAAGTTCTGCTTTCACTATAATACAATTTAATAATATTATCTCTGATTTTGGGGGATTTTTGTGTTCCATTAAAATTTTTGTTTTGCCTACGCCAAGGTCATGGAGATTTGTCTTCTGTGTTTCTTGTAAAAGCTTTCGCAATCTGCATCCATCTGGAACTGATTTCTACATATGGTGGGAGGCAGAGGGTCAATATTTTTTTCCAGATGGATATTTAATTGACCAGCCTGATTTATTGAAAAGATCATCTTTCCCCCCTTGGCCCCGCAGTGTCACCTTTGTCATAAACCAGGGGATTGTACCTGTGTGAATCTGCTCCTGGTATGTACCTCTGTTTCTGTGTCTGGTGATAACTCTTTGAGAAAAGTGCAATATAAGGGGACCATTCAGAGGTCCTTAAAGAGTTTAAAAACTACTAGGGTGCAGTGTGCTGCGGGTGGTGCTGTCTGCCAGTGGACCTGCTTCGAGGTTGCTAACAAACATTCCTTGCTTTTCGTTATCTGTGAATCTTGGGGCTTGGTGTCAGCTCATTTGACCAGAATATCAGGAAGCTAAATCAAGAGCTCCTTGTTCCTATGAGGTCCCTGGACCCCCAGAGAGCACCCATGTGGCCCCAAGCAGCTGGGGTCGAGCAAAGTCTCTTTCCTGCATTCATTTTCCCTCCCTTTTCCCATCCATGCTGGACACCAGGGAAGCCTGCACCAGCTCTATAGGAGATCTGGGGTCTGAGAGGTGGGGTTCCCACAATGATTTCCCACTCAAGGGTCCGAGAGCATCAAGTGGTCCCTTGAGGAGGCGGCATTCAGCTCAGCAGGGGCTAGGGCTGACCGCCTGCTAAAATTACTTCACTTTGTGCAAAAGGGTTGCAGGTACATAAGCAAGTCCAGGAACCAGGGCCTGGTGGGCATGGGGACAATCTCCTAGAGGACCTGGCTCCTTGAGTGTCCCAGCAGTGTGATGGCTCTGCTCCCGGGGACAGCAACCTGGGGCCCACAGTCTGGGGCCCAAACTCTGGCACTTGTACTGGGCAGAGATGGGCAGTGTGTCCGGGAGGGCCAGCTCAGGAGGGTGTTGGGAGTGTGCGTTCCAGCCCCAGCTCTGTCATGAGCTCAGGGGGATCCTGGGGAACCCTCTGCCCCTCTCTGGGCCCCCAACCCCTTACTTTTGGTTTCTCTGTGTTACGGTTTACACTGTGTCCCCAAAAGGATATGTTGAAGTCCTAAGCCCCAGTACCCGGGAATGTGACCGTATTTGAAAATAGGGTCTTTGCAGATATAATCAGGCTAAGATGAGGTCATAGCATGCCCCTAATTTAATCTGACTTGTGTCCTTACAGGAAGAACAGAGACACACAGCGAAGACAGATGTGTGAAGACGAAGGCAGAGGTTGGAGTGATGTCACAAGCCCAGAAGCTGGAATTGGAGAGGAAGATTCCTTCTCTAGAGGCTTCAGAAGGAACATGGTCCTGCCGACACCTTGATTTTGGACTCCTGGCCTCCTGAACTGTGAGAAAACAAACATCTGCTGTTCTCAGCCTAGGTACGTGGGCTGCCCTCCAATCTGTCCTTCACCACATCACTCTCCTACTGAACACCTGCCAGTGGCCCCTCACGACCATGGGAACAGCATCATGGATGCTGGTGGTGTCTCCCACCTAACCAGCCTCAGCTGGATCCCTGCCTCCTGCCCATCTCATTTTAGGCACACCCGACATTCACCCTGGACAAAGGGTGACTCACGGGTCATCCTTGACTCCTCTCCTTCATGCCTGCATCCAATCCAGTGCCAAATTTCATCAACTCTGCCTCCAACACATATTCTCAATTCTTTGCTTCCATCATGATCACTGTACTTTAAGCCTCCAACTTCTCTTGCTTGAAGTACATGGTAGCCGCTTGTGGTAGGTTGATTGCAAAAGTGTGCATAATCCTGTACTCCCCGCTGCATCCAGACCCTTGGCAATATGACTGCAGCTTCTCCACCCTTGACTCTGAGATGACCTTGGGAATTGCTCTGGCTGCAAGGGACTGCAATGAGGTGACAGTATACCAGTTCTGAGTGCACTTCTTGGAATGCTGCCACCACCACAAACAGAAGCCCTGTTGGAGGATGATACACACGTAGCAGAGACTAGACATCTGAGTCAAAGCTACTGTAGACCAGCCAACCCTCAGTGAGCTTACTTGCTAACCTACCAACATACAAGCCCAGCCTGGACTGGCCAAGCCTGGCCTGGATCAGAACGGTTCAATTGATCTGTGGACTCATGAGGAATTACATTCCTTAAACTATGTTTTGGGGAAATTTGTTACACAGCCATAGCTAACTGACACATCTCCTTTACTAGCCACCATGCTGTCCTGTCCCTCTCACATTTTCTCTTCTTGGAAGCCAGAGTGATGTCTCTTCCATTGTCAGCCCCCAATGGTTTCCTGTTGTAATTGAATGAACTCCAAACTCTGGACCATAATCTTCAGGGCCTGATTCCCCACCTCTCCTTCCCAGCTCTGCTTCAGCCACAGTGACTGTGCTCTCTGTCCCATGCCCACGCCTTTGCTCTTGCTGTCCCCTCTGCTGGAGCAGGCCCTCCTGGATCCACATACACCTCAGCCACGTATTAACTCAAATATTTCCTCAGAGAGGCCTGCACTACCCACTCTAGCTAAAGCTCTCACTCCTCCCTGACCCTCGCTCAGTCCTTTACTTTCATTGCACCTGATTCTATGTTCTCATTAGTTGCTGAAAGTACTTGTGTTGAGGGGCATAGTCACTCCTCAACTAGGACATAAGCTGCAGGAGAGCAGGACTTGTGTCTTTTTCTGTTTCCTGCTTCATCCCCAGAAATTATAACAGATCCTGGCATATAGTAAGTCCTCAAGAAATATTTGCTAAATGAATGAATACCAAGCCCAAGGGGAAAAAAAAAAAAACAAACCTTTGTGGCATAGCTTACAAATCCATTGCAGGGGTGCTGTGCTCCAGGCCCATGTTTCTAACCTGTCTCCAACTCTAAGGGGCTCTGCTTTTCCTTAGTGGTGACTTGAGTGGGTGTATGTTGGTGGAGGTGGGCGAGGCGGTGGAAGCCGCCAAAACTTTACTCTGACTCCAAAGCTCAATGACTTACATGGAGAGACCCACTCACTTCCAGGGGGTCACTTTGGAGCCTCGAGGTGGGGCATGAAGATTTAGAAAACATCTGGGGTGGGGGCAGGGCAGTAGAATCCTCGCCCTTTTTGTATATGGAGGCAGAAAGTAAAACCTGACTAGCTGGATCCCTTGGGGGTGTGCACTAGCCCCTGCAGGCTCAGGGACCATCAGTTTTTGGGTTTGCCATGAGGGGCATAGGTTTTCAACAGGGTTTGACTCACATGGAAGGGCCCAGTTTTGAGGACCCCTTCTGGGGAAGTCGGGGCTGGGAAGCCTGCTCCGCATCCACCCCAAGGACTATGGGAACAGCTCACATGTTTATTGAGCTCTTGTGTGTCAGTGCCTGTACTTCATGCTTCACATGCAAGCTCTTGTTTCCTCTTCTCAGCATCTCCACTCAGCGGGTCTATCATAAGCCCCATTTTCCAGGTGAGGAAACAAAGGCACAGAGAAGGGAAGTAACTTGCTGAAAGTCACACAGCTAGTAAGTGGGGCAGTTGGGATTTGAACTTACTTGAAATGCTTACAGGGACTAGAATTGTAACCTCAGTGGGCAGTTGCTCCATGACAGAAGAGCAGCGTCTCTGAACTGTCCTGCGGGGTTTGCTGGCGTCTCCATCACGCAAGAAGGCAGAATGAGAGACTAAGGTGAGGACGCTCTTCTCATCCCAGCCCTGCAGCTTCTCGCCTGTGGGACTCTGAGCAAGTTCTTAGCCCTCTGTGGCTTCTTTGAGTAATCCTGTTTCCCTGAACTGATAGAATTCTCCCCCTCTTGCTCTCCAGATCAGATACCCACCCCCCACACAAGAGAGCCAGCTCCCCACAGAGCCGTGTCCCCCACGGGTGGAAGTAGGGACAGTAGGCAAGACCTGTGGTGTGTGTGTCCCCAACAGCCCCCTGAAGTCCCTCTGGGGACTCTGGGCTCCCATTTGTCACTTCTTCTAAGATTTCCTTTCTAAGAAGCCTTTTCTAATGAGTACTCTTTGCAGGGCAGGGAGAAACCCACAGTTTTTCCAGAGTTGGTTCTGACGTGGATGATGAAGACAAACACTACATGAGCACGATGATCCAGGCAATCTAGCCTTGTTTCCTGATTGCTACTATCTAAAGGGGATGCACCAGGTCTGAAGGGCCAGGTGTGATGTGCCAGAGGGTGGCATGTGGTGGCTGAGGGTCCAGTGGCAGAGGGAGCTCGAGGTGGCCAGGGAGAGGAGCTATTTAAAGGGCTACGCTGGTGTTTTGGTTGAACACCTTTTTAGCGTCTATTTCTCCTTCGACCATGTGGGGATGGACGTCCACGTTCATTCCTGCATCCTTGCACAGCTTGAGCAAGGTTCGAATGTTGTTCTTGGACAATCTCAGGTATCTGTGCGAGACAAGGCCAAAGAGGTCAGTTGAAGGTGGAGTCACTGCGGCTCCAAACTCTACTGAAAAGAGATTAGATTAAGCAGCACCAGTGTGGGATCTCTGCAAGGAACTGGCTCTCTAGACATTTCTGGAGCTGACAGAGATCTCATGAAAGAGTGGGACACCCCCAAAGCACCCCCATAGATTTGGTGGGAGATTTTATTGGTATAACTTTTTTTGGAAATCAGTTTAGCAATATATAAGCCAAGAAATCCCCTGTCCCCCTCACCCAAAAAACAAACAGGTTTATTATTTTCGACTTAGTGACTCCACTCAGGTCCTCAGCTTATCCCAAGAAGACAAGTCAGTGGAAAGAAAAGCTATATAAATAAAATGTTTATTTAGGGCCATCAGCAATAGGGAAATAGGAAATTCCATCAACCGAGGAATGGTCAAGCAAATAATGGAATAACCATTTTTAGGACTCTTCTGCTAGCGTGAAAATGTCATTAGGAAGAAAAGGTGCAATATGGCTGTGACGTCATGCCAAGTGGGGAGAAAAAAACCAGGATGCAAATTGTTACGTGTTTTCTTTCATCACTGCCATGTGTGTATAATCTGAGTGAGGGCAATGGCCGGGGGAAATACAGGACAGTGGGAATAAAGGCTGAGAAAGTTGTAGGAATACAGGTTAGTATTTTTGAAAAATAATACTCAAACAAAATTTTTTTAGTTAAAAAATTAAAATTAAAACATTAATTTGAAATATTATTAAAGCTCCACATTCTGACCTATACTGAAGAATAGGGCTGATCCTATCTATACGGTGTGATTTAGAGAGTATCTCTGCCGTCATAGCCCTTACCCCACCATTAACTTTGACCTTGATCCCAGCTTTACTATAAGGAGGAGGGCTCCCTACTCAGGCTGCCCACTGGTGGGTACTTTGCTGCAGATGGTGGGGGAGGAGCTGATAGAACCTGGCGTTTCTACACTTTGGGAAGGTCCTTCCTTCTCCTTCAAGGTCTGCCCAGAGTGTCCCTGTTCTTATAGACAGCTCAGTCCCCACCCACACCTGGACACCTTCCCCTGACCGTTCCAGACACGGTCTGCCCCTCCCTTCCCCAACCAGCCCGGCCCCAGGTGGTCTCATGCATATCCACATGTGGGCACTCACTGAGATCCCAAAGGACAATTTCATCCTTTTCTTGGATGTCTTTCTAGTGGCCTGTTAAATGCCATCTCTCCAAATATTCTCCCCTCCTCCTTGGAGGGCAGGGGCCCTGTCCAAGTCTTTTCTCCCCACCATGGAGCCTAGGTGGGCTGTCTGTTGGCCAGAGTCAATTAAAACCATTTTATCAATCTGAAAGCCACAGCCAAAGCCTCCTTCAGTCAAGGAGGCTGCCTGTCTGTCTTTCAGCCAGTCAGTCGTTCCACCCATCCATCCCAGCCAGTCAGCCAGCAGAGCAGGACTGTGTGCTGGGGTCGTTGGATGCCAGGCATCTGAGGCCATGTGAAACCTACAGGTGAGTTTGCTGCTGTCAGCTCTGCAAGGATGACTGCCTTAGTCTGTTGTCCTCCTCTGCTGAAGCTTCCGAACCTTGTCAGATACAGCCTTACAGTAAAGGATGACATTGGACTAAGGAGGGGTGCTTGGATTTGGGGGCAGAAACCAAGCTGTTCTCGGTGTTGCTGAAAACCAGTGGGTCTTGATAAGTAAGACAAAGAACAAGCAAGAAGGGAGACCCTGTGGTAAGAACAGTAAATGCCAAATGGTTTCATGCTTTGTTTGTGGTCCCTTTGGAGTCTAAAATCCCAAACATACAGCAGATAGTCACTGGGAATGGTGGCTACTATCACCCGCAATTCAACACCACAGTGTAAGGGATCCTAGGGGAGTTTTCTGTTAAAACAAGGCCACAGACAACTCATTCTTTCCTTTGTGAATAATACCCGTGGTTGCTTTTGTGAAACAAATAGAAATTTTGGAAGGGTTGTGTATGTGTCCAAAGGTGTGGCATCAAAATGGCAGCATCTAATTGTCTTATCCATCCAGGAGATGGTCCACTAGCGAGACGGGCTGCTCGGAAACAGCGGGTTTCAGCTTCAGCCCTGGAGCCACCCTTTGGGACCCAGAAACAGAGCCCAGACACTCTACGGCCACCCTCCGACACTCCGGACCCAGCCCAGGTGTCTGAACCTAGGCAGCCGTGAGCAAAGCCTGGCCTTGCAGGATGCATCCATCCCCACCCGCTCAGGCTGCTCACCGGCAGCTCAGCACCTCCTCTGGCTTCAGCATCCTCACCATCTCCACCTTGGGCTCCACGCCCTTCTCCATGAGGCTCTTCAGCTTACGCTCGTAAGAGATGTCAGACATCTTGCCCACCCAGTCTCTGAAGAGGGTGGCCCTTCTTTGGGGGAAGATGGCATCCTGTAACGTGGGTTCAGTGGTGCTTTGTCGATGGTAGGGCATTGAGCGCTGAGTGGACTCTTGAGTGATTACATCCTTGATGTCTACGTCTGAAATTGGACAGATGTCACCAGGGAGTTAGATCCTGGTAGAGGTGAGCAGTATGGGAGACAGGCAGGGGAGGAGGCCTGAAAGGCTGCAGGGGCTTCAAACAGTACTGAGATATGAGGTCTTTTCAAGGTTTTGGCAGGTTCTCCTTTTTAGCATTCATTTAATCCCTAGTCAACTTTTTGTGCCTCCTGTCTCCTTGCCTCCTCAGCTCACTCCCCTTCCCCTCTTTCCTTCATTTCCTTCTCCCAATCTTCTCTCCCCCCCCTCCCAGGGAAAATTCTCCTAAAGTGAGCTTTTGTCTAGAGAGGGTAGGGGAAAGTATTAGAGAAGGTCAACTTTGAGCTGGGTTTTTAAAGGACAAATAGTTTATCAGATGAAAAAGGGAGAAAGGTATTGCAGGCAAAAGGAACAGCATGTGTGGGCAGGAGGAACAGCATGTGTGGGCAGGAGGAATACATGCACAAAAGCACACATATGTGAAACAAAATGGTGAGTGTCTGATGTTACCCAAATACTGGGATTGTATGAAGTGAAATACTTTTGGGGCTAGAGCTCGGAGATCTTCATTATTTTCTTCTTGTTAAATATAATTCTAAGTATTTTACAGTTTTTTACATATGCTAATGGAATATTTTCTTCCCATTTCTATTTCTAACTGATATGACTAGTACAGAGAAAATACTACTGTTAAATTTTTTTTCCAGTACACCAGCAACCATACCAAATTTTATTATATTTTGACTAGAATTCCTTGAGTTTTGCAGAAATGCAACCGTATTAGGGGAAAAGTGAAAATATATTGCTTCTAATATTTATAAAAATTTTGTTCTCTTCATGACATGTTGCATTTGACAGATTCTGCCAATGTCAGTGATGGTGATAACAGTCATGCCTCATTTTGTTCCTGATTTTAATTTAAGTTATTTTAGCATTTCATCATTTAGAATATTTGCCACTACTTTTGGCATATATTTTATAATGTTTAGCAGCTTTACTCTTAGTTTACATAATTTTTATTAGTAATAATTGTTTGATTCTGTTTATTGCTTTTCTAGCGTGCAGTTTTCCTTCAACTTACTGATGCAATAAATTACGTTATTAGATAACCTGATTTTGATAACGTAACCATTTGCAACCTGCTATAATAAATCTCACTTGGTCATGGTACTTTATTTATTTCATACATGGATATATTTGCTATATTTTCATACACTGAGTATAGTTGCCAACATTTTTCATATCATTTTGCATCTATATTATTGTGAGATTGGCCTGCTTTTTTGCATAGTATTTTAATACTAAGGTTATGACAGCTTGTCAGATTAATACAGAAATGTCTACATTTTAACATGGTCTGCCATAGTTGAAGTCATGTTGGGGTTATTTGCCTTTTAAATGTTAGGTAGAACTTGGTGTGGAACCATTTATCCTGGTGCCTTTTTTAGTGGGGAAGTGTCCACCATCTTTCGATTTTTACCTCAGAAATTGCTCTATTCAACTTTTCTACTCTTAATTATGTCCATTTTGATAATTTATAGTATGACAGGAAATTATCCATTTCTGCTAGGTTTTCAAATGCATTGTGGAGAGGTGCATATATATTCTATTATAATTCATTTAATATGTCTCTTGTCTTTGCTTACGTATCCTTTCTTATATAAAATCTTGCATATTTTGACTCTTTGTGACAAGCCTCATGATAAGTGTATCTTATCTGTCACTTGCTTTTTCAAAAAGCTAGCTTGGTATCTATCCTTTTAACTATGTTTTACCTTGTATTTCATTAATCTTAGCTGGTATTTAATATATTAATTCTCTCTTTTGCATGCTAATAATTTTTCTATCTTGTTAAATTAATAGAAGTGATAATTTAAACAATTTTTTTGTTTTATGAAGACAAGAACCACTACTTTTAGTTTGTGCTGTAGGTTTTCTTCTGAGCATAGATTTTGCCTTTGCCCCATGGATTTTGGTGTGAAACAGGCATATTTCTGTTAGTCTTTTTTTTCTTCGATATAATGGTATTTTAGGAGTGTTTCTTAATTTCAGTTGAGATTATCTTTTAATTTTAATTTTATTTCTAATTATTGCTTTAGGATAATGTAAGTGGCCCTAAAATCTTTCCTGTTATAGAATGTTAATGTTTTCTTTGTGGTGAATATGCAGATGATTTTTGTAAATATTCTTGGGCCATATAAAAGTTTGTGTTCTCTATTCAAGCATAAATGTATGGTTTGTTGATTGCATTGGTAGATTCTTCTAGGTACTTCCTGTCGTGTCTATTGGATCTATCTCTGGTTCTAAAAGAGGTATAGCACAATCTCCTACTATAAGTGATGTAATTATTTCCCTTTGTTGCCCTAGACCTTCAGTGAAGTCTCCTCACACACAAAAGCTTCAAGAGAGAGGTCTAGGGAGAAATGAAGGGAATGTGCTCTGTGTCTGGGCAAGAAGAGCGCAGGGAGACGGGGACAGCTACCGGAATTGAGGTCTATGGATGCTCTGGGGCCCAGCAGACCAGGATGCTGGGAGCTACAGAAAACCTGGAGAAAGGTTTGGGGCTTTCTGTAGGGCACAAATCAATCTCTTTCTATTTTATTTTTAATGAACTTTTTATCTTGGAGTACTTTTTGATTTACAGAAGAGTTGCAAAGATGGTACAGAGACTTCCTGTCTACATACGCTCTGTTTGCCCTGATGTTAATGTCTTACAGAAGCAGGAAACAAGAAATTAACACGGGCACATTACAAGGGCTGTTTTGGATTTCACCAGTTTTTCCACTGAAGTGCTATTCCAGGATTCAGTCTAGGATCCTGTGCTGCATTTAGAGCTGATCATATTTAATTCTGACAGGCCGGTAACTGCAGTTTGGTTACAATGGCTTTGGTGTATTAAACGAAAAGGGGAAAAAAACTTTTGGTGGGGGGTTGCACAATGGGAGTGGTTTGTACAGGAGAACTGGCAGTTCCTGCTCGGAAGCTCTTGCCGCTCTTCCTTTGGGCTATTTGGAATCCCTTTCAGATTTCTTTTTTTACCATGCACTTCCATCCCAAGAGGCCAGGCATGATAAATGCATCTGTTTTTCCAACACAGCCCATCTGAGAATGTTAGCAAAATGTTAACTTAGAAATAGCCGTTTGCTAACATTTATTGAGCAGCTACTTTGTATCAGGCTAAGTGCATTCCGTGCCTTGACTCACGATACTGTGAGACAGGTCACACAATGTTATTGTCCCATTTTAGAAATGTGAAAACTAGACCCCAGAGGTGGAGTGACTTGCTAGGGATGATACAGTGCTGAGTTTGATATAGAGTGGTGGGGCGGGGATTCAAACTCGAGCAGTCTTGGCAATAGGTATCTGGCATAACCCCAACCCACCTCTTCTTGGGTGCAAGCAGCACCTGGCAGGTTTCAGGCCACCAGGCGTGGTACCGTCAGTGACACTGACATTGTCACAGTATCTGTATTAATTAATTTGAACATGAAGTTGATGTCACCAAAATGGCTTCAGGAACCCAGGGGGCAGGATGGGCTCCTGAGAAGAGATCACCCAGGTGCCCACAGAGCCTTGACACCCACTCGCCTCTGGCCCAGGTCACACCCAGCTTGTGCTGTGATCCCTAAAGAGTCACGTGGGCACTCCTGCATCCACGGAGGTTGGGTTGACGCGGATGCAGCTGCCCTAAGGATGGTATGAGCGTTCCGTCCCTCTGAGGGGAGGGTGGTTTTGAGGACAGCTCTGGCATCCCACGACCAAGGCGCTTGCCTTACCAGATTTCCTAGGCATGTCCTTGGGGTAGTTGCCCAGGGCCATGCTGAGGCGTTTTCCCTTTGCTTCCACTCTGTAGAGCCTTCTGTACAGGGCAGAAGTCTCCTCATCCTTGGCGTTTTGCCCCGAGACCTGGAAGGGGACCTGGAGGGAAGTTACATGCTGGGGAATGGGATCTGGCGCCCCCTCCTTTACCCCCAAAATGAGCAAGTTCAAGGGTTTGTTGAAAAGCAGGCAAGGAGGCCAAAGGAGAGACGGGCTCTCGGCCTGGGACAATGGCACAGGGACAATCGCACAGGGATGCTCTGGTTCCTGCTCACTCCTCCCTCTGTCCCCATGGCTCAGAAGGAAGCCGTGAGGGGCCCCTTGCTGGGGGCCTCCCCTTTCCAGGGGCACTCCTGAGTGGTCTTTAGGGGGAGGTGGTACCCGGGAGGAACGCACTCTGCTGCAGAGGTGCAAGTCTTCCCACCAGGGTGCACGGGGTGGGGGATGGGAGCTCGGCGGGTGGACTGATCCATTGGGGGTGCTAGTGTAGGGCAGGAATGAATTTTAGAGCCTTAAATTAAAAGAAAAAAGGGGGCCATACCCCATGCAGGATGGAGGGGTAGCAGGGCTGGGGAGGCAGGGCTGCGTCACCTGCTCAGAGAGCGGCGCCTGGTGGTTCTGTCCCTGCAGTTTCTGGACGTTTTGGGCTTTCTTTTCTTCCTTCCTAGGTGCTGCAGAGAATGTCACCCCCTTAGGTTTGTTCTTCTGAAACAACAGGTAGAAGAGCCTTGTGGCCACCCCAGTGGGCCCAGACCCGCCCCTGTCCCACAGAGGGGAAGGCTTCGCCCGGATTTAATACCAACTCTGGCGCTCCTGTCCCCCATCTTGGTCCCTCTGCCTCCGGACATGCCCCGCTGTCCATATCACACCACCCCCAGAATGACCTCAAACCCTAGGTCTGGCTATCCTTAGGGAGCTCCAGGGCCCAGCGGGGGAGGGGCCCGCAGAGGTGCGTCCAGGCGGGCCTAGAAGGGGTGGGCATGGGATGCTGGACCACCACAGGAAGAACTGAACTGGCCGGGCCTCCTCTCGGGGTGTGCCGTGGGGTCTCAGAGTCGTGGGGCCATGACTGGTCTCCAGGTCATATGGCCTGGCTTGCAATCCTGCTCTACGGTTTAGTGGCTGAGCAACTTTGGGGAGGGGACTGCTCTCTCTGTGGCTTAGTTTCCTTATCTGAAGATGGGGGCAATAGCAGGACCTACTTCACAGGGTTATCTTGGAAAATAAATGAACCACTGCCTGCAAGTGCTAAGCCCTCCGTGAATGCAACAATATGTGGGCGGAAGGCGTTAGAAGGAGTGTTGTGATGAAGGAGCTGTCCAAGGGTGTGCTTGAGGCCATCTAAGGAGGAGGTGCTGGGGTTTCGTTTGGCTTCGGGGAAGGGGTGTGAGCTGGGGCCAGGGCTGATGGCAGGTTGAACAGAGAGAGATGATGGCCAGCTCCTCCAGGCGTGTCCTTCCTCCCACCTTCCCTTCTCGACCCTCAGCTCTCCTCCAGTGTCACTGGAGTAGCTGCTGCCCCCTTTTTAGAGGAAGCCGAGTGGAACTGGTGTGGCGACACCACAGACCCAAGAAAACTGCAACAGCTGCTGATTCAGTGGCCGAGACTTTGAACTTCAGGGGTCTTCTTGGATGCCAAGCAGGTCAGAGGGGCACCGCCCTCTGGGTAGCACCATCATCTGTGCTGAAGAGGGGAAAAACCTGGACCGCCAGGAGATGGGAGAGTCAACCCTCCTCCAACCATCTTCATGAAAGGCCCCCCCCCCCCGGCACCTGCTGTCTGAGACCTGCCACAGAAGCATCACTCTCTTTCTCAGGAGCTCCTTTCAAAATCCAAATGCTTCTGGCAAGGGTCATGATGCTTGCAGATTTAATTGTACTTTCAATTTAAACTTGTTTCCTCCCTGGATCCAAAACTATTTACAATAGAAATCGCATATAAGGTCAAGCGGTGAAAACATTATCAGGATGTGATCTTAGTGAGAAGAGATGGGATCAGATATTATTAATCATAGAAGTGAATATAATTTCTGTGATTGATGTTGAGTTCTGAGAGGTCCAGCAATCAAGCTTTAATACCACCCCCCCCCAAAAAAAACTGGAGGGCGGGGAGTTGGGTAGGTAAATCACTAGCGCCTTTGTGTAAAACATGTTTGCCAGGGGTATTTAAGCGTGTCTGATGGAACTGGCACTCCGCAGCTCTCTGACAATAAATGAGAAGCACATAACCAGAATGGAAACTTCTCTGAACGGCAGGGGGCGCTGGACTGAGTGAGGCAGAGAAAGCGGAGGTGGTGATGAGGAGTTGGCCTGATAGCTTGGGAACAGGATAAGTCTGAGTTTGAGCCCTGGCTCAGCCCTTCACTAGCTCTGTGAGCTCAAGCAAATTATTCCTCTTCAGCTTGGCTTCCTTTTCCTTCAGCTGGCAGGGGAAGGGGGGCGGTTAAGAAGGGTGCCTACTTTGTGCCTTGCTGGGAGCATTTGACGAACATCCCATGGCATGCTAAGCACAGAGCCTGGCATGTTGGAAACGCTTAATAAAAGTTATCATTGTTGGGTGAGGGTATAGCTCAGTGGTAGAGCGTATGCTTGATATGCACAAGGTCCTGAGTTCAAAATCCCCAGTACCTACACACACACACACACACACACACACACACACACACACACAAGCATCAAAAGTTATCACTGTTGTTAGTAATGCCATTTTGCCCATTTTTCTCTCGGGGCCAGGGGAGGCGAGACCAGGTAGCATCCTCTGCAGAAAGAGACCACTTTCTAAGGACATGGCTTGATTTCCCATAGATGATGGGCCCAGAGGGGAACTCTGGGGGAAACTGAGGCCAGAGTGGTTGCCAGAGTTCCTGGAGAAAGAGGGAAGTGTGGTTCTACTGACTGAATGTTTGTGTCTCCCCCACCAAATTCATATGTTGAAATCCTAACTCCTAAAGTGATGGTGTTAGGAGATGGGGCCTTGGGAGGTGGTTAGGTCATGAGGGTGGAGCCTTCATGAGTGGGATTAGGGCCTTATAAATAAAGAGGCCCAGAGAGCTCTCCTGTCTATTCCTCCATATGAGGAGGTAGCAAGAAGGTGGCCATCTATGTTTATTTATTTATTTTGATGGAGGTACTGGGGATTGAACCCAGGACCTTGTATATGCTAAGCATGTGCTCTACCACCGAGATACACCCTCCCCCAGGCGGCCATCTGTAAACCAGGAAGCAGACCTTCATCAGATACCAAATCTGCTGGTACCTTCATCTAGGGCTTCCCAACCTCCAAATCTGTGAGAGCATAATTTCTGTTGTTATAAGCTGCCTGGTCTATAGCATTGGGTTCTAGCAGCCCAAATAGACTAAGACAGACAGGTTACAACTAGTTCTGATGCAGGATAGAAATGCAGAGGTATGTTAGCAGGAGTTCCAGTGCAGGTAGTGGTGGAGGAGACCGAATGCCTTTTGGCCCTGGAGCCATCATGAGGACGGAAGTGCCTGGAGACAGTGGGAAGGACCCGTTCTGCCACCAAGACCCCAGAAATTATTGTCCTTCAGTCCTTCTTGAACACTGACCAAGACGGCCCTGACATTCCTTTCACCTTGAGTAAACCAGCCAGATTTCTTCCTGGACTCTAGACCCTTGACCACCCTTTTCTGAGAACAATTCCTTTGGAAAACTTGTAAACTCTTTCTCTGATCCTTTGAGATGTAAATCTTCATCCAGCCTCCTGCCAGTTTTACAGTCCAAGAGTATTTTTCTCAAGGACCTGGGAGCCATCCCTTTGAAATGCAATCATCAGGAAAAGACAGCACTACCACCTCCAGTCTCTGTGGGAGGGCAGGAGCATAACTACACAGGGAGACTTAGCAAACACAGATGGCCTGATCATATCCACAACACCCCCCAACCCCATCCTCCAGTGCTCTCCTCCTGGCTCACCCCAGTGCTTAAAACGCTCTCTCCCTATCACATCATATTGCAATAGCCTTGAGTGAAGTCTTCCTTGCAAGTTTCCTGTGACAGAACACACCTGGAGAGATTGCGTCTTCTTCCTCTGCCTCCGCTCCAGCCACTCCAACACCCGCGTGAGGTCCGACATCCGCCTCTCCTCAGCCGACCTCCACACGTGCTTCCTCTCTGTAGGCAGCGAGTCCTTCAGGTCCTCTGGCTTCTCTGTCATCATGGAGCCTTGGTCATGACTTGGGCGGGAAGGTGGCACACTCTCACTTTGTCGAACCCTCTGCCTCTACTTGCTGGCCTGGGTGACTCAGATGGTAGGACGTTTTCCTCATGTGATGAACATGAATGTGAACATATTTTGGCAGTATTAGACTACAGATGAGATTCTGACTTTAAAAGGGTAGGAGGTCTAGCGGGTGATTATGAGGTCACTGTCAGGCTGGTCCATGAGGGTCAGAGTGGAGTGGGACACTGGCATCCCTATGTGGCCACTGTCCCTCTCTCAGCACTGTCCGTCACCTGGACTCTGCCACAGCCTCCTGTATGGCCTCTCCACCTCCATTTCCATAGAGATCTTACTAAAACAAAGGTCAGTTCACATAGTTCCTCTTATCAAAAGCCTTCAGTGGGTCCCTGGAGCTTAATAAAACATCTGAATTCCTTAGTTTGGTAGGCTTTCCACAACATAATCTAATTAAAATGGAGATTTTTAGAGGCTTAATTACTTTTATATTTGTTGAAAAGACAGTTACCAGATGCCAACTATGTGCCAGACATGGTGCTGGGGATACAAAACAAGATAAAAAACATAGTCAGATCTTGTGAAACATATGGGCTACTGGGAGAGACGAGACAGCAGTCAAATAATTATCCCATGAATCCATCATGACAAGTGAAGGTGAATGCTCTGAAGGAAAGGAATATAATCCTAAGAACTAGCCAAAACAAAAGAGCCAGACGTGGATGCGTAGCGGGTGGATCACAATTGGGGAATGAGTGGAGCTAAAGGGTAAGCAGGCCTCAGTGGGGCCCTAGACAGGGGGACAAGCATGTGTAAAGGCCCTGTGGCAGGATGGAAGCAGGGAACATTTGAGGACTAGCAGAAGGCCAAGGTGGCTAGAGTACCAGATAGTGATTAAGTAGAGTCAGTCTTCAAGAAGCTTGTCGTTTTCTTGCAGAGACACCTACAAAGCCTGGTGGGCACTGTTGTGCCTCCTGGTGCTTCCTCCATTGTTCCCCCTTGAGGTGCAGGTGAGTAAACACGACTTCATTTTGAGGGAAGGGACCCCATTGATCTGAGCCAATGAATACAAGGCACTCCCCAGGCTAGAGTGATTGGCACGAGAGGGGCTCAGTCAGGCTAGAAGTGGGAGCTTTTGCTGGGAATGTGAGGAAAAGTCTTCATGTCAATAGTGGGGCATTTGGATGTCAAGCCTGGAATGGTGGTAGCAATTTTTTCTGATGGGGGATGGAAGCTACCATGAAGATGAACCCCATTCAAAGAGCAGGGCAGAGCCAACAGACCCACTGAAAACACGAGCCAGTATCTGAGCTTTTCAGACTTAATGTGTAACTCCGCCTGAGTTGTATTTTCTGTCACTTGCCATCAAACCTTTTATGTCATACAAACAGCAAATACAGGGTCAATGGTAATAGTGAAGTAGTGACATTACAAAAAAGTGCAGAGGGAACACAAGAGAGGGCATGGTAAAGTCTGCCTGGGGGGATCAGGGAAGACTCTGCCAAGGAAGTATTAGAGCTTGGTCTTGAAGGATGAAGAGGACTTTGACAAGAAGGAAATTACATCCCAGCCGGAGGGAGCTGCACCAGCCAATGGAGGTGTACGCGGAGGGAATAATCTGTGTGTCTAAAGAGTGGAGGCCTGGGGAAGGACGTGGAGGGTTACTTTGGAGCGAGGGAATGAAGGTGCTGGAATGCTTTGTTGCTTTAGAAATTTCATTCGTTCACTCAACAAGCAGCTCCTGAGTGCTTCTGATGGGCCAGGCAAGTGATGTGAACAGAAGAAGAGGCAGGTGGGAAGGAGAGCGGGCATGCTGAGCTGGAAGATCTCAGGACGACACCCTGTGTACATTGAGACAGCATCAAATAGAGCACTGTTGCCGGCAAGGCTGGATCCCAGGTCCAGATTGAATCTGGGATTGTGTTGAGGGTTGGGAGAAAGAAATGAACCGTAGGAATTTGGGGGTGGAGGGGAGAACAATAGCCCCTAACCCCCACCAAATAGTCCTTACAGAAACAAATTGCAACATGATGTTTATTAAGGCTTTAATAAAAAAGACATTAGCCAGCGGTGCAAAAGAAAGAAATAGACAGTGTGTCAGGGGAAGATTTTTTTTTTTTTAATGTGCTTTCTGTCATCAGAACCAACATGCAGTCCTATCCCTGGCTGGGCTGAGGCTTGCTCTTCCTGGCTCTGTCTTGGGGACATGGGATGGGTTGGTTAAGAGAGGTGGAGACTCAGTGACCTGTACCCAGGGAGCCTTGGACAGCTTCCTCCCTCCTTTCCTTTAACAAATGTTATGGCAGAACTTGGGGAGTCAAGAGGGTCTCAGACTGCAGTTGAAGATCCAAGATTGCAAGACGGGACCGCTGGGGCATCCTGAGTGTCAGAGCTGGAAACCCTCTTGGAGTCCCCTAGTACGCCCTCTCATTTCACAGACGAGGAGGAGACCAGAGCCCCAAGAGCCCAGGAGACCTGCTCAGGTCAAAGCCAAATTGTGGGACCCAGAAATTCCATTAATAATAATGAGGCCCAGAAGAATCTGTGTATGTCCCTCAAGACTTTTTATATCTGCCGCATTAAATCAGGGGTCTCAGGTTCAAGTGTGAAGCAGGTGACATGAAGGAGCGAAGCTGGCTGAGTGTAGGCAGTAGGGAGTGTGTGGAGTCAGGTGAATGGGCAAGCTGTCACTCAACTGCAGCTGACTGTGGCCACGTGGCAAGGTCAGCCCTGTGGGGCCAGATCGTCTGAGGTTTTAAGAGAATCCAGAAATCCAGATGTTTACGTGAAATTAGTTAGAAATAAACTTAAAAAGAAATGCTGATTAGGCAAAACCTACGTGGCCTTGTTCAGACCTAGGATTGCGCGTTTGTGGCCTCTGCCTCTTTGGAACCTCACCAGGGCAGGACGCTCTGTGAGGGCAAAGGGCTGAGGATGAAAGGAGGCAGAGAGGGGGGGAGGCGACTGCCCAAGTCCACTCAGCTGGGAATAAGTACGTCCAGGACTGGAACCCAGTTCTCCTGACCTGCAGCCCATGAGAGCACTGTGGGGCTCCAGGAGAAAGGAGTCTGAGAAACAAGGTTCAAGCAGCAGCCCCTCTTTAAGAGTCGAGGAGATCTCAAGTGTCAAGATAGGTTTGAGCACCTCCAACCATCCCGGCTCAGGCTGGGGGGAGCCTGAGGGCGAAGTCCACACGGGTTTTTCCACCGGGTGCTGCATGGTTCCTATAGAGAGGGGCTAGCTGTCTTTTTTGACTTTGTCCTCCTTTCTGGCATTTTAATAGTCAGTATCATTGCAGTATACAGGGCTATTTAAAATATATATAATCTTATTAGCGAGAACCAGCGTCCCCGTGGCTGGTCCAAGTTCCGGAGAACAGCCATTGGTCCCCAGTCTCGGCAGGGTGCCTGCGGCAGGTGGCTCTGACTCCCAGAGCGCCACATCTGCCCTAGTTTTTGAGGACACTCCAAGCAAATGTCTCAATTAGGCCTCAGGATGGATGTGCTGTGGAGGGGGCTGTGATTTACGTACCCAGAGCCCTGCAGCCTCCGCTGTCCTGGAAATGTCCTTCCCTTGCTCTGCAGGGCCCCACGGAGGCCGTCGGCTGCCCAGGGCCCAGGCCTCAGGCTGGATGGCTCTGAGGATGGTGTTAAATGCTGAGCATCATGGAAGTGGGGAGACCGGGCTGATGGGGGTGCCCGAGGCTGGGGCCGAGGCTCGCCTGGCTCTGCCTCGTTTGCTTGTGACCTTGGACTTGCTGTTTGGCCTTTTTGATCTTCTAGCAACTAGGGCTCCATTACAAGTCGCAAACTGGTACAAGGGGTATTTGATCCACAGATGTTTTTTGTTCAACCTGCAAAGAGTTTTATAAATCTGGGCATTTCATAAAAACATTCAGATTTCTGATTTGTTTAATAAATGGTGATCTGGTATGACTGGGCTGCCACCGTCCCCTTGACATGGGGCACATGCCATCTCTGGCCTCAGCCCTTACCTGGCCAGCTTTATCCATCTATAAGACCCACTTGTCCCCTGAAGACATGTGAGTTTATGACCCTGGACGAGTCAGTAATTCTAAACACTTTACAAAATTACAAAGACAAATTTGTCTCCTTCTAGCCTTGATCTGAAGAAACAGGGATTCTTACCCCATTTCACAGGTCAGAGACATGAAATCGCCCAGGCCCTGGGCTGTCTGGTTTCTGTGTGCTGATCCCACCTGTCTGGTCCCCGGGGCCTACCTGGGCTGACTGAGGCTGAGGGGTTGACTGCGTCTGTTCCTTTCTCTGTGGCTTTCTGATTACACGCCCACAGGGAGGCTGATTCTCCACAGACTTAGGTTTCCTCATCTGTAAAATGGCACTAACCTCAGCCTTGCTTTGCTCATGGGGATCTTGGAAGGTGCTCCTAAGACAATCAAGGACTTTGCAAAGTTGCAGAAACTCAGGACACCTGACAGTGTCACGATTACAGCATAATGATTCAGAGTACAGGCTCTGGAGAGGAATCCACCCTGTGCCAGCTGTGTGCCCTTGGGCAGGTCACTTAACCTCTCTGGTCTAAGTTTTCTCTTCTGTAAAATAAAGTCAGTAATAGTTCTTACTCCAAGCAATTGTGCGCATTCAGTGAACTAACTGGATAAAGTGCTTAGTACTGTGCCAGACATACAATAGGTGCTTAATAAATGGTAGCCATGAGTACATAACATGGACAAATGCACAGGCCTACGATATGGCCAAAGGTGGGAGTGATGTAGGAGTGCTGATCCCACAGAACAATGGCCCTGGGAGGGCCAGACCAAGGGGCCCAACCTGGGGCAATAGCACAGAAACGACTCCAGCCAAGTCCAGGCCACGGCCGCCCCCTCTTCCTCCTCCACGGCAGCGCAGCAAGAATCAGCAAGGAGGGACTTGGGGTTCGGCTTGGGCTCTGGGAGGGCTTGTCCTGCTGCTCAGAAGGATGGCTCGGGGCTCATTCCTCACTACTCCCCACCTCTCAGGGAAAGGCAGCCTGGAGGTCTGGTCCAGGGGGTGAACGGGGTTGGGGGGAGGTGACCCCAGATGCTGGACAACATGATCAAAGGCAGGGGTGGGGGATGATAAGCTGGTCCTACTGGGGTCTGTTGTGGGCAAGTTCCAGCCTCCCTCTGCTTTCCCAGCTCAATTATTATTGTTGTAATTTAAAAGGAAATGAATCCCCTGCTCCCAGGGGAGTGGCAGGAGCCTGTGGGGATGCAGGAGGGAGGGACAGGCACACTGCATGTGATGAGAGCCAGCCGGCTGTTCCTCTCTGTTGTGCAGGAAGTGATCCTACAGCGACTTCGTCCTCAAAGAGCCCTGGACAAGGACTGTGTGTGCACAGGGGTGGGAAGGGAGACTAGGCTGACACCCGCTCCGAGGACCACAGCTTTCTGGCCATTTGAGTCTACGATACATGTACTGGGGGGAGCGTGGTGGGGGGTGGATTTAAGCCTGCCAGCCCCAGGGGAAGTGGCTCAGATGTGACCCCAGGGCTGATGTGGGCTCCTGAGCAGTATTGTATTAGGGGCCAGGCGCTACCTGGACGTTCCCATGTAGTTCCTCGTTTTGTTCTCCCACTGAACCAGACACAGAGGTATTGTCACTCCCTTGCCACAGCTGGGGACATCAAGGTTCAAGGAGCTGAAGTCGCTTGTGGAGGTCCCACCACTTGCAGACAGGGGAGCCGGTTCCTCCTGCTTCCCAGGAAAGTGGGCGCTATTCTCACTGTGTAGATGAAGAGACGGAGGCTCAGGGAGGAGAGGGAGCCGTGGTCCCACTGCCAGGCACTGGGACTAAGATGTAAACTAGCCCTTGGCCTTGGAGTCCACTGCCCTTTCCAGGTAACCGAGCTGGGGAAGGTTCTCGGGATGTGACCACTGGTCTCTCTCTGAAAAGCTTCCCTCCCCGCAGGTACTTTCTCCATTTCTTGCTCCTCCACAAAGGCTGAGGACAACCTGGGCTGCTCTGCCCTCTGGCAGGGCCACTGGAGCATCCTGGGCAGGACAGTGGACTCAGGGGCCAGACCAGTGGGAATGGAATCCTGGCTCTGCTACTTGGCATCTTTGGCAAGTAAACACATCACCACCACCAGCAAACCCTCCAGTGCCTCTCTTTCCTCATCTGTGAAACGGGATGAAGTGATACTATGTATCTCAGAGATTCCTGTGAAGAATTTTTAAATCAGGCTTTACAAGTGCGCCTGGCACAGAAAAGGGCCAGCTCCTGGTATTTTGGGGCATGTAAACGACTATGTAGGGGGGTGGGTTGAACACTGGGCTTCCCCACACCTGGGCCCCTTTTCTCTCTAGGTCTGAGTTTCCTTGCTTCTGCTCAGTTTCTTAGCACTCTCTCACCTCCAGTTCTGAGTCTGGGGTTTTGGTGTGCTAGTGGGGGTCCCTTGACCACCTGACAGACATTCAGCCCTCACGTGCAGCAGTGCCCACACTAACACACGGGTCCCCTCTGTCAAACATGGAGCCCATGATTGTCAATTCTCGCGGCCCCACTGCCCTCCTCCCCCAACCCTTGCTTCTGCCCCCAGAGCATCACGGGAACCCCACCAGGTCTCAGCCCTGCCCCGGGGGACATGACACTTCTGAGCCTCAATGTCTATCCCAGGGGCTGTTGTGGGGGTGGTTTCTGCCCCTGCAGCAGACGTTTAACAATGATTGGGAACATTTTTGGTTGTGACATTTGAGGGAAGCGTGCTCCTGGCATCTTCTAGCGGGTGGAGGTCAGGGACGCTGCTGTTAAACATCTTATGGAGCACAGGCCAGCCCCCACAACAGAGAATTATCTGCCCCAAATGTCAATAGTGCTGAAATTGGGAAATCTTGGTCTACTGGACAACACAGATACGTGGGCAAATGGTTAAAATTAAATGTGGTAAGGCCATAATAGAAGGGTGAGAATTATCTGGAGGTCCAGAAGTGGGAGGGACTAACTGAATCAGAAAAAAACAAGGGAAGTGCTGGTTTGGAGAAGTGACACTATCGCTACCTCGCCCGTGCCTCTTGTGAGCTCCCTGTGCTCGGTCGGCTCATCTAGGGTGCGGGTGCTGCTCTTCTGACGGTTCACGCCTCATCTGCTCCTGCAATTTCTTTTGTGCCCCTGGATCCAGCCATTCCTGAAGTACTCTCTGGTTATGTGGCATCTACAGGTTTCTTTCTGCCTTACATTTGTTTGAGTTGTGTGACTTCTAATATATAAACACCACAGCTATGTCTGCACACTCATAGCCCTTGTGCGGACTTTCCCCTCAGCTTTGCACACTCAGTGGCCTCCCCCTCAGCTGAGAGCTGCTTTCTTTCCTCCTTCCTGTGGCTGGCTGCTTCCGCCAGAGCTGCAGTACTGGCAGCTGCCATCCCTGTGGCATCAAAATACCCAAGCATCAATTGTGTGATTGAAGTGTTCCGTCAGCCTGGACTGGGGGAGCCACAATCAGACGTGGTTCGTGGAACAGCTGCCCGTGCAGGGCTGGCAGTTAATTAAAAGCCCCATGCACTTAGCGATTAACTAATCACAGCGTGGCGGCAGCCGGCAAGGATGCGGTGACTTCTCCCGGAGTCGGCTGCAGCTCCAAACGTCTGCCCTCGGGCAGCAGTGGCAGCAGGAGGCTTGGGTGGCCCCAGTGCAGACATCCCCAGCAGTCCACAGTGCCAATTCCCAGCTGTCTCTCCTGCTTAAATCTCCCAGGAGAGAGAGTGAAAGGGGCTCCGGGTGGGAGGGTGAAGGGTGGGATGTCACTGCAAAGGATGGGGTAGGGTGGCGCTGCGGAGGAGAGGAGAGGAGAGGATAGGAGGCTGTCAGGATTTGGCATCCACTGAGGTGGGAGGCCTGATGGGATGTTGGGCAGGCAGGGAGGGAGCTGGCCACAGAGGTGGGTGGAGTCCTGGCATAGATCAGTGGCAGGAGAGATGACACGCCCCTATCCATTTCCGGACAGTGTGGTGCAGTGGTTAAGTCATGGCTCTGCCACTTACTGCCCGTGTGACTGTGGGCATGGTTTTCAGCCCATTCTGCCTCCGTTTTCTTGGGATTCCCAGTAAAATCTGGGATTAATAACCATACCTATTTCCCGGAGTTGTGGCTAGGATTAATCCAGGTGAAGGATTTCTAACACAATAAGCACGTGAAAAATTAGTAGCAGAGGGCTGCTTCCTCACGGTGAGGAAATGAAGGGCCATGAAAGTGAATAGTGGCTTTGGTTCCAATGTACCGGGCCCTCCCACCCCCCCAGATCCTGAGGAGAAGTCTGGGGACTTTGAGAGCAGCCTTGAGGCTGGGGTTGCTGGGGTGGTGCTATAAGACAGGTGGCAGCCTAAGCAGGTGGAACTCGGAGGAGCGGCTCCAGAAGCTGCGTTGCCCTGGAGGGCCCTGGAGCTGCTGCCCCCACGTGGCCACTCTGCCACCCTTGGCATGCTCCCGGGCCCAGCTCCGTGGCTCCAGATTCTGACCCTGCCCATCAAGGGACCCCACGTGACTGCAAGTAGCTGTGACTTCGACATCTTTCATCTGGGCCCCCAGACTCCCTGTTACTTAATAGGAAAAGCTCACCCTTCCTCACCTGGCTTCTTGTGCCCCCCCCGATCTGCTTCAGCCTATATTTCCTGTTCTAGCTCTCCTTACCTCCATGTAGCCTGTGGTCCCCAAAGCTGCCACACTCTTGGCTGACTCTGTTCCTGCCAAAGAATGCTTTCTCTACCCTCCTGGCACTTAACCTCTGGAAGTCTAAACCCTCCCGTTCTCCAAGGCCAGGTCTGCAGGGACGCTCTGTGGTCTCTCTCGTGCTGCTGTCAGCTGGCCCGGGGGCGACTTGGCAGAGCTCCAGCTCACGGTGGTCCTGAAGGTCCTCCCTGAGACGGTGGTGCTGGGGCTGAGCCTTGTGTGAGGGGTTGGGGGAGCCCGTGGAGCTGGAAGATGGTGGAGGAGGCTGCAGCAAGGAGGAGAGGTTTGTGAGGCGCAGGAGGAAGGGCCGCAATGGCTCACAGCTGGTGGCCGTCGTCTCTCACTGGTGCGAGGTGGGAGACCTCCCCGCCCTGGGCCAGCTGTGCCGCAGCCTGGCAGGATGTCGTATGGCTTGGGAAAGTCCGAGTTGGGAGGTTGGGTCCTGGAAATTGACCTTGCATCTACGACTTGTGTGAAAGCGATAGGGAACAGTCTGACTGGCTGAACTGCTGTCACGTGATCACCCCTCTGCCGGGTGGGACCCTTGGCTGAGCACTCAGAGTGGACCCTGTGGGGTGGGATGGTTTCCAAAAGCAATATTGGGGTGCTAGTATCAGAAGAGGACAAAACCAACCGATGTGTCCCCTCCACTGAGCCAGGTCCAGGCTTCTGTTCACGTCTGTGAGGGGGCACTGGGCTGGAGCCCCAGGAAGATGCCCTCCCTCCACCCCAACATCTGTCCAGGCCCTTCCCTGTGGGCCAGGCCCAGCTGGGAAGTGGTCAGCAAGTAAGTGTTCGCTTCCAGGCCTGTTGCTGAGGGTCCGGGATGTTCTCCGTATTCTGAGGAATGTTTATGGTCAGTCGATGCACTATCTCTGGCTGCTGCATGACTGCAGGCAAGATCTTTGCCTTCTCCAAACCTCTGTGTCCTCAGTGGGAATAGGAGGTGTAGCAGATGAGAAGGTGCTTTGGACACAGTGAAGTGCCCGTACAGACCGCTCACGACTGCGTTTGTTGCTGCTCATGGCTTAGGAGGGAGTTGCCCGTTTCCTCACTTTGACTTTGGTCCTGCTCCCTTCCAGTCCCCATCTCTCCCTCCGGCATCCTCCCCCACCTTCTCCTGGCCCTCTCCCTTGGGACTGGGACTTGTGCCTGCGTTCCTGCTGTGGGTACTGCTGAAGGAACACTGTCCCAGGGCCTTGACCCTTCTTAGCCTGGAGGAGACAGGGCTGTGCAGTCAGCAGAATGGGGTGGGTGCAGGATGCCTGGGAGGCTAGGGGCCAAGTTGGCCCCATGGTAGGGGCAGGGGGCCTGGGGAGAGGCAGTGATGAGATGATGGTGTGGAGGGCAGGAGCACGGTCCTCACAGCCTTGCTCTGAATAAAGGACATTCAGGTCACAATCACTATAACAAAGTTGGAGGGACCCAATTTCCCAGCCAGAATTGCTGGAAATAAACATCTGGGGCTTGAGGATGGTCACTGGTTTGGGGGGAGCTCTTGGCTTTAATTAGATTGGTCGCTCACCGGATAATTCAACAAGTACCTTGTCTTACAAAAGCATTGTGGACTGGATGGCTTAAGGAACAGGGCTTTGTTTCTCACAGTTCTGGAGGCTGGGAGACCTGAGATCTGGGTGCCAGTGTGGTCGGGCTCTTGTGAGGGCTCTCTGCCTGCTTTGCAGATGGCTATCTTCTTGCTGGCTCCTCACGCGGCAAAGAGCAGAGGCAGGGGGAGAGCTCTCTCGTGTTCATACAAGGGCGCCGATCCCATCGTGACCTAATTCCTTCCCCTAAAGGGCCCACCTCCTAACACCATCACACTAGGGGTTAGGATTTCAATGTATGAATTTGGTGGATGGGGTGAGGGGGACACATTCCATCCATAACATACTTCTTACGGTTTCCATAATGCATTCACATCTGTTCTCTCATTGGGCTTTATCTGCATTTCACAGAGGGGAAACTTAAAGCAAGAGGGACTAGGAGACTTGCCCAAGTTTACACAGCAGTGGCTTAAGCTTGGTAGAACTTTCTCTCTTGTTTACAGAAGTATGTGGTGGATGGTCTGGAATGATCCTTGGGGCCCACTGTACTACAGCCCAGCTGGACATCATCTGGGCTGTGAAAGACCAAATGGGGAGGGAGGAGAGTCACAGGTTGGGTTTCTAGAAATAGACCCTGCATCCAAGACTCCTGTAAAGGTAATTCATTAGGAGATGTTCCAGAAATGACCAGAAAGGGCTGGGAATCGATCTATATAGAGAAAGATCCTTGCCCTGCAGAGAGGGAGCTGGGTCAGCTCATCTGCTCCACAGCTTGTGACTTGTGTCTTGCTAGGAACTAAACCTCTCACAGAAGTATGCAGGTGGGTGATCCAGGGATGCTGTGACCCTGGGACCTGGTCCCCTTCTATCCTGTGCTCCACCATCCTCCAATATGGCAGCACAGGCTCCAGCCATCGCACCCACCCTTCCAGCCAAAGAAAGGAGGAAAGGAGAAGAAGGCGAGGTTCTGTTCTCTCTAAGGACACATCTTTGAAGCTGCACGTGATGCCTCTGCTTCCAGGTTTGGGGCCAGATCCAAGGTGTGTTGGTACCCCCAGCTAGCAAGGGAAGCTAAGAAATGGAGGCTTTATTCTATGCAATCTCTGCCAGTTAAATATATGTTCTGTTACTGATGAAGGCGGGGGCTAAATGTTGCAGAAAAAGTAGCAGCCATTGTTATAGTCAGTGAGTATGAAAATGGACTTGACCACAGTCCTAGAGATTTCTCTTCAAGAGCAGAGAGTTGTAGCTGTTGGGAGAAGAATCTTCATAAGCGGAGAGGGTGGGGTGTGGCTGAGCCCCAGGGTCTCTGGGTCCACTGAGGCCCTTATTTGTTGTATAAGACTCCACTCATTGAATAGCTGACTCCAGAAGGACGGTGGTGTAGACAGAGCTCCCTGGAAATGCCTTGGGTTGGGCAGCCAGGGGGAACTGTATTGTACTAAATACTTAGCTGGGAGCTGGGCACTTGGCTTTTGAGTTCCTCGCTTACCTGTAGTTTTCTAGGTGACTCCAGGCAGGCCTCTAACATCCCTCAGGCTCTGTTCTGTCATCTGTAAGATGAAAACAATGTGAGGAATTAATTTGGTGTCAGACGAGGGTGAGGCAAGAGGTACTTAACTCAGACAAAGTTTCAGAGGGCACCAAAAAAGTCAGCAATTAAGATCAGTAATATTGTAATGCAGCCTTTTTTTATTGTGATAAAATGTATACAACATACATCAAATTTACCATTTTAAGTGTTCAGGTCAGTGGCATGAAGTATGTTCATATTGCTGTACAACCATCAGCACCATCCATTTCCACCATCATCCATTCATATTTCCCAGTTGAAACTCTGTACTCTTGAAACACTAACTCCCTATTCTCTGCTCCCCCAGCCCCAGGGGTAACTCTAGTTTCCATCTCTCTGAATCTGACTCCTCTAGGTACTTCGTATAAGTGGAATCACACAGCATTTGTCTTTTTGTGACTGGCTTCTTTCACTTAGCATAACGTCCTTGAGGCTGTTCCATGCTGTACCACATGTCAGAATTTCCTTCCTTTTTCAGGAGGAATAAAATTCCATTGTGGATAGGCCACATTTTGTTTATCCATTCTTCGGTCAATGGACACATGGGTTGCTTTCTACCTTTTGGCTATGGTGAGTAATGCTGCTATGAATATGGGAGTGCAGATATCTAAGTCTTCACTTTCATTAATGCAATATTATTTTTTAAAAGCAAAATTCACGCCCCAAAGTCCATGATCTATCAAAAAGTGAAATAAAGACGAGCCAGGAACAGAACGGCGCTGAGCCACAGGAGAGCCTGAGGCCAAGGGAAAGATGGATAATACTCATCTTGCATCATCCTGTTTGTGGTGGCGCCCCCTTAAATTCTGCGTCCCTGTTGAGTGCCCCGCTCTCCTCACCCTTGTCCTGTCCTGATGAGGATGAAACGAGCCTGGCTGAGCACGCTGGAGCTGGAGCCTCCTCTCTCCCTGCCTCCATGGGCTGATTGAGGACCCGGAGTGATGGGGCAGCCTCTATGTTGGCAAACTGAAGCTGGGGTTTCCTCTCGCCTTGGAGAGATCCATCTTAATTAGCCCCTCAGATAACAGTTCCTTCTGAGGCAGCTGAATTATGGAGACAGGCCCTGTGTCTTCCTTCCTTTGGAGTTGTTTTGCCAAGTGACAAACCGAGAGATGCATGTTCTCTGCTCAGGGTTGGTTGGCAGCACTGGGTTTGGGACCACTTAATGAGGCAGGAGACGGCGTTTCCAGTCCGTTATCTTGTAGCCTGGGCAGGCGGGAGTCTGTGCAATCCCCGTGTGAGTGTGTGTGCAGTGGGCCCCCCAGGAGGAAGACATGTCCCCCTTCCTGAGCTCAGAGCCCCCAAAGACGAGAACTCATGAAATCCCCCAAAAGGGCACATCTTCCCTCAGTCATTCAAGGAACACTTAGTGAGCACGTACTGTGTGCCGGGCAATGAGTGAGTAGGTGGGAATGGGGGCTGGTAAGGAGATGGGTCAGTTGTGGCCCTGACTTTAAGGAGCTTATAACTGAAAACACGTATTAGTGCATTGTCAGGAATTGAGGTATGCCAGGTTTTGGGTGTATGGGATGGTGAACGAGAGGTGGTGTGAGGCCTTGGCTGGGGAGTGTGTGTGTGTGTGTGTGTGTGTGTCTGAGGAAGGGGCTGAGGGCCTCTCTGAAGCCTAAACCTTGCCTGCTAACCTGAGACTGACCAGCAGATGGCGGGAGTGCTACGGGAAAGTCAGGGACTTTGGGGGAGGGAGGGAGGGGAAGTGGGGGGAGAGAGAGAAAGAATGTTAGTCTGTTTGGACTGCCATAACAAAACACTGTAGATTGGATGGCTTGACAACAGAAATTTCTTATGGTTTTGGAGGCTGGCAAGTCCAAGGTCAAGGTGCCAGCAAGGCAGGTTTCACTGAGGCCTCGTCTCTTGGCTTGTAGGCTGCCGCCATCTCACTGTGTGCTCACATGGCCTTTCTTAGTGTATAAACGTGGTTGGGGGGAGGGGGGTGGTTTCCTATTCATATAAGGCAGCCAGTCCTATCGGATCAGGGTCCCACCCTTATGACCTCATATAACCTTTTAATGCCCTCCTAAAGACCCTCTCTCCAAATACAGTCACATTGGCCGTTAGGGTTTTAACATGAATTTAGGAGGCAAAATTCAGTTCATTGCAGACAGAGAGGGCAACAAGGAGACAAGGAGAGAGGGAAAGGGAGGGAGAGAGAAAAGGAAAGAGGGAGGGAGAGACAGAGAGAGACAGAGCTGGAGATGGGGGTGGGATGGGTGAGGGGAGGAGGGAGGAGCCCAGGGTACGGGGTGGGGCTCAGAATCCCTGGTCTGGGCCAGCTTTGCTGTTCACTTCGTTGTGACCCTGAGCAGATACTTCTCCCTTTGAGCAGCCACATCTTCACCTCCAGAGCGGGTAGTGGTGCCCCCACCATACCTGCTGAAGTAGCTGCGAACTCATACAGAGCAGCTCTCAACAGCTTCACTATTTTCTCACTCAGTGACACAGAAACCCTATGAGACGGGCATTAACATGACCTCCATCTTTCAGATGAGGAGACCAAGGGTCAGGGAAGTTAAGTGGCCTGCCCAAGGTCACACGGCTTGGACTTAAATCCAGGCCTTCTGAACTTGCAGTCTAACCACTACGGTGAGCACTCTGAGAGGGTAAAAAATACAACACAGACATGAAGAAAACTCAGACCTCATTGGCACAGCTGAGGTTGACCAGTTGGTCTCCCACTGGGAGTGTCTTTTGCTGGGGCTTCCAAAAAACTCCAGAGAAAGGGCAAGTTTGGTGGAGGGCCCTGGCAGGGAACACAGGTCTCCAAGCTAATAGCCAGAAAAATTCTCCTTGGACACAAGGTTATCAAATAAAGCTGTCCAAGATGGGAGCCTCTGTCCTGCCTTGGTTCGCTGGACGGTGACGCCCACCCAGCCCTTGGCTTCCACTGTGTGGCAAGTGCAGGGCTGTATACAGAGGAGAATCCACTCCTTTTCTCTCAGAGACACACGAGGGACGCCTAAATCTAATAAGTTAATCTAGACTCCTAGAAACAAGATTAAATTTTCAAATAAAGGCAGGCTCTGACAGCAAAGGCATAAATCTTTTATTTAAAATAGAGACTAAACCCATTCAAATGCAATCAGCGATGACAGATGCAGATAGAAACAAGCTTTGATAGAATAGACACGGTGTGGATTTGTTCACTCTTGGTAACACATCACAAAGGGTGACCTTAAGTGCAGTCTCAGTGTCAGCCAACAGCCTCTGCATTCATTTCCCTGTGGCTGGTTGGCCCAAGGTGGTGCCAGGGGAGATGCTGAGGCAGGTGGGAAGGAGCCAGCCTGGAAGGACATCATGGTCCCATTGCCACCCCATCAGCTGCCACAAGAGGGCAGGAAAGAGGGTTAGTTAGCAGTATTTGGAGGTACCTGGAGCAGCCAGAGGACATGGAGGGGGAGAGATGGGGAGCCGTCAAGAGCAGGTGGGAGATGGTCGAGGCAAGAGGATAAGGTAGATGAGGACAGTGGGAGAATTTCCTACAGCTGCCAGAGCAAAGGAAATTATACAGTCCTCTGCCTCAGCTACCTATGGGTGGGCATTCCTGAGTGCCAGACACTGAGCGTGCCCTATATGATCTCATTCAATCCTTGCATCAAACCCTTTTACAGATAACAGGCTGAAGCTCACAGAGGTTAAGTCCACTGAATTACACATCCAGTTAGTGGCAGAGCCACAAGGCGTGCTGACTCCAGTCCCTTGCTCTTCCCACCTGACACTTCACAGCTCACAGGTGCCCCCAGAAACACCAGGGCATCTCACGAACTTATTGGCACCTCCTTTGCTCTAACTCAGGCAAAGAGCAGAGAATGATTTCTCCTAATTATCATCCCCTTTCTGAAGCTTTTGGATGCCTGCTGCCAGACCTCTTCACAGCAGCGCAAACTCAAAGTCACCAGCACAAACATACATCCCTGAGGACCAGAGGGGTGCCAAATGGATAACCCTTGAGTCCATGTTCAAGGGCATGTTTAATAGAAGGCTGCAAACAAAGAAAAAAACCCATACAAGACAGTGTTTGTGTTATATAAGTTTGGGAAACACTGCCTACTATAACCCCTCCTGAAGAGTCACAAAACACATCAGACTATTAAAGGCCCTGAGAAGTCCTGCAGAAAAAAAGACCTATTTAAGCTCATTTAACCCAGAATTTCCCCTAACTTAGATGAACATGACAATGTTTTTGTTTCTCTCTTTAGACATAAGATCACATCAACTCATCTTCGAAGGAGCCCATTTGGGGAAAACTTTATGTAAAAAAATCATTTCAAGTTAGCCTGTGCCTCCCTGCTTCTCCAAAATACATATTATGGTACATGAAACTTCACCATTCAATACTTGAAGAGATGCCTAGAGAAGCCACAATTGGCATTGGTGATTCTTTTTTTTTTTTTTTTTTTAGGATAAGTCTCCTTGGGTAATTTGATGAAAGTTGTGGATTTCTTTTTCCTCGGTGGAGAGAAGAAACACTCATGTACATTATGTACATACACTCAGAGTGTTGAATTCAGATTTAGGGATTTGTGGGTTCTTTATTTCCCATAGGCCTCAGACCATAAACCTCTGCTTTAAGTCACCATCAGCTAAAGCCCTTGGTGCCACTGGCAGCCAAGCGCTAGACCTTGGGAGGGGGCTCGGGCCTGTCGGGGTAGGGCTGCTGAGAGGGAGGGGCTGAGTGAAGGGGCCAAGCCCACTTCTGTCCTTCTCATAAGGGAAGCCTGGAGGCTCGTACCAGTTTCGTGAGTACAATGGATGGAGTAATCCACAGGGGCCTGGGGTGGGGGTGGGAAGGCATCGTGCAGCTTGGTGAGCAGAGCCCCCCTCCAGGTCTCAGGGACCTTCCTATAGCCCAGTGGAGAGTCTCAAGCTCAGGGTTTCCATGTTTCTCACAGCTCCCATAGCCCAGTATATGAGAATCCTGTTGCTGACTCTTGCCCAGCACGCATTCCCTGTCCCCCTTCTTTTAAGGATGGCACCCCAGTAGTTCTTGGGGAACCACCCCTGCTGCACACTAGTCCATGTGTGTGGTATGAGCAGATCTCACCCCTAGATTCCAGGGGGGCTCACAACCCTGGCTTATGACCTGGACAGTCAGAGGATATCATCTTCCAGGTCATAGTGATTGGTTTAGGGATAGGCAGGGGACCCAAGCCAGGACAATTAGTGCCAAAGGGATAAATTATAGGACTTTTACTGAGAAAAAGCTGTTCTCTTGGGGCTCTGGATAAAAAGGTATGCCTGCAGCTGCTGGCAGCCACCTTGACCTATGAGGGGAGAAATGGATCCTCTGCTGAAGAGATCAAGTGAGAGATGGAGAGCTGGGGGTGTCCCAGTGAGACTGTTCAAGACTATCCAGCTGTGCCCCAAAGGAGTCCTACTCCAGCACAGCTACATGAACCAATGCCTTTCCTTTCTTGCTTAAGACCATGTGTGTTGGATTTCTGTCACTTGCAACTTAAAGAGTCCTGACAAATCCCCTGTGGTTAAAAACACATTCCCAGGTCCACACCAGGTAGCTGGATTAGAATCTCCAGGAATGTAGATCGATCTACCTACCTACTTACCTGTAGATAGGTAGATAGATAGATATGCCTATATTTTATACATATATGTATATATGTCTTCCTGGCGAATCTAATGATCTGACAGCTCTAGCTTATGAAAATTTCCCCTGCTTTTGTATCATGGAGGTTGCAAGATGCCCAGCTTGAAGTCCAAGATGACCCACATGTGGAGTTCACCCGGTGCAGGCTCAGGACTCAAGGCATTTTACATGGTTGGCCCTTAGTTTATTCACAATTGCAAGCTCTCAAGTGGGACTAAGAATAATGTGACTGTGACAATTTCTCAGGTTTGTACAGGAGAGAAACTGCTCTGTGTTTCTCAAAACTTATCTCCTCAACTTCCTGCACCCACAGCTAGACCACACCTGCCAGCCCCACTTAGGTTTGTCCATGAGCTGGGTTCTAACCAACAGAATGTGAGCAGAAGTGATGTGTGGCACTTCCAGACTCAGCTTATGACAATCTCCCCGGGTATTCATCATGATTTTTCCCTTTAGCTCGATCAGAAAACACAGTGACCTTAGAGGCCATGTTGGAAGGTGGCAGAACCACAAGGAGGAAGAACTCTGGGTACCAGAATCGCTCTTGGTGGCTAGCTTCATGACTATCAGGAATCCGCGTTTGGGACTTTACACAAGCCAGATACAAATGTCTATTGTGTTAAGCCACTGGGATTTGAGGGTTGATCTGTTACAGTTGTTTCCTTAACAGTGAATTTTTATGAATTTCAGATAACTTTTACATCCATTGATTCATCTGTGTTTTACAAAAACTCCAGGTGACAGTCTGGGAATGGTATTTTACAGGTGACAATGCTTGTCCTAGCTCAAGTAGTTGGTGGGAGGATAGAAAATGGTTCTAAGAAGAGCAGTTTGATGAGGATGTGAAGAGATTACGATGATGGGTCCTTCCATGGTCCTGGCCCCCTTCTTATTAGTTCAGGCATTTTTGTAGTTAGAGCTCTTCCCCGGGACTCAGTATCCATCTTACCACTCTCTTTGTCTCCAGCCCTTTTTCAGTGAAGACTCTGGGGTGGAGTGGGGTTGGGGTGGGGGGGTGGGGTCTGCCTCTGACCATGGTGCTGGATCCAGTGGTGTTTACAGAAACTTGTCGTGGAATGAGCCTGGACTTAAACATTAGAACTGGGCTTTACTTCTAAATATTTGTTCCCTTGGAAAATCTCTTTAAGTTCTCCAAATACTAATTTTCTTCTCTGTAAAATGAAAAATTATACTTTCCTCATGGGATTGTTGCGATGATTAAATAATGTGGAGAAACTATTGGTGTAGTAGGGCTGTTGTCTTACATCCCCTCTTCCCCACTTGAAAAATATTGAAACTCCTCGCTGCTCCCAACAAGAATAGTAGGTGAACTGAGGACAATTCATACTTATGTTTAATATTGACTTCAAGGGCCAGACCTATCACTCACTGAGGTTTGAATGAATTAAGAGAAAAAAGCAAGCAGAATCTAGAGAGACTCATGATTCTAGCTGGCATAGGCTATAGGGGGTTACAGAATAGCCTAAGAGTTTAAGGGAAATAGAAACTTGAAACTTGAGGAACAGTATGGGGTTTTTTGTCCCCCTAGTTTCTTCATTTGTAAAATGGGGAGTAGCAGGTGGGGTGGCAGCGTGGTGTTTTCCAACCGTGCAGAACAAGGACATTTTTCAGTATTCTCACCACTCATGGTTCCCCATCTTTGTAAAGATTTTGTCAACTAAACACACTGCACTTATTAAAGAATAACTAATTCATTTCCCCAATTTTATTAATAAAAGACATTTAGAAGTGATTGTGCAATAAAAACAGTATTAAGCCTCCCAGTTTAATGAGGTGGTTGATGCTTTAGTTAGTCTGTGTGGCCTCATTATCGGCTAATGTGTGGATTCCCTTAGGTTTTCTGAACTTTTGCCAGGAATTCACAGAACCCAGTGCTACTTCTGTGAAATCTCAGTGCAGGAGTTATTGGTTTCAGTGGGCTGATAGGATCCTTCTAGCTCTGACCTGATTCTGTTGAGCTCTGACGTACCACGAGGGGTGGAGCAGAGTGGGTACAGGAGAAGAGGAAGGAGACAGGGTTGCTGTGGGGAAGCAACATTTATTTTGGAGGTTGGAACTGTAGGGACATCGCCTGGTGTTTGGTTTAATCCACATCTGGGAGATGGAATTCATAATCCACACCACTCCCTTCTAAGTGAACATAGCGAGAGAGAGAGAGAGAGACAGAGAGAGACAGAGACAGAGACAGAGACAGAGACAGAGACAGAGACAGAGAGAGAGAGGAGAGAGAGAAAGAGAAAGACAGACAGAGAATGGAAAGTTGGCTTATTAATGAGAAGCACGCCTGCTGAAGGAAATGGTTCACTTTCTGTCCACATGCTCTCTCTGGCACATGACATAGGAAGCTAATTTGAAACAAGAAAGATGCTTGGTGGACACAAGACTAGAGTTAGGGAGTTCATAGTTTTAATGACGTTGTCTTCAAACTATGATGGCTGATGGGATAGAGGTTTTATTCAGGCTCTTTCAGGGATGGAGACCCCACTCTGCCCCAGATAACGCTGGAAGCAATCCACTAACACTTCACTTTTGGGCTCTGCTCCCCGACTTGTGCCTGCTAGCAGGGGACCCACCTGAGATACTCAAGCTGCTGCCCTTCTTACCTGCTTTGGAGTTCAGTGCAGCTTCTCTTTGTGTGGTGGAAACCTGGCGCTGGCCCCCTCGTATTGGCCCTTCCTCATGCTGCTGGCCTCTATCTGTAACATCTTATTGGTTGGTTTCAGCCTCACTGGTGCTACCCTCAAGTTAGGATGACAGCCATTCTGGAACTGAACTGATGTCATGAAGAGTCCAGGGTCCATTCTCTTGACCAGAACTCAATCCCGCTTCTCTAAGGCGCCAGCTTCCTGGCCCCTCCAGCTCCTCCAAGCCCACAATGTTAGGAAATCTCAGCCAGAGGGCCCCGGGAGCTGGAGCTGGGGGAGCCACCCCACAGGCTGGGCCAACCCTGACTCCAGGTCTGCAGCCTGGGCACAGCAGAGGGCTTCCTCTCCTCCCCAAGTCCCAGGGCTCAGCCTCTCCCCTGGTTTATGAGCTGAGTAGGCGAAGGGCATGTTTGCCCTTTCTAGTTACTTTCCCCTGCTCATCACTGTAGCTGCTACAGAGAAGTGAATCTCTTTCATGTTTTCCCAACTGCCAAAAACACAGCAGCCACTGCCAAGGACTAGATGTGTGATTTGCTGTAAGCCTGGGACCTCACCCTTCCTGCGGCCTGACGAATGTCACAACCCAGATGCTAAGCAGAGGCCTGGTAAGACCTCCACTGGGCCCAGGACTGGGGCTCCCCCAGGAGGACAGAAGCCGACGGAGCTGCACAAGGCCTATGGCAGCCATTTGACTTCAAAGCTCCTCCCAACACTCCACCCTCCTCCCTCCCTCTCAACCCCAACCTCCACCCATGGTCCTCCTGGACAGCTCGCTGCACCCTCATCCCATGCTGCTGCCTCCCAGAACAGGCACATCTCTCCCACTTCTGGGGAGTCAGCATCCCCATGTCCTTCCAGGCCCACCTGCTCTGCCCCAGTCCCTCCACCCAGTATGAACTGCTCTCGCCTCGAACTTGCTGCTCACTTGTGTCATGAACGGCGTGGTTTCCTCCTCTGCTGTGGCCTCCTGTACTTCTGGTTGTGGGCTGTTTATTTGCAGGCTTTCTTCTCTTTCAAAAAAACAAAGTGCTATTGTTTGTATCTAGAGAAATTGTAGAACCCTCCTCCTCTTATTTTTGCATTGCTGGGTACATTTCTTGTTTCTCCCCAAATGATCCGCCAAGGTGAGAATGAGAATTTATCTGAGTGGGAGTATGCCAACATCACCCTGAAATAAAGGTGCTGGCACTTAGGATAAAACTCCACCTCCCCATGACCTGGCCCCACTCATTCTGAACTCACCTCCCATCTCTCCTCATCACCCGCTAAGCTCCAATCACACGGCCTTGATTCTGATCCTCAGGGAGGCCAAGCCTGCCCCTGCTCAGGCCTTTGCCCTCACCATTCCCTCTGCCCACAGGACTTCCCCTGAATCCCCGTGGACTGGCTCCTTCCCAGCGCATGGGTCTCCGCTCAGCCTTCCCTGACTGCTCCCTCTTGCCCTGCACTCCCAGTGTCTCTCATTGGAATATATTTTCCTTGCTGCACTTGTCAGTTTCCGAAACCATCCTTTTAAAAACAGTAGTTTCAGTTTATTATCTTCATTCTCCACAGGAACATAAGCTCCACGTGAACTGGGACCTTGCCCATCTTGCTGGTTGCTGTATCCTTGATGCCTTAGAGTGCTGGGTGCAGAGGAAGCACTTACTTCCAGTTGCTGGATCACACCCCAGTACCCCCCGTGGAGGTCTGTCCTTCCCTAGCTTTGGGAATCCCTACCCCAGCACCTAGTGTCTTGCTTTTAGCATGGGATACATGTGAACAAAATGGATGAAAGCGCTCCTCACCCACTAGATTATCTTTTGAGGGGACAGACCAAGTCGTGTGTTTCTCTGCCTTTCCGTTATCTTAAAGAGCAGTTGCTCAAAGCGCCTGTTGAATTGAATAGAATCCTTTGAAAGTATTGTGTCAACTTTGGTAGCTGAGGAAGAAGGGCCTGTCTGGTCCTTCAACTGTGACTTGTTGAACAAGCTAACACCTGGATTTCTCATTCTCAGTTGTGGGTTCTGGGTCATGCGGGTGCACAGGCTACACCTTATCCAGCAGACGTGTTGATGGAAATGGGGAGAATCTGCCTAAGATGCTGAGTGTCAGAGGAGCGGCACAATATCCTTCTGACACTTGAAAATTGCAAATTTGAAAGCTTCCTTCTCACTTGTCAGCTGTGCAGGCCTCGCCTGCACAGATGGCTTCCAGGCCCCGCCCTCCCAGGCTGGATTTCCCACCACCCCAGAGCCAGCCAACTGGTATCTTTGGGACCCACCATTAGCACAGCAACTCAAGCATCCGAGGCACCTGGTTTCAGAGTGTTTTATCAGGCCTCCTTCAGTTACAAATGACATTAAAAAGGAAATAAGTTGGCTCAAGCACTGAAAGATGTTGGGTAGAAGTTGCTTCAGGCATGGCCGGATCCAGGGGCCTCTGTGTCACTCTGCTTACTCTTCATGTGGGCTTTCCCCATGAGGTGGCTGCTGGGGGCAAGGTGGCTCCTAGAAGCCTCAGCATCATCCATTTAATCCCAAATATTACTCCAGCCTAGCCACTCACTTTTTTCTGTTCCTTAAATAAACCAGGCCTACTCCTGCCTCAGGATATTTGCACCACTCCAAGGGCCTGGAAATTCCTACCTTCTCCCCTCCACAGCTGCATCCCTCATTCCCTCACCTCCGACAAAACTTTGCTCTGTTTTACTTTCTGAGGCTGTACGTGACCACCCATTTAAAGTCAGAATCCATCTCCCCAGCATCCGCAGTCCTTACTCTGCTCATCCCCTACCCACTCCATAGCAATTACTGCCCTGAACTTGCTTTGCATGGTACTTATTTATTATCCCTACTGCTTTCTAGCCCACTAGAATATCAGTTTTGTTCACCAATTTTTTTTTCACCAAGAACAATGTTTTGTTCACCGAGAACCCAGTAGAGTCTTGTCACATAGTAGTTGCTCAATTTGTTGGATGAATGAATGAAGCAGAAGCAGAAAGAAATTAATTCAACATCCAGACACTGGAAATGCAGCAGTAAGCAAAACAAATGAAAAACTCTGCCCTTTTGGACCTAACTTTCTGGTGGAGAAGGCAGAGAATAAATGAGATTTTTAGGAAGTACTGAATACATGGAGTTCCAGATGGGAAAAAGTGCTGGACAGGAAGACACAGCAGATGCCCACAGTCAAGACCAGACCGAGTTCTCATCCTATCCTGAGAACCTGACAAGGATGGAGATGCTTCTTGGTCCCTCTGCTGTGTTAATGTTACTCTTTTTGAAAGCAAGAGAGGGCAAGTGCATTGCTAATGACAGTAATAAAGCACCTCCCAGATTTGTTTACAGGTTGTGTTTGCTTTTATTTTCATTCCCTTCCCGATTTGATGATTCCACTCCGGAGTGGGAGTGGGCAGCCCCCCCCCCCCCCCGCCAGTCTGCATTTCCCCTGACATTTTCCGCTCACATGGTGTAAATGAAGATATATGCAAACTGGCTGGGAGCTCCTGGTGTTCGGAAGCCCCCTTGGAGCCAGCAGCTGCGTGCAGGAGAGGCAATCCAAACCAGTATGCGGGTGTTGATTTGCATTGGCATTGATGTCTTTTTGTATCGACCCAAGTATGTTATCAAAACTTGCCTGGGGGAAACATCAATCTTCGTATTGACTTAAATAGAAGATATTACAGGGTGGGTGTTCTATCTATACAGTGCAGACCTCTGTGTATAAATATAGATGCATAATCAATATTTCATCATCAAATTATGATCTGGCTTTCAATGTTTTGCAAAAAGAATCTCAAGATGAATAACGAAGTGTAATAATAATTTTGAAGTGCAAAGATTTTTTTTTCCATTTTAATAAGAGTTGGGGGGCTTCCGTGGGCCACCCTGTGTGGGCAGCAGGAAAAGACCCCTCTGGCTGGAGGAGGGATATGGTGGGAGCATTTGCAGACCAGAAGGCTGCCTCGGTTTTGCTGTTTGGGAGTCAGCTGCGGACACATCCAGGACCTCTTCATTCATCCACCCTGTGGTCTCCATTACTGGCCGACGTCCAGACCCTCGCCGATCCCTTCAGTCACTTCTGTGCACCTTTCCGCCAGCTTCACTATAAACTTTTGTTTCCAGTGGTCAGCAGGTGCCACTCTTGGGTCTCTGAAACTACTTTATTTTTATTTATTTATTTTAAAACTAGTTCTTTTTCTGTTGTTTATTTATTTGGGGGGGGTAATTAGGTTTATTTATTTATTTCTTTAGGTTTATTTATTTATTTACTGGAGGTACTGGGGATTGAACCCAGGACCTCGTGCCTGCTAAGCGTGTGCTCTACCACTAAGCTATACCACCTGCCCCGGAGCTACTTTAACTGCAAGCGCTGAGAGCTGGAAGGGACTGGGCGCTTCTGTCCCCCAGGGCGGCCCTCAGGCTGAGACTGAGGTGTGGGATTAGGAAAGCGAGGCTGCCTTGGTCGCGTTCCCTGGGGGATCAGGTGGAAGCTGCCCTGGGGGCTTTGTTTGACCCTGCTCCTGTTCCCCCCTCACTTCTTTGCCTACGTCTGCTACCCTTTTATGGGACCCCCCAGGAATGTCTCAAAGTATGAGGGCGTGGGACAATGCCGAAAGTAGGTACCGCCCACATCTCTGTGTCAATTTTGGTGCTTTGGGTGGGCTATTAAAAAAGGGGGGGGGAATTAAAAAATAACTTAAGGGCTCTCATGGATGGGAAGTCAGAGAGCCCCAGGGCCCTCCCGATACAGCAGAACAGCATGCCCAGTTCCTTGACCTCTCTGCTCAGCTGGACACGGGGCTGGCTTCCCCCTCAAGCTGGGCGAGTAAGAAGCTGCAGCACCTCTAGCCGTCACGTCCAGACACGACAGCACCCAGAAGCAGAGGGACCATCTCCCCTTGAGGCTTTCTCTTTAGAGCAAGGACACTTCCCTAGGTCCCTGCCTGCCGTAACAGAACTACCTTTGTCTCATTGGCCTGAAGTAGGTCACATGGTCCGTCTTGAGCCCATCACTGGCAAGGGGTGGAATTACCTTTGGGCCAGTCAGGTCCACCTGGGGCCTAGGGGTCGGGGTGCTTTCTCCCAAGGCTCAGGGGATGTTTGGTGGAGGGGATGGACAGCTGAATGCAACAACAGGGGTTCTGTTAGGAAGCAGGGAGGGTTGATGCTGGGTTGGGACCACTGCTTCTCTGTCACTCTGTCCTCTGGGTTCCTTCCTGGCACCTCCTTCTGGCCACCACTGGACACTATCTATTTATTGGATTTGGTCTGTCTTTTTTCTACAAGGTGATTCCCTGAGGGGAGCAGCCTATTTCACTCACCTCTGTATCCCTATGAATAGCATAATGTCACATGTAATTATGCTCAATAAATCTTTGATGAATAAGTGAATGGCAATAATGAAGCAGCTCAGGGAGGGCATAATGAACATGAGTGGTCTGAAAAGCAGCCATGAAGGGAAGGTGAGGGTGGCCTTTCCTAGCCACCTCTAGGGGGGACGTGTCCTGTGATGACGGCAGGGCAAGGGGACCACTCCCAGATGCAGGAGCCAGGATAAGGCAGGAGGGGCTCCTTCCTGAGGCAGCGAGGATGGAGGCTTTGGGTGAGAAGGGCCTGGGCTCACCTGGGCTCTGACACCGACTCTAGGTGTTACTCCTTCTCCCTGGGCCTCCCTACTTTCTCTAGGGAAATCAGAAGCATTCGATCATTGAACAATTTGTTGAGCACTTGTTATGTAACGATGCTGGGCTGCACATAGGAAAAGCACAGGGTGTGATGCAGGCATTTTGTGGGGATGCAGCTGTGGGGCTCAGACCCGGGTCCTCAGGTTGAGGTTTGAAGGATGAGGTTTGGAGCATGCACAGTCGGGCAGCCAGGGGTGGAAATGGGGAAGCACTGCAGGCAGAGAAAGAAGGAGGTGGAGAGGCCCTGGTCTGACTGGGGAAAACAAGGCTGGCGTGGTATGAACTTGGGGTGGGGAGGCGTGCATGGTAGGAGAGGAGGCAGTGAGGTCAGTGGGAGCCAGAGCCAGGAGGCTGTGCAAGCACAGCACAGACTTGGTGCTATATTCCAAGGGGAGCAGACATCACTGCTGAGGTTTGGAGGGGGAGGAGGGGATGAAGATGGAGGGCAGACTTGCAAGGGGTAGAGGGTAGCTGCAGGTTCCCAGCAGGTGTCGAGGTGGCTTGAGCTGGCATAATAACAATGGCAAAGGAGAGAAAGGCCCTGACTGGAGAAGTCCTTGAGAGGCAGATCTGGTAACCGGGGGTCCGAGCTTCTGCCCTGGCCGGGCATTAAGGCCATTTACTCTCCCCTGCTCCTCGAGCAGCATAAACCAGGCTCCTCCCAACCAAGAGGATGAAGTCAAAGGGTGTGCAGAGGGAAGCTTTCTTTCACTCTGGGCCCAGGGAAGGAAGGGGCGAATCAAGCATAATGCAGTTAAGAAATACAATGTGATCAATCACGCTCGCTTAAATTAAATGCAGTGTCCAAATGTGTTGCCTAGCATTTTTCCCACACCAAACAGAGGCCAAGGTGGATAACCAGCATCTCTAGAGCTTCACTATTTGAAGCTGGAGAAAGGGATCCTCACTATTTTTGGTGAATGTGAAGGTTGGAGGGGAAAAAATAAGGGAAATGTTTGGGGGTACAAGTTCTAGAAAAACACTCTGTCCAAAATGGGTTGTCATGTCACGAAAAACGTGTGCAGTTTGGAGTTGGAAGGCCTACTCTGGATCCTAGTCATGCTGTGTGATCTTGGGTAGGTCATTAGCTTCTCTGATTTTCATTTTCCTTGACTATAAGATGAGGGTGATTAACAGTTGCTTCAGAAGACAACTGTGGGTGTGAAATGAATAATGTTGGTGTAAGCACCTTGTCAGCTGCAGAGCGCTCTCAGTGTCAGGTTGATCAAGAAAATATTTTTTAAGCAAAAGAACAAAAAACCAGTTGGGAGCTATTATTGAATTAATGCTAATTTGGGGGTGTTATGTAGGAGAATGTCTTTATCCTTAGGAGAGGTATGTTGAAGTGTTTAGGAGTGAAATGTCAAGATGCCTAGAACATTCAAATCATTCAGCAAAACCCAAAATTGTACAGTTCAATGCATTATCTGTCTATACATACATCTCTATTTATAGCTCTATCTATATATTGAGGGACATAAAGAAAATGTGACATAATATTAACCACTGGGGAAGCTAGCTGAAGGGTATGAGTGTTTATTATGTTATTTTTAACTTCTCAGTAGATTTGAAAACTTTCAAAATAAAAAGCAGGAGGGAAAAATCACTTACAACTGGACTGTAGATCTAAGTCTGAAAGGTAGAACAGTATCTCAGGGGGTGACCAAAGGCAATAACATCTCCCTGACCTTGGCCTTCAGTGAGGAAATGCAGCCACTGCCACACTGTGGCCTGGCAGGGATGGAGTAGAGGGAGGAATGCCCCGCGTTCTCTCCTCGCTCCCTCCCATCTCCTCCTGGTGCCTCCTGGGGGCTGACCCCACTCACATGCCAAGAACGGAGGAGGAGGAGCCGGGTGAAGAAATCCCAGATACCAGCCTCCCAGGGCAGGGAGCAGGGAGCAGGGTGGAGAAGGGCAGAGGACGGGTTGGAAGGGCCAATGAGAATGACCAGCATCCTCCTTCTGCAGCAACTGGCAGGCAGATACTGATATTCCCTGGTCCCCCTTAAGACTAAGTTGGAAGACAGTGATGTCATCCTGACCAAACCATCACCTGTAAAGTGGAGTCTGTGCCTGGATCTGGGAAATAGCCCCTTCTCTCCTCTCCTCTCCCCTCCCCTCCCCTCCCTTCCTCTCTTCCTCTTTCTTTCTTTCTTTCTTTCTTTCTTTCTTTCTTTCTTTCTTTCTTTCTTTCTTTCTTTCTTTCTTTCTTTCTTTCTTTCTTTCTTTCTTTCTTTCTCTCTCTCTCTCTCTCTCTTCTTCCTTCCTTCCTTCCTTCCTTCCTTCCTTCCTTCCTTCCTTCCTTCCTTCCTTCCTTCCCTCCTTCCTTCCTTTCTTCCTTTCTTCCCTTCTCTCTCTCTCTCTCTTTCTTCCTTTTTTTGATTGGAGAATGATGTATGAGGAAAGCTGGTCCCTCCCTCCAGGATTTTGGATTTTATGGTGTGAGGATACGATGCTGGTGACTGCTGTAGTCATGCTGCCACCACCATGAGGATGGCTGAGCCCTCTTTATAATTCTGCACCCACTGTCCGTGTGTGTGTGTGTGTGTGTGCGCGCGCGCGCACGTGCGTGCGCAGTGGGGTGGTTCCCACACAAACAAGCATTTCTCTGTGATACTTGTACAGTGTCCATCGATTTAACTCAATTCTGACACTGTCTACCTGGATGTTGCATCAGATCCCACAGGTTAAGAGCTCAGCCCTACCAGACTGCCCACCCCCTCTTCATTTCAGACACCAATTGCAATCCCACCTTTGCATCCGTGCTGCTGACTGACTGGCTGGAGACCAGAGAGGTTCCAACAACCCCCTACTTGAATTCTGTTAATTTGCTGGAGCGACTCATCAAACTTAGAGAAACACTTTACTTGCTAGATCACTGGTTTATTATACAAGAATATAACTCAGGAGCAGCCAGATGGAAGAGATGCATAGGGCAAGGTACAGGGAAAGGGCACGGGGCTCCTATGCTGTCTCCAGGTGCACCATGCTTCCCAAAGCTCCATGTGTTCACCAACCTGGAAGCTCTATGAACTGGTCCTTACGGGTTTCTGTGGAGGCTTCCTCCCAGGGTGATGACTTTTTAAATCATTGGTTTTTGGCGATCGAAAGCCCCTCTCCCCTCCTAGAAGAGGATTGGGAGCTGGAAACTCTTTCATCGCATAGTTAGTTCTCCTGGCAACCAGCCCCCATCCTTAGGTGTGGTTCAAAAGTCACCTTATTAACATAACAAGAGACACCTTTATTGCTTCTCATCACTTAGGAAATTCCTGGTGCTCTGTGCCAGAAACAAGACGAACAAATATATATCACTTCTTGTAAGTCAAAATAACACACCCTAAGAGCCCTGACATTGTTGAACAACTAAAACTTGGACCCCCGGCCACCAGGCTTCTGGTTGTGTGAACAAGTCTCCCATTACGAAGGCCCTTGGCTGGGTATCTCGGCTCTTGCCCCCGTTAGCCTCCTAACTGACAAACATGATTTCTGATGGTAACAAGAAACAAAGTAACATCGAAAACAAGGAAATGGAAAGAGAAAGGCACTGAGGGAAAAGCTACTGTATCAGAGGAGGAAAATGTAGAAATCCACTCTCTGGTTTGTCAATAGAAATATAGGGGGCTAAGCTAATAGATTTAGGAGACAATGCTCTGGCCTGTGTAGACAACATTGTCAGTGCCCTGCCCAGACTTCCTGGATCCCTTCATCAGCTGTGCATCCATCTCTCAGCTTCTGTAGGCTCTGCTTCTACCAGGTCCCACCTGTGACTTCCAGGGGATGCTCCTTGGCCCCGGAGCCGCATCCCTTCTTCAGAGAGCCCAAAGCACCCCAGGTGGCCTTTAGCCAATGCTCAGCCCATGTGAAAGCACACGAGACTAACCACCCTCTGTCCTAAGGCTGGACAAACCGTGAGATGTAATTTGTGTCTAACCCCCGCTGGTGACCAGGCTGCATCTGGGATTTCACCTCATTTGCACCCCTCTCTGCTCTGTCCCGGGAGCACCGTAGGAGATGGAGGTGTGGACCATGTGGCAGAGCTTCAGGGGCATCTGTGCTCCAGAGCCCTGGCCAGCACCCGCCTGCAGTCACTCAGCTGCCCTTGATCTCGGCACAAACCTCCCTAACTGCCCCACTTGTTCTCCTTTGAGGTGGACCCTCCCAGGCCTGCTACTGCCCAGCTTCTGATTCTCCCTCAAGTATTTACTTCATTTGCAAGTGGCTTTTCTCACCATGATCCCTTTACTCCAGGAGGGACCTGAAAACCAGGCATTTATCTGATACTGATGTCTGTCCTGCTTGCTTCGGTTTCTGCAGGGCAAGAAGCAGTAGGGAGGTCACAGAAGGAAGGGGACATTTGCCCCAATATGGACTTACTTAGCTTTACTTGCTAAAGCTTCTCCTTTCACAGTGAGTCCTGGCCCTTTGCGTACCTCAGGAAGTGCCAGGACCTTGAGCTTGGCAGAGTGTGCCACCAACGTTACCTCCCTGATTAACCATTTCGGTTCCTAATCTAGGACTACATCAGTGGTTCCCAATCCCGGCTGCACATTAATTAGATTCCCCTGGGAGCTTTCACAAGCTGCACCTGTGCCCGGCTGCCCTTCCCTGCCCAGGAGCTCTGGGCACGGGGCTCAGATTTTTCAGGTGTCAGGATTTTTCTAGCACCACAGGTGACCCACAGGGTACACCGGGGCTGAGAAATGCTGCTTTGCAGGAAGGAGCAAGTCCTCAGGAGCCACCTCTATGGGGCAAGACTTCTCTGTAAGGCATCTCTCCAGACGCTCTCTTGGGTCATTCCTCTATTTTGTAAACCATTTCTTTCTTTAAATATGCAAGTAACCAGCTTCTCTAAAACTGATCATTTCTAAAGATCATCAGCTGTCAGTAACTGTAAGATCCCAGGAGGCAGAGTTGGAGGATAGGTGTGGGGAGGCACGGGTGGCGGCTCTTCCCAGGGTCAGGTGCATCTGTCTTTACACTTCGGATGGAAAGTTGTACCCTCCGGGTGAGGAGAGGAGCAGAGAGCATATTAGAGGAAGGCAGGCCAAAGTCCGAGGGTTAGACACTGCAGACTTTCTTAGAACATGTTAGCTTACTTTTGTGAAGTGCCTCCAGGATTGCAAACATTGCTTTTTCAAAAGCAGTTTACCTATGAGCCATCAGAGAGGACTATTTTACCAAGGAACTCAGAAGTGCCACTCTGAACAAAAATCTAGCCCTTTAAAAATCATTCTCACTTTCCTGTTCTTTCCACCTATATTCAAGGGGTGGGGGGAGCAAAGCTTGGTCTTCAACTGGATAAAATAATCTTCGATTCATTACCCAGAAAGATTGGCTTTTCCCCTCAGCCTAAACACTTTTGGGTCTACCATCCAAGGCACAGGACTTCTGAGGGAGAGAGTTTCAGACCACTTTCCTAATCACACTTCAGGAGATTCTGACCTTTTAAAATAATTTTACAGGACATGTGTATTCCCTCCCTTTGATGGTTACCCTGCGGATTTTCCTATTTTCCTTTCTCTCATGTCTGCCATTTAGAAAAGATGCTATTCTTTGATTAAGTGTACTATATCCACTTCCTGGCTTACATAGGAAAATAAAATCATTTATTTGCCCCCAGATAGCAAAAAGAATCATTTAACAAATGTTATCTGCCACTTTTTACCAGTTTTTTAGCAGGAGGGGGTGAACATGTGTAACCTTTATCTATTGCACAACACCAGGTCATCTGGTCTCCAGCCCCCTAAAAAACATTTCTTTCTGAGTTGTCATTATGCACCAGAGAGAAATATGACAGTTTTCCTGAGCACACTTTTCAGCTGTCATGATGGCCCTTGTCCCACTGCCTGTGGTTCCTTCTTTTTGCATCCATGCTTCTACTAGACTAGTGGGTTTCAACTCTTGTCTGCCCACGAGCAGCACTTGGGGCTTAAAAATACATGGATGTGTAAGCCCCTGGCCACAGAATCAGAGATTCTGATTCAACTGGTCTGGGAGAGGACCCAGGCACATGTATACAGAGGGGACCCCCGGTGATTCTAGCATGTGGGTGGGTTTAGAACCACCATTGTTGACTGTCAGCTCTTCCTGGTAGCAACAGTGCCTCCTTCGTCTGGTACCCCAGCACCTGCCACAGAGCCTGGTACAGGATAAACACTCACAGGTCTGCTATGAATTATATCCCGAATGGAAATTGGAGTCCTGATACCATCTCACGACAACATCACCCTCTTCTGATGTATTTCCCAGGTGCTATATATTAAGCAAGGAGTCTTAGGGTCATCAATTCTACAGAAGCAGGATTGTGTAATACTAATGCACCATGGTTCACTCTGGGCCCATGTTCCCTTACTTGCAAATACTCAAGGACAATGACATAGCACTTAGTCTATAAAAATGAGTCAATACATTGAAAAGAAATATTAAGTTATTTAAAAACGCATAGCAACAGAGCCTACACATATGAAGCAAAATAACACGAATATCAGTGTTGCCTAATGGCGTTCATTTGCCCAATACTGCTCAGAATAAACACCCATTTCTTCCACGTGGCTTTCAGGCAAAAACAAAATTTTTCTCAATATATATTATTGTTCTGTAATTTTTCTTTTTGAGGGAGGAGGTAATTAAGTTTGTTCGTTTGTTTGTTTATTTATTAATTTATTTATTTTTAATAGAAGGACTGGGGATTGAATCCAGGACCTTGTGCACACTAAGCATGAGCTCTACCACTGAGCCATACCCTTGCCTCGCAAAATTTTAAGATACCTGAATTCAAAAGCAGAAGCCAAACTGTCAATTTGGGGCTTTATTCTGGCTGGTTAGCCAATTGGCTGATTGAATCACATGTTCCTTCATTTGTTATGGACCTTTGAGTCCAAGAAGGGTCTTGGTGCAAGGCACTGCTCTAGGCACTGGGATACAGGGGTGAACTCTCGCGATGTGCACCTGATCTCATGGAGCTGATATTCAAATGTGGAGCTAGACAGGAAAGAAGTGGAGACCAAGCAATTCATGTAATGACAAGTGTCGTGATGAAAACAAAGCAGGAAGACCTAATAATAGTGAGGGGCCAGGGACTGACTTCTGCCTTGGGGTCAGGGAGGGCTTCTCTGAGAGGTGACCAGGGAGGGGAGGTCTGAGTTTCAGAGGGCAGACTGCACCAGGCGGAGAGACAGCAAATGCACAGGTGGTAAGGGCCTGGCAGTGTGAGCAACAGAAAGGCCAGGGGCTGGAGCTCAGCAAGTGAGGGAAGGGTGGTATGAAATGTGAGGCAGGAGCCTGATCACCGAGGGCTTTGTCCACCATGGTAAGGAGTCTGCGCAGATACCATTAAAATGGTCCACGCTGTTACCGGTTTCCACTGTAACAGAGTTGCCACCATAGACGGGGGCTCTTGTGGGAAGGTTGACAGTGTGAGTTTTGCAGCTCTGAAGAAACCATTCCATTGGGTCAAGGCAACAGTAATAATTGCAAGAATTTTCTTTTCTTTATAAGTGTTAGAATGGGAGTTGGGGTGTTGGGCCAGTTCATCTGAATGAAACACCCTCCCCCTGAACAGCCATATGGCTTGTCTTCTCTCGTCTCTTAAACCTCTGCTCAAGGGTCACTTCCCCAGAGAGGCCTGTCCTCACTACCACTATCGCTCTCAATGCCCTACTCTCCACCATTCTGGTGGTCTTTACTGTCTGACCACTCCCAAAATTATATATCTGTTTGTTCATTTTATACTTCCCCCTCCCCACTGGAATGTAAGCCCCTGAGGTCAAAGACTTCACTTATTTTGTTTTTGTTTTTTGTTGTATTCGCAACACTCAGCACAATCCCCGGGAAAACAAACCTTTGGAGAATGAATTTCTTGGAATAAATGCCATTGGATTTTGCTGCATTTATTCGGGCAGGAGGGCCCTGGGAGAGTCCTAGTGTTCCGGGGCTTCTGTTTCCTAAGCGCACTCGTGTCCCTTCTAATCTTCCTGCCTTAATCACTTTAAATGTACTGACAAGCACAACTGACCAATTAATCGCGCTGACGCCCTTGTTACATCGTTTGTAATCCATGATGCTCTTTCTATTGGTAACGGCCTTTCAATTTTTCATGACTCATCATGGGGGACGTACACAGTGAATACAAATAGCAAATTGATTAAATGTGATGCATATTCTCCTGCTTGCTGGGTTTATGCCTGTTATTAATGATGGAAATCTAGCAAATTCTCATGAAAACACTGATGACATACAACCTTTAATGCAAGATGTTGGAGCACTAGGGGTCCTAAATTTTCCTAATTACTGAGCAACAGCAGGCATTAATTTCCCAGACGGCAACCTTTGTAAATAAGAATATCAGCACGGCTGCTTTGTCTAAGTTCTTTTTGCTGAGCACAAGACCCATCACGCAACCCGTTTTTACTCTACCAGACTATCTGTGTTGTGTTGCAAAAAAAAAAAGAAAGAAAAAGAAAAAACCACAGATACACTTGGGAGATTGCCTTATGAGCAGAGTATAAAGGACACTACTTGTGCAAAATCAAATTTATTGTCTACTGAGGGATTGCATGTTTCTTGGAATGCTAATATACTGTGATGCAGACGTCACATCGCTTCAGCTGGTGTGCTGAGCATTAAAGCATCACAAAGGTGATAAAGCAAAACAAGAAAAAAGATGGGAACCAGAGCCTGAAATGGAGAATATGGCAAAGGAGATGCTTTTAAGAGACCCACCTGGCTGAATGTGCAGCCGTGGCCTCAGATTGCCAAAGGATGAGCTGATTTGCAGTGAGGGGCCATGTGAACCAATCCTTTTTCTCCCTACATAGAAAACCTTCTGGGAAGCAGGTGTTTTCTTTGATACCCTGGTGGCTAGGGTGACTGGTTTAGCTAGATTGGTACTGGGAAAACAGTACAGCACTCGTCTGACAGGTCTGTAAAGAGAATGGATGAAGTGGATAGGAGGATTCGTGGAGGATCACTTATACTTAGAAACCAGCATTCGCAGCATGCTAGATGCTAGAAGCCTGACCACTGCTACTAAAATCTCCCTCCTCCTATACAAACCGGCTGTCCTGCAGAAGGAAGGTTAAGTGAGTGAATGGCTGGCTATGGTCCTTACCCACTTCCCCAACAGTCCAAGCCTTGACATGTCTGTATCCATGTAGAAATGGGTAGAATTCCAAACCCAGGGGAAGCAGTGGTCTGCCAAACTGTGTCCAGCCAACTGGGGGCCCAGAGTGGTTTTGGCAAAATCTAATCCAGGCTTAGCAGATTCCCTTCTGCATTGAAATTGTGCACCATTGTAGGCTGGAAATCCAAGAAGAGACCCAGAGCCAAGGATCTGAGAGCCAGGTGGTTTACTGGGAGCTAGAGGGAGCTTGGAAAGGTGAGCGGAGAAGTGAGACAGGGAAGGGAAGATGGTGAACAATAAGGAGGCATCACTAAACCAGCTACCATGATGCTAAATGCAGCTGAATCTCAGAGGGAAACTGGAAAACTGTGCAAAACACAGGCCTTGGAATCACCTCGGCCAAGGGGTGAGGGATCTGGGGTATTTATCACCGTGTACTTCACAGTCATTGATTAAGGATGCCCCCAGAGAGAGATTAATTTCCGGGTACTTTCAGGTTCCCATGCTGTGGACAAAGTGGGTTCCAGTAGCCAAAGGGCAGCCTGTCTGACAAAGATGCAGCGAACATGGGTGTGGCCCTAGCAGATATTGCTTCAAAAGTCACCCCAAGGGCTTAGGATTCCCTCTTATAGATACAAAATCCATACCCACCCAAACTTCTGAAGCTCCTCCATTACTCATGATCAAAATGTCTGACTGATGGTCACTGGGCATAAGTCACTGCTGAATGTGACTTGAAAGGGGAATGAAACTAACAGGCTCTCCTGGCTGAATTTTCCACTCTATGGAGATAGCAAGACAGATTTCTTGCTAAAATTTAGGAAATACACATGCCCTCCTCCCCCACTGTCATATGTCTATGTGAGAGAATAAAGAATTCACAACTAGTTCTAAAAAAAGAGCCAAACTCAGAAGAGAAATACATTCACAGACCATAGAGTAAGAGACAGTGCTGAGGCAGAGAAGGGCAGAGAGGAATGAAGATTTCATTTATTATAATTTGAAAAAAAAAAACCCCACAAAATCACTTTGGGTAACTTTAAGCATTTTCCCCAGATGAAGCCTGAGGTACATATATCTGGGCTGGAACATTCTGATTGTCACATTGATCTAGTTGTCAGATAGGGTCTCATTTTGTACTGGAAGTTATCTTGTAAAGCCAAAGAATTCCTCAGCATCTCCACTTCTTTTGACATCTTAGCTGTGAAAATCCTTTTTCAATACATAATAATAAAAATCACAATAATTAGCATTTATTTACTGCTTATTATTTGTCAATTGTTTTGCATGTATTAAATCATTAAATACTCAACAAACATATGGTTAGCTATTATTTCCCCCATTTTACACAGAAAGAAGCTGAGGCTCAGAGAGGTTAAGCGACTAACCCAAGATCACTCAGCAAGTGGAGCTAAGATTTGGAACCAGGTATTATGATTCTAGAACCCACATCTCTGCATAATCTGTCTTCCATGCACCCTATTTCCTTACCTTAATAATCAAATGTTTTTATAAACATAAATCCTGTCCTAATTGCATATAGCCCAAGAATGTGATGGTTTGATTTTACTCCATGGTAAGTACCATGGCTTCATGTGAAACACCCTAAAACAAAGCCCATTCAAAGAGGAGAGAAGCTTGCATTTTCCAAGGGCTACATTTGGTTTCTCCAGCAGCATGCTCAGGTCACTGTACTAGCAAAACCTTTCTAGTTTTATCTCACAACCAACACACTGCTCTCTAAATCTACAGGGACCATGTGAGATGCAGGAAATCAACTTTATTTGCCTCTCTTGACTCTCAAATGAGACTATTCAACCACTGGTCTCCACATTGAGTAGAAATATGAAACATGCAAATGGCACTGCTTTCTTATTGGCTTTTATTGGCATTTACTAAATAAAAGAAGGATATGTGTGTGATTATAGATGGAACCACTGCTTAGAAAGCACTTGAGCGACTGCTTAGATTCACGTTTATTACAGTGCGATCCTGAGTCTAAAAAGGAATTGACATTTTTTTTTTTCTGCTACAGCTTATAAACGCAGAGCCAGAGGGGCCTCTCATTCTTCTAAATATCTCTTCAGGAGGAGATGAGAGGGAAAAAGCTCATGCCTGATAGTGTTAAAAGCTTATGGTTTGCTTTTCCACGGTATTTCTTTTACAGTGTAAGTGTGTAGATGGCGTAAGCACATATGCACATAAATGCTATTTGCTAAATTTAAAAGAAAGATGGTTTTCCCACTTCTAACACTTAGGGGTTTATAAAAGATAATGCTTTAAGAGCCAGCAAAATCAACTACTACACACACATAAAAGACCCTCATTTCTCTAAATATTTAGAGAAGGACCACAGTAGGAAATACCAAAGCTAGATTGGATGAAAGGGTAAAAGTATACACACACACACACACACACACACACACACACACACACACACACACACACACACAAGAATAATTTTAAGCAAAAGCGTTCAAGAATTTCATCATTCTGTCTGGACTTACTCTTCTACATGAGTAGAAGTGTTGGACCCAAATCAGGAGGATTTGTTCAGACATTTTGAATGGTCACAATGTGACTTTATTTAATCTACATGTTATCCGATCCTTGTAATAAGTAATCACTTTTGCATGGGGCTGCTGTGTGATGAAGTGCACCCTGCACATCTTAACCCCTAATGCAAACACTTCTTTGGTCCCACCTAACACACCTTTAAAGCAAACTACAACGCCTAAGATAAAAATTACATTGGATAGGATTAATAGTAGACTAGACCTTGCAGAAGAAAAGATTAGTGAACTTGACGACATGGCAAAAAGAAAGCATTCAGAACAAAAAGACCAGGAGAAGGAGAATTTTAAAAAACGAGCAGAGCACCAGTGAGCTGTGGGATAACGTCAAGCAGCCCAGCACTTAGAAAACTGGAGTCCCTGAAATGCAAGGGAGAGGATCAGGATGGAAAAAAAGTTTTTGAAGAACTAATGGCTAAACATTTTCCAAATTTGATAAAAAAGACAACAAGACCACAGATCCATGAAACTCAATGAGTCTCAAACACAAGAAACATGAAGAAAATGACAGCGAAGTACGTCATGATTAACTTGCTCAAAACCAGTGGTGAGAATATCTTAAAAGCAGTTTTCAGGCAAACGGGCAGATTACTGCAGCCTTCCAAGCCAGAAATAACACATGCAAGATGATGGAGGCACATTTTTTAAATACTGAAAGGAAAGAATTGTCAACCTAGAATTCTGTATTTAGTGCAAATATCTTTTAGATATGAAGGAGAAAGCCCAGAGACACTGAGTAGGCTGGGCATGTGCAGCTGAGCAAACTGGGTCCATGCACACAGGCATGGCTCTGCAAGGAGAATGGAGAAGGGGGCCCGGCCATGCACCTCCTCCCCTGCAGAGATCTCCCCAGCACCCATACTGTGACCCCTACAGCTGCCTGGCACAGGGGGACAGAACCAGCTCCAGAAAGATATCCAGTAGCCTGGTGCCTGCCCAGAGCAGAAATCTGGTGGGAAGCCTCTGGCTGTTCACCAGACAATTGCTTTAATAAAGCTTCTTTACAGAATTCTCAAATTCAGAAATATTTTATCTTGAAGGAAATGAAACCAAATAACTCCAAAACAAATGCCACCACAGTCAACAGCACCAAATCAGGCAGTGCCGAAGCCAGGGATTTAACGTACAAAATGGCAACTACACCAGATATAACTACACCAGTTATATCAGAGTGACTTCACATCCTCACATATGAAAATTCTCATATTTAAGATCCGATTCTTCACCAAGCAGAGTATATTCAAGGGATGGTTTCCAAAATATGTTCACACCTTCTCCTTCAAGTCAGTATTTGTGAACAAGTAATACTAACGGTAGGTATCACTTCTGTCTGTTTAGTACATACCAGGCTCTGTTCAAAGCCTTCATGCATCATTTAACAAGAACTCTATGAAGTGGATTCTGATATTGTTCCTATTTCATACATGGGGAAACAGACACAGGTGAAGCCACTTGCCCAAAGGTTTCACAGTTTTTAAGTGGTAAGGTCAGGATTTGAACCCAGAGTTATCTCACAGTTATACTATGTATATTGCTTCACTCAGCTTAAAAAAATTAATAGACCTTAAAAAATTAGTTTTAGGTTTACAGAAAAATTGAACTAAAATGCAGACAACCATATACCCTGTCACTTCTCATCCCAGTTTACTCTACAATTAGTGCATAAGTGTGGTGTATTTGTTACAACTGATGAACCACTATTGATACAATATTATTAACCAAAGTCCACAGTTTGCATTAGAGCTCACTCTTTGTGTTGTACATTCTATGGGTTTTGACAAATGTATAATGAGGATTTCACTGCTTTAAAAATACTCTGTGTTCTGCCTATTCATCCCTCCTTCCCCGCTAACTGTTGGCAACCACTGATCTTTTTACTGCCTCCATAGCTTTGCCTTTTCTAGAATGTCATATATTTGGAATCATACAATATGTAACCTTTTCAGATTGGTTTCTTTCACTTAGCAGTATGCATTTAAGGTTCCTCCATGTCTTTTTGTGGTATGATAGCTCATTTCTTTTTATTTCTGAATACTATTACATTATATGAATGTACCACAGTTTCATCTATTCACTACTGAAAGATATCTTGGTTGCTCCCATCTTTTGGCACTTATGAGGAAACCTGCTAAAACATTCATGTGCAGAGTTTTGTGTGGACATCAGTTTTCAGCTCATTTGGGTACCTCATTCAGTTTTACAACAATAAAATCTGACATTATAATTTCCTTAAAAAAAGTAAATAAAAACTTTTTCAGACATACAAAAACTAAAAGAATTCATTACCAGTAGACGGCACTGCAAGAAATGTTAAAGGAAATCCTTTAAGCAGAAGGAAATGCTATCAGGTGGGAATGGGAATCTCCACAAAGGAACAAAGGACACTGAATGGGTATGTATATAAATTTTGCCCATAATTTAAAAAAAAAACATTTAAAAGATAATTGTTTTAACAAAAATAATAATATAAAGTGGGGTTTGTAATATCAGTAGAGGTTAAATGTAGGTAATGATGGCAAAAAAGTTTGGAAGGGGAGAAACAAAAATGTACTATTACAAGATTGTTACACTACATGTGAAGTAGCATCAAATCACTTGAAGGTAGATGAGCTACACACGCACACACACTCTGAAGTAATAACTATAATAACAAAGAGTTATAGCTGATGAGCCAACCACAGACACAAAATGGAATTGTAAAAAAGATCAAGTAATCCAAAATAAGGCAAGAAAAGAGAAAAAAGGAACAAAGAGAGGATGGGACAAACAGAAAATATATAGCACTTAAACTTAATCACATCACATGTCACATTAGATATACATGGTCTAAATGCCACAGTTAAAAGGCAGAGGTTGAATTATAAAGCAAGACCCAACTCTACATTGCCTATACACAACACAACCCAAATACAATGGCACAAATAGGTTAAAAGTTTAAGGGATGGGAAAAAAATGCTTATGCCTATCAAAAAAGAGCTATATTAATATCAGACAAAGGAGATTTCAGAGCAAAGAGTATTATCTGAGATGAAGAATGTCATTTCATAATGATAAGGGGGAGGGTCAGTTCATCAAAAAACCATAACAATCACAAGTCATAAATGTCTACTCACCTAATAATAGAGCTTCAAAACACAAGAAACCAAAACCAGAATAATTGCAAGAAAATACAGACTAATCCACAAATATAGTCAGATATGTTGATACTCCTGTCTCAATGATATATAGACTGAAAATCAATAAGGAAATAGAAGATGTAAAGAACACCATCAAACAACTTATTTAATTGACATTACAGGACATTTTACCCAACAATAGCAGAATCAACATTCTTTTCATGAACATATGGACATTTACAAGGATAGACCATACTGTGGACTATAAAGCAAGTCTCAGTAAATTAAAAAGGATTCCAGTCACACAAAGTATATTCTCTGATCATAATGGAAGTTAAAAAAAAAGTCAACAACAGAAAGATCTCTAGAAAATACTCAAATATTTGGAAACAAAATAACATACTTTTAAATAACTCATGAGTCAACGATGGATTCAAAAGGGAATTTAGAAAGCATGTTTAACTGAATGAAAATTAAAATAGCAACAGCTCAGAATTTGGAGATGCCACTAAAGCAGGACACAGGGGGAAATTTATATTACCAGCTGCTCATGTTAGAAAAGAAGAAAAATCTTAGCTTCCCCCTTAAAAATCTTAAAAAAGAAGAGCAAGTTAAACTTAGGTGTGTAGAAGGAAGGAAATAATAAAGATAGGAACAGAATAAAATGACATAGAAAAAAGAAAAACAACCAAAAAAAAAAAAAAAATCAGTGAGACCAAAAGCTGGTTCTTTGAAAAGATCAATAAAATTGATAAACCTGTAGCCAGTCTTTTCAGGGAAAAAAGAAAAGACAGAAGTACCAATAGCAGGACTGAGAGAAGGCACATCACCAAATACTCTATGGATGCTAAAAATATAATAAGAGGGATATCGTGAAGGACTTTTTGCCAACAAATCTGACAATTTTTAACACCATGAAAAGATAGGAAATACTAAGAAATTACTGAGGATAACTGAATTGGCATCTCTACAAAAATTTGAAACACAAGGCATAAAATCTTAGACATCACTGTGAAATTCAGAACCATAAAAATAAAGAAACAATCCTGAAAGTTCCACAGGGAATAAACAGATCACCTATAGAGGACCGTAGATCACACTGGCATTAGACTTTTCAACAGCCAAAACATAATGAAGCAAGAGGAGAAGGGAAGTGGTGATGGCATTAATTAAACTCCCATCTAACAGCAAGAAGGGGATAGACACTGTTTAAAGGTGGTAAGTTACTAAATAACAGTATGAGCATAGTGTAAAGAAATGTGGCACTTACCCTTAGAAGGCCTATAAATAGACTGGGTTAAAATTTGCTGCTTTGGGGAGTATGATTGGAGGAAGAAGACGGTGGGGTAGAAAATAAATACAGTCATTTAAAAATCTTATTTGTATTACTTAATGTTTTAAGCTACATGCATGATTTCAAAATACTACTTTAAAAATACATCGAGTACATATTGACATCAGAACTCAAAGCAAAGTAAGTGGATTCTAGGGTAAGGTGGCTGCACTTTTCAAAATATGGCCATTATATCCTGTGTTACTGCCAGTAGGCAGTTATCTTCTTTCCAAAGTATGCATGGATTCCACTGAATGTATTTCTTCTCTCCTTTTCTGTCTTTCTGTCTGTATCCCTCTCCTCCTACCTCTCCCTCATGCTCCCTGTGACAAACAGCCTTGCTGGGGTGTGACTCTGATGGAACAGTGCTTATTCATGAAGCCAGCTGGTCCAGGACCAAGCTAAACCTGCTGGAGTATCTGAGCTGGACACACAGAGCAGTGACCTCACTCTGTACAGTCAACCAACTCCTTCTGAGATGACGTGTTCAATCAAATGTACTCTAAGGGGAGTTGGGACAAAAGCAGTGCTTTGGAGGAAGAGACAACTCAACCTCAGAATTGCTAGGAAAGTGGGTGGTAGAGAAAGTCATATACACCCTCTCCTAAACCAAGGATACTTTGTTTCACTGCCATACTCTAAATCATCCTCCATTCCAATAATGTTCCTAAACGTGCGATGGAGGCAATTCCCAACATGCTTTTCGACAGCATAGCACTGAGCCTCACAGGAAGACATTTACTCCATTCAATTCTCTTTCAACTCTATAGACATCAAGGAGAAAATATTAGTTTGGTACCGCTATCTATTTTAACACCTTTCTCTCTCTTGTAATATTTGCTAAATCTCCCTTTCAAATGAGAGAGAGAAGACAGGCTCGGGAGTATTTCACTGCTACAAAATTATTGTATACTTATTTATTTTCATGATTACTGTCTATTTGACACATGGCAAGTGAAACACTTGTGGCAGTGACGAAAGTTAAATTTATCATTTTAAAGAAACATTTATAATTAAAAAGTAGGTGATTTAAGAAGAATACTAAGTAAATAATAGCACAGGAGGAAAGTCATGATAATATTCATAAAGGTGGTTTCCAAATCACTGAGGTCTGGGGAACACTCGTCTATCAAAGCTCTGTCCTGGTTTACTGTCTTAATATGGCCTCTTCCAAGACAGAGAAATAGGAAGGAAAGAATAGCCTCATTTAGGCTGGACACAGCATTTTCTGGGTGAAAAACTCTGAATTTGTTCATGCTTTTTAATAATCTCCCAATTAAATGCAACTGTTGTGAGATATGTCCCAATTTGAAGTGGACAATAAAACCTAGAATACAGCCTTGGGAGTTGTGGGCCCACAGTTTCTGAAAAGTGGATGGCAGGTAAATTGCTGAGAAACTGCTGAGCTGTTTCTTCCCTTCCCAATTACACCTCTAGGAAAAAAAGAAAAAAGAAAAAAGGAAAAACCTCCCACCTACGATTGCACTCACCAGCTCTACATATATGTTCCCTGAAACTTCAAGCCCTCCATCCAGATAAACATGCGGAAGAGAAGCTTCACATTGAAGCCAGGGCGCTGCTGTACATTTTAGTACCAGTTACTGTTCTTTCCTCACATGAGTCTCTCCTATAACTGTGAATGGTAGATGCTAACAAGGCCATCATGCAAGTCTCAGCCTCAAACCTCACCTGAATATGATTGTTGGTAAGCATAACCAGCATACAATAAGCTCAGGGTGATAATCACAGAATGTTTACAAGAAAGTTTGGGGGAAAAAACAATAAGATTGAGAAGAATAAATCTAGGTCAAACACAATGGTGACAAAAAGATATCATAAACAAGTTTAAAAGGCACTGTTCTAGGAGATTGCAACATATCTAACAGATACATGCTTACAATAGAGTGTCTACATTGTGTACACCCCCGCCCACCCCAAACTCGTACAAATCAATAAGACAACCCATTAGAAGAATGGTCAGTGTGTTAGAATAAACAAATTACATTGAGGAGACTTCAATAGCCAATAAACATATTAAAAATGGCTCAATCTCATCACGAATAAGAGAAACGTACATTAAAATAATGAGACATCATTTTGCACCCATTAAAGTAGCACGCGTTTTAATGTCTGCTAATATTAAGAGTTGGTGAGGATGCAGGGAAACACCAACGCTCATCCCCCGCTGGTCGGAATGTAAATTGGTACCACCAGTTTGGAGAGCAACTTGGTCCAATTTATTCAACTCTAAAATGTGCATGTTCTGTCGCCCAGGAATTCCACCTGTAGGTATAAACCTAGAGGAGCAAGCACTCCTGTGCACCAGAAGTCACAAACTATGGCAGCATTTTTAGTAGTGGAAAACAGTTAGATGCCCTGTATAGGAGAAGAGCTAAATAACCACAGCACAGGCACACCGTGAGACGTTATGAAGCAATTAGCACATATGAAGTAGCTGTAGGTGGGTTACCTCGGAAAGATCTCCCAGAAATACTAACGAGTTAAAAGGCTAGTTGCCCAAAGACACACACAATAGTATACTGACGTAGGGGAAAAGCCTTTTAAAAACTGTGCTGTCTAGTTGCTTAATGCTACTGAATCACAGGTGGTGCTGTGCTTAAGTGTATGAAGAACATTTCACAGGATACAGACTGAACCGATCATGGTTACTGGGAGGGCAGAGAGCAACAGGAACCTGTTTTGGTGGAAGGAGTCCAAGGCGACTTTAACTTATCTATAATGTTTCAGTTTTTTAAAAGGAGTTATTATTTATGTATTAATTCAGTAATTTAGATAATACCTGCCCCCCACCAAAAAAAAAAAAAAAAAGTTGGAAAGGATAGCAGTAATGTCCCCAGAAGGACTGAGAGAAAGGTCAGAGAAGTGAGACCTGCAGTGTAGAAAGTGTCTTATTTTATTGAAATTCATGAGAAAATCAATTGTCTTAATTCATCATGTGGAAGGCTGTCCACGTAGGGGTCCCTTCCCTTTATAAAGGAATCCGGTCTGTGACCTTGCAGGACTCCCAGGCTCTTGGGGTCCACGGCTCCCACACTCAATATGATAAAAGGTTGAGACCTCACTAACAAGACCCAAAGCCACACTCTTAAGAACCCTTGATTGGTGAAAATTCAAAAAGAAAATATGCAAGCCATGTAAGGGAATCTCTCTGCTTCTTTATGAAATGTGTTATATCCACACACAGCACTTTAGCAGCCAAAATGAAGTCCCCTAATGTGGTCTCCCAGTAATAATATTATAAAACAATACAAAATGGCAATAACTCTACAGTTTCACTAGGCGGAGGTCTGAAATCTGCAGCGATTTCCTCAAGAACCACAGCTGGGTAAAACGCAGAGCCATTAGAAAGCAGATCCTCTTCCTGAATGTCTTGAAATTCATGTCCTTTTTAATTGCCCAGAATTCATGTCACTTGTGTGAAGAAGCTATAAACATACACAATCATAAAAACGCATTTAGACACCCTGAACAAAATCAATGCCATATTATTTTAGTTTATTATTCCTTGTAGAGTTCACACTGGTCTTCCTACTTTGATATTTATTTATACCAAAGAAGAGAAAGAACATAAATGCCACACTTGGGATAACTTTAATGCTGGAATTGAGTAGAATACATATAGCTTCTGCCTTAATTTAAAAAACTAAAGCCGTCTTTATGAATCAACCTCACATAATGTAGGACAAAGCTGAAGGTCACTGTATTATTCATTTTAAAAGGCACTGATAAGGATTAAAATTAAGGTTCATGAGATTTGAAGAACTGTTAGCTTGCATAAATGGCTTCTTCCTTCTTAACAGGGCATGACGGGGTGGGGGGAGAATGATAAATAGTATAAAAAAGAATACTTTCTCTTTCTCCTCTGGGCTTTGTTATTTGCCTCTCTTTGGAACCTCTAAGCTCTTTATTCAAGAGGTCCTTGGCTATTCACAACTTTGCTGCTCTTACGAAAAATTAATGATTGCTTTCTCTTTGACAGAAAACTGCCTTATTTTGCAAAAGATTAACAAAGAGGACTCAGTGCAGAAGTGAATCCCTCAGCAGGAGAAGCTTCTCTCACACCAACCCATTTATGGCTGGGGGAAAATACCCCCTGTTAGTTCAAGGATAGGAAGTAAATAGGTGATGTGCAGCCTGGTACAGACTGTAGAACAAGGACTACATCCTTCACAAAAGGGACGTGCCAACAGAAACAGCCTGCCCCCAAGAGCAGGCTGAACCCGCGTCCTGCCCACTGACTCCTTTATGCCTCACACATCGAGTGCTGTGCTGTGTTTGCAAGCTATTGTTCGGCAGGCGGATTTTCTGCTAGGGGGTTAACAGGTGAGAGCAGTTATCCTATATGCAACAGCAAGAACAAAATAGAGAGGACGCTTTTAGTTAAGCTGCCAATGCTTAGAAAACACTTCTGAAAACACCACAGTTCAGTACTACATCATTCTTGAATGGAGGAGCTATGGAGGGTGGGGAGGGAGGAGCACGTTGCAAAATGATTTATCAAGGTAAGGAGAGAGCGTAAATTGCAAACAGTGAAATATTTCAAGTTCCGATTCTGTCATATGTACACATCAGTCTTCATTTTAATATCTAGTTGCTGTCCTCAAAGGAATTTCTAGTGAAATTCCACTTTCACCATTTAAAAGCCCTACATTTTTACATCACATCTCCCCTGTAGTTAAAAAAACAAAGTGTAGGTGGGTTATGTCAATTATTGGTCAATTTGTGGGGGACCAGGTCTCAAACTCAGCTCTTCTCACTCAATCCAATGGTCTCTGGGAAGCTGGTGGAAGGGTGTCCAGCCAGGGACTGTGGGCAGAACAAATGACAAAACATTTGATAATAAGGAAGTCTGCACCAACCTAACTCTAAATACATTTTAATAAGTGAATTCAACCACTAGACATTTGGTATCCACATTGCCTTGGACTTCATGGAGCTTACAAACTAGTAGGGGAGGAAAAAGTTAACAAATATTTACACAGCTCTGAAAGATCACACTTTCGGAGATGTGGTTTAAGGTTATATATTTTGTTTTTTGGTTTTTAAATTGTTGATTTTTAAAAGAAATTTTGGGGGGAGGAGGGGGTAATTAGGTTTATCATCATAATCATCATCATCATCATCATCATCATTATTATTGAATGGAGGTACTGGGGACTGAACCCAGGACCTTGTACATGCTAAGCATTCACTTTATCACTAAGCTATAACCTCCCCTGCCACAAATTGTTGATTTTAAAGTGTTTGGAGTAGGCAAGCACTGAGCTTGTGTGGTTAAAAGTGTGTCATGGAGAATCTATAAAATGTAGCTCTTCACTGATCAGCTGCTCTCAGCAGTGTTTGTATTTGTCTGTTTTTCTGTATCATTAATGGCATGTAAATGACAATTAGAGAAATTAGCTGCTCCTTAATGTGAATATACTTTTCAGAGAGCACTAATTTTACAATGCTTTTCCTCATTTATAAGAATCTTGAAATATTTGAGAGACAATGACTGTTAGCATCTGCAGTGTGTGCTCTTGTGCCAGGCACTGCTCTAGGATGTTGTGATGTATTAGAACTCATTTAATCTTCATATTAGTTCCAGGATGAGGAACTATTTCTACTCCATTTTACAGATGAGGAAGCTGAGAAACAAAGAATGAAAGTGATTTGAGTAAGGTTTCTAGTTAATAGGTGGTAGAGCTGGGATTCAAAGCTGGTAGACTGGTTCCAGTCTGTATGACTTCTGCCTAAAGAGATATGTTATTCAAAAATATTTTTTAAACATCTGAAATAATTTTCAGCATAATTATAGATAGCAGATCCCATAACTAGAAAATAAAAAGAGGAAAAGAGCCTAGAGAAAACCCACTTTTTTAGAGTATACAATGAAAGGCAAAATCAATTCTTGCTTTAAAATCTATTACAAGGATTTTACCACTGTCAACATTTTATTATTAGATACCAAAAAAAAAAATCATTAACCACAACAACACAACGTTCACAACAACATAAAAATGAACATTGTTCCTTAAGGAAAATGCTATAAATATGCACAAGAAAATATTTTTCTTCTAGAAATGGTAGTCAGCCAATAAATCACCAAGTCATATGTCAGCTTTCATCTCTTTCTAGAACTTAACACATGAAGACCTAGTAACAGTTGTTCAACAAGAATGAAAGAAGCCTTGTAGTAACTTGTAATGAAAAAGAATGTGAAAAAGAATATGTAGAACTGAATCACTATGTTGTACACCAGAAATGAACACAACATTGTAAATCAACTATACTTCAATTAAAAAAAAAAGAATGGGAGAGCCAGGTAGAAGCCACTGTTAGAGTCTAAAACTTAAAACTTCTGTATGACAAAACAAATCATAAAAAGGTTAAAAGACAAGTTATAAACAGGGAGTAGGTATTTGCAACATATTTAGTAAACAAAAGATTGTTAACTAGAAATTATAAAGAACTCCTCCAAGTTAATAAGATAAACAACTCAATAGGATAAAAGCATAAATGGTTCAAGAATTTCACAGAAAAGAAATTTCAAGTGGCCAATAAACACAGAAGAATGTTGAACCTCACTAGTAACTAGAGGAACACTAGTAATTAGAGGAACACAGATTGAAACCACAAGAAGCTACCTATTTCAGATGAGCAAAATTTGCTAAGTTGGTCAATATCAGATGTTGATGTAAGTGTGGGAAAATGAATGCTTTCATACACTGCTGGTGGGAGTGTAAATGGCACAGCCAATTTGGAAGTATTAAGCCTAGTGAGTGGGAAAAAGAGCAAATCCTATGATCTTAAAATTGTCTGTCCCAGGAAAACTCTTGTGGAGACACACTAGAGAATATATACAAGGCAGTAACTGTAGAATTATTTGAAATAAACTGATATAACTTAAATATCCATCAGAAAGGGAATGGGTAGCTAAACTGTGGTACATTTATATGATATAATAGTTAGGGACACTAATTTATATTTAAATGTAGCAAAATGCATAAAGCTAAAAAATGGTAAAAATAAAAAAGTTGCAGAACAAAACACAGTGTGGTATTATTTATATAAATGCCAAAAATTGATACAAACAATATCATGTTTTTCCAAATATATGCATATATATGTATATGTAAAATTATATGAAATTGTTGGAAATATATATACTGAGTTCAGAATAGTGTTTACTTCTGAGGAGTAAGGGAAGGAGACTATGGTTGGAGGAACAGGCAAAGAAAGATTTAACTCAAAAAGGCTTTTTTTTTTTAAAGGGAGAATTCACTCATATAACATTTGAATAATTTAAAATGCATTATATACATAGAAAAAAGACTGAATCAAATATGTCAGTGATTAATTCCAGGTGGTGAGAATATTTCTGGTTGCTCTCTCTCTCTCTCTTTTTAAAAGTTATATATTTCTTCAGTTTTCCAAAATAAAAATATATAATTTAAAAATCAAAAGAAATGTAACTTGTAATTTTCAGCTTAACCTGCAGTGTCATGCTTCTTGTCATGCCTCTTGTTATTAGCTTTTCTTTATTTTTATCTTACACAATTATGCTCTTAAATAGGGAAAAATTAGAGTCAGAATAGTTTGAGTCTCCATTTCTTTCAACAAAAAGGAACATAGTGTATTTGGGCAACAATTTTTTTTGTCTGAGAGAGCATTGAAATCAGACAGACATACATTTCTTAAGTTATGGTTGCATTTTGGGGAAGACATTAAATTCTTGGATTGCATCATTTCATGGAATCTCACAAAGATGCATCTTTGGATTTAAATAATAGTGAGACAGTTATATCTAAGATGCACCATAGTATACTGGTTTAGAGCTGAGCTTTTCCGTACAGTAACAGCATGATTTTATTTAAATTTAAGTTAATTAAAAGTAAATACAAAACCCAAAGTTAGTAGAATGGAAGAAATCATAAAGATTAGAGCAGAAATAAATGAACTAGAGACTAAAAGACAATAAAAAAGATAGATGAAACTAAGAGCTGGTTCTTTGAAAAGATAAATAAAATTGATAAACCTTTAGCTGGACTCATCAAGAAAAAAGAGAGGGTCCAAATAATAAAATCAGAAATGCAAAAGGAGAAGTTATAACCAACACCAGAGAAATAAAAAGGATCATAAAGGATCATAAGAGAGATTACTATGAACAATTATACACCAATAAAATGGACAAGACAACCTGTTCCTAGAAATGTACAATCTCCCAAGACTTAACAAGGAAGAAATAGAAAATATGAACAGACCAATTATCAGTAATGAAATTGAATCAACAATCAATAAACTCCCAACAAACAAAAACCCAGGACCATATGGCTTCACTGGTGAGTTCTACCAAACATTTAGAGAAGAGTTAATATCTATCCTTCTTAAACTATTGCAAAAAATTGTAGAGGAAGGGTCACTTCTGGACACATTCTACAAGGTCAGGATCATTCTGATACCAAAAACAAAGATGTTACAAAAAAAAAATTACAGACCAATATCACTGATGAACATAGATGCAATAATCCTCAATAAAATATTATCAAAGTGAATTCAATAATACATGAAAAGGATCATATACCATGATCAAGCGGGATTTATCCCAGTTATGCAAGGATGGTTCAGTATCTACAAATCAGTGTGATTCACCACATGGACAAACAGAAGAATAAAAATCATATAACTATCTCAATAGGTGCAGAAAAAGCTTTTGACAAAATTCCACACAGATTTATGCTAAAAATTCTCAACAAAGTGAGTATAGAGGAAACATACTTCAACATAATAAAGGTCATATTTGACAACCCCACAGCTAACAACATACTCAACAGTGAAAAGCTGATAGCATTTCCTCCAAGATCAGGGACAAGATAAGGATACCCACTCTTGCCACTTTTATTCAAAATTATATTGGAAGTCCTAGCCACAGTAATCAGACAAGAGAAAGAAATAAAAGGAATCCAAATTTGAAAGGAAGCAGTAAAACTGTCACTGTTTGCAGATGGCATGATACCATACATAGAATATCCTAAATATACCACCAAAACACTAACAGAACTCATCAATAATGAAAGCTTTACAATCAATATAAAGTTGCAGGATACTCAATTAATATACAGAAATCGGTTGCATTTCTATACATTAACAACAAACTATTAGAAAGAGAAATTAAGAAAACAACACCATTGACAACTGCATCAAAAAGAATAAAATACCTAGCAATAAATTTAACTAAGGAGGTAAAAGACCTGTACTCAAAAACTATAAGATATTGATGAAAGAAATTGAAGATGTGACAAACAGAGGGAAAGATATACTATGCTCATAGATTGGAAGAATTGATATTGTTAAAATAACCATACTACTAAAGGCAATATACAGATTCAATGCAATCCCTATCAAAATACCAATGGCATTTCTCACAGAACTAGTACAAATAATTATAAAATTTGTGTGGAAGCACAAAGGACCTTGTATATCCAAAATAATCTTGAGAAAGAAAAACAAAGCTGGAGGTATCATGCTCCCTGATTTTAAAGTCTCCTACAAAGCTGCAATAATCAAAAGAGCATGGTGCTGGCACAAAAAAGGTCACACATATCAATGGAACAGAATCAAGAGCACAGAAATAAACCCACATTTACATGGGCAATTAATCCATGACAAAGGAGGCAAGAATATACAACAGGGAAAAGACAGCCTCATAAATGGTGTTGGGAAAACTGGACAACTACATACAAAAGAATCAAACTATACTCTCTGTCTCACAATATACACAAAAATAAATTCAAAATGAATTAAAGACTTAAATGTAAGACCTGAAACCATAAAACTTCTAGAAGAAAACACAGGCAGTATGCTCTTTGACTTTGATCTTACTAATATTTTTTGAATATATCTCCTCAGGCAAGGGAAACAAAAGTGAAAACAAATGGAACTATTACAAACTAAAAAGCTTCTGAACAGCAAAGAAAATCATTAATAATAGGAAAGGGCAGCCTACAGAATGGGAGAAAATATTTGCAAACAATATATCTGATGAGTTAGTATCCAAAAAATACACAATGAACTCATATAACTCATCATCAAGAAAACAGATAACCTGATTAAAAAATGGGAAGAAGATCAGAACAGATATTTTTCCAAAGAAGACATGGCGATGGCCAACAGGTACATGAAAAGATGTTCAACATCATTAATCATCAGGGAAATGCAAATCAAAACTACAATGAGGTATCACTTCACACCTGTCAGAATGACTATTATCAAAAGGACAACAAATAACACGTGTTAGCAAGGATGTGGAGAAAAAGGAAAATTTGTGCATTATTGGTGGGAATGTAAATTGGTGTAGCCACTTTGGAAAACATGGATATTCCTCAGAAAATTAAAAATAGCGCTACCATATAATCTAGCAATTCCACCATTGGATATTTATCCTAAGAAAACAAAAATACTAATTCAAAAAGATACATGCACCCCTATGTTCCTTGCATCATTATTTACAATAGTCAAATACAAAAGCAACTTGAGCACCCATTGATAGATGAATGGATAAAGAAGATGTGGTATATATGCACAATGGAATATTACTCAGCCATAAAAAATGAACTCTTGACACTTGTGATGACATGGATGGACCTAGAGGGTATTATGCTAAGTGAAATAAGTCAGACAGAGAAAGAAAATACTGTATCATTTCACTTATATGTGGAATCTAAAATCAAAACAAATGAACAAACATAACAAAACAGAAACAGAGTTATAGATACAGAGAACAAATAAGTGGTTGCCAGAGGTGGGTAGTGAGGGAAGAGAAAAAAAAAAGTTAAGCACAATTAAAAATTCATTTCCTTATGAACTCAAGCGACATTTCAAATGCTCAGTGGCCACTTGTGGCTAGAGGCTATCATATTATACATCTCAGATATGGAACATTTCCTTCATCACAGAATGTTCTATTGGACAGCACTGGTTTAGAGCATAGATTCTAGACACAAATGTCCTGGATCCTGGTCCAAATATACCACTTATTATCTACCTGACTATAGGCAAATTTCTTAATCTATTTATGTTTCTGGCCTCACCTTTAAAATAAGGAAAATCATTAAACCCTCCCCACTGGGTTGCTGTAAGGATTAAATGACTTAATATATGTGAAGCTTATATGAACATATTAAACATCATATCGATAGTAAACTATTATTATTATCTCTGAGCTGTCTTACTGATGATAGGAAAGTGCCACATAGATCTCATCATCTCTCACTTCAGAACACCAGGACACGGCAGAAGAAGCAATGCTCAGGTCACCAGGAAAAGATCCTTGCTCATCTTGGGGTCTGGATGGTCAGTGTGTCTCTGAATGCTTATGTAACATTGTCATAGTCTGGTAACTTTTTCCATTGAAATTCAGAATGTGTTCATTCATTCATTTATTCATTCAACAAATATTTATTGAGTGCCTATTATGTGTCTAGGCATGGGGGACATATCAGTGAATAATAACAACAAAATAATAAGGATCCCTACCTTTGTGGAACTTATCTTCTGATGGAGAACCCAAGCAAGAAGCATGATACATAGGTAAACTTTATAGCATGCCAGAAAGTAACGAATACTATGGGAAAAACAGAGGAGCTACAGGAAATCCAAATTTGGGAGAAGTCAGGTTACAATTTTAAAAGAAGGTAGGGTAGGGCTCATGGAGAAGGTGTTGCTGGAGCAATTACTTGAAGGAGGTGAGGGAGCAGACACTGCAGATATTAGAAGAGCTCACGAGGCAGAGGTAACAACTTCTGAAGCCAGAGCACAGCAAAGGGGCCAGCGTGGAGTGAGTGAGTGAGTGAGAGGGAGACGCGCAGGAGAGAGCTCAGAGACGAGGAGCGAGGGGAAGTGACAGTGTAACGACCTGTCAGCCATCATAAGGGCTTGGGCTTCCACTCTGACCATGAGGGGTGGGATCTTCTGGGTTGTTTTGAGCGGAAGAGTGACAGGATCTGCGTTAAGTTCCAAAGGGTCATGATGGCTACTGTACTGAGAGCAGACTGTACGGGATGGAGGGTGGAAGCCGGGACAATATGACGAAGCACAGCAACACTCCCTGGGACACATGATGGTCTTTGGGCCATGGTGTCAGTGGTGGAGATGGTGTGAGAAGTGGTTAGATTTGGGTTTTGATGTTATAGTCTGACAGATTAGAGAAGAGAAGGCCAGGTCTGGGAGTTCTTTCTACAGGACAAAGGACATGAGCAGCATTCAAAGTCCTAACACAACCCTGAAATCCATGTGGAAAACTAATGTGTTTGGTGTCACACTGGAAACAAGTATTCCTATGCTCACATTAAGTATCAACCAAACTCATTCCACAGACACCTCCTTCTAACAGAAGTGTACATATTCTGCTCTTGGCAAGCAAATGCTCTTGCTATTTGATGTCCACAAATGCCAAGAAACCTTACCTGGGAATTTCAAGTATTCAGTAGCAGTAGAGTCCTTCACCCAAACTTAAAAAAAAATTAACAAAGCCAATCCCTATTTTGGTAGGAAAGTGGCAAGTCAAAAAAGTACAGTTAGCACTTAAAATGAATAAAAGGATGGAAGAGCTCAGAGACCCCTTGCAAGTGGTTGCCATGTGACACAGCCCCAGTCTGCAGCCTTGTCAATGGCTTTTGTACTCGCAGATTGAGAGGCACAGAGAGTTCTCTGTGTCAGCCTCAGAGACCCAAGGGCTGCCTGGGTCTGGACAGAGCAGCAGAGCAAATACTGCTTCAAGACCCCATCTTCAACAACCCCTGAGGACACAGCTTGGAATAATGTGTTTAAAAAAAGTCTTTTTTTCTCTGCCATTCTGCTAATGTTGCTGGGGCATAGGCGGGGACAAGGGTAGAGGAGGAAGTGGACACACATAAAGGTGACTTCTGCCCTTAACTCTGTACTTTCTCTATCATCTGCATTTTTAAAGTAAGAATTCTGTTAATGCAATTTTTGGAAGTAAAAATTAATATTCTTCTTTTATTTAAATAGCTCATGAGACACCTCAGTTCCCCTAGTAGAGGTTTCCAGGAGGATGGAAAACAACTGGTTTCCATATTCTGTGAAGGAACCTGTAATATAATCAAAGACAATGATGACGCTTTCTCCTCAGCATTCTTTCCCAGAGTAAATAGCCAAGAACTGGTTATTTTCACAGGCGTTACCATATACCTCAAAAGGATTAGGGGTTACATCGCATAAATCCTTAAGGGGTTCATACTTGCTGGTAATGGCATGGGGCTCATTTTAGTGACAGTTCTTACACCTGCTTTCTTAGGAAGCCTGGATGTTAATGAGGAGGAGACAGAGATGAGTGGCAGGAAATCTCCTGGGCTGAGACAATACGTAAGGATGATGTGCATGAAGATTTGGAAAGGGAGGTTCTTAACACTGTGTGTGCACAGGTCACAAGTCTCACCCTTTTCTCCAAGCCCGTGAAGGAAAAAAAAAATGAACTGGTTGGCATTTGCTAACCTTTAATGGTGAAGATTGTTGAACTATACAATAAAGCATTCTAAATAGCAAACAAGGGGAAAATAGAATCTCGTTAAACTTGATATGAGAAGGATGCTTTAAGATCATCGATCTTGTAGGCTGGGGTACTGAAAATTTAAAGTGACATCCCCAAAGGAGATATTGAATAAAATGAAAAGAAAAATACTGGTGACATATTGATTAAGCCTCACGTGCTGCATATCTTCTGTTTGTGCATCCAGATCTGCTCTCCCCTTCTCCAACAAGCCGTGAGCTGTGCAAGACAGACTAGTGTGAACAGCCTGAATGGGCTCCCTGGTGCTCTGATTTCTGGTTAGGGCCAATGGGAGCCTCAGCAGGGGTTCACAGGAAAGGAAGGGAGAGAGTCAGGGCATTTACAACTCTGGTTTTTCTCCCTGAGGGGTTGCCCAGGGCTGGCTGTGTTTATTTTTTGTGGTCTTGGCTCCTGCCAGGTGACTTTCTATCTCTCTGAAGGTCTGGTGACTACTCCCCCTACTTGCTTCTTCAGGCCTGGGGTGGTAACAGCTCTTGTTACTAGTCCTGGAATACTGCACTGTCCCCTGTCCACCCTTTGTGAATATCCCCTTTATTAATTTATCCTCCAGTCACCCAATTTGATCATGCCATTATTTTTTCCCTGTTAAGACTCAGATATACCAACAAAGGAAGCTCTTAATTAGGTTCTTGGTGTCCTGAAAGAAAGTTCTAGTGGACATTTGTCATCCTTTTTGCACCTTCCTTAAATCCTTCCCCCCAACCCACAACATCTGAGCTACCTTTTTTTGTCTAGGGCTTTTCCTACCTCACAGCTCTGGGTGGAAGCTGGAGACTAAATGACCACATGGAAGACACATGCTCACTTTCCCAGCCTCCCTTGCAGCTAGGGCTCAGACAGTCCAGGCTCAACCAATCAGATGGAGCTTGACTCTTGACATGACACAGGACAAGGGGGACAGCAGAGGACCGTTTTGGCTGGGGTGGCAGCAGCACTAGGAACTACATCATTTTCCAGACGGAGAAGCTGAGCCTAGTGTTAGGCTTGAGGTCCAGGTGCCACACCTGAAGGAATCTGCACCCAGCAGCAGGGGTAAATTGGTTCTCTGCAGAAATTTTATGTATTGCTCTTGCTTCTAGGGCACCCAACATCTGTCTCTGTGGACCTCCCAGGAAGTCTTCAAGCAACCCAACAGCCTTCAATTCATCCCTTTACTGTTGAATTAACTAGAGTTGGTTATACTGCTTGAAACGTAGAACTCTGCCTGACATAAAAATCAAGCCAATTTCTTTTTGACCCAAAGTTTCTGGCATCCTAAAATCCTCATCTCATTTTAAGTTAAAAATATATCCATGTTTGAGCATCGACTCTGTTTCAATTACTGCATTAGGTTTTACAAAGCTAATTAAGATTGACAAGTAAATAACCATAATCAGCATGACAAACACTGTAATGGAAACTTTGCTTTTGGTATACAGATGCAGAAGTGATTACTTCTGCCTGGGAGGGTTTTGGAAAGTTTCAGAAAGGTAGTGAGCTGGGTAGAGGATGAGTATAGGTAAGGAAAAGAGTGAAGTGTTTGGCATATCCAGAGATTGTAGGTGAGCTCAGAGGGGCTAGAGTGGAGCAGAGCAAAGTCAGCCAAGGACCAGTTGCAAATTGTTTGAACTTCATTCTCTAGGCAAGTGGGAGAAGCCACTGCCGTGGGCTCTGAGAGATGGCTTGAAGAGGGGAAAGAATAGAAGCAAGAAACCCATTTGTTTTCACTAAGGGCCATGAACACAGCAAAGGCTGTGGCATTGAGAAGAAAAGTAGAGAACTGAGAAACATTTAAAAAAGATGTAAGTGAGACTTTCTGCCCCGTTGGGAGTGGAGAACCAAGGAGGATTCCATGGTGGTCTTGAAGTTCTACCTTGAAGGAGTGAGTGGGTAGCAATGCTTCCTACTAACACAGGGGACTCAACTACTGTACAGCTTTGGAGTGGAGGGAGAGAGTGGTCCAGACCCTTTCTTAAGAATGTGCTAATACGTGCATTTTTATACACTGGGATTTTGCCTCTAATCACTGCTGTAGACAAAGGAAGGATGGAATTGTTTCAAACCTAGTTGCTATGATTGGATTTCCCTGATATCCCTGGGGCTATTCTATTTGCTATGGGTATACCACAGCCTTAAATTGCATGATCATCTGGAATGATCCTAGGCTGGCATTTAGGAAAATGTAATTCTTTAAAAGGGCTAAAAGTAAGCTATTTCTCTCCACACTAACCTTTTTTCCCTCTATATGTGTGACCTAGATCCACTTACTTAACCCACAGCCAGATCCATTCTAAAACCTTCCAGAGGTCATTGGACCCCATGACCAACACTAGCCTTCTCCCTGGTCTGTCTGCTGCTGACCGTTTCCATTCCATTCTTGACCCTGATTTCTCTTGCCAGGTGCAATTCTGAGAGCTGACAATGGTAAGCTTGGCTTCATAATACATCCTTTTTATGTAAACTTACAAACCTCAAGAACATATTTGGCTCTTCCCCCTGTGATACTAAGCCTCATTCTTGATAGCATTTTGCCTTTGTTGTGAATAGTAAAGTTCTTCTGGTTCTTCTGTTAAGAACTGTGTGGATCTGGGGTTTGATGACATCTTTAGACTTGGATTCTAAAAAGGCGCTACCACTGTGCACTTGGCTAAAGGAAACACTTATATTTTTACCAGTGAATGGTTTTCATTTATCAAATTCTTAGCCAGCACAAAAAGCTAAGGCCATGCAATGAGTACCATCCTATAACACTACTCATTTCTGAAAGCACAACATGATGACTGGTAGCTTTAGAGCTGTTTTCTGGAAACCAAGCACAGGAACATCTTTGTTATTCCACACCTAGGGAAACAGAAGGTGTGTAGTCCTTTATTCATTTTTGCCCCCTTTTTGAACAGTCATCTATAAGTGACTCTCTACTAGACCATAAGCTCTCTGAGGACAGAATAAGGTTCTAATCCATATCTATATTCACACCGTCTAGCACCATGATTGTTATATGGCTGGGGTCAAGTAAAAAGTTTGTTGAATTAATAGTACATGGCAGGAGCACTCACAGCCAGAGGGAGGGATCCTCAGCCATGATGACTGGGCAAGTGAAACTGCTTTGCCATAGCAGCACTGGAGGCAGAGTAAGTGAATATCATCATGTAATATGAAACTTCCAAAGGAGTGGAGAAACTAGACTCATGGATAAGCAATGTAGTCATCAAAGCCACAGTGTCTTAGAGGTTTTTTAAAAGTCAGAACCATGCCACATAAGCAATAAATTATGAAGGCTGAGCATGTGAGTAAAACTTAATATTGTCATAAATTTTATGACAAAGTTAATTTGACACATATTTAATGACATGCATAATTATTATTATGCAGCATCGTAATCAGACATTAATAAGCAGTTCATACTAATGACGGTAGGAGTCTTTACTTGTGTTCAGCCAAACCAACTGCTTAGCATTCCCTCCCCTCCTTCTTAGTTATTAATTCTCCACACCTACCATAACCATCAGTGGTGATGGGCTTCTCTGATGCTGTGAATAATTTAATTCTCAATGCATGGATACAGAAACCCTTACTAAGACAGTCTCAAGCAGGTAAGGCTCTCTGCACATCCTCTACCACCCAAGACACCTGAAACAGAACCCTACGGGCACTCGGCCCGCAGCCCTTGGACCACCGTCAACGTAGTCCGACTCTGATAGCTGGAAGTCTACTGCTGGGAGGCGCAGATATCGAATTAATATCCTCCCAACTGAGAAGGAACTTCGAGACCAAAAAAGGAAGTGGGCAACTCCACAAAGTGCAATTACAAGGTTTATTGTGGGTAACTAACATGAAGGCAGGATAAGGGCGGAGACATTTCGCAGCTGCACTCCGTGGGGCTGAAAGTGGTACGGGGGGCTTAAAGGAGCCAACGCTGAAGCAGCGTCTGACCAGCAAGTGAGAAGCACATCAGTGCCAACGGGAGCCAGGGGCCTTTCTGCCCCTGCTGGTCTTGTGACCATCAATCACCTGCATCTGCAAAAGGCATTCTTCCAGTTTTCACATCTGATGAAGCGAGGGTAAAAGCTGATAGGGAACTCATCTGGCTGGATGCATTCTTTGTGAGTAGACTTAAGTTCAGTCACACAGAAAGGGGAGGGGTTAGGACTGCAGGCCTGGGATGGAGCTGACAAAACGGAGTCAGTGTTGTTCGGCCCAGAGGATTTTTCTAAAACTAAGGAAAGCCTCTGTGACCCCAAAGGAGCACACTGGAATTGAGGGAAAATTAACCAACCCCGCCCAGAAGTTCTCACCAATGGACTAAAGGGCATTGGTGAATGAAGCCCTCATCCCTTACTCCCCAGGACAAGGGGCAGTGATGCTGAGGGTGGATCTGCACTGACTCCCAGAGGTCCCGCTGGGTTCCCACAGTGGTAAATGGCTTCTGAATATGCCCTTTGACAGCCTTCCTTTCCCTGCCTCACTTCTTCACCCTCCAACCAGTGCTTCACGGGGTTACCACCAAAGAAGCCACTTGCACTTGAACCCTTGTCTTCAGATCTGCTTCTAGGGGAATTCAAAATGAGATGCTGCTCCAGGGATGGGGCTGAAAGTCTGATGCATTCCCTTCTATCTGTAAGGGAGCCTCGTATCACACACAAACACACACACACACGCGCGCGCACACACACACACACACACAGTCATATTCTGGCTTCCTGGGAGTGCCAGCCAGTTGCAGGAAGTGGAAGAGCTGTGCTCTAAGCCTATGTGACTCCGAAATCAGCTCAGTTGCCACATCAGGGGCTCAGGAAGATGGAAGAATACATTATCATTGGGAAAATGGAGAATGTTTTCCGGATTCCTGAAAAATTGGAAGGGAGTGAAGGGAGAGAGCATATGCTGAGAGTCCTATTACTGAGGAAAGACCTCTCTAGATGCCTGATCTGCAACAGTTATGCAGTCTAAGTATTGCTGGGGAATAGGTCTCTTGCAGTCTCATCCCAGCTTATCCTTCTCAGGACAGTCCAGAACCTTCATTCTGCAGTGAGAGACAGAGAGTGAGGCACACGTCGCCTTGATGAAGCCACAGAAGCACATTCATGCTAAGGTGCCAGTGACTCATAGCTTCTTTTCCATTTTTATGATGGGGAGGTGCTTAAGAACATAAAGGCACTAATGAACTAAAAGGAGAAGGAATGTCTCCATCAAATAAAAAGCAGAGAGGGGGGAAGGCAGTGGTGACCAAGACCAAGCCCCTTTCCTGCATTTGGCCAACAGCTCTGCTGGGGCACCAACAGAGATGCTGAGTATGAAGGTGTCCTGTGGCATCTTGTTGCAGTGAACACAGAGAACCATGGAGCGTTAAATTCCAAACCAGAAACACAAATGTAGAAAACACACCCTCACGAGGGTCAGAAGAAATCTGAGTAGTGGTAGTGGTGCAGGAAACCGCATGATTAGAGTTCACAGTCCAGTGCTCCTGCTCATCACCCTGTATTTTGGGTAGATCACCTCACATCTCTGGACCTCAACTTTGCCATCTGTGAAACAGGAGTAATCCTATCCATCTTGCCTATCTTAGAGTTGGTTATGAGGCTCATGTGATGCATCCCCGGTAAAGATGTGTTATTTAATTGTCTGGCTGAATAGGTTGAAATCCCCGCCCAACACACTGCAGCTCAACTTGGGCAATCTATTCACCCCTGGTTTCCTTATCTGTAAAATTAGATTTTAAAAAATCATAAGATTATTCCAATGATTAATTACAGCAATGCACATAGAGAATCTAGCCTGGTATTTAATACTTATTATATTAGTTATTAAAAGCAATATGTAAAATATAGAGTATTATATGGGTGTTTAAGGCATTGAAAACAAACTCCTTGCTTGCTGCAGTCATCCTGAGCCCTTTCAGAGGGCAACAGTCAGAACATAAAGGGTTAATGATTTGGCTATGTCAACGTGGCATGCTTCTCTTTTCTCTGGATACAGTGGGCTTATTATTAAAACTTGTTTAGTGAATATTGAGCTGCCATGAGGCCTAACATTTAGTTTCAGTTATTAGATTAAATATTTGCTCTGAGTGGTATTTGAATTGCTAGGTTCTAGATTTTCCTGGTTGGTAAGGTCTCCTTTGTATTTTGTACGGAGGCTAACAGTGGTATACCGACTACAGAACAGAGGTGCCATTTTTCAAAGATATTAAAACCATGGTTCACTAAAACACTGTGGCTGGTGGCAGAGAATTCAAAGAGTGAACTGAACTCTTCTTGGTGAAGAAACATTGAGTGGAAGAGAGAGGACATTATTTTAGGTATTTTTCATTATCAAATCATCCTGGTTTGAACATGTAAGATGTTGCTATGTTCTTTTCTCCTTACTTTCAGTCTTAATGACTAAGTCCACTTCTGATTTAGAGCTTGCTAACAAAAGAAAATATAATCCAAAAGCCAAGTCAGTATTAAAAATTATAAGCTAAAATTTTATAAAATTATAAACTAAATACACAAACTTCTGTTAACAGATGCTCACCCTCGCTCTCTTCACAGAGTGAGAAAATATGAAAATATGAAATAATATGAAAACAAGGCAAATGCATTTTGGAAAACAAAACAGGATCACAACAAAAACACACTTCAAGCAAAATCTTACATATCTCAAATTCATTGTTAGTTAAATTCTAAATTTTAGTAAGTTAATTAGGTTAGTTTGGATGTCTGGGTGCTTCTACTCCCAAATATGATCTCTGAGGGACTTCTGGGTCCATGTAATACAGACACTTTCCAAACTTACTCATCTGAACACACCACATGAAGAAAGGTCATATGCCATCTATGTAACTATGTAACATCTATGTAACTATGTAACATCTATGTAACTTTCTATGTAACTATATAACATCTATGTAACTATGTAACATCTATACCGCATGCTCAAAACATAGGAAAATGATCTTGGTATTTATAAGAGGAAGGTCTCTCAATGGTGTCATAATGTCAGGCCAATCAACTTGCAACTGTAAAAAGGACACTGGTAGGTACAATGGTGGGGCGGGAAGGGAGCAACAGAATAAAGGACTTCTTGTTAAGTGATGAGAAAGGAACATTAATAGCCTATCTCACAATAATGAGCTTTAAAAAAATTCGAAATTGAAATCTTCAAAATGAGAAATACAAATGATTCACAAATAAACCCAACAGGTCAAATCCTGTCAACTGCTTGATTGGGAAGAGTAGTGAGTACAAGCTATACATTTCAACCCACTGGCTCACTTTGCACAGCATCAACTCACTTCTCAGTATGTTATTAATATATCTTTTGCAAAAGGACCTGTTGGTAAACTGTACACATCTACTTCTAGGCACCATCACATAACCTGATACAAAGTAAGCATTCTTCTTACAGGTTAAAAAATTGGGATGGTGTGAAAATTTAAAAAGTAAAACCCTATTGTTATGTTGTGACCAGATTGTTATGTGAATTTCACCTTCACCCAGTAAAAGGTTAAAGCCTGGATATTAAAATGTAATGCAAGTAGCACATTATCCCTCATTTCCCAAAATGTCAGATCACAAAAGTATCACTACATAATTGCTTGTACTTTATTCCTTTGCTTTCCTCTTCTCTCTGTGCATCATTGTAACAATTTTTAAAAGTAGAAATATAATTGTCATGTGAACAGCTGTAAAAATGATTAAAAGATATGGAAAAGCATAACATGAATTCCAATAATCTGTTTCTGTCAGTAATATATATGGAATGCTATTTAGGGGCAAAAGAGGAGAAAGGGAAAAAAGGGAGAGAGGTATATCACCTTAGAAATTAAAAAAAACTGAACCTCATTGTTTACTAGGAAAAATTTTCATATTTAAATGAATCAGAGCTGACTCCTAGCTAGAAACACTACATGGTCATCATTGGATTCAGCATGAGTGCCTTTTTAGAGGGGGCAATGCTGCAGGAGAAAAGTGGACAGGTTTTTAGAATTGGGGGACAGAAAATAACCCCTCTGCTAGCTAAATGACCTTGGGCAAATTTGTTTCTCTGTGCCAGACTACATTTTGACATCCAAAAATCTGACATACCTGAAAGCCTCATATTGAGGTGAATACGTATTTGTCTGTCAAAGGTTTATTAGTCTTTAAATAGATATAATCATGCAAATGCAGGCTATTGTTCTGTAATGCCAACTGTCAAACATACTATTTACTTCTATCCAACTTACATACCTATAGGCTCCTAACAGTCTTTTCAGTTGTTAAGGGTTTATGAATAAGATGATTTTCCTACCGGGATTAACCTGATGCTTTTCTTAAACATGTAACCTTGAGTCCACTCCACAAAATAAGGCTTTGATTAAAGCAATGCACATAATAAAGGTTATCCTCATTTCTAAGATGTCAAACATCGTTTTTAAAAAGAGAACTACTTTTGAAAGAGATGTATTTGCGCTGGGAAGAAAATATTTCTACTTCTAATTACAGATGACTTATTGATGAACGCAAACCACAGCCTTTCTGAGAGACCCTTCTATGAGCATCCTCCTGTGTGGTTTGCAGGTTAAGGAAGAGGCGAGCAATGCCTTGATGGTACCAATGGACATTATGTAGACTTTAATACTGTTAAAAGGAAATTCTCTTTTAGGCTTAAGAAAAACTGTATTAACATACATTTATTGAAGTTCATTGAAGGCTAAAAAAGTCATCATCCTAACCAAAGACAATCATCAATTTATCTGCTGATTAATTTACTCTACCAGCCATCGTCTATAAATACTATTTATAGAAATTTTATTATTCCTGTACATATGTGCTATTGATAGAACTTTGCATCTTGCTTTCTTCCCATCTAATATCAATAGATTTTAAAGGGCAATAATTTGGAAATTGTCTCAGATACATAGGGAAATACATTTCAATTGAAATAATTTAGTGGACAGTGGATCAGGAAGCCCCCCCCCCCCCATTTTTCTCATCTTGTTGCATAGAAACAAAGGTTCTTATTTAGAATGAGTGGGGATAAGAAAAATGATTTTGGCCTCTATCCTCTACTTTAAAGATGTAGCCCCATCTAGCAACAATATTATGAGAAACAAAAGAAAAAACAACTGTGTACATTTTCCATAGGGTCATTTCCTCAGACTACCAAAGCCCATCTAATTATCAGCTCCATGCTTCAGGCTTAAAATGGATCTCTCTGAAGCAATGACAGATTTTTTACTAAGTGACTGGGATAGAAACACCGTTTGGGTCGCACAGCGAGACATATGCTACAGAGAAAAGTGGTTCAAAATAGGCAAGTGGATTTCTCTGGAATGAACAAGAGCCCCTGTAAACAGCTTCATCTTCAGTGCTTCACGTCTGCGCTGGTGTGGCAGTTCCTTGTTTCTTCCACGGGTGACGGCGGCACACGGCTTTCCTGACTTCCTTACACTAATGAGCTGCTATAAATCTGTCTTTTTTATTCCAGAGAGCCCTAACTTCAGCTTTTAGGCGATGCTGAGGGTGCACCCTATATTCTAGGCTCACCTTTTGCAAGGTGTACGCTCAGCATTGTGGACGATTTCCATGGGAGAATATTCTATTTAAAGAACTACTGCCCCAGCATAATACCAAAAAAATCACTTATGAAGATGCAAGAGACATGGGAAGCTTTCAGTTATGTTTACACAAGCACAATGTCAGAGCCTCCCTTTCCTGGTCCCCAAGAGGGTGGGGAGAAGAGTGCTCATTGGTGAGGAAAGGCATACAGAAGGTATTCAGGTAATCACAGGAGTTGGAAAATTGAAGCTTTTTCAAACCAGATGTGCACATACATGTCTTGAGCCCAAGAGTCTGCTTTGTGTTCAGACGGGCACTGACATACAGGAGGGAGGGAGAGAAGGAGCCTAAAGCAGAAACACAAGGCTCTTTGTGTTTTTGACCTCAAGCACAGACATCAAATTCTTCTCTTAGCATGTTTTAAAATGGAATTTCTTTAAAACAAGACATATTTAAAGGGCACATTAAAATTTATTTTACAAACGTTTCATAGATGAAAACCCAGCAAACCATTCTCCACTGACAAAATGTGCCCAGGCAACATGATAATTACCTTCACCTTTCATTTACAGGCAGCAGATTCACAGTCCTTGAATTTGCTTACATTTAAACATGGAAATGACAATATAAAATGTATTATGTTGGTTTTCCGATTAAATCCCAAGATAGAAAAAAAGTCTTTTAATGTCATACCAAAAACAAAAAACAAAAAACATGCCAACTCCTGTGTTGTGAGGTATCTTTTTAAGGATGTTTCAGCAGAAAAAGCTGTGGTCTCATAATTGTGTGGACCAATGATATGGGGGATGATTTAGCTTTAATATTATGGTGGTAAAGGTCATAATGAGAAGAACGCGGCTGGCCACAAAGTCAAACCTCTCCCTCAGATAACTTCCATAGAGGGCAGGAAGTTTTGCTGGTTTTGTTCACTGGTGTATCCCCAGTCTCCACAACAAATACCTGCCACACTGTAGGTAGTCAATACATATTAGTTGAATGAATACATAAATACAGAAAAGGAAGTGCATGATATGTTTGTGAAACTGCCAACTGTGTGTATAAGGTTACCGAGGTACATTAAATCGTCGTTGTTTTCAATTTGGGAATGAAGACTTTCAACGGAATTGAATGAAATATATCTACCAAAAATCAAACATTATCGCCTGGACTTTTGCACAGCGAGACAAGAAAAATCACCAGCAAAGCACCAGGGGAGTGCCTGGCCAACCTCAAGATGAGTCTGGGGCAAGCAGGGGGCAGTGGGGAATATACTTGTGGTTCTATTTCTAGTGCTCCCACTCCCTGGGCACCCGAGAGGGAGGGGGCAGCAGTGCTTACGGATGGACAGCCCATGCTAGGTGCAGGCTAATCACATGCATTAGCTCCCTCCTTTCTGAAAACCAGCCTTTAAGGTAGATAAATGCTCACTGGTATTCCTACTTTGCTGATGAGGGAACTTAATGCAGAGAGATTATATATCTTATCAAAAGGTTCTTGCGGAAGAGGCATCAGCATGGGATTTTGGCCCTTGCATGCTGATTTTAGAGCCCACGCAAGAACCACTATCTCAGAGGAACTTACCCTCCCTGGGCCTCAGTCTGCAAAAGGTAGGCAGTTGACTTGAGAAGAATTAAAGTTCAACATATAAGGCTCAAGATTCTCCAGGTTAAAGATCCAAAATTCCAATCTTTGTCTAAAAAGGCCATGGAAATCTCACTGCACCAATACCCCATCATCTTGATATTGCTGATGCATGAAGTGTTGGGACCAATTTCATAATGAGGACAGAAGAAAGCATACATGAAATTTAAAATAAACTGACTAAACCAGAGATACATTTCAATACATCTCTAGTTACTTAAAACAATTACAGTATGCAGCATGTTACCATAACGACCAGAAGAAACAGGAATTTAACCGGTTTGTTTTCCTAGACTAGTAAACACTAGAATTAAATAGATATTTTAATTGAGTTTATTCTAAATTTTGTTGCTATTTGTGGATAGCCTACTTGTCATAGATTACTTTCTAATTGCTTTATATTTCCTAACTAGCTTTTAATACTGTTTTGGTATTAAAGGACCTCAAACAATACTGGGCAGTAGATATAAAATGGATAGTTAAGCTGAATGGATGACTAAAAGGATTCCCTCACAAGAACATATCTATTGAAATATACTTTATTGTGGCTTGCTTTCAAACTGTTGTTTTAAAATCTAAAACATTACCTGTTTTAAATAACAGTAAATTCTTTATTTGTTGAGAACATGCACAGATAAAAGTTTACAAGTTTAAAAACAGCAGTAATTGCCATACTTTTCAAAAATAAAAATACGTTTTTATTTTCACATTTTAAAAGGTTTTTATATTTCAAAAACTTTAAAACAGCTTTGTGAGCCCACAAAATATTGTACCTTTCTCAAGACATTAACATATCCTTGTACTGTAAGCATAGAATGTATTTTACTCAGAGATTTAGCATTTGCTACTTTAAAATATGCTTCTTTTGATTCGTTTCACTTTAACATTCTGAAAACAGCATAATTACATTTGTCAGCAGGTAATTTTTAAAACTCATGATGAACATTTTTGTTTGAAATATATAGCTTTGGTAACATCATGCTCCTAATCTGAATTTGTAATGTATTAGGGTTTAATTCACAGTGATTTTCTTTTTCTATGATACAACCAGTGATTAAACAACTAATGGTTCCACAAGAGGATAAAATATATCAAATCTGTTGGTTTTGAAGGTGAAGCAAGATTTTGTACTGATACAGTGTATTACTGAGATCCCAGGAGGAAATGGAATTAAAGCCGAAGAGTTCAAATAGAGAGACTTTAATGAAGGGACAACCTACAGAGGTGTTGGCAGGGTCTGGGGAATCAACACAAGATGATAAGAACCCGGAGACTGGCAAACCTCCCATCCTCAGGCTGAAGGTACAGAAGGAGGAAAGAGTATTGCTGGAGTGAGAGTTGGCACCCAGGAGAGGAGGAGGGGCGCCGGGCAGGAGCCACAATCTTGAAAAGGGGAAGCACTGACAGAGACTTTTCAGGGTCATCGCTTCACACTCCCTGCACTGAAGCAGGGAGAGAGCAGGAAGAAATACCCCAACTTCTCTCTTCTGTGTCTCTCTGATCCCCAGCTTGTGTCTTCCTTCTTTTGGCCCAAACCAAAAGCCAGTTGGAGAAAGTCAGCTGTCAGAGGCAAGAACAGTGAAGAGGAAAGCAGGGAATGGCTGCAGGGCAGATGCATCAGGGAGCTCAGTCACGTCGTCCCTGAGGCCTGATGCAGGGCGGCAGGACCAGGCATGCGCCTCTGACCTCATTTCTCAGATGTCTACCAGGAAACATCATTTTGGGAAAATAATTAAAAAAAACAAAACAAAACCCTCTTTTTCTTCTGCATTTCTCCCCTTCAAGTTCTATTTAAATCCTTCCTTTTGTTTACCTCCCAATAACACAGAAGTCTGGGGTTCAGCAAGCCCTCCAGTTAGCAGACTTTTTTTCTAAGACCTTTCCTGTGAGCTTTCTAAACTGTGGGAAGTCTTTATACAATTGTCAATGAATGCAACATCCAGGAAATTTCCCTAAGATCCCTACTAAAGTTGGTGATAACTTCCCAAATGTCAATCCAGCCATCCACAAGTGATAACATCCACCATTTATTTAATAAATGCCAAAACGCATTTGAAGTCATACCAGAAATACTTGTTTGAATGTTCTCTGACCTATTAATTTTATATGTGTGTAATTTTTGTGTAACTTTTGATTATAGGTCAATTTAAACAAATACAGAGAATAATCAATGCTACCATGTAAGAATGTAGGTAGCACCACTACTAAGAAGTCTTCTGAGTAGAACCAGAGTCTTAAATGGAGGTTCTCCAGGGATGTATCTCTGACTGCTGCCAAACAGAAAGTCTGGGTTGCGGGGATCATTCACTTTTGCAGTAGTCAAGGCCTGAAAACGGTGTCCTGTACATTTTGTGCACTTGTTTGCTGAACTGGCCAAACCTTAGTTTGTCCCCATAATCACCACCCCAAAAGCACACAGATAATTACTTCTTGGAAAAATTCCAAAAAGCTTTTGATATCACCTATGTGGTTTTTCTCTCAAGAGCGGCTCTCTAGGATTACATTATTCTATGATTTTCTTCCCCTTGACCTTAATGTCATATACTTGAATAACAGTTTCATATAAAACTCCTACCAGCACAACCACAGTAGATTCAAGGCATTGTTTTAAAAATGGTACCAGCATCTTTCCCATTTAGTAGATGAAGGTATAGTCTCTCCTTCTAAACAGTGGCTAGGAAATTGCATAATTTGGTATAAGTTAAAAGCTAAAGATATTTTGAATATATTATTTGATTTCTTTTAAGATCAAAGTTTTTTTTTTTTTAAAAAGAATTAAAATGTTACCACAAACGTGGACTTCTATCCTAAAAGAAATACTGAAGGGTCTATTCTAAATAGAAAAAAAAGCTAAAAGTTATAGAAAATGAGAAAACCATAACTGGATATGCAATAACTACAGTGAATTGCAAGAGAATAAACACAAAGATGTTTAAAAAAAAAAGACATCAAAATCATAAAAGGTGGAAGAGGGGAAAAAGAAAATATAGATTTTTTTTTCTCTTTTTTCCCCTTCATTCCTTTAAGGATGTATTTGAGCCTATATGGTTATCAGTCTAAAGCAAATATATAGTAATGGGTTAACATACTTGAAAAACAGGGTGATCACAAATCAAAAGCATATAACAGAGTCACAAAACCCAACAAGAAACCAAGCTAATACAAAAGAAAATTATCAAGCCACAAAAAGAAAAACAAAAAGGAAAAGAAAGGAACAAATAAGAAATACCAAATCAACTGGAACACAAACCTGGCCTTCATTAAAAAATAATCCTGCATTTCCTTGTATTTAATGAAAGTGCCCAATTACAAAGTTAATTTTGTAACATACCTTTTAAACTTAAATAGCAAAAATGTTGCAATCAAAATGAATCTATCAGGCAAAATAAGACATTCACAGGAAGACCAAGGTTTGGGTGAAAGTTAAAATATTCTTTCATACTTTGCACAACCTAGAATTATTCCCAAATAGTCTAGAGCCAAGCATTAATTTGAAATGACCTTGACCATTGAAACCTAAATTTAACACTCTTCAGAAAAAATAGCCTTTCTCTTCTGCTTTATGGGCAAATGAACTAAATGCTAGGGAATGGTACTGTCTGGGCCTTTGGACCAAGGCTAAAAGAGATGAAATACTGTTTGATGTGTATAAACATTAGAGAATCCATTTTGAGTTAATAAAAGGATGGGTTAGTTTCATATTCTGTGACAAAATATTCCCCTTTTCTTGAAAACACTGTCATTCCAAAAATAGGGGGTCGTTTTTTTCCCAGGGTGGTGGTAGAGGGATCAAGATAGCTGTTATATTCATTTCTCAAATTGCATTGTGGTGGGAAATTTAGAGTGCAGTGCAGGGAAATAAACCTTTGACTTCACCAAAATATAAGGATGCATTTAAAGCAGCAGGTAAAGGATATAACAGCAACAGTACAAATTCATTATCTGCAATCTTGCAGTTCCCTAAATCTCTATAACACGTTATTTTAAAAGCCTCAGACAGTTTTATAATACTTTACCAACATTCCAACACCTGAGAAGCCGTAGCAAGTTAAACTCATAGTCTTAAATTGCAGACATGACCTAACTCAATCCTTTTATTTTTCAGACTTTCTCAAATTTTCATTGGTTTTCATTAAGCAGTGAATAATGAGGAATTTTAGGTATCTGTCCACAAGGAAGGAAGATTTTCACTTTTCTGGGAGGCTAAGAAATGAAAAGAAAAAAAAAATCAACTCCAACAAAATGTTGTCATAGAAATAATATGGAATAGCATGTTACAATTACTTATTTGTTTATACTTATCTGGCTCTACCCTTGAGGTACATTTAGATGTCAAAGCTAACCCTTAAGTAACATCAGTGTTGACTGCATCTGATTGCATGTTTAGCTGAGATCTTCATGATCCCAAAGGACCAAGACAAACCCACATCTACTGTTTTGGCTGCTGTATCACTCTTCATCATCATTCTTGTCAGGTGAAATATATTGCAGCTGATGCTTTGAAAGGAACAAAAGTAGACATGTGTTGGTACTGCCTGCCCAGCATCCTTTCTCTAATTTTCCTTTGGAGAACTCCCCTAGTCTAGATAATGTGGAGCTCACGCCAAGCCCCTTTCCAGAAGAAGACATCTGAATCCAAGCTTAGTCAGCAGAATAGTCCATGTTCAGAGAGGGGCAAGTGACTCTGCCATTCCTGTAAGAACAGCCCTGGGACTTCTGCAGCAAATATCAAAGGAAAAATGCTCTCCTTTTCTTGCCAAGCTGGCAGTAGCTTCTAAGGGACTATCATATGGAAACAGTTTGCCTGAAAATAAAGCCAAAACCAGGAAACAGATCTTGATAACCTTGACTGATGGATCCAGCCAGCTATACCTTAACTGGCAAGACTTAGCTATCGGCTTTTGTACCAGTCAAATGAAATCCTTTGTATTTAAGCCAGTTGGAATTGGTTTTGTCCCTTGCAGCTGTAAGAATCCTGAGTGTAACAATGTGACAACACTAAAAATAAACATGACTGCTTTTTAGGTTTCTAATGAATTTTCCTTCTCACATACATTGTCTCATTTAATGCTCACAATTCAGGAAAACACTTATCTATCAACATTAAATCATTATTTTTTAAACACATACTATGTGGAAGATGGATAGGGAATGCCAAGGGAGTGATCAATTTGAATTATGGCGGCCAGGGAAGTCTCCCTTACGAGGGAGAAAAGTGGAGGTTACACATCTCAGGGCACTCAATGGATATCCATCAAATGAAAAAATAAACAGTATGTAGCAGGTCAGGAGGTGATTCGTGCACTAACCCCTGAAAGATAAATTAGGGATACTCTTGCAGTATCCCAAGCCAGAGATAATGAACCCTAAACAGGCAGCCGGATGAGCACAGCTCAAACAATAGGACATAAATTTAGAGTCAAGTTAGACGTGGGGGTTCCTAGGTGAGTGTAACTGTTGTCAAGGGGATAGGGAAGGAAGGAGACGACAAGAGTTTGGGTGACAAAGGGAAGGAGACAAAGTATGGGTCAGTTAAATATGTCTGCAGGATGTATAATCAGAGAGATCCAGCTGGCTCTTGGAATGACAGGTCTGGGATGCAGAGGCTAAGACTGGCCATACAAGATGGAGAATCACTGGCATACAGATGGCAGTTCAGGCATGGGCACTTCCTGCCAGAGCCTCACCACGAAGAGAAGAGGAGGGGGCTGGAGACCCATCATCTCCCTCTGGATAATCCAGTCCTGTTTGTGAGCTCCATGAAAACAAGCTTTCCCCCAGACGGGGTCCACACTCAGTCAATATCTGTAGAATGACCGACTGTGCAGAGCCAGGGCCCTGAGAGCACGCCGTCGGTTCTACGTGGGTGTTTCTCTAGGTACCCTCCATCGCTGGAGCCGCCAACCACCGCGGCTCTGCTAGGTACAGTCTCATTAGTCAGCTCTCACCTCTTAAATTAGTTCATGATCTCACATTAGGTGTAATCACAGCTGGCAATGCTTTCTGGGGATGTCTCAAAAAGATCTGAGTTGAAAAAATAGTTTGGTGACAATTTAACTTAAAGTAAAACAGTTGCTTCTTCCCCTGCCCCTCCCCTTTCTCCTGGCAAACCCAGTGACCCCGGCGGGCAGGCGTCCCAATGCAGGCGAGGGTAAGGGTCGGAGATGGGGTCCCCCCAGGTGATTCTTAAAACAAAAACAAAAACAAAGAAGGCTGAGAAGCTCAAAGGAGTGGCTGTAGGCGAGTCCAAGGCAGGCTTCCCAGCGTAGGGGAGAGCATAAAAGCATATCCTAGGCGGCGGCAGACCCCGCGGGCGGCGAGCCTGGAGGCCGAAAGGAGGTGCTGTCAGTCTGCGACGCACGACTCTCCAGATTCTCGGGCTCGCGCCGGGTCCCCGCCGGCCGCACATCTGCTCTGGCTCGCTGAGCACGCAGGTTCAAGATCGCCTGGCGGGGACAAAAGCACCATGTACCCTGGTGGGCAGCATCCCGACCCGCCTCAGCTTGCGGTCCGGAGTCACCTTCTTGCTTTGAATTTGACGGAGAGGTCCGCTCACCCTCCTGCCTCCGCCGGATTAACAGCCTGAGTTTATCTCCAGGTCCCCGCCTTCCCGCAACCAGGCTGGAACGCGCCCTTCCTCTTACCCTCTACGCAGCTCCTCTCCCCCTGCCACCTTAGCAAAGCTGTATTTTTACTTTCTCGTTTGTGACTATTTGTGTGTAAAGTTCTAAGTCAATACGTGAGGCGAAAATTCATTCGCCTTGAAATTTCATAATTACCCTTGAAAAATCGCCCATAAATCACAAGATTTGTTGTCTATACTCAAAGCAAGTACACGTGAATAAAACATACCAGAAAGGTGCATAGGAAATAAAAAGTGCGGATGCAAAATATAAATTTTAAGTGCAAAAGATTAAAATGCATCAGGAAAATGAACCTGCCTGCGACGCCACTGTACTTGTCACTGCCTCCTGCACTAGACTGTAAGAGGCACGAAGGCAGGCCTCATCTGTTTTTGCCCTCACTGCGTCCCCAGCGCTTGTCCTGTGCCTGGCACTTCGTACATGTTCAATGATCTATCTCGAATAAATGAACGAACGAATGAATGAATGCAGGCTCGATCCAACTTCGCGGCCCGCAGAGCAGGCCCTTCGAGAAGCGGGCGAGAGAGGCCCGCCCCAGCTCCAAGCTCTGGGCTGCGGGGCCGCGAAGGCTGACACTGGCCTCTAGGCCCCTGGCGCCTGCTCCCGGCCGCGGCACGTGCGCCTCTCCAGGTGGCCGCGGCGCACGCCCCGCCCCGCCCCGCCGCGCACGCACGCGCCCTGCAGCCCGGCCGCCCCGCCAGCCCGCGCGCCGAGGCTTACCCGCGCTCCGGCTGCCTCTCGCGCCTTCGCCCGCTGGGGGGCGCTCATCCCCCGCCCCTCGCGCCCACACGCGGGCTTCTCTAGGCCCTTTGCGAACCTACTCCGAATCCTGGGCGCGCGCGCCGCCTCATACCTGAAGGCCGGCGAGGGAGGCGGGCGGAAGGGCTGAGGGGGCTGAACAAGACCGAGGAGGGAGGCGGGAGGTGATAGAGCGAGCGGCCGCGGCATACAGTCCGGGCTCGGGCGCGCGTGCGCGCTCCCGGCCCTCGCTCCCTCAGTCGACTCGCGGCCAGAGCCCAACCCTGCTGCCGCGCGCCACCCGCCTTGCCGCGCCTAATAACAACGGCGCCCGGGGTCAGGTGGCCGCGCGCGGACAGCCCCGCCATTGGCTCAGCGGGGAGCGCGGCACGCCGTGATTGGCTGGGGGGCGGGGCCTCGGCCTGAGCTGGGGCGGGGCTGTGGAGGGAGGCGGGCTGGGAGGCGGCAGGGGCGGGGCCAGGCCGCAGTCCGCGCCTTTGTGCCCGGCGCGCGCTCTCCAGGCCCGCTCCGGCTGCAGCGCCGGCTGCATCAATAATTCAGAGCGGCGGCGGCGGCAGCAGCGGCGGGTGCGGGCAGAAGGCGGCGGAAGCAGCGGGGATCGAGCGACAGTGGCTATGCATCCAAGTGCGGCTGGGCAGCCACGGCACCCCTGAGGCCCGGGCGGGGCTCCGGGAGCATCGAGCGGGGGGCAGGCTTGCCCAGGAGTCCAAGGAAGATCAGTAGTGTCCAGAGCCGCGTCGGTGGAGCTGCACACGGAGCTGAGGAGGGGGCTTCGGAGCAGGGCTGGGGCGGGGGGGCGGCTGGCGCAAGCAGCCCCCGGGGCAGGGGGCGGGGTGGGCGCCGGGGCCGCGATGCTGGGTGTCGTGGAGCTGCTGTTGCTGGGGGCAGCGTGGCTGGCGGGCCCGGCCCGCGGGCAGAATGAGACGGAGCCCATCGTGCTGGAGGGCAAGTGCCTGGTGGTTTGCGACTCCAACCCCACGTCGGATCCCACGGGCACAGCTCTGGGTATCTCTGTGCGCTCTGGCAGCGCCAAGGTGGCTTTCTCTGCCATCAGAAGCACCAACCACGAGCCGTCCGAGATGAGTAATCGCACCATGATCATCTACTTCGACCAGGTGAGTGCTCCATGAAGGCTGGATTGGTGAGGGTCGGGGGAGAGTTGGTAGGTAGATGTTCGATCCTCTCCAAGGTCTCTCTGGAGACGCGAGGACAAGAGTTTGGGACAGATTCTTGCCTACATCCCTTCGTTCCCGTCTCGTTATAGGTACTAGTGAACATCGGGAACAACTTTGATTCAGAACGCAGCACTTTCATCGCCCCGCGCAAAGGGATCTACAGTTTTAACTTCCACGTGGTGAAAGTCTACAACAGACAGACCATCCAGGTCAGCTACCGTCTCAGGACCAGGCCCTGGCCCCAGTAGGGGGCTATTAGCCACGGGGTTGAGCTGGCCCTATGGGGGTGGGAGATAGAAGGGGCAGCTGCATGTGTCCGGGGCTGCTTGGAGGGACGGGAAGCAAGGCCTCACGGTTCTGTGGCTTAGACTTCTCTTGCTTCCCCTGTCATTGGTTCTTGGAACCTAGTTCCATCCCCAGGCATAATTTCCTACCTCTGCCTTCCCGGACCCTCCAAAGAGGTTCCGCTACGGGACTCCAGGGATTTCCCTTAGAGATTGCTGTTAGCATTACAGACAGTTCCCGCTTCCGGAAGCTTTCTGAGATCCTCGCTTTCAGCACCACGGACAGTACCACGAACCTTGTCCCAGCTCCGAAGCCTCCCGAGACGCTTGTGCGCTGGCGTTCAGCACGTTGCTCAGGGGGTCTCCTGGCGTCCCTTTGCGGACCGACTCCGGTTTTTTAAAGAAGCAGCGCCGAGCCTTAGCGGTTGAAGGGTGGAGAGAAAAGGGAGGGGTGTAGTGCCATTCCCTCCTGGCTCCAGCCTTGCCCCAGCCAGCACTCACCTGCTCTCCAGGTTCCCAAAGGTGTCCAGGTTTTTTTGGGGCGGACACAGAGGGTGGAACGCGCAGCTGGGGAGAAGATACTGGGCCTTTGGCTGCTGATGCCACCTCAAGGGCAAAACCAGGCGGTGGCGGGCGGGGCTGGATCTGGGAAGGGAACTGAGCCCGAGGTTTGGGAATGAAGCACAGAGTGCCGCTCTGTGCGAGATTTCTCATCAGCCGGAAGCCTTGCCTGGCTTCTCCACCGCGTCTCCGCTGTGTCCCGGCAGCTGAGACCAGGAGGAGCCAGGGTTTTTGTTTGCTTGCTTGTGTTTGTTTTCCCGGAAGCGCCAGTTGCCTGATTTTCTCTTTGGGGCTGGGGGGAGGGCGAGGCCGAAGGTCTCTGGGTGCTTGAGCCACCTACGGATTCATTAAACTGGATAAAAGAACGCAGTCGGGATTCGATTGGCTCGCTCAAGAAATGAAAGTTACTCCCGTTTGCGGGGCAGCCCCTTCCTGTCACCCAGATGGGTCGTCTTTCGCTTCACTGGACCCTCAGCAGTAAGCTGCAAAGCCCCTTTCCTTTCCGCTTCCCCCTGCCCCTCTGCTTCCAGACCTTAAGGCTGTTACCCAGGCGGCGAACTTTCGAGTCTTCATTGCCGCTTCCGTACCCGCCTAGGTTGCACCTCTGAAGCGGGCCTTTCTCTTTCTCAGGTAAGCCTCATGTTAAACGGGTGGCCGGTGATTTCAGCCTTCGCTGGTGATCAGGACGTGACCCGGGAGGCCGCCAGCAACGGAGTTCTAATCCAGATGGAGAAAGGCGACCGTGCATACCTCAAGCTGGAGCGGGGAAACTTGATGGGGGGCTGGAAGTACTCGACCTTCTCCGGATTTCTCGTATTTCCCCTCTGACTGGCTCATTGCCGGAATGGAGGCAGGGAGAGGGCGAAGGCAGGAGGGGAAAACGATAAAAGAGGCTGAAATTTAGAGGACGAGAAAGCGGTACGACTTGAAACTTCCTACATGTTCCCCAGCTGTATTCGAGTAAACGGTGCGCACCCGGCGGTCGGACAACTTTGTCCGTTTCCTCATTAGGAAAAGTAAATTCCGCTTAGCTCTGCGCACTTCCATTTCCAAAAATAAACTCGCCTCCCCCATTCCAGTTGCAGTAACCAACAAAGAGAGACTGCCTTGTCATTGTTTCTTACCCTAATGTTCATGTTCCCTACAATTTATATAAAAGAAACTTTGCATTTCACTGTATAATGTGAAATATCTTCCTCCTCTGAATCCCCTTCTGAATCTTTCACCCGCTGAAATCTAGTATGTCCTTCCCCACTTTTTTATTTTGGAGAGTGGGGATGTATTTTTTTTTTTTTTTGAATGAGGGAGGTAGTTTCAATTTGGCAAGTATTGCTCTTCTTAAAACACTGCTCGAGTTAATTAACTGAAGATACTTTGTATCCTTGGCTACTTGTTAGCAGAGAAAGGACTCACCTTAGTGGTGACTGGTTTAAAAATATATATAAAAATATATATCATTTGTACACGAAGAACTCTTCCCAGTGGAAACTGGCTGTATTTCCGTATTTGTATATCCTATTCGGAGTGATCGTGAAATCTAAGGCTGCCTGATGTTTTGAAGCTTGTCAATGCCCTCGTGTCCTGTGGCTCCACTAAACGCCAGGGGGTTCTTCCGGACGCTTCCTCGTCCTCTGTAACATACGTGTGAATAGCCAAGATTTAATTTTGCTTTAATCCAATAAAGTTGAAGTGAGACTTTTACTTCTCTGAAACAGCTTTCTAAACTCCGCATCTTCCACAGTTGCGAGATCTGGGGCCAAGGGTGCGTGCGGAAGGGCGAGATTCAGAGGTGTAGGGTACTTGGTGGAATGCAACCTGAGAAAGGCCAGGGCTAGAGGGCTTCCTCGCGAAGTCGGCCTGCCCTCCTTTCCACGCCAGGCCTAGGGCCAGTGCGGCATTCAACTGTGCTCCCTGCTTTGGCGCAAACGGAAGAAATTTGGCCGAAATCTTGCTAGGCCACGCCCGGCTGCCGGCCAGGGAGCGCGAAGTTTGGGCTTCTTGTAGTCCAAACGCATCAGGAATAATCTCAGTTCGAGGAACCGGAACCTTTCTGCCCGGAGCGTCACGCTTCCCACGCCTCTGCCTCCGGCCCTGCCGCTCCACAGACCCTGAAGCAGCATCTGTTTTATACCGCCGCCTCAACTCCGAGCGCGCCCCGGGCCCCGCCGTGTTACCCGGCTCCCGGGGCCTGTGATTGCGCTCATCGCAGGACTTTTATTCAGGAGGTTCGTCCAGGAGTTTTGATTGTATCGGAACACAATGTGAAAAGCAAAACTGAAATAAATGACTTCGTTTTGAATCTGGAAGTCTGACCCAGTCGCTTCAGCAGCGGGGAGGTCGGGCGTGGGAAAGCAGGTGGGTAGTCAAGGGGCAGAATCCCGGCCTGGATAGGCCCCTCTGGCTCTGGTCGTTTTAGAGGATTTTCACTGACCTAGAGATTCCGAAGTGAATTTAATTAGCTTCTGGAGGGTGGAGAGAAGTGGGACGAAGCGTTAATAATATCACAATAAGCAATGTTTCTCAATGTATTCCTGCGGCTCCTCTGATTTAGAGATTCAACAAGCACCCGGCTTGCGCTGAAACTCAAACCCAGTTTCTCCCTGCGCAATCCAGGGGGCGGGGTCTCTAGCCGGCGCCCCCTCCACCCCCGAGCCCCAGTGACCCGCGTCCCTCGGGGTTGGGTAGGGACTTCCGGAGTGAGAACAGACTAGAGTGCTTTTCTGTTCCTGCCCCACCATTCTTCCCACCCCCTAGTCAAAACCCAGGGAAGTGGGGATGGGGTGGAATAAGGAGTCCTACAGGAATTTAAAGAGAAAAACTGCTCTTTTAAAAGCGGGACACTTTAAGAAAGTTTTTTTTTTTCTCTTTTTAAAAAAGTCGGGGTGTGATTCTAACCTATACCCTTTTCTGAACATTCTTACGGTTGGGAGGGAGAAGTCGGGGAGAGCCTGAACCTTGGGCAGCGGAACTAGAGCTACCAACCGATTCGCTCTGCGCCAGAAGATCCAGCCCACCAGGCTCACGGACACACGCAGGCCAGAACTCTTGGCCGAGAGGGTTGAGATAGTCACCGCCCAAGAGAGCTGCATCCCAAAACGCGTGCTTGGAGCTCACTCGCTGTGAGTGGGTGGGCACCCTTCTTCCTGAGGAGGGGACCACCAGGGTGCGACCAGCGTGCTGTGCTCCTGGGAAACTCTGGCAAGTCCCCTAGCTTGGCCTCAATTTGCCCATTTATATAAAGACAGAGAGGAACCCAAACGTCTCCAAGGGCCTTCCTGCCCTAAAATTCCAGCCGTCCTCTGTTCCACCCAGTTATTACCTTGGTTTAGTGAGTCCTGGCTGCAGCCTGGCTGATATGGCTCCTGAGGGCAGCCTCTTGAATGCCAGGCCGGAAGCTGGGCTGGAGGCCAAGGGGAAGCCTGCACATCCAGGAACCCAGGCTCACTTTGAGCCCCTGCTCTGGGGCCTGACATGTGAACACAGAGGGGACCAAAGGGGCACCAAGTAGGACAGAGAGGGCAAAGATATCCGTTGATTCAGCTCTGGCTCCAGTTGGCCCTCTTCTTCCCCAGACCTTGACTTTGGAGACCCTTCTCAGTTCTTCCACCTGCTGATCCCTTCTCTCAGCCATTTGATGAACCCTCTCCCACTAATGTCTTCAAGCCTCTGCACCTGCTGTTTCTTTGCTTCATGTTGAAGCACCCTTTTTCTCTTCCCCTACTTTTCAAAATTTTATCTTTCTGGGGATCTAAGCAGTTCAACTAAAGGGCTTCATCCTTTGGGAAGGGGTCCTGTCTGTACAGCACAGGCCCTGCCTTTCCAAGGCTCACCACCCCCTCCTCACTCTCCCACCAAGTCTTGTTTGGCACTGGCAGGGAGGGAACATTGGGACCTGGGCCTGTCTGCTGCTCTGCAGTGGGTTCCAGTGGCAGTGGTGACTCACATCAGCAAGTGCTGGAAAATGCTAAGCTGGCAGTGCTGCCCCAGGGGTGTCTGGGTGAAATGTGGGGGTTCTCCACCTCTCAGCTCAGACCTGAGCCTCCCATTAGCCTGGGTGGGGCTATGGACAGCTCTCCCCAGGGTCCTGGAGTTTAGAGGCCTAGCTGGGGCTTGACATTTGGCAGTTAGGCTAACTCTTTCAATTCTGCAACAAAAGTGGGGGTGATCGTTACCTTTGCCAGAGGCAGATGAATCGACCTTCATTTGAAAATTGTGTCCCAGCTGCCAGGGTGGTTGGGGATTGAGAGGGATAGAGAAAAAAGGTGCCATTAGCTCAGTGGCGACTACCTCCCTGTCCCCAAACAGAGGCTGGGGTGGGGGGTGTGATTCTAAACTACACCTCACAGTGGCTTCCTTTAATGCTTAGAATCCTCTAGGCCATTCTAGATCTGGACCCCGCTTTCTGCTTTCATCTCAAATAAACCCGATCAGAATTGAACCTACAGGGTTCCAGGACCATCCCCTCATTCAGCCTCACCCTCTGAATGACTCCTCCCCTGCCTAGGTTACTTTAGTTATTTCCTCCTCTCCTGCCTCAGTAGTCACCTCCTCCGGGAAGCCTTCCTCACCCCAGATAAACAGAGTGGTTATATGTTTCTGACCTCCCTCTTTGGTATATGGTCTTTCTTACAAAACTGCCTCCTTTCCCACCCAGTTCCCTGAGGGCAGACCTGAGTTAGGGTCTGATGCAGGGCAACTCGTGGGTTTCTAGGACCCAACGAGCCCAGACCTGACTTTCAGGCCCCGATTTTCCAAGGTAGGGTCGTGTGATTCTGGGCGCCCTAGGGCCAGCGTTGGATCCCTGGCGAGGAGCCAGAGTTACTGTCATTTGTGTTGTCTGCTGCGCAGCGCCAGGTTGTGTGAGGTCCCGCGCGGGCCCGGAGTTCGCTCGCTCGCTAGCTCGCCACTGCTTCCATCCTTAGCAGAGCTGGGAGGGCGTCCTCCAAGCGGCGCTGGAGCTGATCCTCCCGGCCCTGGCGGATCCGTTCCTAATGAGAATATAATTATCCAGATGGAGAGGGAGCCTCACCCCACTCCATAATTGTTGCCTTAATGGAGGAGCGGAGGGAGAGTGCCAGGTGGAGCGAAGGGGATCTGACGTTTCCACGCGGGCTGGGTGGGGTTCTGCGACCCCGCCGACCCAGCAGAGGCGGGAAGACCTGGAGGTGCGGGCGCGCCCTGCACTCGACCTCTAGCGCGATTGTGCGACTTGAGATTATGCTCTCCCCCAGCCTGAACCTCTATTTCCTCAACTCCCGAATGCAAGGGATGGGCTGGAAGACGTCTCAGGTTTCCTGAGGGGATCTAACTTTTCTGATCAATGAGTCTGTGAGTCTGTCTTCTCCTACCACCTATTTACAGTTTACATTTGGCCCAGTCTTTGTCACCCCTACCAGCTTTCAAGCAAAAGAGTGAAATTTTTTCCCGGAGTCTGGGGGCGGCAAGCTGTGCATTTGAACTGGAAGGTCAAACTGGGAGAGAAGCGCAGTGAGAGCCAGTTCAGTGGGAAAGAAAATCTTTCCCGGGAGCGAGGATTACAAAATTTCTTGGCCTCTTTGCACAGGGCTTCTAATTGAAGATACATGCACTCTCTCTGAGCCTCAGTTTGCTCATATTTGAAATGGGAAGAGTAATGTCTTCACAGCAAAGTGGTTGCTAAAAGGTATAAAAAGTGCTCAGCACTGCCTGACATGTAGTAGGTGCTGAATAAATGGTAACAACAATAAGGGGCACTGGACACCTGGGACATCACACTATTACAGAAGCAAGACTTAAGGGGGGATATCAAACAAATAGGAAAACTGAAACCAGAGGGGGGAAGGGACACAGAGCAAGTGAACTAGGACCCCCTGTCTGTTCTTTTCCCTGCATCTTCATCTCCCCACCCACCTCCAGTCAATCATGATAATGGGATTTTTACCTTGTCTTTCATCTCCACCCCCATTCTACATATATTTGCATCAGTCACTGTGGATGAATATTCTGTCTGCATGTCCACACACTCCCCCATTAGGGTATGGGTCCTGTTTGCATGTCTGTGTCCCTTTAGAAGGTGAGCCCCTTGAAGGCAGGAACTGCATCCTGCTCATCTTGCTTGGCCCAGTGCCTCCTGTGGTGCACAAGTGACCTGTGGTGGGGTCAGGAGTGAAAGCAAACTGTGCCTGGCATGATTGCAGCCAGTGACATGGTCCTTCAGAGGACCTCTCAGTCGTGGACCCACCTGCATCACCGATAGGAACGCTAACATAGAAGTGCTCCTAGACCCTGTGCTGGCAGGGAAACCTTCCCAGGTACCGGCATTTGCTCTCACCTCTTCCCATTTCACTCTGTGCTCAGCCTGTCCCTGGGAAGTCCCAGCTTTGACCCTGGAATGGCAGTGATCAGGGGTAGTGAAGAAGAGGCCAAGATTAGACTCCTGGGTTAGTGTTTGGATTTGTTGCTAGGTCTTCACACTGGAAAAATACTTCTGGCAACAGTGAGGAGACAATGCAGCTGAAGTCAGAAAGGAGAACTTTATGATTATAAAGGTTTTATTTGACACTCTTCAATTGTTTATTTCATAATCAGATACTGTAGAGGACAGAAACCCAATTGTATTTAGGTTGAAAGCAAAACCTGGCCACAGCCCAGAGCCCAAGGAGGTCTTTGTTCACCCTGCTGAACTGTGAAAGGGTCAGAGAGGAGGTGCAGAAGGAAGGAGCTAGGGAAAGAAGCAGGCTCCATTCTGATCTTGAGCTCCACCTCATCAACAAAGTCCTCTCTGAACCCCACCCATTAGAGCCTGGCTCTCTACTGAGCACCTGAACTGTCCTATTCAGATCACACCTTGACCACAACTCTGTTGGACACTAAACTCCATGGGAATCAGCCCTTATCTGTGGTTTCCCCCAATGCATCCAGAGCCTGGCACAGTGAAGGGCTTGGAGATGCTCTATAAATGCTCCCTGAATGAATGAGTGAGTGAACACATGAATGAGTGGGCAGAAGGAGGGAGGGGTTGCTGGTTGCATCATGAGTGCATTTGCCTGGTCCTCCAGACTGTGAACTCCATGAAAGTATCTACCTTGTTTTTGGCCTTACTTACATTTTCAGTGCCTAGCACAGTGCCTGGAATAGAATCAGCATGAAAAATATTTCCCAAATGAATGAAGAATTACAGTACTTTTGACAATGGGATTCCCTGGACTGTGGGATTCTGGAATGCAGGCTTGGTATTGTGCCCCTCCTGAAATCCCCAATATCCCCATGAACAGCCACACTTATTTTTAGAACAAAATTGAATTGTACCTGTTGTCTGAAGTTGATCTTACAGCACAAGTTTTCCTTGCTGCTTGCCCCACCCCACCCCCAACATACTGTCAGTTCCTTAAAGAGCAGGGGCCATATTTTATTTTCCAAAGGGCAGGAATATCCTTCCCTTCCCCCAACACCTAATAACATGAGTCAGTATTGGCTGATTGGCTGTCTATTCCGGGACCAAGCCATTAAGTCTGTGCAGTGGGTGGAGTTCAAGACCCTGGTGATGGTGTCAGTCAGCTGGTGAAGCCCAGAACAATTTTTCATGGTGCCGGCAGAGAGGCTGGATGTAAGCAGAAGCCACACAGTGTCTTGGTCAATGATGGAGCTGGTATTTCCCCGGCAGACCCTGGCTTGTGGCTAGGCATGGGCTGTCTGGGGTTTTGCTCTAGCTAAATGCAGAACGACCTCTGAAATCCCCTCACAGTTTTGGATTCTGTTGCAGACCACGGAGGTGGAGTGGGCTTAGTTGGTTTCCTCTAAAGAAAACCAAGGAGTCCCCCAAATCTCCCTCCTTCCTCAGACCCAGTGTCCAGCTCAGACTTTAGTTCAACAGAGAGTTCTCTGGAATGCTCTGCTAGCTGGCAGCAACCTGCTTACTCAGGTGAGGCTCTGAGAGCCCTTTCTTCCATCATCAGAAATTACTTCATGCTTTCAGGGAAACTTTCACAGAGGGAAGAGGGAATTAAAAGGAGAGGCCACTGGGCACCGTGTCCTCCTCCTTTGAAAGGGAGCTGTGTGCTCTGCCCAGATCCTGTATTGGACAGACTCTCCTTTGTATTCTGAGAGGCTCAAAAATAAACTCCCCAATGTGTACTTCTGCTGAGAAGTTCAGATGGTTTTATAATGACTGAGTGGCTCCAAATATGGAATTAAAATGCAGCTGATGAGAAGCCTGCTATTTTACTAACTCATCTTGATCAAAGTTTGTCAGTTTAAGTCTCAGCAATGTTCCAAATGCTTGCTCGCTGTCTTTGCCTTTGAAGGAGTTCATTTCAGGTAGACAGATTATTTACTTATTCTGAAGATGCCAAGAGAGAGGGCATGTTGGCAATACCAATTGAGCTGTGGGTGCGGGCTCCACAGCTCAGCCTTCACGTGGCTTCTGAGTGTCTGGTGCTTTTCCTTCCTCCCCCTCTGTGTTCTCTGTGCTCCCAAGTGAGAACGTGGCTGCCAGGTCTGCCAGTGTGTGGACCTAAATCATCTCCCGAATCAATATGAGTGACAGTGGTGCTCTTTGAGGCTGTGAAATTTGCAGCTGTTTTCCTTGATTGCCGAAATGTGTCCCTGTCTCTGTTATAAGAAGTTGGGGTTCAGGCTGAAGGCAGAAACAAGCCTGTCACTCAGGGGAGAGACTGAAGGACATCTAGATGCGACCTCTATAGAACCCCATTCCAACCAGAAGTCTATGGAATGCAAGATGCTCCAGGCAGCAGTTGGAGTCTTCACGTCTGAGTGTCTAGCTTACATCTGTCACCAGAATCCTGCCTTCTAGCCTCAGCTTGCAGAGAAAGCCACCTGGAGACTAGCTTTCAGAGCTGTGTCATGAGTCTTCTTTTGGCTTCTCTTAATTCATCCTTCCCTTAGTAGCCAGAGCAAACGTCTCAACACATAAACCAAAACACACCGTGTGAAAACACCCAGTGCCCCCACAAGGCACTGCAACTTCGCACTGTAGCTGCTGGTCCTCCCTCACCTGGCCCCTGCTGACTTCTACAAGCTCACCTTCTATTGCCTTCCTCCCCTGCAGACGGGCTCATCCCGGCTCTCTGTCGGCATCTAGACTATGCCCAGCTCTTTCGTGTCTCAGAGCCTCTGCACCTGCTGGCCCTTTGGGGCTATTTCCTTCTCTCCCAGGTCTCAGCAGGCTGCCCCTGTTTACTCCCTCTGATGCTGAGCCACTTCCTCTATTAGCAGTTGAACTCTGTTTCACTGCCATGAAATGCTCATTTATCTGCCTGCTTGTTTGCAGTCCCTCTTCTTCCCTGAGGAAATGGACCTGATCTGTCCTTGGGTGTCCCTCTGTCCCCAGAGTTTGGAACAGAACCTAGAATGGTAGGGGCTGGATTAATATACAAATGACTGAATAGCAAATGAGCCATCCAGTCACGTTCCCCAGAGCTCAGGGCTTCTGCTCCATCAGAGTAGATCGGTCTTCCCATTGGTCCCTCAACTCAGGAGCTCAGGGGAGCCATTAACCATGTTCCCCACCAGAAGCCAGATCCATCCAGAGGGGAAGCAGGCTGGAAGCCATGGGGTCAAGGATGGGGGCTGGAATATTGGCCTCTTATCATCCACAGGCCTATTGAATTTTTTTTTTTTGCTTATTAATGTCTATTGTTAAAATTGCTTAATGCAGCTAACCATGCAGTGGGCTAGAGAAAACTGAAGAGAGTTGTGAATTACTGAATTTTTCCCACTGAAGTTATCCTGCAACAGACAAGTACAAACAAGAGAACAAGGAGAAAAGAGACCTTGGTCTGGAGCAGAAGTGGGAAGCAGCCAGGGTACTGTTCCTGGAATAGTTAACTCTGCTTGGAGCAAAGGTGGGCAGTGAGGTGGAGACTGAGGAAGGAGAGTGAGGGCTGGAGAATCATATGCACAAGAGAGAAGGAAACTTCTTGACTCTCTCCAAGATGGGAGAAGGTAGCACTGGGGGCAGAAATGCCCACAGTGTTAAACTAAGGCTGTAGAAAAAAAGACATGTATCCTCAGACTACAAAATACCCACCCCAGAAATACCCAGCTAGCCTAGAGTGGTCAATCAAACATTTATCCAACAATATTTACCTCAGCATCGCTGCATGCCTGCTCAGCACCAGCTTTGCTCTATAGGTCTAGTAGAAAAACCTAGGCAGGGGGTCAGCCTTGCCTGCAGTCCAGCTGAAGAGACTGTAGTACAGAGAAGGATAGGAAGTTAGGGTGAGGGGGTTAGCTGTCTGTTTCACTTGATTTAATCCTCTCCCTCCCACACCATTGTGAACTCTTCATGATCCAAGTCAATTTTCATGACCTTTGGTTTTTGTCCTCCTGTATATGGACATGTAGGGGGCACTGGTTAAGAAAATGGGCTTTGAGTTAACAGAGCTAGTTTTGAGGGCTACCTTCACTGCTGTATTCATCAGGACACTTATGGCTTCAAATCATTGAAACCCAACTAAAAACTGTCCTTAGAATACCCTTCCCAAAGAATTTATTGGATCCCATTACCAATCCAAGGAGGACTGAATTCAGGGGTGGCTGGTCCAGGAACTTGAGCAATGTCATTAGAAATCTGCCTCTTTTTATATCTGGATTCATTTCCAGGCCCCCCATTGTGACAGCCGACCCACATTTTGTAGAGTTTCCACATGAGGGGGAGAGTACTTTTTTCTCTACAGTCCCAGAAAAAAATTCCAGAACTGATGAATATTGGACTGATTTAAGTCGGGTGAATTCCCAGAGCCGGTTTCCTTGATCAGAGAAAGAAAATGAGCTCATTGGCCAGGCATGGAGCCAGGCTGGAGGTGGGGATGGGGAGAGGAAGTCCTGTCTAGGGGCAGCTGGTGCCAAAGAAGGGGGACTGCGTGTGAGGTGGACAAAAGCAATAGATGTCCAACAGCCCAGCCACTTCCTGTAAGGGCAGTGTGACTTCAAGTAGGGGCTAATGTCTCTGATCTTCAGTTTCCTTGTCTAAGGTGAGATGAGCAATGATATCTAATTCTGTTAGGATGAATGAGTTAATACCTATTAAAGACTTAGCAGAGTGAAGGACATAAGGACTACACAGTAAAATAGCAATTATTATTATTGCTCCAAGGCACCCTGGCATTGTTATTTCATTATATCACAAAGATATGTCCCCCTCCCCTCCCAAGAAGAGCACAAGCTCCTTGTGGTCTAATAATGCTTATTTGTGCTTTCAGATCATCTGGAGATCTTGTTAAAATACAGACTGTGATTCTTTAAATCTAGGTTGGGGCTTGAGATTTTTCCAATTCTAGTAAGGTTTTTTGGAATTGACTTTTTAAAGAATTTTGCAATTGTAATAATCTCTGCAAAATTCTACATGATGAACTCACTACAGACAACACCGGAGTAACAGTAGTATAGGACCATGTATAGCCTACAGCTAATTCCCAAATACCAGTCCACAGTTGTGTTATATCAATCAAATGGGATTTTTGTTGTTGTTGTTTTGGAAGAGAATTTACTGGTGGCTCATATAACACAAGGCAAGCATGAGATATAGAGATTGCTTCAGGCATAATTTGATTATCAGTACCTGGTCTCTGTCTCCCTGTCTCTTGTGCTCAGCCCCTTTCACTCCTCATAGTCACAGTGTAGCTGCAGAAGCTCCAACCATTTCATTTTCTCTGCTTCAAATCCAGAAGTCTTTGCAAAATTCTCATTGGCTCTGAAGTAGTCCCATGCCGGTCTCTAGATCAGTTTCAAAGGAAAGATAATGCAAGCTCTGATTGGTCAGCTTAAGTCTTACCTTCCTTGTGAAGTCAGAGAGTGAAATCCACTTCACTGAAGCATCAAGGATAAAGACGTGTGTATGTGTGCTTAGGAGGATTTCCAAACTAAAATTGAAAGCTAGCACATAAAATCAAGGCCACCCAGCTCTAATCCCACCCCCAGATTCTTATACCCAACTCTCCACTCACATAGCTAACAGGCAACTTAGATGTACATGCTCTAAATGGATCCTCTGATCTCTCCCCAGATCTGCTCCTGCCACAGCCTTTTCCATTCCTTTTCTCAGTTATGGCAGTCCTATTCTTCTGGTTAGTTCAGACCAGAAACCCTGGCACCATCCTTGACTACTTTTTTTCTTATACCCAACAGCAAATCCTATCAACTTTACCTTCAAAATAATCCAACGGTCAGCTGATCCAGGCCACCAGCATCTCTCCCTGGACAATTGCAGTTGGCCAATTTATCTCCCAGCTGGCACTCATGCTGCCCTACATCTACCCACACACACGTAATCACAGCAGCCTGCTGTGGTCCAGCTAAGGGGTGAGTCAGATCATGGCACTTCTCTGCTAAAACTTCCAAATGGGTTTCTTGCTCATTTAGAATAAAATCTAAATGATTTGTCTGCCCCCCAGACCCCAACCCACCCTGCCTGACTACTTCTCTGACCTCATCTGCCCTTCATCTAGGAGCTTGTATAGAAGGTACCTGCCGCTCCTTGCCCCCGAACATTCTGATACAGTAGCTCTGGGCTGCGTCAGGGGTTCTGTGTTGCTACAAGTCCCATGTGTGATTTTGACCTGCTGCCCACGTTTGCCCAAACAATTGCTCCCAACACTTGGCCAGGGCTCTGGCATGGAGGTAGCGCATAAACACCTCCTGAATCAGCACCTCATCTTTCCCTCTGTGATTGTGTGTGGTGTTCAGGGTTGGATGGAATGTGGGAGGGGAGTGGGGTTAGTTATTTTTTCCCAGGGTGAAGTCTGATTATACAAAGGTTGCTACTTCTATGATACTGAGGCGATCATCTGAGGAGTATAATTAGTGTCTGCGCACTTTGCAGGAGAAGGGCCCGTATTGGCTAATGTGCCTGCCTCTCAGTGGGATGCCCGGGAGGCTGTTTGGTGACTGCATCTCTCACTTTCACTTAATGGTGACAGCCCATGGCAGCACATGGTGCTTCTGCCCAGCTTCTGTGCTAATAATGAAGGCAGCTTCACAAGAGCCCTTGTACAAACTGTACCCACTGGAGAGCCTGCCTGCCTGCCTGGTTTTATTTTAACTTGGCCTCTTGCACTGCCAAAGCCATCTTGCCTGCTATCTCTTCCTGCCCATTGCCATTTTGGGGGCTGCCTGCCTCCTGAGGGACAAGCACCCAGCTTCTTCCCTTCTTCACCCCTACTCTCTGACCTGGTCCTGGAGGCCCCTGCCCACACTCTGCCAGCTCCTTCAGCTGTCTCTGTGACAGGCTCTGAGCCTGGAGCTCTGGAAAGTGTCTATTAGGACACTTCGGTGGTAAAGAACAGAAATTGGCAGACGAGGAATTTCTTCGTATGAGTTATGGCTGCTCACAGGATGGAAGTGAAGGCTGGAAGAACTAGGATCTGGCAGAGCCAGGAAGCAGGACAGCCCAGAGGTGAGGGGCTTGGCAGCAGGAACTGGGGACTTTCCCTTGGAAGCCTGCCTCCAGGATGCACTGGTGACTGTAATTTCCATTCTTGTGTCACTCAACATTTAACACCCCTGGAGAGAGGATTATCTCAGGAGCTCAACCCTCATCTAGGGGAGCACAGGGCAGCAAGATTGTTCATCATGCCAGGGCTGTAGACAACGCAGCCAAGAAAGTCCCTCAGGACGACGTGGAGCTAGAGGAGTGGGCTCCGGAGCCAGGCTGCCCGGGTTCGTATCCCAGCTCTGCTGTGATCCGTGATGTAGCTTTCTGCAGGTTATTTGTTTTTGTCTGAATCTCAGTTTTCTCGTCTGAAAAATGGGGATAGTAATGATGCCTACTTCATGAGATTCTGGAGAGTCTTAATTAAATGAATCTATCAAAGCACAGGCACACAGTATGCACTCAATCAATTTTAGTTATCAGTAGTGAGACCAAAAGGAAGTGTGTGGATGTGTGCATGCTGGGAAGGCAGTGATTCAAGTGCTCTCTCCATGGGATTTTTGCATATCCCTTTCCCCAACCCTTGACTCTGGTTTCTATGGGGCTTGTTACCATCTCCTTCAGTAATGCCTGGTCAGGAGGAAAGATGACTCAGGGACTTCCTCCATAGGTCCCACAAACACAGAGAGACAAAATACTGATCAAGAACTTGACCTAGTTCAGATTCTGATTCTGCTACAAACAGCTGTGTGACTTGGGTAAATTGTAGAGCATCTCTAAGCCGTCCAGGAAGCAAGATAATGAGAGCCTTCTTCTTAGGGTCGTTGGGTGGGTCCACTCATTCAAGGAAAAAACAATAATTGAACCCCAACTGGAGTCAAATATTATTCTAGGTACTGGGATTACAGCAGGAACTAAATAGACACTTCCCTGCCCTCGTGTGAGTGGGCATACCCTAGCCCAACCATCATTCAAAGTTGCCTAAGTACAGAATGATAAGGGCACAGGGAACTGTGAGCCATGAGGTGTGTGATTTTGAGCTCAGGCTTGAGATTTGACTCAGAATGAGACAAGCCAGGGTTGGGAGAGGGGGTAAGTATTTTAGGCAGAAGGAACAGCATGTGCAAAACCCCAAGGTGGGAAACATAATGGCTCTGTGTAAGCGCTGGGAGCACTGAGTTACCCCCAGCTGGGGAGGGAAAGGGGGTCAAGGGGAGGCTGGAGAGTTGCAGGGGACACATCAGGTCTGATTGTCAGGGTGAGGATTCAAGTCTTCATTCTGAGAGCAGTGGGTTCCTGTTAAAAGATTTAACCACAATGTCTTTACGTTTACAGAATGTCGGGCTGGCTGCTGGAGGAGAAGTCCTGGAAGGGGGCAGGTATGGAGGCAGGCACTCCTGTGACGAGGCTGTGACTGCCATCAGGCTTGGGATAAAGGCAGCTGGGACTATGACAGTGATGGCAAAGTTGGAGCTCAGTAGATGGATTTAAGAGATGTTTAGGAGTTACAGGCTTAGGTTTTAGTGATGGAGTAGGACACAGAGGTGAGAGGAAGAGGGTGTCAAGGGTGGGCTCTGATTTCTCCAGGATTTCTGGTTATGCCGTAGGGTGGGTAGCATTGCCCCTCCTGGAGAGGAGAGCGAGATCTAGGGCCGGGAGGGTTGTGAGGTCAGTGGGGGATGTGTTGCATTTGAGGTTCCCTTGAGATATTATATGTCAATGCCAAATAGACAGCTCCATAAGAGGGTCTGGGGGCCAGAAGGCAGGTCTGAGCTGGAGACATAAACTTGGGCCTCAGAGGCAGGTTAAGAGCCCTGAGACGAACAGGTGGAAGGGAAACACAGTCAGCGGAAAGCTCTTAGGAGTGCCGCTACGTTACAAAGACTTAAATCATTGCTTAGCTCTATATGCACGTGCGTGTGTGCATATGTGCGTGTGTGTGCATGTGTGCGTGCGCGTGTGTGTGTGTTCTGCAGCCAAATCTCCCCTCTCAAGGCTGCTGCTATGATTGGCTTCTGGTAGGGTGGGCCTCACCTCATATTGGGACTTATTTGTTTGACAAGCTCCTGTTGTCACCTAGTAAAAGTTAGGACCCAGAAGGTGCTGCATCATGGTGGATGTGGGTGTGGGGTGGGGGAGAGACTGAGGCACAGAAGGGAGTCGTATTAAGCTCCTCTCACCTACACCCCAACACACACAACTCAGGCCTGACACTTTGATTGAACTTAATTTCTTTCTTTCTGAAACCTTCCCTGGAAGAATTACAATCCCAGCTTCCCCCGACAGCACCAGGGGGAGGACAGTATTGGCGATGGCATAAAAGTGGAGGACGGGGGGAAGAGCAAAAGACAGAGCGTTTATCCTAAGCAGGGTCCTGGAGCACCAGCCACCTTCTGAGCAAGACAGAGAGAAACCAAAGGCTTTGAAAATAGAACTGCTTCACTGCTTCAGGCAGGGAAAACAACCCAGACTAAAGCTGACCTTCTTGATTCTCAGCAACTGATCCCCACTGAGGCAAAGAGCGCCCCTGAGTCCCAGAGAGGAGGCAGAGGGTAGCTGAACAGGTGGGAGGGAGTGTAGCTGGACCATGGGCCTGGAGCTTTGTCCTGGAGTGATCAGAACATCCTTGGCCTCTGAAGAGAGAGCTCCAGCCCACAGAACACACAGGGCCCTTATTTGCAGACAGCAGTGTCTCCAGAGGAAAGGAAAGAGGCCCTAGGACAAGCTGTTTCTGGAACAAATCAGAACATCTGCATGTAAGCATAGCTAGTTTTCTCCATAAACTGTTCTCAGAAGATGCAATTCCCCTTTTCAAATGATGGCAGGGTTACAAAGTTAAGGACGGCAGGATTGGTGCTGTGGGGAGGCATGGGAACTGGTAGGGGATGGGCATGGGGAAAAGCTGTCAGGGTCATGGTAGGGGGTGGTGCCAAGTCCCACCAGATCTTGGAAGAAACAGGGGGCTTCAGGGAGGAGGTAATTTTGTTTTTAATAGACTTAATTTTTTATAACAGTTTTAGATTTGAGAAGATTGAGAAAGATAGTACAGAGAATCTCCCTACACCCTCTTAAGCCATTTCCCCTGTTATTAATATCTTATTTACATTAGTATAGAAAATTAGCAAACTTCATTGTATATTTTGGTTACAACTTCTGTATCAGACACATGTTTTGAAAATATTTTCTCCCATTCTATGGCTTTTATTTTCATTCTGTTAACAGTATCTTTTGCAGAGCATGTTTTAAACTTTAATGAAGTCCAACTTACCATTTTTTTCTTTTATGAATTGTGCTTTGGGAGCTGTTACTGAAAACTTGTCACCAAACCTACAGTCACCTAGATTTTCATCTCTGTGTGGGTTTTTATTTTTAGAAGTTTTATAGTTTTCACACTTTATATTAGGTCTAGGATCCATTTTGGGTTAATTTTTGGAAAAGGTGTGAGGTCTGTGTCTAGACTATCTTTCTGCATCCGGATGTCCAATGGTTCCAGGATCATTTGTTGAAAAGACTATTCTTCACTGATTTGGCGTTGCTCCTTTTACAAAGATGGGTTGACTGTATTTGTGTAGGTCTGCTTCTGGGCTCTTTATTCTGTTCCATTAATCTATGTGTCTATTCTTTCATCAACACCACATTGCCTTCATTATGCTATATTTATAGTAAGTCTTGACGCTGGGTTGTGTCACTTCTCTAACTTTGTTCTTTTCGATATTATGTTGGCTGTCCTGGGTCTCTGCCTGTTCATATAAACTTTAGAAATGCTTTATGAATATTTACAAAATAGCTTGCAGAAATTTTGATTGAGATTTTGAAATTTTGATTGAGATCAGTTTGGGAAGCATCAACTTCTTAGTAATATGGAGCTCAGCTGTGCCTGAAAACACTTAGACTTGTGAGCAGGATCTTTTGTTACAGGATTCTCATTTTATTTAAGCCATGTGGGCTGGGTTTACTTCCTCTGCCTACCAAAAAAAATGTCCTTAGTGATACAGAAATAATTGATCTATGGTCGATCAATTATATTAATGCCAGAGTATAATGCTTTACCTAAGGAGTTTGGAACTTTCATTTCAGACCATGTAGGGGAAATACAACTTAAGTCCTATCAAATACATGCCCACACCCAGGGTGACTACTCCCCAGTGTGTGGTACTGGGTGAGCACTTGTTTGCTGAGGTATCATATTCTGGGGCTCTTTAATTCTTTATTATCTGCTCTTTACCTACAGTTTACTGGGAAGTCGTTCCAGTAATCCACTCATTCCTGCACAAGATTTTGAGATGTCCAAGATACTTTATTGAAGACAAGTCTGCCTTTCTCTGTCATTTTATACCCTCAGCCTCTGAAGGCTCAGCTCTCCATTTAGCTTTCACTCTGAGGGGGCCAACCCCAGCCATAACAAAATACCACAGGCTGTGTGGCTTTAACAACAGAAATTTATTTTCTCACCATTCTGGTGGCTTGACATCCAAGATCAAGGTGTGAGCAGATTTGGTTTTTCCTGAGGTCTCTCTCCTTGGCTTGCAGGTGACCACCTTCTTGCTGTGACCTTGCATGGTCTTGCCTTGTGTGTGCCTGTCCAGCATCTTTATCTTCTTAGAAGGACACCGCTCAAGTTGGATGAGAGCCCTGCCTTTATGACCTCATTTTACCTTAATCATCTCTTTAAAGGACCCGTTGCCAAAAAAAAAATCATGTTGGGGGGTCAGGGCTTCAACATATGAATTTGGGGGAGGACACAATTCAGTCCATTAACACCACCTTTCAGTCAGTCCTAGCAATTGCTTTTAATTCTGGAAAGATTTTAACTGCCTTAGTTGAGTAATATCAGGAGAAATTCTTCTATTTGGAAAACATTGGGTTGAGTACCTTCTCTGTACCAGCTACTATGCTGAGCCAATAGGACCCCATCTCACTCTGAGTAGAGACCATGGCTTAGAGGGTAAATGAAAGGAGGACTGGCTTTTGACTGGGTGGTTTGTCCTCACTGACCTCCTTTCCGAAGCCTATTCCACTCCTGCTGTTCTCTGGCCATCCACTACCCTGTCATTCAGGCCTCCTGCTCCCAGAAAAATGCCCCCATGAAATTAACTGATGTACCTACAACTGTCCCTCCAAGATTGCCTTGAATTATCTATCTCTGGGAAAAGTGATCCTGTAAACTAGTCCACACTGAGAAGCTAGTGATGGATTACTGGTTAAGGAACTACCTCTCCCAGGATCACAGTACAGGAGCTAAATGAAAAAACAAACAAACAAACAAACAAACAAAAAAACACTGGTGGAGTTGAGTCATTGGGGATCATTCAAGGATCCTTTCTGTCTTCCTTCTCGTACTAAGAAATGTGATTCTTATAGATTCTGAAAGGGGTAGCCACTGGAGAGGTGGAGACATAGCTTAGTAGAAGGCCACCAATAAAGGACCTGGGTTTTAATCTCAGCGTTGGCCCTGATGTGTTATATAACCTTGAGCAAACCCTTCCCACTTTCTACACCTCAGTTTCCCTACCTGCGCTCTGGATCAGCTCTCCAGGGACACTGAGAATGAATGCTGTAACAGACAGAAAAGTGTTTTAGATGGAAAATGCCATAAAATAAATTCAAGGTGTTATTATTTTAAGGTGCAAAATCAGAGCTTATAAAACCAGGCATAAAAATGTCCTGGTGGATATATTTTCATTCTGGAGAAAATTAATGGCTGCATCTTGGGCTTGAATTTTCCACAGAGCCAATCCCAGAAAGTTGGAGTTGGAAGCATCCTTAGAGATATTTAATCCCACTCTTTCCGAAGGGGGACTGAGGCCCAGAGAGGGAAGGGACTTGCTCAGCGCTACACAGTAGGTTAGTGACTCAGTTGGGACTGGGACTTGTTAGTCCTGACACCTTTTCCTCCATTCCAATCTTTTCATGGGGATGGCAGAGAGTGCGAGGGCTAACACCTATGAACCATCTCTAAGTGATGGTTTGTGAGACCTTCCTCAGCAGCCGGACACATCTGTCCCTGGTGGAGATCTCTGACTCGCAGGCCCAGGGAACTCTCAGAGGAAATTCCTGCGACAATTGCTGACCTCAGCTCCTCAGCGTTATAGACTGGCTTGACCTGGAAACTCTACTGCCAGTCACATCTCCCCCACTAGGCTGGTTCCTATACGGTGTGGCTTGGTCTGGTTTGAGTGTAGAGGTAATTGCAATATATTGAGGTTTGGTATTGTAATAAAAATAGGGGCCATTACAGCGACCATTTATGTCATTAGTATTTAGTGGTGGTGTGTTGCAGCTTTTTTAGTGCTCATAAAACTGTCGCTGCTTGCAGATATGTCACGATGCTGATATAAATTTAAAGGGTTAGAAATCCATAAGTCATAAAAACTAGATAGTAAATAGCAGCAGAACAGGATGGACAAGAACTGTTGCATTAGGCATGCAAATGCTTATGGATTTGCATGTCTAGTGCTTGCATTAGCATAATGAGAAGCACATTTACATTACAGATGGACTTGATTAACTAGGCCCTTGTAAATAAGTCCACTCAGCCTAAAGAGGGATGCTTGGACCTCAGAGGAGGGATTGTTAAGGGACCCAAAGGGCAAGTAGAGTCACTTCTTGCTTCTTCTCTTGTGGCATTGACTTAGTAGAGAAGTCTTCAGAATCACTGATAATGCTCAAAGGGGAATGGATTTGGACTTGTTTGATGTAATAATAATAGCCAGCATTGAATGCTTACTATGTACTAGCCACTACCTGGAAATTTTATATATATTTACTCTCTTAATCCTTACAACAACAGCTCTATTCTTATATCCACTTTATAGATGAGGAAGCTGAGGTATAGAGAAGATAGTGGAATTTTTCAAAGTCTGTTATTAGGTGGCAGAACCAGGATGTGAACCCAGCAGTCTGGCTCAAAGCCCAAGCTCTTAACTACTACATTAGCTTCCCCTTATTCACTCAACTCATGCAGGCATGCAGCTAACACTTCTTAAGCATTTCCTACATACCAGGCCCCATGCTACTGTTAAGAGTATAAAAACAGCAAGATAAAGACTCACTCTTCTTAAAAAGTTCATGTTGGAGAAATTGAGATGAAAGCAAGAACTCTCATATTGTGCTCAAGGAGCTCAAACAAGCACACTTAGCCCCCAGGAAAACTGGGTAAAAGAAGGCTCCTAGGAGGAGGTGTCCCTTAAACAGAGACTTAAAGGATGTGTAGGAGCCCAGCAGGTGAAGAGTAGAGGATTAGAGCATTTGCTCAGGGAATAGTGAGTGCAGAGCCATGGAAATGGGGAGCACTGGGTGTGTTCTCAGACCCTTAAGTCATTCCACACTGGAGGTGGGGCACATATGAATGGGACGCAGGAGGAGAAGCAGGGACTAGTCATGAGGACTTGGAGGACATGGGGAGATCTGGAGGGTTCAATTGATCAAACGATTCTCCAAACAAAATCCTCACTCTAGATCAGGCACAAGGATTTGCGGCTCAAATACCAACTCCCTATTATAAATTTCTGAGCCAAACCCTATTCCAAAGTCCTGTGCCTCTTCCATCATTTCATAGTTTCATAATTCCCCAGAGTTGGTTAGGACATCATGGCCATTCAGACCAGCACTTTCAATGCAGGAATCCTGCTACAAGCTCCTCTTAACTGGGGTTGGTTAGGACTCTCCATCTGCAGTTGGGCGGGGGTGAAATTTGAGCTGGCTCATTCTTGGGAGCCCAGTTGAATGAGAGGTCCAATATTTTAGAATGTTCTCCATTAAAATTTATCTATTCCACAAGCTCTCCTTGTGGTAATGGCTCCTAATAGTAAATACACTACTCATTCAAAGTACATTTGAGTGGAAGCCTCCAATAAATTATATTTTTTATGGTGCCTGACAACTCAGGAAATTCCTGAGGGCTTGCAATTCATTTTGAATCACCCTAGGGAATCAAGGTGGGACACATAAACCTTTGTACTTTTAGATACTATGTAATGTAGATTATTCAGGAGGTGGGGCAGTGATACTGGTCATCTTCTCCACTGCTTGGAACCTTCTAGTTCTTTTGTTGGTGTCTCTGAAATCTTTGCTAATCAGGCAGAAGTTGTCATCTTGAAATAGGCAAGAGATGCTGTGTGAGGACCCTTGTCCAGGCTCTTTAGTGAGGGACAGAAATAAGGCATCTGGGAACAAGAGCCATGGGTGTTTCAGAAGCAACAAAGTGTCAGGGAGAAATATAGTAGAAATGCCCCAGGCAGAACTCCTCACAGGAGCAGTGAAAGCTATGCTGGACATACCACTGGGTCATGGTCCTCTCGAGTCATCTTCCACCCCACCCCTCATCCCTGACTCCTCGTGAACTCTGGCTAGAGCTCATCTGTGTTTCTTCTTCCCCCAGTGAATCCAATCAAGATGAAGTTTTCCACACTCTTGGCTGCTTCTGCCCTTTGATCCGCCAGGAGCTTCTCAGAAGTTCCTTTCTGAAAGATGGTGGAAAAGCTGGATTTGATGCTGTGAGCCCTAAGAAACAGAGTGCTCCTGCCTTGCCCTCTGGCCAGTGAAGCCACAGGCTTGTAGCGTTCATTTCCACGGTCTTAGGGACAGCAAGTCTCTGACAGTTGGATCTTCTCAGACGCTGTAAGGCACTATCTCCTCTGACTTCCCTCTGTTTTCCACTCTGGGCCATCAGCACAGCCACAAAGTGGGTCTGTGTAGTGTTGACTTCAAGCTTAAATTAAGGCTGGAGGCATGGTTTCCTCGGTTCTCAGTTTCTTGAAGGTGCTGGACATGTGGTCCAGTTCATGGATATGCAGTTGTGACAGTGCAACATATGCAAGTGACATTTTATTCGCGTACACATACTTGTGCATATTTGTCTTTTTTTGTATTTGTACATCAGTATATGTCTCTATGTATACATATATGTATATCTTGCTCTGTGTAAGTGTATATACATAAGCATATTTGTGTATTTCTCTCTCTCTGGAGTTGTATAAGTGTATACCAGTGCTTATGTCTGTGAACTTGTGTTCCTGTGTGCATATGTGCATCCATACAAACCTGTGTGTACAGGTGCATCTGTGTGTATACACATCTGCAAATGCTAAGGAGTGTTAGGTAAGTGCTTGGGGGCAAGGCTCACAGCTGACATGGTAATTTCTTCCCTGGAATTTCAGAGCCTCTAAGGATAAAATCTCTTCATAGGAGGCAGCAGCTTGAGTTGCCAGCTGGTCTGTAAATCCCTTTTATGTTGCTCAAGGCTACCATCTGAGGGATTAGCCCTGACCTAGTAGTCTATGAGATGACAGAATCTGCAGCAAGATGTGGTTGCACCTCCTGCTCCCCTCCCCATGAAATAGGAACACTGGGGGAGAGGGGAAATAGCAGTGATATCCAATCCTCACTGAGCTAAGTTTTATGTATGTGAACTCATCTGATTCTCATGACAGCTTTCCAAGGATTATTAGTCCCAATTTCCAGGTGAAGACAGTGAGTTTAAGCAACTTGTCAGGATTAGATGTCAGGCAGTATTCTTCCAAATGCAGTCTGGCTCTTATGTGCTAAGTTCTTCTGGGCTGAACCACACAGACCTGCGGTGTCTTCCCAGTGACTAAACGCCACTCTTGGCCAAATGCCAACACAATTAGGGTGTTTTTTTTTTGTTGTTGTTCTTTGTCACTCTTCCCTTTCTTCCTCATTCTTCTCTTCAGTCTGAAGATGTCCACGTTTCATCCTTCAGTGAGCTTCCCAATGGGATATCACGCTAGAATTTGTCCTCCCAGGACCCCTAAGTCTTTCACTTTCACCAAAATTGCCTGTCTTGCAAGTGGACACTCTCTCACTGCCCTGCTTTCTGCTTTCCAAGGTGTTTCCATATTGAGCAAAGACACTCAATCAGTGCTAAGATGATTATGGCTACTAATGAAATCAAGTGTCTCATTTTCCTGGCACAGCATGCAGGAGCTGAAAGTGCACTTCAAGTTCATAAAATTCAGTGTCTGCCCTTAGACTCACAGAAGGGAAGGGACCTACCCAAGGGGCCAACAGCTAGTAAGACGGTGTTGGCCTTGAATCCAAGTGCTGCAGTTTTAAACCTAATACTTGTCTCACTTCACCACCTTCTGATTTTATAATTAATCCCCAAAAAATGTGATGATGGTGAGAACTACAGGCATTGAGACTGGTCAATGGTGGAGACAGTGTGGCCATAGTATGAGTCTCTGCCTGTGAGGAGAGCTCGCTTTCTTGAAGTGTTGGGAGCTCTTGGGAGCCTTCCTGAGTGGATTCAACATGACAGCTTGCCTACCCTTCTCCTGGGCATTTGTCTAAGATTATGAAAATCCCAACCTGAAATGTGATCTCTTGCACAAATCCAAGATGACCACAAGTGTCAGTCACCCAAGCATCAACATCCTAAGAATAAGATACAGAAATGGGGGATAAAGGATAATTTTTTATTGCGATATCTGGGCTGAATATTTGGTACAGTCCCCTTGTATGGAAAAGTCCAGACAGAGGTCATTCTGTGAAGCTCCTCAGTAGCTGTCTTTGCAATATTTTAGACAAACATGGATATTCAGATTACCTGGTTGCAGCATCCTTGATTCATTTTCTTGGTGGAGCATTGAAAAATACATGGCAGATGCAGCAAGAATCTACAAACTCCAGTGTTGGGGAGAGGAAGCTGGGGACACCATCCAACAGGGGGTTCTCTGCTTCTACTGAGCTAAGGCCCTGGGATCCCTGCCAGGATTTAAGGGACTCAAGGACACCAGATGTCCTGCAGTGCATTTGGCCTCAACGTTTTCCCATCTCCAAGAAACTCATGAGCTGCTTAAAATGAGTTTCCAAATGTGTGTTTAGGCTGGATTTACGTCTGGGTTGCTGCATATTAAATGCTGATTATTAAAAACATTTGCATGGCGCTTTAACAACGATAGATTATGTATCTGTTACCTAAGTCTCAGTGAAGGCTTTATTAATTCATTATTATTTTATCAACATACAATAAACTGTTCTATTAAATCTAAATTAGACAGATATTTGGGGAGGGATCATCTAAAAGGACCTCGGCCGAGACTATCCCCAGGGAAGGACTTAATGAAGTTTCAAACAGTTAATAACCCTCAGTTCATAAATAAACCATGGGTATTTAAAGTCCTGCAAAATACTAAAATAAGATGTTGAGACTCAACAAAGGAGGTACGAGATAGCACCTTTGGAATTCTCCTTGCAACTCACAGGTGTAACCTCCACTTTTAGACAATATGTATTGGGTACCTGGGAATATGTGGCACTCTTGGGGATGTTAGGATTAACTTTACCCTTGGTTCCAAATTCATTAAGGAAATAGGCAGAAGCAGCCTTGAGATAATTTTTTCCTTCTCTCAAATAATCCACCTTTGACTTAAAGAAATACTTTTATCCAAGAGGCAAAGGGTGAGAAAGAGATTCTGCCCTGATGGGAGGTAATGTGATCATTTCTTAACAATCCTGTAGGGTAAATTGAAACTTAAATCTCATAACTGCATATTCTGGAGGCAGGATTGGCTACATAGTTTCCATGGCCCAGTGTAAACTGAAATGCAAGGCCCCTTGTTCAAAAATAATTAAGAATTTAAGGACAGTAACAGGAGAACAGTGAACCAAGCATGTGGGCCCTTCTATGTGTGGGACCCAGTGTGACTGCATAGGTTGAATGACCATGAAGCTAACCCTGTCTGGGTGGATGCTAAGCAAGGAGGATGCGGGCATAAAAGGCAAAGGCCTCAAGTTCTGGGGTTCTGTTAGAACAAGGGGAGTATAGCAATTTGGAGGGACCGTAGTAGGGAGGACAGTGAGGCCACAGGGGTAAGTTGGAGCTACATCATAAGAGGCTTATGTGCCAGGCTAAGGGGGCAGGAAGTTATGGAAAGTTTCAGAGCAGAGTGTGGTGACCTCAGATGTTCAAGCTCACTGACGGTCAAGGGCAAAGGACTGACTCAATTGGAAAGGTTTCTTCCAATTGCAATGATCTGTATTTCTAAACATACTCGTTTCTGAGCATTGCTCTGAGCCAAAACTTGGCTTTTTTTTTTCCATCTTGAGTTCCCAGAAAACACTGTGTGTTTTTTTGGGTGGTGACCAATTATATTAGGATTGAGCTTTTCTTAGTCTGGGTTTCCCCGAAAGAAAAGCCTGAGATGTAGATTGGGCATAAGTAGTTTAATTATGGAGTGGTCCAAATAGGCAGAGTGAGAACAAAGGAGAAAAAGAGAGAAAGAGAAGGAAAGGCCAGTAAAAGGTGTATCGTGGAGTGATTTACCACATTGAGTAACTATGATTCAGTTTCACTGGGGACCGTCCGAGGAACCACGCAGAATGCATCACAGAATTGTCACTCTGAAGAACAGGAACCTATAGTATTTATCCACTGACCCCATGCCCTGTAGGGTGAGGGTGCCCTTTATGGGTACAATCTAGCGTGTACTTTGGGGCTATACTTGCCAGTATCTGAAGGGCCCTCATGGCTTTAGATAATATTGGGGGGCAAAAAGAAGTGGGGAGATGATGAAACACAGTTGAGATAGGATACTGGCTGTGTGCTCAGAGGCACCCCTACTGCATAGAAATCAGGTGAGCCTATGGCATTATGGCCTGGGACACATAAACTATTGGTAACAGGCTCCATGGGCCACTGCAAAGTGTCTAAAATTTTCATGGCTCAACCTACTCAAGACTCAGTCTCTGAGGACTCATAGATGAGTGAAAATGTCTTGGGAAAGCAGTTGGTTGTCCTTCCCAATGCCAACCATAGAAGCAGAGTGTGTGTCCTAGATGGGGATAATTTAGAATATAAGTTAGACCAGAAAGCTGCCATGGAGTGTACACTGAGTACCCCCCACATCTCTCTTCCTGTTGGATGCCAGGAATTCTGGCATGGTTCCTCTCTGAGTCCTCTGTGAATGGATTACCTTCTACCCCAAAACATTTAGTGGGAATAGCAGCATAGGAGTGTTGGACTCCTGGCATCATGGGGTTGGAAGGGAGACACATGGCTTTGCCAATGACCAGGTCTGAATCAAAGAACCATGAGTTAATCTTAAGATTATGAACTATGGAGAGGGGCGGCCCTGGGTTTGAATCCTGGTACTTGTCAGCTGTGGGATTTTGGGCAAGTCACTCATCACTCATTTGTCTATATAGCTATTAATCAACTAAGCAGTTACTGAACATTGATTCTTTTCCAGGCATGGAACAAGTTCACCTCGGATTTCTAGGCTAGAGGAGAAGATAGGCAATAAAGGATAGAGAAAAAAGGATAAAAACAAATTGTTACAAGTCTATAAAGATGAATCATATGAAATGGTAGAGTATGATTGGAATGGGGAAGGTGAATAATAGACAGGATAGTAAGGCTGGATTTCTTACTGGAATAAAAGGAGACAACCATGGAAAAAGCAGAGGTAAGAGGTTTCCAGGCAAATGGAACAACATGTGTTAAGGCCAGGAGATATTGAAGAGCTTGCGTATTTGTGGAACCAAGAGGAGGTCAGGTTGACTAGACCATATTAAGTGAGGGGAAGAGAGGCAGGAGATAAAGTTGCAGAGGAGGGCATGGGAGTTAGACCATGGTGGCATTATAGTCCAAGGAAAGAACTTTAGATTTTATATAGCCATAGAAATATTTTAAGCAGAGGAGTGATAGATGTGGTACAAGGTACAATTTTTTTGTTTTACAAAAGACCACTCTCAATAAAGCGAGGTGACCCATTTGGAAGAAGGACAAGAATAGCCATGGGAGGAACAATGAAGAGAATATTGTGATGTTCCAGAGATGACAGTAATATTTGGGATGGAAGGAGATGAATAGATTTGAGGTCTATTTGGGAAGTAGAGTCAACCAGACTTGCTGATAGGCTGGATATCAAGTGGAAAGAGAAGTTTCAGAGATGATTCCCTGGAGAAACTGTGGTGTCATTTACTGAGGTGGGAGGACTGAGTTAAGAACATGTGTGTATATGCGTGTGGGAGACCAGTCAGACATGTTGAGTGTGAGATGTCTATAAGGCACGCAGGTGGAGGTGGCAGTTTGGTTTTGGCTCTTTGAGTCTAGAGAGTTTGGTGACAATGTTTTGGCTGGAGACTAAACTTGGGAATCACTGGCATAGAGATGCTTTTTTGAAAGCCTGCAAAAAGATGTGAACTGTAAAGTAAGGGCAAGAAGACCTTTCTGCAGAGTTAGACATTGCTCAGAAAGGGCAAGTTCCCTCTCCCCTCCTCCATGCCACCTTTCCTTCCATATGGGGACTGGTGGTGGTGGTGGGGCTCTCTGGTGGCTTGCACAAAGGCTGGAGTGAGGGACCTAGCCTTAGATAGAGGAACAGCATAATCTCGGCTCAGCCCTAATTATAGGCTAGTCTTACATAGGCTCCTTATTTCTCAGCAATATGACGCACTGCGTTGTGCTGGATGACTGTCATGAACAAGTTGGACATGGGCCTTTGACACTGAACTCATTTCCAAGTGGAGGCCACATTGATTCATCTTTCTTTCAATGCTGTGAGCTCGAGAGGAGAGGCGGGCCTTAGTGTCAGGAGCCCGAGTCCCACATGCACAGTGACTGCGAGCCCATTTGAATCTGTCGTGACAAAAAGCCTTGGTTGCTAGGAGGAAGGCAGTGGAGAGGCCCCACATAGGCTGTTTGCCAAGGCGGATTAAATACACATTGAAATATGAATCATTGGAGGCCTTTTAAAGACTGTCGCCCGACATATAGAAATCACATTTCTCTTCCAGTGGAAAATGGCAGCAGGTATCAATTGTTAGGGGACACCATGTGAATGGCTGGCAGGCCTTGTGCAGTGCTTTGTTCTATGTGGAACATTTCTATTGCACAATGACAGTGCCTGCAAAATGTCTGCAAATGTACATGGGCAAAACCACACACACACATACCTGGTTATCCATTTGTAGATATTTTAGAGCTTCCTTTGAATTCTTATTAAGAGAGAGGATTCACATGGCTTTAACTGCCTTTGCCTAGCTCCCTAAAGTGTTTCTACTGCCAAAGAGTTTTCAAGCAATCATTATATCAGCTTCAAGCATAATATTCCTTTATGTTAAGTTAAAAATCTTTGTTCTGGTCTCAGACTTGAGTCCAAATTTTGGCTCTGCCACTATGATCTTAAACAAGACGCTTTAACTTTCTAGATCTTACACATTTCCTTACATATAAATGGTAATGATAATATACTATCAGAATGTACAGAACTATTGGGAGTGGTAAGGGGTTTAATGCCCAAAGCACATTTAAATAGCACAGAGCTTGGGACATGATAGGTACTCAGTAAGTGCTGTCTGCTCTTGCATCCCAAGCCTTGACTTTCAGATGAGTTGACAGAGGTCACTAAGTTTAACTGAGTCAGCCAAAGTCACATAGATGCTGTGTTAGGGGCTAAATGTTTGTCCCCAACCCATACTCCCTGCCCACCATCCCAATTCAATATGTTGAAGCCCTAATCCCAAATGTGGTAGTATTTGGAGTTAAAGCCTTTGGGTGGTCATTGGAGTTAGATTAGGTCTTGAGAGTGGGAACTCATGATGGGATTAGTGGCTGTATAAGAAAAGGAAGAGAGCTCTCTCTCTATCTGTGTCTGAGCTCACACATGGAGGAAAGGACATGGAGGACAGAACAAGAAGCAGGCTATCTGCAAGCCAGGAAGAGAAGCCTTATCAGGGGCTGAATCAGCCAGCACCTTGGTCTTGGACTTTCCAGCCTCCAGAACTATGAGAAGCGAATCTCTGTGATTGAAGCCACCCAGTCTATGGTGTTTTGTTATGGTAGCATGAGTGGACTAAGACATATGGTAATTCCCAACTGGAGCCCATATTCTAGAGCCAAATTTAGGTGCAAATCTGAGATAAGCCCTAGAAATAGGCTCAAAGCATCCAAAGGCATAAAGCAAGCTAGGAAGTGGGCCTATACTTTGCTTCCTTCTAGTCTTTCTTCTTGGTTTCCATGGGATTTTGGGTGGAAAGAGAAATAGTTTCCTGACCCAATGTCAAAGTGTCCAGATTACAAAGAGTGGGTATGACCTTTTCACTCAGAGTCAATATACATTTGATTCATATTTATTTTTTCATTCATTCATTCATTCTTGTAGAGCATTTTCATTCAACCTTAAATCACTCAGCACTCTTTGAGCACGTACTCTGTGCAGGATCTTTGCTAAAGAAGTGAAATGCAAACTTGCAAACTCTCTGGGTCAGTGGAGATCTGCACAGCGTGTTCAGGGCATGAGGCCTTTCCTCCCCATCTGCTCTCCTCCCAAGTGCTGGCACCAGACACACACTGGATCTCATCATGGTACTCATCTGGCTCCAGCCCACAGCCTCTGGAGGGTGAGTATTCCAGGGCCTATTCCCCATGCCCAGTCTTGTCCATCTACAGCTCACGGCCCCTTCCTCCATCTCCAAAGCCAGCGATGTTGTGTGTTTCTGACTCATTTGTAGTCACATCACTTTCCAACCCAGCCAGGATAGGTTCCCCACTTTTAAGGATTCGTGTGACCAGACTGAGCCCACCTGGATAATCTCCCCCTTTTAAGGCCCTTAACCTTAATCCCATCTGCAAAGTCCCAAAAGGTAACATATTCACAGGTTCCAGGGTTAGGGCCTGGGCATCTCTGGGGGTGCATTATTCTGCCCACCACTGTCTCTCGGCCCATCTCTGGGTAGGGCCAGCACCACTTGATGGGTTCACAGCATCTGTTACTGGGCTCCGGCAGGCCTGCAGGAGGGTTTTATGTTCCAAGCTAAGAAGGGCAATAAGTTGAAGTTCAGTTTCAGCACAATGGATGAAGGCTCTCCAGTCAATCAAATTATAGTTCAATCAGTTCATTTTAATCACTCCTCTGGAGAGAAGTAAAACCCTGTGTTGAGGAATACACAGCAATTTTATTGATGACAAGTTTAATTGTTTCGTTTTTCCTTACTGTCTCTGACACAGTTGACTTTTAATCAGTGGGAGCTGAAGTTCTAATGAAGTAAAGCCCACTTCTCTGCCGTTCACAACTAGCTGGAAATAATTGGGCTGAGACTCCCATCCAGACACTGCAGAGCCACTGGCATTTTCCTGAAAACTGGGCTTAATTGCTTTGCTGATGTTGTTAAGTAGTCCTGAGGGGGTGGAAGTAGTAACACTGCCCACATATGCTGGGAAACAATACCCCAAAATCTCTTAAAAGGGTCCTCAAAGCCTGTCCAACTGGTAGCGAGGAAGAACAAATGAAATGGAGTGGGTTTTCTGCAGGCAGAGCCCCGGAAGTGACATGCAGGAGCTGTGACACAGACGGCCACAGCTGGGTCCAGAGCCACTTCGGTATCAACATCTACAACTTCTTTCCTTCCCCTGAAAGCTAAGCAGGATTCCGAGTGCAGGTGCGAGCATGTGAGTGTGTTCACCTGTGTCTGTGTTCTGCCAGAGGCTTCCAAGGAAGGCATTGGGGTTTTAGGAGCAGGTGGCTGGCTCTGGCCTCTGAAGGAGAGGGCTCATGAGGGCAGGGCTGGAGACTGCAAGTGGCCAGTGTCTCAACCCTGAGTGGATGTAGAGGATTGTCTGGACTGGAGAAATTCTAGAGTCCTGGAGTCAAGGCTTGAAAGAAGCAGAGAGATTCATTCCCTCCTTATTTTGCACCCCGCCCCCCCAAACCAATTTAACTTCACTTGATGGGATGACAATGATAATATTAACAACAGCTCTTAGCTTGTGCTCACTTACTATGTGGGCAGATATTTGGGCTAAAGACTTTAAATATGCTCTCTTTTATTCCTCATGAAACCCAATAAATCAAGGGCTCTTATTCTCCTCTATTACAAATAAAGAAATCAGAGCTTTCTCATATATAAAACTAGCCCACAGCCACCGAGTTGTAGGATTTGAACCTAGAGCTGCAGGACACCAGAACCAGCTCTGCAAGCCCCCATACTATATTTTCAGCCACCACAACATCGTTAAAAATAGATCATTTTTTTTCCGTTTTTAAAATTGAGGTATAGTCAGTTTACAATATTGTGTCAATTTCTGGTGTACAGCACAACACTTCAGTCATACATGAATATACATATATTCATTTTCATATTCTTTTTCACCATAAGCTAGTATAAGATATTGAATATAGTTCCCTGTGCTATATAGTATAAACTTCTTTATCTATTTTGTATATACCAGTCATTATCTGTAAATCTTGAACTCCTGGTTTATCCCTTCCTTCTCCCTTCCCCCATGGTAACCATAAGTTTATTTTCTATGTCTGTGAGTCTGTTTCTGTTTTATATGTAATTTCATTTGTCTTTTTAAAAAAATAGGTCATTTAAATTAAACATTTGCTATGTTCCAGGCCTAGTACTAAGCACTTTCTATATATCATCTCACCTAATCTCAAAAGCAACCCTAGGAGGCATGTTCCCATTTTGAGAATAAAAATAAGGGAATTGAGGTCTAGAGAGGGACACTAACAAAGACCACTCAGCTGGGACTGTAGCGTGGGTCTGGCTGTTTTGAGAACATGTGTGTTTACGGAAAGCACACTGCTGGAGAAAGAGTCCAGGCCTGAATGGGAACTAAGATTTGTGTTCTCTCGATCCATCCAAACCTGAGATTCTTTAATTCTGTGGTTTTGGATCTGGATGAGATGGGTCAACATGGGGGCATCTCTTTAACCATCAGAGAAAAGGAAAAAAGAAAAACAGAGTCCAACAACGGTGGTTTTGGAGACCTGAGTTTGATTGTTGCCTCTGACACCAGTCTGGAGAAAATAATTTATCTTCAGTAAGCCTCCATTGTATTGCCTGAAATGGGCTATTGTGAAGATTGAGAGATTGTATTTATTCTTTTGTTCTAGAAATTTTTACTGAGCTTCTAGTCTATGTCAGGAACCGTCCTAGGTCCCAGGAATGCAGCAAGATGCAAGGCAGGTAAGGTCTTGTGGAACTCAGATTCTCACTGAAAAGTCAGATCATAAACAAGTAAGCAAATCAATAAATAGGAGAATTCTTGCTTGTGATCAGTACTACAAAGAGCACTATGCAGAGGGTAACGCCTAGGAGTGGTGGGGAGTGTGGATGGGCAGGAAAGGCCTCTAAAGAGAAGATAAGGGACACGCATTATTTGCAGGAGCCAATTATACAGGCATCTTAGGGAGTAGCTTGTTAGGGAAAGGTAGCAAAACGTGCAAAGATCTCAAGGCAGGAATAAGCTGGGCTTGTAGAACAGGAAAAGAGGCCAGTGTGGCTGGAGTGTCATAAATGAGGGGGAAGAGGTTGAGAGGGATGCAACGAACAGATCGTGCAGGACCTGGAAGAACAGGCTACAGAATTTGAATTTAGTTCTAACTGCAGTTGGAATCTATTCCAGGGTTCCTAACAGAAAAAAAGGCAACCTTCTATTTACTTTTGTAAAAGGGTATTTTTGGCTGGTTTAAGGGAGTAAGTTTAGAAATAGAAAGATCAGGTAGGAAGCCCCCACTGTAGGACATCCTGAGGTCTCAACAAGTAATAGATTGTTATAATAATTACCATCCCCAAAAGGAGTTAGCACCTGAGAAGATAAATGGTTAAATTTATAGGTAGCAAGAGGAAAAAAAATGTAAGATGAGCATTTTTAGAGACAAGTGTTCATGAATCATTATGTTTCTTAATGAATTGAGAAGTGGTGAATGTGGAAAACAGAAAAAGAAGGAGCCTGGATGATAATGATGAAACACGAGTAATTGATCAGCCTATTTGTTTACAGCAATTATGACTGTATGATTGCCGAGTCATTTCAATAAATAACAAAAAGGGCCTTAGAATGGATGAATCTGGGAGATGAAAGAACCTTGTCCTTAAATTCCTACTATCCAGACAGGATCTCAGCATTTGCCTGTACAGTTCCCAGACTGCATTGTTGATGTCTCTGAGTTAGAAAGAGCAGATAAATAAACTTGTGAAAAAGGTTATGTGAAGGGTGTGTGTGTGTGTGTGTGTGTGTGTGTGTGTGTGAGAGAGAGAGAGAGAGAGAGAGAGAAATTCTCACCTTATCCCAAGCCATGGTGGTACTTTTATTTGAATTATTTTTTCTTCTGCTTTTAGGTAACAAAGGGTGAATTAAAATACAATAAAAAATTACGTGTGCCTGGCGGGGGGAGTGAAAAGAAGAATGACGTCTTCCTGGCATTTGTTTCAAAGCTGTAGAGTGCCTTGACAGCATCGAGAGAGATTTTTCTCCTTTAAACTAGGTTTTGGAAAATGTGCTTCATTTAAGCAAATCGATATCTTTAATTTCGGCCAGGTGCTCTGGATTTAGTGCCCGATTTCCAGGGACACATAGGAAGAGTCAAGCCTCATAACTTTGCATAGTTTCTGTGAAAAGGAAGCAGAAGATCAAGAGAGACTAAGTGGTTATTTTCAGGAATAATTTAACTTTCTTCTCCTTCTTGGTAGAATACGGACTGCTTGTGAAGTCATAGTGCAGTGAAGAAAAATAAAGGAAGGAAGGGGGTAGGGAGTTTTAATTGTGGAGAATGTAGCTGTAAATATTATGGCCTGAGAAAACCTCGCAGAGAAGGTGACATTTGAATAAAGACATGCAGGAGATGAGGAGGCAGCCAGGTAGAAATATGGGGGAAGAGGAGCCCAAGCAGAGAGAGCAGAAAGGGCAAAGGCTCTGAGACTGGGGCAGGCTTGGGTGTTTGGGGGAGTCGCAGTGTGGCTGGAGTGGAGGGAGAAAGTAAGAGTGTCTGGATCATGTGGGGCTTTGTGGTTCATTTGGAGGAATTTTGCTTTCACCCTGAGTGACATGGACGCTCTCACTTGAGGGTTTTGAACAGAAAAGTGTTGTGATCTACCTTGCTTATTAACAGGATCTCTCTGAGGTTCTGTTGAAAATATCCTGAAGGGGAGCAAGGTGGAATCAGGGAGAACTGAGGGATCATGGTAGGCTGGACCAAGACTTGATTCAGTGGAAGTGGCAAGAAGTGTAAGATCTGGTTGTTTTGTTGAGCAAATAAGATTTGCTGATGGGTTGATTGTGGGATATGAGAGAAAGAATAGAGTTATTGATGACCCCCGGGATTTTGGCTGAAGCCAACAGAACAGAGTTGCCATTTATGGGTATGGGGAAGATTGTGGGAGGACCAGGCATGGGGACCAGAGATCAGGAGTCCATTTGGGTCATGTTAAGATTGAAATATCTTTTATATATACAAGGGGAGATGTTATAGAGACATTTGGATGGATATGACTGAAGTTCAGGGTAGAGGTCCAGGTTGGAAATACAAATTGGGGAGTTGTCAACATTTAGCTGATGATGGAAAATCATGAGACTATATAAGCCCATCAAAGGACTGAGGATGTATATTAAAGAGAATAACTTTAAAACTGTGCCCAGGGACCTCCCATTTTTGAATTTCATTGTTTTAATTATGGGAAAATTAAGAAGATGAAGAAGCAAATGAAAGAAAAAACTGCTAATCCCAGCTTCCATACTGGATTTACATTACTGCAAGTGCTTCACTTGCCAGGTGTCTGTCTGTCCATCCATCCACCCAACCATCATACCTCTCTGTTTCATGGTATGTGTGAAAGAACATTGACAATTTTACAAAGTTGGGATCTCAAATGAGTTTTGTCTCTAGTAAGCTATTCACCTGGCCACCTGACTTCCTTGGCCTCAGTCTCCCTGTTAGTCAACTGAGAGTATTGAGCTATGAGGTCTCTAAAAGCTTGCCTACTCTGATGTTCTGTGGTTTTAGAGATATCAGAAAAACTGGGGAGTCCGTATTTGAGTTGTCTCACTTGGCTCCAACTGGATAAATATGGCAAGAGTTGCTCTTTGCTTCTTGCTACTTCATTTATTCCTGACTGCACGAAAAGTCACACATTCAAAATACTATCAATCCTCTAAGTCCACTGTCTCTAGGTTCCCAAATTCCTTTCTTTCCAAATTCCTTGAGCTTCCCTCTGCTTTGAGGATGACTTTGCTGTACTGAGGTGCTGACACGTAGATGTTGGAAGTTTTGCTGAACAGGCAGTTTGGGGAGCAGAGTGTCAAACTGTCCAGGGGCAGAGCACGGGCAGTTCTCATTGGGACCACTTGCTGATGGACTCTTGCCAGTTGGCTCATCTCTTCTTGTAATATTGTTATTTTAGAGACAAGGAAAGGCCAGCAGGTTTAAAAAAATATGTATCTCAGAAGTTGTCTTTGTCATCAGTCAAGTTGTGACAGCCCTTATCCATATGCATAACAGAATACTAACTTGCCTCTAAGTTTGACCTCCTGGTGTCTTTTTTGGGTGAGAAGCTGGTTCTTCCACAGATGTAGACCAAAGACCCTTAGCTCTATTCTGTCCTAAATATCTGACCAGGTTTAAGGCTCTAAGAACTTAGAGTTGGGGGCCCTTCCTGGGAACTTCATATCATTTCAGGTTCACTCTCTGATCTTTCCATTAACTGTCCTCTGCCCATCAAGCCATCTGCTCATTGCTACTACAAATTATTAACACAGATGACCACACCCAACATCTGGATAGATTAATCTTAGCCTGGGTCATCTTGATGACTCCAGTTATCGGTAATGTGTTTGAAGCTTTGGCATAGACCAAGGAAGGAGTACCTAACATTGGCCATTGGCTTCTAGGCAGATACTGGGCCTCTGGCCATGAACATCTTTATTTATGATCTTCCTTTCAACTCTCTCAGGCAAAGCAGTTGTCATAATAGAGTAGGTGAAATTTATTTTGGTCTTGGCAAAGGAATATTCCCCTTCCCCTGGCTTTCCTCTTCTTTCTCCCTCTTTCTTTGACATTATTTGTCAAATGATCCAAAGGTAATTTTTAATATCTTTACATCACACTGAAGCTAAGTTCTGTTTGGGTTATTAATGATTAAATATCTTCTAGTCATCCACCTGCACAGTCTGTAACAAATTATCCAAAAAAGGAGATTAATTCCATTACAACTTTGAATAAAAAAATGACAAGAGAATGCCCTGCAGTCTTTAGAACTGAGCAGTTACATCAAAAACCTCCCATATATCTGGGAAATTGTTGGTTTTATGGAAAGTACCTGAATCTCTCCTTCAAAGGTCATTTAGCAGGTATTTATTGAGGCTTTGTGGCATATTAGCCTGGTGTGGGGTGCTGCACAACTCAGTTAATCCTCAGAATCACATAGGGAACTTGGCAGAAATGCTATGCTCACTTTAGACCCACTGAATCAGGACTTTTGTGAGTGGAGCCTAGGAACAGGCATTTTTGGAAGACTCTCCAAGAAATTCTGATGCAGCCAGAGTACAAAACTGCTTTGAAATCTCTGCGGTGGAGGATATAAGAAAAGGAAAGGCAGATTCCTTGCCCAAAGAGGGTTTATAATCTCAGAGGGTCCTAGGACTTACCCAGGATAAATTATCAAATAATAAAGGCCATCAAAGGTTTCGGGTGAATGAGCTTGCTTCTTAGTGAAATAATAAAAGTATGTTTTGTAAATTATGACAACTATAGATGTTGAGTCGATATTAGAAACAGGCTGTTCGGAAGGGAAAGTAAGACTTGGGATGGCTTCATAGGTGATGAATGAAACCACCCCTTAAATCCAGGTAGGAGTAATAAGTGGTTAAAGTTTTGATTGTCCAAGGGCTTGAAGAATGAGATTTTGATAGATCTGTTTATCTATCTATTTTAATCTATCTATCTATCTATCTATCTATCTATCTATCTATCTATCTATCTATCATCTATCTAATTTATCTAGCTTTGGTTTATTAAGTTGGCTTCAATTTTATTATTAGTGGTCTTTCTAGCACATATGAGGTGGATAAGGTCAGGCATTCTGGATATGAGTCCTGGCTCAGCTTTGCTAGCTTCTTGACTTTGAATAAGTCTTTCTTCCTCTCTAAGTCTCAGTTTTCCCAACTGTGAAAGAGGAAATTGGATTTGACGACTTGTAAGGTTACTCCAAAGTTGTATGAAAATAGAAGAGTCCATTTCCCTGCTTTAGCAAGGACAGTTTAGTGGCCATGGTGGAATCCTTCTTTCACATTGAAGGACCCAGAAGGACCTTCAGTCCTCATCCTGAATATTAGCTCCCATTTATCAAAGACTGAGTTTGGGAAAGGTATAAGAGATTTGGCTGAATGTTAATTGAGCACAGACTAAACTATAGAAGGTTATTTGCTCTAAAAAGACTAAATACCAGCTTCGAGTTCTTTTTGGCATCATCTGAATCTTTCTCTCAGAAGCGGATGCAGGGAGCAAAAATACTACTATCTTGGGTAATAATAGTGGGTGGATGTTGTAATTAATTTGTAAGATATTTTATTTATTATTATCCACAGCAATAAAGAGGGCATGTCATTTACAAATAAGGGTTTATCGAGCACTTATTATTGGGAGGCTCCATGCTAATTCAAACCAGCATATATACCCCAAGTTGGAATGCTCTGGAAATAGTCTTTGTTGCAATCTGGCTTGTCTCATCATGTCAAATAGACAAATGGTAAAAAACCAGCTTGTATTCCCTGAGCCACCAGACTGATGACTTAGGTTGTTGGTGGTAAGGAGGTGGGTGGTTGGGTGGGTGTTGGGCCATTTTCTTTAGCATCTTCAGTATGGGCCATGCCCAGCAGCCCATTCATGCCTTTGGTCCTGTGATCCATACACTAGAAAGGATCTTTTTGCATGGTCAAACCCATCCATTCCTTATCAATTAAAACCTGCATCCTCCAAGAAAGCTTCCATGGCTCATCTTATTCCCCCTGTCTTCGGTCCAGCTGTACCTTCTGCTATTCACTGAGCACTTAGTGGGTGCCAGGCACTGTGTGCTAAACATTCATCTCTGTAACATTACCCTACCTACGATGGAAGCACTAGGATGTTACTCACATTTGGCAGAAAAAGAAGTTTAGGGACATTAATCCACTTGTTTGAGATCCCACAGCTATTAGGAGGTGGGAACAAAATTGAAACCCAGGTCAGTGTGGGTTTTGGCCTCTTCATTCTCCTTCACTTTTTAGTTGGATCCTCATTTGCCTCATAACAACTTGGCATCTTAAGTTTGTACTGAGCCTGACCCATAGCAGTCTCTTTCTTAGTAAATGTTTGTGGAGTTCATTGTAGGTGGTCCATTTGGTTACCATCCAGCTGGTGCCTGGCTTTGAGGGCTGGAAGAAGAATGACTGGAAGTCCATGGAGGTCCATGCCCCTTCTCTCTCCCACCAGCATTACCAGTGAGTTCTCCCCAGCTACCCATTGAGAAGAAGCCTGAGGAACCAAAGCATCAGCTCCTAAATACAGAGAATACCTGCCATTTAATAGAAAGCAAATGATTACTGTCTTTGTGTGTAATAAAGAGGGTGGGCAGGAAAAGTAGTGATCATTTCTCTGAGTGAAAAATAAAAGACATCAGTGCTCACTGGAAAAATTATCCTTTTTCTATAGAATTAATCTAATCATCTAAAGAAAATTTTACTTATTGGGGACCAATTATTCTAATGATTTAATAATCTCTCAATCTTTTTACCAAATGAAAGAAAGACAACCCTATTATGGAAAGGAAATTAGCTTCACATATTAGAAGACTGGGTACAGGTCCTTTGAGCCATGGACTTTCTAGCAGATATTTATGATTTGATTCTACGCAACTACAAAGCATCTGTGGACAGGTTGCCTTAAAGATCACTGCTTTCCCAGCAACTGCAAAGATGATGAAGAGTAACACTTTAGATATTATGCATTTGCTGTTCAGTTATTGCTAATTTTTTGGAATCTGGGGATGTTCAGTTTCCAGAAATAAGATGCAATATTACAAGGACACAAGGGGTTCATTTTCAGCACTATTTATACAAATTTAAGGATTTGATGCAAAAGCAAGTTAGAAAATGCATCCTTAGAGTTTGATTATGTGCACAGGGAAACAACCACCTCAAACCTGCTAGATTTTTGCTTGTTCTGTGTTTGCCACAGAAATGAATGCTAGACCAATTGTGCATTAGCAGCTTGAAAAATGTACTGGGGCTTTATTTTGCATTCAAGACAAATGATGTCTCATTTGTTTTGCATTTAAAGTAGGAACGTTGCATCAATAACCCTGGCCTAACCTCACCCGGTACCTGCAAAGGGAGATGGGAAGGCCAGCATAATTGAGTATGTGGCTTCACCTCTAAACAAGGGACAAGGGCAAATGTAGTTTTACCCTTGTGAGGGGTTTCTGGAAGGAGACAATACTTTTTTCTTTTAAGGGTAGCTACATTCCTTGGTTGAATTCTGTGGCTTTGTGATGCAGGCCAACAATTTAAAAAGTGGACTTGAAGCCATGGTGACAGCAGAGAGGCTGTCACTAGCCACAAAGAATCTGGACCTGGTGCAGTGAAGCTGAGGATGTTTCACGTGCATGACATTTGGTCACAGATGATCTCTCCACACCCTGTGACAGCACTGTTAGGTAAGAAGAAACATGGCTTGGTATCCCCTTCAGGCAAATAAAGACCTGGGACCCAGAGAGTTAAAGGGACTTGCTTGCAGTCAGGAAGCATGTGTTGGGGAGCCTGGGTGGAGCTCTCTGAATTAGTGCAGGGATCATGTTGCTAGAACCTCCATGCCTCCACTCTGCTTTCCCTGACAATGGTAGTAGCCTTTCCTTACCCTACTTTACTTAGAGCATGGTTTTTACTCTTTTTTTTTTTAAATCAAAGCTCAATGATCCTGAATTTCTAGTGTCCTGGGTAAAACCTAATAAAGTGAAATCAAGCATTAAGGTGTGGTGGTTGGACGACCTGGTAGCTAGGCTCTGGAGTTAGGAGCAGGGCAGAACTAAAGTTGCCTCCTGTGTGATCTTAGGCAAGACACCAACTTCTCTGATCTTGGTTCTTTCATCATTGAAATGGAAATATGAGTATCCTCCACTGTATCTCTTCATGCCACTTCACTTTTATAAAAGACCTACATTAGTACCTGTTTTCACTAACTGGAAGACATCTGAAGAAGATTTTTTGCTTTTACAAAAGGTGAAAAAGCAGAAATTGCTTCTTCATTTTATACCATTTTGGTTTACAAAAGGTTTCATAGGAATGCTCTACTTCTGGATATGGACAGGAACCTGTGATAACACATTATCTTGGATGAAGTAGAATGACATACATTAAGTATACAGTAGTCAACCATTGTGAGCCCCCAGTTCATATTGTGATGATTGTCTTTGATGGCTTAATCTAAAGGGATTTGACTGAAGACAAAATTATGGTGAAGGCAACTTTTGGGGTGCTGTTGGAATGCTCCTGTGATATTTCATGGGTAGCTGTTTCTTTCTACTTCAGCTGAGGCACAGAAATAGAATTTTGCAATAGGGAAGATTGTTGGGGGTCCTTGTTTGACCCAACTTCGTTTTGTAAATGGGCTCATTGAGGCCTAGAGACAGGAAGGGACACACAGAATGTAAGTGAAGAAAAGAAAGGAGAAATAAGCAGAGTGGAAATATGACATATGGGATAAAGTCCAGAGCCACAGTGCACAGGCTGGATGTGCACAGGGGCACTGGGCTGAGAAGTGAGCAGTTCTTACCTCCTCCGGGGGCTGAGTGCCTGGACAGTGTATAAAGGTGTCACATGAGCTGGTGGAGACTTGCAGGCTATCCTTCCTAAAGTCAGCAAACTTGGGATCTAGGCTCTGCTGGGGTGATATCCTTTCTTTGGGATATTTCAGTTTTCTTTTTCACTAAATAGAGTATGGTTTCCTCACTGCTCTCAGAGCTGCTGCAGCATTGAGTGAGATAATGGATGTAAAATATGCATGGTACATTGTGAAATGCCTAGGCTGTCTTCCGCTAGTCCTGGAGCCTCCTCTTTCTCTGGACTTCATTCAGTGCCTCTTCTATTTTCCCTCAAGCCTAATCAAGTTAGGTTTTCATCCTGGCCTGCCTCTGATTTTGAGATTGCCTGCTTACCTCTGCTACCTCAGTATTCAAGTCTGTCCTACACACATTTGGTAGCTTCATCAGTGAGAACTCTTTGGATAAAGTGTCAGAAAACCAACTCAAATTGGCTTGAGTCAGTGGGAAAGGGGGAAACATTTTCTAATTCATGAGACTGAGAAGTTCAAGGGTAGTGTGGCTTAAATTCTGACTCTCAGTTCTGCTTTCACTTTTTTTTTACTTCATTTTTCAAGGAGCCTCTCCCCACGTGGTGGCCAAGAGATGTGTCTGGTAGCCTTCGGTTTGTATTCGATCCACAAAAGTCCCAGGATTGAAACTCATTGGACCAATGTTAGTCACACGTCTTGTTTGAACCAATTACTGTGACCAGGATAATGGAATAGGCTAAGATGAGTGATGTTTACCCCTCTGGAGTAGATTTTAGGATCATCTGCCCCTATGCTATATGAACTGAGTGGTGTGTGTGTGTGTGTGTGTGCGTGTGTGTGTGTGTGTGTGTGTGTTAGAGAGAGAGACAGAAAGCTAGAGAGACAGAGACAGAGATAGAGATATGGAAAGATTCCTCCAAGGCTAGAAATTTGCTTAAAATAAAAAAAATTTAAAACATTTTAATGACCTGAAAGCCTCCAAAGAAAACTAAATTTATTGACTAGATAAACTGAACAAAAGATAGAAAATGAGTGTCTATTATGATTTTCTCCTACAGATTGGCCTCTGTCCTGACAGAATCAGATCTCATGCTGGCACTGGTCTTTCTTCTTCCTCTTTTTAAATTGCTCTCTTCCAGGCTCTTTGATCCCTGCTTCTCCCCACCTCTGCCCCTCCTTCTCTTCAGGCTCCTGGGTAAGAACAGAAGACAGATGGCTAAGGCAGGTGTCCAGCTGACTTGGTTCCCTGCAGGGTGCCTCCCTCTCTGCTGGGGAGACCAAGACCTCCATGGAAATCTCTGATATCAGTACCAGGAACTGTTTCACCCACCCTCTGTCTGGATCCCCAGTACTGTTCTGGTGTTTCAGTTTCTATCTCAGTGTCTCGAACCTACTCTGTGGTCCCAACTTTAACAAACATTTTTCCACTCATCATTTCCTCCCAGTTACCATCTGGATGCTCTGTTCCCATCGCAGCAAAATTGTTCATGTATTCTGGATATTAATCCCATATCAGATATATGAATTGCAAATATTTTCTCCTATTCTGTGAATTGCCTTTCTGCTCTGTAGATAGTGTTTCATGAGTGACAAAATTTAAAAATTTTCATGAGATCTTATTTGTCCATTTTGTCTTTTGTTATCTATGCTTTTTGCATCATATCCAAGAAATCATTGCCAAATCTAATGTCATGAAGTTTTTGCCTCATGTTTTCTTATAAGAGTTTGTATTATTTTAGGTTTTACATCCATTTTGACTTAATTTTTAAATATGATATTAGCTAACGATCTGACTTCATTCTTACACATGTGGATGTACAGTTTCCCTGAGGCCATTTGTTAAAAAGACTGTCCTTTCCCCCATTGAATGGTCTTGGCATCTTTGTCAAAAATTACTTAATCATGTAAGTAAGGGTTTATTTCTGGGATCCCTATTCTATTCCATTGATCTGTATGTCTGTTTTTATGCTAGTACCACATGTTTTCAATTACTGCAGCTTTATAGTAAGTTTTAAAACCAGGAAGTGTGAGTCCTCCAGTTTTGTTCTTTATTTTTCAAGATTACTTTGGCCATTTGGGTCCCTTGAGAATCCATATGAATTTTAGAATAGGTTTTTCTAATTCTCTAGAAAATTTCATTGGAATTTTGACAGTGATTGCATTAAATCTGTAGATCACTTTGAGTAGTATTGACATTTCAACAATATTAAGTCTTCCAATCCATAAACTTGGACTGTGTTTCTATATATTTATATCTTATTTTGCTTCAGTAATGTTTTTTAGTTTTCATTGTACAAGTCTTTCACCTCCTGAGTTAATTTCTAAGTATTTTATTCTACTCAATGCTATTGCAAATGGAATTGCTTTTATAATTTTCTTTTCAGATTGTTTATTAGTGTAAAGAAATATAATTAATTTCTGTGTGTTGACTTTGTATTCTGCTCTTTTGTTGAATTTATTTATTAGTTCTAATTTTTTTTTTTTTTGGTATCTGTAGGGTGATAGACAGGTAGACAGATAGATAGATAGAAAGTCGTATTATCTGCAAACAGGGATAATTTTACTTATTCTTTTTTAATTTGAAGGCTATTTATTTCTTTTTCATGTCTAATTGCCCTAGACTTTCAGCACAATTTGAATATATGTGATGAGAACAGACATCCTTGTCTTGTTCCTGATCTCAGAGGGAAAGTTTTTGACTTTCTCCATTAAGTATAGTGTTAGCTGTGAGTTTTTCGTAGATGCTGTTTATGAGATTGGTGAAATCCTCTTCTATTTCTAATTTGTTGAGTGTTTGTTTTATCACTCAGAGGTGTTGGATTTTACCAAATGCATTTTCTATATCACTGAGATAATCATTTGCTTTTTTTCCTCTTTATTCTGTTAATATGGTATATTACATTGATTGATTTTTGTAATGTTACGCCATCTTTGTATTCCAGGAATAAATTCCACTTGGTCATGTTGTATAATCCTGTCAATATGTTGCTGAATTCATTTTGCTAGTATTTTATTGAAGAATTTTGTTTCAATGTCCACAGGGATGTTGGTCTGTAGTTTTTCTTTTCTTTTTTTTTTTTAAATAGTGTCCTTGTTCGGCTGTAGTATTAGGGCAATGTTGGTTTCATAGCCAGGTTAGAAAGTATTCCCTCCTCTTAAATTTTTTGGAAAAGTTTGAGAAGGACTGGTATTCTTCTTTATTTGATAGAACTCTTAACGAAGCCATCAGGCCCAGGACTTTTTTTCTTTTTGGGGAGATTTTTTATTATTGACTTAATCTCTTTACTTGTAATAGATCTATTCATATTTTCTATTTCTTGGTGATTCAGCCTTTGTAGATTTTGTGCTTCTAGGAATTTGTCCTTTCCACATAGGTTATCCAATTTGTGGGTGTACAATATTCATGATATTCTTTTATAATCTTTTTTTATTTCTGTAGACTCAATAGTAATGTTCCCACTTTAATTTCTGATTTTAGTAATTTGTCTTCTCTCTTTTTTTCTTACTCCATTGAGCTAAAGTTTTGTCAATTTTGCTGTCTTTTTGAAGAAACAACTTTTGGTTTTATTTTTTTTCTCTGTGGTTTTTCTATTCTCTTGTTCATTTATCTCAGCTAATCTTTATTATTTACTTCCTTATGCTAGTTTTGAGTTTAGTTTGTTCTTCTTTTTCTAGTTCCTTAAGTGTAAATTTAGATTGCTGATTTGAGATCTTTCTTGTTTTTAATATAAGTTTTTATAACTATACATTTTCCCTTTAGCACAGCTTTTGCTGCATCGCTGTAAGTTTTGGTATGTTGTGCTTTCATTTTTATTCATCTCTAAGTATTTTCTATTTCCCCTTGAGGCTTATTCTTTCATTCATTGGTTGTTTAAAAAGTCTGTTGTTTTAATTGCTTAATTAAATTAAATTATTGTTTAATTTTGTAAAATTTCCAGTTTTACTTCTGTTTTTGATTTCTAACTTCATCTCATTGTGGTCAGAGAACATACTTTGTATGATATCTCTCTTTTAAAATCTCTTGAGACTTAATTTATGACCTAACATATGGCCTATCCTGGAAAATGTTCCATGTGCACTTGAGAAGAATGTGTATGCCATTGTTGTTTATAGACAGAGTGTTCTATATATGTGTTATATCTATTTTGGTTTATTTTGTTTTTAAGTTATCTATGTCCTTACTTATCTTCTATCTCATTGTCTTATCTATTATTGTGAGTAGGGTATCAAAGTTCCCAAATATTATTGTGGAACTATTTATTCTCCCCTCAATTGTTAGTTTTCACTTCATGTATTTTGATGACCTGTCATTAGGTGTATAAATGTTTACAATTGTGATAACTTCTTGCTGTATTGAAATTTTATTAATATATAATGTTCTTTGTTGTCTGTTGTAAGCTTTTTTTGCTTTGAAATCCATATTATCTGATGTTAGGATAGCCACTCCTGCTTTCTCTTGCTTTCTGTTTTCATGGAATATCTTTTTCCATCCTTTTGCTTTCAATCCATTTGCATCTTTGAATCTAAAGTGAGTCTCTTGTATATGTATTTGGATCATGTGTTTTCATTCATTCTGTCAGCCTCTGTATTTTGACTGGAGAGTTTCACCCATTTACATTTAAAGTGGTTATACTAATCCCCCCTTATCTGCAGAGAAGATGTTTTAAGACCCCCAGTGTGTACCTGAAACCCCAGGTAGCACTGAAACATATATACTATGTTTTTCCCCCAGTACTAATGGGTGAATAGTGTATATAGCACGGATACACTGGACAAAGGGATGGTTCACATCCTGGGTGGGATAGAGCAGAATGGCATATGATTTCATTATGTTACTCAGAATGGCATGCAATTTAAGACTTATGAATTGTTTATTTCTGGAATTTTATATTTAATATTTTTGGACTGCTTTTGACTTGGGTAATTGAAACTGTAGAAAGCAAAACCACAGATAAGATGGGGCTACTTTATTGATATGGAGGAAATTTTGTCATTTTTCCCATTTGTTTCTACATGCTTTATATATATTTTTTGTCCCTCATTCCTACATTACTGTCTTCTTTTGTATTTAGTAGATTTTTTGGTAGTGAAATGCTTAAATTCCTTTTTCATTTCCTTTTGTGCACATTCTCTGGCTATTATCTTTGTGGTTACCATGGAGATTACATTTAACATCCTAAAGTTGTAACAGTTTAATTAGAATTTATACCAGCTTAACTTTAAAATATAGAAAATTTCTGCTCCTTTACAGCTTTGTGCCCTCTTTCAGTTTGTTGATGTCATAAAATAACATCTTTATACATTGTGTGCCCAAAAAATAAACAAATAATTCTTTTAGATGCATTTGTCTTTTAAATTTTGTAGAAAACAATAATATAAAATTAATATTTGTTTTTAAATTTACTAGTCTCTTAAATCATGCAGAAAACAAAAAAGTACATTTACAAACTATCATTACAATAACACTAGCTTTTATAAGCCCATGTATTTACATGTATTGATATTTTTATTTCTCCATATGGCTTTGAGTTACTGTCTATTATCCTCTCATTTCACCTTGCCAGACTCCCTAGATCATTTCTTGCAGGGCAGAGCTAGTGGTCACAAACTCCCTCAGCTTTTGTTTATCTGGGAATGTCTTACTTTCTCCCTAACTTTTGTAGGGCAGTTTTACTGAATATAGCATTCTTGATTGACAGCTTTCTTCTTTTTAGCACTTTGAATTTATCTACCACTGCCTTATGGCCGCCAATATTTCTGATGAGAAATCTGCTGATAATCTTATTGAGAGTCCCTTCTTTCTTCTGCTTTCAAGATTCTTCCTTTGTCTTTTGAAAATTTGATTATAATATGTCTTGGTATGAATCCTTTGAATTCATCTTACTTGGAGTGTATTGAGGCTGTTGGATGTTTATACTCATGCCTTTCATCAAATTTGGAAAGTTTGAAAACTGAAAACTGAAGTCATTATTTCTTAAAATTCTCTGCTCCCTTCTCTCCCTTTCCTCCTTCTGGGACTCCCACAATGTATATTTGGTTTGTTTGATAGTGCTCCATAGGCTCTGTTAAATTCTTCAATCTTTTTTTTTCCTGTTTCTTAGACTTGATGATTTCCACTGTCCTATATTCAAGTTTGCAGATTCTTTTTTCTGCTTACTGAAATCTGACTTTGAATCGCTCTAGTAAATTTTTATTTCAGTTATTGTGTTTTTTAGTTCCAGATTTTTTAAAGTTTTCTAGTTCTTTGTTGATTTTTAAATTTTTGTTCATACATTATTTCTTGACTTCATTCACATCTTCTTATAGTTCTTTATGAATGTTGTTTCAATGTTTTTGTCTAGTATATCTGACATCAGGTCCTTTTCAAGGATGGCTTCTATTGAAAGCCCTTTGAATGGGCTTTACTTTCCTGTTTCTTTGTATGGCATATGACTTTTTACTGAAAACTGGACATGTGAATCTAATAATACAGTACCTCTGGAAATCAGATTCTCCTCCTTCCTCAGATTTGCTGGGGTTTTGTTGTTGTTGTTGCTGATGCTTATTTTTTATTTATTTGATTTCTGTAGCTATCTCTTTGTGGAGAATCAATGAGGGATGTAAAGTTAAAATCTTCTCAGTTCTTTTCTGAGACTTTCCTTAGGCATGCATGGTCACTTCCTAATTTTATCCATATATGCAGTTTTTTTTGAATGTCCTAGTCTTTAGTGTTCGCCTCCCAAATGGAATAAAAGAAAAAAATGAAAGTGAGAAAGGGTGTCAGCCCTTTATATCCCCTGAATTTCACCTCAGCTGAAGGAGGTGGGGCTTACAACAACTAGAGTTGCAACAATGGGCTATCCACATCTTTCTTTGCAGCACTGTGATAAGAAGAGGCAACCAACAATCAGAGCATAGATCCCTAATGTGTGGAGGACAGTGTCTTTTTTTTTTTGCCTACCCTGGTTCCCACAGGCTGGGTGCATGTTGCTCTAGGAACATGCACAGCTGCCTTCCATGGGCTAGGGGTGGGAAATGAGTAGCAGCTACTGTGTTGAGAGCTGAAACTGATGGATGTTAAGTGCAATTTTTGTCCTCCAATTCTCCCCCTGGAAGTTGCAAGCCTTTAATCGATTCTGGTTTTCCAAAGTAGTTATATCAGACAGATTTCTGCCATTGCAATTATTGGTCTAGGTGGGGAGTCAGATTCCTGATGCTTCTTACTCTACCATCTCACTAGAATCCTCTGAGACTTGGAAGAGTTTTGAGGTTCATGATAGAAAAAAATCTAGATTTCCTTGAAGAAACTGTTGCTGGAAATATGAATGTTAAAATTTGTTTCCGTCTCAGATGGAGATGAGAAACATGTTATTGGCAACTTGAGGAAAAGTGATTTTTGTTATAAAATGTCAGAGAACTCAGCTGCATTGTGTTCTACTGTTTTGTGGAAGGTATAACTTGGAAGTGATAAACTTGGATCTTTAACTGAAGAAATTTTTAGGCAAAGTGTCGAAAGTGTGACCTGGTTTCTCCTTGAATTATAGTAAAATGTAAAAGGAAAGAAATAAATTGAAGAAAGGATTGTTACATGAAAAGAAACTAGAGCTTGAAGACTTGGAAAATTATTAGCCTATCCATATTAAATACACATATATGAATGTGTGCTCTGGAGAGAACAAGGGTGTAGCTGGTCAATTATTTGCTGGAAAGATTAGATGTGTGTCTTGTGAATCTGATTGATCATCTCAGCAGAAATGCTGCCAGCTTGGACTGAGGGCACAGACATGGGACAAAATAAAAAACACTGTTGGACTTCTAGAATTTTACAGGTCATGCATGAACATGATGTCTTATTGACTTTACTTACATGATATATCCCCAGTCCATCCACCTCTCCACCTCCACTGCTATTTCTCTAATCCTAGCTACCACCATCTCTCACTGAAATGACTTCAATAGCCTCATAAACATTCTTCATGCTTACACCTTGCCACCTGCCTGCCCTGATCCATCCTTTATGCAGCAGCCAGAATAATATTTTAGAAATGTAAATCACATCACTCCCCTGCCTAAAACACCTTGATGGTGTCTCATCACAACTCGTATAAGCCGTGGCCTCTGAGGTCATAATATGGGCTCATCACTACGTCTCTGACATAATCTCCTATCTTTCCTCCCTCCCCTCTGCTTCAGCCACACCAGCTTTGACTGTTGTTCCTGTTAATCTTCAAATAAGCCAGGCTTGCTTCTGCCCCGAGCCCTGTGGTTTTTCTGTTTCCTTTGCCTGGAAAGCACTTTCCTTGGAAACTCATATCTAGGTTTTTCTCAAAATTAGGTCTCAGCTCAAATATCACCTCCTCAGAGATGGCTTCCTGGACCAGTAGTTATCATTCATCTTATTTTACAGATGGGAAAATAAAGATTCAGGAAGTTTAACAATGTGGCTGAGGCCATAGAGCTGGAGAGTATGGTAGGATTCTGGATGAGAAGGCAAGGTTCTAGCCCCTTGGCTCCAAGCCTTCTTTAAATTCCACTTATCATGGGAAAGTAGGATATTACTTAAGCATCTTCTCATGTCTGTCTCTCTCACTGGAGAATGTCCCCCGACTCTGAGCCAAGGCAGTGGGTTGCTGCATTCCCCCTCCATCCATCTTGGTTTGATTGTTATGTGATGAGTGGCTGGCTCTTGAAAAATTACAACTCAGCTTGGGTGAGTGAGATGCAGAGCACGATTGAGCTTTCTGAATGTCAATCAGGCATCAAAAACAGCCTCTGAAATGGAAGTGACCAATGCCATTCTCAATTTGTCATGGAGGCAGACACAACCAAAAGGTGGCTTAGATACCACACAACCTGCTGGTCTACCTGAGAATCTCCCTCCCATCCGGGGCACTAGCTCTTCTCATCACACTTGTAACAGCGAAGCAGAGCATGCTCACAAGCCCCCAATACTCTGTCAAGCCTGGACCAATCACCACACCAGCATAGGCTTGAGACTTCTGCCCTTCTCCCCTGCCCCCTTCCACCATCTTCTAATTCAGTCACCCCTCCTGTAGGACACCATCAAAATCTCACCCCCTCTACAAAATTCCCAACATGTTGGCCTTAGTTTTGGCTCTGACTTGATCTGTTTCCCAACCTCTTTGGCGTCACTATGTGCCTGGTGGGCTTCCCCACTCCTGCAGCAGGTCTTGGGCAACCAGAATCTCAAGAGATCAATGGGCAAAGCTGTTCGGATTTTGTGCGCAAGGTAAGAGTGTACAGACACGCATCCTTCGCTGGAGGAAGATCCCTGGTGCTGGATGAAGAGATCAAAGTGGAAAACCTGCCTGCTTTGATATCCTAAATCCCCTTTTGGCTCAGGGCTTGTCAGGAGCAGGAGAGCTGCTGGGAGTATTTATCTAGCACTTTTCTACACTCACCCCAACCATGAGTCATTGGTCTAGAATCACTTAGCAGTCAGAAATGATAAAATTGTTCAATATGGTTTCACAGGCACTGACCCCAACCATCATCTTCTGACACAGCAGCTGGCTCATTTCTGGCCTCGGTGAACTGAAGAACAAAAGGTCCTTCCAAGCACTGGTGAGGCAAGTTTGGCCTCTCTGGGAAATCACCTCCTATATTGCTCTGGCCAGGGCTGGCTCTGCCTGACTGCCCTGAGAGACCTAAGATGGGGATGGCCCCAGTGCCAAGACTACTAAGCACATCCAAGATATTTGCTGCCATGAAGGAATTCACCCATTCATTTATTCACTCATTCATTTCTTTGTTTTTCATTCTTTATTTAAGGGCCTGATATGTGTCTGGCTCTGTGCTAGGCACTGGGGATAAACAAAAAACATACTTTCTTGATGCTCTCATTGATGAGTGAAGGAGATAGACAGTAATGAATTAATCACATTAATCAATATTTTATTGGTAATTGGAAAATTCCAGTGAAAGAGAAGCTACAGTCCTCTAAGTGTGCATTAACAATGAAATCTTGCTGGGAGCAAGAGGGAATTAGAGGCTTCCCCTAGGCAGTGAGGCTTGAGTTGAGAGCTTAACAATTAAGAGGAGCTGAGTGGGATAAGAGCCTGGGAGAGGGGTAAGAGGATAATAGTAAGGCATGTGCAAAGGCCCTGAGGCAGGGAAGAGCTCGTCACTTTCCAGGAACTAAAGGAAGGCTGATGTGAGTGAAACAGAGTGAGAGGAAAGATGGGATGGAGGGGACTGACAATGCAGGGTCTTAGGGATGGTGGTTTCCGGTGACCTGGAATCATGCCCTGGCTAGGCAAACCAGGGGCTTCCCATACAATCACAATATCATGGAAACTTAATACCCAGCAGGCATCATTCTTGACTTATAACATTAACCCTAGCCCTGTTAAAATGCAGGAATTAATGCTGATCGATTATGACACAAAATGCCTAAGCATGTACCTCACCTACCTGGACTGGAAAGAATGAGCACAGAACCAATCATTTCTGAGCAGAAATGGATCTGAATGGGACATCTTGTTTCACCTATTTTGCTTCCTTGACAAGATGATAAGTTGAGGTCTGGAATTTTTGCATCCTCTGCCAAAGGCCTAGGAGCATGCTGAGCATATAGTAAATACTTAGATGATATTCCTCATGGACTAAGAATCTCTCTCCCCTGGCTCTTGCTGCTCCCTGTGTGGTTCTCAGTGACAACATCAGACTGTGTGTGTGACAGGAGCCCAGATGGGTCAAAGAAGATCTGGCTCCAGAAGGTCATGAGGGCACTACTTCCACCACACATACCCAGCATCTGCTAGCTCCCCCAAGGACTTCTGGCTGTTGCCCTAATTCAACTCTCCACAGTGTGTTTTTTTGAGGGAGCTATTACTCCCCAGCAGACTTAGGTACCCATAGCCATTCTATACATCTCAGCTGCTTTAGGTTCCCAAGTTAGAATGTGAATTCTGTCCCCATTGGTTTCTCTCTCAGGCTCCTCTATAATGGTTCTCATGCTGGAAGTCACCATGGACTCCACGTTTCCTTCCCTGAACTCCATATCCACTCCAGTAATTAAACACATTGTGGATCTGTCCACATCTCTCCATTTCCAAAACCATTGTTTGGACTGTAGCACCAGCCTCCTCACTGCTCTCTAGGCTCTAATCCATTCTCAGTAGTAGACAGAGATCTTTTAAGCATGGAAATCAGATAATGTCACTCGCCTGCTTAAAACTTTGATAGCTTCCCATTGCATTTGGGATCATCTCCAAGATACTGTCCCAGCCCAGCCTCTGCCCTATCCCTGGTTCACCTCATCCCCCTCCAGTCTCACTGCACTTCAACCACCCTGGCCATCTGAAATCTCATTTTTTCCCTGCTTCTTTCTCTTTCCTTTCTCCTTCCTTCCTTTCTTTCTCCCTCCCTTCCTTCTGTCTTTCCTTGATTGTGATATGAACATGTACGTGAGATCTACCCTCTAAACAAAATTTTAATTGCACCATACAGTGTTGCTAATTATAGGCACAAAGTTACACAGCAGAATTCTAGAACATACTCATCTTGCATAACTGAAATTATACCTGTTCTGTCTTAGGGGGTTCACATATGCAATTTCCTCTTTCTAGAATGGCCTTTCCTTCACTCTTAGCCTGGCTGACCATTACATATCATTTAGGTCTCAGTTTATAAGTCATTTCTTCAGAGAGCCCCTCACTGATCAGCACCAACCTGATCACGTGGTGTTTCCTACACAGCCCTGACCTCAAGATGTAAGATATATTCACTGTAACTGTTTACTTGCTGCTTTCTGCCTCTTGGACAGTGAGACCCATGACAGGTCATACACATTTGCTGAATGAATGAGTCATTCTGCCAAATCGGTATCTCATGAGTCTCATGCTTGGATGTATTTGTACCCCCTGAATCTGGTGGTTTTTTTTCCATAGTCCCTGTGTCCTTAATGCACAGCCCACCCCCATCCATTCCCACACTCAACTTGCACAGCCAAATCCCAGGACTCATTGTCCCTTCTTCTGCCTTTACTACTTGTCCCATATTGCTTAAAGCCCTATCTCTCTAAAAACAAGAGCAACTTCTTTTTCTAATAAATGTTTCTCAATAGAGTCACATGGAAAGTAAAACTGGGCTAGAAGAAAGAAGGTAGGGAGGACCGAGCCCTCACTGGCTTGACAATTCATCTCTCAGAACCTTGTTTTCCCCATCTATAAGTAAAAATATTTTCTTTAATTAATTCATTCATTCCTTCATTCATTTTCTTAAAAGGTAATGCCTGCATACAGTTTTTAAAAAGATACAAATGTGTATAGAATATAAAACTAAATCCACCTCCCAGCATGAATAGTAGTAGCCTCATATACAGAGTGATAAGCTGGCAGAAAATTAAAGTCTTTCAAGCACTTTCTAAATTTTTACAATAATATAGATTTATTCTAGAAAATATAGGTAAGTAATGATAGAAAGTCAAAACCAACTAGAGACTAACTATTGCAATTTTAGTGTATATACTTCAAGAATTTTTACTGTCTGTTTTTTGAAAAATGTTTCTAAAATATTTACTGAGTGCGTACAATATAATCCCTTCCCTTTGATGTGTGTGTGTGTGTATTGGGTGTGGGGAGCTATGTATAGAAACAATGTCTCTTTCCAGAGAGGAGCACTGCCTTCTCCAGTAGGGACTAGAAAGTGCTTTGGTGGGAGTTCTATTTTTAATCACTTACCTGGGGTCAGAGAGCCTTGGTGCTTAGCACAGGAGCCAAGCTCACACCCCACGCTGTACATTAAGATTTAATGTGCCTTCCTTATTTACACCTAAATGAGGTTTTTAATGGTTTAATTAGCAAAATATATCAGTTTGCTTCTTTAAACCTTGCCTCTGAGAGGTAGCACTTTTAGCCATTTTCAGTGTTTAATAAAAGATGAAAACCTTCATTTCTCCCAGCTGAGGAGGGCTGTGACCCCTTCATCTTATTAGCACAGACTGGGGGGTGCCTTGGAGGAGTCAAAATCAAAAAGTCAATCAATGAGGATGTTTCTAACCTGGCCAATGAGAGCTGTGTTGTCCAGGAATTTTTGTTATCAGGTTTGCCGTGCTCCTTTGAATCCAAATGAAATGGTTAAAATGCAAGCCTTGCAGATGAAACCACCGTTCACGAGGGGCCTTTTCTTTAATTTGTAAAACCTTGTAGAAATCCAGAGGATAAAGGCAAAGAGAGCCTTAGCCTTGTCATTCAGACCTGCCTCTGCTCATCCTGCCCATGTGACCCACAGGACAGCACTCTGTGCAGTTCACTTGAGATATCTTTTTTTTTTTCCCTGGACATATCCAGAAAATTGGAGAACATTTACTTTTAATGACTTTAAGCATTGCAGTGAGGGGTGGTGGGTATAGCTCAGTGGTAGAGCACATACTTAGCATGCATGAGGTCCTGGGTTCTAATCCCCAGTGCCTCCATAATCCCCTCCCCACCAAAAATATAAGCATTGTAATGTATTATTTTTGTGTTACAATATTGAGAATAAAACAGCACGAGTCTAAGATAAAAAGTGCTCACATTTCTATTACCTAATCGAATCAGTGTTTTTGTTTGTATATATTTACAAACCTTTTCTATCTGGTTACTTCACTGGTAAATATTTGCAGAATTGTTGTAGATAATATTTTATCTCTTGCAATTTCACTTATCATGCTAATTTTTTTCCAGTCTGTAATGGACCTTTTATTCTTTCTATACCCTCTCCTCTTGCCTCCTTTCCCTCATTCCTCCCTCCCCTCCTTGATGGAGATAATCAAGGTAACTGCCTAGTGTCTGTACTTCCAGGTCTTTCTCCAAGCCCAACATTTACAAACATACATACTCTAATGTGGGCTTTTTCTTTTGGGCTATTTTTTTTCTCCAAAATGAGACTTTACTATATAAATTTCTCTATAGCTTCCTTTTTTCGGCCTGACTTAATACATTTTGTTTCTTCCTCCTCACTTAATACCTTGTGTGCAACAAATATAGATGCAATTTAGGGTTTAATTTTTTGTGTTTTTTATGTTTCAATTGTCAATCCCCCTGGAGTTTCTTGTAAATTGTGTCAGACAGAGGTCTCACTTTGTTTTCTTCCAGGCAGGTAGTCAATTATGCTAGTTCAGTTTATTAATGAAAACATTCCAATCATTCCCGCAGCTGCCCAGATCCCTGGGAGCCAAAGGTGGGAACGCTTCCTGGTTTGTCGTCCCATCATTAGCCTCTGGAGTCTGCAACCTTTAGAGGGCATCTGGTCTGGTACCTGCATCTTACAGATGACCACAGTGAAACCCAGAGAGGTCAACAGGGTGGAGAGGTCATGGTGATGTCACAGGAAAAACTCAGGGCCTGGGGTCAGCCGGACCTGAGTGTAAATCCCAGTTCTGATGCTTTTTAGCTCTGTGACCTCAGCCAAATTATCCAATCTCCTTGAGACTCAATTTTCTCATCTGAGACATGGGTATTCTAATACCCACCTGGCAGTGGGGTAGAAATACCATATATACAGTGCTCGACACACAAAGAACCACCCTAGGACTTTCGCCAGCTATTCTGATTTTTAATCGAGTTCTCTTTCCATTGGCTCGATGTTCCCTAAAATATCATACAAGTAATTTCAGGAGGTGCAGAGATGGATCTTTTTATTTTAATAACTATGCAATTGTTAGACAATGACCTTCTTTGGATGGCAAATGATACTGTTTTTTTTTCATTTACAGAAGTATTATGAAGTTCATTTTCAAAGTTAAATGTATTTAAGGTCTAAAGTTAGTTGATTTACAAAAATTATTTAGTACATAGTAGTAGAGGTGGTGTAAGAATACGGCAGACTTGTGCAGGTAGCCTGCTAATGGCTGAAGGTTTTTTTCTGCCATTTCTCCCTTGGGATCAGGCAGTGCTGTCCTCAGAGTGGGGGGGATGGTCTCGGCTGTGCAGATAAGGACATCAGCACCTCCCGCCTGGCTCCTCCTCCATGGGGTCCACCCTGCACATCCTCACAAGACAACAGCCTCCAATGGCTTTTGTTCTCACTGTTAAAAAAGAACAATGAGCTCCCAGGTGCACAGGGTCTTACTGTGTGTGTGTGTGTGTGTGTGTGTGAAGGTGGGAATCTTCCCAGGCAGAGGGATAGTCAAAGAGGTGGGAATAACTTGCAGAGTTTGAGTCTCCACAGCTGTCTGGGGTTCCCTGGAGGGAAAATTACAAAGTGGAGAGCAGGCAGGAGGCTGGAGATGTGAGCAGCCCCCAAGGGCCTGTCCGGGTGATGGGCACAGTGGGATATCCACGGCAGGATAGCACACACTCCCTGACCTCCCTGCAGGAGCTGCAGTAACTGCCCGGCATACAGGTGCAATGGGATGAGAGCCACGCAGAGCAGAGGCCCTGAGGAGAGAAGATTAGCTGTAATGGGCAGTGAGTGAGCATCACGGAGGCCTTCTTGGACTTGGTGGTTTGAGTCGGGCAATGGGTTTGAGTACATGTCAACCAGCAGAGATGGGGGCTTCCTATAGAGGCCCATGTGAGCATCTGGAATTCTTGGACCAAGGCCCCTTTAACACAGCCCCTGGAAGAGAGGTTCCCTGCAAGGGGACCACGGGATTTGCCTGAGAGCCAGGTTAACCCAGAAGCGAAGCCAGACTTGAGTCTGGGGTCCTGATCTCGAAAAGGGAGTCAAGAGGAAAGATTATCAGATATTCCCTGCTCCTCCATTCTGCCCTGAGACACAACTAGCTTGGAGCCAAACTCTGGGGTGTTTGTGAAATTCCCTTTTTCAAAATTCTGTCCATCCAATCTATATTTCTCCTATTCTGGGGCCAGGACCAGGGCCAACATATATTGAGGGTTTACTCTCTGCAGATGTTATTTTAAATGTATTGCACATGTTAACTCATTTACTACTTGTAGAAATACCTATAATAACAAGGGTTATAATTTTCTTTATACGTATTTTACATGTGATGAAACTGAGGCACAGAGAGATTAAGTCACCTGCCCAAGAACACCCAGCTAGTGAGTGGTTGGGCTGAGGTTTGAGCCCACACGGTGTGGCTCTAGACTCTCTTGAGCTATGACGGAGCTGCAGTCTTCTGCTAGGGTGGGCAGTTCTTAAGGGTGCAAAGAAGCCCAGATATACTGTTCTGTCTGCTGCTGCTTCAGAGCCAGGAAATGACCAATGTTGTCTGCTGTACTGTGACCCATGGAGTCTTCTTGCTGCAAATGATGTATTGCCTTTTTACTCAGATGAAAACAGGTTAAGACTCTGGTATCAAATTCTATTGTGTGGGGGAGGGGATAGCTCAGTGGTAGAGCACGTGCTTAGTGTGCATGAGGTCCTAGGTTCAATCCCCAGTACCTCCTCTAAAAATAAATAAACCTAATTACCCCTACAAATAAATAAATTAATTTAAAAAAACAAGTCTATTGTGTGTTTGTGAGTGGTGGTGGTGAGGTTCTCTGACACCAGCTGGGTGTCCTATAATTCAACTTAATTCTGTCACTATCTACCTATCTACCTGGAGACAGCATCAGATTCCACAGGTAAAGGGCTCATCCCACAAGACTGCCTCTTTCTTTAGGTGCCAATCACAAGTCCAGGTTGTCATTTGTGCTTCTGATCAAATGGCAGTAAATCAAGTTCCTTCTCCTTGGGTTCAATTAATTTGCTCGAGTGACCCACAGAACTCAGAGCAACATTTTTCTTATGAGATTCTTGGTTTATCACAAAAGGATATAACTCAGAAACAGCCAGATGGAAGAGATACACAGGGCAAGGTGTATGAGAAGGAGTATGGAGCTTCCATGTCCTCCCCAGACCCACCACTCTCCCCTAAATCTCCCTGTGTTCACCTGCCCAGAAGCTCTCTGAACTCCACCCTTTGCGGATTGTATGGAGGCTTTGCTTGTAGGCTCGATTGATTCAATCATTGGCCGTTGGTGATTGAACTCAGTCTCCAGCCCATCCCCTTTCTCATCCCCAGAGGTCAGGGGGGCGAGGGTGAAAGTTCCAACCCTGTAATCACCTTGGTGGTACTCGGGGCTACCAGCCCCCGTTCTTAAGTGCTTACTAAAAGTCATCTCATTAACATGATAAAAGGCCCCCTTACTGCTCTCCTCACCTAAGAAATTCCAAGGGTTTTAGAAGCTCTGTGCCAGAAACTGGGATGAAAACCACATATATATTATATTTCATATTATAAATCACAATATCTCAACAGGGCTCCCTGGAAAGGGGGTCTCCTTTTCACTTCATTATCAGCAGTTAAAATTTAAGACCGAGTTCTGCCTCCTGTCCCATGACTCTGAGTCTAGTCAAAGGTTCCACATCCTTTGCTGGGGGCTCAGCCCTGCTTCAGAGCATCACCATGGGGACATCACAGGCCTGCTCTTCTCCCTCCTGTCTGCCTGTGTGACACTGGTCTCATGCTTACTCTCAGGCTGTGGGCGTGTGGGGCAGGGCAGAGGGAGGGCTTCAGGGGGAAGGTAGCAGGACCACTCCCACAACACTAGTTTCCATCCGAGGAGCATCACTCAGGAGTTACAGCTCAAACCCACGTCCTCAAGAGCTGAAAAGAAAATGGAAAGTCAGTGTGGAACTCGGATGGGGGGAGTGCCACAGTGGATGACTCTTAGGGAGGGCATTTTCATGTATTTGACAAATACTTGTTGGGCATCCACTGTCTGAGGAAGCACTGGTCTCTGCCCTGCTGATGTGGCAGTTTCCCAGACAGGGCCTGTGTTCCAGTGCAGAAGACAGGGAACAAATAATTAAAAATACATAAAAGGATAAAAATGCATCATGAGAAAGAGTTTGAAGGAAACAAAGCAAATGGAAGCAAAGACTGCCTGGGCTGGTGGCTGCTTTGGACAATGTGATCAGAGACGGCTTCTCTGGGGAGGGGTATTGAAGCATCAGCCGTGAGAAGACAGATCTAGAATGCTCCAGACAAAGCAACAGCAATGTCTCTGACTCTGGACTAGGCCAGACTGGTGGAGTCCAGGGGCAAGGATGGCAATGATGGTGAGTGGGGCCAGACTGTATGAGGCCTCGGTGCCAGGACAAGGGCAGAGGGCGGGATTTCAGAGGAAGGAGATAAACTCTGCCTTGTGATTTTAAAAGTTCACAGGGGCCACCACGAGAAGAATGGTCTTGGACTGCAAGGGGGCCAGAAAGGCAGTGGGGAGATGGCAGAAGATGGGGCGGGAGGTGGTGTGCTGCCATCTTCCAGGGAGGGTTGCTGGGGTGAGTGTCTGCTAGGAGCTGGAAATTCAGTTTCCAGTCCCTCTGGTCACTGGTGGGAGCTGCCCTCCCAGGAGTCATGAACAGGGGCCCTCGTTGGTGGTGTGACCAGTGTTGTGGCAGGAGCTGGGGCCACAGGGAAGGCCTGGGCATGGTGAGGGAGAGCCCCCCAAGGGAGCTTCTGGGACTAAATGTTTCTTAGAGGTCAGCAAGGGGGCCAGCTGGTGCCTCTGTAGCTGTGGGTGGCTTGTTGAGCTGGGATGAGGGAAAGGCATTCTTTCAGAAGGGTTGGAGACCCCCACTGCCCCTGCCATGGACACGGGTTCCTGGGCTCTCTCTGATCCACCAAGAGAGAGGCTGGCATCAGTGTGCCCAGCCAACTGGCAAAATGCTCCCTTCTGGTTCCTTACCTTGGCTCAGCCATTTCCCAGCTGTGTGAAATGGAGAAACAGTTGGGTTGAGCAGCAGGAGATAAAGACTCGCCTGTGAACTGCTCTTCTGTAATACGGCTTTCAACTTACTACTCAGTAAGTTAGGAGGGGGTGGCCAGGGTGGAAATGCTCTCAGTATTATTATTTTTACTTCAATTATTATTTACTGAGCACTTACTAAGTGCTAGCAACCATCAGCACTTTATGTATATGATCTCATTTGATTTTCACAGCAGCCTATAAAGTACATACTGTTCTTACTCCTATTTTACAGATGTGGAAATAGAGTCTAGGGTCATAATACTAGTCAGTGTACAAACCAGTATCAGACCTCAGGCAGTCTGGCTGCAGGCGTAGCATAGGTGGGCAAGGGAGCCCCTTGGGGGTGGAACAGGGCCCTTTGAGGGTGTTATTTGGAGATTTTGCACCAGTTCAATTGATGAGATTAGTCGGGGAGGACCGAGGTTGAGATAACCTAGGAATGCCAGGAACCAGGGGACAGAAGGAGGGTTCTACCAGAGAACAGCACAAAACAGACGGGAGCCACAGGACCTTCCAGCAGGAGCAGGTGGGGCAGGTGGGGTGGGGTGCTGCCAGGGACATCAGTTATTTCTGCCTGCCCTGTGCTAATTCTTCTCCCTCATTTTTCCTTAAAGGATCTGACTCCTTCCCACTTTTATCCAGTAGGTATGGCTGAGAATGACTACATCCTCAGCTCAGGGGTGGGCTCAGGGCCCAGGTGTGGTCAGTAAGGGTGATAGTCAGGACTTCAATGGAATTATCAAGAAAGAAGTGTTCTTTTTCTGTTGGGGGTCCTAAGTTGGTGGGATGTGAGCCTGGAGGTGTTGCTGGCCATACTGACTGAGAATTAAGCCAACCCTGAAGAAAGCAGAGCTGAGATACAGCAAAAGACAGGTTCCTGACAAGATTGCTGGATCCAACCATACCTGCAGTACTCCTGGACATTTTGGTTGTGCTAAAATTATTCCTTGTACCGATGAAGTCTGTTTGAGTTGGATTACTGTCACTTGCAGGTGAAAGACACAAGTGCTCCTCTCCCAAGCCAGTCAATTTCATTCCAATGGGGACTCAGCATGTGTCTACCCCTCCTCTTGGACTCTCCAGTCAAGAGTGTGTGTTTGTATGAGTATGTGTCTCTGTCTTTGCATCTTTGTGTGCATATGTGTCTGAATGCTTTCACTCCCTTCTTCCTGTGCCCAGGGATGACTGTGTTTAGCAATCACAGAGCTTTCCTCCGAGTTCTACTTTCTGAATGTTAGAGCAGGAAAGGACCCCATGTTCATGCAGAGAATTGAAAATGGTAGTGGGGGCTCTCAGTTTCTGAGCATCTTCCCAGGGAATGATCCAAATAGCCACCATCACTCAAGTGATTATTCTGGGCTAGGCATACTGGGCATGTCATGGTAGCAAATTCTTACTCCTCACTATAGGTATGTGGTAGGTATCACAAAGGAAAATCAGAGATCAGAGAAGTTACATAACCTGGGCAGGGTCATAGAGAAGGCAGCACAAAAGGGATTTTGGTCTTGGTCTTTCTGAGTCCATTTCCATCAGGTAGCAGGTTGGACCAACTATCTTTTGGAATCCTTCCGCCCCTACACTTCTGTGGGTCTTCACATGACCTTTCTGGACTATTTCTCCACTGTCCCTCCTTCTCTCCCTTGAACTTGGGCAGGACCATACTTCTTTGCTGCAGAAATGGTCCAGAGATCAGCCTAAGTGCTTTTTGCCACTCATGGCAAGTTTCAAAATTGTCCAGTCCAACTGCAGATTGAGGGTGGTCAGAGGAGAGTAGCCATGGCAACCACTGCCAACAAGGACAGGTGCAATTTAACCTCAATTAATGGTCTCTCTGTGCACAGTTATAATTTAGTGTAAGAAGGCAAAAGTGGCACAAAAAAAGCTGAATTAAGATTCCTAGTGGGTTGATGGTAATTACCAAATAATCGTTATGGGAAAGAATGAGGTTCTTCTATTATTTCTTTTTAAAAAATCTTTGGGAATGAAGATCAAGGTCTCATTTCCATTAGTAAAATCCCCAAGAACCACAGATCCACCAGGTGTTGGAGCAGGGGCTCTGGAGATCAGCTGAGTCTAACCCCTGCCCACGGTCAATAAACCACCCTAAGTAAGACTTAAAGACAGTCAGACGGTCACCCAGGTTCTGCTTGCCCACCCTCAGCAGTGGGAGGCTCACACCTTGAGTTGAAACTGAGTCCATTATTTCTAGATGGCTCTTTGGTGTTAAGGGCATGGGTTCTAGAGCTCGACTCTCTGGATTCAGATCCTGGATCTACCGCTGGCTTGCCTGCTTCTGTTTTCTCATCTGTAGGGTGACAGTAATTGCGGTGCCTACAACTCAGGTTGTTGTAAGTACTCAGAAAGGTAATATATGCCAAGCTTCTGGCCGTGGGAAGCCCCTGGTGAGTGTTACCTGGATTGTTGTTGTTTTTGTTACTATTATTACAATTATTCTCATCTTAGGTGAGCTCTGCCTCACTGTAGGATGCTTGACATCACAGAGCCTTTTCTGTGAGAGTTAGCCATGCTTCTAGGGTCCTCAGGCCACCTCCCACCAGGGCAGCCTCAGTTTTGTCTGCGTCCCACTTTTGGTTTCTACTGATACTTTAATTCTGAAGGAAGATTCTGTAGCTAAGCTCTTTGATAACAACTGATCTTGCCTGACTCCCTTTTACAGCTGAGGAAATTGAAGAGCAGAGAGGGAAAGGCCATAATGTTCCCAGGTTAGGCTGCCGGATTTAACCATAAACATACAGGATGCCCAGTTCAATTTGAATGTCAGATAAATACTTTTTAGCATAAATACACCCCCCAAATTGCATAAGGGGTACTTATTTACCTGTAATTCAGATTCTGTATTGTATCTGGCAGTCCTATCCCCAGGTCACATGAAAAGGGGGTTCCAGAGATTGGACTAGGACCCAGATCTTCTGAGTCTCACTTTGCTATTCTTTTTACTGGACCAGGGGTTTCAAACACACGGTCTGTGTGCTTTCACTACCTTCTTCCTGTGCCCAGGACTGACTGTGTTCAGCTAGCACAGAGCTTTCCTCCTAGTTCCACTAGGACTGTTTGCAGTCAGCCACAACTACTTGATCGGGGCTGGCCTTCAGTCCCCCTCTTGTCTTGTCCAGTGGTGCCACTGGTGTCTGACCCTTTCCACACTGTGAGCCCTGTGCCTGGGTCCTAGAACGGACATCAATAAAGAGTTGCCAGGTGAGGAATCACAGCCTCCAGCGAGCTTCTGGATGAGAAATCACATCTGAAGCTCTTTTCCCAAGTAGGAACCATGCAAATGAAACCAGTAAGAACCAGGTTCAGCCCTGGCATGGGGCAGGGAAAGGCCTTCCCACATTTGAGGCCGAGCTGGACCTCTTCATTCCCGGTGCTCACATCTGGCCGTGGGCCCTGGCAGGTGTGCAGGTGAAGTGGGCAGGGTGGGGGCCAGGACAAACAGCTGGCATATGCCCTGTGCCCTTTAGGCCCTGTGCCCTTTGCTCTCTAGGCATGGAAGCCTGGGATTGCCAGATCTTCCTGTTTATCTAAAGAAGCCCAATTCTGTATGTTTACAAGAAATCTCCTGTTTTGTAAATAACATTTTCCCAAAGACTTCACATAGGCCTGCCAAACATGGCTATCTGCAGCTTCAGGACTTCACAGCCCTTCCTTAACTTTCCTATGGAGAATTCAGCTGCCCCTAGCTCTCAACCACCCCAGGCGGGCCTACCTGGAGGCCTCATTTGTGGTTCCCTGTGCAAGGGCACTGGGATAAGGTGGCCCCCACCTCCCTCAGAGCGACAAAACAGAGAGATTAATAAAGATGCCAGCCCTGCTGATCTATCATCTTCTGGCACCAAATTACACACGTATCCCATTATCATTACAGAGCTTTTGGGTTAATTGCAAATCAGGGAGTTAAGATTATTAATGTGAGTGGAAGCTGACGGGGGTGAGGGGAGGGCTGGACCCAGCTGGCTCTGTCCCGCCCCTGGCTGGAGGGCCCTCCTGCCAGCAGCTGACCTCCTGCTCCCTCCCACGTGGGTGATGTTCCTGGCCTCCCCCCCACATCCCTACCCGGCTTGTGCACGTGCCTTTAAACCATTTCCCAGAAACTCTTTGCAGCAGGAGCATTAAAAAAGCAAATGTGCTCATTACACCTGATGGCATACAATCCATGCAGAGGAAATTAGTAACGATTAGGGTGTCATTAGAGGGAGATGTCTCTCTTCACCCAAAATATTGACGGCAAAAAAACCCCAGCAGCGCAGATAACAAATGGAGGAGATTTAGACACACAAAGCACTGTTGTGATGATCAATGCTGTCCCGAAAGGACCCCAGACATCGCCAAAACAGAACAGTTAGCAGCTGTTCCAGGTCTTTTGAGATGTTGCGAAAAAGGATTTGGATGTCCTGATACATTCTTTCCATCACTGTGTTTTAACCAAACTCCCTATGATTTAACAGTGCGGTAAAATACCGGAGGGACGTGGACTTTTAATTTTCAGGGGTCACAAAGGGATGACCTAAGCTGCCTTCAAGTACAATTTGTTTAGGCTGCCTAGTGCTTTGAAAAAAATTAGACTGGATGGCCTATCTGTACACAAGCATCCAGATTTCTAGTGTCTCTAGAAAAACTAGACTAATGCTGGGCCCGCGTCTCTATACAGAGGAAAGCCAGCTGGAGCTGAGAACTGCCTGCCCTATTAGACGTCCCACCAGTGCTACCACGGTTCCTACTTATCCCCAGCAGTATGAAGGGGTGGCCGTTCCCACTTATTATAGCATTTATTATACGCTATCCCTTGGCCCTCTTCCCTCATTGAATGGTTAACACTTTGGACATTTGGGTTTGTAATCCATGTTCTGGTTTATCCTCTTCCTTAAGACAGGCTACTATTTTTTGAAAACCCAGGTTGGGTTGGGTTCCCCATTTCCTCAAAATCCTTAGTCTCCTCCCCTGCATCACACGCCACCGCCATCACCAACATCACCAAGCGCCCGTAGGATGGAGGCTGCACAGTCATTTAAAACCTTTGTGACCTGGACCGTCTTACTTGTCCGACTTCCCCTCTTCCAGTGCTCTGTGCACTTGGGCCTCCAGCTGCCCTGGACTGCCTCCCACGGGGATGCACACAGCTGCTCTTACTGCTCAGAGTGTTGCTGCTACAGTCCCTCCAGCCTGGGAAGCTTATCCCTTGTCACTTCCTGGTGAACTTTTCTCCATCCTTCAGGCCATCTTCCACGTTCCGTGCCAGCCCTTCAATCAGAATGGCCCTCCCGAGCTACCCGTGAGCCCTTCTCCGACCTCTCAGCTACCCCCAGGCCTATCTGCAGGTCTCTCTCTCCCACTAGAGCAGGCACATCCCGAGGGCAGGTTCCCGCTTTCCCATCACAACTTCCCCCATGGATACAGCCAGCTCGGTCTTAGCAAGGACTTGCCAGAGCTCTACTGAATGGATTCACTTGGCACCAAATTTCCTTTTCCTCACACAGTGTGTGATTTCTAATTGAGTTCTCAGACTTTGCTGATGTTCTGGAAAAGCATTAATTATCACCATGTGCGTTAATGAGGCCCGGTGGTCCTGTCCAGGGCCAAATGGCCAGGGGGCTTAAAGTATCCAGCTTCTTGCTCTAATCTGGCTGTTCGCTTTCAAGACACTCTCTTCCCAAGGTCCCCATGCTGCCAAGGGGTCTTCCATTCGCCCAGATTAATCAATTAAATACAAAATACATTTACCAAGCTATTAGGTTAGTTGATGAGAAAAGAACAGAGTTGGTTTAAATCGATCACTTAAAATGCATGGAACAACCACCATGCTGTATGTTGCAAGGCGGTTTCAGAATGGGACTCATACACTGATCTTACATGTGCACAATTTTTCACAAACTACACTCACCTGGGTAACAGCACCTAGATCAAGAATCAGAAGATGACAAAACCCCCAAATCCCCTGCCGGCTCCCAGTCACTAAACCATCCCCTAAGAGTAACCACAACATTGACTTCTAATGGGATAGACTAGTTTTCCCTGTGTTTGTATTTTTGTATAAATGGAGTCATATGGCTGCCCGTTTTGTTTCTTTCACACTCAATACTATGCTTGTAAGATTCATCCATATTTTTGTATGTTATTGTATCATTGATTCCCATTGCCTTGTAGTAGTAGTTACGATGTGAAGGTACCACCATTTATTTAGCTGTTCTATCATTTATGGACATTTGGATTTTTGTTCCCAGTTCTGGGCTGCTATGAGCATTCTAGCCCACATGTTATAGTGAACACACGTATACATTTCTGCTGGAGAATTCCTAAGACTGGAATTGCTGGGTCACAGATTAGTGCATATTCAGATTTGGTGCTTACTGCCAAAAAGTTTTCCAAAGTGGTTGTTACTCATTAATTTTTAAGATTTATTCCTTCTTTAATTAATTCTTCCAATAATGACTTAACACCTGCTTTGTGTAAGCCATTGTGCTGACTGATGCAGAAAATATAAAGCTGGATAAGAGCTAGTCATGACATTCACCTACTTTAAAACTGTCAGTGAATAGTCACTGTCTGTAGGATAAAATCTAAACACTTGACTTGGCACACGAAACACTCATCAGTCTAGAGTCAAGTTATTTCACCAGGCCAGGGATTTGAAACTCAAAAGCCTTCTAGGACCAGTCAGGTAATGTGAATGGATGCAGAGAGCTGGGGAGTGTCGGGGAGGGAAGGGCTGTGAGGCATGGGGCTCCCTTATCCCACCCACCAGGGGTAGTAATGGTGGATTTCAGCTGATTACTGACACAAGGGAATGTGGGCCTACAACGCCACATCTGGTGTTTCCATGGAAGCTGGATATCTGGGTTTGATGTAAAATTCCTACATCTTAAAAGTTGAAAACTAATTTAAAAATTAAAATACTATGCTGGTCAAACAAAATGCAGGTGTAAGCAAGATGTGGGTACAGATTACCAATGTGCAAACTATGTACCAAACTTTTGTTCTAGAACTTTCCCTCCATCCCCTTATGCCCCCTCCAATCCCAACACACAATTAGGCCCTTCTTTTTCACACTTCTGGGGCTTGCACATCCCATTCCATTGCCCTGAGTGGTCCCTTCCCCTCTTCTTCACCTGGCAAATGCCCCCTGTTCTTTGAGACCCAGTTCATATGCAACCCTCTGCCTGGAGCCCTCCTCCTCTCTCATGGAAATGTCCAAACCACCGTGTCTTGTTCCTGTATCCTAGTTTTGTCTCACTGTAACACAGCACTTGATCACTTCTCTATTTTCCACACTTGCCCCTATAGGGCTAAGACTTGAAAGCTTGCTTGTTTTGTGTCTCCAGCCTCTGGCTCACAGGAAGGTCCCATGAACGTTTACTGAGTGAACCAACTGTCTCCCAAGCATTCATTGCCTATTCCTCCAGTTCAGTCCCTGGCTTTGATTTGGGGATGCATCCCTCCAGGTCAAAGACAAGACGACCTCAGTGGTGGGTCAAAGGAGAGCAGATAATTTGATCCTATCCTGTTGGAGTAAACGTCAAGGGCTTCTGTAAAGTGGGTAAATGACTGGAGCACCTGGCTGCCACCTTGTTACCAGGTAAAGCCTGAGATTCGAGCCAACTTGGAGGAGAGGAGTACCCGTGTATACAAACCCCATGCGTTCATGCATGCGCGCACACACATACACACATATGGATATATAAACAAATGAACAGAATTCCCCTCCCCCCATGAAGTCTCCCCAGACTACTCCACCCACACCCATCTCTTCCTTCCTCTCAGTTATCCTCACTGCGTCCAACATAAGTTCCCACAGCTGTATGCTTCACCAGCTCTACTCCCTTCCTGGGTACCTCTCATCGACTGAACATGATTACAATTTCCATTGTGGATGAGATCCTAATTCCTCTGCCTATAAACACTTTCTTTTCATGTGAGAGGGAGAGAGGGAGAGAGGGAATAACATGTCCTGGGAAGTGTGCTTAGCATTGAACAGTCTGAACAGTACAAAGTTTTGCCTTCAGGGGGCTTACATTTTTGTGAGGGGAGACAGATCAAAAAAACCAGACAAAGTAATTGCCAGGTTGTAATGAATGCTAGTAGAGAAATAAACAACAACAAAAAATCATGAGAAGGCCCTCTTTTGTATAAAGAGCTCAAGAAGACCTCTTGGGGGAAGTGGCATTTAAGCTGATATGCAAATCATGACAAGGGTCCAGGTGAAGAGCCAACCTAAGGGGCATCCAGGCAGGGGAAACAGTGTGTGCTAGGGAGCCGGAGTGAGGATGAGATTGGTGTGTTAAAGGAAAGTGAGGGAGAGAGTCCTGCATAACGTGGATGGAGAGTTAGGCAAGGGTTAGATCATGTAGAGCTTTACTGGTTGTGATAAATAGTTTTGATTTTTTTTCCATGAGAAATTGGAAAGCACTGAAGGGTCTTGAGCAGAGAAATAACATGATCTGATTTGCGTTATTATATCACTCTGTTTATTGTGGGAAGAATAAGCTATAGGGAGCAGGAGAAGGTGTTTGAGGGTCATTTAAGAAGCTTCTGGGTGAAATATGATAGTCCAGAGCAAATTTTTAGGAATGGTGATAATCATACATATTTGAAATCTCTTTGGAAATAGAATAAACATGACTGGTCTGTGGATTAGAAATTGAGGAAAAGGGCAGAAGCAAGGATGTCTCCTAGGTTCTGGCACCAGCATCTTGGTAGGTGATGATTCCATTTACTGAGATGTGATGAGAGGACAGGCAAGTGTACTTGGCAGCAGGGGGACCATGAGTTCAGCTTGAAGATTTGGAGTGGGCCTGGTAAGACCAAATGACCGGGACAAGGGAAACTATGAAGGTGCTTGGGTTCAGAAGGGAGGATAAGAAGGTGACTGGTACATGTTGGTATTTGAATATGGTTGAGCCAGAGCCTCAAATGGTTTTGATTAGCCATGGGATTTAGCCATGTAACATTTGCTCAGATAAACAGGGCTTGATTTGTGCTAGAGGAAAAGTATTTGGGGAGATTTGATCAGTAATTCTTTCCATGCAGTTAAACACAGCAGCCCAAGAGTGAGCGATAGCATAATTTAATAATGCACAACATGCCACTGAGATGCAGTCTGGCTAACAGGAGTGATTAATAGCCCCACACTGCATCTGTGACTTGCTTTCAGTGATGCTATGGGGAAGAAGGAGACAGAAATTCCTATTATGCTATGACAACAAGGTCTAGACTTTTGTAATTGCTCCCATATCAGGCAAGATCCATGGTGCATACAGCAAGATCCCAAATTATAACACACACACACACACACCTCTCACAGCATTTGCAAGGTCAGAAAACCTAAATAAGCCAACTGTTCCAGGTCTTAGTTGGATACAGTAGATGACTGACTATAGACCAGTGGCATCAGGAAACTCAAATTTTAGTCCCATCTCAGCCAGTAAGTTTTCTCCATGTGAGTTTTGACCACTTAATACATCCTTTAAGTCTGATTTGCTCACCCATTCTTTCACAAAGTGTTTGTTGAGTACCAACTACATACCAGGAAGGGTGACGGCACAGTGGATATTGTGATGATCATTACACACTTGGTTTCTGCTCTCATGGAGCTTACAAGTCTAGTTGACTAGTCAAGTGCCAATGTCTCTACCTGTTCAATGAGACTAGATGACGTTCCAAAGTCCTTCTTATTTGCAAACTTTCAAAAGTTAAAAGTAGACAGTAAAACTTGTAAACTATCCTGAAGGTTTTTAGTTAATCTTATTTAAAGTATCTATTAATTTTTTTCTGATTATAAAAGTGGTCTTTTCTCCCTGTAAAACACTAAACATGACTGGAAATGTATCAGGTAGTAAATGAAATTCCCTATTACAAAATTCTCTACTGAAAAGGGGAAAATTGTTACCATATTTAAGCCGTCGAACAACTACATTTTACTTATGTCTTAACATTCCCTAAATCATAATGTGTTCAATAATTTTTATTGGCAGACGGCAGTCATTATGTGGTTGTCAGTGTTTATGTATTCCATCAAAGCTTGTAGCAGAGGTGACGACAGCCTGGAAAAATTCTGTAGATAATAATGCAGCATTATTTTAATAAATTCTATATCAGCAAGCCTCTTAATGGCAAAGAAGACATCACCATCTGGAGAAACAGCAGCATTGATGGTTCAGAGATCAAAAGTGATTCAACCAGATTTGAACTCCAAATGCAAAGAAATTTTAGGAATACCTAATCTATTTGAAACATGTAGGTTATATTTTTATGTATGTTCAAAGTTATATTTGATTTTCACATCTAAATATGTACAAAATCAAGCTTTTAGTATTATAAAACAACCATTTTAGGTTATAGGAAAACATTGTGGGGCTTATCTCGGGAATGCAAGGCTGGCTTCACAGAATATAAGGTAAAAAAATCCCTATGATCCTTTCAATGGATGCAGAATAAGCATTGAGAATTCAAAATCAATTTCTGATCAAAATTCCCAGTCAACTACAAATAGAAAAGATCTTTTTCAATTGAATAAGGGACATCTACCAAAAAAAAAAAAAAAAAACAACCCCAAAAAACCTACAGCTAATATCATACGTAGTGGTGAAATACTGAATGCATTTTCTTTAAGAAGGCAAGATGTGCCTACTCTCACCACTGCTATTTAGTACAGCACTGGAGGTCCTAGCTAGTGCAGTGAGGTAAGTAAAATAGATAAAAGTCTGAAAGACCAAAAAGAAAGAAGCAAAACTGTAGTTATTTGCAGATGACATAATTGTTTAGATAGAAAATCCCACAGAATCTATAAAAAACACTGCCAAAACTAATAAACGCATTAGGAAGTTTGCAGGACACAAAGTTAATACATAAAAGCCAAATGGATATTTATATACTAGCAGCAAACACTTAGAAATAAAATTAAAAAAATTAATTCTATTTAAAATCGTGTCAAGATGTACCATGGTTAGGAATAAATTTAATAAGCAAGTTCTCTACACTGGAAACTAGAAAACATTGTTGAGAGAAATTAAAAGATGTCCAAAGAAACTGTGAACTAGACCATATCCAGGGATGAGAAGACCCAATACTGTTAATGAGTAAGTTATCCTCAAATCATCCTAAAGATTCAATGCAATCCCAAAAATTCCAGTAGAATTTTTTATTTTTCTGGTAGGAACGAGCAAGCTGATTGTGAAATTTATGTAGAACTTCGAAGACCTAAAATATCCAAAATAATGTTGAGAAAGAACAAAACGGAAGGAATTCTACCTGATTTCAAGACTTGGCTACAGAAATAAAGGCATTGTGGTATTGACATAATGATTGACAAATAATCAATGAAATGGAATAGAGAATCCACACTTATGCAATCATTTAATTTTTCAACAAAGGCAACAAAGCAGTCAGATGGATAAATAAAAGTCTTTTTGACCAGTTGTATTGGGAGAGCTCTACATTCATGTTAGTGACTACAATTCCTACCCCTTGTCAATAACAAAACTTGTTCAAGATGTGCCTTAGATGTAAATGCAAAAGCTAAAACCATAAAGCTTTTAGAGAAGTAGGCACAGATTTTATAAGCTGGTCGCAGAAAGCAATTTTAATAAGAGAAAAAAGATCTTCAGAATTTTTCAAAATTAAAACTCTGCTTATCAAAAGGTAAACTTAAGAATATAAAGAGGCAAGCCACAGATGAGAAGAAAATGTTGCAAAATGTGTATCTGAAAAAGAACTGGTATTCAGGATACATCAATAACTCCTATTACTCAATAATAAAAAAGACAAACCACCTAATTAAAAATGGACAAAAGATTTGAATAGACACTTCACAAAAGAAGATATATGAATGGCGAATAAACACATGAAAAATGGACGACATCATTAGTCATCAGGGAAATGCAAATCAAAACCATCATGAGATACCACTTCATAGCTATCAGAATAGCTAAAATTAAAAAGACAGACAACATCAAATTTTGGAAAGGTTGTGGAGCAACTTGAACCCTCATATATTTGTTGCTGGGAATATAAAATGATATAATGATTTTTGGAACGGGTTGGCAGTTTCTTACACAACTAACATACTACCCATGACCCAGTGATCTCACTTCTATTTTTGCACAATAAATAAAAGTATATATCCACAAAAAGATTTGTACATGGATGGTCATGGCAGTTTTATTCATAATAATTATAACTGGAAACAGCCCACATCCACCAACAGGAGAATGGATAAACAAATATTCATTGAATATTCATTCAATGCTATATTACTCAGCAATAAAAAGGAATAAATTACCAAACACACGCAACAAAATGGATGAGTCTCAAAAATGTTATTCTCAGTGCAATAAGCTTTACATAATAGTGTGTGCACTATATAATTATTCATATGAAATTATAGAGCAGACCAAACTTATCTACAGTGGGGGAAAAATCAGAACAATGATTGCCTCTTAGGGAAGGGGGTAAAAATTTCCTAGGAAGAGCCAAGGGTGTACTTTCTCGTGGTGAAGGCAATATCTTGGTAGGGGTTTGGGGTGCACAGGGGTACGTACTTGTTAAAGCTTATGGAATGCACTTAAGACCTGTGCATTTCATTTGTGTGTAAACAAAACGCTGAACTCTAATTAATGAAATCCTTGCTGAACTTTAAAGGGGGAGATATATGAAGTCTTCAATTTACTTTGAAGTACCCAAATAAGATGGATTAACGGGTAAATAGGTAAGTGATAAAACCAGCATAGTAAAATGTTACTGTCAGACTCTAGATACCTTGGTTCACTGTAAAATTCCTCTAACTTTACTGTATGTTTGAATATTTTCATCATAAAATGTTGGCAATCAAAGAATGCTAAAACATTTTGAAAAAGGAAAAAATCCAGGGCTGTCATTGACTTTATGGGTGACCTTGAGGTCTCTGAGTCCCTCAGAAGCGCAGAAAGGATACATAACCTTCTGTGTGTGACTGAGAGCTTTGCAGACCCTTAAGGGCTTTGCCCATGTTGATCAGTGAACTCTGAACAGGCTGAAAGCATCCTGTATCAGTGTCTACCCCACCCCCACCCTGTATCTCATTCCTCCCCCTCAGCCCTAGAACGGCTTTGATGACCACATAAAATAACCAAACAGCAGACACAGACGGCACTTTACAGAACGTGGCTTAAAAACTCCCCGATTACATATTTACTTCAAACCCATCAGAAAGTAGATGGCTGCGGGTCTGTAATGAGGGCTGTTTGAAAGTCAAGTGTTCAGCAAATTTGGCCGGCGGGCACTTAGGGAGTTCCAACCTCAGAATTACCAAGTATAGTAATGCCTGCACCAGGAGAATCTTCTCTTGCCTGCTGTACGCACTCCCGGCAAACCTCAGCCGGCCTAAGAAGATGCCGTCTCTGCACCCTACCTGGAGCCCACATATCCTGGACCACAGGGCTTCTTGGGTTGAGCCCACCAAAGATGAGCGGGTATAGGGAGGAACAAATGCAAGGAAAAGCAGAGCCTTTGAGACTGAGGGGTTGCTCCAGTGTGCTTTCACTAAAGGGAAGTGGCAGTGAGAGCCAAAGTCTGCTTCTGGCTGGAATCGGGGTGGTGGGACAGCTCTGGAAGTGGAGGGCGGAGCCATGGTTTATAGCTTTCTCCCTGTGTGATTTGGGGCAGGTCCCTTCCCCTCTCCGGAACCAGGCCCCATTTCTGCAAAAGGAGGGTGTTTAGATTAGTTTGATGGTTTCCCAGCTGGGGACTCCTAAGGCTCTGTGATGTATTTGCAGTGTTCCTTCAGACCTAAGAGACATCATGCTTCTAGGCGGCACCGCTTAGTGAAGCAGAGAGGACCATTGCTTGTGCCTGGAATTGTGTCCGCTTAGTGTGGAAGCAGTGGTGGTCACCTGCAGATCTAAGGTTCTCATCAGCACTATGTCTTTTTAAAAAAAGGGGTGGAGGGTGGGAAGGGATAGACTGGGATTTCAAAATTGTAGAATAGACTACACTGTATAGCACAGGGAAATATACACAAAATGTTATGATAACTCACAGAGAAAAAAATGTGACAGTGAGTGTGTATATGTCCATGAATAACTGAAAAATTGTGCTGAACACTGGAATTTGACACAACATTGTAAAATGATTATAAATCAATAAAAAAGGTTAAAAAAATTTTAAATGTATTTGTTTCATGGGGCATGATATCGAACACTTGCAATGTATCAGATTCATTGCTAAGTGCTCTGAGTGGATTATTTCATTTAACTATATGACCTTCACTCACAGGCATCATTCCCATTTCACAGATGAGCAAACCAAGGTTTGGAGAGGCTGATACCTTGCTCAAGGCCCTCCAACTAGTAAGGAACTGAACTCTGATTCTAGGGCTGTATTCTTTCTTCCTTTTTTTTTTTTTTTTTTAATGGAGGTACTGGGGATCGAACCCAGGACCTCGCACATGTTAAACACATGCTCTACCACTGAGGTCTACACTGCCACCCCCAGGATGTATTCTTTCTACTCTACTATGTGGCCTCCAACTCCACAAAATCAACCCCACCACCCTAATACAACTCCTGTCGGCATCTTGATAAATATATACCACACATTTTTACTTAAATACGTACATGCTGTGTACATGTTTCATAAACTGAAATGTGAAAATGAGTTGTTAACAAATGCTGCTGGGGAAAAATGTTGGGGTAACGGGCAAAGAATAATAGAAGGTGTGCCAAAGTCTCCTGGTCAGAGAAACTGCTGGATGAATCAGCTGAAGTCCATAGCTTTCGTTGGCCAGACTGGCTACCACTCAGACCTACACACGCAGGTTGGTGGGGTCTGCTTTCAAACAATAGTTGACCTTAATACTTCTCCAAGGACCACTGTCTTGTTTCTAGATTATGTTCAGTGGCTCTTTAAATTGGCAAACGGCTTCTCTCCACCTTCACCAAATCAAGAAGAAAACACAAAACACCTTATCTCTCTGTGTGTCCTTAAATGCCAAGTTGAGCTCTGTGTAGGTTTTTATGGCCGTTATAAACCCTCTACCTCAGGCTTTCAACAGTGTCAGAGCTTCAGTTTGGCTGCACAAACACAGGCGCCATAATAAAGCACGTCTTATTTGATATTATATTGTATCAGAAGCATTAAATACACATTAAAGGGGTGTTTTAAGGCTCTTTGCAGTAAGTGGCAGATGTTATGAATAATAACTTGCAAAATCCTTCTGAATTCTAAAAAGGTGTGTTCCATAAAGCTTTCATATAAATCTTTAATAGAGCTGAAACACATCCAGCCGCGATTAGAGGAAATCTCTAATCGTATTAAGCTATTAGAGATAAGTGAAGCAGGATTGGTAGCCTCAAAAATAAAATAAAATAAAGCACGAAAATGAACATATCACGGAGATGAAGGATTTCCTGGTGAAACCTTTTGACGGCTCTTTCCTGGGGTGAGCCCCGCAAGTCTGTGCCACACACACAAACACACACCCAGTGCAAAACCCCAACTGCCATAATTCACCGAAATTTATGTAAATGAATATGCATTCCTTTATATGAAAAATCGGCAACATCTGCGCTCCATTTAAACAACCTGATTTAATGGAGTCACTGAGAGATAAAGAGCAGGGCAGTGGGGGAATGACCTCATCCAGCCTCCCTTTAGAGTATCCCGAAAAACAAATAAAATAAAATATAGGTTACAGGCAAACTAAACAGCATTGAAAATATTGTCCCAGAGGACTCTGGCTTCCCAGGAAGCAGAGGTGTTTAAGAGAGAGACAAGAGCCAACTGCAATAAACTCTGGCTCAATAAAACTTAATTAACCCCTTGGGGCCTTTGCAAGCAAGCTTGTCAGCAGAGACAGAGCATGAGATCCCAGTGGCTGTCACCAAGGGGTTAATCCGGCCTTGCCAGACGACATAATGCCAGACCTAAGGACACAAGTGACCCTGTGCACGTGCCCATGTGTGCACATACACGGACTCACACACACCAAACTTGGTCATGCATGGCTCTCACCTAACACTGGGAGGGTTGATTAACTTTGAGCCCAGAGCCTCCAAGCCACAGCATTTGAGGACCAAAGCCCCTTCTAAAGAATCTCATCCAAACCCCTAGAAAGCTGCAAAGGGTCTCCCAGCCTCCATCTGAATACTTGTAGTGCCAGGATGCTCACTCTCGCCCATGGTAACCAGCCCCAACCCCGGGGTCAATTGGACTGTTCTTTACATCTGTCTCCCCATGACCACCCACCAAGTTCCTGTGCTTTCTTTTTCTGGGGGAGGTGAGGTTCATCCAGAATGAACCAAACCAAATCCAAGAGAAGTAACAAATGCTTGCTTTTTGCTTACTGGATGTCTGGCTGGTTGTTTAGATTCAAACTCCTGCTCTGATATTAGGGGTTGACTGGAAGTTAAGTTTTCAATATCACAAGAAAGAGACTATATGTCCACAAACACTGTACTGTTAGGTAGAAAGTGCTGACTGCTCCAGGAGCTAAGGGCTGGGGGACATCAAAAGAAGATAATGTTTCTTAATGGTCAATCAAAGGAGGCTTCATGGGAGAGGTGGCCTTTGATTTCAGGCCAGTGCCTCCAGAGGGGTGGTCTGTGAAACTTAGATGAGTTGGTTGCTGGGTTTGGTGGTGCCTGGCTTCATGGTCGCTGCCATTCTTTATCAATTCGTCTCATTATACCAAGGAGAAAGTGCTAGTATGTCTCAACATACGAGACTGCAGGCTCAGAGCCCTTGGCAGGAAGCTTCTGGCTAAAATTTAGCAAGTACTTTTGTTTTTCTGATACTGGTTTTTTTTTTTTTTTTTTTTTTTTAAAGCAAGTGGTATTATGGAAGTACTATAAAACTTCTTTTCAAATAAATTAAAAAATTTTAAATGGTGAATTAATTTGAAGAAGAATATCAAGTAAATAATATGGGTACTATGTGGTGAATCATGAGTGTGGTGTACACGCAACTGGGCTTTGGGAAGCAGACCCCGGTGGGTATTGGAGCCCATGATGGTGAAAGGGTGCCCCTCTCCTCTCCTCACTTATCTGCCTCAAAGTGCTGCTGCCTTTGGAGGTGACTGCAGGGAGAGTCAAATTTCTGTCTCCAGGCCCCTCCTTTCTCAGCCTGCCCCACAGAGTGTGTAGGAATCTGCAGCTCCAGGAGCCAGGCAGATCAAAGGTTTATAGCTAAGCTGCCTGAGGGCGCCCAGCCCACGGCAATAAAAGTGAGCTAATATTACCCTGCAGCAGGCAGGTTCTCCTGAGCACAGCAGATATGCGGTCCACAGCTCACCTAGGCAGCTCCCGAGGAGCAGGTGGGGCAGAGCCCAGCTGTGTCATCGCTGCCCATCTCAACGCACCAGAGACCCTGCTGATGCTCTGGCAAGGTTGGCTTTTCGGCCAGGGCAACCAAAAGAAGAGCCTCTGGTTACTCAGCCTTATTTCTGACCCTCCCACTGACTCACTCTGTGGTTTGGGTTCAGCCACCTGCCTTCTTGGGGCCCAGTTGGCATTTGCAGGAGGCAGGTTATTAAGGCAGTAATTAGCTTGGACACAGGGGTCAATTCATTCCAGAAAGAGCCCATTCAGCTTCTTGTTCAGCTCACAAATGGTGAAGTCTGGGATGGCCAGACAGAAGCACTTTCAGACTGTGATTCTACAGCAAAATCTCCAGCCAAGTCTCTTCTTTCTCTGTGGCTGCCCCATCTCTCAGCATATTGAGTGACAGCTTGACTGTTTCAGAGCCTGGGGGAACTTCCTTCCTTTTGTTCTGCTTCTCAGCTTTTCAGCACAGCCGTCTAAGCCTATCTTTCTTCTCCTGCCTCATGCTTGGCCACTAAGTCCCTTTAAATTTCCCTCATTGTTCAGGGAGGTAGGACAGAGCTTTTAACTGTCAGGACCCACCTAAGCTCAAGGACCATGGCCTTAAAGGCTCCAGCTCTCACCAAGGGAGTGGAATGTGAGGGAAAGGCCGCAAGTACAAACTATCTTACCATGGACCTTTGTCTGGTCCAACAAATAGATGTGCTCCCAGACTCCTGTTCCATCTTGGATAATTGTACCTGAGATTTCTTATAGCCAGTGTCTCCTGGGAATTCTGCCGCTTCATCTTTGTAGTAAGGAAAATTGGTTTTTGCAAATAACTCAGTTTTAATCAAGTGCAAAGACTTCCAAGGAAACAGCAGTCCTGTCCCTCTCATAAGGTAACATGGTCCCATTGGCATCTCTTACAATATGGGGGAGATATAAGTTATCGAGAACATTCTAACCCTTCTCCCTTCTCACCCCTTTACAAGCCATATCATAGCGTAAAAAGTTGCTTACTCTTTATGAATACATTTCCTTTCCAGATAATCATCTCTAACTAGATGGGTGATCTGGGACAGGTCACTTGTCCTATTAGATCCTTAGTTTCCTCATCTGTAAAGTGAGTTGATTGAATTAGCACAGCCCATGGAATATATGTTAAAGTGACCTTAGAGGTTTTGTATCATCCTTTAGTTCATTGTTGACATTCCCCCAAGGCTCTGAAGTGGGAGTCACCACACATTCCCAGGAAAGTAAATAAGTTCTTGTTTCCAGGAGTTCTTAATGGTGAGGGTCTGACTCTCTCTGGATGGGTTAGTTACCCCTCACCCTCACCCCATGCATCCAGCCCAAAAGGAGCTTCTGAATCAGGCTAAGGGAGTTTACAGATAGTTTCTCTGAAGTCATTCTCAAGAATCAGGACATCCCCAGAACTTCCTTTAATTGACCCATCATGGATGAAGTGCACCTGCCTATAGAGACATGAGAACAGAGTGGTGGTACCCTCTCTAGAGTGTGACTCTTCTCTGAGTCTCGTGAAGCATCCTGAGTGGTCCACACTTGCCCAGCTGAAACATCATGATATGTGCCCCTTGCAGTGCCCAGCAAAGTACAGTGGGTTCAATGAAGTTTCTGGGCTAAGCAGGGTTGTGTAGAAAGAAGAGCAAAGAGCATCGGCTGCTGTGTAGGAAATCTTGGCTCTGATACCTTCATGCTATTTGGTCTGGGCCAGTGGTTAGCTTCTCTGGCTTTCACACTCCTGATCTGTAAAATGGCAGCGTTAATAACGCATGCCTCAGCAGTTTTCCCCAAGGATCAATTGAGACAATATGCAACTGCTTAGTAAATTGTCAGGTGGTAACACATGTAATGGCTTTTGTTCTTTGTCAGAGTGGGCGGGACTGTGCCAGCTCAGGTCCCCTCCGCCAGCCCCAAAGCCTCCTGAATGGACCAGTCTCAGTCAGTAACATTCCAACACATGGAAAACAATGTGAGTGTGAAAGCTAATAACCAGATCAAAACGACAGGCGTGAGGAGGGAGGCCAGCCTGGGAGATGTGTTACGAGCTGATCAGAAAGGAGAAAAGAAATAAAGTCATTAGCTTAATTAAGGGGCAGGAGGGAATGATGAAACACATCTCCAGCAAAACCAAATTAAGCATTTAGAAGATATTAAAAATGCATTTGAACTCCACTGGTGTGCAGTTCTAATAACATTTTCTAGGGCTGTTGTCAGCCATCAAGTCAGTCTGAGATCAGAAAAGGTACCATTTTCTCACTGTCTCAGGTCCCTGTCAACCCCAGACATTCTCCTAGCTAAATCTCCTGACTTTTCATCCCCTGCTGTAGACATCTAGCCACTCTCTTCCCCAAGATTCCCCTGGGGCAGACTATTACTGGCACAAACATTCAACTTTGGGCAAATCTTGCTGGTATTTCTATATTCTCAGAATCCTAATTTCTCAGGATTTAATTTCTTTAAAATTCTGTGTTCCCATTTTGAAGAGAATCTAAAAGATTTAATGTGATCATATGCTAGGTCAGTAGGATAACATCTTTACACGTTTGAATTTACATTTATCATTTCATTTGTATGGAGACATAGTAGTATTAATACTACCAGTAGTAATATGGACATTTGTGACAGATACCTAGCATTCATTGAACATTTACTATGTGCTATGCACTGATCTAAGGGTGTAATGTACCTCAATGCATTCCATATTAACTTTTGGTGAATTCCTCTAATGTTTTCAGTACCATTAGGGATGAGAAAATTGAGGCATTGGTTTTTCCATTATTATCGTCTCATTATATACGTAAGAAAACAGTATGTGAAATTATCCCAGGCTAATGAGAATGGAACTGAGGTGTCCTTACTGTATATCACATATCTGATTATATAGTCATTTAAATAGAGAAAAATGGTGAGAACAGATGATAAAAGGGATGTGACAAGCTCAGAAAACACTGGTGCCACAAGAAAACAGCCCTGTATTTGTATAATCCATCATCAAGACTCAAAGTCCTGTTAGCTATATCCTGATCCATCCACCTCTGGTCATGCCCATGTGATCACTCTCTGTAGCAGTTCGGAGTGACCCAGATCCTTGTAGGATCCATGGTGTAAGGGGCTTGGAAGAGCTTCATGGGACTGGACCTGGGACTTGAAGTCTGGACTGGATTTGGAAGTGTTCTAGGGAGAACTTAGGGCACAGAGGTCACAGGAGCAGGGAGTGAGAAATTAGGGTAACAGGCTTAGGGGAAAAGGAGGGTTATGAGGCCTCGAAATCCTTCTCAAGTTACAAGAAGAATCCAAAGAAGATTTATTATCTTAAGAGGCGGGGAGTTAGGCTTCAAGCACGCATAGATGCTGAAACTAAGGGGATGTCATGAATCTGGTTCTTCCTCTTCCACCTGAAATCTCTGCCCTCCTCGTTTTCAGCTTCTCTCTCACAGAGCCACTTTTCACAAGGTGGCCCCTGGAAAGACCAGGCTTGTGTCCTCCTAGCTGAGCAACCAGAGGGCAGAGTGCTTCTCTTTGCCAACCATTCCCACAGAAGTCCTGGAATCTTAGCTGAGCTACTAGTTAGTAAGTGGAGTCATATCTCAATTCTGAACTGATCCCAGGGTCCAGGGGGGTAAAATAATCTTATTGGTCAGGACTGAGTCATGGATCCCCTTTGAAGGTGGTAGATGAGACCCCACACTAACTGATGGGCCAAGCATGGAGAAAGGGTTGTTCCTCCAAAAGAAAATCAAGGTATTGTCACCAGAAAAGGGACAACAGATGTTGGGAAGGCAAAACAATATATTTCTACCATGGGAGCCAATCATGATGCAGTGATGGTTTGACATTTTTCAGACCCTTGGCCAGCCCAGAGAATATGTGTGGTTGTGTTCTGAAGACCAAGGGAAATGCTGAACATAACCCCAGGGTGGAGAAGAATTTATGATAAAAACACACCCCTGGCAGAGCAGGCTGTCTGCCCCAGAATCAGCAAATGAAGCCCAGCTTAATTGCTTGCAGTCTTGGATGAACTTCTAACTCTTTAGCCCTAGGAGAGGAAAAATTGCATAGACAACCTGCTTTCTCTCCTTGGCATGCTGAGCCTCGGAGAAAGTTATTTAACCTCTCTCAGCAGTGGTTCCCCAGCTGTAAAAATAGGATGACAATCCTTACCCATTCAGGGCCTCAGGCAGAGCTGGGGGGAGAGCAGGATCCATGACAAAGTCTTTCCAGGTTGTGGGCTGGACAGCAGTTTAGAAATGTGGTGTCAGGACTTTGGAGTCTTCACAGTTTTCAGTCATCAGAAGAGCTTTGAGAAACCTTCCCCAAGTCTCAAAATACTTGGCAATGTTCTCTCCTACTTTTGGTGTTAATGAGAAAGTGAAATATCCCCAAAATGCGCTTTCTCCATTGGCATTTGTGCCTCTTGTGAACCCACTCAAACCTTGGTGGCGATGGCAAAATCTGGGGATGAGCTGGAGTTGGTGGCAGTGTCCTAGAGCAGAGGGTTAAGGGCACTGGTCCTGGAGAAATGCTTTCCTATGCCAGGCACGGATTATGGGAGGTGAACATCTATCTGTTCTTGGTGAGCTCAGAATCTAGCAGAGGAGAGAGGAAGAGAGCGGGACAGAGACAGAGACAGAGAGAGAATGAACAATCACAAACAATTACTATCTAGAATAAAAGTTGGCAAACTAAGACCCACAGATTCAATCTGGCCCACTGCCTGCTTGTTTTTATATGACCCATGAATCATTTTTAAATGGTTGAAAAAAAATCAAAAGAAGAAGAATATTTTGTGACAGGTGAACAATGCAAGAAATTCAAATTTCAATGCTGCTAAATAAAGTTTTATTGGCACACAACCCTACTCATTTGTTTACATAATATCTGTAGCTGACATTGTATTTCAACAGCAGAACTGCATAGCTAGGACAGAGCGTGCATGGTTCACAAGGCCCAAAACATTTCACAGAAAGAGTTTGCTGACTCCTATTCTAGAGAAATGTAATTTGTTCCAACAAAATAACTGATATAAAGAAGAAGGCCCAAAATGAGTTTTCTTTTTTAAAAAATTGTATTATTTAATTATTTTATTTTGGCAGTGGAGGAGGATTAGGTTTGTTTGTTTGTTTGTTTGTTTATTTATTTATTTATTTATTTATTTATTTATTTATTTATTTATTTATTTTTAGAAGAGACACTGGGAATTGAACCCAGGACCTCATGCATGCTAAGCATACTCTATACCACTTGAGCTATACCCTCCCCCCAAGAGGAGAAGTTTTCGATGCAATAGACATTTGATCTGGGTCTTGAAGATGGGTAGGATTCTAACAGGAAGAGGTAAAGTCACGAGCCATGGACTTAGAAGCTTGTATCCCCCTTTTATAGATGAGGACTAAGAGACTGAGGGGTGGAGCTGGAATTTTGAGTCAAGTCTGACTTGCTTCATAGCTCAGCTCTTTCTGACTTCCCCTTTCCAGCCATTAGAAAACTTAAAGTGACTGGGTACACACACTCTAAAGAGGTCTGAATATCTTCCCAAGGAGTCCAACTTAATTCTGTACCTGGTGGGCTGCCATGTAAAGATTGTGAATTGGAAAGTCATATAAACCAAACCATGATTATAGAATGATTGTCAGCAGTTGCATAAAGGGTAGGTTGGAAAGAGGAGAGACATGATATTGAGCAGAACAGTTAGGAGACCAAACCTGGAATCTGGATCAGAGCTAATGAGAATTTCATCAAGGATAGAGGGTGTGGGTCAGTGGGAGACACTGAGGAAAGGTAGAAGTAACAAGTCTAAGGGGGATAAGTTTTTTTGTTTTGGTTCCACATTTTTTTCATTTTTTAAAATTGAAGTATAGTCAATTTATAGTGTGTCAGTTTCTGGTGTACAGCATAATAGTTCAGTCATACGTATACATACATGTATCTGATTTCATATTCTTTTTCACTATAGATTACTACAAGATATTGAATGTAGTTCCCTGTGCTATACAGAAGAAACTTGTTTATCTATTTTATATATAGTAGTTAGCATCTGCAATCTTCAACTCCCACTTTATCCCTTCCCACCCCCTTCCAACTCTGGTAACCATAAATTTGTTTTCTATGTCTGTGAGTCTTCTTCTGCTTTGTAAATAATTTCATTTGTCTTTTTTTTTTTTAAGATTCCACATATAATATGGTATTTTTCTTTCTCTTTCTGGCTTACATCACTTAGAATGAATGACATTCTCCAGGTTAAGGGGAATAACCTGATGCAGGACGTAGAAGAAAGATGGCTTCCAGGATTTGAGTTTGGAATGATGGAGGCACTGGAGAAGGACAAGGCTGGCTGTAGAAGATGATGAGTTCCACTCAGTCTATGCTCTTTGGAGTGATGATAGGATGTCCCGTAGAGAGGTCTACTGACTGTGCCCAGCTCAAAACTAGGCCGCTTTGACCTTGGATGGCAGTGGGGTTGAGAGGCAGAAAGAGATCTCAGAAAGGAGGAAGGGGAAATGCATGCATGTGTGGAGAGAAGAGGGACAGGAGTTAGGATAGAAAGAACAAAAAACAACAACAAAAAAACCTCAAAGTAAGATCTAGAGCAAGAGTGACAAACATATAAAACACAGCAGTTGGTAATGGGTACGTTGGACCAGATAGGGCAGTGTTGAAGCTAAGACTTCATGCCCCTCTTCTAAAGGAGGCGGCAGTTTCTTACTCTGAGGGGACATGTGTGCAACATTGCCAGATACGACTTATCAAGAGAAAGTGGAATATTGGATATATTTTTTGCAATCTTTAGATTTTTAAATGTTGGTAAGAAATTTAGTTAAAAGAAAAACACAGGAGAAGTCAATCAAACATTTCTGAAAGCCAGCAGGCCACTATTTTTCAGTCTGTTATCTAGGAAGGCCGACACAATTTGGAATATTTTGGGGGTCCAATCCCTCCTGAATCACTCTCTTGAAGTCCTTTCCACCCTTTCTTTGGTGCCTTTCTAGCATGTCTCTAACACAGCAGGGTTTGTGCCAGGGTGTGTGGCTGAGATGACAAGTTTCTTGGGTGGTCCATATTCAAGTCATAATCATCAGAATTGAGAAGGAACAAATTTAACGACCACAAAGATCAACCCACAAAAGATAATTAAAGAATGACTTTGTCTATGGCAATGATAGAATAAAGGAAAATCCTTTGGGGACTCTGGCCCTCAGGAAGAACCCAGACAATACCCAGAGGCAGAGAGGTCTGGCTGTGCTTGGAGGAAAGCCTGTAATGAGCAATCCTGAAAGGTCCTTGCAGGACAGCAGCAGGTTCGTCATCTGGCTATTGCTGAATGGTGAGCTGGGTTTGGAGATGAGTGAACGCGGACTTCCTCTTAGAAGCCTGCATTACTCTGCCCCCAGGACCCTGCATTTGGGAGGAGGAGGAGGTCTTCCCAAGGAATGTACTGGGCAGATAGATGCTCCTCATATCTTGAGCCTCCCTGGGTGGTCAGCCAGACCTCGGAAATACCACTTCATTATAAGGAATTCACCAAATATTTTCTTCCTGCTCGGAAGAATGGGATGACATGAGTTCAGTAAACCTTCAGGGAGTGTATGCCTCAACAGGCACAGCCCTTCTTTCACCTCAAAGGGCAGAAGAAATATGTGGGCAGAGGCACACCTGTTCTAGTCTGTGCCCAGGGGCTTGAGGAATGTGCGACAAGCCTGGCTGGGGAGCTGAGAAGGGTTTCCTACTGGAGGGTATTAAAAGGAATTTGGGTGGCAGGGGACTTCATGACAAATCCCAGCCTTCTGAAAGTGACTTTGCTGTTTGCCTTGTTGGATTTTGGACTTGCTTGGGATCTGTCACCCGTTCCTTCTCTCCTATTTCTCCCAGTTGGAATGGGAATGTTTGTCCTATGTCTGTCCCACAATTGTATTTTGGAAGCACATCATTAGTGTGATTCCACAGGTTCGCATCTGGAGGAGAATTTGCCTCAGAATGCATCAAACTTTGAGTCTCACCCATATCTGACTTAGATGATATTTAGATGAGAATTTGGACTTTAGACATTTAAGTTGTTACTGGAATGAGTTAAGTCTTTGGGGGCATCCATCTCTATTGGGATACAGTGAACATATTTTGTATGTAAGGACATACATTTGGAGGGTCAGGGATGGAATGCTATGGTCTAAATGTTTGTGACCCCTCAAATTCTACATTAAAATCCGAATCCCCAAGGGTGATGGTATTAGTAGGCGGGGACTTTGGGAGGTAATTATGTCATGAGTATGGGGCCTTCATGAATAGAATTAGTGCTCTCATAAAAGAGATCCCACAGACATCCTTACCCCCTTCCACCACGTGAAGACACAGTGAGAATTCTGTGATATGGATAAAGGGCCCTCCATCAACCATGCTGGCACCTTGAGCTTCAACTTCCAGGACTAAGACAGACATCATAAGAGGTGTATTGCTCCTTCCCAAGGCTCTTCAAACATTGCCTGGTAGACAGACAGGCTCACACTGAGCCCTGCCTTCTCCTGGTATTTTTTAAATTGTCCTTTAAATGAATAAATGAAGGACCAAGTCATTGGCTGCTAAGCAGGATGTAGAACCACAAGAGACCTAAAAGGCCTAGGAAAAAGTAATATAATTGAGAATCAAATAGATAGTTAAGTTTGAGCATCAACACAAAGAATTGCTGAAAGAGGTAGGAGGTATTAGGATGGAAATGAGCAAGATAAGAGATCATAAGAGGGAAATCAAGTTCAGGGAGGAGAGTGGGAAGTGGATAACTGAGAGAGTATAACAAGTGCTTTCTGTAAGCCCTCGTGATCTCAGCCAAGGATGGGGCAATAATTTAGTTTACACAGGTTTTTTTTTTTTTTTTCATGGAGTTAATCTGCATATATCCCCATCACTGTAATGTTGAAGATGTGGCTAGGGCTGGAAGAAGTCAACTCTCAAAATATGACTTTGTCTTTACTGTAATGCAGATCAACACTATTTTTTCTAATGTTGCTCTCAGCCAGTGGTTTAAGCATCCTCCAAAATTTCAAAACAGATGACTGGTGAATCTGACCCTAGAGTTAAGTCCAGCCAGTAGTGAGCTTGTCCCAAATACTGAGAAATGATTGTGTACAATTTTTCCCGACTCTGTCTTCAGTGATGCCACATTGGTAGTTTGAACCATGGCAGGAGTATTTACCCACAGAAATAGACAAATGCTACGTGTTAGCCCTCCCCTCCAAAAACCTGTTGAAGAACATTTACCAGCACACCACACAAGTGGGTGTCAGAGGGCACCACGAGCTCTCTGGTTGGCCATGGCTCTGATAGTGGCCAAACTGTTTTGTATCAAAGCTTCTCAGTGTATAGAAAGTCATTCTGATGGTTATGTCTTGCCTGGTTCAATAGAAGGTGGGGTTGGTAGGGAGATGGGGCAGGGAGAGGGGACCACTAGAAGGAATTTAAGTCAGATAGGGAGTTATTTTTAGTAGAAATGACTCTTCTAGGGAAAGTGTTCAGGTCCACCTTTTCTGTTTATTTTCTTATTTTCCCCACTCTGATCTGGAAACTGATCATGTAACCAGATTCCATTTATATGTTGTAGGAAGATTTGGCACGAACAGTTTGGAGATAGAGAATGCCAAATAACTCACATAAAGACTTAAAAACAAGTGGACATCCCACAGTATCTTAGGCTAGATGAAACATTAGAGGATACTGGATGCTCCATCCGCATTCTCTTTTCAAGGCCAACACATCCATCCCCCAGTTGCTGGGAATGTCAACTGCATTGGTTCACAACTGCAACCCTCACTGGAAGTTGCCCTTGGGAACAGGGAGCAGCCTTGCTCTCCCAGGGGGTGTCCTACAGCCGAGGAGACCCATAATCTTTCATCTGCAAGTTGGAGAACCAGAAAAGTCAGTGGCCCAAAGGTGTGAGAATTAGGGGGTTAATGGTGTAAGTCCTGACCTGCATCTTAAAGCCTGGAAACCAGGAGTGCTAATGTCTCAGGGCAGGAGTACGTCTCAGCTCAAACAGAGAGAATGAATTTGTTCTTCTATCATTCTGTTCTGTTTGGACCCTCAGTGGATGGGATGATGCCACTCATACTGGAAAGGTTCACCTCTGCTTTACTCAGTTCACCAATTCAAATGCTAATATCTTCTAGAAATATCCCCACAAACATACCAAGAAATAATGTTCTACCAGCTATTTTGGCATCCCTTAGCCTGGTGAAGTTGACACATGAAAGTAACCATCACATAGAGCTTAGCTTAGCGTAGGAGTTACCGAGAGGGAAGGAGAGAGAAAGGCAGAGGGAGAGAGAGAATTTTCTTTTAATTTGATGATACTGTTTGAGCCTAGCTTAGTCTTTACAATTGAATGAACTTGAACCAAAAATTCTTTTTGTGCTGAAGCCAATTTGAATTTGATTATGTGTCATTTGCAGCAAAATGACACCTACTTAGTGTAGTCATGAGACCAGCACTTAAATTCTAGTCTGATGTCAAAGCCCTGTGCTTACTCTTCAGCAGTGCAATTCGGAGAAAGGATATGTGCCTGCAGACTTGATGCAGCAGAAGACTCTCTAAAGAAATGAGGCTAGAGTCTATAAGGGCAACTCTCTAATTCCATTTGTAAGAATTCAGACATATTTTCTCACCTACCACCTAAAGTTTTAGGGTGCTGTCTGTTTTTCTTCCCTCTCCATCAGCTCATCTGTAGAACTTCCACCTTTCTAGATAAATTACTTTTACAACAAGTTCCTCTTCAGCCTCATCTCCCATGGATTTAAGATGCCCAAGTGGCTTAACTGACTTCATTCCTGATGGGAATTTGAAAACGGCTCATTGGCAAGCGATTCTTAATCTACAGACTATCTTAAAATCTTGAGAAATATCATATTGGGTTGACCCTCCAATTCTGTCTGTGATCTGGACATTAAAGACATTGGGGGCAGGGAAAATCTCCACCCACCCCCCATCCATCCTCCCACCCCCCAGGATTTCAAAGACTCTGATCATTTCTTTCTCAGCCTTTATATTTCTAGAACAAAGTGGCCCATTTTGATCTATCCTTGGATGGCATTCCTGCCCCTACCTCCTTGATCATTTTCGATGTCCTCCTCCTCACTTCCTCCAGCTTCTTTATGTCTTTTAAAGGTATGCCCAGAGCTGCACACAATATTTTCAGAGATCAGAGAATCAGGCTTTTATCTTTACCTATTGATGTTAAAAAAATTTGATCATGATAAAGTGAATCATTCCAAAGAATTTGTATTGGAATCTAAGCCCAAAGTCATTCATTCCTCCCTTCAGCTACTCACTGAGTTACTCAGTAAGAAACTGGGAAGATCCTACTATTTGCCCAGACTTGTGGTAGGCCTTTTGGGACACCAAACAGGATGAGAAATCATTCTTTTTCCTTCAGGAGTGTATAATAGAGCTGGTAATGCAAGACCAACTTATAAGAAGCCACAACAATGTCTCCCATTAGAATTTTACATGAAACACCAAAGTGCTTTTTCACCTACTATCTCATTTGATTCTCACACCAATTGCATTATCATAGTGAGGGGCTGAGAGTCAGGGAAGTGAGGATACTCAGGATTCACGTGTTAAGTCATCTTACTCCAAGTTCATGAACCTTTCCCCTGGACAATGACTCCCCTTTCCAGTTCCCCCGGAAAAGTCTTAACTCTGAAATTTTGAGACACAGCAGGAAAGACCAAAACTCTGAAGTAAGTTACAGTCTGAGATAAATGTGAGAATAAAAAGTTTCCATAATACGGGCACCTGTGCAAGGTCAACTGGAAATAGAACACTTCTGGATAAGGGTCCCTCTGGAGTCTTATTAATGGATCTGGAGTACACTGAGCTTACTTCCCATGTCAACCCCATTCTAGAAGGCCCCTATTTCCATTGCCTTGCCTGCTCTCAGTCATTTCTTCTCTATCCAAATACAAAATCTTGATTTTAGTTGACATATCACCCCTCTCCCACTCTCAGTTCAAATTTGAATGACTCTAGCCTCTGGGTCCAGGAGTGGGCATATGGCCTGGCCTGGCCACTCGACCCACTATTATCTCTATGCTTCTGGAATTGGTCCAGAGATGTGGACATGATTTATGGGACAATCTGTGACAATAAGGGTCAGCCCAGTTGTTTCTGGAAAAGTTGGCAGGTAAGGAGGTAAGCATGACATTTGAGAATAGTCACACAGAGGAAAGCAGAGTGGAGAGGTAAGCTAGATGGCTAATGTAATGCACTTAACATCCCTTGACAGCCCTGGACTTTCAGCCCCATGAGCCAGGGATATCCATCTTTTACTTAACCCAGCTCGAGTTTTGTTTCTGTAAATTGCAACCAAAGAGAGCTTTGACTGATCTTCCCATTCACTTACAAATTACCTTCTGGTGGCCAAGATTCTTTCTGTTTCCCTTTGAATCCGCTAACCTTGTTGTCTTCCTTCAACCATGACCCATGTGCTATAGTGTATCGCTTTTTCTAGTTCACTAGACTTAGAGCTTCAAGAAGACTGGAATCTCATCTGCTTTATTCACCACTTAATACCGACAGAGTTAAGTAGTAGAATAAGCTCCACGTTGACACTGGGGATGCTGCCACATTTCCTCAGTGCTGGCTGAAAGGAAGGCAAAAGTTCATTTTAGGGTTTCAATAACCTAATATGGTATTTAACATTTAGTAATTTATCACTAAAAAATAGTCAAGTTAACTGAAGTACTGAAGATTATTAATCATTTATCTTTTTATAACCTACGTAGTTTCAAGGTTATCCCTATAGCACCATGGTCACTAACATTCCAAGATGCCTTCTTGAATGGGAATAAAAGAGTATGGGGGACATTATGAATAACTGAATAACCTAGAGCCTTTCAAACTGTGTGATGGTCTGCAGTGAGTGTCCAAGACTGAGTTACACTTTATATTTGTTAAAATCACTAATTATTTTAGTGAGTAGGAGGGGGAATTTTAAATCAAATATTGTCATGCAAACTAAAGAATGTTATGAATTTTTATCCATCTTTTGGGTCATGGGGGGAAATCTTGGGAATCGGGGCATTATGTGGAAACTTCCGTTTCTGTACTTTAATCTGATCTCAAATTACTTCAGAATTCTAGCTCACAACTTTTCCCCTCTAGCCACCATTTCCTGTAATAGCCAAGGCATTTTTATTCCTTGTCCAGCAAATATATCTTGCCTAGTCTCACCACTTTTCATGAAAATCACTCAACCAGAAATTCCTTATTCCCCTCAGATGCTCCAGTCCTGCACATCCTTCTTCAAAATCTAGGCAAATCTCACCTCTGACACGAAGCCAAGGGCTATCCTCCAACCTGGTTTACATTCCCCTCTACTTAAAAAATTTGTTAAATTTAAAAAAATTTAGGAACAGTAAGATGAATTATTTTTTGGTGAATAATTTCAGGAGTTTTAATATGCATGTTGGTTCAAGTAACTATCATCATCATGATGACACAGAGCAGTACCAACAAGCCAAAAAAAAAAAAAAAAACCCATGTGCTGCCTTCTTTGTGGTCACAGCCTCTCCCACTCCCAAACCCTGGAAACCACTGGACCATTCTCTGTCCTTATAATTTCTCTTTCACAGAATGTTGTATAAATGGAGTTACACAGCATGTAACCTTTGGGACTGGCTTTTTCACTCAGCATAATGCCTTTGAGATTCATCCATGTTGTTATGTATATCAATATTTCATTTCTTTTGTTTGCTGAGTAGTAAGCCATTGTATGAATATACCACAATTTATTTATCTAGTCACTTGTTAATGGACAATTACGTAGTTTCTAGTTTTTGGCTTTTTATAGACATAAAGTTTCATTTTTCTCAGATAAATATGTAGGAGTGGAATGTCTGGATCAGAGCAAACATATGTTCATCTTTATAGGAAACTGTCTTTTCTCACAGTTTTCCAGAGTGGCTATACCTGTACCATTTTGCATTCCCACCAGCAATGTACAAGAGTTCCAGTTGCTCTGTATTGTAATCAACACTTGATATAGTCAACTTGCTTAATGATGTTAAGTATCTTTTCATGTGCTTTTTTGTCCTCAATATGTCTTCTTGGGTGAAGGATTTCTTCAAATCTCTTGCCCATTTTTATTGAATTATTCTCTTATTGTTGAGTTTTAAGTGTTCTTTATATATTTTAGATGTAAGACCTTTGTTGAATATGTGACTTGCAAATATTTTCTCTCAATATGTAGCTTAAGTTTTTATTCTCTTAACAGTGTGTTTTGCAAAGCAATAGCTTTTTATTTTGGTGGCATCCAATTTATCATTTTTTTTCTTTTATGAATCATGCATTTGATTCCATCTAAGGACATTTTACCTAATGCATAACCACAAAGATTTTCTCTATTTTTCTAGAAGCTTTATAGTTTTACATTTAAATATATGAATTAATTTTGCATGAGGTAAGACATATGAAGCAAGGTTAACTTTTCTGGTATAGAGATGTTCAATTGTTCTATCATCATTTGTTGAAAAAACTCTAACCAGGCTGAAAAAGAAAATAAAGAGAAGACATAAATTACCAGTAACAAGAATGAAAAGGAGGATGTCATCACAAGCCCCACAGACATTGAGTGGATATTTATACACTTAAATGTACTATTTTAGGTAGAATGGACCAATTCCTCTAAAGCCACAAACCAGCAAAACATACCCAAGAAGAAATAGGTACCTTTACACTATTATACTTTATATTTTAAATACTGTATATTTTTTAATACTATATATTTTAAAAACTTAAAATGAGAAAAATAATCTATTCATTTACCCAGATTTTACCATTTCTCCTGCGTTTCCTTCACTCCCAAAATTCAAAGTTTTCTTCTGTTATCATTTCTCTTCTGCTTTAAGAAATTTATTTTACACTTATTTTAATGTAATTCTACTGCTCATGAATTCTTTCTTTAAAAATGTTTTCATTCCAACTTCATTCATGAAAGATATTTCCTATACATAGAATTTTGGATCAAAGGTGTTTTGTTTGTTTTCTTTTACTGTCAGCGCTTTAAAAATGTCCCATCATCTTAAATCTTCCTTGATTCATGACGAGAAGTCATCAGTAATTGGGATTGTTCTTCCATGTGTGTAATGCTTCTTTTTCCTCTGGCTGCTTTCAAAAGTTTTTTTTTTTTTATTGTCTTTGGTTTTTATCAGTTTAATTATGATGTATCTTTGTGTGGATTTCTTTGAGTTTTTCCTATTTGGGGTTCACTGAGGTTTTTTTGAATACATAAGTTCATGTCTTGCACCAAATTGGGAAATTCTTAGACATTGTTGCTTCCAAAATTTTTTCTGCACCACACTCATTCTCTTCTTCTGATGCTCTAACAACACAATGTTAAACCTTTTGGTATTGTCCCATAGTTTCCTGAGGCTCTGTTCTTTTTTTCCCCCATTTTTTCTCCTCATTTTTCAGATTGGATACTTTATACTGATATAAATTTACTGACTCCTGCAATCCATATTCTGCTATTGAATCAATCAAATTTTATTTCAGTTATTATAGTTCTCATTTCTAATATTCCCATTTGATTTTTTATGGTTTCTATTTATTTCCTGTGACTTTCTATACTTCCCTTATTTCAAGAGCATTTACCCTTACTTTTTTGGCACATGATTATAAACAGCTGCTTTAAAGTCTGTCTGATAATTTCAACATCGTGGTTATCTTGGTTGTTATCTGCTCATAGTCTTTTCCTTTGCAAGTTGTTGAGGTTCTTTCCATATGTCAAATAATTTTGGACTGTATCCTAGACATTTTGAATATTTACATGATATGACTTTGGATCTTCTTCCCCGCCCACCTCCCCCCTACCCCGCACTGGATCTTGTTTTAATATTATAAAGATTTTGTTTTAATGAAGCAATCAACTCAGTTACATTCAGACCACACCAACTTTTAATGGGCTGTGGTTCCCATGTCAATTCAAACTTTTGCAGTGCTGTTTGGATTTGTTCCTCATATGTACCACTCTGGGAAATGATCAACCCTGTGTTTAGCCCTGAAAGCCTCACTCAGGTATGCTGTTCAGAATCAGGTCCACACATGCCCTGCCTGTGAGAGAGCCATGAAGTTCATGTATGACATTATGACATCTCTTTCTCAAACTGCCTCCACTCTTAATTCTCGCTGACATCCTGACTCCCAGAATCTCCCCTTCTTGGTCTTGTTGCTAGGAAGATGAGTTTTAGTCTTCCTGCTCTGCTGCCCAGTTCTCACAGCTAAATCTGCCTCTGAGGTCAAGTGGCAGGAAGATAGAGAGAGATTTCCCTGCATTACTTAGTTCATATAACAATTTCTCTGGTCAGAGAGGTTTCCCCTTCCTCAGAATTTCAGGTATCAGCTGGCAGCCACTACCATTTCTGCCCTGCCCCTGCCCAGCTGCCGCCCACCACTGTGGGATTAAGCTTTGGAACTGAGGATTGCCTGCAAGCTGGAATAAAAGAAAAAGAAAACCATGAAACAAAAAACCAGGGGATTTTCTCTACTCTCTCTGTTCTGTAGGTGCCCCCCTTCTCATTCTTTGGACTAGAAATAAATGAATTCTCTAGAAGCTCCTTCCGCTCATACTGACTGTGAAGTTCCAGGATTTGGGCTTAGTTTGAGCCCAAGTCTGCAGAATCAGAAAGAAAAAAATAATCATCTGTCAGCTACTGTTAGATGTTCAGAGTCTTTAGATAGTTGATCCACTCATTCTTCCCAGATTTGCAGTTGCATTCAGCAGACAATACAGAGTGGACTCTGCTTTGTCCCTCTTACCCAAACCAGAACCTCTCTGCCTTAGGTTCTGGTTTCTCCAAATTATACAGTAGTATCTGGAAATGAAAGGCCTTGTGTCAAACTTTTTCTGTAGCTCGCACAGTTCCTAAGACTATGTGCTGCAAACCAGGATATGAACTTTACGTGCATTACATAATTTCATCTTCATAGCAACTCTAAGATGAAGTCTCCTCATTCCCATTTTACAGACCAAGAGACAAGGTCCAAAAGAGTTGAATAACTTATCTGATGTCACACAGTTAGTAAGAGGTGGACCAGGATTCTAACTCATGTCTGTAGACCCTTTTACTTGTGTCAGCGATATAAACCTTATAAGAATGTTCAACGTTGAAATTATTATTAGTGCTTTATTACAAAGAAAGAAACAGCCTCAGAGAAACAACATGACAAGTCAGGATTCAAACTACAGAATTGAAAGCTAAACTCCACATTTACTGCTCCACGGGAAAGTTTTGTGGCTAGATCTGTAGAAAGGACTCAACAAATATTTCAAAACAGAAATTTTTGAAAGGTATAATGTGCCTCAACACAAGAGAATACTTTTGTCATAATCAGAACACTGGGTTAATGTTGTATGTCCTCACGGCATTGCTTATTAATTCACAAAATGTGTTCTTCCATTGCTTTATAGATGTAGTTCTCCCTTCTCTTTGTTTCATTTGTTGCAATATTCCAGCTTTTTAATTTCCTAAATGTTTTCAACTGGAGCAGCTGAATTTCAATCTGGTTGTTGCCCACATTTCCCGTGTAAGGGCAAACTGAAAAGCAATTTCTTTTCTGTATAGTCGTCTCCTGCTTCCCCAAACACGGAGAGCATTGCTGTCAACCTGGAGCCATGTGGTTTCTCTCATCAGAACAGAGGGGGTGATCACATCTGAAATTTATACAAGACTCCATTCAGTGAGGCTGGCCCTCCCCCCAGATGGAAACCCATTCACCATGGCCTTTGAGTCCTTCAGGTGGAATAAAGCTGTTACTATAATGATAGTTTATGAAATGAGAGTAAATATAGTGGCCTTGCTTCAGAGAGCTTTCTATAGCAGAGAAGATTATAATAAAGACAGAAAACACATTGTGACCCCCTTCTTGCTGCATTACCATAACAACACAGCTTTGTGGCTCCAGTGGGGCAAGGAATCAGGCCAGAGACTTACAGATGTTTTATTGATGTGCAGAGTTTTCAGTGTCAAGATGGGAGAAGGATTTCTCTCAGGTGTATTTTCCTAGGTAATTGATGGAAGATAAATTCAACAAACTGATCAGCCTTTGGAAATCTTTTTACCAGTGGATTCTCAAACTCTCTTACTAGTGAATTAAAAATTTTTATTTGAGAGAGAGAGACTTGTAAAATCAAAACAAAACATACTTCACTGAAATTAAACTCTTTGAAAAAATGCCTTGGTATCTCAGAAATTTTCTGCCCTCTCCTTTGAGCTGTTCCTTTCACGTCTTTCCTTTATAGGTTTTAATTTAGTGAACACAGAGGCTGTTCCAATGTGCACAGCTAACCTACCTCAAAGAGACCTCCCTCACACACACAAATGCACACATTATTACTGTCAATTGCAGGAGAAAAAGTACAGAATTTTGTAAGGCAAGTTTTCAAGTAATCTACCCCTAAGGCTCCTGGAATTGAGCTGAATTTTCATCCTTTGGATGGATGGAATGTTCAAAAAGACTTTTCCCTAATAGCTTGAGATTATGGTTTCCAGGGTGTCCTAGGGTAGGAAATGGGATCTACACCTAGTGGCCAACAAGAGTCAATCCCATATTTCCTGAAGATCTTGGTTGGCAGCATTAGGGCCATTTGGAACTTTTGAAGTTGATGTCTGGAGATTATTTACCTTGCACACAGCTGAGGAGTTTTTAAAATTCAAAAGAAATTTTTAAAAAGAGAAAAATATGTTCTAGCAACAATTACAAAAACAAGAACTTTACCCCACTGAGTTTTATAGATCTAGTTGCAGGTGGTGAGCTCACAGATGGCAGAGAGTGAAGTCACCAACTGAGGAGAAGATCTTGCCTGGTGCCAGAGAACCACATGTCATGGGAAAAAAAAAAAAGACCTACATGGAGCCAGGTATCCCAGAGTCTGAGAACAGAAGTCAAGCTGGGAGTAGGTTCAATTGTTGATTTCCTTGCAGGTCAAGACCTCAGAGCTGGATCAGAATGCCAATGGGCCCAAGAGTGTGATGAGGGCTTCCTCAAATGTCATTAGATTCTCATTCTAGTTTGTAATTTTCCTCCAGCACCAACTTCCTTAACATACACTTTTATTAGAGACTTGGGGCAGGTCATATAGATAAATGTAAAACAAAACATTTTTGAAAGAAGAAAACCAAAAGCAAATGTGGAGTAGTGTGTGTATGTGTGTTTTGATGACATCACTGCCAGGTTACTTTGTATGTGATTAGACCAATTGTTATTTATAAAATAATTTGGTAATTTATGTGAATTGTAAAATTAACCAACGTTCTAATTTTTTCAAATAATACATTTTTCCTAAAATTGTTTTTATTATTTATTGAACATTTTATTGTTGTCCTTATCTCCCACACATAAAGCACTCTCCTAGGAATTTGAGGGTGTAAAATGAAGATGAATGAGGTATGATTTTTGCCCTCAAAGTATTTAGCATGAATAGGATGGAAGCAAGATGATTATGAGTAAGTACACAAAGTAGAATGTTACAAATGCCATTAAGATGTTTTAATAAGTGACATGGTTGTTTAAACAACTCAATTTTTTCACTACAATGTCTGGTTGGGAGTAGAGCCTCCTTTGCTCAATGAGTAAATTAATACATGAGTGAAGTAATGAGTCATTTAGATGAGATTCCATGAGAGTCAAGAGGAAGTAGAGATTACTTCTCTGGAGCTGAAGTCAGGGAGTATAACATAGAGGAGTTGCCATTTGAGCCTTAACTGTGGAGATTTGAGTATTTGGAGATGAGAGGAAGGGCTTTCCAGGACAAGAGAGCAACAGGAGCACATGCTCAGCAGTGGGATAATGAGGGATGTGCTTGGCAATGTGTAAGCCATCCAGTTCTGCTGAGCAACGATCACAATATCACCGAAATACATTGGAACAAAAATAAAACTAACTAAGCCAGACACTTGCTGCCCTGGCAGGATTAGCAAAATGTGGGACGCAGCCCCACTGAGAAGTGGTTTGTCATTTGGAGAAGACCAAGTCCTGGAAACATCAAAGTCAGCCAAAATGACATTAAAAGGTGGACAAGTGATCTAAATTCTCTGGGCCTAGTTTTCTTCATCCATAAAATGGTGCCACTAGTATCTATATGGCAAGGTCATTTTGAGGGTTATGTAAAGTTAGGAGTATAAATTAGCTGGTGTATAATAGACACTTATTATTATTTTTGTTAATAATAATAGCAATAATAACAGCTGACATTATTTAGCCAGGTGTGCCTATGTGAGTACCATTCATTTGAATTCTACTGAGCTTTTGTGATTATAGATAATAAGACATCTAAATAACTTGCCCATTAAGTTCATTCTCTATTTCGTGATTTATCTCATGCATTGATCTGCTCAGCTGCATCTGGTTAGAAATGTTAAACCCTGTCATCATCAGAAATTTAGTGCACTTCACATAGATGAACATAACATGTTTTCAAAGGAAGCAAGCTGAAGAAGAAAACAGGTAGGCAGCAGAGCGTGCTGGTGAAGGGGGTAAATGTTTTGAAGCTCAATCAAAATTCAAATCCCTTTTCAGTCCCTTACTGTCCCTGTGACCTTGTGTAGATTACCTGACCTCTTTAAGCCTTGATTTCCTCATTGTAGAAGGGTGATGATGGTGATTATGACAGCCATAACAACAAAACAACAACAGTAACAATAATATCTATCTCATGTAGTCTCTGTGTGAAGCACAGTTCCTGGAACACAGTAAGAATTACTATTATTTATTATTATCTTATTTCCCTTTTTTTTCTCCTTAAAAGTTCCAATGTCATGAGACCAGGACTTGTGGGAAGGATGAATTTCCATACGTGGTGATGGAGGACAGAATATTTGTTTCACTGCTGGAAAATGTGAATCCTGATCCTAGCTCTACCACCAGCTCATTATATGACTTTGGTGACTTAATCTTAGTTTCTTCACTTGCTGAATGCAAAAGTTAGACTAGATGAGTTCCATCTTCAGTGTCTGTCATTTTAGGATTCTGTGTACCTACTATATGAAATGTCCCACCAAACTGAGTCTGTGTGTACATTTCAAGAGACAGTTTGAAAGATCAACCAAACTAATGCACCACTTCACATATTTATTTCATTTATCTAAATATTCAAAAGCTGCATAAAATAATTTAAAAAATCAAACCTCTGTTTGAATGCATACTGCCATAGAGAAACCCATACTCCTTCCTTTAACTCAGACCTGTATTTGGATAAAAGTTGTGTTGTGCAGGATAGAATTCAGTAGGAAAATTTTAGTCTCTCCAAATTTTTGGAAACCTGAGTAGAAACCACTCAGGTGTTTACTGAGTTTTTGACTTAGTAATGAGGCTAAGTATATTGAATAGACTCAAATTAACTCTTTATAGCTGCCAGCTCTCAGGATTGAAAGATATCCCAAAACCATTTGAAAATTCCTGTATGTTATTGATAGAGATGATTTGGAGAGCAATTTTTTATATAATGGCCCCATGGATCTGGGGGTGAGTATTTTCAAGCTTCTCTGGGCACCTGAGAATGCACAGCATCTGTTTTACAGAATCTAAATGGCAGAGGCATATTCTTTCTAGTCTTCTTGGTGCATTTTGGAGTGCAGCCTGGATCCTGTGGTGTGCCACATACCTTCACCACTTTGATCCTCAAACAGAAAATATATGGAAAACTGGGGCTGCACACAGGCAAAGGAAACCAGAGATGTGCAATTTCTAAACAGAACCCTGGACAGCCCAGAAAAGCCTTTATCCTCTATCTAGCACCCTGGACAGCTCACACAACACCTCCTTCCAGCAAGACTTTGTCTTCTATCTAGCACCCTGGACAGCTCACACAAAACCTTCCAGTATGGCTCCTAACAGCAGTCCAGTGCCCAGATAAGGATGAGGCAAACAAGACATCTAGGGTACACTCCAAGAGTGGATGACTCCTTAAATTTTGCACCCTAGGTGCTTTGCATGCCTTGTCCTAGTTTTACCTCTGAGGCTGTCTACAGTTTACTTGTTCATTCAGTGAACCTTCACCGAGTTCCTAGTAAGTGCCTGTCACTGTGCTACATGCTGGCAAGACTAACACAACAGTCTCTCTCCCCATGAGGTTTTGTTTCTTCAGGGAATTGCAAGTCGATATGACTGGAATCATTTGCAGAGGTGGAAACATTTCATAAAATGATTTGGGGGAAGTGAGCAGGAAACAGAATGTGGATGTCTTTGTGTACCACAATCAGGAGGATAAAGCTTTTTGAAGCTCCATGATGTTTAAAGCTCCATGACTAAGGAAACATCTTTGTGTTGTTAGTTACTGTAAACACAGCACCCAGCAAGAGAATAGGAAGGGGCTCAATATTTTTGTGCAGTGTGTGATAGTGAGCCATTGGATTTTAAGAAGAGTAGTAGATTTTTCCATTTTGCGTTTTATAAATATCACTCTGGCAGTGTTACAGAGGATGGATTAGAGGGAAGAGAGACTAAATGTAAGAAGACCAGTCATAAGATGCCTGCAGTGGATAAAGCAAAAGATGATAAAAGCCAGTAACAAACCCAAAATAGATATGAGCAACAGGATACGAGAAAAGGAAGAATATGGAATTAACAGAAGTTTAGTAGGAGATGTAGATTTTGTGAAGAAGATTATTCACTTTGGGAGAGCTTTGGGTTTGAAGTGGCTTTGCAACATCAAAGTGAAGGTTACTAGGGGGCAATTGTTCTGAGTCAAGCCAGCAGTCAGGGCTGGAGAATATAGATTTGTTTCCAGAAACAGTTATGGGCTTCATGGAGTCATTTACTACCTCTCATAAGAAAAGTAGTAGGGGCTTGAGTTGCAGAGAGAGGCAAATAAGGAAGAATAACAAGTCTAGACTATCTAAATTCTGATGCCCCCATGACAATTACATTTTGACGGACCTGTTTTCTCACTCATACGGTAAAGTTATTCATTCAGGTTATCTCTTTGTTCCTTTCAAATTTTATGTCCTCTGGCTCTTCTAATTCAGTTTAAAAGTCTAATATCTACAGAGACAAGGTAAATTTATCTAAATTAGTGAAGCTGGCAGGAGACTATGATAATTTGGAGATTATATGAGTACACATAGAGTATATACAGAGGACACACAGAGAACATATAGAGAACACTCATCTCCAAATAACTATTGCCACATGAAAATTTAGACATTGGAAGATGCCTGTAAAAGTAGATGAAGATACCATGTCACATCCTCATGGCCTAGTTCTTGTTTCAGCTATAGGGAGACAGATCCGTGTGAGCTCTTAGTCACCTTGGGATGACAACATCCTATCTTTCTGCCTCGAGATCTCGACTAATGTTTTGGAGTGTACTGGTTGCATACAAGTGAAGCCCCAAAATGAAGTGGGCAAGTTACATCCCAAGGGACCAACACTCAACCAATGTAGGGTGAGACCTTGTGGACAAATGCTCCAGCCTCTCATCTTTCTGGTGGATAATTTTAGGAGACATTCCCTATGCTTTTCAGAAGTTGGATCGAAATCGAACCCTCGTTACCTTTAGCAAAAATCTTGATAAGTCACCTTTGTATTGTAAAACGTAGAAATTCTCCATGGAAGTTTTAAAGTGTTTCTTAGTCTCTTATGGCTGGCGATGGAATGCACAGCTTTAACAGATCTCCTATACTAAAGTCAGGACCATGTTAAGGAAAGATTAGGGCCCTGAAACATGGACTTGGGACATTTGGGTAGATGCATCTGTAAAACCTGAACTCCTGGATTTCCCTGAATCCTCTTGGGCAATAGACATAGCCTGCTTTCTCTTCTTAGAGGAAAGCCTTCTCTCTCCAGGGGACCTTTCCTGGGGTGGTTGTTTCTCAAAGTAATGATATTTTCCAAAAGATCTACTCCTGCCTCCCCTCATTGCTTCCCTACCAATAATTAGACCAATAACAAGTCCCATCATAGGTAAGGTGAAATAAAATCCCTTTTTAGAGAATAAAAAGCTTACTAACAAAAAGGTTTTAGGACTTGGCTAATATATACCAGCAGGAGCCTGGGAAATATGTGAAAGACGATTGTGAGGAGTTGGACCACGTGGGACAGAATGCAAAGCTGAACGAGGGTAAATCTGTTGATATGGGAGTACTATCCTATGACTTAGAACTTAACATTCTAGTAAGGGAAGTTGGAGCTGGTCTATCAAGCTTCTGGAATAATTCCTTGAAGGTTGGGAATGATGATGGAGTATGATAAATGAACTGAGTATGGCAGAGTATTGTGAAATGAGTAGTAAAGCTTAGGGAAGTAAAAATGTTGGAATGGGGTACCACTAAGTACCCTCTACCTAACTGTTTCCCTAGAAGGGCTCAGAAGCCATACCTTTCACTAGGCAACTAGGCATATACTACTGAGGAGGCACCAGCATGACTGAAAAGTCCAGTGGTGGTTGACTGCTGAAAGACAGGACCAACTGCAGGACCTACTGTGGTGGAACGGGGCTCCAGAATTTCAGAAGACAGCTGGTAGCACTTTATATCAGAGCAAAGTGGTCACAGTTGGCAGCAAGGCTAGGATGGCAACTAGAGTTCTTTGACTCACAGGAATCTGTCAGAATGGTTAATAGATGGTGACATCCTTAGGGGTGAGGTAGTCAAGAGGCTGACCAGGGTATTGCTTGACTTGTGTAATGGGAATTAATTCAGAATTGATGAGCAGAGGGCATTATCCACCACAGCAATGGAAAATTGCAGCTTCGCAATCAGTTTCTAGTCATGAATCAGGTTTTAGCTTCAGGGTCTGTTGGTTGAAGGGAGTCTGGTTCATCTTGAAGAAAGACCCTGACATGCCACCACAATAACATTTTACTTACTTATTCAATAAATATTTTCTTAATCCTTCCCTAACGAATTGGTAGCAATTTATGAGACTGAGTCTAAACATAGAAAAAGAGGAATACCCAGAATTTACTAGGGCTATCGCACACTAAGTCAGAGATCACAGTGATGCTAGGGGAAACAAAACAACATCGTGGCCCCTTGGTTAGAGTATGTGCTTAGAACTGATAATAAGTGAAACCCTGACCCAAGTTCATCTTACAGTGGATCCAGGGAGGCAATGGATCTACCCAATCCTGGAGTATATAAGTGGGATGGATATACTTAACTTTTGGCATAATATTCACATCAGTTCCTGACCTGTAGGACAAGAACCACTAAGACAGAAAAGGCCAAGTGGAAAGAAAATACTCCATCTTGCAGCCAAGGTATATATTAGAAGAAATACTGTGTACTAGGAGAAACTAGAGTTTGTAGCTAATACTTCTGATAGGTCAAAGGGGTGGACTGTAATATATACTTTTTGGTACTCTGTCATATCTCCATGTTCTGCTTCTGATTTCAGTTGCAACTCTGGTGGGCAATTCTGATTCACTTACCAAGGACAGCATCTCACCTTAGACTTGTCCTACATGCCTTTCTCTTTATAGGTACGGTCTTCTCCAGTCATGGGAGTCCAAATCAGCTTACAAAGAAGCATGGCTTGGTCTGCAAAAGCGTGCAGAAGTTTAAGGAAGTTAATATCTCCAGGGGAGAGGGGCACTGTGCATAGATATCATAACCTCTGGTCTTTTTGGAAAGCTTTCTGCCTACATCCCAGAAATTCCAGTGCAATCAAGCCTCCGTTGCTTCCACCAAGAATTACTCTTTTGTCAGCTTTTCCTCCTTGTCTGTTTCATCTTCCTGCTCCCTTACTATTGATTTCTGGGATCAATTTCCCACAAAAACTACCTATACTCAACCTCTGTCTCAGTGCCTGCTTTCTGGGAAAACCAAGCTGTAAAACAGACTTGATGCTGCCAGATCTTCCAACTCTTATATAGAACCTGGAAATCTGGATTTCTATGAGAAACTCCTGATTTTTAAATGGCAGCTACTAATTAATTAAGGGAAAAAAACATGTCAGCCCATCACAACACACCTATTATGCATTCTTGCTGCCATGAACCACCAGTGCACAACTTTTATTCTCACAAAGTTCTGTATTGTTTAGAATATTGTCCTGAGACTTTGGTGGCATAAGTTATTAGGCTGACAGGGTGAAGTAGAGAGAATTGTGTTCAGAGCCTTCTCCACCCTCCCAAGTAAAAAGAAAGGCAAAATGAAAGGGAATGTATTTAGAATAACATATTAGGCATGTCTTGGTGTCCATGCATAGAACATGTCATTTAATTCTCATCTGACCTCAATTGCAAGTATACAACAAAATATGAATTAATGTACTGTTATGTCTTGTGCAGACTGGAGCTTGAGCATTCTTTGAGCTTGGATGTAAAATTTGGTATTGGAGCTGGGCACCTTGTCCACTGAGAGTTTAGCTCTGGCCCCAGCGATGAAGCCACTGAACTGGTTGTCAGCCTCAGGCAATGGCTACTTGAGGGAGTAAAAATCATGCACCAGTGTCTGAGTCTTCAATGCCCATGTCCCCTGGGAGGGTCCTGCTTGGTCGTGTGTATCTAAGCACACAACCTTGGTTACCAAGGAAACCAAGGCCAAGTGGGTCTTGATGCTTTTTCTATGGCCATGATGTCAGGTGAGATGTTTCCAGAGAGCTCAGCTGTGAGCATCTTAGAGATGAAGGATTCATGTAGATGCCTTCATAAATGCATGTGACGAGTGTGATCAGAGGCAATTTGTGGTGACAAATACCACTGAACACTGGAGCAAATTGCTATTACTCTGAAGGTCTTGTGCCTTGGTATACAAAATGAAGACAGACTCATTCATTCAAAGATTAATTTAGTGCCTACGATGTGACAGGCAGTGTGCTAGGACCTGAGGATAAAATAGTAGTTGCCAAATGATATCACTTACATGTGGAATCTAAAAAAAAAAAAAGACACAGATGAACTTATTTACAAAACAGAAACAGACTCACAGACATAGAAATCAAACTTACGGGTACCAGGGAGGAAAGGAGAGGGCAGAGGGATAAACTCAGAGTTCAGGATTTGCGGATACTAACTACTATAATAAAATAGATAAACAAGGTGTTACTTACAGCACAGAGAACTACATTCAATACCTTGTAATGGACTCTAATGAAAAAGAATATGAAAAGAAATACATATACACATATGTGTGTATATATATATATATATATATATGTAAATGAATCACTGTGCTGTGCACCAGAAATTAACACATTGTAAACCAACTATACTTCAATAAAAAAAAATAGTAGTTGAGACAAAATCTCTAATCTCAAGACTTTGCATTCTGTTAGGAGAGGCAGACATTAACTAATCTAATGAATCAACAAACAAGTTTAGTTGCTATAAAAGCCTTTAAGAAAACAAAATGTGAAGATGTGAAACAAGTACCTAGTGCATATTGTAGAATGGGAGAGAAGCCACTTTGTAAGGGGAAGGTAGGAAAAACCTCTCTCAGGTGACATTAGATCAAGAAGATCTCAGTGCCACGAGGGTGCCAGTCACCGGAGATCAGCAGGAAGAGCATTCTTGGCAGAAGGAATGTGTGAGACCTTGAGGCAAAAATGAGGGCTCCCCCAAGTGTTAGGAGATCTCTGCCAGTTTAAACAGATGCACTTTCCAAATGAGGCCAGGAAAGGCTTCGGACGTAGAGAGAAACTGGAGTGGCAGGAGAGCGTGGTGGACAGAGCCCCGGCCTGAAGGAAAACCTACTGATGCTGCTTCTGTCTGTTAGCTGGATGGCCTCACATGTCACACTCCACTTTGGACCTCAGTTTCTCCATTTAGAAGTGAGGGAGTGGGGCTAACTCAGTGGTTTCCTTTTGCTTTTAGGGTTTTTTTTTTTTTAAGCTATTGAATCTTTTGTTCAAAAGAAATATATATATATATATATTTATTAGAAATATACATCTATTATGTATATGTGCCTGTGTGTGTGTGTGTGTATGTGTGTGTATAAAATAATGAGGATACAGAGCACAGCTAGTAAGCTCTGGATGAATGATGCTTGAAAAACCCTCCCCCGTCACCTGGAATTCTAGGACCCCAAGGGTCCAGGCTCCTTTGTTGAACTATCAGATCCAAGCGATCTGCTTATATCTTCAATTCCTTGATGTCACACTGAAACCCCTGAAGCTTGCCCAATGAGGTACCAGATGCCGAGGCCCCTGCATCCCATTCGATGCTTGCGCAAGAGTCTAGGGATCCTAAGATCTGCTAAGTCAAGGTGAAAGGCTCCTCTCAGGACCACAGAGCCCAGTCCCCAAAGAGAACTCCAGGAAGCTATCCCCTTCTAAGACCAGAGTCTTGCAGTTTGTAGGACCCAGCACCACAGCCGGGGAGGATCTCAACCCTGAAGGCTTCCTCTCCTTGATTAAAGTGTGGAACAGGAAGGGTGAGGCATGAGCAGGCACTCTTCCTGAGCCACCTGGAGGACATATGGTGCTGGTGAGTGCTCTGCGTCCCATGTATTTGACACTCCAGGATGGCAGAAATGGGCCCAAGACATCTATAAGTCACAGGCCTGCTGCCCTCCCACACTTTCCGTTTTCTGACCTTGCCCGTGTCAGTCCGAGGAGAATTACTCTCCATGGAAGTGGGGCCAGTGGTTCTGCTGTCTCGGCAACTTTCCCTTGTAAAGCACCAGGGAGAAACCTCCTCATCACCACCTTAGGATCCACACACACTTAAGGGAGTGATGAAGAGCCCAGTAAATGTTTAAACGTGAAATACCGGGTAACTGCAATTTGAATTAGTTTCTCTGAGCATGGGCAGGGGTGTGTGTGTGTGTGGGGGGGAGGCGCATCTGATTATGTAAATAATGCATAAATCCCCAAAATAAAAGGTAAACTTGTATCAGCCTCAGTAATTCAGGGTAAGTTTTAGATTTGGGATGTGGAGAAAAAGCTGATTTCTTTAACTAAGCAGGTTCGTTTGTTTTAAAATGCAGTTTAGGGAGGCAGAGTGATGTGGTGCAGGGTGAGACAAGCACTGGACAGGGTATCCAGAGCCCTGGGTGATCTCCAACAAGCCCTTTGCTTTTCTAGGCCTCAGTTCCCTTGTTTGAGTCAAATGGGCCATCAAGCCCCAGTTTTCCTACCTCCTCGGGATACAATGAAGATGGAATGAGGCAATGGATGCAGAGCGATGCTGCTCAAAGTGTGGTATCACTCTGCCAACTTCCTGTTACCAGTCTGCAGTGAGGTAATTGCAGAAAGTGAGTAAGTGTTTAGAAACTTTTATAGCCATTTGACATTGCATGACCACCCAGTGGGCGATCAGGGGCCTCGCTTCACTCAGTGGCTTACCAAGCAGCTTGAGTGATGTCACGTTCACATGATGAGTCGTACTTGGCATGAGCTTCATACTAGGGTTAGTCCCTGATGGGTTAGAAATAAAGCCAGCAAAAAGCAGCCACAAAGACTGATCCTTCATCGCAAACACTTGGAGAAGCACTGATGTAGATTCTTGCTTGTAGAAGTCCCGAAGCATCAGGACAGTCTGTAACCAAATGAGGGGTGGTGTGAAGTAGCTGCAAATAGACTAGAAATGATTGACCTGGCGGTTCTGCCCACTTGCTCTGTGACCTTGGGTAAATCACTCTCTCTCTCTGGGCCCCTGATGACGTATGTAATCTCTACCTGAGGTTTTCTCTTTTTACCAAAGTAGCTGGTATGAGATTAAAAATAACAGAACTCCTGTTAATAAAAGGGACCAAAATTGGCTGATGAATTAAGCATGGCGTTGGGAGTGGTGGTTGATTGCAAAACATGGCGACCATATGCCACTCTTCCTTACATCCATGTTCTTGGCATGTTCTTTGCAAGATCCTTTTATATGTCATCCCATCAAGAGGTGGAATCCTTCCTTTGAGTATGGGGTGGTTGTGTGGCTTGCTTTGGCTCACACAGTGCAGTAGAAGTCATGGGAGCCAGTTCTGAATCAAGGCCCCAAGAGGCTTCCCCTCTCTCTCTTGCATTCCTGCCCAGCTGGCCTGTGAACAAATGATAAACCCACTTGAGACCCGCTTCGATCAGCCAGTCCCCAGACAACTTGGCAGCTAACTGCAGATTCAGGAGTGAGTCCAGCTGAGACCAGAGGAATCACTTAGCTCAGTCTGATCCAAATTGCTGACTTATAGAATTATACATTAAATAAATGCTTATTGTTTTATGCTATTAGGAATTGGGGTGATTTGTTATGCACCAGAAGTTAATTGATCCAGGAATAAAATATTATGTTGATTGTTACTGAGGTGTTGGTTGTGGTCCAGGCAAAATAATGATGGAGGCAGTTTGATTAAAGCATCCTTCTGGCCTCCCTTCCCCACCTCATTCCAGCTTGAAAGTCACTTTTGCTAATAAATGAGTCGTGGGTATAAAATGTACAGTGTGGGGAATATAGTCAATAATTATGTAATATCTTTGTATAGTTACAAATCATAACAGTAAACTTATCATGGTGATTATTTTGAAGTATATAGAAATACTGAATCACTGCATTGTATAACAGGAACTAACATAATGTTGCAGGTCAATTATACTTCAAAAACAAACAAACATGGAAAAAGAGATTAGATTTGTGGTTACCAGAGGCAAGGGATGAGGAGGCGGGTAAACTGGATGAAGGTGGTCAAAAGGTACAAACTTCCAGTTTTAAGATTAATTAAGTACTAGGGATGTAATGTACAACATGATAAATAGCATTAACACTGCTGTATGTTATATTTGAAAATTAAGAGAATAAACCCTAAGAGGTCTCATCACAAAGAAAAAAATTTTTTTAATTTCTTTAACTTTTTATCTGTTTGAGATGATGGATGTTCGCTAAACTTATTGTTGTGCTCATTTTATGATGTATGTCAGTCAAATCATTACTCTGTATACCTTAAATTTGTACATTGCTGTATGTTAATTATATCGCAATAAAACCGGAAAAAAATTTAAAATAAGTGTTTCCTTTAAAAAATAACTTGCTTTTATTTTTCTGATGCCTTTCAGTGAGTTATGGTCTTTCAAAATGTGCATCACACAGTAGCTGATGGTGCACCTCTGTCAAAGCCAACGACTCTTCAACATTGCGGATAATAGACCTCTTTGAAAATCTGATGAAAGCTGAGGCTCCATACCTCAGAAAAAAATGCATATCTCTACATTTACATACAGTTTTTTTTTTTTTTTTTTTTTTTTTTTTACAATTTTAAGACTAGAGTCTAATTGTGAACCTCTCTTCCCTAGCTAAGCATGCTAGGTGTAGACCTAGCCTCTCTCCCCCACTCTCCTCAAATCACTCTCTCATCCTCCACTGTTAACATTTCCCAGTCCTCTATCTTAGCTCCCAAAGGTCTTGTTAACCCTATCAATTAATTCACACAAGAGGTATTAGAACAATAATTCCTTAAAAATGTAGAGCCCTTGGAAATGACCTCCAAAACATTCTCATACATAGTATCTCAGCCAATCCTCTTAACAGCCCAGCAATTATGTGGGCAGGGGTAGGATCTGTTTAACCCATTCTTCTGATGATCCAAGGGTGTTACTGCCCAAGACCACTCAGCTATAAGGGAAGGGCAGCATTCAGCATCCTCATGCCATTTCATGTTACTTTGCTTCTCAGAGACATGTCAGGCTAATGATAGCAAATCCAGACCGAGAATGCTTATCCCGTGTGTGAGGACCCTCAGGAAAGCCCATGTGGCCATGTGGAGAGCAGGAAAAAAGTGGTAGGAGTTGAGGTCAGGAGGTCAGAATCCCTATCAAAGGTAGGTTCTTGGGAGCCTATACTCCCAGAGGATGAATGGGGAAATTGTAGTTTAGCCTCACTTAAGAAAATTCCATCATTAATTGCGTCAGTCTATATATATCCTCCTTCTCTCCTTCCCAAAAAGGAAGGGCTCTCAGAGTCTTTCACACAGTCCCAACTTAGACTGATTTACACTCTATCTTAAACATGCCAGTCTATACCTTTCACAGCAAAACACAACTTGTTGAATTTTATTTTTAAAACAACCAAGAGAAGATAAGTCTGACTTGGGGACCTGATATTCGTTGAACAAACTCAAGAAACATTTATTGACCACCTACTGGGTGCAATGCCATGTCCTAGGACCTGAGAATGATAAGCATGAGAGAGGATTTAAAGTTGAATTAAACATTTTAAATCCTCAAGAAATACCAGGGGATATACTACCCACCTTGCAGACTATTTTTCAACCCTTAGGAAGAAGCTCAATGTTATTTTCTTCCCTGCCCTTTCCCACTCCAGAAGGAAATGTTTTTTCATTTGCATCTGCTCTCTACAGCCATAGAACTGGAAAACGCGTAAATGGGAATCCACCCTTGTGATTTACTTATAAGCTTTTTTAAAAAAATATTTTCCATTCATCTGTGCGCTTTTTGAAGGCAGTCATGTGTCTTATTTTTCTTCTGTATGCCCTTCCCCCATTCCAGCATTCCAACTCTAGGCCAGTAAAATACATGTTGAACTAAGCTGAATAACTGCAAAACACAGACAAAATGCTGTGTCCAAAGAGAGATGCAAACAAGGTCTTCAAAGGTGTGTGAGTGGGAAACTGAGTCATACCACATGACCGTTGTCCTTCTTAAGGACATAGATGACCACTCCATTAGGAGAATAAAAACTAGTCTTAGGCACTTCGCACAGTGTTAGAAACATAGCAACTACATAAAGCATTGACTATTACTATTACTCTTGCTGCTACTGTTATAATAATATTATCCCCCTCCAAGCAAGAGCATTTCTCTAGAAAGGAACTCTGAAGCCATTGCAGAACCCTCCCTCTATTTCAGCAGCCCAGAGAGCTGCTCTGCCCATTCAATCACTTAAATAGAGAGAGATTCCTTTTCTTTCTCCCAGGAAAATGGACTGCAGAATATGCTTGCCCTGAGATGTTTGTCTTTGACTGGCCTGGGAGCCATGGGATTCTATAAGCATATTCTCTCCTCTAGGGTTCAAGGTAATACAGCATGTGTCTGCACTGTTACCATGGCTCCACTGGCTTGTTTGGCTTTCTGCAAGAGCCTTTCTAACATCACACCCCTTGTTGTATTTAAAAATTTTTCTATTATCTACTCAGGAGCTGGAGAAGAGGGCATGGCTGGGCATGGAGGGTCTCAGTGAATAGAAATGAACAGACTGGGGACTCTGATCCGAGGCCACCACACACAGATCATTTGGTGCACATTAATTCTGATCTTACAGGTCACTGATTTCTTATGGGCTGACCAATCAATATACAGGTCTCTTTCAAGTGGAAGCCAAAGCTGAGGTTCATTTCTTACAGAAATGGAGGAATAGAGTCTTAGTTAAGAATCTTTTGATTATAAGTAACAGAAATGAACTCAAACCAGCTTAAACAGAAAAATGATTTTGCTGGAAGGATTGTGGGGCCTCTCATGAAATCCTAGAAAGACAAAAGAATCTCATCTCTAGAAAAAGCTGAAGCAGGACTCCTTTGGTGACCCTAAGTGTTGTTGTTTTTGACTGTCCAACATTTATTTCCGTTTTTACTCTCACTCCAATTTCCTTTTGAGAAAGTATCTTTTCCTGAATACAGCCTGGTGGAATTATAAAGTGGGGTTCTACGCACGAGTTAATAGGGAAACCACATTATCCAAGATAGACCAAACAGACGTTCACTCCCAAGAATCTGAATCTTGGTAAGAAATTTAAAGAGGTTCAAAACAGTTGGAATTCATCTATTCTGGCTGCAGTACCAGGAACAGCCTGGTCTTCTCATAAAACTATTCCTGAAGTTATCATTTCTTAAAGCCCCAGGGTTGCCTTGGTTCAGTGTTTTTCAGGTTTTTAGCTTTCCCAACAGTTCTCCAGGTTATCTATATTCTAATAAGTACTCATTCCAGTAAATAACCAGTCAGTCTCTTTTGCTGGGAACAAATCAGCAATATACAGACCATCTTTTTAGAAAATTGCCACTGACTTGGGTCAGCTTATGGCCCCTACTCTCTGTAACTTACCACCAGAATTTTTCAGGAGAGAGAGTTTGGCACATTTTGTTTTCAGTGTCTAATTGATCCAGTCAGCTGAACTTAAGGGATGGGGTCATATATTATGAATATAGGGACCAGAGGTTAATTCCTGTGGAGAAAAGGCAGTTCTCAGAGACAAGGAAAGGACTTGTGGACTGAGCCAAGGCTTTCTCCAAGGAAAAGGGGCTACAAACAGAGAACCCTTGCTGACCAAGAAGCATGGCATGACGTGTTGAAGCAAATCTTGTACTGGGAATGAGGTGTGACCAGAAGGTCAGATATTGATTAGATCTAAAGAAAAAAGGGGATGGTCATGAAACCCACATTCTGAGCAGTAGCACAGGCTTGGGTTAAAGCAGTCCAGAGGCTCTGTTTAGTCATATTTTTCAATGATAAGGACTGCTATCCCTTTAATCTATCCAGATTGTAAGTTCCCTCTGAAAGTCCAATGCATAAATACGTATCAGACAAAAGACATGATCTTTCAGTACTGAACCTCAGAACTTTGGTCTCCTTTTCCCTAAAGGTATGTGTCTTTCCCACTTTCTTCTGCCAATCCAAGTCTGTGATAGCAGATAGGAATTATCCAGATATTTGGTTTAATTCTTCATTTCACTTAGGCAAAACTAGGCACAGCTATTTTCTTCCAGCAGTGCTCATTTTCCCAGTCCCTGGTTGGGTCATTAAGGCAAGGAGTCTTGCAAAATCTGAAATCCTGATTTTATTTGCCTTCTCTGGTCTGTTTTACTCAAATATTTGTTCTCACTCTCTTACAAATAAAGTTTCTCTGCATGCTTGACTTGCACATCTTTAAGAGGCTAAATTTCCAGTATCTTTAAATCAAAGGCCACAGAAGCAGCTAATCATCAGTAGGAGCTCACCTGCATTTGAAGGGAATGTCTAGGATGCCCTTCCTTAGCTTGGTTAGAACTGAAATTTCCAAACCCCTCCTATTTTCCCTTCTAGACATACACAATGTGCAAAGATGCAACCTTGAGGTCATTTCTGACTCTTCTTACTCTTTCCAAAGGATACTAAGGCAACCAGAGCTCACCGTGGGCTGATGGCCACAGGCTATCCATGCTGTAGGAACCCACATTCCCTGCACCTCTAGTATTCCTGATCAGAGAGCAGAGCTCCATCCCTTTCTGTACAGTGAGCTGCATGGTACAGTGTACAAAATCCCTAAAATCAACATTTCTCACCGAGGTAACTAGACTTATCATGGTGATCATCTTGAAATGTATAGAGACATCAAATCACTGTGTTGTGCACCAGGAATTAACATAGCGTTATAGGTCAGTCGTACTTCAAAACAAACATAAAAAAAAGGAGATCAGGTTTGTGGTCACCAGAGGTGGGGGAGTAAAGGGAGGGAAAATTGGATGAAGGTGGTCAAAAGGTACAAACTTTCAGTTATAAGCTAAATAAGTACCAGGAATGCAATGTACAAAATGATAAATATCATTAACACTGTTGTATGTTATATATGAAAGTTGTTAAGAGATTCTAAGAGTTTTCATCATGCAAAAATTTTCCTATTTTCTTTAATTTTGCATTCTACATGAATTGATAGGTGTTCACTAAATTTACTGTGGTAACCATTCCATAACAAATGAAAGTCAAATCATGCTGTACACCTTAAACTTACACAGTGCTGTATGTCAGTTATATCTCAATAAAACTGAAAGAAAAATATATGCTGCTTAAAAAAAACCACTTCTGTTTATTCCATAAACTTTCATCCAGTATATTAAAGATTTTTTTCTATATATAAATAAATGGTTAACTTACATATTATTAAATATTTTATATTAATTTTATCACATATACTACTTAATATTTAATACCTTCCCATTTATATGGTCACAATGATTTTGTGTTCATTTTCAAATATCACTAAACATTTGATTTGGCTGTGTATATGGTGACTATTTATTTTGAAATGAGAATCTTAAAGGTAGGGGCATGAATACCAATTCATACATTCCTAATTGCAAAGTGACTAGAAAGGAAGAAATCAGCTTACATAGGGTATTAAGTAATATTTCAAGTTGAGGTATTAACTGGAAAAATGAATCCTTAAAAATATCTCTATACCTTCAAAAATGGTATGGATACATATATGTATGTATTAGAAACATGCTATTACAAAGAAATTCAACAACTATGCATTTAAAAAAGACCAAAAAAAAAAAAACCCACCCCATTTCTCAGCTAAAAATCCCACATTGAACAATTGGACATTTATATGCAAAAATAAAAAAGAATCTAAACACAGACTTTATTCCCTTCACTAAACTTAACTCAAAATGGATCACATACCTAAGTGTAGGATGCAAAGCTATAAAACTCCTAGAAAATAACAGGAGAAAATCCAGATGACCTTAACTTTGGTGATGACCTTTTAGATATGACACCAAAGGCATGATTCATAAAGGAAAGAATTAATAAGCTGGACTTCATTAAAGTTAAAATTTTCTGCTCTGCACTGTCAAGAGAATTAAAAGACAAGCCACTGATTGGGGGAAAATATTTGCAAAAAGCATCTGATACAGGACTGTTGTCCTAAACATACAAATAATTCTTAAAACTCAACAATAAGAAAACAAGCAAACTGATTAAAAAAAAATGGACCAAGAACCTTAAAAGATACCTCAACAAAGAAGATATATAGATGGCAAGTAAGCATATGAAAAGATGATCCACATCATATGTCATGAGGGAAATGAGAATTAAAACAGTAAAAAATATCACTGCACACCTATTAGAATTTTAAAAATCCAGAACACTGACAATACCAAATGCTGGTAAGGATGCAGAGCAACAGGAACTCTCATCCATTGCTGGTAGAAATGCAAAAGGTACAGCCACTTTGGAAGAAAATTTGGTAGTTTCTTACAAAACTAAACATATTTTTACCATAACATTCAGCAATCATTCCTTTGTAGTTACCCAAAGTGGTTGAAAATTATGATTACACTAAAACCTGCACACATATGTTTATAGAAGCTTTACTCATAAATGCAAAAGTTAGAAAGCAACCAAGAAGTCCTTTAGTAGGTGAATGGTTTAAAAGTTGTGTTACATTCAGCTAATGGAATATTATTTAGCACTAAAAATAAATGAGCTATTAAGCCATGAAGAGGCATGAAGGAAACTTATGCATATTACTAAGTGAAAGAAGCCAAGAATTTGTGTATATTATTGAGTGAAAGAAGACAATCTGAAAAGATACTGTATGATTCCAACTACATGATATTCTTGAAAAGGCAAAATTATGGAGACAGTAAAAAGATCAGTGGATGTCAGGGGTCAAGGATGGATGAATGGATGGAGCACAGAGGGTTTGGGGGGGCAGTGAAACTTCTCCGTGTGATACTATAATGGTGGTTACACGGCGTTGTTCATTTGTCCAATCCCATAGAATGTACAACATGAAGAGTGAGCCAACATAAACTATGGACTTTGGGTGACAATGATGTGTCAATGTAGATTCATCAATTGTAATAAATGCACCACCCTGAAGGAGGATGCTGATAGTGGAAAAGGCTATGAATGAGGAGGGGCAGGGGGTATATAAGAACTATATAGTTTCCTCTCCATTTTGCTATGAATGTAAACATGTTCTAAAAAAATTGTCTTAAAAAAATCACTGTTTAAAAATGAGTCAAGTAACTGACACTATCTTGTGCTGATCCCTGTGCAGTGAGAGGGAGATGAAGGAGGTGCAATCCTTGTGCTCAGAGGGCCACCACTTGGGGAGAATTTATGATGCACAGGCCTTGTGCTGGGACCCTATGTCAGCACTATGGCACAGACACTACCACGATCCCCATTTTACTGGTGAGGAAATTGAGGAAAGGAGAGATCTCTGAGACTAGTGATGAATAGAGCTGGGATTGAAGCCTAGGGCTCTTGATGGCAAAGCCCCAGCCTCCCAGGAAACACATGAAGCAACTCCACAAAGACAGGATGTCGTGGGGAACCGGGGTCGTCAGGCACAGAACGCCGGCAGGAAGGGGAGGTGCTAGAAGTGGAAAGGAGGGAAAAATCATGGTCGTCTAAAGGAAGAATGAAGATTTCCTGGAGGAGGTAGTGGTTTCTAGATCTCTGAAATGTGTTTTAGAAAGAAACTAATTTAATTAACAGCATTTACAAATATGGAGAATTCACACACACACAAATATGGATTTATGTCTTTTGACAAAATTGCATCTGGGAATCCTAAGTCTCCCCCTGCATGTCAGCAACTGGCTACACTGAGTAGGCATCCTCCCTTTAAATGGGACAGCCACTTCCTGGCTTGCCATTCAGTGCCATCTTTCCAGGGCTGCTTCACACGTTAGTAATGCCTGCCTGGCCCCAGTAGGCCTTTGAGTTTGGGATCCCCCTCAATGCCTATGGGACTCCACAGCCCACTTCTGTTCTCTTCCTTCTGATCTTCAGCCCAGGAAAGAGTCAACCTACTATGTCCCAAGGTCAAGGGCAGTTTTGCGCCAGAGTGCTAAGAGGTGAGTGGGCTCAAATAGGGAGGGAAGAGGTGAAGAACTTTTCCTCTGGCAGGTAGGACTCTTTGGAATTCTTTACCTTAAAACCAGAGTGTCTGGATGGCCACTTTCAAGAATAGGCCAGCTGTCGGACTGGGCAGATAAAGATGAAAGATCTTAAATTGTCACCAAAGAAACTTAAGTCACACATCACCAAGAACTTGTCTTTTGATAAAAATGGCTATGGACTGCTGGAGAATTTTTATGTTTGAACTCAGTCCTCATACCAGACCTGCCAGGTGACCTGCCCCATGTCCAGGCTCCTCCAATGATCACCATAATATGACAATAAAAAGAGTGGCATCAGCTACCATTTACTCAGCACTTACAACATGTGACTCTTGACTACGGACTTTTGATACATTAGCTCATTTAATTCCCACAATGATGCTGTGAGGAGGGTATTGTCATCCCCATCATACAGATTAGGACACTGAGGATCAGAGAGATTAACTAAGAGACACAGCGGGAGAGTGACAGATATGAGACCAGGCCCAGCTCTCTGAATCCAAAGCTCATGTCCCTAGCAACAATGCGGGTGTCACTCAGCATGTGGGACGCAGGTTCCTGGCATCAGAATTACCTAGGATGGTTAACCATTAAAAATACATATTGCTGTGTCCCACACGAGGACTCTGCAGCCCCACCAGGGGCGAGGGGGTGGTGCTTGATCCTCACTAAAGTCTGAAGGCTCCCAGCTGCCTGGGCTCCCTCGCTCCCAGGGCTCGGCTCTGCCCAGACAGCGCACTCTTGCACGTGAGAGGCTCAGCCTGGCTCTCGGCTGCACTCCAGCCTGGACTCTGCAGTCTGGTGAATTACTGAAGTCATTTCATGGGATCAGAAGGAACCTTCAAGGGCACTACCTTTGCCTCCTTCTTTTGTAGGAGAGAGGACACTGATGCCCAGGGAGGATGATTGATGTGACCACCGAGAGCACACAGCAACCCAGAAATCTTACCTGTCCACCTCCTGTGCTCTCCCTGTGCAGAAGGTCCCTTTCTTCCTCTGCCCCTTCCTCCCCTCCTTTTCAGGCAGGTTCCCTTTCTTCTCCCCAGCAAGATGGACGGAACCTCAGCTTCTCTTTGGGGCTGGCACTTACAGAGACAGAGAACACCTGCAACTGGGTCACTTCAATAGCATTCAGGAAGGCACATGGCCTGTCTTGCACTTAAGCAGGAAGTTGTCACCTAAGGGCGTGCAGCCACAAATTTGCATTTGGACTGCTGAACACGGACCGAATCCATCTCCACCTGAAAATCAAGAACTTAACTGGGGGATTGCCCCCCTCCACTGCCCTCATGTGAGCCCTTTGCTCTCAGCAGCCCATGCCTCAAACCTTTAAAAAAACAATCAGCATCTTTTAAGTGCCACTTTTCCCTGGCTTTGTGGTTGTTTTTCCTCCTCCTTCTCTCTCTCTCTTTTCAGTTGCCTTCAAAACAGAGAGGAGAAGCCTCTATTTGGCTCTGACAATAAGATCTCCTGGTGCATTTTTCGCCTTGTGTTTTACTTCTGTCATTGATCAATAGACTTAAATGCCAGGCCTCCATCACAGCGGCAGACTTTGATTGCCCAAAGTGTCTTGGCCCAGCGGAGCTTGTCTGCTTGAGTTCTGATGCTGAGAAATGTCACAGTCGGGAGGGGCTGGGAGCCTCTGTCAGTGTGCACAGGCGGGGGGCGGTGACAGCTCATTCAAGGCATCTCCAGGCATCCCACCGGCCCCGAGGGTTACCGCCACGGGCTGGAATGCATCCCTTTCTGGGGGCTGTTTGCAGCCACAGGTAAAGTCTGTCACAGCACAGTCATAGTGTGAGGGAAGCATCCATCGTGCCCATGGCAACCAAGCTGCATTCATCAGCTTGTCACGAAATCCTCGAGGAAAAAGAAGTCCCTGAGTCTAGGTCTCAGCTGAGATACTCATCAGCAGTGTGACCTGCCTGTCAGCCAGCTTACCTGGTCCTCAGTTTCCACAGCTCTAAAACAGTTCCCCATCCTCACCAGCAGTCTGAGAAATAAAGATAGGTCTAGTGAAAGAGCTCTGGAAAGTGCAGAGGCTATAGGAGGGGAAGCATGTCATCCTTATCCTTGTAGAAAACTAAACAAGTGCTTTTTCAAACCTCCATCCACTTGTCTCTCGCTGCAGAAATGAATCAGGAGCTGCGTTATTTGCAGAACCATTCTCACTTACTAAAGTGCCGTGAAAGTTAAAACGGTAGGTAGAGGTGGAAGAAAGGAGAACTAAGAAGTGGCTAAACTATTCACGAATGCCTTTCAGGGAGGTACCTTTCAGGGAGGCTCCCTTCCATTTGCCTCAAGTCCTAAACTCTAAACTCACCTCCCCATGAGAACGCCTTCCTCATGGGAAGGTCAGTCTTGCAGGGAAAGCGTGAGAAGGGTGCTGTGTGACATCTGTCTCCTATCCCCAGTTGGGATATGGTTGTCTTTACCTTTGCCAGTTTCCCCTGTGAATCAGAGTGTGTCAGTCTCTGCTGCTCGAGTTTCATGAGCAGAAACTTCCGCAGCCAAGACCCCCGATAGCTGCTGTGGCATCGTGGACCAGATCTGAGAGTGGCCTTTTCCCCCAGGGTAAGGGCTCACCATCTGTTCGGGGGCAGAACTACAAAGAGGATATGTTCAAGAACCACTTGTCTCCGCCCACATGCCTTTCAACTCTTTGACCACCAAGGCTGCGAGTAGGGTCTTGCAGGCCAGGCCATCAGCGACAAGCTGACAATACAAGCAAGTCCATCTGGGTGGGTGGGTTTTCTCTGAATCAGAGAGTGTTCCTTCGGAGGGGGTGGCTGTTACTCAGCTCAGCACTTTGTTGCTAGGGTGACGCAGCCCCAGAGCTGTTAGGTCCCCTGATGGTTCAAGAGAAGGCTAGAATGTGAATTATGATGTAAAATTAGCCAAATTAAAAAAAAAATCTGTGGGCCACCAGCTGGCAACTTTTGGTCAAAGGTGATGCTGGGGTGGGAGAGGGCAGAAATCCGGAAGGAGAGGCATGAACATGTCCATTTCCTTTTCCTGCTTTGAGATGACTGGATCCTAAAGGCAGGCCACCTTGAGCACAGACTCCCCATCTCTCTTCCCCCAGGCTGCCTCCCAGATTTCAGCAGTTACTACTCACAGCAATTCTCCATAGGACCATTGATTGGAATATCTATGAGCTCAGCGGTTGCCCCCTACACTGGCATTGGTTATACAGCCCCTGTCTTGAACGTTAGATGCAGCATCAAAACCCAACATTATATATCAGGCTGGTTGGGGTGGGAGGATGGAGGGGGCATTGCCATAATTTTCAGAAGCTTCCTGATCATTTACATCTAGCTCAGTGGAGCCAATATCTACATGTATCTTCTCTATGAAAAGGAGACTATCCACATGCTGCATAGAAAAAATAATTAAAAATAAAAGCTATTTAAACGGTTTCAGTGATTTTGCTTGGAAGTGAGTAAGTCTGGAGCGAGGGTCATGCATGTGGAACTCACTCTGCCATTCACCACTATTAGTGAGGTTCCATCTTTAAACTACAAATTGTTCTGACACATGGGTAGTGGGGTGCAAATCTCCACTTTGTACTTATCCCACATGACACAGAACACTGGACTTAATTGGTGATTTCAGCAATGCTCGAGAGTGGTTTGGACTTCCTTGATTTTCGCCTTGGTCTCTGAAGCCTACCTTCCGGTGCGAGAAGCCAACCCTGAAAGTAGGAGCTGAAGTTTTGATCATTTAGAACTCATGCAAACAGATCCAGCAGTGCCTCTCACATGGCTCATGAGAAAAGGGAAAGGGGCAGAGATGCAGTTTGGGTGCTGGACCCTGAGAGGCCATTAATGACGTCATCAGGCTGGTTGTGGGGATGACAGAATTGTTGTCCTGCAGTTGCCTACAACATCTTGGCAGATTTCATCAAAATCGGGTGTGTCAATGGGAGATTATAAAACATAGATCAGAGTCACTCCATCTCTCTGACTCTTTCTGTATCTTTGCCTCTCTTGGGAAATAACCTAGTGCAGATGCGCTAAAGGCCCACTCTTACCGTTTCTTCCTCCTTCCCTTCCAAGAGGGAAGCTGCTCTGTATTTCTTTTCCCCTTTTGTATTTTTTTTTTTAAATTGAAGTATAGTCAGTTTACAATGTTGCATCAATTTCTGGTGCACAGCATAATGTTTCAGTCATACATGTACATACATATATTCGTTTTCATATTCTTTTTATTATAGGTTACTACAAGATATTGAATATAGTTCCCTGTGCTAGACAGAAGAGTCCCTGTGTACGTTTTACACTTCATTCAATTCTAACATACATGGATGACATACACCACTGTTCCACGGGTACTCAGGCTTACGTAATGGTACCAAGCAGCCATGCCCCTTTCCAGCTGGCCTTGTGCTATTCTTCTTCGCTCTCTTGTAAAGCAACCTTGCCCAATTTTCTGAATACACTTGGAGTCCTGCACCCTCCAGGATGCATCCCGGGATATGCCAGCGCTTACCGGCTCTCCTCCGGACACTTCTTTAGGCTTTGGGAGGACACAGCAGAAAACCAGAGATATCCCCTGGCAACAACAACATCAGCTCTCCAGGAAGAGGGCTGTTGACCGACTGGCTATTTTATCCTCTTATCTTACAGCTTAATCACACGTTTGGGGGGACTTTAGAAAGAGGGCTAGCTAGAATTTGGTTGAGATATTCTTTTCTCTTTGCCCAGATATTTCCAGAACTGGTGTTCCTCCAAACCTGCTGCACTTCATAACGACCCTGGTAGACCTGAGGCTTCTAGTCTGAGTTGGTGGCAAGAGGCTGTCTCCTTCGGGCATACTTCTTTCTCACATCCAACATCAATTTCTCAGGGGGAGAGTTAATGTAATCCAGTGTTTCTCATACCTGCCCCAGCATCCGGGCTGATGATAAGTGCAGATAGCCTAGGCCCCACGCCAGCTCTGCTGAAGCTGGATCTCTAAGAAAAGGTCCTAGAAATTTTACTGTTAAAATAAATATCCTAGGAAGTTTGCAAAATGTTGATCTAAAAAAAGTAAACTTTCCCTCAGTATTTTATTCTGTTTATTTTCAAACATACAGAAAAATCCAAAGAATTTTAGTGAACATCAGCATGCCCACAATCTAGATGCTACCACGGACATTTTACTACACTTGAGTTATTTCATATCTATCTGCCCGTCCATTCCTCCCTCCAGCCAACAACCCATCATCGTTTTGGGGATGTTTTAATGCAAATCCCAGGCATCAGTACACTCTCCCCTAAATATTGCAGCATGTCTACTATCAACTAGAGTTCAATATTTGTTTACAGTTTTTTTTTCTTTTGAGGTTAAATTTACAGAGTGAAGTGCACAAACCTTGCATGTGTTACTAGATGAGTTTTGACAAATGCATTCATGCACGTAACCCAAACCCCTCTCAAGATATGGGCCATTTCGTCACTCACACCCTCACACCCTTTCCCAGATAATTCCAGCCCCCACCCTTCAGAGACAATTATTTCTCTGGCCTTGTTCACCACAGCTTTGCCTTAATAAAAGCAAGTATTAAAATGCAGAAAAAAGCAACAAAACATTTTTTTCTAGCAAAAATCATATCTGAATCTCCAATATTTTAAATGACTAAAGTAAAGATGCTACAGTGAAAGTCCTGACCCTTCGGGCTCCATGTTGTCCCCCTAAGCATCCTCTGAGGTGTCACTCTGGTACCCCGGTGCCCCCAGAAATGCCTCTCGAAGCTGCTGCCTCAGAGGCCTGCTGCAGCAATGGTCGCCTTCCTTCCTTTGGGCCTGCCGCTTTATTCTGGGGAAAACTTGCTCTTCTAAGTGGAAAAAAAGATACTAGATTCCTAGCTACAGCTTGTTACAATAATTTTACAAAGAAGAAGAAGGAACAAACACACAGTTCCAGTTATTATTTTTTGTTTTTTGGGGGGGAAAGTTTTCTCATTCAAATCTGGGCACATGGGTAACAGTTTCATTTCACAATTCTCAATAAAGCTACCTGAACTCTGATTGTATCAGCCACCTCCGGCTACTTCTCCAGCACGCACCCTGTAATATAAGCCTGTAATTTTCACTGTGCAGCAGCGGCAGGTTTTATGGGCTGGGGGATGCAGCAGTCTCATCTTGCCGCCTGGTTGCCACAGGCTACTCGTGTGGAACAGAGCTCACCCTCCAAATGTCAGTGAGAATGAGGGAACAGTTCCACCCCACCCCCATACAACTGGCCCTTTGGATGAGAGAAGGCAGCAGTCTCTGGGCCCTTCCGTCCATCTCCCAGGCTTTGCTGCCTGGACTGTTCAGCTCATTTCGACTTCCCAGGCTCCCCAAGTCAGTTGCCCATGGGATCTTGGGGAGCTTTACTGACCCCCAGCCCTGCTCCTCCAGGTTTTGGTTTTCCATTTCCACAGCTGCTCCTTGAGATGTGGGTCTAGTCTTAATACACAAAGCAGATTTTCAATGACTGTTTGCTTAATTGTTACATAAGAGCCTGGATGCATCATGACCTCGTCCCTACACAGTCCCCATCCCTCCGCCCCAGGCCAGATCCCTGCCATTCATTTTAGGCAGCCAGTTATTGCTTCCAGAGCTGCAGCAGGGCCTCTCTTGACCTCAGCAGTGAAAGGGGGATTTTAATCAGGCACAGCAAAAGTCATAACCACCCCAAGCGCCTTGGCTGTCCATTTTTGGACAGTGGTGTTATAGTGAATCACGACATCTGGGAAGGACAGTGGGTAGATCAAGGCTCTGTCTTCTGATACTAAGCATGGCTCTTTGTTCGCTTATAGTTCAGGCTATGTCTGATTGTAATTATCCAGCCATGGAAGTGCTGGCTGAGCCTAAATCCCTAATATAGAATTCAAATGTGTTTGCAACAATTCAAACACATTTAGCAAGTGGAAGACGCAGTCCACAGACACCTGAGTACAGGAACTATGCCTGTCCTTTACTTGCTTTGAACTCTGAGCTTGCCTCTTATCAGGTCAGTGGGGAATTCAATCTCAGCCATGAAAAGTCTTTGTGGAGCTGCTGATGCTGTAGTCATTAATGCTATTGGTCAAATGTTCTGGTCCTTTTTCCCCTTTCTGGAACATAGTATGATTTTTACCTCCTGAGTCTCTCTTGGTTGGATGGAGTCTGTTGACAATTTCTGAACAATGATTTGTGAATAAAAGAGATTAATATGATTCTTGGCTCCATGAGAACCAGCAGCCTGTCTGTACCTCACATTTGGAGGAGGAAAGTGTGATATAGGGGGAAAGCCTGGGGCTTGAATTAAAATCCTGGCTTTGTGACTGCCCTGCCATGGGGCCTTGGCAAGTGACATGCCTGAGTCACCGTTTTCTTACTTACCAAGTGGTACTTGGGATGCTTATTACTCCATGGGGTACTTGAGGAGTAAGTGGAATCCTTTTTGTAAAGCCCCTAGTAGAGCACCTGGAACATAGTAGGGGCATGACATATATGAGCTGCCTTTTGCCAGCCAGTAGTAGTCTCACGGTATCTCTCTTCAGATGTCTCGAGAGAGGTGTGGGTGGCGCTGGGCTGTAGACAGCTAATGCTTCCCTCAGAGTCTGCCAGGTTCTATTGCAGAGTCACATCAGAACAATACCAGGTAAGATCCTTACTGGAAAGGAAGCGGGCAGGTGCTGGGAGTGCACTGGTTCTCTGCATCAGGTTGCTATTTCAACAGACTGTTAAGTGTCAAGTGAATGTTTTCCTCCTGCTTTTAGATCTCACCTAGACCATCTCTCTGCGGTCCCAGCGAGAAGAGGTTGGCAGTCTTGATTCTCTTGCAGGCTGCACACTGTGTCTTGGAGGAGGGGAGTTAACCAGGTCTATGCATTAAGACAAAATCAAATCTCTAGCTTTGGAGGTTTGTATGAATTATGTTATTAAAAATATGCATGTATGTATTCATGCATTCAGAGATATTTATCAAGACCCCATTATGTATCAGGTACTGTTCCAGAATCTAAGGATACAGGGCTAAATAAAAGAGACAAATAACCCTCTCCTCATGGAGTTTACACTCTAGTGGGGGACACAGAAAATAAGTAAGATAAATGAGTAAAATAAAAGAGAAGTTAAATAGCAATAAATGCTAAGGAGAAAGATTAGAGCATAGAAGGGAAAAAAGAAATGCTGTACTTTAGATTGGACAGCCTAGGAAGGCCTCAGGAGAAAGAGACTTCTGAGCATCTCCAGATATCAGCATCCCCAGACTGAAAATGCCTCTGCCATGCCCCATCTCCCACCACCATTCCCAATAAACCCAAAATGATGACCGTGTGACTGGTACAGGAATAATCAGAGGAAAGGTGAGCAGGAAAAAAGTGCACTCGAGGAAATATGGTAGGAGTGCTGGGTGCAGAGATGACCCTGAAAGGGTGAAGCCATGCTCACTCATTCAGTTGTTCACCAAAAACCTATTTATGCCATATGTATATGCCAATTAGATATGTATGCAATTTTGTGTGTGTTGGGAGGGGGGTGAGGGTGGGGGTGGGGGGTGAGGGTGGGGGTGGGGGGTGGTATTTAGGCTGTGTCGGGGCCCTGTCCGTGGTGCTGAATTCCTCAACCCATTAGAATACCTGCCATTAAGTGAGCTGCTGAGGAAAGGCATCCAGATAAATATTAGTAATAGCAAACTCATATAAAGTGTTCTGCCTGTCAAGCCCTATTCTAAGGCTTTGCATATGTTAAGTCATTTACTTCTTACCACAGCCCTATGAGATAGGAACTATTATTATTCCTATTTTGCAGATGAGGCAACCAGGAAAGAGGGAGGTTAATTGCTTGCCTCAAGTCACACACCTAGCAAGTATTAGAGCCAGGAATCTGAACTCAAGCAATCTTGTTCCGAAGCCTTTGCTCTTAATTACTACATGGTATGTCCATAAATAAATACAACTGATGATTGTAATACGGAACGGTAAGTGCTAGGACAAAATTTGTACTTTTTTACATCATGGGTATTGAAAGAGAAGGGAGTAATCAGATTATGACAAAGGGTCAAAGATTCAGGTGGGAAGAGGAACATCTCTTGTTTTCACTTTCTTAGGTAGGAATGAGGCATACTTGGCTTGCCCGGGAAAAAGGAGTTTGGATGTTGGAGCCTGGCAGGAAACAGGAGAAGGAAACAGGAGGGTCCGTGTTCACACATCAACTCTGTCACCCTGTGGGAACTTGAAGTGTGTCTAGGAGGAGCTGTTAACAGTGTTTGTTTCTGGTAAACACTTTTGTTCCTAGAGTTGACTATTTTTAAACTTTTCAAGCTGAGCCAACTTCAGGTGTGACATTTCAAAGCACTTGCCCAGCTTTCTATTAGGTGAGCAAAGGGGGAGGGGGACAGAGGGAAGAACTTGAGAGACTTCATTTGAAGAAACAATAAGCTAGAGTTTACGACTGGTACTTTGGCTATTTGGTATACTTCTGATGAGCCAGGTGTGGCAGAGAGTAAAAGGTGGGTGAGGTGGAGTGGAATGTCCTTTATATCTTTTCCCCTCAATTTAACAACTACTGATGTGCCACTGGCTCTCCACTCAGATTTGTGCTGGGTGCCTACCTTCCTAGATGACTATGGTTGCATTATAGCGATAGTAGTTTCTGATGTACATTCGTTTCCTTTTCCTCTACTTCTTGTTTTCCTGGTCAGTTTTTAGTTTCAAACAGCATTTTTTTTAAACCAGAGGATGCCAGGAGGGAACATATTTTCTAAATTTCAAGGGCTGCCCAATTTATAAATCAATAGCTAGGCTTGGCTACCCTGGACTCTAGAGCTTCATTCCTGCCCATGTTAGAGAAAATTCAGGAGTTGATATAAAAGAGTGTCTATAAGGAAAGAAGGAAAGAGACCTTCCTGGGAGAGAAGATGGAGGAAGGGAGATAAGAAGTCTGAAGTGGAGGGTCTGGATCACTCCTTGTGGGGGTGGTTATAGAGATCTAGGAAAGTACTCCCATAAGTTTGGATAACTTTCAGTTCAGGAGAACTTTATTTATTAAGATTCAGTCTGGGAAATATTGCAAGCTCTTAAGAAAAATCTTCATGTTCAACATGAAGCTAGAACAACATGGGTGCACACAGTTTGAAGCTTGGACTAGCAGAGGAAATTATATAAACACTAAGAGGGGCTTAGCATTAGTATTTCTCAAGCCTTCTTGACTCTGCTTAGTCGTGGAAGAAGCACAAAGATCTCATAGGCTTTCTAAGGGGATGAGGCTGGTAGCTGGGTTGCCTAGAGCTTCTGTGGGGCTGTGGCAGCTGGGACCTAGAAAGGCTTGGTTCTTTGGGACATTATACATTTTACCACTATGGCTACAGTGGTGGGTATCAAAACACAGCCACCTCCAAAACAAACAGGCCAGAACCTCTCCCCACCCTTCTCCTGCCTCTTCATCACTAGGCCACCACACAAAATCCCTTTTGAACTCAGCATCACCTAGAAATACAAAAAAAAAAAAAAAAAAAAAAAAAAAAAAAAGAATGTGGAGAGAAGATAGCCCTTATTACATTTTGAATTTCCTGAATATTTACCTAAGAATGTTAGTGATCCTTTGATACTGATATGCCCAATGGAAAGTTTAAATTCCTCACACCCTATCACCATTCAATTGGATGAGATTCGTAGGAAATTTTACTCAGTTAAAAAATATAGAGGATGCCACAATATTGTACATTGAGTATGACATTGGAGTTATTGATCTCACAATTTGGTCTAATTTAGGGGATCACACATAAAACAAAAGGCAGGGCAGCTGAGGGTCGGTGGGTGCCCGATGAGTGGGTCAGACAATGAGCATGTTGAAGACACTGGAAGAGTGATCTGTGTATTCTAGTATAAGCTTGAGGAAGGAAGGCTCCCTGCAGGAGGAAGAGTTCAGCTGCCTAGAAAGAGTGGCAGGATTGTGATCAAGTCACATCCCACCTCAGGGTCTCATGATTGGACATTGGGCCTTTTCTATCTGCCCTGGGTGGCTCATAGTTTTTTTTTGTGTGTGTGTGTGTGAGATTCAAATGATATTGTGGATACCAAAAAACCATGAAGACAGCTAAAAAATTAAAAAGAGATTCAGATGTGCTGTAGGAGGCTGGCATGCCTCCTGATGACTTTCCCCCTTTCACAAGAAGCTTGGACACAGCCTGTTCCACTGCTCCCTTAAAAAGTCTGTGGGGCAGGGAGCCTTCTTTCTGCCCAAGGCTGGTAAACACTTCACAGGAACTTGGTGTCCACGGAGGAGAGGGAGGTGGTGGGGGGTCAGGGGGCTGGAGATGGAATGAGGACGCAGCTAAATGGGGAAAGTTGAAAAGGCTGTGAAGAGCCCTTATCCATCTTCCCGAGTTGGGGCTGAGAAGTGGGGAGGCCCCCTTCTGCTGATTTCTACAGTTCTATTTTAGAGGCCTCTGGGGTCATGTTTTGAGCGACAGAGCCTTTAGTGATAAAAGTGTTTTTCATGAACTATTCACACACTTGAGGGTCACATGTGACCCTAAGAAGGAAATTGAGTAAAGCCCATCACCCCCCAGGACACTGAAGAGGCAATGTAGAACCAGACTTTCCTCAATGGCCTCTTTTCTCCATCTTGTAAATGACAGAAAATGTCAAAAGCTTAAAAGCATACAGAGTATTCTGTTTAACATGTGCAATCAACCCCACAATGAATGAATATTGATATTTTGTCATACCTGCTCCAGCTTAAATTTAAGGACATAGTTGTTTACCTTTTTAAACCTTCATGCATCTGTCTTTCTCTCCCTTCTCAGAGAGAACTACTTTATGAAGTTTGTGGTTATCCTTCCTGTCTCTGTCTCTATTATTTATGAATGCATCAACAAACATGTGGTATGAACATATACGCTTTAAGATTTTTTCATAAATGATAGCATTTAGAATGCATCATTCCACAACTTGCTTTTTCCATTCAACCTTTTTTTGAGATCATTCTCTATTAATTCATGTAGTTAGAGTCTCCTATGGGCTGAACTGTGTCCTCTCCAAATTCATATGTTGAAATCTTAACCCCCAGTACCTCAGAATGTGGCTGTATTTGTACATAGGGTCTTTAAAGAGATAACTACGTTAAACAAGGTGATTCGTGTAGACGCTAATCCAACGTGACTGGTGTCCTGATAACAAGAGGACATTTGGACACAGATACACACAGAGACAAGACTGTGTGATGACATAGGGAGAAAATGGTCATCAACAAGCCAGGCGGAGAGCGTGGAACCCATCCCTCCCTCATGGTCCTCAGAAGAAACCAACCCTGCCAACATCCTAATCTTGGACTTCCAGCCTCCAGAACTGTGAGAAAATACATTTCTGTTGCTTAGGGCCCCAGCCTTTGTTATGGCGGACTTAGCACACTAATAGGGACTCCACCCCACAAGGAGATATTAGTGGGAGGCTAATGGCTGTTCATGGACTAGTATCTCACTTTTCCTTGGGATTTGTGGATTTTATCAGAGGAGTTTGCAAAGGCCTTAATGCCACCACTTTGTTGGGGTGGAGTTGTAGGTACTGTCATATGTTTTTGGAGAGTAAGTTTTGGGGTGAGGAATCCTTCCAGTGCCCCATAATTATCCCCAGGAAATTGGTCTCCTACCATGACTACACAAAGTGACCTAGGCCAGAGGCTGCCACAACATCAGCCACGTCCAAAGAGCATTAGACACTGTCTTCTAAATCCTTTCTAATCTTCCAAGTCTGAGCTACTCCTCCAGGGGCTGCTCTCAGTTCAAAAGATCAGTGTAAGAAGTAATGAACACATTTCAGAGGCCTCACATATAACATGGAGCAGGCCCTGAAAAAGCAGAAGACACCTTCACAAATCCCGGAGCCAGGCCTGGGACATGATGTGTCATTTTTGACAAGGAATTTGGGGAGCTGCAGAGGAGGTCCCTGTACCTCTAACACTGGCCCACAACCTGAAGAAAACACCTGGGTAGATTTCATCCAAAGGCCAACAAAGACAACAGAGTTGCTCATAGCAATCGCAAGGACCCACCTCCTGGTCTTGCTGCGAGAATGGGATAAAATAACAACTGATATGAAAGCTCTTTGCTGTGTGCAGGCAGCTTGTAAAAACCCACAGATTTTCCTTGAAACTTCAATGTTCCATCACAGCCCAAAGCATTTAAAATTCTCAGAGGGAAAAGACGTGTTTGGTCTCTTTCAGAAGCATTTTGGAGGCATTGTTTATAATGAAAAATCAGAAACATCCTGAATGTCCACAGAAGAAGATCTTTAAAAGTGAAATTTGTTAAATAAAGTAAACTACTGTATATTTGTATCAATGGAGACACTAAAAATGGTATTTACTGAAATGAAAAGATGTTGAAGAAATGGTGTTACTTTATAAAAAGATTCTTTTCAAAACAATGAGTACACTGTAATTCCATTTTTATTTTAAAATAATACATTGGTAAGAAAGAGACTAAATAATTATAAATAAAAATGATGACTAAGCTATCTCTGAATGGTAGGTTTATAGATGTTTATATGTTTTCTCCTTGCTTTTCTTTTGGGACATACACACACATACGCACACAAATTTCACAAAGAATAATTTATTCACTTTGGACTTTAGTCCATCTCCACATAGTGAGAGAGAATGATAAACTAGGTAATCTTTAGGTCTCTACCAGTTGTGACATTTCAAGACTACGATTCTGAAGAATGAGAAATTAGTTGGACCTCATGACATAAAATGTGATCACCAGAAGACTATCTACTTGATTAAAAAAAGAAGTGGTTGGAGGACCCAGAGTTGAGTGCCACACCCACACAACCCATGATCTTTCATGCTGTTGTGAGAAAAAAGTAATTGTTCACAGGTACTAAACACATCATAACCGTGGCAATGTGCTAAGTGTTTTCCATGAATCATTTTAGTTAATCCTCGTGATGACCATACGAGGCAGGTGCTACCATAGTTCACTTGTTTCAGATTGAGAAGCTGCGGCTTTAGAGAGGTCAAATCAGAGCTCAAGGTTAACAACGGGAAAGGAGGAGAAGGTGAATTTGAACACAAACCTGAGATCCTAGAACCTTAGTTTTACTCTCTGCTGCCTCTAGTGGAGCACATCCCCACCTCTGGAGGGGCCTGAAATCTTAGTGCCAAGGGAGGGACCAGGAGGCAGATGTAAGCCCTCAGATCAATGAGCACTAGCAGAGAAGGATGAACTAGGACAAGGGAAGCCACTCCAGGAAACCAATGGCTGAGCTTCGTGAGAAATGAGTCATGATCCTTTGCTCCGAGAAAGGCCAAAGTGGTTTCTCTCTGTGCAGACTCAAGGAAGCTGGATTTACATGAAGAATTACTCGCAACAGAGGACATGCCAGAGAAATAAGCTATGCCTAGGTGTTTGCATTTCCTCAAAAGTGTTATGTAAAGTTTCATATTGGAGATGAGTTAATGAATCACACTGTTACTTTAATAAAAGTGTTCTAGTTTTAGAGGTAAGAGGTATTGGATTGGGGCTCTGCTATTCTACCCTTGCCCTGCTCTGCTCTATATTACAGGGCAGGGTGACCGAGGTTCCCATGCCAGCTGACCTCCCTTGGGGGCTCAGCAAAGGTAGCACTGTTAGGGAGTCAGATGATTGGAAGAAGGGAAAAGCCAAGCTATCTCCTTTCCACTGCCTCCAGCAACATCCCTGCTAAGGGCTGTGTCTCCTCGGAGGTTCTGGCTCTCACTGGATGGTCCACCACATTTCCAGCTTCTGCGGAGTCACCTGAAATGCAGGGTCCAGGAACCCCTCCTCCTCCCATTGTCCTCCCAGCCTTGTGGTGGTAGTAGCATCTTGCTATTATTAATCTCTGGCTAGCTTGCCATCCTTTGCCTGGTGTCTCTGTCCTTCCATCCCTTAAATAAGCCAATTAAGTTCCCTCTGATACATCCGAGTGGTTTCTTTTTTCTTTCTTGGATTCTGATTGATATATTCCCTCAATGATCAATTTCTGAGATGTTCTGCCACTGGAAATATCTTCCATAGAGGGCAGAGTGTTTCAGGTAGTGTAAAGGAACTTCAAGGAGGGGGTTCTATAACAATGTAAAGACAGGTGATATTAATACCAGCCAGGAGTATCAGTTGTGACATTTAACTTGGCTATTAAAGAATGAGGGAGCTTGAGGAGATAAGAGCATTGTGGATGGGGAATCTGCGTAAACAAAGGCATTATCAACAAGAACCCTGGCCTTATTGTAAATAATGTGTCGGTAATAAAAGAGAAAATGGATGAAAATTGTCCAATACTGCGTAAGGTGCATCCGAAGGTGGAGATGTACAGGGAGTGTGGGGGAAATTATAGACAGTGGACGTGTCTAGCATGTAAGGTTGGAGGGTGCTGGAAGGGGTAAATCAAGAAGGGCATATTAGGGTCTGACAAAATACCAGCTTAAAGGTTTGGCTTCATCTTAAGGAAATCTGAGTCACCATCGATGCCTTCTCAATACCTGGCACTTGAAAGGTTGAATAAATGAGGAAGCACTGATGATTTCAGTTCAGGGGGGGACTATCAACAGAGCATGCTCCGCAGAGTTCACTTGGCAAAAATTTGTAGACCAGCTTGGGGTTGGGGGAGAGCAGGAGGGAGAAGGAAGGACTAATTAGAAAGCTATTGCAATCAATCAAGGGCTTGAGAAAGACAAGAAGGACTCAGGTCGGTTAAATATCAAAAAATTGGCAATGCAGATCTCAGATGTGGAGACTGATGGAAAGGCTGGCCTAAAGGTGCCTCAGGGGCCTGGCACCCAAGATATCAGGGGCTAGATATGCCACTGTGACGTACCCACGAGGATTAAGCAGAGATCCAAGGGGGGCAGGAATGGAGATGGGGGAGATGCCTATTTAGGGTGACAATTATTTAATACCCACTCTTGGATCTTCTGGCCTTTTCTCTCCTGTTATTGTAAAGGCATTCATTTTTCTTCAAACCCAGTAAATTATTCTCTGTCAGCAAGCTGAGGGGGACGGGATGAAGAAAAGATCTTAGTTTGCTCTTGGCTTTTCCTCTGTCTCGTCCAAACACTGGAAATGTCAAGTTTGCTCACTAATTAAACATGTCTGTCTTGGACTGCACTTGTATCTTTTGCTGAGAAGGTGTAGATTTCCAGGGAGACATTACACATTCATGTTTCCAAATACAGCATTTTGAAATCTCCCTGTGTGACACAAATACCATCTTTGTGAAAGTGTCTCCTGATAGGAAAGACACCTGTGCAAGGCAGCCCATGTTTGGGAGAGAGCCAGGATGTGCTCGGTCCATGCCCTTTAATTTATTTTCTGGGAGAATTTTTCTGGGAGCCTCCGTAGGGCCAGTCTTGGGCCTTTCTGGATTTCCATGAATCCTACTACCCAGCTAGTGCCTCCCAGGACTCAGCCACAGAAAATCTTATCCCCTGGTCAGGTTGCAACTGTCCCTGTCACCATCCCTGGTGTCTGGCCAGGAACTAACAGTTTGCAATTATATCTTTGGGCATGATTTTGCAAAGACTTACTAGAATCTTATGTGGAAAGTATTATTATCACCAACATCCCACAAATAAAGAAATGGAGCTTGCAGTCTTGAAATCCTCATAGGATGAGATTCATTGATTATATGTTTTCTAGGTGCTAACTGTAGACCAGGCACTGAACTAGGGGCTGCAAATACAGCTGTAAACATGACTGACATGGTCCCTGCCCATATGGGGAATTAGTCTGGTGGAGAGCAAGTCAGTAATAGGGAAACTGGGGAATCAGAGAGGGTCAGTCTCTTGCCAAGGACAGGTTACTACTGGTTAAGTGGCTGGGCCAGGCCTCCCCAACTTCAAATCTTAGGTCCATTTTCTTGGACAATAAAACATAGACCTTAGAAATGGGAAAGAAAAGGTGTGGATGTCATCTGAATCCTGTGGAAGTCAAAGGAAAAAGAGAGCTGGAGGGAAAATGGCCTGAATCTTACACATGTGAAGATGTTTATGTTACACTGTCCAGAGTGCCTGGTGGGGCTGAGTTACCAAGTAGCAAGGCTGGAAAAAAGCAGTAAAGCTGTAGGACGACAGAGTTTTCAACCAACTTTCCTAGACTAGTTTTAAGTCTCAGAATCTCAACTTACCCAGCTGAACGTGGTTATTTTGACTCGTCACTAGATCCTGAGTTCCCAGTTGGGATTCCATGGATCAGTAATATTTTTTAATGTGTGTGTAGTGGGGGTGGAGATTCAAGTTAGGACATCAAATATATGTTTATATAAGACCCTGCTGTCTACTATTACCAGCCCTTGTTAAAGAGAAGACATTTCCATGTGAGGTAAAGAAAGAAGAAATAATCTAATTTATATGAATATGAAAGCTAAGACAACTTTTTTTTTTAAACTGAATATAGTCAGTTTACAATGTTGCATTAATTTCTGGTGTCCAGCATAATGTGTCAGTCATACATATACATACATATATTCCTTTTCATATTCTTTTTCATTATAGGTTACTACAAGATACTGAATATAGTTCCCTGTGCTATATAGTAGAAATTCATTGTTTATTTTACATGTAGTGCTTGGTATTTGCAAATCTCGAACTCCCAATTTATCCCTTCCCACCCCCTTTCCCCTCTGGTAACCATAAGTTTATAAAACAACTTTTTAAATTGAATTATTTTAGCTGTTAAAAAAGAAACTTCATTTTGTTGTCATTTTTTTCTCCTTTGTCTATGGACTTTGGTGAAAACCGCACTGTGGAACATCCCCATCTTTGGACCCAGCCCAGTAGTTGGGAAGATGGTCTCTAAGCCCCTGTCAATTGTTCTCCACCTGGGGTGGCCCTGGGATAGACAGGGGTCTGCAGCTATTCCTCTTGGAAGTGGCTACCTCCTGGCTGCCGTCCAGTCTCAGGCATGCGTCTGGAGGTCTCTGTTTGGTCTGCCATCACTGACATGGCAGCATCCTGCCAAAGCAGCTCCCTCCGAGTCCTGCCATATGGGGGCTGCACTGCCACTGCGTCTGGCAGCTCTTCTGCTCATAACATCGGTCCCCACTGATAGACCCATCCCTGTCACACTATTGACTGACACTAGGCTGCCTAATTAAAAGTAAGAGCTTTTGCATCAACTTCAACTGTGACTTTATAAATTCCAGGCACTGTGAGGGGACCAGACAGAAGAATGGTCATGAAAGCGAGGGCTTCTGCCCTTTCAAAGGACTCCTTAGTTGTGGAAGCACCTGCTTTCCTTGGGGGTGAGGATGGTACTTCCACTGTCAGCTCACCATGAACATGGGGAGAGTCCACCTCAGCACAAACAATTTACTTTCCTGGCTAATTTACATCAGAATGCCAATGGTTCAGATATGCACATTTCGATGGAAGTGGAGCCAACATGAGGGAAGGGGACTGCAGACGTGGCAGGTGTCCTGTGAGGGGCACTTGGGCTGGGACGAGGCTCTAGGGGACCAAGCAGTTTCCCGGAGGCCATTAGGAAAAGCCCCAGGGGGGTAGACAACATTTGCTGGCCCAGCTCTGGGCCTGGCTCTGGGGCTTCACGCCGGGGGAGCTCCCACTGGCTTCTCTAGATTACTTGCCTCCTTTCCTTACTCTGCTCCATGTCTCAGAGGCTAACCTGGAGGAACCATATCTTCAGTTTCTCCTGCTCTCATATTAAGTTTGGACAATGAGGGCAGCCGATGGAGAAGGGAGTGTAGAAGGATGATGAAGTTGGAGTACTCATTCCCTGGTTTTCTCCCCGCCAGTTGCCGTGGTCTGGCTGTGCAAATCACACAGCTCCTGCCAGGTGATTCTTTCCCCACATTCCTCTCTCCAGCTTGGGATGCGTCCCCTCCCCCTTCTTCAGGCCAGGGCAGGTGATGGCTCCCTGCTGAGGCTAGCCTTAGAGACTGTGCCATCTTGTATTAGTTTCCCTAAATCTTGTAAACTAGTCCTTTTATTAACACTCCTCAAATGACCCAGTCCGACTGAGCCCGTTCTTGACTGTCAGAACCCTGACTGACTCAGGGGGCTTTAGAAATGGCAGAAATGAATCAAATGCTTTCCCTGATCTCTGGGAGTCTACAATGGAATTGGAGATGTGAGCAGCAAATAGAAAGGAAACAGACATGTCTATTCGACATCTGCAAGGCATTTATCTGATCAGAGAAAGGGGACAGGATGGGTGAGAGTATCAGAGGAGGCTTCTGGGAGAAGGCAGTGGCTGGAATGGGACTTGAAGTGTAGTCGGCATTTAGGGAAGTGGGAAGAGGGCAGAGGCATGCTGGTGGGAGAACAGCCTGAGAACAAGGGTCAGAAATGCCCTGGGTGTGTGATTCCAAATCTGAACATCAGTGCCTGCTTGGAAATGAAGTCAGGGAGGAGGAAAGGAAATGTGGGAAAAAGTGGAGGATGCACCATCAGTCTGAGACGTGTCAGCATTGAGAGGACCGAGGTCTGCTCCAGTCCCTTCCTCCCTCATCTGCCTTACATGGAGGTGCTGGTTCCTCAGGCTGGCTGCTGTCTCAAGGCCGTGACTCTTGATCTTCCCTTGGAAGGGCTGGCAGGCTTGTTCTCATCACTGGGCCCTCAGATCAAATATACTACTTCTTGGGAAGCCGTCTGTGATATCCAGCCTCCAAGATTTTCTCCAATGATACCCTTCACTCGGTATTTAAAGTCCTGTGTAGTCTCTCCCCATGAATGGTGGTTGGACTTAGTGACTTGCATCTAAAGAATAGAATAAGGTGGGAGTGTGTGTGTGTGTATTTCAGAGACTAGATCATAAAAGGCAGTGTGGCTTCCCCCCCCCTTTCTCTCAGATCTCTTGCTCTGGGGGAATCCAGATGCCATGCTGTGAGGCAAGTCCAGCTGCCCTACAGAGAGACCTACCCAGCAGGAGCTGGAGCTTCCAGCCAGTTGCATGAGTGGACTCTGGAGCGAATTCCCCAGCTTCAGTCAAGCCTCAGATGACTGCAGACCCAGCTGACAACTTGACTGCAGCCTGGGAGAGATCTTGAGCCAGAATCACCTCAGATAAGCCACTTCCAGATTCCTGACCCATAGAAATTGAGAAAAGAAAAGTTTTTGGTTTTAAACTGCTACTTTGTTAAGCAGAAATAGATGGCCAATACACCTTCCCTGACCACAGACCTTAAATCCACGCCTCCCTCTCCACACAGCACTTCATTTAACATCCCAAGCGTTAGACCAGTCTGCTCTGGTGCTGACTATCTCTGAGCTCCCACTCCGCCCCTCACTGTTCCAGCCACACAGCCTTTCTTGCCATTCCTTGAACGAGATGGGCATGCATCCGTTTCAGCATCGTTGTGCCTGCTGTTATTTCTTTCTAAAACATTCTTTCACACTTATGTGCATGGCTTGCTTGCTCCCCTCCTCCAGGTTTTGGCTCATAAGTCAGTTTCTGCACGAGCCCTTCCCTGACCACCCTATTTCAAACTACAACCACGTCCCCCAAGCCCACCCTAGCCTCTCCCCTGATTTGCTTTTCTCCATAGTATGTAGCAATACTTGATACAGTGCATATTTTATTATTTATCCTGTCTATTGGTGTCTTTCCTCATTAAAATAAAAGCTCCAAGAGGCCAAGGACTTCTGTCTGTTTGCTCACGGTTATATAATCAGCATGAGAGTAGGGCCTGGTGGGTTGTGAGTGCTTCGTATTTGCCAGATGAATGGCTGTGACGTTATTTTTGCTATGAAAGCCTGTGCCAGGAAGGATTTTGGCTCCCATGACTTTTGTCCCCTGATTTCATGCTTATGAATATGTTAGTTATATGGCAAAGGAAACTTGCAAATATAGGGAGTTGATCTTAAAACAGGAAGATTATCTTGGATTCTCCAAGTGGACACAATATAATTATATGAGCCCTTAAAAAGCAGAGGATGGGAACAGAAGAGAAAGTCGGACAGATTCAAAGCACAAGAAGCAGCCTGAGTAAAAGAATGCGGGCAGCCTTGAGAAGCTGAGTGCGGTCCCCAGCCAGCAGCAAGGACACAGGAACTTCAGTCCTACAACCATAAGAAATGGGATTATGAGTGAACTTGCCAGAGGATTCTTTCCAGAGCCTCTTATTTCAATTTTTTTTTTTTTTTGGTGGGAAGATAATTAAGTTCATTTATTTATTTTAATGGAAGTACTGGGGATTGAGCCCAGGACCTTGTGCATTCGAGGCGTACATTCTACCACTGAGCTATATTCTCCCACCTCCTTCCCTAAGCCTCCTGATAAGAACTCAGCTGACTGACACATTGTGAGACACTCCCTGGACTTCTGACCTGTGGGATAATAATGGAAAATTAATGTGGAGTCCTTTTAATGATTGGATCTTATGTTCCTAATGTGTTTAGAGTGAGCTCAGGGCTATTGTCTGTCTTGTAGCCTCTGTGCTTACAGTAGTGCTTGCACAGAGTTTAATACATATTTGCTGCATGAATGGATCAATGGACTCCCATCTTGCTGTGGGTGGGGTTATCTTTGGCTTATCTAGAGGCTCACCATGAGACTCTTGGGAGCCAGGCCAGTTGCATTCAGCTCCATGGCCTCAGTGCCCTGCTCAGACCTGCCATGGAGGGGGCAGCAGAGACTTTTGGTGAATCAGTGGGGGACCAAGCCAGAAGTAAAGCAGCCATGTTCCCGGCAGAAGACCCTGGTATTATATGCAAAATTCATATTTTCCCACCATCTAGAAATCAGTCTGGCTATACTGGCCAGAGTTTCAGAGGCAGGCTTTGGCGTCAGATCAAAACACAGCTGAGCTTTTGAAACTATCTCTGTGATCTAGGGAGAAGACTTCACTTCTCTGGGCTTCAGTTTCCTCACCTATCAAATGGTAAGGATAATAATGTCCACTTGCTAGGGCTTCTTTGTGAAGATTAATAACGCTGTGCAAAGAGAGGACTCTGCATGCAGAAGGTGCTCAATAAACAGTGGTTATTATTTTGCTTTATGTTGGTTAGTGCAGTTGGGTGTTTTCTGGTGAAAACTTCAATTGAGTTTTCAAAGAGAATTACACCGAGGTAAGTGAAAAAGCTGATCAAGGATATCTTCCTTGGCTTCAGCAATGGACTTTCCCAGTCCCACCTCAGTCCCTGCTTCCTCATTCACACCAAAGCGGTTGGTTGGCTGTGGCTTCAGTCATTTGGGGACTAACTTACACCAAGAAAATACAGCTGCTATTAATGGAAACATAACAGTTACCAGACACCTGGCAAAAATGACATAGGTCAGTTGATCCATTTTGAAATGATAGAATGAAATAGGTAGATGATATTCTCAAATGCACACGTCTACACCACACAAACACACTTTTATACTTCCCCCACCACACACACGCCTCACTGAAAAGGTTAAAGACTCTTAAACTACCATGGGAAATGATCCGAAATATTGCACGGGGATTTCGAGGCAAGAAATACAAGGAAACATAATGCACTGTAAATTAAAGTCATTTATAAAGTGCAACTGGTACCCGGATAGAAAGGAAAGATGATTAGTCAGCAGAAGTGGGGTGTCTTGTTATTTATTTACAGACTATTTCCACGGGACAAAAGAGAATGTATTTATTAAGGGCTTGCTGGCATACAAATACAAACATATGAATGTCAGGCACTGAGAACACCTAGCTAAATTATTTGCCTCTAACCGCTTTTGTTTGTTGGTTGGTTTTAGATTGCTGGCCCTGCCCAGTATCCAGCACGGGAAAGGTTACTCCCATAGGTCAGCACAGCCTCCCTGCCTGCACAGCACTGCTGCGGGCAGCAGTGGTGATGTGGTACCCATGTTCTGGATTTTTCTGCCCTGCATCTGCAAGTGAGCATGGCTTTTAACTTATGTATTTATTTATTTACTTTTTTTAGGGGGGTAGGTAACTAGATTTACTTATTTGTTTTTGGAGGAAGTACTGGGGATTGAACCCAGGACCTTGTGTACGCTAAGCATGCGCTCTACCATTTAAGCTATACCCTCCCCCCTGAGCATGGCTTTTGGTTTTTGAGGGGAACCACCTCTGGCCCAAGGAGCAATGGGTTTGGTGCACTCTCTATCTCCTGCTTTCAAAAGAAGTATGTGTTACCCATTTATCAACAGGGGTCTGTTGTGATGCCGATGGAAGCAATGGATAAATCTGAGAGAAAAATAAACAGAGAAGCCAGAGAAGAGGGTGGGTTATATATTGGAAAAGACAGAGTCGCTGGTGGAAAAAAACTGAATGGTGTTCATGGGGAGAGGGGAAGGGAGGAAGAAACAAGAATCTGGACCACCCAGACTTGAGAGGCTAAAATGAGATCATGTGTGCAGAAAACTGAGCACCATGTTTGGCATCTGGGAAATGCTCAAGCATTGATAAGTGATGATAATGATGATTATATAGTGGAAAAGATTAACAATGAGAACCCATACCTTTTAATAACCCTTCTGTTATCTAAGCAGCTTTCCTGTATTTTAGAAGCACACAGAATGTTTTCTGTCATAAAGATCATGCTTTCTAAAGCAATCCTACCAGTTCAAAAATTGAAACCCAACTGAGACCCCATGGGGACGGTTACATAAAACAAATTCAAAACCAACACCAGCTACTGATATTTAAAGAAGGGGGCATTTCCTTAGATCAAGGAAAAATAGAAAACTTACATGACGCTACTTGATGTGAGGTAGTTTAAAAATTTGATTAGTCTATTTTCTACCCTAAGATAAGAAGATAATGATTGCACACCAATGCAAAGTTCAGTTGCTTTTGAACCCTGCAATGTATGACAAAGTGAATACCTTGGGAAATACCTGAGCGGAAGTACAGAAGCTTAGCATTTGAGAGACAAACTTCAGCCTTGAAGAAACAGCAATAAAGGGAAAAAACGACTCACTTGAATTGGTTAAAGGTAGGACTGGACACTAGACTCCAGGTGTAATGGACAGATCTCAGGTGTAATGAACATCTATTTCTCCTGCAGAGCCAGGTTCCTTTTCCCTTCCAGCAACATTGCCCCTAGCCTTCCTTATAGAACCACATTGCTCCCTTTGTCAGTCCATGTGCTTCAAACGTATCGGGCTGCACTCCAGCCCCAGAGGAGAGCATGTGACCCATGCCTGGCCAATCAGAATACCACATGCCCTGACTACAGTAATTAGCTCTGGGAGGATCACATGACCCAACTGGAGGCAGTCAGATTCAGTCGTGGGACTTTCGTTGAAGTTACTGAAAATGATCTCTCTTTCTAAATGGATTGTCTGGTGGCAACCTGAAGAGGATCTCCTGCTTGAGAATGGACATAACACAAGGAAAACTGGAATCGAGAGAGAGTGTGAGGCCAGGTCCCAAGACGAACATTTGAGCTCCCTGGATCCAGCAGTTGTCTAAGTCTGAGCTGCTAGGGCAAAATACCAGAGACTGGGTAGCTTACAGACAACAGAAATTTATCTCTCACAGTTCTGGAGGCTGGGAGTCCAAGACAAAGATGCTGGCGGATTCAGTGTCTAGCCCGCTTCCCGGTTCATAGCTGGTGCCTTCTTGCTGTGTCCTCACATGATGGGAGAGGCTAGGGCTCTCTCGCCACTTTTGTAAAGCACCAATCTCTTTCATGAGCTAAGCACTTCCCAAGAGCCATAACTCCTAGTACCATCACCTGGGGCATTAGACTCTCAACATGGGAATTTGGGAGGGAAGGGGAACGCCAACATTCAAACCATAGCACCCATGTGTGGTGTGTGTGGTTTGTGTGTGTGTGTGTGTGTGTAGAAAGAGAGAGAGAGAGCGCACTCACTTATGCTAGTTTGAGTTGTGTGTAAGTGATCTGCAACTGAAAGAATCTGACAGTAACCACTCCCCACCTGCTATACCACCCTGCCTCTTTAATATTGTCGTCTGAGGCATAGTAATCACTAAGTATCTGCATGTGTCCTCAGGGAGAGTCCTCCCATGTGAATTCAGTCCTGGTTCTTGGAGGAGATGCTACGAAGGTCCCCTGGTCCACATGCAGACCTGGCTGCTGGGAGGAGGATGAATGATGGGGAGCAGGGCAGGGAGGGCGCTGCAGCAAGGAGCACACCTTACTGCAAACCTCATGGTGACATGCAGTGACATGGTCCCGGAGCAGTGAGAGCTCTCAGCTCAGCATCAGCTCTGCCACAGCAGACGTCCTCAGAAAAGGCACTCAACACGAAGCAGTGTAACCATCTCTGGGGGACTGCGAGTGTCATCACAGAACAGCTGGCTGAGAAGTAGAGGGAACGTGGCTGTGGTGCAGAGAGTAGTAAGAAATCAGAAGTTGCAACATCTGAGGTCCAGTCTGGGCTATTTTCTTACTGGAATCTCCTACAGGCCCAAAGTCCCAATCTGGGAAATAGGAATAAAGGTCCCCTCCTACCACATAGGCTGAAAGATGGTGATCAATAGTAGTGAAAGTCATTTTATGTATCATGATGTGGCAGCTACAGTGCTGAGCACTTTGCTGATCTGTTTTCATCAAAATATCACAGGATCCCAAGGAAGGAAATAGTATTATTGCACACATTGTGTAGATGAGAAAACTAAGCACAAACACGTTAAGTGATTTTCCTGAGGGCATTTGAACCCACAGTGTGACTTGAGGCTGCACACCACTCTGTTGCCTAAGGCAGTCAAAGAAGACCAACACTCCTCGAAGAGGTGCACAGCGAGATCCAGGTGTTCAGAGTAAGCTGTGTGTGGACTAACTTTTTCTGTTTTTCCCTTAGGTTGTACGTCATTAGCACAACAATCCTTAAAAAGCCTTAGAATCCTGGGATAACTTATGATCTTAGTCCAGGCAGGTGAATCGTTGTAATAAACAATCTTAAAATCTCAGGGGCCCAACACAGTAGGATTTTATTTCTCAATCATATAATGCCCTGTGGGTATTTGGTTGATGACCTTTTATGAAGTCACCAGGGACACAGAATCCTTCTATCTTATAGCTTTACTGTCCTCTGTGGTCCTGGATCGCCTTGCTTCATCCTCTAAATTCAGCTAGAAGACAGGAGAAGAGAGAGAAGCTTGCACATGGAATGGTTTTTACGGGCCAGGACCGGAAGTAGCCAATTTCAATTTGTGCACATCTCATTGGCCAGAACTCAGTCACATGGCCACACATAACTGCCAAGGAGGTGGGGAAATGTAACCTAGCTGTGTTCCCAGATGGAAATGAGCTCTGTTTAACAAGTAAAAGTCATTACCACAATTATAAAATAACCAGCCATGATGAGGGACAGATGCACAATTTCCCAGAACCCTTACATCATCATAACTATTGCACTGCTAAGGCACCACACTCTCAGCTCATACCTATGGCCACATGGGAGTTCTTTATGACCAGCTGATGGGGGAAGAAAAGGCTGAGCTTGGCTCATGGATGCACTCACTTGGTATGTCAGTGTGAGAAAAAATGGGCTGCTGCTAAATGGCGGCCCCATCAAGAGGGGTTCATGTAAAACAGAAATGAGAAGGAAATCCTCCCAGTTGGTAGAATATTGGACATTGTGCTGGATTATCCACTTTGAGTGAAAAGAAAAAGGGTATGTGTTGAGAATGCATATATGTGGACTCCTGGACAAAGGGCTGGGTCAGGGGTCTAGGAGAAAAATGGAAAGATCAGGGTCAAGTTGGCTGGGGGAAGAGGCATGTGATGCATGCAGATATGAAGTGTCAGGTTTTTGTTGCTCATTAGAGAGACCCATCATGGACAAGCTACTAAGTAGCCAACTAAACAGAAAGACTTGTCCTCAACAAGTGACATCACTTAGCCTCTGCCGTAAGTGGGCACACAGATGGAGTAGCCACAATGGCAGGGACTGAGGCTAAGCATGGGCCCAACAGCCTGGGCTTGCATTGACCAACGCTGGTCTACTTATTACCACTGCCAAATGTCAACCCGATAGCAACTAAGACCAAGACTGAGTCCCCAGTACGGCACCATCCCTTGTGGGAACCAGTCATTAAACAGCGGGAAGTTGATTATGTTGGACCTCTTCTACCCAGAAGGAGCAGTGATTTGCCTTGGCTGGAATTCATACATATTCTGGGTAGAAGTCTGCTTTTACTGCTCTTATGACCTTGAGCATTAACTCTACCTGAAGCTGAGTACCTAATTCTTTGATGTGGGATCCCACATTATACTGCCCCAGAATAAGGGCCCACTTTACAGCAAAAGAGGTATGGGAATGAGCCCATGGCCATGAGATCTTCTGGTCCTATCAAAACTGCATTCATCAGAAAGCTGTGGGAAGGCCTTTTCAAAGTACACCTAAGACACCAGTTTGATGATGATACCCTAGGAAAAATGGAGGCATTATCCTCAGGTCACAGTAGATACCTGAATCAATGGCCATTATTATATGATGTTATGTTTCCAATAGGTGGAATTCATGGATCTGGGAACTAAGGGGTGGAAGCAGGAGTGGTCCTACTTACCATGGTTGCCAGTGGTCCTACTGGAGGAATTTGTATTCCTGTCCCCATAACTCTGCATTCTATGGAGTTAGAGGTCCTCGCTCTGAGAAAGGGAATGAATGCTTCCACTAGATGACACAATGGGAGGCTCGTTCATCTTTAAGGTATGACTGCTGCTTAGTTACTTCGGATTCCTCAAGCCAAGAGACAGTCACATAATGGAGGCCATCCTAGCAGAGATATTGATCCTGATCACCTGGTGGAGGTCAGGCTGATATTACAAATGGCAGCAGAAAAGAATTTGTAAGGCATCCAGTTGATCTATTGAAGTGTCTCTTGGTACTTCCTTTCCTACTTTTGATGGTAAGTGAAGAACTAAAGCATCCTCAACCTGGTTAGGGTATGGGACCCTTCAGGAATGAGGGTCTGGGTCACCTATCGGGTAAGCCACCAGCCCAGCAGATGCACTAATCCAAGGATGAGGGGAATCTGGAATGGGCAGAGAAGACAGGCAGTGAGTATCAGCTGTGCCTCGAGACCAGCTCCAGTGGCAGGATCTTTAGTTCTTCCCACTAAACCTTCCCGCGGTGAGTTTCCGCAGCAAAGCAGACCAATCAGAATCTTGGAGAAACTGTCCTAAGAACTTGTTACATAAAGGAAAGTAGATCTAAATGATGCAATGGTCTTCGGATAATGGTTTTTAGTGGGTTTTGTGGTGCACAACCCGGATTTCCCCCTCAGGACTGGGGCACTCATTCTCCAGCTGCTGGGAGTTTGGGAGGCTGATGACATCAGCTGAGTCCCTCTCCAGGCACTGTCCTCACCCAATACCACACACCGTCTGGAGAAGGGATATGCAGCCTACATCCAATGACTTCCTGACAGGGCTGTAATAGCCTAGCCCCCTTACCTTGAGACAAGATGACTCTGGAGAGCCAACTCAGCTCCAAAGCTCTGCAGAGCAATTCAGCTTCATCCTCTGCCAGTTCCTGCTGCCTTCACTCCCCAGCAGATGCTGATCTTTGTGGGCACTCCCCAGTCAACTTCCTGCATGCACATCTCTGTCTCAGTCTGTTTGTCAGGGAACCAAACCTAAGATACCCTGAGTCTCAGCTAGTTCTGTGACACCCACTGTGTAAGTCAGGCAGTGGGAGTAACATTAGTGGGGAGACTGATGATATTCTCCCTTCACCATTGTGAACACCCCTTCTGTTTTCTCTTTGATCTCAGAACATCTCGTGGTACTCCACCCACCATCCCAGAAAATTCAGGCATTCCTGAACATCTTGCCATCAAGAGTATCTCTTGGCTCCCTCCCCTCAGGTCTAATATCAGTTGAATGGAATAGCAGAAGATTCCATAAACCTTACACATCAACTGGGTGAAGATGAAAGGCAAACAGCTAAGGAAACAAAAAACAATGAATTGTGTGTTATCATTCAGAGAGATACCATCCTAAGAGAGTTTGGGAACCTTTCTGTTCACAGGGCATGGAAACCATTTGCTTTCCACAGTGATTCCTGGTGAATTTTTAAAGTTGGGAAGGGCTGAATAAACACAACAGATCGACACAATAGTCCCTTTCGGACCCCAGCTGTTAGTAATTGCCCCGGGTTCTATGTTGGTGTAGCCTGGGGGAGCAGAGGTGTAAAGTTATTGTGTGTACTTCTCCCTGTGACGTCCAGGGGCTTGGTTATGGAGTCAGCCTTCCTTTCCAGAAAAAATGATGTCAGGTCCTATGTGGTACTGTAGGATCACTTGCAGTGTAATCAGGCAGGCAAGTACCCACATCTTCATTTTATCTTTTCCTCATTTAAATTTTCAACAGGAAGGAAAAGGTATTGTCTCATGTAAATGAAAAGTCTAGAGCACTGGGCTGTGGCCAAGGCTAGATCCAGGTGCTCAAGTCATGAGGAGTTCCCCTCTATTCCTCTCTTGGCTTTGCTTTGCTCTGTGCTGGCTTCATTCCCATGCAGGCTTTCCACATGGAGGCAAAGATGGCCCCCAGCAAACCCTAGCTGACATAGTCCAAGGTGCCCGCAGCTGTCCATTGTCTCCTGTTGCTTCATCCACCTTCCTGGTTTATCTCGACCTCATGTCATAACTTCATGGCTCTCAGCCTGGGTCAGGCAGGTCTCTGGGTCTTCTTTGGTTGACATGTTTTAAGTTGAATACATGAACAATTAATGATTTTAATTCTTCCTGGCAGGAGAAATTCTGTCTTGTTCTTTAATTGTGTTTGCTCAATGCAGGGAGAACTCTCTTCTCCTATGGCATTATTTGAAGTGGGAATGGAAGGCAGCTGGGTGGATTTTGAAGATTTGAAGCAGGAGATGGTATTATATGGGGGCTGCCCTGGTCTTTGCTCTTCCAATTGTGTGCCCTTTCCTACGCAAAAGCGCTCATTGTCCGTTGGCTGGCAGATCGATGGGTGACATTGTGCAGGGATTGGTATTTGTTTAAGAGAAATCTCCCCGACTGACCCAATTCCTGTAATGCATTAAAAAAATGACAGAAGTAATATTTTTGTTCTTGTTTCACTTTCATTCATCTTATTTGATCAGGGCTGAGCCAAACTGACATCTCATCAAACTCCAAAGTGTGTTTCAGCACCAGGTTCATCAGAGGGTGGCATTTAAAACACAGACATTGCAGGAACAAATGTATTTGCCAATCCCGTCCAGCAGTGTAAACCTGACCTTTCTCCTGTAGATTTATTGACACGGGCCTATTTTGTATCATATTTCATTATTGTGCATGGAAGGATTGAAAGTTCTTCTCCTGGAAAACAATCAGTTGGGGCCAGAGTGGCCAATACACCTTCCCTTCATAGTGAGAAAGGGAATTAGGAAGTCAGGTACCAGCAGGATTAGCACAATTCCTCAGAGCGCCTTTAATTAAAAAGCACGTGAAACAAGCACAATGGGCCTGGAAGAAATTTCCTTTTGGCCGGTGGCTAAAGCAGAGGAATTACATGCAAGGTTTACTTGTTGTGGGGCACACAACAGGTTCCTTGTGCCTGGGCAACCCCTGGGAAGTAGCCCCCGCTCGATGCAGAAATCCACCTTGGATGTGCACGTACTTAGTCTACTCTGATACGCCCAAGTGTTACAAACCTACTTCTTCATCAGGCCAACAGCTGTAGAAATGATCCACGCGTGCATTCGTGTGACAAAGCCTCTGAATCCAGATACACTTCTAGGCACTCGGGATACTGCAGCGAACAAAAGAAGCTAGACCCCTGTTTTTAAGGTGTTTCAGGCAGTGCATTCAGCAGGGGTGTTTCAATTTTACGAAGGAAGATAGTTTATAGGTTAATAAAAAACCATATAAATGAGATAATTGTAGAGAGAGAGGCGTGTCTATTATTGTGTACAACAAGGAAAGGTAACAGAGAACACCTGTGTGGACAAGGGGTGATGGGTGCTACTTAGCACCAATTTTTCAGAGAAACCCTTCTGAGATAGAGAATGGATTATCTGAGCTGATATATGATTAATGAGATGGAACTAGTGACAGGGAGCTGGACCAGAGACTTGCAGGTAGAGCGTATCGAAAGTGTGAAGGCCCTGAGGTGGAAATGGTTTGGCAGAAACAGGAAAATCTAGTATGGAGTGAGCTTGAAGCTGCAGGAGTGAGGAAGGGCAGGCTCTGGGATGAGCCCAAGAGCCGAGCAGAGAGTGACCAGGTAAGCACACCTTAGGAGATTTAACTGATCACAGTGGGGAGCTATTGGAGGTTGTGAAGGAGATGGGTGACAGCAGTTGAGTTAGACTTTGAAGGGTTACTCTGATTGTAGGGTGGGGAACAGGGAGGTAATGATAGAAACAGCTGGGTAGCTGTTGAACTGGTTCTAGCAAGAGGGGGTAGTGACTTGACCCCACATGGTCAACTGAGCCAAAATCTGTGTGTGTCAATAAGGTCTTCCCTCTACCACCCCCACACCAGCCACGGAGGCAGAGTGACTGCAGCTCTTACCCACCCACTCAGGCACTTGGTGACAGTGTTTACAACTCCCCATTACCTTCTCTTCTCTGGACAAAGAAATCCCATTTCTTCCAACTCTTCTCCATGTGTCAGGATTTCAAATCTCCCTCATCAGCCTTATCACTCTTTTCTGGGTCTGTTCCATTTTGTTCATGTCTCTCATTAAACATAGGGCCCAGCATGGGGCAAACTATGCGATTCATGGAGTATCATTTGGCATCCAACCTCTGCCTGAGGGAAAGTGCCCTTCCCCCAACTCTAAGCCCATGTGCTTCTGTGTCATGGGTTCCACTCCCGGCTGAGAGGCAGAACCCTGCTCCTCTGGGGTTTAAGCCAGTCAGTGCACCCCATCTCTCCCCCATGATTGGTCTGGATGTGGTTACCCGATCAAGTCTGCATGTGATGCAAAGGGGCTCTGGCTGGGAATGCTGGGCTAAGATCCTTGTTCTTTACCACCAAATTCAGCTGGAAGTATGTAGTCTTGAGAGTTTCCAGCAGTCAACTAAAACCACAGAGGGAGAGTTTGCCTGAGAATAGACCCCTTTTCCATTAAGCAGAGCTGAGAAAAGAGGATGGGGTGGAGAATGAGAGACTAAGGACTGGTATTTGCACCCTGGTCAAGCAGTGTCTAAGGTCTAATGAATCAATACATTTTTTTCTTTTCCTGCTTCAGCCAGTTGGGTCAGTTTTTCTTACACTTGCTATTAAAGGAATCCTAACTGACAGACAGTCAGAGAACAGTGGGGCCATGACCTCCCTTGAGCAGGTCACTCTACCCCATTCGATGCAGCCTAAAATTGTCACCTCTGTCAGCAGCCATATTGCCCTGTACTGTCCTGGCAATGTCTATTGTTTGAGCTGGTAGCCAGTGAGAGCTCACTCCTTCCTGTTCAGCAATTTCCTTCCCAATTTCTCTCTGAAACACCTCGGAGGGTTTATGTAAAGCCCTTTTATGAATTTAGTATTTATTAGGCCTCCCTCTTGCACTTGACATGTATCCATTTTTGCCTGAGATGCAAACTCCCGAGAACCCGATATTATGACCCATTTGGGGGAAAACAGCAAAGAGAACCAATAAAACCTAACAAAGCTGAGTCTAATCATTGCCAAAAACACCCATTTGGCTGGCTAATGGGTCAAGGGGGAGGGGGCTGAGATAGCTCAGTGCTTTTGTCTTTCATCGTAGTTCCGGTGATGCTTGGGAAGCCCCCCATTAAGCTACACAGCAGAGCCATTCATAAGGGGCCCCTGAGAGCCATATCTGTGTTGTGGCTTTTGCAGCTTAACTGGCTGAATTCGGAGCACTTGGCAGCGCAGGAATGGACCAACTGCCTTGAGGCAAGTGGGAGCCTGCAAGCCCAGCCCTCTACCCTGCTGACAATGTGAGGCATCATTAAGAGAACAGCAAAACATCCCACTCTTTGACCCTAGACAGGACTTAGGAGACAGACAGGGATGGTGCCAATAACCAGCTTACAGCATCCCAGACTGAGAGCCAGGAGGACTGTTTGGGGGCTGCTAGTTCTGTTGAGGAAACTGAGGCTAAGAGAAGGGCAGAAATTTCCTCCAAGGGGACCCAGGGAGTTAGTGGCTGAGGGATCCTAGATTAGAGCCAAGGTCTACTGCTACTTAAGCCACCAGGGAAGCAGAGTGGTTAAAAGTAGCTGCAGACACAGCAACTCACCATACAGGACCTCTGATCTACTCTTTGCTTTCCTCAGGCAGGGGAGCTGGGCCACCCTGTGGATGGGGAGCCTCCCACAGTCACACAGTGGGCCCTGGAGACAAAAATCCTAGAGCTAAGGTGAGGAGAGCATTGTGGCTTCTGGCTCAGGAGGCAGGAAAGCAGCCTTCTAATCCTGACATCATCAGAGCAGATCACACCACCTCCAAACCTCACATTATCCATCTGCAAAGTGTGTATAAATAATAGCTAACTCTTGAGGAGAAGGTATAGCTCATTGGTAGAGTGTGTGCTTAGCATGTACAATGTCCTGAGTTCAGTCCCCAGTACCTCCATTAAAAAATACATAAATAAATAAATCTAATTGCCCCCTGCCTGCCCTCAAAAAAGAAAAAAATAAAATGTTTAAAAATTTTTAGAAAAAAGCTAATGTGTCAGGTACTGCTCTACCACTTTATGTTATGAACTCCTTTAAACCTTATAACAATTCTGCGAGGTGTTTGCCTTTATCTCCAACCCAAAGATGAGGAAATGGAGTACAGTAAATGGCAAATTATTTGAGCCAAGATGACCCAATACAAACCCAAGCAGTCTGGCCCCAGAACCCACTCTTAACTTCTATGGTAAAATTGCCCAATGATCATAATAATTAATAGTAAAATAAAATTGCTAAGCAAAAAAATATAAATAATAAAAATAATCTAAATAAAACAATGCATCCCTCACAGACCTCTTGTGAAGAGTCAGTGAAGTGATGTTAGTGTCTTAACCAGGGCTTTTATTTTCTGTATTCTGATGCTTTGACATCTGGGCCTTGCTGACATTGGGGGACTGCCCCACCCAGGGTCAGCCAATTCCTAGAGGTAGGAAATGGCTCTCTTGGGGGGGCTTGATTTTCAAATATAAGCCAACCCACCCAGAGCCCACATCTTAAACCATCTCCTTAATTAAGTTCCCACACCCCAGGCTACCATCTTCTTGCCCTAATCACTCAAGGGTCAGATCACAGACAACTGAACAGCCCCTACCCACCAGGGTCCACAGAAATCATTCAAACTAGGAAACCCTAAACCTGAATATTTGGCTTGTTCACTCTTTCTTGCAAAAAGACAATGAAGGCCCTGGCCACCATGTCCCTCTCTCCCCGTGGCTCTCGACTGGACCCAGTGCTTTCCATGTGGCCCCCCCATGGTGTGGTGTGCCCCCTTCTCTTGGAAACTGTAACAAACTCACTTTTCAGTGGTAGTCATCTCCTGATCTGATGGCCTTATAAGACCTCAAATTTTCTATCAGTACATTATGTTTAAAAACCGTAAGTGAAAATTCTTCACACTGATATAACCTAATATCTATTATGATGATACTGAACAAGTGTAAGTTATTATAATATTGAACTGGGGAGGGGCTTCAAGATGGTGGAATGGAAGGACGTGGAGCTCATGCTCTCCCACAAACACAGCGCTGAACAAATGTAAGTTATTATCTCCTTATCCATGTGGGGAGAAGCAATATGTACTGAATACCTACCAATTTTGTGCCTGCTATTTTACATGCATAATTTCACTTAATCATCAGTATTGTTATGGTAAAAACTTGGAGTTACTATCCCCACTGTACAGATAAGAAAACTGAGAGGACAGATTTGAGCAGTTTGCTTGGGTCATCCAGGTTGTAGATGACAGCTTTTGGGCTTAATTCCCTATTTGTCTGATCTGAAAGCTTCTGTCCCCTGCTTCATCCAAGAGGGGACTGCAAGAGGTCCCTGTGAACCTCGTGCCGGAGGGAATAAGAAAACAGACTCCAAATGAGAAGTCCTTTGCTCTTTGCCCTCCCAAATCACCTTCCCTTTCTACTGTGTCTCAAGGATGCTTTCTCCATAAAGAAATTTTGCCTCACATCAGCCTTTGCTTCTTTATGTATTAATTCATTCTTAAGTATTAATTCATTCGCAAGACACAGGGTGATGCTCACTTTTAAATAGAGCACGCCTTCGTTTCACCTTGGCCTGGATCAATATTTCCACTTGTCCCAAACCATCAACTCTCCATCACCACCCCTTTGCCTGTTATCTGCCTTCTCACTACAGTTCCCTTGTCATAGGTAGCTCATTAGGCTGCACTCATATCCCGGAGCCAGCGACTGGCTGTTAGAGTGGGCAATCCCACGTTCCATCTCCCCACGATATGGAACTCCATTGTAATGGACAATTCCTTCAGTGTGAGAAGATATTCTGATGAGAACTCTTAGGAATAAACTCTTCTGGGGGGATGTGTTGCCATCCAGCAGAAATGGGGTGGAGCAGTACATTGGAGTAGGGACTATAACCCCTCAGGTCTCTGGAAAAGGAGAAAAGGTCTGTGAGTGGATTTGCCCAACAATCCCCACTCTGACCGTAGAAGCATTATACTTGGCACTCGGAAGCAGTTGATAGTGGACATCAGTGTTCTCACCCTCTCTTCCCCCTCCCTGTGGGTCTCAGCAGCATCTCTTCCTCCAGGGGAACCATGCCTCCTCTACTCAATGCCTATGGACTCTAGGGGAGCGATACCAACCTCCCAGTGCCAGAACTGACAAGTTGGACTGTTGTAACTACAACCAATTTAAGTTAATAAGAATTAATCTTGCAATTTAAAATGAAAAGGTGGCCTTTCCTTGGGGGTGGGTCAGCTGCTGGGAAGTGGGTGTGGAGTTGCTGGTGGCCATATTGGTCCCCTGGCCTGAGAATGAAGCCAATGAGGAGGAAAGCAGAGATGGGGTGGGAAGACAGTCAGTCATCCCTCTGGCCTGGTCTGTACACTCAGGTCAAGTTCAGCCTCAAATTAGATCCCCTGCCTGACTCTCCATTGTGTGAGTTGCTACTGTCTCTTTTTTTCTTAAATCAGATTGAATTGGATTCTGTCTCTGGCATCTGTAGCTAGTACCCTTCTAGGCCACACAGGGAGGACCCTAGATATGCTCCAGACACACTGGCCTTATTTTCCCTTCTTTGATGGCTCCAGTCTTGTCTCTTGAAGTTACCTTTCCCGGGGCTGTCCTCCTCCACTCCTGTTTTCCTGGATAACTTCTATTTAATCTCTAAACCTCTTAGCTCAGATGTCATGCCTACCAGACCAAGGTGGGCCGTCTTGTTATACACTCCATGCACTCTTACTCTTTCCTTCAGAGCACTTAGTTGCAGTTGTAATCATGCCTTTGTTTTGGTAATTCTCTGGTTGTCCACTTCCCAGCTGGCGGCCCCTGGAGAGCAGAGATTCTGTCTGCTTTGCTCTGCAGTAGAGCCCCAGCACTGAGCAGAGTGCCTGACACACAGTGTGTGCTCAATGAATCTTTGTTGAATAACTGTATAAGTAAAATAACTTTTATTCCTCTGTGGACCACACAGAGTTTTACAAAAAGACACTTACCCATTGGATGGGAGCCCGGGAAGACAAACCAGTGGCTGTCCCATCTGTTAAGTCTCAATAGAAAGACATGTGACTTGGGGGAGTGGGATCATGGTCCTCAAATATCCAAAGGAGGGTATTTGGATGGAGGGTAGAGTCTTGCTCCTACTTCTCCATGGAATGGGTCGGCAGACAATGGGGGATAGTATCCAAGAGGCAGGCACTGACTCTATATGAGAAAGGACTAGCTGAGACCCACGCTGGGAATTCTGATGATAGATTCTAGAAAATGTTCTATGTTTATTAAAGTTTCTGTAAGGACCGTTTGAGTGGGCCCCATGGACCTTTGGTTACATGTGCAGATCCAGAATCACCATTGTAGATCTTAGTTTCAGAGAACTGCAAGATTAAGGGACAGCATAGAGATCTAACTTCCTGCCCTGCTCCTCCCTGTAGCATGACCCTCAGGCCATGGAGCTCGGCTGGAACGGTCCCAGTGATGAAGAGAGCCCACCTTACTAAGGACAGTCTGCCTGCCGGTGTACTTCTATCTCCACCCTTCCTTTATGCCCCTCACGCAGGGTGCCTCTTAGAGAATGTTTGCACTGTGCCTTCAGAGACTTTGGGTTAGTCTCTTCATAGTCAACAAGCCACAGGGTGTCAATGTTAACCTTACAGCTAATATTGCTCAGAAATAGGAATTTTGACGTGAGATGTCGCTAATAAAGATGCGCCTGCTGGTGAACTGGCTAATATCTTGGCTGCCTCAGCCCCTTCGCTACCTCCGCACAGACGACTCCGAAGAGATAATTACTTTTCTGCCAATATAAACATGACTGCAATCAATACAGTTAGTGAGTAATATGATTTTCAGAAGAAAAGAAAACACCAATATTAAAGACGTTTATATTGACACGATGCTGGTCTGGCGCGTGTGTGAGCGTGTGCACCATCCTTGGGAAAGAACTCAGAGCCATGTGTCTCCTGGTTGCCTCAGCCTGGCTGATGACACACCTTCTCCTCTGCCCCAGATGTAGGTCTAGGGAAAGCAGAGTGAGAATCATTCCAAGGGGAGTTAGAGTTTTCTAGAAAAAATGTTACTCAGAGACTCAGATCTCTTTTGGTTGGAGGTTTGGGTCCCCTGTTCTTTCCTTAGGCTGTGGGGCCTTTGGCCAATTGTTTTTCTTCTCTGGGTTTCATTTGCATCATCTACTAAGAGAGAATGATTTCCCCCATTGAAACACCCTCTAAGTGATGCTGTAAGGATCTGATGACAAAGTTGGAATGGCTTCAGAAACCATAATGTCTTTGACACATGCCAAGTGGTCTTCCCATCCTGGTTGCCCCCTGGCCTCCTTCATTCCCATTTTATAACACTAGTAGGGGGTGGAAATTCTCCCCACCTGAAACTTGCCATCAGGTCCTGGGGAGTCAATTTGGCCAAAGCAGAAGCTATAAAAGCAGAGCTGTTGGAAGGGAAGAGAACACCAGTAAGAGCATTCACAGTATCAAATATTTATTGATCACTCATTATGGATAGGCCCTGGGTTAAACATTTTACATCAATCATTTCATTTAAATCTTGCAACAGTTATGTACTATTATCATCCTTCTTTTACAGATGAGTAAATGTAGACTGAAGTGAGTATCAAAGAATGGAGAGTGCTCTTTTAGAAAGAATGGACAGGAAAGGCCTCTCTGAAGAAGTGACATTTGAGCCAAGAAGTGAACCCTGTGACTATCAGAGAGAACTCCCCAGGTTAAGGTGTTGAGTGAGGAACCTGGTCAGGGTGGCTGCCTAGTTGAGGGCTAGGAGAAGAGTTGCAGAGGATAAGCCAGAGAGGTGGGCAGGGTGAGATTATTGGGGATCTCCAAGACGGTGGTGAGAAGTTTGAGTCCTAGTCTAGCTGTGAACATGGTGGCCATGAGACATAAATAAAAGGATAGGTCCAAAGTGGCTGTGAACTGCAAAACATTAAACTGATATGATATGCTATTATAGTTATTCATTCATTCATTCAACAATCTCTCCATCCCACCCCCATACTAGTCCAAGTCCAAGTGCTTTATTCAAAGGAGCTCAGGTTCAAAACACTTCTAATTGTTTCCTAGATTCCAGATGGAGTGTTAATGGACCAACCTTGACCTCTGAGGACTCATGAACTAAGAATTGATCAAGTGGGAGAAGCCCAGAATGAGGCAGTCCCCAGGAATCCCTACATCTGGTTCCTTTCCAAGCTAACAAGACATTAAAAGAAGATCTGCTCCCTGGGTATGAGGAAGTGTGTAATGGGCCATTGCAAGATGAGCCATGACTACTCTGAAGATAGACTTGGAGCTATTCCAGAGAGAAAGACTCATTTCTAATCATCCAGAGATTTCCAATTGGGATTTAGTGTAGCCTAGAAAGAAATGATATTAAATACTCTTCCCCAGCACCAAAGGAAAAATACAGAACAGAGAATTTACAAACTTATGGATTTTACAGCAGAGGATTTTCACAGCCCCACATTGGTTTGCAGCCTCAAATCTGGAATCACCCCATGTGCAAGGAATAAAGCAATACAGACATATCTGATGCATAAAGTAATTCACAGCTGATGGGTCCAAGTAGCGTCCAAGTTAGGATAGAATAATTGGGCAGTTACCCAAAACCGGAATCCTCTGTACTTAAAAAGTAGAAAATATTTTTATTATCTTAAGACTTTGTAATTTTGCCAATTTAATGGCAAATGGCATTAATGGCAATCTTGCCAATTTAACGGTTAAATATTTTCTCACTGTTGCTTTTATTTTCTTGATTACAAATAAAGCATTTTTTTAAAGGAGAAGAGAGATGTATTTGTAGACTTTAAGTAATGATGATAGCAACACAAAGCAGATCATCTTTTGGGTTTTTTGTTTTTTTTTTTTTGTTTGTTTGTTTTTTGTGGTCTGCCTTTGGCAGGACATTTCCTCCTCTTTCTGGAGATATGTGAATAGAAATAAGATATGTTATCCAAAGCAACACCATTCAGCCAAATACATGTCCAATATGTCTATTGTTTGTCTCTTGGGTGTTAATTCATTCAACAAGCAGGTATGAGACACCACCTCTATTAGGAAAGTAGTTATTGCTGGCTCCTGCAACAGAAACTCTCAAACTCAGTAGCTTGACCCAAGAGAGGGTTATGTCTCACTCATACAAAGCCCTGTGTGGGTTGGATGGATCTCCCACACAGTTCTACTCCAGGTGGCGATGCAGGGATCCAGGCCATTCCTATCTTGTAGCTATGTCATTAGAGCAAGGGCTCCCCAGACCATGGTGGTGGGGAAAGAAAGGGCTAAGGGCTCACCTTGGAAGTGACTTGCATGACTGTTATGCACATTTTATTGGACGAAATCCAATCACATGACCCTGCCAAGCTGCAAGGGAGTCTGGGAAGCGTAGCAGAGCACATGGACAGATATGGGCTCTCACGTCCTCTGCCATACATGTTAACTGTCAGCCCTGTGCATAATGAGAGGGATATACAGGGGACTAAGACATGGACACACCCATCAATTCACAGTTCAATTGGAAAATAAAGTTCATACATAATTATGCCATAAGGCAGAATATGATTGGTAAATAATAAGAATTATCAATTAGGTGCTACAAATCTCTCACCATTTTAAATGGCAGTATAGGTAGAGAGAACAGCAAGACAAAGTTGTGGAGGCCAGAAAACATGAGTTGTGTCTTGGTAATAGTGAGAGAACACTTTAGCAAAAGACAGGGACATGTGAAGGAGACAAGTGGCAGGAAATAAATCTGAAAATTTAATTTAGGCACAAATCAGAGAAAAGCTAAGGAGTTTCAGAAGTCATTGACCATTTTTGAGAAAGAAAAGATTAGTGAAGGAATTAATTTAATAAACACCAGTTTAACCAAAACAAGAAAAGTATGTAATCACTTTGTGCCTTGATATACTTATCCATAAAATGGTGATTTTTTTTCCCTGACTTAAAGTTTAATTTACATTTTACAGGTTAGTAATGGATTTCTCTAACAATATTCTTTTTTTAAACTTTTTTTGTATTTTATTAAAAAATTTTATGTTGCTGCAAATGACGTTATATTGTCGGTTTTTATGGCTGGGTAGTATTCCGTTGTATAAATATACAACTTCTTCTTTATCCAGTCATCTGAATGGACATTTAGGATGTCTCCATGTCTTGGCTATTGTAAATAGTGCTGCTATGAACATTGGGGTGCAGGTGTCATCCTGAAATATGCTTCCTTCTGGATATATGCCCAGGAGTGGGATTCCTTGCTCATACAGTAAGTCTATTCCTAGTCTTTTGAGGAATCTCCATACTGTTTTCCACAGTGGCTGGACCAAACTGCATTGCCACCAGCAGTGTAGGAGGGTTCCCCTTTCAGCCTCTCCAGCATTTGTCCTGGAGAATGTCATTCTAAGAGAAGTAAGCCAGAAAGAGAAAGAAAAATACCATATGAGATTACTCATATGCTGAATCTAAAAAAAAAGAAAAAAAAACCCACAAACAAAGCATAAATACAAAACAGAAACAGACTCATAGACATAGAATACAAACTTATGGTTGCCAAGGGGGCAGAGGGTGGGAAGGGATAGATTGGGATTTCAAAACTGTCGAATAGATAAACAAGATTATACTGTATAGCACAGGGAAATATACACAAGATCTTATGGTAACCCATGGAGAAAAAAATGTGACAATGAATATATATATGTTCATGTATAACCGAAAAATTGTGCTCTACACTGGAATTTGATACAACATTGTAAAATGATTATAAATCAGTAAAAAATGTTAAAGAAATAAAATAAAATGCAGGATTTCAAAAAACAAAAAACAACAACAACAAAAACATTTAAACACATTTGTTGTGGCATAATTCCTGTACAGTAAACTACACATATTTCTGATGTACAATTTTGATAGATGTATATGTCTATGGAACCACCACCACAATCAAGATAGCTAACAGTTCCATCACTCCCCAACAGGTGCAAATTTCAAACTCCCAATTTATCCCCTCCCCCACCCCCTTTGTTCCCTGGTAACTGTAAGTTTGTTCTCTATGTCTGTGAGTCTGTTTCTGTTTTGTAGAAAAATTCATCTGTGTCCTTTTTTTAAGATTCTATACATAAGTGATGTCATATGGTATTTTTCTTTCTCTTTCTGGCTTACTTCACTTAGAATGACGATCTTCATGTTGGTCCAACCATGTTGCTGCAAATGGCATTATTGTATTCTTTTTTCATGGCTAAGAACTATTCTATTGTGTAACAACTCTGTGCCTTGGTATACTTATCTGTAAAATGGTGATATTAATCTTTATTTTTATGGCTGTTGTGAGGATTAAATGAATAAATACACATAAAATGCTTACATGCAGTTACACTAATACATGTAATAGTGCCTGACATAATAAGCAGTTTCTATGAATACTAGCTGAAGAATATGTGGTCTTGTTTTACTAACACCTCTAAGGGAGACAATTATAACTCAAAATAAAATCTTGACCAGGCCATTAAAGAGATTGCCCAAAAGGACTGACAACCAGGATAAGAAGACCAAAATATCTATAGTGAAGTTAGAAGTGTTTTTCTGGAAACCCCAATATTTCAGGAAGGCCACATTCCCCTCCAAGTGCCCTCTTGCTTCAGTTCAAGTTGGAAAATAGCTGCATAGAATTCCATTAATAGTCAAATTCTGAATCTGGTTTGGACTCAGTAGCCCCTGTCCCAATCCATCCTCAATGGTAGGAAGAACTAATTCAGAGAGAGTAAAGGAGAAAGAGCGTGAAAAAACTAAAATCACTGTATGCAATCTAGTTCTATAAATATGTATTGATGCCTATTGCATTCCAGACCTTGTGCTGGGCACTGGGGATGAATAAAACCCTGCCAATGGCTTAGGGACACAAGTCAGGTGAGGGGGACAAGAGTATAACTAGTAAGTTTAAGGGTCACAGAGCAGGGTAATTACCATATGAAAGTAATTACCCTGTGAGGCATCAGCATAGTGGAGAGGGTAGAAGTGTCAGAAAAATCTCCTGGGAGACATGGCACTGAAGTTGGGTTTTGGAGATTGAATAGGAGTTCACCAGATGGAAAAGGAGAGTAGAGAAGTGAACCAAAGAGAAGAAGTGCTCTAGGATCTTGCTTCTCAAAATGTGGTTCATAGCCCAGCATCATCATAACCACCTGCACAATTTCAAACCTCATCTCAGATCTGCTGAATGAGAATCTGTGTCTTTTTTTTTTAACATTTTTTATTGATTTATAATCATCTTACAATGTTGTGTCAAATTCCAGTTTAGAGCACAATTTTTCAGTTATACATGAACATATATATATTCATTGTCACATTTTTTTCTCTGTGAGCTATCATAAGATCTTGTGTATATTTCCCTGTGCTATACAGTATAATCTTGTTTATCTATTCGACAGTTTTGAAATCCCGTCTATCCCTTCCCACCTTCTGCCCCCTTGGCAACCACAAGTTTGTATTCTATGTCTATGAAGTCTGTTTCTGTTTTGTATTTATGCTTCGTTTGTTTGTTTGTTTTTAGATTCCACGTATGAGCGATCTCATATGGTATTTTTCTTTCTCTTTCTGGCTTACTTCACTTAGAATGACATTCTCCAGGAGCATCCATGTTGCTGCAAATGGCATTATGTTGTTGGTTTTTATGGCTGAGTAGTATTCCATTGTATATATATACCACATGAGAATCTGTGTTTTAACAAAATCCCATTGTGACTTATGGGCACCTTAATATCTGACAGCACTAATCTAGGAGGACTAAACAGTCAGAGCAAAAGAAGGAGAGAAATCTGGACATGCCCAGGGAACTCTAAGAAGCTTAGACCAACTCAAGAGCCAGCCAGGGGCAGTGGTAGCTGAGGCTAGGGAGGCAGATCCCACACCCACACCACATTTGCAAGGAAGATAAGACCATCCTCAACCCAAGGTCCCCTGCTTGGAACCCCCAGGCCTGTCCAATAGCAGTCGAGACTCAAATCATGGCCAAGTGAGGGGTGCTGGCAGCTTGACTCTGGCATCTGTCTTACCTTAGACCAGAACTGACCTCCATTTGCATTTCCTTCTCCAGACCTGGGTCCATTAAAGCCAATTCAGCTGTTTACCTATGCCCACATCACAGGGCTGCTCTGATGAAAGTTCATGCAGACCAGTCAATCAGGTCTAATTGTCCTGTTGGGATTCCTTGCCAGTAACTAAGATGTGGTGAGCCACTGGCATGACTGCATCACAGCTTTTAGAATACCCATGGATGCTGCAGGCTTCCATGTGCAGTGGTGTGTGTGTGTTTGTGTGAGCTCACACACATGCACATGTGTGTATGGTCATCTCTGCTGCACACACAGAAAAGAGCTCCTCAAATCAACCCACCTCCTTCCTGTGGTCCCTTCTCCAGGAGTAAAGGTGGATCCACAAGACAGATTGGAGATACAGACACCGTAACCTTCATTCAAAGAATCTATGGACCATTACTTGATCTTCAAGGTCTCTTTCTCCTTGCCTTTTGGCAGAATCATGAGGCAATTTTCCTTGTCCCCTACTCATTCTGTCCTTATCCTCAAATAATAGCCACATGTTCCTTCACATGGTTTTTGCACATGCTATTCCCTCTGCCTGGAATGCCCTTCCATGTTCTGACTACCTGAAGAACTCTCTGCTCAAGTTGTGCTCACTCCTCATGCTGAACTGAGGCTAGGGTCTATGGGACTCCACAAGGGCAGAAATTATATAACTTATTTTTGTCTGCATATTTGCACCAAGCACATTACTTAGTACAGAGTAGTTATCCAATAAATATGTAGAGAAAATTCTACTCTGTTGGAACTGAGAAAGTCAGAACATGCATTTTTGTGAATAAGTTTAGTCAAGTGATAAGGGCCAATTTTTTATTAAATCTGCATTATGACTTAAAGAATACATGGCAAATCTACAGTGCCCAAATCTTTCCTAATGCTGCCTGACATCCACAGGCAAAACAGAGAGAAGATATGAATAAGAATTTTGGGGGAAGAAAGAAAACTTAAGGAGCTTGGCCATTTTGCAAAGGCTGGTCCAACAGGCTGAGCAATGTCTCTCCCAGGATGATTCTGAGTCCCATAAAGAGTCCCCAGAGGCATCTCAACTTCAAGAGCCTCTGCCTCCCTTTCCTAACCAAACCAGACCCAGTTGGTGTAGGACAGAAGTTGTTAATATGGGACTCCAGCATTCAGAAGGGACAGGTTCCAACTCCAGCCACAAGTTCCCATGACCAGCACTTTGGCCACCACCACATTACAGGGGAAGAGCTTATACAAGGTTTTGCATGATCTAGCCCTGGCCTCCTCCCTCATCCAGTTTTCTAGCCACACTGCATTTCTTGGGAACTTTGCATATGAAATTGCCTTTGCCTGAAACATTCTGCCTCCAATTCTTCATACAGTGGGCTCTTGCCATTTAGGTCTCAGTTCAAATGTCACCTCCACAGAGAAGTCTTCCCTGACTGCCCTGACTATTACCTCTTCCTTTGATCTGTCTTATTTTCTTCCGAACATTTAGCATTTTGAACAGCATCTTATTTCTTTTCTTATTAACTTGTGCATTTGCATTCTCCCTACTTTATAAAATGAACTATGAGAACAGTAACCTTCTTTACTACTGTGTCCCTGATGCCAAGCAAGGTACCTGGCACATAGTAGGTGCTCAATAAGGATTTATGGAATAAATGGGTGGGTAAATGAATGCTTATCAATCTCCGCCTTCTGGAAGCCAGGCACAGTGTCTAGCACAGAGTGAGGATGAGTATGGTTTGTTTTGTGGATGTGTGTGTGGCTTAATGTAAAAGTAAATGAATGGATTAAGGAATGAGTGAAGAAAACAAGGACTGAATCTGAACAGTAAGTAAAGTATGTTTAGAAAATCCTGGCTGGCTCCATGTAATGCATTAATTAGTGCTGAAGGTATTAATCCAGATTAATTCTTTGAAGTTGGTCTACCTATTGGGCTACAGAAAGCCACCCTGGTTGGAATTTATGGGTAGTTTGGAGCTTTTGGAGATGCCTATTTGGGGTAAGAAGCAAAGGATGCCTGAGAACTTCTCCTCTCTAAACATTTAATGAGGCTTTTGGAACAGATCATCTGGAGAGGATACTGCAGAGGTAAGGGCCAAGGTATAAAAATAGATGGATTTCCTTATTGAAATGACTCCCAGTCATATTTTCCCTGTGTGGCATAATGATTAAAAGTCATAAATTACCATTAACTGTGAAGTGTGCAGACAGTAAACCTATGAGTATCTCCTTTATCCCAGATCTGGGGCTCAGGAGCCCTCAGGGAAGGTTTGATGGCTGCTGGAGCCACATCAGGGAAGAACCTCAAAGGCCTCATGGTCCCCAGACACAGAGCAAATGAGCACAGAGCTCCTGGAATCTGCTCCCAAAAGGGAAAGCCCAGAGGAATGAGGAGCTGAGGATGCCTCAGCCTCAGATGATGTCTTATCTCAGGTTTCACAGCTACTGTGTAGACTGTGTGTTGAGTGTGGAGGACCCCCGCCCCCATCTTTAAGGCAGCAAATCTTTTCAGCCCAGTGGAAGGCTTTGAGGATCCCAGAGAAAGGAAAAATGCCTTTCCCGCCCCAGTGGGGCCCCAGTGGGGCCCCAGTGGGGCTTATAGTGATGAGTCCCAAACTAGGTGTTGAATCAGCATCTTCCTAGGATTTTAAAAATAGAAATTCTCAGGCCCTAGCCTGGACCAGTGAGTCAGAAACTCTCAGGATAGGGCTCAGGGAAGCTGTGTTTGTTAAAACTCCCTGAGTTCCTTACTTGCTTTCTCTCCATCCTGAAAGTAGAAATGAACAAGAGGAATGGGACAACTCTTCCCTGGCACCAGACCAGCGTGCAGACTTGAGATTCCTGAGAGAAGGGAAACACGCAGGAGGAAGAGACCTGTGTTTGCCCCGGCTTTCTGACCTGGAGCACTTCTCAAAGTGAGGCAGAGGGAGGGGAAATCCAGGCAGATTCCAGTGGTCTGATTGAGCTGAGCAGAGTTTGGAGTTTGAGCTGCTGAAGTGGCTGGAGTTTGTGAGGTAGGGCACTAGAGAGGAGAGATGTGGAGAGGAAAGACCCCAGAAGTCGGTGTGGGCATGTCCTGTGGGGTCTTGGGTGATGCCTGGGCTTGGAAAGTCCAGAGCAAGACTGGGTGAGGCCTAGCAGAGAACAGCTGCTAAAAGCCTGAGAACTAGATGGAAATGCCAGGGACTCTGCAGGGCTGGGAGCTTCAGCTCAGCTGGGATGGAGAAGCCCTGGTGTGCCTCTCAGTTAGGTCTGCAGAGAGACCATATATTAGGGTAAGGACCACACCCTAGAGTAGGGTTTCTCAAACTCTACACTACTGACATTTAGAACACATAGGCCTTTGTTGTCAAAGGCTGTCCTGCGTACCATAAGAAGTTTAGCAGCAATCCTGACCTCTACTCATTAGAGGCCAGTAACACCCACTCTCACTGGTGACAACTCAAAATGTCTCTAGACATTGCAAACTGCCCCCAGGGGGACACCGTCGGTTGAGAACCACTGCCCTAGTCAGGGCCACATCTCATGACTAATGATGAAATTGAAATAGACAAAAAAACAAAACAAAGCCAAATAAGATCCAGAGGATTTACTAGTAATTTAAATGTCTGCAATAAGTCATAGCCTTTAAAGGAAAACCTCCCTAGGAGTATCATCCACAATAAAACATTACTAGGCAAGCAGAGCAGGAAAATATGACCTATAATCCAGAAAATAGTAATCAAACAGTTAACAATACTGAATTATAAATTTGAAAGTTGCCAAGAGAGTAGGTCTTAAAAGTTTTTATCATGAGAAAAAAAAATTGTAGCTATGTTAGGTGATGAGTGTTTACTAAACTTATTGCAGCAATCATTTTGATATATATATATATATATATATATATATAAATAAAATCATGTTGTACATCTGAAACTTATACAATGTAATATATAAATTATATCTCAATAAAACTGGAAATAAAGGAAATTGGTGATCAATTAAAACAGACTTTTAAATGGCAGAGGTATTGAAATTAACAAAAGGACTCTAAATCAGTTATAAGTATGTTCACTAGAAAGAACAGGTGGAAATAACAAGAAAATAAATGGAGAATTTCAGCATGGAAATGGAAACTATGAAAAATAATCAAATAGAAATTATAAAACTGAAAATTGCAGTATATGTCATGAAAAATTCCCTAGAAATAGATGAGATTAACAACAGATTGGAAACTACATAATAAAGGGTCATGAAATATAAAGCTAGATCAATAGAAATTATTCAATGTGAAGAACAGAGTAAAAAGAGTGTTTTAAAAGTGAACAACTGGAGATTCCTCAAAAAAAATAGACTTAACCATATGATGCAGCAATCCCACTCATGGGCATATATCCAGAGGGAACTCTAATTTGAAAAGACACCTGCACCCCAATGTTCATAATAGCACCATTTACAATAGCCAAGACATGGAAACCACCTAAATGTCTGTCAACAGACAACTGAATAAAGAAGCTGTGGTATGTTTATATGATGGAATACTACTCAGCCATAAAAATAATAAAATAATGCTATTTACAGCAACATGGATGGACATGGAGATTGTCATTCTAAGTGAAGTAAGGCAGAAAGAGAAAGAAAAATACCGTATGATATCACTTATATGTGGAATATTAAAAAAAAAAAGACAAATGGACTTATTTACAAAACAGAAACAGACTCACAGACATAGAAAACAAACTTATGGTTACCAGCGGGGAAAGGGAGTGGGAAGGGATAAATCGGAAATTTGAGATTTGCAGATACTAACTACTATATATAAAATAGATAAACAACAAGTTTATGCTTTATAGTACAGGGAAATATATTCAATATCTTATAATAATCTCTGATGAAAAAGAATATGAAAACAATTATATGTATGTACATGTATTATGCTGTACACCAGAAATTAACATAAATTATAAACTGACTATACTTCAATTAAAAAAAAGTGAACTGCTACTTATAAAGTTAATTGCTTTGAGACAAATGTGTCAAGATTATTCAATGGGGAGAGAAAGTCTTCTCAGCAAATTGTATTGAAACAACTGGTTAGCAATATGGAAAAAAAACCCTGCACCACATACAAAAAATCAACTTGAGATGAACTATATTTAAACATAAAATCTAACACCTGAAAGAAGACATAAGAAAACATTTTTGGTAAGATAAGGCTTCTTTAAAGGTACACAAACAGCAAAGAACAATAGTTATAGAGGGAAAAAATGATAAATTGGATGTCATCAAAATTAAAACTTTTTGATCCTCCCAAAATACCTTTAAATAAATAAATAGGCAAAACACAGATTTGGAAAAAAAATATTCTCAAAACATGTATTTCACAAAGGACTGGTTGGTATCCAAAATACAAAAAGGATACATATACCTTACTTATTTAAATTTTTTTAATAAGCAAAATATTTGAACAGACATTTCACAAAAGGAGATATGTAACTGGGTAATTAGCACATTAAAATGCTCATCATTGTTGATCATCAGGGAAATGAAAATTACAACCTGAATGTGTAAAAATACATAAGGCAGCTAAAATTTAAAAGACTAACAACACTCAGTGTTGGAAAACATGGTACAGTCAGGACTCTCACACACTGTTGGTAGGAATATAAAATAACACAACCACTTTGAAAAGTGTTCTGGCAATTTCTTACAAAATTCAACAAAAGCTATGAGCGAATAATTCTATTCCTGGTTATTTACACAAGAGAAAGAAAAACATTTGTGCACACACACTCAAACACACATACACACACACACAGATTTGCATAAGAAAGTTCATAGCAGCCTTATTCATAGTATCTAAAAACTGGAAAACAGCACAGGTGTCCGTTAATAGCAGAATGGCTAAAACTACTGTGGTATCTTCAACAATGGAATACTACACAGCAATAAACATGAACTAATTCTTGATATGTAGACAAACATGGATGACTCTCAAAAAGTTCAAGCTAAGCAAAAATAGAAAAAAGTCTTACATAAACTTTATATACTATAGATTTTACTTATATGAAATTCTTCACACTGAAGGGAAATAGAAACAAATAGAAAATCAAATCTATTGCGATTATGGTGCAATGCAAAGGACCTAAGCACTAAAACAAATGTGAAAAAGAACAAAATTAGAGGACTCACACTACCCAATTTGAAGAATTACTAAAACTACAGAAAAGACAGTGTGATATTGGCATCAGAATAGATAATGGAACAATGAATTGGGAGTTCAGAGATAGAGCTGCACATCTATAGTTAATTGATGTTTCATAAAGGTATCAAAACAATTCAATGAGGGGAAAGAAAGACTCCAGCAAAGGGTACTGGAACCACAAGATAACTGTGTGGGAAAAATTTAACTTCAATCTTACCTCATACCATACAAAAATTCAGTTTATGCTTGATCAAGGACATAAAGGTAAATGCCAAAACTCTAAAGCTCTAAGCTTCCAGAAGAAAACATATAAGAAGACCTTCATGGCCTTGAGGTAGGCAAAAATTTTTTGGAGAGGGCCTTAAAAGCACAAATGATAAAAGAAAATTGGCAAATTGGACTTCATGAGAATTTAAAATATCTGTTTATCAAAAGACATCATGCAGAGAAAGATACGGCAAACCACATGCTAGGAAAAGTTATTGGTATATCTGAAAAAGGACTTGCATTATAAACATTTATATTTTTTTCCCCTAGAACTCAATAGTTAAAAGAAATATGACACCTCGAGGCTGACCAACACACTCATGAAAAGGTGTGCAACACTATTTGTCATCAGGGAAATTCAAATGACATCTCTAATAAGATTCTACTCCACACCCACTAAAATGGATATCATTAAAAAACCTGTCATCACGAGATGCTGAAAACAACGTGAGACAATGGAAACTGTCATACTTTGCTGGTAGGTGTATCAAATTCACAAGATCTTTGGAAACTCCTTGGCAATTTCTTATAAAATTACCTATATACCAGCTCTGTGACCCAGGAGTTCTACTCCAATGTTAGCCTCATTGCGGGGAGGAGGCAGTAAATAAAGAGGGAAAGGAATAAGGAAATAAGATCATTTCAGATTGTGAGCATGCTCAGATAATGCTTTAATGTGCTCAGCACAGTTGTGGTGGCAGTAGCAGCTGTTGTCATTTTTTTCAGTCTATGAGATCCTTGAAGGTGGAGATGGTTCTGAGTCATTCCCAGTCTTGAGCAGAGTGCCTGGAGACATTCAAAATGTATTTGATGGAATGACTGAGTTGGGAAGAGTGAATGAATTAAAGCAAGGAATGGAAACTGATGCACTCAGACCCACAATAAAAAGAAAGCAGTTAAGCCCCCAATTGTGAGATACAGGTGATGTGAACAGGCACTTAGAGAAGGGAGATTGGCTGGAGAAGTCTGGGAAGGCTTCCTGGAGGAGGTAAACTCTGAACTGGTTCTCTAAAGGTTTGAAAGACAACAGGTGAACAAGAGGAGAACTGGACTGGGCTGGGGAAGATGCACATGAGGAGCAGACTGTGGCAAGAAGCCTGCTTGGAGCCATGTTGTGCTTCTGCGTTAGCAGTCATCCATGGGGATGGGTGATGTAGAAGGCTTGGCTGCTGACAGCCATGCATCAAGGGAGAGGCCTTCTAAGCCTGCTGCCAGGCACTCAGCCAGCTCACAACCTAGCAGCATTCCCTATAGCCATTCAGGGCTGTCTAGGGGTTGGTTTAAGGGTGTTTGTTCCCGCTATGCTCTCCTCCCCTGGCCCTGATGGAGTGTCTGACCTATATACTGCAGTTTTCTGAACACCCTTAGCAGACCTCCCAGCAAACCGCTGATGGAGGGGCTTGTTCCATAGGTAATTTACAACTGCAAGAGGGGTAGGGAAGGAAGTGGGGCAGGACCAGAGCCAGCCTGAGCACTGACCTCAGATTTAAACTAGCTGCACTGATTTGTTGAATCCTGAACAAAAATCTTATTTTTTTAAACTGAATCATCAATCTAACCCAGATGAATTTTTAGAAACATCAGTGAACCATTTCCAACTAGAAACTTAGATTTTTTTTCCCCCAAAATTAATGACCCAGAACAGTGGTCTTCAAATGCTAGTGAAGATCAGATTTGCCTGGAGGGTCCTTTAGACCACAGATGGCTGGGCTTCACCCCCAGAGTTTCCCATCCTGTTGGCCCAGGGTGAGGACTAAAAACTTGCATTCCTAAGGAGTCCCCAAGTGGTGCTGATACTGCTGGGTCCAGGGATCACACTTGAGAATCACTAACCCAGAAACATCTGGGAGAATCAAAATATTCTGCAAGCCTCAAATGAAAAACAGCTCTGTGGGGTTCTTATTAAATCTCTGATTTAGAAGACGACTATCACACAGACAACTATCAGTTATATTTCCTGAGTGGCTACTTCTAATGCTGTGATTCTCAGTCTTCTTGGTTGCTTAATATTTCCCTTGAAAATCTGATTTTAGAAGTGATGTGAGACATTTCCACAGCAAAATGCATGCACACAGGTACGCACAGAATTTTACCTGCACTTCGCTGGGGTTGAGTCCAGACCACGCCGTTTCGGTTGGTTCATGCTCATTCCTGGACCATAGTTGAAGAAAATCTGTGACCACAACCAGAGGCTGCTGCACCTGCGGTCAGGAGAAGGGTTTCAATGCTCCCGGGCCAGCTGTGTGACTCTGAGCTAAACGCTTACCCTCTCTGGGACTATAAAATGAGGCTAATCAAAACTTTCAATTACCTCTGGAGAATGGGTCTTTCTTAGGAAGCTGGAGAACAGTTCTTCACAGTTCTTGACTGTCAAGTCAGTCTTTTTTATTGTGTCAAATTTTGGCCATGTGTAAGTTAAAACACAAATACACCAGGCACTCTTATATTTTCATTTCTTGAATGTGTACACATGATCGTTTCCAAGAGATCCAAATCAATAGCCAATTAAAAGCCTCTAACACCTCTGTAGGATACATACAAATAATAATTTAAAAATCTGCAGCTATGTTAGTTTTTAGTTGCCACATTTGTGACAAGGAAATCACACTAAAATGGCAAAGAAATCAAGCCATCTGAATGTGCTTTAAATATTAAACATGCACCCTCCTCCCTGGGTTGTTTGAGAACTTCAAGTGGGACAATGTATAAGAAAGAACGTTGGAAATGTGTCTTCTGCATACTTAGCCATAAAAAGTATAAAACAATGCCATTTGCAGTCACATGGATGGACCTGGAGATCGTCATTCTAAGGGAAGTAAGCCAGAAAGAGGAAGAAAAATACTGTATGATATCACTCATATGTGGAATCTGAAAAAAGAAAAAAGAAGACATTAATGAACTCATCTACAAAACAGAAACAGACTCAGACAGAGTAAACAATCTTATGGTTACCAGAAGGAAACAGGATGGGAAGGGATAAATTGGGAATTCAAGATTTGCAAATATTAACTACTATATATAAAAATAGATTAAAAAACAAATTTCTTCTGCACGGCACAGGGAATTATATTCAATATCTTGTAGTAACCTTTAATGAAACAGAATATGAAAACGAACAAATGTATCTATATGCATGCCTGGGACATTGTGCTGTACACCAGAAACTGACACATTTTAACTGACTATACTTCAGTTTTTTAAAAAGGTTATTTTTATGATATGGCCATCATCATAATGCCTATGGGGTTTGAAACCCCTCCAAGGGCCTCCTAAAAGCTCTTTTCTGTCAGGAGCCAAAACCTGTTTTTCTTACACTCAACTCTTTTCAGGTGGGAGGCAGGTGGGAGGCAGGTGGGAGGCACTTCTTAGAAAGAGGCTTAATTCCTTAACATCCAAATCCCAGTGTAAGTGTGTATGTGTGGTCTTTAATGTATGCTCCTCATTACCCATCCCCAAACACACACACACACACACACACACACACACACACACACACACACAAATAAATAACACATGAAAGCTGTGAGCTGGCCTTTCCTTGGCCAGCAGGCCCTGCACCAGCCCCAGACCCTCTTGCCCTGTTTCCCCAAAGTTATCAGCTCCAGAGTTTTCACAGTGAGCTCATCACTATGACCCCAATGATCAGTCAATGACCACCCCCCCAGCAGGGCAATTAGTGTCCACCTCACACAACAAGCAGGCTCTCATGAGCTCCAGGTCCCCTACCCCGAAGTTCTCATCTCCTGCTGCAGTGGCATCCTCAGCCAAGCTGCCCTCACTAAGACCACTGGCCGTCCTCCCCTGACAGCACTGAGGCAGGGCTGAGTCTGGGAGGTAGATGGAGGTAGAGGGAGTGAGACAGAGGGTCCCCACTCTGCCTAACTTGTGAGCGGTAGGCATGTCCCTCCCCCTCTCTGGGACCTGGTGTCTCCATGTATCAAATATGAACAGGTGGATTAGACCAATGGTTCTAAGCCTTTAGGGGAGCCAGGGGCCCCTTTGAGAATCCAATGAAGCAATCCTTCCCCCCAGAAGAATACACAGAAACATTCATGCATAAATAATGCACATTTAATTTGAGGGGTTCATGAATCTAGAGCCCACCCATAAACCCCAGGATAGCCCTGAGCTTCCTTCCGGCACTAACAACCACACAAGGTGGTGATGAATTCTACTCTCTCTCCCTGTCCATCTCTCCCTTTCTTGCTTTCTGTCCTTCAATGTGATCATATGGATCAAAAAAGACAATGAATGGGCAATGGTCATATGGATCAAAAGAGACAGAGAAACTCTTCCAAAACTGCCCAGTATGGTGCACATGTGAGGGGTGGTACCTGCTGTCAACCTGTAGTTGCTCTAATCCTCCTTGTTGACCCCATGGTGAGGATAACCAGCATTTATTCAGCACCTACTTAATGCCAAGTGATGTGCTAAGAGCTGTCCATGCATTATCTCATTTAAGTTTCAAAATAATCCCTGAGTTGGGTGATACTATTACTCCCACTTTGCAGATGAGAAAATTGATGACAAAGAGTTGATTTACCTTGCCCAAGATGACACAGTCAGTAACGTGGCAAAAAACAGATTTTGACTGAGATCAAATAGCCAGATAATGGGATGGCCAGGTTGTCTGTCACAGTGATGACTTTTATCCACTGGAGGAAATATTATAAGTGAACCCTGGGCTGAAGAGAAGGGCATCTCCTCAAGGACAGACAGACGGACACACACACACAACACTGAAGAAGCAAGTTAGACCAGTATAGATGGGAGAGGCAGTCGGATCAGTCTGGGCTGGGATGCCTGGGGGGACTAGGCAAAGAAATTAATCAGGGGCACTTCCTGGAGGAGGTGAAAGCGGGCTAAGCTTGAACAAAAGGGAAAGATAAACAATAGTGAAAGTGTAGCCTTCTCGGCAGGACAAAGAGACGGGCAAGTGCAGAGAGGCAGAGAGAGACTGGATCATTTTAGTGCAACAGACATTTAATAAGCACCCACTCTGTGCAGTCTGCTGCAGTGTGGGAGGCCCTGCCCTCCAGCCGCTCAGTCAGTCAGTGCCTGGTGAGGGCAATAAGAGGGGTGCAGCGATGGCAGTCCCTGGGACTCAGGCAGCCAAAGGGTTTGTAGAGAGCCATGATCATGGTGTAGCTGCCAAGATACCGCTTCAGTGTCAATAGGTCCTGGGTTCGAATCCCAGCGCTGTCACTTGCTGAACTTGTTAGTGAATCACTCCTACCTCTGTTTCTTCATCTGTAAAATGGGGATAATCATAGGATCTGCATGGAAGAACTGTTGATAGTATTAACTGAGATGATGCATCCAGAGACTTGGCCCAGTGCTGACCAAGAGTAAGCACTGAATGGTGGTGCTACTACTGCTCTCACTGTTCCTAACTGTAACAAAGTTATTTGCATGATGCCGGGCACTCGTGGTGTACCTAAGTGTTGGTGTCCCTCCCCTTGAGTCTGCTCCCTGTGCCCATTTATTCAAGACAGAAAAAAAGTGTTTTAGAACATCAGAGAGGAAAAGTTAAGTTTCCCCTTGCTTCCCTTCAGGTGTTTGCAGGTGGTGTCCAGGAAGAGATCACATAATTCTTTAGAAGAGGGGTGATGTGCTAACAAACTACAGATTCTGAGACCTGGGTGCCCATCAATGACAGTCGGTAACTCTGACAGGTGAAATTGAACACTTAGAACATTTCACTTGATTCCTTTCAAACACACACAGAGAGACAGGCTCACATCTCGGCTGTGTCCTTAATTGGTCACATTTGGAAGCATGCTGCGTACTTGTGACCTGGAGTTAATAAACAGCCAGTCAGAGCCCTCACCATATTGAAAAGCAGTTTACAGGAAGGAGATTTGCTGGGTGCCAACAATCATCGGCTGGGGTTTTACAGCAAATTACCCATCCATCAATTTCTCTTCTCCTGGGAGTGATTGTTTCAGGCCACGAGATCCTTGCTAGAAGTGAGATCAATACATAGAAATTCAAATTTACCCCGAAGTCACCTAAAACACAGCGTACCCCCAACTGGCCCCATTTTCTTGCCCTCCCCCAACAAAGCCGGTACCCCTCTTGCCTTGGCTGGCACCAAGCTCTCTACTCAGCATCCTCTTTGCCTCCTCACTCACACCCCACCTTTAATCAATCACCAATCTGATGATTCCGCTTCAGAAGGGTCTCTCCACTCCTATTCCCACTGTCCTAGACCCTCGTCTGTGGTGCTAATGAGACACCTGCCATTGTCTCCTAACTGCTCCCCCTGCCACCATTCTTACTCCCTTTCAAGCTATTCTCCATGTGGCTGCAAAGGAGATCTTTCTAAAATGCAAATTCAGTCCCATCACCCTCCTGGTTAAAACTTTCCAAAGGCTCCCTGTTAACTTCAGGATTAAATCTCAGCTTCAGATAATAGCAAGGAGGGAGCTTCAAGATCCCAAGACTGCCTACCTGCTCCCCTGCCCCCCACCTCCATGCTCCCTCCTTCCTGTAAGATGGTCAACGCTTTAGCAAGACCAAAGGCCTTCAGAGACTCCTGGTTCTGCCCAGCTAGGCACCTGTTGCTTCCAAACCTGGGATGCTTTCCTTTTATTGTTGGCCTGGAAATTTCATTTCTTCCCCATCTGTGAAGCTCAGCTCTGACATTACTATCTGTGTGAAGCCTTCTCCAGCCTCTCACAGAAACAGAGCAGATACACTCTCTTGTAACAATGGGGATGTATTTCAATTGTTGAATGCATCTTACTGTATTTAAGTTTGCCTGTATTCAAGCTTATTGTCTATTTCAAACTGGGAACAAAGTGACCTCAAAGTCCTTGCATCTTTCTATCCCCACTGCCAAGCTCCGCAGGTTTCACACGGGTCATTTCAACATCACCATATTCATATTGGGTAGGTATATAACTCTTTCCATTTTACAGAGAAGGAAATTGAAGTTCAGAGACGTTCAGAAGCTTGTCCAAGAGCACACAGGCAGTAAGTGTCAGAGACATACCTGAACTCAGGTTGAAGTAACTCGTAAGGGCTTAAGAACTATTGGTACCTTTATTAAATGTTGATCAGGTGCTTATTCTTTTAAACCATCCCCTGTCAACCCCCATCCTGAAAATACATTTAGAACAAGAACCTAAAAGACCCTAAGGAAAATGTTAAGGCATATATTTATTTTATTAAATGGATTTTGCTAATATGACCTCTTTCAAAACAAAACACTTGAAAATGCAGTCATAGAAAGAGCCTGAATTTAGAGAAGCTAGCGGTCCTACCAACCCTAATCATTTACTTCTTGTGTAAATTTCTTTAAGCAAAAACCTTCAGGTGTCTGCAGGTGGTGGGCATTGTAACAGTGGGTGCCAAGGGGCTGCCACTAGGGCAGGAACAGTGTCCGCTACAAACAGTAACAATGGTAATGACAAGGTTCTATTCATTGAACATTGATGATGTCCCGGGCACTGTGCTAAGCGCTTGGCATGACTTAGCTTTCTGATAACATGTCCAGGGTTGCAGGCTGCCAGCAGCAGCAGAACTGGGACTTAACCCTGTGTCCACCTGAGACCAGAACTCATGCTCTGGTCAGTAATGTACGACTGCTCCCCGTTGCTGCTTCGTATGACCTGCTGAGATTGAAACAGCTTCAGTGGCTGGCAGGGAAGACCAAGGTGGGGCTGTGGTCTGGATGCTCTGCTCAGGGCCATGTGATCACCGTGTTGTCTATGCATGGGGCTGTGAAGATCACCACAACCAGATAGCAAAGGTCCAGCCACGTAGGTGAGCCTGGAGCCTGGGGTCTCTTCCATACTAAAAACATCACCCCAAGTCCACCGAGGAGGAAACTAACCTCCCTAGACGTCAGGAAGCTGGAAGCAACAAATAGGTGAGGGAGCAGGGGGACAGGAAGTCCTTGCTTTCTCAACCAAAAAACCCCCAGATTCCTGGCGCTTCTCCCAGCTTGGCACTGGAAGAGTTAATCCAAAGCTGCTGCCGTGATGAATGGCTATAATACTGTCTACGTAATGGGTTTCCTATTTAAATTTTGTGAGGATTTAATCAGTTGGGCGCAGCTGTGCAAGATGCACCATAAACTATGTTGAAAAATATGTAGACATATACATTTATCTGCTACAAATTAAGCTCACTTAGAGGTGGTCTTAATGGCCCATGTAGCCATCATTACAAGCATAAATTCTAAACTGTCTGTTTCCAGTGAATTTGCTTTGAGAAAAAAATTAATGCTCATCCTTAGCAGAGCATAGTAATAAATGAAAGGACCCTTAATTTGCAAAGCGCTAATAGCCCAGCCATTTTTCATTAGGAACCCCACGCTGGATCATACATGGCAGGGTGGCTTCGTGGGGGATTCCGTTGCCCAGGCTGGGGAGGGATGGGGCGGGCTCTCTGGAGGCCGACCTGCTGTGGTTTACCTGCCCTGCTCAGAGGAAGGCTGAAAGCCTGGCTCTAATGTGAAGTGGTGAGCCTGCCTCCCTTTCAGTCTTGGCTACATCTCTCCTCCAGAGATGCTCACCGGGCTTTGCTGTGGCCATCACGGCAAAACTTACCCAGCACCTAGGTCGCCCAACAGTGAGTGCACGTTTCGGTGTTAATGAGAATATACAGCAGATGGGAGTTTTCCCACTTTCTCTTAGGTCCCAGCACTGGGAAATGGGACAAGGTGGCTGGGTTTGAATCCCACCTGCTACTTTGACATGGCCTGATCCCGGCAACTTGCTTCTCCTCAGAGTCACCAAGAGCTGCTTGTTTGCAAGACAGTCTCCCATTTCCCCTTTCACTTCTTAGCTGATTCTTACCTTGCAGCAACACTAGGAGGTCGTTGCAATTATTTCCCTCACTTTAAATATGGGGACAGGGCCAGGACGGGGATGGGGTGAGAGAGGCTTCTGGGGTGCAAGTTTAAGGAGGCACTGCTCTCAGGGTTGTGTAACTGACAAGTCTACACTTGTAAGACCCTGATAGCGTTTTCCTCCTTAAACTTTGCTCCTTAAGGGTCTCTCTTGCTACACCCCAGTCCCAGCCTTGGAGTCCGGTACAGAGAAGTTAAGCAACTCACCCAAGGACACACAGGTGCTAAGTGAGAGCTAGAGTCCAATTCAAACCAGCTCACTCTGAATCCCACTCTCTTCTCCATGTGCTGTGGCGATGCCCATTTTGAATCGAGAAGTTTGATTTCATTTAGCCCAAGTTGGGCACTGTCAGCCAAACTGTGCAGTAGAAGCTTTCACATACTTGGTCTTGTTTCATTTCTTCATAACACTGGTTTACTTTCAGAAATAATCATATCAATTCATTTAAAAAATTTGTTTGTGGCCCATACACTCCACTAGACTCTTCACCACTTCAGTAGTTGGAAAAGTCCTTGACACATTTTAGGTGTTCAAGAAATATTTGTTGAATAAACTATCTTATGTTGACGAACATTTGAATGAGCCGTGTGAAACTAGTGTGTGTGTCCTCAAGCCTGGTCTAGATGGGGTAGAGCCATCTAAGAGGTTGGGTTTACTTGCTGTCCTTGAGTATAGGGTGTTCTCACGCTTGACCATCCTGGAAGAAGGAATTGGTCTTGGAAAATCCAACCAGACAGAAACGCGTATCTGGGTTGGTTTGTTCTGGTCCTTGTCCAGTAATCAGAAATGTAGAAACACTCAGCAGTTAACAAAGTTTCTGATGGCGAGAGTTGGGGTTGTGCTAGAAAGAGGTAGGAAAAATAAAATGCTGAAAATCACTGTTTACAATAGCCAAGACATGGCAGCAACGTAAATGTTCATAGACAGATGACTGGATAAAGAAGATGTGGTGTATATATACAGTGGAATACTACTCAGCCATAAAAAATGAAATAATGCCATTTGCAGCAACATGGATGGACCTGGAGATTATAATACAAAGAGAAGTAAGTCAGACAAAGATAAATATCATATGATGTCACTTACATGTGGAATCTAAAAGAGGATACAAATGAACATATTTACAAAATAAAAATAGATTCACAGACATAGAAACATGTAAAGTGGGTACAGGGAAGGGATAAATTGGGAGTTTGGGATTAACATATACACACTACTATAAAAAAAAACTAAAGCTAATAAAATAAAATGCTGAAAATCAGAATCTTAAAAAAAAAAGCTTATTGAAACCTGCCCAGTGGCAAAGGCACCAGCATGGCACCCCCAGCAATGTCCTGAGTGGCATGCTGGAGAGCTCCTTTTAGACCTTAGAAGCAGCTCCCAAGCTCTCTCCCTCTGCCTCTGGTCAGCTGGCCCAGCTTCCCTAATTGAGACAAGTCGTCAAGTGGAAGACTAGTCATCTCCCCTCCACACCACCTCTAGGAAGGCTCCCAATCTGCCCCACAGCATTTCCAGAGGAAGTGCCAGAGGAGGAGAATAAATCTCTACATATCTGGCCCACAGTTCTGAACGATTTAACAATTGACAAGGTTGTGGAAACAGGCACGTGTCCTTAATAATGTTAGCATAATTGCCATCAAAATCGATGATGAAATTAGAAGCCAAAAAGAGGAGCCTGTCCCCTAGGCTGAGTGTCTGGGAGAGGGGGTCAAGGGCAGCTGCACCTCCCCTTTCCCTGGATGGGGTCCACCAGGCAGGGTCCACATAGGATGGTCCCAGTGGGCACTAGCCAGCCTGGTTGAGTGGGTGGCCAAGTACATTATTGGGGTCCACCCACAGAGAAAGCTGAATTCCTAACAAATTTCAATGATAATGTATTGAAAGTTAAATATATGATCAGATACTACACAGATATTCAAATCTTTTTTTTTTTTTTTACAGCAAATAAGGGTGGAACACTGATCTGAACCCATGCCCATCTGCCTCTAACAGCTTCTAAGCCAGCTCCCCTCTGCCTATGGAACCCCAGTGCCCACTCCCTCACCTGCCTCATCTGACATCAGTTCCTCTAGATACTCCCTCTGTTGCTTTATCCTGCCCCAGACTGTTTGGAAGTCACTGGCAGCATCCTCAGGGCTCCTAGTAGGTACAACTCTGGCCCCAGCTTTAGTCCTTCCCAAGTGGCCCCAGGAGGCCACAGTGCTTCATCTCTTAGCCCATCTATAAACAAGAATTAGTACTCATAGTAACTGAATAAAGGTCTGCACCGGAGCATCCCAAACTTTAAGGTGCAAAGAATCCTCAGGGGACCTTGTTCACAGCAGATTCTCATTCAGCAGGTCTGGGAATCTGCATTTCCAGCAAGTTCCGGGAGAGGTCCGTGCTGCTGGTCCTGGGGCCACCCTCTGTCTGCTATGAGTGCAGAGAGGTGGGGACTGCCCCCAGCTCTTCTCTAAGAAATGAGAAGGTCAGGCTGCCTGAAATCTTGCCACTCTGTCAATTCTTTCAGAGCAGGTGAGCCGTCAGCCCAGACTACCCTTTAAGAGCATTTTACTGGATGCTCTACATGTGTGGTAAGTTTCACCTGAAATGAGAGGCTGCCGTTAGAGCCGTTCCTAACACGCAGGTTGGGTAGTGGGGTTGAGGGGTGAGATTGCACTGAACACAGGGCCAGCACAGCCGGGCTGGGACACGCCTGGGCTTGGAGGCCCGCCTGCATGGGTTTGTTTCCTGACTGCCACTGACAGCCTGGGGGGCCTTGGGCAGGTTACTCAACCTTCCTGTGTCCCGGGAGCTGCATCTTATTATGAGGTCATCGCTGTATTTAGCATGGTGAGAGCTGACCAAGGAGACGCACATTCTGGATGAATCCTAAGTGCTGGGTCAGTTCAGCTGTTCTTACCAGTTACTTAACACACAAATGCAGGCATGTCTTAGGCAGACTTCAACCCAGAAGACTTTCAGGGCAGCGCTCAGACCCAAACTGGAGACCCCAGAGGCCACACGAGCTGCCACCCAGCTGTTATGATTGAAGTGGCATAGAGTCACCCACCTGTAACAAAGCATGTTTTAAACCAGAGACTTGCTCACAGGTTGACACAAAGAGATGTAAATTCAAGCCGGCAATCTGCTCCCTGGCCCCCCACCCTCCCCCACGGCCCAGGCCAGGTGCCAGTGGGACTCAGCCTTCCTGACTCACTGGGAAGGTCAGCTGGCCTGGCCTGGCCTGGCTCCACCCCCTGTGGAGCCCCCAGAAACTCAGCCTCCCCAGGGGGACTAGCACTTTTTATGTGTCTCCATCTCTTCCCATGGGATCTGCTTCCCAACTTGAGCAAAATGGAAGAATTACAAAGCTGAGCATTGCCAGATGGAAAAGGCGTCTCTCCAGCCTCATGCCAGGTCGACAAGGACAGGTCACAACAGAGCAGAATGAACGAGTCCTTCCTGAAGAGGTGCAGTGACGGCTCTCCTGAGTTGATGTGATTGAGTCAGTGCCCACTAGTAAGCGGCGTCTTGTCTGGCCTTAGGAAACTTCCTTCCCCACACAGTCCAGGGAGGGAGACCCCAGTACTGTGGCTCGTGCAGACCTTCCCTCGTTCTCAGCCCAGGGTCTCCCTACAGGCTGCTCCCTCTGTCTGAATCACCCCTCGGTCCTTTGCACACTCGTTCATTCTCATCCTGCAGGTCTCAATTATTCTCATCCCAGGCAGGTTTGACCTGATGTCAAAGCTGAAAAGTAGAACTCCAGCATCATTCTCTCTCTGAACACTGCCACCATTTCTAACTGCATATTTTTGTCCACTTATTTTTTTGTCCATTTCCCCTGCTGGACTGTGAGGGCCGCAAGGGCAGGGCTGTGTCCGTTTCACTCTCTGCTCCATCCCCAGGCCCAGCCCACAGTCGCAATGGCTAGAATGTATCATGTTGATTACGCCCTCTGTGCTCCTACTTTTCTAAGGAATTTTCTGTTTTATCTTCTCCTTTCCTCACAACCCCTCTATGAGGTGAGTACTATTATTCAACCCATTTTTGTAGAGGAGGAAACACGATCAGAGACATTCAGTAACTTACTTGAGATCACACAGGAATTAGTGGATCCACAAACCTGTCCAGGTCTGGCTGGTGTCAGAGCCAGCCCTCTTACTCAGGAAACCAGGCCATCTGTCATGTCACAGATGCTGAAAAGGAATCTACTATGAATGAATGGATGGTTTGAATCCCTCGGTCTAATCCAGTCCAATCTGAACTCACCCAAGTCAGTTAATTTGTTCAACCAGTACTCACTGGGTACTTTGCCGGGTACTAGGATGTGCTGTGGGCACCGTACCTTCAGGGAAGTTACCGGTGGCCACTGCAAGAGAAGCTGGTGTGTGAATAACCAGCCAGCTACCTTGGGTTCTCTCCCACCTGCCCAATTAGCTCATCGGTGCCCTCAGGACACTTGAATCTCCTGGCTGAGTCTGAGATGCAAGTGGCATTCCCTGGTCTTGGCACTACCTCTCCATCCTTTGTTTAGAGATGCAGATGCCAAGGCCCAGAGAAGCTAGGCAACTTGCCCAAGGGCACACAGCTAAGAAGGAGTAGAAAGAAGATTTGAATGCTTCCTGACCAGCTCTGGAACCCCCACGACAACCTCAATGTTAACAAACAAACAAACAAAAGATGTAAAAGGGTGCACTAGAGTCATTCAGTCTGAGCTTTCTCACATGCAGTTGAAGACAGAGTCAGTTGCAGGCAGGCAGGGACTTGTGTGCACAGCCAGGGAGGAGCTGAGCCAGGGCCCCCAGGCCAGGGCAGTGACCAACACGCCTCCATTTCCTTGCATCTATAATGGGCAAGGACCTGCTTCTAGCAGAGCAAAATGTCAGAAATAAGAAAAGAAAAAAGTCTGATAGAATGCTTTAAAAAGAATGAGACCTATGCAGGCAAGAGAAATGAGTTCAAGTTCCACACCTTTTTTCTGGAAATTCTTTCCAATAGACTTCAGCTCTGAAGCCATTTATAGGAAGTACCAGGGGCAAGACAGTAGTTAGTTTCCAAACTTCAGCCATCAACGTGGCCGCCTCCAGGAGATTTTTCACACCCACAGACCACCTGTACGGTTAATTACTTAATGCTTTAAATGCACTCACTTTAAGAAACTTAAATACTTTTTTTTAATTTATGAAAAATACAGTTATTTAAAAACAATCATTAAAAAAACTCTAAGTGGAAAATGAATAATATTAGGTGGTAACATTAAAAATAAATACGATGAAAACAAATGATGTTATTAAATACAAACCAGATATTGGTGCATATTCTCAACCAGAGGTCTGCTCTGTTTGTGACCAGGAAGAGAGAAATACCCTTAAAGAAGTACAAAGGCATGCGGCCACCAAACTAAGCCTTCTCCCTGCTGTCATCAAGAGTAAAAGTAAAGTGGGAAAGGGAACAGTTTTCTCTCTAGATAAATCGATATAATTTAATGCCATTTGATGCCACAGGCCACCTGAAACCTCTCTGAGCATCATCAATAGAACAGGTCACAGCCTGGGAGACACTGGATTTGGGGAGAAAAAGAGCAGGGCAAGACCTTTCTCGGCCACCTGTTGGCGGTGTGACTTTGGACAAGCCACATCTTTTCTCAGAGCCTCAGTTTTCGCACCTGTAAAATGCAAGGCTAGACTAGAATTTAGCTACTAGGTGATCTCTCTGGCCCTTCTGGGACTCAGATTCTTTAACTCAATTCAGGGCAAGTGATATTACTTGCAGCAAAGTCCACCATACGGAAATCGAGGATGTGTCTTGTAGGAGCAGTTCAAAAAGACCACCATCTCCACACAGGGCTCATTTCTGGGCTGAAATCAAGTTTCATGACTTTTTAGAAAGGCTTCCTCCATTGGCAAAGGCCATTCAGATGGGTGAAGAAGGGCTGGGAGCCTGGGCAGGAGGAGGACTCAGCAAATAAAAGCCCATTCAATTCTAGAAAACCAGCCTTAGCGGGCAGGTGGAGTGGCTCGCTTTGTTTAGAATATTTTGTAACCAGTAGGATTATCTGCAATGATAAAATTCATACCTCCCAGCCTTCAAATAAAGATGTCCCCTGGAGGGTATTCATGGCATCATTGTTGTTGGAAAGAGAAAGCGAGAGCACCGGGTGACTCCATTGTGTGTGGAATAAAGGGGCTGGGAAACAGATCTATTTTGGTATTAGCTCACCGCAGACGACTGCGCCCCCGAGATCGACTCATTCCTGGGCCACAACAGCTCCCCTCCAGGAAGCCGGGATGTATTTCCAGCAAACAAGCACAGGCCTGGACACCCTCGGGGCAAGGGTCTGATTCAGGGGCACAAAGGAATGCAGGCACTATGTGCTCCCGCGGCTGCCCCGCATGCGTCCTCCACACACCTGGGCCCACTGGCCGCCCCCACCCCCAGCTCATGGCTTCTCCAGCTGCAGCAGCAAAAGGCCCCCCACCTTTCTTCTCTGTGCATTGAATTGTTTCTGGTCACCTCTGGGGACACTGTGAACTAAAGGACAACACTTGGCCCTAGCCAAGGGTGAGGACGTCTCAGGAGACACAAAGCCACCCTCCTCATTCCCTGGGACTAGGCATTCATTACTTACATTTTCCAAATTCTGCTTGACATCCACAGGGTTCCTCCAGGAAGTGCTGGAGCCAGAATCTGAGCCCCGGCTGACTGTTCACAGTCTTGGCTCTTAACCGCTGTGTAAGGCCCTGACCGTGGCAGGTGGCCCCCGTTGGTGCACGGAGCTCAGCTCTCAGAGGCTGGCAACGTAGCTGTTCCCCAAGCTTCAGTTTTCTCATCTGTGAAACAGGATAGTGATATTAAGTACCTCACAGAGTGCAAAGAATAAGTGAGGTCAAACCTGTTCTGTCCTCAGCACAGGGCCTGGCACACAGGAGATGCTCTGTAAACACTGGCGACTATTCCTGGGAGCTGCTTGTCTGTCCCAGTTGCTGAGCACCATCTTTGCCTGTTCTTGCAGGCTCCACCACAGAGGTCCCATAGCTTCCTCCAGCCTCACCTTGGGAGCTGTGGGAGGTCAGCGCTGGAAACAATGGCCGAGTCCCCCTGGTCAGTTTGTGGACAAGACTAAGAAAGGACCAAGTCTTGCCCATCCTCAGAGCAAATGAGCAGAACCAGGAGTCTCCGGGGATTGGGGTCCCCACGCCCACCCAGCTCTTGCTGCTGACCCCAGTTCCTACCTCACACTGAGGCCCTGGGGGGCTCACATCCTTCTCCCAAACTAGCTCCCTGGCAGGACCAGGGCCAGGCGGGGACAGAGAAGGGGCAGCCTAGGCCCATAACTCAACCAAGTCACCTGGCAGCTGCTCCCGGCACCGACGCCGTTAAATCTGCCGCATCTGTTCTCTGTGCTAACAGCGCATGTAGAGGCCTCTTCCCCCTTCCTTCGGAGGCTTGGCGGCCATGCTTGCACTAACTGCTGAATTTTAGCCCCATGCTGCCTACCCAGTCACTTCCCACCTTGTGCCCTGCCCTCCCCCACCCCTCAGCCGCCCCATCCCCTTAGTCCCGGCCACACCCAAAGACCAGAGAGTTAGGCCAGATCTAAAAATCACTAAGGACAACGACGCTTATCACATGCAGGGGTCAGTGGCTGAGGCAGAGCCGACTCCTGACTGTGGAGACGAATGCTTCCTTCCCCCTGCCTTTCCCCTTCCTTTAGAACAGAGTCCTTGACCCTGGGAAATCTTAAACATTCCCGTGGACAGGCCCCACACCAGACCAAAAACTCAGAAGCCCTAAGGTCAGGGCCAGGCTTGGCAAATCTTTCCAGGTTATTCTAACACCTAGCTATGGCTGAGAACCACAGGTGAAAGCTGGATTTGGAGGGAAGAAAGTTCTCCATGAGCCTTTGTCAGCCACACCTGAGTTCGCAGAGGCCTCCCGGTCGGTCCCCAGCCTCTGTGACGGCCGGGCGATCGCCCTGAGTACACAGACATGTGAGGAAGGAAGGGAGTGATCATGTAAGCATCAGCCCTTACACAGCAGGCCCGAAGGATGTGGTCCTTCCATCTCAGGGCCTCCCCTGCCCTGGGCCCACGCCTTTTCCCTGGTGCTGCTGTGTTGGAATCAAACAATGTGACGACCTCTAAAGGAGCTGACACTGCTTCCTGTCTCTGGGGACACAGGACGGGTCTACCGGCGAGCTCACTGGATAGGGGAAGCAGACAGATGCCAAGGATGAATCTGAGTGTTGCTGCAGAAAACGAGAGCTTCCCTCCTCTCAGTACTTGTTGGAGCAACACCTCTATGATGCCACTTACCATGTTTTGGTGATTGTAGGGTTTTATTTTTAACGCTATGGATTTTTTAAAAATATGCAATTAGCAATCAAAAATTTAAACCAAAAATATGCAGTGATGTGACTTGTGTACAAATCATCATTTTTAAACTCCCGATGCTAGCTCTCATTGTAAACACAGGGAATACGGATGCCTGTGTGTCCCCTGTTGCGCGCAGACTGCCGGGGGCGGGGTGGGGGGCGGAGCACTCATGCACCCCCAGCCCCCAGGAGCTGGCATTAGCACCTGAGTGGGAGGAACTTTGAGGCAGGCCTGCGAGGGCATCTTTATTTCTGCTGGAATTCCTCTCCAGCCTGTCACATCACTGAGGTATCAGGAGAGGACCCGGACAAGCTTGCCTCAGAGTTTGGGTCTGAGCTCTAGGTCTTTAAGGACAAAGTCACAGTGACTTTCAGAGTCTCGGTTTTCTCATCCATGAAATGGGGATAGTGACATTTTCCTCGTTGGGCTCCTTGGTGAGTTCCGTGAGATAACATGGGTATGAAAATATCTAATTTGCTGCAGAAAACGGAACAGCCACAGCTTGAGCGAACTTGTTTTCTCCTAAATATTTCATCCTGGGAAACGCAAGCCAGCTCCTCCTGCCTCAATGGGGAAGCCCTGGGTCTTTGGGAGCCTATTAACTGAGCCCAGTGGAGAGTTAAACATCCAAACTGACAAAGGGCTGGAGCGATTTCAGAACACCCCACTGTCCCAGCAGATGGTCCTGGGCCAGATGGCTTGGGAGGAGGGGCGGGGCGTGGGGGGTCCAGGTGTTTGTTGTGGCAGCAGAGCTGTGAGAGGAAGAGTTCACTTGTCCGCCTTCCCGCCCTCCCTCAGATTTGTCCCGCAGGGGAGGGACGCTGTCCAGCCCGGACAGATGTGCAGACTGGGAAGGTTTCCAGGTACAGTTTTGGGAAAGTGGGCAATTAACCCCATGCCAGGACTTGCTCCAGCAAATTGGGAAGTAGGTGCCTCGGTGCTTTTTGGCTCTCCTGCTGATGGTTCCTTACTTTCAACCAATGACCTTTTGCAAGGTAGAGGTCCATGCTCCAACCCCGCATCTCCTACCTCTCTCTCCTTCCAGCCCCCTTGAAACTTACCCATCTTAATTCATTTTCCCCCAGGACTTTATTCTTGCCAACTGAAGCAGTTAATCAGTTGCAACCCTCTATGCCAAAGATTTGGATCCTCGTGCATCTCCTCCCAGTACTCTCCAAGCCATGACTCTTACTCTGAGAATTTTAGTGCCACCACAGGTCAGGGAGGAGAGTGGGTGTGGTGGGCTTTTCACATCATTTGGAAGAGTCCCTGCTCCACCCTTGTGAGAGGCCCTGCAGAGAGAGCCAAGGAGCTTCTACTTGTTAGCTGTGCAACTTCCAGCAAGTCATTAACCTCTCTGGGCCTCAGCCCTGAGCATCCATCATTAAATGGGAATAAGAGGAGGGACTAACAGAGCACTTCAAAGGCCCAATGGCATCAGCATGGAAATGAGGGAATGCATTTCAGGCACTTACTACAAAGCCTTCCACACTTCTAATGGTGAGTTGCATTTGGGGGCTGGGGGCCAGCCAAGAACTCCACTCATGTGGTCTTGAAGGATGAGTGTTTAAAGGTTTAGGGGCTTGTATTAGTTTCCTGAGGCTGCTGTGACAAAGGACTTGGTAGCTTAAATAGCAGAAATGTATTGTCTCACAGTTCTAGAGGCTGGAAATCCAAGATCAAGCTGCCAGCTGTCTGCTTCCCTCTGATCTGCTTCAGGCCTCTCTCTTTGGCTCGTTGATGGCCATCTTCTCCCTGTGAATCTTCACATTGTCTTCCCTCTACATGTGCCTGTCTAAGTGTCCAACTTTCACCTTTTAATAAGGACATCAGTCGTGTTGGATAAGGGCCCTGTGCTACTCAGTAAGTTAAGACCTCATCTTAACTAATTACATCTGTAAAGATCCTATCTCCTATCTACTTGTAAGGTACCTGTCAGGTACCACATTATCAGGTAATGCAGTTAGGAATTCTACAATTTTTTTTTTTGCAGGGGGTACACAAACCAATAACAAGTGTGAATGCAAAATATTGCCAGCCATATCAGTAAACAAGGGATGCTGCGGCCATCAATTCATCAGCTGCTACCGCCACCCCCAACAGTGAGTGGAGGAAACTCAGGATGCGGACAAGCAGGCAGCCTGGCCTCTGCAGCCACCCCAGTGTTGCTCCCGCCCTAGAGGAACTCAGGATATGAAAGAATAGGACACTGGCCCTAGGCAGTTAGGTGCATATCAAAAGAATGATTTCAGTGAGCCCAGACCTTTGCACCTTTCCATACAAAGAGAAGTGCTAAACTCCTTAACTTGAGATACCTGATTTTCTTTAATTAATAGTAATCTTTTGATGGTCTGACTACCTGGTTTTTGTTACAAAAACTCATATATGCAGGCTTCTACCTTGCCACTTTGAAACAGCTTCTTAGGGTGACCTGAGATGATGTTGTGTCCCAGGCTCAAGTCCTGAGAAAATCCACCAAATAAAACATAACTCTCAACTCTGAGGTTGTGTGCTTTATTTCAGATGACACAGGGCTAAACTTGGCTCTGCTATCCTACAGGTCTGAATTCCAACAGTGTGGGAACCTGACTTAGAGGAGCCTTTCAATAAGTCTAAGCCTCAGTTTCCTCATCTGTAAAATATATTAATAATGGGCTCTACTTGGAGGGGATATTTTCAGGCAGAGCTGAGACAGTGTCTGTAAAGCATTCACCTTGTGGGTTAACACAAGGTAAGTCTTCAAAAGACATTGGTTGTTATTATGATTATTCCACATGCTGTCACATGGGGAGCTGTTCGGGGTACCCCCAAATCAGGGCACCTTAGTCCATATAACCAGGGGATGAGGGGCCAGAACAAGTCCTTAGCCATGTGGGTGTCTAATCAAATCTCCAGTAGCCCAAGGCTTGAGGAAATGCTATATGGAAAAGAATAAAGATTTCCATTGCAATTACAATTTCTTTGGTAAAGAAGTGAACGGTTTGTGGGAGAAAGGAGTATGAAGCAGAATGAATCATTCAGATAATAGCAATGGATGGTATTTTATGTTTTGAACAGAAGCAAGATTCTTTTCAAGCAATCTCTACTTTGAATCTTGGTTTCTTTTGTCTTTGGAGGGAACTGGTATCTCAAGATTGAAGTTCTGGCAACTTGAAACCACTCTCTGAGAATCCTCCTATTCCTCCCATTTCATGGTCATTTTCAAATATTTTGAGGAACCAAAGGAAATAGATTCCTGCTTAAATGTGTCTCCAGTCCCCTAAACCTAAAGTTCTCCTGTCGACTAAAAAGCACCACAATAGCCATGTTTCTATCCAATTAGGAGACAGAGCTGATAAAATATTTCCTGCCAAGAATAGCAATTCAAGAGAAGGAGAGAGAAAGAGAGAATCTCTTCTTCAAAAGTATGGAAAAATGGCTTTTAATCAGAGGAGCAGATCTTTCTTTTTATTACTAAGGATAATGTGATATGAGATTCTCCTCCAAACTGCACATAATGAAGGAATCATGGGAAAATACTATTACTGTTACTATAAAATTCTGATGAAAACAGGAGAGTTTGGGAATGTTTTATTTAGTCTGAATTAGTATTTACTTTTTCTCAAAAGAGAACATTTTCTTTTTATTCAACGAAATAGCCCTAGTGGACTGTGGTATGCTGAATGATGGCCCCTTGAATATGTCCAAATCCGAATCTCTGGAACTTTAAATGCTGTGATGGTTCATTTATGTGTCAACCAGGTTGCTTGCTCAAACCCTAGTCTAGATGTGGTGAAGGTATTTTTTGGTATGATTAACAGTTAAATCAGTAGACTGTGAGTACGTAGACTTTTGACACTTCCTAATATGGTTTGGTCTCCTCCCATCAGTTGCAGGCCTGAGGAAAAAGACTGAGGGCTCTCAAAGAGGAGGCAATTTTGCCTCCAGACTGTCTTCTGACTCACAACTGGACATCAACTCTTTCCTGAGTCTCAAGTATCACAGCCTAACCTGCAGATTTCGGGCTTGCCAGTCCCAAAATTGCATGAGCTCAATTCTTTAAAATATCAATCAATCAGTCAGTCAATCAATCAATCAATTATTTATCTGTCTACTTATCCATCTACACATCTTATTGATTCTGTTTCTCTGGAGAGCTCTGAATAACACATACGGCAAAGGAGACTGCAGATGTGATTAAGTTAAACACCTGGAGTTTGAGAGAGCATCCTGGATTGTCTGGGTAGGCCTGACATAATCATAATGGCCCTTATAAAAGGGATGTAGGAGAAGTCAGAAGCAGAGGTGATGGGAAGACAGGAGCAGAGATTAGAGTGATGTGCTTTCAATATGGAAAAGGGAACCATAAGCCAAGGAGTAGAGGTGTCCATTAGAAGCTAAAATGGCAAGAAGACAGATTCACCCCTTACAGCCTCAAGGAGGAACTGGGCTGCTGACACCTTCGTTTTAGGTCTTTTGACCCCCATAGCTCTAGGAAAATACATCTGTTTTGTTTTAAGTCACTATGTTTGTGGTAATTTGTTACAGCACTAATATAACGCTGGATATAGTGACCAAGAACCAGCAAAGAGAACTCACTGGGTATATGAAATTAGAAGTACTTTTAGTGGGGAAGGCATACAGCTCAGTGGTAGAGCACCTGCTTAGTATGCAAGAGGTCCTGGATTCAGTCACCAATACCTCCATTTAAAAAACAAAAAAGACTAAAACATGCCTTCTTAAAAAAAACTAAACAAATGCTTTTAGAGCGCTTTATTTTCAAATATTTTCAATTATTGCCATTAAGGTTGATAGTCTTACTGTGTAAATAGCTCTCATAAATGAATAAATAAATAAAAAGCAAACAATATTGACCAGAAATTCACAGAAATGGCAACACCAAATAAAAACCATAAGTATTTTGGCCTTGTTGACAATCAGAGACATGCAAAACAAAACAGTGAGACATTATTTCTACTTAACAAATGTCTTGAGTTATAATACTCACTGGGGACAAGGCAGGGGAGAGGCAATACTTATAAACATGGCTGGTGGAAGTATAAGTGATATGATCTGTTAAAAAATGAAATTCAACTGAGTAAATTTTAAAGATCTTATAGGCTTTATTCAGTGATTCGTCAATCAGGCAGTATGTAGTCTAGCATATAGGAGGAAGTTCTGAAGAGCTATACACGACAGTTCTGCCATCTCAAAAGGCAAGAGAAAGGCCACAATGTGAGGGATTGTTAGTTTTTATGGGCTCAGTAACTTCACATGCTAACAAGTGGGAGGATTATTCCAACTACTTTGGGGAAGGGGCTGGGATTCCCAACTACTTTGGGGAAGGGGCTAGGAATCCCATGACCCACTTTTTAACCATTTATGGTTGGCCTGGGAACTGTCATGGTGCCTGTGAGAGTGCATTTATCATGCTAATACATTACAATGAGCATATAATGAAGCTCAAGGTCTACTGGAGGTCAAATCTCCTACCATCTTGGGCCTCAAGATCTACTGGGAGTTGAATCTCCTGCCATCGTGGTGCTAACTGGTATGTCATTCCTTTAATGGCTGCACCCTGCCCCCTTCCCTCCTGTCTCACAGATGTGATGAAGAATACAGACTCTACAAAATTGTTTAAGAAAAGTTGCTCTGTTTAGTGACAACAACTACAACAAGCAGCAACAACAAATCCATGGGAGGTACGAGCATCTGATTTCCAGAGTTACCATGTTATACTACTCAAAATGTCTGATTATCAACCAGAAGTTGCAAGGCTTACAAAAAAACAAGAAAGTATGGTCCACTCAGAAAAATAAAAGTAATCCAAGAAATTGCCACTGATAAAGCCCAGACATTGAACTTATTCCAATCAAAACACAGAAACCAGCAATATGCATTTATAAAGAGTTATCCAACTACAAGCTGTCTATAGGAGAATTACTTTAGTTTCAAAGACAAAAATAGATTGAAAGTTAAAAAAACAAGCAAAGAAATAATAAACTCATAGAAAAAGAGATCAGATTTGTGATTACCAGAGACAAGAGATGGGAAGAGAAGGAATTGGATAAAGTCAATCAAAAGATACAAGTTATTTCCAGTTATAAGATAAATAAGTAGTAGGGATGTAATGTACAATGTGATTAAGATAATTAACACTGATGTATGTTATATATGAAGTTGTCTAAAAAGAAAATCCTAAAAGTTCTCATCACAAGGAAACATTTTTTTCTTTTTCTTTTATTTTTTATCTATGTGAGATGATGGATATTCACTAAACTTGCTGTGATAATCATTTCATGATGTATATTAGTCAAATTATTATGCTGCAAATCTTATATTTATACAGTGCTGTATGTCAATTATATCTCAATAAAACTGGAAGAAAAAAGCAAAAAATATAGATTGAAAGTTAAAGAATGGAAAAATATATACCACTTTCACAATGTGTACATATATCATCACACTGTACACTTTAAATGTCTTTTGATTTTATTTGTCAATTATAACTCAGTGAAGCTGAAAAAAAATATATTCCATACAAACAGAAACCAAAAGACAGCTGGGTGGCTATACTAATTTCAGACAAAATAGACCTTAAGAGACAAAGTGTTACAAGTGACAAAGAAGGACATTATATAATGATAAATGGATCAATATGATAAGATGTAATAATTATAAACATACATGTCCCTAACAACAGAGACCCAAAATAGGAAAAATGCAGCGTTAAAGGGAGAAATAGAAAGTTCAACTGTAATAGTCAGAAACATCAATACTCCACTTTCAATAATGAATATAACAGCTAGACAGAAGATCAGCAAGAAAATAGAAGATCTAAGCAGCACTATAAACCAACTAGATTAAATAGACACTTACAGAAAATTCTACCTAACAACAGCAGAATATATATTCTCACATGTATATGAAACAGTCTCCAGGATAGACCAAATGTTAGACCACAAAATGAATCTCAATAAATTTAGAAAGATTGAAATCATACAAAATGTCTTCTCTAATCACAGTGAAATTAAACTAAAGATCAAAATATAAGGCAAGCTGGAAAATTCACAAATATGTGTAAATTAAGCAACACATTTCTAGATCACCAATCAGCCAAAGTCACAAGGGAATTAGAAAATACTTTGAGAAGAACAAAAATGAAACACAACATACCAAAACTTACGGGATGCAAGAAAAGCAGTTCCAGAGGGAAATTTATAGCTGTAAATGCCTACATTCAAAAAGAAAATATTTTAAATTAATATCTTAACCTTCAACCTTAAGAAAGGATAAAAAAAGAGCAAATTAAGTCCAAAGGAAAAAGAAAGAAGGAAATAAAAATTAGGGCAGAAATTAAAGAAATAGAGTATAGAGAAACAATAGAGAGAATCAATAAAACAAAAAGTTGAATCTTTGAAAAGATCAACACAATAAACAAGCTTTAGCTATATTGACCAAGGAAAAAAAAAAGAAAATTCAAATTACTGAAATTAGGAATAAAAGTGAAGATATTACTTTTTGACTGTACAGGAATTAAAAAAGGTTGTAAGAGAATACCATGAACAGTGTATGCCAATGAATTAGATAACTTAGCTGAAATGAACAAATTTCTAGAAACACAAATTATCAAAACTGACTCCATAAAAAATAAAACATCTGCATATATCTATAATAAATAAAGAGACTAAGCAGTAAAAACCTTCCAACAAAAAAAGCCCATATTAAACGTTTAAAGAAAAGTCAGCACTAACCTTTTGCAACTTCTTTCCAAAAATAGAAAAGAAGGAACAGTACCTAACTCATTCTATGAGACCACTATTACCCTGATATCAAAGCCAGACATACCCTGATATCAAGCCAGACAAAGACATAACAAGGAAACCACAGACCAATATTCCTATGAATATAGATGCAAAAATCCTCAACAAAATATTAGCAAACTGAATCCAGCAGCATACTAAAAGGATTATTCACCATGACCAAGTTGGACTTATACCAGAAATGCAAAAGTGGTTCAACATAAGAAAGTCAACCAAGGTAGTACACCACATAAATAAAATGAGGGGAAGAAATCCCACATGATCATCTCAATTTTGCAGAAAAAGCATTTGACAAAATCCAACACTCTTTCATGATAAAAACATTCAACAAACTAGGAATAGAAGGAAACTTCCTTGATTTCATAAAGGGCATCTATAAAAAAAACCCACAGCTAACATCTTATTTAATAGAATCAATTGAAACCACTTCCCCTAAGATCAGAAACAAGACAAGGATGTTTGCTCTCATCATGTCTGTTCAAATTGTGCCAAAAGTTCTAGCCAGGGAAATTAAGCAAGAAAAAGAAATAAAAGACAACCAAATTGAAAAGGAAGAAGTATATCTATTTCTATTCGCAGATGATATAATCTTAAAATAGATAATTCTAAAGAAGCCACAAAAAATTATTAGAGCTAATAAATGAGTTCAGCAATGTTGCAGGATACAAGATCAATATACAAAACTCAGTTGTTTCTCAATACATGAGCAATGAACAATATTAAAATGAAATTAATAAAACAGTTATATTTATAATACCATAAAAATAAAATACTTAGGAATAAATTTAATCAAGAAAGTGCAAGTCTTTTACGCTGAAAACTATAGAACATTGTTGAAAGAAATTAAAGAAGACCTATCTAGAATCTACAGATTCAATGCAATTCTTATCAAATTTCTAATTGTCATTTTTGTGGGAATGGACAAGTTGATCCTAAATTCACATGGAAATGCAAAAGGACCCAGAATAGCCAAAAAAGTCTCATTAAAAAAAAAGAACAAAGATGGAGGGCTCATGCTTCCTGATTTGAAAATTTACTGTGAAGCTACAGTAATCAAAACAGTGTACTCTTGTGGAGTCTGAAAAAAAATAAATAAAAGACAGATGAACTTATCTACAAAACAGAAACAGACCCACAGACATAGAAAACAAACTTATAGTTACCAGGGGGGAAGGGGGTGGGAAAGGATAAATTGGGAAATAGAGATTTGCAGGTACTAACTACTATATATAAAATAGATAAACAACAAGTTTCTTCTATATAGCACAGGAAACTATATTCCCTATCTTGTAGTAACCTATAATGAAAGAGAATATGAAAATGAGAATATATGTATACGTTTGACTGAACCATTATGTTGTCCACCAGAAACTGACACAACATTGTAAAATAACTAGACTTCAATTTAAAAAAAGAACAAAACGGTGTACTCAGACATAAGTATAAACATATATATCAATAAAATAGAATTGAGATCCCAGAAATAAACCCATACATCTACAAGAGTGCCAAGACAATTTACTGAGGAAAGGGAAGTCTTTTCAATAAGCAATGTTGGGAAGACTGGATATCTACATGCAAAGATTGAATCTGCCCCTTATTTCATGTTATATACACAGATGAACTCAAAATGGATGGAAAAATATAAATTTAAGAGGTAAAACTATAAAACTATTTGAAGGAAACATAGGTGTAAATCTTTGCAACCTTGGATTAAGCAAAAATTTATTAAATATGACACTGAAAATGCAGGCAGCCAAAGAAACAGTAAATAATTTGGACTTCATAAAAAACAAAGTTGGTGCATCAAAGACACAGTTTAAAAAAGTGAAAGACAACTCATAGAATGGGAGAAAATATTTGCAAATTGTATATTTGGCAAAGATCTAGTATTCAGAATACATGAAGAACTCTTTCAACAGCAAAAGGACAAACAACTCAGTTGAAAAATGGGCAAATGGACTTGACTAGAAATGAAAAATGGACTTGAATAGACATTTCTCCAAGAAAGATATACAGTGGCCAACAAACACGTGAAAAGATACTTAGTATCATTAGCCATTAGGGGAATGCAAGTCAAAATCTCAAGGTGATACCACTCCATATGCACTAGGAAAGCTATAATCTCATAAATGGAAAACAATAAGTGTTGTCAAGGATGTGGAGAAATTAGACCACTCATAGGTTGCTGGTGGGAATGTAAAACAGTGCAGCCATCTTGGAAGACAGTTTGGCAGTTTCTCAAAAGGTTAAACACAGAGTTACCAAATGACTCAGCAGTTCTACTCCTAGCTGTATACCAAAGAGAATTGAAAACATATCCACACAAACACTTGCACACAGATGTTCACAGCAGCATTATTCATAATAACCCCCAAATGGCAATAATCTAAATGTTCATTAACTGATGAATGCATACACAAAATGTGGTATATCTATATAATGAAATGAATATATAATGAAATATCAATAAAATAAAATCAAAGAACTGATACATGCTACAACATGGATGAACCTTGAAGACATTATGGTAAGTGAAAGATGTCAGTCATAAAAGAGCACCTATTGTATGTTTTCATTTACATAAAATGTCCAGAATAGACAAATCCATAGAAACAGAGAGTAGATTTGTGGTTTCCAGGGGATGGGGAAGGGAGGAATGGGGCATGACTGCTTAATGGATATAGAATTTGCTTCCTAGGTTTTGAAAATGTTCTGAAATTACACAGAGGTGATGGTTGCAAAAGGTACTAAAAACAAATGAATTGTACACTAAAATTATTAAATTTGCAAAATTTATGTTCTATGAATTGTATCTCAATAAAAAATTATGTAAATAGTAAATGTATACAACTGCCACTTAAAAACATTAAACAAATGTGAAAGAAAACTCTATAGTGACCAAGGAAATACCCTATTTAACAAAATTACAGATGTCAGTTCCCAATTATGTAAAAAAAAAATATGAGTGTGTGTGAGTGTGTGTGTGTGTGTAAGCAAGAAAAAAATCAAAAGAAATTTTGCTAAAATATTAATGATAATTATCTCTGGGAGTTAATTTATATTTTTTCTTCCTTATAGCTTACCTACTTATCTGTAGAAGAACTGAGCTGGGGTGCCTGACACACAGTATGCCTCCCTAAAAACCAAGTTCTGTCATGATTATATTTGGAGTACGTGGGTATACAGCTTGTTTTAGTATGAGTTAACGCTATTGTTTTTCTTCCTCCTGCAGCAAAAAAATAGAATGTGGCTTCCCTTCACCTCCAGGCAGATCATGCCCGATTTGCCCTCCACAAAAAGAGGAATATGCCCCTTTACACACACGCCGTTAAAATAATTGGTTGCTGATGTTTTCGGTTCTGAGTTTAATGGGCCACCAAGTTCTAATGTGAATAAACCAGGTGAGAGAGGAAGTGTCTTTGAAAATAGTGAGGAAGAAAGCAGGGGCTCCCATCGCAACCTCCGCAGAGGCATTCATACATCCCAGCCTTGGGAGCGCAGCAGCAGAGAACCGGCTTGGAGCAACCACGATGGCTAAGATGGTGGACTTCTCCAGAGGAATTCTCCAGTGCTTGAGATTTAAAGTGCCTGTGATGTCTTGGGGCATGATGAGACCCCAGTACATTTGCACACCCAGGGGTGGGGAGAAAGGAGATGTACATTTGCCCCTCAAGCTGGGCAATTGAAAGGAAGGCATTGTTATGTCAATGTTGTTTGTTTGTTTGTTTTGCTTTTGTTTCATTCTCGTTTATCACAAAGCTTTTTCAGTTATGAATTTTTACCAATTCACTTATGAATTTAAGACTGTATTACCAAATTATTACAATTTTTCAAATTTTATCAATTCTCTGTGAAGATGTTTTGCTAGAGTGGAGTCCAATGCATTCCTAACATGATCCACAGATCATCAACATTAGAGGGGGTGGTTCTTGGAGACCCACAAACATTTTTTAGTAGTTTATTTATTTTACTATGCACGTATATACATATTATTTACATTAGTTTTCTTCTTATGAGAGTGTTATGAAGATTCCTTTGTAAATAAATGTATTTAAGTAGAATGGATCAATTAAAGGTAAAAGTATTAGGTGAACAATGGGACAAGTAGCTGTAGGATGCAGTAAAAATTGTGCCATGATTAAGGTTTGGGAAATCTCATTGCAGACAAGAGCAATCCACCACGCGTGTTGATAAATGAGCGTCAAAACCTTTTCTCAGTCTTCTTTTGGGCCATGCAGAAACAGAATAACAAAGCAAAGCACTTCTTCTTTAAAATTTCCCCCACTTTGCAGCCATCTCTTTACAGTTTTTTCCCCCTCTTTGCCATGTGGTAGCAAAGTTCTTTCTTACATTCCACCCTATCCAACCACCTGTCTCTCCAATGAATTTCTTACGAAGATGCATATTACCGTAAAGAATGTTCTTGCCCAGCCCAGCTCCCAAATGCACTCCCTCAGAGCAGCCCCTGCTTCCTGAGCCGAGCCTGGGTGAAGAGCTGGCTCAGAGCTTTCAATTCAGCCCCCTGGGTTCCATTTTATACAATTTTATCTGAAGATTTCATTAGGAAAATTTAAATAATTTACCTAGCATGTGCAAATTGGCACCAATTTAGATATGGGAGAATGTAACTTCTGGAAAATATCTGATTTTTACACATTATGGTTTTAATTAGAAATGTTAATGAAACACATATGCTAACCTGAAGCAGTTGATGGAAAAAAAAGATATTTGTAAAGGATAAGTGATGCAGTGTGCTGTCATGTGACTTGGCACAGATGTCAATATCCTGGCAAACAGCTCGTGTTTGGTGGCAAATATGTCAGGCTGGAGTTTGCATATATGAGTTCTAGTCCCATCTTTGCTGACTGTCTGGCTCTAGGCAAATAAATCACGTCCCCAATCTGGCCTTGGTTTCCTCATTTGTAAATCAGTGGAGCTGTGATCACCTCCATGTGATGGTTGAGAGATTCAAATGAGAAATCTTCCATTGTTTTGCAAAGTCTAAGACGTTCTCTGGATCACCCTCCTTCCTGGGGCTCAGCTCACAGGTCGCGAGAACAGATGAAGGGTTTGCATCCTCCAGCTCCAAATGGAAAGGCAAATAACTCACAGCAGGGCTGAGGATTCCAAATATTAGGAGCCTTCTTGTGTTTGTTGCTCCTCTCCAGTGCTTGGCAATAATGTAAGGCAAATATCAGGAACCCACGGGGGAATTAATGTTGAAGAAAAAATTCCCGGTGTGTTCTGGTGTAATTAAGCAATAATATTAATGTCCTCCTGTTGAAATCAGCTAACAGGGGACACAGACCACCAATTCAATGATAGCAAAGGTGCCAAAGTTTATTTGTTTTTCCTGAGGTTTATCCATATTTTATGTTTTATGTCATTCTGCTTGTGTCAGAAAAACAGAAAAATGTGTGTATGTGTCTCTATAGCTCTACCAGTCTATAATTTCCTTGAGGGAAGGTGCCAGGTCATGTTCGTCTCTGCTTCCCTCTAGAAACCGACCAGAATCCTGACATGTCATTGGTCTTCCCCAAACTCAGGGAGGCCGAGCACCTCCCAACACCTATTCTGGGAAGTCCTTACTGTGGACTAAATTTGTACACATCTATTGATTGAAAAGAATCCTATGGTTTTTCTAATTCTGAATGAAATAAATATTCAATTTGTTAATAATATGCTGCAGGAGTCCCTGGCAAGGGGAGCTTCCAGAGTAGTACCTGGGGCCCAGGGGGAATTCACTCATGTGATCATTCATTCAACAAATATTTACAGAGAATCTTTTATGTGCCAGGTAATGTCCTGGATGCAGGGGCTTCAGTAATAAACAAGGTTGTCAGGGTCCCAGCTCTTAGGAAGGTTATATTCCTAGAGAGGAAAGAGAAAGCAAAAAATAAACCCATGGTGATACATGTGATTAAAGACACCAAAGAGGGCCAAAGGGTGCCCAGGAAAGGCTTGTCTAAGGAAGAAACCTGAATAAAGTGAAAAAAGGAACCACAGAAAGATCTAGGGGAGAATACTTCCAGGTAAAGGGACAGTGTGCCCCATATCAGGGAATGAGGATGAGTTTCACATGGACTAAGAACAGAGAAAGAACAAGTCTGCTAGAACACAAATAGGGAAAGAGTGGCAGAAGATAAATTCAGAGAGACACATGGTGTCACATCATAGGGCTGTATGGGCCGCAGTACAGAGTGTGGAGCTGGATTGTATCCCAAGAGGAATGGCTGCAGGGAGTGATAAATCTGATTCACCCCTTTAGAAGATATCTCTGACCACTGTGTGGTGAAATGACCATGTAGGGCATGAGTGGAGGCAGGCAGTTGGCTTGGGAGGCTGGTGGAGGAGGAAAATGATGGATAGACTGCTGGACCAGATGGTGGAGGTTAAGATGGAGGTACGAGACTATGGAGAAGGTTCCTGCCCCAGAGAGGTTGGACCAGATGCCTTCCCCGATCCCTTCCAATCCTAGGTTGTTACAGTTGTAAGATTGTATAATTTCATGACTCCCAAGTTCAGGGTCTCACTCTCCAAGGTTGGGCCCGGTTGTTTATCTGACCATGATTTAGAGCAGAGTGGTATAGGGACAAAACCTCGTGACACTTCTCCATCTCTAACCTCAAAACCAGAGTCTCTTGGAGAGAGAAGCAAGATGGTGGAGTAGAAGGACACTCGTAGCTCACCCTCTCCCACAAATACACCAAAACTCACATCTACGGACCCACTCAGCCAACCAGAGCACCTGCAGAACTCTGACAGAACATTGCCCTCTTCGAAAGACAAAGATGCCAAAACTCTGGTAGGAGAAAAGGAGAAAAAGAAAGAAGAAAAAACAAAACAGTGCAGGACCGGTTCTGTGGGGAGGGAGTGGCAAAAGAGGACTAACGCTCGTTTGCTGGGTCTCTCCCCTCCAATGGAGAGGTCAGCAGGATGGAGGAGGAGCCTCCGAGGCTCAGATCTGCCCCGAGCACCCCTTGACTAACAGAACTAAGTTAAATGGGCACAAAGTTTCCCTGCGACACCCAGCCCAAGACGCGAGCCGGCAACTGGGGGCTGGGACAGGCTGCCTGAGCTAGGTGGAGGACTGGGGCGGCTGCACTGAGGCAGCCCCAGGGGACTGCAGGGTGCTGGGCACTGTGGCTGGGAGGGGATATGGAGCAGAACAACCTCAGTCCCCCATAAATTGCAAAAAACCAAAGTAACATGGCTGGTGTGTCCTGGCGGAGAAGGGTGCTGTTTCCTTTGTCTCCTCAGACCCGTGCCACCATTACTGGCACTTCTTGTGAGAAGAGAGGTGGGACACAGCCACAGCCACCATATCCTCCTGTGTTCAGTGCCCAGGCAGGGGCAGGGCCGAGACCTGAATCTGCACCTGGGGGCTCTGTGACCTCCTAGGCCGGACTGAGACTTGTTTACAGCCCAAGGCAGATAGGATCTTTCTGCCCTGGCACCTCAGAGAACTCGCACCACCAAGACAAACAAGGAGCTGAGATTTGGCATGGAGCAGGGGCAGGGCTGTTCCATGATCTTCCCCGAGCCCGACTACAGAGCACTGACCAGAGGCAGAGCAGCAGCTGCACAGAACAGCAGAGCAACTGGCACTGGGAGAGGGTGGGCAGCCACTCACCTTCCTGGCAGGAATGCAGCACCTGACCACGGTGTTGGGAGGGGGCGTGATCTGCCCACCTACCTTGCCCAAGCTCAGCATCTGACTGCTGCATCAGGAGCGGGAGTGACCTGCTCACCCACTGGTGCCAGAGAGATATGAGCAATATGAAGAAGCAGAGGAACCACTCCCAGTTAAAAGATCAAGAGAAATCCCCTGAAAGCACAATCAAGGAAATACACATTCATGGCCTAGTAGATCAAGATTTCAAAAAAGGATTGAGCAAAGTACTGAAGGAACTAAAAGAGATAGTGTTTAGAGATATAAAATATGTCAAAAATAAATAGAAGCTATAAAGAAGAACCAAGTAGAATCAGTGAACTCATTTGCTGAGATGAGAGCTGACCTAAAGGCTGTACAAAGCAGGCTAGATAATGCAGAGGAATGAATAAGTGACCCTAGAAGACAGGAAAACAGAAAGCACTCAATCAGAACAGCTGAAAGAAAAACAAATAAAAAACAATGAAAGCAATATAAGGGACCTATGGGATAATATAAAGCTTGCCAATCTATGCATAATAGGGGTTCCAGAAGGGGAAGAAAGAACAAAGGGATTGAAAAGGTATTTGAAGAAATCATGACTGAAAACTTCCCAAACCTTAAAGAAGGAATCAGATATCCAAGTACAGGAGGCTCAGAGGGTCCCAAACAGGAAGAACCCAAACAGACCCACACCAAGACATATTATAATCAAGATGGCCAGAGTCAATGATAAAGAAATGATCCTAAAGGCAGCAAGAGAAAAACAAAGAGTGAGTTACAAGGGAACCCCCATAAGGCTCTCAGCTGATTTCTCTACACAAACAGTACAGGCCAGAAGGAAGTGGCAAGATTTATTCAAAGTCCTGCATGAAAAAAGATGCAGCCTAGGATACTCTGTCCAGCAAGGCTATCCTTTAGAATAGAAGGAGAGATAAAGAACTTCACAGATAATCAGAAACTAAAAGAGTTAAGCAACACTAAACCTATGCTAAAAGAAATATTGACAGGTCTACTCTAAATAGAAAAGAAGCAGGATGCTGCAAAAATGAGAAACTCATAACTGGAAAGGTGATAACTACCATGAATTACAAATAGAATAAAACAAAATTGTAAAAGAAGACATCTAAATCATTAAGAGTGGGAGAGGGAAGCAAGGAAAGCCACTGTGGAAAACAGTATGGAGATTCCTCAAAAGACTAGGAATGGACTTACCATATGACCCAGGAATCCTGCTCCTGGGCATATATCCAGAAGGAATCCTACTTCAGAGTGACGCTGCACCCCAATGTTCATAGCAGCTCTATTTTCAATAGCCAAGACATGGAAACAGCCTAAGTGTCCATCAGCAGATGACTGGATGAAGAAGAAGTGGTATATTTATACAATGGAATACTATTCAGCCACAAAAACTGACAACATAATGCCATTTGCAGCAACATGGATGTTCCTGGAGAATGTCATTCTAAGTGAAGTAAGCCAGAAAGAGAAAGAAAAATACCATATGAGATCACTCATATGAAGAATCTAAAAAAAAAAAAAACTCACAAACAAAACATAAATACAAAACAGAAACAGACTCATAGACATAGAATACAAACTTGTGGTTGCCAGGGGGGCGGGGGGTGGGAAGGGACAGACTGGGATTCTAAAATGTAGAATAGATAAACAAGATTGTACTGTATAGCACAGAGAAATATATGCAAGATCTTATGGTAGCTCACAGCGAAGAAAAAAGATGTGACAATGAATATATGTATGTTCATGTATAACTGAAAAATTGTGCTCTACACTGGAATTGGACACAACATTGTAAAGTGACTGTTACTCAATAAAAAAATGTTTAAAAAAATAAAATAAATAAAAAATAAAAGGGAGAAAAGACAAAAAAAAAAAAAAACCCAAAAAACAGAGTCTCTTGTCATAGACACACACATCTATGTCCTGACCGCAACCTCAGGCCGCCAACTCAGATGGGCAGAAAAATACACATTTACTTACTATTCACTGAATGTGGTAAGCAGAATGATGGTGCCCCAAAGGTATCTACACTGTAGTTTCCAGAACCCATGACTACATGTCAAGGGAGACTCAAGGTGCAGATGGAATTAAGGTTGCTAATCAGCTCTTAAAAGATTATTCTGGGTTATGGAGGTGGACCCAATACAAAGTGGAGGAAAAGGCCTCAAGTCAAGTACAGTGGGAGGCCTGCAAAGCTGAAAAAGACCAGGATACAGATTCGCCCCTAGTGTCTCCAGAAGAAATGTGGCTCTGCAGGCATCTTGAGTTTTTGTCCAGTGAGAAATTGTGTCAAACTTCTAACCTGCAGAACTGTAAGATAATAAATTTGTGTTGTTTCAAGTCACTAAGTTTGTGGTCTCTGTTACAGCAGCGATAGGAAACTGATACCCTGAAACTTGATCATCATTTCATGCCTCTGTTCAACTAGGTAGTGGAAACTTAGTCAATTTGATATTTCCGTTTCCCCAGGATTGTTACTAAGTTCAAGAGGCAGGGTTTATGGGTACCAAGAGATTAGGGTGGGTTATCTGGTCCTTGGTTGTCACTTATCTATGCTGGTGACCTTTAAAGAAGTGTTTAAAATGCTGGGAAGGGTGTGGAGCAAAGGGAACCCTCTTACGCTCTTGGAGGGAATGTAGTTTGGTGCAACCATTATGGAAAACACTATGGAAATTCCTCAAAAAACTAAAAATATACTTACCATATGATCCAGCAATCCCACTTTTGGGTATATATTCAGAAAGAATTCACATTTGAAAAGATACATGCACCCCAATGTTCATAGCAGCATTATTCACAATAGCCAAGACATGGAAACAACCAAAATGGCCATCGACAGATGATTGGATAAAGAAGTTGTGGTATATTTATACAATGGAATATTATTCAGCCATAAAAATGAATAAAATAATACCACTTGCAGCAACATGGATGGAACTGGAGATTATCATTCTAAGTGAAGTAAGACAGAAAGAAAAAGAAAAATACCATATCACTCATATGTGGAATCTAAAAAGAAAAAAGAGGACACCAATGAACTCATCTATAAAACAGACTTGCAGACATAGAAAACAATCTTACAGTTACTGAGGAGAAAGGGGGTGGAAAGGGATAAATTTGGGAGTTCGAGATTTGCAAATAAACACTACTATATATAAAATAAACAACAAGCTTCTGCTGTATAGCACAGGGAATTATATTCAATATCTTGTGGTAACTTATGGTGAAAAAGAATATGAAAAGGAATATGTGTGTGTATATGTATGATTGAAACATTATGCGGTATACCAGAAATTGATGCAACATTGTAAACTGACTACGTGCCAGTTAAAAAAAAAAAAAGACGAAAGAAAAAGAAAAGACTGAAACTCAGTTATGAATCTGAATCCTTTGCTCTCTGATTCTGATGAGCTACCCCTCTCTTGAAGACCAATGGCCCATGGTCTCCTGCCCCAGTGGGGAGGGTTATGAGATAATGGTCAATATTGGTGGGAGTTCCAGGAGCACCTTGATTATTACTTCTGGATATTTTTCCTCTATATCAGTAGTGGTATTTGCCAGCTGCTATCACCTTCAAGAGGAAACAGACCTGACCACCATGCCTGTGTCGGGAGTGGTCCCATTCATCAGGGAGCTGGGGAGAGATGGGGTAGCAAAGCTTGAGAAAAAAAAAAATGGCATAGCTGTCAACTGGACCAGATTCTCCCAGTCTGGAATGTGAATCAGGAAATAGTGAGTTGCCCAGCAGGCTGCTAACGTATGGAGGGACAAGAGGACTCATACAGAGAAGCAGGGAGGCTGACATTCAGAGGCATACTAGTAGTGAAAAACAAGGGAAAACTAGCCACAGCTCCTATTTGGAGGAGCCAGAGACACCCGGTCCCTGAAGCTTGCTGGACCACAGGGCTGACAACAGCCTTTCCTGGATACCAAGAGCTTGCCATCTTCCTTGGGCTCAGGTGGCCGTACAACAGTCCCATTATTGGAGGCAGCCAAATGAGGCTCTAACATATTATTTCGTTTCCTTGATTCCAAAGACCATGTTATGTAGAGCACAGGGAACTATATTCAATATCTTGTAGTAACCTTTAATGAAAAAGAATATGGAGATGAATATGGGTACGTATAGGCATGACTGGGACATTATGCTGTACACCAGAAATTGACACATTGTAAATGACTATACTTCAATTTAAAAAAAAAGACTATGTTTTGGTTGAGCTGTGTCCGCTCAAAATTCATATGTTAAAGTCCTAACCCCTAGTAACTCAGAATGTGACTTTATTTGGACATAGGATCTTTAAAGAGCTAACTAAGGTTAAATGAGATCTTTGGGTTGGGCCCTAACCCAGTATCACTGGTGTCCTCAAAGAAGAAGACATTTGGACACAGACAAACCTAGAGGGGAACCATGCAAAGACAAGACGCAGGGAGAAGGCAGCCGTCTGCAAGCCGAGGAGCGAGGCCTCAGAAGAAACCAACCCTGCTGAGACCTTGATCTCAGACTCCCAGCCTCCAGAACTGTGAGAGAACACGCTTCTGTTTAGGACCCTCAGTCTGCGGTGCTTTGTTACAGCAGCCTGAGCAAACTGATGTGGGCCTTAAGGCCCTTTGTCCTAAGGTCCTGTGGTCGGAAGAGAATGGGTAGGCAGGGCAGCCCGAACCTTCCTTCTGGCCAACCCTGGGGGTCACTTTGTTAAACACACATCCCCCTCCTCCCTAAGGAAAACCAGTGCCCCATCCCTCGACCTTCCCCTCCCTGTTCTTCCTTATGCTTTGATTTCCTGCCTGGATTTCTAAGCCCCAAATGCTTGATATCATTAACCTGAAACAAGTCAAATGCTTTGGGGGGAGAAAATGCATCTCCAAACCACATTCAGGGAGTTGCTTCTCTCAGGCTCTGGCTCTGAATTCACATCTTCCCCAGGCTCTGAGCTTGTGCCATGATCCCTCCAAGTTTTTTTTTGCCAGAACGAATTCTTCCCTTTGTCTCTTGAGCAGTGTCCCAGAAGCTTCGCACCTTCACTACCAGTCATTCACAGGATGATATTAGGTGATATATAGAGAAACATTTTCCACATTGAGAGTTATGTATTTATTTTAATATCTAGTAGGAAAAAAAAAATAAAGCCCACACATCAAACCTGTGATTTCACAGATATTATTGCTTATCCTGAGGCTAATCTTGGTGCTTGAACGTACTAAGTAAATACCAACAAAGCGATAGGGTGAAAATCAGGACAGGGATGTGAGAATGGCCGAAGCTTTGGGGACAAGGATTGTCATAGCAGGTGAGTAGGGTGGGGAGATTCAGAGAGGGGGGCCTGTGAGTCAGTGCTGGGGAAGTGCAAAAAGGTTCTCATCTGCCCATGCCTCCACGACTCCCTCTCTGTAACTGACCCAGGAAAACCCGACCTCAGCTGTCTGTGTCACAGGATACAATGCATGTGGAAAACTGCCAGGGAACTCTCAGGGGAAGCCAGAAAGGTCCTCAGGAATTCATGCTTGTTGTGGGGACTTTGGCTTCCAAGTCAGTAGGTGTTTCAGAGGCTGGAAGGGGCTTCACTTTTCCCAAACTCCCCTGCCCTGTCCTAAGTGAGCAACCGCAGCTGTGAAATGAATTTGGTTCCCCTTGTTTGTGCATTAGACAAATGCAAGCCCTGTCTGTGAGCCCAGCCACTCAGCAGCACCCTGCAGGGAACCCAACTGTCGCAGACAAGCGGCAGAACCCACCCCGCTGAGAAGCCAAAGCCGAAGGCGGCATCCCGAGGCCGACTGCGTCGGGGAGAGGGGGCAGGAGACGGGGGGCATCTGCAAATGGTCAATCCACCGGGCACGGACATCCAGGCAAGAGGGGAGGCCTGTGTCCCCAAGCACAGGGTGACACACCAGCAGCCAGGTCGTCCAGGGCTCCATCTTCCTATCCTGCCGGAAGATCACTTAGCTGCAAATGGTTATGACTCCCTCATTCGACTGAGTTGTAGCTTGTTAGTTCTAAGGAGCCTTTAAAAAATTGAGTATTATGAGAAAGCAGGCAACTGTGTGGGCCCTTTCTGATGTAACTGCGTCTCTGGTTATAGCCATCCAATGGCATTTAAGGCTCATTAAATTTTGAATCTCGGTGTCACCTGCCTTGGGCTCAAAATAGTTCTCCGCGTGCCTTTTGTCTCCTAACTCCATTTTAATGGAAATTGTTTCCATTCACCTCTCTGTTCCCTTCTTCCTGCTAGCAACACCAATCTTTAATCTCCAAAGCAGACCCATTCACTCTGTGAACCTGTCATTTGCAGAATACACTGGACCTTGACGGATGTAAACGGTTTATGGTAACAACGTGAGGAGCACAGTTAGGTGCTCCTCCGCTTCTCCTTCCTGCTCTGGCCCCTCGCTAGGATGCCACTGCTCCGACTCACCCTCAGTGTCGCCACTGGCTGGTAGCTTTGTCAGACCCTGGACCTTGTCTTATGTCTTAACCCAGGAAAATTCCAGGGTCTAACCCATGAAAAGCATGTACCCCACCTAAGGGCAGCAGCCATTGGTCATGATAAGTAAACCTTACATAGCCCTTAACAAGCACAAGATGCTATTCCCAGTGCTTATAACTGGATGACGTGGGGATTATCCTTTTTTTTTTTTTTTTTTAATGTAGATGAAGAGACTGAAGCACAGAGAAGTTAAGTAAATCACCCAAAGTCACACAGCAATGAAGCTGTGCAGCTGGAATTTGAACCAGGCCATCTGAAGCCAGAAGCCATACTCCCACCTACTGTGTTATACCCGCCACCACACCCCTTCAACTAATGACTTTCACATAAATATTAGACAAGCACTGCCAGGTCTTAAGATATTTTCAGAGAAACCAGAAATCTGAACTTTTACCTAAAATGTCCCAATTTTTAAAAAGTGACCAGTAAAATCTTTAATTTTTTTTTTTTATCACTGCGAGGGAGAAACAAAATATGTCTACGGACAGACACCGGTTTACTTACCACCTGCGCAAGACCGCTGGTTTAGACTAACTTTTTAAAGAGAACCAAGCGGCCATCAAATTCAAACCCTTCCACGATTAACAAGAAACTTCCTTTCTTAGGAGCCGGGCAGAGAGCCCTGGAGGCAGGCGGAATTCAGGGCTGAGACCCAAGCTGGATAACCCGAAAGTCACCGCGCTTCACAGAGCAGGCAGCTCCTCCAATCGTGACGGTGACGATGCTCTAAAGAAGGGTTCAAGGAAACCGGCTTTGCCATTGGTTGCCACCTGCACCGCATTAAATCAATGCAGCCAGTGTAGCAACCAGCGCAAGAAATGTCAGCTCTCGTTAGCCTGCATATAAATCTGCCTCCACGAGAGGCGGGATGAGAGAATGACAGGGAAAATGCCAGGAAGCGGGAACATATGTTGTTCACACAAAGAGAACCTCCGACCATGGGTGTCACCCTCCGCAGCCCGGGCACCTGGAACAGGAAGGCTTTGTTTTGCCTCGCCCCTCCCCCTCCCCCCACCCCGCACCGCCCTCCCATAACAGGAGACCGGGCGATGTGTTTCCTCATCCATGGTAGGAGGTTCTGCTAAGTGTTTGCTGACGCAGCTGAACAGTCGTAAAATGTCATAAAGAGTAAATGACTTGATAATGCAAAACAGTAATTAGGATGTGGTACATGTTTATGCTATTTACATATTTTAACACCCTGGTATTAACGAGTCTTCCGTGATAGTATATAAATGCTCCAGCCTTGGTGCAAAGCATCCTGGCTGCCACAAATAGGCATCCCTACAAGCAAATAAGTGCCCCTTCCCTTTCTGTCTATTCTCATTCTGCATCTGGATTCCTGGGATCCCACCTGGCTGGAAAGTGGGCATCAGATCACTCTCCCCAGGATACACAGGTGTAGATGCCATTGGAGGAAACTCCAGAGAGAAGGAAGTTCCGCCCTTGGTGAGAAATCCCACTGCCGGCTGTCTAAAGAAGCTGGAGGCAGTAGGTGAGCTGACAAATGGGTAACAAGGGCTCTCAAAATAAAAACAAAAAACTACAATCCCTGATTAGTAGCGTTTGCCAATTTCCATGGAGTAAACACTCCCCCATGGCCAATTTCAAGCTTCCAACACAGACAATAGTGTTGGGAAGAGACGCACCTGCTCAGCTATCAGGACCAAGCTGCGTCTAGCACACGGTTAGTTGAAGGTCATGGGCCACCATCTAATTGGCCTCAGCCACTGCCTCAGCCCCTCTCTGCGTGCAGAGAATTATGACAGGGCTGTAGCTCCAGAACTGTGCTTCATTCCAGATATTTTCCAAGATGCTGGGACCTAGATCTTTTATTGTGCAAAAGAAATTGAGTTGGGAAGCTGGTTTGAAATCACATTACCTTTGCTGCACAAATGAGGAAACTGCAGCCCAGAGTGGGGAAGAATTTCTTCAAGGACACACAGTAATCTGGCATTAGCATCGGGGGCTGGAACTCAGCCTTTCTTATTCTCAACCAATGCTCTTTGCACTGTGACCCTTTCCCTGTGCATGCTGATCCCCACCCAGTAGACACAGCCTTCCTCTGTGCCTCCAGGTCTCTTCCTCACCAGCCCCTGTGTGTGTGAGTGTGTGCATGCATGTTGGACAATGGGGCCTGGCAGGCTGACAGAGCCCTGCACGGTGATGATAGTTGCCAGGTAACAGGAAGGCATCATGGCAGAAACCTTCCTTGGCAGATACGGGGAAATGGATGCAGCAGGGACTAGAGCCTCCCTGGAGAAGAACTTGGCAATGTCTGGTGTGAGGGTCTTCATTCAGAAGTGGTGTATATACCCAAGGAGGAATGGCTGGGAGGACATTCTGGCTTAATGGGACCTTGAAGAGGAGCTGGTCTTTGCCCTTGTGTACTCAATAGGGAAACTGAGACCCAGAGCTGAGAAAGGACTTGTCCAAAGTTACACCATTAGTTGGTTTCACAACCGGAGCTACTGGAAGTGGATGAAGTAGGATCTGAGGCTCCCAAAGACCATCACTGAAAATGAAAGAAGTTTTCTTAGGCAAAACAGCCCCCAAAGCCAAGCCAGGAGGTTTAACAATAACCTCTGTGGCTGCATCTCTGGAATGTGCTCCAGGGTGCTGTTCTTGCCCATCGTGGACCCTTCCCATCCCAGCCCCCAGGGGAGGGGAGAGAGCCAGGAAGCAGTGAGAGGGACTAGAAAGAATGATGCTGACGTAATGGGGGGCCGTGAAGTTCTGAGGGGTCACTCGGCTGAACAGATGGCGGGCAGATATTGGTTTTAACTCACACATGGTTGAGTAAATAATGTCTAAGTTTTTCTTGCCAGCCTGGGGAGCCGAGCAGATCGCACTGAGTGGAGGTACCTCCACCTCCTGCCCGCATCATCTGCTCTTCCCGGAGTTTTCATTTCCTACCCTGTTTGTGCTTTACAGCATGGCTGGCTGGTCAGGAAGCCGTGCCCTTGGAGGCAGGAGTGTGTATGCGGAAAGAGGGAGAGAGGGGGTGGAACAGGGTGGGGGAGGCAGCCTGGCACTTGGTTGCAACATGTGCCTGGGTAGTACCTGTCAGGCAAAATCACAGTCAAGAGCGTCACAGGCAGATTTCCTGGGGGGATTGGCTGTGTTTCAATTCTTGATAGTAGAGAACCTCAGAGGACAAGACCAAGAGATGCACTTGGTCTGCCTTCCAGGAAGACGGTCTCTCTGTCCATGGATCAAAGAGCCGGGTCTGGTGAACCTTCCAGGCAGGGCTCCAGGGTTCTGACCCTGATTCAGCCACTCGCTCGTCTGAGGCATTTCTCTTAATTCCTCTGAGCCTCGGTTTCCTTATGTGTCTGAAGAGGATGTTAGCTCTACTCGAGGGGAAGAAGGGTTTGAGTGAACGAAATGTGCATGAACGGAAGACAAAGAATGGGGATTCATGTGGTTTATTAGCCCATGAGTCCCCAGTGCAGCAGAAATGAATTTATTCCACCATCATTTTTGTGTACCATCTCAATCAAGCCTTGGGACACAGAAATGAGGGAGGCATGATCCAGGTCCAAGGAGCCCACCTCTGAGTGGGGAGACAGACAAGGAAATGAAATTACAAGAATGAGTGGGCTCTGGGGTCAGACTGCCTGAGCTCCCGTTTCTGTTTGTTGCCTAAAAGTAGTAACCTTGGGCTGGTAACCTCTGTGTCTCAGCTCCCTCATCTCTAAAATGGGCATCATAAGAGTAGCTACATCACTGGGTTGTGTGAGGACAAAAAAAAAAAAAAAAAAAAAGCAAGCAAATCCACCATGGTGCCTGGACCCATGACAAAGGCTCACAAATGTCAGCTGTTGCTATGACCAAGTGCTATGCAGTGATGGCTCAAGATGCCAGGAGCACCGGGAGAGAGACTCACCCCACCCCTGGGGGAGCTGGTCAGGGAAGGCTGCTGGAAGTAGGGACTCGGCTAGATCTTGAAGAACATGTTAAGTATCAGCCAGGAAAAAGCAAGGACTCTGGCAAGAATGGAGAGCAAGACAGACAGGGTCTATGCCTTCTTGTAGCTCATTCTTGACCTGGGGTCAGCAAACTTGTGCTATGAAGGATTGGATAGTAAGTACTTAGGCTTTGTGGTTCCTACGGTTTCTGTCACAGCCACTCAACTCTGCTGCTGTGTGAAAGCAGTCACAGGCAATACAGGAATAAATAGGCATGCTGGGCTCCCATAAAACTAATTTTGAGGGTGTTAGCTAGACTTATCATTTCACAATACATACAAATATGGAATCATCACACTGTACACCTGACACTAATTTAACGCTATATGTCAATTATATCCCAATTTTTAAAAATCCTTAATTTTGAACACTGAAATTTGAATTTCATATAATTTTGGCATCATGAAATATTACTTTTCTTTCCTCCCACCCCCAGCATTTAAAAATGTAAAAACCATTCTTACCCCCTGGGCTATACCAAAAACAGACTATGGGCTGGATTTAGCCCATGGGCTATAGTTTTCAGACTCTTGATTTTACAGTAAAGATAGACATGGACTCAATAGAAACAAGAAAACTTTGGATACCGGCCAGTACAAAAAAGATAATTACTTTTTATTCTCTGAGGCAATCATGAGGGGGAGGGTTCTGATTTAGTTAAGGTGGAAGGTTCTTTTGAAGAAGCGAAATTTGGGCTGAAATCAGAAAAATCAGATAAACCCAAAGATTCCAAATTCTGGATAGAAGGAGGATCCACTCAAAAGCAGGCTCAAAGCCTGGACATGTAAGAAGCAGAAGGAAGCCAGTGTGTGGCTGGAGTTAAAGGATTCGTAAGGGAATTGGCTGGAAAGAGAAGAAAGATCCAGAAAAACAGTGAAAACTTGAGCTTATAAGAAGACTACCTGTGACTAATTCAATATCTGTGGAAATGGCCTTGGTCTGATTGAAGAAAAATATTTGAAAAGGGATTCACTATGTAAATAGCTTTTGTGATTTCTTTGTGTAGACAGAGACAAGTGGAGGGGATGTATTGACGCATGCTCAAATGCTCAGTGTTGGCCATTATTACCTCCAACTCAAATGAGTCTCTTTCTCCCGCAGAGAATGGGACCAGGCTGAGTTCTCCAGGACCTCCAGGCATGGACCGTGTGTGACTTCTTTTATGTCTATTAATGAGTCGTTCACAGTCATCACAGTGGAAATGCTGGGCTCCGTAGCCAGAGCCCCCATGTATCTGGGTTTGCTAACGCCTGCCTTGGCTCTCAAGTAGTGTCACCAAAATAGGGTGAGGAGAGAGATTTGGGCAAAACATCAACTTCTGAGGCTGTGTTCTGGCATTTGATGCTCTTACTGATGGCATGGGTCCCGGCCCCCTTCCCTGTCAGTCCCTCTCGCTGACCTAGATGCTTCAGTGAGAAAGAGAATTAAGTGCTTCAGAAAGCATTTATAATTTTTAAAAAGTCTGTTGAAAAGGCTTTTCTACACATCCCTGGGTTGAAGAATAAGATAGAGGGGATACTTGCAGGCTTGGAAAGTTGTACAAGCTGAACCTCTAGATTCTGAGAGTTGAGAAATCTGGAATCCCATCCCACCTCACATTTGTTCCCGCACGTGCACGTGCGCACACACACACAACTCCCATAATTCCAAACTAAGTGGTTTGCACAGCCATACCCGGTTTAACTTGGGCTGCATCAATTAAATAAGTACTTGGTGTTTTTTTGTTTTTGTTTTTGTTTTTGTTTTTTGCCATTCTGCAGCTGTTGCCATCTGCCTAATTTCAATCAATTAACTTTTACTTAAAAACATTAAGTTTCTTAATGCTGCAGCATTGGGCCAATTGTATGGTAAATTGTGAGTGTGAAGGAGACAAATCACTCATGTTTGCATTCCTGAGGAACAAAGCCACCGTCAGAGCCATGTATTCCTAGGAATCTCAGGCGTTGAAACCAGTGAGGTGGCTGCAGGGCCTGGATCGGGGCTGGGGCCTACGGCTGGGCATCCCAGTGATCCCCTAGCCATGTGGTACCCAACGTGGGAGCCAGGGCAGGAGCTTGAAGTGAATCGCAGTGGGCACTTCACTGGAGAGGGACAGCAAGGTTGATTTCCAGACTAAGCACCAGAGAGACAAGGGAAATAGAGGAGCTTGAGCAGAAGGTAAGGGAGAGGGGTAAGGCCTGTGGGGATGGCAGAGGGAAGGGGCATTAAAAGGCTCAGGGGAAGAGTGGGGAGGCCCTTCCCAGCCCAAGGCCCCTCAGCCCACCTCTGGTCTCCACATCTCCAGCCCACAGCCTCCAGTCGGTCTGCAGACATGCCCTGACCCTAAAGTTGGGGAGGCACAGGGTTTCCAGCTTCAATCTAGACACCTCACACAGTCTGCGAGGCCCGTGGAGTCCAGCCCTGCCCACCTTCCAGCCTCTTCTCCTATGGCTCAAGCCCTCGCTGCCTCTGCTCTGGCCACACTGAACTTGGAGATATCTGCAAACACTCCCAGCCAACCTCACCTCAAGGTAGAGACTTCACAGCTGTGTTCCCCAGCCTGCAGGGCTCTCCTTCCAATGACTGACTTCCCTCCCCATCCCGTCCTTGCTCAGCCTTCCTGCGACTCTGGGTCTAGCAGTGTCTTCTCACGTCTTTATCTGCAACCCAAATGTCACTTCTCACTCAACGATTCATCAATATTCCCAGCAGGTGAGACAGTGCCCAGCACACAGTAGGTAGGTGCTCAATAAACATTTTTCATCTGAATAGATGGAACTCCCTGGACTGGCACCTGCACTTTTGTTGTAACCACCCTCCTGCGTCCTGGTCTTGTCTCCAAGGACTTCACCCCGTGTCTCTGCACTCTAAAGAGGCCGCCTTGCGTGCGTTCCACGGACGTGACACTAGGCCTCTGCTGAGCCTGCGCTGCTGCCGTCCTGCCCTGGCCCTGTATGAAACACACCCAACACAACACCCTCCCCCCATGCTTGAGCTTCTTCTCCTCCTGGAAGACTTCCCTGACCACACCAACCTCCAGGAGTCATTTCTTCCTCTGAGTTCCAGCACCATGGAATCTCCATCCTATTGGATTACCCAGGAACCTTCCAACAGTCCAGATCCCAGCACCCTCTCCCAGACTTGGATTCAGGATGCCAGGATGGGTCTGGGACAGTTTTTAAGCTCTCCTGGTGGTTCTGTCAGTCAGGTCTGGGACTCTGGTCTGATGGTTCTGCTTTGTTTGCAGCTCATTTGGACTCTCCCAGTGAGACAATAATCCATTGGCAATGCTATTCACCCCTTCCCCGATATTCCTCACATTCAAACAAACAGAACATGTTCCATTGATGCCACTTAAGAAAACACAGGTCACAGAGAGCCAGCAGGAGCCTCCCGAGCGTGGCGCAGGGTGCTGGGCACAGCACTGTCAGGAGAGGAAACTGGTATTTGGAGTCGAGTAGACGTGGGATTGAGCCCTAGCCTTCACATCTATCCCCAAGGTAACTTCAGGCAACCAGCTTCACTCCCGAGCTCCATGTCCTTCATTGGAGACTGAGGACGAGAGTAACATCGACCTCTTGGGCTTTCAGCGAGGACTTTGCACCATCTTTCAAGGACAGAGCTTGGCACAGCGCCCGGCACGCAGTAAGTGCTCAGTGAATAGTGGCTACTCTTTCTTTTGTTACTAAAGCAAGGTTTCCAAAGAGGCAGAGGGCTCCGCTCCCCTCTGTGCGAGGCCCAGCTGACTCAACAGCATCGTAGGAGCAGTGCTGTCATTGCCCAGCTACTCCGCCACCCCACTCCCCACCCCTCCAATCCTAACTCAGGTTGGGGGTCTGCTCAGGCAGCTGCATCCCGTCCCAGGCCTCCACTCCCACCCCACCTGCCAATCATGCCACATGCCCGCCTACCCCCACCCCCCACCCCGAGAAGCCTGGCGGTGCGGCAGCCTCGCGGCACACGCAGGGCTCACACATGCTCGCCCGGCCGCCCGGCATGCGGGCCCGTGTGCTGCTGTGGCGTGGTGCCCACTCCCAGGCACAGCTAGGCCAGTGCACGGCCCCGGCAGATGGCAGCGGGGTGGGGGCCAGGAGAGGAGTGAGAGCTCCTGCTGGTGCTTGAGGTGAGGGTTGGGGTGGAGGTATCGGCAGAGGGAGGGAAGGAAGCTTGGCAGGCAGGCCAGAGATGCTGTAATGGCTTGTGTCTGTGGAGCGGACTCCCGCACTGCAGTTCCTGGCTGGGTTTTCCCGGAGGCCTGGCTCAAGCCAATCCTGGTCATGACATCCAGGCCATCGGCTGATGAATTGAAGCCTGCAGCTAAGGACAGTTCTGGGACTGAGAGTCCCCAGATGTGATATTCCTTTGCTTTCAGATCTGAAACCCATCCCCATCTCAACTCAATTCAGTCAAATTCAACAACAATTTGGGGAGTGTCTGCTCCAGCCCCCGCCCCGAGAACCAGCATGGTGTCCTGGCAGAGGGTGGAACTGAAGTCAGGGCATTTGGGGCTGGTCCCAGCCCTGCCACTGGACTATCGGTCTTAGCTCCCAGAGCCTTGGCTAAGGTCCCGGTGGTGGGGTGGAAGTTACAGTGACAGGCGTGATAGCTGTGGATGGCCTTAACAAACTGTAGGGTGCTTTAGAAATGGTGGGCTCGGTCACACATCCTTAAGGAGAGAAACAGGTAAAACAAATACCTGAGTGACATCTCAGGGTTTAGGGGCAGGGGTATGCCATGTGGGTAGAACTGGGGAAGGTCAAAAAAGGGACGGGAGAATTTTTAGAGACCACTTTGCAAAGCGGCCGTGAACTTGGGCTCCAAGTCGGACACACACGTGTCTTCAGCTCTGGCTCTGCTGAGTGTCAGCTGTGGGATTCTTAGAAAGCCAGCTGAATACTGATGGATATTTAATATTTATATATTACTCCATGTTTAGGTGCAAGGTGTTTTTAGAATTCACTAATACTCTTAACCCCCACAACACCCTTGAAGAGTGGGTGTAATATTATTTCTCCCTTTACAGACGAGGAAAAAAAATGGAACCCAAGTTATCTAACATCCTCAAGATGGCATCATTAGAATTTTGACCGTGGAGATTTGGGCACAATCTATGTAATATTCTCCTTCCTTCACTACCTTGTTGTTCTGCTCCTCAAAGAAATTTCTCGTTCATACCTCACCCAACTCCTTTATAATCAGCAGTGGAGAAAGTTTCTGTAGGTACCTGGCACTGGTAGCAGCCTCTTAGGTCCCCAAGGGTTTCAGAGGAGACAGAGTAGAGGCCATGGCGCCCCCTTTCCCCACGGCCCTGCTGACCTCTCCACACTCTTGTCTTCCCCCTGGTTCATCCAGCCCCTCTGGCCTCCTTGCTGTTGCTCAAACTGCCCAAGTTCCCTCCCAGTGCAGGTGGGGCCCTCTGCCCCTGCCGTCCCTTCTCCCTGGGATACTTCCCCTGGTCTTCCGGGGGCCGCTCAACTTTTAGTTCTCGCAACCCAAACGTCAGCTCTTTGGAGATGCCTTCCCTGACACCACCCCCCACCCCATGCCCTCAGCTCTGAAATGACCTTGCTAGTCTTTTATTTTATTTTATTTTTTATCGAAGTGCATTTGACTTATGTTAGTTTCAGGTGTACAACAAAGCACTTTAGTTATACATGTACATACGTATATTTATACATATATTTCAGATTCTTTTCTGTTATAGCTTATTACAAGAAATTGAATATAGCTCCCTGTGCTCTACAGGAGGTCCCTGTTGTTTATCTATTTCATACATAGTTATGTGTACATAGTAATCCCAAACCCCTAATTTATCCCTCCCCCACCTTTCCCCTTTGATAGCCAGTTTGTTTTCTATGTCCGTGAGTGTCTTTCTGGTTTGCAAATAAAACCTGTATCTTTTTTTAGATTCCACATGTAAGTGATACCATATGATATTTGTCTTTCTCTTAGTTCACTTAATATGATAATCTCTAGGTCCATCCATGTTGCTGTCAGCTTCCTGGTTTTCTAGCTGTCTACCCACAGGAGAAATGTGAGCTCTTGGCAGAAAGGAAAGTCTTTGTCCACCTATTGACCCAGTGTGCTCTCCCCAGCCCCAAGGGCAGTGCCCGCCACGAAGTAGGTGCTCGATTAAACCTTGTCAGCTGCTGTCTGAAACACCCAAGGATGGAGGACACCAGGAGGCAAGAAGAAGGCTGCCTCCAGGCTTCCTCTGCCTCCCCTGATGCTGCAGCACAAAGTCTGGGTCAGGGTGACCTGCTGGAGGAGGATGAGAAACGCCTCCGGCAGCAAACTCTCTTCAGATGCAAGTGGCTCTGAGTCACTGCTCTTCACAGAGACCCCGGCAGGGTGCCCAGAACTCTGGGCCTGGAGCTCTCTGAGGGTCAGAGCCCCCCCCACCCCAGCGCCTGAGTCCCCGAGCGCCCCCTCGCTGGTCTGAGCAGGCACAGCAGGGAGACCTTTGGGCCCCATTTGATGCTCCCACCTAAACACCGTCTCCAAGCCCAGAACGCTTTCTCCCGGGAGGCCCTTCAGCTGGAATTATGTGCTTGCTGTGTCAGAAGCCGCAAGCCGAGGAGGGGGAATAAGAGCTCTTTGGAGATGCCGGAGAGTCCTCCACCACTTGGGAGAGTAAGTATCGCACCCCTGCAGCAGGACTTTGCCGTGGGCGTGTAGGCGTGGGCAGCTGGGGGGCCTGCAGTGTTTTTCATCACATCCTGAGTCTCCAAACACCACCAGCCCAGACGCAGGAACAGGGACAGCATGCAATTCCAAGTCACGTCACTTTGCTTTTCTGGTGGTTCTCTGCCTCCTTGGATTCTCCTCCCTCTGTGCTTCTCCTCTGCTCCAGAAGAGCCCTACCCTACAGCCTAGTTTCTAATTAGTAGCTGTGTGATCTTGGGCAAGTTACTTAACCTCTTTGTTCTTCAATTTCTTCATTGTTAAGTGGAAATATTAATAAAAATATCTGCCTCACAGAATTGCAATGACTTACTCTGATAATGTATGTAAAGCACTTACATCAATGCCTAACACAGAGTAAGCACTTAAGTATTCTTGTTGCTGTTATGTTTACTGTTAGTTGAGGAAATAATAATAATAAATAAATCCCCAAATCTTGATGACTTAACAAAGTGAAGGCTTGTTTCTTGCTTGTATCACAGAGATCCAAGGGATCTAGGCTCTTTCCACGAAATGGCTAGCGCTTCTGAATCTCATTATTCAGCTGTTGAGAAGGGAAAGAAGACAGGAAGCTCTCACTCATGAGAGCTGGGCATCAGGTCTGGAGCTGCTACCACGCCCACTCACCTCAGTCATGTGGCCTTGCCTAGCTGCAGAGAATGCCGGGAAATGTAGTCTAGCTGAGTGTGCAGGGCGAAGAGGGGTGGCTTGGTGAACAACTGGTCTCTGTGACAATTATTCTTTTTTATTATCACGCCACACTCCCAGCCAGAAACTATTCCATGACACTTCCGCGTCCACAGTTAAAGCTCCTGCTTGCCTCCGCCTACCTCATTTCAACACTGCCCTACCTCTTAACCCCATCTTCACTTCTCTCCAATATACAGCTGCTCCAGCCAAACCAACAACCTGCATATCCAATGAGGGTACAAAAAAATGTGGATTGAGACATGAGGACAGGAACCATTTCACTGTGACCATTGTGGGCAAAAGCCACGCCAAGTTTTACTTTGCGTTGCCACCTCCCAGCACTATTTGAGGAATACAGTCAGTGGCTAAGAAATGCTAATTGATTAAATCAATGTCTTTATCTCAAAGACGTTCTGAGTGATTTGCTCATTGATCTGGGCAGCACAAGCATGATGATAAATGGCACTGATCCTCAGCTTCAGCAGGAGGGAGACATTTGGGAATGGTGGGGACTACGGTGAATTGATGACACGCAAATACTTGAGAGCCCTGTGGTGATGTATTTCCAGTGGACTGTGGCCGTTTAGAAGCCAAGCATTGCCAAATCGTGTCATTTTGTTTCTAAGGCAAGAAAGGTGGAATTTTTACATGTAATTACTGGGCTTTTTAAACGTAAGTTTAACAATGCTAAAGACCACTGCAAAAATACAGTATGGGGAAAAAAGCCCGCAAAATGGGCCAAAGAGAACAGATCTTCAGGGTGATGCGAGCCCAAAGCTACTGCTCGGCAGCCTCTGCTGTAGACACGTCTGCATGGGGGGAAAGACATGGCATAGCAATTTCAATGGACCAAAACTGACATGTATTAAAACAAATAAAACAGGGAGTCCATGGAGAAAACAGATCTGGACTCTTTGATGGTGACCCAAATGTATCTTCAGGTAAGGATGCTAGGTATTTCTTTCTGATCTTTCAGATATCCAGCTTTTGGGTAAATCACTTTTTTTTTTCTCCTCTCTGACTCATGGGCACTGTATTAGTCAGGGTTCTCCAGGGAAACAGAACCAATAGGATATATGCATATATATTGGCTCTGTTTCCCTGGAGAAACCAACATCTATTTATTTATCCATAAGAGATTTATTATAAGGAATTGGCTCACACAATTAGGGAGGCTGAGAAGTCCCAAGATCTGTAGTTGGCAAGCTGGAGACCCGGCCAAGGCAGTGATGTAGTTCAGATCTGAGTCCGAAGGCCTAAGAACCAGGAGAGATGATGTTGTAAGCTCCAGTCCAAATTCCAGCAGACCAGGGACCCAAGAAGAGCTAATGTTTCAGTTCAAGACCGAAGGCAGGAAAAGACCCATCCATGTCCCAGCTCACCAGTTAGGTGGGAGGGGTTTCCTCTTTTCAGTCTATTTGTTCCCATCAGGTCTTCAAATTCTTGGATGGAACTCCTCCCACATTAAGGAGGGCACCTGCTTTACTCAGTCTACTGATCCCAATGTTAATCTCACCCAGAAACACCCTGACAGCTACACCCAGGAAAACAGTTGACCAAACGTCTGGGCACCCAGTGGTCCAATCAAGTTAATACAGAAAATGAACCATCACAGGAACCTCCCAAGGCTCTTACCTCATCTGCCTTCAAATTCGGAGATGGTGTGGTGCAGTCCAGTGCTCTGAGTTCTAATCCCAACTCTGTTACCAGCTCACTCTATACCCCCTGTCACCCAGATCTCCCAATCACTGTGCCCCCACCCCTCCTGTTATTCATACCTGTGAAGAGAGAGAGTTGAATTCCATGGCCCACCAGGTCTCCTTGCTCTTAACACTTCCTCCCATAGGCTGCCGTGTGGACTTGAAATCAAAGCAGACCACATTTACCAGACACATTGTTTGTGACTTTATTGAGTAATTTGTACAAAACCTCCAAGAATAATTTATTCACCTAGTGGTGTGAGCCCAGGGAAAGAAAATCAATAGAACAGTGTCTCAGTCATTTTTATTTTCTAAACCTCGAAGAGATTTTTATTCCCTTTCAGATTTCTTTCAGGCACCTTACCCTACAATGTGTCTTTATGGTCAACTTTCACAATGCCTAAAAAGACTTATTTCAGGGACCGAAGTCCTGCCTCTCCTGGCAACTGCAGGAGAGGGCCCTCCCAGGAGCAGACTGTCCCAGGGCTTATTGTGACACTTGAGAGATTACTGGAGGAGAGGGGAGAAGGTTTAGAGAGAAAGCAACATTCCCTGTCTCTGACTCCTCTCAAAGTCATTCTGGGAAGAAATTTAAAGGCCACTTGTTTCCTTTCAATTGCCACCTCTCCAAACAACTTAAAGTTGTTACACTCAATTCTCTTCCATCAAGGTAATGGGCAAACTGACACTTTGCTTAAACGGACTCACCGCTCTGGCTGACTATAAAGAATATCCATCGAGTTTTTGTTTCTTTTCTGCAGGAAGTGGAGAGAGCATTACCAGCCTGGGAGGTTCAGGGTTTCTTTTACCTTCTTCCCCTAAGCAGGTCAGGTGAGAAGCAAAATGAGAGGGAAAGACTTTGGATTAAGCAGACCCAGGTTCTAGTCCTAGCACTGTCGCTCACCAGGTTTGAATAGGAGACAATTGCGTCAAGCCTCATTTTTTTTCTCATCTGTAAAATGGGTATCATACTTTCTATCGACTTTCTTTACGGAGCTGTATGAGGATTACGCAAACTAACATCTGCACCTGCTAGGTTTCTTGGTTGCAAGCAACAGAAAACAACTCTGCCTGCCTGAGCAAAAATAGATCCACTGGGAGCATCATTGGGGTTCCCAGGGTCCACAGGACACTGTAAAACCAAGACTGGATGCCAATGGAGCCACAGCTTTTTTGCCCTATTACACACCTGCTAAGTCCCAGCTCCAAATCTATGCTTCTGTACTCCCTTCCGTGATGCTGGGGCTCCAACTCTCCAAACTACACCTCTCCTGTTGAGTTCTGTCCGTAGAGGTCACTAGAGAGGGAGTCCCTTCTCTCCTCGTGTCTCAGATATCCCTCTGCCTTTCTCTCATAAGGCTACCTGTCATTGCTTGTAGGGCTCACCCTAAATCTAGAAGGATGTCATCCCACAGTCTTTCACTGAATTACTTCTGCAAAGACCCTTTTCCCAAATAATACCACATTCACAGGTTTCAGGTGAACATATCAACCCACTGCCAATAGTAACAGCCCTTTCATTTTTCTAATTAGTTTCTCAATCCCCTTCACCTCTGTAATTAGGAGAACAGTTAAAATCTCCCTCTTAAGGCCTCTCCCAATCGTGGCTTTTCCTAGAAATCCTAGGGGGAGTAGATGGTCCACCCAGTTCTCCACTAGAGATGGATCAGTCCCCCTCTGCTGTGGACCGTCCACTAATACACTGAGGGCACCTCACATCCAGGATGCTGGCTTCCTGCTGCAGAACTGCCCCCCCATCTAGATCCCTGTAGAGGCGCTCTTGTTTGGGGCAGAAGGGCAGCAGTGTCACTACTTTGGTGACAAGCTTGGTCCAGTGCTCCCTAGAATTAGGTATGCAAGAATGCAGCTCATATCTCTCCCCAGCCCACCACCTCCAGAGCCTCAGGCAGCTCCTGCGACCCTGGGTCAGCCCTGCATCCATTTCTTACCACCTCTTAGGACCAGAGCCACCTTTTACTACCTCCCAGGGATCCTCTCCTCTGGGATAAGCCTGTTTCCCTCTTTACTCTCAAAGCATCAAGGGTCTGACTACATAACCCTCCTTCCACAGACCCTGGACCACAGCCTTTCCTCCTGAAGGAGGCTCCCAGTTGAATCCAAGCCATCTATACCTACTCTTTGGAGGCTGGGGGGGGAGGGGAGTGTGACCTTTAACAATTGCAAGGTGGTTTGCTGGCTCTAAATAGAAGGAGGAAATCCCACAAGTTTAATCTCTGGTAAAGCATACATCCAAGGATTACACGTTATGATGTAAAACATCAAATTGCAAAATAGCACAGAGTGTGGTCCCATTTCAGGGAGATAGATGTAGATCTTACAATGATATCGCTAAATTATTTATAGCAATTCTCTCTAGGTGATGCAGTTATGGACTATTTTTATTTTCCTCATTTTCTTATCTACGTTTGCCAAGTTTTCCTCAATGAGCAGATATCACTTTTGTAATAAGATGTTTAAGGTTGTATAAAAAATGCCACTAGCACCTTGCAGTCACATAGTGCTTTGCTGCGTCTCACATCTCTAATCTAATTTTCTATCTGTGAGGGCAGGAGGGCAGGTATTTTTATCTGGTTTTATAGACGGGGACTCTGAGGAACAAAGTGTGAGATGTGACCTGCCCGAGGTCTAGGACCAGGACAAGGCGCAGCTGCCGGCTCCCAGTTCAGGTGGCTTCCCCTGCGCCTGGAGCAAGACGGCGGTGGATAGGAATTCTGAAAGAAGGGCTCCAGAAACTGTGAATTCATACTGTCAGGACAGCATGATGTCAAAGGCAACAATGCCCTCGGCTTTGGCCAGTTGGGAAGCTGGTAGGACAGTGGGAGAAGTAAGCCTGCTGATTCTGGATCCCCAGAAAGGGAAGGAGGACTTAATGCTCAACAGGAAGGAAAGATGGGAGGTGACTCTCCACATGGGATGCTCATCTGATGTAAGGTGAGCCTGAGGTGTGAGCTGAGAAATGTACAGGTGCTGTGAAGTCTCAGGGGATAACTGCCAAGTTCTCACGTAAGTAGGAGACTGCTATGGATCCACTGCTTCCTTGAACCATCAGGCATCCCCAGAAAAGGCAGGCAGGAAATGCCCTCCTTCCCCAGACGTGCCTCCCAGTTCTTCCTCAAGGAGCTGGGATGAAGATGGACAAGGGCGTATATTCTTAAAGCACTCGGCATCAACACGCAGTGCCAGAATCAGGGTAGCAACCATTCCTGAATTCTTTCATCCAAACACGCAGCCCCCATGAGACAGGCATGACGTGTAATCATCCCCATTTTACCAGTGAGGAAACCGAGGCTCTGGCCCTGACTTGCCAAGTTCATTTTAGTGAACAGCCAGGCAGGGACTTGAACCTGAGTCTCCTGGCTCCCAATTCAGAACACCCTCTGCTCCACACGTTGGACCACTTCAGAGACACCTGCATTTGCTCTTTTGCTACTGAATTGTCCTGCGGCAATGTCACATGAACATTATAGGAAATGATTCCAAGCGCACTAATTAACTCCCAGGGACTTAGCATTCCACACAACTCCAAACCACTCCAGGTTCTGAGCTATCCCACAGCAGATGTAAGTAGAGAGTGAGGACAAAGTTAAGGCAACGTTCGGATGGGATGCAGATGAGCAGGAGGCAGCGACAGTGTCAGACTGATCGCTGTTTTAATTAGAACTTGTTTTGTTGCAGGGGAGAGAAACCCAGCCCGGATCTGCTCAGGCAGGGTGTTTGAGAAGGACGAATAGCCTCGTGTAGCCCTGGAGCACTAGGGCTTCAGATGGGTCTCAGGGCCAGCTGGATCAGGGTGTGAACATCCCCAGGGCTAGTTTGCTGGCTCTCTCTCTTTGCCCACTTTTTATTTCCGTTTCTTTTTTTTTTTTTTTTAACATTTTTTATTGATTTATAATCATTTTACAATGTTGTGTCAAATTCCAGTGTTCAGCACAATTTTTCAGTTATTCATGGACATATACACACTCATTGTCACATTTTTTTCTCTGTGAGTTATCATAACATTTTGTGTATATTTCCCTGTGCTATACAGTGTAGTCTATTCTACAATTTTGAAATCCCAGTCTATCCCTTCCCACCCTCCACCCCCCTGGTAACCACAAGTCTGTATTCTCTGTCTGTGAGTCTACTTCTGTCCTGTATTTACGCTTTGTTTTTGTTTGTTTGTTTGTTTTTTTGTTTTTGTTTTTTAGATTCCACATATGAGCAATCTCATATGGTATTTTTCTTTCTCTTTCTGGCTTACTTCACTTAGAATGACATTCTCCAGGAGCATCCATGTTGCTGCAAATGGCATTATGTTGTCGGTTTTTATGGCTGAGTAGTATTCCATTGTATAAATATACCACATCTTCTTTATCCAGTCACCTGTTGATGGACATTTAGGCTGTTTCCATGTTTTGGCTATTGTAAATAGTGCTGCTATGAACACTGGGGTGCAGGTGTCATCCTGAAGTAGGGTTCCTTCTGGATACAAGCCCAGGAGTGGGATTCCTGGGTCATATGGTAAGTCTATTCCTAGTCTTTTGAGGAATCTCCACACTGTTTTCCATAGTGGCTGCACCAAACTGCATTCCCACCAGCAGTGTAGGAGGGTTCCCCTTTCTCCACAGCCTCTCCAGCATTTGTCATTTGTGGATTTTTGAATGACGGCCATTCTGACTGGTGTGAGGTGATAGCTCATTGTAGTTTTGATTTGCATTTCTCTGATAATTAGTGATATTGAGCATTTTTTCATGTGCTTTTTGATCATTTGTATGTCTTCCTTGGAGAATTGCTTGTTTAGGTCTTCTGCCCATTTTTGGATTGGGCTGTTTATTTTTTTCTTATTGAGTTGTATGAGCTGCTTATATATTCTGGAGATCAAGCCTTTGTCGGTTTCACTTGCAAAAATTTTCTCCCATTCCTTAGGTTTTCTTCTTGTTTTATTTCTGGTTTCCTTTGCTGTGCAGAAGCTTGTAAGTTTCATCAGGTCCCATTTGTTTATTCTTGTTTTTATTTCTTCTAGGAGAAAATTTTTGACATGTATGTCAGATAATGTTTTGCCTATGTTTTCCTCTAGGAGGTTTATTGTATCTTGTCTTATGTTTAAGTCTTTAATCCATTTTGAGTTGATTTTTGTATATGGTGTAAGGGAGTGTTCTAGCTTCATTGTTTTACATGCTGCTGTCCAGTTTTCCCAACACCATTTGCTGAAGAGACTGTCTTTATTCCAATGTATATTCTTGCCTCCTTTGTCAAAGATGAGTTGACCAAAAGTTTGTGGGTTCATTTCTGGGCTCTCTATTCTGTTCCATTGGTCTATATGTCTGTTTTGGTACCAATACCATGCTGTCTTGATGACTGTAGCTCTATAGTATTGTCTGAAGTCTGGGAGAGTTATTCCTCCAGCCTCTTTCTTTCTCTTCAGTAATGCTTTGGCAATTCTAGGTCTTTGATAGTTCCATATGAATTTTATTATGATTTGTTCTAGTTCTGTGAAATATGTCCTGGGTAATTGGATAGGGATTGCATTAAATCTGTAGATTGCCTTGGGCAGTGTGACCATTTTAACAATATTGATTCTTCCAATCCAAGAGCATGGAATATCTTTCCATTTTTTAAAGTCTTCTTTAATTTCCTTCATCAATGGTTTATAGTTTTCTGTGTATAATTCTTTCACCTCCTTGGTTAGATTTATTCCCAGATATTTTATTACTTTGGATGCTATTTTAAAGGGGATTGTTTCTTTACTTTCTTCTTCTGTTGATTTATCGTTAGTGTAAAGAAATGCAACTGATTTTTGAACGTTAATTTTGTAACCTGCTACCTTGCTGAATTCTTCGATCAGCTCTAGTAGCTTTTGTGTGGACCTTTTAGGGTTTTCTATATATAGTAACATGTCATCAGCATATAATGACACTTTTACTCTTCTTTTCCAATTTGGATCCCTTTTATTTCTTTCTCTTGCCTGACTGCTGTGGCTAGGACTTCCAGGACTATGTTGAATAGGAGTGGTGATAGTGGGCATCCTTGTCTTGTCCCAGATTTTAGTGGGAAGCTTTTGAGTTTTTCACCGTTGAGTACTATGCTGGCTGTAGGTCTGTCATATATAGCTTTTATTATGTTGAGATATGTTCCCTCTATACCCACTTTGGCGAGAGCTTTTATCATAAATGGGTGTTGAATTTTATCAAATGCTTTTTCTGCATCGATTGAGATGATCATGTAGTTTTTGTCCTTTCTCTTGTTGATGTGATGTATTACACTGATTGATTTGCGTATGTTGAACCAGCCTTGTGTCCCTGGGATGAACCCCACTTGGTCATGATGTATAATCTTTTTTATGTGTTGTTGGATTCTATTTGCTAAAATTTTGGTGAGGATTTTGGCGTCTATGTTCATCAGTGATATTGGCCTATAATTCTCTTTTTTTGTAGTGTCTTTGCCTGGTTTTGGTATCAGGGTGATGGTGGCTTCATAGAATGAGTTTGGGAGTATTCCCTCCTTTTCAATCGTCTGGAAGAGTTTGAGAAGGACTTGTATGAATTCTTCTTTGTATGTTTGGTAGAATTCCCCGGTGAAGCAGTCCGGTCCTGGACTTTTATTTGTAGGGAGGTTTTTAATTGCTATTTCTATTTCCTTTCTATTGATCGGATTGTTCAAGTGTTCAGATTCTTCTTGATTCAGTTTTGGTGGACAGTATGTTTCCAGAAACTTGTCCATCTCCTCTAGGTTATCCAGTTTGGTTCCATATAGTTTTTCATAATATTCTCGTATGATATTCTGTATTTCTATTTTGTTTGTTGTAATTTCTCCATTTTCCTTTCTTATTTTGCTAATTTGTGCTCTCTCTTTTTTCTTCTTTGTGAGTTTGGCCAGAGGTTTGTCGATTTTATTTACTTTTTCAAAAAACCAGCTTTTGGTTTGGTTGATTTTTTCTATGGTCTTGTTAATCTCTATTGTATTTAATTCCTCTCTGATCTTTATTATTTCCTTCCTTCTGCTGCTTTTTGGGGCTTTTTGTTCTTCTTTTTCTAATTCATTCAGGTGGTGGGTTAAATTGTTTATTTGAGATTGTTCTTCTTTTTTGAGGAAGGCCTGTATCGCTATAAACTTCCCTCTTAGCACTGCCTTTGCTGTGTCCCATAGGTTTTGAGTGCTTGTGCTTTCATTCTCATTTGTCTCAAGGTATTTTTTAATTTCAGCTTTGATTTCCTCATTGATCCATTGTTTTTTCAATAACATATTGTTTAATCTCCATGCTTTCCTTTTTTTCTCCTTTGTTTCTCTGTTGTTGATTTCCAGTTTCATGGCATTGTGGTCAGTAAAGATGCTTGAGATAATTTCTATCTTCTTAAAATTGTTGAGGTTTCTTTTGTGCCCAAGTACATGATCGATCCTGGAAAATGTTCCATGTGCACTTGAAAAGAATGTATATCCTATTTTTGGGGGGTGTAATGCTCTGAAAATATCCACCAAATCTAGTTTTTCTATTGTAGTATTTAATTTCTCTGTTGCCTTGTTTATTTTCTGTCTGGAAGATCTGTCTAGTGATGTTAATGCAGTGTCAAAATCTCCAACTATGATTGTATTCCCATCAATATCCCCTTTTATCTCTGTTAGTAATTCTTGTATGTACTTAGGTGCTCCTATATTGGGTGCATATATATTAACGAGTGTAATATCCTCATCATGTATCACTCCTTTAATCATTATAAAATGTCCTTCTTTATCTTTCTTTATGGCCTTTGTTTTAAAGTCTATTTTGTCTGAAATCAGTACTGCAACACCTGCTTTTTTGGCTTTTCCATTTGCATGGAATATCCTTTTCCATCCTTTCAGTCTCAATCTATGTATTTCCGTTTCTTTTTAAATGTGTTGACTTGATTGTTTCTTGCTCCCTTCACCTGGGAAGGGTGGGGTCTGTGCGGATAGTTTCTAGATTCACTTCTCTTAAGCATCCACCACCAGAGAAAGGCTGAACTACTGTTAAATCCTGGATAAGAAACATGATTGGCTTATCTGGAATCGGGTGCTCACCCCTAGTCCAATTAACAAGACCAGGACAAAAGAGTCGCACTGCAGGCTGGGAATATCCAGAGAAGAAGCATTGTTGAGGGTTGACCGTATTTGGCTTCCAGGTGGATTTCTCATCTTTGATGACCATGTACAGCATGACCTATGCTGGTCTCATTTCTTAAAATATCTCATCTGTCTTCCCACCTACCCTGTGAAGTAGCCATCATCACCCCAATTAACAGAAGAGAAAGCTGAGACCCAGAGAGGTTCAGTGACTTGCTCCCATACTGAGCTGGTGAGTGATGGAGCCAAGATTGAAAACCATTTCCATTTGGCTCCAAAGTGTGTTCCCTTCCCTACCTCATAGTGTCTCTTTAACTTAATAAGCATTTAAAGAGCACTTACTGTGCAAAATACTGTGAGGCATAAGTACAGTAGTCTGAACTGATGCCTGCCTTCCTAGAGTCTATTTGGAGGACCTTACTCAACCCCAAGAAGCTGTAATAGTAGCAGAGAAGTTACACACAAGGTACCAGGTGCCACACAGTGGAGGGAAGGAAAGGAAATGTGCACTTACTGAGTACCGACTGTGTGCCAGGCCCTGTGCTGAACATTTTCACATTTATCCTCTAGACCTGCGCTACTAGGGTAGCCACCAGTCACGTATGGCTATTTTAACTTAAATCTATTAAAATTAAATACAGTGTAATTTAATTTTCACTTCCTGTCCCTAGCCACATTCCAGGTACTCAAGAGCCACGTGTGACTAGTGGCTACCATTTTGGACAGCCCAGATACGAATTATTTCTATCATCACAGAAAGTTCTATCAGACAGCACTGGTCTGGATTGGAAACTCTGTGACAGTACCTGCTGGGTCTGCTTTTTGATCCCCATTTTATGTCCAACACCTTCAACAGTACCTGACATACAATAGGTACTCAATAATTACATGAGGCGAGGAGGACATAGCTCAATGGTAGAGGGTGTGCTTAGCATGCACGAAGTCCTGGTTCAATCCCCAGGACCTGCATTAATAAAAATAAATAAATAAACAAACCTAATTACCCCCCCAAAAGGGAAAAAAGTTTCATGAATACATATATTTTATGTTCAAAGACAACTTCACTCAAAAGATTTACCATATATTTAACTATAGCTTTCTGTTAAAAAAAAAAAGACAAAAAGGAAAAGAAGCAGTGAGATACACCTGAATTCCCTGCAGGCAGCACATTTTAGGGATGGTGGGGGTGGGGGAGGGGCAGAGGCATCCTAATAACCACGCTGCATGAGCACCCATCCCTCTCACACCCAATGTATTATATTTGTAATTCCATTCACTCCTCTTGACAGCCCTCTAAGACTATCTCCCCATTTTATAGATAAGCTGAGATTCAAAAGGCTAAGTAGCTCACTTAAAACCACACACAAAGTACATTTCAGAGCCTTCAAAGCCCACACTTTCCCTCACCACCATGCTCCCACTGCATTTCTTCCCTGGACAGCGGGGTCCTGTCTTGTTCCTTGCATAAAGGATTTTCAGACTAGGGGTGAACCTGCCTCCCGGGCGAGCAGGTGGGTGTTCAGATCCCTTTCAAGGGCCCTCAAGCCCAGCGGGTCAAGTCATCAGCCACACCTGGCGGAGAGGTGAGGCCGCAAAGGTTTGCCTCTCCACTCAGAGGAAAGTGACTCTTCTACGCCCCCTCGTGGCCAGGTGAGGCATAAGCGCAGAGAAAGCTGACAACCCCTCACACTAATTGCAGGTGGTCTGTGGTTGCAGGATCAGCAGGGTGCTCTCCCTCTTCCTAAGGATGTCTCGGTTGGGGGTGGCAAATGATTTTGTCCAAGTGGCCCCGTTCTCAGGGCCCCAGGGGCTCATTTTCTAAGTATGCACTTTCACCCAAAGGGAAAAGCAAATTACCTTTCCGTCCAAAGCTCTCTTCTAGAAGTTTTCGGGGGGCTTCTTTCATCTAATGGGCCTTTTATATCTTATTTATTTATTGCCCATATTTGATTAAAACGTATTCTATTCTCAGGAGTCCCCTCCCCCCAAAGGTCACTTTCCACAGGCTCGATTTAATTACCGAGTGTCGACTTGAGGATGAAAGGTAGGAAACAAAAGGTCTTCCTTATGCAATCTGAGCCCAGATAAAATCGTATTAACATTTCACCTTTTGTTCCTGTGCAAGAGAAAGCCTGTGGTGCACTGTATCCAAAGTTATTGAAATCATTTGGAAAGAAAGAAAAGTGGTAGACAGCTATGGCAGTGAATTTGGATCCCCCCAAGTCCCAACAGGAAAGAAAAAGGAAGAGGAAGGGAAGAAGAAGGAGGAGGAGGAGGAGGGGAAGGGAGTAAGGGAGAGAAAGAGAGAGGGAGAGGCAGGGAGAGAGTGATGATGCTACACTCTAAGCCTTGTTTTAAATTCAAATCAGGAAAAGACAACCCAGGCCAGCTGGATTCTCACTAAGTCTGCCTGTAACTCACTCCGGACCCTGAGGCAAGTCCCTGCTCCTCTCTGAGCCTGAACAGCTCCATCTGCAAATAAGAAGACAATCCTCCTTGTCCAGCTCTCCTGGCGGGGAAGCTGTGAGGATAAAACAGACACGTGGAGGCTCACTGGAAAGGTCAGAGCATCACACAACACAAGCTACCTCGTTATTACCACTTCCTCACATGCCTCCCAGGTCAAAATCACAAGCCCACCTGGCTCCTCCACCATCACAGATGAAACATCAAAAAAAAAAAAGATGTGAGACTATAATCACTACTGCAGAGGAACAGGGGAGGAACTGAGCAGACCCCAGATGTAAGCAAACATTCCTATTATCCCAAGGGAGACGGCAGCCGGGTTGTATCCTCCTACATCTCCAATGCGGATCAAATCGCAGTGGGTCCTTGCCTGCTTGCCCGAATTCTCCAGGCCACAAAGAAATAGCTGGGACGCAGGGAGGCCCCTGCAGAGGGTAAAGGTCCTCAGGTGTGAGCAGCTGTGGTGAAGAGTTTATTAGAGACCTAGCAGGCAGAACTACCCGTGGACGAAGGGCTTGCCAGCACAGAGTCCCCGTCACCCAGCGTGACCCAGTGGCTCAACAGGCAGTCCAGGCTTTCCGCCAGTTAGAAGAGGCCCTCCCCACTGCACCCCATTCCCTTGGCTCACACAGGTTTCTCCTCCCCAAAAGCAGAGGCTAATCACAGGTGTGTCTTCTGCCTGCCGGAAGGAAGTGAAGTGCCCTCCTGAGGTTGTGAGTGACGGTACCTTCAGGATGCGAGGGCAGCGAGGAAGCCAGGAGGAAACCTCTACCGGCCTCCCAGGTGGGTCTCCTCCCTCTAGGGCCACAGAGTCAGGCCCAGGGGCCCCGTGTGTCTGACTCCTCTCCAGCCTCTATTTGAATTCCGTGGTCCAGATCCACTAATCAGGACAATGTGTTCTTGCTCAAGACAGCCTCCGCCATCACCGTTCAGGGAACATGAGAGAGAGTGGGTCCTTCTCTCCCTCTCGTGGGGGCCCAGGGGGTGAAGATGCGGCTCTCACACCCCACTGCCGTCTTCATTCTCCTCTTTCCCTCGCTCGCCTCCGCTCTTCATGGCAGCCCCCTGAAACCATGCCCTTCCCCTCTCTGGACCTCAATTCATTATTTTTATTTATTATTAACATCCTGATAGGTGGAGAAGCTGACCAAGCGATGCCACATTTTTGGAGGATTAAGTTCCCCTAAATGAATGTGATAATCCAGAAAAGAAGTTTCCACTCTCGGGGACACAGACACCCGGGAGAACTCAGATGTGGCTGGGCAGTCCCTCTGGACATTCACAAATACTTACTGAGCACCTGGTATGTGCCAAGCACCATTCTGGACATCTGGGAGATGCCATGAGTGAAACAGAGCAAGACCCCTGCCCTGTGGCATCCAGACTCTAGGTGGGGTGGTGGGGAGGGGGGAGGCAGGAAAGAAACAATCGGCTTGAGAAACAAACTACTGTGTGTCATAGGTAATAAATGCCAACGGTGTAAGAGAAGGAGAGTGGGCTGAGGGGGAGCAGGATGCCCGCAGCAGGGTGCGGAGGGCAGTAGCCGACAAGGCCCTTGGGACAAAGAGGCGTGGGGCTGCACAGCCCTGAGGTGGGGTGTGGCCACGTGAGCTGCTTTGGCCACTGGAACAAGCGCAGAAGCGTCACAGGTCCCTTCCTGGGGAAGCAATTAGGAGCTAGTGTGTGGTCTCCACCACGACCACGCGGCCATGGGCGAGGCTCCCTCAGCCTGAATCGCCAACTTACAGCCCCCAAGACCAGTGCCCTGGGTGGTTGCCCAGACCGAGGGCAGCTTTGTGTGAATCAGAAATAACATTTGCTGTACTAAGTCTGGGACTTTGGGGTTGTATTTACTGCAGCGTAACTCACCTGCTCACGACTGACGCAAAGATGTTTCAGAGAGCCCGTTCCTCACCAGACCTCAGCCTGATTGCTTAAAGTTGGGAAGAATCTTCCCAATCTCAGTGCAACTCACAGCTCCTTCCTCTGGTCCACCCAGCTCGCACCCTGCCGTGTCCTGTGTCCTGTTAGTGACTGATGCCAGGATCCCTGAAATTCTGAGAATGTCTTGAAATTGCTAGAGTCTCCTGTTTTATTGCTTTTACCCAACAGCTCTGTAAGGCAAGCACAGAGCGACCACGGTGACCACATTTTGCAGATCAGAAACAGAGGCACAGGTGAGCTGGATGACACAGCCAAGGCCACATATCTGAGAAGACACAAGGTTGAGCCTGGAGCCTGCTCCTTCTAGGCCACTGGCATTGAGGGGTCGGGGGTCTTCTGAAATGAGGCCATGAGTTTCTAATCATTCTTTGACTGTAAGAGTGACCCTCCATCCTCTGCACCAGGCTACAGCTGGGCTGGAGGCAGGGAGCCTGGGGTGCATCAGTCGACTCTTCTCCATCCCCCTCCCCCTTCTGTCACCTATCCTCCACCTGCCCAGATACAGTGGCCTGTGAACCACTGTCACAGCTTTGTTCCCATCTCAGGCTGCTGCTGCCTGCTCCTAAATTTACACAGTCTGTTTCCTAGTCTCAAAAACTCTGTGCCTCTTCTGGTCACCTATACCAAATCAGCTCTTACTCATGCTTCTGATCTGGTATCATATGTCACCTCCTCCAGGTGGTCTTCCTTGATTGCCCAGACAGGTGCCATGTTACTGTGTTACCTGTGCTCACACTCCCCGCCCTCCTCGTCCTTCACCAACATGCTCACTTTGGATAGCTTCCCCCTTCCCTCCTAGGTTGGAAGCGCCATGAGGGTAGGACACTTTGCTCTTTTTCTCTCCTCAATGTTTTGAACTTAATAAGCCACACTAAATATTTGTAGACAGAATTGACAAACTGTCAAAAAGCTGTACAAACAGAAGGGATTTTTGTCCCTCTACACTAAATGGCAATTCCACCTTCCCCAGCTTAGGCAAGATTTCACAGATCCTCTCACCGTAGGTGCTTGATTGCGTTTTAAATAAAAAGACCCAGTCCCCAGACACCGTGGGCAGCTGCATCAGAGCCTTTCCCAAGTAATGAACTTCCCCGGCATTATTGCTGCATTAAATTGTGTTAATCAAATGGGAAGCGGTAAGCGGTTTTTTCCTCCGTAATCCTTCCTGAGCTGTACACTCTCAGTGGGAAAATAAAAAAGGCCGGCACGGATCAGAGTCCAGAATGGATCAAAGAAGAGCGGTTGTGGTTTGTGTAAATTTTGCACGTACAAAACCCCCTCCTCATTTCTCTTTATTAAAAAGAGGCTGAAGCGTGACAATAACATGCTGTTCAAAGAGTAACAATCAAAAGCAGAGCATCTTGCTCAGACACTCAGAGGCAGAGGGAGCGGGAAGGCCACTCAGACAGGACGCCACTCACTTGCTCTGCACCCAAGAACGAAGCCCATTTGCCAAACCTCCCTTGGAAGGACACGTGTCTGCAGGTGTGTGTGGGTGAGCAGAAGCACTGCTTGCCTTTGCACAAAGTAGCTGTGAGTTCAGGATTCAGATGAACTCATCCTTCCCTGCTGCTTCCAGAGACCAACTGCTGAGCTGTGTGCTGGAAGGAGAAAGATGGCAGATCAGCGGTCCTAGCTCTCACGATGCTCCTGGTCTGGTGGGAAGGTGGAAACAAACCAGACACATGTGCTACAAAGGAGAGAGTACTGTCATCAGGGTCAGAGGCTCCAGATGCAGGGAGGGTGGGGAGGGCACCGGGGCACAAACGGGTGTCAGGTCCACACGGTCCTTCCCCAATGAGCCTAAGACTGACCTGGACAATCAGCTTTTGAAAATCTCCTTCAGGGTCAAGGGGGTCTCCCAACTTCTGGGCTCCAGAGAAACTTCCCCAAACATCAGTGTCCTCCAATGACATCCAGTGTCGACTCACATGATCAGTTCCAGGTTGGGCAAAGTCCTATAGAGCAAAGCTGGGGAAGGCAAAAACTCCCATTTATATCTCCCTACAGTCTTATCCTGAAAGGAGGCCAGAGAAGCAGCACAATCTCCCCTACCAGCAAAGGCCATTGATGTGTGCAGGGTATTGGAGAATGAAGAACAGGCAAGAGGGAAGCAAGCCAAACAGGTGAGGCAGATGTGCGGCAGGTAGAGCTCATCTTGACTCCAGTGGTACCCTCTTCCCTTAAAAGTGGGATGCTTTGAGGGGAATTCAGATCCCAGCAATCAACCAGGATGGGTATGCAACAAATCCTCTTCACCGAGCCCTCACTGCTTGCCAGGCACAGTGTGCTCATCATGTCATCTGTGATACCACCTTTAATGCCCACGTGTCCCTGTTTCATGGGGGAGGGGCAGGTGAAGTTCAGAGATTCAGTCACAAGCATGAGTTCACACAGCGACAGAACCGGAGGCCTGAGCGGTTCACTCCCGAAACCCCTTTTATTTTCACTGAAGCCTGCTGAGGGGTTTTGGGTGTATCTTGTAGGATTTTGTGTTGTTTTTCTAAAAGCGAGAAAATGGCAAAACACATGTGGCCCAGTTGCCCAATATTTTTTAAAAAGCAATTACATTTCTCAGACTGTTAGTTGCCATGGCAGACTGTGCCCTTTTGGTATTTGGGAAATGTAAGAGCCAGCCAGAATGCAAGGCCGCTGTGGCATTTCATGTGATGCTGAAAACCCAGACAGTTCTGATGAGGGGCTCACGGCCTTGGGTGGAATCTTGGGCCCCAGATGCCTCAGAGTCATGATCTCTAGAAAGACAGGGCTGCTCCTGGGATGGGGCATTGAAAGGGAAGTTCGCTGGTTGGGGAGTAAGGTATCCTAGCCTGAGACACCCCCCCGCCACCTTGCCATTAACTCATCTTGGGAGTTGAGGTGAAAGTCATATTTGTCCACGCTTGTCCTTCAGGAAAATGAGGTGACTTGTAACTACTACTTGTCATGACATTGTGATAATTAGTGATCAAAAGTGATGACTGTCAGCACCCCCCAAACAGGACGTGCTGCCCAAGCATAGAGGAGCAGCAGGGTGAAATGGATCCGGAGAGAGTCACAGGGCAAAGGGGGACATGTTCATCACCAGACAGCAGAGTAGGAGCAAGAATGCAACGCACATAGAATGAGAGGGACCAGATGTCTCATATGTAGACATACATACATACATACAAATATAGTATATACATATACATGTGCATAATATATAACTTATTATATATTCTATGTGTATATAATATATAGTACAATAATGAGATAGTAATGATAAAATAAAGTTTTTCCTGATGGTTTATTTGTTTAAGTATTTCTGAGTATTCTTTATGTGTCAAGTACGCTGCCAGGCACTGGAAAAAATAGCAATAAAAAAGAAAAGCAAAGTCTGCTGTCTCCTGGAGGTTATGTCCCAGTGGGAAGAAGACAGACAACAAGGGACTTACTATGGATCACCAGCGCTGTCCCACACCCTCCACATTCTTCCTTGGGACAAGTTTCAATGGCTGCATAATATTTTATTGTTTGGGTTACTGTAATTGAGCTAACTAGTCCCCTATTGTTTGCCACTTAGGTTTTTCCACATTTGGAGGATGGCACCAACTTATGTAGGCATTCACGAATATTTCCTTAGGATATAGGCAAAGAAGTGGAAATATTGGGTCCAATTATATGAACATTTCTAAGGCTTTTGTTACAGTTATCAAGATAGCCTCCCAAATTAGCCCCAGTTTCTACCTCCAGCTGTAGGACATGAGATCCAAATCTTAAACATCTTGGAATTAAACTAGAAATCAATTACTAAGATATCTGGAAGAAATCTTCAAATACTTGGAAATTAAACAATACACTTCTACATAATCTGTGGGTCAAAAGGAAATCTCAAGGGAAATTAGAAAATAGTTTGAAGAAATAATTGAACAAAAATAAAACAAAACATGTCAAATGTATGGGATGTAGATAAAGCATTGCTTAGAAATTACAACATTAATTGCTTATATTTTTAAAAAGAAAGGTCTCATATTAGTAACCTAGCTTTTTACTCTAAAAAGAAAATAAAGGAAAAGAGGTAGATAAACCCAAAGCAAGTGAAAGGAAAGGCAAAAATAATGATGAGGGTGGAAATCAATGAAATTACAAACAGGAAAATAGAGAAATCAATGAAAACAAAAGCTTTTTTTTTAAAATATCAATAAAATTGACAAACCAGTAGCCAGACTCTCAAAGACATAGAAAAGACACAAATGCCTTTATTAGGAATGAAAGAGAAGATAGTCACACAGACTATTCAAACATTAAGAGTTTAATGAAGGCATAGCATGAACAAGCCTAAACACATAAATTTGACAGCTTAGATGGAATTGCTTAATTCCTAGAAAGCCACAAACTACTAAACTCACCCAAGCAAAAATAGATAACCTGAACAGGTCTGTCCATAGGAAAATGAAATTATAGTTTAAAACGTTTTGAAGAAGAAAATTCCAGGCTCAGATAGTTTCCCTGTGACTTTTACCAAACATTTAAAGAAGATTCTGCACTAACTCCTCCAGAGAATAGAAGAGGAAGGAACATTTCCCAACTTATTTTATGAGACTAATGTTACCTTGATATCAAAATCAGGAGAAGTAACAAGAAAACTACAGACCAATATCCCTCATGATATAGACAAAAACCTCATCAAAATATTAGCAAATTGAATGCAGCAACACACACACAAAGAAAAGAATAATACATGACAACCAAATGCAATTTATCCCAGGAATGCAAAGCTGGCTCAACATGTGAAAATTAGTCATTGCAATCTTCATATTAACAGGATGAAAGAAGAAAAATCTCATAGTTCTATCAATTGACACAGCAAAAGTATTTTAAAAAATACAACATCTGTCCATGATAAAAACGCTCTGTAAATTAAGAATAGACGGGAACTTCTTTAACCTGATAAAGAGCATCCACAAAAATCTACAGCTAACATCATATTTGATGGTGAAAAAAAATTCATGCTTTCATCCTAAAATTGAGAATAAGGAAAAGATGTTCACTCACAGGACTTCTACTCAACATTACACTGGAAACCCTAACCCTGGCAATCACACCAAAGCCAAACAAGGCATAGAGATTGGAAAGGAAGAGATAAAACATTTTCTGTTCATGGATAGTATGATTGTCTGCTTAGAAAATCCCCAAGGAATCTATAAAAGACAAAACCTAGAAGTAACAAGTGAGTTTAACAAGATCATGAAATTCAAGGGCAACTTGTAAAACATCTAGAAATGAGCAATTAGAAACTGAAATATTAAAAAAAATAATATATACAATAGCTCCCCCCCCAAAAAAAGAGGAAGTAGCTTAGTAGATATAAATCTAACAAAGATGTGTGCAAGATATTTATGCTGAAAGCTGCAAAGCACTAAAGAAAGATTTCAAAGAAAATCTAAATGATTGGAAAGACATACTGTGCTCATGGAATGTAAGACTCAACGTAGTTAAGAAACCAATAATTCTCTCCCAAACTGATCTATATATTTAATACAATTATAATCAAATCCCAGTAAGATTGTAGATATAGACAGATCAATTTTAAAGTTTATATAGGAAAACAAAGGCGCTACAGTAGTCAATTTAAAAAAAGAACAAAATTGGAAAATTCATACTATACAATTTTAACACATTATAAAGCTACAGTATGGATTGTATGGCATTTATTGACCGAAGGATAGGCACATGATCAATGGAACAGAATGGAGAGTCAGTGATAGACCCACACAAATATAGCTCATTGATTTTTGACAAAGATGCAAAAGTGATTCAGTGGAGAAAGAACAGACCTTTCAATGAGTGATGTAGAACAATTGAATATCTCTATGCCAAAAGACAGAACAAATGAAAAAAAAAAAAAAAGAAAGTAGAGAGGGAGGGATGGAGATGGGTGTACACCTCACACCTTACACAAAAATTAACTCAAAATGGACCACAGACCTAAACATAAAATACAAAACTATACAAATTTTAAAAGAATGAATAGGAAAAATTTTTATGACCTTGGGTTATGTAGAGATCTCACACTAGACACCAAAAGCACAAAAGAAAAAAAAAAAGATAAATTGGACCTCATTAAAATTAAAAGCTTTTGTTCTGCAAAAGACACTGTTAAGATAATGAAGCCAAGATACAGACTGAGAGAAAATATTTAAAAATTACATAAGTGCTTGTACCCAGAATGTATAAAGAACTCTCAAACTCAACAATAAGAAAATGAAAACTCAATTTAAAAGAGGGCAAATTATTTGAACAGACATTTCACAAAGAAAATATGTGTATGACCATTAAGCACATGAAAAGACAACCAACATCATTAGTTATTAGGAAAATGAAAATTAAAACCACAGTGCAATATCACTATACCCCTATGAGAATAGCTTTTTCAAAAAGAAACTCCAAACCCTGGTAATACCAAGTGCTGTCAAGGATGTGTAGCAACTGGAACTCATATGTTGCTGGTTGGAAAGCAAAATGGTATAGCCACTCTGGAGAAGAGTTTGATCGTTAAATATACACCTACCATATAACCCAACAATACCACTCCTAGAAATAAGAGCCTGTCCTCAGACAAAAATCCTGTATATGAGCATTTATAGCAGCTTTGTTTAGAATCACTCCAAAACTGGAAACAACCTTAATATTCTTCAGTGAGTGAATGGATAAAGAAACACTGGTACATTCGTACCGTGGAATACTACTCAGCAGTGAAAAAGAAATAAGCTATTATTGATGCATGCAACACTGTGGCTCCCAGGCACTATCTTGGGTGAAAGGAATTGCACACTGTGGTTCCATTTACATGACACTTACATAAAAAAGCAAAACTGTAGAATGGAGAGCAGACCAGCAGTGGCCAACGATAAGGTTAGGCTGAGGTTACACCACGTGTGGGCAGCAGGACAGAATTGCTGGGGCAAGAGAACTGCTTCATATCTTGACGGCAGTGGTGTCTGAGTGTTAAAACTCATAGAATTGTGCACCCCAAAGGGAAGTGGTGGTTTTACTGTACGTAAATTTTCTTTAAATTAAGCCTCTTATTTCAGCCTTCTTCCCACCACACTACACTGTGTCTCCAAAGGGGGCAGGCGTTGCTCAGAGCAACTCACAGTACAGGGCAGGTCCTTCACAACTTCCCTTTATAGAGTATCAGGCACAGCTACTCGACTTCATCTCCCAGAATCAATTTTCTGCCTTAATTACAAGTGTGTTTCTAATGGAGAAAATCTTGCTTTCCCATTTCGGTGTTCTGAGTGGAAGTGTAATTAATTCTGGCCACAAGATACTGTTTTTCTGTGTCCTGTTCCTCGATCTGCCTGAACTTTCAGGCTCCTGCCCGTGCCTAAGCCTTGTCCTACAACTTCTTTTCAGTTAGCCTGCTCACGGTTGCAAATTACAGCCTTCCGAGTTAATATGGAGATTTTATTACTTTACGTGACCAGCAGTTCAAAGGTTTAGCGGTATTGAGATTGGTTAATTTTATGAACACATGTCCATAATCAGGGAGAAAGGCGATGCAGGAGATGGTTCCGGCACTAGGGAACCGAAGGTGCCCCCAGCCTCCTCCCCGCCTCCCTAATAGCCTTCCAATAAATTGCCCTTTGCTGGAGGTAACCTGCATCTGTTCCTGCAGCTTGTAAACAAGGACTCTTAACTGATGTGCAGACCTGATGCAACCCTGGGCTACCACTGGAACATTAATCCCAGGAGGACAGGAGTTCCACTGTCCCCGCCCTGCCTGACAGAAAGGAGCCATCAGAAATGTGACTGTCAACGGCCAGGTAACAAAATGACTGTAGCGTAGACTGCATGAGGGCTCACATTTGTGTTTGTTTTGTTCACTGCTGAATCCCCAATACCCAGAAAAGTGCCTAGCACTGGTTGGCTCTCAATAAATATTTGTTGAATAAATGAACAAACATTTAGAGTTTCCTCCAGTGGACCTGGTCCTGCACTGAAGTCTGGAAATACAGCTGTAAACAAGCCAAACAATAAGCTCCAGCTCCCCGGAGATATTTGGGACACTCAGATAATCAGCCTTAGGAGCCCACCTCTAACAGCCACTCTCAAGAGCAGAGAACGGGAGCCTGCAAATTCAAGGGCAAACCAGGCCACTTTCCTTAGCATCCACCAGCCCTTTCTTATTGCCATCTGCTCCCTTCAGGATGTTCCTCGGGAAAAAAAGAAGAAACCAAATAAAATTAAAGATGTTGCCAGATGCTCCCAGCAGAAGTAACATCTTGGGTGAAAATTCCCCAGTCCCACTGATAACATTTATTGGTGCTGGGAGGTTGGAGACATCAGGATGAGGCAGCTATAAAGTGTGGGTTTGTCTAGAGACAGTCTCAGGGAGGAAGGGCTGGGGACCCCAGTTAGAGGTCACTACTTCCTGCATTACCTCAAAACTGGTGGAGCACCCAGTGTCCCAGTCCTGGTTTATGTCATCACTATTCACTCCATTCCCCAAGCCAGAGATTGCGGTCACCCCCAACTCACCCCTCTACCCCATCCCTTACATACAGTGGCTCTCCCACTGTGGCTCTGAATGCCTCTGCAGCCAGCCCTGCCTTTTCGTCCTACAGCCACAGCCCTAACTCAGCTGTCCCTGCCTCTCACCTGAACTACCTCAATGATCTCCCACATGATCACTGTGTCCCGTGGCTCTGCCCCCCGAGTCATCCTTCGCAGTACCTCTGAATCCTCCTTGGGAGAGACCACCCTGAACCTGTCACTTCCTTGCTCAAAAATCTTTGATGACAGATGGCTCTGCTTTGTTTTCAGGGCACTGAGTGCCCATCCCAAAATGGGGCTGCCCTCCCCTTCCAGCTCTGTTGCCCCCCACCTTCCTCTGCCCTATGCACACCAGAGCTCCCTCCATGCTTAGTCCTGCTGGAGTATATATGATGTTGTCTGACAGTGGTCCATACGCCCACTTCCTCCCTGGACTGTGATTCCTGGTGATCCAGAACCACAACTTGCTTGTGTGTGTATCTCCTTCAATGTCTTGCTACCTCCCAAGGCAAACCACTCCCAGCCAACCTAGCTGGTCTCATGGTCTCCCTCCCACCTCCAATCTAGTGCTCCAATTATTGCTCCATTTCCTAGTCCTCTTATCCTTTGTTCCTAATACCCAAGCCCTACTCATTTTACAAGCCCCCTTCATCCATGCAGACTTCCTTGATAGCTCCTGAACTTTCTGGTTTGCTCTATTTTCCCAGAATAAGAGTTCTATGTGGGCATATATCTTGTCTGTCTGGTTTACTGCTCCATCCCCACTGCTTAGAGCAAAGCATTTTTTTTTTTTTTTGGAAAAAAGGGAAAGAAGGAAGGAAGGAAGGAGGAAGGAAGGAAGAAGGAAGCAGACCTCCCAGCCCTGGGACCTTGTGATTTCCTACTCTTTGTTCTTCCTTATTGTTCATGCATTGGTCTGGTCTACATTACATAAGAGGTAAGAGAAGGGAGAAAAATCTCTATTGCTCAAAGTGATCAGAGGTGGCTTCCTGTCAGATACAGAACTTACCACAAGTATACCAATTTTCACAGTGCCAGACACTACGTCCAGTGGTAACCAAGATGCACACAGGGTCCCTGACGTGAGTGAGGTTACAACCCAGAAATCAAGAGTACTTGGGATAATGAGAGAAGTGGGCAGACATCCAGCTGGTATGCACTGCTCAAGCTGTATTGGTCGTTAAGACACTAAAATAATTCCATACTCGTTGTAAAAGAGCTATTACCTTGCACTTCTCCAGGGGCCCCTCTGTAACCCAAGCTGCCCTGGGCCATCTTCTAAGAGTCCCAGAACCCCCCCACAGCCCAACAACTGAAGGGTTAACACTTCGCAGAGCAGGGCCCCGGTGCTGTAACTGACTGGCATTTGTTCTAATTACCTGGTGCTCCTGTCACAGAGGTCATTAAATATTTTGAATATCATCTCTGGTGAAAGGACACTGGGACATCAGGGTGGGTCCATCACGTGTGGGCTCAGCCCTGTCTGCTGAATGAATCGTCTGCAAGAACCACAAAAGGGGATGATTCAGAACCGGCACTTGCCCGGGAGATGCTCAGCAGAAGGGATATGGCTCTTCAGTCATTGCCAAGAAGGTGAGAAAAAAGTTAAGGACCCCACCTTGAGGAAGGGGTCCAAGCCCTGGGGTTGACACTCACTGGAAATTTCCTTAGTGTGGCCTCAAGTCCTTGACAAGCTGGCTGCATCTTAGACTTCCCACCCCAGGATGCAGCTTGTTTTAAACCCTGGGTCAAGTCTTTCTAGAATTTTTACGTACTGGTTATCACAGGATATTCTCCTCACCTTTGAGTTCTTGCTCCCAGATGGAGAGGAGGTTTTAAAAAAAGCAAACAAAATACTTGGGGAAAGCCAAACTTTTGGAGCCTTTATTTCATTTTTGTATCAATGTCAATGTTCTGCTTGTGATATTATTGCAAGATGTTACCATTGGGGGAACCTGGCAAAGTGTACAAGTGACCTCTGAATGATTTCTTATAACTGGATGTGAATCTACGATGATCTCAATAACAATTAAAGTTTAAAAAAAAACCTTGAACCTAACAGATTCCTCTCACACTGAGGTCCTTTATATACTGAGCAGTAGGCGGGAGAAGGTGGAAGGATAGGGCAGACTAGAGGTCCTGCTGCTAAAAAGGCAAAAGGTCTTTGGCAGCTCTCAGAGCAACCCCAGCCTGAAGGCTCAGACCCCAGGACTGATGTCTCATTTACTAGGACCACCAGCTCTGTGGCACCTCCAGAGTCCTCACAAGGAATATCAGTTGTTTGGTTTGCCCAACAACACTTTCATCCCAAACTGCTTCTATTGGTGAATTCCACTTTTTCCATTCTATGTGCTCTGGAGGGGCTGCCAATCACACTGCACTACACCATGGATGAAACAGTGGGCATATGACACAAGCCTGGCTAATCATTGCCCAGGGCTGGATTTGCGCCCAGAGCTGGGTCAACCAGAGACCATCACACATTTCTTTTTCCTCCAAGGCTAGCTGGAGAAGCACTCTTTCTTTTGATTAGATGATGTTAAGCCCAGAGCTGGATAAGCAATGCCTACTCTCCCTGCCCTGCAAGGAGAGAGCCCATCAGTGCTAGGAGAGACTGAGGCCAACACATGGAGACAATCTAAGGAAGAAGAGATCCAGGGAGAAGTACAGAGAGACAGAGAGAGAGCAGCTTCACACGAGCCTCTGGAGCCATCTGCTTACATGAGACAATTCATCCTTTGTGCTTGAGCCATCTCGAGTTGGGTTTCCATCACTAACCCACGCCTTAACCTTTCATGAACTGGGCCTGTGGATTTAAGACCTCTAGGCTCCAGCCCACACCCCTGGGTGGTTGGCCCTGGGGAAAACCCCACCAATTCCTTCCCCAAGACCCTGATACTGAGAGCAGAGACATGTTTCTAACAGTGACAGAGCATTAGTCCCAAGGATGATGAACAACTTGAGGTGCAGAAGGGCCACGCTGGGCCAAGGTGCAGCAGCCAACTCTCCTGGACAGGGAGATCTTGAGCTGAGATCCTTGCAGTCCCTCTGCTGAGGCAGCTGGCTCTTCCAAAAGATTAATATTGTTTACATGAGCTATTAGTCTCGATGCAAGAAAAGAGGAGCCTGGGAGAGGAGAGGTTTTGATGTAAACAACTCCAGTTCTATCTCAGGGTATAAGTTCCTGCTTCAGACACTCAATTCAGGGATGGTTTGCCAAGTCACAACATCCTGGGAACTGTGGGAATGAAAAAATGAGCAAGACCTCGATCTTTCCTTCAGAACTTGGGCTGTTTGGGAAGACAAGCATCATCTCATCTAAGAGGATGGCAATGAGGTTATAAGCAGGGCTCTGGAATCAGAAAGTCTGGATTCAAAATTCCAGCTTGTCTCAACCTATGAGCGGCCAAGAGGCAGACATAGACATCAGATGCATTTCTTTAGCAAGCAAACTAGCCTCTAAGGTTTTGGTGCTTCTGTTTTCTTCTCAGAAAAATGAGGCAACAGCAATGCTTACCTCAGGGACATGGTGAGGATTAAATTGGATAAAACATGTAAAATCCTTGGCAGGCAGTACGTGTTTGCTAAATGCTACCTGTGTTGTCATCATCATCATCATCATCGGTCATTATTATTGTCATTATCACCAATACTGCAATGAGGACTTTGGAATAAGCCATGAAGGTGGTCTAAGTTGTACAGGAAATAGGAGGAAAGAGCTTAACTGGGGATCCAGAGAGGCTTTCTGGAAGAGCTGGCACTCGAGCTGGACCTTAACGAGTAAGTGGGGGTGGTGGGGAGGATGTTTTCAGAGCTACAAGGCCACCAAGCATGAAGAACTAAAGCAAGACTCATTCCTGCTGCTCTGACCTCCTAGGCTTCAGTGCAGACCACCCCGTAGAAACAAGGGAGGTGCCCAAGCATCCAGGAACCCAAGAGCTGAGCCACATCGTTGCACATGATCATGTCCTTGCTGCAGAGCCATCGTGGGTCCGGGAGGCTAGGACCATGCTAACAAGAACTCACGTCTCTTCCAAGACTCCTGAGGTAGGAAGCCTGCCATCTCCTCTCTCTGGGCCAGAACTTCAAGCCCCCTAGAGCTTGTGCTTCCCAAGCCTGTTGTCCAGTGGGGCTCATTGCCCAGCCTGGGCAGACCCAGCCAAGCACAGCCCTAAGAGTGATGCCTGGCAAGTGGCCAGGTCTCTGCACAAAGATTATGAATAAATGAATTGCCTGAGCATTTTCTTGTCTCATTCAACCCTAAACTATCACCTCCATGAGTGTGTGAGATACATGAAGTCTTGGCTGGCTTATAAAATGTCTGATTTCATCCTACATGTGGACAGGCAGGAGCCCAGAAATGGTTATCAATTCCTCCAGGAATATACTTTCTCCTCTGGGTTTTCCCTTCCTTGGGCCTTAGGAGTCTATCCAAAGAGGTCTCACTCAGTCATATGGTTCTAGGAACAATTAGAAAGCATTTCTTATCAGAGAAAGTCTTAGGTAGTGCCAACTGGCCTCTAGAGAAGGATCCATTCCCCACCCTCGATCCACGTGGCTCAGGTGTGGCTAACACTAATATCACAGGTGGGCATTTAACCCAGGCTTAACCCATTACCACATCCCATCTCCCTGGCCACAGTGATCCATTCAGGGGTGAGCCGAAGTTCTCAACTAGTCCAATTTGGGCAAAATCTGAAACTTTTGATAGGATTATTGGAAGTAGAAGTTCTCTTTCCACAGAAGTGGGCCCATGACTGACAGCAGCTATTTTGGTTCCTCATGAGGTGAACCCACCTTCCTCATAAGGATGAAGCCCATGCAGGAGGGCAGAGCTGGGATATGAGCAATGAGCATTTGAGCAGCTGAAGTCAGCCATGCCTGAAGCCAACCCAATCAGGTAACAATAAAGTCTCTTTTTTGCTTTAACCAATTTAAGTTGGGTTGTCTGTCACTTGTGTCTGAGAGTCCTCATGACACACATGGGACAGCAGGAACACTAGCTCATATGTCCGAGAAAACCTTGCCATGGACCCCTGGAGATCAAAGAGTTTGTCCCTGGGAACTTGTCTTTTCTGCTCATTCAACAAATATTTATTGAGCCCCAGAGAAGAGAACTGAGAAATTTGATCTCCAAAATTATAAGCATGATTGATGCATTGCTTATCTGGGGTAATTGGGGCTAGGTATCCTGGGAGGTGGGCAGTGAACGGGACCTGAAGAGGTGGAGAGATGCACAGTGTCCAGGACACAAGCATGTGAGGGTCTTGGGTTCTGGGTACCAGCTCTGTCACTCACCTGCTGCATGATCTTCCTGGAAAGGCACTTTGAACTCTCTGGCCCTCAGTTCTTCTACCTTTAAAATGAGTATTTAATATCTGTCCTACTGAAGCCACCTGGTTGTTGTCCAAACAAACAAAAAAAAAGGTACTTCAATTTGTTAAAAGCAATATATATTTGAATGAAAGAAAATCACTTTATAAACCGATACGAGGCATTTTAGCTTCTGGCCAAGATAAAGTAACAGAGACCAGATTTATCCTCCCACCTTAAACAACTTAAAGTCCAGACAAAATATAGGAAACAATGGTTTTCAGACATTGCATTACAGGTGGTGCAGGATTCCCGAGAAAGGGGAAGTAAACAAAGCGAGCCCTTATACTGCTGGTGAACTGCCTGAATTGAGTTTCCAGGATGCTGCGCAGGGAGAGGGGCACCCAAAGCAGAGCCTGGTGGTCTCTCTGAGTTGAAGAGATACAATTGTAGACAAAAGAGCTAGGGTTTTCAGGACAGCATATCCCAGAGGGGAGATCTGCACAGAGGGCACTCTGGGGATTTTCCCTCTAGAAGTCAGCAGAGTACTGCACGGCATGTACATGTAGGGAGACAGTCCAAGGCTGGGGAAAGAACCTGTGGAAATGAACAAGAAGAATAACTTCTAGAGCTCCAACAGCACTGAAAAAGGTCACATTCCTAAAAGCCAGGATAGAGAAATCTCATAAAACACAGGGCATCAGGTGTAGTACTCAGAAGGACACTGCCTCATTTGTAAGGTCAAATTAGCTCTACGCTACAGACTTGTATGGTCCAAGCCCAACAAAGCGTAAAGCAAGCCTCAACAGGATCGAACTGTTTGTGTGGAACTTAAATAAGTCTCAGAACAAAGCTCAAAAATATTTAAGGATATTTTAAAACTTCAGCACACAAGGTAAAATTCCCAGTGTCTGACATTCTGTTAAAATTATCAGATGTGCAAAGAGTCAGGAAAATACAACCAATGATGAAAAGAAAAATCAACAGAAACAGATCCAAAAGTTACATAGATAATATAGGTGGTAGACAAGGACATGAAAATATTTAACACGCATATATTCCATATGCTCAAGAAGGTAGAAACAAACAAAAACATATTCAGGACAAACACAGATAATTTAAAAAGACCCAAACTGAGTTTCCAGAGATGAAAAATACAGTATCTGAGATGGGGGAGAAGAAACAAAACACTGGCAGGAATTAAATCGACATGAAGGAAGTAAGGAACATCCCAGTTTGGGTACTTTGCAAAGGCTGAATGAAAGCAAACTGTCTGGGTATGAGAGGTGGGATTGTAAATTCAGAGCAGCTGCCCAGAATGTAGTGGGTCTTTATAAAAATTATCTAAAGGCACCTCAGCTAGGAGAACTATTATAAAAGGAATTATTTTACAATGCACTCCTTCGTGAGGGCTGACATAGCTCTGAGCTAGGACTACATGGTGTGGTGGGGAACAAAGCATCAGCGACATTTTTGGTCCATGTGTCCATCAGCCATGCACCTTGTTTCAGGCCATGATCTGCACAGCCACATCACACACAGTGGTCCAGTCTAAATCAGGGAAAATAAAGGAGAAAGAATAACACAGCATCATGGACTGGCGCTTTCTTACAGACACAATTCCAGCTCTGCCTGAGAGCTATTTTACTTGCTTTTAAGAACCAGCAGAAAACCAACCAGCTAATGGCTCCTTCCTCCCTCTATTGTGATCTCCTTTCCCCTCTGCCCTTCGCTTTTCCATCATCTGGGAGTTGATCTCACACTGGCCAAAGGCAATTACATGGACAGCCCCCTGACAGTAGGAGAGATGGCTGAAGGGGCTTCTCAGCTCTGTGGTTAACCAGTGGACAGGATCCCCCATAGTAGCCACCACCAAAATTTAAATGCTGAAACAATATATCCTGAAAACAGCTTGATGTAACCCCCCATGTAAATCAATGGTTTAAAAATACGTAAGTAGAAAAACCTTCAACCTGCTACTGGGACCCCCAACAACACCAAGGGGTTGCTCAGAGTCTACCCAAAGAATCTACTCACTTCACACTTGCCAAGAAGACACCTCCTTCCGATTCTATTCAGCCTGATATCCCCAGGGAATATTCAGAACCCGAGAGACAGAAACAATATAAAGATAGTAATTTCTCTCTGAAACAACAATTTGTATTTTCATATCTTTGATACACAGTCTAATACTCAAATCAATAGGCCAATGGAGATTCACCCAGAGCAAGTTTAATAAGAAAAATAGTTTAAAAAAAAGATTTGGAAATCTAGAGCTATATTACTTGCAGGTGTGTTGGATTGTGGGGGTGTGGTTAAGCTGGTGCTGTCTTTTTCCCCTAGTGTAATAAAAGAGAAAAGCTAAACCTCTGAGTTGATTATAATCACATAGAAATGAGAGCTTCTGGCTGCTTTGTGCTCCCCTTCTCCTCTCCTACCCTTTCCCCAATCAATACAGCAAGTTTTGTCTTCTCTGATGAAAACTCAACTTTCTGGCTGTTTTTGCAGTTTAGGCTTCCTCATGTCTGATCTGGGTTTTCAGGCAGGCAAATCAGCTTCCAGATTTGGGGCATAAGTTTGGAAAACCCAAAGCAAATGCCTGTTCCAGAAGGTGGGTAGGAAATTTTGATAAAAAACAAGACCCATCAAACAGAATCTCGATAGTGTTGAGAAAGTCCCAAGAGGTCAGGCAGCAGGTGGACACTTGATCTTATGACCCCTTTCCTTGTCCCATGACGGTGTCTTCTCCTTCATGGTGCTACTACTTAAGTGTAGGATCCCTTTTGATCTCTGGTGAGACCACACTTAGAAACTGTTGGGTTACGGCCTCAGCTGCCGTGTTTCTGGAAGAACATAAGGGCAGAATGCATAACTGTATATTGGAGGCAATTTTGCTCACTTTCCCAGGTGGCTGCAGAGCTGGGTCTTGGTTAAGATTTATTACTCTCCTGAGACTGACAGAGCCACACACAACAGCCACAGCTTTATTTATGGACTTTCTCCCCTGGCCAGAAAGAAAACAGTAAAACCCTCGCTCCTGCCAGGTAAAGAGAAGGAAAGTCAACCCTTGGGACCCCATCCTGGGCACCTAGGAGGTCTGCCTCCGTCTTTCTCCACCTGCCCACAGATGTTCGCTGCTCCCTCCCCCCCTCCCCCCTACCTGCTGTCACATCCCAGCTCTCCTGGGTCACCAGGCTTTAATTTGGGCTGATCTCTACTCCTGACTCAGGTAGGTGTGGGGGTGATAAATCAAAATGAGGACACAAGCTGTCAGTGATAAAACAGGAGAGACTTGTCAGTCTAATCAACTTTATTAGCAGCAAGTCACAGGAGAGTCTCCAGCAGCTTTTCCTCCCCTTTTCCTGATGCCTCCCTTTAGTCTCCGTGAAGTTGCCAGCAAAGCAGATACAACCAAGTTGGAGCTGAATTTGCAATGAGGAGGTGGGGGCGGGAGGCTCCGTGTGGCACCCCAGGGGACAGCCACAAATACCGCGGTCATCAGGGCAGACAAGGATGAAGGCAGCAACCTGGCTTCTTCAGAGGGTCTCCTCCCCCTGTGGATGGGGAAACTGTACCATTTAGAGCCCCATTTTATGCCATCCAAAATCCTGCAGCTGGATGAGATGGAAAGACCCCATCTAAGCCAACTTTTTGCTTTGGGGCAGGGGAAGGTCTTTAACAAGCTCTTCCCAGACCTGAGGGAGAGTGTATGTGAAGGAGAAAAGTGGCTTTGATATCTGGTGGCTCTGTAGCTCCTGGTTTTAGCGCTTGCTGAGGCCATGCTTCTTGCACTGAGATCTCCTACCTGGGTCCTCAGGATATAGCTCCTCCTTTTTGCTTTCGTAACTTGAGTGGTTTCTGTTTCTTGCAACCGCAGCAGTCCTGACTGATAGTATATGAAAATACAGCATTTTGCAACAAGCATATGCTGAAAAAATCTACTATATATATACATACACACACACACAATGGACTGTTACTCAGCCATAAAAAAGAATTAAATATTGTCATGTACAGCAACAAGTATGGATGTAGAGATTATCATACTAAGTGAAGTAAGACAGAGAAAGACAAATATTGTATGATATCACTTACTGTGGAATCTAAAAAATAATACAAATGAACTTACAAAACAGACTCACAGACATAGAAAACAAACTAATGGTTACCCAAGGGGAAAGGAAGGAGGAGAGAGAAATTAGAAGTGTGGGATTAACAGATAAAAACTACTATATACAAAATAGATTTAAAAAAACAAGAATTTACTGTATAGCACAGGAAACTATATTCAGTATCTTACAATAACCTATAATGGAAATGAATCTGAAAAAATATATATGTATAACTGAATCATTTTTCTGTATACCTGAAACTAGCATAACATTGTAAATCAACTGTACTTCTATTTAAAAAAAAAAAAAAAGCTTCTTCTTACAGGCAGAATTATCTCATTAAAATTCACAGCAGATCTTTTCATGCTCTGATTTGTTCCAATGGCTTCTCAAGTCCAATCTGAATAAAACCCCAACTCCCTACCTCAGTTTAAGGCCCTGCATGCTCTGGTCTGGCTCCCTCACTGAACTCATCTCCTTTCATCCTCTGTGCCTCCTGTCGGCCCCGCAAACGCACCAGGACTGCTGCAGATCAGAACCCTCTGCCTGGACAGCTCCTCCTCCAGCTCTTCATATGGCTGCCCCTCTTCTGGTTCAGGTCTCCAGAAAGTCACAGCTGGCCTGTTTCAGCGTCTTCAAACTCCACAACCAGTAGTATTTATTTAATAGGTTTTCCATTTATACTTATCTGAAACAATATTCTTTTTTTAAATGTCTTCTCTCCTTCCCCCTGAACTGAAATAAAATCCATGCGGGCAAGATCTTGTCTCCCCACTCACTGCTATGATCCTATCACCAAGATGAGTGTCTGGCTTACAGAAGCTGTTCAATAAATTCTGCTGTCCAAGCAGCTGACCAGCATTCCACAGGACAGACTTAGGACAGTACTGAGCAAAGTCACCTCAAAGGTCTCCAGCAGCTCCCAGAATGATGCTTTTGCTTGTCCAGCCTGATTTGCTCTCTCCTCTGCCAAAGATGCACCCCGCAAAAGGGAGAAAACTTGGTCTTCCCTTTGTAACTTCCTGAAATCTACACAGCCAATCTATGTCAGGGCTGGGAATTTGAATTCCACTCTGCCAGATCTGAGAAGCTGTGAAGGGGAGGAGAGACAGGAGAAAAAAGTTGGCTGAGTCTGATCATTAAGGAAAGTGGAATCACCATGAAGCTGATGAAACTCCTGGGTCCTCACACACACCGGCCTCTTCCAAGGCCCCGGGAGAGGCACTACCGATGGTTTACACGCTCATATGTTTTTGTAAGATTTGCAAAAGATATTTGAACCATATCAGTTACAGTGGCTGTTTCTTCCCCTGCAACATGCTCCCATCAGGCAGGGTTGGCGAGCTGCAGGCGTTCGATCTGGCTAAGGAGAGGCTGGAGCTACATTTAGAATGAATATAGTGAGAAGACAGATATCGTTTCCAGTTAATTCCATGTAGCATTAAGCTATGGCCAGCTGTTCTAGCATGGGAATGGCATCCAGGAATATTCCTCCTCTGACTCCTACCAACTAACCTTACATCACCGTGTGCAGATACAAGGCCAGGGGTTGTATCACAAGAAGAACATGTCCAGTGTGCTCAATGCCAGAAGTGAGGGAGTGGACAGAGCTAGAAGCTGGTCTGTGGGACATGGTTCTAATCCTCGGCACGGAATGTGGAATATGAAGGCGTTGGTCCTCACCATTTGGACATTTCCATTCTTCCAATTCTCCCTGGAGCAATCATGTTACCTAATCATTGTCATATAAAGAGGCAATCATAAACAAGTTTCTTCTGTACAGCACAGGCAACTATATTCAATATCTTGTAGTCACCTATAGTGAAAAAGAATATGAAAATGAATATTTGTATGTATATGTATGACTGAAACATTGTGCTGTACCCCAGAAATTGACACATTGTAACTGACTATATTTCAATTTTTAAAAAAGTGACAGAAAAGGGGCAAAGATATGAAGCCAAAACATGTAGAGATAAAAAAGTATTTTAGAGCTATGCCAGCAGTTAATTCAAACGTTGTTACTGTTCTCATTTTTCTGATATTTGTGGGGCTTGTCAGTGTTTCAAGTTTTCTTATTCATTATAGGGTTTTTCCCCACTATAAATCAGTCTTCACTTTCATACATAAATTTGTTTTCCTTTTTTCTTTAAGAGCATCCCTAAGTGCATAAGCTTCCCTTTGGAGTTCATCCCCACACCTGATTATCAGCTCCACTGGGACTTGGATGCCGAGGCTGCGGGGGGCGGCTGAAGGGTGTGAGGGCTTTGGGGTGGGGTCCTGGGCCCAGAGTTCTGTTCTGGCCCAAACCAGTCCTGGTTTGCACTGACTAGAACAGCTGCTGTCCCTCCTCCAACACTCAGATCCTCATCCCTCCAGCCCTCATTTTGAGCTGAAGCCAAATGATTTCCTGTGTTTTCTCTGTTTATCAGCTTTCTATTACCATGATGGCCCATGGCCCGAGCCACCCACTCAATAAAACAAAGCAAACAAACTCCCACAAACCCACTAACAGCTCTAAGCTCACAGGCCTGGTGTCACTTCCTAATTAACAAGTCATCCTCAGCCAACCCGATGACGTGCCTGCCATCCCTTCTGGATTTGTGGGCAAACAAATCATCCCCGGGCCTCGGGCAGTAGCTCCTGGGCGGGGAGGACGGAGGATGTGAGAGGGGCTCTTTGCTGCGGCTTCCTCCTGGCCTCTTCCCTGCCCCTCTTCTGTCTGCAGCTAGCAGGCTTGCAGGGCTGCCTGTTTTCAGGCTGCCAAGGCAAAGGCGACTGGACTGTGGCCCTGGGAAGCCCTTTTCCCTGCAGCTTCACAGTTCATCCTTTCCTCTTGCTCCACTTCTCAGCACTGAGGCTCTAAAATGGGAAGCAGCTCCACCATGAGCTCTATTCATGCAGACAACATGAAGGCAACCTCTTCATGGCAGTTAGATCACAGACAGTGTCCTGCCCCTTCCAGAACATCCTTCCAACAGGCTGGGGAAGGAAGCTCAGGGACCTCAGGGAGAGAAGGAAAGGTGTCCCGCCTTCCCTGGAGGCATGGGGATGCTCCCAAGTACTTAACTTGCCTCCCTTCCCATCACAACTCCCTGCTTATCATCAGCTCTGCATTCTTGGACAAATCACTCCCCATCCCTGGGCCTTTGCCTCCTCATCTGTGACAGGAGAAAGAAGTAGGAGTCATTTGAGGTCTCATAGGCCTTGTTCTCACACCAAATCTGGCCAGCAGAGGTTTTGAAGACTCCACACAATGCTATCTTCTTTTTGTTTTTGGATTAGTTGCTGGCACTTTCAAAATGTGGAAATATCATTTTTTAATGTAGATTTCAGGCTGCTTTCAAAATATTCGTATCTGGCCTCATGGAGCCCACATTCCCTTATAGTAACAATTAAGAAGAGAAGCTGCTCCCAAGAGATGAGGCACGTTCTCTCCAGTTTGCCACAGTCCCCACCACTCCACGTCACCTACCCAACACACTACTCATGAAAGTAATTTATGTGACCCTTGAAGGCATATCAGTTTGTGATGACGGTTCTTTTTGTTTGTTTGTTTGTTTGTTTGTTTACTATCCTGTAGTTTTCATTTTGCATTCCTTATGAATACTCACAGCTCATTCTGCAAGTGTTTATTGTCTCTTTCTTGTGGTCCTGGTCCCAGGCTAGGAACTGAGGGACGCATCCAGAGTGAAATGTGGCTCTACCTTGAAGCCCCTAAAGTTTAGTTCTGGGGACACTGGGACTGGCTAGATAAGAATCCATGCTGATGCAGGAAGCTTTTTTCTCCAATGTGGGGAAACAGGAGACCAGTTTAAACTTTCTCTCTGCTTGCCCTGGAATAACCATATGACTAACACTTATGTGGCGCATGGCCCAGGACACTTTCCTAGCTATTTGACCTTTGAGTCCTTACCACAATCTAGAGAGGTAGATACTATTTCTGGGTGCTCACAGATGCTGAATGCTTGTGTCCCTCCCTAATTTTTATTTTGAAAACTTAAAGCCGAAGATAACGGTATTAGGAGGTGAAGAATTTGGGGGTGATTGGGTCATGAGGGTAAGCCCTCTTGAATAGTATTAAGGCTCTTATAAAAAGAGGCCCCAGAGAGCTGGCTCATCCCTTGCACTATGTGAGGACACAATAAGACATCTGCAATCTGGAGGAGAGTTCTCACCAGAACTTGATCGTGCTGGTGCTCTGATCTCAGACTCCCAGCCTCCAAAACGGTGAGAAATAAATTCCCATTGTTTATAAGCCACCCAGCCTCTGGTATTTTGTTATAGCAAATGGACTAAGACAGAAGTCAAGTCAAGACTTGCTGCAGTTCTCCACGCATTATGTACTTAATGCTCGGCACAAACACCCCAGACATAATCTTAAAACTTGGCACCTGCCATTCTGAATTTTTGCAGTGCGGTGCCCACCACACCCCTCACCCTGGTAACTGGTCTCTGAGCTCCAGGAAACAGCCCTGGTCCACAGCCTCAGGAGATACCGGAGAAGTGCCGCAGCACAGGCAGAACAGAGAGTTAGTTCTCTGCACGGCCCCTGCCTCTTAACTCCCTATTTTCCCCCAGGTTTGCCTGTATCACCAACCAGCCTTTGCAAAGGGCAGTAGCCAAGCCCAGGCTTCTGACTTCCTATGGTCCAGTGAGCATCCAACTTGGCAGTTCCTCCCTGGGTGTGTGTATGTGGAGGGACAGTTGAATTCCAGTCTCATTTTGGATTCATCAGAGAATAAGGGTCCAGGCTTATTGTGAATGACAGTCTCCCAGTTTAGAGAAACGATCAAACTGATCTTAACAAATTGTAGAAGATGTGGGTTCAGGTCTGCAGGTCTCAACATCTCTCTTCCTCAGAGGACATGATTCTGAGTTCTCTTTCTAGGCTCCATGCCAAGGGGCAGAAGCCTGCTTGACCCTTGGTGACTGCCACAAACGGGGACAGAGGATGGCAGATGACCCCCTGACAGTCTGTCAAGAATGCTGCATGCTGGACCACACCTTCACAGACACGTACGACTGTCTTCTTGTTACAAGCTTCTCCCTGGTTGAAAGTCATCCTGTGATTTAACTGACAGGCTGTTGAGATTGTTTCCTTTGGCTTTGGCATAGAGAGGAAATGTGAATCCAATGTGATGTGAGTGAAAGGAATCCATCAGATCTGCTGCCTGGGGTCTTTCTAACTGGGCAGGACATAGGAGACAGATCCTGTTAGGGACCCAAGGTTATTCAGCTGGTGGACAGAATGGCCAAGATGCAGAGCAAGGCCCTTGGACCCCAAATCAGGTGTTGCTTTTCTCTATCACTCTGTCTCATGCATCACTTCTATCTGCATGTTCCCCTGGGTGCCTGAGATCTCGTATCTTAGCACATTCCCATCACCCACCTGAGCTGCCTTCATCAGGGCCCCAGATACCAGACCTTTTCTTTCCCATCCTCTGCCCCATCAAAATGGACACATGCTGACTCACTTCTTGGTGCTAATGGCTAAAGATACCACAACCTACTACTCATTCAGAGAGTCACATTTTTCCAAATCTTTTCCCATCTTTCCCACATTGTATAGGCCAGAGGTAGATGCCAGTCAAAGAGATGGATGAGATAAGGTGAGGCAGGAAGGTTTCACCAAGCCCGGGACTGGAGGGGACCATGAAATATGCTCAGGTCCTACCCAGTGCATGACCCCTCATAGGTACTCAGTGCATTCTTGTTGGATGAGTAAACCAATAAACAAATGAGCCAAGAGCTGGGGTGAAGACTTGGGAGGAATGCTGGCAAGTACCAAATCCAGCAAACAATATAGTAAAGCAGGGAGGATGGAGCAAAGACAGATACAGAACTTCAGGATCCATGGTGGGGAGATGCTGTGGTTGCCCAGCTACCATGTCCCCTTCCTCTGGTAACAGATCTTTGATTTTCCCTCTGCCTCCCTGCATGCAGCCTGAGAGATCCTGGCAATGCTGGACACGTCACCTTACCCCTACCAGGCCAGTTAGTTCCTCCCCCTCATGAGAACTTGAGCCTTGAGCAGAGTGACACAAAGACAGAAAACGCCGGCTGCTGATTCATCCCATCAGAGGTGCCTGGAACAGGCTGCCCGTGGCTTCTGGTTGCTTTGTCCACAGAACTGGCCTAGATCTGTCTCCTCCAAGCTCTGTGCACAAGCTCTTCTTATGAGTAACCCCCTATCCTTTTAATAAATTTCTGGTGTTTAATTAAGATCAGCCAGAGTTATTTCTGTCACTGGCAACCAGAAAATCCTAAATCATACAAAATCAAAGATCAAGAAGCTTGGAGGTGGCAGGGTCTTGGGTAGTTTTCTAGATATCCCCGGGAAATTGTGGCTTGCCATGTAGTCATTGGTGACCTAATGTGTGAGAGAATTTGCAGCAAAACAATAGCAGTATGTCCCTCCCCAAGTGTTGCTCATAAAATGCTGAGTCAGCAGGATGGGACAGTCCTTGAGAGCTCTGTCCTGGACATATGTGTCTCCAATCTCAAAGCATCAAGCCCACCACCACTGGGCTCCAATTCTCTTAGAAGGGGGCCTGGGATACTTAAGGGGCAGTTCTGATGAGACAAAATGCATTCAGCACATTGAGTACGATTACAGATTTTCCCTCTGCTTCCACCAAAGGCTGACAGTCCAGCCAACAAGACAAACAGGTTGATATAAGAATCTACTTGACAGGTTTCTCCAGGAAATTCTCTCTCTGGCTCACTCTTTATCAAGTAAAATCCTCCCACACCTTTGTCAGACAGAGTTTTTTAAGAGCATTGCTGCTTCACTGACCAACTCTGAAGTTTTGAGAAAGACCAAGACAGACAGATGGAGAAAGAGGGAGGGAAGGGAGATGGGGGTAGAATGGGGAAGGGCAGGTGATAAGGGGAAGGGTCACATCAGGTCTCCTCTGATGATGGACTGGACAGGAAGGGCACTGGAGAAGTGATTCAGTTGGACAGGGAAGAGAGGCCTGCTCCCCTAATGAGCTGAAGTCATAGCAGAGCCCTAGAATCATGAGGTGCATTCATTTGGGTTTTTTGGCTTCCAGAGCCAGAGTCATGTTCCAGCCCCCTCAAAGAGGTTACATAGCTTCATGTTAGGATACAGGGCAGAGTAGGTTACGCTGGCCAGCCCCACTCCAGGACCCAAGACAGACAGAAAGGGGCTGGTGGGAGCAACTCAGTCCCCTGGACCTCGTGTTCCCCCCTCACCTGGCCCATCCTTTACTCTCTCCCACTGTGCGGATTCATCTGCTCTCAGCTCGGCTGCCCCCATTTCCACCACCACCTTTTATCTTCTCTTTGTCTCCTCTTCCCTTGTGCCTTCCACTCCCTTCCCTCTCTGGCTCTTTGTCACCGGCCTCACCTCCTTCTCCAACTCCTCCATCTCTAGAGTCAAGCTCCCAAGTCCTCCAAAGGGAGGACATGACAGGTACAGCCAATTGCCATGCAGGACAGGAAGCCCTGGCAGGCAGAGCTTTCACACCAAACTTTTCTCTGCTTGCTGGCCTGCCTGGGGATTGGCTGACCCGGCTGCGCCAACCTGCTGTGGCCAGGTAGCAGGGTCATGTGGACTAGAGCAGGTCAGCTCACTGGAGATGACCCTCCAAGGGAAGCAAGGTAGGGCTGTCAGGAGCTGTGCACCTGGGGGACAGTGTGTCCCACCTGTCTGTTGTTGTAGCAGAGATTCCTGAAGGTTCCACCCAGTGGGCCTCTCTCACACACCAGGGACAAGAGGGCCAGTGATCATTTAACAAAGTAGTCTGAACACACAAAAAAGAGCTGGTCATCTGAGATCTCAGAATCTTTAAAGGCCAAAAGGACCAGTCAGGCAAATGGGGCATTTGGACCCTGCAGATTGGATGAGAGGGAGAGTCCAGGCTGGAGCTTCTGCTCTAAGCAGACAGTGAGAAGAGGCTTCAGTCTTTTGACTCTAGGTCTTTGGTCTTTGTTTCTAAAATGGGATAATTAGAGTATTAACCATGCAGGAAGAATAGGTAAGATCACACGTGGATGGTCCTGCTCAAGGGTTGTAGCACAACAAAGTCTTCATATGGTTAGCCTTTTTAAAGTGGTTTTTATCCATAATAAAATGATTTTTATTTAAGATTTAAGATATTTAGTAAGATAGTGATTGCAGCCACTGTGGAAAACAGTATGAAGGTTTCTCAAAAAATTAAGAATAAAACTACCATATGACCCAACTATTCCACTGAGTATTTAACCAAAGAACACAGAAATACAAGTTTAAAAAGATATATGCACCCTATGTTCATTGTAATATTATGTTCAATAGCCAAGATACGCAAACAACCTATGTGTCCATTGATGAATGAGCAGATAAAGACATGGTGTATATGCACAATGGAATACTACTCAGCCATGAAAATGAATGAAATCTTGCCATTTGTGGCAACGTGGATGGACGTCAAAGGTATTACGTTAAGTGAAATAAGTCAGATCTCTAAATTTCACACAAATGTGGAATCTAAAAAAACAAAACAAGTTAACAAACTAAAACAAAGACAAGCTCACAGACACAGAGGTCAGATTAGTGGTTACCAGAAGGGAGGGTGGTGGGACAGTGGGTGAAATGGGTGAAGGGGGTCGACTGTATGGTGAGGGATGGTAACTAGATCTGCAGTGGAGATCACACTGTAGGGCACAAGGAGGTCAAATTACAATGCCATACACCTGAAATTTATACAATAAAATAATGCTAATAAGATGGTGGTTATTACTATCAGCCAGACCCATCTCCCAGAAGAACAGATCTGAGCAGAATGAGAGGAGGCTCAGAAAGTGACTCTGCCCAGGATAACAAACTGCCATCCCGTGCTTCCCTTTGTTTCACCGACAGATCCCCTGGTTAGGGGCATATGAAAGAGCTTATAACAAGAGTCACTTGGAGAATTATTAACCTGTTTTCAACTGTTGCAATAGTAGTGCTCTTCCTCCTCAGTTGCCTGAAGCCAAGTTGGCCGACCTCTGGGGTAGGACTTTTCCACTGCAGTGTCAAAAGCATTCTCCTGGAAAAGGAGCTGCCTCCCCTACAGGAAAAGCACGATGTGGGGCCTGGGGTCCCTCCCACCAGGCTAAGTCGTATTCCCTCCTCCCTTCTGCCTGGACCGGAAGATGGCCATCACTGATGGGTACCGAGCAGGGGGATGGTGAGTGGGTGGCGGGAACCCTGGCAGCAAAACTGGCAGCTCCTCATGGTGGAAGAGATTTTTAGATGACTTGTTGGCATCCCTGATGTGGAGGAAAGTCACTCTTCCCCTTGCCCAATGCTGTCACTGGTCCTCATTTAAGGAGGACCATCTTTGATTCTTTACTCCTACTCTTAACCATCTCCAAAGAAAAGCATCTCCCTCAAGATGGTCTCCATGAAACCTAGTCCTTTTCTTCTTTCCTTAAACTGGTCTCTCCCCTTCTTTCTCTCTTTCCCTGTCCTTTAATGTCCCTTGGTTTTTAACTGAGTTGACTGGTCTGCACTCCTCACAGAGTCATAGAATCCAAGAGCAAGGCCTTTGTGTGCATAAGGGAAGTGTGAGGTCCAAAGAGGGGAAGGAACTTGCCAAGACCATGCAGTAAGTAGTAACAGAAATGGGGAAGACTGAGGTCTCTAGGTAGGGCCCCAATCCCAGTTTCTTTCTCCTGTGGGAGCATGTGCCTGGGTGAAAATCCACCTAATACTGCTTCTGCCTGATGCTAGTAGAGATGGAATTGAGATAAATAGGTCTGCAGTCAGTCATCTTGGGTAGCACTGTGTGGAGAAAGGAACAAGGAACAAAGAGCATACTTGCTTTATACAGGACCTTCCAAAGCCTTTACTATATTATGGGACATAGGAAATCTCCTGATTGGGGGTGGGGGAGCTGGGGGTGCTAGGATGCACAGTATTTTCCAAACTTACTTGACCTTTCTTTTGCTCAAGGACCGTCTTGCAGACTGATGTCCAGCAGAGCACATTGGAAAATTCGGAACCAAATGATGCAGCCTCATGACCCAGCCCCAGAACAGACATCCCTGTCCAAACTGTCTGCCCAGGAAAGAGGCAGCTGCTTCCACACCAAGAGACCAGGCTGTGTTTCTGGAAATACAAACGTTTAAAAGCGAGGCTGCAGCATAAAACCAATCCAAGCTAACAAATGCTCTTTCTCTCACCTTATCTTAGTTCCAGAACTCCACACTTAATGAAATATTTCAGGGTAGAAGAGGCGAGGCCAGGAAACGTTTGTCCTGCTCTCGAGACTCTCCCTGCCACTCTTCAGCCCAGAGCAAATTAAAACAGGAGCTCCTTAGACAGAAGTCCTGAGATGAGAGCAGAGAGCAAGCTGTAGGTTTCAAGGCCGAGCCCTGACCAACTGCAGTAATAAAACACAGTGCGTGGATGCGGAGGCTTTGGAACAAAAATACCTTGTAGCTATTATTTTCATGACTCTCTGCTTAGCCACATACCCCCTCTCCCATTCTTTTAATCTGGAGTTACTGGGAATCGGTATTTTTCTCACCTTTGCGATATGAGAAACAAGTTAATTAAAAATCACTCCCAACTCCAGTCTCAGAGCATCCCTGCTTTGGCTGCAGATCTATCAACAGTGTGTTTTGATAACAGTGCACAAAGCTGGTTATTCGGAGACACTGATAATTGCATTAATTTAGGAGGCATTAGCTAAGCCCTACGATTAATTACACAGGCAGCAGACAGAGCTGTAACCCACCAGATAGCTAGATGAATAAGGTAGAAATGCCCACTCCTTTTTATTCAGACCCAAACACCCAGGACATTCAAATAACCAGAACAGTTTTCACTGCTCATAGATGTTTATAACGATGACCCTGAGAAATTAAGAACTTGAAGGTCATTCTGAATCCTGAAAGAGAGATTAGAGGCCTCTTTGTGTCCTGTTCATTTTAAGGGAATTTTATTTTATCCAACTCTTTGAAAGCTGGTCATTTATGAGGGATATTTGTGACATATTACATGGAATCAAAATTTCTAGTTAATTAGTTAGTTAATTAGTTTTGATCCCATTTCTCCATTCATTAATGAGCCTGAGAGAAACAAATCAGAAATTCTTTCTCTCTCTCCATTCCATCCCCCATTTTCCACATCACAAACACACACACACACACACACACACCTATCTTTCCTATGAATATAAAGACTAAATGCAAGTATATACATAGGTAAATAGTGAAAAAAAATGGGGGAAATAGATGAAGACTTAACCTAAGAAAAAAAGTGTAACAGAAAAGGCAGAGGAATCTGTGGGGATGGTGAGAGGGGATTTTCTGTTTCTCCTGTCAGAGTCCCACAGTTTCCTTTCTCCATCTACTGAAATCTTACCCATTTCTTAAGGCCCCACTCAAGAGTCTTTTTCTTTGAGAGTTTCACAAATGCCTAATTGGGATGACAAAGTGCTGGGCCAGTGCTTGAAAAATGCTTCAGGCAGATTTTAGACATCTTGTCTGACTCATAAATGAAATTTGAGCAAGCACTAATGTAGGTTTCTGGCGAGGGTGTGGTTTCAGAAGGGGCCCCCTGAGACGGGTGTTAACCCAGTCCTGCAGGTGAGAGGCCCAGGCTCAGAGACAGGCCCAGGTTCCTGGCCAATGAGCTGCCCTGCCCCTCCCTGCAGGGACTCTTGGTGTCCAGTGGACAAGGAATGTTTCCATCCCGCCCAGGCTCTAAGGCCCACTTTTTCCGTGGAGACTTGGATACTGGAGACCATCTGGTTTAAGAATCTCATTCTTCAGGTCCAGCATGGCCACTGGGTGTGGAAAGGAAACAAATTTTATTTGTATTATTCAAGTGAAATGTGAGTGCATTCTCATTATGAAAGATTTAAATGATCAGAAGTAAGCTGGAAAACCCCAAAGACCCTTAAACCATCTTTTGCTCCCTTGCTTCTCTCTAGAGCTTACACTGTCAACAGTCTGGTTCTGCATTCTTCTGATCATCTCTGTCTACATTTATGTAAATCAGAGTTTTGTTCTGTTTTATGACCACACCATCTTTTATAAGATGCTGCTTTATTTTATAATATGTCCTAAAAATCATTTCATAGTGGTACATATAGATCAACTACCTTCTTTTTTAATGCATAACATTCTAATGTTGCTTTTGCCAAACATCTTCTAAAATGCCTCTTAGTGAACACGTGCAAGTAGATTGCCAGGCTAGATTCCTAGAAGTGAAATTTCCAGGTGAAATAGATTGAATTGTGTTTCCTTCCCCAAATTCATATGTTGAAGTCCTAAGCCCCCAATACCTCAGAACGTGCAGTTATTTGGGAATGAGCTCATTGCAGACATAATTAGCTAAGTTAAGAAAAGATCATTAATGGAGGCCTTATACAATATGACTGGGGACCTTATAAAAAGGGACATCTGGACCCAGAGACAAGCCTACAGGGAGAATGTCATATGAAGTCAGAGATAGGGAGAGTGCTTCAGCAAGCCAGAAATGCCATAGATTGCCAGGAAACCAGCAAAGGCCAGGGGAGAGGATGAAAGAGATTCTCCCTCTCAGCCCTGCCAACACCTTGGTCTTGGACTTCCAGCCTCCAGAACTGAGAGAGAATACATTTCTGTTGCTTAAACCACCCCATTGTTGGTTCTTTATTATAATAGCCACAGTGAACTAATATGCTGTACATAAATATTCAAGCTTGATGTATAGTTCCAAGTTGCTCCCCCTACCAAAAAAAAAAAAAGTTTTATCATTTCACAGTTTCAGATAGAGTGGGTAAGAATAGTGAGGGTTTTGGACCCAGCAGGTACTATACGCATACGCATTACCAGCTGTAAAGAAGAGGAGGGAACTAGCTCAGTGGTAGAAGAGTGCTTAGCATATACGAGGTCCTGGGTTCAGTTCTTAGTACCTCCATTAAAAAATAAAATTTAAAGTTAAAAAATTTAACTAAAAACAAGAAAATTATTATCCAGATGGCCAGTAGGCACACTGAAAAGATGTTCAATATTGCTAATTATTAGAAAAATGCAAATCAAAACTACAGTGAGTTATCACCTCACACAGTCAGAATGGCCATCATTAAAAAGTTTACAAATAATAAATGCTGGAGAGGGTATGGGAAAAAAGGAACCCTCCTACATTTTTGGTGGGAATGTAAATTGGTACAGCCACTATGGAGAACTGTATAGAGAGTCTTTTAAAAACTAAAAATAGAGTTACTGTATGATCCAGCAATTCTACTCCTGGGCATATATCTGGGGGAAACTCTAACTCAGCAAGATACATGCACTCCAGTGTTTATAGCAGCACTGTTTACAATAGCCAGGGTATGGAAACAACCTAAATGTACATTGTTAGATGAATGGATAAAGAAGATATAGTATGTATATTTATATGGAATATTACTCAGCCATAAAAAAGAATGAAATAATGCCATTTGCAGCAACTTGGATGGACCTAGAGATTATCATACTAAGTAACTCAGACAGAGAAAGGCAAATATCATATGATATCACTTACATATGGAATCTAAAAAACATACAAATCTTATTTACAAACCAGAAATAGACTCATGGACATAGAAAACAAACTTATGGTTATCAAAGGGAAAAGTGAGAGGAGGAATAAATTAGGAGTTGGGGATTAACAGATACACTCTACTGTATATAAAAAAGAAAAACAACAAAGACCTACTGTATAGCACAGGGAACTATATTCAATTTCTTATAATAAGCTATAATGGAAAAGAATCTGAAAATGTATGTGTGTGTGTGTATATATATATATGTATATGTATATGTATAACTGAGTCACTTTGCTCTACACCTGAAACTAACATTATAAATCAACTACACTTCAAAAACAAATGAAAGAAGAAAGGAAGGAAGGAAGGAAGGAAGGAAGGAAGGAAGGAAGGAAGGAAGGAAGGAAGGAAGGAAGGAAGAAAGAAAGAAAGAAAGAAAGAAAGAAAGAAAGAAAGAAAGAAAGAAAGAAAGAAAGAAAGAAAGAAGGAAGGGAGGAAGGGAGGAAGGGAGGAAGGGAGGAAGGAAGGAAGGAAGGAAGGAAGGAAGGAAGGAAGGAAGGAAGGAAGGAAGGAAAACAAATGTAAGCTAGAGATGACAAAGATGATGATCAGGGCCAGACTGAAACTGCTTTTTCTCCCCTGGACTATATTGAGGTTCAATGCAGGGGGTCACAGGGAGTAGTGTGGGCACCTTTCTGATGTGTTTGAGAGAATAATGGAAATGGTGATTTGCTCCAGAATTAGCAAAATGTGCTGAAGGGAAAAACTGCCACGTGTGCATTAAGTTCTGTGATTAACTACTACACTAAACTGTACCAAGTCCATTCAACATACAGGCTCAAACTTGTCCAAGTAGGACACCTAGGGTCATGGAAATATCAGTGGAGGTTGATGTGTGTGTAAATATGGCCAGGGTCAAGGGCAGGGTGTGATGGAGGGGTTCATCAGCAAGTTGAGATCCCCTCGGTTTTCTGCCAAACTAATGGAGAGAGAAGCTTTGCATAATCAAGGCTTTCTGGTTGCAAGCAGTGAAGACCAGTTCATATCAGCTCAAGGGATGGAGGGGATGTGTGGTCACTGTCATTTGATTCCTGTATCCTTCTATCTTTCTTCTGTGTCAGCTTATCAGGCAGGCTCTTATTCTGTGGTGGGAAGAAACTCACCAATGAGTCTTGGCTTATAGTCTTCTCTGAGTAGTTTCAGGGCAAATCATAACTTCTTTTCCAAAAATAATCCAATAACTCTCCAGGGCTAGCATCTTATTGAGTCAGCTTGGATCATGTCCCCATCCTGAATTAAACACAGTGGGCAAAGGGATGGGGATGTGCTGATGGACCACCTGGAGCTCAGACTTGGGGAAGGTACTGAGAGCTGGGGAGGGCTTGGGGGTCTGAGGGGTCTAATGATTAACATTCTGCCTTTTCTCTGCCTGGATCCAGAACAGTTGAGAGATGGACACCAGGTCAGGCAGATGGAGCTCAAAACACCACAGTTATTACTCATAAAACTAAATTTGGAGAATGTAGCTCCAGTGTTCAGCAACAGTGAGTTCTGAAATACTAACATCTCAGAAGCCGCCAGCCTGTCACAGGTGGAACTGGTAACTACAGGTCCCCCTCCCCTTTGGGGCCCTGACCTTGTAAAAGCACAGCTTAGAAGAGAAAGGGATGTGTACTCCCTGAGGGAGAAATGGGAGGAGGAGACTGAACAGAGCATGCCCAGTTTCTTCCCTTAAATGTACCAAATTGACAAGCCACTCCTTCTCTCTGGGGAGAGATGGAAGGCAAGGAAGAGGCCAGGAGTGTTACTCTGCTGGAAACCAACAGAGTAAAAGCTAAGAGCCCCACCCCTTGTCCCATAACTGACGGGGGGATCCTCAACAGGAAGTCAGGGTGATGTCACACAGGACGTGGAGTGGTCTCAGAGTTGGTGAAAATGGCGGAACTCCACTACCGACATAAAAGATGCAATGTCTTGACTCACTTTCTTTCCCAAGGATTACAACATCCATAGTAACAGCAGGATATATATTCAACACGTTTACATACGTATTCCTATCTGACTTTGAGGTAGTCAAGACCTCCGATTGTGTATAAAGTGATTTTTTGTGAAAAATTAAAAGGCAAAGCAGAATCTGTCACAAGTGGAGTCTAGGGGTCAAGTCACACAAGCCCTGGATGTGGACACAAAAGAATTGGGCTCTGGCCCAGCTCACCTGGCCACCAGGGTGCCCTGGACAGGAACCCTCACCCTCCTGAACTTCAGTTGCTTCTTACGATGAGGATTCTAATTGTGCTGGCCCAGCTGACCTTGCAGTGCTGGTCAAACAGGACTAGAGGAAAAGTGCTTCAAATGATAATAGTAAGAATTGACATCTGAAGACTTCACTGGGTGCCAGGCACTGGTCTAAGAGCTCCACGTGTGTGAACTCCTCCAATCCTGAAAACAACAAACTTAAAAACAACCTATTCCAACTACCTACTTTGTGGGTAGTTAGTATAGGTTCCATCTTATAGATGAGGACACTGAGGCACAGTGTGGCTGGGATACTTGCCCAAGGTCTTGCCAACGTAAAGGATGCTGCAGCTGCTGTCACAGACAAGGTTGTCACTGTTGATGGAAGAGCTTAGGGGAGCAGCCTGAAAGGGGGGCAGGATGGTCAGGCAGATAGGGTTGTAGGGGGTGGCCTTGCTGGCCCTGTGTCTCTTCACAGAGGAGAGGTTCTGAGCAAGAGAATCTTGGGACTCAGGCATGAGACAGGGTATTCAGACCTGGGCGGGGGCTTTATCTATGTCTGGTCTAAGCCTGGGACTGGCAGAAGGAGTCAGTTTCAGAAGCTGACATGGGCATCCAGCACTCAGCCTGGCACAGGCAAAACCCTCAGGAAATGTGGTACCAGCATTAGCACCTTGGCATGGTCACCACTAAGCCCTCTGCTCACAAATTAACCCTAACCTGGGAACAACCTCCTCTGAAAGTGGGAAGACTAGGGGAAACTAAGGCAAGAGATCCCATCCAGGCCTTGCAGGAAGTGAGCAAGCTGACTGAGGATGAGCCCTAGGCCAGTGGTACCAGCCCTACCACACAGGCCCACGTACCATCACATAGAAAGCCTGGTTTCTCCTTCTAACCACATGAATCCCTGAGTTTTCTCAGCAAATTTAATTTTAGGGCTGTAACAATTTTTCTACTGTAGCCTGTGCTTTCTAGAGAGAAGAAAAAACATTCTTGATGAAGGCCTCCCAGCTCCCCAAAGACAGAGGGATATAGATGTTCCCTCTGGCTAAGAGAGAGAGTGAGAAGAAATCATTTTTTAGCACCTGTCCAAATTATAGTATACTGTATTAGATGATTTAACTTTGTATTTCAGCTGACGTTTGATTTTGCTGAAAGATTTATAGTAAAGCTATAAAAAGATGAGTCAGAACATTTCCTGTGCCCAAATAAGGATGGCAAATGACAACCACACACAGCCCTACCTTCCCCTCCCATGTCAGTGGCAGACATTACTAATCAATCATGAGGCTCTGTCCCACTGACCCCAGACATGGCCTTAGAAGCCTCAGTGCAGCTCTCCAGGCTATCTGAGCTGACACAGGAGATGAAAACCATTTGCTATTCTTGCCAACGAAGCAGGATAAGCTGGGAAGAACAAAAAACAACAGGAGAGACAGACATAACATCAGGTGACTGGGAGAAAACAATACAGAGAGAGGGAGAGCTGAGAGATTTGCCAAGTGGATGGTTCTGAGAGATGAGTGATGGAAAACAGACGTGGAGAATTTAAGAGAGCTGTTGATAAGCTGTAACTCTGGTAACCAAAGAGAAAGTGTGAATGTGACACTTAACACACAAACTATAACTCTTTAAGGGTTGAAAATAATCTGGGCCAAGAGTTAGAGCCAGAGACAGGCAGCAGTATTTGTAGGATAAATACAGCAGTTACTGAACCCGGAACTTTATGGGTGTCAAATGACCATAGAAATAGATCCAGATCCAGATCGACATACGCACAAACAATCCCTCTCTAATAATTTTGATAAAAGCTGATATCTGAGTGTCTACCATGTGTCAGGCACTGTGCCAACTTTTCATGCAGTGTGGCATAGGGATGATTATGATCCCATTTTTCACAAGCAGAAACTGAGGATTGAGCAGACTAAATAATTTATAAGATCAGATGGTTCAAACAGAGTGGAATCGGGATATGATTCTCAGATATATTATGCCAGCAACTTCCTAAATAATTACATATCTGTATTTTAAATCCTGTGATACCGAGTTTTCCTGGGGCAGGAGCTAGCCCAGTTCTTCCCATTTCTGGGGAATTTCTGTTCTCATTCACTTATTGCTTGTTCATTCATTCACTCAGATATTTCATTCACAAATATTTACTCTGTGCCAGTGTGTGCCAGGCACTGTGTAGGAACTGGAGATATCAGATGAGTAAGAAGGTTGAAGGCCCTGAACTCATATGGTTTTACTGCCCTTTCCCTGAAAGTAAAGAATTGTGCAGCAGCCTTTCACATTATAGCTGGGATGTGGAATGGGGATTAGGGGATGAGAAGGATGGGAGGGAACCCAGTATCCAAGGTAGCCCCTGTGCAGCCCTGAGCTTAACAGCATCATCTCAGCCCATCTCCTGCCCAGCTCTGGCCTTGGCAGGATCACTAGGAGCTGTGGCCCCTTCTGGGGTGAGCTAGGAATCAAATCACTTCTTAATTAGAAGGGTTCCCTTTGCTCCCAGGTGATTCTGGTGTGCAGCTGAGATTGAGAACCACTGGGGTGGAGGAAGGTCCAACAAGGGCATCAGTCTCAATACAGAAGATGGGATGGCCCCCCTGCTCTGGACCCCCTCTCTCGACTCTACCATGAGGTAGAGGGGGCACATGGGGCTCTTTGACCTGTGACATTCCTGGTGGGGACCAGGATTGGTGCTATGGCAATTCAGCGCCTCACCACTCCTCGGAAGGCCTGGCAAAAAGGCACGTGGGGGCTGCAGGGGATCGACCCCTGGATGGGAGGCCAAGGGCACGGGAGGAGCAGTGGCCCCCGTACACCAGCCTGATGACCCAGGGGTTGATTTCAGAGACTATTCTGAGGATCTGATTCAAAAGCCAAAGACAATTTTAAAGTTCATTATAAGTTCAGACTGGCTCTGTGGATATTAGGGTCTTCTGCTGATGTTAGAAAAATAAAATCACCTTGGCTGAGATCATAAATCCATACAGAGAAAAGACATCTGACTTGGTTTGGATACAGTTGGGGCTTTTGCAGGTGAATGGATGTTTTTAGTTTATGGCTTCATAGGTTCAAACCCCCAAGTACAGCCTTAATGGGCAACATCAGTCAGATTGTCATTGCCAGGGTGGGAGGCACGGGGGAGGGGCTGCAGCAGCCGTTTACCCGGAATCGCAGAGTGAGAACTATTTTCGTGGCAGATGAAGGTTCTGTAAAGGAAAAACTCACTTCTTCTGTGTCTCTCTCCTTTACTACTTAAGCTTCACTTCTGGCACTTCTGGTCACCAAATGTTTGTGGAGGGGTTTCCCCACCAAGCAATTCTCTGAGACACCAGCTAAGTGTCCTACAAATTCCATTCAGTTCTGACACTAACCCGAGTTAGTGCAGACCCCATGGGTTAAGAGCTTAGTTCCAAAGACTGCCCTCACTCCAGATGCCAATCACAAGTCGTAGGTCCCAGTTACTCACAACTTCTGCCTGGTTTGGCTACAAATCAGAGGCTCCCATGACCCCTCCCCTGGATTTGATTATTTGCTAGAAGAGCTCACAGAACTCAGGGAAACACTTATTTAGCTGTTTATTCTATAACAAAGCTTATGGATGAAGGATAGAGAAGAAAACCAGATGAAGTGACACATAGGGTGCAGTCTAGAAGGGTCCTGAGGGGAAGAGCTTCTGTCCCTGTAGAAATGGGGAGCAGAGCCCCACCCTCCAGGTATGTAGATGAGGTCACCACCCAGAAGCTCTCTGAAACCAGTACCATTGGGATTTTTATGCAGGCTTCATCATGTAGGCATGATTGATCATTAACTCAATTCCAGCCTCTCTCCCCTCTCTGGAGAAAGAAGGGTGGGGCTGAAAGTTCCAAGCTCCTAATCATGGCTTGTTCTTTCTGGTGACCTGCCTCATCCAGGGGCCCACCAAGAGTCACATCAGAACCAAATACTACTCTCACCCATGAAATTCCAAAGGATTTAGGAGCTCTGTGTCAGAAACTGGGGGCAAAGACCAGTACATGTATATTTCTTATTATTTCACAGGTTTCCAGAGAAGAGAGAAGCACCTCCCACTCCAGAGAATCTCCCTCTGTGATAGTCACCCCAAGTCCCTCTGGATCCCAAGAACCCCCCCCCCAGGATAAATGAGCTGCAATTACAAATACATGCTAGTGGAAAGTCAGTGGGGACAGATATAAAACGGGGCCTAGAAACACAAAGGTGAAAACCAGGGGAAGCGAAGGACTGACGCTGCCTCAGACAGATGCCAAGAGTTGGAGCTGACCTTCTGCTCTAGGGACAAGTGACCCTGCAGGCAGACAACTCACCATGACTCCTGGAGGGGAGAGAACAGTCCCCCAGGAAGGAAGGAGGAGCCAGCACTTCCTCCTGGACAGAACAGAGGGAGTTAAATTTAGTCTTTCCTCTCTCACCAGGTTTTATTAAGTCTGGCTGCTAATTCACTTCCTTTGTAAGGATTCCTGATGGACCTAAGGGAGAAGGAAGAGTCTGCAGGGGAGAAACCTCTAGAAAGCTCATGCCCTGCTCAGGCCCCATCAGTGTGGCAGTGGGAGTCCACTGGGACCTGGACCCCAAGTCATCCCACAGAAAGATGCTGCCAGGCACCCCAACCACCTCCCTAGCCCCTTCTCACCTCATCGTGCTGGTCCGACCTTTAAGACACTTGTCTTAGTCTTGCTTATTTATCTTCTTCATTTATTTGTATTCCTGTCCATGATCTGTTGCCCAAACTTGAACTTCAGAAGACAAGCATCTTTTCTGGTTTATTTGCTGTTGCATCCCCAAGATGCAGAACAGGGCTCTATCCCTAAGACCCTCAAAATTTGTTCAACTAAAGGAATGAATGAACAAATGAATAGTGGAGTCAAGAATCCAGAACTCCATCTGGAGGGGTCACAGAGTGGACGAGGAGAGGAAACTCTAATCACTAACTCAAGTAAGAGAGGAGGGCTGTGGTGAAACTGAGTTGGAGGGTCTGAACCGTCATGTTCTAGTCTCTTTCCTGAGCCACCCGGTGACAAAGGAAGTGGGAAGGAGAGAGAGGGGGCAGTTTAGGGGACATGCAATGGGGTGTAGAAGGGATTGTTAGGGACACAGGCAGGAGGAGAAGGGGAAGGAAGAGCCATAGAGGAAGGAATCAAACAGAAAAGGAAAACAAGACCTTCTCCAGAATGAGACTGGGGGATAGGGAGTAACTTGGGAGGGCTCCATCTCTCTGCGGTTGGGTTCAGCACCTCTACCCCAAGGGCAAGAACTCACCCTTACTGAGCCTTAGTTTCCTCATCTGTCAGATGGGTTAACAACACTTCTCTCTGTCAGGGCTGTGGTGAGGGTTTAGAGAGATAATGCTGGTAAGAGCTTAACACTGAGCCTGTCACATAGCTCTTTCTCTCATGTCAGAAGTTGCAGTTTTGGGGGAGGTTGTAGCTCGGTGGTAGAGTGCATGCTTAGTATGCATGTGGTCCCCAGTTCAATCCCCAGTACCTGCATTAAAAAAACAAAACTGTTCTAAGCTAGCTTCTCTGAGGACCTTCCTGAGATCCTGGCATCAGGAAGGTCTTCTCCGCCCTACACAAGTGTCCTTCCTTGAGAAACTCACCCAGGAAGGAGCTGGGACAAGAAACCACTCTGTACCAGACCTTAGAGTTTGTCTCAGGGAGGCAGAGCCCACTGTGGTCCACTTGAATAGTTCACAGGATTGTCCCTGCACAAAGGTGGCCATTGGATGCCAGTGGTCTTCTGTCTTCTTTACTGGTTTGGAACACTAATGGGCAACTCTGAGTGGTACTGATTGTAAATCCAGGTAAATCTCCCTGGCTGTGGACAAGACTCTAACCTTCCACAGGTGAGATTCTGACCTTGGAGCCCTACTTCAGAGGAGCAGGCTGTGAGAAATCCTTGCCTTCCGCCTTTCTGTGTCACAGACACCGCTTTCCTCCCAGGACCAGGACGATCCAGAAGGTCAGAGGATGAAGTTACAGGAGAGACACAGAAGCTTTTTCTTCTGTTAAACAGAGTGTCCTGGGGAGAACTGATTGGCCACATTCTCCAACTGTCTTGGGATGAGCGGGCGGCCTTAACAAGCCCACAACACCTCAAATGAGGACTTAGCTGGATCCCCAGCAGGTGGTCTGGGAGATGGTTCTGCATAAGGGTCTGCAGACTGGGGTTTTGTTACCCAGAGTGTGGGCAGAAGCAAGGTCTTGATTTTTCAAAAATATGTTAAGTATCCTTAAACTCTCACCAGACAAAAATGCCATTGCCAGGATATTTTGAAAGCTGTTTCACAGTCAAGGATACTCAATACATTCTGTAAGCCTCCCTTGAGAGTTTCCAGAATTCTCAGGGTGCTTTTCTCTCCACCCTCTGGTTGGGCTGCTCTAGTCTTAGGTGTAGGGAAGATGCCATTGACTGCCTCTGGGCAGAGGTGTGCATTGTGGAACAGTGGTGGGCAGGGAAAACAGAGGCAAGAAACAGGCTCATTCAAACTAGCTCAGATAACAAGGACCTAGGAAGGATGTGACTGGCCAAGGAAGCCAGGAACAGCTGGACTACACAAGGTCTGGGGCTGGACAGCTCATGACCAAGTCTCTCACTCATGGAGCTGCCCATACCTTTTCTCTACATCTCTCTATCCATCTGTCTCATCCCCGAGAGGTTCACTGCACATTGCCATTTTCTGCTGCCATGTCACCTCTCTGCTCTTCCAAAATGTCAGCTACAGGTGGCTTGGCTCACCTCGGTTTGAGTTCCATGCCACCAGAATAGAGATAATATAGACTAGGAACCAGGAGGCCCAGGTCCTGCTCTGCCCATGTCACCTTGGACACATTACACCTCAGCTTCTTCCTCTGTAAAAGTAGTATAACTAGTGTTTCTGTCTCATAAAGCATGTGTGAGTATTAAATGAGCTGATTGATGAAAAACACTCAGAATCATGCCTGGCAAATCAACGCTTAAAAACATTAGCTTCTATAAACCCCACAAAGGATAAAGACTCAAATGTCCACCCAGCCAAGGAGATTCCTGGAGTCATCTGTGAAGCAAAATTGGCCCTAGATAACCAAAAGAAGGGAGTGATAAGGTTGGGAAATAAAAATTGCAATTATCCAGTCCAGGAAGATCGTTATTTCTAAAGGACACTGCTAGACAGCTCAGCCTGTTCAAAAAACAAAAATATTTGGATATCCAGCCAAGCTCTGCCTGGTTTTTCTGCCCATTCTATCCCTTGCTCTTACTCTATCCTTGAAGAGTCAAGAAGAAAAATTCTGCTGTCACGATGGTTTTGAGGGTCAAACAACCTCAAGTTTGAACCAGATTTGCCCTTTGCAATGTGACTTTGTGCAAACTACTTAATCTTTCTGATTTTCAGTCTCCTCATCAATACAATGGGATAATAACTCTACCTACCTGACATCATTGTAAAGAATGAGAAGATTTGCATATGTTGAACCATCCTTGTGTTCCTGGAATGAACCCAACTTGAACATGGTGTATAATCTTTTTTATGTACTGTAGGATACTGTTTGATAATATTTTGTTGAGGATTTTTGCATCCAGCAATCCCACTCCTGGGCATGTATCCAGAAGGAACTCTAATTCAAAAAGACACCTGCACCCCAACATTCATAGCAGCACTATTTACAATAGCCAAGACATGGAAACAACCTAAATGTCCATCGTCAGATGACTGGATAAAGAAGTTGTGGTGTATTTATACAATGGAATACTACTCAACCATAAAAATGACAACATAATGCCATTTGCAGCAACATGGATGGCCCTGGAGAATGTCAATCTAAGTGAAGTAAGCCAGAAAAAGAAAGAAAAATACCATATGATATCACTCATATGTGGAATATAGGGGAAAAAAAAAGAAGACAAATGTATTCATATATAAAACAGAAACATACTCACAGACATAAAATACAGACTTGTGGTTGACAGCAGGAAGGAGGGTGGGAAGGGATAAACTCGGAGTTCAAGATTTGCAGATACTGACAGGTATATATAAAATAGATAAACAAGTTTATACTGTATAGCACAGGGAAATATACTCAATATCTTGTAGTAGCTCACAGTGAAAAAGAATATGAAAATGAATATATGTATCTTCATGTATGACTGAAGAATTGTGCTGTACACCAGAAATTTACACAACATTGTAAATTGACTACAAATCAATTTTTAAAAAAAAGAATGAGAAGAAATTCAAATAACAGCTCTTTCAAGAACTTAAAGAACTGGATCCCAATAGTAGGTCTTCTTGCTGTCAGGCCTAAGAGCCTCAACACCTTTATTCATCCTTTGGGTGACGTGGTGTCCAGATCCCTCCCAGTTTTAGTGGATTTTTGTTGCTTTTTGCCTGCCTGCCTGCCTGTCTGCCTGAAATGTGTTCCCCTCCTCTAGACAATGACATCCTGTTTCGCTTGGGGGAATCACCTTGGGCATTGGACAGTTTGATGGAACTGTCAATCAAAGTGCCCTGGTCTCTGCCTACCAAGCTCAGCCAATCAGATCTTCCCGCTTCAAGCTTCCATCCTCAGCTGAATGTACAGAGGCTGACGACGGTGTGTACTCATTTCCCTTGACTAGAGAGGCAGTCCAGCTTTCCTGACACTTTAGTCCCTTCCTTCCTCAGGTCCTTAGCCTGGGTCTTCAGCCTTCCAATGATAATGTGAACCACTCATAAATTCCTTTTCTGTCTGTTAGGCAGAGTGCATTCCCATTGCTCGTAATCAAGGAACACTAACAGAACACAGTTCAGATGGGAGTTTGGGGTTCTTGGTGGAGTTGTGAATATTCCTGTGGGCAAGCTCAGGGTGAATTCTCTGGGTCTTGAGATGGAAAGCATCATAAATGAATCCTGGAATGAGAGCATCTGCAAGAAAGACCTCATTAAAGAGGCAGGACCTCATGCCCGTGTGTGGGCTGAGGAAGCAGGCGGAGGTGGTGAATTTTAGGAAAGTTCTGTCCAGGTGAGCTGTTAGGGACTCATCTCCAGAGTATCACCTGCCCTCCCTGCTGGCTGCCAACATAACACCATACCTAGAATTGAGGGGACATAGGAAGGTTTTTCTAACTGGCACAACTCCCAGGCTTTGAGGGAGAAAGAGAGGAGAAGTGCTAAAATTTGTTTCCTCCAAATGTTCTGGAATGCATCCAGAAGCACCCATAAAAGAAAGTTGGCACCCACCTCCAAAGTGAGGCAATATATTTCTCTAAACTGCAGTCATAATTCCTAATTGAATGTCTCTCTCAAAAATTCATGACACGAAAGACTGAATTATTAAGTAAATAAAATCATAAATGAGGATCACAATGGAGCTAATGGCTGCACCGGACAGCTTTGTATTATGTGGGAGGGCTCAGACAGCTCCCCGGTGGTCCAGTTCAGCCGTAACCCTACAAACTTCCAGAACTGTCCGGTCACCCAACAACAACAAAAAAAATGTATGCCCTGCTTTTCAGATCTTGCTGTAGGTGGATTGGATTTTTCTATCAATGAAGGCAACTCAACAGCACAACTTTCTTTTCCCCAAGATGATCTGTACTAGGAGGCAGCCCCAGCCAGCCTGTTTCTCACTGAGCTGTCACTTACACTCTCCCAGCATTAGCTGCTGCATCCCTGATAGCCTTTGACAGCTGCGAGTCAATGTACCACTTAGACACCCAAATCGGATTTTGATTTCCAGCGAGTTTGATCAATTTTCAGAAAGTTCAGCAGTTTTCTTCCATAACCTTTATATTTAAGTCTAAACTCCAGAAACTTGTAGTAGAAATGAAGTCTTTTAAATGACTCACCTTCTGCCCATTTTGATTGTCTGTCATTTATTCAACAGATATCTAGTGAGCTCAGCTCTGTTCCCAACGCTATGCTGGATGAAGGGCATTCTGTGGCGGCCAAAATAGCCAGCATCCTGCCCTCCACGACCTCGTGGTTCAACAGAGGGGAGAAGTTTTCAGCAAATAGACCCAGAGATGAAATTAGATTCACAGACTGGGGTATGTGCTATGAAGGAAACAAAGTGGGGTGTTATGAAAAGGCATAGCTGAAGACATTTCGTTTGGGGAAGGGGAGGTTAGAAAAGGTTTGTTTGAGCAAAAAGATGCTTAAGCTGGGGCCTGAGGGTGAGTAACAGCTGAACAGCACAGGGTGGGAGGCACAGGGCGGAGAGCATTCAAGGAGGGAGCTGCACATCTACAGCCTTGGAAGAAGGACAGGCTTGGTCTGTTCAAGGCCAAGGAACAGAGCAGGCCTGTCCCTCAAACTTAACTTATAGTTGGCATCAGCTTAGCTGCTAAAGACTCTTCCTGTGAACTCCTGACACTCGAGGGAGTAGGGGAAGCCTCTCCCCGTAGAAAGAAAAGATGGGAAATTCCCTTCTTGGAATGGTTCACATGGAAAAGTGTGGGAAGCAGGCGGGAACAGTGACAGTGAACACTCAGAGTCCCTCAGACTCAGAATTCTCTTAAACACGAGGGCGGGAGAATGCCTCTTTGGGAGCCACTTTTTAAAACAGCGTTATAGAGGTATAATTGATATACTAAGAACTGCACATATAATGTGCACAATTTGTTGAGTTTGAATGTATGCAAACACCCATGTCATCATCCCCATGATCAAGCTAATAGACAAAACCAGCATCTCCCAAGTTTCCTCGTGTCTCTTTGGGTTTTTGTGAAAAGAAGAAATCTACCCTCTTAACAAAGAAGCACACCATACCATACTATTAACTATGGACACCATATTGTACAGCAGGTTTCTGGAACTTATCATCTTGCTTAACAGAAAATTTATACCCATTGAGTAACTCCTGTTTCAGCCTCCCCCAGACCCTGCCAACCACCATTCTATTCTCTGCTTCTGTGAGTGACTATGTAGGTCCTCATGTAAGTGGAACCATGCAATAGTCATCCTTCTGTGACTGGCTAATTTCCCTGCCACTTTTGAAAGGTTTAAAACAAGATTTTGAATATAATTCCCTGTGCCATACAGTAGGATCTTGTTGTTTATTTTATATATAGTAGTTTGTATATGCTAATCCCAAACTCCTAATATGTCCTTCCCCCAACCCCTTTCCGCTTTGGTAACATAGGTTGTTTTGTATGTCTGTGTATATGTTTCTGTTTTCTGAGTAAGTTCATTTGTATCATATTTTAGATTCTACATATGAGTGATATCATATGATATTTGTCTTTCTCTTTCTGGCTTACTTTACTTAGTATGACAATCCCCAGGTCCATCTATGTTGCTGCAAATGGCATTATTTCATTCTTTTTATGGCTGAGTAGTATTCCATTGTGTATATACACCACAGCTTCTTTATCCAATCATCTGTCAATGGACATTTAGGTTGCTTCCCTGTCTTGGCTATTGTAAATAGTGCTGCTATGAACATTGAGGTGCATGTATCTTTTCAAATTAGAGTTTTCTCTGGATATATGCCCAGGAGTGGGATTGCTGCATCATAAGGTATGTCTATTTTTAGTTTTTAAATAACCTCCATAGAGGCTGCATCAATTTATATTCCCACCAACAGTGTAGGAGGGTTCCTTTTTCTCCACACCCTCTCTAACATGTATTATTTCTAGACTTTTTGATGATGGCCATCCTGAGCAGTGTGAGGTGATACCTTATTGTAGTTTTGATTTGCATGTTTCTGATAATTAGCGATGTTGAGCATCTTTTCATGTGTCAATTGGCCATCTGGATAACAGACTCTAGTTTATTCTGAAGTTCATGTGCCCAGCCAAGTGGCCTCACTCCTTAGACTTCCTTATGGAGTGGTATGACCGGTGGGCTGTATGCGGACAGGTAAGGTATGATATAGAGGCATGCTCTTGAGCAGATGACTAAAGCCAACATGTGTCCTGTGGCTGCCTCTCCCTCCTGCTTCCTGACTGGAATGTGGCTGTGAGAGAAGGAGCTCCAGAGGCCCTTCAGGACCAAGGACCACCTTGATAATGGAAGCCATGCAACACAGGATGGTGATGCAGAAAGAAACAGGAACCCAGGGACCTGAGGATGGGGTGGTCACCACAGCAGGCTTAGACTGCCCACGTTCAGACTTCCTTTACGTAAGGAAGGAACTCCTGCCTTATTTAAGAACTATATTTCTGGCCTCTGTTACTCTTAGCAGTTCTCAGCAGTTACACACAAGTCTCAGAAAGCTCTGCTTAGACATTAGTTCAGTCATTAATGAAACGAAACCCACCTTCACATCTGGGATTGTTCCTGGTATGCGTGGCTCCCTCTTGCAGGAACCCCAAGGAGAGGAGGAGTGGGCTGTGTGATAAAAGTGCCTCTAGCTGTTTACCTGTCTCTAAAGAACATAGTTATGGGAGACAAAACCTTGTTCGCCAGGGGAAATGGAATGAGAAGACAGTCTCAAAGGGGAATCGGATACACACACACAACCTTATATTCTTTCATGGTGCTGGTTGCTGTTTTAATAATATTTTCAGATGCTAATTTGGTGTAAGTCTTGTTGGCACATGCAGTAAAAACAGACTTGTCCAGCTCACAGCTACCGACCAATTAATCTAGACAGACGGGAGGTTGAGTAGGTAAGAGGGGACTTGTCAGACCCTATGAAAGCAACACCACGGCAACCAGCAAGTGCCAAGGCACCCCCTTCCTCGTTTGCATAGCCCATCACAGCAGACACGGCTGCAATTAGCAGCCAGTGGCCTTTGTAAAGCTCTGGAGCTCGGAACACAGCTGAGAGGTAGTTTCCGGGAGATCACAAGGCCCTGAAAACGTGCCATCAAAACCACCTCCTGACATCATAATAAATAATAATTTCCAAGATCTTTATAAAAGTTCTATTCTCTGTTCCCAAACATACCTGTCCCTTTCCTCACCCTGTTCTCTGCCTAAAAATAATCTCTGCTCCTCAAAGTCTTCCTTTTCGACACCTAGCTCAAATGCCAACTTCTCTGAAAGCCTTTCTTGACTCTCCCAGTCAGAAAGGTTGTCTCATCTGGGCCCTGTTCATCACACTGACATCAAGCATTTTACATCAGTTATTTCTTTTTACCTCACTTGAGCTTTACAGCAATCTAGTAAATAGATAAATACTTTTTAACTCTTCTTTTTAATTGAAGTGTAGTTGATTTATAATGTTAGTTTCATGTGTCCAGCAAAGCAATTCAGTTACACATACACATATGTATTTAAGATGATTTTCCATTATATTACAAGAAATTGAATATAGTCCCCTGTGCTATGCAGTAGATCTTTGTTATCTATTTTATATATAGTAATATGTATCTATTAATCCCAAACTCTTGATCTATCCCCAGTTACATCAGAGAAGAAGACTACAGTACAGCAAGATCAAGACACAAACTCAAGACCAAACAGCTAATAAGTAACTAGGTCTTCAGAGTTCAAATTCTAGATCTTGAAGCCCTAGCTCTTCAATAGCCATACTTTTATTCATTTGTTCATTCAAAAAACACTTACTGAGATCATCCCAGATGCCAGGCACTGTCCTGAGGACAATGCCTCCAACGGGAGTAAGTAGACAGAGCAAACTGAAGTCCCCTCCTGCACTCCGCACACCGGACTTGTGGGCAGAGACTGCGTCTGATTTGTTTCTGCATCTCCTGCCCCCAGCAGAGAGAAACCCTAGCACATCATAGGTCTCCGGCAAGTGTGAAGTTGAACTGTAATGAATGAGCTGCTAGGCTGAGCTTCAGAGGAACAGAGACAAAGGAAAGACTGAGTCTTGGAGCCAAAAACAGGTCAGTGGTTGAGCTGTCCGATCCAGCAGGGACTCTTCCTGGTGTAACCTGAGGTTAGAAGTAACCCCAAGTGTGGCTGAAGTGAGGGGAGTGCCTTCAGAGGTGGAAGGAGGGCTCAGACTCTCGGGATGTGGAGTAATTGCTCAGCCCAACCTTTGGGGAGCATCAACTTCATCTCAGAATCCCCAGTCAAGAAAGGTACCTGGCAGGAGGAAGGGCTTGTAGAGACTGCATATAGGCCTGGTTAACCCTTGACAGGCTGCCTTTGGGAGCTGCAGTTGGAGCTGTGGGAGGTGCTAAATCCAAAGAGAAAGGAGGAGTCCAGTCTGGGGGAGACCTTGCATGTCTGCAGTGGTCCCTACAGAGACGGGAAAGCCTGGGTCAGTGTAGTTTCATGGTGAGCACCCCCTGTCAGCTTCCAGGACAGAGGAGGGAGGACAGCTCTTCCTCAGCAGCCCTTCTATACTAGGGAGCAGTGCAGAATTGGGACACTTTTCCAAAATCCCAGGGCTCGTCTCCCAACAAGTTGCCAGATTCTGCAGCCTCTAGCTGGGTCTCCACCACCTTCCCACCAGGCTCTCCATGGTCGAAGACTTGTCCCCATTGTCATATGTTTTCTATAAGGACTTGGGGAAGGTGATGGGGAGCAGGGCCCTGCTGCTTTTTAGCTCAGCATCAATTGGTGCTCAGGATGCTGGACCCTGAAAAGACCAACACACACAAGACATGAACCCTGACCTCAAGGAGCTTAAAACCTGGGGGCTGAGAGACCATTGGGGCCAGAGTTGAGGCTGGAAAGACCCAAGGTCACTGTTTGGAAGGGTACCCTGCACAGAACACTGGTTGTGCCCTCACCCTCCCCTCTTTGGTCTGGTTAGCCAAACACTGGCTATCATTTAGACCCAGCTCAGGCCACTCCTCCTCCATGAAGCCTTTTCTGACTGCTCCAGCCCGTGGAGTGCTGGACTTGGAAGTAATTTCAGACCAACACTTTCTTCCTTGCATCAGCCCAAAAGAAAGGTTTTATTATTATTATGCATTATTATTATGTATTTCTAGATGGAGAGCTGGAGATTTTTGGTGTGGTTTCCACAGCTCACAAATAAATGGGGGAGTTGGGATTCTGGTCCAGAGCTGCCTGGTAAGTCAAACTCGTGTGCTACGCCCCTTAAACTCATATACAGTGATGTATGTCAATTACGTCTCAATAAAACTGGAAAACGTAAAATTAAAAAAATTAAAATTAAAATATATAAAATTTTTAAAATGCTGATTGGCTAACCGGCTGGTTGGTTAATTCAGAGAAAATTTTTCTGAACACGCTGAAATCAGGTCCATAGCGCAGCCTGCAGGGCCAGTCTGCAAAACTTAGAAATTCCAGCTGAAGGTTCCCACTCCCATGCCCAGCTCGCTGCTATTTACCTGCAGACATTTAAAGGTCAGGGTGGTGGTAATGTTCAGCTGTGAACTTTTCACTTCTACGAGGATCACAGGTATTAAAGAGGTGCGCGTGCGTGCACACGCATGCGCGTGCGTGGGTGTGTGGAGGATGGCCCAGCTCCCAGTGAGGAAGCTGCTATCACAGTCTCTCCTGGGTTTACCCCAGTGTGTTTTCTCCCAGCAGATTTGGCAGGATGACAGTTGATTTGGGAATCTTCTATCAGGAGGGCTGGCTGCTGCTGCTGTCTGTGGAACTCTGAAAGCTAAATCAGTTCCACTGCCAGGTCTCTGAACTCCTACAGCTCCCAGCTGCCTATAAGCCATCCAATCTAACAGCGAATTTTGAGCTTGCCTTAAACCACTTACTAATCATTTCAGGCAAATCTTAACTCTGCAACTAGACCAAGCTCCCTCTAGGGAGTGGGCAGACACCTTAGCATCCGCTCCTGGTGCCCACAGCCTCCAGCTCTGTCCTGGACACAAGAGAGATGCTCAAAGAACAACTGATGGCCGAAGAGGGAGTAGGATTACCACATCCTCAGAGCAGCTCACGAGACACAGTCCTGGCCGCGGCCCCATGGTCCTGCCTCTGGACAGTGGCATGGAGTAGGGAAGGGAAGGAGAGGGGCTCAGGAGACAGGCTGCTCTCCAAAAGCATTATCCACTAGTGGTGCATTTTTAACAAATTTAGGGAACTGGGTTGGCATGACCAATTGTTAAGAACGTGACAAAAGACATTAGAGGAAGCAGCCTGCCCTGCCCAGTCCAGAGCCCAAGCCGGCAGCAACCACCCTCTGTCTAACAGTTATATCTCCTGGTCCTCCTGGACCTCTTGTCATGTTGGCTTTCTGTTTGTTTATGTTTATTATAATAATTTGTTTAACGTTTGATTATTTTCCTATGTTTAACAATAATTCTACAATCAGGTTGGCAGGAGTGAGGGGGTGAGGGGAGAGAGGTGAACTGATGGAGCACAAAGGGTTTTTAAGGTGGTGGAACTATTTTGAATGATATTATGATGGTGGAGGCAGGTCATGATACATTTGTCTAAACCCACCGTATGTATAACACAGTGAGTGACCCTTAATGTAAACTGAACTCTGGTGACAATGGTGTGCCAGTGTAGGCTAATCAGCCATAACAAACGCACCGCTCTGGTGGGGGTGTTGACAGTGGGAGAGGATCTACGGTGTCAGGGTGAGGCGTCTATAGAAACTCTCTGTACTTTCTGCTCAATTTTGCTGTGAATCTAAAACTGCCCTTTTTTAAAGTTTATTTTTTTTTAAAAGTTAAAATGGAAAATTTTAGTTATATATATTTTACATGATTAAAAAATAATCCTATGAAAGCAAGGCTTTTAATTCCTGAGAATCCCTCTCAACCTCCAATCCTCTCCTCCCAGAGTGAATCATTGTTTGATGCTGTGATGTTTTCAGAATAACCACAACACCTGTGGTTACTGAACTAAATAAAGGCAAAGGGGCAGATTTTTCTCACAAGCAAGGCCAAGGTGACCCTACAGCTGAGTCTCTGAGTGGACATCATTTTCAGTTTGGGGTGGGCTTAGGTTGAACCATCCCCATCCTCACTCAGTCCTTTCTGTGTTTCCGTGGTGGCCGATGGGGTTGAAATTTGCTTCAACATCTGTAGAGATCACGTTATCAGTGTGTATCAAATGATGCATAATCCTTAACATAGAAATTTCAATTTTAGAAATTGAACCTAAAGAAATAATTGAATATATATTCTAAGATGTATGTGCAAGTAGGTGCCTAATGTTATTTTTTTTTTAATAATGAAAAACCAGAAAGAGCCTAAATATCCAAGAGTGGAAAATGTATTAAATAAATGAATCAATAAATCCATATAATTAAACACTAAGGAGACTCTTTTTTTTTTTCCCAAAGCACCTTAGTTGAGGTTTCTTTACATGCAATAAAACATTCCCATTGGTTCTATGAGTGCTGGCAAAAGTGTATATATGTATACTTTTACATATACATACTTTTTATATACATACTTTTTAATATATACATATATATGTATATATGCCCATGTGGGTATATATACCCGTGTGACCTCCATCCCAGTCAAGATGCAGAACATTGCCATTACCTCAAAAATGTCCATAATCTTGGCAGTCAACCTCCTCCCAACCTCTCAATTCTAGTCAATTTATATAATCTGTTCTCTGTCACTGTGGAGTAGGGATGTCTGTTTTAGAATTTCTTTTTTGAAGTATGATTGACATACCAACATATGTACATATTTAATACATACAACTTGATGAGTTTGAAGATAATTATGCATCTGTGAAACCATCACCACAATCTATGGCAGAAAATTATCCTTCATCTCCAGAAGTTTCCTCTCACCTTCTTTATTTATTACTTTTATTTGTAATAAGAACACATAATATGAGAGCTACCCTCGTAATTGTATTTACATGTACAATACAGCATTGTTAACTGTAGGCTCTGTGCTGTACTGTAGATCTCTAAGATCTAGGACTTACTCATTTTCAATAACTGAAACTTTGTACCCTTTAGTTAATACCTCCCCATGTTCTGTCCCTGCCCCACCCTGGCCCCTGACAACCACCATTCTACTCTCCCCTCCTGTGAGTTTGACTATGTTAGATTCCTCATATAAATGGTATCATGTACTGTTTTTCCTTCTGTGTCTGGCTTATTTCCCTTGGCACAATGTCCTCCAGATTCATTCAGGTTGTTGCAAATGGCAAGATTTCCTTCTTTTTTCAGGCTGAATAATATTCCATTGTGTGCATGTACCACATTTTCTTTAGCCATTCATCAGTCAATAGATATTTAAGTTACTTCCATGTCTTGGCTCCTGTGAATAATACTGCAATGAATATGGGAGTGCAGAATTTTATCTAAATTGAATCATACACCATATACTCTGATTTCTTTGGCTAAGCATAATATTTTAGACATTCAGCAGTGTTGTTGTCTGTATTAGTAGTTCATTGTTTATTGTTGAGCAGTATTTCATTATGTGACTACTGTATATCTGTTGGTGCATGTTTGGCTTGTTTGAAGTTGGGGCTGTTCTTAATAAAGCTTCTTAAATATTTCTTTTTAGGTCTTTCAGTGGGCATATGTTTTCAATTCTCTTACGTAAATACTTTTCAGTGAAATTGCTGGGTCATGTGGTAAGTATAATGTTAAACTATTTAAGAAACTGCTAAACTGTTTCCCAAAGTGATTGTGCCATTTGGCATCCCCATTCACAATGCATGAGACTGCCAGGTGCCCCATAACTTTGCCAACCCTTGGTACAGTCATTCTTTTTCATTTTGGCCACTCTAATGGGTATGTAGTTGTATCTCATTGTGGTTTTAATTTGCATTTTCCTGATGATATAAAGTGTATTTTCAAGTGTCTATTGGTCATTCAAATATCTTCTTTCGTAAAGTCACTTTTCAAATCTTTTGTCTGTTTTAAAATTGGAATATCTGTTTTCTTTATATTAAATTGTGAGCATGCTTTATAGATTCCACATACAAGTCCCTTGTCAGATGGATGTATTGTGAATTATTTCCCAGTTTATGACTTGCCTTTCCTTTAAGAGTGACTTTTTCAAAAGAATGCCTTTTTGGTTTTTATGAAGTCCAACTTATCCAATTTTTATGGTTTGTGCTTTTTATATCCTGTCAAATACAGTATTGTCTAACAAAGTGGCAAAGATTTTTCTCCTATATCTTCTTCTAGAAATATCATACTTTCACTTCTATGTTGAAGTCTATGATATTTTCTAGTTTTGTGTTTTATGTTTTATGTGTAATGATTGAGGTTTATTTTTTCAACACTCTATCCAATTTTTCTGTATCATTTATCATATATAATTTATCACATAAGGCCTACATTTTTGTTGAAAAGACTAGCATTTCCTTGCTAAATTACTTTGACACTTTTGTCAAGAATCACTTGGCCTTGTATGTACAAGTTTATTTCTGGAATCTCCCTTCTGTTCCACTGATCTGTATGTCTATTTTTTCTGCGATGCCATGCTGCCTAGATAAGTGTAGCTTTATAGTAAGTCTTGAAATCAGGTGGTGTATGTCCTCCAATGTTTTTCTTATTTTTCAAAATTATTTTGGCTAAGTCTTTGCATTATCATATATATTTTAGAATCAGCTTGTCAAATTAAAGAAAGCCTGCTAAGATTTTGATTGGTAGTGCAATGAATCTATACATTGCTTTGGGAAGAATTGACATCTTAACAATAACAAGCCTCTGATCCATAAATGTGGTTATCCCTATTTATTCAGGTATTTTTAGCTTCTCTCAGAAATATTTTCAATGTACAGATTGTGCACATATTTTATTAAACCTATACCCAAGTATTTCCTGTTTTTTATACTATTGTAAGTGATATTTATTTTTATTTCAATTTTCCATTATTCATTGCTAGTATATAGAAATACAATCTTTTTTTTTTATTGACTTTGTATCCTGTACCATTACTAAGTCACTGATTTTTTTTCCAATCATTTTTTTCTTAGGATTTTCTTGGGATTTCTTGTGACTTTCTATGTAGATGATTATGTCATCTGTAAATAAAGAAGTTTTACTCCTTCCTTTACAATCTGCATGCCTTTTATTTTTTTTTTTCATTGCTTTATTTTATTGACTTGTTGAACAGGAGTATTGATATGACATTCTTGCCAAGAGTTCAGTCTTTCATTATTATGAACGACGTTATTCTAGGTTTATGAGGTTGGGGATGTTCCCCTCTATTCCTGATTTGCTGAAAAACTGTAGTAAATGAGTGCTGACTAGATACGTTTTGTGCATCTATTGAGATAATCATATGGTTTCCTCTTTTATTCTGTTCATATGGTAAATTGCATTGATTGATTTTTCACATATTAAATCAATTATGTGTACCTGGAATAAATCCCACTTGGTCTGTGCCAGCCATGAAAGTGTTCTTAGACAGTCCTTTAAGAAAGGACTTGTGATTCAGATATGAGGAATACATTCAGCTGATAATGTTTAGCTGCAGTGCATTTGGGATCAGCCACAGCATTTGAACCAAGGCCATACTCTTCCCAGATAGCTCCTGCCAATGACAGAACATAGCATGGGTCCTGGGACCCTGCTAATTCTGCCAAATACAGGAGTTCTCTTTGCTACAGTGCTCCCAGTGGGGAGTCAAGGCTTTGTTAGGGCTGTACCACAGTCTGAGATGTTCCTTGCCAATCCTACTTCCTCTCTCTTTCCTTTCACAAGTATCAGAGCTGCATCATAGTTTGAGAGCTTTCCCTGAACAATTTTGTACTCTCACCCTTATCTTTCACAGGTGTTAACGCAAAATAAATTTTCTTGCATTCTTAACTCTCAGTATATGCTTCTTGGGGGACTCAAGCTGACATAATGTATTGTGCTTTTTACATATTGCTGGATTCAATTTGTTCATATTTTCTTGAGGATGCTTTCATGTATGTGCATGAGGAATGTTGTTCTACAGTTTTATCTTGTAATGTTATCTTGTAATGGTCTGATTTTAGTCCCAAGGTAATACTAGCCTCATTAACAGAATTGGGAAGTGTTCTTGGTTCTTCTATATTGAAAGACTTGAAGAGGACCATTTCACAAAGATAAAAGGGTCAATTTATCAAGAATAAAAAACCATCCTAAATGTGAATGCACCTAATAACAAAACTTTGAAATACGTGAGAAAAAATTGACAGAAATTAAATGAGGGAAAAACAAATTCACAATTATTGTTGGAAATTTTAGCATACTTTTCTCAGTAATTAGTAGAATAAGTAGACAGAAAATCTGCAAAGATACACAACACTTGAAGAACACTCTTAACCAGCTCAACTGGCTGACATTTATAGAATGCAACAGCCAATATCAACAGAATGCATATCACATTCTTTTAAACATTTACCAAGATAGGCCATATGCTGGGCCATAAAAAAACAAACAAAAAAAAAGCTTCAGTGAATTTAAATGTATTGAAATCTTGTTATGTTTGTAGTCTGACCACATGAAGTCAAATTTTAAAATGTTAACAAATAAATAATTGGAAAATGTATAAATATTTGGAAACTAAACAATACACTTCTAAAGAGCCTATGAGTCAAATAAAAACATCACAAGAGAAAACAGAAAATATATTTAAACTAAATTATGATGAAAACACAACCTAAATTTGTGTGATGCAGTTAAAGCAGTGCTGAAGGAATACCTTTAAGTGTTTATACCTATAAATATTTATATTAGAAAAAAGAAAAGTTTAAAATCAATGAAACCAACAGCCAGTTATTTTAAAAGATAAATAAAATTGAGAAATCTCTAGCCATATTGATAGAAAGACAGGGTAAGAGAGAGAAGGAAAGAGAGGGAGAGAAATAGTACCAATATCAGGAGTGACAGAAGAGACATCACTATAGATCCTGCAGAAATTTGAAAAATAATACGAGGATATTATGGACAACTTTATGCCAATAAGTTGAAAAGCATAAATGAAATGAGAAAATTCCATGAAAGGCAAAAGTTATCAAATAGAAAATCTGAGTAGCCTTATATCTATGAAAGAAATTGGATGTTTAACTTCATATTTTCCCCCAGAGAAGTCTCCAGGACCAGAAAGCTTTACCTGTCAATGTTATCAAACTTTTAAGGGAGAAATTATACCAATCCTACAAAAACTCTTTCAGAAGAAAGAAGAGGAGATAACCATTTCCCAATTCATTTTGTGAGGCTGGTTTAACTCTACAACCAAAATTTAACAAAGGTATTACAGGAAGAGAAAACTGTAGAACAATATTCCTAATAAACTTAGGGAGACGTTTAAAAGGATAGTGTAATGTTATGCTTACTTATATGGCAGATATGCAGATTTCAGAACATAATTGAGTCCATTTTATATGTAAGTGTATATAAGGACACACACACATACATATATAGGCACACACACATATGTGTGCATATGTGGAGAGAGAAGGGGAGGAAGGGAAGGAAGGGAAGTTAAGAGACGAGAAGTCAGAAAAGAAAAGGAAGGTTATACATCAAAATGGTCTTCAGTGGAAAATCTAGAGGGATTTTTTGTTTTGCTTTTTGCATATCTACTTTTTTTCTTAATTTATTTCTGAAATAAACATTGTGTACTGTATATGCCCTTTTAATGAAAGGGAGAAATAAAATACAAATTATTTAAAAAGACAAGCCAAGCATCAGCCCAGACAGAGGCACCACCAGTCCCAGTCCTGCCCTAGTGCTGAAGTTGCCATCATCAGACGTCATCTCAGCTGGCACTTCCCCTCTGAGGAAGGAGGCAGCCCACTCCACCCAGGATGGTTTCCCCTGTGGTAGCTCAACAATTGTTGACTGACTTGTAGGTATTTACGAACCCTCTCCATGCCTTCCCATCCCTCAATCATTTGCAGATAAAAGAATAGTCCAGATAAGCTGCCTCTCTACTGTCTGCACCTCTAACGCATCTACACCTTTCCAGAAGCAGGGAAAGAATATCTCCGTCGGAATAGCACTTCCTAAGAAAGGCCTTTCCCAACTCCACAAGCCCAGTGAGCTTCCTCTGTGTAGTGGACACTGTCTTTGTCTGCAGAATCCTTTCTTCTCATCCTTCACCTCCATACCTCTGGGGGAATTGTCTTTTCCCCATTCTCTGTGGTTCAGGTGGGACTTTCAATCTCAGATCTATCTATCCCCCAGCACAGAATTGGACAAGTGATTGCTAAGCGACCAAAGTCCTCCCTCAGGAGTTTTACAAAGCACACTGAGAGCTAAGTTCTCTGTTTCTCCTTGGATCACAAGCTGTATGAACATATCCATAGGACTGCTGGCCACCAGGACCCTTGGCATCTGGGAAAAGCCCAAGAGGAAGGCTAACAGAGGAAAAGGTAGTGAGATAAAGACCCAGTCACTTGAGCCAATTCACCTTTCTGCTTGGACCACTTTAAGATGAGTTTCTACTGCTTGCAAATGAAAGTATCCTAACTAATAAGACCCTCATAGCATCTTTTCCATTATAGCACTTCATCTGTCAGTATTATGTATCCATTTGGTTCCTTCTTTGACGCCTTTTTCCACCAATCTCTGAGCTCCATTCGAGTTAGGTCCACATCTGTTGAATTCACTACTGTTTCCCCAGCACCTGACACAACGCTTCCCTGAAATATAATAAGATACCAATAAATACAGACAAAGTGAATGAACAAATGCATCTGTGAACCCAGTGCCTGAGCTGTGTCAAATTCTCCTGTGACTCCCTATAAACTTAGACTCAGCTCCTAATGGGGATTTTGAAAGACAAGTCTCCTGTTCCTCACTTGGCCTTGCCAGGCAAGGTAAATTTTGAGCTTGAAAAAAAGCCCTGACCCCAAACCGAGTCATCTCTCACGCTTCCCCACCCCACTATCCAGGGATAAGCAGGAACTGTGCTTGGTCCCTTGGTAAGAGGGTGATTGAGCTCAGGACCTTAACCTGGGGAGCAGCCTTAGCGGAGAAACTCACAGTGAGACCACTGGAGGAACCTCCCGATTCTACCGGATGTCAAGGCAAGCACATATATTGAGTCTTAGTTTTAGTTCTTACACCCTACCCTTCTGTCACCTCCTCCAGCAAGCACAGCCTCCTTCAAACTGCCTGGATATCTGTCTGCTTCAAAGTGGGGACACAAATAATTGCAGGTGTGGGTTAAGGACTAAACTTAGGACAATAGTCTCTAAGGAGGAAACTACAGTGTGCATGGCTTCCCCTAAACTCTTAGCTTTATCACAGAGAGAAAACAGGGGAAGGAGCCCTTAGGAGTTTCCAGCCTTCTGGAAAATCTAAGAGTGCCCCTGAGTGTGAGGCCAGCTGGCATCCCCACTGCACCATCCAGGCAGCCTCTTGTTGACCATGGCAGCTCTGAGCTATAAACCAGGCTGCACAGGGCTAGCAGCCAGCCACAGGTGACAGCCAGAGGTTTCACATTGCCCCTGCACACAAAGAACCAGCAAACGAGCAAACAAAAACAAATCCAGACCCTTAGTCAAAAATGCCAGCCTAAGAATGAACAGTATGCACTGAACACCAGCTGAGAGGCCACCTGCGCATCAAATAAATAAACAAAAGTCCTAGTAAGTTTGATGCTTACGTCTGTTTCCATTTGCGACACGTTTTGTCTCTTTCTCCTTTCTTTCCCCCCAGCAGGTTCACTGGCACTACCTCACCCCCACCCCCATGCCCCACAAATACATACCTCTTGCTTTTGGGAAAAAGATACATTTCCATGCAGTTGATCTTTTCATATTCATTAAGGTCCCTCTGAACACAGAGAGTTTTCATTTATTCATTTATTTGACCATCTACTATGACCTGGGTCTGTACTAGGAGCCTTTGGAAGTCCAGGAGGAGGAAGGAAAGAGGTAGACTGCATACAGTAGAATGCTATGTTGCAATTTTAAAAATGCTATTCTATTTTAACATGCTTATATGAAAAGATCTTCAAGATAGATTGATAATTTTAAAATTGTGACAAGCATAATAGTGTAGATTTTACTGTATCATTTGGGTTACAGAGGGAGGGAGGAAGATGGAAGATGAAGGAGGAATAGGAAGGGCAACAGACAAATACGCTCATCTCTAGAAGAACACACGACAAATGGACACAAGGGCTGCCTCTATGAGTGGGGTACGATGGGGCGCCAGGGCTCCAGACAGAGGGGGCTTTTGATCATACACCCTTTCATACTGATTTGATTGGTTAGCCACCTTTATGTGTTACCTACCTCTCTCTCCAAAAATAGCACACTTCTGAAAAAGAAATAAAAATGAGAAAACTCAAAATCAAGTAGGGGAGATAATCATACAATTAGTAAACAACGTAGTAAATACAACAATAAAATGTTCATGTCACTCTTGGAGTTCTTGAAGAACGGCAACTAACTGGGGTGGAGATGTCAGGACCAATGTATTGGAGGGAGAGATATGTTGATCGATTCTCAAAAGATGAGTAGAATTGAGGGCTGCTGTCCCCCACGTCATTTAGCAGTCCAAAAAAAAAAAAATTCAGAGGCTCTCTGCAGAGACTTCATGGGTTTATGTGGCCTCATGGGACATTGAAAGGCTCACGTCGATGCTCACAGCGGAAGTGGCATATCCACATACTCCCCAAGGGTGCTTAGTTATCAGGGGAAAATAGCAGGCCAGTTACTGAGCTAGCCCAAGCTAGGGCAGTTAAAGTGAGCATTTGCAGAAATCATTTCTTAATTAGCATCACATCCTTCCTGCCAATTCCAGATCTCCAGTGATATGCAAAGCTGGGTAAGGCCTCCCTGGCATTGATTCCTCAAGGTTACCTTTTCAGTGCCTCATGTCTGCCTGGTGAGATGAAATTTCTAAATCCCAACTTTACGAGAACCACCCATTCCTTCCCCACCCCCTTCTTGAGCAACCTCTCAGAACGAGTGTTCTTTTAAAAGAGACAAGGTCTTTGCTGACATCTCTCTTTAGAGAGCTCCATCAGAATCCTGCACTTGCCCAGTGTCCTTTCCTTGGCCGATTGGTAACCAAGGAAACCAGATACTATGGTAACACGGGGAGGAGAGGAAGGGAAGTATCCACACCCAGAGCCTGCCTTGCTCACTCTCTCCTGTATCAAGGCAACTACTAGGGCAGAGAGAGCATCTCGGCTTCCAGGGGAGAGGTTCAGGGCCCCCCCATGGTGGTGTAATGGCTGACATCCAGAGAATGGGGCTCCACAACCTGAAGACTGGTGCTTCAAGGCCCCACCAAAACATGTTCTTGCCCTGCCCACTCCAGAACCTATAACACAATTACCCAAACTCCAGATGTAAAGGATGCATAGATGTATATTCGAATGAGTGAAATAATACAGATTGGGATCATGCCTAAGGAAAATTCCAAACAACTGAAACCATGCTGTATGACAAAATTACCAATTGTCTGTACACCTTTTAGCAGTGCTGAATTCATCCCATGGTTTTGCCCTGCCTCCAGCCTTCTGCCTCCTCGCTCAGCCCCCAGACGATCTCTCTTGCTGCTTCTCAGATGCCCTCCTCCTGTAATTTTCTCTGTTTACCTACTTCTCCCTCTGAGGTCTGCCTTCCTGCCTCTATCCATCTCACTCTCCTCTCTTCCCTGACCCACAGCTCACCTGGCAGTCTCAGGATGGAATGGCTTAAGGAGAAAGATTCCCCGTGTTCTGTGTTGGCTCGGGTCCTGCCATCTCCTCTCCATGTAGAGCACCATTAATCATCCCCGTGACCTCATTGTGGCCAGGCAAGTTGGTGGGGGCAGAGGACCCTGGGCTGAGACAAATGAGGCCTCTGCTTGAAGGAGGTCAAAATAGCACAAACTGTGAAACATACTATGACGCCACAAAGAGTCCAAGTGCAGGGGTCGAAGGCAATGGAGAAATCTGCTATTTGTCTCCAGTCTTTTGTTTGTTGAATCTTCTTTTACACCCTTAAGAATTCTCACGAGCCTTTTCAAATCTTTTCTTCTGATTCTTACATTAAATATTCCTCAACGGCAACCCCCGATCTAATTTTTCAGCACTGACTTCCTCCCTTAGAACAGTGGGCTTCAAATTGTGTGCTCACACAGCCCTACCAGTCAAAACATGTTGAACATGGACCCCCTCCCCTTTCAATGTAAGTGCAACTGTTTATTTATAAAGCATCTATGGACATCTGTGGACCATTATACTCATAATTCGTACATGATAAAAATATACCCCAAAGTGAAATTTAAGATAAAATGATGTTATATCTTTTTCCATCACCCTAATAGACTGTCTAGGGAACCTCATGTTAGTCTACTGAATCCCTTTAACTGACTAAGAGTCTTGCTTTGTCACCCAAGTCCATGGGTCACGGTTGCCTGAGAGCCCAAGGAGGATCGGCAGGAGGGACAGGGTGTGGTAGAATTTCTTTGTCAGAGAGTGTATTCACTTTCTGGGGCTTCTGTAGCAAAGTACTACAAGTCAGGGGCTTAAACAACAGAAATGTATTGTCTCTGATACATTTGATCTGAGATCAAGGTGTCGGCAGGGCTGATTCCCTCTGAGGGCTGAGGGAGAAATTGCTCCAGGCCCCTTCCTGGCCTCGGGTGGTTTTCTGGCCATTGCTGGCCTTCCCTGACTTGTAGGTGCATCCCTCTGAGCTCTGCCTTCATATTCACATGGCATGCTCTCTGTGCACCTGTCTGTCTCTACGTCCAAATTTTCCCTTTTCATAAAGATGCAGTTACATTGGATGAGGACCCATCCTAATATGGGTCTTTATCTTAATGTCATGATCTTGATCATTCTATTTCCAAATAAGGTCACTGTTATGGACACTATTGTGTGTCCCCCCCCCCCCCCGCAAAAGTTCACATGTTGAAACCCTAATCCCCGATGTGACTGTATTTAGAGATAGGGGCTTTAATGAGGTAATCAAGGTTGAATGAAGTCATAAAGGCAGGACACTAATCCTATATGATTGGTATCCTTCTAAGAAGAGGAGGAGATGCCAGGAGGGGCATGTACAGAAGAAAGACTATGTGAGAACATGGTAAGAAGGCAGCCATCGGCAAGCCAAGGAGAGAGCCTTAGAGAAACCAGTCCTGCCAACGCCTTGATCTTGGGCATCGAGCCTCCAGAACTGTGAGGGTAACTTTCTGTTGTTGAAACCTCTAGGCTGTGGTATTTTGTATGTCAGCTCTGGCAAACTAATACAATCACATTCACAGGTACTGGGGGTTAGAATTTCAACAGCTCTCTGGGGACACAAGTGAACTCACAATAAGGGACTCATGGTAAACGGGACAACAAGCCAGGGCCTTTAGACCGAGATGCGGGCATGATGCAGCCAGGAGAGGCAGGAAAGGGCCCCCCTGCCAGGCTGCCGGCCACCAGGGCGTGGGATGCCTTCTCTCTGAAGGCTGCCATCACCAGACACAGGGCTACTCTCAGGCCTGGGGCTCTGGCCAGCCACTAGTTCTGGAAAAGTCCACATTCCCCAAAGCAGTTTCACACTGTCTTTTATTCTAAGGTTCCCAAAACACTTTGGAGCTGTTATTTCTAGAAGAAACTGCTGCTCTGAAAAAAAAAACAAAAAAAAAACTGTCTGTGTTTGAAACAGCGACACGGGCAGGCTGCTCCTGGGAGAGCAAGGACACACCCTCCCAAGTTCTGATGGAAAGGAAGCCAGATTGGGGCGTTTGTTTCCTAAACCAGAATTGAACGTTTATTACTTGTTCTATTTAATTGTGACCCAAGAGGTTTGCTAACATTGCACATTCTGTCTGCAGTGCCTGCTTAATTTTGGTATTAAAGAGACAGAGTCGCTATATAGTTACCAAGTAACAAGTGTTTAAACGTCAATAAATAACATTTCTAATAATAAGGTTCTGAAATGCATAGATCACATCCCTGTTCATTCTCTAAGAAAAACATTTTAATTATCTATTGACACATATTGCACATGGAACAACCGTCTTTTTAAAAGATAAATGGGTTTATAGGCGAGTCGGGTTAATTAAAAGCCAGTGGAGTATTACAAGTGTATTTACTGGGGAATATTCACTGTAGGAGAGGAACGGTTCTTACACAGTTGTCAGAATTCTGTAAATGTATTGTTTAATAACCACTTGGCACTTAATTATAGGGAGATGGTGAGAGCTTAAATCTAACCGGAGTGCACTCCAGTTATCTCTTCTACATACATGGCTTCTCCTCAGCTGCACAGATTTTCCAAGTGAGACGACACCAAGGCAGGATCTGATGGGCTAAACAAATGCTGGCCAGAAGCTTCTCAGGTCCCTGAGTCTGTCGTGAGAATACACTGGTTCTGATCGTGGAAACCAAGAGGGAAAGTTCAGATTCAGCTCCAGAGGTGAGGCCAATTCGAAGGCAGCTCTACAGGACCAAGTAAAAATTTCTTATTATCATGGTGCTCAAGGGTCTTCACCATCGAGCTCTTGCCCAATTTTTTAAGATGTTCCACTCCCCACTCTGGCTCTAAAACCCAGTATGTGTCTCACCAGCCCCACTTCCCCCCTGCCACAGGGAAAGCCATGTTCCAGAGAACAGCTGCTCCATCAGTTTGAGCCCATAGGAAGAAGGGACAATAAACCCCCTGCCGGACTACAGTGACAACCCAGCACAGGTAAAAAATTAAACCCTTGTTGTTTAAGTCACAGAGATGTGGGAAGTGTTTGTTATTCCAGCAGAACGTAGCCTATCCTGACTCTCATATGCTTTGCCAGTCTTGGAGCTTGGCATAGAGAGGATCCTCTGTGGATTCCTGACAATGAATAAATGCATGAGCCCCACCAATGAGTCTTCTCTTTCTTCTCCTCTGCAGTATTATTAGGTCCTGGGAATCACCTCCAGGCTTCTGGGGGACATTAAGGGTCTCTCTCTGTGTGGTATGAGCAAGAAGACCCACCACTGAGCTGAGAAGCTTGAGTTCTGGGGTCGACTCAGAACCCACTAAAGCACACTGATCTGTGGTTATTATTGTGAGCAGCTTGGCTGTTGTGATGGGTTTGGGTAAAGAGTCAGAGGAGAAATGGGATACTGAAACAAGCGTCTGTGTGCGTGTGCACAGGTGCGCACACGCAAGTACGTGTGCACTCGCCTTCCCATCATCCATTCTTTTGCCCCTGGTAATGACACTCCAACCTGGGGGGAGACCAAATCCTATCCCCATCTGAGGTCTTGAGGTTTGCGTGGCATTGACCACACCCCAAGTTCTAGGAGTGGATGTAAATTGTCAAGATCACAAAACCAGATAATGACAGAGCCAAAACAAGAACCAAAGTCTCCCAATCTTGGACCTAATCCATCATTTTACCTGGATTGTTGAGCTCCTGCTCTGAGCCACTCCCAGGTTCTGGGACTTCAGTGGTGAGAAAACGTGATGGAAACTCTGCTGTCAGATGTGCAGACACAATCCAATGTGCTCTCCACCCAGACACCACCCCCACCCTCCTATCCAGATGCCCCCACTTCCCCAAATCCTCTGCTGACTGCCTCAACCATCACTGACCCTGCTCTCTTTTCTGAACTCCTTCTGCCACAGGCCCAGTACATGAACAGACAAAAGTTGGACAAATCACCCAAAGGAATGGCCAGCAGGGGCGAGGGTTCCATGGTGTAGAAGAGGAGGACTAGTGGATGATCGGGGTGATGCTCCTTCATGGCACCCCACAAACCCCCCATTGGAGCTAGAGCTGCCTGGCCCCAGGACACTCAATGAGTTGCCTCCTCACCCCAGATCAGGGAGTTCCTGGCTGGCCCCTCCAACCACAACACCTGTGACCAGACCTTAACACTGGTTCCCCACCTCCAGGGAAGGAAAACAGAAAGTCCTAGAAATGACAGGGCCCTAAACCACTCTGTTGGAAACAGAGTCATTGGAAGCCACAGGGAGAAGGAATGGGCCAAGAAGCTGATTGCATTGCCCTTGGCAACCACACGTCCCAGCAGGTTGAGTCAATACTGCAACACTCACTGGGATGCGGTTTCCTGAAGCTCACAGAAGAAATCTATATTGTTCTCAGGAGCAACCAACCTTTCTGCAGGCAGCACGTGTCCCCTCCAATCTGTGGGCAGCTTAAATGGACAAAGAAACCCAGCCCCCGAGACCGATAGCCAAAGGGGAATATGGCATTTCACCTGCACACTGTCCCTCTCCCTCACCCCACAGCCATACCTCTCAGCCCCACAGTAGCAGTGGCCTCCAGACTGAAAGATAATATTCCTTTTAATCTCTCTCTTTTCCAATCCAGCCTAATAATAGTAGCTAACATGACTGAGCCCTTATCATACGTGAGACTGTCTAGAAGATACTTTACAAGTATTAACTCATTTGATTCTCAGAAAACTCAACCCTAGCGGTCGATATTAGTAGTCCCATTTTTGGCTGAGGACTGAAGCACAGAGCAGTTAAGTAACTCACTCAAAGTCACACAGCCTATCCTTTGGAACCAGACCAATCAAGATCAAGTTTTCAGTTCTAGCCCATTCTAGCTCTGTGACTTGGACAAGCAATCCAGCCTCTCTGATCTTGTGTTCTTCATCTGTAAAATGGATATGATGGCAATGGTACCTAACTTATAGGGTAACTCCCAGGGTTCAGTTATATGACCCATCACCCTTTCCATCCCCACTGCCCACCCTCCTCTGAGTTGTAGCAGTACCAAATTCTTTTCAGTTGCCCGTCTGTGCCCTGCACGTCTTGACTCCCTCGGCCTGGAGCATTTCCTACCCCCTCTTATCTGGCCAGCTCCTTCCCACCTCTCAGGTCTTCACTGGATGTGCCTCCTCTGAGAAGTCTTCCCTGTACCTCCTACCACGGTTGCCATCACATTCAACTGTGACTGTCCCCTAATGTGTGCTCCACTGGCTTGTGAGCTCTGTGATTTCCATCCTGAATCCACGGTGTCTACCAAGGTGCCTGGAATAAGTCAGTAAATATTTGCTGCACAAATGACTAAATGAAAATTTCTCTTTATTGATATTGATATTCTTTCTTTGTTCCTCTTAAGAAAGAGCAGCAGCCATGCTTTACTATCTGTCTCTAAATTCCCCTCTATGCCCGGCATAGCAGAGCTGGGACTAGAGGGAGGCCAGTGAGGTGCCTTAGGGCACAAAATGTAAGGAGGCAGGGACTCAGCATTGAGCAAGTGTAAGGTGGGCTCAGAAGTCCTCTGCTAATGACATCTAATTTCAATGAATGGATGGCCCAAGAGTACAGTTATAAATCTCCATCTCCATCCTCAAGGAGTTCTCAGGCTCACAATGATTTATTTTCATCATCAAAGACTGACAGAGCCACACCTACCAGCTTCCTTTGGGCCCCTCTCTGGTGCCACCGCCATCATCTGACACTCTCCTCTGGACTCACACGTGAACCAGGCTGTGGGAGAAAAGGATGTTCATGAAGACCAAGGAAACATGATGGGTAAGCATGAGGGGTGAGATGAAGTCAGACAGGCAGAGAGGGAGACAAGAACATTCCAGGCAGAAAACTGGATGAAGACAGTCAGAAGAATGCCAAGTTCATCAGAGGCCCCATGGAAACCCTCTGACTGGGACTCAGCCTACAAACCAGTAAGCATGGCCAAAAAAGGTAGCAACAACCCCTCTCCTTTGCATGAAGCCTGTGAAGTATTTTCCCATCCACTGTCTTATCTGACCTCTACAACAAAGGAATTCTAATTACTCCCATTTTATTGATGAGGACACTGATGTTTATAAATCAAGCAGCTTGCTTCAGGCACAAAACCACTAAGGGTGGGTTTGAAGCCTTGTTAAGTTCCTCTGCCAGTTCCCACCTTCCAGGTTTGGTGCTGACGTCTACTGCCCAGGTGCCCCACACCTAGCATCACATCACATCACACCTCCCATGGAGCGTTTGTGGGACCAGAGATTCTTGTGACCTGGATTTAAAGACTCTTTTCTGAGAGGGGCTTCAAAGCACCTGGGATTGCAGTCTTTCTGTGAAGCAACTGAACGGAGGTCCCGGAGGACCAGGAGGAAAGTGACTTGTCCTGTTCCTCTGGCTTCTTGCCAGAGGAATAACAAATGGAATAACAGAGGCTTCCGAGGCAGCGCCTGGGCTTCAGTGAAAACAGCGATTCAAAGGCTCTCTGGCAAACAATGTGGACAGCATGTCACTGCTCTCTGATGTGTCATCCGGACCTCCATGCATTCAGCCGAGGGACAACGGCGCCCGCCGCCTTTGTCGGTACCGGTGGAAGAACAAAACAGGATGGATTAGCTAGTCCCCTGCTGGTGGCTAGACGGGAGCCTGAAATTCAGCTCTGAGGGCTCCTTACTCCAGGGGTCAAGACGTTAGCAGTGTCCAGAGCCAGCCCTGCATGGCTCCGGTTGCTGACAGCCCGCCAAAGGGCCCGGTGGGCTGCTGGGAGGTCACAGCGGGGCGTTTCCATTTTAACCCCGTTGTTTAGCCAAATGAAGCCAAGATGTTCCTGCTCCCCACTGGAGAAGTCAGCCCGGCTTCAATAATTTCTGAGTGCTGACAGATAATTCAGAGATATTGGATATTTCGCCACCTGGGGACTGCCCTTCCCTACAACAGCAATCAGTTACTGCCTGCCAACCAGGGGCCATGCGGAGGCCCTGGGCCCCCTCACGCCTTTACGATCAGGCTCCAGCATCTTGGAAAATATTGCTTGAATTTATTTATATAATCACGTTAGGAAGGCAGTGAGTTATTGTGAAGTCAGCATTCTTCCATCTTCCTTCCCAGTAATCCTTTGTTTGAGATTCCGCTCGAAGGACTCCGATTACTAATGCAATTACATGCTACCTGGTAAAGGGTAATCCAAAAAAAAATTAAACCCCTCCACATATTGTATTTTTCACTCAGAGCCACCCTGCTCCTAAAACTGAGTGCTGACATAAATCAATTAGCTACTGATTTTATGACTACCTGCATTTAAGAACACATAGGCTTTCGACACCACCCTCATCTTAAAGGTGAATGCTGCCTCTCATTTGGAGCGCTAGCCTTTCACTCATCTCTGAGTAAAAGCAAACACTCTGAATAGGGTTGATCTGAATAACAAGCGAACACAAGACTGCCACCAAGCTGGACAACACATGTGAATTTTTGTCCTGGTGTCACTAAAACTGAAGGCTTCAGGCTGCCTCCTTGACATTTGCGGCCCTAATAACATGCCCTTTTTCTTCCATTCACCATAGAAGAAATGTGAAAACAAGTAAAATGGCCCTGCAGACTCCAAGAATATTCTTCTCAGAGTGGTTCAGAAAGCACGACATTGAACCTGTGGATTGTAATCCTAGGACGTTCTTTGATTCCTCAATAAACAATATTATAAAAATCACCTGAACACTATTTATTGGGTTTCATGAGCCTATACACCAGCTGCACAGGCTTAACTGTGGTTACAGAACAAAATATAAACATTATTCAACTTAACAATATAACAGAAAGATACAGCCTACTTGAATGGGTGGAGGGGGTTGGGAAGGAATTAAAAAACAAGTAGTATTGTCTGTGATGAATGAAAGAAGAAATGGAGGTCTTAGAATGTGGCTGAAGCTGCAGAGGTGATCAGTAAGGAAAAATAGTGATTTCATTGCAATTGGAGGAGAAGAGATAGAAAGTGAAGGCTGGTGTCAGGAAGCTAAAATTTTTACTATGGGAGGAAGTCAAAAGACAGTGCCTAGAATTGATCAGTCAAAAATCAACAGTATAATTATATCAGTTAGACCTATGGAAGAAAGTGCTGGAACTAAAAGCAGAAACCATTAAAGCAGTGGCTTCAATGTATCCAAGTCAAGATAGTGACTGCTCTTGAATGCAGGGTGGAGAGTGGCTTCTGGGTACCGGTTGTGCTCCATTTCTTGATCTGGGTGCAAGTTACAAGAGTATTCACTTTGTGAAAATCACCAGCCACACACCTGTGATGTATGTGATTTTCCCATTTGTAGAGCATATTTCAACTAAAATGGTCATTTTAAAACTGGCTACCTCTGGGGAGCAGGACTAAGAGAAATGAGGGGAGAGACAGGGCATTATTGTTATTTCATGATCAGCCCAGCTGATTATTCAGCCCAATTTGATTACTTTTAGTCATGCAAGGTATTAATTGCATGAAAATTAATTATTTTTATGCTGTTTCACACTGGACCCTCAGGTGACATCTCAGATGTGAGAAGTTCCATATCCCTTAAAAGCAAAATTCCATAACTGTGTATAAAGTGCTGGATGATGGAGATCAGTGACTTGGGGAAGTGCTTTCGGAACATCAGAGCTTCCAGCAATTTGGGTAGTGAGTTCGCTGTCATTGGAGATGCTCAAGTCAGAGAGATCAAGAAGGATCTCTGCCCGGGGACCGTGGGGGCAATTTGCTTATTGCTGAGACTCTGCAACACAGGGACACATTCCTGGGCTGCACACACTTTGGTTTGGAGCACCTGAATTTTTTCTTTTTCTTTCTTTCTTTTTTTTTCCCCCCCAAGCTTTTTGGTCCAGAAAGAAAACTCAAAAGGTCAAAAATTCCAATGGAAAAATACTCCTTACAAATGGGACAGGATCAGAATCAGAAAGAGGAGGTTCAAAGGAAGCCCTTTTTCTCCACATTGGCATTGAAGGTGAGCAGCCAGGAGGGTGACCCTGGGGAAAAGAATATGCTAGCTGGATGGAGAGATGCTTCACCACCTGGGGACTGCCCTTTGCCACCACAACAATCAGTTACTGCCTGCTAAGAAGGGGCCAGGAGGATGGCTAATGGCATCAGGCTTCCAAGGGCTAGGAATTTAGGATACCTTCTGCTCTGAGACCTCTACCTCCGGAGGTCAGCAAACTGTGGCCCAGAGGCCAAACCTGGCCCCCTGCCTGTTTCTGAACAGCCTGTAAACTAAGAATGGCTTGACATTTTTAAATGGTTGAAAAATATCAAAAGAGAAATAACACACGTCATGACACATGAAAATGATATGAAATTTAAATTTCAATGTCTATAAACAAAGTTTTAGTAGAACATGGTAGTGCTCAACATTGAACATATTATCTCTGGCTGCCTTTGCTACAATAACAGGGGTGGAGTGGTTTCAACACAAAGCCGAAAATATCTCTTATCGGGTCCTTTCCAGAAAAGTTTGCCAAGCCCTGCTCCAGACCATGGCTAGTAAAATAACCTGTGTTTATCTAGCGCTTTTAACTCCTAGTCTTACTTTGTCATTATTTTCTCGTTTAACATGCTGTAGGAGGAATTTAGAATCAGAAGCAAAGAAATTAGCAATCATGGAATGTTAACATGCCCTCATTGGCAGACTCCCTCACCCCTACTCCCCAGTTTCAGGGTCCTGAGACAGTGCCCCTCCTGGGAGGGAGGTGGGAAGAGGAACTCGGGAACTCAAGGGCCAGAACTCAAGCACCAGAGCCTTGACCCACCCTGAAGATAAGGCAGAATGATCCTACCTCAGCTCATCAAACTGCTGATTTACTGAACTCATGGAGGCTTTGTTGAGGGAGATTATAATTTGCCCCCAATCCTCGCTGCTTCTAAAAACAAGTGGGTCCTTCCTTAAGCACACCCAGTCTTCTCTGCTGTTGCAGAACAACATCCTGTTCTGATTTTTGGTAGGAAAATGACTAAGGAGAACCAATGTGATCCAGTTCCTGTAGGGTTTCACAGCCCCTGAGGAAAAGGCAGGACATAGCTAAACATTGACAGATTCTTCAGTTACTGGATAAAGTGGACTATGGGAGTGTTTCTTGTCTGACAAGTTGATTTTGGGTGAGTTGACTCTTGCTAGCTTCCAAACAAAGCTCAAATCTGAGGCAGGATTTTGGAGCCCACTTATTTGGGGAACTCTCTGTGGCAAATTAATGCTAGGGAGCAAGGCCAGGCCCCAGCAGAAGGCCCCAGTCCCTCAGCTAGGTCCAGCTGGCCGGCGAGCTTAGCTCCCAGCTGTGTGCCCGAATGTGGCCTCCCAGTGGGCAGGGCATTTCTCCACTAGGCCTGGTGGTTGTCTTGGAGACCGAGAGCTCCAGGGAGAGGGGAGGTGCTTGCAGCCTCTCCAGGCTTCTCTGGGGACAAAGGCAGAGTCCCTAAGTAGTGGCCCTTTTGCCCAAACAGCAGCTTCCTTCCTGACACAATGAACAGTATTCATCAGATAAATTTATCTCAGAGAAGTTGGACCCCAGTCTGTCACCCCTACAAGCCCCACCTTTGCCCATCCCCAGCCGCTGTGTGCAGTGAGGAGCTCTGACCTGGGACACCTGTACCTCCACTTGCTCACCTCACCTGTTAATGGCTGAGTTCTGAAATCAACCCACCTGGATTCCAATCCTGGCTCCTTGTGCGCTAGCAGTGTCGCCTGAGTGAAATAATGTCACTTCTGTAAACTTCAGTTTCCTTATCTGTAAATCTATAAAATAGAGTTGTTGTTGTTGTTGTTTTAATATTCCTAATTCAGAGAGTAGGGAGGACTCATTGAGATAATGCACTTAAAGCACTTGGCACAGTTCGTAGCCCACAGAGGCAAACACCAGGCTATTAATATTTCCTTTGGGGGAAAGAGCCCTGCCAAGTGTGAACAGGATCTCCTAGCTAAAGGAGGAGCTGGAGTCCTCTGGCCTGTCCATCACGGCAGCCCTGGGGGTAGCAATGAGAAGCCCCAGGGTCTGCGGGCTGGTTATCTGTTTGGCCAGTCCAAATGACTTATTATACCAGCTCCTGGCAAGGGAGTAAAAACGAAGAAGATAAAAAAATAAAAAATCACAGCATCGGTTTTTCCAGCACGTGAAACCAGCAATGTTATTTCCAGATCCATCCTTTCTGAAATGAAATGAAATAAAGTTTAGCTCAGTTTGCCAATTTGCTACAAACCGTCTCTGCCCAACTTCCTGCTTTGTAGTGAAGGGGCTTCTGGAGGATGTTTTTTCCAGGGAAGTGGTACTGCATTAGGAGAAGTGTGGGCTTTTGATGACGTTCCAGGATTTTAAGAGCTTTTCAACCCAATGAAGTATCAGTTTACAAGTATGTTTTCCATAACCATTAGGTGGATGTTTTCACAAATGGGGGCTGTGGTGACAGCGTCCTCCCGGAGTGAGTTATATCTGCAGGACTCCACTCTCTTACTCACAATACAGTCCCTAGGGAGGGTGAACTGTCTCCCTGTCTTGAGGTACACTTTTGAAAAAGCAGAAGTATATTTCTCTTTTACTTCAATTATAAGATTTTTTTCTTTCCTTCAAAAACAATAAATGTTCCAGTTATTTCAGGTGAGAAAACATAATCTTGAGACTGCCTTAAGGAAAGGTATTTTCCAAGCCCAAACTGGCCCAGGTAAAGGACTAATAAAAGCCTGCAGAGGGACCAGGCAGGGGCAGGCATGAGTAATAAGTGACCTGTCAGTCATCCCAAACAGGCAGAGCCAATCAGATGGGCTGGGGGGAGATCACACACGGTGAGCAGCCTGGGAGTGCAGAGGGGTTAATAAAAACCAGTTCTATATCCCTGGGTAATTACCTTCACACTACCCAGGACTTCAATCTGTCCCTAAGATCCCTGACAACTGAAAGGTCAGGACCATGGTTCCCAGGGAGAGGAAACAAAGATGGCCAAGGGATCAGTCTTTTATCGAAAGTCATCGTCCAAGACTTGAGCTGTTCCAGGTCTGAGTTGTTCAAGAGGTTCTAGGCCAACAGACAGATGAAAAAATGCTCAATATCACTAATTATTAGAGAAACGTAAATTAAAATGACAATGAGGTATCACCTTGCTCCAGTCAGAATGGCCATCATTAAAAAGTCTACAAATATTAAATGCTGGAGAAGGTGTAGAAAAAAAGGAACCCTCCTAAACTGTTGATCAGAATGTAAATTGGTGCAGCCACTATGGAGGACAGTATGGAGGTTCCTTAAAAAAACTAAAAATAGACTTACCATGTGATCCAGAAATCCCACTCCTGGACATATATCCAAAGAAAACTCTAATTCAAAAAGATGCATGCACCCCAATGTGCATAGCAGCACTATTTACAATCGCCAAGACATGGAAATTACCTAAATGTCCATTGACAGATGAATGAATAAAGAAGATGTGGTACACATACATACAATGAAATACTACTCATCCATAAAATATGAAATAATGCCATTTGAAGCAACATGGATGGATCTAGAGATTATCATATTAAGTGAAGTAAGACAGACAAAGACAAATAATATATGATATCACTTATATATGAAATCTTTAAAAAATGACACAAATGAACTTATTTACAAAACAGATATAGACTCACAGACATAGAAAACAAGCTATGGTTACCAAAGTTGAAAGGGGTTGGGGAGAGGGATAAATTAGGAGTTTGGGATTAACATATACATATTACTATATACAAAATAGATAAACAACAAGGACCTACTATAGAGCACAAGGAATGCTATTCAATATCTTGTAATAACTCATAATGGAAAATAATCTGAAAAAGAATTTACACATATATGTATAATTGAGTAACTTTGCTATTCACCTAAAACTAACATAATGTTGCAAATCAACTATACTTCAATTTAAAACAAAAAGGATTTTACACTATACACAAAAATAAACTCAAAATGGATCAAAGACTTAAACATAAGACAAGATACAATAAACCTCCTATAAGAAAATATAGGCAAAACATTATCTGACATACATCTCAAGAATGTTCTCTTAGGGCAGTCTACCCAAGCAATAGAAATAAAAGCAAGAATAAACAAATGGGACCTAATTATACTTACAAGCTTCTGCACAGCAAAGAAACTAGAAGTAAAACAAAATGACAACCTACAGAATGGGAAAAAAATTTTTGCAAACAATGAAACTGACAAAGGTTTGATCTCTAGAATATATAAGCAGCTCATACAACTTAATAAGAAAAAAACAAACAACCCAATCCAAAAATGGGCAGAAGACCTAAACAAGCAATTTTCCAAGGAAGAAATACAAATGATCAATAGGCACATGAAAAAATGCTCAATATCACTAATTATCAGAGAAATGCAAATCAAAACTACAATGAGATATCACCTCACACCAGTCAGAATGGTCATCATTCAAAAGTCCACAAATGACAAATGCTGGAGAGGCTGTGGAGAAAAGGGAACCCTCCTACACTGCTGGTGGGAATGCAGTTTGGTGCAGCCACTGTGGAAAACAGTGTGGAGATTCCTCAAAAGACTAGGAATAGACTTACCATATGACCCAGGAATCCCACTCCTGGGCATATATCCAGAAGGAACCCTACTTCAAAAAAGACATCTGCACCCCAATGTTCCTAGCAGCACTAATTACAATAGCCGAGACATGGAAACAGCCTAAATGTCCATCAACAGATGACTGGCTAAAGAAGATGTGGTATATTTATACAGTGGAATACTACTCAGCCATAAAAACCAGACAACATAATGCCATTTGCAGCAACATGGATGTTCCTGGAGAATGTCATTCTAAGTGAAGTAAGCCAGAAACAGAAAGAAAAATATCAAATGAGATCGCTCATTTGTGGAATTTTTTTTTAAAAAAAGAACAACATAAATACAAAACAGAAACAGACTCATAGACATAGAATACAAACTTGTGGTTGCCAAGAGGGCAGGGAGTGGGAAGGGACAGACTGGGATGTCAAAATTTGTAGATATTGACAGGAATATATAGAATAGATAAACAAGATTATATGATATAGCACAGGGAAATATATACAAGATCTTGTGGTAGCTCACAGTGAAAAAAATGTGACAGTGAATATACATATGTTCATGTATAACTGAAAAATTGTGCTCTACCCTGGAATTTGACACAACATTGCAAAATGACTATAACTCAAAAAAAAAAAAAAAAAAAAAAAAAAAGATTTGGGACCTGGGTCTGTTAGGATGTCCAGAGTGGCTTTAACAAGGCTAACAGCTGAATTCAGTCTTTCCAAACTGTTTCCCACTTATTCTTCAAAGTCTGATTGGAGTGCCCCTGCCTGTGTGAAACCATCCTCAACCTTCTTGACAGAATTTGCCAGTGCTCCCAGAACACTTCACACATACCCCCAAGTGAACACCCTCCAGCACCCAGTACTGGAATGATCTGCCTGGGTGCTCATCTCCAGCACCTGCAGCAATGCCTTTCTCCTCAGAAAGGCTGGTCAACTGCATGAGAAAAGGGATTCCAGGGAAACCCTTTCAGGACATAATGACAATGGTTTGTCAAAAACTCTGGCTTGAGTTCATTATAATGTGGTTAGTAGTTGGGAAGATTTGGGAAGAAAACTAAAGGCCTGTTTAAGTAAATTATGGTACATCCATTCACTAAGCTTTTATGCAGCCATTAACAATGATTTAGCAGATGTATATTTTTTATGCAGCCATTAACAATGATTTAGCAGATGTATATTTATGGCTTTGAAAAGATGCTTGTGATGTGCGAGTAAACAGAAAAGAGCAGGCTACAAAATGGTTCCCATAACATGACCCCACTTTGACTGAGGGGAAAAGCTTGTGTCTAGCACACACACAGTCTTGGGTAACATCAAAAGAGGGGACCTCAGGAGATACATTGAAGTATCAGATTTCAGAAGAACATTGACAAGATGATCATCTGGAAGAGGGTGATTAAAAAGGAAAGGAATCCAAAACCATGTCATTTGAGTAAGGATTGAAAGAACTCAGCATTTTCTTAATTGGGATAAAAAGACTCAGACTTGGGCTGAAGGAGGCAGAGCCAATGAGAACACTCAGTGTGAGCTGAAATCTCTTAAGGTACGGGGCGGGGGGTGGCTAATGTTGGAGGGAACAGGATCAAGTAAGCCACGTGAACAAGATGTCCTTTGAACTTGGCTCTAAACTCCCAAGCTTCCACTATTGCAGCCCAAACTCACAATTTTGGCATTTCCTTGTACTACCTGTATGACAGTTTACTTAATGTTCTTCTTTTAAACTGTCTTGTTTTGAAATAAATTTGTTCCAAAAGATAACCTTGTCTCACTAATTATATGGAAAAACCAACATTGCCACCGCAAAGAAGATAGTCGTAAAGACGCAGTTTTAAACACTCCAGAGTTGTTAAATCCCAGTTCAGCGTTGGGGACTGAAAGCAGTGCACCTGAGATCTGTTTCTTCTTAGTTGTAAAGGAGAGAGTAACAAGTATTATAAAGGTGTTAGAGACACACCCATCCCTTCTCCCCACCACCCCTCTCGAGGAACTCTGTCCTGGCCAGAGAAGTGTGAGAGGGACCCACTTCCCTTCCCACCAGGGATCTGGTGTGATGGACCACAGCATCCCAGTGGGCAGAGGAGAGCAGGAAGGCCTCCAGGACTTCAGTGGCAAAGTCCTGGAGAAAAGCGTGGCAAAGGGGGGGGGGGGGTGCCGCAGGCGCCCCAGAGGAACGAAGCACACATTGTTCATTTTAATCTCGTTACACTGTTCTGATGGTTGTGGCATCGGACTATATTAACCATTCAAAACAAAACCAAAAACATATATAGATGACTTTTTAAAAATTATCCTGCACACTCATACGCATACATACATAATCCCTTGGACAGCAACATTCGAAACAAACAAGCAGTCCAGACATGGTACCGAGCAAAGGCCTTGGAGATAAGCTGCCTGGGGTCGACCACAGCCCATCCACTTACTTTATTCTGAGTAGATATCTTAACCTTCCCAAACCTTGTTGTCCTAATCTGTATAAAGGGGATGTGATTCCCCACTCCTGGGCTATGGGGCATATTAGTAAGATGATCAGTCCTTCATATGCATTCAATAAATCATTGTGTCACTACTTCCACACTTATCTCTGTGGTCCTTTGCTTATTTCAAGTGCATCTCTATCTGTATCTTTGCCTATCTATCTCTGTCACTCTCACTCCCTTCCATTCTAAAATAAAACTGAAGCATATTTTGTGTCATTTATTATGTGTAGTTAATAGATTGTTATTTTCCCTGCTCTTAATTTCAATAAGCTAACAAGGAGAATGTCCCCATTTCTAGAAGCAAATAAGCTGGCTACATTAAATTGCTTTTTACTTCCTTGGGCTTCCAATTGATTTCAGGAGTGTGAGTCAGTGACTTTTAATAGCAAAAGAGTTCCCCAGTTCTGGTGCAGACTGTGGGTCTGTTCATGAACAGATACTAAAGCCATGGACACATGCGCGCACGCACACATGCGCGTACACACATATACAGTGTGTATACTGGCAAGAGAGAGCCTTTCTCATTAAGCATCCTCCAAATCACCATGGTGGATAAAGAGCCCTGGTGAGACTGAAATGTTTCTGTTGAGTTTCGTTTCTTTGAATATTTCTGCCACAGCTCTTAATAGAAGTCAGTAAATCTCGGCTTAACTACTGCTATTGATTGGGAAGGGCACCAACAAAGGTGCAAACAAGTTTTGCTGGCTCCTGAAGTGTCCATTACAGACAGCCTTAAAGACATGACGTCTTTGTTTTCTAGTCTGCAGACTCACGCACACAGTTCCATCACCTCCGCCCCTCCATCATCCAGGGCGGTTTCTAAAGATAGACAGAAGGTTCCTGCAGGACACTCGTTTTTCACTCATTAATGGTGATCAGTAAACCCTGTGGTGTTCATTAAAATGTTTCTCCGCTGCTCAGAAACAACATTTTTTTTTCTTTGAAAGCCAACTTAAGCTGCTGTGAGGTGAAAGAAATATACAACAATTATGAAGAAGGTAATCTCCACCGTACTTTTTTATTTTGAGTACATCCTGGGGGCAGGCAAGCAGTTGTGATATATTTCCACCCAGACCCTTAAGCCTCATTTGAATATCTACTGGGGTTATGCTTAGCTACAATGGGGCCATGCAAATATGTGGCAGAGTAAAGAGCCCAGAAGTTACAGCCCTCCACACAGAGGAGCCAGCCACTTCTGACCCTACCTGGGTTTGCTTTTATGACTTTCATATCCTTGAAGCCATTTAAAAGAAGATGAAATATGACAGGTGCTGGGGTTGGCAAAAGCAGCAGGTTGATTGCATTCTGGGCTGCCAGTGGGAAACCCCTCCCGGAATGTAGTCAGCACATTTAAAAGTGTGCAGTTCATTGCTGTCCTCTGCACTTCTCCCCTGACCTGCAGAGCAAACCTGGCTTGGCATGTAGGCAGATGGGGCTGTTTTCTGCTAGCCAGCTTCTCTGCTATGTATGTCTCTATCCCCCAGTCTCAGTGCATGTGGTTCAGGCAAGCCTGACTAGCCCCCATTCCTCAGCATCTGGGGACAGGCATGTGGCCAAGGCTAGCCAATCAGAGCACATCTCCTGGTCAGAGTGATTGCTTCAGAGGCAGTCATGTGACTTACTCTGGGCCAATGAGAGCCTTCCCTAGGGCTTTTGAAGGAATATGAGAAAGAGCTTCTCTCCTTCCACTGTGGTTATAATCTGGCTTGAGGTAAGCCTGGAGCCACCATGTGGGGAGATCCTGCATCGTGGAAGAATCCAACATTAACAACAGCTGAGATCAGAGATGCAGACAACTCCAAGGACGTGCAGCCTTGCCTGCAGCTACTCTTGACCGTTTTCGTTAAACTAAAGCAATACATTCCTTTTGATGAAGCCGTATTGACTTGGTTCTCTGACACAATCAAACTAAAGGAGTTGCCTTTTTGCCATGACTGGAATTTCACAGAGAACATTCCCTGCCTGTAATACTTTCCCCACCCACTCCCTAAAACCAAAGCCTACTCCAGAGTTTGTCACTCCCTTCCTGCCTCTCCCAAGAGCAGCTCCTTAAAATATCATTTGCACATAAATCCTCAGCCCAGAGTCTGCTTTTTTTGGGCCCCAAAATAAGAATGTGAGGATTAAATGAAATGATCAGTAGAAAGTATTTAACACAGTACTTGACTGCTAATATATGATCTACAAACATTGAATGTTATTCTTATTCTTGCTGGTGTTGTTGTCTCTGTTATGTTAATAGAAGAATTTGAACCAGGATACAATGTCCTGACAGCTAGTTCTGTACTCTTTGAACTATGCCAGTGTTTCCCAAAATGTCAAACATATACCACAGCTGATCCACAAATTGATTTTAATTGTAAGCCATTTTAATCATTTTTAAAGTTTTGTAGTTATGGTAAGTAAGTGCTTTTTTCTATTTATGGTAGTGGTCATAAAGTCTCTTTCTAAACTAAATGTCTTTGGGTAATAAATATGAGCCAATTTTTTTTTAAGCAAGTAAAGGATATCCCAAACTTTATGAAGTTATGGCAAAGATTGCAGAGTTGGCATACTAAACAGAAAACTCTGAGCCACCCACACCTCCCACCAGCCCAAATCTTCCATGCAAATGGCTTTTACGGTCACAGCTAAGGTGTCACAGGACCTGGCAGAAATGAGCAGTGAGCCAGGGCTCCCACCGTGGCCATTACTATGCACCTTACATGCTGACACCAGGCTCTGCAGTCACTGGAGGGAGGGAGGAGGATAAGCAATGGACAGAGAAGAGAAATGTGGCATCTGTGGGAGCTAGAAAGAAATGTAATTTGGGTTCCTCACCCTGAAAGAAAGATAAATAAGAACAAAGTAAGTGAGAAATTGCAGCCTGTCATGCTTTCCAGGTGGGGTGGAGATGCCCCAACGCGAGTCTTGCCCCAGAGAGACTCACCGAGGATGCTCTTCCTTCCCACCTTTCCCAGCCCTACTCCTCCAGACACTGTCATGGTCCAGGTCCAGAGCCAGTCAAATCCCACCAAGTAACTAACCGTGTAACTTGAGGCCAGCCACATAACCTCTCTGAGCCCCCACGACCCCACTTGTAGAACAGGGAGAGTGATCCTCAGCCATAGCAGGCTGGCCAGCATCACAGGTGAAGTCATTTACCTTTAGCACAAGTTATGGGTCCAGGACGAGCATCTTCAGATGTCCAGTGTCTTCATTCCAGTCCCAACCAGGGCAGAACACCCAGTATCTCCCAGAGCTCACTAACAGAATCTAGGGATTAACTGGCCTCTGCAGCCAGGGTCTGGTGCATTTCCTCCATATCTACCATGGCCTTTGGCCCAGCCTCAAGCCTCCCTCCAAGGAAATACACCATGTTCTTTACATAAGGTGCTGTTGGTGCCCCCATTCAAATCCCCATCACTGGGCCAGTTACAAACCATGCTGCATATTTGGGCTGCTGAGGGGTCACAGCTGCAACTTTCTCCAGAGAATTGCCCTGACTTATGGGAACCATCTTGCCCAGAGAATCCTGGGGGCCTGCAAGCAGTGACTGGCACGAGGATACAAAAGCCTGGTCACCTCGCCTCAAGACAATGTGATTCTATGGGACTATTTGTGCTCCAGGGCCTTCTGAGGAGTTGGGCTGAGCCTAGATGTCAGCTGAAACCACATTATTGCTTCTTCCCCTGCCCTATCCTGCCTTCCTCACTGCATTACAAGTTTCTTCTGAGCATAATCCCTCAGTGGATCACTTGCACAAAATTCCCATCCCAGGCTCTGGGCTTGGGGAAGCTGATCAAAGATACCTTTGTACATTAGACAAGATGCTTCCAGCAGAAAGAAGGATAAGCTAGCTTCAGCAGAAGCTAGCTCTGGCTGACATTTTCCCTAAGTGAAGATAGTGTGACAGAGGATGTTGAGAGGTGAGGGACCTGATTCACTCTGTCACATATTGCTAAGAAGCCGAAGCACTGGGAGGGCAGGACCCCGGACAGCTCCAGGGATCCACCTAACCATGACAGCCTTTCTCAGGACTCCACTTTGTAGAGCATGTGGGATAAAAACCAAGCCCTTTGCTGTGGCCATCAAGGCTTTGCACGATCCAGCCCCTACCTACTTCTCCAGACTCACAAATATCACTCTCCCCCTTGCTCACCATCTTCCATCCACACCGGCTTTCCTTCTGACCCTACATAATGCCAAGTTTTGCCACCTGGGTACTTTCTGTCCCTCCTTTCGGGAATCTGCTTCCCCACTTCTTCCCATAAAAAATGTTCTCCTTCAGGACTTAGCTTCAATGACCCTTCTCAGAGAAGCCTTCTCTGATTACCTAGTCATTCTTTGTCATACTCCTCTGTTTTATTTCCTTTAGAGCAGTTATCATCTGAAATTATCTGTATATTTAGTTGCATTCTAATAAATCTATCTTTTAAAATTTATGTTGACCTAGAAAAAGTGATCTGAAACCCCAGTACCTAGGACAACATCAGGCATTTAGTAGGTGCTCAATAAAATTTTACTAATAAAAGCACAATGATGCCTAAGCTTCTTAGTCTCTGTCCCAAGTGTAGTACTCCCAGCAAAGAGAACCTGATGGCTTCAGCCTGGTCACATATCCCCCTTCCCAGACCAATTAGGGTCCTGTCATACAGATATGCCCACAGGAGTCTTCCCCTTGGAGAATGAGCACCAGTTCTAGAAAAGGAAGGTCCTACTCTGAGGAGCACCGCCATCTGGTGCTGGCTGTACACAGCTGCTGCCACTCCCTACAGTCATGTCTTCTGCCATAACCTTGCTCCATGGGCACTGGTCCCTTCCTCTCTGGCTGTAATGTAATAGTCCCTCTGGGTTTTGTGTGCTGGAACCTCAGCCCTGACCTCTGCAGCAGGACCTTCCCTCCATGTCATTCATTCTTCCTCTCTCCAGTGACAGGGGAATTTTAAACTCTCATCAGCTAACACAGACCAGCTAGATGACCACAAATGTTTATCCTTCTCTTTCCTTCAATCACATTCAAACACACCATCTCATCCAGTCCTTAAAAACTTCCTGTGAGGTGGGCAGTACAAAAATGCATCTCCTCTGGGACACTAAGTTGCTCCCCTAAGGCAGGAGGCTGCCTAAGACTGAAGCCAACACAGATGAAAGCAGAGTCAAATGATGGGGAGACAGTGTCTGGAGGAACTGTCTGAAGCCCTGGTTCTTAAGCCAATTCTATTCACTGACTGTTTAAACATATGCACATAAAACACCAGTTTAAGTTGCATTTCTGTTACTTTCAACTTGAAAAGCCCAGATGATGAGGGGGCTGTCAACCTGACATCCTGGAGCCCTACTCCCAAAGACACTCAGAATTTTAGAAAGCGCTTTTGATTCTGCCCTTCAAGTTCCAACCTGGAGTCCTTAAGCAGGCAGGCCATATACTAGAGTAAGAAAGGCAGGCAAATTCTGGCACCAGAATATCTGGGTTCAAATTCTTGTTCTTCTACTTATTAGCTGTGTGACCTTGAGAAACTTACTTAATATCTCTGATTTCAGTTCCTGTTCCAGGATAAGATAGGTTACCCTATGATAACAAACAATCCCAGAATCACAGTGGCTAAAAATAAAATTTACTTTGTGTTCACACTCCAAGTCCATCATGGATTGCCTGGGGGTCCTGCTCCACATCATCCTCACTTTGGGACCTGATTGACAGAGTACTTGGCATAAAGAGCACTGTCAGTTTCTGTGACAGAGGGAAAGGAACCAATCACCCCCTGGCTCTTCAAGCTTCCCCCTAGAAGAGATGCAAGACACTTCTGTTCACAGTTTTTTTTTAATCAAAGCAACTCACATGGCTATCCCTAATTTCAAAGTGGGCAGGAATATGCAAACCCATCATATGCTTGGAAAGAAAACCATAAAACCATCTGCTGAGCAGCACCGATAATCACCACAGTTCCCTCCTATGTAAATGTGGATAATTGTACCTACACTATATGTTTGTTCTAAGAATTAAATGAGTTAACCCACATAGACACTTAAAACAGTCTGGCATGTAATAAGTACTCCATAGGTGTTACCTATAGATACTCACATGTGCTGTGACCCCTGCCCCTGGGTCTCACCCTATATGAGAAGGGATTTGCACTGATGCTGCTGAGTGACCTGCCTTCCAAAGAACTAGAAAAAAAGCATGTCCAGGTCACAGCTTACTGCCAGGCATCAGCAGCAAGAGGCACAAAGACCAATTAGTAACTCGACTGCAGGCCGCAGGTTAGATTTGTAATCAGCCAACACTACCCCTTAAATACTTCCAAATCTAGGGTAATGAAGCAGAGATTGACTGGCTATCTAAAAATGGGCAGTTCTTTGGGTTGTCCATGCCGTGTCTGCTTCTGAACCCCAACTGCCGTATGAGGATAGGACTCACATGCAGATACAACTAAAACTTGTGGTGCCCCTGTTTGCACCAAAAGGGACATTTGCATTGTCTCCAACAAAACATTTCCTCATCTTGAGGGTAAATATAGAAGCATGTGATACAGGATTTTTATTTTTAAAAATCCCATGTGGCAGGGAGGGTATAGCTCAGTGGTAGAATGTGTGCTTAGCATGCAAGAGGTCCCAGTTTCAATCCCCAGTACCTCAATTAAGGTAAATAAATAAACCTAGTCCTCACCCCAAAAAAATCCCCATGTGTAACTTCAAAATAACATTATCTCTAGGATTTACCCTAAGGGTATGCTCTCCAAGATACATATTCAAAATTCTCATTGTTTGTGTCGCCAACAGCTGAACAGCCAACAAGAGTTATGTGTTTAAATAAGGCGTGGTGAGTATATTAAAAAGAAGGAGAATTAAATAAAAAATGTTAGAGAATTAGAAATTAAAGGTAGCCTGTAAAAGAATTAGAATTGTTGCTATGTCCATCAAAATAGATCGAATAGTTTTAAATGTACTAATATGTAGGCTCCATGAAATATTCTTAAGTGAAAGGGTGAGATGCAGCACTGTATCTATATTATTGACACAGGAGGAAAGAGGGCAGGGCACAGCCATTCAAGGAATGACACTGCAATTAACACCAAAATGGTAGAAGATTCAACTCTCAGTTGGCCTTGAGGATTAAGATGATGGGAAGATTGACTTCTAGTATACCTTGAGCTTCATTATATACTCATTGTAACATATTAGCGCAATCAATAACATGCCTGCAAGCACCATGACAGCCCCAAGGCTAACCACAAAAGGTCAAAGAGTGGGCAGTGGCCAAGTTCCTGGGAATCCCAGCGCCTTCCCCAGGGTAGTTGGAATGGTCCCACCTGTAGGCATGTGAAGCTACCGAGCCATAAAAATCGGCAACACCATGCCTGGCTGCCCTTTTTTGCTCCCTCCTCTTTGGAGATGGACCGCACTCTGTCTATGGAGTGTGTACCTACTTTTACTTTAACCTGAGAATCCAATTCCCACATCTCTTTCCTTGCCTTTCTCTTGCCTTGCACTCTATGCAGTATGTATCTCCCTAAATAAATCTACCTTTACTCAACTGTGGCTCGCACTTGAATTCTTTCCTGTATGAAGCCAAGGACCCACATCTGGTGGAGAGTGTCCCAGGGGCTCCACCAAGACCTGGGACACGGCCCTCCTTACACCCCACATATGTTTTCCTGCATCATTATCACCCCGTTTGTATACATTTTAAGAATGCAGAGGGAAGGGTAATAGCTCAGTGGTAAAGTGTGTGCTTAGCATGCACAAGGTCATTATTCCAATCCCCAGTACCTCCAATAAAAAATATTATTTATTTTTTATATAATATAAACCTAAGTACCTCCCCCACTAAATTTTTTTTAAAAAGGATGTGTGATGGAATACTACTCAGCCATAAAAAAGACAACATAATGCCATTTTCAACAACATGGATGTACCTGGAGAATGTCATTCTAAGTGAAGCCAGAAGGAGAAAGAAAAATGCTATATGATATCACTCATATGTGGAATCTAAAAAACAAAAGACAAATGAACATATATATGAAATAGAAACGGACTCATAGACATAGAATACAGACTTGTGGTTGCCAGTGGGGAGGAGGGTGGGAAGAGATAAACTGGGAATTCGAGATTTGCAGATACTGACTGGTATATATAAAATAGATAAACAAGTTTATACTGTATAGCACAGGGAACTGTATTGAATATCCAGTAGTAGCTCACAGTAAAAAAGAATATGAAAATGAATATATGTATATTCACGTTTGACTGAAGAATTGTGCTATACACCAGAAGTTGACACAACATTGTAAACTGACTATAACCCAATAAAAAAAAATTTTTAAAAAGGATGTGTACATATATAGGCTGGTAGAGACCACAAGAAGTGAATTTCCCTGAGAAACAAAATTCTGAAGGTTGTGTGGTAAGGTAAGAGAAGACAGGTGTGTCGTTTTCATGATTTGCCTTCTTGAGCTGTCTGTTTTTATCATCTGTCTGTGTTACATTTATATTTAGCTTTTTTTTCCCAAAAGTTTAAGGAGTGATCATTATTTGACCACATAGGAGCAGCAGTTAATGTCTCTGGAGAGTGTAGGTGATATTGCTTGGAGTCTGGGAAATGGAACATCTTCCCAAGCTGGAGAGGAGTTTATGCCTGGCCCAGGGAGGACCCCCAGCTCTACTGAGGCTGACTCCTCCCTGGCGTGTGAGGGGGAGCCCAGTGGTGAGGGGCACCCAGAGGCCACATGTGAGTGTGAGGGGGTCTTTATCCAAGCTACTGAGCCATGGTGATGTGGCAATGCATGAGCTTCTCTGCTCGGGGATTAAAGAGGCACTGGCTGGTGGAACACCTGGGCACTGGTGGTGTTGGGCAGTAGCCCCTGGGGTTGGGATGGATTCATCATAGACCTCATGACCATGAGCACCGCCAGTGGGGTTACATTTCCTAGTGCCCACCTTGCCCCAGTGTTTTAAGAACTGAATGATGTGATGGGCATGAATGTGGATTAGAAAGGATTTCGAAGGTACATGCTGCTACCAACATCCCATTTTCATAGGTAAGGAAAATGAGGCAGGTTTAGGGAGGTGCACCCCAGTTCTCACACCTCATGAGTGGGAGAGACAAGCTTCAAACCTAGGCTGTCTGGCCCCCAAGCTTGGACTCTGAAACTGTACAATCACTGCCTCTCTTGGATGCCCTACAAAACTCTAGCGCCTGCATGGGCAGGGCCCTCATCATCTGCCACATTCTCTGCCATGTCCCCAGTGCTGCATGAAATATTTGCTGGTAAATCAAGGATCAAGTTGCTCACTGACCTTCCCTGCTCTGCTTCAGTTTCTTGAGAAGCTTCTGCAGGGATGGCAGGCAGCCGGCTGTCAGTGCCCAGGCCTGGGAGGACCATACCTTGTGTTTCTTGGGTCCTGTGATATAATGAGCTTTATTCCCTGGTTCCTTCCAGCTGGCCTGCCAAGGGGTGGGCAGACACCTCCATCCCCCTTGAAGGAAGCCCTGCTCTTTGCCTCAGACTTCCCTGGGGCATAGCCCAAGATCCTCAGGTCTTTCTTAGTCTTACATCCTGATGCTTTGGGGCAGAATTCTCAAGGTTATGCCTCAGGCAGGGTGGGGCAGTGGACAGTCTGGAAGTCAGGATACCTGGCTTCTTGTCCTGGCTTTGCAATCATGATTATTAAATACATGCATTTTCTGGCTTTGTGACCTGGAAAAATCATAAAGGCGCTCTATACCTCAATTTCCTCATCTATGAAATGAGTCCGAGTCAATTTGCTTTGCTGCCAGGCACGGGTGTGTGTTATGATAGGTTTACCCAATGCGGTAATGCACTTGCCAGATCCCTCTTTCAGGACCAAGGAACTTCAGGGCACTTTGGGGCTGAGAGCTGAGTCCCTCCCCAGGAGCTGCCTTGAGCTGAGGGAAACTGCCTTTCCCAAGGTTCCATCCTCTCCCTGGGGACAGCCTCCACCCAATCCCTGCCTTTGTGTGGGTGCAGAGGCTGGTCCCCTCATCTCAATTCAGAGAATCCTGAGGCCCATCCCAACTGCGGAGATCCCCATGGGATCAGCTGAGAATTTTGCTGCAAGTGCCTTGCAGCCCAACCTCTCCCTCTGCACACATCTCTGTCCCTCACCCCTCACAGATCTTGGTCCCGAGAGCTCTTCCCAGAAAGCTTCTACATGCAAATCTCTTTCTCCAAGTCTCTTTTACAGGGAAATGGACCTAAGACAATAGGTGAAACTGCTTTTCCAAAATTGAAATATATCAATTAAAAACCAATAGTAGCACATTACAAAATATTTTGGGGGAACAGAATCACAAAAAGGAAATATATATCAGGATCACACTATAATAACTTGAAACAGGTTCAATCACTTATTATTAAACATGTGGGGAATCAGTGACAAGCCCTTGTGTGGCAACATGCTCTGTTTCTTCCAGTCTTTTCCTATACATGTATATTTTATAAAATTATAATCAAACAACTTTATATGGACCATTTTCATCCTGCCATATTTTCTTCAGTATGAGTATTAGCCATGTTATTGAGTCTTTGAAACATTTTTGATGGTGGCATAATAACCATTGGTCATAAGTTGTTAACAGAATTTCGCTAATGGTATCCATTTAGACTGATTCAGGACTTAAAATTATGAGTTAATACTGTGAAGGCAGGAAAGGATGTGGAGAAAAGGGAATCCTTCTACACTGATGGTGGGAATGTAATTTGGGGCAGCCATTATGGAAAACAGTATGGAGATTCCTTTAAAAATTAGAAATAGACATACCCCATGATCTAGCAATCCTACGCCTGGGCATTTATCTGGGGCAAACTCTAATTCAAAAAGACACCTGCACTCTAGTGTTCATAGCAGTGCCATTTACAATAGCCAAGATATGGAAGCAACCTAAATGTCTATCAACAGATGACTGGATAAAGAAGTTATGGTATATTTATACAATGGAATACTACTCAGCCATAAAAAAGAATAAAATAATGCCATTTGCAGCAACACAGATGGACCTGGAGATCGTCATTCTAAGTGAAGTAAGCCAGAAAGAGGAAGAAAAATACCGTATGATGCCACCTACATGTGGAATCTTTAAAAAAAAAAAAAAAAAGGACCAAAATGAACTTATTTGCAAAAAAGAGACAGTCTTACAGACATGGAAAACAAACTTATGGTTACCAGTGGGGAAACAGAAGGTAGAGGAATAAATTGGGGTTCATAGATACAAACTACTATAAATAAAATAGATAAACAGTGAGGTCCTACTGTATAACACAGGGAGCTATATTCAATACCTTGTAATGGCTTATAATGAAAAAGAATATGAAAAGGAATATGTATAAATGAATCACTGTGCTGTACACCAGATATTAATACATTGTAAATCAACTCTGATTCAATAAAAAAAATTATGAATTATACTGTGATGAACATACTAAGGATACAGCTTTTTCCATATTTAGAATTACTTCCCTGTACTGGATACCCAGAAGTAGAATGGTTGTGTGTAAACTTATAAAAGCACATTTATAACTATCTTTACAATGAATGAATCCCTCGGTATAAAATCAGGAGAGCTGAGTTAGTCCAATCTGTTGCTTTTTAGCTTTGTGACCTTGGCCAACATACACAACCTCTCTGGGCCCCAGTTGCCCCACATGGAGAGTGTGGAAGGAGAGGGAAGGAGTGAGAGCTCCCACACAATCTCCATTCAGTCAGCTCTGTGCCGGGAGTCTGCTCTGAGAATGACCTTCGGAGAGACCCAGGGCCAGCGGCCTCCAAGAGTCTCACCTGCTGGTGTGTGAGAGGAAGGATTTGACGCTTAGCGATGGGCTGTAATGAATTCTCTTCTTTCTTTTCAAGTCGTCAGAAGGTTTATGGTTGGATTAATAGTGTTATGAATTGAGTTAAACAAGGCTTTTCTTCCCCTAGGACTTCAAATAGTGAAAATCAGATGAACTGATAATCCTATTCCACATGCGGCAACTTTATTAAAATCTGTCTTAGTGTAAAGAGAGGAGCTGGGGGGTGGAGGACTGAGGCAAGAGTGGCAGTGGGCTGGGAGGAACTTCGGGGGCCCCAGGGCAGAACCCTTGGAGAGAGTTGGGGCATCAGGTGTTCATAATTGCCTAGTTCACATTTTTTAAGTTAGAATATTCTGATACAGTTAAACTCTTCTTTGTCACCCTCCCAAATCCAGCTCCTACCCTCCGTGGAAGTGATCAAGGATTTGGGATTGGAGAGCAGTTACCAAAGGGATTTTTATCCATGATATTCTGATGCTTTTAAGCTCCTAATTTGATGCGTTGTTCTGGACCTGCAGTATCCTTCATCAGAATACAAATATAGATAGAGGATTGATTGATTGATTGACTGATTGAGATCCTTCTCCTCAGAAAATGTGTAACATTATTTTATATCAATTTCTCGGCATGAATGAGATCCTACTGTATAATGATTTGGCAATTTGCCACTATCCATGTTGACATACAGAGATTTAGGTCAGTCCTGGTAACTGATTGGTAGGATTCCATCATTTGAATACATCACATTTCATTTAGCTGTTCTCCTGTTCTTGGACACTGAGATTGTTGGCTGCCCTTTGCTAATAAATGCTATGGTGGTAGGCGCACCCTGGAGCCTGGATCCATAAGCACACGGACAGTGCATCCCTGCAGTGGGCGTGGAGCAGTGGGTTCTCAGGACCGGTGTTTCCTCCACTTTCTGGTGTGTTAGGAGCAAACCAAACACCCAGGGATTCCAAATCCATCCAGCCTCCTGCATGCTAGCAGGGAGAGTAGATGATTCCATTTTACAGATGGGGTCCAGAGAGGTGAGACGACTTGCCCAAGGTTGCAGAACCTGTAAGAGGTGAAGGGAAGACAGATCAGAAAGCAGTCCCGTCAGAGGAGATCAGGGAGGAGTTAGGATGGAACGACTTGCTAGCTTGGCAGGTGCAGGGGAAATGGAGGACCTCCTCCCCAGAGGTATCCTGGCCCAGGCAGCACCTGTGTTGTCTAAACACACTCAGAACCGCAGCAGAAAGAACTCCAACAAGTCCTCGCTAATTGCTATCATCTAAATGAAGTGATTCATACTCCTTTGCCCGTGCATAATTAGCTAATAAATTACGAATGAGTAATCGTCTCTCAGGAGGCAGCAGGAAGGAGAGGAGCCGTCACACACGGACCCTAATTTTCCTTCGGGACTATCGCTAAATCATGACTCCCTTTGGAATCGCAAGCAATTTTTTCCCTTTATTATTACAAGGCTATTCTTGGCTTTGACAAATCAAGACTTCTAAAATCACCAAGCCAAGCACTTGTTCCCCCAACTACCTCTTTTATCAGGGAAGAATTCTCTGTTATGACAGACATCCGGTTTGTGATGTGATCTTCAACAGCCCTTGTAGAAGGAAAAGACAAGGAAATGCAATGGTAATAGTATGGCAGGTGATCTCAAAAGCAGCCCTCTATGAGGGGTGCCGGCAGTTCCTGTCCCAAAAGCAAACAGTTGCTTCAGCCTCCGAATCTGGAGATTATCTGGACCTGAGGCTTGTCTTCCTGAAGAATCCTCTATCCTGAAGGAAAAGGCAAGGCTCTGGTATTGATGTTTTGAACAAGTGCCCCAGGGGATGCTAAATTTGGAGCCACTAGACTAAGAGAATGAACATGTGTTTTTGTTAGGCAAAAATAACAGTTCTCCAGGACAGCAAGGGAGCAGAGGTCTACATGTGTCATCCCACACATCAGTTACTCTGGGTTCTCATCCTCCTTCTCCTACCTTTTGGAGCCTTATCAGCCCAACTCAGAAATCCTAGGGCACCGTTTTCTCCTATAATCCCCAAACCCACCCCCTCGTACAAACTAAGAATGTGCTGACATGATGCACCAGGGAACTGGAGTGCGTTTTACTGGGGGTGTATAAATTAGGGCTTTTTCATTGCAAATCATAGAAGCCAATCCAAATGACTTAAGCTGTTTGCAAGGTGAAAGAGTTCTAAAGATGGGTGCACAACAGCGTGAATATACTTAACTTTACTGAAACAGGTGCTTAAAAATGGTTAAGATGGGGCCAGGATGTGGAGAAACGGAAACAATTCACTATTGGTGGGAATGGAAAACGGTATAGACACTGTGGAAAGCCATACGGAGGCTCCACCAAAAAATGAAAAACACAACTACCGTATGATCGTGCAATCCCACTTTGGGGTATATAGCCAGAAGAACTGAAAACAGGATTTCAAAGAGATGCTTGCATCCTTATGTTCACTGAAGCATTATTTACAAAAGCCAAGAAGTGACAACAATTTAACTGCTCTTCGGTGGGTGGATGGATAAAGAAAATGTGGTATATCTACAATGGAGTATCATTCAGCCTTAAAAAAAGGAATAAAATTCTGTTATATGCCACAATGTGGATGAAACTTAAGGATATTATTCTAAGTGAAATAAGTCAGTCATAAAAAGACAAATACTACATGATTCCGTTTAGGTGAGGTATCTAAAGCAGTCAGATTCATAGCACAGAAGGCAGGTTGGTGGTTGCCAGGAGCTGAGGGAGAGGAAGATAGAGGTGTTCTTCAGTGGGTGTAGAGTCTCAGTCATGCAGAAGGGGAGGGTGTTCTGGGGCTGGCTCACACAACAATGCCCATGGTTGACATTATACTGTATACTTAGAAATTGTTGAGTGGATAAATTTTGCATTATCTGTTTTATTGCCACAATTTTTAAAAAAGGAATACACTGTGCAAATATTTCCTTGTCAATAAATATTTCATCATCTCCCAAAATGGTGAAGATAGTAAATTTTATGTTAAGCTTACTTTACCACAATGAAACATTTTTTCGTTAAACCAAAAGGGGAATTTAAAGGCTTATATAATTTAAAAGAATCATCTTGGGTGACAGGTTTGGAGAACTGATTATGTAAAACACCAACGGCCAGGAAATTATTGGATTGTTAGAGGAATCCAGAAATGCGAAACCACAGATTGCCACACTGTCCTGTTAGGAAATCCCAAGAGGGACCAGTGGAAGCCTCAGGAGCTGAAGATCATGCTTCTCCAGGGGACTGTGCTGCACCCCTGGCATCTCCTTCCACCTTTGGACTTGGATACGCCCCCTCGACGCTTCATCAATTTCTCCATCTGGGCCATGTCGGGGCTGGAGCAGTTCGTTGATCTTTATGACTCTTTTAATCATTAACCTTGTACCATCCTATCTCTAAGCTTTCTTTTCCTTCCTCCTTTTTTTCCTTTTTTACTTCTTTTGTTTTGGTCGTCTTGGAAGAAAAAAAAAAAACCCACACACTTTCCATATGGTGCCCTTCCTGGAGACCAGCCAACTCCCCAGCTCCCCAGGGCTGGCCCATGCATATGCATGGCCGAGAAGGCTGTCCAGCCTCCCGCAGTGTGATCACAGTCACCAAATGTGCCCATACCAGCCGGTCCCAGCACCACCCTCCCTTCCTGTCAGTCCCCAAACCTCCACTGCACTGTCAGGTCTCTGAATCAGTGGCAGTAAAGGCCCAGTGAGTGCCCTGCTCATCACGGCGGGTGTGGACAGGAAAAAAGGAGGGTGGCTGCAGATTCACAGAAGACCTCAAAGGTAGACTCCACGTTTTCACCAGAGGACATTATACATAACGTACAGTGATGCACAAGAGGACTGAAATAAGACCCCCATCCTCCAACTTTAAACCTGGGTCCCCTCGTCCAACCCCACCACCTGGCATGCGCTATGAATTAAGTTCTTAAAAATAAATCCTGTAATTATCTTGTGAATAGCAAATTACATTGTAGGACATTGCCACCTGTGGTAGAACACTGAAAACAGAATTAAGTCGGGGGATTATGAGTGACGTGTACCTATCATTCAGACGGTAATTGATATAACACTGCCTGTTGTTTCAAAAGTTCTGAGGTGTCATTATTTTGCCATAAATGTTCTGATGTTTTGCAGTAGTCAGAATTATTCAGATATGTATTTTATGGGAGCAGAGTAGTAAGTTATTGTGTTATGCTTGCTTTAGTGTGAAAGCATTTATTTGTTCAAGGAAAACATTCAAACTGAACAATTTTTGTTGGTCCATTTTGCCATTCTTTTATTTTTTAGTATAGAAGAGGGATCAAAATATAGAAGTTACCCAGGTCCCAAAACTCTGAGAGTCTTATGAGTACCTGCTGTGTGTGAGGTGCTATCAGGGAAGAATCCAGGATGAATCACACATGATTCTACCCTGGAGGAGCTCATGGGATAAGAGGGAGGCAAAATGTGCACATAATAGCCAAGATTCAAGGCAAAATCAGAGCTGTGCAGATGGACGACATACTGGAGTCCTGCTTGGAGGAGGTGGCACTTCAGCTGAGCCTTGAAAAGCTTAGTATTTAGGAGCTTGAAGAAGTCATGGAGTCTATTCTAACCCTCTCTTTTTGCATAAACTGAGACATAGAAAAAGGAAAGATCTCTCCACGTGGACATCAAATTAACAACTAACTCGACATGAGTCAGTGAAGGTGAAAAGCAGGGAGGGAGGGTGACAGCACCAGGTGGAAGAAATGGCTTAAGCAAAGGTAGGACTGCTGGAAAATTCAAATGTCCTCAGTGGCCCTTTAATAAGCATTAGCTTTGCTCCCCTGCCTGCACCCCACTCTGAATCCATGTGGTTTATGTGGCACTGATCTGACTCCAGGGTTGGGCACATGACCCAGTTTGGGCCAATCAACCTCCTCTAGGCTTTCGTGGTTGGCTCAGAGATGGGCACGTAGCCTGGATGGGTCCAGTGAGACTCAGTCTTCAGAAGTCCGCCACAGCATCCAAGAAAGGAGTGTAAATCAGGGGCTGCTGGTGGTACCACTTGGAACCAGCTTGTGCGAGACGAGTGACCCAGAGGAAAATAACATGGAGAGATGGAGAGAGACCAGGTTCCAAAATAAACGTTTGAGCCTTGAATTCTGCTGTCTGAATCCACAGTTGCTTTTTAGTTGTTGGGGCCAGTCCATTCTCCTTTGGATCAAATCAACCTGGCTTGGATTTCTGTCATTTGCTTCAAAAGAATCCTAACTGCCTCTCTCCAATTAAAGGGGCAGCCCGATTCTTGAAGGAGAAGACCTCCTCAGGCTCCCCCTATCCGCATGGGCTAGTTCATCAGGTAACATGATTGAACCCTGGAAAATCCCATAGGAAAGACGCACAGGTCAGCGAAACCTCCGTGAGGCAGGCTGATTTGCCCTTTGGGAGTGCTTTGTATTTTCCTCCCAGCACCGGCCTGGAGTTCACCTGGGCAAAGAAAGCCAGGTGATCTGAGTCTGCAGCTGGCATGGGAGCCGCTGCAGGGCGTAAGAACCCCTTCAAGGGGAACTGTTTATAGATCCCTCTCCGTCTGTCCTTTCCAAGTTCCTCTCTGCTCCTCCCAATCCTTGGTGTCTCGAGTGGCTAAAACCCCACAGCACTGAAATTTGCTCAAGTTTAATCAGAAGCAGGTGGAAATACAAAGCATCACAGACTGTTGAAGGCTCACCTTCAAGACAAAATTCCAAACAGCCCACGATCCCTCAGATTCAGTATCACAGGAGCTCAACTCATCAAAAGACTGAGTCAGCCTAAGCTACCAGCAGGCAGGGAAGAACAAAGCGTTTTACAAGTTCTAGGGCCCAAAGCTGCCAGCCAGGAGGCAAGGCCGGAAGTTTGCGTGGTACTAGGCTGGCTGAACAAAGGTTGGCAGGGTCCAGTGTCCTGAGAGGTGACACCGTCTCCAATGACACCTCCCAGGACTATGTCGCCTCAAGGTGTGGGGGCCCCAGGGCTTAGCTGGTGCAGGAAGAGATGAGGTGAGCCTGAGCATGTGGGAGAACTCACGGGATCTCCGGGACCCAGGAGCTGTGCAGGGCAATGGAGGACATCAGAGAGCAAGTGACTGCACACAGTGAGGGGAGTAGGGAACAGGAAGAAGGAGAGACGGAGGAGGCCTAGGGCCACCTGATCTGGGAATGGAGCAGCCATGGCATGGGGACAGGGAGTTCTGAAAGGGCCCCCAACTTCAGCAGGTGGGGAGTAAACCCCTCTGCCATCTGCCCTGCTGACCAGCATTTGCTGACTGACATAGAGCCCCCTTGGGTGGGAGGCCCGTGCCGAGTGTGGCGAGGGGCCAGACCTGCTCTCCCTCACTCCTCCTGCCCACCTCCTGGAGGACTGTCAGCTCAAAAATACTAGCCGTGCCTTAAAACCCAAGTGTTGCCTGTGGCCTTCAGCCCGGACCCAGCACCTGGCCCGCTTAGGCCCCAGCTCAGGTGCAACGTGGTACCAAGGCATTAGAAGGCCTGCGGTGATGAATTGTAACACCTGCAGATGGAGTTGAGGAAGATGGAGAAACGCCACACTGTGATCTGGAGGGCAGGGTCTGCAATGCCCACAGCTCCCTGGCAGAGTCAGTGTGCTGGCCGGCCTCACTGGGGTGGCATTAATGGGGTGGGGTGGGGTGAGGTTGAAATTGATGGATGGCTTCATTTCTTCATTGATCCATTCAACACATATTTATCTCCAGTATGCCTGGCATAGGGCGGCGGTGTGAGGGCAATACAGCAGTAATATAAAAGTGGATGTGAGCCCCTCAAGGATGCTCAGACCTCCTCTTCATTGTGGGAGGGAGGTAGAGAGAAAGAGGGAGAGACCACCCCCACAACGGGCTCCCAGGGCCTGTCCCTGAAGCCTGCTACAGCTCTCACTCGCCCAGCATCCTCACTGGGGTACAGCCTTAGCGTACAGAGAGTACTTCAGGACCTTTAAAACCACCCACCTATTGAAGGTTCCCAGGTCAAGCCTGAAATGAGCTCTCCGCACCCCCCACCCCCAGCTGTGGCCTGCTGGCTGGCTGCCCTCACCAGCACTGGTGGTGTGGGAGGGAGAATGGGAGCTGATCGGAGGCCTTTATCCGCTCCCTGAACCAATATGTATTAAGCTCCTACTCTGTGCCTGACACTGGGGCCACAGAGGGATAGTTGAGGCAGGGCCCTGGGAGCCTGGGGGATGCCAGCTTCCTCCTCCCTGCAGGAGGGACAGGGAGAACAGAGTGATGTCCCCAGGGGCCTCTGTGACGCTCACTCCCTGGGCTCCTCGCTGAAAGCCTGGGCGGGTACATCCGAGTGTACATCACACCTTGAGAAGCATCCTCACATAAGGACATTCCCGGGTGAAATGTGAAGTAGGCGCCCTTCAAAGTGTCTGCAAAAGCCCTTACCCCCAACCATGGTCTGTGTGCTGGTCTGTGTGCTGGCTGCCACCTAGGCTGGCCCTGGAGACGGAAGCCCCTTTGACCAACAAGCATCAACATCCCACACACCTCGTTTCTGGATGCCAGCAGCCTGCCTCACCCACTGGCATTCAGCCCCTGCCCTTCTCACTAGCACTCCTCTCTCTGGGGTGTTCCTCTGGCCCTGAAATGATCAGGAGCTTGGGCTTGAAGGTCTTGTCTTGTTGGGTGGGCTCCTCTTACTGCTCTGAGGAGGACCTTTGGGCGGGAGGCAGTGATGGGGAGGGAGGGGATCTGTCATTTGAAAGATGGGAAAAGTGAGGCCCAAAGTCCTAACCTGCTCCGCAGTCCCCCGTCTCTACATCCAGGACCCCAGACAGGTCTCCTACAAACCCACCTTCACCCTGCCTCTTCTCCAGTGCTGCAGCCTACCTGGAAGGAAGCCAGAACACCTCTTCCAGAGTTGACATTGTTGTTATTAACAAGTAAATGCAGCCCAGCTGAGAGATGTCCCGGGCCACCTAACAGATGGCAGATCAGACCCACTCTGCACCCGCCCACTCCCCATTCTCCTGCCCCTGCACCTTAATTGAGACTTAATCTCAGCAGACCAAGTGAAGCTCACAAATTAGCCATGGGTTCCTGCCCTCTGGCTCCCCACCGGATGGGATGGAGGGACCAACTGAGCCAGGAGGGAGCACGAGGCTGGCCAGACGGCGGCAGCTGAGTGCAGTCGAGTGCCGACAGCGCTTGCTCATATTTAAAACTTCCTTTCATATATTTTTAATAAAACAACTGATACAAATTCAAAACCAACTTCATAAATCAAACATTATTCAATGCTGGCGGCTTCAAGGTTTCCCGGCGCTTGGCTGGGAGTGCGCCGCTCTCCCAGACGGGCTTCGTACTCCAGTGCTTGAGGTTTTGTGAAAGGTTTATTGGATTTCATAGTCCCTTAAGGGGAAACCCTTTAAATGTCTTTGCAATTATAAGTCTAATAACACTTCCAGCCCTTGGACACAGCCTTGACTTGACAGAGATAAGGAACTTGAAGTTGCTCAGTCAATACCAAGCTATTAATCTCTGTCACCTCGCTGTCACCACGACTCAGGAAAACAATGTCGTTTCTTGACCTAGGTGAAGGCATGGAGTGATTTTATTCAGAATGTCAGCATTCATCAACCCAGATTTTGTCACCCCCTCACTCCCTAGAAGAACTCTCAGTTCCTCCATCCCGCCTGTGTTGACACTCTTCCAGGGGAAAGAGTTACTTGGCCTATTATTATTATTTAGCACTTATTCAAGTGTAAAAAGCCTTTAAGAATAAAGTTTTTCCTGCCATGAAGAGACCTGGCAGATGAATCACTGTTCCGCTCCTCGGTGACCCAAGCCAAGGACGGCTGGAAGTTACCAAGCGCAGTGTTTGTTTACATATTCAAATGAAGGTTAATTTTTATCCTGTCTCCTCTCAGATTTGATTAGGGTGGGGCTCTCCCCCCTCCTTCAGTGGCATCCTCCTCCTTGACCTTGAATGAAACCCAAGAAATTGTTTAAAAGAAAAGCCAACAAAAATCCTAATGAGAAATTAACAAGGAAGGATCAGATGGCTCCCGGCTGAGCAGTCAGCCATCCCCTGGCTGCAGGCAAGGGGACCAGGGAATGCCGGCTTGTGCCCAGCTGGGACCCGGCCTCTGGAGCACAGGGTAGGATGAAGCGATGCTAGTAGGCACCCACCCTAGATAGAGCTCAGGGTGCCTTCAAGGTGGGGGAAGTGCCAGCAGGCTTCCAAAAGCCTGTGTCTGTCCTCGGGCAGTTCCAGGGTTGAGAATTCACTCCAGAGTCTTTGTAGCTGCGTGGACTGCCTCGGGGCTGTGGTGGCAGGGGAACAGGCAGGGCTCCAGGCCTCCAGACCATCAGTTGTAACTGTTCTATAAGGTATACCCTGCATCAGAGTTTTTTGCGTTTATGTTTGAGCCCTCAGAGGTCTTCAGACCTGGACCACCTTAGCTCAGCCACTTTCTGGGTCACTTTTCTGACTTGTGTTTTAACCAGATGCCCTGTCTTTCAGAAAGGGTTGGTATCATGGGCAGCCATGGAAACACACTTCTGCCTTCACAGGAAACTAGCAGGAAGCACTGTCTCCTAGTCAATAGTTCCTATCCAAGAATCTTGAATAGATTATAACTCAGTTATAAACATAACAACCTTCTGTCTCCTTGGAGAAAACTCTGAGGGCTTTCCTTTTTTACTGTGGATGCCAGGAAGCTCAAGCCCAAATTACCTACTAAAGCTGGTGTATTTGCATTAAACTTTGGTCTTGATTTTTTTCCCGCTGTTTGTATTTTGGCAACTTGTTGTCACATCCTTTCCTTTAGGTTACTTTGAATCCCTTTTCCATAGATATGAGGTTTAAAAGAACAAATAAATTTCAGGAACCCAGGGACTGAGCCCAGGCTGGGACTTCATAGATCAAAGTGTGGTCCCAGCTCTGCATCTGACTTCGCTGAGGTCTGGGTGAGTATTTGCCAGGCCTCAGCTTTCTCATTTATAGAAAGACTATAGGATACAGCTATATATATATATATATATATATATATATATATATATATATATATATATATATATATATATATATATGGGACAAATATACGATAAAGCTAAATAGAGAGATAGATGGGTAGATAGATAGATAGATAGATAGACAGATAGATAGATAGATAGATTTGCCTATAGGACGAAATTAACTCTGATTCACTAATCTTCTTCCAGGTACCCCCAGTGCCCACACTGCAAAGATGAAGCATGGAGATTAAGAGCAGGAAATCTGGAGCTAGCCTTCTTCAGGGTAGAAGATGCCCAGCTCGTCCTGGTGTACCTGGGAGTGTCCTGGTTTTAACACCCGAAGTCCAAGGTCCCAGGCAACCCCTCAGTCCCAGGCAAATTGGGATGGTTTGTCACCCTACAGGTTCATCTCCTAACTTGCCTCTTACTGTCGCTGTATCCTTGGGCAAGTTAATTAAGTTACTTGTGCCTCAGCTTCCTCAGTCTTCAGGACAGGACTATAAACAGAGCTTCCTCCTGGCATTGTTATAAATCATAAGCACATTCATATTTGTAAAACACATAAAACAGTCTTGGCACATAGAAAGCACTATGAGTGTTTTTTAAATAAATGCTATAGCCATTTGCTTCCTGCACAAGTTGGGGAAATTTTTCAAAATAATTGTTTACCAAAAAAAAAAAAAAAATCTACCCTGACATTCATGGAGCAAAAGTTGTTATCCTGAAGCCAATACTATCTCTGAGCTATTCTGAGTGAAAACAGAGGGAGGCACAGCTCCCAGGGAGAGTCAGGGCTCTGTGTGACTCAGGGAAACCACTCATTCTGGATAGATGGACAGAACCCACTTGCCCTGCATCGAGAGGCCAGCAAGCCATCCAGCCTCAATGTTTTGCTGGTGATTACAGCCATCAGGGAAGGAGGCTGGGGTGTGCCTCTAGTGTCTTCCAGAGAGTTCAGCCAGATCACCATTCCAAAAAGAGTCACAAAGAAAGAAAGTTTGGATGTCACCAGCCATCCCTTGTGAGAACCCAGTATGGTACTGCTGGGTGGGCTAGAGGGTGGAACCCTGGGGTGCTTTGGGGGATTAGACAGCATCTCTGCAGGGCTCTGTCTCTTCACCTGAGACAGGGCCAGGGCTCAGCTCCCTGGAGCTCAGCCAAGGAGTTTCTTCCTTCCATGTCCCACCCACAGCCATGCCGAGCTGCCTGGATGGCTGAGCAAGCCCCTGACTGGAGACCATGTCCCTGTTAGCACATCTGTCCTTATTAGGCAGCCACTGTGCACTCAGCTTGTGCTGAGCTGACCCCTGCTCTCCAGGAAATTACTCTCTGCTTGGCAGACAAGACTAACAGCATCTGCAGATCCTTCGCCCAGCACTTGCTTCTGCCTTCAATTGTTTCACCTCCATCTCTCCTCCCAAGTAAGAAGTGAAACTTTTCCAAGGCATGGAGTAGCCACTAAGCCTCTCTTCCTATGTGTCCCCTTGCAGAGCCTGGCACGGGGGCTGGCCTCCTGGAGGCCCTCACATCCTTCATCTCCGGCAAATACTGACTCCGTAAAATAAAAGAAAGACTGTTAAGACTTGTGCTGTTCAATATGGTAGCCCTAGCCACACTATGGCCATTGAAATGAATTAAATTAAATTAAAAATTTAGTCCCTTAGTCACATGAGCCACAAGGGCTCAATAACCACTTGTGGCTGGTGGCTACCATATTGCCCAGCAAAGATAAAAGACATTTCCATTGTTGCAGAAAGTTTTATTGGGCTCTGCTGATTGAGAATATATAAAGAGAAAGGGAGTTATTAGACAGGACCCAAACCATTGGGGTGGTAACCACCAGGACCTCAGGTTTCTGAGACTGAGACCTTGTGCACAATTGGCCTGGAAGACTCAGGAAAGTACATTGATCTAGAAAGTCTTCCATGTATTAAGGGATTACCTAATGTCACAGGTAAATACTGATTCAGGGAGAGGAGCTTTCACAAGGATGTTATACACTGACATTCCCAATCTAGCTCCCTCCCAGTATGACACGTTCTGATGGGAAGAGGCGGAGGAAGGGAGCACCTTCAGGAGGACCAATGCGGCTGAGCTCCCGCCATGGTCCTCCCCCACTGTAACCCTTGCCTCCTGTCCGGGAGCTTGGGGCACAGTATAGTCATCTGCATCCTTCAAAACACTGAAGATACAGAAGTAAACAGGCTTCTGGCTCTTTAGGTCTCTCCCTGGGCCCAGCAACATTCAGTCAGCAAGCAAGTAACAAAACAGGGTCTAGATATCAGCTGGGAGAAAAGCCAGGAGATCATGTAAGGGGAATAAAATAGGAAGCCAACTCCTTCCTAATCTTGTTGCAGCCAAGGCTCCTGACTCTGATGGCTAAGTGGGGGCCCCTGAGTCATTACCTCATTTAATCCTTACCGTGGCCCTATGAGACAGACACCAAGAGCCACCCCATTTTACAAATGTGGAACTAAGGCTTGGTGAAGCTCAACAACTTGCCCAGCCATGCACCAAGTAAGCAGGAAAGATAAAGCTTTGGTCCAATTGGTAGTTATAATGTGGGTTTATAGGCCACATTGTGGGGTCATAATCTTTTCAAGTTTGAATGAGGGAACTGAAAATTCAATGGAAAATGTCAAAGAAGAAATTAGCTTCTATAATAACTTCTAAATGGCTCAACTGAGCAGCTCTCTGAAAACTCAGATGATTAAAGATGTGGTCGAGTGTTTCCTTTGGCAGTAGGAAATTGCCTTTGTCTTGAGAAACATTTTCTCTCCCTCCTGCTCACCGAGGTGAGACCAGGGTTAGAGGCCTGGAGGGAGAGACTCCAACAGCACAAGATGGGAGCAGATGAGATTTCTTTGACCAGGTAACGTGTCAGTACCTATAGCACCCTCCCCAAATGGCAGCCCACAGGGAGTCAGGTCAGACAGTGTTACATTCTGCCAGCTGTAGGTACAGGTGGGGGCACTGGGCCTGGCTCCTGGGGGCACACAGTTCATAAATCAGCCCCCGAGCCTGCTGCACCATTGCAATGCTCCTCTTTCAGGCAGCCCTGAGAAAAAATGGCTCCATCTGCTCACTGCTAGGTAATAAATAAAGCAGAATTGGAGCAAAATGGATGGAAAGCAATTTTTGGAAGATGAATTTCTGAAGGAATTGGCCACCATTTGTGTGCTTCTTCTGGTACTAAAAATGGCCACCTGAGACCCCCACTGGGCCCAAGAACTAGAGGAGGCATTAACAGACAAAAGAGAGAAGAAAGGTCCTTCCTGGTGACGGGCTGGTCAGGAAAGAGTTCTTGCAAAGGACTTCCCATTACTGACTCCTCCCCCTTCTCTTTGCCCGTCTTCTTCATTTTCTCCATCATCATCTTCAGCATCACCATCACCATCTCCATCATCACCATCATTATCATTATCACTACCATCATCATCATCACAGTTAACTGGCTAATTGGCTTATTGAGGCCCTACTGTGTACTAGCACTCTGCTGAAATCTCTATATCTTTATGAGAATTATCTCCTTTCAAGTCACTAAGGCCTGCCCTGACCATACTACATGACACTGCAAAAATCCCTCCCCATGGCATTCTCCATGCCCCCTCCTTTGTTTTATTTTTCTCCATAACTGTTACCACTTTCTAACATACTCAAATAATTTACTTATTCCTGTTATTGGTTTAGCATCTGTCTTCCTCACCTAGAATAGATGCTCTTTTTCTCCCAGTTTTGCTGAGATGTAATTGACATACGTCACTGTATGTGTTTCAGGTATACAGCATCAAGGTTTGACTTACATACATTGTAAAATGATTACCACAATAAGTTTAGTGAACATCCATCATCTTGTATAGATACCATAAAAAAGAAACGGTAAAAATAGAGAAAACATTTTCTCCTTATAATGAGAACTCTTAGGATTTACTTTCTTAACAACTTTCATATACATCATAACAGCACTGGGAACCATCGTCAAGTTGTACATTACATCCCTAGTAGCACAGATGATCTTAAGGGCAGGAAATTTGTCTGTTTTTCTACCACTGTATCCCCAGTGCTGGGAATAATTCCTGACCTATGGAAGGCACCCAATAAATTTATTCAATAAGTAAATGGGTGAATGAATGAATGAATGAATGATCCCTGGAATCCTCACAAGCCTATGAAGCATATCTGGTCCATGCCTATCTCTCCACATTCATCTCTTGCCTCGGGCCCCACTACATCTCATATATGCCGTGACATCTAAGTGCAGTTGCTTTAATGCTGGAGCTCCTAGCTGCCTTCCTTAGTGCATGCCATCTCCCTTATCTGAAAGACCTCCACACACACCTTCAGGCAGGCTTCAGCGGTTCCTTCAGGTCTTCTCTGACTGCCTAGAAGAGTCATCCTTGTCCTTCTTCCCTTTTAGTTCTTGCAGAATATGTGCTCCTTTGTTTACTTATAGGAGTGGACACCTGCCTGAATTCAGTCCACAGGAGAAGTAGATTTCTCTAGATCACCATGGAGCCTGGCACAGAGTAGGTACTCGGGAAATAGTCTTAACTCATTTATAGATGAGGAAATTGGGATGAGGACCTAGGACTTGATACCGGATCTAAATCCAAAGCCAGTAAACTTAGGCACCACTGTCTGCATTTCTTTGCTTCTTGGTAAGGTCAGCCACCTTCACAGCCATGTCTATTACCTGTCCTGCTTTGCAGGTGATCTCCCTCAACACCATTTTTAGCAATCACTTCCTTGTTCTTGCTGTCAGTGAATATGTATTTGGCACCTCTGGGCCAGATGCCATTCTAGAAGAGCTGCTCAAGGTAGACCAGATCCCTGCTCTCACGGAGCTTTCCTTTTAGTAAGGAGATGGACAATAACAAGTGAATAACAAAGAATAATAAATTTCAGAGCTGGGGTGGGGAATAGCTCAATGGCAGAGCACATGCCTAGCATGTCCAATCCCCAGTACCTCCATTAAAAAAAAAAAAACTTAAGGAAAAGAAAAGAAATTTCAGAGAAACACAGATGCTGTGAAGACAGTAGAAATGGGAGTGACGTGGTAGGGAGGTGAAGGGCTACTCTAAATAAGGTGTTTACATCTCATTCTCCTATTTTTGCCTTCCCTGCATATCAGAAAAACCCTCTTAACCACCTCTTCTGCTCCACAGGAAGCTTTTCAGCCACTGTCTCTGCTTAGTCTGATCCTCTGCATCAGCCCAACAGATGAGATTCTGTGTCCATCAAAGCAAGGAACAGAATGAAAAAATAGAATCCCTGCTGGCCCTGGGTCAAAGCTCTTGGTCAGGCCTTGTGTCTGTCTCATGTGTTTTAAATTCCCATTGTATCTGACATCCCGGGGACAGAGGCAAGCCCAGAAAATGCACATGGCAAATGTGGAGACTCAGATGCTGTGCCCCTTCTGCTCTCTGGGTCGTACGTGGATAATTTAGAGCTAACCGGGGTTTTACTTGTAATGTCCAAGTCCTATGTCGGAACTGAGATTTTTTTGTTCCCCAATGGAAGTAGAAGGGACTTAAAAATGCATCTGAGTGTCGTTAAATAGTTTTTCTAAAAGTTCACTGAATTGGGCTGCTATTAAGATAGAACATAAGGTAACACAAACTTAGGGTGGGGGAAAATGCACCACAGTTTCCTCTGGAAGCAACGGTCCAGCTTCTAGCCCCAGCCTCTTCTCCAACCTTAACTCCCCCATGCAGATGGAGGATGTGGAACACGACCTGGGTTCTGAGCTTGCTCCAGCACACACTTGTTTTATAACCTTGACACATCTTAATCCTCCCTCAATCTCACCTTTTCTACATGTACAAGCAGAAAGTTAGCTTTATCTTACCTTCCTCATAGGCTGGCTGTGAGGCTGTGAATATTGACCCCATATAACTTCTCCAGCCCTTCCTCTACACTAACCCACCCCACAGAGCAAAGACCCCAGTAACTATCATCAAATACATTGGATGGATAGATGGATGGATGGACGGACGGACAGATGGAACCCAATCACATCAAAATGGATATCTTTCTAAAGGTAGAAAAACTGAAGGGAAGTTGTCTTAAGAGTGACTAGGAGAAGCTGGAGAGATGCCCTACTTCAGCCAAGAGGCTGACTCAGGTCATTTTTCATCTTCATGTAGTCTTTTCTATATGAAAAGGGCACAGGGATGACTGGAGTGGAGCCTTTGACAGCAAGAGAAAAACAGAGTAGAAACCGTGGCTCCTCTCCTTTTCCTGGGGTGAATAATAAGGAAGAAGGTTGGACATTGAAGATTTCAAATGGCTTTGAGAGGTGTGGAGACTTCTGTACTGTAACAGTTCTCTCACTATGTGTTTCTGTCTCTCCGTCTCTCTGCTTCCCATGATCTGTCTTTTGTCTGGGCCTGGCATCTGAGTTGAGGGCTCCATATAAATATCAAGCATCTTGGTGACAGCGTGGTCCGTTGCACACTGGCCCCACCTCATTCTGCAAAGCAGGAGAGGATGAAGCATGAGGAGGAAATGAGGTCAGCAGAAACAAAGCCAGAATGGAAATTGTGACAAAAATATAAGATGTTTATTTCAAGCCTAATGAGGCAAACCACACTTCAGGAAGATGGCAATTATAACTTGACGGTAACAGATTGGAGGTGCCATTGCTGCTATGCACCCCCACAAGCAGGGTTGCTTTCTGGGCCTCCCTTCTCCAGGAGTCAGCAGCCCACAGGAGCCCAGGCTCAGGCAGCAGGTGGCCAGCTCTGCACTGAGGGGATCCGAGTCACTCCCAGGGACCCAGGCCCTGCCCAGAGCCCAGCTGGCTCAGCCACATCCATCAGCACTGCCTCTTCCTTTCTCTGTACAGCCTGGGGGTTCCCAAATGTCACTCACTCACACGGCATCTTCATAGGTTTTGCCATATCCACCTATCACCTGTACCAATTATTCTTCCCTTGCTTTGATTTATTTTATTTATTTGTAAAGGGAAACTTCACAACATACTTGCCATAGATGAAAGACTGGATCACTTGTTACAATTAATTAGCATGACCACATAACCCTTAAAATAAAACTCATTCCTCCACGTATTACCAAAACTGTTGCACACTTATAATGGTCCCCATCCCACCTTGAGATTCAATTAGACTTGAAATCAATCCTGGATTATTCCGAACTCATCTCACTATGACTTTCAAGGCTTCAGATCCTTTTTGAACTTTCAAAATTTCATCATGGCGGGGAGAGTACAGCTCAGTGCATGCTAGCATGCATGAGGTCCTGGGTAATGAAGCCCAGCACTCCCATTAAAAATAAATAAATAAAACTAATTACCTCCCTTCCAAAAGACAAAATAAAAAATTTCTTAAAAGTTCATCACACTGTATTGCTATTCATTCATTCCTTCATTCATGCATTCAATTCATTCTATAGATAAATATCAAGCTATCATGAGCCAGGCACTGTTCTAAACACTGGACACCCAACAGTGAGTGAAATGGACCAAAACATTGCTGCCTTTTTGGAGCTTCCCTTTGATTGATAAAAACAGACAAACAATAAACATAATAAGGAAATTATATAGTAAATGAGAAACGAGAAAATGCTGTGGGATTCAGAGATTGTGAAAGAGAGGATGAAAACTTCAACTAGATGGTCAGGGAGATCGGCACAGAGAAGGTGAGCTGGGAAGAAAGGGAGAGGGAGCCAGGTGGCATCTGGGAACAGAGGATTCCGGGCCAGGGACCAGCGGTTGTCAAGGCGCTGGGTGAAGGATCAGCAAGGATGCTGGTGTATGTGATGCTGAGAATAGTAGGAAAACAGGTTAGAGAAGTGACAGGGACCAGACTGGATGGAACTTGTGAGCCATTTGGGGAACTGGGGTTTTACTGGGGGGGGGGTGGAATTGGGAGCCTTTGAAGGATTTCAGGCAGAAGCAAGAAATGATGTAACTTACATTTTAAAAGAATCACTCTGGCTGCTCTGTTCAGAATAGGCTATTGGGAGTGGGAGTGGGGAAAGGTCAGGGATAGAAGCAGGGAGGCCTGACATTGAGACCATCAGAGGGTGAAGGGTATAGCTCAGTGGTAGAGCACATGCTTAGCATGCACAAGGTCCTGTGTTTAATCGCCAGTATCTCCATTAAAAAAAAAAAAAGGAGAGAGAGAGACCATCAAAATAATCCACCAGTGAGATGTTGATGCATGGACAGAGTGGTCGATGTCGAGGTCAGATTCTTGATGTATTGCGAAGATGTATCTTGAAGGACTGAATTTGGGATGTGAAACAGAGAAATCAAGGACACCAAAATTTCTGACTTGAGTAACCAGAAGTACTGAGTCAACATCGACTGAAATGGACACTGAAGGGAGGAGGTTTGTGGGGAAAGGAGTTCAGTTTGGGATAAGATGAGTTTAAGATGTCTGTTGGGTATATCTGATAGACTATGCAATTGCCATGAATGTCTGCAATCTTTCCCTGCTTCACTGATGTCAAGATTGACCATGGGAGTTGATTTGGCCAATGAAATGTGAGCAGAAATTTTAAGAACCAGTTTATGGCTTGCCACATTTCCTATTCACCCTTATACTGTGATCAGCAATGTTCCAGATGGGAACTGCTCCAACAGCTTGAGTCCTGCAGTGATGATGACATAGTGCAGAGCATGGAGGATACGTAGCATGAGTGAGAAATAAACCTTTTCGTGATATACCACTGAGATTTGAGGTCATTGTTAGCAAAGCATAACCGAGTCTCTCCTGCCTGATACAGCATCCTAGTGGAAATGTCAAGTAGGCAGCGGGGTATACTTGTCTTGAGTGAAAGAGAGAGGTCCAGCCTGGAGAAACAAATTGGGAAGCCACTGAAGTGTAGATAGTATTTGAGTCCTAAAGACTGGGTGAAACCAAGGGAAGACACACAAGAAAAGAGGGCCAAGAACTAAGTCCTGGAGATTCCAACATTCAGAAATCGTGAGAGGAGGAGGATGCAGAAAAGAGCTGAGGAGGAATGAATAGTGTAAAGAAGGAAAGGTAACAGAGTTTAGTGTCCTGGGATCCCAGGGGAGAAAGGGTACCAAAGAGGAGAACTGATCATGACTAATGCTGCTGACAGTTCAACCAAGGTGAGAACTCAGAACTGACCACTGGATTTGACAACATGAAGTCACTGATGGTCCTGCCAATGGCTATTCTGGTGTAGTGGTGGGGGCAAAAGTCAGGCGGGGTCTGGTTTAAGAGAAAAGGGGAGGGAAGGAACTGGAGACAGCAAACACAGACAACTCTAGGAGGGGCTGCGCTGCAGAGATGGGAAGAGAAACGCAGTTGTAGATGACACAGTAAAGGGGGTCGGGGTATCATTTTTAAGTGGGGAAAGATGACAGCACTGCTGGTATGTTTTAGAGAAAGCTCCGGTAGGGAGGAGATTTCTGCTGCAGTGAGAGGTAGAGGAAAGGATTGCTGGAGTAAGATCCCTGAAGTGTCAAGAAGGGGTGGGATCCGGTGCACGGCTGGAGGGATTGGTTTCCTACTGGAGTCCAGATGATTCTCCTGTGGTAACAGGTGGGAAGGCAGAACATTAGACGTCAAATCTACCACGTTCTAAATTCAGAGAGCCACCATGATACCTTGGGCCACCTCCATAACTCTTTGGCCTCTTCCAGTTATTCAAATAATGGTGTAAGCTTACACCTGTGATTTTTTTCCCCTTTAATCTCCAGATTTGATTCAAAGCTCCCCTTCTTCCCTCCCCCAGACAGCCTCACACTGCTCAGAGAAAAGAAAGGAGCACAAGGTCCAGATCTGAGATTTTCCCCTCTTCTTCCCGTTTCCAGTTCTTCTAGTTTGGGGGACAAGGAAGGAGGGTCATAGTGGGTCATTTTCTCCCTCCCACGTGTGCTGCTATGTGGGTGTTGGGGAGGGGTCCTGTCAGGCCAGTTCTATCTGAAGCTTTGGATTCCATATGAGTGTTCACAGAGCCAGGTTCAGCTGCTCCCTGCCCTCCTCGCTGGATGATGGAGGCTCTCCCCCAAAGAAGCTGCAACATCTCCATGTAGCCCTGTCAGTAGAACCACCCTTCTCTGGGTCAGACATCCCATTGCTTAACCCAGCATTTACCAGGGCACCCCAGTCTTCTCTCCCTTTGCCAACTTCATGCCCTGCCAGGGTCATTGTCCACAACTCCCAGAGCCAGGGAGCCCTGCACTCCCTATCCTCCTCTACCTGATTTGAGACAAGTGATGCCATCTGACTGTATTTTGTTTATTGTCTGACTCCCCAACTAGATTGTAAAATCCCTAAGAGCAGTAATGTTTGTCCAGTTCACTGTGAAATCCCCTGTGCCCATAAGGACCTGCCATCTTGTTGATACTCAACAAATATTTATTAAAAATGAATGGATGCTGCATAGGACAGGAAATCATATTCAGTATCTTATAATAACCTTTAATGAAAAAGAATATGAAAATGAATACATGTATATATGACTGGGACATGGTGCTGTACACCAGAAATTGACACATTGTAACTGACTATACTTCAATAAAAAAATTTTTTTTAGTGAATGGATGAATGAATGAAGTAGGAATTGTACCCAACTTCTTCCTGAACACATTGTGGTAAATTATTATAGTAATGGTCCCCATGAAACATGTCCCCCTGTATCCTCAACCTTGCATAGGCCCCTGCCACCTTGAATCTGGGCTTGGCCATGTGGCTTGCCTTGGCCAACGGAACATTAGCAAGAATGACCAGAGCATAATCTTGTACAATGGGGCTTGTCTTCTTTCTCACAACTTTTGGAACATAGCCACTATGTTAAAAAAAAAAAAAAAAGTCCAAAATAACTTGCTGGGAAAGTGTGGCTCAGCTGACAGCCAGCACCAATCACCAGATACAAGACCACTCAGCCCCAGCCAAGCCACTACATGACTGCAGCCACAGGGGAGACCCTTATCAAATTGGTATCTTACAGAATCACAAGGAAGTAAATGGCTCTAGTTTTTAGCCACTAAATGTTAAAGAAGTTTCTTATAGGACAATAGATAACTGTTACAGCACCTAACACTTTGGTCCCCTCCATCCTGCACAACAGCAATTCCCAAACAACATTCCTCTCTTCTTCTTCATAGTATTCAAACGCAGGAGACCAAAGGATGTGACAAAGCCCAACACCATATGTCACCATAAGTCATTGTGGCAGCCGATGCAAATTGTTTCCCAGAAACGGCCCTGTTACCCAAGCTGACTTTTGGAGAATAACCAGGGTGGCTTCAACACTCACTCTGCCCACCCATGCACAGGAACCAGGGAGGGAGAGTTCTCCTGGGCTCTCTTAGGAGCCCCCGGCCAGGGAATTCATAGTCTTTTCCAAGAGGAAGTGAACGAGTCTGGGGCAGGCAGCTCCAGCAGCATGAGCCCCTGGCCAGTATGCCCCAGAACTCACTCAGTGTCCCCTGTGACTTCAGAAGTCCCCACCCAGAGGGCACTGCTGGTTTTGTTGGGACTGCCATGAGTTTCTCCCTCAGTCCCCTAGGTCCATGCCACCCCCTCCCTCCAAGCCGAGATGCGCCTGGAAGTACTCACTAGGGAAATCATACTCCAGCATCCTGACCCCATGGAATTAAAAACCTGGCCTGCCACGTTAGCAAGGGTGAGTGGACAGGACTGAAGATACTGCCTTAAACACACATAATCCTGGCTCCGCCAGCCCTGGGGAAGGTGTAATTAAGGTGCACAAGAACAGATGTGGCCTCATTTTGCACAGGCCACCGATTCCAGAGCTTTTGAAGCCACGCCTCTGGGGGCCCAACAGAGCCTGCCTTCCCTGTCTGAGACCAGTTCACTCCCAACACAAGTACTCAAGGTCTCGACTTCAATCATGTGTACTGAGTAAGAAATGTCTGAAGGTGATAGATGTCCACACAGGAAAACCTTATGCCCCTTCCAGGCCCTGCCCAGCCTTTTCCCCACAAGAGTTCTCTATCTCTGTGAGATGGCTCTGGACCCACCCAGAAAAATCTCAGGCTTTCTCCTGCCCCTAGAACTGCCCGAGATGAATGCTACTCTCCCAATCAGAAGTCAACCCAGAGGCATTCAGAGGTATTATGAAGTAGCTAACTTGAAGTAGCTAACTATGTTCTGGTTTAAGGACAAGAAATTTTATATAAATCGTGAAATTCCCAGAGTCTCTTGAGTTTGGCAACAATATGCCTGCTTGCAGAAGTCAACTGGAGTTGAGTAATGGCTACACCCTGGTCACCACTGTCCCCACTACTCCACACTGGATGCACATACCTTGCTCAGTGGATCCCAGTGGCATTTTCATTTGGGCCCTAAGTAGATGCAGACACGTGCTGCCCAGATGGCCCTGCAAGGAAAGGCTGGCTGCCCAACTGCAGAGAGTGTGGCCAGCAGACATTCAGGGTCCACCTCAGCTGCAGGGAGCTGCGTCATCTGCAGTCACACCCCACCCAGGGCTGCCAGTGTCACATCTGGTGACTGAGTGAGGTGGGGACAGAAAGGCCTGGCCAGGCAAATCTCACAGGCAGCATAGGTCTCTTGGCTGGGGCTGGCCACTACTTGGTCCGGCCACCAATGCAGTTTGACTTCCTCCTCTGCTCAGCCCCGCTCTCTTCCCCTTCACTTCCCAGAGATTGGTCCCTAATCAGTATCTCGTACCCCCAAACTCAGCTTCAGGAAAGATTAAGCTGCACGGGGGAGCTAAACGGAGGCTCAGACAAGCAGACTTCTTCAAGGTCTCCTAAACAGAAAGAGGCAGAGTCATGGCCTCCTGACTCTGAGAGTGGAGGCCTGTCAGGAAATTTCCTCCTGCAAATTGCTGCAGACCCATCCTTCCCTCTATGACTGCAATAGAAAAAAAAGGTGTATTAGATTGATTTCCCTCGAAAGTGGAGCCCAAGACATGGATGTGGGTGCAGGTGTGGTCAACTTGGGAGGTGATTCCAGGAAGTGGGAGGGAAGGCGGAGAGAGAATGGCAGAGCAGAAGAAAAGTCATTTAAATGGTGTGTTTTCACAACTGCCACCATGGACAACCAAGGCCAGAGTCCACCAGGATGTCTGGGTAGTGTCCAGACCACCTCCCAGAACTGTCCACCTGAAAGATGGCTCCTGCTCCAGGTGGTTGAGGGTTGCCCCAGACAGTAACCACTCACTCCTGGGCTCTGAGCATGGGCCAAGATGGTTCCACACTGTCAAAGAAGACCCTAGGGACAAAATGTGGAAAGTCATACTCTGCACAGGGAAGCTGGCAATAGGTGATTATAAGAGTAACACACAATAGTAAAATTATTTACAAGATCTGGAATCAGCATAGAACAGAGAGTTCTTAAATCTGGTGTTAAGGAAGATGACAGAAAGGAAGCTACACAAAGGAGTCTCTGAGCAGTGTTTTGAAGGATGAATAGGAGTTAACTACATCAGTAAGGCAGAAGGCTCAACCTGGAGGCAAGACTGCCTCCAGTCTGTTTGAAGTGCTAGAAGTATCTTGGTATTTTCAATGCATAAAGATCAAAAAGAAAGGGACCAAGGACAGAATTGGTGAAGAAGGCAGGAGCCAGACTTGAGATGCTCTAAAATCATTCCAAATAATTTGAATTTTTCCCCAAAGGGGTCTTTTATTTTTATTTTTTAATATCATCTGGTAAAATTGACTTTTTTCTTTTCTTGTACTATTCTATGGATTTTAACACATGTATAGAGTCATATAACCACCACCATAATCAAGATACAAAACAGTTCCATAACCTCAAAGTCTTCCTTTACAGTCACATCCTCTCCCCACCCACCCTCGCCACTTCTAACCCCTGGCAATCACTGATCTGTTCTCCATCACTTTATTTTTGTGTTTCTGCAAATGTATAGAATCCTATAATATGTAATTTTTTTGGAAATTGGTTTCTTTTACTCACCATTATATCTTTAAGATTCATCCTGAATCAGTAAGATGTTGCCTGGATCACAGTTAACCCTTTTCTCTTATTGCTGAGTAGTATTCCTTCATATGGTTGTTTATCTGTTCACCTGCTGAAGGTCATTTGGGTTGCTTGTGGTCTGGGGCAATTATGACTCAAGCTGCAATAAACATTTGTGTATGGGTCTTTGTATGAACAGACATCTTTATTTCTCTAAGAAAAATACCTAGGAGTGGTATTGCTGTGTCATATGCTAAGTGTACATTTATATTCTTAAGAAACTTCCAAACGGCTTTCCAGCATAGTTGTGCCATTTTGCATTCTCAGCAATAACAAACATGTGAGAGTTCCAGTTGCTCTGCATCAGCAGCAGCACTTGACTGTGTTTACTATGTCAGCCATCCTAACAGATGCACCATGGTTTACCCAGTGGGTTTTAGGCAAGAAAGCAACATGATCAAATCTGGGGAAGGGGGGAGATTAAAGGCAAGGAAACCATTTAGGAGAGTGACGCAGTCATGTAGACAAGAGATACTGGTGATGGACAGTGTGCTGGCAATAAAGATGGAGTATTGGGGAGAGCTACTCTGGAGAAGAATCAGAAGGTCTTGGGGTTGAGGAGAGGCATCTAGGATGACTCAGCAAGACCCCGAAGTCCCACAGAGAGAGGAAGCTGGAATGCCACTGTGAAGAGTGGGGTTAGGTTGGGGGTTGGCGGGGAGTGGTGCAGCCTCCCTCCCTGCTGGCTGTGAAGCCCTGCACAGATCATAACACCAAAGAGCTTGGCTCCATTTACTCAGAAAAATTAATGTCCTGCTCCATGGGGGGTGACGTATCTATCTGCCAGGATGAGTTGGTAAAATTATAAACCTGCCAATAGCCTGCATTCTGGGAATGACCTATGCTGGTTGTAAACACGGATGCATATGTCCCGATAGTGAATCAGACAAAGAGGACCAAATGTGAAGCTTTTGGGGAAGGAAGAAAAAAAAAAAAAACCCTCACCATTCTGGGGAAAAAGTCCTGAAGAGTTCTCCAGTAAGTTCCCTTCTTCTCATCTCTGTAGCTCCCATTCTTTTCTAAGAACCCCAAATATTATAACTTTCTGCAAAATTTGGAGCACCTTCTCATCCTTCCTTTTCTTTGAACTTCACAATAACTCTAGTATTATTATCCCACGTTTCCACTGAAGGTTCAGAGAGAGTAAATGACTCGTCTAAGGTCAAGCATCAGGTCAGCAAAGACTTGGTTTCAGAATCTTTGGATTCCACACCCAGAACAAACTTCCAGCATGCTTCATCACTATCTTTTGTTTGGGAAATGACTTCCAACTCAAAAGTAAATTGGATGTGGGAGACTCTCTGGGCATCACAGCCTGGTTAATCTGTGTGTTGAATTGGCGGCTCCCCACCCCTGACCCCAGATTTCTGGAAACTGTTCCTCCTGCTTACTCCCCTTATGGTTACAGCCGCCACGTTTGCACAGTGGTGTCCACTCTTCTCAAGCTACAGCTGATTGGCCTACAGTAGACACCTGACCCAAGGTGAGCCAGTCAGAGGCCCTCCCCTGGGAACCTAGCGCTGTGACTGAGAAAGGGAGAACCGAGTCTCTGGAGGGCTTCAGCATGTGACCTTGACCATGTCTTCCACTGCACAGAATGAGAAACAGAATCCACAGAAGAGAGAAGACAGAAGCTAACATCCAAGAATCAGAGATAACAAGGGGTAAGCTGTTAGGAGCCTTCCAGAAAGGAGGCTCCACGGAAGCTGGCTGTGGGATCCTGGAGCTTGTCTGGTTCTTGGATTTCCTGAGGCTTGGCGTTCAGCTCTTCCTGGGACTTCGTGAGAATCTCTAATCCTGCTAATAAACACTGGCCCCCTGCCTTTTTTTTTTTTTTTTTTTTTTTACTCCTTAAACTTCTCAGCATTGGTTCATGTACTTTGGGGAGGGAAAAAAAAGAAAAGTTCGGTGAACACAGATCCTCTCGCTTTCCTTTACATAACTGATCATTATCCTAAAGTATCTCCCATACTTGTTTATGGTCTGCTTCCTTCACTTGACCGTCAGCTCCCTTAGAGCAGAGGCCTTGTCTTTCCAAGTTATGCCCCCAGAGCCTGGCCCTGTGCCCAGCACACTGTGGGCTCTCAAGACATAATCACTGAGCAAATCCATAAATGAATGAATTGGGTATAGAGGCCCTTAGAAATCATCCAGTCCTCCTGCCTCAGTTTATAGAGGAAAAGTGAGGGCTGAAGGAGGAGGGTATTGACAGAGGGCCCTCAGTGAGTCTGCAGATGACCCGGGACCGGATATTAAGCCTTTTGAGTCTCTGTCCAGCGTTGGAGGAATAAGCTGCCCAGACATTGCAGGAAGAGCCCCAGGTGCCGGCCGGTCCCTGAGTACTTGGAACTGGGCTAAAAGCTTTCTGGTGATGGCTCATTTAAGCCTCACACATGCCTGGAAGGGCAGTCTCCTGACTCCCATTTTGCAGATAAGGAAAAGGAGACCTGCAGGCATTGCACAACGTTCTCAACGCCACACATTAGGAAGTAGCAGTACACCTTTCCCTCGTCCCTTTGCCCATAATCTTTACCCTTTTTGCTTCAAAATCTTGCATGTACCAATGCTCTTGTGCTGACTCTAGCAACTTAGGACCTCCCTCTCCATCAGGACCATTTCTTCCTTGGCCACACACCCAGACAATGATGCCTCTGTCTGACCTGTCAAGATGTATCTGTCCCATGTCCCATACCCTTGGATCCTTGTAGTCTGTGACTCCACCTAAAAAGTGAATCTGCCTGGCACAGGCACATTTGCTAAGGTGACAGTGACTGCGAGAGGTTGATGGTGACTCTTTAAAGAGGTCTCTGCACTGTGACATGGGACTTAAAGGTCCAGCCCCTCCTTCAATCATGGGAATCACTGTCTGAGATGGGATCCAGCACTGTGTCAAACCAGGGGGTGATGCTTTGAAGCTGGAGGCCTTTGGGACCCATCACATCATGCTCTTTGGGTGACGATTTATTCCACCTCAACAGATAGTCCATCTTAGTCACTGAGACACAGGAAAGAGCTTGAAATGGAAAAAAAAAAAAAAAAAAAAAGCATTGGACCTGGGGTCAGAAGATCTGAGTTCAAGGCCCAAATCCACTCCCTGCCAGCTTTGAGACTGGGGGTTATTTACTAGGTTTCTGTCAATGCAGTGTAGCTTTCAAAACAAATTGGGGGGCGGGGTGAATAATAATAATACCTTCCAGGAGCATCGTCCAGAAAAACTCTCATAATAAAAAATAAATGGGAAATAACTGCTGTAGACTCTTTGGACATTTATTCACATCATTTACTATGAGCTCTTACTATGAACCGGTCCTGTGCCAAGTGCGGAAATCAGCCCAGAGCCACTGTTTTTTCTGACTTTGAGTTTGAAAAGGCAGAGACCAAAGCGTTCCTGACGAGTGCCCTGGACTCCAGGAATTAAAAAGACCATCCCGGCAAAGGTTAATTGGTTCAATTTATTGGCCACTAAAAGAGGAATTTCCACTTGACAATTAAGTCTGCAAATATTGTACAACCTTATAGAGTGTTTTTCTCCAAATTGATGTGTTCTTTTTCATGTAATAATCAATTAGTGGGTGTTTCAGTTGCTTAATTAGCTCTGCATGTAAATTAATCTCTGCATATTGAAATTGCAAACCAACCTTGTAAAGCTGGCTTGTTTCTGAGATAAATCAAATTACTGCAGCCCCAGCAAAGGTTCTCAGTTTTGAGGGTCACCAAAAGCCAGCAAGTTTCTTTTGCCACCTGAACGTAGGGGCTTAGGGAGGATTTGGAGCATAATAGCCAGGCTAATTATATTCACCCATAGAGAGGACTCCGCGTCAGTTCTTACTTCTGCTCTTAGGCAAACCTGCTTGTTGAATGATTAAATTCTCTGAGCCATTCAGGTCTCATGCCCAAGCCTCAATATTACTGAGGAATAAGAGATGTGTATCCCATTCCCCAGGAAGAGGTGAGAGCTAGCAGGTGAAACCCATTCCCTGCTTTATTAAGGAGGGTGGCAGGTAAAAACAAAGGCATATTCATGATTAGTTCTGACTCCTCAATCCAAAGAAGATTCCACCTCCTCCAAGAAGCCTCCTCTGATCACACCCAGTGGCAGGGACCTCTCCCTCTCTCCAAATTCCTCTTATCTAAGGAAGTCATCCCCCAGCTCTCTGGGGTTGCAAGCTGTGAGGTGGGCTCATGGCATAGATGAGTGATTTGGAATCAAAGAGACCTGGGTTCAAATCCTGACTCTGCTGTCCATTCACTGTGTGACTTTGGACAATTCCAGTACTCTCTTTACATGTCAAAAAAGGGCAATGATATCTCATCTCCTCACACAGCCCCAAAGAGGCTCAGACAAGAAGAGCAATGTAAAACCTTTTTGTAAACGGTATACAAGTATTGTTTATTTTTGTGTTTTGTGTTATCTGCTTGCATCTTTCCAAAGCAAAGACTGAGTTCTTTCTTCCCTCTTGGGCCCCCCACGATGCCTAGCATGGCTGAGCGCTCAGGAGGGCACAGGAAGATGGGACATATGGCCTTGGCCAGCCTTCCTTGGAGTTTTGCTGCCTGGTCCCTGAACTCCCACTTGGTTTGGTTTCCTGTGGGTATTTTGAGAAATACAGAAGTTCTGTCTCTGTAGCTTCTAGATTCCTGAGGCTGTGCTGATGGGCAAGGGAGGCCTGGGCTCTGCCTCCGTCATCACCTTGTAAACATGGCCAACAAAGCCAAGAAACGGAGACCGAGCCTTCGACCATCTGAGTCAAGAGAAAATCTACTTTGGGGCCAGGATCATCTTATTGGTCACCCACAGGGATCCAGTCCCCAGAGGCCTGGCCAAAAAGCCCATGGGCTCTGTACTGAGTCTCTCAATGATGCTGAGGATTCAGGAATTCTTCACAAACTGCAGTGACCAATGTTTCCAGATAGGCATCTTCTGAGGCCCACCACTCAGGACTCAGCCAAAGACACCTTGGATTAGGGTTATGGGGAAGGATCTATTACCACAATGAGAAAGAGAGCTCCTGCCTGAGGCAGGGACCCCTTCTGGCCCAGAACACTTAGCACGTCTCTGACAACATAGTAAGTATTCAGTAAAAACTTTTAAGAATAGGGGTGGGGAGGTGGAATGAGCACAAATGAAGGAATAAGTGAAACCATGAATACCTAAGAATAAAGGAATTTATGAGTAAACAAACAAATGGGCAAAAATGAAAGAATGAAGAAAGGAATGGATTTTAATATGCAAACAAATACCTGAGGGACTGGTCTCGGTTGAGAATATAGGGCCCAGCCCTCCTGCTCACACCCTTACCTTCTGCACAAAACATTCTCCTTCGTCTCATGGGTGGCCCTGAGAGCCACACAGAAATGGGATTGTTTTTCTGTTCCATTAAGGAACCCCTTCATCCTTAAGAACCCAGGATGTGTTTCATGTCACTGAGAAATTTATTTTCACCCATCTTTATCTGCTGCCTGAGAATATGGAGTGTTTCTACAGCCAAGGGTTATGAGCGTCTAGAATTTTCACCCAGAACCATGCAACCCTCACCTGCCAGTGCCATGGTGCTAGCAGAACTTCCCCAAGGGGCCACGAATTCCAGAAACAACCATGAAGGGTCTCCATGTATGCTCTGATGACCCAAAGCAACATTTATTTAGGACAAGTAACAGAGGACTGAAGAGTTTCACCTGAAACACAGGGAAAGTGAAGACTCTTCCTACTCAACTGCCAATTCCTCTCCTCATCTTGGAACTGAGGTCTCCCCGACTCTGGGTCCCCAAAGCCTGGTGCTGATGCTGCACTATAGAACTTAGCACAGGCTACTGAGAATTCGGCTAAGGGAAGTGGTGACAAGCTGGCCTTGCTTACAGCGACGGCTGCTAGAAGGACCTGGCAGACATGACCCAGAGTGGCCAGCCACACCCGCTGCACAGGTTTTCTGCAGAAACTATACGCAATGAAAATTGTTTTCTGTCATATCCTTCACTATCCTGCTCAAGGACAGGATGCACAACCTGGCCTCTTTTCTAGCTGCTAACTAATCAGTTTACCACCTCCTCTCCACACACACACACACACACACACACACACATACACACACACCCCTGACAAATGCAAGCAAGATTCACTGTTCCCAGACTCACTGCTGATTTCTTTCTCTTCCTCCTCTCCCTCCTCTTTCGTATAAATCCTTTTTTTTTTTTTTTTTTTTTTTTTTTTTTGGCAAAAGTCCACTGACTGTTTTCCCCTTGCTGGGAGGACCAGCCATCTCATTTTGCCTGAGCCTGAGGGGGTCCCTAGTATGCTAAGGCCTTTCAGTTTTAGCAATGAGACAGTCCCAGACTAACGTGGGCAAGTTGGTCACCTCATTACTTGCATGGGAGAATATTTGTGTGAAGAATAACTATCTCTAAGTTATTCCTTGAAATCACCTAACTTGTGGTACCCTTGAAACACTTACATGCATCCATAAAGTGCTCAATCAGTATGAACCACTATTATAATTTTTGTTGTTGTTAGGTTCTGGTTGTTCAGTTACACCCTCACCCTCACCTCCACCCCAAAGGTATCCCACGCCACCCTCCCACACCCACAACTCAGCAACCTGCCCCACAGTGTGTTGGTGATGAGTCAATGGCACCATTTTACTTTAACAAAATTGACTGGGTTCCTACCACACCCCACACGCAGTGCTAGGCTGAGATTCAATAGTGAACTCCAAACACACTGGTCTGCCTGCCTGAGGCTCACAGGGAGACACACGTTGGATAAATGGACCCCCGAATAATGTCGTCTATTACACATCATAGTAAGAGCCAAGAAGGAGCTGCCGGGGATGCTGGGAGGGGCACAACCCTAACTGGGGTTGGGACTCAAGCCAGGCCTTTCTGAGGAAGTCACATTTAAGTTAAGACCAAAGCACGGTGGGAGTTAAGAAGACAAGAAGTCAATTGCCCATTGGGGAGATACATACTGCCCTGCAAGTTTGGATTGTTCCTCGAGTTCTTATGATTAATGAACCAGAAAGTCTACTTATTATAAGCAAAGCCTATAGTAAAACTGTACAGTCAAAGATTTTCGTGTACCATACATCAGTTTTCCACATTCAGCTGCTTTGTGAGAATTGTCATGTACACAACCAAGCAACTGTGATGCGTACAAATCTAGTTTGATAGCAGAGCTGGTTATAAAGAGTCTGTTGGCACTCAGCACCTTTCTCGGGGGCTTCTGCATGAATTAGGACCCTGAGCATAGAGGGAAGAGTGTGAGAACCTGGGATCGAGACCACATTTCCCCTTCATTAACAAGGTGCCCCCTGCTGGCCAGTATCCTCTCTGGGCTTCCCATTCTCTGTCTGTAAATGGGGACAAGGATGATGCCTGTCCATGCTCAGCTGCCTTGCAGGGTTTATATGAGGAACAAAGATTAAAGCCCTGGAAAACGTTTCCTCTCTCTATCTCTCCCTCCAAATTATGAGCTACATCAGGACAGGAACCACGTGTTCCTAGAACGTAGTATCAGGAGTGTGGGGGAGGGGGTCTGATAAATGGTTGGAAGAAGTCACATGGTACTAAGAGTTATGAGCAAATACACAGGTTCTAGATGATGAAAACTTAGGCTGGGACTCCAAGTCCTTCTCTGTTTCTAGTTGTGTGAACTTCTACTGGTGACAGACCACTCTCTGCCTCAGTTTCCCCCAGCAATGTGGTGGGAATAATAATGCCCACTTTTCAAGGCTGAGTTGGGAAATAAAGACAGTGGAAATAGAGGGACAAGCCATATATATACAATGGAATACTACTCAGCCATAAAAAAGAATGAAATAATGCCATATGCAGCAACGTGGATGGAGCTAAGTCTATCATCATACTAAGTGAAGTAAGTCTGACAGAGAAAGACAAATATATGATATCACTTATATGCAGAATATTTAAAATGATACAAATGAACTTACTTACAAAACAGAAACAGACTCACAGACATAGAAGACAAACTATGGTTACCAAAGAGGAAAGGAGGGGAGGGCTAAATTAGGAGTTTGGTTTTAACAGATACACACTACTATATATAAGATAGATAGACAACAAGGCCCTACAATGTAACACAGGGAACTATATTTAATATCTGGTAATAACCTATAATAAAAAAGAATATGAAAAAGAGTATGTATAACTGAATCACTATGCTGTGCACCAGAAACTAACACAACATTGCGAATCAACTATATTTCAATAAAAAAAAAATACCTTTTTTTTAAAGAAATAAAGGGACAAGCCTACCGTCCAGGCCTGACTTTTTAGCCATGACTCAAAATAATCCAAGCCCTTTCCTGCCTAAGTGCCTTTGCACATGCTGTTCCCTTTGCTTGCAATGCTATTCTTCCAGCCTTTTGTACATCTGGTCCTACACATCCTTCAAGGCGACGTCCTCAGGTGGGCCTTTCCTAGCCACCTCACTTCCACAGGGCTTCTTCTATAACCTCTAATCAAAAACTCCACTACAAAACTTAGCAGTTAAACACAACAAACGTCCAATATCTCATAGCTTCTGTGGGGCAGGGGTCTGACTGCTTAGCTGGGGTCTCTGTTTCAGGTTCTGTCCCAGGCTAGAATTGAGGGGTTGACTGAGGCTGCAGTCACCTCAAGGGTCAACCCGAGAAAGAGCCACCTCCAGCTCACTTACAAGGCGGTTGACAGGACTCGGGAACTTGCAGGTGCTTCACTGCAGCCGTGGGTTCCCTGCCACGTGGGCCTCTGGTAGGGCTACAAGTGGCAATCTTTTCTCTTGTTAAGCAGAGAAAGATTTATTGCTGGGCTGAGCAAGAAGAATGGGTAGCTCATGCCCCCCAAAACCCTAACTCTCCAAAGGGTTTCAGCTGAGCATTCTTGAAAGTCAGCTCTTTAAGAATGGGGGTGGGGGCACCTCAGAGCTTATGATCAACCGTGGACAGTTCTATTAGAGGTGGAGTTCAGAGAGGGAGAGATCAGTGACAAGCAGGGCAGAAGTCACGTTTTAAATCATCTTCGTAGTGACGTGCCATCACTTATGCTGTCTTCCGTTCCTCAGAAAGGAGGACCCCCCCCAGGAGGGGAGGGCGTCACAGGAGGGCTCAAGTTTCAGAGGCCGGGTCCCTGGGTGTGGTTTCGAGGGTGCCTCCCAGAGTAAACTTTGTAACATCTCTGAATCCATTAATACCTTTATATGTCCTTCCCCTCGTTATGGAGTGAGAGCTTCTACAAGGCAGTAAGCTCCCTGAGGACAGGAACCCTGTGCCCAGGGCCAGGCTAATAGTAGACATTTAATAAATAGTAAACACATGAGTACATACACAAGTTAACAAAAGCCAGCCCTGTGCTAAGGGCCGGTGGCGAACAAGACACAGTCCCGCTCGCAGATGTGGGAGCCTGACGAGTAAGCGGACAAGCACAATGTCTTCGCTGTCCTGTTTTTTAAATCTCACAAGGGGCCACGGCTCTTGCCTTGGAAAATGACTGAGAAATTTCCCAATTTCTGCAGAAGGATTTGTTTTGCCTTCTGGGTCCCTGTCATAATTTCTGATACTGCGCCAACTCATCCCTCCATGTCGGGGGTGCCGGCAGGGGAGGCCCAGACAGACAGTGGAAAGAGAAAAGTTCTACAGGGCACAATAATCCTCTGAAAGGTTTTGACGTGTCAACCAGCCAGGGGCCTGAGAGCTGACTCTCTGCTGCCCGCTGCCCTGTTTGACGAATCGTTTGCCAAAGAGCCTGGCCAGCGGGAGCTTTGACCTTGGAGAGAGAGCGATCTGTCTTCATGGAAACACACTGTCATAAGCACATGTCTCAATTTTGCTTGGGCGGGTGCTGGGGCTGTGTGAGAAGAGAGCCTTGGACGCGGCTAAGGAGGAAAAATGTGTGGCCCGTCCAGGGGCAGAGAAGCAGCTAAAATTAACCCAGAGTGACCCTGGAGAGCAGGGCTAGAAATCAGTGCATTTCCCTCCAGCAGTGGCGAGTCCCCAGCAAGGCCAGCAGCATGGTCATCCCTTCCTTTAGGGGCTAAGGCCCCTCACCTACCATCTTCCACAACCGGGCTCTCCACTTGTCACCAAGGACAAGCAGGGAGGGCATATTTGGAGGCAGCGCCTTTGGCATCTCAGTCCCTGGCAGCAAAAACAGTACACTGGCCCTTCTTCTTCCTGAAGGTCAAGGAGGAGACACCCTAAGGGACAGGGTGGGTAATAAATCTGGTGTCTCCATGGTCCCCTCTCTGAGGATCCGGTGGAGCTGTTCCCCTCTATCTGTGTTCACAGCTCCGGGGGAGATTTATCTGCAGGATCTGGGGCCGCTGCAGAAGCAGCCAACTCATGAATCTGGAGGAAACGCATTGACTGAAGCCCGGGGTCTGCTTATTAAAGAAGAGAAAGGACAGGAAGAAGAGCTCGGACCTCCTGCCGGGCCCCTGTTTTGAGTGACACAGGCTAGGGGCATTATGAGATGGCTGGGCCGGGCTATTTTCGGAATGAATTGGACAAATAGATAATGTTCATGGGGAGAAAATAAAAGCCAGAAGATCTCTGAGAAACTGATCGTTGGCAACTGATAAAGAGACATTTGCCAGGGAGGGGAGAAGCAGGTGAGGGGCTTCTGAGGCCCCGGCCCCAAGGTTCCCAGCCCCAGAGCAAACCATGGGGCTTTGCTGTTGGAATGGTGGGTTAGCCTTCCCATGACCTGTGGGGGAATCCAGGGAGGAGGCAGGGGTCCGAGGCCTGGGGTTTCCACCATTCTGAGGTTGGGCTACGGTCAGTCTGCCTGGAAGCACAGGGCCCAACAAGACCACCTCCAAAGAGATTCTTCCAGGACAGCTGTGAGTTGTCTCCCAATTCTTTGTAGATGTTTTCTTTTCTGGTCTTCTGTGTGAATGTTTGACTGTTTGCCAGAGCTGTTTTTGAGTACCAAATGTCGGGGAGCCCAAGATCCAGTCCTGATATTTAAAAGGGTGATGTCCTGTGTATTTACTGCTGTGTTCTAGCCTCACTTTCTGCAAGGTAGGGGCAGACACTGTAACCCACAAGCTTGGCCTCAGCAAAAACCAACTGCACTGCCCTGACCCCAGCCAAGATATGATGGAGCTCATACCAGCTCCGCAAAGGCATCCTCAGCCCTAGCGGCCCAAGGGAGCCTGAGGAAAAGGGAGTCCCAGGACTAGGCCGTCAGGAGTTGTTAAGGAGATGCAGAGGAGAATGAAGAGCATCCCAGAGCTCAATGCGAATGGCATAGAAAGCAAGGACCAAGGGTCACCCAATAGCTTTATCCAACAGCTGACAATTACCAAGTATTACCCAGCGTCACCAAAGTACCATCAGACTGGCTCAGAGCAGCTTTTCTGAGCACATGTGTATGTTCCACACCACATCTATCCTCAATGTAATTTTTTAAAATTTATCAAATTTATTTTTATTCTGGGTATTGTTATAACAGAATATAAAAATTAAATGATAAAAGTTTCTTCTAAGAGTACAATTTAGCTTCATCTTTAAAAAGTTCATCTATTTTTTTTAAGCTATACATACTCAGGTAAAAAAGGCTCTTTGACTTAAACTTATGACTTCAGAATTAAACTCTAGAAATAAATGCTATGGCCATCTAAAAGTTTATATTGACAAATTGCATACATTTTAAAATTATAATGCAATATTTATACTATAATACAAATATAATATATATAGAATAACTATATATACACTTCACTTGCATTGCTGATATATAATAGTTACCCAAACTGTCTTGAGATATGAGGCTTAATATAATTCAAACTAAGTAGAAGATCAGTTTCAATTACAACATTTCTTTCACAACTAATGAGAGATAATCCAAACATTTGCTGGACATAAAAAAAGTCCCACGCTTCGTGGTGTGTTCTGGGAATTCCAGTATGTTTTGGATGAGAGATGTTGACCATGAAGGAGTTCACTGCTGTGCTCACTGGTAAAGTTGGAGGAACTCTGGTCCAAAGGAGGGGCTTGCCCTCCCTCCACTGGCCTCAGTGCAGCTCAGGTGGGGATCTGACTGAGTGAGTGAATGCAGCCTGGCAGCTTGGGAGGCCTGAGTGGAGGGGAGGGAACAGCACAGCTTTAAGACGAGGGCCCACTCCTGGGAAAGGGACCATCAGGACTTGGTGCTCGGTCCCCTGGCTGGTGTGTAAAAGCGCCTTGTGATGTGCTGAGTCTCATGATCTCTTCCAGGAACTTGAGCACTTTTAGCGTCTCCACCATCTCTTCCTGTATAGACTGTAAGGATCTCTCTTTTCTCAGTTCTTGGATGAGAAAACTGATTTCCTTCCTTGAGCTCAGGTTGATCGTCATCAACTTTGTGTAAGTGTCAGCGAGGCTGGGTATATTTACTGGCTCCTGTAGCTTGGCATTCTTTACAGTTGTCTCCATCTTGGCATGATCCTTTTTAGCCACACAAAGCTGGTCGATGAGGTGGCATTTCCCCTTAATCTGTACTGCGAGTGTTTTTGCCAGTTGCTTTTCATGTCTTCTGTTAAGTTGACTTCTAACAGACCAAATAAGTCTGAAAGTGAATGAGACACCCAGCAATAAGGTGAGGACAGGTAGACTCAACGCTGTCTCCCCGTGGAGGCTCCAGAACATGAACTGAGAACACAGGCCACTGAACAGCAGCAAAACCAGGACCGCACTCAGCTTCCTAAGGATCAGCCCAAAGCCAAGCTCCACAGAGGATGGCAGCCCCTCCATGGCACTGACCCACCCAGGGCTCTGCCCAGTTACCATGGAGCCACCAGCCACAACAAGCCCCAGGGGACACCCCAACATTCCACCTGGAACCCAACTGACGTCCTGGATTGGTCAGTTATCTGGTCAGTGTCGGTGGGGAGGAGGGGGTTGTCAGAGGAGAGGGTTGGAACTAAAATGTCATTTTCTCTATTATTGTCTAATGATAATTCTTTCTTACCTCTTTTGTTGTGTGTTTGTATCTGTATACAATAAAAACATAGTGAAATGTGTCAATGTAAAGTTTATGATTTCACAAATCTTTCAAATTCCTAACCCTCAACAGTATCAGAAAAGTCAGTGTACAAACCACATGTTTGAATCACATCCATTAACACAGAATATATACCCTCCATCACATTTCAGTAGAAATACACATACTCTCACGGCATGCATCCATCAGTCTGATGGTGGCTGAACTTGATGAAAATGAAAAAAATCACAATGAATACTTTGATGTCTGTCTCTTTTGCTCTAAGGAATGTTTTTAGAGCTACATGTTTTTATTTGAATACGCCATTCATTCTTTTTGTAGGGCTGAATAATTTGATCTTGTAAGATTATATCACAAAATATTAATCCATTCTCTTAATAATGGACATTTGGGTTAGTTTAAGTGTGGGTTACTATGAATAAATATTTTTGATTATATATATACATGCATCTTTTTTCTAAATATCTGTTTTCATTTACCCTGTGAGACGCATACCTGGGAGCAGCTCTGTTGGGTAGATCTGTGCTAAACACTCCTTCATTTTGGAAGAGGTTTCTTGAGGTATAATTTACATGCCATAAATTCACTCATTTAAATACAAAATTCTTTTGTTTGTGTGTGTGAATGTGCAGAGTTGTGTCTCCCTCACAATCCCGTTTTAGAACAATTCTATCATAGGAAAAAAAGATTTCTCAGTCCACACTTTTCTTTATCAGCTTCATTTGACACAGTCAGTCTCTCTTTCTCTTTGAAATGCTTCCATGATATAGATTCCAGTTCAATGCATTCTACCATTTTTATAATTGTTTTTGTTGTTGGTTTCTGTTTTTTTATGAACTGACTGGCCTTTCCTTCTGTGACTCTGCTGATGGTTTCCACTTTTCTTCCAAACCCTTTAGCGTTAGTTTGACTCAGGAATTAGTTCTTTTTTTTTTTTCATAGTTTACATTAGGGTTTACTCTTGATGTTGTACATTCTGTGGGTTTTGACAAGTGCATAATGACATGTAGCCACTATAGTGTCATACAGAATAATTTCATTCCCCTAAAAATCCCTTGTGCTTCATCTATTCATTCCTCCCTCCCTCTCCTCAAACCCCTGGAAACCATGATCTTTTTATTGTTTCTGTAGCTGTGCCTTTTCCAGAAGGTCATTTGGTTGGAATCATACAGTTTGTAGCCCTTTTGGACTGCCTTCTTTCATTTAGTAATATGTCTTTTAAGTTTCTTCTATGGCTTTCATGGCTTGATTTTTTTTTTTACTGCACATTTATCTTTTAATTTACATATATGTACTGTTCATTGTTTTAAAGAATGTTTACAGATTTAGCTTTTTAAACTTACATAGTTATCAAAGGAATAAAGCCAACCACAAAATAAGAATTAACTCAGAAAGATACATATACCCTGCTATTAACAGCAACATTATTTATAATTGCCAAGATACGGAAGCATCCTAAGTGCACATCAATAGTTGAATAGATAATGGAGATGCAGCATATGTGTATATATATATATATATATACATGTAATGAAATACAACTCACCCATTAAAAAGAAGGATATTTTGCCAATTGCAACCCTTCATTCACTTTTTCTTCACTTCAAAACCCAGAATTTTATAACTGGCAGAGATATTTCCATTACATTAAAAAACAACAAAATTCCAAGAAATAAGCTTAACCAAGGAGGTTACCTATACTCTGAAAACTGAAATGACACAAAGAAATGGAAAGATTTCTTGTGCTCTTGGATTGGAAGAATCAACACTATCAAAATGGCCACACTACCCAAAGCAATCCACAGATCCAACACAACCCACATCAAAATACTTGCAACATTCCTCACAGAACTAGAACAAACAATTCCACAATTTATAAGGAACCACAAAAGACTCAAAAAGCCAAAGCAATCTTTTGTAGGTCCCTTTTGTTTTTCTCTTTCTTCTTTTTGTTCTCTTTTATGGTTTAATGACTAGGGAAGGTCCTTTAACATTTGTTATAAAGCTGGTTTGTTGGTGCTAAAATCTTTTAGCTTTTGTTTGTCTGTGAAGCTTTTGATTTCTCCATCAGGTCTGAAAGAGAGCCTTGCTGTATAGAGTATTCTTGTTTGTAAGTTTCCCCCTTGCATCATTTTAAATATATTGTGCCACTCCCTTCTGACCTGTAGAGTTTCTGCTGAAAAATCAGCTGATAACCTTATGTGAGCTCCCTTGTATGTTATTTGTTGCTTTTCTCTTGCTAATTTTAATATTTCCTCCTTATCCTTAATTGTTGTCAGTTTGGTGACTATATACTTTGGTGTGTTCCTCTTTGGGTTGATCCAGTGCGGTACTCTCTGCACTTCCAGGACTTGGGTGACTGTTTCCTTTCCCAAGTTGGGGAAGTTTTTGGTTATTATCTCTCCAAAAATTTTCTCAGGTCTTTGCTCTCTCTCTTCTCTTTCTGGGACCCCTATAATGCGAATATTAGAGCACTTCATGTTGTCCCAGAGTTCTCTTAAACTATTCTCATTCCTTTTTAGTCTTTTTCCTTTTTTCTGTTCAGAAGTAGTGATTTCCACTAATATGTCTTAGCTCACTGATCCGTTCTTCTGCCTCCTTTAGTCTATTCTTGGTTCCTTCTAGTGTATTGTTCATTTCACTCATTTTAATTCTTCAACTCTGGGTATTCTTTATATTTTCCAACTCTTTGCTAAAAACTTCACTCTGTGCATCTATACTCCTCTTGAGTTCTCTGAACATCTTGGCCATCATTACTTTAAACTCTTTCTCAGATAAATTACCTATCACCTCAACACCTATTTCTTCTTCTGAGTTTTATCTTGTGCCTTGGCCTGGGAGATATTCCTTTGCTATCTGATATCGTCTATCTTTCTATGTGTTTGTGGATTCTTTCCAAAGGCTTTGGGATTATTGTTTTCTTATTTCTAGTAACTGCCCCTGCTGGATGAGGCTGGACTAGAGGCTTATGCAGGTTTTTGGCAGGAGAAGCCAGTGCCTGCCCTCTGCTAAGTGAAGCTTGGTCCTGGACCTCTGGTGGGTAGGGCTGTGTCTAGAGGCCTTTGTGACTTAGGAAGTCTGCTGATGGGTGGGGCTGTGTTTCCACCCAGTATGTTGTTTGGCCTGAGGCTTCTCTAAAGGCTGTTGGGTGGGGCTAGATCTTGGTTCTAATGATCCAATCAAGGTGTCAGCCTCCAAGGAAGCTCATGTAGATTAACACTCCCAGAATGTCCGCCACCAGCATTTATGTCCCCTGAGTGAGTCCCAGCTTTCCCTCTTGTCCTCAGGAGACCCTCCAAATCAAGCAGGCAGGCCTGGCCCAGGTTCCTATGAAATCACTGGCTCTGTCCTTGGACCTATGCACGTGAGTTTCTGTGTATGCTTCTCAAGTGAATGGAGTCTCCGTTTCCCCAAGTCCCATGAGGGTTCCAGAGCCAAGCCCTCCTGGCCTTCAAAACCAGATATCCTGGGGTCTCCTTCTCTTCCCAATGCCAGGACCTGGGCTGGGGAGCCTGATGTGGGGCTTAGAGCTCTCACTCCTGTGGGAGGGCCTCTGCAACTTAACAAATCTTCAGCTTATGGGTCACATAGCCAAGGGGTTTGGGGCCCAATTATATCGTGAGCACGCCCCTCCTACCTTCTTGCTCTGATTCCCTCTTTGTTTCCAGTTGCAGAAGGTCTTTTTTGCTAGGTTCCAGTCTTTTTTCGATGGTTGTTTAGCATTCAGTTGTGGTTTCATTGCAGTCGCAGGGAGAGGCAAGCTCTTGGCCCTATCATTCTGCCATCTTGACCGGAAATCCTCTAATTTTACCCCTTTATGATAGTTAATTTTATGTATCAACTTGACCAGGACCCGAGATACCCAGATATTTGTCTAGACATTATTCTAGATGTGTCTGTGACAGGGTTTCCAAAGGAGATTAGCATTTGAATTGGTAGACTGAGTAAAGCAGATGGCCCTCCTCAGTGTACCTCATCCCATCCCCTGAGGGCCTGGACAGAATAAAAGGCCCAGGGAGGAAGACTCCACCCTCTACCTGGCTGCTTGGGCTTTGGTCTCTTTCCGCACTTGGACTGAGACTTTCACTATCAGCACCCCTGGTTCTCAGGCCCCCCAGCTTGCACTGAACCTGTACCACCAGCATTCCTGGGCCTCCAGCCCACAGAGAGCAGATCAGGGAACCTTCCAGCTCCCATAATCGTATGGACAAATTCCTTATAATAAATCTGTGGGTGTGTGCATCTTGTTGGTTTCACTTCTCTGGAGAACCCTGACACTTCTATCCTCTCGTACCTAGGGTGAAATTAACTTGGTCACCTCTAATGCAGCCTGGAAAATATTTTTATTCTTTGGGTAAGGGTACTCCTATCGCTTAATAAAAGTTTAAAATTAGAATAATTGAAAATGGGTGAACAATGGTTAATTATTAATATTTCAAAAGGAAATAACACTTTGAAGACAACCACCCCCAGGGACAGTGTCATATGAATTCCACTTACATTTATGGCAAAACCCACCGAATTCTTCTTTTGTCTTCCTTTTGATTTTGGGGATTGGTATATGCTAGTTAACTGATCTTATAAGGTTGCATACGTTGCCAATGTTCAAAGAATTGGAGAAAAATAAAGAACACTGACTCTCGAGTTTCATCACTGGACAATTGGTCTTCTTTGGGCTTGAACAGCCAGAACTTTCACTATTTCAGGAGAATTTTACCTCTAGGTTTTTATGTGATATCCTTGATTTTAAAACATAGTCTACTAAATCTGATGTTTTCAATCACCAAGGAGGCGATTTAATCACCATCAAGAAATAAAGCATGACTACATAGAAAACAAACTATGGTTACCAAAGGGGAAAGGGTGGGGAGGGATAAATTAGGGGTTGGGGATTAACTGACACACATCACTGTATATAAAATAGATAAACAACAAGGACCTACTGTATAGCACAGGGAACTCTATTCAATTTCTTGTAATAACATTTAATGAAAAAGAATTTGACAAGAAAATATGTATGTACATATATGTATAACTGAATCACTTTGCTGTATACCTGAAACTAACATTGTAAATCAACTACATTTCAATAAAATTTGAAAAAAAAGAAATAGACTATGACTGAGTGGTAGATTCGGCCCATTGGTGAACATCTGCTATACCTGATTTGGGGTCCTGGAGTTTCTGGGTGACTGATTGTAAATTTACTTTCTGGTTTTTAGGATTCTGGATTTTTTTTTCTAATTTTACGTAAAAGGCATGGAGAGACAGTACAGGAGAGTGAACGAAAGGAAGGAAAAGAAAGCACCGTAACCCTAGGCAAGTCCCTTCTTCTCCAATAAAAGTGCTTAGGTGAGTCTTAGATGAGCTCTGAGATGCCATAACAGGGCACAGTTCAAGGTGTGAAGGTCCAGTGACAGTAGACTGAGAGAGAGGAGCAGGGAGAAGGGTGAAGCTGTTCCAGGCTAGACCAGGGCTGCCTGGCCTCCTGATGCCCCCCCCAAGAGACCCTCTTTGAATTGAAAGTTGCTTGTTCCTCAAAAATTTTTCTTTCACAGGCCACCCATGAGCAGTCACTGACCTGCTGAAAGGTTCTCAGGTCACTCTAATCTGTGTCCTACACACCAATCGATACCACCCTCACCCAGAACCATGTAACTCAATCAGCGCTGTGATGGTGGGGGCACAATTTGCCCCTGAAAGCCTGCTGTGAACAGCAGAAAATGTAGGTGATTTCATTATCTGAGATTGCTTTGTCATATTTCTGCTGAACCAGAGGATAACTGAAATGAACATTAATAATTCAGGACCATGGCCAGGGCCACAGAACTTCTGGGCCCTGCCCCTCCCAGCCTTGGCTCCTCCTGGGTTTGGCTCTAGAAACAGCCTGGACCTCCACGGCCATGAGGAGCCCCAGAGGCAAGGTCTGTGCTATTTCCCACAGTCAGTCAATTCTGAGGGGTTTTCTGGTCCTTGAAGAAGATGAAGTCCTTCTGGAACAGACATTGATCCCCAGACCCAGCCTGAGGTCAGGCCTCCTGGACACTGTCTGGGAGCCCAGGGAATGGGGGTCTCTTCCAGGCCAGAGTTTGTTTCTTTCTTTCGATGCTTTTTTCTTCAAAAGTAGCTGAGGGTTTTCTTTCAACCCAAGGGACAGGTTAGGGTGAATCTTGAACACAACTTTCCTTTTTATCTGATCTCTTTCTCCACTTCTCTGTCCTCCTCCCCCACCTTCCCCTATTTCTTCTCTTTCCCTTCCGCTCTCCCTCTGCCCCTTTTCTTCTCTTCTACTCCATTTATTTTCCCTCTTGCTTTAGCAGAATTCAAGAATGACAAAGCCAAAAGTGCTCCTAGAGGATTCCAGTGCCAGGGGTAGCAAACTCAGGTGCCCTTGGGAGTCAGCAAGTCATATAAATGTGTAAGCAAGCAGGGTATTGGGTACCGGGGTGAGCTACTCCTGTGGACAGCTGGGCAGTGTGTGTGCTTGGCCTAAATACATGTAAGTTTCATATTAAATTCCAATGCTGGCCAAACAAAACATGTTTAAGATCTGAAGGGCCTGTGAGTCCCCAGTGTGTGACCTGGTCTAGGCTGCCTCCCTTCTTTATGGAAGATGAAACTGAGGATCAAAAGAAGGGAAGTGATTGGCCCAGGGTCATGCAGGAGGTGAGGTCTCCTGGCTTCCAGGTTACAGCCTTTTTCAGAACATGTGAACTTTTTCCTCTGCCCTCTTCTGTGCATTTATTCATTCACTGGCTTATTTATTTCCTTATTTAGCACTGACTTACTCCCAGCCCCAGGCACCAAGGACAGAGATGAACCAGCCATATCCTGTTCCCCCAGGACCTTCGGTTTGACTGTGGGAGGTCAGATGGTGGTGTTCAGTGTGACCAGGCCTGGGGCCAAGTCAGAGGCCATCTACTTTGGATCCCTACAGGCACCAAAGAGACTGTCAGGCATCAGTCCAGGCCTTTCCAGGGTATCCTAACCTCTGACCTCGGACTGTCACCTGGGAACTCCAGGTTCTTATGCACTGACTCATGAGTGACCAGTGAAACAGACATCACCATTCAAATGTCCACCTGCTAACCCACCTTGAGGCAGCCTGAGAATGGCCTTGGCATTCTGGGTCACCATATTGCCAACTTACTCCCCTTCCAGGAGCAGGACTGTGTGCATATGCTGGGCTCCCCCACTGACCCTCTGGACCTGAGCCTGACACCCACAGGCTCGCTGCTGGAGTGAAAATCATGACGTGGCCTCAGCATGGCAGGAACAGACCCACATCCAGGATAGAAGGCCCGTCGGTCAGGTCTTTATTTCTCAGGAGTCTCTAAGCATCCAGGGACCACATGCGTCATGTGTGGGCCACAGGCACTTAGAAAACACACAGTCTTACTCACTCACTCAGACATTCACTCAGCAAGCATCAGCCAAGGGCCTCCTGTGTTCCAGGCTCAGAAAAGGGTGAGACACAACCTCTGCATAAAGCACTCACTATCCCAGGGGGAGAGGGCACTCTCTCTGGGGCCCAGGATGAGGATACCCGTACCTGTGCAGCCTGGAGACTTGCTTTTTGCTTCCTGTCTTCTCCTCCTTGAGGTCTCCCCTGACCTCTGCCTACATTCTCCAATTTTGCTTTCTAAGTCTATTATGGAGTCTCAGTTTCTCAGTCCTCTTCAAATTCCCATCCCTCTAACTCTCACCACAACCTGGGAGGAAGAGTGGGTGGCTTTTAGTCCTATCTCACCGATGAAGAAACTGAGGTCCAGAAAGGGGAGCTGATCCACTCAAGTCCCGGGGTAGGGTAGGGGCACAGCTGACATGATGTCCTGGCTTCTCCCAATATCCATGGAGTAGGAGAGTGGGGTGCTCTGGAAACAGGCAGTGACCCTGGGACACAGGTGCATCCTTACCTCTGTGAGAAATCTATGACTTTGAGACACAGATCACCTCTAGATGTGCATTCTATTGCCAGAGCCTTGGGGACAGGCAAGCATTAAAGGGGAGAACTTGTTAAAGCCATAATAACCCCTAACACTTACTGAGTACTTACTCATTACTTAGTATTTACTAAGTACTCCATATTGAGCTCTAAGAGATTGACATGTAACCTTTATAAAGATCGTATGCAGATAGGTATGATTTTAACTCTATTTTGCAATGAGGAAACTGAGACACTGAGAGGTCATCTCACTTAGCTGACAGAGTGAGAGGCATAAACAAAGTTCTGAAGACCTCACTCTTTAACTGCTCTTGGCACATGGTTTGGCCAGAGTGTGCCTTCCCATTTTAAAGAAGGCAGATTATTGGTTGATTGATAAAAGAGCAAGAGATGAAAACCCAAAAAGGCAGAGCATGCCTGCCTCTGTGGGACAGGATGGCTAAGACTTGAGAGGTTTTCTTCAGAAGGGAAAAACTAAAAAACAGAGATGCCATGGTTCCTTGCAATTGAGTGAAGAGATACCCTCTTGGCAGACCTCAAAAACAAGCTCCAGAAACTACCCACAGTCTCTCCTTGTTAATATTCTGTGGACTATCCATCCTGCTCATCACCACCATCAGAGAAATGCTTCTTTGGTTACCATGATGTAGCCTGTTGACACATTCCCTCCCTAGAACACGATGCCCACTAAGTCTTTGTCATTCATGCAAGTTCTCTATTGCCATCCAACAAATCACCACAAACTCAGTGTTTTAAAAGGACACACATTTACTGTCTCATGGTTTCTGTAGGTCTGAAATCTGGACACAGCTTAGGTGGGTCATCTACATCAGGTGTCTCACAAGGCTGTAAGCTACTTGTCAGCCAGGGTTGCAGTCTCATCTGAAAGCTCACCAGGGAAGGACAGACTTCTAAACTCACATGATTATTGGCAGGATTCAGTTCCTTGTGGGTTATTGGACTGAGAGCTCCTGTTTCCTGCTGGCTGACATCCAGAGGCTGCCCTCAGTGCCTGGCCACAGGGGCCTCTCCAACACGACTTCTTGCTTCACCAAGTGTGGGCAAGCTAAGAAAGCAAGACAGTCCTCTAGTAAGAGTACGGTCATCTTTTCTAATCTAATCACAGAAGGGGCATTCCCTCAACCCTGAAGTATTCTACTGGCGAGAAGGGAGCAGGATTATATAGGCGGTGAATACTAGGAGGCCAGGACCACTGGGGCCATCTTATGAGCTACCTACCACCTAAGTCATTAGTATGATTTTGTTTATCAGCTCTTTACAGCAAAATGGTTAGGTGACAGCAGGGGGAGCTTGACAAAAGGAGGAAGGAGGGACAATTTTAGAAACTGAGCGCTGTCCTGGCAGGTTGGGCCTGGTGAGCAAGCTGTGAACTGATAATAAACCAAATGTGGGTTTCCCAGAGACTCGCATCCCTATATGTAGACAGGTGGAGGCAAAGAGAACTGGGCCAGTCCATGTGGTTTTTCTCCATTTGTCCCTGTGCCACGGCATTGGCACTAAGTCACGAACTGGATCTCCCATGGTGGTAAGACAGGCACTAAGCCTACATTGTCCCAGCCACCAGAGCATCCAACCCCTCCCTCTACTGCCCACAGGACATCCAAATCTAGCTTCCTGTGCATATTGCCTCCGAAGCCTGTGCCACAAATTCTGAGCTGCTCCCTGGTCTGCTGCTAAAATCTCAGGCCCAGTGCTGTGGGGATTAGCCTTGCCGCTTACATTCTGGACATTGTGGCTCCCTGCATTTTTAAAGACACAGTGTTCTCCCTGGAGAAGTTATATAAAGCAACCCTTACTTTATTAAAAGACCTCTGACAGGGACACATCATTATTCAAGATTGGCTTAACAAAGGCTTAATAAAGACAACAATGAGAAGATATTAACTCATTTGGCTCATGTTTGAGAACCTGACAGATCTGAGGGGTAGGGCTTTTCTTCAACACCAGTGATGGATCAAATCTGTTTGCATTGGAAATTGGCTAATGTGCTGATGCCCCGGAAATCTTGTGCTGAAGCCAGGAAGACATTAAACCCGTCTAAATTCATGAACCACCTCCCCACCCACAAAGCTCGCCACCACCCAAGCCAGACCCTTCAGAAGCTGAAATGTGTTGCACACGAAGCTAGGAGTCTGTTTCATTTCCCTTACATAGCAACTTACCATTCTCGTCCATTTATTTTAAGCAAATTATTCAGCCAAGTTGACAAGCATGAAAAAAACATGACCTACCCGGGGCTTTTCAAAAGAGATTTTCTCCTAAATATGATTCATTGTGCTCTGATCTCTCACTGTATTTTTATCAAATGTTCCATGCCAGCTCTTAAAAGGACACTGTCAACTCCACTGGTTACGGCTGATTTCTTTGACTCTATTGTCAAAAGAACCCCTTCTCAACCTGCAAGAGAAAATTCTACCTTCCAGAAGCTCTGGGAGATGCCCAAAGCAGCCTCTGGGAGTTTGGAGACAGACCATAAAGACTTTCAATCACAATCATGTATCAAATAATAATGATATGCCCGTCCCCCTTCTAAGTGCAATGGTACCAACTATTAAAAGGGTATATATTGTCCCTGACCTCATGGAGGTTATATTCTAGAAAGGGAGACAGACTATATACAAATAAAGGGTTGTATGAATAAAATATCACTGGACATTGACGGGTGCTATGAAGAAAATAGAATAGGTGATGTAACACAGAGTGATGGGACAGAGTGAATTGGGATACAGAAATTCCACCCCACCCCCTTCCCCGGGAAGCACCATTTGTGTGGAGTTCTGAGTGAAGAGGGGGTGAGCCAAACAAGGTCCTAGGGAAACAGCATTCCCACAGAGGGAAGAGTGGCTCTCCACCTCCTATTGTGGATGCCACCAATCAAGCTGAGTCAAGTTACTGACATTATAGTTGTGTGATAGGAAGGCCAGGTCTTCCCCCTGACCAGAGAGAAGTGGGAGGATCTCCAAGGGAGGATCCTGGGACATGGGCTCTGTCGTCTCCATGGGAAGCACCCCGGTATTGCAGCAGGGAACACTCTGTCTTGTTTATTATTACATCCCCAGAATCTAGCTCAGAGAATCTGGCTAAGCAGCACTCAGTATATGTAGTGAAATAAGAAAATGAATGTAAATGGGAGTAAAAAGGCTTAGAAGAATACAACTAGTTAACTAAAAGGTCATAGATAAATTGTCCCTAGGATGCAGGGCCAACGGGGCATGCCACACCTTATTTCTTGATAATAATTATTAACTACTGTTCATTAAGCATTTACTATGCTCAATGCATTTGTTGAGAATTATGATAGGCAATATACAGGTACTACTTCTTTCAATCCTTCCAAAACTCTTTGAGAGAGGTATTATTTCCTTTTAACATGCAAAGATATAGAATCACACTGATTCCACAATGCAACTCCACCTCACTTGTAAGTGGATGTTGGAAATGATGGAGGATAAAATCTGGGACATTTCATGGCAATCCTACATCCCACCTCCACATGACACCACTGTGCCAGTGGAGAAGCAGGAGACTTTTCTTCTGATGGCTTCTGGTGTTCATAAGTCCTGGGTTGCTGATTCTGTGATTCTCCTATTTTCCTTGCATTCCATTTATTTATCCATTCATTCAAATATATTTACCGATATTGAATATAGTTCTCTGTGCTATATTCATTATCTTATAATAACCTTTAATGAAAAAGAATATTAAAATGAATATATATATATATGTATATGCATGACTGGGACATTATGTTGTGTACCAGAAATTGACACATTGTAACTGACCATACTTCAATGAAAAATATACATATATATCTATTGAGCTCCTACTATGTCCCAGGCACTGTACTGCATATGTATCAGTAAGCAAAACAGGTAAAAGATTCTAGAACGGCTGGTCTACCCCCAAGAGGTAATCCTTGGCATGTGGAACAAGAAGAATAGAGACAGAAGGGCAAAACGATAACTCATGTCTGTTTTCTGCTCAGCCCCCACATCCATGGCCAAGGCATTTCTCAAACATATGGGTGTTCTTTCAACCAGCACAGCATGACAGGGAGACAAGTGGGTAAGAAACAGTAGTAAGGAGCACTGAACACAAAGATGATAAGACAAAAAGCAAAGCCTTAGCCAGTGCCAGGGCTGGTCCCTTTGACAACAGAGGGTAAGATGCTACAGTGGCCAAGCTCCTCTGTGGTCAGACCTAGAGGCTAGTCTCTGTAGCTGGTTTTCAAAACAGTTCATATTCACAGCCCGCCACCCCCACCCCTTCTCACGTACACTGCCAGCCTGAAGTACCCCCTTGTTTTATCCTTGGTCACTTTCAGTCCCAACCCACCTGCCAAAGCACCCATCAGCCATCCCTCTCCCAAAATGTGACTTCTCTGTGTTGCCATTCGATGCTTCTCCCAGCTCCCTTTTGAGTGCAACAGCAAGAAAAGGAGGGCTTCTCCCTCTATAGGGCAGAAGAAGAAAAGAAAGGTCTACCTGACAAATACCAGCTCTTCTGGAAAGAGAGATGGAGGACACAGAGCTCTCTTTTCAGGCATCTCTCAAATTCGTGGGTAAACTGTACTTCATGGAAACCGGGTAAAATCTCCTGCTTTGTGCTGAGCTAAAGGCATTGTACATTCACATTGCACTACGTGTGTATCCTCACACGTATTTCTGGGAAAGGAGAATGCTGCCACTCACCTGTTTTTTCCATCAGTTTACAGGCTGTCTCAATTCCCCTGGTCTTCAAACTTCAAACAGTCCCAACACCCTGCGCCTGTCTCTCTCCTGCACTTTGGAGAACCTAATCTTAATATTCTGTCATCACCACCTACTAGCTGGGTGATCTTGGATGAGTTACTAAATTTTTCTGGGCATCGTTTCCCTGTCTATAAAATAGGGATAATACCTACCTCATTCAAGTTCCTGTGACTATGTGTAAATCTTTTTGCACATTTCCTGGCACACTGTAGACATGAAATGAATGATTCGTAATCCTGGGCACTCACTAGAATCACCCTGGGAGCTTTTAAAAATATTAATGCCCAGTCCCCAGCTCAGACCCATGAAACTGGAACCTCTAGAGGTGGGAACTTGGGCATCAGTACTTTTTAAGACTCCCTAGGTGGTTCTAATTTGCAACTAGAAAGACAACCACTTCACTAGATAAATGGTAGCTATTACAGTTGTTGCTGTTGCTGTTTATAATCCACGTTGTCCAGATGCAAACCCAAAGGTACAAGACCTCTAAGAAAAAAAAAGACTGGCTTGTACCAGAAAAGGGTGGCATGCTTGTGATTCTCAGCCAAGCCCCAATCATCTTTCAGAGGGAATTAAATAAACCTCAGAAGTCCACAGCCCACGGCACAGTATCTTAGGTAAAAGGTACCTAATCAGAAATTTCAGGGATAATTGGCAAATTGGCTCTTCATAAGAGGGGAGTAATCTGAATTAAGCACCATGAGTTAGTGGGGAAAGGTGCCTCTGGCTTATGGGCTCTGGGCATATGTCACATCTGCATAAATGAATCAGTCCCAGGGACACAGGCTCCTTCTCCATGTGACCCTGCAGCACTGCTCTACATCTGAGATCAGCAGATGAAGGTATTAAGAGAGGAAAACCTGTTCACCTGTTGGGCGAATTTGAAATTCAAAGCCGTAGCTGTTTGATCTGCAGTAATGGGAGTGCCAACCTTGGGACCCACACCAACCCAAGCAGGCAGATGTGAGAGTGACTCCCAGGAAACAGAACAGTCTCGTGTTCCATTTGTGGTCTGATTGGAGCAAGCTGCCCATTTCATAACATCACTGCCTTCTGGTGGGATTTATGACATCCATGTTTTCAAAGACAATTTTTAAGAAAAAAGAAGAAGAAGAAAACAAATCTCTTTTCCCCGTGTCCATCTACCTCTGAATTGGAGTCAGAACTCTCATTATTCCATTAGCTGGTCTCATTCCCTCGATGGTGACTGGGTTCATGAGCATTTGATTTAAGCTGCAATTAAAGCTCCAATCACAGAAATACATTTTCAGGAGATAATTGGGTGCATCATGCCAGCCTGTTGGCCTGTTAGCCAGCTGTAATTGTTGGCCAGTAAATTAAAAGCAAGTGCAAGTAAATAGTTCATCCAAACGCACATCAAAGAGGAGGAAGTCATGTTCCCATTGCTCAAGGACTCTGCCCTCTGCACTGACCAAGACTCCTGCCTTTGCTCACAAATCCATCACTCGGATCTAAAAGATGTGCGGGTGGCAAGTATTTTCATTGCTCTGCACAGATTAGAATGAAGAGCTCTTGAGAGAATGGTTTTCTATCTTGCTTTTTCCTTCCACACCTTGCTTCTTTCTTTCTTTTTCCTTGCAGTGAAGCTCCCAAAATGAGTCATAAGTCATTTTTTCACCTTTCTCCCCAACTTCCTCTTGTATAAGCCCATAGCATAGCTTGAGCTAAAGAAAGACTTTTCACTATTTGTTTTTCCTGGAGAGATGGCAGAGCAATTAAAATACAAAATAGTCTGCCCCTGCAGGTTACAAGTCCCATCATTGGGGAACAGAGGGTGGGTGATATCTTTGGTGGTAGAGACATTTCAATGATTGGATGGGGGGATTATAATATATCAAAGGAGGATGACTGATCTTTACCCTCCTTCCAGCAAATTGTACCCTAGTTTTCCTTTGCGAAAGCTCCCCTTTTCCCTCTTGGCTTATATAGGTTGGGAGCTATGGTAGAGTCTACTACTGTCTGCAAATGCTCACTCACCTCTCCCTCCATGGAAACAGCATACCTCCCAGCCTCTATGGTGCTGTCTTAGCTGGGTGGATGACTTTGACCAATAGAATGTAAGTGGTCATGACCCACACATCTGAGCAGAAGCTTCAGATTGACTGTATAGGTCAACTCAGTTTCCTGGTGACATAGGGACATAAAGACTGTTCCTACCCCTGAATGGGAAGATACGTGGTGAGGAGCCCAGCAGAGCCAAGCAGGGCCATAGCAGCTGCAGCCAGCCTACAGCCACCACATTTGACATGAGAGGGAAGCTGAGCCAGCGAGATACGGTGCATCCTCTCCTGGATATGGTGCATCTTCTCCTGGGGTTCTAGGAGAGAAAGCAGCAATGTTCTCCCCAAGGAGTGCAGCTGGAACTAGGGAGACGGAGTTGCTGCCCCTTTCTTGCCACTACAAATCTAGAAAATAAGGCCCAGATGTGTAGGAAAACCAGCCTGAGGCACAGAGAAGCCAGACCTTGTGACATCACATGAGCTTGGACAGATCCATTGAAAGCAGACCCTCCTTTGGACATTTCACTATGAGAACCAGCTTTCTCTTTACCCAGGTCTGTTTACATTGAGTTTTCTGTCACTTGCAACTACAGAATTCTCACTGAAAAGATTCCAAATCAGAGGTTCTTAATCTCTCAGACTTTCCCTGTTGTCCCCTCAAGAGAGGAAGGAGCCCAGATACCAGGAGCAGAAACACTACTGCTTGGACGGAGAAGCTCCTGAGGATGCAGAAACTTACAAATCCTTGGATCAGCCCTGCCTTGGAGTTGTCTACTGACCCAGAATGGAGTCCAGAAGGTTGAGTTGGAGAAAAGACATTTATGAAAGTCCAAGGTACTGACATTTCCTGCAACCTTGGAAAGGCAAACTGAAGCCTTCTCAGCCCACCTCATCAGTCATCACAGCAACTAACGTTGGCCAGTAGGTCTATGCTAGACAATTATTTCTAAAAGCGTCGATGGTAATTTGATTTAGATGATTAATTACTTCACCAATAGCTGTATCTTCCTGATTTAAGTCAGAAACTAAATAATACAAACTGACTAAAATATCATTGCAGAATCAATAAAACATCCTCAACGGATAATGATAGCATTAATGCACTTATTTTCCGGTGGGTGCATCCATCATAGTTAATGGGGATAAGTTGAAATGATTTTAATTAAAGGCATTTGGGTTCTGTTGCCCTGAGTCATAGAATGCTGAAGCATAAAGGGCCCTAAGAGCTAAGAGGCCAGGGGTTTTCCCATCCAGGGTCTGCTGGAACCCCAGGGATGTTTAGAAGCACTTCTTGGGCCAATGTAGGAAGTAGTGAAGAAAAAGAGAGCTGAATGTTAGAAGCCCCAGGATTTCCAGTCTCATTTCAAACAGAACATTTCTGAACGTGAACTTATCGTTTAAAAAAAAATGGATTAGGTTACAAGAGGAATGAAAAATAGGAGAAAGAAGGGAACAAATAAAAGAATAGGGAAAGGAGAGGATGAGTTTAAAAACCACTGATCTAAGCCAACCTTCTCATTTTTCCAATGGGGAAACTGAGGCTCAGGAAATGGGAGAGGTTTGTCCACTGTCACACAGATGTTTTGTAACAGAGTTTGTACTGAAATCCAGATGCTCTGGCTATCAAGCTAATATGTTTCCTGTTGCATCAGCTTTACACATTTTAGATTTTAGAAACAAGGGATTTATTTCATGGGGGCAAGAAGAACTGGGGGCAGTCTGCCTACAAGCCTCATTGGGAAGGACTCTTGCCCTTGGTCCCACTTCTAACCAGCTCCTCATGCCATGCCTGGTTCCTGGCCCAGGATTCCAGCCAAAGCATTCTATTCAAGATCTTTCCCATGGGATCCAGAGTCCATGTCCAACAATTATTAGTACAGAAAGCTCCAGCTTGAATTGGTGACTGATTTTGCTTTTAGCCATATTGTATTCATTGACATACCATTTACTATGCATGAAACACTATGCTGGACACTCCAAAAGTGCAGGAAAATATAGGATGGCAGCCTTGCCCTCATAGTCTGGAAAAGAAGGTAAAATCAATAGACCAACCATCATAATACACGGTTCAGTTGGTGTTTCTTACCTGTTAGACTGTTATCTCTGTGAGGCAGGGATGGTGTCCATCACTGACTGCACATCTCCAATGCCTTACACGATACTAGGCACATAGCAAGTGCTCAATAACTATTGCTGGATACTTTAAAATAGCAGTAAAATGTAAAAATTGCCATATATCAGATGCTATTGGAAATCGTCATGTAATAAAATGTTCAATTCTTACTACAACCTATGAAGTAATTATATTATTATTAATCCCATTTTCGAATATTGCTCCAGACTCACAGACATAGAGAACAAACTTATGGTTACCAGGGGGTAAAGGGGGTGGGAGGGGATAAGTTGGGAGTTTGAAATTTGCCCCTCTTGGGGAGTGATGGTATTGTTAGGTATCTTGATTGTGGTAGTGGCTTCATAGGTATAAACATCTATCAAAATTCACCAAATTGTACATCTGAAATATGTGCAATTTACCGTAGAGAAATTATATCATAATAAAGTTGTTTTAAAAAAAATAAGAATATTGCTCATGTTCACCCAGCCAGTAAGTGATAGAATCGGCATTTGATTCTAAGCCACTTCCAAAGATTTCATCCTCAGTCATAATCTTAATACCCCCAAAATGTCATGGGAGCTCAGAGGAGGAAATGATCACTTCTAGAAAGAGATCGTGTAAGAGGTGGAACCTAATCTGTGCCTTAACAAATGGATAGAAACTGGACTCATGGAGATGAAGAGTAGCATTCCAAGGAAAGAGGATGGCGTGAGTAACGGCATGGCAAGGGGAGCCATGGGCACAGGCAAAAGGCAGGTTCAGTGTGACTGAAGAATGTTCTGTACAAAGGAAGCATGAGGAAGTATGGCCAGAGAGAAGGATCAGGGCCAGGTACGTGGAAGCAATCAAGAACCATTGAACATGACATGATTAGGGCTCAGTTTTGGAAAGGCCTTCTACCAGGTCCACCTTAGAGGGCAGTAGGTGAGGGTGGGGTGCCAAAGGAAGACGAAACATTTAAAGACCAAGTCCAGGCTTCCTTGACACATGGACCAGAGTTGGATGCAGGACCCAGATCCTGAACATCACACCATAGCTGATGCCATTACTCAAGCAAGTGGCCTGATCAATTTCACTCTTGTTGACCCAGCATGATGCTCTTGGCTTAAGAGCGTCCTTAAATTCAGCTGTAATAACAATGTATCAGGTGGCTAGATTTCCATCATCATGCAGAAAATAGCCTCTGTCTGCTGCAACCATGAATCTAGGTGCTGATTTTATCGACAATACCTCTGGCCCCAAAGGATCCACATTTTTCAGGTCCAGATAGAAACATGCACTCCAAGACTTGGATCCTTTAGAAATCTCTTCCACTGAAAACCCACAAATTCTTTAAATTCCTAGAATCATATTGGAGAAAGCACTTAGCATAGATTTTAGCAAATGTGTTTAAACTATACATACTGTAAAAAATATAATAATAACAGGCCTTTGACTCTTGCAAAAATGTCATTGGCACTCAATTTTAAAATAATCGGTAGCTGTGCCTCTTATTTTTGGAGACCTAAAGTCCATGAGTGTATGTAGCAATCCTAGTCAGTACACTGACTCCACTGCCCTGGACTTTAGATTCTACCCAGAGATGCCAAGGGCCTGGACAATGTATAGGTCTGGACAGTTTCTCACTCAGTGTCACTCACTCTACACAGCAAGTCTGCTTCAGTTGTCTTTAGACTGGAAGGTACAGTACTAAGCAGAAAAACAACTCTGATTACTGTGCATTCAAATCTGGGGGGCTCATTTTTACGGTCATTACAGAAATTTACTCTCAAGAATTCCTCTTTTCTGTGAAGCACAGAACATGCACATTAACAAGGTCACAGGCAGGGTCCTTGGGGTGAGGGTCCTCTCCAGAACTGGCATCCTTGTACGAGCTTGGACTACCTGCCTTGCCACCCCCCACCAACACCACCTGCTTAGCTGGAAAGGAAATCTCCACTGGTGTAAAACTCAGGGCTGTAGGTCCTAAATTCTGGCTGCCCTCATTCACCAGAGAAGGTTAAAAATAGTTCTTTGCATATGGAAATCACTTCACAGCTTACGAATTGCTTTCACAACCTTAATTTCATTTGATCCTCAAAACAGCCTCGTGATGAGAAAACTGAGGTCGAGACAGGTTCGGTGGTAAGTCTAAGGGCAGGTAAGAGACAGGAGGGAGAGCCAGGACCGGAACACGGGGTCTTCTCATTAATATCCTGTCTTCTCTGCACAGCACAAAACCACCTCTTCTCCACCACCAGCCACCGTGGAAAGATGACCACCACCAATGCATCGCCACGGCACCACCCCTCCACCTCCCTAACGACCAGGAGAACACACCTGTCCACACCCCGTAACTTTGGCTCACCCTTCTCCTCCGCTCATCAAGCCCCTGAATTACCCAAATCTACCAGCGGAGCAGGTCTGGCTCGATTTCTTTCCTCACAGGGAGGCAGTGGGGGAGAATGGTGTGAGCATAAGCCACCTTTGAGCCAGGAAGATGTGAGCACAAACCTTTGCTCTGCCACTTCTAATAGGTGGCCTGGGCAAGTTAGCTTCCCTCTCTATGTTCTTCTCTTTAGAATGGGAATAATTATAGTAATACCCACATCGTAAGTTTTCCGTAAGGAATACATTTTAAAAAATACCGCCATGAATAAAATAATGACATTAAGGGATTTCATACAGTGCCTGATACACAGTGAAGTCAACAAATAGTAGTAGGAGGAGGAACTAAACAACAACAACAACAATAACAGTAACGCCTGGAAGCAAAGCCAAAGAAGCAGGGGCATACCTGGTACCTCTGGCCTGAGCATCTCTGCCCCGGACTGTGGCCGCTCTCCAAAGGTCTTCCCAGCTGGGGGCGGAGTTAGATCACATACCCAGCAAACATCCCCACGTACCATCCATCAGCCCTAACAAGGGCTCTGTATCAACGCTGGATATATCGGGAGTGGGATGCAGAAAATACACTGCAGAGGGGAGGAGTGGGTTGTATAATCAGGTGTGTGATTAGTCATGCTAATGACATTTATTATGCTACGAGTAGAACTAATTTACAATAATTTAATCATCAGCAAACAACTGTGCAGGACGAAGAAACCAGGTTGTCAGATTTTCAAATAAGGGCTCTCGAATAAGAGTTCCAGTGTGACCCTGAACTTGTGTAATTCTGGAGGGAAAGACTGGGCTCAAATCGTGGTGTGTCTACAAGAATGATGACCAATATTTGCAAAGCAATTCTGGCATTTACAAAGTATCTACATGAACAGAATCTCATTTGACCCCTGGGACAGCCTTCCACAGTCATGCATTTTTGAACTTGCTTTAAGATGACAAGGTGGGGTTGAGAGGTGAGAAGGAGCACTAGAAAGGACTCGGACCCAGGACTTCTGATTCTAGATCTTGCATCCTTCTTTCTAAATCAGTGGTGCTCACTCAGAGGTGTGCCTCTGGAGTGCCTGTGAGGACTGACATGTAAATTAATGAATGCCTGGGCCCCAGCAAATTTTTATTATGATTCAGTAATTCTGGAATCAAAGATGGGAATCTGATTCAGAAACACGGCCCAAGATGAAAACCACTAAATTGCAGGATGAAAAGAGGGGAGTCCGTCCAAGATGCTGGGAGGGTATGGATTAGTCTCCTCTACAAATACTTGAAACTTGACTCCATCTTTTACCATCTGTGTGGCCTGGGTCAAGTTACTTAATCTCTCTGAGCCTCAGTTTCCTCATCTGCAAGCGGGGATAATAGTGTCTACATCATGAGAAAATGTAACTGATGAGAAACTGAGAAAAAGTAAAGGAGAATAAGAAAAGGTAATTAAAACCCTAACAATGAGAAAATCAATGTTAGTTTCTCCTCCATTCTTTTGGATAGTAGATATCTGAAACAAGAACTCAAGGATGGGATAGATATTTCCTTATTATCAACAGATGTGGTTCTCCTGAGTCAAAACCTATTGTAATTTTTTTAATTTAATGCTTAAAAAGAAAAAAAAAAAACACAAAACAACCTGTTCCCCAAAAACAGAGCACTCAGCTTTTCCTGCCAAAAGAGCAGCCACAGAGAGCCCAGGCGCTTCTCTTAACACCCAGGTTCTGCAGCAGCTGCCCCTGCTGCTCCAACCATCCTTCAGGACACAGACTCCTCCTTAGGCCAGGAGGAGAGCTCCAGTAGTGTTTTCATTTTTGCTATTTGAGTTAAAAACAAAAGGGTCAAATAAAAGGCATTCTCCTTCCGTCAGGGAGTCCCCAGCAAAAGAACAGCAGTGATTCCCTTGCAGCTGAGATCATTGCATTACAGATATGCCAAATCTCTGGTCCCCTGGGGCTCAAGAAAGGCCCTCTGATGTCTCCCTGACCTTGATCTAACTTACTGAGGTTCCTGCTGGCCCTCTTTCTGGACCATCCCACCCTGGGTGATGACCCAGACATGCGTGTTGGGAACAGCTGGGGCAGCAGTCAGAAGCAGTGACGCGGCAAAGGCTTGTGGCAAGAAGACCTTGGCAGCAATGGCAGCTCCAACTCAAGCCTGGGGGCTTCTCCTCTTTTCGAACAAAGCCCTTCTGACCTCCCAGCTCAATTCTCCGCCGTCCTTCTCCTCTGGCAGGAGCCGCTCTCTGGATGGAGGGTGGTGCTCTGAGAGAATCAGCCCAAATACCCCAGGAGTTCATGACTCAGCCCTCTCATCTCAGATCACAGAGAATCTTGCCACCAAATCTTCCATATTCTCTCTCTCAATTGGTTCTGGAGGAGAAAAGATTTGGCTTCAGCTGGCCTTGGGAATGCTGCAGCTGTCAAAGTGGGAAACTTAATGAGCTGGTGATGGAGAGAAAAATGCCCCATCTTTTTTAAACCTAGGTTTAATCCCGGCTTCCTAATTGTATCCAGCTGTTCCACGACTCTCTTCCACACTGGTTTCAACTGTCCAATAAGAGAGCCTGCCTGGCTGGCCACACAGGCAAGATGCGGGGAAGGCCAATTACTGGTCAAATTGGATCCAAAACTCAACACAGAGAATTCCGTGTCATCTGGCTCTGTGGCCCACGGATGCTGGCCCAGAATCCAGAAGTCCCACACTGAAAGCATTCAGGCTAGGTCTGGCTTGGAGAAGCAAATTACATTAAACAAACAAACAAACACAAGAAACAATTACCTGGTTATATAATTCTAGAGTGTTCAAAACATTTACTTCAGAAGATTCCACTGGAAAAAAGTCTAGATTTCTGGTTTCTCTGACAAAATCCAAAGATCTAACCACATTAGGGGCATGTTCTGTGAGTGTGGCAAATCAGCTAGAATTAAGTCGCAGCCACCCCACTGAATGTGTGAGCCCCCATCACTCACCGCGGCCCCCATCGCTCCCTCTTGCCCCAACACTTGGGTCCTTGAAAACTTTTGTGTTTGTCACCTCTGATGACTGTTTTCTCACCTGGGCTTTGTTTTTTTTTCCATCTGTACAATGACAGGGTTAGCCAGAACAGACTGTGGTCCTTAAGAAGCCCTACTTGATCCCACAACCCCTTGGAGGGCTGTGTGCAGGGACATCAGGCTGGGGCTGGGGTCAGAGAATCACAGGCAGTGTTATTCACTCTGGAGGTTTTTGGGGAGATGCACACGCCCTCCTCTCCAGGGCAGATGGTGTCCGTAGAGTACCCCCCCCCATCACTTCCCACTGGCTTCCTCGCCATCCAGCTGGGGAAGCCCTCGCCATCAACATCTCCAGGCTGGGAGCCTGACACACTGTGGCACTCAGAGGGGCCGGTACTTGTTCACGTTCCACCCACACTCTCGACCAGCGCTGCCACTCCAGTCCCTTCCCATGGCCATGTTTAATAAAGGACAAGCAAGAAGAGAAATAGCGTGGCTCAAAAGCAAAGAGGTCTGGGGACGGGCTGGCGGGGTGCTTGCCTGGAGCTCGTTAGGGCAGGAACACCCTGTCAGGACGAGGTGCACTCCTGCCCACCTCTAACCGCACACCCCGGTTTGCCCCCACTCTGCTCAGCCAACCCGCAGAGCATCCGACGTTTAAAGATTACCAGGGCAAGTTTGTAACGAAGCCGCTCCCTCTTTGTGTGTCCTTGCGCCAACAGCAGCAGAAGGGACACTAATTAGAGGGTGAATTATTAGCTTCCCATGGTGCACTGCAGGAACATTAAAAATGAGGGGGCTTTGCTGCTTGCCTTTTAGATGGTTAGTCTTGGTTTAATATATTCGTGTTTCTAGGTGAGCAGCAGGGGACAGTTTTTATGATTATAATTGTTGCATAATTACTGGCCTAAGGTTGCCTATTGTTAAATAAAAATGCTGAGATACTAATGTTTTATTGAACAGTACAAGGAGATAAAATTGTAATATCTTTTCCCGAGCAATCGAAGCTGCTCATTTGCAGCCTGGTGACAACCCTTAGCCATCTTAGGGAAGAGGTGGATGGGTTCTGCCTGGGCTGGAAGTCAAATGTGAAATACAGGCTTGGGGAAAAAGGAGCAGAGGCAGAGAAGGGGCGCTGAGGACGCGCCCTTATGGTCTCTGCATGTTGCAGGGCATAGGGCTAAGACCTGAGTTAATGCCTGCGCACTCAGTGGGAAGGGTAGCTCTCAGCCCGCTGGTTCTTGGGCAGCAGAAGGCCACAGAGGCCCCTTCCCATTAAGGGTACCCACCTGTATGAGAAACTGAAGGCACATGGAGACACCAAGGGCTGCTGAGCCAGGAACACGGCCACCATCAGGTGGACCAGTGGGGTCTAACATCCCTCCCTTGGCAACTCTTAAACACTCAATCCTTTGAGTCACTAGGAGGTTACCTGGAACCAGCCAGGCAACACATCTCTAATATTCTCAAACACACTTCTTCCTCCTTACCCCACCAACTTACCCTACCCCTAGCTGTCTCCCGGCCTCTAGTGTCTCCTACTTGCAACCTATTGTTCACAGAGTGCCAAGCTTTCTGCAAGCAGGCAAGGGATGGTTCCTGCCAGGAGCCAATCAGCTGAAAGAAAATTGCATTTGAGTCAGATATGCTGCCTCGCCGGGCCAGAAAAGCATGAAGGCTGGGAAATGCCATTTGATTGGGACAGAAAAGGAGTGCCTGAGCCATTTGGTCTGGCTCCTCCAGTGTCCCGTTCCTCAGAGAGGTGACATGAACTAGGTCAGAGTGCTCACTGTTCATCTCGAAGTGTACATCCAGGGAAACGGCGCACAGAGCAGGCAGAGCAAACCTAAATTTCAGAAAGTCAAAGCCAGTGACCAATTCCTCCCCAGAAGGAGCCCTCCTCCTCTCCTCGGGCCTTCCCCAGGCCCAGCCAAGTAGAGGCTCCTGGCTGTTCACTGAGACTTTCACAGGAGGCAAAAATAACAACCAGTTTTCCATATTGTTCTTCCAGCGCAAAGCCCAGTCTTGTGGAAAGAGCTGTGGGCTGGGAGTCAGTCAGCCTGAGTTTCGAGCCCAGCTCAGCCATCCCTCTGCAGTTCTTGGACAAGTCACTTCAACTCTCATCTCCAGGACAGAAATCATATCACCACTCCGCTTACCTCGCACAGTTCATGTGAGGCCTGAATGGACGGCAAAGAACCAAGGACTGTCAGAGCTGCAAAGAGCTCACTGGGTCCAACTTCTTTCCAAGTGCAGGTAATCTTTCCAGAGCAACTCTGACAGATGTTCATTCTCCCTCTGCACAAAGACGAAGGCTCCAGAGAGCTCAGAGCAACTCCTCCTTTTGCTGGATGGCTCTAATTTTGCTCCTTAACGTGAGCTGAGACCTGTCCAGCCCTGGTTCCCTGGACAGGGCTGCCCTGAGCTGTATTTCTTTCACATAGCTGGTCCTGCAGGAGTTTGAAACTGTGAATTGCCTACCCTTGGTCTGCTCTCCTCCAGAACAACTATCTCAGATTCCTGTCATTCTTTGTGTTTCACATCCTCCATCATCTTCTGCCTCTGAACTCTGCCTTGAGATACCCCACCCTACACCAGGAGAGAACATGTGCAACCTGGCCAGTCCAGAACACAATCACCTCCCTCAGTCTAGTCACTATACTCCTATTAATGCAGCCTACAACTGTGCAAGCTTTTTAGCAGGCACATTACACAGTTGGTTTATATTGAGCCTGTGCTCAACTAAATCCTCCAGATCTTTTTCATTCAGAAAATGAAAGTCCCACCAATTGATAATTTGTAAATTAAATGTATGATTTTATAGTTCTTTCTGTTTCTTTACAATATGACAGTTTGGATATCTCTTTCCAAACAATGATACATCTTTATAAATCCTGATTCTCTGATTCCATGCTTAAATTGGAAAGCTCTGCCTTACAGGTTAATATCATCCGTGGATTTGTCAAGCAAACCTTCACTATCTTTGATGAAAAGTGTTAACAGTACTGATCCTTGGGGAATCTATTGTATCAGAGTGAAGGAAATTATCAAGACTAATAGAAATAAAATTAGTTAAGTTAGTAAGCTGAAGGAAAGTATACAAGTCGCCAAAAACTTGAGTGAAAAAATAAGCATAAAAGAAGAAAAAATGCCTAACGTTTGCATGTATGTGCCCAGAAGGAGGGCACCCAAGACTGATCCCAATACTACAGCTGGATTTGGCCAAGTTAAGCTCGTGTATATATAACCCATTCTTACTTCACTCAGTTTTCCTGTTTCCCCAGTTTGTAATAATGATGTAACAATGAGATAAACTGCATGCAAATAAAGGAGAGAATTAGGATGACGCAGCACGTGGTCTAGTTCGCTTTGTCTTGGTGAATTCAATTCCTAGTCATAAGAAGAAACATATAAGTTACTTGGAAAAGGTTTAAAATGAGCCTGCATCCTGCAGAGCCTCCAGACTTGTTTTCCCCCTGGTTTTAGCTGCTATCTGTACCAATATCAAGAAGTTGTACATCCCAAATCTTCTGCCCTTCAGCCTTGTACCAGGGAATGGTGGGGCTCTCTCTTCTCTGTAAGCTGTTTAGATATGTCGCTTATAGAACTCGCCCTGTCTTCAATATTGGTTCAGGAGTACAGAGACCTTTCAGAGGGGAAAGCACAGGTAAAGCACAGTGTGTTAGGTTCCTGATGCTGCTGTAACAAATGGTCACAAACTTGATGGTTTAAGACAGCAGCAACTTATTTTTTCATAGTTCTGGAGGCAAATAAGTTTCACTGGGACAATTAAAGTGGTGGTAGTTCCACACTCCCTGCAGGGAACAATCTGTTCCTGATGTATTCCAGTTTCTGGTGGCTGCTAGCATTCCTTGACTTGTGGTCACATCCTCCAATCTCAGACTCCATAGTCACATTGCCTTCTTTTCTGTCTGTGTCAAAGCTCCCTTTCGTTTCTCTTATATAATGCTTTTGATCAATTCAGGATCCACCTAGACAATCCAGGATAATGTCCCCACACCAAGACCTTTAATTTAATCACATCTGCAAAGACCTTTTTTCTTAGGGGACAATGTTTACAAGCTCCAGGGATTGGCCATTTTTCAGCCTACTATACCCAGAGTCAATTTAAAAAAAAAAAATGTTGACCTGGACAAAATTAGCAATGAAACTCCACATGGGCTAGGCGCAACCATCCTGGGATAATCACTCCTTAGTCAGCATCCTGGAAAAGAGCATACATCCAGCTCTCAACAGCTGATTGGGATAGCACTGCAGGAATATAAAAAATGTACAAAATCACACCAGGAATGCATAAAATGTTATGACTGGTTCCCAAAAAAGAAATGAGCCAGGCCCACACATGGGAAAAAATCATTTAAATTTCTCAAAAGATGTTACTCTTGTGACACACCTCCCTATTTAGGTACTTGAGTTCTGGGGCGCATCAGCATAGACAGGCAGGCACGAGTGCCGTAGGTGGAGTTTCCTGGAAGCAGACTCTGGTATGGAGTTTAGCTAGATGTTTATGAAGGGGTGCCCCTGGCATCAACTCCAGTGGAAGGAGAAGAAAGAAGCAGAAGAGGAAAGAAGGGAGAAGTTGAGGTGCAATGCAGGGCCAGCAACAGCCTTGACTGGGAGCTCTAAAGTTGGAATGTTCTTCAGAGTTGTCCTGAGTTGGGGCAAGATGATCACCAAACAGGAAGAAGTATGATCTTGAGCAAGGCAATTTAGATAATCCCTGAATGGGCTGACAGGTGGAGACCATCCACTGACTGCATTCCTAGCAGCTGGGCAGCAAGCCCTTCCTTGCAGGGGCATCTGGGCCAAGCATCACAGTTTCCCTATTTCAGGAGAGTGCATTCTCTGCCAAAACTGAATGCTGAGACACCACAATGGAGAGCTCTCAGGATAGACAGAGTAGAATGTGCATGGTTAAAAGTTTATTTTGTAAATCAACTTTATTTGTGTAAACAAAGTAAACTTTTGGCTTTTTGTTTTACTGAAAGTTTTGTTTATTTATTTTTTTTATTGAAGATTTTTTTTGGGGGGGAATGTATAGCTCAAGTGGTAGAGTGCATGCTTAGCATGCACAAGGTCCTGTGTTCAATCCCCAGTACCTCCTCCAAAAAATAAATAACTAAACCTAATTACCCTCCCTCCAAAAAAAAAAAAAAAAAAAAAAAGATGTTTTCAAGAAACTTGCCATCTAACTGGATAAAGAAGATGTGATATATTTATACAATGGAATACTACTCAGCCATAAAAACTGACAACATAACGCCATTTGCAGCAACATGGATGCTCCTGGAGAATGTCATTCTAAGAGAAGTAAGCCAGAAAGAGAAAGAAAAATACCATATGCAATCGTGGAATCTGAAAAAAAAAAAACCAAACAAACAAAGCATAAATACAAAACAGAAATAGACTCATAGACATAGAATACAAACTTGTGGTTGCCAAGAGGGCAGGGGGTGGGAAGAGATAGACTGGAATTTCAAAATTGTAGAATAGATAAACAAGATTATACTGTATAGCAGAGGGAAATATATACAAGATCTATGGTAGCTCACAGAGGAAAAAATGTGACAATGAATATATATACGTTCATGTATAACTGAAAAAATTGTGCTCTACACTGGAATTTGACACAACATTGTAAAATGATTATAAATCAATAAAAAATGTTTTAAAAAAAGAAACTTGCCATCTAAATACAATTTCCTTTAAAAAATTTATTATCAGGAATAAGATAAATAAATAAGATATATAAATAATATATAAATTAAAATAATAAAAATACAAAATGTAAATAAGATAAATAAATAAGATAAATAAGATATCACTCTTACCACTTCTATTCAACACTATGCTGAAGATTCTACTCAGGAAAATTCGACTAGAAAATGGAATAAAATGTACCCAATTGCAAAGAAAGAAGTAAGATTATTTCTATAACCAGATGACATAAACTTGTATACAGAAAATCTTGAGAAATCTCCTAAAAAGCTATTGGAATTGACAATGAGTTCAACAAGATTGCAAGATGCAAAATCAATACACAAAAGTCAATTGTATTTCTCTACACTTGCAGTGAACAATCTGAAAATGAAATTAAGAAAATGATTTCACTTATAGTAGCATTAAAAATAAAATACTTCATAATAGATTTAATAGAAATGTAAAACTTATACTCTGAAAACTATAAAACACTATTGAAGGGAATTAAAGAAGATCTAAATGAACAGAAAGGTGTCCTATGCTCATGGACCTGAAGACTTAATATTAAGATGTCAGTACTACTCAAAGCAACCTATAGGTACAATTCAATCCCTATCAAAATTTCAACAGCCTTTTTTATAGACAAGGAAAGCTGAACCTCGAATTCATATAACTTTATAAGGGGCCCCAAATAGCCAAAACAATCTTGAAAAGGAAAAAGAAAGTTGAAGGACTCACACTTCCTGATTTCAAAACTTACTACAAAGCTACAGTAAACAAAACAGTGTAGTACTGACATAAGAACAGACATATAGACCAATGGAGTAGAAATGAGAGTCCAGAACTGAATCCACACATCTATGGCCATTTGATATTTGATAAGGGTGCCAAGACCCTTCAATGAGGAAAGAATAGTCTCTCCAACAGATGGTACTGGGACAAGTGGATATTTACATGTAGAAGAATGAGATTAAACCTCTGTATCATGCCATATTCAAAAATTAACTCAAAATGGATCAAGGCCTCAGTGTAAGACCTAAAACTATAAAACTCTTAAAAGAAAGTCTAGGTGTAAATATTGGTGACCCTGGGTTAGTCCACTGTTTCTTAGATATGACGATAAAAGCATAAGTAACAAAAGAAAAACTAGACAAAGTGGACTTCTTCAAAATTAAAAGCTTTAGTGCTTCAAAAGGACACAGTTAAAGTGGAAAGAACCCACAGAGTGAGAAAAAATGTGTAAAAATCATGTATCTGATAAGGAACTTGTATCTAGAATACATAAAGAATTATTCCAACTTAAAAAGACAAACAACTGAATTCAAAATGGGCAAAGAATCTGAATAGACATTTCTCCAAAGAAAATATGCACATGAAAAGCTGCTTAACATCATTAGCCATCAGAGAAATGCATATCAAAACTACAAGATACCACTTCACATCCACAAGAACGGTTATAACAAGAAAAGACAAAGTAACAAGTGTTGGTGAGGATGCTGAGAAATTAGAATCCTCATACACTGCTGGTAGGAATGTGAAATGGTGCAGCCACTTTGGAAAACAATCTCACAGTTCCTCGACAGTTTAAACAGAGCCGCCATGTGACCCAGCAATTCCACTCCTTGGTATATATTCAAGAGAAGTGAAAACATACGTCCACATAAAAACTTAAAAAAAAAAAAACTTGTATACGAAAGTTCACAGCAGTGTTCTTTTAATAGCTATAAAAAAAGAATAAAATAAGGCCATTTTCAGCAACAAGAATGGACCTAGAGATCATCATTCTGAGTGAAGTAAGTCAGAAAGAGAAAGAAAATACCATGTGATATCGCTTATATGCAGAATCTGAAAAAAAAAAAAAAGTCCACAAACAAACTTACCTACAAAACAGAAACTGACTCACAGACATAGAGAACAAACTTATGGTTACCAGGGGATAAAGGGGGTGGGAAGGGGTAAATTTGGAATTCGAAAATTGCACCTCTTGGGGAGTGATGGAAATGTTAGATATCTTGATTGTGGTGGTGGTTTCATGGCTGTATACATCTATCAAAATTCATCAATTGTATATCTGAAATAAGTGTAGTTTACTGTACAAGGATTATACAACAATAAAAGTGTTTAAAAAAAAAAAGGTAAGAACAACCCAAATGCCCATCTGTTAATGAGTGGAGAAATAAAATGTGGTCTATCCATACAATGGGAAATTATTTGGCAATAAAAAGGAATAAAGGGTTAGTACATGCTACAATATGAATAAATCTTGAAAGCATTATGCCAAGTGAAAGAAGCCAGACAGAAAAAGCCTTGTATAATTGTATGATTCCATTTGTATGAAATATCTAGAAGAGGCAAATCCATAGAAGTAGAAAATAGATTAGCGGCTGCCTAGGGCTGTGGGACGTGGTGGGGAGTGGGGAGTGACCACGAATGGGTATGGGATTTCTCTTGGAAGATGATGAAAATGTTCCAAAATTGATTGCGGCAGGGAGCGTATAGCTCAGTGGTAGAGCGCATGCTCAGATGCACGAGGCCCTGGGTTCAATCTCCAGCACCTCCATTAAAATAAATAAATTTTAAAAATTAATTGTTTTGATGTCTGTACAACTCTGAGTTCACTAAGAAAAACCAATGAATTGTCATTTTAAATAGGTGAATTGTATGGTATGCAAATTATATATCGGTAAAGCTGGGTTTTTTTTAAATCTACTAAGTACCTGTAATATACAAAATCACTTATTCGACAGGTGGAAGAAGCCCTGTGGTTACTGATCACCTGGTGGGCTGTGGTATATACACACAAGCCCAAAGCCCTGTCTCCCTCACCTGCTAGAGCTAATCAAACAAGTATTTGTCAAATCTGCCCACTTCCGTCTGTCTCCACGGCCACATCTCACCCAAACTTCAGTCGCTGCAGCCTGGATCCTTGTCATGGGCTCCTAAACTCCCTCTTTGGTCTTGCCCTCATTTCCAGTGTCCCCATTGCAAATAGAATAATCTTTGTTTTAAAATGCAATAAAATAGTAGCACTTGAGCATGTTTCAGTGACTTCCAGTTACCCTAAAGGAAAACCCCACAATACTTTCAAAATCCCACCAGAACAGTTTGTACAGTCTCATCTCCCACCTTCTCCCTCCTCTCCTACCACACCTCAGCTGCGCTGCCCTTTCTTCAGTTCCTCAGATACGACAAGCCTTTCCCACTCCAAGACCCTGGACCACACAGCTCTCTCTTCTCCAAGTACTCTTGCTGCCTTCTACTCCTAACTTCTACTTACCTTTTATTCTTAGTTGAAAAAGTTAAAAAAAAAAAAAAACACTTCTTGGGGAAGTCATCTTTGGTCTTTTACCCCCAAGAAGCAATCAAGTCACCTCATTACATGTTCTTAAGATGCTTATAAGTCTCTGAAACTTACACCGTTATTAATATAGTGTTGCCTCGCTGCTGTACCCCAGGCTCCATAAGAGTAGGAGTTATGTCCTTCTTGTTCGTTTTTTTATGCACAAAACTTAACATTATGCCCATGAGGGAGGAATTGAGGTGGGAAGACCCATAAAAAAGACTGTCAGGACCCCCAGGCAGGGCTACTACTCTCCTGCCAGCACCATCCGTTTCCCTGGCCCAGCAGCTCTATCTCACTTTTTGCCTCTGAGATGGCTTACTTCTAGGAAAAGTGGAACTTACCCCTAAAATTCTGTTGGCTCCCTGAGCTAACTCCTAATTGGTCCATTTGAAGTACTTCATTTGCATGGAGCTCACTCCTGATTGGTTATTTCTCTCACTCCTGATTGGTCCATTTCTACAAAGCTTGTTCATAATTAGTCAAATTTTGTTATACCTTATTTGCATATGATGTTGAAAGTGTAAACTGGCAGCCTGTAAAAACCTGTGTAAACCTACAGACGCAGTCCAGAGCTTGGAGTGATAACTCCTGTGGGCTCGGTTCATAATAAACCTGAGTTCTCCATAAACCTGAGTTCTCCGACTCTCCGAGTGCTCACTAGGACCCAGGTTGCTGTCACAACTGAGCTGTAACACACTTTTCTGCAACAGAATCACAGAATAAATACTTGCTGAATGAAAGAATGAGTAAATAAATGTAGTGTAGGATAGGTGCTGTGTGAGAGGGCTGTGCAGGAAATACTATAATCATATAAATGAGGAAACTACCTGTTAGGATGGGCAACTGGGAAATTTAGTGTAAAAGAGAGGACTTAGAAAACAACTTGGAAACTTAGAGTCACATAGGTGGATGGGACCTTTGAAGTCATCTTGTCCACATTCCCACTTTCTTGAATTAGACTCTGAAGTTCGTTTTGGAAAACTGTGTTATGCGCCACCCCTACTGCTTCAGAATATGATCTATGGGATAAAACTCCAAACTCCTTGGCATGGCATACAAAACTGAAAAATCTGGCCATCTGAGCTGTCCACCATAATTATCACCACCAACCACAGGAAATGACATTCCACTTCCCAAATAGGTCAATGTTTTTCCGTCTGATTCCTTTGCACACACCATTTCTTCTGCCTAGGATGTCTCTCCTGTATTCTCACATCCACTCCTCCAAGTCTGACAAACTTCTAATTAGGTCCTCCAGAAACTTTACATCCTCTGTAAAGCCTTCCTCAACCCTCCCCTCCCTTTCTCCACCATACCTCACCACATCTTCAAACACAGTCAGCACTTTCCCTGGACAGTCACAGTACTTTCTTTACAATTTTATATCGTGCAAAGAGTAAGTTATAAAGTCAGCACACAAGACAAAAATCACACAGGTTCAAAGTCACCCTTGAAAATCCCTCAGAAAAATGCAGTCCTAGAACATTGATCAACCAGTCAATAATCCTGTTTTCCTCCAGTTTTGGAATAAATCTCTGTCTTGATTGAGGTACTAAATGAAATGCTTGGCTTGTGATTAGGATCCATTTTGAACAAAAAATACACACACACACACACACACACACACACATACACATCCTAACTCCAATCACATTCAATACAGAAACTCACACCATGAGAAGTTCATGAGAGCTGAGACACTGCCGGCACAGAGGTACATATCTGTGATTTTGTGCTTCCTTTAGAAATATAGGACGGAAAGGCTGGCAGAACCACCCTCACTAACTAAGTCTTCTCTATCCCACCAAGCGTCTTGTAATGAATTCATAGAGGTTACTCCAGATAAGTCAGGAAATTGGATGTACGACATGATACTTATGACTAAATATAAGCTGTGGTTCCATGTAATCTGGGCTGGTAAGAATGTACATTAAAGAAAAAAAAAATCAGCCAGCAGCCAAGTGAAAATTCTCTAAAGGAATATCAAGTTTGACTGGAGAACATTCAAAGTGATCTACTTCATAATCCAAAAGCAATCTTGATCAAAGTCCTCTCCTCCATTTCAAACATCTCTCACACCCTGATTACTTCCCTCAAATGTCTCTCTAGCAAAGCCCCACACCTTCCCCCATGGGCTTAACATGCAGGGGGTTTCTGTCTCTTACTTTCTCATTCCCAGCCTTTTCCTTTATACATCAACCTAACATCCCTGATCACATCCCCCAACCCTTTCCTTCACTCTCCAGACTTTCTACTACAAAGATGTGGTCATGACTTGTGGCTCAAAAGTGACCTGTCCACATGTGTAGATGTGTGTGTGTATGTAGGTGTGTCCCACACCATTTTTAAAATATTTATTTGAATTAGTTGTCAACTATTTCAGAGATTCATATGCTTAAAAAGTCCAGCTCTCCAGCTTCTCTTGAAAAATCCTGAGATATGGCGATCTGGGCCTACTTTCCTCCGCAGAGGCAGGTGACCAGAGCTGAGCGATGCCCCCCATTGGATGGTATTTGCAGTCAGCGGTTCCCTACAGTCCTCAGTTGACCCATCTCACTGTCGGGATCTGTAGCATTTGGAGTTGGTGCCTTTCCCTCCGCCCACAGTTCCTATTCTGCTTCCTAGAGACCGGGCTCGGGCTCCTTCTTCAGTTGTGAAGCATGAGCTGCAAGCAACAAACAAGCTAAGTCAAGTCCCCATCATATTATCCCATACCAGACACAGTTTCCCACCAAGGAAAAGACAGTGTCTGACTTATCTCTGCCCCCACCCCCACCCCCACCCCCAGCGTAGACACTGTGACTGGCCCAGAGCAGAGCCTCTGGGAACCATCATCACGTGAAGGTCAAAGCATAGAAATGAAAATGTCTTTGTGCACAGACTTTCTCAATAACTTTCCCCAGGCCCCAGTCAAGGCTGGGGTGTGGGTCAGGGGGCAGTTGAAGAGAGGTGGCAGGAAGTTGGGCCAAAGTACCAGACAGTCTAGGATGTAGTTTCCAGTCTGAGCTTGGGTGACGGTGACCCCAGCCAAGCCACTATGTCCTTCCTTTGACCAGTCTGGTTCAGCGGCCAGATGGTAATGACTTTCCAATCCCCTCAGCCCAGGCAGGCTGTGAACAAGCACCGTCAAGTATGGTCCTGATCGGCCAGGCCCCAGGGCCCCAAGCTGCCTTGTTGCAGCAAATGACGACTTTTTAATTTCAAGCCTTTTGGTCCCTGATGAGAGAGGTGGAGATAGAGGCGAGGAGAGCATCTGGATCCTGAAAAATCAGAGAGACTTTGGGCAGAGAGCAACCTTGAGAGGTCATTCACCCTCTGCCTGGCCAGATTTTCTCCTTGGTCAGCCCAGACCCACCTCCTTCAAGAAGCCTTCCTGGGCTACTTCCGTCTTAAGGCCCTCTCTCTGGCCTCCAAATATCTCCAACAACTTGCATCATTCATAGAATATCCAGGTGAAGCCCTGATCCTTGGGAGCAGGAACTGGTTGAACTTGAAGCCAGACAAATATATTTGAGTCTTGGCTTCAATTCTCACAGTGGGCATATGACCTTGGAAAGATCTCTGACCCTCAGTTTCCTAAAATGGGGATAAACCCCTTTCCTAATTACTCACAGACATATTGAGAGGGTTGAATAAGGTAACAAAGGGGAAAACATCTTTTGTAAAGTTGACAAAAAAGACAAAGAAAGAGGGCACCACCCTACTTTCCTGCCTCTCAACCTTTCCTCCTTCACAGAGTCAGCATCTGAGAGCAGGCCCTCACTCCAGACCCCCAGGAAGCTATGAAACTAGGGGGTTCCTTAAAGGCAAGGATTCTTGCACAGAACATGTTCATTGGGGGTTATTGTGACCACAGAGCCCCCAGGGTCATGATTCAGACCTTGACCCCAAAGTCCATGGGCATCTCAGAGATGGGTCTATGTCTGGGTGAAAAGATACTGACGTTTTACAGAATGTCAAATGAATTGCCATTTTACTTTGCTCCCTTTTCCTCCATTTTCAGAGGGTGAGGATTTGGGGTAAGTGTTCTGGACTCAAAGCAGCAGCAAAGGTGCTGGAGGAAGGCAGGCAGGATGGGCCCCTGGGCTTAGGGGCAAGCCTGGCAGCCTTGAACTCTGCATTCACCATGGGCAGATGTTTCCCTAGGGCTCTGGATGCAGGCCAGGAGGGGAAGGGACTGATGAAAAATCCTGGCTTGATGAGGGCCTTGGCTGGGCATCTCAAGAGCTGCTCAGAGCATCAGAGGCATACAAAGGCCAAACTAATTGTTCAAAATACATTCCTGGCATCTTTCCAGGCCAGCCTTGGAATGAACCACTGGTCCCAGAGTCCTGGCCACTGCTCTGCTTGTCCAACCAGAGTTGCTCGCCACCCTGACCAGGAGGCAGATGGAGGCCAGGCTCTCATGGCTGATCCCACCCCTGAGAAGCCCACCTGGCCCCCGGCCCACAACAAGATCCTGGTGTTGGGGAACATCTACACAGCGCTTCCCAACCAGGCACTGAGGGTCTCACGCCTCTGTTCCATTAGAGGTCCAAGACAGGACACAAACCCAGCTGCTTTGGGAGGTGGTGGCTGGAAGATCTGAAAGCAGATTTTGCTGCAGAAATCTAATTTCTTTTTCTGGGGGCAAGAGAGAAATGAACTAAGTTTTGAAAATAAGACCATCACTCTTTATGCAGTGGATGAGAGGATACAGGTTCCAACCACCCACCATCCTTTCCTCAGCCCTGGACTTGGACTTCCAGATTCCAGACGAGGTCCGTGTTCCAGGTCAAGGTGACTATCATAGCCTGCAGCCCTGAGGCTATTAGGAAGATGTTGGAAAGACTCTAAATAACTCTTTCATATTCCTCACACTGACTAACACTCCTTTGTGACCCCTATGCCCATGTGCTATCCAATTTAGTCCCCACAATAACGCAGTGAGGGGGGCAGGGCCCTGAACATTATACCCATTGCACAGATGAGGGGACTGAGGCCCAGGGAGGGAAGGCATTCACTGCAACAGCCCAGGCCCCAAGCATTGTGATTAACCCAGCTCTGATTACATCCCACCAACAGGAATGTGATATGAATACCATAAGGAGCACTAGAAGCACTAACAGGATCAAATCCCAGCTCAGCCATTTACGGCACTGCAAACCCTGGGGCAAAGTCACTGGCCATTTCTCACCTTCATCAGAAAGATGGGACCACAGTTCTTATCTCATGCGGCTGTTTGTGATGATGAAATGGAAAAAATAATGCTGGAAGTGTCTAGCACACTTCCTGCTGCACACAGTAGGTACTCAATCAATATTTGCTCCTGTTAGGTTTGTAAATTGTTCCCTCCCAAACTAAATATGAAGGGACCTAGGCAGTTTCGCACAAAGAAATCAGAATTGTGTGTGCGTCAGGGATGGAGGGAGGAAGAGTCAATGGGTATCAGGTATGTTTTCATTGCTTTTTAATGAAATTATTTGATAATTTTTTAAAAATCTATTTTTAAGCAAAAAAAAATCACATAAAATGTAAGATGGGAGTGCCAAAATAATTTAAAGGGACCAGAAAACCGAACAGGACCAGACAGGGCAGGACAGGAAGCATTGTTGAGGGTGGAACTTAGCTTTGAGTTCGCCCTGGCAGCTGGCTGAGTTCTAACTGACCAGTCACAGGCAGCAGGCAGATTTGTTCGCAAAGTTTCCTCAGTCCAGTTGCAAGGAGACGCTCTCGCAAGGACCCTTATATAACCTGGCCACACCAGGTCACAGAGGGAACAGTGATTTTGCAAAAGGCAGCTCTCCTGGTTAGGAATGTTTCTTATTACAGAGGTCACTGGGGACTCTGGCTGCCTGTCCCCAGGGCACACTGGCCAAGTGAGCTCTGCTCAGCCCAGGGAACACAGCCGAGTGGTCAGCCCCCTGAACTCACTTCCTCCTGCTGCTACACCTGGACTGGCGCATGGGTGGTTCCCTCACCCAACCCTGGGTCTCTCACTGTGGTGGCATTTAGGAGTCTCTAGGAGGGTCTGGGACCCTCCTCCATATCCTCTTCTCCCCTTCTCGCCTTTCTTCAGCATCTCCTGCCTCACTAATGATGACATTTTCACCAAGTGGCAATGACAGGAGAAATTAGTTCACAGCCTTTGGCAACTGAACATTGAGCATTCAGATCAAACTTTCAAAGGGAAAATATAATCTGCACATGCAGGGAAATCATTTGGTATTTGGGAAAGACTTCAGGGTGGAATGGCCAGCCCAAGCCACAGACCCTCAAGGGGGACAGAAGGGGAGAGCACTGGGGGAGCTGAGAGGAACAGGCAGTCCAGCACACACAGAAGCACTCGACTGCACACATATGCAAGGCGGAGGGTCCACGTCTGCTCTTAACTACAACCAAAAACTGTCAAAGAGCTCTGTGGCTTAATGAGCCCGTCAGGCTGGGGTGCACTGACTGTAACATTTCAGCTAATTGGCCACAGCATTTCTCTTCCATCAGTTCCCCTCTGGCTTCCCCACTCACCATCCCCCTCTTCCCAATCACCGAAAATTATTAAGAAAGCTTGGCATTCAGCAGGGCATGAGATAGCTTCTCCTCATACGCCCCCGGCGCTCTTCTCATTGTTTTTAAAGTCAGGGAATTAGACCTTACGAAGGGCTGTCCCTGCAAGTGGATGGCAGAGACAGATGCCCATGTGACAGAGCAAACTCCTACAGGGCGCAGGCACCATCTCATTGTCTTCTGCCTTCCCATACATGGGGCTGACAACATTGAGGAATAACTGTTTCCTGAGCCCCCAAAGCTACCGGCTTGCTGTGCACTGTGCCACGCCAGGGTATGTCTATTGATCCTCCTTGGGGTGGGCAGTGTTCAACCTGCACAGCCCTTCTCCAAGCAGCCCGTGAGCTCCGACACTGAGTCTGGTTCTGCACACCTCCGCACCACCGGTGCCTGCACAGTGCCTGGCACAGTGCACGTATTTGGCCTTTGACAGATATTTACCGTTTATCTCTATGAGAACAGGAGCTGCTCCAAAAAAGTCTAATGAGTTTAATTTAAATAAAAGTCTGGATTGCAGTTGTTTTAGCACAATCTGCTTTTCTTAGGTCCCCTTTCCTCCACCATGGCCATCAGACTTCCTGTGGACAAGAGAACAGGGAGTACTGGGTTCTCAGGCCACTTCTGGCTCTTTCTGCTTCCTGGTCTCTAGGCCTTGGTTTCCCAGCCTGTAAAATGAGACTATTGGACTCTGACCTGTAAACCCCCACCCCACACTCTCACTAGAAGAACAATTCCCCCTCACTTACATCAACAGCAGAGTATGAATGACTGACACTTCTCCCTCTCCATTTCTCAGTCTTCTGTGTTAGATATACTCTCAACCTGGCTTTCCCCTCATGGTGGCAAAATGGCTGCCAGGAACCCAAGGCTTTAGCAGCCCCAGCAGAAAATCATATAACAGAGAGTCTTCTATAGCGGTCTGAAACTAAGTTCTGAAATTCAAACTCAATGGGAAATTTGGTCACATGCCCATCCCAAGGGAAATGCAATGTTCTGATTGGACAACTAACTAGTCCAGGCCTATCCCTACCAGAACTTCTTAGGCTGAGAGTTGGGGAAAGTGGTTCTCCCAAGGAAATACTGAAGGGAGATGGATGCTGGGCTTCCCCCAAGTAAAGAATGGCTCCCAGGGCCCTGAGAGGTCAGAAGAGGTGAAGTCCATTTGTGAGAGTTCTGGTATATTGAACGACATGAATAACTGCCAAATGATGGCTATAAAAATGATGAAACATTCTTAATGTATACTTTTAACAAACAAATGCTTTTGCACAAAGAAACTGATAGTGTAATGGTGCTAATCACCAAATAAATAGAGCTGATTTAAAACATTAATTCATAGAGCACTGCGAGCTGTCTGCTCCATTAACGGCACACACGTTGACGCTTAAGGGATGGACGTGCTCTGACTGTGAGCAAGGCCTCCAAGGGCACCGTTCTCCCCATAGCTGTTGTAGATTTGCACGTTTTCCTGACAACATTCTGGCAGCCGGCAGTAGAGTGTCTTGTGGAAGAGAGGCCTTTCTGCAATTCACACTAAGTTATAATATGAATTTACCGCAGACTCTATTTACCAGTAGACCTTATCAAAAGTCTAATCTGGGGGCCCGTTTGTAAAAGTGAGGCAGAGACCACATGGCTCTGTTGCTCCCATCAGCACACAAATAGTAAAACCCCTAAAGTCCAGCTGAAACTAGGAGAGGAATTGAGTGGGGAGGAAGAGGAACGTTCTCTTATTGCAATTCTTATGTTTAATTGCATTTATCCACTAATAGTGTGTTTCTTGGTTTTAACTAATTTTTCAACAAAGTCAGAAGTAACCCAGGGCAGGCAGGCGAAGGTGGGCTGAACACGGTGGAGGACTCTGCAGCTCAATCAGAAGCATCCTTCCCACCTGTTTGAATCTGAAAGGCTTGCAGATAATGGAACAGATGGCTCTCAGACTGGGACAGCCTGCAGCCTCTCCACTCCAAGAGTAAGAGAAAGCTTTAGTATTTGAAGGTTTCAAAAGGAAACGTATTAGGAGATGAGTATTTTAACTCTCTGAATTAATGGCTAGCAGAAAATCCCATTGTAACAGACACTTTTTTTTTTTTTTTTTTTTTTTTGATGGGCGCAGACAGAACCCTTGGGAAGATAATAATGCCTGGAGTTGAGCATGGCTTCTCAGGCAGGAGAGCGTGAATAGCTGTCCTGGTAACCACCCTTCACACTGGAAGACCTCTTACTTTTAGGAGCTTATGAAGAAAGATAAGGGGGGTGGGAGGGGAAGGGAGGACAGCCATGGGGGTGATTTGTCAAAGGTTTGGGGGGATCATAAACAAAAACGCTCCCTCCTCTCCCTTGCTTTCTTTGCGTTGCTCTGGCTGCTGCAGGCTGGCGTTGCTGATTTTCTCTGACAAAGACTCATTCGACATGAGCTCAAATGAAAACATTAATAGTGAACCGAGGAGGTAATTAGAGGGTCTGAGTTTAATTTTGCTAACATTATCCTGATTCTGTTTGAAGAGTTGAGAGGGTCTTCCCACTCAGTAGTAAGTAATTACTACTCAGTGCTCGGGACCAGCTCCTCTGCCTGGGGGTTGGCTATACAGCTTTCCAATCAACCCTGCAACATTAAAATGAGATGGCGCGAGGTGGGGCAGATGGGGGAGGGGTAGGTGGTTGTTGATAAAGCTCAGAAATGTACTTGCCCGAGGACAGCCAGCCTGAGAATGACTGAGAGACTGGCGGGGGGGGGGGGGGTGCTCTAGGACTAGTAGAAGGGACCACAAGTAAATGAAAAGGAGGGAGCAGGGGGCAGGAGAAGAGAGAATAGAGAGGTGGGAGGGAAAAATGAAGGGGGGAGATACACGATGGCGTGAGAGGGGGAGAGCACATGACAGAGAAGAAGAGAAAGATGGAGAGAAGTGACGGAGAGGAGCGGACAGGGGATGGGGGCGAGGTCAGCAAGGGAAGGGAAGGTGACAGAGGCCGAGAGTGCAGCCATCCCTGCGGTCGGAGCCCCGGCGGCTCCCGCACCGTCCCCACCTCCGGCCAGTGCTGTCCCCTGGCCCGCTGCCCCTACACCCACCGCCCAAGGGCTCCCCAGGGGTCGGCTGGGCTGGCCTGGGGAGGTGCGACACCGCGCGGCCTCTGCCCGACGGGCCAGCAGCATCCCGTCCCGGGGAGGCCGCCGGAACCCGCGAAGGCCGAGTCGCATCGACCCGTCTCCCGGCTCGGGGATTGACCACGGGAGGGAGTCTCGGGGCGGGGCGGCCATCGATCCCGCCGCCCCGCCGCTCCGATCGAGGAAGGAGGCGTTTCCTGGCGGCGCGCTCCCCACCGGGCCGGCGAGACCGGGATAAGTGGGAGCAATTGGGCCGGGCGGCGCCGAGGCACATCTGCCCCGCGCGGGTGCCGCGGCCCGAGCTCGCCGCAATTAGGGCTGAGTGTCTAAATCGGCTAAGTTCACCGGAGAGCATGTCCGGCGCCTTGTTTACCGCCGAGACGTGCTCGGCCAGCTCCCCGCAGCCCGCCCGCCAGGCGCTGTACCGCCAGGAGCCGCGGGGAGGCCAGGCCGGCTGCCTGCGCCCGGCCGATGGGCGCGGCGCATCGGTGAGGAGAGCCAGGAGCGCAAGGGGGCCCTCGCGGACGCTGGGGGCTCCCCCGCCCTAGTCGGCGGAGAGGAGGGGCGTCAGCGCAGCCCCTACCCCCGGGCTGGTGTCCGTTCTTCCTGGGCCGGAGGACCTGGGGGCTCAATTCTTCCATCCGCTCCGAGACCCTGGGCGGGCGCGGGCCGCCCGGGTCCTTTGTGGTCTCTGCACTCGGAGGCCGGCTACTTCCGTAGCACCGATGCACGGGCACTGCCAGCCCACCGGTCGTTAAAGGACTAAATGGGCTCTTGCAAATAGAGGCTAGGCTCGGCAGTCATCAGGACTGCGCCCTCCCTGAAGGCAGGACTCAAGTCCACGAGGTTCACCGCCCTCTGTCCAGTACGCAGACTCTCCAACAGTTACTAGGTGCTCCCCGAACATGCGTTAAATAAATGAAGGAGCAGGAATCACTGATGCTACTAATATAAAAATCGCTCTTGTTAACGAGCAGTCCTTTGTGCTAGCGCGTGGCTAATCTCACACACCGTTTAATAGCTGCTTTGGGGACAGGGAGTGTTATGCCTATTTCAGAGTTGAGGAAGCCGAGGTCCAGGCAGTTAAGGACCTTGCTTCAGGTCCCCAGCTAATAAGTGGGGAACCAGGGCTTGAACCCAGACCCACTGGCTTCGCTCCCAGCCCTCCTCCTCCCTTCTGCCACACTCACAGCTGTGTTTACACAAGACCCAGCTGAAAATTATAGTTCAACCTGTCAAGTGTCTTGGCTAAGGATGACTATTTATTTGTGTATTTTACCAAAATCAGTCTTCTGACTGCATTGTCTGTCTTTTCTTTCGTGCCTCAACAATCTGCGGGGGGTGGGGGGGTGGGAGGGGTGCGGGACAAGTAGTGCGCATGCGCCTGGGAACATCCTCGATGGATTGAAGGCAGTCCCCTCCCTCTGGAAGCAGACACACTAGGAAAGCAGGTGTATCAGCCCTGGCTGCCAATAACACATCACAGACAGGGTGGCTTAAACAATAGAAATGTATTTTCTTATGATTCTGGAGATAGGACCACTGGCTCAGCAGGATTGGTCTCTGCTGAGATCTATTTCCTTGGGTTGTAGATAGCACTGTCTCTGTGCATGCTGCCAGAGAGAGAGGTCTGCTCTCTCTTCCTCTTCTTATAAAGACACCCGTGCTACTGGATCAAGGCCCCACCCTACGACCTCATTTAACTTTAATTACCCCTTTAAAGGCCCTATCTGCAAAAGCAAACACATTGGGGGTTAGGTCTTAAACATGTGAATTTGATGGAAAGACACAATTCAGTCCATAACGTCAGGGCCAGGAGAGACAGAGGGTCAACTCTAGCCCGTGCCCTTGATAAAGACCAGCACAGATGACCGTCAAAGCACTGTGGGAGCCAGAGAAGGGAATGGCTAACCTCCTGAAGAAAGAGTTTTGGAGCCAAATCCTAGAATCATAGCAAAGCAGGGCAAGGTCAGAAGAGACAATATAATTCCACCATTTCATTTGTCAGACAGGGAAACTCAGGGAAAAGAAAAAAAGTGCAGGGAAAAGAAGTTATGATTGCAGTGCAGGAACAGAATGACAGAATGACAGAATCACCACCATTTGTACACTTGGGCATTAAGATGCTGGTCCCCTAGGGGGCAGAGCCAGAGGTCAAAACTCCTCCAACCATTGTGTTGGGTTTCTCCAGGGAGGAGGACTGGGGAAGGAAGACTGATGGGCTGGGCCCTGAGAGTGTGGAGCCGGCTGCAAGAAGGAAGGGGAGGAGAGGGAAAGGAATCCAGTCCTGGGGGAAGAGACGGATTGGGCCACAACAGCCTCCCTCCAGATTCACTTAATATCCCCCTCCTCACCTTCCCCCAAATCTGAGCCACCTTCACCACGGTGCTCAATGGAAGCAGACAGGCCCAGACTGGCTGCAGGGGCCAGAGATGACTGTGGAACCCACAAAACGCTGCTCTACCCCATAAGTAGATTAAGGTGCCTTGAAAGGATTTTAAACAAGGGAGGGGAGTGTGGTTAGAAAGTCATCTTTATTTACTACTGTACCAAATCATTTTTTATTAAGTGCCTACTGTGTGCCAGGCACTGATCTAAACACCTGGGGCATACAAGAGAGCAAGACAGGCACATTTTTGTACAGTGTACATTTCAATGGGAGAGAGGGGTTAGTTATGCAATGCAAAATAAACATAGTGAATAAATACACTATATAGTATGTTAGAAGGGCATGAGTACTGCACTAATGGAGTGTGGGGAGGTTAGGAGAAGGGGAGGGGGTGTTATGATTAGAAATGGGTTGGTCAGGGCAGGCCTCATTGACCAGATTATATCTGAGTGATGACTTAAAGGCAGTAAGGGAGGCTGCCATGCAGATATCTGTGGGAAGAGTGCTCTAGGCAGAGGGAACAGCCAGTGCAAAGGACCTGAGGCAGAAGCATCTCTGCATTTTTAAGGACTAGCAAGGTCAGCACAACTCCAGCAAAGCAGGCAAAGGGGAATGAGGTAGGAGGTGAGGCCGGAGAGGTGTGTGGGCCTCTCTAAGATGTCACTGAATGACACAGAAGCCATGGCAGGATCGATTTTAAATGTCAGCAGTACAGAGTATACTTCTCTAGGTTGATTTTAAGTTGTAAATAATATCAAAGGTAGGTTTTCTTTTTTAAATACAAAAATAGAAGTGTATACTCACAAAAATATCAGTATATCAGACCTTAAAATATCCTTTAAAATACCATGGTATCATCATGTTTTGTTTAAAAAAAAAAATTCCACAGTATCTTGGAAAACCTAAAGCCAGCATCATGACCGTTGAGGGATGGGACTGGGCTCGCTGCAGGCACTGGTTCAGAGCTGGGGCACTGGAGTTCTTGCGGCTGTGGGACACTATCCCTTTGTGCATCAGGTCCCCCAGGCCACAAAATCTGGTTTGATGAAAGTCCCCACCTCTTAGGATGGTTATGAGGCTTAAGGGAGAGGATTGATGTCAGTACTTAACAAGGTGTCTGGTGCATTTTAAGTGCTCAGTGAACGTGAACGATTATTTTCACACATCTAGTTTTTGAACCTGAACCCTGACTCCCAGTCCAGGACACTTTTCACGCCCCAGTAATAGTAACAACAACTTCACATATCCTGAGTGTTGCCTCTGTGCCCGGCCTTGTACTAGCATTTTACGTGGATCACCTTGTTTATTTCTCCATTTAACACAGGAGGGCCTGAGGCTCTAGCAGCTGTTCGCTTGTCCAGGGTTGTGCAGGTATTAAGTGGGCAAATCTGGCTTCAAATCCAGGTGAGTTTGGCTGCCGGCCCTGCACGGATCACCGTTAACCTCTCCAGCCTCCCAAGGCTCCTGACAGCAACTTCCTCTATGGGGACAGTTCCAGATGAGCTGCAGAGGTGTGAATATCTGTGCCTCTTAGTTCATCACGTAAACTAATTCAAGGTGTCATTACCCCGCCCACTGGTGACAAGCTGGAATGGCTCACCAGCCACCCACCAGGCAGACTATTTCTGACAAAGTCAGACCAAGTAGGAGTTGATGTCAGCAACCAGGGTCCGGTTTATTCTGGATTCTGAGGCCCCTTCTCTCTATCGCCTGCATGTGCTCCAGTGAATGTTTCCATCACTTCGCGTAGCGGCTTCTGAGGCATAAATTGCTCATGGAACTGGACGGTCTGGGTATCACCAGGAGAGAGAAGTGGAAAACTTGTGAATGGAATTGGGTCATAGCTCCCGATAGCATATAATTCCTGACCATCTCCTAAGCACCATCCCTATGTCAGTCTGGGAGGGAAGAAGGATGAGGCAGCCACTTCTTTCCTGCAGGTGGCTCCTGGGCCAGTGATGGAGTGAAGAGCCATAGACAGATGCAGCGTGTTTATTAAACGAGGGGAGTTGAGAGGGTGGAAGCAGAAACCAACTGCGGTGCGTCTCCCTCTGTCACTTTGAGAGCTCTCTTTGGACTGTGATTCATTCTTTTCTGCCTCAGGATAAAACATCAGGCAGGTCCCGTGGTTTTCTGGGCTCTTTCAATCACAACATCTTTTCTGTTTCCATAATTAAAACCACCACCTAGGACTCCACTTCCTCTACTTGCCAGATGAAACCTTCCAGAAATGTGTCCAAGGGAGAGGAGATTGAGGGAAAGGGGCACTTTTTTGTGTCTTACTATGTCTTTATGTGTCTTTCTTTGTCATCTGGGTTTGGTGCCCTCAGAATGACCAGCGTACAGTTACCAGCCAGTGTTCCCACCCGTCCCCACCCTGTCTTTTGGGGGCACGTCTGTGGATTCCTCTCCTTTGGTTTAGGCAATGCCTCTGCTCCGGATGGGCAATTAGACCTCAACCGCAGACTGACTGCCAACAGTCCACCAGTGCCAGGCTTGTGGATAGCTCCCCAGAGATGTCCACATCCTAACTTTCCCTGGCACCTGAGAGCATGCTACCTTACATTGCAAGGGGGACCCCATAGATGTGATTAAGTTAAGAATCTGGAGATAGATTATCCTGGACTACTTGAGTAATCCTGGTGTTATCACAAGAGTCCTTACAAGAGGGAGGCAGGAGGGTCACAGTGAGAGAGAAGATGTCACGACAAAAGCAGAGGGCCCCAGAAAAGACAAAAACTCTAATTCAAAAAGATATATGCACCCCAGTGTTCATAGCAGCACTATTTACGATAGCCAAGACATGGAAACAACCTAAATGCCCGGTGACAGATGACTGGTTTGTGGTTATTTGTCATAGCAGCAATAGGAAACTAATACGTCACCTTTCTGCTAGGGTCCCTGCTCCCTTCCAGGGAGCCCCCTGGTGATGATATCAGGCTGGCTGCCTTCCAAAGCGTACACATCTGGTTCCCAGAAAACCTACCCTTCAACTCCAACCTGTCACTCTCCTCTCTGCCACAGGGGGGCAGCACCAAACACAGCTCCTCACCTTTAGACTCTGCAGGCACAAGTCCAGATCCTCTATCTCCCAAATTCTAGGAGTCACATGCCATGCTACCAAAAGGTGCATTTGAATCTCCTGCTACTTGGCCTGAAGTGAGAAGTAGGCAGGACAAACCTCTCAGCTGAGGTACATTCTCCAAACACACCCTCTCCCACTTTCCACATGCCTACCTCTCCTTAGGTGGCCTAGAGGTGGTGGAGGGCTACGCTGGCAAAACAGCTTCCCAGTCTCTGACCCTGTCTTACACAGGGGGTTCCGCTTTTCAATCTGGACTACAAGACTCCTGGGGGTGGGGGTGTGGGCAGTGTATAGCTCAGTGATAGAGCATGTGCTTAGCGTGCACCGGGTCCTGGGTTCAATCCCCAGAATCTCCATCAAAAGAAAATTTTTTTTTTAATTCTAGGGAGATAATGGACAATAAATCAAACTTAATTTTTAAAAAAATGGATTATAAGACTCCTGGCATCAGCCTTTGGAGTCTCTGCTAGGACTTAGACAAGAAGGATGGTCACATGAGGACTGGCACTGGTGACCTATGTCAGGGAGCAGCAGAGCTCTGTGAGCACTGACTGCATAGAAAGCCTTATGCTCAGCACCGCGCATGACTTATTTCACTCAGTCTTCACACCAAGATACTGTCCTCCCCATTTCACAGATGAAGAAATGGAGGCTGAGAGAGAGAACAAGTGTTTCGCTCAGGGTCACACAGTAAATGGTAGAGTTAAGATTCCAATGAAGGTGGTCACCTCAGTAGTGTTTGGGGGTAGTTAGAGTTTGGGGCTGAATTGCTCTGTGTAGGAGAGGAGAGGGAAATCTGAAGTGGGGCGGGAAGGCGGCAGGAGTAGAAATGCAGCTAGCTGTCAACAAAAAATTAATCAGTTGATCTATGAAAGAAATGGAAATTTTTATCTGAGCCAAATTTGAGACTTACAACCTGGGAAGAGCATCTCAGAAAGCTCTGAGAGCTGTTCTGCCGGTTAGAAATCAAGGCACAGTTTTGTAAGTTTTTTGAGACAGAGGGCCGTACATCAAATGATGTATTGTTGACAGTTTACATAATCCAGATCTAAGCGGCCTCCTGGTGGGTCATATGACCCCTTACAAGATCAAGAAGGAATGTTATCTTTTAAGGAGCTGTCTTGTTGATGCTAGGAGGATGTTGCTTTTTATGGTTGAGCAGGTTTTCCTGTTGATGGGGGCGGTTTGGTTGATGCATAAATGCAGATACGTAATGCACAGTGAGGGGAGAGGTGGCCAAAGGGCAGAGAAGAATTTTTTATGTTTAAAATTTTCTTGACTTGCCATAAAATATGAATTTTATTCCACAGAGCCAAGAATGGTAGTGAAGAGATATTTCTAAGAAGACTGTCCAGCTAGTTTGCTCCAAGATGTGAGCTATAAAGCCCCTCCTCCCTCCCTCCTGTGCGGACTTCAGCGAAGTCCTGACTGCTTTCTGAGAGCAAGCACCGAGTCTGTGTTTGGACTGGGGAAGCAGGAGGCAGCCTCAGGCCAGGAGTCAGAGACTGAGGGGGCTTTTGGCATCTATGTTTTGTTTTAACTTAAAGTCAACACTACTTAGTTATATACACTTTGGATTTTAGAAATGTTTTATTCATTCTTTTTTTTTTAATTGAAGTATAATCAGTTACAATGTGTCAGTTTCTGATGTACAGCATAATGTCCCAGTATTCATTCTTCTTTAATTTGCTTTTTTAAATCGTTACCCACTAATAACAGCTCATTGTAGAAAATATGGGCAAACCAAAAGGATAAAACGAAAATTATCTTTGATCTCACCACCCAGAGATAATCACTGTAAACTTTTTAATATGCATCCACTCAGGCTTTATCTACACAAATACACTCTTTCTTGAGCTTGATTTAAAAACGGGCTCATGCTGTCATATGGCTTTTTAATCTACTTTTTAAACTTAAGCAATGTTATGGCCATCACTTCAATAAATACTCACCTTCAACAACAGTTTAATATCTGTATAACAGTCCACTTCATGACAGAACCACAATATAGTTCCTATTATTACTTATGTGTAGTTTCCAATATTTTGCCCTTTCAAACACTGCTCTGATGTGCACTGTCAGGGCTAATTCTCTGTATGCAGCTTTCCTTGTTTGCTTAGGGTGAATTCCTAATGTGGGATTCCCAGATCAAATGACATAAACACTTCTGAGGTTTCTGATACAATTTGGGGTGGAGGGCTAATTCTTGACTCTCCTTGCTAACCAATTTTTATCTTAAAAGGTAGAGAACTTCATAATGATACAGGAAAAATGAATGTGGGGCGTGAGGAGAGCCATATCCCAGGTCTCAGATGAGTCCCTGGGACGTGTCCTGCCACGTGTGGGTCCTTGGCTTCATGCAGGAAAGAATTCAAGAATGAGCCACAGTTGAGTAAAGGTAGATTTATTTAGAGAGATACATACTGCATAGAGTGCAGGCTGTTTCAGAAGGCAAGAGAAAGGCCATGAGGTGTGGGGGTTGGATGCTCAGGTTAAAATAAAAGTAGGTACACACTCCATGACAGAGTGTGGGCCGTCTCCAAAGATGAGGGAGAGAGAGAGGTGACCATGAGGTGCAGTGTTGCCAGTTTTTATGGGCTCGGTGGGGGCTTCATATGCTAACAAGTGGGAGGATTATTCCAGCTACCCCGGGGAAGGGGCTAGGATTCCCAGGAACTGGGCCACTGCCCACTCTTTGACCTTTTATGGTCAGCCTTGAAGCTGTCATGGCTCCTGTGGGAGTGTCATTTACCATGCTAATATTACAGTGTCTGTATAATGAAGCTCAAGGTCTCCTAGAAGTCAAATCTGCCACCATTTTGAGCCTCGAGGCCTACTGGGAGTTGAGTCTTCCACTATTTTGGTGTTAATTGCTGTGTCATTACTTGAATGACTGTGCCCTGCCCTCCTGCATCAATAAGAAGAAATGACATTTATGCGGAACAGTAAGAAGGCATTAGTTAGTGATCTAGAAGTAATGGAATCTTGGGAGGAAGGGCCAGATCATTGTTAGTGACAGGGACACCTTAGGAGAAGAGGCAAATGTCTAGTCAGATGTCAGCACTAGACTTCAGGAAGGCAGCATGGAAAGGAGGGGGCAGAAGAATTACAGCCCCTCAGGAGGAGATGTAAGAGAGTGTAGCTTTTGTGGGGAGAGTATAGCTCACTAGTAGAGTGTGTGCTTAGCATGCACAAAGGTCCTGGGTTCAATCCCCAGTACCTCCATTAAAAATAAATAAATAAGCCTGATTACCTCTACTCCCACAAAAAATTCAAAAAAAAAAAAGAGTGTAGCTTTTATGGAATTACTTATAATTACAGTCCCTCAGATAGAGATTGTGAGAGCCCAGATAATTTATAAAAGGATTTTTCAAACTATGACCTTACAAAATAATCCCAGTGTTGAAGAGAAGGGAGTGAAACCAGGAGACACAGTAAAGCCACCCAGGGAACTTCTTATGCACTCAACTTTTAAGAGGAATATTTAGGAAATTGTTTTTACAGTCAGTTGGGGTTATCTTACCCTGGGAGTTGGGAAAGAAGAACGTTTATTCAGGCAGAGGCAAGGAGTGTAGCAGGAAAACACGAGCAACACGTTCTTATGAGTTGTTGCTGACTTGGTCTAAAGAAGTTTTAGTCTTGATGTCGTACTGGGTGAAATAGTGGGTGAAATAGTGCCCGCCCCCAAGTTCATATCCACCTGAAACCTCAGAACATGACAATGATGTTGTGATGTAATAAGAAATATGTATTTGGTCTTTGTTCCTGGTTCCTGGAACAGAACTCCTAAAACCCTTGGAATTTCCGGAGTGATAGGGGTGAGTGGAGCATCTTCTGTTATTGATAACAAGCTCCTTTCAATCCAATCTGAGTTTATGCTAATGAGGTGACTCTTGATGGGCCCCTAGATGGTTTCAAGATGGGGCCTGGTTGCCAGAGGAACGAACCTTGAGATTAGAGGGTTGGAACCTCCAGGAAGGGGAGAAGGGCTGGAGATAGGACTCAATCACCAATGACCAATGCTTTCATCAATCATGCCTATGTAATGGAAGCTCCATAAAAATCCCAAACAAATGGGTTTGGGGAGTGTCTGGGCTGGTGAACACACTGAGGTGCTGGGAGGGGTGTGCCTGGAGGGAGCATGGCAGTTCCACACCCCTTCCCCGTACCTTGCCCTATGCATCTCTTTCATTTGGCTGTTCCTGATTTGTCTCCTTTAAAATAAATCACTAATAGTAAGCCAGGTGTTGAGTTCTAAGAGCCATTCTAGCGAACTGTTGAACCCAAGGAGGGGGTTGTGGAAATCCTTGATTTATAGCCATTTGGTCAGAAATATGGGAGGCCCAACTGGCTTCCAAAGGAGGTGGAGAAGGAGGAGCCTTATGGGACTGAGCCCCTAAACTATAGGGTCTGCACTAATCCCAGGTAGTTAGTGTCAGGATGAGTTCAATTGTAGGACACTCAGTTGGTGTCCAGAGAATTGGAGAGCCACATGGCGTGGGAGCATTTGAAGTCAGAAGTGTTATGGGTAGAGTAGGAGTCTTTCCTTTGGTGTCCTTAGTTGGAAATAAAGCCTTTGTAGATGTAATCAGTTTAGATGAGGTCTTCCTGGATCAGAGTGAGCCCTGAAGCCAGGTGTCCTTGTAAGAAGGCCATGTAAAGGCACAGAGACATGGAGGGGAAAAGGTCACATTATAATGCTGGCTGAGACTGGAGTGACGTGTCTATAAGTCAAGAGACACCGAGGACTGTCAACAACCACAAGACGTGTGGAGGGAGGCACGGAAGAGATTTTCCCTCAGCACCTCCAGAAGGAGCTAACCCTGCTGACACTTTGGTTTTGGACTTCTAACCTCCAGAACAGTGAGAAAATAAATTTCTGCTATTTTAAGCCACTCAGTTTATGATTATGTGCCATGGGAACCCCGAGGAAACTAATACAGATGTTAACAAATTTTGTCCCCCTAAGTGACATAAAACTGTAAAATCAGTAATTATTTGGTCCCCACTGATGATGAGTGGTTCTTTAAAGTAAATAAGCCATAAGAACCAAGCTCCCAATTTCTGATGGGAGAGATGGACCAGTGAAGACCTGGTCCCATTCTAGCCCATTCTGACAAATGGATGGGGAAATTCTGTGAGTAAACCAGTCACAGGATTGACTCTGGGTTCCTTGACACCTTGCCCCTCCTAGGTTCTGGGAGACCCAATCAACCTCCTGACTTCCCCCCAAACAAGCACCCCTAGCAGGGACCCAGCTCAAGACAAGCCATGGACCAAGGAGTGTCACTAATGCGGCAAGCATCTCAAACTCATCCACCCCCAGGAAGAGCATCTGGACCTCTGTGGCATGGATGCCTCTCCCACCTTCTTTTTTACTGGGGGAAGAGGAGACAGTTAAGCCCATGGGAGCTGCCTGAATTTGAATCTCAACCATGTCGTTTTATAACTTTGTGACATTAGGCAAATAATTTAACCTCTTTGTGCCTCAGTTTCCTTGTCTACAGAATGAAAATAATAGTACTTAGTGTTGTTGAAATCACACATAAAGCAATTAGCATGGTGTCTATAGTGCAAGCACTCAAAGAATACAACCTATTCGTGTATTAAGCACCCTCAGCACCCAGGAAGTAAGTCCCTGCTTTCTTGTAATGCTTCGTGCTGAGTGCTTACTAGCCTATGGGGGTGGGTGAGGGGCACTCAGGATATGCTGCTTCCTCTTCCTCCCTTCATCAAGCTACTCAGGAGGCAAAAAAAAACCTATAAGGACTCACGCAAAATATAAGAGGAGGAGCATGTAACCAAGAACAAATAGAGAAGAATGGAAAAATCTTCACAAACAGTGTCAGGAAGAGCCCTTCCCATGAACAAAACATGAGTGGAAAGAGTTAGAGAACAGGAGATTTTGAAAACCTTGTTTGAAGTAAGACAAACCTGTAAAGAACAAACCACTGGGGTGCTGGTGATGTGATATTAACATGAGCAGGGGAAAGTGGACACACTGAACCTTAGCTTTGCAGAACTTGGGTTTGCTTCCACGTCATCCCAATCAGAGCAGGCAGAACACCCACTGTTTGGAGAGAAGTGAGGTCTAAATAGCTAAAGGAGGTTGTAAGCATTGTATTGGGCCCAGAGCAAGAACATCTCAGGGTCACGAGGGAACCACAGGCCTGGATGCAGCACCTGCCAGTAGATGGAAGAATCATGGTGCTTTGGGGCGCTAAGACACCCTAGGAAATAAGACAGAAAAAAAGTGTTCTGATGTTTGAAATGAATGTAAACGGGAAAGATCTACAGCCTGAGGAACTGAATGACAACAGTCTGCACATTTTAGACTGTGCCTGTAGCGGGAAAATGTGATGAGTTGGAGCAGGAGTTCACCTATGAATAAATGATGCCCTCAACATGAAAAGATGCTCAACATCGCTAATTACCTCACACCAGGGAGAATGGCCATCATTAGAAAGTCTATAAATAAATACTGGAGAGGGTGTGGGGAAAAGGGGACCCTCCTACACTGTTCTGTAAATAGCTGCAGTCACTATGGAGAACACTACGGAGGTTCCTTTAAAAACTAAAAATAGAGTTGCCATGTGCTCCAGCAATCCCACTCCTGGGCATCCACCTGAAGAAAACTCTAACTCGAAAAGATACATATACCCAATGTTCATAGCAGCACTACATATAATAGCCAACACATGGAAACAGCCTAAATGTTCATCGATAGATGAATGGATAAAGAAGATATGGTGTGTGTATATATATATACACAATGGGCTATTCCTCAGTCACAAAGAAGGATGAAATAATGCCATCTGCAGCAACATGAATGGGTCTAGAGGTGATCATACAAAGTGAAGTAAGTTAGACAGAGAAAGACAAATGCCATGTGCTATCACTTATATGTGGAATCTAAAACATGACACAAATGAACTTATTTATGAAACAGAAACAAACTCAGAGACATAGAAAACAAATTTATAGTTATCAGGGGGTCGTGAGGGGAGGGGAGGGGTAAATTAGGAGTTTGGGATTAGCAGATACAGACCACTATATGTAAAATAGATAAACAAGGTTCTACTGTATATAGCACAGGGAACTATATCCAATATCTCACAATAAACCATAATGGAAAAGAATATGAAAAAAATTTTTAAATGGTACCTTCAGCCCTGAAGACTTATCCCATTTTAACCTTGTTCCTCCCCCCCCCCCCCCGTACTCTGCCTCCTGAGGGATAGTAACTCAGGCTCTGCTGTTATCTACTGATGGGCTGGGTGGAATAATGGCCTCGAAAGACGTCGGCATCCTGACCCTTAGAATCTGTGAATATGTATGTTATACGGCAAGAAGGAATTAAGGTTGCTAATCAACTTTGAGATGACTTTGAGATGAGAAGATCATCCTGGATTCTCTAGATGGGCCCAATGTGATGATAAGAGTCCTTAGAAGTGGGAGGCAGGAATTTTGGAGAGATGAGGAATGATGGCAGAAGCAGGGGTGGCAGGGACGCCTTTCAAAGATGGAGGAAGGGGCCACCAGCCAAGGAACGCAGGCAGCCCCTGGAAGCTGGAAAGGGCAAGGAAAGAGATTCTTCCCTAGAGCCCCCGGAAGGAACGCAGCTCTCTCACCACCTTGATTTTAGTCCGTAACACCCTTCTCAGACTTCTGACCTCTAGGAACCATAAGGTAATACATTTGTGTTGTTTTAAGCCCTAAATTGTCTTAACTTGCTACAGCAACAAGAGGAAACTAGCACAACTAGTTTCTGCTTTATCTTATAATTATTTTCAAATCAGTTAATATGGACTCTCTTTCTGTCTCTCATCCCTCCACCTCGTTCCTCCATAAGGATTTCTCTATGAGACTAGAACGAAGGCTGCAATTAGCTCCGAGCTCACATCTCCCCAATGTCACTGACAAAAAGAAGGGGATATTGCCCTTCTCTTACTTCCAACTCAAATTCTCCCACAGAAGCACTGGGCGTGGCGTGCCTGGGCAGGGGACGAGCAGCCCCACCAGAAACTCTTGGTTAGAGGTGGGAGGCAGGGAGGTAAAGCAGTTTCCCAAGAGAAAGGAGGTACTAATACCACAAGAAGAAAGAGGCACAAATAAATGGCTGCTTCCCTCCCCAAGCACTAAAGCTGAGTGGACAGCTCTTTGAAGGACTGTTTCCATCCTCTCCAGCTCAGGACCCAACACCAGATCCAACTCTTGGTGGATGCTCAGTGCAGCTACTGATCAATGGACTACGTCTTCAGTGGGCTATGCCAGGAGTAGAATTTGCTCCCACAGAGAGAGGAGGAAAAGCGTTGTCTGCAGTCGGGGATGGGTGGGGTGGGGGGACCTGGTGAAACACAGTTCATGCTGTAGGGGGTCAGTCCCAATTCTGAACTATCAAGAGTTCATAACTGATACTAGCAGGGGACCAATTTATTCTTAGCCAGTGCATCATTCATCATTTTGAAATCAATGAACTAATTAGGGTCATTCCTTGAACCATTTAAGCCTGGTCGTTGAAGCTGCCTCAACTATGTTTTAAAGGGAGAAGAAATAAAGACTGGAGGTGGTAGGGATTGCTGTCTGTGGTGGAAGTCCATGGGATATTTTTAAAAGTGTTCTCTCATATGTTTTTATCACTCTTTTCCAGGGAAGCACCTGCCGAGGGACATTAAGTCACTGTAGACCCCTCAGTAAGGTCCAGCTGGTACTCATGGCATCACCCATGAGGCTGTGGGTAGATCAGAACAAGGGAACATCCCTCGAAGGAAGTCAACCGGGGGCAGGACCTGTGCCTCCCTGCCAGGCACATGGAGGGCCAGAGGCAGGAGACCCGCCACCAAGTTCCAGAGGAGTTTCCTAGGTGTAAGCCTCTCAGACAGTAAGGTCGGGGGTGGGGTGGGTTTAACATCAAGGGAAGACAAAGGTCAGAGCCAAACTTGGGGATGAGCTACTATAAGAGGAAGTGAGGAATATGGATCTGGATAAAGGAAAGCCCAGCTTCATGCTGGAGAGGCCCTGGGGACACAAGCGGTGGCTCTGGCTGTGGTTCCTGGGAACACCTGCATGATAGTAACATTTACTTTTAAAGGGACCAGATATTATAGAGAGTTTCCACCAGGCAATTTAGTATTTCTTCCCTTTTGCATCTTTCTTTATTCTCTCTTGTCTTTCATCCATCTCTTCCTTCCTTCTTCCCCCTCTCCCCTCCCCTTCCTGACTCCTTCCACAAACATTTATCCAGGGTCTCTTTTGTGCCAGTATTACCAGAGGAAGATTACAGTATGGAGAGCTTGGATTCTTCTTTGAATAGATGCCCAAGAGTGTCAGTTATTTAAAATTCAATACCTGTAAACAACTTGTGAGCATACCATATTTTAGTGCCTGTCTGTGTTTAGTCAAATACTGAGAACATATGTCTCTTTGTAAATCTACTCCCAGGACTGCTAAGAGTGATTTAGAAAACACTCTGAAACATGCCAGCTTCCGTTTCTCCCTTCTAGTGGGGAGGATTCACTCAGAAAGAGCTCACTAATCTGTCACCAGACCTGCCCCACCTTCCCACCCTCCCTCACCAGCTTCCGGTCCCCAGAGAAGGAAGCATCTACAGCTCAGCATCCCTGGCAAGTTGGACAGAAGTGGCACGCTGGCAGCACTGCCTTGCAGCACGTGTCCATCTCTGGTGGTTTAACAACGATGCTTCCAAGAATGAAGTAAAGGGCCACACAATGCTGCAGGAAAAACAAAGACACTAAAATTTAAGAGGGGAGTAAACCTTGTTTATGGACCTCACTAAAGAAAAGTTGCTGAGTGTTGAGTCTAGAGGGCTATGCTGCTGCTGTTGACTGGGACCTTTTTTATTTTTTGGCGAGGAGGGGAGGTGCATGTGCTTTTTCCTGGGTTGAATAGTTGCTTATTGTTGTTTTCAGGAGTTTTGCTTAAATCAAGATTTGTTTTCGGAAGACGTAACTTAACCAGATGTTTATCAACAACCCAGGAAATCCTGATGATATAAAGATTACTTACTTCATAGAGCTTTAAAGCATGAATTTCATAGAATAGTCTAGCCAGAGTTTTATGGAATAATAATTATCATTTATTGAGTGGCTACTGTGTTCCATGCATTTTTCATATATATATATATATATATATATATATATATATATATATATATATATATATATATATATATATAAAATATATCTTTATATATATCTCATGTATCTTTATATATATATAAAGTCTTGGAGCACTTCTCAGTGTAGTTCTCATTTTCCCCACTTTACAGATAAGGGAGTTGAGATTCAGAGTTAATAAGTAACTTGTCCAAGGTTGTACTATCGTAAGTGGTGGAGCCAGGGCTCAGACATCAGTCCACGTAACTTCAGAGCCGGCTCTCTCCACTGACTGTGCTGCTTCCCTGCTGCACTGTTCTGACTGGGTTTTCTGAGATGTTCTGAGCATGCAGGAAAGGGGTGCAGGGCTCAGACAGGTGGAAGAGGAGTGCTGCGGGAAGTAGCTCCGTGGATCCTGACCTATTGCAATTGTCGCTCCCCACAGAAGGTGAGCAGAGCTGCCCACTGTTGGACCACAAAAGATGAATTGCTTTGCTCTGAAGTGTAGACATCTGCCCAATGACACAGGCTCCACAAATATCAACAAGGAGACTTGTGCAAATATCTAGTTTATCCCATTTGGATCAAGGTATTTTTCAACCCAAATTTAACCATTTATCTTGTCTCAAAATGCTTGCTAATCTTTCACCCTTCACTTTGGAAAATATAGGATCACCTAGGCAATATGAAATTATTTTTCTGCCCTTTCTCTTCCTTTAACATAATTAATGTTTACGAGTGCCAACTGTGCCAGGTACTCAAAAGCATTTCTCATTTCTTTCATTTAACAATCTTGTGGAGTAGATATCAACATCTTCTCAAAATAGCAAATAAGTTTCATCTTGGGTACCAACTCCTTATACATTCAAAGAATATTCACTGAGCATTCATTAAGTGAATACCAGAAAGTGTTCTAATCTCGCAGTATAAAATAGTAAATGAAGCAGATTTTTATGGTTATTTATTTCTGTATAACAAGCCTCCCAAAACTTATTAACTTGATATAGAAAAATTAAACAAGACCTAAATAGATAGAAATATGTGCTCATGAATTGGAAGGCTCAATTGTTTAGTTATTGTTAAGATGTCAGTTCTCCTCAAATTGATCTACATATTCAATACAAACCCAATTAAAATCCCAGAAGGTGTCTCATAGAAATGGACAGGCTGATGCTAAAATTTACATGGAAAAGTAAAGAATCTAAAATGACCTGAACAATCTTGAAAGAGAAGAACAAAGTTGTAAGACTCACACTACTTGAATTTAAGACTTACTATAAAGCTACATAACTGAGATAGTGTGGTACTGGTGTTAGGATAAGCACATAGATCAATTGAACAGAATAGTGTCCAGAAATAGACCTTCACTATATGGTTAGTTGACAAAATTACCAAGATAATTCAATAGAGGAAAGATAGGCTTTACAACCAACAGTGCTGGAATAACCCAACTACAGGAACATGAAGCTTAATCAATACCTGCACTGACGTCAAAACCCTGAAAAAGGTCATAGATCCAAACATAAAACCTAAAGCTCCAACATTTCTACAAGAAATTATACGAGAAAATCTTTGTGATCTTGGTTCAGGTAAAGACTTCATAGATATAACACAGTAATCCATACTAATTTGAAAAATTGAACATCATCAAAATTAAAATATCCACTCTTCAAAAGACACAGGTGAAAAAATGAAAAGATAAGCCACGCACAAAAAGAAAATATTTGTAAAACACATATCAGATAAAGTATTTCTATCCAGAATATAAAAAGAATACTTACAATTTAACAATAGAAATTTGTGAAAATGGGAAAGAATTTAAATAGCCACTTTAATGAAGAAGTTAGACAAATAGCAAATAATCATATGAAAAGATGGGCAACATCATTAGTCATTGGGGGAATACAAATTAAAACTATGAGATAGAACTACACACTCAAAAGAAAGGCTGAAAAAAAACCTGACAGCACAAAGTGCCAACAAGCATAAGGAACAACTGGAACTCTCACATGTTGCTGATGGGAGATGGTATAATCACTTTGGAAAATAGTTTGCATGTTTCTTATAAAGTTAAAAATATATATAACCCAGCAATCCTCATTCATAGATATTTAGCCAAAATAAACCAAAACATGTTCACACAAAGACTTGTACACAAATATTTATAGCAGCTTTATTAATAACAACAACCATAAATGTCCATCAACAGGTAATTGGATAAAAATCAACGTACATCCACACAGTGGAATACTACCTGGGAATAAAAAGTAATAGACTACTAATACAGGCAAAAACATGTAAAAAATGAAAAATATCATATTGCAAAGACTACAAACTGTTTGATTCCATTTACTTGAATTTCTGAGAAAGAAAAAAACTATATAGACAGAAATCAGGTCAGTGATGTTAGAGGCTGGGGTGAGGGTATGGGATTGAGAGGGCTACAAAGGAAATTCAGGTGTAATAATTGTGGTTACACAACGATATGTATTTGTCAAAATGATGTCTTTTCTTAAATCTACTTTTTCTAATTGTTACTAGGACCTAAAGATATCTTAGATTTTATACTATTATTTTAATTTCTTTAATAGTTATATCTATTTAGTTTTTCTATTTTGAGTAGTCAATTTTGTAAAAGACGTCAACTTTTTCTATAAATTTTCAGAATGGCATTGGCATAAAGTTACTCTTGATATTCTTTTATTATTTTTTTCATCTCTACTGAATCAGTAATTACATCTCCTTTTTCAGAACTAATACTTTGTATTTGTCTATTTGTATCTGAATTGAATTTACCAGAGGCTTGTTTCATTAAGCTTCTCAAAAGCCTGGTTTTTGTTTTATTTCATTATCTTTTATTGTTTCTTTGTTCTTTTTAATGAATTTTTACTCTTGTCTCTACTATTTATTTCTGTTACTTTATTGGGCTTGCTCTGTGTTCTTCTATAGTATCTTCTCTAGATAAATAAATATCAATCACTCAATATTTTTCTTTTGTGATTATAATGATGAGTAATTGTCTCATGTTTGAAAAATGTACAGAGAATTTAACAAATACTAAGTTTCTACCACCTGTATAAAAACTAAGATGCTATGGAAACAATTCTATTCCCTCCTAGCCCTTCATACTCAGAAGTAACCACTATCTTGATTTTAGAGGCTATCATGCCTATATATATTTTATATTTTTATTATGTATGTATACTCCCACAAACAATATATCATAATATAGTATTACTATGTATGGATGATTTTAAACTATAAATGGAATCACACTGTAGATATCCTTCTAAAATGTGGGGGCAGTTTTTTGGCTCAACATTAAGTTGTTGAGATTTAAGTAAGTAAACTTGGTTTTAGTTTGTTCATTTAACTGATATATAGTATTCACTCATTCATTCTTTATTTGAATATACACAATTTGTCTTCTTTCCCATTAATGAATATTTAGGTTGAGTTCCAATTTTTTGCAATAATAAGTAATGCTGCAACAAACAAACATGCTTGTAAATTCTGTGTCTTTTGTATCTTTAATAATTTTAATAATACCTATTTTTAAATATTTTACGAATTTCTCTGGTAACCAAAGTTCTTGGTGTTTTAATCCTCTTTTTGTTATTTATATATTTATCTATCTATCCATTTATCTATCTAAACATTTATATAACACTCACAATGCCTTAGACGCTTAAACAAATATAAAATTATTTAATATTGTTTTGTCTTTCGGTGCTCACATGTTTCCTTGTATGTTTTATAATTGCTGATTATGGATTCATCCATAATCTCGCTCACTCTGTGAAACTTCTATGGCAAGGGAAATGGAAGTACTCCTCCACAGGAGTCTTGCTTTACTCCTGCCAGGTATACAAAGAGTAACAGCATTGGCTTAGGATCAGTTTATATCTTAATTTTTCAATTTGGGTTTCATGGAGAAATCAGAAAGAATAGCTTTGGATCCTACATTTGCATAAAGCACAAAATAGAGATTTTGATTTCTCAAGGATAATATTTTTCACCCAGAGCAAAGCGTAGACGTGCTTCCTTCTCTCTTAATGTTGACATGATTTTTTTCCAGAGAATCTTATCTCTACAGATCAACTCTTCAAGCATCCTGGCTCCATTCCAATTCCCTGCCGTATTCAGACCCAAGACTGCATCTCCTCTCCCTGAATTTGACTAAAAGTTTAATTACTGGATCTAATAACACACTCAACCCTCCTTCTCCCAGGGAAGCTATGCCATGAGCTCACATGACTTCCTTCTTCTTTAGAGTTTCATTTATGTTTCTGGCATTTGATGATTTTCCTTTCTTTCCTATAGGATCAGCCATGCACTCTGTTACAATTTAGCTAGAGTTTCTGAGGAGTTATACTACTCTGGTCAGCCTCTACTAATTGATCAGAATGATCTTTGAAAATATAAATCAAATTTCATCTCTCCCCTGTCTGACACCTTCCAAAGAACTGATTCCAGCCTGATGGCAAACTAAAATCATCAGAGCAAGTTCCAGCTATACAGGCATATCTCAGAGATATTATGGGTTTAGTTCCAAACTACTGTAATAAAGTGAATATTTCAATAAAGCAAGTCACATGAATTTTCTGGTTTCCCAGTACATATGAAAGCTGTGTTTACACTATATTGTAGTCTACTAAGTGTGCAATAGCATTATGTCTAAAAAAAACAATGTGCATACATTAATTTAACAATACTTTATTGCTAAAAAAAAATCCTATCATCTGAGTCTTCAGTAAGTCATCTTTCTGCAATGGTAACATCAAAGATCACTGATCACAGATCACCAAAACAAATATAATAATGATGAAAAAGTTTGAAATATTGTGAGAGTTACCACAATGTAACTCAGAGACACAAAGTGAGTAAACGCTGTTGGAAAAATGGTGCCAATAGCCTTGATTGACACAGGGTTGCCTGCATCAATTTGTAAAAAAATAAATAAATAAAGCAACATCTGTGAGGCACAATAAAGTGAAGCACAATAAAACAAGGAGTGCCCTACTACATTAAGAATAATAAGCCCATATCTGGGCTCAATGGGAAAGAGTCATGATCCATTAGAAACGTCAGCCCAGGCACAGGAAGCAGAGTGGCAGCTTGCACACCAGAGACCTCCTAACCCTGTTTGGTCTGTCCTTTTTCACAGAGATAAACTGAGGCACAGAGAAGTTCAGTGATTTGCCCAAAGTCACACAGCTGGAAGATATGTTTAGCCCTTTTATTCTACAGATAGTTTACTTCACTTTAATTCTGTTGCTAAAGATAATCATGATTTATATAAGCTAAAGTCAGATTCTAATTAATTCCAAATATCTAGGCCCCAGAGACTTTTCTCAGTATTGACAAAAGAAAGATGAACAAGAAATGGTCCCTGCCCTTGAGGAGTCCACACTCTAGCAAGCTTTAAATAAGGACAAGGGAAAATAAGAGCTACAGCAGCTGAATATACATGGTGGTCCGGAAAAAAACAGAAGCAGTAGCTGAGCTCATTGCGGAGGTCAGGGAGGTGATGTTTAATCTATGCAAAATCTATTCAGGTTTGTTTGGTCGTACATCTAGTCCAGGGGTGGAATAAGAAAATGTTCTATTTTTAACTCTGTATTCGTTCATGTCATTCCATAAATATTTACTTAAATATTTGCTGAGTTCTCTCCTCATATCAGGTTCCTCATGGCAAAAGCCAAGGGAGAAGAATGACTGGGGAAAAAAGCTACCCTTGAAACAGGGGGTGGTGACAAGACAACTTCTCCCAAGGTTATAGGCACGAGGCAAAGCCAGGCTGACAATGGAAAAAATATAAGGTTTGGAAAATTTGGCTCCCAAGCACATCGGAGTCCCAGGAGACTTGTGGCATATCCTCTTTCCCTATGAAAACATGATTTTAGGGAAAATACATATTATATTAGTCAGTGTTCCTCGGAGAAACAGAATAGGAGAACTAGAGAGAGAAACAATAAGATAACTATCTATATACAGATATATCTGTAGATGTATATAGACAAAGATATTTACAGATATATGTCTTACTGGTTAGATCCTCAGGAAATATATGTATTTATTTAAAGATATATATAATGATACATAATGATTTATAATGACATACACACGAGTCTGAGAAGTACCAAGATCTTCAGTCACCAAGCTGGAGACCCAGAGAATTGATAGTGTAAGTTCCAGTCCATCCAAGTCCAAAGACAGAAGTTTCAGTCAAGGACAATCGTATAGACAGAGCAAATTCTCCCTTTCTCAGCTTTTTGTGTCCTATTCTGGTCTCCGAGAGATTGGATAAGGGTCACCCACATTGGGGAAGGCAATCTGCTTTAATCAATCTACTGATTCAAATGTTAACCTCATCCAGAAACATCCCTTACCCCAGACACATCCAGAAATAAAGTGTGACCAAATATCTGTGTACCCAATGGCCCAGTCAAGTTGACACAAAATTAACTATCACACATATATTATATCTACCATTTATATCTAAGTGTGAATATAAGTTTGAAAATGTAACTCTCTCAGAAGTAACTAAGTTTAAATTTTATGATAAATAAAATATTTCCATAGACTTGATATTTTAATGTTAAGGGAAGTGTGAGTATTTGGGGGAGAGTAAGGAGTAAGGGCTTTACCATGTTGCTGTTCTACCTATTCCACTAGGACCACCCCTGCACACAACATCCAGAATAGTCAATATATGCTCACTGGTTGGAAGATGTTTTGCATTCTTCTTGTGCCCCCTTGAGAACCCCCTCAGCCCCACGTCTTCTCCCAGTCACTGTGGCAGGGACTGGGTCCCCCTAGGCTGTGGTCATCCGTGTGCAGGTGGCAACAGACCATCGTCTCCCCCGGGCCTGCACTGGGCACATCTCAGTTCTTGCTTGGGGCACCCACTTGAGTCCACTCTGTGCTTAATTAACACCCATGACCTGGAAATGCAAGGAAGGAAACCCCATGGGACCTCTTTTGATCAACAGGGACCTGGAGCCATTGGGTAGATGCTTCCCGCTTTGGTCCTTTGGGCAGACAGTTCTCAGGCACATTTTATAAAGCTCTTCAGAAAGTCCTAGCAGAATCAACCACCAGTTGCCCATAGCGGTAGCCAACTCAATAATCCATCATTTTGTTGGCTTTCCCTTCTTCCCTTCTCATTCTCCTGACCTGTACTCCCTAGAATCTCACTCCCAAATAAACTACGTTGAATGGAAAGCCTTTGTCTCAGGTTCTGATTTCTGTGGAACTCAGACTATGACCATCGGGTTTTGTTATTTTATTCTGCCCTTAAAAGTCTTTCTAATAAGTCGGAAGTTGCAGTTACATTCTGTGACTAATCTAAAAATTCAACAGGAGTCCCAAAATGTCACCATGACTTCTTTCAAGATGCAGCCACTTAAAATTAGCTGGTCAAAGAATCAGAACTAACCCCAGAGATAAACCTGCACTTGCTTTGCAGAAAAATATTGAAGGCTCTTAAAAGCTATTTTCAAGTCTAATTTCCCAAGGTTTCTGATTGCAGACCAGTCTGTCAGCAAGACTGCCTGTGTCATTAATGCTTCATTTTATTTTATTTATTTTGTCCAAAACACAGAAAAGTCAGTGATACCATTCATCATGACTGCCAGAAGCCTGTATCAGTAAAGTCACCCACTACTTGTAAGGAGGTAACACTTAGCCAAGCATTACTCATCACTTCATATAGGGGGGTCTGTGTTAATGGGGCCAGAAAGAAGGCAACTATGAGTTCTCAGCAACCCCCTCCATGGAGACACCCTGCCAGGCAATGTGACGATGGCCATTGCGCAGCATAGGTGTGTTGTTGGCACTCAAGCCCCTTTTACTTAATCCAAGAGAACAGGGCCAACCCCCTGCATGTCACTGGTACCCTAAATCTAGTTAACACACTTAGGGGGAATTCACCATATCACATACAGCTTCTCTAAGGCAAGGTTAGGTGTGTGGACCTGAGTTTGGTTTACACTATTTCAGATTCCTTGGATTCAAGAGTCAGGTTCTTGTGCAATTCTTCTGTGAAAGACAGCACTATTTAGTCAAAGATCGGCAGCCCAAAAGGTCTGCATTCCTAGGCTGGCCTGCCTGCAGTCAGCTCGGCACCACCACCACTCCCTTCCAAGGCCGGGAGCTGCATTTTCCAGAATCCCGTTTGCTATATAGTTCCAGGTAAGTTTGCCAATGAAAGAAACACATGTGAATCTTACTCTCACAGCCCACAGAGTTCTGACCAATACACCAATCTCTTGCTCAGAATTCCTAGACCCTACTACACACTGAGAGAGGGACAGGAGCCATTATGTGAATGACATCATCTTGAGTTACTCAAAAATAGTTCTTGCTCACAATCAACAATTCCCCCAAGGGGCCCAAAATAACTGGACAGGTTTCTTTCACTACGAGTTGGTTTCCTAATTTCGGGTGTTTATACCAGCGCTTTTGACCCTCTTTCTAGTTTGAGAGTCTCCTTATTAGCATCCCAGAGCCCTTACCATCAGTCCCAAAGGCCTGTTCACCAAATCTTCACACCAGTAGAACCTCTGATGGCTGGCCTCCCTAGGCCAGAATTCCTTAAGTGCATGTGCAGAAGAGAACACACAACTTAAAAGACATGCTGCTATCCTGGAGGAATTTCAGCCCTTAAATGGTTGAACAGTGACATCTCCCAGCGATGCGGGAGCCATTGTCAGATTCATGGCCAAGGTGGCCAGGGCTTGGTGAAGGGGTGGATTGTAATGACCATAGGCTGGGGTGACTGCTCTGGTGTCTGAGAAAAGGAAGAAGAGCTGCTTCGGGGCCCCATCCCAGTGCCTTCCATTTGGGGCTGGTCTCATACAAGTTTCTCAGTCAATTTTTCCTGCAGCCACTGAATGTCTCATGTGCTCTTTACTGTGAAAATGTGGCAGCTCCGTGACTATATCCATCAGAATCTGCATCCACCCGCCAGTAACAGAGGCCGGAAAGGACAGGGGCTTGTACAAGGCTGACGTCTGGGGCAGAGTCACCAGAGACCCAGGCTCCTGCCAACTTTCTTCTCCACAGCCTTCTGCCTGTGGCGCCCATTCTCAAAGTCGCCTTGTCATTCCAGATGGCTGCTAGAGTCCTGACCATCACATTGTGGTCCAGGGAAGAAGCAAAAGGAGAAGGGGTAAAAGGCACAAAGGGCATGTACTACCTGTAAGTCTTCTTCTTCAGGGACTTCCCTGAAGTCCCACCCAAAAGCCTCTGCTTATACCTCATTGGCACCCCTGGCTGCAAAGAGGCCAGAAAGGGTGGTCATGCAGCCAGATGCATTGGTGCCTGAAAGAACACCAAATCTCTGTCACCAAGGAAGGAGGAGGACATGGACAGGAGACAGGCCGCCAGGAGTCTCTGCCCCAGGGGTCAAGAGCAGGTGGGTGCTGGAGGCAAACCTGACTCTGAAGCCAAGTAACTGAGTTTCACTTGGCCTCCCAGAACCCAGCTCATCCATCTGCAAGATGGGAATGATAACAAAGCAACCTCAAGAGGTGATTAAACGAGGTGAGCACCTGGGGTGGTCCCTACAGCACTAGGCATGCACTTAATGCAGGGAAGTCAGCACCTTCATCAGTCTGGACTCGGCAGGTGACCCGAAACAGTTTTCCTCTCTTTCCTGTCCTGCATCGACCTGGCCAGCTGTTCCCACAGCTTCCTGTCCACTTCCGGGTATGAAACACTCCAGTCTTGCTCAGTCCAATTCAATCTGGTTCAAAACTCTCAGTATGTATGTATGCATATATATAATCGAATCATTTTGCTGTTAACACCTGAAACTAACTTGCAAATCAGCTACACTTCAATAAAAAATTAAATTAAGAAAAAAAAAAACCCTCTCATCTCTATTTAAGCTCCCCCACCCCACCCCACCCCACCCTATGGCAGAGGCTGTCAGCGGGGCTCTCAGCACTCATCATTCTAGCACATGCTGGGGGCCACCCACAAGCACCCACGGCCTGAGGACTTCCCCGCTGTGCACAGGACGCCACCAGATGTGGGACCAGCCCGCAGTGAGTGACATTGGGAGCTGTAGGGTGAATCCCCGCATGACCCTTGGTGGACAGCTCTGAAGTGGGATTAGCCGCGTGGCTCACAGTAGGAACCGCTAAACATGACACCGTCGATTGGTTTCCTTCCCTTGATAGTCTCAGTTCCCACTTGCTTAGCAGCTTCCTGGGACCACTGGTCAAGGCAAGTACTCACACTGAATCCCCGCCCGCCTCGTCTTATCCAGGCCAGGCAGTGGGGAGGTGCCAGCACAGGCCAGAACACCCGGCTCTCATTTCCCGCGTTCCTCCTGTGCTCCGGCTCCTCCTGTGATGAGCAGGGAGAGGAAGGCAGAGGTTTTTCCCCTCGCTGAGGCTGCTGGGCCCTCTCTGCCCCATCTAACCCCGTCAGCGCATGTGTGTCTTGTAGGGTTTCATGGGGAGGATGTCGAGCAGCCGCTGTGCTGTTCCCTGATGTGAGCGATGCCCTCTATCTGACCTCTGTCAATAACCCCTCAGTCCCCCCACCCCCATACACCTTCCACACAGCCTCTCCAAGCCAAAGCCCAAAGCCCCTCATTGGCAAGCAGTCTCCTCGGATGAGGACCGCTGAGAAAAGCCAGCCCGCCTGCCTCTGCAGCATCCACTGGGCCCCGCGGAAGCTCATGCATCTTTGCTGCATCAGTGGTGCAAAGTGCCTGTAACCCTACTACCCCCTTTCACTGCACCTGCCAGAACAGGCTTCTCTGCCAGCTTCTCACCTTCAGAATCTGTAGACAAGGATCTGGCTCCAGTCTCTGCACTGCTGTACATTCCCAAATTCCCAGGGATGCTCAGTGGGCCGTACATGAATTCTTCCACTGGCAGCCCCAGAGGACCCACAGGTTTCATCAGCTCAGCAAGTGCCCTGCTGTGGAGTGAGGTGTTGGCCTCCTTCTCTCTATACAGAGTTTGCTTAGTGTCACCCACCATGTGAAGCCCCCAGGGAAGAGGGGAACAAAAATGATGCATCACCTCCACCCGACTGGTGACTCAGGACTCCCACAGGTTCCTCAGATCTACCTCATCACTCCGGGGAGGGGAGTGCGGTGGTGAAGGTGGCTGGAGCATTTCTGCCACCTCTTAGTAAGCCCTGGGGAACCAGTCTGCTGGCAACTTTGCTGCTCTCGGGGCTACGGAAGTTCTCATTGCCAATCGTCCAGAGCTTGAGGCTTTAATCAGAGTTGTGAGGTAACAGGGTAAGCCCCACCCAATGTCCCACAATTCTATCTGTTATTATTATTGTGATCGTGATTTTCCCAGCTACACTGAGCACATTTAATTCCCAGTGTCCCTCTTCCAGGCAGTCCTCCTGGCTTAGGCACTTGCGGAAACATGGTCACTTGCTTTATACCTTAGTAGCGCCACACCCTAATTTCCTGATATTCCCCAGAGCCTTACTTGGCTTTCAAGCCTGAGGTTTCCAACCCTGACTGGCACTAGAGATCCCTGTGGTCTGGCCAGAAGAGGGGGCCTGGAATCAAGTTCTAAGAAGTTGTTCCAGTGACATCACCTTGAAGTGTGTGTGTGTGTGTGTGTGTTCGCACGCGTGTTTATATCTACTCATATGTATGCATGGAGATGATCCTGGGAATCTGTAATGGGAAGGGAACTGGGTGATTGGGGGATGAAAGTGCAAGGTTTATATTTCTAAGAGCCAGCGCCGTGCTAAGCATTATATATATATAATACGTATACATATAATATGTATAATACATATAGTACTTCACTTACTTTCATAACAACTCTCTGCAGTAGGTGTTATTACTATGCTTATTTTACAGATGAGGAAACTTTGTTCTAATCCTTTAAGCTTGCATTACCTACTTAAATAAATGATTGCAGGGGTAGCAGACAGATGGATGGACAGATTTAAACTTCTCCAGGCGAACCTATTTCACATCCCCAGTTGAAACCCTCTGCTCTGAAGTTACTAGTCCCACCTCAATAAGTGCCAAGACTTTCCAGAAGACTCCTGAGGGGGTGGAGCTGGAGGTGAGAGACCCCCTTGGCCGTGGCCTCCACCCACCTGCACTTAGAGCTGAACTGTAAGAGACTCAGCAGTAATGAGGCCTGGACTGGTGGCTGGAGTTAGCACATTATGGTCTCCGTCTCAATAAATCACTGTCTCCCTGACAAACGGCTCGGGGGTGAGATCTGAGTCACTCTGTACAATGCTTAAGAGGCGACAGTGCCACCAAACATGGTTTGAAGGTGTCAGATGAGCTCATGTGCATGTTAATGGGCTGTGGGAGTGGCTGGGAGGGGCCCCACTCCTCTGTAACTTGGTTTCCTCACAGGAATGAGGAAAGCACTTGTACATTAAGGTGACTTTACTTGATTATAGCTGAAAACAAATGAGATCACGCCTGTAAACTCCTTTGAGATCCTCAAAGAGAGTGAAATACTCTCTGGTTCGTGAGTAATTCCAAGCTTGCAGGGCACGCAAACTCTTTACCCTCTAATCTGGTCTGCCTTCAGAGCCACCCACAGAAGCAGATGCATGAAGTCAGCACATGGTTTCTCTTGCCCGGAAATAAGCATCACTCACTTGAGTCTGATGGGGAAAGGGAGGCTCTATTACTTCAAGGGCCACTGGGAGTGACTATGCAACCTTCAGTATCTCCATCGACATTTCTGGACTCGGGGTTGTCCTCCTGCCTCTCTCTGCATCTGGCAGCTCCACTTGCCTCTGTTCTGACCCAGTTCTGAGCAAGGTCTTCCATCGAGGGGCAAGGCGACTGAGAACCTAAAGCAGCAAATTGACATCCCATCCTCAGTGCCCGCAGCATCTCAACAAGTCATTGGCTGGCTGAGGTCCGGGCACCAAACCTGGGCCATCCACAGATGGAATGGAAAGACCTCCTTAGACCTAGTAAGCCAATCACACACCCAGTCCCAGAGCCCGGGACAGGGGTGTCTGTCCCACTCAATCACAGGGGCCAGGCGGGTGGGAAAGAGTCCATTGAAGAAATGCAGTGTGGCCCCAGGGACTGTGATGAGCTGTGTGTAGAATCATAAAATGGTAGGAATACAAGAAATTTTGGAGAACATCTCATTCCATGCTCTTCTTTTACTGGGGATGAAGCTGAGTCCCAGGGAGGCCACCCTGGACACTGCAACAGAGCTGGGTCAGGCACCTGCCAGCTCTCTTGTCTCCAGGGCCACAAGAACAGTGCTGGCAGACCCCAAAGATGGGAAGCATGCACCCTGCCCGCCCAGCTGCCCTGAGAGCACTTTTTTAAAATTCTCTCAGAAATTATAAGAGATTGAATATCCTGGCTATAGTTTTGCAAAAACCCTGATCATTGGGAGAAAATGGATAAAAGGTGCACAGAATCCCTCTGTATTCTTTCTTACAAATACATAGGAATCAACAATTATCTTCCTAAAAATATTCATCAAAAATGTGTGAGAGGCGTTTTTAAATGGATGAAATTGTGTGTCTAGTCAAGACAGTGCTTGCTGTGCTTAGCTCATCAAACCACCCTCTGAACCAGAAAGGGAAATATAGAACTATGACAGAAGTATTAAAATACATACATATGTGTGGCACAGCCCCACTAAAAAGCAAAGTAAACATCTCCCTGGGTAAGATCAGAAGTGGAGCACACTCAGCCGTAAGGGGATGGGAGGAGGGCTTTGCTGAAGTCGTGGGTCCATCGCACTCTGGGGCTAGGGGTGGGCGGAGGCGGCTGGGAACTCAGTCCCATGTAGGAACAGGGACCAGACTGCCTCAGGTTAGGACAGGGGACAAGGGGGCTGGATGAGGCTTCTCTCATCCTTGGTGGGTCATAATTCTACACCCACAGCGCTGGTGTGGATAACAAAATACTGACTGGAGAGCTGGAGAAGAAGAGACAATTCACAGCCACAACACCAGGCAGGATGAGAGGTCAAAGAGGCCAAGTAAAAGCTGGTTCCAAACTGCCTGATCGGGAGGGATGAACACAGGGGAGAGAAAATAAACACACACACACACACACACACACTTCCCTTCCTTCTCCTTCTCTGCTTCCCCTTGTTGCCAGTTTCTACTCTTTACCAAGCAGACAAAATTCAGTCCATCCAAGACGGCCAGCAGTCCTGTCCTCTGAGGTTAAAAACAATGGAAGGTTCTTCTGTCACTGCCCCGGGCACCTCTATAACTCTTCCTCTGAGAAATCCTTTAGGAAAAGAGATGCTAAAAGGTCCTCGGAATTTCCAAACTGCTATTTTTCTTCAGAAGTTAATTGGCCTGGCCCTCCTGCCCCCACGTACTCAAAGGCCACAGAAGGGCACAAGGAAACATCCCCCAAAGTCTCTTGGATTCAGTGCCTCCTTAAGAGTTTCATCACAAAGAATGTGCTTCATTTGCATTGTGTGTCCCAAATTTATTTCCCCATAAGGCAAAGCAGGAGTTTTGTCCTTATCTGAAAAAAAAAAAAAAATGAGCAAGTATAAGAACAGAGAGTCAAGAGCTTTCGCTGAGGTCACACAGCCAGTCATACTCAAAGCCCTCTGGGAGCAGAATCTCCTGCCCAGCGTGCTTTCCCCTATGCCTTAAGGCCGCCTTTTGACACTATGAATATGGAGTATCAAAGAGAAAGCTACAACCCGTTTTCCGTAAATTCCAGCTAAAGTCAAGAAAATATCAACTGTTCAGTACAACGGAATTAGAGGATACTTTGGTTTCACACTGCTTAGCACAACTCTAAGATTCAGATAATCATTACGTTAAAAAAAAATTCATGAACTATGAATTGGAAGTGATCTGGGACATATAATCTAAAGCCTTCACTTCTCAGATAGGAAAACTGAGATACAACGGAGGGAAAGGATTTGATCTAGTCGGGGGTAGAGCCCAGGGCTCATAACCATGGCACCTAGCGTTTACTGAGCACTCACCTCGTACTTGGTACTGAGCTATCGATGTGCGACCAGTACCTGACCTGACACAGCTGCATGCAGCAGATACCATGAAACACATCCCTGTCTTACAGATAAAGATGCAGAGGTTGAGGGAGGTCAGGTAGCTAGCTCACAGCCACACAGTTGGTGAGTAGCAGTATCTAGAGTTGAGGCCAAGTCAGGCTAATTTCAAAGACCACTGTGAAGGACCACTGTCAAGACCATGCTGCCAAGACCACACTAAGTTCAATCTAGCCTTTCTCAGTCGTCATGTGACTATAGGAAGTATTCTGCATGAGAAAGATTTCATTTTGTGCCCTGGTTCTGCCACTTCCTACCAGACAGCTACTTTACCTTTAGCTACTTAACCTCTTTGAAATTCAGTTTCTTCATCTGTGAAATGAGCATTATAACAGCACCTAGCTTGCCGAGTTATTGTAAGGACTGAGATAACCTATGGAAATCACCTACCCCACCTCTTGCCATAGAAGATAAAGTTTGTTCCCTCGTTTACTGATTAAATGTGTGTGTGTGCGTGTGTGGGTGTGCATCCCTCATGTGGTAAGCAGCTTCCAAAATAGCTCCCAATGATCCTTACCTCCTGATATTCATATCCTTGTGTATTCTTCCCCCAAACTGTATCAGAGTCAGTCTCTGTGACCAACAGCACATGGCAGGAGTGATGTATGTCTTTTCCAAGAATAGGTTATAAAAGACTATGACTCCATCTTGGTCGGTCTATCTATCTATCTATCTACCTATCTACCTCTCTATCCATCAAGTCACTTGGGGATGCCAGCAGCCACGTGAGCAAGCTTGGAAAGGGATCCTCCAGCCCCAGTCCAGCATTCAGATGACGGCAGACCCAGCAGACAGCATCACCACAACCTCATGAGAAAACCTCAGCCAAAACCATCTGAATAAGCCTGGATCCCTGACTTACTACTCACTCTGGATTCCTGATTTCAGAAGACTTGGGAAATAATAAATGTTTGTTGACATAAAACTGCTACGTTTTGAAGTTATTTGTTATGCAGAAATAGATAGCTAATGCACCTTCACTTGATGTGGGCAGGGATGGGGGTGTAGGATGTCTGTAGGGTTGTGATGATAGGTCTTTTGGAGCCTCAGGCTGAGCCCAGAGGAATTATTGCAGGCCTGGCCAAGGTTCTTCAGAGACCCATAACTGCTTGATTAAGATTTGTCCCACTTAACCCTCCACATACATACATCTTCCCCTTGGCCTGCTTCACAGGGTCTGCATTTAGAAGCTCCTTTTAATTGTCTTGAAACAGAATCCCGTTCCAAGCCATCAAGCAACAAAAACAAAGGTGTTTGTTGTAGGAGGAAATAAAAACATTCTTTTCAATTACACGTCAGCTGTGGAGAAGAACATGAAAGCATTTTGCAAGTTTTCTTGAACTCAGGCTTCTGTTTTGATTTTTCAAAGTGCAAATCAGCATCCAAGCCCAAACCTTGGGGTGGCAGAAAAATCTAATTAGATGGCGGGATGTTTTACATACATTTGTTTCTTTCTGTTATTTTTTTTAAGGCTGACAGGATCACCCATCTGCTTAAAATATAATTGAGTGGGGAAGTGAGAAGGAAAAAAAAAAAAAAACCTAGTCTGAAAATTTAATTCCAAACCAGGAGCCTGCTGATACTGACCTTGAATTAGGGGTTCTTTGTAAGCCAGAGATGACTGTTTATTAGTGAGAAGATGGCACCATCAGCTTCCAGCCTATGATAGTCATGAAGAACACTGACAAATACTCTGATCCTACTCCTTTTGGGCACAAGGGAGGATTGCAATTGCAATTCTCTCTGCCCTTTAAAGTGATGCAGGGCCATGTGACTTGCTCTAGCCAAGAAAATCTGAGCAGAGATGATGTGAGCCACTTTCAAGTGGAACCTTTAAGAAAGAGCACACCATTCTCTTCCCTCTGCTACAGAGATCATAGAAGCTATTGAGATGGCACAACAGCCTGGCTCTCTGACCCCTGATGATCAGAGCATCTCAGCTAGCCCATACTGGACATATAATAGGACAAATTAATGCATATTTGTTCAATTAAGCTACTGAGATTTGGGGAGGAGGTGTTTGTTACACACCATTATTCAGCCTAACTGACTAATACACAGACTTTGAAACTAAGTCTATGACTTGTTCAGTCTTTATTCATTCAGTGAACATTTACCAAGCCCTAAGTCTGTACTAAACATCTGGTTAGATCCTGGTGGCAGCACCTAGGACCGTATCAGGAGCCCAGCATTTGTACAATAAATATTTCTTGAATAAATAATCGTAATAATTACTATTATCAGCATAATGCTTGGTGTATAATAAGTGTCCAGGAGAAGCCTGGACAGCTGCATGTCAATCAATGAAGTTAGAATACTCCCTCAAACCACACACAAAAATAAACTCAAAATGGCTTAAAGACTTAAATATAAGACATGATACCATAAATCTCCTAGAAGAGAACATAGACAAAACATTCTCTGACATAACTCATAGCAGTGTTATCTACCAAGGCAATAGAAATAAAAGCAAAAATAAACAAATAGATCCTAATTAAACTTATAAGCTTTTGCATAACAAAAGAAACCATAAACAAAACAGGAAGATGATTTACAGACTGGGAGAAAATATTGGCAAATGATGCAACTGACAAGGGCTTAACTCCCAGACTATAAAAACAGCTCATATAACTCAGTAACAAAACAAACAAACAAACAACCCAATCCAAAAATGGACAGACATTTCTCTGATGACATACAGATGCCCATTAGGCACATAAAAATGCTCAATATTGCTAATTATCAGAGACATGAAAATCAAAACTATAATGAGGTATTCCCTCACATCTGTTAGAATGGCCATCATTAAAAAGTCTACAAATGATAAATTCTGGACAACGTGTGAAGAAAAGGGAATCCTCCTACACCATTGGTGAAAACATAATTTGGTGCAGCCACTATGGAAAACAGTGTGGAGATTCCTTAAAAAACTAAAAATTGACTTACCGTACAATCCAGAAATCCCACTCCTGGGCATATAACTACAGAAAACTCTAACTCAAAAAGATATATGCACCCCAATGTTCACAGCAACAGTACTTATAATAGACAAGACATGGAAACAACCTAAACATCCATCAACAGATGTTTAGATAAAGAAGATGTGGTGTATATGTATGTGTGTGTATACACACACATACACACACACACACACACACACACACACACACACACAGTGGAATACTACTCAGCCATAAAAAAGAATGAAATAATGACATTTGCCGCAACATGAATGCACCTAGAGATTATTATACTAAGTGAAGTAAATCAGGCAGAGAAAGACAAATACAATATGATATCATTTATATGTGGAATCTAAAAAAAAATGACACAAATGAACTTATTTTGCAAAACAGAAACAGACTCACAGACATAGAAAACAAACTTATAGTTACCAAAGGGGAAGGGGAGGGACGGATAAATTAGGAGTTTGGGATTAACAGATACTACTATATATAAAGCAGATAAATAACAAGGTCCTACTGTATAGCACAGAGAACTATATTCAATATCTTGTAATAACCTATAATGAAAAAGAATATATATATGTATAACTGAATCACTATGCTGTACACCAGAAAGTAACACAGTATTGTAAATAAACTATACTTCAATAAAAAAAGTGCCCAAGAAGTGACAAACACACTTAATTTTTTCAACAACCCTAGAAGAGGAATACTACCACTGTGTTCACTCTCACATTTAAGAAACAGGTTTAAATAGGTTAAGTCTCTTACTATAAGTTATACAACCAATAAATTGCACAACTAGCCTTTAAACCTAGGCTATCTCTAAATCCATAGGTTGTGCTCTTAAACTTAAGCCATCTCTAAACAAGTGAATGCATAAAGGAGAATAAGGATGATATATCTGTCTTTGAAGGTTTTACTACAGTGGAGAGACTGATACGCACAGTTACAAGTAATCTGAGCCTGGCAGAACTGGGAAGGTTTTACCAAGAAAGTGACATTTGAGCTGGGTATTGAAGGAGAAGTTCAGACAAACTAACTGACAAGGAGGAGAGGGCACTCCTGGCTAAGAGAATGGAATTTTCAAGGGCGTAGTCGGCAGTGCCACCACCAGGAAATAGGTCCACATTACACGAATGAGAAGTCCCCCTCTGCCACTCGCTATGATCTGTAACTGGTCTGAGAATGTCCTCAGTTGTGACAAAGTAGCCAGCAGTGGGGGGAGGAAAGTAGGCACCCTGCTGACTGCCTTCCTCTCAAGGCCACCATCCATTTATGAGTGACTATTAAGCCTCTTCACCGAGCCTGGCACAGTGGTGGCCCTGGGGCTATAACAATGAACAGCTGGGCCTTGCAGATCTGAGCTATAGGCTTCAGAGTCCGGTCCGCATCTCAGATAAGCTGCACAGGCCAGACAGGGCTCAAAAAGAAATCCTCACCAGCTGAATGACCTTTGGGAGGATTTTGAACAAGTAGCCAAATCCCTGGGACTGAAGTTCACCCACTTCTCCGGCAGCCTTTGTCCAGATGGGCAGTCACCATGTCAGGTTGCTTAACTGGACCTTGGAGTGTCCAAGAGAGGTTAGGTCAGCAGATGCCTTAACCACAGACATGCTCACTTCCCTTGTCTTTTCTGGCCTGTGGGTGCTTCTGTCCCTATTGCACTAGCAATGATGGGAATTTATAAAAAATCCTGGCAGCATAATATGGGAGCAGAGGTGTTTGAAGGATGGCCTAAAGGGCTTCAGAAAATTGCAAGTGGATCAAGTTTCCCAGAAGCTCATGTCCGCTTGGCTCTGCTTCAAACACCACTAAATTCCTGCCAGAATTAACAAGAAAGATTCCTCAAAATCTCTTTTACTCAGGGTGTGCAAGGCAAGAATTAGATTCATCACGTACACCCTATCTTACTGTCTATCTCTTTCTCCTTTCTGTGGATTGAGCTGGCTCAGGCATGCTCTGCCTGGCTGCCGAGGGATAGGCTAGGTGGACTTAAAATCTGCATCAGCAGCACCAAAAGGTCAATGTTGCAGACCTCCAACTGACTGGACTGACCCCTCAGAAACAGACCAATTTGCCAAAAATCAGCTCATCAAATGCTAACTTGCAACATGATCAGTTTTCCAAAAGACTAATGAACAGCAAGAAAAATTCACCAAATTAGAATTTTTTAAAAAACTAGATGCTTCTGCCTCATACTCTGCCCCTGCCTTTCGAATATTTGCCTTAAAATTTCCACCAAAATAATCAATCAATTGGATACTCAGTGAACTGGTCATTGGGTGAACTGATTTTCTGTTAACTGATCATTGACAAATTGACCTTTAGGAGCCCCCTCATTCGGTACAGACGCAGGCTTCTGCACAGCTTCACCCTCCCCCATTCAGAATTTGAGAGCACCTGTCAAAAAAGTTTCCATCATCTTGATCTACCTAGCTGGAAGGTCTTTGTGTCTGAATATGGGAGAGCAGTCATCATCCCCCACAGAGATGCAACATCCCTCCCCAGCATGAGATGGAAGCTTTAGTGTTGAAAACTTGCCTGCTGCTTGTTTACTTAAATTTGGGCACTTTCTCTGACCTTGCTGGAAAGTCATTACCAAAGAGCAGGCTCCTGGCAGATACGCACGTTACAAGTGACACGCTTTCAAAATACGTCGTGTAAATCAGATATTGCCATAAAATGGGAATTGCAGCCACAAATTGCGTCCTTATTACAACAGTGTCTGATAGACAAGGCGCTGTTGACACTATATAACAGGTGGCCTGAGAAGTAGAAAGTGACACGTGGAGCATGAAAGACAATTATTTTTCAGTCCACAATGGACATCAGAGAACACTCCATCAAAGCTGGAAAGATTCTTACGGCCATATCCAAGCCCTGCGTTTTACAGATGAGGAGGCTGAGGCTTGTGAGGGGATGAGACCTGCCAGAGGTCACTTGAATGGAGCCTATCTTGACACAGGCCCCCAGGAGGAGATTCCATGGCTCCGTCCACTTTGCTTACTGACCCTGTCAAGACAGGAAATCTCAGTGGGGTCTTTTCCACAACAGGGTCCGGGGGACATTCTGGGGAAGACAAGGCAGGAGACACAGGGTCCTTGCTGTAGAAACTCACGTCTGGGTGCAGACGAGAGACCAAGCATAAGCCTTGCCTCTGTGACCTTCAGAAAGTCACTCAATCTCACTGAGTTTCCAATTCTTAGTTTGCAAGATGAACTTGATTTCACCTACCTGTCTCACAAAGGTATCGTGAGAAATCAAATGAGACTTTCTAGGTAAGATAATTAAGTAAAGCATTTGACCTCTCAAGAGCCAAATTCATGCCATCTGTGCCAATCTCAACAAAAGGGCCAACACTGTGTCATCACAGCTCAGGATCAGACCAATGAGGTCACTGTACTCATTGGTTGTGTCCTCCAGCCATGCCCCGATGTGTCTCCCCAGAACCTGTGTGGCTCTACCCCCTCAGGCACCCCCAGTAACATGATCATTCTATCCCCTAATTTAGAGTTACTTCCAATTCCTAAGAACTTCTGATTCCAGAATTTGGAATTCTAAGGGAATTCAGTGGCCCATGCACACAATTCTAAACCTCTGCCACCACTAATCCCATCTCCCAGAATGTAAGCTGCCTGAGGGTTGGCACTTTGGTCCCTCATTTCACAAGCTCTAGATATTAATGGAGCCCTTACTTTATGCCAGACTATAGACTAGGCATTGTCGATGCCACAAGGCACAAGGAACAAAACAGACAAACTCCTGCTTTAATGATCTAAGACATGAAATTAAGAAGCAGGAAAGTAGAGAAAAAAAAAGAGAATAAAGTAGAAAAGACAACCATGATGATGTCAGAGAGTGACAGATTTGCTGAAGGGAATACGAATGGTTGATATGCCTGACTGGGTACTTGGCACATGATCAGATGGTGTTCAGCCGCTATGCACGGATGCAACTGTCCTAGTTGTTCATGGCTAACATCTATTTGGATTAACTAGTGATTGTGCCATCTCTGCAGTTAGAAATGTTTAATGCCACTGCTGCCGTGTGGTGTACAATCAGAGAGTCAAAAAAGTGTCTTTGAAAGCACGGTATTGAGCCAGATCTGAATCATGAGAAGTTCATAGGGAAGAGTGCTCCAGGAGAGAGGACCAGCATGTGCAAAAGTCCTGTGGCAGGAAGAAGCCTGGAGTAAGAGAGAACCAGAAAGAAGGCTGCTGGGGAGACTAGAGGGCAGTAATCACCCAGGTTGGTGAGGTGGGCACAAACCATGTACAGAATTTGGGTGTTATTCTAAGTGTGATGGGATCTGGGTTTTCTTTTTCTTTTTTTAATAGAGGTACTGGGGATTAAACCCAGTACCACATGTGTGCTAATTATGTGTTCTACCACTGAGCTATTACCCCCACACACACTCCCACATTGTCATTTTTAAAAGAGCACCCTGGCTGCTTTCATAGAGAGGCCACTGTGTATCCTCAGTGTCTGGAATCATGTCTACCACACGGCAGGTGCTGAATAACCAACTACCAAATCAAAGAACAAACACACCTGTACGTTCTCAGGTGCTGAATGAGGCCATCCCCCATCTGAGCTTAGCTTTTTTCTAAATCCTCTCTCTGTGGCCACTACTGAGCAAAAGTGAAATGTTCTCCCAGATTTTAGCTGCTGGTGGTGCTTGAGCTGTTGCCATGACCCTCAGCTTAGATGGCAGTCCCAAAACAGGCTCGGGGCCCCACACATCAGGGATTCTTGCTGAGCCCCCTGTGCTGCTTCCAGGTGGAGATGAGCACCTCAGATCTTTCTCACTCACAAATCTTAGCACATAGAAGCCCATACTGAGGAGCTCCCATTTTTCAGTGGGTCTCTCTGCTCTAACGGAAAAATTGGGTTGTCATTCAAGAAAAGTCCTGTTTGGCATTACCATTAGCACCTCTGACTTTGCAATCTGGGGTTTGTATGTGGTTTTCTCATTTTGCAGATTGTATTGTTGCTTGTCAACTGTGTTTTTCATGGCTTCTCTGAAGTAACTTTTCTTTTCTTCCCTCTCACCCCGCCCCATCCCTTCTCAACATTCCAGAGGGAAGCCATCTTGCCAGCTCAGTGGAAAGCCCCCCGAGGGGAGGAAGGGAGTGCACAGAAGTCCACATTGAGGCCTTTAGAAGGTCTAGTGTCATCTGTGGTGATACCCACACCAAAGTCTCCACATGGAAGTTTACAGCAGGTTTTTATTCATAATTGCCAAAACTTGGAAGCAACCAAGATGTCCTTCAGTAAATGAATGGCCAAATAAATTGTGGTACATCCAGACAATGGAATATTATTCACTGCTAAAAAAGAAAAGAAATGAAATGAAATGAGCTATCAAATCATGAAAAGACAGAGGAATCTTAAATGTATATTACTAAGTGAAATAAGCCAATCTGAAAAGGCTACATACTGCCTGATTCCAGCTATATAATGTCCTGGAAAGGGCAAAACTATGAAGAGAGTAAAAAGATTAGTGGTTGCCAAGGGTTAGGGAGGAGGAATGATAGATGAATAGGGGGAAGGTTTGTTGGGGCAGGGAAACTATTCTGAATAATAATATAATGGTGGATACATGCCATTATACATTTGTCCAAACCTATAGAATGTACAACAGCAAGAGTGAACTCTGATGTAAACTGCAGACTTTGAGTGATAACGATGTGTCAGTGTAGGTTTATCAAATGTAGCTCTCTGGTACAGAATGTGGACAGTGGGAGAGGCTGTATGGGATAGGGGTTATACAGAAACTCTCACTACTTTGTACGGAATTTTGCTGTGAACTTAAAACTGCTCTAAAAAATTTAAGTTTATTAATTTAAAAAAAAATAGGACCACAAAGAGAATACTGTTTGTAATGCTAGGGATCCTGAATGCCACTTCTTATAGTGACCCCCACCCATTCAGACCCTTGTGTGGTGGCCTAGGTCCAAACAGGTCAGTCTGCTTTGGCCCAGGATACAGTGACTGAGAAGAGCTGGTCCTCATCTAGAATCAGGCACTTTGTTCTGATTGCCCACTCTTACAGTACAATTCCAGACTATTTTGCTTTTCTCTAAGTCCATAAAACAACAGCATTAAGATAATGTGGCTATGTTAGGAAAACATAACAACTCCTTAAAAACGAGATAGTCTCATTCTTGTTTTAAGAAACAGCCTTAATGACAGGATTTTTTTAAAATTAGCTTCAGTGCTCCAAGTCATCAGATTATATCTAAATTTTATGGCAATAGAGTCACCATCTCCTCTTGTATAGAACAGAAAGTTTCAATATTTAAGAACCTCATGCTATTCAAGCACCACCACCATCATCATCACCATCATCCCTAACATTTTAGAGCATTTATTATGTGCCAGGTGCAGTGCCAAGCATTTTGTGTATATTATCTCATTTAATCCTCATAACAGCTCTATGATGTAGCTAATACTATTATAAGTAACTTGCCTAAAGTCACACACTTTGTGGGAAAGTGATGAAGCTAGGATTAGAACCCAGTCAGTCCAATTCCAGAAGAAATATTCTTAACTGTGGAATCCTATTGGTTTATGATTTATGAGTCCAGGCCAAACTGAAAGCATCAATGTTTGCCTTCCCAGAACCAGGGGAAGGTCCTGCTGGGAGCTCACTCAGGGTTCTTCAATCTGAGCACCCCTTTACATTCTAACAAAAATTTCGGAATATCAGGAAACACACAGATTGAATCACACACATGACCTCGAGCTTACTTATGCCTGTTGGAGGTGAAAAACCCATCCGTGTCAGCTAAACAGAGAGAAGATGGAAGACATATCTGTTTATTTTGATAAATGTAAATGAATTCTATTACTTGTCAAAATGTTATCAGGACCCCAATGAAATGAGCTCTGTTTTTTTTTTCTTTTTCCCTTTCAGGGTGAAGGGAATGAAGAGGGAGAGAAATGAATGTGCAAGACAGATTGCTTTGACTTGAAATGAAAACAAACAACTTTGGGGGGAAAAAAAGGCTTTCATTATTTTGGAGACCTTGGCATCCTTGCAGATACATTCATGAATTAATCATTAAAATCCTGAAATGTGGAATAAATCATGTGGTTTTCAAGGCCAGCCCACAATACAGGGGGCCTCGAACACTTATTAAGACAAGGCACTCTAAGTTGCTACTGCCTAGAATGCCTTTTCTCCAAGAATAAAGAAGATGAGGTGAGTGTGTGCGTGTGCGTGTGTGTGTGTAAGGCAGCCCCAGGGTCCCAGACTGGAACTGTGTGCAAGCCAGCTCCAACTGTGTGTCACCACATATTAGCACTATTTAATATCTGCTAATGGAATGTCTGTGTCTGCCATTGACAGCAGGATCAAAAGAGTGCCATGCAGCTTTTAAATTATTAGCACTAATTAGGCAACTCAAAGAGGAGGAGGGCAAAGAGACCAGAGAATGCATTAGAAGGAAAGCAAGGGGATCACTCCCTACCTCGTACTGTCAAGATCGAGGTACCAAACAGCCAATTAGTGCGGAAGACCCTTCCAGAGCAAGGAGAGAATGAGCAGGCCTGCCCGGATAGAAGCAGGATGGCTTCATTACAGTGACTCCCTAATTAAAATGTAAGGGTTGCTGATGATTGCAAAATTAAATAAGGTGGCAGCCATTAGGAGCCAGCTATCCAGGAAGTTTCTGGGCTCTGTTACTAAAGCTTCCTCCATGGCCTTCTCTCTGGACCTCCCGCAAGGACGACTTGGAGCTGTCCGTGGTCCTGACAAATGTCTGCCTTCAAACAGGCCTGTTAGAGCAAAAGTGCTTTCAGGGGCCTTTTCTCCTAATCATCCTGTGGCCCCTTTACCAGTCCTGAGAACCACTCTGATTTTCTTTGTAACTCACTTTTAAACCAGTCAGAAAAAAAAAAAAAGAAGATGGGGAGGTGGAGTGGAAAAGCCACCAAAGCATAATTAACTCCCAATTACTGCATTCTCAAAATAAAGTTGCGGAAGCTCAGGTTGACTCCTGCTAGTGTAAACTTTATCCCTCTTCTGTTTCACCCGCCAGAAGGAAACTTTGCTTCCTTAAGACCTTGACTGGGGGCTAATCTCAGGTTTGCCACAAAAGCTAATGCCACTGAGCACAAAGCTATATCTATTCAGAAATATTTGCAGGTGTGAGACGGTAACAGCATGGTGGACCAGATATACCAGTCCCAGACCAGGAAAGAAGCATCCTTTTGTATCAGAGGCTGAGGGTAAGGAATTCCTGGGGAAGTCATGCTTATTTTCTTGGACCTTTAGGAATGACATGATTTTAATTTGATCCCCTCAGGCTTTTTTCTCTTCTCTATTCCTTCTCTTTATCGTCTCCTGTTTCCTTTCTTTCTCTACTATTTATTCTCTCTCCTTTCTTCCCTGACTTCTCTCTTACACTTTTACTTCCTCTTCTTTTTCTTTCTCCCAGCTCTCTTCCTTCTCTGTCTCTATTTCTCCCTTCTTTCATGCCCCTGTGTCCCACTATCATACTACCACTATAGCTAGAACAAGCATGAAGTTTTCATTCACTTACTGTTTGATTTTTATCTATAGACTCCTTGGCTTAGCTCATTTTTATTAGAATGGCCCAAATTACCATTTGCTTTGCCAGAAATCTTGAACAAAGGCTAGAATGATATTTGAGAGGAGATTTTTTTAACATTTTTATTGATTTATAATCATTTTACAATGTTGTGTCAAATTCCAGTGTTCAGCACAATTTTTCAGTCATTCATGGACATATACACACTCATTGTCACATTTTTTTCTCTGTGAGTTATCATAACATTTTGTGTATATTTCCCTGTGCTATACAGTGTCATCTTGTTTATCTATTCTACAATTTTGAAATCCCAGTCTATCCCTTCCCACCCTCCACCCCCCAGCAATCACAAGTCTGTATTCTCTGTCTATGAGTCTATTTCTGTCCTGTATTTACACTTTGTTTTTGTTTGTTTGTTTGTTTTTGTTTTTGTTTTTTTAGATTCCACATATGAGCGACCTCATATGGTATTTTTCTTTCTCTTTCTGGCTTACTTCACTTAGAATGACATTCTCCAGGAGCATCCATGTTGCTGCAAATGGCATTATGTTGTCGGTTTTTATGGCTGAGTAGTATTCCACTGTATAAATATACCACATCTTCTTTAGCCAGTCACCTGTTTATAGACATTTAGGCTGTTTCCATGTTTTGGCTATTGTAAATAGTGCTGCTATCAACATTGGGGTGCAGGTGTCATCCTGAAGTAGTGTTCCTTCTGGATACAAGCCCAGGAGTGGGATTCCTGGGTCATATGGTAAGTCTATTCCTAGTCTTTTGAGGAATCTCCACACTGTTTTCCATAGTGGCTGCACCAAACTGCATTCCCACCAGCAGTGTAGGAGGGTTCCCCTTTCTCCACAGCCTCTCCAGCATTTGTCATTTGTGGATTTTTGAATGACGGCCATTCTGACTGGTGTGAGGTGATACCTCATTGTAGTTTTGATTTGCATTTCTCTGATAATTAGTGATATTGAGCATTTTTTCATGTGCCTTTTGATCATTTGTATGTCTTCCTTGGAGAATTGCTTGTTTAGGTCTTCTGCCCATTTTTGGATTGGGTTGTTTATTTTTTTCTTATTGAGTCGTATGAGCTGCTTATATATTCTGGAGATCAAGCATTTGTTGGTTTCATTTGCAAAAATTTTCTCCCATTCCGTAGGTTGTCTTCTTGTTTTACTTATGGTTTCCTTTCCTGTGCAGAAGCTTGTAAGTTTCATTAGGTCCCATTTGTTTATTCTTGTTTTTATTTCTTCTAGGAGAAAATTTTTGAAATGTATGTCAGATAATGTTTTGCCTATGTTTTCCTCTAGGAGGTTTATTGTATCTTGTCTTATGTTTAAGTCTTTGATCCATTTTGAGTTGATTTTTGTGTATGGTGTAAGGGAGTGTTCTAGCTTCATTGTTTTACATGCTGCTGTCCAGTTTTCCCAACACCATTTGCTGAAGAGACTGTCTTTATTCCATTGTATATTCTTGTCTCCTTTGTCGAAGATGAGTTGACCAAAAGTTTATGGGTTCATTTCTGGGCTCTCTATTCTGTTCCATTGGTCTATATGTCTGTTTTGGTACCAATACCATGCTGTCTTGATGACTGTAGCTCTATAGTATTGTCTGAAGTCTGGGAGAGTTATTCCTCCAGCCTCTTTCTTTCTCTTCAGTAATGCTTTGGCAATTCTAGGTCTTTGATGGTTCCATATAAATTTTATTATGATTTGTTCTAGTTCTGTGAAATATGTCCTGGGTAATTTGATAGGGATTGCATTAAAACTGTAGATTGCCTTGGGCAGTGTGACCATTTTAACAATATTGATTCTTCCAATCCAAGAGCATGGAATATCTTTCCATTTTTTAAAGTTTTCTTTAATTTCCTTCATCAATGGTTTATAGTTTTCTGTATATAATTCTTTCACCTCCTTGGTTAGATTTATTCCCAGATATTTTATTACTTTGGGTGCTATTTTAAAGGGGATTGTTTCTTTTCTTTCTTTTTCTGTTGATTCATCGTTAGTGTAAAGAAATGCAACTGATTTTTGAACGTTAATTTTGTAACCTGCTACCTTGCTGAATTCTTCGATCAGCTCTAGTAGCTTTTGTGTGGACCTTTTAGGGTTTCCTATATATAGTAACATGTCATCAGCATATAATGACACTTTTACCTCTTCTTTTCCAATTTGGATCCCTTTTATTTCTTTCTCTTGCCTGACTGCTGTGGCTAGGACTTCCAGGACTATGTTGAATAGGAGTGGTGATAGTGGGTATCTTTGTCTTGTCCCAGATTTTAGTGGGAAGCTTTTGAGTTTTTCACCATTGAGTACTATGCTGGCTGTAGGTTTGTCATATATAGCTTTTATTATGTTGAGATATGTTCCCTCTATACCCACTTTGGCGAGAGCTTTTATCATAAATGGGTGTTGAATTTTATCAAATGCTTTTTCTGCATCGATTGAGATGATCATGTGGTTTTTGTCCTTTCTCTTGTTGACGTGATGTATTACACTGATTGATTTGCGTATGTTGAACCAGCCTTGTGTCCCTGGGATGAACCCCACTTGGTCATGATGTATAATCTTTTTTATGTGTTGTTGGATTCTATTTGCTAAAATTTTGGTGAGGATTTTGGCGTCTATGTTCATCAGTGATATTGGTCTATAATTCTCTTTTTTTGTAGTGTCTTTGCCTGGTTTTGGTATCAGGGTGATGGTGGCTACATAGAATGAGTTTGGGAGTATTCCCTCCTTTTCAATCATCTGGAATAGTTTGAGAAGGACTGGTATGAGTTCTTCTTTGTATGTTTGGTAGAATTCCCCGGTGAAGCCATCCAGTCCGGGACTTTTATTTGTAGGGAGGTTTTTAATTCCTATTTCTATTTCCTTTCTAGTGATCAGATTGTTCAAGTGTTCAGATTCTTCTTGATTCAGTCTTGGTGGGCAGTATGTTTCCAGAAACTTGTCCATCTCCTCTAGGTTATCCAGTTTGGTTCCATATAGTTTTTCATAATATTCTCGTATGATATTCTGTATTTCTATTTTGTTTGTTGTAATTTCTCCATTTTCCCTTCTTATTTTGCTAATTTGTGCTCTCTCTTCTTTCTTCTTTGTGAGTTTGGCCAGAGGTTTGTCGATTTTATTTACTTTTTCAAAAAACCAGCTTTTGGTTTGGTTGATTTTTTCTATGGTCTTGTTAATCTCTATTGTATCTAATTCCTCTCTGATCTTTATTATTTCCTTCCTTCTGCTGCTTTTTGGGGCTTTTTGTTCTTCTTTTTCTAATTCATTCAGGTGGTGGGTTAAATTGTTTATTTGAGATTGTTCTTCTTTTTTGAGGGAGGCCTGTATCGCTATAAACTTCCGTCTTAGCACTGCCTTTGCTGTGTCCCATAGGTTTTGAGTGGTTGTGTGAAAGGAGATTTAGATCCTCAAGAGCCCTGACAGAAAATAGGTGTATGAGTTACTGTGGGCCTGGCTGCAGTAACAAATAGATCCAATCATATAATGATTAAACACAGTAGAATTTTATTTCTACTAGATAAAATAGAAATAAGTAGTATATTTTATTTCTGATAAATAAAACAGCACAGTCCAGGCCAAGGAGTGTGTTCTTCTCCTCACAGTTATTCAAAGATGTAAGCTAAGAGTGGCTTTGACATCTTCAATGGCTGCCAGAAAGGGAAACAAGGAAAGAGTAGGGGTGGAAGATTTGGGGTTGGGGATTGGGAGGGCAGACCTGGGATGCCACACACCACTTCCACTCATGCTCCATTGGCCAGAAATCAGTCACATGACCACATATTAACGTGAGGGATACTGGGAATTGTATTAAACCATGTGCCATAATGAGAAAACTGATATTGGTGACCATTTAGCAGTCTCTGCCAAATGAAAGAAGGAACAAGTAGTGAGAAAAGAGTCATAGACAAAGAAGGAAACACTAAACCAAGACTTATATGCACACAGCAGAAGAGAAGCAAGTCTTACAAAGAATTCATCCTGGAAAAGGGTGGTGAACAGAACTACATAACCAGAGGGCCATTTCTGCTCAATCAGGGTGCTCTTAAGGGTATAGGATCCAGTTTCAGAACTAGTAAGATATGGAGTGAAATCCATATATGCCTCTTTCTAAGTATGTGACCTTGAACAAGTCATTTCCATGTGTTTTAATTTCATCATCTGTAAAATGGGAAAAAAGTATAGCTTATTCTATATGGTGTCCCTGAGGATTCCACAATATAAAAGAAGCTAAATTCTTAGCATGATGCCTAGCACATAGTAAGTATGCAATAGATGGTAACTGTTGATACTGCTACCATGTTAACCACTGCTGCCATATTATTGTTCTTACAGTTTCTTCTTTCTGTCATGGATACTCCCTACTCATTTTCCCATCTAATCTGAGTCCCATCTTCTCCATGAAATCTTTCCCTTATATATGGTTCCCAATGACTTGCTTAAAATCTATGCCACCCAATTCAGCACCTTATTAAAGTTTAATATCCACCCACTATGAATTCATAGTTGGTCCATTAGGAATGTAAGTCCATGAGGTTCAGGATATTATTTATATTGTTTCTTTGCTGTATCCCAGAACCTAGTACAGTGTCTGGCATATAATAGGTGTTCAACTATTATTATTGTTAAATGAATATTCAATGAATATGAAATACACTAATGTAAAAGAGCCTGATGCATACCCTTTACAGACACAGAATCATATTGCTTTGAGGTTATTCACTAATTTTCCATGTTTCCATGTCAGTTAGTCTTGTCTTCCTGATGAAATTGAATTCACAGTAGCCAGAGTGATCATTTTAAAATGTAAATTGTATCCTTTCAGTCCTCGGTTCTACCCTCTCCAATGACTTCTCATCACCCTTAGAATAAAACCCAAACTCCTCAATGCAGCCTATAAAGCCCTACAAGACCTGGCCCTATCACCTTCTCTCTCCTTTTATCCCACTTCCTTCTCCATCGCTACCCTCAAGCCCCATAGACCTTCTTTCTATTCCTTTAATACACCAAGGTTGTTCTCATCTCACAGACTTTGGACTAATTATCCTCTACTCCAGAGATACTTTTCCCAAGCTTATTCTCAAGGCTGAGTCCCCTCCAACCCCATCATTCAGGATTTGGCTCAAACATTATCTTTTCAGAGAGGACTTCTCTGGCAATACTGTGTAAATTCTCCTTCCATCAGTCACTTACTGTCTGGGGTTAAATTATTCAGGAAATAGACTCAGAGTTGGAGATCTGTTTGCAGGTTTATGGGGACACCCTTGGAACCAGCACTTGTTGTAGGTGAAGGAAGAAACAAGAACTGATCAGAGGGAAGACACATTCACAACAAAGGCCTCAAGTGATCTCACTGGTAGTCCCAGAGCTGAACCAAGGGGGCCAGCTTTGTACCTCAGCACTGCAGAGTGGATGCAGGTTACCCTCCTGAAGGAGACATGACCTTGGGAAAGGCAGCTCTCCCACAGAGGGCAGTTTTCAGAGAGTGATTCCATTTAGAGCTGTCAGCCACCAATACTCCCAGCAACTATGAAATGAGCACCCTACTCTGGGAACAAGACATCCAAGCCCACAATGCCCAGAGTCGCTGAATAAGTGTCTCAGCTTTGAAGGGAGAGATCTGGGTAGCACATCACAAACCCCGCTACACAGTCTGTCACACAAAACCCTGCTTCACTTTGCGACCTAGCACGCTTCTCACGTCCTCCATTTATCTCGTGTATTTTCCTGTGTGCTGTCTGTCTCTGGTTCCAGGATGTTCAGTCCCATATCTCAGTGCCTAATACAGTGCCTGCCTCACAGATGACACTCAGTCAATACTGGTTGGGGGCATGGGTGGCTGAGGAACTGAACTGAGTGGCATAGTGACCAAGTCCTCAGAGGTGGGCTGTTTCCTGCTGTTCTTAGAGCACAGAGCAGTGATTCAGAGAATACTTGATTGACTGGCCCATCACCTCTCACAGGTCACTTACGACTCTCCAACTCTCTGAGTGTGAGAGGCCTCCTTAACACAGTCACAGGCTATTTTTAGTCTGCTTCTTTCTCTCTGGTCTATTAAGGTGGAGAGAAGAGGCTGGCTACCTGGGGCTTGCAGTAGCTCTGAAGAAAACCAATCTTCCTCTCTCTGGAAAACCCTAGGAGGTGTCCTCTATACCAGGCTCCAGGGTGACAACCACCCAGGCTGTGTTCGCTGAGAGCCTTGTGATTACATTTTTCGTTTTCTGGCCAGGGGTACCGTGGAAGTGATTACTGAGGTACACAAAGGAGCTGGAGTCTCTCCTCCCTCCCACAGACACACAAACACGAGCCTCTCCCTTTCCTCCGACGGTCCCATTTTCTCTCATTAGACAACTTTCTGGGGCCTTAGGAGATTTCTCCGGTGCAGACTCTAAGGGGCCTCTTCCAGCTAATTAGATTGTGAGCTGAAAGGCTGACTGTGGACTGCTTTAATAATCTTCTGTTCAGGGCTTAACGTGCTCATTTAGTTCAACTACTGGAGAGGAAATTCTTCTTAAAGAGAGACACAGCAAGGAACAGCACATGAGGAAACAGGTTTTCTCCTTGAGACTCTATCAGCGTGAAGGGCAGATGTAATGATGCCCTTCCCAGGGAGGTTCCAGAGGGCTCTGCATGTGGCCTGGAAAGACAACTCTATATCACTGGCTTGTATCCCTTCTCAATTATGAGTCACTGCCATGATTCCCTTCAGAGGGAAGGAAGGAGGGAGGGAGCAACCTTTTTATGGGTGAGGAGAAGCCGCAGAGAGACAGACTAGTGCAATGGCTCTGAAATCAGTGGCCACACCCCTTACTAGCTGTGGGACCTGTCTTGCAAGGATTTGGAACCCCCTGGATTTGAATCCTAGCTTCACTACTTACAGTTCTGTGGCCTTGGACAAGCTCCCTAATTCGATAAGCCTAGGTGTCTTCTTCGGTAAAATAGAGATAATAATATTAATACCTTCTAGGTGTGTTCAGCGCACTCAAATAGAAAATAAATGCAAAGTGCTAAGCACAGTGCCAGGAATTTCCTAAGTGCTTAAAAATGGTAACTACCATTATATTCCTAATCTATACAATGGGGATATTAATAGGATCTGCCTTCTGGGGTTTGCTGTTAAGGTTTAAGTGGGATGATGTACATAGTGATGTGGAGAGTGCCTGGCACTGTTATATGTCTTAGCCTGGGCTTAGCTTCTCATTTTGCTGTGACAAAATACACAGACTGGGTGGCTTTACACAACAGAAATTTATTTTCTCACAGTTCTGGAGGCTGGAAAGTCCAAGATCAAGGTTCCAGCAGGATTCAATTACTGGTGAGGGCTCTCTTCCTGGCTTGCAGATGGCCACCTTCTCTCTGTGCCTCATATGGCAGAGAGAGAGACACACACAGAGACAGAAATAGCAGAGAGAGGCAGACAGAGACAGAGAGAGACAGAGACAGAGATAGAGACAGACAGAGAGAGTGTTAGCTCTTTGGTGTCTCTTTTTATAGGGACATTAATCCTATTAGATCAGGGACACCCCCTTTCTGACTTCATTTAACTTCAATTAAAGACCATCTCTCCAGAAATATTTACATTGGGGTTAGGGCCTCAATATATGAATTTGTATATATGAATACAATTCAGTCCACAGCAGTATGTGCTCACAACAATCTCATTCTGCAGATAAGGAAACATGATACAGAAAACGGTCAAGTAACTTGCCCAACGTCACACAGCTGGTGAGTGACAACACTGTCTCTTTCCCTGCCATTCTCTTGTCCTGCTCCTTGCCTGGATGCAGACTCTTCAGGGCAGGAGCTGTGGCTTACTCCACTTGGCACCCTAGCAGTTTTCTTAGAAGGTAGCACCCATCAAGGCCTCAGGGAATAGAGAATGAGTGAATGAATGGCCTGAATATTTGTTCAGCAGCTGCCTAGACGTTCCAGATAAGCCAGATCTTTTATTCAGCACCCTGGTGTCCATTCTCATGCCATTCTCCATTGGCCTCACAGATGACCACCACAGATGACTTGCATCTTCAGCAGCAAAACCTTCAGCAGACTTCAAACCAACTTGAGTACAGCCACCAATTGGTCTTCCCCCAGCTCCATGTGACCATTTTCACCCACAAACCTGTGCTCTGAGCTGATGAGTGGGGGTAACAGTAATCAGCAGCCACAAAGGAAATGATGTCATAGCTCACTGAGTGCTTGGTATGTTATCAGCCCTGTACCAAACACACCGTATTTATGTGGTGCATTCTATCATTGTCCCTGTCTTGTAAAGAAAAAAACTGAGGATCAGAGAGCCTAGGTTATCCTACTGATATCACACAGCAAGTAAGAAAAGGAGCTGGTATTTGGACATAGTTTCATCTGGCTCCAGGCTCATTCTGTTACCCAAAACTCATAAACTGAAGGACACAGGCTTAAAAGGCCACCAGCTATCTTTTGCTCAAAGTGTGGTGTTTTTTAAAAATTTTTGAGATGAGTTGGGTAAAGAAGTCTGAAGGACTTCCCCAATCTGGCAGCCCTTGGCCTGTGGTTTGAACTAGCCGTCCTCCACCCACCCCAACCTCCATCTCCCCCAAGGGTCCTATTCAAAGTACCAGGTCATTGGCTTCTCAGACGCTGCTGCTAGCAATTGGCACAGCTTTTCCTGAAGACAGATGTGCAACGTGTATCAAAAGCTCACAGCATTTCCCTGAGAGAAGGACCAAAAGTAAAAGCAGAAGGGTTCATGAGCCTGAATGTTCACATCACATTATTCATCAAAAGGGAAGCCCAGAAACAACCTAAATATCCATCCACCTTGGTTTGGTTAAATAAAGTATGGTGTGTCACTCAACAGGAATACCACGCAGCCTTTAAAAAGAGAAAAATGGCTCATTTGCAATGTTACTCTTTACAGCATTATTTGAGAGAGCAAACATTGAGGAAAATATTCAAATGTCTATAGTGACTGGTTAAGTAAATTGCAGCATATTCATAGAATGGCTTACTGTAGCGTGGCAAAAAGAAATAAGGAAGTTCTGTACATACTTGGTATAGAAAGTTCTCCCAGAAACATTGTTCAGTGAAAAAGCAAGGTTTATAGTGTAGAGCAATGTTGAGAGTGTGAAACCTTCTGTAGAAAAATAAAAACAGATATGCCTCTCTCCTTGTGTAATCAGGACACACTGGAAAGAGATCCAAGAAATGAACGGTTATTAGTGAGAGGAGTGGTCAGCCAGGGGACAGGGATGAATGAAAGCTCTTCACTGGAAACCTTTTTATTTTTTTAACCATGCAAATGGATTAGTCACAAAATTAAATATTTGAAATTCTCAATCATGTGGTAAAAGAATATTTAACCACACAGGGAAATACTTACACTGTTAAGGGGAAGAAGCAGGTTACAAAAGAGAATGTTTGATCTTGAACAAGTCACATGTCTCTGAACCTCCATTCTCTTATCTATAAAATGACAAAAATGATACCCACCTCACAAGGTTGTGGTGAGGATAAAATGAGATCAGAGTAAGTAAAACATGTTAATAAAACGCGCAGTTAATTCTAAACAACTCCACCCACTTAATGATCCCATAGCAACAACACTGAGCTTACGTATTGTTAAACATGGCTATCTGTAGGTGCTGGGGTGCAGGCAGGTTTTATTTTCTTCTTTGTTCTTTCCTAGATTTTTCAGTTTTACCATAAAAAATATACATTTCTTTTGAATAACAATGGAAATATTATTTGTAAAGTAACAAAACCATAAAGTAACTTTCAAAGCCCTCCCTATCCCTGTTCCAAAGTTACTAGAATGTTCCAGAGGGATCTGGGTAGATGGGTCAGCAGGGTGTGGATGGCATTTATTGAGAAATCAAATCAAGGGACCATCTAAAAGTTCCCCCGGCGGAAACACCCACAGCCAAAGATGCAGACCCCTGAAGGTGGGGATACTGCCTTGGCTCAGAATTTTGCCATTTGCAGCAACATGGATGGACTTGGAGGGTGTTATGCTAAATGAAATAAGTCAGACAAAGACAGACAAATACTGTATGAAATCACTTAACATGTGGAATCTAAAAAGTACAACAAGTACAACAATCTAGTGAATATAACAAAAAAGAGGCAGACGCACAGATACAGAACTAACTAGTGGTTACCAGTGGGGAGAGGGAAGTGGGGAGGGGCAACACAGGGGTAGGGGAGGTACAAGCTATTATGTATAAGCTACAAGAATATATTGTACAACACGGGGAATGTAGCCAATATTTTATAGTAACTATAAATGGAGTAGAACCTTTAAAAATTGTGAATCACTATATTGTACACCTGTAGCTTATATAGTATTGTACATCAACCATATTTCAATAGAAAAAAATTTTAATGCACCTTCAGACCCCAAACATGCAAAAACTCACTATCACTAACCCTTATTGAGACTTGAGCGCTGACCAGTGCTGCTCTAAAGCTTTAATGCAGTTAGTCCTCACGACAGTCATATGAGGTATTCCCCCACTTACAGATTAAGAAACTGAAGTACAAAGTAGTTCTAGCTTGCCCAAGAGTGAGCAGCAGGTAAGGAACAGAGCCAGGATTTAAACCCTGTCGGTCTAACTCTGGAGCAGGTGTTCTTAATCTCTACAGTCTGCAACGGACAAGGTTCACTGGAGGGTAGACTTCATGATGAAAAGAGATTTTGGTTTTGGTACAAATTGAACATCACTTGATGAAAGATAGATAGGTAGATAGATAGACAGACAGACAGGCAGACAGATGGACAGCAGTCTGGTGCAAAAAGCAAGACATAAAATCCAGATACCATAATTGTGGTTAATCCCAAGTACTACAGGAAGTATAGAAACTGGTTTCCTTGTAAGCTTCACCCACTGGGAATACTGAGGCAGTTTGAATTTCAGGACCAGAATCAGACATTCCCCATCAGAACCCTTCTTAAAATGCCATCAAATACTCATCTAATCCAGCAGCCGGATGCCCACTCCACTTCGGGGCAGCCTGTGCTAACTTTGCACGTCTCTGACTGTGAAAGTCTATAATCCTAGGGTCTTCCAAGGAGACTTTTTCCTGTTGAAACCCTCCACAACACAAAGTCTTGGTCTGTTTGTTAGAATATGGGTATCACTGGTTGGTGTGCTGCTCAGATATCCCTTCTCAGGAGAGGTCACACGCTGAATAAAATGTGGCCCCAGGTCTCTACTCCCTCCCTTTGCAGTTTGACCTAGGGAAATGTACCCGTGCCTTTCAGGTGGCCTTCTGAACTTAAGGGTAGTGGATTGGCAGCCCCTGGCCTTGGTCCAAGGTCCCTACCACACCTCTCCCATGTCTCTTGTTCCATTTTGAGGACATCCTCTCAGCATGAGCTGGTCAGCAGCCGTCGCAGTCACTGGGCTGGTCTTACACTTCATTTTTAAGCCTGTTAAGTTTAATGCTCCCGTGCTTGGTGAAATAGAGGGAACGGCTTCTCCTTGTGGCTGTAATAGTGGTTTTAATCTTCTCTCAGAGCTTCTACCCAGATACACACAGTTCATATTTATTCACTGCCTGCAGTGGATTCCTGAATCAGCTAGCTTCGTTAACTGTGGGGCACTCTCAAAGCAGAGAAGCTGTTCCTAATCACTGACTTCCTGAGTGCCTTTCATGGCAGAATACCACACAGCTCCCTCAATCCACACTGGGAATCAAGAACTCAAGGCATCATCCTTGACCCCCTCCTTCTCTCTGCCCTCCATGGTCCATCCACCATCAAGTTCTATTGGCTTATCTTCCCAAATATATCTCAGATCTATGCATGTGCCTCCAACTGTCCTACCACCCCCAGCCACCACCAGCTCCTCCCTGCACTGCTGCAAACACCTTCTAACTGGTCCCCTGCTTCTTCTCCTGCTCCTGCCCAACCCATGCCACAAATCAGCCTGAGGAGTTTTTTAAATTATACACTGGATCACATCCTATCCATCTCCTGCTTAAGCTCTTCGGTGGTTCCCCCACACACTTAGAATAAAGTCCAAGTTTCTTACCATGATCAACAAGGCCCTGTGTGATCTGACCCAGCCCAGCTGCCTGACCTCCCCAGCTGCCATTTGCCCACATATGTTCCAGTCCAGCCACGCTCTCTGTTGGAGTTCTCCCAGGAGCAGACTTTGAGACAAGGATTTGGGTTCAAGGAGATAATTTGAGAGGTGATCCCAGAAGTGTGAGGGAATGGAAAAAGTGTTAACAGGGACATTAATGAGCAGATTACTTTTGTGGACAACAGGGGCTCAGCTCTCCTGGGGACACACTGCAGACATGCCTCAAAGTGGTCCCCACATGGAGTGAGAAGGCTGGGGAGTTTATCCACCATGTCCTGTCCCTCACTGTTGAGCATTATTCTGGGGACACTGATTCCAGGTATGCTGGTATCCATTCAGGGCTGGGAACACTCTTTATCAAGAAGACACAGGGCCATGCCTGCCTGGATAGACTGAGGGGTCTCTGTTTCTTCAGGACTACTCACTGTGTGGTCCCCAGACCAGTGACATCCACAAAATGTAGCCAGTCTGTGATGAGGAGCTTGGGCCAGAATGTTGACCAACGGCATCATGGCACACACTGCTGGGTTCCACTGAAATTTTCTTCATAGCGAGACTCTCTCACTGACAAAAATAGTGCATTACTCTGCACTCTGGCGCGAGCTCCTTCCCATGCCGTGGCCTGGCACAGGGTCAGAGACCGGCACTTTGAAGAGCCCTGTAAATGATCCCCCATCTGTTGCTAGAACACACTGAGCATACTCCTACCACGTGACCTCTATCCTTGCTTTCCACTGCCTGAAATTGTTTTCCTTCCCAGCTTTCATATGGTTTACATGCTCCCACCTCAGAAAGGCCTCCCTGACTCCCTGTGTATTTTATCCACCAACTCATGATTCTTCATCACAGTACCTATTAATTTTCCTCAAGGGGATCACCACAATCTAGTCTGTTTATTCGTTCACATACTGTTCATCTCCCCACTTGAATATATGTCCCATGGGGGCAGGAAACTGGACTGTCTCCTTTGCCATCACATCACCAGAATCAGGCACAGAGTGAATGGTCAGTAGACACAGAAAGGGTCAATGAATTTCAACCAAAATCAATTCCTATTTCTTTATGGGTTGTCCTCCTCCCATCAGAAGGTGTTTAGTGCTGGCATGCCCTCCCCTTGGTCTCAAGCAGGAACACAGTTCCACCATGCTCACCATTGAGCTCCCACGATAGATCCCGAATTGCAGCTCATCCACTGTGATGTCCACATCTTGACAAGAGGACTCCAGTGTCCGACTCCCCAAGCCCAAGCCTCTTCTCTATCCCTGAAATGTTGTGTACCAACTCTTTTGGAGATAGCCACCTATGTGGTTAAGAGCTTTGGCTTGAAAGCTAGACACGCTTAGCTTCAGCCTCCAGCCCTGCCACTCACTCACTGTGAGACCTTGGGCAAATGTCTTCATCTCAGTGAGCCTCCATTTTCTCATCAGGGTTGCTGTAAGGATTAAAGTAGATCCCTTGTACAGAGCAGGGTTTCTCAACCTGGGCACTGTTGACATTTTAAGCCAGGTAATTCTTTGTTAGGGTGGAGAATGGGCGTGCTGTCCTATACACTGTAGGATGTGTAACAGCATCCCTGGTCTCTAGCCACGAGATACCAGTAGCAATGCTTTGGTGCCCCTCAGCATCATGTGACAACCAAATATGTGTCCAGACACTGTCAAATTCACTCTGGGGGTCATGATATCACTGCCAGTTGATAGCCACTGGCATGGTCCTTAACAGAATGCCTGATGAGTTTATTACACTATGTATCTCAGGCTCCTTACTTGTGAAACAGGGGCCTAATTCATAGATTGGTGTGAGGGGCAAATGAGATAATATGTATAAAGAAGTTAGCAGGGTATCTTGTATATGCAAGTGCTTTTAAAACAAAAAGCTACTGTGTGAGGTGATGGATGTGTTAGTTAACTTGATAGGGGTAATCATCTCCCATTTCACAATGTACACATACATTGAATCATTACATTGTAAATCATTTTAAAAAATCACATTGTGCAACTTAAATATATACAATTTTTATTTGTCCATCGCAGCTCAATAAAGCTAGGGGAATGAAAGAACTAAAAACATGCTATCTTTCATAAAGGAAAATAAATAAACCAAAAAGCTATTTTTATCATTAAAGTTTAATGACTGGTTGCAATTATCGCTATTTGTTTTGGAGTCCTCCTTTAATCACTCTTCTGAGTTCAAACCAATCACCCACATAGTTTTCCCAGAAAGCCTTACTGTTCATAGTATCCCCCAGAACTGAAGTCTTTCTAATCCCCAGATACCCTGGAGCTTCCCAGGTGTCAAGATATCTGCTCATCCTCCCAAGCCAGTGGGGCTCGCTGTGTTGGGAGCCACATGCTGTGTTCTACCCACCTTTAGAGCATTTGGTTATTTCAACTTGGCCACTTAGAACTGAGAACTTCAAATGAGTCAGACTAGTAAAGATTGGTGGTTGAGCTCCCAGAATACCATGATTTTTCCTGTCCAGTTAAACCTTCATTAGGAAGGCCCACCTTGGACATCATACCCAGCTCCAATTATTTTGAAAGGCATGGTGGTGAATGAGGTCAATGCAGTATTCGAGGGTGCTGAGCTCTCCTTTACATTCTCCTAGGGGCCCAAAGAATGAGCTGTAAACTCTCAATGAAGCAAGAGACTGTGATCAGTCCTAAGAAAGAGTCACCAGGGAAATGTATCTTTTAAAAGGAAAAGGAGGGAAATGGTGCCCTCCCCTCTTCCTTGGAGACCTTCAACGAGAATTGGGCATGTCAGATTTCCATGTGCTAAAGGAAGGGCTGGTACCACTGATCTCTGTAGGTCCTTCCCAGTTCCAGGGTTCTAAGCGGCTTCTCTTCCGCTACCCTGCTTTTCCTCAGGTTCTGCGCATGGAGAGGATCACACTTCTTGCTCTCTAGCCTGATCGGGCACCCAGCCCATCCTCTATCTGATTCAGCTGGTCCTTCTGCAAAGTTGAACCCTCCCAACCGTGGCTAGCTGCTGCCATGGCTATGGAGGGGATGGGAATGCCTTGCCTCTCAAATACCAAATTCTAGGTTCATTCATTCAATCAAGCAATGTTTCCTAAGTTCCTGTGCTGTGTCTGGTGCCTTGCAGGCATCAGAATTTCCAGAATGAAACTTCCATTAATGCTACCCTCAAAGATTTCATAACCTAGTAGATTTAGAGGTTTCACTGTTTACATGCCGATTTATGTGACTATGAATGTATAGACGCATTTTTATTTTAATCATTCCTGATGGAAACCTTTCTAAGATTCATATAAATGTCACTATGTCTTAAATGGAGCAGGTAGCTTAGCACAGTCTACCTTTTGCCTGAAGCTCCAAGGCTGTGATTGCAAGCCCCAAATGCTATATGACCCAGTGATGCAGAGCGGCCCTCCACAGTCCCAACTGTGATTTTTATTGTACTCTTATTGTTCCTTTCTCTGTTGCACTCACAAGCAGCAAGATTCTGCCTGCTCCCAACAAGCCACGATGTTCAGCAAGCACATGTAATGAGGCAGCATCTTGACAGCAATTCTTCCTCATCCTCTGGCTCTCCAGACGTGCCCTGGATACCCTCCTGTATCCATGGCCTCTGGGCAGTGGGAACTATAATTATTCCCATTTTATAGGTGAGGAATTGAATCTCGGGTAAGTTAAGTGACTTTCCTGAGGTCACTGTAGCAGAACCGGAACTCAAACCCAGACTGACTGATTCCCAAGATCAAAGCCCTGTCCACTCTGCTATACTACTGGGAGCCCATCACCTCAGCTGAGATGATCAGAGAGCTGCTTGGCTCTATCTGAATCTAGATAGTTATAAGCTTTAAAACAATCGTGCTTGGATACCCCACAGGTATTTTCTGAGTCTATAGTGCTGTCAGGGATGTGAAAGAGTGTATCAAGCCCTTGAGAAGCCTACAGTCTGCCTGGGAACAAGGGCAGGATGCAGCAATGGGACATCACCAGGCAGCCCATAAGGAAAGTGCTGGAAGAGTTCAGAATAAATGGTTCGGCAGAGCAACCTCAACTCAAGGTTCTGCTGTCTACCAGGGGTAAGCTGTCAGCCCCAATTCAGAACACCTAAAAGAGGAGTGGGAGGTATGAGTTCCCTGTCACTGGGGCTGTTCCTGCAGGGAGAGGGGTCCAAGGCGCTATGCTGTGCAGAGACAGGATATATGGCTCCAAAGTTTCTTGCATCCATTCAATAAATGTCAGTTGAACATTTATAACATGCAAGGCCCTGTACTAGTCTGAATACAACAGGTAAAGCCTTAGGGAGCTTGCATTCTAGTGAGGGAGGCAGCCAACAATGAAACAAACCAGATAATTAGAGACAGAAGCAACTGGGAATTAGCTACTTCAGATAGCAAGTGTCAGGGGTGGGGAGGAGGTCAGGGACAATCTTTCCATAGATATGACATGTGAGTGAGAACATGAAAGAATGAGGAGGAACCACATGGAGAGTGTTCCAAGCATATGGAAGAGTAAGTGAGGAGGCTCTGAGGTCCCCCAAGGCCCACTGGATGAAAGCTGTCTTCCCACCAGCAGGCTTTGCAGGGGGAGCTGCCCACGAGGAAGAAATGCTGACAAGAGGGCTGATGGAGAGTGATTAGACAGCTGTCTCTTGTGCGGCTTTGGTGTTAAGACCTGAGAAGGGAAGATGGAAGGAAATGGAAGCTCTAGATAATCTGCTACAACTGGACGACTCTGAATATTTGATGATAAATGTTGATATAATAATTGATAATAATGATGACAAAAACGACCAAGAGACCAGGCAGTCAAGGGGGCAATGCTGTCCTAGGCAAAAGTAGGTGGTCTTTTTTCAGCCTCAAATAAAGGATATGCCTATGACACACCTGAGAAGCCCAGGGGCCAGTCTCACTGCCCACAGGCGGCCAGCCCTTCAGGTGTGAGGGCATTTCTGCTGGTGCTGAGTCACTGCTGGGGTCCCAGGCACTGTGACGCTCACAAGCTGCCCTATTGCTAGAGATGCATGCTGCAGTTGAGCCCTTGTGGCTGGTGGGTAACATGTCTGGGTACCCCCTCAAATGTGAGCACCTTGAGGGCAGAACAAGGTCTAAACCATCCTTGTGTTCCCAGCACCTGCCCTGGTGCCTGGTACATAGTACATGTTCAGTAAGTAGCAGCTGAAGGGAGAGAGAGAAAGATGGAGGACTGGAGGGACAGAAGATAGATCCACTGCCCACCTCCAGTCAGGGCTCGGTACCTAACAGCCGTTCAGTAAATAACTGACTGATGTGCACAGGCAAATGGTAGACTTCAATAAAGTACTCATTCTTGCTGGTGGTAGTTGGATTAGACTTTGAATAACCATTTATGTAAGATACTGATTCTGCATGTCCCAGAACACCTCCCCTGACATTCAGATCAAACAAAAGGGCTTTGCAAAAGCAGAAAGCAGAAGGACCACAATTGAGGCCCAGGTCCAGCCACCTACCAGTTTTGTGATCCTGGGCATATTTTCATAAGTCTCTGTTTCCTACTATGGAAAGTGGGGACAGGTATGCCCATCCCAGAGAAGTGTGGTAGGAATAAAATTGGACACTATTTTTGAAAGCTCTTTGGGGGTTTTGTTTTCAAATCAAAATGCATTTTCTGAGTACCTGCTGCATGTTCATCTTTGAGTGAGGACTGGAGAGAAACATAAGACAGTGCCTGCCCTGGGGGATCCCACAGCCCAGCAGTTAAGACAGATCCTGGAACCGGGATGTGATTGCTAATTATATGTCAGCGTGGCTGGGCCGTGGTACCCAGATATTTGGTCAAACATTATTCTGGATGTTTCTGTGATGGTGTTTTTTGGATAAGATTAACAGTTAAATCAGTGGACTTTGAGTAAAGCAGATTGTGAAATGTGGGTGGCCCTCATCCAATCAGTTGAAGGCCTGAATAGAACAAAGACTGACCTCTTCTTGGGCAAAAAGGAATTCTGCCAGCAGAAGGCTTTTGGACTCAAATTACAACTCTTCCTTAAGACTCCAGCATTTCAGCCTACCTCATCAGATCTTGGACTTGACAAGACTCCATAATCATGTGAACCGATTCCAATAAATAAATAAATAAATAAATAAATAAATAAATAAATAAATAAATAAATGTGTATATATATTTCTCTAAATAAATATGTGTGTATATCTCTAGGGAACTCTGGTTAATACAACAGAAAATAGCACACTAATTGTCTCCCTAAGAATGGTCCTTATGGATCCAATGGCATAGCATCTAGCAGCAACTGCTCCATCTACAGGAGTATGAAGGAGTGCTTCTTGATATTGGAGCAGGACCCTAGAGACTAATTTTCTATTAAGAGATGAGAAAAGCTCTCCCAAGCATCACTCAACAGGACCCTGCTCACTCCCTCTATTTCCTTAGTAGGGTATGGATTTTGATCTGATTCTGTCTCTGTTCTCTTTCCCAGGCCTTTCCAACCTCGTATCTAGCTCAAGTGCCCAGCTGTGTGACCTAGGCAAATCCTCTAACTTCTCTGAGCCTCAGTTTACTCCTTGCTAAAAGCCTACTTTGTGGGGTCTGGAAGGCACCTTATACACTTAAGGACCTTGTATTTCTTGATTGTTATTAAAGTATCTGGTAGATTCATGCCCCAGTGAGTATCAGTAAGTTTCTTCATATTTTTGTCCAAGGATGTAATGGGAAATGGTTTGACATTACAGCATGCACTATTTAAGTTAGCTGTAAGAAAAGACAAATATTTAACAAAATTTAATAATCAAATATGGTGTTATAGAAGATTGTGGAATCTTATATTCTGGAGTTTCAATAAAAACAGAGAAGCTCCTGGGACATCAGTGTGCAAGGGGTAGGAAGGTAGGAAAAAATGGCATCTTGCATCACTCTGAGGGCACAGTTGGATTCAAAACCTAAATGTCTGGACCTAGAATTAGCATCAGAGGAAGGGCAAGTGGGCAGGCTATTCTCTGAGATGGGGAAAGTATTAACTACGGAAGGATGGGAGTCCTCTGACCCACTCTTCCTACTAAACAGAAGAGCAGGAATTAACAGAGATGTCTTCTGCCTGGCCAGAGACCAGGGTCATCCTCGGACACCAGGGATGGCCTTGCAGAGAGCCTCATGCAGTCATTAAATCTATAGAACCTGCCCACAGATTCTTCTTCAGAATCAGGGTGCTCCAGTCAAGGGCACTAACTGGAGACTCATTCATAGCCTGATGCAGGCTGGCCACTCGGGGGATAAACCATGCTGGACCCAGGTTCTTTTTCAATAGCCAGTTTTATCATTCAAAGATGAAGGGAGAATGCCCCATGGACAGAAGAAACCAAATCCCTGCAGAATTCGAACAGCTGCTGCGTTCATTGAGAAGATTAAAAATATACCAGCACATACCTTTTCCCTCTTACGGGGAGCAAGCTACTAACTGGACTACTCTAGGGACGTTCTTTACATCTCAGGCCAAATTAAAGTCCGGACACACATTAGGGAATTGAAAATTTCACACATCTAGAGCCTCAAACTGGGAAATTAGAAAAACAAGCCAAAATTTAAAAAGGATAGAAAGGCAAGCATTCATGCAAGTATTTAGAGCTCAGGGTGGTATTGTGGTAAGACCAGGGGCCTTGTGAGCCTGAGACCTGGATTTGAACTCTGGTTCTACCCCCTTATCAGTTTTGTCATCTTCTCTTTCCGTGCTTAATCTCTCTTTCCCTCACTTTCTTTGTCTATCAAATCTAGTGATACCTACTCTTCAACACTGGGAATATTAAAAAAAAAAATAGTATGTCAGTAGCTAGTGTGCCTGAGACATAGAGAGTTTCCAGTAAACAGTCACAGTTATTGTTAATTCACCAGAAATGGTCCTTTATGCTCCAATTAAAACACACTGGATAACTGTTTAGCAATCCAGACATAAACAGCAATGAGATTATAATCGAAGGAACAACACAGCGTGCATTGTGTCGAACCTCTAATTCCATGCTACCATTTGGTTTAGAATTCAGCATTTCCATCTTTATTTTATGCCCAATGCAGAAATGCCTCAAGTTTATTTACCAACTAGACGCTAATGTGCATTCGAAGGGAAATTAACCTCACCAGGATCCGACTACTGTTGTAAAATGTTAAATAACAAACCACTTAGTGAAAAATTTTTTTTTGCTTTTAAACAAAGATGAGAGAGAGCTTGGAGTTCATAAAATAAGGCAGTCAGATCTATCGTTTGCTCTCTTCAACACATCACTAAAATCGAGGGTCCCCCTCTGTCTTCATTTATCTTAAACTGAACTGAGGCTCCTAAGCTCCTGGAAATGAGACCACAAATGATCAATTACATCTTAGTGCACAAAGTCAAAGGTTAAATGCATTATTGCTCACCACAGGCCCACCCTAACCTCAAGATTAATGCCATAGACAAAAAGGAAATATATAGTTAAGCCTGTGAAGGTATCAGCTCAAGTCTCCAAAGAATTACAAAAGGGATATGATGACCCCTACTGGTAGGAAGAAGAACAGCCAGCCTGCTTTGGGCACCTGGAGAGCTGCAGGCACCCAGGGTCCCACAGGAGCACGTTTCAGACTGAGGCTCACACTGAGCAGGAGCATCTTCTCGTGTAGGCCGGGGATGCATTTATATCTGCAAAACAGAGTCTGAGTGAGAGGCAGTGTTTCCTTCCTAGCGTGAGGCCCCAAAGCTTGCTCCTTATGGACACAGATGGACTCGCCACCTCCAACTCTATCATGTCTGCCAAGGCTGGATGGACGGCAGGGAGTACTGCCACCCACCATCCTCGTACCATACACGTCAGCCACTCCTGATCTCAAAGCCCAGAGCTCACTTTACAGTTTAGAGGCTCGAGGCCCCAGTTGCAGATCCCACTAGAAGGAGTCGTTTCATGGGCAGTTGAGAGGAACACGTCATTCCCTAAGTGACCTAGAGAAGGGAAAACCAGTGATCCATTGAGCCAGTCTTGGACAATTATGGAAGGGGCATCAGCAACAGGCAGAGTGGACAAAGCTGACAGTAGCCATCAACAGGACCACCTCAAAGGAACCACTTGCGGTAGTCCACAGTGCTCCTCCCCTAGTAGCCCTGGCTCCCTACTGTCTGGGCACACACTGGGAGAATGCTTTCTGGCCCCCCTTGTGGTTGGATAGGACCTTGTGAATAGTTCCAGGCAGCTCTCTGAGCAGAAGTCAGAATATTTAATCATAAGTGCAAGAATTTCCAGAGTTCTTTTATCCACAATGAGCAGAGCTCCCCCAGGCCCCAAACTGCAAGTGCATGGACCATAGCAGAAAAATAAAACTTGAGATTTGGGGGTTGTTTGTTATCCGGCATAACCTAGTCCGTTACGACTGACTCATCATCTGAGCTCACAGGTTGAGAACTTTCTACTCAGAAGAATGTTGAAATCCAAAGAGGATCTGTGAGGCTGCATCAGGTAAGCGGGGCTTAGCTGCTTCTTGAATTGATTGGAAAAAGAGTCAGACTGGTGCTGGTGTTGGTTGAGTAGGACACTTCCTGCCTTTTTCACATCTTGGCACATGTAGAAAATATTAACATATGTATGGCACCCTGGGGTACACTGAAGGGACATTGGGAATACCTGTATAGGATTTGATGAAAACATCATTTTATTTTCTTAATGTTATAGAATATTCAAAGATTATGTACTATTCAAAGATTTAGTGAACATATTCACTATTAAATTTGACAAACCCTCCCTTTAAAATCCTTTTTAATGTTTTGATGGAGAAACTGGGGCTTCCTTTGGTGAATACAACTTTTTTGCATTACATTTTATGCTTGAAATGGCCACACACAATTCTTGATAAAGACTTGTTAATGATAATCTCTTCAAATTCCTGGTATTCGCCCTCCATGAAAAAAATGTATGCACAGGTGGTGATGAAATTTTTTAAGTATCTTTACAATAATTCCAAAATTGTTGAAATGACACAGAATCTTATGGCTTTTTAAAATTTTGTTGTTGTTGTTTGAGGGGGATAATAGGGTTTATTTATTTATTATTGTTATTTTTATTTAACTGACATACTGGGGATCGAACCCAAGACCTCATGTATGCTAGGCATGCCCTCTCCCAGTAAGCTATACTCTCTCCCCCTCTTATGGCTCTTTTGAATGTTGAAATTTCTTGTAATAATGCAAACTGTTTTTAATTTAATTAAATTAATTTAATTAAACTTTCTCACATTGAGCATTTCAAAAGTGATGAAATGCTAATATGCAAAACCCAAAACACATGAATTATTGGAGCTGTCACTCTGCATCTACCTTGGACACTGTGAAGAGAGTTCATCAGCCACAAATGGACAGAAACAGCCAAGACATGGGATGTTTCTATGTCAGGGTTTCCACCTGGAGCTGTGCCGTCATGGCAGCCCCTTCTTAAACTCCTCATTGACACCCCATTCTTCTTACAAACTAAACTCCTCCCTGCCCAGCTGACAAGGTCCTCCATTCCCAACCCCAGGACCACACAAGCTATTTGTTACCTCTGCCTTGAACATTCCTGCCCTCAGTTTTCACCCAGCCAACCTTTATTCATCCATCCAGTTCCTCAGAATGCCTACTCTGACCTCCAATCAAAATAAAGTCTCCCCATAATTATTGTTTTGCATTTCAGTACCTTTTACTTTTCCTTGTGGCCCATATTACAATCATAAATAGATATTTATTCATGTGTATTTGTTTCCCACCAGACTGTAAACTCCATGAGTCCAGAGAGCGTGTCTTTTTTCTATCTACTACCGTGTTCCCGAGGCCTGACACAGTCCCTGTATCAATACACATTTGTTAAATGAATAAAGGAATTTATCCAACAAGAGTGCACTTGTCCATGGAAATTCTACACAGCAAAGAGTCCACGTAAAATAATTGGAGAATGAATCTGTAAGAGCCTAAAATGATAATGTAAAAACACACTGGCCTACTTCCTTTCACCATGGACCCACCTCCCTAGCCCCTCCACCCTTCTGCCTTCCCTCATTCACCATTAGCCCTTTCTGTTCCCAGATCTGTTGCTCTGGTGATCTGTGTTGCTCTCTTCTCTGTACCATTCACACTTGGCATCTGGTACACAGGAAGTGCTCATTAAATATGTACTGAATAGATGCTAGGATCGTTGGATGGATGGGTGGCTCAATGATTTGATGGATGGATCATTCAATTAGATAAATGAGAGGATGGATATGGTACTCCCCATCCCCCAACCCTTAGCATGGAGGAAATTTCTTCTTGTGACTTCAAAGATGCCCTCACCAAAATCTCTACCCTGATGCTCCCCTAATCCAGTGGAAACAGAAATGGACACTCTCTTTGTAGTTAATTTATTACTTTTTTTAATGGAGGTGCTGGGGATTGAACCCAGGACCTCATGCATGCTAAGCATGCACTCTACCACTGAGCTATTTCCCTCCCTGGCTTGTAGTTAATTTAAAACCCAAATATGAATCTGGTCTGATGGGCCTGTGACACTCCAGGCTCCATCTAAGCAGCCTCTCCATTACTCCTAATGGCCAGCCTTGGAATGGAATTACTTCACTCTTCAGAGGAGAGCATGGGGAAGTTTTTCCCTCTCTGAACAGCAAGCACACACTGCAAAGACATTCTGCTTCTATAAATATGCTTTTCTAAATGTTAAAGGGTTAGAGCAATTTCCAAAGGCCTCTGCCTCGAAGGAGCCCTTAGATGATATTTAATTGAAGTACTTTTTGCTTAGAGAAGTGAGGAAACAAAAATGTAAGAAGTGGAAATGCTTCTTGGTTTTATGTCAAAATACAGGCTTCTTAGATGAAATAATGGAAAGAGAATTTTCTGTTATTAAACTCGGCAAAATAAATATAAACAGCTCAACCAAGGAGAGCACAAAGTACGTATAGGATTTCAGCAGGATGGTTGGAGGAAAAACAATCACCTTCTAAACTCTGTTTTCAAACCCTTAACAACTGTTGAGGGCACACTTGCTGATAGAAATCACTAGCAATCTCTCTCCATTCTTTAGCGTTCAAAAGTGAGCATTAAATACAAACATGTCTACGGCAACTTTAAATATTAACTTCTTTCATAATATCCCTATGCTGTTTCCAGAGCAAATTCCTTTGAACAGAGTGTTCCTTTGAATACTGAATTTTGTAAAGGTCGAAAAGAGATCACCTAAGTGAAGCAAACTCTCTGACAACAGGCAAATGATCGATTGGTCACTTTGTATTTGTGAAAACATCTGAATGACAATTGGCATACTTTCAACCCAAGTCATATCAAGGAGTCAGCAATTAAATCCTTGCTCTGGTTCAATGTATTCAGAATATGCAAGGAGTCAGCAATTAAATCCTTGCTCTGGTTCAATGTATTCAGAATATGCACGTAATTCTGAATTTGATGCGATGTTCTCTGAAGACAAAGAGAACTGGGCTGCTGGGTCAGCATTCACAGAATGCTAAAAAAAAAAAGTAAGTGAATGTGTGAACTGGTTTTGATTACTGCATGGTCGAATTGGCTGCTCACAGTAGAACCTGGGCGCACTGTTCATTTAGACCACAATGTGAATGGTACCCCTAGATTCTGCAGTGAACAACCTGCACATCTGTACTTGGTGCAGTTTGTAAGTTGTACTGTTGTCTTTTGTTTGGCTACCTGGCATGGAAATAGCCCTCCAAGCTGAGGGGAACCCAAACCATAGGAAGCCATTCCATTATGGTAGCTAAAGGGGATACATATTTCCCCTTCCCCAGGGCTTGGATCTAGACCAGGTTCAAAGTAAGCCAAAGTAAGCCAGTGCTCTAGCCCAGAACTCTAAATCTAAAAGCAGTCACACAAAAAGAAAACAAAAACATCAATTTGAAAAGATCTATGCACCCTGGTGTTCATATCAGAATTATTTACAATAGTCAAGACATAGAAGCAAGCTAAGTGTCCATCAACAGATGAATGGTAAAGATGTGATACATATATATAGACACACACACACAATGGAATACTACTCAGCCATAAAAAAGAATAAAATAATGCCATTTGCAGCAACATAGATGGAGCTGGAGATTGTCATACTAAGTGAAGTAAGTCAGAAAGAGAAAGAAAAATGCCATATGATATCGCTTATATGTGGAATCTAAAAAGGGGGGCACAAATGAACTTATCTACAAAACAGAAACAAGCTCACAGACATAGAGAACAAACTTATGGTTACCAGGGAGTAAAGAGGGTGGCAAGGGATAAATTGGGAATTCAAAAATTGCACCTCCTGGGGAGTGGTGGAAATGTTAGCTATCTTGATTGTAGTGGTGGTTTCATTACTGTATACATCTATCAAAATTTATCAAATTGTACATCTGAAATATGTGTAGTTTACTGTACAGGAACCATACCATAGTAAAGGAGTTTTTAAAACAAAGAATGAAATTTTGCCATTTGCAGCAACATGAGCAGACCTATAGATTATCATATTGAGTGAAGTAAGTCAGACAGAGAAAGACAAATCATATGATATCACTAATATATGGAATCTTAAAAAAAAATGATACAAATTCTATTTATAAACCAAAAACAGACTCATTGACATAGAAAATAAACTATGGTTACCAAAGGGAAAAGGGCAGAGAGAGATAAACTAGGGGTTGGGGATTAACAGACACATCTTACTATATATAAAATAGATAAACAAAGACCTGTTGTAGAACACAAGGAACTATATTCAATTTCTTGTAATAACATATAATGGAAACGAATCTAAAAAGAAAGTATATATGTATGTATATATATCTATAACTAAATCACTTTGCTGCACACCTGAAACTAACATTGTAAATCAACTACACTTCAATAAAAGTTTAAAAAATTGAAAATTAAAAAATAAATAAGCTGCAAGGATATATTATACAGCACACAAAATATATCCAACATTTTATAATAACTATAAATGGAATATAACCTTTAAAATTATGACTATTATGTTGTATAACTGAAACTTACTGTACATCAACTATACCTCAATTTTAAATAAATAAATAAATAAGTAAATCAAGCTGTGACACAAAACTGCAGACTAAGTGGAAACCATCAAAGATAGCAGCACTAGGGGGAGGGTGCAGCTCAGTAGAAGAGTGCCTGTTTAGCATGCATAAGGTCCTGGGTTCAATCCCCAGTACTTCCATTTTAAATAAATAATAAACCTAATTACCTTCCCACAAAGAGAAAAAAAAAAATTTTTAAAAAGACAGCAGCACTGAAGTTGAGAGGCCAGCAGTGGGGTGGGGGGAGCAGGGATGCCACCGACCACTGCTCTGGGGTGGCCCCTGCCTGGGTAAGGACATGTTGAAGTGCTGAATCTAGTCTGCACTCTGCTCATGAAGCTGGTCTTCTAGGATGCAGTAGCAAAGTAGGCTTCTTTTTCTAACCCACACAGAGGAAGAGCAGAGCTCTTAAACAGAGGTCCGGTGGAGGCACCAGCAGGACAAACTGGCTATGTCCTCAGCTACCCAGCCTCCCTCCATCCCTGGCCTCCCACCTCCCTGCCAATCCCATGAGCTCCCCGTTATCCTCCCAACATGTCCGTTCTCTGCTTAAGGTTGCAGGAGTCCATTTCTGTTGTTTGCACCTCTGATGTCTGTCCAGTGGAGCCCTGATCATACACCTCTTCTCACCAGCCTATCCCACCTTGTTTTGTCACATAAGGGTCCCTGGCAAAGGCCAGACTTAATGGGGTGTGCGGAATTAGAAGAGAAACATGTTAGATGAGATTATCACTCCCCTCCAAGTGACAGGAATCGGTCTCTGCGTACTGAAGTTTTTAAGCAGACAGAGATGCTAGAGAACGTCTATCCCTAACTCTTCGTTTGACAGACGAAACCCAGAGGAGGCAGGTGATCTGTGGAAGGTCACAAGCCTCTCTATCTCAGCTGCTCATCTGCATTGCTTATGTGGGCACCAGGGTGTGGCTGGGGTTAAGTAGAAGAGGGGGGTCGCTTCTGCTCACCAAACTGCCAAAACGCTCACAAGGTGCTTTGCTCAAATTAGTCTGCCTTCAAACTTTAACTCTGGCCCAGAGGTGCAACCCTGATTCACGAAATCCTAAGAACAACATTGTGAGATGTTTTGGACATTAAAAAAGTTAAGATTTACAGTAGAGAGCTGCCTCCACTTGTTACTGGAATGAAACAATGAGGACCCTGATGTAGAACAGGAGATGTGTGAGAGGCAATGAACTGCTGATAGGACAGTCAGATGTGCACATCATTTTTCCCAGAATAAAAAAGAGTCCTTGTCCCACACATGCTACAAAGACGTGGGAGGGGAGCAGTAATGGGGAACAGAGGGGCTGATCCAAGTCACATTTGGCTTCACAAGACAGAGAACATCAAGGAAAGAATGAAAACATATCCTGCCTTTTCTCAATTCCTGAGTAGCTGTTTCTTAATGAGAAAAATAGAAAAATTCATTGGAAAATGTCTCACTCTAAGACACCAGGGGTAGGAATTTTCAGCCTGGTGCAGAGATCTGGAAATGGAGGCCTGGAAAGCAGATCACAGAAGTCGCAGCCCCTCTCCCCGAGCTTTATCCAGTAAACCACAGAGTCCTCATAGATCAGAGGTCAGCACGCTTTTTCAATAAAGAGCCAGATGGTAAATATTTCAGGCTGTACAATACAGTCACAACTGCTCAACTCCACCCATGTGGTGAAAGTAACCACAAACATAAACTAATGGGAGTGGGGGCAGTCCAGTAAAACTTCACTTAGAAATTTTTTTAATGGAGATACCAGGGATTGAACCCAGGACCTTGTGCGTGCGAAGCAGATGTTCTACCACTGAGCTATGCCTTCCCCCACTCCGAGTAAAACATAATTTAATATAAACAGTAGGCCAAAGCTGGGGCTCGCTGACTTCTGCTAGAGTTGATCGGAGTGTGTCCTCCAACACCCACATGCTCTACCATCACAGGCTGTAACTCAGCCTAAAACATCACCTCTCAGACTGTGAGGTGGTAATTACTGCAGTAAGAAGCAACAGCTTTGGGTTCTCATAAGCAATAACAGGCAGAGTCACCTCAGGGGAGAGTTATCCTTTCCAACACATCCCTGCTGCCGAGACGATCTTCACATACCAGGGGGACAAAAGCCCCTCCCGCTGCCCCTGTGGGTCCCTCCATATACCACGTGTAACAGTGCACTTCGACGCACAGAATTAGAATGCAACCTCTCTTCTCCCATCGCAAGCGTTTTTGCCTTAAAAATCAGGCGGCAGCCTCATCGTGACAGCACGAGAATAACTTGTCATCCTGGTAATGGCCTAACTGTATGTAAGTGTCTGTCATAATGAAAATTGGTCTCTTCCATTTCAATTTATTTTGTCAACAATCCAAATGGAGCCCAAATATATCTTCCAACACCACTGCACACAGACCAAACAGGGATGAGGACTTTAAAATGAACCTCATCATCATACGACTAAATATTTACATTAAAAAAGATTCTCTCTTCTGGGAAACATCCCGGCTCTACTGTTCTCCCCAGCCAGTACACCTGCAGCTTTTTGTAACTAATTAAGGAACTCCAGAAAACACATTCAAAAGGGCCTCAGCAAACAGATGCCCACTTCATTAATTAAACAAGCCGGAGCAATCACCCAGGCTGTAATTGGAAAATGTGCTTCTTTCCTCCATTTTAAGGCAATCACAGTTATTTGCAAATGTTTTTTGATAGTTTCTCAAAAAGAGAAAGTCGGCTAGCAGCGCGCTCTGGCTTCCTCTAGCAGGGGGGCAGATGTTTGGGAAAGGTTGGAGCTATGAGGCAGTCACCCAGGTTCACTACTTAGCTCTTCTGCCCCTTGTCTCCCTCCAGAAGACTGTGCTAATGAGAAAAGGAAGTTCAAGTGATAAAAAAAGAAAGCAAGTTTGCTAATGCTACTTAAAGGCACAAAAACGTTCCCATGCAGTGCACTCTTCAGAACTCTAATTGGGATGCACAGTGGTCCAGGTGTGCAGAAGATAGCCAACTCCGAGTGGCCCTCCCCCCTTAGGTGAGCTGTCCTCTTTTGTAGAGCCAGTGGGAGCAGGAGGAAGGTGAAGGAGGCCACTGGGGGAAGGAGGAAGGAAACAAAATAGAGTGGAGCCTCTCCTATTATCTTGTCCTTGGGTTCCAGGCAATGTTTTAGAATCCCCTAGGCTTAAGTAAAATTCCCTTAGCCATGGGTTTTCTTTCAGCATCTTAATCAGGGCTTACAGATGCCCTGGCCTCCAGGAGCCAGCTTTCAGATTAAGCTATTGTTCTCAGCAACAGGCCCACCCTTCTACACGCTTCTCTGTGGTGTGGGGCTAAGACTGCAAACTCATTTCTCCTTTGCCAGCTGGCTTCTTATTAAATGCTCCTGACAGTGGGCACTAAATGGAGACTGGAAAGCTGGAGGAGGGAGAAAGGACTGACTCTCTTCTGGTTTGCTGCTTCCTGTTGGCATCAATCAAGCGATAACCCCTGATGTCAGCAACAACAGTTGGTTCCATTTCCAGCTTCTTCCCGCTCGCCCAGATACCAACTCATTGCATCCTCCCCACCCACTCAGATCCACCAGCACCAGCTGGGAGCACTTCCTGCTGAGAGTTCTGAGTCCCAGCTCCATAGGGCCCCTCCTCCAAGAATCTAGGTTCCAATAGCCTCATCTTAACTTTGTTTCTCAAACCTTAAAAGTAATCCATGCTGTTTGCAGTTACTACCTTTTGATACCTCAGTATTCCCTTTTTGCCCTTTTAGTCCCTTTAAAAAAGAGAATTTAATATACAGAAAGCTGGTGAGGTTTTTTTTTCATTGACTTTGATATCAACCCAGGTTCTTGGACTCTATAATCAACAGAAATTGATAAAAGGCCAGACGAGAAATTCAGGCAAGGCTTTACTGGGACTCATGCTGCAGGACAAGGGAGCAAAAACAAGAAACAGATTCCCTTGGGCACTCCCTAGGGGGGATGAGCTGGTCCCTTAAATGAGGTGAGGGTAGGGGAGGATTGGTGGGTGGGGCCAGAGGAGTGGCTTAGGTGGTCTGCCCACCCCCTTGGTGGTGCTGTGTGCAGTGATCATGCGCAGTACCCTGCCTTTGCTCCTGACACCCCAGAAGTGGCAGCTGGGTTTTGGAACTTTTTTGTATCTTGTTGTTCATAATATGCCCTGTGCATGAAGTTATCTTTAGTCCCTTATAGTTTCTTTGTATTCTGTTGCTCGTGGAGACATTTGTCAGGTGCAAGCTGCAGCAAAGGGTCCCAGGTCCCAGCCTGTCTCAACTTGACTCTGACTAACCCCATATTTGATACCAAAAGTGGTCCTAGGAAGTTGACGCTCAAAGATGGGATTCTGGTTTTGGTTTGGTCTTGTCCTTGGTCTTGAATGCAGTGCTAAGGTCCTTGAGAAATGGAATGTTAGTAAGCTCTAGTGGGTGATGACATCATGATTAATCAAATTATCACCTGTAATTGACAGTGCTGGCATGCCTACCGAAGCAATTGCCTTGGGAGTCAAATGGCTGCTACACTGGACCTTTAGAGGAGTAATAATTCCTCCAAAGACTGCACGGCAGGATGGTTGCTTCTAACTACACTGAAGAAATTAAGAAGGAAAATGACAAACTCAGGGCTTTAAATGTTCAGCTTAAGTCATGGTCAGAGAAAATCAGAGAGCCTTGATCGCAGCCTTAAAAGAAATTCTTATTTCTTGCAGCTGCAGGTCCCACCTTAACAACAACAACAAAGCAAACAAACCCAAAATTTAATTGGTTGAGCTGCAGAATTACAACTTAGGTTTAATTCTCAGATTCACCAAGTCTCTTACATAAAAGTTTAGGCATTGATTGGAAAGGAGTGGAACCCTGGACTTAAAACAGGAGTCTGGCCTGGAGGAAGCTGAAGATCCTAAAACTGTGGGTTGTTCTGAGCCTCTTTTTTTTTAATAGAAAGGAGCAGCACCTCCTCCTGTTTCTAGGAGACTCAAAAGCCTTCTGATAACTTAACCTGCCATCTTGCTTGGGCATGACTATTTGCCTTAAGATTCACTCAGTACTAGTGAACAACAAACTCCTATAAAATTTACTGGCCTAAATCAACAGTAAATTTTTATTACTTCTCACAGTTTCTGTGAGTCAGAAGTTCAGGAACAGCTTAGCTGGGCAATTCTGGCTCAGGGTCTCTTACGAAGTTGCAATCAAGATGTCAGCTGAGGATAAATCAATGGAAAGTTTGACTGTGGACTGCTGCATGTGCTTGCAAGATAGTGTGCCTTATGGCTGGAAAGTTGGTGTCGGCTGTTGGCAGGAGGCCTCTGTTACTCATCGCATGGGCCTCTCCACAGGGCTGCTTGCGTGCGCTCACAATATGGTGGCTGGGTTTCCTGAGCAGGAGTGATCCACAACAGAGTACAGTGAAGACACAGCCCCATCCCATAGCCACAGGTGACTGGACCAGGGGTGGACACTGACCCCTTGAGGTGTCCTGGAGGGAAAAGTTCTGCTAAAAAAGACGAAATGGAAACAATGGAGCCTATCAGATTCCATCCCTCGGGAATTTGATCTTGAATATTTGGTGGTCAGAGCCTAATTCCTAAGGGTGCCCACTGGAGGGGTACCCTGAAGCAGCAGGGGGTGGAAGTGAGCTGAAGTTATGCAGAAGCAAAAGCCATCTGGAGAAGGAAAATACCTGGTGGGGATGGGGGAGTCTCAGGGGACAAGGAAGAAGGATGTCAGTAATGGCAAGAATGGTAAAGGCAAACATTACGAGATGTTACATTACCTTTCAACTGAGAGGCCAAAAGAATCTTGTTGGTAGAAAGATCTCAGACCCGTCCAGGCCTTGAATTATGCCTCAGTCTGACTCTTTGACAGCTCAAGTTCCAAGTCTTGTCTCTTTTTTTTGCTATGTGTATCCTCTGAGTAAAACTGCATTGCTGCAGTAATCTTTGTATGGTACTGTTCCTTACACCGAAGCCACCAAATGAGCCAGGGCTTTTAATCAAACAGTGAACCTCAGGGATTACACAGCTCTCTCACACCCTTTGGCATCAAACCCTTAGGCAGCCCGGAGTGGGAGGCAGCACAGTGACAGGTGAGATGACCGAGGCTCACAGAGACTGAAGTGCCTGACCAAGCTCACCCAACCGGTAAGGTCAGCCAGGGCAGGGCTCAAATCCAGTTCTACCTGCCAGCCCAGTGCTCTTTCCCAGGTCACCATACGACTACTGTACACAACTACGATACACCTGCATAAAGGAACTACAGAAGAGCCACTGAGCCACTGAGCACCCTCCATCTGACCCGCACTGTGCTAGGGGCTCAGAAATATTAAGGAACAACAACAAAATAGGTTTCTGCCTCATGGAGCTTCCGTGCATGTGTGTAGTCCCATGAGGAACACCACAGATGTGAGATGAGTTCTAGAAGCCCACCAGGAAATCTGCCCTGATGTCCTGCAACTTCAGCACTTTGGGGTGTGAACATAATTATTAAATACACACACACATACAGTCTTACAGATTTACACACATAACTGCTGTAATTGTGAGTACACCATTATTATTATCCAGCCAGCTAGGGTAATTCAAATCAGGATCCACTTACTAGATATAAAGCTTCCAGCCTCAGCTTCCTCATCTGGAGAATGGGGTAACAGTACGTGCCTCCCCAGGTGGTTATGAAGATTCAATGAATGGAAATACGTCAAGTGCTTAGAACAGCATCTGGCACATGATAAGTTTGTGCTTCATTTAATATGCTTGTGATTATGATTATTAAAATGATTATTACTGAAACTTGAAATACAACCCTCTTTTAGGTAAATTTAAATGCTTACTTGTCCTCAAAGTCATGTTTTCTTCAAGGAGGCAAGGGAAGAAACTAGAATTGTAAGCCCAGGCAGAAGTTAATTCAAATCTGGCCCTGACTGTCACTTGCTGTGTGTCTTTAGGTGAGCCACTTCACCTCTCTGAACTCCAGTCAGATTTGATTAGGAAAATTAAAATGTAGCCTGTTATATCTCTAGATATTTAGTATTTGCCCCCAGTTCCGATGTGGCAACTGTGAGGAATGTTTGGCCCATGGGAGAAGTTTAGATACAATTTTTAATTTAATTAATTAATATGTTGCCTGGAATTAACTAGTTAATATTCAAGATCCCTTTCCTCTCCCCATCCACTTTCTCACTTGCCCAGGAAGGACGAATCTCCATGCACTGATCAGATCTGTGAACACTATGAGGGAGACACCCTGTGTTAGGAGATTCATGCGCTTGAGGTGAGATGGGTAAGGAGACCAGAGCTGGGATCCAGCCGCCCTTCTCACCCCCTGGCATAGGACTAGGCCAGCCTGGCATCAGGCACTGGAGACTAGCGCTGTCTTTCTACACCGGCCCCTCTTGTAAGTCTCATGGCTCTGAGAGGGGTGGAATGGATCCTCCTGTCTTCCTGATGAGAAAAACTGAGCCTCCAGTCTTCCCCCTGAGGGACCACATAGGCAAAGCAGGACCCATACTCCATTGCATTTCCACAGCAGTCTAAGAAAAGGGTGGTCCGTATTGCCCAGGTCACTTTCCAGAATGCTCTGCATTTGCAGGCAAATGCCAGTTCCTGCTGACTATGACAGTGGCCGCAGGGGTCTGGTGGGAAAGAATGAGCAGAATGTGGGCTTTTCCTGTCTTCTTGGCTAAACTTCATCATCACACCATCTTTCATTAGGATATCTGACAGAATGAACAAATAGATGAATATTTATTGACTCATCACAGTCCCCACCTCAGGGAACTTTTACTCTGATTATGGGAGCAGACCCTAGGACACTCTCCAGGGCTTCCTTTTACCTTAGACACTGAGAGGACCATGGGGTCCAGGTGATACAGCTACTAGAAGGTGGTGACTCTGGTCCCCTGAGTGTCTGTGTGGAGACAAACCGCCTGCCAGCCCACTTTGCCCAGACTTGTTTGTTAACAGAGCACAATTTAGACCATCCTGACTATGTGGTTCCAGAATGAATTGCAGCATGGCCTAATTCCAAAGGCACACTGCATATTGAGTATCAATAACATCTGAGCATTTAACTATCTAATCTGTCTTAATTTCTTAAATTATATTGTTCCAGGATCCTAGGGGCCATGGTTCCTGAAGAAATAGATCCTAGTAATCAAACCACAGCAGCCAGGAGGCAAAAAAACAAAACAAAACAAAACAAAACAAAACAAAACAAAAAGTGCAAGTTACCAAAACAGAAACCCAACATAATGAAAATTATATTCTTGAAAGACCCTCTTGTTCTGATATGAAGATAAATTGGAGGAGGTAGGGACTAGAAGGCTGGAGAACAAGTTGGGCTAGGAATGATAAAGATACATGAAAAAAGAAACCATACAATGATGCTAAAGGAAACGTGAGAATCATGGCAGATGGTGGGAAGGGGGTCCTAAAGACTCAGGCATCCATATGAACTTTGACCCTTCCTTTGCCCATATTTCTAGAGTCCCCAAATCATTTAGTGCCTCTGTATCTTCCCTTTCCTTGCTATCCCCACAAACATGACTGAACCTAATCATTTTAAGCAAAGCACCATCTCCCTCAGCTGATAAAAAAACTTGCAACTCATAGCTGCTACTATCACATAGTCTTTGATATTTTATTTTACTGAGTTATAGTCAGTTTACAATGTTGTGTCAATTTCCAGTGTAGAGTACAATTTTTCAGTTATACATGAACATACATATATTCATTGTCGCATACTTTTTCACTGAGCTACCACGAGATCCTGTTTGTATTTCCCTGTGTTATACAGTATACACTTGTTTATCTATTCTATATATACCTGTCAGTATCTACAAATTTCAAACTCCCAGTCTGTCCCTTCACACACCCCCTCCCCGCTGGCAACCACAAGTTTGTATTCTATGTCTATGAGTCTGTTTCTGTTTTGTATTTATGTTCATTTGTCTTTTTCTTTTCTTTCTTTCTTTCTTTTTTTTTTTTTTAGATTCCACATATGAGCGATCTTATATAGTATTTTTCTTTCTCTTTCTGGCTTACTTCACTTAGAATGACATTCTCCAGGAACATCCATGTTACTGCAAATGGCATTATGTTGTCATTTTTATGGCTGAATAGTATTCCATTGTATAAATATACCACTTCTTCTTTATTCAGTCATTTCTTGATGGACATTTAGGCTGTTTCCATGTCTTGGCTATTGTAAACAATGCTGCTATGAACATTGGGGTGCAGGTGTCTTTCTGAAGTAGAGTTCCTTCTGGATATATGTCCAGGAGTGGGATTCCTGGGTCATACGAAAAGTTTCTTCCTAGTCTTATGAGGAATCTCCATACTGTTTTCCACAGTGGCTGCACCAAACTGCATTCCCACCAGCACTGTAGGAGGGTTCCCTTTTCTCCACAGCCTCTCCAGCATTTGTCATTTGTGGACTTTTGAATGATGGCCATTCTGACTGGTGTGAGGTGATATCTCATTGCAGTTTTGATTTGCATTTCTCTGATAATTAGTGATACTGAGCATTTTTTCATGTGCCTATTGGCCATTTGTATGTCTTCATTGGAGAATTGCTTGTTTAGGTCTTCTGCCCACTTTTGGATTGGGTTGTTTGTTTTTTTCTTATGAAGTTGTATGAGCTGCTTATATATTCTGGAGATCAAGCCTTTGTTAGTTTCATCTTTTTCAAAAATTTTCTCTCATTCCATAGGTTGTCATTTTGTTTAATATATTCTCATTTGTTTATTCTTGTTTTATTTCTATTGCTTGGGTAGATTGCCCTAGGAGAACATTTTTGAGATGTATGTCAGATGATGTTTTGCCTATGTTTTCTTCTAGGAGGTTTATTGTATCTTGTCTTATGTTAAAGTCTTTGATTCATTTTGAGTTGATTTTTGTGTATGGTGTAAGGGAGTGTTCTTCTCCTCTTTATCGGAATTCTGAGAGCATCCAACTTTCTGTTTTGGCAGATTCTACTAACAGAAGTGAACAATAATAGTAGCAAAGGAAAGCTTCCTTTAGAGAAGAAAATTTCCAATATAGAAAAATGCCCGTCCATTCCCCCTAACCATTTCTCCATGTACCTGGGTGGGAATAACATATTGAGTCCACACCATGGGTCCAGCTAACTTCAATAAAGAGAGTAGTACTTTTAGAATTGAAGCCAGATCTTAGGATGGTTGAGGAAAAGGGGTTAGGTGTGGCTCTCTCATGACTTTGTGAATCCTGCATGTTTACCTCCAGGCTTAATTTACATGAGAAAGAAATTTCTATCTGTTCAAAGTATTCATATCTTGGGTTTTCAGCTGTATGTGGTTAAATCTAATTCTTACTGGTACCATGGGGCTTCCTACCTTCTCTACTCTTTGTCAGAGAAGGAAACAAAATATATGCACTGACCTTTCATATCGCACAGGTAATAGGCAGCAAAGAGGCTCCAACACAGGTCTCTCTGACTCTGAAGCCTGAGCCCTTTCCACAGTGTCACAGAGCTGCTCTGACAAGCATTTTGATAAGCAAAGAATGGTACACCTGATAGGATTGTCAGCCCAAAGTATCAAAAGTAGGGAAATCTTCTGGGGCTAGCGAATAGCTTTCCTGAAGCTACATTTTACTACAAAAACAAAGGGCACTGTTTTAATGAAATTCTTTCAGATGTGAGTAAAAGAATCTCAATTCAAACTAGATTAAGCAAGAAGGAAATTAATGAGTTCAAAGAACTGGTAAGTGTGGGGATTCACTACTGTCACACACATATGGATCAAGGGAGTTAACTATGTTGTACTCTCTTGTTTCTTCTGTATCTCTCTTTGTCCTTCACTCAGTGTGTTGATTTCATTCTCTCCTATAGAAGTAAATCTTTCTCCATTAGACAAAGGAAGGTGGTTCTTAACAGTCCCAAATTTACATTCTCCAAGCCTAACACAGTCAGCCAGAAGAGCATCCTTTTGTTTCAATGTCCATACATCAGTCCCTGAGAAGCCTATGACTGACATTATCTATCGCTGGAACAATCATTATTACTATGAAATGAGGTACCAAGATTGGCTGAGTGGGTAGCATTTGGGCAACAGATGGAGACTGACATTTCCATTAGAATGTAATGTGGGAAGGATGGGTCCCAAAAGAAAGGAAAAAAGAGCAGGAAAAACAACATATATTCACTCCAGGAGTCACTAAATATTTTTGAGCAAAGGAGTAACAAAATAAAACATGATGGAACAAGAAAGATACAAAACAAAAACAAACATGAATGTGCTGGGTAGATGGGCTAGTGGGTAAAAGGAGGCAGCTTTTAGAACAACTGGGCAGGGAGTAATGAAGGGCTTAACCTGAAGATGGTAATACACAGCAAAAGAAAAGAAGGGTCAAAAATGCCAGTCCCATTTCCACTTCCAGCCATGAGGGAATAACAATGTCTAGACTAACCCCTCCACCATAAACAATGGGGAAATGCTACAAAATATATTTTCAGATATTGGGCAACAGGCAACAAAAGACTGGGACCCCTGAGAGAAGAGAAATAAATAAAGTGAGTTCCATAATCACCCCAACTTTCTGCCTGGAATCAATTTCTAGATTGTGGCAAAGGGAAGGGGAATCTGAATAGAGCCCAGTGGCTATTGTTGAATCGAGGAGTCAGAGATCAGAATCTGAGGAAGCTGAGGTAGCTAAAATTTGTGGGGCAGAATGTCAGGAAGGCAGGAGCTATTATTAAATGAGCTCCAAATATCTGCACAGGGATTTCCTTGATTCTTTGTTCAAATAACAAGCTGTAAATAGTAATACTCCTTAAAGCTGCGTGAAGAACAAACTCTGGGTAAAGAATAATTATTGAAGAGCTGAAAGCTAAATAATTCCCAGAGCTCACCCAGGACCTGGAATTATTCAACTTGCTACCAGCAATAGTGGAGAGACCTTACTGAATCACATAGTCTTCAGTAGAAGGCTAAATAAAGAAATAAAGAAATAAATGTGCCTTTGTAATCAGGCTAAAGTAATCCTAGAGGAATGGTTACTCTAAAGTCATCCCTAAACAACTCAAAAACAAGCCTCAAAAGAATCAAGATAACGTGAAATAACTGCCTCACAAAACAAAGTCCCAAACTCTTTTAGAGGTTACAGCAAAATACAGCACTCAATAATGCCAAATATACAATGTCCGGCATTCAGTAAAAAGTTACTAGACATGTGTGGAAGCATGAAAATGTGATCCATAACAAGAAGGAAAAAATCAATAGAAGCAGACCTAGAAATGACAAATTATGTAATTAACAAAGGTCCTGAAACAACTCTTACAGATACATTCAAAATACCTAACTAGTTAAAGTATTAGCATAATGATGACAGAAGTGGAGGTTATAAAAGAGTCATATAGAACTACCAAATATGAAAAATACAGTATCTCAAGAAAAAAACTTCACTGGATAAGAATAACTGCGTAGTAGGCACTGCAGAAGAAAAGAACTATGAAATTGAAGACACAACAGAAACTATGCAAAATTTGGCACAGAATAACCAAAAAAAAAAAGATTGAAAAAATGAACAGAGCCTCAGTAACCTATGGAACAATATCAAACATTTTAATGTACATAAAATTAAAGTCCCAAAAGAGAGGAGAGAGAAAGAAAAACAAAAACAAACAAACAAAAAAAACTTTAAGAAAATCATGACCAAAAAATTTGCAAATTTGATATGGAAACAACCCAAATGCCCATCAACAAATGAATGGATAAAAAAGATGTAGTATACATACACAATGCAATACTATTCAACCATGAGCAAGGAGCTATCCTGCCATTTGTAATAACGTGAATGGACCCTGAGTACATTATGCTGAGAGAGATAAGCCTGACTGAGAGAGGCATATACTGTATATCACTTATATACGGAATCTTAAACAACAAAAATGTGTTAAAAAAAAAAAACAACACAGAGTTAAACAGTGATTACCAGCACATGTTGGAGCAAGGGTGGACTGATGGTGTTTAAGGGTACAAACCTGCAACAAATACTAAAATAGCATCAGACAGTTAATGTACAGTTTATTGAATATAGACAATAATGTTGTATGTAATAAATATTGTTACAACAGTGACCATTTTACACTATACAAATGTACCAAAATAACATGATGTACACCTTAAATTTACACAGTTATGTGTCAGCTTTATCCAGTAAGTAAATAAATTTTAAAATTATAAATTTGACACAAACTGACAGATCCAAGAGGATCCAAACAGGATAAACATGAAGTATACCAAGACACATCTTAGTCAAATTCCTGAGACCCAGAGGAAAAAGACACATTTTGTACTGAGGAACAAAGATGGAAATAATTTCAGACCTCTCAGAAACCCAGAAAACAATGAGACACCTTTCAAATGCTAAAAGAAAAAAAAAGATCAACTTAGAATTCTATACACAGTAAAAATATACCTCAAAAATGAAGGCAAATAAAGATATTTTCAGAGGAAAAAAAAGCTGAGGTAATTCATCACCAGCACACCTGCATTATAAAAAATGTTAAAGAAAGTACTTCAGGCAAAAGAAGAATTATGCCAACTGGAAGATTATATATACATCAAAGAATGAAAAGAGACAGAAATGGTAAACATAAAAGACTTTTTTTTTTCATTTTTAAATGTCTTTAAAGATAATTGAAGCAAAAATAACAATATATTTGGGGATTTATAACATATATAGAAGTAAAATATATGTGCAGAGTATGGGAGGGAGAGATGGAAGTATATTATTGTAAGATTCTCATACTGTACATGAAGTGACATAATATTATTTGAAGGTAGTCTGCAATGTTAATGATGTATATTTTGAGTCCTAGAGCAACCACTAAGAAAAATATTTAAAAGATGTTCAGCTAATTAGCCAATGGTAGAAATAAAATGGAATACTAGAAGACACTCAATCCAAAAGAAGGCAAGGAAGAAAGGGAGAGGAATAAAGAGCAGATGAGACAAATAGAAAATAAACATCAAGCTGATAGACTTAAATCCAACTTTTTAAATTATTACATTAAATTTAAATGGTCTAAACATTTCAATTAAAAGGCAGATTGCCAAACTGGATTAAAAAAAAAAAGCATGCCCCAACTATATGCTGAATTCAAGAAACTCACTTTAAATATTAAAATACAAATAACTGTAAAAGTATAGAAAAAGATAAATGATGCAAACAGAAAATAATAAAGCTGGAATGGCTATGTTAATATCAAACAAAGAAAACAGCAGAACAAGGACTATTTGCCAGGAATTAAAGGAATGCTTCATAATGATAAAAGAGTCAATCTATTAAGAATATGTAACAATCCTAAATTTAAGTTCATTTGATAGTATGGCTTCAAAATATATAAAACAATAACTCACAGAATTAAAAAACAAAATAGAATAATCCACAATTACAGTTGGATATTTCAACTCTTCTCTCAATAATTATTAGAACAGTAGACAGTAAATCAATAGGGCTACAGAACACTTAGCACTTCCAATCAACTTGACATCATCGACATTTATAGATTACTCCATCCAGCAATTGAGGAATACACATTTTTTCAAGGGCATGTGGAACTTTCAAAAAGATAAGCTATATACTAGACCATAAAACAAATCCCAATAAATTTAAATCAATTAAAATTATAAAAACTATGTTCTCTAACCATAAAGGAATTATATCAGAAATCAATAACAATAAGATATGTGGAAAATCCCCCAAATATTTGAAAATTAAATAACACATTTCTAAGTAACATATGAGTAAAAAAAGAAATCACAATAGTAATAAGAAAATTTTGAGCCTAATGAAAATGAAACTATAACATATGAAAATGTGGGGAGTACAGCTAAAACAGTACTTAGAAGGAAATTTATAGTTTCAAATGCTTTAAAATTAATGATCTAAGATTACAACTTTAGAATATAGAACTCCACTTATTTGCTATGGAACTTAAAAGACAAATGCATCAAAAAAGTTATAAACCTATGTGATGAGTACACAATATATAAAGATGTAATTTTTGACATCAATAATATAAAGTAGGGGGCAGAACTATAAAAGAGTAGAGTCTTTGTATGCAATTGAAATTAAGTTGATACCAATTTAAAATAGATTGTTATAAATTTAGGATATTATATTTAATACCCATAGTAATCCAAAGAAAATATCTATAGAACACACACAAAGGAAATGAAAAGAGAATTGAAAGTGACATTACCAAAAAAAATAAACTAAACACAAAAGAAAACAGTAATGGAAGAAATGAGGGATGAAAAGTTTTAAGATAGACAGTGTAACAAAATGGCAAAAGTAAGTTGTTCCCCATAAGCAATTACTTTAAATATAGATGAATTAAACTCGTCAGTCAAAAGGAATAGATTGGCAGAATGGATTGAGGAGGGAAAAGAATGATCCAACTATATGCTGTCTACAAGAGACTTACTTTAGACCTAAGGAACACAAAGGTTGAAAGTAAAAAGAAACAGATAATCCATACAAATAATAACTAAAAGAGAGAAAGGGTGGCCATACTAATATCAGACAAAATAGACTTTAAATCAAAAACTGTTACAAGAATCAAAGAAGGGCATTATATATTGATAAAAGGGTCAATTTTCCAAGAAGATACAACAATTACCAAATATTAGAGCTTAAAAATTTATGAAGCAAACATTAACAGAATTGAAGAGGGAAATAGACAATTCTACAATGATAGCAAGAAATTTCAATACCCCCTACTTCCAATAATGGATATAACAGCCAACAAAATGAGTAAAGAAATAGAGGACTTAATGCTATAAACCAATTGGACCCAACAGACAGGACACTTCACCCAATAACAGCACAATACATATTTTTCTCAAGTGTACATGGAACATTCTCCAGAATAGACCATACATTATGCCCAAAAAGTCAATTTTTTAAAATTGAAATAATACCAAATATCTTTACTGATCACAATGGAATGAATCTAGAAAATAACAAAAGGAAAGCTGGAAAGTTCACGAATATATGGAAACAACACATTCTTAAACAACCAATAATCTAAAGAGGAAAGCAAAAGACAAATTAGAAAATATCTTGACACAAATGAAAATGAAAACACAATATACCAAAACACAGGATGCAGTGAAAGCAGTGCTAAGGGAAATGTTTATAGCTGTAAAAAGAGAAAAAAAATCTCAAATCAACAATCTAATGTTATACCTTGAGGAACTTAAAACAAAACTAAATAAAAAAAGAACAAAGAATAAATTAAACCCAAAACTAGCAGAAGAAAGAAAATAATAAAGATTAGTGCAGAGATAAATAAAACAGGGAACAGAAAAACAACAGAGAAATCAATGATACCAATAGTTGATTCTTCAAAAATATCAACAAAATTGACAAATCTTTAGCTAGATGAAAGAGAAACAAAGAGAGAGGGCTCAAATTACAAAAATCATAAGTTAAAAATGGGAGCATTACTATCAATTCTACAGAAATAAAAAGGACTATAAATGAGTAGCATGAACAATTGTATACCAAAAAAATTGGATAACCTAAATGTAACGGACAAATTCCTAGAAACACACACCCTCCCAAAACTGAATCATACAGAAACAGAGATGCTGAACAGACCTAAACCTACTAAAACATTGAATCTGTAATTTAGAACTTCTCAACAAGGAAAACGCCCAGGCCAAGTGGCTTCATTGGAGAATCCTATGAAACATTTAAAGAAGAACACCAATCCTTCTCAAATTCTTCCAAAAAACTGAAGAGAAGGGAACACTTCCCCAGTCACTCTACAAGGCCAGCATTACCATGATACAAAAGCCAGACAAAGACACTATAAGAAAAATGCAGATCAATATCTCTTATAAATATTGATATAAAAATCCTCAATAAAATACTAGCAAACCAAATTCATCAATATATTAAAATCATTACAAAACATGACTAAATGAGATTTACTCTTGGAATGCATATGAACATATGAAGCTCAACATATGAAAAACAACATGATACACCACATTAAGAGAATTAAGTAAAAAAAAACACACGATTATCTCAATAGAGACTTTTGATAAAGCATTTGACAAATTCAATACTCTTTCATGATTTAAAAAATAAAATAAAATTCAGCAAACTCGGAACAGAAGGAAACTACCTCAACATCACAAAGGTCATATATGAAAAACTACAGCCAACATGCTATTCAGTGATTAAAGATGGAAGCTTTCCCTCTAAGATCAGAAACAAGGTCCCCACTTCCATCACTTCTATTCAGCATCGTATTGGAAATTCTAGCCAGAACAATCACGTAAGGAAAGAAATAAAAGACATCCAAATTATCCAAATTAGAAAGGAAGAAGTAAAACTATCTTTGTTCACAGATGACACAGCCATATACATGGGAAACCCTAAATATTACACACACACACACACACACACCTGTTTAAACTTACACAAAAATTCAGCAAAGTTGCAGGGTAGAAAGTCAATATACAAAATCAGTTGCATTTCTATATGCTAACAATGGACACTATGAAAAGAAAATTAAGAAAACAATCCCATTTACAATAGCACCAAAAAGAATCAAATACTTAGGAATAAACTTAACCAAGAAGGTGAAAGACTTGTACACTGAAAACTAAAAAACACTACTGAAAGAAATTAAAGAACATACAAATAAATAAAATGCATGTTCATTGACTGGAAAATTTAATATTGTTAAAATGTCCATACTACCCAAAGCAAACTACAGATTCAATGCAATTCTTATTCCAATGGTATTTTTCACAGAACAAAAAATCCTAAAATTCATATGGAACCACAAAAGACCCTGAATAGCCAATGTAATCTGGAGAAAGAAAAAGCTGTAGGTATCACACTCCTGGTTTCATACATATTACAAAGCTATACTAATCAAAACAGTATGGTACTGGCATAAAATAAAAAGACACATAAGTCAATGGAACAGAATAGAGAGCCCAGAAATAAACCCACATTTATATAGTCAACTAATTTATGACAAAGAAGCTAGGAATAAACAATGAGGAAAGAATAGTCTCTTCAATAAATGGTGTTGGGAAAACTGGACAGCCACATGCAAAAGAATGAAATTGGACCCCTACATTACACTGTACACAAAAATTAACTCAAGAGGATTTAAAGTCTTAAATAAAACTCCTGGAAGAAAATTTAGGTGGTAAGCTCCTTGACATCAGCCTTGACAATGAGTTTTTCAATTTGACAACAAAAGCACACCCAACAATAGCAAAAATAAACAAGTGGGACTATATCAAATTAAAAAGCTTCTGCACAGCAAATAAAACCATCCACAAAATGAAAAGGCAATCTACTGAATGGGAGAAAATATTTACAAATCACCTATGTGATAAGGAGTTAATACCCAAATATAAATAACTCACACAACTCAACAGCAAAAAAAAAAAATCATATTTAAAAAATGGGCAGAGGAACCAAGTAGACGCTGTTCCAAAAAAGACACCCAAATGGCCAACAAGGACATGAAAAGGTGCTCAATAATACTAATCATCAAGGAAATGCAAATCAAAACCACAATGATGTATCACCTCACACTTGTTAGGACAGTTACTATCAAAAAGACAAGAGATAACAAGTGTTGGTGAGGGTGTGGAGGAAAGAGAACCCTTGTACACTTATTGGTGAGAATGTAAATTGCTTCAGCCACTATGGAAAACGGTATGGAGGTTCCTTACAAAATTAAAAGTAAAACTACCATATGATCCAGCAATCCTACTTCTACGTATATATCTAAAGGAAATGAAATTATTATCTCAAAAAGACACTGTACACCCATATTCAGTGCAGCATTATCTGCAACAGCTAAGACATGGAAACAACCTAAGTGTCCATCAACTGATGAATGAATAAAGAAAATGTGTATATACATATATATAATTGAATATTATTCAGCTGTAGAAAAGAAGAAATTCTGCCATTTGCAACAATGTAGATGGATCTTTAGGGCATTATGTAAGGTGAAATAGAGAAAGACAAATACTGTATGATCTTACTTATATGTGGAATCTGGGGGTAAAAGAAGGAACTATTTGATACAAAAAACATATTGATGGCTGCCAGAGGCAGAGTTTGAGGAAAATGGATAAAGGTAGTCAGAAACTTCCAGTTAGAAGACAAATAATTTCTGGGAATGTAATGCACATCATGGTGACTGTAATTCACAATACTGTATTGTATTTTTGAAAGCTGCTAAGAGAGTAAATCTTAAAGTTCTCATCACTAAAAAAAAAATTGTAACTATTTGAGATGTTGGATATTTACTAAACTTATAGTGGGAGTCATTTTGCAATATACACATATATCAAATCATCATTTTGTACACCTCGGACTAATACAATGTTGTATGTTAATTATATCTCAGTAAGTCTAGAAGAAAAATGGGAATAAAAATGAAATATAAAATGGTCAAGTAAAATTACAAAAGGCAAAAAAAGAGCGGAAAGCAAAAACAGAAACAAAAAAAGAAGGCAACAAATAGAAAACAGTAACAAAATTGGTAGATACTAATCCAACTATATCAAAATCACTTTGAACATCTGTGGTCTAAATGAACAAATCTGAAAGACACAGATTGCCAGAGTGGATCAAAAAACAAGATCCAACTGTATGTTATCCACAAGAAACCCACTTTAAATATAAATATACATACAGATGAAAAGTAAATGGATGGATAAAAATACACCATGCTAACACTAATCAAAAGAAAGTGGTAGTAGTTATATTAATCTCATACACAGAAGACTTCAGAGCAAGGAAAGTTATATGAGACAAAGCAAGAAGTTGCACAATGATAAAGGGGTTAATTTTCCAAGAAAGTTTAGAGTGTATGGACCTAACAATAAAGAGCCAAACTACATGAGGCAAAAACTGGCAGAACTATAAGGAGAAATAGATTAACCCATTACCATAGCTGGAGACTTCAACACCTCTCTCAGGAATGGACAGATCCTACAGGCAGAAAACCAGTAAGGATACAGTTGATCTCAACAACATTATCTATCAACTGATGCAATTTACATCTATAAAATAGTTCATCCAACAGCAGCAAAATATACATTTTTCTTAAGCTCACATGAAACATTCACCAAGATAGACCACATTCAGGCCATAAAACATATCTTGACAAATTTAAAAGAATACAAATCATACAATCACTGTTCTCAGACCACAATAAAACTAAACTAGAAATCTGTAACAGAAAGATAACTGGAAAATCTCAAATACATGGAGATTAAACAGAACACTTGTAAAATAATGCATGAGGCAATGAGACTCGAGAAAATTTTAAATATGTTGAACAAAATGAAGAAGAAAATATGCCTTTCAAAATGTGTGGGATTCAGCAAAAGCAGTGCTTAAAGGAAAATGTATAGCATTAAATGCATACATTAGAAAAGAAGATCCAAAATGAATAATCTAAGTTTCAGCCTTGAGAAAATAGGAAAAAAGGGGAAAATTAAATCAAAAGTAAGCATAAGAAAAGAAATAATAACACAAAGCAATCTACAGCTTTAGTACAATCCCTAACAAAATTCCGATGGCATTTTTCAGATATAGAAAAAACAATCCTAAAATTCATATGGAACTACAAAAGACCCTGAATAGCCAAAGCAATCTAGAGAAAGAAGAACAAAGCTGGAGGCATCACACTTCCTGGTTTCAAACTATATTTACAAATCTATACTAATCAAAATAGTATGGTCCTGGCAAAAAAGCAGACATGTAGGTCAATGGAATAGAATAGGGAGCCCAGAAATAAGACCATGCATATACAATCAACCAGTCTTTGACAAGGGTGCCAAGAATGCACGATAGGGAACAGATAGTCTATTCAAAAAATTCAATAGATGGTGTTGAGAATTCAACTAGACATCCACATGCAAACAAATGAAATTGGACCCTTATATTATAACATACACAAAAATTAACTCAGAATGGCTTAAAGACTTTAATGCAAGGCCTGAAACCATAAAACCTCTAGGAGAAACACAGGGGAAAATCCCCTTATTGATATCGGTCTTGGCAATGATTTCTTAAATATTACATCAAAAGCACAGCCAACAAAAGCAAAAATAAGCAAGTGGGACTACATCAAACTAAAAAGCTTCTGTAAGCCAAAGAAACAATTAAAATGAAAAGGCAACCTCATGCCATTCACAAAAACTAACTTGAAATGGATCATAGACCTACATTTAAAAGTTAGCTCTAAAAGAAAGCAGATGATTTTGAAGTAAGTAGGCAAAAAGCACAAATTTAAAAGAAACAATTTGATAAAATGGGCTTCATCAAAGTTAAAAACTGCTCCAGGATTACGTAAAAACTCCTCAGATGTGCCTTCACTTCCTATACGTTGAGCCCTTTTGGATTACTTGAGGTTAATCCATCCAGAAAGCCTAAGTCTCAGCCCTGGATATTTGAGGTGAAATTTGAGGTAGACGCATGCACTTTAGCAGACAGCAATAAATTTTAAGGACATTTATAATGCATTGCAAAAACAATTTAATGAGTTACTTTGAAAAGAATGAAGAATCTTTTTGGAATTTGTATAGTTATCTATGCTTACATTTATTGCCCTTACAGTTGAATTTGCCTCCTGGTGAGTCTTTGAGGTCTTTCCCACATCTGTCAGCTGGGAAGAGGGAAGTGGGGAGTAGGTGGGGCGGGAAAAGACCCCCAGAAGAAAGATGGGAAGAAGAGAGGGGACAGAGGATAGGAGGAGGGACCGAATGGGTGTAATGAGACCCTTCCAGACATCACCTGACAGTCCAGCAGAGGATCCAACAGAAGTAAGAAGGTAAAGATGAAAATCAGGGTTTTCAAAGGCCAGGACCCTAGGCACATGGCCAAGAGGTGGGGTTCTCCCAGCCTCCTGCCCATAGAGGACAAGCACACTTACCTTGGGCTAGGAACAGAGAGCCACGAGGGACCCTTCTCAGGCACGAGTCAGCACTCCTTGCGGACCCTGAGAATGGGAACCGTCTGCCTTCCTCCCACAGTAATGGGCAAGCAGGGCTCTGAAAGTCACTAGTATTTTGCAAATTCTTGGACATTAAAACAGACAAGATCCCTGCCCTCAGAGACAGTCAGGTAGGAAAGACAGATACGTAAGCCCACCAAGGTAAGATTACAAACCAGCATAAGTGCTACAGAGAAAAAGAAGAGGGTGTTTCTATTTAGATTCACAGTGTCAGATATTGCAAAGGTAGGGCCCCAGCAGGGACACAAGCCTACCTTGCTCACCCAGGATTTAGCTCTGGCCCCTCTCCTTCGGCAGGCTCCTCATCTGAGATGTCAGGGCCAAGGCACTTCCTGGCTGGCATGACTGACTGGGAGCAAGTCAGGGGGACAGATGGATCCCTCCCATGCAGTGTGGTGAAACACTCACAGCAAAGGGGACTGGGTCAGAGCAAGACTGGGGACTAGGGCATGTTACGTGAACAAATAAATAGCCTTCCTGCTTCGCATCACCAAAAGAAAACGCAAAAATAAAATCTTCAAAATCCACTTAGCAAAAAAAAACTTAACTCCTGCTCTTCTAACGATATCATAAAGAAAATGAAAGCGCAAGCTACAGAGTGAGAGAAAATATTCATAATACATGTATTTGCAAAAGGTTTGGCATCCAGATAAATTTAAAAAATAAAAACAGCTCACAATTCAATAATAAGACAGTACCCAATTAAAAATGAGCAAAATATGTGAGTAGACACTTTACAAAGGAAGACTTATATAAATGGTCCAAAAGTGTATGAAAAGATACTCAACATCATTAGCCATCAAGAAAGTCCAAATTAAAATCAAAATGAAGAGATACCACCACACACCCTATAGAATAGCTAATATTAAAAAGACTGACATCATCAAGCATCAGTATTGGCGTGGAGCAACCAGAGTTCTCATTGTTAGTGGAAACGTAAAAAGACAAAGTTACTTTGAAAAGTAGTTTGGCACTTTCCTTAAAGATGACCCATTATAATATGACTCAGCAATCCCACTCCTAGGTATCTCCCTGAGAGAAATGGAAGTATACAGCCACAAGAAATCTTAAACAAGGATTGTTCATGGCAGTGTCTCTCATATTAGCCAAAACTGGAAACAACCCAAATGCTCACCAGCAGGTAAACGAAACTCTAATTCAAAAAAATACATGCACTCCAAGGTTCATAGCAGCACTATTTACAATAGCCAAGACATGGAAGCAACCTAAATGTCCATCTACAGATGACTGGATAAAGATGTGGTATATTTATACAATGGAATAATACTCGGCCATAAAAAAGGATGAAATATTGCCATTTGCAGCAACATGGATAGATCCAGAGATTATCATAGTAAGTGAAATAAGTCAGAAAGAGAAAGACAAATAATACATGATATCACTTATATGTAGAATCAAAATAAAAATAGTATAAATGAACTTATTTACAAAACAGAAACAGACTCACAGACATAGAAAACAAACTTATGATTACCAGAGACAGAAGAAGGGAAAGGGATAAATTGGCAGTATGGGATTAACAGATGCACACTATTATATATGAAGCAGACAAACAACAAGGACCTACTGTATAGCACAGGGAACTACATTCAATATCTTGGAATAACCTATGATGGAAAAAAATCTGAAAAAGAATATGCACGTATAACTGAATCACTTTGCCGTACACTTGAAACTAGCACAGCATTGTAAATCAACTATACTTCAATTTTTTTTAAAAGCACAGGTCTAAAAATAATCTAAAATTTGGGGATCTACACCAGAAGGGCCTCCTTCTCTTGCTACGGAGGAAATACATCAAAACTGTTAGAACTGTTTGCTCTGGAGCCAGGCTTCCCTGAGTTCCCTCCCAGCTCCAGCCTTCACCTCCCAGGGACTCAGCAAATCCCTTCATCTCTCTCCATCTCTGCTTTCCCAGCGCCCCAGCATGGGGGTAACAATAGTATCTACTTCATACTCTTGTTGTGAGTATTAGATAAACTAAAAACTGAGGAGGGCTTGGCACAGTGTCTAACGTATAAGAAAGGCTCAATAAGATGTAGCTATCACTGCCCTGTTATCACAGACCGAAGTCAGTCCTTATCCCCACCAGCGGCGTTTTGGGCGGTAATGCCAGGCTCTGGCCACAGGGTGGCACTCTTGTCTCTGGCCTCCCTCCCTTCCTGCCTCACTAAAGCTACATTTCTCAAAATGCCAAGTTGGGCAAGGATGAAAGGCAGACTCAGAAATAGATAAAAAGTCTGGGTGCTTTAGCCAAAACGTGTGCCCTGTCACGTCAAAAATTCAGAAACTAAAACAAAAAGAAAAGAAAACGAAAAAATGAAATTCAGAAACTGCTTCATTCTTTCATCTCTGTGGGCTCATAGCTGGGTCCCCAAGCCTTGCTGGCCCCCCCAGCTTCAGAAGAGGCTGAAGGAGCTGATAAAACTAGGTTGGCAGGCCCCACCCCACACACCGTGCTGGGGGCTCGGGAGTTGAGCCTGGAGGTCTGATGGAGAAGGGTGAAAGTCACTGCCAGTGAGCAGAGTCCTCTTGAACTTTAAGGTAAATGCAAAACACATCTTGCTAAAATGCAGATTCTGATTCAGCTAGTCTGGGGAGGGGCCTGGGGTTCTGCATTTCTAACAAGCTCCCAAGTGATGCTCATGCTGCTGGTCCATCATACCTTGAGTACCAAGAGCCTCAAGACCTGGCCCATTGCCTGGTGAATGGAAGCAGCAATGCTCTCTGAGTGCTTACTATCTGTAAGCTCCTTATGTGTACGAATTCACTGAGCCCTCACCATAGCCCAAGCAATCAGTACTGTTGCCCTTTTTTTATGGATGAGAAACAAAAACATTAACATAACAGCTAATCCATAGAAGAGCCAGGGCTCACAATACACTTTTGTTAAAGCGAATGTTAAAGTCAACAGGATCCAGCTTTCCTCCCTCACTTTCCAGCGCAAAGAGGAAGGCCCACAAAGAGACAGCAGAGCAAAGAGGTGAAGATGGCAGATTCTGGAGCCAAACTGCCTGGACTCACAGTCTCAGCTCTGCCGCATAGGAGCTGTGTGGCTTTGACAGGTTGCCTGACCTCTCTGTGCCTCATTTTCTTCATCTCAAGACTGAGAATAGCAATAGCACTTACTGCAGGGAGTTGTTACAAGGATTAAGTGAGGTAATTGAATAAGGCACTTAGCAGGCATCTAGCACAGGGTCAGTGCCCAGGCACTGCCTGCACCCAGGGCATACTTTCAAGGCTGTGAGAACTGCAGGAACAACAAAGTCTCCACTTTGGGCTTTAAGGAGCTCACAGTTTAATGAGGGACAGTGGGAGAAAGTGCTGATGGAGGGGCCATCAGAGCCCACGAGGAGTGACCACCGCCATGCAGCACAGCAAGAGGCGATATCCAGCACCACAGCCTGCAATTTACATTAATCCATTTGTACGTGTCCTCCTCCCCAAAGAAATATAATACCTTGAGTGACTCCATCCACCACCCCATCCAACAAGGCCAGAGAGGGCATGAGATGGGGAGCTGGGGCTCTGCTGGGCCCTCTGTGCCAAAAGGCTCTCATGATGTGAGTTGACTACAGCGTGAGTGACTGCAATGTGTAAAGACACTTGATTGAGACCTAAGGCTCCTAAATACACACCAGCTACTCCATATGGCATACGATCCCTTCCGGCACTGGGGTGGGGAACAGTGGAATTTACTGAGGGAGAGCGGTGTCTCGAATGTGTGCCTGTCCATATTCAAGGGTGAGTCTAAACAATACATTTTACTTTGTGGTCACAATTCAGTTGAGTGGGCTCCTTTGGCTGTTAGTTCTTCCAGAGACTGGAAACAATCTTAATGCCCAACAGCAGGGGGCTGGAGAGAGAAACTACGCTCTTTATACAATGAGCTACTCTAGCCACTAACAAAAGAAATAAGGTGCAGCATTATTAAACAATAGCCAAGACGTGGAAATAACTTAAATATCCATGGGTGGATAAATGCATAAAGGAGATGTGGTGTGTATATATATATACACCCACGTACACACACACACACACACACACACACACACGCAATGGAATACTATTCAATTATTTTAAAAAAAAAAGAAACCCTGCCATTTGTGACAACGTGGATGGACCTTGAGGGTATTATGCTAATGGAATAAGTCAAAGACAAATAAAAAAACAACAAACAAAAACTACACCCATAGATACAGAGCAGGGGTGGGAGGGTGGAAAATATGGGTGAAGAGGGTCAAAAGGTACAAACTTCCAGTTATAAAATAGATAAGTCATAGGGCTATAATGTACAGCATGACAACTCTAGTTAATAATACTGTACTGAATATTTGAAAGTTGCTAAGACAATAGATAATAAAAGTCCCTATCACAGAAAAAAAAGTAAAAAATTTCTGTAACTATGTAAGGTGACAGATGTTAACTAGACTTACAGGAGTGATTGTGTCTCAGTGTTTCCAGATATGGAATCATTATGTTGTACACCTGAAACTCCTATAATGGTATATGTCATTTATATCTTAATTTTTAAATTTTAATTAATTTTTAAAAGAAATGAGGGGCTCTCAATGTTCTGATATAGAAAGATCTCCAAGATACAGTGTCTCATGACAGTAAAAAGATGCAGACACAGCTCCAGTCAAGATGGTGGAGTGGTATGACCACGAGCTTGCCTCTCCTCACGACTACAATGAAACCACAAGTGACTGCTAAACAACCATCAAAAAAAGACTGGAACCTAGCAAAAAAGACCTTCTGCACCTGGAAACATAAACAGGAAACCACAGCAGGACGTTAGGAGGGGCGTGCTTGCGATATAATCGGGCCCCATACCCGCGGCGTGGGCAACCCACAAGCTGAAGATTTGTTAAGTCACGAAGTTCCTCCCACAGGAGTGAGAGATCTAAGCCCCACGCCAGGCTCCCCAGCACGGGTCCCGGCATCTTGTTTTGAAAGCCAGGGGGCTTGGTTCCGGAAGCCTCACGGGACTTGGGGAAACAGAGACTCCATTCGCTTGAGAAGCATACATGGAAACTCACACGCACCAGGTCCAAGGGCAGAGGCAGCGATTTTGTAAGAACCTGGGCCAGGCCTGCCTGCTGGATTTGGAGGGTCTCCTGGGGACATAGGGGACGACTGCAGCTCACTCAGGGGACATAAAAGCTGGTGGTGGACATTCTGGAAGTGTTAATCTACATGAGTTTTCCTGGAGGCTGACATCTTGATTGGATCATTAGCACCAAGACCTAGCCCAACCCAACATCCCACAGGGAAGCCTCAGGCCAAACAACATACAGGGTGGGAACACAGCCACACCCATCAGCAGACTTCCTAAGCCACAAAGGCCTCTAGACACAGCCCTACCCACCAGAGGTCCAGGACCAAGCATCACCCAGCAGTGGGCAGGCACCAGCCCCTCCTGCCAGGAAACCTGCATAAGCCTCTAGTCCAGCCCCATCTACCAGGGGCAGATACTAGAAATAAGAAAACAGTAATCCCAAAGCCTGTGGAAGGAATCCACAAACACATATAAAGATAGAAGATATGAGGCAGCAAAGGAATATCTTCCAGGCCAAGGCACAAAATAAAATCCCAGAAGAAGAAATAGGTGATGAGGAGATAGATAATTTATCTGAGAAAGAGTTTAAAGTAATGATGGCCAAGATGTTCAGAGAACTCAAGAGGAGTATAGATGCACAGAGTGAAGTTTTTAGCAAAGAGTTGGAAAATATAAAGAATACCCAAACAGAGTTGAAGAATAAAATCAGTGAAATGAACAACACACTAGAAGGAACCAAGAATAGACTAAGTGAGGCAGAAGAACAGATCAGTGAGCTAGAAGATAGATTAGTGGAAATCACTACTTCTGAACAGAAAAAAGAAAAAAAAGGAATGAGGATAGTTTAAGAGAACTCTGGGATAACATGAAGCGCTCTAATATTCACATTATAGGGGTCCCAGAAAGAGAAGAGAGAGAGAAAGGACCTGAGAAAATTTTTGGAGAGATAATAACCAAAAAATTCCCCAACTTGGGAAAGGAAATAGTTACCCAAGTCCTGGAAGTGCAGACAGTACCACACAGAATCAACCCAAAGAGGAACACACCAAGGCACATAGTCATCAAGTTGACAACAATTAAGGGTAAGAAGGAAATATTAAAATTGGCAAGTGAAAAGCAACAAATAACACACAAGGGAGCTCCCATAAGGTTATCAGCTGATTTTTCAGCAGAAATTCTACAGGCCAGAGGGATTGGCACAATATATCTAAAGTGATGCAAGGGGGAAACTTACAACCAAGAACATCCTATCCAGCAAGGCTCTTGTTCAGACTTGATGGAGAAATCAAAAGCTTCACAGATAAACAAAAGCTAAAAGATCTCAGCATCACCAAACCAGCTTTACAACAAATGTTGAAGGACCTTCTCTAGTCACCAAACCAGAAGAAAAGAGAACAAAAAGAAGAAAGAGAAGGAAAAAAAGGGACCTACAAAAGATTGCTTTGGATGTTCAGGGTCTCTTGTGGTTCCTTATAATTTTTGGAATTGTTTGCTCTAGTTCTGTGAGGAATGTCGCAAGTATTTTGATGGAGGTTGTGTTTGATCTGTGAATTGCTTTGGGTAGTGTGGCCATTTTGATAGTGTTGATTCTTCCAATCCAAGAGCACAAGAAATGTTTCCATTTCTTTGTGTTATTTTGGTTTTCAGAGTATAGGTAACCTCCTTGGTTAAGTTTATTTCTAAGTATTTTGTTGTTTTTAATGTAATGGAAATGTCTCTGCCAGTTATAAAATTCTGGTTTTTGAAGTGAAAAAAAAAAGTGAATGAAGGGCTGCAAATGGCAAAATATCCTTCTTTTTTATGGGTGAGTTGTATTCCATTACATATAAATATAAACATGCTGCATTTCCATTATCTATTCAACTATTGATGTGCACTTAGGATGCTTCCATATCTTGGCAATCATAATTAATGTTGCTGTTAATAGCAGGGTATATGTATCTTTTTGAGTTAATTCTTATTTTGTGGTTAGCTTTATACCTTTGAGAATTATATAAGTTTAAAAAAACTAAAGCTCTAAACGTTCTTAGAACAAATGAGCAGTACATAGATGTAAATTAAAGAATACATGTGCAGTAAAAAAAAAAAAAAAAGATATATCAAGCCATGGAAGACATAGAAGAAACTTAAAAGACATATTACTAAATGAAAGAAGCCAGTCTGAGAAAGCTACAAACTGTACACTTCTAACCAAATGACATTCTGGAAAAGGCACAGCTACAGAAACAATAAAAAGATTGTGGTTTCCAGGGGTTTCAGGAGAGGGACGGAGGGAGGAATGAGTAGATGGAGCATAGGGGATTTCTAGGGCAATAAAATTATTCGGTATGATACTATAGTGGTGGCTACATGACATTATGCACTTGTGAAAACCCATAGAATGTACAACATCTAGAGTGAACCCTGATGCAAACTATGGACTTTGGTTGGTAATAATGTGCCCATGTTGGTTCATCGATTGTACCAAATATGCCACACTGATGAGGGATGTGGAGGGTAGGGGAGTAGATATGTGTGGGTGTGGAGGGCTATGTACAAACTCTGTATTTTCTACTCAATCCTGTTGTGAACCTGAAACTGCTCTAAAAGAATAAAGTCTATTAAAATTTTTTTAAAAATAACAAGATGCAGATTAGTATGGATAGTTTGTTACTCTGCAAAAGGGAGTAGGGAGAATATTTGTATTTTCTTGTGTATAGTTTTAAAAAGGGAAAGATCCATGTAAAACTAATAGTAATGGTTACCCATGGTGAGAGGTCACCAGACAGACAGAGAACAAAGGCAAAAGAGAATTCTTTTACTGAATGCCTTTTTTTTTAAATTGTGGTTAAAAAAACACACACACACACAACATGAAATTCACCATCTTTACATTTTCAAGTGCAGTGGTCAGGAGTGTTAAGTGTATTGACATTGCTGTGCAGTGGTACTGAATATGTTTTAGCACTTTTCTTTAAATTTTTGAACCACATACCTGTATCGCCTATTTTTAAAATGAACTTTAAAATCAATACACCCAAATGATAGGAATAAAGGGAACTGTGGTGATGGAAAGAGGTAGGAAAAAAGAACACATGCTTTGAAATCAGGATGAACCGAATTCCAATCCTGTCCGTGTCATTTACTGGTCTGGGGCAAGTCAAGTAATCCTCTAAGCCTCAGTCTCTTTAAAATGTACAGAAAGATGGTGTCCCCCTCAGAGGGCAGTGATGAGCGTTAAACGAGAATTCTCATAAAGCCACAGGCGTAGTACGTAGCCGGAAGTAAGCTCCCAGTCCACAATCACACATATTTTTTCACTGCACCCAGAAGAAGCCTGGACAAAGGACTGCCTTTCAGGCCAGAGCAGTGGTGTGCAACCTTTGGAGTGTGAGAATCACAGGGGGATGCCCTCAGGGCCCCATTCCAAACACAATGCCCCAGAATCTACTGGTGGGACCACAGCACTTTATTCTAACCTCCTCCTCCTCCTTAACTCAGACAGACCAGAGCAAGAGAACACCTAAGGTGGAGAGTCTGTGCTCCCGCGTGGCACCCCCTCCAGCTGCAAAACTGAACAGGACTTTGCGCTCTTTGCTCAAGGCTCCACTAGGTGGAGGAGTTGGGGCGCTGGGGGTGGGGGCCAGAGACTGGGCTGCCGCTGTCGCTACCCACTTTCCTTCGGTTCCCTCCGATTCCCGGTCCATCCGTGGGAGGTTTTTCTCCCAATCACACAGATCCATTTACTTTGCATCCCCTTTAGGCCTTGCCACCTGCCCCAACAGATCTGTCTCTACATTTCCCAGGGATTTCCCTCCCACTCCCAGATGAAGGGAGCTCGAAATCGGAGACTGCACTGGCGCCATGGGGACAGCAGGTGGCGCCCTGGGCTTTGGTGAACGAGACAAGGAGGCCTTGAGTCACAGACTTTCCTAGAGAGAGCAGAGGTGTCCGGTGCTAGGAGGGGGTCGATGAATATTTGATAAGGGAGCAAGTGTGCACGTGCAACGTGAAATCGTTTCCCGTCACACTCGGTCACCCAGTCTAAGCTCTAGAACTAGCAGGAGGCTGAAAGAATGAGTCAGCTGGAACGGCCGGAACCTCCTCATTGCAGAAAAGGGGAACTTGGCCCAGAGCAGGGAGGCTCACGCAAGAAGGGAAGAGCCATGACTTCCGACCCGACGGTTCTTGGGCCAGCCTAGAGCCAGCCCTTAGACCCACAGACGTGGCTCCTCCAAAAGATTTGCCGGTATTAGCATACTCCTCCATTCAGGACGGTGTAATGGGTTCTGAATGGAGAGGAGTATTTCCCACACTTGGGTCCTTTATGCCCCCTTCCTGATTCTGGCCATATCTACACACCACCCGAGTAATTCTTCAGTTAACATTTTTCTTAACTCACTTTTTAAAGCTAAATGTAATCATAAAGGAAACATCTTTTTTTTTTTTTTTGTACAATAACTGGAAGCTCGCTATTTCTTGCCAAAACAGGGCTGTAAAAATAAATACATAACAATTACAAGTCCTTAAAAGTTGGGCTGTTTCCCAGTCAAAATTGTTTGCCATACCATTCGTGGTGTGCTTACTACACTTTAGGAAAAGCTAGGATTCCAGCACAAGCTCTCCCAGGAATTCTGACTGGGACCACAGGAGGAGATGGAAGAGAAGGGAGGGGAGTGGCAGAGGGGCAACTACGTTTTTTACCCCGTCGTAGAACAAAGGGAACCTTGTCTGATATTCCATGTCCCTTCTGCAGGATGCACATACTTCCGGAAACTGCAAGTTATTTTTGACTCTGGAAAGCTGCAGGAAAAGGGTGGAGACCTGGTTTCTGTGAGCCTGCCCCACCCTGGAGCTCTTATGGAAAACAAGATAGCATCTCAGGGTGAAGAGGTCCTTAGACATCACCCTGCCAGAGAGTTGGAGGGGAACCAAGGCATGCCCCCACCCTCCTGCTTTGGCAGAGAAGTCTTTAATATTGCATACCTGCTAGGCCAGTTCTGCCTCTATCCCTTCCTCGCGGTGAAGACTTCAGACAAGTTCCTTAACCTCCCTAAGTCTCAGTTTCCTCATCAGTAAAACAAGCATCATGTTTACTTCAGAGTTGATTGTGGGAGCTAAACAGGATCATTCGTGTAGTCAGCCAATCAGTAATCTGCCGCACACCTACTGTTGTAAGTGCTGGGTGCATAGCCAGTTCCTCATCTAGGGTTACACATGCACGTAGGTGGAAAAGCAGCAATTATAACATACACGTATGTTTGTATAGCGTATGTTCCATGCCACAGCAACCTCAGCCAAGTCCCTCCTCCTACGCGCCCTCTGCCTCTTCTGACCGCCCCTCAGCACTCCCTTGTGGTGGTGACAGCATCCTACCTGTCATTACAGAGACATCACCTTCCTTCTCCTCCTCCAGGAAAGCAAGCAGAGCCCACCTTAGTCATCACTGCCCTCCCTCCCACCCTTGCCCGTGCCTTTCGGATGCCCTGAACATCATAGACACCCACGAAGTTTGTTGTCTGAAATTCCACTGCCCAAGTGGCTCAGCTCAGAGGTCCCATGAAGCAGATGACTTTTGTTTGGCCATTCTTTTCTGAAAGGGTCTGAAACCAGCCAGGTGTTGGACCCGATCTAGACCCGATCGCAGTGCACACGACTGAACACCTGGAGTCCCCTCCCTGCACCCCAGCCCAGCTTAGCGGCCTCACCAATGCACATAAACCCTGCCGCCCCTTCACCTTGGCTCAGCCACACCTCCCACAACAGGAAGCCTGACCACCAGGCGCTGAAGCCCTAGCCTCTGTGATTCGGAGGCTGTATCTATCAAGGAACGTTGACCACCTTCTGATGACTTCCCATCACATATAAAATAAAGTCTGACATCCCTCCCAGGTCCGCCAGGCCCACGTGTTCTCCACTGCCCACCTTTCAACGGCAATCCCTTCCCCTCTCCTCACTGCCCACCCCCCAGCTCCAGGCACACAGGCCTCCGTGCTGCTCTGCAAACACGCTAACCCCCTCTCTGCCTAGAAGCTCTTCCCCAGGTGTCCCCTCAGCTCCCCATCCAGGTCCCTGCTCAAATGTCAGAGAGGCCTTCCCTGTCCAGCCTGTGCAAACACAGCTTCTCCTTTGCAGAATCTTTGTCACTGTTGGCACGCTCTTCTTCATCCTTCATATTTCCCTGTGGAGGGAGACCAGCCAGACCATCTCTCTCAGCCTCCCTACCCGTTCTCTGTGGGAGGATTGAGTTATCTGACTATGAGTTTGGGAAAAGAAACTGATCACGCTCAGCTCGCCCTCCTTTTCTTGGGGAGCCAGGCTTTGTGCAGAGAGCAAATTCCTGTTTCATGAAAGGAGCCTCCCCATCAGCCCAGGAGGGAAAGGGAAGAAGAGAAGGCCCAAGAGTATCCAGCTGTACTAGTCACTGGACTCTGTCTAGTTCATGAGTAAAGAATTAACTAGCCGCATGCCCCATTCGACATTATCACTTATTACTTTAAATTTCTGTCTGGCTCCTATGTTGGCCTGCCAATTGGTTATGAATTTAGATGTGTTTCTTATCTATTGCTGTATAACAAATCACCCAAAACTTAGTAGCTTAACTTAATGATTTACTATTTCTCATGAGTCTGTGGGTTGACCAGATAGTTCTTTCGCTTCCAAGTTGTCAGCTGGGATGCTGGATCAGCTGGAAAGTACAAAATGGCCTCACTCACATGGCCGGTATTTGGTGCTGGCCACAAGCTGGGAGCTCGTCTGGGGCTGTCAGCAGGGGGTGTGGGGGGTCTTGGTTCTCCTCCACATGGTTATTGGTTTCCTCTTGGCATGGCAACTAGGTTCCAAGTAGGACTGTCCCACAAGCAAGTGTTCCAAGAGGAAAGAAGTAGAAACTAACAGTCTTCTTAAAAGTTGGTCTCAGAAACTTGGGAATAGCACTCCTACTGAATCCTACCGGGCAGCAGTCACAGAGCCCGCCCAGATGTTTGATGTAAAAAGCAGTCTGCACATACAGGAAGGGAAAGGCCACCTTTGAAGACTACCTTCCACAGATGGGGAATAGCATATTGAGCCCTCGAAACCCCAACAGTTACTCCCTGACATATTTATTTATTGTCTCTTCCCTTCTAGGAAGTTCATGAGAGCAAATACTTTGCTTTGTTTAAGGCTATATTCCCAGGACTCAGAACAATGCCTGACACATAGTAGGTACTCAGTAAATATTTGTTGAATGAGTCAATCAATCAACCAATCAAACAGTCATTTAATTGCCCTCACCAGCCACAGGAAGTTGAGCAGGCCAAGGATTCACGAAGAAGTGAGACTTAAGCTGGGCTTTAAAGACAGGCAGACCTGGCAAGAATGTGTTCCACAGATAGGCTGATGAGAAGCAGTGATGGGCAACAGGTGTCCAGTTGCCCAGTCACTTACCTGGTGGTCACACAACTGACCAGGACCCTCTTAACCTGTGTTGTTTCACATCCAATATAGACAGGACAGCAAATCAGAGGGAACAACAGGGAGCTTTCATTATACTTGATGCGTGTGTGTGGCCCACAGGGAGGATGCAGAAGGGATGAGGAGACAGACTCTGAATTCCAACCAGCTCAGATCCAGGGACTGGGTTTTCTCTGAACCTGTTGTGTAGACCAGCGGTTCTTCTGGTGTGGGTGGGGAGAGTTAATCCCCCGCTTCCTCGGGGGATATTAGGTAATATCCAGAGATATTTTCGTGGTTGTCACAATTGGGGTGGGAGGTGCTACTGGCATCTAGTGAGTAAGGCCAGCGATGCTGCCAAACATCTTATAACCCACAGGGCAGCCCCACAACAAAGAATTATCTGCCCAAATGTCGACTGTGCCACTGCTGAGAAACCCTAATGTCAAGGGTGATGGAAAATACTGTGAATTAGGAGCATCTGGGAGTTGGCAAGCAGGCAATCCTTGGAGTAGCATTTAGCCCAGAAACTGTGTTCCCACCTAAGATGACTGAGTTTTATAAATAACTCTCAGTATTGCAACAGTTGTAGCAGTTTGAATTGTTAGAGGATTTTCAATAGCATAGATGACAAAAATGCAAAGGAATTGTAAAGGGAGAAAAATACATGACGGGAAGCAGCAGAAGTGCCAAGGTTTTCCTGCAGCTAAGGGTAAACCAGCCCCCTGTACTTTAATGTCAAGATGCTACCACCAAAATCCCTATCAAATTTCCCTCCCACTCCTGGGCATATATCCAGAAGGAACTCTAGTTTGAAAAGATACATGCACCCCAATGTTCACAGCAGCACCATTTACAACAGCCAAGACATGGAAGCAACTTAAATGTCCATCGACAAAATGACTGGATAAAGAAGTTGTGGTATATGTATACAATGTAATACTACTCAGCCATAAAAAAGAATAAAATAATGCCATTTGCAGCAACATTGATGGATCTGGAGATTTTCATACTAAGTGAAATAAGCCAGAAAGAGAAAAAATACCGTATGATGTCACTTACATGTGGAATCTTAAAAAAAGGGGGGGGGCACAAATGAGCTTATTTACAAAACAGGGACAGACTCACAGACAGAGAAAAACAAACTTATGGCTACCAGTGGGGAAAGGGGAGGTGAGGAGGGATAAATTGGGAGTTTGGGATTTGTAGACATTAAGTACTATATATAAAATAGATAAACAACAAGGTCCTACTGTATAGCACAGGGAATTATATTCGGTATCTTGTAATACCTATAATGGAAAAGAATACATATATATGTATTAGTGAATTGCTATGCTGTCCACCAGAAATTAACACAACATTGTAAATCAACTATACTTCAATTAAAAAAAAATTTCCCCTCTCTGTCTCCACTCCTACGTCCCTGGTCCAAAGCTCCATCATCTCTCTCCTGGAACAATAACCTTAAGTGCTCTTCCCAGGTCTGCTCCAGTCCCTGCCATGCTTCCTCCCCCAAGAAAGGGAGAGAGACCTTGGAGCATAAAATAAATAGTGCATGCGCTGCTTAAAAACCTGGGAAGGCTTCCCACTGCGCTTAAGATGAAACACAAAATCTGTAACTGGCCCACCAGGTTCTGAAGGCTCCAACCCCACAGTCCCTGCAGGTGCTTCTCTGCCTTGGCACACACTCCAGCCATTGAAGGGCTTATACCGGCCTGCTCTCCATTCGTGGTGTAGTTCTAGCTCAGTCCAGTCCCAGGTCGCTGGCCCCCAGGGGCTGAAGTTCTGATGACATCTGGTGATGGGCAGGTACCAACCATATCACACCAGTACATGTAAAACTGGCCCTAGTGCTATGAGCGAGGGGGCCACAGAGCCCCCACAAGCCGGGAACAAGGGAATTGACTCACAGAGGGGGCCAGTGAATGAATTTTTGAACAAGTCACTCCTGAACTGAGATCTAATGCATGGGCAGGAGATAACAAAGTAAAAAGAAAGCTGGAGGAAAAAACAGCTTGTGAATAAACCTCAGGCAGAACAAGCTGGGCCCGGTGGAGGGAGGAGTAGAGGTGGGGTAAACAGTGCTGCAAACCAAGGAAGAGTTTGAATTTTATTCTCAGCATAAGGGGGAGCTCTTGGAGGGTCTTAAGCAAGATATTAACAGGTAAAATTTCTAATTTGAGACGATTACTCTGGCCACAGCATCGACACTTGTAAATAATTTCTGCCAACCTTATAGCAGTTGTAACTTCTGAAATTTAGAGAGACACCATGAAGAATGTGGGGGAGATCCCACACTTCTCGATGGGAGAGATGATGGTGACTTGGACTAGTGACAAGGGAGATAAGAGACAAAGGACAGTTTGCAAATGTATTACACTCTGTGTGTGGCCGAAGCACAGTTGGATTCCTGTTTCTTACTCTAAAGCCCTCAGTGTTATTACACCAAAAACAAAGAACCCAGGAGGATACGCCAACTTGGGTCTGTTTATCACATTGATTGGGTGTGTCAAGCAATATTACGTGTGCCAGTCTGTCTGGTTTTGACAGCATCCCAAGGCAAGGAGGGCCCAAGCACTAGGGGGTTGGTCACAAGAACAGAACGATCTCTCGCTTGCCTGTGCACAAGGGCAGAAAACGGGACCAGTTGCACATACAGCACACAGGAGCACTCAGCACAGGGTCAGACTGCCGGGATTCGAATGTATATTCCTACCGCCTCACTTACCAGCTCTGTGGAACATTCTAGAACTTCTCCATGCTTCTCTTTCTTCATCTTTAAAATAGGAATGATAAAAATAGCAACCACTGCTGAAGTTTTAGGAAGCCAATAAACACTTTTTATGCCCCTCCTGCATTCAGAACTGAGAAATAAAAGAAGGTGTCAGACAGGTAGAGATCAAAGTCTCATCTTTATTACTGACGAAGCTGCCTGGAGGATGTGGCTGAGGCAAAAATACTTCACGCAGTCACTGACACAGTGGGCGACCGCAGACAGCAGATAATAACACACCCACTCTGGGGGCAGGGTGGCCCAACCTAGCACTGGTCCTTCTCGGAAAGTCAGCCGGTCAGCCGTCGTCGGTGGCATCAGAGAGAAGTCCTCCTCCTGCCCTGGGGGAGAGTGGGTAAGAGACAGCCGGTAGTGGCATGTTTTCCTCCGGGGTCAGCCCTGCTGGAGAAAAGAGTGGGAATCCATCCCCCACCCACAGCCATGAAAATACGAGAAGGGGAAATGGGTTATCCCACAACACTCTCTCATAGGGTAGCTATGGAGATTAGGGAAAAAAATAGGTAAAGTGTCTGGAATATAGACACCATGAAGGCCTCATCCCTGGTGTCAATCGTCCTGGGTGGTGAGGCCAGCCAGGTAGGCAAGGCTAGCCAACGGAAGGAGTTGTGGTTCAGAAACTGCAGGAAGCAAGGGAGTTTCTTAAAAGGGGATTTCTCCCCCTCACCCCCCATACCTTGTTCCCTACACTGAGGAAACCTCAAGAGTTCCCTAAAGGGAAACGCTGACCAGATATGAACCAACAAGTCTTCTAAACAGGGCAAAAAAAACCCAAAGCTGTATCTGTGGTGATATACCAACCCAGTGACTTATGAACACAGTGTAATAGCCCAACTTTCCTTTATGGTTGTGTGTATGTACTATTTGTGTTGTTTTAGGGTGGGTTTTTTTGGGGGGGGGTGGTAGGGGAAGGAGCTGTTGTGTGTTTTTCAAGGTAGCTTCTCTCACCCCTAACAATTAAGCGGTTAACAATCACTACCAGGGAAGTGACTGGGAGCAAACAGGAACCGCCCTGGGGAAAGCCCTGTCCAATCACTTAACAATAGCAACTCCATTTAAGGTGAGTGCACCCAGAAGACAGGAAATAACATGTTGTGTTGACTCCAGCTCTGGGTGCAATCTATCTGCAAGGCCACAATCACCACCTGAACTGCCTCAGCCGATCTCAGGTCATCCACCTGAGGGAGGAAGGCTGCAGGCTGGGTGGACACCAAGGGAAAAGCCCAGGGGAGCAGGAAGTTGTCTGTCTGTGAGCCTAGTGGTTCTCGTCCCTGTGCTGACTCATCCGTCGGTGGGGCACCAGGAGACCACACCTGCCTGAATTTCTGAGACATATGGAAAACCCCAGCAGCCCAGATCCTTGAGAGTTTTACCTTGGGTAATCCCTCCTACCAAGATCATTCCCCCTTGGCCTTTCCAACTGCAACATCTTTAGATCCCCTTCTTTCTCCTCAAGGGGGAATCTACACAGTTGGAGGGGGCTCCCAGGCCCACAAGTTCAGTATGGTTGCATAATCCACACAAAGCTTTTCCATGAAAATGGAGCTTTAAATATACTGCAAATTTAACAATAACTAATATTTAGTGATCATTTACCCTGTCCAGGTACTATATTAATTTTCACAATAGGAAGTACTATTGTTACCCATATTCACAAAGGAGGAATTACGACTTAGACAAGTTAAGTAATATTCCCATGATGCCTAACCATCTACTACATCCACAACATTTAGCCCCGAGAAAGGAAACCAACATTTCATCATCCACAATCTATTCTCATGGACTCAGAAAACGCAGATCTGTAAAAACTCTGGAGATAACTGAGGGCAACCTCGAATTTCCCAGATGGGAAAACAGACCTGGAGAGGGCTTAGGGTGTACTTGCCCAAGTCCCCCACTAAAATCACGGAGGACCCCTAATTCCCCACTTCTTGTACCTCTCCCATAACACATTCCCCCTCCTTCCCTCCCAGAAGAAACCACTCTCCTGAGTTTTCCTTAATCATTTCTTTGCTTTTCAATTCTCCATACTCATTACTCCCATTTTCTTCTCTTCCTGTTACCATTTTTACTGAAAAAACAAGGGAAAGGAAATAAAAGAGGGAAGACAAAGGAAAGGAAGGGAGAGGGAGGGAGGAAGAGAGTCACCCGTCTATCAGTAAATGGGAAATTGGATAACTCAATTTGCTAGAGCCCTAGGTTTGGCTTAGAGATATCTGAAGGCACGACAAATCCCTTGTGTGACATTAGGTCAGTCCCATCTCCTAGCTCGGAGCCTCAATCGCCCCATATGTAAAACCAGAAATTCATCATCTACGAGGTCACCCCAAAGCGTTGTGCCCTCACCAAACAAGAACACCCAGGCCCCTCTCCCGAGCCGTACTTTTGCCCTCAACGAACATGGCGACTGCGCGTGACGTCGAGTTCCATCGCCTCCACCCTACTCCCTCCCCAGGGAGCGGCGAGCTTCAATGACGGCGGCGGGCGGGGCGCATGCGCGGCGGCGGGGCCCGACCCGCGGCGGCGGTGGCGGCTGCTGAGGGGCCGAGGGGTTCTCCGTCCGCAGTTCCTTAGCTGCGGCGGTCGCGGCGGAATGTTGTAGCCGGGCCTCCGGTCAGGCGGCGGAGCGCGGGCCGGGGCGAGGCGGCCGGGAGGGCCGACGCCGCCCGACCGGCTCGGGTGCCGGAGCAGCACGCTGAGGGGGCGTCGCCGCCGCCGGCCCCCGGCGCCGCCGCGGGAGGCCGCGCCCGCCATGGCGGCCCGGGCGGTGCTGGACGAGTTCACGGCGCCCGCCGAGAAGGCGGCGCTGCTGGAGCGGAGCCGCAGCCGCATCGAGGGCCTGTTCGGCGTGAGCCTGGCGGTGCTTGGTGCGCTCGGGGCTGAGGAACCGCTGCCCGCGCGGATCTGGCTGCAGCTTCGCGGGGCGCAGGAGGCGGTGCACAGCGCCAAGGTGAGTCCGACCGCCGCCCCCGCGCGATCGCCTTTCCCGGCCGGGGCCCCGCGCGCGCGGCCTTGCGTCCGTCGGGGTCCCTGGGCGCCCCCACCCTCTTCCCCCCTGCTCTCCGTGCGCGGCCGCGGCGAGCGCTGTGGTAAGAGCGCAGTCTCCGGAGCCCGTGGACTTGCGTTCTCAGATCTCGAGCGTTGTGACCTTGGGCTAGCGGTTTCATCCCGGGTGCCTCAGTTTCCCCATTTGTGAAGTGGCGCTGATCAAAGCCCCTGCCTCGAAGGGCTGTTGCGGGGATTCGCGTAGGTTATGTGTGTAAAGTGCGCGGCACGGTGGCTGGCACCGAGTGAAGGCGCCGAGAGTGCTGCCTGTTGTTATCTTTCCCCCCCAGTCCGGGGGCTAGTGCGCAGGGCCTGGTGGCTGGGCCCGCAGCCTCCTGGCCCACCACCTCAGCCACTTTTCTCTTCCGAGGTCTCCGCTGCATGGGTTCTATACCTTTCGGGGATGTCAGTCCCCTTGGAGAATCTGACAAAACCATGATAGTAGTACAATACTCAGAGAATATCAAGAAGAGATAGGGACGTTTAATCGTACTGTTAAAAATAGCACTATTCCTTGTGCTGATTTTGTGTCCAACTAACATTTGTTGAATGGTTATAGCACATTAGACGTTATGTTAAACGTTTCAGGATTGACTAATACAGTCCTTTAAAAAATCCAGTGAGATAGGTTTTATTATCTTCCTGTGTTTGAATTAACAGCTGGAGAAACTGAAACTCTCAAAGAGGTGACTCACCTTCTCTCTAAATCAGCATTTCAAACGTATACCTACTTCAGACACCTTCAGCTACTCCCTTCCCTCCCCAAGCAGCTACTCCCCCCCCCCCCCCCCGCCCCGAGGGAGCCAGGTTTTCCCATCGAGTTACGTGGGAGAGCCAGGATTCAGACCTAGGGAGTTTGTTTCTAGAGACCTTGTTCTTGATACCTATCTCCCAAGTGATGAGCACTCTGAGAGGGGAGGTTGGGGGAGGGGAATCCTTTTTTGGCATTCTACTTCAGGAATTTCACAGTGCCCTTGAATCTGATTCGCTGTAACTCTTGACTTTCTTAGATTAAAAAAAAAACAATTTCGATGCTTGCTTTTAACATGTCTAAAGGACATAAGACTCTTAACTTTGATTCTTCACAATTTGACATTGCAGATGTTGAGTCAAGTTTGCTTTCCTGTTCTTGATTTTCTAAACCAGTTGATTTCAGACAACTGGTCTAACTCCTGCCCAGTCCCCTCCTTGTTTTCTCCCCAGCTATTCAATTTCTTCTAGCTCCTGAGGGCTAAAAAGTTTGACAGGACAAAGTCCTATTATGGCTTCTGAAAATCTCTTACATACATTCATTCCTTTCTCTTCCATTACTTTTGCAGCAGTTAAGACCTTCATTCTTGGTATGTGCCCTCTCCCTTACTTCATTGCCTTCACTCCATTCCTCCCTACCTGGTGCAACTTGCATTTGACTAATCCATAAAAAGTCATTTTCCTGCCCTGGAACCTACTAGGGCCTCCTGTTGCCTATCCCATTCATTCCAAAGTCCTCTGATTTACAAAACACTTATTAATCCAACCCCACTTTATTTTCTCAGTTCTCTGTCTTAGCAGCTTTTAGCTTACATCTCCACTGTAGTCTGATGAGTCTCACTGCATTTACTGTGTGCCCTGCCTCCTCCCAGTTCAGCTTTACTCAAGGCTCACTGCAAGCATCAAAAGTACTTCTTTTGCTGTACAGAAAAACCCTGCTGGACCCTCCCAACTCCAGTTCTTTTACCTGTCTCTGCCGTGCAGTTCAGTGTAAGCTGATTGGGAAAGGTGTGTCTTACAGTATCTTGGTAGTATGTATCATCTGCCCATTTATTTTTGTGATCTGTTACTCATAATCTAACCCTCCCACTTGTAAGAAATCCTTTTTGTTCCCTTGAAATTCATGGGTAAGAGCTGAATGCCATACTCAAAGGCTTTTTTTTTCTCGTTAATTCATTTTGGAGTTTGTTTTACATTCTTTTGAGGAAGAGAAAACCGTTAACTTGATCTTAAAAAATTAAGAAAAAGGAAACAACTTGAGTATCTACATTTTAAGTTAAGCTGTGGAGAAGAAAGTTTGGAAGAAGGAAGATTTATAGTAAAGAATTTTTTTTAACTGGCTGGTAGAGTCTCTGATTGGTGGGCAACTTTCTGGGTCCCATCAAGTGGTTGATGTTGTTTTCCTGCCTTAAAAATGTTCATTCACTACCCTTCAGCAAATGCTAGAGTGGAGGAGAATCTGGAGGTTTAGTTAGTTAGGGCTCTGTTAGCTGAAGAGGGGTAAGATGAGGTTACTGGTGGAAAGTCATAATGTCCTGGGAAGTTTTTTAAAAAAGGCACACTCTCTAAGAGTGCCACTTTTGTCAAAGGGGAAATTTGTTGGTGGAGGCCAACTTGAGATAGGCTTTGAAGAGTCAGGAAGATTCCCAGGTGAAGGTGGTTGCAGGCACGGGCCTAGAAGCCAGAAAAACGTGGGATGTCTTTGTAGGAAGTGTCAGAGTACCTTGTGAGAGAAGAATTTTCCTGGGACCCAAGTTCCAGGCTAAGACCATTGGGCCTTATTTGGTAGGGAGTCAGTGAGGATTTGGGGAGAGGAAGGATTTACCTGAAACTGTTTGGAGGTAAGAAGACCCAACTGTGGAAGGGATATTGTTGCAAGTTAGAGCTGGACATGGGTGGGGTGACAAGGTTTTCACTGGGTCTTGGCAACTGAGTGGATGTGGGGATTGAGGGAGCAGTTTTAAGCCCTGGTGTCAGGAAGGATGGTGCATATGTTGTTTGACCTGTTGGTTGATGGGGCCAGGCAGCCAACACTTAAAGAAAACTTACGTGCCAGGAAGTACACCACCTGCTGCCTCTTGACCTCAAGGAATTCCCAGCCTAGTAGGGGAGACAAAGGTGGAAAGAACAATTAACAGTTGAAGTATGTGCAAGATGTTACAGTAATACAGGTGAGGGTTACTCTGCCTATCGGGGCACTGAAGGATGAATGAGAGTGTTCCAGATGGAAGAGCATGTACAAAATCATGGGCACACATAGTAGTGCCATTTTTTCGTGGATTCCTCAAGTGTAGGAGAAGAACGGAGGAAAGCTATTAGGTCACAAGCATGGGGGACCTGCTAAAGAACATGGATTTTACCAAGCAGGCATGCAGTGGAGAATCATGGAAGGGTTTTAAGAACAGGAGTGATGCCTCAGATTTACATTTCTAAGAAATGCCTCCATCATCAGTGTTTCTCTAGCTAGGTTTGTGTTTCCTAGTATGGTCCATTGCTGGTTTGTGATGACAGAAGTACAAAAATTGGGGGTAAATGTTTAGCAAAATTTATGTGCTGTGACATTACTACAAGAGCTAGAGAAGCAGTGCCTGAAAGTGAGAGAAAAACCAGAAGCAGGCATTGTCCATAGGGGCCCAGTGGGAGGGCACTGAAGTGAGTGGTGGCAGACATCATGGGAACAACGGAGGTTGAGGATTGAGTTTCAGAGAGGAAGTGGAGGTACTGACGACGGGCTGCCTCATTCACAAAGAAAGCAAAGATGCAAAGCAGGGTGGGATCCTTCGAGTCAGGCAGTGGTGGGGAGGGATGAGACTGAAGAAATCGCAGCCCTGGAGATAGTTAGAACTCTTCCTTTAGATCAAAGAGCCACAAATTTGAATTTCACCCTGGGACCAGTCCCAGGTGGGGAGACTGCAGAGGGCTGGTTGGTAGGAAGGAACTGATGAAGCAAGACGCCTGTGCCTGGTGGAAGAGGGCAGATGCCCATGCTCGGTGATCTCTGATCTTTTCACCCAAGACAGGCCAGAAGACTGCATTTCATGATGGGAAATCTTTTTTGTTTTTATATAAGAGGCAACTAATTTATGTTTTAAAAACCATGCATGAATTATATCTCAATAAAAGTTTTGCACTAACATTTTTAAAAGAACATACTCTAAGAAAAGGAAACAAAAAGCAACCTTGCGTGGTGAACAAAACATGTCAGTGGACCAGATTCAGCTCTTGAACTACTTTTTTGGACCTCTGCTTTAGATAGTAGGAGACAAGATGAGTGAAGATACGCATTTTATTTCCCATTTGGTTAACAGGGCACTCGAAGGCCTCAGTGGTCTACAGTGCTGTCTTGGTAAAGTAGGATGACCATTTATGAGAGGGAGGGTGAGAACTTGAAGACAGCTGAGTATGTTTGCACGGATGCAGCGGAACTGTTGGAAATGCGTTGGAAAGAATTAAAAAAGGACTGGACCTGAAGTAAGGGCCAGGGAAGGTTAGATGGTATGAATTTATAGTGTCGCTTGATCTGGCAGTTCTCAAGTAGATGATCGTTTTGCCCACATCCAGTGTTGGTGAAGCACACACTCACAGAGGAATCTAAGGTGCAGCTGAGCAAGGCACTTGGGGCCCAGGAAATGTTTCTGAATGATCAGCCTCATTTGGGTAGGACAGCCCCAAAATATGCAAGACTTACCTTCTGCTTTCAGTGAACGAATAGTTTGGGAGATTTAGACTGGAGAGGAGGCAGGTGAAGGCAGAAGCGGCTTAATGAACTATGAGAATAAAGGAAGGGACAAGACAGACCTCGTCCCCTCCTAGACTCAGAAAAGCATGCTAACAGAGGACAAGTTTCCTAAGTATTGGAGAGTTCTAGACGTTGAAGTTAGGCATTTCAGAGATCAGAATCCTAGGTGTGGAAGAATTCTGAGGGTGATTCTAAGAACGAAGGAGTGGTGCCTCAGGGGTGATGGGTGAAGTGGAAGTATTCCTTTTAACTTAGAGAAGCGAGAGGATGGAGGATGGAAGTGTGAGGCATCTAGAGAGGTCACCGAGGTCCACAGCAGAGGACTGGGAGCTGGAGTTAGTGTCGAACTAGGATCCTGGCCTGAAGGTTAACAAACAAAAGAGAAGTAATTGGAAGTAAATGGCATGGCTGCTTGCTGTGTGGTTTCTCCATGAACCTTTAGAGTGCTGAATTTGCCAACCATAGCTGCCCATCAGTTGATGTGATTTTGGGCATTACTCATGGCAGTGAGTAGCCCCCGTGAGGCATAGCCAGTGACCTACCAAGAGCACCAATCTGGAGGATTCACAAGGAGAGTAATTTGGAGGGCTTGTCAATCTTAAACATTGAAATTACAGGACACCTGAGAAACTATGGTAATATAGACTAACATCCAAGCCACTTTTAGTTTGTGAGGAAAAGAAGAGGGAGTCTTATGAAGAGTTGGTGATTGTTCTTTAGCTGAGGTTTGCTAACGTATTTGTGGAGTAAGAGAAGAGAAAGATGAGGATAAAGAAAATGCCATTCTGGAAATGGCGTTTTACTTCACTGACTTGAGAGGGTTAAAATGGACCCTTTATTGTTTCATGTCTTTTTCTGTTAGAAGAACTTTGTACCTGGTTTCATGAATGAATTCTTCAACAGTAAATTTGTTCACGGAGGAAATAATTCATAGATGTAATACTGGGTAGTGACATAGAATTTTTGTTTTGATTTTACCAGAAAGGAGGTTGGTGGCCTTTTTGCATTTCCTAGAATGATGTTTTTTAACTTACTATGGTTGTGAAAATCGTCTTCTTGAGAAACGGTGCTGGGTTCAGTTTCTTTTTATGGTTAATGTTTTGGGGTTATACCAGAATGTTGCAATAAGGGATACTCATGCTGATTAAGCTGGAGTCAAAGTGATTGCTCATGACTGTAGTTTCCTCTTCTCTATTTGTTTACCAGCTACTGTTGTAGGATTCTAATTAAATCAGGGACAGCATCTTGTTCCGTGTTGGCTTTTTACTAGATTAATATAATTGTATAAAGTTAGCAGTCTTGCATTTCTAAAATAAAATTATAGAGCGAAAATCCTTACAGTAATTAAAGGATTTTTTTTTTTAAAAAAATCAGTTACGTCATATGGAAACAACATAAGGAAATCTTTTTGTTTAAAGAAACTGAGTTATTTCTTTTAATTGTGATTTTAAGAGTTTCCCTTCAACTTAAAGAATGTTTTGTTCAGTCTTACTGGTGACAGAATCAGTTACTTAAATTAATTGATGAAGAAGAGCTGTGGGGATTCACATCTAAATTGTCTATGTGCAAGTCACTTGTCATTATGGCATCTTTTGATTGGAACTCCCTGTCTACTAGTCATCTGGGATCTTTATCCACTCTTGAACCCATGCATTTAGTTCACAATATGTTTCATTATTAATCTTGGTATTTTTTAAATTAAGATAATGAAGTTATTACTTCATTTATTAATAGGTTAATGCTAATGTATGTCTCTATGAGTTAAGCTGATAGATCAGGATTTGGCTGCAGTGATAGAAGCCTATACAAGATAGGAGTTTGGTTTTCTTGCACTCAATAAGAAGCCTGAAGATAGTCCAAGGCTGAGTATTGGTCTGGGGCTGTCAGGGTGAAGGTCCCTGCAGCTCTTTTGGCCTTTCCCTCTTGATCACAAAATAACTACTGCACCTGCAGCCACCAGGTCTCTATTTTGAAGAAGGAAAGAAGCAGCAGCAACATCTTTCTGCAAAACCCCAGCAGACTTTTCCTTACCTCTTGTTGGCCAGAACTGTCCTATGGCCAGTCCTGGTAGAAAAGGGAGCTAGGAAATGTTCTGTCTAACTAGACACATTGCTGCCCTGGACAGAATCTGGGTTCTGTTGTTAAAGGAGAACATGGATATTGGTGGACAGTAGGAGGGACTACCTAATCATATTATTTATTTCTTAAAATATGTTTGGAATCCCTGCCATTTTTATGTTTCGTTTTTGTAAACAGGAACTTTTAAAATGAGCACTTACTATTTTCATTTTTTTAATTAAAATGTGATTCCTGAAGATACCAAGTGAGAACATGCCAAATATTTATTTAACTCATTTGTGAGGAAACTAGCTGGTTAGTAAAGCTGGTTTAAGGAACACATATAGGTACTGAAAAAGAATGTTGAAATAAGACTGCTAGATTGGATATAAAAATTGTTAATGTCATACAGTGTAATGAAACCATAACCTTTGGAGTTATCTGTTATACCAAACAGAAGTCATCTGTGTCTCTACTGGACAAATCTGCAAGTTAATATGTAGTTTCACAGATTCTGGGCCTTACTCGGTATAAATGGTATGTCGGACAAAAAATACACTCTCCTAGAGTGTTCATACATAGGCATACTTTTTCTGTAAAGAGCCAGATAATAAATATTTTAGACTTTATAGACCATACAGGGTTTCTGTCTCATGTTCTTCTTTGTTTTTGCTTTTTACAACCCTTTAAAAGGTAAAGACAATTCTTAGGGGCTGTATAAAAATCTGGAGGCTGGGTTTACACTGTTGAGTATGTAGCCACGACCACATGTGGCTGTTCAAATAAAATTCACTGAAATTAAATATTCATTTCTTCAGTTGTATTTCAAATACTTAGTGACCACGCATAGCTATTGGCTGCCAGTTTGGACATGATATAGAATATTTCTGTCATTACAGACAGTTCTCTTGGGCTCTGCTGCCCTAGCTATTAAGTAATCCTTGGTTGGGACTGCTAGACAGTTCTCTAGTATATGACATTGGGAGAGCATGTAGCTGTTCTTTTACCACATGGTCAGACTGCAAAATCAGATTCTTGCAGGCTAGGTTCCTGCGTGAGACTGACCTGGTAGTCTGTAGCCATTTGGTCTCTGAGCAAGTATGAAAAGGGACATGTGGCCAAGAACTATAAAGCAAAAACCCAAAATCAGAAGGAAAAAGAACAACAGTACTAGTAAAATTCACTTCCGGTTTAGGATTCACTCTGGGAGCCAAAATGAAATATGCTTGGGCTCACACAACCAATGAGATGCCCTTCTTGGACCAGTCAGTTTAATAGCTCCAAGCACTTGAGCCCACTTGGACATCTCTACAGGTCCTACAAAATTGCCAAAGTGAAAATTTCTTTCAAAAATTCCAAACATGACTTTGACGCAGTCAGAGATCTTATGAATAAGAGAACCAGCAGGAATGTAAAAGTGGTTCAGAGAGCTTTTGAGGATCTGAGGATCTGCACTAAAAAAAGGAATGGTGGAATAAAATTGCTTGCTTAGGTACAAATTGGCTAATATCTTACAAACCAGTGAAATTAGAACCTTTGGGGATATCTTTTCTACCAGGTGGAGATAATTGGCATCTTTACTGGATAAAAATCTGCATTTTAACATGTAGCATCACAGTCCAGGCCCTAATTAATAATAAATGGTGTGTTGGACATAGGTAAATTTCCCAGAGAAGTGAATCATCTTTGGGTGGGCCAAAGAGTGCTGCATTGTAATTGAGAGGCCATCCTTTTGCCTTATTTAGAAGTGTCTGATTATTTTTCCTAATGCTATGCAAACTATTAAAATGGAACACCCTCCCCAGCTTTTTTTGTCACTTTGGTCACACTTAAACAATCTTCCCCACATCATTGACACTACTAGGTTGGATGTCAGCCTGTGTTCCCAAACTTCCTAATTCCTATTTTGACATGTATTTGTTAGACATTTATCGATTGGTTCAGAATTTCTTAACAGTGGCACTATTGACATTTTGGTCAGCTCATACTTTGTTGTAGGGTCCCATCGTGGAATGTTTAACAGCATCCCTGACCTCTACCCCCAAGAAGCCAGGAGCAACCCCTCAGTTTTGACAACCAGAAATGTTTCCTGACATTGCCAGTGCCCCCCCCCATTAAGAGCAGAATCACCCCTGGTTAAATGACCAAGGGCAGTGCTCACACTGTCTCAGAGAGTTATGATAAATGCTATTGTTTAAATAATAAGATACTGTTGTGTATAGAAAACACATTAACATCCCCCACCCCATTTTTGCTAATTCTTGAAGGAAAGAAAAGTTAAATTAGGCTGCAAAAATAAGAAAACATGCTAAAGTTCAAACCACAGAGGACTTTGAATATAATTCTTAGGATCTTGAACGTTAATCCTGTGCAGTAAGGAGCTTTAGAAAGTTTTTTTTTTAACATTTTTTTGAGTAATAGTCATTTTACAATGTTGTGTCAAATTCTAGTGTAGAGCACAACTTTTCAGTTATACATGAACATATATATATATTCATTGTCACATTTTTTTTCTGCTATGAGTTACCACAAGATCTTGTTTATATTTCCCTGTGCTATACAGTATAATCTTGTTTATCTATTCTGCATTTTAAAATTCCAGCCTGTCCCTTCCCACCCCCCGCCCCCTTGGCAACTACAAGTTTGTATTCTATGTCTATGAGTCTGTTTCTGTTTTGTATTTTTGTTTTGTTTTGTTTTGTTTTGTGTTGTTTTGTTTTTAGATTTGTCATATGAGTGATCTCATATGGTATTTTTCTTTCTCTTTCTGGCTTACTTCACTTATAAGGACATTCTCCAGGAACATCCATGTTGCTGCAAATGGCCTTATGTTGTCGGTTTTTGTGGCTGAATAGTATTCCATCATATAAATATACCACATCTTCTTTATCCAGTCATCCGTTGATGAACATTTAGGCTGTTTCCATGTCTTGGCTATTGTAAATAGTGCTACTATGAACATTGGGGTGCAGGTGTCATTTTGAAGTACAGTTCCTTCTGGATATATGCCCAGGAGCAAGATTACTGGGTCCTATGGTAAGTCTATTCCTAGTCTTTTGAGGAATCTCCATACTGTTTTCCACAGTGGCTTTCCTAGCTTCCCTCTCCCACTCTTAATGATTTAGATGTCTTCTTTTACAATTTTGTGTTTATTCTTTTTGTAATTCACTGCAGTTATCTCCTTTCCAGTTATGAGTTTCTCATTTTTGTAGCATCCCGCTTCTTTTCTATTTAGAGTAGATCTGTCAATATTTCTTTTAGCATGGGTTTAGTGTTGCTAAACTCTTTTAGTTGTCGCTTGTCTGTGAAGTTCTTTATCTCTCCTTCTATTCTAAAGGATAGCCTTGCTGGATAGAGTATCCTAGGCTGCATCTTTTTTTCATTCAGGACTTTGAATATATCTTGCCACTCCCTTCTGGCCTGTACTGTTTGTGTAGAGAAATCAGCTGAGAGCCTTATGGGGGTTCCCTTGTAACTCACTCTTTGCTTTTCTCTTGCTGCCTTTAGGATCATTTCTTTATCCTTGACTCTGGCCATCATGGTTACAATATGTCTTGGTGTGGGTCTGTTTGGGTTCTTCCTGTTTGGGACTCTCTGAGCCTCCTGTACTTGGATATCTGATTGCTTTAGGTTTGGAAAGTTTTCAGTCATGATTTCTTCAAATACCTTTTCAACCCTTTGTTCTTTCTTCCTCTTCTGGAACCCCTATTCTGCGTAGATTGGCATGCTTTATATTATCCCATAGGTTCCTTATATTGTTTTCATTGTTTTTTATTTGTTTTTCTCTCAGCTGTTCTGATTGGGTGCTTTCTGTTGTCCTGTCTTCTAGGTCACTTGTTCATTCCTCTGCATTATCTAGCCTGCTTTGTACAGCCTTTAGGTCAGCTCTCATCTCAGCAAATGAGTTTACTAATTCTACTTGATTCTTCTTTATAGCTTCTATTTCATTTTTGACATATTTTGTATCTCTAAACACTATTTCTTTTAGTTCCTTCAGTACTTTGATCACTCCTTTTTTGAAATCTTGATCTAGTAGGCCATCAATGTCTATTTCCTTGATCGTGCTTTCAGGGGATTTCTCTTGATATTTTAATTGGGAGTGGTTCCTCTGCTTCTTCATAGTGCTCATATCTCTCTGGCACTGTGGCTTAAGGAGTATGAGTTATCTAGTTCTCCTGGAGATGGTGTGCTCTTAATGATTTTATCGAGAGGTCTTTGTGTCTTCGCCCTGTTTCACATACTCAGCTTGCTGTTTCCAGAGGCCCTCTGTTGGCGCTCTCTTCTGTGCTGCTCCCAGTGGCTTTCGGCTAGCAGATAGCGCCCCCTCCCGATGCCACAGTCAGATGCTGCGCTCAGGCGAGGCAGGTGGGCAGATTGCGCCCCCTCCCAGCACCGAGGTCAGGTGCTGCATTCCTTCCAGGAAAGCAGGTTGCCGCCTGCCCTCTCCCGGCGGGCGCCGGTTGCTCCACTGCTCTGTGCAGCTGCCCACTCCGCCTCAGGTCATTGCTCCAAAGGTGGGCTTGGGGAAGACCACGGATCGGCCCCGCCCCTGCTCCATGCCAAATCTCAGCTCCTTGTTTGTCTTGGCATTGGAAGTTCTCTGAGGTGCCAGGGCAGAAAGATCCTATCTGCCTCGGGCTGTAAACAAGTCTCAGTCCTGCCTAGGAGGTTGCGGAGCCCCCAGGTGAGGATTCAGGGCTCATCCCCACCCCTTCCCCCACCCAGGTGCTGCACACTGGAGGAGATGGCAGCTGTGGCTGTGCTCCCCCACCCCCCATCTTCTCATGAGAAGCGCCGGTAATGGCGGTGCAGGTCTGAGGAGACAAAGGCTACAGCACTCTCTCCCCAGGGCACACCAGCTGTGTTGCTTTGCTTTTCTCGCAATTTATGGGGGACCGAGGTTGTTCTGTTCTGTATCCCCTCCCAGCCATGGCGCACAGCACCCTGCATTCCCCCGGGGCTGCCTCAGTGCAACCACCCCAGTCCTCTTCCCGGCTCGGGCAGCCTGTCCTGGCCCCCAGCTGCTGGCTCGCGTCTTGGGCTGGGTGTCACGGGGACCCTTTGTGCCCGTTTAACTTAGTTCTGTCAGTCAAGAGGTGCTCGGGGCAGATCTGAGCCTTGGAGTCTTCCCCTTCGTCCCGCTGGCCTCTCCGTTGGAGAGGGGAGACCCAGTGAACGAGCGCCCATCCTCCTTTGCCGCTCCCTCCCCGCGAGATTGGTCCCGCACTGTTTTGCTCTTTCTTCTTTTTTCTTTTTCTCTTACCAGATTTTTGGCGTCTTTGTCTTTCGAAGAGGGCGATGTTCTGTTGGAGTTCGGCAGGTGCTCTGGTTGGCTGAGTAGGTCTGTAGATGTGCATTTTGGTGTATTTGTGGGAGAGGGTGAGCTACAAGAGTCCTTCTACTCCGCCGTCTTGCTTCTCTCTCTGGAAAGTTTTTGAGTAAGGAAATGAAGGGTACGCTTTCAGGCATAACTTTGATACTGTTTCAAGGGGGTGGAGTGGGGCAAGACTGGCAACAAAAGAAGTTAGTGTTGGTTGTAGTGTTCACATGTGACTAGATTTGTAAAGGGGACTGCAGTTGATGGACAAGGAAAGAAAACTTTGAATCTGGCATCTATGTTTCATTGAAGGGAACTTGGACCAAAGATGGAGTGAAGAGCTGTGAGCTCTGATTCAGACCTGTGAGGTTTGAGGCACTTGTGGAATAGGTAGAAATGCCCAGGGGTGTCTGCAGTCTAACTGTATTAAAGGCTAGAGATGGACATTTGGAGCTATCGCCAGAGAAGGAAAAGTTGTGGTTGGAACTTAAAAAATCCTGTGAGTATAAACTGAGGGAGAGGACGAGGACAGAACCTTGGTGAATAATTACATTTAAGGTACAGTGGGAAAGGGCAGCAAAGGATTTGAGGGAATAGTCAGAAAATTAGGAAGTAAAGATAGCTAGCGGTATCTCAAAGTGTAGAGAGGAAAGGATTTGTCAAAAGTTGCTCAGCAATAGGGTGCTACCTACCAAGTAGGTAGAGAGCCCAAGCAGAGAGAGTACAGAGTAAAGGACCTTTGGATGTGGCATTAGGTATCATTCAAGAAAGTGATTTCAGTTTGAATGGAGGCAGAACCCAGATGTCAAGGAGTTGACAGGGAAATGGGGTTTAGGTTACTTTTTCAAAAAGTGTGAAGATGAAAAGACAGAGTCCCATGCATAAGGCAGTAGGGCTAAAGGATGTGTTCTGCAGGATCAGGGAAACCCTGGCATGTTTGTAGGCGGAGAGGGAGGGGTGGGTTGGTAAAAGGGGAGTCATGAATCAAGGCCTGGAAAAGGCATGGCTTTGAAGCAGAAGGAAAGAGAAAGACTTTATTAAAAATAGAAATTTAGATGAAAAAGGAGAGGTAGTCAAAGGAATTTACATATGTTGGCCTCTGGGCTCTGATAAAATAATGTCTTTTATTAAGAGTGAGAAGAGTAACAGAAATGAGGTTGGGTACCAGAAGAGTGAAGATTAAATTGCTCAGAAGAGCTGAAAGTTTTGGAAGCTTTAGGATTTCAGAGATTTATAGATGTAATGGGGATGATGTCTAGGTAGACTTTGAGTGTGGCCCCTGGTCCTGTTTCCAGAAGTACACTCAGGTGAGCATGTAAGGGTCACTGCAGAGTAGTTAAGGTACCCCTCCTGGGAAAGAACTTGTAGGCATTTTAGAAATGAGATTGAGGAGGAAGATGAAACAGAAAGCAAACGTAGGAAGTACATTGGAAAAATGATTAAATTGGTTACTTTAATTTTATAGCCATACTGTTAATTTAAGTAGCCAGGTAGAGACATGTTATCTTAACAGTGGACCGGCTATAGATTTGTAAGTTAATGATATTGAAAGTTTGTTTTTTTCTAAGGCACTTCTAATTTATATACATTCTGTAGGACTCACGTATCGGTGTATCTGTAATGTATTAAGAGCCTCCTTGCCTGCATAGTTTCTCCTTCCTCACTGATTTGTGGTGGACTTGAGTATCTTCTTTTGTACTGTGCCAGGACACAGTTATGCTCCTGGCAGCTGCCAGATCTACACTCATGATAGCTGATCTCAAGTTGCTATGTTTTTTAACTATTATGTCTTCCTTAAGTTTATTTTTACACCTGTGTTGTCAGTTATCATTTGCTGTTGTGAACTCTGCAGGTAGCGCCTTATGCTGTTCCTTTTATACCTTCACTCAGCTGCTTCAAACCAAATGTGATCCAGGAAACAACTGATAAAGCCCCTCGAGTGTGTGCCCATAATAGATGGTAGATGGTGAACAGTGGTGCCAAGAACCTTTTCCCCAGGTCAGACTTGCAGACTCTTGAATAGCCACTATGATCCTTTCTGGTTTTAGCTATGTTCTGAATGGCAAAGTTTGGCAGGAGCTTCTCTCTGAATTCTAGAAATGTTGTGAGTTGAAAAGAGCTGAATTTTTAGAAGGCAGAATGACAGAAATTCATTTTGCCATATGAAAGGGAAATTATTTATAGAAATATACTCCTCCCCTTTTTTTTTCTTAGAAGTCTGAGTAAAATAAACATGACCATTGCAGGATGGGGGAAACAGTTTTTGACTAAAACTCAAATGTTCAGATACCACATACAGTCAAATGCAAATGATGACTGTTTGGATCCACAGAATCTTTCTCATCAATACAACTGATGGTCAGACATCTAGAATGTGATAATACGGTATGGTATGCTTGTATACCCTAGGCTATAAAAATCAGTTGTTGCTACTTAGTAATTCCCAAGAGTAAATTATTAATGAAAGACTTGAGTGAATCTCAAGTGATAATTACACATGGTCGAAACAAATCAGGTAGTTCTGAGGGGTTTTATGGTAAAGAATAGCAGGCCCTAGCTTCTACCCCACCCCAGTTTCCTAGAGGCAACTACTTTTAACTGTTTTTAGCTATCTGTTCTAATGTTTATCTAAATAATTATAAATAATATATTGCTGTTTCTTATCATTTTTAAGTATCATTCACTTTAAGATAGATGATGAGATGAAAAACTACCCCCATTTTCTCAATTGCTGTGGTCTGAATGTTTGTTTCTCTTCAGAATTCATTATGTTGAAATCCTAATGTCCAATGTTATGGTATTAGGGGAATGGGGCCTTTGGAGGATGAGTGGGTCCTGAGCACAGAGCCCTCACGAATGAGATTAATACCATTAGGAAAGAGCCCAAGAGAGCTCCATTGCCCTTTCCACCATGTGAGGATACAGCAGGAAGTCTGCAGCCTGGAAGAGGGCCCTTTCCTGACCGTGCTGGCACCCTCATCTTGCACTTCCAGCCTCCAGAGTTGAGAGAAATAAGTTTCTGTTGTTTGTAAGCCATCCTGTCTGTGCTATTTTGTTAGAGCAGCCTGAGCAGACTAAGACACCAACATGGTTTTTTTGTTTGTTTAGTTAAAGCATGAAACAGGGTTTATGTAATTATGACATATAAATGCTACTCATTATGAAGCCAAGTACTTTATTACATTGTGCTCTCTTTCTGGTACAGCTTTTTATTTTTCCTGGAATTTGTGTCTGCTCTGTTCTTGTCTACTTATGAAATTTGCTTTAATCACATCCCTATTATTTAACAAGTAATCCTTTATATCGACTATTCTTTGAGCCTCCTTTTTTGGGAGATCATCCCTGGATCCCTCTTCTCCTTCCAATCAGCTGATTGCTCAGCTTATCTGCTGCACAGCTATAATCTTTGGACTTCCATTTGCCACTTTGGGATGGAATTTACTCATTACTTCATCACCCATATTTTGGTGGCCTTCATCTTAAAATAGTTTCTCAAAAATCCATGGGAGTAATTTTCTCAGCCTTTAGCAAATGTCTCTATTCTGCTTTACATTTGGTAAGTAATGTGGATGGTATACAATTTTAGATTGACAATCATTTTCCCTTTCAAATGCATTGCTACCCTTCCCCACCCCCATTATCCAGAACTACTGTTAAGAATGTGACATTCTGATTGTCATTCTTTTATGTGTGTCCTGTTTCCACCCTGCCCCCAGGATTTTTCCTCTTGTGGGCTTTTAAGAAGTAATCATGCTTGGGTGTTCTGTGAACCCTTTCAAGATGGGATCTGTGTGCATTGGCTCCCAAACAGGACTTAGTGTAATTTTTTTCACTTATTATGCATGAAAGTCTTACATATTTTAGTTTCAGGAAATTATTTGTGTTGTTTCTTTATTAGCTGTCATTCTACTTTTAGAAATGCCAGTTCTTTGGATTTAGGATATCCTAAATGGACCTTTAAAGTCTCTTTTCTCTCAATGCTTTTTTTCTTTTTCTGTTACTTTTGGAGAGTTTTCTTCCACTTTGTCTTTCAGTTCTTCTATTAATTTTTACTTTGGCCGTCATATCTTTAATTTACTAGTAATTCTTATTCTGATTATTTTCCTTTTTCTTTTAAGATTTTGATTCCTGTTTTGTGAATTCATTATATCTGGTTTGAAAGCACTAATTAAAATTTTCTTGAAGTTTTCTTTTCTGCCTGCTTTACCTAGTTTCCTCCAGTTTTTCTGTATTTTGTGTTCTGCTTTCTTGGTTTCTGTCTTCATATTTGTCAGACTTTTGTTACGGATTTTTTTTTTTTAATGATTCATACCAAATCTGAAGAGCCAGTTGGAAGCTTTGTGTCTGGGCAGGATCTGTTGATAGGTAGGCTTTACCTTGGATGAGTTAGAGAATTAGCCCTTGTCTGAGAGTATGTTTGTTTTGGAAGTCTTTTATCTGGAGAAGAAACCTCTCCAGGTTGGCTCATTGTTGCTGGCATGCCACTGAGTGGATGTAATCAGCTTTTCTTATCCAGTAGCTGCATAGTAGTTTCACATGTATTTGACTCATGTGAATCCAACACTTACTTATGCTAAATAGGCAGAATCACTTAAATATTAGCAGGCAGCAAGGAGAGGTTCCAGTTCTGAGTAAGATAGACTGCACTGTCACTCCTACTGAACATAGTGATAAAACCTGGACAGAATGCATGGGACAGCTATTTGTGGACTCTGGAGAGTAAACAGTAGCAGGCAGATTGGGAAAGAAGACAAGAATTCAAAGTACCACCAAACCAGTGGTAAGTTTACCATTTTTCCCCCCTCTGTTATCCCTCAGCCTGAACTCAACACAGCTTAACCGGGAAGTGGAAATGGGCACTAGGGCACCCTAGAACCAGGAGAAGCCCTCTAGTTTGAACTCAAGGGGCAAGAAAATGGAGTAGCTAACATTGTGTGAAATCCGTTTTTGCTTTTGTTTTTCTTCATTCCAATACACACCAGCTTCCAAAAAATCCCATGATGGTGGCAATGGGAGCTTGCAGGAGCCAAAATTCTTTTCTGATTGGTGGAGTTGTGGTCCCAAGAGGATGGGGCGAGCCTTGTTGCTTTCTCTCCCTCTCCGTCCTTTGGATGGACCCAGGCACAGTTGCAGAAGTGCAAGGTGAAGTGGGGTAACCAAAGCCCCAGCTTTCTGACTAGAGGAATGAGAAGAGCCCAGGGAACTAGAAGACACTATAGAAAGATGGCAGGGAGGGAGGAGCCCAGGACGATGACTCCATAAAAGTTGTTTATGATAATCCAGGTTCATCCCCAAGCTGCGTGCATCCATGGATCTACTCTTCGTCAGCACAACAAAGACTTTTAAGAGCTGAACTAATAGAAAACCACCATCCAGATCCCAGATTGTTGACTGTGGGACAGATACAGATAGCTCTGCAGAGGCTTTAAAAACCGAACTGTTGGAATCACAGCTCACAGAATACATGGTACATCCTGCAGCCTGAATCTAACTAGGTCAGTTACCTGCTAGAACAGAAGTGGATCACGGATTTAAACAGACTCAGAATTCATAATACTCAAAATGGATGCAATACAAAATTATTAGCATATGAAGGACCAGGAAAATACCAACTCTCATGAGAAAGACAGTGGATGCCAAGATGACACAGATGTTCAAGTTTTCTAACAAAGAATTTAAAACATGTATTAATAACAAGTACTCTAAAAACTAATAGAAAAATAGAAGTTTCAGCAGAGAAGTAGAAGATATAATAACTGAAGACTTCCCAAATTTGGCAGAAGTTGTAAACATAATGATTCAAGAAGTTGTGAACACAAACCTAATAAATTCAAAGAATTCCACACCCAAACATGTCATAACCACACTGCTGAAAACTGAGGATGCGTTAAAAGTCATGAAAGCGTTGAGAGAAAAATATATTTCAGGGAACAACAATTAGAATGAGTACAGATTTCTCATCAGAAACTGTGGGGGCCAGAAAAGTGGCACAATATTATTTAACTGGTGAAAAAAAAAGAGTTCTCTGTCCAGTGAAATTATCCTTTGAGAATGAAAGTGAAATAAAGCATAATAAAGCATTCTCTGTTGAAGAAAAACTAAAGAGAAACTATTGCCAGTAGTCTGCTGCAAAAGAATTGCTAAAGGAAGTTCTTCAGACAGAAACTATATACTATATCTGGATAAATATAATAGATCTCTTTCTTCTCTTGAGTTCTTTAAAGTGAGTTAATGTGATTGAAAGTAAAATTTTTAAGTGTCTGATAGCATTTGAATGTCTGTACCTATAATTTATGAGATAGCTGTAACATACGAGGGAGGGCAAGGAGAATAGAGACCAGGGATAAAGGAGCAGATATGATGGTGGTGTTCTAAAATTTATACTCACAGGATTTTAAGTTATGGAGGTGACTGAGTGGTGGCACAGAGAAGTCAATGCCATTGAAAGAAGACTTTGATGACCAGGGCCATAGGTGAAGCATCAGGTTTTTGGCAGGAGGCAGAAGCAAGAGCAAGGGGAAAGGAAAGGCAGGGCAGGGGTAGGGTAACCAGTATAGGATTGACTAGTTTGGGTAATTCCTGCGGGCTTTGGGGGCATAGGAGCTGTCTTTAGTTATTTGGTACCTGGCCATGGCTTGATACAGGGCTTGAATTAGATAAGGAGATGGGTGAGGGCACAGCACTGCATCAGGCCACTGCACGTGAAAGGCATGCTCTAAGCAAGCTGTCCAGAGCTCCGAGGAATTAGCTAGCCCTGGGAGGGTAAGAAGTCTCTCCCCAGGTCTGAAAGGCCTCCCAAAATGTCAAAACATCATAAAATGTAGAAAATAAAAAACATGAATAGTATGGGTGGTAAGGTTTGTACATTTCCTCTTGAAATGACAGACTGTTGATTGTAAATGGACTGTGAAAATTAAGTTATGTGTATTTTAATTGATAGCGTGACTACTTTAAAAACTATATAAAGAGATGCAATAAAAATGCAATACATAAATTGTAATACTTTAAAATGTTTGTATAACACAAGAAGGTGAGAGAGGAGAAAAAGGAATTAAAAATAGGTAACACGCAGAAAACAAATTAATGGTAAACTTAAATCCAGATTTACCAAGAATTTCATTTAAAATTAAATAGTCTGAACACACCCATTTAAAAGAGATTGTCAGAATGGATTTTTAAAACAGCCAAACTATATAGTGTCTTTAAGAAACTTATTTCAAATACAATGATATAAGTAAGTTAAAATGAAAAAGAGGGGAAAACATACTATGTAAACATTTATCAAAAGAAAGCTGGAGTGGCAATATTACCATCAGACAAAACGGTCTCCAGAGCGAATAGAAGGACAGTTCACCCAGAAGACATAACAATGCGAAATGTGTATATTCCTAACCACAGAGCTGCAAAATAGATGAAACAAAAACTGGCAGAACTGAAGGGAGAAACTGACAAACCCACAATTATAGTTGGAGACTTCAGCATGCTTTTCTCAACAATTAATTGACCCATTAGACGGAAAATCAGCAAGGATTTAGGAGAGCTCAGCACCATCAACCATCCAGGTTCTGATAGATGTTTATAGAACACTCTGCCCAATGACAGCAGAATATACACATTCCTTTCAAGTGCACACAGAACATATATCAAGATAGACCATAACCTGGGCATAAAACAAATCTCAACAAATTTGAAAGATCTGAAAGCATACAGAATGTGTTCTGACCACAAAGGAATCAGACTAGAAATCAGTAACAGAAAGATAACAAGAAAATCTCTTCCAAAATACTTGGAAACTCAGCAATGCACTTCTGAATATTGAATAATTTGAAGAGAAATTTTGAAAATGCATTGAACTGAATGAAAATGAAAATGCTGCATATCAAAATTTGTGAGCTGTAGCTAAAGCAGTGCTGAAAGAGAAATTTATAACATACTGCATTAGAAAAGGAGACAAGTCTCAAATCAATGATCTAAGCTTTCACTTACAGGAACTAGAAAAAGATTCTCATAAAAGATATCACTGGGTCGTCCAGGTTGTTTCACTAGAGAAGTCTATAAAGTGTTTTTAAACGAATTAACACCAATTCTACACAATCTCTTCTAGAAAATACAGAAGAGAACACTTCTTTACTCATTTGTAATCAGTATTTCCCCAGTGGTAAAACCAGACAAATGCAACACAAAAAAAGTAAAACTGCACACCAGGGTCCATCGTGATTATAGATGCAAAAATTCTTAAAATATAGCAAATAGAATCTATCAGTATATAAAAGAATTCGGCATTATGGCCAAGTGGTGATTATTCCAGGGATACAAGACTGGTTCAATATTGAAAAATCAGTCAATACTATCATACTAACAGGCTGAAGAAGTAAAATCATGAAATTATATCAGTTGATACGGTAAAGCATTTAACAAGTTTTAACACCATGTTCATGCTCCTAGAAAAGTAGGGATATAGGGTAACTTCCTTAACGTGAACAGAATATCTAAAAAAAAAAAACTCTAACTTCATGGTGAAAAACAATGTTTTCTCCATAGATTGTGAACAAAGCAAGCATATCAGCTCTCACCACTGCTCTTCAGCACAATGTTGGAAGTTCTAGCAAGTGCAAAAAGGCAAGAAAAATAAAATATATATATAAATCAGGGGGAAAAATTGTGAGTGATATAATTGTCTGTATAGAAAATCCCAGGGAATCTAGAAGAAAAAAATCCTAGAATTAGAAAGAAGTTCGGCAGGATCACAGGATATATGATCAATATACAAAATACCAATTGTATTTCTGTTTATTAGCAATGAGCACATAGAAACCAAAATTAAAATATAGTGCCATGTTCAGGTGCTCAAAAAAATGAAATACTTGGGTGTAAATCTCACATAGCCTGTGTACGACTTATGTGCTCAAAACTATAAAACAGTGATGAAAGAAAGCAAAAATCTAGAGAAAGGGAGAGACATACCATGCTCATGCATCAGAAGAGTCAGCAGATGTCAGTTATCCTCAAACCAAAGTGCAAGTTTAACATAATTGCTAAATACAAGTATTCTAGAAATGTATATGGAAAGACAAAGACACTGGAATAGCTAAGAACAATTTTTAAAGCAATAAAGTAGAAGTAATCACTATTCAATTTCAAGACATTACATAATTACAACAGTCAAGACTGTGTGGTATTGATGAAGGGATTGATTTGTAAGTCAGTGGAACAGAATAGGGAACCCAGGAATGGCCGCACACAAGTATGGCCAACTGATTTTTGACAAGCATGCAAAAGCAACTCAATAGAGAAAAGATAATCTTTTCAGGAAATGATGCTAGAGCAATTAGATATCCATAGGTAAAAAACATGAACCTCATACTAAACCTTACATTTGGTACAAAAATCAACTCAAAATGGATTATAGATTTAAACATAAAACTTTTAGATAATAACATAGGCAGGATCTTAGGAATCTAGAGGGCTTGGTGAAGAAAAAAACAATAAATGAGCTTCCTTAAAATTAAAAACTTTTTCTGTCACAAAAAGACCATGTTAAGAGGATGAAAAGACAGAGTACAGACTAGAAGAAAATATTTGCAAGCCGCATATCTGACAAAGGATTCATGTCTAGAATACATAAAGAACCCTCAAAACTCAACAGTAAAAACCACACAATCCAATTAGAAAATGGACCCAAAAAATGAGCACTTCACCAGACAGGGAATATAGATGGTAAATAGAACATGCAGAGATGTTCAACATCAGTTGCCATTAGGGAAATACAAACAAAGACCATGATGAGATATACTACACTCTTACTAGGATTTCTAAAATAAAAAATAGTGACAGTACCAAGTACTGGCAAGGATGGGGAGAAACTGGATCTCTCATACAGTGCTAGTGGGAATGTGAAATGGTATACCCATTCTGGAACATAGTTTGGCAGTTCCTAGAAAAACTAAACATGTTTTTACCACACCACCCAGCAATTGACTCCTGAGCCTTTATCCCAGAAATATGAAAATACAGGTCCACATAAAAACCTGTATGTGATTGTTCATAGCAGCTTTATTTGTAATAGCCTCCAAACAGGAACAATCAAAATGTTCCTCAGTAGACAGATGATTTAAAAACTGTAGTTCGTCCATGTCATGGAATAGGACTCAGTGGTAACAAGGAATGAACTATTGATACGTGCAACAACTTGGATGGATTTTAAGAGCATTATGTTGAGTGAAAAAAAAAAGCCATTCTCAAAAGTCACATACTGTATAATTCTGTTTATATAAACATTCTTGAAGTTGCAAAATTATACAGATAAAAACAGCTGAGTGGTCACCAGGGGTAGAGATGGTAGGTGGAAGTGGAATAAACGTGTGACAATAAAAGGATAGCTTGAAGGAAATCTTTGTGGTGACAGAATAATTCTCTTTCTTGTTTGAAGTGGTATTTTCATGAATCTGCACATGTGATAAAATGGTGTAGAACTGTATACATACACCATATCAATGTAAATGTCCTGGATTTGATTTTATAGTATAATTATGTATGCTGTAATGATTGAAGGAAGCTGGATAAAGAGCACACAAAATTTTTATGTGCTGTCTTTGCAACTTCCTGTGAACCCTTCAAAGTAAAAATAAAAAACAACTTCAAACTACAGTCTAAATTCAGTATAAGTTCAAACAAGTGGTAGCAAAATATTGCCCATTTGGAGATCTTAAAGGATGCTGCCATCCATATTTAACACTGTTTGCACATTCAGAAAAAAAAGGACAATTCCTTACCGTACTTTTTTGTTTAACACAATTACCATGTTACAAAAGTAGCTCTAGTAAACTGCTCTTTTGAAAAAAGCTCCTCTGTCCAGCACCAGTTACCTTTACTCTTTACCACCAAGCCCGCAAATATTCCAGGTTTATTGAGAAGGACATAAGGAAGCAAAGAACTCATAACTGAGCATCATAGTGCTTGGGTTGAGCTTTACCCCTTTATGTTTTCCTTATATTTCTAGTGTTTTGTCTCCTCATAGGAATTTTGTAGTTCTAAATGTGTGAACAGGAGTATGCACCTACTGTGTACACAAAGCAAGAATACATAGTAAGTACAAGTTTGTAAAGCCTCATCATATCTGGTGCTGCACAGGTTGAACTTTTAAATAGCACCATTTTTGGTAACGCCATCCTAATTTTAGTTTAAAGCATATATCAGGTATTGCCAGGCTCATTTCTTACAACTGTCTGTCCAGAAGATTTTCACTGATAATTTAAGTAACAATGTTTATATTTTTTTGTAAGCATTTGTCAGACACTGTTGTCAGAACTTTACATTCATTATGTCATTGAATTTCCTCGAAACACCCGAGATTGCACTAGCCTTATCTTTCACAGTTGAAGAAACTGGGCTAAGAAGGGTTAGGTAACTTGAGCAAGGTCACAAGTTGTATGACTGGAATTTGAGCCTAGGAACAGACTCCAGTGCCCAAGTTATTAACAAGTATGTTCCACTGTTGGTGTGAGTGCTCACATGTTTACTTGATTCACACTTCTGTCTCCAGTAGCAACCTAATTGCTGAAGAACCCAGTTTCCTTTTCTTATGTGGTCAGGCCTCCTTCACTACCAGATTTCACTAGAAACTCTAGCTTTATATCTGAGAATGGCAGCACTGTTCAGCATTCTCTGGTTCTTTATATTTGGGTCTACATTTAAATAGTCTGGTCTTGAAAAGTGGACATAAAACTATATAGAATATACATTGTTCCAGCCAGCTGGAAAAAATCTTTGTTAATTTTTAAATGTCTTCGAGAAATCAGTTTGTTTTATCTGGAAACAAAGTAGCAAAGCAGAAGTCAAGGTTTGTTCTGGAGTAAATTGTTTGACTTCATTATCTTATCTCTTAATTATGTCATAGTAGTAATAAGTGACTTAGTAGCAAGCAGAGATGTGTATTCTGTATAGATGTAAATAAATCCAGTCTTGTCATTATCCACTGGGCAGCTGAGCAAACCCCTAAGATCACATTGCAAGATACACTGTTGAAAATGTTACAAATACCTTCCTTTTAGACTATGATGCAAAGTTTTCAGTTCCTCTGTAAACAATTAAGCACCTTTTATCTGCAATTTTAAGTATTTTAGTTAAAACATGGTATTTTTTCCAAAGATGTTAGCACGCTTTTGATTTTTGTGCAGCTTGATATTTGTAATTTCTTGTGTAACATAATGTGTGCTGTAAGGAGCTTTTGTAAATTGATCTAACTTCTTCTCTTCTCTTTGCAGGAATATATTAAAGGGATCTGTGAACCTGAACTGGAAGAAAGAGAATGTTACCCCAAGGCCATGCACTGCATTTTTGTTGGGGCACAGAGCCTGTTTCTCAAGAGCTTGATTCAGGATACCTGTGCCGATCTCTGCATTCTGGACATCGGTCTTCTTGGCATCAGAGGAAGTGCCGAAGCTGTGGTCATGGCTCGAAGTCACATTCAGCAGTTTGTAAAGCTCTTTGAGAATAACGAGAACCTGCCCAATAGCCAAAAAGAATCAGAAGTGAAAAGGGAATTTAAACAATTTGTTGAAGCTCATGCAGACAGTTACACAATGGACTTGTTGATTTTGCCCACTTCCTTGAAAAAAGAACTTTTGGCACTCACCCAAGGTGAGGAGAATCTGTTTGAAACAGGAGATGATGATGTTATTGAAATTAGAGATTCTCAACAAACAGAGTTTACACAGAATGCTGCCACGGGGCTGAATATTTCCAGAGATGAAATTGTTGTGCAGGAAGATGCAAGAAATAAAGCAGGGACTCCTGTTTCTGAGCTTACAAAACAAATGGACACAATCTTTTCTAGTTCACAAGATGTGCTTTTTGTTCCAATAAATGGTCTAACCCCAGATGAAGAGGCGCTTTCCAAAGACAGAGTTTGTCACAAAAGGAGATTTTCTGATTCTGAAGAAAGGCATACCAAGAAACAGTTTTCTTTGGAAAATGTTCAAGAGGGAGAACTTTTACATGATGGGAAGACACCAGCTGGAAATGTAATCATTGACCTATCTGATTCTTCCACTGATGCTGAAAACTTAAGTCCAGATATAAAAGACACTACTGAGGAAATGGAATACAACATCCTCGTAAACTTTTTCAAAACCATGGGCTACTCCCAAGAAATTGTTGAAAAGGTCATTCGGGAGTATGGGCCATCCACTGAACCATTATTGCTCTTGGAGGAAATTGAAAAAGAAAATAAAAGATGCCAGGAAAACAGAGAATATTCACCTGGTACAATGTATCCAGAGACCAGTAAAACCAAAAATAAAAGTGTTTGTAACAGCATAAATGAGCTTACAATGGATTCCACTCCAAAGAAAACACAAACTCACACACAGCAAAACATGGTAGAAAAATTTTCTCAGTTACCATTCAAAGAAGCAAAACCGTGTACCTCAAATTGCAAAATTAATACTTTCAAATCAGTGACAGTAGAACAGAAACAAGAAATCTGGAGTTCAAACCAGAACTACATTTGTAACATAGACGTTGAAACTGATGGCCTTTTACCCTCTGTTGCCCCTTCAAGTCCCAAAGAAGTTGTCAGTTTTATTTCAAGAGGAGCTTCAAGTCACCAGCCCAGAATTCCCATTTTTCCTGAAAATGGTTTGCAGCAGAAAGTGGAACCCTTGCTCCCAAATAATATGAAGTCTGCCTGTGAAAACTGTCCGGGATGTTGTAGCTCTCCTCAGTCTAAGCCAAATTGTCCACCCCTCTCTCCACCGAGGCCGCTGTCCCAGCTGCTACCTTCAGTTACTGATGCAAGGTTGGCAGGACCTTCTGAGCACATTGATTCCTCCGTTACAGGGGTCCAGAGGTTTCGAGATACTCTGAAAGTGCCCTACAAGCTGGAATTAAAAAATGAACCAGGGAGAACGGATCTGAAGCACATTGTTATAGATGGGAGCAATGTTGCAATTACGTAAGTCCCTTCTTTGCAAATTATATTGTAGTTTTAAATAGGGATCTAAGTACTGTGTCAGAATTGCATGAGTTTTGTAAGAACTATCCTGTGTGTCTGTGTAGTTGATCTATAGCCTGACCTGAAAAAGAGAAAAAAACTGCTGATTAGAAAAGTTGTAGTCCATCTTCTGGTGTTGTAAACTTTACTTCACTCTGCTGAACCTGTATTTCTGAGGACAAGCGATGATGGGAAAACTTGTCTTTTCACATTGCATTTCCCAGTGATAAGCAGCATAGAGACTTTTAAATCATTAGGTTCTTAATACCATGAACACCGTTAGTTTCTGAATACGAGGATGAAGCTTAAGGCAAAAAAGTGATTTTTTCTTATGATACAGTATGCCAGGTCTTTAGCCGAGAGCTCGCAGTGATAATAGGTGTGATGTACTTCTGTTATACGGTTGTTGATAGAATGGTAGCAATTTCCTTTCTAGGGATAGTCTTCAGATTGAGCTTCTTTATGGGTCTCTGCTCTTACTAAAAGTTTGTATGTTTGTTTTTAGTGAAAGAGTTAAATGATTATTTCTATTTAGCTTGTCTTGGAACCCTCTTAGGATTCTGATTTTATACTTCCAGGATGGGACTGGATTTCTTCTGTCAAGTGGTAGTTTGATACAGTGACTAGGAGAGTGTGGGGGTCAGAGTCAGAGTCTCCGCCCCACCGTGGACCAGCTGTTTGACCTCAGGCAGGTTTCTGCCTACTAAATTTGACTTGCTGCAGACCGTTTCCTTTTGCCCTGTCCTAAAGGACATCTTAATCATGCCATTTCTACAACTGCTAGGTAAAGTCTTCAGTTTTCAGAACCAGTCACTGACCCAGCCATTGATTTTGAAGACATCTTCAAAGTCTAACATTTTAAGTATCTGCAATTCAAGAAAAGAGGCACCTGGACTTGGAATGAAGAAGTTGAAATACAGTTGACCCTTTAATGACACAGGGGTTAGGGGGCACCGACCATCTGCACAGTCAAAAATCCGTGTGTAACTTTATGGTCGGCCTTCCTTAAAGCTGTTCTATGTCTTTGGATCATAGTAGTATTTACTATTGAAAAAATTCCATGTTTAAGTGGACCCTCGAAGTTCAAACCTGTTGTTCAAGGGTCATCTGTACTTTTCTGAATTGCTGAATATTTATGTAACTTCTTTCCTAGGAGTTCTAAAAGATCAGTTAATCCCCTGATTTTTCAGGAATATTTGATAAAATTGAAAATTAAATTTTATTATTAAAATATGTGTTTATTATATATTATTTATTTTTTGTTTTGTTAATTTTTTATTAGAATTTTCAAACAAATTCACAAGAAGATAATGTGAGTTCCATGTTGGGTTCATTTGGGATTCCCATATGCCTGCCATCTTATAGTAGTTATCAACTCATGGCCTGTCTCGTTTCATCATTTCTAACATTGTTTCATCTATACCAGCACCTGCTGCCTTTCACCCATATTATTTTGAAGGAATTCTCAAATATATCATTTCCATCTATAAACAATTTAGTATCTATTTTTTTTAAGTATAAAGATTCTTTCTTTTTTTTAATGGTGCTGTACTTTGCTATCAAAAAAAGGAGGGGGGAGGGTAGAAATGCCAGCATTTTACATGCTAAAGTTTGAATGTAGGCAGTAAAAATACGTAATATCCTTGTTTTTATTTCCAAATAATACTGTTTATTGTCATTTCACTTTGTTTTCTGGCAGTTCTTTTGGGGGAAACCCAGCAAATGCCCACAGCTGCATAGCATTATCTAAGTAAAAATGTAAAGGGCAATTTCAGTCACCCACAGTCCAAGCCCCACAGCAGTTCCTCATTGTTACAATTTCTTCAGCCAAATGATGATATAAAATTTAGGTCATGACTGTGAGTAATATTAATCCTTTTTCATTTTTCTGTATGTGGAAAGATTTCCCAAATTGGTGTTCAAAGACTAAGAAATGCAAATTAAGACAAAATGAGCAGTGATAATGACAGTTTTTAAAAACTTTTTTGTAGTAACTAGTATATTTCTCAAAGGGGTCACTATTGGAATTTAGAATGGCACTGTCTATCCAGGACAGGATGTTTTGCATATCTGGTCCCTCCCACTTTGTCCATAATGCCCCCCAGCTATTGTGACACCCCAAAACACTGCCACGTATTTCCTAACATTCTTTAGTACTGTACCATTTCTTTTGAAAGCCACTGAGTTAGTGCACTAAGGGAAACCACAAGCTGTCTTTCATTAATTGTTTTGAAAACTGATTTGAGAGAAGATTTCAATTTTTTTTAATTCACAGTTATCTCAGTTTAAAAGCAACTCTTTTACAAAGGATGTGTTATCCTAAGAAGACAAACTTATACTTTATTTGATGTAGATTGATCTGAAAATATCAGTAATCAAAATTAACTCTTATTCTGGGGAGAAACTGTTTAATGGGTACAGGGTTTTATTTTGTAGTGATGGAAATGCTTTAGAACAAGAAATAAGTGGTAATTGCACAATGTTGTGAATGTACTAACTGCCACTGAATTTTTCACTTTAAAATGATTATCTTTGTGAATTTCACCTTAATTTTTTTTAGAAGTCTGGAAAAAAATTAATTCTTATTCTGAATCAGTTGCTTCAGTATTAAATGTGAATTATAAACCATAAATTCCATAAAGGAAGTGATTCGTGTCTGTTCTGTTCACTGAACTACCCCTAAGGTCCATGGTGCCTGGCACATAGTAGCCACTCAGTAACCATTTGTTGAATGAATGAATGAATGAATGAAAGACTTAAAAAAGTTTAGGATTGTTTAAATGACTCTTCACCACCCATTTGTAACTTGCTATTCCAATGGCTATTTCAGCAATTAATTTAGATTAAATTTCAATGACTATTTGGAATCTTAAAGCTGAAACACCCTTTATGTGTTAGGTACTGTACTTTACCTTTTAAAACGTAATCTTCACACCAATTTTGTGAGGTAAAAATTATCTGTAATGTACATAACATGAAATGGCTTAAAAGTCTCGCCCAAGATTATGTGGATATGATGTTTGGGCTCATGATATCTCTCTCTCCAGAGCCATCGTACACCCTCCTCCTCCCACAGAAGTTGAGGTTGAATTTTTAGGTCTTGGCAACATCAGATACATAAGTCTTAGGCACTGCTCAGGAGACCTCACTAATTTGATCCAGCTAGTTGGGGAAGTAGTTAAAGAGGAAATTTGAGTCCTTAAGCAATAGGTTTGAACCCCACCCTAAAGCACCTCAGGCCCACTCATCCCTGGGTCTCTACAAAACCTTTGTTTATTTGCCTATCCAGAATAATGCAGTTTATAACACACCGTGAGAAATTCTGAAATACCCTACTTAATACTGCTGATTATGCATATCTCTACTTGGTTTTTCCCCTTTGTCACCATGAATGAGTCAAACGATGAGTAAATGGAAATTGTTTGCGGTGTATGGTAGGCATCACCGTGGTGGTCAGATAACACTCAGTCTCTGTCAGTCTGAAACTTCATCATAAGAGCACCTGACTTATCTGGATAGATAATTTTCCATGTAGATGAGGTTTGCCCCTTCACTTGACAGAACTATATATTTTAACCATTTTTCATGCTGGTCTTTATCAGGGTTCCATGGCTACTTTATTAAGTGGAAGCTATAGAAAGAAATTACACTTTCCTGGGTAACTCAGAAAGGGTTTTTCACTGTTTCCCCACACTGCCTTTTCCGGTTCTATGACCGCCATGAGTTTTTATCAGGTATTTATTACCCATCTCCTCTCTCTCCTTTGGACCCTCTTCTTTCTAGTTGACTGTCTGCTACGGTGTGGAAAGCAACCAGATGACATAAGTTGTTTCCAAATGTATGGAAGCAGGAGTTTAAATCTCTCTGGAGAGCCTGCACAGCTGGCTTTTCAGGCTTACTGTCTCTTAATTCTGCATTTGGGGCTGGAAGCCCCAGAGCTCTGGCCTTCTCAGAGGTAGAGAGGTGTTACTGTGTGTAGACCCTTTGTCCTTGAGTCAAAAAAGACAGTTGGTCTGGGTTTACCTGTCAGCAAGTTACTCTGATTTGATTGCAGAGAGTCTAGGAGACAGTGATTTAAGCACATTTTCTGCCTGGTCAGGATGTGAGAGTAAAAGTAGGAAGGGTCAGGGACCCTCATTATTTTGAGATCAATAATTTGGCTCTACTTGATGTTTTTTTCTGTTGTTTTGTTTTTTGGATTAGTCCGTATGTTCTCCACCAGAATTTTGAACTGTTACTTATTCCTAAAACAGCTCTAGAGGTTTTCCAAGGTATCAAAAATGGTTTGATCTCATCCATGAGGATAACTAACACTTTGGAAATTTGTTTAGAGCTAATGTTTCTAGAAACTCTACTTTCCCCCTCTAAGCTTGGGAGGGGTCCAGGGTAGCTGAATTTTTGTCTTCTGTCATTTCCCTCCTTTTCCTTAGTGACCCAGTGTACTAGAACGGGGGACTTTATTTCCATTCAGGTTCTACTGTCACCATCAACAGAAGCATTTAAGGAAAAGAGGGAAAAGAGTTTGTACACATTTGTGAATGATGAATAAGCCAGGAAAGCACTTTATAAGCTTTTTACTGCATTCCTCTCAAGGGTTATTTTTTTCAGGACTTAACATACTTAACATAAAAACTTTGTTCTGAGAATCAGCAGGCAGATGTAGTCTGGATTTTCATGTTTGGGCTATGGTTGCCTTTAACTCTAGTTCTGCCCTTACTTTTAAGCAGTTAAAATGATTTTTATTCTTTTTAGAGATTTTTTTTAAAAGACCCCTATACAAAAACTCCCCCACCCAGCCTTTTATTCCAGTAACAGATGTCATGTTGCTACATTCTTACCATATTTGAATGCTGTTAGGTAAACAGACCACTACTAAGTTATTTCATCAAGAATGGGTTTGTTTATTTGTTTACATACGTTTTCTAGGGTATAACTGATGCCTGTGCATTCTTATTTATGGTGCACTGAGAAGGGAGTGGACTTTAGCCTCTAAAAGGAGGTATCTCTGAGCCACTCTTCTGGGTGTTAGATGCTTACTGCAGGTCCGGCCCATTCCTGCTCCATGATAATTTGGGTTTAGTTGGGGACAGTACCACTGTGGAGTAGTTGAAAAGACACTGGTCCAGGAGTGAGGGAGCATCAGCCTAATCCCAGCTCATCCACTCCCTGGCAGTGCACGCTGGGCAGGTGGCTCTGGCTCTCATGAGGCGTTTCACTCTTTTTATCCCTAAAGGAATCTGAGTCCATTCCTAAGTTCTGTGATTCTGGTGCACAGTACAAGATAGCAAGTTAGAGAGAAAGAAGAGGGATGATTGAGGGCCTGTGTCTAGAGACAGCTTCACAGAAGACAGACTGGGTGGGGCTTGCGGGCATTTGGGGAGGAGGTGTAAGAAATAAGAAAAAGCTCATAGCCCAGGAAGAGTCAGATGGCAAAGCTCCTGGCCAAACCTGAGAGTGTGATGACGGCTGGAGGTGGAAGTAGAAGGTTCACTTTGGCCAGATCCCATCTGACTAGTCAAGTGTGGAGGGAACCTCGAAGCCAGACACTGGATTTGTCTAGAAAGATAGTGCTGTTGAAGGCTCTGAGCACAATCAGAGACCTTGTGGCTGCATTTCACGTTCAGTCTGCCTGCAGGATGGGTTAGAATTAGCAGTGCCTGGGGGTGACTTGTGTCCTTCTGTGCCTGAGGAGGCAGAACTCCAAGTGAAAGAACTCTCCACCAAGTGGTTTTGACATGTGAGAAGACAGGACTGAAGATACAGAATTTACTGTTACTGAGTCATAGATGATCACTGAGGTGGTGAAGACAGATTATGCTAATCTAAATAAACTGTTATTAAATAACATCACGAGGATTTTCTTTTTTCTTTCTAGTACTCATGGGTAGACAAGTGGATTACCACCTGCAAAATTTCAAACTTTTTTTTAAAACTTCTACTTTTATTTAACTGCTTGAGAGTAAAATTTAAATATTTTCTTTGTTTCTTTTGAAATTTGTTACCGGGTTTTCAGATGGGGGACAGTTTTTAATCCTCTATACCGGGACTTACAAATTGGGGGCCAGATCTGGCCACCACCTGTTTTTGTAAACAAGGAACACAGCTTCACCCCTTCATTTACAGTTGACAGTCGCATGGTGCAGCAGACACCATGTTTGGCCTTTTACAGGAAAAGTGTACTCACTCGTATTCTATACTGTCTCTTGTGTTTTTGTTTTTGTTTTTTTTGGGGGGGGGAGGGTAATTAGGTTTATTTACTTATTTAATTCTTAGTGGAGGTACTGGAGATTGAACCCAGGACCTCTTGCTTGCTAAGCAGACACTCTACCACTATATACCTTCCCCCCTTAGTCTTATTTGCTTACAGCCCCCCCCCCCAACTTTATGCTTCCTTCAACAAAATCACTTACTGTGGCCCCCAGGTAGCTTCGTGAATCTTGCTCTCAACTTGTTTCCTGGAAGCTGTAAACTGAGTAGATGTCACAGTTCTCCAGAAAGGGGATGGAGCCCCTCTGGAACCAGACACATTTGAAGCCTTTGGAAGTTGTCATTGGAATAGTCAAGACTGTAGCTACTTCTGCTTCAGCAACGTATTCCTTGACAACAGTCATCACAGATTCTTAGAGGCCAGTGACCATGCAGGACTCTCTAGAATGGGCTCTTTATCTAAAGACAAATATAAAAGGTACAATAAACAAGTATTGCCCTGAAGCTCAAACTGCTATCTACCACAAAAGCACACTCAATTAAATCAGCTGAACAAAACTACAGTAAAAAACAGAAAGCTGTTAAGAATCACATCTCCTGTCATGTGTTCTCTCTTGGCTTTGCAGAGCAGCTGACTATGCAACTTAATGTCAAAAAAAAGTAAATATTAAAGGAAATTTTGTTCTAATTGTTTTTGTTGTATATGGATTTTACCTTTTCATTTTTTCGTGGTGAAACTTAGCACACTTTAAACATGCTTTAAACTGAAATAAATTTTACTTATTTTCATACAGCCACGGTCTGAAAAAGTTCTTTTCTTGTCGTGGAATTGCAATTGCGGTTGAATATTTTTGGAAGCTTGGTAACAGAAACATCACTGTATTTGTCCCACAGTGGAGAACAAGGCGTGATCCTAATGTTACAGGTGAGACAAACTGATTTTTCCAGATTTCTAATTAGGTATTTAATGAGTTGCCTTATAATCACAACACACACCATCTAGAATAGAGCCATGTGCCATAGGCAGTAGGTTTAAAATCAAACTGTAAATTCACTGCACCCAGTGAAAAAAACATAGTTGAGTTACAGCATAAGAAATACTTGGCGGGGGTGGGGAGGATGTTTATATAGAAAGTTATATAAGATTTCATTATATATCACAAAAAATTTTCTTTGACTTCCTAAAAACTAGATTAAATGTGTCATTGTATTAGGCTGGGTTTCTTCTTTAAATAGTATTTTTGAAAATGGCCATTTGCTAAGTTTGGAACCCTCAAGTATAAAGTCTTTTTTAACAGTCTGTTTAATAGCTTAATATAAGTCATTATGGTTGTTGTATGGTACTGCATGGTTGACCTACAGGCCACACACAAAAGGTTTGAACTTACTATGGATCCTTAAATATTTCTGAGCAACTTAAAGTTTTTTGTTCTTAGGTCATAATCGGAAGACCAGTGAAAGGGCTGTGCCAGGCAGCTTAACACATCAGAGTACCTAGAAATAAAACATAGATTGAGAGGAGGAAGGGTGAGGACAGGACTCATCCAACTCATCAACAGGAAGTAAAACTTAGTCACTGTTGAAGTGAAAATGGTAAAACCACATTTACCAAGTATCCCAGCTTCCCTCGCTTTGGGGAATGTCTTTGTCCTAACAGAAGGTATTTGAGAAATGTGGCAGATCCACTCATCTCATAGTTATTTTTGAATAGGATCCCTGAAAGAGTCTTGTCAGCCTTATGTGCTGTGCATTTCTAGAACAATAAAAACACTGTGTTTGGGCATTTTAGCTTAAGTCAGTGGTGAGTACCATTGAAGGAAATGCAGGTGTGGGAATCTTAGACCCTGAGCTTTTAGCTTTTTTGCCCATTACTCATTTGTGGCTTTGGCCTTTATCCTCTGTCACAACCCACTCCCATGAATATCAGTAAATGTTTGTACAGATAACCGAGAGAGAGGTTAGGTAGGATGCCAACCAGAGGGAGATTTGAAAGACTCTTGGAAGAGGGACCAAGCAGGCCTTCTTGGGATTAGGACAGAACAGTTTGTCTCTCCTCCATCACTCTTCTCTGTTCCTGCCCCACCCTTTCTGGGGGACTCATCCTCACTCTTTTTGTCTTCTGCTGCTTGCAGTGTGGCTGTGAAAAATTTCTTGATAGTAAGATCCATTAAATATTGGTTTATGGTTTACTCTTCTTAATTTAGAAGCAAATGAGTTGAATATTTTGATATTTAAGAAATAGTTCAAGTCATTTTTCTTTGACTTTTCTTTTCCTTCCCAGTAAGTTAGTAAAGTTGAGTCTTCTGAGTAAGTAGAAGAAAGGTTTCGCACAACTCTCCAAGTGAAACATAGGGGGTGCTTTCATTTATTTAAACGTCTGGGAAGATAGCCCTTTTCTGAATGTGTGTTCAACTTATTCCATGAACAGAACAGCACTTCTTAACCCAGCTCCAGGAGCTCGGAATATTATCTTTAACTCCTGCACGGATGGTCTTTGGAGAAAGAATTGCTTCTCATGATGACAGGTATGAAAGGCCTTTTTCCTTTCTAAAGTGGGTATGGGGTGGTGAGGAGCCAACCACCTGCTCCACCAGACAGTTCATCAGGCTTCTGGACCCACATTCTTAAAGGACGCACTTGACTCAAGTGGTTGAGAATTTTAATATTTATGGTCATGACAGTTATATATTCAATGGTCTTTGCTGTATGGTTTAGGGGCATTACTATAGAAGCTATTAAGCTAGAAATTTTTTTTTTTCTGTAAAAGGTGGGAGAGGGAAGCAAGAAAATGTAGATTTTCTTTTCATTCATTTTAGGATGTGTCTGAGCCTTTAGACTACCAGTCTAAAACAGATATAATAATAGATTAACATACTTGAAAAACAGGGTAATGACAAATCAAAAGCATATAACAGAGTCACAAAAAAACCAAAAAGAAACCTAGCTAATACAAAAGAAAGTGATCAAACCACAAAAAGAAAAACAAAAAGAAGGGAGCAAAGAAGAAATAACAAATCAACTGGAAAACAAAGTTTAAAATGACAATAAACACATCTCTATCAATAATTACCATAAATGTCAGTGGACTAAATGCTCCAATCAAAAGACATAGAGTGGCAGATTGGAAAATAAAACAAGAGCCTACAATATGCTGCCTACAAGAGATACACTTTAGGGTGAAGGACACACATAGATTGAAAAAGAGAGGATGGAAAAAAATACTTCATGCAAATAGAAATTAAAAAAAAGCGGGAATGGCAATACTCAGACAAAATAGACTTTAAAACAAAGGCCGTAAAGAAAGGTAAAGAAGGACACTATAATGGTCAAAGGAACAATACAAGAAAAGGATATTACACTCGTTAACATATATTCACCCAATATAGGAGCACCTAAATAAAACACTAACAGACAAAAAGGAAGAAATTGATGGGAACACAATAATAGGAGATTTTAACACCTCCCTGACGTCACTGGACAGATCTTCCAGACAGAAACTCAATAAGGCAATGGAGATACGAAATGACGTAATAGAACAGTTGGACTTGGTTGATATTTTTAGGACATTATATCCCCCAAAAAACCAGAATATACATTCTTTTCAAGTGCACATGGAGCATTCTCTAGATTAGACCACATATTCAGACACAAAAGAAGCCTCAACAGATTTAAGAGGATGGAAATTATTTCAAGCATCTTTTCTGACCACAGTGGCATGAAACTAGCAGACAACCTCAGACAAACAAATGAGGGAAAAAACAACTACATGGAGACTAAACAACATGCTGCTATAAAACCAGTGGGTCAATGATGAAATCGAAGAAATTAAAAAATACCTTGAGACAAATGACGGTGAAAACACAACCACACAAAAATCTATGATATGTAGCAAAAAGAGTCCTAAGAGGGAAGTTTATAGCGATACAGGCCTTCCTCAAAAAAAAGAACAGTCTCAAATAAACAACCTAACCTACCACTGAAAAACATTAGAAAAAGAAGAACAAACAAAACCTAAAGTGAGCAGAAGGAAAGAAATAATAAAGATCAGGGATGAAATAAATAAAATAGAGATTAGAAAAATAGAGAAAAATTAAACCAAGAGCTGGTTTTTTGAAAGAGTAAACAGAATTCGACAAACCTCTGGCCAGGTTCACCAAGAAAAAGAGAGAGAGGACACAAATAAAATAAGAAAGGAAAATGAAGAAATTACAGCTAATGCCACAGAAATACAAAAAAAAAAAAACTAATAGAATACTATGAACAACTATATATGGCAACAAATTGGGCAACCTAGAAGAAATGGACAAGTTTTTAGAAACATACAGTCCACCAAAACTGAATCAAGAAGAAATAGATCATTTGAACAGACTGATCACTAAAAGTGAAATAGAATCAATAAAAAGCTCCCTGCAAACAAAAGTCCAGGACCAGGAGGCTTCACTGGGGAATTCTATCAAACATACAGAGAACTCATACTGATCCTTCTCAAACTCTTCCAAAAGATTGAAGAGGAGGAATTACTCCCAAACTCATTCTATGAAGACACCATCACTGTGATACCAAAACCAGGCAAAGACACTACCAAAAAAGAAAACTACAAGCCAATATCATTGATGAACACAGATGCAAAAATTCTCAACAAAATATTAACAAACAGAAATCAACAACACATAAAAAAGATCATACACTATGATCAAGTTGGATTCATCCCAGGGACACAAGGATGGTTCAACATATACACATTAATCAATGTGATACATCACATCAACAACAAAAAAGCATAAAAATTACATGATCATCTCAATAGATGCAGAAAAAGCATTTGATAAAATTCAGCACCCATTTATGATAAAAATTCTTACCAAAGTGAGTATAGAGGGAACATATCTCAACATAATAAAAGCTATTTATGACAAACCTACAGCCAGCATAATGCTCAGTGGTGAAAAGTTGAAAGCCTTCCCACTAAAGTCAGGAACAAGACAAGGATACCCACTCTCAACAACTCTATTCAACATAGTATTGGAAGTCCTAGCCATAGGATTCAGGCAAGAAGAAGAAATAAAAGGGATCCAAATTGGAAGAGAGGAGGTAAAATTGTCACTATATGTGGATGACATGATACTCTTATATAGAAAACCCTAAAGGCTCCACACAAAAACTGCTAGAGCTGATAAAAGAATTCAGCAAGGTAGCTGATTAGGATACAAGATTTACAGAAATCAGTCATATTTCTTTACACTAACAATGAAATATCAGAAAAGGAAAGTAAAGAAACAATTCCTTTTAAAATTGCATCAAAAAAAATAAAATACTTAAGAATAAATCTGACCAAGGAGGTGAAAGACTCATACATGGAGAACTGTAAAACATTGATTAAAGAAATTAAAGATGACTTAAGAAATGGAAAGATATCCCATGCTCTTGGATTGGAAGAATTAATATTGTTTAAATGACCGTACTACCCAAAGCAATCTACAGATTTAATGTGATCCCTATCAAATTACCCAGGACATTTTTCACAGAACTAGAACAAATAATCCTAAAATTTATGTGAAATCACAAAAGACCCAGAATTGCCAAGTAATACTGAAGAAAAAGAACGAAGGTGGAGAAATAACCTTCCCAGATTTCAGACGATACCACAGAGCTACAGTAATCAAAACAGCATGGTATTGGCACCAAAACAGATACGGATCAATGGAACAGAAGAGAGAGTCCAGAATAAGCAGACCTATGGTCAGTTAATCTTAGACAAAAGAGGCAAGACTATACAATGGAGAAAAGACAGTCTCTTCAGCAAATGGTGTTGGGAAAACTGGACAGCTGCATATAAATCAGTGAAATTAGAACACTCCCTCACTCCACACACAAAAATAAACTCAAAATAACTTAAAGGCTTAAATATAAGACAAGACACTATAAACCCCCTAGAAGAAAACATAGGCAAAACAGTTTCTGACGTAAATCATAGCAGTGTTCTCCTAGGACAGTCTACCTAGGCAATAGATAGAAAAGCAAAAATAAACAAATGAGACCTAATTAAACTTATAAACTTCTGCACAGCAAAGGAAACCATAAGCAAAACAAAACAACAACCTACAGAATAGGAGAAAATATTTGCAAATGATGTAGCTGACAAAGGTTTAATTTCCAGAATATATAAACAGGTCATACAACTTAGTAACAGCAACAACAACAACAACAACAAAAAAAACCCAGCAGCCCAATCCAAAACCGGGCAGAAGACCTAAACGAGCAATTCTCCAATAAAGGAAGACATACAAATGGCCAACAAGCACATGAAAAAATGCTCAATGTAGCTAATTATCAGAGAAATGCAAATCAAAACTACAGTGAGGTATCATCTCACATCAGTCAGAATGGCTACCATTAAAAAGTCCTCAAACAATAAATGCTGAAGCAGGTGTGGAGAAAGGGTTGCCCTCCTACACTGCTGGAGGGAATGCAGTTTGGTGCAGCCATTATGGAAAACAGTATGAAGATTCCTCAAAAAACTAAAAATAGACTTACCATATGATCCAGCAATCCCATTCCTGGGCATATATCCAGAGAGAACTCTAATTCAAAAAGACACATGCACCCCAGTGTTCATAGCAGCACCATATACAATAGGCAAGACATGGAAACACCCTAGATGTCCATTGACAGTAGGACTGGATAAAGAAATGGTGGTATGCTCATACAATGCAATACCACTCAGCCATAAAAAAAGAATAAAATAATGCCATTTACAACAACATGGGTGGACCTGGAGATTGTCATCCTAAGTGAAGTAAGCCAGAAGAGGAAAGAAGAATACCATATGATATCACTCATATGTAGAATCTAGGAAAAAAACAGAAAAGAAGACACTAATGGACTTACCTACAAAACAGAAACAGACTCACAAAGTAAACAAACTTATGGTTACCGGGGGAAAGGGGGTGGGAAGAGATAAATTTGGGGCTCAGGATTTCTAGACATTAAGTACTATATATAAAATAGAACAGGTTTCTTCTGAATAGCACAGGGAACTATATTCAATATCTTGTAGTAACCTGTAATGAGGAAGAACATGAAAATGAATATATGTATGTATATGTGTGGCTGAAACATTATGCTATACAACAGAAATTGACAAAACATTGTAAACTGACTATACTTCAATTTAAATAAAAAGAATTTTTTAAAGTAAAACATGACTGAGAATCTATAAGTACAAGCAGATAATGAGTTGTAGTATTTTTTGATACTTGCTAAAAGTAATGCTTGTCTTGTCTTAGTGTAGCAGCCTCAAGAGTGGTTTTCAGACACTCTCTATCTCCTCCTGGTTATATTTGGCCAGTGACTTAGTCTGTCATTGTGATGCCAGAGTCCTCAGTATTTCCTCCACCTAATAGAAGATGGTGTCAGCTGACCCTCGAGTTACAGGAATAAGCTGCATTCCTTAGGTTGGTATGTTGCTCAGAGAGCAGGTGCACCTGAGACAACCAGCTTTAATACGCACCTTTCAATTTTTTTCTAAAACCTTTACTGAGCACCAGCCAAATCCAATGTGTAGAGCCGGGCTCCAGGAACACAGGATTCACATGTACTCCCTGCCCTAAGAAGTTTTTGATCCGGAAGAGAAGGCACACAAATAAGTAATGGAGGCGAATTCTGCTGTGGTAAATAAGAGAAGGTTCCACAAAACCAGTGGCATTAAAACTGGTTTTTCAAACCATCCTTTTGTGATGAGAGCTCAGAGCCCTCAAGTGTCCGCAGGAACATAAGCGGTGGGTGTTCTCTCCTCTCCTGCATTCCTTCTCCTTCTCCTCACTCCGGTGTCTAGCACTTAAGCCCCTGCTGGTTTTGCCTCAGTCTTACCGCAGTGCTCCCCCACAGTGAAGACAGTGCTTAGCTTGGAACCCAAGCTAGTGAGCGATCGTCAGACGGGTGAGAAATAGAAAGAGGGGCTTGGCAGGGGAATGGGACTTGGGGTGACAGCAGGCATTCATTCAGCAAAAGATCCAGAGGGCATTCTCACTGATAGCCCCTTGCCCTTCACGAGGCTGAAATGAAACAATCAGAGGCAACTTGAAAGGAGAGTGTGGGAGGAAGCACACCAGGAGAGGGACATGGATGGGAAGGTCCTGGGAGACTGGGATGGAGGGACACCTCTGGCTCCGGCTCTGAGATACTGGTAGGGACCCTGAAGTGCTCAGCTAAAAAGACAGGTTTGGCCGTTGGGCTCATGAAGAGCCTTCAGATGCTCCAACACTGCAGCTTCATTCTCACACCAGCAGGATTTGAATGCATACACAAGTATGCAGACTAGGCTTCTGCTTAATTTATATAGCTCTCTGGGTTCTTACTGGGCATGAATATATGTCCTGATTCATAGTACATGCACAGAAACCTTACTGCCTGTTTTTGTTAATACCTCTAGGCAAACGTCACCACTTGCAGTTTATGCCAGTTAGAAATAAGTTGTAAGGTATTCATTAATAAATTCACAATGCTAAATAATATTTACTTCCCAAGGTTTCCTAATATTTCTGAAACTAATGAGGCTTGCTTTTTAATCCCCTTAAAGTACTCACTACTAGTAAATCTATTAATAAAAGCAATTGTTTAAACCTTTAATTCCAGTGATTCTCTTATTGTTTAATTATCTTTGTCTACATTGCCTCAGACAAATGTGATCATCTTAACTAAGGGATAAAACTCATGCTATCTTTACAAATCTCTCATTAAGAGAGTTTGAACAAGAATAATTTCCAAGAACAAAATAGAATTCTCCTAATATGTAATCCTTACACTTTTTATCACCATGTATCTTTTAATAATTTGCATTTGAGTGCATCTGTAACTTGGGCTAAACCAAATGGCAGTTCTAGATATCTCTTAAGTCAGAGCAGAAAATGTGAGCTTAGGCATTTTAAAAAAAAAAAATTGTAAGGCTGACTGCCAGGTAGCTAATCTTAGAACCAAAGTAGTGTAGCTTAGCAACTAAACACGAATAGTGATTTCACAGGCTTGTCAACTCTGATTTCATTCTCTGCTCTGTCGTGCATTATCTTATTACCGGCCTTTATTGATAGTACAAGTTCTCTAGAAAAATGGATAAATTCTGGTTGAGATCATTTTTAAAAAGTGTGTGAAAACCAGACCTTCATTTATAATCACTCCAATAATTTCAGATGTGTTCAACATTTCAGATTCATCTTCAGCTGACAAGGGCTTAACTTTTCTGCTTCTGAGCCTTGGTTAAATTCTTCGCTGATTTTCCTTATGAGGAGGAAGTCCTTTCGTTTTCTTATAACACAGCTTCTCTGAGCCAGGGATGCCTGCTTGCCCATTTTAACCACTCTTATATTACCATAGGTTTCTGCTACACTTAGCGGACAAAACTGGTGGCATAATTGTAACAAATGATAACTTCAGAGAATTTGTGACCGAGTCAGCCTCTTGGAGAGAAATAATTACAAAAAGGTAATATTTTCTTCTCTGTCTTTGGTCAGAAATTTTTTGTTGTTGTTTATTGTTTGGTTTTGTTTGGTTTTGTTTGTTTTGTGTCCACCTTGGAAGCAGTATAGGAGATCAAAGCATCATAGGACTGTACTCCCAGTCCACAGGATGGCTGGCCCCTCTCGGTAAGTGGGAGGACCCAGCACAAAGCAGCAACACCAGCAGGTGCTATGTGAGCATGCTCTGGTGCCCATAGGTGTCTGCTGTAGATCAGTGTTCTGGCAAGAGGCACATCTTTGTGGCACAGTTAGCTCTCTGTTAACCATGTGATGGAGCAGAAATGGCTGCCTAACTTGACCTTGCCCTGATGCTGAGGGATACTTGAGCAAAAGCCATCAGGCATCCCTGCTTTACTCAGCTATGAAATAATGAAGGTTGAGTTTAATAGCAACTGTGATTCCAGCCACAGGATAGGACCAAAATCAACATGCTAATTGAGTTTTCACTTTGGGGAGAAAGGCGAATGTTTCTTGTTTTTAATATCTAATGCTTTTCCTGAGCATTTTACCATCAAAGTTTAGTCATCTGTATTGCAGACATGTTGAATATCATGGAAAATAGCAAAGTAAAGTCAAAAGAGTTTTGCATTCACTACTGTTTAAGTTTTTGTTTATAATGATACTCTGAATGTGTTCAACTGCATTAAGATCAGTGAACACAGACTTCTGGGACTTTTTTGTTAACAAGCGTCATCTGACAAGTTACCTTGAAATGAAAAGCAGTAATAGTCTCATGGTAGTAGTGCCAGGGATGAGTCATAAATGCCACAAATCTAAAAAATGTACCTCGAGGCTGTGTATATCTAGTGTAACTAGTATATAGCCAGTGTAACTAGATACTTGGGTTTCACAGTTGCCCCTTGTCTAATGTTTATATTTTGTTGAATCATTATGAGGATTTTAGAAAATTATTATTTGAGTCATCATTTTAGAAAATAATACCTAGGTAAGAGTTAACTACTATGTGCCTTTTGACCCATCTGCTGTTAAAAAACTGTTGCTGGTAGCTGAACTGAGAATTGGTCTTTGACCTTCTGGGCACAGTTAACAAGCCATTAATCTTCTAGGACGTGTTTCTCTTGGATCTGTGCCCTGGGCTCATTGTCAGTATTTGTTGGACGCTCTTCCATGTACGCATGGAAGGTTTAATGCAGTCAAGACTCATTTGCACACCCCTGTTGCTCTCAGAATTCACAAAATAAGGCAGAAACCAAAGTCCTGACAACAAACCAGACACTTGGACTTCTTTCTTGTTTAAACATTTTTGTAGACTTGATAAAATCATGCTCAGCTGAGCTCAGCTTTTCTTTCTGCATATACTGTTTTCCTTTGCCTGTGGACTCATTCAGAAGTTAAACCTGTTGAACACCTGTTGTATCCTAAGCTGCCAGTGTTTCAGTCTTGCCTTTCAAAGTTGTATTGAAAGTTACATTAGGAGAAGAAGCTGCTTCCCAGGCCCAGGTAAAACTCTGAAAGCCTTGATAAGAAACAGGAGAGACAATAGATATAAGTTTCTTACTGTATTTGTATTCAAAAGAGAAAGTAAAATGGTTTGCTGTGCTAGGGTGCATTTGGTTTTTTTTAGGCAGTTAAGCAGTCTTTTAATTATTTCTCCAGCATTGTAATTATTCTCCCTGTCTTAGGTTGCTCCAGTATACCTTTGTGGGGGACATATTTATGGTTCCTGATGATCCTCTGGGAAGAAGTGGACCTCGATTAGAAGAATTTCTTCGGAAGGAAGTCTTTCTTCGGTATTTCCTTTCCGGATTGTCTTGTATTTATGAGTTTGTTTCACTTCTTTGTGCCGCAGTGCAAGTGCTCTCTCTCTCTCTCTTTCTCTCTCTCTCTCTCTCTCTCAAGGTTAAAAATGGCATTTTATTTTTTTAAAATAGCCTTAGATTTAGTGCTCGTGAAATCCATGTGGAATAGCTTTGAGGTAGAAGCACCCCAAAGACCAAATCTTCATTTGCAGTCCTTTTGGTTTTAATCCCAGGAGAAGATGGGGAGCCAAACTTTTTGTAGGTTGAAAAGGACAAAGCAGATTTTGCTGGTGGTTACTTATTAGTGCATGTCGCTTCGGCTCATTATGTGTATGTGAATTTCTTTTTTTAAGTTCATTTTCCCAACTCATTTGCTTTGAATATTTTATGCTTGTATTAATTTATTTACTCTTCAGGAGTCTTTATCTGGGGAACTGCAACTTTCTACCACCACTAATAGAGAAGCCAGTATACCATATTTATCCAAAATTGATTTGATAGTTTAGATTTTCTTTGTTGTAGTTTGGAGGTTTTTTATTTGTGTTTAAAGACATGTTGCCACTGGTCATTTCTTTCTTTTTTTTTAAAGACCTTTTGAGGGGGGTGGTAATTAGGTTTATTTACTTATTCATTTTTTAACAAAGGTACTGGGGGTTGAACCCAGGACCTTGTGCATGCTAAGCATGCGCTCTACCCCTAAGCTATACCCTCCCTCTGCTAGTGGTTGTTTTTGTTTTCAGAATTCTCAAGAAATGGACATTATTAAGTAAAGCATCCTAAGTGCTTAACTGGCCAATCATACACTCCAGTGATAGACCTGTTCTCTTTTAAAACTGAAATAGGCTACATTTCTGTGTATTTCTCAGCAGATATTTGCATGGGGGTGTTGTGGGGATCTAAACTGAAAGGAAGTCAGATGCACAGGTCTCCCAGCCTTTTAAGGCAATGAGACTACATAGCTGATCCTTTCCATTTATAATGGGGTCCTTAGAAGGCCTCTAGGTTTGGATTGGAAAGGGCCAGTGGTTAGACACAGCTGTCTTCTGCACAGGGTAGCAGCCTGATTTCCGCTCCCCAGTCTTGTGAATCATTTCTCTTTTGAGCCTTCAGGTTTTATTGCACAGATGAGGACTTGGTTCCCAAGGTCCTGCTTCTCTACCTAAACCAAGAGAATGGCAGTCATTTTTAACACCTGCTAGATGTCTGTACATCTCATTTTTCTTCCAGAAGTCTTAACTTGGAAATCCTCTGATAGGCGTTAAGACCTGATGAGGCGTGTGTGCAAGCATCAAGGTCCATTGGTCAGATTTAATGGAAGTAGAGTTCTCTGGCCCCTTCTGTGGCCTCAGCAGCTGGCAGCAGCGTCAGTTCTGCCTGCTCACCTAATGGCTCTTTACAAAAATGTTACCTAATTGGTTAAGAAGATAGTAATAGCTTCCCCCACAGAAGGAATGAGCTGTTGAAGTTGGGGAAAGTGTTCAGCCAGCCCCATTTCTCAGCTGCAAGCCAGAGTCAAGTGCAAGGCTTTGTAATGGTGCAGATGCCCTGTACATACACACTCATGTGCACACAAGTTGTGGGCACCAGTGTCTCACCCAGACTTGGGGGATTGGGGAGGCAGCCTCTCTGCCCAAAGTGGGTTCCTTTTTCTGAGCCCCATCATCCAGGGCCCCACAGAGAATCAAATCTGCAGAAGAGTAGGGCCCTGTTTCCAGATCTTTTGAAAGCTCCTAGGTGATTCTGGTACACCCTGGTTTAGAGCCAAGCAGCTGGATGGGATCAGTCCTACAGCAGCAGGGAGGTGGAGTCGCCCAGGAAGAGCTGTCTTCCCTGTCACAGCCAGTCTGGGGACGGTGTCGGTGGCATCCCTGCGGTCCCCCTGTGGGATGCTGCCATCCCTGCCTGGGCTGCACGCCTGTATCTTGTCTTCAGAAGCCAGGGAGCAGCCCCTGGAGCCTCAAGGTCAGCTGCAGATATTTTTAGATGGATTTCTTGTTTATCTTACAACCCAGCTCACTAGGACTTGCTTCCATTCACAGAGATATGCAGCCCCTACTCAACGCCCTGCCAAACGTGGGCATGTTTGACCCCAGCTTCAGAGTCCCTGGCGCCCAGGCAGCCAGCACCAGCCACCAGCCTCCAGCCCGGATTCAGGGCACCCCACCCAGCCACTGGCTTCCTCAGCAACCCCGCTTCCCACTTTTGCCAAACCTTCCCAGCCTCCAGCAGAATCTGCCCCTGCCAGCACAGAGATCTTCTGCAGAAACCAACGAGCTGAGGGAAGCCCTTCTGAAGATCTTCCCTGACTCAGAGCAAAGACTGAAAATCGACCAGATCTTGGCGTCTCACCCGTACATGAAAGACCTGAACGCGCTCTCTGCCATGGTGTTGGACTGAGGGCCGTCGGGATCCGGGGCTCTGGGCTGAAGACGCACTCAAGCTGGTATCTGCACGTGGCAGCAGGAAGTGACATAATGTGAAGAAACCGATTTCCCGGTGGAAATGCTGTTGTAGTATATAGAAAAAAACCAGATGTTTTGTGTATAAAAAAAATCTGGATTTTCAAAACCAGCTTTTTTCTATATATAAATTATGCTGCTATTACAGATTTAACATTTTCTGTAAAAGGAAAGTCTACATTTTCTGCCTGTTCAGGAACTGTTTAATAGCAGTTACTCTTGAGTGTACTTACATTTTTATGTTTTTTAAACTATTTTCCTTAAAGCTGAAAATATTGACAAATGGATATGATTAGCCTTTCTAAATAAAAAAAAAAAAAAGAGTTGCTTTCTTAGGGAAAGCAAGACCTCTTAAAATATATTTTCTTGAGATGACTGTGTCACGTCCACTAACATGAAGTGTGCTCACCCCTTCCAGCCCCCTCTGCCCTCACCCCTGGAATTAGAGCCCGAAGGAGTTAGTTTTGCTCCTCTGGGGTCTTTCATTGGAGCCATTTGTGAGAGTGGACAAGTGGTGCCACTAGATGGCACCTTGTGCCCAGCCATTGTTAATGACCAGGGCAAAGTTAGCCGCACAGTGTCAGGGCTGGAAGAACCTTGAGAGCTCTCGCAGCCCAGCACCCCGCCCCCCGCAGGGGAGCACACCAGGGCTCCGAGTGCTCCCTGTCTGAGTTCACCCAAGTCCACTGCTGGGGACTGGATTCCTCGTCCAGGGCTCGGCCACACACACCAGGCTGAGACCTCACTGTCCCTCACTGACTCTCAAGTCACGTCTTAGCCTCTGAAGGTGATAGTGGGATGCGAGGAAGTTTAGTGAAAAGCCTTGTCGCTATAGTAATTTTGTGTCCCCAACCGTGGGAGACACCCCATGTGAAGTTTGTGCAGCTTTGCCAAAAAAATAGTTTTCTATTCTCAAGAATGACCCAAGCCAGTAAATAGCATTAGTAGCTTCCGTAGGGGCCCAGAGCCCCGTGTTTATTTTTCCTGTGTTTGTCTCTAGTGTCCTCCTAAACTGCCCTTCCCGTGAGTCTTTCTCTCAACTGGTATCTTAGTATTGTGTTTTCAGTGTTGCCCAAATTCTGTGTCAGTGAAATTCTTTTTCTGGATAATTAATTCCTAACATTTTTACTGTTATCTGGACCTTCAAAGGGCTCTGTATTTTATACCTGTTCCCCCTGCCAGACTGCTCATGGTCAGTTTCTTGTCTGCTCCTGTAGATCACATCTCTCCTGGCCCTGGAGGCAACGGCTGAGGACTTAGTGCTGGTTTGTCCTTCGTGGTAAAGGGACTTAGCTGGCCATGAGCAGGCCTGGGTGGCTCCCCGTGATGCTCCCTCCAGGCGTGTGTGACCCCCGCATCCCTCGGGGGTGAGTCCAGAGTCCTCCAGGTGGCCAGACTTGTATTTCAATGATATTTTCTCTTGGATGCCTTTAAGATGTGTCCTAATAATGTGGAACCAGTTGTCAGCTGTTGCTTCCGGGCAGGTTGCCCGAGTCCCCCACCCAGCTGTGGGTGTAGAGGGGGAAGACTTGAGGCAGTCCAGGAGGTGACTTCAGTCACAGCTCCTGAGCCTCAGCTTCAGAACTGATGGTTTTTAAAAACAGCACAAGTCTGAGGACTAGGGCTGTCTCGCAGTGACCCTGACCTTTTGGGCCAAGGTTTGTTCCAGCAGCCTTGCCAATCCAGCACTTCTGTTTCAGAGAAGGCCCTAGGTGAGGCGTGCCTTGATTACTGGCGTTTAGCCGCAGGTCTTGCTGGAAGGGGGCTGAGTCTCCCCTGAAGCCAGGTAGAGCTGGCTAGGCCTAGAGGTCAGGAGGTTTCTGGGCTCTGGAAGTGAGCTGACCCTTGACCTTTGAATTATGTAAGCCTCTGTGGTCTCAGTAGTGTTTCTGAGAGCTCTCCTGCCCCTTTTCTCGGGCGGGTGCAGGAAGAATGCAGAAGACTAAGTGGGAGGAGTTTAGAAAAGCATGAATTACTCACTTGGGAAATCACAACATGAAACATAATTCACAGCTTTTTCTGAAATCTATCAAGTTTAGTTAAATTTAATATTTAAATACTCAATTTTCAAACCATTATAAAAAGAGTCATCATGTGTTCTCTAGCCTCCCAACACTAGGCTCAGTATTGATGCTACAGAGTATTTCTCAATGGTCTGCCCGCTGTGGTAGGTTTCTAAACTACCTTGGGAGTGTCGGTAGCAGTGCTTCCTGTGGCTCCTTCAGGCTGTCGAGCAGCATTCCTGTGACGTAGGTGGCAGGGCAGAGGATGCCATCCTTGTTCAGTAGACTGGTATCTGGTGCTTGGAGAGATGGCCCAGAGTTAAAGAGCAAGGTGGTGGTGATGCTGAGTGATTCCCGGACCTGCATGCTTCCCCGGCCCCAGGCTGCCACCTCCGGAGGAGAGAGGCTGGGCTGACCTCTGTGTCAGGTAGCCTGTGTTTGAGACCCTGCAGGCTGCCAGCAGGAAGGACAGTAAGAAGGCCTCTCAGCTGTCCTGGGCGGGTCGTCATTGTTCTGGCAGGCTCCACTGAGGCGTGGCCGTGCCGCCAGGGACTCGGTCGGCCTGTGGCAGTTTTTGAGATCAGTGAGAGGAGGCATAGTCCTGCTTTATTCTTAGGCTTATTGTGGCACCTGTGGAGTAGGAGCCACCCCAGAAACCCGTGATGCTCTTAGCTAGCAGACCGCCCGGCTGGGGCCCCATTCTCACCTCAGGCCCCGCCCGCCTCCCACACACCTCCAAGATTGGCCTGCCTTTGGGAATCCCTCCCCACTTCCAGCGGTCCACCGGCGCTTCCCTGTCCCCACCTGCCCTTTCTGCATCCCTGGGCCCACCTTCTCTCATCTCTTAGCTGTAGTTTGTCGGTCAGTTACTCTAACTCCATTTCTTCATCATCTACCTCCGTTATTCCCCACATATTGCAGATCCTTGAGATTAACATAACCTGAATTCCCTAAGGCTCATCTCTGTTGCTGCTTTCCCTCACTCTCCCACTCTCCACTTCCTGGTCTGCAGGCTTGGCCTCCACCCCACCACGTAGTAATAGTGTAGGAGAAGTCATCGGGGACCACCTGATTGCCAGATTCACAGGCCTTTTCCCAGTCCTTGACTGAGTGTCCACACTCAGTCACCATAGCATGACATCGTTGACCTCATTTTCCCTGTTTTCTGAGATTTCCCTCACTCCTGAACATCTTTCATTCCTTTTCCCTCTTTTACCCAAAGGCCAGTTCGACGGGTGGTTCTAAAACTTTGCACCAGCTCCAGGATTCATGGTGGGGAGGGCAGCTCCTCCTAAAAGTGCGGATTACTGGGCACTACCCCAGAGATGTTTATCGGTAGCTCTGGAGTAAAGCCTGGAAATCTGCAGCTTCACCTAGCTCCCTGCATGGCTCCCGTGCAGGTGGTCCACGGACCACATTTTGAGAAACTCACCCCTAGGGATCACCACGTTTCCCTGACTCCAGCTGTCCCCTCTCTGCAGTGACTTCTGGTCCCAGCTCCAGCCCTGCCCTTTAGGAGTGCATTTCTAGCTCTACCTGGAAGCCCTGGGACATCTCAGGCCCCCAGCCTGCATCTGTTCCTTGCTGTCCTTGCCCACCTACCCTGCCACAAGGTCCCCTCATCCCACTCCTGCCCCTTTTTGATGATTGCCCCTGAGTCATGCTTTTATGGCCTCCCTGTGGGCATCAGCCTCTGACAAGTGAGCCCACTTCTCAGCTTCCCATATCCCTCTTCCAGACTCCACAGCTGCTAGAGTTATCTTCTTAAAAGCACATTTCCGGACACCCCAGTCCTGTTCAGTGGCCGTGGCTTTCATGGCCAGAGTGTTAAGCTCAGGCCTCCCTGAGCTTAGTGTCCTTAGTTGCTCACCTCTCAAGTCGCACTTGATGGCCCGCTTTGCATAGCCCACCACCCACTCACTACAGCCACACGATTTCCTCGGTTACCTGTGGGCTCCTGCCTGTGTTGTGCATCCCTTCTCTGCTAGAAATGCCCTTTCTCCCAAATGGCTTCCCCCTTCAAGGTCCAGCCCTGAGTCCTCTGTACCCTTGCCCAGAGCTTCCGACCGTAAGCAGCCTCTGGTGTTCTGTGATCCCACAGCACTTGTGTCTTGCTTTCGGCGCTTGCCACTCTGGCTGGTGTCACTGCAGCTGATTGTGTACTGTGTCTTACCCCCCTTTCTAGACTGTGAGCTCCTCGTGGGCAGGGCTGTCTGTGTTCACTCTCTGTATTTCCCCCAGCACCTAGCACAGTGCCTTGCACTTAATAGGTGCTCAATAAAGTCTGCTCAATTGAACCTGGAAGACGGTGCCTTCTTGATGGCGGCATCTGGCAGCCAGCAAGGTCTTCAGAAATCAGATTCTCAGCAGTTGCTCCCCAGAATCCACTACTCTCCATTTTCACATCTCTTCAAGGTTCCAACGCCATCTGGTCCAGGGAGGGGCACCTGGCCCAGCCAGAGCCAAGCAGCGTGCTCTGACTTCCTGTCCACAGGTGGCCCAGGCAGACACCTGGCCAAGCTAGGCCAGTCAGAGCCTCTCGTGGGACTGCCCCCTCTGGTGGTGGGCGCTGGGGAGTGTCACACCCAGATCTGTTGGAGGCTGCTTCCTGCCCCGGGCGTGGGGGAGGGGTGGTCTATGGTGGGAGAAAAGCTGAAATTGTCATGGAAATCTGAATGTACACACATGTGCCCTTACATGTCGAGGTGCCCATTATCCTGACACATTTCACTTTTTCCTTAAGTTAGGTTTACATCCCTTACATCAAGTGTCAAGCCCTCACACTTGACAGATTAAATGAGGGAGGCTTGTCAAATCTTTAGGAAGATCCCAAAGACCAGTGCAGCAGTGCTGTGGAAGTGTCCCCCAAGTCAGAAAACCGTGCTAGGCTGGTAGTTTCTGAGTAACCACAAGGAGCTCTGCCCCCACCCACAAGCAGGCTGTTTCCTTCCTGGCGTCCCGTCCTCTCAAGGTTATGTCTTAAAAATACCCTGATGAGAATTTCTTTGCTCTGTTTCCTAGCTGGGCAGAGACCAGGCCTGCTTCTTCGGAGTTAGACCTTCCCTTCCATGTCCTCACCAGTAAGCCTCGAGGGGGTAACCCTTCCTGCTCCAGGGCTGTCTTGAGGAATAAGTCTGCCTAGAACAGAGCCCTACCCAGAGCCCGTTCAGTGATGGTGGCGACCGTGGTTATGCCCAGCAACCCTGCAGACACTTAGCTAACTGTTCGCACCCTTAGAGATCATCCCAGAGGTAGAGAACTTGTCTCCAAAAGCTCAGAGATCTCATCTCCCAGATTCTGAACGCTCTACCCTGTCCCTTCCAACTCACCCAGAGCAAGGGCCAGCCCTTCCTCAGAGCCTGGGCAGGGCCGCTGGAGGTCCTGCCATGACCTAGAGAGGACACTGCTCCTTTCACACTCTCGGCGCCCCAGAGAGCCCCTCTGGTGTCATGACAGAGCAGGAACCAGAGGGTCGCCAGTGGAGCCGCTGCCTGGCCACAGGGTGTGCGGGAAAGCTGACGCCAGGGCTTTCGCAGCACTCACCAGGCCTGCCTTTGCCTTATCTGCTCCTCAGGCCTCTCCTTGGAGGTCTCCATCTTGTAGGCGAGGAGGTGAGGCCCAGGGATGCAGAGCCTGGCTCTGCTCCAAGCCCATGTCCAGATTGCCAGATGTGAATGCCAGCAGGCCATTCCGCCTTCCCAAGAAGCAGACTGCTCAAGGTGACTTGGCAGCCGGAATGGCCCCCCTGCCCCCCCACCCACCCAGTGAACAGAATGGGGGCTTGTGACCTAGGTCAAGGTTGTCAGCCTGCTGGGCAGGAGGAGACTGGCAGGAAGCGGCCTCCCACTTCCCACCTTCCTGAGCAGTGGGGCCCTTCTCCAGCCCTGTTCCTGTGGGACAATGCCGGGAGCACATTTTTTTTAAGTTGACCAGCACTGCAGAAGCTCTGTCTGTCCGGAGTGTGCGTCATACCTCTGTCCTCTTCGTGAAGGGGGATGCTGAGCAATAAAATGACCTTTGATGGTTTTTGAAAACCGAAAGCAGCCTTTTTTACAGCTCAGATTCCAAGGCTGGTGTCAGTCATCGGGGAAACTGAGGCTGAGAAGGTAGGCATTTGCCCAGAAACAGCATCAGAGCCCACAGCCAGTGCTGTAGCTGGAACCCAGGAGCCCTGGCACTTCTGGAACCAGCTCCCTGCCACCTCCTCTCACAGGACTCTCAGCTGCAGACTATGGCCTTTGCGGCTTCAGTTCCCACCCCTCCACCACAAGTCCCCAGGGAGTCCTGCTTGGCCCCACAGCCTGAAACCCAGTCTGGGGTCAGGCCTGGGCAGGCCCTGCCCTCCCCCGTCCCGGCTCCCAGAGGGAGGAGAAGGGGGCCTCCCCTGAAAAGAATGCGCTTGTCTGCCCGCCTGTCTGGCTCCGGGATCAGTCTAAGGTTTCAGCCACCAAAAAAGGCTGCAGGAAGGAGAGGCCTCCTGCAGCTGGCCTCAGGGAGCTGCAGGCACTGCTTTGCTCGCATGACCCCCCAGACCAGAGTGTCTGTTGACGACAGCAGGTCTCCCCCTGCCAGCCCCTCACGAGCCCCTAATGAGGGCACAACGTGCCCCACCCCCGCCGCCTGAGGTGGGCAGGTGCTTAGTCCCATTTTAAGGCTACAGAAACCAAGGCCCAGTGGTGAGTGGTGGGAGAAGGGCTGCAGCCCCAACCCTCGCTTCCTCTGCATGCTTCTGCTTCCCAGCCCCTCTGTGGTGCCTCCCTCTCCCCTGTCCACCAGCTGTCCTTGAGCAGCTGCCGTGTGCCTGGGACAGTGCTGAGACAAGGGATGGATAGCCAGAAGAGCCCTTTTCCAAAGCACCCCATGCTCCCCCAGCCCTGGCAGTGAGGGTGTGGACCGCTTTCTGGCACTTCTTGCTGTGTGACCTCGAGAAAGTTACTTAGTCTCTCAGATGAGGCCTGCCTCCTCCTGTGTGAAATGGAAGTGATGATGCGCCCCTCACAGCTAGTGGTTTTCAATCCTGATGCACATCAGAGCATTTAAACATGCTCGTGCCCAGGCCACGCCCCAAACTGGGCAGATCAGCCTCTCTAGAACTCCCCAGGGATCCCACGTGCCTTCAGACTGAGAACCCAGAGAACCGACATGGAGATCAAAGCTTAAGAAATGGGCCTGGCCTCTGTGAGGCCCTCCCTTTCCTGACAGCCACCTTCAGTCTCGTACGTGGCTCCAGGAAGAGCTCTTCCACAGGGACTCTTCTGACCTTCGGTGTTTTCCAAATCCCAGACCCCACAGAGGCGGGGACCCCGTGCACAGAGGAGCATGGAGCTGGGTGGCCAGAGGGCCCCCCTCCAGCTCCCCCCTGTAACAAGTGGCTGGTGCTGGCTTGGTTGTTCCTCTCCACCCCCCGCCCAGCTGTGTGTCCTCAGTTCTTGGCAGAAGCTGGCTCTGATCACACCTGGGGACATTGCTGAAAGGACAGAGCAAGGGGAGCGCCTGGCACCTACTGAGCATGCAGGCTTCTTTCCACCAAACCAGGGCCTTCTCGTTGCCTGTCATATGCCCTGCAGACCCCAGTCACTGCCCAACAAGGCCCTGACAGGGCCTGGGAGCGCAGCAGGGTCAGCATACACTGCAGAGGACAGAAAGAGTCTGCCACATGGAGACCTCCCATTTCAGCATGCTGAGGCCGGCTGGCTTAGACTCCCACAACCATCAGCCGTTATGTGAGGCAAACCTTGAATCCAGGTCTTACTCCAGCGTTGGTTCTCTCCACTGCCTCCCTGGGAAATGCGGGTATCTTCCCTCAGAGCGTTTCCTGCTTTCTGATACCTCCAGGTTTCTTCCCTAAGACCCCGAACATGGGCACTGAAGACTAGCCTGAGCATTGCACGCAGATGGAGGTAGCTCTGAGTTAGACGGTGGAGGGTGACTGGCTCTAAGAGGACACCAGCAAAGCTGGTGGGAAGAGGCCCTTGACCACCCCAGAGCTGATGGCGGCTGAGGGTGCTGCCTACCTCAGACATCCAGCGCCCGGGCTCGGATCCATCTGCTACCCCGAGGTTTATGGGAATGATCGTCCCAGCCTAAACCACCCCTTGGGGGCTCTGCATCCCCCTGTCGCTGTCATGGTGACCACCAGGCCTGAGAATCCTCCAGTGGAAACTGACTTGATGATGTGAAACTTGACTCCATCCCATCTCCTCCGCCCTCTCCAAACTGAACCCAGACCCCGTCCTTTGGTCTTCCCATGTCATCTCTCACAGTCCCAGCCACAGCAGCTCACTGTCTTCCTACTGGGCTGTGTCTCCATAGTGGCCCAATGGGGTAGACAAGAATGGCTACCCCACCCTACAGAAGTGGAAACTGAGGCAGGGCCGTCCTGTGACCTGCAGAGCCAAGACTTGAACCCAGAGGTCCTTACTCCGTCTCTCCACCAAATGACTCAGGAGACCACAGCTGGCTGTCCATGCGTGCATTCACTGATGTCAGTCTCTAGTACCTTCTGAAGACTACCTTTCTGTTGGGATGGGCGACTGTGGGGGGCTGACAGCCTTCCTGGGCTAGGGGACCCGAGACAGAAGTGGGGTGGGGTAGGTAGGATTAGCCAGGCGGAGAGGGTGGGGCTGTGGGTGGGAGAGCATTCCTGGCAGAGATAAGAAGGAAGGCAAGCTCAGAGGCTGGAGAGGTCAGAGAAGAGGAGTTGCTGGCTCCTCCGGAACGTGTTCTGCCTTCTTTCCCTGAGCCATGCACCTACAGAGGGATGCACGGTCTGCCCTTGGAAAAGCCCTTCCAAAGCCTGTTCCCGCGCCTTGCAGGAGCCCTGCTCCAGCCCTCCCTGCTCTTGGAACAGGAAGGCGGCCTGAGTTTCCAGCTAACCCAGCTCCATTCCTGTAGTGTCGAGGGGGTGGGCTCCCCAGGACGTCTCCCGTCAGCAGCATGTGGTGGCCTCTTACCAAATGGTCACGACTGCATCTTCCCCAAGACCTGAGCTGGGTCTCCTGCAGCAACACCTCTGGCCTTCCGTTTGTCCCCTCCCTGAAGAGCCAGGACAGAAGGGGGACCCCTGCCTGCCGCCTGTGACCTCAGCGTTCCAGGGCCTACCCTGGTATCGAGAAGACCCACTGGCTCCTCTTTGGGAAAAGGGCAAGTTGGCTCTTTTAGGGACAGAGATTCACTCCTAATCATGACTTAATGTATAACCGCCTCACCTCCTCTGTGCCTTGGTTTCCCCTACACTCGGTCACCCCCGTTTGGCAAGATAATGCCTGTCGTTGGCCCCATATTAATCAAGTGGGCTAGTTCCTTTATGCTTTTTTCAACTTTTTTGAGGTGTATGTGACACACAGAAGAGGACACAAGTCATCAATAGGCAGCTTGCTGAGTGTTCCCAAACCGACCGTGTCACCATGTCACCAGCATCCAGATGAAGAAACGGAACGGGTGAGCCCCCCACCCCGGAGCCCCGGTGCCCTCCCTGCCCCCACCAAGGCAACCACAACCTTGACTGCCAATGGTCTGAAGAAGGCTCCATCCTCCTCCTCCTGCACAGGGCAGGCCAGGACCCTTAGAAGGGGAGAGAAAGAGCAGAAAGGCCAGGTTCCAGGACTTGTGCACAGCACCTGATTCCCGTGGCCACGCAGAGCAGGGTGCACAGCTGAGCCCCATGTGCCCCAGGGCTTTACCAGCCAGCCCTGCCCAGGGGAACCCAGGAGGCGCCTCTGAAGAGCAAAACTACAGCAAAGCAGTTGTGCCTCGCTTTCCAAGAAAAAAAGCACTTTTTTTCTTATCTTTCAAAATGTTATGAAGTCTTTGGAATCACATGCCCAGTTGGTGGACCAGAGAAAAGTAGCCAAAAGAAGGCTGTTTGATTTTTTTCAGTTGGGATGTTTAAAGAAGAGCCGTCCAGCTGGCCTGCCTTCCAGGGCCTTTTTTCAGGGCCCTTCCTTCCTTTGCCCCTCCAGGAAGGAGGGCACCCCTCGCCTGCCTGTCCTCCTGCCCTTGGTAATTGCAACCAGCTGTCCAGGGCCGAAGCTCACGCTCCCAGGCTCGTTCACGGCTGCTCTCTAGTTGTAGGGGACGAGGGCAAAGTTCCCACCCCTACCACCCCTAAATCCATCTCCTCTCAGGTCCAGGGCCCCCGGGTTCTGGTCCCAGCTCTGCTGTGAACTCCCTCGGGCTTCTCCCTTCCCCTCTTGGGTGTCAATGTCCCAGCATATAAAACAAGTGTCCCCCCACTGCTACTGGACTGGCCGGCTGTGAGACAGACCCACAGAAATCTCACAGCACTATGAGATTTGGGAGGGATGGTTCTCCAGGCATCAGCTCCAAGCCCACTCTTCCAGGAAGTCTTCCAGGAAAGCTCGGAACCCCTCAGCACATCAGGGAGCACACAGCTGTGAACAAGGCGGCGTGGCCTGGGTCCTCACCTGTCTGGCATCCCCCATTGCTCCTGGGACAGGTGTATATGGGACAGTAAGCAGGGACTGGAGATTGCACTTCTTTTGTGTTTCTGTCAAGAAACTTGGTTGCAGGAACAGATGCCCTCTCTACCTGGCTGAAGCCAGGAGCAAATTTATCAGAAGACACTAGTCCCAGCTCTGGCTGTTCCAGGTCTCTCAGAGGTCGCTTGAATGAACATCTCCCCTCCCCAGGCCTGGATCCCCATTTTGAGATAAGAAGTCCAGGGCGGACTCCTGAAAAGTCTTACAGCTTTCATCTTTGCTGATCCCTGGAATCTCTTTTTCTCAGCCAGAAAAAAGGAGGCCAAGAGCAGGAAGGACAAACTGAGCCTTCCTTAGAAAATGAGCAAAAGTTTTTTACAAAGTTAGATACATTCTTCACTACGACGCAGCAGTTCCATTCCCAGGTACTGAAGAGAATGAAAACATAGGCCCACCAAAAGGCTTGTACAAAAACACCTATGGCAGCCTTATTCCTAATAGCCCAAACTGGAAGCAACCCAAGTGTCCAAGAGGTGAAAGGGTAAACTAATTGTGGAACATTCGCAGGATGGAATACTGCTCAGCAGACGCTCAGACAATTCTATTCTGGCTGTACGGACAGACACAACAGGACGGATGAATCTCACAGTCCTCACAATTAGGTTGAGTGAAAAAAGCCAGGCAAAGAGTACACACTGCATGAATCATGTATAGGAAGTTTTAGAAAAGGCAAAACTACTCTATGTGAATAGCAATCAGAGCGAGCTGGAGGCCGTGGGGGAACTTTCTAGGGCGATGGAACTCTATTTTGTTTTGAGTGGTAGTTATACTTGTGTGTACAATTGTCAAAACATTCACTGACCATTTAGGATCTATGTATTTTAATGTACATAAAGAATGCTTTAGTTTTTAAAAGGTAAATTCATTAAGACTAAGGAATGAAAGAAAGAAAAGCCAAAGCCCTCAGGCCAGGCAGGGAGGCCTGCCCGCCCTCTCAGGAGATTGTTTGCCTTGTTAGAAGCCAGCAGTTTGGAGGCCTGGGACTTGAGGGTCCTCTCTGGCTGTTTTCACAGGCAGGTCATCAAGCGAGGGGACCAAGGGGATGGGGGTGCGGAGGGAGGGAGGACATGAGGAGCAGCTGAAGGGTTCATCGCTACAGCCTGCGAGAAGGGCGCATCTGTCCTTCAACTGAATGTTCCTTGAGCATCTTCTCTGTGCCAGACACTGTGGCCAGCACTGGAGATACAGCAGTGACCAAAAGCCATGGTCCCTGCCCTCATGGGGCTCTCTGGGTGAGAGAGACATTGAGCACCAAGTCACACTTCACCCCCAGACCAAGGACCGAGAAGGAGAAGCACAGGGAGCTCCAAGGTCACTAGCCTGGAGTTCTCCCCTTGCTTGGGTCCAGGAAGTCTGCTCAGGAACCCTGAGTACAGAACTGAGCTCTGAACAAGTGCAAGATATTAACCTGGTGAAGAGTAGGAGGGAGCGCATCCTGCCCCCGAAGCCAGAATCTAACGCAGGAATCACAGACTCCAGGGCCGAAGGGACCAGGCAGGTGACGGTGCTGGTGAAGGAACAGAGAGCGTGGGCACAAGAGTCAGGTCAGCACCGGGGCCCTGAGCACAGGGCCCGTCTGGGGGGACGAGCCGGGGAGATTGTTGCCCTGCAGAACTGCAGGCCTGCTGTGGTCCCATCTTCCCATTGTTTTAAAAAAGAAAACCTAGAAATTTGGATTGTTTTCAATGTAAGCTCAAATCAATTTTTAAATCTTGACTCACATTTTTAAATCATTTCTATAGATTCAAAGCAGTCCCACTCAAAATTCCAGCAAGACTTTTTGTAAAAACTTGCGAGCTGATTCTAAAATTTACATAGAAAAGCGAAAAACCAAGAATATCCAAAAACAAACTTGAAAAAGAACAGCAAAACTAGGGGGCTCACACTACGTGATTTCCAGATTTAGCATAAAGCTACAGAATCAGGACATTGTGTTAGTGGCAAAAAGATAGACACATAGATCAGTGGAGTAGAAGGTCCAGAAATAGACTCACACAAATATGGTCAATTGGCTTTGACAAAAGCGCAGAGACAATTCAATGAAGAAAGGTTAGTCTTTTCAGTAAATGGCATGTCCTTGTGACAGACTCTTAGATGACCCCCCCCCCCAGCCGTGGCCCTTGCCTCCTGGTGTTCATACCCTTGTGTAAACCCATCCCCTTTGAGTGTGGGTGGGATTGTGACTGACTTCTCACCAATGGAATATGGCAAAGTGGCACGATGTCGTTCCCACGATTATGTCATGTTGCATGAGACTCCATCCTGCTAGCAGCTTGCTCTGGGGACTCTCCTTGCTGGCTTGATGGAGTAAAGCAGCTGTGTCTGGAAATCCCATGTGACAGGAAACTGCATGAGCCCTCTAAGAACTGGGTGACCTCAAGGAGCTGGAGGTGGCCCACAAGAAGCCAGGGCCCCCAGTCCTATAGCTGTAAGGAAGTCAATTCTGCCAACAACTTGAATGAGCTTGGCAGCAGATTTGTTTTAGTCAAGCCTCCAGATGAGAACACAGCCTGGCTAACACCCTAATTGCAGCCCAGTGAGACCCTAAGATGACCCAGTTAAGTTATGCCCAGACTCCTGAGCCACAGAAACTATGAGATAATAAGTGTATGTTGTTTTAAGCCACTAAGTGTGGGGTAATATATGATGCAACATAGAAAATTAATATAATCCATAAGCCAAAAAATAAAACCTCCACCCATAGATCATACATACACAGAAGTTAACTCAAAATGGGTCATGGGTCTAGATGTGAAACCATGAAATTATATAAAAAACAAAACCCCTGAACACAGGTACATTGGGACCGGCAGTGGCCAAGATAGAAGCCATGGGGCAGGGCGGAGACAGTGATGGGGGAAGCAGAGTTGTGACCCCAGCAGGACTCGAGGTCCAGAGCTTCCCAAGGTGGCCTGGAAACCTCAGCAGTTTTGGCTCTGGGATCTCTCTGGTGGCAACTCTGGTGGCGTCTCTGGTCTCCTCTTGGTCCCAACTGCCCAATTATTCTGTATTCTCTTGTCTGGTCCAAATCTGATTGGTTTAGCTAATATCCCCCCACCCAGGGTCAGAGTTCTTTGCCCCAGGCCCCTTCATGCATGGCTGACCAATCTATGGATGCACAGTCCTGGGTCAGTGCCCAGCCTTGGTCTGATCAGTTTCCACCCCGAGCACAGCCAGCCATTGGCACCTGCCATGGGGCCACAGGAAGGACACTGGATGACAAAGACGCTGTGACTGACACATGAGAAGCAGGCCTCCTCTCTGCCTCTGCCTCCTCTGCTGCCCACCAAGGGCCTGAGTCCCGTTCGTGCCCACATTCTGAGGTTCCCTGGAGAGCGGCACAGGCATCCTCCGGCGCCTCCCACACCATCGCTGCTTCCATCAGCTCCCGCCAGGCAGCTGGGTCGCAAGCTCAGGCAAGCTGCAGCTGCCCGGAAGCCCCCTCTGAGGAGGCTGGGCTACCACAAAGACAGCTATTAGAAGTTGGGGTTGGGGCAGGTGCAGAAAGCTACCTGGGGAGTGCAGGGCCCATCCCTTGCTAAGAAGACACTCGGGGGAAGGGGGGAGTGGAATAGGCAGCGCAGCTCTGAGTCACCACTGCCAGCCGGCCCCAAGGGGCCTCCGGGTGGAGTAAACTCACGAGCTCTTCTGTGTGCCAGAGCGATGCAGGGACCAGGCGATGGGAAGACTCTCAAGTAAATGAACAGAAGGGCTTGTGACCCAAGCAAGTGTCAGCATTTGCGGAGGGAGGAGCCAAGGCATCCTATAAAATCGAAGTTAGGTGGGGGGTGCTGGGCGCCCACATTAAAAAGGGGCTGAGTTTTACGCTGTCTTGGCTGATCCCCAGATCTGCCCTCGACACAGCCCCCCAGCAACCCCTCCTGTGTTTTCTCACTCGTGGACAGAACAACGAGTGTTCTCAGAACACTTGGCCTTCCTCTCTCCCAGGCTGGGACGTAGGAGTCAGCTGTGTCCACAGCCTTGGCAGAGCACAGTAGAAGGATTAGCTAGCCTCCCTCCGGGCAGTGGCTGGTGGCTGGGCAGCGTAGGAACTGTGACTCCCAAAGTGTCCAAAAGACAAAAAAGCTGTTTCAAGAATCATAAAATGTAAATCTCAGTTTGTTTTTCCTGTGGCCTTATAAACCTGCCATCAAGCTAGAAAAGTAGGAGATAGAAAATTGGGAATAAGCAGAAGGGGTCACCGGGCTCTCCCTTACCCCAAACAAGGGCTGACAGGCATCCAGCCAGTTCCTGATGTGGGGGGAGACCTCCAAGGTAAGAGACAGAGCAAAAACCTCCCAGGACAGATGGAGGCAAAGGCTCATGCCTCCTGTGCCCCCTGCAATCCCTGTGCTGCTTGTCATGAGATGCAGGTTGCTATGGTGATGGGTAGAGGAAAGGTCCAGCTAGGAGACTGGGGAAAGGTCTCAGGGGAAGATGTTGGGGAGGCTATTGGCTTGTTCTGTGGTGTACCCCATGAGCCTTTATCAGTTTATATTCATCTGAGGTGGTCTGAAGACTTTCACGGCCTCCCCCTAGTGCTGACTGGCCACTGGGTGCCTGAGCCCTCCTGTGACAGGTGACGAGGGTGGTCCTAAAGATAAGGGGCCCCATCCTGGAAGGCTTCCTGGAAGAGACACATGTGGGAGTGGGTCTGAAAAGCTGTAACAACCATGGTCTGCAGGGACATGTAGAGGGACAGAGCACTCACTGGGGGATGTGGAGGGAGGATGCGGTGGCACCAAGGCCCCTGCAGGAATTAGTGAGTTGTGTCCAATGGCCTGGGAAGAGATCAAAGGATTCTCAGCAGGAGGAGGGGTTGCCAAGTGGACCGGAGTCAGACAGAGCACCAGAGTCTGAAGTTTACCCCGCTCCAATGGCCGCAAGGATCTGCCCTCTGCTGCCACTCACCCTGTCCCCAGCCATCCGGGTCCTCCTCACTCACTGTCACCTTCTGGTGCCCAAGAGATTCCTGGAAGCATCAGAATTCTGCTTTGAGGTCGCTGGAGCAGGCCTCTGTCTCTCACTAGCTTCGATTAAGCCTCATGCTGTGAACACAGAGCCAGGCACTGTGCTCACTGCCAGGGACAGAACGGACACAGCAGACGTTCTGTGTCCGTTCTGGCCCTGGTGGAGCTCACGTCCCAGTGGGGGAAGGAGCCATTCCTCCAATACACATGCAAACAGACATAATGGCAGTGGTGATAAAGCAAAGAGGGAACGTAGAGGGTACTGTGAGCATATGACAAGGGGGAGGGCGGGGCAGAGGGGCTGGTCAAAGCTGCGTAACAAATTATCCCCAAATGTAGTGGCTTAAAAGACAATCTTTGATTATCTCTCACAGCTTCTGTGGATCAGAAATGTAGAAAGAAAGGACCCAGTGGGGACTGCTTGTCTCTATGATGCATGGGGATTCAGCTGGAAGACTTGAAGGCTGAGTGCCGGAACCATCTGGAAGCTCCCTTGCTCCCATGTGGGCCTGTCTTGATGGTTAGGACTCTCATGTAGCCTCTCTCTGAGGCCTGAGCTTCCTTACAACATAGGAGCTGTGTTCTAAGAATAAGCATCCCAAGAGAGAAAGGGCTGGGAGGAAGCCACATCGCTTTGTATGGGCTTTGGAAGTCAGGCAGCGTCACTTCCACCGTCTTCTACTGGTCGAAGCAGTTACTAGGCTCTGGCCAGGTCCAAGTGTAGGAAACAGAGACCCTTCCTCTTGGAAGAGGGCCTCAATGCCACCTCATAAGAGGATGAGGGATGGAATGCATACATACTGGTGCAGCCTTCTTGGGGAAACAGTGAATCCCTCCCAGAAGCAGGGCTTGCAGGGTATGCTGGAGTCAGCCAGGCAGGGGGTGGCATATGGACAGCGCTGCGGTGGGAAGGAGGCGGGCAGACGTGAGCACCAAAGGGAAGCCCTGTGCTCCCAGAACGAGGGTGTGCAGGAGCGGAAAGTGAGGTGGAAAGCTAGACAGGGCCAGAGGGCACAGGGCTCTGGAAGCCATGGCTGGGTTTAGGTTCTGAGCCTGAGGGCACCATGAAGCCAGGAAGTGACCTGATCAAACAGATGATCTAAAATGCTCATCAGCTGCCATGCGGAGATGGGTTGGGAGGAGCAGGAGCGTATGAATGGAGACAAAAGTGTCAGTCCCACCTGAATCTGAGAACCCACGTGCCTGGCATCACAGGAGCGAGCACTGATCCCATCCAGGGGTGTGACTGAAAAAGGCCCCCAGAGAAGACTGGGTGGGACTGGCAGGGTGGTGCCCGGCGAAGGGGGCGAGGTGTCCCGGAAGGGAACCGGAGCCAATGTAAACTGAGGGCTGCCACCAGAGCTCCTGGACCTGCTGACGAATGTAAAAATCTCTACCACAGGTACAAACCCGCCTGAGGTCAGCCCCAGGTTAAAGGAGTGCTGTGTTTCTTGGCACTTCTCAGCGACATTTCTTGATCTTTCTCAACAAAATGAAACCTGTTTGGATCCCCTGTTTGCCAAGGCAGACCCGACACTCCTGTGGGGTTGTGCAAGGGCTCCAGAACGATGCCCTCCAAGATCCATGGGGCCAGGCCCTGCCTCTCAGCTGGAGTGTCCCATGCCAGGGCCCCTTGTTTAAAATGAAGAGGCCCATTGGAAGACAGACGTCTCTAGGCCCAGGTCAGGCACAAGGGTGTGGTTGAGGCTGCCAAAGACAGGACGGCCCCACTCCACAGCAACCCAAGGACCTGCCACTTCCCAGGGCCGCGTCTCCACGGTGGGGAGAAATGCCTGCTTCCGAGAGTCCAGCTTCTGCTGTTGGACCCCTCCCTTCCTCCTGCGAAGCCCACAACATGGGCTCTGCTTGCCTCAGCCGTCCAGCACAACCCTGCCAGTGAGCCCCCATCTTCAGCAACAAAGCCTCTCTGAGGATTCTGCCGGGAACCCAGATGGGCCACTCATGTCCTCCCTCGGGCTTCAGGGCAGTCCCAGGCCTGGCTTCCAAATTCTGGGGTTTGCTTGGACATCCTGCATGTTGACCGCAGTGGCCAGCAGATTCCAGGTTACATGGATAAATAAATCACCTGTTGCATTGCCCTTAGGTGACAACATGGCGAGGCCTCTGCTTCCCCAATGGTGGAGGGAAGGGTTGGCCCAACTGACCTCGGAGGGACCCTCCAGCCGGGCTATTCTGAGATTCTTGGTGAGGAGAGTCAAATGCAGCAGCAACAGCATGGAGGGAGCCCCTCCCCCAGGTCTGCTGCGCAGGGCCAGACAGACAGCCCCACCAGAGGCTCCCAAAGCGGCAGACAGCCACCGCCCAGGGAGGCTCACCTCCCAGACAAAGGCTGCCTTTTCTCGTCTTCCCACATGCGCTTCCAAAACAAAACCCAACACGCTCCTCCAGCCACCTGCTTGCTCCTGCAAGTCACGAACAAGGATAGCAGACGAGGGTCACTTCCCTCGAGTCCTTAGGGATCCCAGCAGACCTGAATCCAGCCAGGTATGGGGAGAGGAGCCAGAGGGTGGGCATTAAACCCCTAAGTGCTCTATGTCAATGTCAGGGCTCTGACTGGCGGGAGCCAGGCCAGCAAATGGCTTTGCAGAAGCTGAGTGAAGTTTAGTGGCAGGGGCCACCTGGCCATTGGCCTGCCTGAGACGCAGGAGGCTCAGTCTAGAGCCAGGAGCCAGGGCCTTCAGCCTGGTGGACCCTGAGCTGGAGTTCTGCTCTGGATGCCCAGTCAAGCCTCACTGCTGGGACTGATTTGGGGGCCTGTTCTGAGGTTCTGAGCAGCCTCGGTATTTAGAGCTCAAGGATCCTCTCTCTCTGACTTCTCGTTCGTCCTGGTCACCTCATCTCTAGTGGACTTCTTGCCCTTTTCTATAACATCCACTCCACCCTCAACCCCAGTCACACTGCCCCTAGTGCTGCTGCCCAGGGCTCTGGGGTCTTCTTGCTGGGCGACCCTGGAAGTGCTCGTGGTTTTCAGGGCAATGCCAGCACACTCAGACTCTCTTGGGGCCAAATAATAGCTTCCCACTTATTAAGTGCATATTGTGTTTCTGACAATCAACAAAGTGACACAATCCCCCACTGCCTACACCCTCTCAATAGAGGTGCATTGGTTACAATCAGTGAACCTATATTATCACCCTAAGTCCATAGTCTGCATTAGGGTCAGTTTTGGTTTTGGATATTCTGTGGGTTTGGACAAATGTGTAATGACATATACCACACAGAATAATTTCACTGCCTTAAAAAATCATCTGTACTCCACCTGTTCATCCCTCCTTCTCCTCAACCACAGATCCTTCTCCTGTCTCCAGCATTCTGCCTTTTCCAGAATGTCGTACAGCTGGAATCAGTCTCTAGCCTTTTCTTTCACTTAGTCATATGCCCTTAAATTCCCTGCCTGTCTTTACATAGTTTGATAGCTCATTTCTTTTCAAGGCTGAATAATATTCCATTGTCTGGATGCACCACAGTTTCTGTATCTGCTCACCAATTAAAGGACATCTTGGTTGATTCCATGTTTTGACAACTAAGAATAAAGCTGCTATAAACATCCATGTACAGATGTTTGTGTCGACCTAAGTTTTCAGTTCATTTGGGTAAGTACCAAGGACTGTGATTCCTGTATCTTATGGTGAGAATATGTTTCATTTTGTAGGAAGACACCAAAACTGTCTTCCAAAGTGGCTGTACCCTTCTGCATCCCTAACAGCAGTGAACGGGAATCCCTGTTTCTCCACATCCTCACTAGCATTTTGCATTGTCAGTGTTTTGGATTTTGGTCATTCTAATAGGTGTGCAGTGGCACTACATTGTTTTAGTTTGCAGTCCCCTAATGACACATAATGTTACACATCTTGTTATATGCTTACTTGCCATCTGTACGTCTTTTTTTTTTTTTGATGAGGTGTCTATGAAGATCTTTCACCCATTTTTTGATTGGGTTGTTCACTTTTATTGTTGAATTTTAAGACTTCTTTCTATATTTTGGGTTTTTTTTTCTTTAATGGAGGTACTGAGGATAGAACCCAGGGCCTCATGCATGCTAAGCATGAACTCTACCACTGAGCTATTACCCACCCCCTCCAAGAGCTCTTTCTATATCTCAAATAACCTTTATCGGCTGGATGGACTTTTGCAAAATACTTTCTCCCAGTCTGTTGCTAGTCTTCTCATTCTCTTGACAGTGTCTTTTGCATAGAATAAGTTTTAATTTAAATGAAATCTAGATTATAAGTTATTTCTTTCATGAATTGTGCCTTTGATATTGCATCTAAAAACTCATCAGCATACTCAAGGTCACCTAGGATTTCTCCTAGGCTATCTTCTAGGAGTTTAATAGTTTTGTATTTTACATTTAGTTCCATAGTCCATTTTGAGTTAATTTTTGTGAAGGATATAAGATCTGTGTCTAGATTTTTTTTTTTTTTTGCATGTACAAGTCCAGTTGTTTCAGCACCATTTGCCAAAAAGACTACCTTTGCTTTATTGTGTTTATTACCTTTGCTCTTTTATCAAAGATCAGCTCACTATATTTATATGGGTTCACTTCTGGGATCTAGAGTCTGTCTCACTGAACTGTCTGTTCTTTTACCACACCACACTGATTACTGTAGCTTAAGAATAAGTCTTGAAGTTGGGTAATGTCAGTCATCCCACTTTCTTCTTCAATGTTGTGTTGCTATTCTTGGTTTTTGCCTCTCCTAAACTGACATCTTCTTTCCATGACTATGGAACATCTCTCCATTATGTAGTTATTCCTTGATTTCATTATTAAGAGTTTTTGTAGTTTTCCTCATAGAAATATTTAAAGAATTGAGAGAAAAAAATCACCAACCTAGAATTCTGTGCCCTGAAAAATTGTCCTTCAGAAATTAAGGAGAATAGGAGCACCTAAGTACATAAAACAACTACTAACAGAGATAAAGGGGGAAATTCTTGGGAATACAATCATTGTCGGAGATTTTAACACTGCATTAACATCACTAGACAGATCTTCCAGACAGAAAATAAAAAAGGCAACAGAGAAATTAAATGATACAATAGAAAAATTAGATTTGGTGGATATTTTTAGAGCATTACACCCCCAAAACACAGGATATACATTCTTTTCAAGTGCACATGGAACATTTTCTAGGAATGATCATGTACTTGGGCACAAAAGAAGCCTCAACAATTTTAAGAAAATAGAAATTATCTCAAGCATCTTTACTGACCACAATGCCATGAAACTAGAAATTGACTACAGAGAAACAAAGGAGAAAAAAAGGAAAGCATGAAGATTAAACAACATGCTATTTTAAAAAAAAACCAATAGGTTAATGATGAAATCAAAGTTGAAATTAAAAAATACCTTGAGACAAGTGAAAATGAAAACACAACCACACAAAATTTATGGGACACAGCCAAAGCAGTGCTAAGAGGGAAGTTTATAGCAATACAGGCCTTCCTCAAAAAAGAAGAACAATCTCAAATAAACAATCTAACCCACCAGCTAAAAGAACTAGAAAAAGAAGAGCAAAAAAAAACCCAAAAGGCAGCAGAAGGAAGGAAATAATAAAGATCAGGGAGGAAATAAATAAAATAGAGATTAAAAAAAAAATAGAAAAAATCAATCAAACCAAAAGCTGGTTTCTTGAAAGAGTAAACAAAATTGACAAACTTCTGGCCAAACTCACAAAGAAGAAAAAAGAGAGAGCACAAATAAGCAAAATAAGAAAGGAAAATGGAGAAAGTACAACAAATAACATAGAAATACAGAATATCATACGAGAATATTATGAAAAACTATACAGAACCAAAATGTATAATCTAGAGGAGATGGACAAGTTTCTGGAAACATATAGTCCACCAAGACTGAATCAAGAAGAAACTGACCATCTGAACAAACCGATCACTAGAAATGAAATCGAAATAGCAATAAAAAATCTCCCTACAAATAAAGTTCCAGGACCAGACGGCTTCACTGGGGAATTCTACCAAACATACAAAGAAGAACTCATACCAGTCCTTCTCAAACGCTTCCAGAAGATTGAAAAGGAGGGAATACTCCCAAACTCATTCTATGAAGCCACCATCACCCTGAAACCAAAACCAGGCAAAGATACCACCAAAAAAGAGAATTACAGACCACTATCACTGATGAACATAGATGCAAAAGTCCTTACCAAAATATTAGCAAATATAATCCAACAGCACATAAAAAAGATTATACATCATGTTCAGGTAGGGCTCATCCCAGGGACACAAGGGTGGCTCAACATATGCAAATCAATCAATGTAATACATCACATCAACAAGAGAAAGGACAAAAACCACATGATCATCTCACTTGATGCAGAAAAAGCTTTTGATAAAATTCAACACCCATTTATGATAAAAACTCTCACCAAAGTGGGTATAGAAGGAACGTATCTCAACATAATAAAAACTATATATGACAAGCCTACAGCCAGCATAGTACTCAATGGTGAAAAACTCAAAAGCTTCCCACTAAATCTGGGACAAGACAAGGATGCCCACTATTACCACTCCTATTCAACATAGTCTTGGAAGTCCTAGCCACAGCAGTCAGGCAAGAGAGAGAAGTAAAAGGGATCCAAATTGGAAAAGAAGAGGTAAAAGTGTCACTATATGCTGATGGCATGTTACTATATATAGAAGACCCTAAAAGGTCCACACAAAAACTACTAAAGCTGATCGAAGAATTCAGCAAGGTAGCAGGTTACAAGATTAACGTTCAAAAATCAGTTGCATTTCTTTACACTAACGATGAATCAACAGAAAAAGAAAGTAAAGAAACAATCCCCTTTAAAATAGCACCCAAAGTAATAAAGTATCTAGGAATAAATCTAACCAAGAAGGTGAAAGAATTATACATAGAAAACTATAAACCATTGATGAAGGAAATTAAAGAAGGCTTTGAAAAATGGAAAGATATCCCATGCTCTTGGATTGGAAGAATCAATATTGTTAAAATGGTCACACTGCCCAAGGCAATCTACAGTTTTAATGCAATCCCTATCAAATTACCCAGGATATATTTCACAGAATTAGAACAAATCATAACAAAATTTATATGGAACCACAGAAGACCTAGAATTGCCAAAACATTACTGAAGAAAAAGAAAGAGGCTGGAGGAATAACTCTCCCAGACTTCAGACAATACTATAGAGCTACAGTTATCAAAACAGCATGGTATTGGTACAAAAACAGACATATGGACCAATGGTACAGAATAGAGAGCCCCAAAATGAACCCACAAACTTTTGGTCAACTCATCTTCGACAAAGGAGGCAAGAATATACAATGGAATAAAGACGGTCTCTTCAGCAAATGGTGTTGGGAAAACTGGGCAGCAGCATGTAAATCAATGTAGCTAGAACACTCCCTTACACCATACACAAAAATCAACTCAAAATGGATCAAAGACTTAAACGTAAGACAAGATACAATAAACCTCCTAGAAGAAAATATAGGCAAAACATTATCTGACATACATCTCAAGAATGTTCTCTTAGGGCAGTCTACCCAAGCAATAGAAATAAAAGCAAGAATAAACAAATGGGACCTAATGAAACTTACAAGCTTTTGCACAGCAAAGGAAATGAGAAGTAAAAGAAAACAACAACCTATGGAATAGGAGAAAATTTTTGCAAATGAAACCAATAAAGTCTTGATCTCCAGAATATATAAGCAGCTCATATGACTTAATAAGAAAAAAACAAACAACCCAATCCAAAAATGGGCAAAAGATCTAAACAAGCAATTCTCCAAGGAAGACATACAAATGATCAATAGGCACACGAAAAAATGCTCAATAACACTAATTATCAGAGAAATGCAAACCAAAACTACAATGAGATGTCACCGCACACCAGTCAGAATGGCTATCATTCAAAAATCCACAAATGACAAATCCTGGAGAGGCTGTGGAGAAAAGGGAACTCTCCTACACTGCTGGTGGGAATGCAGTTTGGTGCAGCCACTGTGTAAAACAGTATGGAGATTCCTCTAAAGACTAGGAATAGACTTACCATAGAACCCAGGAATCCCGCTCCTGGGCATATATCCAGAAGGAACCCTACTTCAAAAAGACACCGGCACCCCAGTGTTCATAGTAGCACTATTTACAATAGCCAAGACATGGAAACAGCCTAAATATCCATCAACAGATGACTGGCTAAAGAAGAAGTGGTATATTTATACAATGGAATCCTATTCAGCCATAAAAAATGACAACATAATGCCATTTGCAGCAACATGGATGTTCCTGGAGAATGTCATTCTAAGTGAAATAAGCCAGAAAGAGAAAGAAAAATATCATATGAGATCACTCATATGTGGAATCTAAAAAAAAAAAAAGAACATAAATACAAAACAGAAACAGACTCATAGACATAGAATACAAACTTGTGGTTGCCAAGGAGGAGAGGGGTAGGAAGGGATAGACTGGAATTTCAAAATTTGTAGGTGTATGTAGAATAGATAAACAAGATTATACTGTATAGCACAGGGAAATGTATACAAGATCTTGTGGTAGCTCACAGCGAAAAAAATGTGACAATGCATATATGTATGTTTATGTATAACTGAAAAATTGTGCTCTACACTGTAATTTGACACAACATTGTAAAATGACTATAACTCAATAAAAAATGTTTAAAAATAAATTTAGGAGAAATTAAGACTTTCTGAGGCAAATAAAAATTGAGGTAATTTGCTCTCAGTTGACCTGTCTTGAAAGAAATGTTAAAAGAAGTTCTTCAGAGAGAAGGAAAATGACATAGATCAGAAGCTCTGATCTACATAAAGCAAGAGCATCAGAGAATGAATAAGCAGATGTAAAATAAAACCTTATTTTTATTATTATAATTGATATTAGATATCTCATTGCACTCTTTTCTTGCTTACATAGAGAGAAGTCAGATGTAATTCTTATCTTTGCTCTTCTATAGGTACAATTTTTTTCCTCTGGTGTCTTTCAAATATTTTTCTGTCTTTGATTTTCTGAAGATTAAATATAATACGTCTAGGTGTTGTTTTGTTTTGTTTTCGTGTCTGGTGTCTTATTTATCCTGTTTGGTGTTTTCTGAGCTTCCTGGATCTGTAGTTTAGTGTCTAACATTTATTTTGGAAAGTTCTCAGTCATTATTACTTCAACTACTGCTTCTGTTTCTTTCTCTCTTTCTTCTCCTGTTATTCTCATTACACTTTTTAAGTTGTCCCATGATTCTTAGATGTTTTATTCTGTGGGGTTTTTTTTTAAGACTTTTTTCACTTTGCTTTTCAATTTTGGAAGTTTCCACTGTCATATTTTCAAGCTCAAATAGTGTTTCCTCAGCCATGAATGGGCTCATTGTCAGACTGGACATATGAGCCCATCGAAGGCATTCTTCATTTCTGTTACAGCTTCTTTTTTAAATCTCTAGCATCTCTTTTCGATTCTTTCTTAGAAATTACATGTTTATGCTGACTTTATCCACCTATTCTTGCATGTTGTCTACTTTTTCCATCAAATCCCTTAGCATATTAATCATAGTTAAAAAAAAAATTCCTGGTCTAGTCATTCTGGCATTCGTGCCGTATCTGACATTGCTTCTGATGTTTGTTCAGGCTCTTCAAACTGTAGTTTTTGCCTGTTCATGTGCCTTGTAATTTGTTGTTGTTGTTGTTGAAAGGCAGATGTGATATATTGGATAAGAAACTGTGGTAAAGAGGCCTTTAGTAACGCCGTGGTGAGGTGTAGGGGGCGGGGAAGCACCTGTAGCCCCGTGATTAGGTCCCAGTCTTTTGGTGAGCCGGTGCCCTGAATTATGGGCTACACCAGTGTCTCATTTGTCCCCCACCCCGCCTTCGGTGGGGCGAGACAGCTGTGAGGAGGCTGGATCTCTGTGCTTCCCTTCCCCCATATGGTAGGCTAGGGTGGGCTAGAGTTACATATTTCTCTCCTCCCAAATTGGTCAGGCTCTGATAAAACCCCAGTAGTTTAGGCTCTGGCAAAATCAATTCTCCTGGCCTCTTGAGAACAGAGAGCTGTGGCATATTTCAGAATGATCACTTTTCCCTTCCCCCTGTCGGAGCACAAGGGGATTTTTTTTTTCCTTCAGTATTTACCTTGTAGAGCTCCTGGAGGTAAAACTCACAGACGCATGGGGCACACTCATGACAGGGTCCCCCTGGAGTTTTTAACTCTCGGAACTGTTCACATTGAGCCTCCAGCAACTCATAAGTTACAGCTCAGGTTTTCCTACCCCTGGACTGGTTCTCATAGAGGTTCTTGCTCCAAGAAGCTGTGATTCTCTGTATCCAGCCTGTCTATGTCTCCAATTTGGGGGTGAGGGGCAGCTTTTTGCCTTGGGACCCCACTTCTCCAATGGATTTAAGAAGAGTTGTTAATTTTTCAGTTTGTTCAGGGTTTTTTTTTGTTGCAAATGACATTTATTATTAAAGAAGGTGCTTTATTAATTCCTCTGGCAGCACTAGTGAATTACAATATCCTTCAATATTATTTCTAACCATAATACATACATTCAACTTTCATGCCTCTAGAAAAACATATACAGTATATTTCATAATAGAAAAATACATTACAAATCTGCTGAATTATTTACAGGCAATGTTCTATTATCTCTATGCAACATTTGTTTGATACAATACTAACAAGCTACACATATTTCCATTTCTGTAATTAAAAAAAAAATCCATATGGCTTCTTGATTACTAAGCAAGAAAGTGATTTTATTTTCCTTTTCAAAACCAACTTTGGTGTATAAAGAATTCAGTTTGAAGATACCTTTTTAAAAATACAATTTTTCTTATGTTAAGAAAAAAACAACAACTCATAAACTAAATGCTTCCCTCAGGGGAAAAAAATGAAAGTTTATATAACTTAAAATGAAAACATAAGGACTATTAAATAATGTGAAATAGAAGTTTTTCAAAAACCATGAACAGATTAGTTACCTAGGTAAATATTACCATACTGTACTCCATGAGAAAACCCTAGTCCTGAAAGGGGAGCCACCAGACATACTGCAACACTCTTTAACAGAAATTTTCAGCCCTAATTCCATCGATGAATTTTTAGTTGATGGCAAATGTCATTCATTGTTTGCTTAAACACAAATTGAACACTTTTCTTATCAGAGTTCTGCGAAAGAACAAAAATGGCAACCAATCACATCTATTTATGATAATTGAAAGGTGAATTATCTCGACAATTTGCATTGTCTAAATATTTCCTAATATGACTTGAAGTATCCTTACAGTGCTTTTGGTATTTGTAAGGGTACATGTTGTAATTGTTGTTCCAATATAAACTACTGTAATTACTAAAAGTTTAAAAAAAAAAAGCAGCTTAAAGCAGCAAGCATGCAAAGGCTTTTAGAAGCTGTTTCACTAAGTTGCCAGAAGAGTGTTTGCTCAGTCTCCCCCAGTACCATTCCATGAAAATGTGGATATTCAGTAATACATTAATATATTCCACAGAAAAGCCTACTTCATTTACAGAATGTTTACACTAAGCATGCATATTATTCTAAATACTGGATTTAAGAAATAAAAAAAGGAAGAGGTTTGACTCTAACGCGTAACTTTTACTAAACCCATTGTCGATGACTAAGACTGCAGGTGTCCCCGCTTGTTCGCTTTCTATGTATTTATTTATTTATTGCCTCTTCAACCTCTTCTGTGGCATTGTTCTGTATATGTTTGGATCCAAAAGCAAGGCAGTTTTTAATTGATATCGCACACTTTCATTCACCTACACATCAGGCAGAAGGTCTTCAGGCATCCAATAAAGTGAAAGCTCTATCTTTCCAGAATCCTCTTTTCTCTTAGCTATTACAGTACTGTGAGAAACAACACTGTGTCCCTTCCCTGAACTTTCTATATGAGCTGAGACATTAAAGCATATGGCTTGATGTCTTACTGTATCCTGTGTTTGTACATCTAAGAAATCCTATGGTCGTGGTAATGAGCGTCATCTTTTGTTCTTTCATTTCCTCCTTTTGTTCATTCCAGCTTTAGAAGGAGACCCTTCTTTGGCCTTTGGCTGGCTGGAAACTTTTGAGGAGTTCTGCTGACTGTGTTTGGGTACCTGGGGAGCCCGCCCTCCATTGTGTATCAACATCAATTTGTTCAGCTGTTTAACTTGTTATTAGGACATAGTGGCAGCTTCTAAGCTCCAGACATGCTAGACTAGAAACCAGAAGTCCCTTCCTCTGCCTTCTAATACCCGCCCTCCAGCAGTCCCTCGCTCTCATGGACAGGACCACGCAGGCGATGCTCCGGGGCCCCAAAGGCAAAAGAGAAGAGCATGTGCTGAGGAGTGCAGGTTGGTTACACTTGGCCAGTGGAAATGGACTAGCAGGTGGCACAGGGGACCAGCACCACCCTGACTCCTCTCTCCACTCTCCATCCTTTGGCCGCACTGCCCTCCTCTGGGATGCACCTGCTAAGTTCCAGGACTTGTACATGCTCAGTCTAAAGCACCCTCCCCAGCAACCCACCCAACCCAGGTCCTCTTATCTTTCCTAATTAGCTTTGACCCAGCCTCCAGAATAATTCAGGCAACCTGACCCCCATCTAGTTGGGGGTTTTCTGATCTGCAGTCATGGAACAGAGCCTGGCTCATAGACGGCTTTCAATAAATCTTTGTGGCAGAAATGTGTGCATCAATCTGTGTTCCATTCTGTAGTGTGTGTGGTTCCTGCTATAATCAAATACTCATTGAGATGATTATATATAATGTCCACCTGTCCCTTTAGGCCATGGGGATTTATTTTTTTCATAACTGAAGTCCCTACATTTAGCACAATGTGGCATGTAATAGGTGCTCAACCAACGTTTTGTGAATGGTGAATGGATGACGAGAGGTGGGTTGAGTCCTGCACTGAGTAGAGGGGTTCAAACGCACTTGGGAGCCCATGTCACCTGTGTGGCGGCAGGGTGGGGAACGCACTGTTCTAGAATTAACTCACTGGTGTTCTGGGGAGACTGTCAGCAAGGCAGTCTTGCACCTGGAGGCCAAATTCCTTGTGGATTATGCAAAAGCATGTTTTTGGTGGATGTGTTGGGGTGGTGGGGAAAGGAAGTGTTTCACCCCAGTCTGTAGCTCACGTCAAAGGCAGGCAGGGAGAGAGCGGGCAGGCCCGGGTGGGAGGAGAGCTTGTTGGGACCAGACATCTAGAAACCAGTCAGTGTTCCCAGAAGCTACTGACTCATGTGCAGCCTCTGGGCGGGGGGCAGAAACTGGCTCTCCAAATCCAGGGTCTGGGGTTCTGTGATGGAGGGGAGGTTGGGATCCTGGTTGGCAAGCTGTAGGAAACCAACAGGATGATGAAGGCTTGGGGGGCCTAAGAAACAGTGAAGTCAGGGGTCTTGGTGGGGGAGGCTGATGTCAGGAGCAGGTGGTCCCTGAGTGGGAGGTCAGAGGCCTCGGTGGGAGGAATGAAGGCCAGGCTCTCACGATGCTAGCCTTGGACTCCCACCGTCCCGTGGACAGAGCCCCAGGCTGGGAACTGCGGGGTTCTGGCTCTTCCTGGTTGTGGGACCTCAGATTTGTTGTGGGAACACAGAAGGTCAGAGACTCCCAGGCTTCCTGTACGAACGCGAAAACAGGCCCAGAGAGGGTAAGACAATGTCCAAGGTGCCACAGGCAGGCAGTAGGTGATCTGAGCCTGAAGCCAATATCCCAGGGCTCCAGGGCCACCTTACTTTGGCAGGTTGCTCTAACGCTCTGGCCCTCAGTGTGCTCATCTATAAAATGGGGATAATGCCTGCAGCCATTTAAGCCGACTGTGCTCTTCTCCTCGTAGAAGGGCCTGGTGTGCAACGGCTGCAAACAGCAGCCTTCTTGGTCGTGTATGCAGCCTGTTGCCCATATGGGTTGCCCTAAGGGACCCTAGAGATAGCCCTTTCTAGAGGACACTTATGTCTGGCATGCTGTCCCCAACCTAGGCTCCAGGTATGCGCGGTGCCTTTGGAAAGCCTCAGGGCAGTGGCCAGGATCTACCAAGTCATTGTAACCCTCCAAACAAGCTGCAGAACAAGGAGCATGTGACTGAGGACTTATGCAGGGCCAAGTTCAACTTCCCCGGCCACCAGAAGATCCCCATCTCCCAGAAGTGGGGATTTACCAAGTTTAATGCTGATGAACTTGAAAACACGGCAGAAAAGCAACTCATCCCAGATGGCTGTGGGGTCAAACACATCCCTGATCATGGCCCCCTGGACACATGGTGGGCCCTGCACTCAGGAGAGACATGGTGCTGGCCCCTCCTTACTCACGCCCACCAATAAATCCTACTTTCCTGTCATAAACAAACAAACAAACAAATAAATAAATTGGGGATAATAATACTTACCTTAGAGGATTGTTGTGTTAAGTGAGATCATTCCTCCATGCAATAAATATTTATTGAGGGTTACGGCAGACACTGCTAGTTAGTCTCCCTTCTTGGAAATGGAACCCCCACTTTTAGCTGGGAACATAGCCACCTGGAGTAGATTACATTTCCCCATTTCCCTGGCATGTGTGCTGATGAGACTTGGGAAGACTTACAACAAGGCATGAAGCATGATGTGCGTTCCCTCCTCCTTGCTGGCTAGGATTTGGCAGTGATGGCTACAGTGGTCAACCTGGACATCGTGTTGAAGACAAAGTAGAAGATGCATGGGTTCCTGGTCACCATGGGGTCCCCATTCCCATGATCGTGGGGTAAACAATGGGACTCCTCACTGCCGGACTTTGTTTACATGAGGCAAAAATGAATGTGTGTTTAAGTTGCCATCATCTTGGGTTTTCACTGCTACACCCAATCCTAGTTGATACAGAGCCATTTAGGTATGAGGCTCTGGACTCGGCACTGAGGATAAAACAGAGGAAAGAACCACATGTAGCCCCTTCCCTTCAGAAGCCTCCAGTCTGGTGGAAGTGAGAGGCCATCCAAAAAGCACGTGCACAAGTGAAAAATTACAGAAGTGCCATAAGGGTGGACAATAGAGGGCCTTGAGCTCCGCAAGGGCATGGAAGGTCCCTGAGGAAACCACACGTAACCAGTGATCTGAAGGGAGTAACCAGGAAGTGGAGAGGTGCGGACTTGTAGGGTAAGGTAACACCCTGTGGCAGGAGGGACAGTGGTGCCAAGGGACAATAGAAGATGGCCAGGGAGGCGCTGGGCAGAGCTGGGACCGCATGGTGTGAGGCAAGAAAGGGGCCAGACCAGCTACGGCAAGTTGGGTTTTGCTCCTGAAAGCAATGTGGACAACAGTGCCTGTAAAGAGCCCAGCATGGTGCCGGGCCAGTGTTAGCACTCTCTCTGGGGTTGCTTTCTTTGTCTTGTTTAACCAAAACATATGTTTGTGCTTGTGATGTCTACACTATTTACGATAGCCAAGACATGGAAGCAACCTAAGTGCCCATCAATGGCTAGATAAATGGCTAAAAGAGATATGAGATATATGCATATTTTATATATATATATATATACACATACACACACACACAATAACCATCAGTAGTCTTAAATATATATGAAAAAGATGTGAGATATATGTATATATATGTGTATACACACACACACACACATATATATATCTATATATGAATGTTATTCAGCCATGAGATAAAAGGAAATCTTGCCACTTTTGAAAAACATGGATTGATCCTGAGGGTATTATGCTAAGTGAAGTAAGTCAGACAGAGAAAAACAAATACTGTATGACTTCACTTATATGTGGAATCTAAAAAAAAAAAAAAAAACCTCCTGGCTTCAATCCCCAGTGCCTCTGCTGAGGGAGAAAAACAAAAGAAAGAAAAACTGAGCTCATAGTTACAGAGAACAGATAAGTTGCTGCCAAAGGTGAGGGGTGGGAGATGGGTGAAATGGGTGAAGGTGGTCAAAAGGTACTGAAAAAAAATTTTTTAACACCACAGCTATATCCAACAGAAAAGCTGAGGTGAAAGAGAAAATACCGTGTTGGTGAGGATGTGGAACAACTAGAATTCTCTACCATAAACCAGTGGCAAGAAGGTAAATTGTTACAAGCACTTTGGAAAACTGTTTGGAAAGAGATGCACCCCCTATGACCCAGCTATTCCACTCCCAGCAGAGATCCACACTCGTGCTCACCGAAAGATACATGCACGGACCTTCATGGCAGCACTATATTAAATAAAACTGGAAACAGCCCAGATGCCGATCAGGAGTAGAATAAACTGTGATAGAGTCACCAAATGTTGATGCAGCAGTGAGAATGGAGATCTGCATCTCCACACAACACACATGATGCCAAGGGGAAGAGGCCAGATGCAAGGAACACGTGCTGTGTGAAGCCACTGACCAGGAAGAACAGAACCAGAAGAGGTCCATCTGCCCCATTAGACGTCAGGATGGTGATTCTCCTTGGGGCAGGAGAGGGGCTTCTGGATGCTGGCTGTGCTCCACCTTCTGGCCAGAGTGCTGGCTGCATGAGTGTGTTCAGTTTGTATAAATTCACCACATTATCCACATAGATGTGTGCACTGCTCACCCTGGATGTCACACTTCAATACAAATACTGAAATAAAATGCACCCCAATGTTCACAGCAGCATTATTTCTGATAGCCAAGACATGGAAACAACCTAAATGTCCATCAACAGACAGTTGGTTTAAGAAGATGTGGTGTATGTGTACACACACACACACACACACACACACACACACACACACACACTGGAATACTACTCAGCCATAAAAAAGAATGAGTTAATGCCATTTGCATTAACATGGATGGACCTAGAGATTGTCATACTAAGTGAAGTAAGTCAGAATAAGAGAGACAAATACCGTATGATATCACTTATATGTGGAATCTAAAAAAAAAAAAGAGACAAATGAATTTATTTACAAAATAGAAACAGACTCACAGACATAGGAAACAAACTTATGGTTACCAGGGGGGAAAGGAGGGGGTGGATGGATAAATTGGGAGTTTGGGATTTGCAGATACACACTACTATATATAAAATAGATAAACAGCACTCCTCTGTACACCAGAAATTAACACAACATTGTAAACTGACTATACTTCAATAAAATAATTACTTGATTAATTAAAAAGATGCAGCTGCCTCCAGCAGAGAGCATCTCCTGTTAAGCCAGCAGCCGGGCTGCCTGTGGTGCATTGAAAGAGCTTTGAATGGTAGATAGAAGACGGACCCAGGACAGCACTCTGGCCAGCAAAGTGATGGGACCACTTTGGAGCTCAGGGACAGCGAGAGCGTCTCGGGGAAAGGAGGGACATGGAGGAGGGGCTAGGAGGAGCAGGGAGGGGACCAGGAAGGCCCTTGATTATTTTAAGGGCTTGGTATGCAGCCTATAGTGTGACCCTGTCTCTTGATGCCTCAGACAAGCCCTGACTGGTGAGAATGGCTTTTTATCCTTTGTGATAGAAACTGACAAAGGAGCTGAACTTCTCTGGGGTCCCTAAAGGGCAGGACAGAGACGGTGGACGCAGAAGAAAGAGCCAAGGCCAAAAGAAACCACAAGAAAGTGAAGCCGTGGGGAATCTGCCCCAGACTTGAGAACTTTGGACTCCCCAGAGCATGGTGGGGGTTGGAGCCTGGCTTGTCTGGACCTCAGAGGCCAGACTCCCCTGTCCCCCACAGCAGGAGGTGACACAGCTCTGAGCTGCCGTCTAGCTGGATGGGGGTGATGGGTGGTGAGTCACTGTCTGGGAGAGGGCTTTGGGGAAACTTGAAAAGCCCCGGGCCAGGGCGATGAATGTTTTGGTCCTCTCAGCACTCCTGAGTCATCCACCTGCACAGGCCAGCCCCCCAGCCCTCAGCGCACTGGGGTGCAGCCTGCCCTGGGAGGGGGAAGCCACTGTACTTGGGACAGAGATGCTGGAACTCGCACCCTCATCGGGCCCCAAGCAAATCTGCACCAGGGTTGAGAAGGACACAGGCCTCTGGGGAAAGGCTGAGGCACCTCTGCACCGCTGAGAGCTCATTTGCCTCCCTGCATCTCACCCTGAGTCAGCTGATGGCTGAGCTGGGTGGGGCCTGCATGCCCCATATGCTTTAGACTCCCTCCCTCCCTCCTGCCTTCCTTCTCTCTCCCCCTCCCTTTCTCATTCTCTCTCTTTCTCTCCTTCTCTCCCACCCTTACTCCCTCCTTCTCTCCCACCCTAACTCCCTCCTTCTCTCCCACCCTTACTCCCTCCCTCCCTCCCTCTCTTTAAATTTAAAAATTTTATTGTAACAAATACCAAAAAATACCCAAAAGGATAAGGAAGAAAATAAAAAAGATCTGATCTCCCCCCTCCCTGAGATAATTACCATTTTGGTGACCATCTTCTTATTCTGTTGAAAACAGGCATCTTTCAAAGCAAATTCTTTAAAAACAGATGTAGATTTTTCGAAAATTTGCAGAGAGCTCACAGTTCCCATATACTGCCAGTGCCCTAACGGAAATACCATAAACTGGTGCCTGAAACAATCCACATTTATTTCTCACAGTTCCAGAGGCTGGAAAGTCCAAGATCAAGGTGCTGGCAGAGCCAGTGTCTCAGTGAGGGCCTCTTCCTGGTTTGCAGACATCTGTCTTCCCCTTGCATCCTCCCCTGGCAGAGAGAAGAGACCATAACCAAGCTCCTGTGTCTCCTTTTATAAGGGCGCTAATCGCGTTCAGGAGGGCTCCACCCTCATGACCTCATCACCCCCAAGTCCCCACCTTCTAACACTGTCACATTCTGGGTTAGGATTGCAACGTACAAACTTGGAGAGAACACAAATATTCAGTTCATAACAGCCCCACAAGCAATTCCTCCTATTATTATTAATGTCGTGAGTATATATGGCACATCCGTTACCACAAATGAAGCAATATTGATGCATTATGAACTGAAGCCGATGCTTGACTCAGATTTCCTTAATTTTCCCTAATGCCCTTTTCCTGTTCCAGGATCCCATTCAGGATTTAGCCGTCACGTTTCCTGAGGCTCCTCTTGGCTGTGACAGTTCCTCAGACTTGCCTTGTTTCTGATGACCTTGACAGTTCTGAGAATGGGTCACATGTATTATACAACGTTCATCCATTGGGATTTGCCTCAAATTTCTCCTCATGATTAGACTGGGGTGAGGGGGTGGGGGTTGGGCCCCTCAGGGAGAGGTGGGGAAAAGCAAGAACTAGGCCTTCCTTTCAGGGAAGGAGCTTGTCTGGTCCCTCAGGCCCTCCTGGTACCAGCTGATTTCCTCAGCCAGCAGAGAAGAGGAAAAAGGATGCAGCCAGACTGGGGGGGTTCCCCAGCGTAATGTCCACCCCCCTAGGCTTCCTTCCTAAATGACAAGTTCATGGCCTTAAGCTGATTATTAATAACGATGACTAGCATGTACAGAGAATTCTTACCCACAGCATAATGAATCACCGGAAAAGCTGCCCCACTGCCGAGCTTTGAGATAAAGCACTACTGTTGGTAGCCCTGGAGGGGGCTGACATCACGCCCATTTCACAGATGAGAAATGGGGTCACTGAGGTTAAGTGACTTGCCCAGTCACAAGCCTGAGAAGTGAGAAAACGGAGACTCAAACCCAGACCTGACCTGACTCAATTCCAGGCTTCCTCTATGACACGGCTGCCCACCCACATTAATTTATAACCACTGTTCTCATTTATATTGATGAAGAAATTGAGGCTCATGGAGGAGAGGTGGCTCACGTGGCCCATCACATCATTACTGACAGACCTGGACCAGAGTTCAGGTGTCCAGATCCACCCAAGGCCAGGCCAGGCCAGGCCAGGGGGCTTACACTTCATGGGGCTCACATAGCAGATAACAAATATCTTAAGATGAAATAATTCCACACTGATAAGAGCCCTGAAGGAGAGAAAACGAGGGCTGTTTTGGCTCTTCATCAAATCTCTCCCCATCACCCCTTTTGCCTCATCTGAGTAAAGGGCTCAGGTTTCTCCTGACCTTTGTGAGGCCCTGCTGGGCTCCCCAAGCCTGCCCCATAGTCCTCCAGCCCATCTCTGGAGAAAACCTAGAAGGTGTCCTCTCCACTCCTGGCACCCCCAGCTCTCCTGCACTCCAAACCCTGAGACTGGCAGCACCCTCTCCCCTGTACCCCGGCTGCTCCTCAGCTGCCCCCATGTCCTTGCCAACTCCCACCAGCCTGCAGCTTCTGCTGCCTTCCTGGACTCACATCCTCTCTCGGCTGCCAGGACCCTGCCCTCTCCCGCTGCTCTTCTCCTTTGTGGCCTCCTCTCCCGGGTCTCACTTCCTTACTTTAACTTTTCATTTGGAAGAATTTCAAGCCTACAGAAAAGTTGCAGTAGATACACTTATATCTTTTTACCTAAATTCATTCTAAATTGCTGACATTTTGCCACTTGGCTTTAATCTCTACATGTATATACTCACTATTATTATTTGCTGAACCATGGGAGAGGAGTTAGAGCCATCGTGACCCATAGCCCTGAAATACTTCAGCTGTACCTCCTAAGGGCAGGACATTCTCTTATATAACTGCAATTTAATTATTAACTAAGGGAATTTTATATTGACACTTTACTGTTATCTAACATACAGCCTGAATTTAAATTTCATCCATTGCCCTAATTCATGTCCTTTGAAGCATTTTTTTTCCCTGATTCTAAAGCCACCTGGAATCTCTTGTGGCATTGAGTTGTCATGTCCTGCTCCCCTTCAGAGAGTTGCCCACCCCCAGCACAAGCCTCTCGGACTTCGGTCATCACCTCTGCATGGATGGTCTTGGGTTTGCATCTGCACCATTATCTCCAGCTCTGCTCTGCCCTCTTCTCTGTCTCCTAGTTATTCACGGCTCCCTGCACTACCAGCTCCCCAGGTCAGGGATCCGAGTTCACCTCTTTATCCCAGGTGCCACGCCCAGTGCTGGGTAAGCGCACCAAGCAAGAGTGGGAGAAATACCCGCCTGGAGTCAGTGGGTCCTGGACTTAAGCTGTGGCTCCACCAGCCTTTGCTGTCCTGTCCTCCGGCAGGTGATTTAACAGTTATTCTGAGCAGATAATACAGCCTACTTTGCAGAGCTACTTTATCTCCTTAGGTGCTTTGTAGCCTTGTAGGAAGGCAGGAACTTAAAAAAAGAGGGAGGATGGGAAGGAGCTGGGAAACAGCTCAAAACCGAGGAGGGCAATGGAGCACCAACCCTGACCAACTCTGAGCTCCTAAACACACCCCCACACCCTACCCCTAGGCTCTAAGCAGCCTAACCCTCCCAAGCTTGGTGGAGAGAGAACCTCAGTAAAGGAAAGTTTATTTAATGACACGAGAAATCAAGCTGGTCTGGAGATGGCTCCCAAGATGGAGAGGTGGTGTTAGAGCAGGCAGATAGCTAGCTATGACCAGAGAAAGGGGGTACAGACCAAATGGCAGGAATTGGGCAGAAAGGAGGGGCACAGGCCAAATGCAGGAAACCACACATCATGTAAGCACCAGAGGTCCCTGAGCAGAGAGAGAAAAGCAGGAACCTTGGGGCTGATAAGGGATCATGCTTTTTGGGGTGACAAGTGGCCTGGAGAAGAAAAAAGAAAGGTGAGAAAAGGCAGGAATTTCCAGTGTCCAAATGTAACCTTTTGCTCATTATGCCCTCATTTCAATAAAATTAGCCTTGCAGATCAGAAGTACCCATCATGCACCAATGCCATGACACTTCCGATCCAGACTAAATAAGGACAAAAATCCCTCCTCCCTTTGGGAAGGTGGAGTTGGGATGATAATCAGGAAATACGACCCCAAACCCTTCCCTCCCCAATGAACATTCTGCCCATTCATTTTTACACCCTGTGTAGCTAACTTGCCAAAGAAACTCATGGTAGCTGCGCTCACCTGAGCCTGCCCGCTCTCCCCTGAGAGTGTATTATCCATCCTTTAATAAATCCTCACTTTACCTTTTTTTAACCTCTAAGTCTTGTCTCAATTCTTTCTGGGATGGCACAAGAACCTGGAACACCAGTTGCATCTATCGGCAACAGTGGGATTCAAGCACCTTTGAAAGGGACCCAGCCCATCGTCCTGACACTTGATGAATGTGATAACCTGGCCACAAATTAGCCCAGCTAGGGAATACTGCCCCCTGGCCCAGGGCCCTCCAAAACCTCCACCCAGGCTGCAAGCTCAGGGGCCGAGGCTTCCCGCAGGAGGAAGGACAGGCTGCCCCAGGAAGGAGTTTGTTAAGATCGGATTCCTGGGCAACAGCTGGACCCAATTTAGCTGCAGAACATTGACAGCAAGGCCTGGCCGCCAGCCAGCACCCCACAGGAGGCCAGAGCCTGCCATCCCTTTTCCACGGAGATAGAGTTGCTAAGGTCTCACTCTGGGCCCACCCAGCCCCTTCGCACCTTCTGAGCAGCCTAAGGAAGGAGAGGGAGCAACCAGCCCTCACTGGCCAAACTTTGTCTTCTGCGTACTGGGCTCCCTGCCTGCCTCTCAGGCTTTCCCAAACACTGGAGTGATTACCATGGTTCTCTGCCTGCATGGATTTTAGGGTTCCACCTAGTGAAAAGGGACACATGCATAATCCACACACAGGTGCACGTACACACACCACGCCGCTTGCTGGCATTGGATTTCTACCATGCCCTGCACTTGGGAACCACAGGCTCCAACACAGACAGAACATCTAGCCCAATCCTTATTGTCCACAGAAGGGCAGGGACTTGGCAAACATCAACCAGCAAAGCAGGTCCCCATCTCTGTATTCCTCTGAGAATAAATAATATTAATTAATGATAATATTAACATGTTTACTGGGTGCCTAACTTAAACCAGATAGGTATCTGAAATCCAGTCGTTCTTTTAAATTAATCCTCAAAATAACTGGAGACTTGGTAAGGCTAAATATTTCCTCCAAAGCCGCATACTTAAAAAGCAGTGAAGCTGGGAATCAAACTCAGTCTGCCTGACATCAAAAGACAGGATTTCCTCTGCTGCAGGTCAGATGTCTGAAATTCCATCATTCAGTCTTCCCAGGCCCTGTGATTAAAATGCAAATGTCCCTGGAAATGTCCTGCCTTAAGGCATCCCCAGCCAAGGCCTGAGGGGAGCAGGGGGGGGGGGGGAAGGACAGCAGAAGGGGGCGTAGCACCTTCCACAAGGAGGTGAAAGGGTGTGAGGGACACATTTTCCAGCCTTTCCAACTTGTCAGCCTCAGAGATGTGAGTTGGAGGTGGAGGCTCCCGAAAATGCCTTCCTGGGAAGTGATCTCTTCTGTGGGAGGACAGTTTTCCGTCTGTGATGCTCTGGGACAGGGTGTAGGGAACCAGGGCTCCAGGCAACGTGAATGGGGGACACAGATGACCTTTTGGGGGGGGGGGTCATTTATATCAAGAGATTTTCAAATGTGCTTACTTTATGACTCTGTCTTACTGTCCAGACCTCCTTGCCGAGCTCAGAGCACTGAGTACATCCAGCGCTCAATAAATAAGTGACAAAGAGCGTGTTATTAAATAGTGCGGAGACAATGCTCCCAAAGACCTATCTGTCTCGGGATTGTGAGTGACGTGCATGTCCCCAGGGTTTGCGCTCATCTTTTTTTGTTTGTTTGTTTTTTTAAGTAGACATATATAAGGCCATTGTTCTAGTCTCTCTGATATTTACCTCCCCCTCTTCTTGATAACTACACCCCCAGTTTCCCTCCCATACAATCAGCCCACGTATTCCAGGCAGGTGGACACGTGACCTAGGCATAGCCAATCGGAAGCCTCCCACTTGGCCGCAGCGATTGGTAGAGGGATGAGCACAGTGCCTCCAACCAGGTCGATGGGATTCAGTTCTGAGATCTGCCGGAACTACTGGGAACAAGACACCCATTTCACGAATGTTACCAAGCTGGCAGGAGGTGAGCCTGGTGCTGTCGGCAGCCATCCTGCCACTCAGCCCACGTCGGGGGTGGCGGGTGCCCTCTTTTCTCATTATGGGTATGAAGTGGGAGCTGAGTTCTTCCTGACGCTCAAACGCGGCATCGTAAGTTCCACTGTCATTGTTCCTTCGGCTCATGTAGGCCTTCTCAACTCAAAATGGCAATGCTGGCAGGAAGCACTGCACGGGTTAATAACTAAAATCAACCAGAATCCTCCCATTTGGGCCCACTTTCTGTGGGGCTTGATGAAAACAACACGAAGGCCGGCAGTGAGGTCGGCAAGATCAAGGACCGGCTGCCCGCATCCGAGTTCTTCTGTCCATCCCCTGTAACTCCTGGAGCGTATGAAAAAATTCCCCTGGGGTGAGTGGGGGTGGCGAGGGCACATGAGGGTCAGGATGCTTTAAGAAAGCAGAGAGAAAATGTGAGATTGTGGTATAAGAAGCAGGTGGAATGAGAAAAGATCTTTACTGGGCCTGAAGAATTTTAAAGGCACAGATCGACTTCCAGGGAGTCTGTCCATGTTAGAAGCCAGAGCTTTTGCTCCTTGCTCTAAGCAATACGTAGGCAGTTTGTGCTTCTGGGTTGGGCAACAACCAGAAGTAGCCAGCAGAAGCTGAAAGCGCTTCTGAATTGTTTTGTTTTAGGTTCTGCATACGGATCTGGCAGAAGTCACAGGGAGGCAGAAGCAGGGGTGGGACTGGGGAGAAACACACCCCCTCCACGTTCACTCTCGCCATCAAACGTTCAACCAGGTGCTGACATCATAGGGCATCAATGAAAGTATGTCTATTTTTTTTCTTCTCCATTGGAGTTCCATCTCGTAAGAAGTCGGGGCTGTGGATTAAGGATGAGGTGGTTAAAGCCTTAGATTACAGGCCTTTCTTAGTCTTTTGCAGGAGGAAAGTGCCTTCTCCAGGTAAACAGATTGCCCGTGGGGGAGCCTAAACTTCCACTTTGTTATCTTCAGAGTTTGGTCCCACTGGTTTGGAACTAAGATTCCGATTGATGTGACAGGCTACTGCTGTTCAACACACTCCTTTCTTATTCTTGTGAAAAGCTCTTAAAGGGATTTGGAGTTTATTTTTGAGTTAGGATATTTCTCACTTTTTCCTTATTATGAAAAACATTGTGCTAGTCATGGGCCTGAAGAATTATAAATGTGTGATTTTAGTTAAGAATGTGCTTTTTATTTTTCTTAGAAGCTTTCTTACTTCATAGCTAGTTTTCAGTGTCTGACACCACGTTGGCAGAGACCAGCAGAAAGGAAAGGGATGTAAGTTGGCAACATGCCTGGGAATGAGAGAGAGAAAAAGTTCTCCCTCACCAGAGTCGCTAAACTTAGCCAAGGCTACAAAGAAAGAAAGATTCTTATGCCACTTGTTTTTCTTTTGTCAAAGTAACACAAACATGTTTAAAAAGATCAAGTGATACAGAAGGGATAATAATGAAAAGTTAGTTGTTTCTTGTTCCCACTCAAGTTCCGCTCCGGCTCCTAAGAGGGAATCAGTTTCAAGTGTGGCTTTCGGTGGACCCGTCCGTGTCTCTCATACTCCACCTACGTAGCTGTTTCTGTTCTTGTTTTTGTTTTGTTGCAGTATAATTCACATGAAACGAAATTCATCATTTTAAAGAGTACGATTCAGTGACTTTTTTGGTATATTCATACAGTTGTGTGACCATCACCACTAATTCTAGAACATTTTCATCACCCCTCCAAAGAAAACCATATTCATTAGCGCTCATTCCTCATTGCTCCTCCCCCCAGCCCTTACAGTTACTCATCTACTTTGTGTGTCTATGGATTTGACTCTTCTGGACATTTCATATAGATAGTCACACAATATGTAACTTTTTTTTTATTATTGAAGCATAATTGATTTACAATGTTGTGTTAGTTTTCAGGTGAACAGCAAAGTGATTCAGTTATACATATACATCTATTCTTTTTCAGATTCTTTTCCACTATGAGTTATTACAAAATATTGACTACAGTTCCCTGTGCTATACAGTAGGTCTTTGTTGTTTATCTAGTTTATATATAGTAGTGTGTATATGTTAATCCCAAACTCCTTATTTATCCTTCCCCCTCGATATGTGACCATTTGTTATCTGGCTTCTTTCACTTAGCAAGATGTTTTCAAGGTTCATCCATATTGTAATATGTTTAAGTACTTCATTTCTTTTTATGGCTGAATAATATTCCATTGTATGGATGGATGTACCACACTTTGTCCATTAATTAGTTGATGGTGAATATTTGGTCTATTTTTTCTCTTTGGGGTTATTATGAATAATGCTGCTATGAACATTCATTTACAAGTGTTTGTATGGACATTTGTTTTCAATTCTTTTGGGTATATATAGCTGGTTTTGATTTATCTCTTTAGACTTCCTGTTATGAGAGATGAATGTTTAACTTGTTTATACTACTCTCTCTCCTCCCCTGCCCTGTCACACCAATATAATATTATATATTATTACTTCCTCTCTTCATTACATTTGTAACTATAGCAGTTGTGATTGCTTTTCACTCAAATAATAGAAACCTGATTACAGTGACTTAAACACATAAGGAGGCATTTTTCTCACATAACAAATCCAGTTTATTGTTAGTTCAGCTGCCAAAAACTGTCAGCAGGGGCCTAGGTTCTCTTTATCTTTCCTCTCTGCTGCCCTTAATAGGCCAGCTTTTATGTTCATGCTTGTCTCCTTTTGATTACAAGATGGCTGCTGCAGCTCCAGACATCACATCTGTATACAAGCAAGGAAGAAGAGGAAAATGGACAAGAACTAGGACCTATGTTGGTGGCCTTTTATCAAGAAAGCATAAGATTTCTTAGACCTCTTCCCACCAGCAACCTTATACTTAAACCTCATTGGCTGGAAGTAAGTCACATGGCCACACCTACCTGCCAGATTGCTGGAGAAACCTGCAGGAAACAGGATTGATATCATTGGCTTAGATCAGTAGCCTTCAGCACTGGCTGCATATTGGAATCTTCTAGGGATATTTTAAGATGTACTGATGTGTATATGGTCTTATCCTCATCTGGTGGTTCTCATCTAGGAGTGATGTTGTTCCCTGTGGGACATTTGGCAATGTCTTGGAGATATTTCTTGTTGCCATGAATAGGAGTGAGGTGTTCCTAGCATTTTGTGGGTAATAGTTACGATACTGCCAAATATCCTACAGTGCAGAGGACAGCCCCCCACCACAAAGAATTATCCAGTCCAATATGTCAATAGGGTCAAGACTAAGCCACTTTGCCCTAGACCAATTAAATTATAATCTCCTCCATGTAGTTCCAACGTGCGACCAGTGTTGAAAACCATAGCTTTGTGAATAATCCATGGCCTGTGCCTGGGCCCATTGACACCCTGAGCAAAGCTGGCGTTCTGCTACTAAGAAGCAGAGGGCCGTGGATATTGGTTGGGTAGTGTGTCTACTCCAGTAACTTTTAGTCATGTATTGATACCTTTACTTCTAATTCCATTAAGTATGCAGTGTCTTTTGGCTCCCTCTTTGTGAAATGAAATTACCCCCTCTCACTATTTTGTTTTGTTTTGTTTTGTTTTTTAATTGAAGTATAGTCAATTTACAATGTTGTATCAATTTCTGGTGAATAGCATGTTTCAGTCATGCGTATACATACATATATTTGTTTTCATAGCCCTCTCACTTTGAATTCTTCTCCCTTCTGCCTTTCAACTTCTATAATTTGAACTTATACATTGACAAAATTAATAGCATTTATTTTTTTTCTTATAATCAAAGTTATATCTGTATGTTGTCTAACTATAGATTCTAAACATTGAAATTTAATAAACAGGATTTCTATTTTGACATTATAAATGTTCACTGCAGAGCCAAGAAATGTTTTACAATAACTTTTTTTCTCTATCAGTTTTTTGTTTTCCTGGAGTTTGTAGTTTCATTTTTTTCCCTTGCACAATTTTACTTAGGCTATTTTAAAGGGTTGTTTCATATAACCCATGTAAAAGAATGAACAAGGAAGAGCTAAACATTAAAACTGATGAAATTCTTAAGAACTGAAAGCTTTCACAATCACCCTCAACTTCCAATTAGATAAAAGATGACTGAGAAATCTAATTAATGTGAAATGGGGAATATAGAATTGAATGCTAATATTATAATCCTAGGTACCTTATGTTTAATAAGTATTTGGTGAATGTTGTTAAATATTTGCATCTGTTTGGAATAGTGTTACTGGATGCTTCCAATTTAGGTAAGAGAAAAATCTTTCAATGATGCATTTGTCAGATACAATAACATATGATTTTATGTATCATGCAATATTGACATAAGGATATAGCAATGGATTAGCTAGCCATGTAGCAATTTTAAACATTTTTATGTGCACTGGATATTTATCATTATTGACTGCCATACGGCTGAAGAACTTTAAGTGAAATTATGCTCAGACTTCCCATGACCAGGAAGCAAGTTCTCTACTGTTGTGAACATCTGTCTCAGGAACATGCTGGGACCTCCAGGCTGCTGAACACCTACCCTGATTGCAATTCCACATGTGAATTCCTTCTACACTTCAGTGGTAATTTAAATAACTTTATGACATGCTTCCTAGGACTCTACACAGCAGGGTGGATGAATACTTGGGTTCCCAGAAGCTGTGTATTTCAACCTTTCCTATGAGTAGTACAATATCACATTTCCACAGATTATTTTTATATGTAGTACAGTTGTAATTTTTGTTACTTTTGATTGGCTAACTTTTATTAAGATAAAATTTACATACAGTGAAACACACAGATGTTAAGTACAATTCAAGAAGTTCTGACAAATGCATATACTAGTGTAAATCAACTTCTTAATTGGTTAATTTTCCCTTTGGGGAACTTAGGGTAAGTATTAATTTGAGATCTCTGAAAAAGATTTCTGAAAAAGATTTTTTTTTTTTTGCTTTCTAGGAAAGTTTTTGTTTTAATTGTGGTAAAATATATATAACATAAAGTTTACTATTAGTGATATTTAGTATATTCACAATGTTATGCACTCATCACCACTATATATTTCTAGATCATTTTTCATCACCCAAAAGAAAACCTGATACACATTAAGCAGTTACTTCCTATTTCTCTCTCCCCCAGTCCCTTGGCAACCACTAATCTGCTTTCTGTCTCTATAGATTTGCCTATTCTGGACATTTCAGTAAATGGAATCACACAGTATGTGGCCTTTTGTGTCTGGCCTCTTTTTAAAAAATTAGTATAATGTTTCTAAGGTTCATCCGTTTTGTAACATGTCTCAGCACCTCATTCTTTTTTATGCCTGAATGATATTACGTTGTATATATCTACACCACAATTTGTTTCCCCGTCCATCTGGTGATGGACATTTGGGTTGTTTCCACATTTGGGCTATTGTGAATAGGGCTACTGTGAACATTTGTGCACCAGTTTTGTTTGAACACTTGTTTCCAATTCTGAAAAAGATATTTTATTTGTCACCCCAGTAGCCCAGATCTGATAAATATGTTCAAGGTAAGAGTTGCATTTGGACCAAGCTCTTTTGTTCTCTCAATGCCTGTTACTTCCACTAAAACAAAACAAAATAAAACAAAAAGAAGTCAGCAGTGAAACCACCAAGGAAGGAAAGGTAAACAGTTGCCCTGCTGTTTGGTGTGATTTTTGACAACACCCTTGGCAGGTATACAGAAATGTGAAAGTTACAGAAATGGAGAACAGAAAGGAGGCACTGATGTGTTTTCAGTTATTAAAATCACAAAGTTTTCTAGCATTTTGCATGAAAGGGTTGGATTCCCCAGCTTGTGTCCAAAGGGGATTGTTGTTTGAACCACAGTGGCTTCTTAGTAGCTGGTTGCCAACCAGGCTGAAATGTGTAAAACAGTAAAAGTGATCATTGCTCAGCCAGCAGTCCTGGCAGTTGGTTAAGCTTGCATTGCAGTGTGCAGACCTTAGGAAGGAGGGGCGGAATGGGAGTGAAAAATCTGACCAACCCAGTAATGGTGTTACCCCGGCTGTGTGCACCCTGCAAGCTGCGAATCCCACAAAGTTTCCACTACCCTCCAGCCTTCCGACCCAAAGCGATTCCTCCACCCGTGGCATCCAAGCAATTCTGGAGCCCTGAGAGAGAGGTATTCCTGAGGGGAAAGCCCATTTAGCCAGTACAAACAGTAGATGGGACCCAGGGACTAGCTGAAGACCAGCCGCAGCTCAGCCTAGCGTTCCCGAGGGTGAAAGGCGGGGAACGTGGTGCAGACTCGGCCAGGCGTTTTCTTCCATTCCTGGATGCTCAGCTCACCAGAAACGGTCCGTCTTCCCTGTCCATGACAGCCTCTGGATACATCAATTCCTGGGCAATCTGCTACTGGCTGTATGATCCTGGGTGACTTATTGAATACATCTCAGCTTTAGTTTCCTCAGCTGTAAAATGGTGTTAATCAAGGGCCTATCATTTAGAATTAATGAGAGAATCAAGTTAATCCATAAAAAGCACTTAGAGTTTCAGGCAGATCATTAGTGAAAAAAAAATGATAGTAATCGTTTTTCTGCTGACAGAATGAGGAGGCACAGGAGCAAGACAGATGCGGTACAAACTGCCGGGGCACCTGAGCCTCCCCTAAGGGCTGCAAATGGGGAGAGGTGGTGAGAAGGAGCCGTGTGTCCAGATCCAAACACCATGGGCCACTGCCAAGAGAACCCATCTCTGTGCCTTAGCTGCTACCTGGACACCCACAGCCTGTCCTGAAAACCACTGGTTCAGCCTGGGTAAAAGCATTCTGGCTGGTTAAATGCCTCGTGCTCGTAGTAATTCTGCGGTTAAGTTTAAACATATAAAATTTTTTCTTACATAGTCATTCATTCATTCAGTAACCATTTATCAAGTACCTACTGTGTATCAGCAACTCTTCTAGAACCTGGAGATATAGTAACAAATAAGACAGACACACAGTTACGCCCTCGTGGCACTCGTGTTCTGGACGGGCTGAGCCACGTAATGTCTGTGTCCTTCACCTCTTGTCACTGAACCTTTCTATGCTTCAATTTCCCTATCCATAAAATAGAAATAATAATAGCTACCTCATAAAGCTGTCATGAGCTGTTTTTTTTTTTTTTTTGGTTGGTTGGTTTTTATTGAGGTGTACTTGACATATAACATTAGTTTCAGATGTACAACATAATAATTCAATATTTGTATATATTGAGAAATGATCACCACAAGAAGACAAGTTAATCTGTCACCAATGTGGTTTATACTTTTTTTTCTTGATGAGAACTTTTAAGATTTACTCTCTTAGCAATGTTCAAATACGCAATACATTATTATTAACTATAGTCATCACGCTGTATATTATGTCCCCAGGACTTATTTATTTTATAACTGGAAGTTTGTACCTTTTTACCACCACCCCCCAACTCATTTCACCCACCCTCCAACCCCTGTCTGTAGCAACTACTAGTTAGTTTTCTGTATCTAAGAACTTGGGTGTTTTGTTTGTTTGCTTTAGATTCCACAAGTTAGTCAGATTGAGATGGGATGCCCCATGAAAAAGACCAGCAGGACCTCCAGGCAGAGCCATTACTCTCCTGCCAGCACCATCCTGTTCCCTGGCCCAGTGGCATTATCTTGCTTTTTGCCTCTGAAACGGCTTACTTCTAAGAAACTGGAACTTACCCCTAAGATTTTATTGGTTCCCTGAGCTAACTCCTGATTGGTCCATTTATACCACTCCTGATTGGTCCATTTCTCTCTCTCCTGATTGGTCCATTTCTACAGCGTTTGTTTCTAATTAGTCACCTTTGTTATACCTTATTTGCATATGATGTTGCAAAATGTTGCACAGTCTAGACTGGTAGCCTATAAAAGGCTGTGTAAACCTACAGAGGGGGTCCAGAGCTTGGAGTGTTAACTCCTCCGGGCCCACTGACGTAGTAAACCTGAGTGCTCCAACCCTCCGAGTGCTGCTTGGTCTCTCGCCTAGATCCAGGTTGCTGTCACAACGGAGCTATAACACTGAGCTGTAACACACTTTGCTGCAACAAGGTCATACAGTATTTCTGTCTTTGTCTGATTTACTTCACTTAGCATAAAGCCCTCAAGGTTCATCTATGTTGTTGCAAATGAAAAGGTTTTTTTCTTGTTTTATAGCTGAACAAGATAGCCATATTTCACATTTTCTTTATCCATTCATCCATTGATGGACACTTAGGCGGTTTCCTGGACACCCACATTGTAAATTGCTTATTGTAAATAATGCTGCAATGAACATGGAAGTACAGACATGTTTTGAGTTAGTGTTTTGTTTTCTCTGGGTAAATACCAAGAAGTGGAACCACTAGATCACATGATAGTTCTATTTTTGAGCTTTTGAGGATCCTCCATACTGCTTTCCATAGTGGCTGTACCAATTCACAAATCTTACCAACAGTGCACAAGAGTTCCCTTTTCTCCACACCCTCACCAATGCTTGTTATTCCTTGTCTTTTTGGTAATAACTACTCTGACAGATGATATCTCCTTGTGGTTTTGATTTGCTGCCATCTTTTACCAAAGGAAACCAGAGATTCCCTGGTGGGTTGTGGGGGAGGACTTGAGGGTAAGACAGCAACAAGGCTTGAGACATCTTGTGGTAAGAAAGCAAGGATGCTTTCAAAGATTTGAGGGTTCTGTGGAGCTAGGGAAGGAGGCCAGCCCGTGGGAGGACCCCCATTTGGAAGGGTAACCATGGAATGAGGAGTTCAGAAGGAAAGTTCATAATCTCAGCCTTTTTGAAGATACCAAGTCTGTAAAAACTCCAAAATCCTGAAAAGGGAATGTTAACATGGTATGTTCTCTAAGGAACTTATAATGCCCAGGTGAATTTTCAGTCTTGTTTACTAGAGAAAATGTTATATATTGATTGAACCAAAGTATGTACCAATAGAAAATTCTTCTGTTAAGATTTTGTTCAACAAGCAAGGTGCCAAATCAATTTATTTTGCTCTACATCTCAGTCAGTTTGGATTGCTGTATCAAAAACACCATAGACTGAGTGGCTTATAAACAGTAGAAATTTATTTCTCTTGGTTCTGGAGGCTGGGAAGTCTGAGATCCAGGTGTCAGCAGATTCAGTGTCTGGTCAGGTCCACTTCCCTGTTCATGGACGGCTGTCTTCTCTGTGTCCTCACATGGCAGAAGGGGCAACAGAACTCTCTGGAGTCCCTTTTTTAAGGACACTAATCCCATTCATGAAGGCTCTGTTGTCATAACCTAATCACTTCCCAAAGGCCTGACTTTCAAATACCATCACAGTAGGATTAGATTAGATTTCAACTTCTGAATTTTGGAGAGACGTACACATTCAGTTTGTACCACCCTACAAGCCTTTTTAATCTGTTCAAGTTGTTTAATTAGGTGGATACTCAGAATTTCTAAAGCTTCTGTCCCCTCCTAGTGGTTTTTGATTGGAAAGTAGTGTTGATCAATGTGTTAAAAAAGCATCTATGATAGTCTGCAAGAACTGTTCTAAACTCAGTGTATACACAAGCTGGCCACCAAGTATATAAACCCAGGGTGACATGTCCACCTGCTTTTGTCATGAGAAAATTGGGTCTTGTTCTTAGTCTAAAGAAATATTTCAACTAAAAATGGAAGCTAGAGACGCCTTGTTCCCCTGGTCTACTTGCGTCTTTTATTTGAAACTTTCATTTTAATCACCTGCTCCCTGTGCCCACTTTTGGTCTCAAACCCACCTTGCAGAAGCCAAGCTCTAGTTGTAGATTCTTCCTGCTGTCTGAATCCCACCAAAATTGGCTTCGCCCCTCAACTTCACACTTGCAGCAATGAGAGAGAAATTATCCTCACACCTGGACTGACCGGTAAGTCACAGGGGGGCATTTCTGGGGAAACTAGAAGGTTGACACAGATAGAGAGGCATAACGCAGATGGGATCAAGGAGCTTCTCACCCTCAGAGCCCCAGCTTCTGCTGCTCTTTTTGATTGACTTGCGGAAGTCAACTGTGACGCCACAAAAAATAAGTGTTGGCTTTTGTCCCTGGTTCCTGGCACACATCTCCTAACACCCTTGGACTGGCCAGAGCGATGCGTGTCTTTTGTATGCTAATGGCATGACTAGTGGCTGGTCATCAGAAAGACCAGGCATCATTAGAGGGCTGGAACTTTCAGCCCCACCTCCAGGCCTCCTGGAAGGGGAGAGGGGCAGGGGACTGAGTCAATCACCTGAGACTGAGTTAACCGCTAGTGATCAACGATTTAATTGATCATGCCTACATAATGGAACTTCCGTAAGAACCCTAAATAACAGTTCAGAGAGCTTCCAGGTTGGTGAACACATCAAGGTGCTGGGAGGGTGGTGCACCCCCCCCCCAAACCCCTCCACCCTGACATACCTTGCCCTATGCATCTCTTCCAACTGGCCAATTCTGAGTTGAATCTTTTCTGATAAACTGCAAATCATAAGTAAAGTGCTTTCCTGAGTTCTGTGAGTTGTCCCAGTGAACTATCAGACCTGAGGAGGGGGTTGGGGGAACCCTCTGAATTTACAGCCTGTTGGTCAGAAGTACCAGTGACAACCTGGGACTCGTAACTGGCATCTGAAGCAGAGCAGTCTGATGGGACTAAGCCCTTAACAGGTGGGCTCTGATCCTGACTCCAGGTAGATGGTGTCAGAACGGAACTGAATTGTAGGACCCACAGCAGGAGAGGCAGTGTGGACAAGACACCACGCCTTTGGTGTCAGAAGTGTCATGAGAAAAATAGCTCAGAGCTCTGAAGCAAGAAGAGGAGAGGGCAGGAGGAGCAAAGGGAGACCCAGGTAAGACCCACGGTGTGGACACATTGAACAAGCAATCTTCTGGTTCAAAAATCTCGTCCTTAAGAGACAGATACTGACAATCACTATTTTTATTTTTTGTAAACTCAGAGGAAAAGCCAAGCTGCGCCTTCAGGAGGGGACAGAATTAAGCAAACCTGAAGGCTGGATCCAATTATAGAGCAGCCGGGCCCAGGACCGACACAAAGTAATGGTGACTTTGCCAATTGAAGGGGGGAGAGGAAATGAGGTCACATGTATAAAACTCCTCACACACCTCACACAATTTGTCCACAGTCGTCACAGGCAGAGGGAAGAAATCCAGTTTCTTTCTTTTCCTGTTGGAAATGAATGAAACCATGCCGTATTCCTTTCACTTTGTTGCCTGAAACCTGGTTCGTTTGAATGAAACCCTGGGCCTAGAATCCAGCAAACAGGGAAGGAGCTGCTTCAGAATAATGAGATGCTGCTGGGGAAAGAGAAAAATGATCAAATTTCAATCACTACTTGGAAATGCAAACAGGTTCATGTATTCATGGTCACTGATGTCTTTATTGGAGCCGGAACGTCTAACACGTCCAAACAGCACACGATTAGTCTCCATAATAGGAACGAAACAAGCTCCCAGGGAACTAGTCAGCTGATCACGCTGCAGAGGGTGTTCAGTGCTTTTCCACAGCGAATGTGGCACTCGGTCGGTCCCCTGATGCCCCGCGCTAATGTGCACATGGGGCGTCATCTGTCCCGGCACCTGCTGACTTCAGATACGTCAGCATCCTTAGTCACCGCAGCCTGACACCCTCCAGGTGCTGGGCTCAGCTCCAGGCCCTTAGGGGATCAGACCTAATTCCAGACTCGGAGAGATCATGGTGAGACCGAAGAGCTTGGCTGCTTGTTTATTTGATTAAAAGAAGAAAAACTTCACTGTTGCAGAACAAAGAGTGCAAAGCGAGCCCTCCCCTCTCCACCCCAGGCCTGGACCTGTTCCTGGCTCCGTGATTTCACTTACAGATTTTATAATGCTGAGCCAATGTGGAAAATTGCACTATTGCTTAGCAACCCAAATTATAGAGAAAATTAGATCTGAAAGACCCACGACAACAGGCAGGATTCTAAAGGGAGACACCGTAAAGAGAAGGGGCCAGAATGACTCACCTCAAGGCTGACTCCCCTCTGAGCCTACACTTGGCCTCTAATAACAATCAGTTAACGTGAATTAAGCACTTCGTGGGCGAGGCACTATACCTAGTGTTATACACCCATCGTCTCGTTTCTTCCTCACAAAAACCCCTGAGGTAGATATAATCACCCATCATCTCGTTTCTTCATCACAAAAAACCCCTAAGGTAGATATAATGGTTACCTCTTTTTTCTTTCTTTTTCTTTCTAGGAGGGGAGGTAATTAGGTTTATTTATTTTAATGGAGGCACTGGGAATTGAACCCAGGACCTCATGCAGGCTAGGCTCATGCTCTACCACTGAGCTATATCCTCCCCACTATCTCCTCTTTCTCACATGAAAACAGAGGCATAGGTATTGGTCAAGGCCACTCAGTCAGTAAAAGTGGGTCCAGAATTTGAACATTAGACCCTGGGTTTTTTGGCATCATGCATACTGACCCAAGAGTGCAGGTCCTTGTGCCCCAAACATCCAAAAATGCAGTTTACAAGAAAAGATGTGATTCGGGAGGGTGAAATGATCCAGATGGCGAACTCAATTTTTTTCTTCACTGAGACACAGTCATAGATCATTGGAGCAAAGATGTTTTGTTCTGCTATTTTTCACAAAATGGAAAAATCACCATTTTGACTGATTATAAAATAAAATGCATGCTTATTATAGACTGTGCAAAGGATACAGGACTGTGGAAAATGAAACTCCTCCAAAGACACACGACGACATGTATCCTATCTGCCCCGGATGTCAGAGATAACCACTGTTAATAAGTTTCTCTAAACACATATACTTAAAAAAAATAAATGCAGCAGACTTAAGAAGTAGCCACAACAAACTAGTCTGCACTGAGAACAAGTGGAAACACTGGTTTAATAAAAACAAAAGTAAAAATCTCTTTGAGGGACAAATCTTCCATACAGAAGAATTTCAAATTAGGTAAGCAGATACTTTTCCCTCCAGTGTGTGGCCCGTAATGCTCATGAGTGTGGCTCTTAGAGACCCACTTCCAAAGAATATAGTAGAAAACTGGAAAAACCACGACTTCACAGTGGAGAAATCTGACAGGCACCATTTGAACTAAATGATCAAGGTTAACATCACTAGGAATAAGTCAGGTTGACATCACATACTGTCTTAATTCAGGCCGCTGTTAAAAAAAAAAAACAAAATATCACAGACACTTATTTCTCACAGTTCTGGAGGCTGGAAGTCCAAGGCCAAGGTGCTGGCAGATTTGGTTCCTGGTGAGAGCGCTGTTCCCGGCTCACTGTGTTGTCACGCGGTGGAGAGAGGGAGAGGACACATGCTCTCCGTTGCCCAGTCTTGTACAGGCACTAATCTCATCAGGAGGGAACCTCACTCGTGACCTCATCAAAACCTAATTACCTCCCGAAGGCCTCACCTCCGAACACCATCATATTGGGGCTTAGGGCTTCCACATGTGAATTTGGGGGATGCAAACATTCAATCCATAACATGGACTCCTGAAATAATGTAATGAGAAGAGTGCTTTGAATCTGTGATATTCTTCTTCTAGAATGATAATCCATTCATGAGAAAACATCAGACAAACCAAAACTGAGAGACCCTTTACAAACTCCCCAACTAGTGCTCTTCAAAACCATCAAGGTCGTGAAAAACATTAACGACTGATAAAACTGTTACGGGCCATGTTACAGACATGACAACTAAACATAATTGCAGCACCCTGGAGTAGACATTAGAACAGAGAAAGGACATTATGACAAACCTGATGAAACTTGAATATAAAATTTGAATAAACTCTATTGTTTACTTAACAGCATTGTATCCACATTAATTTATTGGTTTTGACAAATGTAGTAAGATTAAGCAAGATGTAAATGTCAGGGGAACTGGATGAAGGATATATGGGAACGCTATACTATTTTGCAGCCTTCTATAATTAAAAATTTATTTCAAAATAAAAGGTTTATTTAAATATTATTGTCGTTGTTTGAAGACAGCGAGTACTTAAAGAGCCTGAGAAAAGGTGGATGGGTTGAAATGAACCTGGCCTTGTGTCCAGCTCCACTTCCAGGGATTAACCATAGGGCCAAGAAGTCCCGTAGGGCCAGAAGGCTTAGAAGCTTCCCCTTGGGGTCTTTGCTGATTCGTAAGTAGTGCTGGGCTCCAATGAGCATCCCAGAAGAGCCACATCCTAGGAACAAAGGTGAAATGGAAATAATCTGATCCCCCTGAAGACTAAAACTCGGTTTCAAACCAACTCAGGCTCAGACTGGATTAAGCTAATCTGCACTTAGTCAAACTACCTGCCAGAGGCAAAAGTAAATCCTCTCTCGAGGAAAGTAACATCATGAGGGCCTCACGTTGTCTGTACAATTTTTTATCCACGATGCCTGGCATTCCGTAAAAGACGTCAGTGGCATAGGATATGGTAGAAAGGCCAAACATACATAGGACTGGAATTTCACAGTGAGAGAAAAAGAGAGAAGGGGAAAGCGGCAGTAAGGTAAGAGAATATGGCTGAGTGATAAGACATCGTGTTATAGATCCAGAAGCTCTATGAATGCCAAGAAGAAGAAATATGAACACATCTAGTTGCACTGTATCAAAACTGCTGAAAATCAAATACAAAAAAAAAAATTCTTAAAAGCAACCAGAGGGAAAAAGACGCATTACTCTCAAAGAACAACAAGATTGGCAATTTTTCAGCAGAAACGATGGTAGCCTCGAGGACAATCCAATGGAATCTTTATGGAGCACAGACGAAATAACTGCCAGTCTAGAATTCTGTCCTCAATGAAAATATCTTTCCAAAATGAAGGTAAAATGAAAACATTCTCAGTCAAACCGAAGCTGAGAGTGTGCATTTCTAGCACATTGACAATAGAGGCAGTGGGGAGGGTAGAGCTCAAGTGGTAGAGCGCACGCACGAGGTCCTGGGTTCAATCCCCAGTACCTCCATTGAAAACCCAAATAAATAAATAAATGAACCTAATTACCTCCCCCCTGCCAAAAAAAAAAAAAAAAAAGATGGAGGCACAGTAACGCAAAAAGAAAAGATGAACTGCAGAAAGGCAATCGTATCGTTAAATCTAAATGAAACTTGGCCAGATGCGACAGTAATGTCTGGCTGGTGGGGGTGTAAAGTGGTTCAGCCTCTGTGAAAAACAGACTGATGATTCAAACAAACGAACAAACCAGTTTGCTGGTTAAACAGAAGTGCCATATAGCCCAGTAATTCCACTCACACGTATCTATTCAAAAGAATTGAAAGCAGGTACTCAAACAAGTCTTGTACACTCATGTTCACGTTCACAGCACTATTCCTGATAGTCAGAACGATGAAAACTGCTCATATGTCCATCAGTTGTGGTGTGTACACACGATGGAATACTAAAGTACAATGCATGCTACAACATGAATAAATCTTGAAAATCTTACGCTAATCGAAAGAAGCCAAACATAAAAGATAACATATTATATGATTCCTTTTATACGAAATATTCAGAATAGGAAAATCCATAGAAACAGAATGCGGATTTGTAGCTGCCAGAGGCAGGGGCTTTGGTGGAGTAGGGAGTAATTGCTTAATGGGAACATGGTTTTATTTCGGAGTAATGGAAATGTTTGGGAACTGGATAGAAGTGATGGTTGCACAACGTTGTGAATTTCTAAATACCACTAAAATTTTCACTTGAAAGCAGTTAATTTTATGTTATGTGAAGTATCACCTCAAATTTTAAAATTCTATAGCAATCATGGTACTTAAAGGTGAAATATTAAAATCATTCCACTGAAGCGGGGGATATAGCTCAAGTGGTAGAGTACATGCTTAGCATGCGCAAGGCTCTGGGTTCAATCCCTAGTACCTCCTCTAAAAATAAATAAATGAATAAGCTTAGTTACCTCCCCTCTCAAAAATAAATAAATAAAATATTTTTTTAAAAAAAGCATTCCACTGAGATCAGAACAAAGATGCCCATTATCGCCACTTCTATTTAACAGCTGGGGCAATAGTTATGAAAAAGAGGAGGAAGAAGACACAGAAGAAGGAAGAAGAGGTGGAGGAGGGGAGAGGAGAAATAAAATGCACAAGCTCAGTAAGGAAGAAAAAAATTGTCACATGCACAGATGACATTATTATAAACCTGGAAGATCTAAACAAATCTACAGATAAACTATTTCAATCAGTAAGTGAATTTAGCAAGGTTATTGGACACAAGGTCAAAATATTTTTACAATCTGCTGCATTTCTATCTCATTAGAAATTGAAGAGAAATTCAAATATATACAGTAGCATCAGGATATACATATATAGGAATAAATACAACAAAACTGTGCAGAAACTTTACACAGAAAATTTCAATATTTGATTGAGGAATATTAAAAAAGATTTACAAAAATGAATTAATATTCTGTTCTTAGATTGAGCTACTCATTATTTCTTTTTTTCCTCATTAACATATCTATTTCATGTTGGAATGATAATATTTTGGATGTATTAAATTAAATATATTGTTCAAAAGAGTTTCACCCATTTTTTTTCACATTTTCAGTGTGACTACAAGAAATTTTAAAATTACACATTTGACTCACTCTCCAAACGCTAACCAATGATAGTGAAATTTATCCTATAAATGCAATTCTCAGAATATGAGTTTTCAGACTACAATATCCTAGTTAAATTTCCTCAAATTCAAGAATCAATTTGTAAAATATACATTTCTTATTAAATTAAATATATAAGATATCCTCATCAACGGAGTCATTCAACAGAAATGACTTTGTCATACAATACATCACTGAAAGAACTGGACCATTCTCTTTTGCAACAAGGAAGAATGGCAGTGTCCTTTCAGCCTTTATGACATTTGTGCTCCAAAATATATCTGATACAAAGAGGTTTGTTATACTTATTTTTATTAACATTTCTAGTAAGGATTTTTTTTTTTTACTATCCCCTTCATTCTTACTCTACATTATTTATAAAATGACTTTAAAAATTCTAAGGGTCCTTTGGAACCAGATGGTGATAACTATTTCCTGGCATACTGATGATTAAGGATTTTTTTTTTCCAGAAGATGTCACTCAACAATTCACATATTTCACTGTCCAGAACTTAGTCATATCTCCTGGCGAGGTGGTTGCCAGGAATTGCAGTGTTCATTTTGAATGACTCTGTACTTAGCTACAGTACTTAGAGGTTTTTATTTCTAAAACGGTAGGAGAGGACATACGCGTGATTTCTAAGATTGCCAGTTCTTCCTAACTTGATCTGTAGATTTAATGCAATCACGATGAAAATCCCAGAAGGTTTTTGTTTGGTTTTGTTTTTGTTTTTTTAGGGATGGAGGAGGTTTGAAATCAACATACCAATTCTAGGATTTATAGAAAATACAAAGGGCCAGGAATAGCTAAGACAATCTTGCAGAATAAGAACATAGCTGGAGGACTTAGACTACAGTAATGAGATAGTCTAGTACTGATACAAAGATGTGAAAGAAAAGAGTCCAGAAACAGATCACATGCATGTAGACAATCATGATAGAAGGTGATACTGCAGTGGGGAAAAAATGAGCCTTTCCATATGTGGTGAAGGTCAACTGAATATCCATTTAGAAAAAAAATGAATCTTGGTTCCTATCTCATACCATATATAAAAATCAAATCCAGATAGATGGTAGATCTAAATCTGAAAAGCAAAACAATAAAGCTTCTAGAAATTAGTATAAGAAAATATATTTATATCCTTGTATCTGGCCAAGTTCTTAAACAGAACACAAAGAACTAAGCGTAAAAGAAAAATAGGCCCATTGGTCTATATTAAATTTAAGAACTTCCATTTAGCAAACAACACCGTCAAGAGAGTAAAAAGGCAGGTTATAGAATGGGCAAAGGGTTTTGCAGTACTGACAAAGGTCTAAGATCCAAAACACACAAAGAACTGCACATTTGTTAAAAAAAAAAAAAAGATTGACAACTCGAGAAAAGCAAAAGGCCAGCCTGTATGTAGTAAGGGATATCCAAATGGCCAGGAAACCTGTCCAAAAAAAAAAAAATAAATGCTCATCCTCATTAGTCATCAGGGAAGCACAAATTAAAAACATCGTAATTTACTGCTACACCCTTGCCAGAATACCCAAAATGACATGGTAGGTCACAGGATGGCAAATATATGGTGAAACTGAGACTCTCAAACACTACTGGTGAGAGTGTAAACTGGCACCCCCACTTTGGAAAACGCTTTGGCACGATCTATCAAAGGTGAATGTAAGTACACGCTGTAACCAGCGAGGTACATTCTTGATGAAATGGGGACATATGCACATGTGTGAGAGTATTTATAGCAGCATCATTTTCCAAACAGAAAAGGGGAGCAATCCGAATATTCATCGACAGGGGAATGGATCCGGTGTGAGTTTAACGGTGGAGTATGATACAGAAATGCCTGTGAATGAACTCTTAGTACACCCGGGGGATCTCATCATGTTGAGTGAAAGAAGCTAAACAGAAAAGAGTACATATTTTATGATTCTGCAGATGTAAAGTTTAAACAGAGATCAGAATCATTTCTGATATTAGAAGCCAGAAGGGTGGTCCTCTGAGCTGGAGAAAGGAGTGGCTGGAGGGGCACGAGGGGAGCTTCAGGGCCTCTTATGGTGATTTATTTATCTGAAAGAAAGTTACCCCAGTGTGCTCACTGTGAAAATTCATCCAGTTATCCCTTTTCTATGTTTATGTTCAATAAATTTGCTTATTTTTTTAATGCACATAGCTTATAGATACTAATCTTCAATAAGTCTATAAATACAGTTTTTCAGATGCAGAAAAAAGCCCTCAGAATCTTGCTTACCCCTGATGTACACAGGCTGGGACTCTTGCATTGTCCCAAAGTCCCTATCATTTTCCTGGCTCTTTCTTGAAGTCTCCAAAAGGAAACCTCACGTATATTTACAAAACTGTCAAACATTTCAACTTCTGCAAATACCAGAAAACTAGTTGTACAAAAAGTCAAAATCAAGGGGGAGGGTATAGCTTAGCGGTAGAGCACATGCTTAGCATGCATGAGGTCCTGGGTTCAAGCCCCAGAACGTCCATTAAAAATAAAGAAAGAGCCAGAAAGAGAAAGAAAAATGCCATATGCTATCACTTATATGTGGAATCTGAAAGAAAAAATAAAGGACATAAATGAACTACTTGTTATTTATAATCTTGATGATTGATTTCTTGAATATGTGTAAGCACATTTGACTGTCTTTTATGATTGTATTACTGCATTCTGTTGATTCTTATTCTGTGGTTGGCTTTATTCCTTTGATAACTAAGTTAAAAAGCTAAAGCACTCAACTGTTCTTAGAAAACAATAAACAGTACATATAAGTAAAGTTTAAAACGGTTTTATCTCACAATGAGATGTTCTTCCTAGAATAAACTTTGTTTACATAAAAAACTTAAAAGAAATAAACCTAATTAATTCCCCCTCTAAAAATAAGTCAAAATCAAAATCCAAGTTAGGCCTCAGCCAGGAGAACCTGTTATCAAAAATAAGACCCCGTTATCAAAAACAAGACCCCATACTGCAATTTGCTTTTTGAGTTTATCATGGACTTGTCCCCTTCCCAGCATCTATAAATCCACCTTATCCCCATCAACAGTTGTCTAATAATCTATTCTATAGCTTTTCAGCATTTTTCATAACAAATCTCCTTTCTAAGGGCATTGAAGTTATTTTCAACTATTTGCTTTTTTAAAAAATGTCCCAGTTAATATTTTAGCACATACATCCTTTCCATTTGATCATTCTTTTCATTAGAATAAATGATGTGAAGTTAAAATATTAAGCCAAAGGCACACAGGTGGATAAGGATTTGGACGTGTTTCCAATTTGTCTCCAGAAAGGCTGTGAGCATTCATCCCACCACAGTCTAGAAGAGCACCTTCTCTCCCACACCCTTGACAACACTGCTTATCATCAATCTTTTAAATCTTCGCCAAATCTGACGTATGAAAACAGTATCTTGTTGTTTTAATGATCATTTATTTGACTATAAGCAAGGTTGAGCCTACATTTATTTATCTGTCATTTGTAGTTCTTTTTTTGTCAAGTCTTCCCATTTTTGGTGAGGTCTACCTCTAATTTTCTTTTTAATGAGTTACAGTCAGTTTACAACGTTGTGTCAATTTCTGGTGTACAGCACAATTTTTCAGTCATACATGAATATACGCATATTCATTTTCATATTCTTTTTCACTGTGAGCTACTACAAGGTGACCTCTAACTTTTGAGTTGTTCATCCATGGTAAAGAGATCAACCATGTTTCTATCACAGATGAAGCAACTAATATTTCTCAGTTTGACATCTGAATTTACATTTTGTTTTGTGCTCTGTTATGTTGCACAGAAATTTTCCTGTCTTTGGTACCAAGGCTAAGAAACACTTTCTGTACCCCAAAGATTATAAAAATATTTTCCTCTGTTTCCTAGATAGGTTACACATAAACAGTAAAGCCAGAATTTGAACATGAGCTTATCTTACATCATAAAGTGTGTAACTCTTTGCTATATTGTTAGCAATAAGAGCAAGGATCTCTGGAGACTAAGAATATAGGTATCTTTAATTTATTTTTACTTCTTTATATTTTCACACATGTACAATAAGGCATGACGGTATAGTGGTTGAGAGAGGGGACGCTGGAGCCACAACTCTGTTACTTCTTAGCTGTGTGACTCTGGGAAAGTTACTTACCTTCTCTGTGCCTTGATTCACTTATTCATAAAGTGGGGGACATTATAGTACTTACCTTGTAAAATTATTGTGCAAACTCAGTGAATTAAGTGTTGGAACAGTGCCTGTTATATTATAAGCTCAAGATAAGTTCTTGTTTTAACAAACATATACTACTTTTATAACAAAAACAAACCAAAGTTATTTTTTAAATGAGAATATGCTGTAAGGGCAAGTAACTGAAAAGCCCATTAGCCTAGCCCCCTGGAGAGCTGTCCTGGGATCCCAGGGCAAACCCTCACTGCCCAGGCCTCACACTCAGCTCGGTCAGATCAAGCCCACAAGAGGACACAGAAGCCACACTCCCTGCCCCCAGCCCTGGCCCCTCGGTTTCCAAACCCCAGAGCTTTCTGATCCCAACTAGGTTTTTAGGTAAGGACCAAGTATTTGGAGGATGAAAAGAAAAAGGAAACATGTTTGAGTCATTCTTCAGATATCTCCTGAGTGCCCACTGTGTGTGATCTACCTGACCAGGTAACTGTTGTCATTTATGAGGACCTACTGTGTGCTGGCCATTTAATGAACATTAATTATCTCATTAAAAACTCACCCTCACCCCAGGAGGCAGGCATGCCTGTATCACCAAAGTTCAGAGAGCTAAGTGACTTTCCCCAAATCCCCAAAGGTGGTAAGTGGCAGGGCTGGCCTTGGCTAGAAGTGGCCTGGCCCCCCTGCACACTGCTGATTGGCTGCACTGTCCCTCCTGAGGGTCCCCTGAACTGAGTTAGAAGCAGCCACTGGAAGGACAAGCTTCGAAGGGAAAAGATAGGTCTGCCCCTGCTTTTCTTGAACACACACACGCTTCCTGGCCTCCTCTACAAAGTCACGTTATTTGGGAAGAAACTGGGGCCTTCAAGAAGGCCCTGCCTGGTAGGCTTTTAGGGCAGCCATCCAGCTTCCCGTCAGCCTCAGGCAGAGCACCCCCAAATGGCCACAGGGGAAGGCAAGGGATTCCGGGCTGCCCCTTGCCCTGACCAGGGATGCACCAAGTTCTGCGTTTCAGAGCCGAGCCCTGGATGCCAATCAGGGCGCATGTGCCCCGAAGCTTCCTCCTTGGTTCCCTCTTCACATGCCTCTGGGCAGCCTCAGCCCGCAAGAAGCTAAGGTTTGTTGCCTAATTACATCCTCAAGACTCTGAAGGGTCTTCACTACTCCCAAAGAGCCCCTTCCTCCCCCATCCTCCTCCAGGAAGCCCACCCGACCCCACACCTACAGGCAGCTTCCCCCAGGCAGGGCTGGCTGTCCCCTCCTGCATCCCAGCATCGCTCACATCTCAGGGCTGTGTTCAGGGCCTGTCTTGTCTCTTCCCCTAGTCCCCAGTCCCTTCTTCTGAAGCAGGAATGAGGCTGTCTTCACTTTGAATCCCCACAGCCTTCAGCCAAGGGCTGGGCTCACAGAAAGTGCTTAATAAATGTTGGTGACAAATGAATGAGTACAAAAATCTGAAATGAACACAGTTCATTTTACAGTTCTCTCCAAGGAACTGGTTGATGAAGTGCTTTGGATTCTGGTGGAAAGACTGGAAAATCTGTATTTGAGACTAAGTCCTGCCCTGACCAGCTTTAGTCCCTGGCTCTAAACAGATCACAAATAACCTTTCTGAACCTGAGTTTCCTCAGCTACAAATCCTGGTCAGGGCAGAGCAGCTCCACACTCCTCACAGGGGGAGGAAGAGGAGGAGGTGACAGCCCGGGGAAGTGCTCCGCGGGAAGAGGGGTCCTTAGTTTGGGTCTGTCATCCTCTGGGAGAGAGCTGCCCACCCTGCCCCCAGCGGGTCTCCTTTTCCCCCGCTGGTCCCAGGGGAAAGCTGTTTTCAGACTTCAGGGAGCTGGACACTCACAAAGAGGGCTTTGAAATCTCGAGGCCTCATCCTATCCTAGAAGCCTGTCTTCCTGCCCAGAACCCTCAGCTCCCTTCTGGAAGGTCTGGGGCAGGGGAAGGGCGTGAGACCATCCAGCTCGGGTGACAGGTGCCTGCCGGGGGACCTTTAAGTCCGGCCAGTGGCCTGCCAGCCATGTCCAAAGCTCTGAGGTCATTTCCCCTGATACCAGAGACTTGGCACCTGCTGCAATCCTTGGCGGATTAGGATGCCGGGAGCACCCCAGATCTGACGCCACCCGCCCTGGCGCCTGGCAGAGAGGCCTGGGAGGAGCGGACCGCCCTCCGCTGCCAAGAGCACAGGCCCTGCTGTGGGGACAGGTTCCACCAAGGCCAAGGGAGCTGCCAGCCTGTGCCCTGCAAGGCTGACCTTGGGCTCAAGGGCACCCATTGGCAAGGGACTGGTTGTGGAGACTTCAGAAGCTCTGAAGGGGTATCCAGCCTCACTCTCGCAGCCTCTTCACTGTTGATGCCACCAACTGTTGCTAAGAGATGGCAGGCGTCACAGATGCTGGCAGGAAGATTCCCCAGGGCCCTGCCGATGCCTGACCCCTGGCAGAGTCTGGGGCTCTGTCCATATCCTCGGCCTCTGCGGAGGCCAGAGGTCACTGCCAGGAGCCAGTGGCTTAGCTGAGAGATCACTTGCTTGGAGCATGCAGGCTGCACCTAGCAATCCTCAGAGAGGCAACAAGGGTGTCAGGAAGGACACGGGTCTGGACACTACTAACCTGTGTGTGATCTGGGTGGCTCCCTAGCTGGCAAGTCACACAACCTGTTTGAACTTGAGTTTCTTTCTCCATAAAATGAGGATAATTAGACAACATCAACTGATCCCCCAGAGGGATTGTTAGAATTAAAAGAGATGATGGCTGGAGAGTGCTCAGCAAGTTGTAAGACGGACTTCAGTGCCAGCCACTGTCATCCAAATAGAGAACTGGGTTTACGCACCCAGGGAAAGAAGACACACCATCCTCCACTGGGCCAAACTTGAGGTTTGCCAAGTCTTGTCTAGGGTGGGTTCTTATCCCATTTTGTTATAAACGTATGTGTCTATGTTATCAAATGAGATACAAAAATTATAAAAGAGAATTTTTAAATGATACATTGTATTAAATATAATTTCTATAACTGTATAAATAAAATCTATGACTAAGTGTATTGTTTCATAGGTAGTCTAGGAGATTATTCACAATGTGTTAATAACTACCTTATCAAGGGGGAGTTGTGAGTGGCTTTTAAGCTTATTCTTTTAGCTTATCTGTATTTTCTGTCTTTTCTGCAATGTTGGATTGCTTCCACACTTTTCTGTACAGTCAGACAGGGTGGCTGCCGCGCTAGAGAGGGGGCTCCTTCAACCCTAGAAGATTCACCTCGTCCAGACTTCTCCCCGGGAATGACCCAGGCCCTGTGGAGGTGTCCTCCCCAGGGCTGCTGTTTCCCAGTAAAACTCTTTTTCCAAAGAAATCTCACACAGAAGCCCAAGGTATACACAGGAAGGGGAGGCAGCCTGCACAGTGGAAGGGGCTCAGCCTCAGAAATCAGAGAGACCCGGGGCTGTGGGGCATCAGACAAACCCCCTGCCTATAGCTCTTTAGCTATAAAATGGGCTCCTAATACTTGCCCCACAGGGTGGCTGTGAGAATTCAGTGTCATCTCTTTGTAAGTATTGCTGGTCTCACAGCAAATGTACAAAATGTGTTAGCAATTGGTAAACAAAGTTTTTAAATAAAAAAATATAGGCAAGGGAGAGGGTAACAGCTGAGTGACAGAGCTGTGCTTAGCATAGCTGGTTCAATCCCCAGGACCTTGTTTAAAAAAAAAATATATATATATATATACATATATACATATATATACATATATATATATATATAGGCAGAATTGCTCTGGTTAAAGGGGTGTGGACCTTCCCTGTCCTCTGCAGTGGCCCTGAAGGGACATCCACGGAAGCTTGAGCTCCAAAGAGCAGAGCCGGGATGCCCTGTAGAGGTAGGGGCACTGAACTAGGGTCAGGAGGCAGTGCTCCCAGGCCAGGCTGGGCCACTAGCAAGATCATGGGTCATTGTATCTCTCTGTGCCCCTGTCTCATCTGCAAACCACAGGAGGAGATCTCAATGGGAAGTGTGAAAACTTTTGTTGGGCTTAGGGGCAGGATTTGGTGTGTCACAGAGATTGTTTCCTTCCAAATGGCCTTGTAGATGAAACAGCTGCTATATAATTCCCTGTTTAAAAATCCATTTTACGTATGTGTTATATGTTTGCATATAAACAGCAAGTATTTTTGCAGTTTTAAACTGCACGGTATTTTCTGGGATTGCAACTCCTATGTAAATCAAGATAAGATGCATTGTTTTGTGCATTACCTTACGAAGAGATTTCTGAAAATTGAACCACTGATGGCTCACAGTGTTTGATCCACCAAAACATCCACCACAAAATACCATACACACTTATGCTAATTCCACACATGGTCTAAACATCTATTTCATTAATTCTACTAGTGTAGTTTGGCCAGGGCAGTTCCCTGTTTGAAAGCCCATTTTTTCCTAAGCCTCAGAGGTTTTTTTCAATACAATTTTTACAGGTTATATTCCATTTACAGTTATTACAAAATACTGATATATTCCCTGTGTTGTACAATACATCCCTGTAGTCTCACACCCAACAGTGTGTCCCTCCCACTTCGCCACCGCCATATTCCCCCCAACCTCCCCACTGGTAACCACTAGTTTGTTCTTTCTGTAAGTCTGCTTCTTTTTGATCATATTCATTAGTTTGTTGTATTTTTTAAGATTCTACATATAAGTGATATTATAGGGTATTTGTCTTTCTCTGTCTGACTAATTTCGCTTAGCATAATGCCTTCCAAGTCCATCTGTGTTGCTGCAAATGGCAAAATTTCATTCTTTTATGGCTGAGTAGTATCCCATTGTATATATAGCCACCACATCTTCTTTACTCATCTGTTGATTGACACTTAAGTTGCTTCCATATCTTGGCAACTGTAAAAAAAAAAAAAAAAACTTCTACAAACATTGGTGCACATGTATCTTTCCAAATTAGTGTTTTTGTATTTTTCAGATATATAACCAAGACTGGAAGTGCTGGGTCATATGGTATCTCTGTTTTTAGTTTTTTGAGAAACCTCCATTACTGTTTTTCACAGAGGCTGACCCAATTTACATTCCTACCAACAGTGTACAAGGGTTCCCTTTTCTCCACATCCTCGCCAGCATTTGTTATTTGTGTTCTGTGTGATGACCGTCATTCTAACAGGTGTGAGGTGAAATCTCATTGTGGTTTTGATTTGCATTTCCCTGATGATTAGCGATGTTGAGCATCTTTTCACGTGCACGTTGGCCACCTGCATGTCCTCTTGGGAAAAATGTCTCTTCAGTTCTTCTGCCCATTTTTCAGTCAAATTGTTTGTTTTTTTGATGCTGAATTGCATGAGCTGTTTATACATGTTGGATATTAATCCCTTACTTGTCATATCGTTTGCAAATATCTTCTACGCTGTAGGTTGTCTTTTCATTTTGTCAGTGGTTTCCTTTCCTGTGCAAAAGCTTTTAAGGTTAATTAGGCCCTCTTTGTTTAGTTTTGTTTTTATTTCCTTTACTTTAGGAGATGGAGCTGGAGAAATACTGCTGTGATTTATGTCAGAGGGTTTTGCCTATGTTTTCCTCCAGGAGTTTTACAGTATCCAGTCTTACATTTAGGTCTTCAATCCATTTTGAGTTTTTTTTTTTTTTTTGTATATACTGTTAGACAATTTCTAATTTCAGTCTTTTACAGGTAGCTGTCCAGTTTTCCCAGCACCACTTATTGAGGAGACTGTCTTTTCTCCATTGTATATTCTTGCCTCCTTTGTTGTAAATTAATTGACTGTATGTGTGTGGGTTTATTTCTGGACTTTCTATCCTGTTCCATTGATCTATGTGTCTGTTTCATGCCACTTCCAGACTGTTTTGATTACTGTAGCTTTGTAGTATAGTCTGAAACCAGGGAGTGTGACTCTTCTGTTCTTCCACTACACACACAAGTGCAAGCAACTACTTCATTAATTCTACTAGCATAGTCTGGCCAGGGCATTCACCTGTTTCCAAGCCTATTATTTTAAGTTACTTTATTATAAAGTACTTTTCTTTTATATATGTAATACATGTAGGTCAGTTATGTATACATTTCAGAACAGGAAAAAGGGCTTTACAAAATATTTTTACCAAGAAAGGGATGTTGACAGGTGTATCAAATTGTGGGAAGAGGCTAGGAAAAGCAGCGTAGGTGTTGGGACTGTGGATTGGGAACTTCGGCTGACCGTAAACCACAGACTTCGCATGACTCCCACTCTGCCTTCCCTGGCTGTTGAGCAGAGTTCAGGAGCCCTCCTCCAGGACGGCCGGTGCTGGGGGCTGGGGAGGCTGAGTCAGATCCCACCGCGCTGCCCTGGAGCCATTCTCAGTCTCAGGCTCCCAATCCAAGTGGGATTTACCAGTTGAGAAAATCCCTGGTTAAACAACTCTGCACACAACACTGGGCATCTCCTGATGATATTCTCAGCACTGACAGCTGCCAGTCAGATGGACTCATCAACTCAAACTGAGGTAAGGGGCCGGGGTGTCTCAGGCAGCATCTGAAGGGCATCCCTAGGGTTCTGGTTGCCAGGGAAACCGCAGCAGCTGGAGCTGTGAGCTCGCAGGCTGCCAGGCACCCCACTAGGGCTCACACTCTAGGACAGAAGGTCTCAAAAGTTGGTCCCCACTCTGCAGCTTAAGGACAAATAAAAAATATGAAGCCAAAGTGTGTATATAAATGTAGAAGTTGTCGACTCTTTTCTTTGAAGCACTGTCCTTAAATCTGAGGTCTTGCTCTTCCTATTGTTTTTTGTATGAATATCATCTTGCCTTTATGAAATAACGATGATGGTAGAGGAGTTAGTGTATTTTCATAAACATGCTTTACATGGCAAGATAGTGAGCAACCCTCTTGGTTGGCCCCTCCATTTATTATCTCTCCTTCCTCCTCCTCTGTCCTCTCTTGTTTATTTTTTATCCTGTACTATGTTGAATTTTTTCCAACTTTATTAAGAAAAATTGATATACATCACTGTATAAGTTTAAAGCGTACAGCATGATGGTTTGATTTACATATATTGATTAGCACAGTAGGTTCAGCTAACATCCATCTTCTCATAGAGATACAATAAAAACTTTATTTTTTTATAACTCAGTTCAATTTTGTGCTGAGCCTCTGTTTTGCTGGGTGACAGAAGTTTCATCTCAGGCCACCTGGGGTATTTGCTTCTTTCCTCAGGGTCACCTCTAATCTCTGGTGGACTTACCGAGAGCTTGTTACCGGGGTCCCGTGTCCCATCTGTCCTCGGGACTGCTGTGGGGGACACTGTCTCCTCAGTGCTGTGGATCTAGGGCCTCTCCCAGTGGTGGGGTGACTGGCATCATTTTGATAGTTCCCCAGTCTTGGAAGCTGCCTGTGGCTCCAGTCCTCTCTTTGAGTCTTGCTGCCTCCCAGAACTCTTCCCAGGGAGTGGTACTGGGTGCTCTGGTCCTTGACTGGGAGTTTGAGGTCCAACCTGAGGCTGAGATGGGAGTCAAGGCCCCTCTCAGGCCCATCAGTATCTCCTGCAGGCCCTCCCCTTTGCCTCTCTCCCCTCCCCCAACCTAGGGACTCTCATCTGCCCTGGGGGAGGGGAGCTGGTCTTACTCATCATGAACCTGCCTCCATCTTTAAACACTGGCTTTATCCTTTCCATTTGTCTAAAGGCATAGGCTTTTGAAACTCAAAAGCCAGGAAAAGAATATTTTCCCCTCCGCTTTCACCACACCCTTCCCCTGAGGGGTCCAGCAAGTCTGGGCTTCGCTGCCAGAACGGGGTGAAAGGAGCCACGGGTGGGTCCGGATTCTTCTCTGTTGGAGCCCTGGGAGCCTCTTTGCACCGTCTGTGCCAGATACTTGCTTCTTCGTTGGTTTCATCTCTAATTATTAAAACAAAGCAAAACAAAGCAAAACAAAGCAAACCCTCTCCAGCCCTTTGCTGCAGCCCTTGCCCAGGGCAGTCTCTGGCAGGTTATCAGTGCTCTCTGTAGGTGGCCTCTCCGAGACCGAGCTGCTCTGCCATGGGTGACAGGTGATGGCGCCACAGGTGGTGGGTGATGGGCCATGGGCTTGCGTGTGGCAGATCTGTTGGGCCAGTTGGGAATTGGGAAACATGCAGGTCCACCACTGGTCCCTCTGACTCTCTCATTCCAGTGCTCAGAGACTTCTTTTCCTTGGCTTGTTTCTATACCCAGAGATGGGGAAAAGTTCTCTTGCTTGTGGTTATTGCTAAAAATGAAGCAATGTTTCAGGACTATTTTCTTAATATTAAAAAAAACATTTCCTCCAACCACCAACAAATATCTTAACCTCTAATTAGCTGTCTCTAGCAAAGTGACAGCTTCTTCTGTCTTCTTTTCTTTCAACCCAATTTCCAGAAACAGGAGCTGCCTTTCTTGGAGATTTAAGCATTTGTCCTCAAGAGACTGGGCTCTATTCCTGCCACTTAACACCCGCAAACTTTAGAGACGTATTTTGCCTACAGGGAGCCTCAGTTCCCTCACCTGTAAAGTGAGGATGCCTGTAGTACCTATCTCAAAGAACTGTTGCGAGGGTTAGATGAGTGAACACGTGTAAAATGCTCTAGACCCATGTCTGTCACACCGTCAGCTCTCAGTAAGTGTTGGCTTGGATTATGATCTGACCAAATTACCTCCTCGTGGCCCTTGGGAATTTACGGGGAAAATGGCATCAGGAATTCAAGGTTTCCTTCTAAAGGAAGACTACTATGCACAGGGAGGAAGTGAGAAAGGGAAATGCTGGAGATTTCAGGCCACGTGACATCATTTCAACTATAAATAGCAGCAGAGCCAGCAATTCCTCCATCGTCCTGCAAAACAAGGAGCTCCTTCCTTCGTGTCACTTGAAGGACAAATAGAGCCCCAGGCCCTCTCCCAACACAGACATAGGGAAGTAACTGGAGAACCATGAGCACCAACTGAGAGAGACCTAGGAGCTCCCTGAGGGGCCTGGCCTTGCCGCTCTGCTCCATCTGTGGCTGCCGCTGCCCCCCAGCCTCCCTCCTCAGCTCAGAGACTGGGAGCCCCACCACCAGCTCCCAGGTGAAGTCCCTCCTCAGCAGGGTCCTGGATAATCCTCAGTGTGGACTTCCATGATGGGCTACTTGGACAAGGGAGAAGCAGAGAAACATCTTTGTCCATGGATTTCAGAAGCATCCCTTAGGATTCCAGAGCTGGATGCATTCTCTGGAGCCCACTGGCTCCAGCCTCTGGCTTCTTCAGACAGCCCAGCTCTTAGCCACCCATGGCCAATCACCATCAGCACCGTCATCGTTAGCAGCAACACCATCATCATCACAATGTTTCTTTTGAGTATTTATTACAATCTGACACTTTTCTTAATGCCAGTGCCTCCTCATACTGGCACACCAAGGTCCCTGAGATTTCCCCCAAAATCCTGCCCAGAAGACCCCCTCCTCCAGGAGGCCTCTGTTGCTCTATGAAGCTGGCAGAGAAGGTCAGGCTACAAATATCTATTGAGCACCTACTATGTATCTGAAAAAGATACACTGAGTGGGTGCCATTAAACAACTAACTGCAAGTGTGAGGAGGGTAAGCAAAGGGGAAGTACAAGTATTCTCACCGTGGAGAGTCAGCCTCCTCCAGGGTCCTCTGGACCAGAGCCCAGGACGGTTGCTGAACATCTCACCAGTCAATTGCTCATCTTCTTGGCCGCTGTCCTATACCACCATGTGTGGCCCCCGCTCCCTCTGGCAGATGGATGGTTGAGTGATTTCATGATGACCGAGTTGGGAAGAGATTCTGGGGTGTGTCCAGGCTGTAAGCTCACTGAGGACAGGAAATACCTCATCCCTGCACCTTGGTGCCAGCGTGGACACTGAGGAACAAATGTAGCTCAGCAAAGGAAATGATCGACAAAGTGAAAAGGCAGCCTACTGACTGGGAGAAAGTATCTGCAAATGATAAGGGGTTAATACCCCAAATATATAAGGAACCCATACAACTCAATAGCAAAAACACATACAATTCAATTTTAAAATGGGCAGAAGATCTGAATAGACATTTTTTCAAAGAAGATGTACAGATGGGCAACAGGCACACAAATAGATGCTCAACATCACTAATGATCAGAGAAATGCAAATCAAAACCACAATGAGCTATCACCTCACACCTGTTAGAATGACTGTTATCAAAAAGAACAGAGATAAGTGCTGGTGAGGGTGTGGAGAAAAGAAAACCCTCGTGCTCTGTTGGTGGGAATGTAAATTGGTGCAATCACTATGGAAAACAGTACGGAGGGTCCTCAAAAACTTAAAAATAGAACTACCATTTGATCCAGCAACTCCACTTCTGGGTATTTATCTAAAGGAAATGAAAACACTAACTCAAAAGGGTATTTGCACTCCCATGTTCATAGCAGCATTATTCACAAAAGCCAGGATATGGAAACAGCCTAAGTGTCCATCATGGAAAAACAGATTTTTAAAATGTGACATATATATATATAAGAGAAGGAAATCTTGCCATATGTAACAACATGAATGGACCTTGAGTGGACCATTCATGTTGTTAGCATAATGGGCCTTACCATTATGCTAAGTGAAGTAAGTCAGAGAAAGACGAATACCATATGATCTCACTTATATGTGGAATCTAAAAAAATAAACAACAAAGAAGCTCATAGATACAGAGAAGTGATTGGTGTTTGCCAGAGGACTGAAGTGGGGACGGGGAGAAGACGTGGGTAAAGGGGGTCAAAAGGTACAAAATTCCAGTTATAAAATAAATAAGTCATGGGGATGCAATGTACAGCATGGTGAGTATAGTTAAGAGTACTTTATCGTATATTTGAAATTTGCTGAGAGTAGCTCTTAAAAGTTCTCATCGCAAGAAAAAGAATTTGTAACTATGTAGGGTGACAGACGTTAACTACACTTAACTGTGGTGACCATTTTGCAATGCATACAGATATCGAACCACTATATGGTACACTTGAGACTAATATAATGTTATGTCAATTATACCTCAATTTTTTAAAAGACCATGAAATGATTTTTCAAACAGGAATAAATATGGAGTGAATTAACGCAGGAAGAAGGAAACCTTCATTATTGCATCTTATAAGGCAACATTGTAGGGGATTTGAGCTAGTTTCCATTCTTCCCTGTCCAATACGTGCCTCAGGGCGTGGCCCATAGTAAACAATACTATTTGTGGAATGAATAAATGGATGCATAACTGAAAAAGTATAACGCTGGTATCTATCAGAGTAACAGTTTAGTGTATAGTATGCACACTATAAATGTTTGACAAACATATAAATAAAATTATTAACAGTGTGCATACTCCTTAGAAAACAACCCGAATTATTTCCCCCACTATCCTCTATTAGTAAGTACTGGTAACACATAATTGTTTACTCCCTTTTCTGGAATTTTTAGCAAATTAAAAAACACCCACTGGGAGAAAGATGGGCTGTGTCTACCTAAAAATCTCTCCTTGTGAGCATCCAAATAGACGGTGGAGCCTGCCAGTTGCCTCCCGCTGGGGGAGGGGCTGCCACAGAGTCAGGGGGTGGGGGCCAGGGTGGAGAAGGGGACTCACTGGGCCAGCCGGCCTGCTCAGGAAAGTACAGCTATCTCAGCCATCGTCTCTCCCAAGATTCACCTTCAGTATCCGATTTCCATATGATTTTACGCCATGCAAGGTAAATATTAGTACAAGTACTTCTCTGCAAAAAGAAGCCATTTGATCCAATGCAATGTGGTTCATGGTGATGGATGATGTTTGGACAAGCTGACTTTGCACAAAGACAACATTTATGGGACGCTCAGAGCAGCCTCCTCTGCTTGAATGAAGCCATCCCACCTCTGCTCAGCTCCATCAAAGGAACTCAGAGACAGAAATCAGAGGCAGAGAAGTGCCCATCTTTACGAAACTTGGAAGTTGAATGACCAATGTTGAGAGCAGACTCCTGGCTGAGTGACCCTGGGGGCTTTGCCATCATCCATCCGATTCTCCAAGGTGGGTCACTCAGAGTTCACGTCCGTTGTCTCCTCACAAGGGCTGAGCAGGGGAAGATCTTTCTTTACCACCTTCTCAGGAACCTCTTCCTCCCTCCTCCTTCCTCTCCTGCTAGGGATGTTCACTTAAAACAAACCAACAACTGAAAGATCAAGAAAGGTGTGACCACGTGAATATGTGAAGGGGGGGCCTTGCTTTCTACTCCACCTGTTCACGGGGGAAGGAGAGGGAGGGGTCCCACGCTCTGCCCACCACTCTCCCCGAGCTGTTCGCAACCATCACATCTGAGGTCTGGGAGCACAAAGGGGCTGCCCAGGGAGTGAGCTCTGGTTGCTTCCTACCCACCTCCTCTACTCTGCCCCAGCCTAGCAGACTCTCCCCGATGTGTCCAGCCACCAGGGAGTGACCTGGTGAAGACCTGAAATACTCTCCCTGAAACACCACCACCCTCATCCACTTCAGCTCTTCCCTCCGTGATTCTCACAGTTTCTCCTGGGCCCACAGGCAACTGCACTAATTTTTAAATTGGCTCTATTAAGGCATAATTTCCATTAAAATTCAGCTGTTTTAAGTGTATAGCTTGAAGTTTGATAAATGCAAACAGTATGAAACTATCACTATAATCATGATACCTAGAATGTTTTCATCACCTGAAAAGTTCCCTCATGCCCCTTGGCAGTCACTCCCCTCCCCTCCCTCCTGATGGGCGGCCACCACGGATCTGCTGTTGACCCCTATTGTTTTGCCTTTTTGAAGTTTCATACAGAAGGACTCATACAGTACCAGGGTTTGGGGGTGGTTTCTGAACCTTTTGAGGTTCATCCAAGTTGTGACATATATTAATAGTTCATTCTTACCATACACTTAAAAATGGTTAAGATGATAAATTTTATGTGTACTTTACCACAATAAAAAATAAAAATAAATCTCTGCTGTCTCAGAAATGTAAACATAGTTATCTGACAGAGCCCCTTAGAAGTTATGTAGCATACAGTTAATGTTTACTCTCTCGAGTTAATGTTTTACATCATGATGACTAGCACATCATGCTGATTTCTAAAAACCTTGTAGCCACTCTATCATCCCAGGTATAGAACAGCCTTGAAATGATAAAATACAGTGATGGTGAAGAGATGGGTGCTTGCTGGGGTTACGGCTGGGGGAGAGTCTCTTAGAGGTGATGGAGGAGTTCTGTACCCTGATTGTGGGGTGGTTACATGAAAATATACATGAGATGAAATGTTAGTATCCTCCCCCATAAAAAATCAGCATGTGTCAAAATGTAAAATCCAAATTAGGTCTGTAGTTAATAGCATTGTATCGGTGTCAATTTCCCAGTTTTGATCTTTGTGCTGGGGTTATGTCAATATTGTCTTTGGGGTAAACAGTGTCAGGGACAAGGAAACTTTGTACTATTTCTGCAACTTGCATGTGAGTCTCAAATCATTTCAAAATAAAAAGACAAAAAAAAGTATCCCCTCAAAAATTAGTTCATTCTTTTTTATTGCTATGAATGGATTCCCCTTAATTTGCTTATCCCTTCACCAGCTGAAGCACACTGGACTGTTTCTAGTTTTGGGGTCCTACGAATGAAGCTGCTGTGAACATTTGGGTACAAGCTGTACTATTTTTTATTTAATATTTTTCTTTACATTTTTAAAATTAAAATGACTGTAAAGTGAAACTTACATCACTACCATAAATGTAAAACTTTTATCATGGACCATAAGTCAACCAAAGATATGAAAAAAGGGTAATAAAAAAAAGTTATTAAAGTCTAGCTAGAGCTGGCTGCCTGCTGTCTTGGATTCCTTTCGATTTGTGTGCAAGTGCTTTGGGAGGGCTCTTGGTGAAGGAGGAAGGAGGCAGAAGGAGGCTACCCAAGGGTGTGGGTTCAGCCAAAGTCTGGCCTCAGCCCTCTCCTGGAAGCTCTGGAACATGAGTGGCACCACAGCTCTGACCCACCCTGATGACTGATACTGGGCCCTGCCTCCTGCATCCATCAGTTATGGACTGCAGATGGCCCCTGGGTGATGGTATCGCCTCTCACCTATTTCCAGGTGAGGCAACTCAGAAGAGAAGGGTGTAAACTGTTAGCAGCCAACACTCACAGCAGCTGGGAAGTGAATGTTATCTGGGTCAAGGGGATCTGAGCCGGCCGACGTAATCTATTACACCACCAACTGGAAGAGGAGAGATGAGCACGGGTCAGAGAGACGTTAAAGATCTGTTCACACCACCTTAGTGCTAGCAGACGATAGGAAAGAGAATTGAAAGAGATCAGCTTTCTCACTCACAGGTACACTGTTCCTCAATGCCCCACCAGGTCTGTGTGCTGCCTCCCTCAGCTCCAGTACCTCTCCCACGCTTTGGGACACACTACTGAAAGGCTTTGAACGGGGTCTAGCCCCTGGCTGCCTGTTTAGTTCCCCTGCTCCCTCAGTGCTTTCCTGCAACCTAGCGGTTTGATCCGGCAACCTTGGCTTGTTGGAGACCCTGCCCGTTATTTGCCCCCAGGTCCATTCTCTGCCTGTCCACTGTTCTATATTACAGGAAGCTACACTTGCCAGGCTCCCTCACCAGGTGGCTTCCAGATAGCTTTGCCCAGTGGGAGAAACTGGCAAGAGACTAGAGTACAGGAGGAGGAGAGAAGACGGGCATTTCTCCCCTCTTGCTCAGCCTCCGGTGGATGTGTCTAAGACAGTGGATGTGTCTAAGACAGTGGATGTGTCTCCTCGATGGCTCTAGCTCTCACAGGACAGCCCCCATGGGTCCAGCTCCTGCAGGACATCCCTCGTCTCCACGTGGCCAGCTCCCACAGGAGCCCTGGCCTGGTCTAGCTTCTGCCAGCCCACCCTGGCTCTGGCTGGGCTCTCACGCCTCAGCCCTGGGGCAAGAGGTTTCTGCTCTTGCTAAGCTATGTTCGCTTCCATTTTCTATACAACCAGTTCCTGGTATTAAATTCCCTCTGTTGAAAGCTCTACAGTCGTTTCTGGACTCTAACCGATACAGAGAAGCACTGTGACAGTTGTGAGCGAACCAAGTGTTTACAAAGTTGCCAGTCAGAAGTTCTGCACAAATCAATCAGATGCAAAGGTCTCTGGGCTGCATAAGTCACCCCAGGCCAAGGCCCCAGCTTTATCCACTTGAAAACCCAGACAGAATATGGAAGGAGGAGGAGGAGGGGTAACCCAGAGTTCCCGTGCCTCTAGAAATCCACTGTGTGTTAACAGTCCCGTCCTCGACCTCACTCGTCCCCCTGCATCTTCCTCTCGGGGCACTGCTAGCCCTTCCTGGCTTGCTTGGTAAGCAGGACTAACTCCTTCCTGCTGGCTCTTCAAAAGCAGTGTTTCTCATCTGTCCGGTGGGGCCTCTTATTAACAACCAGGATGTAAGGAAAGAGAGATCACACTGTGGGACTTAATTTAGAGCCACTTAAACAGGTGGTTTTATGACACCTACTTCCCTCTGTTAGATCTGAACGGTGCCACTGAGAATTTAAAGGCCTGCAAACAGCTCCTACTTTGTTCTTCTTTTTTTTTTTTTTTTTTTTTTTGGCTTGTTTTGTTTTGTTTTTTTGTAGGGGGAGGTAATTAGGCTCATTTATTTATGTATGTTTTTAAACGGAGGCACTGGAGATTGAACTTAGGACCTCGTGCATGCTAAGCACGCACTCTACCACTGAGCCATACCCACCCCCTACACAGCTCCTACTTTCAACCGCAAGAGGAAATTACCCTCCAGGTGGGACTGTCAAGGAAGGAGGCCATCTGTCCATGGAGGGCACGGTCCAGGCCCGATTTCAACGCTTTGCCTAGGACTCTGCTGTCAATTTCTCCTTGGAAGTGGCCATGATTAGAGAGAAGGCCAGAAAGGAGGTGGAGGGAGGCGAGCCAAGGAGCAGAGTGGCCTGGCAGTGAAGCAGCCACAAGGGCTGGGGACACTTCTCCCCTGGGGCATCTTAAGATTTCACCAGGCTCCCTGGCTGGAAGACATTCCAAGCCAGGTGCCCACGAGGGCCACCAGAAAGCAGGACCTGCTCCAAACCCTCAGAACCTTCTCATTGTGACATATTACATCTTTAAAAAGAAAAAATAATAACACTAGAGGTTTGTCACTGTTTATGGATTATCCACCAAGTCTGGGCAAAGACAACCACCACGGATTCAGATCCTGCCAGTGACCCTCTCTTCCTGGGGCCTGGTTTGCCAAAGAGCCTGGCTGATCAGATGATGGCAGAGGCTCTGCTGACCAGGGAAGCTGCAGTATTGTTGCAAGCAGGGCTTACCAAATGGCGAAATGCAGAGAACAGGTCCAGAAGCAGGTTTTGGCAGCACAGAAACAAGCGACTGACTAAAGCTGGGTCTTCTTCCTCTTTTTATGTTTGGGAACATTCACAGACTGCTTAGTGTGTCTGGCACCAGGCTGGGCCCGTCTCATGCCTGAGCCCATCTGATCTTCACGGCAGCCCCCAGGGTCAGTGGCTCCTCACTCATGAGGAAAAGTAAGTAAGCAAGGGAAGGAGGGAGGTGAAGTAACATGCCCAGGTCACACAGCTGCCTGTGGCTTGTGTTGCAAGAGCAATGTTTAGACTCTGCAATTTAGGAGGCAAAATAAACACCTGGGGAGGCAAGGGTCCGCTTGAGAGTGAGGCAGAGGGGAGAGTTCCAGCCTGGGGATGGTGGAATCGTGCTAACATGAAAGTTGGACCAAAAAAAAAAAAAAAAAAAAAAGAAAGTTGGACCAAAATAGCCAAATGAGAAATGGAGAAAGGAGGGAACCAACTGGGTGTGGGTCTATGAGACAGATGATCAGTGTGTTTGGAAGTAAAAGCAGTGTCCCCCTTTCATCTGGACTGTTTGCCCTGAAAGCTTTGCCTGGAGTTTGTCTTCACTTCAACTTTGTCCCTGGAAGCCTTATGTCTTGTTTACTGCCGACGTGTTGGACCGCCCACTGTGCACTGGGGCTTACTGAGTGCTGTGGAGGACACAGATATCAATGAGACAGGATCCCTGCCCTGGAGAAGCCCACAGGGTAAAGAGAAGAGGGACATGTATCCAGATAGAAATGACCAAGAAATGCCTGATGAGAGGAGTGAGCAAATGGTGTGAGACACAGAAAGGAGGGCAATCAGGGAGGACTTCTCAGAGGAAGCAGTCTTTGCAGTAGACCCAGAAGATGGCCTCGGCTTGCAATTCTTGAATTGAGGGGAAAGGCTAGCTCAGGCTGAGGACAAAGCCTGAAGACTAAGGAGCAGAGGAGGAAAGGGCAGGGAATGGCCAGAACGGGTGAGAAGCCAGAGGCAGCTGGAGCGTGAGCTGTCGGGGCTGGTGCAGGAATGATGAGCCTGGGAAGGTCACATGGGCCGAGGGATGAAAGGCCTTGACTACTTACTAGGACACACTCAGTGCTTTACACGGTCATCCCTGACCCTCAGAACACTCCAGGGCTCCAGGGCAGGGATCAGCCTCCCTGCTTCCAGATGGGGAAACCAGGGGTTGTAGCAGTTCTTACTCCACATGTCCTTCCTTCTCCACCATTAGCAAGAGGTCTTCCTTGGAGGCCCCTCTCTTCCCTTGAGGACGACCTATTCCATCCACAAGGTCCTGGTGGCAACACATCAAGTTGCCATTTCTCCAAGGGAAATGCTGCTCCCGGAAGCGTGGTGAAGTGTGCGGAGCACTGGATGGGGAGACGCAACACCTGGGCTCCACTCTGCACCCCGCCACCAACCCGTGGACCTTGTGCAAGCCACTTCCTCCCTCTGGGTCTTGGCTTCCTCATCTCTAAGGTGAGGAATTGAACTAAAGGTCTAACAACTCCTTGACTCTCTCAGTGGTGAAATGGGGCCCAGGTACAAAATCAGGTCCCCAACGTCCAACAAGGGAGAAAAAGAAGTGAAATGAAAGGGGCAGTGTTGAGAGGGCACCTGGGGACAGTCTACTCCGGAAGCAGCCAGCCTCAAAGTCAGCTTGAGGGGGAGAGCAGGGCCTCACAGAAGACCTGAAGTGTGAGCGGCCCTGGGAAGGAAGGATGGGCACTGAGGCCAGTGGGATGGGGCAGGATGGGCTTTCCAGGCAGGAAGAGTTGTGTGGACAAACACAGAGAGGGAGGCGACAACGTGGGGCCTCAGGCAAGTGCAAAGGTGGAGACTGAGCCCTGGAAGAGGGAGAAGTTCTGTCCCTGGGGATGGGGCTGCCTGCCGGAACTACTGGTGGCCGCCCACCAAGGGCAGCGTACATACCTGCCGGCACTGCTTAAAGATCCGCGAACAGGCGTGGTCTCTCCCTGTGGTCCTCACCTCCCGTGAGTGACAAGGCAGAGGTGACTCACCACAGACTGCTTCCTACTTGGGAGCTGCAGTAGAAAACAGAGCGGGTATCCTCTCACAGGGCATCACAGGGCACTCGCCAGGTGCAACATTACAGAAACAGGACACCTGTTCGCCTGAGCTGGAGCCTGAGTGCACATAGCATTAAAGCCATTATCTGAGCCAAACAGAACAAAAGATGAGGCAGCGTTGGATTCAGGGCTAAGGGCTGTCTCTCAGGGACCTCTCCTCCAGACCAGGCATGTAGAAGCATTCAATTAATACTTTAAACTTTTTTATATATGTCCCAGCCCCCCACCCCCCAATAAGACAGACAGCTTTATGAGAGTAAAGACAATATCTTTGCCATCTTTATAGTCCCCTCAACCTTTGGCCCCCTGCTTTGAAGAAACCCAGAATGGATTCCACCTCCAGCGGAGCTTCTTCCTGCTGTGTGACTTTCACAAGTCACTCACCCTCTCTGATTCTGAAGACTAGGAATAATTACACCCAGGCCAGACAGAATGATTGAGGGAGCATTATTATTAGAAGGATTATTGAAGCTATTGCTGCAAAGAGACTCCCACTCCATGGGCCGTCCATTGGTGGCAGCTGTTGTGACTCCTGTTGTGATCTTGAATGCATGAGAAAGTAAGATGCTTGCCCTCTCTGACCCTCAGAATTCTTCACCTATAAACCAAGCTGCCCAACTAGTTCTCCTTGCTTCTTCACGGAACATCTAAGTGACCAGTGCTTCCTGTAAGAGGGGTCTCCCTGCTCCTGGCTTCCCAAAATATCCCTTCCTTTGGGACCCGTAGAAGTGATAGAAACCTGGTGGACCTCAGTTCTGAGACCCTAAGACTTAGAGCAGAAGTTCATGGGTCCTTCCAGGGATCGGCCTCAGGAGTGACCCAGGAGCCTCCCAAATTTGATTTAAAACATGCTGTGAGAGGACATTTTCAAGGAAGAAGGTCCATATTAATTGCTGTTTTAATTCACAGAATCAGATGACTATCCTTAAGGGTCCTTGAGGGTTTGAAGGGGGAGGTAATTAGGTTTATTTATTTATTTCATGGAAGCACTGGGGATTGAACCCAGGACCTCGTGCATGCTAGGCATGCACTCTACAACTGACCTATACCCTCTCCTGGTCCTTGAGGGTTTGGATTGTGTCTCCAATGCCCAGCACAGGGAAGATGTTTTTAGAGTGAAATTAATGGACATTTGTGAATTGATCTTGTTCCCCAGAGGTGTGTTTTTTTGCCAGGTATGAAACAGATCTGAATTTAAGGTGACTATGTTCAATTGCATGGCAACCCTCAATAATTTGAGATTACAACATCTTATTGTTTTAATTTTAATTTTTAATTTAAAAGTTTTTTCAGGGGGCTGGTAATTAGGTTTGCTTGTTATTTGTTTATTTCTTAATGCAGGTACCAGGGATTGAGCTCAGGACTTTATGCATGCTAAGCACACACTCTACCACAGAGCTATACCCTCCCCTCTTGTTTGTCAAGTTTTATGCAAGTTCCCATAGTTCATGTTCCCCACACCCAGAGCTCCTACAAATGCTGGTGGGTATAAACTGTTTTTTAAAACATAAACATAAAATATATTAGTGTTAATTTTGCTTGGTGCATCTTTAAAACTCTCCCAGCACCCTTAAAAAATTGTTGATGCTTCCCCCTAAGGTATTGAAAAACCAAGATGTGGAAATTCCACCCCCAATCCAGGAAATAAAGAAGATTAAGAGGCATCAAAGGAATATCTCCTAGGCCAAGGCACAAGATAAAATCCCAGAAGAAGAAATAGGTGATAAGGAGATAGGTAATTTATCTGAGGAAATAGTTTAAAGCAATGATGGTGAAGATGTTCAGAGAACTCAAGAGGAGTATAGATGCACAGAGTGAAGTTTTTAGCAAAGAGTTGGGAAATATAAGAACACCCAAACAGAGTTGAAGAATAAAATCAGTGAAATGAACAATACACTAGAAGGAACCAAGAATAGACTAAATGAGGCAGAAGAATGGATCAGTGAGCTAGAAGACAGATTAGTGGAAATCACTACTTCAGAACAGAAAAAAGAATAAAAAGGAATGAGGACAGTTTAAGAGAACTCTGGGACAACATGAAGTGCTCTGATATTCACATTATAGGGTTCCCAGAAAGAGAAGAGAGAGAGGAAGGACCTGAGAAAATTTTGGGAGAAATAATAACTGACAAATTCCCCAACTTGGGAAAGGAAACAGTCACCCAAGTCCTGGAAGTGCAGACAGTACCACACAGAATCAACCCAAAGAGGAACACACCAAGGCACATAGTTACCAAATTGACAATTAAGGAGAAGGAGAAAATATAAAAATTAGCAAGAGAAAAGCAACAAATAACATACAAGGGAGCTCCCATAAGGTTATCAGCTGATCTTTCAGCAGCATCTCTACAGGCCAGAAGGGAGTGGCACGATACGTTTAAAGTGATGCAAGGGGGAAACTTAGAACCAAGAACACTCTATCCAGCAAGGCTCTTGTTCAGACTTGATGGAGAAATCAAAAGATTCACAGCTAAACAAAAGCTAAAAGATTTCAGCACCACCAAACCAGCTTTACAACAAATGTTAAAGGAACTTCTCTAGTCATCAAACCATAAGAAAAGAGAACAAAAAGAAGAAAGAGGGAAAAAAGAGACCTACAAAAGATTGCTTTGGCTGTTCAGGGTCTTTTGTGGTTCCTTATAAATTTTGGAATTGTTTGCTCTAGTTCTGTGAGGAATGTCTTGAGTGTATTGATGGGGGTTGCATTGGATCTGTGGATTGCTTTGGGTAGTGTGGCCATTTTGATAGTGTTGATTCTTCCAATCCAAGAGCACAAGAAATCTTTCCATTTCCTTGTGTCATTTTGATTTTCAGAGTATAGGTAACCTCCTTAGTTAAGTTTATTTCTAAGTATTTTGTTGTTTTTAATGTAATGGAAATGTCTCTGCCAGTTATAAAATTCTGGTTTTTGAAGTTAAAAAAAAAAAGTGAATGAAGGGCCACAAATGGCAAAATATCCTTCTTTTTTATGGGTGAGTTGTATTCCATTACATATATATATGTATACATGTACATATGTGTGTGTGTATATATATTTTATATATATATATTTTTGCATCTCCATTATCTATTCAACTATTGATATGCACTTAGGATGCTTCCATATCTTGGCAATTATAAATAATGTTGCTGTTAATAGCAGGGTGTATGTATTTTTTGAATTAATTCTTATTTTGTGGTTGGCTTTATTCTTTGATAACTATGTAAGTTTAAAAAGCTAAATCTCTAAACGTTCTTAGAAACAATGAACAGTACATATATGTAGATTAAAAGATATATGTGCATTAAAAAAAATGATCTATCAAGCCATGAAAGCCATAGAAGAAACTTAAAAGACATATTACTAAATGAAAGAAGCCAGTCCGAACGAAAGGGCTACAAACTGTATGATTCCAACCAAATGACATTCTGGAAAAGGCACAGCTACAGAAACAATAAAAAATCGTGGTTTCCAGGGGTTTGAGGAGAGGGAGGGAGGAATGAATAGGTGGAGCACAAGGGATTTTTAGGGCAATGAAATTATTCTGTATGATACTATAGTGGCTACATGTCATTATACATTTGTCAAAACCCATAGAATGTACAACATCAAGAGTAAACCCTAATGTAAACTATGAAAAAAAAAAAAAAGAACTAATTCCTGGTCAAACTAATGCCAAAGGTTTGGAAGAAAAGTAGAAACTATCAGCGGAGTCACAGAAGGAAAGGTCAGTCAGTTCATAAAAAAACAGAAACCAACAACAAAAACAATTATAAAAATGGTAGAATGCATTGAACTGGAATTTATATCATGGAAGCATTTCAAAGAGAAAGAGAGACTGACTGTGTCAAATGAAGCCAATAAAGAAGTGTGAATTGAGAAATCTTTTTTTCCTGTGATAAACTTGTTCTAAAATGGGATTGTGAGGGAGACACAACTCTGCACATTTAAACACACACACAAAAACTAAAGAATTTTGTATTTAAATGAGTGAATTTATGGCATGTAAATTATGCCTAAAGAAATCTCTTTCAAAATCTTTCTTTCAAAATCTCTTTCAAAAGAGTATTTAGCACAGATCTACCCATTAGAGCTGCTCCCAGGTATGCGTCCCACAGGATAAATGAAAACAGATATTTAGAAAATAGATGCATGTATATATATACAAAAATATTTATTCATAATAACCCACACTTGAACTAACCCAAATGTCCATTATTAAGAGAATGGATTAATATTTTGTGATATAATCTTACAAGGTCAAATTATTCAGCCCTACAAACAGAATGAATGGCATATTCAAATAAAAACATGTAGCTCTAAAAACAACACTTAGAGCAAAAGAGACAGATATCAAAGTATTCATTGTGATTTTTTTGTTCATTTTCATCAAGTTCAGCCACCATCAGACTGATGGATGCATGTCGTGAGAGAGTGTGTATTTCTACTGAAATGTGATGGAGGGCATATATTCTGTGTTAACGGATGTGATTCAAACATATGGTTCATACACTGACTTTTCTGATACTGTTGAGGGTTAGGAATTTGAAAGATTTGTGAAATCATAAACTTTACATTGGCACATTTCACTTTATTTTTTATGGTATACAAATACAAACAAACAAAAAAAAGAGGTCAGAAAAAATTGCCATTAGACAATAATGGAGAAAATGACATTTTAGTTACAACCCTCTCCTCTGACAGCCACGCCTCCTCCCCACTGACACTGACCAGATAACTGACCAATCCAGGACGTCAGTTGGGTTCCAGGTGGAATGTTGGGGTGTCCTCTGGGGCTTGTTGTGGCTGGTGGATCCATGGTAACTGGGCAGAGCCCTGGGTGGGTTAGTGCCATGGAGGGCCTCCTGTCCTCTGTGGAGCTTGGCTTTGGGCTGATCCTTAGGAAGCTGAGTGTGGTCCTGGTTTTGCTGCTGTTCAGTGGCCTATGTTCTCAGTTCAAGTTCCAGAGCCTCCACTGGGAGACAGCGTTGAGTCTGCCTGTCCTCACCTTATTGCTGGGTATTTTATTTACTTTCAGACTTATTCAGTCTGTTAGAAGCGAACTTAACAGAAGACATAAAAAGCAACTGGCAAAAGCACTGGGTTCACAGACTGATAAGAAATGCCACCTCATTGACCAGCTTCGTGTGGCTAAAAAGGAGTATGCCAAGATGGAGACAACTGTAAAGAATGCCAAGCTACAGGAGCCAGTAAATATACCCAGCCTCGCTGACACTTACACAAAGTTGATGACAGTCAACCTGAGCTCGAGGAAGGAAATCGATTTTCTCATCCAAGAACTGAGAAAAGAGAGATCCCTGCAGTCTATTCAAGAAGAGATGGAGGAGACGCTAAAAGTGCTCAAGTTCCTGGAAGAGGTCACGAGAATCAGCACATCACAAGGGGCTTTTACACACCAGCCAGGGGACCGAGCACCAAGTCCTGATGGTCCCTTTCCCAGGAGTGGGCCCTCGTCTTAAAGCTGTGCTGTTCCCTCCCCTCCACTCAGGCCTCCCAAACTGCCAAGCTGCATTCACTCACTCAGTCAGATCCCCACCTGAGCTGCACTGAGGCCAGTGGAGGGAGGGCAAGCCCCTCCTTTGGACAAGAGTTCCTCCAGCTTTACCAGTGAGCACAGCAGTGAACTCCTTCATGGTCAATATCCCTCATCTAAAATATACTGGAACTCCCAGAACACACCACAAAGCATGGGGTTTTTTTAATACTCAGCAAATGTTTGGATGATCTCTTGTTATTTGTGAAAGAAATGCTGTAATTGAGACTGATCTTCTACTTAATTTGAATCTATATTAAACCTCATTTCTCAAGACAACTTGGATAACTATTATTTATCAGCAATGTAATTGAAGTGTATATATAGTTATTCTGTGTACAAATATTGTATTATAATTTGAGAATGTATGCAATTTGTCAGTATAAACTTTTAGATAGTCATAGCATTTACTTCTAGAGTTTAATTCTGAAGTCTTAAGTTTAAGTCAGAGTCTTTTTTTACCTGAGTATGTATAGTTTTTAAAAAAACAGATGAAATTTTTTAAGATGCAGTTAAATTGCACTCTTAAAAGAAACTTTTATCATTTAATTTTTATATTCTGCTATAGCAATACCCATAAGAAAACAATAAATTTGATAAATTTTAAAAAAAAGGTTAAGAAAAAAGGCCCTGTGCCATAGGAACTTTTCAAAGCCAAAAAAATCCTTTAACCCTACAGTGGGCCTTAGTGACATTGTTTGGTAGCAAGAGCAAAGAGTTATCCAGCCTGAAACATCAAAAGTCCTTTCTCAGCCCCGCTTCAGCCCTCGTGGATTGTATCACGCAATTTAGCATTTATTTATTATATTGGTTTAAAGCTTTATATTGTTAAAATAATAGATGAAGAGTGTCTTCCATGGGGTGGGGGCCTTGCTCCCCACTTCAGAAGCAATCTCTTTAACCACTAGTGATTTCAGTTCTTCAGGTGGTTAATTCCACCTTTGAGGACATCTATGGACTCACACTGTGACACATGAGGACCTGACTCCCTCACACTGCCTACTCCCCACCCTCCCCCACGCTGGTCCTCTCAAGGTTCAGTAGTTCTAGAATCCACTTTTCTTCTAGCCATCTGTTGCCTGAGTCAATTTAAATATTCAGAACTTACTTTCTTTTCCATCAACCTGACATACTCCCTAACTTCTCTCTCACTTTGTAAGATAAAGATCTCAAAACTCTTTACCATTTTTTTATTCCCCCTCCCTCACCTTTCACACTTTATCTTTTATCAGCTACACTTAAAAGAAAAAAACAAACAAAACTTTTCTTTTAGTGCAACATAAAGAAAAGTGCACGTATCATAAGAGTACAGCTTGATGATTTTTCATAGAGGAAACACACTTCTTTGACCAGCACCCAGATCAAGAAACAGAACATTGTTGTCTCCCCAGAAATACCCTTTGTGGTGTTAGAAGAGTTCCAAGGTGCCCAGAACAGAACCAATTTTAATACGTGTTTTAAAGACCAGTTTCTATCGAACAGCATTTGTAGGGGAATATAAAGGGGTTGTGGGAACTAGCATAAAATTCAATAAACACTAGGGTTCTGTACTAAAAAATGATTGTGGTTTGCCATGGAATTGAACATAGTCACCTTAAAATTGTTTTTGTTTGCTTCATGTGGATCATAATTTTCTTGTACAATCATTCTTTTTTCCTGGAGTGTCTAACTGATAGTTTTTGTACCCCTTGCACTAGGTGTCTTTATCACATTCTTATGTTAAAAAAAAAACAAAAGTCTTAGCCGAAGGCTAAGAGGCCTCTGTCTTGAACTCTCCATCTCTCTGCTGTGAGCTAAACTATTTCCTTCTTGGCGATACAGTGTCTTCCTTTCCCTGCTTTCATGAGTGGGAGCTGCTGTTCCCCAAGACTGCCTTGCCCCCTATTTATTGATCTACACATCCTCACATAGCTTCCTATGACAGGGACTGTGGCAGTTACATTTTCTACGACCTTGCCTGTTTAGAAAATCTTTTTTTTTTTATTTTACTCTTACCTGATAGAGATTTAAAGTAATATTTTCTCATAACTGTGAAAGCATTTCTCTATTATGTCCAGGGTTACTAAGAAGTCTGAAACCAGACTGGTCCCTGTTCCTTTTTTTAGCTGACTTGTTTTGTCACTTTGGAAACTTCTGGAACTTTCTATCTCCTTGCCATTCTGACATGTCACTAGAACGTCTTTTTCATTCATTGTGGGCTCTTTCCATCTAAACATCTGGATCCTGATTCAACTTTGAGAAATGCTCTTCCTTCTTTATTATTTCTTTCTCTATTTTTCCCCCTTTTTCGTGTTTTCTCCTGTGTTTTGATTTTTTTTCTTTTTTAATGGAGGTACTGGACTTCGTGCAGGCTAAGCATGCACTGTAGCACTGAGCTATGCCCTCCCCCTCTCCTGTCTCTTCTGCCTTTTGAATTCTTATCTTTTCTTTCTTGTTTGACTTTCTACAAAACTTGACTTTGCATCCTTTAATTATTTAATTGGCTTTGCTTTCCAGCCTTTAATAATTTACTTTGTTTTGGCCGTAATTGTTTAATCCTTGAAAGCGTCCTCTTTTCTCCAGTTGTTCCTTCATAGCATCCTCTTCTTGTTTTACTGATGTAATATCGTCTTGAATCTCTCTCAGTAGATTCATTAGGTGGTTTCAAAAATAGGTGTTTTTTTTTTTTCTGATCCTTGAATTGTCTTTTTTTCTTTTTCTTTTTCTTTTTTTTCTGTTTGGGGTTTTTAATTTTGGTTATTCCCTTCCAAGCTGCTGATTGCCTCAGAAACCTAGGGACCCATCATGACCTTCTATTCATTTGAAAGAAAGAAACACAGGGCAGTGGGGCTGGGTGTCTGCTGCTGCTGGGAAGGACTGGCTGTTTCACGGTATCTTCTCCAGAGAAGACCTCTTTGAGAAGTGGTTCCTGGGGCTGCCATGATAAAATTAGCACAGACTGAGTGGCTTAGACAACAGAAATTCGTTTTCTCCCAGTTCTGGAGGCTGGAAGTCCCAGATCAAGGTGCTGGAAGGTGTGGTTTCTCCAGATGCCTCTCTCCTGAGCAGGCAGACGGCCACCTTCTCCCTGTGTCCCCAACTGTGTTTCCTCTGTGTGCATGTGCTCCTCTTACAAGGACCCCTGTCCCATTGGGGTCCCCTATGAATTCACTCAACCTTAATTGCCTCCTTAAAGGCTCTATCTCCAAATGCTGGCTGCAGATTGCCAGATTTTTCTTCAGGGTGAACAGGAAGAAAACCAGCTTTAAGGGCATTGGACCCTCAAATGTTGAATAAGCAGGTCTTTCCTCTGAGACGCTGTTAGTTACGAATGTTTTAAATAATTTCAAAACAGTGTGGGGAGGGTATAGCTCTGTGGTAGAGCATGTGCTTAGCATGCACGAGGTCCTGGGTTCAATCCCCAGTACCTCCATTAAGATAAATACAAAAAATAAGCCTAATCACCTCCTCCCAACCAAAAAAAAATTTTAAATAAAAATAAATAAAATAAAAATATTTTAAAATAATAATAATAATTTCAGAATGCTCAATTAGCAGAGGTTTGTTTTATTTTCCCACTTAAGAAATCTGGAAGGCGATAGTCCAGTACTGTGGCAACAGCTTAGCAAGGTCTTTAAGAAGCCAGACTCTTTCATCTTTGCTCTTTGCTCTCTTAGCATTTTGACTCTTTTCATCATCATGATTGCAAGATGAGTCCACAGCTCCAGGCATCACCTGCACCGTTGGGGAGAGTGGGGAATGGCTGGCACCAGCCAGATCTGTCCGGTTTATCAGGGAGGCAGAGTTCTGCAGAAACTCCCTCAGCATTGTATCTTTGACCAGATCTGGGTCACAGACCACAGCTACAAGTGAAGGGGACCTGGAAAATAGGCTGTCGGACAATAGAAAGATAAGCAGGCATGTATCAGTGCTTAGGATGGGCATGCAGGCAACCCCAAACAAAACTGGGGTTCTGTGAGGAAGGAAGAAGGGGAGAATAGTTTGGGAGTGGGTAACTCACTGTGTCTACCACAGACACCAACATCTGTACCCACGGAGCACTCCCTTCTCCTCAGATGCTCACATACCTTCCCTCACCCCTGCCCAGGCAGATTTGAGAGGCTCTCCTCTGCTCCCAAGGCCCATGGACACCTTGAAGTTGGCATTAATGATGTGGTTTGGAAACTGCTTAGTCTCTGTCTTCTCTCAGGACCATCAGCTCCACACAGAAAGAATTGTGTCTTGGTTGTCTTGGGAGAACCTGACCCAGAGTAGGTCCTTTGCTCCCTGTTGATGGAGGAAGGAAGAGAGGAGGGATGGGAAAAGGAAGGGGAAGCAAGGCAGGGGGTGGGGTCCTTTGGGTTATTCTTCTGGCTCCTGACAATAATCTTTGGATTCTGGGGTTTTTATGAGGTTATGATCTAAATTGAACTTTGTAGAACACTCAGATGTGCAGATAAAATATAGCTTCCTTAGCTTTCCAGTGTCCGATGGGGCCGTACCCTTCAGAGAGAAGTGAGTGAGAGAGAGGAGCTGGGTCTAGTCCAGCCTGGTGAATAGTCCAGAGCAGTCATTTCACAGCCCCTTTGAGGGATGCCTCCTTCTCCTTCCCAGGATGGCGCTTTGGGATAGAAGTTCCCTGAGGCCTAGAGATGACAGAAGGGTCCCTCCGACCCAGGCAGTGCCCTGTGGGTGCTCACTGGTCCCTTGAATTGAGTATCTTCTCTGCCTTACCATCTGGGACTGGTGATCCCTGACCTGTGATTGTCCCTCTGGTCTCCACTGATAATGTCCATGGGTCTGACCATGGCGGCCTCTTCATCAGACGCAGAAGGTCCCCGGGCTCTCTGCTTCTCCCTGCGACATGGGTTCCTGAATGACACACTGTGGAGGGCCAAGATATTCTGCCATAGTTGTAGTTACCTTTAGTGTCACGTCCTCGCTGTCTCTCCCATGTCATGTTAAAACGGTGTCAAACCAGACTCCATCCAGGAGAGCTGATCGTGGTCCCCATGTTCTGAGGTTCCCCCATCCCCACCTGGATGAGCCTAATGCCCCTGCCTCCTCACTTGAGGGATAGCCGCAAAGGGCAGGGACCAGGAAGGACCCATCCAACTTCAAGACCCATTCTTCTCAGAATCCTTTGAGGAGGAAAGAACAGGCTTTTCACTCTCTCCCCTGTGTAACCGAGACCCCCACCAGGTTGTCCTCTCCTTTCCAACCAATTCATTGCTTAACTCCAATTGTGCACAGCATCTCTGCAGGGAGAGAAACCAGCCCACCAATATGGGAACATAAATATCACTGCACAATGGCAGATTGGTACGACATATACCAAATAAACCTGCAAAGAAGAAATGTTTATTGTAAAGATACAGGATCTCACGTGGCCCCAAAAGCAGGGAATGAAGCAGAAATGGCTGCCACATAATCCCGTACAGTAACCAACACATTTCTCAGTCCCAAGTACAGATTCTCAGAGAGAAGCTGATTGCTCAGCTTGGGTCCTCACCAGGGGGACAAGATCACAAGGTACAAACATGGTTTCTATGGGGCCATCTACATAGGAGAGGATGCTGTGGGGACAGTTTTTGTAGAAGGAGCAGCGACTTACAGGCTAGGCAGACACCTGTCCAATTGAGCACTATGATAGAGACCCACACAGCTAATAAAAATGAACTTGGAAAAAAAAATGAAAATGAATATGTGTATGTATATGCATGACCAAGGCAGTGTGCTCCACACCAGAAACTGACACATTGTAACTGACTATAATTCAATAAGAAAAAAAGAAAATGAACTTGGGTTCTCAGAGCAATATAAATAGACCTCATTAAATAACAGAATTATCTAAGAAAAAATAAAATTTTTGGTCAATATTCAGTGTAACTATGTGGTTTTCCAAGTATTTTCTTTATAGAAAGATAGTTGACCTGCCACTTCTACTATGTTAATTCTTTTGTGGGACATTTGTATGTCCTGCCTTTCTTACATAAGAGTCATGAGATAACAATGCATTCTTAGATTTGACACCAAAATCACAATCCACAAGAGAAAAAATTAATTGGGCTCCATTAAAATTAAAAAAAAAAAACTGTTCTGCCTCAAAGGACATTACCAAGAAAGTGAAAAGACAACTACAGAACAAGAGAAAGTATTTGTGAATCATGTATCTGATAAAGGGCTATCCAGAACATGTAAAGAAACCCTAAAACTCAACAACATAGAGACAACCCAATTTAAAAATGGGCAAAGGACTTGAACTGACATTTATCTAAAGAAGGTATACAAATGATCAACAAGCACATGAAAAGATGCTCAACATCACTGATCTTTAGGGATCTGCAAATCAAAATTACAGTGAGATATCACTTCACACATGGAAGGGCTATGATTATTTTTTAAAATCTGCAACTAAGCATTAGTGAGGATAGGGAGAACTTAGAGCCTTCATGCATTGCTGGTGGGAATATAAAATGGTATAGCTGCTGCGGAAAACAATTTGGTGTTTCCTCTAAAAGTTAAACAGAGAATTACCACATGACTCAGCAATTCTCCCCCTAGATATACATTCAAATAAATTGAAAAGAAGGACTCAGGTACTTACATGTCAGCGTTCATTACAGCATTATTCACAGCAGCCAAAAGGCAGAAACAGCCTATGTCCACCAACAAATGAAAGGATACACAAAATACAGTATTATCCGTACAGTGGAATATTCTTTAGCCATAAAAGGAATGTGTCCAAAATTCTAATTCATGCTACAACCTGGATGAACCTTGAAAACACTATGCTCAGTGAAATAAGCCAGACACAAAAGGACAAATACTGTATGATTCCACCCGTGTGAATTTTCTAGAATAGCCAAATTCTTTGAGACAGAAAATAGACAAGAGGTTACCAAGGGCTGAGAGCGAGAAGAATGAAGATTTTTCCTAAGGGTACAGAGTTTCTGTCTGCAGTAATGGAAAAGGTTTTAGAAATAGGCAGTAAGACTGGTTGCAACATTGTGAATATAATTAATGCCCCTGAATTCACTTAAAATGGTTAAAATGATGTATTTTACATTATATGTATTTTTGCCACAATATTTTTTAAAAAGGGTCACGAGGATGTTGGTTTAGAATTCTCAGCTCTGTTGGTGCAGAGCTGCACTAAAATCCCAAACGTGGGAGCCAGTTCTGCTGCAATTATCGTATCATTAGCTCTCTTGGCTTCCTTTGTGGAGGGGAAAAAACACACAACAACAACAACAAGCATGTGAGGAGAAGGAAAAAAAGACAATCTTACCTGCATCCTCTCTCATCTTGTTTGGAAGGGAAAATATCATATTGTAGTTATCACAAAATATAACTAAAAGATATGGGGGGGGTGACTGAGTGGCAAAATTCTTCTTTAATGTCTTAAGACATAATACTATTAAGTGTTTATCTCTACTTAAAAATGAGACTCCCTCCCCCTCCAAAAACAACAACAACAACAAAATGAGTCCTGCACCCATGCAATATTAAGCAGTTAAGCAGTCTTTCTCTGTGTGTATATTCATATCTAAGGATATGGTTATTAGGGTGATTGAGTTCCCTGGATGGAAGGAAATTCACCTTATGACAACTGGAGTCACTAGCCAATGAGATCTTTTTCTGCTGAATGTCTAAACTAATATTATTACTATTATCTTATAAAATGATTGGGTTTGACCCAGCAATTCCAATCCTAGTTACGTGCCCAAGAAACATGAAAACGTACATCCATACGAAAACCTACACCCAGCAGTTTTATTCATGATAATCAAAAAGTGGAAACAACCAAATATCCATTAACTAATGAATGGATAAATAAAAGGTGCTATAGCCATAGAGTGGACTGTTATTCGTCAACAAAAAGGAATGAAGTACTGCCACACGCTGCAAGGTTTTATGAACTTTGAAAATACTGTATTACGTGAAAGAAGCCAGGCAATAAAGACCATATATTGTCTGATTCCATTTACGGGAAATGTCCAGAATTAGCAAAGCTATACAGAGAGAAAGTAGGTTAATGGTTGCCTAGAGCTGGGTGGATGGGGGTGTGAAGGTGACCGCTGAAGGGTATAAAGTTTCTTTTTAGGATGATGAAAGTGTTCTAAAAATAGATTGTGGTGATCATTGCACAATTCCATGAATATACTAAAAACCATTGAACGGTACACTTTAAACAGATGAATTGTAAGGGATGTGAATTATATCTCAATAAAACTGCTACCCCCCAAAAAAGTAAACTGAAGAGATCTCCTTGGCTGACTGGCCCTGAGGACTAAGGGAAAGCAAGAGGTCCAAGGATACATATTTCTGAATCCAGTCTGCAACGTGTGTAATTCCCTGTGGGTTACTGTGTTCCAGTTTTTTAAAAGTGGTTATTAGAATAGCAGCCCTAAGATGAAAACACGTGCATTGAATTAAACAAAACGTAAAAACCTAAATTACAAAAACCTGTGTGTATTTTCAAACCAATGATGAGTGGTTTAAATAGCATTTGACAGATTATTTGGAGTGATGCAGAGAGAAAATTACCCTTCTTGAGTTACAAAAATGTAGTCATCTTTTTTAATAGCTTTATTGAAAGATCATTCATATACTGCACATTTCACCCATTTAAAGTGTAAATTCAATGGATTGTTAGCATATTCACAGTAGGGCAACATTACCACAACCAATTTTAGAATATTGTATTTGCCCCCAAAAGAAACTCTGTACCCTTTAGCAATCACTCTTAAGTCCCTCCCCCTGCCCCCACCCTTCATCCCCTCAGCCTTAAGCAATCTTTCTGTCTGCATAGATTTGCCTGTTCTGGACATTTCACATAAAGGAAATCATATAATAGACGGTCTTTTGTCATTAGCTTCTTTCCTTAGCATGATGTTTTCAAGGTTCATCATGTTATATATCAATATTTCATTCCTTTTTCTTGATAAATAACATCCCATCATATGGATAAACCACATTTTAATTTATCATATATCCATTGGTGGACATTTGGGTTGTTTCCACTATAATGACCAATGCTTCTATGAACATTAGTGTACAAGTTTCCGTGTGGACATATATTTTAGATTTTCCTGGTGTCAACTTAGAAGTGGCAACTGCTGGGTCCTACGGTAGCTCCATTTTTGAGGAACTGCCAGACTGTTCTCCAAAGTGGCTGCACCATTTCACATTCCCACCTGCAGTGTGTGAGGGTTCCAATTTCTACACGTCCTTGCCAACACTGGTTATTATCTGTCTTTTTTAATAATAGTCGTCACACTGTATGTGCAGTGCTATCTTACTGTGGAGTTTCTTTCTTTTTTTTTAATTGAAGTTTAGTCAGTTTACAATGTGTCAATTTCTGATGCATAGCATAATATTTCAGTTACATGTATACATACATATATTCTTTTTCATTATAGGTTACTACAAGATATTGAATATAGTTCCCTGTGCTATACAGAAGTTTGTTTTTTATCTGTTTTATATGTAGTAATATTTGCAAGTCTCGAACTCTCAATATATCACTTCCCACCCTCTTTCTCCCTGGTAACCATAAGTTTGTTCACTGTATCTGTGAGTCTGTTTCTGTTTTGTAGATGAGTTCGTTAGTGTCTTCTTTTTTCTTTTTTTTTCATTGTGGTTTTGATGTCTGTTTCCCTGATGGCTGATGATATCGAGCCTCTTTTCCTGCATCCAGTTTATCTTTGAATTCTCGCTCCTCTCTCACTTCCCTGCCCTGCTTGTCTAAGCCCTCACCATCTCTTCCTGGTTTGCATGCATTCTAACTGGCCTTCCCATCTTCCATTCCACTCCCTCAAATGCAATCTCAGATTGTATCTCATTCTGCATAAAACCTTGAGTGATTCCTAGTTGCCCAAAGGACAAAGCCCAAACTTCTGAGTGTGGCATTCAAGACCTTTCACAGTCTATCCCCAACCTGCCTCTCTCAGTCCTCTCTCTCTCTGTTCCCTCCTGTGCAGCTGTGCTGTTCCCACTGCTAGTCTTCCCTGCCCTGCAGTGTCCACCCAGCACTTACTAGCCTTCAGATAGGATATTCTGAGTGCAGCCACGCAGGGCCGCCAGGCTGCACACCCCCAAGGGTTCCCACTCTCATTGTAATCAACACTGGAGGTTATCAAAGAACAGCCCACAGGCCAAATCCAGCCCATCACCTGTTTTTGTATAGTGCACAAACTAAGAATGACTTTTTACATTTTTTAATGGTTGTAAATAATGAAAAATTAGAATAGTTCGTGGCACAATTCAGTGCCTACAAGTAAAGTTTAACTGGAATTCAGGCAAGCTCATTTGTGTCCATATGGTCTATGGGTCTATGGCTGCATTTGTTGGCTATGACAGCAGAGTTGAGTAATGGCAATGGAGACAGTATGACCCACAAACCATAAAATATTCACTACCTGGCGCTGAACAGAAAAAAATTCATCAAACCATAGTCTAGGTGAACAGAGTCCCAGAGTTGTGCAGTGCACAACCTAGGTGGGTGTGCCCCAGGAACCCTGCCGCCCGGAACTCTCTTCACACCGCTACTCTAATATTTTTCATAGGCTTTGTCTTTTTCCCCCACAGACCTGAGACTAGCCCCATGGGTCTCATTCATCTGTGTTTCCGGAGTGTAGCCCGCGGTCTGGCACAGAGAAAGACCTCCACAGATGTCTGCAGCACTGCATTGCTTTAAATATTTCCTGGGTACTGAAGATGAATTAAGAAAACACTAAATGTTTCAGGATTCATGTAATTCAGAAAAACAATGGTAGCCCTGCTGGCAAATTTCTAGAGCCATTGTTTCTGAGTTTAAAAACATTCCCACCCTCGGGCATAACTTGTGTGATTCTTTTACCTCTCTTCTCCCAGAAAAGTGCTACTTGGCGTCTTTCATTGAATCAAATTAAAATCACTGTGGCTGGTGTGGGATGTGGGTGGCGTCACGGCACCCCTATGGTGGCTGAGATAGCCCAGGCTGCACAACTGAAAGTCAAGCCCCCAGAGCGTGGTTCCAACTGGGTCAGATTGAGGCAGAGGTTCACCTGGCGGAATCAGAGATCTGAGATCAGAGGTTTGGAGAGGGTGGTAGAATCAGAACGCCGAGGCTGTTAGCCTTAAGAACTATGTGTGTAACTCAGGGAAAAGGCACCAGGTAATATTGAGCCCATACTTCTGTGCTGGGTACTCAGAAGAAGGCTTCTGGGCTTCCTTATCTCATTTAGACCCTGAAAAAAAAAAACCTTTCTCAGTTGAGGACACAGACCCAGAGAGGTGACACTGCTGGTCCATACCCTGTAGAACTCAGGTTCAAGTCCAGATCTCATGGTCCCCTGCCTGTTCCTCTCTGTCTACTGCAGACACCGGATAAGTCTCATCAAGGGCTGGGGCTCACTTTTTCAGTAAGACTTGTATTGCTCATGGCTTCTCTTCAGCTTCTGAAATTCATTTATTCCCCTGCGGAGAAAAGGCCTAACCTCTTAACATGAATTAGAAGGCCCATCCCTGCCCTGCCACCTCCTTCCCCACCTACGTCTTCCTTCAATCTCCCCTCTCCTGCCCCATGCCCGGTCACCAGGCCAGCCAAACAAAACTTAAATAATAGCTAAGACGTAGTGCTGTTCAAAGCCATTTCACCCATACAGACTTATTTATATCCTATGGAGTAGTGCAATTATCAGTCTTATTTTATAGATGAGGGAACTGAGCACAGAGAGATTAAATAACTTGCCTAGGGTCACACAGCCGGTAAGAGGTAGAGTTTGAATTTGAACTCAGGCAAGTCTAACTTGAGAAAGCCTAAGAGCTAATCCAACAAGTTCTTCATCTCTGGCAAATGCTGTTTCTTTTTGATGGGCCACCTTCTATCTGCCTTCTAATCTCAGTTCTCTTTTCCTAATCCATTCTCCACCTGGCCTGACTAATAATACTCATTCTTCAGATTTCAACTAAAATATCACCTCCTCTAAGAAGCCTTCCATGATTCACTGTGCTGCCCAGCTATCACTCCACCAGCACTCTCTGTTTCCCCTCCCTAGCACTTGTCACCCTCTACTAACAGAACTGTTTGCTAGCTGGCCTCCCTCACCAGACTGCAGACGGTGTGAAGCCAGGGAGCATGCTTGTCAGGCTTCCATGAATCGGGTTTCCACTCTGACACTCAGCCTGACACAAACTAATCCATATGTGTGGAATGAATAAATTCAGCAGTGAACTTCTTGGCAAAACCTCTACTATGGATCAGAATGTAGGTAGAAAGTCAACTCAGGTTGACTTTCATGCTACCTGTTGTAAGATCTGTGGGTGGGGGAGGCAGGAGAGAGAGAAAGAGACAGAGTAGACAGCAAGCAGGGACCAGTACATTGGTGAGGGTGCTCCTGTATCTTCTCTTTCCTCCACTCCCACAAGTCACCAAGAATTTGTGGTATTGTATTTGTAGCTTTTTAGCACAGATCTAAACATCACCTTTGACAACCCAACAGTTCCAAGAGCCATTCTGTCCAGGCTCTTAGTCAACACCGCTGCGGGCAGAGCCACTAAGCAGCGAGGTGCCCCAGGACGGTACCACCCTGCGCAGTAGAGGGACCGAGGACCTTTGACTCAGCAGCAGGTGAGGAGGGGGGAGGGAAGAGCAGTGGAGTCACATGACTCCTCTAGTGTGAAAAGGAGGAGCCAGATCCCTCTACACCATTCCTGGCAAGAAACAGGACATCTGGTAACAGTGGTTGCCCTGGGAGACTTCAGGACGGGGATGGGAGGGAGAATTCCTTTTTCCTGGAGACCCTTGGAAATGTTGGGATTTCATTTTATTTATTTTTTTACTAGGGATATGTATTGTCTACTTAAAAATAATTGAGATGTTGATCTTTAAAAGTGAAAGTAAAAACAAGTGAAAGTAGGCGTTAGAATATTTGCAGACTTCCTGACTCACTCAGGGCTTCTGCCCTCCGAGCCTCTGCGGGGGTGGCCCTGGCTGCTGGCCCTGAACACGTTTCGGCGGGTTAGCTAATCAATTTGCGCAGGCTCACAGCCGTCCCCTCCTGACACGGCACTTCCTACACCCTCTTGGAGTTTCAGGCCATCTCAACTTTCCCCCAGTGACTTAGGGAGGGTGCTTCCCAGGGCGCGGCTGCCTGCTGGCAGGCCTGGGCAGTGTGAGGGAAGGATATCGCACTTTCAGACCCCAGGCTGGCCTGTTAGACCGCCCTGGGAAGGGTGCATGTGGGGATGGGAGGATTGGAAGGGGCTCTCCCTAAGTTTTTTTCCTTTTTTCTTTAAACTTTATTATTGGAATTGTTACAATCTGTATTAACATTACTTTACAAACAATTGAAGGTATAAACACGGCCTGATCAACTCCCAGATGCAAGCAGCCCTCTGAGGGCCAATTCTGTGTCCTGTGGGAGAGGCCCCAGCCCTTGAGATAAGCAGGCCACCTGCATCCAGAGGACTCACATGTGACTCCGAAACACAACCAGGTGAAAACAGGCATGAGGGATTCACAGAGGGTTTTGGGCAGGAGAGCGCAGTGTTTGGTCCACTGTGAAAAGCGGTGTTCTTGAATTGCTCACTCGGCTTGCCCCCGGCACAGTTTCTTGTAAACTTCTCATAAGCATTCCAAACTTTCGTTTTTTTCTCCCTCCATCCTGAGCACACCACCTCCTACCTTCCCAGTCTTTACCATCTCAATAAATGAACAAGCCCACTTGGTGCTTAGGCAAAACAATTATTTTGATTCTTCCTTTTCTCTCCTTCCTAATAGCTAGTCCTGTGGACTTCCTCTCTAGAATATATCTCCAGTTCACCTTCTTCTCTCTACGCTCAAGCTACAACCAAAGCCCAGACCATCCCTCACCTGGGGCATTGCGACAGCCTCTCACTTGTCCCCTCCACACCACTCTTGCCCCTGCGCAGTCCCTCTTGGTCTTAGAATGCTCTCGCTCAGCCACAAATCAAACCTACTTACTCACTGAAACTCTCTGATGACTCCCTGGCACACATAAGATAAAGGAGAAACTCTGTAATGGGACCCGCAGGACTGTCCCCAGCATCAGCCTCGAACCCATCTGCTATAGCGTCCCCACATGCATCCCACTCTCCACGTGGATGTTTATTAGCAATTCCATGGTTTTTCATGCAGTTTCATGTCTCTGCCCATGCTTGTCTTCCTGGGATCGCCTTCTTCACTATCATCAGCTCCTTTCTTCTTCCCCCCTTGCTCCCCAAATTATATCCACTTGGCCCTATCTACATTTACCAGTAGAAAAATCAAAATTTCAGCTCCTCCCCAAACCCTCTCCTACTCTTTGACCAATGGATCACGTTCCTTTAAACCTGACGAGTCATCTGGCTGATTTTCTTAAAAAATCTAATCAACAAATTACAGAATTCACCAAATTGGGGGATATCATCTGACAACTGTTCAAGGGATCCAGGATGCAGTGCCTCTGGAGTGGTGCCGTGTTGAGGCTCTGATGCACACCTGAGGAAGGAGGTTCCAGCCTGACCTGACCCATCTGATGTCACAGACACACAACCACTATTCTGAGAGCCGTGCTGCACGTCGCGAGAGGTACTTCCCTTGCGTCAGCCACTCCCTGGGCTGGGGCCCTTGTGCTTAGACATGTGCAGGGCTAGGAAAAGGGTAATGCTACTTCACTAACTCTCAGAGCATCACACCTACCACCTACCTTCTCTGAACAGCTAATATCCTTAGTCACAAATATATTTTTGAGCTATTTATTCCCTAAGCCAACTCTTGCATAAATTGTTTTCAACAAATACATACACCGTTCTGTTCTGATGAATCACATTTGAAGACTGGTGGGCAAGACTGGGGTCATCAATGGGTTTCATGCACTGTTCGGGATAGGCGATTTTCTGATCGAAGCCAGATTGCTTTGGTTGCTAAGTAACAAATTGTTGTTAGTGGAAAAATTGGGTGAGGTGAGGGTTGTGCAATTGTGTCCTCGCCCTGACTCCCTACCTTTTCAGCAGAGGTATTTCCATCAGAGAGCAGGGGCCGCTGTGAATCTTGCTGAGGCCGTCGTGTGTGGATACATGTCTGTAATTAGCATTTAGGAGGTGCAGAGGGATGTCACAAAATTCTTGTGTGAGTGCCAAGAAGGGGTGGGACTAGACAGAGGAGACTTCTGGCCCGCCCTGTGAGCTCAAAGGGCAGAGCCCACTTCCTGGACATTGCCCATCCCATCCTTGAGCTCCGATGGACCTGGAGGAAAACACCTTGCCAGCCTCCAAGACGCAGGACCACTGAGGCAGGAGGGGCTGGGGGAGGAGAAGGCACTCGGCCACTTGGCAGCGCCTTGGTAACCATTACTCAGGCGTGTGCACTGTGACCCTGGCCTACTCCTGATTTGTTGCCACACGTTAGGAAATTAGTATGTGCAGTGGCCCGGCTGACTCATGCGAGTGACTGACAAGCCCTCTGTCTTTGCAGTAAGGTGCAAATTTGAGCTCACTTTGGGAAGGATGGTGTGTGAGGTCAGTTTAGAGTATTTTAGGCCATTGGGCATGTCTCTCCTGACAAGGTCCGCACATGTCCTACCTAACAAACAGATTTGTCTTTTTGATTTTGTAAAAACAAAAAAAAGACACAAGCTCTTATTTTTACCTTTTAGGATTGTAAGAAGTGTTGCCCAATCCTTCAAGATAGGTAAAGTTAGATATTAAATAAGGGTTTGTGAACATTCCAACCAATTACCATAGATGTTTCTCCAGCTCTAACATTTTAAAGTTCTGTGTATCTCAGGGATGTGGGCCACTCAAACGTGTTGAGCAAAGTAGGACGAAGCCCACACACCAGAGCACTGACTTAAGAATTTACTAAAATTAAGAGATCGAATCTGCAATCGTTGAATTGGTGCTCTGAAATAGGAACCAGGTAAAGACTTGTGTTAATCCCCTCCTTCCATAAATGCATGTGTCTCACAACCCCTCTCCATGACGATGGAAGTGTGTAACAGAGCAGGGCCCTCTGGGGGCCTTCCCAGGACAGACGCCTCCCCATGTCCTCCGCCTGCCTTTTGTAAGTAGAAAAAGTTCAGCCCAAGAATAAAACTAACCAGCAAAATGAGAGAACACAAAAACAAAGAAAAATTGTCAAATAGGACAAAATAATATCAGTTTCATCATTAAACAAAGTCAAGGACCTTTAGTTCCTCTTCAAAGGCTATCGATACTATTCTGAGACACATCCTTTGAGCTGTTTTGTAGACACTGAAACCCCCACCAGGTGGAAGAAGTTAATTACATGATGACCAGACTGCAGCCATGACATGAGTTGCTCCATCTTACACAATTCCGAGAACTGGCCTCAAGGAGAGGGGAACAAACCGACCCTAGAACTGAAGATTAACTGTACTTAAAATAACCAAGACGATGCTGATCAGACCATTGCATGATCGGTTTCAAGATGACTGTTGGAGCTGCCTGTGCAGTTCTGTATGTAGCCGCCTCCCTGTACCTACACACCCCTGAGAATCCCCTTTAAAAGCACTTGCCCCCTGATCAGCAGGGGAGGATTGGCCTTTGGACAGGAGTCCACCTTCTCCCCAAGTTGCCAGCCTCCTGACTAAAGCAACCTTTCCTTTCATACCAGCACTTGTCACTCAAGGATTGACTTTCAAGGTGAGCAGCCAAACCAAGGGGAGCAGTTTTTCCAAGGTGGAGTCACTTCCTAGATGCTCTGACCTCCAGTCAGCCCCATTCCCTTTCTTCTGCATTTGCCTTTTCCTTCACCAGGACCTTAAGCCCTCTAACATTTCCCCATTCTTCCATTTATCACTCTTGTATGGCCTTCCTTCTCTATTTGGAAATTTGGTCCCACACACAGGAGCATGGTAATAATCAACAGAGTCCAAATTTCTTAGGTATTCAAACCCAATGTGACTCCACCTCTGTATCCAGAGGTAGCTCCCCTCCTCCCAGGACAGACTCATGTGCACAGCACCCATGCCCCTGTGCCCCTCCCATATGCATGGTCCCTCCACACCCAGCCTTGGGTCCAGGCTAAATGCTGCCTCCTCCTTTGAGGTGTGCCCCCTACATGGAATTTCTGACTCATCTATGGCAGAACTCACCTCTGGGGTTATTTAAATTATTCAATTTATCTGTGTTCCGGTCATGTCCCTCATGAGATAGTAAACTCCTTAAGGATTAGGGAATGAGAGCTCATACTTTTGCTAGTCCCTGCTGAGCTTAGTAATAGGAAAACAATACATTTTTTAAATGAGTGAATGAATTTTCAAAGAACTTCTCTTTAATTTTAGTTTTTCAGGCCAGTTATTGACACCTTCCCCTCGACTACATACACAAGAAACTAATCTCTTTATAAAACAGCGGAAGGAGAAGGACCAACATTCAATGTGTTTATGACTCAAAAATTTTCTTTCTCTTTATTCAATGGTGGATCTTATTTTTGCCATTATAGTGAATTGCATTTTATTTTTAGCATTTAAAATCATTTTTATCGTAAAGTCATACAGCTAATAGTAAACAGTTATAACAATATACATGTAATTAATGTGGAAACAGCCACGTTTGCTCCATCAGGACTACAGAAGAGGACCCCCATGGTGCTGCCCACGGCCCTGGACAGGGCAGTGATATTGGCCAACGCAAATGCACAAAAAGATAGCTTGAGGTCCTTGATAAACCTCACTCTCCTTTTCTTCTGAGGAAGATACAAAATTGGCAACGTCTTTGTACTGCAAAGCTTATAATACACTGCAATGCTAGTGGGCTTCCCTTAGAATGTTAGTATTATGACAGCTTCTAAATAAACCCCCTGGCCATTTTTTTTATACCCCAGAAATAGCAGAGAGTTTCAGGCCGTTCTGTGCTGTGTCTGGATGCTGAGAGAATGAGTGAATCGAAGCTGCATCGCCTGAGTCAAACTTGGAACATCACATTTCTTGGGAGCTAACTCTTCATCCAGCCACAGTTCCATGGATGTTGGCAGAAGACAGGAGATTCCTGGGTCAGAGGCAAAGGAAGGGATTACTCACAGCAAGAGCAGCAGCCGAGTCCCAGCATTTTCTTGTGCCAGTTTCCCAAGCCCCAGTCCCCACAGGGAGAGGTGAAGGGGACCAGGCGGCACGCGCACTTACAGTGGGCTGCATTACAGGATGGGGACTCTGCATGTATTCGGGAATCCAGATCCCTTATAATGGGCACTGAGCCCATTTGCTCCAGAGCAAAGCATTCTATCTTCCAAGGCTGCTCTTTGCTCTGGACAGAGGCACCACGCCTCTCTTCAAAGACCGTTCACTACCCAGACATCTTTAAAACATCCTGTCTTATTTAAGAGACCCAGAGACAATTGTCTCCCAGAAGAAGGGTTCTACTTTTCCTGATGCTTTGAGTTAATCAATGGGAATCATAACGAATAAGTAGCAGTACATTCAAATAGATCAAATATTTACCGTGTGCTCCTTGGTTGTGGAGGTCAGGGTAGTCAGAAAATAAATTAATAAAGGGCTCTTTGAGGAGGTGATAAACAAGCTGAGGCCAGATTTACAGAGTCACATGAAGATCCAGGGTAAGAGAGGCAGGCAAGGGCCAGACGCTGTCGGGCAGGAGTTGGGACTGTCCTCTGGTGTGATGAGAAGCCACCAGAGGGTTTAAAGCAGGGTTCTGGGTCACACAACCAACGTGGAAATACAGCAGCTCAAAGGGGCACCTCCTGGTTCTAGTGTCCCAGGCTTCAGGTCATCCATGTGAATAAGGGGGACATTCAGCCAAAGTCAATTAAAAACCTAGTTTTCAGTGGGTCCTCATGGAGCAGCAGAAAGCCATGGCCTCTGCCCCGGCAGCCTGGGCCTCTGGGACACGACTCCGGAGCAAAAGAACTGACACCAGACCCTCCGCTCCTGAGTCTGGCCTTTTTAATAGCTGACCCCGCCCGGATAGCGGAGCGTGCACAGTGCTAGAGGGACGGACTCAGCCAAGGGCAGAGTGCGGCCTCATGGGTGAGGCCACCCTGGCTCCCATCCCAATCTAGCTGCAGCCTCCGATGGTTACCTAGCCTCTCTAGGGCTGCTCTGTCCTCTGTAACGTGGGGACCACAGTGGTGCCTCTTCCATGGGGTGGTAATGAGGGAGGCAGGAGGAGCTCAGTACAGCGTGGGGCCCAAAGAGGGCTTCAACCCACATTCACAGTCAAGCCAAGAGGGGCCGCAGCCCAGGGAACAAGACCTGTGAGCTGTGTAGACACGGCAGGACGCTGAGGGCCTCAGGGAGGCGGGACGGCTTTCTCAGTCCCTCCAGCAGCTCCGCCAGGCTCTGTCACTTGTCCTGGAAAGTGGCAAAGAAATAAAAGGCGACAGGGAGGCAGAGGGGTGTGAAGAAATGGACTTCGGACTCAGACAGACCTCGGTGTGAAGGCCAGCTGCACCACTGCCTGCCTGTAACGACCTCGGCTGGGCTGGTTACACTTCCCGAACTTTCTTTTCCTTGTTTATAAAGTGGGGAGACCCTACCGGAGTTGTGAAGATTAGGTGAGTTCGTGTTATGTGGCCGACACAGGGTGGATGTCCAGTAACTAGTACGTCTCCCAGGGCCTTTTCATTTTTTTCGGTAAAGATTGGCCTCTGTGCACAGGATGAGAGCTGGAAAGGCGTTTCTGGGGGGACACCTCCACTTCACAGGTGGGGAGACTCCAAGGGAAGGACAGCCCTCAGTGGGCAGGCCGCAGGGGTCTTCGCCTCCCTGGCCCTGGCTCTGCCCCCTCTCCGTGGGGCCCCTGTGACCCAGCTTTGCTGAGATGGAGGGAAGACATCTGAGATCCCAGCTATGGAGTGAGTTGGAGAAACCTAACCCTGCTGGGAGCTCTGTCAGCTCCCCAGGCGGGCCTGCGTCAATTAGTTTAATAGGCTCTTTTGTGCGGGGCTCCAGCCAGGGAGCAGGAGGGGCCGATATTTATTTGCTTTTTCCTTCACCACCTGGGTTTCACAGATGCGCATCCTTATATTGACTTTGGGGCCCTCAGTGTCAGGGAAATCTAGGCTTGCCTGTCCCCGTTGCCATAACAACAAGGTCCTGAAGGGTGCCAGATGCATAACGTCCTGCCTTGTTCCTGAACACCCAGAAAAAAAAATGTGAACACTCAGATCTTATACTCTTTCCAAGAAAAGAAAAAAAAAAAAAACAAAAGAAAAAACGCTATAGTTAGCACAAATTATAGAATCACACAAAAATTATTTGGAAGCTGCTGAATGACTTACTTAATAAGACGTCTACCTGCCAGGCTTTCACTTCATGGCTCAGCCCCAGATGTCCCCTCTCATGGCCTTCGGGGCTTTCAAAACTGATAAAGCTGGTGAAGGATGTCTAGAAATCTGACAATCACCCGTGACCCCCCAAGCACCAAGTGTCTAGGATCAGTGGCAAAAACTCAGTTCTCCACTCCATGAATATCTCACTTTTCTGGGCCATTTAGCAGTCTGCTGGGGACTGAACATCCAAATCCATTTTCACATACATATCCTGTGCTTTTCCACTAAATTGAATTCTACCAGGTGAGGTTGGGCAGGAGAAGTTTGCATTATTAGTTAGAGAAGGAAATTCAGTACTTTTTTCTCTTTGTGTTTAGGAAATCATTTTAGTTGGAACATTCAGCCACCAAAAGAGAGCGGACCAAGGAATTATCTACAAATTGGAGCCTTTTAAATTCTAGAAACTCTTAAAGCGATCTCTAACAATGATCACTGGTTTTCTATTTCTAGTCTCTTTTCATCCTAAAACTTCCCTTCAAGGAGTCTAGAAAGTGTAAACTCAAAGGGGACAAGAAACAGATACTTATTCTAAGGGAGTTTGCCTAAAACAAATCAAAGAAGAGGAAGTGTTCTTTAAAGGTAGGTGTGAAGGTGCTAGAGTTCCCACACAGCCCCGGTCACAACTTCTAACAACCCGCTTTCACCTCAGGTTGCAACATCACAAATTAAACAGAGACATTTTTCACATCACCAATCAGTCTGACATTACTGTTAGGATTCTGCCATTAAGTCCTGTATCCTTCTATCCTCCGTCATACCTTCCCTTCCTTCCATCCTTCCTTCCTTCTTTTCCTCACTAAAAACTTTTCAATCACCTTCGCTGTCTGCTATGGGGAAAGCAAACACAGAGAAGTCACAGTCCCTGTGCAATTTGGTTGCAGGGACAAGACATACAGACACTTAACAGAGAACAAAAAGGACGGGATGCTGGCCAAAGTGTGTTCCTGGAGGCTCTGCTCCTTCACAACAAAGCTGGGAAAGAGTCTTTGAAAGTGCCCTCTTTAAATTGGCTCTTGAAAGAAGGGAGAAGATGGATTGGCAGAGAGGTGGCCTTCCTGGTAGGGAAGGCGATGAGGTGTCAGGGAAGGAACAATCAGCCAAGAGTTAGGAGAACTTGGGGTGCATCCAAGCTGTCTTGAAGTAAGTGCTGTATTGGTGGGGATAAGGGGAACCGGGGTCTTCAAAGCCATTTCCCATGCTAATTGTCTATGATCAGTCTGTGATTCTGTGAGTCAGAAGAAATACAGAGCTGTCAGGCTTCTGTTCTAGTGTGTGTAACACCTGTCTGTAGTCCAATGGGATTGTGTCCTTCCCAGGACCTCTGCTTGTCCCTTTCCCTCTGCCTGCAATTCATTTCCTCTGGATCAGCTCTGTTCAATAGACCCTTCAGGTGGGGGAGATATAGCTCAGTGGTAGAGCGTGTGCTTAGTATACATGAGGTCCTGGATTCAATTCCCAGTACCTCCATTAAAAATAAATTTAAAAAAACCTAATTACCCATCCCTGCATTCTATCCCCCCCCCAATTTTTTTTTTTTTAAAAAGAACTTTCTGGGATGATGAAAATGTTCTATTATTAGTGCCATCTTATACAGTAGCAGTGAAGCAAAATGTGAGTATCGCATACTGGAAATGTGGCTAGCGTGACCAAGGAATACATTCTTTATTTGACTTAATTTTCATTAATTCCTATTTAAATAGCCACTGTGGCCTCCATATTGAACAGCACGGCCCCAGATTTTCTCATGGCTGACTCCTTTGCACTGTTCAGATCTCACTTCTCAATCACCCTCTCAGAGAAGCTATCCCTTAGGACTGCCACCTGAAGAAGGGAGACGACTGCCCCTCGCCAAAGATGTCCACATCTTAATCCCCTGAATCTGTGACGATATTACATTATATGGCAAAAGGAAATTAAGATTGTAGATGGAATTACATTGCTAATCAGCTGACCTTGAAATGGGAAGGTTATCCTGTATTTTCTGGGTGGGCTTAATTTAATCACAAAATCCTTAAAAATAGAAGTAAGTACAGGAACGACGTGGGTTAGTGAATGAGATGGATGAGAAAGGAGGAAAGATTTGAAGTGTTCGAACACTTGCTCAACAACCTGAGTGAGCAAGGACGCGGGTTCTCCCCTGGAGCCTCCAGAAAGAAGCATGGCTGTTTCACACCTTGATTTTAGTCCTCTGAGGTCCTACCAGATTTCCAACCTACAGAATTATAAGATAATACATTTGCATTGTTTTAAACCACTAAGTTTGTGGTCATTTCAGCAGCAATAGGAAACTGATAGACTACCTGTAACAGACCAGCTCAGACCCTCCTCTGGCCACGCCCCTAGGGAGTCAGAAGTCTAAGGTCCCAGAGAGAGGTGCCCACCCAGAGCCCCACTTCTAGTCACACTTCAGCTACCTGCATCTTGGAATCTCTGTTCAAGGGCCCTGGGACTGCTCCCAAGACCATGTGCACTTTTGCCTCCAGAAGGTGGAGGGAACCACAGAGAACACTGCTTATGCATGTTTGGGAGGGGGTGGGGCCAAAGCTGGGACACTGTGCTGCAGTGCCATGCCACCCGAGCCCAGGGGAGAGGCCCCTTAATGCACGGGACAGGGTTGGGCACGGGAGCATGGTAAAGAAGGTCAGGAGGAGGGTTAAAGGTCAAGCTGTTTCCCCGTGCTGCCAGGTTCCAGCGTGAACTCTGGGAAGTCCACAGATTTGAAGTTTGAACATAGTATTATGGTATTCCGGGTCTTTATGAGAGTGCATCTGTCCTTGTAGGAGAACAGAACATATTCTCATTAACAGTCTGTTAGTTTGATCATACTTTTTAAATACTTAGACATGTGTCTGGAGCCTCTGTTTAAATTCTTGGTCTGGCCCCTACAATTTTGGGGACAGTCCTATTGCTTACTCCTTACCAATAATTGCACTCCCCCATCTAGTCAATCTCCCCATCACCTTGTTTTATTTTCTCCATAACACCTAATGCTGTCTGGAATTATTTATGTGCTTACTTGTATCAAAACTGCCTTTCCCCATTAAAAGGTAAACTCCAGAGAACTGGTCTGTCTTGCTCAAGGCTGCTTTACCAGTGCCTAGATGGAGGAGGTGCTTAATTGGCTTTTGTTGGGTGAGTGGACAGGCAAATGCATTGAGAAGGAAGGGGTTTGCAGCTGGGCAGAGACGTTTTGCTTTGCGGTCTTAGTGTAAGCGCTGCCCTTTGTGTAAGCTCAACCCTTCCCCACTCTGGAGAATTGGAATTGGAGTCCTTGAAGTCTCTCTAGGTTTTAAATTTCTAAGATATTCTAGGAAAAAGAGGAAACCCTAGTTGTTCCTGGTCAGAAGGCTCCTATTGTTGACTTTATGACTTACTTATTGACTTATATCAAATTACCCCAAATTTAGCAGCTAAAAACAACAATCATAGATTATTAAACAGTTTCTGTGGATCTGGAATTTGGGACTGGCTTAGCTCTGTGGTTCTGACTCAGGGTCTCATGAGTTTGCAGTCAAGCTGTTGGCTGGCTGGGGCTGCCATCATCTGAAGGCTTGACTGGGGCTGGAGGATCCCTTCCAAGACAGTCCATTCACAAGGCTGTTGGCTGGAGGCCTCAGTTCCACGCTGGCTGCTGGTGACCAGCTCTGGTTGCTCACCATGTGGACTTCTCTAGAGGGTCACTTGAGTGTTCTCATGACAAACTGGCTGGATTCCCTGGAGCAAGTGATCCAAAAGAGAGAAAGAAAAGAAGGAAGGCAAAATGCCTTTTTGTGATTTCTCTTGAAACTGACACATCATCACTTTTGTCTTATTTTATTTGTTAGAAATGAGTCACCAAGTCCAACCCACACTGAAGGGTTGGGAGACTAAGCTCCACTTTTTAAAAGAAAGTATTATTTGTGGATATATTTTTAAGCCATCACAATGACCGGGATGGGTCTTGCTTCCTTGCAAAGGCTAATCTTCCTCCTTGCTTTTTCTTCCTTTAACTGTCACTTCTTGCTTCTCTTGGGTCTTTGAATCTTTCACCATTTTCTCTCAATTCTGTCTCTCTTATTTTCTCTGGTCACAGAAGTACGCAGACCCCAGGCATTCTCACAAGTCCCCTTTCCTCCTAGTGGTCGTCCCTCTAGTTATGGGTCATGGAGCCTCATTAGTGCCCCTCCCCCCACCTGCACTTTTTATCTCACTCCTCTGCTGGCTCCTCCCCTTCCTTCCTCTCTCAGAACACAGACATTCCCTAATGCCCTTTGCTTTCTCTGTACGCTCTTGTCCTTGAAACTCTCATTGGCTTCTGTGATTTGAGCCATCCTTTCTAGGTAGATGATAGCCCAATGCACACTCTTAAGTTCCACTCCCAATTTTCCTCCTGTCTGCTGCACCTCTCCAGCTGGATACCCCAGGGGCCACTCAGCCTGCCATGTCTATATTTAGCCCTCCTTCTCCAATCTGCTCAGCATCCCGTAATCACCAAGATTCAAAACTTCAGGCTCTCTGACCCCTCCCTCTTCCCCAACACACACATCCATTTCACCACTAAGCCCTTTGGGTTTTACCACCATGACAGTGTCACTGAGCTATTATGAGAGCCTGTGAATTGGTCTTTCTGCCTCCAGGTTACCAGGTCCACTACTTCCTGCTCAGAATGCCCAGATTAATCCTCGTGCAGCAGGGCTCTGAGGATGTTACTCCCCCGGCTCAAAAACTTTCAAGGGGTCTTCCTGGTTACAGATTTTCAGCCTGGCCTCCCAGGTCTTACAATGTGTGAGATGATGGTGTTTCAAATTTTAACCCACAATAGGCTTGAATTCTCAAGACCTGAGATGAAATCCTAAATCTGTCATTTATAACTGATGTGACCCTGGGCAAGGAGTTTCACTTCTATGAGCCTGAGTTTTGGAGATACCAAAAGGGGAATAGCATTATTTCCAATCAGATGTCTTGAGGATTAAATGAGATAATGTACATAGAGTTCTTATTCTTGTTCACATTAGACCAGGAGCTACACCACAGCTGCTATCATTACCACCCCATATAAAGATACTTAGCAAAAAGTGCCTGGCGCAAAGTAGATACTCAGCAAATCAGTGCTTTGCCAAGGTAAGTTACTGGAGTGTGTACCTCTGGTGTTACTTTTATTTTTAAATAATTTATTCCAGTTGTTTTTCATTTATGACAAATGACTGGATTTCCAAACATATATGTTAACACATTTATTCTAGATCTGAGATTAGCAAATCTTTTCTATAAAGGGCCAGAGATATTTTAGGCTGGGTGGGCCATGTATGGTCTATGTCACAACTGTTCAACTCTATTATAGCACAAAAGAACCATGGGCCACATGTAAATGAATGGGGATAGGTTGTGTCAAAGAAAAACCCTTTTAATGGACACTAAAATTTGGATTTCATATCATTTGTACCTGTCATTAAATATTACTCTTCTTTTGATGTTTTCCAACCATTTAGAAATGCAAAAACTACTCTTAGCTGGTGGGCCATAAAAGAACAGATGGTTGGGGCGGGGTGGGTAATAGCTCAGTGGCAGAGCACATGCTTAGCATGCACAAGGTCCAGGGTTCAATCCCCAGCCCCTCCATGAAAAAAAAAAGAACAGATGGTGAGCTAGATTTGGTCTGTGGGGCCATTTGCTGACCCCTGGTGTACAGTATTCATTACATTTAAACAATAAACAGTGAATTGGTTTAAGAATAATATGAAGAAGAGTAAAGATGATATGTGGATCTAGAGAATATTCTGACAGTGGTGCAAGAATCATCTAAGTTGGGACAAAACACCCGTAAACGTTTATTGCTCATAAATCTCTACAACCTGATTCAAACTTGCTGACCAGTTGCATCTCCTCCAGGGCCCCGCTGGGTTTCTGTTTCCCTACTCACCCTGCATGTTCCTTTGGTCTGGAATACCCTCTGGATTATTTTTACTCCCAATACTTTTGACTCCAAAGTTGTGGGATTTTTCTACACCAACAACCTGTTCGACTCTCCAGACCCAGCTTGGTGTCCCACAGTGCAACCCTGTCCTGACACTGTCTACCTGGAGTCCGCATCGGCCCGGCAGGCTGAAGGGCACAGTCCCACAAGACTGCCCTCACTCAGATTCTGGTCCCACGTACTGGATCCTCCACGTACTCACACTTCTGTCCGACTTGATTACAAAGTTGGAAGCTCCCACAACCCCCTCCTTTCAGGTTTGACAATTTGCTAAAACAGCTCATAGAACTTGGGAAAGTGCTTTACTTTCCACTACCAGCTTATTTTATGATTATAAAGAATACGAAGGAACAGCTAGATGGAGAGGTACATAGGGCAAGAAATGGAAGGGTCTGGAACACGAGCTTCTGTTAGGAACAAAGACCAAAATATATATTTCTTCTTTTTCTTCTTTTTTTTAATCTTAATAGAGGTACTGGGGATTGAACCCAGGACCCTGTGCACACTAAGCACGTGCTCTACCCCTGAGCTATACCCTCTCCCCCTGAGCTATACCCTCTCCCTATATTTCTTATTTATCATGATATCACCCATTCCCCTTATGCTCACTCAAATCATATCCTGTAAGGGCCACATTAAATACCATTGTATTAAAAGTCTTCCGGTGATCCCTCCCTCCCCCACAAATGGTATTGTCCCTTCTCTGCCCTTCTCCTCGTGCCTCCTCCCTCAGTAACATCCTGTTGGCACCTTTGTTACTGTACTGTGTCCTAGTTACTTGGTTATTTATCTTCTTAAGACCGAAGTTCTTAAGGTCTGGGACCTTATCTAGCCAAGATTTGGCATTTGTGCCAGGCACTCAGAAGGCATTTCTTGCGTTTTGGTTCCTTGAATTGAAAACGGGATCCGACAGGATTCCGCAGTGGCAGAGATTCACTAAGCAAACTTAAGTCACTGGAGCGGGTCTGGTGGGAGGCTGGGGAGGGAAAGGCCACGCCCCCGGGGGCGGCTGCCGAGAGTCCGGCTCAGTCTGCGAGGATGCTGGGCTGGTCTGTATTAGCGAAACCTTCAGGAAGCAGGTCTGAATAGAGAGAAAAGTAGGGCTTCCTAGAGCTTCCCACGCGTCCGCGAGGCTAAGCCAAGAGCACAGTGAAATTCAACTGCTGATTGTCCCCGGGGCCTCCGGAGAGCCCAGGTCTGAGAAGGGCCTCTTGATACTCATCATGCCCCAGTTCCAGGAGTGAATCAGGCCCTCTTGCAACCGTTAATGGGCCTTAATCACAAGCCCCATCTCGCAGGTTCGGTACAGACGAGCTTTGTCATTTCGCTGAGGGAATCATGGCCATTTCTCTTCCAGGCTCAGAGCAACTCCCCCTGCCCCATCTAGCCCTCATGAGATGGCGATTTAAACCACTCCGGTTACCAGGTTTCGTTAGGTAATCATTCACTGATTAAGCGACAGTGGCCCAAATAACCTTGGTGGTACAGACGCTTTTTCGAAGCCAGCGGATGTCCTGCCAAATTAAAGGATGTCAGGGTGAGATACTATGAATATCAGTTTCCTTCTCCCTGGCAGCGGAGAGGATTAATTAAATGCTTGTGAAGTGCTTTGAAAATTTAAGCTCTTAAGAGTTATTGTTCTGTGTAACAAGGAAAAAATAGAATTCTTGGCTCATTAAATCTGAAATGTTGTAAGGCTGAGTGCTTTTTTCAGGATACCTCTGAGGGCTATATTTTTATTAAAAGAAAGAAAGAACGGGAAAGAAAAGAAATGTGTCTGTAATACACATACAGACGTGCTGGAAAGTCGGCTGGGTTAATCAGTGCTTCTGTTGACTAAGAAATGAACAGCCAGAAGCTGTTTCTTATTGATGACCAAAGAGGCAAGTACTAAGAATCAAGTGTTCAAATGTGCAGGGACAGTGTCACTAAAATATTAGCAGACACGTATTTGCTTTCTTTCGCCAGCCTGGAGGGATCCAAAAGCCGTGAGGCCGTCTGCGTGCAAACATTCTCAACATGCCTGGATGGCCTCTTCCATCTTCAAAGAACCAAATGAGGCAGGCATCCTCCGCCCCCACTCTGTCGCTAGAGTTGCCCAGGGACCCTTTTGCTTTGTTTCCAGATGTTCTGTGATATTTGAAAGCGCACCATCCTCGATGGACCCTCACTTCTCTTTAAATCCAGATCGACTGAGGGCTTTTCCTCCTTTTGCATCTACGCCCATTTCTGCCCATTTCCTATGGCTGCTGCAACAATTTAGCACACACATGATGGCTGAATACAACATAAATGTATTCTCTGACAGTTCAAGATGTCAAGACGTCAAAAATCAGTCTCACTGGGCTAAAGTCAAGGCGTTGGCAGGACTGGTTCCAGAGGTGGATCTGTTTCCTTGCCTTTCCGGCTTTCTGGAGGCTGCCTGCATTTCCTGGCTCCTGGCTCCACCCTGACCTCCGCTTCCAACCTCACAACTTTTTAAATTTTTTTTTTCCCTTGGTGGTGGTGGTGGCTTAATTAGGTTTATTTCCTTACTTATCCATTAAATTTTATTTATGTATGTATGTATGTATGTTGAGGGGGAGGTAATTCGATTTATTTTTAATAGAAGTACTAGGGATTGAACCCAGGACCTCGCACAGGCTAGGCATGCACTCTCCCACTGAGCTATACCCTCCCCCTATTTATTTATTTTTTTTAATTGAGGTACTGGGGATTGAACCCAGGACCCCGTGCATGAGCGCACACTCCACAGCTGAGCTATACCTTCCCCCTCAACTCACACCTCCTTCTGCCAGATCCTCCTGCTTCCCTCTTTCCCTTACAAAGACCCTGTGACTACACTGGATGCACCAGGACAGTCCAGGATAATCTCATCTCAAGATCTTTAGCTCAATCACATATGCAAAGTCCTTTTTGCCATGCAAGGTAATACATTCACAGGTTGGGGGGGAGGGTTGTGGACCTTTTTTGGGGGGGGACGTTATTCTGTCTACCACAGTCTCCAACTTCCAGCCCCCTTCTGGTTTGTTCTGTCTACTCAAGCCAGGGCCTGTTCTAAATGTTTTACATGGATTAACTCATTTCATTTTCACAATCACACTAGAAGAGAAGTTGGTTACTACAGATGGGGAAACTGAGGCAAAACTTGCCTGGGGCCATTAATTTAGTACTCAAGCCAAGAATTCACAGATTTTGTCTCTTAAAGACTTTACTGCTTTTATTGTTTTTAATTATAAAAGTAATACAATATATGTGATTAAAAGTAATTCAAATGAAAATACATCTCCCTGTCCTTTCCTGCATCTTCAGCTGGGCCACCCCTCCTAATAGCCCTTTGCAACTTCAGTGCTTCCAGGAATTACACCTATACCTTAATGTTACACAAACACCTAAATTTTTAAATTAATATAGACAGTGGGAGATAGTTGTCCAGATAACATAACATATACTTTTGTTAATTATTCTAAAACTATTAAAATGAAAATCCTCAATTTAAAAGTTCTCATCAACTCATCAGCTCTGGAGAGGAATTCACATGTAAACTCTTATAGATCAGTGTACCTGAGTTGAAACACCCAGGCATAGAGCAAAGAGTGGAGGCTTTTAACCATATTCAATATCTTGTAATAACCTTATTGAAAAAGAATATGAAAATGAATATATGTATATATATGCATGATTGGGACATTACGCTATATACCAGAAATGGACACATTGTAACTGACTATATTTCAATCGAAAAAAAAAAAAAAAAGAGCAGAGGCTTTGCAGACTGGCAGGCCTGGCTGTCAGCTTTCACTCCACCACTCATTTCTCCGTGCCCTTGGAAAAGTTACTTATCCTTTCTGAGTTTCAGTTTCCTCATCTGTAGGATGCTCCTTTCATATGTGTTGTTAAAGTCAATAACCTGTAAATTTAAGTACAGGTTAGGAGTTCAATAAATGCTAGTTCTTCCAAGAAAGATGGAACAAATGTCTTCTAATAATTAATAAAAAGATATAAAAGAAAAAAACTGGGGAGGGAATAGCTCAGTGGTAGAGTGCATGCCTAGCATGCACGAGGTCCTGGGTTCAATCCCCAGTACCTTCATCAAAAAAAAAAAAAAAAAGGTAAATAAATAAGCTTAATTACCTCCTCCCACAAAAAAAAAAAACAAACAAACAAACAAAAAAAAAAAACCTGTAGACAGCCAGATGTTTTTAGGACATGGTCCTTGTCAAGTATTTCCTCATTTGCTCTACAAAAATTTTGAGGGCTCTCCATGGCCTTGATGGAGACATAATGGTGACTCCGCCGTGCCCCTCCCTGCACAGGGCTTAGTATACTACTTAGCACAAAACAGGAACTCAACATAGAATTTTTTTGAAGACTAACTTCTAATGACTATAAAGAAAAGGGTTGCATCCATAGAAATGAGTATGTGTGTTTGTAGGTGGCAGATGTGGCAGGGGGAGGAATTGTATCAAAAGCATTGGATGGATACTAATTGCATTTCATTGATTTAAGACCAACATTTGGAAAGTCATTATTCTTAACATCACCTATCCCCACAGACTACCAGGTACATAAAAACCTGAATCATCTTCTAGCTTCTTGTTAAATTTTGTGCCTAGTATATACGCTTTTTCCTGAGGAAATAGATTAAATTCAAGGAAAAACCAGTTGTGGGTGAATGCATTTTCTGAGCATTTGGGCTTTGAGGAACTTTCTGCGGTTAGTCCCTATCACGTTTTTGGGTCTTCATGCTGTATCTCCAATTTCCTCCTGACCTTGTTCAGCAGAATTTGTCTTGGATACTGCTTAGGACATTCACCAACCCCAGACTGTGAATGACTGTCAACAGGTGTGTCTGATAAAGGAAACATTGTTTTTGCTCTGCTTCAGGCATGTCTGACATGTTGGGGACCTGCTTTCCTTTGCAAAGCTGATAGGAATCTAGTATTTGGGAGGGAGGAGCGCTTCCCTGTCTGTTTCAGGCCAAGAAAAGTCTCTTGGTTTGGCTAACAGCAGAGCTAAGCTTGGAAAGGCATGCTAATATATCTTCAGCACTATCCACCTCAGCTGAATGATAAATGGATATTAATGGTCTAACATACAAGAAGATAGTTTCCTGGGCAAGAGATACTTCTGATTGCCTGGAGACACAGTCCATCAGTGATCTGGGCATGATGGGTTTGGTCTTATGAAGTGGTCTGTTATAAAAAAATTGTATTGACATTAGACACTTGCAAATCATCTGTGCCGTATTAACTGGTTTTGCCAATGTTGACAGCGTTATCTGGGATTGCATGTACTCCATGCAAAGGACAACTTGCTTTTACTGCATAGAGGACTGCCAGTGTGCCCTGAACACCAATAACACATTCATCAAATGAGTCAGTGAACTGGTAGAGGCTTGACAGAAGAGAAATTTGAGAAATGGGCCTCCCAAAAACTCAAGGATTTCAGAGACCCATACAGAAAGCTACCAATTAGAGCAACAGCAGGAGAGGGACTTAACAAAGATGAGATTTGTGCTTTGGAAAAAGGGCACTGGTGACTGGAGGAGGGAGGCTGGTGCTTGTGGGACTAAAGCTTTGAGGTCTGGGGAGTATTTGGAAAGTTACTGTAGCATTGCATTGTACTGCTGTATTGGAGGAACAATTTGGAGTTTAGAGTTTTATATATCTGAGATTTATCTTTTATTCATGTTTCTTAAATTAAGTACACTGGTGTGCCCAAAGATCTAGCTAGATAGGTGGGTCTGAGTACTCTTAATTTATAGAATAGTTGAAAATAATCATGTAAGAGAATGTGGGAGACAGGAAGAATGTAGGTCTATGTGTGTAGTTTTAGCAAATTTCCATGTGAAAGAAATAATAATACCCAATTTTGAACATGACTCACTTATTAAAAATTATGGACCAGTGCAGTAAGTCAAAACACTTTCTACTTATTTCACTTGCTCCTACTCCGTCTCTTGGTAAAATCTCACCAGGCACCATGGAAAGAACAGTTGTTTTTGAGAAGATGTCAATGAGTTGGTATCTGACCTATATTAAATATCAAGTTACTATGAATTTGTGTAAGATCCCAAAATATAGATACTATCACCAGTGCCAGCTTTATTCATAAATAGGAAAGAGGAAAGTAATGTCACTTACTATCACTGGAGCATTTACTGTGGGCCAGATACAGGGTTAGCACTTTATGGTCCACTGGAGTAGATGAAATTGCCATTTGATGTGACTTGAGGGGACTGGGAAGGCTCCCCACCCTGAAATGCCTTCCCCATATGGCCTGAAAATATTTGGCTCTCATCCTGAAATCCCATCAAGTAGAACACTATTTGGATTGGCTTTAGAGTTTACAAAATGATTTTCTATAGATTAACTGTCATGGAAGCAGAGTTGCTTCCCTATTCAGAAAAGGGTGCCCAGTTACTTCACAGTGGGACTATTTTCCTTCAAATGTTTACAATTTATTGTAGGGTGTTTGTGTCCCACCCATACCTATCAGCCAATCATACCTTCACTAGGAATGAACCAGATCAGATCAAGCCCCTCCCGAATCTAGGTAAGATGAGTGATGATGAAGTTAATCTAATGAGCTAGTTTTGTATAAAAAGGAAACGGGAGAAGGAAGAAGCAGTTTTGACTGTCTGTACAGGAGAGCAGGCTCCTACCAAGCCAAGAAAAGCAAGTTGGAGAATTCCAGAAAAAGAAGTTCCTTCTGAGTGGTGACGTAAAAGCTCCAACACTTCGAAACCAGTGTGTGGCATCTCCAGGGACCGCTTTGTCCTGGGCACCCCTGCAGCTTAAAAGAATCCACCAGTTTATAAGGTACTCCAGCACCGGGCCAAAGGAGGTACTGTCATTTTCAGATGTACAAAGTGCTGTTGATAAATGGATATTAACAGTCGAACCGGGAGAAAGGCTGGGGATATGAGGGGGCCAAAATTTGATTTTGGCAAAGCATGATGTTTGGAACTTTAATTGCCACAACACAATGTGCAATTAAGGGCAATTCAAAGGATTTTCAGGGGTAATTTTTAAAAAAACTTTCTTTGGAGGGGAGGTAGTTAGATTTATTTATTTTTTTAACGGAGGTACTGGGGATTGAACCCAAGACCTCATGCATGCTAGGCATGCACTCTACCACGGAGCTATACCCTCCCCACCAAGGGTAATTTTGATTACACTTATTTTTTAAAAATTCTTTTCCATTATGGTTTATTACAGGATATTGAGTAGAGTTCCCAGTAGGACCTTGTTGTTTATCCATTTTATATACAGTAGTCTGTACCTGCTAATCCCAAATGTCTAATTTATCCCTTCCCTATCCCTTTTCCCCTTTGGTAACCATAAGTTTGTTTTCTATGTCTGTGAGTCTGTTCCTGTTTTGTAAATAAGTTCATTTGTATCATATTTTAGATTCCACATATACGTGATATCACACGGTATTTGTCTTTCTCTTTCTGACTTACTTTACTTAGTATGATAATCTCTAGGTCCATCAATGTTGCAGCAAATGACATTGTTTCATTCCTTTTTTATGGTGGAGTAGTATTCCAGCGTGTATATATATACCACAGCTTCTTTATCCAGTCATCTGTCGAAGGACATTTAGGCTGTTTCCATGTCTTGGCTATTGTAAATAGTGCTGCTGTGAACATTGGGTGCACATATCTTGTCGAGTTAGACTTTTTCTCTGGATATATGCCCAGGAGTGGGGTTGCTGGATCATATGGCAATTCTATTTTTAGTTTTTTAAGTAATCTCCATACCGTTCTCCAAAGTGACTGCACCAAATTACATTCCCACCAACAGTGTAGGAAGGTTCCTTTTCTCCACACCCTCTCCAGCATTTATTTGTATAATTTTTAATGATGGCATTCTGAGGTGATACCTGATTATGGTTTTGATTTGCATTTCTCTAATAATAAGTGACGATCATCTTTTCATTTGCCTATTAGCCATCTGTATGTCTTCTTTGGAGAAATGGTTATTTACGTCTTCTGCCCATTTTTTGGTTGTTTTTTTTTTTGTTGTTACTGAGTTGTATGAGCTGTCTGTATATTTTGGAAATTAATCCCTTGCTGGTTGCTTCCTTGACAAATATTTTCTCCCAGTCCATAGGTTGTCTTTTCATTTTGTTTATAGTTTCCTTTGCTATGTGAAAGTGTATAAGTTTGATTATGTCCCATTTGTTTATTTTTGCTTTTATTTCTACTGCCATGGGAGACTGACCTAAGAAAACAGTGGTACAAATTGTGTTAGAGAATGTTTTGCCTATGCTCTCTTCTAGGAGTTTTATGGTGTCAGGTCTTACATTTAAGTCTTTAAGCCATTTTGAGTTTATTTTTGGGTATGGTGTGAGGGTGTGTTCTAACTTCATTGATTTACATGCAGCTGTGCAGCTTTCCCAACGCCACTTGCTGAAGAGACTGTCTTTTCTCCACCATATATTCTTACCTTCTTAATTGAAAATTAACTGACCGTGGACGTGTGGGTTTATTTCTAGGCTCTCTATTCTATTCCATTGATCCATACATCTGTTTTGCCAACAGCCAATAGCCTCCTGTTTTGATTACCGCCGTGACTTTGTAGTATTGATCACATTTATTTTTTTTTGTTTATGGGTGGAGTTTAGAACTTAACTGGTGAGGTGTGACATCACTATGTTAAATCTGTACTTGTGTATATGCCATACGTTTGCTTTGTGTCTGCCTTTTTTATTTGGTTTGAGTTCCATCTTATATCTTAAATATGTATTATATTCCATCTTCTAATGGCGAGTTTTGCCTTAATTGAATTGAAATTGACCGCCTCAAAATGATTGCTGAAAAAGAACCCTTCTTGGTTTTCCTTATTAATTCACCTACTACGCCCTATTATCTCATTCCAGAGAATCTGCTAGAAACACACACCTGTGCCCCACCCCAAATGGGGGTGGGGTAGGGTGGGGCAGGGCTGTGTAGAGTAACCTGCAACTCCTTGTAGGTCCTATTTCCAGCTGCTTTTTGCCTGCTCCAGGTTCTTCACACCTAATGCCTCCAAAACAAGAATTTATCTTTCTCATGCACTCCCTGTTCATCACCATTTGCCAAGCTAGAAATCTCAGAATAGGCCTGAGGGGAGAGCATCAGAAGCTGGGCTTGGGTTTGAATGCTGGCTCTGTCACTTAGCAGCTGTGTGACCTTTGGCAAGTTATTTGAACTCTTTGTGCCTCCGTTACCTCATATTTCCAATGGGCAGTGAAGAGTGATGAGGTAATGCATGTGCCTGGCACAGAGATGCTTAAAAATGGCCACTAACCCTATTTCTACCATATCTTTGTCATTTTCATCAGCATCAGCTCTTTGATCTTCTTCACATCCTACCCTCCCTAAATCCAATTGATTCCAGTCCAGCTCTGTCCCCCCAAGACCCTCCTCAACATGTCTTTGCCATCTCTTTGGCTCAGGCCTTCATTTCTTGCCTAAACAAAAGTGTTTTCCCTGGTCAGCTTTTGCTCATTTTGGCCAGTCTCCTCAACCAAACTCTACCTCCCTGTACAGTGTCTTGGACACAGCCATTTTCTTTTGTGATTGTCTGTTTCATATGTTTCCTTGGCTTGGAAAGACTTCCATCTTCCTCTGGACAACTCCTACGCTTTAGCCAAGGCTCAGTTCCAATTTATTAAATTTATTCCTCAGTGAATCCTTTCTTGGACTCACCAGACTGAGAAGTGTTTGTTGTCCGTTACATTGGGTACATTGGACCACAAAGCCCAATACTTTCTGAACCCTATTGATTTCTTCAGCATCATTGTCTACATCACATCCATGTGCCTTGTGCCTTCCTAGTCCCTTCCCATCTCCACAAGGGAAAAAAAAATGCAGTGGAGATTTTTTTCAGTTCTTAGAATCCGGCAGGCTTCTACTACTATGCAAGGCTTTCCTCAGAAATGCTTTTCCCCTTACTCAAGTCCTCGACTTTCCACCACTCCCCACCCCAACCCCCACAAGCAGGTTAATTCCTTCTAATCGTCAGGTTCTTTAGTCAGTCATCTGTCATATACCTGGTCTGTCATACAACTTCTTAGCATCAGGCACCTTTCCCCTGCCACCCTTTTAGCATTTTTCACAATCGTAGTGATAGATTTGTGAGACTGATTGTGTCCCCCACTAGATTATATCTACTCTATGAATGCATGCCTAGTTTGGTGGCTCTGCATTTGCAGAACCTAGCATTGTGTGGAAGAAGGGGTAAATGAATGGCTTCTTCACTAGGTAAGCTCCATGCGAAACCAAGCACAGAGTATGATAGTACTTGTCGGATTTCTTCTGTAAGTAGTGGCTATTGTTGAAGAAACGAATAACATCACCAATAACTGCAGGGACCTATGTAACTCGCCCAAGTTCTTCAACTGACCTGGGCTTTGGGGACCAGCTTTTAGCAGTATATTAGTAGCATAGGTTGCGGTTAAGAACACGTGGTTTTTTACTTTCCCAATCTCAAGAAACTGAGCTAATGGTTCAGGCGGAAGAGAGCAGCCACAATACGCAAAGTATTAGGTTGAGAGCAGATGCAGAAGTATCAATACAGACACAGTCTACAAATTTGTTGGGGGAAACTGGAAACTGGCAGCTTGCATTAGTACATAACATAACTTCGTGTGCCTTTCACTTTCAGGCAGAAACTTTTGAGTGTTCTCAGTGCAGTGCTGGCATAAAACCTTCCCATCTAAAAAAGATTTTCTATTGGTAGGGAGCTTGGACATAGTGGGAGACTATTCCCTGGATGGTTTCTAAAATCTCATATAAAAAGTACCCGTTTGTTTTCAAGCGTAATACTAATTTTTATGGAGGGTCTCACATGAAGTCCAAAGTTTGTAAATGCCTGACACTGGCATTTGTTCAGGTATATGCCTTGTCAAGAATCGTGAATGGTATTTTCCTTTTATTTTTTATGTAAAGAAAACCCAGAGTCTCATAAAGCTCCCAGACGAGTGAGGACAAGGGAAAGGGGGTGCTTCCCACTACCCACTTTTCAGCGAAAATAAGCTTTTAAAACTCGTTCCGCTTTTAGAAGAGCGGCGCAAACCTAAAGAAAGGGCTCGGTCCTCTTCCCCTTTAGAGGTGGAGTCCCCGGTCGGTGGCCAAGGCACGCGGTTTCTTTTTTTGCGGGGGAAAGTGGAGTTGGGAAGGGCCGGAGGCGGCGCTGTGTGACAGCCGGGCCGCGGCGCGGGACGACCCCGCGGGTCGCGGAACAAAGCCTCGCGGGGGGCGCGCAACTAAGGTCCCTGACGCGGGAGGCGAGTGCCCACGTCACCCCGGGCGGGGACGGCTGCGGGCAAGAGCAGGATGTGCCAGTGTTTGCTGGGCGCGAGGTGTTCAGTCGCAGCAACGGTAGCCCAGCAGCCCGGAGGCCAACCGCCACTCCGGGAGCCCGGCACCCGCGATGACCGCGAAACCCGCCGCCGGCCGGCCGGACGCCTCTGCGCCTGCGCGCCTGCGCGCCCGCGGGAGGCCCCGCCCCCTCCGGGCCGCCGGCGCGCGGTGCCGCGCCTCCTCATGGCGGCCGCCGCAGTGTGTGGTATTTAGCGGGAGCGCGCGGCGGGCTCGAGGACGCGCGAAACGGCGGCGGCGGCGGCGGCGGCCAGGGGGTAGCCGGGGCGGCCGTTGCGGGGCGCGCTCTCGAGCGGCGGCGGCGGCGGCCCAGGGAGTCCCGTCGGTGTCGGCACGGGGAAGAGGCGGTGGCGCGGCCCGCGGTGGCGGGGGTTGGCGGCGGCGACGGAGCGCGTTTGAGCCAGGACCGGGGTCCGAGGCGCGCTCTCCGCCCACAGGTAAGTGGGGCCCGGCCTGGAGGGAGGAGCCGGCCGCGAGGGGCTCCGCGGGAGGAGGACTCCCAGGCCCGGTAATGGCGGCAGGCGGGGAGGGCGGCCGGGCCGGGCCGGGTCGCGCCTCCGGGGCGGGGGCGCGGGCAGCCCCCGGCGCCGGGCGCCTTTGTCTCGGCCGGAGCCGGGCCGCCCGGCCGAGCGCCGCCCCCCGCCCCTCCCCTGCCCGGCCCTGCCCGCAGCCGCGAGCCGGCTCGCCCCCGCCCCCGGCGCCCCGGGCCCGGCAGGCCCGCGGCGGGGGTCGGCCCCGCGTGGCCCGGCGAGGGCGGGGAAGGGCCTCCTCGCCGCCCGGCCCTGCCCCCGCGCGCCGGGGAGGCGGGCCCGGCTTGGGGAGGCGTCCGGCGCGCCCCGCGCCCCGGTGCCGGCCTTTGTTGTGAAGGGTCCCGGGGTGTGCGGCCAACATGGCGGAGGTCAGCTGAGTGCGGGCAGTGGCCGGCCCTTCCCTCCGGCCCCTCCCCGCACCGCCCCGAGGCCCGGGGGCGGACGCGGCGACTCGGCCGTCCTTGGCCTCCCCTGCCTGCCCCCGACCCCGGGAGCGGTCGTCCCCAGTTGCGCCGCGTTCTCTCTCCGGCTCTGGCCTGAGCCGTCATTGTGCGGTGGGAAGAATGCAGTCTCCTCCCTTGTTTATGTCGTTAGAGAGGAGATCGCGTGAACCCCTTGCCAGGGAGGCTTCAGCTTCTTATTGTAAATCTTGGTTTTTCTCGGCTTCATTTGTCGCTTCGTTTGGGGGCTTTCTCGACTCCCAGATTTGTAATTTAGGAATGTGGATAATCTGGGCCACAGCGTTGCGTAGGTTTTTCTTTTCCCGTTCCTGGAAAGATTCAGAATTTGTTTGCTCTGACATTCAGAGAAGTCCAGTTCGTGTATTCGGAAAATCAGATGGTGTAGCTGATTTGTCAAAGTCATAGAAGCCATGAGCACGGATGTAGGACAGTGATCGGACTGCCCATTTCTAGCAGTTGAATATTTACCATTCTTTGATAAGCGGCTGTCAAGGGTAAATTGTTAACTCTTTTCAGCAGTTGATTGTTGGAAACACGGACTCTGAAGTAAGACTGCCTGCTTTTGGTTTCAGCCCTCCCCCACCGGTTAGTGACCTTGGGCAAGATACTTAACCTCTCCGGCCTCATTTTCCTTATCTGCAAAATGGGTGTAATGACAGTACCTACCTCGTAGGATTGTTGGGAGAGTTGATGAGATGTTAGTAGGCGAAGGGCTTAGAGCAGTGGCAGGCCCAGTGAGCTCAGTAAATGTTTGCTGCTAAGGCTTTTCTTGTTTGGTAACTACTAAACTTACGAGATTATCTTGGCATGTTGGGTATGTTGGAAGTGCATAGGCCAGAATATGTGAAATCACGTTATAAACTTTTAGTGCTTGGGTTTTTCTTTTAGTGTATTTCATTAGTTCTTAAAAATGAAGACGAAGTTTAGATGGTAAATGTCCAGGCATTTGGAGATGATGGCATTGGGAAATGTCTATAGTAAGGGATTATGTGGTCTGGAATTTAAAAAATCAAATTCACTTCCCAGGACTTGAGTTTACTGACTTGGAAAAGTTTCAAACAGTGAGTCTTTGAGTTTGAAGTGTCTATGGTGTCACCATCTCTTTTGGACGTTACTGAAGAGCAGAGTGTACTGTGGTGGTCTGGTAGGTTTATCGGGAGATCTTGGCTCAAACTGTGGAGGAGAGGATTTTGGTTAGCTATTAGGAGAACTTTGTGACAAGTAGATTTTGATCTTAAGTGGATTATACAAATTTTGTGGGGTTTTTTGCCCTGGAAATTAAAGATGTAAACTTGTGATCTGGAATAATTAGTTGCAATCCTAAAGTTGACTTTGCCAAAATATTTTATTTAGATGTATTACAGAATTGCTTTAAATGACCCTTCTTGGCATCTTCCCAGCATAATCTAGTAACATTTTAATAATATTTTGAACTGAAATACAGTATAATTAATAGATAAGGAACTTTTCAGGATAAGTATTTCACAAAGTACAAATTCTGAAATTTATATCAATTTAGTGTGATATATTCCCTTGAAGCTTTGGGAAATTCTTACAAAATTGATGTAGAGCAATATTTTTTAATATCTGTAATTAAAAAGAATATTATGATTAGGCTAAAATTAATTGGAGATAAAAAGGAAACATATAGCTATGGCAACAGTGATGTAATAAGAATAAGATTTTGTTTTCAGCTTACACAGTGTTTTGGAAATAGGTCTTAAATGAAGAAAGTAACAAAGTAAGTTTAGTAACTTTGTAAAACAACCACTTAGATTGTATTTTAAAGCAGTTGATTTACTTGATTTTTAGAAATTGGAGGTTTTTCTTGGTTTAAGGAGATCTGTTACAGACTTTTAGTTATAATTATGAAATTTCCATAGACACCTTATAAAGTGTTTAAATTCTGGATATTTTTGGTCTAGACCTGACTCCAAACAAAATCAATATATGAAAACCTCAGACTTCCCCCCTTCCTTCCCTCCCCTCAAAAAACAACTGGGTATAATTTTTTCCTCTCTAATAAGCACCCTTAATGTTTTCTTTTAAATAGAGATTTTCTAATGCATTTTAAGCCATTTGATTTTCCATGACTTTTACTAGAGCATCTGCTGCAAAAGGGCAGGGATTGTGGGTTTTTATTCCTATATCCTCAGTGTGTAACACTCAGTACATATTTCCTGACTTACTGCTTATGTATTCTTATGACACTCAGATTTCTTTGCTTGCCGAAACCTAGCCCCATGTATTCTTTTGCCTGCAGGTCATTTTTTTTAATGACTTTATTTTTCAGAGCAGTTTTAGATTCACAGCAAAATTGAGCAGAAGGTACAAAGATTTCCCATATATTGTGCCCTACTCATGCATAACCTCCCCCATTATCAACATCTTCCACCAGAGTGATACATTTGTTACAACTGATGTACCTACACTGACACATTATCACCCAAAGTCCATGTTTACGTTATGGTTCACTTTTGGTGTTGTGTATTATGAGTATTGACAAATGTATAATAATGTGTATCCACAATCGTAGTATCACACGGAATAGTTTCACTGCCTTAAATATCCTCTGTCATCTACCTATTCATCCCTTCCTCCTCCCTAACCTCTTTTTACCGTCTCCATAGTTTTGCCCTTTACAGGGTGTTACATAATCGGAATCATACAGTATGTACCCTTTTCACATTGGTGTCTTTCGTTTAGTCATATGCATTTGTTTCCTCCATGTCTTTTCATAGCTTGATAGCTCAGTTCTTTTTAGCACTGAGTATTCCATTCTCTGGATGTGTAAGTTTATTTATCTACTCACCTACCAAGGGACATCTTGGTTGCTGTCACGTTTGGGCAATTATGAATAAAGCTGCTGTAAACATCTGTGTGCAGGTTTTTGTGTGGACATAAGGTTTCAGCTCCTTTGAATGATAGCTGGATCTTATGGTAAGAATATGTTTAGTTTGTATTTGTAATCAGCTGCCATGCTGCCTTCCAAGAGGCTGTACCATTTTGCGTTCCACCAGCAGTGCATGAGAATTCCTGTTGCTCCACATGGCCACCAGCATGTTGTCAGTGTTCTGGGATTTGCCATTCTAATAGGTGTGTGGTGGTATCTTATTTTTGTTTTAATTTGCATTTCCCTGATGACTAATGATGTGGAGCATCTTTTCATATGCTCCTTTGCCATCTGTAAATCTGATGAGATGAGATGTCTGTTAAGGTCTTTAGCCCATTTTTTAATTAGCATGTTTGTTTTCTTGCTGAGTTTTAAGAGTTCTTTGTGTATTTTGGGTAACAGTCTTTATCAGATATGTCTTTTGCAAATATTTTCTCCCAGTCAGTGGTTTGTTTTTTCATACTTTTGACACTGTCTTTTCCTACATGTCATTTTCCACTTTTGTGTACCAAGGTACTTCAAATTTATGTGTCCAAAACTAAAACCTTTGTTTCCAACCATCCAAGGTTCTCATCTCCTGTATCCAGTTAGTTAGTCATCAAGCCCTGATTTTTCTGTTTATGTCAGATCTGGCTTTGCTTCTCTCTCTCCCTCATTTTCACATGTCCTTCTCTTCTACTTTCTAAGTGTCTGTCTGCTTTTGGTCTCTTCCTCCTCCTTTCAGTTATTCCTCCTTTAATTTAAAGGGGCTTTCTAACATAGGTGACTTACAAGGCCTTCCGTTTAAAGTCCCAAGTTCCTTGACATGGTTAGTTAGTACACAGCCCCTTCTGGAGCTGGCTCTTGTTACTTTCCTGCCATTTTCAGCTATGTACTTGCAAGTTCCTATATGCACGGTATTTTCTCTTTTCCAGCAAAGCTCTACAATTTCACCTGAGACATCACTTAGCTGAGGCGCTCTTCCTGGACCCCCCCCCCCCACCTTGAATTGGATGTCATCTCCCTGTGTTCCCATAACACTTTCTGCTTGGCCCCAAGCTATTCACCAGACTAATTTTTCTCTACTACTTTGCCTCCCCAGATAGACTGCAATCTGTATGAGGACTTTGCCTTGATCACCCTTGTCTAGAGTTTAGCACTGTTTCTGGCATGTAGTTGGTGCTCAGTAAGTATTATTTAATGACTAATACCTTCACATTGTCCTAATATGATCTTCCAGCCTTATTCTCTAGCATTTCTTCTTTGCTATACCTGGTTAAACTGGATTCTCTTTGTTTCTTGAATATTCTCCTTTAACAGCTCTGTGCCTTTGCTCATGATTGTACTTAATCTCTCAAATGTCTTATCTGTGCTACTTTGGGCAGATGACTTAACTTCTCCAAGCCTTAATTTCCATTAGCATGTGAACAGCTATTAAGCATGTTGCTGTCCCTTGCCCCGGGTCCTAATGCTAGAGTGGCAGTGTAGTTGAGTGGTTAAGAACCAGAGCTGGATGTGTCTCTTGGCTCTGTCAGTTACTAGTTGTGTTTGTGACTTTAAGCTCCATGAGAGCAGGTACATTGCCTACTTTTGCATTTAGAAGCAGATTACATTAACACATAGAAAGTGCTTAAATAATTTAAAAAATTAGTTGTTTAGTAAGTTACTTAATTTCTCTAAATATCACCACTTACATTCTAGAAAGGGAAAGAGAAGAATTACAAATTGTGATATGTACTATAAAGGAGTCAAAAGTGCTGAAATAAAGAATAGTGGTGGGAGGGATGCTTGCTGTGAGAAGTGGTGACATTTAAGCTACATTAAAAGGATAAGGAGCTAGTTGTTTGAAGGAGGAAAGGGAGAACATCTCAGATTGAATGAAGGAGCAGCAGAAGTAAAAGCCCTGAGGGAAGAATGACCATGGACTATTCCAGGAGCTGAGAGAAGTGTTGCTGGAGCAAAAGGATGAGGGGGAGAGCTAGACAAGGATCAAATCCTGCAGAGTCAAAGTAAGGAATGTGAATTTTAAGAGTACTGAGAAGCCATCAGAAGGTTTTAATTCAGGGAGTAACATAATCTACTTTTACTTTTTAAGATTGCTTTAACTGTTTGGAAAATTGGTTGGTTAGAAGGCCATTTCTTTGATCAGGAAGTGCTGTAGTTGATTATAACCTGGATTAAGGTGGTGGCAGTGAAGATGAAGTGGATGGATTTGAGATGTATTTTGGGTACAGAATTAACAGGGCTTGCCTATGGATTAGATATGAGAGGTGAGGGAAGGAAGGAATTAGGTGGTTTCTGGCTTGAGCAATTGTGTGGATCATGGTGCTATTTACCAAGATGGGAAAAACTAGAAATGGGGGGCAGATAGCAATAAAAGTGAAAACAAAACAAAACAGAAGGATAGTAGTAAAATTCAAAGTTCTGATATGTTGGATTTGAGGTATCTATGATCCAGTGAGGTAGAAGGAACATCACAGAAGTGAGATACTAGGAGATGTTTGGGTGTTAGAGGAAGTGGCACAGTAGAAGAAGAGGGAGAGACTGATGCAAGAGAGACGGATAATAGAAGGAATGTGAAGTCTAAGAAGGTGAGGATACTGCCCAATGGCAGGGGTCACTTCTTCCATTCTAAGGGGAAGGAAGTGGTAAATCAGCATTTGATGGCTTCTGTTGTATTTCGTAAAGGAAACATGGGTGAAGCCATCAGTTGAGAGTATTTATAGTTAGTGATTACTGTACTATTGCAGGTTAAAGACATGTTGAGAAACTGAGCAGAGAGGAGAGAGGAGAACTCTGTGATGTGTTGCCAGTGATGATACCTGATACTGTTCTTGAGATTCTAGAATACCTGCAGGAGTGGAATTACTTTTTTTTCCTCAAGTAAACTTTTTTGTTGAAGTATAGGATAACTACATATAGAAAAGTGCTCAGATTTTACGTGTACAGCTTGATGGCATTTTAACACACTGTTGTGACCAGCTCCCACCTGTCCCATTACTTTTATTGAAATCTTTAGGAACTCTAGGCTGAATAATGTAGATCATACAGTCCATTTGGGGTCAGTTTATTCTCTAGGCTTGATCCACAGTGACACAAATGAGATTGGCAAAGACCTTTTATAAGTCTTGAGGTTACCCAGTCCTGTTGAACTTGTGGCTTTTGTTCTTGTTTGTTTTGAATAGCAGGGGATCGGGGGTGGGGGGAGCACATGGAAGGAACTAGAAGGAGAAATGGAAGAAAAATCTTTGGAGAATTAATCTGTATTTATGAAGCAGATACTGCCAGTGAGAATTATTTCCTTCAAAATTATAAAAACATTAATGCCAGTCTTGTGTTTTATAGGAAGTAGTAAACTGTACTTGTTTTAGTTATTTATTATTGTCATGTTGACAAGCATAGCTAGTGATGGTTGATACAGTGAAATTAAGTTTACTATACACTAACTTTTTTACTTCTGTTTTTGGTTTAACTAAATGAAGTAATCTAATTGTTAAAAACTTGCTTTTTCTCCCTTTTTGTCTTTTTAGCTCTTGAATTTGGCTAAAGTTGAGGGTTTTTTGTTTTTGTTTTTGGTCAAAGTCCCTGATTTAGCTTTATTAGGGACAACTTTGAGTTAAGGTCTGCAAACTGTATTCTCTTGATTTTGCTTGGAGAGGTGATCAGATACATTTTGTCTTACAATTAACTTTTAAAATGCTAAATTTAAGCTTTTTTTTTAATAAGTATAAACTAAAGTGTATATATATGTATTTGAAATGTGTGGGGTTATTTTAATGTGAATAGGCTGTTTTATAAATAATGTTTTCTCTGTAAGTATGCATCTATCTATTCAAGGCTTTTTAAGAAAAAAGAAATCTAAGAGAAAAAAGCTATAGGCAAAATCAACTCTTAAGTTCTGTTTCAATTTCTGTATGAAGTTACCAGCAATTGATTAGCAGGAAAGTGTGGGGACACAAAATATGCACAAAAATTTAAAAATTTAATCCTTTTTTATTACCAAAGTAATATGTGTTCTATGGAACATTTGAGAAATATGTACAGAAATGCAACCCCCACTTTCCCACATTCATTCATAGTGTAGTAATTGGAAAGTAACCATTGTAGACATTTTGGTGTAGTTTCTGGTCTGTGTGTGTTTCACATTTTTTTGAGACAGCTATAGTTTATTTTATTTTATTTTTTATTTTATTTTATTTTATTTTATTTTTATTTTATTTTATTTTATTTTATTTTATTTTATTTTATTTTATTTTTTTATTTTATTTTATTTTATTTTATTTGAGAGGGGAGGTAATTAGGTTTATTTATTTGATGGAGGTATTGGGGATTGAACCCAGGACCTTGTGCATGCTAAGCATGCACTCTACCACTGAGCTATAGTCTCCCCCGCAGCCATATATATTTTAAAGTTAATTTCTTTGATCTGACTTACATCCTTACAGATATTTTCCCATTAAAGGATTACCACTTGTCAGTAACTATACATGTTTGAATTGTATAATTCCAGATGATGAAGTGTGTGGTTATAGTCTGTGTATCCTGCAGTTCTTGACATTTTGTGTACCTGTAGGTCAGTGGTCCCATCTCTGTTCTCTGATTTCTGGTTCCAAACTTGACCTTCTTTCCTTCTCTAATTCTGCACCTTAAGTCTTTAAACCACATTCTGCAATTCGGATGCCCTTCTAGTTTTTTTCTGTTACGTTATATGGTATGTCCGTACATGGCGTACTTACATAAAAATAGACAACTATATCAGTGTCCATATTTACTTAACTCTTTTTTTCTCTTTCAACATAAATGGGATTGTAATGTATTCAGTAGCTTGTTTTTTTTTTTTTTTCTCTACCTGCTTAAACAATTTGATTCTTATATGTTAGTCTGTGAGTCTATCTCATTTAAAAGAAAAAAAAGCATTTCGTTGTATGGGCTATAATTTAATCATATTCTTAAGATAGGGCTGTTTTCAGTTTATTTGCTATTACAAACAAGATTGCTGTAGTTCTCTCTCTCTCCCACCCCACCACCACACACACAGACACACACAACTTTGCCAACGTGTAAATCATAGGATAGACTCTGAAAAGAAAAACTGCTGTGTCAAAGAGTATATGCACTTCAAATTTTGAAACAAACTGCCAAATCTTATTAGCAGCCTTCACAGTGGACATTTCCAACAGTGTAGGAATGTTTCTGCACATCTTCGCGAATACTTGGAATCAAATCTTTAAAAACAAATTTATATCTAAAATTTCTTAAGTAATGCATGCAGTTTGTGACATTTAAGTTTTTGAACTTCATTTTCCTTTCATCTGAAGTGTTCTACATACATAGTAATTCAAGTCTATTCCATTAGGCTTGTTTTTTAAAGAAAAACTCCCTGCCCCTACTGCTCTCCAGATGTCCTTTGCCAGAGGCAACTGGTTTTACTTCTTTGAAATGATTATTTTTATATTTACCTTCTCTGTCTCTAAATAACATGCTTTTGTTTTTACTTCGATATTTCAGTTTTAGGCCTTATTCCTATTGTGGATTTAACTCCTCTTTCTGCCCCCATCCCAGTCCCTTCCCATTCCCATACTGTCCTAATTTAGTAACATCATAATTCTGTGTTTGCATTATTGTGACTGTAAAGGTTATTCATAATTTGAGCCATAAAGTAAATTGTGGTTACTTTTTTCTCAACTATTTAATTTATATTTGTATCATTTTCCTTGTAGTTAATACTTTCCTGTTTTGCTTTATTTTCTCTGTGCAAATGCTGATGCTACCCCACATTCCTTACCACTTGTCTAAATGCTCAGGTTGTTTGGATGGCCGTGGTGTAAAGTTGTCATTATCCTCAGTGCTCCCCTGCATCTTTCTGTTTACTGTAGCCCATGTTGTCTTCTTTCTTGGTTCATCCTTTTGTATTTGAAGAGCTGTCCTCCAGGGGACATACCTAGGGGAAGTAAACAATGTTTTGAAACCTTGCATGATTATTTTACCCTCAACACTTTCAGGATATTTTGGTTGGACACAGAATTTTAGAATGATAATCATTTTTCCTGGAGGATTTTTAAAAACTATTGGTCTGTTGCACCTAGCTTTGGATATTACTGCTCAAAAAGTCCAAAGCTCTTTTGCTTTCTAACTTATTGACTCTAACAAATATTTTTTGAGCCTGTACTATGTGTCAGGCACTGTTTTAAGTGTTTGGGAGACATCACTGAGCCAGACAGATTCCTACCTTCCAGGTGATAGAGAGGGACTAAAACAGCAAACATAAGTAAGTTGTGTAGCCTGATAGAAGGTAATAACATTTTATGGACAACAATAGAGTAGAAATGGAGGAAGAGAGGTGGAATGGGTAAGGATTAGGAAGAAGGGTCAGTGGGCAGAGCACTGGTCACTGTTTTAAATAGAGGGAACAAGGTAGGTCTCAATGAGAAAGTAACATACAAGCAAAGGTTAGAAGGAGGTGAAAGTCATGTGGATATCCAGGAGAAAAAGTATTTTAAGGCAGAGGCCCCAAGCAACAACCTAGCCTTACGGAACAAGGAGGCTAGTGCAGTGAGTGAGGGAGAAAGAAGTGGGAGATGAAGTCAGGGTAATGGGGACACATCATCATTTTGCGTAGGGCCTTTTAGGCTGTTGTAGGATTTTATCTATTACCCGGATTTGGGAAGTTTTAGTGGATTTTTCTGATTGCTATGCTCAGAATGTATTGGAGGGTGGGGATGGGAGACAAGGATGGAAGCAGGGAGACTCGATAGAAGGATATTGCAATAATTCAGTTGAGAGATAATGGTGGCTTAGACTATATGGTGGTAGTAGAGGTGGTGAGGAGTAGTTGGATTCTGGATATATTTTTCAAGGAGGTACAGTAAAATTTCTTGGTGGTTTTAGATAAGTGGTGTGTAAAGAAAAATCAAGGATGACTTGAAGGCTTTTGAACTGAGTCACTGGAAGGATGGAGTTGCCATCAAATGAGGGGAAGGCTACTGACTGAGTAGTCTGGGAGAAGAAAAGGAGTTCAGTTTTGGGCCCCACCCCCGTCCCCCGCTCCTCATAGTGATGTCTTAGAGGGAGTTGGGTGTACAGATCTGGGGTTTAAGACAAATCCGGAGGGTTTTTGTTTGTTTTTTACTCTGGGCTTGAGATAAAAATTTAGAAATCCGTGGCAGTATCAATGGAATTTTAAAACCACAAGACTGAGTGAGATCACCAAAGTGAAGAAAAGTGGGCCATGGGCAATTCCCAGTTTTAAGAGTTTGGAGAAGAGCAGGAGCTGAGGAGGAACTGGTAAAATAGGAAAACCGAGAGTGTGCAGTCAGTGAACAGAGTTTACCAGGCCAGTGACCCATCAACTCTGTCAGATGTTGGTGACAGTTCAAAACTTGGCAAATTTAAATACAAATGAATACAAAACCAGTCAAATTTAAATTATATTAATTTATGAAAGTATTGAATACTGCCTTCTAAATTGAAGTCTTGAAACAACTGTTTTGCTGTAGGTTTTTTTTTTTTTTAATTTGAGTTGAACATACCAAAATTATCCCACATATATTGTGGCCACCGCATGATGCATATTTTTACCTGTGTATAAGTGCTTCAGTGAAAACCATGTCGTTGGGCTTCATGTCACACAAATGCATCATTTATATTAGGTCCCCCTCTATTTTTCTCTTTAATCTACCGTAACTGAGTACTATGGTACCAACTTGAAGCCAGTGTGACCATAAATGCAAATAGGAGCATTCACTTATGGCTAATAGGTGGATTCAGATGATCCAGAATGTGCTAATGCTGTTTTTTTTAGGTTATTTTAAACACAGGAAGTTAAAACATTAAATTTTTGTAGAGAAATATGTCCCCCTCCACTGAGAATAGAGTTTCAGATGTGAGCTTATGAAGACACAAACTATAACTATTTCAAGGGAATACAATTTAATTTGAATCAGGCTCCATGAATTTAATATGGCATTTCCCCCCATACATTCTATTATTTTTCTGCTATTTTAGTAGTAAAGAACCCTTAATTATATAATGTATTAAGACTCTGATGTGACTTTTAACCTCATTTCTTTCTCTGTCTCTCAAGCAGCATGCTCTTTTCTGTTCAGCTTAGTATCACCAACTCTTAATAGGTTGCTACCAATTTTGATCTACTTTAAATGTTTGTTCTCTGTATATATATATATGTGTGTATTTACCTACCATTACTTGTCCGGTGGAATGTGGAGATGAATGGATTGTACGTTACAGTGTACAAGATGTTTTATAAGGAAGATTTAAAACGTAGCATAATGCCATGATAGAGCAAAGATCTACTGCAATGTGTGACAGTTTTACTTCTAGAGAGAATATAAAACAAAGCCTGGGCAGTAAACAATTGTGTTGAAACTTGGACACAAATAACTAAGTGAATAGTATTTGAATGCTTTCATCTAGATACTGTGAGTCTTGGTTATACTGCATTAGTGATTGTGTTGTAATCACGACTGACATGATTTCACTAATTTCAAGTGTGTTACCAAAAATTCTGTTGAGAATAAAAAGGTTGAGAGCCTATTTGACCCTCTTTCTTATTTCTCTCCTCTTACCTCTCTTCTTGATTCTTTGCTTTGATTTAATGTCTAAGGGTTTAATGACTGTCAGAATCTATCATTTTTGATACAGAAAATTTCAAAAAGCAACTGCTTGCTATGACTATCAGTTTAATTTAAAAGATTTTTTGTTGGATGCTAAATTGAATATTCTGTGTCAGACTGAGATTATACATACTGTTATTTGAAAGAAAATAAGATTTAGGGACAAAGTGGACAGTCTGGCTCTGTTCTTATTCTTAATTTTTCTGACCTTCAATTTACTCATCTGCAAAATGGAGACACAGCCTTCTTTATGAGGCTTAAATAGTGTATATGAAGCTGCTGACATGGTGCCTTACAGGTTGATAGGTACTCAGTTGAATAGCTTCTTTAATAGCAAACTCTGTTACCTTTATCAGATTTCAGACACAGTCCCAAGTTGAGGTTATGAAAGTGAACACAGTAGGTTAAAACAACAGTAAAATCCCGAAAACCTAGGTCTTTTAATTTAGTGATTCATTGCAGGGTTCCTAGTATGGCTCTGTAAAGATCACTAAGTGAGTATGTTGTTAATAATATACCGAATGTTCCCATGTATTTGATCTCAGTTAATGTCCAAAGGTCTTGATAGTTTTGTTGTTTCACGAGTGGGAAACTTGAGACTCAGGATACTGTAGTTTTGCCCAATATCAGAATAATTAGTATAGGTATATTCTCAGTGGTGCTTTACTGAAAAATGAAATTACTGTCTAGGAATGCATGGGTTTATGGAACTATGATGTCACAAATATGCTTTGAAAACTTAGAGAATTGGTTTGGAAATACATCCAATTTTTTAAGATTGCGTTTATGGTGATAAAATGATTTACTTCACATACCATAGTGTTATTTTTTAAAATAGATTTTATTTTTTAGAGCAGTTTTATATTCACAGGAGAATTGAACAGAAGATGGAGATTTCCCATATTCATCCTGCCCCATCATTATCACCCAAGTCAATGGTTTACACTACTGGTTCACTCTGAGAGCTGTATAAGTATTGACAAATGTATAATGATATGTATCCACCACTATAGTATACAGAATACAGTGGTTTCACTGCCTTAAAAATCCTTTGTGCTCCACCTGTTCATCCTCTGCCCCCACCAGATCTCTGGCAAACTGATTTTTTATTTTTATTATTATTATTATTTTTGCTGCCTCCATAGCTTTGCCTTTTCCAGAATGTTATATAGTTGTAATCATATAGTATGTAGCCTTTTCACATTGGCTTCTTTCACTTAGTGGTATGTATTTAAGACTCCTTAATATCTTCTTGTGGCTTGATAGCTCATTTCTTTTTACCTCTGAACTAAATTCCATTTTATCAATGTACCACAGTTTGTCTGTTTACTACTGGAAGACATGTTGGTTGCTACCATGTTTTGGCAATTATGAATAAAGTTGTAAATATCTGTATGCAAGTTTTTGTGTGGACATAAGGTTTCAGCTCCTTTGAATGATAGCTGGATCTTATGGTAAGAATATGTTTAGTTTGTATTTGTAATCAGCTGCCATGCTGCCTTCCAAGAGGCTGTACCATTTTGCGTTCCACCAGCAGTGCATGAGAATTCCTGTTGCTCCACATGGCCACCAGCATGTTGTCAGTGTTCTGGGATTTGCCATTCTAATAGGTGTGTGGTGGTATCTTATTTTTGTTTTAATTTGCATTTCCCTGATGACTAATGATGTGGAGCATCTTTTCATATGCTCCTTTGCCATCTGTAAATCTGATGAGATGAGATGTCTGTTAAGGTCTTTAGCCCATTTTTTAATTAGCATGTTCGTTTTCTTACTGAGTCTTAAGAGTTCTTTGTATATTTTGGATAACAGTCCTTAATCAGCTAATGTGCAAATATTTTCTCCCAATCTGTGGTTTGTCTTCTCATTCTCCTGACCATATCTTTTGCAGAGTAGACATTTTTACTTTTAATCAAGTCCAGCTTATCAATTGTTTCTTTCCTGCCTTTGGTGTTTCTGAAAGGTCATTGCCAAACCTTAGGCCATCTAGATTTTCTCCTGTGTTACCTTCTAGGAGTTTCATAGTTTTATGTTTTACATTTAGGTCTGTGATCCATTTGAGTTAGTTTTTGTAAAGAGTGTAAGATTTGTGTCTAGATTCCTTTTTTTCTGCACGTGGATACCCAGCTGTTCCAGCACCATTTGTTGAAGACTCTCTGTTATTCATTGTATTGCCTTTTGCTCCTCTGTCAAAGATCAGCATAGTGTTATTTTAAAATAGTGTTATTTAAAGTGAATTTTAAATCTCAGTTGTGAATTCACCCTCTTTAAGGTTATATCATGCAACAGATATATTCTACCTGAGGGGTCATCAGGGCTGAGAGAATGCTGGTTGTATACATTGGAATTTCTTCTACTTGGAATCCTTCATACTGTTATATTTGATTTATTTATTCCTTCCAGAAATATTTGAGTACCTGGTCTGGACTGGGTACTGTCCTAGGTGCTGGATATAAAAGAGTGAGCAAAACAAAACAAGGTCTATTCTCATGAAGTGTTTATATTGTGGTGCAGAGGTTCTGAACTAGAAGTATGAATGATTCAGGGAGGCTGGGAGTTCTCAAGACCTTTTGAGGGTTAAAAACTTTTTTTCCACAACAATGAGACATGAAAGTAAAGTGGAGGTTCCCAGAGGCTACATGACATGTGATATCTTCACAGGTTAATTGCAGAAGCAGGTAATGAATATCCAGCTGTATTTTATTGTGTCAGATATTAAAAATATTTGCAAACAATGTAACAGACACTTTTCCTCCCTATTATGGAAAAGTTGTTTTTCATAAATATTTAATATGTAGTAGATTTTTACATGTTGTGTAAAAAAGTGTGATGGTAATTTTAACAACTATTTTAAACATTCTTGGCTTGAATTTCTAATATTGTAAATATTAATACATGTAAACCACATTGATAAAATGCTATTTTGGGGTCCTCAATAATTTTTTAAAACTTTAAAGTAGTAAAGGCAATCTTTTCTTAAATGGTCAGATAAGTATAAAGGGCTTAGAAGTCACAGGGTCAACTTCTCAGCTCCACCTTTGAAAACAGTTGTAGATAATATGTAAATGAATAGGCTTAACTGTGCTCCAATAAAACTTACAAAAACAGGCAAGTGGCGTGTAGCTGTAGTTTGCCAGCCATTGGTGTAAAGAGTTCCTGATACCAGAAAAGTTTGAGAATTGCTCTTATCAGCAGAAAGTTGGTACTGTGGGGAGGGAGAAGGGGAGAAAATAGACAATAAGGAAGTTATTTAGCAAGAGAATTTCATGTGGCAAGAGATAATATGAAGACAGAGTGAGAAGGGTGATCTGGCCTTCAGATAGAGTGATCAGGAAAGGTCCCTCTGAGGAGCTGGCTTTAGTTAACTCTTACTTGTTCAGAACTTAACCAGGTTTCATCTCTCTTCTTTTTTGATTTTTGCTGGCTACTTTGGGGATCCCTCTTGTGTTGGGAGGGAAAGCAAGACAATGTAAATTTTCATTTTTGTTTGTTTTGAATCTTATTAGACTTAAATTTCAAAAACATTAATTTTTTAAATTGAATTAGAAAATATGTAAAGCATATCTGCTTTAAAAAAGATCTAGGAAATTATATTGCCTATGTTTGAACATTGACCTAATTTATATGACACTTATCAAATTACTTCACTATCATTTTGCTCTTCTGAAAATGAGAGTGAGTTAAGATCTTTTCCAACGCTAAAGTTTTTGATGGATACATCTCTGTTTGCTTTGCCTAGGATGCCATTTGCCACCCCTTCGAAGTCTTCCTTGATCAGATAGCTCCAACTTTTTTTTTTTTCAACTAGTTCTGTGATCTGAAGCATTTATTTTGAAATCTGTTTTCTTATCTGTAAGGCAAAGGGTAAATGCCTAACCTGGAAGTTCATTGAGTTGGTTGAATTAGGACATATGTAAACCATTGAGGACAATACCTGGGACGTATGTATGCCTGTTAATAAATATTTGAAGCAGCTGTTTTAGAACCATGGAAAGTCCCTACTCTGCCTCAGTATTTGGCTTGCTGATCCTGGGACCCACTTAGATTATATCAGTAAGAATAAAACTACCAACCAACAATGAAGCGCCAATGAGGCACGTGAAAATTAAACATGAAAACTTATGTAGAAGGGCTAAGGAAGGACAAGAGCAGCACAGTCCGAATTTATGTGGCCATTCCGACTTCAGGGAAAGGAATGGGGAGTAGCGGTTCCTGCCATCAAAATCGTTCCCTTGTTGGAGATTGAGAATCTGTGTAATTAATTAAATGTTTTAGCGTATCAAGTGATAGCATTATCAGTTTTAGCAAAGCCAAATTTATGGACTTGATGAGTTCTCTTGGAATGCAGTGCAAAACAAAGACTGGAATTATGAGGGAAAAAAAATAAAGTGACTGGAAGATAGATCCAGGAGAGTCAGTATCAGAATTGTGTGAAGAAAACTGAGTGGATCGAGTCAAAGAACAAGTAGAAGTCGACAAAAGTAGAAGGCTTGAGTCTTGGGATTGAAAATATTCACCTGGTGTTTGGCGACTGCTGATGGCATGTATCTAAGATGTTCTGGTGAAAATTTCTTCCAAAGGTAAAGAAAAAGTCCTACAAGCCACCTGTCAGGGTAGAAAAGGTTACCTGCAAAGGAATGAGAATAAAAAATGACATTAGATTTTTCGCCTGTATCATTACATGTCAGAAGACAGCAGAATTTACATAGTTCTTAGGGGTAAAGGGTGTGACTAGAATTCAAAGCTTGTGCAATTTATGCAAGAGCTTCAAATTGCTAAGACTGAGACTTAAGCACTTGTATGCCCTTTCTGAACATTTTCTTGAGACTCTAGAGCCATACTAAAAATGTATCATAATTAGGGATTCAAAGGGAAGAAAAATGATATTTGTCTTATGGTATAATAGTGAGAAATGAAACCAGAATGGTTGCATTTAGGTTTCAATGATTGTTTTGACAAAGTTTTGAAGTACAGTCTTTATCCTGGCAGGTGGGAAAGGGAAAGTTTCACTAGTAGCATGTTAAAGGGCTTGCCTTGTTTTGGGAGATGTTAATACTTTCATTCTTGATGTTAATGTAGATTGAATGTGAAATAAAAATAAGGATAGTAGCTAGTAAAATAAAGTTAGACTATAGAATTGTTCTGTCCAATAGGGCTTTCTGCAGTAATGAAGAGACAGCGATACTATTTTGCATTCGCACCAGCAACGTATGAGTTTCATCTTTTAGACATCTCACAGGCATCTCACTCCTACTTTACATTTAATCCCTTATAGTTAAGTACCTAGCATAGTGCCTGATGGGTTCTGATTAAGTATATACTTTTTTTTAAAAAAATCAGATGTAGAGGCATCAAAATACAGTGATTTAGGCAGGAAAAAGCAAATGTATTTTGCTTTTACACATTTGAGTTATGGTTTTCATTTTTCTTTCCATTTACTGTCATCTACCTTTGTTCAGACTTCTGTTTTTCACAGTGGCCTTCTATCACGTCTCTTGTCCTGGGCTTTCCCCACGTCAGATCATCATTCTTACTGGACACGTAATTCTTATTCCGTGGCTACAGCATTTTCTAAATTATCTTCAGGAAAATAGAGCTCAGTGTCAAATGTATAAAGCACCTTTTCTGAGAAAAGTTGAGGAAAGGAGGAAGGCCCTTAAATGTTTTGAATAGAAGAGTTTTATTTAACCCATTGATTATTAACACAGAGCAAGTCTCTTATCTGAACCTGTACTTTTATAATACATATTATGTCATTTCTAGGAATAATTTTTGGAGAAATAAAAGAGGGATAGCTATGTTTGAATCTTATCTTTTTACTAAATTAAGAATTCAAATTTTACTTCTTATTTTGACTAATTTTCACAGTTCTCAATCCACTAATATTTATAAAGTAGTTTCTTTATTGTCCCCTTTGAAGGAAATATAGCTAAAAATCACCAGTATCCTACCACTCAGGTAACTGACTTGTTGATTATTTTCTGGTGTGTAGTCTCCCTGATTTCTCACAGTCTTACCCCAGAAACACTCATGTACGTTCTGTTTATAACTTGTTCTACAATACATTGTGACCCTTTTTCCTTGTCTGAGAACATTTCTTCTTTTTAAACGTTTTTCATAGGTAACTATTAGCTTCCTGTTGCTGCTGTAAGATAAACATTTCCAGAGGCAGGCGTTAGGATGTGGGCATCTTGATGGGGGCATAATTTGTAGGCCACAGTAACATTTGTAAAGTGCAAGAAAAGGAAAAGCACAACATTGTTGTGTATCCATTAGAATAACCAGGTGTAAGGTTATGATTCATCAGAGAAATTCTTCATCAGCCATTTATAATAGGAAACAAAGTTTCCCACATGAAATTGAGAATAAAAGTTTAAATCCATTTACTTCTACCGTAAGATTGTTAATGTGGTTAAATGCTCTGAAATTACTAAGGCAACATTAAAGACTGCTTCTAAAATGTTTTGATTTAGATTAAAATCTGTTTAAGCTTTATACCAAACTGGGCTTGAGATGTAGGCTTTAGAAAGGGTAGGTAATAGTGCACTCTTGCTAAATTTTGGAGTTTTGCTGACTTTGGATTCTATGGAATTGTTTTAGTGTAATGTAGTTTTTGTGAAATTTTCCCTTGTTGCAGAGTCAGTTTAAATATTCTACCTAGTCAAGAAATTCTACTGTATTGTGCTAAAAATTAGTTAAGTGGCAGATGATCTTTGGTAGACATGTTTGATGACCTTATAAGCTAAAGGCATCTTTTAGAGTATATATAGCTGGAACCCACAAGTTCTGTGGTCTCTAACTAGTTGATGATCTCAGGCAAGGCAGGTTAACTATTGGAAGTATGTAAGTGAATATTTACATATTTGGAGTATGTACCACCTATGATATACGTAATTCACCCATCTCCCTTAATCCACACGGCAGCCATGCAAGGCTGGAAATACTGTCCCAGTTTTACAGCTTAGCAGGTGGTGAAGACTCGGTTTGAATCCTAGTGTAGATGACTCCAGAACACTTCCACTTTTACTGTCCTGAATCACTTGTTGAGAGGTTTATCCATAGATTGATGGTATTCAGATGGTGTTATAAGGTTCTGTACAGGTCCTTTGGAAGTTTGAGAAAAAAAATATTTTTCTTTTTGACTGGAGGAATCTGTCATCCCTTTTACTTGTTCTAGACATTTGGACTCTTAATTCTGTTTAGAAAGTTTTTCTGCCTAAAACATTTGAAGTGTCCTGCTTTAGAAACCTGAGACCTATCTAGAATGAATATGTATTAGAAAATAAAAACATAGGTAATAGGAGTTTATATTTGTCAGTGGACAGACTGTATTTTCAATTATATTTCTGTTCCTAATGATGTTTTGTGTAGCCTAATACAAAATGAGGTTGAGGTGATTGAACACCCTATTTAATAGGGTGGGGAAGTGATTAGAGTTAAAATTTTATGCTGAAAATGGGCAATCAGCAATTTACTGCACAGGGTTCACTCTCCACTGCCAACTCTTGCTGCCTTTAAAGGGTGCCCTAAATAAGCATGATGTAATGACAGGTTAAACCTCCGAATCCATGAGCTGACGCAATGCAAATCTGAGGCCCAGGACTTTATTGGGGCAAGGGTAATGCTTGTTTAAAAACAAAACAAGCTACTCTGTTTAATGAGGCTGTTTAAGATGGCTTTCCCAGAGTGGGCAGAGGATATAATCTCAATTTGGAGGTTGAAGTAGGAGTGTAATATGGTTATGTTTGTTTACTACTCTCACTGTGAATTCTTGTCTAAGAGAGAAGAGGGGAGTTTAAAATAAGGTGCTGACTGCGGTAAGAATGGAGAAGTGAGTTAGAATTGAGGAAATAAGGTAGTTGACGCCTGATGAATAGTTAATGAAGTAGGGAGAATGCTTTATAAAAATCAAGAGGTCACAGGGTTAACCGTGAGAGTATAGTGCAGAGAGTGCTTATCTGACTACGTGTTTCCCATAAATTCTGTATAGCTCTTGGGTTGAAACCATCCGACATTGCCGATATTCGACTGTTTGGGCCTTACAAAAACAGGGCATTTTGGCTTACGTGTAAGCTGGTGGAAATGCTGAGGCGTGCACAGCGTCGCTGGGGATCGTGGGGCTTTGCGGGGGGGGGGGGGGTAGTTGCACGCTGCGTGCCTTGGAGCCGCCCCAGGCCGATTGGGGCGGAGCTGCAGGCCTCGCCCCCACGCAGCGGCCCCGCCCCTCGCTAGCCGCCGCCGCCGCCGCAGCCGCTGCCCTGAGCACTTCGAGCCTGCGGACCGCTGGCAGTCCTGGTTGGAGCAGGCTCTCCCCACTGCGGCCCGGCCCCCAGACGGCTATCCTCGCGGACCCGAACCTGCAGTAGTAGCTTCATAGCTGGCACGGAGAGCGCACCACCTCGTCCGGTCGCCGTCACGCACCCTCCAATCCTTTCCTTCACCGAGCTGGCCTGAGCCTAGCCGATGAATTTGGGGAAGACAAACTTCCAAGACAGACAGATCAAGGTTTAGGGCCCAGCAGAAGACAGCTCAGCGATGGCTCCCATTTTTGGAGACGCAGGCGAATTTGAGCTCACGGGGAGGTTTGGTCGACTCCTCTCGGGACGAGAAAGGGCTTCATTTCTCTGCCTCAGTAGCCCCTGCTTCTGAGGAGTGGATGGGTGTATGGAGCAGGGCAAGTGCCTTACCTTCTTAAAAACTTGACCCCGGACATGACTGGGGACAGAAGGTGTCCAGGAGGGCCCTCTGTTACAACTTTGTCTTTGCTTCTGGGGGAGAGGCTATGAGCTGCCTGGCTTCTCATGACCGGGAAGTCTCCCTCACCTTTTCTGTACTCCTGGAGGGGCGTCTTGCTCACTTGTTTACCAGCTTTTGGGACAAGGAAAAGAAAAGGTATTGCTATTAAGAGACTGGATTGCTTAAACTCTGAAATGGGAAAGTTGTAAGCCAGTGGAATCTGAATGGATCAGGGAATGGCTGCAGCATAACTGAGCTGGCAGTGATGTTTCTTTTGAAAGCTGTACTTTTCTCAGTTTAAATCAAACTTCAGGTTATGTCATGACTCCTGCAGGGTTGTCCAGACACTTGAGTCCTTGGTTCCTACTGCATGGCTGCTGTGTGGTTCGTATTCTTTTTCTGTTTGAAGATGGAATTTGGTTCCACGTGCAGAGCTCTGGGAGGTCTTAGCAGCTGCTAGCCTGTAATTCTCCCATTCACAAGAAATACAAGCCACATTTCACTTGTTTTCTCACACGTTGAATAGGAATTTAAATTGTGCTTTCTACAATGTTTGGAAAAATAATAAATATATATTGTAACATGGGCCTGAACTATCTGATAAATGTATAACTATTTTGCTAGGTCAAAAAATTAAACAATAATGTTTTTCTTGCTTAGTAGTTATATTAGGTTGAATACTAATATGAGTTTGTTGCCTCTCAATGTGATTAGCTGTTTTGGTTTAGTGATTTGAAAGGCATTGGTGGCTAAGATCATTTTGTACCCAAGGAACCACTTCACAGTTATTATGTTGCTCTCTTAAATGAGCAGCATAAAATGGACCATGAAGTAAGCATACAGCACACATTCAGGGCATTCTGACAATGCTAAGCCCATTGTTTTACTACTGACCTAAAATCAAATGCATGGATCATCATATGCACAGAGTCAGTCTCCTTAGGGAGAAACAGGATTACAGGAGAATTTCTTTGTAGTGCTTTTGTTGGACTAGAAAGAACACCTGGGTTATACAGATGATGAGAATTGATTCCTGTTGTCCTAAATCCATGTGATGGGCCACATTATGATAGAATTATGTGATACTTTTGTTTTTCCTTGGACTTTAGAATATTCTTTTAGTGACAGTGGAATTGATCTGATTTGGGTTTTTTTTTTTAAACCTTCAGTCCCCATTGAAGGTATCTATCCTTGAGTAATTATGAGTAATAGAACCCAAATTGCATTTACGTGGTCACATTAATAACCAGCACTATTTTTTCAAAGTTAAATTCTTTCCAATAGAATAATGATTATAATTGAGGAAACATTAAATTTGAGGAGTTAAATTTCAGTTGTAGAAATATGGTTTATGGTTTTTGGGCATGTACTCTTTTGACATCAATAGACTGATCTTTTGTCATCCGCTAGACAGTGACCTACTATATCCCAGCAAAGGTAGATTCCTGGGAGAAGTTGCTTGTTTTCACTTTCATTCAGCCTGACAAGTTAGTTAACCTTGTTGAACATTTCTTGCAGATGACATTTATTTCTTAAATAATGTTTTACTGTGCTGATGAATGCTTCAGCAACACTGGTGAACTCTAGGGTACAAGCAGTTCTTTACCTGTTGCCACTATCCCTTTTCCCCAGTGTTACGTGAGCCTCTCTGGTGCTTTTGATCTTTATTCTTTTTCGTCTTTTCCTGACTCTCTTTCCCCTTTGCAAAGTATACCTGATTTATATTGTGGAATGGAAGTAGAATAGAATGATTTACTTTCTCTAAATACCAGACTCAAAACTTTTACTTAAAAATGGCCCGCCATATCTCCTCTATACTGCCTCACTTTTGAAGGTGGGCACTGATCATTAGGAAACAAGGTAACTGTCTAGCTGGTGTTAACATGGAGCTGGATGATGGGATGGCAGTCGGCATTTCCCCTTGTAACCCCTTCCATCCCCCAGATGTACCCCTAGAGCAGATACCTGTTCACCATTAGGAGCTAATCAAAGTCAGTACCCCGGTGATCCTTTGGATCACATATAACTCCCTGGGGCTATCAGCAGCTGACTCAGAATGGGGAAGAAATAGAATGAGTAGGGGAAATAAACACAGAGAAGGAGAAGAAAGTCCAGTCAAAACAGATTTCACTGAATTTAAGCTACTTACATAGTGTTTCTTAGTTGTTTATGGTCCAGTTTCTATTTTAGCATTTATTCCATGTAGTCCATCCAAGGATGATTTTTAACATTTTTTAGAGAAAGGGAATTCTCAATGTGCCCTGGAACATTTTGAAAAGAGATTTTATCCAGTGTACAGCTCCTAATAATCAAAAGGCATATTTTACGTAATTTATATATTTTTAAAAACCCTATTTTCCTTTGTTCTTTTGCTCCTGGTAAATTTTGCATGAAACTTTAATATTTCTGGCATGGAAACATTATTTGTATAAAACAAGTTATAGTTTTAATTATTTTTCTCCTGCCTCCTTTTATTCTTACTTGTTTTTTATTACAGAAATGAGCCGTCAGACTGCAACAGCATTACCTACTGGAACCTCAAAGTGTACACCGTCCCAGAGGGTGCCTGCCCTGACTGGCACGACCGCATCCAACAATGACTTGGCGAGTCTTTTTGAGTGTCCGGTCTGCTTTGACTATGTCTTACCACCCATTCTTCAGTGTCAGAGTGGCCATCTTGTTTGTAGCAACTGTCGCCCAAAGCTCACATGTTGTCCAACTTGCCGGGGCCCGTTGGGATCCATTCGCAACTTGGCTATGGAGAAAGTGGCCAATTCAGTACTTTTCCCTTGTAAATACGCCTCTTCTGGATGTGAAATAACTCTGCCACACACAGAAAAAGCAGACCACGAAGAGCTCTGTGAGTTTAGGCCTTATTCCTGTCCGTGCCCTGGTGCTTCCTGTAAATGGCAAGGCTCTTTGGATGCTGTAATGCCACATCTGATGCATCAGCATAAGTCCATTACAACCCTGCAGGGAGAGGATATAGTTTTCCTTGCTACAGACATTAACCTTCCTGGTGCTGTTGACTGGGTGATGATGCAGTCCTGTTTTGGCTTTCACTTCATGTTAGTCTTGGAGAAACAGGAAAAATACGATGGTCACCAGCAATTCTTTGCAATTGTACAGCTGATAGGAACACGCAAGCAAGCTGAAAATTTTGCTTATCGACTTGAGCTAAATGGTCATAGGCGGCGATTGACTTGGGAAGCCACTCCTCGATCTATTCATGAGGGAATTGCAACAGCCATTATGAATAGTGACTGCTTAGTCTTTGACACCAGCATTGCACAGCTTTTTGCAGAAAATGGCAATTTAGGCATCAATGTAACTATTTCCATGTGTTGAAATGGCAATCAAACAATTTCTGGCCAGTGTTTAAAACCGTTGCATTCAATTTCACAGAGAATAAGGCACCCATCTGTCTGCCAACCTGAAACTTTTGGTAGGTGGAAGCTAGACACATGAAGGTAAATAAAAGGAAAGGCTGTTAAATACAGGAAACAGTTGCATGTAGTAACACTAATATATTTAAAAATAAGTCAACAGTAAACCACTGAAAAAAAATATATATATACACCCAAGATGGGCATCTTTTGTATTAAGAAAGAAAGCATTGTAAAATAATTCTGAATTTGTGTTTGTTGTAGATTGAGTGTACTGTTGAAAAATACTGGGTTTTTGTTTTTTGTTCTGTTTTTTGCGTGCGTGCGTGCGTGCGTGTATGTGTGCGTGAGTGTGTCTGTGTGTTGGTTTTTTGTTTTTTTTTCTTTAACTGACAAGCCATGTTGAGTGGTCTTGGACCACTGCTTTTCCCCTATGTGAGTCAATACATAGTGCTGCTGTGTGTGTATATTTTTTTTGTGTGTGTACTTGCTAATTTTTATTAATTCTAGTTTTTCATTAAATAAATTTGACTTTCTTTTCTGTAATTCAGGTTTTTCCTCACTTTTTTTTGTACCTTTTTAAAGTTAGTGTCTTTTTGATATGCATAATTGTTTATGGTAAATTTATATATATGTTCGATACATATTTTCTTTTCCCCCATTAATCAGTTCATTAGAAATATTTTAAATTTGACTATTTTGTGAAGATAAGAGTTCCAGAAAGGAAGGATAACATTGGAAGAATTATCAGAAGCTATTTAAAGCAGCTATAAGATGGTCTGTCTCTCTCTCTCTCTCTCTCTCTCTCTTTCTCTCTCTTTCTCTCTCTCTCTCCTCTCCAGTTGAGTCATACCTTCAGATTTATTCTTTGAAAGGTTTTAGGGCATACTGATTTTTTTTAAACACTGGAAAAAAAAATCAGGCTCTACCCCCTCCCCCCAAGTATCTTGGACAAATCACATATGTTTAAAATTTGTTCTTGTATTTATTGGTTTTGCAAAAGAAGGCATCGTCTTACACAGTATTTGTAATTAAAAGCAAATCATTTGTTTAAAAAAAGGCAGTTTGCAAAAAAAAATGTTTTTGGTCTTTTATAATTCTCATTAAAAGAATATCTGGCAAATTAAAAACTCTTATGTGTCTGCTTTAGCTCTGAGTTTGATTAAAATCCTGTTATTTTCCTGTTCAATTCTGTACTTTATAGCCAAAAGCAATGTACCATATTTTGAAGTTTGGTAGGTAAGAGATCTGTTCTTAAAGTATAGCAGAAGAATGGGTAGATGGCCTCTGGAGTGCACAGTCTTGTTTTTTTCCTTCCTCTTGCTTACAGTTTGATTCTCATAACTCTGTTGGGAGGTTGATTAGTTACAATGCAGATCACCTTTTCCCTCCTTTAACAACAGCAAAAATGGGTTAATAAATATTTCATAGCCTAGTGGTTATGAGCCTGAGTTCTGCAGCCAGACTTCCAAGGACCTTCATGCCTGTGCTAGCTCTAACTCACCAGCCAGCTATGTGATTTGGGGCCTCAGTTTGCTAGTGTGTAAAATGGGGTTAATTATGATAGCTACCTCCGAGGGTTAAATGGGATACAAGTTACCTAGAACAGTGCTCTGCCCATAATAAGCACCAGGGAATGTTAGCTGCTATTTTTATACCTATAACTAGCACCATCTAGTTAACTGTCGCTAGTTAACTCTGCGGCACCTAGCAAGAGTCTGAAATTGCCTTCGGTTGGCCAGAGATCATTTTCTTTTGTGTGTTCTTTATGGGTATCCTAAACATAGAAAGTCAGTTAAAGCTAGTTTGGACTTACCCCTTACCCCACCCCCAGTTCTGGACAGCGCAGTTTGCTACTGTTCTCAGGAAAGAAGGTTGTGTAGTTTCCTACATGAGCAGTGTTTTTTGAATTGGTTAGAACTTGTGCTTGTGTAGCCGTTTTTGTGGTGAAAGAGAACAGGTCAACCACCAGTGTATATCCAGGTCTGTTCTATTAGCATGTGTGGTTAGAAAAGCAGTTTTGCCCCCTCATTTAATGTATTGAATTACTTGTGTTTTTAAAATGTTTCTTTGATTCTAAAAGTAGTAGATGTTCAGTATATAGACTGGCACCCACAGTAGGGTCTGTAATCTTACTCATTCAGAGGTGACTATGAACATATTCGTATTTCTAATCCTTTATGTGTATTTACATGTGTTGATACACATTTATTTTGAAATCTCATAATTTGGGATCATGTAATTATCTTAACTCCCTCACACCCCCACATGTAACATGATCATCTAAGCATTTCACAGCTTTAATGATCTTGGAAAAAATTTGGGGTAACTTTTGTGAGGATTGATTATAATTTTATCCAGTTTCCCAGCGTTGGATATTTGCTTTGTCCAGTTTATCCAGGTAAATTTTTGGCTAATTATAAATAGCCTGTGAACATTTCTACATGTTTCCTGATTATATTCCTGGAATTCTTTTTTTTTTAAGGTCTTAATGTGTTTTTCATTGCTTTCTGGAGAGGTTTCAGTGGAAACTTACGGAAGCAGTGTGAAAGATTTTCCAGTTGGTGGTTACCTCATGTTTTGTTAAGTTATGCAAACTAAGATGGTACATTTAGTGTGTTTGATAGGTAATAAGGTTGACATTTTAATATTTGTTAACTATATTTCCTCTAAGTTGCCTTCATATTCTGGGCCTATAGGGATAGTGAGACCCAGAGCTTGATTTTTGGGTCCATTTGATTTTTGTTATCTGAGGTCTAACTCTTGTTCCTAAATCGTCTTTATTATAATCAATATTCTACTTTCTCCTATTGATGTCCCCACCCCTTCTGGTATCTTGGTTTTTTCTTTCAGGGGATTGTATAGGGTAGGGGTAACTTTGTTCTTTTATATTCTTAAACTTTAATTTGTCTTGTTGACTCATGGACCAGTTTAATGTTAATGATTTGGTGATTTTTTTTTTTTTTTTTTGCTTTGAGTGATTTTTATTATATAGCATGTATGACTTTTTAAAAGGCTCTCAGTTCTGCAAACTTTAACATGAATGGGTGTAGATGTTTTGATTCACCAAAAATCTTAGTTGTCCCCTTGCCCCACCCAGCTCAAGAACTTTTATATCTAAGAGCATCTGCAATGATTTTACTAATGGCAGAATCTTATTTCATTCAGGTTCTTCTGTGGAAGAATTGATAAGTAACCCAGATTAAAAAACAAAACCTGGATCAAACTAGACATATGTGGGGGTCAGTCTGTGACTGCTGCATTAGACCAGAGTAAGATCAGACCAGAGAGGGTGAATGGTGTATGACTTACCAACTGGTACTGTAGTCATTTAATGTAGGTTATACAAGAAAGGTACAGATAGACAGAATCTTCTGAAAATCTGTAGACTGAATGCACTGCTAGAACCTTAGTCATCCCCCTTCCCACCTACCTAGCTTGCATGTTACAAAGGATTATTTGGTGGCTTACTGCTTACAATGTTAAGCTAGTTGAATCATCTACCAAAAGAAACAGTTACCTAAAAACAGCATCATTCCCCAAATTACAGTTTAATACTTATCAAGCACCTACCAAAATATAAAGTGTGGGCTGTAGGTTCTTACTGCCTGGGCTTGAATTCTGACCCTCTTCTACTAACTTGGATTTAACCTGGCTCTGCCTAGTTTCTTCCTCTGTGAAAGGTGTATGGTGTCTACCTCATGAGGGAATGAGGATGGCTGAGTGTGCTTCAGTCTTGGTGCTGTATCCTCATTGCCCTGCTGAACCAGACATTTCCCTTAACCTTATGCAGCTCGGAGTTTTCTTTGAAAATAATGTATTTTTTTAGGCCTTTCTAAATTCTGGTATGAAAGAATATTTGGTTTTATAATACAGTCACACTTCGACACGCATGCACTGTCATGTCAAGATAGGATTTAGCCTAAAGGGTCTTAGTTCCTATTGCCTAGAAATGTGCTGATATTTTAGAATTGAACTTGTTAAAAATTTTTAATCTGCTTTTTAAAATTAGATCCAAGAATGTTGAACACATTCTTTAGCTCATTGGTAAGTACAAAGTATACCTAATATGTTCCAAAAAAGTGAATTTTCATAGCAGATAAAGCTTTTCCTAGATTAAAAAAAAAAAAACGAAAAACTTGATACAGCTGTTTTAAAACACTTCCATGGCCATTCACTGTATTTCCCTATTGTGTCTTTTCAGGTCCTTTATATTAATTTCCTTCCTGTTTTGGTGCTTGAAAGTTTTTTTTTTTTTAGTAACAGCATAATTTTCATGGCAGTATCCATTAAATGTTAGTAAAACAAAAAAGCATAGCATTGGATATAAATCATCAAATTGGCTGACTGCTTCTACAGTCTTCATTTTTTAAGCTGCTGGGTAAAATTTCATGGAGATGGGCCCTTAAATACATCTCATTTTTGCCAAAATAATGTGTTTGATCATGTTACAGTTCATTAAAGAACAAACATTCATGATGTTTGCATCTAATAGCCCCATACAAAATAAACTTTGGATTTGAAAGGAGAATTGGCAAAATTAACATTCTTTGCAGTTTAGTGTCAAGTCCCTTAATTATAGGAAGGTTTTCCTCATTTTAGTGGTTGTTAAAGGAAAATACGAAATAAGTCCTCTGCCCTCAGCAGTTGATTACCTCACAACCTGCTTGACTTTGGTAAGGTTTAAATGTGGACCAGTCACCTAGTACAGGGGCCACGGTGGTAGACATCAGTAGTCACTGTGCTCAGATGACAGGAATCAGACTCCTGCATTTCCAGCAGCCACTACAACTCAGATGGCACTGGAGATGGACGTGACTTTGCATCCCCACACTTCTGATGAAGAGGATCTGTGCTGTGACCAGAATGCAAATCTTGACTGATGTCAAGGGAAGAAAAGCAAAGAAGGAAATCTGTTTCACTCAGCACATACACTTTTTTTTTTTTTTTTAACCTCCCTCCCCTTATTTTAAAAAAAATTCAGGTATGTTTAGTATCCTTTAAAACCTCTCATGTAGTCAGGGGATCTAAACTATGGTCGCAGATTTATAAACTGATGTTAAACAGGATCAGTCACTTTGATGGCATCTTCCACTGTATCTGCATAGAGGAAATCAGAAGCACTAAAGATCTGTGTCTCTGACATGGTTTGCAGTAAGGTTCAAACAGAAGGGGCAGAGCCAAGTGAAAAACGTGTCCCCCCCCACTAGTACAGAATTTGTTGATTACCAAGAAAGCTTTATATAGTTGTAATACTTGAAGAGTCTTAAAAGCCCATACACAAAAGCATGGAGAGCACCGTTTAGATACACAGATTCCAGGCCCTCACCTCCAGGCCTGCTGAACTGGAATTTGACTTCAGCAGCAGTTCTCAAAAACCCCAGCTGACTGCGATATAGATAGGGGTCTTTGGGAAACACTTCTACAAACAGTCTAGAAGAGGATAATCAGCATTGTTAGTCATTAGGGAATGCGAAGCAGAACAACAAGATGCTTCTTCACACCTTCAGGGTGGCCATTATCAAGAATGAAAAGTGCTGGCATGGACTTGGGGAAATTGGAACCTCTGCGTATTCCTAGTGGGAAGCCAGGGTGGTTCTGCAGGTGTATTTCCAAAAGAATGAAAAACAGACGAAGAGATAGCTGTAGCCTAGTGGTAGAAACAACAGATGAATGAGTGTGGCATGTGCAAACAGTGGAATATTATTCAGTCTTGAAGAAATTCTGATACATGCTGCAGCAGGGATAAACCTCCACATGCTAAGTGAAATGTGCCAGATGTAAAAGGACAGCTACACAATGATTCCACTTACATAAGGTACTTAGAATAGGCAGATTTATAGAGACAAAATAGTGTAACGGGTCTAGGGGATGGAGGAATGGGGAGTCACTGCTGAGTGGACACAGTTTCAGTAAGATGATGACAAAGTTTTGGTTATGGCTAGTGGTAATAGTTGTACAACACTGAGTGTAATTAACATCCCTGAATTGCAAACTTGCAAGTTAAAATGGTAAATTATCTTGCACAGTATAAAAACAAGTGAATAAAAGCTTAGACTTAAAAAACCAAAAACAATGCTAGAGAAATGGTCATACTGTTAAAACTCTGCACACGTCCAGGCTCCTTTAGTAAGGACAGGTGTGCTCATAGCTAGAGGGCACAGAATATGCCCTACTGCTTACAGACCGGTACAGAGCTGCATGCTCAGGACTCTCGAAGAATACAGGTAACTCCCACTTTTTAAAGTGTGATGCATTGCCTCTGCTGGGTGGAACAAGGCAGAGCAATGTGGGTATCAATTAGCTCCCTCTGGTTGCTGAGAACAAATTAACATCATAGCTTCTTTTCCTCCCTTGTAAGATGATGGAACAGAAATAAAATCACAGTAGTGATAAGAGAGTGAAAGGCTGTCTAACTTCTCAGTGTTCGCTCACTCTCCCCAGATCTGGACTTGTCCTCCCAGAACGCATTCAGATTTTTACTAGCAAGCGTGAGCTCAGTATTTGGGTAACCTGTAGACCCCATTCTTATGCAGGAAATTCCAAAGTTTCTTTATGTATCTGTCCTTGTATTTTGTAGTATAGGATTCCATTACCGGTGGGAATAATGATTAGTCATTGCTCAATGTTATTTTATGCTGCATTCTAACTTTATCTTCATAGTAACACTGATGAGTACTACTATTTACATTTTAAAGGTAAGGAAAACTAAGATACAGAAAGTTTAAATGCCAGTAAGTAGAGAAGCCTAACTTCGTAGTTATCCATACCATGGACTGAGTCGCAGGAGAAGAGAGGCTTGGAAAGTCTACCAGAACTGGGACTGGCGCAGGCAAACAAGGAACAGAAAAGGAGGGGGCAGTAGTCAGGCTAGGGACCATCCCAGGATGACGGCCGCTTCCCTCTGGAGACTGGACTTTTTCCTAAGATGACAGGCATTTAGGTTTTGCCAGTGTGTTTCTGTAATGTGTGCCCTCTGCCTGATAAAAATGACCAATGTTTACAGGGCGACTTCCCTCAGCATAAGAAGGGACCTATATTGGGATGTGTAGGCCTCAACATAGAGTTTGCATCACCTGAATACTTTATTTTCCACAAAGACTGTTAATTGGCTATATTGTCACCTTTGCCCAGTTTCCCTTCTAAGTGATTGTTTTCAGGGTCCAATGAAGTCTACAGGTGAATCTGTTAAGGTAATGGTCTAGACCAGTGGTTCTTGACCTTGAATACTGACTGGGTGGCTTAGTGAAAGATTTATGGGTACTACCCCTCGAGTTTGATTCAGAAGGTCTGCTGACAGGCTTTGAGAATTTACATTTCTCACAAGTTCTCAGGTGTTTCTGTTCTGGGACCACATGAGAACCACTGTTCCAGACCTTTCCAGGGACAGTAATGCACCCACTAAAGGTAAGAATTCAATTCCGATTTTATCCATTTATTAAATTAACATTTCTGTAATAAACACTAGCCATCCCTTGAGTGAGGTGTGTTATTGCTGTGATTATGTTCACAAATCAGGCACATTTTGCTCACCCCTACTGGTGTGAATAAAATCATCCTGTCAGTACCTTCTTGGCACTTTAAAACTTAAAATTCTGAAAAGTTGATTTGGGCCTACAGTTTGCTATTTAAGAGACCGGGCCTGGTCTTGACAGTAAAACCGCCATCAAAAGCTGCATTAAGAACTTCATCCAGGCAGCTTGCTGTGACAAAGCTTAAATCCTGCCGGACATTGCCTGGGATTTCTTCAAGGTCTTTTTCATTCCTCTGAGGGATAATGACACGCTTCAGTCCTGCTCTGTGTGCTGCCAGCACTTTGTCCTTAATTCCACCCACCTGTATGGAGAGAAGAATGCGATTAAAGTTTATGGTCATCCTCAGGCTGTGGAAGAAACCCTGACCCACCTTTCTTTCACAGCTATTTTAAAACATCCAAATCGTCTTCCTTTTTAACAGCATGAGCCAGGAAATCCACTAAAAACATTAATGGTAAGTTCTTTACATTTCAATTAGTATATTAAGTCCTTTTAATGGGAGAAACTAAATTAGATAGGAATAAGCACCTCTTTTGTCTATTATCCCTTATATATTGTCAAGGTTAACATTTATGTTCCTGTCTACTCATAACACTCTTGTTTGTGGATTGACTCTGAAAAAGCATTACATTGTTTGGACCATAAATACCACTCCTACACAGCTTAGCTGCATGCCAGGGTTATTTCCTTCTGTATAGGGTTAAAGCCATGATGACCTCTGTGCCACCTGATGAAGAAAACATATTCCCAGGTGATCCAGGCTCTCATGGTGGTTTTAAAATACGTCCAGAATGGATGGTCCCTTCAAAAGGTGGAGTCTAATTCCCTTCCCTTGAATGTGTGCCAGGCTTAGCAATTCACTTATAAGAAAAAGTGTGGAAAGTGATGCTCTATGACTTCCAACATTAAGTCATTAAAAAGTAAGAGTTTCTGCCTGGATCTCTCTTGAATCTCTTGCCCTGGAGGTCACCAGCTGCCATGTCTGAGGTCACCCAAACAGCCCTATGGAGAAGCCCTAAGGTGAGAAACTGGGGCCTCCTGCCAACCAGCACCAATTTGCAGTTATGAGAGTGAACCATGATGGAAGCAGATCCCGCCGCCCCAGCCCACCTTCAGATGACTGCAACCTGGCAGATATTCTGACTGTATGGTAAGAGACCCTGAGCCAGAAGGGCCCAACTAAGCCTCTCCTGAATTCCTGACCCACAGAAACTGAGAATAAAAAAATACTGCTTTGGGGTGGTGTGTATGCAGCAACGGATAACGAAGGAGCACGCCACCTAGAACGTGCGATTCCTGGAGACGCCTTCTCGGGAGTGCTCCCGCACTGCTGCCCCGACACTGGCTGTTCTGCAGGCCCTCCTGTGCAGCGGTCATCCTGCCCCCTGTCACTCTCTTTCCAGGCCTTTTCTTTATGAAGTTGAATTACACTTCCAAGATACCTTCTTCAGAAAGTATAAGATAAACCAATTCCGAGCATGTATAAAAATGTCTATGTCTATGCACACTGATTGTCCGTGCATACAAGATTTGATTTAAAATCATTTCCCCTCAGTTTTGAAGGCACCGTACATCCAGTGTCCCTGATGAGAATGCTCTTTCCTGGGTGATCTGAAGAGTCAGGAGGATGAAATCCTTCTTCCTAGTTGGTGCAGCTCCTTTCAACCCGAAGATAACCTTCAGTTCTAGGAAACGCTCCATTATTTCTTTGACATTTTGCTTTACTCCATTTTCTCTGTTTAGTTAGATGCTGGGTCTGTGATATTGCTTTTTTCTATTATTTTTTTCTAAATGGTTCTTTGACCAATTCTTAAAACCACAGTTTTAAATCTAAGAGCTTTGTCCTATCCTCTGTTCTTGAGTTATGTGTTCTCTAGCCTTAGCAGGTCTTTCTTTTAAATGCTGCTGCTTTTCTCTGCGTCTCAGATGGTAGTTTCAACTGCAGGCTTACTCAGAGCTGCTGGGACTCTCCACGGGGGTGGGGAAGCCGCTGCCTGGGTGTGATCTGCTCTGAGAGCAAGGGACCACGTGGAAGAGCCATTTGTTCTGTGGACATTTCAACCAATCCCCTGGTGTCTGTTTCCCACCTCCTTCCTGTTCTCCTGGTCTGTACCTTCTGGCTCTGAGCCAGTGCTTCTCACCAGGTTCCTGCTAGGAACACTGTCTCTCCTTCCAGTTCTGTTTCAGCAGCCAGGACACTTCCATCTTCTAGAAGTTGGCTGAACTATCAGCTGATGGCTCCTCACTCACTCATGACTGTTGGAATTTAGTCCCTTTATTCCTTGCTTAGCCCACCATTTTGAACTGGGAAACTGAAGAGTTTATGGTCAGTAAAGCACCTGTTCATCTCCCTTCAGTAGCACAGCTAGTGTTAACCACTGCTGTCTCCTGAGATGCAACGGTTCCTGGGTCAGGTGAAGAAAAGAGATCAGCATTCCTTTTGAGTGCAGATACATAGTTATATCGTAATAAATAAGCTTAGAATATGACTTCCTGGTTGAATTGAACTTAAAAACTTTGGGAACTGAGAGCTAAATTGTTAGTGATCTTAACTGGTGATTCTATGATCTACTTTCACCATTACCTCAGAAAATAAAGGCATTTTCAGAATAAAAAACATTCCTTCTTTTTTTTCCCCTCATTTCGGTGTGAGCCTGCCAAAACTTAATTGCAGACAGGTGCTGCTAACTAGTGACTTAAACCTCTAAATGATCTCTCAAGTTCTGTGCATTTTTCAGTGTATCATAAGTAATTACGATACGGACTGGAGCCCCAAAGCCCCGTATGTACAGAACTTTTTCAAAATTTAGCAATTAGGCATGGTTAGTCTTTACTACAATTTCTCTTTTATACCACTTCTTTTCCATAGATTTATCAACTACAGTAATCGAAGTGATCTACAGGGGGACAGGAGGTCTCACAGGAACTTCAAAAGGTGAGAATTGGGCTTAAAGTTTTAAAACAGCTATTTTACACATAGGCAATCTATACACTTAACAATTTGTTAACTAGGACAAAACCTCAAATCTTCTTCACCTGAACAGCAGATACTTCTGATGCCCAGGCTGGTATTTTTTCCCTCAGCAAGTCTTCTTTCTTAGTAGAAGGGAAGACATGGGGAAATTTGTCTGTTTTCCCTTTATTTGATCAAAATTTAAAAAGCTGAATTACAGGTGTAAAAATTCAATCTGTGTTTAAAACTAAGACATTCATAGGAAGAAGGCAAAACACTATTAATTTAAATTTTAAAATACTATTAATAACCTTTTTTAATTTAAAATTTTAAAAACCATATAAATAGGTTTCTTTATACTTACTGGAAGAACAAGACCTCGCAGTGTGATTTCACCAGTCATGGCTACATCCGAACGCACCAGCCGCCCACTAAAAAGTGAGGCGAGACAGGTTGCTATGGTAACTCCTGCAGATGGTCCGTCTTTTGTGACAGCTCCAGCTGGGAAGTGCAGATGGATGTCTGTGTTCTCAAGAAGATCAAAACTTCCAGAAGCTTTAAAAAAGGGAGGAAAAAAAAGGATTTTAATGTAGAAAAATTAAACCTGTTTCTTTTTCTCCTAAAAAAGAATATCAGATAAAAACGAATGTTTAGGGTAAATAAACCCTTCAGAATATTAATGGGCAGTACAAGTAAAGTGGGGGTCTGGAAGAACAATTTCATTCTATTCCGAGGGGAATGAGAAACAAAACAAACCCTTGGAACCGGTTTCCAGCTCAGGTTCTAGTCAGACAGTCCTCAAGCGGGAACTGGACTCTCCATGGGAGTTCAAAAGCAAAGGTCTGTGATTTAAGGCGTTTCCGGCAATTTACAGCTCCTCTCACTCTCTGTCACGGAACTATGGGGTGCCTCCGTGGTCACAACCACGGCTCTTGTCGGCACGCCCCGCCCCGGGGCGCGGTCACTCACCGGTGGTCAGGTGGTACTTCTTGGCGTTGCTACGGAGCCAGCTGATGGCGAGGTGGGCAGACTCCTTCATGACGTTCCCCAGCTGGCCGGTCAGGGTCAGCTGGCCCTCGCCATCCATTCGGCTCGCTTCCACGAACATGATTTCCCCACCCAAGGGAGTCCAAGCCAAGCCGATTGCCACTCCTGGTTGACTCAGACGCTCAGACACCTTGAGAGAAAGGAGGACAATGATCTGTGAGGTCAACGCAGCCAGATTGTCTGCAGGCTGACCCAGTCACAAGGCTGTTCGCTTCCGTGAAGGGCTGAAGTTCAAGCTGCATCTCAAAGTATTTACTGCTGCACAGGATCTGGAGTCACGTAGGGCTTTCTGCCAGAAGATAAACTAAACTTCCTCTTTGGCATTTACCAGAAACAATTTTCCCTCAAAATACATGTCAATAACTGATTCTCAGCCACCACATCTAGTTACACACACCTTACTTTTCAAGGAACAGAAGGAATTGTTTTATCTAAATATTTTCATTATTTATAAATAGTCTAGAGCCGAATTTCATTTTAGGTAATCATGAATTTGTTTCAGAAAGCAGAAACCCTCTTTTTAATATTCCTTTGAGAAGTGTTAGCTCCAGAGGCCAAGTACGAAGGTGTATATTAAAATTGCTAGATTTTACTTCTCCACCACTTAGCTTTACTTTCTCTTTATTGCTGCAGACACTATAAAATGCTACTTCATGACATCCCAGATCCTTTCCATGCACCCGGAGGCCCACTGTGCTGCCTAACTGCCATTTTACACTGAACATGTCACTCACAGGAGCTTACGAGCCAAACAGGTTAACACATCCAAGTTATGAAAACATATAAAAAGTAACAGTTGAAAAGCAGTCATGTTAAGTTTTATTGCACACTTTGAGCCTCCAAATTTTTTACCCTATAGAAGTTACCCATGTCAAAGGAACTGGGCACAATGTGTCAACCCAGCACTAACTGAAACATGAGATTTTTCCACCGAGAGGTAACTTCCTCTGAGTTTCCCTGAGTTTCTGGTTGGAGGGCTGGGTGGCTGATTATTATTCCTTTCCCAAGGGGCTCATGTGCTGAAAATCCTGATTTTAAATGGATGTGTGGCATCCACTGAATCTACTGGGCACTTAATTTTAGTAGTAAACATAAAAGCCTGTTTTTCAAGTTGGTTTTGTATTTACTACGAGAAGCTGGAGATTTGGAAGGCCAGGTTGCAGCGCCAGCTGAGCTGAGACCGTGCACCACGGATTTCACCTCCCCTCAGCTTTGGCATTTGCCCTGTTCTGTATCTACTTGAGAAAGATGCACAAGATCAATATGCAAATGATCAACTATGGAAGGAAAACACAGAAACAACTATTTATAAAGGCATCACAAGGCTTGTTCTTGCTAATACAAAATCAGTTCTCTATACCTTAATGACATCTAATTTGGGCAGGAACCTGCCAGGGGTTCCTGTTTTTCCTGCGTGGCTCTTTTCTAGGGCTGACTGAACCAGTCCTGAAGAATCAGCCTCAGTATACTGAAGCATGTGCTAATTTAACAGAAAAAGCCATATGGCACAACTTTGTTAGCTATAGTGAGAACAATCCCTTTTTAAAGCTAAATCTTCAAAGCTCATTTTTTCAGAATAATACCAAAAATGTCCCCCAAAAATCAGGAGTAAGACTCATATTGACTGCCACGTTGCTTCAAGAAACCGAGCTTGTTTCTGACACACTCCATCTGCCAGAGTCTTGGTGCTCTGGGCAGAAGTGATTGGTACACTCAGCTGAAAGGATGGGGGTAGATAAGTCCGAATGGCCAAACCCAAAACATCCAGGCTCACAATCACTCTATTCTAACTTGATGGCAAGTGTTCTAACATTAACCTTAAGATGGAACCAACGACACTTCCATGTAGCGTGCGCGCGCGCGCACACACACACACACACACACACACACACACACGGCGGAACTGAAGGGCAGGAGTTACCGTCACACCCAGAACCTCGTGGTCAGGCTAAGAGCAGTTACCTAAAACTTAGTAAAGAACCTTCATTCACTTGGTCATATTCTTCAAAGACACGTGTTCTGAAACTAACAATTCTGTAACAATCAAGCATCCAGTTTCTATGTATTTTTCCCTCAGAAACAACGAGAGTGCAAGTAAATATGAACTTAAAAGATAGGATATGTGTTCTTTCTTGCTCTTGAAGGCAGAAAGTGTCCCAGCCATCTTAAACCCTTTATAGGGAACAATTTGTATTTTACAGTATTCTCTAACAAGTGATTCAACACAATTATTTCGAAACTATGTTTATCTAACAGTGCTTTACTAGTTTCTAATTCCATTACTGGTTTGTGGAACCATCAGTTATATTAGCCGAGACAGACCGAGGCGTGGCACTTAGGTTTTTCCCTGTAGATGTCAAAGTGGAACGTGGGTATCTCAAGCTCATTTCTGTCACTCAGTTTCCTTTGAAACTCATAAATCCCTATGCTTCAGTTTCCTTTATCTGTTAAGTGAATCTTGTTCAAAGAAAAATGGTCAGTTTCTTCTGTAATAATTCTATCGATCATGTATATATGCAGATTGAGGAAGTGTTTAAAATATTTAATGAAAAACCTAATCATAACAGAGTATGTCTTTTAAAGTATGGTTGCATTCTTAACACTTCAGTGATAGCGGTGTTTAAGAAGCATGTGAGTAATCACTGCCAATTTCACACTGTTCTTTCCTCTTGATTAACTTAAAACAGTGAAATTTGACTGAAACAGTAAATACGTACAACTTGTGACCCTTCCAAGCCTAGACCAACACATACAGTTTTATTACCTTGTTATTCACTATTGCAGCCAATCAGAGGGGTTAAGAGTTTTACACTCGTTCGTCAGTGCCTGCCCCATCACGGATCATAGGAATATCAAGTGAATCCCTCAGGGAAGTGAAGGACTACTTACCTACATCAGAGGAAGGGGCCATTTATACCCCCGCACAGAGAGTGTGACAACAGAGGATGTACTGAGTGCTTGTATCTACAGAGAGCCCTGGAGAAGCAGGGTCATGTCTGGGGAGCTGGGACAGGTGTTAGAGGAGGGACTGAGCAGTCTTAGAGTATGACTAGGGGTCTGCTGGGCAGAAAAAGGCCAGAAAGCCATCGGAGCAGAGAGGCCAGTATGTGCCAAGGACTAGACACACGAATCATGCTGTGGGCCTTCTCCCCAGGGACAAGCCCGGTGCCGCGGGACACACAAACCGGATGTGGGGCGCGGGGGCGGCTGGCTCTGCAGTGCCGTACACACTGCACGCCGGCCTCCTTCACAGCTCACACAGCGCTTCTTATGCTCCTGCCAGGGTTCTCACCACAGCAGCTCTCCATCTGCCAACTTCTTTAAAGTCTTTGTACTAATAAGATCCTAAGCCTTGACTTCATGAATGTTTGCTTTTTCCAGCTGTAAATTTGTTTCAGCAGCTTCTCCCCTGGCGAGGTGCTGGGGTCTGGCTGGACACCGGCACTGCTGATGGCCAGCTGTCCCAGAACCTCCAGAGGGGCCTTTCCCAGGCCCAGCTGCCGGGTGACGGACAGGACGGGGGCCAGGCTACGTGCAGCCTCAGTGCTGTCTTAACAGGGCGTAGGGCCCAGACCAAGCGAACGGAGTGGAACGGAGAAGGAATTCACTACCGGTAACGACTCTTCAGGGCATTCCGTTAGTGCTGAGACACTTCACCCACTTCTAGCATCTGATTCTGTCTGTCTGCAAGGTAAGCACACTGATGGAATCTCTTGGAATTCACCTTTGGATGCATTCCATTCAGGAAGCTTTTAAAAATCTGCACGTCTAGGGTGGGGAGGGTATAGCCTTGTGGTAGAGTGTGTGCCTAGCATGCACATGGTCCTGGGATCAATCTCCACCCAGCACCCCGACTAAATAAATAAATAATTAATTACCCCGCCCCAAAAAACTTTTAAAAAGAAAAAAAATCTGCACATCTGTTGTCTTCTTCCCTTTATTAATGTTCTTTTGAGGGCAGTGACCTTTGGAATAAGGACTTTTCATACACCACAGCAGCTTTCCTACAATCTATGAATGGAGTCAGGAATACTCGGATGACACATTCTTAGGATTAGCAGACTGGACAGAACAGACACTCATAGCCTGGATGGCTGGTTTTCTGAGGCTGAAAATTAAATTTATCCTGGAAAGACTAGAGCTTACATGTTCTTCTGACTGTGTCCCCACATTTTCAATCTGTGAGTTGAAGACTGTTCCCTCCTGACATATACAGGAACTCCTTATGTTGGCTTTTTTGGGGGAGTCAGCTGCAGGATTTTATGATATTTATATAGTATACTTAATAGGTATATACATCTAATATGAAGATGTATATGTATCTAATAACGTGGAGGCTTCTCCTGGCTTTGACAGGATGGAAATGAAAATTATAAGATTCTCATCTCCCCAAAAGATGTCATGTAATCAATAAAAATTATTGCTAAACTTTCGCTAAAAGCTTCTGCACAGCAAAGGAAACCATAAACCAAATGAAAAGACAACCTGCAGACTGGGAGAAAATATTTGCAAATGATGCGACTGGCAAGGAGTTAATTTCCAAAATATAAGCTCAATTAAAAAAAAAAAACCCAATCAAAAAGTGGGCCGAAGATCTCAACAGACAATTCTCCAAAGAAGACACACAGACGGCCAACAGGCACACAAAAAGATGCTCAACATCACAAATTATTAGAGAAATGCCAATCAAAACTATAATGAGGTATCCCTCATGCCAGTCAGAATGGCCACCATCAAAAAAAGTCTACAAATAATAAATAAAAAGACGGTATGGAGAAAAAGGAATCCTCCTACTCTGTCGGTGAGCGTGTAAATTGGTGCAGCCACTATGGAGAACAATATTGAGGTGCCTTAGAAAACTAAAAATAGAACTACCATATGATCCAGCAATACCACTCCTGGGCATATATCTGGAAAAAAAACGAAAACTCTACTTCGAAACGATAATGTACCCCGATGTTCAAAGCAACAGTATTTACAATAGCCAAGACATGGAAACAACCTCTATGTCTACAGATAGATAAATGGATAAAGAAGATGTGGGGTATATATACAATGGAATATTACTCAGCCATGAAAAAGAATGAAATGATGCCATTTGTAACAACATGGACCCGGAGATTATCATATGAAGTTAAGTAAGTCAGAGAAAGACAAATATATGATACCACTTATTTGTGGAATCTAAAAAGATGATACAAATGAACTTATTTATGAAACAGGAACAGACTCATAGATATAGGAAACAAACTTATGGTTACCAAAGGGTAAAGAGGGGAGAGATAAATTAGGAGTATGGGATTAGCATATATAAAATAGATAACCAACAAGGGCCTACTGTATAGCACAGGGAACTACATTCAACATCTTACAATAACCTGCAATGGAAAAGACTCTGAAAAATAATACTTTTATATATATATATATAACTGAATCACTTTTCTGTATACCTGAAACACTGTAAATCAACCATACATCAATTAACAAAAAAGGAAAAAATAGAAAACAAATAAATGGGTTGGACTCTAAATAAGTAAATAGATAAGCAAATAAAATTTAAAAACTAAAAGTAACTGCAAACAAGTTTACCATTATTAATGGCAATCTTGTAACTGACCAAAGATTCAATAGCTGTGCGCTTCCCTAAATCCTACAGCCCCCGACCTGGGGGTGCCGCTGGGGACATGTCCTGACACCCCATGCTGTGGACGGAGGCCAGGCCGCTTCAGGCGCCTGCACCCCCACCCTCTCCCACGTCTCTTTATACTGCAGGGAGATCTCTTATTTTATTTCTTAAAATTGGGTTTAACTGATCTTGTTTCTATTTTCTCACGACAACTCTGTAATTTACATCTCCATCTTGGGTTTCTCCTCTGAACAATAGACCTGCATGTCCCAATGTCTCCTTCACTCAGAGGCCACAGAGATATTTCAGACCTGTGCAGAAAGGAGCGCCCAGTTTCACTCCCGCCCTCCTCCTTCCGTCGTCAGGCTCTCCCATCTCAGGAAACAGCACGACTGCACACACATCCTGCTGCTCTGGCCAGAAACCCGAAATCCCTTTTGATTACTGTTTCCTTTTCCCCACAGGTACTCCATCAGCAAGACTCTCCAGTCTAGCTCCAAAGTCCACCCCAGACACGGCTGGAGCAGCCACTCCCTAGCTCAGGACCACCCTGTGTGTCTGCTTTACAGAATCAATCTCAACTGATAATCATCTGTTAATTTGTTTCTTTTCCCTACTAATGTAAGCTCCACGGAAGGTAGAATCACCCCTTGCCTGTTTACTCCTGTATTGCCAGCAGCATGCATTTACTGAAAATGGAACTCCTTCTAGGACAAATGACAGAACCTCAACTTTTATCTTCATGGAGAATACAGACTTTTAAACCCCAAAAGGCACGTTCCAGCATCTTGGGAACACCTCACCATGGCCTCCAGTACTCCTAGTATAATCTGTCTCTCCAGACTCTTGACCTAGGCGGGCGCAGAGAGGCAGGGAGGCGGGGATAGCCCCCACGAGCACCGCACACAGCAGAGGGCTGGCTGCTCAGGGGCGCTGGGTCACACTTCTCTAACGAAACACACAAAACACAAGCGTGGGGTCAGGCCGGGAACCAAATCTCAGTTCTGGCAAAAGGTGCATCTTCTCACAAGTCACTTAAACACGCTAAGCCTGGTTCCTCATCTGGTATCGGAAAGACGCCATACCTGAAGACTCGATGTGTTGCTTGTGACAGGGTCTCCTCCAGTGCCTGACACCTAACAGATACACAAACAGAAAGTGGCCAAGAAGCCCAACCCGACCTCTCCCACCCCAAAACACAGCACTACAGTCGGTGAGAATATAAGTGAAAATCTGATGTAGAGCAGATGCCTTTTCTGTAAAACTGCCATACTTAAGTGATTCTCTTTTAGCAGGAAAGGGCAGGAATGAGCGTGGTCTGCAGGCACATGGAAAGCATACTGGACTTGCACTTGGCTGAGCTAAGTTTAAATACTGGCTTCACTGGTTGCACCTGATGTGAATTTGCATGATTCATTTAACCTCTTTAAGCTTTTTCTCTGTCTGTAAAATGGGGGACTCCTAGGACAGTGACAGCCCTCGTGGACAATGAAGAAATGATCCATAAATCTTAATCTCATTGGTGCAAAAGCTGAGGCAGAGGGTGGTTAAAAACTTGGGGGCTGATGGTCATCGAGGTAGAGACGGAAACGCCCGGCGACAGGGTGAGTTCTCTCAAGTGTAGAAAAGGTGAACAAAATGTCCCTCACTCCCAGGCACAGGACCTTCTATTCTAAGATTTATAGAAAAATAGAAGTCAAAGTGGCTACTGGATTCATGTCAGTGAAAGTGTAATACCTCAGATGCCACAAGGAAAAGGAAACAGTTTCTCCAATGATTTCAAACAGAGCTGTTAAGCCATGTTTGTAAAACTACTCTTTCGGTCCTTTGGCTCTTTCTCTGCCAAAGCTCCAAGAATGTCAGCAGTGCTTCCAAACCTAACAGGAGCAGAAATGGCTGGGAAGGAGGGGTGTGTGCAACAGAAGCGCACATCCATCTTTTGTGTTTATTAAGGCCTCCGGTGTGAGCTCCGCAAGGACGGCTGGCACGTACCGCTGTGGAGAGCCTAGAGGAGCAAGCCCGCCGGACACGTGCGTGCAGAACCTGTTTCCATCCTTGCTCACAACACCACCGCGCTCTCTTGGAACAGGAAAGCAGTGCTGGCCCACTTCCTCAACCAAGACAAGTTTCGCTCTGCTTCTTTCAACACTTCAAAATTTAAATCCACAATATCTTAAGAATTCCAACAACCAGAATAATGTTTCTGATTCTATGGTTCAGGACCAGATTCACCACCAAGAGTAAACGTGTTCTGTTCTTGTAGCTGAGAGCTTTTCAGGGGCTTGCAGGCATTAATGACCAGCTCAGAGTTTACATAGAGAAATAAGGTAGGTTTGGGGACTACTTCTCCTCTCCTCAGTTTTGAGGAAAACCTTATTTACTGGCAGTGATTTCAAATGTTAGATGGTGAGGTTATCTTCTTCATAATTTACCAGATGTATCTTCTGAAAATCTTTTTTCCTTATACTGAAAAGGTGATGGTAAGGCTTCTGAAGAAAGATGCTAATAAGCTCAGTAGTAAAATACATATTTTTCCTAGTAACTAACTCATAAAAGCTCAAGTAAGCATCCTATAAAACACATCACAGGGCCTTGGCAGTCACAGACTCAGACATCTCCTTCCATCCAGCTGCCTCAACTCAGTCAGCCCTGCTTCCTTCCAGGACTTTCCAGTTGGGCATTCTGCCGTGTGGGACAGTCAGGGGAGAGGTGGAAATGGGGCTAGACCTGTACATGGGCTTAACCCAGAGAAACTAGTAATAATAAAGAAAGAATAGATCCTGGAAGACACCAGCTGGTCTGCACTAGAGCAGCCTGAAGCTGAAGCCAGGTTCCCAACTTCAGGTATTTTGTACTAGGCTGCTTTCCTCCTCCCTCCACAAGCCTTTGCTGGCACAAAGGAATCCTTAATTAAAGCACACACAATAGGAATATAGAATTTCTAAAGAGGAAAGTCAGAAACACTGTTCTTAAAATGGAACTGGATGCAGAGAAAAAGATCAGACTGGGTTTCTAAAAGAGGGTCTGGCCAGGGTCTCTGGTGTTCTGCAAAAGCCACATTATCACATTAAGCACCAAAATTCAACACCACAGAGAAAACAAGTTTCCAAACTTAAGACAAAACTCAGCCTCCCCAAACACCCAAAGCTACTTCTCCCCTAGTCCATTAAGCAACCAACAGAGTGAACTGGTGGGTACCAACAGCGAAACGAGAATGCTCACCTCCATTTCATACATCGGGGGCCCGAGGATGTCTTTCAGAGCGTGGAAGTCAATCAAAATCGGCATTTCAGGTGGCAGGGCCAAGTCATCAGTGTCACCGATGGATTCGGGTTTTGCATCTTCCAAGACATGTTCTCTGCAACCTAAAAGAAACACATACTTAAGAATTCTGACATTTGCAGGTACGAAAATTCATTAGCAGTGAATATCAAATAGAAGCACAGTGGACTTCCAACAGTTCACTCGCCTTTATACATTCATTAAGGCACAAAAATTCACCTTGCGCATCTGTGGAACGCAGGAGAAGAATCAGTGTTACAAGAGTCCCCTCAGGGTGACACAACGCATTGCCTTGTTCGTTTACTTTCACTTGTGTGTCCTTCGTCTCCTCCTTTACATTAAAGTGTAAGCTCCAGGTGGACAGCAACCTTGCCTGTCTTCTTCTTAACCATTATATTAACCCAAGAGCAACGCCTGGCACTACTCAACTAATGGCCTTTGGAGGCCAGATACTCAAGGATCAGATGCAATAGATCACCTTGCACAAGTCTGTTAGATCAACACAACTCAAACGCTTCAATTTCCTCTTCAGAGGCCTTCCATCAGGTGTCCTATTTCCTGACAGGCAACGTGAACTTGGCAGTGACAGGACCCATGTAAGCAATGCCTCTTATGTAAACATAGTTCAACTCCAAGGTTATCATTTTCCAATAAAAACAAACATAACTGGCAGTGCCAGGGTAAGAGAACATGAAGCCGGGCTTGAAACCCCTAGAATAGTGGGCTTATTTCCCTTACCTGCTTGCTGACACCTTGTCAAAGTACTGACTCATTCTGGTTGAGACCAGACATCCAGGGAACAGGAGACAAGTGACCTACCAGGCTACCTTTCCTACTGGTATTTGTAACTCCGATTTGAGTAAAGAAAAATGTTACTTAAGTCTATAGCCAGAAACCCAAAATGAGAAGAGGTTTAAAAAATGTAGGCGATATTTGGCTCTATTCACCCTCATTCCTTGCTTTGCTTTGCTTTTACTTTTGCCGTAATTCTTCTAGTTCTTGTACTATCTCATGAAGTATTTTGAAATATCTTTCCTTACCTTCTTTACATACACCCTTCCTTCAGGAAATGACTACCGTATACATTAGTTTACAACATGTAGTCACCTAAGCACTGTATACCTGTACATATTTTAGTTTTGCTATGATTCTTCAACTCTGATAGCTCATTTAGTTTAAAAAAAATTGTTTTTCGCTAACTTTCCTTTTCAAAAGTGATTACTTAGCATGTTTAATAATATTAGACCTTAATCTTGGACTCTAACAAAGTCCCCAAATGACCTCCGTGTGTCACAGCCTTGCTGGGACCTTGCTGCGAAGGGCTCTCTTTAGTCTGCTCTCCCGCAGGGCCTCCTCTTCAAGACCGAACCACGAGTGAAAACAGCCAGCCAGCAAGTGGCAAAAAATTTGAACTGCTGTTTGATCCTATGCAAAGCATTAAGCCTCTCACTACCTCTCTCTACGGGACTCCTGCGAGAATTAAAGGGGAAACCCTCTGTAGACCGCACAGTGTGATATGCATACTGGATCCTAAATGTGAGTCTTGAGGTATATATATATATTTTCTCACAGTAAAACCTCTGTAACATCACTTGATCTTTCAAAGTTTGGCTCCAACAGAGTCTAGGAAGTCTTCCCTGATCTTCCCAAGTTCTAACACACATACTTATCTGCTTCACAAAGTCCAGCAATGCCTGGGCTACTCAGCAGCTTGTGAGAGCCCCTCTGCCCGCTGCTCTGTTTGCAGCGTATCCCAGCGACGTCAACGACCAAGGACGGGAAGGCACCTGAACCATCTGTTCAGCTACACGTAGATCTCAGAGTGGGACAGAAACCAGGTGTCACTGCTTAATTAAAGTTAATGCACAGGGTAAAAAGCACTCCTGTCTAAGGTTACTGCACCCTAAAAAGGAAGGGCTCTGAAACCCTAGCCCATGCACAGAAGGGCTGCCGGTCTCGTCAGCCTGCAAGTGCTTCGGAACAGGCTTTCCTGAGGCCTAACTGCTGCCTGGAGTTCACGACCACAGGAGGAAGGAAAGCTGGAGGGGATGGCTGAAAGCCAGTCCACAGTGATGTGACCGATGCTTTGGGACATCCCACCCCTGTCCAAGTGAAGTAGTGAATCCAGCACTTTGAGCCCTGGAGGCGTAGGGCTGGGGAGAGCTATTTCTAATGCAACTAGACCTCATAATATGAAGGATGGCAGTTCACTCCCGGCCTTAGGCACAGCAGCTGTGTGATGAAAAATTCAGTAAACTGAGAACTAATCTGTGCTTCAGAGTGTTCCATCACGGCACACAAGCCTAGAAAACTAAAGCTCAAGTCAAGAAAATGGTGCCAGCTGATCAGGAGACAGGCTGGCACTGGATCTTAGGAATCATCCACTGCACCTTGTGTAATGCAAAATGAGAGTAAGGAAATGCTGGATGTTCACAGACACACACTCTTGGTTCCTCACTAAGACAAACAGCAAGTGAAACATCATCTCACCAGCACGCCATTCAAAAACATGAGGCCCAGGGTATGGCTGACTCTTCTGGGTCCTACGTACAAGCTTTCAGGACTCAGCTCGCCTGCCATGTTCTCTCCTGTCCGAAGGGGTCAGCACCAAGAGAAGACAACGGCTGAGTCCCTGGGACTCATCACCAGCCTTGCCCCAGACTGTCACATTCAAGCCAGATGGACTTTTGAAGGCAAGGCAAATAACAATAATTAAATAAAAGTTCAACCGCCCTATAATATGGACTGTGTCCCACAGTTTCCTACTGAAACTGTACAGTTAACTTTTTTTTGTGTATGCCCTTATCTTGGGCTAAAACAGTGGTTCTTAACAAATGGTTAACAGTCACATGAAAAACACCAAGAAGCAAAGAAGTTTACATTATAAAAGCAAGATACCATTTTCTGGTTACCAAATTAAAGTAAGCAGTAGAGAAGTTTAAGGAGTGGCAAAGATCAATGTTAGAGTGGAGAGAGATCCTCTCAAACACTGTTGCTTATGGAAGTATCAACTGACTTAATCTTTCTGGAAAGCCATTTGTCAGTATATTGGAAGGCTCCCAAACACTCACAATCTCAAACCCAGTGATTCTATTTTCGCAGGAACCCATCCTTAAGGGTATAACCGAAAGTTCAGACAAATGTTTAGACAACAGAGCTACTCACTGCAGCACAATGTATAAAAGCAAAAATCAGATCCAGGATGAATATTCAACATGGGGAACACAGGTCAGTAAACCATGGTTCATCTATTCATCTAATAAAATACTACAGTCACTAAAGTTGTTTCCTAAGTGTTTTTAAGTGATGTGAGAAAATTCTTTTGAAACATCATCAAATGGAGGAATGGGGAGAGAATAAAATACCACATGCCATGATTTTTACCAATATAATGTAATATAAATGTATATGAGAATGAATGAAATGATACAGTCCAAAATGTTAACACAAGCTATTCCCTGAGTTATGAGGTTAAGATTCCGTGATGAGATAGTCAATAATCACCTCCAATCCTGGCTCTGGCTTCCTAGGTGGCTTTAAAAAAAAGTTACTTTATCTCTTTGTATCTGGTTTTCTAATCAGTAAAACCATAATAATTATAGCAACCCTCAGAGAGTTGCTGGGAGAATCTGATACTGCTGAAAGCCTTAATAGGCATAAACAAGAGGAACTGAATTATACAGTTGGAGTAATATCTCATACAGACTTCTAAGACTCACACATCTTACTCTGTAGGCCCTTTCATTAGAAGAAAACAAAATGTCCTCTGCACCGCAGTCCCACCCAGGGCCCCACAGACGGGGCTTTGACTATAATCACATGACTGCTGGGAATCCCATAAATTAAATACATTTAACAACAACAACAAAAAGGCACCAAGACTCAAGACTCTGTCCCAGGTTTCTCTCGTGGGTATTATCAGCCTGTTCTGAGTCTAATTCAGGACAGAGAGAGGGTGGTCAGGGCATAACCAAGGAGCTTAACAGCAAGAAGGCAACAGCAGGGGCAGAAGCTGCAAGGCCCTCACTCTGCTCAATGGTGGCGGCCCTGCAGCAGGACAGATGTGAGCGGTGGCGAAGCAGGAGTGAGACTTGAGGGCGCTCCCCGACGGCCAAGCCACAGCTGTTCCCAAAGGATCTTCCTTAGCTTCAAACTCTTCCCGGGGAAGGGGCAAGCTTTCCTAAAGCAACTGTACTAGGACATCTCAGGGGGTCTTTCCCAGCCACCTCTCCTGTCAGAGGAACGTGATTTATGTGAAAGCAGGTCCAAGAGCCAGAGAATCACTGTGGGAAGGAGGGAGAAAGGATGATCTGAAGAGGGAGGTAAGGAGGAAGAAGAGAGGGTGTGATACCGCAGGAAGCTCCAATAGCTCTCTCTTTTTGTTTTTTAAGTTTCTTATCTCTTGAATAGATCTTGCAGCAAATGGTGTCTTTGGGCAGGTGACCAAGGGAAACCAAGAGAAGACAGCAGAGGCTTGGAGCAGGATACTAACACCAAAGACTATCCCCCAGAAAGGCGGGGAGACAAAAATCTACCCCACCACGAGCAGCCCCCAGTTATCTACAGGCATCTTCCCTCCAGACAGAACATTTTAGTTATCACTTACTGTTCTCTACATCCTGCTTACCTTGAAGCATACACTACACTCTCAAGCCCAGGCTCGTGAGTTCAAAAGCTACGCTTTACGATGCAGCCATAAAAGGAACCCCTTCTTCCAGATTACGAAATTCGTGTTCGTTTTCATGAATAACAGTTTTTTAATTCCTTTGGTGTCAGGATGGAGGGAAGGATAAGGTGTACAACACTGTTAACGATTAAATAACAGGGCCCAGAAACAGGGGGTTAATTCTCCAAAGGAACAAATATGACCTTTTCCTGTCACACTAATATGAAGTCCCTGAGGATGCCCAGCTGTCATTCCAAGGCTTAGCAGAATTCAGAAAGAATCAGGAATTCAGGAAGCATAGGATAGAACTGTGATATATACAAATTTAAGAGCTAGGCAGAAAGTAAAAAATTCTGGTCCAATCCTTCATTTTATACTCAAGGAAACTGAGACCTAGGAAGGTTAAACAAGTCTCCTGAGGCCCACAGCAAATCACAGTATGAGGATTCCGACCCCTAGCCGAGGACACCCTTGGTCCCGCCCAAAGTCCAATCTAGAAAAGCGCCCATAGCCCTGACAAGGCAGCCTGGTGGTAAATGTAGAGATCAGATTACTTTCCTCTCGACTAAAAATGATCAACACAACTGGTATGACATACACAAATTCCCTTCTGTGACCACTGTCAGAAAAAACCATGAAAGACTTGGAAATCAGCCAAAATAGATGACTAGCTGTTCTGTAAGTGCTAGAAAACTAATAGTAATGCAGATGTTCTTGTCCATAGAAATGAAAATCAATTTTGCCTCCTCTCTTTCCAAGAAGCTGGTTTTGCAAATGAATGTCAGCACTCCTGATTGCCTATATATGTGTCTACTTTCTGGATGGTCCACTGAACCAGATGTTAACATCTTACTGGTTCTCTCATTGATTAATAGAGTTAATTAAAATCTTTAACACATGTTCACTTTATATCTGTATAATAGTGATGATTTTGCCATTAAAAAGGATTATCCTTTAATATTGAACAAAAACAATTGTTTCTACAAAGCGACAAATTTTCCCAGTCGTCAACTCTTAGCCACTAAAAGTATCTGAAATGTTTAGATTAAAGAACTTTAGGGCCTCAGACAGAGATATTAAATTGCTTTAGCTATAGAAACAAGAAACTTCCCATTTTCAGTATTCCTGACCTACAGGAATATCCAGTAGAGGTATAACTGATACTCCTTACTTCCAAGAGGCCTTGGAGTCAGACAGCCTGGGTTTGTGGTCCACTACTCCAGCCATAACTCAACAAATGTATGGAGCACAGTCTTGGGTGAGGACCTCAATTCCCTACCTGTAAAGCGAAAGTTAGACGAGATGACCTCTAATCTTGCCGTATCAACTCATCGCAGTGCCTTATACAAACAATACAGGTGTTCCACTAAGGTCTGCAGAATTAAATTGAATTTGGCTATTTCATTCTCAAATCTTAATAACATCTGTGGACAAATGACAAATCACCAAAATACTTAATCATTACTTTGATTTGCCAAGAAATTACCAGGTTTTTAATGCTGACTTTGTCAAGAAAATATAAACATTTTTAATCTGTGAAAAGTAAAGTATGTAAGAAAATGATTACTGAATGATTAAAAATCTTTCTTGCAAGTTGAGTTCAATCACCCTGGGCTCCTGAGTTTTGAAGCATGCAAACTGGGGTGCTGAACTGTATTTGTACGCAGGGCTAGGTGTGTTAACGGGTAGTTGGCAGAGAGGCTGTGCACGAGCCAGTGAAGGGGAGTATGTTTACCTCGCAATCTCTTAGCACACAGGGGTGTGTATCATGGATCCAGAACCCGTTTAGGCATAAGGAGAAAGATCTGTATGGGTGCGGTTATAAAACTAAAAAAAAAAAAAAAAAAAAAAAAAAAGAATCTACTTTAAAAAGTGAGATGAGATACTGAGATTGTAAGTGTTTCTGTTATTTCTTCCAAGACAGTAGAAGTATGTGCCTCAAAGCTAAACTGACCGTAGAGAAAATGCATTTGAGAGGCTTCTCTTAGGAAGGCAGAAAGAGGAAAACAAAATATCTTAAAAACAAATCAGAAAAACCTGAAATATCTTCAACTATGTAATTTGTCTGTCAGTTTCAGGTAGATCTTTTCCAGAAACCATGCCCCCAACCAGAGGAAGTGTGCTAAACGCAACTGAGATTCAAGTTACTGACCCCTACTGCCAAGAAGGCATTTGCGCCTGAATATTTTCAATTTGTGTGTTTTTTTTTTTTTTTCTGAGCTTACATTTTCTTTTTTTTTTTTTAACATTTTTTATTGATTTATAATCATTTTACAATGTTGTGTCAAATTCCAGTGTTCAGCACAATTTTTCAGTTATTCATGGACATATACACACTCATTGTCACATTTTTTTCTCTGTGAGTTATCATAACATTTTGTGTATATTTTCCTGTGCTATACAGTGTAGTCTATTCTACAATAATTTGTGTGTTTTTTTTTAAAGGAACTAGTCATAATGAAGAAATCTGTGGACCAAATGCCCAGAGAAGCCTTTATACTAGCAATGAAATCTTCTAAGTCCTTTTTGCCAGTATTTTCTTCATTTTGTGGGGGATGGTAATACAGCTTTAACATTACCAAATACACTTCCTTTCAAGTTTACCTACGACACATTTCTATATAATACCTGTTAAGACAGAGGTGGAAATCATGATTGGGAACCACTTTTCAACTTTAGTAGTAGTTACCTATTCGTGAAAATAAAGACCATCAAAAAAGACTATCTGGAAAACATTTTTCCCCATCTATTTATCTATCCAAATTAATTTTGAGATGTAAGTGAATGATCATTTTGTCTCAATTTACTAAAAGCAATTTTTAAAAGCTACCGTATTTACAATAAATAAAATGAAGTTTACAATAAAAAAAAAGATCAATCCAATGCCGCTACAAAACTTTAAAAACCAGCATTTATCCGCTATCTAAAAATTATTTGTTTATATATCTGCCTCCTCCAGTGGACTACACACTTGTTAGACATCTCTTTCATCTGCTTCCCAGAGTCCAGTCTGGAACTTGGCATACAGTAAGTGTTCAGTGAATGCTAGCTGACTCACTGACTGAATAAATCAACATTATCCAAGACACAGGACCCTAACTTCACCCCAGACAAGAGGTTTGCACCCTGTCTCCCAGAGGTTTTTTTGGTATTAATAAATCTCACTTCCTGTGTCACAGATTCAGAAAACAGTCTTGGAGAATTGTCTGGATTATCAGCTACAATGCAGAGACTGTCTGTAATATTTAAAAAAAATAAGTACAGTTTTACTATCTTGTAACATAAGACTGGTTTTGATAATATGTCAATGATACTCAAAGGCCACTGAATCTTCCTATATGATTCATTAAATGGAACAATGACTTTTTAATTTCTTGACAATATTAGATTTTCCTGTCTCCAAATAGTTTAAATTTAAACAAAACATTTGGCTCCTATCATATGTAAGCAGGGTTTTCTTTTATCTCAGCTTCCTTCCGGTCTACACAGGCAAACAAAGCTCTCTTAAGCCAGGCTAGTACTGAAGAGGGAACAATCAGTAAATCAGTGTAAATGTCAGAAAAGAGTATGTGGTGCCTCTTCATGACAGTGGCAGTATATACCAACGCGATCTTTTCATCTCACCATTGGAATACCACTTGATTTTAGATGTTTGGAAACAACATGCTGCCTAACACCCCTACAAATGCAAAGGATTTAGCATAGAAAGTCTTAATCTCTAAATTTAATTTTATCTTGGTTTGCAAAATCCAATTAGTTGTAACAGAACCCTACAAGCCCCCATAGCTTTAGAACCAATATGCCTTGGGACTAAAACTCTCTCTGAAGTCCATATTCCTTAACAGTTAACCTTAGTTGTTCCTTTGGCTATTAGAAAATTTTATTTGTTCTGAGTCACTAATACAATCAAAGGAAAGATAAGGATGAACAGATTGAAGCAAGACTTTAAATACTGAAAATGCAAAAATGAATCAAAACTTTTTAGCCCTATCGGCACAACCTGCGTCTTTAGTAAGAAATCAGCTCAAGTTTGATGGATGGATATTCAACAGCACAAACTTAAATGCTGGCTTAGAAAAATCCTTCTGATAATAAAGTATCTTAGATCGTGATGACTACTGAACTGGTATGGCCGTTTAAATCAGTACATTCTGTACGAACATGCAGAAATTCTCAAAGTTTTGCTCCTTAAAGAGCAGGAAAATGTAGGCCAATTTAAATTTAGCCCATATAACAATACTAAAACTGGGAACTGTCATGCTGTGTTCAAAGACCTCTTACCATCAGACTTAGGCATTTCTTCAGAAACTAACAATCTGACTTCTGAGTATTATTGTAACAATATAAAATAAACAGCCAAAGCATCCAGTCTGTGGTTTTGGGGCTCAGAGGCACACACACAAATTACTCTCTCTTTTTTGTTCTAACTCTAGCCAGAAAGGAAGGGAATTAGGTTAGAGGACTTTTATATGTAACTGGAACCAAGTAATTAAGAAACGACTCAATTATCCTTGCTTCACTGAAAACAGCTAGCAAAGTTTTTATGTCCCAAAACAAAACAAACAAGAACACTATCTACAAAATCCCCATTAAAAGCTGACAAATAAAGGTTGTTTCGGTTGTTACTAAAGAATCATTCATTTGCTTGTGGGTCTTATTAAGTTTTTCTCCCCTGAAGGCACGCCCGAATTATATAGCTATTCTTAACTGTTTCTGCAGCACAGCAATTTCCATTCTCTATTAACAACCCAAACCACAGGGTTTCTTTAAAACTCTAAATAAATTATTTCAATCCTCAGAAATGGGGGGGGTGTATTAATAGAAATGAAATATATAACAACCTTCTTTAAAATAAGTAAACCAAAAATCTGTGAGAGCCAGCCTTCAGCATGGCCCCCAAGGACACCACGCCTGAGCACTGCCATCTCTCACTGTACCATGGTTGGTCTGTGTGGCCAACAGAATGTGGCAGAAGTCATGATGACAAAAGACTGCAGCTTCTGTCTTGGGCTCTCAATTTCTCCCTTTCACACGGCACTCTTTCTGGGGAAGCCAACAGCTATGTCCTGAGCCTAGGGAGAGGCCTAAGTGATGAGAAATTGAAAATCTGGCCAAGAGTCAGCATGGAACTTAAGGCCACTATGTGATACTGTGATTTATGAGAGGTACGTATATACTTGGTCATTCGGATGACCAAATAAACTTCTCAATATATCTGCCCACAGCTCCTGGCTCATAGCTCCCCAAACCTTCAGAATATCCTGTGTTAAAAATGATCAAGGTGTCTTTTGTTAGGTGAATGAGATGACTTTTAGAAGTACTTAGGATGGGTGCTGGTTGCCAGGAGATTAGAGGGTTGAAACCTTCTATCGCACCCAATGATTTTGGGGTAGGGGGGCGCTTAAGGTTAAATCCGTCACCATTGGCCAACAATCTAGTCACTCACAACTATGTAATGAAGCACCATAAAAACCCCAAAGGACAGTTTTTTGGTCCTTTTTTGGAGAGCTTCTGCATGCCAGGCCCCAGGCTCCAGGACAGAGGCGCCTTTGTTCAAGATTTCACCCTATGTAGCTGATGCGTATCCTTTAATATCCTTTTATAATAAATCAGTAATCTAGTGCGTAGAGGGGGAGGTCTCCTGGATTTGGTGAGCCGTTTTAGCAAATTAATTAAACCTGAGGAAGGGGCCATGGGAACCTCCGATTTGAGCCAGTTGGTCAGAAGTACAGGGAATAGCCTGGGCGTGTGACCGGCCTCTGTGTGAAGAGCGGTCTTATGGGACTGAGCCCTCTGCCTGTGGAATCCGAGGCTGTCTCTAGGTAGACAGGGTCAGAATTGAGTTGAATTCTGGGACACCCAGCTGGTGTCCCAGAATTGCTTGTTGGTGTGGGGAAGCCTCCACACACATGCTGGAATGGAGTCTCACGACCCTTTTCAGCTAATGACCATGTAAGTGAGCTTGGACGCCGTTCTTCCCTATGGTGACCCACCTGGTGGCTAACAGCCTAAGTGGAGCCTCGTGAGAGGTCTCGAGTCAGAACTACCTGGCTAACCTGCTCCTGGACTCTGACCTACAGATACCGTGAGATGACAAGTGTTTGGTAATTGCTGTACTCAGTTTGGGGGTAATTTGTTACACAGCATTGAATAATGTAAAATCCAAAGGATAAAGGGACAGATCTTGCAACAATCAGAAGACTGCTCCAAGAAGTCAAAGACAAAAGAATTCAGCAAAAAGTTATACAAAGTTCAGAGGCTACTTCCTGAAAACATTATATATAGTGTTTTCTGTTAATATAAGAAATTCATGACATCAGACAAGAGAATGGATATGCCTCAGATATGGAGACGACTAGTTTGAAAGAAAAAAAAAAAAGCTGACAGGATCAAAAGCACTTGTTTCTCCTGCAGGAACAGCTTCCTGTTTTGGTAACAAAGGAACCACACTTAAAATAACCATCGTGAAGCATGCTTAGGGCTTGAGAAGTCAATGGCAGGAAGCCACAACAAAGAGCCCTGAAAGCAGCCCGACAGAAGATGATTCCTCCGGAGAACTGGATCCAAGGAAGGCTAAGAAAATAGCTGCCCTAGAAAACACGCGGGATGTACAGTGAGGAACCGCAGCAGCGAGCGAGGAGGGAGCCCACGCACAGGCTCTCCCCGTGGCATCTGACCCCAGGCAGCAAGCAGACTTGCTGAAGCAGCAGGCAGGATCCCTTTCCTCCAGCTCGCAGCCAGGGGAGGACCTGGGAGAATTAAAGTGCACGAAGGAGGAGAACTTAGTGCTGTGAAATTTGAATGTTTTCTTTTGATGCATTTTGAACTGTGAAGCTGTCTGGAAAGGATATGCCAAGAAGTTAATACTGTCTCTGCCTTCTCCCAGTATATTAGGTTGATTTCACTGTCCTATACACAAGGCAAATGTATCAGGGAAACAACACATGTCAAAATGCGCAACTAAGTCAAACCGGGATGGAGACTGAGCTACAGAAACTGTCCTGGAGTTAGATCTGTGGTCTAGCCAGCCTGTTTTGTGGTCAGCAGGGCCCCCAGGGAATCTATCATGAGAGGACGGGCATGTTTTCACTGACATCAAATCCTACTGCGTATGACTCACACCACCCAACCACTTAGCCCTTTTTCCAATCCACAGCTTCTACTTTCCTATGGACTGGGAAGTAGATAGCCAAGTTTATAAAGAAGGGTCTGTTAACAAAGTCAGATTGGCAAGGCATAGTGTTTATTGGAGACTGTTGTGAAGGGACTTGTGAATCAACTCAGAGCCAAACTAGACAGCTACTGAGAATCCTCCTCAACTGAGATTTTGTAATAGTCAGTCAGGTGATGAGTGGTGGCCTGAAGGTACAAAACAAAGGCTACAGAGGCTGGTAATTCTTCATAGGCTCTTTTTCTGCCTCTCTTGTCTATTACCACTATTTCTATTCAACATTTTTCTAGAGGTTAGTTCACTAGGAAAGAACTAAAATAAAAAGTATAATGATCAGAAATGAAAAGCGAAAATGGACATTATTTGCATTTGTAGTAACTGGTGTTGTATGGAGAAAATCGAAAAAAATCTATAGTTAGAATTAATATGTCAACTTGGCAAGTTTGCTGGATACAAGTGAATATAGTATCCCCATATACTAGCAACCAAAACAATTAGAAAATTAAAAATTAAGAAGACTATTTACAATACACATGCACAAAAGGATCAATTAACTAGGAAAACAGCTAAAGGAAAAATACGCAAAAGCTCACCACTGAAACACTTAAAAACATTTATTAAAATTTATATAAATGAAGCTAGTTATGAATTGACAGAAGACTTGATAATACCAAATTGTCAATTCTCCCCAAAGAGATTCACAGTTTCAATACAATCAGAATCAAAATATCAAAAAGCTTTACCTATTTATTTACTTATTTACTTGTAGAGATAGACAAGCTGATTCTAAAATTAGTATGAATATTTGATGAACCTACAATAGGCAAAGCAATCCTGAAGGAAAACAAAGCTAGAGGGCTTCCACTGCCAGATATATCAAGGCTAGCCGAGACACAGTCATTCCTGAAACCACGTATGACGCAGCCACTGGGAACTTCATCCCAGGCCCAAGGTACCCGGCCACTAACCATAAGGCAGCCAGCTGGTTCGTTTTCCCTTTAGGTGTTTATCTGAGCGCTCCATAACATAACCATGTACATACTGATTTAAGCGACATTTAAAAAGCTTACTTATAATGACATCTAACACACCTCAGGAATAACTGTTAAGAGGCTAATTCTCTTTTTTTCCCAACCAATTTTTCAGGTGACTTCTATGAGAACAGTAAGAAACTAACATCTTGAAGTACATGAAGTTTAATGCAGATTCTCCAATAAATACTATACTTTTCAAAAATAATGGGGAGTGCTCCATATCCTGAGAAACTTTGTAAGGATTGGCTATAACGTGAGTCCATCTTTGCTGAGGATAATTTTTGAGGGAAAAAAACTTACTAGATATTAAAAGACATATATGGTACATGAGTACTTGAACAAATAGAGGTGTGCCTAGCTCCACAGAGATACATCCAAGTCTGAACACATGGAACTTTTCTGTCCTTGGCTAAAGGCAGGCAAAAGCAGAATATAACTTCAGCCACAAACTTTTATCTTTCAACCCAACTAATATCCCAGAAAGGAAAAGGGCAATTCAGAATACACTAATAACATGCAGAGAAACACAGGCAGTGAGGCTTTCCTGAAATAATTCCCATACTTTTTAGGTAAGGGACCAAAACCCTACACATTCCTCCTCTAACACCAATCAGCGAGAAAGCTGACTCGTCTTTTAAATCCTGTTATTTATTCTGTTGAACTGCCAGTTAAGACCTCACAAATACAAAGACAACTGTTCACAGACCAGTATTTCTGGGCCTCCTCCAGAAAGTTTGTTCGATATGCTGGAGGTTCTGCCTGTTTTTAATGCTTGTGGCCTGAAATTACTTTTCTTCCTGGCAGTGACTCTGAGTCCAGCAATATTTTTAACATTAAAAATAATTCCCTCACTGAGTTACTTGAAATTTCGAAAACAACTTTCATTTTATACTCTAATTTGAAATAACTCATTTCTTAATGAGAAACTTTCAGTTATTAAGCTAGCTCCATTTGAACTGTGACATGAAAATCTAAGAGACACTTTTTTGGCAGAAATTTTTCTTTTGGCTTGAGGTCATAAACACCAATTTTCAGAATACCTTATAATAATTTTACTAAAATCTAGAGGAGAGTTGTTTACAGTAACTCAGGGTATCAACAATATAAGACCCAGCTTGGAGTCCACGGTTAGCTAATAAGAACTATTATCAAAATCACCCTCTCAAGAGACAAGTATTTATCCTGATTATTTATTTATATGGGTGTCCTAGGTAATAACTTAACCACCCAAATCTGCTTAACTGCGTTGTTATTTAGGCTTTATTCTGCGAATCATGGATTAAAAATAACAATAACCAACTAAATGTTACCATGAAACACTGTATGTTCTCACATAGTTCACAACTATTTGAACAAGTTCTTGAATATTTCTGGGTTATCTTTAAATAGCTAATATGATCACAGACATTATTAGAGATATGCTAGTGGATATACATATAAATATTAAGCACTGTGTAACTATGGGAAGCTTCTTTTGACATCAGATCCCACTGAATGTATTATAAATTCCAAATGACACCATCTAAATCTTAAACACAACTTTCAAAACGTGTTAACTAGATAAACTCATTTCACTCTCTGTCTTATCAGACAAGAACTAAAGCACACAGGCTCAGATGCTGGAGGCCACAGCACAACGGGGATGTTCTAAGAATAAAAATGAGAAATCTCATGAGGATCTAGGCCTTACATTTAGAAGGGGAAAAAAGAGAAAAATATCTCTGTCCACTCTCACTCTCAGCTACACCAGTGATTTCATTCATGATAGGCTATCACTCACCTAAGGCACTTTTCAAAAATTCAGATTTCTGAAAATGGTGGTCTGAAAATGTGTTTATCTTTAAATTTCTTCTCCAGATCCTATTAAAACGACAATTAAGAAATTGAAAACAAAAAAGCATTAATCCACAAGAACAAAAAGAATAATAAAGAAGACGAGAGATGCTGACATTCTGGGTAACAGAATGTAGATGAACAAGAAGTAATAAACACTTAGCAGATTAGAAGACGTGGAAGCCTTAATGTCTGTGGAGGCCGGGGGGTTTATCCACAAAATCCTACCAAGGCTCAGGAATCTGAGGTACCCCTGAAAATATGGGTGAGAAGTAAACTAAAGACAAAAGGTTTTTAAATCTGTGTAAGAAACAATTAAGAGTTTAAGGTCACTATTCCTACTCCACATAACAAGGGCACTACCCCCTACCCCCACCCCCAATTCAACAGAAGGTGGGAGGTTTACTCTGCAGAAATGAACCAGTGAGGTTTGAGGCACAGTGCGAACAGGCGTGAAGCATGAACTAGAAATAGGAGGATCTGGGAAAGTCTACTCTTCGCATGACACTGCTGTTAAATGCACTTGGCAGAGCAATAGAAGGAAAAGCAGGGAAGATGTTTACCTTTGTAATTCCACTACACTTATCACAAATCATGCTTCTTCAGCCATATTCCTCAAACTCCTTCCTAGAAACAGCTACGGAAACAGAGGAACATCTAGTAAATCTCTTTACTACGAAAGAAATGTTCAGTTCTCTATTACAGTCATGTTTGTTAAAGCAAGTCTCGTTGACCATGCAGCAACATGGTCGTACTAGAGGAGATGCCCCCGATTCATTAACTGAAGTAGAACCCTTCCCTTTCTCTCCCTGTCACCGCCTCCACAATGAGTTTTCTAACAAAAAATAATTTAAATTACATCTTAATTGTGTACCTAGCAAAGAAAATGTGTGAGAAAACCAAATTATTACACCAGAAGCTATTCCAGGGTATAAAGATCTACTCTTGCAGTACTTGGACAGCATGGATTTTTTTTTTTAACAACCCAAATCAGATGGGAAAAAGAGAACACCAGAACCCAAACATAAAGTGTGCCACCTTTATAAAGTTGGAGAAAATATATCCTTAAACCATTAATACTAAGTGTTATTCCTGCTAAAACTCTACTGTCTGTAGAAGAGAATCCTCTTGATACAGCACATCAACCAGGAAGCTCTACCTACTCGTCGGATGCATTTACCAGGGGAGAAGCATGTCCCACTGCTCCGAGAACCACCCACAGCGACCCTCCACATCCAACTCTCTTTTTTGCCATTCCCTCCTGGCCGCCTGCAGGCACCAGATCAAGGTCACAGACCTTCTCCCTCAGTCACGTCGGGACGGTCCAACTTGGCTTCTCTGTGCTGTCCCTCTGCCACCTTCACAGCCACGGCTCGGCAAATGGCTCCCAGCTTCCTGTCCAGAGAGCGAACCCCTGCCTCTCGGGTGTACCTGTCATCAAATTGAAGAAAAATATTTTATTTTTGGCTAAACACCACCTGTACAAAGAGAGAGAAGTAATGTGATTAATAATTATACTAAAGGAGGAGGGGAGGGTATAGCTCAGTGGTGGACGGCATGCTTAGCATGCACGAGGTCCTGGATTCAGTCCCCAGTACCTCCATAAATACATAAGTACATAAACCTAATTACCTCCTCCCCCAAAAAGAGAATTAAGTATAAAAAAGAAAAAAAAAAAACAATTACACTAAAGGAAGTGTATATTTAAAAGTTCATTAGTTTCTTGAGTACTAACTTCCTCACCTTTAAAAATTCCTCATTAAAGTACTGTTATTTCTTAAAGATTCAGAAGTATTTTCGGCTACAGCATTTCCCTTTATACAGAATATCTTAAACCATTACTCTATTCTTAAGAAATGAATTCTTAATATGAAAATGAATATACGTACGTATATGCATGACTGGGACATTGTGCTGTACACCAGAGACTGACACACTGTAATTGACTGCACTTCAATAAAAAAAAGAAAAAAAATGAATTCTTGGTTCTTCAAGTTATACTGCCGAAGTAAACTGGCAGTGCATAAAACACTTACTCCTTGGTGATAAGTGTAAAAGCTTTCTTAAAATTTTGTCTATTTAAGAAAATTCTGATAAATTTATTATACTTGAAATATTGCTGAAAGAATCAGAAAAATAGAACTATTTTCCCAACTAAAGCAGAAAACAATTTGAGACAGAAATCCAGTCATACTAGGAACTGTGCCTATTATCCCATTCAGTGTACTTTCACTGCAGAGACTTCTAAAGAGAGTAAGTATGCTAATGAGGCAAGCACTGTGGTTTTGTGAAAAAGATTCTAAATGTGATTCACTATAGCTGTCTTTAAAAACTTGTATGCCAGACTTAAACCCTGTACGCCACTTCATAAACCTTTAGATGGTACAGTCATTCTTGGCCACCAGCTCTGGATGAGTCTGAATGGACAGCATCAGAGAGAGAGAACGCAGTTCCCTCTGAAAAACTGCACTGATTAGGAAGTCAGACATAGATTTCAGACTGCAGTGAAGCAGATTTCTTAAGTTCTGAGAGAAGGTAAATAAGTTCTTGGCTAAACACTCTAAAGACTCACTTCAATCAAAGGAATAAGGAGGAGAGAAAAGTCCATATTCCACAGCTTCATGTAATTTCAGTAAGAAAGAAAACAGGGAGGCATCCTAAAAATAAACAAACCAACATGTAAAAACAAAAGCCAAAACCCAGTTCAGCTTCTGAGACAACTATCTGATGAGCCCAGATTAAAGGGTCTGCACAAAGATGAAAGAGAACGGCCTGAGGAAGCTTACGGAGGAATGGCATGCACACGCAGAAAAGGCACGGGACGTCCAGAGGAAGCTGCAGCATGCCAAAGATAATAAGGGCGCCAGCAACAACAGAGAGATGCTTTTAGGCGTTTACAGCAATACGGGGCTGGGAACTAACGCAGACAGTGCGACATGAACAGCTGACTGAGAGAGAGCAGACACTCAACCCCTACTTAGCATCTTTAAACCAAAAAAGGAAGAAGCACTGGTGTCAAGTAAGAGCTGGCTGATGATCATGAAGATGCCAATTTTCAGAGGACGTAAAACTAATGTACTTGATGATAATCAAGATGAAAGAGAAAATCAGTTTGCTGCAATGGTAGCTGAGACGAACACGTATATTAAAACATACATAATTACACACTTCTCTAGTTAGGCTTTGAAAAATTCAACCCCTATAAATATGCGATGGGATAGACCAGGCGTAGCAGAAATTCATATGGAAAAGAACTGAAGGTGTTGGGTAACTGTAAGTGCAATAGGCAAGAGCACAACTCAAAAAAGCTAAGAATCCTGAGACACAGTCATAAAATAACAGAGTCACAATAAGAAAATCAGTGGGCTTCTTATACCACGACTGTTTAGGCTACATCTGAAATACTGCATTCTACTATGGGTGTTTAATTAAAAAAGGACATTGACATCACAGGAATCATTCAGAAGAAGACTAACCAAGAAGGGGAAAAGTCTTAAAAGTGGGTCAAGAGGAATGGTAAAGAGAAGAGGGAAGTTTAGCTTAGAGAAGAGAACCTTTATGGGATGGGGACCTGATGGCATTTTTTTTTAATGCCAGAAGGGCTGTACAAGAGAGAAATTATATTTAGATTCCATGTGTACGTATTGGGCAGAATGAGAAAATTGTAAGAGGGTGAATATAAAGATTATTTTACAGCAGCTGTATTTACTCACAAGGAGCAGTCAGCAGTGAGCGCTCCAGCACTGGAAGAAGTCAAGCAGGCTGGCTATACGGGAGGTGAGGAGGACCAGACGGCTCCTAAGACCCCCTCCCCTCCTCCTGAACACTGTGGGTCTGTGACTGTGACACAGGATAAGATGAAAAACACATGCAAGATGAAAACCTAGGTCCTAAGTTGGGTAACTCACTAAATATCCAGAACTTGCCTGGAGTAGCAAATACCTGTGCTGTTTTTAAAAATATTAAAACTGCTCAGAGAAATTTCCCAATGTTCACAGCTTTTAATATCTGATGTTTGAGCTAACAAGTATATAAAAAGGAAGCAGTTCTCCAGGCAACAACTGGGAAATAACAATGATTACTCTTCAGAATCATTATTATTTAGAGCCAGATAAGCTATCAATGGGTATTTTCCCCTATCACTTAGCTTTTACAGATGGGGAAGCTATCAAAAAGGTTAAGTGACTTGTTGAAAGTTACTCAGACATAAGGGGTGTTATCTGGAATAATGATATTTTTGGAAGACTCTGGCATATAAATCACCATATTTAAAATGATAAAATACTTTACCTCCCCTGGCATTACCCAGACAGCAAACCACAAGTTAAGAAAAGGAACTCGCAGATCAGATAGAGTCTAACTATTTTGTATGTAAATTTAAATAGACTTCCAAACAGACTTCCATAAGGAGGCTGGCTTAGATCAAAAAGCAGTCTGCCTAGCCAAACTCTAAGTCAGAGTTCAAAAGGGAGCGAGACTTCACTTCTCTTGAAACGCAGCAGTTGCTGGGAAAGCGCTGCATGTGGAGTCCTGGCAGTCTGACACCATTTGCCAGATGATGCAATGGACCTGCAATGCTGAGCCAGGAAAACTGTGAGAGGCTATTGTACATATAAATTCTCAACAGGATATATTTTCCATTCAAACATGCAATCTATAAATTAGACTCAGCAACACTGCACTCAGATAATTTATGTCCTGCTTGCCACAGGCTTAACCATTTGGTAGCTAACTTGGGAAGCACCTTTATTGTTGTCCTGGTGTTAATTCCAAAGGTGAAAACTCGAACATAGATTTTTAAAACCTCTCAAAGAGAAGAAAAGAAAATCTGAGTAACTTAAAAGAGATGTCTGAAAGAAGCATCTCACTTCTTAGGAGAACTCAACGTTTAAGATCCTGGGGCATAAAAGGTATCTCAGTTTTGGGGTGTTAATTTATTAAATTAATCCCTTACATTACTACTGTGGAAAAGCTGAAATTCTGGCTCAAGTCCTTAGTTAGCTAGGAAGAAACTCTAAATGCTTTCCCTATGAATTTCTGCCTAATACAGAGCTCTGTGTGAATCAACAGCTATGGCAATGCTTGCTGGGAATCTGCTGGAGAGAGAGACAGAGAGAAATGGATACTGTGAGTTTCCAGTAAAACAGCAATCTCCTGTCTAGACGTGCACATGAGTGAAGCCTCAGGACGGCAGACTAACCTGGTGATGATGTCCAGAGTGGTGACCTGAGGGATCTGAATCTGCTGAGGAGTCAACCCATGCTGCTCCAGTTGCTTAGGGATCAAGTGCCTGTGGGCAATCTCTATCTTCTCCTCTTGTGTGTACCCTGGAAAAGACACCACCACACTTTGTGATTATTCACATGGCTTCCACAGCACCACGCTTCAGTAATAAACCCAAAGCTGTTTCAACGAATCTTGGATTTAAAATGAATTTAAGTATTACTTCAACTAAGATTGCAATCAGAATAAAGAAATTCAATCTCCAGCCCATAGTTGTTAGCATTCCTGACTTTTTCACAAACAAAACAAGTACTTACTAAGCACAGTGCTTGAAAGTCTTTTGATTAAATGGTATCTCTCTCAAAGAAGAAAAAAAAAAATCTCAGTCTCATTAACTTAGAGATAGTTACCTCCTTAACTTAAATGTGAGTTTTTATTTTATTATTTAGTAAGAAAATAACACATTCCTTTTCTTTAGTATAATTTGATACATAACTGAAAAAACTTACAACAGCAACAACAAAGACTTCTTACTAAGACTTCAAGGGAAGAGCTGCAAAGGAGCTATTTCCAGAACTCCACCTATAAATCTTAGCAACAAAACAGTACAAAAACTAAAAAGTTTTTTCCCCATCAAGTTTTTTCCCCTCTACATGCCGGAATTATGCATATAATTTATATTTCAAAACCTCTGTGTTCTTATTTACTTTTCTTATTTCCTTAAAAACCTCAATGAGTATAAAATTTACTGTTTTTAAATCCTGTAAGACAAAATTGCCCCCTACAATGATCGCCCCTTTTCCAATTCCAAGCAAAATTAAAAAGGCGAATTGACAAGGCATCTTTTGAGGAGAAAAAGGAAATAAAAAACACCAGAAAAGCGAGAGGAAAGGACAACCAAACCTGCTGGTGGAAGGCGGCACCACTGTCACCTCTGCAGCAGCTGTCCTGATAGTCTCACTTCAAGCATACTAGTATGTCTTATGGATTTTTGCCTTAAGTTGCAGTTTCCAGACAACTGGGTCTCATTACTTATTTATTTCAGTCTTATAAATGAGCACAAAGCAATTTTTTACTCCACTGTATTTTAAAACTAAATATAGGAACCTGTAGGGCTCACAGATAACTAAGAAATTCAATTACCATTTACTTGATAGTAAAAAGTCAGATTAATATGAAATATATACTTAATTATATTTTCATTTTAACAGATGTCCACTAACATTTGATCTCTTCTAGGGAAAAGTAATTCTGAGCAATTGAAATAAGGTGAAAACACTGGGATTTACTTAGTGTTAGTAACTAAAGGACTTTATTTTACACACTCCAGTGAAGGAGACCTGGTTGAAAAAAAAAGTATGTAACTATTTGACAGAGTCAACTAAGAAGAAGAGGAATTTAAAAGCATCCTAAACTTTTATATAAAAATGAGGCCAGATATAACAAACAGAAAGCTATAGGATCTACCTCTCAATGAGAATGAATGATTAAACTTTCTCAGAGATGGTAAAAACTTCAAAATCTGATAGACAGGAAGCTACACTGGTTATACGAGGATCCATTTTTGCTTTTCAGGTACTTACTTTAAAAAATAATTATTTTTGTCAATAATTTTAGAAATTGCTTCAAAGAAGAATATCGTGTTTTCCATAAAAATGATCATTCTTTAATGCTACGTTAAATCTGAAATTGTTGTGCAAAATTTACTCGTATGTTTTACAGAACATTCACTCTTTATCTGTCACCATTAAAACAAATAAACAATATTTTGCAAAATTCTGTGGCTCTGAATCTACATAAAAGCTGGTTTATATACCAGATTCAGAACTTTTGAAGATCATACATTGGCAAATCAACTTTTTACTAAAAACTCCACAGCTCGACCAATTTTAAAGAGTTATGCTCAGAAAAGCTCTCAGAAATAGCTTCTTATTTAACAAAATAATGATTTTGTTTACAAATCAAGTACCTGGCACCTGAATGATCTCCATTCTGTCCAACAAGGCAGGTGGAATAGTAGCAGTGGTGTTGGCCGTAGCTATAAAAAGGACTTGGGAAAGGTCAAAGGCCACATTGAGATAATGATCTGTGAAGTTATGATTCTGTTCGGGATCCAACACCTGTGGGAGAATAAACATTTAAACCGATTCAGTAGTTCCAACAGAAAGCTGCATCAATTTTAAAACACACGTGATATATTAGCAAGGTTGATATTTCTGCTCAATACAGCTAGTTTGAGAAACATGAGGAAAACACTGAAGACCAAAAAGAAATATATTCAATACCAAAGATTTTTTAACATACAGAAGCCCAAAGAAGCAAGAATTAGCCATTCAAGCTTTGTTCTTAACCTATTAATGACTCACTGTGTGGCCATGAATTAGTTACCAATCCTGCAGAACCAGTTTCCCTCTCGGTAACACACCCTTCTCAACTGCTATGGGAATATAAAGTAAACGTGTAGAGCATTTTGAAATTCTTAGGTAACAGGTAAAATAGTAATTAGTGTATTTCCCCTCAAACATTATCAGAAAGTCTTTAACTGAAAGGGGAATTCCAAACAAAAGTGAACGGATAAAAATTACTCCTATATTCTGACAAAGCACAAGGGATAGCTCACTTTAAAAAAATGCCTTAAAGTAAAACCTTTCTGTTTATAATGAGCAAAATATCAGTATCTCTCAAAAATATTTTAATTGGATAAATTAGTCAATTTACCGATTAGATTCTTTAAACACTGAACAATTGTATATTAAGGAGGATATGTCTTCTAAGATCCCTGCTCAAATGCTCCAAGCTGCAGGCACCCACAGCGGAGAGTTCTACACAGGACTGTAAAGGCACCAAGTGCCTTCCACATGTTCTAAACCTTTTAACACATTATAACTTTCACTTAGACTAGATTAGTATAAGATATAAACAGGGTCGACAAACATATTTGAAAAGTAAAATGACTAAAATACTTACCATCACAATTTTACTATGTAACTAGCTTCTCCTTGCTTCTGATTCTCTTTCTAAAGTTTTACTTGTTTTCAAATATACCCACAAGTTAGTCTTAATTCAAAGCTCTCTGAAGCTCTTGAATTTTGTTAAACATTCATTGTACTGGAAACTGTATGTTTATCTAGAATACAATTCCCAGAAAGTTCTACTACTCATATTTTCACAAGACTTAATAATGTTTAATGTTATAATAAGTTACTTTCAAGTCACCCAAGGCAATTCTAATTATGTTCAGTATAGAATTGGTTAAGAGTAATATTACTGTCTATCAATTACCTGAAAACTGTTAATCTATGTATGGCAATCTTAGTTAAACCCATTCTAGTTAAGTACAAATCTATTATTTAATGGCTGTGATGAAATTTAATACATACATGTTGGATATGTTTGAGAAATGTTTACTGCACTGTCCAAGTGATTTTTTTTTTCTCTTAAAATTTTAAGACACTGAGGTTTTTAAAAAGTAGGAAAATTAATAAAGCAATGTTCCTGAGCTATGAATGAGGTCTTTTAGAATGTATTACACGACAGCTAGGTTGTGAGGAGAGAAAATCAGTGATGCCCAATTTGCTTGCCTCCATCTTTGATTTAGCAAAACAGAAAAAGATATGCAGATGTTACACAGAAAAACTGATCAGCAGTGTGCCAGATGAGAAGCATTCTAGTAACCACTACTCAGATGAAACCAAGGTAAACTGCTGAGTTCACAGACGGACAAGAATTACAGTGAGAACTTTTTAGCCATCAAACTGCTGCTTTCCCCCAAACTTTAGAGCCAAGGCTTCCATGGTCCAATTCACCCACACAGAGGAGCTGCTTTCAAGAATGACCAGAACTGTTTTTTTCTTTCTTCTCTTCATTAAAAGGTCTTACTACATCAATCTTGAACTATCATTCCTACGCAGCATGCCTGGCAATGGAAATAGCTGTGATATGACACTTTATTCTCCAGGACATGAGGCCAGAGGTGGGATAAACTATGGGGGGGGGGGGCAGAGTGTATGCTGAGGACTGTTCTTCAGTAAGAGTTTCTGGCCAGAGAAGAACTACAGATGTCTGTAGGCAATCCAGGAGCATGCTCCACTCACTACACATGACTAGGCACCTGTTAGCTTTAAGAACGGGAATATGGTGCTATTTTATAAAGGTCTGTTTCTTCTAGAGATAGATACTAACATAGTCATGAAAAGAAATGATGTCTGGAATTCGATTCAAGGTAAATAGGAGTGGGATGAGGGAGAATGGGTAGGAAGAGATGAAACAAGACTAGCCATCAGATGGTAACTGTTAAAACTGGGTGATAAGCTTAACGGTTCATTATGCTATTCTCTCAACTTTCGCTGCAGTCGAAATTCTCCACAACAAAAAGTAAAAATAAATAAATAAAGTAAAATCAAATAATTAAAATCAACTTTGGAAGCCACACACAAATAACTCCCACAGGAATTCAATCAGTGATAACAATAAAGTTGAGAAAATGTCCAGAACACAGAAGAAAAAGGCGTAAAGCCGTGTAGGGGAAAGATAAGGAAAAAATAAACACGTCTAATTCACAGATAATTGATGTAACTAAAGAAAGGATCTCAGCAAATGTAAAATAGCCTATAGTGAAAGAAACAGCCAAGAAAATATTCTAGAAGACACAACACTGCAGACTGAAAAGCCTTAAATTCCTCCTGTGTGATAATAAATGACAAATGTTATTAGGACAACACCTACAGAATTTTCAAGCAAAATTATGATGACCTGAAATATTTTAAAAAATATTTTATCACGCAGAATATATGCCACACACATAAGATATGAAGTGTAACAAAGTGGGCACCTGCGAGCCCACTACCCAACTGTGACTGCAGCTGCATCTTGTGCTTAGACCGCTGGCCACAAAAGTGGAATGTTCAGAGTAACCCACCAAAGTACGAGCAGAAAACAGTAATATATTCATCTTCGTGCATCTGTAATACCAGAAAGAAATTAGTTTATGAAATACTCATTATACAAAATGAAGTAACACCCTCACTTGGTACACACTTCACACACACATGAAATATCCTAAGAGAGGAGTGGAAATCCCACAGCTGATGGCGAGGCCCTCACTCACCTGCTTTACCTGTGGTTGTAGCCACTGCGGTCCATGTGTGCCTGATTAAGTGTTTTATAGACTAAAAATGGGTGAGTGGAGTGTTTAAAAAGATTCCTGCAAAATACCATTAGAGATAATAGAGGCAAAAACGGGAACAATGAGAAAATAAGAATTGACATTTTTATTTCTAGAATAAGCTTTAATAGCCACATTATGAAACAAAACAATTACCTGATTAGAATACATCATTTCCTTCACCAAAATGTAATTTTTAAAATTTATTCTGCGTGTGTTGTATATATGAGTACCTAACAACAGTACAACGGTACACGTATGCTATACACATATTACATATCTGTTCTTCCTTATGGATTGAATTGTGTCTCCTCAATGTGACTATATTTGGAAATACGGCCTTTAAGGAGGTAACTAAGGTTAAAAGAAGCCGTAAGGGTGGGGTTCCTAATCCAATATGACTGGTGTCCTTACAAGGAGAGAGAGAAAGAGAGACAAAGGGATGCGGGAACACAGAGAAGAGACGGCCATCTGCAAACAAAGGAGAGAGGCCTCAGGAGGAATCAAACCTGCCAACACCTTGATCTTGGCCTTCAAACCTCCAGAAATGTGAGGAAATAAATTTGTTTGCTTTTTTAAGCCACCTAATCTGTAACATTTTGTTATGGCAGACTTAGCAAACTAATACATCCTTATTACATATGTATTTATATTATAGAGAGAGGGATTTTCAAAAATTTTTGCTGATGGAATATGCTAACAAAACATATGGGGACTACCAGTGCAGGCATCAAAGAGACCTTAGCAAATACAAAGGCCTCAAAACATAACTTACAAACAAATCCTTAAAGAAAGTAACCTGAAGATACACTCCATCTGAACAACAGATAAATCATAATAAAAAGGTCAGAAGCAATGAAATCATTTAAGCACAGAATTCAAACTAAATGTAGGAGGACACACTTCTAGAATGAGGGAGTAAGGAAGTCTGAAAATCTGCTTCTCCATAAAAGCAATGAGAACACTGGAAAATGTCAAAATCAATTTTTTCAGAATTCTAGAAATTAACAAGTGTTTTTTCAAGAAAAACAGCTGAATCTCCATAAGTATAACAAGCTTTGGGGTGTTTTCACTTGCTTTACACCCTTCCCTTCTCCCAAGTTCATGGCAGCCTCACAACTACAATAGCTGTGAAAACCAGCAGTCCAGCAGCCCCTATGGGGCAGAACAGGATTAGAGCTCTCCACAAGCCCCAGCCCCCGAGAATGTCACTGTCTGAGGGGTCTGGCAGTTCCTTGGAAAGGCCTCATTCTCAGGATGCATCTTTATTTGATCTGACTCAGAGAACACTCTGTGTGAACAGCACTATCCTCGGTGCATTTGTCAAAAACCAATAGCAAGTGTTTGACACTGCAGCTGCCTGAGGCAGCGACATCAGTTGGGACAAACAACAGGCTGATCAAAAAACTTAATGAAAAACTCTGGGATGAGATACTCATGGAGGCCTTTCAAAAGCTCTGAGGTGTTCTGGGAATCTAGGCAGTCATGTATATGTACAGGACTGTAAGTATGACCAGGAACGATCTGAGACAGCCCTCAAAGCCCACCTCTGGCAGACACTGAGGCTGTGTAAAAGCAGGAAGTGAAGGCTGAGGCAGTTATAAACTACCTGCCCTAGTGTTAAACACAGAGCCCCTCGGAAAAGCGTGGAAGACCACTGATTTAGGCACTTAAGGAAATCTTTGTCCTACCATTAGCTGGCCACTAGACAAACTGAGCAGCTTCAGTGGCCACACATGACAAAGAATACAGATTTTACAGAATAAGACCAGGAAAATCACTAAAAAAAACCAAATAGCAACAACAACAAAACAACAAACCCTTAGGGAGGGGGAAATCTGATTAGTTTAAAAATCGTATTTTTAATATTTATATTTTAAAATATATTTTAAAATATTTTATATGTTCAGTTTCAACAAAGAAATTATGAGGCACATGAAGAAACACAAAGTATGGCCTAAAATCAGTAAAAGAAAAAAAAAAAGTAGTGACTAGAAACAGTCCCTGAGGAAGCCCAGATGTTAGACTTCTTAGACAAAGATTTAAAATCAGCTATTAAAAATATACTTAAAACAGAAATGCTACAATATAGGTGAACCTTCAAGATACTGTGCAAAATGAAATAAATCAGTTGTAAAAAGACAAATATTGTATGATTCCACTTATATAAGGCATATAGATTAGTTAAACTTACAGAAACAGAAAGGAGAATAATAGGTGGCAGGGGCTGAAGAAGGAAGAAACACAGAGTTGCATTTAATTAGCACAGAGTTTCAGTTTTGCAAGATGGAAAAGTTCTAGAGGTTCGTTACACAAAAATGTGACTATATCTGTCACTACTGAACTGTATACTTTAAAATAGTTAAGACGGCCAATTTTATGTTATGTGTATTCTACCACAATTAAAAAACAAAACTAAAGGAAATCAAAGAACTGCAGGAAACTGTAAGAATGATGTTCTAACAAATACAGAATACCAATAAAGAGACAGGAATCATAAAAAAGATGCAAATAGAAACTAAAAGTTGAAAAATATAGTAATTTAAATGAAAAATTCACTAGATGGGCTAAAGAGTAATTTTAGCTGGCAGAAGAAAGAATCAATGAACTTGAAGATAGGTCTTCAACAGACCAGTACAGACGTGAACAATACTATAAACCAATTAGACATAACAAAACCTAGAGAACAACCCACCCAACAGCAGCAGTATACACATTACTGTCAAGGGCACATATAACAATCTCCAGCAAAGACCATAAGCAAGCCTTAAACAAACGTCTATAGTTCAAAGGCCTGAAATCATAGAAACTATAATCTCCAATCACAATGTGATCAAATTAGAAATGAATAAAAAGAAAATCTGGAAGTTCATAAAACATGAAATTAACCCCTAAATAACTGAAGAATCAAAAAGAAATCGTAAGGGAAATTGGAAAATATTTTGAGATGAATAAAAAAAACCTAAAATATGTTACTAGAATTTATGAGATGCAGCTAAAGTAGTGCTTATAAATATACTGATAGCTGAAATGCTTATATTAAATTTCAAATCAATAACCTAACCTTCCACCTTAAGAAAGTAGGAAAAGAAGTGCAAACAGAACACAAACAAGTAGAAGGAAGAATTAGAGAATAATTAGAGTAAATAAATGAAACAGTGAAGAGTAAAACAACTGGGAAAATCAATAAACCAAAAGTTGGTTTTTTGAGTAGTTCAACAAAACTGACAAACATTTAGCAATATTAAGAACAGGGAGAACACTCAAATTACTAAAATCAAGAAAGACACAGGTCACATTACTATCAAACTTACAGAAATAAAAAAGGAGTAAGACTATACTATAAACAACTGTATGCCAATAAATTTGATCTGAATAGATCCTGCCATTTCTATCCAACATTGTACTAGAGGTTCCAGCCAAGGCAATTGGCCAGGGGGTGGGGGGTGGGGCAATAAGGCATCCAGATTGGAAAGAAGTAAAAGTATCTGTATTTGCAGACAACATGATCTTGTAAAATCCTAAAGAACCCGCTGAAAAAAACTACTAGAATAAACAAGTTCTGAAAGGTTGCAGAATACAAGACTGATACACAGAAACCAATTTGTATTTCTTTTTTTTTTTAGCTTTTATTTAGTTTATTTTTTTATTTTTAGTTAATAGAGGTACTGGGATTGAACCCAGGACCTTGTGCATGCTAAGCATGCACTCTACCACTGAGCTATAACCCCTGCCTTCTGTAATTTTTTTATATAAGGAATGAACAATTCAAAGAAGAAATGCAGAAAACAATTCAATTTCCAATAGTATCAAAAGGAATAAAACATTTAAGAACAAGTTTAGCAAAAGAATTACAAGACTTACATACTCAAAAACCACAAAACATAGTTGAAAGAAATTACAGAAGACCTAAACAAACAGGACCCCCAAGTTCATAGAATGGAAGAATTAACATTATTAATATGGCAGTACTCACCAAAGTGATCTACAGATTCAGTGTAAAACCTATCAAAATCCTAGCTGGCTTTTCTGTACAAAGTGACAAGCTGATCCTAAAACTCATATGGAAATACAAAAGACCAAGAATGGCTGAACCATCTTTACAAAGAAGAACAAATCTGGAGGATTCACACTTTCCAACTTCAATAATTTCTACAAAACCACAGTAATCAAGACCATGTGATACTGGAGTAAGCAAAGAAATACAGATCAATGGAATGGTTGGAAGTCCAGAAATAAACCCTTACACTTATAGTTAACTGATTTTCCATGGAAACATCCCAGGAAAAAAGAAGTCTTCAACAAATGGTGCTTGGCACAACTGGATATTCACATGCAAAAGAATGAAGAGGGTCCCTACATCTCACACCACATACAGACATTAACTAAAAATGGATTATAGACCTAAATATAAAAACTAAAAATGTAAAACTCTTAGAAGAAAATGTAGGAGTAAATCTTCATGACCTTGGATTAGACAATGGCTTCTTAGATATGGCATCAAAACCACAAATGACACAAGAAAAATATAGATAAATTAGACTTTATCATAATTAAAAACTTCTCTGCTTCAAAGAACACCATCAAAAAAAGTGAAAAAAGGCCCACAAAACTGGTGAAAATATCTGCAAATCATGAATCTGAGAAGGAACTTGTAACCAGAATATGTAAGAAACTCACTATGAAAAAGAAAAATACCCAGTTAAAAATGGGCAAATGATTTAAATAGCTGTTTCTATAAAGGAGATCTGCAATTGGCCAACAAATACATGAAAAGATGCTCAATGTTATTAGCAATTAGGGGACTGAAAATCAAAATCACAATGAGCTATCATTTTACACATACTAAGCAAACGGGTGGCTAACATAAAAAAGACAGACAATAATAGGTGTTGAGGAGGATGCAAAGAAACTGGAACCCTCCTACATCATTAGTGAGATGGTAAAATGGTGTAGCCACTAGGGAAAATAGTTTGGAAGTTTCTCAAAACGTTAAATACAGAATTTCCTTATGATCCAGCAACTCCACTCCTAGGTATACACCCAAAAGAACTGAAAACCTATGTCTACACAAAAGCCTGTACATGAATGGTCATAGAAGTATATTCAGAATAAGCAAAAGGTAGGAACAAGCCAAATGTCCATCAGCCAATGATAAACAAAATGTAGTATGCTCATACAACAGAATATTACTTAGCCATAAAAAGGAACAAAGTTCTGATACATATAACATGGATGAACCCTGAAAGACATTATGCTAAGTGAAACAAGACAGTCATAAGAGGTCACATACTATATGATTTCATTTATACAAAGTATCCAGAATAGGCAAATCCATGGAGACAGAAAGATTAGTCATTGCCAGGGGCTTGTGGGAGGGGGCAATGGAGAGCGGCTGCTAACAGAGACATAGGCAATGACAGTGTTCCAAAACTGGATAATTTGTCAAAATACTGAAAAACTGCAGAATTGCACATTTAAAGGGGTGAATTTTATGGTATGTGAATTGTATTTCAATAAATCTGTTAATTAAAAAATAAAGGTGGAAAATGTGTTTACAAAAAAGAATATAAAAACAAGATACTACTGCACACTTATTACAATGGCCAAAATCCAAAACACTGACAACCAAATACCGGGGAGGATGTGGAGCAACAAGAACTCTCGTTCACTGCTGGTGGAATGCAAAATGGTATGGCAACTTTGGAAGACAGTGTGACAGTTTCTTATAAAATTTAACATGCTCTTACCTTATGATCCAGCAATTGCACTCCCTGGTATTTACTCTGGGCCGAAAACTTATGACCACACAAAAACCTGCACGTCAACATTTATGGTAGCTTTGTTCCTAATTGTCAAAAACTAGAAGTAACTAACATGTCCTTCAATAGATAAATGGATAAACAAACTGTGGTTTGTCCATACAATGGAGTATTATTCTGCGATAAAAAGAAATGAGCCACAAAATGACATGGAAGAATCTTAAATACATTATTACTGAGTGAAAGAAGTCAATCTGAAAAGACTACATAAGCCCAACAACATGACATTTCTGGAAAAGACAAACTATAGAGACAGTAAACAGTAAATATGGAGACAGTGATTGACAGGGATGTAGGGAGAGGAGAAAGGAGACTAGGTGGAGTATGTGGGATTTTTAGGGCAATGAAACTATTCTTTACGATGTAATGGTGGAATACAGGTCACTATATATTCACCAAAACTCACAGAATATACAGTACAAATTCAACCCCGATGTAAACTATGGACTTTAGCTAAAATAATGTGTTAATACTGGCTCATCAATTTAAAAAATGTACCACACTAATGCAAGATATTAATAAAAGGGGAAACTGGGTAACAGAGGGTGAGAAGTTAGTTATATGGGGTCCTTGGAACTTTTCACTCAATTTTATTCTAAAACTGCTTTTAAAAAAGCTATTAATTTAAAATAAGAAAGAATATAAAGGTTGAAAATAGTTTTTGATAAAGATTCATAATGTTAAAAAAAGAGTACAATCAATTAAAGTAACCAGGTGGTGAGATGAGGAAGGGATTGATTACTGTATATTATTTCATTTTATACAAGGGAGGGACAAGAAATCCTATTTCATTATGATGTTGATACCTAAGAGAAATAAAGATGTGCTTTTTTTTTTTAACTTAAAGGTACCAAAAGTAGTATAAAAAAAACCAGAATATACAACAGAATATATGCCTTCTGAACTAATAAACTGTCCATATAGTTAATAATGTAATTCAAAGGAAAAAAGTAGGATCCTTCTTACAAAGGGGACAGAAAACAACCAAAACACAAGATGTCAATAAGATGTATTTTATTTGCCCATGGATTTCTTTGTGTTTATCTTACATGGATTCACTACGCTTCTTGGATGTGTAGATTTATGTTTTTCATTAAATCTGGAAAGTTTTCATCTATTATTTCTTTGAAAATTTTTTCTGCTCCCGTCTCCCTTTCCTGTCCTCTTATGCATATACTGGTGTGCTTAATGGTATTCCATATTTCCCTGACGGTCTGTTGACTTTATTCATTCTTTTTTATCTGTTCTTCAGACTAAATAATTTCTATCAATTTATCTTCAAATTCACTGATTCTTTCTCCTGCCAGTTCAAATCTACTGCTGATTCCCTCCAATGAATTTCTCATTTCAGAACTGGAAACTCAATGTTCACTATCATGATTATGCATATAGCTTCATAATTTATACACATGTCAAAATTCAGCAAATTGTACATTTTAAATACACTCACTTTACTATATGTCAATTATACCACACTAAAGTGGTAAAAAAAAATCAATAAAATATTATTTAAGTAGTAACTTTTTAAAAGGTGAGCTGCTTTGGTTTAATCAATGAATCCCCATCTCCATTTGTGAATTAAACTGCCCAAAGTAGAGCATACATTTTCTACAGAATATCCAAATTTTTTATTTATTTTTGGCAAAAGAGAATCATTAATATAAAGGAGGTCTCTATATAATTTTGTAAATATTTTCTAATCTTTGTATGAAAAACAAGAATATAGACATAACATGTTAAATACTGGTAAAATATTTCCCTACATGTTTAGACAGGGTATTTTGAAAAGTGCTTGTTCCTGACAACCTGGGAGGCAGAGACTAAACCCAGCTCATCATTATTTCTCAATTTATTAATCAAACTACTATTTCTCAACTTATTTTTTACAATTTACTGTCTCTACATTTCTCAAGTATTCTTTTTTCTTTTCTCTTCTTATTCTACGAGTGAATCCAGTGGTAAGCCCTTATAGAGACAGAAAGATGACAAGGGCCAAGATGTGGTCTACATGTTTGTCCAATGATTCCCTGATACAGCATCCCAGAGGATGGCAGCAGAGGAGAAGAAAGCCTTGGAAATTATCCAGCCTCAAATTCATACCAGTAATTGTCCCAACAAATTCCAAGATAAGTTTTCATGTAAATTTAGTCATGCAATCCAATCACCACAAACTCTAATTAACAGGAGTGTTAAACAGGGTAGAAATGAGGAATAGTTATTTTCATTAAGAACACAGCTAAGGGCTGGACGGCAGTGGATAGTCTGGTGGCAGCCTGAGCACGTATATGTGAGGGGTAGAGAGGGTGGGTAATAAGGGAGAGACAGAAAATGGAAGTAGGGTATAAAAAGAAAATCAAAAAGCTAACAAAGACATTAAGACATTTTTCTGGAATCTGCAACTATGCCTTGGCACTGGCAACAAGGTTTGCTATATTGAAGTATAGTTGATTTACAATGTTGTGTTAGTTTCTGGTGTACAGCAGAGTGATTCAGTTATGCATATGTGCATATATATATATATATTCATATTCTTTTTCAAGTTAAACAGACTCACAGACGTAGAAAACAAACTTATGGTTACCAAAGGGGAAAGGGATTGGGGGAGGGAAAATTAGGAGTTTTATATTAGCAGATACAAATTACTATATATAAAATAAACAAGAAAGTCTTACTATATAGCACAGGGAACTATATGCAATATCCTGTAATAAACCATAATAGAAAAGAATATGTAAACATTTTGTCTATGTGATGACTCCATAATATTAAATCCTTGAACAAGCTTAGTTAGAAGGTTCTTCCCTTGTACGAGCTTGAAATGGAAAAAACAAACCAAAAAAAGGGTTGCTAGCTCTGGAAAGTAATGATTAGCAAGCCATAAATTTCCCTAAGTTAGCTTAGTCTGATCATCTGCAGTCAGCTGCAGTCCTTCCCCTAATTAGAGATGGAGGAGAGAAAAAGAAGCCAGAAAGTGGGCATGGGTCTTCACCTACACTTCTCTCATAACATCGGTATTTACGGCATTTTTCGCTCTGCTAGAGTTCCAGAATTTATATTGTAAACAGAGCATGTGATAAGATAAAAAATTAAGATATCCTGAACCTCAAGTTTTTTATTATAAAAGGACAGGGCTGGATTTTCCTGAGTCCCCTCTCTTTGACATTCTTTGACAATGGTGGTAAAGCTTAGAAGAGAATACGTTCGTTGTGTCTACATAGTAAATACACTACTTGATCTAACTACCAATTGTAATTACAATTCTAATTAAGTAAGTAAGAACTTCAGTTTTAAAGAAAGAAGTTTACTGTATCTAGACTAGTGGCTTCTCTGCTTTGGGGATACTATATATTACTTAGAACCATGAATACTGCCTATATAGAAAATTGGTAAAGTATCCATGTATTTTATTTGCCCATCACATGAAAGTATATTTCAGAAATGCACTCATAGTTAACAAAAAAGTCTGAATCTTGCATCTATTATAAATAAGATAAAATCTACCTGATAAGAAAAAAATTCTGTAATTTTGAGTCTAATAATTACATAAAAGGACTTTCCTTGTATCCAACAACAGAGTTGCCTGAATTCTACTGTCTACCAACATTTATCAAGTAGTTGGATCTATTTTTATATTTTTCCAATAAATTTTCAAAAGAGGCTATCCAAATGTTTGTAACAATAACTAGAAATACATTCTATTTTATACAAGCAACAACTCCATGGAAGCTCAAGGAAATCAGCATATCCTTCATGAACAAATATAAAAGCAAGAAGAATCTACAGGCAGAACAAGCTTATTCTCTAATTTATCCAGAATAATCACTCTATATCTACTATTATGTTCTTCATATTTAGTATATATTCTCTTGATATACATTAGTTGTAAAATAAAATAATCTTGTACAAGTATACTTCATAAATGATATCTACATGCCAATTTTTTTTTAAACGTAGGCAGTCGATATAGAAAGATTTAAAAACTACCCTCTTGGATATTCCTGAATCTTAGTAATATATTCTACTTTAAACACAAGGTGTTGAATAGTTGAATTTGTTCTTTTTTTCATTCAGGTGGGTCTACTGGTGACAGAAATGGCAAGTGGCTTTCAAAATGGACATACAGGAAATGTCAGTGGATATTAAAGTAAAATAACATGTGTAGAGTGTTTTACAGTTTACGGACTGCTTTTACATATATTCTCATTTGTTTCAACAACCTGTGAAGTATGAGAGGTTTTCACCCAGGCTTGGGGCAGGTGGGGAGGAGAAGGAGGTCAGGGACCAGGCCGCTCGGTTCTTCGGTTTCCGTATCCTGCTTCACTCTCCAGCACCACAGCCTACAAGGAACTGACGCTACTCACCACTAAGCCTCCGTGATGAGCGTGGGCCCCCAGGTGGCATTTACTCTGAGGCATTATTTGAGGCTTTCATACTTTTAGTTTAAGAAATCAGTTGTCAAAAAAGTGAACACCAAGTTCTCCATCAGACAAGAAAATATCATTATGCCAGCTGCTTGTAATCAAAGATCAATTCAACAAATGTTACTCCATCACTACAAAGCACCAGGTGAACACTCAAAATATACTTTGCAAAAAAGACGGGGGATTAATCACCGTCTCCTACCACTTGTGAAGCTGTATTTGGTGGACTTATTTCACAATTCCCACTGTCTTTTGGGAAACCTAAGTATCAGGGAATTACTCTTAAATTCTTTTCAACAGTAACTATAAGTGTCTAATGGGAAAATCTGTCAGATTATCTGAAAAATGCCCCAATGTAAATTAAACTGAAAATCTAACGTCAACATCTAAGAAACCACTAAAATCTTAAACAATGGTCACTATTTTATTGTTCATAGTACTGATCAGTAAACCAATTACCAAGCCACCAGACAACTACCTTCCAATAAAACAAGCAAAACTAAACCAAATCAAACTCTTATCTCCAAGCTCTGGGGCTTTTAAGTAGAGTGTCCTTTTTATTGTCCAAATAGGACCTAACTTCTAAGATTAAAAGAGAGTGCAGTTAATAATCAGGCATAAACTGAGACTGTCCCAGGAAAACCAGAAAGTAAGGTCTCCCTGCTTACAAGACACATGTTCTAGGCCATTCTGTTCTAAGTTTATGAAAACAGAAAAGAAACAGGAAGCCAGAGGGAACTGTGAGCAAGGAAATAAACAAGAAAAAAAAGTTTCACAAAGCAAGTTTTCCCCCAATTTTACAAATCAATCTGAATATTAATATTTTACTTAGACCAGGATAAAAAGTGGGGGCAGAGGTGGTAAATAAGGAGGACAGGTTAAAGTAAATTTATGAAGCAGTCAGTTCCCAGACCCTTTCCCCTATCCCAGCAAAGTACTGGAGGTTTATTTTCTTAAGAACAAAAAACAGTGGTTCCCTGCACAGGTGACACTGGGCACAGCTGAGCAGGTATGTACGAACTGAACAGTTCACACACAACAGTTCAGGTGAACACATACATCCGGGACACAGAATGCAGTGATACTTTCCCTACTGGGTTCCCAGAATGCTGGCAGCTGGGCCTTCACTGTCAAGCCAAGAGACTTGAAGATTCTTCTCTGAGAAATCTGATCAGTCTCAAAAGAAAGATCTGAAGTTACTGACACAGGAGGTCCTGTAATCCTACAGCCTACTCAGATGACCCTACTGGGAAACTCATAATCAATACGCCCCTCTCCTATGTTCACAGCTTCCAATCAGTTTTTGTTCCTCTCTATTAAATATGACACACAAACAAAAATTATCAGAAAAACTAATATAAAAGACAGCGATCAGAAAAAATATATAGAAAATAGATAAATGCAGCTTTTGGGCAAAGAGAAAAAAATTTTTTAAAAACCTATTAGTATATTTCTCAGGGATAAAAAGACATTACAACTATGTAACAAGGGCAAAATACTATAAAAAGAATATGCAGAGAAATTTTAAAAAGTTGATCTTTGAAATGATAAACTCATAGAAGGATTAAAAGATAAAACTGAGGAAGTCTTCACAGAAAGTAGAGCGAAAAATAAAGTAATAGGAGAGAGAAGAAAATTAAAGATCTAACATCAAATGAACAGGAGTTCCAAAAAAAATGAAGTTGTCAACAAAAGGATTCAAGAGAATTTTACAGAAATAAAAGGACAGGATTTTCCAATTCAAAGAATCTTCAAAGCATCAGCAAAAATGGACACTAAGAGATCCCCGCCAAGGCATTGATATACATTTTCAGAACAGTGGGATAAAGAAAAGATCTGAAAAGTTTTCAGAGAGCAAAACAAGTCACAAAAGGCAAGACCACAATGGTAGTCTCATCAAGAGCAACACTGGGAACTGGAAAACAATGGAGAAACGTCTTTAAAATTTTGCAAGAAAATTACTTCCAACTGGAATTCTATACCCAAACTACCGATCAAGAATGAGGGAGACATAAAGAAAGTTTTTGATATGCAAGTTGAAAAACATTTTCCACCTATGCAGGCTTTCTCAGGAAGCTACTGTGGGATTAACACTATGACAATGAGAGAATAAACCAAGAAAGAGGAAGGCGTGAAACACCGGCAACAGGAACCCCAACATCGGGGAGTGGGAGGGGGAGCTCTGTACCGGATGTGGAAACGACCAGTTTGGATCCGAGGCCCGGAGAAGACAAAACTGATGGAGCACAGGGTGTCTGAAAGTCTTGAAAGGAGAACTAGACAATTGGTGCAAATAAACAAAAGAAACAATATAATTATTAACTCAACAAAGATTTTTGAAAACACATACATAAAAACAAAAAGGAGGACAGGAAAAGAAAAGTGACCATCGTTCACCACACGGCTCTGGTGTGAAAAGCACTTGTATAACTATAATGTAAATGGTCAATAATGACTTAACAAAATCAGGATAAAATTTGTATTGGGAGTTTGGGGGTATAAAAATGACATGGTAGGGACAGAAGGAAGCAAGCAAGCCAAACTCTCATCTCCCACAGACAGCAATCAATAGATAATGCCCAAAACTGTAAAATCAAGAAAACAATACAGCCATGCTATCGTGAGAAAGAACTAAGAGTCAGAGGTCAAAGTGCAGAAGAGGAAATAAGGAACCCAAGGACGAGAGACTAGCTTGCTGATTTTTTTTGTAATAATCCTATAGAATTACTGGTCTTTAAACAAAAAGTATGCATAGAATTTTGTTAAACTATTTGATAAAAACAAAAAGAGAAAAAGAAAAAAGAAATGAGGGGAATTATCAGAAAAAGGAAAGAAAAAGAAATCTCTATGACATTTTAATTTAAATATCAAATTGCTTCAGGTTTTAGTCTGTATCAAAGTGTTTTTCCCACAACTAAACCCATGGCAACGTACATGTCACTTTAATATGATTAACTATTCTCATCCACACTCTTCAAGTGTGATTACAGACAGGAAATTTTCTAAATCTTACCTCAAGCAGAGCTGCAGCGGGATCACCCTGAAGACTTTTTCCTAGTTTGTCCACCTCATCTAATAGGAACACTGGATTGTTCACCCCAACGGTCTTCAAGCCATTGATTATACGGCCTGGCATGCTGCCAACATAGGTGCGCCTACAGAAGACAAGCAGCAAATTCACAACAAAGATGTCGGGAGGCAGGAGCGGTGTCATTTAGACATCAAAACTGTGGCTCGGAAAAAAGTCATTTAGTTATCAGAGCAATACAGCCAAGAGGTACTGCAAATTTAAAAAGCCCTCTGATACATCCAAGAGTATCAATTCTTGTCTTTTTTTCTATTTAATTCTGTCTGTCTGTCTATTTAACCCAGGGTACTGGAATCATTGTATCTGATTCTTGCTACTTAGTGAAATTGAAAAAAATTACTCTTAAAGTCACATAGTTATTCTTATTCTTCAAGATTCTAAAACATGCAAAGAGCCCAATGAATTTAATTCCCATATTTTTCAGTTTTTCCAAGTACCCTCCTTCCTGGTACTTCTTATCCCCCAACACAACCTCCTTTTTACAGACTGAAACGGCTGACCCAGCGCTGGTTAAAACACCACCATCTTCATGAAGGAAATGAGAATTGGTTCAAAGGGACACTCAACAAGTAGTCCCCGAAAGAAAGAAAAATTCCAAAATTTTTAATTTCAGAGGCAATAATTTGTTATTAATTGGAGTAAGAGGATCTGGGGTCAACAGTGTTTGTGCCAAAATCCCATTACTTCTGGCCTTTTGAATAAAACTGTGCTCATCCTATATACACTAACTGGCATAACCAAATCCAGCCAGACACTCTGCTGGGCATTCACACTGTAGAGGCTGCTTCAACATATCTGAACAAGAATCATCTACGTAACTGAGACGCACAGTGTGATATGAAATAAAAACAAATATGTTTGTCAAAAGGAAAAAAGGGCCTTTTTTTTTTTTTTACAAAGCCAGCAAAAACTTTATTTTAAGCAGCGATTTACTAGTTTTAACTACAACCCTGCTGCCTAAGCCATGCACAAATCAAACGCTGTTGTGAAGAGGCATAAAGGGGGCGTGCCTGTGAGCAGCAGACCAACGGCAAGGGGGATGGCGGCTGGGCTGTATCTCATGACCTGCACAAAGCCGGCTCACGGACCAGGCTTGGTTCTGCCACATGACTGCTGTAAAGTAGGGCAGAGTAAACAGTGACCTTTGAAAAGACAAGGAAGCCTCAAAAATATCGTGGGAATGCCCTTCATCTGGGGGAGTGATCAAGGCCCTGGAACTAGATACAATAAATACTGTCCTGTTACAATAAGGGGTTATTAGCACATTCAGGGTTTCAGAATGGGGTATAGGAAGGCCAAGACTCAAAACTAATAAATTCCCTGAAAGTATCCCTCTAGAGAACTTACAGATTTGTCAGCCTTTTGTGAATAAGTAGGGAAGGCAAATTTAAAAAAACAAAAAAAACAAAAAAAACTCAAAGCCTCTAACGGTTATTTCTTGCTGCATTAATTTCTTTTCCTTTCCTCACTGCTTTTGACAGGTAGATTACAAAAATAAGTACTGACAATTCTAGACCTAAAGTCATGGGGAGAAAATAGTATTCTAGGCAGCTGCCCTTTCTAAAGAAGAAGTGGAAACTTAGATACTAGTTGCTGTATATAAACAATTCCTTCTAAACTTTCCACTGCTTCCTAAACCTAGAGAATTAGGTCCAAACTCCTTTGTCTGGAATTCAAGGCTCTTCACAGTCCAGCCCCCAACAGCTTTACTCACTTGTTGTTATGTTCTTGCTTCATCCACAATCAAGATCCTATTAATACTCCTTATGTTTTTTTTTTTTTAACCTTTGTTAATATGGTAACTTCCTGCTCTTAGGACTCTCCCCACCCACATAAATTCCAGAAATTCTATGAAACTTTTCCTAACCACCTCTCACAAAGTGATCGTTTCAATAATGCAATGTCTGCAGCATTTGCTGGCCCTCCAATTCTCCTGACACATACTTACGACCTAGGTTTTATCCCTGGGTACCAAGTATACGGCCTCCTCAAAAGACCCAGTGAGCACTCTGATGACAGAGTGGGTCTTAATCCAGATTAGATGCAGGAGCTGAGTCGTGAGATTGTTCCCCAAACAGAAGCTTGTTTCTCCTGTTTAAGGACACCGGATCAGCTATGCCAGCATCCAAGTATCTTTCTATCTGCTAAGATGGGGATAACCACAGTGCCATCCTGGTGGATTTACATGAGAACACAAGAGAATATAACAGGTAAAGCACCCAGCAGAGTGTCTGGCACACAGTTAGCTTTCAAACGATGTTAACTCTAATTATTATTAGCAATAGCTATTTAAAGTCCACTTCTGGTTTCCTGAAAAAAATACAAAAGCAGAAGTCAGTACACCTAAATTTGGGTCTCATTTCAATCTCTATCTCATGACTTTTTAACTGAAGTATAGTAAGTTTACAATGTTGTCTCAATTTCTGCTGCACAGCATGTTTCAGTCAGACATATACTCCTTTTCATATTCTTTTTCATTATAGATTACTGTAAGATATTGAACATAGTTCCCTGTGCTCTACAAAAGAAACCTGTCGTAGCAAATCTTATAAATGTCCTTTCATAGTGGAACCGAGCCCTCACCCTCAAACCAAGTTTCCTCACTGGGTTTATAATTAATTTCTTTATCCAAAACGTTATTCTTTTCTTGCCCCCTCTGACCTCAATCCTGCAGTAACTCAACGCCAATCAACCAGAGTCAGATGACTGAAACTACTGTTGTGGATAACATCATTAATGTACTAAAATTGCTGTTGTAGACATCACTATTAATGTACAAACTGAGGTTGTTTCTCCAGGGCAAGGTGAGCTAACAGACCCTCGAGCCATGGACCACCTGGCCAGAAAATTATAAACCAGACACACGCTGATTCCTGAAACTATGACTAAGAAATGTCACAGAAATGTCACAAGATGATAATTAACCCCAGCTTCTTCATCTTCGCCTTTTAAAAAAAAACCCTAACTCAAAGACCAAGTGGGAGTGGGCCTGAGGTTTGTCTCCCACTCCCTTGCTTAGCGCCCTGCAATAAACCCCTCCTTTGCTATAAACCCGCTGTCAGAGCTCGGCTTTCTGTGCGGTGGACACACAAGCCCTTTGCTCGGTGATAACAGCATGAAACACACTCAACATCCTCAGAGCTGCTCAATCACAGGTAACATCCCCAAACGTCAAATCAAGTCAAGATGTCAAACCAAGAAAACAAGTATCGTCAGAGCCCATAAGCTACGGAAAATACCTATGATGTGCTTGTCCTTTACCAGAAGGTATGGGTAGCATGCAATTTGCTGACTGAAGATACGGAATATACTTTGAATAAACCTTTGCAATACGAATCAGATGGTGAAAAATGTAGCAATATACAAGTAAAAATGTTCTCTTTCAACGTCACCAAACAAACACAAACATTTTAAAAACAAATTAGCATATCAAAATTTCCTACTGAGAAACTGCATAGGTAAGAAGTAAGTGAAACTAGCACAACAAACTAGAGTTTACAAACTCCAACCTTTTTGAGGGTAAACATAACTGTCTTTTCTACAGTCATCCTTGTGGTACAACATCTAAAAATACAGCACAATACGGGAAAGTTTGCAAAGAATGTTTCACTTCGAGTACTTACTCAGCCTGAATACATAACGACCTAGGAGTTTTTCTTAAAACTGAAGTATACAAGTTAACTTAAAAATATATGAACTTATAGTTGTAATTGTTACAGGCAGTTCACAGCCTTTTCAGGGCTCTTCAACTAGTGTATAAGATATGCAAAAACAAAAGCATCTATACGCTTCAAAATTTTAAGTTACAAGATCAGCATTTTTCATTTTCCAAAAAGTAGTCTGTGTTATACTTCAGAGAACAACTACATGGAATTACAATATCATCTATTTACAGCTCCATGATAACCAACTATTTTACTACTCTGCACCACCTCTGGGTAGATTCAAATCTAATGTGATCCAAAAGGCTGGTCAGCCTGTCGCTGCCAAGGACATCTACATGTCAGGAATGAGGTGTGCAGACCAGGGAGAAAACCAGGCATTTTTACTATCAATTTTTTTCATGCCTCTTCAATTGAATTAAGGAGTGCTTGTGGGCTATAATACAAAGTATTAAAATTATATTCATAAGCAATTAGTAATATAAAATGTTTATATTATAATATTAAGTAGAAAGTGCAGGATTATAATTCAGCTGCTTTAAAAAAAAAAGGGGCAAAAGCTGCTCAATGAAACGTCTGGCAGGAAATAACATGTTGAAAGTGATTACCTTTGTATGGCAGAAAAACGGGGATTTTTTTCCCTTTTATTTTTGAAATTTTCTACCAAGGATGTATGTATGTGTATGTATATATACAGATACACAAACACACATATATCTCAAAATGGAAAAAATAACCCTGAAAGAGATCCTAATGATCTTTTTAAAAAAGAAAGAGTCTTTAAAGAACTAAAAATAGTCTTTAGTATAGCAGGTTAAACCAATCCAACTGTTCTTGGAGCAGTCATCCCTCAGTCTTTCCATACATTCATTTGCACGGTGCGCTCACCTAAAGGACTGCACGACTTCCAATGTGTAATCACGTTTTACTCTTCCTTGAACTCATACAGCGCTCAGAGAGCACGTGGTACCGTGCTCGGCAGCCCAGAGTGATGCAGAGGAGTGTGAGACATGGGAAAAGCCGTACTCCACAGTGCTCCTCCTTTTTACATATGCTTTATCTCTACAGGCATGTGCTCGAAACAACAAAGGTCTGTGTCAATCGTTACAAGAACACGATAGATAATAAGCGGTCAGTTTACAGGAGAGAAGGGTCATAACTGACTGCACTCATCTTAATGGAAGAAGCCCTGGGTTAGGGCCTTAAAATAAACCTGTACGTTTTAGAAGGGCGAAGACGAGCTGTATGCAAATACAGGTTATAAGGAGGACAGTGAGCAAACCGTACCCTTTCTGGTATACTATGCTAGAGATATATTAAGTGCTTGCTGCTTCAGTTATTTCCCCCTTGTAGAGACTAATAATGAAACAGCTAATTTATTTAAAACATCACCAATTTCAGGTTACATATGAAAATTTATCACCATGGAAAGAAAAAGATCGTTTTTCTTCTCATCTTGTTTGAAAACTGAGCCAAGGGTTCCCTGAAATGATACAATTTTATTATCTGGGCAAACAGAGGTAAGTGACTTCTGAAAAGTAAATATCGACAATAACTTAAGAAATGTCACAATACTGTATCTCACCAAGAACAGCTAATGAAAAAGAGACTGTTATACAAACATGATTTCCTAAAACTTCATCCTAAAAGAAGTCACTTTACATTTAATGTCTATGAACTGATTTAAGTTATTTAAGTATAATATTTAAATATAAAAATGTAAGTCATAAAAACCGATAGATGGGAACAGAGATTCTGTGGCTTATAAAAGTAGACGGAAAAATCCCAATGGAGAGAATGAGAAATGAAAAATGTTTACACTGAAAAAAATGCATTAGTTAATATGGAAAATAAGCACAACTATTTTTCCTTTAATCAATTCAAAATAATATGAACAAAAACAACAGGCCAACGTTTAGTCAGATAACTATTATTTTCCCAGTTTAAGATTTATATGCAAACGAAATGTTTTTTTTTCTCCCCATCTCTTGCCTCACTATCATTTTAACTCTAAAAGACATGGCTTAGGTTGTTTTAAAAATCAAGTCTTAACTTATTAGCACTCTACTTCCTGTAAACAGGTACTTCTCACAAAAGACTGGAGTTCCGTGCATGGGAAAACACAGAAAGTGTGTGACAAAATCAAGAGAATAAGCAAGGAAGATAACAGAAAGCAGCTCTGTTTTTCCTTGGCTATTTTCAGACTGCAGAACAGTAGTGCCTACTCACAGGCTGAGGAAAAACAAAACTTTGCATGAACTCTAATTGTGAGCATGTGACCAGTACTTAAATGCCAAGACCTGGGTGTTCCCAAATGCCTCCACTGTCATGTGGAACCACTTGTTCCCGCAAACTCCACCCCATGATTGTGCTAGAATCCTCTACTGTTCTTTCTCCTCCTCCGACCCGTAACTCTGACATAAGCGCATACTCTGCTCTCGACCCCCTCCTCCTCTTAACAGCCACTCCCCACTCTCCACCTGCTTCCAAACAGGTTTTCAAATAAAAATTTTCTGCAGGCTCTGATAATTTAGGGGGCAGGTTGGTAACAAGTCCCCAAGAGCACAAATGAAACACCTGACACAGTGATGGCTAGGGAGCACGTACTGACCAGCAAGCTGCATCAAAAGTCAGGCTTCATAGACAAAACCACATACCTGTTACTTGGCAACAATCACAACCTCTACACATTTCTAAAAAGCTTATATTTACACAGATTTTAGATGAATACACAAGCTCTTTCACAAAACACTCGTGAAGGAAATAAGTTCTTATTTTCTTTACAGATTCAATTCTCTTTGTGATAGTCACACAGGGGAAGTACAGTCACTTGAAAAAAGTGAATAGATTTTGTATCTCTCAATATCAGTAAAGATGTAAAACAAAGATCTGCTTAAAACCCACAATGTTCTTAAGAAATGATGGAATTACGACATTACACACTGTCCACCAACAGGATCATAAAATACACTTCACAATTCTGCCACATAAATTAGACAATAATGCCAAAAACAGGATATTTTAGGTACAGTTTAAAAATCAGATTGAATTTTATAAAAAGTCATATTGAAGCTTATAAATCTCAACTTGCCTGCCTGAGACTTTAGAATTAAAATAATAATTAGAGCTAACTTTTATTGAATGCTCACTGTGTGCCAGGCACTAAGCACTTTCCAAGCCTTAATGAATAATTAATACCAATGTAGAAAGAAATAAGGACAAACACCTACATGCCATGTGCCCACGGACATTAATTTCACCTGAGAGTAACTCCACAGACCCACTCTTTAAATTCCATCAAATTCTTACACAATACTGCTACAGATAACGAAAGGAAGAGACAAACAAAAACAACTCTGAGGGCAGGATCAAGTCACTTGCATGGGGAACACCTCCCTAAAGCTCTGAAGCTAAAATTAGAAGGTTTCAGCCTTAGATCCAGCTTCTCCAAGGTTGGTCCAAGATGCCTGCCGATTTCTTTACGAAAGCAAATGACAGCCCCTAGTGGCACATATGAGAATAAGACAGTCTGGGCAACAGAAACATCCTATCACTTGAAACTGCCAGAAAGAATAACCCAAAGCAATTCCTTGATCTAATCTGCAGTCTTCACTGCTTGTTTATTAAAAAATCTGGGAATGATTTTCTTCAATGCCTAAGAATTGTAAATAAGCAAACAAAAGAGAATAAAAAGAACCATTTTTCTTCAAAAGTTTCTGAAATAGTTTCCCATCCCTGCGTAAAGATCCTGTGAATAAGTCAAGTGGAAAATGAGATGTTTTTATAAAAGCATCACATTCTTTTTTTTCCCCACAATCCACATGTATTCCATATTCACCAAACTGCACATATGCATTTAAATTACCCTTAGCCACTGGCAGTTGTTCACTGCCTGCCCCTGGCATGCCTGCCAATGTCTCCACTTATAATCTGGATTGCTTTTACAACTTTAAGATTAAGGGTTCATGCTTAGCATGCATGAGGCCGTGCGCTCAATCCCCAGCACCTCCATTAAAAAAAATTTTAAAAAAAGATTGAGGGTACGGTATTGAGGACAGAAGTTTTATCTTTAGTTTAATTACTTTCTACTCAAAGCTAAACAGCTCCTTTTAAGTTTTTTTTGAGACAGAATTGACATATAACATCATATCAGTTTCAGGTGTACATCATATTCTTTTAAGCAGTTCATGATTTTTATATTTTTAAATACTTCTACACTATAGGTATGTTTTCTTACAACTCGCAACTGTGAAATAGAGGTTCACACTTTCCTAAAGCATCTTCCAATCTGAGCAACAGAGACCACAGAGAACAAAACAATGAATGTGACATGCAAATCTGATTCTAATAATGTCAGATTAGTCAGAGACACAGTTCTTACAGTTGAACGTATTTTTATAGTAAGGGCGTCAAAATGCAAGGGAAGGCCTTAATTATCCTAACCTTTTACCTTATTACTCATACTTGCACTGCAAATCATCCTTCTTAAAACAATGTTTAAACTGCAAATATAATAAATTTGTTACCAAAGACTTCTTACCTCCTTCTACCTGCCCCAGCTATTTTTTAAACTCTAAAAGTTATGGGTCATTATCTATGAAATGATACTGGGCCAAAATGAATGTAAAGACATTATAATACTTAATCACAACTAATTTGTAATTACATTCAAATGAGACTCCAGGAAAGCTGTGGCCCAGACACCCCATCCGTCGTCACACTCATACCAAGGTTAGTGTGGGCATAACATCATGGTGGAGGCTCTAGGCTAGTCCTCTCCACGCAAGGCACCGCAAATAGCCCTTTAAGATATATGTTATGCCTTGGCTTTTGGGGGGACTCTGGTCATGCGAAAAGGAAGGAAATCAGAGATGAAACTGAAAGAAGTATTCTACCTGTGTCCTCGAATGTCGGACTGATCACACACTCCTCCAAGTGCAATCCTGTGGAACTCTCGACCCAGAGTCTTGGCCACTGATCTTCCCACGCTTGTTTTACCAACGCCAGGAGGGCCGACAAAGCACAGAATGGGGCCCTTCAGGTTGTTTTTCAGCTGTCTGACAGCCAAGTACTCCAGCACTCTTTTCTTCAATTTTTCCATGGCATAATGGTCATTGTCCAGGAGAATCCGGGCTGCTCGAATGTCCAGACGGTCTGCCAAATAATCCAACAGAAATAATCTAAGCACGTGGGATTTTTACATAGAAGAATTCCCTTCCAGGCTGGCAAGAGCCAAAATATTCTTTTGAAAAAAAAGACATGACAAGAACAGGCTTGGATCCTTCTAAATGAGTCTTCAGGGAGACCTGGATTTGGGTTTTTGCTTAAGAAGATTTAGTATTTACAGAAAGAGTAGAAACTACATAATTAAAAACTCAAAGAGTTAATACTCTTATCATTTCATTTGGGAATGATTTTCTTGATACACATTATTTCTAAGGAGACATAATTTATACATATTCTATTTGTCCTGGTATTTGTTCCTTTTTTCGTTTATTACAGAATATACGCTCATCCCAGAAAACTTTATGACACGAATAAATCAGAAGGAAATAGTCCCCATAATCTCATGCCCCCAAGAAAGCTGCACCACCTTCACTTCAACACTATTCCAGGTTCTGTGTGTGTGTGCATGTGCATGTGCACATGAGCACTTGCACATCTATTTTTCAAAATAAGATTTTATGAGGAGTTCAAGTTTTGGAAAATTTTTTTCACTTAACACACTGAGGACCTTTTTCAGTGTCAAATGTACTCTTCAGTCCTGGGGGTATAGCTCAGGAGAAGAGCATTTGACTGCAAATGTACTCTTCAGTAACATTTTAGTGGCTGCATAATATTCCATTACTTAATCGCACTCATTTAACTAATTCCCTATTGCTGAGCATTTAGGCTATCTACAAATCTTTACAGTTATAAAGCATGCTTCACTGTGCGTCCTTGTAACTAAATCTCCACATACATCTGTAATTATTTCCTTCAGCTAATTTTCTAAAACAGAAGGGCTGGATCAAAAAAAAAATTAAGACATAAAGAACTGCCTAAGTTCTATTGATTAAAGTCTCAGCAGAAATGTATGAATTAGGCCCTGCTTCTATCCAAGCTTTCATTAGGTTTATTGATGTGCTTTAGTACCTAAAATAATCACCGATTAAACACTAGGCCCTGGAAGCCAAAATGAATTCATCAGCTAGACGGCAGCCAGAAGCTAATCCACAACCATGTGATCATACCGACAGTGAAAGAAGAAAATGGGAGAGAAACACACACACACATGTCCACTCTTTCAATCACTTATTGGAACTTGCCATGTGTTTTTCCTACAGGGGAAAAAACAAAAAGCCCTTAAATCGTAACTTGGTTCCTAAGCTAGTCTATAAAAACCTAGCTAATCAGCAATACATGTAATTTATAGTACTATGGATTTTAGTCAGTCCTGGCTGAGTGATTTGGAAAGGAAAGAATAAAATTTCTTCCCCCTTTCCTGGTTTCAGAACCCAACCAATGAATGTATGAACAATTGAAAGAAAGTTTCCTGTTTTATGATGCTGGCTCTGACACTAAAACCTACCATAGTAAATTAAAAGAACCCACTTCAGACCAATTCCATTTTGCATAGCTCTAAATATTAAAATGCTGGTAAATCAAGTCTATTCAAAGAGTAATCTACTAAGTCCCAGTGGGACTTATTTTACTTATGCAAATACGGTTCAATATAAAGTTATCAACATATTCATTACATTATCACATCCAAGGAGAAAAACTTTCCATCAAAAATGTCATTTTGTAACTAAAAAGGCTCTTGTTATAATGCAACATCCATTCTTGATTAACATTCAGTAAACTAAGAATAGAATTCTGTGTATTTTAGAAAATAATGAAAGCAATGAAGGAATTTCTTCTAACATGCCAAGTAAAGACAATTTAAAAAGTTACATTCCTTCAAACTTTTAAGGAAAGATAATTTCCATGTTATATATCGTGTATCTTTTCTATACAGGATGCATTTTTTTTGATTGCTCTTTTTAATGATTCAGAATGCACTCTTACTATTTTGAATAATACTCATGGTTAAATGTAAAAAATTTCAAACCTGCTGGAACATATATTTCTCTATTTATAATCAGAAGATTGAAATGGTATCTACTGGCTCCCAAGATGGGAAAATCAAGAAACTTATTTCCTACAACTCGTTCATCTCTGCTTTCCTCTCTACTTTTGATAATCTCTACTGACATAAGCTTGTCTTATGAGGATTATGGAAGACATTTTCATGGTTTTATAACCTGACCCACAAAAACCACTTAGACCTAAGTCTGTGTAGTAATGGTTCAGAAGCTCAACATGCCTACTTTCACACCACAGTTTACCCATCTTCAGTTCCCCGCTGAAATGCTGGACCAGGAGGGTTTTCATGAAGGCTCCATGAGTCCTACGCACTTATGATGCTCACACACACCCAGTAGAAACTCTCTGAGTTGTGAAAAAATAAAAGCTTTGCCTTAATTTTCTATTTTCTGGATTACTTCAGTAAAAAATGGGAGTCAGCACTCTGCATTCAAATAAACATTTTGGCCTCAACTGTCCAAAATTACACGTGTGAACCTGACAAAAAGTCCTTGTTAGTCATGAATTTCACTTTATCAAGAGGACAAGTGAGGGAGGGAGGAAAGCAAGAGCAACTTACTAGGCTACTACTAGCAAATAATGAAATCTGCAATTTTAATATTCTCAGGCCATTACACTATATGCACCCTCACTTAAGTCATTAGTTAAAACAAATCCTGGAGTACAAAAAAATATTACCGAGAGAACACCAAAATTTCAAAACAAGACCGTTGGTGTTACCAAGCTATGTAGACGTGCTTCATGTCCTGCACTCACTCTGTGGTCAAAAGGGAAAATAACAGAGTTTGGGTATCATTATGACTCCATCAATGACACAAACAAATACCTAGCAAACACATACCAATATGGAAGCTTGGAAGATGAGATGGAAGCAGAGCAGCTAAACACATGAAGGTTAAATGTAATTCCTTTCCCAGGTCTAAACTAACAGGGAGCAGGGCCCTCTTCAAATCTCTAAGAATAGGGCCACTTCACTTAAAAGCAGGCACTGGAGAGTTGAGTTAACAGAAGACAAATGAACCAAAATGGATTTCCCCATAGCCCAGCTGGATCCAGACAGACATCTGAACTCAAACAGATCAGCTGACAACTCGGGGCTAAATCAATGGGAATGCATGCTCCCCTGCATTCACCTACTATGGTGTTTCCAGAAAATTCTGAATTAAAAATTAAACCAAGATATTCGGCTTCAGTTTATTTGGTAAAACACCTTCAACTAGAAGGCAATATTTTGTCATAAATATAAACATGAAATAAATTAAAAAATAAATTTGCCAGCATAGTTCAGAGCAAGTTTATATACCGTTGTTAAAATGCTGGAAACAATACAAATGTCCATCAACAGGTAAATGGATAAACCAATCACCGATATACACAGTAACATGGATGAATTTAATTTAATTATGCTGAGGGAAATAACCAAAAAAAAAAAAAGGAGGGGGACACATACTATATCATTTCATTTACACAAAATTTTAGGAAATATGAACTAGTGCACAGCGGTTGCTCGGGAATGGGAAGGCAGGGAGGGAATCACAGAGAAGCATGAGGAAACTTTTAGAAGCGATGAGTATGTTCATTTCCTTGATTATGGTAATGGTACTACAGTTACATACTCACGTTAAAACTCATCAAAATGTTCACATTACATATGTGCAGTTCACTATATGTCAACTATACCCTAATAAAACTGGAAAATAAAGAAAAATTTTACCAGTGTTGCTTCTGAACGATTCCTCCTATAGTTCACCAGTATAACCTGATTTAACCTAAGGAAAATTTATGGATTCCCAGAATTTAACAGAAAACAAAATATCAATTAGCCTTATAACTTTATTTACAAACATTCAAACAGAAAGAGACACTTAAACCAAAATCTAGACAATGGGATAAATGCAAAATTACAGAATATTCCTAAAGGAAAAATTAGCCTAACTTAGAATGTACTTGCTTCCCAAAACAAGAACCAAAGAACTGTAATGGGAATGAAATCTAAAGGTGGTCAAAACAAAATAAATAAATGAACAAAAACAAAGGTGGTCAAAACAGAAGGAAGATGATTAGGCCAATCTCATCTCAGTATCTAGCTATACACATTAATAACTGTTAAATGATCCTACCCAAAAAAAGCTAATTAAAAGGGGGGTATTTTAACCTTAACATTGCCCCAGCACAGTTAATTGAACATAAATATGCTTCATTCTGGGCCCTCTGTGAGACAAAAAAAAATTTAATTCTCCATACCAGAGAGGACAGTCCTCTGTAGGTCAACAGGAAAGTATTTAATGTTAAAAATTCAACATCCTGAAATCTGGTATGTAAAAAATACCTTATGTGGCACATAAACGTGTGTTTTAGGGCTAACACTTATCAAAACCTCTAGCACCGTTTTAAATGTAGGAGTTTCATCAGCCTGGATAATCAATAAATAAATCTGCTGAATTCTCAAAACTCAACCATACAGCTATTCTAATGCCAAGAGTAGTTGAGGCAAACCAATCCACTGCTGAACTCAATAAATCTTGTTTCTATACTAACTGATGCAAATAAAATGATTCTGAAAGACAACTAAGTATATTTCTCATCCTAGGAGAAAACAGAAAGCAAAGATATAAGAAAACCAGTGTAAAATGCTCCTGATGGACAGAAAAATTCTATTGAAGGAAAGAGGGATAAAAAGAATCTACACTCTTTACATAGGTTCTGGTGGGAGAAAAACAAACTTCCAAATGGTGAAACCATTCTACTGTGATCCTGACTTTATCCGTAATTGTCTCTTTTAGAAAACACAAAGCTTTACCATCTCTAGGACTGACTGGGCACTTATTGCCAACTACCTCAAACGTGTTGGTTTTCTTCTGGCTCCTGACATAAATATAAAAGTTGCTGTCTGATTGACTATTGCTATTGAAAACACATATTTCACTAAGTACAGAAAATCCTACTTTCTCCAAATCGCGTGAAGGGCACTTTCACGCAGCACCTTCTTTTCCTGCTCGATCCTAAGACCTAGGTGACTCAGGTTCAGTCTCTGAACAGTTTACATCATGAACTCCTGTGACAGGGAGGTGATCAGTATTTCTACAGAATTTGCATAAGCTTTCCGGGTGACAGGCTGTGGAAAAGGTGCTCTTTTGTTTGCTCACCAGTTGTACTTTTGTTCCAGGGAAGTTCCACCATAAGTTCTAAATAATTTCTCGTCAGCGCATATTCTGGCATTGACTGAGGCATTTTTTTGAGCCTGTGGGGAAAGAATACATAGCAAACCTGTTCAAGAACATAGAAAAATTCCATAAACCAGAAAAATCAAGCATATCTCCTTTTCTTGGTCAGATATATCATATATATTTGGTCAAACAAAACTGAAAAAAAAAATTTTTAATCTAGTTATTAAAACGATTATTTTGTTTCAAACAGATATTTGTAAACTGGGGTAGAGTGGACAAGATCTAATGCTATCCTTGAAATATGGTCTTATCAACATTAATATCTCACAGGGAGAGTCTCAAGTCACACTTACATACTGATTTACTTATGACAATAAGATTTAAGTGCCTAACCATGCATAATAATTACATGTTGTTCTGTATCAGAGATGAAGCCAGCTCATGAGATATTCAATTAAAAAGTGCAACTTCCATAATATATGCAGTGCTTATTAAATAGTGTTCTGTACAAAACAGATGTTCTGCATTTATTAACTGATGTCAGAGTCAATATAAAATAGACCTCAACTATATTTACTTATGTTCTTAACTGTGAACCTCAGAAGTCAAATCTTCAGTTACTGAGCATTCAGTCAGGTTGCTTATAATTCACTCATAAAAGAAAATGCAACGTAGTTACAATACTGCAAGTATGGGGAGGAGGGTATAGCTCAGTGGTAGAGCACATGCTTAGCATGCACAGGGTCCTGGGTTCAAGCCCCAGTACCTCTGCTAAAATAAGTAAATAAATAAATATAATTACTACCCCCCCCAAAAAAAAACAAAAAAGAAAGATTACTAAAAAAAAAAGACAGAAAGAAAGAAAGAAAAAGAAAAAAACAGGAATAACACTGCAAGTAGGTAAAGAAAAAAACTGGTTTTCTATTTAACCCTGAGATCATCCAGAGAATGTAATCAACCCATATACCCTATTCTGGTATCAAGGTTCCCTTGCACTTTATCCTGAACAAAGAGAAACTGACAGTCCCTGCCTTCTAAGAATTTATAGTCTAAGGAATAAAACAGAAACGTGTGAAGAACACAAGTATTAACTGAACAAACATTACTGTCTAAACAAGTGTGGGCCAAGTATTTAAGACAATGAAAAGGCAGTTGCAACAGTAATTGTATCTGGCAGCACACGGTAGGTAGAAGAGTTGTGTCACTTATATTCCATATTTGAGAACAAGATTCCTGAAAGCGGTATTGATTCAGGAGTCTTAAGAATATTTTACGAATCAGATTCTGGTTTAGGAAAGAAGGAAAAGTATTCCATAGATTGCAGCTATACCCTGAGAATTAGAAAAGCCGTGAAAGACAAGAGATAAAAGAGATTAAGGCTGACAATGGAAAGATGACTAGAGTGGTCCATGACTATATTAAATACAAAAAACGAGAAAGATCAAAGAATATAAAACAAATCACTCAGCTTTGTAATGCAAAATAGCAGATTCGTTTCCACAAGCAACGATTTTTTTTTTTTAATTGAAGTATAGTCAGTTTACAATGTTGCACCAGTTTCTGGTGTACAGCATAGCGTTTCAGTCACACATATACATACATATATTCATTTTCATATTCCTTTTTATCATAGGTTACTACAAGATATTGAATACAGTTCCCTGTGCTATACAGAAGGAACTTCTTTATCTATTTTCTATATAGCAGTTAATATTTGCAAATCCGTGAGCAATTATTTTTAACATTAATAAGCAAAATGAAAATACTCATGAATGCACAGCTTCCACAATTTACCTTTTTATCTCTTTGACACAGACTTTGTGGGCCTGCTCTGGCATACTGGACGTTCGTATTTTTTTCTCTAGCATGACAATGTCATCATTATCCTCATCCTCGTCCTCGTCTTCTAAAGTACCTGGGATGTGCGTAATCCTCCTAATAGGGCGTATTGCTATAACCTAAGGCGGAAAGTAAAAGAGTCAAAATAAATCGAAAACAAAGTACTTAGCTACACTTAAGGTTATAACTGGTGCTGAAGAGACATTTTTCTGGCTAGAGTCTAAATCTTTAGGAACTATGAAGCTGAAAATGGTAAGTAGGAGGCACATGCACACATGGAGGCTACAGAATTTAAAAAGCAGACCAATATAAGGTGGACATGATTCTTTGGCATATGCTTAGATGACCAGCATGAGGAAAAAAATTCAAGGAACTGGCTGTTAGAAATAATTAAAACATCTAGGAATTATCTTTTTTGGAGTTATTACTGCAGCCACTATTTTCTTGATATACTTACTATTTACCATTTGGCAACTGAATAAATTTCCTTTTCCAACCTACACTACAAAGTTTCAAACATCTTTAATCTTTTCACCACTGGCTTTATTTTCTTTGTCTTCAACACACAGAAAAGTCCTTCTCCTTTCAAAACATTCCATCTTACCTACGGTCCCTCCTAGTTTACTACACATGATTTACTTCCCTTCTCGTGATGTTCTGCTTTTTCATCACCAATTACTTCAGTGATTCGTACTCGGTACTTTGTCTTTCATTTCTACCGTGCTGAAATTGTTCTTTGAAATCCAAAAACAGTCTCCCATGCCAAGTCAAACAGTCCTATATAAGTTCTCTTTCTCCAAGGCTCTCTATCATATTTAAAAACTACCTTTGTGCTCTTTTGAAATTCTCTGCTCATTAACATCATGCATCTACTCTAGCCATTACTGGAGCAAAATGGTATGCTGGTATTCAATTTAAAAGCCTCGGAATTTATTTTTTAACCTATGAACTTACTCAAATATAAAAAGCTTAAAAACAGTGAAAAAATTAATTTTATAGAAACAAATATTAAATATATACTTTTATTCTTAAGTCATTAGCAGATGAAATTAATAAAATATTTTAAAGTATAAAAAACCAAAAATAAAATATTTTTAAAGTTAGATTTTTAAAGAACACATCAATTATTTCATTGTTGAGACGAAAGGACTCTTCATGCAGTTTTTCCTCTAGCTACTAAAAGAGCACTTTCAAACTCCTAGGGGAGCAGGCAAGGAATCAGTTTTAGGCAAACTCCAAATATTAGCCTCTGATTGCTGCATTTCAGCTGCTGCTTGTTTAGAGCAATTCTGAACAACTCTCTGTCTAAGCAATGGTATTATTTATTGATAGGGAGCTGTAAGTTTTCTGTGTCTCCCAATGCAGAGTACACGGTGGTTTGTCTTTCTGCACAAAATGAGTAACTGAGTTAGTGCTCCGATCTCAAGCCAGAAATAACTGAGACTTCTGGTGTTTGCTTTCAACAGTGCGATGTCCTAGATGCCGCCCACGATGTCCTAGAACATCCGCCACAGATAAGCGACTCCTCTCTCTCCCATCATTCTCAGCCTACCTCCCCACTCCTTCCTGAGTCCCACCCGCAAGGAATCCTTCACTTCTGCTCTTCTTTCTCCACAATGTAGTCTCTTAGACGGAGGAATGTTTCTGTGCTGATGGCATCAAATCTCCAACATTATTCTCAACCTTTCACTTAACCTCCCACTGCTTTCAGAGAGCTGTCATCTTCACCCTTGTCCACATCAAAGCTACTTTACTATCTTAAATGTGCCTACAGCATAACAGTAAGATCAACAGCTCCAAGCAGTCTTCAGGCAGATCTCATCATCCAAGTAAATGCAATATATGATAATAAAAACGTCACAAATCAATGGGGAACTGAAGGATTATTTAATAATGGTGTTAAATTAAATAAAAAGCTATTATGGAAAAAATATAACTGCTGTCTTCACCTTATTAACACATTGATCGCCCACCTTATTAACACATTGATCGGGTGCCCTTGAGGAAACACAACTCTCACCTAGATTTGGGTGAGGTGGCGAATGTGTTAGAGCAAAATAAAAACATACGTGCTAAAGAGTTAAATATTTAAACAATCAACTAAAGGAGAACTAAAAGAAAGTGGATATTTGGAGGAAAGATGGTCTCTAAGTTTAGAAGACAGGAAAAGACTAACAGTTGACTAAATGAAAACTGAAACATTTATTAAGTTAAAAGTCAGCCAAATTAGGGCACAACACACTGACAGAGTCCTTTTAGGAAACAATTTTGTGGTATGTTCTTAACAAATACTACATGCAGTGAAAACAGTTATACTTGAAAGACACTCATGCAGTTATTTGCTAATTTTTAAAATATTGAAAACATCACACAACGTTTAGCAGAAAGAGAAATGGCTTAGTAAACTATCCCTTTCGATGATTACCAAAAGAAACAACAAAAAATGAGAAAATGTCTACATGCTTAAAAGAAAAAAAAGAACTCAGACACGGAGAGGTAGGGAAGCAAACAAGAATCCAAAACTGTATCAGTAACCTGAATGTAAGAGACAATGAACTTACTTCTTCTTTGTTCCTTTCTTTATTCCTCCCTTTTTCCCCTCCAAAAATCCCTGAATTTCACATCACAGAAAAACAACTAGAAAACTGAAGAAATGGATTAAAAGAAGTATTTACCCGCTTATCATCATCTTGCTTGTGTTTTCTGGTTTTTTGAAGCAATTTCAGGCCTTCAATTTGCCTGACAAGCAGTGGTATGGTCATCTTGAACCGTTCCTCCAGACTCACGGCATCTAAAATCTGAGGAAACGTGAGTCAATTTGCAGAACCGCTCTCTCAGAAACACATGCTCCAAAACAAGGCAGTCAAGAGTCAGGACTTCAGTCATCAGGTAAAGAAGGCCACTACCATCAGTAGTCACAGCTACCCGATGGCTGACACAACTAAAGTCACTGTATTAAATCAGCAAGGTCACCTGGCACAGTGCCAGAATCCCAAAAAAGAGAAGCATGAAGGTATCTACCCTTTTAAAAATGAAGCCACGTCTGCTGTTCCAAGAGCAAGAACAAAACCACATTTTATGTCAATTCTTTCTAAAGCCCAGAATATGTCTACATATTAGGCCTACACAAATTCTAGGTTCACGGCATTAAATTTTTATATATCCAAGAGAATAGGAGCACTTTTAACCAAACTCCACTACTGATTTGTCTGAGTGACTGATGTTCTCCGGTCTCTTGGTGGAACATGCTTGCCCACAGCCAGGTTAGTCTCAAGGACCCCTGCACTCTCTGCTCCTACCAGGTGAGCTGAGTTCTTGTGTTTAAACCCAGCCTGTCTGCATGAGTTCCTGGATTTAAGTATTAAATAAAGTTGCTGGATTCAAGTACTAAATAAACTGATAAAATAAGGAGACTTGCTTCAATGAAAACTTTAATGTTCTAGGAAGATGAAGCAGACTGCTTAAAAATACTATAAAAATAAGTATTCAAAAAAACTTATAGTTTGGAGGAAAGACATTCAAATCTAAGAGTCTACACCTGGATTATTGTTCAAGTACTTTAAAACTTATTTCACTTTAAAGAAACAGAAATTGAAAATCACAGATAATGCATCACAGGTGTGGCTTATGTAAGAAATATGAAGAGGTCAAAAAAGCATGCCTACACACACGGGAAAGGTCTTGGCTCCAGTAGTGAGACAAAGTGTAATTATATATTTAAATTAAATTAAATATTTATCTTTTTTATTATTCTCTGCCTTAACTTTTTCCATAAGTTGACAAACTACAAGTACTGATAATGCAAATAAAACAACTGCCTGAGTACACAACAGTGTAGAACAATCACAACCAAAAGTCAACTTAATACTAGGGGAGGGTATAGCTCAGTAGCTGAGTGTGTGCTTAGCATGTACGAGGTCTTGGGTTCAATCCCCAGCACCTTCACTTAAAATAAATAAATTAATTAAATATATAAATAAATAAACCTGATTACTGCCCCCCGCAAAAAAAGGAAAAAAAATTTTTTTAAAGTCAATATTGAATCATTATGCTCTACCACTGAAACAAATATAATGTATGTCAACTAAACCACAATTTTAAAAAGATAGTTTTATAACTAAAATTTTTTTAAAGCAATGAAGTAAATGAAAAAAAAAAATGTCAATTTAGTGGGGAGGGGATAGCTCAGTGGTAGAGCATGTGCTTAGCATGCACAAAGGTCCTGGGTTCAATCCCCAGTACCTCCATTAAACAAACAAACAAGCCAATTTAAGGGTAAAAGCATCTTAAGTACTTCTAGGAGTCTCCAGTATCTCTTACCTGAAAGTCAAAACTTACTATCTAGACCCAAATGAAAAGTGCCATAGTAACTTGGCATTTCAGAAGGCACACTGTACCTGGAGCTTCTCTTTGTTGCTTGTCCGGATAATTGATGTCAGAATGTCTGGTAAAGCTTCCCTTGGAAGACTATCTAAAAGACGTCTCAATTTAGCAACTGCAGGGACAGACATATCCAACATTTCAACCAACTACAAGGGAAAAAAAAAGTCTTTCTAATGAAATCTGGCATTATTTGTAGATTTAAAAAATCAGACCATCATCTAAGTTTAATGTTTGGGCCTCAGAGAAAGTCTTTGTTTTTGAAAGATCACTGATTATTATATCCAGGCATTTTTACCCACCTCAGAGGAAAAAAGAAGTACTTTTAAAATGTCAATCATGATGAAAAGCAAAAATGGCTCAAAAATGGATAACATTAATATTTATAAAAGGTTTTGTAAATTTGTGATTTTATACTATGATTTTGAAAAAAATCAAAATTTATAGAAAAGTTGCGATAGTAAACTCCTTCCCCCAATATCCTTCCCCTAAACTCACCAACTGTTAGCAATTTGCCACATTTGCCTTCTCTCCCTCTCTTTATACACTCACACAATTATTGCTGAACATTTTAGAATAAATCGCAGACATCATGACCTTTGTTCTTAAGAACAAGGGCATTCTCTTACACAATCAGTATAATTATCCAATTCTGGAAATGTAACAAGGTTAAGGCTATTATGTTAACCAATCAGTAGCCAAAATGCTGGGGTTTTTTTTAGCAGAACACTGGGTTAGCTAGAATTTGAGCACTGACTATGAGTGATCTTTTTTAAAACAACTTCTAGGGGACATCCTGGAGTTAAGACAGATTAAGCTCAAGGCAAGCTTTCAGTAACTGTGATAGTCATTGGGGCTGCTGACAGAGTCCCCTGTCCTTTTGGGCACATGGTAGGGGGCTGCTCTTTCTCACCTCTGAACACAGATGTGGCTGTGGGTCTTGCCTTCAACCATGAAACATGAGGGGAGGTGACAGTTCCTTCTGGCCAGAAGCATTAAAAGCCATTGAGAAACATGCCACATCTCCTCTTCCTTCCTCAGCAATGACGGAAGCATGTTTTAAAATGAAGCTTCAACCCACCTGGGTCCCTACGTGACTTCTACTCGGTAGATCATTGCCCCACTAGGGCAATGAAGTGCGGGTGGGGAGTACAACTTTGTCGCCTTATGTGACTGAGATTTGGGGGTACTTAACACAGCAAAACTTAGCCCGTACTGACTAACTCACAATGTACCGAATCCTCATACAGTCACTCTAACGAGATTTCATATGCCAGTAATAATCAAATCTCCCTAAAAGCACTGTAACTTTGGAAACTGTTACCTGCCTATAGCCAAAAGAATTAAAGCATAATTTTGATGAAGCTGTTCTGGTGTGGGAGAAGTAGATAACATAATTAGAAAATTCTCCTAAAAAAATAAAGTAAAACAGTTAAAATTCTTTCTCTGAGTATTTATTGAGTACAAACTATTTGTCAGACACAACATAGTGCTCAGTACAGGATGGCTAAAGCAGGGATGAATTCTAGTTTGGGAGGGGAAACAAACCCATAAGACACATTTCAATATAATGTGATAAGCATTATGTTAAAAGGGATGTTTAAATGGTTGTGGAGACACACGCAAAGGAGCATTAACAGTCTACAGGAGCTGGGAAAGCAAAAATCAAATCTAAAAATTCAAAGAAGGTGGAACACTCCCAGCAGAGAGAACAGAAGGAAAAAATCACAGAAACGGGAAATAAAATGTGACGCTCTCTGCTGTACAGTGTGGCTAGAACCTTAGGTATAAATGGAAGTAACTAGAGGTGTGAAGGGCCTTAATGTTATACTAAGAAATGTGAACTTCATCCTAGAGCTATTAGAGTCTCTTACTCAGGGGAGAGGGATGCTCAAAGATTATTGAGAAAGGACTCCTGAGCAGGTCAGGGAAAGAAGAAGCTAGAAGGAGATTAGTTAGGAAGCTACTGAAGAGGTCTACCAATGAGGGCTGTGGAAGCAGATGTACAAGGGGTTGGAGGAAAAGCATTAATTGGAAACAATCCTAAAGCCTAAGAAGAGAAATGATATAATTATGACATCCTGAATCAATGGAATTTATAAAAGTACTTAATATTGAAATTAGATATGAATGCCATTTGCAGCAACATGGATGTCCCTGAAGAATGTCATTCTAAGTGAAGTAAGCCAGAAAGAGAAAGGAAAATACCATATGGTATGGTATCACTGATATGTGGAATCTTAAAAAAAAAAAAAAAAGGAAGAAGAAGACAAATGAACTTAAATATAAAACAGAAACAGACTCACAAACAGAATACAAACTTGTGGTTGCCAGCGGGGAGGAGAGTGGAAGGGACAGACTGGGAGTTTGAGATTGGTAGATACTGACAGGTATATATAGAATACATAAATAAGTTTATACTGTATAGCACAGGGAAATATACACAAGATCTTGTGGTAGCTCATGGGGAAAAAGAATATGAAAATAAATATATATATATATATATATATATTCATGTATGACTGAAAAATTGTGCTGTATGCCAGAAATTGACACAGCATTATAAACCAACTATAACTCAATAAAAAAATAGATATGGATCAAAAATCAAAACATAAGACTGAATAGGAACCAAAACCAGAAGAAAGCAAAAATTAAATCAGATGCATGATAGTAAAATTGTGTTTCTTTCCAAAAATTCCTTTAATGTCATTGCAAAATCTTTATATGCTTAAAATTCTTCTGTTGATTCAAAGTGGGTAGAAATAAAGAACAAGAGAAAGAAGCCAAGAAGCTGTGTACAACAGGAGAACGAAGACCCAGGAGGATGACCCAGGGAAAGGAAGAGGCAAAGTCTATTTTCCCCTCTACCTCCTTCATTCCTAAACAGCATATTCACTGGCTCTGGTTCTTTCTTCAAGTAGATTCTTCCTTTTAGCCCCAACAGCAGTTGTAGCTCCAAATTTTCTAGTTTTCCATTGTTTACCACACTTGAAATGCCACATCAGGTACAAATACAATCACGCTACGAACACCTGCCCTACATGCTTCTTAATGATCAGTTTACATGCTGCCTGACTCTCACAGATCCAGTTTCATCACTGGATTACATCAATAGATAAAATATTTTTATATATAAAAATATATTTTATAATATTTTTCAATAAGATTTGAAACAAAATGGGATGAGCTTTATGTTCAATCTGGAGTTAACCAAAAAACTCAAACCTAGAATTAAAGAGCCCAATAGTCAATGCATGCCTAACCTGTGCTTCCTTCCCAGCATTCTAGATGGTCAAGGTTTAACCACACTTGAAATCAGTCTACCGCGGGCTTAACCTTCCACACTTATTACCAGTCACAGTGTGACTTTGACTTCTGAACCAACATAACCTGTATAATTTAATGCCTAGATAGTCTAGTGATAAATAGCTCTGTACAGTGTATTAATATTTAAGATTATTTAGGTTTAATAATTATCTGGTATGGAGACCCTGGAACTTATAAGAAAAGCTCTAGAAATACTCTTTGGAAAAATTTTAGAAAGGGTTGGCTAGTATGTCTTAGGTACAATCCCAGACAATAGCAAATTGAAATGAGTATATTATAATACCCTACTAAATCATTTAAACATATGCTGCCCTAAAAATTCGCCACTCAATGCATTCATCACATCTTAGGGCAACGAAGAAACCGAGCAAAATAGGGTTTTAAGGAATAACTTAAAAGCAACTCACCTGTACTGCGTATTTGTAAAACTCTTCTGAGAGTTCTCCTAGCTCCTCCCTGGTTTTACAGGTGTTGGGAAATTCCTCAAGCCGGTCCAACTGTTCCACATCAGCAACAGGATACGGCTTCTCTTTCACGACCTGTACAATCTGGAAACGGCATAGGCCTGTAATCAGCAAAGTATAGTGGGGCTTGGGCCAGTTACTGCCAACAACCTGGACCGCCAGTGCAGCTGTCCCAATCCTGAAAAACATACAGAACATCCGTGTTACAAGTGTTCGATACGGCAGAACAGAAACTCACCTCAAAACTGTTGCCTTTCTGAGAAATTCATTAAAAAACAAAGAACATCTAAAGTGGAAATGAATTATTTCTCTATTTAATTTAGCAGCTAGTACACAGCCTGATTAAGTCCCTACCATCTGCTATGGGGCCATCTCATTCTAATTAGTGCCTCTTTTAAGAATTAGGTAGAAATTCCTAAATATTTGGATTATTTAAGCATAAAAACGTAAAAGTAAAAGCAGTGGAGAATTACACAGCTCAAATTATATTTGCCAACTAGTAATGAGGCAACCTTACACCACAATATATATTATTAGCACTTTAAACAGATTTATATATAAAGAGCATGATGTAAACCAATCTAAGAAATTCGTGTTCCAATACCAGCTCTGCTACTGACATCAAGCCAGGATTTTTACACAATCTATAAACCTACATGTCTGCCTTATCACAAAGTGCCATCAAATCTGGGAATTAACGTGTATGCCCTTGAATTCTGAATTCCTAAATGTGGGGCTGAATATCAGAGGCCACACTGTCGTGGACTGAGGAGAGTTAACACAGACCTACATCTCAAGAAGGTATAAACCTAGTTCTCGACTAAGTGGTAATCGCCTCACCTAATACTAGTTGAACAAGTTTGCAGTCCTAGCTCCTTATCATGCAATGCTGACCCAATCACAAGTAAACTTAATGCACAGAAAGGAAGTCTCCTCCAAACTATGCCAAAGTTACACAAAACAGAAAGGCCAACAGTTAGAGGACACTTCCAGATCCCAAACTACAACGATATTTTCTCCCCTCGGCTGTAGGAAAGGTGGTCATTTCAGAAAAGAAACTGAAGTGAAGGTGACCAGAGCTCTCAATGCCCTGGAAAACGGTGACACCAGGAAACTGCACTTGCCCATCTCAGACACACTCACGGTGGACACACTCGGTATGTGGATAATTTAGTGAGCTTGCTGACTTATGTGTGCATTGAATTCTTGATTACCTCCTGTAGGTGATTCATTCATAGATTACCTGTAACCTTTGGCTTCCCTCTGCCACTCAGTCTGTTCTGAGCTGTGCATATCTTTCCTCCTCACCCTTCCAGTCAGACCAAGGGGATGGGGGATAAAACTTGATTTAGGGGGCAGGGTATAGCTCAAGTGGTAGAGCACGTGCTTAGCATGCACGAGGCCATGGGTTCAATTCCCACTACCTCCTTTAAGAACAAATAAACACTAAATAAACCTATTACCTCCCCCAACCAAAAAAATAAATAAATATATTAAAAAAAAAAACTTGATTTAAACAATCATTTAAACCAAAAAATTAGGATGATGATTTGGTGGAAAGGAAAAAGATCACATACTTTAAAAACATGAAATGATTTGGCAGTTACGTATTATTTTGAGTTATCTGTGTTGTGGCTCCTTGCCTTCAGTCACCAACCAACAGTGGATTTTCTCTCCCAGGGTCTGAAAACCAACCAGATGGCCTGAGGGAGTTAGCCATACCTCCCTAATCTAATCTAAACTGATCAGAGACCAACTGAGACTATAATTCACTGTAGATGACACAACAATGCTTACACAAATGCAGAAAGAGTTTACAGATCTGTCCACAATAAGCATCAACAGACCAGAACCGGTTCCCCAGCCTAAGGCATTAACCAACCAGAAACCAAGGGGAAACCAGAGGCACAAATCCAAACCTCCGGACTAGGAAACACATTAAATTATTTGGGCTATGTCACTGATTACAGGTGAGACTGAAAATGAGTTTTCTTACAAAGCAAATAAAATACTTTTGCTAACTGGTGAAAGGAAAATGTTCCAAACTGAAAAGAGATAAAGGGGGATTTACACTATGCCTTTCCTCCTAATGAGAAAAAACACATAAAGGTTTTAAACATGTTAACTGGTTCTTAGTTTTAATTACTTATAGTTGACTTGAATGCACCCTATTTAAAGAAAAAACGTGATGTGTGAAATGATCAGATGGCTAGAAAGAGTACCTAATGAGAGACATTTTGGGTAAAAGTTCTAGGGGAAAGGACTACGTTTAATGCTATTTTAGACAAGTTGTACTATTTGTTGGGCTCTAGGTTTTAAACATAAAAATAGGTATGAAGTAAACAAATTATTCTATTAATCTAATACTTCCCTTCTAACTATGATCCATAAAAATGCACAGATTTCACATGAAGTTAAGTCATCTTTCTAAATATTCTAATTCTTCTACCACACGCTTTACTAGGCATAACCAAAATCAACATCTTGATTTTGCAACAGCTCCACATGTATTAGTATCCCAATGAGTGGTGTTCTTTCCCTTTAAGTGGCAGCTCCACACCTTAATGACTGTGCTGTTTTATAGTTCACAGAATTTTTGAGATTCCTGAGAGCTACTTTTTGAGAGTTGTGAAGTTTTATTTTAATCCAAACAAAGTCTGACAACAATGGGTAAGATTTGTGTCATTTAGAAACCCACTTAGATAATACAAGAGTTCCAAAAGTATCTGAGAACCATCAGCTACCCTGGTGGGAAAACCTAAAAGCAGCACTACTGCAAAAAGCAGTTTTCCAAGAGGAGGTGATTATGTAGGTGGCTCAACTGCGGTGGATATATGCCAACCACCTTTCTTTTCTTTTCTTTCTTTCTTTCTTTTTTTTTTTTTTTTTTAACATTAAAGCCCTCCATTTGTCTTGCAACCCTTAATCGTCCGAGTCTTTTCTGTAACGACACTAGTTCAGTTCTGCCCATATTGAAACAATAAAAGGCCCTCGTACTCCTTCCCCCAACCACCATTTGTGAAATCTACATTTAAAACTACCCAGTCATAACATAACACCATACATCAACTAAACTTCAATTTTTAAAAATGTGATATTGTAAAATAAATACGTAAATTTAAAAAATGAAAACAAACAAATAAATAAAACTACCCATTTAGGCAATGGAATAATGCCACTAACATACAGGTTTATTGCTCTGCAGTCTACAAAAGGCTTTCCAAAGTATTATTTCATCACACACCACCTTTGACCCCCGTGGGGAACACAGCACTACCTCCTCAGCATAATGAGTAACTGAGACTCAAAAAGGGTAACAGGTTAGTTACCCGTGATTACAAGGATATTACACAGCAAACTGGGGACCTGAATTATTACGAAAAATTTTATTCTTTTCCCCTCACAATGGACAACGTGAATTTGTACTTATAAGAAGTATAAAAGCAAACACTATTAACACAGCTTCTAAACAGCTGGGGTGCTGCAAAGCACAGCTGTTATTTAATGCCCGATGCTTACATCTCAACATTTATGGAGGAGAAGCATTTCTACCAAAGCTCTGGAAGCAAACGTTATGCACTTCTGGGAAAGACCCACTGAGACCTCTTTACAGTTTTCACTTGGTTTCACCTTATCTTCCTGAATATCTGACGATGTTGAGTGAAATTTATCATCATGATTAATAATGATTTAGAAACAAGGAAGTGGTCTACTAGGATAGGCCCAAGTTCTGCAACAGACGAGGCTTCTGTGACTATAAGAGTTTTGATTTTCACTCCTTTCTTGAAAGTTCATTTCTGAATTTAAGAAATTCTACTCATAGACTTTCCTTAAAAAGAGTGAAGGCAGATGTAGAAAAATCGAAGCAGAGCTATTCGTTATATACTTGCTAATATAAAACATTAAATTTTAAAATGTTAGTATTATCAGGTAATATGTCAAGTGCTTAAGAGTACTAATAGATACAGGTAAGAGTAGGGCACGGACAAAGACTCGATCCAAATTATGAACTGGTGCATCTGCTATACAGAAAGCATTTTTTTTTTTTTTGTCAGACAAATGCCAATGAAACTAATTTGGGGTCTCAGAGATGAAGTAACCCAAAAATGAAGAGGGATGAGCTGTCAGCACTATGAGGAAATGAAGAATGGAAAGATACAAGACTGGAGGGCCATCTTGAAATGCGTGAGGACAATGTTATCCATTTTCACTAAGAAAACAATGGGTCACCAAGGGGCCATGAAAAAGACAGTCCTGAGGTGGCACGGGAGCCAAGTGCTACACTGTGGGGATAATCCAAAGCTCTTCCTCATAAAGCCTCCTGGGTCGGGCAACATGCCTGCACTCTGACATGCAGAAAGTGTCTGTGCTGTTCAAAACCATGAAGGAAGTGGTTCAGGTAAGTCAACACCTGGCCCTGCCACTCTATATGACAAGGAGCACAGAGGAAACAAATTGCTTCTGCTGCTCCTCTTGAAGACGGAGGCATCTTCACCTGCATGGTCTGAAGGAAACTCGAGACAGGAGCGGAGCCCTCGCCTTCCTCCTGGGGTCCAACTACCACCCGGAAGAGCAGGTAACTGGAAAGATTTGGGTATTGAAACAGAATTATGGATAACTCAATATTTGTACTACTACCAGTTTTTCAATTTTTTAAAGTAAGAGTATGTAAAGGTCATACATATTAGAGAAAAAAGACATTAGAACCTAATACTAAGGAATTGCAATCTTTCTACATAAACTTTTCAAGTAGCGAACAGTATTTCTAGGATAACGAGATGGTCTGGTGGGTCCTTATGATGTTGAAATTCTATAAAGAATTTTCAATGTATGTTTTCTAACTAAAATGATTAAATTTTAACATTGTTATTCATTTAAAACAAAGGCAATATGAACAACAAGGACCAGATTATACTCAGATTATATCAGACCAGATTATACCAGATTTATATTCAGATTATATCATCTGAATATGAGTGATTACTTCCAAGCAGGAGAATTTAGTTGTTATTTTGGAGGGATTTACATAAAAGAAATTAAAAACCCTCCAAAATCTTGCCAGAATAACACCAACAAATAGTCACTCAAACCTGAAACATGACTAAACCTACTTTCGAAATTCACAGTGTACCAATGGTAAGTAGTAGACATAAAACAAAAAATCTTATCAGGAGCACTCTTGCCTTAACAGGCAACTAAGTGCCTGGGCACAGAAAGCAAAAAAACTATGGTAGAAATAAACAAAGGTTTAAGGAGTAGGGTCATATGTAGAGAAACCAGAATCCAACACAATTTATTACAGTTTACTGAAATTTGAAAAGTATCTAATTCCACTCAAGCAATAAGCAAAGCAGATCAAATGGAAACCAAAATGTTTTCCATACTTGAGAAAAGCAAGGCTTTTACAGTGTGGACTAATGATGGACAATTATGGTTTGTTTTGTTTTGTTTTAGGAGGGGAGGGAAGGGCTACTAAATCTCCTTTGAGAATCTGATTAAAACTATGGACTCTCCTTTTAAAAAAAAATGGACATAATCACGATATTTTGGACAAAGATAAGACATTCCTCACCCTCCCGAAATCCATTCAGGGTCAGGTACACCTAATTTTAAAAGAGGATAACTGCAGGTGAATGAGGAAGGGGCTCTAAATTGAAAATATCACAAGAGGTAAGGTGCTTGGGAGGTGAATTTGTTGAGAGCATACTATATACAGCATTGTCCAACAGAAACAGAATGTGAACCACATAGGTACTTTTAGTAGCCACATTACAAAGAAAAAAGAAACATGGAAAGTTAATATTTTATTTAACCCCAAACAGCCAAAATATTACCATTCCAACATTTAATCTATTTAGAATCTATTTATTCACCAACATTTTTCACACTAAATTTTCAAAATCTGGTGTGTATTGTACGCTTCAAGCACATTTAGGGTGACAATCACCCTGGTTTGTCTGGAACACAAGACTTGCAGTACTAAAACCAGGACCATCCCTGGCAAAGCAGGACAACTGATCACTTTAGAGTATCAATTTGGACAAGCCACATTTCAAGTGCTCTCAAGCCACAGGTGGCTGGTGGGTGTAATACTGACAGTGCAACCCTTTATCCAGCATGAGGCAAAGCAGACCACACACGTGATTTCACTTAATCCTCATAACACACCTAGGAGATGGATGCTGCTGGTTTCTAGATGACAAATGAAGAAAAGAAACGGGCATAGGTTCGGCCTGTCACACAAAGTCACACAACTAGGGCCGTGGCGTGGGGTAATCTAGTGGTAAGCTTGGGGCCTAAGAAATTATAAGATATGAGAGAAGGAGAGATGAGAAGGTAGGAAAGTTCCAGAAAGGGAGACAAGGGAAAATGTGAACAGGGAAGGCCTTCGAGGAAGGGAAACAGAAGTACTGAGGGGAGGAGAGTAGGCAGGGAGTGTGGAATAAAGGCACCCAAAAGTTAATGAAGAGATGGTGCAATTTAGGATGGACAAGGAAAAGAGAACGTGCGTGAAGAGCAAGGATTTCAGTTACAAGACGGGAAGGAAGGGAAGGAAGAAAGGAAGGGAAAGAAAGAGGAGGGGCTGGAGAGTTAAGAGTCCGGGCCTAAGGCCTCGGAGTCTGAGGACCCGGGGGGCGGGGCGTTCACATCATACTGCAAACAGCTAACGTGCAGCTGTCACTCCATGCACTAGCTCATTTAACGGTCACGAGGCATTCCTCTGTCACCCCTGCCTGGCACTTGAGTCGTCCGAAGAGGCCGAGCCCCGCCGCGGGGCCGCCCCGAGCCCCGCGTCCCGGGCCACGCCGGGGTCCCGGGAGAAGGCCGCGCCGCCGCCGCCGCCGCGCCGCCCGGCCTACCTGTGCAGCGGCGGCAGGTCCTGCGCGTCGCTGGCCGGGTCGGGCGTGTTGGGGATGACGCCCAGGATGGTGCTCTGTAGCGACGTGCCCTTGAGCAGGCGGCTCCGCACCAGCTGCAAGTTGCGGGCCGAGTCCACGCTAGTGCGCATGGTGGAGCCCGGCAGCAGCACGCCCTCGTGCGTGAGCAGCAGCGGGAGGCGGCTGGGGATCTGGATGGGGCTCACCGACGACATGGTGACGGCCCTCCGCTGCGGGGAACGTCCCCTGAAGCCGGACGCACGGATACGCGCGGCCTTCACGGCTGCGACCACAGCCGCGGTCCCGGCGTGCCGCCACTTCCGGTCCCGCCCCCTCCCGGAACGCCGGCCCCGCGCGCCGAAAACATGCTAAAAGAGGCGCACATCGCCCGTCGTGCACCTGCCCACTCCCCAGCCGGCTCCCCAGCTTGCTTTCTCGGGAGGCACACTCAGCGTTGTGTGTGTGCCCAAGGATGATCCCATGTAAATCACGTCCACTTGAAACGTTGTAACTTTCAATTCGAATTGATTGTAGATGTACACAAATGTTGCAAAAATATAGAAGGAAATGTCCATGTACCTTTCACCCAGTTTCCCTTGTAGTCGTTTTACACAATCACCATTCAACCATAAAAACCAGGAAATGAACATTACTGTTATCTAATCTATAGACTTTCACAAATTTTGCCAGTTTTCTCACTAAGGTCCTTTGGGTCCAGAATCCCACTTTTCATTTGGTTGTCATAGCTCCTCAATCTTTTTTTTCCCCCTTTGAAACTCTGGTACTTTCAAAAAGTATGGGTCCATTATTTCGTAGAATGTCCCTCAGTTTGGGTTTATCTGATGCTTTCTCTAGGTCAACGTTATACATTTTTGGCAGGAAAACCACAGAAGTGATCTGGCCTTAGTGACACAAGACGGTGAAATGTTTTACGGCTGGTGATTTTGGCCATGATTTCTTGAAGGTGGTATCTGCTGGGTTTCTCCACTTTAAGCTACTATGTTTCTCATCAGTAATAAATGCCTGGGGGGAGTTAATTCTTCATTTATTAATTGGAATTCTGTACAAAAAAGCTGCTCCTTCTCCCTCATTTATTTATTTATTCAATTATTTTTTATATTAGTATGGACTCATGGCTATTCAATTTTTTTATGAGTTATAATCCAATAATATCACATATTTTGTTGCTTGAATTTTTTTTCTCCAGATTTAGCCATGGGGAGCTAGCTCCTTTATGTTGGGACTGGACTTGGATTTGACTGTAGCTTGCAGAGGGAAAAAATTTCCCCAGCTATAAAGTCCAGCAATGCTCTCAGACTCCAGGAGGGAGTTCAATGTCCATTCAAGTCAACAAGCATTCGTTGGGTGCAAAGGGCAAGGCCCTGGGCTGACTGTGGATGGGTAGAGGGCCTAATGTAAGGCAAGGGCCTACCCTCAAGCTCCTCTTGGCTGGGCAGCAAGGGCTGGGGGGCTGGAGGTGGGGGGTCAGACCCCTGGACCCCTAGTCCGATGCAGGGCAGATGGAACTGTGTTTCCGTGTGTGCAGCAGGTGAGGGAAAGGAGAAGGCAGGTGCCCTGGCCACTGTGGTGGAGACAGAAATGCAGGAACTGGGAGCCTGCTGCCTAAAGCTCTTTCTCTGACACAATCCCACCTTTTATTTACTCACTGAACAAATATAGTTTGAATGCCTACTGTGTGCTGGGTATTACTTTAGGCACAGAGATACATCAGTGAACACGACAGACAAGGTTCATGGAGCTGACAGTCTAGGGGGAGAAACAAACAATAAGCAGGGAAAATCCTTTTGGAGGGTGACACGTCCTTTAGATGTTCAGAGAAGGCCTTGCTGAGGAGCTTGTGTTGGTCCCGAGCTGGGCACCGAGGAGGCAGCAGCGCTGAGGTCGTGGGGTGGGTGACTGGGGGTCGCTATTCCAGGCAGGGAGCCCGGAGGATTGCGAAGCCTGTGGCTGGAATGAATTTAGGGCGTCTGGGGAGCCTGCTGCCGGAATTTGCTGAGGTGGGGCCCGGGCAGGGCCGGGCTGTAGAGCGAGGTTGCGGGACCGAGTCCGCTGGAGTGAGGAGTTTGGGTCCTACGCTATGCCCGGTGGTTTCACATTGCGGAAGAATTGTTCAGGCTTCTGTTCTCAAAAGGTCGTTTTGGCTGCTGCGGGGGGTCTGGAGCAGGAGGGTTTCAGGTCAGGCGCCGGGAAGCCAGCTAGGAGGTGGTTGAATTTGTCCGGGCCGGAGGTGTGAGAACTCGGACCCGAAACAGTGGATTCAAGCTTTGTCTGAGTGTACCTTCACCAGAGTGTGCTGACGGATTGGACGGGACGAGGGGAGGAGAAACCGATGTCAAGGGACCCTGTCAAGGGTATCTTTCCAGGCTGGGGCCTGAGCCACTAGGACCTAAAGAGAAGCCGGCTGGTAGCAGAAGATTCTGGATCTACTCAGCAAGCCCTGGATCACCTCTGGATGGTACTGGGCACCCTACCCTGTAATAGACACTGGGGGTGATACTGAGATACAAAATGCACCTCCCAGGTCCATGAGAGCTTATCTTTTCATCAAAGCCTCTCCAAGGACAAGGGGGAAGGGCCCATTTTTTTTTTTTTTTTTGAGGCTCCCAGTGTTTTAACAAAGAACTTCAAAAACCATCTTATAAACCTTGTAGTGTATTTTTTAAATATTATGTTCAATGCTTTTAACATACACTCCTCCTGACCACAACCAGCAATAGAAGAGTTCTACTGTACTATAGTGGTGTCTTAGGGGAACAGGTCCACATTTAAGTTGCTTGCTTTTGGGGGGTTTATTTATTGGAGGTACTGGGGATTGAACCCAGGGCCTGGTACATGTTAAGCAACATTCTACCACTGAGCTAGCTATACTCTCCCCCTACATTGCTTGATGAACACCTTCTTTCAATCCTGTCTAGTCTATCCTATGATGGGACAGTAGCCCATTTGGGAAAGCATCACAAATATAAATGTGAGGTCTTCTGTGACCAGGTCACTTTCCTGGCTCCTTCTTTGACCAGCTCCACATCTACTACATCATTTATCCACTTGGCACTTACTAAGCACCTGCTGTGTGCTGGGCACTCTTTTGATTCACGGCTACATCAGTGAACAAGAGGCACAAGGCCCCTGGTTTCAAAGAGCTTACATTCTAGCGAGGTAGACAGAAAACAAATAAGCCCCCAAAGTGATAAGGAAATCTAATAGGAAAATATGTCTAAAAGGCTAGAGATAGGAGAACATTAAGGAGGGAGGTCTGGGAAGGTTACCCCGAGGAGGTGGTGTCTGAGCTGATACCTGAATGAGAACTGCCATGCTCTGCAAGGAGCTTGGAGAAGAAGGTTCTCAGTAAGAGATTAGGACTTGGGGCAAGGACCAAGGTAGGGAGGAGCTTCCCAGTTTCTGGAACAGAGGAGGAGACCAGACATTGGGATGCAAGGACTCAGCAGACAAGATGGCCAATGAGGGGCCCCAGAAGTTAGGAGAACTAGCCCCAGGAAATTTACTCCCACAGGGAACGTGTGGTCTGGAAGGGGGAGGGACGGGAGGAGTAAGGTGTGATCACCTCTGCTTCTTGAGACGTGGCTTGCCCTTCAGGCCTCTGCCCCTTACCTTGGGCACCTGCCCTACCCTCTGGTGCTCCTTCTGGCCTTGGGCCCTAGACCCTACTGGGAAAGTGGTGAAAACAATGAGGAAATAAGTCAGTTTCTCCAGAAAGGTTACCTCACTCCAATGGCCCTCCTCCTATACACAGGTTGTTTCATCATATGCAAAGGGCCCTTGTCTAAACTAAATTATAGCTTTGGCCACTCCGGGGATGAAAGGAACACAGGGCTGGAAGCGTCTGTTGCCTCTTTGGTTTATTCCTAGTCATGTCCTGGGCTGCATCCTAACTGCAGTGATGGTCTTGCCACTGAAGATGTTGCCAGTGCATGTAACCGGAGTTCCAGGTTTTCATCCTGTCCCAGAAAGAACTCAGAGACAAGACGTGGAGATTAAAAAAGTGAAGTGAGGATTTATTAAGTAATGGATAGTACATTCTCAAGTGGAGAGCAGGCAGGCTCAGGTGAGCAGCTGCCCTGAGTTTTTTGGCAAGTTGGTTACATAGAGTGTAAAAATAAGTGGGCAGAATATTCATTAGGGAGGGAAGGGTCTGGGGTCATATTCCCTGATTTTTATCCCAACTCCACCTTCCCAAAGGGAGGAGGGATTTTTGTCCTTGTTTAGTCTGGATCAGAAGTGTCATGGCATCGGTGCATGATGGATATTTCTAATCTGCAAGGCTAATTTTATTGAAATGAGGGCATAATGAGCAAAAGGTTACACTGGAGATTCCTGCTTTTTCCCAACTTTCTTTGTTGGCCTCTGGGCCACTTATCAGCCCAGAGGTTCCTGCTTTTCTTTCTCTGCCCAGGAACCCCTGATGCTTGCATGATGTGTGATTTCTTGCATTTGGCCTGTGCCCCTCCTTTCTGCCCAATTCCGGCCGTTTGGTCTGTGTCCCCCGTTCTCTGCTCATATCTAGGTCTCTGCCTGCTCTAACAAATCAAGTGAATAAAGTTCAGCTCTGTCCTCTTCCTGGCAGGAAGCTGGAAGGCCAGGGAACTTTCCTAAGACTGCCAAAGGAAGTCCAGGAGGGAATTCCCCTGGCCAGTCAAGGAAGCAGAGGTGAGTGTCCCAGAATTGGAAGGTGGCCCAAGTCAACGTGTGGCTGAGTTTCATTTATTTTGTGATGAGCAATTTGTGTTCTGTGAACACATCCATTTTCATTGCCTTCATTTCCATTTGGTTTACTTTGTCCTATAAACCCTTTATTAGTTTCCTGGATAAATTTCATATTTCTACATGGAATCACCCCTTTGAAACCCTCATCATATCTCTTTGCAGATGTGTATAAATAAACCAGGTTGGCAAATATATATATATATATGAAAGGTGAGGGGAAAAAAATCTATTTTCTGTTTGTTTACTAGGAATCCTGGTCTTCCTTATGAGCCCCTACTTGCTGGTTGATTAAGAGAACATAACTGTTTAGGCTTACCATTTTAAGACACTGGTTCATGAGAACCAACTGTCAAATTTTCAGGGATTTTGGGAGCCCGGTTGTTCAATGCAAGCATTATTAAAATTAAACTATATAAACTTTCAGTCAATTACGTTATATCAAAGACAAAGGTAATACTTAGTATTTATCATTTCCTAATTATTCACGACATTTTACTGTTATTTATACTTCTGAAATTATTTACATCTACTGTATCTGTAAGGTGGAGATACTTTCCAATGATTTCTGACTGCGCCTCTCTTCCCAACATTTTGGTAACTTGAAATCATCCAAGGTGGGGATGTTTACACCGCAAAAATCAGCAAAGGCTACAGATTAGGGCTTGTTTTATTGTTTTATTGATAGTCTAGAATTAAGAAATAAATGCAGGAAATGTTAATGATGCAGATTAAATCTACAAGTAAGTGGTGCCAGTAGCTATTATATTGTGAAGAGCCCAAAAAATGAGGAAATATTCTTTCAGTATTTGAAAATTATTCAGCAGAGTTATTCAGGTCATTGGCAAGTGAATGATAATCCAATCAACATGTGTCTGATATTTCATTTTTCTCTAACTCATTAACGTATAGCAAATGTCAAGTAGCAATCATATTGGAACTACACCCATTTACCAACCGCAGCTGCAGGATTGGAACTAAGCTCATTTGCCAACTGCAACCGCACAGGTTCGTTACAGATACAAATATTTACCAGCACACTACTGACACATGCAGCCCCTTGCCAGGGTGCATGACTTGCAAGCTAGAATTTACTGCCCTGCACCCTTACTTTCCCTCCACAATGTCACTTTTATGTGTCTATGTCCTAGGCTGGTTCATGACAGCCACAAAACTGGCCTCTTCCCAGAGTTTTAAATGAGGAATTTGTGATGCCCTCTCTTACCTAACACATTCCTTCTCTCTTTTTCCCCGAAAGCTCTACTTCTACCATCACATGGCAAGTACAGTTGTGTCTCAGTTCAGAGGAGGGAGACTGGTTGCAGGGACCCTGCGGATACAAAATTCCAAGAATGCTCAAGTCCTGTATATAAAATGGTGTAGTATTTGCACATAATCTAAGCACATCCCCCCACATATTTTAAGTCATCTCTAAATTACTTATAATACCTAATAAAATGTAAATACTATGTAAGTACTTGTAACTACAGTGTAAATGTTATGTAAATAGTTTCGGATGGGAATTCTTGGAACCTTCTGGGATTTTTTTTTTCCCAAGAATTTTCTTTCATCGGTTGGTTGAATCCTGGTTGCGGAACCCATGGTACAGGAGGCCAACTATAAACCTTAGTGGCCTGGTGCCATGGCTGCGGAGTCGATCTGGAGTAGGCCCTGTAGGAGAATTCCAGAAACTGAGTCCACCAGATTTGGTTGTGACTTGTGAAAAGGAAGTGAGATGCGAGGAAACAACATAAAAGAATCTAGAAAATCTTCCCTCAAGATGACAGGCTAGTCTTTAAGTCTATTTACTTGGAGGACGATCCAATATTTATTTGAATGGCAAAAGCTGTATCTTGTTGACTGAAAAAAAAATGCACAACATAAAAGTTGAGAATTATTTAGCGGATTTTCTGAGGACTTCAAGCCCAGGAGACAGCTTCTCAGATAGCTCTAAGGGACTGCTCAGAAGAGGTGAGCCCATTCCTGGCAGAGAGAAGAGCTAGCGCTGGGACAGTGGCCCTTGGCACAGACCCCGCAGGGTGATATCCCCTGTCTCTTAGCCACTCAGGGCTGGATTTAAGCTGCTCTTACCTGTTGCCTTTTCAGCTTCTCTGATTCTGGGAAACAAAGCACTGGCAGCACAACTGAAAATGACGAGGAGGAGGATATCCTGGGTCCCCAAGCCTTCTGGTGGCCTTGTGAATCTCGGCTTGGATGCAGATGATGTCATGGTTTCAGGACTTAGCTATGTAAGTAGATGTCCTTTGCATCGAAACACCAGGATACTGAGTTGACAGGGTGTTCTCAGTGGTTATAAATTAGGTCAAAGAATTTTGTTCCATAGTTATTCAGCCTTTTTTTTTTTTTAATGGAACTCAGGCATTTACAATCAGATGAATCATGATCCTTGGTCAGGACACACATTCATGGTTCATGTGCCTATCTGTCTGTCTGTCTGTCTATCACCTATTTATCTATGTATTTACTTATAATGATATAATAAGCATCTTTAAACCCACCACCAACTCATCAGCTTGGACTTTGACAGTCACGTCCAGCTATTGGTCTTCCCCCATCTCATTCCCCAGCTCTCCCTACCTGAAGAAATCTCTGTTCTGAATCCTTTCCCACTGGTCATTTGCTATGCTTTCAAGAGAGTATTATTTACTCTATATGAAGTCCTAGAAATGATGTATCTTTTTTATTTTAGTTGTTTCTCACTTTATCAAAAGGGTAACATGTAATGTTTTGAGATTTCCTTTTTTACTTATTGATTTCTTTTTAGTAGATTTAACCTCAGAGGGTGACTTAGTCTCACATCCTGGGGGTGACTGACTATATCACCCTTTATTCTTTTTTGGGAGGCAGATAATTATGTTTATTTATTTATTATTATTTGTTAAAATGGAGGTACTGGGGATTGAACCCGGGACTTCATGCGTGCTAAGCCCAAACTCTACCACCAAGCTATATCCTCTCTGCCTCGCCCTTTATTCTTGTCTGCAGTGTTTATTGACAGATGAGAGCCCAGGGAGGTGGAGTGACCTGCCCAGAGTCACCTAGTGGATAAGGAACCAAATCAGAGCTGGGACCTGTTTGTCTTGACTCTTGGCCTGGTGCTCATTCCCTGCCTGGCAGCCTTTTATTTATTTTATTTTATTTTATTTGTCTTATAATTAATTAATTAATTATTTTGCGATGCAGTTGGTATATAGCATACTAGTTTCAGGGGTGCAATGTAAGGATTTGATATTTTGTATGGATTGCAAAAGGATCACTACAGTGTCTGTCGCCACACATAGTTGCACATTTTTTTTTCTTGTGGTGAGAAATTTTAAGATCTACTCTCAGCAACTTTCCACTATGCATTTGCAATTATGCGATACAGCGTTATTAACCACGGTCACTATATCCCATGACTTACTCATTTTATAACTGGACATTTGTACCTTTTGATCCCCTTCACCCATTTCGCCTACTCCTCCAATCCCCCACCCCTGCATCTGGCACCCACCAGTCTGTGCTCTGTATCTGTGAGTTCAGGTTTTCTGTTTGGTGGGGTGTTTTTTATTCCACATAGGAGTGAGATCACACAGTATTTGTCCTTCTCTGCCTAATCCCTGCAGCCTTTCTCTAGGAGGCTGGATGGGGAAAGATCCATCCTCCTTGGGTGGCTGGTCCATCACTCCCTCTGGACAGTATTTGTGAGGTCTGAAACTGATGCTCTTTTGGTTTTTCTTTCCCAAGAAAAGTTTCACTGTCAGAGACGGCTGCTGCAGCCAGCAGGTGAGGCAGCCCGAGGCACGGGGAAGGGAGAAGTACCATGCTGCCTGGAGAACCATGATTCCCTTCCGTCTGAAGCCAAAGTGAGTCCTGAGGGGAGATGAGGTCATACTCACCAGGACAGTGGCTCCCAGACCCTTGCACCCAGACCCCTCCCAAAGGTTACATAACCATATCCCAACACAGTCCTGTCACACACCACAGCCAGCACCTCCAGAGAAGCCTGAGGCACATCAGGGCTCATTCTTTCATTCATTCAGTCAGTCGTTCAGCAAGGATTCGTGGAGCAGCTACAGGAGCTGGGCACTGTGTTAGACTGTGGGTGGGTAGCAGTGAGCGAGATAGACAGGATCCTCACCCACCTTGGACCCCACATGGAGGAGAATGACAGTAAGCTTGTAAATAAATATGTGATTATGAGCTGTGTGAGGAAGTTGCTGTGAAGAAAGGTGGGGGCGTGAGGGGCAATGAAACAGTGACAATGTGACAGGTTCTGAGTGATACCGAGAACTGGAGAATGAACGAGATTTTCCTAGGCAAGAGTCAAGGAAGAATGAACTGGGCAGAGGGGACAGCACATGCCAAGGCCCAGCCTTGCAGTGAAAGGAACACAAGAGATATGTCTGGGAGCTGAGAGGGAGGCCATTGTCTCTGGATGGTCCTGTGTGAGCGTGGGCCAGGTACGAGATGAGGCTGTAGGTGGAGGCAGGTGCTCAAAGATCATACATGTCCCCACAGGCCACATTAGGTATGTTGGTCTTCATTCCAAGAGAAATGGGGAACCACTGATAGGGCCAAATGCCCTGTGATGTTACCCTTAAACTTAAGAGCTAAAGACATTCTATGTAGCCTTCTCTAGTAAACCATGGTTTAAAGTAACCATCCCCAAATGAGTTTCTAATTTATACATCCTTGGTTTCAGGGGCCATGCACACGTTCATTTGTTAATCCCTTATTGACAGGATCTTACCACTTCTAGTCTGATTCCTCAGCATTTCATCAGCAGGAGCCCGTTTTGTGTTTACAAGTCTCTCTTCTCTCCCACGTTTTATCAAGCAAACTGCATTTGTTTTCCTAATTTTTAAAATCTGAGCTCCTATCAATACTAGCTACATTGTAACCCACTGAATTGATCTCATCTCCACCAGGAACAAAGAATCTTGGTGCTTGAGTTCACCCAGGCAGCCTTATCTAGAGAGACACAGTGTTTCTGCTGGGCCTATCAGAATATCAGCCCTGGCGCGTCACTTCTGGCCCTACCTGTGCGGTCACAGATGGCCCCACACATCTGCTGCAGTGTCTCACCCTCCCTTCTGTCCCTCACACTCCAACATCTCAGGCAAACACGTGGCCAGCCTTGCCCAGAATATCCAGCCACGGTTGCTGGTGGCTGTGAGAATATAAAAATATGAAAAAGGACCAGAGTATGAAATAAAGAGGCCACAGCCAAAAACAAAACATCCCACCAGTTGGGCACTTTTGTTTACATACCTTTTGCCCCAAATCTTTCTTTCTTTGATTTATATATATTTATACTGAAGTATAGTCAGTTTACAATGTTGTGTCAATTTCTGGTGTACAGCACAATGCTTCAGTCATACATGAACATACATATATTCGTTTTCATATTTTTCACCATAAGTTGCTACAAGATATTGAATATAGTTCCCTGTGCTATACAGCATGAACTTGTTGTTTATCTATTTTATATCTATATCTATATCTATATCTATATCTATATATCAGTTAGTATCAGCAAATCTCTAACTCCCAGTTTATCCCCTCCCACCCTCCCCAAATCTTTTTTTAAATTGACTTTTCTTCCTGTTGAGACATACGGCATTAAGGGCACTTTTGAAAAAAGAAGTGGAAATGACGCACAATCTCAACACCCTAATCCGATCACTCTTTTCTATATTCTGTGTTTGTGAATCATTCCCAGAGATATGACCTTATCATTCTTATGTATTTACTTTTTATTTCATTTTTATTGTTTTTGTGGAAGTTACAGAAGCAAAACATAGAAAAATTAAAACAATGAGAGTCTCTTTTCATGTTCCTTTGCCAATCCTAACCCCTACTTCAAAGTCGATCACTATTAATGATTTGATATAAATTGTTATATAATTTGATATATATTATATATTTTATATATATATAGTTTTTTCTGCTTTCTCTTATTTCTTCCTTTCTTATGTAAAAAACTACTGAATTTCTTTTTGGAGAGGGAGCATGTAATTAGGTTTATTTATTAATTTTTAATGGAGATACTGGGGATTGAACCCAGGAACTCATGCATGCTAATCATGCTGTCTACCACTTGAGCTATACCCTCCCCTGGAATTTCTTGATTTGCAAGTGGCTTTTTTTTTAAATCTTATTTAATATTCTTAGAGCCCTTTCCATGTTCTCCATATGGATCAATTCTTTTTTTAGACACTTTTGCATTGTTTTCCACAAGTGTACAGGATACACTATACTTGTCTTCTTTCATTTTAAATCATTCCCCTATTCATGGATGTTTTTGTTGTTTCTAGTTTTTAACTATTGCAAATAATAGATTCTTAAAAAAAAAAAAGGCCTTTTTTGTACATCCAGATGACCACATTGCGGTTTTTACATAGTTATAATCCATCCCTTCCAAATCTTGCCCTTGACTTAATAGTCTGCCTCTGGAGCCTGCATCGTAAGTGTGACCACCTTGCCTGTGACTTCCCTGCTAGGTTTCCTGCACCACACCCCCTGGATGATGCTGGCCTGTTCTCCTACCTCATGGTGTCATGGCTCACCCCACTCATGATCCGAGGTGCACGGAATTGCTTGGATGAGAACACCATCCCCCAGATGTCAGTACATGACGCCTCAACCAAAAATGGCGAAAGGTAGTTGTGTTGGGCAAGCCAGTAGGGTTGGTTAAAGACCACGTCTTGGTGGATGGTGACCAGAGATGCTAAGAATATGGCAGTGGGTTGTGGTGGTCCATCCTCAGACAACTGAAAAATGTAAGTTCTTCCTTTGTAGCAGGAGGCCTCACTCTACTCTGGAGGTTCTTAACCTGGGGTTCATGAATCTCCTCAGATGATTTATACATTTTCTAAGTATGGGCTAGAGATCTTTTTCTGGAGCAAGAATTAACACCTTTTATCAGATTTACCTGGGAGCCCAGGACCTTGAGAAAGTTAGAAATGACCGCTTGTCCCCTTTGCTTTTTTTTTTTTTTTTCCTGGATCAGGCACTGATCTGGGTCACTGATCATTACATTGTGGGTTGGTGGCCCTGCCTCTTAATCCTTAGCTAGTTGTGTGATTAAATTTCCTGTACTGCCCACCTCACAAGGTGACAGGAAGAGCAAATGGGGAGGGGGGGAGTGAGTGACTTGAAATGTCCTGTACTCATGTTCCTCCCTCTAACTACTTCATGAGAGACACCAGGGTGTAGAAGGGCATTTCCCAAATGTGTTCCGGGAAATGGCAGTCCCCTAAGAGCCTCCCTGAAAAGAGCATTCGGCGGTCAGGGAGTTTGCGAACGATTGCCATGTTCTCACCAGGTCTCAGAGATTTACAAAGAAAATCAGTGGGGTGAAGGCACTGAGAAAATAGAGACTGGTTAAACTTTGACTCATTGCTTCTCAGACTTATTCGGGAAAAAAAAAAAGTTCCAGGGAGCACCTCTTGGATAATGCCAGATTTGGGGGTTGGAATTGCACCTCTTACCAGCTATGTTGTCAGCCCTGTGTTTTTATATACAAAATAGTGAATTACAAAAAATTTATCTCACGATGCTTCACAGGATTGTTGTAAGAATCAAAAGACATAAGAGAGGCACATGGAAAAATGCCAGATACTAATAGGCGATCAGTTAAATGTTAGCTGGCTCGTTCTTTCCCTAACATGATGAGTGCCAGGTCACCTGAGTTACTTCTGTTCACTTCCATTTCACTGTTGCTGCCTTTTTTATTCTACAATTCACAATGCCTGACCGCCAACACTTCTGCAATCACTCCATTGTTGGATGTTTATTTGAAAAAGTAATTATCTGGGCATTCTCACCTTTAGAGGGGTTCCTTCCTATATGTTCACCATTGAACGGGTAGAGTTCTGGGGTGTGTCTTCCCTAACCCTTCCAAAGAGCTACTTTGCTTCCTCAGAGGATATACTGACAACCATCATCATCGGTTCCTCTCTTGGCAGCAGCCTCACCGTAGCTCACCACCATCATCTTCATCCTCATCACCATCATAATTCTTCGCGTCTGTATTGTTCTACAATAACAGAGCATCTCCCCATCCATGGCCTCCTTTGATCATCACAATAGGGTTATGAAATAAACAGGGCAGATATTATCTTCCCCGTCTTGCCAATGAAGAAACAGGATTAAGAGAAGGGAAATGACGTCCCCTGCATCATATAGCTAACGAATGGGCGAGGTAAAATTTGAATCCAAATCTTTTGAATCTGAGTCTAATAATCCTGGCCAGAAATGTATAGAGTTGCCAGGAGAGCTGTGGGCAGGCTGTGGAAAGCTTGGGTTTGTTTAGACCAAGTCGAATTGACCCTAGAGCTGTTGTCTCTGTGGATCGTGTTAAGTGCGGGGGTGGGGCTGCGATGAGGAGTGGTGGCCCCAGGGTTTGGCCTGAGTAATACCGTCCACAAGCAAAGACTCCCACACAGGCAGGTGTTGTGGGGACATTTTTTTGCTCTGTTCACTGAAGCCCAGACTTCTCAAGTTGTCTGGTCCACTTCGGTGAGCGTGGGATGGGGTCATTTTTATAACTCAGGAACAAGGGGAAGCCTGAACCTTGACTGCAGGTGAAGGAAAGCAGCACAGTAAGATCCTCCTGGCATTGGGATGAGCATCCAGTGCTGGAGGAGCAAAGAGTAGAAAGAGCGAGAACCGCTTGCCACGAGAGGCTGGGTGAGACTCGAGGCAGAGTTTGAGAACCAGACGCTGATAGGGCTGTTGGAGATCTCGTGCAAACAGTGCTGCTGTCGGGGCATGGGGGCACAGGGCGGCAGGACAAGTGACGCTATTCTGCCCACTGTGTTCTTGCTCACTGAGGGGCAGAAGCCTTGGGGAGGACCTGGAGCCCCTTGGCATAGTCCTTGATGTTTTCATCCTGGGCAATGGTGACTGCTTTCCAGACAGTGGAGCCGGACACAGGGAGGCAGGGAGGCAGGAGCCAGGAGGTCAAAAGGCAGATAGATACCAGCATGGTGCCTGCAGCTGACAGACTGGGTTGTGGATGCAAGGAAGGCATCCAAGATTAGAGCTCTGGAAGCCTTAAGCATCACAATGACTACTGTCCAGTCACCTCTCCCAGCCTCAAATACAATTCAAAATAAAAAAGAAGTGTAAAAGTCAACAAAATTTTCATTTTTTTCATGGTAACTTCTTTGATGCTTTTAAAAAATATTGTATGTTATATTTTTTTACCCCCCAAGGAAATGTTTTTGGTGTACTTGTTTTGCTGGTGTTAACACAAATATCCCAGCTGGGAATGTCAAAATAAGGGTACAGTTTTGGTTGGATGAACCAACACTGGGGCACCCTTTTGGGGACTTTGAAATAAATCAGGACACTTTTTGGAGGTCAGAGTTCTGGGTTATATAAATCTTAATTTGTGTACAAAAAGGAAGAGGGACATTATTCAAAGTCTCAGGCTGTTTCCTCAACTAACTGTATTTCAGGGTAACAAAATAGTTGATGAGGGAAAGTTGTCTTTTTTTTTTTTACAGAAAAATTCAGACTATTAAGTACAGAAAGAATGATAGAATTAGAAAAACCACCATTCTGCCAGCCCTATTGGCAGTGGGTCTCGGCAGTGGTTATCCGTGATGGGGAACTTAGCAACAAATGAGTCAGGTTAACACACCTTAACCCGCAGATCCACCTTAACATTGCTCAAAATGGGACACCAGACATTGTGCATTGTCTGATGTGATGCAAAAGGACGTACAGTACTACGTCACCTATTAAGAATTTTTGCCAGTTGACTTGAATTCTGAAATTTATTAAGCCTCTGGATCTAACTAGCCGTTTAATAGGAAATACAGGGCATAGGAAATTATGTTAGACAGCACCAGGGGTGCAATCAGTCAAATCCAGACTGTGAGAAATCCTGCAGGTTGAATGACTCAGTTTCTTCAACAAGTAAATGGCAGGAAAATGCAGAGGAAGGGAAACTGTTACAGACTAAAATGAGATGCAAGAGGCCTGTTGGATTTGTCTTTTAATTGCCATGGGTAGACCTTGCTTGGATCTTGATTTAGGCAAACTGACTGTAATAATGTATTTCTGAAATAATCAGAGAAGTTTGGATTAAATGCAATTGAGGAATTAGTGTTATGATGTTATTAATGTATAACTGTTAATGAATAGTTATCAGTAACACTTATTAATTAATAATGATTAATAATAAAGTTATTAATAATATTAATATTAACAGTTAATAATTATTATGGTTACCATGGATTTTTTTAAGGCTTTATCTGGAAGAGATAGACACTAAAGCATTTATAGATGAAATGGTATCTCTGGGATTTTTTTTTGAAATATTCTAGCAAAAAAAAAGTGGAGGGGAGAGGAGATGAAACAAAAATGTCAAATGTTGATAATTCTTGAAGCTGGGGATGGATATCTGGGGAGACTCCCTGTATTCTTCTCTCAACTTTGGCTATGTTTGAAAATTTCTGTAACAAAGCTCCCAGACGAGGACATTTGGGTGATATGTACAAAGAGATTTCACTTGGCTCAATTTTACTCTTTTCAAGGCTTCGTCTCCTTTGGGAAGAAGAAGTCTCAAGGCGTGGGATTGACAAAGCTTCAGTGTTTCGGGTGATGCTAAGATTCCAAAGAACAAGGGTTATTTTCAATATACTTGCGGGCTGCTGCTTCTCGGCTGCAAGTGTGTTTGGGCCGGTAAGCGGCAGGTTCGGTGAGGCTGTGGGGACTTGGAGGTGAGCATGTTCAAGTCCATGCCAGGAAATGGGGATGTCTTTGTCTCCCAGCTGCTGCTCAGAAAATGAAGACCCTTTGGGGCAGTTAAGCTGGTATTAGTTAGAAGTGTGAGCTCTGTAGTCACCACTTGGGTTTGAAACTTGGCTCTGCTATTTAATTTCTGGGTGACTTTGGGCAACTTGTTTATCTCCTTTGTGCCTTTGTTTCCTCATAGAACCCCATGACACTCTCGGTAGTAGCTCTGTTTTTGTTTTTTGTCTTTTTTGGGGGGGAGGGAGGTATTTAGATTTATTTGTGCATTTTAAAATTATTATTATTATTTTAGTGGAGCCATTGGTGATTGAACTCAGGACCTTGTGCATGCTAAACACACACTCTACCACCAAGCTATACCCTCCCCCTCTCAATAGTAGTTCTAATGGAAATCCTCATGTGTAAATTGGAGAGCACAAAGTTACCTGCCTCGTTAGGTGACACTGAGATAAACACTTAGGACTCCACCTGGTTCAGCACGTATGAGCTGCTTTGAGAAACAGCGGAGCAGCTCTGGGAATGTTGGTCTCCTCCTTGTACCATGGTTGGGATGAACTGGTTCTATTTCCTATCAGTTCCTCAGCCCGAGATTCTGATTGCAGTCAGTGACTCTGGTTGTCCCCAGTGGGGCCACATGTTCACCGGTGGGCCTGCAGACTGTGATTGATTGACAGTCCAGCCTAGACTGCATGCACTGGGGCGGGTGGGAGTCCCCTTAGGGAAAAACCAAGGCGCTGTTACCAGCTGAAGGGAGAAGGGATACAGATCAGGAAGAAGCAACGGTTGATGATGCCACAGAGATAAGTGACTTGGGTGACAGTTAGCGTCCTGGATATTCCCCATTCGTCCCTCCAGACCCACTCTCCACCCTCGTCCTCACTGCCCCACTTGCGCCCCTAGTACGTGATGTGACCTGGATGGATCACATCTGTGGGGTCCCCTGCCTTTGGCTTCTGGTTGGGTTTGACCAGTGGGAGACTCCAACTGGAGGCTGGAGGGAAGGAGAAGTGAGGGCAGGATATTTATTGCTCTGACTGCCTCCCTCCCTGTCACTGGAGGTTGGTGACCAGACTTCTAAAACGAAGGGCCCTGTCTGCATGGCTTTGTCTAGTTTCAGTAAACTCACTCGCTCCTCTGCCCTTCTTTCTCTGCTGCTGCTAAGCACTAGGGTGCTTTTCCACCCCTGGCGGGTTTCCTGCCTAAATTCTACCCACACCTTTGTAAACAGTCAGGTTATTACCCTTGAATTACCCTGTTTCTGGGTGTCCTCTGTTCCCTGTCAGGACCAGCTACGAGGTGGTGGACATGGATTCAGATCTGGGTTAGCTGAATTTCTCAGTCTCCTCCAACCGGACTGTGACCTCCCTGAGTGTAGTCAGTTTCAATCATTCAGTAAGCCCCTTACATTGACTCGAGGACCTCACACACGGCCCGTGTTGGGTATGTGTTGGCTGAAAGCAGGATTGGGAAGGTGGGATGACCCAAACTCCTGTTTCCTTTTAGATGCTGGTTATACCAAAGCTCCTGGAATATTCCGAAGAGCAGTCGGGGAGCATTGCCTATGGAATAGGGCTTTGCTTTGCCCTTTTTTTCACCGAGTGTCTGAAGTCTATGGGTCTGTGCTCATTTTGGGTCCTCAACCAGCGCACGGGCGTCAGGTTTCGAACGGCCATCTTCTCCTTTGCCTTTGAGAGGCTGATACAATTTAAGTCTCTGACACACATCACTGTGGGAGAGGTAAGTGACTGAGGTTGCCCGCTGAGGCCCTAGTTCCCTCCTCCTCCTCCAGACATCGCTGTCCTGGAGACTAAGGGAGGGAGAAGAGGGAGTTGGAACAGAAGGAAGAGGGAGAAAGGAAATAGTTCACAGGGTGAGTGTTAATAACCATCAACAGGGAGGGTGTAGCTCAGTGGTGGAGCGCGTGCCTAGCGTGCAGGAGGGCCTGGGTTCAGTCTCCAGTACCTCCTCCCATCTCCGCCCCACTGCAAAAATAACCATCAACAATTGCCTCTAGGGCGGTCTGGGAAGTCAACAGTAATCCAGGGAGAGGCCAGTTGTATTCACAGCCTTAGGGAGGATTTACCTGCTCATTGATCCCCTGGTCTAGGCCCTGGGGATAAGCAGTGAACAAAAAGACACAAAGCCTTAGTGGAAGCTCCCTGGACACCATATCCTTGCAGACTACTCAGGGAGGAAGGGATGGGAGGACTTGCTAGCGCAGGGCAATCTGGGAGAAGCCAGGCTGAGATAACCTCCCTGAATGTTCACTTTTTTATTTGCAAAGGTGGGATACGTCCAGCTGATGGGCTATTGGTCAGTCCTTGCTCTGGCGTTCCTCACAGCATAACACAAACAAATACTGACAGAGAGTGAAGGAAGGTATTCCAACTATGACCTGGAGTCATGGGCGACATTGGAATTTTACATATTTAATTTCAATTTCCCTATTGCTTCACTGCTTACCAGTTGCCGGAGGAGCATGGATTACTTTTATATTGAAACAGACGTTTTAATTTTGGGAAAAGACAGCACCGCTTTGGCTTCTTTACCTTCAAGCCAAACGCCTTGGTGACCCGGCATTGGCAACTTTCCGGTCTCGCCTCCTCCTAGGCTCCCTCCTCTGGTCCTAGGTTGGCCTCCTTCCTCCGGGCCAGGCGGGGCTAAACCTCCAGTCCCCAGATAGACCAGGCATGCCCACTTGCTGGCATCTTTGCTCACATCACTGCCCTTTTAAAATCCCATTCATCCTTCCAGGCCCAGCTTAGATGTGCGCTCCTTCGTGAGAGTGTCTCTGGACCCCACCCTCTGCCCCCACTCCCCACCAAGCACAAATCTGGCTGCTCCACTCAGATAAGCCCCCTTCAAAGACATAAATCATTTCAGATTCACTATTCTATCCCTCAGAAAGCCCAGCATCTGAATTACACAAGACCATGTCCAAAATTATGTCTGCTAAATTAACCATTGCCACCAAGCAGCTGCTTTTTCTAACACAAGTGCTAGCCAGTGTAAGGTATTGTCATCATCATTACTGTTAATTCTTCACCATTTGATTAGTTCTGCGACCTTAGGCAACTTGTTCATCCTCTCTGAAGCTGTGGAGTAATAACAGGACCCACCTTGCAGGACTGTTGTCTCACAGAATTAAATGAGGATTAAATAAAAGAGCGTGTAGAAGGGGGCAGTGATTCATGTGTTAAACTGTGTCATTAATTTCTGTCTGGCCTTAAGCACGGAGGCTGCCCTGTCCTCCTGCACTGGACTGAAGTCCAAGGATCCGTGGCAGCCCTTCTCCCTGCTCATCTCAGCAAAATCATCACAGTAACTGCCAGGCATTGTCACAGGTGCTTTAGCTCAGTCGGTCCTCTGACTACCCTCTATGCAACAGTTTCTGTTATTGTTCCCACTGTCACAGGGGTGGAAACTAAGGCCAGGAAAGTGTATGAAACTTGCACAAGGTCACATGACTGGGGAGCCGCAGACCCTGGCTGCAGATTCCAGGTCCTAGTCCTGCCTTGCAATGGAGACCTTCTGAACGCCTCTGTCTTAAGCCCCTGCTGGAGGCAAGGCCCATTTTCCCCAAGCATCTTTGCGGAAACATAAAACAAGACGGCCCATTTGGAATTGGAGATGGAAGTACTTGCTCACATGAGGCTTTCTAGAGAGTTGCTTCCATAAATTTTATATTAAAATTAATTTTTAAAACACCTGAAGACATTCTTCTCAGAAAGAAAATATAGTATAGATGACCCCCTAGATCTGGTCCCTCCCCTTATGCCTGGAGGTGACCACCATTATCAGTTTGACTTGTGTAGTTCCAGACTTTTAAAAGTACATTTAAGTACACCTGCAAGTTACCCATAGAAAATATATTGTGTTTAGTGTGCATGTTTTTACATAAATGATACTACATTTTACATTGTGTTCTGCAACTTGCTTTTACTGATAGAAAATGTGTGATACAGCTTTGTTTGGGTGGGCTGTTCCATCAACGGTTCTACATCACTTGTGTTGTTTTATAGCTTTTCCTCCCCTCCTCATTATGTCTTAACTTTCCATGCATGTATAGATCATCCTCCTTCCTTTTCAGTGATGCTCACCCATAATTACAGCTTTTTCTTGGAAAACTCTCATTTTTACCGAGATATAATTGACATATAACGTTGTATTAGTGCAAACTATACAACATAATGATTTAATATATGCACATATTGCAAAACGATTACCATAACACATTTAGTTAACTTCCATTACCACACATAGTTGTACATTTTTTTTCTTGTAATGAGAACTTTTAAGATCTACTCTCTTAGCAACTTCCAGATAGAAAATACAGTATTCTTAAATACAGTCACCATGCTGTACATTACATCCCCAGGACTTACTTATTTTATAACCGAAAGTTTTTACCTTTTGACCATTTTTACCCATTTCCATCACCCCCCACACAGACCTTTCGATGTGTGAAAAGACAGTATTTTATATGTATTATCTCATTCAAATGTCACATCAACACGATGAAGTAGGTTGTATTATTATTGTTCCCACTTTACCGGTGAGGTGATGGAGGCACAGAGAGACTGCGTAATGTCTCTGTGGTTCCACAGCTAGTAAATGACATGAACACTGACAGTTTGCTCCAGGACCCAATATTAACTAATCTTCTTTGGTGGACGCTTTAACTCTTCCCACCAATGGACATTTAGGATGTTTCCAGGTTTGCTGCTATAAGCAATGCTGCAATGAACATCTTGTGTACGTGCTTCCTTCAGCACATGTGAATGTTCCCCAACGGAAGAAGGAAATCGCCAGGTCATGGGGTTTCTGCAATTATTCATTTTAAAAGACACTGTTAAATTGCCCTCCAAAGTGGCTGTACCAAATTTTGCTCCCGCATACACTGTAACATTTTTAAAGGCTCAGCCTGGGGCAAATTCTGGGAACTGGAAGGAAATCAGATTAAACTTAGAAGGAAATCACTTCTTAGGGATTCAGATTGGTAATTCTAAAAGACAGTAATTAGTGAATTGTTTCCTTAAATATGTTGTGATTTGGAATGTCAGCTTTTATACACTGAACTGGGCAGTATATATTTGGGAAGGAGGGAGTGGGCAGAAGACTATAGCAAAAAATAAAAAGAGAGAGAGAGAAAGGAGAAGGAGGAAAGACTCAGCTCCTGCCCCCAAAATGCAGTTATTATTAGTAGTAGGAGAATGAATAGGATGGAATAGAATAGAATAGAATATTAGAGAAATGCAAATCAAAGCTACAATGAGGTATCCCCTCACACCAGTCAGAATGGCCGTCATCAAAAAGTCTACAAATGACAAACGCTGGAGAGGGTGTGGAGGAAAGGGAGTCCTCCTGCACTGCTGGTGGGAATGCAAACTGGTGCAGCCACTGTGGAGAACAAAATGGAGGTTTCTTAAAAAACTAAAAATAGTCTTACCATATGATCCAGCAATCCTACTCCTGGGCATATATCTGGAGAAAACTCTAATTTGAAAAGACACATATACCCCCATGTTCATAGTAGCACTATTTACAATAGTCCAGACATAGAAGCAACCTAAATGTCCATCAACAGGTGATGGGATAAAGAAGATGTGAGTGTCTGTGTATATATATATAAAATATTACTCATCTATAAAAAGAATGAAATATGCCATTTGCAGCAACTTGGATGGACCTAGAGATTACCATTCTAAGTAAGTCAGACAGAGAAAGACAAATAAACATTACTTACATGCAGAATCTTTAAAAAAGACACAAATGAACCTATTTACAACACAGAAATAGACTTACAGATGTAGAAAACAAAATTATGACTACCAAAGGGGAAAGGTGGGGGGAGGGATAAATTAGGAGCTGGAGATTAACATACACACACTGCTGTATACAAAATAAACAAGGACCTACTGTATGGCACAGGGAACGATATTCAATATCGTAATAACCTATAATGGAAAAGAACCTGAAAAAGAGTATATATATCTGAATCACTTTGCTGTACACCTGAAACTAACACAACCTCGTAAATCAATTATACTTCAATAAAAAAAGATTTTTAAAAGAATCAAATCGAATCGAAGACTGGAAGCAACTCTCTGGAATCTGGTTAGTAGTAGTCATAGCGATAGTCTAGAAAAATATAACTTTATTGAGCACAGTCTATGTGGGCCGATATTTCTGTCTCCTTGACATTCTCATGACAATCATATTCAATAGGTATTATTATTCCAGCTTTACAGGTGGAGAAGCTGCGGCTCAGAGTGGCAAAGTAACTTATCCAGGGTCACACAGCCAGTAACAGGAGAGCAGTGAACCTGGCGTGTCTGTCTCTCCCGCCCTGCCTCTTAAGCCTTCCAGCCAGGAGAAGGCCCGGGGGAGCTCCCTGCCACGTGCACGTATAGCCTCTTCTGGGTACCTGGAGAAGTGACACCTGTGGTGCTGGGCTTGCTGTCTTACAGGCCATCAGCTTCTTCACCAGAGACATAAACTACCTGTTTGAAGCCGTGTACAATGGGCCCCTGGCCTTGCTCAGCTGCTTACTGCTGCTAGCCTCCAGCATCGCCTCCTGCCTCACTCTTGGACCCACTGCGCTCATTGCCACACTTTGCTATCTCCTGATTCTACCACTGGAGGTAATGTCTTCCTTTGCCATCCATTTGATGTTGGACGTTCCCCATAACTCCTAGGGTTTTGGAATCTGGGGTGCTTCTTAATGGTTCTGTTGACTCTTGTTGACTGCTCATTCCACTGGGAGTAAGATTCAGCTTCAAGTCCTACCTCAAATGGTTCTCTGCCCACAACATTGGCCTAATAAGTAAGAGGTGAATCTGATGGGTGTCCACCTTGTAAGTTTCTGTGACAGATAATGCACAGCCTTTCCTCAATAGATATCCTTTGTAAGATTGTGGTTCCTTCTCTTCCACCCAGAATGCACTGAACATTTGGCTGAGCGCAGTATAAAGAGGGGAGAGAAGCAAATTGGCTACCAAAGATTCAGCTGAAATAAAATTGGGCAAAAGAGGAAGGGACTCATGGATCAGTGTGCTCTGAATTATTGAAGTTGAGTGTTTTCCTCCGTTAGCACAAGTACTCTGATTAGAAGGTGATTGCAATTGGTAGAGGGGTTAGAGTTCCAGGAGACAGAAGAGTCCCATTTCTGTTTAGTTAGCCACAGCCTGGCTTGGGACCCAGAAGAGAAAGCCCCTCCAGGATGTGTGAGGCAGGTACCCTAAGGCATGACAGCCTGTAGAGGCTTCCATTGGAAATCTTTCAGCAGGGACCTGGAACTTAGAGTCACAGTGGATTCAAACAGTGCAGGATGAGACACAGGTATTCACTCTGCATCTGGAGTTTACCTCTGGAAATACTTAGTTGTTGCACTAACCGCAGGCTGCACTCTCCTGCCCTTGTCAAAAGAAGCTCTTGCTGCTCCCTGACTGCAGGTCTTCCTGACCAGAACTATTGTGAAGATAAAGAATCACATATCTGAGGTCAGTGACAAGCGCATCTGTGTGACCAGTGAAGTTCTCACCAGCATTAAGTGGATTAAAATGTGCACGTGGGAGAGACTATTTGCAAAAATAATTAAAGGTACAGAAAAGCTGGCTTTCTGCTCAGAGCCTGGGGAGGTCATGGTGGACCCATCCTCTCGCCTTCCAGGGATTTCTTTCAAGCTCTGGGGCTTGGTCTGTGCTCTTTGGGGAATGTTCTTGTGATTAATTTCAAAACCTTAAAATTTTTTTCCAGACTTCAGAAGAAAGGAGAGGAAGCACTTGGAGAAATTTGGGTTTATCCAGAGCCTGACAACTTCTTTCTTTTTCATAAGCCCCACCGTGTGCTCGGTCGTGATGTTCCTCATCCATATTGGCTTACGACTGAAACTCACAACTTCAGTAGTGCGTGTTTGGGGTGCTTGTTTCCTCTCCCATATTGATAGAGAGTTTTCTCCCATGTCCTTTTCCAGCCCGTGCTCCTGAAAGATCTGAAGTTTTTGCAAATGAATAATACAAGTTGATTTTGATTTTCCAGACTTTTAGAGTCTGAAGCTTCCTTCCATCTCAGTCCACTGGAGAAATTGACATCCCTTGGAAAGCAGCTGTGGGCAGGGGGATGACAGAGTCATCTGGGGGTGCAGGGGAAGTGGAATGTGTAGTTAAAGCCCAGATGACGCTGAGGTTGAAAATCTTAAAGTGAGGGGTTTCTCTGATTCCCAAAATAGGGCCCTGAAATTACACTTCAGAGAGGTCTGGCTTCTCCTGTCTTTCTCTTCATGGTCTGAATCTGGCCTTGGGAAGCAGCAGCTGCCCTTTCAGGGTTAGGAATTCAATTCTTGGAGGGGAAGAGGACAGGGTGCTGCTCTTAGAAAGGTTGGAATCCAGAGAGGCCAGGAGACCACACCAAAGCAAGAAGGGGAGCCTGCAACCAAGGTCTCCTTCGTGCTCTGGATGGCAGCCACCTTTGCTTGGCCCTGGCACACACCAGGAAAACACCCTGGCAAGTTTGTGGGTGGGAGGGGGACTGTGTAAGGAGAACTCTCGGTGAGACTTTAGGGTCATGCTGCACTTGTACCATGCAAGATTAGACCAAAGCATTCCTGCTCTGCTGGAGTTTAGATTAAGCTGGACAAAGAAGAGGGTGGAGATGGGGCATGAATGGCATGAATTGGAAAGTGCCCAGGGTTCATCCCGGAGGTCACATTCTGGGATCCTAAGAGCTGGAAGTGATTTGCTATAGTCAGGGAGGGTCTCTGGGGGAGAGAGAGGCATGGATTAGGCTTGAAGCTTAGGGAGATTTTGAATATTCTAAAAGAAAAGAGCATCTATGGCAAAGAATAGATATGATTTTGACGGCAATAGTAGTTCAAAGCCATGTTGCCAGTAGACAAAGCTCTCTCATTTGTGTTTTTTCAGGGCTTGTCAGCTAATCCTGTACCGACTTTAGGGTTTTGTGTACTCTGCCAATGGGGAAACTGCACTTGTGGTTGGGGGGACCTGCCCAAGTCACAGGGTTACCCAGTAGCTTATCTGCAAAAGCGATCAGGCCTTCACTTGGCAACTTTAAGATGAGCGCTGTTTCCCCTACTTATCCCAGTCTCCCCAAAATACCAACTTGGCCTCTGCCACGTGAAGGGCCTGCTGGTTGGAAGCTACAGGGTCTGGCTCTGTGGCTTGAGGCTGAGAGATGGGGTCTCCGGGGGTGAGGGGAACAGCAGGGCTGTGACCCTTACCGCCTCCTCTCTGCCCCATCCAGGTCTTCACCACTCTGGCCACCTTGAATTCCATGCAGCTGTCCGTGTTCTTAGCACCCTTTGCAATCAAAGGCCTCACGAATTCCAAGCCTGCCGCGGAGAGGTTCAAGGTGAGTGGTCAGAGGCCTGGCTGCGCAGCCCTTGGCGTGGCGTGCTCTTCTGCCTTCACCACCGTGAAGCTCCTCGCCCACGTGACCCCAGGCCAGGGCGGAGTCCAGCCTGGGCAGAGCGGGACCGTCTCACTCAGTGACCTCCGGAGCCCGATTGGTATGGGGCTGGGAAGACAGGTGAGTCAGGCCGGCGCCCAGACCCTGGGGAGATCTTAGGAGAGTGGGTCCAAACCACATCTCAGGCAGGTGGCCTGCAGACCCTGTCCAGGTTTGTGTAGAGTTACCCTGATGGTTTTGCTTTTTAAAAAATTATATCGAAGTCTTGGGCTCAATCTCAATACCTCCTCTAGAAATAAATAAATAAAAACCGAATTACCACCCTCCCCCCCCACACCCCTGCCAAAAAAATTATATCTGTTGCTGGCATTTGAAAACCTGGAAATTGTATCTATAAACTCTGATTTCTGGATTCTCATGTATAATCAGAAGATCTGGCAACATTGGCCCCACATCCTCCTGTGGCCACAGCAGCCAGAGCGGAGATAAGAGCCACCCCAGGTGAAGTCATGGCATTTAAGTGTGGTGTCCTGCGGCCTCCCACGGTGCTCCATCGCACCTCCAGAGCTGTATCTTATCACTTCTCATCTTAGCAGTGGTTTCCTTCACTTCTTGACATTTCTGGTCTTGCCCCTACAAGCATCTGAGTTGAAAAACTCAAATTGAAACCAATTTCTAAAGCATTTTAGAGTCATCTCACTTAAAGGCGTGCAGTCCCAAATCCGTCTCATTCATTTGCTCACTCATTTATTCATTAAAAAAAAAATGATTGCATACCTATGTCCAGCCAGAAACTGAGAATACTGCAGTGAGCTTGACCCAGAGGGTCCCTGCTCCCAGAGGATTACAATCTGGGATTTCAAAGAAGCAATTCACAAGTGAATTATGGGGGGAGGGTATAACTCAGTGGTAGAGTGTGTGCCCAGCACGCACAAGGTCCTGTTCCAGTGCTTCCACTAAAAGTAAATAAATAAAAACTTAATCCCCTCCCTTCCCAAAACCAAACAAAAAATCAAATTAAAAAAAAGTGAATTAATGTTCAAAGAAGATAAGATCAGTTCACATGAAGAGCTGTGGTGCCAATAAAGTGGAGTGATGTTTGAAAGCATGTGTCAGGGAGGGCTGGGGCTACGCTGGACTGGCTGGTCAGGGAAGGCCTCTCTGCCAAGGTGACTTTGGAGCTGAGTGAGGATGATAAGGCAGAGGGAACGGCTAGTGCAAAAGCCCTGAGGCTGGAACGAACTTGGCTTGTCTGAGTAACACAAGACAGTCCTTTCCTTACCAACAGCCCCAAGAGCTCCCCTAACTTCTCAGTCGCTGTCACTGGGGGCCCTGACGCCTCCTTCTCCCCATTGGTGCTCTAGTTCTGCCCCACTACCGCCACCCCTGCCCCGCCCTGCCCCGCCCTGCCCCATCCGGTCTGTGCCTGTTTCCACCTGCAGGGAGGGCAGAGATAAGGAAGTACAACCTGGGCTCAGAAGGGTGGGGAGGGATGTTGGCTGAAGGAATGACCAGAGAGACAGCTAGAGGGCGGGAAGGGGGTGGGATGGATGTAGTTACCATGGAGATGAGGAGGCAGGAATGGCAGGGGTCAGGGCAAAGATCTCGGAATCTGGGCTGCCTCTGACCCTGGGCTGATCTTGGACCCTCAAGATCAAGGGGGTGTGGTGGAGTGGTGGTGTGGGGTGGCAGGAAGGGAGCTATCACCTGGGGACAAGTACTTACTCTCCAAGTCCCCTCACATCAGGGCATCTTCCACTCTTCCTGCATCAGCCAGCTAACTTTTCTGTAGGCGTGTCGTGGAGACCCCCAGGCTGGAAGGGGAAGGAATGATCTTTAGGGCTGGATTTCTTCTTTCTCCTCTGTGTTCCCTGGGGCAGTAACCCAACTCTCAGTCCCCTGTGCCCTTTGGCTCCTGAACGCTGAGGAGCCAGCTTTCCAGGGCAGGGAGAAGCCTGCCAGCCCTCAGGGAGGCTGCCTTCTTGCAGGTGCCCACAGGTAGGAGGTGAGCTGGCTGCTGGGGGCTGCTGAGGCTGCCCTCGGGGGCTCCAGACAAGGTCCCCGAGTGGGCACTCCAGATCACAGCTTCCTTTGTGCTACTTATTAAAAAAAAAACAAGTGAAAAATCACTGAATGGCGTAAAGTTAGATTGAGAATTTACTTAGAGCATTTGGGGGTCAAAGACTCCCTGTTTTTGTTCCCCATAAACCAGTTTATTGGTGTCGATTCACACCCAGATCTGTGTGCTTGTCACACTAACACATTAAGCCAGCATGATAATTTTTTTTTTAAGCACAGGAATGAAAGCCTCCACGTTTGGAACAGTGGTTCCCAAGGAGAGAGCTTGGAAAGCGAGGAGGGCTTTGTCCACACCAAGCAGGGAGATGAGATGGGGAAGGACCCATCGATAGGTGAAAGTTACGGCTCTCAGGTTCAGCAGTGGGCGCACGGATACTCACCATGTTACGGAAAATAGCTCAACAAGTAACTGCCAAACTAACTAAAACAAAATAAAGAGGGCCATGCAATGCCCCCTGATGACCGTATGCCTTGACCCAAATGTTATAATTTATCATATTCAATATACCTGAGGTCCAATTAGAAAAAAAAGGCCACTTTTTTGCCTTTTGAAAGCAGCTTTTTTGTTTTGCTTTTGTAAAAGGCTATGTACTCATTGTAAAAATTTCGGACAATGCGAAAAGATAGAGAATAAAAATCACTCAGCACTTATTACCTAGAGATAAAACCAAATGTCCAAAATGTCCGTAAGTGTCTTTCTAGATCTCTTTCTAAACGTATCTCCAGGTGGAGACATGTGAGCACAATTTGATCAATGCAGTAACACTTCCCACCCACTCTTTTTTAAAATATATTTTTATTGAAGTATAGTCAGTTTACAATGTTGTGTCAATTTCTGGTGTACAGCACAATGCTTCAGTCATATAGGAACATACATATATTTGTTTTCATATTCTTTTTAACCATAACTTACTACAAGATATTGGATATAGTTCCCTGTGTTATACAGTAGAAACTTTTCTTTACCTATTTTATATATAGAATATGCAAGTCTCAAACTCCCAATTTATCCCTTTTTTAAAAATTCAAATTAAAAAAAATTTTATTGAACTATAGTCAGTTTACAGTGTTTTATCAATTTCTGGTGTACAGCATAATGTTTCAGTCATACATGTACATACATGTATTCTTTATCATTATAGGTTACTATAAGATATTGAATATAGTTCCCTGTCCTTTATAGTATGAACTTGCTGTTTATCTATTTTATATATATGAGCCCACCTTTTGAAATAGTAGAATTCATGTAGTTCAACTTCTGTTTTTTTATAGACAGGGGGATGGAGACACAGAGAGAAGTGACCTGCTGATAGTCACATTTTGAAATATATGACCTGAAACAGCATCTCCCACGGAGCGGTGCACAGACAGACCTTTTTATTTTTAATAGTTTTAAATGAAATTTAATGAGAAAGACCATACATCAGTACTATGATTTGACAGCTGTTTTCACTTAAGATGATGCTAATGTAGGTTATATCCTTAGTCTACGTAAAATAAAACGAAAAATAACTCATAGTGTAGGTAGAATACAGCCATGAAAGAGTGCTGGTAGTCTGAGATTTGGAAAACTTTGATGTAGACCTAAAAAAAATTTTTTTTAAGTATATTTGTTTAGGGGGGAGGTAATTAGGTTTATTTATTTATTTGTTTATTTATTTACTGTTTTTGTTTATGTATTTGTTTAGGGGGAGGTAATTAGGTTTGTTTGTTTGTTTGTTTGTTTATTTATTATTATTTTTAATGGAAGTACTGGGAATTGAACCCAGGACCTCATGCATGCTAAGTGCACAATCTACCACTGAGCAATACCTTCCCCCTCCGATGTAGAATTTTTGACAGCAAAAACTAGCCTCTTCCAGTTGATGGTGGCTCTTCAGACTCTCATGGTTCATTAGAAGTTCATAAAAGGTTCATATGAGACCACAGGCAGGCCAGTAAAATGGGTACGTGTTCCTAGCGGACTAAAGAACTGAATCCTCCTCCCTCTCTTTCCTTTGTTTCTGTCCAGAAATTTTTCCTCCAGGAGAGCCCTGACTTCTATGTGCAGACATTGAAGGACCCCAGCAAAACACTGGTTATGGAGGAGGCCACCTTGTCGTGGAGAAAGACCTGCCCTGGGATTGTCAACGGAGCCTTGGAGCTGGAGAACGGACACACGCCTGAGGCGCTGACCCAGCCTCAGCCACCTCTAGGTGCTTTCAAGCCAGAGGACAAAGGGGACGGCTGGGCCCCAGAGTTGCACAAGATAAACCTGGTGGTGTCAAAGGTAGCCTCGTCCAGGCCATGCATGTCGGCTGCCTGCCAGACTGTTGGGGCCTGAGGTTGGGACATCAGCCCAATGCCCCACTAGTTCCTTGGCTAGAAACTGCCCTCTCCAAGATGTCCCTTTGAAATACAAAATTTCCATGGAGGGTGAATAGGAAGTCTTTCATATTTAAGTGTGACTCAACCGATCATCTAAACTTGTTTTGTAATAACATGACCCAGAGGGGCATGCTGTATGTGTGCTGGTATTTGGAAGGACCAAGGACAAGGGAAGGAGAGGGGAAGGCGACTAAACTAACATGCATTAAGTTCCTAGTGTGTGCCAAACACTGTCATGCATGTTTCAACCTCGTTATTCTGTGAACTCACATCATCCGGCTTCTCTGTAAGAGCTGGCTTCCCTGCTCTGTCCACATCTAGTCTCTTCTCTAGTATCTATTAATATCTAGCAAGATATCATATATATCAATGTCTAATAATAAGACACAGGATGTAGACATTGATTATATCTAATGATGGTTATATATAAAATAGATATTAGTATCTAATAGTAATCAATATTAATACTGATTGTTAATAATATGTGATATCAATAGATATTAGTATCTAATATCCACTATCTACTTCTGCTTTCTCCCTTGGTGATCACCTGCAGTCCATCAGCTTTAGTTTTACAGCTTTATTTCCATCTTGATGCTATTATCTCTAGCTTTCAAGTCTCTGAGGTCCAGACTCAACTGTCTATTTAATACCTCCTTTTCAATGCCTACCAAACATTTCAAACAAGACAAGACTGAAAAAGAACCCATTGCCCACATCTTCCCCATCTCAGGAGATGGCATCACCATCTTTCCAGTGGTCGAGGACCTAGAAGTCAAACCTGATTCTTTTCCTCTCCTCCCACTAATCCAGTCCATCAGCGAAGCCTGTCAGCTCTACTTCAATATCTCTCCTGGACCCACCCACCTCTCACTGGAGCCCTAACCCCAGCCACCATCACGCCTTATCCAGCTCCTCTAAGAGCCTCCTTACCAGCCTCTCCACTTCCACTTTTACCCTCTTACAATCCGTTACACACAGTGGACAGAGAGATCTTTTTAAAACAGACCGCTTCAAGTCACTCTCCTGCTTAAAACCTTCACTGACTTTCCACTGCACTTAGGATAGAGTCTAGGTTTCCCTGAGCACCCTGTCCACATCTGACCTCTGACGTCTTCTCCCATTCATTCCCTCCACACCCAGCTATTCTAGCCAACCTTGGTCTTGTCTCAGGACCTTTGCACTTGCTGTTCCCATCATGTGGAACCTCTAGATCCTCCTTCTTGTCATTCAGGTCTCAGCTGCAATGACACATGTTTGTAAGAAGCCTTCTCTGGCCAACCCTTCCAACATGACTGTAACCTCCAACTGTCTGTCATAGTAGCCAGTTTCATTTTACTTATGTCACATATCTCCTTCTGATATTATTTGTTTTCTTATTTATTCCATGATCTGTCTCTCCTCTCTAGAAATGTCAGCTTAATGGGAGTTCTTTTCTTCATTACTTGGTGTACAGAAGAGACTCAAATGACTATCTGATGGATGAATGAATGAATGAACGAATATATGTTGAATTCTGTGAGGCTGGTTTCATTACCCCCATTTTACAGATGAAGACACCAAGGCACAAGGAGTCTAAGTGACTTGCTCAGGATCACAGAGTAGCATAGATGCAGACCTGGCATTTGGGTTTCTTGCCCGAGAGGACCATGTGTCCATGCGACTTCCTTCCTTTGAGCTTGTCCCATCCCACCTGTAGAGACCAATGTCAGAGCTCATCTGGAGCTTTGTTTGTCTGAGGGGCCTTGGGAGTGTGTGTGGGTATTTTGTTTTCTGTTTGTCATTTTGTGTTCAAACACAGACCCGCCCTGGGCGAGTCATCTGTCCCAATGCCTGTCTGTCCTCTTTGGCTTTGCAGGGGACCATGCTAGGGGTCTGTGGCAAAATGGGAAGTGGCAAGAGCAGCCTGTTGTCAGCCATCCTGGGGGAGGTGAGTGTCTTGGGACCCTTGCACATCCACCCTTGGGCAGACCAGGCGCTCCCAATCTCCAGTTCCCCAAGGAAGTCACATCACCACTTTCTTCCCCGATGGGGTCTCAACCAACAGAGTTTTTACGTATTGAAAACAGTTGAGCACACACCGTGGTGGTGGTGGGGTGAGTTATGAATGTGCTTCCTTCTCCCCTCTGGCTGGGAGTATTGCCTGTCCAGCACCTGGAGGTCTGGCCTCATCCGTCTCTGCTTTCCCCACTCTGTGCTGTCATCAGCCAGCTACCAGGTGATGATCTCAAAGTTTAATATGATAATAAAAATCATCTCGTGAAGCCAAATTCAGAGTGGGACATGTGTCCCTTGTGAGGAAGCATCGGGAGTGAAACGTGGAGGGAGAAAGAAGGAGTGGGAGGGAGGGAGGGGATGAGGAGAGGAGGCCCTCGGATGGGATGGGACAGTCTCATTCGCACCCCAGCAGCAGAATTCACATCCTGCTGGGCGCCCCTGCCTTTGAGATCTGAACCTCCAACTGCATGGCCTGTGCATGTTCTTGAGGTCTGCTTTGTCTGCAGCTGTGCAGACATGCGGCACAGCCCCACCCTTTCTCTAGTTCCCCCTCAAAATCAAGCCCACTCCCCCCAAACATTTGAGGTCATATTGCACAGCTCTTAGGGAACACCACCATAAAATGGCTATAACATCTGGTATATGTGTATGGTCACCTCCCCATGGGGGTCTTGCCAGCCCTTCCCCACTCAGCCTCAGCCTCACCCAGTCCTGGGGCTCCTCTCTTTTCTCCTCCCTTCTTTCTCCGCCGTCTCTCCTACCTGCATGGTTGGGAGAATTCGCAGGTATCCATCCTTTACTGTGTTCCCCTCTCAGCTCTGCCTCCTGAGTGCCCACCACCACACTCATCACCTCCTTGGAATGTGGTCAAGTTGTCCACAGCAATTGTCTCCTAATACACCCATCTGATGGCTCATTTGTTTGTCCTCCACATGTGATGGCCTTTCCCCGACTTCTTTACAGCTGAGAAGAAGACTTCATTTTTTTTAATAGTAAAAATAGTTTGCATAGTACTTGCATGCCAGGCCCTGTGCTCAGTGCTTCCCATTTTTCCCTTCAACCTAAAAACAATCCCCTGAGGAAGGCACAGACATGAAGGTCAGTTTACAGATGAGTAAATGAGGTTGAGAGAAGTGACTTGCCCATGGTGGCCAGCAGGTGAGGGGTGGAGACAGGGCTGACACCCAGTTGGCACTTGCTTCTCATCACAGCTACGTTTCCCGTTTCCTGGCAGTTTCCCTTCAAGGCCACCTTTTTCCGTGGCCAGAGGCTTGTCAGTTTCCTCTTCGAATGAACCAATCGCTTGCCTTCCAATAAAGGAAAACAAAATGATATCATTTTAAAGTTTTGTTCTTATTAATCAAAGCCTGGCTTCACATCAGAAGTAGGAAGTGCAGGATGAGAAGGAGGAAGAAGCACAGGATGATGAGGTCCTGTGCTTGGGGTCATGGGCATAAGAATTATGGTCTTGATTGTTTTTAATGTATGCTTTTAAATTTATCTATGGCAGGGAGGGAACTAGCTCAGTGGTAGAGCACGTGCTTAGGCTGCACGAGGTGCGAAGTTCTGGATTCAATCCCCAGTATCTCCATTAAAATTTTTTTTAATAAAATAAAATTAACATATCATATAGAAAAGCAGGGAGACCACTAAAGACCCCTATACCCACCACTGAGATTCAACAGTTGATAACATTTGCATATTTGCCACATTTATGTAGAAACATATTTTGTAGAATTTGAAATTACAGAGATCATGACACCTTCCCCAATAAATACTTCATCATGCTGTCTGAAAAATAAGGGTTTTTCTACCTCATCACAGTGATGTTATCATGCCTAACAAATTAGTAATAATTCTGTGATATCTAGAGATGGTCAGAGATGGCCTGGAACTTTCCATCTCACAGTGAAGAGTAGGAAGGTGCTGCTTGCTCGGGGTTGGGGCTGGGGAAATAGAGAAGAAACAAAGTGTGGGGTGTTCTTCCTTGCAAACCTGGGATTCAATTGCAGCAGGAACAAGCCTGGCTCAGCTCCAACCACTGCCCCTGTTCTCAGGGCCTTTCCTCAGCTCACTGGTGGGCCTGGCAGGACCAGGTTAAGATCCCATTTACACTGGGGAGCCCCCAGGCTGCTGGGGCACACTGGGGCCACAGGCACTGCGGCTACTGAGCCAGGCAGGGCCGGTCCCAGGTCCCCTGGTCCTGAGGCTGGACTCCTTCTGCGGCAGATGCACTTGCTGGAGGGCTCGGTGGGGGTACACGGAAGCCTGGCCTACGTCCCCCAGCAGGCCTGGATCATCGCGGGGAGCATCCGGGAGAACATCCTTTTGGGAAGCCAGTATGATGAGGCCCGGTAAGCTTCCAGGAGGGGCAGGGCTGGACGTGGGGGGTGTGTCCTGTTTGGGGAGGGACCTCTAGCTGACTTGGCAACAGCTGACGCGGTGTGCTGTTGACAAAAATAATCGATAAACAACCAATGAGAAGAATAGAGAAGTGTTTTATGGGAGCTACACCGAGGACTAGCCCGCGAGCCTGCTTCCCAGATGACTGAGAAACTGCTCCAGAGAAGCAGGGTTTTCAGCAGTTTTATATCTTGTCAGCACAGACACCATTAAACAAGTCCGGGATACACTTCTTTGAGGTTTCAGAAAAACAGACTAGCACATACACTAGGCCCTTGGCACCTACCTGGGAAAGGGTCTTATCGAGGGAGGGCCAGCATTGGTGCCCCAGGAAGAGGGGCGTTTCATCTTTATTTTTAACACAGACATTCTTTACTTCTGGTCAGTGTGCCCTTTTCTTTCATAATTAACGTGGATGTACAATGAATGTTTGACAGGCCACAAACAGGCTGTTCTAGTGAGCATCAAATTCAAGTTAACTCATCTATAAGCCAGAATGACTTTCCCAGATCTCAATGTGTGAACATTTCTTTTATCAGTGCTCACTTGTATGCATCACCGAATTTCCTTCTTGCTGGGAAAGAAAGATTATTATCATATCCATTTTCCAGACAAGTCAGCTAAGGCCTGAAAAGGTTAAATAATTTGCCCAAAGTCACACAGCTGGTAGAATATGATAGACAGAATTTGAACCCAGTTGCTTTCAGAAACTTCACACTTAACTGTGATGCTCTACTGGCTCAAAATAACCCTCCCCTTTCAAAAACATTCCTTTAAAACTTCATTTGTATGAATTAATTCCTGACCCCTAAATTAAGAGGTAAAACAAATGAAGTGATGAGGTTGTGCAACGTAGGGGACCGGAGTCTGAGTTTGGGTTCCTGGCCCAATGCCCGCCTCCCATGCACATCCCTGCTTGCCCTTTGCAGCCTCTCCCTCCCAGGGTCCTGGAGGGAAACTTGCCTGAGACATGCACTTGGAAGCCATGAGTGAAGTCTGTGCAGTGGAGGGTTCAGGAAAACTGCCCTGAATGCTACAGCTGTGCTTCCAACTCTGGTGGACTCCGGCCTCCTTTGACTCTTTACATGATTTTGCAATGGGCCCCCAGTAACAATGCTTAAAGGCACAGCTATGTGGGTGTATAAACTAGTCCTCTCTGGCCGGCTGTCCTGTGGGTTCTTTGATATCAGGTCCTCTACCAACTCATAAGCCCTCTGCTTGCCCAGCCCCCACCTCCGCTGCTTCTCTTCCCAAATTCCCAGTTCCGCTTTGTGGCATCACCCCCATCCTGCACCCCTGTGAGCCTGACGCCTTCCCTTCTTACCTCCCACATCTAATTTGTCAGCAACTCTGGACGACTCAGCCACCTAAACAGCTCTTGTTTTTCCCTTCTCTTCTCCATCTCTGCTGCTAGTGCTGGTTCGTGACCTCCTGCCTGAACTGTTCCTACTGCCCCTGCCCTTGGCTCCCTGTCTCCAGTCTTTGGTCTGTTCCACTCTGTATCCCGCCTCCAGGGCAATCGTCCAAAAAGACGTCTTGTCACTGCTTAGCTTTCAGACGGATACCACTAAAAGGGTAGTTTTGAAATATCTGCTGAAGATAAAAATGCTCCAACTTTTGACTTAGAAAATCCACTGTCAGGCATTGAATGCATAGACAGTGTCACCCACAAACACCGATCCATGTACAAGAATATTTGTGTCGCATTGTTCATAGTAGCAAAAGACTAGGAACAACTCAAACGTCCAGCACTAGGGCACTGGTTAAATGATTTGTGGTGCATCCATATGATGGAATACAGTGGTGCCATTAACACAGTGTAAATCTCTATATGCTGCACACATACATATGTCACTAGATTATTTCTGAATAAATAAACTCTGTTGGTGGCTGCTTCTGAGGAAAGCAACTGAGGGTCAAAGATGTGAGGGAGACTCACTTTCCACTGTTTCTTCTTTTTGTTCTGTTCAAATATTTACCAAGTGCATTCATTGGATTGGAAGAAATGAAGGGAGGAAGGAACTGAAAAAAGCCTCCTGTAGCTTCCCATTAAATGCAGGATCAAGGCTAAATTTCTTACCATGGAATACAAGACCATTCCCTACCAAGCTTGGGAAGGCTGGAGGGCCTGCGGCCGGGCCACCCGTCTCTTTAGCTCTCTGTCCTTCCAGGTACCTCCGGGTGCTCCACTGCTGCTCCCTGCACCGTGACCTGGAAATCCTGCCCTTTGGAGACATGACAGAGGTGAGTGAGAGGCGAGCACCCCACCAGCTCTGCTGTGACTGTTTCTTTGTCATGGTGTTCTGGGGTCCCCAGCCCATCTCCCTGGGTAGGTAGAGGAGGGACCCCAGCTCCTCCTTCCTAGAGCAGCTCAAGTTAGCTTTGCAGATTCTGCCTCAGAGCGTCTCCCACCGAGGGAGGGAAGTTGGGGGTCATCTGACCTTGGGAGCTGACAAAGAGACTATCTTACCCCATGAGGATGGGGGGTGACCTCAAACTCCTTCTGAAGCAAGAGTGGAGACTCTCTGAAGATAAGAAACCTTCCATCCAACCCCTGGGCCCCATCCACCCACCCTGCCCCTCTCTGGCCATGTCGATAGGAGTGGTAGCTGTGGCCCCACAGTGGCAATTTGAGTTCTGACTGTTACATGTTCCTGATAACTCGCCTTCTTTCATGGCTGTAGCCACCCTTAATCCACACAAGACCTTTGTTAAGATCAAAGCAGTACTGTTGTCTTGATTTTATCATCGAACACTAGCCCAGTAATCAGTAAGGAACACCTGCTCTATTCACGGCACTCCTCTAGCAACTTGAATGCACTGTCTTGGGTGAGCCTCAGATAACCCTAGGAGGCCAGTTCTTTTGTCATCCTTCCTTTAAAGATGGGAGTGTACACCCTTGAGGGCAGAGCGCGCAGTTGTCTTGTTCAGGGTCGTGTCTTCAGTAGGAAGTACATGGTCTGGTCTGGAAAGTGCATCAGTAACAGTACTGACCTCGTCAGGGTGATGTGAGGTTTAGGGGAGGTGACGCATACAAAGTGCTTTGAATAGTGCCCGGTGTCAAGCAGGTGTAGCTCTCATTAAAGGAACACAGTAGGCATTTATTAAGTCTCTGCTGAGTGAGCGACTAAGTCGGGAAGCTGAGCTTTGCCCAGGCCAAGCTTATCCATGGTCACATGGTGGTGAGCTGGAGGCAGAGCAGTGACAAGAGGTCACCCTGCTGCTCTTTCAACTCTGCTTCCTCTCTGCAGGGAGGAACCCGGGTAGGACTTAGCCCCCAGCTGCCTTGTCCCCAGAGCCTGACTGAGGGGTGGGCCAGCTGGCAGCTGCCGGGGGTGCTAATCTGCTAGGCGACCCCAGACACGCTGCCCAGTAACTCTGTTTTTCCCCCCTGACTCCTGACATAAGGGGTGTCGTATAAGGGGGCCTTTCCCACGGCGGCCACGGCAGGGCTAGCCCAGCCATCACAGCCCTGCCCTGTCAAGTAGCTGCACATGGTACACATGGTCTTAGGTGACAGCGCATAACCCAGGCCCATGGTCTCGCCAGCAGATAGGGACAGTCACTGGAGATTTAAAACCTGAATGAGATGTAAGAAGGTGCTGTTTTGGGGGAATAAGTAATTTATTTTATGAACTAAATTGTTAAAAGTGTAATATGTCTCCTGAGAAACTGACAGATTGAGAAAAATTGTATCAAATTGTGAATTACAAATTGTATTAGTGGAAAATCAGTTTTTCATATCCTACTGAGCAGATTTTGAAAAATATTTTTGAAATGTCAAGGGTGCCAAGTCATTAGGGGTCCAGGAGCGTGTTCTCGGCGGGGTTCGGTCTGTCCATCTGCCCACCTGGCTGGAGTGAGCACACCTGGCTGGGCTCACCCTCCAGACCTGGTGCCTTTGGCTTCCTGTCCACAGATCGGGGAGCGGGGCCTCAACCTCTCTGGGGGGCAGAAGCAGAGGATCAGCCTGGCCCGGGCCGTCTACTCTGACCACGAGCTGTACCTGCTGGATGACCCCCTGTCGGCCGTGGACGTCCACGTGGGGAAGCACATCTTTGAGGAGTGTATTAAGAAGGCGCTCAGGGGGAAGACCGTCGTCCTGGTGACCCACCAGCTGCAGGTAACTGCCCTTCCCGGGCTCTGGACATGGTTGACGGAGCAGGCAGCTCCTCCAGCCTCTGCCTCTCCAGTGTGATTCAGTAACTGCCCCACTGCAGCCGCCCCTTCCGCTCAGACCTACCCAGGGATTCAGGGACTGTTGTGAAGCAAGCACTTGATTTCCTCTGCTTTCCATGTGGAAAATATAGGCTGGTAAAAACTTAGAGCAAATTTTAAGGTCTCCTGCATCTTCAAAATCGTAAGGGTGGGCCACTGCTTTTGAAGTTACAAAAAAATTTAAATGCAAACAAACAAAAAAATAACACATTCTCTTAGAGAAGAAACCTTCCCCAAGTCTCCCCTTTTTCCGTCAAGTGCACACTGTGTCTGCTGCTGCCTCCCACGGGCCCTTCTCCTTAGATGGCTTCATGCTTGCTTTTGGCCTCAAGACCCTATTATTATTTCTCCTTCTTCTTCTATTTTGGCTTTACTTTTTCTTTTTTTTTTTGGTATAAAATATTTAAGACATAAAAATGGGCTAGAAAATAGTCTAACGAAAGCCCACACATCTGCCACCCAGATGACACGGTCCCACATCGATGGCCCTCGGATTACATTCCATTTCCGCCCTCCTGCCTCCCTCACTTTGCTGTTCATTGTTCCCTTTTAAAACATATGTGTGGCTCTCCAGACAGGAGCAAGTGCCCTTTTGCACATTTTAAGACTTTATATAATTGATATTTTACTTTGCGTATTCTTCGGTAATTTGCTTTTCTGCTCAACATTATATTTTCAAGAGCTTCCATGTTGATACGTGGAATGTCATTTCATTGTCACTGGTCTACTGTTCCAATATCTGAATATTCCGGAATTTATTTCTCCAGGATGGACAGTTAGGTTGTTTCACAGTTTTCACTTTTACCAAAAAAATGCTCCAGTGCACATCCTTCTGTCTGTGTTTTGATGCACATGTCTGAGAGGTCTTTTCTTAGGGTAGCGTTTTAGGAGTGAATTGGCTGGTTCATAACTCTTCAAAAATCTTTAATTTTACTAGATACTGTCAGCTTGTTTTCCAAAGTAGTACCAATCTACAGCCCCCCAGCCCCAGTTTTATACGGGTTCCCTTTACCTCCAGTCATCACCGACACTTGGGGTTGTCCAGTGTTCACATTTTTACCAGACTGGCGGGATAAAACATTGTATCATGATTTAAATTTGTGTCTTTCCTTTGAATAGTGAGGTAAAAACATCTTTTTGTATGTTTACTGAAGACTTTATTTCTTCTGACTTTTCAGTATTTAGAGTTCTGTGATCAGATCATTTTGCTAGAAGATGGGAAAATCTGTGAAAAAGGAACTCACAGTGAGTTAATACAGAACCAGGGGCAATATGCCCAGCTCATCCGGAAGATGAAAGCGGAGGCCACACAGGTGATTTCCGCCCCGTCCCTTGCTCACTCCTGATGGGGAGGGGCACCCCTGCATTCCCGGCATGTGCTCTCTCCCCAGGGCACGCTGCTGGGCGTAGCTAAGGCAGCCGAAGAGTCTCAGGTGGAAGGTCAGGCCCAGACCACTTGCCAGGAAGAGCCTCTCAATGAAAATGCTGGTAATGATGCCGGGAATAGGATAAGAACCTCTTCCGGCCTGCCTGCCTGACCTCCAGAGGCCCTGACCTTTCCCCCTGCACCCTAGACCGGACCATGTCCTCACCAAACAGGATCCCAGACATTACACATACAGGTTACAGATCCCAGTAGTTGACCAGACCATGTTCTCGCCAAACAGGATCCCAAACATTACACATACAGATTAAAGATCCTATACCCACAGGGTATGGAGGCCTGAAGCATCCAGGAAGTGAGTGTTGTTGGGGGAACAGCTGAGGGTGTGCAGAGGCAGAGACAGGATGGGGATAGTTTTGGCCACGAGTGGCTCAAATGTAAAACTTTTCAAGGCATTGGGACATTCATTCATTATACATTTGTTGACAGCAAATGTATTGGAAATCAGAAATGATCTAGGCCCAGTCTTGGACATCCAGAAGCTTGTGGCTTTGCTCTGTTCTGAGACAGAGTAGCAGAACAGAAAGGCTTCCATTTCTGAAGTAAGACAAATTCTGGATTTGAATTCCAGCTCTGCTGTGCACAAAGCTGTGTGAGCTTGGCCAAGCAACTTAAACTCTCTGAGCCCTCATTGGCAAAAGTGGAGATAACAGTGCTTACTTTGCAGGGTTGTAGTGGAGATTAGATAGGGTCAGGTGGAGGGAAGCCCTCAGCACAGGTTCCTGTCACCAGTAGAATCTTCAGCTGCAGAGATCAGAAACTGATTTGGGCAGAAAAATAATTTATTGGCAGGAAAGAGTGTAGATGACAGAATGAAAGGAAAAGTTGAAGAACCAGGCCTCAGCAATTTTGGGGTCTAAGTAGCGGGAACAGGTGCAGAATCCTTTTGAAGAAAACCTACTCCAGGGAAAGGGAGGGTATAGCTCAATGGCAAGAGTGCATGCCTAGCATGCGCAGGGTCCTGGGTTCAATCCCCAGTACTTCCATTAAAAAATAAAACAAATAAGCTTAATTACCTGTCCCCAACAAAATTTAAATAAAATAAAAATAAATAAATTTAAAAAAACCCTACTCCAATTGTTTTCCATTCTGGTATAATTCCCCTAAAGAGTCAAATTCCATAAGGCAAGCCCTCTTCCCTAGGAAAAACTGGGGTGTTGCTATTAGAGGAAGGAAGAGTGTCAGGCAGAAACAACAGGCATCCCCTACAGTGCTGTTTCCTGTTATTGTTGTGGTTGTGATTGTCATCAGCACCATCTACTGATATCTCTAGATACTGGTCCCTCTGCTCTGCTCTAGGCCAAAAGTCTGCCGGGGCTGGTGTCACAACTGTTTCTTGAGGAGTTGTCAGATGAGGAAACAGAGAGGTTAAGTGGTTTGCCTGAAGTTGCACAGTATTGTGATGACAATTCTTGAACCCAGGTTTTCTGGCCCCAAGTCATTGCTTTCTTCATTTTCTCTTGCCATCTTTCTCTACCCATCAAGATCTTGAGAACCCTAGGCCCTCCAGAGTTTATGAATGGCTAGGGATAGACCCCCTTTCTAGACTCTGGAATCCAGGCAAAGGTTACCTTCAGTAGTCTTCCATGGAAAATCTGCTGGTTTGAGTCAGACTTGGGTGAGGCACTGGGTGGAAGCCAGGGCAGAGGGCTTTGCAAGGCTCCTTTTGACCTGGGAAGGAGATACAGGAGATTGGGAGGCATACTGTTTCATTCTTCTTTTCCCTGAGCCAGGGCTGGAAAATCAGCTCACCAGGAAGGAGAAGATGGAAGAAGGGTCCCTGAAATGGAGTGTCTACCACCACTACATCCAGGCAGCCGGAGGTATGGTGAGGCCAGCTGCTCCAGGCCAGGCCAGGACCCTCTCTCAGACCAGCCCTACCCCTGCAAGGTCTTGTGAGGCAGAGGGGTGCAGAAAAGTCATGCCATTCATGAGTTTAACATGCACAGTTTCATCCAACAGTACTCAGTTATGGTAACCCTACCACCATAGTCAATGCTGCAAGTTAGGTTTTCATGGGTACTTGTACTAAAAGGTACCTGGCATTAAAAAAAATCAAATATGGTGAGACATACAACATGTAAATTATTTTCACCAAGGGAAACATTTATACTCACAGATCCCTTGAAATAGGCATGGCAAGCCATGCAGAGCCACATGGGAAACACCAGGGTCCATCAGGAGGCAAAAGGGGGAGAAGGGAGACCATGCTTCAGAGACTTTATTGGGTCTTTTTGTGGGAAGAATTGGGGGAAGCAGGATAGGGGTGCTGAGTAAGCTTGGGGTTGGATGGTTTGAATGATTTTGGGGGGCTCTGGGCTATAGCGGTGGTCCTAGTTGTCTAATACTTGGTCTTGGGGTAATTTGGGCAGGAGGAATATTGGTTTGATGAAAAGACGTGGTTGGGAGTGTGAGCTTTGGACTGGTTGGTTTATATATCAAAGATGTGCCCACAGGGAGTCATTTGCTGTCTCTAGGAATTAGCTAGCCCTAAGAGGAGCAGGCTTTCCATGATGAAGACCCCAAAGGACACCTCAGTAAGAATACAGAAAGTAAGAAAATATAGTCCATATATTTTCTTGAAATAAAGAGTGCTAACAGTCCTCTTTATTTCAGTGTTTTTCAAACTGCAGGTCCTTACCCACTGGTGGGTTCTGAAATCAATTGAGTGAATTGTAAGTATCAATGAGAATAGAAATGAGAATAGAATAGAAAATATTTGCATGCATTGCAAAGGTAACATTGGTGAAGCTTTCATTTTGGTATGTATTAAACTGTATTTCTGAAGGTGGATGGTGATTAGAAGTTTCCTTTTATTAAATGGTGAACACTACCAAATCCACACGCATATAACTGTACAATGGTGTACACACAAAACCAAGTACATGATCCTGTACTTTTTGAGTAATTTAAATTTTGAGAGTCACTGTGACTCCACATCAGCTCTTTACTCTTCACTGACTTTGGATCCTAACCCCGGGCCAGATGTGTCTTCTCTCTAGCTGTCTAGGGGATGAAAAGGTAGACTGTGCAGAGGAGATCGCCACTCCCACCATCCCCACCATGGGCATCCCTGTAGGGCCCGGCCAGTGCAAGGGAACAGCAAATATTTGTGAACTGCATGAATGAATCAAGAAAACAATTGATGGGTATTTACAAAGTACCTATTGTGGATCAGGCTCTGTGCCAACCTCTGGAGGGGTGGGTGTATAGAATCTAAGAGCCCACCCTGGAATCTGGCTGGAGAATGATAACACGTGTGTCCAGTAGCAGCGAGAGACATCCCTCTGACCAGGTATAGTCTCGGATGCCATCAAAGAGAGGTGGTCCTTGAGTAGAGCTTAAGGAAGGGTGGAATTCAGGAAAAGGAATGTGGGCATGGGACTGGGTCGGTGGACAGAGTGCTGGTGCAAGAGGTAGATGCTAAAGGAGGGGCTATACCCTGGGTTTTCCCATCCTTGGCTTCACCACTCACCCACTCTGTGACTGTGCGCAAGTTACATCCTCTCTTGGAGACTCAGTGGATGGGAATAGGAATTCCAAATTCAGAAATAATGCATATATTTAGTACTATGCCTGGCACATGGTACACAGTAGTACATACCACGTAAAAAGGAGCTGTTGTTATTTTGAACATTGAACCCTCAGGACCTGCGTAAGGGGAACTGACCTCTAGAAGACTGCTTCTATACCAGGCACTGGGCTGGGTGCTTGACACACATTATCTCGTATCATCCTCAGAGCGGCCCCATGAGTCTGGCAGGACTACTATGACTATTTCATAGGCAAGGAGGTGGCGTGTCACTGACATTTGGTACCTTGCCCAGGCTCACATCGCTTTTAAGTAGTAGAGCTAGGGTATGAACCCAGGGCTTTCTAACCTCGGAACCCAGCTCTTTCCAATCGTCTAAGGTGTCCAAAATGGATAGGGGTCAGGGAGATCCAAGGGCCTGGGATGGCCGTGCACCTTCTTATGGCACCTGTGTGTTACCCCCTTCTCCCTCCCCAGGTTACCTGGTCTCTGCCATGGTTTTCCTTCTCTCAGTGGTGATGATCTTCCTCGTAATGTTCAGCATGTGGTGGTTGAGCCATTGGTTGGAGCAGGGCTCAGGGGTGAGTGCCATGGGGGACTGGAGTGCATTTCTGTGGGCTTGTGTGGAGTTGGGTTGCTTCTTACTCCTCAGGGCCCCTCAAGCACGGGTTAGGGAAGCCCATGGCAAGCCCAGTGCCTGCCCTTGCCAAGTGGACAAATGGAGCTCTAGAGGGAACCAGAACTCTGGGGCTCCCTCCCATCTGGCCACCTGTGTTCACAGAGTGGCCACCTAGGCAGTCTCGCTGGAGCAAAACCAAGAGGTTTCTGTCCCCAGACAGCTCCCCAAGAATGCTTTGCAGTCCACCTAAGTGACTTTCCTTCAGCTGGAGTTTTGCCTCCTTGTTCTGTATTACTTAAAATAAGATTTCATCTCCCCTGTGGGTGGCTGGGAGGCCACAGCAAAGATGCACATGGCCGGACGTTAGTTAGAACAGGGAAAACAAGGTTTTATTTAGTCACTCCTGCCAGTGGTGAAACAGCTGAGCTCCATTCTGATTTGTGCAAGAGGGGATCTGGGCTTTTCAAAGGGCGAATGAGGGAGGAGGGAAAGCGGGGCCCCAGTAGCTCAGAGAAGTGAAACAGTACAGAAGGCTGGTAAGCATCAAGGCCATTAGGCCCGCTGTGTCTGCGGCCAGCGGGCGGTCCATCCTCCCAGAGAGACTGGGAGACCGGGGCCCTGCCCTTCCTGATGATATTTCAAAGGAATGGTTCTCCGGTCCTTACAAGAGATGCTTCTGATTGTCCCCATTGCAGATGCCAGTCACAAGTCCAGACCTTTTGTACTTCTGATGGATTGGCTATAATTTGGGGATTCTCAGGACGTTACCTTTGGGTTCAATAATTTGCTGCTAGCATGGCTCAGAGGACTCAGAAATACTTTTACCAGTTTGTTATAAGGGATCTAATAAAGGACACAGATGAACAGCCAGAGGAAAACATACATAGGGTGAGGTCCAGAAGGGTCCATAGTGCAGGAACTTCTGTCTGCATGGACTCGGGGTGCATCACCCTTCTGACACATGGGTGTGTTCACCAATCTGGAAGCCTTTTGAAGCCTGTGCTTTAGGGATTTTTGTGGTGGTTTCAATACATCTGTATAATTAATTATTAACTCAATTTCCAGCCCCTCTCTCCTTCCCAGAGGATGGGGTAGGGCTGAAAGTTCCAAGCTTGGACCCATGGCTTGGTCCTTCTGGTGACCAGCCCCAAACCTGAAGCCCCCAGGCACTGGGGAGCTGGTCTCTAAAGTTTCTGACTCCACCTTGGCAGATTCTAGAAATACCTGGTGCCGTCATCTCATTAGCTGCAAAAGACACTCATTGCTCCGGAGACCCCAAAGATCTTAAAAGTGACCAGAATCAAAGGTCACTTATTACAACAAAAGATGCTCCCAGCACCCGCAGCACTTAGGAAATCACAAGGGTTTTAGGAGCCCTGTGCCAGGAAATGGGGACAAAGACTAAGCATATTTCTTATCATACCACCACCCTTATTCTTTCTTGAAGACCAACCGCAGCCGAGAGAGTAACGGGACCACTGCAGACCCAGGAGACATACTCGACAACCCCCAGCTGCCCTTTTACCAGCTGGTGTATGGCCTCGGTGCCCTGTTCTTGGTCTTCATAGGGATCCTGTTCTCATTGGCTTTCACCAAGGTCACGGTGAAGGCGTCCACGACATTGCACAACAACCTCCTCAGCAAGGTACGGGCCCGGGGAAGTGGGCGTGGCCACAGTCTGAGACCTGACCTTGCCCAACTTTTTTTTTTTAAATTACTAGACAATTTTTGGGGGGAGCAGTTTTTGGTTTACAGAAAAATTGAGCAGAAAGTACAGCGATTTCTCACATCCCTCTCACCATGCCCACAGTTCCTCATATTATTAACACCTTGCATCAGTGTGGGGCATTTGTTACAACTGATGAGCCAATATCGATTCGTTATTACTATTGACTGAAGTCCGTAGTTCACATGAAGTTTTGCTCTCTGTGTTGTACGTTCTGTGGGTTTTGACAAATGTATACTGGCATGTGTCTGCCACTAAGTATCATACAGAATAGTTTCCCTCCACCTATTCACCCCTCCCTTCCCCAGACCCCTGCCAACCACTGGTCTTTCTTGCTGTCTCCAGACGTTTGCCATGACACTTTATGACTCAAATAATTATCATTTATTAATAGTCACAATGCATCTTCCTCCTCCCTCCCCTTTCCTTTCATTCTTTCCTTTACTTTTGGTCTTATGAGATACTATTAACCTTTATTCACTTTGTTTTGTGATATGGCTTAAGGACTACACGGGGAGGAGGTGGGGGATAGCTCAATGGTGGTAAAGCGTGTGCTTAGCAGGCACGAGGTCTTGGGTTCAATCCCCAGTACGTCCATTAAAAACATAATAATAAATAGATAAACCTAATTATCCTGCGCCCCCAAAAAATAAAAAATAAAGAACTACGTGGGGAAATGAAAGTGGTCAGTTGGTCAGCAGGTCAGTGCCCTGAGTCTTTAAGAAATGCCTTCTGTAAAGAGCGTGGCTGTGCTGGGGGTTAAGGAAGTCTTGAGAGCCCTGGTCCTGTTAGGGTTTTGCCATCAACTACTTGGGCAACCTTGAGCAATCACTAAGCTGCTACCCCTTCTCTGGGCTTCAGTTTCTTCGTCTGTAAAATGAGAAGGATGAACTGGATTGTTGTTAGCCCTGTGCTAGTATGAAATGCTCTTTGATCTCCAAAGGGCCTCATATTCACTGCTTTTAGTGAGGTTGGGATGCCATTTTCAGGAAGGGGCAGTCAAGGTTAAAATCTACCCAAGGTTCCGTCTTCTGCAATCGCAGTGGAATTGCTGCTGCTAATCTTTGATGATGCTGAGTGAAAATGGTCCCATCTGTAGAAAAAAGTAAGAGTTGGTTATTAATGGAACACTTACCAGGAGGCAGGTACTGTTCTGAACACTTTCAATGTATTATGCCTTTCTTCCTTTTTAAAATAATAGCTTTATTGAGATATAATTCACATACCATGAAATGCACCCTTTTATTTTATTTTATTTTTATTTTTTACTTTATTGAGTTATAGTCAGTTTACAATGTTGTGTAAATTACCAGTGTAGAGCACAATTTTTCAGTCATACATTAATATACATATATTCATTTTCACATTCTTTTTCACCATGAGCTACCACAAGATCTTTTTTTTTTTAACATTTTTTATTGATTTATAATCATTTTACAATGTTGTGTCAAATTCCAGTGTTCAGCACAATTTTTCAGTCATACATGGACATATACACACTCATTGTCACATTTTTTTCTCTGTTAGTTAGCATAACGTTTTGTGTAAATTTCCCTGTGCTATACAGTATCATCTTGTTTATCTATTCTACAATTTTGAAATCCCAGTCTATCCCTTCCCACCCTCCGCCCCCCTGGCAACCACAAGTCTGTATTCTCTGTCTATGAGTCTATTTCTGTCCTGTATTTATGCTTTGTTTTTGTTTGTTTGTTTGTTTGTTTGTTTGTTTGTTTGTTTTTAGGTTCCACATATGAGCGATCTCATATGGTATTTTTCTTTCTCTTTCTGGCTTACTTCGCTTAGAATGACATTCTCCAGGAGCATCCATGTTGCTGCAAATGGCATTATGTTGTCAGTTTTTATGGCTGAGTAGTATTCCATTGTATAAATATACCACCTCTTCTTTATCTAGTCATTCGTTGATGGACATTTAGGCTGTCTCCCCGTCTTGGCTATTGTAAATAGTGCTGCTATGAACATTGGGGTGCAGGTGTCTTTTTGAAGTAGGGTTCCTTCTGGATATATGCCCAGGAGCAGGATTCCTGGGTCATATGGTAAGCCTCTTCCTTGTCTTTTGAGGAGTCTCCATACGGTTTTCCACAGTGGCTTCACCAAACTGCATTCCCACCAGCAGTGTAGAAGGGTTCCCTTTTCTCCACAGCCTCTCCAGCATTTATCATTTGTGGACTTTTGAATGATGGCCATTCTGACTGGTGTGAGGTGATACCTCATTGTAGTTTTGATTTGCGTTTCTCAAATTAGTGATAATTAGTGATACTGAGCATTTTTTCATGTGCTTATTAATCATTTGTATGTCTTCTTTGGAGAATTGCTTGTTTAGGTCTTCTGCCCATTTTTGGATTGGGTTGTTTGTTTTTTTCTTAATCCAGCACCTTAGAACACTTGGCCACGCTACCTAGATTGTTTGTTTTTTTCTTATTAAGTCGTATGAGCTACCTATATATTCTGGAGGTCAAGTCTTTGTCAGTTTCATCTTTTGCAAATATTTTCTCCCATTCCATAGGTTGTCGTGTACCCTTTTAAACTGTACAACTCAGAAGGCCTTTAGTATATGGGCAAAGTTGTGCAGTCTTCATCCCAACACTGAAGCATCGTTATCATCCCCATTTTACAAGTGAGGACACTGAGACTCAGAAGGGTTAGGTAACTTGCCCACCATCACACAGCAGTTGATGGAAGAGCTGGGCATCACTGGAGCCCTGACAAATTGTCTCCAGAGCCCGTTTTTAACCATTTTTCTACATAGCCTTCCCTGGACACCCTTTAGGCTGCGGCCTGTACCTCTTCAGAGCCTGAGGGTACCTGGCATCTTCATCAAGTCCTGAGCAAGGCCTGTGGCTAGTGTCATAATCTGGGGTGCTTTTGTCCCTGCAGGTGTTCCGCTGCCCCATGAGTTTCTTTGACACGACCCCGATAGGCCGGCTCCTGAACTGCTTTTCAGGGGACTTGGATGAGCTGGACCAGTTCTTGCCCACTGTTGCTGAACAGGTCCTGCTCCTGCTTTTGGTGGTGGTCTTCATCCTGCTGATGATCAGTGTGCTGTCCCCCTATATCCTGCTGATGGGAATTGTGTTACTCACTGTTTGCCTCATTTACTGCAGGTGAGTGATTTCTTTTTGCTTGGGAACAAGGTTTGTGACTTCCGGTGTGAGTCTGGGACTAACCTAGAATTGGATGGTCCCAGAGGTGGATGGCCCAGGTCACTCACCCCCATTCTTGCTGCAGGGTGTTAAAGAGGGCCAACAATTTGTTCAGGAGACTGGGGAACTACAGCCGCTCCCCTTTATTTTCCCACATCCTCACTTCTCTGCACGGCCTGAGCTCCATCCATGTCTATGGAAAAACTGAGGACTTCATCAATGAGTGAGTCCTTCTGCTGCCACCTGAGGGTGATGCAGACTGTGGGGCGGTGGGGGGCAGGAAGGTAGGAAATAGAGCATCTGAGAATAGCACCATCTTCAGAAGAATCAGAGAGAACATTGCTTTATTCCATTTATTTCTCTGAGTCTTCAGAACCTCATCTGGAAGATGATGCTGTAAGGATAAGAAAAATGTAAGTGATATTTGTAAGTGAAAAATGCTTGTCAGCCTTAAAGACCTGTGGCTGTTATATACATATATTCATGCAATTAATAGTAAGGTGCGCTACTGGCTTAGCACTTACTGCATTGCTTTTTTTTTTTTTTCTCTTTCACTTCCAAACAGGTATCTAGTTATAATAAAATAATAAAAGAACAACAGCTTTCTAAATAACAGAATTTCCTTCACTATTCACACATTAGATTTGCCTTCTACATGTTTGTTGAAACAAACAAACAGACCCTATGATTGTTGCTGAGGCTTAACTATGTAAAGATCAATCAAACCTGGTCTGTACTGAACTACAAGAAGTTCACGGTCTAATGGAAGACAGGAGACACAGATACATATTTTGTAATAAGACAGGGTTGAATATGATAGACAGCTTAGGAGAGGAGCAGATAAGATGCCAGGGAGTTCAGATGGGAAAGAGAGGATCTACAGCTGTGAGGATGAGGGAAGGCTTTGGGGAGAAGGTGGCATCTGAGCTGGTCTCAAAGCCTGGTAAGATTTGGGCATGGGAGATGGTGAGGGCTCAGTTAACTGGAATATTGGATGCACTGTGGTACCAGCTCTCCCAATGGCATTGGAAAGACACTAGGACCAAGGGGATACTGGAGCGATGCATTCATTCAGTCAACACTGAGAAGCTACCAGGTGCTCAGCACCCACTGGGGACACAGTGGTGAGCAAGGCAGACACAGGGTGGGTGGGCGCTGGGAAGGGGGCGCTTCCCTTCACTCACTCACGAATTCCGGCATTTATTCACTCGCATTGGCCCAAGTTTTCCATCCTGAACTACCCATCAAGTTCAAAGTCAGAGCCCTCTCCTAGATCTGGGGTCATGGCTGAGATTGGGGTAGTGAGGATTGCCTCCCCCCTCCACTCCCCAAATTTTGTTTGTTGTCCTTTTTGGTGAGAGTCGGGAGCTAGATGCTGGAGGAAGCACCCTCGGGAAGCCCTGGGTTAGACAGACATGTATGATTTTCGGGTTGTCCTTTCTTTCTCAGGTTTAAATGGCTGACGGATACAGAGAATAACTATCTGCTGATGTTCCTGTTTTCCACGCGATGGATGTCACTGAGGCTGGAGCTCATGACCAATCTGATGACCTTGGTCGTGGCCTTCTTCATACTCTTCAGCATTTCCTCTGCCCCCTATTCCTACAAAGCTATGGCTATCAGCCTCGTCCTGCGGGTGAGGGAGGGACTCTCAGACGGTGGGGGCGTGGGCAGACTTAGGGGCCGTGGGACTTTGATTACATCTTGGGTTTTGGGCATTTGTGATCTTATGAACAATCTGCTGCTTGGTTCTGTTTCCTTACCACCTCTGAACTGGGAAGTCTGTATTTAAAGCTATTGAATGGAATCATAGAATATTGGGATTGAAAGGGCACCCACAGGCAACAGACTCCAACCCTTCTATTGTGCAGACAGGGAAACTGAGGCTCAGAGGGGAAGGAGTTGTCTGGACGGACAGAGAGTTAGGAGCAGGGCCAGGGCAAGACCCCTGACCTCTTGGTTTCCTGTGTGGTTTCTTTTTACTGTACTATTCAGACTCTGATTCAGTTGTCAGACTTTTCTGAGTTATCTGGGAAGGCGGTTAAAAATGTCAGTTTCCAGTCCTCCCTTGGAGCAGGGCCCCTTAGGCTTCAACGTGCACAGACTTGAAGCGGAGTGCTTGCCCCAGCCCGGCAGGCTGACCAGCCGGGCCCTGGAGCGGGGCCGACATCCCGTCCTCCAGTGGGATTCGGAGTCAGGTCCTGGGCGGGCGGGGTCTTGGACTCTATATTTAAAAATGGGTTCTCAAGGGGACCCTGATGTAGCAGTTGGGTGCCCCACGTCCTGAGCTCCTCCTCGCCTGCTGCAATGGGGCCAGGGGTCACGTCCCCAGAGTCCTGGGGAAGAGCTGTGAGGCCAGAGGTAGGCCTAGCATCCTCCTTGGGGACCCTGGCGCACCAGCTCCAGGGCACCCTGTCCCCAGGTGGACTCATGAACCATCCCCTCTGTACCTGGGCAGCCTTCTCTCTAACTGGGTCAGGTCTTGTGAGCCCTACTCTGAGGCGTCCTTTTGGATGAAGAGGGGGTCCCTCCCGCTCCTCGTGGAACCCTGCAGCAGACAGGCCTTTGCACACATACACAGTGCTGTGCCCACATGTCCACACCTGTGCGCAGACCCTCCTGCAGGTGGCTGTGCAGGGCTCACGCCCAGAGACAGTCGCCCCGTCCCATAACCAGGGCGCTGACCCGGGGCTGGCGCTCGCTGTGCTTTCTTCCACTGAACTCTCCCCATGTTCTGTGAGATGTAGCCACGTGGTTAGGAATGTGTGGTTTGGAACATGTGGGTTCACATGAGGCTCTGTCAGTGATTAGCTGTGTGACTCTGGGACAAGTCTGTCACCCTCCGTTTGCCTGGGATTCTTCTGCTGTAAAAGGGAGATAATAGAAGTTCTGAAATTACAGCTTGGTGAGGAATGTGTGTGAATGGGAGGATTCGTGCACGTTACACACCCGGAAGAATGCTTGGCCCAGAATACATGCTGGATAAACATTTGCTATTACTGTTCCCGGCTTCCAGATAGGAAACCAGAGCTTCCAGGGTGAGATAACGTGACTGCGTTCCCACAGCTGGTGAGAGCAGGTTTGTCCACGGTGGGACACGCTCTCCTCTCTCCCTTTCCCCCTCTCTCTGACACACACACGTACATGAACACACGCACACACACGAACACACACGCCCACATGTGCCTCTGTGCAGAGTTGCCCTGAGCCTTCCAGAACTCTGGGCTCTGGGGACAGGCTCCCAACTCAAGTCCTGGGGGATGTGGAGTGACCGAGGCCAGAGACGCTCCCTGGCGGCCATACCCCTTGGCAGGTTGTCCGGTGCTGGTGCAGGACGGGCGGAGCCTCAGCTCTGCCAGGCGCACACAGGCACAGACACTCAAGGACACCAGGGAGGAGCTCTGCCTGGGGACCTGATGGCTTCAGAATGGCCCCAGGTTCGTCCTTTCTCCTTAGTGTCTGCTGCCCTGTCGCACCTCCATCCCGGGTAACAACCTCTCGGCCTCCCTGCCTCACCCCACCCCCGAAACCCTTTCCATCCACCTTTACACTCTCTCCAGGGGGCTCTTTAATTCTGTTTCCCTCACATCACTGCCTTGGTTAGAAGCTCCAAAGACTCCGTGTCCCGTTATGCACCAAACCTTAGCCAGGACCTGCCTTCCGGGCCCTCAGATCTGGCCCCAGATCCCACATGCTCTCTCTCCTCTGCTCAGACTGGTACCTCTCTGACTTCTGCAAGCATTGTTGAGAAAATCACGTTCAGGCTTTGGGAGGCAGGAATCACACACCTTGTTGCTGGCCTAAGAGATTTCTCAGTAAATACTAGCCACGCTCCTGCTTCAAGCCAAAGCAAGCTACAGAACCAGTTCAAAATGGCCTGGACCACCTGGGAACTTATTATCTGATGTGACCAGAAGGCTGGGGTAAGGCTGTTCTCTGTTGGCTGATTCAGTGGCCTAGCAGGAACCCGTGATTGCTTTATCTTTCTGGTCTGGCACCTACACCTGACTTTGCCCTCCGGAGTGTCCACTCAAGCTCACAAAATGGCGGCTGCAGCCCCAAGCAACACATCCCCACCCAAAACTGCCACAGTCTGGAGACAAGATCACTTTTCCCACATGCCCCCGTGTAAGAACTAGGAGTAGTTTCCTGGCATACTCCCAGCTGAGTCTTCCTCTTGCTTCATTGCTCAGGATTGTGTCATGGCTCACTCCTAAACCAGTCGCTGGCTTAACAGGATTGGTTTGGAATAACCCAAGCCACTCAGGGGCTCCAGGCTGCCAAACATCTGAGCACAAGCAAGGAAGAGAGACAGGACCAGCTGTTAATAGACAGCCGGCTGTGTCTGATGTCCTGACTGGAGGAAAGGCAGCCTCCCAACGCACCCCGGCCTCCTTCCCCAGCTCAGTGTTGTTTCATGATGGTGGCCGCCTTCTTTGACTTATACAGGCTTTCCCTCTCTGGCCCGTCCTTACCCTTTGCTTCAGCCACAGCGAGATGGCCTGTGGGACCGTGCATGTATGTGGCCATGTTGCTTCCGTCAGGACTTTGTCCCTCTTTTAGGACAAAACATCCCTCTCCACAGGTGTTTGGTTGGCTAAATCCCACCTCTCCTTAGAAATGTAGCTCCAGTGCCAGCTCCTCCAGGAAGCCTTCCTAGTGGCCCTCATCTGGTGACTGTCCCATGGCCACAGTGGAGCAGTGGGCTGACTCTGTTGTGGAGTGCCTCCCTCAGTGCTGCTGTTCTCTGGTGACCTGTCTGTCTCCCTATCTGACTGGGCGTTCCCTGAGGGCAGGGCCTGTGTCTGCGGCACTTGAAGCATGGAGCCTGGTTTAGCACCTTTGTCCAAGTTTGTTGACTGAATGTATGATGGAGTTGTTGCCCAGCACCTTCTGCATGGCCTGGGGGCACAGAGCGTAAAGACTGGGCCCCCGATCCCAGCTCTGCCTCCAGCTTCCGGGTGATTCTGTAGGTATCATTTCCTCTATTTGGGCCTCAGTTTCCTCAGTTTGGTGCCTCCAATTCCCAAGAATCCCTCTTAGCCTGGGTTTCCCTGAAGGCTGAGCCTGAGACAAAGACTCGGATGCAGACAGATTATTTGCAAGATGCTCCCAGGAAACAGGACCGAGGGAGCAGGAGCGTGAGACAGGGAAGGAGCAAGTGCACTGTGAAAGTGTGTCACTGAGGTCACTGTCCTAGGTCACCAGCCTCAACTCTACCCAGATCTCCTGAGAAGCTATGGAATGGTCCCAGGATTGTCCCCTGAAGTCTGAGAGACAGGAGCCTTTATCTACCAGCTCCTTTTCCATTAGCTGAGGGTTGCTTCCAAGGGCCAGAGCTCCCATGTCTCTGGGCTGCACTGCACATGGGCTGAGTGGGCTTCCATGGTATGGACAAAGGTTTTGAGCAGAAAGCAGAGGGTACACGAGGTGGAACAGTGTCAGTGGGATTCTCGCCTGTGACTGCCCACCACAGCTGCAGCTAAACTCAAAAGTGGACTCGGGGGCACCAGAAGTGTGTGCTCCATCCCCATCAGGGAAACTGTCTTGGTCTGAGGAACTGTTCGGGGGAACCGCAACTCCTGGTTTTTGGGAGTGGGGAGAGCCTGAGCGCACCCCAAAGCCTGTTAACCTGAAGCTTCTCCTTCATTCCAGCTGGCGTCCATGTTCCAGGGTGCTGCTCGAATTGGCTTAGACACAGAGGGGTACTTTACAGCCATGGAGAGGATGCTGCAGTACCTGAAGGTGGGACACAGGTCTGCGTTTTGTGCAGGGGGATCTCGCCGGCTCCACATCGAAGCTGGGGCTGTGTGACCTCTGCAAGCCCCGGCACCCTAGGGACCCTGAGACATCCCCAGGAGGCACCTGGGGCTCCTGGCCCTTCCCCCTCCTCGCCCCTAGACCTGTGTATAGCATCTCTCAGAAGCTCTTCTGAAACTGTCGGCTCATTTTAACTGCATCCCTCATGGAGCTCCTGGATGTAGAGGGAATGATCTGCCCTTATAGAAATGAGAGTTTTGCCCAAGTATTATAATAATAATAGTAATAATAATAATAATATATTATTATTATTATATATATAATAACAATAATATAATAATATAATATAATAATAATATATAATTATTATGATTATTATTATTAGTGTTATTTCTACTCATGTCATAGTAGTTAAGAGCCTAGATTTTTGGAGCCATATCACCTGGGTTCAGGTCTAAACTTTGAATCAGCTATGTGACCTCATGACTTAGCCTCGCTGCTCACCATCTCTGAAATGGGACAGACCACAGTATCTACTTCATTGGCTTATTGCAAAGATTAAATAACATAACATGCAAAGCCCTTAGCATAGTGCCTGGCCTGTAGTCAAGGCTCAATATTATTATATATAGATTATCTCGTGGAATTATGAAACAATTTAATAAGGCTGACTGAAGCATTAGCCCCATTACTCAGGAGAGGAAACTAAGGCTTAGCCAGGTTAAGCATCTTGCTTACAATTACACAGCCAGGGGCTGGCAGAGCCCTTTAAAGCCAGTCCTCTGCCCCTGTCACGAGCAGAATTTGTGAATCACAGACTCATTTAACACTGAGGGGCGCTGTTGGGACCCTTGCGCCAGCAGAGGAGCCATGACCTGCAGCCAGGTGGCAGGGCTTCTTCCCCATCAGTCTTTCCTCTCAAAGCACCCGCTATGCTTGTTGCAGAGTTGTAGGCGTGGAGTCATGCTGCCCCGGGTTCGAGTCCCCTGGTAGTCTGCTCATTAGCTGTGTGATTGTAAACTGTCTCTATTTCCTCACCTGTGAAATTATCTAAAATTGCCCACTTCCTAGGTTGGGCCTTGAGAGAGGGTAAGTCTGCACAAGGGATCTGTATATAAAACACATATGATAAACTAGGGAGAGTTCCCATGTTAATAACAAGGGGACTAGCAATATGGTATCTCAGCCTTTGGGGATAAAAAAATCATGTTTATTTCAGGTAGAGGGTATAGCTCAGTGGTGGAGTGCATGCTTAGCATGCATGAGGTCCTGGGTTCAATCCCCAGTACCTCCATCAAAATAAATAAACCTAATTACCTCCCCATCTTCCCCCAAAAGACAAAACAAACAACAACAAAAAACTTAAAAAAAAATCATGTGTGTTCCAGGTGGCTGGGGGCAGGACGTTCCCTTTGGGGTGTACTCTGATCACATAGTGGTGGCTCACCCTTAGGCTGGGGTGGGACACACACCCGACAGCTAGAGGCCGGTCGGTCAGCAGGGAATGGGCAGAGATTGATGATAACTAGTGATTTTTCTTTCTTTAAAAATGAGATGTGTGTCCCTGAGGCTCCTTTACATATAGAAGGCGTGAACTGTCCGCGTGGGTGGCCTCAGCATGGAGAAATCACATTCCAGGATTATCAGATGAAGTACAGAGACAACACGCCTATTATCCTCAATGGCCTCAGCCTGACGATTCACGGCCAGGAAGTGGTGGGCATCGTGGGCAGGACGGGCTCTGGTGAGCTGAGCGTCCCGGGTCTCCCCTGAACCTCAAATTTGGCCTTTGGGTGTCAGACCTATTTTTGGGCAGGTGTTTGCTCAGCAACCCCACGGGTGTTTATTGGGACCTCACTTTGTGCTGGCCCTGTGCCAGACACTGGAGAATGAAACCCCAAGTCCCCATCGTATTGAAATTCCAGTAGAGGGGACAGATGTTAACAGGTCATCAAATAAGGAAGTGAGGAAGATGACTGCAGGTGGTGAATGCCGTGGGGAAGGGGAGGGGTGGCATTAACCAGAGTGACTGGGTTGGTGGCTCCTTGACCTACAGTGGCCTGGGCCCTGAGGCCCACGTTTGAGCTGACTTGAGGGGTGAACAGGGTGTGGGGACGAGCACTTCCAGCAGGGGGCGTGCAGGGCTCTGCAAGGGTGAGCTCTGGGTCCTCCCTTTCCTCCTTGCCTCCCCTCCTAGACCTCTCTTGTCAGCCCCCTCCTTCTCTGCCTTCCTTCCCCCTAACCCCATCACTTTTGGGAGATCTGACTCAAGGGTCACCCAACCCCGCTTTTTGCATTGTTCAAAGACACTGCTCAGACTTGAGCAATTCCTGTCCCACCCCTATGCACTGGAGCTGCCTCCTCCAGGTAGCCCCCAAGGATGACTGGAGCCTTGAGTGTCTCGCCTCCTCGGGACCCCTGAAGGCCTTGCGCTACTGCAAGGTGAAGAGCTTCCAGCTGTATTCTTTCGTGTGTACTTCCCTTTCTATTTCTTGCCTGCAGTTGCAGGGCTGGGTCTGACAGAGAGAAGCTCTCAGTAGATACACTCCAATTGACTGTATTCATCCAGTAGCTATTTACTGAGCACCTACTCTCTGCCAGGCGTGTTAATGCAAAGGTGAACGAGACACACGGCTGCCCCTCCCATTGACCTGATTGGTTGGACTCAAATGCCTCGGGGAGCCTGGCGAGTAACCCGGATGAGTGAAGTGGATCTGGGATGTGATGAAAGGAGGTTGGGGAGGGCAGAGCATTGAACTTGAACACCGTTCTGTCTCAAGGAAGCGGCAACACTTGGCTCCAGCTGCCTGTTGCCGAGGTGGGTATGGGACCAGTGTTACAGGTTCCACTGACTTTCAAGAGAAGCATGCAATTTGAATTTTTGTCTATAAGGTCTTTGGATTTTTTTTTTAATGGGGGCAAAAGAATTTAAAAAAACAGTAACACTGTGTGTATGAAACAAAACAAATATGTGAGCTGGACTGAACCCAGGGGCTCCATTCGAGCCCTCCCGGATAGGCGGTAGGAAGCCGCTCATGGCAGCTTGGAGCACCTGGAGCAGAGACGCCAGGCCTCTTCTGCTCTCCCCAGGCTCATGATGACAAGGAATGGGCCACAGAGCAGGGAGGTCAGGGCTGGACGCCAGATACAACGTGTGCTGCCCCTCTTGGAGATGCAGGGGACAGAGTCCCCACTTGTCTCTCCCCTGCAGGGAAGTCCTCCCTGGGGGTGGCTCTCTTCCGCCTGGTCGAACCTGCCAGGGGCCGCATTCTCATCGATGGCGTGGACATCTGCAGCCTCGGCCTGGAGGACCTGCGGTCCAAGTTCTCCATTATCCCTCAAGATCCTGTCCTGTTGCCAGGGACCATCAGGTGAGTGCGGGGCCAAGGCCAGCCCGTGAGGAGGGCGGCTCCCAGCAGGAGTTGCGGGTCGGAATGCTGGAGCTGGGCTGCCTCTGGTTACCCGGGACCAAAGCCCTGATTTCTAGGCCTCTGCTCTCTCCTGGGCACACGGGGCCTCACATACCCACCTGGCTCCCCTCCCCAGGGTGTCCTTGAGGACTGGATGAGGCCCTGATAAACACAAGAGCACGTTGTAAACCATAATGCCCTTGACAAAAGGTGCACGATTTTTATTTTTTAGACACCTGATGGTATTGGTCAGGTTACAGGTCACTATTAGCACTTTCCCTGTGGCTCACCACATCCCTCCATGTGGGCATGAGGTTCATTTTCTTCTCTCTCCCATGGGTAAAGCCAGTAGGGGCGTTTAGGCTGGATGTTAGGAAATACTTCCCAGTCCAGGCAGTCCCCGCAGTGAAGCAGACAGAACTGCATCCTTTAGCCTCTTCTCCACACTTTCTGTTTCCTCGGAAGTCTGCTTGGGGACTAAACTTCACCCGGATTAGTGCTGCTGAAGGACAGAGCATGTTCATTGTGTGGGAACCCAAGGCATGGAGACTGAGGAAGATTGAAGGCATTCAAAATGAAGCTGGGGTGGGGTGTCGCTCAGGGGTGGAGTGCATGCTTAGCATGCACAAGGTCCTGGGTTCAATCCCCAGTACCTCCATTAAAACAAACAAACAAACAAACAAACAAACCAAATCTCTCCCCAGCCCCCCAAAAATTAAATTAAAAAATTTAAAAAGCCAAAAAAAAAAAAAGATTTAAAAAAACAAAACAAAACAAAAAAACCAAAAAACGAAGCTGGATCCCGCACATTTCAAGGATAATCCAGGGGCATTCTTAGAGGCAAGAGAGTAAACTAACCCCAGAGCTCTGATCATCCGTTTATTTACTTACTCATCATTCATTCATTCCTTCATCCTTTCATCCATTTCACTGGCCTTTTTGGAGCCTCTGCCAGGTCCCCACCTTGTGCTAGGGACTGGGGACACTCTGATGCATGACTGCTCCCTGCCCGAGGAGTGCACGGTGTCATCGGGGGTGGGGGCATTGTCGAGATGTAAGACATATCAAATTATGATACAGGGAGGCAACTGCTAGATCAGAGATATGAACCAAGAGCTGAGGGAGCCCAGAAGTAGGACAAATAACTCTGCCTGGGGGAATCCAGGAGGGCTTCACAGAGGAGGGGGGGGGGGAGACATTTGAACAGGGTCTTGAAGGATAAGAAGGAGCTTGCCTGGCAGAAAAAGGAGAGAAAGTCTTTCCAAGGAGAGTATATATGTGTACAAACAGAATTTTATGATTGTGTTGTTTTAGAGGAATGAGATAACGTTTAGTGACAGATTTCCATGTTAAGGTAGAAGTTGGCCAATCTATGGTGCCTTGGTATAGGAGGAGTAAAAGTAAAATGAATTAACATTTATTGAGGTACGTGCCAGCCTTATGCCTTAATATTCTGCGCCATTTAACTGTCACAACCACCTTATGAGGTAGGCACTATTATTATGTGTTACTTTACAGGGGAAGAAACTGAACTTAGCAAGGAAAAGTGACTTGTTTAAGGAGACACACATGTAAATGGTAAAGGTGAGATATAACCTCAGGTATTCCAACTCTTAACCAGTGATAGTCCCTCGCTGCAGCAGAAAGAAGTGTGGGCTGGAGTACAGGAAATGTGGGTTCACTCTGCCCTTTAAGTTGCCGTCTAATTCTGAGTATCTATGCTTCCATTCTACCTCTCCGACTGCCTTGTGGTGTGACCTTGAACAAGGCACTTAGCACCCGTAAGTCGTAATTTTCTCATCAGTGAAAGGTATACCCGTCTCGTGGGGAAGAGGGTGTCAGTGAGCCCGTCTGTGAAAAAGCACTGGAGACCATCAAATATGCAACTAAGGCATTTTAGCCCTGCTTCTTTAACACAGTCTAGCCCTGCAAGCAAAATGTGCGTGGCTGCGAGAACTGGGGAAAGATAAAGCGAAGGTTAAGAACAGGTTTCAATCAGGACTGAGTGGTTGCAGAAGAGGGAAGTGTTTAGAATATTGCCTACAGCAAATGCAAGTGCAAACCTAATGGGTGTAAAGTCCAGAGAGGGCCCAACTTGATGTCAGTCACCTGGATTATCAGTTAGGATTCTTTCACTGCAAGAGACAGAAAAAAATGACCTCACCACACGGGATATCTACTAGGGTGGCTATAATTAAAAAAAGAAAAGAAAAGAGAAAAGGAAGGAAGGAAAGAAAGAGAGGAAGGAAGGAAGAAAGAAAGAAAGAAAAGAAAAGAAAAGAAAGAAAGAAAGAAAGAAAGAAAGAAAGAAAGAAAGAAAGAAAGAAAGAAAGAAAGAAAGAAAGAAAGAAGGAAAGAAGGAAAGGAAAGGAAAGGAAAGGAAGGAAAGGAAAGGAAAGGAAGGGAAGGGAAGGAAAGGGAAGGGAAGGGAAGGGAAGGAAAGGAAAGGAAAGGAAAGAAAAAAGAAAGAGGAATGTAACAAGTGTTGGTGAGGATGTTGATAAACTGGAACCCTCATGCACCATTGGTGGGAATGTGAAATGGCACAGCCACTGTGGAAAACAATTTGGTGGTTCCTCAAAAAGTTAAATATAAAATTACCATATGATCCACCAATTCTGGTTCTCAGTATATACCCAACAGAGTTGAAAGCAAGATTTGAACAGATACCAGTATACCAGTGTTTACGGCATTATTCACAATATTCAAAAGATGGAAACAACCCAAGTTTCCACTAACAGATAAATGAATAAACAAAATATGATAGATAAGCACAATAGAATATTATTTAGCCATGAAAAGAATGAAAATTTGATATATTTTGCAGCACAGGTGGACCTTGAAAACATTATTCTAAGTGAAATAAAGCAGACATAGAAGGACAAATACTGTATATTTCCACATAAATGAGGTACCAGGAATAGGCAAATTCATAGAAACAGAAAGTAAAGAATTTACCAGGGCTGAGGGGCTGAGGGAGAGGGGAAGAAGGAGATTGCTTAATGGGCAGAGTTTTTGTTGGAAATGATGAGTTTTAGTGGATTGTTACATAACATCATGAATGTATTTAACACCACTGAATTATATACGTAAAAATGGTCAAAATGATAAATACTATGTGATGTATATTCTAACACCCACACTGCCGAAAGTGGCTTAAGCTACAAGGGCCTCTTTTGGCTCCCAACCCTGGGAAGACCAAGGCTGATTCAAGGGCCCAGTGTCCTCCTCATCCTGCCTTGGCTTCATTCTCAGGCTCTGATGGGAGCCCTGGGGGGCTCCATGTGTCCCACTCCCAAGGCAAGTGGTGCCGCCTCCCCTGCTCAGTCAGTGAGAAAGAACAAGTCCCTTTCCTGGGATTCCTGTCCAAGTCCTGAGATACGCTCTGATTGGCTACCTTCCCGCCCCCAGCCAATCACTGTGGCCACAGGCTGATTTGCTTATACCTGAGTCCCTTGCTCCACCCCGGAGCTGGTGGTGGAGCCCCACCTGGACCACATGGGCTTGGCGGCTGGGGAGGAGGTGGCCCCTCAACAAGGTCTGGGGGCTGCTGTTTGCAGAAGGAAGGGGTACTGGGCAGGCACAAGGAATGACCACTCATGGAAGTTCCATGGGCTTCTCTAAACCCAGTGATCCAGCTCTAACCATCCTTGGTGACTTGCTATGTAGGGGGCAGACCGTTCAATGGTCCGTGTGCTTGTTGAACCCTTCTCTTCCTCTTGCGTGGCAGATTCAACCTGGACCCCTTTGACCGCTGCACGGACGAGCAGATCTGGGACGTCTTGGAGAGGACGTTCCTGAGCAGCATGGTGAGTGGCTGCAGGGCCCAGTCCTTGGTCTCAGCCTGCTGACCCTCCAGGCCCCTCTCAAGGATATTCCAGATGCTGCCGCGTGGGGCTGAGATGGGTTGGGACCCCTAGATAAAGGCTGATGACTCAGACAGCAGCAATGAGGTGAGCGTGCTCTGGCTCAGGGGGCACAGCAAGGGCCAGGCGGGTATGACTTTGTCCTCCTGGTGTTTACGTTCGAGGGAGACAAAGGCAATAAGCAATGAACACGCAAGATGCTTTCAGACACCACCAAGTCCTGTGCAGGTAGTGATGCTACCAGCAGACACTGCAGTGCCGGGCCAGGCCGGGGCTCTGTAAAGACGCACGTATGACTGAGACCAATTACTGAGGGGGCAGCCGGGCACAGGTCTTCACGAACTTTCCAGGCACAGGGTCTAACAGATGCGGAGACTCCCAGAGGAGTGAGACGGGCGCAGCTGAGAATGAGAAAGGCCATCGGCTGGGGGTGTAGAGATGGGAGGAGTGTCACAGGATGAGAGAGGAGGGGGTATGACGTTTGGTTAGGGTTCACTGCACAGTGGCTGGAGGGCCTCTTCCCTGATGTCACAGATTTCAAAGCTGCCTCAAGGACTGCAAGCAGAAGTGGAAAATGGTGCAAACTTCTCAGTAGGGGAGCGGCAGCTGCTCTGCATCGCCCGGGCCCTCCTTTGCAGCTCCAAGGTGAGAGGTGTGGGTGCGTGTTGGTCCCGGTGACGCCTGGCCTGGGAAACATGCTGGCCGTGTCTCCCTCGGGCACCACGGGACTCTGGGCCTGTGCTGGATTCTGTTCGCAAATCCCACAAGGGCTTGCTGTGTCACTTTCTGCCATTCCGTGTGCGCACGGAGGCGGGGGTGGGGAGTGGGCTGGGGTGTGCTGGGGCCAGGGTCGGGGGGCGGCCTCTGCCTGGGTGCCCTTGACCCCGGCATCCTGACCTAAGCTGACACCACCAAGTCATGACACACTTCTACAGAAAGTCACAAGGTTAGAAACGCAGTAAAATAAAAATCACCTACCGTGCTTTCCTTTTAAAACTTGGATGCAGGGCACTCCCTTGTCTTGATTAGAGTTGAGAATCAGATGACAGCTGTTCCGGGGCGAAGTGACCTATTTTTTAAATGTTTCATCTGACAATGTTTCTTGAAGTTTTCCAAATATTTGGGCAGTAATTTCAGGTGCTCCAGGGGCTAGTTTGGAGCAAACGTTCTGTCACAAGGGAGGCGATACACAACCATAATCCACACTTACAGACACCTCCACACTCACACGTGTATACGTACTTGCACACGCACACGCAACACACAGCGTGGTTACTTAGTGATAAATGCAAAACATGTGGGTGTGGACTGTCAGAGTTTGGGCAAGAGCAGGCGGAGCGCGATGGGGCCTGAAGCAGGTTTCAGAGGAGGACCCTCCCCTCTTCCTGAGACAGGAGTGACGGGACTTGAAATATGGATGGAGCACTTCCTCAGCCTCTCAGCTCCGTATTTCAGTTACTGAGCTGCTGGACACGGAAGTTGCTTTCTGTATATTGTTTCCCAAATTTGAGTTATCTCTTAATGATTTTTGTCATATCTGGATACCACCTAACCTGTGATTTACTCACAATGCTCTCTTTTAAAAATGGCCTCATCTTAAGCACATGCTTAGCATGTATGAGGTCCTGGGTTCAACCCCCAGTGCCTCCATAAAAAAAAAAAAAAAAAAAATCAACACGGCCTCATCTTATACAGGAATGTGTGTAAAATCACACTTTCTGTGCTAGTTAGATTTTTCTGGTCCATGCTGCTAATGAAAGGAACACAAAACTGTTAAGGTAAAAAGTACATTTATCTGCAGATTTTTCTCGTGCATATTATTGTAAAAAGAACCTTTATCCGTATACTGACGACACCATCTCCTGTGCCACCCGCGGCGTGTGCCTGGCCCTTCTTCGGGGAACACTGCTCTGTGTTCATTCAGACAAATAATAAGGTGGTTCACAAAACAAGAAGTTGCCATTGGCACATATTCATTTTCGAGAACTAGATTCTCCAGTCACTAAAATAGTTAGCTCTTGGTTGAGACCTAACATTCTCTTCATAATGTAATGGCTAACTGAGCGTTCCAGGTGGGTTTTGAACCCAGTCCGAAGGTCTCGTTTTCCAGCTGAGGGACTTGGTAGATTAGTGGTGGACGGAGCCAGGACCAGACCCCGATCTCAGCCTGAGGGAGCTGCTCACCCTCGTCTCGTGTCCACCAGATCATCGTTATTGATGAAGCGACAGCCTCCATTGACTTGGAGGCTGATGCCCTGATCCAGCACACAATCCGCGAAGGCTTCCGGAGCTGCACGGTGCTGGTCATCGCACACCGCATCTCCACTGTCCTCAACTGTGACCGCATCCTGGTCATGGACAAAGGGAAGGTGAGGGGGTATCCCCAGACTGCGGGGAGGATGGCTCTCAGGCTGGCACCACCGGAGGACTTCGAATCCTTCATGACCGAACTCAGCTGTTCCCTTGTCCTCTCCTCTCCTCTCCCCGGCTCCCAGGTGGTGGAGTTTGACAGGCCTGAGGTCCTGCAGAAGAAGCCTGGGTCCGTGTTTGCAGCCCTGTTGGCATCAGCCAGTTCTTCTCTGAGCCAATGAGGATGGGGATCGAGTGGAGGCGGGAGTCCCAGCTCACCAGGGCGCACAGGAGCGCAGCTGGGAGACCATAGTCTATGACCTCCTTGTGCAGAGATGGCTGCTTCTCCGGAAAGTGGGGCTGCTACGTGCTCAGGAGTGCTGGTGATGGACGGCAAGGACACTGAGGAGCAAAACTTAGAACATGGCCCTCTGTGGCTCCCCAAAAGTGGGAAACCCAGCCCTACTGAAGACTAGTTAATCAAAGGATCATGTGTCTCTTTTTAACTGATATGTTGAGAAATTTCATAATAATGTTAAGGTTTACTATAGTTTTCTGATCGGTGTTAAAAGCATTACAAATGATGTACTGATTTTGCAAAATAATAAAAGTAAAAATAAGCCACATCCTCTGTTCTGCTTTCTATGTTAGCTAGTCTCGTTCCACTCCAGGGAACAGAGACATCCTTAAACTGACTTCTGGAAAAAAAAAGGACTTGATTGGCTCATGTGATGCAAAGGTCCAGAAGTTCTGGGTTGGGTGTCAATATCATAGGATGTCTACCTTGCAGCCTCTGCCTTTCTTCTACTCTCAGCAATATTTTGTTTGGCTTCTCTCTCTGACCTTCTCTCCTCATGGTGGCGGCATGGCTGCCAGTAGCTGTAGGCTCATGCCCCACCAGCTCAGCACTCCCAGGTCTTCTTTCTCCAGGTCTGAATATCACTGGGCCAGCTTGGGTCATGTTCTCATCCCTGAACCAGTCATGGGCAAGGCTGCTGGAATATAGCGACTGGCCAGGCCCAGGTCACATGCCCACACTTGGGCCTGGGGATGGGGTCAGCTGCCCTGAATCACATGGATGGAGAACGGAGGGGGTGGTTTCTCCAAAATAAAATTGGGCTGCGCTTACTCCATTAATGAAAAATGGACATGGATGCTGGGCAGGCCCCCAAATACTAGCTGTCTATTATATGCTTGTTTAGAAACGGGCATAGATGGGTGAAATGAAGAGTTAGTTTATAACATATGCCAACTGGAAATAAGATTAATTGTTCTTCCCCACCCCCTCACTGCCTTGCCGAGTGGTCACAGGTATATACAAAAAAAGGTAATTATTTTCAGTTTACTTCTAGGGCGACCTCATTGTTGTGGGGAAATATGTTTCAAGGTATTTTCCTCTTGTTTTCAAATTACCGTGTCTGATTTTGCCAAAAGGAAAAATAAATTCAGTAAAACCAAATATTTCCCATTCTGTTGCACTGGGGGTGGGGGTGGGGTTGCTGGGGGTATAATGATATCCTGCCCTCCTGAGAGTGAGTAAATAGTAAACACGTCAACAGGAGGTTCCAGAACCAAGTAACAGGGTGCAGGCGAGGGGGACAGTCAGAGCAGGCTTCCTGGTGGAAGTGAGGTTGCAGTTTACTGAGACCTGAAATATGAACAAACATTTGCTCAGATGAAGAGGGCTGGGGTAAGAAAGACTGTCCCAGGCAGAGAGAGCAGCAAACCAATCCCTGCGGGAATGAACTGTAACTGGGCTGATGCAACCACAGGGCTTCGAGCTGTTACGGAAATGACAGGCCAGCCAAGAAACAAGCACCACTCAGAGGGCTGAAGCACTCAGATGTATTACGCCAGCGGGCTCAGAGGGGCTTCTGCTCCGGAGCTCTGAGCACCTCCAAGACGTGTGCATGGGGTTTTATAGGGTTTTATACTGCATGGGGCTATTAGCCAATAAGGCTCGAACAACAAAAAGCAAGGAATCAGTACACTGGAGCTTACCTATTAGGAACAGATCACGTTACTGACACGTGTTGAGCTTGGATTTATGAGTTAGCTTGTTAGCCCAGTAAACCGACACTAAACTTGAGATTTATGAGTTAGCCCAGCAGAACTTAGATCAGTAAACCGACACTTGTTACACTTAGATTTATGAGTTATCTTGTTAGCCCAGCCCGGCTTTTCCTTCTCAGAGCTAGTGACACGTTACATCACCTCTGTGCCCGTCGTGGGTTCTTAGGCACCTCCTGCTTCTTTCTCTTCCTAGGGTTTTCCCAGGTGAATGTCTTCTCTCTCTTAAAGTTCCTTTTGCCCTGTTGGTCTCCTTCCCCTTCATCCTTGCCCTTCTCTTTTTGGGCTCTGAGGAGTGCCCCAGGGCCCCTCCTGCTCCCAGCCTGTCACAACTCTGCAGGGTCGCAAAGTCGCTCGTCCGCAAGTTGGAGGTGAGTCCACTTGCCCTGCCCTGCCCCTTCCTGGACCTACCACAGGGCAGCTGCCTGCATCATGTGTCAGGAAGCGAGCTGAGTGTTGCTGCCCTCGATAATTGACCCACGTGTACTTAGCTGCCTGTTTTCCTTCAGTTGGCCAGCAGATGGCAGGCTTGTCCTTACAATGCAGGGACAGCCCCGCTGATTTCAGATCCAGATCCACAAAGAATCCACCAAGGAAATTGTTGACCCCTGAGTCAGAGGGAAAGAACTAGAGCCCATTTCCACTGGGTCTTCAGGGCCCCATCGCACCTTCCTTCACAGCAGCCTCTCTTCCTGGCTTGGTTCTCAGCCGCCGTGGCTGCACATGGGAGTCATCCAAAGTGTTTAAAAAATACTGATTGATGTCCATTCCTCAGTGTTTTGATTTGCGGTGGAGACTGAGCAACTGGAATTTTTAAAGCTGTAAATGCACAGCAAAACTTGAGAACCATTGTCTCCAAGCAGCAATAAAGCAGAACTGTTTGAAAAATTGTGTGTGTGTGTGTATGTATGTGTGTGTGTATATATATATATATATGTGTATATGTGTGTATATGTGTATATATATATATATATATACACACACACAGTATTGGTAATAGTTTATTCCTTAAGCTGACAGATGAGTATATGAGTTTGTTTTCTTTAAATAATTCTTTATATATTTGGGGGCATCTGAAATAGTTTGTGACAAAATTCAAAAGATTGATATTTGATATTTCAAAAATAATTCAAAAATAATTGTAATGAGACGACATAGAATGTTGCTCCGCCTCCTCATGCTTACTTAATGGTTTGCTACTGTTCGTATTTTCAGTTACATCCCTGTGGGGATGGGGAAGCATCTTCAGCGTCCAGGGGTTCTGAGGGCCCTCCTCTGTCCTCAGGACCTAGCCTCCCTCCTGTCAAGTGGAGAGGACAAGCTTCCACACAAGCTATGTGATGCGGTGCACAGTGACAGCAGGTGAGTGTACACATCAAAGGAGGAGGTAGTCCCACTGGACCTGGCCCTTTCTGGCCCTCAGTCTCCAGCTCTGGTCACTCCATTTTAAGAGAAACACTGCTAAATAGAGGCTCTTCAAAGGACAACCACTAAGGGGCCTGAGCCCTGTTGTAAGAAGGACCAGGAAGGAAGAGGGAAGGGCTCAGAGTCTGTCTTCACTTTCCTAAAGGGCTTCTTCTAGAAGTAGCTCCAGAGGGCAGCCCCAGGCCCAAGGGCATGGATGTTCTGTCATTGGAAATGGCCCCTAGGGAGTGGCAGGGAGCTCCCCCTGGCTGGAAGCCTTTTCTGATATTGACAGCTCTCCCTTGTGTAGGGCGAGGGGCACTGCTGATGCCCCCAGGCACAGAGAGTGTTCCCACAAGACTCAGTGCTGGCAGGGATTCTGTGTGCGAGGGGAAATCAGGTTGGATAACTTCTAGGGGGTTTCTGACTATGGGACGCAGCTGTGAACATCATAATGCCTATGGGAGGGGGTTCTTAAACTTGAATGAGCATCAGAATGGACTGGAGGGCTAAAACACAGCTTGCTTTCTGTCCCTGCCCCCATGCTTTCTCATTCAGAAGGTCTGGGGTGTGGCTTACAAATTTGTCTATTTTTGGTAGGGGAGGGTATAGCTCAGTGGTAGAGTGCATGCATACCCCAGTACCTCCATTAAAAAGATAAATAAATTTAAAAAATTAATTACCACCCCCTCCCAAAAATAGAATTTGCCTATCTATTAAGTTCCCAGATAGTACTGATGTTGCTGATTCTGGGGCCACACCAATCCAGGGATCAGCAAGAATACTCTGTTCTGAATGCTCTAGACTGGAAAGGTTCACACCCTCATTCTAATCGGTTCCCCAGAGCTTCTGTGCATCTATGACTTCTTCCTGTCCAGACCTCTGGTGCACCTCACCGGGCCATGCAGACTCTCTTTTCTCCATCACATTGATTCAGAACTCAGCACTTCCCCTTATTCCCTTTGTGCACATAGACGACATCAATGACCATGAAGTTTGGGCCAAAAGGGGGGAGCGTCTATCCCAGACTCCTGCACGCCACGTGCCAGTCCCCTCTGAGTTCTCTCTGTCTCCAGGTCCCAGTCCCCAACGTGGGCTACACAGTTCTTGCTGTTAATGCCTTTTCCTGCCAAGTAAGTCATCAGGGTCTCCTAGTTTACCTCAAGAGACAGGTCAAGGCAGTTCTTGAAACAAAACCCAGCTTCTTCCCTATGACAGGTGCCAACTGTTAAGATAGTAACATTTTACCCCACTATCCTCAGTGTCCTAATCTGTCCAACTCTATGGAATCCAACTATGTCAGAGTCAGAAGCAACTTCAGAGATGGCCAGTCCAGATGTTCTTAGCCTGTGGTCCTTGGACTCCTTGGCTAGATTCAGGGGAGCCGTGAATTTGGATAGGAAAAAATGATGTTTTTATGTTCACTAACTGAAATTCAGCACTTCCATTGGTCATGAATGAGGCAACAAACTTTAATAGTACCAGTGTCACCTGTGACTTCGTCCTCACCAGAAATCACTGATATTCTCAAATTTCGTTTCAATTGTTTCAGATGTCTCAAAATAGCATTGATGTGCGTCACTGCTTTGAAATCATGGTGGTTATTCGACCTGCTGCTAGATCAGGTTATTTAATGCATCCATATAGAAGCATGTATATGACAATATCCAATTTTGAATTTTTCCATGTAGTTGATAACCAGGTTTCAGTATAATTGGCTTTCTTTGCGCTCTTATACACTTTATGTGTTAGAAACACTGTTCCGAGACACTAGATTGCCAAAGAGATCTATGGCACAAAAAGAGTTAGAACCCTCATCCAGTTCAGCACTTGATTTTACGGAAGGAAACTGAGTCCTAGACAGGGGAGGTTTCCTGCCCACAGCTACACCACTGGCTTTTAACAGGCTGGCTTGGGACTCGAATCTAAAACAAGGAGGAAAAGGAGTGAGCAAGAGGGACAGGAGAGAGCAGCCAGGGCTGGGGAGAGAGGCTTCTCCCAGTACCATGGTTGGGCATCGTCTGCTCAGAGCAGGGGTGACCCCCTGACGCAGGCTTTACCCTTCCCCAGTTCCTGCCACCATCGCAGCAACTCTGAGCAGGATCAGGGCAGAGCCATTTCTCATTACAGCAAAGAGGGGGAGAATTTTCTGACTTCATAATGATTTTCCCCGGACAATCCTTGGTTCCCGAATGCTTTGTTGTCTGTGCTGTCCTCTGCAACAATTAACAGAGCCGGAAGTTTCTGTTGCAGTGTGGGGGTCTCAGTCCCACTCGGCACCCACCCCTCCCCACCCCTTCTCCCCACACCCAACAACATATGTCAGGATTCTGGGTTTGCATCTGATTCATGACTCAGAGCTCACAGATCACTTCCACAAAGGTCATGTCACATGGGACACATGCCGTAAGATTGTGTACCATTGCTAGAGATGGCTAAGAAGAAGGAAGGAGGAAGATGTCTTCCACAATCTTCATGACCCAACCTTTTGAAGAAAAAATGTAGTTGTTCACAAAAAGCATAGTTTCCCTGTCCTGAGAAGTGAGGGTCACCTTTTCCACTGGAGGGGTGACTTTGTACACGCGGGCTCAGTTCTCTAAAGATGCGCCCAGGTCTGTAAGGCGTGGAGCTGAGCTAGAACACGTGTTTTCTGCCCAAGAGCACGTTCTGTGCCTTCCTAGAGGCTTGCTGGCTAATCGCTGTATGCATAATTTCTGGTTCACTAATTTATGTATCTTCCCCTTCCTGTTTTAAGAGCCCATTCAAATTCCAAATTACTCTCCCAAATCATCTGACATCAACTTTTTGTATGTTCTTCCCCCAAATGTCTCTCCTTAGTTCACAGGCAAACCAACAAAAATGAAAAACCCAAACCCTTCCTTTAGCAGGTACTTTGTGTCTTCCACCGGACAGAGTCCACCAGCAGCCCAGAAGGTGCAGTTCTTATTTCCTGTGAGATCTGGCTAATTAAAAAATGATCATTCACAAATAATGGCTACCATTTATTGAGTGTTTACTATGTTTAAGACACTAGGTTAAGCACTTCCCTTATCTTATCCCCAACTGATTTACAATGTTTTGAAGTGAGTGTTCTCATTTTGTAGCTGGAGAAGTTGAAATTTAGAGACTCTGAGTTCACATGTGATTCCAGAGTTCCTATTCTTAACCACCATATGCCATTTAATTCTGTGCAACTTCACATCCTAAGTTCTGTGTTCTTCCTGGGATATTGGCGCCATGTCTCTCTGTTTGTCTGTCTCTGTGTCTCTGTGTCTCTCTCTGTCTCTGTCTCTTTCTCCCTCTGTTTTTTCTCCCCCAACTTCTTCCTTTCTTCCTCTCTTTTCCTTCCTTCCTTCCTCTCTTTTCCTTTCTTTCTTTCTTTTCTTTTCTTTCTTTCTTTCTTTCTTTCTTTCTTTCTTTCTTTCTTTCTTTCTTTCTTTCTTTCTTTCTTTCTCTCTTTCTTTCTCTCTTTCTCTCTTTCTCTCTTTCTCTCTTTCTCTCTTTCTCTCTCTTTCTTTCTTTCTTTCTTTCTTTCTTTCTTTCTTTCTTTCTTTCTTTCTTTCTTTCTTTCTTTCTTTCTTTCCTTCCTTCCTTCCTTCCTTCCTTCCTTCCTTCCTTCCTTCCTTCCTTCCTCTCTGAAATACACACATATTTTTAAAAAATTTTTTAAACTATTTTTTTGAGATTGATTGAACTCATGTCTTTTATGCTTTATTGGTGAAGGGCAGGAAGAGGGAGGATTTCAGGCAGAAACTGACTTTGCAATAAAAGCCCCGCAGAATCTCAGAGCTGGGAAATCGTCTAAGAGGAGTGGTCCTTGTTGGGGGACACTTGGCAGGGCTGGTGACACTGGCTGGTAAGAAGAATTTACCAAAGGCATGGGAAATTTTAACAACAAATGAAAGTTTAATAGTTACGCTGCTTACAGGCAACAGCGGGCCACACCGAAAAGAGGTGCCTGGGTGTCCTGGGATCAACGTACAGGTTTTTTCTTTGGGGAAGGAGCTGTGAACACAAAGGATGGGGGACAGCCTTCCGACTGGCTACAAGTGAGGTTATATATGGGAGGATAGTGGATCTACAACTCCAGTAAGCTGGAGACATGGACTGACACAAGCAAGGCCGTGGAATTTGTGACTCTGATAAGAAGGAGACAGGGGCTGAGACAAGCTGGCCTGAGCTGCGGTGAGGCAGGTCATTTCCCAGGGCTGTAGCTGTACTGAGGCAAACGCACATTGGGACTTTGTCTTCCGAAGAGCAGACGGACGCCTAAGGGCTGGAAGTCTGGGGCCGCAGGGCCTCGGCAGGCGCCAGTTGGCACCGCAGTCCCGAGACCCAGCACTGAGCACAGCGTCACAGACCCCTGATAGCGGCTTGTACATCTCTTTACAATGACGTGTAGCTTGTGCATGTTTATAGCTGTACTTACCTATCTAGACACACGAAAAAGAGAATTTTTATAAAGATGAGGACAAGTTTAGAAAGGATTTCTAATATTTTTATTCTCCTCCTGTAATCCAATGGACTTCCCCCTCCTCCATCCCTGGGGGTGTGACCGCCCTGCGCTGGCTTGGCTCAGCGGTGCCCTGACCTTCCGTGAGTGTGTGCTGCCCGGATGGGAGCTTGTCTGTTGTTCCCTTGAAGACTGCCTCGGGCAGAGGCTGCACAGCCCTTCCCCATCAGTCCACACCACACTCTGTTGCCCGATAGGCCCAACGGTCTTCCTGATGCAGGACCCACACCGTGCCTTGGTGGAAATCCACCTCTGTCAGAACTTCCACGAACATGGAGGAAAACTGCCCAGCATTCTCCTTCCATAAACCCGTCACCATTTGAATCTGTTTGGAAATTGTGAAAGTCAGCCTGTGCTGGGTTTTTCCGAGATGTCCTGGGGTGGTTGGGAAGATCAAGTGATAAAAGGAGGAAGAATTTTGTGATACACAAAGGATCCTACAAATGTCAAGGATATTATTAGCTGTGATTTGCATTTATGAAGGAAGGAATGGAGGCAAATAAAACGGCCCCTTAGACTCGCAGAAAGAAAGACTCTGCTGGCCCAGCCCACCCCCGAGGACAGGGAAGCTTCCTCGAAGGAAGGTATTCCTACACGGCAGCTGTCTACAGACCGCCCCCACCCCCTTCCCCACCTCCCTTTTGGGCTGGAAGAGTGAGGGCAGCCTCCTCTGTGAATTACATCCAGGAGGAGCCAGGAACAGCCAGCAGGGGGAGGAATTGACCAGCAGAAGAGGAGGAAGTCTTGGCAAGCTTGAAATACTACAGTGAAATTTGTCATAAAATCCATGTAAATCAGGAGGAGAAGGTGTTCTAAAGTGTGTAAGGAGTTCATAAAAATGAATCCGGATTTGCTATTTCTGAGTTCAGCGATGCTCCTCCCTCCCAGCCATTCACTGGCCGCTGTGGAATCCTTCAGCTGCCTCTGAGCTTGGCCCACGCTCTGAGCAAGACACGGAGGCCAGGCGCCTACAGGGACTCAAGACAACGGAAAAGACCCATGTTCCAGTGTTTGAAGTGAAATAAACAGGAAACTTTGATATGTAAAAGTTAGCTGTTTGCGTCGGTTTCATTTAATTCAAGGGGGGAAGAAAAGCTCAAATTGACTTTTACTTTTGATTCAGTGAATGGGGAATAAATGGATAAGATTTTCTCTGTTTTGAAAATTGGATGTTCCTCCATCCCCTGACCTCAGAGTTGCCTCACCTTTGCAGGAATGTAGAGGGGGACATGCGAGCTGTCTGGGAGGCAGGTCCCTGGGCTGGTCTGAGCCTTGCCTGGAGCCAGTCGTGGAAAGCCCTCTGACCCTCAGCCTTGTCTGTAAAATGGGGGTTAGGGGGGAGTTTCCCCTCTTACATGAGGCAGTGATGTGACAGGTTGGGGAGGGGGTGGCTGTGCAAAGCACATGATGTGAGCTGTCACTGATGGAGGGGGACCATGCCCAGGCCCAACTGGGAGGGGGCAGTGCCCTTTAATGGGGGCAGAGGGAATGTTGGTCCGCCAGGGTTCCCTCTGCAGGCACGGTGGGAGCGGCAGTTGAATGGGGCAGTTGGAGAGGCGGGCTCCAGGCAGGAGGGACAGGGCAGTGAATCTGGGTCCCTGGAGAGAAGGAGACCCAAGCAACCACAGGCAACCCTCTCTGAGCCCCATGACTTCTGGCCCCTCCTCCTCTCCCTCCTGCCCTAAGGACGAGAGCATTTCCTGCGCAGGTAAACTCCTCTCTGTAGCGATCATTCCCTGGTTTGTCCCAGGACAGGCTGTGATGGGCAACACCACATCAAGTGTGGCTGCCCGTGAGGGAGGAAGCAGAGACCTGGGGCCCCAGAGCCCAGGGGAGGCTGGGCATGGCCATTTTGGGAGCCCCCTGCTCCATGTTGTTAAAAACTGTAATGTCAAGACAGGATTTCCAAATCTGATATACAAAAGCCTACGTAAATGAATGAATGCCCTGTCAGACACACACACACACAGAGTACTGTTCACGATTTAATCACACAATTAATTTTTTTAAAGAGCTTGAATTCATGGTGCACTCCTGTGTGGTACACACAGGTGTAAAATGGGAGTTCTCATCTTTCTTCAATCTCGTCGGAGAATCCCTGTAACTGAGCAGGCGCCCTCTCTTGGAGACTCCATCACAGATCACTGTTTGGGGCCCCCTCCCCTTTCTGCACCCCAGGTCACGTGTGCTCTCACCTGCACCTGCTTACTTCTGCCCTCTCTCCCCTCCCTTCTCCCTCTCCCACACCAGCTCTATATCACTCATGGGACCATCGCCCTGGTCTGGCTGCCCACCGGGGTGTGGGGACAGCTGGACTGGACAGACAGGAGAGGTGAGGGGCAGGGGCTGAGAAATGCTTCCCATAGCTTCTCCTCCAAGCAGAGGCCAGACAGAGCCTGGAGGAAGGGGCCGTGGGAGGGCGGGGGAGGGCATGAGTCCTGCAGATATTGGGTGGCCTTAAATTAAGAATGGGTTTGTTAAGAGAGGAACAGTGGCCATAATCTCTTATCCTAGAAGGATTTCATGCTTAGGAGTGCAACTGCATTTGGTTGATGCAGGGGAGTCCTAGGGACGGATTTCCATTGTGGGCACCAAGGGAAATGGAGAATCTGATTCTCAAACAAGATATGGTTAATAGGTACTTTTCTGGGTTAGAGAAGCAGGCATGGATCAGAGTTGAGTGAAGTGGGTAGATATGGAAAATGTTTCTTCTTGAAATGCCCTCAAGGTAGCTTTCGTCCTCCCTTTTTGGAGACAGAAAAGATAGAGAAAAATGAAACTACCGTAAGGAAAACAGCAGTGCAGGTGTGATGATAAACACTAAGTCACCCAGAGCCCAGAGTCAGGGAGACAGTAAGGAGTGGTGGGGATTGTGGCAAACGAAACCACGCTGTGCCCTGCCAAAGAAGCCTTGACGCACTCTGTGTGAGCTGATTGTAGCTCGTGGGCCTACAGAGCTCCTGATTTTTGACAAAAGCCAGAGGATTTTTTTTCTTTTAACGTGATTATCTTCTAATTTTTAAATGTTTTCCACAAATTCAAAAAATTAAAAAAAAAAACAAACTGAGCAGGCCAAATACAATGGACCTGCAAGGTATGTATAGTCCATGATCTATCAGTTCGTATCCTCTGCTCTAAAATGAGAGCTTCCCGCTTCTGCCTTTTCTGGTCTATTGAGGTCAGGTGAGGACCACCCTGCCCGCCAGCAGAGGGATGAGTCAGAGGCTTGCTTCCACCTCCTGCCAACCCTCAGCTGCTCTCAGTGGAACCAGGCAGGCCAGGAGCAGAGTCAGGACTCTGACCTGTCAGGTCCTCACATTTTTCCAGCTCTCATCAGCGGTCCCCCACCTCCAGCCCGTGACTGCCAGCAACCAGATTTCTCGCTCCAGGCAGCTCCTCACTCCTGGCAGAGGATGGCATGACAGACGGGATAGAGATGTTAGCCAAAGCAGACTTCCTGATTTAAAAATTCTCGTTCTCCCCCTCGGGGGCTGCCAAATTTAGCAAAGTACCATTCCAGCTGCAGCGTTTCCAAGTGGTCTTAGGTAATCAAAATTCTGCGTTCCCTGTGGCGTGCCCCAGGAAATCACCCTTCTGCACTCTGATTACCCGAACCTGGCCAGGGAGGCCTGGTGTCCTGTGCTTGGCATTTTGGAGTCCATACCCCTTAAGACAAGCTGATGACAGCTCGCCACCAGGACTCTTTGCCATTAGAGGAGTGAGGAAAATTCTAGAAGTCATAGGAGGATTCTCTAGGGACGGGAGGCCTGTCCTCTCAGAAGGAGGCAGCACTGGGGACGTTTAGCCTGAACAAGAGAGGCATCGCAAACAGGTGGCTGGGGATGAGCAGAGGGACATGGCAGTTGTCTGCACGTGAAGAGAGCATGCATGCTGTCTGCCTGGCCCCGGATACCAGAGCGACTGTGGCCAGCACATGGCTCTCAGTTTCACAGTAGAACAATTCATCCCCTTTAGGGCTGTTTCTTTTTAAAAAAAAGTTTTAACTTTTTATTTTGAAATGATTTCAAGCCTCTGGAAAAGGAACCAGAATGACACTCAGAAATCCTAACTACCCTTCATTCTGATTTATAAATTGGCATTTTTTGCCACGCTTGCTTTAACATTCTCTCTCTAAGCAAACTTATTTTTCTGGCAAATCTGGGAGTGAATGGCAGACATTTTCCTCCATTACCTCTAAATACTGCAGTGTGTATCTCCTAAAGATAAGTATGTTCTCTTATATAATCATAATAATCAAAATTATAAAGGCTCAAATTGTACAAGGATCAAAATCAGGAAATTTTACTTTGATACAATGCTCTTCCATAACCTACAGTCCACATTCAGATTTCCTCACTCATCCCAGTAACACCCTTATTTTACCCCTCGCCCAGGATTCAATGCAGGCTGTATATTGCTTTCAGCTGTCAGTCTCTTTAGTTGCCTTTAACCTAGAATGTCTCTTTGCCTTTCTGTGTCTTTCATGATGCTAACATTTTTGAAAAGCACAGCTAGTGGTTTTGTAGGATGTTCCTCTGGCTTTGTCTGATATTTCCTCGTGACACGGTTCAGGTTGTCCATTGGCTGCAGAAATACTGCATGAGGGCTGTCTTGACGAGAAGGACTGGGGTCTGTGGCCAAACTTGTTGAACCACAGTCTGTTTGGCCAGAAGGAAATTCTCACCCAAGACACTGAGTTTGCCACTTCTGGTGTCTTCTTGGATTCTCTGGTTCTGTCTCCCCAAAATAGTTTCGGTTGAGTTTCAGAATCGTAGTGAGCTCTTTCATAATAGTCTTTCCAATAATCTGCCCTCCCCGCTCTGCTTTACTCAGACTAATCTCCTGTGCAGCCCTCAGGGCACTGCAGGCAGGGAAGTGGCCCCGAGGCTGCGGAAGCCGAGGGCAGCTGTATGGGGATCAGAGCGTGGCTGTCGGCCCATGCTGTGGCAGTACCAGGGAGGATGGGGACAGGCTCTGCGTCCAAGGCTGTGCTTGCGTCTAGGTTTCCCTCCTCCTGCCTCTCTGGCCAGAGCTGGATTGCATATATTCAGGGAGCTAACGACCCATCCAAGGGTGAGAGGCCAATTTCTTTAATTTTCTCGGTCCAAGCATCCCTGCAGCGGCTATCGGCCCACCACTGCCCTCTTGCAGCAAATCCCAAGAAGTCAGGAGGGCATGGTGCTTTGGGGAGAGGAAGCCGCGAAGGGCATTCTGGTAAACGGACATTGGAGGTCTTGTGGGGAAGGCTCTCTGGGGCTCTTTTGCCCAGGGTTGGGCCTGTGTGGGGGCCAGCAGGCTGCTGTCTACATCAGCAGGAGCAGATCTAAAGCCCTTCACCACCTTTCCCATGCTTGTGGCTCTTGACTCTCCTGCCCAAGCCTCATGCGCATGGTTCCCTTAAGAGCCTCACTATGCAGGTATCACCACACCCAGCCTCAGCTGAGCATCCCCCCTGGGCTTTCAAATTCTCCTCCTCTCCTCTTCCAACCATATAGCTCTGACCTCACTTCTCATAACAAGTCCTCCCTAACCCCATCCTCTTCCCAGACCGCCCTGATCTGTCCCTCCTTAGAACTTGGGTAGCCCAGGAGATCTGCAGTACGCTGACACGCTGAGCACACACAGCCCGGGCCCAGGGTTTACATTCTCAAATACATGATTCCATGTCATAATGGCCGGGGGCGATCCCCGGGTAACTTCCAGATTCCATTCCTCCACCCGCCAGAGGTAACCATCATCTTGAAATTGGCCTATATCTTTCCAATTCATTTTTTAAAAATAAACTTTACTTTTAAAAAGTTTTAGATTTACAGGAAAGGTGTGGAAAGAGTACAGAGGGGTTCCTCTGTTATTAACATATCAGTGTGGTGTAGGTGTCACAATTAATGAGTAAATTATGATACGTCATTATTACCTAACATCCGTATTTTATCCAGCTTTCCTTAGTTTTCACCTAATGTCCCTTTTTCTGTTGCAGGTTCCCATCCGAGATACCACATTACATTTAGTCGTCAAAGTCTCCTAGGGCTTCTCTTGGCTGTGACACTTTCTCAGACTTTCCTTGTTTTTGTTTGTATTGTTTGTTTGCTGAGGGGGAGGTAATTAGGTTTCTTCATTGATTTCCGCTTGGAGCAGTTACCGGGGATTGAACCCGGGACCTCTCGGATGCTGAGCATGCACTCTGCCACTTGAGCTATACACTTCCCCCTTGACTTTCCTTGTTTTTGATGACCTTGACAGTTTTGGGGAGGACTGGTCAAGTGGTTTGTAGAATGTAGCTCCGCTGGGATTTGTCTGATGTTTTTCTCATGATCAGACTGGGGTTAATGAGTTTTGGGGAGGGAGGACCACAGAGGTGAAGTGCCCATCTCATCCCATCACCTCAAGGGTACATCCTATCAACAAGACTCACTGCTGATGCTGACCTTGGTCCCCTGGCCGAGGTAACGTCCGTCAGGCCTCTCCACTGTAGTTGTTCCTTTCCCCGCTTCCATCTTGTGCTGTGCTCCTGGAAGCACTGTGTTCTGGCTGATGGTGTTATTTCCCACAGGGCTACGTGTCAGTTTGATGCTGTGATGTACATATATTGGGATCAAATTAAGTAACTGGCTGGTGGATGCTGAAAACTAGGTTTCTCACTTTCGGGGTGGGAGTTTACAGATAAGCAAGGGGAGGAGGCCAGAATTATGATAATCACAGCAGTGGATTACAGTTGGAGAATCAGTGGGAACTCATGCTTAGTTCAAAATAGATTCAGATGCCTCCATAAAGAAAAACATGTAGGTATGTCTCTGTATACTAGCTGCTCTGTCAGCTGAGAGGGCTGGAAGCCACAACATCCCCATAACAGAACACACCCAGTGTCCAGAGCTTGGTTTCTAATATCATTCCCCAATCAAAAGAATCAGGGCTACTTGGAGAAATGAGACGTTACTACAAATATATTGATCGACAAATGAATATATTACTGTTTTGCAAGATGTGAACTTTATACATATGGTTATCAGAGTGAATACAATTTCCTACAACTTTTTTTTGTCTCAATTTACAATGTTCACATAGGTTGATGTGTGGATTTAATTCGTTCTTTTTAACTGTTGAATAGTAATATGCTGTATTCAGATTATACAATTGGTCCATTTTCCTATTGATGGATGTTTAAGATGTTGCAAACAGAGCTGCTACACATATTCCTGTGGAGGGGGCTGAATGATATTTTGTGCATGAGAGTCTATCCTCTGTGGATTGGTTGCTTGAGTTTTTCTATATGGTATTTTTATTGAAGTATAGTCAGTTTACAATGTGTCAATTTCTGGTTACAGTGTAATTTTTCAGTTATACATGTACATACATGTGTATATTTCTTTTCATATTCTTCTTCATTATAGGTTACCACAAGATACTGAATACAGTTCTCTGTGCTACACAGAAGAAACTTGTACTATAACTCAATAAACAAATGTTAAAAAGAAAATGAGATGATAAAAAGCATGACCCATGAATGAAATGTTAGTAAGTAGGAATTAACGTTAAAGTTTTGTGCTGTCAAGAGGATGGAGATAAAGCCATAGTTTGAACTAAAAAAAAAAAAAGAAGAAGAAGAAACTTGTTGTTTATCTATTTTATATACAGTGTTAGTATCTGCAAATCTCGAACTCCCAATTTATCCCTTCCGACCTCGTTTCCCCAACTCTGGTAAAGATAAGTTTGTTTTCCATGTCTGTGAGTCTGTTTCTGTTTTGTAAATAAGTCTTTTTTTTTTTAGATTCCACATAGGAGTGATATTATATGGTATTTTTTCTTTCTCTTTCTGGCTTACTTCACTTAGTATGACAATCTCCAGGTCCATCCATGTTGCTGCAAATGGCATTATTTTATTCTGAGTAGTATTCCATTGTATAAATAAACCACAACTTCTTTATCCTGTCATCTGTTGATGGACATTTAGGTTGTTTCCATGTCTTGGCTGTTGTAAATAGTGCTGCTATGAACATTGGGGTTTGTGTATCTTTTCGAATAGAGTTCCCTCCCAACATACACCCAGGAGTGGGATTGCTGGATTGTATGGTAAGTCTATTTTCAGTCTTTTGAGGAATCTCCTTACTGTGCTTGAGTTTTTCTAGATCTAGATCTAGAACTTCAGCGTTGCCATGAGTGAGTATGAGAGAGGAGAGGCTAGGAGATGTAGGGGAGAGTTTGTGAGGACAATGAGAGGAAGCATGCAAAATTAGGGGGTGTGTGTGACTCTGTGTGTGACTCCTTGAACAGGTGGAATTTGTTCAGAGCGTGTATATACCTTAGGGAGAGAATGACTGACCATGGCAGTAAGATAATCTTCAACTTAATCACAGAACAGCAAATTGTTTATAAAGTAGTTGTCTAAATTACACTTCTGGCAACAGGGTTTAAATCTACTGTGCTCCATGTATATGCCAAGACTTACAATTTCCAGGCTTTTTAATATTGCCAATCTGAAGAATGAGAAATAGCTCTTTTTGTGATCGTGGTTTTAATTCACACGTCCTTGATACTCAAAGGTTGAGCATGTTTGTGAGTTCATTTGGCTCATCTGTGAATTATATCTTTTGTCCACTTTTCTAATTGATTGTCTATACTTTTGTTATTGGTGTATTGAACATTCTTTGTAAATTTTGTATACTAATTCTTTATAGTTAAATGACTCACATTTATACCAGCATGTTGCTTCTCTTCTTAATGTAAAAAATTTTTTTTTGAGTTTCCACAACTTATTGATAAGTGAGAAAAGTAAGATGCATGTGATATCATCCAATTTTATAAGAAGTGATAAGTCAAAATACGCATGAAAAAAAATTCAAAACAAGATAAGCAAAGAAATTAAAGTATCCGATATCTAACAGCTTCTAACCACCTCCAGTCCCTCCACTGTGGCATGGAGCTCTCCATGTCTTCCCTTGGTTCTTTTTCAGGGGAAGGTAATTAGGTTTATTTCTTTACTTATTTATTGGAGGTACTGGGGCTTGAACCCAGGACCTCTTGCATGCTAAGTACACGCTCTGCCACTAAGCTATACCCTCCCCCTTCCCTTGGTTTCGATAATGGCCTCCTGACTGATGTCACATTCCTTCCCTCCTCTCCCGGGCCCTCACCTTACTCCAAGTCTGATCTTTTATTTTTTCTTTATTTTTAATGACATTTATCGTTTTCTTTCTAACTTTACATGCACTACATATTCATTGACGACGACTAGAAATGCACCAAAATGAAGTAAAAAATATCAATCACCCATAATCCCCACCAGTCTGATGCATTTCCTCCCAGTGTTTACATTTTTTTTTAATTGAAGCACAATTGACCTTCAGAGATAAAGAGGAATATTGCCAAGGACAGTGTCAGAGGGCATGCTCTGCCTTTGTGCATATGCAGTTGACCCTTGAACAAAGCAGGGGTTAGTGGCACTGACCTCCCCCCACAGTCTAAATTCACATCCAGTTGTCCCTTGGTGTCTAAGGGGGATTTGTTCCATGACTTGTGAGATGGTTCTGCATCAGTGGATTCAACCAACCCTGGATCATGTAGAATTTTAGTATTGAAAAAAATCTCTGTATAAGTGGACCCACACAGTTCAAACTGGTGTTGTTCAAGGGCAAACTGTATATACACCATATCTTCTTTCTCCATTCATCCATAGACAGACACTTCGGTTGTTTCCATATTTTGGTTATTGTAAATAAAGCTGCCTCGAACATGAGGGTGCAGATATTTCTTTGAAATTCTGATTTCACTTCCCTTGGATATATACCCAGAAGCAGGATTGCTGAATTATATCGTAGTTCTATTTTTAATTTATTGAGGAAACTCCATATTGTTTCTATAGTAGCTGTACCAATTTACATTCCACTAACAGTGTACAAGGGTTCTCTTTTCTCAATATCCTTGCCAACACTTGTTATGTCTTGTCTTTTTGATGATAGCCATTCTCACAGGTGTGAGGTGATATGAATTCCCCTGATGATTAGCAATATTAGCACCTTTTCATGTACCTTTTAGCCGTTTGTGTATCTTCTTTGGAAAAATATCTATTCAGGTCCTCTGCTCATTTTTTAATTGGATTGTTTTTTATTTCTATTGAGTTGTATGAGTTCCTTATATATTTTGCCTATTAACCACTTATCAAATACACGATTTTCAAATATTTTCTCCTATTCCTCAGGTTACCTTTTAATTTTATTGATTGTTTATTTTGCTGTGCAGAAGATTTTTAGTTTGATGTAGTTCCACTTAATTATTTTCACTTCTTATTTGCTTTTTGATGTCATGTTTAAAAAATAGGTGCTAAGATCAATGTTGAGGAGTTTTTCCTTATGTTTTCTTCTAGGAGTTTTACGGTTTCCGTTCTTAGGATTTAAGTCTTTAATCCATTTTGAGTTAATTTTGTGAGTGGTATAAGATAGGAGTCCAATTTTATTCTTCTGCATGTGATTATCCAGTTCTTCCAACACCATTTTTGAAGAGACTATCCTTTCCCCATTGAGTATTCTTGACTCCTTTGTCAAATATTAGTTGACTGTGTAAGTGAGGATTTATATCTTGGTTCTCAATTATGTTTTTGGTCTATGTTTTAATTACTATAGCTTTGTAGTATACTTTGAAATCAGGAAGTGCCTCCAGTTTTGTTCCTCTTTCTCAGAATTGCTCTGTCTATTCAGGGTCTTTTGTGGTTTCATATAAATTTTAGGATTTTTTTCTATTTCTGTGAAAAATTCCACTGGAATTCTGAAAGGGATTGCACTGAATCTATAGACGGCTTTGGGTAGTAAGGACATTTTTAACAATATTAATTTTTCTGATTAATGAACACAGGATATCTTTTCATTTGTTTGCATCTTCTTAAGTTTCTTTCCTCCAAGACTTATAGTTTTCAGTGTACAGAACTTTTACCTCCTTTGTTAAATTTTTCATAAGTATTTTTATTGTTTTTGATGCTATCGTGAATGGATTGTTTTCTTTCTTTTTCAAATATCTTGTTTTAGTGTATAGAAACACAGCTGATTTCTATATGTTGATTTTTTATTTTACAGCATTACTAAATTCATTGATTAGTGCTAATAGTTCTTTTGGCAGAGCCTTCAGGATTTTCTATATATAAGGTCATATCATCTACAGAGACAATTTTACTTATTCCTTTCTAATTTGGGTGCCTTTATTTCCTTTTCTTGCCTAATTGCTATGGCTAAGACTTCCAGTACCATGTTGAACAAAAGTGGTGAGAGTGAGCATCCTTGTCTTCCTGATGTTAGATGAGACTCTTTCAATCTTTCATCACTGAGTGTGAATTTTACGTGTGGGTTTGTCATGTATGGCCTTTATTATGTTGAGGTATATTCCTTCTATACTTAATTTGTTGAGCTTATTTATTTTTTTAACATGAATGGGTGTTGTATTTGGTTAAATTTTTTTGCTACATCTATCAAGATGATCGTATGACTTTATTTTTCATTCTGTTAATGTGATGTATTAATTTATTGATTTGTGTATGTCAAACCATCCTTGCATCCCAGGGATAAATCCTTCTTGATCATGGCATATGATCCTTTTAATGTGCTGTTGAATTCAGCTTGCTAGTATTTTCTTGATATTATTTGCACCTATATTTATTAAGGATCCTGATCTGTAGTTTTCTTTTCTTGAAGCATCTTTGTCTGGCTTTGATATCAGGGTAATGCTGGCCTCATAAAATGAGTTTGGGAGGTGTTCCTCCTCTTTAATTTTTTGGAAGGGTCTGAGAAAAACTGTCACTAACTCTCCTTTAAATATTTGGTAGAATTCACTAAGGAAACCATCTGGTTTGGGGATTTTCTTTCTTGAGAAACTTTTGATTACTGATTTAATCTCCTTACTCATAATTGGTTTCTTCAGATTTCCTATTTCTTTATGATTCAGTCCTAGTAAGTTGTATGTTTCTCTGAATTTATCCATTTCTTCTTTGTTATCCAATTTTTTGGTGTACAGTTGTTCCCAGTAGACTGTTATGATCCTTTGTATTTCTGCAGTGTCAGTTGTAATGCCTACCCTTTCTTTTCTCATTTTATTTATTGGAGTATTCTTTCTTGTTTTCTTAGATTAAATAAAGATTTGTCAACTTTGTTTATCTTTTAAAAAAACAGCTCTTACTTTCATTGTCCCTTTCTATCATTTTTCAATATTGTATTTCATTTATTTCTGGTCTGATATTTGTTAGTCCTTTCCTTCTGCTAACTTTATTAGGCTTAGTTTGTTTTTCTTTCTTTCTTTCTTTCTTTCTTTCTTTTTTTTTTTTTTTTTTTTAGTTATTTGATGTGTGAAGTTAGGTTGTTTATTTGAGCTCTTTTTTTTCCCCTAATATAGGCACTTATCACTATAAACTTTTATCTTGGAACTATTTTTGCTGCATCCCATAGGTTTTGGTATGTTTTGTTTCCATTTTTATTTCTTTAAAGATTTTTTAAAATTTCTCTTTAGATTTCTTCCTTGACCCATTGGTTGTTCAGAAGTGTGTTGTTTAATTTCCACATATTTGTGATTTTTTCATCTTTCCTCTTGCTATTTATTTCCAGTTTCATTCCATTGTGGTCAGAGATACTTGAGATGATGTTAATCTTAAATTTGTTAAGACTTGTTTTGTGGCCTATCATGATACATCCTGGGGAATGTTCCATGTGCATTTGAGGAGAATGTGTATTCTACTGCTGTTAGATGCAATGTTCTGTATATGTTTGTTAGGTCCATTTGGCCTAAAGTAGGACAAATATTTCCTTATTGATGTTTTTGTCTGTATGATCTATCTCATGTTGAAAGTAGGGTAATGAAGTCCTCTACTAGTGTATTATCTTTTTCTTCATATCTGTTAGTATTTGCTTAATATATTTTGGTGCTCCAATATTGGGAATATAATCATTATATCTTCTTGAAAAATTGACACCTTTATTGTTATGTAATAACCTTTATCTCCTCTTATAGTTTTGACTTAAGTCTGTTTTCTCTGATATAACAACCCATGCTCTTTTGGTTTCCATTTGCATGGAATATCTTTACATTCCTGCACTTTGAGCCTATATATGTTCACAAGGGTGAAATGAATCTCTTGTAAGTGGCATATAATTGAGTCTTATTTTCAAATCCATCCAGCCACTCTATGCTTTTTGATTGGAGAATTTAATCCATTTACATCTAGGCTAGTTATTGATACAAAAGGACTTACTAATGCCATCTTACTGTCTTCTGACTGTTTTGTAGTTCCTTTATTCCTTTCTTCCTCTCTCGCTGCCTTCTTTCGTGAATTGATTTTCTGTAGTTGTATGCTTTGATTTCCTTCTCTTTATCTTTTGTGAATCTACTGTAGTTTTTGCTCTGTGGTTACCATAAGTTTACATAAAACATCTTATAATAGTCTGCTTTATGCTGATAACAACCTAACTTTTTACATACAAAACCATACCATTTTACTCCTTCCTTTTGTATTTTGATATAATAATTTACCTCCTTTATATTGTGTATTCATTAACAAATTATTTTAGCTATAGTTATTTTTAGTAATCTTGTCCTTTGCCTTTATACTAGAATTGAATGGTTAACATACTATCATATTATAGAATTAGCATATTCTGAATTTGACTATATACTTACCTTTAACAGTACTTTGTGTATTTTCATATGTTTTCAGATTACTAATTAGTATCTTTTACTTTCAGCCTGAAGAACTGCTTTTAGCATTTGTAAGGCAGGTCTAGTGGTGATAAAGTTCCTCAGCTTTTGTCAGGAAACTCTTTATCTCTCCTGCATTTCTGATTAGTATCTTTGCCAGATAGTGTATTCTTGGTTGGCAGTTTTTCCTTAATACTTTGAATATATCATCCCACTCTCCCCTGGCCTGTAAGATTTCTGCTGATAAATCTGCTCTTAGTCTAACAGGGATGCCCTCATAAATATCTAGCTTCTTTTCTCTTGTTGTTTTTAAGATTCTCTCTTTATTTGATTTTTGACAGTTTTATTCAAATATATTTTGGAGAGGCTCTCTTTAAGTTCCATTTGTTTGGTGACCTATGAACTTCATAAATTGGGATATCCAAATCTCTACTCAGATTTGGGAATTCCTCAGTCATTATTTCTTTAAATAAGTTTTCTACCCCATTCTCTCTCTCTTCTCCTTCTGGAACTCCAGTAATTTCAAAATTGTTTCTTTTGATGGTATTCCATAGATTACATAAGCTTTCTTCACTCCTTTTCATTCTTTTTCCTTTGTTCTCCTCTGTCTGGATAATTTCAAAGTTTTTGTTTTCCAACTCACAAATTCTTTCTCCTGTTGATACTCTCTATTACATCTTTCATTTCATTTGTTGTGTTCTTTAGATCCAGCATGTTTGTTTGGGCCTATTTAATGATTTCTGTCTCTTTGTTGAACTTCTCATTTTGTTTATGTATTGTTTTTCCTGATTTAATTGACTCTTCTTCCTGTTTTTTCTTGTAGCTCATTGAGTTTCCTCAAAACAGCTATTTTGAATTCTTTATCTTTTATCTTTACCTTTTGCAGATCTCTATGTCTTTGGAAATGGTTACTGGAAAATTACTGTTGTCTTCAGTGGTTTCATGGTGTCATGTTTCCTTGATTTCTCATATTCTTTGAAGTTTTGTGTTGCTATCTTCACATTTGAAGTAGGAGTCACCTCCTCCAGTCTTTACTAACTGCCATTGGGAGAGAAATATCTTCTGTCAGCCTTGCTAGGGGTTCTGAGGTTTTCTCAGATCTTCTATGGATTCACCTGCAAAATTGTTATTGTTGGACAGGAGGTAGGTAGGCAAAAATGAGGGATGCATTAGCCATGAAGTTGATGTCACTACTACATATATTCTTGAGTAAGTCTCTTCCCTTCTCTGGGCCTCTCTTCTGTACAATGAGGAGTTTGTAAAAGGTTACATCTGAGGATACTTCCAACCCTGCCATGCCATAGGTTTATTGGCCATTAAAACCTCAATGGGAATTGGTTTATTTTTTGTTTCTAGCTGTAAAAAAATCCAGAGAGAAACCATAGGATGGGAACTCATGTAATTATAATAGTGAGACTTCTCATTGCAAGTGACAGAAACCAACCCAGGATAGTTTAGTTTAAAAAGGAGAATTTATTTACAGGATATAGCAAGCAGAATGTCTTGGAACCCTAGGGCATAAAGCTATGTCTCAGGGAAGAACTGGAACTAGAATAGAAAATCTTTAGGAATTGTTCTCTATTTTTTGGGTTTAGTTTGAATGTAATGGTTGGTTTGTGGACTAGACAGGCACTTCAAAGAGTGTCCTCTCCACCTGGATTATTGGTTTCCCTTTGGGGCAGTGGTCACAGAAGTGGGTGTGGGTTTGTTCAGATGTGTATGGTCCTGAGAGGTGGCCTCATTGAAGTCCTCTGATCCTTGGGTGTGAAGATAGGGGAATGTGGATACACAAACTCCTGGGTATCTGAAAGGATCAAGGAGGAAAAGGGGATATATATGTGTGACAAACTTCATGCTGGGTCACACTAAGACAGATAATTGACCTTCTTGAGGTTCTTTTGCTAGGGCTAGGACTCGGATGTGGCCACGGGCTAGCTCCTGATAGAAAACCTGCAATAGGCTTTTCTGCTCCCAGTAAACCCAAAATGGGAAAGAAAAGGAACAGAATGTCCTTGCTAGTAAGAAAGGCTCATGGTGGAGTTGACAGATGCATAGGGCTTCTGGCCATACTCCCCTATAAATGTGGAAGGTAATTGGTGAAACCAGGTCTGAGTGGTTGGAGAAAGGGAGCTGGGTGAAGTAGGGGCTGCTTGATCCCATTCCAGAGTATCCTCATCTTTCTGCTGCAGAGTGAAGGTCCTTAAGCCAAGAGCCCAGGGTTCTAAACTGCCATCAAGATGGTGGGCGATGTCCCCTACCTTATCTCAGATCTGGATCGGCGAGGCCAGCGGAGATCCTTTGTAGAGAGATATGACCCCAGCCTGAAGACCATGATCCCAGTGAGACCCTATGCAAGGTAAACCATGAAAAGGATTGGAGGGAAGGAGGTAAATTCTTCTATCATGGCTGACTTCAAACTACCAGTGTGATGTCACTGAATGCAAAGTCAGGAAGAGATGCACAATAACAGAGTCTTACTCTATGTGGTATTTCTACCACATAGACTTACAGAATCTACAGATCATAGAAATTAGTAAAATCTAACAAAATAATCTAGCAAGCTATGAGTTTTGAGTGTTTAATGCTTTTATGTTTAACATAATTTATTTACATGTAATTTAATTTTTAATATTGGCTGTGTTCAAGAACTGACCTACAGAATTCCTAAAAATCTAACAGTCAGTTTTCTCAAGCTGGTAGGAGCTGGCCCAGCACACCACTGCTCATGGGACTGATGGATGTGAGTCACGGTCTGGAGGTGGCTGTGGTTGTTGCTGTATTCAAGAATTCCAGTCAGAGACTCGAGGCCATGACCCCAGCATCCTAGGACACTGAGCATCTCATTTGTCTCAGGTTGGCAACCAACCCCGTGGATGATGCAGGGCTGCTCTCCTTTGCCACATTCTCCTGGCTCACGCCAGTGATGGTGAGAGGCTACAAGCACACGCTGACTGTGGACAGCCTGCCCCCATTGTCACCGTATGACTCATCTGACGTCAACGCCAAAAGGTACCAGTGTTTGTATGGGTCATGTCTAGAGAGGAGCCTGCCTTGGGAAGGGTCCTGCGATCCCTTTCGTGTGCTTCCATTTCCCTGTGCGAAAATGGATGCCCCCGGGTCCTGGTGGCTCTTCTCAGTGGTTTATATCTCAGATGTGGGCTGGGCTGAACTTCCTGGCCCAATGTCTGTGGAGGTGAGGATTGGGGAGAGTTGGTGGGGAGAAAGAGCTGCTTGAGGGCTATGACTGGCGGCTTCAGGACCATTCTGGGCAGGGCTTTGTTTGTAGGAGCACTCCATCAGGACAGGAGTGGCCAGGATCTTACTCTGCTCTGTGCTGGTTGGACCCCACGGGGGCTGCTGCATGCAGTTCCAAGCATTGTGTTTTGTGTCACTTTAAACATCGTCCTTGGGCTTTCATATTAACAAGATGTTTAGGTTGAACTGAATGACAACTGCCGATATTTGACAATTTTGACTTGCAAAAACATAAATTTCATTGGTTCAACCTAATTCATATTCATGATAAAAAGGGAAAAGTGACAGAAGTGGAAGCAGTGGAAATATCCCTACCCTACTGCATCTCGACGCCCCAGAGATCAGCACTGTGACATGTCGGTGTGCATCCGGCCAGAATTTCCTCTTCTCTGATTAAACCCTCTGCTACCATCTTCTGCACATCAATGCTTCTTCCTCCTCCTCCCTACTGACAGGTCATGTTTTTTTCTCTGAAGAAAAAAATAAAGCATACTATTGATTACCATTTTGCTATTTTCAGCTAAGAGTTTACAAAGATTTTTCCCACAGCACAAACCCAGCAACTTCATTCTTTCTAACAGCTGCATTGAACTTTGAGGTTCTTGTCCTCAACAACAGGGAAGTGCTCCAAGCCCCTCTCTGTTTGTTCCTTCTGGAGCTCTCCTTCTCTTTGGCCTCATAAGCTTTAAGGGCTGGAAGTGCTAATCATGGCCTTGCAATTGCTTCTGCAATTGTGCGTCCCTTCATCTATGCCCTGCAGAAATCTCAGGCAGTGGGGTTTTCCAAAATCTACAGTCTGGAGACAGTTTCCAGGGAGCACAGGGAGCTCAGGGCTGGACCAGTTCTTGTGGAGCGCTGAGTTTTCCTTCTACCTCTGTCTGTTTTTAATGTTTCCTCCATCTACCCCACATCATCTTAGATCCCTGTTCCTTTCACACTACGTTCTTCTCCCAGGTGATCGTATCCACTCCGAAGGCTTACACACCAAACACACACTGACAACCTTAATAACAGGCTACCTTCAGCCCATGCCTCTGAGTTCATACACCAAACATCCAACTGGACAGCTGAACTGGGATGAGTCACAAGCATCTTATATCTAAAGCTGCACTTGATCCTCAGCCCACAGGGTGACGTTTCCTCTTCCTCTTCTCCCATCTCTGCAAACTCCATTCCCACAGTTGGCCAAGCCAGAAAACTCGGATCCCTAATCCCCCTTCTCCTTTTCTCCCACAGCTAATTCATTAGTAAGCCCTGTGGTCTCCCCCTGTCCACCTTTCCTTAAACCCAGTGTCAAGTCACTGACACTTCCCACCTGGATGGTGACCATCTCCTGCTGTGTCCTCCTTGCTTTGTCTTGCTCCCCACCCCCAGAATCCACTGCTCTCATAGCAGCCAGATGTCCTTTTAGATGTATACAATGATCTTGCTACATCGGCTGAAAAACCTGCAGTGGCTTCCTTTGCACTCGGAATGAAATCTCAACTCCTTCCCAAGGACTGTGAGGTCCCATGGGGTCTGACCCTGCCTCGCCTTCTGGTGTCAGGCCAGCCCCTCTCTTGGGTTACCACATTCTTGTCGCACTGGCCTCCTTTCAGACCTCTGAAATTGACAAACTCCTCCCTGCCTTGGGGAAGATTTTTCTCTTGGTTCTTCTGTTGCCTCCATCTTTTTATCACAACTGGTATTCTGGGCAGGAGGAGGAGGAAATGAGGGCCTGGAACGTGCCTGGTGCCAGATACCAGCTGGTGCTGTGTCCAGGCTTTGCCTGCTGCTTCTCCCATGTCCCATCCACCCTGCAGAAGAAGAAGCGAGAACCCATGCTGTTCATCTGAAGCCACCACTCCTAGGCATGGGGGCTGTGCTAAGCATTCTTGCAAAGGTTTGTCCATCAGAGTAGATTCAAATAGCACGTAGAAATGTTAAGTCCCTTTCCTTCTTCCTGTTCTTCCATCACAGACTTCAAATCCTTTGGGATGAAGAGGTAGAAAAGGTGGGTCCTGAGAAAGCCTCTCTGGGCCGTGTGGTCTGGAAATTCCAGAGGACGCGTGTTTTGATGGATATCGTGGCCAACATCCTCTGCATTATCATGGCGGCCATAGGGCCGGTGAGTGGGGCGGCCCTTCCTCTGCCTTGTCTCCTGGGTCCCCAGACTGGCAAAGAATGTCATTAGTTACTTTCTCTACGAGCTGGTGGGTTTAGTACATTGTCATTATCCTTGAGTTCCTTCGGGGCGAATTTTCATAAAGCTAATCTTTGCCAAGCACAGCGGCAGCCCCTGAAATTAATTAAAAAGTTTGCCTCATAAAGTCAGCTTGCTGACATTATCCGAGACCACCTACACCAACCTCAGCCCCCAGTGGCCCTCTCCTCTCTCTCCATGACGCTGTTTTACAGACGGTTCTCATTCACCAAATCCTCCAGCAGACTGAGAGCATCTCCAGGAAGGTCTGGGTTGGCGTCGGCCTGTGCATGGCCCTTTTCACCACTGAGTTTACCAAAGTCCTCTTTTGGGCCCTTGCCTGGGCCATCAATTATCGCACGGCGATCCGGTTGAAGGTGGCTGTCTCCACCCTGGTTTTCGAAAACCTGGTGTCCTTCAAGACGCTGACGCACGTGTCTGTTGGTGAGGTAAGCTGGGCCAGAAGGAGCCCAATTTTAGAAAACTAAGCCCCAGGTTTCCTGAATATGCATGAGATGTGCTTCCTGAATGGAGCACCTGCCTCCCTTTTGTCTGTCAATGTCCTGCCCATCACGCCCCACCTCACTGCTAAAGGAGGTGGCGGGAGACTCAAAGCACCAGCAGAATTCAGAGAAAGGAGGGCTCCACTTAAGCTGGAGCAGTACGGAGCACACGCGGGCATTTAAGATTGATTGACTAATGGGTCTGATCACTCCAATTGTGTAGTGTTTGGGATGCCAAGGTCATAATAAAGACCACGCCATTTGGACTTCAGAGCTGACATTTTCTTAAGCCCTTAACCTTTAGCAGTAAATTCTTCACCCTTTACATGAGAACACTTCCCTGGCCAAGGGAACCCTAGGTGGTGTGAGATAAGGAAGAAGGCTTGCTTCTTTCTCACAGCTGGTCCTCCAGTTTGTTCAAAGCATCTGTATCAATTACGGTTAGGTTCAGTTGCACGCAGCAGAAAACCCCAAATAACAGTGGGTTAAACCAGATGCAGTTATTTCACTCTATAAAAAGAGTCTGGAAGAGGGAGATCCAGGGCTGAAGTGCGTGTTGCCGAAAGATCGGCCCCGTCCCTGATGAGCCATATAACTCAGAGACCGGGTCTTGGAGCTTAGAAGAAAAGAGGCAGCTTTATTACTTTGCCAGGCAAAGGGGACTCATAGCAGGCTAGTGCCTTCAAAACTGGGAACTCACCTTGGGATTGGGGTGGGGTGGTTATGCAGCCATAGCCCAAACAATAAAGCTTCAGTAACAATCAACAGGATCATTTTCTCATCAGAAGACTTAGAATGGCATCACGATCCCTCCAGGCCACCAATTGTGTAGAGGCTAGCGGTTAGATCTCTTTATCTTGTAAGCACTCAAGGCGTGGTCTTGTCAGTAATTCAGACTATTTTGTAAGGTTACAGTCCTGTGACCTCCTTGGAGAACTGACTCAGAGACCGAGCATGATTATTACTTTCAATTACTGGAATAAAGTAGAAACAGTTAGATCAATAGCTTTAGTTTTAGCATTAGGCTTGGAGCTGTAAGTAGCAACTGGTGGGTCAGGTTTGTTGACCGTTCTAAAGGCAAGCATAAGAATAAGCAATCTGTTAGCCTAAATGTGGCCATTTTATTATTCCTCCTACATGAGGACTTCCAGAACTTTCTCTCTTTCTTCATCACTACCCTAGCACACGCTCCCATAATGGTTCAGGATGGAGGCTGGGGGTCTAGTGTTCCCACCCATGTTTCAGATAGCTGGGAGGAGGAAGGAGAGAAGAACAAAAAAAAGGGCTATGTCTTCCTCATTGAGTGGGTTCCCTTTAAGAATTCATCCCCAAAGTTCCAGTCAACACCTTGGCTTCTATCTCATTGCCCTTCACGTAGTCACGTGGCCACAGTCCTTCCACAAAGGAGGCTGGGAAATGTGGTCTTTTTTAGCTGGGCACACAGCTGCCCTGATTAAGCAGAGTTGAGCTAATAAGGAGAAAGGAGAGAGAGATACAGGGTGAGCTGCTGTCAACCTCGCCAGCATGGTCCTAAGGTGGTAATATTGCTCTTTAAGCCTTCCCTCATCTGGATTCTCAGTTCTAAAAGACCGGCCTCTCCAAAGTCATCCCAGAATGAGGCCCCGCAAAACTCACCATGTTGGTTCTTAGATGACCCCTGTGAATGAAAAATACCGCTAGCCACGTCAGTAGACAAAAAATGCTGAAGGCATCAAGTCATCAGCTGCTGCCGCCAGCCCCCAGTGAGGACAAGCCTGCAGCCCAGCCCAGCTTCTGCAGCCACTCACAATGGTGCCCTCTGACGGGACTCAGAACAAGAAAGGACAGGATACTGGCCCTAGATAGTAGGTGCTTGTCAAAGGAATGAATTCAATGAGCCCAATTATTTGCTCCCTCCTACACACAGAAGAGTGCTAAATTCTTTAACTAGAGATGTCTGGTTATCTTCAGTTAACAAGTAATCTTTTAATGTTCCAACTACTTGGTCTTTGTTGTAAAGCTCCTATATATCCCAGCTCCTCCCCTACCTCTTGGGAGCAGTTTCTCAGAGTGATCTGAGAGGCTGTCATCCCGGCTCGAGTCCTCCCACCAAATAAGACATAACTCTCAACTTTCAGGCTGTGCATTTATTTCACTTGACACCCCCGTCCCCCTTGAAGGCAGTTTTTCTCTTCCTTCCTCAGACCCCTCAGCCACTCTGAAAGCCTTCAGTTGAGGAAATGCTTGGGTGGCCCTTCCAAAGCCTGAACCCATGTGCTTTCTTTCCAGGTGCTCAATGTGCTATCAAGTGACAGTTATTCCTTGTTTGAAGCTGCCTTGTTCTGTCCCCTGCCAGCCACCATCCCTATCCTAATGGCAGTCTGCGCCGTCTATGCCTTCTTCATCCTGGGGCCCACAGCTCTCATCGGGATAGCCGTGTATGTGATATTCATCCCCATCCAGGTAATGGCCTGCCTTTGCAATTGACGCCTGTGTGTCACACACGCTCTCACCAAAGCGGACAGAAGGCTTCGTTCCCGGGGCTAGCCCGGAAGCCTTTGTGCTCACAGACTTGCTTTCTTTGTTGGCCCAGCATAGATTCTTTTTAAAAAACTTGAATTGGAATGCCCTGGGGGAGGGGGGCCATGCTTCTTCAATTTGTCAAAGTCCCCAGCACTTCCTTGCCTCCTGGTGATACATGCATTTGTATCACCTGCCCAGTCCCCAGGGGGTGTCCCCCAGAGCACCCTGGCCATGACTCAGGGGAAAGATTTGGCTGAGAATCTCGGGCCAACTCCCTTTAGAACTTTTCCTGGCACTTGTACACCAATCCCTGGATTTTTAGGCCAAATGCAACTCAGCAGTTCTCTCTGAACAGTGTTTGTACCTTGATTTCAGATGTTTATGGCTAAGCTCAATTCAGCTTTCCGAAGATCAGCAATTTTGGTGACAGACAAGCGAGTTCAGACAATGAATGAGTTTCTGACCTGCATCAAACTGATTAAAATGTACGCCTGGGAGAAATCTTTTACCAACACCATTCGAGGTAGGCTGAGCAGGTGCTTAAAGAACCACTTACCTCGTAGAATGTGCTTTCTAAGCGGTTCTTAAGGTTCCTGGGACCAGGCATTCTAGAAGTGGGCTGAAGGGACCCCAGAACTGGTCTGCAGGATTTTCAAAGGATTACAGAGATTTTATAATAGACCCAGACATCTCCTCTGGTGAACCCAGCAGGTGAGTGACATATGATTTCGCCTTACTGAAGCTGATGAATGCTTGTACTGTCCAGTTACCATCACAAAAATAACCCACTGAAGCATTATGAGCAGGAAAAGAGCCGTCTCAAGCTATTTCCTTGACTAGGCAGATGTCTGTGTGGACACGCGCATACGCTCACACTCACACATAAATCCCCTTCTGGCCTGCAGCAGCCTCGTCATGATGGGATGTCCCACTGACTTGACATGCTTTGGGCAGATACGAGAATGCGTATATAGCTGTTTTTTTCTTTTTTTAAAGATGATATTAAAGCTATTTCAATCAAATAAAATGCAAATCTAATTGCAGGAGCATTTACATAATTGCTGACATAGACTCAGGTGGTTGGCCGGTTAATGATCTGAACCACTGTTACAACTCACTCTCTGGATCTACAATTACACTTTCAGACCAGCATGTAATTGGGTCCGAAGCTGTGCACCCACGTTGGAGGAAATGGCTTTAGAGCTTCTCCTTCTGAGCTTGCCAAAGGAAGTGGCCTAGGTTGGGACACTGGCAGCCCTCTTCGGAGACCCAGAAATACTTCCTCACGGAGTGAAGTCACCTCAGTACAATTGATTTGATGGGATTACATTTGATTCTATTTGACTTAATTCAATTTAACTCAACTCAGTTGAATTCAAGCCAGTTTAATTCAATAAGTGTGTACCGAGTTCCTACTATGCGCAAGAGATGCAGGAAAAACAGATGTGGGGCGTGAGGAGGGCCGTGTCTCAGGCTTCGTTTGAGCCCCTGGGACAGGTCCCACCAAGTGTGGGTCCTTGGCTTCGCACAGGAAAGAATTCAAGAGTGAGCCACAGTTGAGTAAAGGTAGATTTATTTAGAGAGATACATCAAAAGGCAAGAGAAAGGGCATGAAGTGAGGGGGCTGGGTGCTCAGATTAGAGTAAAAGTAGGTACACACTCCACAGACAAAGTGTGGGACTTCTCTGAAGAAGTGGGAGAGAGAGAGGTGTTGCCAGTTTTTATGGGCTTGGGGGCTTCATATGCTAATAAGTGGAAGGACCAGTCTAACTAGCCTGGGGAAGGGGCTGGGATTCCCAGGAAGTTGGCCATTTCCCACTTTGACCTCTTGTGGCTAGCCTTGGGACTGCCATGGGCATGTTATTTACCATGTTAATATATTACAATGGGCATATAAGGAAGCTCAAGCTCTGCTAAAGTCAAATCTTGAGACTCAAGGTCTACTGGGGGTTGAATCTTCCACCATTTTGATGTTGATTGCTTTATCATTCCTTGAATGGCTGTGCCCTGCCCACTTCCTTTCTCACAAGGAAATGGGAACCACACAAAATAATGAGTAAAAGGGTCCCAATTTTTAAAAGTAAGGGACGCTGAGTTAACTAAGCTCAAAAATAGCTATAAGTTTGTTGGCACTCCTTCTAAAATACATCTGAAATCTGTCTGCTTCCCTTCATTCCACCGCCACCCAGTCCAAACCAGTATTGTCTCCCTGCTGGACCATGGCGAGAACTTCTGCATGCAACCCATGCTTTCCCACTTCCCCCTAAAATCCACCATGCACTCAGCAGCCAGAATGACTTTTTAAAAACGTCCATCAGATCCTTTCCCTCCCCCTGGCTTCTTGTCACACTTACATTATTCAAATTTAGGACTTGTGAATGAAATCCAGATTCCTCCCTATGGCCTCTTAGATCTACGCAGTGTGACCCCTGCTGTCCTTGCCGACCCCGTCACCTCCTGTCCTCACCCCTGAGCCCTACAGACCTGCTTTTTGAACAGCATCCATGCTCATTCACGCCCTGGGATCTGTGCACTGGCTGGTCCCTCTGGCCGGAATGTCTTCTGCTAGATGCTCATGGTGACTTTGTCTTCACTTCAGGTCTCCTAAAGCCAATGTCACTGACTCAGGAGGCCTTCTTGACCACAGTCCCAGGCAGGTCCACGCCCCACTCCTAATCACTTCACCCTATTCATTTCTGTCCTATCACCCAGCACAACTTGTAATGATCTTATTTACTGGTTTGTCCATTTCTTTATTGTCTAGCTCCCCTACTGGACGAGCTGAGGCCCTGTTTATACTTGTATTCCCCGGCCCCAAGCAGAGCACCTGAAGTACACTAGGCATCAGATTAAGATGGAGTGAGTGAGTGAACACATGAACTAATTATAGGATAAAGTGGAGAAACTGCCACAGGAGAAACTGAGAGGCACTCCTCAGGGGTGAGAAATCAGGAACAGCCTCCTGGCAGAGGTGGCATTTTAGACAGGCCCTGGAGGATAGCAGGGACGTGGACCCAGAGCTGGGGAAGCCCCCAAGGGGCAGGAGCCAAGGCCTAGAGGTGAAGATGCGGGCTGTGCTGGGGGAGTAGGGGGTGACCAATGTTCTCGAGGGGAAGGGCATCTGGAGAGCAAGCTCTGGATCCCAGTAGAACCGGGTTCTAATTCTGCCTCAACCACCTAAGAGGCAAGTCACTTAACCCGGTAAGACCTTCCTCCGCTGTCAAAAGGGCATAGTGATAGCTTCTCCCTTGTCATGCAGTGGTGAGAGCAGTCTGATGAGAGAGTGCAGTTCTCAGCGGGACACCTGGGCGAAGTCAGCACTCAGTGAGAATGGCTATGGTGCTGTTTTGCTAATGTGGCAGGGTTTTTGTGGAGGAGGTTGGAATTGCCATTGAGCACTTTAAACACCAGGGGAGGGAAGCCTGAATTTTATTTGTGAACGGTGCAGAGTCAGGGGCCTCATATGGACTTACGGGTTTTTGTCTCTGTTCCTGAGATGCAGGACAGGGGCCTCAATCTGGCAGCATTCAGGCTGCCATATGTGTTTTGTTTGACCCCTACAGTACTTTAACTTTTCCAATTAGTTCCCAATGTTTAAAAGTAGGGAGATGGCTCACAAAATTCCAGATCTCAGACTTGAGAACCGTTGAGGCCCTAGGACATCCTCACTCTGGTCTTGCTCTCTGCCCCGTCCCTTCATTTACATGACTTGTTTGACCCCTGTGGGCATCTGAGAGTATGACTCTGGACACAGAGAATCAGATCAGAAGGCACCTTGGAAACCACCCAGCCACGGCAGTTGATGTGCCCTGAGCCCCCAGTACATGCTGACATACTGCTTGGGGCTGTCTGTGCGTCCTCTCATTTAAACTTCACAACAGGGGCCCTTAGCACTCATTTGAAGGAGGATCTGGCAGGAGTAATATGTTTCTTGTGTTTTTAATTGAAGTTCAGTTGATTTACAATATTGTGTTAGTTTCAGATGTATAGCAAAGTGATTCATATATATATTCTTTTCAGATTCTTTTCCATTATAGTTTATTATGAGATATTGAACATAGTTCCCTGTGTTATATAGTAAATCTTTGTTGCTTATCTACTTTTCTAATCAATATTTTTTTTAATTGAAGTGTAGTTGATATACAATGGTAGTTTCAGGTACAGCAAAGTGATTCAGTTATACATATATATACTTTTTTTCCAAATTCTTTTCCATTAAATGTTATTATAAGAAATTGAATATAGTTCCCTGTGCTATACAGTAAGTCCTTGTTGTTTATCTATTTTATTACTATATATAATATAATAGTGTGTATTTGTAATCCCAAACTCCTAATTTGTCCTTCCCTCGCCTTCCCCTTTGTTAAGCATAAGTTTGTTTTCTATGTTCATGGGTCTGTTTCTGTTTTGTGTATAGATTAATTTGTACTATTTTTTAGATTCCATATATAAGTGATATAATATTTGTCTTTCTCTGTCTGACTTACTTCACTTAGTAATCTCTAGGTCCAGCCATGTTGCTGCAAATATTTCATTCTTTTTTATGGCTGAGTAATATTCCATTGAAAATACTTTTTTTTTTTTTTTAATGTTGGTACTTGCCATGCAAAATAAGACCAATGTGGGCTGTTTCTATTTCATAGGTATAAGGAAGAGGGAAAGGAAATTACTGGAAAAAGCTGGATTTGTCCAAAGTGGAAACTCAGCGCTGGCCCCCATTGCATCCACCATAGCCATTGTGCTGACATTCACCTGCCACATCCTCCTAAGACGCAAGCTAACCGCTCCAGTGGTAAGCACCTCTCCAGCACTCGCCTGCCCTGCACCCAGCTCTGGCCGTACCAGGTGGGAAGCTCCTCCCCTCCTCTGCCCAGCACTGGCCTCAGAACACCTGTGCACAGTAGGCCGGGCAATGCCTGAGTTCCACCCCAACTTTTAGAACCAGTACTTGGGATTACAGGGAGCCAAGGAGAGCTTGGCACCACTTCCTATCCCATCTACAGCAGGGCCGGGGTGGTAGTGAACGTTGGAACACAATTTAAATTTGGAAAACCAAACTGATATCAAAGGAGCTCTTGGCTATTTTATTCATGTTTATTCATATAGAGGAGAGCCTGTGGACATTCTCTGGGTGGGAGGAGTTGTCAGCACTGGAAGGCAGTGTGGTGCCTGGATCAGAGTCCCCCTTGTTTAAGTCCTGACTCCACTACTGGCTAGTGATGACTTATGGCAAATTCAGTGAACCTCTCTTGCCTAGGTTTTATTATCTGTAAATGGGGTGATGACAGTCCCTGTGGTTGTGGGGACTGAAGGTCTTTTACACAAAGTACATGGGACAGTGCCTGGTACACAGTAAGTGCTGCGTAAGTGTTTGCTGTTTTCATTAGCCTGATGCTCACCCAGGCCAGGCATATTGGGGCTGAAAGACTCAGAGGGAGACTTGGGAGGAACATGAGGTGCTCAGGTTTTTTACAGAAACCTGAGTTAGAGGGGGAATGGCCCCTGACTGAAATAAAGCAAACAGCTCGGATATTAAGCCAGTGTCTGAGGGTAAGTGGTTGGAGGAAAGACAACAAAGGCAAGAAAAAAATGAGACAGAGAGAGGATGAAACAAACAAGGGGAGAAGTATGCTCACAGGAGAGGAATTACACCAAATATCAGGGACCTGGAGGGGAGTGGGGAGAAGTTTGAGAAGGCAGGATGTTCTTCTGGGGCATCCTTTGTGGGGCTGTCAATCCTGTTACTGCCCCGTGTTTCTTTGCGAGGTACTATTATTTTCTTAGTTTCTTCATACACAGTTTACTCTCTCACACTCTAGGGGCTTCAACCAAGCCACAAACCCAAAGCCAGAATGGATGGTAATGATCGAGGCACTGAAACCTGAACAGATGCTCCCCAATTTCCATGACTGCCGTCCATGATCCCAAACCCAAAACAAAAATTTTTCCCCAGAACACACCAAGCAAGTTAATTTGAAACCAAACTGAATGCACATGGTTAATATTTTCTAAAATGATGATTTAGAAGAAATCTAGACCAAGAACAAATTCCCTGACTGCAAGGCTTGTGTTTCATTAGCCTCAGCATCACTTGCGGTCTCCTCTTCTGCCAGAGCCACGTCAGTAGGAGGTCAGCCCTGAGGCACTGTCCCTTCAGGCAGCCCCAGGTGTTCTGCCAACCAAGGCCTGGGTTTCCTGAGCCAGGATAGTGCTTTGGGGGCTGGAGGAGCTGAGGTCTCTTTGGGAATCTGTTTAGGACCAGAGTGATGAAAGGAGCATCCTTCATCACCCTCTTAATGAACTAACTTGGATTAGTTGAAGCCTGGGGCCCTGTCCATGGGGCCCATTCAACAGCAGGAAGGGTCACTCTGGATTTGTCGATGGAAATTGTGTTATTAATTTCTTACATAGGTAATTAGGGAGAGGCCGCTAATTAAAAGTTGGACAGATAAGAAGATAAAATTTGAGAGACGAGATCATCCCCCCCGGGGTATCCACAGAATGAGGAAACTTGTCTTCATTGAGGCTACATGATATTAGCCACCCATCAGGCCTGGCTCAGTGGGGCAGGCCCTAGGGAACGTGTGGGGGTGGGGTGTGATTTTTTGGAAATGGCAGTGGGACAAAGGCTCTCAAATCAGTCCCTTGTGTGTGTGTGGAGGCAGGGCATGGAGGCCAGACCCTGGGGGCAGGAGAACCAGCAGCCAGCCTGGGCCAGGCATGTCCTTCCTGGGAGCTTCCATCTGTAACCCTGGGCTGTGTGTGTTGTGGAGAAGGATACTCTGTCTCTGAAGGATCAGATGCCTCTGAAACAATGGAGGGAAAAGGATGATTTAGGGTAATCTACACAGGGTTTTGAGCAAATGATCTCAACCAAATAAGGATGTGGTATGGATGGAGATTTCCAAATGCACTCAATTTGAGGCCTTCTTCGGACCTTATCCCCTCTTGATTGACAGAACAGGGGGCTAAATTTCCTACCATTTTGGTGAAAGTCCAAAGGCAAAATAGATTAAGATGTTGATATCTTTAATTTGCCAACCCATGATTTCTGAGCCATGAAATGAGAAAATTGTTCCTCAGAGAATCCCAACTGTGCTACTGTTTCTCATCTCAGCAAGTTTAATCCCCATGGATTTAATGGTTCAAAGTTAAGACAACATCCCATCCTAAACTCTATACCTTTCTTTTGTTCTTCAGGCATTTAGTGTGATTGCCATGTTTAATGTAATGAAGTTTTCGATTGCAATCCTGCCTTTCTCGGTCAAAGCAGCGGCCGAAGCCAATGTTTCTCTAATGAGGATGAAGGTATAACTAACACTGGGTGAGTAGGGAAGAGAGATCTCCTTTTGGGGTGGGAAAATTCTCAGATAAGGGGAGGCTGTGCCAACCTATTGGAGGTCTGGGTCACTGGTTTGGTGAATGTTGGGAGCAGGCCCTCTGTTCAGTGTTGCTTACATAAAGCAGGATACAGGCAGAGTGTTATTAGGTGGTCTGCTCTATTAGTAAAAATGAGATGGAGTCTCCACTTGGGAAGAGGATGTTCCTGATTCTCAACTGTTTCTCCAATCTTAAGTTGGTCCAGGAGTGGGGTTTGGTTTGGTCTGCACGGAGCCATCCCCCCTTTGCTTACCTAGTTTATCCCAGGATGGGTGTGGTGATAGAAGGGATGGGTGTGGTGATAGAAGTGATGAGGAATATGGTGGGGGCGCCACGTTTATACACTCATTTAGTCACTTTATTCATTTATTCATTCATCAAAGATTTATTGTATGAGTCCCAAACAGGATCATCTGGAGGACTGCACCAAGGCACAATGTAATTAAAATGGCAAAAATTAAAGACAAAGAGAGAATATCAAAAACAACAAGTTACATACGAGGGAACTCCCATAAGGCTATCAGCTGACTTTTCAGCAGAAACTCCTCAGGCTAAAGGGAGTGGCACAATATATTTAGAGTGATGAAAGGGAAAAATCTATAAGCAGGAATACTCTATACAGCAAGTCTCTAATTCAGACTTGATGGAGAGATAAAAAGTTTTACAAGGGGAGAGGGTATAGCTCAAGTGGTAGAGCACATGCTTAGCATGCATGAAGTCCTGGGTTCATGCATTACCTAATTACCTCCCCTGCTTAAAAAATTTTTTTAAAAAGTTTTATAGACAAACAAAAGCTAAAACCATCAAACCAGCTTAACAAAAAAGGTTAAAGGTACTTCTCTAAGTGAAAAAGAAAAGGCCACAACTAGAAACATGAAAATTACAAAAGGAAAAAAACTCATTGGCAAGGGCAAATATACAGTAAAGGGTAAAGGTAGTAAATCAACCATGTACAAAGTTAGTAGGAAGATTAAAAAAGACAAAAGTGGTAAAATCATCTATATCCACAATAAACAGTTAAAGGATACACAGAACAAATAGATGCAAGATGTATTTTCAAGAATCATGAAGGGAGGAGAGTAAAACTGCAGGGTTGTTAAGATGCATTTGAAATTAAGACATCAGCAACTTAAAATAATCACATATAAATATATAGATTGCTATATATAAACCTCATGGTAACCACAAACCAAACATCTGTAATAGATACATACACAAAGTGAAAGGAGTCCATACATAACACTAAAGAGAGTCATCAAATCACAAAGGAAGAGAGTAAAAGAAGAAAGGAACAAAAAAGAATTGCAAAACCAATCCCCAAACAATTTACAAAATGGCAATAAGTACATAACTACTCATAGTTACTTTAAATGTAAATGGACTAAATGCTCCAACCAAAAGACATTGGAGCAAATAAATGAATACAAAAACAAGACCCACATATATGCAGCCTACAAGAGACTCACTTCAGATCTAAAGACACACACAGACTAAAAGTGAGGTCATGGAAAAAGCCATCCTATGCAAATGAAAATCAAAAAAAGGGTGGGGTAGCAATACTTATATCAGACAAAATAGACTTTAAAACAAAACTGTTATAAGAGACAAAGGGCATTACAGAGTGATCAAGGTATCAATCGAAGAAGATATAACAACCATAAATACATATACACCCAACATAGAAGCATTTAAATACATAAAGCAAATATTAACAGGTTTAAAGGGAGAAATTGTCAGTAACACAATAACAGTAGGGGATGTTAACATCCCACTTACATCAATGGACCGACCACCCAGACAGAAAGTGAATAAGGAAACACAGGCCTTAAATGTCACATTAAACCAGATGATTTTATGTATGTATGTGTGTGTGTGTGTGTGTGTATAAACATATAATGTTCCATCCAAAAGCAGCAGAATATACCTTCTTTCCAAGTGTGTGTGGAACAATCTCCATGATAGATCACATAGTGGGCTACAAAACAAACCTCAATAAATTTTTAAAAATTGAAATCATATCATCTTTTTTGACCACAAGGGTATGAGATTAGAAATCAACTACAAGATAAAAACTGTAAAAAACTCAAACACATGGAGGCTGAACAGTATGCTACTGAGTAACAATGGATCACTGAAGAAATCAAAGAAGAAATTTAAAAATACCTGGAGATAAGTGAGAATGAAAACACAGTGATCCAAAATGTATGGCGCACAGCAAAAGTAAAAGCAGTTTGAAGAGGGAAGTTTATAGTGATACAAGCTTGCCCCAGGAAACAAACAAACAAACAAACAAATTGCAAACAAACAACCTAACTTGACACCTGAAAGAACTAGAAAAAGAAGAACAGACAAAACCCAAAGTTAATAGGAGGAAAAAAATCATAAAGATCAGAGCAGAAGTAAATGAAATAGAGACTAAGAAAGAAAACAATAGAAAAGGTCAATGAAACTAAGAGCCGATGTTTGGAAAGGTAAACAAAATTAATAAGCCTTTAGCCAGATTCCTCAAGAAAAAAAAAGAGAGAATCAATAATCAGAAATGAAAAAGGAGAAGTTACAACTGACACCACAGCACATGAGGGTAAAATGTAGCCGGGACCTGCATTCTCCGATGCGGGTGACCCAGATGGATCCTGTGGTTAAGGAGGCACCTGCCCTAGACAGTATAAGCAAGTACACTATTTTTGCTACAGCTTCTCCTGGGGGAGTATCTTCGGGATATCTTTCCTAGACGTCTCGGTAAATTTGCCGAGAGTTTGATTTGGGGTCACTGGAGGATTCTTGCAAATGGACGATGTCTGCCCAATTAATTTTGTTTCTTTAATCTTAGAAAATTCTCATTGCTAAAAGCCCCCCATCTTACCTCACCCAACCAGAAGACCCAGATACTGTCTTGCTTTTAGCAAATGCCACCTTGACATGGGAGCAAGAAGTCAGCAGGAAAAGTGATCTAAACAAAGTGCAGAATCAGAAAAAGAATTTTCTCCAGAAACAAAGGCCAGAAGCATACAGTTTGAGTCCATCAGCCCAGGGAGTCACTGACCCAGAGGAGCAACATGGCAGCCCCAGATCGGTTCTGCACAATATAAGCTTTGTGGTGAGAAAGGTGGGTACGTGTCCTGAAGGTGTGGCCTCCATCCTTCCTCCTTGTGTCCCCTGGCCACAGCTTTCTCAAGGCTGAATGTTACTCAGTTTGAGCAGGAGGTGGTGGTGGGTTGTCTCTCACCAGGCTGCTTTTCTCTCCAAATCGTAAAACCCTGTGCATGAGCAATGGAGACCTGTCTTCAAGCTGAGAGAATGTGGTTGTCTCAGGGGTTGTACTCGTGCTGATCTTCAAATTCCAGGGGAGCTGAGAGCCAGGTGTGGTGCTGCACGGACAATCCGTTTCAGGTGGCTAAACCCAAACTGGGTAGCATTCATACATCTTCTCAGATTGGTTCTTAGTTTCACATCAGAGTCCTGTGATGGATTATAATAGCTGACAACGATGAACACTTTCCATTTTCCAGGCCCCTAATTAATTCATCTAACCACCCCGATAACTGTATGGGGGCATACTATAGTTATCCCACCTTATGCTTGAGGAAACTGGAGGTTAAATAACTCACCCAAGTCGCACAGCTCGCAAGTGGCAGAAGAGGGTTTCACACCCAGGGCGCCCGGCCCCAGACTCTGTGCTCCTAACTGCCATGCGACATTGCTCTTATAAACAGCAAAATAGGAGCAACAAGCAGCCCAGCAAAGGAAGCCAGCCGAGTCTGCTGGATGCTCCCCTCCCCTCGGGATCGGGGATCAGAGGACAGAGTCTTAGAGAAGCCCTGCCTTTGGGGAACGTTTGACCCTCTCTTGCACGTGGTTTTCTTGCCCTGGGAACTCGGCAGCAGCTTTCCGGGGGTGGCGGTGTTGATTTTGTTGCAGAGGGTTCAGCATTCATCTTGTGCCTAATATTTTAATCTCCCATCTTGTTGACTCACCCTTTCCCCATGCGAGTGAGCACTACAGGAGGAGAGGTGCTTGTGTGTTAATGTGATGCTAAGCTCAAGAGCTGGTGTAGAGCGATGCCTCTTGTAGCTAACAAGGCTGTCTGCACATATTCACTGGAAATGACATTCAGTCGGCTGAGTGCAGTTGAGCTCGGCTCTCGGTTCAGCCCCACTGCATGCAGCCAGCTTGCTTTCTCAACACTTTCCCCTGCCTGTGAGAAACAGCACCCGGGTTACTGCAACCATGCCTTCAGAGATGCTTCAGAGGGGCCTCAGTGAATGACTCTTGTGTTGTAAAGAAGCTGCCTGTTAGCCCTGCAATTGCCTTCCGCCTTTTCAGTACATTGGTGACTCCTGATTTATCATTAAGGACATGATCAATGTTCTGTAAAATAAGGTGAAGACATTGGGGACAGCATAGTGTCATGGGGATTAAGGCTCTGCCTCTGGAGCCTGGGGGACCTGGGTTCTGGTCCCAGCCACCCACTAGCTGCGTGACCTTGACAGTATTGTTTAACTTCTTGAATCTTGTTTCTTCACCTGCTCCATGGATACTTTAATAATAGTGCCCATTTCACAAGGTGGGTGTGAGGACTGAAAGAGACATCACACACAAATGCTAAGCCGTCGATAAGTCCCCGTGGAGGTGAGCTATTGTTGTGGCCTTTCCCTCTAACAGTCATGTCCAGCTTAAGTGCTGCCCTTAAATGTCCTGAATTCAAGGCATCCATGTTTTTCCAAATTGAGTACATGATTCCATTAGACTACAGCTTCCTTGAAGTCAGGGCACATATCCCTCTGGTTCACAGTTGTGGCTTTACATTAAGCCCAGAACCAGGCACAGAGTAGGTTCCCAGTAATGTTTTTGGAATGAGCAAATGAACAATGAGAAACTCAGAGGGGCAGGCCTTGTGGATTTCCGGCTGAAGACAAGGATGAATCTGGAAGGCTCAGATCCGGCCACAAGTAGTAGACAGGACGCAACAAAGTCCAAAGCCTTTCCCTGTATGGAGATAGGCTTGTTCTCCAAACACAAAAACTGTGTGTTCCCAACAAGTCGGATGAAGGAAATCTTCCACACACATTCAGACCCCAGAATGGAACATGTGCAGGAGGTTTCACTCAGCGAGGCTCAAGCTGAAGGGACTCTCTAACAACAATTTCCCCACATTTCACGGCATGTTTCCGAGAGCCAGTTTTAAGTTAAAGGCAGTTTGCGTTGTAAAACCAAGTTTGGGCTGTGGCCTTTCCCTATATGGAGACGGGCTTGTTCCCGAACACAGAAACTCTATGCTCCCAGCAAGGCAGATGAGGCTGAGTCCATCCCTGTGGGTTCTTTGTCCCAAAGTCTCCATAATGCCCCTTTCCTTGTGGTCCTTTAGGTGGAGTTAAAATGGGTCAGCTTCACTTTCCCGCAGCTCCAGTGACAGTAAGGCAGGGACTGTGTCTGCCTTGATCACTGCTTTATCCCCAGGGCCCAGTGTGGCACCTGGTGTTCAGTAATGACTTATCCCAGGGACAGGCTGCAACCCTCATATGCTGGTGGTGGCAGGCAGGTGATGGGCCCTTCCGGCCTAGCTCATGGTGGGAAAGGAGCCATATTTGGCCCCATGCTGGGCATCTTTGCTCTAAGGGATCACTGGGAGCAGATCTTAATGAGAATGTTCTTAGATGTTCCAACAGCAGCATTGCAATATCTGCTTGAACACAAGAGTGGGCAGGTGGCCACCTCACAGTCAGCATGGACTGCTGGTCTGCTTGCAGTGGCTCCCCTACACGGCTCACTCCCTTGCCTCCTCCAGGGCTTACTTGAACATAACCTGTAGCAGATCTTGTTGGTGACCCATCCGTGTGTCCTGACCATCTTCCAACTGCCACATGAGCATCTATGTGCCCAAGGGTCCTTCCCCACTGTCCTCAAAGGGCTAAGATGTCAACAGCTGAGGGAACCACTCTCCAACACTGACTGTTGGCTATTTACCCCAACTCCTTTAGCCACTGGGAGGATAAAGGCACACTCAGTTTCCCAGATCCCTTGAATTTCCCAGGAGGGTCGAGCTTGCTTTGCCTCCTGCGGGAGCTGAGCTAACAGCACACCCGTGACGGGCTGCCTTCCCTGCCCTGTACCATCCCCCTCTCCCCATCCAGCATCTCCTGCACCTCCCAAACAGCTCTTCTCACTCAGTTCCTTGCTTCGGAGCCTCTTGCGGGAGAACTCAAGCTAAGGCATCCACTCTTCCAGTGAGACTCTTCATCCCCATCTCCTCTCTGCTTTATTTCCTGGCGTGCATCTGACATACTTTGTATTTTACTCACTTATCTTGTTTACTGTCTCCCCAAGTGAAACATAAGCCCCATGAGGACAGATCCAGTCTTGTGTCTGCCGTGCTCCTTGCTGGGTCGTGCTGTGGTTGGTGTTGAGAACAGCACCTGGCACAGAGCAGGCTCTAACGATGATTCGTTAGAATGTTAGAATGTCATTCACTCGTTAGAATGAACGAATACACCTGCCGCTGTAGAATAATCCGTGAACCCAACGTGGCGGAGCAGCATAGCTACTCAGTCATTTCAGACCGAGCTGCTATGGCGGAAGGATGCTTTTAAAGTGACTTTTAAAAAGCACCCTGCCTCTGTTCTTCGAGGCTGTCATTATCCTCATTGTCCCTCTGGGTCGTGTGGCCTTTAACTTCCATTAGATTTGCTTTCCTGGAGTCCGGGCACAGACAGGACAAGCCTCATGTTCAGGGCCTGTGTGTCCCAGACCAGCTCAAGGCAGCTTCACGCCAGTGCTCAGACATGATTCCTAGAAGCCCTCCAGATGCTCCGCTGTGCTGCACAGGGGAAGGCACTTAATTAAGACTTGGGCTCCTGCATCCACCCGGGCTGTGTTTCGGGGCTGGGATCCGGTCCCTGCCTGGCTGGGCCAGCACAGTGTGGGGGCGACCCTCTAAGAACCGGGAGAACGACAGTGTCTTTTTTCTGTTTCCCTGGTAGGGGAAGGTCTTGGGAATCTGCGGGAATGTTGGCAGTGGGAAGAGCTCCCTCATTGCCGCTCTCCTAGGACAGGTAAGCTGTGAAGATGGAACCCGAACATGACAATGGAGTGGCTCCCTGCCTGCCGTGTCTGGGGCCCTGGGCTCAGCCGCACTGGACGCTGTGCACACAGTTCACAGTGATTTCCAGGTCAGTACGCTTGGCAGCTCCAGGCCCCTGGGCAGGCGGGGCTGGGCCTTTCACGCACCTCGGGTTTGCCTGCTGATGATGTGAGTTAAGTGGCGACAGCTCCCTTGCCCGGAGCTCCATCCTGGTCAAAGGAAAAGACGGGTCATTAAGTCCATGGCTTTCCCATGACATGCTTGGGCTGTGCTGATTAGAAGAGCCAGCCAGGCACCTTGATGGAGAAGGACCCAGGAGCCTGCAACTCGCAGTGACTTTAGATCCATCTCCTCATCCCCAGCGTCTGCCCACAGCAGCTGCTCAGGCAAGGCTTCCTCGAAGGAGGAGGGGCTGACTGAATGCATGAACCACAGCACACCTTGCAGTAGGAAGAGGGGAGACCTTGGGGTTCTCGTCCCTTGTCTGCTGCTTCTAGCCGCGTGCCCCCAGGAAAGTGGCCAAGCCGTTCACTGCATCCTCAGTAAATGAATTGTTCCCAGTTCACACGTCTTCTCATCCCAAATGAGTGAGAAATATTCTGGGAAAAAAACATTAAGTCCTCCTTCTCCCCACTCTATGTTCCCAAAGAGAGGGTTGGGCACCTGGGATCGCCTTTGCCTGCAGTAGAGAGAGGGGGATGCCAGGCTGAGAAGAGCCCCACCAGACCCAGGTGACTTCTGGCCTCAGTTGACTCATTTGTAGAAGGGGTGACAACTCCTTCTTTGTTTGAAGGCGGAGGTGGGGGCTGAGTCAGGTGAGCTGCTGGGATCCCTCATGCTCTAGGGGTGCCTCTGTGACAACCCTAGAGGCAGCAGGTGTGTTACAGGTGACCCAGCCCAATTCTCCACTCAATAACGTGAATCTGCTCCACCGCATCCTGTAAGAGATGAGCCAACGTCTGCTCAGATACCTCCAGTGATGGGAACTCATTATCTCATACCGGTTCCCTCTTTGGAGAGTTTTGACGTATATGGGAGCAAAATTTGTCTCTGTTTAACTTCTCCCCTTTGGCCTGCTCCTTTGGAACGTGCCCCAGCGAAAATAGAATTCATTTCCTATGTCAGGTGGTGGGATCGGGCCCCTCACGTGGTCACTGGGGAGGCAGGGTGGCAGGATGGGTAGGTGAGTGGGCTGTGGACTGCCTGGGCTCACCACCCGTCTCTGCCTCCTGCTCACTGTTTAACCTTGGACAAGTAACTTAACCTCTCTGAGCCCTGGCTTGCTCATCTGTAAAGTGGGGCTAAGGATGCTCGTGCTGAGGAATAAATGAGATAACGTATATAATGGTGGTTATAGGACAATTCCCAGCACCGGCCACAGTGACCAACATTTTATGTGCGCTTAACCCAGTGCCTGACGCAGACCCGTTCATTTTAGCCGTCATCATTAGTATTACCGTTATTGTTAGGACTGTTCTCCCTTCTCCGAGTCTAATGCTCTCTGTCCCTTGGACCATTCCTGAAAAGAAATGGAGTCACATCTCTTGGCCACCGTGGCTATCCTCCTTCCCTGTCCCCAGCACACTGCCACTGCCTGATGAGCAGTCTCCCTGAGAACCACGGCCAGCCTCACACCGCCCCCTCCCATTAGCTACACACACAGCATCACTGCTAGTGTCTCCTGTTATCTGTTGAGGCTCACCGCGAAGGCCATCTGAAATGAACCTGTGTACTCCCGGTCACAGACTGGCGCCCGTGCATGTCTCCTAATCATATTCCTTGATGTTCTGAAAGTTCAGAAGTTCTGCAAGAAAGGAAATTTTCCACTCCTCTTGAAAAGTTAGAAACTCTGGCTGCATCAGGCCTGCATCCCTGCCTGGCACCAACTGTGCAATGAAGTCAAGGTTGCTTCTTTAGGATGGGGCACGCTGGGGCCACCATCCCTGGGAAGGTGGAGGTGCCCCCTCCCGGGGGCCCAGCTGCAGAAGGCGGGGTCCAGCCACTGCACCTGGAGGCCTGGAGGGAAGGGAAGCTTTGTGACAGGTCCCCTCAGTGGACATCTTGTTCTAGCTGCACAAAGGCGTGTGGGCCAGTAGCAGCCCTGCAGACTGGGCCCTCTGGCAAGCAGGGCTCACCGTGGCCCCTTCTGTAATGTTCCTGCCCCACCTCTCACAGATATCTGACTTTGAGACCCCCAGGCTGCACAGCTGGTCTTTGCAGTAGGTGGACAAGACATCTCATCACCCTCTCACACCTTCACAATTAGTGCTCTTGGAATAAGTGGGTGGCAAGTGTGCAGTGGGCCCTCAAGGAGAAGCTGGTGGCGGTCTGGCTCCTGAAAGTTCTCTGGTGTCATTGCTTCAGATGCAGTTACAACAAGGGATTGTGGCCGTCAGCGGGACTCTGGCCTATGTTTCCCAGCAAGCTTGGATCTTTCATGGAAATGTGCGAGAAAACATATTATTTGGAGAAAAGTATGATCACCAAAGGTAATATTAACTTTGAAAGCGTGAGGCACTTTAGTATTTGGTACACTCTGCTACAGAGGCTGATGCCATTGGTCATGATAGCTCAGTGGGTTTCGTTAATGAGTCCTGAGGAAACATTCATCAGATCCAAACGGGTGTTGGTTTTCCCTGATCCAAGAGTTCAGGAGAGGTGCCTCCTGCAGACCTGCAATCACACTTGAAGAAATGAGTGGAATCGGCATTCAACCCGAGTGCAGAGCTGCGTATGTTGTGAGCTTCTCTGTTATGGGGCATATGTTGTCTGAAAAGATGAATCAGGCAATTTTACTTTAGACCAAGTAACCAGAACTTTTGCTTGAAATCGTGAGCAGCAGGTATGCAATTAATCAGCCCTGAAAATTATTCATTGACGTCAGAGCTATCAGGATGTATCACTGCTGATGTCCCCAACATTATCTCATGGAATATAAACAAAGTTTGTTCTAATTTTTAAATACATTTGGATTGGTATCTCTATGTCTAGGCTGTAACAGCTTCCCATGGTTCTTTGCTGAGTTTGGTGTGCTGCCATGTAGGTTTTCTCATTAGAATCTTGTAACCACCCATTTAGGGAGATCTTGGCCTCATGTTCCCATTTTACAGATGAAGAGGCTGAGGCCTAGAGGAGAGTCGACCTGCCCAAGGTCAAAGCTATTAAATGACTCCAGGTCAGCATCACTTGTTCCCTCAGGAACTACCTGACAGCTGAGTAACCCTGAAGACCCCCACCAAGTGCCACGATGCTAAAGCAAAGACCAATGAGTTGGTTTTACAAATCTGGCTGTCAGCTCTGGGCTTTCACATCTTATTGTCTGAGCCCACAGACTCTGTCCTTACTGGCTGGCATCAGACAGTGCATGGATTCCCAGCAGGCCTTTTACTCCCCCTCCTCGTCCCCGGCCACGACATCCTGTCCTCAGGAGGCTCAGGCAGGGAGTCCCTGGCACCAGCTGAACTACTCTGTTCAGCATCTCCTGGCTTGCCTTTGCCTGGGCCTCCTCCCAGCCCTGCCTGGAACGGCTTCTCTTTCTGCAGAAGCAGACTAGAGGGAGGACATCAGAGAGCAAATATTTACCAAATAGCTGCAATACACAGGACTCTGCAGGACCACGGGGGACCCCAGGGTGGCTCGGATAGATCTTTGCCTTTGAGATGCTCAAGTCTGGAAGGGGTTGTAAGAGATGCACAGAAATGACCATGGGCCAAGGAGGAATGTGCCCAGGGTAAGAGGCTGTGCTAGAATGTCAGAGGCAGCAGAGATCACGAGAGGGAGTCGGGGTGGTGCTTGAACTGGGTCTTGAAGTATGGACTCATCACCCTTCATATGTGGCATCTTGAGCAGAGGTGCCACTCCTAGGGTGGACACTGTGGCTCTTAAGGACACAGGAGGGTGGGAAGGAAGTTTAAGATGGGGTGGAGGGCAAAGGGATGAAGACGTGCTGAGCATAGTGAAAGACTGGCAAAGGTAATAACATTAATTGTAACTACCGCTGATGGAGAATTCGCATGCACCCAACCTTGTGCTCATGGCTTTGTGTATGTGTTCCCACTTCCTTCTCACAACCCAATGAGAGCGATCAGCTTCATTGTATAGAGTGGAGAGTGAGGATCAGGGAGGTACAGTTCCTTGTCCAAGGTTACCCAGCTGGATTCAAACCCAGGTTGTTCTGATTCCAAAGCTGTTGGCCTTCACCACCAGGCACACCGACCCTAAAGCCCATACAGGGGCACGATGCTCAGGGCATCTGCTGCCAGGACCTGGAGTGCCACCTGCAGGGCAGCTCCCCGTGATCCATCTGCTCACCCTCTTGCTGGTGCCCTCTTGGGAAGGTGTGTCTTGCAAAGCCTGAGGGGTGAGCCCGGCCCATTGTCATGCATCAAGGAGACAGGATCCCAGTGATGGCAATGATGGTGACCAGATCAGTTACTCTATCAGTCAGTCAACTATCAACCTGGTGAAGGCAGGCAGCCCGTCAAGGAAGATGGAAACCTGGGCCCCCAAGGCTGCTTGGCTGTGGCACAAGTTCAAACTGCTACCAGGTGCCCCAGGGAGTACAGAGCAGAAGCCAGTTCCCGAGGCGGCGGTGTGGGGAACCGCGATGACCTGTTTGTAGCGGAGGCTGTCTGAGTGGGATCGAGGTGCAGGGAAAACCAAGGAGGAGGGTGTGGGAGCCTCTCCTGTTCATCTCCCAGTTCCTACCCACTATTTATTGACTTCCTGGCTCCCTTGGTGTCAGAAGTCCCCAAGGAGTGGCACTGGGGTCATGGCCAGTGCATCAGGGGACCCCCAGCTCTGCTGTCCTTTGCAGGACCCAGCAGCATAGCTGCTGAGAGTTGGTTGGGGCTTTGTCCGTCAGACTCCCCACAAACTGGCCTCCAGAGCTACACAGTGGGTGACGCTGAGGGGCAATACCGGGAGGCCGGGAGGTCCAAGGAGCTGAGATCCTGTTCCCGCTTGGTGTCTCCGCCCCTTAGGCGGCATGCACAGTGCCTTAGTGTCCTCAGCTGTCCCAGGGGAGAGAACCCTGTCCTCTCCAGCCTGATGGGAGGGACCAGAGGACAGAGGAGCACCCTGGAGCACATGCCAGAGTCACCATTCACAAGCACCAGCCCTCACCTGGTCCCTCCACCCACACACGTCTTCTCGTCTATTCATGGTGTGGCGTCTTCCAGGAAGCCTCCCCCAGTGACCCCGGCCCTCAGTGGTGACTTCCTGCTCTGACCCCTATGAGCAGTGGTAGCAGTTGGTGCCCCAGTTTTCCCTTCAGGGCTTTCATCTTTCTTGAATGGTGGGCAGCCTGTGAAGGGAGGGGCTGTCCGAGTCAACTCTGCATTAGGTGGGCAGAGGTCAAGGGGAAGCTGCCCTTGGACATCAAAGACGAAGCAATCAGCCACCTCCCTGCCTGCCCATGACACCAGAGAGCCTTTTGGACCACCCAGGGCCGCATGGTTGTGGGGTCTTTCTTGCCGTGCTGACTTCTAGCTTTGTGCCCACAGGTATCAGCACACAGTTCGTGTCTGTGCCCTCCAGGAGGACCTGAGGAGCCTCCCTTATGGAGACCTGACTGAGGTGAGCGGAGCCAGGAGCTCAGCCCCACTGCCTTGGATGGCAGCCCCACCGCCAGGTCCAACAGGCTGAAGCTCGGCAGGTCCCCGCTCCATCCACATCCAGGTGCCCCGGAGGACAGAAATTTCCCAGGAAATGTGGGAGAAGTCAGGCTCTACCACTCTGAATTCTCTACGTGGGTCCTTTCTTGGGTGGACATCACAATGGATGGGGCACTAATTCTACTTGTGTTGGGTTCAGCCTGGTGACTCCTGGGGTCACTCCCAATTTGCCTGTCATCTCGGAGAAGGTTTCTGGTGAGACCTGCTTCCTCACCTCGCTGGCCGGCTCTGTCTTCCCAAGACAGAGGTCAGGGGTGCAGCACTGTGGCTGGAGGCTCAGGAGCCCCTCTTGCCTCACTGGCTCTGCCTGCCCAGCAGTGTATGAGTCATCTGCAAACATTGCCCCTGGAGTGTTCTTTTAAAGAGCTGGCTGGGTCCTGGGCTGAGCTGGCCAGCTCAGGTGGCCCAGGGGAGTCACCAGGCCACCTTCTGTAGCTGCAGTCCAGGGCACCCTCTACAGTCTTCCCACCCTGCCCAGGACCCAGAGGAGCCCAGACAGCACAGGCCAGTTCAGAGCACTGTTGTTCTTTGCTGGTGCCTCAATGTGTCTGTGTCAAGGGAATGGCCACCACAGCCACGGCAGCCCTGGTCACCCTGCCAGGGTTTGCTTTCCCCACCCCTACCCACCTGCCGAGGTGTGCACTCACCCTCCAGGCTCTAGACCTCTGCTCTTGCCAGTTACCACACTTCAGGTTCCAACTGTAAATCCACCCCCTTGAGGAAGACCTTCCTGAGTCCCACAGTCCTCAGTAATGTGCCCCAAAGTACTTGGTTTATGCTTCTCCATTGGCACTTGTTAAATTCTGCCTTGTGCCATTACTAGCTGTATATCTAACCACACACGCTCTGCTCAAACGTGAGCTCCCAGTAGTCAGGGATCTTTCTTGTCCAGCTTCGTGTGTCCTGCCCAGCGCTCAGCCCAACACCTGGCAGAACACAACGGAGGCTCACTCTGGGCTCAGCTGGATAGACTCACTTGAAGGAGGCAACCTAGGCTTTTCATCCTGTCAATAAATGCTTACTGAGCACCTGCTCTGGGCCAGGTGTGGTGACATGGCTTAGGGATGTGACGATGAACAAGGTAGATATGTCTCTCATCTTCATGGAGCTTAGAGTTGCCTAGTGGGGGTGGGGAGTGGGTCCACAGGTCAATAAATAGAGAGCTCCCATGCCCATCTGCTCCCAGCCACCTCTCCCTCCTGTTCCCTGTCCTCTCGCCCAGTGCTTTCTGCTCAACAATGCCCTTTGGTGTTACTGGTCAAGACGGAGCCCCTCCCTATGGGACTGCACTGGGATGGGGCTGTTGTGAGCCAGGTACCCCTCACTCAGCATTGGAAGGAGCTTTTCCCTAGTTGCCACCGCCCACCAAGCTTCCTGCAGAGGTGGAATCTTCCACTTTCCAGGGTACCTGGTGCGGCCAGGGGCGTCCAGCAAGGGGTGGAGGAGCTGGGATGTGGTAAAGAGCGGTCTTCAGAAGAATCTTGAGAAGCTTCAGGAAGTCCCTGTTCCCCAAGGGCTGCGGGGTGGGGGATGGGGCCTGGTGATGGACAGTAGCCCTGCCCCTTTCTGCAGATTGGGGAGCGGGGCCTCAACCTGTCTGGGGGGCAGAGGCAGAGGATCAGCCTGGCCCGCGCCGTCTACTCGAACCATGAGATCTACCTGCTGGATGACCCCTTGTCGGCCGTGGACGCCCACGTGGGGAAGCACGTCTTTGAGGAGTGCATTAAGAAGGCGCTCAGGGGGAAGACCATCGTCCTGGTGACCCACCAGCTGCAGGTGACTGGGACCAGCAGGACCCATGAGGTCGTTGGTGTGGCAACTGATGCTCACAGAGTCTTCTGTCTAAACCTGCTGTCCTCACCTGGACCAGGTCAGAGAAGGAGGAGGGTGTGCAGGAGACACAGTGATTGTCCCCCGCCACCCTGGCTTGCACGTAGCCCTGACTGCTCCTCTGTGTGCACAGCCCCCACTGTCCTACCTTTGGGCTCAGTGGGGCCAAGATGTTTCCTCCATCAGAGTGTAAATTCTCCAGAAGCAACTGACCCCTACTTGTAGGGTGGACACGGGGCACATCCTCCAGCTCTGGACCACTGATGGCCATGAGATGGGAAATCAGGTAGAAACATTCAACCCTTCCAACAGCAAGTGCTGGGCAGGTCTGAGACCAGGGGTGCCTGAGTGGGGGATGGCTGGGGATGACAGACCCTTTGATGAGGGGCCCAGATGCCCCTGGCATCACTCCCCAGGGAGAAGGGGCTGGAGGCCAGGACTTTGGGGCTAAGGCAAGAAGCTTCTCCCTGCTGAGAGCCAATCTCTCGGGCTTCGGAACACGAATCCTGCCCTGGAAAGGGACTGACTGAGCTTGCCCTGAATGAGCTTGAGAATTTGGCAGGGTGAGGACAGTTCTCACTGCATCAGTCTCACATAAAGGGTGCTGAATGCCTGGTCGGAATCCAAGTCTCTGATCCATCTTGAGATAAGCCAGGGTACCCCCATCCTATACAGTGAGTCCCAGAGGTGTGCATGTGTGTGTGAACATGCATGTGCACCTCCCGCCGGAGGAGACAGCCCACAGGGCTCACCTGTAATGAGAAGTCAGATAGAGCAGAGAGAGCAGAAGTCCTGTCTTCCCGCCTCTCCTGCCACCTGTGGGGAAAATGTTAAACAAGGGGTAAGAAGCAGGTCTCATGGTCTTGCAAAGGGTAAGTCAGTCTCGGGGAGGCAGGGAAGCCGGCAGCAAATGAAGTTGCCATGGCTACAGGATGCTCTAGCTAGCATTGTTAGGATCCTCTGTCAGTGCCAGAAGGACCAGCTTAAAGAGGGAAAAGTTTCATCATGACTCAGGAAAATCAGGCTTTCCCATCGCTGTGGCTCTGTCCTTAGCCTCTGTCCCTCTTAGCTGAGGGCTTGAGTTCTCAGAATAAGCTCCAAGCATCTGGATTTCACATGCGGGGATTGCTTGGGTTTCCTCTGAGTGGGCACCATCACCTTGAGAAAGCATCAGATGGGCTGGTGCAGACAAGGGCTCCTGGTTCCTCAGCCGGTCAGGGGCCAGGGTGGAGGAGGAGGTTGGATTTCTTCTGGGCCCCCACGAGGTGACAGGGAACGGGCTCTCACCCAGCCAGGCCGCTAAATGTGATGGCCACAGCTCTGCATCACCTGGGGTCCAGTCCCTGGAGACCACGTGCAGGGGGGAGGCCTGTCCTCCTGGAGTCCTGTAGATGCAGAGGGAGACTCCTGGCACCTGACGGATGTGGGTCAGAGCTGTTCCATGCAGGAGTCCTCAAGGGGGAAAATGTGGTCTTGGCCCTGGTCCAACCTTTGAACCCTGCTCACCAGCAGTGTGACCTCAGGCAAGAACCCAGGAGGCCTCAGTCTCCTCAAAGACTACTTTTCACCAAGGTCATTTTATCTTACTTTTAGCATGTTGAAAAATGCAGGCAGCCACCAGATGGCGCTAGAATCTTAGTCCGGTTGTCCACTGTTGAGGAGGAGGGGCTCAGAGCCCCAGACCTGGAGCCCCTGGGCTTTTCCAGAGCATTTTTCTGGCTGCTTGTACTCCAGGGCCCACAGGCCATCTGAATGCTTCCCAGCGCTTGGGCTGGACGGCTGCTCTTCTATTACTGGAGGAAACAAATGCAATGAGGCTGGTAGCCGGCTGCTGAAATCCAATCCAGGGTCAGATTTTGTGAGTTTGCAGAACGAAGCTTCTCAGATCACACCTAGTCTCACTGGAGAGAACCGGGGCCTCCTCGGGAGCTTCTGGGGCTGGAATGCGAGCCCCCACACCCATGCCTCAGTTTCCCCAACTGGGAAATGGGCCGATGATAATGCTGCCTCCTTTCTTGACTGGCTTGTGGGAGATTGAGAAATAGGAGATGAGATCAGGCTTTAAAAGTTAGAAGATGCTGGGCAGAGGTGAGAGACGATTTTCAGGAAAAAGGCTCTCAGAAAGTGTCTCAACTGCACATAAAAGCCAGGCTGCTCCTGCATCGGCTGTTCAGGAAAGTGGACAGGAAACTGGGCAGCTTGGTCCAAAGGAGGCAGAAAGGCTGGAGCTGTCCAAAGCCAAGCAAGACTGCTAACATTTGGCTTTTGGGGCACCACCCTCTCCCTACCCAACACCCTACCAGATGCACAATGACCAAATGTAGCTACTTCTTTCCGGCTTTTAATCAAGAGCGTCAAAGGTAGATTTGACCTTGGGTGGACCCCAAAGCACAGGGGAAGACCTCTCAACTGTATTGCAAGGGTCAAGGCTGTCTAGGCTGAACTGTCTTAAATCTCAGAACAGCTTGTCCACCTCTAGGAAGGGCTTCCTGCCCTTAGATGGGCTGATCCTGTGGGGAGAGCTCAGTCTCATTCCAAAATGAAAGGAGATTCTTCTTAACAGCTCTTTGATCACAGGCGTGATATGGAAATGAAGGGAATTCAAATCAGAAAAACAGAAGTGCTTTGGGCAGAACGCAGGGTGCTATGGTTAAATGCAGCGATATTTTTATCATACAGACAAAGCTGGTGTGAACTCTTCAGGCCAGGTGGGGTGGCCCGGTGGCCGGGGAGCGTACCACGGGCTGGGTCTCCTGGGCTAGATGAGGATGACGAGGTGGGCTGGTAACGTCGTAACAGAGGGAGGCCGTCCCTGAGATCATACATCCCCTCTCTGCCAAATCTCAGCTGCGGCGACTTGGTCAATTTCATCCTCCAAACCTCTGTGACCCGATTTCTCCGCGAGGCAGCGCGTGCAGGGAGCAATAGCAGAGGAAGAGTCAGTGTGGTTCATAGTGGCAACCAAAGACCCCTTTGGTACTCATGAGACCTGTGGGCACTTCTCAGCTGGGGGCCGTGTGGCCTCCTGGCGGGCACTGGGCAATGTCTGGGGACACTTTTGCTTGTCACAACCTGGTGGGTGGAAGTGAGGGAGGCTGCTAAATATCCCACAGTGCACAGGTCAGCCCCCCACCGCCTCCCAACAAAGAATCATCTGGCCCTCAATGTCAACTGAAAACCCCTGGTCTAGATGAGCCTGGGACGCCACTGGATGGGAGGCTGGCATGGTGCTTCTCCCTCTTACCAGGGCAGAAGTTCATGGTGGATGGTTTTACTCTCTCTGCAGTTTTTGGAGTCTTGTGATGAAGTCATCTTGTTGGAAGACGGAGGGATTTGTGAAAAGGGAACCCACAAAGAGTTAATGGAGGAGAGAGGACGCTATGCAAAACTGATTCACAGCCTGCGAGGGTTGCAATTCAGGGTAACTCTTCCTACCTGGGTGCAGGACACTGGGAGACTTCCCCCATGATTTCTGGCCTGAAGTTCAGTCACCTGGCTTTCAGAAGAAATTTCATTTTGTCTCCAGGATCCTGAGCACATTTACAATGCAGCCATGGTGGAAGCCCTCAAGGAGAGCCCTGCCGAGAGAGAGGAAGATGCTGGTACAATCAGAGTTCGAATCACACCTCTCTTATTACCCATGGCTCACGTGTGGACACAGATCTCTCTTTATTTCTCACTCTAGTTGTGGCGCCAGGAGATGAGGAAAAGGAAGGAAAAGAACCTGAAACGGAATCAGAATTCGTAGACACAGAAGGTATTTACCGTTCATGCCTTCAATTACATACTTTTAAATATGTATTGAGCACCTACTTTTAGGGATAAAGAAGGGTAGGCATAGTTGTGTGTCCTTTCGGGCAGCTAGCATTATCTGGTTTCCTGTAATGTGAGCTTTGGGGTTCAACTCCCTGAGTCCAAATTCTGTTTCAACCACCAGTTTTATGACTTCAAAGCAAGATATTTGGCCACTCTGAACCTTATATTCTTAATCCATAAAATGGGGAAATAATAGTACCAATCTCATAGGTTCTTGCAATGATTTCGTGAGAAACTGTACATACAATGAATAGCACAATGCTTGACATACAGCAACCCTCGGTAGTCATCACTGTCATCATTAGTTGCAAAGATCAAGGCAATGCACAGAGATTAATCAGAGGCAAAAGCACACAGAAGAGATGTTCCCCACTCTTTCTGGGGGAGCACTGAGAAAGAATTGAGCAGTCGTGGGATAAGGTGGGATAAGGTCATTCATTCCTTCCACAAGTAAGGACTCAGCATTCTACTATGTGCCAGGCACGAAGCTGGGCTGGGGAGACTGGGGAGAGAAAGAAAATATGCCCCGTCCTCAGGATTTTTTCATCTGGTGGGGTCCATAGGCAAGTGGCTAATCATGGGAAACTAATAAGGCTAATGGGGAGCTGGGGTGGGAGTAACAAGGCAGGGAGGGCTTCACTGAGGAGGTGACCTTTGGACTGATCCTTTAAGTATATGTAAGGGTTTGCCAGAGACACTGTGGTGGAAAGATGGGGAAAGGAGAGGATATTGGGCCTGGAGCAAAGAGGATAGATGTGAGAGATGAGCCTAGCAAGGGTCAGACTAGTCAAGCTGCCTCTTCTCTGTATACACTGTTGCCTTCTGTCCCTTCATTCATTCAACATTTGTCGAGAGCCTACTGGGTGCACTGCCCCGCACTGGGCACTGAGAGGGCAGGGCTCAAAATGCACCTTCCTCCAAGTCCCCATAGCAAGGTCCCTCAGTCATGTGTAGCTGCAAAAACACCTTAGTATATTTCAACAACTTTAAGATGCCATCCATTTTAAGATCAGCATTATTTCATGTACTGCTTAGAAAGAATAGCCTCTGCCAATCAGACAATATGGCGTACTACCGAATGGGGCGCATCCTGATTTCAGAGATGTTAAAATGTGGAAAAAAAAAAAGTGAGTCTTCCCATAGATGAAAGTTGGCACCATTAACGGTGCTTGTGACAAACGCATTTGGAAAGACAACATATTTTTATTGCTCTGGAGGTAGCCAAGGCTGGAGTGGGGAACCCAGCCGTCTCTTCCATGCTTTCTCAGGAAAGCTCCAGGCTGCCCAGAATTTGGGGTCCTGTGGAGAGAGTAAATCCTACTTGTCTGGAGAGAAGAGGGAACCTGGGAAATTAAATGCTTTGAGAGCTGTAGGAAAGGGAGGGTTGAAGGTGGCACTGCCCACAGGCCTGGCACCAGGGCACTTTCTAAAGTGGCTCAAGGGTGAACAGAGCATCAGCAGCACAACTGGCTGGGCTGGGCCCCAAGGTGGCCTGACAGTTCCTGTTGTGCCCCAGGGTGCCACTCTGCCCGCCTGAGGAGTCCTGTCGTGCTGCAGCCTGAGGGAGACACAATGAGTGACAGTCAGGCTGAACGTTTGCAAAGAAGCGCGTAGGTTCCCAGGCAGAGGGGCTAATGGCAGCTCTCTTCACCGAGGCACCTTTAAGATCTGACAGCTTTCTCTGCCGGGGCAGGGTGCAGAGAGCCCGTGCACAGGGGTGCCTCTTTGTCTGGCTCTATTTATCTCTGTTTACAAGAGCCAGATATAACCACAGCATGCTTCTCCAGGGAGGGGAGGGAAGAGATGTGCATTTGATCCTGGCTGCTGGGAGCTCCTAGCCAACATCGCAGCACCTCCGAATGTGTTTCAATGAGAACTTGATGGCCATTGCCCCTTCCCCTTTGGAAAGTGGAGAGGACGGGGGACAGCCTTGTGGAGGGAATCAGGAGTCCACGCAGCAGCTGACTTGGGAGGATGCCCTGGGTTTCTTCTCACGGTGTGAGATCCCTAGTAGACACCTTCTGGCTGGCCCCAGACTAGATGCTGTGGGTGCCCTTAGCACGTCTGCCCACATAGCCCAACTCCCAGCTTCCACACCTGTGTCTCTGGTAGCTGCCAGCCCTGGGTCAAGCTGGAAGTGGTGGGGAATTAACCACCCCGCCGCCCCGGGTGGAGCCCTCACCCAGTGGCCAATGGGAGTTGGTGCAGAAATGTCCCAGATCCCACTGCGTGTGAGAAAAACCTCTGATGTGTAGTCCTGCCCTGGCTGGAGATTTCTCTGTGCTGGGTTAGTCTCCTGTCGCCCAGTAGGGGGCGCTGCCTTGGTGAGCCACCTTTACTGTTAGTTCTGGCATAAACTTCATGTGTTCACACCCACCTCTTAGGATCTGCTTTTGGAGAACTAGACCAAGACAACTCCTGTCTCCCCAGGGATGAACACCTAGTAGGGCTTAATAAATATTTCTCAAAAGACTGAATGCCACCTGCCCCACAGGGCTGTAATGAGGACCAAAATAAATAAATAAATAAAATGAGCAAAAGTGTGTTGGGAATTTGAAAACATAGGGCGAGTGCAAGGAAGGATGGTAACTGCCCTGAGTGGGGGCAGGGGGTGTGCTGGAGGGGCTCCCGCCCCACCAGAGCTGCCTCAGGACTTCTGTTTGTCTCCACAGCTCCTCTGCACCAGCTCATCCAGACGGAGTCCCCCCGGGAAGGGACTGTGACCTGGAAAACGTATCACACGTACATTAAGGCTTCTGGAGGTTCGGTATAAAACAACGAGTTTCTTGATTTAATTTATGTTAAAAAATTCTTTTTTAAACAGTTGGGTTCACGTTTTATGGTTTCTGTAACAATTTCTCTGCGAGGGTCCTTTCTTACAGCTTTTATTTTTTTTCCCCCTAAAAATCGAAAGTCTGATAATACAGCCTTTTAAATGGAATCATCCTTTATCTCCATTAAAGCTGCCAGACTCTTATTTATTGAAACTGAGCGAGCAGCAGCACGACCCAGCTCTGGTTCTGGTGAGACCTCGCACTCTAACCTCTGAGCACACAGCCGTCAGCTCGTTCCCCACCTTCAACGCAAGAGTCCCGTCTCCCCGTGTGAAGCATACCTTGTAGTTTCATTTCCTGTCTCTCCCCAGCAAGGCTGGGTTTTTAGTTGCTTTTAAAGAACACCGAGTCACTTCTATTAAGTGCGTAACAGTGGTTCTTCTAATAGGTTGACAATTTGGACCCATTTCCCAAGCATGTGGAACAGACGTCCCTGTTAGGGGTTCAGGGATCCAACACCCAGATTTGTCGTGTCAGCCTCGAAGGTGGTTCCCAGGGGTGGGGGTCCTTTTCCTGCAGGCTTTGAGTTTCCCATCAGGGTTAGAGCCTGAGGAAGGAGAGCCCACTGCAGCCCCCTCGCCTCTGTAACCCCTGGACCTCTCCATCCTCTGCAGGGTACCTCCTCTCTCTCTTCGTGGTGTCCCTTTTCCTCCTGATGATTGGCAGCTCCGCTTTCAGCAACTGGTGGCTGGGGCTCTGGCTGGACCAGGGCTCACAGGTGAGTTCCCCTTTGGCACTGGGAAATGTTGAGTCAGTCGCTGACGGAGAGTCTGAACACGCCCGACACCCCATGATGAGCCTCCCACAGCCCCCTTCCACAAGGCTGAGGTCAGCTGCTTACACTACACAGCTCAACTCCTGAAATCTCCTTTGATTTTGCAAGACAAGCAGGGCATGGGAATTTTTATGTGCCACCTTCAGATTTTAAAGAGTTGGCTAAACAGATTGTGCCAGGCAATCCGAGCGTGTCTGGAGTCACGCAAGTGCAGGATAGGGTCAGTTTTGCAGCCTCTCTCTCTGAGGAGGAGCTGGGGAGGGAGAGGGCCAGGGAAGCCCAACACAGATTTCTGTCTTCTTGCCTCTGAAACTGGTATCTTGTCACAGACACTGTGTGGTGTCAGGGGGTTCCACCCATCTCTGCTCCCCAGAGTCCCTCTGCAGGAACAGGATATGCAAAAGTCAGACTCAGTCCCTGGATGTGCTGCAGGGCCCTTCGGGGTCTTCTCTGCCTCCTAAGCTCTCATCTAGGCCAGGGCCGTCCTGAGAAGGACTGATAAGTCTTCTCTTGCACAAGCTTGCTGGAAGCTCTCCCAGCTTTTGGCCCATGGTTTCAAAGCTTTCCTGGAGCCCCGGGAAATGCTGTGGGGTTGCCTGCCCGTCCTCCAGGATTACATTTTGGCACAGTTCTGTTGCTATGACAACCAAAGCAAGGAGGCCCTGGGAAGACACAGGCGGGGGAGAGGCAGCTATAGCCCTCCTGGAGTTTGGCACACTTTCCCGAGGCCAGTCCCAAGGGGGGAGTCCAATAGGTGGTCTGCTCTGTGCAGAGAGAGAGCCATCTCTGGAAGGTCCCCCCCCCCCAGACCTGTGTTTGCTCATGAAGAGCCCTTTCCTTGGAGAGGCCAAGGTTTGAGCCAGAGGGGGGCCTCCCCCTACATATGGTGCTTCCCCAGAAGGCCCGTGCCTGGGGCGGCAGCAATGACAGCTGACCCATGCGCTTGCCCCACCCCCAGACACTGGGGGCGCAGCCCACAGCACAGCGATACTTCCTCTTCAAGCTGGTCCTTTGGTCGATTAGCTCCCCAGGGATGCTTTTGCTTTTAGGAATGTTCATCCATCAGCCGCTGCCTCTGGTTTACATTTCCGCTATTGCTGTAATCAGCAAAATGGCATTTAGACAGAAGATGCTTGTTTGCTCCCCAAAGGCAATCTTGACTTTTAGCACACAGCTCAGGGAAACATGAAACTGCCAATGAAAACTCCCAGAGCCCTTGGTTCCCCAGGCTCCCTCCTCCCTGCAGGGGCTCCAGGCCTCTGCAAGGGGGCCCTGGGGCTGAGCCATTGTGCAGAAGAGCCCCCAAGTCTCCCCAAAGGCCCGGTGGCTTCTGCCAGCAGGTCCCTGATTCCCTGGCCTGTCTGGGCCGCCTGAGGGCTGCTCAGCCCACCTTTGGAATCCAGACTTTGTCGCTTCTGTGATGTTCCTGGCCCAGCATCACCTCTGGGCTCCCCAGCGGCTGCTCCACACAGGCCTGGCTTGTCTGCTTTGCTTCCCCCACTGACTGTGCAGAGCCTTGTGAGCTAGGGGCCCCTCGGGGCCACAGCTGCCCAGCAGGAGGACCCAGGCACAGCTCAGAAGCCCTCACAGAGACGTGATTTGGTTTTACCACCCAACTCACTCTTAACAATTATGCACCTGTTTTTAGTTTCTTCTCCCCGGAAAGACTCTCTGGAAAGTTTCCATTCTTTGGACAGTTGATCAATTCTTGGTTCTTCTTGTTTTCCTCCCAAAATGAAGTGTGGGCCTCAGGGCAACACAGGAACGTGCGAGGTCGGCGCGGTGCCGGTGGACACCGGGCCGCGGGGGCACCAGTGGGTGTACATGGGGAGCATGGTGTCCGTGCTGCTGTTTGGTGTCACCAAAGGCTTCGCCTTCACCAAGACCACGCTGACGGCATCCTCCTCACTGCAAGACCGAGTGTTTGACAAGGTACAGTCTCCCCCACCCCTACCCGCACTCTGGGGGCTGCCGCACTCTGGGGGCTGCCTGTTCATCAGTCAGTGGGGGTTACTGAGCACCTGAGATGCCTCAGACCCTGAGCTGGGCTAGCGGACAGACAGTGCTCATGGAGCTCACAGTCGAGTCTGGGAAAAGTCTTTCAGTAGCTAATTATCAACTATGAAGGCAAACTTCTGGGAGCTGTGGGGGTGTCACGGGCCCAGGCAGAGCTGGGAGTGAAGGTGAGGGTGGACAGGAAGGTCTCCCCGAGGACACTGCCCTGGAGCAGGCGTGTGCAGCCCCAGAGGGCTTCTCCTGCTCCAGAGAGCCCTGAGCACCTCAGGCCCCCTCTTCATTCTGCTGCTGCGTGCACACAGGTGCAGCCCACAAAGACACAGTGGAACTTGGCTTTTTATTGCCCTGGGGCACAAAATCTCTCCATCCTCCACGGAGGCTGAATCCCTCCCGCAGTCACTGGCATTCACAGAGGCCATGAGAGACGAGAGCATCCTCACTTCCCAGGGTCGCCCGGCACAAGTTGTTGGGCTCAGGATCCCAGCCCCACAGAGCGCTGCCTGCGGTCACTCAACACGCACTCAACCCTGATTCTCTGCTGTCGCCCGCAGGTCCTGGAGAGCCCGATGAGCTTCTTTGACAGGACTCCCACCGGCAGGCTAATGAACCGCTTTTCCAAGGACATGGACGAGCTAGACGTGAGGCTGCCGTTTCACGCCGAGAACTTTCTGCAGCAGTTTTTCATGGTGCTGTTTATTCTCGTGATATTGGCTGCTGTGTTTCCTGCTGTCCTTTTAGTCCTGGCCGGCCTTGCTGTAGGCTTCTTCATTCTTTTACGGTAGGTCCATGCACTATTTAAAAAGGAGCCCATGAAACCTATGCATATTTGGTTTTCCCTGCACAGTGACCGGGTCGTATCAGGTGGTACTGAGTGCTATGCTAAGTGGCAGACATCTGGCATTTCAGTCTCAACACAATGCTGAGTGGTGGCTAGGATTGGGAGATCCACTGGTCCCAGGCTGGGACACTTGCAACCACAGTTGCTGTCTGGCTGCTGTCACGTTCTTAACCATGGGGCTCCATCATTCCCGCTGCAGGAGGAGAGAGGAGGCCAGTGTCAGTCTCTCTGACCTTTGGGAAATAGCCCCATCTGACCACTGATGCACTGAAAAGCCTCGGGCTGCATGGCACCAGGCAGTCCCCATGCCTGCTCCTCATGGGGAGAAGCAGAAGGGCAGCGTCGGTTCCAGGTTTCCAGGGAACCCGGCTCCTCCCTGTGCCTGGGTGGGCTGGGGTTCTCAGCAGGCAGCTGGGTGGACGACCTGGGTGATGTCAGAGAAATGCTGCAAGCTACAGTTTACTCGTCTCTAAAATGGAGATCATAGAAATATAGACTTCACATGTACCGGGGGAGTTCTTGTTAGGACCAGTGAGGCTAGGCGACTGTAAGTGTCTTGTAAATGAACAATGGGACACAGTGTTATACAAGCTTTGAGCTTCCATAAAGCTCAGCAAAATGTTTATCATGCTCCCAGATGTTTCCAGCCCTGGTCTGGACACTGAGAGTCTTGAAGGAGGACCCCCATATTGCAAGGATTCAGCCAACAAATCCTGGACCCACCTCCACCTGTAAACCGGGTTGTTTTCACCCACTCAGAGCCGAGTTTTAGAAATATTGCTTTGGCCATAGTGTGGAGGGTGGATAGAGCCACAGAAAGATCAGGATGGAACTACAGGACAGGAGAATCTTAAAATGTAGAGTCTGAGTGAGAGATGAGAAATAGGCATAGCAGTCAGGGCAGCAAAGAGAGGTGGCTTTGGGAGCCATTTCCGAGATGGTCCACTGGGGCTGGGGGGTGGGAGAGGCCAAGGATGAGTCCAAGACTGGGAGTGATGCGAAGACAGATGCGAGTGATCCAGGAGGAGGTGCAGTTGGGGTAATCAAGATGACAGGTTTGGTTTTGGTTGTTTCCAGTTTGTGGATCAAGTCTGTGGCTGATGCCAGCAGACAGTGGGACTGGTGGGCATAGGGACCCATGGGCAGAGAGGCAGACTCCACATCCTTGGCTGAGGTTGGAGTCACCTTGGGAACACGCATGTGTGCCCTGGGAGCTGGGGGGCTGGGCTGTCACTCCAGGCTCCCATTTTCCCTTCGGTTGGACGCGTAAACATGGTTGGCTTATATTTAGGGCCAGCACTGTGGAGAGTCACTTCTCACGTGGCGAGGCACTCATGCCATGAGAAGCACTCAGAACTGAGACCACAGGGAGGAATGGCTCATACGAGACCCCATATCCAGAGGAGAGTGGTGCGCCAACCCCTCCTCCCTAGTGAGATGAGTTAGATGGCACCGTCCACCTTAGATTTTGTCTTGAGTGTGTCATTGGATCTGCATGTGCCGAGGGGAGCCCTGGGAGACCCCCCTTTGGGGCCCTCCTGGTCGCTCTTGGTTTCCCTGCAGCATTTTCCACCGAGGAGTCCAAGAGCTCAAGAAGGTGGAGAACATCAGCCGGTCGCCCTGGTTCTCCCACGTCACCTCCACCATGCAGGGCCTGGGAACCATCCATGCCTATGACAAGAGGGAAGACTGCGTCGACAAGTGAGTCCTGGGTGGGGCCTGCCCCGGGGCTTCCACTCCCTGCTGGCCCCCAGCGGGAGGTGCCGACTGAGGAGGGGAGTCTGGGCCTCCGATGGACTGTGGAAGGAGAGCTGGCAGAACCGAGGTGGAGCCCCCTTAGACACGAGGCCTTTCTCCTCAGTGTCTGCGGCTCCCAAAGGTTCCAGCTCATCCAATGACAACCTCACAATGGGGTTTTATTCATTTTGTTTTTTCGCTCTAAAAGTAAAATGTATTCAATTCAGGAAAATAGGAAAAAAAAAAAGTCACCCACAGGACCCCAACCCAAATCCTGTTAAGGTTTTCATATGTTTGCCTTCCAGTCATTTCTTTTTTTTTTCTATTTCTGAAATACTTATAATCATTTTTGTCTTGTTTTATTTTTAAATAGCATTTTCACATTATTATATATTCCTTGTAAGGATAATTTTTAAAGGCCACATTACATCTCACTTCGTGGGTGGACCAGTTTTCTTCTCTTTAAAATGTGGGGACTAGATAAATACATTTCTCTGGCATCTTCCAGCTCCAAACTTCTGAAATACCACATAATCACATACAATCACTGTGTATCAATCACAGGAGGCTCACAGTGGTAACAAACAGCTCCAGATTTTAGGGACTTAACACAATACACGTTTATTCTTCCTCAAGTCCCAACTGAATGAGGACCCACGGGGCAGGGGTAGAGGGTTCTGTGCCACACTCAGGTACACGGCCTTTCTCCATCTGGAGCTTCTCCATCCTGGCTTCTCCAGGATCCACTGGTCTAATTGGGAGATAAATGGAACGATGTGGGTGGAGGACCTCAACCCTAGTGAAGTGACTCATCATTTCTGCACACTCATTGGCCAGATTTTGGTCATGTGGGCTCACCTAACTGCAAAGGAGCCTGGGAAATGTAGTCCAGCTGTGTCCAGAGGAGGAAAGGAAAATGGATTGTGGTGAATCTAAAGCAGTCTCTGCCACATTGATGTTCTTTTTCCACCCCCATTCTTTCCTTCCTTAAAAACCTAATACACACTTCAAAGTGCATCTCTCTCTCTCTCTCTCTCCCCGGCCCCTGCCACCCAGTCTCAGTGTGGACCAGGCATCCCAGCCTGTCTTCAGCTAGTCCTGCTACTGGTTTAACCCGAACGGCATCTGTCAAGAGTCCTGCATCGCACGTGACCCCCCAGGGTCCTGGTCAGGAGTCATTCATCGACTCACAACAGGCAGAACTGAGTCAAGCCTTGTCTTCCCGCAGATTCTCCCCCAAGGTTTCCATGAGGATCTTATAGGAGAGCTGAGCCTTACATGACTGATGAGCTCTACCCTCTTTTAACACTTTTTTTTCCTGTCATGAACTTTCTGGAGGGCTTGGGCTTCTGACATATATTGCTTTTGCAACCAAAAATACTACAGGACTCAAAAAAAAAAAAGGTTGGAGGTCAAATTCCAATGTGATCCCAGCCAGTGACTCTGTTTCTGCACAACCTCACCAACCGCACAGATAAGACCGCAGATGACTTCTAAGTCGCTTAAGCTGTCAGTTGAATTTGTAGGCTTTAGAGGTACATGATAGTGACACCACGGTATCTGGAAGAGTATTTTAACTAAGCTCTGGGGAAACTAAGTTAGAGTGGAAACAGAAAGGAAGAGGGTGCTGCAGGGCCCACCAGGGTGTCCAGAGGTGCTTCCAGACAGAATCTTTTGAGTTTTAGAAGAGTTGGAGCAGCAGTGGCCGAGGGCGAGCCAGGGGAGGAATCTCAACTCCTTAAGGGTTTAAACATCAAAAGGTTTTCATTATTTTCTAATAATTTCTACCAGTTGATCTGAGGAAGCCCCTTTCCCAGCAGGTTAGAGGAACCTTCTGTGGCAACTGTGTTTGATATCTCTTCTGGTCAATGGTTAGCTGAGTTCAGTTAAAATTTCAATCTTGAATGTATCTAAGCCATAGCCTCGCCGCCCCCATCCCCTCAAGACTTGGAGAGCTCATGCTAGGCTGTGTGTATGTATTGTAGGGGCAGGATCACTGTTGGGAAGCCCCTGGTCTGTTCTCTTAAACACCCTCTCCCTTTTCTCTGAGCTTGGGAGCCTGGTTCTCAGAGGCTGGTGCAGGGGGATGGAGGTGGGAAAGGACACACCCTCAGTGACCAGTCTGTCTGGGGTCACTCTCCTCTCTGCTGTTCATTTCTGCCAATCCAGCTCTTCGTGTGTGGCAGGGGAGAGCCCCCAACAGGATCCAAATCCCTAGCAGCTCTGCCAGGCCCTCCCAAAGGACAAGCTGTGCCTGGGTCGTGCAGTGAGCTCTGTCTGGCAGCCTCATACTGCGTTGCCGTGATGTGGAGCCTCTTACCTCACACCGATCAGTGTCACATCAAGACCGCAGCCCCACACGCCAAATTCCATGTGCGCCCCCAACTCTAGGAACTGTAGTAATGGGCAGGACCCACCTTCCATCCATCTGGGGAATGAGGGACTCCAGGGATGGGTCTTGCCCTCATCCCTTGGTGGTGTCATCTCTGTCACTCTGCCCTGTGCTCCGTCTCCTCTTTGGCTTGGTGGACACGTAGCAGGGATACAAGATGCCAGCTTCCTCTTCTTGAAGAGACCTACAGCTTTAAAAGCAATTGCCTTGATTCTTCTTTCTCTGAATTGGGGAGGAGAACCAATCCAGCACCCTCCCTTCCTTCCTCTATCAGCACAAACATTGATTCTCCTTAAAGGCAATCTCCTCCACCCCCTACTCTCTTTATAGATCAAAGGAGCCAACGGTCATTTCCACAGGACCTTTGGGGGGTGGCTGACTCCAAGGCAAGGATCCTTTGAAGGTAGAGTGTGAGGTACTTAGCCTTGTTTGTCCTCAGCTGTGGGTTCCAGTTGCCAGTTTCTGGGAAAGACAGAAAGAGCCCACTCAGCACCATACTCGACTGCCATGTGGGATTTTGCAAAATACATGCAAATCGGAGATGCCTATGGTGGCCGATGTTGAAGATTATGGATACATGCTCATCTTTGTAAGGCAATCCTATGTAGGAGTGCACTGGCCCTTGATTAAAAGCTCCCCTTGCCCTATTTCTCCAGTAGTCCTGAGTCTATGGAAGCTGATCTCCTATTTTGTTGATTTATTCATTTTAGGTTTAAGATGCTAAATGACAAAAACTGCAGCCACCTCCTGTACTTCAACTGTGCTCTCAGGTGGTTTGCTCTAAGAATGGATGTCCTCATGAACATCGTCACTTTCATTGTGGCCTTGTTGGTGACCCTGAGTTTTTCCTCAATCAGTGCTTCATCCAAAGGCTTGTCATTGTCTTACATCATCCAGGTAACACCTAGTGCAAGGTTGGGCTGGGCCTGGAGGCTCTGGCATAGAGTGTATCCAGGAGGGTGGACAGAACAAAAAACCCAACTCAAATGGGTTTACACAAGAAAGAGAGCTTAGTGGCTCATATCACTAAAAGGTCTGGGGGCTGTGTGGGCTTCAGGCACAATTGGATCATGGCCCCTCTTTGTCCTCCTCCTGTGATGACTTCCTTCATAATTGTACAGTGGTAACTGGCAGCCTCTGGGGGCTATAGCAGGAAGAAAGCATTTCCTGCCCCAGCCACTGAACAAAAGCCCTGTGCTTTACTCTTGCTGGATTAATTTAGGCATCCCAGAACTAACTGGTGGCTTGATGTGATTGGGATGATTGGCTTAAGCTGAAAGATGGAGCCACACCCATCGCACCCCAAAGTCACACAGAGAGAGCAAAAGGAATGCTGGAGAGGCAGCCACAGTGTCCATGGTGAATAATTACTGACTTTTCTTCTTTGTGGCTTGGGTGTTTTTCTTTCAAAAAATAACAAAAATAGGGAAATAATAATAGGGAAATACATGACATTTTAGTCACAGTTATAAATCCGTTACATACATTAACTCATTTATCCGCCACAACAACCCTATGAGGTAGGGATACCATAATCTCCATTCTACAGGTGAGGAGACTGAGGCCCAGAAAGACATGCCAGGACCACACACCTGCATGTGTGAGCATCAGGATTTGAACCACGTCATCTGGGTCTGATACCCACCTAAGACTGCCTCTGCTTCTTGATACAGGCGTCACGTTTCTCTTTGGAAGCTTTTCCAATGCAGTCTTTATCCTCAGGGCTCTGACACCCCAGGACAGTGTTTCTGAGTGTGGGTCTGTTTCCATTAGTTCTGTTCAAGGCTGGGAACAGAATAATCTCTCTTCAAGTTGGAAACATTTTTCCTTTCCCTCCACGGTTCCTTTTTCTCGTCTTGATAATTTCCTAGTCTCCTTTCCCTTTGTTTTCTTTTTCTGTGACTCCTATGGGTTGAATATTGGACTTCCTGCATCAATCTTCTATGTTTCCTTCCTTTCATCTCAAGGTTTCTATATTTTATCTTTATTCTGGGAGTTTTCCTTCACTTGGTCGTTCAGCCGCTATTTTGAATTTAAAGTTTGTCAGTCACATATTCTTACACTTAATTTCCACAAATTATTCCTTAGTCTCTGAGTTTTTAAAAGGCTCATTTTTAGATAGATGCAACATATTTTAAAATGTCTCTGAGAACATTAATTAGAGGTTCATGCCCCGCCACTTTCTTAAACTCTCCTCTCTTCTTTGACTGATATCTGTTTTTTTCCAGGCTCTTTGTTTGCTTATTTATCTGTTTGTTTATCTGGTTCTTGCTCTTTTCACACCATTGGTTTTGTTCATATGTCTCTTGGTCCATTTGTATTTAAGGCTGAGGATCTAGATTGGGTTTTCAGGGTTTCCTCTGCCTTTGTCTATGTCCTGCCAGGTGTCTCCTGATGGGGGAGGTCTTATAACTATGAGTTGGGGAGGGGATTGGACTTTTCCACAAGCTGGCTTCACTTCAGGAGAGAGCCAGGGAGCTGGCCTTCAGGCACCCAAGTGCTAGGTTTAAAGGGATTTTATCTAGGATACTATCCTGGGAGCCCTATTTGTGTGTGTGTGTGTGTGTGTGTGTGTGTGTGTGTGTGTGTGTGTGTGTGTGTGTTGGCTAGGGAGAGTGTCCAGCTACCTCTGGTTGGGAGAAAGGAGGGGAGCAGAGGATATGGGTCCAACAGGAGGAGACGGCTAAAGATGGCCTATCAGTTGATCTCTCTGTGGCCCCTTCTCACCCCGGAACCTCTCTGAGTCCTGTGTGGCAGAAGGCTCTGGAAGCCCCCACAGCACACTCTCCCTCCATTCTACTGAAAGAGACTTCCATCCTCTTTCCATCTTCCAGAATGTGTAACCCTCTCATTCAATGCTATCTCTCCCCCAGCCCCTTGCTGTCTCTTCCCAAGGCTATTCCTTTTTGAAATCTCTCTACTGGCATTTTAATGGTATTTTGGAAAGGAGGAGGAAAAAAAATATATGACTAGGACCATATCTTAACTGAGAGAAATGAGTTTTCCTTGGATAGGCAGTTTCCCTCATTGATGGATGGTTTTATTTGCTGTCGCCTAGTCACATATATGATGTTAAATAGATCCCCTTGGGCCCCTATACTTAGTCCCAGTGAAACAGCTTTCCTCAACTGAGGTCATGCCCTTGGGGGATGTCACCAGCCTTCTGTGAGACTGTTTTCGAACATTCCTGTAAGGCTGGGAAGCTGGCACACACTGAGGTCTAGGGGATGCTTCTCCTCCAGCTGGTTTTGGGGCTTTCTTGAGCGTTAACCCCCTTTGGAGAACACAGAATCCAAGTGACAGAGCTTCCCTTGAGAACAGAGGTGACCCCCTAGGTCGAGGAGAAATTTGTCTGAAGTCCCACAGAGCAGAAAGTGAGCACAAAGTAACATCACATAACATCACGGAGGAGAATGAGCACTTCTGGGGTCAGCAGTGTGCTGACGAGGGAATTCTAAGCCGCTGGAGCTGATACCCTTGAACTTAATAAAACACGCACATGCCCTTCTCAAGGGCAGGGGTTCATTCATTCATTCACCAGATGTCCACTGAGCACCTCCCAGAGCCAGAATCTCGCTAGCTGCTGCGGGTTCAGCAGTGAACAAGACAGACAGGTCCCTGCCCTCACGGAACTTACACTCTAGTGGGATAGTGAGGGATAGACAGTGGGATGGAAGAAAGAAGTGCACAAGTAAACAAATAAGAAGACTTCAGAAATCACTGAAGTGTGATGAAGATAATGAGGCAGGGTAACTGACTGTCAGCGGGGAAGCCACATTAGACCTGATAGTCAGGGGAGGCCTCTGCTGGGAGGTGACTTCCAAGGTGATACCTGAATGATAAAGAACGAGCCAGGGAAGGAGGGGCCAAGGGAGGCTGGGGCAGGCAGGAGCTTGGTACTGGCGGGGGACTCAAGCTCCTGTGGCCTGAGCAGAGTGGTGGAGAGTAAGCTCTGAGGACTTGGCAGGGCTCTGTCAGCCGTGGGCAGGGGTGTAGCCTGTATCCTAAGAAAGGCTTTCTCACCTGCAGTGCTGTGGACACTTGGGCAGGATCATCCTTTTGGGGAGGGGCTGTTCTGTGTGTTCTGGGAGGTTAGCAGCCTCCCTGATCTCTAACCAGGAGTCGCCAGTAAAACTTCCTGCCTCCAAGGTCATGACAAATTAGACATTGCCCAGTGTCCCCGGGGGGCATAATCACGCCAGCCGTGAGCCACTGCTCAAAGAGAAATGTGTGTGAAGCTGGAGGGCAGTAAGGAAGGCCTGCTGAAGGGGGCTCTCGGAGGGTCTGCACCCACACGGTTCTCCACCTTGTCCACCTGCTCTGCCCAGCCTGCCTCCTTCCTGTTAAGGCCACTTGCTGCTACCCAGAGCTTTCTGAACCTGAGTTTGCCTGGCAGACTTCTTATCATAAATGCTTTGACACACACAGTTTTCCTGAACCACTGACCCCCCTGCCCCACAAGGCAGGTAACTCCCCAGCCCAGCCACAGCCTTGCTTTCACAACATCCTGGGTAATTGACATTCTTATCATTCCTTGAAACTGTCTGTGTCTCGTCCTGCTGGCCCACTCGTAGGTAAGCCCCTTGAGTGTGGGGTCTTGGGTATCACATTTACCCTGGGAAACCAGCCCCTGAACCGTGCCAGCTCACAGTCACTGCTCAGCTAGTGAGGAAGACCTGGTCCGGCCTCTAGCCCACTAGCCCGGCTTGTGTCAAGGCAGGTGCTGTTGGTGCCCACCCTCCTCCCCCAGGGCAGGCCAGTTGGCCCCTCACAGCTGTGGGCAGATGCTCAGTTCCAGCCCGAGGTGGGCGGCAGGCGCGGGGAGTCCTCTCAGCAGGACCACCCCAGCGGTGATGCCTGCAGGGAGTTAGTGGCGATGGAGTCCAGCATCCTCGGGACAACTCAGGTGTGCTCCATGCGGATACTCAGGGCCCCCGACAGGGTCGAGCTTTGGTTGCCCGCAGTGAAGCCTCTCCGGACACCCCTTCTCTTCTGTGCCTCACTTCTCCCAGCCCCTCCTGGGACTTTTTGGGTCCTCCTGGAGTAGGTTCCCAGGGCTGCTGTAATAAATGGTCATAAACGACTGGCTTAAAACCAGAGAAATGTATTCTCTTGCAGTTCTGGGGTCCCGAAGTCTAGAATCAAGGTGTCGGTAGGGCCATGTTCCCTCTGGAGGGCCAAGGGGAGAATCTGTTCCTTGTCTCTCCAGCTTCTGGTGGCTGTGGGCTTTCTGGGGCGTTCCTGGGCTTGGAGCTGCATCCCTCGGACCTCTGTCCCCACCTTCATGTCTCCTCCTCCTCTTCTCTGTGTCTCCTCCTCCTCTGTCTCTTACAGGGGTACTTGTTGGATTTAGGGCCCACCCAGGTAATCCAGGTTGGTCTCAAGATCCTTAACTGCACCCGCAAAGATCCCTTTTCCAGTGAAGTAACATTCACAGGTCCCAGGGATTTGGCCATTCAACCTGCCCTAATACACTGCTTGCATCCCAACCTCAGAATTGGCCGCTGGGGGAGCCTGGCCTCAGGTGGGCAACCTCCACAAGCCCCAGTCTAAGCCTGGATTTTCTTATGTCCCAAGCGAGCAGATGGACTGGATGGTTTTTTCCGTCCTGACGATCTGCGGTGATGATGATTGGATTTAACTGCTTCCGGGCTGCAGGTGGGGTAAAGCGGGGAGGGCATAGAGGGGCGGGACCCCTCCAGGTGGCTGCAAAGGACGAACACCATGCAGTTCTGGGGCCCCAGGAGAATTCCTGCTCCACAGCGGCGCCCCACCTCTCCAGCCAGGAAGCCAGTGCTGTGGCGGATAACTCTCACCATCTGGAGTGCCAGGCAAAATATAATTACCATTTGTTTCCAAATACAAAGGAAGTGTTTAAAGGCAGAAACACCCCAAAAGGAGTGTCTTTACATCCGGGCGCTTGGCTGGGAATGCAGGCCTCCTTTCTGTGTGGTCCCGAGTGAGCGGGAAGGGGACTTCACAGGGGCCCCTGGAGGCGGGAAGGGCTCTAACCGCGGCGCTTGCCCCCCTGCGCAGCTGAGCGGACTGCTCCAGGTGTGCGTGCGCACCGGCGCCGAGACCCAGGCCAAGTTCACCTCCGTGGAGCTGCTCCGGCAGTACATTTCGGTAAGAAATCAGTGCCTGCGAAAGGAGGAACCAGCTAACCCTGGCAGAACTTACGCCAGCGTTTTATTTTTTTACACGTGAAAGGGATCTTTTTTTAAAAAACAAAACAAAACAAAACAAAACTGAAATTGGACCATAATCTCTTTTCTTAAAACCCGTATTTACAATACAGTCTGAAGTCCTTGATGTTGAGGGAGGGGTTCCGTTTTAGCAGAATTTCCTCAAGGGTAACTTCTGGACACAGAAAAGAGAATTCAGTGGCTTACTTTAGTTTCTCGAAAGTAATATTTGATGGACTAAAATTGCGAATTGAAAAAATAAAAAAGCCTATTTCTTTTTTAAAAGCTTTATTTTCAACCTATAGATCCTGCTGTTCTTTGAAGAGAAGTTGAGTCAATTCACTCTTAAGGGCCTTTGAATAGTATCTGGCCCCATTTACAAACTTCATTAAACACTTTAAAAGGTTTTAAACTGCATTTTAAAATTTAATGCATTCCATTTCCTTTTTAAGTACCTTGATCATCTGAGTTAACAAACTTTCCTGAGGTTATATAAATCTAATAAATTAAACTTCTATATGTGAGCATTAAGTTCTCGTAACAATACCAGTGCTGTATACAAACAGGAAGTTTTTAACTTAAAATCACATTTAAATAAGTTATCCAATTATACACTTTAAATTAGAAGCACAAGCCTGAATGTTATTAACTTTATGAATACTTAAAACACCAAATATGCAGATTCCATAAACTAAAAATATTACTGTTATAATTTTGCTTCTCTTAAATACTGTTATCATTAATTCTAAATCTTCTAGGGGTTAAAAATACTATCTAGGAATACAGTTATTTTCTCAACTAATCGTGGTTGACTATTGACCAGAGATTTGGGCTGGTCAGCCTCCCTAATGGGGAACACGGCAGCGCTATTTCCCCTTGTTAACAGGGACTTTATAATTCAGAGGAGGAGTTAGTCCCGAAATGCAGTCAAGTTGCTCTACTCCTTAATTAGACTTTGCATTTCCTGGGCTCTTTGGAAACTTAATTCCTTTTCCATGTAACTCTGAATTTGACATCCTGCACTATTGTCATCTCCCTACTTCTAACACCATAGCAACTCTTGTAGATGATGAAATTGTATCTAATTGAATTCTGCAAATCTCAAATCTTGGTCTGGATTTGTCACACAGCTTCAAGGTCACATGACTGATGCTTGTCCAGGCTCACAAGGCCCAGTATGAGGTACTCCTTATAGTTATCTGTCCCACTACTCACTATGCCAGAGCCACATGAATTTCTTTCTATTCCTCAAAGTCTCTAAGCTTATTCTGGCCTCAGGGCCTTTGCACTAGCTGTCTGTTCTGCCTGGAACAAATCTTCTTGTCGCTGGCATCTTTGCAGCATTCCAGGTCACAGCTTGAATGGCACATCCTTATAGATGCCTTCCTCAACCCTTCAGTTATTTTTACTCCCTCTGCCCCTTCCACCACACATGTTCCATATTCCATTACAATACTGTTTTTACTGTCCTCATTTCTCATTTCTTCTCCTGTTTATTATCTGACTTCCCCACTGCGATGTGAACTTCTTGAGTGCAGTGTCCTTGTTGGTCTAGTTCACTGCCAAGAATGCGAGTACCTAGAACTATGAATAAATGAATGAATGAATTACATGAATGGAACAGCAAATGGCTATTAGCCTGCCATTTGTTATTCTGTTTTTCAGACCTGTGTTCCTGAATGCACTCTCCCTCTCAAAGTGGGGACCTGTCCCCACGACTGGCCCAGCCATGGGGAGATAACGTTCAAAGACTATCAGATGCGATACAGAGACAATACCCCTCTTGTTCTCGACGGGCTGAACTTGAACATCCAAAGTGGGCAGACGGTTGGGATTGTCGGCAGAACGGGTTCTGGTGAGGACGAGCTCTGACTGTTTCTTTCAGGTTGTTTTCTTTGTATTTCCACTGGGTGTGCTAGCTAAACCACAACAGAGGGTGATGTGTAAGTGTGGCAGATTGGCTGTTTTCCCCCTGAAATCTCTTTACTGTAATTTTTTGAATTGATTAAATGAGACTCACTCTGGTGAAACGAGGCCCAGAGGATGAGTCAGGTGCCAACAGCCCCTGCAGGGATGGGCAGGTTGACAGTGTGAGGGCAGCCGATTGCCTCTGCAGAGTGAGGGGTTTCTGTCTGCACAGTCACTGCCACAGAGCCATTTTCATTGCACTAAAAATTCCCTTGATTAGGTACTCAGATATGATGAAATACAAACTTAATTTTGATTTGCTGTTTTCACATTTATTGCCCCCAGGAAAGTCGTCATTGGGAATGGCTTTGTTTCGTCTGGTGGAGCCCGCCAGTGGCACGATCATCATTGATGGCGTGGATATCTGCACGGTCGGTTTGGAAGACCTCAGAACCAAGCTGACCGTGATACCCCAGGATCCTGTCCTGTTTGTAGGTACAGTAAGGTAGCTGTTTCTGATCGTTGTGCACTCCTATTTTTGGATAATGAAATCAAACCAACAACAGCTTTGTGAAGCTCCCACATCATGGCTGGTCCTTTATTAACTACGCTACAGATAAACAAGAAGCTATGCACAGGGGGAGCAGACATCCCAGTTGGCCCCAGAGAGCCCTGGTTTGTGCCTGTGTCCCAGCATCCTATCAGGTTTAGCAATGGCTGATCCCCAAAATACCCCAGTTTGCACATTAAAACAGATAGTTATTCCATGTATGTAGCCATCCTTTGGGAAGTATGTCAATTCATTCCCATTAAGGAGTGAACAGAAGCTGCTCAAGTCCAAGACCAGTAGGGTTGCCACTCCTACAGGGCTCAAGATCTGATGTCAAGGTGCAAGGAGAAAACCACAGTGTCTCACTTGGTGCAGTGCGGCGCCTGCCCCTCTAACAAGAGGGACATTTCCTGCATTGAGCACCGGATGAAGTTGAGGGCTGTATTTAGAGTTGTGTGAAAAGCCCACTCCGTGTCTGGGAGTGCTAGACTCACACCCTGCACATGAGGTGCTCGCCCTCTGCAAGGCCCCACAGCTGCCGATGGAGCTCTTGCCTCTGAAGGCAGAGTGAACGCACCAGCGGATGGAACTGCTCACTCCCTCTCTCTCTGCTAAGAAGTTGCACAAGGTCAGATCTGCTCTGCTGCACATGGCCCCCAGAGGACCAAATGTGTCTCCTGAGTGCGTTGTTCCATGCTATCTCTTGGTAGGATTGGTGGTCTGCCTGCCTTGGTCTCTGCTCCATCCCACTGTGGAGTGGTGGGTCCTCAGTCTCTTGGCTTGAGGTTGGTATTTCATGGACTGTCGTCCTGGGCTCAGCACTGCTCTTGTTCCCGTGGCGTCATCGCACACTTCTCCCCAACATGCTGTGGAAAATGTGCTCTGCCATCCTCTTGTCCTCAGAAATTCAGCCCCCTCTCTTTTCCTTCACTGCAGGTACAACCTGGATCCCTTTGAGAGTCACAGTGATGAGATGCTCTGGCAGGTTCTGGAGAGAACATTCATGAGAGACACAGTAGGTCTCTGGGGCTGTCCGGGATGAGTTCGTTTCCCAGCCCCAGTGCCCCAGATACCTGGCCCAGGTTTAAATTTGGCCAGCGGTTTATTGGCACCATGCATATCAGTAGAATGTAATCCTAACTTACCCTTATTTAAAGCAACAATGGAGAATATTCCTTAGGCCACTGCCATGATTCAGTTGAGAGCTCTACATGCATTCTCTCATTTGGTCCTGATTACAACCCTCTGAGGTGCGTACTCCTACCTCCACTTTTAGAGATGCAGAAATTAAGACTCAGAGATGTAACACGTGAGTAACAGAATGGAGGCTTGACCCCAAGTCCATCTGACTCTAGAGCAGATGAAGTGCCCTACTGCTCCGCCAACAGCCTCATTTACTTACTGAAACAGTCAAGCCCCGAGGAGGTGAGGGGGCGTGGCATGCTCCAGGGATGGCAGGTGTGGCTGGTTTGAGTGGACTGAACCAGCTGTGAGATGGGACCCTGTCCTATGAGAGTTGCAGCTGGGGTCAGCAAGTGAGCGTGGCCACCTCTACAACCCAGGGGGGATTTTTTTTCCCCCAGGACTTGGTACTAAGATGAGCATCTCCCAAAGCCACTTGGACTTGTCGTGCTGGACAAATCAGACCCTGACTTACCTTTCCTTGTTGACCAGAAAACTCTTTCATCTCATTTCTATTTTGTCCATGGAAATAGGAATCCTGAAAGCCACGTACACATGTTTGTGATTCTCTCCAGCCATACGCACATCATTTGTACTCTTTTGGCAAGGTGTCTGCGGGGTTCTATGAATCACTGTGATTTAAAATTATTAATGACTGCCTGCTCCTTGGTCTCTCCCTGGTGGCTGTTGGCGATATTGAAATGACTGTTGTTCTGCACTTTCTTTTCCATATTAAAATATAGCCAGCTGATAAATGCAAGAGGAGGGGGCAATCAATACAGACGACGCAGGACAACTTTATAGATCGTCAGCGCGAATACGGCATTCTCTGTTTTATAGATAATGAAGCTCCCGGAAAAATTACAGGCAGAAGTCACAGAAAATGGAGAAAACTTCTCAGTAGGGGAGCGCCAGCTGCTTTGTATGGCCCGAGCGCTTCTCCGTAATTCAAAAGTAAGGAAACAGCACGAAAAAGTGGATTGGTCGAATTTTGGATATTTCCTGCAGCACCACTCAATCTGGGAGCTAGAGCCAGGCGTTTGTCTTTCAGCAAACAGAGAGCAATTGAGCCGTTTAAAAACTGAACACTTTCTCTTAAGACAAAGTTGTGAAGGGTAAAAATTGAAAAATAACAGCCATTTACAGCAACAGCACCTGCCTCCTCTGGGCCTTTCCCCGGGAGGTCTTGTTTAGGTATTCTCTGTCCTGCTAAGTGGTCTGGGTTTGAGAAATCTGCTTCTTAACTTTTTCCCTTTGTCCTGAACAATTCTGAGGCCTGATAAACAGTACCCAGGATCTCAGAGAAGGCCTTCAGAATGCCAGGACGTGGGGACTGTAAAATTTATACTCATTTTTCTTAGTGACTTAGCCATCCTTGCTTACTGATTTCAAGGAAGAGGTTGCTGTTGCTTTAGAAATCCCATTCTATGAACCCTGATCAAAATGTAACCCATCGTATGGTGTTGCCAAAAAACTGGCCTCTATACCTCAATAGCCAAATTGAGACTTGGAGACAGAGTTTTGGGAGAATTAGGAGAGAACAGCTTTACTGCTTTGCCAAGCAGAGGGGAGTCACAGCAGGCTAATGCCTTAGAGACTACATCCAGCTTGGGGTTGGTATCCCAAGGTCTTATGGAAAAACCACATGGAACTGAAAGGCGACAATAATCAGGGCATTTTCCGGGGCACTGTGTTCTTCTTAATCTTGATGAACCCACCTGGCATCACAGAGAAACTCTAGAGGGTCTGTTCTTCTGATGCTTTCAGCCTGTGACCACCTTCCTGGAACACACCTTCTGGGTTAAAGGATAAGCTATTCTGGGTAGAGAATGTATACTGAGTGGAGAGTGTCATGGAAAGGTTGGGGGCTGTTTAGCACAGATGCAAGTAGGCAAGTGAAGCAGAGGTCGGGGTTTGTCAGAGGAAAGAGAAAAGCAAGGGGCAAGAATTTTCAGTTAGAATGACTCAGCAGACAGCTTTAGCATCAGGGAAGCCATTTTGTTAGTTTCTACTCTTGCAGCGCGTTCTCTGGATGCGCTAACGGCAGGGAAGGGAGCCAGCATGCATTTAGTGCTGACTGTGGCGCCCCACACTGCTAAGTGGTCTATGTGCTGCCCTTGCATTTCATACTCATAGTAAGATATAACCTTCTTTTACAGACGAGGAAACAGCCTTGGAGAAGTTAAGTAATTTAGCCAAGGGCAAGCAGAGTTAGAGCTGAGCTCAAGCCCTCTGACTGGCAAACCGGCACCGCAGCAGAAGGAATAATATCCCCCTCCCACCCCCATCCCGCAAAGATGCCCACGTCCTCATATCCGGAATCTCGAATGTGTTACTTTACTTGGGAAAAGGGGGCTTTGCACATGTGATTAGGTTATGGATCTTGAGATGGGGAGGTTATCCTGGATTACCTTGGTAGGTCCAGTGTAACCACAAGTCTTTATAAGAGGGAGGCAAGAGGGTCAGAAAGAGAGAAGATGTGATGATGGAAGTAGAAGTTAGAGTGATGCCAGGAAGGGGCCATGAGCCAAGGAAGGCAGGCAGCCTCTAGAAGCTGGAAAAGGCAAGAAAATCATTTCTTCTCTTGAGCCTTCAAAAGGAGTGCAGTCCTGACAATGCCATGCCTTTAGGACTACTGCCCTCCAGAACTGCAAGGTGATAAGTTTGTGTTGTTTTGAGCCTCTAAGTTGTACTAATTTGTTACAGCAGCAATAGGAAACTAACACAAGTGCTGTTATTGTACCTCATGCTGACTCATGTCAGCACATGATAGCACTAGATAAAGCCCATGAGGTGTGTCTTCCTACTAGTTTGTAGGATTAGAATAAACCACTTATAAAAAGAAGAGTAAAGAACACACAACCTTGTTTCTCCAGCAAGTCCCTCTGCAGAAGATGAAGACGGTGTGATGTGACTTTCATTCTGTTGTTCTTTTTCTAACTTTTTGAGGTGGATACTTAGCTCATTACTTTTCAGCCCTTCTTCTTTAATGAATAGAGCTAAGACTATAAGTTTCCCTCTAGGTACAGCTTTGGTTTAGTGTGGCTTTCACAGTGTTCTTTCCTTCACAGATCATTCTCCTTGATGAAGCCACTGCCTCCATGGACTCTAAGACTGACACCCTTGTTCAGAGCACCATCAAAGACGCCTTCAAAGACTGCACAGTGTTGACCATCGCCCACCGCCTCAACACAGTCCTCAACTGTGACCTCGTCCTGGTCATGGAAAACGGGAAGGTGCAGGACGTTGGTGTCACCTCTCCAGAGGCTTCAGGGGTTTTGGGCTCTATGGTGGGTGCATATTGTCTGGCAATTTCAGTTCTTCTTCTCTGACTTTCAGGTGGTCGAGTTTGACAAGCCTGAAGTCCTTGCTGAGAAGCCAGATTCTGCATTTGCTATGTTACTGGCAGCAGAAAATAAACTCCGACTGTAAACATCCCTGCTGGGGCCACGTCACATGCTTTTAGAAGAGGAGGAGGCTATGTGAGATGGGTCAGTGCGCCTGCAGTGGGGAGGCCGTCATCTGCGCAGGGTGGAGGGCAGCCCTGGTCCACCATCCCTCCCATGCCAGGAGCACGGGCTGAGCCTGGGCGGAGCTGCTTCCCTGCCTTGCCCAGCGCACGCCTCCTGACCTCACTTGGAGGGCTTGGCTTTGTTCTGGGTGATAAACAGAGGCAGGTGAAGCTAGTAGATTAAAAAACTGCCCCCACGTCCTAAAACCCCAAAGGTCCCTCATACGTTCTCAAGAATACCACTTTAGTGCATGGGAGTGAAAACATTATAACTTTCAGTTAAAAACTGGTTAAACAGAATGGGAAAATTCCTAAGGTTGGCCTTTATAAAGGTTCCCTGCCTTGTTATCAAAAGGGAAGAGAACAGAGTTTTCTTCCCTCTTAACTCCTGTTCTTGTGTATTTGGAGTGTGTGACAAGCCCTAACTACAGAGATCTGTAGCATGAAAGATTGATTACAGTGTCTGGTGAAAATTTTTTTTAAAAAATCATATTGTATGTCCCATTTGATCTATTAGAATAACCAGGAAAACAAAATGTTGGAGTTTCTCTATAAATGACATTTTTATATCTTCTATATTGGTCATTAAAATGCAGTAGGAAATTAAACTACCCTGAAATGTTGCCTTGCAATTATTTTGCTGAAGATACTCTAATTTCTGTACTGTTTTCTGTCACAGAGCCTTGTTGCTTTCGCCATTGACTCAGTAATAAAAACCCCTACAGCGTTTCCCAAATATAAGTCTTTCTTTCCCACCTCAAGGTTTACTATGACGGAGGCAGTAAACACACAGTCCCAGCAGCTGAGGGGTGAGTGCTGCTGATTCATGGTGACATTTGGAAAAAAAAAAAAAAAAAAAAGAAAATTCAAAGGGCTTTTGTGCAGTGGTTGCCACAATCTGGCTGTTTCTCATTCCTTGGGATTGGAAGCACTACTGATGTTTCAATGAGGTGTCCTAGACCCGCCTCCAGGCTGAGCTCTGGACGTGGCTCAGGGCAGTGATGGCCAGTGAACCTTCCCCCCCTTCCCCTCCTTAGTCTTGGTCCCATGCCATCCTTCCAACCTTCCAAACATGGAGGAAGGCAAGCCTGGCACACAGCACTCAAGAATGAGCGACATGAGTGCAATGAGTGCATGACACCCTGACACCCTGATGAACTCATCTGGCAGGTCCCCCTCCATCCTCCTACCCCCAAGATAGATTTGCATGTTAAGGGTTTAATCTGGAAAGGCTGAAATTGAGGGCAGACATGCCATTGGCTAGCATCTCAAAGACTGGGCTCGTGGACTTTGCCTCCAACAAATCATTCTCCAGCCCTCCTCTGGCCAGGCCCTGGCAGGTGTGTCCTGGACCAGAGGGGAAGCAGGAACAGCTGGCTGCAGGTAGGTCTCCCATCTGATGAGCGTTAAGGCCCTGGCTAAGGCAATTCGACCATCAGCAGAGCACAGCAAGAAGGATGTGGTTGAAATGCCACGAGTGAGAGGGCTCCTTTCACGGGTGGCTCCCTGCCATGTTCAGATCTCTCCATGAAGGGACGCAGTGCGTCTTTGAACCGTACACTGTCCTGACCTCCCGACTTGAGCCTTCTCCTATCACAGGGTATGACCCTGATCTGAAGTCACTGGGCTCCAGAACAGCTGCCCAGGCTGAGTGTGGCCTTCACCTTGATGGATATCCAGTGACTCACCCATGGGGCAAGCAGACCAGGCACTCTGTGCTGGCCGTGGGAATCCACACGAGCTGTGTGTTCGGCTGCCAGCTCAGCACCAGCCAGCCAATCAGTCTATGATTTCAGGAAGGTGTTTCCATGAAGGCAGTGGGGAGCCAAGGCTACACAGATCCCTGTGGCTCATTCACATGCACTGAAAGATGACTCACCTTCTGATAATTGTTTCTGCCCGTGCTGCCATTGGCCTGTCCTGTCCAGAAAAGAAGACCGACCCTGACACCTGGTGAGCCCCTGCACTGTGCCTGGCACCGTGATGAGCACTTTTACATGAATAAGTTCATTGAATCTTCACCTCACCCCATGAAATGGACACTTTTATTATTCCCATCTTCCAGAGGTGGAAACTGAGGCTCAAAGTGGTTAGTAACTTAGCTATAGATGTATAAGAAGGAAGGAACAGAGGTGGGATTTGAATCCTAAGCAGTCTGACTCTTACGCCTCTCATGCCCCTCCCCCTCAGCCTGTAGCAAGGACAGGGACAGTGATGGTTGTCAGCATGGCTCACTGCAGAGTGGCTTTTGGAGGGACGTTGATTGTTTGCATGTGCTAGGACATGGAATAGTCTCCCTAACCCTACCCCTAACTGTAACCCTAACCCTCAGTGAGCCCTCACCTCCCTCCTCTTACTGTCGCTGAAATGTCAGCCAGGGAGAGAGTATGTTGAATATAATAACCAGTGTTGAGCTGCTATAGGCAGACCTCGGAGATATCGCAGGTTTGGTTCCAGACCACAGCAATAAAGAAACAATGCAATAAAGTGAGTCACGCAATATTTTTTGATTTCCCAGTGCACATTAAAGTTGTATTTGCACGATACTGTAGTCCACGAAGTGTGCAATAGCATTCTGTCTAAAAAAAAAATGTACATGTCTTAATAAAAAAATACTTTATTGCTAAAAAATGCTAATCATCCTCTGAGCCTCTTCAGTGAATCTTAGTAGTAACATCAAAGTCCACTGATCACCATAACAAATACAATAATAAAGAAAAATTTGAAATATTGTAAGAATTGCCAAAATGTGACAAAGAGACACAAAATGAGCATATGCAGTTGGACAAATGGTGCCAATAGGCGTGCTCGGTGCAGGGTTGCTACAAACCTCCGATTTGTAATTGCTTGTGAAATCCAAACCCAGGCAGGCTGACACTACAATGCGTGCTCCTCAGTCCCATGCAGCCCTGCTGAGACTATCTAGGTGAGAAAGATCCCGGTGCTCAGAGTTATAAAGCCTATGCATTGGTCAGGATCAGGCTCAGTTATGCTGTGGTAACAAACAGCCTCGCATCTCAGTGGTTTATTTCCTGCTAACATGACACGTCCATCATGGGTCAGCTGTGCCATTGCTGCTTCTCTCCTTCACTCTGCAGCCCGGGGTTGGCAAAACAATCAGAAGTGCCACATGCCACTTCACCACATTTCCTGGGTAACAAATCACCTGGCTACCCCCAAGTTCAACAGGGAGGTAGGGTATGTACTCCAGCTGCAGAGACAGGCACTGTGAGGCCCACGGTTCCTGCGGGGAGTTGTATAATCCACTTCTTGGGAGGGGCAGCAGATACTTTGAACCACATTACAACCTACCACAGCCTGGGTTTGGGTCTTAATTTTGGCACTGAGTGGCTATGTGATCTGGGGAAAGTAGTTTGCCCTCTCTGAGCCTCCATTCACTCATCTGTAAAATTTAGGGGTTTGGACTGAGTGCTAAGGTTCTTTTTAGTCTTGACTTTCAAGAGAGGAGAAATAAAAAGGAGATATGAAAATAGTTTCAAAAGAGTGGGATTTGGAGCTTCAAGGGGATTATAGTGAACTCTAACTAAACATTTTTGTAACGTTCAGTTTGTAAAGTAAGTCGAACAAGATTTAACCAAGTTCTGTGTCTTCCCTTAGTGTCTACTCTGATGCTCATTAGGACATAAAAACTTCTTTGCAATTTTCTACTCATTTTATTTGGTGTCCCAGTTTTGCTGTGTTCTGTCAATCTGCCTGTCTCTTGGGTGATCATATGTTCAATGCTGCGAGTCAGAAACCTTCGAAGATCCTTGTTAGATGCCAGCAGAGAGTAGAATATGCCACTCACAAGCACTGTTATTATAAATTACAAATTATCGGTGGCGTGTTTCAGGACAGCTGATCTAGAGCAGGGATGGGCCAAATCCAGCCTGCCTGTTGTTTTTTTTTTTTTTAAATAAAGTTTTACTGGAATGTGGCCACTCTCGTTTGTTAGTACATTACCTCTGGCTGCTTCTTGGCAAAAGCTGAGTAGTTGCAATGAAACGTATGTCCTCAAAGCCAAAACGATTTACTGTCCTGGCCCTTTACAGAAAAAGCTTGCTGACTCCTGGTTTGGGCATTGGTATGCAAAGCAATTCAGGTCAATGAGATGGGAGAGGGAACTTGGCTGAGGGTTGAGGGGTGGGTTCTGAAAAGCATTCTCTCCCATGGCCTGTGTGTGGCCTTTTGACCGTGCGCAGGAAGTGGAGAGATGGATGGAGCACAAGGCCTTGCTTATGACATTGAACTGCCGACCCTGCAGTCACCCCACCTCTTGTCATGTGAGAGGATGCATTTTCCTTATTGTTCAGACCAGCTGGAGGTGATCTGCTGTTATTTGCAGCCAAACACATCACAAATGATGCAGAAGACAATGACGTCCTCCCTCCTGGGAAGATGCCGACCCTGACCTGAGGAAAAGTGGTCCCTGCTCTGGACTTACACCCATCTTCCTCTACCTTAGAAGTGATAAGAATTGGAAATTCTTATCTCCTGACAAAGATTGGTGCCACTTATGAATATTTCCTTCACCTTCCCTCCCTGCTGCCTGAGATCAGAAGGACCCAAAAAGAACTCACAGACTTTATTCTTGCTATTCAAGTGAACAGATCTGAAATTGGCCCAGAATTGTTGGTAGAAATGTGAAATATTCTCTGCTAGGAGTTAGAATCACTTTGGCCAGAACAGCATGATTTAAAATGAATTGAAAAGCACAAGAGGTCAGTTTGGGGTCAGATGGACGATCAAAGATTTCACTTTTCTTTTGGCCCTGTGAAGAAGGTCACCTCTGGGTGAAGCTAAATCGGGCACTAAAACCTTCAAATAAATGCTGATTTCCACAGAGAGGGTCTGCCTGACTCCACGATGTGCACGTTCACCGCTCCCGCCCAAGCACGTTCCCTCTGGTGGGACTGGCATTAAAGGGCCAGAGCCGGGCTGTTTCTACAGTTTCAGCACAAAGCAGGGCAACACCCAGGTTGATGTTTATCTGCAGCTCTAGGAGCCTCTGGCAAAAACCACACCCAAAGAAACCTAAATTTAAATTGGTCTATGGCAATTGTTTTACATTTCTTAAAAAACATTTTATTATGTTAAAATATGCATAACATAAAATTTTACCATTTTAACCATTTTCAAGTGTACAGCTCAGTGCCATTAAGTACATTCATGTTGTTGAGCACCCATCACCATCACCCATGGCCAAAAGCTTTTCATTACCCCAAACTGACTACTCTGAGTCCCTCATATAAGTGGAATTATACACTGTTTGTCTTTTAGTGACTGCGTCATTTCTCTTACCTTAATGTCTTCAAGGTATGTGTCAGAAATTCCTCCTTTTTCACAACTATCCTAATAAGTGTGAAGCCATATCTCATTGTAGTTTTGATTTGTCCCTGTTGTTTAGTGACATAGAGCATCTTTTCATGTGCTGATTGGCCTTGCATTTCTTTTAAAGAGAAATTTGCACAGCATGTAAGAATCTTAACAGAAGAAACAGTGTTCCACTGCCTTGCAAATTCCTTCTCTGATACAGTGCCTTGAACATTCTCACTGTGTCAGAATGCAGACAGGAATTTAGAGACTACAATTATTAGCTATGGACTAAGCACCTGACGTGACCTACGGCGTGTTATGAAGTCTTTAAAACAACCCATGAATTAGAAATGGTCCTTCCTGTTTGTCCAAGGAGGTGATGGAATCTGCCCAAGTTTACCCAGATGGTAGGTAGAGGAAACTGGATTTGTACCCCAAAGCCCACCCTCTCAGTCCAATCACTTCACTTTAAAGATGAGGGAGCTGAAGCTGGAAAGTCTAAAACTGGTCCAGGTTTATCCAAAGAGTGATGGGGGAAGACTAGGTCCTGAATTCCAACTTGGTGCTACATCCGAGATGCCACACTGACTGATGCACAGACTGTTCTAGAAAAGATGGACAGTGGCCCAGTTCTGTGACCCGATCCATAAAACAAATAAAAAAAATAATAGTTCTTTCTTTCAGGAAGCTTATGATATTGCTGGGGAAATTGACTTAAAAGTGCCAAAGAACATACATTAAAATGCAGGAGGATGGAGTGGAAAGTTAGATGTGAGCTCATTCATTCATTCTTTCATTCATTGATACATTCACTCATTCAGTATTTTACCTGATCATTCACTCTTTTAATCCTTCCTCCCATTTGAAAAAAAAGAAGAGGTGAATGAATTTTGGAAGAGGTGAGAATGATTCTGGAAACAACCAACAGTCCCCGTTGGAGAAGTGGGGGCCACAAAGGCGGGGGCCTGGGAAGGGGAATCATCAGAAGACCTGAGGTGAGGAGGACCTGGTGGAGAGAGGCAGCAGGTCACAGCCTAACTCGGGCTGAGCTCTGTTTGGAAGATTGTCAGCTACTTCACTGTCTGCGTCTCCAAGCACAGTTGGAGACCACCAACAGCTTGGACAGAATTGGTGACAGAACAGTTTGTTGTGGAAAAATTAGGGCAGGTGCTGGGAAGAGCCCACGAGCAATCAAGGGAGTCTGGCCAAGGAGAGCAGGGCCTCCGACAGTCCCACTGCCAACAAGCTCCAGGGGACAGAAACGGGTTGGTTCTGCCACATCATACCCCCCTCATCCCCAGCGCAGGCAGAATGGTGTCCTGAGGACAAACTGCCAGAGACATGCAAGGGTCACGCTCGCCAGCCTGTAAGGTGCACACTGCCCACCAGCAGGAAGCTCTCTCCTGGGCACGCAGATGAAGGGAAGCCTGGTTCCCTCTGGGGCATCTGTTTCAACGGTGCGCCTCTTTGCTTCTGCAACGGGTAAGACTGAGATTATCTGCGCAGCAATCACCCCTGGCTCATTTAAGATCATTTAGGAAATGACAAGGCCACTCTGTGCAGAGAGCACATTTGGCTTGACAACCCGAGGGCTTCTTTGCTAAGTGGTCATAATGGTGCTGCAACACTAATCAGATTCTTCCGGCTTCTCCGACGTGGGGATTTCTGAGCCAAGTGTTCTCACTCTAAGCAACGGCAACCTGTTAATATCCACACTGACAAACTAGAGGACAGAGACATGTGTTGTGGAGGAACTAGCCTGGCCCTGGGGTACTGGGAAACGCTGTGGCGCTCTGTCCAGATCCCTGTGGTCATGGGATGTTTCCGCTTCCTCCTGTTCCCAGAGATCTCTCTCTACCTGGACCCCTTCTTCCCAGGACCACCTTGGGCTACAGGAGCTGCTCAGTGCACACACGAAAAGACAGAAGAGCCTAGAAGTTTACATTCCTCCAGGGCAGCTCTGAGCTGAGAGGCCCAGCTCCCTGGTCTCAGGGTGGGACTGTTTGGAAGTGTAACTCGCACTTGCAGGTTCTCGTGTGGGATCAGGCTGGAGGGAGCCCATTAAGGATTTCCCCAAAATGTGGACCTCTCCCCTTCCTCGTCTTGCTCTCCCCTGGTCCTTGTAGATTTCCTTGATAAATTACTAGCATATAAATCCCTGTGTCTGGGTCTATTTCTAGGAAAGCCTACTTAAGGCAGAAGTTCAAAGAAATCTCAGCTCAAACCCAAACCCATCATTTCCAAGATCTCAGTGCCTCTTGGGGGACCAGTACCCACTCTCTTCTTAGCCCAGGACCCAAGCATTTCAGATGATGTTGACCCACCAACTGTCCCTGGGGGTGGGCCTGGGAAAGAGACGGGGCCCATCAGAGAGTCACACCTCTGTGGTGTTGTGAGAGGTTTGGGATGGGCATGTACCCAAGTCAGAGCCAAACTCAGAGCTTTAGCTGGAACTAAGGGGGAAACAGGGAATTCTCCTCCTTGGATGGGGAGGGGGGAACCACAGACCTCTTTAGCTTCACGCTTTCAGGTGCCGTTTTTGATACTCTGAGGAGAGCGTCTGCCTGAGAAGGGAGACAGCACAGAAGAACGCAGATCCGAGAGATGGGCAAGATGTTACCGTGTGTCCTGGGCATTCCTCATCTGTGAGATAGCGTGGTCCCTGCTGGTGGATTTGCTGCTGACTCCTGGTGACCTCAGAGCTTCCTAATCCTCAGAGTACCCACGTGTCCCCACCATGCCAGAGCCACAAGGTGCTGTGCCCTGGATGGGAAGGAGGACCCTCACCAGAAGCCCACGCAGCCACCGGGCCAGACTGGGAACCGGGCGCTCTCTCAGGCCCAGGCCTCCCCGCGCAGAATCTCCTGCTACAGATCAGCCCCGGGGGGCCCCGTGCTGTTACACTGTCCTACAAGCAACTTGAAGCCCAGAAAGAATAACCCATTTATTCAGTGCGTGCCCCGTGCCACACACTGTTTTACGAGCTTTGCAGGATGACCTCATTCGCTTCTTGCAAGAGCGTGGTTGGGATCCGCGTCTCACTTGCTCAAGGACCTGAATTTTAAAAGTACCGTTAAGCTTTTTCAGTGATTTTACATCTTTAATCTCCTTTTATCATCACAACAGTTTCCTGAACACGGATTATTAGCCCTCGTTCAGAATTTAAAAAAAAAAAGCCCAAAGCATAAAAAGTTGAAATAAATTACCTATGGTCAGGCAAGGGCTCTCAAGTCAGCATTCATTCACAAAAGCACGGAAGCTCAGAGTTGGAGGGAACATTGGAAACCATGCAGTTCCAATTGCTTATCGAACTAGGGGGAGGTGGAAGCGCAAAGGAGAGAAGGGTCTGCCTAAAAGCAAGTTGGGGTCTGGAGTCTTAATCTTCTTAGATCTTTTATTCTACCGTGTTCCTCGGAGAGATGTGACTGTCTCTCTCTGCCTTTGTCTCTCTGCATCTCTCTCTCTCACAAACAGACACACACTCACACCACAGCTGCCCACTGTCTCAGAAACTGCTCATCTCCACCCTCACCCTCCAACCCCCACCCCAGGATGGTCTTCCTCTAAGTTCAGAAGGAGCAGAGGGTCTGTGCTAGCCATGGTCCCTTTGATGAGCTAGGTAATGTTTCAGCTCAAACCTAGATGACTTTATTTCCCCCCAGGAAGTGTCCTCAGTGTCCAAGGGAGTTTAAATTTTTTCTCTGAACTGTTTCTGAGCTGAGGGGAAGGCAAGCTCATGATGAAGGGATCAGCATCCCAGGGGACGGTCAGAGCTCCCCTGTGGGACAGGGCTGCTGTGAGGACTCTGCCTTCCTCCACCCCATAGAGTGTGAGCGTCTGGGAAAGCAAACGGGAGGAAGATGGGCGTGGACTGCTGGACCACCCGGACACTAGCGCAGAGACGACACGCAAGGTGGCTGCAGCCAAGGGAGTCCCTAATCAGAAAGAGAGACTCACACAAATGAAAACTGTCACCTGCACATGGGAGGTAATAAAGAAAGCAAATCAGCAGAGGTAATGCAGACTCCAACCAAGCATTTCCCCTCTCTCTTCTGAAAAGCTATCCTGTGCGGATTGCTGTCTGTCTCCTCTGAGTCGAAGTCGGCAGCGCGGGTAGAATTAATGAGGGCAATTGCATGGAAATGTATTGTATTAATAGACCCAAGCAGAAAACAAATTAAAATGACTTTCATAAATAAGTCCAAGCTAGGAACAGAAAGAAGATGCAGAGGCCAATAGGATATGGTGTTGGGAGAAAGGGGTGTGGGGAACCAGTGGGAAGACATTAAAAATGATTGCCAAAAGTTATTTGTTGAAAGTCCTTGGTGACAGCAGCCCAAGAGATGAGCTATCTGATTAAACTGAAGCAGGAAAACATGGCAGTAGTCAAGGGATTGGCACCAGAGGGGAGAATGAGGATGAGAACAGAGGAAAAGCTGAACATTGAGACAGTAAAGAACATGATGCTACAAAATTGCATTTTGCAACTGTGTGCAAAGTGGGGTCCCTGGGGGCAGAGATCCACTGGAAGAAGATGTGGGACACTGATGGATGCAGCGACAGAAGCACTGCTCAGTGGGCTCCTGGCACCTGCCTGAAGATGGAGCTCTCCTGGTGGTAAGTGCAACGGGGAAGGAGCCTGGGGACCAGTGAGATCTGGGCAATGGGTAGCATTTCCAAGGAAAGATGGACATAACAAGAATATTTCCTAAGGCTTCCGGCTTCACAACTTCCCATGCATTAATTGGAGCCAGGGCAAGGGGATCTCAGGCTGGGCAGTGTGAGTTGGTGACTTTTCCCCAGTGGCGCCTATTTCCTCATCTGGTGATGAAACGGCAGTGGGAATTTTAGCTTCTACCTGCAGCAGAGTCTCACCAAACATTCCATCTTCTCCTCCCGCATCCCCACCATTCCCAGTCCCCTCGCTGTGAGGGGAGGGATTTTTGCAATTCTCTTGTAATTTTGGTTAATAGGCTTGGAAGGAAGGGACACATATCAACACAGACTCATGCATGGAAAAACCAGTGCACCTGCCATTGTCTCTTCCACTGTTTTGGCCCCATCCTGGATGCCATTCCAAATGGTGGAGCCGCCATCATCGCGGGTTCCTGAATGAGTACGTGAAGAAGAATCCCCCTTCCCTGCCCTACTCTTATCACCAGCTGACCTGAACAGAACACATGGTATGAGTGAGAAATAGACTTCTGGCACGTTAAGCAAAAGATAAATCTTTGTTCGGTTGAGATTTTGTTACGGTCACATGGCCTAGAATCCTCTGACTAATACGCTACTTACTAAGCCACCATCCAAACTGACACTTGCAAAATCACTTTGACATCGATAAGCTGTCTAAGTTTCCATCATATAAATTCAACAAGCATTTAATCAGGTACCTATTAAGTTCCAGGCATTGTGCTAAGCCCCGTGGCTGCTGAGATGAACAAGACCCAGGGTCTTTCCATCTATCTGAGGGTTCATGGGTACATACGAATGATGCAATGGAAGACGTTTTTATTATATTGGGTTCAAAAGAACCATGGGGAAACCAAAGAGCTGAGTCCCAGAAGCTCAGGTGGGATGGGGAAAGTCAGGAAGACCCTACAGAGATGGTGTCGTTTGTACTAGGCTTTACCAGATGTACCGGGTAAAGAAGGTTTCAAGGGCAGGTAAGTCTAAGAATTGAGGGAGATTGGAACACCTGCCTTTGGTTTCTCTATTGGACTAACTTACCTGATACATATCCTCTAAAATCTCAGACATTGCCCCCTCCTGAAAGCCTTTCTCACCTCTACCATCCTCCATCCTCACCCTCCACCCCACACAGAACTCCAGCCCCAGGGTGGCCTTCCTCTCTGCCTCTGCAACACACCAGCCCCGTCACAACAGCATTTTGCAATTCTCCACTGTCTTGCCTGTCTTCCCCATTGTGTTGGAACCCCTTAATGTCAGGACTGTCACTGTGTTCCCAGAGCCCAGCAGAGGGCTTGATCCATAGTAGATACTCAAACAATTTTGCAAGAAGTAAGTAAAAACAGGAAAACATTCAGAACATCGAGATTTCATCACAGACCTATAGAAATCTGGGTTCTATCTGGTTCCAGACTCTAGGTGTAATGAGGATGCGAAGGAGGGAGGGGAGAGTTATATAGGGCAGGAGTCTAGGGGCCTAGAGAAAGTGCTGTGCAGCTGGGAAAATCAGCTGAGCCAGGAAAGGACCGACCTTTAAAAGCAGATAGACCTAACCCTGGGTAATGAACTCAAGTGTACCCATTCTTGAAATAATGCCATTTGCAGCAACATGGATGAACCTAGAGATGATCATACTAAGTGAAGTAACGCAGACAGAGAAAGATAAATATATGATATCACTTAGACATGGATCAAAAACAATGATACAAACATACTTATTTACAAAAACAGACACAGACTCACAGACATAGAAAATAAACTTATGGTTACCAAAAGGGGAGGCAGAAGGAGGGATAAATAAGGAATTTGGGATAGACAGATACACACTACTGTATCTAGAATAGATAAACAACAAGGACCTACTGTTTAGCACAGGAAAGTATATTCAATATTTTATAATAACTTATAATGGAAAAGAATCTGAAAGAGTATATATATATATATGTATGTATAAGTGTACACTTTGTACAACCTGAAACACTGTAAATCAACTATACTTCAATAAAATAAAATTAATTTAAAATTAAAAAACAAAAATGTAAATCTCACTGTTTTAACAGTGTCAGTTCTCTCTTTAAGTAATAGATAATTTCAATGAAATCTTAATGGATTTTTTTTTCAATGGATTATTTTGATATTTAAAAAAAAAAGCAAATGGAGGTCAATTCAATGTGGGGAGGTCATGAAGGGGCCATGAGCTACTGATTTTGTTAAATCAGTAATGGTTGGCTATTGGCCAGAAAATAGTATCTCTCTTTCCTAATGATTTCTAATTTATCCAGGAGCCTCTCTGGCATTCTGGAATTTCTGTTAACTCATATAAGTCTCTTCACAGTAAATTCCAAGTGTCGCTGTTCTTGTTGACATTTCTCCCAGGCTGAGACCTACAGGCGATCCTGTGTCTGGGAATCAGCAAACACTTGCTGAGCCCTTGCTTTGGACGAGATGCAGGGCTGGCAGTGGGGAGGACACCACAGTAGACAGGATATCACTGGGTTCAGGGTGGGTGGGGGACAGACATTCTACACCATCCAATGACCCCTCAAGGTGGTGGTAGGGTGCAGAGCCAGCCCAGCTAACACCAGGCATCGGGGTGGTCCAGGGACTGGAGGCAGCCTGGGCTGGTGCTCATGCTGGAGGTTTACGATAGGAGAGAGCCAGAAGGAGGAAAAAGCTGTTTTCTAAGGACAGCAAGGATCAATATCAGGGCTGTCAATGTCTGTGCTCAAGTTCAAGGAGCAAGCACAGGGCCAAAAAATGGGAGAGCTATCGAGAAGTCAGAAGTCAAGAAAAGACTGGAGTGAACAGTAAGGAACAGGGTGGAAGGAAAGAGACGATCCCAGATACTTGGCTGTGGGCTGGAGGTCCCAATGCCCATTTATATTGATTATTAGCCATATCTTTGGTGGGTGGGTGGATTTGTTTAAAGGCTCAGGGTCTGGATGTGCATTTGTGTCGTGCTGTAAGCCATGACCCACAGACCCCAGTCCCAAGGTGAGTTTGAGGTCAAGAGGATCAGCAATCAAGAGTCATTTCAAGGAAGGCACTCCTGTCCTTGGTTTATATTTTTCAGACACCCAGGAGGGCACATGTCGACCTCAGTCATTCTTCACACATTCCTGTTTTCTCTCTCATCCACTTTGCTCATGTGCTGCAGTCGCTCTGAATTTACTTTTCCCAAACCTCCCTGAAGAACTTCACCATCTAAGCCCTGCCTCCCCAGACCTCTTGTTTCCCTTTCCCTCTTCCTTTCTCCAGATTCTCTGCTACCAAGTCTAAGGAGCTGCTCTGCTGAGCAGTGCCCGTCTCACCGGGTGGAGAGCAGTGCCAGCCAGAGTGTCCACTAGTGTGTAGAGGATCAAGAAAGATGGGGAACACTCATCTTCTAAACACCATATCCTATCACATATACAACAGACCACCAATGAATGTGGGGTAAACGCCAAGTGAAGACCTGAGGATCTGTGTGCAGGCTCAGATAGAATTTCGTCTGCTGCGGAACATTACAGAGATTTCCTGGGACAGTGCTGTGGGGTGTCCCAGGGAGAACATTCCATGTCCTTCTGGGGCAAGATAAAATTTCCCAGTCTATAATGAAATTTGGAGGATGTCTTCCTGTGTCTCTGTGATGGTCTGGACTCCGAACATAGGTTTGACCCAGCATTTCATGGTTGGTCTCCCTCCTCACTGCTTCCACATCCTTGACCAACATTATTAAATGCCTGTGTTTTGATGGTAGGGCACACCTTAGATTTTCCAACTATAAAATGATCCTATTTTATAACACTGCAGGCGCTGCATCGCTTGAATGCTTCTCAGTCCCAGAATCAATCCTGCTCAAGCCAAGTTGTTGAGGGAAAAAAACCTCCCCAGCCATTTTCCATTCATCTTAAATGTTGAGTTTCCTGACATAATTGCCCAGTCCTGGGGTGCCTCTGCCTCTTCGTCTCACAGCTGGAGGAGATTGGTACCATTTCCTTACAGCTAGAAGCAGAGCACGATAGTTATTTCCCTCACAGGCAGCAAAAATATTCTTTTTTTGTGAAGTGTGAATCCTTTAGGAATTAGCCTAATCCACACACTGCACTTGAAATGTGCGAACGGGAAATGAAAGCAGGTCCTGTACCAGCAGACGGACCAGTTTAACACGCAGGTCAGCCCTTCCCGGCAGCCGGCGCCTTTGAAAAGGCTCTGTCCCTGACGAGTCCTAACCCCAGGTATTTCTAGGTGGCTGAATATTCCCTAGCCAGCATCCTTCCTGCCTCACATCCTGATCATCCCTCCCAACCCTGACTTCTTCCTTCGCCACATCTCTGAGACAGGTGTGCATCTGACCTGGGAGTTAGCATAGTGCTTCCCAAAGAGGGTTCCTAGTCCTTCAATAGGAACTGCGAGAGAAGGGCTCCCCCACCAGATACACCTGGGGAAGGCTTCAGACTATGGCCCTTACTTGGAGATTTACAGTGCAAGTTGGCTGTGTCTTAGTTTCCCGAGAGCATTTACTGAGATAGTTTCCTGATTGCTGATGGTGGGGTATGAGTGGGGCAGTGAGACAGGGAAGGATGAATTATAGGGCCAGTTCCCCCCTGTGAACTGAGGCATGATCCCCCGGGGAACTCTGCAAGGACACCAGCCTGCCGTCCCACCAGAGGGCAGTGTTGGGGAGCTGGGTAGTCACACACCACCTCACCTTGGCCACTCTTTGGTTGAGGACTGCTCTCCAGGAATGTTCATGCCTTGGCCCTTCTTGCTTGTCTTGGGTGGGCGGAATGGGCTCCAAGGGTCAAAGAAAGCCCCCAGAAACAGAAATGCATGAGCTGACCGTGGAAGCAGAGCCGCGTGTGCTGAAGAGGGAGGAGCCAGGGTGTGGGGGGACGCTGACAGCGACTGCCCAACTTTATTCGCCAGCATTTTCAAAACATACTTGACCACAGAACATTTCTTTCTTTTTTTTTTTTTTTTCTGTTTTCTCCAAGGAATATCAATTCATACGCTGTGACACATTCTGGATAAACCCGGCTCAGATTGTTAGGCGGCAGACATATAAAATCCAAAGCTGAATGTGGCGCTTCTGTTATGAGAATAATGGGCTTTCTGTTGGGGTGGATATAGCTGAGTGGTACAGTGCGTGCCTAGCATGCACAAGGTCCCAGGTTCAATCCCCAGTACCTCCAGCAAAATAAATAAATGAATCTAATTACCTCCCCCAAAACAAAACAATGGGCTTTTTAGCCAAGAGAGAAGATATCTGAGAGATAGGAGGAGGGCTGAGGGGTCAGCTGGGGGCAGACTGAGCCTTTCCCCCGCTGGGAGCCAGTGGCAGGAAGAAGTGTAGCCCTTGGGCCAGCGGCTAAGGGGACGGAAGAACAGTGAGCTCCCCGGCACTGGGTCCTGTGTGTGTGTGTGTGTGTGTGTGTGTGTGTGTGTGTGTGTTGTGGATGGGTATTTAGGGAGGGGACATTTGTTAGAAGGCAGACGTTCTGACTCTGAGACTGTCATTTCAATGTCTTCATTTGGATGCTTGCTCCAGGATCAGAGGGCAGGAAGAGGGGAAAAGCCAGGGTGTTCCTCTTCAATCTCTCTGCTTAACTGGGATCTCTTAGCACTAGCTGGGTCTCTCAGCACCCCCTGGGCAGCCTCTGCCATGATTTAGTTTCTGCCAGAAGCCCCAGCTTGTGAACTTTGGACAAAGGATGGAAGACTTCTGCTCACAGCAGAAGCCTCTCCCAATTACACATTTACCCACGGGCTGAGGGGAAATCTGCCCTTTTCACACAACTGGCGTGGGAGGAAGGTAAGGGAGAGCGATGCCCAAGGTCCTAAAGTCCTCACCCAGTGTAGCAAAAGCAGTCCTCTTTCTTCCTTCCTTTTCTTCTGGGTTAACAATCTACTAAGAAACTCAGCCTGTGCTTAGATCCCCAGACAAGCCTCAAGCCTCCAGATTGCCAGGGAGGCAGGGAACTTCTCAGGCTTTTACCTCAAACAGCTGTGCTTTTCTGTAGATAAGAAATAATAGTTCTCCTTTGTTCAAAGAGTCAGAAAAATGGATTAGCCCCTTGGGAACCTACAGATTTGGTTTAAATTAATCTTCCAAAGATGTATGGAGAACATGAAAGAAAAATTCCAGATTAATAATAAAAAGAACTGAGGCACTTGCCAGAAAATAAATTAGAGAAAACAAGCAAGTGTAACTGCCCCCAACCCCGGCAGCATTTCCCTCTCTGCTCTCTTCAGTATTCCGCGTCCCAGCAGGGCAGCCCCGGGTGTGCAGTGTGGTTTCAGGACCCTTCTAACGTGTACCCAGTGCCTTCTGATACTTCCCAGATGACAAATGCCCCTTTGCATTTTGATTCACTCAAGACACAAAATTCTGTGCTGGACCCAAGGGAGACAATGCATTAGAACTGGGAAAGGAGGCTATGCCTGTCGACTAACCGGTATCTCTTAGATCCATCGCCTGCATTCTCCATCCCACTTGGTATCATAGGAAACTACATTTCCCAGACGCCCTTGCTCACTGGATGGGATGGGAGGAGGAGAAAAGCCAGGGTATTTCTTCCAGTCTCCCTCTGCTTACTATGGTGTCTCTGGCAGTGGCTGTCCCCTCCATGGCTTCAGCTTCCATCAGATAGTCCCTCCCTCCATTGTCCCAGGTACTTCTCAGCAGCCCCTTATGGTTTTAGCTCCTACCCAGAAGCCTGGCTTCTGTACCCAAGACCCACATTTTCCCATTGTCTTTCCAGCCTTCAGATGATAGTGATTTCTTGCCATTGCTCATTTTGGGCTCACCTAACTGTCCTTTGCTTGGCTTCTTGGCTCTTGGCATTACCTGTGTTACCAGTTCCCCATATTAAACGGCTTCTGTTTGGAAGACTTGGAGTGATTTCTGCTTTTCTGGCTGGGTCCTGGTTAAAATCTGGTCCATCCTAGGGGTTGGGGATCAAAAAGACTTCCATTGGCCATTGAGATGAGAAGCTGATTCCCCAGATTGAGGAGTGAGAAGCCAGGCTGCACGGAGCAGGGATTTGGGTCAACCTCATTATCACACAATAGCCACGGAGGCCCCTCAGTGCTTTACTTCCCACGATTTCCTTCTGCCCTGACCCAGAACATTCCAGGGTTGTTACCATTACTTACTATAATTATCCTGTTTTATGAATAGAGAAACCGAAGCCTAGAGAGGTAAAGTCAATTACCAAAGGTCAGTGTGGGGTTTGAACCCAGGTAGGCTGATTCCGGGGCTTGCTTCTGACCACGATACTTCTCTGATCCCCTGACCAGCTCTCCACATGTGCCCCAAATAAGCAGTGCCCTCTGTTTCAGACATGCTCAAGCTGTCTTAGTTTCTTTGGCTTTAAATGGAAGCTGGACTAAGGAAGAAGAAAATGTATGCCTAATTTTTGCATCTTAGATCTCATTTGACTTCTAAACAAGGTAAGTCCTTAATCAGTTAAGCTATGAAATGGCATGAATGGCCCCCAGGTCCTGAATGCTTAGCTATATCTGTAGGGGCTGCCTCATGGATAAAGATGTTGTCTCCAACCCAGCAGTAATGAGCCATCCTCCACACCCACTTCCCACCGATTTGAATGCTCTGAGGACATTTGTAAGATGCTGGGTGAAGTTAAGGGTGGGCTCCACTCACAGGACAAGCAAAGCTCATTACGCCATGTGGGGATGGAGCCCTGACCCTAGCCTCGTTAGCAAAGGTCTCTAATCAACTGGCGACAACCATTGACACAAACTCCTTTTCTGCCAAGAACATTTTAGTCCACAGGCTAAAAGGCTGTGTCCCTGCCCATTCCCTGGGAACCAGGCCTTATTAAGAAAAGAACTTAGTTGTGTCCAAAAGTTCCTCAGAATGACAAATTAACTAAGCTTTTTCTAAACTGTGGCCTTGGGGACGAGGATGAACTAGGTTAGTCCCAGTGAGTCTGCTCCGCTGAAGCAGGAAGCCTGTCGTCTTGCAACGAGTCCAGTATGGAGTGGCCGGGGAAGGCACAGAAGAAAAGAATTTGCAGAGATCAAACTGGGGCTGACCTGATTTCTTACTGGGGAACCGTTGTCTGGTGCTGAGACTAGAAACACAAGAGTGAATATGTTTCGGGTTTTTATCACCACCACCATTATCATTGTCATCATCAACATTACCATTCTCAACCCCAGACAATATTTATTAAGGGTGCTGGGCTAGGCACCTTGCGATGATAGCCAAACAAAGCTGGAGTAACTAATTATGAAATCTGGGTCCCCGTCTGGACTCAAGTCAATCGGGCAAATATCCATTGATCGTTTTCTGGGTATCTGTGATGTGCTGAACAACCACTTCTCAAGCCTGGCGGTGGAGTAGAATCACCTGGAAAGCTTTACAGTGAAACCTGGGCTTGGGCTCACATATTAGTTAAATCCAAATCTCTGATCATGGGATGCAGCATTTGTATTTTTTACAAAGCTCCACTGGAGACTCTGAAGTAAAGCCAACATTGAGAAGAGCTGTAATTAGAAATGTGCTAGGAACTGTGGAGAGGTTAAAAGAAAACAAGAACTCTGACTTCTAGATATTTACTGCCTAGTTAGAGAAATAAGACTCAGTTTAAAAATGATCTATGTGTTAACTTGTAAAATAAGACAAGACTCAAAAGATGTTTCAAAGTAGCATGTAACCGAGAGAGAAAGAAAGAACTTTCCAGATGAGTGGAAGGAAAAAAACAGTTCAGGAGATGTGGAGATGATAGTAAGTTCAAGTATTCAGGAGTGCTTCATGGAAGAATTGGAGATTGAAAAGGGACTTAGGGAGAGTCAGATAGCAGTTGGATCATGCCAAGCTGAAGTGGTCTCAATAGTTCAAGAAAAGCAGATTAAACTTGTTATTTTCTGGAAGAAGTCACTAAACCAAGACTGTATTAAATTATGGGTCAGTAAGAGAGAGAAGATGAAAAAAGGAGGTCATGGGCTGGATTAAAGATGGCCTTAGAAAATAAATTTATGGTTACCAAAGGGGAAGGGGGCGTAGGGATAAATTGAGAGTGTGAGATTAACAGATGCACACTACCATAAAAAAAAAAAAAAAGGTGGCCTTGACTAAGTTGCACAGCACATTTCTAGAGCTTGTTCATCTTGTATAACTGAAACTTTATACCCATTGGATGGAGTGGCTATAGTTAACAGCACTGTGTTGTGCACTTAAATTTTTAAAATTTGTTCAGAGGGTACCTCTAATGTTAAATATTTTTACCCCACACATACCAAAGGACACAAGGAAACTTTTGGAGGTGATGGATATGTCTGTTACCTTGATTGGGGTGATGCTTTCTTGTGTGTATGCATTAAACGAGTATGGGTTTTTGTTTTTGTTTTTTTGTATACCAATTATATCTCAATAAAGCTGTTAAAAAAAAGAATGAAAAGAAAATGGCCTTGACTGCAAGCTAAGGCGTTTGACTTTCATCCTATAGGTAATGGAGGAATTGTTGTTTTCTGGACAGAGAAGTGTCAAGATGCAGTTTTAAAAATTTTTATTCTCTGGAGTTTTGGCTTTATAAAATGAAATGTAGTATGGACTGGAGTGGAAGGGAAGGACCTGGGGAAAGAGGGCATTCAGAAGGCTGACTTTGACCAAGGCAAATGCTGAGTGTAGAGAGGAAGATGGCAGAGATGCTCTGGAAGAAGAGTCAGTGGGCCCTAGGGACCAATAGGCTATTGGAGTTGCTCGCTTAGGTGACTGATTGGATGGGGATGCTCTTAACCGAACAGGAAGGCATCCAGCGTGGCATAGCAGAGTCAAAGGCAGCCAGCAAGGATTGGGGACAGCTGGCCTGAAGTTAAACTGTGGCTCAGTCACTTACTAATCAAATGAGCGCAGACGCTTTGAGATTCAGTTTCTTCAGCCGTATGGTGAGGCTTATAGTGTCTGCCTTGCATGTTAGTCGGGAAGATTGCAAATAACATGTGTATATTGTCTACTATAGTGCTTTGCACAGAGTAATCGCTCCTTTGGTGTTATTACTTGTAGTAGTATTAAGAAACAGGAGATGTTTGGAGGGATAAGTTTCCATAACAAGCTGAGTTTTAGACACAGGATATCGCAAGTAGAAGCATAGGTAATATGCATCCAGTGTTAAAGGTAAGGCCTGAAATAAAGATGTCACCTGTGTAGAGGTGACAGCAGAAACTCATGGAGGTAGATGAGATGCCAGGGAAAGTATGCAGAGTAAAGAGAAAGAGGGTTCAAGAATGGGTTTGAGTTTTGTATCAGTCAGTCAGGACTCTGGTTACAAGTGACAGAACCCCAACTCAATTGGATTAAGGAAAAAAATGGTGAAGGCAGGAATGTTTATCGGCTCCAGTAACCAAAGGTACAAGGGGAGGTATATATGGCTTCCCACATGGTTGCATGGTTGAATCTAAGTGCTCAAAGATGCCGTTGGTGTCGTGAGGATCCTTCCTTCTGCCCTCCTTCAGGATAGCTTCATTCTCAGGCATGATCTCTCTGTGTTATGGCAAAGATGACCCTGAGGCTTTCCTCTGTTTGCTTAGAAATCCCAATAGTAAGGGAATATGTATTTTCCAGCATTTACAGAGAAAGAACCAAGGCTGCATCTCATCAGCCCATTGGTCTTGGGCCCATCCCTGAGCTCTCTATGACTCTGTCCGAGCCTGCATCACATGACCACCCTTAGGCCTGAGGAGTGGGCTCAGACCCAGTCAAACATGAGCTGAAAGTCAAGAAGGGTGTCTGCCCAGAGAACAACTGGAGGTGCTGTCACTCCACTAAAACTGGGGTCCACGGACCAAATCCCTCCCTTCTACAACCCACTTTGTAAATAAATTTTACTGGAACATAGCCACGTGTGTTGGTTGAGGCATTGCCTTGCAGCTGCTTTTGAACTATAGTAACAGAGCTGAGGAGTGATTCCAGAGATTATCTGTCCTGCAAAACCTGAAATATTTACTCTCTGGTCCTTTATAGAAAAAGTGTGCCAGCCCCTGTACGAGAATCCAAGTCCCAGGGACTTTGTCTCTTGCAGTCACTGTTGTACCCCCATTGTTGGAAGAGTGCCTGACAGATGGTCGGCACTGAGTGAATATGGTGGGATGAATGGATGAAGGGGAAGCGGGGTCTGGGTTGGTGTAAAGACTGGATGTCCACTATCAAATCACAGGGAGCATTACCAAGGTCGGCCGGAGGGGCGCGAGGAAGGACAGGGCAGGAGAGGAGACCCCCATGGGAGCCTGTCTTGGGGGCCCCATGAGGTGAACAGCCCAGAGAGGCAGGCCAGCTGCAGGAAGGCTGGGAGGAGGCCCGTGGATGTGGACGGGAAGCGGGCACTCGACATGGTGGGCTTCCCCAAAGCCCTTTCAGTGACGCAGCCTGCTGAAGGCTGGGTGGCCAGGTAGGAACAGTTCGTGTGTGCCACATCTGGGGCTTGGGAGAGGCAAACAGATGGTCAGCCACCACATGTCACCTGCAGGTGGGGTGAGGACAGGTTCCTTTGATGAGGAGGAGGCTCAGGTTCTTAAAATGCCTGGGTCCCTTGGGAAGGTCTCCTTCTCTCCTGGTCTTGGCTTAGAAGTCAGCCCCTGCATGCCCAGTAAGCCTGCTCTGACATCCATCCTTCCATCAGTCAAGAAGCAGGCCACACCAAGTCCAAGATTACACACGGCTGAAAGGATCTTCTGTCCCCTGACTCTCATTTCTCTCCAAGATCCAGAGCTCTGGGCTTTGCTCGTGGGTTTAACATCTTCTGAGACTTTGAAATAAGCCCTGGGGATATTGCCCTGTATGCACTATTTTCATTTCAAGCAGGAAGTATAAGGGCTGGTTTTTTTTTTCTTTTTTCTTCTTCTGTTTTTTTTTTTTTTCTTGAGCTTAATTCAAAGACCCCCTCTGCCAGCTTTATATTATATTAATTGATGTCAAACTCACCAACTCAGTTTCAGTTGTATTTTAATCCATTTAAACACGTGCAGGGTCCATGAAAGGCAGCATCACGGGGTACAGTTCTGTTGCTCCGAGTGTCATTTCCCTCCCGGAGGAATTCTTCACATGCTGATTTCTCTGCGCAGTCTGAGGTGAGCTAAGGTCGTGAAGGAAGCATCCAGCAGAGTCTCAGCGCTCAGCAGGCGTCCACAAACCCATCTCCTCCCTTCCTGGCCCCTCCAAAATGGGCCTGGGAGGAGCCTGGTGCTTCCCGGTAATCTCTGATTCCAGGAAGGGGGGGATTGTGGAGGGACTTTAGTATTTAGACTCTCTTAAGGGGAAGCAGTCTTTGCATCAATTCATCTCCTGGGCTAAGTATCCAAGGACTCCCTTGGGACGCTGTTTCAAATAAACTTTTTCATGTAGGTTTTCTTTAAGAAAAGTTGTTTAGGCTGTCATCCAAGGTAGAAGTTGGAGGTTTTATTAAGTCATTCCCCGGGAAGAGAGAAGACATTCTGCTGCTTAATGAAGAGCTCCTTCTCTAGGGTTCCATTCTGCTTTTCTCACCTTGCCTGGCGGGAGCTGCTTGTCAGGGTGTGAGGACAAGTGAAGGATAGTGAGCCCCTGCGGGAAGCTTGGACTGCCCACCCCCAACTCTTTGACAGCTGATTCTTCTGAACAAACGTCAAGTCAGAGCCAGGCCCCAGTTTCCTGGGACACGCTGGACGGGTGAACACGGGAGTTGGTTGAGACGCCCTCCCTCTCCTCACCAGTCTCCAGCTGGGCACCCACTCCCGACTCCCAAGGCTCCTTGACCCTGGTGCCTCCAGCCCCGACAGAATCAGTGCGAGTGAACACTTTGTGTGCCTTTGTCTGTATGGAAAACCCAAAAGGCTAACCTCAGCCCCTAAAATATAAAAAATAGATCAATGAAGGTGAGGAGGTGGGGTGGGGTCTGGAGACAAACTTGGAAGTTTGGGGTCCTTCGGCAGTGCCGCTTGCTGCCACTAGGGGCTGCTGTGGTCAGGGAGCAGAACGAGAACAGAGCGCTGTTTACGAAGAGGGCCGAAGAGGAAAAAGACAAAGCCGTGATTATTTCAGCTCGTGAATATCCTTGCGATATCCGAGGATTTGGGTAGAGTGCGTCCCCGCTGCCCCCAGTTTGCAAGTATGTGACTCCTTTCTGACAGAGCGGTCCCCTGCCGCTGTTTCTTGGACCTGTGTTGGCAGGTGCAGGCTTCGGTGGCTGACACGACATGGGCTGGGCTCCGGCCTTGATGTCCAACACACTCCTGGGGGAGTAAGAGCTCCTCCCAGGGTGCAGAGCGGAGTTGGACTCTCAGTGTCTAACGGCGAGTAAAGAAAACGGAAGAGAGCAAACTAGACTGGGGAGGCAAGGTGCCTTTCCCCTGGATTCTGTAATTCTCCATCTGGTTGAGAGCCTGATAAGGAACTATCAGGGCTTTAGTTTAATCCAGCGCAGCATCTATTGAGCACCTACTATGTGCAAAATACATTACTCTTATTTAACAGTATTTATATAATATGCTCTTTTTGGAGAAGCTGAGTTAGAAATTTGAAGGGAGAGGTAGGGAAGAGTTGAGAAGCTTTTGAAAACAGAGCTCACAGGAACAAGGAAATAAGAAAAGCCTGTAAATTGCCTCTATTTAATTTACCAGGAACTAGAAACTGGACAGGGGAAACAGTGAATTAAAGGGTAGGGTGCGGTGCTTTCTTTATCTCCTGTGGCTAAAAAAACCAAAACCCATGAAAGCTGGAAAAGTGATTCCCTGCTGAAGAATGATTTCCTTCATGTGCTCAAAGGTCAAGGTGGCTTTGTTATTATTGTTGTCATTCTTATAGGACATTTTTTTTTGCCAGTGTGAGCAATTGTCCATAAAGGACACCCATCGTTGCTTATCAGTTTAGCCCTTTTCAATCTGGAAAAAACAAAAACAAAAAACAAAAACAAAAGGCAAACTCATTCTTCCCCTATTAGAAATAGACCTGAAAGCAGCAGCCTTGAAAATGAGGTGTTCTCGCCACAGCATTTTGGTCTGGGATCTCTGCACACTCTAGTTTGGCACTTTAGGCTCCAGGAAAGGATCTGGAATTTTTGTGAGGGCAGAATCTGGGCAAGACTTCTGCATTTGCTATCTGCAGCCTCCCCTGGGAGCAGACAACATGGTGTGGAAATAACAACAGCTTGGAGCCATCATCACCGGATGCTTCTTGTGCAGCCAGGCAGCCTTGATCTGGGCATGATTTGGTAGCTGTCCTGGCCCCCTAGAGACAGTGGGAGATTTCTGGACGTAGTCAAATTTGGGAGCTGTGTGTGGAGGGACAGGAGAGCAGTCTTGGAGATGTTGACTCATTGGTGATGCCCATGCATAATTGGGAAATTTCTTCTCTCTGTCCCTCCATTGCCCTCTAATGATGGTGCCGTGAGCATTCAGGAAAATGTGTGGAGTGAGGTGATCCCTCCTGCACAACAGTGTGATTCTCCCCTCCTTTTCTGCCTTCCCTATTGACTTGCCACCCCTCTCCAAGCAGAAGCTGTCAACCCAGTGATCTCTGGTGAGGAAGGAGTGGTCAGTGGTTCAGGATTGGCCAGTGTGGTCAGCTAAGGGGGAAATTTCCTTGTGTTCTCCAAGCTCAAGTGGAGAAGCAGCATCAGAGTGAAAATCTGGATAAAAAGCTGATAACTCACAGAAACAGTCTCAGTGGAGACACTGTGGGAGTATGAGAGACCTCATTTTGCTGAGAGTAACAGCAAGGGGCTTTAACTGTTCTATGGGTTCTGTATGAGTTATGTATTTTCTGCTTCTAAAGCATTTGACAGGTTTTAAATGCATCAAACCAAGCAGATTTGTTGTGAAGTGCGGCACACATATGCTGAGTATTTTAGTAGAATCATTGCCACCAGGAATGCTTTTCTTCTGATGTGAAAATATAAAGACAAATACCTCTTCCTTCCTTTCATCACAGTCCCCAGCACAGAGATATCTGGATTCACATAAATAAAAAGATGAATTTGTGCATCTGGCAATCGCACCATACCAGATTTCTCAACTTGGTCTTTTGTGTGTGTGTGTGTGGCAGGCTCAGAACTCAGGGACTCTTAGAGATGAAGTGACCTAAAATGATGATTCCCACTAACCACTCTGAGGAGTTTCATCTATATCCTTCCTGCCCAAATGGTGGTCCATGAACGGCAGCATCACATGGAAGCTTGTTGACAATGCAGGATCTCAGCTCCACCCCACATCCAACCAATCAGTATCTGCATTTTAATAAGACCGCCAGGTGAGTCAGGAGCACACTGACGTTTGAGAAGCTATTCTTCAGCTCTGTCAGATGCCACCCACTTCCCCCAAAGGCAGACAGCTCCTCGAAACTTTTCAATTCACTAGCTGTCTTTGAGCTTTCTGAAGCAACATGTAGTAAGTCAGCCTCTTCAAAAGCTATTTACTGAATCGCTCTTAAAATTTGGCACTTATACAAGATCATATATTTCTTTTTTTCTTTTCTTCTTATTCTTAAACCAGATGATCCAGCAATACCAATTCTGGGTCTTTACCCAAAGGAATTGAAATCATGATCTTGAAGAGATACTAACCCTCTAATGTTCATTGCAGCACTATTCACAACAGCCAAGACGTGGAAACAACCTAAATATCCATTAGCAGATGAACGGATAAAGAAAACGTTGTATATACATACATAGAACACATAGAATATTATTCAGCCTTAAAAAAGGAGGGAAGTTCTACAACATGCAAAGACATGGATGAACCTTGAGCACATTATGCTACGTGAAATAAGCCAGTCTCAGCAGGACAAATGCTATGTGACTCAACTTACATAAAGTATCTAAAACAGTCAAATTCATAGAATCAAAGAGTAGAATGGTGTTTTCCAGGGGCTGGGGTGGGGGGAAGGGAAATGGGGAGTTACTGATCAACAGGCATAAAGTTTCAGTTATGCAAGATGAGTAAGTTCTAGAGATCTGCTGTACAACATAGTGCCTGTTGCTAACAGTACTGCGTTGTACATTTACCAGTTTGTTAAGAGGAGAGATATCATGTTCAATGTTCTTATCACAATACAACTAAATTTTAAAAATCACATATTTCTAATGTAGCCTGAAAAAATAGTAATTTAGGGGGACATCTAGTTCTGTGGTATGGACAGAACTGCCTGGAGGTCTCTGGTTTGAGTTTGGCCCCTGCCACTAACTAGCTGTGTGACTCTGTGGGTGGGGAGAGGGGCAAATTCTTTTACTTCTTTGGGCATCTTCATCTAAAATGAGGCCATTGGAGTACATCGCTAAGGTCCCTGCATGTTCTGCATTTTATTTCAGATGCTATGGAAGGAAGGAAAAGGATGCCCCACCACACAGCACCACTGGTGTCCCCCCACTTCCTTTCCACCAGGCCCCTGGGTGTCAGGCTCATTCGAAGCCTCAGTGTAGGCCCTGGATTGCAGCAGAGACTAGAGAGCAAAGAGCCTCTGCCTTCATGGAGCTTCCACTCTAGGAAGGAAAGACTGGAAACGGAGGGGTCCTGACATGAGGTCTAGCAGGTCTCTGGTCCACCTTCTGCAGCTCAGACGGGGGAGTCAGGAGAGAGGGATTTGCTGCTTCAGTCTATCAGTCGTTTTGCATCTAGGTTTTGCAAGCAGCTTCTTAAGAATGAGGGGATGAATAAAATGAAAGAAAAGCTTTTGTTTGGAGCCAAGCCCACTCGTTCATTTAACACCAACCCCCCAAATGAGCAACTATGTTGCTTTTCCTGGGCAGCAAGAGGAGGAAAGAGGAGAGAAGCTGAGGACCTGCAGCACCAGGGAAGCAGCGGCTTCCACCCTGCGGACAGCAGGAAGGAGCCTGAGGGAAGTGCGATTTACAGAGGTTCTGGCACCTTTTCACTCCATGAACACCCTGGAAACCAAGCTCTGCTCTAAATGGAAAATGTATGTTTAAGGGCAACTGGGGGAGTGGACGCTGCCCTGGTGCAGGGTCAGGGTGAGGGCTCCAGGCGTGACTCACTGACGTTTCCTGAGCAGGCTCTTTCAAGCATCTCTGCCACAACCAGCAGCCAGAATCAGAGGATATCTTTTCCGTAGGATGCCTGCCGTTCTGCTGGCGCAGGAAGCCAGCTGCAGGAGGAAATGACACTTTGTGCAAGCTCTGTGATGGAGAGGCACCCCTGGAATATTTCTGTGGAAAGCCTGTGTCCTTTCTTTCAGGCAACCCCAGCTTAATGCAGCCTTTAGTCCCAGGGTCCCCCTTGGAACAAAAACTCCTCTGTTTGGCCAGGAATCCAACCATCCTGGAGGTTCCAGGAGCTTCTCACTGTGACTCAACGATGCTGCTGACTGTCCGCCAAGCTCAGGACCTCCTCACTTGTAGCTGCCTGGCCCAAGGAGGGTTTAGTCCTCTATGCTCCCTTCCCAGTGTCTTGGCTGTCCACCTAGGTCCTCAGTGACCAAGGAGGAGGCTGGAGCTTTGGAAAGATTTTAAGCCCTGCCAACCCTTTGCATCAGCTAGGGTTCTGGGCTGCCTGCAATAGCAAGCAACTTTGGTCTCTTTGTACAGAAGGAGATTTATGGGAAAGATACAAGATGGCAGGAGCTGTTCTGTCTGAAGCATGGATGCCATCGCCTCCACCATGGCCACAATGAATGACCTCCAACCATTTGTACTTTTTTCAACACTTCTCAAGATTCAAGATCTAGGGAGAGAGCGTGCCCTCACTATCCCAGGGTGGGATTTGGCTCCCTTAGTTTTTGCGATGAAAAGTGATCACCTGGAATTATTTTTCACTAGGACTGTCTCCAGTTGGGAGGGGCAGAAGGTGGTTGCCCTTTATGAAAGTGGTGGACCTTAAGGAAAAGGGATGGATGGCAGGTAGCCAAAACTGATGGATGTCCTCCTAGCCTCCATCTTGCAAAAGACTATCCAAAAAATTACGATGAGAGGGGTCTAACGCTGCCAGTTTATTCCTCTTTGTCTTTTTTGTCTTGTTGCCTTTATATATCAGATAGAGGAACTCCACAACCTGGATTAGCACGTAGGGACCATTCCCAGCCCTGCCATCTCCCAGCTCAGTGTCCTTGCTGTCAAGTGGGCCTACTCCTGTCAACCTTGCAGGGTTGCTGTGAGCACTGGGTGAGGAAATGAGTGTGAACATCCTTGAAGAGCAGAGCTCACCCGGTAATTGAGATATTCAGCTTGCTCTGAATGGGCCAGCTGTGCCTGATCAGCAGCTTTTCATCCCCTCCTGTCCTCCCTCCCCTTTCACTTGCTTTTGCTCTGATGTAGTTAGTTTCACTCCGCTTTATTCCTCTGAGGGAGGGTTGGGCTTTCAGGTGGCAGAATTTCCTCCTTCGTTCCCTGGCAGGCTCACATCTGGTCCTCTGTGTTTTCCTGGGGGCTTCTGCCTTCTTCATTTGGATTCCATGTGCAGCTGTGGGGGAAAACAGGATGAGGGTGGGGGGTCACCCTCTGATGGTGGTCTTCTCTTGGCACCTGCAGAGGACCAGGGTATCTTCCCCTCATCCAGCTTGAGCAGAATCAATTCAACCCGCTGTCACCCCAGCAAATTTCCCTCTTCCCCCTCCTTTTCCTCCTTCTTCTAAGCGTGACTGTGTTGGAACCACTGAGACCCAAGGGATGGAGTGCAATGTTGCCTGCATCTCTGTCCAAGGCTTTGGATGTGACACACCTTTCTAGTCTATTCATCCTACTCTCACAAGATGTCCAAGATGTCATTCAGCTGTAATGGTAGCAGACTGAGATTTTCATTGGAAAGAACCATGTGAAAATCATACCCTAAGTCCTCAAAAAGAACACCCAACAACAAAATATTATTAAAAATTGATATAGATAGCTACAAATGACTTAAGCATTTTCCAGTTTTAATTATTGCTATGATTTTAATCTAAGAAGGTTCTTTTAGGAATAATAGCTCTAGTGGTATAGTAGTTTTTACTTGAAATTCATAAATTCTTTGAGTTTAATTCATTTTTTCCTACTAAATTCAAGTAAAATTAAAATTAAAAAAATAGCATGTGTTCATTTACTTCACAGAAATGTAGTGCAATTGATTAATCTGTATATATGCAAAAGAGAAGGAGGCATTTGGAATGACATTCTTGTAATTTTAAACATATTCACATTAGTTTGATGATATCTTTGGGGGTTAGATTTGGGATAATTCTTTTACTTTCTTCTCTGTAGATTTGTCATTGCTTACATTCTTTACAATAAACACAAACTGTTTAAAACAGGCCAATATAATCGTTGCTCTCAAAAACAGTGTCTTGAGGAAAAGGACTCTGGGTTAATTGGAGAATCCACTGTAGAGATGAATAATTTAATGTGGACTCTTTGGATAACATACATGATTATTGATGTTTACCTTGACTATTTGAGTATGTCTATAAATCCTACTGGTTTATAACTCAGATACATATTTTTTAAGCTTAGAGCCTTCCAATTTGGAAATTTCTCTGTATGTTAACATATGGCTATGTTGTCATTGAAGTATGACACCGTGATTTCTTTATCCATGTTGGGGCGCAGAGCTGGTGATAAGGTTGGGGCAGAGGGTGAGCTATGGTGTTAAAGGCAAATGAATTTATTATGCTCAGTCCTACCAGAGTGAAGCAAAAAGTGAATATACAGTAAAGCAGTGATGTGTAGGAGAAGCTGAAAGTCTCCAATCTGTGGCACCAAGCTTAACCCTGGGACTTAAGGCTCTGTTTCTATGCCTCGACCACCTCCAGTTTTGGGCTTGATATCATGACAGCCCCATACTTTCAGATTCTCTCTTCTTCAAGTTATTTGGGGGGAAGGCATGGTGGCAGTTTTTTCACTCTCAATCGGGGAGTGTGGGCTAAGAGCAAGTGGGTTGTTGGGAGAGGCAAGCCTGGAAAAACAGCAGGGTAATAGGCTGCTTTTCCTAATCCCAGCCCCTGCGACCGAAATGCCCTGAGCAACATTGAGAAAGTAGTGCCCTCTATAAAAGTGGGTGGTTTTAAAATTTAATTGATTTGGGCAAATTACATTTCTCCAAATTTATGACTGCATTCTGACCCAAACCCAGACATTTCTGCCACCCAAAGCACCAATGTTTAACCAGAGCTTTCTAAACTTATGCCAAAAAACAAAGAATAAATGACTCAAGTCCATTTCTACTGAAACTATGGGAAATCTTTGAAATTGCTTGCCATAAAGAAATCAAGGAATGCATGTCTTTTTTCTTTATTTTTTTAAGTTGAAGTATAGTTGATTTACAATGTTGTGTTAGTTTCTAGTGTGCAGCATGGTCTTTGTCATTATATGTTATTACAAGGTATTGAATATAGTTTCTTGTGCTATACAGTAGGACCTTGTTGTTAATCTATTTTATGCATAGTAATTAGTATCTGCAAATCCCAAACTCCCAATTTGTCCCTCCACACCCTTTCCCTCCCTGGTAAGTTTGTTTTCTGTATTTGTGAGTCTGTTTCTGTTTTATAAATAAGTTCATTTGTGTCATTTTTTAAAGATTCCACATATGAGTTATATCATATGGTATTTTTCTTTCTCTTTCTGGCTTACTTCACTTAGTATGACAATCTTCAGGTTCATCCATGTAGCTACAGATGGCATTATTTCATTCTTTTTTATGGCTGAGTAGTATTCCATTGTATATATACACCACATCTTCTTATCCAGTCATCTGCAGATGGACATTTAGGCTGCTTCCATGACTTGACTATTGTAAATAGTGCTGCTATGAACATTGGGGTGCATGTATCTTTTTGAACTAGAGTTTCCTCCAGATATATGCCCAGGAGTGGGATTCCTGGATCATAGAGTAAGTCTATTTTAAGTTTTTTATGGAATCTCCATACTGTTTTCCATAATGGCTGCACCAAACTACAGGAATGCATTTATTTTTATTTATACATATGTGTACATTTATGAGAATATTATGTATACATATATGTATTTATTTCTCTTATTCATATGAGAAATATGTGGCATTTTTTGTGCATTTTAATATAAATTGTATACTACTGTATAGTTACAGAAATGCATCTAAAAAGGTCTGCAAATCTCATCTTATAACAATGGTGGCCTTCAGGGAGAAGGGAGGGGACCAAGGTTGAGCGTGGGGAGCAAAGGGACATCTGTGATGTTCTCTTCTCTCTTCCTCTCCCTCCTTTCTTTCCCTTTGTTTTTCCTTTTAAGAAGTAGGGTCATACTTTACTTCCAAAACTAAAAATTACTTCTAAAGATTTGGGAATAATACTCTCCTGAAAGACCAGTTATATACTTAATGATTACTTAGTCAGATTGCTTCTTTGGTTGTTTGAAAAACTGATATATGCAAAGTACCTATGCTTTTTGATGCAGCTGATTCCATAAGGTCACTAGGAGGAATTAAAATGTAAAAAGATGGTTTGTTGATCTGGTGCTTTTATCTGAATAAATATTATTTGCAGCTAGGAAGAACAATGAACCTGATCATGAGTGGCACACAGTATTCACTCAACAAAATGCTCTTTAAGTGGCAGGCTGGCTAGATGAGCTGAAGGATGAGTGGATGGATGGCTGACTAATTCGGTGTGAGAGATAATTGCTTGTTAGATTAAGGATAGCCTTGAGCAAAAGTTATAAATTATAAATTAAAAAATGAAGTTAAAACACATTCTCATTTACTTTTGGTCAAGAGCTGAATTTGATAAAGGCAGTATTTCTTGACTTAAAAAAATCAGCAAAATGAGAGGCTGGACAAGACAATCTAGGTCTAATAGCAGCTGAGGCTGAGACTTACTGGTATGCAACCAGGGAGAAATAAACTGTTTCTTCTCTCTCAGTGAAATGAGAGGAAAATGTACAAAGGAACACCAAAATCATTTAGGAACGTAGCAGAGTGATTACACAAGTTGCAGGGAGGACAGTAGTGCCCAGAGGTGCTGCAAAGCCGTCAGGAAAACCAAATTCACTGCACAAATATGGATTTTATTCCAAAAGGGACAACAGAAGGAGACAGTCACTGGCAGCTGAGTTTGCTGTCTACTCCATATATGATAATGGAACCAGTAATCCCAAAGGAAGCAAGAGTTGCATCTTCTCATGGACACTCAGTGAGAGGGGACTAGGAAGAGCCATTTTTGCCTGGCCAGTGTGATGTGATGCCTTTTCCTTAATGATCACCTCCTACTCCCTCACGTTCCACTCTCTAGCTCAGGGCTACTGCCCTCTCCTCCTCATATTTTTAGGGGAAAATGAAAACTGAGTATAAGGTATAAAACTTTCATCCTATGTTCCCACTATTAGCCATTTCTGCCCCAGCCCATCAGGGAAAACAAAATCTTTTCTCTCAACTCTAGAAGGCTTTCAGCAGGCATCTTGCCAGAAAATACCTCTTGGTTTATGCAGCAAAGAATCTCCGGTACCATAGTTTGAAAAGCGTGGTGCTGTACGATGCCTTAAGCTCTGTAGATTTCTAGGAGCTGCTAGCATCATCAAAAAGGGAGTGCTAAGCCAGAGCATGCCTTGGAAATTAGTGGAAACAAGAGGGAAATGGGTTTGCCTATTTCACACAACCATCTAAAGAGGGCACACTGAGGCTCTGAGTGAAGGAAAGAAAGGAGAGAGAAATGAAGTCCCCCTCCCTCCTGCCTCCCACCCCACACACAGGCTGGCAGTGATTGACTTTGGAAGTGCCACATACACATCTCTGCTTAAAGCACATGCTGTCAAACTTGTTTTTCTGTGCCTTGAAAAATTCCGTCAAATGCCATAAGCCATTCTGTCAAGAAAACTCTTGTTTTAAACTGCCAGATCCTTTGCCTTGCCTCTTTCTTCTTCAAAGCGTTAACCTTCTGCATGGGCTGTTGGCCAAAGATGTTGGAGGAAATGGATGCTCTAGTCAGTTAGCACTGTGAATGAATGTGCTATTTGGTGATACACTAAGTCACCTGTCTCAAATTCCAGTGCCTGCAGGGGGCCAGGCAGGCCACATAAATGAGCAAAGCAGGCTTGATGGCAGCTTTGGTGAAGTGAACTGTCCTCATCCCACCTGAGAGCCTGGTCCTCAGTTCCAGATGACTGTTGACCTGCAAGTCTGCTGTTGCCAGACCGGCTGATCAGTTCCATCCAATTCAGGAACAACAGCAAAACTCAGAGAAACATAAAGGTTAAGATGCCTGTTCCTGAAGCTGTTCAACTTGCAGTAATTATTCCAGTAGCCAAGCTGTGCTTTCTCCATCTTTTAGGGAATCGTTTTGTTTTTCCTTCCTATTCTGTGACTCTAAAATGTGATTTACCAGAAGGTGCTTTATCTTCCCTTACACAATAACTTCTCCAAGGACGGGCACCTAACCCAGCCTGAATGATCCTGGTGGATGAATGACCCACCCTACTGGCCACAGTGATTGGTCCAGGGCATGGGCATGTGACCCAAGTTGGCCAATCAGTATCCTTTCCTGTTTCTTCTCTCTTTATTTATTTATTTATTTATTTACTTATTACAGTTGGAGCTTAGGGGCAAGAAACTTCTTTTCATCGTGAATCTAGAAGGATGTCAGCTAAGAAATAATTGGTGGCCCTGACTCCACCTTTGGGGAAGAAGCCAGCCTGAAGGAATGGAGTCCTGAGGGCAGTCAAATTGCCAGTCCCAGTTGTATCAGAGAGCAGCTCCATTCCTGTTCAAAGATTGGTTTTATGAAGAAACAAAACCTCTTTTGCCTAGCTACTTTGAGTTGAGCTTCTGCCATTTGTAACTTGCAAGAAACCTGACAGATATGTGACCTCTGGGGCTAGACTACTTGGGTTCAGTCTGCATCTGACACTTGTTAGCTGTGTGATCTTGAGAAAGTTTATAAAGCTCTTTGCCTCAGTTTCCCCATCTGTAAAATAGGAGCACAGGGTTGTGGGAAGGATTAAAATGGTCAATAGATAGAAAGCATTCAGAACATGTGTTGTCATCAAGATGTGATTAAGTGGCAAAAAATGGTTGAAAACCCCAGAGGGAGGGACCCAATCTGTCTGCAGTCAGACCCAAGCTGTCTCTATGTCTTCTTTAAGAAAAATCTGAAAGCAGAAAAGTGACTCTTCTTTTATCAGGTTCTCACTCTTTGGAGAATAATAACAACACAAGAAAAATGTTTCTCTTTCCTTTTCACAAAGAGAAGGAAAAAACAACTTTATAAAATCAAATTCATGTTGCATCAAGAAATGAGAAGACACACTAGACAGGAACTCTAGAACAAGGTGGAATTCATTAACATTCTGAGAGGGGTGGAAAGTTGAAGAGATAGTACAGTCATTAGAAGACATTTAAACACCCACCACAGAGAGAAGTTACTAATGGGTGAGTGTAAGTATAATTTAATGCTTGCATTTATGAGAAAATCCAGGAAATGACAGGCCTGTAATTTTGACTTCAGTAGAGGAGGTAATGGAAGTGCCGTTCAGGCTTAGAGCAGCAGAGTGCTATGAAAGTTATTATTTGATTAGGAACTGTAAGTGCAGATTCAAACAAGGAATGCACTCTCGTTTTGCAGGCAGTGGGTTCACTGGCATCCTGAAGGAATGAAGAGACAGCAGAGAAGGGAGCTATCAACTTCTCCAAGAGGGCTTATCTGAAATGCAGCCCAGAGTCAGAATCAAGGGCCATGGGTCCGAGAAACCTTTCCTGTGAGCTGCCTTTACCTTTGACAGCCCTTGGCGCCGGTCTCAGCAGAAACTCATCTGGAAGCATATGAAGGAGAAGAACAAAGTTGAGCAGTAATTTTCATGTTTTAGGCATCAAGAAAGGAATTGATTAAACATTTTTGGTGAGGGGAGAGGGAGGAAATTAGGTTTATTTATTTATTTAAAAAATTTTTATTCATTCCTTTTTTTTTTTTCTTTCTTCTTCTTCTTCTTCTTCTTTTTTTTTTTTTTTTTTTTTTTTGGAAGGGAGGAGATTGATATTTATTTATTTATTTATTTATTTTTGGAGGAGGTACTGGGGTTTGAACCAAGGACCTCGCACATGCTAAGCACGCACTTTACCACTGAGCTATCCCGTCCCCCATGAAAGGGCTGCAGTTTTGATCAGGGAATCAGCTTTGTGAAAGTCTAATGATAAAACATCAGGTTGAGGCTACAGGGTCAGGGCATGGGGCTGTCTTTTCTTGGAGACTTTCAGGAAGGCGTGTGGCTGCTATCTGAAGACAATGCCAGAAGAGTGAGTGAGGCGGGTCCATATAGGGTGATTTTATGGCTGTTATGCTCACCTCCAGTGCCTCCACAACACAACATATCACCGTGAGTTATACTGACATTGACAGACTGTCATGGAAAGTTCCAGCATTAAATCTCCTTTAAAGACAAATGAAGATATCATGCAGTGTTCATAACGCCTGGGGAGCCCTCTCTGTTAAAATGATGGGAGAAGGCAGGTTAGAAGACGAGGGAAGCTAATGGCTCTGCTTGACATCACTATTCTTCCAAGGGTAGATAGCGGCCTTAAAACTATGGAAGATCAGAAAAAGAATGGCTGGTCAGTCCCAACATTTATGTCATTCTCTCTTATTTGAAAAGATTGGAAAAAGAAAGTAAATCAGACACTGGCTTGAAGACTCCGTGGAGAGTGCACTCCAAGGTCAGTCTAATAATTGGCTCCAAGACAACTCGATCTGGTCACAAACCCCGGGGACCCATGACCAAAATCTATTTCTAGATTGTCTCAGGGGACACAGTCTCAATTCAGGGAGCATTGGGTCTCTTCTTAGTATCTGAAAGCTCATACTTTGTCAGTGTGATCTCCAGGTTACACCCTCAGGGGTAGCCAAGTGCAGAGAAGTAGACTTATTTGAGCCAGGTGACCACAGATTCTTGTCCCAACTCCAGCTCTCATTCAGGTGACCTTAATATTGACCAAGTTGGTGGCCAAGTCACCTTTTCCTGCCTAATCCAGTTTCCTTTACTATAAACTTGAGAGAATGAAGAGTGGTTGGCTTCTAACATCCCCTTCAGCATTAACATTCTATAAAATAAGTTCTTTCTATGATAGAAAGAGAAGCTGCAGTATGAATTATTTACAAATGTGTTTTGGGAAAGGCAAATTTAATAATGAACGAGATGCTGACTGAGAAGGCCAGCCAGAGCAGGGCCAGCCTCAGAGTTGCTAGAAACCAGAAAGGAGAGCTAGAACATGTTTTAGGGGACATGGTGGCAGAGAGAAGTGAGGATCCTTGAAAAGCAACGTGACAAAGAGGAATTAAGGAAAGCTGGGAGCAGAGTCAGTGTGGAGAGCATGTAGCTTCTACACCAAGCTCTGCTCTGAGGTTCAGTCTTCAAAGTCAGCTTTTAGATTCACCTCCTTGGAGCTTTCCCAGGCTGGTAAGTCCTCTGGACAGGTCATGCCTCTCTCATAAACCATCAGTGGTTCTTCACAGCCTAGAAAGTAGAGCTTAAAATTCACATCCCATCTCCAAAGTTTTTTTCCCACCTAACTTTCCAGACCACCATCTAACTTGTCTCTAGCTAAATGCTTTCCAGAATATTCCTGAACATTCTTTCACTGTTTCCCTGAAGGGAAAGCCCTTCAGCCCCCTCTCTGCTGGTAGAAATATCCTCTTCTTTCAAGATCTATGACATCATTCCTGACCCCGGGAGTATTTTATCCATCAGGCCCTAAAGGATTTTCATGAGTCTGTGACAATATTTGAGATCCGCAGTGGGGGTTCATGTCAGAAAGAAATAACAATGTTCAAGATATGAAAGCTGAAGAATCAAAATAATATTTAAAAACAAATTTTGACAGCAAAATATTATATTTAATATGGGAACTGAGTGCATTTTAATATGATTGCCATGTCTTGGTTGGGGTCTTCAAAGGAAAGAGTGCTTGGATCTCCTAGATGTCTCACGGGGAAGACTCCTGAAACCCACACTCGGAGTGTGTTTCTCCTCCTCCTCCTCTTCTCACCCAGCACAGGGTCCTGCATAGTGCTGGGGTTTAATATGTATTTGCTGAGCAAATAAGTGATCACAAGGCTTGGGACTCGATGTCATTGTTAAAATCAGACTTTGGGTTGCACAAAATAAACTTTATCCATTTGCTAATAATGTGACACTATTTCCCCTCTTCCAGCTGGTCGAGGGAGGGAATCTAATAATCAGCTATGCAGAGAATAATGGGATCATTTTACTGAAAGTGATCACAGCAGTAGCAAATTATATCTGCGTGGTAGATCTCTGGCATTACTGAATTTTTTTTTTTGTCAAATTTGCCAGCAAATTATTGTCTTAACTCCAAAATGATGTATCCAACTATTTGTTAATGCAAGAGTGTCAGATGCAATGGAAATTCGTCATGAAACATCAACTGAAAGCAAGATGAATGCCTACTATCTCGTGCTTTTATTTTTCCTTTATCAAATAAAGTTAGTGTTCTCCCATAAATTGATTAAAAAAATACCCTTTACAAGATGAGAAATTCAGCCAAAAGGGATGCCAGAGAACCCTAAGCATTGCTGATCAGAGATTTAAAACCATCATTACAGAAAAAGGAAATTTTTTTTTTGAAAATTTCAAATTTGCTTCAGAGATCCAAGCTACAAAGGTCAGGTTTGAGAAATGTGTTCAAAAGCATGCTATCCCATGGGCTCAGCTGTGGAATTTAAGGTGATATTGTCAGTGACATTTTGACCTGACCCACACGTACACTGCAGTACTGGCATGGCTGGCCTGTGTCAATACAGAGAGCATGTCATCTTTACAAGCAGACCCTAAGCTTCTTGAGGGTAGGGACTGTCTCTTTCCACTCAGTCTGTCTTTACTCCCTCGCACAACTGGTGCCTACATATTTATGACTACTTGGCTAATAAACACACACGACCCATCTGCCATTAAAAAAACACCAAACCTGCATGCAGTGCTCTTAGAAAAGTAGCAAGCTATAAAATCTGGGAAGGCCGTGGAAAAGTGAGTAGATTTATAAAGTAGCCTTTGTCTTTAGTAATTCATGCAGGCAGAAAACTACAGTTGGAGGGTAGTGCTCACTCCCAGTGCTCTGGGTAAGTTTCTCTATTATTGCAGTGGAAATGTTATCACCTTGGTAATGGAAAGTGGGATTTATGTATTGGCCGATTACATCAAATCAGATATAGCTGTTCAGTTTCAGAGATGGGATTTGACCTGTGGAATATTCACATCAAAGAAATGATGAGCCAGCATGTAATAGAAATCTGTTACATTATTTCACAAATCAAGAATGTATCCAGCATTATCCTTGAAGCACAATGCATTTCTATTCCCTGACCAAATAGTCATTGAAATCAATAGTCACTGAAGCCCAGATTGATGAAGGGACACAGTAGATTAGACTATTCTTAAAAAATATTTTCACCCACCCACCTCAACAGAGCTCCATGGGAGGAGTGAATAGCCCTGTCCCTCGGCTTTGAGCTGGGCCATGTGACTTGCCTTGGCCCATGAGACATTACCAGATGGGATGACTTAGCAGAGGCTTGAAGTCTGTTTGCATGATTGGTATTACCCACTCATCTTCTGCTGTTGACATGAGAAGAACTTGCCCTGGGTGGTCAATGGCCCTTCGGTCTGGGCCCTGACCTGAGATCTGAGAAGCAGAAGGGCCCCGGAAATCTGCACACGTCTCGGTGAGTGCCCATTTAGAGGAATTCTGTGACGCAGCAATAACTGACTGTGTAGGTGTTCCACGTGTCCAAGGTCAAACAGCCTGTGGCTGGTGGTTTATGTGTGTGCACCAGGAAGTGTGAAGATTCACAGCATCTCAGCTTTCCATCTCACAGAGGGAGGAGGGGCACGGGGAAGTGGGCAGTATTGCCCTCGAGGACTCAGAACGCCAGTGGTTGGATAGAGAAAGGAGTAGCTATGGTTGTTGATTCTAGAATTCTAGAGCTGGGCTCCTGTCCCGTAGCCGTGCTCTGAAGGAGAGGCCACCTATACTGTTTTGAATTCTATTATCAAAGAGCTACAGGAACTAACCAATGAATTACAGACTCTGTCTCCTTCCCCATCTCTTTTTCCCTCTTTCCCTCTCTTTCAATTTAGGGGTGGAGGCAGTGGGATGCAGTTGACAGTACACCAGAAAAAGAGTCAAGAAAGCTACACTCCAGAGCTGGATCTGCCACTGGCTCTCTGAGGGTCTGGCTAAGTGATTTCACCTCTTGCAGCTTTTCCTCATCAGTAAAGCAGAGCTGGTAACACTACCTGCCTCACAGAGGCACTGTGAAGGGATTTATGAAATAACAATTCTAAAGTGCTCCCAACAGCATGTGGCTCAAGCTCTGGCTCCGGGGAGAGGCAGATATCTCTTCCTTTTACAACCTCCTGCGGCAGAAAAGGTTACACATTTCCCACTTCGGCCAGATGAAAATGTGCAGAGCCAGCACACACGAGCTTCTTCCTGTCAAGAAAATTGACACTTAACAACCTCCCTGTGGTTGAGCAGAGCAGGTCATCAGGTCCTGCACTCCTCCTGTAAGCGTCCCACACTCTCTGGAACCCTTCAGGGAGTGATTCTTAGTGGAGAGGTAACACCACATGTTCTCCATCAGATCTTCTGACTTTGCTTCCTGTTTCACACGTCAGGCTCCACTGGGTTTTGCCCTTGGAGCTTAAGTCAGGTTTGAGCCTCCTTAATCACCTTTGCTGTAGGAAACACTCGGTCTATATGAGATATGCCCATCCTCACTACCTGCAAGGCAGACAGAAGGGCCCCCGCCTCACCCTCCAGAAGCTTGTGATCTTTTTGGGGAACAGACCTCTAGTGGGAAGTGTGCCTGTATCCAACAAGCATTTATTGAGCCCCTACTATGTGCCTCACTCTGTGCAAGCCCTGGAAATGCTGCGGCAAATGAAATACAGCTCTGTCCAAAGAAATATAATGTGAGCCATGCAGGTAACTTCAAACTTCCTGGTAGCTAGATTTAAAAAATAACAACGGACTGGTGAAATTAATTTTAGTAATGTATTTATTTTATTTAACCCAATATACCCCAAATCTTATCATTTCAACCTGTCATTGAGATTTTTACATTCTTTTATTCACACTAACTCTTGCAAATCCGGTGTGTACTCTACACTTAGCACATCTCAGTTTGGATGTTCACAGTTCAAATGCTATACCTATACCCATGTGGGGCTAGTGGCTCCTACCAAGGACGGCACAAGTCTAGAGAAATCAGAGAGCAGTGGGAGGTGATGGGCACATGTCTTTGAAGAGGAATGATGAGGACAGGAAGGCCACGGACATCAGCGATCCCCCAGGAGGAGGCAGGTAGAGCTGGGCCTCAGGGACGGGAGGATGAGAGAGATGGCAGAGGCACCAGCAGCAGAAGTCAGCTCAGCCGTGTGGATGGGGGAATATGGGAGGAGAGGGTAGATCAGAGGTGCTGGAGGAATTGTGACTCTGGAGCCACACAAATCATGCCAGCCACAGAAGCATTCTGAAGGGAGTAAACACAGTTGGGAATACCATAGGCCCAAATATATGGTTTGGCCTTTGACTGTGGATTCACTTTTTGTTCATGGACAAATATTTATTGAACACCTACTATGTGCCAGGGACTGTGAATACAGTGGTGAATAAGATGGTCCTTTCTGCATGGAAATCACATTATATTGGTGTGGAGGTAAACAAACAAACAAACAAACGAGTGAATAAATAAATAAAATTATAAATTAAAAAATTAATAAAATAGACAATAAACAGGTAAATGAAGAAGACAGTTTCAGACAATGATAAATGCATGATGGGATGGGGAAGTAATGAGGTGAAATGATGGGCAGAGTTCAGGTGGGTGGTGCGCAGGACATTCTCCATTGGCCTGTGCAGACCCATTCTCCACCCTGCCCCGTGTGCCAAGAGGCTGACCTCTGTGAAGTGCAGCAGTGGGCACATCCTCTGGCTCCCTGTTGTTTCTGGACAATGGAGAACACCAACAGGACACTGAAGAGTGGGAGGAGAGGTTAATACACCCAGGGCCCACCCCTGTCCCAGCTGGGACCATGGCTTGGGCATTGGTTGAGTTCCTGTATCCCTGGCCCCAGCTCTTGCCAAGCACTGTTAACACCATTTCCTCCTCTTGGCCCTCTGAGTTGGGAATTGGTAATGGCTAGTCCCCAGGGCTTCCTCTTCCTGCTTGGTTCCCACAAGCCCATATGCACCTCTGTAAAATGCTTCTTCATCAAATTCTCTTCAGCCGCCCCTCCAAGTGGTCCCACCACTTCATATGTGGTCAGGGAGTGCTCTTTGAGCTTCAGCTTGAAGGACAAGGAGTCAGCCAAGGTGACATCTGGGCAAGGATGCTCCAGGCAGAGGGGACCCAGGAGCAAAGGGCTTACAGAGAATAAACTGGGTGTGTCACAGGAACAAGAATAAAGCCAGAGGGAGCCGACATCAGCAAGAGACAAGAGAGTGGGAAAAAGGTCAGATCACACAGGGGATCCTGTGCTGGCAGAGAATACTGATTTATTCTAAGTCCAGTGGGAACCATTGGAGGGTCTAGAGCTGAAGACTAACAAGTCTAATTGATACTTTTAAAGTACATGGCCTGTGCCAAAAAGAAGAAACCAAACAGCAAAGCCAAACCAAAACCAAACCCCAAAAGGATGGGGACATATTAAGTCACAGAAGCCCACTTGAAAGAGCTCCCAATCGATGAACTAAAACATTTTCAGGGACATAATAAATAATAATGGTGTTAGATTTTAACCCAAAGAGGAAAATACATATTCATGAGTCCATACTGATGTAAATAAATGATGGCATAAATAAATAAATGGAGGGGAAAAGCTAACTCTTCCTTACAAAAGAATCCCAAATAATAAATGGAGAAGGAATGCAGGAAATAGAAAATTACCATTAGAGCACCACAATAATCACTGCTACAGGCAAAATCCACTGGTGAATGCTAAAATTAGTGGGGAAAATTTTAGGTGAAATGAGATATTTGCACAGCCCCGAAGTATCTCCCTTCAAATATTAATTACTGTGGTGGACTTCCTCCAAGAGGACAAGCTTATCTCCCATCCTCTTGAGTGTAGCCTGTATTCTGTGACTCACTTTTTTTTTTTCAATTGAAGTATAGTCAGTTACAATGTGTCAATTTCTGGTGTACAGCATCATGTCCCAGTCATGCATATACATACATATATTCATTTTCATATTCTTTTTTATTAAAGGCTATTATAAGATATTGAATATAGTTCCCTGCACTGTTACAGCAGAGTGTTACAGCAACCAGGATCCTGGTGAGAGACCAAGGGGCACTTGGAGGGTTGGAGTACTCAGGTTTATTATGCCGGTAGGATCAGAGGAGTTAATACTCCAAGCTCTGGACCCCGTTTGTAGATTTACACAGGTTTTTATAGGTTACTAGTCAAGATTTTGCAAGATGAGGTGTTAGAATTGGACCAATCAGGAGTGAGCTTTATGCAAATGAGGTATTAGAAATGGACCAATCAGGAGTGAGTTTTGGGAACCAATAGACTCTTAGGAGTAAGTTCTGTTCTCCTAGAAGGAAGCCGTTTTACAAAAGCACAAAAGCAAAATAATGTCACCAGGCCAGGGAACTGGATGACACCAGGGGGAAGGCAGTGGCCCTGCCTGGAGGTCCTGCCAGTCTTTTCATGGGGCTTCCCACCTCAGCACTATACAGAAGAAATTTATCTGTTTTCATATATAGTGGTTAACATCTGCAAATTTCAAACACCCAAATTTATCCCTTCCCATCCTCTTTCTCCCGGTAACCATAAGATTGTTTACTATATTCTGTGAGTCTATTTCTGTTTTGTAGATGAGTTCATTAGTGTCCTCTTTTTTCTTTTTCTTTTTTTTAAGATTCCACATATGAATGGTATCAGATGGTATTTTTCTTTCTCTTTCTGATTTACTTCACTTAGAATGACAATCTCCAGGCCCATTCATCTTGCTGCAAATGGCGTTATTTTTTTATTGCTGAGTAGTATTCCATTGTATAAATATACCACAACTCACACCAGTCAGGATGGCCATCATTAAAACGTCCACAAATGATAAATCCTGGAGAGGGTGTGGAGAAAAGGGAACCCTCCTACACTGTTCGTAGGAATGCAGTTTGGTGCAGCCATTATGGAAAACAGTATGGAGATTCCTTAAAAAACTAGAAATAGACTTACCATATAATCCAGCAATCCCACTCCTGGGCGTATATCTGGAGGAAACTCTAATTCAAAAAGATACATGTACCCAATGTTCATAGCAGCACTATTTACAATAGCCAAGACATGGAAAGAACCTAAATGTCCATCAACATATGACTGAATAAAGAAGTTGTGACTTACTTCTAATACATAGAATATGGAAAGGGATAAACAGTAACTTTAGGGTGGAGAAACACAACTGACATGACGTTAACCAAGTGATGAAAGTTAGCATCACCAGCAAGGCTGGTCTCACGTACCCCCCTGAGATGATGAGGTTAGAAGGGCTCCTTGTCTTTGTGGTGCACTCCCTCAAATCTGTGACCTCAATACAGCACAAGAAATCATCAGCCAAATTCAAACAGCCTGCAAAATAACTGGCCCGTACTCTTCAAAAATGACACGGTCATGCAGGACAAGAAAAGGCTGAGGAACTGTCACAGATTACAGAGAAGCTGGAGGAGACATGGTGAGTATACGCCATGGGATGGTCCTGGACTGGACTCTGGAACAGAGAAAGGAAGTCTGTAGTTTAGTTAATAGTATTACATCCATGTTAATTGATTAGTTTTTGTTTATTTGTTTGTTTTTGTTTTGTTTGTTGCAAAAAGCTTTATTGTTTCCATTTGGTCCAAAGCTTGGGAGAGGGTTCCAGGACGGTTAAAAATCTGTCTAGTGACAGCAGGGAGAGGCTTCAAGCAAAAGTCCTAACACCAGGGGGGCTCCACAAAGTCCGCTGGGTTGCAGAGGCTCCTAGTTGTGCTTGAGGGTGGGCCTTTCCAAGAGGTACTCGCCCAGCCCAGCCTGGGGACCATCCAGCCTGCGGAGGTGAGTCAGGTGATTGCCCATCTTTATGATGAGTTTCACCTCCTCATCCAGAGAGTGGTTCTCCAGGAAGTCACAGAGATGTGAGTCTGCGTGGGCAGAGCCCAGGGTATGCAGATCCAAAAGGGCCTGGTTTAGGTTCTTCTCCATGACAGTGGCAGCTTCCATAGCATCCTGGTTTTTACCCGACTCATCTCGAGATGGCACCTGCATGTCCTGGAAGAGAGCACAGCCGCTGCGCTGGTTTCACATTTTCAAGAGACGCTAGGTGTCCTCAAGCTTCTCCAAGCGCTCCAGAGCCACATTGTCGCGGTGGAAATAGAAGCCCAGAGACAGGTAGGTGTCAGAATCCTGCAGAAGTATGTTGACATGCAGTTGACGGTGGTGGAATAATTCTGACAAATCTGGGAGCTCACGGCAGGTGGGTAATAAGGAGTTAAGCTCAAAAAATCGTGTTGGCTGGTCCCAGAGGCTGAGGATAGCAGAGTGGCTGGTTCTGAAGGTTGCAATTAGAAAAAAGTTGAGGGTGGTCAGAGGCTGGAGCAAGGGGCGTCCCTGGGTCTGTTCCAGCCAAACAGTGTTGAAGCAACAGACAGATCCACGGGATCGCCGAACACACTGCCAGTTTCTTAGTTTTGATTACTGTACTGTGGTTATGTAAGACATTAATATTAGTTGAGGCTGGATGAAAGGTATATGAAAACTTTGTGCTATCTTTGAATTCTTCTCTAAATCTAAAATTATTTAAAATTAAAAAAATTAAATGCATGGTTGTGTATATACACATGGTTATACATATGTGTGTATATACATACATCATTTATACCACAAGTTATAGTAGAAATCAAGTTAGCACATCCTCAGTGCTTTCCTTTCTACCCACACTTCAGCACAGGAGCAGAGGAATGACTGTCTACACGCACCTTCCTCACTCTCTATATTCTCAGGTTTGGCCTCTCTGGGCCTCAGTGACTCCATCTGTAAAGTGGGAGGTTAGGTTGTGGATCTGTAAGTCCTTCTCAGATTGAGATATCAAACTCTGAGGATGCTGTCCTCATTTGTTGGATGATAATCGTATCTCAAGCCACTGAGGCCAACTAAACACTTGTTCTGCTTCCTGCATGGTAGGATTGCAGAGTAGGAGACAGTCCTAACAACTATAAAAACAGCTAACTCTTTGCTGTGTGCTGGGCACTATTCTGAGCCCTGACTAAACCCTCAGCAGAACTATCGGTATCAGCATCCCCTCTTTACAGATGAGAAAGCTGAGGCCCTGAGAGGTGAAGTGTGCTGCTCGGGGGTATGCTGCTCAGGAGGGGCACAGCACTTGAGCTCTGTGTGATCCTATAAGTGGTCCCATGCTGGAAGGAGCAGGATGGAGGCCCTGGAGATGTTGATGAAGCCCGGATAAAGGCAGGGACAGAGCCTGCCTCCTCTCCCCAATTGGGAACAGTGCTGCTGGCTGGTGCCTGCCCCTCTGTACCCAGGCCCCCCAGGGGCCACGTTCTCAGCCCCAGGCCCAGGTCCTGGCACAGGAAATTGGGGGAGGGAACACTTTAGTGACTTGCTGACTCCAGAATCGATTTCCTTTCAGCTGCCTCCCCGGGAACAAGGGGACTATCTCTCTCTCTACCTCCTTTCTAACTCCTCCCAGCCCAGCTCTTTATGGATGGTGTGGGCTCACAGGTGCCTGTATTTCACTTATTTTGTTTCCTCTATTGGTTTTACAAAATTTACCAAGTGGTAAATACTCATCATAAAAATATTCAAAGAGCACAGACATATAATGGAAGAAGTGAAGCACCCACTTCCTCCTTCCCCCAGGCCTCCGTGGCCTTCCCCTAATCCCACTCCCTAGGGGCAGTTGCCATGAGCTGGCATTTTCTGAAGATGTGGCACTAAACTTTGTTTACACTAAAAATAGGCCCCATGAGAACCAGGACTGTGTCTGTCTTGCTCCTTGTTGTTCTGTGGACTTAAAGCCGACTGTCTGATACTTCTCCAGCGAAGATGGGTTTTACTCGGGATCAGCAAAGCATTGCAATTCGGGGTCTGCAACCATGGTGAGTCATGCACAGGTCCTCGAGTGGAAAGAGAACGTGCACACTTTTATAGAGAGGAAAGGAAGCTGGGAGGGCTAAACAAAGAGTCCATGGCTTTTCATTGGTGGAGTCCTTGCCAAGAAAGAAAAAGAGTCTTCCTTCTTCCTACTGGACTCTGCTATGGCTGCAAGGCATCAGAGCTCCCCTCTTTGGTTTCCCAACTCTATTTAAATGGAGTTTCTGTCTATTAATTTTTTTACAGTTCCCAGAAGAGGGCTTGGGTAGGTGGCCAGTCATATTTGTTGAATGCTAGATGAATAAATGATTGGTTTCATAACTTTTTCCCCCTAAGAAACAGAGCTATTGACCTACTTCATTCTTCTTTAGGGATCACTGGGCAGTCCATGATCCATAAGTACCATAAGGTATTTAACCATCTCCTTATTAATAAACACTTGCGTATTTTTGTAGCGTTCCTCTTACAAACATGATGCAGTGAGCCCTCTTTGACAGGTATCTTATTAGGCACGAGTGGCTACTTCATAAGGGAGATTCTCTGGTGTGGAAGTGCTGCATCAAAGGGTATGTTTAAAATCTGCCCTAGAGATATGAAAGGGTCTGTGGGAGCTGGACAGAGGGTGTGGGGCTGTTGCTGGGGGAGAGTAGCCACAGGTTCTGTGAGGCCACGAGTGCTTTCTGATGGGATTAAATTGGCATCTCCTGCTCAGGCTTTGGTTGGGCTTATAAAGAGAGCAATTTCCTTTTTTAGGGTCTTGGCCAATGAAACTCACTCTGGCGACCTGCAGGTGGCTTGAGGTGGCAGACAAGGGTGTCTCTACCCGGGCATTTAGGACTCTTTATTGGAACTCTTACTTTAAGTGCTTGGTTTTCAAAATACCTTTACTAGATCGGCTTCTCTGGACCTTCCAATTCCCATGATGCAGTCTGGAAAGCTAACTCTACCCTCATTTCACAGAAGAGGTAAATGACAGCCTGAGTCACATGCTCCCCAGCAGGAGTAAAGGCAACTGTGTTTACCGACTACTGAGAGGAGAATCGGAAATTATTGTTTTCCTGGGGTGATTTTTTAAAGGGGGAGGATGTCCTTAAGTATTTAGTAGGTGCCTTGTCTTGGGAGGAAAATAGAGTGAAACCAATCTGGTGTCAAATCTGTAATGAGGTCTGTTGGCCCCCAAATGAGAATCTCCAAATAGCTCCTCTGAAGAGAGCACACAGATGGAGAAGAGATTTCAGAAAATAGAAACCAGGCTGCAGAGACACCAGTAAGAAATGAATGTCCTCTGAGTCTTTTCAGCTTGGATCTTAGGGCAGTTAAAGTATTGTCTCATGTAAAGAGATGGCTGATGATTTTTAAAGTATTTAATTTTGTCAGGGTTGGTTCACAGTTCAGTTAACTGTCCTCATCAGAGGGTTTGATAACAAGGTCAACATCAATGGCAACAAAACGGCCTGAAATGGACACCATTTTTGACTGAAGTCCCTGGGGAGCCCCTCCCACTCCTTTCATTCAAGAGGAACTCCTCAGAGTTGACCAGGGCTTTTACAGGAGTGATCAGCAAAGATCACCGCTCGCTGAGCTGGTAGCTGCTTAGTCTGGAGCTGCTGACAGCCTTCTAGCCACTGTACAGGGACAGGCTCCTTGAGGATGAAGTCAGTGTGCTAAGAAACTGGCTGAGAGATGAAGGAACATAGCCCCTGGATCCAGCTGTTCCTGAAGCAAATCAGTCTTGGACTTTCCAACTAACAGAATGAATAAATCCCCTTTTTGTTTTATCTAGTTTGGTCTCCATCACTGAAGGACTTATTAAGATTTATCTTAGGACACAAACTGTTAAGCACAAGTATTATAATAATTACTAATTATTATTTTACCAATAATTTTTAAATGAGGGTGTAATTTATACACAGTAAAATTCAAGTCCTAAGTTCCTGGGTCATTGAGTGTTGACAAATGCGTGCACACCCCTATTAAGACATAGAACAATTTCATCACCCCTGGAAGATCCCTTGCGTCCCTTCCTGGTCCATCCGTCTTCATCTCCCACCTCAGGGACAACAGCTATTTGGAAGTCTTTCACTGTAGATTCATCCTGCCCGTTTTAGACCTTCCTCTCAATGAAATCAGCAGTATGTGCTCGTTCGTGTCTGGCTTCTCACTCAACGTGAAGCTTTCAGATTCATCTACAATCTTGCAAATAACACCCAAAGTATTTGCACCCTCCTGCTATGCCAAGCTCTGTGTTCAGCGCTTTCTGTTCTTTATCATAATATCTTTGCATAATCTCACAGTGTGTGTTTATCATCCCCATTTTGCAGCTGAGGAAACTGAGGCTTAGGTTCAGTTACGTGCTCGGATCTTAATGCGGGTCAGCAGATCAGTCACAATTTGATCTCTGGTGCCTGGCTGCAGAGCAGGAGGCGCAGAGATCCTGGCGCTGTGTCTCCTGCCCAAGGCCGGTCACATGCCGCTGGAAACAGGTCATTAACCATCTCGCCCACGTCCCTCTTTGGCCTCCCAGCTGCTCCTTCCCATTCTGTGCTTGCTCTCCTTGGCCTTGGGCTGAGACCTCATCTTCTGCTCCACTCGCGGGGGAGGGGTCACCTTCACCCACCCTGATGTGAGTGAGCTTTGGGGAGGGAGAGCCCAGGGTGCGGAGGGCTCTGCTGTCCCGGTGAATTACTGCGCCGTCTGCGTCCTCTGAGTGATGAGTGTGTGCGAAGCCTGACCCATAAATACGGTTACATTTCTGGGCCTGTCCACGGAAAGATTATCTACGGCTATAAAAAGGGGAAGGTGAAGTTGGAAAGAAACAACTGCCACCCAGATAACCCAAATTAAATAAAAGCCTTTCCATCTAAGGTGACACCCGATTCAGAATGGAATTTTTTGGAAGTGTGCAGAGCTGTTAGTCATGACTCACAGATACGCCCCAGAGCTGTGAGGGCTACTTCCGGGGCCCCGCGCACCAGCCGAGCATCCCTCCGAGCCACCAAGGGTTTGCTGGGAGGCCGGGTGTTACTCAGCCCGCACAACTGCCACAAAACCGCGGCTCCTGGTGCTGCCCGCTTCCTGCCACCCTCTCCAGACCCTTCAGCCTAGACTCCTTGAGATCAGGGACCTGAAAGGATCATTCGGGTTCTCTGGGAAGGGGGTGGGTTAGAGAAGAGAGCAGGCAGCTGTGGGCAGGTTGACCACCTGGCTCTGAGGGCACGTGGATTGGCTATCCTGTGGGGCGAGGGCAGAGGCAAGGAACTGGCATGCAGCTTCCGGTCTGCACATAACGATTTGCAGGACCAACTGGGCTATTTCTGCAGGTTCACCGGCAATTTCGGTTGCTCAGTAAACACAGCCTGTGAGTCAGGAGTCAGTGAACCATGGGCTCAGACCCGTATTAAGATCATGCTTGGACAGTAGCTGGCAGTCAGGAAACCAACTGTATCACTTTTGATTAGCACACCACAAAGCTTCCAAGTTTGCCGGGGCCACTGCATTCTTTTCCAGAATTCATGCTGCAACTGATTGTGGTCTAAAAACAAATAAGCCCTGGGCTTTTGCAAAGAAAGAAAAATATTCTGTATTTGAGGATATCCCCCACCCCAACACACACACCCAGCCCAGCCTTGGATCCCCCTTCCAATCCATATGAAGATCTCCCCACCTTGCTCCCTGCCCTCTGCCCTCCCCTTTTCTTGCTTCACTAGGGCTCATCCTCCTCTTTCTGAGCCTGGCTTCATTTCCACAGCCGCTTTCTCCAGGCTTGAACTCCCAAGTGCCGACACCGGTGCACACGCTTCCTTCTACATTCTTTAAAAGCAGCAACAACCATGATAGTAGCAACAATAATAACGATACTTACCATTCAGCAGCCACTTGCTACACCATGTTAAGCACTGTGTTAAGTACCTTATAAGCACGATTTCACGTAATTCCAAACCAGTTCTTGGGGTCTGGTGCTACAAACATTACTCCCACCTTGCTAGTAAGGAAATGAGGATTTGAGAAGCACACTCACTTGGCTGAATTCTCCACGGCAGTGACTGGTAATCTTGAGCTTGGACCGAGGGTGTCTGGCTCCAGAACCCAGGTTCTTTACATCTGTGCATTACTGTTTTAAAGAGTAACATGTGATCTTCAACAGCATTCTTCAAATCTTGGCTTGTGACCCAGAAAGTCATTTTAGTGAGTCATACACTCTTAAAAACAGTCAACACTAGGCTCCAGTTGGGAACCTCAAAGTGCATCATCCATATTAAGGACAAGTATGACTTCTTGACACTTTATTTCAATTCCACACGAACATGTATGCACATACCTGTTTACAGTGTAAATTGTACTTAAGTTTGGTCACAACTGAAAACAGTCTGGGCTATGAGGTCCCTCTGGGAACACGCTGGTTGGGTTTTGTCCTCTCTTTTTCCTATTTTTCCTAATTATGATCATTTTTAACGGTAGTGATTTCTCCTGACTCTGATGGATGCGAAATTGCTTAGCAAATTCTAAAATGTGACACATCAGCAACATCCAGGTTAATTTTTACTCTTGCTGAGTGGTTTTGTTCACGTATCCAGGGGCAGGGGGAGGGGGAGGGGTCATGGGACCGTCATCACAGGCTCCGAGGGAGTTTCTCATCTCACTGCCTGTGGCTGCTGCCACCTGTCAGCCCTCAGGGCACCATTTCCTCCAATGAGAAGCTCCATGCCCAGAGGTTAGTGCTTAGGTGACAGGGATAGAAAAGCTCCTGGTCCTTTGGGAAGCGTTTCCAGGAGGATTTGGCCCTGTCAGCCTTTTTCCAGACATCCGAGGGCTAGCCAGGGCTGGAGCAAAGGTGCCCATCCCAGCAGCTGGCTCTCAGCTCCCTGGGGAGACTGGGGCAGAGTCCGCTGGCTCACCACCCCTCCAAGTTCCCTTTCCACTGCCCCTCAGGCCAGGCCTTTGCTCAGCTGTCCTTTCACAGGTCAGAGAAGAGATTTGGGACTTGATTCCCCACAGCAATCTCTACCATCAGTGCAAGAGTCACAACAATCCTATAGGTTTACGTGGGGTCTTGCTTCTAACAAGCTCAAAGCAATTTCTTGAATGTTGGGCTCATTTCTTCCAAGGTCTTTGTGGAAGGTGTGGTTTCCCTGCCAGCTTTTGACACCTGGGTAACATGAAAGGACGATGATTTGGAAGTTCCGGCCTTGATAACCAGTTGGAGAGTGTGGGCTGGGGTTGGATTTGGCTCAGTTTAGTTTCCCAAACCTTCCCATCTCTGATTTCTGATTCTGATTTCTCAACCGTGTTCCATTATCACCTTCCTAAAAGTCCCTTTTAGACATTTTTCCCTCTTTGCCTTCAACCCACCTGTGAAATGTCAGTACCACAGATACACACACTGCATGTCTGTTTATGTACTGTATGTAACTCTGCTTACACATAAAAAGAGTAAGTTTTTTTCACCCCCCACTCACCCAGGAGCCAATTTTTACCCCCTTGGGTATGCTTCTGCTCCATAGAGAATGCAGGCTCTAGAGAGATGGAGAGGACAGGCTTGGCCTCGCAAGGCCTGGGCTCCGGGTCTGTGCACTAGTGCAGGGTAGCAACATCACCCTCTCAGGGGTTACTGTAAGGACTAAAGGCCATTCTGCAAGTAAAGCACTTAGCACATGCTTTGCACCAGTGAAACCCTCATAGGTACTATGGCATCATTACTAGTGATGATCATGAGTGAATGTGTCCTGGGGAATTATTGTCTGATGGCATTTAGAGCTCTTCATAAACTCAGTGACTTAGCTCTCATGGCAACCCTGTGAGGCAGGGACTGCCATTATCATCTTACAGAGAAGAAAACTGAGGTGCAGACATGTTGATTTATCCAAGGTCACATAGCTGGTGAGTGACAGAGCCAGCATTTGATTCCAGAGCATCTGGCCCCTGAGCCTACTCTTAACTGTGAGACCATGTACATTAGTCGTGTAAGTACAATGCTAGTGGAAACGTTAGGATGAATACTTTAACTTCTTCAACAATGGCAAGTGGCCTCACCGGTGCGTTGGCTTCAAATGGTTCTGGCCCCTATGGTCCTCTCAGGACTTGAAATGAACTTTCCTGATTCTTTCTTTGCAAGCAGAGCTGCCTAAATTTGCTGATAAGGATTAGTTATTTGAGTTCCCACTTGGCAGCCAACTCAGGGGAACCACTCAGGCATCCCCTCTGACCACTCTTCCCACTTTGGAATGAAGATGGCACCGAGTGTGGGCCGCTGCTGTGGAGATGTGTGTTGCTATGGCAGCAGCTCCTGCCTCCTTCCTACCCTCTCAGAGGTGCTCTGACACAGGCAGCAGTTTCCATGGTAACAAGCTGAGTGGAGGGTCCATGAAGAAAGGACTGTGTGTTCTGACATGAGGTGATGGAAAATGAATCCTGGGCATTTGGAAGGCTACCCTGCCACATGGCCAAGGCAAATGGCATCATCACTGCAGGAATGGTCCCAGCAAGTGGAGTATTAGAGACATCAGAGTTTCTTAGCTTATTCTCCCCCAAAAGTTCACCTTTTGTCTTTTGTCTTTTGTCTTTTTTTTTGTAAGGACAATTTAAGACTTCAGAAAATAAAATGAAGAGGAGGCAACTTTAGTTAGAGTGTATAATTCAGGGGTGTATAATTCAATTACTATGCATGCAATAGATTCAGAAATAAACTTTTAAACATGGTTCCAAGCCCCTGGGAGAAGTTTCAGAGGATGAAAGGACCGATGCTCTGTCCTATTTGAAACTGTTCAATGTCCAGTTGAAAACCCTTCCTGCAGACTGCCAGCCCACAGCTGTTATGCCCCTTCAGAGCCCACGCTTTTTCTGCTGCCAGGAAGGCTGGGCTGCTCTGCTCTCCTCCCCAGGGCCATGGCTGGCTGCACCCTGGGATCTGGTCCCACACATCAACACTCTGCCCTTTGCAGGCTTTCAAGGTAACAGGAGGTGTGGGAGGAAAGTCCAGTATTGTAAGCAGAGGCTCAGCAAGGAGAGACCACGTGACAGTGGCAAAGGATTTGCATCTCTTGCTGTGTCAGCCTATGGGATAAGGGAGGGGACGAGCTGGCTACTGCTGATTGAGAGCTTACTACATGCTAGGCTTCATTCTAAACAATTGACACCTATTGATGCATTTAATTTTGTCAGCAACCTGATGAGATAAATACTATTATCCCCATTTTACAGATGAGGAAGTAAGCACTGAGAGCTTGAGAAGATTACTCAGGGTCTCACACATAGTAAATAGTAGAGCTGGCATTCAGATCACACATCAGGATGCTAGATTTGGGCTGTAGCTGTCTAAAGAAGCCAAATGAGTGTAATCAGAGAAGGCTGGGGAGAAGGTGAGCTTGCTGCCAGAAGAGGTTTGTTAGTGTGGTTGTCCAGTTTGGGTCCGATGTCAACACCCAAACTGATTATTGAATCATAATGTTTTATTCACATTGGCCAAACCTGGCTCATGTGCCCAAATTTGGCACCATGTAATGGTGGGAAGAAGCTAAGCGTTGGTAAGGAAAGTCCCCAAATGAAACCCAGGGGCCATGAGCAGAAGAGGGGGTGGGTGCTGGAGAGGAAAAACGCCGCTATTCTTAACCCTCCCCTCTGGGATATGCAGAGAAACAGCGACCAGCCACTCAGCCAAATCCTGCACCACTTCGAGAGCCCAGCTTTATAAGGCATGGATGTGACTCAGTCTCTCCTCTCCCCAAGGGGGAAGCAGCCAGCCAGTGGCAGCTGTGCCAAACTGGTCGCAGCCGGGTCCCCGTCTGCACCACTGGGTGGGACACATGGCTGTTTTGATACCTGCTTTCCTCCTGAACCGCCCTCGCACTGCCGCATTCCCTCCGCTCTCCGTGTCTCTTGTCCACTTCTCCTCACAGTCGCCTTACTCAGGCTCTTTCATCAGAAGGGCTTCAAATCTTTCATCTTCCCGGTCTGCCCACCCTTCTCCCGGCATTTTCCCACCGTCACTAAAAACCAAAGCCCCGCATCTCCACCACTTTCTGTGCTCTCCTTACGGCCCCAGCCCAGGTACATAAGAGCCCAGAGGCTTTTCTGGGCAGATCTTTGAGCATCTTGAAGCATGTGATTCAGGGAACTGAGAGTCAGGAAGGCAAAGCATATCTCATTCAGTTTTTTTGTCGCAGAGGGATGGCAGCTTCAGAGAGGTCTCTGATGCCAGACCTCTTTCCTCTCACACCTCTGACTCTAAGCCTAGAGGAAGAGCTCAGTGCTTCCCTCCATAGGTATTTACTTCATCCCTCATGGACCCACCCTTTTCTGAATTTCCATGTAATCTCATGGGTACTTTGGCTTCTAGGACCTATCTCCCTCTGTGGCTCCTAGAGTCCTAAGAAAATAGAAATTCAGGCACATTTGCTTGGCTGCAGAATTTTTAGAGATTTCATTGCCTACAGTATCCTACATTTCAGGGGAATTAGAGAGCGTTCAGATAGAAAGATGGCTCTGAAAAGCCACATGACAGGCAGGGACTATGACGGACTCATGTCTCCCCTTCAGATTCTCATGTTGAAGCCCTGACCCTCAATGGGATGGTATTTGGAGGCTGTGCCTTTAAGAGGCCATTAGGTTTAGATGAGTGCGTGAGGGTGGTGCTGTCACGATGTGATTATCTCCTCTTACAAGAAGACTAGGAGACAGAGCTCCTTCTCTCTCCATGAGCACTTACCGAGGAAAGGCCATGTGAGCACACAGCCAGAATGCGGCCGTCTACAAACCAGGACCTTGAACTTCCCGGCCTCCAGGACCGGAAGAAATAAGTTTCTGGTGTTTACACCTCCCAGTGTGTGGTAGTCTGTGACAGCAGCCTGAGCAGGCTGAGACAGGGATGCTAATAGCAGAAGCCAGCTTTGCTCCTTTGTTCAGAGAGCTCGAGGACACCCTGCCAAACTTCCTGGCGCTCACTGACCAACTTCCAAAGCTTAAATTCTTGATTTCATGTATCAGGTAAGGGAGAAATGTAAATTCACTACTTTTCCACATGAGGTGGTCATTAGTACTGTTCAGAAAACATTTCTGTTCTCCTGACACAATGCAGGATTGCATGGCACTGCCCCCTTAGAGTTAGGTGTGCACCTGAGACACTCTTTGGGCAACAAAATGTGTCTGGCCTCTTCAGGGGAAGGCTGTGAGGGCCAGTGTGTGATTGATCATGTTCCCTCCTCCTCCCTTGTCCTCTGCCATGAGAACCAGCATTAAGAAGCAGGCTACTCCATCAGCCTCAGTCCTGGGGTCAGGAAACATGATGAGACCACCTCCCCTCCTATCTGCTATGGATGTGTGCCAGGAGTACCGTGTAAGTCTCTGCTCTGACGGAGCAGCCCGCTCCAGTCCATCCTGACTGATGGTCAAGTCCTTTTATGGAGGGGCTGTAAGTGGATCAAGGCCTGAAGGCACATTTGTTTAATGGATATTTCCCACTCCATTAGCCTAAAAGATTCTCTCCTCCACCCACCAACCCTTCCTATGGCTCCATCCTTACCTTCCAGGTCTCAGCTCAAACATCACCAGGGGACTTCCTTGTCACCAAGCTCCTCCCAGTCACGTCACGCCTTCATCCTTCATCCATCATATCACTTGTCAAAGGCTGATATAATCCTGGTTATTTGCTTCCCCACCAGAATAAAAGCTCCCAGAAGGCAAGGACTTTTTCTTGTGTACCACTGTATCCTCGGTCCTTAGAACCCTGCCTGGCACCTCCCACTTCAATATAGCTCTTTGAATGAAAGAGTAATTGGATGGGAAAGGAAGCAACAAAGAAAAACCTTCATGTATACACATGTCCTTCAGAGTCATTTCAGCTTACGATGCATCTTAGAAGCGAATGGGGGCTTGGCAAAGTTTGAAGCTCTTCTCCATCCTTCAGACTCACTCTTAGTACTAACATGTGTGCTAATTAGAACACCTCATGAGAATATCTCAGTAGCAGCTCATTGCCCCAGCTCTTCCCTGGGGAACTCACGCCTCCCACATCATCCTCTCTGAACCACTGCCTCATCCTCCAGTTGCCTTGTCATTTGCTTCACTTGGGCAACCACGACTCTCCACTGCTTCAGCTTACCTGTCATGTGGAGAAGCCCTCAGACCAGGAGCCCCCAAGGACAGGGGCTGAAACTTTATACCCGTGTTTCCCGGGGCTCCAGCATCTCCAGTCATACGGGAGGAGTTTAGGAGATGCTGACAGAGAGGATGAACTGTCTTCAGTTGTCTGTGATTATATCCCACATGTTAGTCTGGTCACTCCGGGAAGACAAGAGCAAGGAGGCTGGAGGTCACGACTTTGTTTCTCCTTGTGTCTTTTTTGTGTCAAGCATGTAGTAAATGTTCAATAAATATTGACTGATTTTTTTTTCCTTTCTCAGGACCCACTGTGTTTTGTCTTTCTCCCTCTACATGGAGACAGATGTTCACAGAAATAGCTGGTAAGCTTGCTGTAAACTCCATCATCAGGGTCTCTGGGCTTCTAGAGGAAGACTAAGTTGGGGAGGGAGGCCACTGCCACAGGTGAATAAATACAGTGGCTTTATTTCCAAAACGTCTAAACCCCACCTTACAACACTCTGTCTGCGTGAAGAGTTTTGTGTCGCGTTCAGGCACATGAGGTAATTTTGGAGTTGCAGTCCAGGCGCCCAATAAACATTAGCCAGATGAGTAAAGGAATGAATGGCAAAAACTAAGATGAGCTGCAAAATTAAAAGCTTCTGTCTCAGATGTAAATAACATAAGAAAATCAATTCTACCTGGAAAGAAATCTCATTTTCTAAAACTCTTCTGTAACATCAAAACTATTTTTTTTTAATGACTCTTCAAAAGCAGTCTAGTTTTATTTTTTGGGGGGTGGGGGGGAAGTGGTAAGTAATTAGGCTTATTTATTTATTTATCTATCTATCTATCTATCTATCTATTTAATGGTGGTACTAGGGATTGAACCCAGGACCTTACGCATACTAGGCATGTGCTCTACCACTGAGCTCTACCCTAAAAATTATTCTTCAAAGGAACTCTGAAACAATCCGAGATTGATCTGAGATCTTGCTGGGAAGCCCTTAGAAGTTTCCATAAGATGCCAGAAAGGTCCCGGCCACTTCTATCATGATAGTACAGTCATGCCCTCAACGGTGACCCACAGATGGGTGCCTGGGGTCAGTAGCCACCCTGCATCAGAGCTTTCCTCACAGGTGAGTGCCTCCATGCTCTGCACAGTGTGGACCCGGGGCCACAGGAGCATCTCTTGTCCGGTATAATTCCTGCTCTAATTGAGTTGGGAAGAGAAACCTGTAAATAAATAGCAGTTGTGAAGTTTGACATTCTATCATAGGGGAAAGCAAAGTAGAGTGGACACCATGGGGGAAATGGCTAACTGCCTGTTTACAGTCAAGGAAGGCTTTGTAAGGGATGCTTAACCTTGAGTGACGACTAGAAGAGGACAGTCCAGCTCATGGAGACATGGCTGCAAAAATGGAGGTGTGTGGAACAGCGTGGTGCCTTGGAGCCTTTCTGGGAACAGCAGGTGTTCAGCACTGCTGGGAAATGGGGTAATTCCATGCTGCCTTCAATCTGCTTTTCATCAAGTTTTTATAGTCTCTCCAGCACACACATACACACAGAAATGAGCACAAAAGCACACACATGCACAGATGTGAGTGCACAAGCACACTTGTTGGCATTGATGTATAACACACTTTGTGTGCTTCTCATTGCCCACCAACGTCTGTTCTGAAGGCTTAGACTCACCTACAAATGTGGGCACACACAAGGCTGGCGTGTGTTCCTCCAGTAACTGTGTAACCAAAGGAAACAGAGTTGGATCTTGGTCCGGAGAAATATTGGGGAATATCTCAACAAATAGAGCAGACATATAATTCCTTGAATAATTTGGGGGGTTTTGTTGTTGTTGTGTTAAATTTAACAATCTGCTCTCCTCCGCATCTTTGTGTTGTATCAAGTATTGTAGCAACGTCAGCTGCCAATCTCAGACCTTCCCAGCTACCTAGAAGACAGACAGGAGCCAACTCCATCATCCCCTTCTTGGATCTAGTGATTATAAGAACTGTCATAGCACCCACTTTACCTGACCAATAATCAGGGGTCATTTTGAATGACAGCTTTACAATTTTTCATATAAACTCACACCCTTGAAAATGGTATCGATTGTCAATATAACAGAATCTATTTGTATGTCACCTCAGTATCAAAATGCATAGTCAGAACTTCTTTTCCTCAGCCTCATTCTGGTAGGCTAGCTCCACGCTGGCAAAATCTAGACATGGTAAGTGGGGAGATGGCAGGGGGACCCCACCAGCTGGGAGCCCTCTCGGTTGATAGGCCCTTTGTTCCTGCTCTCTGCTATCATTTTAGAGGTAATAATGCTTGCCTTGTTTAAATACCAGGCAATTACTTTTGTTTTCAGCAAACTCATGAGCAGAAAAGAGAATCACCATGGCCTGGAGAGAAGGCAGCAAGTCAAACATCAGGACTTAAGCCTAGTGGCAGGCCACAAACAGAGACAGTGCCACACCACCAGCGGCCTCCCAACTGCCCCCGGTCACTGGACACCTGCTGTGTTCTCCATCCCCTCTAAGATGCCCAACTGGACTGCAAGGACCTACTGAAAATTTATGTTCTAACTAAATTACAGACTTCTTCCCTTGAAAGTTAACTGAGTAGGGTTTGTTATCTGGTGACTAAACCATTATCACCTGTTACTCCCTAGAAATGAGAGGCCTCTGAGGGATGGAGAGAAGGTCCAGGGGTCAGAGAGTGCCTGGATGGGCTGCAGGGAAGTAAACTAGGATGGTCATAGGAGGGCAATGCCAACGGAGTTATGGGCTGAAGTGCCTGAGACATTCCTTGTCCATTTCATAACTTTGCTCATTTCCAGGATTTTATTAAAAAGCAGAAGATGGATTTCTGTCAATTTTTCTGAGCCTTCAGAAACTTCTTCCAGAGCAATTGGCTCGTCTGAAAAGGTGAATCACATTCTCCCAGAAGTAGTTACAGATGAACTCCAATGTATGTAGGTGTCCTTGAAATAGAAAAAAAAAAGAAAAAGAAAAAGAAGAAGAGGAGCAAGGCTGGGGTAGGGGCTGGTCACAGCACCGAGAGGAGTGCCAAGCAAACTTGACACCAGCGGGACAGTTGGTTCCGGCAGAGAGAGCCGGTGGTTCTACCACAGCATCCCAGCCCGGATGCTCAAAGGGAACTGCTGGCATTTTTTTTCACGCCGCACGCTCAAGATTCTCGCCTTCCCTCGAAGTCCAGCAGCCAGCGTTTGCAGGATGGTGATTTATTTCAATGCTGCTTTTTTTAATAGCATCTCATATTTGGTCAAATCAAATCATCTTGCTGCTGCCCAGAATGTTAAGAAACAGCACAGGCAGTGAGCTACCTCATCAGGACATTCATACACACACATGTGCGTAGATTTAAAGCCAACGGACTTTAAAAATTTTACTTTGCACTTTAAAACTCCTTCTGCATTTCACTCAGAAATGTGTTTCAGTAGGCAGGTCTATTACCCCCACCCCCATTGCTTCTTCTATGTTTCTTAAGACTCAAAGTCACCTTCTCCACAATATATTTTATAAAAATCGTTTTCACCTCTTGGTGGGGGCAGGGTAGGCGTGGTTTTTCATCTCTACAAGTCAATTCCCTTTCAATGTTTTGAAGATTTTTATATCTTTAATAGCATATTTTGAAGAAGAAAGGGATCTCTCAGTTTGTGGATAAGAACATTATACACACAAATACACACCAAATATTTTGGTGTCTGGAAGACAAAGCTATGTATTTGTGATTGACAGGTCTTTTCAACACAGCAAAGGGAAATCAGCTCGAGTTTTCTGTATTGAAATCCTGTCTTTGTGGATTGCTTCGCCTCCGGCTAAGCCCTTGGAGAGAAGCTCCCCAAAGTGAGACGATGCACTGGCCTATCTCCCTTACCACCCTCGCTCAGCTGACTTGTTCAGGAGACTGTGGCTGGACAGGGGACTAGAGTGTGTCCGTTAGAAGTCACTCCCCGCATCCACACAAAAGGATTTTAAAATTGAGCTGTGATCAAAGCCTCCTTTTCTTGCTCTTTGTGAGACCCAGGTCCAGACTGAAGCGCCCCCCCCCGCCACATGTGTGCACCTTATTAGGTGACTGTTGGTTATCTGTGCTCGTGGACGGTGGCAGCAAGGCTGCGGGAGGACCCCCTGTGGTTTCTACACGGCTTTGGAAGAAATAGAATGAACGTGGTTCTGAGCGAGCCAAGGTATTTTCCAAATTACTTGTTCGAGCTTGGCCTAATAAGACCTCATGTTGTTAAAATGAGGTCACACAAAGCAGGGGTGACCAGCGATGGGACCTAGAGTCAGACTGGGGTGAAGAGTTTCAAGCTCAACCACAAAGCTGATATCAAGAAAAGAACTGATTTTGAGGAGATGTGTTCTGTTCTTCTCAAGGCCATAAAAAAATGGTGGTAAGAGACACACAGCAAAATGTACCTTTCCAGCCATTTTTAAGTGCAGACTTCAGTAGTAATAAGTACATTCACATGGTCGTGCAACCAATCTCCAGAACTCTTTTCATCTTGTAAAGCTGAAACTCTGTACCATTAGCCTTTTAGCCATAAGAAACAGGAGCCACTGGCACCTGCCAAAGCAATGAAGGAAATTTATAGGCTCGAAGGAATCCAAGGAAAGGTGGGGCAGTCAGCCACAGAAAGTCAGGGATGGACCTCGGGACCAGATGGAGGCCAGGCCTCAAATGCAACCAAACTCCTGCATCCCTGCTCCCTTCTACACCTCAGCTTCACTCCCGCTCTTTGCAAAGGGGAGACAGGTAAATGGCTGAGAAAGAGGCTACCAGCAGCTCCACATCAAGTTCACCCACCAGAGAGACACTGGACTTCTGTGGTTCTAATGTACATTCCTAGGGAAGAGGCTTATTGAATCAGGGACCAAAGACTCATTCCTGGACCAATCAGCCGTGGCCAGGAAGGTAGGGACACTATCATTGGCCCAGCTTAGTTCAGTTGCCCTCCTCTGACCAATCAGCTCTGGCTAGAGGAGGGGCATGTAAGATCAAGACAGAGCCCATGGGTAAAGAGCTCAAGGAGTCCCCTGCAGAAAGGGCCAGTGATGCTGGGCAGGTAGAGCAGAGGTATTTACCAGCATGCCGTTTGCTTCCTCTTCCTCCACCAGATGTCCACGTAGCCAGTGAGGCACTGTTTTGCTCCCACCCACTCACTGCGACGAGTCTTTCCAGGAAGCACTCCCTTCTCTAGAGCTTCCTTTTTCACTAGTGACAAGAGATAATGACATAACCATCTGCACGGTATCAGGCACACGTATCCTCTCTCCGTCTCACTCTCTCTCTCACTTTCCAACAAAAGATTATTCAAGTGTGATTCTTCCCAATGGTGTTTTTATATTAAAAAAAAAAAAAAAAAGCTAAAGACCAAAATCTTTTAAAGGCCCGCCACCCCAGATTCACCCCTGATGGAGGAATCCAAGGCACCTGGTCACCTTCTCCCCTGCCCTGAGCAGGCCAGCTCAGCTGACTGCCTATCTGGAACAGCCTTGGAGCTGCTGGCAAGGAGACGGAGGTTTTCTCCTCATTCTTGTTCTTATCCTAATTCCCCAGTTTCGTGACATTTAACCAGGCGGGCTCCATCTGTGTTATTATATTGATCAGATTATCTTGCCTTTAAAGAATTGTCTCGGCATTTGGGCTGAGCAGATTTACAGGCAGGCAAACACTTCTTTTCCACAGCATATTATCTGAAGAGCAAAACTCAACTATGTCCTGAAAGGTTTACACCCCAGGTTGGCCAGGGCCATAAATCCACTGCAGCAGTGTCCTCACAGGGGTCCCCAGAGAAATTTACATGGTGTCCACATAAAGCTCTATTTAAACTAACAGCACTGGGCCAGTTCTGTCTCCCATGTATTTAAAAGCTCTATCTGGATTTCCAAAGACATCTTGGGGTCTGCTGCTCAAAGTCTGAGTCTAAGGCTACTGAACACCATTCACAACTTTGAATAAAGTCAGAGAAAGGTTTTTAAGTGCTTCTGCTATATTTCTGATCATAAGATATTTCTGCCTTGAATCATAACATTGAGAATCAGAGTTTTCTTTATTAATCAGGCTTGCTAATAGCCAGGATAAAGGGAAAGTTACTTATTGAGCACCTTCTGTGTGCTCACAGTGCATAAGATTGTGCTTAGAAATGCATGATCTGTGATCTCCAACCTCAGGAGACTCACAGTCCACCACAGGGGAGCTGTGTCCATTTTCCTTTATGCTACTCAAGGAAACTTGATTTCCTTTGAAGAACAACCCTTCCTCCACTCTCAGATTGTGTTGATTCTTAGCACTGCCCCTTCTTAAAGGTCATAGATGGTCACCTGACTCAAGGCCAAACATTCAGACTGTTTCATTCCTCTGACTGATTCATAAAAGGGCATATGACTCCAGAATGGCCCATCACACTCATTTCTGAGACTTTTATTCAAATTATGGGGGAAAAGCCTTTCTGTTTGTTCTTTAGCTGGTAAGATGGTGGTCTAGAGCATCTGGTGGTTATAGGCATCCCCATTTTACAGATGAGGGAACCAGACCACAGAGAAGGTAAGAAAATTGTGTAAGGTTATAGAGTCAGTTTGAGGACAAGCTGGAATCCAAATTCAGACAGCCTGCTTCTAGAATCCATGCTCTGCAAGGGTGCCTCGCATACAGTCCAGATGGCTCTCATTCCCTGCCAACAAGGAACTCCTTACACTCCCCATGTTTCCTTCTTCCAGGAGCAGGCCCCTTCCAGAACATTCTTCCATAAGCAATGATCCCTGGCTTTGTTTCATACTGTGGGTTTGTAGGGCTGATCTCTGGGTGAAGAACCCAAGGACCAAAAAGACAGGAGCAAGATACGGCAAATAGCCCACCAGAGTCTAGAAAAGGGATCCTTAACCTGCCTTGGGCCTCTGGCCCTTTGAGAAATGTGATTCCCCAAAATAGTTTGTATACATTTGAAGGGTTGTACGTGACAATGTTCTGATTGCAAGTGACAGAATCATCCTGGTTCAAAAGAGGGGAGTACTGGTTCATGCTGCTCTGTTAAGAGCAAGGGAGTGGCCAGGTTAAGGGACAACTGGAACCAAGGATAAGACTTTTGTTTTTTGTTTTTTATCTTTTTTCTTGGCCTCCTTCTCTGTGTTAGTTTCATTCTTTCTGATCTGTGGTAAACAACATGGTTGAAATTGAGTCCCCTTTCATATTGAAAAGCCACATTTTTACTTCAGCTCCAGTTCAAAATTATCCCAGGGAAGAACTCCAAATGGCCCTGGGGTGTGGACCCACCCCTATAGCCATGGAAGCAGAGAACTGGGGTCAGCCTTGGTTATTAATGCAGGATAAAGGGCAATATACTCAGAAAGAGGATGTGGGGCAGACAGAACGAAGAAGACCTCAATAAAGAACCCAGTGGAGCACTGGGTCTAAAGCTATGTCTGAAAAATAGAGAACTGAGGATCTTATATGAGTAATTCAGAGAAACACTTACCCCAGGTCCAGTTATCTAAATCATTCAAGGGAAATTCTTTGACCAAGATTACCCAGAATGTGGCCTCCAAATTTTTCCTTCTTTGCCAAAGAACTTATAGCACAGTGAAAATTACTTTAGAAAACAAAAAGAAGATATAGATTTCCTACTGGAAAACATAGTGTTCTGTGAGCTTGAAGCTTCTTGTTTCTGCATCTTAAAAGAGAAATAAGATACATTAGATCAGATTGGTCTTGTCTAGGATGTCTGTATCCAATATTAATTGTGCAAAATCCTTAGGAAATACTCAAGTGGGCTTTTAATTTTTTTAATTTAATTTTATTTTATTATATTATTTGCAGGTGTACAGCACAGTCATTCAATGTTTTTTATAGATTATACTTCATTTAAAGTTATTATAAAATATTGGCTACATTCCCTGTGCTGTATAATATATCCTTGTTCCTTATTTATTTTATATGTAGTAGTTTGTAACTCTTAATCCCCTGTCCCTATCTTACTCCTCCCCACTTCTGTCTCCCCAGTGGTAACCAGTAGTTTGTTCTCTATATCTGAAAGTCTGCTTCTTTTTAGTTATATTAGTTTGTTTCTTTTATTTTTAGATTTCACATGTAAGTGATAATATATAGTATCTGGCTTTCTCTGTCTGACTTATTTCACTAAGCATAATACCCTCAAGGTCTATCCATGTTGTTGCCAATGGCAAAATTTCATTCTTTTTTATGGCTGAGTAATATTCTGTCATGTATATATACTACATCTTCTTTATCCATTAATCTGCTGCCCAACTTCTATCTTGACTATGGTAAATAATGCTGCTATGAACATTGGGGTGCATGTATCTTTTTCAATTGATGTTTTTGTTTTCTTCAGATATATATCCAGGAGTCGAAATGCTGGATCATATGGTGGTTCTATTTTTAGTTTTTTGAGGAACCTTCATACTGTTTTCCATTGTTGGTTGTTCTCACAAATGGTGTACTAGGGTTCCCTTTCTCCACATTCTTGTCAAAATTAGCCATTTGTGGTCTTTTTGATGATAGCCATTCTGACAGGTGTGAAGTGATGTCCCACTGTGGTTTTGAATTGCATTTCTCTGATGATTAGTGATGTTGAGCATCTTTTCATGTGACTGTTGGCTATCTGTGTATCTCCTTTGGAAAAATGTCTATTCAGGTCCTCTGCTCATTTTTGTCAGGTTGTTTGTTTTTTTGTTATTGAGTTGTATGAGCTGTTTACATATTTTGGATATTAACCACTTATTGGTCATATCATTTGCAAATATTTTCTCTCATTCTGTACGCTACCTTTTAATTTTGTCAGTGGTTTCCTTTGCTGTGCAAAAGCTTTTAAGTTTAATTGGGTCCCATTTGTTTATTTTTGCTTTAGTTATTTTGCCTTAGGAGAGAGATCCATGCTATGATTTATGCCAAAGAATGTTCTGCTTATATTCTTTTCTAGGAGTTTTATTTTTTCAGGTCTTATATTTAGGTCTTTAACCATTTTTGAGGTTTTTTTTGTATATGGTGTGAAGAAATGTTCTAATCTCATTGTTTTACATGTTACTGTCCAGTTTTCTTAGCACTGTTTTTTGAAGAGACTGACTTTACTGCCATTGTATATTCTTGCCTCCTTTGCTGTAGAATGACTGTAGATACATGGGCTTATTTCTGAGATGTTCATCCTTTTCCATTGATCTATGTGTTTGTTTTTGTGCCAGTACCATCCTGTTTTGATTACTGTGCCTTTGTACTATAGTCTGAAGTCAGAGAGCATGATACTTCCAGCTTTGTTCTTTTTTTCAAGATTATTTTGGCTATGTGGAGCCTTTTGTAGTTCCACATAAGTTTTATATTGTTTTTTATAGTTCTGTGAACAACATCACAGGTATTTTGATAGGGATTGCATTTAACCTGTTGATTGATTTGGATAGTATGGACACTTTACCAATATTAATTCTTCCAATCCATGAACATAGAACATCTTTCCATTTGTTTGCATTTTTTTTTCATTTTTTTAATCTGCATCTTGTAGTTTTCCAAGTATATGTCTTTTACCTCCTTACTCAGATTTATTTCTGGGTTTTTTTTTTTTTTGATGAGATTGTAAAGGGGATAGTTTCCTTAATTACTCTTTATGACAGTTTGTTATTAGTGTTTACAAATGCAACAGAATTCTGTGTATTGATTTAATATCCTGCAACTTTACCAAATTCATTTATGAGCTCTAGTAGTTTTTTGGTGGTGTCTTTAAGATTTTATATGTATAGTATGTTGTCATCTGAAAACAGTGACAATTTTACTTCTTCCTTTCCTATTTGAATTCCTTATATTATTTCATTCTCTTGTCTGATTGCTGTGGCTAGAACTTCCAATACTATGTTGAATAAAAGTGGCAAGAGTGGGCATCCTTGTCTTATTCCTGATGTTACAGGAAATGCTTTCAGCTTCTCACCATTGAGTATAAAATTATTATAAATGCCCTTTATTATGTTGAGATATGTCCTCTCTATACCCAGTTTGTGCCTATAAATAGATGTTGAGAACTTTGTGAAAAGCTTTTTCTGCATCTATTAAGATGATCACATGATTTTTATTCTTCAGTTTGTTACAATGGAGTATCACACTGATTGCTTTGTGGATATTGAACTAGCCTTGCATTTCTGGGATAAATCCCACTTGATCAGGGTGTATGATACTTTTATTATATTGTTGAATTCAGTTTGCTAATATTTTGTTAAGAAGTTCTGCATCTATGTTCATCAGTGACATTGATTGGCTCATAATTTCTTTTTTTGCGATATCTTTTTCTGGTTTTGGTAGGTGATGCTGGCCTTGTAGCATTCTGTCTCTGCAATTTTTTGGAATAGTTTGAGAAGGGTAAGTGTCAACTCTTCTTTAAATGTTTGGTAGAATTCATCTGTGAAGCCATCAGGACCTCAACTTTTGTTTCTTGGGAGGTTTTTTGTTGTTGTTACTAATTTAATTTCATTTGGTATATTCATATTTTTTATTTGTTCCTGATTTAGTCTTGGGAGAAAGAATCTATGTTTCTAGGAATTTGTCCATTTCTTCTAGGTTGTCAATTTTATTGGCATATAATTGTTCATAGTAATTTCTTATGATCCTTTCTATTTCTGTGGTGTTGGTTGTAAGTTCTCTTTTTTCATTTCTGATTTTATTGATTTGGGCATTCTGTTTTTTTCTTCAGATTGGATAAAGATTTATCCATTATTTAAAATATATTCAAAGAACTAGTTCTTAATTCCATCAATCTTTCTATGTTTGTTTTAGTCTCTACTTCATTATTTCTGAACTTTATAATTTTTTCCTTCTACTAGTTTTGGATTTTGTTTGTTTTTTCTTTTCTAGTTGCTTTAGGTGTAAGATAGGTTGTTTATTTCTGATTTTTATTGTTTTCTGAAGTATGCTTATATTGCTATAAACCTCTCCCTTAGAACTGCAGTTGCTGCATCCCATAGATTTTGAATTGTTGTGTTTTTATTTTTATTTGTCTCCAAGTTTTTTTTTTTAATTTCTTAGTTGATTTTTTCAGTGACCCCCTGGTTGTAGCATATTGTTTAGCCTCATGTGTTTGTGTTTTTGTGGGGTTTCTTTTTTCTTGTAGTTGATTTATTGTCTCGTTTTGTTGTGTTTGGAAAAGATACTTGATATAATTTCAATTTTCTTAAATATACTAAGACTTGTTTTATGGCCTAGCATGTAATCTATCCTGGAAAATGTTCTTTGTGTACTTGAAAAGAATGTGTATTCTGCTGCTTTAGGATGAAATGTTCTATGTATATTCATTAAGTCAATCTGATCTGATGTGTCATTTAAGGCCAGTATTTCCTTACTGACTTTCTGTCTGGGTGATCTATCCATTGATGTAAGTAACATATATAATTATTTTAAGTTGCTAATCTCAAGCTCAAATGCATTTTAGCAAGCCTGCATATTTACTCCATCCCCCCTCCATGTTTTTGACATCATATTTCATATCTTATTTCAATACTTATTATGGATATAGGTGATTTTACTACTTTGTCTTTTAACTTTTCCACTAGCTTCACATGTGGTTGATTTACTACCTTTACTGTATATTTGCCTTTACCAATGAGATTTTTCCTTTTGTAATGTTTGTGTTTCTAACTGTGGCCTCAAGAGGGCTTTTAAAGATATGCTCATCTCCAGTTTAAGCCCCTTTCAGTCTGCCCTCTGCACTGATGCCAAGCTAATTTGCCTAAAACACTCCTGTATTATGATTCTCCATAAATTACTATTGCTTAAAGCTACACAAATGGAGTGTAAACCAATCACATCTCCAATAATTCCATCTTGGGTTGCCTTCTTAATCCTGCAAAGCTAATTTTCACTCCTGATGTCCTCATCTCCTCCTTTCAACTTATCCCAAACCTCCCTCATTCTTTAAAGTTTAGTTTGATTTCCACTTTTGTAGAGAAGTGTACCAAGTATTATAGGATGTACCAGTCAAATGTGTGCCTTTTGTTATTTAATTCATTGCTAACTTTTCCCTGTTCTGCTCTGCATGCAGGGAGCTGAGCCCCCCTGCAAACTCTGTTTCTAAAGCTCCCTTGTCAATGGCTTCTAGGTAGACTCATCCAATAGGAGGTGAGACATTGTTGAGGAGTGGTATATCTGGTAGTGACTAGCCTCCTCCATGGTCAGCCCTGGCTTCTGCTATTTCTAATCTCTGGGCTGCCTCACCAACCCTGTTTGATTAAACACCTTTGTACCTTTTTAATGAGTCCTCCATATTAAAGTCTCTTCGTTTGGACACCTGGTATGGATATATTTTTCCTGACTAGATCTTTTCTAAAACATAGTACCATCTCTTTAATCTCTCTTCTTTGATTTCACAAATAGATACTCTATATATTGCTTGTTTCAATAATATTCTCAATCTTCAAAAAGTAGTATAGTTTGAACTATTTCAAGTAGCACAAAATAATAAACAGGGAAGAGTTGATTTTTCATTCTAGATTTCTAGTCCTTTGTTTAAAGTACACCATAGTTAGAGCATTATGGCAGTCTAGGATGTTCCAGGCCCCCCATCCCCCACAGAAACAGTGAATTAACAACAAACATGGACCATAATAACTTTGTGAGAACTCTAAAGACAACTGAGAATCTACAGCACCCAGGCCAATGTAAAACCAAGAAAGAATTCCAGGGAAAGAGGTACAAAAATGTGTGGAATTTTGCATAACCATTCTTTCCCTTTCCTCTACACAGCTTAGCAAGGCACCCTCCCCTGCCCCCAGTATCAGGGGTTTTTCTTTGGGTCTGAAACAAAAGACAGGACTGTGCATCCAACATTCTGATTTGCCTGGGGGCTGCCTGAGAGACTAGTTTCTATTTGGCCTGTCTTGGGATACTGATGAGACTGGTGCCAGAGTTTGGAAGCTGCTGAAAAAATAAGCAAGTATTATAGGGCATTATAGCTGCAGTTCTTCAGGCAGACATCAAGAGGAACAAAAGATTACAAAAGGCTTGAAAGGTCCTATAGCCTGTAGCCAGGCTGATTGTGAAGTTCTTTCCCTAAAGAAAGCCAGTCCATAAAGACTGGGAGAGGTGGCTGCATATTCAAATGCCCAAATCTCAAGAAAGGTCACAAGGCATACAAAGAAACAGAGAGATACAGCTCAAACAAAAGAAACAAATAAAACTCCAGAAACAGACCCTAAAGAAATGAAGATCCATAAGCTGCCTGTCACAGAATTTAAAATGACTGTTGTAAAGATGCTCAATGAACTGAAAAATAAAACAAATATATACCTAAATGAAATAAGAAAACCAATGTATAAATAAAATGAGAATATCAGCAAAGAGATAGAAACTATTAAGAAGAACCAAATAGAAATTATGGAGCTGAAAATTACAATAACTGAATTGAAATTTTTACTAGAGAGGTTCAATAACACACTTGGTAAGCAGAAGAAAGAATCTGCAAACTTGAAGACAGGTCACTGAAAATCAAAAAGAACAAAGAAAAGTGAAGAGAGCCTAAGGGATTTATGAGATACTAGAAAGTACAAAATATATATTCATTATGCCATAAAGTAGATCAATGTATACATTATGGAATCTCAGAAGCAGAAGAGAGAAAAGGGCAGAAAGCTTGTTTGAAGAAACAATGGCTGAAAACTCCTCAAGTATGTGGAAAGAAATGACATACATTTTCAAGAAGCTTAAAGAACTCCAACTAGGTTGAAATAAAAAAGACCCAGTTAATGTGTTACATTATAACCAAACTGTCAATAGTCAACAACAAAGAGAGAATCTTTTTAAATTGGAGTATAGTTGATTTACAATATTGTGTTAGATTCAAGTGTGCAATGAAGTGATTCATATATATATATATATATATATATATATATATATATATATATCTGTATATATCTGTATATATATATATACACCAATCTGGTATATATACCAGATCATTTCCATTTTAGGTTATTACAAAATGTTGAATACAGTTCCCTGTGCTGTACAGTAAATGCTTGTTGTTTATTTTATATATAATAGTGTTTATATGTTAATTCCACACTCTAATTTATGCCTCCCCCTCCTTTCCCCTTTGGTAATCATAAATTCATTTTCTATGTCTGTGATTCAGTTTCTGTTTTGTAAATAAATTTATTTGTATTTTTTTTTAGATTCCATATGCAAGTGACCATATAGTTGTCCTTCCCTGTCTGACTTACTTCACTTAGTATGATAATCCCTAGGTCCATCCATGCTGCTGCAAATGGCATTATTTCATCCTTTTTTATGGCCAAGTTATTTATATATATATATATATATTCCACATCTTATTTATTAATTCTTCTGTTGATGGACACTTAGGTTGCTACCATGTCATGGCTATTGTAAATAATGCTGCTATGAACATTGAGTTGCATGCATCTTTTCAAATTAGAGCTTATGTCTTTTCTGGGTATATGACCAAGAGCGGGATTGCTGGATCATATGATAACTCTATTTTTAGTTTTTTAAGTAACCTCCATACTGTTCTCCACAGTGGCTGTGCCAAGTTACATTCTCACCAATGGAGAGTTCCCTTTTCTCAACACCCTCTCCAGCATCTATTGTTTGTAGACTTTGAATGATGGCTATTCTGACAGGTGTGAGTTGATACCTTATTGTTGTTTTGATTTGCATTTCTCAAATAATTAGTAATGTTGAGGATCTTTTCATTTGCCTGTTGGCCATCTATATATCTTCTTTGGATAAATGTCTATTTAGGCCTTCTGCTCATTTTTTATTGGATTATTTTTGGTTTTTGATATTGAGTTGTATGAGCTGTTTTTATACTTTGGAAATTAAGCCCTTGTCAATTGCATTATTTGCAAATATTTTCTCCCATTCCATGGGTTGTCTTCTTCTGTCCCTTTTAATGCTTTTGGCCCACTCTCTAATGACTGCATATTCACAGTATAGGCTACTATATTTGTTTAGTCAATTCTCTATGGGTAGATATTTGAATTGCTTCCAATATTTGCTATCTTCAACAATGCTCTTTATCTTAAATCTGTTGAGGCATATTACTTTCAACCCCGTTTTATTGATGGAGGTTAAGAAAAAACATAAACTGATGTGTTTTTAAGACATTATGAGATTTTTTATTAGTCAAGACCCTAAGGGATGTGTGTTATGCTTTTTAAAATCAAACTTTCTCCACTGTTGATCTACCTCTACAATTCTTGACACTTGGGAATCAATTTTACTACCATATTATTAAAACTAGAGGCAGCAAAATAAATTTTGTTGAACAGCTTTCTTTAAGTTAAAATTTTAATACTAGTGATAAGTGTACAGAATGATTCACCAGATAACTGAGAGCAAACTAAGAGTATTCGGAATAGAAGAAATCTTGCAGATGGTACAAAGACAATTTTGACATTTAATCCAACAGCATAAAACTGAATGAGATCAGAGGGACTTTGAAATTACACTTCCATATGGCTGCTGTTATAGAAAGTCACCAGGGAATGTTATCAAGTTTGCTGAACACTACTTATAATAAAAAATTACTGTCATCCAAGGAAGGAAGAAAAATCATTGATTGCAAAGATTGATACTCCACTGGTGTAATTCAAATGAAATCACTGGCATATTTGTCACACTGTGGAGAATACCATCTCCAGCCTTTTCCCAACAAATTATTAATGGGGGATTGGAGATTATTTGATAAAGACCTGAAAGAGAGCTACTCTGAGCAAAACAAATTTCAGTGACACTCCGAGAAGCAGGTGTGGATGAATAAAACATCGAGGTGGTGGCATACAATGAGGTGTATAGATGATTTTGGACATGCAGCTTGTGTGGACTGATTTCAGTGACACAGCCCATTCTGGGTGAAGAAAAATAAAACAATCATAGATATTTAAAAAAGAGATTTCCTGCTAGGGAATCTCTAAATGATTTTTTTTTTTTTGAAATATGGCATTTCTCTTACAGTGATTCCTGCCTTTGAGATGCAAGCCAGGTCAACGAAGAATTCAAGATAAGAATAGAAATGGTCCTGGTGAAAGTATATTCCACACTTATCTTCTGGGATAAAATTCAATTAGACTCTCCCCTTGGATCAGAAATCACTCTAGGTCTTTATGCTGAGATCCTATCACACCGTAGAACGCCTATCAGGTGGAGGAGCAATCTCAAAGAACTATTAGAAAAACACACTAAAACTCATTTACCAACCAAATTTTTCAATGTCCAGTGCCTTTGGTGGGAGGATTTCTCTGGCTTTTTGAAATCCATGTCATTTTGTCCTTAGTGGATATAAGTTGCCTCTTTTTCTTGCAAAGTTGAATTAGCAGTAATTTATTGGCAGTGTTAATGTGGTTGTGGTACACCTTTAAATTATGGGCCATCACAATGCAGGTACCACCCCAACACTAAGGCAGTCCCATCATCCTCTGTGGCCAAAGTTCCCCACTGTGTAAAGGATGGGTGAGATGGGTGGAATCTAAGGGCTCTTGTGGATTTTATAGTCAACACAAATAAGAGGCTGCATACTGTATAAACATCCACATCCTCTTAAACCCTGAACATGTGAGTAACAAGCTCATTCTTCTGTGTTCACTCTCAGCATTGAAAAAAATCTTAAGATATTTTGGTCAAAGGCCTTAGATTTAGTATCAAAAGACCAGTTAACTAGTTCTTAGCAGTGTTAACATTGTCACATTTCTAAACAGAAATAATAAAAAGTGTGAATAGTAGTTGACCACTCAGTTTCCTGTATACATTATCTCATTTGATCCTTGTAAGACTCTTATGGCCCCATTTCTTTTGCATCAACAACTTAAAACTTTTGTTTGAGGGTAGATTTTTAAGGGCACAATGCAGTATTTTTTATCTATAGGCACAATGTCATACAGCAGATTTCTACAGTTTATGTACATTATACATAACTGAAATTTTATGCCTGTTGATTAGCAATCCCCCATCTCCCCATCCCCACAGTTCTTGGCAATCACCATTCTATTCTTTGCTTCCATGGATTTACTCCCTCTTTATATATGAAGAAACCAAGCTTTTAAGATGTAAGTAATTCAGACCATACAACCAACAAGAGGAGAAGTCAGAGTTTGAGCCCATATTGACTCCAAAGGCCAGTATTTCCATGACACCTCACTACTCATGAAAGGAGGTGGGCTGTTGTAAAAGTACTAATGGCTAACTTTTAGGGGGGAGTTTCTATGTGCCAGAAACTATGCTAAGAACTGCCACATGTCAATTCCATATCAAAAGCTTGTTAAGAAAATGATATAATTGGCTCCATTTTACAGAGGAGGAAACACACTTGTAGAGCTAGAAAATCAGACCTGGGACCCTAATCAGGCAAATTGGATCCTGAAATCCAGTCATGAAACCACTGAACGCGTTGCTTCCTTCCAAAGGTGAAAAGGAAGCAGGTAACATTACCTGTTCCCACAACACTCACGGGCATGGTTATTCACATCAAATTACTCCCCCAGAGAAAACTGGTCTTGCTCTCCCTGACAGTGTCCTAAAGCAATGCAACTTTGGTACTGACCCTGAGGACACAAGGCTCCACTGAGGCTGAAATGCCTGCCTTGGACCACAGCCCCATGGCTTTCCCTTCTGAACACAACACACAGCTGAATTCACTGTACCTCAAGGGGAAAAAAAAAATACAATGAAGTTTGAGAAGTTCTAGGGAACATTAGAAATGGAAACCCAAATGATCACAGATTATTAAAGGAGCCTAGTGTGAGGTTGCCTTGGTGACCAAATCCCGCTACAAGATTTAGGGGACCACCAGAGCCTTGAAAGGATGTCTTATTGTACAATCTCTCCACCTTTTAGGCATGCGCCCCTAGCTGCAGCACTCTCCACACCACTTTGCCACATTCTATTTCTCTCACTCATTTCCAACCTCATTCATTGATGGCTCTGCTATTTGGCTCAAGTCCATCATCCTTTCTCATGGTCCAGTCTATTAGATCAAAGGTTCAAAGTGTTCTCTATATGCCCATGAAATTCTATTATTTAAGCTTGTTCACTCGACAACCCTCCACCAGATCTATTCTCCAACTTCATGGAGATCTCTAGCCATTGACTCTTACCTTTTTTCACCTTCTCCGTCAGTCTCCTCCTCTTCTCTCGATGTCAGCTAGACCCTAAGGCCATAACTACTGCCTAAACTTCCCCTCTCTTCTGTCCTTTCAAAGCACCTACCCCGACTCCAGCCCCAAATGACTGCTTTCTTCATGGCTGCGTCTGGACTGTTGACACCACTGGCGACAATTACACAAGTTGGCTCATTGGTACCACCAGAAACTCGTGGTCACCAGCCTCACCTGTCCAGGAAGCCTGCTGTGTTTTCCTGGTCAGTTCATATTCCTATTATTTTTAACATTTTCTCCTCTTCTTAAATCCCAGATTCCCTTGCCTCTTCACTTACTGTTTACCCTTAAAACCAAACCCACAAATGTTCCTGTACCAGCACTACAGCATCTGTTAATGGGGCTCCATCCAGATATCCTTTACAGGTAGGTGCACACACTCTCCAGCTGCCAGGGGAGTTGGCTGCTAATAGCTGACTCCTACACCCTTCTCTAAATGATTGCCCTTGGATTATGGAAGCCGCCTCACCCAGAGATGCCTGGGAGGTTATGGACCTCACTCCACTTCCAAGAGAGCAACCGATGGCTAACGACTGCCTGATGCAGGGATATCGAGGTTCAGCCTCCTTGCCTCAAAGACAGACAAACTGAGCAGGAGCAGCTCATGCACTAGAGTTCCCTGAGGGGTTGGGCTGAGGCTGGATTTCTGAAACCAAACTTTTGCTTAGCTTTTGCGCTGCAACCTCCTACTTCCTATGCTTCCTTACATGTTTTTCTTGAGAACACTCCCTCAGTAAATCACTTGCACAAAAATCCCCATATTGAGCTCTGCTTGTGGGGAACTTGACATAAGATACCCATTGACTCTCTTTTTCCTCCTTTCCTCCTGCTGGAACTGAGTGACCCCTGCTCTTATTCAAGGTCAATGCCTCCTCCTGTGTTCTGGACCCTGTGCTAGTCTGTCTTCCCAGGAACCCTGCACAATCAATAGTCCTTTCTCTTTTTCTTGGCTGCTTCCCATCAGGACTGAAGCAGGCTCAAGCCTCTCCCATCTTAAAAACAAAGCCTTCCTTCAACCTACCCCCTTTACAGCAACTGCATCCCTCCCTCTCTCTTCTTTTTATGTAATTTTTTTCATGGTTATATTTCTCCTTCCTATGGAGACTATAAAGGGTCCACATTATGGAAAGATTAGAGATTATGGAGAACTCAGGATAAGGCCAGAAGGGAGTCCTTTCGAGCACTCTTGTTATTTTGAGCCTTTCTGGCATATGAGCTGGTGAATGCTGCCCCACATGTTTACATGTATCTCCTCCACTTCCTCACCTCCTACTCTTTTCTTAACCCACTGCAATCTGGTTTCCTCCCCTGCCACTTTGTCTCTGACCTCTGCACTGGTAAATCTCATGGACACCTTTCAGTTCCCATCCTACTTGATTCTTTTCTCTGTCTTTGGTACATTGCGTTTTCTTGGCCTCTCTCTCTCCTTCCCTCTTCTTCTTCTCCTTCTCCTTCTTTTTTTAGTGGAGGTACTGGGGATTGAGCCCAGGACCTTGTGCATGCTAAGCACGTGCTCTACCAATGAGCTGTACCCTCTTACCCCACCTGCTCTTGGCTTCTCTCCCTTTGTGTTCCCCCTGTGTGTCCAGCTGCTCCCTTCTGGCTCTGCATGTGCCCTAAGCAACTACATGCATTTCCAAGGCTTTAATTACCATCTCCATACAATGGATTCCCAAATATTCAGCCCAGGCCTTTCCTCTGATTTCCAGACTCATATATTCAACAGACTTTGCCACATCTCTAAGTGGGTACTTTAAATATGCTTTAAACAGAATATGTCCAGAATCAAATGCATAATTTTTCTACCCAAACTGCTCCAACTCCAATTTGATAGCCTTAAGAAATAGCACCACCACCCACATCATTTCTCAAGTCAATAATTTATGAGTCACCTGTTATTCCTCCCCAACCTTATACTCGATCAGTCACTGAGTCTTATTAATTCAACCTCTTAAATGTCTCTCAGACATACCCCTTTCTACATACTTCCCCACGTCAGGATGCTAGTTTAGCAATCGTTTCTTGTCTAAAGTATTGCTATAATCTCTGTATCTCTCTAATCTCTCTCTCAGTTGGGGGTTAGTTGCAGGAAGTAGAAACCACTTTAGTTTTTACATATAAAGGGATTTAATGTAGGAAGTGAGGTACTTGCTCAGTCCTGGAAGGGCTGGAAGGGTCTGGACTGAGCTTCCAGAAATACCATTGAGAGCAACACAACAGAATGAGCCCAGCAGAGGAACTGCTCCCCTGCCACTGTCAGGAAGGTGGAGATTCAGGGAGCCATCACTGGAAATTCTCACTCTAAGAACATCATGTTAGATGTGGCCCTAGGTCACAAAGGCAGTGAAGCTGCCTCCTGTCACCACTTTGTTGGTGCCTGACACTGGGCTTCAGAGAGAGCCAATGGCCGTGGCCAGTCTTGTCAGCTGGGACCACCTTCTGAATCTCCCAGATGCATGTAAATGATGGAATGTTATCTGCTACAGAAGCACATGTCTTCTGCATCCTCTGCCGTACAGGAAGGCCTGTTTGAGGGAGGCTGGACTGGACACTGAACCAGTCAGCCCCCCATATCTGCCACAATCTTCCCACGAACACCCTCATATTTCCTCTTCCTCTCCATTCCGTTTTCCTCTCTGCTGCCAGACAACGCTTTAAAAAGCACAGGACAGATCAGGAACTTCTCCTTAAAACTCACTGATGGTTTCCCATTGCTTTAAAAATATAATACAGATTCTTCATTGTGCTCTACAAGTCCAAGCATGGTGTTTATCATGTACTTATAATGAGCCAGGCACTGGGCCAAGTGATTTTTGTGGGTTATCTCATGTAATCCTCAAAATAAGCCTATGAGTCAGGTACATTATCCTGGCTTTACAGATGAACCAACTTAGAGAGAGCAACTTCTCAAGGTCACCCTAATTTAGGGGGCAGGCAGCCCATGCACTCAGCTCTGTGTTGCACTGTCCCCATCAGGACAGGCCCCGGCAATGTCCTCAGCCTCGTTGCTTATCACCACCTCCCTCAATCCTTATGCTCTGCCCGGGCTGGCCAGCCTCAGTTCTAGAACATGCTGTGCTCTCTTTTGCCTCCAAAAGCTGAATTTATTGGTCTCATCTTTAGAAATTCTTCCCCCGTTTTTTCTGTAGCTCATGTCTGTTTATTCTTCAGGACAACTCAGTCAAAGACCCTTCCTCTGAGAAGCCTCTCCTGACCCCCTGGAGGACTCTGAGTCTCCTGATTACCCTCTCTAAGGGTACCGGTCACCACCGCATTGCCTCGACCGCGGCACTTCACATGCTTGGAATTATCCACCAAATCATCTCATTATTCTTTACTCAGTGTTTGTCTTCCTCACTTGTGCCTGTCATGTTCATCACGCTCCCATGTGCCTAGAATTTCACCTGCTATGAAATATTTATAAACTGACTAAGGGGAATGAAATTTTTTAACTTTTTTTTTATTGAGTTATAGTCAGCTTACAATGTTGTGTCAATTTCCAGGGTAGAGCACAATTTTTCAGTTGTACATGAACATACATGTATTCATTGTCACATTCTTTTTTGCCTGAGCTGCCACAAGATCTTGTATATATTTCCCTGTGTTATACAGTATAAGGGGAATGAAAATTTTTAAACTTGTTACCTGAAATAAGAGTGACAAAAATAAAAATAGCTCAACAAAAAGTATGGACAAATTCGCCCTGAAAAACGGAAAGAGGCGTGACCAAGAGAAAGAGGAATGGTTGCAGGTCCCATCAACCTCTTGGGTCCATTTAGGAGCAGAAAGCAAGGGGAGACAGAAATGGGACTTCAGTGTGACTGGATCCCCAAATGCACAGTGTTATATTTCCAGGAGGATGCGGGACAACAGAGAGGTTTATATTTCACACCATGTGGCCAAACTTCATAAATACTCTCTTTAAATATCTCTACTTTGTCCCCAAAGTTCTCTCCAGATGCCAGACAACTGACTTCCCCTTTCTCCTCCAGAGTAGCCTTTCCCCCTCCGAGCAGCCCTTCCCATGACTTCCCCAACGAGGCCAGACCCAGCCTCCCTCCCACAGAGGCTCCTCAGCGTCTGTGTTGTCCATGTCTTCCTTTGGGTAGGACAGTGAGATTCGTGCTCTTAGAGTCACCAGGGAGCATCCTCACACTCTGCCCCTGTTCAATAACAAACCTCTGTCTTGGGGTCTGCCTCCCCTAGAAGGCAGGCTGGATTGTAAATACAGTGAGGCTATCAGGGGGATATTAAACCAGTGTAGCTTTTGCCCCTGTGAACCCTTCTTTCCTCGTCATTGTGTGCACCCACATTAAGAACCACACCCAACAGGCTCAGATCACAGAGTTTCTTCCATGATGTAGCAAGGATGCCTCCCCTTCCACCGTGAAGTCTGAGCCCTGAGACTCAGTGCCCTGGGAAACAGGGTAAGTGCTTTCCAAAGGAAGTGTGAGATGAACTCCTTCCGCCATAAGGAAGTGTGGGAAGAAGCAAGGGGAAGATGTCAGACACGTGTCCCTACTATCTTCCTCATTGGGTGGCAGATTTGCTGGGGTTGGTAGAAACATCCTGATAGGTAAGGGGGAGCCAAGATCATCATGGGGCTGTGGGTTAGAAGGAATCCTACCTCAGTGGGCATTGTCTGGGGAACGCCACGTACATGGCCACGCCCATGTGGCACAGGGAGGATGCAGCAACTCAGAGTGAGGGGTCAGACAGGGTACCCTGCAGTTTCATTCCTGGACCTCGGGCCTGTGTGTGGGCTTCAGGGGGCCTGGAACTTCCCATATGTCCTGTGAAGGAGATATTCTTTTGCACCAAAAATTACTATAAGATATTGAATATAGTTCCCTGTGCTATACAGAATAAACTTGTTATTTATCTATATTATATATAGTAGTTAGTATCTGCAAATCTCAACTCCACATTTATCCTTTCCCAACCCCTTCCCCCCTCTGGTAACCATAAGTTTGTTTTCTATGTCTGTGTATCTATTTCTGTTTTGTAAATAAGTCTGTTTGTCTTTTTCTTTTTCTGTTAGATTTCACATATAAGTGATATCATATGTTATTTTTCTTCCCCTTTCTGGCTTACTTCACTTAGAATGACATTCTCCAGGTCCGTCCATGTTGCTGCAAATGGCACTATTTTATTCTTTTTCATGGCTGAGTAATATTCTATTGTATAAATACACCAAAACTTCTTTATCCAGTCTTCTGTCGATGGACATTTAGGTTATTTCCATGTCTTGGCTATCGTAAATAGTGCTGCTATGAACATTGGGGTAAAGGTGTCTTTTTGAATTAAGATTCCCTCTGAATATATGCCTAGGAGTGGGGTTGCTGGATCATATGTTAAATCTATTCTTAGTCTTTTGAGGAATCTCCGTACTGTTTTCCACAGTGGCTGCACCAAACAGCATTCCCACCAGCAGTGTAGGAGGGCTCCCTTTTCTCCACAGCCTCTCCAGCATTTATTGTTTGCGGGCTTTGAACTGACCACATACTTACCCAACAGAGACTGTTCTAAACCAGAAGAGACTCTTTAAATGACTCGAGCTGGACAAACCATTATCTGGCAAGTTTAGAGTGCGTTACCTGCCTCCTGCCGCCTCCCCACTCTCTAGCCCATTCTCCGCAAAGAAGGCTGGAGAGCTATGGGGTCTGGCAGCCCTAGGGCAGCTGACAATACTTAGAGAGACCTCATCCTTCAGGACGGAGGCATAAGTCATTGAGCTACATCTTGGCATTCACATGGCCTCAACAGGGATTCTGATGGGAGCCGTGGTGGGGAAAAGCTCCTGACTACCTGAAGGCTCTGGTTATTAACGAAACAGCCTGTCCCTCAGACCTCTCAGTGTAGTTGCTGCCTGTAGCTGGAAGGCTATAAAAAAAAAAAAAAAAAAAAAAAAAAAAAAAAACTAGCCCAATTACATTTTGAAACCCATTTAATTGTTCCTAGCAGTGAGCCCCCATCCCAGGAGATTATGCAGAAGGCAGCCAGCTGCTATTTCACGTGGAGAATGCAGCCAGCCAAAAACTCCCAGAGGAACAGGGCAAGCATTTTGGAAGGCCACCAGGCTGCAGCCTGTCTGCACACCGATTAGAGCATGGCATGGAGTGAAGACAAGGCAGGCAAGAATGAGGAACCCGAATACGAGTTTCGTTTGAATGCTACTGCCGTGGTCCTTTATCATGGGCTTTAAAACGTGGTGGGTGATGGTAGGGGAGGGAGAGGGTACAGCGAGGAAGGGCTGAGCTTTTGGAAGGACTGAATTGCCAAGAGCGGCAGCTTTGGAAACGTCACTTCAGCTATTTAAATGCTATGGTTGGTTGTACAGAATGATCGTTATCTCAATGCCTAAATTCTGCTGATTCAATTGCTCTTATTTGGATTTTCGAATTATCCCTGACAAGATAATAAGTCTCTTTCAAAACATTAAATCGGATAAATCTCCCGGCTGGAGGTCTCCAGTTCGATTTAATTTTCTGCATATATTCTAAGGATATAATGAGAAATCAAAATGAAAGGGCTTAATTGGAATTTCTCTAATTCCCCAACACGAGGTCTTTTGAACATGGGAACGGCCGTGCGGTGAGATTTTTTTTTCTCTCTCTCTCCGGGTTTAGCTGAGTAAAGTCCCCCTCCTGACCTTTAGACCGTCTTGTTCAACTTCACCATCTACAGAAGGCTGAGCACTAAATACAGAGCTTGAGTTTTGCTTGTTTTTGTGGCCAGTTTTCAAACACTCCCCAGTTTTCTCTAGGTCTCTTAAGGCTGCATACTATGTCTTCGGCTGAGCTGCGTGGACACAGCGCATCAGATGGGACTTTCCAGAATTGCTATTCCACAGAACGTGGATGTCAGAGGACTGAGCTTGTAAAGTCTCCTGAAAAGTGGTTTGCCAAAATTCATTTCTTTGTCCTTCAGGAGTGTCCCTGGAGAGGTGCCTTTGGGTTTTTTACCATCCATGCTAGTGATGACCATTACCCTTTACTGAGCACTTACTACGTGCCAGGCACTTACTACGAAGCTACATGTGTGCTTCACTGAATCAATCGCCGCACAATTTCCCAACGAAGTAGGCGCAACAATTATCCCCATATTATAGATGAGCAAGTAGCAAAGAGAAGTGGTTTATCCGAGGCCACACACTTAGTAAACAGTGTATGTGTTGGGAAGAGGGCACAGATTTGAGTCTAGATTTGTCTGCCTCTCATTACCCCAAGAATAGACCCTCTAAGTTAAACAAAAGCTGCCTTTAATGAGGTTCCAGGAGAGGATTATTGACTTTAGATAACAGAGCACAATCCTTGTTATACATCAGTCAACATATCCATCATCGAGACTAACTCTTCACTTGCTTTCATGGCCTCTTACAGAGATGGACAGTGAGGCAGGAGGAGGAGGAATGGGGTATAATTTCCTCACCAAAGAAGCTCTGTCACCCAGATTGGGAGAGAGATTGACGTGACAGTAACTACCTTCATGGCCCCAGGATTAAGAGAGAAGACAGAGGAGCCACATTAGCTTTGCTGGACAATGATCCCACCTCATTAGAGATGATATTGGCCACTTGAATGGCCCTAGGATAAATATGGAGGGAGTGCCTCACTAGAGAACAAGTCAACAGACAAAAGAACACCTACCCACGGGCTTTATTCTCTCCCCTGCTTGCTACCTGACCTGACAATTCCACCCCCAGGAGACAGATGCTCCTGAAGCCTGATATTAATGACCATCCGGATTAACAGAACCAGAAGGGCAAAGACCAGCCAGCAACTTCTTTGAATGGTCATTTGAAGTGTGGAGCTTGCTCTTGCCCCATCACGTCTCGACTTTTATCACCTGCCGTGATGATGCTGCAGAAAAGGATGCCCTGGCCAGGACACTCTTTCAGATGGGATTTGCCCACAAAACTTCACTCTAAGTATAAATTGGCCTGTGTCCCTCGCTTTTTAAATCCACAGTGAGAAAGGGGGAAGTCCTTACTTCCTGTAAGGACTTATTTTACTTACTGTAAAAGTCCTTACTGTGACTTAATCAGCACAAAACCTTTCAAACTGAGGAAAGCTGTGCTGAAATTTCAACTAAGGGACAGGATTTTCCCCATAAGCGGGTGACTAAGACCTGGGAGGGCATGGCACCAGTGTCTGGAACTATAAGAGCAGAACTGTCCTCACACCTCCCATCCAAACGCAGGCCTTCCCTCCCCACCCTGGCCCTACACCCTGATTCTCACCCTCTACTTGCTTCAAAGGCATTTGAGATGCAAGTACATTCAAGAGAGTCCCTTGCGAAAAGTTTGACTTCAGGGCCTAAAATTTAAGCTCTTCGGTGGACAGAGCAGTTTCTCCTAGTTTTCTATGCTTATCCAAAAAGAAAGTAGAGAAGGAACAATTCAAATAGTAACATCATAGTAAACAAGGAAGGGGCTCTGAGGGGAGGCCCCGTCATTTACACAGGGACAGTGATACTTTGGGTTGGGACATGATGTCGCTGGCACTCAGATCATGGTTGGATCAAACTCCTTATGAGCCATACGTTATTTATACCCTGGACTGCTTTCCAAAAGATGTGAGGTTGCTTACACCAAAAGACACATATCCATTAGGCATGTAAAAGTAAGACTCAAATGATAAACAAACACTGAAAGAGATAAAACGGAAAATATTATTGTAGAAATCTAGACTACAATAAGCATAAAATGTTACTTTGAGCTTCCTGATGTCCAAGGTGAAAAAGGAACCATGTTAATGGTACATACTTTTCAATATCTGATTTTAAAAGCACACCAAATATATCAGGGTATCCTGATATATTACTTCTTTTGCTCTGTTCTGTGGTCTCCTGCCACACCCCAAGCTAAGACCAAGCTAAAACGAGACCTTGGTGATGGAAGGCAAACATTCTGCCTTAAACAAAACAATGTGGCCACAACAATATCCTTTCTCACACTACAACATCCTCTGGTCATTCTCTTGAACATCCTTTGTTCCTTTCATGATAAACCACCAGTAGGATTGTATATGAGAATTAATTTCATTAAAATACTCCCAGCAAGAGTGGGTCTGGTAGAAACAGCTGAAGTTCACTTCTTCTGAGCCTTGTGAGAAGAAGTAGGAGAAATTAGTTACTATTTCCAGGGGTCTGGTTACAACCGAGCACGGTGACACTGCAAAGAACATTGACAAGGGAGTCAGAACCCCTGGGTTCTTGTCCCAACTGGACAGCAAATGTAATTGTGTGACACTGGGCAAGCACCTTCCCTCTCTGAGCTGCACCTTCCCCACCTGTACCACAAGAAGGTTGAAATAATTCAAGAGTTCTCAACTCTGGCTGCAAGTTAGAATCACCTGGGGAGCTTTTAAACACACACATGCATGGTTTCCTCCAGAGATAAACTAATAACTTGTACTTTCCTAATGGTTGGAAACACCTCGGAGAGTCCCATGTCTAGCCAGGACCGAGATCACTGGAAGGGATGGACTCTAAGAGACCTCTCTGATCCATGCTTCCATGGAAACATTCCTATTTCGAGGAATGCCTTGATTAATGATTCCCCTGGAAATGGGGCTCTTTCTCACAGAGTCAGCTAGGTTAAAAAGAACAAACTAGAAAGGTCCTTATAAATCATGCAAAATGAGCTGCCTGCTTCTGCAGCTGCGTGACAAAAATACCTCCGTGCATGTGGTCTATTTCTCCCTCCTTGTGGGAGGTTAACAGCAGCCCTCTAACACCGAGCATGCGCTCCACCATCCGTGACCTCGGCCTACCTTTCTGGCTTCCTCCTCTCCCTGTGCAGCCCTTTTCACCTCACTTCCGACTGCAGTCCTTCCCTAGTGTATACTGACAAAGAGCCGATAGCAGGCCCCAACCCTCAAGGACTGGCTCACTAAATGCAGATAAAACGCTAGACTGTTACTTCAACCTGCATTTCGAGTGAATGTTAACTCAGCCCCTATGTGGCAGAGGCTGGGTTAGGCATGCTCACCACCTCATTTTAAACATTTGATTGGCTTTTCCAGAAAAGGGGAGAGATCCTCCTCCCCTCTGACTGTTACCATTAAAAGAACAGCGAGCATGAGCCAAGCAGTAGGGTTGGAGGAGACTAGACATGAAACCACAGGGGCCCACTCAGCTGGCCTTGAAGAACCGCCTCTTCTGAGGGACTCGGCAGAGCAGGTGCAGGATGGGGGTCTAACAGATGGTTCCTCTCCAGGGAACCAGCAGCTTCTCCCAGGACCCGGAGCCCCACCTGCCACAGCCATGGTTGACCAGATGGCCTGTGCTCCAGCCCTTCACTAGTATTCCTCAGATAATTTGGCCAGATTGTAGCCTAACTCCCATCCATTGGCCCAAGACTTTGTGTTACTATTTTGCATTCCCTGGACCACTTGAAAATAACATATGTGGTAACTATATCCTAACACTCCAATCTACTATCCCCCTCAAAAACTGACCTCCAACAAAACAGAATAAACACTATTAAAAAAAAAATTCTTACAAGAATTCACTAACATAGAATAAACATTAAGTTATTGAGAGGATTATGGTTCCAGTATAGAATATAAACATATAACACCCTGATAAACTAAAAATTACATAGCAAACAGAAATTGAGTGGTCAGAGAAGGAAGGAGGCAAAAATGTAAGGAGAATAATAATCAACTCATCTACTGTAGTAAAGATCAAAAATCTCTTCTAAAACTAAAATAGAATAAAAATAGAGTTAACTCTTAAAGATTCTGTAATATATATTTTCTTGACCATGGAAGAATCTTCTAGGAAATAATGAATGAATCTTTTATAAATTAATGATACCGGAAGTAAAAAGAGTTTGATAGAAGTTTGAAAATTCCTTCCATTTTGCAACAGTTTCTTTTCCTTCTATTAAATTCATCAAAATTAAATGTAAATGTTTTCTAAAAAAAACAAACATGTATTCTTACAGATTTCTCTCTCTTGCTCCTATATATATTCATACAGGAATGTTTGGAAATGTGTTCACTGAGTGCTAATGTTGTTATTTCTAGGCACTGGGAGTTTAGTTAATTTGTTACTTCAGTATTTGTTCTTTTCTTTCTTGTTTGCATTTTTTTACCATGATCCTGTACTGTTTAAAAAAATTAAATCATGACTTAAAAAAGTCACTGACTGTGGGCCCATGAATGGCTTCAAGATGAACTCTGAAATTCTTTGCAATACTTTGTGTATAATATGCATCTGTGTGTGTTGTTTCTCTGGAAAGTGTATCATATACTCCTTCAACTATCAGAAGTGTTTATGACTCCAAAAAGCAGTTCTGTGCTTTCTACATTTCTTCAACCTTTGGTTTTTAAGCTTCTGGCTAATAATATAGCTCGCCTCAACTGTCAACCAAATACCAGGAACTGTACCAAGAACTTTACATGTGTTATCTTTTGGTTTATGCACAACTTTATAAGATAGATATTATCACTCTTATGTTATGGAGGAGAAATGAAGAACAGAGATGCCCAGGCACTCACCCAGGGTCACACAGCAATCAGAGGTAGACATTGTAATCAACACCCAGCTCTGCCTAGGTCTGAAGCTTGTTCCACAGCATTCATCTGTCTCATCAGATAAGTCATCAGAAGTCATTTGTCTGTCAGTATCTGAAGGCCTATGATCAGCTGACAATGTCCCAGGTCCTGGGGACACAACAGTAAACGTTAGACAGAAATCTCTGCTTTCTTGGAGTTGATATTTTAGAAATAGCTCAACACAGATTTAAAATATGCTTATATTATGTTATTTGGCTATTGTAACAATCCTGTGAGACAGGCAGGTGTTACTATCCCTGCTTTATAAGAAGCCAATGAAATCTGGGAGAGTTATCTGAGTTATACAGTTATTATGGGATGGAGCCAGAATATCAAATCTGACAGGACTCTGTCTCACCTTTAAGTTAAAATTTGCATATACTTTAGAATTAGACCAGATCCTATTAGCAAATAATGGTAGTGACAGAATATAAAAATTCAGAGTAAGTTTCATCCTCAGTCTCACTTGATAAAGGTTATTGGACATTGTGAAACAGATTAGGCTTTTCCTTACCTCACTCCCACTGCCCTTTTAGAGTCCTTCTTTCCACTCCTGATGCTCCTAATTTGTCACCCATGGTCCTCTGCTTGCTCTCAATTGTTTAAACAAGACTCTCTGTCCTCCCTCTCTGCTCCTACCCCCACAGCTTAGGGCTCAGCTGACAATACTCACCACATCTTTTCTGTGCAGTCATTGATCTCTGAATTCCTAGAGGATGCTGAGCATGGTGGCAAGCATGGAAAGGTATATACAGAAAGAATGCGACACAAGTCTCTCCCAACAGGGCCTGCATTTGCATTGTAAATTGGGATTTGTTAAGCCTAAATGACTTTAAGACCTAAAGAAAATTGGATCTCAAATGGTGGATTTTCAGCTTTACTTTAAATGGTATACTCCATTGGAATCGTGTATAAATTATTTGGGAGCTTGCTACAAGTGCAGAGTCCCACGTTCCACCTTCAGCGACTCTGTGAGAGCCAGGGTGAGAGCCAGGAATCTGCACATTCAGCAAGCTTCCAGAGTCCATGCACCACATTTTTGGAAAGCCTTGGTGTATGGAGAGAGAGTGCGTTGCACTGAGCACCCACTCCAGGAATGTCTGCTCCATGGCTGCACACCCCAATACTTCTGTCAAAGCACTTACCATACTCTGTTGCAATTGTCTGTCTGTGTTTATGTCTGCAGCCAGACAGTGGAACCCATTCTTATTCATCTTTGCAGCCCAAGCCCTTGGCTCACAGTTCCCTACCCAGATACACTCAGTAAATGTTTACTAAATATATGAAGATGGGTGCAACTTTGCATTAATCACACACACATGCACGGACGGACACACACACACACCATCACCTACTGTATTCCTATGGAAAAAGCTGGCCCTAATCCTGCACCACTACATGGTGACTGGGGTGAACACCTGCTTTTACAATATGCTAAGAAGGAAGGTTTCATAAAGCCATCGTGGACCTGGTGGCAGGAAAGCAACAAGGCATATTGCAGGGAGAGAGTTAAACCCATGGTATATTCCCACGACCAGCTGGCAATAAAGACAGTATGAAACTTGCATTAATGAAGCTGAGCATCCTGGTGAAGATCACAGAGCAAGTTGCTCAGATCTAGGACTCGAACTAGAATTTTTTTTTACTCTACATATTCTTATTGCTCTGATCAAGCCTAAGAAATTCAAACATCTTTGCTCTTGTCCACTATCAATAAAAATATAGTGATACATTAGTAAAAGCTAACTTCTCATGTTGTAATACAATAAATGTTAGAACTAGAATGTCTAATTCTCTGTAGCAATGGCGCCTCTTGCAATCAGTCCACGCTGAGAACCCTAGATTGTATCAGCGCTCTGCATTAAAACAGGAAAATCTAGTTTGGGAGCCTCAGGGGGAGGAAGCCCTGCATCATACACAGGAAGGAAAAAGAAAAGATGGCAAAGAGAGAGGATCGGGGAGCAAAAAACAAGAGGGAGGAAGAGAGAAAAGAGGAAAGGAAGGATGAATGGAAGAAAGGAAGGAGTGACGGAGGAATAAGAGGAAGGATGGAAGAGGGGAGAAGAGAGGACAGGAGGAAGGAGGGAGAGAGTTCTGAAGCCACACACAGATTTTTTGTTTTTTCCTTTGGAAACCAGCTGTGCTATATGTACACAGGGTCGTTCTGTGATACTGTTATTCTAACTTGCTAGCAGCAAGCTCGGACTAGTCGACATGGCATCAAGACCAGATTTGCTATTTCCCATACTTCCCTCATTCCAATGTACAGTTTGGTGCCTTTGGTAGAACCGAGAGTACCAGCGTCCCTCCTGCATGGCTTCCCCAATGCCTCTGAGAGCCCACGAATGTGTTGACAGCCAGTATCCCTCCAGTCCAGAGAGCAGCCTAACAGCATCATTTATTTTTTCACTGTTCAGTTTCCAGGCACTGGTTTGAGACTCCAGCACGGCGCAGCCCTGATAACAGAACAGATGAGATACTTATGATGGCCTAACTGAGACAACCCATTTGTTAACATGCCAGAATGTGTCTTAAGAGAACTAAATAAGGTCAATACTATCGCAAACCCAGAGAATCCCCACGAGTGCTGAAATTCACATCTTTTGCTCTATATTTCATACATTTGGAAAGAACTTTAAAGGTGTTCTACTGCAATCTCCAAACTATGAATTAAGTACTAAAAACAAAGTCATTTTATCTTGAGGGGTGGGGCTGGGTTTCTTCATCTATAAAATGAGAGGACTGGACTAGTCAGAGTCTAAGATTCATTCTGGTTCCAACATCTCATAAATCAGCAGAAATATCCAGGAGCAGTAAGCAGTCACAGACTCCCTGGTGTGTGGTCAGACACACTGAATAAGAAAATACAACTCTGACTCTCTTCTGTCCTTCCAAATACCAATTGATAAATGTTAACTTTGATTTAAACTGTTTAGAGGAAATTAGGTCTAATCTGGAAGATATGTCTACTGCATCTTGAAATGTAAACAACTTTACTTCTTTCAGGAGCACGAAGGGTTAATTATAGGCATTGATGGATAACCTTTGTTTCCATGATTTTATCTCACCCCTTGCCAAATATGCAACTTCAATAGACGTGTCAAAAGGGTAGTAAAGTTTCCCAAGCTAAAATGAGAAAGGGCAGGTCTTCTCCGACTTCCACAAATGCTAATTACTCATAATGACAAGTCATTACCCAAATCCATTTCTGGAAAGTCACAAGGACAAGACAGGTCAAAGCAAAAATGTCATTTCAGGCTTCAGCAAGAGACTCTGCCAAATTAACCCTTAGCATACTCACAGTTACCAGCCTCTTTTGCCAAGTAGGGAAAAACACAACCATAAAAGGAGGCTCAGTACCTTAGACAGAGAAAACCAATTCAAGGCATCCACTTGGGAAGACAAGGGCTGCTATTGAGCTCCAGGGGGTGGGGATTTGTATGGAGGATTTCCTGCAGCCCAACTTCAACTGCATGGCATAACTGTGGGCTTCTAGCAGGGACAGGACTCCATCAGCAGACAGAAATGCAGTGATCTGGAATTTGCAGGTGGGGGTGTACAGGAAAGTCAGAGCTCCTCGAGGAGGGACAGGGTGACACTGAGATGTAGCTGCCCATAGCAGTGAATCTTGTAAACAAAAGCTGGTCCCAACCAGATTTTTATTAATAAGCTTATTCATTATTTCATTTATGCATTCAAGCATGTATCCAATCAACAAATGTTTTCTGAGTATCTACTTTTTGCCAGTACTGTTCCAGTTTCTAGGGATACGGTGGTGAATAAGAAAGACAGTGCTTGTCCTCGCTGAATTTCCAAAAGGGAAAGGAACAGTCACTAAATAATCAGACGAATAAGTGAGTCTAATTAAATTTCACACTTGGTTAAATACAATGAAGAGAATGAACAGGGCAGGATGAGGGATTTGAAGAGGGCCACGTGATCTAGTCAGCAGAGGGGAGATGGCTAAGAAGGCAGGGTCATCCCAGTTTTAGGAGATAACAACATCAAGACTAAGGAACAGTAGCATTCTAGGTGGAAAGTACATTCTGCGCAGAGGCTCTGAGATAGGCATGTGGGAACTGCAAAGACAGGGCAGTGATGCTGGAACATAAAACACGTGTAAAGGTGGGGACAGCAGAGCCCGGAAAGGTGGCAGGGGGCCTCTGAATAATCAAAGTCAGGTACAAACAGGAGCGAGGGAGCAGGAGACGGCAGGAGACAGCACGTTCCGAAATGCACAGGCAGCAGTAGGCCAGGACTGGCACAGGGAAGCAGATCCCTAGAATAGAGGAGGCTACCGAGGACTGCAACCCGTGAGGACAGTGACTCAGTCATGGAGAGCCTTGTGGAGGAGGTAAGGAGTCTGGGATTGCCCTTAAATTCAGTGGGAGGCTGCTGAAGTATTCTCAGTGGAGAGTGATATGATTTGTTTTTTGTTTTTTTTTAAAGATCACACTGGGTATACAGAAGTAAAAATGTGAAAGAACAAAAACTCCATGCAACAACTTGGAGCATCTTAGAAAGCTACTATGAGATACTATCTTTTTTTTTCAATTCAGGTATCATCAGTTACAATGTGTCAATTTCTGGTGCACAGCACAATGTCCCAGTCATGCATATATATATATATATACACACACACACACACACACGCACACACATATATATATATATATATATATATTCGATGTGAGATACCATCTTGATAAAATCGAAAACAAGCAAAACTAAGCAATTATTTGAGGGTATAGATGGGATGAAAGAATATTTTTTAAAGGGAACGATAAATACAACATTCAGGAAGGTGGTGACCTCTGGGAAGGGGAAAGAGGGTGGGGCAGGGGACACACAGGTAGTCACCAGTCCCAGTCCTTAAGGTGGAAAGTTGGTTTTGCGTATTCATTTGGTTACGTGTTATCATATATATACACATATATATGCATGTGTATATATGTATATACATAATATACATATAATGTATCAGATACCATATTTAAGAGAAAACTGTGTCATTCTGGCTCTTGCATGGAGAAACTCTTGAGGGAAGCCTGCAAGGAAACCGTGAGACTAGTTAGGGGCAGTCTCGGTGTCCATGTGAGACCCTTCCCCCTCCACCGCACACACTGGGGAGAGCCCATTGCACCGCGGCCCACCAGTCACACCTGCCCGGCACCACCTGGCATCATTCTGCATCATGTAGGGACTCAGAAAAATTTCCTTTAATAAAATTGTAAATTCTTATGTAAAAAGAGCGGCTAGGTATGTTGAAACTCAAAACACAGACTCACAATATTACTGCACTCTATGGCAATTACGTGTTTCCAAATCAATGTCACATTCATTCTCTGTTTTTAATCAGATACAGGAGATCAATACATCACAGAGGAGGAAAAGCTCACACAGTGGAGTGAGGATGGAGCTGGAACTGGCTGGACCTCTCCCAGTTGACATGCTCTTTCCACTGTACTTTGATGGCTCTCATACCCCAAACATAAATGATCACCTTGAATGTGGCCTTCAGAGTTTGTTACACATACACATACACGTACATTGTATCCATATTCTCCAGGTAAGCACCTGACTCTGTTTACCTATCCACAACAATTTCAACAGCTTATGGGAGGCAATATGTAAACTTCTTCTACTTTTGCAAGCCATAGACCACCGGGGATGTGAGCATATTGAGTCACTACCACCATCATTCCACGAATCCCCAAAATCTATCCAGTTGTTCTAGTGGCTCTGAGGGTCCCCCTTCTTTCCTCGTGGCACCAGGCTGAATGTTCTATTAATGATAGACCTTCCATAGATGAGGAGGCTGCTGTTCAGACAAAGCTAATCCAGACTAGCTGTACACTCTTGCTAGACACTTCCTAAATTCTAGGCACTGACACCAGATTCAAGTAGTTGGTTAATAAATTTTCCCCTGCATTCCGGGGCATTATTTATTAATTCACCTGATGCCAAGACATCTGACTTCATTCTACAAGGGCCCAAATCCCTTCCACAATTGTGTCAGTTATAGAGTTCACCATCAAGAACAGTGGAAGTTTATTGCTGAGCAAAGGGAGCAACAAAGATTCAGGATGTAATCTTGATTCCAGAAGCAGAATCACAGAAATCAGAATGTAGAAAGTTGAGGCGAGTGGATGTGAGGACCCAGCAAGGTCAGAAGCCTGAGACATCAGAGTCTGAGTTATCAAATCCAGGCAGGAGCCTACAAGAGAAACAGCAGGAAGAGTCAGGAGGTACCACATTCCAAAATTCCCACGCTGAAACAGGTTACACCGACAGAAAGAAGCCAAGCCATCAGGGAGAGAAGTCCTCTGAAGATCTTAAACACCTGGTGGTCATTTTCTTTCTAGAGTAAAAACTATTAATGTCTGCTAAATATTATGCGCCAGGTACCACTACAAACCCGTTACATGCATTGCATCATGTAATCTTCACAAAAACAACTTACCATTATTTTGCCATTTTGCAGATAAGGAAACTAAGACTTGACGTGACTTGCTCAAGGTCACATAGCTATTAGGAGAGAGGAGAGCTGTTGGGAAAGGGAGAAAGAGAAAAAGACAGAAGTTGAGCTGGATTCAAATCTAAGTCTCACAGGTCACCATCTTAACCAACAACTGATGCTACACTCAAATTAAACTTTGCCTTCAGTTCCTTCTAAGATTTCTGAACAATATACGCATATGTTATAAAAAGTAAAAGCAAGTTTATATTCATTTGACTTTGACAGTTGAACATCGTTTGCATCCTTTGTGATTACTAGAGAGAGCTCAGAATTGAGAACCACTGCTTTGGGCTTTAGAAAACCCCACAGATGGGGCTGTCAGGATGCTACACCCTTGACTTCCCCTTGGAGAATCCAGTGTCTCCATTATCACTCCACATGGTCCCTCCAGCCTGCTGTCTGTGACTGTCATGCCTTGGAGTGTTAAAAGGAGGAAAGTGTAGGCAAATTAGAGGATACACAAGGACGTGTCTAAGAGTTATCATTCTGATAAAAAAAATCCAAGATACCATAAAAATTCTATTTCTGAAGATTTATACCCCACTTAATGCCATGAGGACTTGAGGTGACTAAAAAAATTTACTCGGAAAGCAAATAGAATTATTGGATTGTGAAATTGAGAGCCATAAAATTTAAAGCAATTTTATATGAAACTCCACTATTTTTTGTATTTTAAAGTAAAAGAGTCAGACGATATTAAGTAAGTTTGCATCTCATAAGGCTCGAGGACACAGGGAGGAGGAGTGAGAGGTTTCCCTTTGCTGAACAACGGAAAGACTTCCATCACCATCACCGGGAGGTGACTCGGGTTAAACGCCTGCTCCAGGCAGGAGCCTGTGATTGACCCGGAGTCTTGTCATAAAAGATTTGTCTCCTGGATCTGCACGATCCTCTCTTTTCTTTCTCCCTGCGGAAAATCTGTTGTGACTTCTGTGTCTCCTCTGTCCTCTTGGTGAACGTGGCACCTGAACTTCACACTTAATCACAGCCCGAACATTGTTATTTTCTCATGTTTTCCCCTTTGTGTTAAATTTCTCTTTCCAGTTGAAGAGTAAGCTCTTTTAGTGCAAGAACAACTCTCTGGTGCTTCTCTTGTTTCCCCCAGTCTCCAGAGGCAGCTTAGTGCAGGGATGAAGATTTGAGTTTGAATGCTGAGTCTGTGTGATACCGAGTTGCTTACTTTTTCCTTCTGTAAAATAGGGATTCAGAGTGCATGAGGTACTTAACTCAGTGCCTGGCATATATTCATCACCTAGAAAGCTTTATTTATGATCATTATCCTCTATTGATTGAGAGGACCAGCCTCAGGGCCTGACCCCCATCTGAGCCCTCTAACCGGTGCCTCCTAGATACCATTCCTCCCTTTTCAACATCAGGAGCTGAACCCTGTTTCACCATAATGAGGAACCCCCACCACCGCAACCACTACAGCTCCTCTCCATCTGATTTGAGTGTCTATTATCACCTCATTGAAATGCCACTTAGACGAGGCTTTAAAACGTGGAGCTGAGGGGGTGGGGAGGGCTGGGTCTAGGCTGGGGTAGCGTGCTGCCCCATTAACATTCATTCCACAATAGAGACCATTATCTTGCCAGCAAAATACCCCAGCGGTAGTGATGGGAGGAAATGGGGGTGGGTTACCAAAGCAACAGAGAGGCTTGAGCTGCACTGTTTCTATGGCAACAGAGAGCGAGAGCGGAGAACTTTCCTGGTTGGAATGATGCTTAGTTAGACTCTCACCAACAGTATGGGTGCATCACTGGCTAGACTGAATTGCAAAGGGTGGAGTAGTACGCGGTCTCTCTGAGAAATTTGGCCAGAATTAAGTAGAGATTTTAACTCCTCAAGCTGGAGCCCAGACTCCTCTCTTAGGAATCAGTTTTCTCTCTGGCTACGGACCAATTAATTACCTCCCCAATATCATTAATTCTTATTTATGACATGCAATCTCCATGAATGGTCGGCTTGAACAAAATCCATTTACGGAACTCCAACTCATAAGGTACATAAATTAAGCAGTAGGCAAGTAAGTGCCCAAGCAAGTTTTCCCTTTTTCTTCAATTTATCAAAGAAATACATTCACATCATTAAAAAGTCAATTAGTCCTTAAAAGCTTATAAGAGAAAACAGCAGTCCCCACACGTAAAACACTCCCTCCCTCACCCCCGTTCCTAGAGGCAACCATTTTAACAATTTTAACTGTATATCCTTTATTTACCTCTGTATTTCCAAATATTTCCATATTGAGTACAATTCAATAGGAATTGAATACAATTCCTATTAAATAAGGCTCTCTCACACCCTACCTCTCTTCAACTCTACCTTCCAATACAAGTTTATCACTTTTGAATAAATCCCTAGGAAGCATTTTTGACATTAAAATCACAAAGATACTGGCTCACTGCCAAGTCAGTGCGGGAACCCCAGTGACATGATCTCACCTGGCCACGGGGCTGGGGGGGGGGGTCCTCCCTGTTCAAGATACAGACCTGCCCTCGGTCCACTGGGTCTGGCCTGGCACACCTTCCCTCCTCTGTGCCTGGTGTCCCTGTAGCGGGAGGCTGTCTATTCAGTGTCTGGGGCGTATTACCGCCTGCTTCTTGGCAGTATGAGTGGGGGTCTGGGGGCTCTGCCTATCCCTTCCACAGACCTGCACTCAACTCTCTTGTCCTCAGCTGCTGCCTTTGCTCCCCTTCAGTGGTAGCTGGTGCCTTGGAGTCCTGAGCCTTCCTTCAGGCACCAGCTTTGACCTTCCTCCTGCACATTCTGCTTATGCAGTGGGGGTTCTGAGTTCCAGAGGTCACGTGCTGTCGTTTGTGATAAAGTTGTGTTTCTAGTTCACATTTTCTCATTGTCTTGGGGTGATCATAATAGAAGAGGGCAGAAGCATCATTTTGCCATCACAAATCTGGACATTTTCTGAAAATGCTTGCCTGCTTGGGAGGTGGCACTCACTGGAGTGATTAGGGGATGAGGCTCAATTATATGGAATGCCTTCTGAAATATCTTCCTACAGTACCAGTATTTGAAATGACTAAGCCCAGTCAGAGAATGATTTTGTTTGAAAAAAAATTGAAAAGTATTGAAAAAAATGTTTTCTAATACATTGTTAGATGATTTTACCGTTTGACTGACTGAGGCTCTATCCTAAGAACATAATTTAAGACAAGCACGAAATGAAATTGATCACTGCTATGTTAGCTGTAATTATGAAAAATGGAAATTATCTAAATGTCCAATGAGAAAAAAAACTGTGATATGTGAATGTAGTGGGAGAGGGTGGAAAATATGCCAGTGCCCTAAGAAGCTGACTTGATGCTCTGGTTACAAGTGTGTAAAATATCCATTCTAATCTTGTTATGTTACAAACTTTCCATCTGTAAAATGGGATAGTAAAGTAGCTACTTCATAGGGTTGTCATGAAGATGGGAGGAAGAATGCCCTTCAAGTTTTACCTGGTGCCTGAGACATACCAAGCAAGCAATAAATGCTGTTACATGTATGTGCATGAAGGTTGTGCGATTTTGTGGTTCTGGTCCCATTTTTCTTTTCCTCCTATGACTTGTTCAACAAATCAAAAATAAAAATGCAGAAAAATTACCTCCATAACAATAAAGAAACATTGATATTATAACAGAATTTTTGTGAGCATTGAGGTCCTCTGGCTAAATTGTCGGTTTAGAGCAGTGGTTCTCAAAGTGTGGTCCCAGCGCCAACAGGATCAGCATCAATTACAAGTTTGTTTCTGACCCACCTTCTGGATCAGCAGCTCTGGGGTGGGGTCCAGCAATCTGTGCTGTAACAAGCCCTATGGGGGAATCTGCTGCGCGCTAAACAGGTCTCAGCACTAAGCTGCACATTAGAATCACCTTAGGAGCTGAAAAGATAATAATGCCTGGCCCCTCCCAGATCAATTAAATCAGATGCTCCACAGATGGTGTGCAGGCATTGGTAATTTTTTAAAGCTACCAGGTGATTCTAATGTGCAGTCATGACTGAGAACCACTGAGTGGGAGAAATTTCTGTAGGGAAAAACCAAGTGAGATGAGAGGGATCTGTAGCCTCAGAGGCAACATTTTTAACCTTATTCTACGATCCTTGGTTTCCTCAGACTCTACTGTGTCTGTTCTTAATTGATTCTAAGTCCAGGGGAGAAGAGGGGTGATTACTAAGTTTCTTCCAAGACATCCAGGTAGATAGATCTTGGAGATCAGGTAGAAACAGAAAGGAGGGAGGTTTGATGGGCTGGTATAAGCAAGCCAGTAGGACACGATTCTCTCTACCTTTGAGAAAACTACTTCTTTATATCAAAAGGTCTGAGGACATTGGTCTCAAGGAAAACCTGGTATTTTCCTAGGAACCAGATCAGAGAGAGTCTTAGATCCGCTCACTTTTCAAACTACACCTCCTTTTCCCTTTGAGATTTGGGCTGTGTCTCCTCAAGAGTCCAGGGAACATTCTACAGGAGTAAGTTGCAGTTCCTGGAAAATTTTTTGAGTTTCATCTTGGGTATTTCACTGGCAAATATCTATCAAGAAATGATGAAGAAATAAACAACCCTGGTTTAATTTTATTTCCCCTCATTCCAATTTTCTCATTTTTATCTTTTATCCTGTTGAATTTCATATTTTTATAACCCTCTTCAAGTTGTCCTTTAGAATCTGGTGGGGTGAAAGAAATAAGAGGCCATAAAAGCCAATCAGTCATATTCTACATTTGCTTTTTTTTTTATTGAATTCTCATTTATTCAACCAATAAGCATTTATTCAGTTCATTTTAAGAAATTTCTGTTGAGAACCTCTAGGTGCCCTGTGGAAGCTACAAAAGAAACACAGGCTATAATGTCCTTAAGCAATTTATTACCATCTTTATTGGAGGAAAAGAGAAACACTTGAAATAAATAAGGAACAGTATGTGATAAATTACTGAGTTAAATATAATCAAATCTGAGAGAGCTAACGTGTGGTGATTGCTTACTACAAACCAGGCAGTTGGCAAGATGTCTTCCATACACTACCCAACATGTCCCTGGTGCAGCCCTGTGAGGTGATCGTTAGGACAGTCCAGCTCCTGGGTTAGGACTGAGCTCTGGAGCCTGCCTGCTTCTCTGTGCCTCACAGGGAGGGTGGGGATGATAATAATCTTACTTCAATGGGTTGTCATGAGAATCAGATTCACCTAACGCACATAGCACACTGTTCAATCCACGTGTCTCTTAATTACTTAACCCACTTCAGTGCCCAGCATAAAGAAGCTATTTATCATTGCTGGGTGGCATTTTAATTCCATTTTAAAGGTGTGAAAACTGAGGTTGAGAGATGTTAATGATATCATGTCATCATGACATAGCTTGACACCAACGCCTGTGTACTTTCTTTTCTTTTACTTCTAAAATTCAGAGCGGAAATACTTAGCACAGAGCCCAAGCAACTTACAATCCTGTTTGCATTATAAAAATACCCAGCAGCATATATCCAGAGGGAACTCTAATTTGAAAAGACACCTGCACCCCAGTGTTCATAGCAGCACTATTTACAATAGCCAAGACATGGAAACAACTTAAATGTCCATTGACAGAAGATTGGATAAAGAAGTTGTGATATATTTATACAATGGAATACTACTCGGCCATAAAAAAGAATAAAATCATGCCATTTGCAGCAACATGGATGGACCTGGAGATTGTCATTCTAAGTGAAGTAAGCCAGAAACAGAAAGAAAAATATCATATGATATGGCTCATATGTGGACTCTAAAAAAAAAAAAAGACACAAATGAACTTATTTACAAAATAGAAACAGACTCACAGACATAGAAAACAAACTTATGGTTACCAGGGGAAAGAGGTGGGAAGGGATAAATTGGGAGTTTGAGATTTGCAGATACTAATTACTATATGTAAAATAAATAAACAACAAGTTTATACTGTATAGCACAGGGAACTATATTCAATATCTTGTAGTAACTTATGGTGAAAAAGAATATAAAAATGAATATATGAATATGTATGACTGAAACATTCTGCTGTGCACCAGAAATTGACACACATTGTAAACTGACTATACTTCAATGAAAATAAAAAAATTTTAAATATATAAAATAAAATAAAACAAATAAAAATAAAAATACCTAACAAACCCAAGGTCAAACTCCACATGGTAAGTTTTACTTATTTCTTGATTTTTAATGAAGGGATATGCCGTAATAAACATTAGGTTCCTTCTCTGCTAACAGACGTCCCCAGGCTCACCACAGCATGAATCTAAGCCTCGGTGGGTCTGTTCACAGTTCCCAAGGTTATTCCATGTTACTGCTCCCCCACCCAAAGCAAACCCCCTTCCCGCCCCTGTTCCTTCTCTCACGGAACCCCACCTCTCTCCTCTTCCACTCGTCCCTCTTCTTCCCTGTCCTAACCGCCCCCTCATATTCCAGGGCCCAGCCCAGTTCCCTTCCTCTGTGACTCCAGGCCCCCCACTCCCTCCTTTCTCTCCCCTCAGAACCCACACAGTTCCAGTCAGTGCTTGTAGCTACAGTGAACCTTTGCTCCCCACCCGTATTAGCTCACTGGATCTTCAAACCCAACTGATTTTGTGATCCTCACTTTACAGATGAAGACACCTGGGCTCAGGCAGGTCAAAAAACATGCTGGAGGCCCCACATCTGGGAACTGGAAGAGCTGACTCTGAACCTGCTTCTCTCGCCTTGTGCTTCAATACTTGTATTTCATGTTGGTTTGTCCCTGCCCTCCTGCTAGACTTAGCTCCTCCAATTCCATGAGCACAGGGATGGGCACAGACAGAACCCTACTCTGGTACAACATTCCTTCCCATCACAAACCCAGCCTGTACAACTGAAGAAATCCCATGGGGCACAGACTGACACTGGGGATGCCACAAAGGCCTTCGTGATGAAAAACAGAGGCCACAGTGTCCCCCAGCCCCTAACCAGACTTTCTGAATAAATTGTCCCCTTTCCTCTCTACTTCCATCCAGAATTTGAGGTCCCAGGGAGGCTTATCTGGTCTCATTCTTGAACAGCATGAGCTTCATCTGAACTGCATTAGATACTTATTCATTGAAAAATATCTAGTGAGCACCTACTATGTGCGTGGTCACTGTACTAGGTGTGAAACGTAATGATGAGCAAAGAGATACAGCCCTGGCCCTCCTGGACTAGACAAGCCTGCAGACAATTATAATAAGTGCTCTGATCGGGAGCATGGGGTACTCTGAGGACACGCACAGGAGGGACTTGACCTGTCTGGGAGGTGAGGGAAAGCCTTCCTGGAGGGAGTAGTAACTGCGCAGAAAATCTGAACCAGAGTAAATATCTAAAATATAGGGAAGGGGTGCAGTATGTAGAGCCAACAGCATGTGAGAAAGCCTTACTGGGGACAGTCACACGGACAGGCACAGGCAGAGGGTGTGGCTGGAGAGGGGCGGACAAGAATGGCCTGGTGGACATATTAAGGATTTGGGTTCTTATCTTAAAATCAATTGGAAAACCCTGAGGGTTTTTCAGGCAGAGGGTAACATAAGACGATCTATGTTTGGGAAAGCTTACAACATGGGAAACAGACTGGGGCCATGCACAAAACAGACCAGTAACCTCAGCCAGAAAGATGATGTGGGCCAGGGTGCTGGTGGTGGGGTGCAAATGGGTAACCCAGTGTGAGATATTCGAGTGACAGAATTGCAGTGGTTGACGGCAGAGTGAGCAGGAGAGGGTGGGAGAGGACATGGCAAAGAAGACCCTTGGGTTTTTTATTTGAAGGTTGGTAGTGGGGCTACCGGGCATGGAGATGGAAATCCCAGAAGACAGGTTTCTGAGGGGAAATATTGAGTCCAGATTTCAACAGGCTGACTTTGAAGAGCCTTTGACACATTCACGTGGAGATGTCTGGAAAGCAGTTGGGTGTATGGGTGTTAGGTTCAGAGGATAGAGTCATGCACACAGAAGATAATTGATGACATGAGCACAGATGAAATTCGTAAGAAGAGATTAAAGAATGAGAACAGAAAAGAATTTGGACTAAGCCTGGCCTTCTTCAAATACATAATGGCCGAGAGAAACCTCTAAACAGACAGACACAGTGGTCAGAGTGGTGAAAAAATCAGGGCAAGGAGCATTGGAAGGATGGTTTCACAGGGAGGTCGCCGGGGCCTTCACATGAGCCTTGCGGTGGAGCCATGCCAAGAGCAATAGAAGTGGAATCTGCTGTCATCTGTGACTTCCATGGAGACGAATGCCAGAAACCCCACGTTGCACTCCACACCAAACACTGATAAACTTGGTCTTGGTATCTGAGTCCAAGCCAAGCTGTTTGAAAGAGATGGGGTTTCATCCAGGCTATTTCTAGCATTCCAATCCAGCAGAAGAGAAAAAGACAGAAGAATTTGAATTTGTTGATCATCTTTGATCTAAGGGTCAAGACAAGAAAGGGAGGAATTATCTGCAGCTGAAGTCAAATCTGTCTCAACCAAAGCTAGTGAAACCCCAGGTGGACACCACGTGCCCACCTAATGGAGAGTCCATCTGTTACAGGATGGGCCGCGGCAGAGCTCTGAGTGCATCACGGCGGCCTGTGACAGGACCACTTTGTCCCTTCAAGCCTGTTATAAAGACTGGGGAAAAGCTTCATTTTGCTCCTGACATTAAAGAATCATTTAAAGGATTCTGAATACAATCTCACAGCCAGGCAATTCTGAGGGTGACAGGAGTCATGATCTCATCCCATTACTATTAGAGGGACAGGGAAAAAAAAGAAGAAGGAGAAGAAGAAAGGTCTGTTTAAAGAACAGAAAAGCCCAGGAATGAAAGAAGAGGGATGTAAGTGTGTGGACGTGCGGCGTTAAATAGCACACAGTGGGCCTGGCTTCCCGGGAAGGAGCAGCAGCTGTGGGAGCATCTGTGAGCAAACATTGTGTCACGCGGGTGTGGAGTTCGAGCCCCTCCTTCCAAAACTGTGTGTGCAGACAATTACTGCTGTCCCGGGGTGGGCAGGGGGCTCTCTGTCTGCCAAGCTCCCTTTCTAAGCTGTCCTGAGGTCCCACAGTTCACACCCAGCTCACACTAAAATTTAGATGGCAACAATTTAGATTGGTGAATTCATTGCCAATCACGGAGGAAGGATGGAGGCCTCACGGTGGTGGGAAGGAGAGGAGCAGATCTGTTACTGCTCCATTGTGAAGAATGATGCAACGGCTCCACTTACGAAGGTCTACGGGTGGCCAGAGACGACGCAAAGCACTTTATCTAGGTTATCTCTAATCCTCACAAGTACCCTGAAACTTAGGCACAGTTTACCTCCATTTTACAGATCAGGAAACCGAGTCTGAGTCTAGGAAAGATGGAGTGATTGTCTGTGTCTGGCTCCAAAGTCCGTCTTCCTTGGACCAGACCCCAGATTCATGCCAGTTTGTGGATACATGTGTAACATCAGGAGGAGGCATTAGAGAGGAAACCAGCTGGGAAGGATATTCATTAGTGTCGTTAATCCAGCATCTGGTGCCCCCTTTTGGGGTACTGCCTCTCCCCCACAGGGTTAAATCATGGAAGGGAAATCTAGGCACCTGCCCTCCACCATGGATCTGTACGAGTCTCCAGAACCTTCTTCTACTGGTTCTCTCCTCCACTCCCCGAAGACAAGGGTTTGGCTCCTGACCGAAGCTCGGCCAACCAGGGTCTGTCTCCTGGGATATTCACCCCTGAGCTGGGGAGCAAAAGTAGAATCAATCACAGAGTTCATTCATCCCAGCGGCAGGACCCAGGACAGACTGCTCCACACTTCCTTCCTGCTCCAAGCCCGAGTCCTCAGCCACTCCTCATCCAGTAAGTTCTCTGGTACTTGCAACCAGTTTCTCTTGCTTAGAGTCAAAGAACTATAAATGAAAAAACTTAGTATGTAAAGGAGTTCTGAAATTTTTAAAACAAGGAGAATCATGGGAAAATATTTCAAAGAACACATTAGGGGGTGGGGGACATACTGGCCCTCGGTGAGAGGGTGGACCCAGTAACTGCTGTGACCAGTAGCATCTGGCAGAAGTGGCACTGGGCCAGTTCTGGGCATTGCCCTTAAATGTCCTGGAATCTTCCATGTTTTGCCTTTTGGAACACATGACATATTCCCTCTGGAGATCCAGCCCCCAGGCTATGAAAAGCCAGTTCCCATGAAGAGGCCATGAGAAGTAACCCAGCCAACAGCCCCAGGAGCTCTCACCAGCCAGCCAGCGCCACGCCCAGCCACAAGAGCGCACCACCCTGGATGTCTAGCCCAGGTGAGTCTCCTGATGACCGCAGACCCGGCCTCCGCCTGACTGCAGCCACACGAGAAACTCCAAGTGAGGCTCTCCTGGTCACCTCGCAGAGGTGTGAGCAGTGACAGTAAACGGTTGCTTTCAGCCACTAAGTTCTGGGGTGGCTCTTTATGCAGCAATAGATAACCAGAACAGAGCGCTTAGAATTAGGGTTGCTGGATGCAAGGGAAGGTGCTCTTAGGACTTTGACAGATACTCTGAAATCTCCTCCTTGAAGACTGTACCAATTCACATAGCCACCACGGGGAAGTGACAATAAAGATGGAATTCTTCAGCCAAGCACCTTACATTTTTCAGAGCTGTAAGAAATAAAGGGCACTCATGTATCACCTACTAGCTCTCATTATTTCAAAACTCTTGTCAAGAAAAAAGGATGGAAGAGAAGATATTTGAAAAGAAAAGCAGGCTGTTCTGAATTCCTTTTAACACTTACAATATATTTTTGGTCCATCATTCAATTTCCTTTGGGTCCTGACACTAAATCACGCTATCATTTGTGACTAGGGTAACTAAGCACTGGCTTCTAATTACACTTCATTTGCTACGACACATGCTTACTGCATCACTAGTCTGTGCAAAGCCCTGAGGGGCCATGGAGATGGCTGAGCTAGGAACGGAGCCGAGTCTATACTGCCTCTTGGAAAGAAACAGGCCTGATTTCTCTCTTCTGCAAAATGAGAGAAGCCCGACTTTACCTTGGCACCTTGATCCAAAGCAGGGCCATTCCTACATGTGGGTTTTTTTTTACTTACCAGCCTTTGTCTACTGCCTCCCTTCCTGTTAGCTTCCATTCCTGGCTCCTTTATAAATCTGTAAGAAACAGGGATTTTCCCCCTTCCTTTTCTATGTCTCAATATCCTTCCAAGGTGGTTTCATTTCCATTGTGTGTGTGTGTGTGTGTGTGTGTGTGTGTGTGTGTGTGTGATTTCCAGATGCTGAGATTCCTAGGTCTCTGAAAGTAAACTGGAAATTGAAGTAGTTGACACGAGGAAGAGGGTGAAGCTGAGGATACGGGGTGCAGATGGGAGTGAAGAGAAGAGACATGCCCCTGAATCAGAGGGTGGACAGCTCCTTCCCCCAGGCCAGGGATGGGAGCAGGTCAGAAGAGAGATGTATCTCACACGTCATAGTCCAATAATTTGGCAGGACCCGGACTGTGTCTAAGACTCTCTCCTTGACCAGACTTTAGACAGGCTCTTGTGAGCCCTCTTTTCCTCGAGGTCTCGACCTGGGCCCTCATCCTGTCTTTGGCCTTCACAGACCAGCCTAAGCAGAGAACTCCGCTAAGTCACCTTTCTTCCCTTGATATCTGATCAAATTCTTCACGCCCCAACCCTTGATGTCTAAGTCCTTGGCCTCCTTTTGTCAGGAATTTTGTTAGATCAGTTGGGCAAGAGTCTCCCTACATTTGCTGTCTCCTCTTGGCCAGTTTCCATGCACTGACCCCCTCACCCTTCTCCTTGGCTGTAAATCCACACTTGACTTTGCCGTAATCAGAGTTGGGGCTGACCCCTCCCCCCACTGCAATGCTCCTACTGCAGCAGTCTTGAGTAAAGTTAAAACGGTAACGTTTTAACAAGCGTCAGTGTAACTTTCTCTTAATGACACATTAAGAGTGTGGAAGGCCCTGTGCCCCTCGTGTACCTGGCAAAACTTCATGCAACTTTCAATGCCAATGTCACCTTGTTTTCCAACTTTCCTGGAGGACCCTGAGCCTCCCCCAGCAGAAGGAAAGGCTCGAGTTAGCACTTGTCACATGGCATTATGGTTGATTTTTTTACAGGTCTGTCTCCTCTGCTGTGACCACCTAGAGGGAAGGCTGTGTCTCTGTGTCTTTGTGTCCCCAGTGCCCAGTGCAGGCCTGGCCCAGAGAGGAGGCTTGTGTCAAGACTGTTACGAGGGCTGCTTCAGTGCAGTCAAGTCCTTAGGCTCTACTGTACACTGAAAGTTTGCATCCTCTACCCCTGCCCCACCCAATTCATATATTAAAACCCAATCCCCAATGTGATGGTATTTGGAGGTGGGGCCTTTGGGAGGTAATTAGGTCGTGAGGGTGGAGCCCGCATGAATAGAATCAGCGCCCTTATAAGAAGAGACAGGAGAGAGAGGCCCCCTCTCTGCCGCGTGAGGGCACAGCAAGAAGGCAGCCAGCTGCAAGCCAGGAGGAGAGTGCTCAGCCAGGAACCAGCTTGCCGGCACCTTGACCCCGGGCTTCCCAGGCTTCAGAACTGTGCAGAACACCTTTCTGTTGTTTAAGTCGAATACTTCATGGTGTTTCCATTATAGAGCCCAGACTGACTGAGATAGGCTCGAAGCACAGGGAGCCCTCTCTGGGCTGGGGCAGTGGGGCAAGCAGGGAGGGCTTCGTGGAGGATGGGGAGGGCTCGAGGAAGCAGAGAGCAGTGAGGAGGACGCTACTGAAGCAGAGGCGGTGTAAACAAATGGGGGACAGTGAGATTGTCATCACGCGGGGAATGGCTTGTCACACACCACTTGGTATCCAGAAGCAGCAACCCGCTCAAGATGGGAGCAATTTAGTACATATAAGTGACAACTTAATCAGAAAGTAGACACTGTATAATGATTTCTGGATATCCAAGTTAAAGAAACATGCCTGGTTGTCAAGACGAACAGGAATGAGGACCTGCAGTGCTGGCAGGATGTCACACCAGTGGCCTCTTTTCTCTGTTGCTCTCTCCATGCCCGGCTTCTCTTGGACCAGCTTCGCTTATTCTCTCTGCACATGGTCCAGCCTGCACGCCCCCCAGGTGCCTCACAGCCTCCAAGCCCATAAGACCTTCCAGTCTAGCTCTGCAACTGACTAGAGCCTCTGTGAGACCCACCCTAGGTCCATTCCAGACCCAGTCAGCTGTGGTGCGGGAAAGGTGGCGCCCAGGGCTGCAGGGATCTGCTCCCACGAGGTGGAAGATGCTTCTGAGAAGGAGGCCCAGGAACTCCAGTGGTGTGTCAACTACAGGGCACACTCACAAAGTCAGCTGGACCAGACAAGAGGATTTATATGAAAAGAGCTGGGGATGGAATTGGATCACTGAGGTTGACCAGCTGAAGGCCTAGCAGGATGATGTACAGCATCTTTAGGCAAGAGAGAGTCGGAGCTGTAGAAATACTTCAATACTGGGCTCCAGGCTCTTTGTGGTGTATCCTGCACCTCTCCTAGAAACGCCTTCCTGAGGAAGAGGACCAGGGAGAGCCAGCCCAAGCAATCCAGGGCTCCATTGCAGAACTATTTTATACTCAAAAAAAAGTGCTGTTGTGAGCAGTTTAATGACCTGCCTCCTCTCATTAGAGGCTGCCCTCCTCACACCCAGAAGGGCAGAGACCTCCGCAGCCCGCGACTGCATGGCAGGTGCACATGGAGATCGCCAGGCCTCCAGGCCGGGCTGTGCTGACTGGCCCTGATTGCCATGCTGAGAAGCAGAACAGACCTGTCTCATCTCAGAGGGCCAGTGCTAAGCCATGGAGCATGCGCCCTGCTACCTCTCCTGACAGTAGATCATTAAAACGGCCTCCAGGGAGGGCATGAAGGTGAGGAAGGGGCACAGACAAAGGTCAGTGTTTAGCAATCACACCTCTCTCGGAGTAGCTTTGTGTAGGTTATACTCTTCTGGTTGCAAAAGCTGAGCTAGCATTGGCAAGAAGGAGAAATAATGGCAAGAACACAGAGTCCTATGGGACCCACTAGGTTTTGAGGCAGCACAGAGCCAGGGACTGGAGCTGTGTAGGAAGATAGGGGGCCTCCTCTCTCTCTACCTCATCGCTGCTTCTCTCAGTATGCCTACTTCATTCTTTTTTCGCCCAACAGAGTAGCCAACCCTTCTTTCCTGTCCACGAGGCAAAATGGCGGTCACCAACAGCTCCCGAATTCATTTGGCCTCCTGTCAACAGAGTGAGCCAACTAAGCCTGCCATCCCTTAGTTCCAGCCTCTGTTTATTGGGAAGCAGCTGACTGGCTTAGCCAGCATTGGCCATGGTGGACCAGCCACCAACTGTGGCCTGGGGTTGTGGCCATGCTATATGGGCATGGCTTCTCTCACTGTAAGATGTTTGGGGCTGGGAGGGGACAGTCATCAGAGAGTGGGCAGTGATACAGTGGGCTGGGAGACATCCCCAAGCTGCTCCTCTATGACCTCACTATGTAGGTCCTCGTACATGAAATCCCATTTTTTTTCCATTTTAGGTAATTTTATTAAGATCATCACAGTTATGTACATATATGTCCTTCAGAATACAGAATAGTGGCTGTTACACCTATCCTTGAATGAATATGATATTCTTTATACTTGTTTTGGTTTTTTTTTTTTTTTTGCAACGAAAAATAGCCTTTTTTAAATTGAAGTATAGTCAGTTACAATGTGTCAATTTCTGGTGTACAGCATCATAATATACATACATATATTTGTTTTCATTTTCCCATTCTTTAATGTCATGGGGTGCTTACTCTGTGTTTCCAAGATTTCCTGTTACCTACATAATTTTTTTTAATCAACTCACTTATTTTACTTAAGTAAATTTTTGCCTTGGCTTAAGCAACAGTAGTTATTAAACTGTAGGTTTGATTTGTTCTTAAAATACTTTTTTTCTAGCACAGATCAGAACAAGTGCACACCTTTAAAATAAGAAGTCTTCATCCGTGAGTTCCTGAAATGGTTTCATGTACCCCCAGTGACATGAGTGCCTCACTTCGGGACATTTACCCCCAGAAGGTCTCAGTAAAGAGAAGACAAATTGGTTCTTGGAGCCAGGCAGGCCTGAGTTCAAATTCCCTTTCTAAGCTATTCAATCCTTGGCAAGTCACAAAAACTCTGCAAGCCTCAGTTTTTCCATTTTTTAAAAATAATTATTTTAATGATTATTTTAACTAAGACATACTTGACATATAACATTGTCTAAGTCCAAGGTGCACAACATGTTGATTTGGTACAATATGATCACTACCAGGGCGTTAGCTCACCCCTCTATCACATCACAAAATTCTACTTGCTGTTATTTATGTGGTGAGAACATTAAGTTCCAAGTAAGATGAATCAGACAGAGAAAGACAAATACTGTATGATTTCACTTTTATGTGGAATCTGAAAAAGCCAAGCTCATGGGAACAGAGAGTGTGGTTTTTACTAGGGGCTGGGGGGTCAGGGGATGGGGGACCTCTTGTTACAGGACACAGACTTCGAACTGGAAGATGAATACCTGCTAGAGAGCTGGTGCACAACAGAGTGGTAGTAATTTTTGCATTTGTTAAAGCAGACACGAACAATACCCACCTCAAAGAGGTGTTGTAAGGTTTAGAGCAGGGGAAGTTCAGGAGGTGCCAGGCTGGCTGCAAGTGCCGCAGGGGGGCAAACCCATCGACACCTGCAAGGGTGGGCGTGGCTCCTGAAACACCACTGCTGGCTTAGCCCTGGCACCGTCTTGGGCCCACACACCTCAGAGACCACGCCGCACCCGTTATGGTGAACCACACTCCTGGATGAGATCCCTCCAGAAGAACGCAGGAATGGCAGCCCAGTCTGGTGGTGAAAGTGTTGGGACTTGGCAAAGCCAGACTGCAATACCAAGTCGGAGAGGGGCGGGTATAAGCCAAGAGGTAGAACACATGCTTAGCATGTACAAGGTCCTGGGTTCAATCCCCAGTACCTCCTCTAAAGGTAAACAAATAAATAAACCTAATTCCCCACCCCCCTCCCCAAGAAAAAGACCAAAAAAAAAAAAGAAAAAAGAAATACCAGGGCAGCCATTTATTTGGCTGAGTGACCTTGAGAAAGTGGCTTAACTTCTCTGAGCTTCCGTTTCTTCATCTGTAAAAATGATGATAATACTTCCTCATAAAAGGCTTTTGTGAGGATCAGATGAGAGGGAGAGCCAGCCCTGCACAGTCTTTCATCTGCCTCTACTCTGTGCCTGCAGTGTAACCAGCAGTCACCTGCCATTAGCCACCATGACTGTGACGTTCCCACACACGCCTTGACAAGAGCCGCTATTTCGGGGACGCCACAAACCGGGCTGGCTGCTGGAGGGGGACTCCGTGGGAAAACAAGCCTGACCATCAGCTTCATGAGCTCTGACAGTAATGTGCCTAGCAATGAAAACAGCCGTCATTTTCCACAGCAAAAAAAGAAGGGGAAAAAAATCATCTCCCAAACCTTTGTAAATGAGAAATAATTCATGCATGAAGAAAGTCATTCTGGGGAGATATTATTAAAATGCTACCCTTTCTTGCTATTAGAAGAACAAAATAGGCTGAGAGAACTGGGGGAGGAGGAAGGGAAATCTTCTCCCACATCTGCAGCTTCAAAATACATGTGAAATGGCCTCTCTTTAACATTTGAAACTGTTCCTTCTCATTCGGGACCAGCTACAAAGGGAAAAAAATGGGAAATCTCTCATCGGACTCATAAGGACCCTTTAAAATTTTTTATTTTTTTTATAAAGCCACAGGGGCGGTGAGGAGGAGGGAGAGCATCTTTTTCTATCCAGATGCAAAGCTGACCCTCAGGGGTTTGCCTTGGTGGTCTTGGGTGTGGGGAGGAAGAAACTGCAAAAGGAAGGGGTGCTCGGGGGCTCCGTGAAAGAACTTGGGATCGGGACCTCACATGAATCAGGACTGCAAACTGACCGCCAAGAGGGTCAGGCAGGTCATCTAAATAAACAGGTGGAGAATGGAAGTGACTAGAGAGGTTCATTCTCCATCTAAACTGAGGCAGCTGCTGCTCAGCTCCACCAAATCCCCATGTTGAAAAATGAACTCAAAATTTCCAGATCTTCCAGTCTTTCCAGAAAAGCCCCAAATTTGGATTTTTTTATATGTAATATATTTTTATTGAAGTACAGTCAGTTTACAATGTTGTGTCAATTTCTGGTGTACAGCACAAAGCGTCAGTCATATAGATACATATATATCTTCATTTTCATATTTTTTCACCATAACTTACAAGATATTGAATATAGTTCCCTGTGCTATAAAAATTTGGACTTTTATTTATAATTTCTTTTCAGTTCATAATTATATATATATATATATAATTTAACACTAAGCTAGCTGACCAAAGAAACACATCCAGGGGCCACATTTGATCCAGGGCAACTGGTTTTCCACCTCTAATTTGGATGTTTTGCCCTTGGCCTACTATTTTGCTCTCTACAGGGGTTCCAGACTGCTCTGCTAGTGCAGAGTGAAGGGGTGTCTTTCCAGAAGCCCTGTCTCATGACCATTGAAGGCCACCTGCCCCTGTGTCATTAGTGGAGGAAAATTTACATTCACACCTGCTTACTGATCCTCTCCAGAACATTTGTTCCTCAAAAACCACTGCATTTTTTGAGGAGGACTATTTTTCAATCTCAGATGTATTTTCAGCCTGGATGTTCTCTTTGACACCAGCATAATCTACTGTGACATCGCCCGTTCACTTGACAAACGACAAGACAGGGACCTGATGATTGGGACAGCTTCCCAGCTGCAGGCTGGCCCACTGCTACCTGCAGGGTTCTCAGGGGACCCCAGGGAGCGCTGGCCGCCCCCTCTGCCCCCGCAGGTCACCTGATTTATGGCTCTGCCCGAGATGAAAACTTCTGGCTTTCTGTCATAAATCCAAGAGATGTATTTTTCTGTTTTAGTCATTTAAACATGCAATCTTGGGATGGCTGCAGCCTCCCCAGAGGGTAATGTGTTTTGACATCCATATTTAGGGCTGACATTAGAAGGCTCCCAGAGAAATAGCCTTGACGTGATATCCCTTCTAAATGGATGGCACAAACGGCTTCCCGGCTGGTTTATGACAACTGTTCCACTGAGGGCAAGACTCAGGCATCTATAGAATTCAAGCTATTTGAGGGCCAAAAGCACCTTCATAACCATAACCATAACATGGGGATAATAATGCTTATTCTTAGGGTCCTTGCTGGGATTAACTGAGAAAAATCCATGCATAATATATAATGTTCCAAGAGGAGATCAAATGTTGGTTCCATTCTGTTTTTTATCTAGAAAATTTTATCTCCAAATCATTAAACAAAAGGCAAGGGAAGAATTACATTTATTACATTTTAAATTTAAAGATTTTTTAACATTTTTTATTCAGTAATAGTCATTTTACAATGTTGTCTCAAATTCCAATGTAGAACACAATTTTTCAGCTATACATGAACATACATATATTCATTGTCACATTTTTTTTTCTCTGTGAGCTACCACAAGATCCTGCATATATTTCCCTGTGCTATACAGTATAATCTTGTTTATCTACTCTGCATTTTAAAATCCCATTCTGTCCCTTCTTACCCCCCTCCCCCCTGGGCAACCACAAGCTTGTACTCTATGTCTATGAGTCTGTTTCTGTTTTGTATTTATGTTTTTTTTTTTTTAAGATTCCTCGTATAAGCAATCTCACATGATATTTTTCTCTCTCTCTCTGGCTCACTTCACTCAGAATGACGTACTCCAGGAACATCCATGTTGCTGCAAATCGTGTTATGTTGTCAGTTTTTGTGGCTGAATAGTATTCCATCGTATTAATATACCACTTCTTCTTTATTCAGTTATCTGTTGATGGATATTTAGGTTGTTTCCATGTCTTGGCTATTGTAAATAGTGCTGCTATGAACATTGGGGTGCAGGTGTCATTTTGAAGTAGGGTTTCTTCTGTATATATGCCCAGGAGCAGGATTCCTGGGTCATATGGTAAGTCTTTTCCTAGTCTTTTGAGGAATCTCCATACTGTTTTCCACACTGGCTTTCTTGCTTGCCTCTCCCACTCTTAATGATTTAGATGTCTTCTTTTACAGTTTTGTGTTTATCCTTTTTGTAATTCATGGCAGTTATCTCCTTTCCTCTTATGAGTTTTTCATTTTTGTAGCATCCTGCTTCTTTTCTATTTAGAGTAGACCTGTCAATATTTCTTTTAGCATGGGTTTAGTGTTGCTAAACTCTTAGTTTTTGCTTGTCTGTGAAGTTCTTTATCTCTCCTATTCTAAAGGATAGATAGCCTTGATGGATAAAGTATCCTAGGCTGCATCTTTTTTTCATTCAGGACTTTGAATATATCTTGCCACTCCTTTCTGGCCTGTACTGTTTGTGTAGAGAAATCAGCTGAGAGCCTTATGGGGGTTCCCTTGTAACTCACTCTTTGCTTTTCTCTTGCTGCCTTTAGGATCATTTCTTTATCCTTGACTCTGGCCATCTTGATTATAATAAGTCTTGGTGTGGGTCTGTTTGGGACCCTCTGAGCCTCCTGTACTTGGATATCTGATTCCTTTAGGTTTGGGAAGTTTTCAGCCATGATTTCTTCTTATAACTTTTCAATTCCCTTTATTCTTTCTTCCCCTTTTGGAACCCCTATTATGTGTAGATTGGCACGCTTTATATTATCCCATAGGTCCCTTATATTGCTTTCATTGTTTTTTATTTGTTTTTCTCTCAGCTGTTCTGTTTGGGTGCTTTCTGTTGTCCTGTCTTCTAGGTCACTTATTCGTTCCTTTGCATTATCTAGCCTGCTTTGTACAGCCTTTAGGTCAGCTCTCATCTCAGCAAATGAGTTTACTAATTCTACTTGTTTCTTCTTTATAGCTTCTATTTCATTCTTGACATATTTTATATCTCTAAACACTATTTCTTTTAGTTCCTTCAGTACTTTGATCACTCCTTTTTTGAAATCTTGATCTAGTAGGCCATCAATGTCTATTTCCTTGATCATTCTTTCAGGGAACTTCTCTTGATCTTTTAATTGGGAGTGGTTCCTCTGCTTCTTCATAGTGCTCATATCTCTCTAGCACTGTGGCTTAAGGAGTATCAGTTATCTAGTTCTCTTGGAGATGGTGTGCTCTTAATGATTTTATTGAGAGGTCTTTGTGTCTTCGCCCTGTTTTGCAAACTCAGCTTGCTGTTTCCAGAGGCCCTCTGTTGGTGCCCTTGTCTGTGCTGCTCCCAGTGGCTGTTGGTTAACAGAGCACGCCCCCTCTCAACACTGGATCAGCTAAGCTCTTACCCAGTGGGCGGGCAGGTCACTTCCCCTCCTGATGCCGCAGTCAGATGCTGCACTTGTGGGGAGGCAGGTGGGTGGATCACGCCCCCTCCCAGCACCATGGTCAGGTGTTGCATTCCTGCCAGGAGGGCAGGTGACCACCCACCCTCTCCAGGCTCCGGTCACTCCGCTGCTCTGTGCAGCTGCCTGCTCTGCCTCTGGTCAGTGCTCTGAAGGTGGGCTCAGGGAAGACCACGGAATGGCCCCGCCCCTGCTCCATGCCAAATCTCAGCTCCTTGTTTGTCTTGGCAGTGCAAGTTCTCTGAGGTGCCAGGGCAGAAAGATCCTATCTGCCTCGGGCTGTAAACAAGTCTCAGTCCTGCCTAGGAGGTTGAGGAGCCCGCGGGTGTGGATTCAGGGCTCAGCCCCGCCCCCGCCCGGGCGCTGCGCACAGGAGGAGAGGGCGGCTGTGGCTGAGCCCAGCCTCTCTTCTCGCAAGAAGCGCCAGTACTGGCGGCACAGGTCTGAGGAGACAAAGGCTATGGCGCCCCTCCCCCCAGGGCACAACAGCCGTGTTGCTTTGCTTTTTTCACAATTTATGAGTGGCCGAGGTTGTTCTGCTCCATATCCCCTCCCAGCCACAGCGCACAGCCCCCCAGTCTCCCGGGGCCGCCTCAGTGCAGCCCCCCCAGTCCTCCGCTCAGATCAGGTGGCCTGTCCTGGCCCCAGCTGCTGGCTCGTGTCTCTGGATGGGTGTTGCGGGGACCCTTTGTGCCTGTTTAACTTAGTTCTGTCAGTCAAGGGGTGCTTGGGGCAGATCTGAGCCTTGGAGGCTCCCCCTCCATCATGCTGTCCTCTCCGTTGGAGAGGGGAGAACCAGTGGACAAGCGCCAGTCCTCCTTTGCCATTCCCTCCCTGCAGGATCGGTCCTGCACTGTTTTGCTTTTTCTTCTTTCTTTTTTCCTTTTCTCCTACCAGATTTTTGGTGTCTTTGTCTTTTGAAGAGGGCGATGTTGTTGGAGATTGGCAGGTGCTCTGGTTGGCTGAGTAGGTCTGTAGATGTGAGTTTTGGTGTATTTGTGGGAGAGGGTGAGCTACAAGCATCCTTCTACTCCACCATCTTGCTTCTCCTTTAAATTTAAAGATTTTAAAATTAAACATTTTAAACTTAAACGTTTCAAGCTTCATTATTAGATGTTTACGAAAATGTATTTTCATGAAAGCAGAGTGTCTTGGGTTTATCTGACACCCTTCTTCAATAAGAACCCAAAGTTTTCGTGTGGTGATTTCATGGGTCCACACATGGGAATAGCTGAGCATATGCCTTTGGGTGTATCACTTGTCTTCTCCAGATTTCAGTTTGCTTCTCTGTGAAGTATGATAATGTGACACTCTATCTAATGTGCAGGGTTGGCGTGGGGGAAAAAAAAACTTGGTAAGCTATGTGAATGCACTTTAAAGCATGTGAAAAACAATATACAAGCTCAAGATATTAGTTGCATCTTCCCAGTCCATTTGCGATTTCACGACTATCCCCTTACACGTCTGGTATGATTCGGGCCCCCTGCTCATCAGAAGCTGAGACTGAATCCATTTTAGTAAGAAAGCAGGCCATGGGGCAGAGGGGGTGCACACTGGACCGGGGAGCAGAAACGCCGGCCTCAGGGCTACACTGGGGCCCGGCAGGGTAAGCATTTACCATGTTCCTCCACCCCTCAACTCACTCTTGGCTTTTCCCTTTCTCTCGAATCCCCAACCAAAACGGATCCCACTCATGGCCACTTCACCAGTCCAAGGCTCTGCCTGCCATCTGTTACAACAGCCTCCTCACTGGTCCCCGCCTCCCCCTTGCCCTCCCTCCTCCCTCTATAGTCTAGTCTCTGTGCAACAACCAGAGGCATTTCTCGCAGTGGAAGTCAGACCAGGGCCCTGCTCTGTTCAGCCCACAGCCCTCCAGTGGCACTCCACCTCCTGGAGGACAAAGCCGGGTCCTACCATGGACCTAATGGACTTGCCTGAGCTGAGCCCCAGCTCCCTCTCCACCTTCTCTGCCTGCAGCTGCACAGGCCACCTAAGCACCTTCCATTTAACCCTCCCACGTGTGGACCCTGATATCATCTTACAGAGGAGGAAACTGTGGCTCAGAGAGGGAAAGTCACATCCCGAGGTCACGCAGTTAAGAAGTGACAGAATCAGGGTTTGAATTCAAGCATCCCTTTACACCAATCTTATTTAATTTCACTCTGTTGTATGTATTTTATAAGCCACTTCAAGTCCATTTTGGAATTGTAGGAAAGGAGGGAAGAAAGGCAATGAGACAGGCAGAATTCTGGACCTAGACTGGCCATGCCTTTAGACCAAGATTCTTCGGGAGCCAGAAAAACCATTAGCTTGGTAAAATCAGTCTCAGTGTTGTAACCTGAGTTTGTCTGTTGCTTCTAGAATTTCTGCAGACACAAAGAGAGCAAGCATATTTCAACCAGCAGAGAAATCCTGACCAACCAGGCTAGCATTCGAGTTAACGGCACAGAAAATGTAGTTGAGCCATCAGAAAATTCTTTTAATGTCCAGAGTTTCTGTCATTGTGCTGCCATTAACATGATGCTAATGAAATGTAATAAAATGTGGCTTGGAAAGGAAACCCATCTGCTCTGAAACTTCAATTAATATGATTAAGATATAGCTTTTACACAATAAATTTGCATCCGGTACACATTCTGCACTATGGATTATTACAGCAGCACTAATGTCATCACATCAAGTTAAGCTGTGCCCAGTTAGCACTTGCAGCCGGCCTCACCGCCCAGAGCCTCGCTGAGGAGGAGGGCATGGAGCACCTTGGACTTGACCACCTCCCTGAAAGCACAGCCCCACCGCTCTCAGATCCTCAGGATAGAGCAGCACCCAATCTCCTCCAGCTTCTGCCTCTCACCATTGCATAGTGTCAACCATGTGCGTGAGGCAGGGAAGTGACCATGACAACAGTCTTGTCTAAGAAAATGCGGGGTTCTGGGACTGAGAGACGAATGTCCACTCTGCTCTTACAAGAAGGAGCTGGAAGTTGGATGGCATGGACTGCCTTCCTTTGCTTTCTTCTCTCAATGTTCTACCATCAAATTCATTTTCCTGAGTATCTACTATGTGCAAGTCACTGGGGGAGAGGGGAAGAGGTACAAAGAGAACAGAGTCAGCCTTGATCCTCGGGGATACACAGAGAGGCTTCCAGAGTAAAATGGGCCACTAGGAAAATCTGATATGGGTCTTCTGCCTTCCTTCTCCCTTTCTCCAGATTTCAACAGAGTCCAGACAAGAAGCAGAGAGGGAACACCAGCCTTCCTTTTCCCTCAGTGGTAGAAAGGCACTCACACCAAAGCCAGAAGGCTGAGTACATCACAGTTTGAGCGGGGCTGACCCTTCTGCTCCCTCTTGTTGCTACAACTCTGCCTCTGTACCCCACTTTACTGAATTGAGATTGGAGGGTAAAGTTTTGGATGAAGTAGAAAAGGCAGCTTTATTTCTTTGCCAGACAAAGGAGGTCACAGTAGGCTAATGCCTCCAAGACATTGAACTTGCTAGGAAGGGAAGTCAGGGGATTTTATAGTAAAAGTTCAAGAGTTCAAGAGGCAGTGCTGGTTTCCATAGAGATTGCACACAGAGTAACAAATTGTTGCAAAATTGTTCTTGCTTTTGCAGATGCAATGGTTCTCTTCCTTCTGCTGGGTATGATGTTTTCCTCTGGCTTTGGGAATCTCCTAATATTCTTATGCCTAGAACAAATGGTGCTTATGAAGGGGGTCTGTGGAGAAGTGCTCTAGAGAAAAACTTGAGCAATTTTAAAGTCAGGTTGATGAATGCTTTTAGCATTTTAGGCAGGTTGAGGCCTGGGACCTCTTGCTGCAGGGTTTGCACAAGCTGGGACATGCACCTCCAACAGCAGAATACAAAGAAGCCAAAAGGGACTCAAAATAACTGCAGTTGGAGACAGTTATGAACAACAGGATATAGAAAACAAAACCCCAACTGCCATTTCTGAGGTGTTGGGAGCAAAAGCAAGGCACTGGGGGCAAAAGCAGGCTGCTGAGCATGATCCCCACCTGCAGCACCACGAGGGCGTTGGGCAGACCACCCCAGCATCCCTCCTCTCCAACCTAATGCTGCAAGAACATGAGAAAAGCCATTTAAACTATTATACAATTAAGCAGTTACAAACACCATATGGCCACTGATGACAATAGGGTCCTGCTCAGTTGCACTCTCTTTCCTCAGCAGGGCAGGCAGGGCAATCCATGCCTTTGACCATGATGACTGGTGCATTGATGTGCACCTGAGAAACCAGACCAGTAAGAACCAGGCCCAGGATTTGCTCTGGGAGCCGTCGGAGAAGTGCTGTCCTTCAGTGGTGACTGCTAAGCTGGAGAAACAGACCTGGAGCTGCTGGGGGCTGTGTTTGCCATCATGGGGGAGGAGTGGAAGGGAGCCAACAGGGAGAAGCAAAGCTTAATTGAGAGGAGAAAGACCAAGAGTCCTGAAGGCATGATTTGAGCATCTAGATCTAGTTGTGCCCAATGGCAGTTTATCCCCTGGACTGCCCAATTGCCAGGCTTGTGAGCTCATCTTTTAAAAGGTAATTTTAAGTTGACTTTCACAGCTGAAGAAGTTCTGGCTGGTACCAAGACAGATGCCACAAAACTACCAGAATTTCCAGGGCCCTGGTGCTGCTAGAGGGGCTTTCAGGGACCCCAGGGATGTTGCAGAACTGAGCTGGGGCCTCTCAGAGGCCAGTTGACTGAGGTCTGAGCAGAGGCTGCAGCCTCACATAGCCCAGACTCTTCCTGGATCCCTCCCCACCCACTCCCTCCTTGTCCCCTACTCTTTGCCATGGAAATAACCTAGCAGCCTCAAAAATGTTTCAGGGAACTTGCTCCAATTGATTCATACTTTGTGAATCATTTTAGCCTTTGCTCTCTCACCTGAGTCACAATTTCAAAAGGCTCATAGACTGTGAGCCCCAAAACAACACTGGACGCCTCCCTGGGCTGAGTTTTGCACTGGCTCACAGCCTCGTGTTCAGGAGCTATTTCATAGCAGGAGAGCAAGGAGCCCATGGCTACACTCAGTGCATCAGAAACGTTACTCTCAGAGTTAGTAGAGGTGGTGCTGGGGTTACCTCACTCTGAGAGTTATGCCCTGAATTAATGGTCCCAACAGCTGCCTTTGGTTTTACTTCCAAACCCACACTGATAGCTGAGTTGGGCAGGAGGACATAGAAATAAAGAAAGAAGAAAGTTGATATAGATTTTTAACAATGTCCCCATGCCTTAGTTGCTGCCTCGGCAGATGGTAATACTTTGATGGGGTCGTTGTGAGGATTCCATAAGCTAAGGTTTTAATATTGCTCATCTCAGGGCTTGACACATATGAAGTTTTCTGTAAACTTAATGTTTACCTTCCAGGCACCAAGCTAGGAGTGTTGGCATATCTTCTCATCTAATCATCACAAAATCCCTATTGGGTAGATATTATTGTTCTTGTTTTACAGGCAGCTCAGGCTGTTTGTTGTAAAAATCAGAAACAGACTGGTTCTCTTAGGCAAAAAGGAATGTGATGAAAGGATATCAGGAATTCAAAGAATCGCTGGGAGGTTGGAGGACCAGGCTAAGGGGTGGGTGGGAGCCAAGGTCATGCAGCAGGACCTGTCTGGCCCACACTCCCTACCAGGTTGGACAGGGAACAGACCTCCAGATGGTCACTCCAGCTTTTACCAGTCGGCAAGGTCATCAGATGGAGAAGCTGACTGACTGAGCTTACATCAGCTACCTGTCCCCTGACTGGGGTAGGGGAGAGATGGAAGGAAGAGAAAGGATTTGTGTCCCTCAGTTTCTTTGGTAAGTGGTGAGCATACCAACTGCCCTTCTTCAAAAGTATACAATGGGTATTTCCCAATGGAGATCAGGGGAAAGGGGAATTTGATTCAGGACAGTTTACTAATCCACAGGATCACTCAAGGGATAGAGATTACAAGATGTTTAATTACTTGCTCAAGCTCATTCTCTCTCTCCTACACACATGTGCACACATACACACACACACTTTAAGTAAAGAATGAGACCTTGAAACTGTGTCTGGCTCTGGATCCTCCTTTCTGTCCACCTTTCTAGAATAGAATGCTGAAAAGTGAAAAGGGGAGGTATGGTGGGAAAAGACACCAAAAAAGAAGTGAATAACAAATAGGGTGCTCAGATGAGCCTCACAATTATATAGAGGGACACCCAAGGCAGGTCAGACCAGCCCAGATGAGAAGAGGTAGAAAGACTATGTGGGGTGGGCTGGAAGAAGAAGCTGTCTCCTCCAGAGAGAGGGGAGAAAAGGGGGAAATGATGAAGATGAAGTAGACAAGGAGTGAGAAACGGACCATTCCTGGGGGTCCATGTCTGGACAGTGACTACATAGTCACACGTTCTTCCAGGAGAGGCTAAAACTTCAGGGCAGGCTTCCCTCTCAGTGCTGAGTCAGCACAGACTGGACTAGATGTTCCTTTAAACTCATAAATCACAGCTGTCAGGGCTGGGGCACTCTGCTGTGCACACCTATTGTTTCAGAGACAGATGGCCACTGGAGCACACATGTGGGTTTTGTGTAGTTAGGGAACTGCATATACAGCCTGAAGTGGTTATTAGGTTAAAGAGCTGAGATAAACAAAGAAAGAAATAGTTTCTGTCCTCACCTGCCATGGGTCACAGAAGTGTTTCCCAACCTCAAGCTATTATAATATCAACTGCACTATTTTCAATGATGTTGTCCTTATATTCAGACCCACTTTTTAATGCAAACAAATATATTTTTTAAAAGAAATTTTAGATTTCTAGTTTGTGGTCCTCTCCTAGAAAGTTGTCACTATATTCCAATGATAAGTAAAAAGCTGAATAAAATAAAAAAGGAACAACTCTTAGCTCTCTCAGAGAATTGAGGTCACAGGGCAAACCAAAGCCTCTCAAACTGGAGAGACAGAGAAGCAAATACAGGGAGTCACAGCTTAATGAAGAAGAAAACTCTTGGGAACCAGTACTTGTGTAGGAAAACTTAAACTGTAACTGACAAATTGCTGGATATTCAGTGTGGACATGTCTGAAAGTTAAAAACTCTAGGGGCACTCATTCATGGGGGTCCCCATACCTTTGTGAGTTTTGCCTCCAGGAGCTTGACCAGATTTTTCACAGTAAGTATCAGGGATGTTGAAATTAACAGACCAGGAATTTACAACTAACATGAATGTGCTAAAGGCTCTAATGGAAAAATAGACAACATGCTAGGCAAAATGCAAGATCAGATAGGCAATGTAATCAAAGAGATGGAAATTGTAAGAAAAATTTTTAAATGCCAGAGATCAAAAGCATTATAACAGAAATGAAAACTTCCTTTATGGGCATATTATAGACTGGACATGGCTGAGGAAAGAATCTCTGAGTTTTAGGATATGTCAATGAAAACATCCAAAACTAAAAAGCAAAGAGAAAAAGAAAAGACTGAAGAAAATAGAATAAAGTATCCAAGGACTATGAAACAACTATGACAGGTGCACCATAAGTATAAGGGGAATACGAGAGAAAGAAGAAAGACAAAGGGGAACATCTGAAACAATAATGACAGAATTTCCCATTAAATCATCCCTTTATCAGAGATAAAGGGCTTTACATAATGATAAAGGAGTCAATTCTTCAAGAAAGCAAAAACCCTTAATGTATATGCACCTAACAACAGAGCATCAAATTACATAAACAAAAATGGATAGATAGAGCTGCAAAGAGAGTTAAACAAATCCACTATTATAGGTGGAGATTTTAACATCCCTCTATCAGAAATGGCTAGATCCAGCAAGAAGAAAATCAGTAAGGACATAGTTGAACTCACCAACACCATCAATTGACTGTATATAATTAAACATCTATAAATTACTCAATCCAATTACAGCAGAATACATACTCTCAAGTTCACACAGAACATTCATCAAAATAGACCTCATTCTGGGCAAAAATCAGCTTAACAAATTAAAAGAAATAAAAATTATACAATGTCTGTTTTCAGGCCTCAACAGAATTAAATCAGAAACCAAAAACAGAAAGATAGCTGGAAAATCTAAAACTACTTAGAGGTTAAACAATACACTTCTAAATATTACATATGTCAAAGGATAAAATCTCAAAAGAAAATTAAATATATTTAAACTACATGAAAATGAAAATAAAGCATACAAATTTGAGGATGCAGCAAGAGCAGTGCTGGAAAGAAAATATAGCATTTAATTCATTTATTTAAAAAATGAAAAGACAAATGACAAATGCTGGAGAGGCTGTGGAGAAAAGGGAACCCTCTTTCACTGCTGGTGGGAATGCAGTTTGGTGCAGCCACTGTGGGAAACACTATGGAGATTCCTCAAAAGACTAGGAATAGACTTACCATAGGACCCAGGAATTCCACTCCTGGGCATATATCCAGAAGAAACCCTACTTCAAAATGACACCTGCACCCCAATGTTCATAGCAGCACAGTTTACAATAGCCAAGAGATGGAAAAAGCCTAAATGTCCATCGACAGATGACTGGATAAAGAAGATGTGGTATATTTATATACTGGAATACTACTCAGCCATAAAAACCAACAACATAATGCCATTTGCAGCAACATGGTTGCTCCTGGAGAATGTCATTCTAAGTAAAGTAAGCCAGAAGGAGAAAGAAAAATACCATGTGAGATCACTCATATGTGGAATCTAAAAAACATACAAACAAACAAACAAAGCATAAATACAAAACAGAAATAGACTGATACACCTAGAATACAAACTTGTGGTTGCCAAGGGGGTGGGGGGTGGGAAGGGATAGACTGGGATTTCAAAATTGTAGAATAGATAAGCAAGATTATACTGTATAGCACAGGGAAATATATACAAGATCTTATGGTAGCTCACAGAGAAAAACATGTGACAATGAATATATATATATGTTCATGTATAACTGAAATATTGTGTTCTACACTGGAATTCGACACAACATTGTAAAATGATTATAAATCAATAAAAAATGTTAGAAAGAAAGAAAGAAAGAAAAAGATATTCAATCAATAATCTAAGCTTCCTTCTTAGGAAATTAGAAAAAGAGCAAATTAAATTCAAAATAAGAAGAATAAAAGAAATAATAAAATTAGAGCAAAAATCAATGAAATTGGGGGTTTGAGCCAAGATGGTGGAGTAGAGAGACTCACAGCTCACCCTCTCCCACAAATAAACCAAGAATTACATCTACAAACCCACTGAGTTGCACAGAACACCTACTGAACTCTGGAAGAGTGTCTCTCACTTTTTAATACAGGGGCATTCTCCCAAAATCCAGTAAGAAAAAAAGGAAAAAGAAAAAATCAGTGCAGGACCAGTCCTGCAAAGAGTGAGTGGCATAGGAAGAAAGGCAACCTCATGCTGGGATGCCTCCCTCTACAGCCGGGAGGTCAGTGGGGACAGAATTGGAGCTTCTGAGCTCAGAGGAGAAAGTGGCAACTTCTTGGCAGCCAGAACTAAGGGAAACTGATGTGGAGGGGCCCTGCAATCCCTAGCCCTAGATGCAAGCCAGCAGGGATAAACCATGACTGGCTGCTGGAGATGGGTGAGGAGCTCAGGCAGAGGGCTGGGGCTCACTGTGCAGAGGCAGCCTCAGGGGACTAAAGGGAGGTGTGAGCTCTGGCTGGGGATGTGTGTGGAACAGAACAGCCTGGGACCCCCATAAAAAAACACCACTGTTAGTATGGAGGAGGAGGGGCGCAACACAGCTCCACAATGCTCAAGCTTTCTCTGCTTGGCTACATTTTGGTGTATTCTTGCTAGAAGAGAGGTGGGGCCTAGTCATAGCCATCACTGATGTGCGGAGGCATGGCTGAAAGCTAAATATCTACCCAGTGGCCCTGCAACTTCACAGGCTGGACTGAGACTTGTTACAGCCCCAGGCAGAGAGGTTGGATTTGCTCTCTCTGGACCCTTTGTGAACCCACACTTCTGGGACAAACAGGCAGTAAGCAGAGTTATGACACACAGTGGGGGTGAGTACAAGTATTTACAACAGGCTGCTGTACCATACTGTATGCGAAGATGGGGCTGGGGTCTGTGCTGACCCTGTGGTGCACCACAAATTCAGGTGGGTGTCTGTACACTTGCTATGGTGGGCCATAGTGCCTGACATTGGTGGATCTGCACTGGTCATTCCTGGGGCTCGGAACCCAGGGGACACCACAGCAGGTGGCCAACATTCCCTCAGCTAAGGCAGGGACAAAGGCAATGTCAACAAAGAGCACTTTGTAAGCCTGCATAACAAGTGACAGACAAAACCACAGAGTGCACTTCCCAGTGGACATCTTCTGCCTACTCTTCTTCCCAGCTGAATTACTCCAACCCTGCCTACTATACACAACAGCTCAGAAATGAGTCTAGAAGCTTCTATTCCAGCAACAGGGAGCAGACCAGTCCCCTGTGAAGGCTGTGACAATCACAGAACAAAAAAAGGAGGCCCCACTCAACAACAACAATCAGGGCAGGCTCTGAACACCACAACACCAACCACACCCTCAGTCAAAGGGATAACAGCCAACATTCATGGAAGAAGGATAGGGCAACCATTCATACTAAGAACAGCCATTGCAAGAAAACTATTAGATGCACATAGTCTACACAGGAATGCTCTCACTTTAAATAAAAATAAACAAACAACAAATAAAACAGCCTTTCAAGACCACAGTAGATAACTGATACTCCTAAATCCATAGAGCCAGAGAAGTATAAGTAAGATGAAGAATCAAAAGAACCACTCCCAATTGAAAGAACAAGAGAAGTTCCCTGAAAGAACAACAATGAGATACACCTCAACAGTCTACTAGATCACGACTTCAAAAAGGGACTGATAAAAGCACTGAAGGAAATAGGAGAGACTATGAATAGAGAAAGAGAATGCATTGAAAAAGAAATTGAAACTATAAGGAAGAGCCAATTAAAAACAAAACTCAATTGCTGAGATAAGAGCTGAGGTAAAGGCAGTCAAAAGTAGACTAGATAATGCAGAGGAATAAATAAGTGACTTAGAAGACAGGATAACAGAAGTCACCCAATAAGAACAGCAGACAAAAAAGCAAGTAAAAATCAATGAAAGCAATATAGGGGAACTATGAAATAATATAAAGCATGCCAACCTATGCATAATAGGAGTCCCAGAAGGAGAAAAAATAGAAAGGGGGATTGAAAAGGTATTTGAAGAAATCATGACTGAAAACTTTCCAAGTACAGGAGGCACAGAGAATCCCAAACAAGAAGAACCTAAACAGATCTACATCAAGACATATTATAATTAAGATGGCCAAAGTTAAAGATAAAGAAAGAATTCCAAAGACAGCAAGAGAAAAACAAAAAGTTAGTTACAAGTGAACTCCCATAAGGCTTTCGGGTGATTTCTCTACACAAACACTACTGGCCAGAAGGGAGTGGCAAGATATATTCAAAGTTCTGAATGAGAAAAAGCTGCAACCTAGGATACTCTATTAGGCAAGATTATCCTTTAGAGTAGAAGGAGAGATAAAGAATTTCACAGAGAAGGAAAAACTAAAAGAATTCAGCAATACTAAACCTATACTAAAAGGAATATTGAAAGGTCTACTCTAAATAGAAAAGAAACGAAGGTATAGAAATGAGAAAACCATAATTGGAAATGCAATAACTACACTGAATTGCAAAAGAATAAACATGAATATGTAAAAAAATAAATAAAAATAACGACTTTCAAAATCATAAAAGGTTGGAGAGGGGAGCAAGAAAATATAGATTTTTTTCCTCTCTTTTTTTTTTCTTCATTCTTTTTAGGATGTGTTTGAGCCCACATGACTATCAGTCTAAAGCAAACAGATATAGTAAAGGGATAACATACTTGAAAAACAAAGTAACCACAAATCAAAAGTATACAATAGAGTCACAAAAACCAAAAGAAACCAAGCTAATACAAAAGAAAATTATCAAACCACAAAAAGAAAGACAAAAAGGAAAAGAAAGGAATGAAGAAGAAATTCCAAATCAACTGGAAAACAAAGTTCAAAATGGCAATAAACACACAACTATAAATAATTACTATAAATGTCAATGGACTAAATGCTCCAATCAAAAGACATAGAGTGGCAGATTGGATAATAAAACAAATATCTACAATATGCTGCCTACAAGAGACCACTTTAGAGTGAAGGACACACATAGATTGAAAGTGAGAGTTGGAAAAAGTTATTTCTTACAAATGGAAATGACAAGAAAGCAAGAGTAGCAATACTCATGTCAGACAAAATAAACTTTAAAACAAAGGCCATAAAGAAAAAGAAGGGTAGTAAATAACGATTAAAGGAGCAATACAAGATGAAGATATTACACTTGTTAACATATATGCACCAAATATAAGAGTACCTAAATATATAAAACAGATACTAACAGACATAAAGGGAGAAATTAATAGGAATACAATGATAGTAGGAGACTTTAACACCCCACTGACATCATTGGACAGGTCTTCCAGACAGAAAGTCAGTAAAGCAACAGAGATAATAAATGACACAATAGAACAGTTAGATTTTGTTGATGTTTTTAGGACATTACATCCACCAAAAACAGAATATACATTATTTTAAGTGCTCATGGAGCATCCTCTAGGATAGACCATATGCTTGGACACAAAAGAAGCCTCAACAAATTTAAGAAGATAGAAATCATTCTAAGCATCTTCTCTGACCACAAAGGCATGAAACTAGAAACCAACCACAGAAAAACAAACAAGGAAAAAATGACAGCATGGAGACTAAACAACATACTATTAAAAAATCAATGGGTCTGAAAGCACAATCACACAAAATTTATGGGACATAGCAAAGGCAGTGCTAAGAGGGAAGTTTATAGTGATACAGGCCTTCCTTGAAAAAGAAGAACAATCTCAAATAAACAATTTAAGCTGAGAGAACTAGAAAAAGAAGAACAAAAAACCCCAAAAGGCAGCAGAAGGAAGGAAATTATAAAGATTAGGAAGGAAATAAATAAAATAAAAGTAGAAAAAAATCAATCAAACCTAAAGCTGTTTTTTTTTTTTTTTAAGTAAATAAAATCAACAAACCTCTGGCCAAACTCACAAAGAAGAAAAAAGAAGAGCACAAATAAGCAAAATAAGAAAGGAAAATGGAGAAACTACAACAAATAACATAGAAATTCAGAATATCATATGGGAATATTATGAAAAACTATATGGAAACAAACTGGATAACCTAGAGGAGATGGACAAGTTTCTGGAAACATACTGTCCGCCAAGACTGAATCAATAAGAAACTGACCACTTGAACAAACTGATCACTAAAAATGAAATCAAAATAGCAATAAAAAAACCTCCCTACAAATAAAAGTCCAGGACCGGACAGCTTCACCAGTGAATTCTACCAAACATACAAAGAAGAACTCATACCAGTCCTTCTCAAACTATTCCAGAAGATTGAAAAGGAGGGAATACTCCCAAACTCATTCTATGAAGCCACCTTCACCCTGATACCAAAACCAGGAAAAGACACTACCGAAAAAGAGACTTATAGGCCAATATCACTGACGAACATAGTCGCCAAAATCCTCACCAAAATATTAGCAAATAGAATCCAACAACACATAAAAAAGATTAAACATCATGACTGAGTGGGGTTCATCCCAGGGACACAAGGGTGGTTCAACATATGCAAATCAATCAATGTAATACATCACATCAACAAGAGAAAGGACAAAAACCACATGATCATCTCAATAGATGCAGAAAAAGCTTTTGATAAAATTCAACACCCATTTATGAATAAAAACTCTCACCAAAGTGGGTATAGAGGAAACATATCTCAACATAATGAAAGCTATATACGACAAATCTACAGCCAGCATGGTGAAAAACTCAAAAGCTTCCCACTAAAATCTGGCACAAGACAAGGATGTCCACTATCACCACTATTATTCAACATAGTCTTGGAAGTCCTAGCCACAGCAATCAGACAAGAGAGAGAAATAAAAGGGATCCAGATTGGAAAAGAGAGGTAAAAATGTCACTATATGCTGACAGCATGTTACTATATATAGAAAACCCTAAAAGGTCCACACAAAAACTACTAGAGTTGATCGAAGAATTCAGCAAGGTAGCAGGCTACAAGATTAACATTCAAAAATTAGTTGCATTTCTTTACACTAATAATGAATCAACAGAAAAAGAAAGTAAAGAAACAATCCCCTTTAAAATAGCACCCAAAGTAATAAAATACCTAGGAATAAATCTAACCAAGGAGGTGAAAGAATTATACATAGAAAACTATAAACCATTGATGAAGGAAATTAAAGAAGACTTTAAAAAATGGAAAGATATCCCGTGCTTTTGGATTGGAAGAATCAATATTGTTAAAATGGTCACACTGCCCAAGGCATTCTACAGATTTAATGCAATCCCTATCAAATTACTCAGGACATATTTCACAGAACTAGAACAAATCATAATAAAATTTATATTGAACCATCAAAGACCTAGAATTGCCGAAGCATTATTGAAGAGAAAGAAAGAGGCTGGAGAAATAACTCTCCCAGACTTCAGACAATACTATAGAGCTACAGTCATCAAGACAGCATGGTATTGGTACAAAAACAGACATATAGACCAATGGAAAGAATAGATAGCCCAGAAATGAACCCACAAACTTTTGGTCAACTAATCTTCGACAAAGGAGGCAAGAATGTACAATGGAATAAAGACAGTCTCTTCAGCAAATGGTGTTGGGAAAACTGGACAGCAGCATGTAAAACAATGAAACTAGAACACTCCCTTACACCATACACAAAAATCAACACAAAATGGATCAAAGACTTAAACATAAGACAAGATACAATAAACCTCCTAGAGGAAAATATAGGCAAAACATTATGTGACATACATCTCAAAAATGTTCTCCTAGAACAGTCTACTCAAGCAATAGAAATAAAGGCAAGAATAAACAAATGGGACCTAATGAAACTTACAAGCTTCTGCACAGCAAAGGAAACCAGAAGTAAAACAAAAAGACAACCTATGGAATGGGAAAAAATTTTTGCTGATGAAACTGACAAAGGCTTGATCTCCAGAATACATAAGCAGCTCATACGACTTAATAAGAAAAAAATAAACAACCCGATCCAAAAATTGGCAAAAGACCTAAACAAGCAATTCTCCAAGGAAGACATACAAATGATCAATAGGCACATGAAAAAATGCTCAATGTCACTAATTATCAGAGAAATGCAAATCAAAACTACAATGAGGTATCACCTCACACCAGTTAGAATGGTCATCATTAAAAAATCCACAAATGACAAATGCTGGAGAGGCTGTGGAGAAAAGGAAACCCTCCTTCACTGCTGGTGGGAATGCAGTTTGGTGCAGCTACTGTGGAAAACACTATGGAGATTCCTCAAAAGACTAGGAATAGACTTACCATAGGACCCAGGAATTCCGCTCCTGGGCATATATCCAGGAGAAACCCTACTTCAAATTGACACCTGCACCCCAATGTTCATAGCAGCACTATTTACAATAGCCAAGACATGGAAACAGCCTAAATGTCCATCAACAGATGACTGTCTAAAGAAGAGGTGGCATATTTATACAATGGAATACTGCTCAGCCATAAAAACCGACAACGTAATGCCATTTGCAGCAACATGGTTGCTCCTGGAGAATGTCATTCTAAGTAAAGTAAGCCAGAAAGAGAAAGAAAAATACCATACGAGATCGCTCATATGTGGAATCTAAAAAACAAAACAAAACAAACAAACATAAATACAAAACAGAAATAGACTCACAGACATAGAACACAAACTTGTTGCCAAGGGGACAGGGGGTGGGAAGGGATAGACTGGGATTTCAAAATTGTAGAATAGATAAACAAGATTATACTGTATAGCACAGGGAAATATATACAAGATCTTATGGTAGCTCACAGAGAAAAACATGTGACAATGAATATATATATATATGTTCATGTATAACTGAAAAATTGTGCTCTACACTGGAATTTGACACAACATTGTAAAATGGTTATAAATCAATAAAAAATGTTAAAAAATAAAAAATAAAAAAATCAATGGGTCAATGATGACATCAAAGAAGAAATTTAAAAATACTTTGAGACAAATGACAATGGAAACACAACCACACAAAATCTATGGGATGCAGCAAAAGCAGTCCTAAGAGGGAAGTTCAAAGCAATACAGGCCGGCCTTTCTCAAAAAAAGAACAATCACAGATAAACAACCTAACCTACCATCTAAAAGAATTAGAAAAGGAAGAACAAACAAAATCCAAAGTCAGTAGAAGGAAAGAAATAATCAAGTTCAAGGAGGAAATAAATAAAATAAAGATTTAAAAAAACAATAGAAAAAATTAATCAAACCAAGAGCTGGTTTTTTGAAAAAGTAAACCAAATTGACAAACCTCTGTCCAAACTCACCAAGAAGAAAAGAGAGAGCACACAAATAAATAAAATAAGAAATGAAAATAGTGAGATTACAACCAACACCACAGAAGTACAAAAATCATAAGGGAATACTAGGAAGAACTATATGGCAATAAATTGGACAACTTAGGAGAAATGGACAAGTTTCTAGAAACATACAGTCCACCAAAACTGAATCAAAAAGAAATAGATCATTTGAACAGACCAATCACTAGAAGTGAAATAGAATCAGCAATAAAAAAAGCCTCCCTGCAAACAGAAGTCCAGGACCAGATGACTTCATTGGGGAATTCTATCAAACATATATGGATGTTCCTGGAGAATGTCATTCTAAGTGAAGTAAGCCAGAAAGAGAAAGGAAAATACCATATGATATCTTTCATATGTGGAATCTGAAAAACAAAAAAAAGACAAACAGACTTATTTACAAAACAAACTCTCAGATATATAAAACAAACTTATGGTTACTGGGGGAAAGGGAAGGAGGTGGGAAGGGATAAATTGGTAGTACAAGATTTGTAGACACAACAAGATATATTATATATATTTTATATTTTTTTAATATTTTATATATAAAATAGATAAACAACAAGTTTATATGGTATAGCACAGGGAACTATATTCAATATCTTGTAACTTATGGTGAAAAAGAATACGAAAACAATATATGTATGTTCATGTATGACTGAAGCATTATGCTGTACACCAGAAATTGACACAACATTGTAAACTGACTATACTTCAATAAATATATATATATATTAAAACAAGAAATTAATGAAATTGAAAACAGGAAATCAATAAAGAAAATCAACAAATCTAAAGCTGGTTCTTTGAAAAGATTAACAAAATCAATAAGTCTTTATCTAGGCTAGCTGAAAAAAAAGAAAACATACAAGTTACTGATAACAGAAATGAAGAAAGATATTACTATAGATCCTATGGACAAAGGATAATAAAGGAATATTATGATCAGTCCTAAGACCTTAAATTTGATATCCTAGATGAAATGGATCAATTTCTTGAAAGACACAAGCTGTAAAAACAAAACAAAACAAAGCAAAACAAAAAACTCACACACACAAAAAGACAATCTAAATACACCTATACGTATTAAAGAAATTGAGTCAATAATTAACAAAATTCCAACACAGAATGCACCAGGCCAAGATGAGCTCTAGAAATATTTAAAGGAAAAGTTATATTAATTTTCTATAGTTTCTTCCAGATTGAAGTAGACAAAATACTTCCTAACCCATTCTATGAAGCCAGTACTACCCTAATACTAAAACCAAACATTATAAGAAAACTACAAATGAATATCTCCCATAGTCATAGATGCAAAAATCTTCAGCAAAACATTAGCAAATTGAATCCAACAATACATAAAAAGATTTATACACCACAAACAAGTGGGATTTATCCCAGGTATGCAAGGCTGCTTTAACACTGGAAACTGATTAATGTAATCCAGTTTACTTACATAATTATATAAATAGATGCAGAAAATGCACTTGACAAAATTCAATATCCATTCATAATGAAAACTCCCAGTAAACTAGGAATAGAGAGGAGCTTCTTCAGCTGGATAAATAACATCTACGAAAACCTACAGCTAACATTATACTTAATGCTGATAAACTAGAAGCTCTCCCACTAAAATAAAAAATAAGGATTTCCCCTTTCACCATTCTCTTTCAACATCATACTGGAAGTCCTAGCTAACACAACAAAAACAAGAAAGAAGATAAAAGGTATACTGATTTGTAAGGAGGACATAAAACTCTTTATTCATGGAAAACATAATCATCTATGATTATTTGTAGAGATAGTTGATAAAAAAAAACCTGGATGTAATAAGCAATTATAGCAAGATTGCAGGAAACAAGGTTAATATGTGAAAGGCAATCACTTTCTGATACACCAGCAATGAGTAAGAGGACTTTGAAATTAAAAATATGTTGTCATTTATATTAACTCTCCCCCAAATGAAATATTTAGAGATACATCTAACAAAACATGTACAAGATCTATATAAGGAAAACTATAAACTCTGATGAAAGAAATCAAAGAACTAAATAAATGAAGAGATATTCCATGTTCATGGATAAGAAAACTCAATATTGTCAAGATGTCAGTTCTTCCCAACTTGCTTTATAGATTCAATGTAATCACAATCAAAATTCCATCAAGTTTTGTAAATATTGAGAAACTGATTCTAAAGTTTATTTGGAAAGGCAAAAAAAAAAAATAACCAACACAATTTTGAAGGAGAAGAACAAAGTCATAGAACTGACACTACCAGACTTCAAGACTTACTATAATGTTACACAATCACAGTGTGGTATTAGTTTAAAAATAGACAAATAGATCAATGAAACAGAATGGAGAGGTCTGAAATGGAACCACATTCAACTGACTTTTGACAAAGGTATAAAGGCATTGAAGAAAAGATAGACTTTTCAATAAATGGTGCCTGAACAAATGGACATCCACATGTAAAAAAAAGAAAAGAATCTAGACAACTTACACCCTTCATTAGACATTATACCCATCACAAAAATTAACCCAAAATGGATCACAAACCTAAATGTAAAAAGCAAATCTATAGAACTCCTAGAGGATAGCATAAGATAAAGTCTAGATGACCTTGAGTTTGGAAATGAATTTTTGGATACAACACCAAAGGCATGATCTGTGAAAGAAAAAATTGATACGCTAGACTTCATTATAATTAAAAACTTCTACTCTGCAGAAAACAACAACAGGAATATAAGAAGACAAGGCTTAGACTGGGAGAAAATATTTGTAAAAGACATTTCTGTTAAAGAACTGTTATTCAAACTGTAAAGAACACTTCAAACCCAACAATGAAAAAAAGAACAATCCAATTTAAAAATGGGAAAAAAACTTGAACAAACACTTCACCAAAGAAGAACTACAGATAGTAAATAAGCATACAAAAAGATGCACCACATCATATGTCATTAGGAAAATTCAAATTGAAACAATGAAATCCCACTGCACAACTATTAGAATAGCCAAAACCCAGAGCACTGAAATGCCAAATGGTAGAAGGATACAGGACAACAGGAACTTCCATTCATTCCTTGGTGGACATTTTGGAAGTTTCTTATACCACTAAATATACTCTTACGATACGATATAGCAACTAAGCTCCTTGGTATTTACCCAAACGACTTGAAAACTTATGTCCACACAACTTGTACAAGGATGTTTACAGCAGTTTTATTCATAATTGCCAAAACTTGAAAGCAACTAAGATGTCCTTCTGGAGGTGAGTGAATGAATAAACTGTAATACATTCAGACAACTAAATATTAAAAAGAAATGAGCTATCAAGCCATGAAAAGACATGAAGAACTCCTGAATACATATCACTAAATGAAATGGGGCCGATCTGAAAAGTCCACATACTGCATGATTCCAACTATATGACCCTCTGGAAAAGGTAAAACTATAAAGACAGTAAAAAGATCAATGCTGAGGGATGGGAGTTAGATGAATAGGCAGAGCACAGAGAATTTTTAGGGCAGTGAAATCACTCTGGATGATACTATAATAGTGGCTACATGTCATACATTTGTCAAACCCATAGAATGTTTAGCATCAAAATGAACCCTAATGTAAACTATGGTGTTTAGACGATAATGTGCCAATGCAGTTCCATCAGTTTTAACAAATATGCCATTCTGTTGCAATATTTTAATATTGGGGGAGGCTGTGCCTATATGGGGACAGGCTATATATGGGGAGTCTGTGCACCTTCCACTTAATTATGCTCTGAATCTAGAACTATTCTAAGAATTAAAACCTAGTTTAAAAAAGAAATGTTATCCTATATTAATTTTTACCAAGGATGAATTTACATTGACACATCATAATCACCCATGTCCATGGTTCACCTTAGGGTTCACTCTTGGTATTGTACATTCTATGGGTTTGAACAAATGACGTATACCTATCATTATGATATCATACAGAGTATTTTCATTACCCTAGAAATCCCCTGTTCCCTGCCTATTCACCTAACTCCTGCCTCTCCTGACCGAGCATTGATCTTTTTAATGTCTCCATAGTTTTGCCTTTTCCAGAAGGTCATATTGTTGGAATCAAAAAGTATATAGACTTTTCAGATTAGCCTCTTGTCACTTAGTGATATGCATTTAAGACTCCTTTATGTCTTTTTATGGCTTGATAGCTCATTTCTTTTCAGCAATGAATAACATTCCATTATCTGGATGGACCACAATTTATTTATCCACTGACCCACTGAAGGACATCTTGGTTGCTTCCAAGTTTTGGTTGTTGTGAATAAAGCTACTATAATCATCCACGTGCAGGTTTTTGTGTGGACGTTAGTTTTCAACTCTAGGGTAAATACCAAGAAGCATAACTGCTATATCCTATAGAAAGAGTATATTGAGTTTCATAAGAAACAGCCAAACTGTCCTCCAAAGTGACTGTATGTACCCTGTTTCTCTTCTCCCATGTCATTTACCATATTCACAATGATGATATGTTTATTTCTGTGTTTATTTAATATCTATCTCCCTAACTCTGTAAGGAAAGACACTCTAACTTTTTGTTCACCACTCTATTTCCATTGGGTAGCACAGTGCTTAGCACACAAAATCTACTCAAAGACTATTTGCTGGGGGAAAAAAACAGTGATTTTATAGCAACGTAACACTACAATCTACAAATGTCTTAGGGAGTTAGTCTGGGTATGGAGTAGAAAGCAGAAATCAGGAAAATACAAATTTCCACCCATCTTCCTACATTATCATTTCATAACCATGGGTTCTTGTGTTCAAGACAAATCTTTTCTACAGAGGCAAACCAAGAAAAGCCACTTTCTCTGTTCTCTTGACTTCATAATCCAGTATCAGTTCTTCATCTGTGAAAGGAATACATCTTCTCTGCCTAATATCTGGGGTCATGCTAGCAGATCTCTTAAGAGATATTCCTGCCGTCGACTATAATTGTATAATTCTCTGTCCAGAAGGCTGGTTTTCCTACTGGCAATTTGTAAGGAAGTAACTTACTACAGAGGCTAATTGCACAGAAAATGTGATTCGCGGACCATCAAGTTTTTTTCCCTCTCATGTTTCTGCTATTAGGCCGCCATAAATGCTTGGCTTAAAAATGTCCTTAAAATATTGAGAAGGAAAACAAGGGGAAATCTAATCCCCGAAACACCCATAATCTGGGTCATTCGCTGTGTAAAAGGGAGAGTTGGGTGTTTCCCAGAGAGAGCATGCGCACTAATTGGAGACATCGCCACGCTGCCTGACAGGTGAAACAAACCATCTCTCTCCTAGCAATTCCCGCCCCATAGCAGGAGACAGATGGGAGCCAGACAGACCTCCTCCTTAGAGTCATAAAACAGCAGAGCTGGAGGGGACGTCACAGTCCTCCATCCACGCACAAATGTTCACATTTGCAGAAGAAAGACCGGGAGCTGAGAACTTGAACTCCGGTATCCGTACTGGTAATTCAGAGTCCCCTTAGGGCAGCATTGCCACAGCTCCAGATAATAAAGGGTTAAAGCTGATTTTGCATAATGTTTCTTTACTGCCTCCCATACTCAAGTTTGCCCCATCAGCAGTGACAGTCAGGGTGTATCTGATCATGATGCTGTCATCAGGATGTCAGGGGAAAGCTTCGATCCACACCCACCCAGAAGGCCTGACATTTGAAACTTGCTCTGGATCAAATCAGAGAGTCAGAGGTGCTCCATTTTTAAACCACACACCTACACCGTATCCTGAGTCAGCAGGATCTCTCTGTCTCTCATAATCCAGAATGAACTGTTTCCCTTCCAAATGAGCGAAGGCACAGAACCGTATTTGGTCACAAATCTCCTCCATCGTGACATATTCAGTGGAGAGACCAACTTCTTTCCTCTATAACCTCAAGACTCTGACTAGATGCAGGGCCCCGGGCAAGCGTCTCTCTCCTATCACCACATCCATCCAATGGGATGATGGCAACTGACCTAGTCTCACACTCAGAGAGAGAGAACAGCCAAAGAAAAGACATTTCTTTCTTTTTCTTTTCCTTCTGGGCAAATAGAGTCAGGCGCTGGAGCAAGGGAGGAGTGGCTGCAGCATGGGGGAATAAATATCAGAATAACTTCTCCCCTGAGATCTCATTCAGTTTGCAGATAATTCTGATACAAAGTCACTTAAAATCATTTAAAATTATTGAAGTTCCAAAAATATGGTTTGGGAATCATCGTCCCAAAATGTTCCTGACCAAAGGACCACAGGTCCAAGAGCCTAGAGGTGAAAAGTGGCTGATGAACCATTCTCTCTTCTTTCCTTCCATTCCTCCCTCCCTCCCACCCCCGACACATACCAAGTGATTAGCATAGTACATTACAACCTGGGAAATGGCTGCTCCATTGAAGAAATCTGTTTTCTCCAAAGAAATATATTAAGATGTATGTATGGGCCATTCCAAAGGAAAAAAGATATTCTAAACTAAGCACAGTGTGGTCAACATGAATTCAATTCTACCTGCCAGGGTCACTGTTTATAGACAGACAACTAGGATCCTTTATTCGCTACATAAACAGTGACTTCTCATCGGATTTCCTGCTGCTGATTTGTGAAAAACATTGCCTGAGCTACCAGCAGGGCTGCTAATTGAAGAGCTGAGCAGGTTTTTCCCTAAAACTCAGGATGACATGGTGAAGCTGGGCACATTGCCTCTGCTCCCCAAGCATTTTTTTGGAAAGTGTGCTGTTCTTCACATAAATTAAACTTGCAAGGCACAGCAGACAGAAGGCTGAAGGTCAAGTGATAAATTCCAAGTGCTAAGACATGCTTTACTAACTAAACTTCTGTATTCCACAGTGCCTCTGCTTAAATGAGGCAGAGCTCCAGGACAAAAGAGCAGAGAGACTCACAAACTCAGAAAGAGCTGAAGAATTTGGGTCAGGATTGAGGGAAGGATGTTTCCTGGCTGGGAACTAGTCACTATTTGTTGAACATTTACAATGTGCCAGATAGACAGACAGATGATGGATGGGTAGATATTTAATTTCACACAGTAATGCGTATACATATATATATATGTATACTGTGTGTGTATATATACACATTTCCCTTACTAATGAAAAAAATCAAAGCTCAGAAAGTTTAATAAGTGTATTGGTTTGTCTCCAAATTAGAACTTGAAGCAAAGACTTGAGTGCAGGTAATTTATTTCAAGGTGATTCTAGTAAATGGGAGTGAGGGAGAGGGGAGAGCGATTCAAGGAAGGAGGGTAGTGCTAGCACAAAGCACGTTATTGAGCCAGTTTCTGCTGCAGGCAACTGGGTTCAGTCCTGCTGGAGAGCCTTTGAGCTGCTATGTAGAAGGTGCATCAGCATCATGCATTCAAAGGATGGGCATTAATCCCCTGCACTTCCAGGCTGTACCTACTTGTGAGCTGAGAGGGGGCCCCCAGCTTTGGAGGAGACCCTCAAGGCAAGAAAGCTGATAGATTGATTCAGCTGGCCTTTGAGGGAAATGCTGTCTGTATGTATAGATCTGACCACCAGAATTAGAGCTGAAATCATATGTGGGCCCAGTGGACATGATGTGGATACCCTGTCCTTCTTAGGCATCTATCCCAAGTCCCTTGCTCTTGGGTAGATGAAAGGCTTTTGCTGATGACAACTTAACATTTTCCCCATGCCAGGAGTTCTTGAGTTTAAGGAGAGAATTCTGGAACAGCTCTTTTGAGGTACCCTTAGTACACAGCAATTCATCAATAAGATGTTCCGCTAGCCCAGGATGAATGACAGAAGGTCACAGTGTTAATGTCTCCACCAGATGGTGAATTAGACTTAAATGTTAAAGGAAATTCCAACTCCAGGACTCTACCCCACTATTTCATGGGGTAAATTCCTCTTTATACTTGTGTGTACATATATGAATGTTGACTTATCTGGGAACAAACTACAGTGTTCAACTTGTTTTTTCATCCAACAATATACCTTACAGATTGCCTTAAGTCAATTTGATATGCTGTAACAAATGCACCATAGACTAGGCGGCTTAAAGAACAAACATTAATTTCTCACAATTCTGGAGATTGGGAAGTTCAAGATCAAGATGCCAGAAGATTCAGTGTCTGGTGAGAACCCACTTCCAGGTTTGAAGATGGCTGTCTTCGCCTTGTATCTGCACATGGCAGAGGACAGAGAGAGAGGAAACAAACTCTGGAATCTCTTCTTATAAGGGCATTAATCCCATCATGTGGGCTCCACCCTCATGACCTAATTACCTCCCAAAAGCTTCAACTCCAAACCATCACAACGGGGATTAGATTTCAACATATGAAATCTAGGCAGACACAAACATTCAGTCCAAAACACAGATTAATCATTTTATATCAGGATGTATGTATTTTAACATTTGGTTACCATTTCACTATATAAATAGTGCATGACTTATTTAACCACATCCTTCTTAAATTTACATTGTTTCTAATTTTTTTGCTTCATTAAACATGTTTTCACATTTATCACTTGTGAACTATATCTGTGGGATAAATTCCTAGTAATTGCTGGAGAAATTGGTATATGCATTGAAAGGGGTGGATATTGCCATATTATCCTCCAAAGATGTCATACCAATTGATAAACCCCACAAAAATGTATGAGTGTATATTTTATCACCTCCTCATCAAAAACATTTTCTCATCCATTTTTTTGATCTTCAGGGAGTCTTCTTTTTATTCTAACAGTTTTCTACTTGATAAATGTTAGAAGTTGCTATTCCCTGCACTGAAAAACCATAGAATATGACCTTCCCCCAGTATCTTCACACTATTTCTATTTGTTTCTACATCCACCATTGCACTAATTAATTTTTGCTGCGTAACAAACAACCTCTAATTTAACAGCTGAAAACAATAACCATTTATTAACTCATAGTTCTGCAGACTGGCCATTTAAGATGTGCTCAGCTGGGTGGTTCTTCTATGCTGGGTGAGCTTATTTATGTAGGTCATGCTAGGTTGACTCATCTCTGCTCCATGTGGTCTCCCATTCTCCTGGGGACTACCTTGGGCTTGTCCTTGTGGCAGCTAGCAGGGTTCCAAAAGAGACAGTGGAAGCATGCAAGATCTCTTGAGACTTAGGCTTAGAGCTAGCACAATGTCAGTTCCATCACATTCTATTTGTTAAAGCAAGACTAAGGGCCAGGCAGACCCAGAGACATGGGAAAAGACCTTTACCATGGACTATTGTACAGGAGAAGCTACAAATTCTCAAATTTAGAATGAAGACATGCTTGATTATCTTGGGCAACTCTTTCATTTTACAAATGTGGAAATGAGATTCAAAGTGAGTGCATGACTGATTCAGTGTCACACAGCTTGTTAGTGAGTATATCCCATTGCCTGTAGTCAGCTGATCCAACTGGACAATATGGTAAAGGAATAAAACCAGTGAGACAACCCATGGAGGAGGACCAGATGAGTTATTAGTGTTGAAAATAATGAAAACCTATGGCTCATCTGCTTGCCCAGGGTAAGTCATCCCTGCCGAATTCCCTCAGTAAGCCTACCTTTATTGAGAATTAAGTGATTTATACCACAAAGCCTGTAATTATAGGCATCTTTTAAAGCCCTCTTCAAGACTAATGGCACAGGTATTGAAAACACTCTGCTATGAGCCAATTTGGGCTTTTCAAAACAGAAAAAAGACACAAGGGACAGTGATTTTCAGTAAAGTTGTCATTTTTCATTAATACACCAAGAAGAACGTGGCAATTCATTGCATGCAGTTCATCTTTGTTCTTTTGTATACATTTTGATGAGCTTTCTGAAATTCCCTTGGTAAATAGCAAATATTATGGGCTCTTTATTAAAACTTGGGAGCAACTATGCATAAAATGAAATATGACTAGTTTCCAACAAGCCCAACATCACCGTTAATAGGCGTGTTTCTATAACACAGGTTACACTTACAGATTTTGCTGAGTTATATTTTTATACTTCACAGTTCCAATTTAAGATTAAAAAAAACTACCCATTAGGCAGAGTACATAATTCATAGCAAGAAACAACAAAGATTTTGCAGAACCTACAGCCTCAGCCATTTTTGTACACTTTTCAACCTCAGGGTTGAAAAGGAGTGTGTGAGCAGCTGACCATACGTTTTGCCTTCTTTTTAATTTAAAATTTTATGTATCACCCGAATTCTCATGGTAAAAATTAATACAATGTAGAAATAAGAATAAATGTTAAAGTGACCTTCAACCCTACATTCCACCCCCATCCACTTCAAATGGTTACCTAACAGATAACCACTATTTGCAATTTAGTATAGAACTTTCAAGGTATTTTTCTTAGTCTTCACATTTGTAATATAAACCTATAAAAGTCCTTCCTGTTTTACAGAAATAGCATTCTCCTCTACATTTTTGTACCTAAATTTACTTTTTATATGAATCGTATGTCCTAAAGACCTTTCCATACTGTTATACGTAGAAGTACATTATTTTTTTAATGCTACATAGTATTTCATAGAAAGGAAGTATTATAATTTGACTTTCTCCCTATTGATGGGCCTATAGTTTATTTCTGATTGTTTTTTTATAATTACAAGTAATGCTGCATTGAATACTTGTGTGTGTATGTGTGTGTGTGAGTGTCTGTGTGCTAATGCTTGAGTATTTCTGTAGTATAAACCCTTCATATGGAATTTCTGGGTAAAGGGAATAGGCATGTTAAACTCAATAGATTTTGTCAAATTGTTCCAAAAAGGTTGTGTAAATTATGTTCTGTGTTCAATGCAAACAAGGTGGGGCTCAGAAAGCCTTACAGTTGAATAGGTAAGGTTCATATCCACCACTTCCTAGGTGGTGACTTGGGAAGTTACTTAAGCTCTTTGTGCCTCAGTTTACCTACTGCTAACATAGTGCCCATCTTTCAAAGGCCTTTGAGAGTTTTAAATCATAGGAATCGAAATGGAAATTCCTGGTCTATGACACATATGCAGCTTTCCCCAAAAGTAGTAATTTAGTTTTGAATTAACCTCCCCCATCACTGGGAAGCTTGTTGCTAATACATATTTGAGGGCACCACCCCCAGAGATGTGACTAGGGTGACCTGAAATGTGGTCCAAAAGTTACACTTTTTAACAAATCTGTCAGGTGATTTTAGTGTAGTTAGCCTTTGGTCCACACTTTGAGAATCATCTCTTTCTTAGGTAAGTCCCCAGTTCCACTGATGACTTCTTCCTACTGAACAATATCCGAGTTAATACAAATAAATAGACCATTTCCCATCCTTATTCCTAGCTGTCAGGCTCTATCCTTTCCACCATGAAAGAACGAATGAGTCAAGAGCAGGGATGGGCACATCTGGGCACATCTGGTCACATAATTCGTTAACCAGACCTCGGAACCTCATACACTTTGAGAAATTCTTTTGTTTTGAATTAGAGAAAATTTTACATAATAAGCTTATAATAATTGCTCTTGGAGAGAAATAGCCCTATGTTCAGCTAGAGGAAATGCCATATTTAATTAAATTGAAAATGCTAAGAAGGAAGAACATTGTCATTTATAATTGTAAGATGTCTTCTATTGTAAGGAGCATTCCAATTTTACAGACGTTAAAATATGTAAAATATGAGAGAATCTCGGTCCTAAAGTTGATGAAATATAGAGATTTGTATGAGTTATTTGACGGGAAAGGAGGGAAACACTAAATCATGTGCAAATACAAAAGATGGTCCCCAAGCCATTGTCTGAAGGAGAAAGTCCCACGGAGGTTATTCGGTTTGTTGAGTGCCTAGAAGGGTCTGGATACACAAGCTAGGGAGTAGGCTGAATTGCTTTGCTTGTTGGAGGACAGAGAAGTGGGAAATTCTGGGAGGAACACCAGGAGGAAGAGAAGTGAGGATTCTGGGTACTGCAGGAAGGAAGAGCAAGGACCTTTAAACACACATACACTCACACCTATGCTCACTCAAATATACCCAGTTCCTTGGGTGTGGGAAGTGCAATGATACCCTTTTCTCCTTCTTACCACGTCTTTGGTGAATCTGGCACTGCTCGTTTACACTCTTCATAAGAGTGGGTTCTTTGGGGGTACTTAGGTTTTATTTCTATTCCGGCAGTCAACAAAGACGGAGAAATCTCAAAATGGGCAAACTGAAGGACGAGGAAATAGCTGCCACTGATTATAAGCATTGTTTTGTTTTTTTTTAATTGAAGTATAGTCAGTTACAATGTGTTAATTTCTGATGCACAGCACAACGGCCCAGTCAGGCATATACATACATATATTCATTTTCATATTCTTTTTCATTAAAGGTTATTGCAGTATATTGAATATAATTCCCTGTGCTATACAGAATAAATTTGTGTTTTTTAAATCTGTTTTTATGTATAGTGGCTAACATTTGCAAATCTCCCAATTTATCCCTTCCCACCCACTTTCCCCTGGTAACCATAAGATTGTTTACTATGTCTGTGAGCCTGTTTGTCTTTTGTAGATGAGTTCATTAGTGTCCTCTTTTTTCTTTTAGATTCCACATAAGCGTGATATCATATGATATTTTTCTTTCTCTTTCTGGCTTACTTTACTTAGAATGACGATCTCTAGGTCTATCCATGTTGCTGCAAATGGCATTTTTTATGGCAGAGTAGTATTCCATTATATAAATATACCAGAACTTCTTTATCCAGCATTGAGTCAGCTTAATTTATAAGTGAAGAAACTTCATCAGAAAAGCTAAGTGGCTTACCTGACATCATTCAGTGTCTGAACCTCAGTTAGAGGGCAGGACCCCTTGAGTCTTCTCTAAGCAGGTTGGGCCCCTTCCAGAGTCAAGGAGTTGAGCTTTCTATAGGTTACAAGTAATGTTTTGTTCATTAATACTATCTATGAGATGGAAATTTCTGGACTCCAAGATACCCAGGACATTCAGTGGATTATTCTGCTGCCCCTTTCTCTGCTCATTCTACAACTTTCAGTCACCAACAGCAGTTGCAGCCCTCTGAGATTTCTCCCCTTTTCCCCATATGTCCAAACAGCTGACCCTGGCATAAAGGCATGGGTGGTCATGGAAACAGACCTTTGCTCACAGTCAAGTATCTGCTACAAAGAAGGGGCGGCATGTTGAGCTCTCTCACGATCCCTTTCAGGGGAGAAATGACGGCTGTGGGGAGGGGCCGTCAGTCCAGTGGTGACACCCTGTGAGGGGACATGTCACCGAAACCTGGCTATGCTGCAGCCCCTGGTACTCTGGGGCCCCCCAGCTTAAGACTTAAACTGTCTTAATGGAGAAGCCCAGATCCATAGATACTAATGTTGAGTGCAGTTCTCAGCATTCATCCCAAAGGAGTCAAGCCATCAAGAAAACCTGTTCTGCCTTTGCAAATTAAATGGAATGCTTAATGGTACACATGAGGAAAATACAAAACACATAAATAGTTCTTTCAGGTTTAACAAGCTGAAGACTTAGCTGAATGTTTTCTGCAATTTGACAATCAGAAGTGACATCCACACAACAGAGTGTCACTCTTCTTAGCAGATCCATTTTTTCTCTGCTAATAAATGCAAGTGTCACATGGAATCCACTTATTGTTTCATTTTCTGCAGCATAGTGTAGAACTAAATCACCAGCACCCCAGCAGACCTCTAACATCCTCCCCCAGGATGAAATCGAGTCTCTACAGAAAGATGCATGCTGAGCTTACTGAATCCATTTTCTCCCCGGGAGGACAGAGAGGGAGAGAGAAGAGTCACTTAGCGACAGCCATGACCAGCACATCCATGCCTGTTTGTTTTGATCAATGCTATTGAGGTATAATGTACACTCGAAAGATGGCATCTATTTTAAGAGCTGAGGCCAGTAACTCTGACAAATGTGTATTTGCCAAATATACATCTAACCACACAATCAGGATATAGTTCACTGACATCACCCCGGAAAGTTGCCTTCTACCTCTTTGCAGTTAACCCTTTGAAAGCCACAGCCCCAGAAAGTCATGGACTTGTATCTATTGCTATAAATTAGATTTCCCTCTTTAGGTATAATTTTTATATAAATGAAACCGTATCACACATATTCTTTTGCATTTTTTTTTCCACTTGGCATAATGTCTATGAAGCTTACTCCTTTTTGTTTCTGAGTACTGTTCCTCTGTAATGTGGATATATCACAATTTGTATACCCATTCAGTGGATGATGAACATTCCAGTTTGGGCTATTATAAATAAAGCTACTGAGCATTTCCCTCTTTAAGGGAAAACTAGGTTTTTATTTCTCTTGGGTAGTTAGTTATCTGACTATGGAATCACTAGTTCATACTGTAAGTGCATGTTTAACTTTACAGAATATCACTTAGCTGGTTTTCAGTGTGTTTGCACTACTCTGTTGTTCTGTATCCTCACTAATCCTGGGGGTTTTCATTCTTTTTAACACCTTCTAGTGAATGTGAAGAGGTATATCCTGTAGATTTAATTTGCATTTCCCTGAAGACTAATGATATTGAGCATATTTTTATGTGCTTATTGGTCATTCCTATATAGGGTTCATTCAAATATTTGCCCTTTTTTTTTTTTTTTTGGTCATGTCTTCTTATTACTGAATTGCAAGTATAAATGAAGAATGTCTCTGCCATATCAGTAAACAAAGGATATTGTGGCCATCAAGCCATCAACCAATGCAGCCACCCTCCCCTACAACAGTGCACTTTGAGGGAATTTAGGATGGAGAAAAACAGAATACTGGCCCTAGATAGTTAAGGTGCATATCAAAGGAATGATTTCAATGAGCCCAGATTCTTGCATCTTCTGATACACAGAAAGGCGCTAAATTCATTAACCTATGATGTCTGGTTTTCTTTAATTAGCATCTTTTGATGTTCAACTATCTGTTTTTCGTTTGTTTGCTTGAACTGCTATATATCCTGGCTCCTCCCTTACCTCTTCAGAGCAGCCCCTCAGAGCTATCTGAGAGGCCGCCTCCCAGGCTTAAGTCCTCAGCAAGTCCACCAAATAAAACATAATTCACAACTTATAGGTTTTGCATTTTTTTTTGGCAACATAAGAATTGCTTACATATTCTGAATGCAACTGCTTTGCCAAATATATTTTACATATATTTTCTTTTGATGTGTGAGTTATCTTAATTCCTAAGGGTGGTTTTTTTTTTTTTTTTTTTTTTGAAGAACAGACATTTTTAACTTTTGATGAAGTCCAGTTTGTGAGGTTTTAAAAAATAGTTTGTGTAAAAGCATAACATACATAAGAAAACTTTGTCTATTTCAAGTCATGAAGACTTTCCCCAAGGTTTTTCCTAGAATTTTTATAGTTTTAACTTTTATGTTTAAGTCTATGATCCATTTAAAAAACACTTGGTAGTTTCTTATAAAGTTAAACACACACTTTTCATATAACCTAGAAATTCCACTCTGAGGTATTTATTCAATAATAATAAAAATAAATGCCACAGAAAATCTTGAATACAAATATTCATAGCAGCTTTATTCATAAGAGCCAAAAACTATAAACAGCCCAAATATCCATCAATAATTGATAAATAAACTATTTATATATCTTCATTCATACATATGTAATTATATATATATTCTGCAATATAAAGGAACAAATTACATGTTCAAAAGTAATTTTGAACAAAACACAACATTGAGGAATCTCACAGATATTAGGCTAAGTAAAAGAAACCAGACACTGAAGAGTATACACTACATTACTCCATTTCTGTGAAATTCTAGAGAAGGTAAAACTAACCTTGAGTCATAGATATCAGATCAGTGGTGGTAGGTTGGCAGTTAGGATTTGGGCAGAGGGAGTTTGGGAAGAGGTATGAGGAAACTTTGGGGGAGATGGAAATGTCCTAAATTTTAATTGGGTTGGTGGCTACATTTGTCAAAAGTCATTGATCTGTACACTTAAAATGTGTGAATTTTATTGTATAAAATTATACCTCAATAACATTGACTTAAATTTGACACTTACTAAATTCTGTGATTGTATTAGTCAACGGTTCTCTGGAGAAACAGAACAAATAGGCTATTTAAAGAGAGATAAGCGTAAGAGATTTCATTCAAGAGTTGTCTCATGTGGTCCTGGAGGCTGAGAAGTCCCATGACCTGCCATCTGCAAGCTGGAGACCCAGGAAAGCTGGTGGGGTAATTCAGTCAGAGTCCTGAGTTCTGAGAACTGGGGAGAAGATGGTATAAGAACTGCTCTGAGTCTGAAAGCCTGGGACCAAGTGAGCAGAAGTCTAAGAACAGAAGATAAATGTCTCAGCTTAAGTGGAGAAAGAGGAGAATATATCTTCTTTCACTTCCTTATCCTAATCAGATCCTCATCGGACAGGCTAAGGTGCACCCACACTGGGGAGGGCATTCTGCTCTATTTAATTCATCAACTCAAATGCTAACCTTTTCTGGAAACACCCTCACAGACACACCCAGAAATAGGGTTTTACCAGTTACAGAGCACCCCTTAGACCAGGCAGGTTAATACATAAAATTAACCATCACAATAATTATCTACTCTCTAGGGTGAATACTGTTTAACATGGATTCCTTATTAGATCTCAAGCTCCATGAAACCAAGAGCATGGCTACTTTGCTCACCATTCAATCCCCAGTGCCTGTGAAGTAACCAGCAAATGGAAGATATTCAACAAATATGTGTTAGAGGCAGGAAAGAGGAGGAACTTACAGTCTTATTCAGGAGAAACAATGCAGGGAATTAAATAACCAAGTGCAAAGTTGAATTCACCAAGTAAAAAAGCAACATGAGCTCAGGGAGAGGAGAAATAAATCTGTGTGTTCTAGAGCAATTGAAGAAGACACTGAAATAAGTGAGTTTTTAAAAGTAATAGATTTGAAGAATAGGAGAATAGGAGAGATGGAATTCCTGGCGGAGAAAACCTCTCAAATAAAGACATGGAAGTAAATGTGTGATAAATGAGGACGGAGCAAATTGTCATCTTGAGACAGGAAGGGGGCAGGGCACAGCCATTCAAAGAATGCTACAGCAATTAACATCAAAACGGTGGAAGAGTCAACCCCCAGTAGGCCTCGAGGCTCAAGATGTCGGGAGGCTTGACTTTAGCAGAGCTTGAGCTTCATTCTATGCCCACTGTAATACATTAACTTGGTGAATCACACGCCCACAGGCGCCATGGCAGTCCCAAGGCTAGCCACAAACGGTCAAAGGGTGGGAAGTGGCCAACTTCCTGGGAATCCCAGCCCCTTCCCCAGGCTAGTTCGACTGGTCCTTCCACTTATAAGCACATGAAGCCACCAAGCCCATAAAAACTGGCAACACAGTGCCTCGAGGCCGCTGCCTCTCTCTCTCTCACCTCCCCGTTTGCGGCCTGCACTTTGTCTGTGGAGCGTGTACCTACTTTTACTCTAATCAGAGCACCCAACCCCCTCACTTCATGCCCTTTCTCTTGCCTTTTGATGTATCTCTCTAAATAAATCTACCTTTACTCAACTGTGGCTCACTCTTGAATTCTTTCCTGCATGAAGCCAAGGACCCACACTTGGCAGGGGCACATCCCAGGGGCTCAGCAGAAGCCTGGGACACGGTCCTCCTCACACCCCACATCCATTTTTCCTGCGTCAATCTCACTCTCAAAGTTAGCAGATGAAGAGACCCCTCCCACCACACTACCCTCGCCCCTAATCCAGACCACTATCCTTCTCTGCCAACCTATGCTGTACAACCCTCCTGGGCCACTGCTGTTGAGACAGAAGGGAAGAGGGCAGGGGACAGTCATTAAAGAAATGACACAGCAATTAGCACCAAGTCAACAGAAAAGTCAACTCCCAATAGACCCTGAGGCCCAAGATGGTGAGAGATTCGACCTCCAGTGCTTCACTATACACTTTGTAATGTGCTGGCCTGGTGAATGGCACTCCCACAGGTGCCATAACAGTTCTGAGGCTAACCGTGAAAGGTCAAAGAGAGGGTGGTGGCCCAGTTCCTGGGAATCCCCACCCCTTCCCCAAAGCAGTTGGAATAATCCTCTCATGCGTTAGCATACAAACTAGCAGCACCACACCTCATAGTCGAGCGCTCTCTCTCTTTTGCTTTCTGAGACGGCCCCCACTCTGTCTATGGTGTGTACCCCTCTCCTAAGAAGTCTGCTTTTACTCAGCTGTGGCTCGCTCTTGAATTCTTTCCTGTGTGAAGCCAAGGCACTTCTCTTGGCAGGGCCCATCCCAAGGACTCAACTGAAACCTGGGACACGGCCATCCCCCTCACGCACCCCGTTTTTCCCCTGTATCACTGTGACAGAACGTCCCACCCATGCTTCGAGGGGGATGACCTTGAACCTCCTCACTGCTGCTCTGTGAGGCCCTGGAGCTCAGTGGAGGTCCCAGGCCTGGGGCTCCCAGTAAACAGGTTTCCCAGCATCATGTACACCAGAGACAGCAAATTACAAGCTGAAAATTCATTACATTTGTGAAAAACCTGAATTTATTTAGATGAAAGCAGATGGAGACGATGGATAATCTCGTTACATTTCAGCACACTACACTTTATTCCGAAGAAATGCAACATAATGCATCACACGTTCCTTTCTTTCCATCTGCTTCCCTTTCCCTAAGTTCAGGTTATTATTAATGTAATGAACTCAGTCCACCTCCCTCTCAATTCCATTAGCTTGTACTCCTAATTAAGTGTTGCTCACATTGTCCTTTCCCACTGCTCAGAAACTCTTTCAATGTAGCAATTTACCCCAAATCTCAAATCATTTCTACAGGTGAACTGCTACCAAGCATATAAAATGTCTTAATCAAATTACAGATTTTTTTCTCAAATATTAAGGGGTTATCTAGGCCTTTCTGTTCCCCAAACAGGTCTGGCTGACTTGAAGGACAGATTCTTCAGAGGACTGGGACCATCTCTTGATTTGGGTTTTGGGAAGAGGAGGTGAATCATCTTCCTGGGATTTCATGTGTCTTGGTCTTGCTCAGCTCACTATTGGATGGAACTCTGGTTTTCCCACTTCTTCCCCTGCCACAACCAATGCATTTTTTCGCCCAAACAAATATAATGCATACAGAAATTCTTTCATGAAAAGTCCAAGGTTCAAACAGAGTAAAGACAGATGAACAGACAGTAAAACCATGCTTAGAGGAATGCAGTGACTTAAAGACAAACCCCAGCAACCCCTATTCTCAAGTCCATGTTCAAATAGTTTAAGATTTCTCACATTTCTGTTCCCCACCAAGGAAGACTGTATGTGTGGCATCGCCACCAAATGCTCTGGTCTCGGGAGTCAGGCATTTCCAGACCCCACTGAGACAGGAAGCGGGCAGGGCACAGCCATTCAAGAAATAACACAGCAATTAACACCAGAATGGTGAAAGATTCAACCCCTAGTAGGCCTTGAGGCTCAAGATGGTGGGAGATTTGACTTTAGCAGAACTTGAGCTCCATTATATGCTCATTGTAACATATTAGCATGGTAAATAACATGCCCACAGGCTCCATGATAGTCCCAAGGCTAACCACAAAAGGTCAAAGTGGGAAATGGCCAACTTCCTGGGAGTCTCAGCCCCTTCCCCAGGTCAGTTAGACTGGTCTTTCCACTAATTAGCATATGAAGCTACTGAGCCCATGAAAATTGGCAACACAGCACCTCGTGGCAGCCTCTCTCTCTCCCACCTCTTCGGAGACGGCCCACACACTGTCTGTGGAGTGTGTACCTACTTTTACTCTAATCTGAGCATCCAAACCCCACACCTCGTGGCCTTTCTCTTGCCTTTTAAAATAGCCTACACTCTAGGTAGTATGTATCTCTCTAAATAAATCTACCTTTACTCAACTGTGGCTCACTCTTGAATTCTTTCCTGCTCAAAGCCAAGGACCCACACCTGGTGGGGCACGTCCCAGGGCACCACCAAGACCTGGGACATGCCCCATATGCCTCCTCATGCCCCACATCCATTTTTCCTGCATCAGTAACAGTCATTTGTTTCTGCATTCTTCTGTTCCCCTAAGATCATTAACTACTGAAACCGGATCAGTGGCAAGCACTGTGGCCAGGCGTAGATCACAATATGGCTTAGAGTAAAAAGCGGCTTCTCATGTCAAGCAAGCCATGCCTGGTTCTTTTTCTCCCAGGATCCCCTACCCTACCTGCTTACAAAACCACAACAACTTACAGCAAACATTAAAGAGACCAGAATTTCTTTCTGGGGTTTGCTGTCCCTCTGATGGGGTTATCATGTCATAGTGATTCTCCTCCTGGCAACCAAATTGCAAAGGAAGTTGCTCCCCATTCCCTTATGTCAACCCTCCTGGAGGTAATTTTTGATTATGTGGTCAGAACTGCCTTCTTGGGGCATTGCATTTCTTAGGCTGACAACACCGGGTGAGGTTGGCCTTCTTTTTCTTCTTCTTCTAAAGCTTGAAGCATGGATCAGGGAAGTCTGCTCTTCGTATTCTAAAAATTAGCAAGTAAGATTCGGCCCCTCTCTTCAGGAAGCTAGGACCGGATTGCAGAGAAGCTGACCAGGCCTCTAGCCTTTATTTCTAATTGAATCTGGGTCTCCCGGTCACTGACCTCTTTAAGCACCAAGGTGAGGCAGTCCGGACGTTGCCGACTTGATTAACAAGCTTCCTGGAACTCTGTAGTTACTAGCTGTCCTGTGCCTTGAGCAAGACCCCTGTCTGACCAGGTGCTGTTTTTCCTCAAAGCAGAGGCACAGCAAGCTGGCTGCCTGCTGACCTCTGAGGTCAGGGGGCCCTGCAGTCAGTGGACACCCTTTGACAGCTTCCAGAACAAACCCACATAAACCACTGGCAGTGGGACTGGGGAGAGAGATTTTTTATGACTCTGCTCCTGGGCTTTTAGAAGAGAGCACATTTCCCCAAACTTAAATCTTCTAAATTGCAGTTGCCTCCTTTAAAGGGTGAGCTGACCCAATGTCTTTGCTGGTCCAAGAAACTTCTTCCGAATGCAGTGGAAAAATTAACACCTTCCTTTACAGACACTAAATGAAAGAGGCCACCCGTAGGTCAGAACACTGGCTCAAATCAAATTGTTGAGGGAGTCTGAGTCTCTTTTTATAGGTAGAAAAATTGCCAAATGTCAGTCCCTTTTACCTCCGCCCTCCGCCTAGGTGGCTCACTCATCCATCAAGGGGCTGTGAGCTGGTGCCTCCAAACCCTCCAGGATGAACTGCCCTCACCCACCGAGCGGTCATGGTCTGGTCACTCTGGTCCAGAACAGCCACGTACCTGCAGAAACGTCAACCCCAGAGAAGGTGGGGAGCAGCACCAAGTAAGGACAAAGTGTCACCGTCACCTCCACCAGCGCCTGTGCCCCCTGCCCCCAGGCTGTGCACTCACGCCGCCCCGTTGCCCAGGCAACAGCAGGTGCGAGCAGCACTGAGTGGTGGAAAGAAAATACCTCTGATCTGGAAGAGTGTGTGGTCAGGTAGGGACCAGGTACACAGGCTGAGGGAAATGATTTGTGGACATGGAGGACCAAACAGCATGAGATCCAGGGCTCTGGAGTGAGACTCTCCAGCTTCGGACCCTGTTTCTACATGATCACTGTGTGCCCTCCATCCGGAAAACCTCGTGGCGTTGTTACAAAGACTACAAATCAGAACAGTGCACTATTTGGTACATGCTTAATTTAAAAACTCTTATTGAAAAGCTTAATCATCTCACTGCCCTCAACAGCACCCTCTCACAGAGGGGGCAGATCCAACCACACCTCCCAACTGCAGGGCTCACACAACCTCACCCTATTCCTCCCCTTGCTGACTCAGCCGCGGGCACACTGGCTTGTTCCTGCTCAAATACAGAGAACTTCCTCCTACCTCAGGCCCCTGCTTGGTTCTTCCATCCAGATTACTCTCACCACCCCATCCACCCTAATTTTATTCAATGGTGCCTTTCCTTGATCATTTTATCTAAAATGAACATGTAACATCCCTGACACTCTAACCCCTTGCCCTGCTTTATCTTTTTGGATAGACTATCCCTACCTGAAATTATGCCATTTACTTATTTTGTACCATTCACTCTAGTATCCTCAGAGCCTAGAAGGGTCTCTGACAAATAACAGGCTCTCAGTAAGTGTTTGTTAGTGAACGAGTGAAAGATACCCAAATACCCAACCAGTGTTCGTTTCCTTTATTACTCCTGTAGGGGGCGCCTGGTGTCCCTCCAGTTGCGGCCACAGCTTGGCCTACATGCCCATCGCAGCCCTGACTTGCCACTTGCTGGCTCTCACCTCAGGCACTCGCAGATTTTCTTTCCGTCCCAGTGGATTCTCTGATGCCCTGTAATTCCACTGGGTCAGAACGCAAGTGCCCCTGAGTGTGCCATTAGTGCCCCCCGGGGCAAGCCACAGCCACTGAAGGCAGGAGCAGTCATTGCTCCCTCCATCCGTGCCCCAGGCCCGCAACCCTGGAAGGTGCTCTGCCAGCTTCTCAGAGATGCTGGTGGCATCCGGCCCCAGTGCACACAGCAGCGACCTCACTAACACATCCTCAGACTGGCTTTTCCTCATCTCCTGTCTTTCCCCTCATCTCCACTCTGTAGGATCAGCTCCCAAATGAAGCACCTGCCCCCAGTCCTTGCCTCAGGCTCTGCTTTGGGGGATCACTTGACACTGAGTCTAAAAGTGGCTTGAACACGGAAGCAACCTAAATGTCTGTCCGTTGACAGATGACTGGATAAGAAATTATGGTATATGTGTATAATGGAATACCACTCAGCTATAAAAAAAGAATAAAATAATGCCATTTGCAGCAACATGGATGGAACTGGAGATCATCATACTAAGTGAGCTAAGTCAGACAGAGAAAGACAAATATCATATGACATCACTTATATTTGGAATCTTAAAAAAAAAAGACACACACGAACTTATTTACAAAACAAAGACAGACTCACAGACATAGAAAACAAACTTATGGTTACTAGGGTGGAAGGGGGAGAGGAGGGATAAATTAGGAGTTCAGGATTTGTAGATACTAACTACTATATAGAAAATAGTCCTACAAGGACCCACTGTAGAGCACAGGGAAATATATTCAATACCTTGTAATGGCCTATAATCAAAAAGACTATGAAAATATTCATGTATGAAAATATGATCATATATTTATATGATCATTATGCTGTACACTGGAAATTAACACAATGTTGTAAATTGGCTATACTTCAATTTAAAAAAAAAAAAGTTTTACTTACAGCTAGATTTTACCCTTTCCATTTGGTAAAAGAGTTTTGAGTTGAATGTTTAGTTTCTCAAAGAGTGGACCAAAGATTACCTTCATTAGAATTTCAGGAGAGTTTTTTAAGAGATGCCACAACACAGATGTAGACAATTAGGACTTCCGTGAATTTTGCATTTTATTTAACCAAGCTCCACAGATAATTCTCCTATACAACAAACTTGGCTGAGTTCATTTCTTCTCATTCTTGCTAAATAATCACAAAATTTCAAGTTCTGACCTTAACTTCCAATAAATGACCTTATTCATATTCCAATAAGATAAAGTAAAACAAAATAAAAGTGGCTTCGATGGGGAGGTGAGCATATAGAGCTTGACCGGTTTGTGGTAGATAATCAGAGAGGGCTTCCTGGAGGAAGTGAGTGCTCAGTTTAATTTCAGAGGAAAGGAATGTGAATTGGCAATTCAAAAAAGCCCTTTAGAGCTACGGGATTTCAACTTCCAAAGACCTAGCAGCAAAGAGCAGAGGTCAAGTCCACAGGGACCACAGGGTTTCACCCTGGGAAGATGCTGACCATGGCTGCCAGGTTTCATGCTTTCTGTCTTCAGCCCTTCTTCATAGAGACAGAATTTATAAGAATGTTTTTGCCTTCCTAATGAAAATTTAGCCTGTCAAGTCTTATTAAATGTAATGAGGGAAAAAATAGTCTTGTTTTTTTTTCTGGAGGTAAAAGCAATGATATTAAATGATCCAATTTACCCATTTCTAATACCACTCTGGTCACTAATGAAGATGCATCTGTGACATAATGTGTGGTTCACACACAGGGCTGGAGAGCGTGCAGACAGCTCCGCGCAATAATGAAACATTGGTTGCAAATTACATTTTTGTGAATCAAATGTGGCCCTCCTCTGGAGTCACACGATCATCTAAGAGTCATAGTTTCTAATCGGCAGGGCCTCAGGGGAAAGTTCCCTGGTACCCTACCTCCCCTCACTGCCAGGTAGCTGACAGCCCATAAGGAAAGCGTGCCCAGGGGAGAGAGCCCATCTCAGAGCGGCGCAGTGGGGGCTTTGGGCGAACAAGAGACTCTTCAGCAGTGTGCAGATAATTGTTAAATTTAATACTAATCTCAAATGCTAAGTGCTTTGCTAATGCTAAGTCAACACAACAGCTCTATGAAGTAGGTATATCATTACTTTCCTTCTTCTGTCTGGGAAACCGAGGGCTGCGAGGTTAAGTGTATTGCCCAGGGTCACACGGCTAGGCAAGCTGAGGTCAGCATACGGTCTGCACATGCGTGGCAGAGGTTCCCTCCAGTTCACAAGTAAATACTAAGGGGTTTATGTTGTTTATTTTGTATTTCATAGTCATTGATTGATTTACCAACTATTTCGTGAACTACTACAAAATGGCAGGTACTGCGTAAGGCCCAATGATATATAATTATTACTTTGACTAGCGTTCTTTAAGTGTTTCTTTATGTTACATGCCTTGCCTTGTGAGAATAACCTTATTCTCATCCTGCACTTATAGGTGAGGAAACAGAGATGTAGAGAGTTTAGGTTCACATGCAAAGCCAAGTGGCTGGCAGCCGAGGAGCTGGGAATCAGACCCAGCTCCGTGGACCCACAGCCACCTTCTCTGCCTTAACCCTAAACTCTCCTTCCAAGGAGAAAAATTAAAATTTAAACCCGAGTCTTGTAATTCAGAAATCTGTGTTTTTGCTATTATGTCACAAGGTCACATAAGATACTGATAAACATAGGATAAAAACCAACACTATTATACACTTAGATCTGTTTCTACTCTGTTTATATGATATACACAGTTGTGGGAGCAATATAGCTGCTCAGGATATGGGATAAAACGGGAGCCATGATTTTCACAACCGAAGTCTTTGATTTTCACAACTGAAGTCTTCTATCTGGTCCAGTGCCCATCCCAGGTGGGAACTCTGACGCCATGTTCTCTGTGCTCCTTTTGTTCCACTCACCTTGAAGGCATGCTGGAAAAAACTGAAAATAATGGCATAGGCAGAATTCCAGGGAAAAGCCCCATCTACGTGAGCCAGAGGTCCCTTGACCCATTGGGGACCCCGGCTTCCCAGAGAGACCCCAGAATCCCAGAGCAAGGCAAGAGAAGTCAGGTGGCTTCCCAAGCTCAGGCTCTGGGCCTTTGTCCCTGCTTTGGCCAAATCCTGCTCCCAGGAGTTGTCCAGCTGCTTAGTGCTTCTAGCTTTGGTGGGAGCTCTTCACATATCCCTCTCTAATTGAGCATCTTGTAACAAACCCCAGTGAGTGCCGTTTCCAACGCTAGTCTGTGACGTGAACAACTTAAAGGAGATGAAAAAAATTTCCTCTGCATATATTTATTTGTAATGATACATGAGGTCCGCTGTTGATGGGAAACAATCCTCTAAACGGAAAGCGACCCGTCACAATGCTAGTCGTCAGGAGGCTAACTCAAAAGCAGAAGAAGCACAGGGTTTTTCTGCATATTAAATGCACAATCAAAGAGCCATCTGCCCCAGATGGTAATGATCGAAATTGACAGACAATTTCATTAAGTATAATCTTCAAACTGAGACTTTCAGGAACAGCATGCAAGAAGAGGGTATGTTAAAGATTTATTATGCTTATGAACTATTTTCATACAATTATTCAAAACAGACTGAGAGTAAATTATTTATAAAATGTACTTGAAATGAGTGTGTACATTTAGGCCTTTGGAGGGTATGCATTTGTCAAAGAGCTCTTAACATCCTGCTATTTTATTTGGCATGTGGTTTGTGTTTTAAAATATCAGTTAAGGGTTTCTTTGTTTAGAGATACTGTGCAAGCATGTCTATAAGAAACGTGAAACAAAATACGGCTGTGAATTCAGTAAAAGTACATGTGAAGGGGCAACAAATGCTGGGTGTGGGCTCTGCCCATTTTATAAACTGTGCTCTCTCCAACAGGAGAGATGGTTGGGATATTTTAAATATGGGTGGGAAATAAGTCAGACAGCTACTGATATCTTTATATATTATTAAAATGCCCTAATCTCAGGCTTTCAGAAACTTTTAGCCACATTCTTGGGCCGTGATTCAAGCTAAACTTCATTCACTTTTATGTCTGTCCTTCCAGTGATCTTTCTTATCCCTTTGTTTCTCCAGGCAGAATCTGACACTTCCCATTACCTCCTTCACTCCATCACTTTGATCCTGTAGGACTTGAAAGTGATGGAGCCTATTTCTCCTTCCTCTGAAGGGCCAGCCTGGAAACATTGGATATGATGTAGGCAGTTATCCTTTTGAATCTGGTCCGCCTGTGTGCATTCTGACAGCGTGTCCTTTTGTCACAGGGGAAGGCCAGTGCCTGGGAGAGAGAAGGGCTGTGCGCTCTTTCTGCTCTTATGTCAAGCAGCTGGGTGCCTTGTGTCATCCCATCCCCACCTGCTTCTTCCTCAAGGAAAGGAAGAACAGTTCTCAGGAGTCTACCTTTGGAAGGCTTACCACTAGCTATAAGATCAGTTCTCCTAGAATCAAATATCAGCTTAACTAAGAGAGAATGAAGAAGAAAAATGAATTAGGGGTGGTTGAACCACCAGAGACAGACATGAAGAATGAGCTAGATTATTAATTTTTTGTTGTTTAATATTTAACAAACCAAGGCTCTCCTCTTGCCAAAATGACTCCCTTGGTATAAATCTGGCCCAGATGGAATGAGAGGTTTCTTTTCCCCACTGCAAAGTCTGATTTTTATTGTTCCCATTGCAGTCCTAGAATTTGTCATATGATCTGAATTTGCCCTCTTTTGTACCTATCCCACTATGCCAAAACTCAACCTGTCCTTCACTTTGCCCTTGAGTTAAATACATTCCCAGTCATTGATATAGTTCGGAATATTTCCCACAGGGCTAGCAAGTCTCCTGCTGTTTCTTCCCCCTTGGTCTCCTGGTGACTTCAGACACAGGGAAAGGACCTGGGTTTGTGACCAAATCAGGAGGTTCAAGCTGGTGGAGGCTTTGTAGAGATCAGCTGAAGCCCAGAAAGGAGGTGACTGAGCCAGGGTCACATGATCTGCATGATCTGGGAACCCATCAGCCCACGTGGTGTAGAGCTGCATCAACTCTGGGATCTGGCTACCAGAGATCCCAGCCTGCTCCGCGGAGTGTCCTCTTGGAGTCTCAGTTTTCCCACCCATTAATTGGGGGTAATAATTGCTCTCTACCTGCACAGGAATATAGGAAGAGCCCAATCAGCCCAGGGTCAGTGATTAATAGTAAAAAGAGTGACTACCCATTCTGTAAAAAAATCTCTTTACCCAAATGTTGCTACAACAGAACTCAATTTTTCGTTTTGCCACCATGGGATTTAGTGTTCCCACTTAATATTTTGTCTGTAAAATTGAGAATAAATGAGATTTTTCCAGACAGGAAAGCAATCTGCCATTCCTTCTGCCCCAAGTGTCCTCAGAAATTTTAAATAATGTTCTCTGTTGCCCTTGGTGACTTGACAAATAAGAAAAAAAGGGGGGAGGGGTCAAAAAAGGAAGGGAAAGGGAAATGTACTCCGTAGGAGAAGAAGGGCACAGGAGTGGGAGGGAAGGAGAAAGAGGGAGCTCCAGAATTCCTTTCTGGGTAGAACTTAAAAAATCATCTTCTCCAACCTCTTGCATTACATCTGGGGAAACTGAGGCACAGAAAGGGGATGGGTCTCCATGGTGGCAGAGATTAGAACTCAGGATCCAGTTTTCCAAACTGTCCTTCCCTCTGCTTAGAATGCCTTGCATTCTGTACCACCCTCCCCATACCACCCTCTTGCCTCCTCAATGCCTATTAATTTTGAAATCTCAACTCAAACATCCCTTCGTCTGGCAAGTCTTCTTGGACCTCCCCCTGCCCACCTGATCTGGGCCCCCATTACACCTCTTCCCAGCACTCGCCAGTGTGTTTCTTCCCCACCTGCCCATCCACCCACCACCCAGGACACGCAATCTGCCCTCCATAAACACAAGTCAGTTAGGGAGTAGGAAACACAGAGCACGTGCTCCACATGAGATGTTTTTACCTCGGCCAAGAAATATCTCCATATAATTCATTCATAAGGCAACAGATAGAAACAGTTTCCACTGACGCATCTTTGCAAGAGCAAGGTTCCGGCAGGATTCATTAAAGGAAACTTTATTAATTGTGATGTTCCCTCCTGTAAAGGCAATGTGGCTCTTTCTCTCTAGCCAGCTCCCCTTTTCAAGGCAAGCAGGGCTGCACAGGACAAGCATAAGCAAATTCCATCAATTGTTCTAGTGCTTTATTTTTCTCTAACACTTGCTCTTATCACCCCGGACATACTTTATGCGGAACAAATTGATTAAAACATAAAAGGCGGATTCACTTTCTGTTAGGCTCTGCGGTGTGCAGTTATTGGGATGTAAAAAGATCCAACTGGCTTAACTAAATCCCCCAAAAATCCATCTCCTACTGTCTTATCTTCAGCTGTAAAGTTTAAGCTCCTTGCTGAGAAGAATGCAGGAGGAGAACTGACATTTATTGAGTTCCTACTATATGCCAAGCGCTGGGTGAGACAACTTCTACCACTTAATCACTCAGCAAATATTTGAGGCCCAGGCACGGTTCTAGGAACTGGGAAGTCAGCAACAAAATAATAAAAGTCCCTGCTGGCATGGAGCGCCCATTCCAGCGAGCGGAGACTGACGGTAAGCAAATAAAAAAGACCATATAATGTCAGGAATTATGGCTATGAAGAGAATTAGAACAGGTTAAAGAAATAGGAGTGGTGGATAATATTAGTTTAGGGATCAAGATAGGGCTTTATAAGGATGTGGCCCTGGAGCCGAGATCTGAATGATGAGAGCAGCAAGGCTTGTGACTGTGGGGAGGAAGGACGTTCCAGGCGGAGGAAGCAGCCAGCACAGAGGTCCAGACAGAGGTACGAATGCATCTGAGCTGCTGGACTAACAGGGCAGGGAGTGTCGGGAGCACAAGGAGTAAGACAATGAGGATCAGGAGATGGGGATGGAGATGTGGGTGACGTCACCATGCTAAGGCCTTTGGACTCTATTTCAAATTTCATAACAACCCTTTGGGGGGTTTTGAGTGAGGGCATGCCATGATCTGATTTACTTTTTAAATGACTGTGTCTCATTTCATCCTTAAAACGACCTTAAGAGAGAAGCAGCATTAACCTCACTTTATAGATACAGGAATTGCGGACGGGGGAGATGAAATATCTTGCCCAAATTGAGGCTGCTTGTAAATTTTAGATTTGCGATTCCAACTCAGGACAGCATGGTCATCAACCCGAAGCCCTTCGCACCCTCCCACCCCTTCTGAGGACAGGGCCTGCGTTCCGCGTGGTTCTGAAACACAGTCACAGCACCCAGCATGCGGCTGCTGCCTGGTGGGTATTTTCTGAATGAATGCTAGGACTCAAGCTCTGCCAAATCCCTGGGATGCCTGGGTGTTTTGGTCACTGAAGAGATAAATACGGAGAATAAAGGGATTTTTTACAACCAAAAAAGGGGAATGAAAAAAAAATTAAGATGTTTGATCTGTACTCCTTTTTGGGCAATGCCCTTCTGTAGAAAAATACGATTTTTTTCCCCTAGTGCTTCAGTGTTAGTCTGTTTTGATATTTAAAATTCCATTTTCTACATACAGCTCTGTGCCCACACATGAAATTTAACTTTGAAACGGACAATCAGCTTGCTGTTCAGTCCAAAGATCTATTGGAAATGACATCCCTTAAATCTAGCTGAGTTTTGAGTTAACTCCTGGTGGCCATTCGCACACACATAGATGATGTCAAGATGAGGAAACTAGGCATGGATCACTTGTGTTGTGCCCTTTCTCCTTTCTACACCCGTATAAGCCACCATGGGGTGGTTCCATTTCCCATCCTTTTCCCAGGGGTGAACTGAAAGAGAAAAGAGCATTTTCAGGTGAGTACACATGATACACCCCAGCTGTGACCCAGAACTCCTCCCTGAATACCCCAAAGCTCGTCCCTAACTGTCGTTCATGCAATAAAGATTAATAGGTAAAGTAACAACTCCAGGGGTGAGTAAGGAGCTCTCCCTGGTGCTGGAGGGCTAGGGAACTAAGCCAGGCTACTCTTGCTTTCAGAAGCCTGCAGGCTTGTCCGTGGGACGAGGTCAAGCGCATTCTCACACAAACATTAAGTAGCAAACATGGAAAGGCACTGAAGGACACAAACCAGAAGTTCTAAGAGCTTCCAGCAAGGGCCTTACCTAGTCTGGGGTGGAAGCACAGGGGGTTTTCTGATGATTGACATACAGAGGTTGGGCAGGCATTAAGAAGATGAAGTGAAGGAAGGAGGAGCAGTCGAGGCTGGGAGCTTTGCCCGGCTCAGCAGAGGGCAGAACCTGGAGAGGGCTGGTGTGACTGTGGTCCAGAGAGAGCATGGGGGACTGAAGGAGGGAGGCAGAGACATTTAAGGGCCTGATCTTGGTGTCTCCTTTGCCCCAGCACTCACCATACTGAGTGTTGATACAGCCTCCAGATAAGGCAGCAAATTAATGGGCAAAAAACAAGCTGAGGAAATCCTAGAATCTTCCAGGCACATCTAGATACAGTGGGTTCTACAATCCTGCAATGAGACAAGGGTAGGGAGGGATTTGCCGAGAAAGCCATTAACCTCAATTCCCCAGAGAGGAACTCCAGGTGAGGCTCTCAGGGAACTTGGCCTTGACAGTCATTTACATGTTTACATCCTGGGGCTCCTGGAAGAAATGAGAAGCAGTCACTCGCGCAGCAAGCAGCTCTCACCCTTCCTTCTCCGTAATAACACTGTCACCAGAGGACGGAAAATTACCCTGACGTCTCTATATTTCCGAATTGCACTTTGGAGACAGACTGCATAAGGCAAACAGACCCCAAGTGAAAATCTTCTGGCTAGACTTCCAAGCCACGGACTAATAAATAACCCTGAAATATCCAGTCTAACTGCGGCTTCGCTCTGTGGCTCGTGCCTTCTGCCCCAGGGAGGACCATGAATTGCAGGACCTGACAGATGGGTCGGAAAAGTAGTATCTGCCTGGTGGGTGGAGGACCTGCAAATTAGCCCCAATGGTGGTGCTTACTTAAGGAAAGGCTAACCTCTAAGAGAGGGGCGGGCCTCAAGGCAAGGTCTCCTGGGCTTGGAAGAATCAGCCCCAACCCACCAAGGGCAGAGACGAGACATCCTCCCCGAGTGAGGGAGCTCTGTGGATCACAGGATCGAAGAAGGCAAACATGATTTTTAGTGGTGATTGAAAACGCTCATTAAGAGAGCCTGCGTGGCATTAAGCGAGCTCAATTGAAAGGTGCGAAATTTTCATAGTCTATTTTTTTTCCTCAGTCAAACACATTCTCAATTTGCCAAAGCACTTTTGCAATCATTTGTAAATTGGTCTGCCAGGGTCTCCAAGAGAATGTTAAATGACAAGAAGAAGAATCAATACCTCATTGCTGATGCGGGGGTGGGTATCCATGTGAGAAACAAGACTCAAAGCCCCGAGAGAAGAGAAGGATGCAAAGATGTCGATCTCTGGGGGTGAAAAATAGTTAAGCAGAAGGTGCCAAATGCCAAACTAGAGAGAATGATCTAAAATACCTAATGCCAGTAAATCTCACATAAGGCAGCTGTAGATGTTGAAGCTTTTTTTTTTTTAATTTGATTTTGTCTGGGACTGCTGATAAGAATTACATCAAATAAGATTATCAAGAAATAAACTGACTCATGCTTAAGCAATGGCTGCAAAAAATGGTGACATGAATTATAAAGAAAACATTTGTGATGTGAATAAACACATGAACAACTTTGGAAATAGGAAATTTATAGAGAGTTTAGTACAAAATCTGTATGCTGGAGGAGGCACTGCATTTAGGGGTTGGGGACTGCTGCTTGGGAGACAATCATGGCCAACGTTTATCAGGTGTTAACTGTGTACCAGGTACTGTTGGGGTTTTTTTGGGGGGGGGGGTTGTGTGAACAAGTGGTTTCATCAACATTCAATGAGCCCTGTGAATTATGAAGATGATTATCCCCGTTTTGTCACTAAAGAAACTGTGGCACAGAGAAGTTAGCTATCTTGTCCAAGGTCACACAGCAAATCAGAGCTGGGATTCCAGTCTCAGTCCCAGAGCTGTTGCTAGTTGATTCTATTTTTTATAATTGTCTACCCATTTGGCTGAGGAGAAAGGGAATTTGAGGGGACTGGCTGATACTCCATAAGAACAAGAAAGAAATAACTGGGTCGCTTTACCCGAGCGAACTTTTTTCTGGGGAGAGAATGTGATGCCACGGGAAGAGAGAAGACAGACACTGCTGTGGGTACATCCATCACCAAAGATGTTTTCTTTCCCCTCCGTGCCATTTCAGAGGCTTCAAGCTTCTGGCTGCAACTTCAAAGAGAATCCTGGGTTTTCTCTAAGCACAGTTATATTTAGCAAAATAAATATAAATTGGGGAGCAAGAGAGAGTAGTATTACTTTTACATGTTTTTCTCAAGCTCATCTAGGAAAAAGAGATTCAGCAACGTAATCATTTGAAATATTTTAAAATAATTACACAAGTCAAAAAGCCAAACATTCTCTTCTTTTTCAAGGTAGTCTGACTTCTTTTGCATTTCGGCTTCTTAGAATAACATACCATTCCCTTTTAATTTCTTTTCTCTTTTAGAAAAGCTGCACAAACGCCTCTCAAGTACATGTCCTGCTCCTCTGAGCAAATTATCAGAGTCTCCTGGAACATTGTCCTCAAAGTTGCAAAGGCTGGTAATCAAATCCTTAAAAAATAAAACAGAATTTGTTTTTTTCTTTTGGGCTTGTGGTCCTATACCACCAAGATCTTCTTTTCGCTCTCAAATAAATGTATAAATAACATTATCTTTCTAACAGATAAACCATTTTCTTGTTTTCTTTTGGAAGGAAGTTCTAGAGTAATTGTTGACACAGTTCAAGCCAGCAGCTTCCAGCCGTAGATGCCAATGGTCCTCTTTTCTGTGTACGGAATAGTCACATTGCTTTTCTACAGCTTTTTTGTGATCCAGACCCGCTTGGCAGTGGAGGAGGGCATTAAGTCAGTTAATGGTGTTTGGCTGCTGCCAGCCTTGCGTTCTGTGAGCCAGCAGAGGAGTGCAAGCTTGGCTGGGGGAAAGGGCATCAGACTGAGGGAAAGAGGATTAGAAGGTACTGAAAGAGAGCCCGCGGCCCAAGTGGCCCAGGTGTGAATAGAATGGGGCGTGGAGAAGGCAGTCCTGCCCGACTGAGCCCACGTGGCTCGGTGGGTTTCCTCCTTCCAGCCAGAAGCTCAGCCTCTCCCACATGAGATCATGGCGAGCTCTCTTTCCCTCAGTGCTTCATTCTCTTTCTCTTTTATTTCCTTAGCCATTCAGAAAACCTTTTCCTTCACCCTCCTCCTCCCCTTCCCCTCACTTTCCCACCTCCTCTGTCTCTGTCTCCGTCTCCTTCTGTCCCATCTTCCTTTTGTCAGTAGTATTTTATAGGATACACCCCATTTGGCTGGCATTTCCCCCCAGGGAACAGATATGCCATCTTTTGTTCTTTCAAGCTGTTTTTGTTGCCGAGAGACAAAATACCTACTTTGTGTCATATTCTCTTGTGTGTGACTAATGATAACAGAACAGTTATGAGCTGTACATCTGTATCCTTAGAAAGCTTAAATTAGTACCATTTTTAATATCACAATTATATTAGCATAAATTGTTTGCTTCTAAAACAAAGCATGTGAAAGCAATTAGATGACTTAAATTATAGATGTCCATTGACTACTACCATGAGAAAGCAGGCGAGTCATTCTCAGCCCAGACTGCTGCAGTATTTCTGCTGCCTGAATGCTTCTAGGATGACTCCCTAGGCATTGTAAGAACAAGAGAATATCTGGGGAGGAGGAAGTAGCACATGCCATCAAGGCCAGTCATCTGCACGTGCTCCCATTTCCGATCCCCACTCTCTGTGCTGATTTTCCCTCTTGACATCTTTGATACAGCTGACAATATTAGTCATAAGGTAAATGGATTTTAAAACTATAGATTTTGCCATAGTTGAACTAACTTTTAATAAACTTTTCTGGGGAAATGAATGAATGGATGGATGAGGGATGGATAGTTAGATGAGTGGATGGTGGATGGAAAAATGAATGGATGATGGATGGATGGTGAATAGACAGAGGGACAGATGGTGGGTGGATGGATGGACAGATGGTAGGTAGATACATGGTTAAAGATGGATGGATGGATGGAAGGTAGATACATGGTTGAAGATGGATGGATGGTGGATGTAAGCAGACTCTTGCAGTCAAATCAGGTCATCTGAGGAAAATTAAGTTTGCTTACTTCCAATTAAATGAGTGCCTTTTCAATGCAAGACTTAAAGGTGGTAGATGTTTTGAGGCAAAGAAGTAGAAGAAGTGACTCAAGTCCTCAAAAAAGTTAAATATAATTCAGAAATCAGACAATCTATAACTAAACATAAACATAAATTATGTGGTACAGATTGTTCACAGAAAACTCAGGTGGAAAAACCAAAAAACGAATTCCAAGTAAGAAATGGAGTATTCAGGGAAGGCCTTATGGAAGAGACTTGAGCTGAGCAAGAGTTTAAGGCCAGATTAGGTTTGGACAAGGGGGAGGAGGGGTCATCTCTACGGAGTAACAAATGACATTTGGTGGCACCAAGCCATTTCTTTTATTTATAGTTTTCCACTGTTCAAGGACTTTGAGCAAGAGGAACTATAATTTTGTCTTTTCTTTCATTGCACACTCAGCCCCAAGCACAGAATCTTGCACAAATCAGGATCAGTTAACATGGAATGAATGGATGAGTTGAAAAAATAAATGAAGCACTATATCCAAAGTCTCTACCCAGACTACAGTCTCGCCTCGAGATTTTGGCATAAAGTGAAGCTCAGCTACACCCTAGTATGGATTATATTTGATTAGACTTTTCCTGCACAAAAGAGCCTTGCTAGCAAGTTTACAATATGGATTGGGAATAAGTTGATTAAATAAAACTTGTACTTTAGCAATAATGGAGGAAAACTAGTTTCTTTACATTATTTTCCAAGAGGAACCCTCTCATATCTGAAATGAAAAGAAAAGAACCAAAGGGAAAATGGAGCCTAGCTTTGACACAACCTTAATTAAATAACTTCACTCCCAACTTTTTAGAAAAATCAAATCTAATGCTATTTTGCCCACGGATTGTTCTTCAAGAGCATAATAACATATCACTCCACTGGCTTTAGCCTTGCAAGCTGCAATGTGCAGTAATTTAATTAGCTGATGTGCCGAGTCAGCTGTTTCGAGACTGTGACTGGCTACTCTCAGAACTAAACAGGACGCTTGATTGGGAAGTGGTATCTGCCCCTTCGGGTCCTGGGCAGTGAGTGACGGGGAGTTTGCTAATGACTTCAAGTCTTAAGCAGTTGACCCCTGGATTCCCTCAAGTCCATCTGTTCTTTGAGTGCCGTGCCTTTGGGAAATTCTACCTCCAAGGCTAGAGAGAAATTTGAGAAAATAATAGAGAGAAAGGAAGGGATTTATAGTCAAGAAGATCTTGCCTGCCTTCTGCCTTTCCATTTACTGTTCTCTCCATTTAGAAGGCTCTGTCTTCCCCCCACTTCCTCACTTCACCCTGGCCCTGCTCAAATGTCATCCCAACAGAGAGGCTTTCCAAGTTCATCCTACCTGTTTTCACGCCCCCTCTCCTATCCGGACCTCCTTTACTCTCCTTCCCTTTATACTTCTCTATTTTTTCCATGCACTTGTTACCACATGACGTCAATATTTGTTTGTTCATTGTCAGTCACCTCCCATGAGAGGAGACTGGGTAAGAACCTCGTCCCTTGTCCGCGGTACTCAATACTTTACCTTTGCTTGCAGTTAGAACAGTGCCCAACACACAAAAGGCACTCATGTTTGTTTAAGGAATGAATTTGTTGGGTTTTGCTTTGCATATTTAAACTCTTTAAAGAGCTAAGCTGAAAGCAAGAGCTCTCTAGTAAGACTTAGAGTTAGCATTTCTTGAATACCTCCTCTGTGGGAGGCAAACTCCACCTTGGACATTCTACGCCTGCCACAGTCTGGGCTGCTGTAGAGGGATTCCACACAAGGGGATTACATTTAGGACTGTCACCTTGGCAGCTTGTGTATGTTGAAAGTTGAGAACCACTTGAGTTGAGTGATGATGATAAGTTGACATATAAAGGACCTACTATGTGTTGGACACTCTTGAGTGCTAATTCATTTAATTGTCACCACATCCTTATGAAGTAGATTCTGCTATTATCTTCATTGAATAGATCAGGAAAATAAGCCAGAGAGAAATAACTTGTTCAAGGTCACACATGCAAACTTACGTCAGAGTCTGGTTCCAGGGTCGTATAGAAATGCCACTGAAGCAAAAAAAAAAGGAAGCTCAAGGAAGAGATGCTCAGGACTGGAATCTGTGTCAGTCCTGGAGACCCACAAGCTGGGACTCAGCAGGTGCTGTCATCGGAGCAGGGTTGCAAAGGATCCGAGACAAGAGCACTACTTTTCCCTGAATAAGCTTATGCAATATTTACAGAAAGCTGCTCATTGAAGAGACCATTAAAGGTGAAATCTCTTACCAAAGGAGATTTTTGTACCCAATAATCACTAGATAAATGAAAAAATTCATGCTCCGTGGAGCTCAAAACTCTCTTCCGAGGGGGATGGAGAAAGCAGTTCCTAAAATAAAAAAGGACATGCAGGATAATCATTGTGCTAAATAATGCACGTGAAAAAAAACAAAACAAAAACATTGCCCAGACCCTTGAATTTAGCTAAAGACTTTTTTTCTTTTTTTGGAATGAGCTTCTTTCACTTGCATCTAAGCGATTTCTTTTTCCACTTGAACTGCCTCAAAAAGAGCGAGTCAAAAAGGAAAGTTACTGGGAATGGAATTCAATAAGATTTAAAGAGAAGTGAAATTAAGTATTATTTGATGCTTCAGTTCCCGGCTGGTCCCACGTAAGTTCCTGGCAGGGAACTCACTTAGCTGAGCTTCAGGAAGCACGTTCAATGGGTTGTGGTTCTACACACATACATACATGGGATCGGGAAGGGGAATGGAAGGAAATAAGGCATATAGTCTGTTCAGTTTGGGGTGACTTTCTCTGCGTTCAAATCCCAGCCCCAGCCCCCACAGAATGAAGTCAGGTGAGAAGTGGTTCCTCAAATAAGGTGAGGGGCTCCCTGACCAGACAAAGGGATGCACTGGCACTTACACGTGGCCCGGGGGTGCTCAGCTGTCGGCTTCCCTCCTCACCACTAGCACTGAGATGACCAAAGGATAGTCGAGGGAAACTGTCCAGATGTGATGGTCCAGGGCATCGGCGGGGAGCATCTAAAGGCACAAAGACCCCAGAGACAAGCCTGATGCTGCTCAGTGATGCCCAAGCCCATTCTGCCCTGGAAGAGTGGTTTGCCACCTGCCTTCTCGAGCATCACCAGAAATGTGATCTCGGAGGGTACTGAACTAGGAAATACCAGGCAAGTCAACTCAGCCACACGGTCTTCCTTTTACTTTGTTTTTGGGATGGAGTCAAGCAAATCGTCTTAGGTTGGGATTCCCCCAGAAGCAAATCCTGAGATGATTTCAGTGCAAGTGGCTTATTGGGAGGTGATCCCAGGAAATCCAGGAAGAAAGGGAAGGGAAAGGAGCCAATGAGGGCATGTTTACTGTAAGCAGGTCCCCCTGGGGGCATCTGGGGTTCAGTCCCGCTGAGGATCTCAGGGACCACTTAGACTGTGCCTCAGTGGAGGGATTTTTCCACCAACTCCCATCCATCTCTGCTCCCAGGGGCAGCTCCTTGACATTTCTCCCACCTTCTCGGCGAGCTAGGAATGTTCGAGTGCCCAGAGAAAGCCCCAAGAGAAAGAAGCACAGGTCAGAGAGGGCAGAAGCCACCTGGCGGGGGTGTGTGGGGATGGGCAGGCCCAGGGGAGGTGCACTGGGCACCCACAGTGCCTGCCACACACACAGAAATTGACTGTACCGCGAGAAACTGCAAAAGCTACTTAGTTCCAACCAATTACTAGCCACACGAGAAGGTGGACTTAGTGTTCAAGAGAAACTACAAGTCTAAATTTTATTTGAAATTCTTTTATTTTCAAATGTGTTAGTAACAAATTCAAAAATGTAAAACCACTGCAGATTAAGTAAACTCATTTGCCGGTCCCAGTTTACAGCATCCAGTACAGTGGTAACGATGCCACTGCCTGGTATCAGTAAAGCACTCGTTCCTTCCTGCCAAGGGCCCCTCCTCCTGTCCCCTCACAAGGCCTTCATCATATTCCAGGGAAGAGCCCATTTTCTGAGAGAGGTTCCTGCATAGAGTTGTCCCACCTGAGACACAGAATTCAAGGCGAAGGACTTTGCTGATACAAAGTTCTGCTGGTTTCAGTTGTCTTTCCACTGATAGTTTGGTGCCCTTACCACCTCCTGCAGGTGAGCCCACCTCAGGCGCGGCCGCCTTAGATCAGGGGCTTCTGGAAGGATGACTATTCCCCCCTCTTTTCCACCCACCATACAGAGATGACTCCCACTCAGGGGTGAGTGGCAACCATCAGTTGGTACCTCTCTAATAGCTCTTACCCTGGGGACACTCTGCTGTCACAGCCTTTCAACAGCGTTTTAAAAAAGAAAGGATTAACAGTTGCCATGTGAACGATAAAATGACAGTGTTAAGAAAAATGATTCTCCAAGTACCCACAAACCACCTTGCAGCTCTTCTACAGAGACCACGGTCAGGGGATGAGGGCCAGACGTGCGCTCATTCAAAAGCTAACGGTGGTGCCCACTGCGCGCCTGCGTGCTCTCGGAGCCAGGGGAGCCAGACGGGCGAGCGCACCTCTCTCGTGGCAGCTGCAGCCTGTTCAGGGAAACCCACACCCAGATGGGAGGCATTGAGAAAGCAGCTCCAGGTGGGCACTAACTAGCCATGGGGCCTCCTTAGCCAGAGGAGAGTCACACTCCCTGTCCTGCCCACCCTATTCATTTGTGTCAAGGTCAGATGAGGCCATGGGTGTGGAAGGAGTTGGGAAAACCAGGGCCTTTCCCCTTCTCCACATCTAAACTCAGTGTCTTCCTATCTGTCCCCCCAACTGAGGGACATTCCCGACCACGAGCATCCCGATAAAGGAAGAGTTCGGAGTTACCTCTGCATTCAAGGCAGGCACACACTGTGAATTTCTCAGAACATTCCCAGATTTTCCAAGGTTACCCAAGAACCCTGCTGAACTGACGGAGAAGCTCTGAATCAGGCCGCTCTTTTAGCAACTTCCCTGATTAGGGGTTACGGCGAGCCGTCCATTTAGGTGTTCGGCAAAGAGATTATCCTGTTCCAGGGGATCAGACTTTTTCAAAAGAGCTAAGAAAATAAACACACTTTCCCTGTATTAAAGCCTCTGCCTTCTTTGAACTTCTCATTTTTAGAATATCTCCACTGATAAGGACAAATGCAATTTTCACCATCAGTGGATCTGAACAGACAATTACATTAAGGCAAATAAGACAGGGTGAGGCCAGTGATGGAAATCACCCTGTGTGTATCTCATGTGCAAACAAAACCCTCAGATGAAAATGAACTTTCCAAAAGCAGTCAACAATCATTACCTTTTTTTTCTTTCTGCATCTAATCAGGACACAATTTGCATAAACATTACCTCCTACCTCCACAAAAATCACCTGCTGGCATTTGGAGGTCTGGAGAGAGGGGAGAATCAGCCAATTTTCAAAACATCCCCCCTCCCCCCCCAGAGAGGAAACTGCTCGACCCCTTGGGAAGGGCTTCCAAGTGCCTAACAAAAAGAGCCCTCGCTGTCACAGCATTTTCAGGTTGACAAGGCTCCTTCCCCATTTGGCCCTCACCACAACCCCGTGCCAATTCTCCAAGAGCAATTGTTTCTCTATAAGGGAGGTCAACCCAAGCTTCCAAGTGGTCTTGCAGTGAGCGGCAGGACTGGAACTGGGGTCTTACTTCCCACTGGACCGGGCTAGGTTTGCCTCTGAAGACTTTGCCCAGGCGATGAGTTTCAGCCCAACCAGTGGCTTCTCCAAGGCCTGATGAGCTCTGAGCCCTCCGCACAGAGCTGGACAGTGGCTCAGAGCCAAGAAGGACCTTGGGAAGGGGGAGAATAAATTGCCCTCGGCCCGGCTGAGATGTACATTTTTTGCAAGTGGTGTTTGAGCCACAGCCAAGGCGGAAGCGAAAGGTCATGCTCACAGAATGAACTCTGCATTAAGCTTTTGTGTGCTGCAGAAAGAGAATGAAATGATATTCAGGAAAGGAGCGTCAGGGAGGCTGTGGGGAGGGTAAGACGCAGCGAGGCCTGAGTGCGCACGCAGAGAAAGGCAGCAGCCGCTCCTTAAAGCCTCCCCAGTGCTTGGCATCAAAGAGAACAGAGACTCAGCCTGATGTGCCTCTGAAAGGATGCTGGCGGCTCCTGGGTGTTATTTGCAAGCTTCTCACCCACGGCAGTCAACGTTTGATGAAGGCCTGGGGTGCTATCCGATGTGGGGGTGCACCGGTGTCACTGAGCAGAGTTGACTCTCCACAGCCCCCCACCCCGCCCCCAGAGCGTGGCCTGGGACCCACCTGCACCTGTTGTGGGCTGCTGATGGGGTTGGGAGGACGGTCACCCTGCTCCCTGGGGAAGGGCAGGCAGGGGACCAAGGGAGGAAGGGACTTGGGGAGAGGTTTCCGGATTGGGTATCTGGGGAGGTTAGGTTTCCCCAGGGAACAAGGGAGGGTCTGTGAAAGGGTTCAGCCAAAGCAGCCCTGCTTTTTGCTGCTTTATGTATCATTTCAGCTTAAAATATAAAGGGTGGGGTGGCAAAAGGGCTTCAGTGGTAGAAAAAAAAAATTCTCTCAAATCACTGCCTAGATCCTTCCTAAGCCCCTTCCTAGGCTGTGAGTTTCAAAGCTTCTCCCCTTTCCAGCAAAAATAGGTCTAGCCCAGTGCTTTCCTGAGGCAGGGTAAACGCCTCACCAGGGATTTTACATGGCACTTGGAAAGCATCGTTTAACAGTCATGCGTTTATCTTAGAGTGGTGTCTCATGTTTACAGCAACTGATGCTGGTTTTGCATTTATAATAGTGGCATGAAATGTCTTTTGAAAGTCCACCTATTTATGCCTTTGCAAAAGGAGTTGTTTTCATTACTGAGGAATTATTAACAGTGCATGTTGGGCACAGAGATCGCAAAATTCATGCAGTCTCATTCCCGGCAGCTTGGGACTTGCTGTGCCGACCCAGAGAGTGGAATCAGCCCCGCACGGCAGGAAGCCAGCGGAGGGCCCGCAGGCTGCCAAGACCTAGCGAGGGGCAGGGGCAGGCTACAGAGATAAGTCACAATAAGAGAGGACAATGTCAAAGATCCTGCCCACAAAGGGTGGAGTGGGGGATAGGAAGGGGTAACAGCCTTTTGTGAGCTCGGGTCCAGCACAAACGCTGCCCTCTAGCCAGGCTGTCCATCGTTGTCCCGTAACCCTACTGTTAACTTTCACCCCCATATTTCTGTGTTTTCCTGCTGGAAATGACCTCTGCTCTCCTCTCTGTCTTTCAGAATTCAGGCTCTACCTCCTCCCCAAAGCCTTCCCTGATACTCCTGCAGCACGAACGCTCTGGTGCCTCACTTTGGCATCCTCCATGCACTTACCATACTGCTTCACCCTGCTTTCCCTTAGCAGGAAATGCACCCCAGTGATGAGATGTGAGATAATTTAAGGGTACACTGACTCCACCTTAAATAACATTAAATCACAGAGTAAGAAAGTCACTCCCAGCTTGCTGCTGCTTCAGTGTCTCTGGTTAAATCCAAAGGGAAGTCTAGGTAGGTGTTCACATGTCCTTAACCACTACGACATTTGCTAATCTTTTTTTTTTAAACAAAGGAAGAGTTCTAGATGAGAACCCTCATCATTCATTAATATCCATCTAGAATTTAATGACAGTATTTTGTTTTATTGTATCTATTTTTAATTAAAGCAAATGATTTTTTGCACTTGAAATCATGATTTTTTTTAAATCAATGTAGTTAAACAAAAATTTAATCAATTTAAAGAAAATATTCTACGGTAGCACATAAAAATGCATTTACACATAGGGTGCTGTGCGGACACGGCAAACATTGGGAAGGTGGTATATAAAGGACTGAAGGTTGGAAAACACTGGTAAAAACAATTCTTATGGGTTCCATTAATTTATTCAGTTTCACATGACAGAGGTCGACCAGGGTGAACAGGAGTCAGAGCCTGGCATGAGCCTCTCCTGACTTCCTGATCCTACCCCTTACCAGCTAGACTCTGTGGTCCACAGAACACCCCCCTTCCAGTCCCAACAACACCTGTCTCCTCCTTCTTCTGCTAAGGATACTTGGGTGCAGGTAACAGAAATGGGTACTAACTTAACCAGAAACAACCAACAACAGCAACAGATCAAGAAAACAGAAAGAAAACAAAATTACTAAAAGGAAAATGAGCACTCCCAGAACCAAGAGGAGCTTCTTTCTACTTAGGGCAGGTCCTGAGGACCAAAAAGAAGAAGCACAAGATTTTCTGGCAGGATGCAGCCATCACTGCCATGAAAGAGTCTTAACGGACCACACAGATGTGTGTCCTGCAGCCGAGATACAAAGTCAGCTGGGAGGGTCTGATTGCCCAGCCCAGGTGCTGGGAGCCAGCTGGAGGGAAGAGGAAACACATGGCCCTCAGCTTCCGCAGCCCAGGCAGAGCACTGCCTCCTCCAAGACCACGCTCGGTGGAGCTTCCCTCCAGCGCGGGAGGACTGGGTAGAAGCAGAGCATCCCAGACACAGCAAATGTTCGCAGACACGTGTCCCCCTGCCAGTGCCCTGCGTCTCACCCTGACCCACTTCCCAGTGTTTCTCCCTCTCTCAGCCACCCCCTCTCTTGCACCTATACTAAGTCTCTCCCTCTCTGCAAGCCCTTTTCCTTTAGCCTATAAGCATGTTGGAATCTCTCCCATCATTCGAAAGCCTCCTTTCCTGATACACGGCTTATAACCCACCACCTAACCTTCCCCTACGGAGAATCAAAAAGCGTCCTTCACTCACCGCTCACTGCTCATCCCACTGCAGCCTGACATCTGCCTCCCCAACCCCGGCACTTCCCTGAAACTGCTTTCCAAAGTCAGCAATGAGTTTCCAGTTGTTCCGTCCCAAGAGGGCTTTCCCATCTTGATGTCTCGCAGGTATTGTTCAAGCTCCACTTTCCTGAAACCCTTCCCCCAGGGCTCTGGGTCCCCTCCTCCAATTTTTTCATTCACCAACTGTTCTCGGGGACCGCCACACACCAGAGCAGGCGATGCAATCAGAACTGGGGATGCAGTAGTAAGCAGGGCGGCCTGAGTCCTGCCCTGAAGGCACTGAGGGTCTAGTCAAAGGGCAAGTAAACAGGCCAATGCTGCAGCATTTCTGTCCACTAAATGTTAGTGCTTTTCTTTTACATCACAGGTCTTGTGCTTCTTTTTAGCTTTGTTCTTGCACTGTGGCTGGAATCCTTTCCCCTTTATGTTTCTAATTGGTTATTAACGATATACAGAATCATTAATTAACAAGTTCATGTCTTTGGTACTTGGCCGTGTTACTACTAAACACTTTTGAGAATTCATAGTTACTTGGCTTATTCTCTTGAATTTTCTGAGTAGGCAGTTAAATCACCTGCAAACTATTGCACAAAATAAGTGCTCAATAAATGTTCGTCGAATGACAATATATTGAATCTCTGAGCTTATCTTCCAGGAAGCTCAGACAATCTTGCGATCTGGACGTCCCTCAAAAACCTTGCCCTGTAGGAATCGCTCAGCTTTTTCTGAATACACTCTGAATTTTCTCTATAAAGTTGTGGCCCCTCTGTGATTTATTTCACCACATTACATAAGCTATGCTCTGGTCTTAAATAATTTAGAAGACCCAGAATGTAAAGAATTCAAACAGCAGTCTCAGAGGGGCCTCAGTGGCGAATACTCTGAGGTTTCTAAAAGACCTTCGACATCAGATCTAATCTGGGAGAAGCCCTCTCCTTCCACATTGCAAAGGGACCTTGTGGGGACATGCCCACCTCCTCTCGAAAGGCCCAGTCTGACTCTCCGACTCTATCTGCCCTTCACACAGACTCTTCCCACAGAGAAGAAGCGAGAAAAGAAATGCTGGAACGTGCCCTCGTGGCAACACCAATCCAGGAGGACCTGAAAAGTTTGAGAAATGCAAACTGTCCTCCCAGAAATGAATTTGCTTTTTCTATATTTGATTTAAGCAATCCAAACTTTAAAAAAAAAAAATCAGTGAGGGCTAGGGAAGAGAAAGGAGGCAGGAAAACGAACCCTTTGAAAATTCCTCTAGAGAGCCAGCTGCAGCCTATTAATATTAACACGAGGTACCTCTACCCTCGGATGCTTTTGGAGCTTCATGCGCTGGCTCTCGGGAACCCCGCTGCGCTTGGTTCTTTTTGAATGTTAGGAATAAACCCCACGGCCTCCGAGTTAGGCAGGAAGATGTCCGTTTTCCTTTGTGCACACGCTTTCATAGGAAACTGCCTTGGGCATAGAAAAGAAGAAGGAAAACGGTGAGAATTCTTAACCATAGGCTGTTCCTTGGTAAGGAAAATCCTTGTTTAAGAGTCTTACAAGGTGAAGGATGAACAGGAGACAATGAAATGAAGCTCAGCTTCATCTTGGAAAATTGTTTCTTTCTGAGGTCGACTCCATTATTGATACAGCTTGGTGACTTGAAACCATCTGTATCCAAAGTACCAAAGTGCAGCGAAAGCAGCAGGGAGCCCCAGGCTCCAGACTGAAGATGATGAGGGGTAGAGAAGACTTTTAAAAATTAGAAGAAAGAAGATAAGTACCTCGGCCATTCCCTCAGATACATACAGTTTTTTACTAGAAATTCAGACTTGACCTTGAACACAGAGATTCTCCCCACTCGGCATCCAGGATGGGATGTGAGCACATCACATTCGGCCACTGGGCTCTGCCCTGAGTTCTCCGAACGAGCCTGCTTATTTGCACAGCTCTATCTGCCATGCTCTCCCCATCCCTCTTAACCTGCTAACTCCTACCAATCCTTAAGGTCAGCTGAGACATCACTTCCTCCAAAATTCTCCCTTCATCGTCCAGACCCTATGATTACCTCCACTGTAGCCCCCATCACACAGGATTATAATTGTCCACTTAGTCGTCTCTTTTCCCCATGGACGCCACGTCACCTGCCACTGAATAGTGCTCAGCTAACACAGGGCCTGGTACATGCTAAGGAACCCAATAAATATTTGTTGAATGAATGAACAGGATATAGACCAGCATCGCATTTCTGGGGGCAGTAAGTCACCCTCTCGCCCTAGGCCTGCGTTCTATTTGAAATGAAAGCATTTCCAAGGTTAACTCTATTCTTAAAGTCACATTTAATAGGCTTCCATCCCAAACACTAAATCATTTTAGTTCCAGGAGGAAGATTTTTTTTCTCTCCCTCAGCAAACATTTCCTAAAGAAAAGTAGATGAGGCGATTATTGGAGGAAAACGAAACATTATCATGGAGCTGCAAAGATGTCCAAACACTGCCAAAGATGTCCCACGGGTTTGCCCACTCGGGGAATATCTATAAATATTTCCTTCAGTGAGGCTATTAGGAGGAAATTATCTTGAAAACACTGTCTAAACAGAAAGTCACAAATGTTTCCTGATAATTTGTTGCCCTTTCTTACTCTCTTTTCCAACACGACTGGGTTTGAAAGGTGTCTTGCGTTGTAGGACTATGTGGGAAATCTTTTTTTTTAATTGAAGTATAGTCAGTTCCAATGTGTCAATTTCTGGTGTACAGCATAATATTTCAGACATACATGTACATACACATGCAGCCATTATGGAAAACAGTTTGGAGATTCCTCAAAAAACTAAAAATAGACTTAGCATATGATCCAGCAATCCCACTCCTGGGAATATATCCAGAGGGAACTCTTATTTGAAAATATACATGCACCCCAATCTTCATTACAGCACTATGTACAATAGCCAAGATGGAGAAACAACCTAAATGTCCATTGACAGAGGGCTGGACAAAGAAGTTGTGATATATTTATACAATGGAATACTACTCAGCCATAATACAGAATAAAATAATGCCATTTGCAGCAACAGGGATGGATCTGGAGATCATCATTCTACGTGAAGGAAGCCAGAAAGAGGAAGAAAAATACCATATGCTAACACTCATATGTAGAATCTAAAAAAAGAGAGAGAGAGAGACACTAATGAACTCATCTACATGGGAAATCTTTAAGCTTCCTGATCATCTCTCAAGAAAAGGCAAAACAGTTAAGTTTAGGGTTTGGTCAAAAGAGTCTTTAACCCTTAAATCAGGCATATTTGCTTGTTAGGGTTGCCGTAACGAAGCACCACAGCCTGGTGGCTTTAACAGCAGCAATGTATTTTCTCACAGTTCTGGGCTGTAGAAGTTTGAGGTCAAGGTGTAGGCAGGATGAGACCTGAATCTCTCCGAGATCTCTCTCCTTGGCTTGGAGATAGCTGTCTTTTCCCCACGTCTTCTCTCTGTGCATATGCATCCAAATTTCCTCTTCCTATAAGGACATGAGTCATATTGGAATAGTATGCACCCTAATGAGTTCGTTTTGACTTAATCACCTCTCTGAAGACCCTGTCTTCAAATACAGTCACATTCTGAGGTACTGGGGGTTAGGACTTCAACATATGAATGAGGGTGGGAGACGGAGTTCAGACAGTAACATCAGGATAGAGTTCATTTCCCCAGATATTTGTGAATAGAAATGAAAGACACAGACGCTACTTTTCCTGAAGGGTGGAAAAGGAAGTGGGACCTGGCCATCCAACCTACGATGATCTCCAGTGGGAAGTCCCAAGATGGGAAAACAGTGATTTGATTCTCCTGTGATTTAAATATCCCCCTCTCCCAGCAGAGGAGAAAGAAGATAACTATGGACTTTTTTGAACATCTACTTTGTTTTCCCTTTTCCCTTCCATTTCCAAAGCACTGGGAGACAGGGAAGAGGTGGAATGTCAGGGATGGGTGCAGAGTGGACCCTTCCAGTCCGTTCCCCGTGACTGAGATGCCCCTGTTGTTAGTGGCCCCCTTTCCTCCAGGATTCAGGGTGAGGGGTTGTTTCTCTAAGGGCAAGAAAGCAGAATGAAAAATGACTTTTGTAGGTTGCAAATCGCATCTGCTCTGACTTTGATTAAACCGGTTGCTGACTGCTTTTAGGAGATAAACAGTGCTTAATAAGGTAGCCTAAACATACCATCACTCTTCACCCAGACATGGAGGTTTTTCAAGCAGATGGGAAAGCAGGTAATCAGGAACATCACTTACCCTCATTTGACAGTAGCGGGAAGACTTGGAAAGACATATCGGGGATGCCCACACATGTCCCTGCGGTGAACACTCTGGTTATTCCTTGCATCCACCTCATTTCCACCTTCTATGTTCAGAACACCCTAATTTTCCTTTAGGGAAAATCCTTGATGTTGTGCTACTGAGAAGTTGCCATAGTTCCTGTCTTTTCCAAAGATTTTTCTTGCAGAATGAACTTGAATTCTGTGACCTATTTATATCTCCCACCCAGATTTCTCTCTTAAACTCCACTCATACACCCAACTGCAATTTGACATCTCCACTTAAATGCAAACCCAATTTAACTCCTGAACCTCCCCTAACCTGCTCTAGCCATAGTCTTCCTCATCTCGTGGGATGGCCACTCTGTTCTTCCAGTTACTCAGGCTGGAAACCTTGGAGTCACCTGTGACTCCTGCCTTTCTCTTATACTCCACGTGCCGCAGGTGAGGACCTCGTGCTGGGTCTCCCTGCCAGGTGTACTCAGAAAGCAGCATCTCCCCTCCTCCTGGCCATCATCCTCTCTTGCAGGATTTACTGTGACTGCCTCGTAATTGGCCTCCTTGCTTCTACAGCCAACTCCCCCCACAGCCAGAGTGTATCTTCCAAAATGAAAATCAGAGCAAATCACTTCTGTTCGGACCCTCCAGGCTCGCCATTTAACTCACAGTAAAATCCAAAGTCCCCGCCGTGGCCAACCAGAGCCCATATGATTCGGGGCCCCTTTTTTCCTCTCTGACTTCCTCCATGGCCACCCTCACCTTAACTCACTCTGCTCCAGCTCGTGGCCCTGCCAGCTGCCCTGAATCACACAGGCATGCGTCTGCCCCCCGACCCCCCGCCTCCTTCAAGCCTCCCCTCCTCAGCGTGATCACCCTATTGAAAGTACCACCTCAATACTCTTGACCGCTTTGCCTTGCTCTACTTTCATTTTTTTCCATATAACCTATCACTTCTCAGACATCCTATAGTTTATGTTTCTTTATTATTTACTGTCTGTCTGCCCACCAGCCCTTCCCCAACAAGAGAGCAACTCTATAAGCTTAAGGATCTTTGTTTTTTCTGTGAAGTATCCCAATACCTAAAATAGTGCCTGGCACATATTAGATGCTCAATAAATAGCTTTTCAATAAATAATTAAAAAGCACGGCTCCTTCCAGTGAGTCCCTTTTAGTTCAGTCTAGGCCAAGTCTGTTCCTGTCGCTTGCAGGTGAGACAGTCCAGCAGAGAGAGTGCCCCGCTCTGAGCACCGTGCCGGAAAAGGAAAACCTGTTATATTTTTCTGCATTTAAGAAAAAGGATCAAAAACAGAAAGAAATAGAAAAGATACCGGCTTCCTGCTTGTCTCTGTATCTAATTCAGCTCTCACAGAACAGCTGGTCCTTTCTGCCTCCCATGTTGGTAGAAGCCAATGGAAAAGTCACTGGATTGGTTCTGGATTTGGAGCCAGAAAGCCTCTGAGCACCTTGACTGACCCTGCTGTTTATAGGTGAGGTGACCTTGAGCAGCTCTGGACCTCAGTTTCCTCCTCTCTGAAGCAGAGCTAATAACCCCTGCTCTCCGGGGATGCTGTGAAGTTTGAATGAGACGCTGAGTGTGACTCACCCAGCACAGAGCCTGGGGCAGGAAGGAGGAACCCCCCCCCCCCACTTCCAGTCAGGGCCTCTCAGCGCTGCGAGGAAGAGCATGGGCTCTGGGCCAGGCAATACGGCCTCGACCACTTACCTTGATGAACCTGGGGCACATCACCTGGCCCCTCTGAGCCTCCATGGCCTCATCTTTAAACTGGGATAATAAGCGTAAAGATAATCAGAGGGATGAGCAGAGGGATGACTGGGTTCGTACCCATCAAATATTTAGTGCACTTGCAAAGCACCCAGTAAATATTTGTTGTTGCTATCGCTGGGGCTCCGTAAATGTTCGTCTTTCTCCCCATGATGAGAGCTTCAGCACCTGAGCCAGACCAGTTATTTCTTCTTCTCCTTTGATGTCAGTGACGACACATAACTTGCCTCTACAACCTGGCTCCCTGGAATATTTTGATGTGATAACAAAAATGTGCTTCTTGTGATTTCTCCAGCTACAGTCCTGTGACTCCTGGCCTGGAACTGTCAAAAACAGCCTGAAACAGGCTTTCTGCCAAGTCCTCTTTGGGAGGGAGGGATTTCCTTTCTCCCTGCCCTGCCCCCACCCCCACCCACCCCCATTCTCCTGCAGGAGAGTGTCAGCCTTGCTCCAGAGGGCTGCTAAAACAAGGGCTTATTTTAGCTCCCTTCGGCAGAGCCCAGGGTGGTGTGCAGAGAACGCCCGAGGGTAGAGACACGTGAGAATGGTTCAAACATGCAGGTGAGATGCTGCAGCACTACACCGGGGTGCTGGAGGCAAGGGTTACAGCTGCCATGCGCTCGTGGCTGACTCAGAGTCATGACTTATGAACCCCTGCATGTCGATCAGGAATCAGAGCAGTTCAGGACAGACAAGGATGCCTGTCCACCTTGGATCCCATCTTTCACAGTGACCTGCAAGGCTGGGACAGCAGCTGGCTGCCAAACCATGTAGAAGCATCATCAGAGGTCCTCTGTCACTTCTGGTTTTAAATAACTCTTGTAAAACAGAGATCCTCCTGCTTTTAAGGATTTGGAGTTAGGAATCTGTAAGAACAGTTTCACAAACACACCATATTCACAGCATCTGCCCCCTGCTCTGATCAGGAAGGCTGGGCTGTCATGGGTTAGCCCTTCACATGAACAGATCAGATCCCTTTGGAATCTGATCCCTTTGGAATCTGATCCCTTTGGAAACCACTTTGTTCCACCCATAAAAAAACAGCTGTACAAATGTAGACCTCTGATTTTTTTTTTAATTGAGTTATAATCAGTTTACAATGTTGGGCCAGTTTCCAGTGTAGAGCACAATTTTTCAGTTATACATGAACATACATATATTCATTGTCACATACTTTTTCACTGTGAGCTACCACCAGATCTTGTCTATATTTATCTGTGCTATACAGTATAATCTTGTTTGTAGACCTCTGATTGACAGAGAAGTCACTTGTCCAAATCCCCACCAAGCACATACATTTAGAAATAACTCATTGTCTTCCTCAGGTCCCCTTTCTCACTTACAGAGGATTATATTGGTCAAAACTCTGGAGGGCAGATGACAGAAACCCAATTGAACGTGGCTTAAGCCAAAAAGGGGACGTATTGGACCCTGGGCCTGAGGAGCTTAGAGGTAGTCCAGCTTCAGGCACAGCTGCATCCAAATGTCCAAAACATATTGCCAGACATGGGTTTCTCTATGTAGTCTCTGCTTTCTTCCATGCCCACCGTTGTGCCGGGGGGCTATCTTCACGTGCTACAAGAACGGGTCCCAGCAGCTCCAGCTCCAAGCCTACATCTTGCCAGGTTAGTCTCCCCAGGAAGGAGAGTTTTTCTCTGCCAATACTTCCAGCAATCATCCCAGCAAAGGAGTCTACCATGACTCTGACTGGCCCTGCTTGGGTCATACTTGCCCAGGAACCAAGTGGCTAAGGGCACATAATGTTCTGCACAATCCCTGTTTTAATAGCTGTTATTAATTGTCTATTATGTGCCAAGACTTTAACTACATTATCTCTTTTCAAACAATGAAACAGAATTAAAAAGGTTAAATAACTTACCCAACTTCGCATCCCAAAAATGGAGAAACCAAAATTTGGGCCCAGTTCTCTGTACTTTTTAGAGCACCAGTCTCCCTCTTTCTCTAGAACAAGTAAGTGCCCATTTAATATGCATCCATTCCACATGCATTTATTAGGCACCTGCTGTGTACCCGGCACTGAGCTAAGATGCCAGTTACAACTGGAAGACCCTGAGGGCATTTCAGCACCCCAGGCACCAGTTCCTTAGGCCCTACCTGGGCCCCTTATGGAAAGTGACCTGGTCGTAAGTACTAGGAGGAGACACAGCTCACCAGGTGAACTTTCCAAAGAGGACTGAGTCCCAGTTTTCAACTTCTGCTCTACCTGTTTGACTCACCCTCAAGTTCCTCACCATCTTAGGTATGATAAAAAAAGTTCCTCACCATCTTAGGTATGATAAAAATGAAAAAAGGGTCATGACCTGGTTGGGTCCCAGCCATATTTTCGCTTGTCCTTTATGGTGTTTTTGTCTAAATTGAATTTAATTGCCAGTATTGAAGAGACAGGATGTTTCACGATCAATGCCAAGTTTCTAAGTGTGTCAGATGTGGCAGCACTGAGCCCACACTCCACAAGGCAACAGTCACTGAGGAGAGAACTGGCTGCCGCTCTGGGGTGGGGCATGTGCTCCCCAGTTTGCCCTGGTCCCTCTCAGTCCCTATTGCCTTCCCCCTAGGCTGCTTACTTCTTGACTTTACCTGCTGAGTGAGCAGAGTGATAAAGGGTACAAACAGGAGCTGACAGGCAGGCAGAGGAGGAAGCAATGAATCCTCCGGATAGAGAGGATGGAGAAATCAAAAGGAGGTTCCAGGAAGAGGTCCAATTCCAGCCAGGTCTTTTAGGATGAGTAGGGTTTTAAATGCAAACATCTTTGTGTGTACGTATGTAAGGTGGATTATGATCGTTAGAGTGGGGACAGTGTGGGGAGGGGGTTTGCCAGGGTGAGTGAAGGGCCTGAGGAAAGATACAGGGAGAATGCCCAGCTGAGATTCCGGGAGCCTTGCCTGCAGAGGCAGAATTTTAGGAGGTCACAGGGAGTTCAAGCAAGGAGGGTGCCAGCTGGACTGAATTCTGCAGGACACCTACCCAGCCTCCCTGGGGCTTCACAATAGTCACCTGGGTCTGCAGCCCCAGAGGTGCAGTTGAGCCCAGCTGGCCAGCCCTGCAGACCTCTGATGGGGCCTCAGGTTGGGAGCTGAGCTCCAAACTCAGCAGCACCCCACTGCTCCCCATAAATGTGACTGTATCCTCAGAGGGTCTGATGGGCATTGGGACCCACATCTTGCGAAGATCAGGGCCTCTTGCTGCATCTCCCAGCTTCTTTCCCTGCTGCCCTGGCTGCTTCTGAACCCCTAAAACTCTGACATCCCAGCCTAGCCACCAGCCTTCCCTCTGACTCCAGGTCCCCAGGGTTCTGTATTGCCAGATGGGGGCTGGGAATGAAGGGAGGGCCAGGAAGCAAGTGGTGATGTGGCCAGCCCAGCTTGTGCTTTCCTCTAGCCCCCACGAAGCCTGGTAAGATTATCCCAACTTTACAAAGGAGGAAAGTGCAGCTCGGAGAGGTTAGTGACAGGGGCCTGGCCAAGGCCTCTCAGCTTCCATTTCATCCTCTGTATAGCGAGGATAATTTACAAATCTCCCAGGCTTCTTGTGAAGTTTAGAAATAGTGCGTAAAGTGCCGGCCCTGAGCCTACGTACATACATGCATTTATTTGTTTAAAATAATTAGGGAATATCTTACAGACCAGACACAGTGCTGGGCACAGAGTTACACTACCAGTGAGATAGACACGGTTCCTGCCTGTAGGGAGTTATAGTCGGGGCGTGTGTGTGTGTGTCTGTGTGTGTGTGTGTGTGTGTGTTGCGGTGGTGGAGGGGGAAGAATGAGTGACCATTGGAGGGGTGTTCTGGAGGGCAGCAGCTCCTCATAGGCGGCTGATCCTGGACTCAAGAGTTCAGGGAGCATGTGCTATTGCAGCACAGGGTTTATAACACAAAGAAAATCAGTGTGACTGGAACAAAATGTGCCCGGTGGGGGAGGGAGCAAGAAAGGAGGACGGGGAGGAGCGTGGTCCTGGAGGGAGGGCAGCTCAGGCAGGAAGGCATAACTCCCTAACTGTTAGGGAGTCGTCTTTCTCTCTAAGGGCACTGGGGGGTCATCCTGAGTGTGGTGGGGGAGGGAGTGGAGGGAAATGGGGGATTCCCTGCTGTCACCGTTCACCGGGTCCTTCAGCACCAACAATTTATCTCAATTCAGTAGGCTAAGCAATTCTGTGAAACATCATCAATCAGATCACACCGTGCGTCTGCTCAGGACCCTCCAGTGGCTCCCCATTCACCTCTGTGTAAAAGCCCAAGTCCTCACAAGGCCTTAGGAGATCTGGTCTGCTACCTCCCTGCTCATTCCAGGTGACCCGCCAGCCACGTGGCTCCAGCCTCACCGGCCTCGCAGTGCCTGGAACGCCCGCCTCCCCCTTAGGGCTTTCTGTCGGGCTGCTGCCTCCGCCTGCATGCCCTCTGTTCTCCACCTTTTTGATCAAATCTTACCTTCCCAGCGAAGCTGACCACAGCCACCCACTTGCTACTGAATCCTCCCCCGACAGGACCTCTGAGGCCCCCTTCCCACTGCTATACCTTGCTTTGCTTGTTCTATGGGGCTTATCTTCTAATAAACTGTCAGTGCCCCCGGCTGTAGACTGCCAGGAACACACCTGCAGTGACGTGTGCTCAGTTTACCCCTGATGCAGTGACAGAGACAATGCACCAGGGGAATCATGGGGCGTCCCCTTCAGGACAATGAGCAATAAACCCAACTTGCTCAGTTACATCTGTGTGGTCTTTGGCAGCAGGACACTGACCATACTACAGAAACTGCTTCTTTGTTGTGTTTATTTTCTGTCTCCCCCATCTAGCTCCATGAAGGTAGGGGTGTTTGGGCTGCTCTGTGACCTGATATATCTAAGTGCCTAGAACAATGTCTAACACACAGTAGAAGCCCAATTCATATGTACTGAAGGAATCAATTAATAATCCAAGAGTTGATGGGATGTGGTGATTGGCTGGGAAAGGGAGGCACAGAGTGGAGTTACCAGTGACCACCAGGCTGTTGGCTCTGGTAATGGGATGGGTGGATATGTCATTTGCTAAGATGGGGGAGGTTTGCAGGATGGAGGTGGAGGTGAGGAGGAATTGACAAGCTTGAGCTATTTCCAGTCATAGAATCATTAGCTCATCTACCTATGACAGCCTCCCCCACCTCACTGTGTCACCTGCAGTCACAACCCCCCTACACACACACACATCCCACCTCACCCCCAGGTGAGCCTCAGCCCTCAGTGAATTCCCCCACTATAACATATGCCAGGCACTGTTCTAAACGCTGGACACGGATAATCCTACCCAGGCAACTCAGTCCTTGTGCTTGTAGAGGTGGGTAACCCGAGGCACGGGGAGGATGAGTGAGCTGTGAGTGGCCGAGCTGGGCTCTGAGCATGAGCTGTCCAACTCCAGAGTCTAAACTGCTGCAGGGCATTCAGGCAGCCATGACTCCAGATACCAGGAGAAGAAGGTGAGTGCGGGAGATGACTTGGCACAAAGCAGACTTGACTTTGGGATGTAGTAAAGGAGGCCATTTTTTCATCTGTTGGGAAGGGGCTGTTTGAAACAAACACTGCTCTGTGTCCGCAGGGAACCCCAAAGGCTGTCCAAAGCCCTTATGGCCTCCAGGTCTCTCAGGCCTGTCGCACCCCATGGAGTCAGCCCTGCTGCGTTATGTAAGAGGAAGGGACTGGCGCCTCTGACACGATGCACCAACTGGGAAATTCATACAAGTTTTAAAAGGAGTCAAGCCCAGCCCCCTTCTCCCCCACCAAAGGAGCGCAGCTGAGATCTGAAAAACAGGGTTATTAACTCCACCAGGCACCCGAGTTGCCATGGATACCACCAGCGCAGCGTGGCGCTTCTTCTGCCCCTTCGACGCTTTGCTCATCAGCCCTGGTCCATGCTGGCAAAGAGAGGATTTTTCTCCCCACCTCCCCAAACTGGTCCTCGGGGTTCAAAAGGCATTTGAGGACGCAGAGCTGGAAGGGCCCATTCTGCTCCATGTCATCTTTCCAATCGCTGATTTCCTTCACGCTCTGTCGTGCAGCACTCTGGCAGCGTTCAAATGAACATGAGCTCGTGTGTGGGTACCGCTGTGCTCTTAGAAAGCAGGGATCTCTGTGTCTGTACTGCATACCTTGGGGGTTTGAAGAGAGGGAACTAAGCAAACTAATGAGCTCAAGTCTGTGTGTGTGCCTATTGACAAAGATGGTCTTCGGTGATCCTGAGGCTACATTAAAATTGCAGGTATCAGCACCATAAAATGAAGCCTAAACTTTGTTCCCTTAGTGAAGCCCCCAAGCCCCTCCAACACAGAGACAGTGATTGATCTTGGTCTCCGTGACTGAGCCCCGAGACCCCACAGAATATGGTGTCCTTCCCTAACGTTCTCAGTAAACACTTAGCACCTGAGCATCCTTGAATGCTGCTTTTAGCTTTTTGAATAGTTCTTATATCATTTAAGCCTCAACTAAATGAAGTCAACAGTACAATTGTCCCATCCAGGCCAAAGTGAGTAACATAAAAGATAATCATTTAAAAGCACTGCAAGATTACACTGTATAGCACAGGGAAATATACACAAAATGTTATGATAACTCACAGAGAAAAAAATGTGACAATGAGTGTGTATATGTCCATGAATGACTGAAAAATTGTGCTGAACACTGGAATTTGACACAACATTGTAAAATGATTATAAATCGATAAAAGATGTTAAAAAAATAAAAAATAAAAAATAAAAATAAATAAATAAATAAAAGCACTGCAGTTCTTCCTTTTTCTGATATAATAAAATATAACAAAAAAGAAGCAGACTCACAGATACAGAGAACTAGCGGTTACCAACAGGGAGAGAGGAGGGGGAGGGGCAATACAGGGGTAAAGGATTAAGGGGTACCAGCTATTAGGTGTAAATTAAACTACACATGGTATATATATAGATAGATATAGATTATATATATGGTACAACACAGGGGATATGGCCGACACTTTATAATAACTGTAAATGAAGTATAACCTTTAAAAAGTGTGAATCGCCTTATTGTACACTTGTAACTTAAATAATATTGTACGTCAACCATACTTCAATAAAAACAAGATTATAAAACAAAAATAAATATGTATATAAATAAAAGCACTGCAGGGGAAACTTACTTGAAATGCATCAGCCCCCGGTGGGGTGATGGATGGACACAGGAGCAGATGGAGAGAGATGTTAACAAGCAAATATAGCAGAATGTCAAAGGTAAAATACCTGCGTTGGACAAATCTCAAGGGTCCTTTTGTTTTCCCAAATTCTGTGCACATATATTGATTTCCTAAGCATTTATCAGGTACTTCATGTGATATGAGGATAAGTTAACATTAGTTAGTTAAGAGCCGTGTAAGCTTCTTTGCAGCTACTCAGAATTGAGGCAGAGTGTGAGTCAGGGGCTAGCTTACGCTGTGGTCGCAAACATCATTCAAATTCAGGGCTTAAGATGAGTCTCTTGGTCCTGCCACCAGGCCCCACAGGTTAGATGGGGGCTTTGCCACCGACATTGGCATCTTTGTTGTTCTCACTCAGAGCCCAGTTGACAGAGAACCACCGCGCTTGCCTGAAGGAAGGGAGAGAGTCCAGCAAAGCACAGCTGTGTCTCTGAGGCATCTTCATGTTTCATCAGCTAAAGCGAGTCACCGAGAGCCACACAGTCGAGGGAGGGGAGGTGGGTCTGCTGAGCGGGGATGCTCTCCTCAGGCAGAGCAATGTACCAGCCACTCTGTCCTTTCTCTCCTGACGGATTGTAAGCTCCCTGAGGTCACTCTGCATGGGTTTTTTTCTCCCCCTAATTATACAAACTACAATGCCTAGAAATTTTCCACCTCTTTGATCCTCAGTAATCATTAGCCATTGATAACTAGATTTCTGATATCTTTACGGTCTGAGAGCAGCAGCTCTTTTTCATGAGCGGTACCCTTATTTTACCAGCTCCAAGATGAAATCCCATGGACAGTGTTCAAGGTGGGTCTTAGAACCTGTGGAACAAAGGCCTCTTAGGGTTTTCTTTGCCTGGTTGCGATCTGAGTTAAGCTCAGCAGGAGGGCACTCTCTCTTTCTGGAAGCTCTCAGCCTGATGCTCTGCTATTGTACCAGGGCAGCAGGGAGCAGGAATCATTTAAAGACCCCAGGGCTTGTGTGGAATTTCCACAAGACAGAGGTGATAATAAAAACTCAATGGAGTGGGACAATTGGGAGGGAGATAGCTATTAGCAGTCTGCATGGGGCAGGGGAGGGGCTTGGAAGATTCCCTGAGGTTTGTTTCCAAGACAAAGATGGCATCTCCTCACTCGTGCAGCCCTCTCACCTCCCAGGCTCCCCCCCTCCCCTCTTTTCCTCTTTTAGCCCAGTCCTTGCAGTCTGGCCAGGCCCCCTCCCCAGAGGCTATGTGCCAGATGATTTAGGCTGTACATTCTGACACGGGCTTCTGTGAAAGCCAGCTTGGCTCGAAAGCTGCAAAGTACAAAGCCCTGAAAATCAAAACCCAAACAGGTACATAAATGAATCAATACTCAAGCACTCAGTGCATTCACATGTATTTACTACAGAAACACACTGGCCCAGGCCCAATACCCAGGCCTCTAACTGTGCTAGTCAATATCACTCATCAATTAAAAACTAAAGGAGTTTTATCACTCCCCCTGACACCCCAGACTCCTGGCTCATAAAACGGATTTCAAGTCAGTGGAAATAGCTTGTTTTGCCCAGCAGCTGTGTTCCTGAAAAGTTTCTTGTAAATCAAATCCTCTTTTAAAATGCATGAAACTTTCAGTTTAAAAGGAGCCCTGTGATTAATCCTTTCGTAAGTCAAAGAATCTTTCTGTAACACAAAAAAAACCCACCACTACCTCCTGCCCCCATCTCACACTTCCTCCCCCTGCCGCCCCACCCCTCCTGGTGGGCACCTGCCCCCACCCACTCCATTCTATAAGGTCAGCTTTAGGCATAAATAACATTTTCAAAAGAGGACTTATGTCTTCGTGACTTGGAAGCCAGCCAAAGCCCATCTTTTTAACTGGTTCTTACAAACATCTTGGTGGAGAGGCCTGTGGAATATAGATCACTTGTTTGCAGACACCACAATGCACAATCACCAGAAATGCTGATGAGCTTGGCTCTGAAAGGAACTCACTGATATTCTCGGAGAGAATGGCTCATCAGCGCTCACTTGGAACAAAATCAAAGACAGCATCTCCAGAGACGGGCGGAGACACAGTGAGGACACCTTTATCTTTCTCCCCAGCTCACCCCGTCCCTTCTGCTGGTGAAGACTGAAAAATAGGATGAATCATGGAAAATACTCTCCAAGGGTCATTGGGAACATCAGTCTATAATTTTACCCAAGGGTGAGGCCAAAGACTAACCCAGTGTGTCTCAATCTTTAGCCATTTGGGATTTTTACTGGGTCCATGTACCACCTTTAGTATTATTTACTCAATAGCCTTTGCTAAATTGGCTCACTGCTTTCTACTTGGCTTCATGAGAGGCCATGAGTTTCGTGAAAGCAGAGGTTTGAGATGTAGTTATATAGTTTCGGATACATTAAAATAAATTTATAACTTTAAAAATCATGTCCATCCATGGGACCCTAAAGTCATCCCGTGGGCCACTTTTTATACACATGCCACACTATGCCAATAGTGGACTAGGTGGCCTCACCCACTCTGAGTCACGGTGGTCTCAATTCTCCCACCACCGTTTACACACCTGCACCTACATTCATTCAACAGATGTTACTGACTAACTACTGTACATGGCCGCTGTCCTAGGTACGGGTGACTTTTGTGCCTTTGGGAACTTGTAATTAGTGGAGAGGGGCAGGCAGAAAGACAGTTGTAACATAGTGTGTCCTACAAAGAACTGGGGAGCACAGAAGAGGAGAAATGAACTCTCTCTCAGGGACAGGAGCCTCAAAGACAGTGCTGTGGGTGGGCTTGGAAGAATGGATTAAGGTCCCCCTGATGGAAGGAGTGAAGGAAAGGCATTCCAGGAGAGAGGAGAGCCATGTGCAAAGGCCCAGGGGCATGTGACAGGACAGCACGTGGTTAGGAGGGCTGAGTGCTCTGTGTGGCAGGACAGGTGGCAAGTATTACAATCAGATCATAGAGGTCTTTTTAGTAGGACATTAAATGATAATATCCTCAAGGTTCATACATGTTGCAGCATGTTTCCTCCATTTTTAAGCCTGAATAATATTCCATTGAATCTTGTTATGGACTGATTCGGGTCTCCCTAAAATTTGTATGTTGAAGTCCTAAGCCGCATTGTGATTGTATCTGGAGATACAGCTTCCAATGAGGTAATTAAGGTTAAATGAGGCCATGAGGGTGAAGTCCCAATCCATCAGGACTGGTGTCCTTAAAGAAGAGGAAGAGACACTAGGCAGGCAAAGGCACAGAGAGAAAAGGCATTATGAGGGCACAGCAAGCTGTGTCCTTCTGCAAACCAAAGAGAGAAGCCAAAGTAGAAAGCAACCCGGCTGGCACCTTGATCTTAGACTTCCAGGCTTCAGAACTGTGAGAAAACAAATTTCTGTTGTTTAAGCCACCCAGTTTGTGGTATTTTGCTACAACCGTCCTAGTAAATTAATAGATATGTGTATGCTGCATTTTGTTTATTCGTTCATTTAACAGTGGACGCTTGGGTTTTTTCTATCTCGTGGCTGTAGGGCTCGTGCTGCTGTGAACACAGGATACAAATATCTCTTCAAGAGTCTGCTCTTGATGCTTTTGGATATCTATCCAAAAGTGGAATTGCTGGATCATATATGATAATTCTAGTTTTAATTTTTTTGAGGCACTTCCATACTGTTTTGCATAGTGGCTGCACCATTTTACAATCTTATCAACAGTGCATTGTATGTGAATATCAGGTTTTCCTAGCGCCATTTGTCCTTCCCCTACTGAGTGGCTTTGGCACTCCTTTAACAAATCATTTGACTGTATACACAAGGGTGTGTTTTGGGGCTCTCTATTCTATTCCTTTAGTCTGTATGTCTGTCTTTTTCCCAGTATCACTCTGTTTTGATGCCTGTAGCTTTGTAATATGTTTAGAAATCAGGTTTCCAACTTTGTTCTTGTTTTTCAAGATTGTTTTGGCTATCTAGGTTCCCTGGAGATCCCATGTGAATTTTAGCATGGATTTTTCTATTTTTGCAAAAAAATTCCAATGAGATTTTGATAGAGAATGCATTGAATGTGTAGATTGCTTTGGGAAGTTTTGAAATCTTTAAAAATACGAAGCCTTCCAGTCCATAAACAAAAGATGCCTTTCCACTTATTTGTGTTTTTTTCATTTCTTTCAGCAATGCTTTTTAGTTTCCAGTGTACAAGGCTTTAATCTCCTTGATTAAGTTTATTTGAGTACTTTGTTTCACACTATTGTAAATGGAATTGATTTTGTCATTTCCTTTTCTCGTTGTTCATTGTTAGTGTGTAGAAATACAACTGTTTTTTGTGGGTTGATTTTGCATCTTGCAACTTTGCTGATTCATTTATTAGTTTGAACAATTTTTGTGGAATCTTGAGAATTTTCTGTATGTAAGATCATGCTGTCTGCAAACATATAATTTTATTTCTTCCTTTCTAACTGGATGTGTTTCATTTATTTTTCTTGACTAATTGCTCTAGCTAGGGCTTTCACTACTATGTTGAAAAGAAGTGGTGAGAGGAGGCACTCTGTCTCACTCCTGATCTTAGAGGAATAGTTTTCAGTCTCTCACCATTAGGTATGATATTAGCTGTGGGCTTTTCATATATAGCCTTTCTTATGTTGAAGTTGTTTCCCTTTATTCCTAACTTGTGGACTATTTTTATCATCAAAAGCAGTTAAATTTTGTCACTGCTTTTTTTGTATCAATTTAAATGAACATGTGTTTTTTTTTTCCCTTCATTCTGTTAATGTGGTATATTAGATTGATTGATTTTTGTATGTTGAGCCATCTTTGCATTCCAGATAGAAATCCCACTACATCATGGTTTGTAATCCTTTTAATGTGCTGTTGAATTAGGCTTGCTAGTATTTTGTTGAGGATTTTTGCATCCATATTAATTAAACATATTTTTTCTGTAGGGGTTTGTGGAGGTTTTCTGGGGGGAGGGCTTTTTGTCTTGTCTTGTAGTATCTTTGTCTGACTTTGGTGTCAAGGTAATAATGGCACCATAGAATGAGTTTGGAAGTGTTGATTCTTTTTCATTTTTTGTCAAGAGTTTGAGGAGGATTGGTGTTAATTCTTTAAATGTTGCTAGAACTCTCCAGAGAAGTCATGTGGTCCTTGGTTTCTTTACTGGGAAGGTTTTCATTACTGATTCAATCTCTACTAATTACAGAGTCTATGCTGATTTTCTATTTCTTACTGGTTCAATATTGGCACATTGTGCTTTTCTAGAAATTTTTCCATTTCTTTTAATTTCCAATTTTTTTTCATTTAATTGCTCATACTAATCTTTCATAATTCTTTTTATTTCTGTGGCATCACTTGTAATGTTCTGTCTTTCATTTATGATTTTATTTATCTAAATCTTTTCTCATTTTTATTAAACCAGCTAAGGATTTTTTAATTTTATTGATTTTTTTTTAAAAAAGATAATTTAATTTTATTGATTTCTTTCTTTCTTTTTTTTTCATTTTTTTATATTCTCTATTCTGTTTACCACTGCTCTTTTATTTCCTCTCTTCTGCTAACTTTGAGTTTGGTTTGTTCTTTTTCTGGTTCCTTGAAGTGTCAAATTAGATTGTTGATTTGAGATCATTCCATTTTTTAATGTAAGCATTTACAGCTACAAACTTCCCTCTTTAACGTGCTTTCATGGCATCCGTAAGTTTTATTGTGTTGTACTTTCACTTTTATTTGTCTTGAGATATTTTCTAATTTCCCTATTATTTCTTCTTTGACCCATGGGTTGTCTAAGAGTATGCTCTTTAGTTTCTATGTATTTGTGGATTTCCCAGATTTCCTTCTACGATTGATTTCTAACTTCATTCCACTGCAATTGGAAAAGATACTTGGTATGATTTCACTCTTTTTAAAGAATTTAAGATAGTAAGATGATAATTGAGGTTTTAAGAGTTGTTTTGTGGCCTAACAGGTGGTCTATCCTGGAGAACTTTCCACGTACACTTGAGAAGACTATGTATTCTGTTGACTTAGTGTAATGCTCTGCATATGTCTGTTAGGTCAATTCATCTATAGTGTTGTTCAAGTCCTTTGTTTCCTAATTGATCCTCTGTCTGGTTGTTCTGTTATTGATAGTAAGGGTATTGAAGTTTCCTGCCTTTATTGTAGAACTGTCTATTTCTCACTTCAGTTGTGCCAAGTTTGATTCATATATTTAGGAACTCTGATGTTTGGTGCCTATAGCTTTATAATTGTTCTCTCTTCCTGGTAAATCGACCTTTTCTCAGGTAATTCAGAGATATGTATATTTTTAGGGTCAATTTCTAGAGTTTTGTTTCATTTTTTTGATTGGTCCCAGTGTCCCTGTTTATTTGTATGTTTTGTGATCTTTTGTTGAAACATGGGTATTTTTGACCAAAACATGATTAATCCGTACAACAATTCAGCAATAAAAAAGAATGAGAATTGCTTCCCACAACATGGATCAATCTGAAATGCATGAAAAGAGCCAAACTCAAAGGATATATGATTCTCTGTGCATGATTCCATTTTTATGAAAAAAGCAGGCCAGTGGTTGCTGGGACTGAGTTTGGGGAAGAATTGCCTATGAAGCGATGGAGTGGTGATTACGTGATTGCACACTCATAGAATTGTACACTAAAAAGGGCAAATTTTACTACATGTCTGTTATGCCTTAGTAAACCTGACATAAATATGTATGTATATGTATGCAATTACATGTATATATTGTATGCATACACACAGTTATTTCATATCCTTACCAGCACTTGGTATTATATTGTCATAGCTCTAGCCATTCCAATATGTGTGTAGTAAAATCTCATTATGGCTTTAATTTGCATTTTCCTGATATTGGCCCCCTTTCTATATGCTTATATACCTCATAAAAGTGTTACAGACAGTGTAAGGTACATGAAAACACTCAAAAACTTGTATCTGAATTCGGAGTGGATGACAGTCAAGAAATTCCTCATAGATGAGGTAGCATTTGAGCTGACACTATAAAGAAGACAGATGTTGGATGTGCAAGAACTCAGGGTAGTGTCATTAGAGCAAACAGGCTGCAGGAGTCTGGACTTAGAATAAAAATAGTGTGAGGTGCACTTGAGAAATATTAAGAGCTGCATTAGAGAAATATTAAGTAGTCAGGTCCAAGAGAACTATGGTTTGCATGAAAATCAATAGTGGTAAGCATAATAAATTGGTCTCAGATTAGGGAAGGGTTCAAAGTTGAAATGAACACAGGGATTTTTTTCCACAGGCTTTTGAATACAGGGTGTTTCCTCTGAAGGTTTTCTGAGCAGGGGAATGCCATGTTCAGAGCTTCGTTTCACACGTGGGAAGAGATTGGAGATAGACAACTCAAGAACATTACCACAGGGGAATGGCATGTGTGAGATCTTGAAGCCTGAGAAGGATGATGAGGACATTTTGGGGAGACAGACCAGCACAGAGTATCAGAGCCCCACAGGAGGGTGAAAAAGACACCCACACAGGAGGCATCCCAGCACTGTATGCTGAAGGATGAAGAAGGGTTCTGTGTAGTTTGAGGGAAGGGCAGCTTGGCATAGAGTGCTAGCAGTCGGGTACGATGCGTCTCCACAAGGGGTGGCAGGTCCTAGTCATTGAAGAAGGTGTCACACAAGGTACAGCAGGGCAGCAGTCCAGTGGGGGGTGTCAGAGACTGGATGGAGTGAAGCTGTGTCCATGTTGGTGGGAAGGGCAGCCGCAATGGGAGATCGATTACATACAGAAGAACTGATTATAAGTAAGTGTGATAAGGATCATGGGAGGCAGGTTTCTTTTTTAGGATTTCCATCTCTCTGCTTACTTTGCCCCTCTGTTCTTCTGTGCTGTCTGCTTTATCCATTAGAGATCTTACTATATTAATCACAGTTGTTTTCAATTCCTGGTCTGATGATTCCAACATTCCTGCCATATCTGGTTCTTATGCCTGCTCTGTCTCTTCATATTGTGCCTTTTGCCTTTTGGTATGCTTTGTAATTTTTTCTTGATAGCTAGGCATGGCATACTGGGTAAGAGGAACTGCTGTAAATAGATCTTTGGTAATGAGGTGAGGAGGTGTTGGGGGAGGGGAAGCCTTCCACAGTCCTGTGAGTAGGTTTCAGAAGTTTAGTGAGCCTGTGCCTCTGGACTGTGAACTTCACAAGAGTTTCTCAGTTTTCTCCTACCTCCTTAGGCAGGACAGGATGGCTAGAGAGTGGAATTGGATATTTCCTTTCCCCGGGTCAGTTAGGCTCTGCTAATACCCCTAGCAGGTTAGGCTCTAGTTAACTAGTTTCTCCCGAGAGCAGGGCTGGCTAAGAACAAAGTGCTCTGGTGTATTTCAAAATGATTCCTTTTCCCCTGCCTCTGCCAGAAGCAAAAGGGCATTTTCCTCTGGTTTTACTGTGGGAACTTAGTGGAGTTCCTAAAGGTAAACCCCCCTGAGGTTTTCAACTCTCACTGTTGTCCCTACTGAGTGTGTAGCAATTGTCAATTACAGTTGTCAACTTTACCTTGGCACTGCTTCCCACGGCGGTTTCCACTCCTCAGTGAGTCTCTGCTCTGGTAAGCTGCGACTTGACACTGCCTGTATTTGCCTATCTATCCAATCCTGAGGGCAGTGGTTTGGCCTGTATATTCCCACCACCACCACCACTGCCTTCCAGATCCAAGAGTTGACTTTTCTGTCTGTTCAGCTTTCTGCTTCTTGTTAGGACAGAGTGGTGACTTCCAAGCTGGTTACATGCGAACCAGAAACTGGAAGTCCTTGGGGGCAGGTTTATTATTGTCAGAGAAGGGAGCTACAAATATGGAAATAGAGAAAACCAGAGTGAGTAAGTAGATATGTAAATAAATATGTCTATATTTATTTGTAAATAAATGTCTATATTTATTTACATCCATAAATGTGTAAATATAAATTCCCCAGCTCAGCACTGTGAAGGCCTCGGAGCAGTGACACCCTAGCTTATCGAATGAGCACACCAAATCTGGGTTTCTAAATATCATTCTTCTATAAACAAGCCAGAGCTCCTTGGAGAAATGATTGAGCTCAGGGCTGGGGCAGGGCAGGTGCAAGGCAAGCCTGGGTGCTCAAACGTTGATGGGGTCATGTCAAAAGGGCACAGAAACCAGCTTAAGGGGGCTCCCACTATGCAAATTTTGGATAATTTGAGCACCAAAATGAATGATAGTAACAGATGATACCTAATTGGCTAAAATAGGAATCCATGAATTCATACTGAGAGACATAATAAGTTGGAAGTTTGAGGAGAAATAGAATATCTACATGGTTTCAAAATACCCCACCAAGAAAACCTTGTCAATTGCAAAGATAAGGAGAGTAACATTATAAAGCCTGATAGATACCACCTTATTAAATATGAAAGTTAGCATCAGTGATGGGACAAGTCATAATTATGTTCTACCTAATAAGATGCAATAAGAGGCATGTTGTATCATTTCTGCAGTGTTCTTGCCAAAGATGCACATCCTGATTAACTATGAGGAAACATCAAACAAACCCAAACTGAAGGACATTTTACAAAACAAGTGGCTGTAGTCTTCAAGGGTATCAAGGTCAAAGTCAAGGAAAGATGGACACTGCTGAACAGACTGAAAAAGACTGATTAGATCTAACAGCTAGGTGCAGTCTGTAACCCTGAACTGGATCCTTTTACTAAAAAGAACTTTGGACCAGTTGGGAAAACTCGAAGGGAGTCCGAAGATTAGATTGTAATAATGTATCAATTTAAATTTCCTGAACTTGATGGTTGTATTACGGTTTCTGTGGTTCCTAAAGTATTCAAGGGTAATGGAGCATGATATTAACAACTTATTCTCAAATGTTTTTAACAAATGTTTTTACAACTTTTGGTAAGTTTGAGGTTGTTTCAAAAATGAAGGCTGCTTGAGTGATTGTAACAGTTGTTCAAATAAGCCTTAATGAAAATATGAACATGGAGTTATCAGGGAGAGGACAAGATGATGAGGGTGAAACTGGCAAGACTAGGAGCCTCGTGAATGAGGAGGCAGCAATAGCAGGTGGGGACTAAGATGATTGTCAGCTTTCAGGCCTGGAAGATTGAGAACATACTGGTGCCTTATTAAAAAAAGAAAAGTAGAAATGTGTAAGTCAGGAAGAAGATTAGGGTTGAGGGAAGACAAGAATGAGTTTATGTTTAGGATATATTAAGTATACTGGGTTGAAAGAATAGTTCACAGCCTATTCAGAATCCAGGATCCTCTGAGGATTTTAAGAAGAGATGCTAAACATAAGAGTGTGTGTGTGTGTGTGTGTGTGTGTGTGTGTGTGTGTGTGTTTGTGTGTGGGGGGGGAAGCAGATCAGATCAATGCCAGGCTTGGCTTGTCCTGGGTCCACCCCCAATAACTGTCTGAATGTGCAGCATTCCAGCCATCATTTATCCTTTTCACTAGCACCTTGATTATCCACACCTGTGGGGAATGAGCTTAACTATCTAACTGATTATTCTTGGAAGGTTACCAAGAGTAAAAGCTAAAGCCAGAAACGTCCCACGCTATCTCCAAAGCATACTGTCTTTTCAGCTCATACGAATCCCCTGTTGCCAAATGATCTGTCCATGGTCTGGACAGCTGAAAAGGCTGAATGCATTCTGGTTGCACAAATGTGTCCTTTGATGACTTTATTATTTAGTCCCCTCTTTAAAGGTAACGTGTGGCCCTGTACCCTATCTTGGCGTTTGAGACTTTATCCAGCCGTAATTTTGTAGCCCCATTTCCTCTTCTCTCCTACATGAGTCCTCACTCTAGTCAGCCCTGTCTCCTTTTCATTGTCAAACTTGTCATGCTCTTTCACACTTTTGAGACATGACTCGTGAGTTGAAATTCAACTCATGTCCAGAGAGAGCACTGTGCTAGGCACTCTGGAGGCACTGAGTTGATTAAGACACAGTCTCTTTCCTCAAGGAATTTCAGTCACAGTAGAAATGGAAGGTGCCGAAAGATACAGACACTCCAATGTTCATAGCAGCACTATTTACAATAGCCAATACATGGAAGCAACCTAAATGTCCATCAATAGATAACTGGATAAAGAAGATGTGGTATATTTATACAATGGAATACTACTCAACGATTAAAAAAAAGAATAAAATAGTGCCATTTGCAGCAACATGGATGGACCTGGGGATTGTCATTCTAAATGAAGTAAGCCAAAAAGAGAAAGAAAAATACTCTATGATATCACTCATATGTGGAATCTAAATTTAAAAAAAAAGAAAAAAGAGGACACTAATTACCTCATCTATAAAACAGAAACAGACTCACAGACATAGTTAACAATCTTATGGTTACCGGGAGAAATGGGGTGGGAAGGGATAAATTTGGGAGATTGAGATTTAACCACTATATATAAAAAGAGATAAAAAAAAAAAACAAATTTCTTCTGTATAGCACAGGGAACTATATTCAATATCTTGCAATAACCTTTAATGAAAAAAATGAAAACAAACATATGAATATATATGCATGATTGGACATTATGCTATATGCCAGAAATTGACACATTGTAACTGACTATAGTTCAATTAAAAACAAAAGAAGATGCATAAATAAGAAAGAGGAGGCTCTTCTTTATGAAGGCAGGTGTGGAAGAGGAGTGGGCACATGGAGCTCAAGATTGGACAGGTGCTAACTTTTATAATTATGACTTGAAGACATTGAGCCAACCTGTCCCCAAACCTCCCATTTACAACGGGCTGTTCCTGCTGCCTGGGAAGTACACTCCATGCTTTTCACCCTCACTGTCCCTCATTCTTCAGGCCTCAACTGGAAATAAACATTTCCCTCAGAGTGGCCTTTCCTGATCCACTCCTGCCACCAACTACGGTACAACAGGAAAGTCTATACTCACACTTCCCTTCTTTCTCATCAGGGAAAATGGTCACATGCATTAGAAAGAATTAGAAGCAAAAAATCAAAGAGTCTCAGATTCTTAGAGCTGGAATGGACTTCAGCCAGCCCAGCCTCTTGCAAGGCAGATGAAGAAACTGAGATTCAGACAGGGAAGTAGTTTACCAAACACCACACAGCAGTCCAGATGCTTTGGTTGCAAGAAATAAAAATATCAGCCCAAATGACTTCCACAAAAAGAGAAGTTATTGGCTCATGTAATTGAACAGCCCAGAGGTACACCTAGGTTTAGATAAGACTTGATCTAGACTCCAATGATGAGACTGGGATTTGTGCATGCTCTCTCTTTCTCTCTGGCTCTTCTATTGTGGAACTGAAATGGGTCCTAAAACATCCCAGAAGTATATACTTCCTCCCTGGATTCCATTTCCCCAATAACCCAACCCAAACTCCAGAAGTTAGATTTATTGGCCCTGGTTCACCTAGCTTGGTATGTGGTCAATCTCTGAACCCATCACTGTGGCCACTGGCATGGGATATGCATACTGGCTTGAGGCAAAGCGGGCCTACCCCTAGAGCTGGAGGTAGGATTCATCTATCCAAATCTCATGGCTGGGAAATTTTTGATGCTATTGTGAAGAAGATAGGAGACTGGATGCTGTGGACACAGTCCACAGTTTTCTACCCCAGAGAATTACTGCCAAAGTCAAGGCTAACAGACTTCCGGCTCAGATTCAGTGGTTTCATCACATTCTGGAAAAGCCAGCGAAGGTTCCATGGCACCAAGACACAGCCAAAGGGGTTTTGCATTCAAATAATTCTGTACTGACTCTGAAATGACAACGCTAAATTCACCATTCCTCAGGCCGAGGTAGAGGACCTCCTGGATCTGAGTCCAGACAGAGATGGGAAGTAAGTGGAAGAGAGGTGATTCCTGAAAGACACTGCAGAACTAAATTAGGAATGGAAAGCAGGGAACCTGGGTAATGGTTGTCCCGCATGTGCTGCCGGTGGGATTGAATCAGCACCGGTTGATTTAATCTATGCAAAGTGAGACTGGTCTTCTGGAAAACTGCCCATGAGCAGATCTGCAAGACCCGTAATTGGCACATTAGATGAAAATAAACTGAGACTAAAGGCAGAGCTCTTCCAACCTGAATATCCAGAGCAATGCAGACAGACTGGCTGGCTGGAGGAGAACAGGAAAAAGGGTGGCAGCCATGGTTCAGAGCTGGCTCCTTCAGGGATCTGTATTTGTGTATTGTATTAAAAACAAAGCTCGCACAGAACACATTTTATTCCCAATAATGTAGAATTTTTTTTGGTCTAATCACAAAAATACTGCATCTGCTAATCCTTTTGGGGTTTTCTGAGTTCCATAACAGTAACCTCTCCTGGCACAGAATACTGTCACCAAATAAGGTGATGACTAAACTCATTTGATAATTTCACCTCCATCATCTTTAAGCATTCTCTCGGAGAGAAGGGCTGAAAAGTTACAGGGCAATTCTGCCTTGGGAAGACCCCTTTATGGCACATACTCAGGAAGAAGGAAACTTCCAATTCCTTGGCAAGGCTCTCCAGAGTCTAGTCCTGGCCCATCTTTCAAATTCAATCTCTCCATTCTCCTGTCCACTCTCTGGTGACCAAGCCTGGAGCAAAGAGGTTTTCTAGACCAGGTTCCATGCTTGTTTGATGTGCTGCCTTGTACAGAATGTATTTTACCTTCCCACACATCTATGGACCATAGTCAGATGATGGCTTCTAGTTTGTGACCGCTAGATTAGAATTCCACCTTTTTGGTGAATCCTTCTTTGATTCTCAGTTAAGAGGAGGTAACTGCTCCCTCCACTTTGCTTCTGTCTCTCTTGGACCACTCATAACATGTCCTGTCTTGTATTATTGTGATTTGTGCATCCATGTTAACTTTCACATCAGTCTCTGTACTTCCAAGACAGAGATCACAGATGATTTATCTCTGTAGTCCCATGATGCTTACCCTGGATGGATTTCTTGAAGAAAATCCTTAAGGAAATTCCTTGAAAATTTTTCTGGGAGAAAATACACACAGACAAAAGCTTTGTGTATTTTACTAACCGCAGCACTTTGAAAAAGCACAGCCAGATACCCTGTGAAAGCTTTGAGGGTAAGAAAATGGCGATCCTGGGTGCATTCTCTGATGGAATTCCCTAAAAATTCCCTTTTACTGTCCCCAGCCCTGAGTCTTTTCACCGTGGAGGCTGTCTGTCATCCTCAGCTCAGAAGAACCTTCCCTTATTGAATTACTGTGACCCTGGGCAGCTACTAATCTGTGAGGCAGTTTCAGGCCACCATTCTTGGTGGCACGAATCATTTATAAAAGTTATAGTGAAGTGACATCCAGCTGGTAACATGCCCTGGAGTGGGATGTTCCCAGAAAAGCTATCTAGATCAGATAAATAGACTCTGAAGCCACCAGTCATAGAAATAGATTCTGGTGCTAGGGACCATTTTGGTTTATATTTTGTCTTTCCCCTGAGCTGCTGCTACCAATTTATCCCAGGACTCCGGCTACTCAAACTGCCCTACCCCTGTCCACAGTGATCGTGGCTCTTTAAAGAGTCAATCGCATATAGGGAGATCAGAATACAAAAGATCTAGCTTCAGGGAAAGCTAATCAACCACACACATGTGTCATTAAAAGTAAAGTGGAAAATGATACAAACGAACTTACTTACAAAACGGAAAGAGACTCACAGACAGAAAACAAACTTACTGTTACCCAAGGGGAAAGGGATGGGGGAGGGGATAAATTAGGAGTTTGAGATTAGCAGATACAAACTATTATATGCAAAATAGATAACCCACAAGGTCTTACTGTATAGCACAGGGAACTATCTTGTAATAACCTATAATGAAAAAGAATATATATATATATTTGTTTTCACTATGCTGTACACCAGAAACTAACACAACATTGTAAATCAACCATCATTTTTAAAAAATGAAATGCAGTATAATATTAACCACTAAAAATACAGATTCTAGAATTAAGATCCATGGTTTGAAACTGGCTCCCTTGAGAAAGTTATCTGGCCTCTCCAATCTTCAGTGAACTTATCTGTAAAGTGATGACAGTAATAGTGTCTACCACACAGGGCTGTTTTTCAAAGAAAGTGTGAGTCTGCGAGGGAAATTCCTAGCACAGTACTTGGCACCTAATAGCACTCAAAACAGGTTAGCTATCCCTTTATCTACTTTTTTAGCATTATTCGTAAAGTGTCTGGTACTAAAATTCCCAGATTAACAGCTAAGAAGAGCTATAGAATAAGCTCTTGACCACCATCTTTCCTGGAGCTGAAACACTCATAGGATCTCCAAGCCCCTCTTCTGCCTGCAGGAATGTCGGTTCTCACACATCTTTGGAAGAATGTTCTTCATCCTTTAGTCTGTCCCCAACTAGATCTTTCTTTCATGGGTTCCAAGAATCAGAGCTAGAACCACCAGTTGGAAAACAGGGGGAGGCTGGTCTCAACTCAGTGTAACAGGAGAACTTTCTCACAGAATGGACTGTCTAAATATGAGACGGGCTGCCTCTAGAGGAAGTGAAGTCTCCATTACAGGATATACGCAGCTGGGTTAAACACTTGCTAGAAATACTGTGAAATAACTCAGGCATCATATCCAGGAATTGAACTGGAAGACTTTTGAGCACTTGATTAATCCTAGCTTTCAATTCTCTCTCTTTTTTTATTCTTGACACTTCCTTACAGAAAAATAATTTAATAACATTGAAAAGCATCCCAAATAGTCATTTCAGTCATTTTACCTACTTTGTGGAACAGAGCGTTTTGCAAAGCAAAGGTCACCAAACTGATCTTTTAATAGAAAAAAAATTTTCGTAAACATACAACAAACAGCTACAAAACTCATACTTGAGAAGTGAAAGAAAATTCTACTTGGTAAACTCTATTTTAGAGAGGCATTCACTGAATTGCTTAGTGATGTGCACCTTGAGTTGAATTAAGTTCAGGAGCTAAATATATTTTAAAATATTCCTGCCTTCTATCTTTTACTATACCACACTCACTGGCTTCGGAATTTATCTTTTATCTTCTGGGAAAGATAAAATCTTTCATCCTAATCAGAGCATTTATTGGATGCTATGGTATAATAAAGATCTTTGTCCAGATTTTTGGCAGGGAACTTCTAAAAACCTTGAAACTTCTTGAATGATGAGAGTATATTTGTTATGCTAATAAGGTCACTCATGGTGGACCTTCAGATAGCTTCAGAATGGTCACCAGAAAGACCAACAAGGTGATTATAGGGTAGTGACCTCTGGCCAGATCAACCACTGGAGAGAAGAGAGGGGGCTGTGTTCAACCACAACACCAAGGATTTAGTCAATCATGCCTATGTAGGGAAGTCCCAATAAAATTCTGGATGTCAAAGCTCGGAGGAGCTCCCTGGTTGGTAAGCACATTGGTGTGCCAGCAGGGTGCCCTGGCTTGACTCCACGAGCAGAAGGCATGGAAGTTCTGCATTCAGGACCCTCCCAGACCTCACCCTATGTGTGTCCTTTATAGTGAAATTACAACGGTAAGTATAGTGCTTTCCTGAGTCCTGTGAGTCATTCTAGTGAACTATCCAACCTGAGAGGGTCATGGGAACCCTCAAATTTGTAGCCAGCTGGTCAGAAGTGCAGCCTGAGGACGCCCAAGGTGTGGCTGGTATCTGAAGTAAGCACTGTCTGGCAGAAGATTAAGTCCTCAAATATGTGGAATCTGAGGCTGATTCCAGGTGGTTTATGTCAGTTGGTGTTGAAACAAAATAGACACCATAATATAAAGTTATTTCCCTGGAAAGGTGTGTCTTGGCTCTCTCTCACAAGGAAGTTTGGGCCACCAGGAACACAACTCTTAGAAGGTAATTGGAGGAATCAGATGGGAAGAAGCTGGGCCATTGCAGGATTGTGAGGAGCATGTAGGTTCTTGAGGGGACACTGCATGGGCAAGAGGACACAGACAGCAAGACTAAGATGTGGCCGTGGGCATTCAGGAAACAGTGAGCCAAAAGGAGTGTGTGTATAAGTTCTTATTTAATTCTAATTCGTGCTTATAAGATAGTCATTGTAACTCTCCTTTTGCAGATGAGAAAAATGAGAACTGGAGAGGGTAAGTAAAAGGATCAAGCTTATAAGTGTCAGAGCCAGGATTTTTAACCCATTCTGTTTGATTTTAACCCCCTTGCTCCACGCAATATGCCATAGTGCCTTTCTCAGTAAGGGCAGCAGGCAGTGTCTCAGCACCACCGTCTGTAATAGGAGCAGGAGACTGGAACAGCTTCACTCAGCCAAAACTGGAGAACTAGTGATGGGAGAGGGGAGGACCACGTTGGGTTTTTGCAGAAACTGAAGCATGTGGCAAGGTTATAATGAGAAGGATGCGCACATGAAGGTATGATACTGTAACTGGAGTATGGGGAGGGACGCAGTCACAGAACCAAGGTAGGAAAGAGTCAGGGTCAACTCAGCAGCTTCTTGTACCCTTGATGCTGGACAACCTGGATCCCTCCTGTCAGAGGTCAGAATTAATCCCGTACTCGGCTGTAGGGGTAGAAGTCTGCAGAGACTAGGACTGGCCAGACAATGAGGTCATCAGCCTAAAAGGAATGGGTAACAAGTTCAACAGACAGTGTATTGTGGTAAAGCCTAATACCAGTGTGATTTATAAGGAATCAAAACTTTTTTAAAAACACAGGGTAGGCCTAAAAAATGTTTCCAGAGTTTACCAGTGTGTCATCCCAGGACAAGTGAAAGGTTTTCATCGGGGGAAGAGGAGGGGAATTGAGTGAGCTTATTTCTCCCTTCAGATATGTTACAAGGCAGATCCAGACTAGTCTTTTTCTTAGTTCAAACAAAGAGAGAATGCACTGACATTAAATAGGAAGAATTACTGGATGGTCAAGGAGATGAAAAGGAATGGAAAACCAGTGGAAACTGTGTCAAGAAGACAATAGACAAGTCTATCTTTCTCTTGGTTATCAACTTTTAGGAGTTTGATGAAGTTCTAATACCACTTTATCCAGTTAGGCAAAAAAATCTCATCATGTCAAAGAACTCTAAATTGACTTTTTATTTATCTGAATTTAAAGTTAAGTCACCTCTACCATCTTAAATAAAGTTGCATATCTGAGGTTTCATAAAATGGGAATCTAGACATTAATCTGTTGAAAGGCATTTAATAAAGCAACTGGCTTATTAGGTTTGCTTCCAGCTCTGTGATTCTTAAATGAACTCTATTTTTAATTTTTAACTTTTTTATTGTGACATATATTACATGCGTGGAAAATTGTACTATTCAGGTTTTCTAATTTTTTCTGTGTTCTTCTTAGTAAGTTGAATTTTTCTAGAAATCTGTTTATCTGTATGTTAAATTATTGGCATAAACTTGTTCATAATACTCACTTATTAACTTTTTTGTATCTACGGAGTTTGAAATAATGCTCATTTTTTCACACCTGGCATTGGTTATTTGTGCATTCTCTCATTTTCTTTCTTGATCAGCCTCAATAGGAGTTTCAAATATTATTAATCTTGTGATAATTTAACATTATTTCATTAATTCTTTTATTTATTATTTCCTTTCTTCTACTTCCTTTGAGTTTAATTTCATTTTTTTCCATTTCATGAAATACTTAGTTCATTGATTATCAGTCTTTCTTCTTTTTTCTATGCATTTAAAGGTTTAATATCCCCTCTATGTGAGCTTTAGCTACACACCACAGACAAGTTTTGAATGTAGAATTTTAATTTTCAGTCAGTTCAAAACATTTTTTCCCAAATGTTACAGCATATTTTTTATTAATACTTTTGGGCACCGAAGTTTTCTAATTGTTAAATCATCACTTTAGTGGGAAAGTCAACTATGCAGTAAGTACCCCAGACCCTTGGCAAAACTGCAAAGTAAAATGGATACATCTTCAGACCTTTCAGACCTTTCACCTTTTCTGTCTTTTTCTTTTTCTTTTGTGATGAGAATGCCTAGGATTTACTCTCTTAACAATCTTCCTATGTGTCTTACAGCAGTGGTAACTAAAGCTGTCATGTTGTACATTACACCCTTACTACTTACTTATCTTGTAACTGGAAGATTGTACCTTTGATCGCCTTCCTCCAAGTCCCCTGTGCCCCGACCCCTTGCCTATGATAACTACAAATCTGATCTCTTTTTTAATAAGCAAAATATTTCTTTTTTAAAAAGTGAAGTATAGTCAGTTGTAATGTGTCAATTTCTGATTTACAGCATAATGTTTCAGTCATACATATACACACATATATTTGTTTCCATATTTTTTATTATAAGTTACTGCAAGATATTGAATATGGTTCTCTGTGCTATATAGAAGAAATTTGTCTTTATTTTTATATATATTAGTTAATATGGAGAAAATATTTCTAATTTCAATTGAGACACCACCTTTGACCCATGGTCAATATTACCATGGATAAGCTAAAAGTATATTTCTTAATTTTTATATACATAAGTTATATTTTTGTAATTGTTTTCCAACTTAAGTACATTAACTCCGAAAACATACTCTGAATTATTTAAATCGTTTGAAATTTATTGAGATTTGCTTGAAGACCCATTAATGCAAGAGATTTATTATAAATGGTAAATTATTGCAAATGATACCTGTGTGGTTTAAAAGCACAAGTATTCTGTAGTTGTTGGATATAGTATTTTGATTTTTATTTTAAAAGGGTTGATCAAATATTCTATATTCTTATAATAGTTTGCCTGTTTTTCCAAGCACTCACAGAAGGAAAGATGTTAAAACTTCCCCATTATGATATTAGATTTTTGATTTCTTGTTGTAGCTCTGTAATTTTTCCTTTATAGATTTTGAGGCTGTGTTTTTGGATGCATACAAATTTAGAACTGTGATATTTTTCTAGTGATTTGAAAATCTTATCACTTTGAGTTACACTTCTTATTACTTTTACTGTACAATTGTATAGTTTTTTAAGTGGATTGCTCTAGAATTCATAATAAATATACAAGCAATCTTTATTATTCATGGATTTCATATTTGTGAATTTGCCTATTCACTAAAATTTATTCATAACCACAAAATTAATACTCGTGGCACTTCCACATTTATTCACAGACATGCACAGGATGGTGAAAAATTTGTCATCCAACGTACATATTCCTGGCTGGAGTAGAATAAGTGATGTTCTCCCTTCTTATTTCAGTTTCATCATGTGAAAGTTCCTTTTCATCGTCTATTTAATGACACATTTTTCACACTTTGTACTTTTTTGGTGAATTTGATGTTTAAAATTGCTCCCATTATAGTCCTGAAGTGCTGTCTTCAGTGCTTTCTTAACACTAAGTGTGAAAAAGCTGTGATGTGCTTTACAGAAAAAAAAGATGTGTATTAGACAAGCTACATTCAGGAATGAATTATAATGCTATTGGTTGTGAGTTTGATGACAACAAATCAACAATATACATTAAATAAGACGTCTTTAAACAGAAACACAAATCAAACAAGGTTCTCAATTAGTTGATATAAATGTTGACCAGAGGCTTGCAGGACCCTAATCCTGCGTTTCCCCTAGGAGCAATGGTTCAGTGTTTGTTAATTTCCTAGAACATGACTATTGTAAATAACGACAACCTACTCTACTTAACTTTTCACAGTCTGCTTAGAATTAATATCTATCACTTCAGTTGGAATCTAGAAACTTGGCCATCACGTAGGCCCCTTACCTTCCCTCCTTCATGCTATAATTGTCGTAAGTAGTATAGCTATACATCAAAAATCCTACTAGACAATGTTACACTTTTTACTTTCAATCATTATACATATCTGTAAATCAGTGAAGCTAGAGCACTCCCTTACACCATACACAAAAATAAACTCAAAATGGATCAAAGGCTTAAACATAAGACAAGATACAATAAACCTCCTAGAAGAAAATACAGGCAAAATATTATCTGACATACATCTCAAAAATGTTCTCCTAGGACAGTCTACCCAAGCAATAGAAATAAAAGCAAGAATAAACAAATGGGACCTATGAAACTTACAAGCTTCTGCACAGCGAAGGAAACCAGAAGTAAAACAAAAAGACAGCCTACGGAATGGGAGAAAATTTTTGCAAATGAAACTGACAAACGCTTGATCTCCAGAATATATAAGCAGCTCGTACAACTTAATAAGGAAAAAAAAAAACAACCCAATCCAAAAATAGGCAGAAGACCTAAACAAGCAATTCTCCAAGGAAGAAATACAAATGGCACATGAAAAATAGGCACATGAAAAAATGCTCAATATCACTAATTATCAGAGAAATGCAAATCAAAACTACGATGAGGTATCACCTCACACCAGTCAGAATGGCCATAATTTGAAAGTCCACAAATGACAAATGCTGGAGAGGCTGTGGAGAAGAGGGAACCCTCCTTCCTTGCTGGTGGAAATGCAGTTTGGTACAGCCACTGTGGAAAACAGTATGGAGATTCCTCAAAAGACTAGGAATAGACTTACCATAGGACCCAGGAATCCCGCTCTTGGGTATATATCCAGAAGGAACCCTGCTTCAAAATGACACCTGCACCTCAATGTTCATAGCAGCACTGTTTACAAGAGCCAAGACATGGAAACAGCCTAAGTGTCCATCAACAGATGACTGGCTAAAGAAGATGTGGTATATTTATACAATGGAATACTATTCAGCCATAAAAACCAACAATATAACACCATTTGCAGCAACATGGATGTTCCTGGAGAATGTCATTCTAAGTGAAGTAAGCCAGAAAGAGAAAGAAAAATACCATACGAGATCGCTCATATGTGGAATCTGAAAAAAACAAAACATAGATACAAAGCAGAAACAGACTCATAGACATAGAACACAAATTTGTGGTTGCCAAGGGGGTGGGGAGTGGGAAGAGACAGACTGGGATTTCAAAATGTAGAATAGATAAACAAGATTATACTGTATAGCACAGGGAAATATATACAAGATCTTATGGTACCTCACAGCAAAAAAAAATGTGACAATGAATATATATATGTTCATGTTTAACTGAAAAATTGTGCTCTACATTGGAATTTGACACAACATTGTAAAATGACTATAACTCAATAAAAAAAGTGTTTTAAAAAATCATACATATCTCATCTTAAAAATTTAAAGGCGGGGAAACAGTCTATTGCATCTGTCAGTGTATTTACCATTCCTGTTATTATTTCATTCTCGAATTCCCAGTCCCTCTGGCATCATTTCTCTGCCACCTGAGAACCTTATTTGAGCACTTCTTTCAGAGCACTTGTTTCTGCTTTTAATTTAGCAGACAACAGACCCAACTGGCACCAGGCCACAAGTTCTGACCTAGTTTTTGTGGTCTGTGGTTTCACTGTCAGTGGTGTTTACAAAGTTTATGCCATGTTATTCAGATATATTCCATGTATGAGTGACACAGGGGCCAGGTGGTACCTGGATGGCGGTCCACCCACAATGTTCAGTTCTCAAAGTAGGTGGTTTGCTGTTTAGAATTGGATCCACACATGTGCCGCATGGAGACTGAGCCCAGGAATTCGTTCACAGCAACTCCATGGGAGCCCTTCCCCACGGTCCCTCCTCTCCACAGCCCCCGCACTCCCTCCCAGGACCCCCTTTCCTGTTCTCTGGCTGGAAACCCAGGGCTTTCATCTCCCCAAAGTGCTAGGTGCTTCTCACAACTGGGTCCACCTCAGGAGAGAGAGAAAAAACAGTGGGGGACTCCCCCACTCTGCAGACAACACTTACGTTTAGAAAGAAGGATTCATCTTCCTCAGAATTTGAGATGCCTGCCTGGCCGCTGCTGCCACCGCTGTCTCTGCCAGGTTTCACTTTCAGGAGGAGATAGAGGAAAGAAAAACTACAGGAAATTTCCCACATTCTCTGTCTGATAGGGGTTCCTCTTCCTAATCCTCTAAAAGAAAAGAGAGCTTCTCTTGGTGAGCAGTCAGTGAGCTGGTCCAGGATTCTAGCGCCTTGGAACTAACATAAAACATATAGAGTGGGGAAAGGCGGAAAAATCATCTACATGTCAAATGTACTTCAAGTTCAGGTTTCCTTACGCAATCTGCCTGATACCATTTACTTTTCAGAGTCTGGGTAGCTGCTGCACGTATTCTGTCCAGGGCTTCTGGTTACATTCTGGGAGAGAAACAGGATGGAGAATGTTTATCCTTCTTAATTGGGACTAGAAATGTTTTTGTATATTTTTGAGTTTTATATAGATTGTATCAAACTGTGTCATTCACGTGTCTGAATATTTCATTTAATTTTATATTATCACACAGATCTTCCATATACAGATATATTAACTGCTCTATTAACCTCTCACTGATGAATATTTAGTTTCTCAATTTTACAAAAATGCTGCAATGAACATCCCTGTACCTGTTTCCTTGTGTCTGTGTGTGAGAGTTTCTTTAGAACATATGCCTAGAAGTGTCATTACTGAGAAAAAAAAGTTATACCCTATGTATATTATGAAATATTCTCCAGAGAAGCTGTATCAGTTAGCACTCCTGCTGTGAGTGAATGAATATTTTCCACTCCTTCCCCACATCCTTGTAAGCAATTCATGTTATTAAATTTTTAAAATATTTTCCACTCTGATTGTTGTGAAATGGTGTCTTACGAATGCTTTATTTTTCATTTATTTTTGAAATGACTGTCTGATTGCAAAAGCATATATACGCTATAAAAGTAGCATATGCTAATATAGAAATGTAGAAAAATTGGGGCGAAACAGAAAAGCATGAAGATTGCCTTATAAATGTAATACACCAAACTAATACAAGAGGTTGTTTCAGAGGAGGGAGACAGGTGCTTAGGGCACTGTGCTCAAAAGACATTTAGCTTTAGTGAAATATTTTAATTTTTTTGCATAAAAAATGTACTCATGCATTTCTTATCACTAAAAATTAACTTAAATTACAACTCTCTTATTGGGGTTTTCTTTCTATTTTATATGTTACCAAATTTTATGTTTATTGTATACTATTACATAGATATAAGTAGACTAGATTTGCAATTTAAAATCTTGACTTTTTTTTTTTTTTACTAATTTCTTTATTTAAAAAATCTCTGTAAACATCTTTAACGGCTGTGCAAAGACCCATTCATATAATAATGTTATAATTTACTAAACCATTCACCCTCATGGGCCTTGGAGCTGGTTTCAGTTTTTCCTCTGAGGGAAAAAAGTAACACTTCAAGGAATATCTTTGTCAACCGGCAATACAGGAAAGCACTTTGCAAGATAGTGAAATTTTGTGTTTTAATAATTCTCTAGTTTCTTTTTTGATGTTTCTCTGAGAGGAGTTTCATAAAACAGTCCTTTAATTTGTCTAAAATATAGTTTCACTATGGGGAGATAAGTGTGTGTGCGGGAGAGAGAGAGGACCATCTTCTAAGGTCCAGCCACACGTAGGCTGGACAAACGCGTCACTGGCAGCAGCATCTGCACTTAGTCCTCCGCTCCGTCCGGCAGGAGAGTGGAGGAAACTGCAGCTCCAGTCCCGCCCAGAGAAATTCCCCCTGCCTAAAATAGCACAGAATGCTCAGTTCATTTGACAGGGAGATCCCTGGAGAAATGCTGTTATTAAATGATTGAATTCAAAACATCGTTTTACAGTGCATAGCCCTCCTCAGACAGCTTTGTGCTTACAGATTCTTTTTGAAATGTTCAAATCAGATGAAAATTAAACACACAAAATGTAGTCACACAAGCCAATTCGTAATCCTAAAAGCTGGTGTTAAAAACTGAACAGAGACCCACTTTGCAAAGATAAAAATGATTCTTGAGCTCACTCTCATTTTACAGCATTACTTTCTGTTTTTCTCTATGTACATTTTAAGTTATTGAGATAATAGTATATAGACCATTTTTATCTTGCTGTTTTTTTTTTACTTAACTTTTTACTGTGAGCACTGTACCTGCCATTCGTCACTCCCTGTGGCATCATTTTTAATAGCTGCATAATCTACTATAATTTACCACTTGCCCTTAGCTATCTGGAGAGTTCTTAGAAGCAGTGCTATGCTCAGCCCCATTTTACAGATAAGATTGTTGCAGAGTCTGGTATCCTATTTCAGGGATGAGAAAAGTCATGATCTAGTGATTCTTATTGCTAACTGTGATTTCCATAGAAAATGAGAGTCCAAACAATCACTGTTTTAAAACTTCAATTGCCTTGTTTTAGCCGAGCTGTTGTCCATTTCCATGGAAACAGAAGGAATAGCAGCAGTGGAGTGAGAACTGGCTTTGGTGAGCGTCGAAAATAATTGCTGCCTGAGAGCAGGACTATCACTTTCTAAATCGCACCTGCCCGGCCCCAGGCATGAGACACACAGCTGGGGCTTGTAGATTATTGACTTTGGGATGTAAAAAGAAGAGTTTTGCCAGATCTAACACCCACCTCCCCGTTAAGCCTCGCCAGTCTAAACAATTCGGGCAAAATTAGATTTTTTTTTTTTTACCCAAAATTTGCAGGAAAACAACCTTGTTGTTTCTCCAGTGTTTTCAAGATTTGCTGAACGTTCTACTTCATTTACAGGGAAAAGGCTTACTTTTCTCAAAATGTAATGACTGTCAAGTGCTTTGCTCTATGCACAGCAATAGAGAAACTGTCAGAACTATGGTCTGACTCTTCAAGAAACTATCACATATCACTTCAGGCACTAATATTTGAACGTTTTACTATGGAAAATTTAAAACATCTTCTCAACTAGGCAGAATCAAGCATGGGCCAGCAAATTTTGTTCCATGGGCCGGAACTGGCCCGCCACCTGTTTTTGCAAAGTTTCATTGGAACATGGCCATGTTCATTCATTTACTTCCCGTCTACAGCTGCTTTCACACTGAAACTGCAGAGTTGGGTGGTTGAAACAAAGACCATATGGCCTGAATGCCTACATTATTTACTATCTGGCCCTTTGGAAAAAGTGTACTGGTCCCTGATCTAATGAAGCCCATATACCCATCACTCAGTTTCAGTGGTTATCAACTCATGAGGGGCCTACACTAACAGATGAGCTTTATTGTTTTAAGCCTCTCTTTATGCCTGTTGGGAAGCATTCATTCATATACAACAAAAATATCAACAGCTAAAAATCGCTGCAACTGGAGTCACAACAACTAAATCAAGCAAATGTTCATCTAATAGCCACGTGGGATGGCTGTAATTTCTTCCTCCCTCTCCTGATTGTGTCCCTCCGGTCTTGGTACTGAGGGAAGGAGCGGGGACCAGAAGTCAAGAATGAGAAGACAGCAGAGGATGCTTCAGAAAGGCATGTGGCAGTGTCGAGGTGAAGGAGGAACCGGAACTGACAAAGAAGTCTCCAGCATCCTCTCTCCCTCACCTCAAGCACAGGAGCCTGCCCAGCACACACTGCCAGCCCTGATTTCAAGATTTTCTTGTACCCAAACTGGGTTTAGACGGAAGGTATAGAGACAGTACGTGGAGCCCACAACCGAGCGCTGGGCTGTGCCGCTATTTGCTGCACAATGCTGGGCAGTGCATTCGCCAGTTCTGGGTAGATGAGTCCACAGCAGACTCGGTTTGTTCAGAAATTAAAGGGCATCGTCTCTGCCTCTCGTCACCCCAGCTCCCTGAATCCTGAAGATCAGATCAGGTGGATATGCACAAATACGCGTTTCAGAACACCGTAATTCACCTGTATGGTGGGTATGAGGGAAAACTTGCCGAAACCATCCAAATGGCACTCAAGAATTGAGTGGAACAAACAACCAACAACAACAACAAAAACACAAGACAAAGAGGGGGAAGTGTCCTTCCTTTGTTTCCCCGTATCTTTTCACTTTTTTCAATGCGCTTTCAGATTTGCCCATTTATTTTATCCTCAGAGCCTGCCTTTGAGGTATGGGAGGCAATTTATCTAAACCCACATTTTATAGATGAGCAATACGAGGCACTGAGAAGTAAACACCATTTCTCAAAGCTGCGAGATGGTAAGGTTCACAGCACAGATAGTGGGAGGCAACCAACAGGACTCAGATTTCTGATTCTACCACGTGCCAACTTTGTCTCCTTGAACAAATTCTTTAACTCTTTTTCCTCCTTTGTAAAACGTAGGCAATACCTAACGAGTGCTTAACAAATATTTTTTTCCCATAATGTGTATCCTGGGAAGAAAACAAAAGATCAGCATGATTTTTGCTTACCTATTTTGGGCTTTTTAAAATATGTATATATATTTTATTGAAATACAGTCAGTTTACAATGTATCAATTTCTGGTGTACAGCACAATGTTTCAGGCAGACATATACATACCTATATTCATTTTCATATTCTTTTTCATTATAGGTTACTGCAAGATATTGAATATAGTTCCCTGTGCTCTACAGTATGAACTTGTTGCTTATCTATTTTATATACAGTGGTTAGTATCTGCAAATCTTGAAGTCCCAATTTATCCCTTCCTACACCCTCCCTCCCCTGCTTTGGGCTTTTAACAGGAGAGGTGTGCAAGACTAAAAGAGCAGAGTCCTGTCCTAACTCTGGGTGAGTAGTCAGTGTCATTATCACCGTGAACGGAGGAGAGGGGTTAATGCTCAGCATTTTGAGAGAATGCTCTGGTTCTGATCTCAGACACAATTTCAAAACAGCAGCTCTAAATGATAAGATTCCTTAGCCTATGCTACTAGCCTTGACTTTCGGAAACTTAATCTTCAGCCAGAACTTGAGTCAGATGGCTTTTGGGTTGGCTAAGAAAGGTGACATCTCCATCCAAAAGTTACTAAGGCATTAGGAATGTTCATGCTCCCAGACTGCTGACAGCTGCACCTCCCCAGCCATCCCACCCTCCTTTTGGGAGATAGAAATTCAACAGGTTGTACCATGAAGACACCCAGGGCTAGCAGAGGCAGGTAGACACACAACTGCTGTGGCACAAAACTAGCAGGGCTGCCGGCTGGCACATAAATGACCAAGCATGCAAACCATCAATATCATTGCCATCCATTTTCTTGGAGTCACGCCTCTGCATGCTGTTTGCCGTGGTGAGATTTTCTCCTCTTCAGCCTATTATCCTAGCATTCATCTGTCCTGTCAACACATCATAAATTGTTTATAATGCATCGTTCCAGAATAGCACTGAAGTAAGGAGAATAAATAGATCCTGATAGACGTATTGCTACCCAACGAGATTGAACCGTTAAACAGCTCATGAATATTTAGGAGGTGTTGACTTCTGTTTCTCACCTCAGAAGGTGTTTGGGAAATTTTGCCACAAATAGGGGTCTGATGCTTGGGAAGCCGGGGAAATGAATGAACAGACAGAGCTGGGAAAAGGACAGGTTTTAAGCTCTGCCACTAAGTGGAATAACTGGCTGGGAAGTATTTGGTTTTTGTATTTTAGCAAGTCCCTTAAACTCTCTGAGTTTTAGTCCGCTTCTCTGAAAGTGTGTCTGAGGCCTTCCCGAGGTTTTGAGAATTTGATTCTCGGGGGAGGAGGGGCCCCTCGTACATCACATCAGTCCTCGCAGCCTCACCTGACCAGGGCCTTGAGCCACTCATTCCAGCCCTGGTCAGCACAGCAGGGACCAGCTCAGGTTGACTCAGCGCCACTCGAACACAACCTGGCAGTGCCTTGCCTCAGGCCTGCACCTCCCACCTTCACCCTCTTGTCCTGGGACTTCCCCATTTGACACCAAGGGGTCCACGCTGCACAGTCTGCAAGTATGAGGGCATTCAAGCCCTATAGGTCAAGCATTTGACCAATGGGAGATGGGATCTGGCAGAAATTCTTCTCTCTTGTTGAACCAAATGGGCTGTTCTAAGAAGCATCTTTTTATTTGGCATTGTAGAAGACGGTCCCATGAGATAGAGTGATCAGTTACATTTACCAAGTGGTGGCCAGTTTATCAAGGCACCCTCATCCTGGCTTTCCCTCCTCTGCCCCGCTTCCCTGTCCCTCACTCTTGCCCCCTAGGATTGTATTCACTACTAAAGAGATAGCACATGAACTTTGCTTCAGGCTTTGCTTTCTGGGGAAACTAAACTAAGACCCTGGGACTATTCAGATCAAGCAATGTGAGATTTACAGTCCAAAAGAAACAACCAAATTCCTACATTTGATTTGTGACTGTTTTTGGAAAGTAGAGTATCATTGGGCAATTATTTTTGTCTATCTGCCTGTGTATCTATCTACCTAGAGAGAGAAATAAAAATAAAAATAATCTATAAATGAGGCAAGAAAACACAGACCTCCCCATCACTGAGACTTCTGAGTGGGAGCAAACAGCCAATATGGTTTTTTTCCGCGGTTGCCTTGCTTAACGTGAACCCAACAAGGCAACTCTGACAACTGGCTCCCTGAGGCGTTATTTGTCCTCACCATCATCATTCGGTGCCACAATACCCAGGGTTTTGATATCGGGTTTCTTCTGAAAATAATTCTGCCTAAAATCTTTACACATTTCTATGTGGCCTCACCTGGGCCCTGGTCACAAAAGAAAACACATATTCCAAGAATAGGAAACTGAATTCTAAGATGCTACACTAAATGATATCATGTCAGTATCCTTTTGGTTATTCTCTCGGGCCTTGAAGATGCTCTCCAAGTTTGCACAAAGTCGTATGTGGGTGCTTTGGTGCTACTGTTGTCATCTGACCAGCTTTCTGCTTTCTCCTGTCCCAGCACCCACCTTCTTCTGGTTGCAAACCTTTGTTCCCTGGACAGAGTTGGGTGTATGACCCAGGCTGGGCCAATGTTAGTACCATCACCTAATCCTCAAGCCAGAAACTTGCCCAGGGAAAGGTACTTGACCCAATCTAGGCCAACCAGAGGCTTTGGCTTCTTTTTCTTCTTGACAGAACAAGCATGGAAGACTCCCTCTTCCCTTTGACAGATGCTCCACGTGATGCGACCCCAAAGTTTTCAGCAAGAGTGATCACTGCCAAATGGAGAAAACTTTTCTGGCAAACAAAAGAATGAAGCCAAAGCAGAGAGAAAAAACAAAGATTAAGAGATGAAGAGAGGGAGACAGAGTCTTGGTGTCAAGTCGCTAGTTCCCAGCTTTGAGCTTCACGTATCCCTGCAGCTGGCTTTTATTCTCTAAAGGTGCCCCCAGTATTGTGTTCCTAAATCCCCTGCTTTGCTTAAGCTGGCTGGAATTGGGTTGCTGTCACTTGCAATCAAGAGTCCTCATTAACATAGATGTGTATAAAAACTAAAGCCCTTTCTCTGTTTTAATATGCCTTGCTATTGGTTTTCTCTTGGTGCAAAAGAAAGAACTTGGTGTGGACCTTCCAGCTTCCTGTGCACTAGTTAGTTAAACTGGTTGTGTGGATTATCTTTGCACCTTCATCCATCACTCCTTTTCTTCATGCCATAGAGAGATTTTATTTGGATGCCTGCACAAACCAGAATAGGAAACCATAGCTTAAGATGACAGATAAAAGTCAACCAAGCCAGTTTGCTCCTCTGTGCGAATGTTAAATTTCACCCATGTGCATGTACAGCAGATGGAGGAAAAACCCCAAATGTTCAAATTTTATTTTGTCTGATTCAGACACACGGTCAGGTAGGTAGAAAACCTGGACTTATTCTTTGGGTGGATGGAGGTTTTTCACCATGGACTTTCACGTTTATTTATTTTCATATCTTTCAGAGGCACAGATAGCTGAGTAATTCTGCAGCATGGAATACCTAATTGCATTCAATAATTACATGGGAAGCTGCAGTGTGGAAAGTAAAGAGTTACCAAAATAACACGTTGCCTCTGACAAAATGCGAGGAAAATTATAGTTCTGGCTCCAGCAGAAGCAGCTGCTTGCCATGAGGCTGGTGCCCTCCTGCTTCTCTGGGCATCTCTGCCACCCTTGCTCATGGGTGTGAAACTGCCAGGGACGCTCTGAGAGCTGAGGCTTGTGGTTGCGACATGTCTTTCTCTGAAACAAGTTATGTGGGCTCCTTTCGTACTTGAAAAAGGCTGTGTTTCAGAAATCAATTCCCAGGCATCTGCCATTCTATCTTCTGAAAGATTTTCTTCAAAGATGAAGGCACTTCAGTATGGGGTCCTGATGTCTCAGTTATCCAGCTCTGAGAACCTGCCAACATGCACTCTGAATCCCAGTGTGAGCCCATCTACCCCAATAAACAGCAGGAATCAAAATCCTTCGCATCGGCATGGCACTGTCTTCTCAAAGAGGTTCCATTTTAAACTCGACTTCTACCCTATTTGATTTATAAGGCAGGGGTGATTGTCACAATTTGATGAAGAAACCTGAGGACAATAAAAGATACAGGATGAGTTAAGACTGATCCTAACTCATATAGAGTGTGTGACCTCCCTTTTGCTGTAACACACACACACACACACACACACACACACACACACACACCCCAGTTAGAGGTGTCAATTAATGGTGATTATCTGCTGCCTGATTATTTCCCTCTGGAGATATGAGACCACTCCCAGTATTTCCTTATCTTGACCTTGGTTAATCCACCACAGGATAAAAAATTACCTTTTTAAATCAAAGTATGGATCTATCCGTGATCGCCCTCATTCTTGTAATCATCAGCCAATTTACAGTTAACTGTGTATGACCTCAAGTATTTGCAAAAAGGAAAAACTCATAGTGCTATACTATACCAGTCTGCTTTGAGCCTCGGGATTCCTAGCATTGGTATGTGAATTCCACAAAAATTAATGTATCAACAAAGACCTTTAGAAATTTCTTCAAAAGATGATACAGAAAAAAGCAAAGAAAATACAGACCAAGCATTAGACAGTCACTGAAATAATTCTCTTCAATCATTATTAAAAGAACACTATTGCAAAAAAAATTGCAAGAAAAATCATAAAAAAAGATTGCAAACCTCATCTCATAAGATGTTTAGTTACTAAGGTGGACTCTGTCAGGGAGAAAACTAAAGAAAGATGGCAGTGGAAGGTCATAATCCAGGGTAAGAGGGAATATACCCCAGAGGAGTCTTGATACAGCTTTGTGATTTTGTACAATATAAAATGTTACTACAAAATAAGAGCACTGGGGAGGTGGTGTTCAGAGAGCCCCCTACCTGCTCTGATGGGGCACAGTGTCCACTAAGGATCTGTGGTGGGTCTACCACATAGGGTCAGTGGGCCAAGGAAGCTGTGAGGAAACTGAAGTCACTGGACGGTGGGTCAGCAGAGGGGAGCTGTCCCTGCTGCTCAGTGACCTATGGCCTTCTAGCTGACTGGTTATTGTTCTTCTGGGTGCTTAGGAAACATTACCCAGAGGCACTTAGCAACTTTCTAACCACAGCAAAAAGGAAACGAGGTCTAAGTAATTTTGTAAAGAAAATGGGAAAACAGTTTTCTGCACCTAGAAGACAATTAAAAAATAAGAGGAGAGAAAAAGGAAGAGAGAGAAGGAGGAGGAGGAGGGTGGAAGGAGAGGAAGGAAGAGGAAGACGAGGAGGGGGAGGAGGAGAAGGAGAAGAAAGAGAAACAGCCCCTATTTTCTGCATGTTTTTGGCATTACGTTGTGTACAGGCAGATTGTCATAGTCGGCGTTTCAAGTCAACCCATGTCGAGACAGCAGTGCCGGGAACATGTATAGATAAAGTCGGTGGATTTAAGGGGTAGGCAGGCCACAGACCCCAAAATAGTTCTTCCCCTGGCTTGACAAGGCACGCAAGGTGGTGATTATTTCAGGTTCCTCTATTTAAATGTAAATAACTCTGGAAAAGTAATACATGATAAGAGTCATTAACCGTCAATGTGATTAGTTTATCAGATCACTTTCCCACTAGACTCCTAAGAAATCCTGGTTCAAGGTTTACCTTGACTTAGGTACTAGTTTGTCATCCTGGTTAAGTCCCTTAGCCTCAGTGTGTCTCCGTTTCCTCTGTTATATAAACAGCATGGTTTGTCCCATCTGCCTCTCCAGACACTTTAAGAATTGAATGAGGTAATGTGAAAGTTATAAAGCAACAAAGACACTAGCAAGTTATTACAGCTAGAATTGGAAACACTGGGAGCCCGAGGGGAAAGGGCCTGAAGAGCAAAAACCACATTACAACCTCAGGACCAGTCCTGGACGCAAGCCTATTTTCATAAAATCTATTTCTTGTAGTTCAAAGAGCATCGAATTTAGAGTCAGAGACCCAGTTTTTAAAACTATCAAACAGGAAAGTAGACAAGGATTATGAGAAGGAAGTTAAGTGACAAAAGATGCAAATGGCCAAAAATACTCGGAAAAAAATCCAATCTCACCAGTAATATAAGAAAGGCAAATGAGAACAGCAAGATGCCATTTCCACCCGTGAGAATTTTTAAAAATATGTTTTTAAATACTATTACTCAAAGTATATGAGCATAGAGAAAATTGAGCTGCTGATGGTCATACAAATTGGACTGCGTAGCAACATGGATCAAAAGACCTTAAACTGTGTGACCCAGCAATTCCAATTCCTCAGACTTTTTCGTGAAGAAATAGATAAGGATGTGCATAAACATTTATCGACCAGCTTTCTTTTACAGTATTGCTTATAATCACAAAAACAATACAAATTATCTAAAAGTCCAACAAAAAAGTAGTCATAAATTGTGATACAAACCCACAATTATATAATATTATGTACTATTTTGAAAAGCTGTAAAAAATATATTTGACATAGGAAAAAACACCTAGTAACTTTCTAAGTGAAAAATATTGTTGTAAAACAGGATACACAGTATTAAATCATGTATCTTCTTTTTGTCTATCTAATCTATATCAAAGAATACTTATCAAAATGTTAATAGTAGTACCCTATGGATGTGGGACCATAAAGTATTTTTATTTTCTTCTTTGTTTACCTGTATCTCTGAAATTTCCACAATTAGCTTTTTTACCTATGCAAAAAACATTTGTTTTAAGAGACATCGAGAAATTCCAACAGGAGTAGAGCTTTTTAGATTTGAGCCAAGGATTTCCAGTCTATAAAATGTGGGAAGAGGGGAGACTTTAACACATTTTACAGATATTTAATATGCATCTACAATGTGCCAGGCAGTGTTCTGGGCATGTGGGATTCCAACAGTGAAAAAGGAAAATAGGTTCCTGCAAACAGGGAGGTTACATCCTAGTGGAAGAGACAGACACACAGAAATAAATAAATTAATGGTATGTATTATAAAGAAATGAAAAGATCATGAGATAGAGAGCGGGCTAGGAACAGGGGCAACTTTGGATTAGGTGATAAAGGAAGCAAATGAGAGAAGGAGGAAGCCATGGAAAACATCTGAGGGAAAAGCATTAGGTAAGGCTCTGAGCGCCCAGAATGCAGCTTGGTATGGCATGAACCACAGAGAGAGCAGACTGAGATGGAGTCAGGGAGGTGGGTGGAGACCAGATCATGCAGAGCCTTCCAGGCCCTGGTGTAAAACTTGAATTGTATTCCATGTGCCATGGGAGGCCAATTAGGGGATTTTAAGACAGAGAGTGACACTCAGACTGTTGGGAAAACATATTGCAGTGACTTAGTGTTGACTTTTTCAGATTTCTCACATAAAATGCAAATACTCTTGATGGAGGCAGAATGTTAATTGAAATCTATTCGTCATACTCCCTTTATCTATTCATTGCGGTCCAGGCAGAGTGAAAACATAGGGTGTCTGACTAGGAGACTCTGAATGCAGGGAGAAGTGTTTCAAAAAGCAAAAACACACATGCGTCTGAGACCAAAAAAGAAAAAAAATTTGCCAAGGGCAGATATTGAAAAAAGATCCTCCAGCATGGCAAGAGGGAGAGATCATTAAATTTGGAATCAAACCGTGTTACATTCAAAATCTCGTTTCACTGTTCTCCTACCTACCGACCTTGGGCAATTTCCATTCTTAGAAAGTTGGTTGCAAAAGCACATGGAATGGGCATTATTCAGTGTTATGGACTGAATGTGTGCGTACTCCCAAGATTTATATATTGAAATCCTACCCCTGCAATGTGATGGCATTAAGAGGTGAGGAATTTGAGAGGTAATTAGGATTAGATGAGGTAGTGAGGGTGGAGCCGTGTTGAATGGGATTAGTCCCTGTGGAAGTGTCACCAAAGAGCTTGCTCTCTGTTCTCCACCATGTGAGGATACAACAAAAAGTTGGCAGCCTGCAGCCTGGAAAAGAGCCCTCATCAGACTTTAACTAAGCTGGTATCAGTCTCCTAGCTTCTAGAATTGTAAGAAATCAATTTCTGTCATTTATAAGTTACACAATCTGCGGTATTTTTGGTTATGGCAGCCCACCTAAAACACTTCGAATGCACTGAAAGTGTCTCAGTCACCTCTGTGAACTCCTGAATTAACTTATGCACGGTAGGAGCACATTAGGATTTAACCCAATATCGTACAACATGCCCAGAACTCTGCTTAGATGCTGGGGTTTCAAAGATGAGTCAGACAGCGCTAATTTCCATGTGACTCCATGCCCCCTTTTTCTCAGAGAGCAATGAAATTTTGGAAGTAGTCTTTGGCCAAGAAATCTTCTTAAGCTAAAAATAACAGGATGGATATTTTTGGCAAAGAAATCTTCTTGAGCTAATCAAAGGATGGATATTAAAGGATTTTTAAATGTCTGTGTGACTTTCCATCAGTGTGGAAGAGTTCTGCTTTGGGGGATATTTCTTGTTCCGAATTAACTAGCATGGTGAGCTGGAATTCACATCAAGTGTTTGGGGGGATTTGGCAAGATGGCAACAGTTTCCGCAGTGTAAATTGTTTATGACTGATGCTAACGCCTGCTCATTTGATTTAATGTGTGATGTGCTATCCAACTGCATGCCCGGGGAGGAGGAACGGGGTGGGGGGGTAGAATTTCTCCTAATAGTCAATCTTGTCCATAATTGCTATGTCTGCCTGCAAAATAAATTCACAAATATTTAAAAAAAAAAAAACAATTCTATGAAACAATGAACTAAGGAACCTGGAGAAAATCCGTCACAACATGAATAGGGACGTGGAGGAAGAGGCCAAGCTATAGCGACTGCTACAGAGAAGGAGTCTTGTTGGCGCCTGTTGGAGAAAAAGGAACTGAGGCTAATTCTAAAGATAAAAGGGCGCTCTAATGATAACTTTCCAAGAGCGCTCCCGCAGATTCCATCTGCCTATCAGTGCCCCATCACAGCTGTCCACATCTTTAAAGCAAGGGAAGAGTGTTGTTGGGAGGGAACATTCAGGGGCAAATACCATGATGGTTGGATGTCTGCCCACCCCTGCCTTCGCTATCCCAAATAAACAATTGGTACCCTAAGCCATGAATTGAAAATCCCAAACACAATTTGGCCACCTCTCCCAAACCGCAGCCTTGTCTTCAGTGCTGATCTGAGGTAAACAGACTCTCATCCCTCTAACTCAACTAACTCAGAACAAAAACATGTCTGGTCAAAGCCATCTGTCCTTCAGAAGTTGGAGTTTTCCTTAAAAGTTTAAAGTTTTCCTTAAAAACTTTGCTAATTGAGAGGGGGGCCAAAATTTCAAATGTTTCTGCTCCCTCCTGGTTCACTGCTAAATCTAGTTTAATTTCAGACCTCTATGTGACAAAATATATATGACTCAAATAAGTGACAATTTATCAATCATTATCAAAAAAAAAAATCACTCAGGTCACAGGTGGGAAGGTGGGACCATTTGACCTTGGAGTCACTCACAAAATTCCAAAACGACAAAAAGGATCTTCAAAAATCTGTGGAGTTGAACTCGTTAGCTGTTTCTAAGGAATGCTTTTCCAATCAAGTGAAAACATTGGGATGGAAATGGAAGCCCTTGAAGTATCGTTTATCTTGGGTTAGTTCTCTGGCAAACAGACTCAGATGGAGATTTGCAGGCTGGATTGCAAAGTTAGCCAGGGATACCATCAATGAAAATGAAAATGAGTGTGGCAAAGCAGACTGGGAGGAACCAATAAAGAGTTTGGCATAGGGTAGTTCTGAAGCGCCAAAGAGAAGTTGGGGCTGGACAACCTTCCTGGTGTCCACACACGAATGATGTTCTGAACTTTGGTCACCTGCACTCTCTACCTTCTTGTTTACAATTTTTTTCTTTATTGTAAACAATATACAGATGTAGCTTCTGAGGGAGTCGAGGACAAGAACTGGAATTAGGGAGTTACAGGGAAAGGAGCATTTGACATCCAGGATTTGAACATACCAAAGATATGCAGGAATCAGCTATTATCATTCTGACAAACATTGGCTAATCTGATAGGCAAAGAATGGTTCCCTTACTGTGGTTTAAATCTGCGTGTCTTTGATTATACTCAAAGTTGCACATTTTTCCATATGTTTGTTTACTCCTTTGCATTTCTTATTTTCTGAATCATCTGTTCATGTCCTTCGCCCATTTATCTAGTTTGGTTTTAAATGTTTTCATAATCAGTTTTAGGAGTTCTTTATGTAACAAAACTAGTAACCCAACGTCATGTGGCTCGCAAATATTTTTTCTTGGTGTTTGCCTTTTCATTTAAGTTCTGGTTTTCATTTTTGTTTTACATACGTATGTTTTTCACACTTACTCTTCAACTTAAAATGTTTCTGCGCTCAATTTCTGAGTATGGTATACAAGGTCCTTTGGGGTCTGGCTCCTTCCACCTCTCCCCGGCAGTTCTGCTCAGAAAAATTCCCAGGCTCCGGACATCTTCAACTACCTCTTCCTGCAAATGCAAAGATCTGTCTCATACTTCTAAGGCTTAACACATCTGCCCAGAATGCCCTTCCTGACACTACCAACCAAGATAGCTTCCAGCCCTTCAGAATCCAGCTCAAGCATCCCTCTGAGGTAGTGTGGTGGAGAGGTTCAGTGCACAGGCTCCAGAATGAGAGGTTTTGGGCTAGAGTCCCAGGTCTGCAATTTCCTCATCTTTAAGCAATAATAAAAGTAATTGTTCCCCAAATATTAAACATAGAGTTACCACATGATCCAGAAATTCCATTCCTAGGCACATGCCCAAGAAAATTAAAACACATCTTCAAATAAAGACTTGTAGACGAGTGTTCATAGCAACATTATTCATAGTAACCAAAAATAGAAACAATCTAAATGTCCATTAACTGATGAATTACTAAACACCGTGTGGTATACCAATAAAATGGAATATTATTCAGGCATACAGAGGACTGGGATACAGATGCACACAACATAGATGACCCTTAAAGACATTAAGTGAAAGAAGCTAGACACAAAAGAACACATATTACATGATCCTACTTATATGAAATGTCCAGAACAGGTAAATTCATAGAGAAAGAAGGCAGAGATTAGTGGTTGCCAGGGGCTGAAGCGTGGGAAATGGGGTGTGTGTGGCAGTTTCTTTTTGAAGTGATAAGAATGTTTGAAACTAGATACTGGTGATAGTTACACAGCCAAAACTGGATTATATGCCTTAAATTACTGAATTTTATGTCATATAAAATTTACCTTAATAAAAAAAAAATTGCCCATGCCACAGTGAGATCATGTGACTAAAGGAGACAACGCCAGTCTAGGGCACAGAGTGTGGCTGGTCTGCTGTGCCAAGCTGACTGGGCACTTGGCACGGGGGACGGATGTCACAGAGTGAGTGCTGCCCCATCTCTCCAAGCTCCAGGCAGAGCTGTTCCCCTTGAAACTCCTTCTCCTCATCCAACCCAGCACTTGTACATAGAGCAGTCTTTGCTTTACCTGCCTGGGGGCTCCCTGTGAAAAGGGCTGGGTTGCGATCAGCTATACATCCCTGGTACCCAGCATAGCGTCTGGAATATACACTTGTTACTGGGTAAGTTGAGAGTTGCCATGGCTTCAAACTCAGCTGCAAATGGAGTTGGTCTAAATCCCAGAAACACGTGTGTCTGCTGAGTATGAGCCCGGAAGATCAGCTGGAACCCCAGAATTGAAACAGATCATAAATATCACTTTTTAATTCCATTCCACCTTTTATTGCAGGAGGAAACTAAGACCTAAAAGGTTGTATAATACACTCAGGCAAAATGAAGGGAAGGGAAAGAGAAGTAGATTCAAGACAACTATCTGAGGACACCCCCACCCAGCACCTCTAAGACCATGACCAATGTTGTGGACAGAATTGTGTGCCCCCAAACTCATACATCACAGCCTTAACCCCCGGTGTGACTGTATTTGGAGACTAGGCCTTTAAAGAGGTAATTAAGGTTATATGAAGTCATAAGGGCGGGGCCCTGATCCGGTGGTACTGGTGTCTTTATAAGAAGAGGAAGGGATGCCAGCAGTGTGTGTGCACAGAGAAAAGACCATGTGAGGACACAGGGAGAAGGCGGCTGTCTGCAAGCCTAGGAGAGAGGCCTTGGGAGACAACAATCCTGCCAACATCGTGATCTGGGACTCCCAGCCTCCAAGAACTAAAAGAAGTCAATTTCTGTTGTCTGAGCCACCCAGCCTGTGCCATTTGTTACGAAGCCCTAGAAAACTGATACAGTCACTGACCAGCTGTTGGATGCCTGCTCAGAGCTGTCCTACCCACAAGAAGGAAGACCCCAAATGATGGATCCAGGTGAAGGTGAGGGCCAAGGGAGTGGGGCCTCCTCCTTCTCCCACCCTCAGGGCGACCTTTTCCTGTAAATTAACCCCATGAATAGTTTAAGACACAAGCACTAAATTAAAAAGATCACTCTGCGCTGCAAGTTCTCCTTACTGTCTTAGTTTATATGCTTTAAATTCTTTTACTTTTAGTTAACACATTTTTTAAAAAGCAGAATTAAATGCAAATCCTTGCAGAGCTTGTCTGACTCCTGTAATGCTTAACTACATAAAAATTTCAGTGTATTATTTATATCCAGATATGCTGCAGCTGAATTTCACATGTAAGTGTTCCGAATTCTAAGTTCCTTAACTGAAAAGAAAAAAAAAAAAATCTCCTCACTGCTACTTGCATTTTTCTTTCATCTTTTATTAAAGTATCTTTTAACACTTTAGAATGTGGCCCTCTTACACACCAGAGATCCCCCAAACCAAGTTAACACCTTGCTTTAATTCACAAAAGAATAGAAATCCAACACATCTGGAAAGAGTTCAACCTGTTTATAAACACTCTATAAGGGGAGGGAAAGGCAAGAACTGTCCTGGGTTCTGAATAAGTACTCGCCTTGCCTTCCGGAGGACAAGAAATGCTTGGCTTCTTCTAATAGCATCCATAGTCTGTACATTTGTATCCTTAAAATCAAGTGTGTAACTCCCGCATGGTGAGATTCAGGGAGCCATCGAACAAATAGATCTGAGACTCAAAATCTTCAGGCCGGTTATACTTAAGGAAGCAGTGATGCCAGTGGGAGGCTAACCCACCTCAAACAGAAGCACCAGGATGCAGGGAAGGGAACACGCCATGCTGCAAGCAGAGACAGAGCCCGGTTCCAGCACCCAGCGAGCAGGACTGGGGTTGTGAGGGAGGAAGTCAGGAAACCCCCACCCCTGCCCCAACCACATTCTCTATGGTTCTCTCCTTAGGTTAACCTTCCAGTTGCATCTGGACAGCCTGGCCTTTGCTTTCACAGTGAGAGGGAGAGAGAGAATCAAAGCCATGCTGTTTTGGAGGATGGCCTTGCTTGGAGAGAGAACAGCTCCTCCAGCCACGCTTCTGACCAGGATGAAGAAGACCCAAGTCTAGTCCCTCTTCCTGCTCCAGCCGTGTGGCCTTATGATGCCCACACAATCTCAACAAAAATATGAGTCTGTCTTGGTGCCCCTTGGAATTCTGAGTTCCAGGAGTCCAAGAACTTGCATGAGAGCTGTAGAACACTCTCCTAGGGCAGAGCCTGGGGAACTCCTCCATCTCTCCTCACCGGTTATGGTAGCTCTCCAGGCCCCAGAGGCTCCAGCCTTCAGAGGTAGTTTCCTCCTCAGCCCACGAAGATGAGAAGAGTGAGCTGGGCTTAGAGTGGGCTCTATCTCTAGGGAGAATTGTCACTGTGCTGTCAATGACTCAGAGGATATTTCCTGGAGGAGGTGGTTTGCAGGAGCAGGCAGCTGGAGAACTTTCAGTAAGAGTGAATGAAAAAAGCTGAGACACTGTGGGAAAATCTGAAGCTCTCAGGGACTGAAGGGAGAAGACTTTGTCTGCAGAAAGCAGAGAGGCTGTGAGGATAGACACCAGCTCTGGCACTCAGCGCGGGACACCCCAGTGGTGCATGGGTTCACCCAGGAGCCATCCTCATGTGGGTGGGCTGAGTGCACAGAGGGGGCTCTCAGAGCCAGGGCAGGAGATTATTCCCAAAGGAAGGGTGAAGACTTAAGTGTTTCACTCCCACGGTTCAGAGGAGGAAGGGCAAAGAAGGCTGGAAAGAGGCCTTCCTGAATCTTCAGAGATCATGACGAGGGAGGAATGAGACACTCCTCAAATAACACGACACTCATGAGAGCTCATATTTGTTAAGTGATTGTATGTGAAGCAACATACTAAGTACCTTACATTTGTTACCCTATTTGATCCTACAAAACTCGTCAGGCATAGATATATTATTGCATGTTTTAGATGAGAATCTGGAGGCAGGGATGACTCAGTAACCTGCCCAAAGCCACACAGTTAGGAAACTGCCAGGCAGGGGGTTGATCCCACCGGTTCAAAGAGAACTTGAGTTTTCATCCTTTTAAAGATTCCCTAAGCATAGTCTTGTTGTTACCTCCTAAAAATGAAAATGTGTGGGAATCTGTCTTAAGAAACTGGGAAGTGGGAGCTGGAGGGGGACTATGGCTCCAAGCAGCTTCCAGGCAAAGAGGAGGTGGTGAGGAAAGCACTGGGGAGTCAGGGACATGGGGACAGCAGTGGTTGCACAGCCTGAAAGCTGCGTCCACAACACCCTTTAATTAAAACGCAGAGAAACACTGTTTGTTACTCATCTGCTGTAACTTACCAAGCCTCTGACTTGGCGGTTGGATCAACCCTGGTTTGCTATGGGCTGAATATTTATGTCCCCATCAAAATTCATATGTTGAAGCCTTAACCCCCAATGTGATGGTATTGGGAGGTGGGGTCTTTGGAGGTAACTAGGTTTAGATTAAGTCATGAGGGTGGAGCCCTCATGATGAGATTAGTGCCCTTAGAAGAGGAAGAGACAAGGGAGCGTGCTCTCTCTCTCTCTTTTTTCCCTCAAGCCCACAAAGAGGGGGTCCTGTGAGCACACCACGAGGAGATGGCTGTCTGCAAGCTGGGAAGAGGGTCCTCACTGAGAACCGAATCTGCAGGTGCCTTGATCTTGGACTAGAATTCTAGCCTCCATAAATGTGAGAAATAAATGTCTGTTGTTCATGCTACACAGTCTGCGGTGTTTTGCTACAGCAGCCCAAGCTGACAAGATAGGGTTCTTGGCTGCAAGCAATGAAAACAAAGGGAATCCGTTGAAGACATCAGGGCGCTGGTGGAAATAATGGGCAGTGGGTGTGGGAAAGGGTGAGAAACAAGAAGGTGCCGAAACGTTGGGAGCTGGGCATCGGGAAGGACAGCAGCTTTTCATACCTGAACGGCCCGCGTGGGACACCTTCTGTTCACGTGTCTTTTGCTCTGAGTCTAATTCCCCAGAAGTCCTGTTCCACTGGCCAGTCCCCAGCAAACCAGGGGGTGGGAAGTGAGAGGAAGGCTCTATCTTCCTCCGTTTCTGTAGTGGGAAGAGGGACCTGGAACATGCCCGCCCCCAAGGCAGCAAATGATGGGAGAGAGGAAACTCCTGGAAGGAACCTGGGTGCTGCTGAGCAGGGAGATGAATTCTGAGTGGGCAGTAGTGAGAAGGCACACTTAGGTGCAGATGGGACAGCTGTGTCTGTGGGAAGGGAGGACACCGTCCTCCCTGGAAAGTCCTCTCCTTCCAGATGCCCAGAGCCTCTGGGACCACAGGAAATCCTACCACCCAGAGGCACTGTCATCTGTCCAGGGAGCAGAAAGCTGGAGGGAATGGAAGTGAGGGCCAGTCTGCAGGAAGCAGCAGGCTGGGCAAAAGGAACTTCAAGGCACCAAGATGGAATGAATAAAGCTACTCCAGGAAAACAGGGGCATAAAAAGAAATCATAAAATTACCCACTAGAGAGAAATTTTAGCTTCACTTGGCAGGGTGCCAGGAACCCAGAGGCATGGATAGACAGGAGCAGGCTGCATTGTCCCTTTTAAAGAGTCTCAGGAGCAGGGTCCCATCTTCCTCCATTTGCATACCTTCCTGTCCCAGCTGGAAGAAGCCGCTGATGCTTTTTTGAAGCTCATTACATTCTGTTTTCACTTCCATTTGACCTCCCTTTGCATTAATTCTTTTTTTTCTTTCTCGTTTCAGGGCTGCTGGATTTAGAAGGCAGGGTTGGGGTGCAGGCAGAGACTGGGGGCAGCAGAAGGGAGGGAGGGACAAGAGGGCATGGACAGGGGCCGTGAGAGATGAGCTGCAGGAGTCTGGACCCCCGGCCTCTCTTCCCGGTGATACCACTGACCCACTTCCGCACCCTGGACACTGGGCTGCCCCTAACCCAAAGGACATCTTTGTTCAAAACAGAAAAAGGTGTCCTTTCCTCCAGCAGATGCAGCCCATGGACAGCTTGGCTATCTATCACAGGTAGTAGCTCAGTTTTCTCTTCTCTGATGAGTTCCTTATACAGTGAAAAACTTGCACAACTGTACATGGCCGCTCTGTTTAGACGAATCATATAACTTCTGCGCCTCTGTTTCCTCATCTGCAAAAAGCAAACAATACCAGCTGCCCTGCTTGTGTTGTATGTGTGAGTCCTTTTACCTTTTTATTGCAGAAGATAATGCACAAACAGAAGAGTGTGTGAAATACATGTACAATGTCCCAGGGTCATTTCAGAGGAAAATGAAAGGTGCTAAGTTAACCTAACAGGTTATTGAGTCAGAGCCAAGGGTTTTCACACCTTCAAAGGACTGTCCTTCTGACTAGGTTGACTGTCTGCTTCCTGATCTGAACTGAGTCCCTTCTGGGCCTCTCCTGTGGCTCCTCCCACAGGAGGAGTTACTGCCCTGTGGTGCCAGGCTCAGGGAGGAGATGCTGCAGGAGCTGGCTGGCATCATGCCGTCCCCTCCTCCTCCTTTCACCACCCAGGATGACTCACTCTGAGATGAGGAGCCTGAGTCACTCACCCACTCACACACTCAGCAACTGTCAGCCTTGCAGATAAGGAGTTATTTGACAGAGTCAGGCTGGCCTGACCCACTACCTCCAAGTTGTGTGACCAGCGGCAAGTCACCTTACCTCTCTGAGCCTCAGTGTTCATATCAGTAAAAGACGAATAATAGGATCTACTTCATAGGCTTGTGGCAGTTTTACATGGGATAAGCAGTCCAGGTGACACTGTGATCTTGCTGGATTAGAACCAGATCTTGGGGACCAGGGTCACTCCTCTCCCAGACTCCATGTTCCTCAACCTCCACCACCCCTGGGAAGGTGGCTTTAGTGAAAGCCAGCTCCTCCCACCCTACCCCTGGGAGAGAGCCACTATGAGAACTTCTTATCCAGTCTCAAAAGTGATTTTTAATAGAAATTGTCAACAGCTTAAGAGGTTAAGTAGCCATGTGCCAAGCAAAGCCACTTCCTGGCTTTGATGTAAGTGGGTGTTAAGATTAAGGTCCCCCACTGTTATTGTGTTACTGTCAATTTCTCCCTTTATGTTTGTTACATTTCCCTTATATATTTGAGGTGCTCCTATGTTAAGTGCATATATATTTACAATTGTCGTGTCTTCTTGGATTGATCCCTTGATCATTATGTAGTGACCATCTTTGTCTCTTGTAACAGTCTTTATTTTAAAGTCTATTTTGTCTGATATAAATATTGCTACTCCATTTTTCTTTTGATATTCATTTGTGTGGGATACCTTTTTCCATCCTCTCACTTTTAGTCTGCATGTGTCTTTAGATCTGAAGTGACTCTTGTAGGCAGCAAATATACGGGTCTTGTCTTGTATCCATTCAGCCAGTCTATATACCGTGTTCTTGGATTGGAAGAATCAATATTGTTAAATGGCCATATGACCCAAGGCAATATACTGATTCAGTGAAATCTCCATCAAATTACCACTGGTATTTTTCACAGAACTAGAAGAAAAACTTGTTAAATTTGTGTGGAAACACAAAAGACTTCAAATAGCCAAAGCAACATTGAGAAAGAAGAATGAAGCTGGAGGAATCATACTCCCTGACTTCTGACTACACTACAAAGCTACAGTAACAAAAACATTATGGTACTGGCACAAAAACATTCACACTGATCAATGGAACAGGATAGAAAGTCCTGAAATAAACCCATATCCTTTGGTCAATTAATCAATGGCAAAGGAAGCAAGACTATACAATGGAGAAAAGACACACTTCAATAAGTGATGCTGGGAAAACTGGACAGCTACATGTAAAAGAATGAAATTAGAACATCCTCTAACACCATATACAAAAATAAACTCAAAATGGATTAAATACTAAATGTAAGACCAGATGCTCAAACTCCTAGAGGTAAACATAGAACATTCTTTGACAAAAATTGCAGCAATATTTTTTGGATCCATCTCCTAGAGTAATGGAAATAAAAGCAAAAATAAGTAAATGGGATCTTATTAAACTTAAAAGCTTTTGCACAGCAAATGAAGCCATAAAAAAATGAAAAGGCAACATAAGGACTGGGAGAAAATATTTGCAAATGATGAGACCTACAAAGGGTTAATTTCCAAAATATACAAACAACTCATACAGCTTAATATCAAAGAGCAAATAAGCAGTCAGAAAATGGGCAGAAGACCTAAATAGACATTTCTCCAGGGAAGACATATAGATGGCCAACAGGCACATGAAAAGATGCTCAACATTGCTAATTATTAGAGAAATGCAAATAAAACTACAATAGGATATCACCACACACCAGTCAGAATGGCCATCATCAAAAAGTCTACAAGCTGGAGAAAGTGTGGAGAAAAAGGAACCCTACTACATGGTTTGTGGGAATGTAAATTGCTGCAGCCACTAAGGAGAACAGTATGGACATTCCTTAAAATACTAAAGATAGAGTTACCATATGACCCAGCAATCCCAATCCTGGGCATTTATCTGGAGAAAACTCTAACTCAAAAAGATACATGCACCCAATGACAAATGAATGGATAAAGAAGACATGGTACATGTATGTGTATATATAATGGAATATTACTCAGCCATAAAAATGAATGAAATAATACTATTTGCAGCAACATGGATGGACCCAGAGATTATCATTTTTAAGTGAAGTAAGTCAGACAGAGAAAAAGTAATCTAAAAAAAGATACAAATTTTTCTTACAAACCAGAAATAGTCTCATGGACATAGAAAACAAACTGTGGTTACCAAAGTGGAAAAGGGGTTGGGGAGAGGGATAAATTAGGAGTTTGTGATTAACATGTACACACCACTATATATAAAATGATAAACAATGAAGACCTATTGTATAGCACAGGTGCCTATAATCAATACCTTGTAATAACCTATAATAGAAAAGAATATATTACACATATATATGTAATTGAATCACTTTGCTATACACCTGAAACTAACACAATGGTGTAAATCAACTATACTTCAAATAAAAAATAAAAATAAAAATGAACCAATGTACTAGTTTGATGGCAACTGGGCAGATGGAATTCTCTCTTACTCAAAGAAGAATCAGCTTTTGTGTTCTATCAGGCCTTCAACTGACTGGATGAGGCCCACCCACATTTAGGGCATCAATCTATTTTACTCAGTTGATCAATTTTTATGTTAATCTCATCCATAAGCACCTTCACAGAAGCACCCAGGATAATTTTAATCAAATATCTGAGCATCTCATGGCCCAGTCAAGTTGATACCTAAAACTAGCCATCACAACCCTGTTCATTCAGCCCTCTGAGTGATTCTGAGATCCAGCTACAGCTCTTAATAAGTGTCTTTTCCTTAAACTAGCTTAGTGTGACTAGGCATTTCAACCAGTAAAGTAAACCACAAAAGTGATTGCTTCAACGCCAAACATCCTCAAGGGAATGAGAATATGGGAGTGACTAACTCATATGCTTGAGTTTGAAGACAGTGAAGATTTAAGGATAATTAGAAACGGTCCTTGGCTCCAGCGATAAAAGTGATGTGGCCACTTGGAATCAAAGGCCTACTGAAATCAAGACTTCGGTGGATGGAATGGCTGATGGGATATATCATCATGAACTCAAGAAGAATGCAAGGCATTTCTCACTGTATTAGAAAACTTAAAGTAAAAAAAATTACAGGCTCTGAGTTAGGTTTATTCCAAGGCATGGTAGAAGAGTTTTAATAACTGCTACAACAAAATCTTATTTTTTAATATCCACAAGGTGGACATAAGCAAAAATAAGAAGTGAAGTCTGGCCCTGTGGGCTGCTGAATTCATACTCTTTTCTGATCCTTTATGTGAAAATTACGGCACTGAATGAGGCGGAAATGGCACCTTGAGGATTGGCAATATTTGGGAGGAGTTAGTTGACTCTTGAGTATTCTAAACCCCCAAACCCCACTGACACCCTGTTTGCTGCAGAAACAGCCATTTCTACTCTATCTTAACTTGTGATGCCTCAGCTGAGGACCCCATAATGACCTCACATTGCAAGGGGACATTAATTCTCCTTGGATCCCATACCCAATGCTTCTCACTGCACTTAGGCTGAACTCCAGACCAATCTCGGGTCAGATCAAACTCAAAATCCAATCCAGGAGGCCAAAACACTAAAAAAATAACTGCAGCAAAACTCTGGAAGATACGTATGAAATGAATTCTGAAGGTACTCAGCACAGAAGGCAGAAGTTGACCTAGTTCAGTCTGAATCTCTCATTGTGGATGTGCTCACCAGAGACTAAATTCAATGCACTAACTACAGCTCCTTGTGGTTCTAAATGTTTGCCTGTTCAGTTGAGTAAAACTAGACTAATTGGTGACCTGCACTGAATGTAGTGTAAGTGCCAGACATTTCTTTGTACAATATAGAAGAAATCCACGTACATAGAAAGATGAGTGTTGGAATATATTTATCGTGTGTGACCTGCCCACCCGACCCTTCACTATATTTTTCAAGAGAGCCCAGAGGACACTTCCTTCATTAAAGGCATTGAGAAGGCACTGTAGTTCCATATGCCCAAACCTTGAATCAAACTCAACTCCTCTTTCTCTCCCATCCCATATCTAATCCATGAGCAAATCATGTTGGCTTTGCCTTGAAAATCCATCCAAAATCCAAACACATCTCATCACGACTACTGCTGTGTCTCTCCTGGATTACTGCAGCAGGAGACCTGATTGGTCTCCCTGCTTCTTCTGTTGTTGATCCTTTTCATGCTGCCCTCCAAATAACAACCAGAGGGATCCCATGTTGTGTGCTTTTTCCAATAATAACCAATTCTCCAATTTTCTGACACCAACTGGGTGTCCTACAATTCTATTCAATTCTGACACCAACCACCCAGAGTTAGTACAGACCACACAGGGGAAGACTTCATTCCCACAAGACTGTTCCCACATCAGAAACCATCTACAAATGGAGTCCTCAGGATACCTACACTTCTGTCTGGCCAACTACAAATTTGAGGGTTCCCATGACCTGCCCACTCACTCAAATTTGATAACTGGCTAGAATGACTCACAGAACTCAGGAAAGCACTTTGCTTAACTAGTGCAGTTTTATTATAAAGGATGTATATTGGGAGCAGCCAAAAGGAGCAGATGCATAGGGCAAGGTATTGGGGGATGTGGGGTGAAAGGTGGAGTATCACAGTGCTTTCATGCTCTGTCCAGGCCCTCCACCTTCTCAGCACATCAGTGTGGTCACCAACCTGGAAGCTCACCTAGCCAAAGTATTTTAGAGTTTTAATAAAGGTTTCATTGTGTGGGCACGATTAATTAAATCAATGGCCAATCTCCAACCCCACCCACTTTCCTCCCCAGAGGTGAAGGGAGTGGGGAAGTGAGGCTGGAATTTCGAAACATCTAATCTTGGGAGTGTGACCAGCCCTTATCCTGAAGTCATCTAGCCACCCTGCCCCCATCCCTCATCCCCACCCCTACCATAAGTCATCTCATTAACATACAAAAGACACTCCTATCACTCAGAAAATTCCAAGGGCTTTAAGAGACAAAGACCAAATTTATTTTTTATTATACCACATTCTGCTAACTGCCAGCTATATCATGTCACAGCTCTATTCAAAACCCTCATTTCTTTCAGAATAAAAGCCAAAATCCCTACAATAGCCCACATAACAATATATTCTGGCCCCACTGCCCTTCTCTTAACTAATTCCCTTCCACCCACAAAGGTCTCTAATATGCTAGGCAGGTTCCCACTACAAGCTTCTGTACAGTTGCTGTTTCCTTTGACCAGAAGATTATTTTCTCAAATGTCATCAGAGTAGTGAGGTCTCATCTAATCTCCCTATTTAAATTGTAACTCTCCCCCAACACTCCAAATTCACCTTTGGTGCTTTATGTTCTTCCAAACCACAAATTACTAACTTGCAAACTATATGTCCTAATTTGTTTATTATCTGACTCTCCCCACTAGAATGCATTCATTTTTCCTTGCAGTTCTATCAGTTTTTGCCTCATGTATTTTGATGCTTTATTGTTAGGCTCATATACATTAAGGACTGTTATATCTCCTGGAGAATCTACCCCATTATCATTAGATACCACATCTCTTTATCCATGATAGTTTTCCTTGCTCTGAAGTCTGCTTTCTCTGAAATTCGTATAGCTGCTCCAGCTTTCAATAGTGTTAGGGATATCTTTCTCCATTCTTTTATTTTTTTTCCTTCTTTTTGATTGTGGTAAAAACCACAACATAAAATTTACCATCTTCACCATTTTTAAGTGCACTGTTCAGTTGTGTTAAATATATTCAATTTGTTGTGCAATAGATCTCCAGAACTTTTTCATCTTGCAAAACTGAAACTTCATACCGATTAAACAACTTCCCATTTCCCCCTCCCCCTTGTCCTGGTAACCACTGAATGATGCTTTCTGCTTCTGTTACTTTCTGTTTCTATGAATTTGACTCCTTTAAATACCTTATATAAATGGAATCATAAATTATTTGTCTTTTTGTGATTAGCTATTTCACTTAGCATTATGTCCTCAAGAATCATCTATATTGTAGCAAGTGACAGGATTTTCTTCTAAGGCTGAATAATATTCCATTGTGTGTATATACCATATTTGTTTATCTGTTATTTCTGAGTATTTTATTTTTCATACTATCATAAATAGAATTGATTTTCTTGGTTTCCTTTTCTGACTGTTCATTATTAGTGTCAAGAAATGCTGTACTGATTTTATGTGTTGATTTTGTATCCTACGACTTTTTTGAATTCATTTATTAGTTCTAATAGGTTTTTTGTGGCATCTTTGGAGGTTTCTACATATAAGAGCATGTGATCTGTAAACAGAGATAATTTTACTTCTTCCTTTACCATTTGGATGCCTTTTTTCCTCCTTGTTGACTAATTGCTCTGGCCAGGACTTCAATATTATGTTGAATAAAAGTGGCAAGAATGGACATCATTGTCTTGCCCCTAATCTTAGAGAAAAGTTTTCAGTCTTTCATCATTGAATATGATGTTAGCTGCAGGTTTTTATACATGATCCATTCCTTTATTTTTAACCTATTTGTGCTTTTATATTAAAAATAACCTTTTTTTTATAGACAACATATAGTTGGATCATCTTTTTTTTTTAATCCATTCTCAAAGTCTCTATCGTTTCATTGGCATGTTTAGACTGTTCACATTTAAAGTGGTTATGGGAGGGAAGGGTGGATAAAGATGATGGAATAGAAGGATCACCTCCTCCCACAAATACACTAAAAATGCATCTACATATGGAACAGTTCTCACGGAATACCTGCTGAATGCTGCCAGAAGTTCTTGTAAATCATCTTGCAAAATTGCAAGAAAGATCACTGCATAACCAGGTAGGATAAAAGAGGAAAAAAAAAGAAATCAGGACAGGACCTCTGCTTCTGGGATGGACCTGTGAAAGAGGAAATGTTCCCTCATTCTGGGAAGCACTTTCATCAATGGAGAGATCAGCCGGGACAGAAAGGGAGCTTCAGAAGTGCAGAAGGGACTGCAGTAGCCAGTTTGCAGCAGGCAGAACAAAGAGAGACTAGCATAGACAGTCCGTGCCACCTTGCTGCATTCCTCAGCCCAAGATGCATGTCTGCTGGTGGGCACAGGAGCTGGATGCTGAAACTCAGACTTCAGAGGACAGACCTGGGGAGAGAACTGGGGCTGGCTATGTGGGGACAGCCTGAAAGGGCCGGAGAGTGCTCCGGGCCACAACTGGGAGTCTGCACAAGAAGGAGCCCAAGTCCCCCATTGATGCCCCATCATTAACCTGCATGCTCAAAGGGAGTGGCAGGCCTGCCAGAGCAGCTTCATTCTTGATGTGCTCACAGTAGGTGCAGCTCCACCTCTACAAGTTCTGGGAGTGAGGAAGCCGCAGTGTGTTGCACCCACACGGAGGTGGGGCTGAAATCTGAGCTGATCCCCAGGTGCCCAGAACTTCAGAAGCAGGGCTGAAATCTGAGAGTCCCAGCAGTTGCACAATCTACAGATTTACAACACCACAGGTGACTTGGAAACTCAGTGTCTGTGGGACATCCGAGCAGGTTACTGGTGTTCCTGTGGCTGGGGTGGCCTCAAGGTAGTGGCTGCTGGCTCTGCGGGTGCAGGCACTCAGGGGCGAGGCTGGGGTCTGGGCTGACTTGGTAGCTCCCATGGAGGTTCAGGTGCATGATGACAGCAGTCCTGGTGCCTGACCTCAGCAGTTGTGGGCCAACAGGCCTGCCCTAGTGGCTTTGTGAGCACAGTGACTGAGGGGCACCAGGGCCAATTGCCTAAATTTCCACGGTTGAAGTGGGGCTGAAGGCAATGCCAAAAACTGTATTTTGTGACCCCACATGACCAATGACAGGTAATACCACAGAGTGTACCAGTGGAAATCTTCTGTGGAGGAATACTCAGTGTCTAGCCTTCACAACAAAAATATTAAACTCACAGAAGCTATACAGGGACACTCCACCTAAAAAGACATTCATGATCACAGTAGATGACTGTTTTTCCTAAATTCATAGAGTCAGAGAAGTATAAGTAAAACAAAGAAGTGGAGGAACCACTCTCAATTAAAAGATCAAGAGAATTCTACTGAAAGAACAAACTATGAAGCAAGCATATCCAGACTATTAGATCCTGAGTTCAAAAAGGAGGTAGTGAAAATACTGATAGAATTTTAAAAGGCTATTAGTAGAATGCGCATTACTCTAAAAAGGAACTAGAAACTGTAAAGAGGGGGCAATCAACATTAGAAAATGCATTTGCTGAGACAAAAGCTGAGCTAAAGGCAATAAATAGCAAACTAGATAATGCAGAAGAACGAATAAATAATCTGGAAGACAGAATAATGGAAACCACTCAATCAGACCAGCAAACAGAAAGACAAATTTTAAAAAAGAAAGCAATATATGAGACCTATGGGATAGCAAAAGGCATTCTAATCTATACAGAATAGGGTCCCAGAAGGAGAAGAAAGAGAAAAGGGTATCAAAAATGTATTTGAAGAAATCATGACTGAAAACTTCCCAAAACTAAAGAAGGAAACAGATATCCGGGTTCAGGAAGCACAGAAGATCCCAAACAAGAGGAACCCAGCAGACCTACACCAAGATATATTATAATTAAAAGGGCCAAAGTTAAAGATAAAGAGAAGATTCTAAAGGCAATAAGAGGAAAGCAAAGAGTTAATTACAAAGGAATCCCCATAAGAATATCAGCTGATTTCTCTACAGAAATGTTGCAGGCCAGAAAGGTGTGGCAAGATATATTCAAAGTCCTGAAAGGGAAAAGATGTTCAACCTGGTATGCTCTACCCAGCAAGTCTATTCTTTTGAACAGAAGGAGTGATAAAGAATTTCTCAAACAAGCAAAAACTAAAAGAACATAGCAAGACTAAACCTACCCTAAAAGAAATATTGAAATGTCTTCTCTAAACAGAAAAGAAGCAAGAATCTATAGGAAAGAGAAAGTCACAATTGGAAACTAAATCACTTAAATCAGCCAGTATATGGATTTAAAAAAAAAATCAAAAAAATTTTGTGAAAGTAATTATGACTACAATGAATAGCAAAAGGCTAAACATGAAGAGGTAAAAAAGGACATTAAAAATCACAAAATGTTGGGGAGAAGAGTAAGGAGATGTAGGGTTTTTTTAGAATGTCTTTGAGCCTGTATGACTACCAGTCTAAAGCAAGTAGCTATAGTAATGGGTTAACATACTTGAAACATAGGGTAGCTACAAGTCAAAAATGTGCAATAGACTTGAAAAAAAAAAAAAAAGAAAGAAAGAGAAGAAAAGAAAAAAGAAAACACAAGCTTAATACAAAATAAAACCATCAAATCACAAAAAGGAAAAACAAAAAAATAAAGGAACAAAAATGAAATACAAAATCAACAGAAGAACAAGTTTTCAAATGGCAGTAAATATATATCTATCAATAATTATCAGGTACTTTTTCAGCCAGATTTTTTCTCCCTCCTTTGGAGACTCTGATGACACTAATGTTAAATCTTTTATTATATTCTCATAGGTCCTTGAGACTGTTCAAATATTTTCACCGTTTTTCAGCCTATTGTTTAGATTGGGCATTTTCTATTATTCTATCTTCATTTATTCTCTGTTCCCTTCATTCTGCCTGCTTTGAAATATTTGTCAGTTAATTCTAAACTTTCTGTCATTTTGGTGTTGACATGTGTTGATTGTATTTTCATTCAGTTTGAGATCTTTCTGGTTCTTCTTGGTATAATGAGTGATTTCAGGATATTATTTAGTTTTTTCAGTTGGCTTTTTCTGACACTGCTCTCTCAGGATGAGTAGGGGCAGTGCCTTGTTACTACCAGATGGGAGCAGAAGTCCAGGTTCCCTTCAGCCTCCAATGACACCTGTGCATTGAGGGCTCCTCCTTACTGCTGAGCAGGAGTGAGAGTGCCAGCTCCCCACATGGTCTCCGTTGACACTGTTGTCAGAGAAGCTTCATTACCACTGGGCTACAGTAAAAGTCCTGGCTCTGCCCTAGTCCTGCTTTGCTACCTCCCAATGGGAAGAGGAGGGGAGCCGTGTAACTGCTGGGTGTTGTGCAAATCTTTGTTTCCCACTTGATCTCCATTGGCACCACAGAGGCTGGCCTCATTACCTGCTAGCAGGTGTGAAGTCCCACATTCCTTCTTGGCCTTCCCTGACATCACCTCTTTGGGGGTAATATTGGGGTACCTCTGTACAGCCTCATGATAGTAGAAGTCTAGGCTCCCCACTAGGCTCCCATGGCCTTTGATGACATGGGTGAGGATAAGGGCCATAATTTTTTTCCATGGTTTTTCGCTGGAGTAGAGCAGTTACTGTCTGCTCCCTATCTTCCTAGGCTGCCCCTGTCCAGGACTTTGTTGGGATTTTTTTTTTTTTTTTTTTGGTCTGCACCCATTATTATTTCCAGGTTGCCAAGTCTGGGATATATGAAGTCAAAAGAAAACTCAAGAGAACCCATCATCATGTTGCCCAGAGGTCCTTAACCCGTCTGCCTTCTTCACTCAGTGTTTCTGCATCTTCTTGTGTTTGCTTTATATGTAATGTTCAGGGACTTTAGCTCTACTTTGAAAGGAGACTAGAGATGAGTACATCTATTCATCTTCCCAGAAGTGGAAGAACCAATTTTGCCCACTTTAAAAATGAGTTTGTCTTAGTATTGTGTTGTAAGTGTTCTTAAAATTTTCTGGATAAGTGTCCTTTTTTATTTTTTTTTCAATTTTTTATTGCCAATTTTTTCTTTCAACCTATGGCTTGCTTTCTAGTTTTCTTAAGAGGATCTTTTGAAGAGTGAATGGTTTTAATTATGATGAATTTGAATATATGATTTTATATTGTTTTTATGTCATATTTAAGAAATTTTCCCAAAGTAGCTAAGATTTCCTTTCAGGTTTTCTTCCAGAAGTTTTATCATTGTAGGTTTTACATTTAGGTATATAATCCATTTTGTGTTATAATCCATTTTTTGTATTTGCATATGGTGTGAGGTAAAATTCAAGGGTCTTCATTACCCTATAAGGATATTCAGTTCCTCCAGCACAATTTGTGAGAAATTAAATGGCCATATATATGTGGGTCTGTCTGGACTCTGTTCTGTTACACTATTCTTTACATGGTCTTCAGGTCAGTACCACACCATTTTGATTCCTGAATCTTTATAGTAAGTCTAGAATTCAAGTAATTAAATCCTCTCGCTTTGTTCTTTACCTTCAAAACAATTTTTGTTATTTTAAGTCCTTTGCATTTTGACATAAGCTTTTTTCTCCCATTTTTCAGTTTTATTAGATAGAATTGTTACAATTTGACTGCACATATACAATATATTGCATGCAAATACATATACACAATATACTGCACATATTTTTTAAATTTACATATATGTACTGTTCATTGTTTCTAAGAATGTTTAGAGCTTTAGCTTTTTTTATTATTGAAATATAGTCAGTTTACAATGTTGTGTCAATTTCTGGTGTACAGCACAATGCTCAGTCATACATGAACTACATAGATTTGTTTTCATATTCTTTTTCTCTGCAGGTTACTACAAGGTATTGAATATAGTTCCCTGTGCTAAACAGTATGAACTTGTTGTTTATCTATTATATATGTATTAATTAGTATCTACAAAACTCAAACTCCCAATTTATTCCTTCCCACCTCCTTCCCCACCCCCAGTAACCATAAGTTTGTTTTCTATGTCTGTGAGTCTGTTTCTGTTTTGTAAATGTTTGTCTTTTTTTTTTTTTAGATTCCATATTTAAATGATATCATATGGTATTTTACTGGTTTGATAATTTTCTTTTGTATTAGCTTGGTTTCTTTTTGGTTTTTGTGACTCTGTTATATGCTTTTGATTTGTGGTTACTTTGTTTTTCAAGTATATTAGCCCCTTACTATATCTGTTTGCTTTAGACTGGTAGTCATGTAGGCTCAAAAACATTCTGGGGAAAAAAAGGAGAAAAAAGAAAAAAAAAAAGTGAGAGGAAAAACAATCTATATTTTCTTGTTCCCCTTTACCACCTTTTAGGATTTTGATGTCTTTTTTTTTTTTTTTTTTTACATCTTCATGTTTATTCTCTTGGAACTCATTGTAGTTATCACATTTCCAATTATATTTTTCTCGTTTCTATGTCTTCCTGCTTCTTTTCTATTTAGAGTGGACCTTTCAACACTTCTTTTAGCATAGGTTTAGTATTGCTGAATTCTTTTAGTTTTTGCTTCTGTGGAATTCTTTATCGCTCCTTCTACTCTAAAGGATAGTCTTGCTGGATAGAGTATCCTAGGTTGCAGCTTTTTCTCATTCAAGACTGAATATATCTTGCCAATTTCTTCTGGCCTGCAGTGTTTGTGTAGAGAAATCAGCTGAAAGCCTTATGGGGGTTCCCCTGTAGCTAACTCTGTTTTCTCTTGCTGCCTTTAGAATCATTTCTTTATCTTTAACTTTGGCCATCTTAATTATAATATGTCTTGGTGTAGGTCTATAAGGGTTCCTCTTGTTTGGGACCCTCTGTGCTTCCTGTGCTTGGATATCTATTTCCTTCTTTAAGCTTGGAAAGTTTTCAGTCATGATTTCTTCAAATACCTTTTCAGTTCTCTTTTCTCTTTCTTCTCCTTCTTGGACTCCTATTATGCATAGGTTGGCACACTTTATATTATCCCATAGGTCCCTCATATTGCTTCGTTGTTTTTCCTTGCTTTTCTGTCCACTGTTGTGATTGGGTGACTTCTGTTATCCTGTCTTCTAAATTACTTATTCTTTCCTCTGCATTATCTGGTCTCCTTTTGACTGCCTTTAGTTTGGCTATTGTCTCAGCCATTAAGTTTTTCATTTTTAACTGGCTCCTCTTTATAGTTTCTAGTCCCTTTTTAAAGTATTCTCTGATGCTGTTTACAGTCTCTATTATTTCCTTCAGTAGTCTTATTATCTCTCTTTTGAAGTCATGATCTAGTAGATTGTAGAGGTCAATCTCATTGTTCATTCTTCCAGAGGATTGCTCTCGTTCCTTTAATTGGGAGTGGTTGTTCTGCATCTTCATTTCACTTATATTTCTCAGCTCTATGATTTAGGAGTATCAGTAATCTACTGTGGTCTTGAAGGACTGGTTTTTGTTTGTTTGTTTTTATTTAAAGTGGGACCTTTCTTGTGTAGACTGTTCATCTAATAGCTTTGTTGCAGTGGCTGTTCTTAGAATGGATGGTTGCCATGTCTTTCCTCCGTGTGTGGGCTGTTATCCTTTTGATTGGGAGTGTGGCTGGTGGTGTGATCAGAGCCTGCCCTGATTGTTGTTGTTGAGTGGGGCCTTCTTTTTTGTTCTGTGGTTGTCACAGCCCTGACAGGTGCCAGATCTGCTCCCTTGTTGCCAGAAAAGAGGCTTCTAGACCCATTTCTGAGCTGTGGTGTGTGGTAGGCAGGGTTGGAGTGCTTCAGCTGGGAAGAAGAGTTGCTGAGTGTACCTCCACAGGAGATGTCCACTGGGAAGTGTTCTCATAACTAACTAGTTTAAAACTAGGTCCAATGACAGGAATAAGTAAGACGTCCTGAAGCTCTGGATGTTGAAGAACAGGAAAACTTAATCCATTAAACTGCTTCTGAAGTTCATCAAATAACAGATTTTTCACACACTGTACTGAGGCTAGATGGGTATTTAGTTTGACAGGTGTGAATGATGGAGGGTGTGACAAGCAACTTAGAGTTTCAAACTTCATTTCCGCTTCTTGTTTACCTAAAGGAGATAAAACGTCACAGAGAAAAAAATGCATGAGAAGCGATCTGTTGTGTACTGGAAACCACACTGGTATCAATTCAGTCAACCTCAGCCTGAAGGCCACACTTCCAAACAGTCGGTCCCTCTTTCACAGCAGAAAGCCCTAGAGCTTTAGCTTTTTAAACTTACATAGTTACCAAAGGAATAAAGCTAACCATAAAATAAGAATTAATTCAAAAAGATACATATACTTAGCTATTAACAGTAGCATTATCTATAATTGCCAAGATACAGAAGCATCCTAAGTGCACATCAATAGATGAATGGATAAAGAAGATGAAGCATATATATATATGTAATGGAATGCAACTCACCCATAAGAAAGAAGGATATTTTGCTATTTGCAGCCCTTCATTCCCTTTTTTTTCCCACTTCAAAACTAGAATTTTATAACTGGTGTAAACATTTCCATTGCATCAAAATGAACAAAATACCTAGAAATAAACTTAACCAAAGAGGTTACCTATACTCTGAAAACTATAAAACACTGATGAAGGAAATGGAAGATGATACAAAGAAATGGAAAGATATCTTGTGCTCTTGGATTAGAAGAATCAACACTATCAAAATGGCTGTACTACCCAAAGCAATCCACAGATCCAATGCAACCCCTATCAAAATACTCACAGCATTTTTCACAGAACTAGAACAAACAATTCCAAAATTTATGTAAACCATAAAAGACCCCAAACTACCAAAGCAATCTTTTGTAGGTCTTTTTTCTCTCTCTCTCTCCTTTTGTTCTCTTTTCTTATGGTTTGATGACTAGAGAAGGTTCTTTAACATTTGTTGTAAAGCTGGTTTGTTGGTGCTGAAATCTTTCAGCTTTTGTTTATCTGTGAAGCTTTTGATTTCTCCATCAAGTCTGAAGGAAAGCCTTGCTGGATAGAGTATTCTTGGTTATAAGTTTTCCCCTTTCATCACTTTAAATACATCATGTCTCTCCCTTCTGGTCTGTAGAGTTTCTGATGAAAAATGAGCTGATAACCTTATGGGAGCTCCCTTGTATGTTATTTGTTCCTTTTCTCTTTCTAATTTTAATATTTTCTCTTTATCTTTAATTTTTGCCAATTTGATGGCTATGTGCCTTGGTGTGTTCCTCTTTGGGTTGATCCTGTGTAGAACTCTCTGTGCTTCATGGACTTGGGCGACTGTTTCCTTTCCCAAGTTGGGGAAGTTTTCAGTTATTATCTCTCCAAAAATTTTTCTCAGGTTCTTTCTCTCTTTCTTCTCTTTCTGGGACCCCTATAATGCAAATATTAGTGCACTTCATGTTGTCCCAGAGTTCTCTTAAACTACCCTCATTTCTTATCATTCTTTTTTCTGTTCTGCAGTAGTGATTTCCACTAATCTGTCTTCTAGCTCATTGATCCATTCTTCTGCCTCATTTAGACTATTCTTGGTACCTTCCAGTGTGTTATTCATTTCAATGATTTTATTCTTCAACTCTGTTTGGATATTTTTTACATTTTCCATCTCTGCTGAAAACGTCATTCTGTGCATCTATACTTCTCTTGAGTTCTCTGAACATCTTTGCCATCGTTACTTTAAATTCTTTCTCAGATAAATTGCCTTTCTCCCCATCTCTTATTTTCTCTTTTGGGATTTTATCTTGTACCTTGGCCTGGGAGATAGTCCTCTGCCACCTCATTTGTTTATCTTTCTATTTGCATTTTTAGGTAGGTTAGTTATGTATCTTGACCTTGGAGAGGTGGCCTTCTGTGCGAGATGTCTTATGCATCCCGGCAGTACACTCGTCTCTTGTCACCCAAGGGCCAGGGTCCAGCTGGTCCTAATGTAGAGTGTGGGCTGTGTTTGTGGATTCCTTCTACAGGATTTGGGATTTTTTTTTTTTTCTTATTTCTAGTATCTGCCCCTGGTGGATGAGGCTGGATTAGAGGCTTATGCAAGTTTCCTGGCAGGAGGAGCTGGTGCCTGCCCACCACTGGGTGAAGCTTGGTCCTGAACCTCTGGTGGGTAGGGCCATGTCTAGGGGCCTTTGTGACTTAGGAAGGCTGCTGCTGGGTGGGGCTGTGTTCCCACCTGTATGTTGTTTGGCCTGAGGCTTCAGGCCACCTGTTGTTTGGGTGGGGCTAGGTCATGGTGCTAATGATCCAGTCAAGACGTCAGCCTCCAAGAAAGCTCATGTAGATTAACACTTCTGGAATGTCCACCACCAGCTCTCATGTCCCCTGGGTGAGCCATAATCATCCCCTATGTCCCCAGGAGACCTTCCAAAACCAGCAGGCAGGCCTGGCCCAGGTTCCTATGAAATCACTGCCTCTGCCCTTGGACCTGGCACATGTGAGGTTCCGTGGATGCTTCCCAAGAGAATGAACTCTCTGTTTCCCCCAGTCCCATGGGGCCCCTGGATTTAAGCCCCACTGGCCTTCAAAACCAGATATCCTGGGGTCTCTTCCTCCCAGTGCCAGAGCCCAGGGCTGGGGAGCCTGATGTGGGGCTTAGAACTCTCACTTCTGTGGGAGGGCCTCTGTGACTTAATTATTTTTCAGCCTGTGGGTCAGCCACTTGGGAGGTATGGGGCCCAATTTTATGGCGAGCACGCCCCTCCTACCATCCTACTGTGGTTCCCTCTTTATGTTTCCAGTTGAAGATGATCTTCTTTGCTAGGTTCTAGTCTTTTTTTCGATGGTTGTCTAGCAATCAGTTGTGGTTTCATTGTAGTCATGAGGAGAGATGAGCTCGTGGTCCTACCACTCCACCATCTTGACCAGAATTTGACATAAGATTTTTTTAACTTTTAAAAATATTTTTTATCCTGATTATATATGTGTAGCACAAAATTTGCCATTCAACCATTTTTAAGTGCACAATTCAGTGTCATTGATTATAGTGTAATGTTATACAAACATTACCACTACCTATTAAATCAGTTTGTCTGTTTCCACAAATAATGTCTGTGGATTTTGCCTGTGATTATGTTGAATCTACAGATCAATTTGGGAAGAATTGATGTCCTAATAACATTGAGTCAACTCTTCCAGTGTATGAGCATAGTATATCATTCTATTTATTTCTGTCAGCAATGTTTTGTAATTTTCAGTGCACAGGTTTTGCACATCCTTTGTTAATTTTGTCATTCCATTTTTTCATATATTTTGATATTGTAAATGGTATTATTTTTAAATTTTATTTTTGACTGTTTATTATAAAAATATGGAAATACAATTGATTTTTCTATACTAATCTTGTACCCTGCAACTTTGCAAGTTTGCTAAACTCACTTATTTGCTCTAATTGTTTTCTTGGTAGATTCCTTAGAATTGCCTGCAGAAATGATCATGCCATTTGTCAACAACAGCTTATCTCTTCTTTTTCCAACTGGATGCCTTTTCCTTCTTTCTTTCTTTCTTTCTTTCTTTCTTTTTTTTTTTTTTTTTTTTCTTTCACCTTCTTGTGCTGGCTAAGGCCTCCAACAATGTGTCTGATAGAAGTGATGAGAGAGGACATCTTTCTTTAATTCCTTATTTGGGGAAGAAAGTATTCAGTCTTTCACTATTAAGTCTGATATTAATTATATGGAGGGTTTTTTTTTTTGTAGCTGTCCTTTATAATATAGAGAAATGTCCTTTATTACAGTATTGCTGGGATTTTTTTAAATTGTAACTAGATAATGGGTTCTGTCAAGTGATTTTTATACATTTATCAAAATAATTATGTATTTTTTTAGTCCATTATTATATCAGACATTGTTTATTTTCATTGTTTAGTTCAATGAGCTTTGCATTCCTGGCATAAGAATGTATTTATTTTTGAAACAGATACAGAAGCTATCCTTTGCAGGGAGGAGATTAGATGAGAAAAGCCACCCTTCAAATGAGATCTTCCTTTTTCAAATAGGATGATGCTATCCAGGAGTGACAGAAGAGAATCAGCAGCACTTAAACAATCGCTGCAAACTGAACACCATTTCTTTAATAGGCAGCAGAGGCCAGGTAATGATTAGAAATATGTGAAATAATATTTGATGGAAGTCAATTAATCACTGGATTCTCTAGGACCAAAACAGACGAGCAACTCTCTGGCCCTGCTTGCTCTGTATCATTAATCATGCTGTGGGTCTGGCAAACAAGAATTACTTGAGTCACTATGAAAAGAATCACAGCCTAGGCCTGAATCAATTCATAGACCCAGAGCCCCTGGAATAAAGGGGAAACCAGGAAACGGTGAGTATGAATATTGGAATAACACAAATGTGTACTGGAAATCTCCTTCCTTGCTATGACCAATGGGACTAGAGGCCAGTGTAACTGATCATTAAGGACATGAAAACAGTAGGACCACTCAGAAATTACTGGACTTCAGCTGTGAGCCAGTGCTACTTCCTGGAGACTCAGAATATACTATGATGAGAGTGCAGACTTACGTAATTTTCTTCCCATCTCTGTACCTTAAGACTCTGTTAATTTAGAGATTTTAGAGAAGGCTAAAGAGAAAAAGGCTTCTCCCTGAGGGTTTCAACAATGTTTACATTAAAAGAAAAGTTGAAAATTCCACATGATTAGTTTAAACTCTTTGTGTCACTGGACAAATGACCAAAAAACAGTTGTGTTGGTTAAGGTGATTGACTCTAACTGTCAAGAGGAAATGAGAGGGCTGCTGCACAGTGGGAATAAGAAGGAATATTTCTAGAACCAAGGGCTCTTTGAAGGAAACTCCTGACAACACTCCACTATGAATAGTCTTGGTGGGAATGTAAATCCAGATACACAGAGAGGTTCCATCATCCTTCCTCCTGTCTCCACAACAGCTGCCAATGGGTGTACACATGGACTAAGCCTAACTAATCAAAAATCTCTCCCTCATTTCCTCTCCTCTTCCCTCCCTCTCATCTTTTACTGGGAAGATACTTGCATGAAAGAAAAATTATTGGAGCTCAGTCATTCTAGCTGTGCTATCCAGCAGAGGAAACCACTAGCTGTCCACTAATATTCATGTGACCTTCTTCCATAGAAATGAAGTTGACTATAGGACGTAAGCAACCCAGCTAGCAGCCATCTTTCCCAGCTCCCATGGTACCAAGTGACTAAGCTCTCAGAAATAGAATGAGCAGAACAATTCCTGCTCCACGTATTAAGAAAAAAAAGCTCCAACCCTGAACTGTTCTTTCTCTCTCCCTGATGACTGGAATGGCAGTGAGCAGAGGGACTTTAGAAGCCATATGTTTAAAACAGAAGTGCTATCATGAGTCTGGATCCCTGATATTTGCATAGAACAAAGCTTCACCAACAGTGGACAACACATCTTGGACTGTTAGGTGAAGAAAGAAAAAAATGTATTTCTTCTTACAGCCACTGAATTGGAAGGTCTCTGTTACAATCTTGGTACATACTCTAATGGTCAATTAATTTGTCTTGATCTCAGTCTGATGTCCGGTCTTTCTGTCAATTCAGTGATCTCTATAATGAATATAGTAATTATAATTTTAAATATTCGGGGGAAATAAATACTGAAATCTGTCTCTAGCCATTGCATTAGCTGAAAAGAAATTAGTTGACAGTCCCCTGAAAGCAATACTCTCTTAAAAGGGATGCAAGTTATGGCAGAGACCCCAAGCTGTTGCTAGTGTCTGTTCTCCAGTTCTCCCATAATAGTTCACCCACTTTTAACTGATCACATGGCTATCCAGCTTCCCTTGCAGCTAGATATGGCCATAGGGATAGGTTCTTGCCAATGGGATGTAAATAAAAGTGACAGCGCAGCTTTCAGATTGGGCTCTTAAAAGGTAGGGGAATGCCCTCCCCTTACTCTGTCTGGAACGCAGGAATGATACGTGACGTTCTGTACTAGAAGATGAGAGTAACACAGTAGAGACAGAAGGAAAATAATATAGAAACAGCCTGGGTCCCTGACACCATAGACTGCTTTGAGAGAGACAAAAACTTCTCTCATTTAAAAACTTTTTTTTGGAGGGGGGAATCTCATTAGACCAGCCAAAGCAATGTCCTAACTGATGCATAAGTTATATTCTCAAAGTACACCTGAGACATTGAAGGGAAACTAAGATGTGTGGATTGGAAGTCAGTAGGGCTCTGGCTTCAACGGAACTTCTAGCTTGCTAAGTAACTTGAGCAAGTCAGACCCTTTCTTGGGGTCTCATTTTCTCCACCTAAACATGCAGCCCCTAACAAGATGAACAGCTGATGAATAAGACGAGAACATGTCATGCAAACACAACACAAAAAAAGAAAAGGAATAGCAAAATCAGGTCCTGCCATAGGGGAAAAAATCCTTGGAAAACAACAAAAACAAAAAGCACACCATGAGTATTACAGGGGCCACTCCATGCCCTTTCTTTTTTCTTTTTTCGCTTTGATGTTATTCTCTTAGACATTGGTGTTTTTAAATAAATGTTACAGATTCAGTGCCAAAATCCCATCTGCCTCCTCCCGCTGAGAAGTCATAATGCCATGTTTATGACACCAGTCTCTGTTTCCATGGGGATGATTGTGTCACTGTAATTCCAGCATTATGATTTCTGGGTATGTTTGAGAAGATGAGTGAAGGCAATGAAAAATCTTCGAATATACACATTTGCTGTTATTCTGATAACTCACAGCTACAGGAATGATAATCCTGAAAATAATCTGAAAATAGAGGAGGAACCAGACAGACACCCACGAAAGGATGACATCAGTTTCTTGACTGCTGAAAAGGCCACTTAACCCCTCAGCCCTTCTTCCTTGAAGGTTTTGGTCAGCTTCATTTTTAATTTTTTGTGTAAGTTTTTAATATAATAATTTGCATGAGGCAACTGTCAAGCTTTTATGTGCTCCATCTCATTGCTTAAATCTTCCGTCTGAGTGGGGACTGCATTAAGCTCGTGCTGAATAATGCCTTCTATTATTTAAATCCATTATTTAAATTCAATTTTGCCAAGAAGCTATCACTCCTACTCCATCTGCAAATATGGAAACTTAAATGTAGAGGTTCCTCCTGAAATTTTCCACAGAGAAAAAACATGTCATCCACTTAAATGCATGCTTTGAGCGCTGCAAATCCTTTGTGCAAACAACCTTACACAACTATTTCTTTTTAATACCAAAATTAGGGTTTTAAAAAATTTGCTGATTGTAAAAGTAATTCTTTTACTGTAGAAAATACCAAACACTGAAAAATCTAAAGTATAAAGCAGTGTCTACTCAAAGTTGCTATGCTCCGAAGAAACATTGCTTCACCCCTATATTATTCTAGATTTTTAAATATAAAGAAACACCAGTGTTTACATAAATTGAATCATATAATACTGTAGCCGACTGTATTTTTTAAAGACGACCGCTATAATATCCCCACGCTGTATGCTCTTCTGCAAGTATCCTTGCCACTCTTTCATGAGGAAACGTTATTTCTCCACCCCTGGAATCTGAGCAGGACTTTGGATGTCTTCAGTCAGTAGATTATGACTGCCAGAATGTTATAATAGCTCTGTGCATAGCCCTTATATGGCCTGGCAACTTCCACTTCCCACTTCTTGGAAACTGGCCACCATGTAACAAGTAGGGCAAAAGCTGAGGCCATTGTGCTGTGAGGAAGCCCAGGAAGTCCTGGAAGATGAGGTTCCATGCTGAGAGGTGAAGAAGCCAGTGCTCACCAAGGCACCAGACGTGTGAATGAAGATGAGATGCATCCTCCCAGCTGATCCAGCTGAATACACGCAGGTGGGTCAAGGACAAACCACCCAGCTAAGCCCTTCTTGATTTCTGATCTACAAAATCAGAGGAAATCACTGGGTGTTTTTTTTTTTGTTTTTTTTTTTTAATGATTACCAAAAAATTTTTAATGAAATGGAAAAATGCTAATTACAAGATAGTAAGTGAAAAAGCTGAAGTATGTAAAGTGGGATTTTAGTCTTTGTTTTACAAAAAAACCAAAGTGAACTATCATACATCCTTTTCTGCATCATGCATTCCTTATTCAATAAGTGGTGAATTAAGTCACTTACTATAGCTCTAATTCACTCATTTTACTGATTGCTCAGTGTAGTAGAATTTTTTTAATCAGTCCCCTCTTGACCAGCATCCTCTTTGATCTGACTTTGTGCCATTAGAAACAAGGCTACAATAACACGTTAGTGTCCATGTCCATTAATACATCTGCTTTTATTTTTCTATTGGTAGCCTTGGGGGACGCCTGGTAAGGTTAAACGATATACGTGTTTTTATTTTTAATAAATACTGCTGAAGTACTTATGCCAAAGGCTTTAACACTACACGTTTTCGCCAGGAAAATGAGTATCATTTTCTTTAAATCCCCACAAGTATTAGGTGTGTAGCTCTTGAATGTAAACTCGTGGCTCTTTAAATTTACATTTATTTTCCTGGCTGCCAGTCAATTTTAGCATATCTTCATGTATCTAACCATTTAAATTTGCTCCTCTGTGACTTCTCTTTAATTATTTAACAGTGTTGTATTTTTCTCATCAATTTGGAGAAGTACTTTGAATAATACGGACAAATTACCCTTTGTCTGTCATTTGTATTACACTGTTTTTTTCCCTGATCTATTTTGTCCATTGATTTAATTGCTTCTAAAATCACACAAAAGTTGTTGTAATTTCTTTTACAACCTCTAATTTTCTGGTTTTAATTAAGAAGTTCTTCCTGACCCCTCAGTTGCAAGATTTTTTTTGCATGAGTATATTTTTGTTGTTGTTGTTTGTTTTTGTTTTTTTATATTTGAGCGTGTAAATCATGGGGAACCTATTTTGCTTTTTTTCTTTTCTGATTTTTCAAAGTGAAGGTATTATTTACAGAAAATAAAATACACTTGTTTTACATGCGCAGTTTGATGAATTGTGGTAATTATATATAATAAAGTAATTGCAATCAAGGTATAGAACAGGTCCATCATCATAAAAAGGTTTTTTGTGTCCCCTTCTACCCCTGCCCACAGCTGCAGGCAACCGCTGATCTGCTGCCTATTACTGTAGTTCTGCATTTTTCTAGAACTGTTTTGTAAATGGAATCACTCACTACAGGCTTTTGTTCTTGACTTCTTTCACTTAGCATACTGTTACTGTGACTCACCCATGATGTTGCTTGCATTTGTCCTTTGTTACATCTCACTGCAGGGTAGAATTCCACAGTACAGATAAACCACAATTTGTTTATCCACTCACCAGTTTTCTTCTATTGGAGACTGTCCCACTGTAAACATTTGCATATATGGTTTTGTGAGTGTAAGTTTTTCTTTCTCTTTGGTAAATATCTAGGAATAGAACTTCTAGGTCATATGGGACGTGTGTGTCATACAGTTAAAGATACTACCAGACCTTTCCAAAGTGACTGTACCATTTTGCATTTTGACCAGCAATGGATGAGACTTACAGTTGCTCTGTTATCCTTACCAGCACTTGGTACGGTCAGGATTTTTCAGTTCACTCATTCTAGTAGGCATGTCACTGTGGTTTTTATTTGGCTTTTCTCTGATGACTAGTGATGTTGAGAATCTTTTCATATGCTTTTTGGCCTTTCATATACCTTTGCCAGTAAAATATCTGTTCACAAATTTGGTCTACGTTTTAGAAAGACTTTCTGCCCAGTTTTTATTGGGATGTTTGATTTCTTACTCTTGAGAGTAAGAGTTCTTTATATTCTAGAAAGTCCTTTTTCTGATGTATGTATTGCAAAAAAAAATTTCTCCCAATCTATAGCTTGCATTTTTACTTTCTTAACCATGTTTCTTAAAATCCAAAGGTTTTCATCTAAATGAAGTCCATTTTATCATTTGTTTGCATTTATATTTACGCTGCCTATATCCTGTTTAAGAAATCTTAGGGTTAACCGAAGGTCACAAAGATTTTATTCTATGTCTTCTTCCAGAAGTTTTAGAGTTTAGTTCCTACATTTAGGTCTCTGATCCACTTTTAATTAATCTTTTATAGTGTTAGGTAAAGGTATAAGCTTTTTTTTTTTTTTTTTTTTGCATACAAATACGCAATTGCTCCAGCACCATTTCTGAAATGACCATCCTTTCTCCATTGATTTGTCTTGGCACTTGATTGACCATTTAAGTGTGGATATATTTCTTGTCTCTATGACTATCCTTATGCTAATTTTGATTGCTATAGATTTTTTCAAAAAAATTTTGGGTATTCTATGTCCATTGCCTTTTTATATAAATTTTTCAATTTGCTTGTTATATCAAAAAGCTGATTGCTTTTCATCTTCTCAGACCCTGTAGCATCCCAGATGCAGGGCCCAGACTGAAGGGATATGGCTACTGAGGGACTCAGAGTAACTCTTCCCTCGTCTGTTCCCTAACAGAGTTGCCTTCTTTCCTGAAACTAACATAGTGGACAAAATATATTAAAGAAAGTTTCTCAAGACATTGAACATCAACTAAAGAAGGACAGTGGTCTCTGAGAGATGAGAAATGAAGGAGCTGGGCCCTAAACTCACCCTAACAATGGCCTCGAGAGAGTTCCTAGTCGGTAGCCCAGGGCAGGGCAACCCAAGTAGTCTCCCTAAGCTGAAGAGTAGAGCTGGGACCCAGGGTGGGGAGAAGGCAACTAGAATCAGAAGAACAGAGTGTTGAAGAGGAGAGAGTGAGCTATGAGGGAAGAGAACTCCAGAGATCTACGAGTCCCAGAACTCTTCAACACACGTGTCTGAGAAAACTATCAAAAGGGTTAGAAAGGATAGTCTTCGAGGAGTACCAAGGGCCAGCATAGTGCCTGTTTGCACCATCTGGAGTGAAAAAATCCTCATAATTGTAGGAATTAGTGAAATACCAAAAAGAGTTTGCCTCAGTGGTGGAAAAAAATTTTACCCTAGACTAAATATTGCTTTGTTCCCTGCTAGCAAATCAAGACCAAAAGGATCAAATTGTTTCCAAGTAACTTAACTACATCCCAAAATGAAGCTCACGTATATTTAAATAAGCATAGCTTAAATAATAATGTACACAAGGAAAATTTCACAAAGCCTAGAATACATTCAAAAGTTAAGAAGCATGAAAAGAAATAGAAAAAAATACAGCCCATAAAGAGGAAAAAAGTCAGTCAGTCAAACTGACCCAGAAATGACACCGATGAGGGAGTTAGGAGACATGGATATTCAAACAGTCATTATAACTGCACTCCGGATGTTCAAGTTAGAGGAAGATTGAGCATGATAAGTAGGGACATGAAAGACATTTTAAACAACAAAAAATCAGACTTGTTTTTCTTTTTTTCAATCCTCTTTCTGTTTCTCACCTTGGATAATATTTATCGCTCTATCTTCATATGCACTTACATTTTCTTCTTTCATATCCATTTAGATTTTAAGTCCATCCAATGAATTTTTAATTTCAGACATTGTATTTTTATTTCTAGAATTTCAGTTTGCTTCCTTTTTACTGTTTCTATTTCTTCTGCAGAGATTTCCTTTTCCATGCTGAAATTTTCATTAATTGAAAATATGTTTTATTTCACTTCATTGAGGATAGTTGTAATAGTTATTTAAATAACCTTGTCTATTAGTTGCAATAGCCGATTCATCTTGAGGGAGGTCACACTTGATTAACTTTTTTCCTCTTGAGAATATGTTCCATTTTCTTAGTTCTTTGTGTGTTAGACAATTTGGGATTATATCCTGGACATTTTGAATATTAAATTGTGAAAATTCTGGATTCTGTTATTTTTCTTGTATGAGTGTTTTTAGCAGAAAATGTTTTTGCCTGGCTTAAACTTCAAACTCTGTCTTTGAGCAGTGTTTCTAGTCTCAGGTCAGACCTTTTGTCTTTAGCTGAGCGGCTTTGAGTCTTCTGCATATGCATAGTTTGAGAGTCAGAATGTGGGTGCACACCACCCTCCCCTCCAACTCTCTCCAGTGTTCACAGTATTTCAGCTTCAGTTTTCTGGCTCCCTTACAGCTGCTGTGGGCACTACCATGTGAAGCCACAAAGAGGAACTTGTCAGGCTTCTTGTCCCCCTCCTCCAAGTGTGAACCTCCCACTAGAATCTGTCTGCTTCACTTCACTCGCCCATACTTTCAGGTAATTACTTTTTGTATTGGGTCCAGGTTTTATCACTGTTTTTTGAAATGGGAGGACAGGGGCAGGCAGGTTACACAGTGTGGCCTTAGTTCATCATAGCTGGACTCCTGGGAAAGTCCAGAAGAGACTTATCTTTGGATGTGGTGTCAGATGAAAGTCAGTTTACCTGGCTGGCTAATTGTTCTAGCACATGTATTAAATAACCCATTTTTTCCCATAGAAGTAACCATTTTTGTCATATGTTAAATTCTCAAGCATTGGCACTTATTTTGAAATCTCTTTTCTACACCCTTGATCTGTCTCTTCCCACGCAACTATCACACTGGTTTAAATACAGTGATGGTGGCATAATCTTAAAAAGCAAATTCTCCGTCATTATAATTCTTCATGGTTTTCTAGGTTATTCCTAGGCATTTATTCTTTAATATATATCTAGGGTTTTTCATCCAGATTTTTAAAAAATATTTGTATTACTAATTTGAATTGCATGAGGTTTATATATTCTTTTGGGGTGAACTGACACTAACCATAAATTATTTTATTCCAGAGCAAGTTTTAAAGGGAGATCTTTCTGTTATCAGTGAGATTTTGTAATTATCTTCAAATAGGTCTTGTGCCTTTCTTTTAAATTTATTCTAAACACCGTATAACTTGTCATTTATAACCAAAGTCATATAACAACACCATTTATAACCAACATTTCTATGTACTGATTTCTAGAGTAATGTGATTCATTATTATATTATTTATATCCAGCCACCTTACCAAATTCTGATAACTTCTTAAAAAGCAAATTTTAAAACCCACAAAAACATAACCTTTTGATTTTCCATTTATAGATGCCATTAGTAAAAAGCATTGTTGTTCTTTTCCCCCAATGTGTCTGACAGTTTTATTTTATGCTTTATATTGTTGTAGATTTTAGAGACGCAGTACTAAATACTAGCCATATTGGGTATCCCTACCTACTGTCAGAGCAAATGGAATCAGATTATTTGCTGTTTAAGTTCACTTTTGCTGTGATAATACTGATCATGATTTATAGTCACAACTCAAGTAGTTTCCTTTTATTGCTATTTTATTCACAATTTAAATAGCTACTGAATTTTATCAAATATCTTTTCTGTATCTCTTGCTATAATATGGCTAACTCTTGTGTTATTATAGTGGATTACATTGACAGAATATTGACCTTGCATTCTTGGAATAAATCATATTTAGTCAAATTATTACTTTTGATACAAAAATGCTTAAAAAATTAGCAAATAGAGTTCAGCAATGGTTCTATATTCATGAGCACCATTGGTTGGTAGGATATATTATATGAGAATTACCATCATTAAGTCTTAAAATTATGGTGGTTTCATGAAAATAATCTGGTAGTTTTGCATTGTCCATGACCTGAAATATCTAAATATATTGGAATTATTTCTTTTCTAAAGGTTAAACTCATCTTGACAATGGTGTCCTTACCAATGATAGAACTTGAATAAACTTCTAGTTTTTCCTATGGTCATTAGTTTGTCTGTTTTACAACTTCTGAGTAAAATTTGGTGATGTCTATTTTGCTAGGAATCATCTATTTCCTTTAGATCTGGATGCTATCGAGTTGCATGCAGTATTTTTCTGCAATTTTTAAGTGGTTATAGCCCCTCGCTTGTTCCAAACCTTGCTTATTTTTGTTCTCTGTCATCTTAATTAGGCTTCCAAACGTTTCTGCTTTGTTGGTTTTTTTCCAAAGGAATCAATTTCTGGATTTATTTATCTTTTCTCTTTTTCTGTTTCATTATTTTGAACTTTCTCTCTATTATAATTCTATTACAACAACATCAGAGCATATAAGGATGACATTGATTGATTAACAAAACCCCATAGACTACACCCAGGAATATTGGCAGTGCTGTGCGGCTTTTGGAGCTGATGTTTGGAACCTAAACATGCCACTGCAATTCAAGAGCGATGTGGCGTGCCATCCTCCTGCTGTACTAACAATCCCACAGAAGTTGTCATCTACACTCAGTGTGGCCATGACGCCAGGCGAAAACCAGAAGTCGGTCAGCAGATTGCAATCTACACGAAAGGCAGTGTGCCCCAGTTTGTGGAGCGGTTGCAGGACAACTTAACCATCGTGGCTGGTATTTTCATAGGCATTGCATTCCTACAGATTTGGGGGTTCTGCCTGGCCCAGAATCTGGTGAGTGACATTGAAGCTGTCAAAGCCACCTGGCAGAGTGCCTGTCACAGCTGCTCCAAGACACTGGACAGGCCCAGCCTTCCCGACCATCCGCTGTGCCCAGCTGATACCCAAGCTGCAAGGACCCTGATCACAGAGGCACCCTGTGATCCCACCTGATGGAGCTGCCAAGAACTCACCTTTTGGTGGGGTAAAACGGGGAAATGCTGCTCACTGACAGATTTAAAAAACAAAACAAAACTGGTTACTTTTTCTAACTTCATATGATGAGTGTTTTGATCCTTAATAGTTCTTTCTTCTTTAAAAATTAAGACATTTAAAGCTCTAGATTTTGGAGAGTTCTGTTGTGCTGGGTCGTTCTATTTTGTTTGTGATTTCTTTTCGATTTCTTCTCAAATTCAAGGGTTTTCTAAAAATGCATTTCTTAATTTCCAAGTAATTAAGGCTTTTTAAAACCCTTTCGTTATTTACTTTCAATTTTATTGGATTAATTTTTAAGGTTTTCTTCATGACCAAGTCTAATTTTTAAAACAGGTACATAAACATAGAAAAACCCTGTTTTGTATCTGAAGAATGGGGAAGTTTTATATACAGCTATCAAATCAAGTTTGGGTGTGACCAATTCCACTATATTATTTCTTAAAAAAAAAAAAAATCCTTTCTTAAAGGGGAACTAAAGCGAACTGAGAGAGCACTTAACGGCCAAACTGGGCAACAAAATAAACAAAATGGTGTGGGGTCTTAGCCTAAAATAGAAGCTAGCTTTTTATGAGTCCACATTGATTTAAATAAGTGACTGAATACATAAGTCATTGGAAGAGAATGGACAAATCTCCCATGCAGAATTCCCAATAATTTGTGTAACATTTCAAGGTCATGGAGCAGAGCTCCCACTTACTGAGTGTGGGCTAAGCCTCGTGACTTCTCTCCACACAATATGGAAAGAGGAGGGAAAAGTAACCTTACAGTGGAGACACATGACAAACACTGCTTCATCCAGGTGATCAAGGTTAACATGTGCGTGATAAGTCACTCTCATAGTTTGCCTCCTTGATATGATGTAAGGGGAATGGCATTTTTCTTCGGTGGTGTTTCTCCCCAGTCTGTATCATCGTATGACTCTGTGCCGCAACACTGTAAACTGACTATACTTCAATATAAATAAATACATACACACATAGGATTTTAATAAATTAAAAATTTTTTAAATCATTTTTAGAACTCTGAGATAGGTGATTAAGGTGTCCACTTTTAATTTTTATCAATTCTCCCTTACTTTACTCATCAATTTACTTGCTCTTAGTTTGATACACACGTTTGATGCATCGTTACATAATATTCCCTATTTACCCTCCTCAGTGCTTTTACCCTTCAATCTTACTTTAGTTTTAACAGGGCCATTTTAGGGGGCCCATGACATGTGGTTTCTACATAACCACAGCAAAGTGGGATCTTTAATGCACTTTTACTTATCACCACACACCTTCTTCATAGTCTGTTTCATAGTCACCACCGTTTATAACTTCTACTGCACCTTCACCTCCCAGCTCATAAATATGCTGAGCATTTATTGGAATTCCACCTACAATATCCCTTCTGTTTGAAGAATTTTCGCTATTGTTCTCTCTTATTTCACAATGGCAGTCTATCTATACCCATTTACAGATATTCTGTTGTTCACCTCATTTTTCTGGTTTTTCCCCCACTGAAGTTCTCTATTCTTTTTTTGTGGTCAGTCATTTCCTTAGTATATTCTTAGCTGGAGCGTGTGGGTGATATACTCCAACTTTTGCGTGTAAAGAAATATTTTTAGACCCATTTTTTAAAGTATTCATTACTTCAGAAGTCACAGGAATCTTGAAGGTTATGAACAATTTAAGAAGTCATTAATGGAGTGAGAGAATGATTCAAAGTGTCCTTCTATCCCTTGGCTTCTGCAAAAGGGTAGGAAGACCTATTTCATATCTGGGAAAGGCAGAGACTCTTCTCTGCCATGAGAGACTTAGAAATCACCAAGTGCAGAGGCTGAAATTGGAGGTTGCTGAAATTTACCTGCCTGGAGCAGCCAGAGAGTATTTGATACAAATGTTAGTTTCATGCAATCAGCACAACTGAGAAGGCAGTTTGGCCCACCGGAGAGGGAGTGTTTACGAGGGAACTAGAGCTAAGTCTCCACCCCTGCTGGCTAGGAGAAGGGAGCCAGCCAAGCCGTAGTCTTTTTCCTGCTCTCATTTCAGAGACCTCACCAAGCACGATTTGGTTTTCCAAATGGCCTTCCTTGTAGAAAGAAGCCATGCTTCAGTAAGAACGAATTCTTTTTCCAGTACCAATTAGATTTTTTTAAATGTGTATTTCCAAGGGCCTGATTCCAAGTAAAGGAGGGGAAGGGAAGGGAGGACGGGGAAATGAACCAGGGAGAAGTTTCCCTGTCTGTCTCCATGTGAATCCACAGGAGGAGTTCCCCTGGAGGAATCACACCTAACCTGAGATTATTTGGGAGAAAGTACCGCTTTTAGTCTTTCAGAGAGAATGACAAGTACATATAGATTTAATATAGCCAGAGAAAGATAAATAGACAAGCCTTACAACCCCTGACAAGCTTCACGGAAGACTTTACCCCAGGACAAAGCAGGTGAGTTACTTCAGTATTCCTCCCTACATACTGATGTGCATTCTCTCAGCCTTTTGAGACAACATTCTAGGACCACTGGTCTGGACCAAATGCCTCATGGTAATTATTAGTACAATCACTTTTTTTTCCCCCAGATCTCAAGGAAGAGCCCTAAGGAATATTTTTCATTAGAAAGTAAACTCAACAATTGGCCCTAAGTATATGAAACATCTTGGCCAAGTCAGACGGGTGGGTCCTAGGACCGGGTGGGAGTATTCATATACAGTCTTATATCAGGCACTTCTGTTCCTCTTATCCTCAAATCTGCTCTCACCTCATCATTTGAATATACAACATCTGTGCCATTGTTCGCAATTGCACTATCTCTGATGGGAAGCTATATGACTTGATCTCTTATGCATTATAGTTGTTTCATTAGGATTATCATTTAAAATAAGGAAAAAAAGGCACACTCCAGGGTGCCACACATTAAACATTTTATCTCTTCCCTTTAAAACAATCAGAGCTAAATGTTTTTACAGATAATCCCCGATCTCATTAAAGGGAAGTAAATGCTCACTCTTACGAACACTTTTCAGATTCTTCAACAACCTAGCTTATTAACATTTTCCTCTTCTCTTTTCCCATTTTCACATTTCCTCTTGTTTCCTCACCTTTTGAAATTCAGCTGGAGCATCTCTGTCTTGTGTACCCTTGGCTGTGTTTCCCTGACTTTGCTCCCAGAGCTCATTTCTGTAGGTTATTTACTTAATGCCACCTACCCACACAGTCACATTCAAAACACAAAAGTTTACCTGTAATGGGCTGTCAGGAGTTGATGTCTTTATGTAATTTTCATGCTTTGCTTGTGTTTTGGAAAGGGAAGAAATTGATGAAGCTAGTCGCTGTTGCCCTTGCTTCACCTTCAGGGATGACGATGATGATGATGATGATGATGATGATGATGAAATAGCTGAGTCTGCAATTGGACGGACTCTCCTCCTTTAAAGGGCAGTGATGCCTCATGAGTGAAGGAGTCCAGAGCACTTCCTGTCTACCCTCCTGCCTTTGGGATGGACTGGGGTCATTCTAGTTCCAGAGCATTGGTTCTCGCCCTCTGTGTGGGAGGCTTCAGCTGCATGCTCAGTTGAATAAGTTTACTTAGTGCAGCAGAAGCCTCTCGAGTCATCCTCCAGCCTCCAGGCTGAGCCAGTCCCAACCCCTTCCACAGGAATATGGATTGGGACTGCATAGCACGATCCCTAGCGTGTAAAACGATGTATTGCTGGTGGCCCTGTCTTCCACCTGGTGAGCTGGAGAACAGAGGAAGCCAAGACCTGGAATGAGGAAGATGTGCAGAGAGGAGCCACAGTGGAGCCAAAGAGAGTATCCTCCTTGGTGATGTCCGTGTCCTTGGCTCCCCTGATAGCCTTATAATCAATCCCCCTCACTTGCTTTTCCGCCTTGAACAGCTCCAATAGGCTTCTGATGCAACCAATAGGGTCCTTAGTAATACACATATCTAAGTTTTCTTTTCACCTTTGCCCACGTAACTGCTGGCTTTTGCCTCCCTGGTTTTGCTAAGCATGTACATGTGCATTTGTGTGTTCTATATGAATCTGCCAGTCTCTATGGACAGAAGACACATTTGTCCTAGTCATGAATAAGTGCAGCAAAAAGCAGTTCAAGGGGGAGGGTATAGCTCAAGTGGTAGAGCGCATGCTTAGCATGCACAAGGTCCTGGGTTCAATCCCCAGTACCTCCTCTAAAAATAAATAAATAAATATGCCTAATTACCTCCCCCACCCTCCCCCCAAAAAAAATTTTTTAAAAGGCAGTTGAGCACCTACTTTGGTGAGCCACCTGTACCCCCTTATCATGGGAAGTCACTCAGTACCAGTCCGTGTGGGAATGCAGATTTGGTGTTGGAGGATCACTTTTTTCACAATAAATAAGAAATACGACTTTTTATGAGAAATCTCTTGATTTTGAAATGTTGACTCAATTTGCATTTAAATATGAAAGAGACCAACCAAAAAAAAAAAACCAAAACCAAACAAAACACAAAAACAGACCAGACTGTGGGCTGCTTGAGATCTCTGCTGAAGGTCCTTGCTATTCAGTGTGGTCTGAAAACCAGCAGCACTGGCATCACCCAGGATTTACTCAGAATGCAGAATCCCAGGCTCACCCCAAACCTGTCAAAGCGGAATCTGCATCTTAACGAGGTCTGCTGGTCATTGGTCTGCACACTGAAGACGAAGAAATCATGGTTTAATTCCCTTGTTCATACACTGGGCTGCATCTTGAAATTACGAGAGGAGCTTTAAAAAGTACTGATATCTGGGTCCCACTCCCAGAGGTTTTGTTTTAATTAGTTTGGAGTGCAGCCTGGGCATTTTTTAAGCTCCCTCGTTTACTTTAACCTGCAGCAAATGTCAGGACCTGCTTGTCTACCCCAGGATCCCCCCACTTCCTATCACCTCCTGATAACACACCCAGCTGTACACCCAGCCCTTGGCCTGTGAGTTGGCAGCCCCTGATCTGGAGTCTCAAGACTTTCACAGGAGATGCAAATCAAAAGTCCACAAATATTGCCAGAAAACCTTCTATTTTTTTTTTCTTGGTCCAGAATAATGTTTCAAAAAAATGTTTAATTTGATAGTCTGAAATTAGAAGACAGGACTGTCTTAAATGCTGCCAAGAAACACTGAGTTAGAACATCCTAGAAAAATAAACGATTATAGCCAAAAGTGCTCAATTACACACTACAAAAATTCCATACACAGGGCTAAGCCAAACCCTGCATCTTAAATGATCTCAGGCATCTGAAAACTCCAGTCCTTTGAAAACGTAGTCAAATGAGGACAGAGCAAAAATAGGAGGACAGAGAAACAATAGGAAGATAGAGAAACCAAGGTCACACCTTCACAGAATGGACACCTAAAATTTGAGTACAAGAAACATGTCTACTTTTAAATTCCAAGGCCTAATCATGCACTCTGATCATTGCTCCTACATTCCAGCAACTAAAATAAGCTTTTTTGCTTGTATCTGTGTGTGTGTAAAAGTTCTCTCAGTGTGATAAACTGCAAATAAAAAAACAAATCTACAATTCTTTACTCTCCCTCTGTCCATGCTCTTTGCAGTGCAACTTCGATACAATAGGGAGAGTCTGTTACCCCCACCCTTTGAATCTGGGCTGGCTGGTGAGTTCCTTTGGACAGTAGAGTGGGCAGAAGGGACACTGTGTCAGTTCTGAGCCCAGGCAACAAGGGGTCTTGCTCATTGCTTCTCCCTCTTTGGGGCCCCTGATTCTGAAATGTGAGCAAGCTGGACTAGCTGAACTTGGAGAAGACTCAAGGCCTTCCTGAACCAGCTGACAGCCAGCTGACTCTCAACATTTGAAAAAGCTCAGCCAGTGTCAGCAGAGTCCCCTACCTGACCCACAGCTGAGCAAAGATGGGCAAGCCTAGTCAAGACCAAAGGAGTCACCTAACCAGCCCACAGAATCATGAGTTATATAAAAGCTTGATTTGTTTGGGAGTGACTTATTACACAGCAATAGCTAACTGACATACCCAGGCTAGAAAATTTCACCTAGACATTAAAGTGCTAAAGAAATAAGCAGGAAATAATTAAGCTAAACTAGAAAAGAGTAAGGAAGATGACGAGGCCAACTACATGAGAGAAGGTGGGAGATGGCTTCTCTACCCTTGTCCATCAGAAGTGCGCACGGTCCCACATCTGTCTTTTTGATCATAGGCATCCTAACAGCTGTGGGATGGTATCTCGTTGTGGTTTTGATTTGCATTTCCTTATGATTAGTGATGTTGAGCATCTTTGCATGTATCTGCTGGCCATCTGTGTGGAAGATCCCATTTATTAAATATTCCTTTAGAGGTATGCTCTGGATATCTCTTTGTACACACACACACACATACACACACACACACTCACACACAAAGTGACGCTGCTGTATGTGTCTCATCAGATCATCCCCGTCTCCTGAGAGTCTCAGGAGAGAGAGCTGTGTAGTAGGTCACCACTGTCATGTCTTCACATCATCTTGAGCTGGACACCACCCAGGACAGGTGAGCTCCCAGAGAAAGAAATGGTCCCTAGTGTTACCAATGAGTCAAGAGCAACCCAGACCTGTGCATCAGGAACATGCAAGGAAAGTGCTTTTTGATAAGTTCCTGTGAGTGGCAATTCTTAGAAAGCTTTCTATTGGTTGCCATCTGGATGCGTAACTATCACACGGATAAAAGCACTTGCTTCCACTCTAGCCATGTACATAGCTTATAATTATCCGTACTCCCAAGTTCTCTAAGTTTTTATTTTTAAAAATTAAAGGAAACTTTATCTTTGCACATTTGCTTTTCGATACAATTGTAGCACATTTTCCAAAATGCCAAGTAATCTAAAAGTAATTTACATCTGAGCTAGGAATATGTCAGATTTTTAGGATATTTTCCTTCTTCCTGAATTGTGCTCTGACTAATCTAGAAGTCAGATTAGTTAAATATTCAACCAGGCACAAACTGCATGCTTAGAGAGGATAGCTTAGAGAGCTGGAAGGAAACCAGGCTGATTTAAAATGTATCAAGAGATCATTTAATTCCATGCAATAAGCATTTCCTGCACTACTAGGGAACCACCCATCATTATTCATTGGCACAACCCACATGGAGCTAGATTAAGGGGTGATCGCTCAGAGGCCCCACTAGTGCTTACGTACAAATGAGACCCCGTCGTCTTAATAGCACAGACCAGCCTGCAGATGGCGAATTCACCTTGCAGGTTATTAAAACAAGCCTGTCCTTCCAAGTTTTGTCCAGCAGACAACACCTCGCTTGCTACAGTCAACCTGAAATGTGCAGCCTGTTGCATCTCGCTGCCTTGATTGAAGAGCACCGATCATCCAATTACACTGCGTGATTTTTCAAGCCTCTCCTGAAACAAGCCCTTGGGAAAGCCAGGAGGAAAAAAATCAAATTGGAGAAGGAAGCCCCAGGATTTCAGTAGGCTTCAAACACAAAGACTTCAGTTTGCTTCTAGGTGAATAAGGGGGTTCCTCATCTCCTGCTTGGTCTTCTGCAGGCGGGGCCACGGCTCGGTTGCTAAAGGTGGACACAACTCGCTGTGGCATCTGCCCTGACCTCTCATTCTTTCTTTCCCTCTAAGCTGATCAAGCTGGGTGCCTTCACCTTGGCTATTAAAATATAAATCGAGAGGAAATAGCTCACTTCACTGACTATATCATTAGCTAGCAAGAGCATTCTTTACCTTTGAAAAAGTGACCTGCAAAATAGATCTTTTGCAGAAAGTGTACATCCAAATGTCTCCTTGCAAATAAAAACCAGGTGTTCATACAGAGATTTCTCTCGAGAAACGTAACTGGCACTTTCCGAATCCCTGTCCTCTTGCTGACACAACACAAAGCCTTCGGTGCCTGTGTTATGTCTACTCTCAACCACCCGACGTGGGACCTTGAAATTCAGAGTGGGTCAGTACTTTGCTTATGGACAAGCAGGAGAGGCGATGCAGAGTAAGAAAATGCTGCTGGACAATTTGATGAAACAAGACCAGTTTCCAGCTCTTCCCTGAGGAGAGTGTGACATGGTTGGGCGCAGGAACTCTGGAAGTAGACCGACTTGGGTGCGAATTCTAATTTTACCACTTTATGACCCTGACAAAGCTCTTGAACCACCCGCCAGCCTGAGACCTGGGTTCTTCGTCGCTGAAATATACTCGCCTCTATTTTATAAGGGGGCAACATAGACTAGATAAAGTCGTAATTCATGCAAAGTGCCTCGCACAGTATCTGGCACACAGACAGTATTCAGTCAATGCTGGCTATTATTATTTATTATACCATTTTCTTTGGTTTGACCTCCTTTCAATCCCTTATTGGAGCAGCTTGAAAGTTTTAGCTAAAGCAACTCCCAGCAGATGGAAGTAAGAGCAACTGGAGATTATTTGCCATGATGATGACACAGCAGTAATTTAACAAGAATTACCACCCAAACTCAGCCTGGCAGGAAGGATCAGGTAGGCAATCTGGTCTATTGGTTTTTTATCAGAGGAAGATCTGTGCTTCTGGTGATGCTGGCGTTGCAGGCAGAGGGACGTAAAGCCGGGAGGAAGTGGGAGCCCCACCACCTATGACTTTCATTTTGATTAAGACTCCATTCTTTGCACCACACCCTTGAACAAGATGAACTTTGAACACAGGCCATGTTGCAAGGGACCCAGTTCCAATCCGCTGGGTCCCAGGGCCGGCCATCTGCCACATCTGACTGGGGAGCAGGGATGAAATTAAATCACTGCGGCATCCCTTCCCACTCCCTAAGAAACCCAGTGAAGGATGACGGGCTGGCTGGCTGTGGCCGCTTCCAGGGCAGACCATTCTGTGTTAATGGAGCAGAAAGAAGCAGGACGGCACAACCGGGAGAGATGCATTTTATGTTTTTTCATGGAGGGACCTCAGGGAAAGACAACATCCCAGAGCAACGTGAGTAAAGAGAAGTCAGAATCACGTTAGTATGGTGACATCTCTATCAACTCAAGGTTTCCCAGACCACAGGAGCGTGGACGACTTTGAAAAGAGTTAGGAGAAGAGCAGCTGGAAATAAAAAATGGGACTTGTGCGTGAGCCCACCGCCAAAACATAAAAGCAGAGCATGCGATTCCCCCATGGTGTGGTGATAAAAGGGCCATCCTCCCAGAAGCCTTCCCGGACACATAAAGCGCAGCTGGACCAGAAGCAAAGGCACCTGGAAGAGGGGAGGGGAGGGGCTAAGGGACTGTGCGTGCTCTGCAAAGGTGATGCAGAGCAGTTTTTTTCACATTCTATGTTGACATAGATGAGAAGACATTAGAGGGCATAAGTGAGAAAAGCACAGAGAAAACAGTCCAAAGGTGGCGTGTGCTTGCTACAGCTCCTGTCCCCAAACAGTGGCACCAGGCTAGCTCCCCTAGTCGACATAAATAATCACTAAACAATCAATAGTAAGAACAGGAGAGAGTTTTATTTGCGCCAAACTGAGAACTAGCCCGGAAGCCTGCTTCCCAGATTACTCTGAGGCGCTGCTCCGGAGAAGCAGGGTTTCCAGCCCAGTTTCATTCTTTGTCAGAACAAAGAAATATTAACAAGTCAGGGACACATCTCTTTAAGGTGTCAAAAAAAAAGAGAACAGACCAGCACATACACAGAGAGTCAGTATGGCCTTGGCACCTGGGAAGGCAGTCTTATCATCAGGGGAGGACCGGCACTGGCATCCCGGGAAGCCGGGTGTTTAGTCTTTGTTTTTAATATGGACATTCTTTTCTTCTGGTCAGTGTGCCCTTTTCTTTAATAATTAAAGCGGATGTACAATGTATGTTTAATAGGCCACAGACAGGCTTTTTCAGTTAGCACAAAAGTTAAGTTGACCCATGTGTAAACCACACTGACTTCCCTAGACCTCAGTATGTGAACGTTCCTTCAGTCACCCCCACTGTTGGCACCTGTTTACGCCCGCGGCTCCAACTCTGCTATTAACCAACTCTGGAACTCAGAGATTCATTTTCACCTGCCAGCTGGGGGTGTCGCTGCTTGTTTTGTCTCTGAAAAGTTTTGAGGTGGATTCATTTATGGTTTTTACAGAAAGGATGCTGTCAGTGTGCTGTTCATCTCCAGTGAGCCTCAAACAAGAGGGTGAACAAACCCCGGCTGGGGAAATGGAGGTTGGGGATCACCTCTCCCCCTTCCTCCATCATCTTACAACCATGGCTCAGGAAGTCCACGTGATTTCCATAAGGTTACACACCACGACCAGAGGTGGACCTAAGACCAGAGTCTACGCAGCTCTAGAGGAATTAAGTTCTTCATTGTTAGGAAGTGTGTATGAGTTAGCGGGAATCTCCTTTAGTGAAGGCGTGGAAAACAGGACTAATTCTCTTACAGTTGGCACAGCTCACAAGAATCAAAGTCCTTCCCATGTCTAAGAGTCTACAAACCCAGAAAAGCAAATGAAACAATGAAACAACCAAGGGACAAAGCCAGCCAGGCTTGCAGAAGAAGGTGAACCTCAGGGCAGCAGATACAGCCAGATGACTGTACAGTGGCTGGGCAAGTTCTCCGAGAATACCAGCTGGGGTTGCCTCAAGCAGAGAAATAAGAACTTCCAATATGCAAGGCACCCCTCTGGGCATGCTGAGCTCACAGAGATGCAAGAAGGGGCGGGAGGAGAATGATGCTACAATGTTGGGACCAGACCTGATGGAGTGTCAATTTCATGTACGTTACATCACAGCAAGCCACTGAGCTACTGCTTTCCCTATCTTACAGAGAGGAGCCTCCAACCATGGCAGAGGAGTCAGTGCAACGTGTCTGTGCATACTCTTCCTCGGCCTCCCCAAGATTTAGCCGGAAATGAGTAACTACATAGAGAAACTCGGGTGTGATCACAAAGTTAACATTTCAATAAACTAAAGACTGTAACATGGAAAAAGGAAATAAACATTGTCTGGTGTCTGCACACATCAAGCAGCACAGGGTTGGGTATTGTCTTGACAGCTCCTTTGCTCTGTTTCTGGACCACAGGGGCTTCCAAACTCTCCCGCTAGCAGAGGGGTAGTCAGTTGCAGAGCACAGATTTGGGACTTTTCCCAAGACATAAAGATGTCTTATGACTCTATTCTGTAAATAGTGGGGAGTCAAAAATGGGTTTCTGAGCAGAAGAGGAACTGGATTGGATACAGTCTTTACAGGGGAGCTGGTCTGAAAAGACAAACTCAGGTTTGAAAAGCTGGTGGGAAGAGGTTCCTGGAGCCTCAGGATGAGAGGTAATGAAGAGGTGATGACAGTGGAAAGAGAAGACGAATGGAATTGGCTTAAGGCCCTCCCTTTAGACTGTACGATGCGCCCGTGTAAATGTGGTTATATGATCCCGTCCCCTTAGCCTGGAGCCTGCATTCGGCAAGAATATCCTAGAGATACTGGCTTTGAGCCACAGGGCTACTGAAGACGGGGCAGCAGGGAGGAAATCCTTCTGGGAAGGGAAACACTAGGGGCTCTCAAGCCTTGGAAAATTGTCTCCTGCTTTCCTTAGCTGAGAGGGGCCCATTACCAGAGAGTACCTTTTCCACCCACCTCAACCAAGATGGCTGGGAAATGAGGAGAAAGATGTGCTTTGCTGCTCCAGCATCGGAGCCCTTCTTTCCCCTGTGCCCAGGTTCCAATCCAGTGGTGGGGTTAAGCCACCACTCTCCCTTGCTGGTCCCCTGAAAAATAGGCAGAATCATGTCTTGTTCCTGGGGGACTATCATGAAAGCACTTTGATGATGAATATTTTTAATGTGCAGAATAGATTTTTAAATTGTCAGTCCTATGACCCAGCCCTCTCCTTGGGCTTCACTCAGAGCTAACCCCGTGCCCCACTGTCTCCATTTATCACAAACATAAAAGCTGGTTAAAGATCGGTTTCTTCCTCCCATCCCCATTATTATTACCTTGGTTCTAGCTGTCAAGAAACCTTGCTAAGGAAAGAATGCTCTAATTCAGCATTAGCTTACCAGCAAACACTAGCGGGAGTTGACATTACGAGTAGGCAGGGAATAAAGCAGAGCCAAAATTCATCACGAAGTCATTTTCGCTTCCCACACCCATGGTGACCCAGACAAGAACCCTTATTTGTGAAGAATATAAAGATTTGCCCCTGCATGTCATAGGAAAAGCATCGTGATGGTTGATTGTAGTATTTTTTTTAAGTGTCAGGATTTTCATTCCTCCCTGGAAAAGAGCAATATATGTAGAAATGCTCTGATCTCTTATCTCCAATCAGCAGGAAAAAAATTATAATTTAGTTCACTTTGAGGAAATGATGTTTGGACTAGACTCCAAAACCAGATGACATGGATAATTGGCAATTCTCTGCCTCTGAGAACCGTGACAAATGTCACAGAAGAGGCTTGGCCAGCATTTCAACAAGAGGTCCCCTGGACACCCTCAGGCACCTGCCCGTCCCCTGACAGGGAGATGTGGAGGAAAGCAGCTTTTGGAGGTGGTTGGCTGGCTTCAAGCGCCCAGGAATTCAGTGATAGCAGTTTTGAAGGTAGAAAGTTAACTCAGCAAATGTAGCCAAGTCATCTTAATTAAGGCCAGAGCCTCTTCATTAAAAGAAAACAGCATTTGAGTTTGGAAATCGAATATATGTTGCCACAGTGAATTGAAAAGGATGGAGGGCACTGGCCAAATATGAAGCTATAGGCATATATGCTTCTAGTTGCCTTTTCCTAAAGCTGGTCTCAAATTAAAAGCCAAGTGTTTGTTTAACTGGGGTCAAGGGAGGTGGCTGAGTGAGAGCTGGCAACGCTGGCACTCGGCTCAGATGCTGCACAAACCCTCAGGCAGGGCCTGTCCCTCTTTGTAACCAACCTTGCAACGAGTCCCCCAGATTTTTCCTCACTCCAAGGCATCCATGTCACCCCTCCCTGCCTAAAACCCTGCCATGTCTTCCCACTGCACTTAGACTGAAAGCCAAACCACAGCGAAGGCCTGCAGGGTTCCCACCTGATTTTTAGCTCCAGCCCCACCCTCCAAACTTGCGTCCTCCCGTTCTCCTTTTTTCACACCAGTCCCAGCAACTCTGGACTTCTTTCTCCTATGTGAACACACCTAAATTGTTCACCTGCCTCAGGGCCTTTGCACTGGCAGCTTTGTTCTCCTGGATGGCTCTTCTCTCAAGTCTTCACGTGGCTGGTTTCTTCTCATCCTTCATTTCAGATGTTACCTCCTAGAAGCCGTTCTGACATTCCCTATATAATATACTGTAACTGAACAGGACGCTGTGGGGCTTTCCAGGGTCAGACCCCTCCCCCATACCCTCTGCTGTAGCTCCTCTCTGAAGCACCCAGATAATAGTATCTCATGTCTATTTCCTGAGTGTTTCAGATGCCAAAAAACCACCACCAAAGGGAAGAAATTAACTACTTGATCGAGAGCACGTGCCCCTAGACCTTCTGGTGCCCAGGGGTTGATCATGTTGACCGCCCTGTTCCCTCTGCATCAACCAGGCAGAGAACTGTGCACAATCTGATCACATACCTGTGACTGCCCTCCACCCTTACCTGGACTTTAAATATGTTTTGCTGACACCATTCAAGGAGATGAACCAAACGGGGCCAAACTGTGCTTGCTTCCCTTTGTTATTTTTAATGTAATTTTATTTATTTGTTTAATGTCTATTTTTCTTCCTTTTTTAAAGTAACACCATTTTATTTTTATTTTATTTACTTAGTTATTTGAGGAGGGGCAATTAGGTTTATTTATTTATTTATCTGGTGGAAGTACTGGGGGTTGAACCCAGGATCCCATGCAGGCTCTACCACTGAACTATACCCATCCCCTTTTGCTTCCCTTTAGAGTAATTTTAATGTAAATAAAGGTTGATGGTTATTAGAAAGAAAGGCGCAGGTCAGTCTGAATTGTCTTCTATGGCTCCCGCTCTGACCAAGCCATTTCTGTCGGTTACAGAATTTCCTCAGCGGTGACATAAATGTGTGTGGTAGGTACCTCCGCGGGGCCGTAGCAGACAACAAAGAGAACGTTCCTGCGATGCACCGTGCTAATGGTAACAATGGTGGTAGTAAGTCAGGAAGCACAGGGAAGGACTCTGGGAGATGGCTGTGCACAGACCCCAGGGGGAGGGCTCAGACCTTCATATCACTGAGCTGAGACCAGGTCCAGAGCCCGCCTGGTGCTGCGAGAGGAGGGAAACTAGAAAATGCCAAGGTCTGATGGGCTGGAAACCTCTAACTTCAGGGTTACTGCTTCCTGCTGCTGTGTGACAGAGACCTAAGGGCATTTGCATACAAAGAGTTAAAATAATCAGGGTGGAATAGATCAAAGCCAATCTTTCTTTCCCAAATCTATGAAAAAACCAGAACATTTAGGCAGGCAGACCTATTCAGAAGGGCAGCCCAGTCGTTCACTCACCCTCTTCACCAGCAATCAACCATTGTTTAAGCACACGCTTCGTGCCAGGCGCCCCGTTGTGTGCTATGTACTCAAGGAGAAATAGCAGAAACAAGTTCCCTGCTTCCCCTAGAGCTTTCTTTCTAGTGTAAGGCTGTCTTTTTTTTTTTTTTAAGACAGCTTTATTGAGATATAATTCACATACGGTACAATTCACCCATTTCGTGGGTACAATTCAGTGGCTTTTTATATATTCATGGAGCTATTCAACCATCACCACAATCTATTTTAGAGCATTTTCATTACATGAAAAGGTAGTGTAAGGCTTTAAGGAGTTAATCGTTTAGTCAGTTACTGAGTTACAGTTGTGATCACCACGTCTACTTCTCTGGAAGAACTAAGCAGGTAACAGGAGCTCTCTGGTCCTGGGGCTCCACATGGCTTGGCTCCCTGCAAAGTGACATTTGACTTGGGAGCGGACGGAAGAAGAGGAGATAGCCAGGCAAAGGGAGTGCAGTGAGGGAAGGTGGAGAAAACGGGAGCAAAAGTTTACAATTGGTTTTTAAATTTTAGATTTTTAAGTCTCCTGGCTCTCCCCTCACCAACCTCCACCCTCACCATGATCAGATTTTCATTTCAAAAGTTTATCTCCTGCTGATGGCCAGCAAGTGGATTGGAGGGAGGCATGCGTAAAAGAGGAAGGCAGTTAGGAGCCCAGCACCGAAGTCCAGCCGCAAAGTGATGATGGCCCAGGTTTGGGTGTAGGCAGTCGTGAGCGCAGTGGGCCGATGCAAGCTTTTTCAGGACCTGAATTGAAAGACCTTGATAATTGATAAGACTGTGGAGGTGGTGAATCCCAAATGCGCCAGCACAGCTGGGAATACAGGGTATGGAAGGAAACCTGGAAGAAAACCAGGATTCTAGGAGTTGGGAGAGCGATCATTACAGGTTCAGTACTGGATATTTGGATAATGAAGTGTTTACAGACTGAGCTGTCAAACAGGTAGTTGAACGTGAGTCTGATGTCCAAGGTGAGGTCTGGGCTGAAGAGACAAACACAAGGGTCACCTTTGTAGGCAGGATGTTGACCCTTGGTATCTGGCAAGCAGGAGCACCCCCAGGAGAAACAACAGAGTAGAGGAGGGGGGCTTGGGTGAAGCCAAGGGGAATGCCAACATTTTAATGGTGGGGAGAGGAGGAGGAGCCATTAAAAGGGGCTGAGAAAGAGCTGCCAGAGAGGAGTGGAGTGACCTGGAAATTATGGGAAGATGGTGTTTTAACCCCAGAGGCTATTTGTTTAAACACTGCTGAGAGATGAGCCCTAAAAAAATGTCCTTTGGACTTGGTGATATGAAAATTATTGGGGACCTTAGTAAAAGTCATTCCAGTGACAGCCAGGGAGGTGAAAAACAGAACATATGTTTTGGGAAATTTGGCTTGAATAGGAGGAGAAAGATGGTGTGGATGAAAGGCCATAGGGCGCGAGGGAGCAACGTTTGTTTTAAGGTGGGAGGGAGGTAAGCAAAAGGTAATGCTAACAAGAAAGACTCAGTGTAGAGTAGGAAAAAAGGCATTGACTGACGGGTGAGGTGCCTGAGGAGACAGGAGGAGGTGAGCTCCCAGCACGGCTGCAGGGCTGGCCTTAGCTGGAAGGGAAACTTGCTTCTGCTCCCAGGAGCCCAAAGCAAACCTTGGTTTCATCTGTAGCCAAGAATGAACCCATCCCACATTGGAAGCAGAGACAGTGTTCTCAGAAAGCCTCTCTGGGCACAGTGTGACTCTTCACTGTGCACTGGGTGTGGGAAGAGAGCTCTTCTTGCCCCCACCCCAAACACACACACACACACACACACACACACACACACACACACACACACACACACATTAAACACTTGTTTTGGAAACAGGAACCCCCTAGGAGACCCTACCTCTACTTCCTGCCTAAAGGCTTTTCCTTGCACAGCTGAGACCTCAGTTTGTTTATTTATTTATTTATTTGACATGTAGTTGATTTATAATGTGTTAATTTCTGGTGTATAGCATAGTGATTCAGTTGGAGATATATATACATATATATATTCCTTTTCTTATTCTTTTCGTTATAGGCTGTTACAATGTACTGAATATAGTTCCCTGTGCTCTATAGTAAGTCCTTGTGGTTTATCTATTTTATATATAGTAGTTAGTATCTGCTAATTCTGAACTCCCAATTTATCTCTCCGCTCCTCCTTTCCCCCCTGATAACCATAAGTTTGTCTTCTATGAGACCTCAGTTTATACCTCACACTTCAAAACCCTTTCTCCCTTCCTCCTGCTCTCAGAGTTCGGATTGTCCCTCCTTCACCTTCTGGGGATAATAATAAATGGCCAGGTCCCATGGGCAGGCCAACTGGGACATAATAAGCAGGAAAAGGAAGGTCAGAACTGCAGTACCACTCGAGAGAGGTAATGCGTGGGTTACTGCAAGTCATCATTTTCCCAAAGGCAACAAGACAGGCACTAAAAGAACAGTGGCAGTAGAGGAGAGAAGTGGCTGCCTGCCTCCCCGCCCCCCTCACCTCCCACCCCCACCTCCCATCCCCCTCAACAGCACCCCTCCCCCTACCACCCCACCTCTGACCTGAAGAATTCACAGAGCCTCAGGCTTGAGCTGTTCTGGTGGTGGCGGTGGGGAGGGGGGTTGTCCCCTCTCTCTAGTCAGAGTGCAGGTGGAATGACCTTTGCTGCAGCCCCAGAGATGTCAGTGGGGGCGAGGACTGAGCCAGGCCTTGGGCCACTGCTCTAGATGGAGGGGAACCACCCCAGAGCCGGGACTCAATTATTCTGAGGGTAAAATGGGATGATGGCTGAGGAAGTTCCTTGAACAGGGATGAATTTTGCCATGAATCATTAAATGTTGGAAGGATGTGGCAAAGTTCACATAGACCCCTAGCCTGTGTGGGAGCTTTGGGCAAAGGCTGAGTGGTCTCTGTTCTAATGCCAACATAGACATATTAAAATCAGTCTCCCCTCTGTACAAAAATCCAAATCATGAATACAGTTAAAACTCCATTTTATAGATTGTGTAATGGAATAACTACTGTGCAGACCTATTTATAGATAGCAAGCAGCCTTTAATAAGGACATAACTGTATCTTCTTTTGTATATGTATTTTTTTATTTAAGTATAGTCAGTTTACAATGTTGTGTCAATTTCTGGTGTACAGCACAAGGCTTCAGTCATACATGAACATACATATATATATTTGTTTTCATATTCTTTCTCACCATAAGTTACTACAAGATATTGAATATAGTTCCCTGTGCTATACAGCATGAACTTATTGTTTATCTATTTTATATATGTTATACACACTGTATATTAAAGTGTTATGCTCGTCAGTGCCCTTTCTCAGGGACCACACAGGTCTTCTTCACAGCGACCCTCTGAGATGTGGAGGGTCACTATTGCTTTCCCTCCTGTTGCCGAAGGATCGGCCCCATCCTTGATGAGCCAAATAACACAGACACCGGGTCTTGGGGCTTAGAAGAAAACAGGCAGCTTTATTGCTTTGCCAGGCAAAGGGGACTCACAGCAGGCTAGTGCTGTCAAAGCCGAGAGCCCGTCTTAGGGTTGGGGCTTAATGATTATATGGTGAACAAACTAGGGTGTAAAAGGGGATATCAATCAACAAGAGTCTCTGGTGAAGCTTCCTCCTAAGTCTGTCCGGCATCAGGGGACCGTCCAGGGGTCTGGAGGGTCATCAGCCTGCGACCTTCTTTATCTGATCAGACTCATCAGGTGCCAGGAGGGACTTCGAAGGGTCTGGTCATTCTCCTGAGAGCAACGTCCCATGACTCCCTTCCTGGGGGAATGACTCAGAATCCAAACATGATTGTCAATTTCAATTGCCAGAGTAAGGTGGAACAAACAGGGAAATCAATAACTTCAGCTTTAACAGTGGGCCCGGGGCTGGGAGCAGTGTCTGGTCAGTCAGGTCTGCTGATCGTTCTAAAAGCAAGCAGTCAGCCTAGAGCCAAGAATTAGCCTGAGCGCAGCCATTTTATTATTTCTCCTTCCCTCCTGCATCTGATGGGAGGAGGAGGAGCCACGGGAGGCCTACAGATGAACGCCTGTTTCCCTCAGTGAGTGCTGTACACTGCTGCCTTGAGTCTCCCAGCTAAAGGAGCAAGGGAAAACTTCACTGGCATAATGTATTTTAACCAAACAGTGGCCAACGAAACTCCTGTCAAGGATATGGGGCACTGGGCCAAAAGTAGAAGGAATTGTGTCGAGATCTCCACCACCCCCACAGCAGAGAAAATTCATGGCACTGCCCTGGATACAACTGAGAGAGCAGCTCAACTAACTGCTGACTGCTAGTTTTAGCTATTTACTTCCCTGTTCGACAGAAGTTGAAAAATCGCGTGTATTATTAATTTGCGTAAAACCTTCCAGCTTCAGGAGGACTCTAAAGCTAATTTTACAGAGCCAAGTCGGCAAGTCTCAGCTTTTTGCTTTCAAGTGACAATGGTCATTCATCAGTGTTGTCATAAACATTGAGCTTCCAATTTTTCACCTTTCATTTTCTAGGTGAGATAAACACGCGCAGGTTTACTGAACTTCTCTAACTCTCATTCATGGCACAGTAGTGCATAAGACTGCCCAAACAGCCCTGAGTCCTTTTCTGACTTTCAGACAATTGGACAGTTACATCTCCCTGTGGGGAAATCCCCATTCGCAGTAAATATGTATTATCTACTCTCTTTTCTGTCAGTCAGGAAGCATTTATTCAGCTTCTGCTGCAAATTTGGCACTGCAGTGGGTAGTGGGGGGAGACACACAATTTATTTAGCCTTTATTGAGTGCCCAGCCTCAGCGGGCTGATACTTCATCTAAGGAAAGCACTGGCCTCAGGAAATGATGAATGCACCAGTGGATAACCCGTATTCTCTAATTGTATGGAATTACGTGGCATCTTTGAGCTTTCCAAGATGGAGACCATTAGGAAGGGAAGGGGACACGAGGATGGAAGAACTGAACCAGAGAGGTGAGGGGAAGTACATTTCAGGCAAGGGGACCACATTTGGGTCTGGTTCAAAGACCATGATTCACCTGGACAGACTCAAAAAGGCAGACAACAAGAAGCCATTGCAGGTTTATTCACAAGAGGAACACGGTGTTTACAGACATTCAGTTTTGCGATGGCCGGAAGGGAACAGATAATTAGACCTGAGTCCTGAAACAGGACAGGTGAAGGATATACAATCAGACAAAGTATTCAAGGGGCAGAAAGCAACTCTCTCATCCCTTCCAGTGGATGAACCAGAAGAACAAAATAACCCCAAAGGATATTTGGGATATAAGAGGGAGGGGAAAAACATTAATTCAGAGCATATTATAACAGAGTGGGACCCTGTGGGGCCTTTCAGGGACAGACACCTCCCTCATGTCCTCTGCTGCAGCTCCTCTCTGAAGCACCCAGATAATAGTATCTCATGTAGATTTCCTGAGTTTTTCAGATGCTAAAAACCACCACCAAAGGGAAAAAATGAGCCACTTGATGATGGAGAGCACGTGGCCTCCAGACCTCCTGGCGCCTAGGGGTTGATAGTGTTGACTGCCCTGTTACCTCAGCATCAACCAATCAGAGAATTGTGCACCGCTGATCACCCCCTCCCTTACCTGGCCTTTGAAAATGTTTTGCTGACACCCTCCGGGGAGTTTGGGTTTTCTTGGGCATGAGCCTCCCCGTTCTCCTTGCTCGGCCCTGCAATAAACCTTTCTCTGCTCCAAACTTTGATGTTTCAGTTTGGCCTCATGGTGCGGCAGGCACAGGAACTTGCCTTCCGTAACATTATCAGGTAGAAGCCATCCTGCAGTTTGCTCTCGAGTTCCTTCAGGGATTCTTGACTCCCCAGAATAGCATCCTTTCTCTCCTATGGCAGCAAGACAAAGACATGTACCTTATTAACTACTTATAAAATCATGGTCACTGTTCTTTTTCATGGGGGCCCAGAACTGGGGAAAGTGTACCATGGGCTGTAATTTGAAAGTAAAAGGTACCCTCCCTCACAGATAATGTGCACTTCCAGGCCGTCCTGGGTTAGATGCTGGACATCTGGGTTTGAAAAAACCATTCCCCATGGGTACAACCCACCCTATTTCAAAAACCACCGCTCTAGCCAGCATCTCCAATAACCTTGGGAAGTGGGCTAGAGCCTGGGAGAGGCTTGCCCTGGGGTCCTTCCAGGGCCTGGCTACGGTCTCGCTGCCCACCTCCCCTGGCCCTGCTGCAGTGTCCATAAGGAGTTTCAGCTCCAGGAAGGGCCTCACCAGGACTGGGGGAGGGGCACAGGTAGAAAAGCTTCTGTCTCATCACCTCCTGCTCTGGCATACACGTGCTATAGTTTGAAACAGATCCAGGGTTTGTTCTGAAACCATGGATCTTAAAGTGAGAAGAGATGTTTACAAGCCGTACTGAGCCTGTCGATTAAATGTACCACGTCCACGGGAATTTTGGCCTAGGGAAGTACCTGCCTGAAAGACAACCCCCCAGGTCTCCTGGGTTCTAAGGAGAGCTGTCCTTAGTTGGGCTGGGGACTCCGTTAAGGGTCAGGGAGGGAGGATGCAATGCAGCAGAAGCCAAAGCAGCAGAAATGGAAGAAAGTTTTGATTCTTCTATGTTTACAACAAAAAGGATTCTCCCTCCCCTGAGGACACTATTTCAGACTTACTTTTCCTTAGCCATTATAATCATTTAAAAAAGATAGGTAGAGATAGATAGATAGATAGATAGATAGATAGATAGATAGATAGATAGTTAAAAAATAAAATAAACTGAAACCAGCTGTTTAAGAAGGTGAGCAAATGAGCCCAGATCTGAAATCATGCAGGTCTTGATTCTGACCCTGGCTCTGCTCCTGAGTTTGCACAGACTGTTTAACCTCTCAGCTACTCAGTTTCCTCATCTGTGAAGTGGGTATAGTAGCACCTTCCTGATAGAGTTGGTGTTAGGGTTAAATGAGACAAATTATTCAAACAGCTTAGCAGAGGTAGAGTCAAAACTCCTGCTGGATATTGTGGGGAGTTGTCCCAGATAAACCTATAAGCAGACTCTGGGCAGAATCCCAGGGTCCTTGGGCACCTGGTTCCTTGGCCTTTCGGTCACCTCCTGGGGCAGCTTTCTGCAGCCTGAGACCTGAGCCTTAAACTGTGTTCTCTCGTTGTCCCATTTATGATTTTGTGATTACCGACAGTGAGGCAGGCAGGCAAGCAGTCTCCACTCCCTGCTGAGGAACTTTCTCCTGGTTCAGACCAGATGGGCAGTTACTGAGCACCAAGGCCATTAGGGTCCTGGTACTGGGGACAGAAAGATGTCAGATTCTGAAGCCAGAGTAAGAAGACAATGGGACTTGGCTGTTGGTGACGAGGGCTGTTAAATATGACCATGGGTTTGGGGATAACGGGGATGCCACATAGAAGGGACACTGTAGCCATGACTGGGAAGGACAGACAAGCTCTACATCATTTGGGTTTGGTGAAAGATGGTAGGACAGATGAGTGGACACATCCCGTGGACAAACAGAGATACAGTGTATATATATGTGTATATAAGTGAGTTATGAGGACAGAGGTGATATTAAGGGAAGGGAATGCAGGCACTCTTTGAAGGACAGCACTTGGCAACACAGGGAGTGAAAGTTTAAAGCACACACTTACGTAAATGGAAGATGGGCTGAGAAAATGGCAGAGCTGAAGGGACCGTTGCAAAAATCTAGCCCAACTCAGTCACCTAAGGATAAAGACACTGAGGTTCAGAGAGCATGAGTGATTCATCAAGTGGTCCACAACATCCAGAAAATGGGAAATCAGGGGACTGAGACCAAGTTCTGCGACTGCCAGTGCTTGTACTTTCCCACAGTTCTAAACGGGAGACCAGGAAATAGCTGTGTGCAAGGTGAACGTTAACTCATGCTGACCAGAATGAAACTGGCTTCTAAATTGGGGTAAAATAAACCTATGAGTCAAGGAATTATGAACACTAAAAAAGTAAATATCCTTTGTCCTTTAATACAGGTCAATGAGAAGCAACAGCAAAAAAAGCAAAGCCAGAAAAATATTTTAACATGAAATGGAATCTCTTTAACTAAGGGCTGATTAATGATTTCAAGGGCGGAGAATCCTTCCCTAACTTTTTTTTTTTTCCCCCAGAATAAGGAAATGGCAGGAAGAAAAGGAATCTATCTTGCTCCTTTTCAGCCCAGAGTCATGCAAGAAGTTGACCCGAAGGAAAACTTGATTGCACCGCCAAACATCGAGGTCACAACCATGCTGTCGTAATGCGCAATATCGCAGTGAAAACACAATCAAATCTGAAGAGCTGAAAGTGTGTATTGCATGAAAGATTTCTGATTACAGCACCCACTTCCAGGCTCAGAAAACAAACACGTCTCTAAATGATCCCAGCCCCTTCTGAGCCTCTCATCTTTGTTGGTGGCTCAGCCGGTGTTTGAACCAAAATTGCCACTTAAACCTGCCCCTGCAGTTTACTGTACTGAAAGCCCAAGATGGGAGAGTTAATTATCCACCTCACATTGTATTTCTTTCCAAACCCAGGAACATGGCAGGGTGGGCACTTGATGGTGAGTGACTGATGTTTCCTTATTCTCAATTTATTTTTGGCTCAAAAGGAGAGTAAAATACACTCATGCTGTGAATGTCTGTGCTTATTTGGTGACTTTCAGTGCGTTCAGCAAGATGGAACTGGGACCTGTCTTTTCTGGCCGATGGATGTGCCTCAGGTAATCTTGTTGAAGGAAGGAGGAGGATTAAGCCAGATCCCAGATTTAATGTTTCTCCCAGAGCAGCGGGGTTTCCAGCTCCCTCATTTAGGGAGGCTGCTGTTCATAAGCACATCACAGAGGAACCAAGGCTGTTGTAAAGTGGCATGGGATGGGGGCAGCGAGAGATGCCCCCACCCTATCCCAGATTTCTCCAATCTTCAAAAATAGATGAGCCTGTTTCTCCATGACATGTCTTTGTATCAGTCATGCAACAAGTTTGAGAATTTTCTAATGTTAATATGCATCACAAATTTAGATTTCCTCTGCATCTGTGAAATAGTTATTTCATTGTTCTGAGTTCTAATATTCTGATCTGGTATCTGACTGTGGAGCCTTGGATAAGATGCTTAACCTCTGTTCCTCAGTTTTCTCATATGTAAAATGAGGGCACAAATAGTTCCTAGCTCATAAGTTAGAGCTAATATACACAAAGCACCAAGCCCAGTGCCTCGGATGTTAAGTGCTCAATAAATGCAAGCTATTATTAGGTCCCTTTATTATTCCATTAAGCTACCGGGTCGTATAGCTAGCCAATGTTTTTTTCAAAAACTTCTTGCATTTATCCTGTTTTTGTTTTTGAATTAATTTCTGTTTCACTTTATCATTTTCTTTCTTGTGTTTTCCTTATGTTTAATTGAGAATTTCTTGCAACGAGTAATTCATTTACTTCCATTCTATCTTGTTTAGTACTATGTTTAATACTATGAATTTTTGTCTGAATATAGTTTCAGCTTTCTTACATGTAGTAATTTGATTATAGTGTAGATATTCTGAAATTTCAACTTCACCTTCAATTTAGAAAAGAATTTCAAAATCTCCAAGAGCCTGGCTTTTTTTTTTTCTTTTCTATTTTGTTTGTGAAACTAGAGGTTATTTTTTCTTTTGCTTGACTTAAAAGAATGCAGTCATTACTATTTGTAATTTGAAACGTGTGAAGGCTTTCTTTGGCACCTCAAATTTGGTCAGCTTCAAAATGTTTCAGGGGAACTAGAAGGTGTAATCTTAGTTGTTTGGATAAGGAATTAAATATTTATGTATTAGTGATTATATTATTCCATGCTATCATGATATATGTGTAGATTTCATTCGTCTGTGTTTTTGTTTCTCCTTGCATTTTCAGAGACTTCCTTTATGTGTTGAGACTTATACCGGTTAAACTGCTTGTATAAATCTAATGGTTTATACATGCACACTGTCAGTTTTCTATTTCATATCTGATTAAACAATTCTTTGTGTTACATTCTTTTTGTCCAAGTAACCTGGATGCTTTCTGTCTTCTGACAGAAGGCTGGCTCAGTGGTCAATGATAGGTGTTCTAGTAAGCAGGGTGTGTTGGGAGAGAGAGAGAATTCCCATAGTTAGAACCGAGTCTAAAGCAGTTTGGGTACCAATTCACCTTCCTCATTGTCAGCCCCGCCCACAGGGAGGGGCAGAGCACGGGGTGGGGGGCAAGCAGGGAGGTTTATGGGCCAGGCCCACAAGGGGCACTCACTAGTTCTGCTCACATCCCAGGGGAGAACATTCCACTGAGGTCACAAGGCCACACTCTGGGAGTAGAATGTTTGGTATGTCTGAGCAGCCATATGCCAGCTCTAATTCTGTGACCATGGAAGTGGAGAATAGATTGTGTTGGACAGCTAGCAGTTTCTACCAGAATGCTGTTTTCTGTTTTGTGATCTGGAATCTGATTGATTACAACATTTAATTAGGCCACTGTATTCCAGCTGCAGATTTAATGCTTTTTGAATTTTTAATTCCCTGTCGTCTGATAGTAGAGTGGAGACTGCCATTTTTCTATTGTTTTCTATCTTATACTATATGGTTAATTTTCAGAACAGCCCTCCCTCCACCTTCTGATAATTTAAAATTACTCTTGTGTGTCAAATGGTAAACTTTTAAAAACTTTATTTCTTGATTTATTAACTTTTAAAAAGTGAAGTAAATGTTGACATCTTGCTGTGAAAGACAAGGACATTAGCTCACTCATACTTCCTTCTCAGCCCCGACTGTGTTCTGTCAGCAGGCTCTAGGGTTTTTGTCTCAGTCCATTAGTTATATTATTTTAAATTGTGAAGTTTTTCTTTCCAGTCACCTTTATATTCTTTTCTATAAATGCATATTGCATTGTTGTTACTTTGAATTTTACATCTTAATGGATTTTAATGCTTATATTCTTATTAAGTTTTCTCCATTACTACCCTCTTCACATTAATTCTCTTGGTTTCACTTGGATTTAGACAAATATTATTTTCAAGAATGTATATTGAAAATGTATTAAAATATATTTCAAGAAAGGTTCATAGTTATGCCTGAGTTATTGCACATTTAAGAGTTCTTCATCTGCCTTTATAACTGGTTGGGAAGTAAACCTAGGTCAAACTTACTGTGTGACATTGAACTGGTGTGGAGAGACTGAGCCCTAGAGGATGGGTTTTTTAGTCCGAACTTCTCCAAGTAATTTCTTCAAGATGTTTCAATGTTGTTCATTCTTTACTGATTTTTTCTAAAACATGATGTTTCCTCTTTATCTGCAGATTTAGTTCTTCCTTATTTAGTGAATATTTTATTATGCCTTTGAAGTTTTTCTTTTTCTGTTCCAGTCATAGCCTTCTCTACCTCCGGATACCAATTTTATTTATGTTGGATCAACCTTGTCCACCCCCGTCTCTATCCTTTTCCATGTGCACTCACCATGCTTAGCCCCAAATGAAAAAATAAAAATGTCCACCCCCCAAGTTACTCCCTTCCTTGAGGATGCCAGCTACAAACTGGCACTTGCCGTCTGCCCCTACAAGGATTAAATCAGGAGCTGCTGCAGCCGCTGACCTTCAACACTGCCTGAGAGGAGTTCAGGGTGGAGATCAGGAATGAGGCGCTCTGTGCTCTGGGGAAACTGGCTGAACAGGCCTTCAGACAGTTAGATATTTTCAGAGGAAGTTTTTACAAGCCCAAATTCTTGCATCTCCTCATTTGTAGAAAAGCTCTAACATCATTAACGGTGAATCTGGTCCCTGTGACCAGCAGCAGCCTCTGCCTAAGTGTGTGCTTGGCTACACGTACCCCCTTCCCTAAAATCATGTATAATACTGACCTTCCCCCCTGCCTCTTCAGAGCAGCTCCTCGGGGCTATCTGAGATGCTGTTTCCAGGGCTTTAGTCCTCATTTTGCCACAAATAAAAATTAACTTATAGCTCTCATGTTGTGTGATTTTATTGCAGTCGACAGTGAGAATGACTGTGGCAGTCATGTGGTTTGCATACAGCATAAAGTTGCCCAACTGAGAGGACAACAGGGGGCTAAAATCCAGTTTGTGCTAGGCTCTCTGAGCCATGGGTCCTAGCCTAGCATGGGTCTGTGTCTGCTCAGAGAAAGGAGCTTTTTCTTTGCATAAAGATGCTAAACCCTGTGCCCATGGGGCTGAGTGCTCAGAAAGGGTGCCTTTTTCCAATTCACACAGGTTTCGTGTGGGCTGGCCACAGCCCTGCTGGAGAATGATGCCGGACATTGGCATGTGTGATGCAGGAAGAACGTCCGCCCTGAAACCAGGACATTTCTGTCTCTTTCCCCTAGATGCTGACTCAACACTCACCTGATTCCCTCCAAAAGCATTAGGTTTTTCATAATTTATCTGCTGAACTTGTCCTCACCCCGTACAGCTTCTGAAAGGCCAGAGTATAGAAGCCATATACAAATCCCCATGAGTCTTCTTCCCGCTGCTTTCCAGCTTGTGGTGTGAGGTTGTACTGCTTCCTTTGTTTAAACGCTGCTGGTATTTTGCCGATCCTTTCTCCCTCATTTTTCATCCATGTTTTTAGTTTCCGAGATAGGGTAGTTTTATGATCTGGCTGCATACTACTAGGATACTTCCAGCCTCTCCTTGATTTATGTGTGGTCTCTCTGTGCTGTTATAACTATGTTTTCACACTGTGTTGACTCTTCCACTTTTATATGCCATCTATTTAATATGCATGCTCACGAAGCACTGTCATCTCAGCCTATTCTTCAAGAGTTCTGGTGAAAAGTTAAATTTATTCAGGTATTCTGTAAATGTTGTTTGCTGTCCATAAGGCACTGCAAGCTTGTCACATATTGGAGATGACATCAAGATGATCCCACATTCTGATTTTTTTAAGATTGAAATATGTCTTTTTCAGACTTAAAATAAAATGGAAGGAAATCTGGAAAACACCATGTTTCTTAAAATGATATTCTGGAAAGGTAGCTGAATTTGATATTCAGTCGGGAGTTCCAACAGACATCGCTTGTACAATAAACTTACACAGTGAATCTGCCATTGTGATAGAGGAAGCTTTAAATTAGATTTAAATCTTGTCATGTCTGGATAAATGTGCTAATATTTTCAGTCAGTCTCTAGTACAGCTGTTAAAATATTTTGGCTCAGGAGGCCAAATGAGACTTCTAAAATTCATGAGTTCTGTGTTCTAATTCTTATTAGCTTTTGCTTTTCTAATTAGAAAACAGACATTGGCTTCTGTAGAGGTGAACATCAAGATTTACTGATCTCAGTGTATCTTAGAACAACAAATTCTGAATTTCATCAAAACACAAAGCTGATACATATGTCACAGATTCTGAATGCCTTCAGTAGTGGAAAGCTTCAGAATTCTGCATATGTAACATTTAAGCAGGAAGCTAAAACTCACATATGCATTTGCAAATGATGTTTGATTTCAACTAAGACAATGGCAGATTCTTGGCAACTCTGCTCAGCTAATCAGACTTTTTAATTCTTACAAGTACAACATAGTTCATTTCCCTCCATATTTCAGCAAATATTAAATATTTCAAGAGTTTCTTTCTTTTTTTTTTTTTTTCAGTTGCCCCAGCTATGAAGCATCAGTCTTCAGTTCTCTCTCCACGGGCTTCATGTTTTAACTTTTTTCCATGCTGGTTTTGTAATTTAGTTGCTTCTTCTTGTCACGAACTGTCTTAATTTATCAATTATCTTTTTTGCCATAGCTCTCTCCTTAAGAAGTTCTTTACCATCAACAACATAAAAAGGCAACCTACTGAATGGGAGAAAAATATTTGCAAATTATATATCTGATAAGGGACCAATGTCCAAAATATATAAAGAACTCACAACTCAGCAGCAAAACAAGGGAAACAATTCAGTTAAAAGATGGGCAGAAGATCTGAATAGCCATATTCCCAAAGAAGATGTACAGATGGCCAACAGGTACATGAAAAGATGCTCAACATCACTAATTATCAGGAAAATGCAAATCAAAACCACAATGAGAAATCACCTCACACTTGTTAGAATGACTATTATCAAAAAATAAATAAATAAATAAATAACAAGTGTTGGCAAGGATGTGGACCAAAGGGAACGCTTGTGCACTGCTGGCAGTAATGTAAATTCGTGTATCCACTATAGAAAACAGTATGGAGGTTCTGTAAAAAAAAAAATAAAAACAGAACTACAATACGATTTGGCAATTCCACTTCTGGGTATTTACCCAAAGAAAATGAAACTGCGAACTCAACAAAAATATATGCACCCCATGTTCACTGCAGCATTACTTACAACAGCCAAGATACGAAAGCAACCTAATCGTCCATTGGTGGATGACTGGATAAAGAAACTGTGAGATATATATACAATGGAATATTTTTCAGCCATAAAATCTTGCCATTTGCAATGACATGGACAGAAATTGAGGGTATGCTAAGTGAAATAAGTCAAACAGAGAAGGACAAAGACCATATAACCTCTCTTATATGTAGAGTCTTAAAAAAAAAAAGCGACCTAATAAATATGGAGAACAGATTGGTGGTTGCCAGAGGGGGAGGGATAGGAAGTGAGAGAAATGTATGAAGGGGGTCAAAAGGTAAAAAGGGAAAAAAATACAATGTATTACTGAGCAACAACAACAACAACAAGAACAAAAGAAAGAAGAAAAGACAAATAAGCAGCAATTTTTTTTTTTCCTGAATGCACAAACCTAAAAGCAGGATGGAAGTGATGCAGGAAAAACGGATGTGGGGAGTGAGGAGGGCCGTGTCCCAGGCTTCGGTTGAGCGCCTGGGACGTGCCCCGCCAAGTGTGGGTCCTTGGCTTCGTGCAGGAAAGAATTCAAGAGCGAGCCACAGTCGAGTAAAGGAAGATTTATTTAGAGAGATACACGGAAAGGCAAGAGAAAGGCCACGAGGTGTGGGGGTTGGGTGCTCAAATTAGAGTAAAAGTAGGTACACACTCTATACACAGAGGCGGGAGAAAGAGAGGGCAGCGGCCACGAGGCACAGTGTTGCGTTTTTATGGGCTTGGGGGCTTCATATGCTAGTAAGTGGAAGGACCAGTGTAACTAGCCTGGGGAGGGGGCTGGGATTCCCAGGAAGCTGGCCATTTCCCACTCTGACCTTTTGTGGCTAGCCTTGGGACTGTCATGGGCATGCTATTTACCATGTTAATATATTACAGTGGGCGTATAATGAAGCTCAAGTTCTACTAGAGGTCAAATCTCCCACCATCTTGAGCCTCCAGGCCTACTGGGGGTTAAATCTTCCACCGTTTTGATGTTAATTGCTGTTATCATTCCTTGAATGGCTGTGCTCTGCCCCCTTCCTGTCTCAAAAGTACCTAAATTATTAATTCCAGTTCAAGTTATCTTCCTCTTTAACCACACTATTAAAAGAAACCTTACATTATAAGCCATATTTTAAGGAATGTCCATGCTAACTTATTACCTGTTTTCTGCATCTGCATGGAGGTGGGGGGAAGAGAAAAGAATACAGTGAAAAAAACAAAACAAAACAAAAAAAACTATTACTCTAAGCCATTTTGGACACCGTAAAGTCGCTTTTTCTTCTCAAGAAAATGTGCAGTCATTTCTTTTTCTTAACACACATTCCAGACATTTTAAACAGATATTTCCTCAAAGAGCCACAAAATCCACAAAGGATTTCCTTGAAGTATTTTCACTATTATAAATAAGCAAACAAACAAAAAGGCAAATCTATGTGTGTGTGTATATTTGTGAGGAAAAATTATACATATGTGTATAAATATGAATTTAATATACAAATATAAATAGGAACTGAATCTATATGAATATATGTGCATTTTAATTTTTCCCATTCAAATATTTATTAGTGCTGTTTTTTCAAGGAGTTCAGATTATTTCATGCAAATCTAATGAATCTTCAGTATTTCTTCAAGGTAAGTAAGAAAGCACCATTAACTACTTTTTTTTTAGGTCAAGGAAAAAGAGAATCAAATATGTAACAGAACAAGCTCTTTGTTTTTTTTTTTTGGTCACTCAAAAAAAGGTGCATTTTTATGCAATAAACATACAAAGTTCACAAGAAATATAATGTGTGTGTTTTTTGTATAGTTGGCTCTCTGTATCCATGCGTTTTGCATCCATGGATTCAATCATCCATGGGTTAAAAATATTCAGAAAAATAAATTCCAGAAAGTTCCAAAAAGCAAAACTTGAATTTGCAGTGCACTGGCAACAATTTACATAGCATTTACATTGTGTTTACAACTATCTCTACAGCATTTATACTGTGTTAGGAATTATAAGTAATCTAGAGATGATTTAAAGTATATACAGGAGGATGTGTGTAAGTCATATGCAAATACTATGCCATTTTATATAAGAAACTTGAACATCCATGGATTTTGGTATCCCTGGGCTGGGGGGGGGGGGCAGCGTCCTGGAACCAATTCCCTGTGGATACCGAGGGATGACTGTGGAGTTTGACTGACTTCTTGTACTCAAATAAATTCTCGTTGCCAAATATAAATTGTTCTAGCTCTTTCAAATTACAGAGATAAAACACTTATTTCAGTGATACCACTTTTATTTTCTATTATTTATGTTAACTATCTCTTGGAATTTTTTCAGAGCCAGACTCATGGTTTTTGCTTTTCATCAATTGTTCTGAATCAAAGGGAAAAACTCAAATTGATCAGTGAGGAATTCTGTGTGCGATGAGCACTTATAACAGTCGACTATCTAGAGGCTTGCAAAAGTGATTTGTAATCCAGTAAGATCACGGTTGTGGACAGAACCCAGTGATTGGTTTAGAATCAAAGACTGCAATCGGGAAAGACAGCCTTAGGCCAGGGTTCTTGCAGAAGGATGCCCCACAGCCTGCAACCACTGTTGCTGGCTTCTCCCTAGTGAGTTTACCTGGAAATGTGGCATTCTAAGACCACAATCCATTAAAGGGAAAAAAAAAATCACAATCTGGGGGAGATTAGTGATAAAGATTAGTGAAAAGTACATAGATTTGGTAAAGACACAGAGCAAATTGAATTCTCTTCATACTACAGGTAGAGGAATTTATGACATAATCTGGACCTTAGTATTAGTATTCTTACCAGCAAAGCTCGGATGACAGTTTCTATTTCATATGACCAGTATGCAAACTTGATACTAAAATTCATGTGAAACACTGACTACGTAACAGATTCCGAATAGATGTTATTTATTATTCTGATTCCTCCAAAAAAAAATGTTCTATAGTCAGATCTGCCTCATTTTTCCCTATTTTGCACATATAATTTCTTACACAAGACCTAGGCAGTGTGCCTCAAAATTATGAGGGATGTGCCTGATTTCTTCAGATTTTCCATGGGTTCATGTATCCATTTACTTGATATCAATTTGACTTGCAACCAAACCTACTTGTCCTTTCTTTAAATCCTTTCAAGACTCTACAAGTGGGCTGCATTTTTATGTGACATATTTGACTTCTCAGGTGAAACTCCATAATACTTAGGCCGTAAAAATGATTCTCTTTGGGGCCAGGGCTCAAATTAATGAGCTTCATTGTAACATTCAGTAAGGAAATAAATTCATCAAATTTAAATGTTTAATCTACTTGATATTTTCACCAATGTTTGCTTAAGTAAATTTGGTAGCAAACTACGTGTAATGGTAGGTACCATAAATTCTCTTCCATTTCACCTCCCGATCAATTAAATGAAAATATTCAGGAGTAATAAACTCAATATTGTGAATAATGAGAATAAAGAATGTATCCGGATATATTCATTAATTCAGAAATAAAATTTATTGACTTTTAATTCTTAATTTTGTTTTTACCAGTACAAACTAGGTTAACAGTCCATGCTGCTGAACAATCTTACACATGAGAGCTCAAAGGAAATATTTGATCAGGTATAGACAATATTACACTGTATTTTAGTTCAAACCCCTATAGTTAGCATAAATATAAAACCACAATCATGTTTACAAGGTTAAAAATTGTACAATAGCTCTGTATACTATTATCAACAGTGCAGTTTGATAATCAAAATATCAGCTGGCTGATTTTGCTTTTCTGAGGCATATTAATCTTTTCCTGGCATGACAATGCCAGTTACAAAAACTGACCATTCTTTCAATATATTTTCATTCCCAGTATACGTTCCTAGTTGGCAAATTCATTTTAATTGGCAGTAAGGTGGGAATTTAGTCCAAAGTGCAAAGATTCATTTTGATGAGCTATGTGATCGTAAAACATGCAGTGGTGAACTTTCAATTCATAAACTACTTCTATTGTTCATTATTACTGTAGTTGGCGTAATCATGAGAACTTTTTTTCACTTGATTGAAAGCATTTCTTACCATCAGGTTGGCTATGGCATGCAAGAGGTCCAGTAACTCTGCCAAGGGCACGGCAACCCCCACATCAGCATGATCAGCCCACACACACACACATACATACATGGCTGCCTTGATTAAGCGTCAACACAAAACTTAACACATTTCTAGGAAACGTGTCTCAACGGGGTCTCTTACACCTTCCTCACTAGCTAACCAGACACGGGTCGTCATTGCTCGGCTTGACTTCTCCTTCCAGCAGCGAATTCATCACCGCCTTTGTCAAATAGCTGCATGTTCCTCTTCTTCCCAGGGGGGGAGTGTTGTAAAAGGAAGTCATGTCATCCTGCAAACGAAAACAGTAAGCAAATCCTTTCATTTTTTGTTTGTAAAGAGTTGACAGATAAAATCACTGTCAGCCTAGAGGGAAAAATAAATTCACAGAAAGATTTCCTCATGGAAAATATGAGCTTCTTGAGTTTTTCTTTTATTTTCCTGAGGTGTCTTCTCAGCATATAAAACAAAGACAGACATTTTTAGTATTCTCCCCTTTGCTGATAATTTTTGTTTACTTAGGGAACCTTTTTATGAATAAGCATAAAATATTAAACAGGCCTGGAAGGGACTGTATTAGGTAGTCACACAGCACCAATGTAGCCTGTTACTCATGCCCAGCCTCCCCGGTATTTAATTTTATGGCCTTCTAGAATCTACGGCTCCTTTTTGGTAGAACACATTTTAACTGCTAACTATATAAAGGAAATTTATTTCTTCCGAGACTTCTTTTTAGTCAGAACTTCACAGCTGAATTGACTAGTAATTAACTAAAAAGTAACAGTAATTCCTCAAATAAATCAGACTTCCCTCTGCCCGGCAAGTACTCTACTTTGTACTCTGTAAATCTGTTTTGTAAGTTAAGTGATATGAGATTAGGGATATTTTGAAGAACTGAGCCAAAGAAAAAAGTCTACCAAAAGCTATTTTCTCTACTTACTTGCTTTTCAACTTCCTTCAGCCGACTCTCGTCTTTTTGAAATTCATGAAATGCTTCTTTCACCAGTTTGTCTAGGTCGACTTTGTCTTGAAATTCTAGCTCAGGGTTTCTTTCCAGTACAATGGATACAACCATTAGTAACTAGAGGAGACAGACATTGAAAGCCAATTATATGAACTATAAAAGCAACAGAGTCTGGTTAGGTTTTCATTCTTTATTCAGACTGATGGATGAGCCGCATATCCCACAGTGTGTTCTGTACAATGATGCGCTCTAGGGTCATCTATTGATGGAATCTTCCTAATCTTGTAAATTAGTACCATCAGTTCTGTTTGGAACAGAACTTTTTTTTTTCATTGTATGTATCCCTCTGTAGCTGTACAGAAATGTTTTCCAGTCACTTAAATGAAATTAGTAACTCAGAAAAATGACTTTCCTAATCCTGACTATAGTACCTACTGCCCCATTCACCCAAAGTGTCTGAAGAGATCTGGCCTTCAGGCGTTCATCTTTGGTGGCAAGACACCAAATCCAGTGTCCAGTGGGGCAGAGGCTGCCCCAGAAGAGGCGGTGGACAACAAAGCCAGAGGAAGCAGCCGAGCTCAGCGGAGACTCTGGATCTAGGCTCACACCCCAAAATGAGTGTGATGCTGTAATGATTTTGGTATTTCTCAGGGAATGGTTATATTCTAAACAACACATTTAACTCTGACCTCCTTCTGATATGAATACTATTTGGTCTGTATAAGCTGTTAGTTTAATGCATCATCCAACTGTCTGGCTACCCCATACATGTATCCTAAGTACTAATACCCATTTTACATGACAAACTCTAATACGCAAAGATTGTATGAGTATACAATGCTTGGAGACTTTCTGATGATCATTATGGCTCCTACTTTGTACATGGAACAGGAAAAAGGCCTCATAGTTCCCAACTTGGGAATCCTTCTCACTGTACTTACTGAAATGCTTCTAAAACAGAACCTGAAAGAACCAAAGGAAAAAATCCAGGGTCACAATGTGGGAGACCTTGGGGCAGGGCTTTAGCCAAAAAAAAAAAAAAAAACCAAAAAAAAACCCCAAAGTTTTTCTGAGGTTCTATTGGAAAATTTCTTCTGCAAAGAGAATGACCTCATTTTAGGGCTCTCCATGTCCACTGTGGGTCCCGGATACTGGGCAAAAGATACCAAAAGGCTCACAGCACAAGGAAGGCATCCACCCTTCTACTAACCCCATGTTTTCTTGACTCCAGTCTCTGCCTCCTTCCCACATGCTATGAGACTGATTGGCTGACACTCTTTCCAAATCCTGGCACATCAGAGATAAGGCTGAATTTCACTCAGCTGACTGTAGCTCCTGAAGTGCTGTATTTTAGGAGGTGCCACACCCTGCTCAGCACTCACTGAGAGCTTCTGTATCAGTGAGACACATTATCTACCCTCCAAGAAACACACAGTCTCATGGAGACCTCCCCCGAGAGACAAAGGGAAGATGAGCTATAAATTATACCCATTCATTTGGGAAGATTCTCTATTTATTGGGTATAATGTTTTAAAATGTCATAAAGGCATGTGTACACATGTGCATGTACGCGTGTGTATTTTAGCATTTAACTTTTACACAGAGCAGTGATGATACAGAAAATTACATGCCTTCTCTATTCATGGAGAGGTATTTGGAAAGTTGTCTCTCAGAATATCAACAGTGATGATCTACTGCTAGTAGGTACAGAGGAAAATTTTTTGCTTTCTTTTTTGTAATTTTCTGAACTATTAAAACTTTCTACAATAGTCATGCATTATTTCCACAAACAGAAAAGACTGAAAATGAAACAAATAAAAGAAAAGATCACTTCCTCTCTTTTATGGTGTTGATGCATTTACTGCGGGGGTGAGCATGCAGCTGAAAACGGTGCGCAGTCAGGATTTACGATGTTTGAATTGTTCTTGTGCCTTGACTTGGGTCAAGGATGACCATCCTCTCCGGGACTCAAGCAGAGGAAGGACTGGGTGAGGTGAGGAGTGGAGCTCCTGGTCTCTTGGGCAGCTTTCAGGGAGCAGACAGAAAGCACTTCTTTAGTAATCTACATTAGATTAGGTTAGATACAAACCTCCACAACGATCTGTCTGTACTTCGGCTGGTCAATATTTCCCAATATGTCTTCCACAAGGAGAGAGAAATTCATCTCATACATGGTCATGTCTGACAAGGTTGGTTGCTGAAAAAAATAACATTAACTTGCTGCATGGTTATACTCTGGTTCCTGACTAATAGAGGAATTTCATTTTTGATTATTTTCCAGCTTCTACAAAACCTTAAGAGAGCATTTTCAGCTACATGACTGAATTTTATATATGTCAACCTACTGAAGCCAACCTGCTCACTACCGTGATAAATTAAACCTGTTTTTAGTAGTTATCTTCACCATATTGTTCTTAAGGAAAAGGGACTGCATTAGAAAGACACTTCAATACATAAAAGGAACAGATAAAAATTGAGACAACAAATAAGAGTACATAATTGCTTTCAGAATTAATGCAAGAAGTTATGCTTGCTGTCAGACTTCAGCATGTAAGTCATTTGCTACTGAATTAACATCATTTCTGTGGCAGGTCCTTTCTGGGCTGGTGGCAAAAAAATGCACACAAATAAGCAAAAACATTATTTGCAGAAATGGCAAGCAAATACAGAAAAAGGTAAAACTAAAAGAGTTTCTCTACTCTTTATATTTCATTTAAAACAAGAGTGTTGCAAAATCTTCCATATACTTTTCACAAACTGAATGAAAGCAGAAAATAAACTCAAATCCAAACCAAATCTGGGCATGGTGGACACTCTTCAAAGGATGGAAGGGAAGGCTCTAAACGTTAGGCTTGTATGGTGGAAAGCAGATGGAGTCATCAGAATTATAACCAAGTTTACAGTGAACTTAATCATAGCCTCAGAACAATGTGTATCTACTTACCACTCAAACTGGGACCCAGCAGAAATGTCCCCTTTCAATCAAGTGATAGCAATGTAATTTTGCCCAGTATAATAATGCCTCGGTCCTATATTCAATATGGTCCATCTGTTGTATTCTATATTCAATACAATCCAACATACTGTTAATGTTTACAGGTAGTACCCAATTTGGGGAAAATGAAGCCTGGCTGCTGAACAAGATACAGGCATACCTTGTTTTACTGTGCTTTGATTTATTGTAGATACTGTGGTTTTTTTTTTTACGAATTGAAGGTTTGTGGCAACCCTGTGTTGTCAGATGATGGTTAGCATTTTTTAGCAATAAAGTATTTTTCTTTAAGGTACGTAATTTGGATTTTTTTTAGACATAATGCTATTGCACAGTTAACAGGCTACAGTATAGTGTAAATATAACTTTTATATAAACTGGGAAACCAAAATATTTGTGTAGCTTGCTTTATTGAGATGGTCTGGGACCAAACCTGCAATATCACAGGTTTGCCTGTAATTATAACTGTGTATGTCTAGCAATGAGATCACTGGGGTTACAGAAGGAAAGGAACATCCTTTCATAGTTTCACATCAATTTCCCTTTAATATATTTCATCTGAAAAGTCAGCCTAGCTGGTATGCAATATGACAATCAAACCTAGGGAAGAGACAACAAGGTTGCCTTATTTTCCACTCTCTGAAAGAAGCAGAAAGTGCAACGAAGAAGCGAAAAGGCTCAGAAATCAAACTGCTGGGGAAGGGGTCACACTCTGGGTCGGCTGCTTCCCAGATGTGTGACCACGGGAAAATCACTTAGCTCGGCTTCAGCTTCCTCACTTGTCAAATGGTAATAATAAAGCACCTACCTCAAAGGAGTGTTGTGAGGATTAGAAAAGTGCCTGGCACATAAAAATACTTAACATATAGTTGTTAGCAAAGAGGGAATACTAAGTAAGTGGCCCAGGCAATCAGACGATTAAAGGAAAATCTGGTTGGTAACACCGGGCTTGGGAAAGAAGCCAAGAAAAGGCTGCCGCAGCCCACTGTAGGCAGACCTGAGGCCCAGCAGAAGCAGCAGGACGTGAACAGCAGAAGCTGGTTCCCGGCCCACAGGGGACAGAGCTGCTCCACACAGCGGTCATGGAGTGTCTGGGAAAGGGCTGGAGCACCTACACTGGCAACCAACGAAAACCACTCAACAGTGTGTGAACAGCATAAAGCATACTTTTTACAAAGTTCTTATTCATTTTTTTGTGACTAAGTAATAGATTTGCAAAGTTCAAAACTGAAAGGTTAAAAAGGGTTTTCAGTGAAAAGCTCAGCCTGTTCCCCAACCCAGACCACAGTTTCTTTTCCCAAAGGCAAACAATGCTACCAGTTTCTTGTGGGTCCTTTCAAAAACACTCTATGTACATATGAACAAAATGAGTATTGGTGTGTGTGGGAAGAATATTTGATTTTCACAGATATAGAGATCAAACTAGTGGTTACCAGAGCGAGAGGGAAGGGGAAGGGGCACGGTAGGGAAAGGGGATTAAGACATATAAACTACCATCTATAAAATAAATAAGCTACAAGTGTATATTGTACAGCACAGGGACATAGCCAACATTTTATAATAACTTTAAATGGAGTATAATCCATAAAACATTGAACCACTATGTTGTATACCTAAAATATAATATTGAAAATCAACTATACTTTAATAAAAAAGAATACTTTATTTGTATACTTTCATGAAAAATAATCTTGCTGATGTTTCAAATGAAAGAAATACAGTACTTCATTTTCAGAAGGCCTAATTATTCACATTTTTGCACAAGCAGAATGATTTAGGTGTCAGGATTAAATAATTAAATCAAAGAAGCAGGACGGTTTATGTAACTTGAGAAACCATCTGAAGGAGAGGACACTAATTTATTTGGACAAAAGTAAGTTACAACTTGAGTAAAACAAGTGATTTTCTAATGACCTAAAAATTACTGCACTTTCCACATTCAACGTGATTTTTAAGTACTAATTTCCTTATCCACAGCATTACTGAGTCACCTTGTTTCTTGGGACTGATTTGGTTCTGTCTTTTAAATGTATGTTTTACTGCCTGTGAGGCCCCCCAGCACTGGCCCACTACCACTTGGTAGTCAAGGAAAGCCACCATTCACAGTAATGCCAACAAGAGAAACCCTAAATTCACTAATAACAAACAAAGGAAAAACAGACTGCTTGGCAAAAGGTATGGCCATATGGTCCCTTTAAACAGAGTACTTCCTTGAAACATCTGAAATATGATAATACAAACTTTTTTTAATTAAAACACTACTTTTAAGCAAAATATCCATTTGGTAACTAAGGCAAGGCTTCTGTACTGAGGAACACCAAAACAGAAAAATAAAAGGACCTCAGACTGGGAAAAAATATCTCCAATCCAACGGATCAGACTTCTTAGACTTCTTCTTCTCGCTCTTCAGGTATGCAGATACCCCTCTTTTAAGCACTCTTAGAGAACGGCATAAGCAGAAAGCAGAAAGGTTATTCGAATGCAGAGGGGAAAGAATTATCTGCTCCTTCAGGTCCCTTCGGAAGGCCTTTTACTGACACAAACACAGTGGGGCTGTACCTGTGGCAAATGCTTCCCGGCTACAATGATGCCGTTGGGTGTGCGCTCCAGGATCTGCCACACTCTGTCATAGAACCCAGGGGGAGTTCTGTTCAAAGACCCATCGATCTGACGCCGGTTCAGCCAACATCTGTAGACCAACAGAAAACGCCTCAGTTTTGAAAAAACAAGCCTGTTCGTGTAGAAAGCAGGGCTTTTATATGGATTAACTGTTCCAAGAGGGTGAGAGGTAAAAGCCAAAATCCATCAATGATGCATATCTACCATGTGTTAAAGAGGTTACTAAATATTTCATAGTGAAAACAGAGCTCTGCAGGAAAGGAGAAAATCCCCAAGATGCTAAAAAATTGAACAGGCAAAATGTTATTCTCTAGTAAGTTTCTTACAACTCATGTGATCAAATGATTTTCTAATATGCAAAGCAGCTCAGTTTAAAAACATAGGAGCAGCCAATTTCAAAATAAGTTTATGTGGTCCTGAGACACAATACAATGTTAAACTCCATGAAGCCATGGACATTATATATATACATACATACACATACATACACACACACACATACACCCCTATATATATATATAGCTTGATTGCTCCCCTACACTTCTCCCAGAAAGGTGCTCAATAAACATTTGATTAGTAGATGAATGCTCAAAAAAGGCATGATGGAGCTAATGAAACTATCTCACTTTAAACCTTATATTTTAAGTTAAACTTTATAGTTTTCTATTTAAAAGTGGTCAAAGTACCAGTGCTGAAAAATCATCTACAAACTCTTACATACCGTAACAACATATAGTGATGAGCCAAAATTCTAGATCTCTCATTTTCATGGATTAAGTGTTAAATCTTAAAGATATAATAGTTAACTTCATTCACAAACTGGTAAAGATGCAAAATTTGCATAATTTGAAAAGTATACACAAATGACATAGGAGTATGTTCTTCCAAAAGCTGAAGACAGGAACAAATACAAATTTTTTTACACTGGTATTAAAACAGACAGCAGAGTGAAATATGTCATCAACCACAAGGCAGGCATGTCATGACCAACAATATTTCTAGGTGTGAAAACAGCTATGCAGGATGCAGTAAACAAACAAACAAACAAACAAAAAAGACATTTTTCTTGTGGTAAAAGATGACCAATAAAGTTACATCACTATGTAAGTGAGAGAGGCGTCTTTTTCGGATGTACAGTTTGTTTCCCCAGACCCAGACTTGTGTGGCTGGGTTCAGTGCTATGCTAAAGAGAAAAAGCCCAAAGGAGTAGGTATTCCTTGGTGATGTTTTACTTTGGATAATCGGTGTGCAAACTGAAAACCCTATGCTCTGCATTTGATGTCTTTTCCTATTCCCTTTGGCGACAATTAAAAAAAATGTATTTTCAGAGTTCTATGAGGCCAAGGTTAATACTATAAAAAGGAGATGTTTGCTTAGAACATAAAAAGTAGAAATCTGTGAATACTCACAGTGGAGGAGAGAATTATTTTAGAACTCTCCTTTGTTTTTACTTTTTTGGCTTTTTATTTTGAAAAATTTTAGACTTACAGAAAAGTAAAAACAAATTAACAAAGTTCCTTTTTACTCAGCTTCCTCTACTTCTGTCATCTTGCATAACCAATAGTATAACTATCGAAACCAGGAAATAAACATTGATACAATACTATTACTCTATGGACCTTATTCAAATTTTGCCAATTTCACCACAAATTTTCTTGTTTCATTGCAGATCCAATCCAGGACCCCACAATGGATTTAATTTCCAAGTCTCCTTAGGCTCCTCTAATCTGTGACAGTTCCTCAATCTTCCTTTATCTTTCACGACTTTGACATTTTAGAAATGTCAGTTATTTTGTAGAACATACCTCAATTTAGGTTTGTCTGATGTTTTCTCATGATTAGACTTAGATCATGAATTTTTCACAAGAATGCCCAGAAATGGTTGTATCCTCTACAGTACATTGTATCAGGGGGTATGTGATGTTGATGGGTCTTATTACTGGTGATGTTAACCTTGATCATCTGGTTAAGGTGGAGTCTACTGGGTTTCTTGTTCACTGTAAAGTTACTATTTTGCCTTTTACAGTTAAAAAGTATCTTGAATGGAAACACTTCAAAATTATGCAAATTTTCTATTTCTTATCATACTTCCACCCACTAAATACAGCATCCACTGATGGGTCCTGCCTACAACAATTATTATTGTTTCTATTTCCATCATTCCATCTACACTTTTAATTTAATTTAATTTTATTGAGTTATAGTCAGTTTACAATGTTATGTCAATTTCCAGTGTAGAGCACAATTTTTCAGTTATACATAAACATGCATATATTCATTGTCAAATACTTTTTCACAGTGAGCTACCACAGATCCTGTATATATTTCCCTGTGTTATCCAGCATAATCTTGTTTATCTATTCTACATATGCCGGTCAGTATCTACAAATTTCGAATTCCCAGTCTGTCCCTTCCCACTCCTCCCCGCCCCTGGTAACCACAAGTTTGTATTCTATGTGTATGAGTCTATTTCTGTTTTATATTTATGTGTGTGTGTGTGTTTTTTTTCTTTTTAGATTCCACATATGAGCGGTCTCATATGGTATTTTTCTTTCTCTTTCTGGCTTACTTCACTTAGAATGACATTTTCCAGGGACATCTATGTTGCTGCAAATGGCGTTATGTTGTCATTTTTATGGCTGAATAGTATTCCATTGTGTAAATATACCAGTACTTCTTTATCCAGTCATCTGTTGATGGACATTTAGGCTGTTTCCATGTCTTCACTATTGTAAATAGTGCTGCTATGACATTGGTGTGTGGGTGTCTTTTTGAAGTAGGGTTTCTTCTGGATATATGTCCAGGAGTCAGATTACTTGGTCATATGGTAAGTCTATTCCTAGTCTTTTGAGGAATGTCCATACTGTTTTCCACAGTGGCTGCATCAAGCTGTATTCCCACCAGCAGTGTAGGAGGGTTCCCCTTTCTTCACAGCCTCTCCAGCGTTTGTCATTTGTGGACTTTTGAATGATGGCCATTCTGGCTGGTGTGAGGTGATACCTCATTATAGCTTTGATTTGCCTTTCTCTGATAATTAGTAATATTGAGCATTTCTATCTACACTTATTAATTGGAATTCTATTGTAGTAAGAGTCCCTTCTCTCCCATTTATCTACTTATATCAGTACTGACTCATGGATATTTATTCTATGGGATATAATCCAATATTATCATTATTTATTTTGTTGTTCAAATTGCTCCAGCTTTGGCCATTGAGCCTCCTTCACATTGTCTCCAGTATCCCTCTAACACATCTCTATAATTTTTTTGGAGCACTTTCTGGTACCACAAGAAGCTCCAGGCTCATTTGTATTTTTTCTGCCCCAGCCCTGGAATCAACCATTTCTCCAAAAAAAAAAAAAAAAAAAAATCCTGGAAAAATTAGAAAAATGGTATTGAGAAATTGATATGTGGGCACTAGGTTTGTTCATTGTTGTTGGTGTTTCATTACTTCTAGGTCCTCTCGGTGGACAGAGTTAGGAAAGATATGGCTGTATGCTCACATACAGGTATACACAATCACATTTTTCTGTATCTATCCATTTATGTAAAAAACATGAATTCTCATAGTGATACTTCCAATTCCAATCCAATACCACAGGGTATTTTCTAGCCACCCCTTTTCCTTATTTGTAACTACATTCTCCAACAGTGAAAACCCTGGCTTTCATTAGCCACAATATTATTTACTTATTTATTCAATCTTAGTGTGTTCATATACACACACTATATATATATAATTTATATATAGTTTATTTATATATTTATATATAATTTAATGTATTTACATATAATTTATATATATATACATCTAAAAATTTCAGAATTGCTAATTCCTACCTCTATGAGAGAAAAATTTATTATAGAGTGCAGTATTCATGTGCAGTGCTTTTTTTCATTTAGCTTTACAGTGTCCAGTCAATGTTTTCTGAAGGTATGTTGGTTAATTCTTGTCTTCCCCTCCTCCTTCAATGTGGTAATATTACCCGTTTGTAATACAGTGAGGTTCATTTGTCACTGGTTGTAACCTATTTTGGGTACCTTCCACCTGGATTAATTTTAATTAATTATTTATGTGTGGGGAATATAAAACATTAGCACAGTTTAAGACCCAGAGGTATACAAAAATGTATATATTGCTCTGCCCTGTAACCCTACTGCACTGTACCTGCTTCTCCATTACTTCCATCCAGTTCCCACCCTCTCTGAAGGTAGCTGATCTCATCAGTTTCTGGTTTATCTTTCCTATATTTCATTTGCACAAATGAAGAGTAGCATACTATATTCTATTGTACTTTTGCTGTTTTTATTTAACAAGATAGCCTAGAAATTACCCCATATCAGTTTATAGAGACCATGCTCATTCTTTTTTCACATAGTATTCCATTGTGTGGATATGTACAGTTTTTCAAATAATCCCCCAGGCTTAGGTCATGAGCATTAGAAAATTTGCAATTATAAACAATGATACAATGAATAAACTTGTGCATATATATTTTCATATTGTTGGAGGCTTATCGCCAGGGTAAACTGCTAAAAGTAAGACTGCTGGGTCAAAGAGTAAGTGCACAAGTAGACTTTTTTTAGATGCTGCCAAGTTCCCATACAGAAGGGTGTACTCACCAGCTATATGTGAGAGTGTGTTTCCCCATGGCGTCAGCAAATGTTCGTTACACTGTTTAACTTTTGCCAGTCTGATAGATGAGAAATGCTATCTCAATGTTTTAATTTACACTTTTCCAGTTATGAGTTAGTTTTAACATCTTTCTGAATATTTAAGATCTATTTTAAAAATATTTTAAATGAATTGATCAATTATGTATTTCCTTAGGTTTTTGGTTCTTTGTCCCTCAATTTTTAAGATTCCTGGATATTAGCTCTTTGTAACATATGTTTTGTTCCAGTTTCTCCGTTGTCTTTGGCATTGTCCATTTTTTTTTACCATGCAAAAGGTCGTTTTTAATTTATATATAGTCTTATTAATCTCTTATTGCCCCGGGGTTTGGGTGTCAGTTAGAAAGCCTTTCCCATATTAAGGTTACAGGAGAATTTATCCATGTCTTCTTTTAGCACTAGTAGTGTCATTTTTTTACATTTAGATCATTAGTTTCTTCGGAGTTTATTATTGTATACAGTATAAAGTATGGATTTTATTTTATCTTTTCCAAATGACTATCTAGTTGTCCCATCACTATTTATTTAAAAAGTCCATCCTTGACCTGGTGATTTGAGATGTCACCGTTATCATACACTAAATTTCCATATGTGCCTGGGGTCTATTTCTGGACTTTCCAGTCTGTTCAACTGTTCTATTTATCTGGTCATGTACTAGTATCATATTATTTTAATTATAGAGGCTTTTAAATATTTTTATTATCTCTTAGGACAAGTCTTTATTTTATGTTTTTCTGGTAATTCTCACATTTTTCTTACATCAATATGAAGCTTAATATTAACTTGTTTAACTCCAACAGCTTGTAGGAACTTTACTGGAAATGCATTAAATTTGTAACAGACATCTTTAAAATGTTGAGTGTTCCTATCTAAGAACAAGGATGCCTTTCCATTTGTTCAAATCTACTTTTGTAGAAGACTTCTTTTTGAGGCATTTTAAGCATATCACTATAACACCCTGGAAAGTACCAAGCACACAAAGACTGCTCAGTAAATGCTTGTCTAAATAATTATGTTAAAGTTCTTTCTGTAATAAAAATAACTCTTCAATTCAATACAATCCATATTTATTTTGCTCTTATTCTGAGTTTAGATAAGTTAAGTCTAAGACAGGGTCTGGCCCTGAAGAAGTTTACAGTCTAATTAGAGTGACAGAGTTACAGACAAAATTGTTTATATAACATTACCAAAGCCAAACTTCCACACCAAAATGTTGGGAGGAGATGGTGAGCACTACAAAGGATCAGAAAGGATATTGACCAAAGTGGTACGAAGTGTTACATTCTGCACAGAATAATAAAAATGAAGTAATATTTACAAACTATACCCGAAAAAAGTAGAAAATTCAGGATAACACAAAATCACAACTGAAGACAAACATTTTAATCAGTGTCTCTGTGTATACTGCCCATCTAGTATAGTGGTCTAGTGGTCTCTGATACAATGCTGTATTTTATTTCTTAACAATGTCTTACTAATTACACATACATATTATAAATACTTTTATTTATATAATATATAATGTATATATAATTAATAAGACATTGTTAAGAAATACATATAATGTTGTTATAAATCCAGAGTGTCCTGTAGGTAACAAAGGACCCTCATTACCTTCCACTCTGCTGAGGCTGGAGAATATCCAACAGAAGCTGTTTCACTTCACTAGGTGAGAGCTGATATAAGTCCCTGGCTGGCTTGTTTCCACCACGGATCTGTAGTTCATACTCCATAGCATGGATGATCCACCTGAAACAAAACAGGGGAAGAAGCATGAATCAATAGCTCCTGAAATAAAATCATCTTGTGCTTCTCACGACAATGCGCTTAACAGCACTGACCCATCCAACAAGGAATGATGAAAAGGCCATTTAAATTTCCTGAACTGCTGATATAATTACCTCCATCAAGATTACGTGACATCATCAGACTCTTAAAAAATGAGGCCTGCTCTTGCGTATGTAGTTAGGTAATAAAATGTGAAAACAGGCAGGGACTCAGGTTCTTACCAAATGAGAGTCTACTAATTTGGTACAGTGGTATACAGTACACAAAGAGCTGCCGCACTACTATTATTTTCTTAATACTCGACACATGCAAAAAACAAATAGAATAAAAATAATTCATTTTAAAAATGGGCTGAGATATGCTATTATATAACTGTTCCTTTCCCAGGAAAGATAATTTTTTTTTTTTTTACCTACTTCCTTTATTTTGCAGTCATTCCCTTGTAACTGGAAGGGACAGAGGAGAAGTGTGTGCCTTTGAAATATAGGAACACAGTTATAATTTAATTATAGTAGCATAGATGGGAACATACTTTAATCAAAAGATTTCAGAAGAATCTATTCTTTACCAGATATTTAAATGCTGATCATAGAAAATGTTTTCATTACAGAAAGAGCTTCAATATAATTCTTTAGAAAAGCACTATTTGCATGCCTGGTATAGTTATATGCTTAGAAATGTCTAAAATATTTCATTATTTTATGTGTAAGTATTTTATTCTTTAATGTGAGGAGCTTTTAATAAGTGTTTTTACAGTTTCATCTCATTTCATTTACTGTTTTCTGAGGAAAGAACTTAGGTAAACTATTTACGCAAACCAAAGAAAACTCTGGAAAGAATATCGTGCCTTAGGAAACCAGAACTCTGCATACCGTGAGGAAAAGTGAGGGAATTAGTTTTACACAAATAAAAGCAGATTCCTGTGCTTCATCCTTACACCCTTTGTGAACACTGAATAACAGACAGAGATGGAGAAGCTCAGCATCTGGAAAGAATGTGTCTTCATTCACTCGTGCTCTGTGGAGCCAGGCCACAGGCAGAAATATCTAGTTACAGCAACCAAGATTTAAAGTAGAGAAGTTCCTGCATTCAGATATATCAATATCTTTCTCTTGATTCACTTCTTCAAAAGACTGCCCACAAGGTTATTATAGGTACAGAGATGAAAAAGTTAGGTGGGAATAAGGATTATAGTCCTTCTTTCTGCCAATGATGGTTTGCAACACAACAGTGATGCATCCTCAAGGGATGATTTTCATGTCTCTCAATGGAGAAGATGGTAAGAAAAATGCCCTCCCAGTTGAGCCAGAAGTGATACTAACCAAGCACATCACCCTGCCTGCTGGGCCGGGCAGAGGCCACAAGGCAATGTGTCCCTGCTCTGTGACTGCTCCAGGCTCACTGTCCTCTGCTAAGGCAACTCTCAGCTCTTTTTCCTACCCTCTTCCCTCTTCTTTGTTGTCGCCATTTATGGAAGTTTGGAATTTAACTAGTTTGCCAATCAAAAAGCAGATTATGTGTTGCATGACACTGAGACAGATTATAGAGGCATGAGAGAGACACAGGATGAGACAGAATAATTTAAAAAATATACATCATTACTATTACCACTGATAGTACATGATACATATTTAACAGTTGCTCTTTGGTAAGAACAGTAAAGATGACAAGGTATTTACAAACAATAAAATAAATGTGCATTTCCTGATATGTGCAACAAAAGAACATGTGACAGAAGTAGGATTTACAATTTGCACTTCTCAAACCAGCAGAAAAGAAAAGCTGGGCTAAACCTATACTATTGCCAAAGACTAGAATTTCTTTACCTGTTCATCTTCATTATTACGAACTGCATTTAGTCAAATTATTATACAAGCATTAAAGTCATAAGGATATAGTTACTTCAGATGTTTTAAAGTTGCTTATGAAATTAGTTGTTACAGCAACATTTCAGTTACAATAAACTGCTCCATGGACTCTCCTTAATTTAAAAAAACTCTATTTTTAATTCTACAGATTAGAGAAGTTGTCTTCTATTTATTATTTTATTTCTTTATTAGGCATTTACAATCTACATTTGAGGCAGCTTATAACAGAAGAAACATCAATGTAAAAATCTAAAGACCAGCCTTTAGTTCCCCACAAACAAGTTAATGGCATGAAAAGAAAAATGGGGGTAGGGTGTACTGTTCTAGATTAAAAGTGACTTAAGAAATGTAACAACGAATGCCATGTGTGGGCCTTGTTTGGGATCCTAGTATTTTTTTTTAAAAGTCATTTTGGAGACAACCAGAGAAATATAAATAAAAATTGAGTATCAGGCAATATTAAAATTATTGCTAATTTTGGTGAGTGTGATAATGGTACTGTGGTTATTAAGAAAGTGTCCTTTTTTCTTACTTTAGATATATATTTACTAAAATATTGAGGAGTAAAAATCAAAATGTCTGGGATTTATTTTATAATCTACAACAAAAAAAAAGATGAAGCAAATATGGTAAATGTAAATTACTAACAATTGCTTATATCCATTTAAATAATGACTACACGGAAATTTACCAAATTATTCTCTTACTACACATTTAAATTTTTTCATAATGAAAAGCAAAAACAATAAAGACAGACATGAATACCAATTCTGTCACTTACCAACTGAACCCCATTTGCAAGTTATTTTTCAAATGGGAATATTACTATTACTTGTTCAGCTCATTTTATGAAATTATTTTAAGGAATAAATAAGACAGTGTTATGTTAAAAGGTTTCTGAAATTATAGAGTTCAGTTGTTATGTTCAATTGTAATATTCAAATTATGTTAGCAAACTCCTTTTGTTTGACTTTTCTAGGAAGGTAATACAATTTTAATTCAAGTCTAAGTGCCACATCCATTTAACTCAGGAGGTATCCTCTTCTAAACTAAGTAACTTTAAGTTTCTTAAAACACTTTTTTTTAAGGTCCTCCAAAAACTTGAGCTATTAAAACTAAACATTATCTATTACATTTACCTTTTAAAATCTTCATTTTATTTTTTTTAATTTTTTGTTATTTTGGGGGCGGATAATTAGGTTTTTTTCTTTGTTTGTTTATTATTTTTAATGGAGGTACTGGGTATTGAACCCAGGACCTCTTGCATGCTAAACAAGCACTCTACCAACTGAGCTATACCCTCCCTCTTAAAATCTTCAATACCATAAGCAAAGATAGTTGATCTAAAAATTTCCCCTCAGGCTTCTGTTTACAAAATCTCAGCAGTTCTGTGAGCAAATTATAGAAAGCATTGTACTCAACACCACCAAAGAAAGGTGACTGTTTTTCATTCATTGGAGCACGTATAACTTATTTGCCAGATTGTTAAAATACATTATTTATTCAAAAATACTGGCCAAACTAATATTTTTAGCTTGGAACTCTTCAAAGACGACAATACAAACAGCAAAATAGCCTCAGATGTGAACTACTACACAGCAATCAGAGGCTTAGAGAAAGTAAATAACCAAGTGAGTAACACAGCTAAGAAAATCAAAGACATTTTATCCATTTTTAGAACTACTGATACAAAAGGGCATTGATTCCTTTGCATGGGAAAATCTGCCTTCTTTCCCTGATTCCTAATGACAGAGTCGCCACACCTGATCTGACAATCCCAATGTAAAAGCCCTTAATGCAAAGTGGGGAAAGCAAGCAACTGTGGAAGGTCAAAAGAACGAAGGTTATCCTTGGACCAGGTTCTTATAAATTCAGTCTGTCTCAACCAGGGACATGCTCTACTTGCTAATAAGCAAATGAGAAAGTGCCAGATACACACGACTGACCAGATCAACCTTCAAACGTATCATGGTTTGACTTGAGGACAGTGAACTCCTCCGCGCTGCTGGAAGTGTGAAGAGGCAGACTAGTATTCCCCTACAGTTCTGAGAATAAATAAGCTTATCCTTCTAAAGACTCTCTTGATGTGAGGTTAGTCAGCATATTGTGTATGTATTGGCATTTTTCTTTCCAACCTGCCCCAGTCAAGGAGTGTATATAAAATAAAGTACATGGAAATATGACATCATTGGTAAATCAGAATGGCTGATATTTTTCTAAAAAAAAAGCCATAAAGCATAGCAGTGATTTCATAGCAAGAAACAATTTTTAAAGTAATCATTTTGAAGTTATTTCAAGATACTAAGACGTATTTCCCAAGTTTACTGTTAAACAAATGAACAGAGAACTGTCTGTGTAAGCATTTTACCAAGTTATATAATGGGAGAATGGAAGTTGCAAGAAAGGACTGTTTTGTTTGTTTCATGTTAACATGGAGAGAGTGACAATTTGATGAGGCAAAGTGAGCTTCCTGTTTGGTGAATGTTGGTCACTCACAACTCTTATCTCCGATCTAATCATAATAGAATAGAGGCAGGAGAACTCCTCATCTCACTTCCTTACCTCATACCATAAGTCAAAAGCAAAATCCTTTGAATGAGTATCAAACCATGCTAATGACCTCAGAACTGTAATTGTCTCCTCTTTCCTTCACTGCCCACGCAGTGTTACTTTCTGGTAACTATGACACCAATGGCTCTCCCTAACCACTGGATGTGTGATCCACAGATGCAGCTGTGGGCGTTAGAAGACAAGACATGCATGGATCATAACTGCTTACAGAGGATGTCCTGGTGGTATGAAAAGCAGGAATGAAAAAGGCTTGATAACATATATCCTCAAGGGTTATCTCTCACTAAAGCCTGAATGACAGACCCAGAGCAGAAAGCAGTTGATTGGAGGTCTTCACAGTAATGGGCCTGTCAGGAACTTGATCTATTTCAACATGAAAGCTGGAGCACAAATCAATAATGAGACAGCAAATCAAATCATTATCAGACTGGGATACCATTCCTGTGAGCAGGTTAATTCTGTTCACTGGAGTGCCTGACAGCAGTAAGGTTGAAGAAATTGCATTGGCAGGATTAACCTTGGAAAAAAGAGAAAAGAAGCATGGTGGCATTGGTTTAAAGCAATTGAGGCAGTGGGTGATGTAGAGAAATAAATTTTAAAAATTGAAAAAACTTAGGTTAAAACAGAGAGATAAAACATACATAGTACAGGAGAATTATGGGTAAGCTACACCACAACTAAGATAAATGTTCCTGTATTTTATGTCCATTCAGCCTAAAGAATGCTGGCATTTCAGAAGAATATGGTGCTAAGAGCTGACTGAACCATCAGTCTCTTCAATCATCATCAACATTTAAAAGAAAGACACAATAGTAAAAAGTCAGATATAAATGAGTCTGAAATGCTTTAATTAACATAAGGAACTGAAAAAAAAGAGTGTTTTCTATAAATGCCCTCCCTTCTTTCTTTTAAAATCATGCTACAAACACAAATGGGTGACTTAGAAGCAGTAAATTCAACAGTTTGTAAGAAATGTGACATTCAAGGACTCTATAAATGAGTAATTTGTTCATCAATTTTAAGTAAACTAAAACCTTCCAGGGGCTAATTCAAGGTAAATTTTTGTAAAGAAACATACTAATACAGCATGTGTTTGCTGCTGGCAGTAAATTAATGTTCAAGGAATCCATTCACTTAAGGAGCTGAGGTCTGAAGTAAAATTTATTAACGATAAAGTATAATTAAAATACATTAAAAAGACACAAAAATATCTTTTTTCTTTTCAGAGGGACACTATCACAAGCACCACAGACAGGATAACTGCCATTCTCTGAGGTTGTCGGATATTCCTAGAGTAGAGACAGGGTTCCAAACCCTTTCTGTTAATGTGGTGTAACAGCACTGTGGGCACACGGATTTTTGAGTATCTGCTACGTGCCTTGTGAGGTCCCACCAGGTGATGCGACCATGTCAGATGGCAGCAGAGGATCCAAAAGGGATTTTGAGTTCATGTTTCTATATGAAATGCTCAGGGATCATTCCATTGGGCCTTGAAGGAGAATCAACTATGGTAGAAAGGGATACATCCAGGGTGAATGTGTCTTGCAGGAACAGAGGGTCTTTGCAAACCTAGTACTGAAAGACAAGGGTGAGTATGTGTGTATGTGTTGGCTGGGGGTGGGGGTAGGGATGAGTGGAGTGCAGGGTGGAATCCTCTTCTTTGGGATTTGTGCTGTGAAGAAATCCCCAGAGGTACTTGTCCTCCAAAAGTCACAGGATAGAGACTCTCAAATTACCAAATGTCATAGCAATTAACCATTTCAGTTTTGTCCTTTGCAAAAGATATTCCCTTTCCTTACCCAGAATCTCCACAATCCAATGAAGAAGCAGAAGCAGTGACAGTCTACCTATTTTCTAGATAAGAGAGCTGGAAGGAGGGTGGGGAAGCATGAACTCCAGAATCATTCACCCCAGGTTCAAGTCCTGGTTCTTGGTCTTGTGACCATGGGCAAGTTACTTGGCTGAATTTTCACAGCATCTTAATGTATCTCTTGCACTGTACAGGGGCTAACTTAGAATAAGTTCTAAGTCATCCCCATTTTCTTGGTTTCATGATAAATAAAGGGGGCAATCTTATTTCTTATGTTTGTTAACTTGTAACTATTCAGCATCCTTGGTGTGTCTTGCACTGTACAAGCTAACAGTACTGATCCTACACTGGAGAAATGACAAACTGAAGACAAAACACATCAGGAGCCAATGCACATCACAGCTACTACATGAATACTTGAGTACAAAAGTGGGTCATAGGTTGAAATCATATAGGAGGGACCATAAAGGTCAAAGGTTTTAGACATAAACAGTAGGGCCTGTTTCCTTGAGAAAAGAGCAACAGTACACCTACGTGAAAACATGCACAAAGGACTTAAGGCTGAAGAACAAGAACTCTGGAGTCAGGCTGTCCTGGGAATAAACCCCAGTTCTTTCACGTACTGATCTGACTAAGAGAAGTCACCTAAGCTCTCTGAATCTCAGGTTGTTTAAAATGGGGGTCCCAGTGTCTACCTCAAGGCTGCTGTATGGATTAAATCAGATAATACATATGAAGTATTTTTAGCATATTGCCTAGCATATAAAAGGTGTTCAATAAATTATATCTGTGGTATGGAGGAGGGGTGGAGGGAAATTCTGAGTGCAGTAACATGTTGCTCACACATGCATTCCCTTAGATCCTCACTGGGAATGCTACATTATAAGGCAATTTGTACCGTACTTTGATATGATTAATGGTACAACATTAATGAATAAATGGAGAAAGTGCCACATCCTTCTATCCTCTCTATATATGACTAGATTTTCATATAAACGAGGCCCTGTCTAACTTTGTCATTTCCTGAAGGGAAATGTACAAACCAAATGCATTTACCAAAATTAAGAGCCCTTTCTTTCTTTCTCTAATGAGAAGAGAGACATGCTAGCTTGTGTTTTTCCTAAACTTTCCCATCATGAGCTCAAGGCAAACGACTTGAACCTACTTATAACCTATGTTAAACAATCTGTCAAATTTTATTGAACATCTCCTGTGAGCTAGACCATGATACAGATAGGAAGACAAAATCTAGTTTCTATCCTTAGCAGAAGTAACTTTCTTAAATTAATTATTCCTTATTTAAAAAAAAATTAGACTTCTCTCCAAGTGACAATGCCCCAGTGTTTAGAGCTGACATGTGAGTCCAGCATATGGGGGAAATATACACAGTAAGTTGGGCAGGGACACTGTTCATGCCTACAGTTGGAATCTAATGCCACTGTGAGTTCCAGGATGACTTTCAGGACAGTGAACAATTAAACTTTCCTGGCAAATTTCTTCATTAGGAGGTTTTTGCTATCATTAAAACACTAAGTCACATGTTCTAACCTGGCTTTTTTATTTGGTGTGACAGTTTAAGATAAAAAAGAGTGCCTTATTTCTCACAGAAGGCACTGAACATATAGACTAGCAGACACAAAAACAGGGAGAAAACGATTTTTAGAATAAACTAAACATACTTCATTCCCATGCAGAGAAAGAAGCTTCAGGTCAGATTCGGATTCAAGAAAGAAAATTACACTGGATTTTTGAGAGAACATATTAGCCTAAAATGCTGAATATGCAGTAAAGGAAAAACCTACTAGAGGCTAAAAAACACCACATTGTAAAATCCTGGGGAACAGTCAGCTTTTACTCTAAGGCTTTGTTTAAATCACAGCAAGGCTGACTATCACTTAAAGAGGCTCTCCCGAGTAGAACATTTATTACAAAGAATGCGCTTTGGAAGAGTTATAACCCACCCTTCTCAGTCAGCCTCAGAGAAATGCCCGAGTCTGTGATGACAGAGTACTTTTCATCATGCCTGTATGGATATGAAGGATCACGTTTCTTTTCATTTGGAGACAACTCACATGGAAGACCACTTCTGTACCCTCATATGTAGTCAAGAGTTGGAGGTGGCAATTTGAGAGCAAACAGAGGCTGAATAAACCAGGGTATGACTCAAAGTGCTTAAAATTGATTTGGAATAACTCTAAATCTTTGAAAGGAACTATTTTAAGGGATAAAAATGAAGGTCAGTTCTACACAGAATGAGTTCATGTCTCAATCAAGAGAAAGAGGAGATAAAGGATGGAAGCCCACCTGAAATATACTCTAGCTGAAATCAGGCAAACAGTTCAAAGAATAGTAACCTCAACTAAAAAAATTTAAATAAAACCGAAAAATATAACTTACAAAGTAGAAATCTCCCAGAGAAAATAACTGACACCGATTTTATCTATATTTCCCACACACACATTATACATATGTATATATAGTATTATTTTTTTTAATAAAAGATGGAACAATATATTTGAAACTTTTCCTGCACTTAGTTTACCTTGGACACTTATAAATGTCAGTCTGTTGACTTTATCTTGTCACTTGTAATGGCTGCACAGCATCTTACTAATGCACGGCCGAAACAACTTATGTGAACTATTTCCTGCTGACGGATATCTGGGTCATTCCCAATGTTTCACTATTTCAAACAACGCTGAAATGAAGCCTTGTGTTAAAGTATGTCTAAATTCATAGACGTTCCTAGAACGAGAACTGTTGAAACAAGGGGCATGCGTATACTTCCCAATAAGCAACTAGATTTTTATGTAATTTTCTGAAGGAAAAAAATGGGTAATCATTTTTCACAAAGTGCTTCATACTCACATGTAAAATTAAAAGTAAGAAATGAAAGGGAAATCAACCCAGCAACAAAGAAGAAAGAAAAAAAGTAACAACACAAAAGCCTGGTAAATAGGAAACAAAATAAAATGGCAAGAATAAGTCCAAATATAAATGAAATGGCACAAAGATGCATATATATGTTGCTATGAAAAGATAATCTCAGATTGGATTAAAAGTAAATACACTATTCCATCGACCCGTATGTCTATCTTGATGCCAGTACTACACTGCCTTAATTATTATAGCTTTGTTAAGCCTTGAAATCAGAACTGTCTGTTTAGTTCTGCAGCTTTCTCCTCCTTTTCCCCAGTTGCTTTGTCTATTCTGAATGCTTTTGCATTTCCATAAAAATTTTAAAATCAGTTGTCAATTTCTACCAAAAAAGCCTGCTGGGATTTTCATTGGGATTGCATAGAATCTATAGATCAATTTAGAAAGAACTTAAATTTCAACAGTCTCTGGAAGATTCTCAAATATTTGGAAACTAAATAATACACTTCTAAATAACCCTTAGATCAATGTAAAAATAAAAAAAATTAGAAAATATTTGGAACTGAACGTGAATAAAAATGCAGCATATCAATTAAAAAAAGGAAACACAGTATAAAAGTTAAATATAAAAGACATATCTCTACAATATGAAAAAAGAACACTGTAGGTAAAGGGATGGAAGACAGTATACTGAGCTAATTATGACAAGAAAAGAAAGCAGGCATGGCAGGAACAGACAACAAGAATTCACTTGTTGTATTTTATGCGCTATAATGGTGTCATGGTTATGGTTTTAAAAAGTCCTTATCTCCTAGAGACTCACACTGAAGTAGTCACAGATTAAATGATACCATGGATTTGCTTTAAATCTGGGCATGGGGATGTGGGTGGGGTGGGCAGTAGGTAGGGGTAAGAGTGAAGGGAGATTGGCCATTTGATGATGATGTTGACGCTGGACAACAGTATGGGCTTTATTATGCTATTCTCTGTACTTGTGTAGCTATTTGAAATTAAAAATAATTTTTTAGAAGAACTCAAGTAGAAAATACATGACAAAAAGGAAGGTATATTGTTAAAACTATGAGGTAGTTGGACAAAAACAAAGCATCAAAGTATATAAAGCAAAACCGATAAAAATGCAAGGAGAAATCATGAGAACATTTTACGATTTGTCAGCAGTGGAGGATCCAGCAGAACAGAAGTAGTAAAGATACTGATGAACTAATTATACACTTAGCAAGCTATCCACTTCTCCACACTCACACACATTCACGTGTATTTGTGCTATGGGAGTATTCTTTTACTGTTAGAGAACATATTCACGTGATACTTGGACAATCAAAAATACGTTTAAAAAGTGAAAAGCGATATTTATACTGTATTTGGCTGTGGTAAGCTTTTTAAACATACTATGTCGTTCCATCTCACGTAAAACAGTGAGGCTGGTATGAAAGCAAGGGGAGAGGTTCAGCCCTCCGTCCCAGGTCACTGAGATGGTAGGTGACAGTCAGGGCCTGCACTCACCCCAGCCGAAGGCCAGAGCCTTACCACACTGCCTCACACAATTCTTGATAAAGAAGATTCAAGATTACCAGAGCCTTACTTTCAATTTCCTCTCCAAACAGAACACTTACGATTTTAATGATTAAAAATAAGATTTTAGTAGAAAAATGGATGCAGAATACTCTTAAAATGACCAAACTTTTATCTGAGTATGTCCTCCTGACACCTCATTTTACTAAAAAAAAAAAAAAAAAAAAAAAAAAAATCATTCTTGTCTGAAGGCTTATCCACTTTATAGGAATTTTCATAAGTATTGTACATAGTGGGTTTTGTTTGCTTGTTTAATGTGATTCAACTGTTTAAATCCCTGGAGTGTGATTTTGTCAGAGAACAGAGTTACTTCACTCCATCTAACTAATGTGTGAGTATAAATAAAGAGGAGGATTTTTTTAGGCCACTGGTATTTCTTCACACTACCAGACGTTGCCTCTACGACTTAGGGGAAGACGCACTTTCCTAAATATCCACCAGATGTGGGGCAGCACTTCACTCAGAGAGGCTGAGGACAAACAATTCTCTTTATGCAAATGCAAAGTACTTTACTCACCCAATTCGTATTTTCAGCATGCCACTGAATAACTCAGGGTTATTGGAGATGATCCAGCCAATGTGGATGACCAGCTCTTGCTGAAGGACCGCCTCCCTCTCATCATTGGTGTTACACTTGTAATAGATGATGTTCTTAATCACTCTTGGAGACAAAGGATTAGAGATAACCTCTTCTTCATGCCCAAAGGCACCCAGAGTTACCTACAGGTGGCAACATTTTATTGTAAAAATTTCCTAGCTACCAACAGATCAAAGAAAAAACATTCAAGGCTCAGGATGACTGGCAGGCTGAAATTACTCTATGCCAGCTAGAAAATTAGGTAGAATAACTGTTCCTGCTGTTTATTAAAATGGCTTTCAAAGCATGACTCCCGCTGGAGTTCATGATGGTTCAGTCTGGTCTAAAATATAAGGGCAGGTGAGGGTTCCAGTTAGGGGAGTGGAGGAGATTGGATAAAAGCACGGAAGGAATATAAATAACCATTAAGATAAAATTATTCTGAATGACTTTAATACGAGAAACTCCCCAGAGAAACCAGAATACCCTGAATAGTTTTACTTTACTGCACGGTCTACACAATTTAGCATCTGGGAGTATATTCTTCACTTCTTTTACAGTTCCTCATGCGGAACTTTCTGCTCTTTAACAACACTGTAACCTTTTCAAAGGCAAGTGCAAGGTCTTGGAGCTGTAGCGTAGCCCCACTTTTCCCGGCATAGTGCCAGGCACCTAGTGAGTGTTAAAATGCTTGTTGATGCGTATCTCGCCCGTGGAGGGGAACACACGAGGCTGCTCACAAGCCTGGGAAATGAGAAAGCACAGAGGGAAATGGCAACGAAAATTCAAAGCCGAAAGTGCTGTAGAAGCTGGGCAAGAGGATTACTCTGCTCTCCCTTTCTCCTCTGTTCTCGGCATTTTGCCTCCCAGAAGAGTCTGCGGCCCCTCCTTCCTCCTCATTACCTTCCTCCCGCTCTCTTCGTTGGACAGTGCACAATTATAAGAGGCAGGAGAAAGAAGAGCAGATCAAAGGGCCCTTCTGTTTTCTGAGATGAGGGGAGAGAGCAGAAGGTGGGTCTTTTGCCCCAACTTTGTGGTGGAGGGAGAAATGCTGGTTTATTGTAACACAAGTGGTACCAACCAGTTAGTCCAAGTGTGATTACTAGTATTAAAATGTCAGTGTTTAAAGAAGAAAACAAACCGAAGGCACATCATTGCCTCTGCAAGCAATGATGACTAAACCCCTATTTTATTCCAGAGAGCTTGCGGTGATCTGAAGGTGCTTCGTAGAAACAGTTTTACTTCAGTTCTTAGGGTGGCATTTCATAAATGAGTGAAAGCAAACTTGGAATGCTCCATTCTCATTTCTTTCTTGTGAAGGGGTAAGATGCAGTCAATGAATGGACTTCATACACCTAAAGTGGAGCTGCCAGCCTCGCAGGTACCCAGCTCCACGTAAGTGACTGTTTCCCTGGGAGATGTGCCGGTCTAATAGGCAGTGGTCCAGCTGCAGCCTCAGGACAGGCTCCAGGCCTTCAGGGTGTGAGGAGCAGACTCTCAGCATCACAGGCTGTCAGCCACTCTAGATCTTCCCTAGAATGGACATGACCAACACTAACCTACCCCTTCCCCACCTGTCAGGTGCAAACGACCTTCTTGTATGCTCACATGAAGCAGAACGAACTATATTTTCAGATATATACTACACAGGCCTAAAAGCCAAGGAAAGACAGCTCCCCCTAATCTGTTTACTTTCTTTCAGAGGTGGCTCAGTCCAAAGGACTCTGTGGTGAGATATGAGTGCTGTGGTGAGGAAAGGCACTGGGTAACTTATTTCCTGTGCCTTGGTCTATTCAGTTAATGGATGAGGATGAAAATTCTACCTCTTAGTCATTTGGAGAAAACAGAAAATAACATGTGAAAAGCGATTTAAATTTTTCTCAAGAGTTTTTTAAATTGTCATTAAATATTACAGACTAAAATAAATAACTTATTCTTTCAACATTTCAAGAGCTAGATGTCAAGATGGAATAATTTCACTCTTAATGAGTTAAGAGCCCTCAGATATGAGCAATGGGTTGATTCCATTAAAGAGGGTTAAAGTATTTCATATTATTAAAGCTTATTATATTCCAAGGTTAACTGTCAGGAAGACAAAACAGGACACATGTATTCGCAAAGAACAGATAGAAAGCAAACAGGTTTTCATTCCAAACAGATGATGATGATTTAGCCAGGTAATTAGAGCTTATGGAAAACAAAACAAAAAATGAGCAACCACATTCCACTCCACAGACCCACATGCAGAGGCTCAACTCAACCCACGTTCACCAAGTGCCTCTCCAAGGCATGCTGGGCACACTGGGACAGGTGCTGGCCAAGACATGGGCCCTGACCTCCAGGGGCTCACAGCCTACCCTGGGGTGAGAGATACACATTCAAATGAACAGGGATCCAGAGCAGATAATAAGAAGTGTCACAGGCCAGTTGGGAGAACCCTGAGGAGGGAGGGACTGCTAACTGGAGATGGCTCTGTGTGGAGGAGCTGGGAAGAGCTGGCCTTGGTAGGAGGGGAGGAGCTGGAAGGAGAGGTGCCCCAAAGGGTTAAGGATCTGGGGAGCCAGCGTATGTCTAATGGGGAGAAGAATCTTAAGTGGAGCAGAAGGGAAAATGTGCCCTTCACTGCTCCCTCTCTTTGCTCCGCCTCTTTGCTCCGCATATCCTAAGCCTGTCTAGAGTGCTTCAGTGGGTATCATTCAGTTTTCTTTGTCAGCATCTTCACGGATCTCAAGTTAACACAGGAGTTGAAAATTAAAGCTCTAAGGTGCAGGTATTCAGTAACTGTGCATCCTTAGACTAGATTTTGCTTGGGGAAGGTGCCTTTTGTAGAAATGCCTGAGTCATTCATTGGTGATGTGGTTATGAGAGGCCTATGACACTCAGGCTTGCCAGATTTAAAAGCCAGGGTCCTGGGGTGTGCTCAGAGCAAGGGGCATAAAGAAATGGCTCCTTTGTTTATAACAACAGGAATCTGGGTTCATTGTGACAAGGGGCACAAAACTTGGGGCCTTCCTATGAACAAATACCCTACATGTGGCCCCCTGCACTTCCACATGGCCACTGGGCAGGGCCAGTGGACAGGGCTCAACACTGGAAGAAACGCTGTCATATTTAGTGGGGGAATTGGCCACCTAGAGCCTGTCTGGTCCATCTGTGGGTGGGCCATGAGTGGTCTTATAGACATGAAGGCTTTGAACCTCTTTTCCAGGGAAAAAAGAAAGATTCCATACGCCATTCTGGAGTGGAGTTTTTTAGAGCAGTGAAAATACTTTGTATGACATTATAACAATGGATATCTATGTCATTATACTTTTGTCCAAACTAATGTGAACTGTGGACTTTGGTGATTATTATGTGTCAAAGTACATTCACTCTTAGCTAAAAAAAAAAAAAAGTACCACTCTGGTAAATAAAAATAATGACTGTGCATATGAGTGGAGAGGGGGTATATGGGAAATTTATGTACCTTCCTGTCAATTTTTTTGTAAACCTAAAAGTGCTCCCCCAAAAAGTCTTAAAAACAAGAAAACTCAGGGTAGACATTTTTAGCAAAACCTTGGTTTCAGTTATATACATATATATGTGTGTTTGTTGGATTGTGATATAATATGTATTTTTTAGGTCAAAAAAGTTTGCAAGCCACTGTAATTAAGTTACATTGGCAAACAAAAGTAAAAATTAACCTCAAAAATAAAATAAAATAAAAGCCAGGGTCCTACTCAGAAACTTCTGTAACTGACCGAGAGTCTGAAAATCAGATACTTACCTGTTTGCCCTGCACTAAAACATTAGTAATGGATGGGGCCAGGCTGTCCACTAGTTTACTTAAAAGACTTGCTGCATGGCGTACCACCGACCTGGGGGCAAAGAAGAGAGCAGGCCAGAGGTTGACAAATCTAAAAGATGATGAATGAATGGAGCCCCTGAATGGGGAGACTTAAAAATATGTACAATCAGGTCCTCACATAATAATAGGGAAGAAACACTGAGCCCAAGATATTGGATCTAACAGCTAAAATCTCCTCGACTACAGGACCATCTAAAAGTATAGAGAGGTCCCTCATCCTCACCTCTGCCACCAGATTATTCATACCATTAATAATTTAAAAATAAAGAAAAGGTCTCCCAACTACCCCTTTGGTGGGGAGCGGTCCAGGAGGCGGAAATGAGTAATCTTAATTAATGATCTGAATTAAACAGATCATTATTAAGTCTGTCACTGGTACATACCATCAGTTCCTATAACCACTTTAAATCATGTTTCTTTTGGGGCCTAGATAACCAAATCCTGGATTAGAGGACTCACTAAGTACTCAATTTTAGGAAGTGATACAATGAAATACCAGCATTTTTTTTTCTTGCCAGAATGTTGGAGGAAGGAATTCACACTGTTATTTTTACATTTCTGAAAAAGTCTTAAACTGTAGGGAGAACAGATTTTTAAGCACAGCACATGCAATACATAAGACATTTTTTTTTCCACTCAAAAGTAAAAATTCATATGGAACTTTTAGACATAGAAAATAAAATGAAAATGCAGGTTTAAAACTGTTTTCTTGTATTTCAGGACATCCATGGAAGCTGACCTATAGAAACACTTACATTGCTTAATCTCAACATAGATGAACTAGTAGAAAATTTAGTCATATCTGATAAAGTTAGTGAAACAAAGACTTCTTACGAAGCTTTCACCCACACACTATAAGAACAAAAGACATGTTTAACCCTTAGAACGCAAATAAGCCGACACGTTTCAAGCAGCTTGACTTTCCACATTTTGTGCATGTTACCTGTTTCCCATGTACCAGAAAAGTAGTAATGTGTGGGGCTATAGAGGAAGAAAATTTCTGGGTAAATGCAGCCCCGTAGCGCACCGCCAACCTGGGTGTGTCAGTGGAAAGCCATGAAAGGGAAAATACAGTAAATAAAACTTCTAGAAGTTTGTTCTTCTAAACATAATAGTCAGGGCTCTAAATGTTTGCTAACGATTTATCTAAAATGCAAGTATAAAACATACAGCAAAAATAGGTATGGTTAGCTGAAAATAAGACTACAGCCCACATTTGAAATTGACTGACTAAAAGGCAAAGGCTATTGGTTTGCATGCCTTACTGTGCTGAGAATCTACAGCGAAAATTTGAGTCTTAACCACAGGATTATTACATTATTTTTTCTGGGTCGGAATGGTATATTTATTATAAATCATAAAGTTGAAATACTGTAAGAGACTGTTTTGTCTAATCCACTTATTTTAGAGATTAGAAAACTGAAGCTGAAGTTAAGGGAGTTTCCTATGACACTGCCTCAGACTTCTTTTTATTTCAAAATTAGGTAATAATGGGTCATTAAAAAATACATATGTATACTCTCACTTTCAAAGTGTTAGATTCTGCTAGTAAAACTGTTAGAATTGCTTCAAAAATACAGAGGGCATGCATTTAGGCATACCTACCCCACTGTGAATTTAAACACTTTAATCTCAACTTACCTAATTTTTTATTGGAAGAGACTATCTCTGCAGAACATACCAGTTATTATATATTATGAAGCAACTACAATCACTGGGATTCATTCAATTTAAGTTGTAAGAGAACTACCTTCTAAGTATATTATTTTTTTGCTCATGATTAAACAAAACACTGGTCTCTTTCCATGACCTTCCACAAAGAACAGGTTTCCCAAACACAAATCAGAACCTATAGCAACTTGCTGGGACACAGGAAGTGCAGGGTGGGAGTCCTCAGAATGTCATTTCAGTATATCCTCTCCAGGTTCTTTCCCTGTGGAAGTCTTTATTCCCAGCCATGTTTTAAATATCTTGGGAGAGCTAGGATAAAATGGAATGGAGGCAGGCTCACAGGGCTATAGCCCTGGAGTTTAAAAGTAAAAATTAGGATGAAAAACCATCTTTAAGACTGGTCCATTATCTTTAGGCTATAGAATAAGACAACACAAAAAATAAAACAGAATGACAAGGACGCTAATACGAACCAAAGTTTTTTGCTGCCAGCTCTTCTATAGATTCTCTCAATGTGATCAGAAACAGTACCTAGACATTGGATAATAGAGTCTTTGTTGAAAAAAGCTTTTAATTAAATGCATAACATTTATTCTCCTTTAAAAAAAACACTCTTAAATTTGCATTTTGTTCTACTAGAGTTAATACCTCTGCCCATTTGTGTTCTGAACTGCCTGACATATTTAAGTAAGTAACCCAAACATAACAGTGTGAATGTCCTCAGCCCTTGTTACAACTTAGTTTGAGTGTAATTTTGGTGAGTACTTTATTTCTTGAAATTTATTGTTTTCTTAATTAACATACAATCTAACTTTTTAATAAATAAAAATACCTTATTTTAATTGACTACAGAAAATAAAAAACAAAATACAGCAAATTGAACAACTACTTTAGACTCTGAATATATATAATTCTTCATTTATTTGTTCAAAAAAACTCTATGTTGAGTCTGTTATGTGCACAATCATATACCAGTGCTCAAAAGATACCACTGGGCTTCATTCTTTGGCAGCAATTTACACGTGGTCTGGCCTCATGACTAGTTTGTCAATAAATTAACCATGTGACAGGACAGAGCCCAAAAAAAGAAATGAGTAAAGAACAAGATTTTAATCATTTTACCCCGAACTTATTTTTATAGCTTTATAACAAACTGGATAAAATTTTATTTAAATTCTGTAGATGTTTATGATTTTCACAGTATAAGGTTTTACAGATTTATAACATTTAAAGTCTTTCAAATATCAACTAAAAGACAGTATTCCTTAGTTTATAAAAATGGTTTAAAAATAATTCTCTCAGCATTTATTATAAACTGTTTTATATAAATTTTGCTTTATTTTAAAGCACTACTAAAATAACCATTCTGAATTCTAGGTTCTTCATGAAATGTTTGCTTTTTAATGATCTTATTATTTTCAAGTACAAGTTTTGATAAATGTCCTCAATATAATCGGGATTCTGTTTATAGTTTCAGTTTCAAGATTAATTAGAAACATGAAAGATTCTGTTTGAAATTTGCTTAGAGTTCTTCTGCCTTTATTAAGTTAAAAAAAATTAAGACAATTCAATGCACATGGATAATACCTATCTTTAGCTACAATAATGCAAAAACTAAGTAGATCTTATTTGAATAAACAATTATGTTTACTACCAGAACTATAAATCTTATCAATTACATTGCTATTTAGAATATTGGCTCAATTTCAATTTTAACCAAATCAATATGCCTCTCTCAATAGAGGATTTTCAGATGAGCCAAAAACTTTGAGTAGCTAGACATTAAGTACTTGAAATATATTCTACATTATTCTATATTATACAATGCTAGAAGTAGACCGTGATGTAGAATTCAAAGATTCCTCAACATACAAGTATGGATTTCAGATATGACTGGGTTTCATCCTTAATGCAGAGTAGACATGAACACAATTAGAAATGATCTATTTTTGTAAACAGTCTTTAGAGCACAATTCTATTAAATGTCATGTAATTCCAAATGGCTTCCGCAGACCATAAAGGAGCTAATTTTTATAGCTATAATGATTCTGTACTGTTCTTGAAAACATACACAAAATAAAACTGGAAACAGAAACTATCAATAACTATGGAGTCACTGGAGGTTAACAGTCACAGGCAGAATCCAGGCTCCAATATCATTCAGACAGAGAAACAATCAAGCATCACTGCATAAAAGCAATTTGGGAGTTCATACATCTAACAGACTACTCCACTCTAGGGGGCATGAATGAACATTTTCCACTTAAAAGGTAAAAAAAAAAAAGGTTTAATTGAGGAGAAAATAACTTGGAACATTTTAGTGGATATTCGTTACGCATATTTGATATATGTTCAGAACGGAGAGGTCCTTGTATTTAAAAATGTTCCGTTAGACATGTACTCTTACCATCCTTTGTGATGAAGTTGGGGCCTTCTCTTTTGAGCAGTGTACCCAGCAGGATGGCTTGGCTAGCCAGGCAACTACAGTCCTGAAAATATAAATCACTATGAGTAAGTGGAATGAAATGGATACAAAAATTACCACAGAGAGTAACTAATCTTGAAATCACATGATGCAAAGAGGAAATATTCTGCTATGCAACTGAGAAAAGATAAAATGTCACTGATACAGTACCAAGCACAAGATGACATTATACAACTATTTATCTTAGGTGTCTTAGAGATGGAGGGTAGACAAGTTGGCTCCCTGGGGAAGTAGGATTTAATAAACTTATTTTCCAGGAAACAAGATAAGTAATGAATAGAAAATATGTCATCTAATAAGCATTAATACTGATTCTAGGGAGAAGAGGCCAAGACGGCGGAGTAGTAGGACGCTCGTGGCTCACACTCTCCCACAGATACACCAAGACTCACATCCACGGACCCACTCAGCCAACCAGAGCACCTGCAGAACTCCGACAGAACACTGTCCTCTTCAAAAGACAAAGACGCCAAAAATCTGTTTTATTCCTACATAGGCATTAGATAGATAAATAAATACTGATTCTAATGCTCTCTGAGAGATTTGGCCAAGTCATTTAGTCACTCCCTTTTTGACTTTATTTATTCAGAAAGGAGAGACTACGCTGCTGTCAACCCACTGTGGAGAGAAGAACGAAAGAAGGGGACCTATGCAGACTGCTTATTGCATATGTCCTGTGCCTACTATATCATATTCATGCTTGTGCAGATCTATAGATAATATCGGTCAGTTATATACTGATGATATCTGCCAGGATATCTATTTAGTCAATATGCTCAAATTTATATGGCCCAATAAGATGTCACTGTGTTTATAGCTCTACCATCGGAATGCCATTTCCTTTGGTAAGTACTACCCCCACCCCTCTTCTTTTAAATTGCAAATAACCTTAGGGAAGGGGAAATACTAGGCTGCTAATGTAATACTCGTATGGCTGTAGTCATTGGATTGTTTTCCTCAGTGACTGGAGAGACTCAAAGCAAGCATTAGACCTAAACACTGGGACAGGAGAGAAGACTCAGGCTGAGAAAAGCAGAGAAAGGGCACTGGAAGAGAAATCTAGAGATCCCAAAGGCAACTGTCACTGACACAACTTCTTTAATGGGCCATGTAACACTTTCATACTCAAGGCAAACCAATTCATATCCCCACTCCTTAAGCATCTTTAGGACATCCATGCTAATACTAGCAAATGAGAAGAACCTCATTTCCGGCCTCGGGTACAGACAGACCAACTACCCCAGGCTGATTAGCTGCTACCTTCTCTGGGAGGACAAAAAGAAATAAGGTTTGCCCCTGGGAGTCCCTGCTCTGCCAGCCTGACTCAGGACCATGTGGGAATTGCATCTTCCTCACATTCAGTTTTTGAATAATTTCGTGGGTGGGCTTGTTTCTCCACTCAGTAACGGCGACATCTGGCTGCTGTTCCCATTCAGGAGCATTGGAGGTGCTGCTTTGTCGTTTGACTTTTGAATGTTTGGGAACTTGTAGTTCCTCAAAACTCTTAAATTCTGGAAGCCTAGAATTTAAAAGAAAAGCTTTCAGATTGCCTGAATTCCTAATGTAATCTCAAGAAACACAATAATACCCCAAAGGAACTTACTCTTCCGTGTCACTGATTCGTAAGAAGTCAAGTTGTTCCACCACAGCTCCGGATATTAACGTCTGAAATGTGATTGAAAAAAGATTCACAGCTCTTAAATGTATCAAGCCCTTGTGACCTTTGTATATACTTTCCTGTAAGCGCGTAATACTTAAAAAAAAAGTTTACTTAAAATTTATACACGATTCTTAGGTAATCCTTAAATGAACATTCTAAAATCAGACAGGATTTCAGATGCAATACCCCTGACATAGAAAATACACATCAAGCTACAAGTTCATGAATCATCATAAATAGAATCAACATGAGATGAACTGATTTTTTTCCCCTCTGTTCTCTTGTTTATTTTTGAGCTGGAATTAAAATTCAGTACTCATCAGAATATTCAAAATATTTTGGGGAAAAAAAAAACAAACCCATGAAATACTAAAGCTGTTTTGGGAAAAGGCAATGTAAAATTGAGCTTTGGATTTTGCTACCGTAATACATTTCAGACCTAGCCAATGATGAGATACTGCCCAATCTTCATTTTTCAGGATCATGAAGGTGTTGATTATCTCGGCCAATGCTTCTCTATATTCTGGCAACCAATATTTGGTCATTTTATTTTCCATTCGTTCCTGAGTGTAGCTTTAGCAAATGAAATGAGGTCAAACTTGAACACATTTTTTGTTTGTCGGTGGTTCCCAGTGAATGATAACGATAACTCAATGATTCTTAGCACTGTCACTTCTAATTATCTGCTGAATTGTCAGATAAAAGTGAGATACATACCTCACAAAAAACAAGCCACACATTAATTATTATTTTAAATATAAGGCAACTCTTCAGAACTGTCTTCAATGTATTATTTTCTCTGTCTTCTCATTGTTCATTTCAAAAGTGAAGCAACAGAATGTGGGGAATGTTGCTCTTGTTGGCCAACCACCCAGAGTCCTGCTGTCTTCTTCTCTAGTGAAAACTCATAAAGTAGCACATCAACAAATACCTACTACAAATGGCAGGGTGGACATGTTACCAGCAATGGTACTAAAGCCTCCTTGCAGAGTCTGAGTGAGAAAGACCAGACATGCAACTGATGGACACATTTTTATGTGGTCCAGTCACAGTCAGCAGGGGTCTGAAAGCAGAGTCTATGCCTGGGCAGACAGCAGTGCCCAGCACAAGTCTGTTGAGTGACATTTCCTAAGATGCAGGCTACATCTACACATCTTGCTCGCTATCTAACTAATTTGTTAGACAGATACTTACTGAACACCTGTGCAGGTACTATGTGCCAGGTACTATGCTAGGTATTGAGGATACAGCATGGAAAAAAAAACACACAAAACCCTTGCCCTCTTGAAACTGAACCTTAGGTGTGTGTAAGAAGTAGACGATAAGCAAACAAACAAAAACCTAAATATGTTACATCAAATGGTAAGTGCAAAGTTGAAATGTGAAAGGTGGGGACGGGGAGTGCTAGGGCAGAGGTGGAGGAGGCATGTTTGCCATTTTATATAGGTGATTAAAAAAGACTTCTCTAATAGGGTGACATGTAAGTAGAGACCAAAGGGAGGACCAGACAACAATATGGATCTGAGAGAAGAGTGTATAGGGCTGAGGGGATAGCAAGTGTACAGGTCCTGAGGCAGGAGCACGCTGGGTGTGTTTTAGGGGCAGTAAGGAGGACAGTGTGGTTGAGTAGAGTAGACAGGGGAGAATGGTAGGAGATGAGGTCAGAGAAGAAGGTCCAGGTCATAGATGGCACTACTAGAAGGACTCTGGGTTGCACTTCAGTGGGAGAGAAGAGGCCATTGGAGGTTTATGATCTGTGACATGATCTAACTGCCCTATAATCAGGTAGAGTAGGAAGAGGCTAATAACTGTAACAGCCATTAGGAACTCAGGAGACAGCTATAAAAATCTAGGAGAGAGACAGTGGCTGCGTGGACCATGATGATAGTGCTGGAGATGAAGGGAAGTGGTTAGATTCTGGATATAATCTGAGGGTAGAGAAAACTGGATTTGATAATGGATTGTAATGTGGGATATGAAAGAAAGAGTCAAGAATTTTTAATTCTCAAAGCTGATAGCTAATACTGAAAACATAAAAATAATTTTGATTAAACATTTAAATTTTTATTAGCCTACCCACCTTAATACACTAATTCAGTCCATAAAGGAAATGTTTAATCTGAGATAACAGGTTAGTTCTGAATTCCATTAATAGTCTTTAGAGCTTTTGATTAAAAGAATTTAGTTGGTTGCAGGGGCTCCTAAATTCGTTTTTTTAAAATTGAAGTATAGTTGATGTACAATATTATCTAAGTTACAGATGTACAATATAGTGATTCACAATTTTAAAGGCTATATACCACCTACAGTCATTATAAAATTTTAGATAAATTAGTTTTATAAAAAATTTTATAATCAATTTGCTAGGCATTAATACCTTACTTAGTTCTGATGGTAATTAAATAACTTCATATTGTTATACATACGTCAAATGAAATATAATATTCAAAAAGGTATTCTGCTCAGCGATACTCAGTTATATCCCACCAGGTCCTCACCAGCTGCACATCCTACTTGAGACTGCTGCATCCCATCGATGTGCATCCCTCCCTGGCCTTACTTTTGGTTCAGCCCCCCCACTGGAATAAGTCCCATGAGATCAGGGACCTTGTATATATATTTTTCACTACTATATCTCCAGTGCCTCAAGAGGGAAATCAATAAATAATTGTTGAACCAATGAACCAATATTCACATATTTCCTACAGAGAGAGTAACAGTAAGCAGAGTACTGTGGGAATGCAGAGATGAGTAAAGCTTGGCCTGATAGAGTTCTTAATCCACACAGAGATGCAGACACAAGAAACGAGCTATACCTAAAATAAGAGCTATAGCAAAAGTTCAAGGAAAATGCCATGGAAACACACTGGAAGGAGAAATTAATTCCAGTTTCGGAGACGTCACTAAAGAGGTGACACTGACCTAAGTTATAAAATTAAAGTTATAAAATTAAAGGCATAAAAAAGAAAAAGGCAACTCTAGAATAGAGTAACAGCAAGAGCCAAAAAAACTAAATTCAATTACACTAAAGATTTTGCAAAGTACCCAGCACACTTGGGGAGTGGCAAGCAGGGCTGGGAATGAACTGCATGAAGAGACATCTTGGGTGATGAAGTCAGGAAGTGACGCTGGGGCCCAGTGAGGAGAGAGACTGTGGACCATGGGCTAAGGACATTTAAAAGGGCTTGAAATAAAACCCAGAGAAGTACACAGGTGCCATTTTCATTTACTATAATAAAGAGAAGACAAAGGGTGGTTTGGGGGAATGAGGGTTTGTCTACTGGGTATAGAGTTTCAGTATTGCAAGATGAAAACAGGCTTATTATCTGGTTAAGACTCTGTACTCAGGGGTACAGAGCATAGCAGAGACCAACAGATAGAAAGATTAAACAACTGATTAGGTGAAAGACTCATAAATGAGCTGATTAAAAACTGGAGAGGTGTCATTCATTTCCAAGATGTAGATACGGACCAGGACCTCGGTGCTCAGTGATGGGAAGCCATTATTTGTTGCTCTTTCAGAGTGTTGCACTAACTCATGGTCCAGCATCCGTCCCGTCAGGATTAAGACACTTGTACTGTCTATGTGAAATTAATCTGTTGTTGTTAAGCATCCTGGACAATCTGGTAATGTACCATTTTATTGTCTTTTGAATCTGCATCAGTAGAGACAACTTTCAAAACAGGCGTCCCAGTGAGAGATGATTCTGATAATACACTGCACAGTGGGACCTCCCTGACTCCCCTCCCCAACCCTGATCTCAGGACAATGGAAGCAAAATATATGTCCTTCAAGCAGAAGGCTACATGTTTATTTTCCGGGGAAACTGAAGAGCCCAAGAGAAAAAAAATCTCCAGGTATCAGCACCTGGGGTTCCCCCAACAAAAAGGGCTCTTGTCATCACACCATCTTATAGGTGAACTCATCATGACTAGGATCCTTGTTCTCAAACACACAGCTTCCAATTAGTTTTTTCTCTTTCACTCTTAAAAGTGAATGGATAGCTAAAGATTACCAGACATCTGAAAAATGTCTCCAATCTGAAAGACTGACCCCCTAAAGAACAGAAAAGAAACCAGAAAGACATCACATAAAAAGGAAAAATTTCAAAAACTCTCTAGTTAATATTCTCAGAGATAAGGCAAAATACAATACAAAAAATAAGAATAAGGTACTATGAAAAGGGAAAATTAAAAGCATGATAGTTAAAATACTAAATTGAATAAAGGAGCTGGCATGATAAATATCAAAGAATTTGCCCCAGGAAGTATAACAATAAGACAAAACAATAAAAAATAAAGGAAAAAGAAAAACTTAGATAAAAATCAACCAAGTATGTAAAATACAAACATCAATTAAATATGCAAAACACAAGCACCAGTGAATGAGTATGTAAACATGCCATTTACCATATTCTCAACATAGGTCACTCTTTATAAATGTTCCTCTTTCTTACTCAGTATTGAGCACCTACTACATAAAGGACTGTATGGAAATAAGGCATTTAAGTCCATAATGAACTACAATTCGAGTTAGTTTACATTAAAGGTCATAAAAGGATGTTTAAAAAAGTCTCATATCTGGTCTGAGTGATTTTGCAGAACTGGCTGTTAAAGTCTGGTAAGACTTCAAAGTCCAGAGATGCCGAAGGAAGGACAGCTACTTCCAGGCAGAGGAAACGGCATGAGCAGGAGGGGGCAGAACCACACAGAGTTCAGAACACAGTAACTCATCCATATTGGCTGAAGCAGAAAGAATGTTTAGTAGGAGATAACCATGGGTAGAGAGGTTGCACTGACTAATAGGGAACCACAAAGGGCTTCTGTGATTTAGAAGCTGTGAAAATAACCTTGTAAGATTCTAAATGGAACTATGATTATTTCCAGATTGGATGTTACTGGGGTGGGTAGGGAAAAGGGTTCTGGACCAGGGAGCTAAGCAACCTGAAGTTATACAGCAGGTTGCTTCATCACTCTGGACCCCAGCTTCCTCAAATGCAAAGCTAAGGTTGGAGTTGAGCTCTTAAAGCCTAAAATTCTGGTGGGCAATCTCTGCAACTGCTCAAGCATCAGATTGGAGGAATCAGATAAATAGGGTGGTGACAAAAGGAATAGGAAGGTAGACAGAGTAAAACCATCAGACAAAAACCTTACATAGAACATATATTAAGAAATATAGCTGTATCTGTGGATTGTGTTGAGAACAGAAATACACTGAAATTCGGAAGACTACCTGTAGACGGTCAACATGAACTTTGACTCCTCCAACTATTCCTTTTTTAAAAGCTGCCAGCATATCTAATATAGGGTTGAATCGGCTACCTCTGAAAAATATAAACAGATAAACAAAATGTGCATATTAACAACAGAAAGAGAAATTAATAATCTAATACCAAGTGCCCTCTACATAGGCAAAGCACTCTGCCATCTGCTGAGACGGATAAAAAAAAATACAAAGAGGCCCTGCTTCCAAAGCGTTCAGTGTTACTGTGGTGAGGTGCACGCATCACACTTCTTTTATCAACCTACCTTATATTGTCTTCCCGGATGAGGACAAGGAAAAGTGGACGTCCGTGCATTTTCCAGTATTGCTTAATGAACTGTAGTGCATTCTATCAAAACATAAGAATGAGGTAGGATGTAATGGAACAGTATCTGAGCTGATAAGGATGCTTAACCATTAGAGGCAAAAAGCCAACAATACTCTTATATAGAAAGACAATTCACAATCAAACCATGGATAATACAGACTATTTAGGGGTAGAAATGTTCTCATACACACAAGTTAAGCTAGAAACCATTGTGATTTTAAACTTTGTTCTTAAAAGTAATCAGATCACACATGTTTTAAGGCTGCTTTGTGTGTGTGTGTGTGTGTGTGTGTGTGTGGCTTAATAAACAGAGCTCCAGAATGGTCCCAGGGAGGGAAGATCAACCCAGGGTTGTCACCTAGAAGATTAATTCTCACTCCACATAACTGCAGATTTATATTACAGCAGGTAGAGGAGACTAGACTCAATCTACACAGACCACCAGAAACATGGAGAATTCCTTATTTGACTCAATTTCTATTGTCATCATAATCATCATTATCACATCAAAGACTTATGTAACACTTCCCCATGTGCCAGGCACTATTCTGAGCGCTTTGCATTTATTCACTTATAATTCTCAAGACAGCCCTATTCAGCAATACGGATGAGAAAACAGGGGCTCAGAGAAGTGAAGTAACTTGTCCAAGATCACACAGCTGGTAAATAGTGGAGCCAAGGTTTTAATAAATGAAATTTGGCTCCAGACTCCATGCTCTGGACCATGACTCTAAGCTTCTCTACTCTGAATGGAAAAGGGAGTAAAGGAGAGTTTAACTGACAGGTGTTATGAATCAGTTGAGGTTTTACTTGAAAATTCTTCATAAATAAAATCATTTTGCTAACTCAACTTTTGCTCAAAAAGAGAGAACCTTGCTGTCGTCTGAACGTGGTTTCCGAAACAGTTCCCCTTCTGCTTTTACAAACTACACTGTACATCCTTTCACTCCATTTGTAGAAGGTGGAACAAGTCAAGTCATACAACTTTACAGAAAACAATACACCTATTATTCAACTGCTGCAAGTACTGGCAGACACTGTTTTACTTTCATATTTGATACTGTGTTAACCCAGTGTCACAGACCGAGGGGCACTCAACTTAATAACATAGAATCAGTAGAAACAAAGTCATCCCTTTTCAATAAAAAAGTGTTCTGAAGCTACCTTTATGTCATCTATCAGCAGTAAAACATCTTGAGACATGTAGAAATCACTTAGGTCGAAGATAATAGGGTAACAAACCACAGTCTTTCCTAGAATGCGATAAATCTGTGGGAGATAATTAAAAAAAAATAAATACAAGAGAGACCAAAGGCAAAGGTACAGTAATACAAGCCCTAATAAAACTTAAAACTGATGTTTAATTCTGAATAAGCAAATAACATCTTCTAAAATCTGCATAACATCAGAAAGTGGTTGTTTCTTGATTGAATCAGTATGCTAATAAACTTACAGTAGTCCACCTCTACTATAAAGGGAAAAGCCCCTGTTTGAGTAAATACTATTATTATCAGATATCTCAGAAAGCTTGGAAATAATGTAGCAGTAAGTTGCTTACTTATTCCTAGAAGACATCTGTGATATCAAACAAAACAAATTATTTTCTTGAAGAAAATAATAATTCAGATAACTATTTAAGGAAATGTGAGAATGGATGTATAGCAGGTCAAACATCATTTCAGTCTGTGGTATTACAGTCTGAACACTGCTCTACAAGGAAGTTTCATGAGCACCTTTGATGTACCGAGGCAGCCAATGGGCCTATCTGGCCTTCCGGAGAGTCCTAATTTTTCATTTATACCCAGATGGAAATAAGCCTGTAAGACACAAATTTGTAAATCAGAGTCAGGCAAGAATCCATGCTTTTCCTTTTTTGTCCCGTTTTTTTTCCCCCTTGACTACTGCCCTGCTAATTTCTTATCTTCCCAGAGAAAAAGAGGCCAGGGAAACTTTACTCAATGAACTTGTAGGAAAACAAGTCAGTCAGTAATATCAACTTAGATTTGGGGGCACTGGGAGATTTGAGAATAAAACTTTTACAGATTCACTTAGTAACACTCTAAGATTGTTCTTACGCTTTATAAATTTACGATTCGTATAGCTCTATCTGATTCATATAAGAACGAAGAGAGTTAAATGCTTCCTACGTGATAAAAAAAATTTGGCTATCCTTTAAAAGTTTTAAAAAACAGGGCCACATAACTTCTACTAGACTTCCACCCTCAAGTATTTCCCACCAACATGGACAAATCTTACTGATTTTTCTGATGATATGAATTTTATGAAAAGTTGAATCCATATGCTACAAGTGAATGGTCTAGTTATTCTCATTACTCCTTAGCTAATAACAATTTCACTTTGGTATGTGTTGAAAGGAATGTAATTGATTGTGTGATCCCTGAAAAAAACCAGAAGTATAAGACAGGGTTATAGATTTTTAAAAGTACACCGATGAATACACAAACATAAATCAATATGGGTATATATTTACATAAGTGGGTTCATATACTATATAATGTGCTTGGTGCCTCATTTTTTTAACTTAATATTATTTTTTTACAAAGTAAAAACAGACTTGGAGTGAACTAGGAGTCAATCAGCTCTGATAAGCTGAGCACCTAATCCAATCAAAAAGCCCCCTTACCCTATTTAACATCTATCCCCTGATGAAGGTAGCTCCCAATTTTTTATTAGTTAAAAATTAATTCAGTAACCATCTTTGGACAGCATGCTATTATTTCTGTAGGATAATTTCCTAGACTAGATGGATCAAAGAGACTATATGTTCTCTTTGAAACCTAATGCCAGGTTGGTCACCCTCCAGAAGTAATGGGCCAATTTACACTGACATTAATAGTACACAGGCCTTTTTTGTCACTCTCCTGGGTCACAATGATATTTCATTTTAGTTTTAAACTATCATATTCAAATATTTTGTGGCTGACCATTTTCCCATATATTTAATGGCTATTTGTATATCCCATACATTTTTTTCATTTTCTTTCCCCTTCTCTACTGGGCATTTGTCATTCTTCTTCATTTATAAGAGATCTTGATATATTTAGTGATTTTTATATTTAAATCATTTTTTAAAATGTTTAAATCTTTCATCTGTCTGAAATTTATTTTTGTATCTGATGAGAAGTAGAAATCGAACTTAAATTTTCCTAAATGGAAAATCAAACCAACTGTCTCTAAACAATCTACTGATTATGATTTGAACTGATTTCAAATGTGAACCTCATCGTATACAAAATTAATGTTATCACCAGAGCCCTCTGTTTGTTCTGCCATGGTGCCCACATCCACGTCAGAGTTATCCCTGTGTCTCTCCTGCATTGTGTGTTCCTAGAGAACATACCCTGAGTAGGCACTGTGCCTAGCATAAAGCTGGTGCTCAGAAAATGCTTGATGGTTGAATGAGGCAGCATCTGTAAGACCTCATGAGCCACAGGTGCTGTGCATATTAAATCTGTAACAGCAGTGCTTTTAGACAAAGTTAACTGGCCAGAAAAAGTACTCTAAGCATTGTGTTGTATAGCTGCACTGGAACTACAGTGCACAGCACTAGGAGACCCCCCCACCCCTCGCCCTTTCCCTTAAATATTTTCAATTTTTCAGAAATAAGTATACACTAAAATACTTCAGATTTCTTCTTTTAGACAAATGATCATATTAATCAACCATGCACAAGCTGAAATGTACTGATCTAGGGAGATCTAGAGAAAATCTTTAAATACTACTCTATTACAATAAAGGGACTGTCCTTACCTCTCTGACCCATGGTAGAACAGGTCTACAACAATGAAGTAATCAGGCACAGAATACTCGCTGCATTCCAGGGCGCAGATGATACTGTCCCCACTCTGTACACATTCACACCACTCTATCCTCTGAAACATACAGTAGTGACCAAACCATCCCGAAGTACAGAATTACTTCATTCTAGATCTGCACTGTATTCAGATCTGGGGCCAATCATGCCACAGTTACTACATCCTGAAACACCAGCCACTCACAGGGGAAGTCCTGCCCCCAGCTGTCTGCCCTCACAACCTTCTCAGTGGGCCGAAGGAGGGAGCAGCTTCTCAGAAGAGGATGATCAGCCACTGGCAAAAGAATATGTGTATTAACTAAGGGAACACTTTCAGTATTAGAAGGTAGACTACAAGAAGCAATGTACTAGGCAGTGTATCTTAAGGATGAATCTCAAAGAGCAGCTGGCCTGGAACATCGAGGCTACAGTCACAGAGAATCTTCTGTATGACATGTGCCCAGGGAAGCTGGGCTCCTGGTCGCAGATCTGTCTTTTTAGCCATGCCACACACCCAAATGGTTAATCATGAGTTAACATCATCTTTAAAACAACAAAATTTAAAATAAGTCAGAACCTGTTGTAAGTCTTCGCTTTGCTCTGTGGCAGGATGCTTCCCACCACCTCTGTGATTCCTTAGCACCTCCTCCTAATGTCTATTATAGGACTGATCAAAGTGGATTGTAATCAACTGTTTTTTCTGCCACACCACCAGACTCAGAGGAGAACAGGGACAGAGTCACTTGATCTGTGTGCCCCACACGGTGCTCTGCACAGAATGGTGTTCACTGACGAATGAATGAATAAAATGCCACATTTAAGTCATCTGGAGTCACGTTGGTCTTTTAAACCTTAACTATGAGTTGTCTGGTAGAATATAGATTCTAATATAAATTAGGCCTAAAAAAAACAGATTTGGGTTAATCTGCTTTGAGAGTATGTTTATCAAAGAATAATAACCTTTGTTATCATTCCCTGCAGCTTTCAGTGAGAGACCATAAAAACGTCTCAGCAAACACAGCTCACCTGAATGATAAGTGCACAGTGTTACACCTTAGATTTTTGCCCCCTCCACACTGTCTCCTCTCTCTGCCTTGTGAATTCTTACCTCCCCTCTGGCCTCATTTTACCTCTTCTACCATGAAACCCAGTTTTCCATCATTTACTTCCTAGTGTGATTTTAAACTATTACCTACTCTAGGGTTCCTTGCATTTTCAGCTGTGTCTCTTTAATTGGAGGGTGGGGGTGGGGAAGAGCTGTAAATCAGTTAGGGGAGGTTTACGGACTTTCTAAGGGCTGGTGCTCTGTGTGACCTGACATCCAGGTTCTAAGGTCCAGTCTGATTAGCAGTAACTCTGGGGCCCTGCATTTTCCCTGCAATGTGCACCTCACTTCTCTAGGCTGTTATTCTTCATATAGCATCAAGGCTTTGATCAAAAACATTTGTATCAACTTAACTGACTTAATCTTGATCACTTGAGAGAGACTGCTCTAAACACTTCCACCAAATACTGCAGAGTTTGTTCCTGTACTGTTTTTTAACAATTATCAAATAAAACCAGTGGTTTATAAATAATTAGTGGAAATCAACAACTTCCCGTCCCTAATGAGCAAGAATGTGCCTAAGCTCAGGCACTGCCGGATCCATCTGCAGACAAGTGCATGCAAAAGACCTCAAAAGTTACCTTTTAATTCAACCTCATAGGTATGTAACTGTACCAAAGATAAATTTGGATGTCACTTTGTAATTATTTTGAGACCCAGCAAACAAAAGGGGTAGAAACTATGTCAGTTAAGTCAAGAGAAAAAGAGAAGTAGTTATTACCAATAATATTTAGATGAGAGAGTTTCTTTAATAGTTAATAAAAGGGAAAAATAATCAAATCAAATGTAAAGGTTAATTTTTTAAACAACTACTAAAATTAAAGCCAATTTGTTATTTAAGTGATCAGTCCAGGTTAGTAATAGACTTTAGCAAGGAGTAGAAATCAACAAGACCTATGACTATGACTATGATGTACACACACATTGCAGTTGTGTTTTAGTAACAAGGTCTGATAGAGTGGGTCTCTCAACTTAATTAGAAAGGCTTTTGGATTAATGACTCTATCTCAGAACTGGATTTTAAATATGCTTCTTGACTGTAAACTAAGTTTAATCTTCACGCTCTAGTACCTCCATAAAGCAGACAGGAAAGAAACAGAATCACACTTACTTTCACAAGCTCCTGCTGGGCCCATATCTGAATGGGTTCTACCTGTTGAGGAGTTTGAGTCTGAATACCGTATGTGTTGAGAAAAACTTGAAGGCTGAAGAACACAGGGAAAAAAGAGAGACATTTTAAGATAATCCATTTATAGTTTGGGCAATGGTGAATGAGGATGAGAAAAGGGAAAAGACCACGCTAACTTGGAGTTAGTAATTTTTATAATGTCAGCAATATGTCATCTGCACTGGAATCCAGAGGCCCTGTTGGGCTCTTCATAAAGCATCAGATGGGAGCTTTGGGAGCTGGCAGAGGTTAAGTACCGACTCTGGGAATCCCCATAATCTATCTGCATTAATTTCTCAAAACTACACACCAGGCAACACTGGCACTGGTCATGGTCTTTAATATTCACACCAACTAAAACAAAATTATTTTTAAACACGAAAAGAATGTTGTCCTGGCACTTAAAGTGACATTAGTGACATCCTTGAAACCCTGTCAATGAGTCTATGAGTTAATTTCTACCACCACGTTCAACGTTGTAAGCATAATGCAATCAGCCTCCCTCCCTCAGCCCCCAGAAGAACATACCACCCATCTGGATTTCATACCGTTGACTTTCTGCTATTAGCGCTACGTAAACGACCAAATCATTTTCCAGTGGGCCCTGCAATACAGAATAAGGGATGGGGGAAAACATTTGAAAAGATCTGGTCATCATCAGCTACAGTGAGAACCATCTCTAAGCAGTTCATTAAAATGATGGACACCAGCCGACTCTAAGCAGTCGCCTCTCTTTCCTTGCTCTCCACTGCCGACCAATCAATCTGATGGTGCAGACAGAGTAATGGAACACCAAGGAATGGAAAGACATAAATCTCACCACTACCAGAGGGGCTGGCCTGTCAGGCTGCTTTGAATGATGCAAAAGAGTAGTTTGGGGACCAAGAGTCATTTTCCATCATTTAACTATGAAGGGAAGAGTAGGAACTAAAAATAAAGGCCCAATTTATGTATTCTCTAAAAAAAAATGATTGTGAGTTAAAATTGTTCATCTGATATCTTCACTACATAAAGCTATTCCCCTTCCTGTTAGCCAACTTTCCTTCCACACCTTACACATCAAAATAACTTTATTCTAATATATAGCATCTATGGTAGAGAATAAACCACCCAGTTGACTATATAATTAGCACTGTGTTCATTAAATACAAGCTGTTGGGCTTAATAGTTCTAAACAAGATAGTGTTGGATATCTGCTACTCTTTTTCTGGGTGGAAAAGATTCACTATAACATATTATGCACTGTTAGAGGAAACCCAATTTTGACACTGTTTATAATTAACACAGAACATTAAGAAGTACCAATAAATTACACTATTAGGAGGCTGTGAAAATACTGATTAAATATAATTTCTTTATAGTAATGAATCCAACATTCCCAATAGTATGCTCTAAAATGTTTGATTTACAATCAGTCAGTTCCTTGATACGGTATTCAATATGCCACTAGAATTTATGTATGATGGAAGGCAAGAAACACCAGAATACATATACCAGCAGTAAATAACTTACAGTCAAAGGATGGTTCCCAGAATCATCGTGAAAATGCCATTTCAGGCAGTCTTCCGTGTGATTTAAATGAATACATAAAATACGATGTAACAACCCCACTAAAAGTAAATACACATTAAAAATACTATAAATTTTATCTTTAGTTGATAAAGACTTTAAAGTTGATGTTACTCAAAAGGATGAGAAAAAGTCATTATTCAGAGTCTCACCAAGAGTTCTAACAAATGAAAGCGTTAGCCTTGATTTTTCTTGGATGAAATCTCCTATTCATCAAGAGGAGGGGTGACCTGAGAGTGGGCCCTTATCTACACTCTTCAGGACAATTAGTGCTCTTAAATTAAAAAAAAAAAAATGAATACATATATTAGAATACAGATGATATTTCAGTGACAACAAATAAGGCAGCCTGACAGATCCTAGTTGGCAAATTGGTATAATCACAGGTCTGTTTAGAACAGTGCTGTTTGCATTTGTATGACAGAGTATTCTAAATCTAAAATGCCCACTACACATGTTGAATCACAGTGAGCATGCAGTTAGGGGATGACCAGATGGCTGAAGAATTCTTTCATTGTGGAAACTCAGCATTTCATAAAGTTCCAAATCACAAGCCATCTACCATAACGAGCTGAGGCCTCTAACCCTAGCCCAAGTGAGACCTTCCCTCCATTTCCACCCACAGAAAGACTTCACCATGGTCAGTCCCTCCCCCAACAATCCTCTTTCACTGACAACATTGGAATTATCTTTTCTCTATTTTCACCATTTTCTCCAAAGCACCCAAACTGCTGTCTGAACCAGCGAAGTCTCTCTGAAAACTTCCTGGTAGTAATTAACACCGTCTATTTCTGAGTGGCGCTTTCCTTAATAACACTGTAGTATTTTCTGCTTCAAGGTTCTCAAAGCACACACGCACACACACGTACATACACATACCAAGCCCAGTGTGGTGCTGGAGCTCCGCATTTTAGGCGCATTTATGCACTCATTCATTTGACCAATAGTTAAGGCACACTCACACACAAGGCTCCAAACTATACCCCAGTGTTACAAGATGAATACAACCCAGTGTCCCTCGAGTTCAGAGTGTACTGGGACAGATGTACAAGCGATGTTTTCAAATGTGTTTATTATAACGGGAAAGTATTCCACTGATATCTCTCTTTGGGCAGTACAGATCTACCCTATTAAAAAAAAAAAAACAATGGCTGCAAGGCATTACATTTTATGGATGTACCATAATTTATTCAAGGAATGTTTCTTGTGATAACACTTAGGTGGTTTCCAAAATTTCCAAGAATCCTGAGGATTTAGGGAGAGCACAGAGTGCTTAAGCACGATACTGGAAACACAGCACCAGTAAAGGACACTCATACTTCCTGCAGTTGTACTTAGAGCTTTCACACCTATCCTAGCAGAGTTGCTCCTCTCTTCCTTGCTGAGATTTGCTGTAGTATCTATGTGGCCCTTGGTCTCATTGGCTTCCACCATTCTAAGACATTAGAACCATCCACAACCCCCTTTTTATGACTAGTTCTTCCTCCAAAGAATTCCAAACATCTTTTAAAAGAAATCCGCAAGTGACTTACCACCTTCCTAGTTTTCTCTCACTTCCTCAAACACAGAGCATCACTATTTCCGTACCTTCCTTGCCTCAGTTAACTCTGTACTCTGCCATCTAATCTGCTTTGCCTTTGAGATGAAGTCTTCACACTTCAAGGACACTCAACTCCTTATCAACTCTACCTCCACCCCAAACAGGCTCACTCCAGCTGAGAACCTCAGAACCATCTTGGATGCCTCCCTTTTACCCTTCTTATTCAATTTGTCACCGAAATCCTGTTAATCCCTTTTTCATAAAGTATCTTGAAACATGTTCTCTTTTCATTTGTATAGTAACATTCAGGATTGAAAAGCAACAACAACAATAAACACTTTACATAACTTTCTACATTCCATATGCGAGGAGGCACTGTTCCAAGTGCTTTAACAAACAATTATTTCATTTTACAGGTAACAAAAATGAGGCACAGAAAGCTTAAGTAATTTATTGAAGGTCACAGAGCTAGTAAATAGCAGAGCTGGAATTCACATCCAAGCAATCTGTGCTCATAATCACTCAGTTATTTTGCCTCTCAAAGAGTGGAAAGAGGGCAAGTTTTAGAAGTGAAGGACCCACATACAAGTTCTATCTTGTCACTCTCTGTCTCATGATCCCGGTCACCTAATAGGTGCCTTCAACTTATCATGGACAAAACGGAACTACTGACTTCCTTAAATTCACTCACCCTTAAAATATTTCTTATAACCAGTAACAGCTTAAAAAAAAAAAAAAGATAGCACGTACTAAGCACCACTAATGCTACTTACTCATTAACACACCCCTGTTAGGTAGGCTACTATAATTATTTTCATTTACTGATGAGAAAACAGAGGCACACAGTGATTAAAAAACTTAAACATCTTATAGCTAATACGTGGCAAAGTGGGGATCCAAATCTGGCCAACCTCATCTATCTCTTAAACATTATAGCATCCTGCGTGCCCCTCTAGTGTGCTGCTAACTCACCAGTGAGTCCCACTGGCTCTACCTCTCCGTGCTTTGGCATGAATCAAACATGCCACTTCTCTCCACCTCTACTGCTACTATCACCCTGCTCAAAGTCACCATCCTCTTTCACTCAGTCAACTATCTGTCCTACCTGCCTCAGTCTTATCCCACCGCTCCCAACAGTCCATCCTCCAGATAGTAATGAGGACGGTTTTTTCAAAAAGTATACATCAGACCACCTCACCACCCCACCCCCACCTGCATGCACACATAGACACCCTGCTTAAAAGTCTCCAGTGTCTTCCCATCACCCGGAGAATAGGAACCAAACTGCTCGCCATGGCCTCCAAGGCCCTACATGATCTAGCTCCAGCCTGCCTCTTCCTTCTCATTCTCCCTCCTCTTCTTCACAATGTTTCAGTCACACTGGGTTCCCTCTTCCCTTGAACATGCCAACTGTGTTCCTATCCCAGGGCCTTTGTACATGGCACATTTCTGTTTGGAATGTTTCTCATTCAGATTGTTGCACGAGGCCCTCTTGTTATGCAGGTTTCAACCACCATCCCTTTCTCAAAAAGGCCTTCTCTCCCTACCATGGCCAGCCTCTCTCTCTTACTTTATTTTGTCTACGTCATAGTACCTGTCAGCTCCAGAAATTATTTGACATTATTTACTTTTATGTCCGTTGTTATTCATTCCCACCAGAAAGTAACTCCCTGAGGACCGGGACTCTGATCTACCTTGTCCACTGCTATGTCCCCATTGCCTAGAAGAATGACTGGCACACAGTAGGTGCTTACTATTGATGAATGACTGCCCAGGCAAGTTTCTGTATGTTCTTCTGGGTTTATCTATAAAATAGGAATAATGATATCTGAGATGCCTACCACATAGGGGGAGGATCAAACAAAAGAGGGCCTATAAAAATATTTACAAGCTTCGAGCTGCTAAACAAGTGATATTTACACTATTGTTTGTTGTGTGATTATAGCAATGAACCTCGCTGAGCCTCAGTTTCTTCACTGGTAAACTGGAATAATAAAAGTATCTATTTCATAGGGTTATGAGGATAATATGTAACATATATAATAAGCATTTAACACAGTGTCTGCCATATATTTTAAGTGTTTTTTTTTAAAAACAGCCTTTTTATCAATCCAGTAACACAACCACAATCCTAGATCACTGTTACAGGCTTCCTGGGCTTTCTGGTTCAAACTTGCCTCTGCTCATCTCACGTACTTTATAGTTGGGCTAATTTTCCTGTACGAGTGATTTTTACAAAGGAGAGGCTCAAAAAATATTTGTTGAATGAATGAAGAAAGGGAGGTAGGGTCAGTGAGTAAACAGACATATGTATGTCATGTTCAGGACATCACTTTAATACTCCAAAACCAGTGCTTCCCAAATAAAGCCCCAATTCCAAGGGCCTTGACAACTTCACTGTTATCTGTGGTTCCCAGTTGGTCCCTGTTTCCTTAGAACACTCCACTAAAAGTACCAATTCACTCATGTCCATCTCAAGTGTCTGTCTGCTGTCCTACATTTGGACCACTCCTTCTGTTCCTTTCTGTCTGTCCCATGCCTGACTCACTTTTTTTTTTAATTTTATTTTATTGAGTTACAGTCAGTTTACAATGTTATGTCAATTTCCAGTGTAGAGCACAATTTTTCAGCTATACGTGAACATACATATATTCAATGTCGCATTCCTTTTCACCGTGAGCTACAAGATCTTGTATATACTTCCCTGTGTTATATAGTATAATCTTGTTTATCTGTTCTATATATGCCTGTCAGTATCTACAAATTTCGAACTCCCAGTCTATCCCTTCCCACCCCACCTCCCTCTTGGCAACCACAAGTTTATATTCTATGTCTATGAGTCGGTTTCTGTTTTGTATTTATGTTCATTTGTCTTTTTCTTTTCTTTTTAAAAATTCCACATATGAGCGATCTCATATGGTATTTTTCTTTCTCTTTCTGGCTTACTTCACTGAGAATGACATTCTCCAGGGACATCCATGTTGCTGCAAATGGCGTTATGTTGTCAGTTTTTATGGCTGAATAGTATTCCATGTGTAAGTATACTATATCTTTATCCAGTCACCTGTGGATGGACGTTTAGGCTGTCTCCATGTCTTGGCTGCTGTAAATAGCGCTGCTGTGAACACTGGGGTGCAGGCCTGACTTGCTCTTTCAACCTAATCTCCTCTGTGAAGTTGTGCAAACATCGGGCTGTCCAGAAGTCTTCTGTCTCCATCAGCAAACTGCTGTCTGTATGTCACCTGCCATGTCTCTGAAACGCCTTTTTGCATGCTCATGAGTGGTCTGTATAATACAGTGTGCACCCCCTCCCTGCAGAGCCCCTCATGCTCTTTTCTCATTTAGCATATACACAGCACCTCACTTAAAGGTCTGGAAGAATATTTTTTTTTAAATATTGTTACATTTTTATTAGCAATACACACATCGTCCCTCGAGCATAAAGGTCAAATATTTGCAAACATAAACAGGATATTTTTAACGAACAAGAAGAATCATAACTAAATGGACACATTTTTATACGCTATCAAGGGATGTGCAAGTCACTTTAATCACATGATTGAAGACCAACAAACTGTAGTTGAAAATATTCTGATTTAAAACTTTCATTTCTATAAATGAATAAAGTCAGGTTTTTAAAAACATTTTTTATTGAGATAAAAAAAAAAACCACACAACATAAAACTTACCATTTTAATCATTTTTAAGTATACACCAGAAGAGGAACTTGATAGCATAACTTGCCCACGAGCTAGCTGGGCACTACTTGTATTGATATTCTAAACCATCTTGCTCAAAATTAAAAACTATGGTAATTAAAACACTGCATGTACATCTGTCTAGATCTTAGTTTTCAAATTACCCAAATCAGGTCAAAGTAGCAAGGTGAGGAGATCTGCAGCTGGGAGTTATAAATAATTTCAAAGAGAATATAGAGAAACTTAAATGTGAATGCACCCTAATGGTTTTCCTTCCTCTTGGTCTTTTTTAATTTAATTTTTAACAGTTAATTAATTCATATGGTTTAAAAATTTTTTAATTATGAAAAAGTTTTCAGTGAAGTGTCTCCTCCCATTTGTGGCCCATGCACCATCCACCGACCAGGTGGCTGCTGGGATTAGCTCTTTCCAGAGCCTCCTCTTGTGTATAAAAGCAAACAAGAATCTATACTCTTATTTTCTCACATTTTGGACAAAAGGTAACATACTGTCAGTACTTTCTTCCACTTACTTATATAGAATGGTGTTTTCCTATATTGGTACACAGAACATGCCCTCCTTTTTATTATAACCGCTTAGTATACTCTATTTTGTATATGCACCATACTTATTAACATCATCTCTTCATGTCTTTTATCATTTAAGGTTAGTCAACTTTTTGCACTGAAATCTCTGGACGTGGTTAGCTACATAGTGGAAACATTAAATATCAGGTTTTTAGTTTGCTTATAAGAGTAGAACAAGCACTCAAGCTAAGTCATTCAGAGGCATAACTGCTGCTGGATTATGTAGTCACTAGACGACTGTTATCAGAGAAGGTCAGTAGGACTGGATTTGGGGATGAGGCAGCGGGAAGAGTGTGAATCTTTTCGAGGAGAATGGCACAGAAAGATGTACAGATGTCCATTTACAACTTATTCATGGAAATAACACGACAGCTTATTAATAAGACTTATATATTATTTTATTAATTACATTTGCTTTGTAGTCCAGTTTAGAATGTCAAAGAATCGTTATCTCTGGAGAGCCTGCCATGTGCCATGTGTTCTTTAAGCACTATGTTACATACTGTCACAAAACTTCCAGTTTTAAAGGTCAGGAAAGTGAGGTGAAGAAAGGTGAAATAATTTGTCAGACAGCATACAGGAAGTCAGTGGCAGAGCTTCAACCTGACTGCAAATGTCTAAGTCTAAAGTCCTATGGTGCACATACCGTGCTGTATGTAGTTCATAGATTATGTGCAGCTTGCTGCTGTGGTTTGTATCCGTCAGGGTCCTCCAAAGAAACAGAACCAGCAGGGTAGGCATGTGAGTGTGAGTGTGAGTGTGAGTGTGTGTGTGTGTGTGTGTGTGTGTGTGTGTGTGTGTGAATGTACAGAGTAGAAAGAGATTTACTACAAAGAACTGACTCAGGCAATCAGAGTCTGGCAAGTCCCACAGTCTGCAGGGTGAGTCAGCAAGGTGGAGACTCAGGAGAGCTGGTGGTCTAGTCCCAATGCAAAGGCCAGGAGGCTCAAGACCCAGTTCCAGTCCAAAGGCAGGGAAAAAACAAAATATCCCAGTTTGAAGGCCGTTAGGCAGGGAGAATCCTCTCTTACTTGGCAGAGGGCCAGCCCTTTTGTTCTATTCAGGCCTTCACAGATGAGGTCCAACCACGTCAGGGAGGGCAATCTGACCTGCTAGGTTAATCTCATCCAAAAACATCTTCACCCTCATCCAGAGTGACGTTTGACCAAATATTTGGGTACTCCGTGTTCCAGTTGGGTGGACACAAAATTAACGAACACAGAGTTGTAGGAGTGTGTTACCATCACAGGGAGTACAGCCTTTGTGTCCTCCCTGTAGTCTACACTCTGTCCCCCTGACATCAGGTTTGCAGAAAACTGAACTCCATGTGTTATCTATGAAACACTCATTTTCTTATCTGCTTTTTGACAGAATATAGTTCTTAAGTTCTTGGCAATTGAATTTAAAAATTACCTCTTCTATTAAATAATGTATACAGTATGCAAAACTCCTAATTCTTATTTTTGCAATATTGTATTAAGCCCTGGTTTAAGCAGCTTCATTTTTACTATGCCCTACGCTGCATGGAATAATCTATGGTGGCTGTCTTGAATAGGTCTTTTACTGAAGAAAAGGCAAAGGAGGAGCGAGAGAAGGAAAGAAAAAAGAAGTCAACAAATAAATAGGTCACACCCCACCCGAAGCTTGGCCTGCCTCAAGGGCAGTGCATTTGAAACATTCTTTGCCTCTGCTCCTAGGGCCTTACAGAAACTCATTTATGCTCATTAGCCTTCATCAGTAGGTCTTGCCAACATCCAGCATTTTTTCATTACACTCATTTTTCAGCAAAATCTCATTAGCTGAAGAAACCAGGCAGATGCTTTATATATCTCAATTCCAACTGGAGACACTGTACCCAGAGTATTTTTCCTGCTAGAGCCAAGTAACAGGCTACGGCAGTTTGAACACAGGCACATCCTGACTGGAACACACTGGCATCTTGTTCTGACATTTCCAACCAAGCCAAAGCAGCACCGTGGAGAAAATTAATACGGAAGCAGAGGAAAGGTAAGTAGAAATATCTGAGGAATAGCAACAAGAAGCACGGTTAAAAAGCTAAACGTGGCTGAGGAGTAGAGGTGGCCTGGGAGAAAATGGCCCTTTAGGGTCCCTGTATTTATACATTGCATTAGTGACTATATAAGCTTTTTATTTAAGAGGAAAACAGATGAATTTTTAAAAAGTATTCCCAGACCTCAGACACACAGTTTCAAATGCCCGAACACATACATCAGGCAATGTGTTTTTGAAAGCAATCCTTTCAACGACTACAATTATCTTGGAAAAGAATACTGATCAGCACTTTGTCACAATAAATTGACTTGTAACACTGTTTTTACTCCTTTTTAAGCACTTGCTGTAACTGGATGTTTCTATATTTTTATCTTAAAGAGGTGACTGTGCTAAAGGTCTTGTCTATTTCCTGGAAACAATGCTAAAATGACTATGTGAGCACCAGGAGAAACCCTGACTCATGGTGCTCACTCAGCTTTAATCACAGCCATCGGGAAGAACAAATGATGAGAAATTTCCAGAAACACAACAGGAATGATCAAACACTGGGAAAGACCGGTAAAATGAGGGTGAGACGGCAAGGCAGAGGCAGAAGGTAGAGCACAGGTTCGACAAGTCTAGTCGTTTCCCTCTAGGGCTTCTGTGTCATTTCAGAGGCCCCCAGGTGTTGGGATGCCACCCGTGAAAGGCCTCCAGTGGGAAATAAGCAGAAACCAGCTGTTGAGAATCATGGGAGAAATGGAAGCAAGTTACAGCAAGCCAACTTACTTTTGGTTTTTCTCTTTGGATGCTTGTACTGACTACATCAGTTCTCTGGTGTCTGGGTTGAAATGTCAGAGGTGGTAGGGGCCATTTTTACCATCTGTTGTGAAGAGTCCACAGGAAAGACTTGGTGGCAGGATTCCAGTTTAGTCAGGGTGGCACACGTTTGAACTACTTTTTATGCTGAAATTCTGCCTAAGACTTTGTCTGAAAAATGGGTTTCCCTGATAAAAATCAGTAACCCACCTGAAGGATGAGAAGTCTGAGGTCCAGATAGGGGAAATGGTCCAGGTCCTGTAGCAAGTTAGCGGCAGATCCAGAAATACAGTCCAGGTCTCTGGACTAACTTGGTCTGGAGTTCACTCTGCTACGTCAGACTGCTTCATCCTACCAGCTGTACAGTAAACTTTTCAGTGCCCGAGAGAACTGCCAAGTGCATGGCTCCACTGATGAGTGCAAATGAGTGGACAGGACACGTGCAGTTGTCACAATGTGAATGCCACCTAAGAAAGTGGTTTCGCAGGGGTTAAATGACAAAAGCCTGTGCCACCTTCTCTTTCAGCACTAAAGGCTCTTCCCAAGAATAAAAAGACTGGGCTAATTAGACAGTACAAGGGAGAACCTGTGGCAAGATCTACAGCCGCTGGGTTAGAGACCAGACAGCTACAGAGGAACCCAGCAAGCTCTAGGCTCAAATGAGTGTTTAACTATGTAGAGCCATCTTCCCTGGTTGAGGCCAAATTGTTCCTAGCGTGTATTCTCACTGAGGACCTGAATTCGGAGGAGACAGGCAACTGTCGCTTTTAGTAGAAAAAACCTAAATGTCTTCCAAACTGATGAGATCACAATTCAACAGATTTGTGTACTAGAAACGCTTCTGCCTTTGAGGGCTTGTTCAGCTGTTCATTCGTCCAGACATCATGGTAGACACCAGGCAGAGTAGAAAGGTAGATGAAACATTATCCTTATTCTTGAGGAACTCACCATATAACAGAGAAGACAAACTATACATGGAGTTCGGGGGGCTATAAATACAATGCCCCTAACGGGTGCTTTGAGGGCAAGGGAGAGAGCATTTAATTTAGTTTCAGAGAATTGAGGAGGACTTTATAGAAAAAGGTATCTGAGCTATAAGAATAAAAACTCACCACTAATGAATTTATTCAGTAAATTATTACCTTACCTATTATGTGTCAGACAAATAAGACAACGTCCTCTCATGAAACTTACATTTCAGTGAGGGTGGGGGAGACAGATGAATACAAGTAAGTAAATAAAATACACAAATAATTAAATAATTTAAAAGTGATAAATACCATAATAAATGTAAAGGGTGATCTAATAGAGTAGCTAGAGGCAGGGCTATTTTAGATTGATGGTCAGAAAATAATTCTCTCAGCAGGTGCCATTAAATCTGAGACTGAATTCAACAACAAAAAGGAACAAGATCTAGTAACAAACACTCAGAAGGAACAGCCAAGGCCCTGAGAGGAAAAGACTTCAGGTGTCTGAGGAACTAAGGGGAGACCAGTGTATCAGAAGCATAATAGGCAAGCAAAAGAATGGTAAGAGATGAGGGTGGATAAAGGCCCGGCAGGGCCTTCTCAGGCAGCAAAGCATTTGGCTTTCATCTAAGGGGAAAAGACCCAAGGTAATTTACATTTTTAGAACAATAGTACTAAATACATACATAGTACTTCTTATGGGTCAGGTTCTGCCCAAGAATTTTATATATATTAACTTATGTTATGATGGCTGCCGTACAGACATGGTTTGCAGAAGTCAGACTGGACACAAGGAGATTAGTTGGAGGGCACAGCTGAGAGATGATGGTGGCCTGGGCTATGGTGGTGGGAATGAAGGAGGAGCAAGCAAAAAGATTTCAGGAATATTTAGGAAACAACAATGACAGGACTGGATTGGGAAGGGAAGAAGTATATAGGTACAGAGGAATCAAAGATTACTGCTATGTTTTTACAGAGTTTGAAGGAAAAGGGAGTGCTCAAGGCTGCTGAATATCTTTGAAGGCAAACAGATTAAAGTCTGAAGAGAAATCGATGGATTTATCAATTAGGAGGTCATCAGTATCCTCTCGCGTGTGGTTTTAGTAGAGTGGTGGTATAAGCAGTCAGACTGCACACAGTAAGGAGTGCCCAGGACTTGAGGAAACGGAGATGGTCAAGCACTTTTCTAAGATGTTTGAAAGGGAAAGAAAAATGGGAACATGAGAGAGGGCCCTGAGAGAAGGGCACACTTGAGGAAGGTTTTTGTTTTGTTTTGTTTTGTCAGGGGACAATTAAACATCTCTACAGATTCAGTGGAAGAAGTAAGTAGAGAAGAAGAGGTTGACATACAGAAGAAAGAATGGATATCAAAGCAGAAGAGGAAAAAGGTGGAAGGAAAAAAGTTGGGTGAGTTAATGCCTAGGAATGAGGGGTTTTCATCACTGCGTGGGATTCAAAAAAAAAAGATTCATTAGATGGATCTTACAATGTTATATTAGTTTCAGGTGTACAACACAGTGGTTCAAAAACGTTTATACTCATTTAAAGCTACTATAAAATACTGGCCATCTTCCTTGTGCTGTACAACATATACTTGTAGCTTATTTATTTTATACATAGTAGTTTGTAACTCCTTATTCCTGAGTTTGTAACTCCTAATTCCTGACCTCCATTAGCATAGTTTTAATCTTTATTTTTATAGACCCTTCTGAGAACTTAAAACTCTATCTCCCACTTTTAACAATTTTGACCTAGTGCAAGTGAGGACTCATGCTGTATCACACAGGGCTATTTATTCTCCATTGCCACATCTACATACTCTTGGGCTAACTTTATTGGTTCCTTCAGTCTCCGATTAATGATGTGATTAGAAGAGTCATAATCAGGTTCAGTTATCTGACCGTGCCACAGTGTCCCTTTCATCTCAGTAAACTATCTTGCTGTCCAAGCCACAGGCTCCCACAATGGAAGACATTTTAAATAAGACTGGGGAAATAATAAGATGCTCACAAAATTAATTAAGGAGAACTATAAAATACGAAGATTTTCTCATGAAAATTCATAAAATTTATGAAAATTATTTATAAAGTTATATGAAGATTATCTGCACTGTATGAATATGGTCTTCTCCTAAAACTCTGAAAGTGACTTGAAAAGATACATTTCTTAGGCATTATACTCTGAGAGTTCTGAGTCAGCACCATTCTTACAAAGTATGGGATGCAACAGGATAATGTAATTTGAGAAAATACAATAGACAATTCAGTTGTATTTAGGCCAAATGAAAACTATCAATATAGGGCTAAATTTTAAAGTGGAACTACATTCCAGATTTTAACAAAAGCACCTGTCCAAATTAAAACACTGGCTTATATATGCATAGGGGACAGTCAATAAAAGACATACAGGACAAAAGGTCAAATACTCAAAATTTAATTTTTTTAAGTTGAATATAACCTAAAATATATATTCAAATGGCTCCTTACTTAATGAAGCTAATCCTTCCTTTATATCCTTTCCAATCCTTTGCAAATTCAAATCTTATCTTCTGCAAAACAGCCCAACTATAATGTTTAATCAAACAGGAGTTATAAAAGTTTCTATAAGAGGTATTTTAATATATAATGATCATTAATAAGGGCAAACACCCCCAAACCTAAAAAAAAAGAAAAGAAAAGAAAGAAAAGAAAAATTTTCCAATGTCAGAGAAAACAAAGGAACGACAAACTAACGGTGGTTTCACATTCTTACTGGTAAGTGATTGACTGATAAATGATTACTTGATGGCCTGGGTAGGAAGCACTGTGCTAGTTGTGTGGGAGATGCAATAATAAAAGACATGCTGGTCATGACTACCTGCCTTAGTCATAATTTAGGGATGATGAGAACCTAGGAAAATGGCATTAACAATATAAGTCCCACTGACAAAGATTCTTCACCTACTCAAACCTCAGTCAGGCTCCTGAAGCTTCTCCTAGGCTCATCTTGGTGCTTCCTTGTAAGTTCAGTTTTAGCAAGAACGCTGCTAACTCCATTTAAGCAGAACCCGCACACTCAGTATCTATCTGTTCATCCTCCATAACTGATCGGGTTCCTCATTCACCCTCAATCCCCCAAGAGATAGCTTATCACCCTGGCCTGTCTTCAGCAAAGAATCCTATTGGTTGGTTTAGCCAGAATGCCCCTCATCTGTGATATTTCCTCTTAGTAATTTTCCGCCCACTGACCCTCACCCTGCTCCTTGGCTATAAATTCCTTCATGCCAATGCTGTATTTGGAGTTGAGTCCAATCTCTCTTCCCCATGTAAAATCCCACTGCAGTGGTACCTATACCTAGTATGACGGTGCTGAATAGTCTGGCTTATCATTTTTAATAAATAGAAATAACATGAAAAGTAACTATGTAAAAATGAATATCAAATAAGGCTGTAATGCATAGTAATAGCCAAATGTTGAAAATACAATGTTTTTCTCCAGACTTTTTAGGATTTTTCTCATTCTCATTAATGAGAAAGTAGTATTATTTGTAAAATAAGTTATTTGGAATAAAGTAAAAATTGCAACAATATTCATTTAGGTCTTATAACCTAAATGCATCAGACATTTAAGAGCTTTACATACACTGATCGCCATTTAATCATACATGACCACCATGAGTTGGGAAGTATTATCCCTAGTTAAGAGATGAAGACAGTGAGGTCTAGAGAGATTAATTAAATTGTCCAAGGTCACAGAGTTAGTCAGGAGAAGAAATCAGTTTTATAGCTAGGTCTGTATGATGCAAAGCCGCTATACTATGTCACCTTCTTAAAAATAAAAATTTATTATATATATGTGGTATTCTTTAATCTTCAGGAAAATAATTTGTACAAAATTTTATGCACCTGTATTTTCAGAAAACAAAGTATGAAATCCCTCTTTCTTCATTAATTTGAAAAATGAGAGACCAACAAGTATGTATGTTTTTTAACTCAGATCTGTATAAATATATACATGATTTAGTAAATAAGTACTGACTTTCATCCTAAAGTTAGAATCTTTGCAGCTTAGAAAATAAGCTCTTATGACCAAAAAGCATTCTTTTCATATTGGCCTTTTCTCCAAAGACTGTCAAAGTAGATCAATTCATTTTAATTGGCATATTAAATGTGCTAATCTACTTCTCAGATTCAAAGCTTGGGTGTCACTGAAAATGATAAACATGAAACTGGATTCTCTCAAGGGTGCTTCAACACACATGATCTGCTCTACCATGATGATTATGCCATAAATGTAAAATACCGCTTCAAGTAGGTAACCAAAAATACTCGTATTTTATTCAGAATGATGGCAAAAAGACCTGGGACTCTCGAAGGATTTCATGAGAGTACACTGTTCCTCAGCAGGTGGGGCTCCCAAAGCCCAGTCCTCTGGTTGGCAGCTCCTTGTAATACGTATCATTAAGTACGAGGAGGTCAGAGTAGAAATAAAGGATAGGTTTTTCTTCAAAGATCAACAGACCTTTAAAAACTGTTAGTAGATTCAAAATAAGGGGAAAAAAAGGGAAGTAGTGAAGTTCTATGTAAATAAGAAATTTATTTATATTTATGAATAAATAGGATTCTTTTTTCAAAGTAAAATGCCAGAATATAAGTGGGCTCAGTGGGTTGAACTAGAACAGGGGCACAAATTGAGACTCATAGTAGGTTCATTAAAACAATACTTGGGGGGAGGGTATAGCTCATTGGTAGAGCGCATGCTTAGCACACACATGGTCCTGGGTTCAATCACCAGCACCTCCATTAAACAAACAAACAAACAAACCTAATTACCTTCCCCTCCCTCCAGAAAAAAACCCCAATACTTGATCATAATATTCCTCGTACATCTTTCTTCAGGACAAAAACCCTTGTTTTCTCACTTGGATCTATTCTTCCTCTTTATTTCAGCCATGACTATAAGAAGTTTTCATCTTGTAGATGAAATATTTTATTATATTACATGCCTATTATTAGAAATTTTCATTTTAGTAAGTTTAGTGGGTTAATTAGAATGGTGCTATTAAATTTGTATAAGCTCTTTTTTTTTTTTAACTTCAAGTTTAACTTTTCCCAGTTCTAGATATTTGAGATCAAGGCATTTAATTTTCACTGGCTCTGGTATAAATACTAGTTGATAGGAGACTCTCATTTCCCTTAAAGACTGCAGACAGTATTCTGATGAGGCCCTCTGTGTAGCTGTGGCATATGCAGGCCAGGCTTTCAGAAGCATTTTTGATGCCTTGACTATTTTATTGTTTTATTACGATAATCATAAGAACTTCTGTTCAGTACTCAAATTCATTCCCATGCTTGTAGATAAATTTGGCTTTTTGGTCCCACACAAACACTTTCTTCTTTTGCCAAGCTGATGAAGTAGAGTTTCTTTTAATTCTGTAAGTAGAAATTATGTCTCAAACTAGTTAAACTATTTCAGAGCATTAGAATGAACAAATAAAACTGAGCCTCGTGCAAAATTTCCTTAAATCACCTAAGATTAATAAATCTTTAAAAACTGTGAACAGATATGAAACAAGAATATAAAAAGGAAAGAAGGTATAAATCCATATTCTAGGAGTGCTATGTAACACATCTACTAAATTAGGAGAGGCTTATAACCTGTGTTGGACTGCAGCAAATTCACTTCCTGAACAGATGGTCTCCCACCATTTAATCACTCTTTAACTTCCTACAATCTGGCTTCTGGGCACACTACCCACTAAAATCACTCAAAGGTTACCAATAACCTAGATCATGGAAGCCACTAGCAAAAGTGCTAGAAGGAGATTCATGAATCAAATCCAGCCAAATAATTTTATAGATTAGAGAACTACACTCCATAAACATTAAGGAGATCTTCCCCAGATTACAATGTGGTGAGCCATGCGAGGTCAAGCCACCTGCACCTGACTTTCTTCCCGTGCCATACTGTTCCTGCCAGCCACCTAGGTAGTCAGCTGTCTTGAACCACCATCTCAAAGTCAAAATTCTCCATATGTTCAATCCAATGATACTATTCTACCTTCCTGCTAGAATCTTTTCTCCTGCCTTTCCTTGAACATCCCTTTATTCCACCATCTGCATTACCTGTATCCTGGCAAAAAACTAAGTCTCAAGCCTAGCCTTCCAAAATTGTCTGCTCTCATTGTTTCAAATGAGCCATGTTCAAGAGCAACATGACTTGCAACTTTTCTTTTCATTAACTGCTGGGTGCCTCAGTTAACTACCATGCCTGCATTGGAACTATCAAAACGCAAATAATAATAGCTAACGTTTGCTGAGTGATAAACTATAACCTAGGAGCTCTTCTAAGCTCTTACCTGTATTAATTCATTTAAATCCTCAGCAACTCTATGAGCTACTACTCTGATTTTACATGTGAGGAAACAAAGGCACACAGAGGTTAATCAGCTTGCCCATGCTTCGATTCAAACCCATACAGTGTGCCTCCAGAGCCTGTGCTCTTAAATGTTTTGCTAGGCAGAATGTCCAGCTTTATGAAATCTCGACTATTTATATTCTTGAATATTAAAATAGCATTTTCATATCAGAGTGTTTTTTCCTATGACTTTTCCTTTGATATGAGATGGATTTATTTATGTAAAACTTATCTTGCATTCAACATCTATTTCAAGAAACAAGTTCAATTTTTTGCAAATTGCTTTATAAATAAAGAAAAGAAACCCAATTCCTGGCCAGTCTTTTGCTACTGCCTGTTAAATATGTTAGTTTCAGACAGAATTCTGCAAAATTTAAGACGGTATTCAGTTTGTCTTCCCATTGAACCAGGAATCTTCTGTAGGTTGATTAGTATATAACACACATTTCAAAATAAAGTCCATTTGCTCTAGAACTCCAGAAAGCTCCCAGGTGCTATAAAAGAATGTCCTCTATAAGGTCACTTATCCCCAGTGGACAACTGTACTACAGAACACAATGAATCCGTGAAATGTACGTGGTCAGCTGCATACAGTTGCTTCCAAGTATGAATGAGTAGCAAAGGCTGGAAGCAAACACAGTCTTCAAGCAACCTATCTCACACCCACAGGGCAGAGGCTCTGCACTGCGAACAGTGTAAGTCTCGCACACGGACAATCAGCAGGTAGTCAGCACCAGAGTCTCCTGGGCAACAGAGAACGATGGACTCCCTCACAGGAACAAGTTAGGGTGAAAGAAGCAGGGGTGTAAATGCCCAAATAAAGAAGCTTGCTAGTGTCTGAAAAGTATTTTTCTTTGGATAAGGAAGAAGGAACTCCATAATAAAATTAGATTGTTAGATTTGTGGAATAGGCCTCATCCTAGTGCTAACAGAGAAGAAAGTAACCATTAGACCCTTTTAACGTGATAAATGGTATATATAATGAATCCCAAGCATACATTTTGTACTGATGTGACATCTTTGCATTTAATTTTTCAGATCCTTTCCACAGGCCTCTCAGTGTTCTAAGGCACAGGTGCATCTGTGATTTAGTATTGAGTCAGGCTGTTCAGGAAGCAAGCCATTTCCTCTGTTAACCCCTTCATACCATTACGAATCACTGCTTCCATGTCTGCCATCCCTTCCCCCTCTCCTTCAGTTAACACTTCATATTCATTCGACCTCTTGACAACTGTGTGACCTTTGAAAAATTACTCAACTGTTCAAGATTTGCATTATCTATCTGTAAATCAGCATGATAGCATTTATTTCAGAAAAGTGTTAAAATCAGACATAATACATATTAAATAGTTTGTGCAGTGCCTATAAGCATCAGGAGCACACTCAGTAATGGTTATTCTTATTTTCTCTCACTTCCTTTCTCTGGCCCTGTCAAATGCCAAACTAGACGGATAGAAGACAAAGAAGAATAAGACACATTCCCTGCTCTGAGGACCTGGCCAGAGGCAGGCATGTAAACCAACAACTACAACAGAGTGACAAGTGTTGTAACATGGAGGATGCAAAGGGCTACAGGAAAGCAGCCTTACTGTCACAGCTTCTAAACCCACAAGACTTGTTCTCAGGAAGTAATGGATAGGATGACTGCATAATATGGTCTTTTGTATAATTTATCTTTTTCAAATCAAATGTGACATAAGAAAGTGGGGGTAAGTGGAGCAGGCATTGTTATCCTATGTATAAGAATAAAGGGCACATTAATGTCAGAGTTTGGTAAAAATTATTTTCTTTCACATGTGTCTTTACCAGACAATTTGAATAATTTTGGCATTTAATTTACTTGGTCTGCACCTAGTTGGGGACATCACAACTGTTTAATGAATATCTACTCTGCTCAAATCCTAGTGTTAGGTTCATCAACCAACATCTGAAGAAGCGTAAGAGTGTGGCTGGAGAAAAGAAATTTAACAGAAACGAAGAGCTAAGACTCCAGTGTGGAGAGTGAGGCCCGGGCTTCTAGTTCTAGAAAGCAGAGTGCACTCAATTCTCACTCCTCTCCAGACCCCACAGAAATGGCCATAGAGTTGTTAAAAATAAACAAAAAAGACTAAAACCGTGGGAATAAAGAAAAGGAGAAAAAGGGCCATATTAAATAAGGTATTTCAGCACATTTCCGTGTAAAAGATGGCAGATAGAAGTGCATTAATGAATAAAGCAGAGCAGAGGAAGCTTATATAATCAGAGAATGACCATAATGCTGCCACCAAACAGGGGCCCTGAGGGTCACCTGGTTTGAAGATATCAAGGAGGGCATTTGGGAGAAGTAGGGCATGACACAAAACTGATTAAAGGCCACAGTGGCCAGCCTCAGGCCCCACACAGGGAACCACAGTCAGGAATAAAATGGGATTTTTCTCCTAATGGATTGAACAAACTGGCTGGGGGAGTTAATGCTTCTAGTGTTGGCAACAGGTGCCTCAAAGTAAAGCCCTTCACATTCTGGCATTTGGCAAGGGTGATGAGTATCTTGTCTGTTCCCCACCAGATCCCCAAGAAACAAAACTCTCAATCACATCTTCCTCACCTCCTGTTAGGGTCAGGGAAGGGGGTGAGGAGACTTATTTAATACACTGAGAAAATCAGACCATCTATCACCTAATATTTGAGGATCACCAAATATGTGACAACATAACCAAAGAAAGAAAGAGAAATACCACATTAATAAAACACAAAAATTATCTTGGTTATTATGCTAAGTGAAATAAGCCAGACATAGAATGGCAAATACTGTATTGTACTTATATGAGGTACAAATAAATTCATATAAATGCACAAATTCACACATAAATGTATGTACATATTATGTACATATAAACACATAATTTCATAGATACAGAAAGCAGAATAAAGGTTACTAGGACCTGGAGGGAGGGGAGTCGGGGGAGTCACTGGTTACTGGATAGAGTTTTTGTTCGGGATGACAAAATGTTTTGAGTGTCGATAGCAGCAATGGTTATACAACACTGTAAATGTATTTAGCACCACTGAATTGTACACTTATGAATGGTTAAAATGATAAATATATAATGTATATTTTTACCACAATAATAAAAGGAAAAAGAGCACTCAGGAAATTCAAGAAATGGTGCTGTGACAATCGGATATTCACACGTAAAGAATGAAGTTGAATGCCTGCCATATACAAAAGTTAACTCAAAATGGAACAGAGACTTAAATTTAAGAGCTAATCCTATAAATTTCTTAGAAGAAAACATAGGCATAAATCTTTGTGATCCTGGTTAAACAACAGTTTCTTAAATATGACACCAAAAGCACAGCAACCAAATAAAAAAAAAGCTAAATTAAACTTAATTGAAATGGAAAATGTCTGTGCTTCAAATGACACCATCAACAAACTGGAATGACACTTTACTAAGTGGGAGAAAATATTTACAAATCACAGAAAGGACTCATGTGTAGAACACATGAAGAACCCTTACAACACAATAATAAGAAAACAAAGAACTCAATTTAAAAATGAGCACAATATCTTAACAGACATTTGCCCAAAGATGAGCATACATATCCATCCATCCAATAAATACATGAAGAGATGCTCAGTGACTTTAGTAACTAGAGTAACTAGGGAAATGCAAATCAAAACCACAATGATATATACCACTTCTTACACAAAAGAATGGCTATAATCAAAACGAAGGCTAATAACAAGTGTTGACAAAAATGTAGAGAAATTGGAACCCTCATATATTGCTGATAGGAGTGCAAAATGGTGCATTCACTTTGAAAAACAGCCTGCGGTCTGCAAAATGTTAAACACAGAGTCAGCATGTGACTCAGCAATTCTGTCATATCCAAGGAAAATGAAAATACATCACAAAAATCTGTACACAAAATTTCACAGTAGTATTAGTCACAACAGCCAAAAAGTGGAAACAACTCAAGTGTCTATCACCAGAAGAATGGATAAATAAAACGTGGTATATACACACAATGGAATGTTATTTAGCCATAAAAAGGACTAAAATACTGATACATGCTAAACCACTGATGAACTCTGAAAACACTATGTAAAGTGAAAACAGCCATTCACAAAATACCACATATTATATGATACATCCAGAACAGGAAAATACATATAGACAGAAAGTAGACAGTAGTTGCCTAGGGCTGTGATGGGGAGAGAGAGAAAGGCTGAAGAAAATGGACAGTGATTGCTAAAAGCTACAGCGGTCTCTTTTGGGAGTTGTGAAACTATTCTAAAATTAATTGTGGTGAATATATTAAAAACCATTGAATTTTTACACTTTAAATGAATAAATTATATAGGATGTAAATTATATCTCAATAAAGTTTCTATTAAAAATATACATGCTCAATAAATGATAGCAAGTATTATTTTTAAAATTACAGAAAAAAAGACTATTTAAGGAACAGAAGAGATCTAACCTTAATTTTCATTCATAGACAGACTTATGAAGATAAATTATCAATGAAAAAAAAAAGACTAAGTAGGAGCAAGATATCCTGGACTCAGTTTTCCTTCCTGCTCTAAGTGTAATTACTTACTCTGGGGATAATTCAATGGATAATGAGTAAAGGACTCTGAGAGCTGAAAAGAAGGCAGTAAACTGGGCTGGTTGAGAACCACCCTCAGGACCTGAAGAATGGCAATGTGGTGAGATTTCTGAGATCCCAATGTGCTGGGCTGAGCACCAGAAGAGTCCTGTAGCCCAAAACAACCAACAGGCATAGACCAAAAAAAAAAAAAACCAACAAAAACAAACAAACAAACAAAAAAACAACCAAAAACCAAAAAACAAAACCCACGAAAACAATAGACGTCTGTTCTCTTGGGCCAAGGATCTCCAGGAACTCACATTCTAAGGTCTCCAAAGATTTTTTGTTTGATTTTGTTTTGTTCAAAATCTCACAGTACTATAAAGTGTATCTACTATTGCTTACAATGAGTTTCTTTCTACTCCTCTAAACGTTATTTATAACAGGGGATTTGTTTTATTCTCTAAGTAATATCCTAAGCAATATTTGACAAGTGAGAGAGTAGTGAGGAGGGTCATCCCAGATGATACCACACTTTTTCAACCTCAGTCTTACCCCCAGGTACAAAAGTACTTCCCTTTTCCTGAAATGAATTTGCTACAGGTAAAGTTAAGAAAATCAACAGTTCTCAATTTAGTCCTCAATGTCTTGGGTCTGTAATGTGTCAATAGCCTGACGCATACTTGAAGGAGAGGGCCTTTCTACAGTTCTGGAATACTCCCCATTTTCTGGTTTCTTGAAATTTCCTTCTGCCATAACCCTTCTGTGTAGGAATCAGTTGATTCAGGAGGCCTGGGTTGTTTATAGCCTGAAAATTCCCAAGAAAGGCATGGATGGGCCCTTGTCTGGCTTCTTGGAATGTTCTGTCAGGTAAGAGTGTATCTGTGTGCCTGAGGCCTTGAGCCACTTTGTGCCAGTTTGTCCAGACGGTTTATGCTAACAGTGTGATTTATGGTGGACATCTGCTTTTCCTCTGACGGGGCTAGAGCTTGAATAACCAAGGTCAATCATGTAGGTGTCACAAAAAAGGCTTCCAGGACTGACCCTGGATGAAAACCCTGGACAGTCAAGCCTGAGCAAGCTTCCGTGGCTGGCAGCACTGTGCGTGTGCTGTCACACATCACTGCTGGGCAGCTGTCTTACGTGGCTCTACTGGGACAGAAGCTTGTGCTTGGTATCCTCAGGGCTTGCCCCATGTGCCTGTGCTGATTTTATCCTGTATAATTTCCCTGTAATAAACTGTAAGTAGAGCACCTTTTGAGTCCTGTGAGTCGTTCCAGTGGTCACTGGGGCTAAGGGTGGTTGAGGGGACCCCGATACATCTTCCTTCAAAGGCAGGGATTTCTCTTGTTTTGAGGAAACGTCTGAAATTTACTACTCTATTTACTTTCTCCAACATTTGGCAGGGTTTAAAGCATCTGGTCAAACCCCACAGATCAGTTAATGGTAGGATCTGACCAGGTCAGCCATGACTGAGAGGCCACTGACACCAGCATTTTAAGCGAAGGGCCATGTCTGACCTCTGTATCTCAACAGGCTGTGTCATCCAGCCCCAACGGTGGACGTCGCCATGCCAGGTCATGGCTACTGCTTAACCAGCTGAGAAAGTGGCAAAGGCACCTCCTCATTTTAGACACCACCACAGTCAAGCTGCCAGAGGGTGGGGCAATAATAGCACCCAGCAATTTTCTGCTGCCAACCCTCTCGTCATCTCCCTCTCACAAACGGTACACAACTATGCACAGATGTAATGCCCACACGGCTGCAGGAGAGAAGCACCTGTCCTTACCCTAGAGCAAGGCTTTAGCTAGGATGTGGCTCTGCCTGGGAGGGATGCCACAGACAGCAGCAGGAGCAACATCAGAAAATGATTTTAACATAAAAAATACACCTACAGTAAATGCTCTATAAAATTCACTCTCACTCACTTGAATTCCGACAAGCTTTCTTGCATAGGAGATAAAGAGCTGCAAATATACTGTATGTCAAAAATTACACATAACCCACAGCCCTCCTTACATGTGTCAAACACGAAGTAAGCACTTACATTGTTGACTTTGTGAGCCATGTGCTTTGATGTTCTCTGGTTCCCGCCCCAACATCTCAAATCTGTGACCAATAGGTCACTTTATTTTCTAAGAAAAGGCTTTGAGATTTCATCAACCTAGAGAAGTGGGTCACACATGTGAAATGCTCTGTAAACAATATATACTAATCTTAAAATGGCTCAGGGTCACAGCCCTGGGTAATAGGAAGTTAACTGTATTCTCTACATTACCATTTCTTTCAGTGAAACCACGTCTCAAATTTGTACAGAAGGTACACTTGTACTGCACTGAGACTAAGATAAAGGCCAAATCCCTGCTTATATGAGAGCTAAAAGGCCAGTGTAAAATTTCTATCACATATAACATAGGCATTTTATGTTCCTGAGAAAATCTTAATGTGTATTTACAAGTTTCCCAAACAGCTTCTCATCTGTAAATGCCTCAGAGTAACTACATGTTTTGTCGAGGACCAACAAAAGATTCAGAAAAATAGTATGACAGAACCTAGTAATGAGGTTAACTGGCTCTCCCTTTCTCTGATTAAAACAGGCACTGAGGGGAGGGTACAGCTCAGTGGTAGAACACATGCTTATCACGCACAAGTTCCTGGGTTCAATCCCCAGTACCTCCATTAAATAATAATAACAACAACAACAACAACAACAATAATAATAATAACCTCCCCCTCCAAAAATAAAACTGTAAAAAAAAAATTTAAAAAAAACCACCAAGCATTCATCTGTGTGTGTGTTATATGTATATTTTTAAAGTAAAAGGAGCATTTCAATTCTGTAAGCATATATTCTGTAAGTGCTGATGCTATTCTTATTAAATAAGCGTAAAGTGCTTGGAATCCCAGGCACACACTCAGATTCATTCCCTCTCGCCTCAGGCAGTTTCCACAATCCACAACATTTTCATTTTAATAGTCCTCATTACTGGTATTTAATACTTGAGGGTTTATTCAAGTCAACATCAATCTTGCTGATCCTGCAAACACTTATTTTGTTGACAAAACATAGTCTGAACCTATAGCTACTAAATATAAAAAAATTAAAAACTATTCCTTCACCCGACACATCACCGAGTACTAAGAACAACTCTGTCAGTCACTCAGTGCTGTCATGGAGACACAGCACTGGACAGACGTCAAGTACAGGGCCTTTCATGGTACACCACTCCCTTCAGTAACAGTGCCGTCTCCTCTATCCCCATGCTACCCATCCATACCACATCTTCTCAAAGACATTTGACACCTTAAAATCAACCACTGTGAGGATGAAAACATTTACTTGGGAGACATCTTGTTGGACACATCTGACTCATACTTCCTCATTAACAAATAGCCCTTTACCACAAGTAAATCTTAACTAACCAGAAGACAGAAAAGCCTCACCCTCAAAGAAACAACAAAAACTGATTTGAAATAAAATTTCTTCTTCAATTAAAGTTTAAATGTCTTTGGATGAGTCTAAATTAAGAAATAAAATATCTTTACCTGATTGGAAAACCTCATGCTCACATTACGTTGATTCTGTAGTGAGACATAACGATGAACGGGATCAATGTCTTTAGGACTGATTAATTCATCAGCTGAAAAAAAGAAAGTTAATGACATCAGAAACGCAGCTGTACAACATTGTAATCCATTACCTAGGAGATATAGCACACTCCAAGGCACATGAAACATCTTTCATATGCTAGGCCATAAAATAAGCCTCAATAAATTTAAAAGGATTAAAATCATACAAGGTATGTTCTCTGACCACAACAGAATGAAATTAGAAATCAATTAACAAAGAAGTTTAGAAATTCACAAATATATTGAAATTAAACAACACACTTCCAAACAGCCAATGGGTCAAAGAAGAAATCAAAAGGGAAATTAGAAAATACTTTCTAATATGCTTTCTGATGAGATGACTGAAAATGAAGACATAACATACCAAAACCTAGGGGATGTAGGTAAAGCAATGCTCAGAAGGAAATTCACAGCTATAAATGCTTACATTAAAATAGAAGAAAATTCTTAAGTCAATAACCTCCATTCCACATTAAGACTGCAGATGAAAAAGAACAAATCAAAAGCAAGCAGAAGGAAGGAAAAGTAAAGTGGAAATTAATGAAATAGAGTATAGAAAAAACAACAGAGAATATAAATGAAACCAGGCAGATTCTTGAAAAACTCAAAAGTTTACAGACCTTAAGCTAGACTGACCAAGAAAAAAAGAAGGAAAACTCAAATTACTAAATCAGGAATGTAACTTGGAACATAACTATGGACCTTGAGGGTTATAATACTCTGAACAAATGTATCACAACAGTTTAGATAACCTAGATAATATGGACAAATTCCTAGAAATACATACATTACCAAAACTGACTCAAGAAGGGATAGAAAATATGAATAATGTGTAACAAGTAGTGACTAAAACCTTTCATGCAAAAAAATTTCAGGACCAAATGAATTCATTGATGAATTCTGCCAAACAGTTAAAAAAGAATTAAATCTTTCACAAAATTTTCCAAAAAATAGTAGAGGAACACTTCCTAAGTCATTCTAAGAGGCCAGTATTACCCTAATACCACATCAAAGACACCACAAGAAAAGAAAATCACAAACCAAATTTTTTTCTGAATACAGACACAAAACTCCTCAATAGAAACACTAGCAAACCAAATCCAGTAATATACAAAAATGATTGCACACCATGACCAAGTTGGATTTATTCCACAAATGCAAGAATGGATTAACATCTCAAAATCAATTACTGTAATATACTATATCCATTGAATAAAGGACATAAAAACTACAGGATCATCTCAGTAGACACAGAAAAAAAATTTCTGACAAAATTCAACTTTCTTTCATGATGATAAACTAGGGATAGATGGGAACTTCCTCAGCCTGATAAAGGGCAAGTATAAAAAGCCATGGATACATGAAAAAATGCTCAGTATCACTAATTATCAGAGAAATGCAAATCAAAACTATGATGAGGTATCACCTCACACCAGTCACAACGGCCATCATTCAAAAGTCCACAAATGACAAATGCTGGAGAGGCTGTGGAGAAAAGGGAACCCTCCTTCACTGCGGGTGGGAATGCAGTTTGGTGCAGCCACTATGGAAAACACTATGGAGATTACTCAAAAGACCAAGAATAGACTTACCATATGACCCAGGAATCCTGCTCCTGGGCATATATCCAGGAGAAACCCTACTTCAAAATGATACCTGCACCCCAATGTTCATAGCAGCATTATTTACAATAGCCAAGACATGGAAACAGCCTAAATGTCCATCAACAGAAGACTGGATAAAGAAGATGTGGTATATTTATACAGTGGAACACTACTCAGCCATAAAAACCAACAACATAACGCCATTCGCAGCAACATGGATGCTCCTGGAGAATGTCATTCTAAGTGAAGTAAGCCAGAAAGAGAAAGAAAAATACCATATGAGATCGCTCATATGTGGAATCTAAAACAAACAAAGCATAAATACAAAACAGAAATAGACTCACAGACATAGAATACAAACTTGTGGTTGCCAAGGGGGCGGGGGGTGGGAAGAGATAGACTGGGATTTCAGAATTGTAGAATAGATAAACAAGATTATACTGTATAGCACAGGGAAATATATACAAGATCTTGCGGTAGCTCACAGAGGAAAAATGTGACAATGAATATATATATGTTCATGTATAACTGAAAAATTGTCCTCTACACTGGAATTTGACACAACATTGTAAAATGATTATAAATCAATTAAAAAAATGTTAAAAAAAAAAAAAAGCCATGGCTAATGTCATACTCAGTGGTAAAACATGGAATGCTCTGCCCTAAAGATCAGGAACCAAGACAAAGATGTCAACTCTTGCCACTTCTATTCAACATCGTACTAGAGGTCCCAGTAAGAAAAATTAGACAAGAAAAATTAATAAAGAGCATCCAGATTGACAGGAAGAAACTACAGTAATTAAGACAACATGGTACTGGCATAAAGATAGAGATCAATGGAACAGAACTGAGATTCCAGAAATAAACCCTTACATTATGGTCAACTGATTTTTGACAAGGGTGCCAAAACAATTCAATAGGGAAAAGAATGGTTTTCTTCCCCCACAAATAGTGAATATCCAAATGCAAAAAAAAAAAAAAAAAAAAAAAAAAGAAGTTGAACCTCTTCCTTATGCCATCAATAAAAATTAACTCAAAATGGATCAATGGATTAAATGTAAGAGCTAAAAATATAAATCTGTTTCAAGAAAATATGAGTAAATCTTTGTGACTTTGAATTAGACAAAATTATGACATCAAATTGTAAGTAACAAAAGAAAAAATGAGTTAAACTGGACTTTACCAAATTAACAACCTTTTATGTCTCAAAGGACACAATCAAGAAAGCAAAAAGCCCACAGAATGGGAGAAAATATTTGCAAATCACGTATCTTGTAAGGGACTTGTATCTTGAATACATAAAGAACACTTACAGCTCCATAATAAAAAGACAAATAACCCAATTTAAAAATGGCCACAGAGCTAATAGACATTTCTCCAAAAAGATACACTGATAACCAATAAGCACATGGAAAGATGCTCAACAACACTAGGCATTTGGGAAGTGCTTACTAAAACCACAATGAGAGAACCTCGTACCCATTAGGATGGCTTTAATCAAAAAACAGACAAGAATAAGGGTTGGAGAGATGTAGAGAAATCAGAACCCTTATACATCGCTGGTTGGAAGGCAGAATGATACAGCTCCTTTGGAAAACAGTCTGGAATTATCTCAGATGTTAAACACAGAGTTACCATATAACTCAGCAATTCCACCCCTAGGTATATACCTAAGGGAAGTAAAAATACATGCCAAACAATAACTTGTACATGAAAGGTTATAGCAGCATTATTCAGCCAAAAAGTGGAAACAACGTAAATGTCCATTACCTGATGAACAGATAATCAAAAGGTGACATATCCATACAATGGAATGCTATTTTGCCATTAAAAAAGAACAAAGTGCTAATACATGGATGAACCTTGAAGACAGGCTAAGTGAAGAGTCAGTCACAAAGGCAATACATTATATGATCTGAGGTATATGAAATGTCCAGAATAGGCAAATCTATAGAAATAGAAAGTAGATTAATGATTGTCTAGTGCTGGGGGAAAGGGGAAGTGATTAAGAGGTAAGCAGGGAGTGACTGCTAAAGGGTATAGATTTCTTGTGGGGTTTATGAAAATATTCTCAATTTGATGTGGTTACGGTTGCACAAGTCTTTGTGAACAGGCTAAAAACCATCAAACTGCAAACTTTAAATAGGTGAGATATGTATAAATTATACCTCAGTAAAGCTGCTCTAAAAATAATGTGTTCGAATCCTCAAGGAAGGAAATCAGCTCACTGAGGGAAGACAAAGTATTTCCTAAAACTAAAGAGATGTCTGATAATGGAGCGTTTTCTATGGGGCACTGACTTCAACTGCTGCTGTGCTATACACATGGAAGCCCTTTCCATGTGGTAGTTCCTTGTGGTCACTTTTGATAAAATCCGAGGATATAACAAGGAAGGCAATTTACAGTGTTTGGAAGGGGAGGGTGAGAAGAAGGGACTAAGTCAGTGGTTCTCCGCTGTTTTTGCTCTAACATACCTCAGAGAGACCCACTGACACCTGAGGCTCACTGTAGCAGGGATTCTCCATGTGCCTGGAGGTGGCTATGCTGGGAAGGGATGGCGGTGGGGGAAAACCCTGAAATGTAATTCTGTATAACCTCTTTAGAGCACAAGTTGGCAGTATCTATGCAAATTTAAGGCAAGCACAATCTGACCCAGCATTTGCACATTCTTTGCAGCTTCTGGAATGTTTCTCACTGTATTTCTATGCTGGGGTAACTTCAGGGCACATGGGCAATGTTATCCAATAGACAGAATCACCAAAGGTGGTTTCAGTAACTCTTGGAAAATGTTTTCTGTAATAATAAAAAGTGATAATAATAGAATAACAAGGAAAAAAAAGTAGCACAGCCACACTGCTGCCTCTGCAACAGCGGCTGTGGCAGTACTCCTATAGCACTGCCTATGTTCCCGGCATTGAGCACTTCACATACATTAATCCTCACAACGCCCTTATCATTTTACAGATGATGAAATGAAGACACTGAGTGGTTAAGCAATTTGCACACGGCTAGAAAAGGACATCGCTTAGATTCAAACACAGTAGTAGTCTCTCTCTGGAGCCTGGGCTCTTAATCACATACTAATCTTGCCCTTTAAGAACACTGACATTCTATACAACAGACGGAAAAGATAATCAGGAGGAGGAAAAGATAAACAATTTAGACCTTGATATGTTATCTTTTTCCTACCCAAATCAGGGAGGCACATTATAGAACATTCTTCTCTCTCTCTGGAAAAAAAAAATACTTTTGCAAAATTTAAACCAAATCAACAAAGGCTTCATTATGGCAAATATCGACATATAATTTCAATTCAGTTTATCTTATGATGCAGGGTTATTAGTACAGTGATATAAATAGCAGCAAATTATTTCCCTATCTTAATTGTCTGATCATTGAGATGTGAAAAAATTTTCACTACCAACAAGTGTTGTACATAACTAATGTTTCACTGTTATTCTATAGAAATAAAATTGTATCTTTATTATTTTGTTATTTATAATGACAGATAAATTAAGAAACCTTATATTCTTGGAAAGCATAAAGGCTAAACTATTAACATTGATATGAATTAAACAGTTAACCAAATCTTTTGAAAAAGCTTATTTCTTTGTACTTTCTTATTTCCCTCTTTGCACTACACCTGTGTATCTAGCTTGAGTATCAACTTACACCACGTGCTCATCTGTAACCACAGGCTGTATGCCTCTTATTCGTGGCTATACCCCACCACCTAGCACAGCACCGGGCATATAGTAGGCATTCAAGAGACTTAGTAAATAAAATAATAAATTGGTGGGTTAACAAATTTGGGTGTATTATTGGCCATAATCATTACTTTAATTTCCATAATGGTAAAAGTGACAAATACTTTAAAAGGTCAAGTTAATAGACATTTTCTTCCCCCACTGCACTGATTTTTATCATTCAGGAGGCAAAAACAGAGCTCTTCACTGTGCCAATTCCAGGGCACTTGTTTCTGGTGAAGACTGACAGACCTGAAAGAACTCACAGCTGACCAACCACAGAATACTTAAAACAAAAATAAAGAAACAAGGATAAAAAAGCAATGGCTTTCCACATTTCACAATACAGTACCAAACTTCACAGATAATCAAGCATTCCTATAAATAGGGACAGCTGTCCTTAAACCCTCAGAAGACAGATTAGGTTCATTAGTATTTGCATTTTTATGTACAGAAAGGTTCATTAAATATAACCTGGGTTTACCTCAAATAATTAATTGTTGAGGATAAAAAGAAAATATTAAAAATAATTTTTGGTTCTTTAATGAAATGACCATTTAAAGGAAATCTAACAGAGAAAGTAATTTTTTTTTTATCATGACACCAAAATTACACAGGACACACTAAAATGGGCTCAGCAGATACTTTATGGGGTAAAATTATGTGCTTCAAAGCCTAACTGATTCTTAGCTGCAATGACATACATTAGTAAAACATGTATTAAGAAATGAGCTATGGAAAAAAAGAAAATGTAGATCCTCACCCTCATAAATTTTACCAAAAAATTCCAAATTTATATGTTTTTAACTCAACTGATTAACAGAGATGACATCTAAATATATAAAGATTTTAAATTTCCTTCATGAAAAAACAGCACAAGCAAAGTTTAGGGGTAAAACAAAATAGGAAAATATAGAGAGGTTAAGTACACCTAAGGTATAAAACATTCATGCAGACTGATAAGAAAAACCACAAAACCAAGGTTAAATGGGCAAATAACTAGACAACTCATAGAGGACACAGAAATGACTAAGAAATATATTTTTGACAATCAGCATGCAAATAGAAATAGGACACAAAATAGTATCTTACTAGGTTAGCAAAATTTCTACTTTTAATGAGCATATTTAATGCCACAAAGACTATGGTTAACACAGTCACCCTGGAGACTCCTGAATAAATCAATAAAATCTCTTTGAGCCACGGGCTGTGTGACCTTGGGTGAGTTGCCAAACTCTTCTGAGCCTCAGTTACAACACGTAATACACATCTCACAGAGCAGCTAGGAGGATTACTTAGGATGATATCTGTAAAGGGTAATGCACAGACTATGACACGTTTTCAGGTAGGTTTTATTTCTGGGAAAAAGTCTAACAATATGTATATAGAGTCTTCTCAGACTTGAGGCATCACTGCTTTCATACCCAATTTTACTAATATATTTGAGGGTAGGATCGTAAATTCTTTTATGCAAGTTTTCTAGCCCTAGAAGCAATTCAACTAAAATTTTTAGTTTTAAGAAAGCCAGTCATTTGTACAATAAGGAAGAAAAATCTTCCTAGGTGAAGCTTTTAAAGTAATATTGGACACATGTGCTCTCAAGATATTTATAATGCTCGCTGCACAGAAATCCTACTTCAGGTCACTAGCAATCACATGGATACCACGAAAAAGATAACAGAAGTGTTCAGAAATTGATGTATTTCTGCTTGAAGTTTCTTGAAGTGTGACAGCTGGGAAATCTCTTAGCAACCACCATATAGAAATATACCTGTACGCTCTTATCTATATATTTTACCTTTAATTGATCAGTAAGAAAACCGTGTGCCATACTGAGAAAGGTAACTGCATCTAAAATCAACAAACCAATGAAAATCAATACCTCAGTTTCTTATGTTCTCATACACACTAGGGGGCACTTGATCACTGACTGTAACTTTAAAATACATTAGATTTCCAGGCTTAATCAGGGGCTTTTATATTTGAGGTCAATTGGACAAGAAATGTCATGAACAAAATCAAATGCAATTGGATTTATCTTAGTTACAAACATTGGAGTGAAGAAGCAGTGTATCAGAATAACTAAGCTGCCCTCAGAGAGGCAGAAATATTTCCTAGGTTGTCATATTCAATTCTTGCTGTAAAGCTACTGGATATCAGCCACAGTGACTAGCACAGAGCAATCCTCTACAGATACCAGCTGGACCACTGAGTAGATGAATAGTTAAGAAGAAACTCGAGAAGCATTTTCTTCTCGTGATATTTTGTGGCTATGGGGCTACCTGCAAGGAGAGCCCATAAGCATCCTGAGTTGCCTGGTTATCAAGAACTATGAAACACACTGTCATAAATATTATCCCCTAGATGGTGGCTGGCAGGAGGAGGGAGGGTAGAAGGAAAGGCACGAAGTAGAAGAACCAGTGAAGTATGTATTTCTCCCCCAGTAAATGCTTTAATGTATTTTCTCATCAGTTAGTCCTTATAACATAAAAATAAAGAAACTGATCATCATGGAAGTTAAGAAGATTCAAGTCATGTAAGTAGTAAGTGGTAGGACTTATTGTCAAACCATGAGTTCCTAAGTTCGTAGCCCCCAAACTCTTGATCTTTCCACTGCAGTCCAAGAAAAACATTAAAAAAAAAAAAAAAAAAAAAAAAAGGAAGAGGAACTAGTGGAGGAAGCAGCAGAGGAAAAAGATGATAATGTCAGAGAAATAATCTATATCACATGGTTACAAGTTTGCTGGCTGTTAATAATCATTAAAAATATAGTTTCTACTGGAAAACAAACTGAGTTCCAAATAATGACTTACTGAGGAACTCTGGGAACCCAAGAAATGAAGTTGGGAAATTCATATTAACTACTTTAAAGTACTTCAATATTTATAAAAGTCTCCTATTAACATTCCTAGGAAATTAAAAAACACTCATCCTCAAAAGAAAAGAATCCTTCATGAAATTCAAGAAAATTTTCATTCACCTGAACATCTGGGGAGTTTGTGTACATGGGAGAGAAAGCTATAGTTAATTAAAACTGCTCAGTAGTTCAAGCTTAATCAAATATTTCTTGTTTTAACTCTTGACATTTACTAATAATGCTTTCAAAGCATCCATCCTAAAAAAATTCTTCTATTTACCTACCTTAAGTTTTACACTATATAAAAGTTTTAATTTTTAATGATCTGGGATCTTACAGTAGTACCTAAATGAAGATCGGCACTGTGAATGTCTGATGAAAAGGGTAAGGAAAATTAGTTACATATACAGTCGTCCCCCACCACCATCCACAGTTTCATTTTCTGCAACTTCAGTTACCTACAATCACAGTCCAAAAATATTAAATGGAAAATTCCAGAAATAAACAATTCATAAGGTTTAAATTGTGTGCCGTTCTGAGTAACATGATAAAATCTCACAGCCTCTGGCTCTGTCCCACTCGGTATCCCACCCATCCTGGGATCTCTAATCACAGACATGGTCTGCTCCTGAAATCCGACCATCGATACTGTCAGGACTCCATGATTCAGGATCACCAGAAGCAGATGATCCTCCTTCTGATATTTCCCCAGAAGGTCAAGAGTAGCTTAATGCTACATCACTATGCCTGTGTCATGAACATACTTCATCTCATTGTGTAGGCATTTTATTATCTCACATCATCGCAAGAAGAGGGGTGAGCACAGTATATGATTTCTTCTTTTGGAGAGAGAGAGAGACCACAGTCACATAATTTTTATTACAGTATATTGTTAAACTATTCTATTTTATCATTAATTGTTAATCTCTTACTATGTCTAACTTATAAATTAGAGCTTATCACAGGTATGTATGTATAGGAAAATATATAGTATATATATAGGGTTTGGTACTATCTGTGGTTTCAGGCATCCACTGGGGTGTCTTGGAATGTATCCCCAAGGATAAGGGGGAGCTATATGTATTAAAAAGACAAGCTAACTTTTGGAAGTTAGATTTTTTTTAAGGTAAACAACTGATATACTAGCTTCTCTTTTTAAAAAATATTGAATAAGGAAATACATTAAAGTTAAGTATTGGCTTTGGAGAGGTTTTAGTAAAGTTATCATTAACCTTATGTTATACTTCTCTAATGCAACCTCAAAAAAATTCAATCCAAAGGTCATGATTTTCAAGTGACTTTTATGTGATAAATACTTTTAACATGATTTTTCCAGAGAACTCAAAAGGTACACTGCTTTCTGCAGACTGATCATCTCTTACATGGTTAGTTTCTAAACTTCCAAATTTAAATAACAATTAAAAGTATAACTAATGGTTGTTCTATTCAAAGACAGGTCAAATGTTATATCTTAAAATATGTCTTATCTAATTTAAAATAAACATGTTTATAATTTATTTATATATTTTATAGCCAACACTGATTTTCTAAAAGTCTAAATTTTCTAAAGAAAAAAAAAATACTGTAGTAATTAACTATTTTCTAAGGACACAGTGGGTAGTTCAGGCCTTGGGCCAGGAAATAGCATGTTGAGTCTTTCAGCTCTAACAATGTAATAAAATTCCCATAGCTTTGTTGTATAATTATTCACTAAGGCATACATAGAGCAAAATATTCCCATTAAATTTTACTGGATAGAAACTAGACTAAATTAGTGAAAGCCATATACTACGGAATATTATTAGAGATTTACTGTTCTATTATTTTCTTGTAACTCCAATTAATTGCCCATAAAATGCTGTTAAGCGGATACCCAACTGAGGCTCTTTTAATGAACAAATAATACTTTGTTAGTAAACATGGTATGTGGAATCTTCAGAACATCCATAGATATTTAATGGTCCTTGCGGGACAAGTATGCAATAGTCAAGAGCAACTAAAATGATTCAGTCTTCTGAGATCTTATTCATTTTAACCAGTGAGCTGTTAACCAGATGACACTCAGTTAGGTCAGAGTGCTAATTAATAGGCAGCATCTCCTTTTTCAGTAGGAGATAAGTACATGGTTTCAGTTTGCACACACCTTCTGCATGTTCTCCAGTGCCTTTTCAGAAGCACAGCAGGCAAAAGAGAAATTGACTCTTTCTTGAAGAGAATTGAAGGCTCTTTCTTATTCTTTTTGGTCATGAAACAGGGGTGAAGGCATGACCTGGACTATTTCTGTTCATTCTGGTCTTAATATAAGAAAACGCTATCGACGCTCAAAATCTATCTACGTTCAATACATTTATTTTGCAGTCAGGGAGGTCCAATGTTTTTTTACTAATTGATTCTGTTTTCAGTCTTTTTCTTTGTTTTAAAAAAAAAAAAGCTCAGTCTGCTTATGTAGAGTATAGCTAATTCTTCATTCCCAATTCATTAGCCTTCTAAATTTTATCCAGAGGCTTAGCTCAAATAGCAATCTTTCCAGCTGTTATCAACCCCAGGCTGGATATATAGCAAAAAACAGGATGAGGAAGGCTTAGATCTCAAATCCCATATCCCAGGTACCAGTTTTCAGTCTCAGAACCACTGAAAAATTTCATCATGCTCATTTGTAATTTCCAAGTGTAGTTCACAGAAATTTACGATTCTGATGTTAAAATTCTTCTCTGTAGATAGGTTAACTACTCCTCTACGAAAATATGTTTTATTGAACTGAGTATCAACAAGGGTTCTCTGTATTCATGCTAATGAGATGGAAATAAAATTCTAACCAGAGATAAGATTACTGCTTGATTCTAAGAAAAGTACTTTGTGTATATATATTTATTCTTTTGGAAAATCTTAAAGTGAAACCTGTATAAATAATATCAACTCTTTATCAAAGAGCTGTTCCTTTAAAGGAGAAAATTTTTCTACAGGCTTGTTCAATTGGCATTAAGTGTATATGGAGACCCAGAAAACACAGAAAGTAAAGGAGCAAACTGAAAACAACATTAGCTTAATTTTCTTTTTTGGTTAGCTTCTGTCTGCTTTTTTACATCATTTGTGTAAAGCTTAAACTGGATATCTAGACTTTGAAATATTCTTCTTTAGTGGAATATAAAAAAAAAAGGAACCAAAGATGATTTACTCTAACAACACAAACAAATTTAGCATTTATGCAGTAATAGTAAGAACAACAAAGACAATAACAGTATTTCACACAGCTTTTAGTGAAGGTAGTTTTTACAATCAGCCTATTTCATAATCTGTTTGCCATAAAAGAATTCTGACTAATATGATAGCCTTTCTGATGGAAATGCTAACAGCATTTAAAATTTTAGCAAGGAATGGTGCAGAAAGAGGTACAATGCTTTTTTGTGTTTATTAAATTAGCCTTCATTTCAGTGTGTCCGTAAACACTTCAGCTGAAGTTTTAGGAGAAGCTGAAAAATAACTCTTCAAAGCATTATGAATAATGGTCCCAGTAAGCTTCCACCTAACTGAGTAAATTGCCAGCGTGTATTTAACAGAAAGAGAACTCTGACATAACCTATTCTTTTTGTCAACTGGTTTACTAAAGCTATGCATAAGCATGATTGTTACATTAAATCAGAATTTTATTACATTTATAAAAGAGACTTAAAGTTCCCATGGCCTTCTGCTAGAAACCTATCCACGAAGCTGAATGCAGCCTCCAAATGATCATAATGGTACCCACACCTATTTGACTTTCACCCCAGAAACTTGCCGTCATCATTCAGTGAAACAGACATACTAATATACTTTTACCTGCTAGGAAACTCCCCCAAGACCTCTTAACAGCATGAAACAACACCCAAATTCAAGAAAAATATCACCAAAAACATACGTATTTCTAAAGACTTGATGACAAGGGAAAAAAAGTTTCCAATCTTCTTCACTTACCCAGGAGTTTTGCAATGACATAAAGGGCTTGTCCCCAAAGAAACAGTTTTCCATCACGGCCACAGTTGCTAGGGAATCGTTTCTGACTACCAGGCTTTTTTTTCTCATTTTCTACAAAGTCAGCTGGCACATAATAGTACTTTGGTATGACGGGATAACCTATGGAGTTTAAAAACAAACACTTAAAATACAACAAATCAGTGTCCTCCCCAAATCTTCCCTTCAAAAAACTGCAATGGTTAGAAAGAACACATAGAGAAAGGTTGTACAATAGAAAACTGGATATTCTGGCTCTTTTCAGAAATTCCCAGTGAAAAATGTGGAAAAAGCTTCTTGCCTTTAAAACACAAATTCACATGAGAAGTTACATGTTAGCCAACAATGTGTACATAATCTTCTCTAACGACATTTAATTTTAACACCTTTAAATGCATCGATAAATACACAGCATGTAAATATTTAGGGCCATGAAAGAAGCTATTTTTAATAGGATTAGTCTGTGCAAGCTTTATAAATGAGACACTATGTAATTTTAAATGAAGAATTATAACCCTGAGCCATTGCTTAGAGCAAAGAAATCCCCATTTTAAACACTAGGTCCATTAATCTACCATTCAATATCACTACAGAGAAAAAAAATCCATCTTCCCCTGTGACCAACCCATTTAAAAATATTTCCTGGTAGAAATGAAAAATTATTTAAAGACTAGAATCTGTGGATGAAGGGGGAAAAAACATTCTAACAGAGTGCTACAGAAGACTTTTTGTAGTATCAGCCCATATAGGAAACTTAATTTTTCTAATAAAATTGCACAGATTTCCCTAAAATGGGCTTCTTTCTTCATGTATCAATCAATAATGATATTTGTACCTAAAACCAGTAAAAAGGTTTATGATACACAGAGAATAGTCTGAACATCCTTCTCTGAACATGATGAAGCCTGCCGTGTGGTACATGGACTGCCACCTCAATGCATCAGTGATCTACCGCTGAATATTAAAAGGTCTCAGTCAAGGGATTTTAAATATATTCACTACACCATTCTTTACATTATTTCTCACATTGGCCAAAGGTTATCTGGAGCACAAAGACAAAAATAACTGGTTTTAAACATTAATATTTATTTGGAATTCATGTTTATCCACAAACACTTTGCTGCTTTAACATTACATGTATTTTAAAGAGCAAGCACATAGTATATTTACTCTAAGATACTTGTGGAAAACCCTAAAGAATATCACAAACGTCACGTGAGATAGGAATGCGGCCTGGTGCTATGACTGCCAGGCTATGCATTGCATCCTAAGACCACTTTTTTTTTTTAATCAACACACCATAGTTTTAACTTTCAGATAAATGTGCCTTCAAAGCTACTCACTCATGAGAATATATTATTATTTTATTAATACTTCCAAACCCCAAAGATATCTGGAACCTCTTTGGAATTCCTTTGAGAATTAGTTTTCTAGTCATACAGAAAAATTAGTTATATTCTTTTATGGACTCTGCTGGTGTTTAACTGAAACCAATATACTCTAGGCCTTTTGACCATTTCTGAAATATTAAATCCATTCTCAAAGGATGGCATTTTAGAACCACAGCAAACACTCAAAATAATGTGCAATATGCAGAAAGTCCTTGAAACATCTCCAAAGAGGAGGCCAGAATGTTCTTGGCAACAGTAGTGCTTTTAGGCTAGGGCAAAGCCTCCCTCAGTGGCCCTCTGGAGGGGTCAGCACTCACCTCCACAGCCATTTCTGGTGATCTGGATAAAAACCAGTCACTTTGTATTACTGTCACCGGACACACAATGAAGGAGTTTCACAGTAGGTAACAAATGAAGCTCTGCCCACCTGGCAAACTATCTTGTAGTTACTATGGTTGTGACCACTTTAATTATCTCCATCATCTTACCTGATGAACTCCTTTCATGAAAACAACTTTATTATAACAAATTAATATATGACTCTCTCTAATTCATTTGAGGGCCTTTTTTTTCATTTTAATATAAATTGTTCTGTTCAAAAAGAAATCATTTATACATTTCAAAGGAACATTAAAGGAATATTGGTAGAAAGAATTTCTTGCAAAAAGCATTCCAACTATACCTTCTGTGGTGTGATGAAGCACTGGAGTCAAAAGATCCTGATACTCTTTTACTTGTTTCAGATTGCCTCTGAAGACACCTAAAATGTAAAATATAACATCCAATAGCACCTGAGTTCAATAAGCACCTCAGAAAAAATATCAGCCCAATTGTAATCATTCTGGTAATTTTGTATGTAAATGATAAAAACAATATTGAAAAAAGGTAATGCAAATGTTTGTGCTATTTTTCCAGGAAATCGATTTTAGAAGGTCATATAAGCATTTAGAATTAAAAACTGAATTTTAATTGAAATTTCTCTATTCTTAAGTGTAAATGTTATAGACATTCACAATGTCATGGATTACAGTATTCATGATTTCTATTCATAAAAAATTCTCCTTTGTAAATATGAAAATATATTTGTATCATTTTTAAATAGTTCAATGTATTTCATTTTTAAATGACTTAACATTAACTCAGAAAGCAGATGAGCAGCACATAAAAATGCAGAGTGTTAACATCACTAAGTGCAGTCTATTTTGCTAGATGAAAGGAGTCATATTTTATCTCTGCTCTTCTTTAAACCATTTATAATCTACAGCTTAAATTTCAGGAGAAGAGCTCACTTACCATCAATCATCATGTAAAGGAAAAATATGGGAAATTCACATTCAATGCCATCAAATAGCTAAAACAGAAAATGTTAAAGATTTCAATAATTATTTAGAACAATTATATTCAAACACTTCTATTGTTAGAATATACACATAAAAATTTATTTACTGTAATAACAACATTGGACTGATTTTATAAGTAGTTTCACTGTTTTTTCAAAATTTTTTTTCAGAATTCTTATTATTCAAAAATTCATTCATTTAATCCATCACACAGTAATTATTCATTCAATAAATATTTACTAAGTACACAGTAATGCCTGGCCTCAACTAGACAGATGGCTATGAAGACTAAAAGACAGAGGACCCGTCCTCTAGGGGTCACAGCCTAGTGGGAAGACAGGCATGGAAATAAACAACTACAGTACATTACAAAATGTCTGCACATGGTATATACCAAGAACCAAGGGCATGAGACATCTGAGTCTGCCTATCGCGTCAGGGAAGGGTTTATAGGAAAGAAGATGCCTCCACTAACGCTTGTTGGATTTCTCTGGGGAGATGAGGTAAGGGACTTCCACACAGTACAAACTAGAGATGCATGAAGGGCAAAGTTTGTTAAAGAAACTACCAGCAATTCAGTATTTTTGGAATTAGTAAGGAAGAAGTAGTGAAAGCTGAAGCCCTACAGGTGGGCCAGGAGGGCCAGACAAGGAAGGGCCTGAGAAGTCATGCGAAGAGACAAAGACTTTGATCTGAAAGCGACAGGGAAGCACTGGTGGATACTAAACAGGATCAGATTTACTTGCTAGATGAACAGCTGGAGGTACTGAAGAGGACAAGAAATATGGAGACCAAGTGGAAGGCTGCTGGGAACAATCCAAAGAGAAAAGATGTTAGCCTAACCTGAGATTTCTCAACTTTAGCACTACTGACGTTCTGCGCCAAGAAATTCTTTGTTGCAGGGGCTGTCCTGTGCACTGTGGGACATTTAATAGCATCTCTGGTTTTTGCCTTCCAGATGCCAGTAGCACCCACCAAATTGTGGCCATGGAAAATGTCTGCAGGTATTGTCAAATGTCCCCTGGGGAGCAAAATCATTCCTGGTTGTGGATCACTAGCCTAAACCAAGGAGTTAAGAGAGAGGAAGGGGCAGACTTTTAAGGTGTGAAGGTGGTTAAACTTGTCAGCCTAGGTGAGTAACAAAGAAGGCTGAGTGAGAGGGAAGAGCCTAGAATGAACCTCAGGTTTGGGGCTTGTGCCGAAGAGTGGAAGGTGAACATAGGCAGACTTCAGGGCATCTTAGTAAGGATGTCCAAAAGGCAGCTGGATACGTGGTAGGGCACTCAGGGGCAGAAGTATGAGTTAGGGATAGAGATCTGGAATTAACAGTGATTGCTAAAGCAATAATCGCACAGATAGTATGAAAAGAGTACAGGACTGAGGATGGATTCCAGGAGACGAACAATGTTTAAGGAAAAGCAGCAGAAGAAGAACCTGCAAAAGAGACTAACAAAGACAGTGAGAGGTGTAAACAGAGAATTAGGAAGAGAATGAGGTCACAGAAAATGGAGGAGAACCTCCAAAGACAGAGTTAGAGACAGAGACTCAGTTAAAACACTCAAATGCCCATGAGAGGGCCAGTGAAGTAAGATCAGAAAAGCACCCATAATGACCCAGTGACATAAACTGACTGAAGCCAGCACAGCCACTGAGAAGTGCTGGGGAGAGGAGCTAGATTATAGGGTAAAGAATTAAGTAAGGGGCAAACAAGGAGACACACCCAGAACATACCGTGCTTTTTAGAAGTATGACAACAGAGAGAGACAATGGGAGGCACATAGGGAGGGTTTTGTGTGTGTGTGTGTGTGCGCGCGCACGTGTGTGTTTAATGATTTTCAATCTACCCCACTAAAGCAAAGTCTTCAGTAATGTGGATGGATGCTTACTTTTTTGTAGGGTGCTATAATAGTTTCTGGGCAGCTTAAAAACAGCTAGAATAAACCTAGATATGGGGTACATATATGCACTTGAAACATAAAATATTTTAAAACTAAATATTTAGAGGAATATATTCCTCTAAATGGGAAGTGTCTAAGTGAAACAGAAAAAAGAGCACTTGCTTAATAAATTGAAAATTAGATCACAAATAGATATTTTCTATTATGTAAGACAAATATTATAGAGCAGGCAGGCAAAGCACGGAAAGTACAACAGAAAAATTAATCACCCACTGAATCAACAGGGTCCAGTATGAGCAAACGGGCCTCAATGGTAGTAAGAACTACCTAATTGAGAGATCACTATGTGCTAACACCATTCTGGGTGCTTTTATATACATACTTTTATATATATTAATTCATTTATTCCTCATAAAAATCCCAATAATAGGACCAATAATGGTAGGTACTAATATTATTTCACCAATGAAGAGTATTAAACAGAGGTTAGTTAACTTGCCCAAGGCCAGACAGCTAGTAAGTGGTAGAGGCAGAATTCAAACCCAAGAAGTCTGCTTCCTGAATCAGTGCCCCTGACCATTCTGGTATGCTATCTGATATGGGATATTTTTTTTGATACCTTAATTTCAGCTGGTTTGTAGTAGCGTCTGTTGGGATCTTCCAATGATGTTCTATACCCATCTCTCAAGAAACGCTTAAATCCGTATTTTCCTTTCAGTTTTCTAACCACTTTATCAAGTGTCTGGTTAAACAGAACTTCATCATCCAAAGCAAATGCAGGATAGCTGATGCAGGGGAGTAGGGAAGCATCTGTGTTCTGGGAGGAATAAAAAAAAGAAGGAAATGTAAGTGCCTGCAGTGATATGATCCAGGAGGATCACAGAGATGAAAAGCCACTAAGGTTATCTGACTGACAGTGAGATTGCTGTGCCCCAAGGGACAGGGAGATGTCTACATGGCATGGTTTAGGGAACCTTACAGAGGAGATAAAATTTTGTTCAATAATAAGGAGTAGTCTCAAGGTTCAACACTGGACTCACACTTTAAGACATTACTTAAGGCAGTGTGTAAAATTTTAACACCAATAATTAGTCATTACAACTAGTTTGTCATAACAACTTGTTTATAATAGTGAACACCAGAAAACAATCTAAATGTCCAACAATTAGCTGAGTAAATTAGCAACTATTAAAATTTATATTTTAGAAATACTCCTAGAAACATCTGCAGCCAGATGCTATATAGGCATATAAAAACTTATCAGACAAAGAAAAAAGGTGAATTGAATACGAGAAAAGAAACAAGGAAAGTAATTTTATTCAAAAGAAATTTAAATTATAAAAAATATTTTCCTAATATTTTATATATCTCTTAAAAAATTTGTTATTGAAGTATAGTTACCTTACAAAACTGTGTTAATTTCTGGTTAATTATATATTTCTAATACATAATATTCTGTGGCCAAAAAATTCATTTCAGTATAATGTTGCTACTCCTCCAAAAAGAAAACAATGTATCTAGTTCTCTATTGCTTTACAAAAGACTCAAAGGAAAAAGCGGCTTTCTCCACAGCTCTGCTCACTTCCTGAACAAGACTTCCATGGGCCAGGGGAGGGGGCAGCAATATCTATTCTCTCTTCTTATCTCTTCTGGCAACCTCTGACACTTAAGAGCACTTTCTTGCAAAAAACAAACAAAACCACACATCAATCATAAACAGTTCATGTTAATTTATTATAAAAAAAAATCTTACATGAGATCTTGATTCTCTGGGTAACAGTGAGCACAAAGTTTGCCTATTGCGATTGTGGGCATCGAGATCCACAAATATCACTGACCAGGAACAGCCCTGGAATGAGAAAAAACATTTCCTACATTAACAAAAAAGCATGTGAACACTGGACATTTCAGTGAAATAAGTTTCACATTATAAATCAATGTTACCTCAATTTAAAAAAATAATAAAAATTTTTTTTAAAGACAAAAAAAAAAAAAGAAATTTCAGAAAAATACTAACAGGAAACAGCCTAAATGTCCATTGACAGATGACTGGATAAAGAAGATGTGGTATATTTGTACAATGGAATACTATTCAGCCATAAAAAACGACAACATAACGCTATTTGCAGCAACATGGATGTCCCTGGAGAATGTCATTCTAAGTGAAGTAAGCCACAAAGAGAAAGAAAAAATACCATATGAGATTGCTCATATGTGGAATCTAAAAAAATTAAAAAATAAAAATAACATAAATACAAAACACAAACAGACTCATAGACATAGAATACAAACTTGTGGTTGCCATGGGGGAGGAGCGTGGAAAGAGATAGACTGAGAGTTCGAAATTTGTAGATACTAACAGACATATGTAGAATAGATAAACAAGATTATATTGTACAGCACAGGGAAATATGTACAAAATCTGGTGGTAGCTCACAGCGAAAAAGAATTCGACAATGAATATATGTATGTTCATGTATAAATGAAAAATTGTGTACACTGGAAATTGACAACATTGTAAACTGACTATAACTCAATAAAAAAGAAAAAAAAAGAAAAATACTAACAATGGTTGCAATCGGAGAGTGGCATTAGAGATTTTAATTTTTTTAGTATTTTCAGTATTTCTCAAATTTCTTGCAAACTAACCTGTTAATTTTATAATCATAAAAAATAAATGATATTTTTACATTTTCCCTAGATCTCCTTAGCTTTCTTATAAATCAAAATGTATTGATTACAAGGTAACTAATCATGGACCTTTATTTTAATAAAAATAAAAAATAGTTTGGTTAACATGTTTGAGAAGAAATAAAGGAAGAACTGGTTTGGATTTGCAGAATCTGATTTGTATAGTCCTAATAAAGAATGTTGATTATGTGATCAAACTAAATGAATTTAGATACAATCTAGAATTACAGATACAAAAAACTACTTGGTTAAAACATTAAGACAGAAGATCTCAAATAACTGTAATGTACATAATGCTAGCTAATATTCACTGTGTCAAGCACTGTGTTTTATGCTTCACATTGATTATCTCATTTAATTCCCATATGCAGATATTATTATCTCCATTATGCTGAAAAGGATGCTGCCTCTTAGTTTAACAGAGGCAAGGTTCAAAAACAAGTCTCTGATACAGAAGCCCATACCTTAAGCACTAAGTTAAGTAATTTCCCACACTAAAAAATATCTGTCAAGAACCAAAATCTTAAAAGAAAACAGGTTGTAACAAAAAATGTTAATTTGACTGCTAACCAAGTTAAAAAAAATTACTGCTTATCCATTAGTGCTTTCCATATTCAACAGTGTAGTCTTTAATTAAACATAGCTTTATTTTGAGCTGAATATTTTGAAAACACAGAGAATGAAGTTGGAATATAATGACTGCCTCCATTACAAGAGGATTCTCAGAAAAATACATGGGGAAAGGAAGAAGAAAACCATCCTAAATTTCATGTTGCTTCATTACCTTCTAAAACTCATACCAATTCTCACCAACTTCAAGATGCATTCACCATGAAACTAAAATACCCTGACAAATTTAAGATCGAGTAGGACTATGATGCTAGATCCAAATATCAGACTCACTATATGTGCATTTTTCCTATTACCCCATGTTCATGCATGGATACTGGCTCATAAAATAGAATGATTTCTCTTATTATTTCTTAAATCGCTTTTAACTCTGACAACAAATGAACAAGGAATGAGTGAGGCTGTCTCCCAATCAGATCAATGTTAAACTGCTGCTTCTATTATTTTAAAGTCCCTACTTCTTGTCTGTCTGCACAAAACTGAGTCCAACAAAGCTTCATGCAGTAGCTGCCACTGTCAGAGAAATGTGCCCTCTGCTTCGAGTAAAACAAGATAGAACATGATCTCTGCTCTCAAGGAGCTGACCCAGATGATACACAGTTCTAAGTGAGATGAATACTAAACCAAACAAAAAGACTGCACGTGGCAATCCATGACTACATAGCAGGTGAGTGGCTTAGATGAATGAATGAATAATTAATAATAATAATAATAATAATAAAAACAAAACCAAGTTAACAGGAGAAAAATAAAACAGGGAACTTGGGGTACCTGATGGAGAAGGCAAGGACCAGAACTAGGATCTGAATTTTGGGGAAGGGGGAGCAAGTTGAGTGGTTAGAACAAAACAGCAGAGAAATGAATGCATGTGAGATATTGGGAGTCAGCAAATACACCAAATAAGAGGACTTATAGATTACCCGTAGGCTGATAATTAATAAAGTTAATAATTAATAAATACATAACAAATCAGTCTACCTTGAATTTTTTAAAAGATACAATCTAAGTAAGGTAATTTATAAATAATGAAGTGAAATGGCAAATTTGGCAATTCTTGCCATTATTTAATTAACATAAAGAGTCAACTTCTATTTTCTGGCCATAAATAAATTACCTATCCTGTTCATCAAAGTATTTGTTCAGGTTTCTTCCTCTGCCAGCCTCTGAGAAAAATGTGCAAAAAGAAAAATAACCTCATAATGCTACCATATTTTAACACTAAGATCAAAAGCTATTGAACTATTTTGTTTGGCTGTCATCTTAAAGCACATACTATGCTTCAAGTATATGGCCCAGATTTACAGAAGAATAAAATTCACCAAGGCCATGGGCAGCTATTCCTATTCAGAAGCAAATTTTTTAAAAAGTCATCAAGGAGAAGCTACACATGGAATTAAGTATCACTGACTTTAAATTATCAGACACATTTTTAGGTCTGTAAATTTCAAAGGAAGCTAGATATGTCTGCACTGCTTTGAAAATTTTGCATAATATGAGCAATCTCTCTTGTCATCATCTTTTAGATTCTGGCCTCTGTTCATTTGTCAGTATCCTGATTTCTCCAATTAAAGACAGGAATTTGAAAGGATGTTTTACATGTATATGTCACTCCAGAGTATCTGATTAACTTTGTATATTTTATTTTCATCTTCCATATCTTGAAATAATCACAACTCTGCTGTAATATCCTGACTGCATCTAAAGAGCATATTTTAAGTCTCACAGTTCAAATTTTACTCCTAAACTGAGTTAAGAATTAACTTTGCTGAGAGCAGTTGCTCTCATCCTTGACTACATATTAGAATTCCTGGGCAGTTTAGAAAAATCTCAACATCACAGCCTTCCCCCTATATAATTAAGTCAGAATCTCTAAGGGAAGTTCCCAGGCATCAGTATTTTTTTTTTTTTAAGTTCCTCAAATCCAATGTGCAGCCAAGATTGAGAAATTATGGCTGGGGAACAATACCAGTAGCATATTTATAACTCAGAATCAGAATGCATAGTAAAGCAATTCGGTGCTTTTAAAGTTCAGCTAAGAAATCTATGAAAGTTTCCTGGGAAAAGTAGGCTGAAGGCAGAGCCCTGAAATAGACATAGTGAGGAAAGGTACCATGTATGTGTGTGAGTATATATGTAGGTGGAGGAGATGTATACTAGATATGTAAGCAGCATACACCAAGACTCAGATGGATCAAAGGAGATGGCACAACGGCAGAAGAGTTGACCACTACTTTATAATAGCTGACCTAGACGTGCAACTCCATTCAGCTCACTATTTGGTATGCCATGGAAGGCAGAAGAGTAAGACCTGCATCCTTCCACATTGCTGCTGTTAACTACTGGCTTAGTTCACGACTCCTCTCAGTCTCCTTGAGATACTCTCTAGAGGTTTTTCAGTTCAACCAATAAAGAACAGCACTTTATTAGTAATAACATGATATATCATTTACTGAGGGTTTAAACTTTGGCAAGCACTATGCTAAGTTTTTTATTTGCATGACTACCTTCTGAGTTAGAACCTAGTGTCATTATCTCTCTCTCTCTTTCTCTCTTTTTTTTTTAAATGAGGAAGCTGAGCCTTAGGTACATAACCAGCCAGTCAGCAAGCTCACTGGTGGAAGTACAGAGCACACAGTGACTCCTGCCTCCTGCCTCTGAATACAGTGTCATTGCTTTATGCCACATTATCCTCCTACTCACTCCCTCACCCCTTTCTTCCTTACCTATTTAATGTATATACAAATAGTCTTTAAATTTTTATACACAAATACACATATACTCATAGACACACACATACTTAAATGAATGTACTGACAGTGAAGCAGGGGGAAAAAGGAAGTGAAAGGTATTGAAGGTTACATGCAGGATTTCCACAAGTATGTTGACTCTTCCAAAGAGAAATGCTGATGCAACCTAAGGGACCAGTGCCAGAGGGACCAAGAGTCTCCCAGGAGATTCATAATATTAATTCTCATGATTTTCAGTAGGCTCACACCCCTCCAAACCCCACAAGCTCTGATCCCTCCATTTCACCAGCCAGAGGTTGAGAGAAAAAGAAGAGTGTGGGAAGTGGGTGATTTAGAGCCACCTCTAGGGCACTCAGAATGAGGTGCTGCTCCCCTCTTCCCAAGCCTTTCCATGTCTGTGGTCATTCTTCATCCCTCACATCCTAGATTTAACCAGAGTCCTTCCTTCAGGGGAAGTTGGAGTGAGAAGAGAGTTTACATAAGTAAAGGGGGTGGGGGAAGAGAGGCAGTTGTGTTACCAGACTCTGACCTTAAATTTAAGACTTGAATACATAGTATTAGAATTGCCATAACAAGATCCATGTCATATTTTACATGTCTGCATAAGTTCCTAAACTGTATCATCACTGACTTCGCATTTTAATAGCTTAAGGTTAATTTTAATATTAGTTGCAAACTTCCTTTGCCTTTCCATTTTAGGAATCTTTACAAAAATTGTAAAGAAAATTAGCCTACTTTCTCAATCCAGAGAAGTAACCTGTATTCCTACATATTATTCCCTTCCAATGACAACTCAATCCATGTCACTTGATTAGGTACAGAAACTGGTTAAAGATCTTATGAAAATTTAAGGTAACCCTCAAGGTTTTCCCTTTTATCTCAAAGAAAATGAGATTTTAGACCTATGATTACAGCCAGTTGAGGGCTAAGTTAGGATCACAATTTCTAATTCTTTGGTTGCACACATTATGCAAATTCCCCTCCACATGTGATATACACTGATATACATTAAATCGACACCAACAAAGGAACTGACATGGAAATATACAGTATATAATGCCAGGAATATTTTAAAATGTGAAGACTGAACAAAAGACTAGAGAAAAAAAAAACTGAACAAGGAAAATGAAAATTCTTTAGAGAAAAAAAAAACAACATGGAATATGCAAATTCTTTATTAAGAGTTTTTTTTTTTAATTAAGCAATCTTTTTCAGTTAGAAAACTAAAATTTAAGCAGCAAATCATATTCAAAGGAAAGGTTATTCAACCATGGGCTGCTACATAAATTTCAGAAATTCTCTGATCATAAGGAATGACTTGGTTAATGAATGGCCAAGCTAATTAAACATGCAACTGGAAAAATATTCAAAGTCTGCCATTGCTGTTGCTGTTTTTTTTACCTGGTTGCCAAAGAGGTTGAATCCATTAATTGCTTCTAAAGCTGCTTTTGCTAAGCCAACAGAGCTAAAAGAGAAAAGGAAACACTTTATAACTCAGATGTATTTGGCTATAAAATAAGAACCGCTAACTGATGAATATTCAAAAGTAAGTTTCTTCATTAACACTTATAACAACTTCCCTAAGAAGAATAATGTCTAAGAGACTTCAGTCTGACATTTCACTATTTTAATTTTTCTTTTTTATAGTTAGTGATCTTCAGGGAAAAATATTTCTAAGTTCACCTTGATCTAGACAAATGGTCATACTATTGATGGGAGAAGTTTTAACTCCAGTATCATTTATATTCACTGACTCAAGTGAAAAAAAGGAAAATGATGAACTTTAGAGGAAGGTGTATTATGATATGTGCACAGTAATATCAGGTTGGGCATCATTAGTTCAGATCAATTAAGAGCTTTTCTGACGTCAACTTGGAGCCTTAGAAAAGATATTGCACATTATACAATTACCATGGAGTTTAGTTTAATATACCCATTCAAATACTCTTTGCTTAGGGTCCAATAAAATGGACCCTCACAGAGCAAATGATCACCATGTTTCTCATTTTTTGCTATATTCTTGTTTTTATAATAATAAACATAAAATAATAAATGTGTACTCCTTTGGCCTCTCAAATGCCTCTACAATAATGGGGAAAATGGGTAGACCAAAATTTCTTTAAAAATATGACATCGTCATCTTATAAATATCAACCTATAAATATTTTAGATCTAATTTTATTTTAATTATTTCAATTTTTTGTTTTTATTCAAAGCAGCTTCATATTCCATTAATATTATTTTAAATTAATGACCTGTCATCATTTCTCTAAAGCAGTGATTATCAGAGCGTGGATCTCAGAGAAGCAGCATTACCTGGAAACTTGTTAGAATTGCCAGTTCTCACTGCTCTCTGGGAGTGGGCTCAACAGTTAGTGTTAACAAGCCCTCTAGGTGCTTGCTGTGCTCTAAATCTGAGAACCACTGTTCTAACACTGATGTCATCATGATTCACATTTTCTATGGCTTATTTACATGAAATGTTCTCAAGTAAGCATCAGTTTTACTACAGGATAGTAAATAGATGGGAAACTTATTCTAAAATATATAAATATGAGGGAATATAGCCAATATTTTATAATAACTATAAATGGAATATAATCTTTAAAAATTGTGAATCACTGTTGTACACTTAAAACTTACATACTGTTGCACATCAAATATACTTCATTCTTTGAAGAGCTAATGAAAACTGACAGACTTCTAGTAACATTGACAAGGAAATAAGACAAGACACAAATGACCAATACTAGGCATAAAACAGGAGCTAACACTATAGTCACTGTACGCATCAAAAGGATAACAAGAAAATGAACAATTCCACACACATAAATCTGACAACTTAGAAGGAATGAATCAATTCTTGGAAAAGCACAAACTACCACTACTCACCCAATAAAAATAATTTGAATAGCCCTATAACTATTAAGGAAATTGAATCCACAATTTAAAAATGGCCAAACAAGAAATCCCCATACCTAGATGATTTAGTTGGGGACTTCTACCAAACATTTATTGAAAAATTGACACCAATTCTACACAATCTCTTCCAGAATATAAGAGAGGAAAACACTTCAGAATTCAGGTAAAGCTAGCATTACCCCATTTTACGAACCCAGCATTACCCTGATATCAAAACCAAAGACAATACACAAAAACTGTAGAGCAATACCCTTCATAAATATAAATATTTAAATCCCTTTCAAAAAATTGGCAAAAAAAATTAAGCAATATGTGAAAATTATCACCATAACCGACCAAGTGAGATTTATTCTAGAAACACAAGGCTAGTTTGATCATCAAAAATCAATGGGAATAGTCTACGGTCTTCTCGTTTGCTCGCATTTTGAAAAAAGTCACTATTCCTAACAACTTGTCTCTCGATTTATTGGCCTATTGTGCAGAGAGCAGTGTGAGCTTGGACCACCACCTAACAGCACCTGTATAAGAATTCTAAATTCCTAGAAACAAAGGGTTAGAAGAACCCCTGGGAGTCACATACTCTGACAGTTCATGCAAAAACATTCACTGTCAACTGGTTTTCTTGCTTAAGAATGTGTTCCCAATGCCCTAGGAGTTCCCTGTTAGCACCCAATGCAAACACATGCATTTAACCAAGTAACTAGAAAACTTCCATTTACAAGGTGTGTGGTAAGACTTGGCAGTATTTTGAGAAGTGAGAGAAAATAACTTATTCAAAAGGCAAATATATAAGAAATTCTATTCTGGAGGAGATACATAAGGTAGCCAGCCCAAGGTCCTATGTTTAAAAATGATACAAAAAGACAGCTAAGGGATGAATCTGGAAATCATCTTCTAAACAAAGCATTACAAAACAAACACTGTACTTGGACTACAGTAAAGGTTGAATTCTTTCCATTTTAACTTTCTTGCCCAATGCAAGTGATTGAATAATTGGACTTACCAGAAATTCACACATAGTTAATTTATCATTCACTGGTTATTTATATTTAAGTCTCTGACAAAGACAAGCTATTTAGAAACACAAACACATTCCTATTGTGATCTTACATTTACTGGCAAATATAATATGTATGTTGTAAGAATTTTAAGTGTTTTACTGGCACAAGACATTCTCAGAAAATTATTCCATGATTAGCTAACGAACATATTAGTATTAGGTGACTACTATCAATAGAACATTCAGAAGAGGACATTAGATTCTTGCAAGGTATTACCTCAGCACTCACTGAAGAGAACTAAAGTAATGTTTACTTGGGAGATAGTTTATAATAACGTGATTTATTGCAAAAATTAAAGCTTTTCTAGAAAAGATGATGGATTTGGACTAGGAGATTTAAAACCCACAATGGAATAAAAAAAATTAACTAGTAAACATGGGAATTAAATTCACAAGAGCCTGCTCATTAACACTATGCTTTAACTTCCTGGGCTACCCAATCACACCTCCTGAAAGAAAAGGGACTTTACAGTACTATGGTTTTACTGGATGTTCATGGATTGTTCAGTACAGAAAAATACATAAAATGAAGCAGAATGGATGAACAGTTGCTTGTATTATAGCTCAATGCCTGGAATACCAAAAATTACTTAAGAAGACTAAGTAGTCACTTCAAATAACAAGCACTCTATGAAATAAAAGGGTCACGAAAACCATCTGAAAACAAGTAAAGCGGTGCTACGATGGTTACTCATCTGATGGTTTAGTGGCTCCTTTCTTTACTGGGGAAGTCAAGAGAAAAGAACATAAGATTATAAACAACAACAACAAAACCAGACACAAAAAAACAATAATCTCTCCATTTGGGCCTGTATCTACCTTACTAAATTACTACTAAGTTATTACAGTTTTCCTTTTCACTTCCCAATAACCAAAAAATTTGTAATTAGGTTTGGGATTCAATTTACATTTTACAGAAGACTCATCTCTTCTTCAAAACAGAGGTTTGGTTTAAAGGTAGCCCAAAGGGCTAAGAATATCCTTACATTAAATGAGGAAGGGAAAATATTAAAATTAAAATTCTTGAATTACACTTGGGGCAGCTGAGAAGACCTCTTGGAGGATACGTAACTCTGGGGATTAAGAATTAGTGTTATGACAAATAGGTACCAACATGATACATGGAAGAAATGTAATTAAATCAAATAAGATTTTTAAATGCAAGGGAATTTATTAAAAGACTTAGAGAATAAACAGAAGAAAAGAAGAGAATTATCTGAAATAGTTCCACATACCCTAGAAGAAACTGACCGGAGCATGTTGTCTGAGGAAAGTCCAGTCAACAGAAAAATCAGGTGAGCAGGGAATGGTTGCTTAGAAAGCATTTCAAGACAATCATACCAAACTTAGAACAATGAATTCTTTTACCAAATCCCTGAAAAGGAAGATTCCAGTTGCTGCTAGAATGAGGTTCAGATAAATGCAGTGAGATCACACTTTAGGAAAAAAATTCTGAAGGTTATCTTAGAAATGCTAAATAATTCAAGAATTTGGACTAAAAGATATCAGCAAGTCTAGGGCTGAAAAGGGCCGATCAGGAAGGAACTGACCAAAGCATTAAGCTGAATAAGCTTTACTGATTGCTAAGCAAAGATATCCTTGAAACTTATCAAAATTTCACCAAGAGTATATACTCTGCTGTTCCTTCAAACTTCAAGAAAACTTTTTAAGACTTTAAATTACAATGTGATACAGTAAAACATAATTGTGGGTTTGGAGGCCAACCACCTGGAATTCAGTTCCGGCTCTACAACCTATTGATTCTTATCCTCTAAGCAGTGGAGGGGAGGAAACCTCAAAACCTTCTAAATTTTAGTTTCCTCCTGTATAAAAGGCAATAATGTTTCCTGCCTGGCCTGAATAAGAAGTATTCTGTAGCTGTACAGTGCCCAAATGCAATTATTAGAGGACCACTGATGCTAAAGAGGGAGTCTGTATCCTCAGAATACTATGTGCGTGTGTTTTGCGAACCCAGGGGTGGAAATCTTCTTTTTCAAGGTGCAGTTTAGAAGGGATGTGCCCAGTGTGGCAAGGGAAAGAGGAGACATTTACCAAGTCAGTTGAGCACAAGGCCTTAGTGAGCATCAAGGTAGCCGTTAAACTGTGCTCTCTCGAATTCCTGCTAAGAATGGCACAGAGATGAAGAGTGATAAAAAGAAAGTTAGAAGGCAAAAGGCAAGATGAGTACTCACAGCAAGAGTTACTATACACTATCAGGATTTCCGAAATTTTGAGAACAGCTTAAGGATGTAACAAGGATATTGCATTAAAAAATCTTTGGATCAGATCCAACTAGGCACAGACAGTTCTGGGATGTTTCACAGCAACAGACTAAGAGTTGTGACTTTATCCCTGGCCGATAGCAGCCCTACATTCCACTACCCAGGCATGAGCACAAAAGGATAGTGGCCTCCCACCACCACTGCCATGACTGCATCCATGAGTGCCATAGGGCTCGGGTCTCTTGCAGTTTCAAAATAGACCACTTTGGCACCAGAGGTGACATATCTAAAACAGGCTTGTAGAGATCTGAGCTAAGAAACACTTGAAAAAAAGTGTTTAAAGTTCTTTTGGGAATTGTAAAGTGCTAACCCACAGAAAATTAGAAGATCAATGTTAAATGTATAAAACCCATCATCCAAATCTAAATGGCAAACTTCTCCCATCCATTTGAATAAAATTGGCCTGCTACAATTAAGGTTAATTTTGCATGCAAAAAGTAGCAAAGAGCATCACTTAATCATCTTCCAAGCCTTGAAGTAAAATCCTTAATGATTCAATTTAAAGACTGGCACCTCAGGTACTGGAAAACAATCTGGAGCCTCTGTTTTTCTACTAGTGATCTTCCAAAACCCTCACTTTCTAGTGTTAATGGTAATTTTTACACAAGATTCTTTCTGATATCACTATGTTTTTTATAAACAGAAAAAACCCTACTCGAAATATTTTATACTGAAAATAGAGTCAGTGGGACCACACTGGCATATATTAAATAGTTATTTAAAAGCACAGAAGGGGCCTGATAAATCATAAATACTGAGGTAAATTTTTAAAAATCACTGTTTCTAATCAGGTAAATTTTGTCTTGAATTTGACTGATAATCTGAACTACTGAGAACTTAATTTAGATGAACGTTGAAATATTATCTTCCTATTTTTAGTATTTGCCAGAATTTGTTTAATGTTCGAACTGAACTTTACCACAAATTATTTCTCTCCTTTACTTTCTTTGCTGATTGCTGCTATTCCACTTTGTATTATAAAAATGCTTCATAAGAATGATAAAATTTATAGCAAACTGTGAATTAGTAGACCAGAGCTAAAGGAAAAATTCTTTTTGTTTCAATCTTTGTTATTAAAATATTCCTAAATGTGTGAGCACACTTACATTTCAGTGCTTACTTACGTCAGCTGTTAAAATGCTTTATACATAACTAATTCAATCATTACAGCAGCTTTATAAAGTAGAAACCATTATTATTTTCATTTTATAGATGAGGAGACTGAGGCACAGAGAAATTATACAGCCAGCGATCTGGAGCCAATTTTCAGTTTACTAAATATCTTCTATCAACTTAATTTTTGTGTGTGATTAGTCCTTCTATCCAAAAGGTACACAGCAGATTCCTCCTGACCAGTGCTTCCTAAACTGTTTCTCTACTTCATTTAAGTCTCAATGATCTAAACTGACCTATAGTTGATAACCTTTAAATTCTTAAATCTTTTAGTGTGAAATGGATAACACTAATTGAGCTACACTATCTAGTTAAACAAAATATAAAGAGTGTTAAGTATTTCTCATTAGGATAAAAATCAACTCAATCACACGAAAGGGAATTTTACATGCAATGCATATACAATTGGTGTTTGGCAATTTTAATGTACTTGAGCTTTCAAACAGTGTCATGTTTCAAAGAGGAAAAAGATAATGACTTGGTTGAGTAGAAAGGCCAAACCTTGGACTGGATACTGATATGCATGTACTGACACCTTAGGAAGTCGGGAAAGACACTCTGCTCTTTTTCTGCATCTGTTTATGGGCACTGAGAGCAGACTTTTTACTTTTAAGCAAATTTTACCTGCATCATATATAGAAAAAAGAGATGAAAATTACATAGAAACTGGAGTTATAATATAATACTTCGATTTTTATTCATATTCAAACCCATACATTTAAATAAAAAAAAAAACCCAAAACCTCTAAACACTGAAATCAGAAAATTACCTTGAATGTAGCTCTGTGCTGCCATTATTATATTTGCTTCCTCTTTCCCAGACACCAAAGTCAGGAACACGGTAAACTCTTTCTACACAAAATACAAGGTTTTGAATAAAAGAGACCTAAAAGAAAAGAAGTGAAACATAAGTACATGTGCCATAACAGGACCCTTAAACATTAATAAGAACAATTAGGTATCTGAAATAATTACATATTTGAAAATTTGGATTTGAAATCCAAATATACACTTGCCAACCAAGGCTTTTTTAATATGCTGAAATTCTTACGATTATTAACATTACTGTGAATACTCTGGTACGCCTGGTTTTTCTCATATAAATCCTAAAGTGAAAACCTAACATGACACAGTACAGAAGTAAAATTTAAATCCTGCCAATGCTCCAACTATATTTCTCCAATGATGTACCTATTACTGTTCATGAGGGCTTTGCACCTTAAGAATTAAGAAAAATATACAGCACTATTTTATAGTAGATGATAATATCTGGAATCTAAAATGTCAAATGTTAAGTAAGTCTAAAACTTTGGAGATAAAAAGGTATTTCTCAGTTCTGAAATGAGACTGTCTCGCATTAGCTCTACCTAGCATCCTGAGTCTATTACTCCTGGACTCTAATCTTCCTCTTGCCTTTTCTGTAGTACAGGTACCCACTTTCTATAAACTCGAAGCTTACAGTTAGATGGGCTCCAACCAGTGGGTCAGGAGCCACAGCTTCCATGCAAATATTTCAGACATTTGATGAAATTTACACTTTCAATAGTTACTATAGAAAGCAAAGGTTATGATCAGTTCTTATTTAATAAAAGTTTGTTCATTATAATAAAGACAATACCTTATGTGGGCTACTGGTCCTGATTACAGGGTTTTTAATTTAGTCATCTTGTTTGGTTCAATATCACAAACCAAATATTATGCATCTTGCCTAATATTCATCTCAACAGCCCTCTGAAGTGGCAAATAGATATTTCCCACCTCCACCCTACCACACATAATTAATATAATGTATATACCTGTAAGAATGACACAATAATAACACAAAGAAAATAATAGACTAGAAACTTTGAGAAATTACACAAAGAGAGAAAACAGTAGGAAAGACCTAGTTGAGAAATCAGAGAAGTAACCACAGCTTTTTAAAATGATTCTTCCTTGTTCTCTAGGGTCAATGGAAAGTCTCTAAGCCCAGAGTCAACAAACTCATTGATCAAGAGTTGACCAGGAAGCAGCCTACCCAGTTTCTCTCACAAACGATGAATAGCTGCTGCAGCTGAATCCCTGACCTCTCCAATCTCAGTCCCAGCAGAGAGATATCCGCCCCTCAGAGCCAAGAATAGCTTGCACATTTCAGTGAAGGAAAAGCCAAGGAGGGTGTTGGGGCCTCACATAAATAGAACAGAGCATTCACTCCAGGTTTTCACAAAACATCCCACAATTTCTCTACCCAAGAGTGCAGAAGGACATACCTACAGTAAACTTTTTTTTTTTTAACTTTAAATATTGGTGAGGGTCTCCTAAATTTGCCTAACTTCTTGCTACCTTGCCTATTTCCCTAAGGAAAACCTGCCTATATTAAAAACCCTGGTCTACTTTCATAAAACCTGGTGTCTTCAGCTTTTCCATGGTCTTTGGAGTTTCATAGACTCTGTAACACTTACAGGAAATACTTTATACTTGTCAGGTCTCCAAGTTAAAAGCTTTGAAACCATCTATATCCTTCTTCCTCTTATGACAAACCTCTGAAATATACAGTCCATACACTTGCCTCTTCCCCTATTACAAGGACTTCAGGACCAGGGCGAGGCACAAGGAAGGCAGTCTGCACAGACTGTGTGAATGATGTAACAGGTGGCTGGAAAGGCATTTTTGGCTAATGACCCCTGTAAGGAAAACTAAACTACCATTTATATCCAGTTCTGCAACTAAGGAGTTTGGAAATTATCATTCTACTCCATCCTAACAAGTAAAAAGCCTTTTAACTCCTCCTAGACTACCTTCCTTCTTTTTCTGGAGAAGATGGGGGGAGGGGGAAAATTTCTCATTAATGATTTAATTTCATCCAACATCATGCATTTCTAAGTGGGTGAAAAAAATTGGAAGTAAAACAAACCCTCAGATGTTACAATTGGGTGTGACCCTCGAAAGCTCAACTCCACCTGACAAAATCATATTCCTTAGTATTTAATTTCTCACTTTAGAGAAAACTTAGTTTTTCCTCCTCTTGGGGGCAAAAACAACAAAAACATTAAGAAACACTGGAATAGGTCTATTTTGTTTTCCTATTTTAAGTCAGTTTCAGTTAACTATATTAGTTTGTGAGGGCTGCCATAACAAAATACCAGAGACTGGGTGGTTTAAACAACAGAAATTTTCCCAGAGCTCTGAAGGCCAGATCAAGGTGTCTGGCTTCTTCTAAGGCCTCTCTCCTTGGCTGGCAGGTGGGCCACCCTCTTGCTGCTTTGTCCTCACACGGTTGTCCCTCTGTTCATGCCTGCCCCAAGTATCTGCTTGTATATCTAAATTTCCTCCTCTTATAAGGAAATCAGTCAGACTGCATTAAGGGACTCATTTAAACTTTCCCCTTTGAAGACCCTATTTCCATATAAAATCACATTTTGAGGTACTGGGGGTTAGGATTTCAACAGATAAATTGGGAGGTCAGGGAACAGGGGAGTGGAACACAGCTCAGTTTACAACATATTGCCATATAATTTCTTATGGTATATTCTCTCTCTTTAAATGCCTACTCATTTGTAGTTATATTTGCCTTTTCATTCCTAATATTATTTGTTTAAGTGTTCCTTTTCTGCTCAGCAAATTTTGTAAGAGGTTAAACTATTACCCTTAAAAAAATACAGTTGGTTTTGCCAATAGTATTTATTCTAACTTTATATTTTATACCATTATTTCTATTTTTATCTTTATTACTTTCTTCCACCTACTTGCTTCGTGTTTACTATTCTATTCTTTTTCTGACTTTAAAAATAGGATACTTACCTTGCTAATTTTCTATCAAAACTCTTTTCTAATATGTGCATTCAAGGCTAAAAATTGCCTACCATCACCACTTTGGCTATATTCCATGAGTACTGGCGTGTAGTACTTTCATTGTCATTTTATGGTATTTCTCAATTTCTATACTCATCTTCAAAATCATAAAATAGAAGTGTACACTTTCACCTGCTAATAATAGGATATTCAGTGGGAATTTTTACCTACTGACTTCTAAATTCAGTGTGGTCAGAGAACATAGCCACTGATTCTTTGATATTGACTTAGTCTTTGTAGAGATTTACTGCAATTAATTATGCTACTCAAATAATCTATATCATACCTTTTATTTTTTGTCTCCTTGGTTTATCACTTTCAAAGAGAAATGCATTAAAAATCTCCTATCCCATTAAACTTTTGCTTTATATATTTTGAGGACATACTGTTAGGTTTATACAGTACTACTGTAGCTTCCTTCCTAAAGGAGCTGAAATGTTCCTTTAATCATTAAGTAATGTCACTCTTTGTAACTTTACCATAAATATATCTTAAAATATAAAAAATATTTAAAAACCTTAAAAACAAGCTGCTATAAAAAGAAAACCCCCAAATACAGTGGCATTTAAGATATAATTGATTTCTCAAACAGTATGGTTGGTCCATGTATGATAGAGTTTTATTTATTTAATTCGGCCAACTCATTTTTAAAGATTTGGTTAGAGACTTGGTCAGTTCCTCTTTCTAAATAAGGAAGAGGATTAAGTCTTGATGAAGTTCACACCCTAGCCATTACCCTTACTGGGTTCTCACATTCTGTGCCATGAGGTACCCACCCTAATCACTGCAGTACCAGATACCCTGCAAACTGAGGTAGGCCCCTATGCACTGAAGTCCACGTAAGTATTCAAAGTAGCCAATGCACAGGGAGCCTGTAAAACCTAGTTAACCCCACCCTGCTTACCATACATAAGCTGTCCCCTATAGCTGCGGCTTGTTGTTACCCTGTCCTTGGGTACAAATCCCTGGGTAGCCCTACATGGGAGCTTACTCTCATTTACAGCTGTAAACAACAAAGAACTGTGCATTTTATCTAGGTGTCACTGTGTTGTTTACAGCCATCAAAAAAAAATCTTTAAATCGTATAAACACAGGTTGGTGGGGCAGCTTAGTTCCACAATGCCATTTAGGGATCCAGGTTTCTCCCATCACTTGTATAATTTTCCGGTGGGTGGTGGAGGGTAGGAGCAGAGAATTTATTTTTATCTATTCTGCACAAGACTCATGTTTTCCTCATATAATCAGTCATCATTTCTTCAAATACTGTCTTTCCCCAATTCCCTCTATTCCTTTCTTCCTATGAAATATATTTTGGACCTTCTCATTCTATCTTCAGTTACTCTTAAACTCTCATTTATGTTTTCTATCTTTTTACCTCTCTGCCCTACATTCTGGATAATTTCACTAGAACTATCTTCCAGTACATAAATTCCTTCTTCACCAATGCCCAATCTACCTGTTAATATGTCCACTAACCTTTTAGTTGTTCATATTTATTACTTCTAATAAACATATTCGGTTCTTTTTTCATACATTCTTTTTCATTCTTTATTTTGTCTCTACAATATTAATATTTAAGAATTGAACATTTTTATTTTAGAGCTTCTTTCAAATAGCTGTTCTATTATCTAAAATTCTTTTGTTTGCAATTATTTAACTCATTTTCAGCAAACATTTTCATTTGTGGATATGTACCTAAAAATCAATTTTGTCTTTATTTCAGACCCCACATCAGCATATGGTACAGGCTTAGGGTTTCAATTGAGGGTCCCAGACAATAGTAATTTCCTATTCTCTGGGCCAGTGTGCTGAGGTTTTTTTTTGTTTGTTTGTTTTTTTTGTCCTCCTTCCACAGAGAAGACAGTTCTTTATAACTTCATGTATAGGATCACGTGCAACACCTCATCTTAAATGAGCCTAAGGGTTAGTCCCTGGCCCCTAGGATCTATGATACATTGATTGCAAAAAATGGCCTCAATGGTCCAACCTTCTCTTTATGTATTCCATTTGAAATGATTTTACAGTTCTCTCCAACAAGAGATAAGACACATGATTAACTTAAGGCCAGCAAGGGGCCTACTAGATCCATATATAGTGTTATCATTTAGCTATTACACTTTTAAACAAAAAAATCCTAAAATGCAGTGTCTTATAAACAACTTAGGTCCCCTATCAGTCTACACAAGCCTGGGCCAGTTCTGCTGATTATGGACCGGCTCAGCTGATCTTAGCTAAGTTTACTCATTCAGGTTGTGGCTAGTTGGCAGGTTGATAGTCGATTTAGGATGGCATTGGTTGATAAAAGCCATCTCTGCTCCACATGGTCTGTCATCCTTGAGAAAGGAGCTAGGCTTGTTCTCATGGGAAAGTTAGGGATCTGAAAGAACAGATGCATAAGGGGCCTCTTGAGGTCTAGGCTCAGAATTGGTACACCCTCATTTCTGCCACATTCTGCAGGCCAGAGCAAACCATGTGTCTTACCTCTTGTTGGAAAGAACTGTAAAACCACATTTCAAAGGGTGTGCATAAAGAGAAGAGTGGAGAATTGAGGCCATTTTTGCAATCAGTGTACCATAGATCTTACAGGACAAGGGATAGAGTTTTTTAAAAAATCACATTGGAACAACTGAAAAGTAATAGACGTTATTCAATACCGTTAAATATCAAGTAATATAACTTGATTTAAAATGCCCATAAAAGGCCCCTACTAAGTTTTAAGTGAGCCAAGTGAAATTTTCATGACATAGTAAAAAGAAAAATATCAACGTCTTAAGATAGTCCAGTCAGGCAACGTGAGGACACTGAATAACAATAAAGTGATTTCAGAATTGGAAGATAACATCCTGAAAGAACGCTATTCGCAGATCAATTCTGTGAATACTAATTTAGCACCTCATCCTATCATTAATGACTTCATTCCCATGGAAGTTGAGAATCTGCGGCTAATAGTAACAGAATCAAAATGCACTAATTTTACAGAAAAATGGCTAAAGAACAAAAAAGATAACTTGGGTAACTGGAAAGGTTTTTCTGTCACACTATGGCATGAATGGCCCTTTTATGTTTAATTCTTAACAAGAAATATAGGAAGATTATATACCTTAAATATCATTTGATTACAAGGAAAGTGAAGTGCTCAAAATTTCGGTTACTGGTAGAAGTTCCTGCTTTCTTCTTACAGTAATTTGGAATAATTCTGCAAGTTACATTTTGCACTACAATTCAAGAAGGATCACTCCAAATTTGCTTTGTAGCCAAACAGCAATATATTTTTAGTTTGACCAATGTGAAGAAATTCTACTTCATAAGAAGTCATTTTACTGTCCAAATAGAAATATTTCCACAAATGGATACTTTCCAAGGAAGAGATTCCTTATATACAATTCTAAACTGTCACTGTGTACCAGAGTAAAAATTTTTAAAAAACTAATTCAGCCATTCACTAAACTAAAATATTATCATTTCCTAATGAAATAGAAAAAAGACATTGATATATATGACATATGTATGTTTAAATAAACACATTATTATGAATTACAGTATTCTTTTCCTGTAACATGTGGAATTCATTAAAGTGAATTCATATGAAGCAGTGACCATTTTATGCATTTTAAATAATTTGCAATTATTTCAGCAATAAGTGAAGTGACCATTCCAGCTTACTACGTCTCATGAAACTATCATTTAAAAAATTTATCAGCTTTATTTCAGTAACAAGTTAACATTTGGGAGTGTGGCTGATGGTGACAGTATTTGGATAAAGAAGTCTATATCAGTAAACTGTAAGTTTAAGTTTTTTTAATTCCCCAAGTTATAACATTATCTTGAAATGAGAGAATACTGTAATAATAACTAAAAATCCATTTTAGTCTTATTGAACATTGTTTCAATTTCCCCATCTCCCTTAGCTCCTATCAAAACCATACAAGCACCAAAACAAGAAAACAAAATTCAATTCAGAATACTTCAAAGGATGTATATGGAATTCGGAACAAATTTTTATGTATGGGAAACATTTTTATTTAGTTAACAAAACTAGAACAAAATGGTTATTTTTAAAAATTCAGAGACCGTATTACAAAGGAGCTCAAGAGATCGTCTGTAACAACTATATCTTTCCAGATATGTCAATTTCTAGCATCTATTGTAAATCACTTAAATTAATAAGGTCTTCAAGGCCCGATTTCTCTAGTACTAAGAAAATGGAATCCTCTCCAGTGTCTATAAATCCAACTCAGATGATAGCAGCCCAAATTAGGTGCAATACTGCAAAAAATACTTAACCACTGAGTAATAATTTGCATTTAATTCCTTCAGTAACAAATCACAACCAAGACGCCTCTTAAATAACATATGTAATATGGTCTGACTTATGTGTACAAGTATCACCAACAAGGGAACAATGAACTGCCATCTGAGGTATGGGGAATATAAAAATTTCAAGAGAAAGAGTATGTGATAGGCGTGTCATGGAGGAAACAGAATGACAGCAACGATTAGAAATGAATTTGACGACTCAACTGGTCTTTTAGAGGATAATCTCACAACAGGTCAAAATTCTGTCTATTTTAAAATATCTATCTATACACATACACATTGGTGTGTAAATGGTTAGCTTAGGAGGCATAAATTAAATCTCTTATGAAACATCACCACCAATACAAAAAGTGAGGTAAAATAAGATTTCTTTTATCAAGAAAAGCTGAGTGGTGGGGTGAGGGGAAAGGATTAATGGAGTATCTCAAAGAAAGTAATTTCCTAATTCAATACACTGTAAATGACAGGCAACGAAAGCAAACAACCATGTGCAATAAATAAGGTAGCCATTAGCCTCATGTGGCTGACTGCCACGTAGCTAGTCCAAACTGCAATGAACTTTCAGCGTAAAGTACATACCAATTTTGCAGACTTAGCACAAAATAAAGAACATAAAATATCTCCTAAATAATCTCTTCTACTTATTCCATGTTAAAATTAGAATACCATAAATATACTACATTAAATAAAATATATTATTGAAACTAATTTCACCTACTGTTTTTAATATGGCTACTGAAAAATTTTAATTGCATATGTGGCTCACATTATATTTCGACTGGACAGCACAAGTATAGAGGCTGGAAAAAGAAACACACGCTTTCCCCACCTGCCTGCTCAGCAGGAGGTGGCCTTACAACAGCTCTGACCAATAAGGCATAGTAGAGGTGTGGGGAGCTTCAGGAAGGCTTTTGATGTTTCTGATTAAAATGGGCTACTTATGATGACAAGTAGCTAATACACCACTTTTATCAGCCTTCTCCCTTCTTTTTGCTTTGATGTCAGTAGTTAGAGCAGCCATTTTGAGACGATGAAAAAAAGAAACTAACAGACCAAGAAGCTAACTCTCTCCAGCACTGCATTGTACGAGCACGTTTTCAGTGAAGCCCCTGTAGCAATGCCAACAGATACAGGATGAATTAGTCTAACATTTCGTAATGAACTATAACTATAGAAGGGCTAGGATGAAAGATAAATTCCAGTTATTCATGTGACAAGCTTTATTAAAGGTGACAACCTTAAATTTATTCAGTAACAGCCATATATCCAACAAAAATTACAAAAGTGTTTCCACATAATTACTTGAGAGTTTTCTGTTAGTTTTTTGAAAAGTCAAAGATACTACTTTGGACATAAGTAAAAATTCACTGATTGTGGAATCAATGAAGTGACAAGCAATCTCAAGGTAAATACCTGAATTCTAAGAATATACTGTTCAAAAATGGGCATAAATATTCAGCAAAACATCATTTATAATAGTATTACTATTATAAAAGAAACATGATGTCCAAGCAAAGGCTTGGCTTGGAACAAGTGTTTGCTAAACACTTGAGGATGAATGGATAGTAGGCAATCAGTTGCATATTTCTGGTACAGAATCTCAGAAAGCCATTAAACATGCTGTTACCCAGACGTTTAAATGTGACAAAATGGTTGCATAATGGTCAACTTTTTTTTAAATTGAAGTATAATTGATTACATCATTATATAACTTTCAGGATGACAAAGTATTTTTTTAAATGCAGTTAAAAAACACATTAAGACTCCTAGGTTAGCCAACCTTATAGAAAGACTAAATTGCAGGATAAAAGGCTGTTGGGTGGGGGTCAGGGGTATAAACAGAAAGTAAAACTAAAAATAACTAGAAATGGAAATTCAAATCAAAATGGCAAAGACCTCAAAAAACCCAGTCATCCCTAAAAGCAACGCAAATACAGATAAAAGTTATGAAAATCAACTTTAAGAGATCTGGAAATTAAACAAGAGATTGCAACAATGCAAGGAGCATTTAATCAAGAAAAATGACTGAAGTCTCAGTTAAGTAGAGAAAGCTTTGGAATGTATTAAATTGCCTTATTTCTTACCCCCTTCTCCCCTGCTCTGTTGCAGCCTCATAGTAGTCATGAAAATTAGACTAAAAGCCATTGGAAAGGACAAAACAGGTTTGGAACTTCCCCCAAATCACCATCTTAGCGAGTTGTCTGAAAAATACTTTTTGAACTGTCTGACAGTTTCTTACAATGTGTACAATGCACACAGCCTTTTCCCGAGTCATTTACTGAAAACAATCAATGGCAACTATTTAATACTGCAGCTGTCTAAAAAATTTCTTTTTAAAAGATGAGGAATGAGATGTACATAGGGTGCTTTGAAAATCTCCAACATATTCCTGGGAAGCCAGAAGGCTAGGTACAATTGTAGAGTTGTATCCACAACTGACACACATAATCTTAAACCCGTGGCTGAACTTGAGGCTCTGCAAAAGCAGGAAGTGAAGGGGAAAGGAGAGTTACATACTACCTGTGAGAACTTTCATGTGACAGCCCAAAATATACAGAGATAACCTTGGGAAAGGCTAGGAGACTTATTCATTCAAAACATTTAAGTATATTATTGTCCAATCACTAACTAAATTGAGTTAACACATCAATGACCACATACGACAACACAAAATTTACAGAAATTTTCAGGGAAGACACTAAACAAATAACACAAGCACAACATTGACAACACCACACCTTAGAGAAGGGGGATATGACTTCTAGAGTTGACAGATTATTTTAAGTGTGCATTTTAACAACAACAACAAAAATGAGACATGTAAAGAAATAAAAATTATGGCTCATACATCTGAATAAAAAAAATCGATAGAAACTGTCCTTGATAAAACCTAGACATTGGACTTGTACCTTAGATCACCTATGTTAAATATGCCCAAAGAGCTCCAGGAAAGCATGTATAAAGAACTAAAGATGAGAATAACAATTCACCAAACACTGAGAGTCAATAAAGAGATACAAATTATAATAAGGAACTGAAATAAATATCTGAGTTGAAAAAGGCAGTAACTATATTCAACAGGTACACTAAAATCACTGCAAGTTCTTCTCCAGTCACCATGCAATAAAATTATAAATCAATTACAGAGGAAAATTAGGGAAATTAGCCAATATATGAAAATGAAACAATACACTGCTAAATAACCAGTGGGTCAAAGAAGACATCACAAGGAAAATTAGCAAATACATTAAGATGAATGAATATAAAACCATAATGTAACAAAAATAATAGGATGCAGTTGAGCAGGCTGTAGAGAGAAATTTATAACTACAAATGCCTAAGTTTGAAAAGCACCATTTTCTCAAATTAATAATCTAAACTTCTACCTTAAGAAACTTGAAAAATAAGAGCAAAATAAACCCATACAAAGCAGAAGGAGATAATAAAGACTACAGAGGAAATAAAACAGAGAACAAAAAATAGTAGAGAAAATCAATGAAATCAAAAGTTGATTCTTTGCAAACATCAATAAAACTGATAAATTGACCAAGAAAAGAAGGAGCTATGATTCCAATTACTAAAATAAAGAATGAAAGAGAATTCAACACCCATTTATGATAAAAACTCTCACCAAAGTGGGTATAGAGGGAACATATCTCAACATAATAAAAGCTATATATGACAAACCTACAGCCAGTACAGTACTCAATGGTGAAAAACTCAAAAGCTTCCCACTAAAATCTGTGACAAGACAAGGCTGCCACTATCACCACTCCTATTCAACATAGTCTTGGAAGTCCTAGCCACAGCAATCAGGCAAAAGGGAGAAATAAAAGGGACCCAAATTGGAAAAGAAGAGGTAAAAGTGTCACTATATGCAGATGACATGATACTATATATAGAAAACCCTAAAAGGTCCACACAAAAACTACTAGAAATAATCGAAGAATTCAGCAAGGCAGCAGGTTACAAGATTAATGTTCAAAAATCATTGCATTTCTTTACACTAATGATGAATCAACAGAAAAAGAAAGTAAAGAAACAATCCCCTTTAAAATAGCACCCAAAGTAATAAAATACCGAGGAGTAACTCTAACCAAGGAAGTGAAAGACTTATACACAGAAAACTATAAAACACTGATTAAGGAAATTAAAGAAGACTTGAAAAAATGGAAAGATATCCCATGCTCCTGGATTGGAAGAATCAATATTGTTAAAATAGTCACATTGCCCAAGGCAATCTACAGATTTATTGCAATCCCTATCAAATTACCCAGGACATATTTCACAGAACTAGAACAAATCATAATAAAATTTATATGGAACCACAAAAGACCTAGAATTGCCAAAGCATTTACTGAAGAAAAAGAAAGAGGCTGGAGGAATAACTCTCCCAGACTTCAGACAATACTATAGAGCTACAGTCATCAAAATAGCATGGTATTGGTACAAAATCAGACATATGGACCAATGGAACAGAATAGAGAGCCCAGAAATGAACCCTCAAAGTTTCTGTCAACTCATCTTCGACAAAAGAGGCAAGAATATACAATGGAATAAAGACAGTCTCTTCAGCAAATAGTGTTGGGAAAACTGGACAGCAACATGTAAATCAATGAAGCTAGAACACTCCCTTACACCATACACAAAAATAAACTCAAAATGGATCAAAGACTTAAACATAAGACAAGATACAATAAACCTCCTAGAAGAAAATACAGACAAAACATTATCTGACATACATCTCAAGGGCAGTCTAGCCAAGCAACAGAAATAAAAGCAAGAATAAACAAATGGGCTCTAATGAAACTTACAAGCTTCTGCACAGCAAAGGAAACCATAATTAAAACAAAATGACAACCTACAGAATGGGAGAAAATTTTTGCAAATGAAACTGACAAAGGCTTCATCTCCAGAATACATAAGCAGCCCATACAACTTGATAAGAAAAAAACAAACAACCCAATCCAAAAATGGGCAGAAGACCTAAACAAGCAATTCCCCAAGGAAGAAATACAAATGATCAATAATAGGCACATGAAAAAATGTTCAATATCACTAATTATCAGAGAAATGCAAATCAAAACTATGATGAGGTATCACCTCACTCCAGTCAGAATGGCCATAATTCGAAAGTCCACAAATGACAAATGCTGGAGAGGTTGTGGAGAAAGGCGAACCCTGCACTGCTGGTGGGAATGCAGTTTGGTGCAGCCACTGTGGAAAACAGTATGGAGATTCCTCAAAAGACTAGGAATAGACTTACCATATGACCCAGGAATCCCGCTCCTGGGCATATATCCAGAAGGAACCCTACTTCAAAATGACACCTGCACCCCAATGTTCATAGCAGCATTATTTACAATAGCCAAGACACGGAAACAGCCTAAATGTCCATCAACAGATGACTGGATAAAGAAGATGTGGTATATTTATACAATGGAATACTATTCAGCCATAAAAACCAACAACATAACACCATTTGCAGCAACATGGATGCTCCTGGAGAATGTCATTCTAAGTGAAGTAAGCCATAAAGAGAAAGAAAAATACCATATGAGAGCGCTCATATGCAGAATCTAAAAAAAACAAAAAACAAAAACCACATAAATACAAAACAGAAACAGACTCACAGACATAGAATACAAACTTGTGGTTGCCAGGGGGATGTGGGGTGGGAAGGGACAGACTCGTATTTCAAAATGTAGAATAGATAAACAAGATTGTACTGTATAGCATAGGGAAATATATATAGGATCTTGTGGTGGCTCACAGCGAAAGAGAATGTGACAATGAATGTATGAATGTTCATGTATTACTGAAATACTGTGCTCTACACTGGAATTTGACACAACATTGTAAAATGACTATAACTCAATAAACCAAATGTTTGAAAAAATGAAAGATACTAATCCTAACCTTGGAGGGAAAAAAGGGATTCATAACCTAGATGAAATGGACAAATTCCAAAAATTGACTCAAGAAGAAATAGAAAATCTGAATAAACAGAAGGAAAGCAGGGTTCAGCACAACACAGTAAAGCACAGGAAACCACAATTCTGGCTTAATAAATTATTCCTTGGTTCTGCCTCTTGAAGAATATTTCATCATATATTATTCATCTTAATTAAAGAAATGTGTAGTTTATATGTATAAATGATAACAAATACTTGAGATGTTTTAATCTTTAGAGGTTTTCATACTAGTCTAATCGAGCAATGTTGATAGTTCCTAAGGAAATTAGAGTATATATTATCATTTTTGTTTATTCCAACCAAATGGGAAAATTAAATGGGGAAATTAACCTGATAGCCCCTTATGTATGAGAAATGGTCAGGATTTCTGAGTACTCCAGTATTCTTTAGTTGTGAACATCAAATGAGACAACATAAGTGTTGTCATGCTTACTGTGAAACAGCCTAGTCTTCCAGATGCTCAGTCCTTTTCTGAAGTGTCTTGGGACCTTAGGATCTTCAGAGGTGTTGCTAAGCAAATTTCAGTGATATCATTTTACTTCATCTTATGTTTTAAAATAAAAAAATAAAACACTAAATTTATCAAGTCTAACTTTTTACTACTTTGTTTCTTTGACCTTTGTTAAGCAAAGAAATCTATTTCTTCACCATTTTATTTTACAGAAAGCTGTCTTGGATCACTTGCTCTGGAAGAAGCCAACTGCTGTACTGTGAAGACACTCAAGCAGCTCTATGGAGAGGGTTCTTCCCATCAACCATGTTAGTGAGCCATCTTAAAAGTAGGTCCTCCAGCCTCAGTAAAGCCCTCAGTTGACTGTAAATCTGGCTGATTTAGTGCAATTTATGAGAGGCCCTGTGTCAGTAAGACCCTGCTTAGCCTTTCCCAAATTCCTCACCCGCAAAAACTATGAGATAAAAAACGTTTACTCTTTTAAGCCACTAAGTTCTGAAGCAATTTGTCACACAGCAATAGACAGCTCATACAATAAGATATCAAGTCCACATGTCACCCAATCTGAAAATATCTGAAAAGAGCTTCTAGGTCTGATGGTAGGAGATATCTTTGCAAAATAAAAGTAAATGGCACATGAGACACGGTCAGTAAAGGAGACTCTTCCAGGTTTCACGTTCCTGAACAGTTCTGTACAGTATTTTTATTAGAAGGCTTACACTTGACACTTCCTCTAAAGAGCTGAAGAAGTAACTATCTGGCCATTCCTGAAGAAACAAGCTTTCAAACATGGAAGTTACACTTAAACGTATCTGAGGGAACTGGAGTCTGCAGGACCATTTGACAAGTTTCTATCAATACAGACCATTCCAAGTATTATCGCCAATAAATGCTTACTTCTACTAAAACTTTGAGTCTGTAAGAAGAATATGTGAGGTTATTTTTTCTGAAAATGACATGACATTGTGACTTGCAATTCATCAATGAAGTACTTCAAAATTAGAGTCATGCAACAGTATGACACTGGGGAAGGGACATTAGAATCCATACAGGCAGTTTCTCCATCTCCATGTGTAAAGATTTAGCTGATGAAGTTTAACACAAAGACATACAATTAACAGGTTTTAAAACCTTAATAAAAAATAAAAGCAGTCCAAAATTTAGGAAGGGAAGACAAAATTTTAACCTTTGAAAATCTTCACTTTCAAAGTACTCTTTAAAACATACAGTTTTGGGGTCACCAACGTCTAAAGAGTCCCTTCTTTATTAAAGAATTATGAGTCTTTTTATACAATGAGGCTTTTCCACAAAAAGCAAGAAAAAATTATCTTAAACACAAAACAAAATTTCATTTGTTATATAAACTTGGGAGGTATGTGGGGTTCTTTGGTGTTAAATAAAGTAAGTTTCTCTGGACACATTTAGGAAGGATTCTTTTCTTGTTTCTTTTCATCTACTTTAGGAAATTTATTTACGGAGAGTGTCGTAGAACGGGAAATAGAATGCAATATGGTAGTTCATTACTTTGCCCCCGTCCAACAGATATAAATGAGTTACCTCCATTAATAAACAGGAAGACTGATTTAGGTGAACTTCATATATATACATATATGAAATATATATACTATATATATAAAACATTTATAAACTTACATTAAAACTATGTAAGTCTAACATATATTATGGGTTTCTCTCCAGATAAAGAAAGCAAATAGTGCCAAGGCAGAACAATAGAAGCTTGCCTCTTTCATATTTTTTGTTTTTATTTTGTTCCTTTTTTTTTTAATTTAAAAAAAGGTTTTTTGGTGGGGGGAGGTAATTAGGTTTATTTATTTATTCTTAGAGGAAATACTGGGGATTGAACCCAGGATCTAAGCACGTGCTCTACCACTTGAGCCATACGCTCCCCTTCATTTTTTTATTTTTAATTTTAAAAAATTTATGAATGTGCATAGCAACACTTTTTATGGACATGAATGCAGACTGGGTACCCACAAAACGTGATGCACATGTGTGGGCAATGAAAGACGTTAGAAAATGAGCATATACTGCTGCTCCTGCCCTTGGGAAGTACGTTCCCCAGCAAGGCTTATCAACACAAATAGTGGCATTCAGTATTTTCACAGCACCTTAGGAAGGACACGCGTGACCCTTAAGACAATGGCCTTTTCCTTAAGGAACTAAAAAGTGCGTTCAAAGTTTATAAAAATAAAAGAATCAGTAAAGATAGTAAGATGGGCTGTCACAAGAGAGAAAATGGCTTATTTAAGAACCCTATGTCCTAACAGTGTAATATATATTATATTACATAAATATTTATGAGTGCATACATGGATATGTGTATATATGTGTACACACACACGTTTCCTCAAACTGTATTCTTCAATCCTAAGAAAAATAAGGATTTGGGTAAATTAAAAATCTGATATTAGAGAAAGGAATGAGTGAGTTAGTCACACTTCTTTCTGGGTCCTTGGATTGCCCTGAGATGTGAATGTGCTTGGGAACTGAGGAAAAGAGATGGGATAATGAACTTGCCATTCAGGGCACAAGGCATAATTAGAAACGAAAATGCTTCCAAGTCACACTACCTTTCAAAGAATTAATTCCTCTGAAATATCTAGATAAAAGGAACTTCATTCACTGAAAGATTCTATGCAGGCCCATTTACTGCTTCTCCATATGATCCCTAACACAGTATACAAAATCTCAAGGAAAAAGATGGTGGGCATCAATAACATTTTATTATTCTAGGATCTTAAGTTTATATGTTCAAGGCCGATTGATTTGGGCTATATAAAACTTTCATGTATACCAAATATAAACCATAAGGCTAAGAAAAAACATGAATAAGAAAAAAAAAAAGCTTAAATTACCAAAATTACTTAAGTATAGATAAGTCATATAAATCAGAATAGAAAGGTTAAAGCAATATATTTTTGAAAAATGTAAGTTGACAATTAGAGATTTAAAATGAACTATGGTAAATACTGAGAAAGCAAAAAAAAAAAAAAAAGTAAATGCTAAAAATTAAAAAGGAAAATGAAATAGCAACAAAACAAAACTACCAGTAATCAAGACAATTTCACCACTACCATCAGGAACATTAGTGGGAAACTACTTACAACGATCAACGTTAGTTTTACCTACTATAAATGGTTAATCATATCGCATTCTGCTGGGACCTGGGATACTTTTCCAGTGCTCTGGAGTTTCTAAGAGAAGTTAAATGAGCTAGTTCTGGGAGTCTTCCTCTTTCCCAGTCAGAGTCAAGCTTCTTTTACTTGTTTTATATTTTAATGCTGCTTAACATTGGTCTGAAATAGGAGTTTCCCAATCCCTCTCCTACCCCAAAAGTTTGAATATCATTATTTCACAATATTATAGAAACCAAGAACTATTTGGATGAAATGAAAACATGTAATTCTTTGATAAATCAAACAGAAGAAATCATAAGTGGTTATGACTAATTTCTTCTTATCATTATCACTTCTTTATCATTTAACTTCACTTCTAAGTAGATTTTACCTACTGCATTAAAAAGGCACAATGGGAAGGATGTACAACATTATAAACTACTAGAGGGCAAGACTACATGAACCAGTTTCACAGCACCCTCAGTGCAGTCCAATGATGACTTCGTTGTTTGGCATATGATACAACAGTTCTCCATGCGTGGATCACTGGAGAAACATAAATTACAAGTATAACATCCCTCCTCTTTGATGAAGTTCTCATTGTATGTATCATCTCAATAATAAAAGCTTTTTGTTCCCACGGTGGCACATTTCAAAATGTGTCCACATGTGTATCTGCATGTTTGTTCAAGCATTAGTGCCTATGAAAGAAATGCTTCTCAACTTTGGGATATAAATTTTTTCCAAATTTCCTAATAAGAATAAGAACATAGTATTTATCTTTTGAAAAACATCAAGAACCCTATGGAGGTCACACAATAAAAACAACAAAATATGATCAAAGTATCTTTTAACTTTTAGAAGGATGGGTTACAAAAAGCAATGATGGGAAAAAAGACACTATAACTCAGAATATCTGCAAATGCTACTAATTTCACTGTTGCTAAAGTTTCTGAAAGTTAAAAGTTTTTATTTGAGATCATCTGAAATATAGCTTTCATAGGAGTAAAGTTTTAGAACCTGTTACATATTTTGTTCATTTTTAAAGTGATTTGCTTTGAAAATATAAAGACTTTTTGATTCAATATCTAAAATCCAGTATCTAATTACATAAATTAAGAATAATCCATTTTATTAAACTAAAAATAAGCTTTAAAAAGTAAAAGGAAAAAAAGATATACTCAGAGATGAAATTTACTACTAGAGAATTTGGGGAAACCATACCTCATCGGTGTTATAGATAATCTGGAGTCCTGAGGAAATCATTTCCACAAGGTAAAGGAGATAGAGTGACACTGCATTTATCTGAAAACAAATAACATTAAAAGGTTAAAAGAAAGAACAAAAATATTATGTTATGAAATTAAATGTAAAAGCTAAAATTACAAGTCATATGTTCTAATGGTGGCACATAAAAACTATATCCTTTCCTATATGAAATAAATCAGCTGAGAATTTAGTTCATGATAAAACCTCAGCTTTGTAAACAAAACTCTAAAACCCTCAAATTCGTTGTGATGATGATTAACACATGATTAGGGACTGTTTTGTTTTTTTTTTTCTTAGTATATATATTTTTATTGAAGTATAGTCAGCTTACAATTTGTGTCAATTTCTGGTGTACAGCACAATGCTTCAGTCACATATGAACATATATATATTTGTTTTCATATTCTTTTTCACCACAAGTTACTACAAGATATCAAACACAGTTCCTTGTGCTATACAGTATAAACTTGTTATTTATCTATTTTATATATATTAGTATGTGCAAATCTCGAACTCCCAATTTATCCCTTCCCACTCCCATCCCCCACTGGTAATCATAAGTTTGTTTCCTATGTCTGTAAGTCTTTTTGTAAAGTAAGTTCGTTCATCTATTTTTTTTTTTTTAGATTCCACATATAAGTGATATCATTTGGTATTTTTCTTTCTCTTTCTGACATACTTCTTTTAGAATGACATTCTCCAGGTCCATCCATGTTGCTGCAAATGGCATTATTTTATTATTTTTTATGGCTGAGTAGCATTCCATTGTATAAATATACCACAGCTTCTTTATCCTGAGGCTCTTTTTGTAACATTTGCTTTCTAAGATTTATTTTCAAACTCTAGGTCTAAGTTTCTCTACTTTGAAACAGTTTTGCCCCAAAGCAATGTCAATCCATCTCATATGTATGGTAAATGGAAAAGTTATTTGGCAAGTAAGCCATTAGGGCTACAGCACATTATAAACAATGGGCAATGCATCTTGAAGACAGTCTTATTTTCAGAGAATACAGAATTTATGTAAACAACTGCTGAAACATATTAATTTTAATTAATGGTATAGCATATAATTTAAAATGTTTATTAAACAAATGAGCTGTTTTAAGTGAGTTATTTTTTCTTCAAGTATTTAGTCTGTTAAAGGTAAACATTATGTGATCTAAACAAAACAAACAAAAGAAGACAGTACTGTCCACTTTAACCAAAAATAAAGATTCTCACAGAATCCTGAATGAGATATGTAAATTTTCTCAAGAAAACAAGCAGTGAAAGATAAATACTACAACATGGACGAACATTACGCTAAATCAAAGAAGTCAGTCACATAAGACCATATGTTGTATGATTCCATTTGTATGAAATGTACAAAACGGGCTTATTCATAGAGACAGAAAGTAGACTGGTAGTTGCCTAGCGTTGGGGTCTTTGGAGGAGATGGGCAGTGACTGATGATGACTGGTCCAGGATTTCTTTATGAGGTGATGAAAATGTTCTGAAACTGACTGTGATAAGGATTGTACAACTCTGTGAATGTATTAAAAATCATTGCATTGTATACTTTACAAAGGCAAATTGTATATTATATGAATTATATCTCAATAAAGGTGTTATAAACAAATAAATAAATAGAAAGCAGTGAAAATTTTTTGTTTAGCCAGGAAACTGCTAACTTGAGTTAAAAAAAGAGAGAAAGCAAGATATAATTTAGTCCCTGTATAATTCCAACCCAGATTATTACTCCCTAGCAGCCTTGATGTCTTATGTTTTCCTCGACTCTCCTCCAATCCTTTGAGTGACTGACAGAAAGCTGGGGCAGGAAATTATTTGTGCCCTAGACACCCTGGACATAGCATGCTGGTGCCACCAGGGCCTGCCAGTGCTCGTAGGTCCCTCAGGAACCAGTACAATCTGGATGTCTCCTGACTTCCCAGCACTCAAAGTCCAGTGAGTACCAGGTTCCTGTCTAGGTCCAGATGGGCCACATTAAAAAAAAAAAAAAAAAAAAACAGGATTCTGGTTTTAGGTTTTTCAGCTCAACATCAACTTTTGAGTGACCTTTCCCAGAACACAGAAGAGAAGAGCTTCACTCCATTGCCAGGATCACCGAAATATTTCATCACAGTACTGACACTGGCCTGTCAGAAATGACTGCAAAGAAATCTCATTCCTAAAGACAGGCACTTACAGCAACTCCTTCAAGAGCTCTCTGCTCTGACTTTTGGAATGTTTCTGTGAGAAAATATTCGTAAGTGGCAAATGGCACAGGAGCTGTCAGATAACAGATTGACCAGCACTTACTTGAAGACTACTAAGTGCCAGGCACTGAGCTTGAATTCTGGAATACAGAAATAAGTAAGGTACTATCTTCTGAAAACCCTATTTCAAATAGTAAACATATTTGTCAAAGCAAAAGGTACAGAAAACCTAATTATGTGATAATTACAAGGAGAAGGTGGAGCAGGCTACATACTCATATTAACACTAAATCTCCAAGGAACTGATTACAACTAAATTTAAGAGTTTCTGCTGCATAGAAATGGGGACATTGCACTTTCTGTGTTTGGAGGAGTCATACTAAAGTAAGACATTTCAGATCACTAGAGAGAGAGGAACTATAAAAAGGAGATACTCTTATTTTAGTAAGGAATGTCTGAATAATAAGTATTCTGTTCTAAAGATCGCAGAACCAAATGATGAGTAGGAAGAAAACCCACTAAACATAAATAGCATAGATAATGTTTGTATCCTAGAAACAAGGCAATGGGATGTCCTGCTAAAGAGAGCACACAGATGTGAGAGAAAACAAATGAAAAAACAAAAACCCATAAAATCCTACAGTGTATTCTTAGCATATAAAATTTATATATAAAATTTAATATAGTATTATGATAAAATTTATAGACTCCAGAAATGCCTTTTGGAATTACATTTTAGGGGTATGTTTTTAGCTTTATTGAAGGTTAATACAGTAAAAAATGAACCATCATGTAATAAAAACTTCTGATTTGTTGTTATATCGCTGTCAATTGTTTCTTATTCCCTAGTTCCTAAGTGTTGAAATTCTTCTAAATTTGATAACAAGTACAAGCTTTTGTCACTGAAAGAACTGTTGGATTCCCTCTTCTAGACAGGAATAATATTACGATCCATCCAGCTACCCCTTCTGCTTTTGCACCAAGAACTAAGGCAAATTTAATACTTAATCACAATAACTAATTCTGCCTTGCTGGGTTTCCTCGTTTCACGGTTGATTCTCTACTTCTACTGTGAACAATTTTGAAATCTACTTTTTAAAAATTGTAAATAGCCCCAAATCTTCTATGATGTTGAGTACAAACAGAGAAGAAGATTTGTAATCTTCTCTTTTTACCTGAAGATGACCATATTCCTCATAGGAAAGGATCTCATCTCCTGTGTGCACATTGAAAGCAGAGTGAAGACACGTTGTTGGGCGTGGATCCTGCTTAAACTGCTGGACCTAGAATCAAATGTAAATTTTAAACAATGCTAGTAATTCACATTCCCATCCAAGATTAGAGATTATAAATTATTTTTCATGAAGCTTTTTAATGAGGAAAGCTAGAGCTTATAGGCAGAGAACAGAACAAAACAGATGTTACTTTTTCTAAAGAAACAAAACCAAAAAAGAAACAAAACACAGACAAAACTTGTTACTATTAAAAGAGTTGACATGGTTGTCAAATACTTAATTGACATTTCACAAACAGCAACTCAAGTATAATAGCGACCTTGTTAACGTAGTCGCAATAGCAATGGCTTTTGCATTGTTCTGCATCTTTTTTTAAATACTTTTTTATTGAGTTATAGTCATTTTACAATGTTGTGTCAAATTCCAGTATAGAGCACAATTTTTCAGTTATACATAAACATACATATATTCATTGTTGTTTTTTTTTCTGCTGTGAGCTACCACAAGATCTTGTATATATTTCCCTGTGCTATGCAGTATAATCTCGTTTATCTATTCTGCATATGCCTGTCAGTATCTACAAATTTTGAAATCCCAGTCTTTCCCTACCCACCCTCCGCCACCTTGGCAACCACCTTATGCATCTTATTTTATTTTAGAGTCAAATAATAGTTTACTCTGTGGGACAGGATTTCAGGGATTGTATCCCAGTGTACTGCTATTTGGAAATGTTTACGTGACACTCAATGAAAAAGTGCTTCAGGCCATATTCTAATTCACTAAGTGTTCAAAACTTCAAATGCTATTTCTTTCTCTAAGGGTCACAAAGTAACCTATGCTCATGTCAATGTGTTTTCATTTCCTTTGCCACATATACTCTCGTTACTAACGCACCAATTTTAAGAGGACACAGGCCATACCTTTACTTATTAATTGAACATAAAATTTAACCATTTTAGAATTCTAAGTAATAACTAAATGATCTGGCAAACTGCAAGGACAAATGAATATTAATTCAACTTCACAAACATTTACTAACATCAATTACATGCCAAGTAGTACTGTGCTAGTCCCTGGAAATATAAGATGAACAGGTACAGAGGATGAATAGAATTCCACATGGCTCTATATAAAGGCAATGACTTTCTCCTCTCTTTGAAAGATATAAGTGATGGTAGTATCTGGATGGTTATAATCTTGCCTTGTTTCACCTGGCTAAGGAACCACATAGAACCATATTCTTTTCTCTACCTTCAAAATTCTTCTCTTCATACATCAAATCTTATCTCAAAAAAAAAAAAAAGTCTTCTTTTATAAAGTCCTTTCTGAACCCCAACTAAAATTATTTCCTCTGGACTCCTACATGAGGGTGATTATCCTTCAATTATTTCTCCAGTCTTTTATTTTTATTAGTTGTTTGTATTTCCCACTATTTTATAAGCTTCTAGAAGTTACACTATCCAATATGATATCCACTAGCTACATGTGACTAATTAAATTAAATTACAATTATATAAAATTTAGAAATTCAGTCCCTCATACTGTTCATATATCAAGTGCTCGATAGCACATGTGACCTGTGGCTTCTGTACTGTTCAACACAGTAACATAGAACATTTCTATCATCACGGGAAGTTTACTGGACAGCACTGTGCTAGAGGGCTAAAACACCTTTGCAGCCCTTAAGAACCCTACACAAATAAATAAGCCCTACCTATGACTGAAGTCAACAAAATGAAAGGCCTGTAAGTAGACAACTAGATGAGGGGAAAGGTAGGGATGTATGTCTTCTGTCTACGAAGTGACCAAGCTATCCAGTGCTTACTCAGAGGTGCGAATACTACCCTTTCTCAGTATCTAAAACTGCTGGCAACTGTCTTACAGACTACACAGACAGGAGTTACTGTGGTCACTCCTCTCCCAGTGGCATGATTATTATCTCAAAGTGCTGAGCATTATTCTGGGATTTTAGACAAAAATATGGTTAAATTAAAACAGAATACATTTTGCCCACTTGGTAAGGATCTAAATGGATAAGGTTTTACCAGTTTAATAAAGTAAATGCTGCAGTTGACAAGGCAGTGTTCATCATTTGTCTTCAAGACACACAAGAACCCAGTACGAGAATTTCAACTCATTCAATCACCGTGTCTGGGGAAAAGCAGCTACTAAATGATTAAAGATGCTCAAATGGGGTATTATATAACTATGCTTTGAGTCTTAAAGCTACTAAAAGACAAATAATTTTAAATTTCTGAAAAAAAGAATAAGACCCAATCTCTGTAAGCTTTGAAAATTAATGGGGGCATACTGTATATGAATTATAGACAATGTATACTCTTGAAAGCAGTCAAAAACAAGTGGACTTTAATTAGTGTTTTATATGACATCTGGCAAGTAAAAATAAAGAATGAGTAAAGTAAAATTTTCTAGATTAAAAAAAAATCTAAACTATGTTTTCTTTTCTGGTATTTTATTTAGATTTTTCCCTCGAAACTTTAATCACTGTGAATAAGCAGCTTATCAATCAGGAAAAGATAACTGAGTATTCTGTCCTCCGTTCTTGATTAACAGACTCAAAATATGCACTTCAGTGGAAAAAATACTCCTATAGGAGAATCCTGGAAGACTAAATTTTCTCATGAATTACAAACTACTTAGCAGCATTTTAAACAAATAAAAATTTTAAGTAGATAATTAGGGACAGCAACATTCACAGCCTATTGTAAAGCAAATCTCTGCTCTCCAAACTGTGAACTATGGATTGGGATCAATTCTAAAATGTGAGTACTTCTTGGTAAGGAGTATTAGAAAAAATAGGTATATGAACATTTAGAGGTAAAGAAAAAAAACCTAATGTTAATAAGATAGATATTAAGACAAATGGCAAGACAATAATAGAAATCAGATTGCTCTACATTCTGCAAATCAAGAACAACTCTCTATTCACTCAAACTCATAAGAAAGTAAAAATACTTCCTTTAGGTAGTATTATTAGAAAATATGTCAGGAAGCTTGTTTTACAATGAGAAGCAATAAAGGTGGAGAGCCTTAGACTTTCTAAGTCATGATTTTACTTCAGAAGATGAGCCTTAAGATCAAAGAGCACATGAACACGATAAATTATGCCTTACTTTAGTTTTAAGGAAGCCAAAGGATTAATATATTTCACATTTTAAAATATGGTAACAGTCTCTACTGCTATGGAAACATGAAGGAAATGGTGAGCACCAACAAGAGGTGACAGTGTGGTGGGAGGCAGTGAACTTGGCTCATAGTGCAAGCTCCCTCAGACAGTAATATCTTCCATCCAACTATAAACAGTTACGAGGATCAAGAAAAATTATAATAATTAAAATGCTTCAAAATTTGCAAAAGACTACATTTTGTAATATGCAGAAATATCTAATCCTAATGTGATCTACACCTTCTTACAACTCACACTTACTTTAATGGTCTACCATGGTACCTACACAAGGCAAAAAAATGCTAATTCTTTATAATTTAAGGAATTCAAGACAGCTTAACTTTCATTCAAGCTGTATTCAATTGTGAATACTGGTTAGTAAAGCTGAATAAATTTAGAAAGGGACATTACAATTAGTTAAGCCACACACAAAAAATTTTATATTACATCACTTCCTTCCTTTTGATAAACAATTCTAATTTAAATCTGTTAGCTTGGTTAGCAAACACAAGAAATTCATAGCTCTCCCAATGTTTCCTTGGGAGAAAAGTTAAATTCATAGACATTAGGTGTTCATGAAATGATAAATGTGAAATAAACAGTAAACTTCTCATACTTCGTAAAAAATAACTTTAACCACAATCACTTCCATATATTTCTGCATGAGATTAATTCAAGTATGTCAATATGACGTTATTACTTTCTTTCAAGCATTGAAAAACCTTTAAAATAATGATTTGTAAAGTCAAGTCTCAGTAGACAAATTACAGGCCTGTCACCTAACTCTATTATTAGCTTGCGAATAAATTTACTTTTTTTGTCAACATTTTTGTTATTCTGGTAGCAGAGCATGAGGGAAATTTTTTCTTTTTATTTTGACCTCAGATACAAGTCTTAAGAAAAAAATGTGCTATCACAAAAAGTTAATACAATAGTCACATGATAAAAATATACAATATATTAAGTGATCAAAACTGCTTGCATTAATTACTAATGTTCATCTCTGCTGATGAATTATCAAACCTCGGAGTAGTCTTGGGGCCCCACGACACTGATGTAAATATACGGGCACTTACTATATTAGGATCTGAAAGCACAGAGATGTAGGAAAGTAAGGAAATAGTACATTATATTTGTATAGAGCTTTACAGTTTAAACAGTTTTATTATGTATTATTTCTTTAATTTCAAAAATCACCCTGTGAAGTTTTCTGTTTTCTAAGCCTATAATTCCTGCCCTCTATATATGTAAATGAATGAAGTATTATATTTTTAAACTAACCTTCACTTACGCCAGAGTATTAACATACTCAAAAGGAATTTTGATAAAGATTTTCTTAAGTAACATAGTATTGGTTAGAATTACAGGTATCATGAGGTTCCTGAGAAACTGAGTCTTTATCAAGCAAACACCAGATGCAAAATACAAACAGATTCAAGCCTAAGTAACAGTTCTCAATCACTCTCTCTTATGGTGATTCTCCAATTTCAGAATTTCAAAACCCTGGGCTGGGGAGGCAGAGCTGTTTTAACCTATCAAGACTGCCCTGGGATGCGGCTTTACCTTTACAAAGTACACTCTTCTTCAGAAGATGCTATTGCTATACTGGTTAAATTAATGCCTCAGAATGATGTGAGGATTTCAGTCCACACTGCAGTGTTTTACCTTATCGGCCTGACGCATATAGCAGTAGAGAATTCCTCTCATACATTTTATAGCCGAGTGCTCCAGCTCATGGGTCCTTCCCTTGTCATCATCAATGCGCCTGGGTAAGAGAGATAACTCATGAAACAAATTGGAAACGCATTTGAAAAGGAAGCAGAGCTTTTGATAATTAAGTATTTAACTATCTGGCTAATCCTATGTTCGGGTGACATCTACTAATTCTGTAACAGTGAAACTCCATTTTCCCAGCAGATGTAGAAATGCTGCCAAAAAAAAAAAAAAAATCAATCCAATGATGAAACTTGTGCAAACTTCTCATTCTTTTAAGGAAGTAAGCCAATTGCTTTAAAAATAGTATATAATATTTTCAGCACTGACTTGGCTAAAACTTTAAACAATATTTCTATATTGCAAAAATCTGAAAGATTTTTAAAATTCACTGTTGCAGGGTACAGGCAATTTTAAATATCAATCACTTTAGGTTATGAATTGGCCACTTGGACTCAAGGAAGTGCAGATTAAGGTAGGCACATGTCTTCTTTGCCATCTGTTTAATAATGCCAGGGTGGGCACTTCAGTCAGGGATGCCTTCAAGTAAACACACATCCAGTATCATACATGATGCATTGGGGCATAAAATTTTATGTTCTCAGGCCTTAGTTTAAAATCAATTGACCACAGTTCACATCTCCTGATTAAAAAAAAAAAAAACAGCTAAAATCTAACTATTAAACTAGGTTAAGATGTTCTTCTGGCTTTAAGTTCCTTTTATCTTATTGATCAGCGGCATTTAAAAGATGAATGACAGTTAACCACTATTGAAAAAAAAAAGTAGTTTATTCATTGTTTCACTACATCTCAACTAAAATATCTGGCCATCATTCTCACTTGATAAAAAGCATCACCTGTCTCCTTAAAAAGTATACTATAATACCTCCTCTTTCAATTACAGATCTCACAGACCACTACTGGAAAGAATGAGGATTATTTTAATATAGTACAGTGAATATCAGTAAAAAGTAAGTTATATGTCATTAGAACATCATTCTTCCTTTCATATTCAGGCCCTGAAGTGAAACTAGCACGATTCTGCTCTGTGATTTATTTTTCCCCCTGATATCAGAGCCAAGTGCTAACAGAGGAAAATTATGGTGTGAGTAACAGTGGATGAGGCACTGATACACGAAGGAAACAGCACAACTGGAGTATAATGATCTCAAAGAAATGTTCTGTGTATAATTCCCACTTCATCTAAGAACAAAAAAAAATTCAGAAAAAAATTAAAATCAGGTTTTTCTAAAATTGTCTTTAAAATAATTCTCTTCCTCTAATTTCCACAGGCATTAAACTAAGACTGAAATATTCCAGAATAATTCAGCCATTATAAAGAATCTTTCTATTTTAATGAGGTTCTCCTGTTTCTCCTTTCTCCTGCAAATAATAGTAGTAACCAGAAGAATATTTCTCTTCTGACTGAGAAAATGAAAGAGCAGCTGCATTGGAGTAAAAACATTTAGGATATATCTATCACCTTTCCTAAGATTTAAAGAGAACCTGGTGACCCAAAATAATCCCTCTATTTTCTACCAGGAATTGGCAATATTCTACTCTCTCAGGAGCTCTATGGATGCACGTTCAGGTTGTAATATGATCTCAATAATACTTTTAATTTAAAAAAAATAAATGAAATAACTTTAAATTTCACTCTAGTCAATTTGCTGATCACAAGCTATGTAGAGAGGTTGATCAGATTCTACAATATGAAGTCCTAACTATATCTAAACCAGAATTCCATATATGTAAATACATAACTAGTGAAGAAACTAAACACTTAAATTTTATCACTGGTGCATTATTTTCCCCATAGCCAGTCCTCAAGGAAAATAAAATCAGAATACTGTTTGGCTGTATGACTTGACTGTTTACCAGCACTAAGCTAGGGCCACCTGTTACATTCAACTCCTAAAATAGTGATAAATTTGACACTGGGAGGGGACAGGCTAATTTCTTGCAGGAAGATATTCTCTCTCTCCCTTAGAACTGCAAGGTATCTTGCCAATGTCTGTCTTGAGTTTTTACTTTTCTAATATATGCACATTAAAACAAGTTAATACTCTTTCAAGTTCATACTCTTTTAAAAAAATGGCTTACTCTTCTTAAATATAAAATCTAAATTCCACATTTAAACCCTAAATTGAAGTTATATTTTTTCTAGAAGTTATATTAGAAAGAACAAAAAATGCAAAAATCCTACATGATACTTTTTAGCATGGCATAAGTACAGGCTTAACTTTCTTTTAACAGATTTTGTATAATTGACTAGATTCAGAAACAGTTCTAACCTAAACCATGTAAATCAAAATAATTTAATTATTTACAAAATAAAATTATATAATTATAATAATATAATAACATATAATCATTTAATTATATTAATTATAATAAGTATATAATTAGAGATGATGTAATATAATCATAATTTTAAATGATGGTATATTCAGAACTACAACTTGATATATAAATTACATTTTAAAAAGTCAAACATACTAGTAAGCATTTCTTCCCTCCTCTAAAATAGAACAAAATTATAAAATGGAACCGTAACATTACTTTTAAGAAAAACAAACAATATTATTGCCTTTAATGATAACATATTGACTATATCTAATTAATTAAACAGCACCAAATTATACTCCTAATGTATATGAAATATAAATATGCACAAATGATCTTTTTAAATCCTCAGTACACGCGCATGCGCGCGCACACACACACAAATTCAAACAGATGTGAGGTCTCATGAGACTGTTGACAAGACTGAAAACTATACAATTAGACAAATCAAATTAGTCACATTTTTAAAAATTAGTAACTTTATATTATGCATTTATCACCAATAAGAGATAAATATAAATTTCATCAAGAGAAAACAGTGGCAGCTTAGTTATTGAGGAATTCTTCTTAATGTAACCTATGTGATTTCACTGGCATTTACAAGTAGAACTAGAAACAAAATTCTATTACTTTTACAATAGGGGATTCTTTAAACAAATCATCACAGCTTAATATTGCAAATATAAAAAGGGCTTCATAATAATTCTGTGGTAAGTACCCTTACATTTTTCCAAAATGGAAGACATTTCCCTTCCAAGTAAGACAAAAAACCTGCTACTCTAACTACATAAGAATATAAATTACCCAGGGAGTTAGTACACAGTTAGTGTGCCCAGCAAAGAAAGGACTTTAAATTCTCTATTAGACGTTTGAAGACTTCTAGGAAAAGGCCTGTAATCTTGCTTTTTTAAGCAATTTTCCTCTAACATTTTATTTAGAAAGATTTCAAATCTATAGAAAACCTGAAAATATGCTACAATGAATAAACCTTTCACTATTCACAAGTTGCTAAAATTGGCTTACATTCTATAATTTATTTTCTTCATTATTTGAAAGTAATCTAATAATAATCACTACTCCTACACAATTCAGAAGTATCTCCTAAAAACAAGGATATTCTCCTACATAACCATAGTATCATCATCACACCCAAGAAATTGATACCACACTGTTTAAAATATAGTCTATATCAAATTTATCTAATTATCTCAAAATACACCTCACTGTGTTCTCTAAATGCATGATCCAATCAAGAACACGCAATCCACCTGGCTGTCGTTATTTCTTTGGTCTTTCTTAATCTAGCTATCTTCACATCTATTTTCTAATCTTCTACAATTAACTACACTTTTTAAGAGCCCAGGCAAGTTGTCTTATAAGTAGCCACAATCTGGCCTAGTCTGATTGTTTATTCACAGGTAGATCAATTTATACATTTTTGGCAAGAAGTCGACATTAAGTGATGTGTCACATCTATAAGTCTGTCCCATTGCTGGCTTGGCCACATGGTTAAAGTGCTACTGGTGCTCCCTGTACTTCTAAGACTAGTAGTTGTTTGATATTTAATGAAGCTACACTGTGCTTACACAGATTATGTTAAAAAATACTGATAGTGACATTAGCAAAGAAGGGCTGAAGGTGACTACCTGTATATTATCTCACTATTCGATTTTCTTTTACAAATGCAGCACATCAATGATTTAAGACAGAGGAATCATGTTCACGTGAAAGAGAATTTTCAAATCAGAAGTACATGCATGTGTCACCTTCAGAAAATTAATATTCAGAAACCTAATCTTAATAATGGTTAAAATGTATCACTATTGAGTATGTGTCAGGACCCAGAGTGAATGCTTTCTATATATAATAAAATGAATGAAGTAAGGAGAACTTTTGTAGTATGAAAAAAAATTTTTTTTACTTTATAAAGGAATTATTTGACTTAAGATTTAGACTGAATAAGCTATACTCCAATGAAGTTCAGTGGGTAAAACCCTAAACTGGGGGGTGGGAGAGTCCTAGCCCTGACTCTATTATTAACTAGTTGTGTAATTTTGAACAATCTGTTAACCACCTCTGGGCCCCAGTTTTATCATCGGCAAAATTCAATCACTGTCAATTTCTTCTATAATTGAAACTAACCAACTCAGTGAGAATGGACAATTCATTCTATCAAAGACTAATGCTGATTTATAAACCTAGAGATGAAAACTTTTGGTCACAAAGTCATAAAATGTTAGAATTAGTCTCATGTAAACCTTTTGGAAAGCTAAAAGCCTCAAAGGAAAGGCCTCAAAGGAGACATGAGCAGTCACAGGTCACAAAGTTGGCAGCAGAGCCAAAACAAAGCTACTGAACTTGTTTTGGACCTAAAAAAACCCCATTACTTAGACTCAGAGTTACCAGTAGAGGACATACAAGCTTACCTGTATGCAAGAGCCAAAGCCCAGGCCCCAGCAGCACAGTACAGACTGTCATGGACCTTGGCCTTCTGATCATCACCGCATGTTTTAGTAGGAAAGAGACCCGTGGTTGGACTTTGATACAGTAGTAATGTTGACTTAACTGCAATCAAAGACAAGAAGAAGAGTGAACTGTACAGCCAGCCATTTTCCTTAAATTGAAGGTCCTAATTTTTGGTTTCCTCCTCCTGTTTCTGACAATTTTGTTGTTTCTCAACTTAGCTGAAGTATAAAACTTCTGAAGATGTAGAAACAACTCTATTTAAGTTCAGCCTAGGTAGGGACCCACCCTGCATAAAGGGGTCTTTCTACTTTTGAGGAAAGGACTCAACTAATTAGCACATAAAAAGCCTTTAGCACATCTTGGTTGACATCAGTAAGTGTTATAAGGTAACATCAGGTGCAAAAAAAAAGATTAACCAAAAAACTAAGCATATTTTCAAAAAATCAGTTCAAAGGAAAAAATAAAGCAAATGTATAACAAAGAGTTGCATAGATTTGCTAAATTCAAAGCCAAAACAACTGCTAAACAGACCAAAATCCTGTTTTTCACTGATGACTAATTTGTGCCTGGCTTCAAAGCAATGTATTCCTTTTACATATTATATTGGGCAGGTTAGTGATATGTTTAACATTGCAAAACTGAATTTCATCCTCGTATGACATGAAAACAGCAAGCAAATAATCATTTCATGAGCATTTTACTTAAATAAAAGGAGTATGAAATTGATATTCTACAGTCGTCCCTCAGTACACACAGGGGATTGCTTCCAGAACCCACCATGCATACCAAAATCCTTGGACACTCAAGACCCTCATGTAAGATAACTAGTACAGTAGAACCTCTTATCTGCAGGTTCCACATCCGCAGACTATATCACTTTTTACAAAGGAGTCCTAAAATAGAAAAATAAACACACTAAAATTACATTTCCTAAAAGCTATTTTACGGATATAAATGGATGAGTAATGTTTTTCCTCAAAATACATTAAATTACTCTAATCTAGACTGGCATATATTGATACTTTTAGGATAGTTTTTCAAAGTATTCTGGTCCTTCACAGAGATTAAAGAATTAAATTTATTTTTCTTTTTCTCAGACTAAACTGACGTTATCATTTCTTTCAGAATACCAGGGTATTTATTATTTTTCCCAGAGTAAAGAACTGGTCCTCATAGTGCAAAGTAAACAATTGACATTTCTTTAAAAAGGTAGTTAAATCTCTTTAGCAAGTTATGGCTACAAAAATAATAAATGGCCAAGCTAAGAATGTATACCAAAATCTTAACCAAAATAAGTTGAATTAACACTTTACATGAGGTTGACACAAACAAAAAAAATCATCCTCCTAAGGGAGACAAATAAATCAAATTTTATATCTGAAATACTAGGCCATGTAAATGGCATAGGAAGCAAACTGACAAAAAAATTAATAGGCATCCAACTGATGGTCTGATGAACAAAGAGGAGCTCCCTACATACGAATCTCAGAGTTCCTTACTCACATTAAATAACAAAATTTGCCAGGTTGATCCTGGTATAAACAAAACAGCAACAAAAAAACAGTGACCTGACCTTAGTAACAGTAACCTGAGATACTTGTTGTATCTCAGTGAACTAGAAATGGATATAAAAGGTTCAGGACTACCCAGGAACCATTTATCAGTAAATGAGCAAGAAATACTTCTACAAAATCTTTGTGTAAGAATTATTCAAGAAACAGCCTCTAGTTCTCAAATCTGGTCATGTTTAAGAAGGTTAAAAGGACACAGAGCACACTGGTGACAGTTTTAAAATTACTCAAAGGACAGACATGACTTGCTGGATTCCTTTTAAAGTCCTGGTATCAACATGCAATTGGACTATGTAACCATCTAAGCACTGAACTACGCCGATATCCAAATAAGAGACCATCATCCAATAATGTATGTTATATAGCTAAGGCAGTATAAATACAAATCGTAGCTACCTAAGGACATGATTTCCTCAGGTTTTGCTTACCAATTCTGTAATAATGATCCAATTTATCCCACAGAGTTTCATTACCAGGTCTCGGAAGATTAATGCTTTTAAGAGGTTCATAAATGGACCCTGAAAGAAAAATGAAAACCCATCAAATTCAGTCATTTTCACCCAGATAAACAAAGAAACTTCTGAACTAATGAAGAAGCAGTATTTAGCAATCTCATTTTCATTTTTGTAGTGAACTATCATATTTCACTACTGGTCAAATTTTGGGTGGGGACAGGAGAGAGAAGAAAGCACCCCTGAAGCAAGTATAGAGCACTTCTAAATGTTATGAGATACCTCAACCCTCAGCCTCAGCAGTCAATCCAACTAACTCATGTAAATACTTGTCCCAACAACTCAAGTATCACCAATACTCCTGTGGTACTAGCTCAATGATTTCAGTTCCACTTGAATGTATCTACTTACATGCCCTGAAATCCAAACCTTATTCCTTACACTCATGCTTTATCAGGCAGTTTTCTGTCAAACAATCACACCCCCAAAATCTCAGGGAAAAAGATACCGCTTCATCTTCCAAAGTCATCCATTCCATGAATATTCACATAGTTTTCATACTGAAACTCTGAAACCTCCACTTTCTCCTAGGAACATAATACCTGCCTTATTATTTAGACTATAAGCAGAAACCATTTCCACTTCTTAGCCATAGGAAACTACACCAAGGTGTTAGCAGAGAACACTGCTCAAAAGCTACAGAATACACATTAATCATGATAATTTACAACAAAATGGATACAGGAAATTTTTCACTTGACTAGTGTACTTTCTCAACTGCTGGCTAAAAGAAAGACACCTGACCCTTCAGCCATCAGACTAAGTACTGTCTTTTTCTTCTTAAAAGCACTCAGAAATCATAAACATCTCAAGGTCACAATTAATCCACCCTAGGACTCAGGTAATGCATGTCACATAGTCTAAAAACATAGCACAAGAGTGAGTCTATAATTTACGTGGGAAGCTGGGGTTCATTTTGGCATGTATTAAGAATCTGTTTTCAAAGAAAATTAAAGCATTTATGTTCAGAAAATTGCTATGTCCAGCATGCTAAAGTCAAGGTATTGGGAACCCTTTTGTGTTTAGGCAGACAGTAAACGCTATAAAGGAAGTGAGGTAAGGATCTATACATTAAGTCAATAGTCTCATTATCTTCTTTTGGGAAGAGAGAGAATTTGCGGATTGAAAACAGAGAATACAAAATGACCTGCTCTGGGTGAAGAGATTTTTCTTAAAAAAGTCTTCACAATGACACCAACCAGAATGGCCCCATAGTGAAGAATGGAAGAAACCTATCAACATAGACGGGGAAGCACTGGGCCTCCTGCAGAGGAGGTAAGGGCCAGACATGCTCTCTGCCTCCCTGCATTCAATTTGCTCTGGGTAGATTTAAGGATATGGGCAGCCTGGCAGTTGAGAAGGAATTAACACTGCTTGCATGTCAGCTGCTAAGCTCACATGCTTTCAGTGAAATTCATTCATAATTAATAAAATAAAATCAGGTACAAATCATCATGTTTTAAATTGTGCATACATATATATCAGAGATTAAAGGGGATGTGCCTTTGCCTGGGGTGAAATGATTGTGGATGAATAACATTTCTCTTTTTATTTAGAGCACTATTCCTAAAGCTAATATTTTGCTTTATATAAGAAAAATAAAATCAACCAAAAGTTGCATATATACTTTCATTACAATTAGGTAAAATAACACATGTGCATATGTATGAAGATTGAAATAGACTATGCAAAACTGAAATCCATCTGCATTATAATGGTAGGTGAATTTATTTTGAAAGATTATTTTAATGACATTGTATCATGGTTTTTAGAGTGAAAAAAATACTTGGTTTTAAAAGTGCTATCACATATAAGATGCCCCTCATCTCCCAAAAAAGACTAAAGTGATTCTATCATCTAATGTTTCTCAAAAACATCATCTATGGAGTTTCTTAGAAGCAACAAAAAATAAACAAAAGGAAAACCAGACTTTTCAAGAAAATAAATACCCATTCACTAAGAGCTAAAAGACAAAATGTTCAAAGCATAGCAGAAAAGTTTAAAAGTAAAATCACCTAACTAATTGAGAATCTATAAGAAAACCCATGGTGAATAAAGAACTTGGCCAAATAAACGTTAAAATTTTAGTGATTGCCGTTATACTGCTTCTGCAGTAACAGCTTAAAATAAAATAAGAATGTTCCATACAATTTATGGTGAACAGTACCACAAATCTGAAGTCAAAGGACAAGTAATCAATGGTAAATTTTAAACAAGAAATAGGGAACAAATAAAAACGTGGAGAAAGCAATCAACAATGGAGCACGAATTGCCAGACAATGAAAAGGATGCAAAATAACAGAAAACTCTAACACACGTTTAAAGTTCAAAATGAAATGAATTTTTAAAATATAATTTTTCTTTTATGTTTTCCCATTTGAATTATGCCTATATTCAAACACCACAAAGCAAAATGAAACTTATCAGTTATCAAGTTTGTAAAATGAGTTTAAACATATCAACCTAATTTTTTACCTGTCAATTCCCTTTGTGTCAGAAAAATACAATCTACATTTTCATTTCAGAACATATTATTGTCAAAGAGATATAGTGACGAAGAATACAAGAGAAGATGAAGCAGAAGTTGTTGCTTGAAGAGAAATACTACAGCTTTATCAAAAAGGAAGAAACAGGTATTTACTAACAAGGAGATTAAAGAACGAGTTTCCTAAGTCATTTATATGAGACAAAAAAATAATATTAAGAAAGAATTAGAAACTGCACAAAGGTATAAACTATCTGAATTTTGCACTATGAAACACCCAGAAGGTTTCTGGAATGAGGAGGCTTTTAAGAAATCACAAAACAGCATTGGTAGTTTAAATAATAATTGCTGAAAAAGATGATCCAATAGGAAATTCAAGGTGGAAAACTGATCAGAAAACCAAAACAATATCAATAGTCTATTATTTGTGCACAGTACCTACCATAATATGATTGAAAGCTCTTTAATACGTAAAAAATATTATTAATCAAGACTCTAATGATTCCTGAAGTAGCTTTATCATTTTTCCATGTGTGCTGGTAGACTAAGATAAATATCATTCTTTATTCATTCAGTTAATATATACAGTGGATACATGACTCTGGATCATACATCTAGCAGGCTACCAAGGCTTACAGATTAGGAAGAATGGTAAGATAAGGTAATAAGATATATAGATATATTTGAATAACATATATTTGAATAACATACTTAAATTATATGTATATATAATACATATGTATATATTATATATACATATATATGTATATTTGAATAACAATGTAGAGTGGTGAGTTCCTTAAAAGACAAAGGATAGGAAAATTCTATCCCCCTGTGGGGCTCAGAGAACAGAGAACTACTATATCGCAAGCTGTGAAAATAACAGCACTTTAAAATAATGAACTGCCATCTAAATATGAAGATAACTGGAATCCAGGAGGATGTGACACCATAAACATTTATACACACATACTTAATATAATTCTAAAACTTATACACATGACTTAGGAAACAAGATACTACATATTGAGATTTTTTAAAGTGATATACATAAAAAGGTTTAAATGAAGCAAGTATATCACTAACGGTTAAATTTTATTGAAACACTGTCCACATATGCCCTTTCACAGGAAAGAGAATTTTATTGTAAGTCTAAATTCTTAGAAAGTCCTATAGGATTCTGATTTTCTCCCTCAATTAAAATAACTTTTTTTCAGATAAAACAAATACCATTCTATCACCCTAAAAAAGGTATCAATTATATATATATAATTTGCCACACATAGAATCATAACATGCATGCTGTTTTTCTCATGGACAGAAGTCCTTTTTCCCCTTACCTCACATCTTGCCCTATTCTGTCCTCATAACCATACTTTTTCCCATGTTCATGTAATCAAACATACACACACAAATGAGGGAAGAGTCTGTCCTTGGTTGTGTTATAAAAATGGGATCATGACACAGAGCCATCCTTACATCTTGCTCCTCGCATTTAACAACGCACAGGGAAATCACTCAAGGCAAGGGCTCTGCCTAATGGATGCTATATATTCCACTACCCTCTATCAGTGGGTATACAATTTGTTTCCTATTTTTGCCATCATCAACAATACTGCAAAACACCCTTATATGTAGATATAGCCAGTAGTACGCCAGAACCAGCTAGAACTGGCTGGAGAGAGTCAACTGTTAAATTTTCAGAAATTCTGGGACTGCTTATGAAACACAGTCATAACTGAAAATTAAATTGTATAAACTTGCAACTAATTATTAAAAACAAAGGTAAAAATAATCAAAACTCATCACTTTCTAATTATTTTACTACATTTTACTATTATATATGCTCTTGAGTTTATTTATATCTATACAGTGGAAATATTATGTAACAGCTTGTTACATAAAAAAGTCTTAATTTTTTCCCAACTCTGCATTCAGTGATGTCACACAGAATTGAGTACCTGTGACAAAACCCACACAGCCTGCAAAGTCTAAAATACTTACTATCTGACCCTTTATAGAAAAAGTTTTCCCATCTCTGGTCTAAATTCCCAGAATTAACCGATAAATTCACTTTTTACAATAAATGGCAAACTGCATTTTTTAAAAAGGCTAAAATAACACATTTGTATCAGAAATATAAGTATTCCACTCTTTTAAAAGTTTCCCAATCTGATAGGAGTAAAGTAGTATCTCTCTTTTAATTAATTTTCACTTCCCATACTATTAGTGAATTTGAGAATCTTTACAAACTGGCCATTTGGATTTGCTCTTCTGGGAAATGTCTGTATCTTATTACCATTTGCTATTGCTTTGTTAGTGTTTTTGTCATCAATTCCTAAGAGCTCACTGTATATTTTGTTTACTACTTCACATTTCCATTTCAGATATTTTCCCCTGAGCTTTCAATATACCAGTGTGAAAAATATTTTAAAAAATTAATAGTCAAATCTGTCTCTTTCTCCATTTGGTTCTAGTTTTCCTTTCTGTTTAAAAATTTTTGATAACCCCTACGTTACACATATAGTCACCTCAATTTTCTGACAAGTTTTTATAACGTAAAAAAAAAATTCCTATTTAGCTATTTTACCCATTGGGAATTCGTTTCTAAACTGTTCTTAAAGTAACTAACAAATTCCATATTTTTTAAAACGATCAAATTGGTTTAATTTTTTTTTAGGTTACAAAATATTCAATAGAAAGATTCATTTGTCCTAAATTATAAGCAGAGAATATCTTAAATTATGGGATTCAAATAGACCATTTCCCCTTGAAATAATACAACTTAATTTTCAACAGCTATATAAAATCTGTAGTATCTAATAATGTAGCATTTGGCGTAATTATATGTAAGATTTCAAATCCATTGTGGAAGATGATATTTACTAATGGCTTATGTGTAGCTACATTAATATCTCTAAAAATCTCCATTGCTTAGAGCAATATATATTGATTTTCTTAAATCATACATTAAACCATACATTGATTTTTTAAGTATTTTATGTAGCACTCAATACTGTATATTGACATAAAGTTAAAACATAAAGTAAACTGCAGGCTTTCATTTTTCTATAGGCCTTGGGTTCTAGCAGAAAAAGACATGAAATGTGTGAAACTTGAATCTTAGCCCAAGGAAAGAATCAATCAGTATCTCCCATCTGTGTTTTTATCATGATTCTCTAACTTTGGGAATGCAGCAAGTTGAAGTTCACGAGTTCTAATGATGCAATTTTAGAACCTTCTCTTGCCTTAGCTAATGGTGAGCAGCTAATTTTATAGATACAGGGTGTTAAGAGCTGTGGGTTTTTTTCAGTGAGGAAAAGTCTCTGAAAGCCTAAGAAGTATAGTTTTTGAAGACTCTGAATTGCAGAGGCTGATAAACTAGTAAGAAAGTATGTACAAAGAAGCAGTGAATAGCCAAAATCTCTGAGCTAACATGTTCTCCAACAGGATAACCAAGAACTAAGCAGAATCTGAACACCTTGTATTGTAGAGGGTCAAACAGAACAGCCCCATAATTTCATGAGGTCTAGATAGTCCTTGTACTTACATGCATGCAGAGAAGGTGAGGAGGGCAGGAAGGTACAGACCAGGTAGGCATGGAAGAGCAAAGAGACAGCCTTGTATACAAATGTACAAAATATATGCAAACCACATCTGTGGTTTACCAGTAAATTATTAAAACATTAATTTTTGAGCTGTTAAGATAGCAAGGTTTCCCAGAGTACAATAATCTATATGCTTGTCATCTATATATAATATATTTGCAAGTGACTTTGAAATTTAAGTTAAATCATTAACTTTGGATGATAATTTCTTCAACTGAAAATTTCCTTTTAACTCCTCCACTGATAAAAACTAGAAGGATATTACTATAGAAGGGATAAGTTATTCTAATACATTCTCAACTCTCTATCCCTAATGCTGATACTGGGAGGGTCTCGATTCAAATATTTATTGAATTGAACTGGGCGACCCACCTGATTAGGGGGAGGCCTTCTTGAATTCCCACAGGCAGAGTAAAGACAGTTCTTCCTTATCACAATACATATTATTTTCACAGTCTGATTAATGTGTTACACTACACTGGAAGCTGATCAATAACAGGGACCATATCTAGCGCATAGTAAATGACAGTGAAAGTTTGATAAGAAGCAGGGAAAACATGGACAGAAGCTGACAAAAATAGTTTTCCTGAAAAGTTTGTTTTCCTGAAACAAAAAGCATCAGTAGACTTTTGATGACCAGTTTATAACTTTCTTCTCACAGGCTACCCTATCCAACTGAATTTTATGATCAATTCCCACCTCTTCAGACTTTCACAATTAGACAAGTTGAAAAACTTATCTTACCAATTTTGGAATGGATACCTGTTAACTTTTATAATTAAAAGACATGAATACTCTATACATGACTCAGCACTCTGAACATCTTCAAGATCACCAACATCTCCTTGCAAAACAAAGAAACAAAACTTAAACCATGCAGTTTCATTACGCACAGAAATGTAAAACATTAAGGAATAAATGTGCTCCCAGTACAGGACTAAATATATTATGACACCTCCATTCAATAAAGTACCTTGAAACAGTTAAAGGAAAGAGGTAGATCTATTTGAAGTATCATGAAAGATCAAGAAAATACAGCATGAAAAAGTAACGTCATAGAAAAAGATGCACAGTAAAACGGTGCATGCAAAACTAAGCAAGAATACCTATACATGTGTGACGTTTATAAATGTATATGCACATATAGATAACTAAGTATTTTTAAAAACCTGAAGTATATACACCCAACTGTTAAAAATAATTGCTACTAAGGAGAAGACAGTGATTTCTACTCTGTATATTTCCAAATATCTAAACAGTATACAAGAATGTATTCATTTACCACTTGTATTAATTTTTTTTAAATGAGAAAGGGAAATTTTAAAAGCACATCATTTTGCACTGTTAAGGTACTTTATATACATTGTCTCATTTCATCATCCTGACAGAGTTATGAGGTTGACATTAAGCTGAGGCACAAAGAAGTTAAATGACAGTCTGAATTTGAGCAGAGTTCTCTAAACACAACTATAGGTATGCTCTTTCCCCTATACCATGAAACCTCATAAAAATGCTTAGCCAGAAAGAGTTAAGAGCCCTTAATCCTTGCTTTCATTTTCTGCTTTAAATAAGCTGCTACTCCAAAATTATATGTACATATATGTGTGTGTACATACACACAAGTATACCTTTACTTACTTAATTCCAATTTATTATCACAGTTCATCTGAACCCTCAACTTTTTAAGTCTATGTTTTGCCACAGCAAGTTGAGTTAAGAAACAAATTTTAAATGTAAAATATGAAGTGGCAAATATAAAGTAACACAACTTCATAAAAATGAGGCAAAATTTGCCTCTTCGACTTATCCAAATAAGATGTGAAAAGGCCATTCCACTGTTCCCATTTTATTTTTAATAAAAAGGTATTAAGTTCTTCCAGTGACCTTTAAGGAAGGAGCACAGCCTATAAAATCTATTTAAAGATATTAAATTTGGTTGATGCTTCATGTGTTGACCTGATGAATACCAATCACTCAATTAGCTATTTCATTTTCTTTTCTTATTTAAAGTCCAGTAGAGTACCTTGCCATAATATACCATGGATGTGTGTAACTTCTGTGAAGTCAGAGCTTTATTCCAACAATTCTAATATTTCTAGAAAGTTTCTGGAATTCCCTTTATGAAAAAAATGCATTCAAACTTGGCACAGTTATTAAAACTTCTCGGCAACAGTTGTTTCATTCACTATTTAACCCCAGTGCCAACAGTGCCTGGCACACAGTGAATACTCAATAAATATTTATTGAACAAATGGAATTAATATCCTTTGATATCATGCCAACAGATACTCGGAATCAGCACCAATGAATAAGATGATTCATCAGAGCAGAGGAAGTAAAATAAGACTCACTGATAAATAACATAAGCTGTGACCATACAGTAATTCAACGTGTTCTATTCCATTTTAATCTATTCTGTTCTGTTCTTCTATTGCTCACAAAAGAGGATCTGAATGAAATCATAAAAGGATATGATTTAAAAATGATTTGATCATTAGAATAAATGTATATAGCTTGTAAGTAAGTCACTATATTAAGGGTAATACTAATCTGAACATGTAAGATTTCTCAAGAGAAACTCAGACTCATTAACTCATACTACAAGGGAAAATCTTAAATTCCAACTTCTAAGACTTAACTGATAGCATCTTAGTTAAGTATTAGTGAATCACATGGAGGGGAAAAAATAAGTTCACTATACACCATTCCCAATCTTTAAAAGAAATATTTAATTTTATTATGTCTTCTGTTATTATAGTGATAAAAACATAGCATTAGGCATTTTGCTGTGTCATATGTTATTCAACACAAGTCCTACAGACGTAAGACTTTCAAGCTATTCAGCATTTTGATGAAGCCTGATCTGCATTTCTTGTCTTGGCAGAGCTCAGCAGTGCATTTAATATGAATGTTATTACTGCTAATTATAAACTTCATTGATAACACTGTGTAGGTAGGGTAACCATGAATAGAGGAAGTCTTAAATGTTAATCAAAAAAAAATCACAATAAACTATGAATCAGCAAAGTAAGTTAACCTTAGGAATAAAAATATTCACAACCAGAATAAACCTAGAAATACTTCTGAAATTCAGTATAGAGTTTGTAGACAATAAATGCTAGTTAATTTTATTCTCATCAAAATACAGTGAAGTTTAGATCACTGGCCAAGTGAAACAGGGTGAGACAGCATTGTCATTTTCTATGTGCTACACCCTCAGACTTTGGTGACTTGCTCCAAGGGTGTCCTGAGAGTCTGTGTCAATGAACTGACTTTTGTGAAGACCCACCAGCAATAAAATCACAACTGACCAAACTTTCTTGTATACAATCCAATCATATCTTTTAGAAGCCATCTTTCGCTCTAGTGAATAAGGTTCCCAAGGTTCAATCAGGTAAAAGAGAGGTCTTCCTGCTCTCCACCGCCCCTTCTCCTCACCCCCCAGAGTGTAAAGAAATTCCTGGATAAAGACTGTCATAATACCTAAGAGGCTGTGGAAAGAACGTGGGCTGTGAAAACAGACAGACCTTGGCTACAATCACAGCTATATCCTTCACGACTTTCTGGACTTGGGCTCTCTCTGAGCTAGGTCTTCTCATCTGTATGGTGAGGGAAAATTAGTTAATGTCACAGGATTGTTGTGAGGCTTAAATGAAATATTTTAAGCAAAGCACTGGCACAGTGTACATTAACTACTGATTGTCTTCCCTTCCCGATCCTCAGACTTTGAATCTCCTGTAGCACTTCACATGGGACTGATCACTAAATAAGAAATCAAGGAATTCTTGACTAATTGGCTTTGTCAGGTTAACATCAGAATCATTCTGATCAATGCAAGGATGATGCCCCACATAGAGATTTTAAATCTGCAATTTAAAAAAATCAGTAATTAAGAAACAGCAAAGAGATAACTGAGTGGACTTTGAGCTGTAAACGTGGTATTAAAGCACTCTTGGGTTGCTATACATAGTTTAGTGTCTATATGCAGAAGCCCAGGAAACCAAGATTACCACTTCTCTAACCATTCCAGAGGAAGGAGTGCTACTTAAGGGGGAAAACAGAGAAAAGTTCCACTAAAATGCGACCCCCGTGCTACCTAGGAGTGACGCTAACATGTCTCCAATAAAACTTTATAATCAAAATGAATAATTATTTCTGAAGCATGACTATTCAGAGCTCAGTTTCACTAACAACCTACAAGTCTAATTAGGGCCAATTGTCAAACATCCCCAAAAAACCCACGCCATCTCTGTGGGGAGACAAAGCTAACTCAAGACCCTTCGGAGCAGAATCAAATCTGTCATTAAGAAGTATAGGATGCATATTAGGCTGCCATGCCCATGTTATAAGGAAGATATTAAAATACAAATTAACCTACTTTTATAACACATACATTTATATATGTATAATTCTATAATAGGCATTAAGTTCTGAATGTATTTATCAAGCAATACACTATTCAGACCATCTATTCTATCTTAGAATTTTTCATGTCTACTCTAAATACGGCTTAACTTTGCCATATTTTTTATGGGCTATTAGTTTTTTATGTCATACAAAACTGAAAGAATGTAACTCTTGGTGAACACTAAGACTATTAAAATTCTGTTGTACTTTAATCTGCATTATTAATTTAGTTATAAGAATTTCATTGTAGTAAAAAATTGAAATGAAAACTAGAGTCATGACAATGTATATTTAGGGTACTCAGCTTATACTCCTGCAAATGAAACTGAACTGTACTGTAACATGGAACTATAGTGGAAATCAGCCTCGAGCTTGCTAGTGTTCAGTACTTAATCTGAAGACTGTATGCTGTTTCCTCTCCTTTTTAAACAACTGTATCTACTACTTGAAGCGCCTACCCTCATTTTTATGTTCATTCTATAAGATTGCTGAATTCTATCTTACAAGGATGCCTGGGGAAAAAAAAAAGATTTCTCAGCAGTGTCTACTGGCATCATTCTGCTTTAAATGGTAAGCTACTTGAGATGTGAAAGAAGCGAGATCCCCCTCACATCACCACCATCACCATCACCACCATCATCATCACGGGCCTCCACAAAGATTTTCAAGCAATCGGTACTTCAGTTTCTCAAAGAAATACTTGTAGAAAATAAACTAAAGTGAGAGGAAAATAAACTTAACTTCCAATATGCCTCTCATTTCCATCCCATTGTCTAGGCAACCCCCTGAAAATGGAGGTAATCATGACATGCTGAAGCAAAGCTGCCTCCTGAAATGGAGACTACAACATCCTCTGGGCACAGACGGGATCACCAAATATAATTAAAGAAATAATGTGTGGTAAAGACACTAGAAAGAAATGTGAATAACACCCAGTCATTTCCAATAACATCTGTTGGAAAATTTCACTTACGTTATTCATGTACAGCAATGGGCTCAAAGCAGGAGTTCTGAACTGGCAACCCAAATGCCAAAGGGCAGCTGAACAAAAGGATTTGGTCCAGGTAAATCCAGGCCAAAAAATCAGAGCCTGGGGTAGACCAGCAAATCGGTAAAGGCAGATGGCCACACTAGTGAAAGGAGGCTACAAAACAGCCCTAGTAACAAACAGGAATGAAAGTAGGGTCACGCCTAATGGGAATCAGGGATGCCAAAAATGACGTATTTATCCAAAGACTAAGTTCAAGACTGGGAACATTAGGATACTTAATTCAAAGCCCAAGCCCTAGAGTCTAAAATAAGAGACAGAGAAAACGTGAGGATGTTACAAAAAACTGCTGCTCAGTAGGTATGGTGCTACAGACAGACTTTAGCTCCTCAAAGTGCAGCCCATCCACTAGCAGCAGGGTCTTGCCTGGGAGCTTGCTACAACAGCAGACTGTCAGTCTGCATCACAGACCTGCTGCATCAGAATCTGCATTTTAAGGAGATTAGGGCTCTATGGAGGTAGTTATTCCATCTTATAAAAAACAAGAGAGGGGAGGGGTCAGAAGAGAAGAAGGGATCAAAATCAAATAGCAGCTTTGCTGTCTTAGGAAAATCCAATTCCACAACCATAACTGAGGTTAAGTGACAGATAGGTAAAAGATGTGTTGTGAGCAATGGAAAGCTCATGAAAACAAAGTCACACTGCTAGCAAGAGGAAGAGCTAGAAATTAAACACTGAAGCATGCTTTGTTTGTTTGTTTCACATAAAATAAAACAAAAAAGATGAGTATATAGTTATTATTTCAGGACTTCTCTTGAAAATTTCATTTATTATTATCAAAATATTACAGATTCACAACAGTATATAACCTGCTTCCAAGGGAATGTTTGAAAAAATACTAAGTTGTTTTCCAAGTAATTCTTGTGTTGATCACTGCACGTTGTCCATGTTAGTTGTCACTGTAATTTGTCCATGTTAGCTGTGTAAGTGGACTGTTTCAGTCATCGTATACCTGGTGAATCTGTCCTTTACATAGATTTCATTTCCTTTTATTTCTGTTAGTTTAAGACAACTGCAATGCACAAGAATAAAAAGAGCGTTCTCCTATAAGTTAAATACATAATTACTGCTAGGCTATGACCTGATGAGGTCTAACATGAAAACATAGATTTCTCTCTAGCGTATTATGAGCAATGTGTTTCATACTTTTACAGAAAATTTTTTTTTATCATTTTTTATTCTGAAAAGTTTTAAACTTACTCCAGAAGGCAAGATTTAAAAAGCTAATATTTCATACTACATTTAAAAGTGTATCATTTTGCTCTCCTTCAATACCACATTCCTGAAATTTAAATGCCAGGTTCAAATTTCTTGGTATCATAGGTAAAGTCTATACTGTGATAGACAAGGCCTATTAAAAAGCGTTGATCTTCCCTATGTGTAAAAAAGTAATGACTTACATTTTGATAAAAATGTAGATGAATAATCTATGTGATTTCTTCCATCTTCCCTTCAGGGAAAGTAAAAATCAGTACACAGAGACTGTTCAAGCTTTTTAAGCAAGGGGCAGAGGAAGTCAGAGCCATGCAGTTTGGCCCTGGAGATGCTGTCCACGGTTAAAAAACAATCAAGAGTGCCCTCATCAAGTCATAAAGTTATTACACACTATAGTCACTATCTTGCTTTGTTATGCTTGCTTTTTGAATTTGAATCTTTTTGGACTTGTCTAGTAGAGGAAACGTATTTAGTATGAAAATATGTTCTCATTCACAAACAGCTGGAAAATAAATTCACCAAATTTTATTTACCAGATTAAAAGGTGAAATGATTAGACAATGATTAGTGCTGGGAATTCCATTCTGTTTCGAAATTGCACTAATTCTTTCAGCATGATTCATTAATTCATTCAACTTTAAGTCCCCAACACCAAGCCCCATATCAGGGGCTCCTGACAAAAACTTACAACTGATTCAGTCTCCAATCTGAACAATTTCATAACTTAGAAAGGACATCAAAGATAAAAGAAGCATGTATAAAGGGCCATGGGAACCAGAAGAGAAATTAACTGAAGCCTGGGATGCAGAGGAAGGGGGCTGTCGGAACACATATAAAGATAAGAGATCACTGGAACAGAATAAAAGATTATGGGAGTGCATCAAGTTTACAGAGAAAGGAAAGTTTAACACAGAGGGAACCTAATGATAAAGGTACAGAAGCCAGAAAGAGTGTCCTGTCTGGGAACTGCAGATAGATTAGTATCACTGCAGCAGAGAATATAAGTGGGAGACGAGAGTGGAAAGGTATGCAGAAGTCCAACAGCGAAGGATGCTAAACAGCAGATTCCAGGTTTGCATTTTACCCTTTGAATAATGGAGAGCCACTGGGGAGGCTTATGAAAGGGCATCATATGATCTAAACTGTAAAAGATACCTGTTGGCAGTGTGAAAGACTGCAGAAAAGTGGTGAGCCCCAGGCACCCACTTTTGGTTAAAATATTCATCCTAGGGCCTTGAAGTAAGACAGTGACAGCAGGGATGCAGAGGAGAGGGAATATTCAAGAAATATCTAAAAGAAAAATTAGACTGAGGAAAGGCTTAAATTTGGTACAGGTCTTGGGTACAAATATCAGAATCATATACTGCAATACACGAGGGGAAACAGTCTAGTGATAACTTCTAAACTTCAAATAGTTTTTTATTCCCTCAAATAATAATAATTAACTTTACATCCTGTTAGGATTTTTTTTTTTTTAATCCTTGTGGTCACTGAGTAAATGATTTTTATCAAAGATACAAGCCAACTGAGAATTGGGATTAAGTGGGTAGAACAAATTAACTGAGCACCAATGTGCATTTCCATGAAAACGAGATAACATATCCAAAAACACAGATCTCTGAACTGATAGAAACAGATAAAAACTCGTATTAAGATTCCACAAAGCAAAGATAATTACTCTTAGAAATATGTAAATTAAGGAAAAAAAGCTCATATTTTATTTTTTTGGATTTTTAAAAAAATATCTCTTTATGAAAGACATTTAACATGGAAAATGCTTTGTTATGAGGAGACTATTTAAAACATGTTTAACACAAACAAAACAAAAGGTAAAGTTCTAAAATCAACTAGCTTATATCAGCCATATTTAAAAGGGACTCAATTTGAATAGAAAAAAATCCCATCAAAGCAGAAAGAATATCAATAGAAATGATTAATGCTCTCTACCAGTGCCTAGCATAATACCAAGTGACATTATGTTTAAAAAAATAAGATTTTTAAAAAAATTATTTTTAAATAAAACACGTTTAAAAAATATATTCAGAAGTATGAAAATTCAAAATGTCACCCAATGGGGCATGGCTGTATATACTACATTTTGTCATGAGCAAAGCCTAATGATTAATGATATACAGTGCATTTCCTCTAGAGTTCCAGGTTTCTCACTACGAATTTCCAGACAAAGTCACCTAACCAAATCGGTAGCTCTAAACTGGTCAAAATCTAACAGTGTTTTCCACTTTGAAATCACTCAGCCATAGAATACTCTGCTCTTCAAAACTTATTAAATATATTGCGTTTGCTTAAGTAGAGAGGATATGGTAAGGCCATCTACATTAAAACAGCAAGGTCTGTGGTCAAATTATATACATAGAAACACACACACACACACACACGCACGTACACTTCTTAAGACCTGTGTCAAAATTTCCATCCTTGAAATATGTCAGGAAATGTTTCTATCAAAACATTTAAAATCAAAGACCACAGTAAGCTCAGAGGTTTAGCCCACTGCCCTTAATTTTTCAAGTGTTAGATTCGTACAACTGCCATTGGTTACACAGATAAAATTCGTGATGGAAACATACTCAGAATACAGAAAGAAAAAACAAAGATGAAACTGAAATCATCCTAAATCAGAAGCTGTTAAAAGTTTAGGTGTAAATTACAAAAATAAATAAATAAATAAATAAATAAATAAATAAATAAATAAATAAAAAGAATTTTAAAATAATAAAAAATAATAAGCTACCCTATAAGCTGAAAGCTCTATGGAAAAAACAGCCCCCTGACTAAAGCTACAGCAAGCCAGTCATCTTTTTGACATACTGATGATTTATAATCAACCATCAAATATTTATGACAAAACTTCAAAAATTAATGTAACCTAATAAAAAAAAAAGAATTTAAATTCTTCACTGGTTCAGTTGCTGAAGGATAGAAATGCAGTAAAGAATACAAGTTAAGCACCTGATATAATCAGAGTATGTGTTCAAAACACAACAGGAAGAGAACACATATATAACGGACTGCCCAAAGCACAAATGCCCAACCCAGAACCCTGTGCCTGTCCTTGCCAGTCTACATTCACAGCGTTAGCAATACGACTTGGTCCATCATACAAATAATAACATTCATACTCGATCATACCGATGATCAGGGCCTATGTATTTGCCAATACTTAGTTCTTAACTGTAAGATTTGAATTTTAAATGGCTGAAAAGGAAGGCCAGGGAAATAGTGTGAGGTTATTTATAAAAAAGGGAGTACAACAATTACAACAATAAGCTTTTAAAAAATTGTATAATAAATCAAAAACTAATGATGGATATTCTGAAAGACAACAAAGAACACATGAGACACATATCAGAACCTACAAAAATGGTCAATTTTAATTATACACTTAAGATTCTGACTAGTTCTAGAAGTCACTTAATGTATCATATTTGTTCATCTTCAAAAAGCAACCCCCTCAAGAAACTTGTGAAACATGAACTGAAAGAGAAGCTATGAAATCAAGAAATTAAAATGAAGAATAGTTCTTTTTAAAGGACTAAGATTTAGTCATATCACTGTTGGTAAAAAGAAACAAAATCTGTAGGGAAAAAAAGGAACAAATAGTAATATTAAAAACAGCAACGTTTTCATCTTTTTAAAGCCACTTCTAATCAAGGCAACCAAGGCCTAATATGACAAAAATGAAAACAAGTGTGAATTTATTACAAACATATCATAGAAAACTGTAATGAACCATCGCAAAGCATTCACCAAATTTTCCAGACCAAGTATATTTAACATGCAGTTACAATTTTCTTTTATTTGTTTTCTACTCAGGGATTATTTTCAAATCCATTTTGGGTCTATTTTCAAGACTCAAAAATATCACAGAAGACAAGTCCTAACTGCACAAGTGTTTACCAATGAAAACAAACAAACAAAAATCTTCATATCTCCCACAAATTCTTATCTTTTAACAGGTAAATCAAATGTCTGTCTCTTTCAGCAAATATGGCAGCACCTTGTGTGGTTTTGCAGATTATTCCTCAGAAATAGAATAGTCAATCTGCCACTTTAAAATACGGACAGAGATTATCATAATGATATAAAAATAAGATACAGATCTATAAGAATTTACTATATAAACACACAGAAAATTTTCTGTTATATTGGGCCACATTCTAAAAGTTACTTTGTTGAGTCAAAGAGACCTTATAAATGGTAGATAGAATCTAATGCATAATCAAGGTGCCACATTTTACGAATGCAGACTGATGACAGAGTCAATATTTGAACTTTCATAGCCATTCATTATCAAATGTGGACTGAGTGCCCCATATGCCCAGCAACGTGCACTAGGCTAGCTGTTAAACATAGAGATCAAGACATATAGTGCTTGGCCTCTGCCATTAGGCTGCTTCCTGCCTTCTCATCACTTTCCAGCTTATTTACAGAACAGCCAAAGGATCTTCATAAATTATTACTCAGGCTTTATTACTTCATTACTTCAAATTTTCAATAACTTTCCCTTCCGTATCTAAAGGATCCCAATGCCCTGCCCCTCCCAGCCATCCTCTCTCTCCTATTGCTGTCATTCAGTGCTTTAATCTTTTATGATATTGTCCTCAAATATCCAGCTGTATCCCCAAGATCCTATCCTAGAATCCACTTCACCCCAACTTTTCACTTGCCTCCTATTGCCTCCTGCACCTCAAACATCACTTCCAGGGACACCTTCTCTGAAGTCCCATGCTAATCCTGCAGGAATAGAGAGCTGCAAGGGAATAACAGGATCAGTTCTTTTAGAACCACTCAGGTAAGAACTTGAAGAACAGACTGGCTAGAGAGGTGATACAACAGGAGGTCATACCTATATGCAGCAAAGTTAAGTAGGAAACAACTAGAAGAGGCCAGGAGAGAGTTAGAGATTGTACGTATGCAAAAGCAATGAAGTCATCTTAATTTTTGCAAAAAGTCCCATCGGGCTATGAGCTCGCTAAGACCAGTATCATATACAGTCACCCCTTGGTATCCACCATGGGGGATTGGTTCCACTACACCACCCCTGTTAAGGACACCAAAATCCGTGGATGCTCAAGTCCCTTAAATAAGATGGCATAGTACAGCCAGCCTTCTGCATCCACAGAATGCAGAACCCATGGGTACAGAGGGCCAAGTCTATTACTAACGTTCCACAATATCCTAAGTCCAATAAACATTAGCTAATTTGACACAAGTGAGAGAAGAGCAGTGAATATCGCTAAGATGCAAACAACAATCTATCATTCATTGATGGACTACTAGGCACTATGCATGCTGAAGAAGAAGGCTGCAATGGCTGGGAGCAACGGCTCTGGCTGAGTTTATCTCCTAGCTGTGTGACTTTATGTAAGTTACCTTACCTCTTGTATTTTGGTTTTTCAACAGAGATAGTCTTACAACACAGGTCTGCTGTTAGATTTAAAGAGAATACTACTTGTCACATATTACTCAATAAAAATTAGCTACTGAAATTGTCACTGTTGTCATCATCAACATAACCATTATTGTTATTATTCGTACCATTATAACCACTACGTACTTCACAGACATTATTTCATCCTCACAAATGAACTTACGAAGGATATACTCTTATTTCCTACTGTATAATTAGGGAAAGTAAGTGCAAAAGCAGTTCACATAGTTTAGAAGTTTCATACTGGGATTTGAGCCTAGTTTTATGAGTCTAAAGTCCGTATACTAACCACATTATAACACTGAGTATCAAAAGGGGCAGGAAGGACTATGGTATGATAAGTAATATGATTTTCTAAGCAATATGATTTACTGAGCATTTATTATGCTCCAGGCACTCTTCCGGGCTCTAGGGATACAGGAATGAACAAAACAGATGAAGTCTCTTCTCTCATATGGGACAGGGAAGCTAAGAGAAAAATGTCAAATAGTAAGAAGTATACTACAGAAAATAAAAATTAAGAGTGATGTGTGCGAGGGCTGCTTAGACTCAGAAGGCAGAAAAGGCCTTTCTAAGAAGGTTAAGATATAAATCAAAATGATGACCAAAAGGAAGGATTTACCCAAATAGCAGGATAAGAGAGCATTTCAGGCAGAGGAAATAGCTGTAGCAGAGAGCCTAAATGAAAACAAATTGTGTCTTAAGGAACCAAAGCATGCCAGGCTGAAGAGCACTGGGGGAGAGAGGAGTATTCCATGAGGAGATCAGAGAAGTTGACAAGAGCCAGGTGTCCTAAGGTCACCCAAGGAAAGGGGCTGTGAATTTACTGCTAAAGGTAATGAAGGACTGCAGGAAAGTGACATGATCTGACTTCTATTTTTTTTTTTTGCAATTTTTTATTGAAGTACAGTTGACTTACAATGTTAGTTTCAGGTGTACAGCAAAGGGATTCAGTTACACATATACATACATATATATTTTTTCTCTTCAGATTCTTTTCCATTGTTATATGTTATCACAAGAAACTGAATATAGTTCCCTGTGCTATATAGTAGGTCCTTGTTTCTCTATTTTATACATAGTAATGTGTGTCTGTTAATCCCCAACTCCTAATTTACCCCTCCCTGCCCTTTCCCCTTTGGTAACCATAGTTTGTTTTCTATGTCCATGAGTCTGTTATGGCATTATTTCATTCTTTTTATGGCTGAGTAGTACTCCATTCCATATATATGTATCACATATATATGGTGTATATATATATGTATCACATCTTCTTTATCCAGTCATCTGTTGATGGACATTTAGGTTGTTTCCATGTCTTGGCTATTGTAAAATAGTGCTCCTATGAACATTTGGATGCTTAAGTCTTTTTGAATTACAGTTCCCTCTGCATATATGCCCAGGAGTGAGATTGCTGGATGATACGGTAAGCCTATTTTTAGTTTATTAAGGAACCTCCACAGTATCCTCCAAAGTGGTTGCACTAATTTACATTCCTACTAACAGTATAGTAGGGTTCCTTTTTTTCCACATCCTGTCCAGCATTTATTATCTGTGGACTTTTTAATGATGGCCATTCTGACTTGCGCAAGTTGATACCTCACTGTAGTTCTGATTTGCATTTCTCTAATAATTAGCTATACTGAGCTAATTTTCATGTGCCTGTTGGCCATCTGGATGTCTTCTTTGGAGAAATGTTTAGGTCTTCTGCCCATTTTTTGATTCAGTTGTTTGTTTGTTTGTTTGTTTTTGATATTAAGCTGTATGAGCTGTTTGTATACTTTGGAAATTAGTCTTTTGTTGGTCATGTCATTTGCAAATATTTCCTCCCATTCTGTAAGTTGTTTCTTCATTTTGTTTAGGGTTTCCTTTGCTGTGCAAAAGCTTTTAAGTTCAATTAAGCCCCATTTGTTTACTTTTGCTTTTATTTCTGTTACTCTAGGAGCTGGTTCAAAAAAATATTGCTGAAATTTATGTGAGAGAGTGTTCTGCCTATGTTTTCTGCCTAGGAATTTTATAGTATCTGTTCTTACATTTAAGTTTTAATCCATTTTGAGTTTATTTTTGTAAATGGTGTAGAGAATATTCTAATTTCATTCTTTTACATGTAGCTGTCCAGTTTTCCCAGCACCACTAATTCAAGAGACTATTTTTTGTTCACTATATATTCCTGCATTCTTTGTCATAGAATAATTGAACATAAGTGTATGGGTTTACTTCTGGACTTTCTATCCTGTTCCATTGATCTATGTGTCTGTTTTTGTGCCAGATGCAGATGCAGAAAAAGCTTCTGATAAAGTTCAACATCCATTTATGATAAAAACTCTCCAGAAAGTGGGCAGAGAGGGAACATACCTTAACATAATAAAGGCCATATATGACAAACCCACAGCTAACATTATTCTCAATGGTGAAAAGCTGAAAGTATTTCCTCTAAGATCAAGAACAAGACAAGGATGTTCACTCTTACCACTTTTATTCAATATAGTTTTGGAAGCCCTACCCACAGCAATCAGAGAAGAAAAAGAAAAAAAAAAAAAAAGGAATCCAAACTGGAAAAGAAGTAAAACTGTCACTATTTGCAGATGACATGATACTATATGTAGAAAATCCTAAAGAGGTTACCAGAAAACAACTAGAACTCATCAATGAATTTGGCAAAGCTACAGGATACAAAATTAATATACAGAAATCAATTGCATTTCTATACACTAACAATGAAATAGTAGAAAAAGAAATTAAGGAAACAATCCCATTTACCATCACATCAAAAACAATAAAATACCTAGGACTACCGATGTTAAGGAGGCAAAGGACCTGTACTCTGAAAATTGTAAGCCACTGATGAAAGAAACTGAAGATGACACAAACCGATAGAAAGATAATACCGTTTTCTTGGACTGGAAGACTCAATATGGTTAAAATGGCCATACTACCCAAGGCAATATACAGATTCAGAGTAATCCCTATCAAATTGCTAATGACATTTTTCACAGAACTGGGACAAAAATTTTAAAAATTTGTATGGAAACACAAAAGACCCCGAATAGCCACAACAATCTTGAGAAAGAAGAACAGAGCTGGAGGAATCACACTCTCTGACTTCAGACTATACCACAAAGCTACAATAATCACAGCAGTATGGTACTGACTCAGATTTTTAAGAAATTCTTCTCACTGCTCGGTAGAGAATAGAGTACTGTGAGGCAGGAATATGAAGACAGGAAACTTGGCTATTTCAGTAGTTCACATCAGAGATGAAAGTGGCCTAGACTAGAGAGGTAGGAGTACAGTTGGAGAAAAAGAGGCAGATTTCGGTATATGTTTCTGAAACTGGAATAGATTTACAAATAAACTGAATAAAAAAGAGTGAAGGAATGAGGAATAATGTCTGTATTTTTATCTTAGCGGCTGGAAGAATAATGCTTCAGTTTATTGAAATGAAGAAGATTTAAGCAGGCATACATTGGGGTGGTAGGAATAGAATTAGAAAATGAAAGTTCTGCTTTGGCCATGTGAGATGTCTATCATATACACCCATTTGGAAATGTTCAGCAAGCACCTAGATTAGAAACAGGAATTCTGGGGAGTTCCTCTTACTCTTTCTCTGGCTTCACAGAAGACTGAAGATAAAGAAAACAGCAAGAGGAAAAAAGAGTTTATAGGATACACAATTTGAGTATTTTGTAACATCTAAAGCAGTGAGACGAGCCATTGTACTCTTCAAGAAATCATTTCACTTATAAAATCTGAAGAATCATCTTTGCTGAGGATAATGACACAGAAAGAAAGTAAGCTTTAAGGTCAATGAGATTCATGTCAAGGGAGTTAAGCCATATCATATAGCTTCTATTTCCTAAATCTTGTAAGATTACAGGGCAGGACTGAGTAAAAAGAGATCAGAGCTCCCAGCAGGATACAATTTACAAGTTCTTCTGAAAATTCCACCTTACTTGAACGGAACCCGCTGCACACCCAACGTAACACAAAAATATCTTCTAACTATATGTAAAATAATGACTGGTCTCCTTGCTGTGTGACAGAAGTTTCCACAGAAACTTTCAGAAACAATTGCTTTAGATTTGTATGATTATTGACAAAAAAGAAATGGACTTAGATTAAAATGAGAGATAGATTCTGGGTAATCTGATTTCATCTAATTGCATTTTAGCATAACAAGTTTTCTTAATCAAATGGCTACTATGAGGGTAAATATCAAAATGAGGGAAAGAAATAAGCAACACTGTCTGCTTTTGTAAATTCTACTCTTAAATACACACCAGCAACATTGTAAAAGACATGATTTTTTGGAAAGATGAAAAATAAAGTGTATTGGGCAGCTACTGAATATCAAGTGTTTTGCATATAGTATCTTATTTATTCCTCATAATAATCCCTCCAGATAAGTTTTATTATCCTTATTCTTATAGAGAAAGAAACCAAGTTTCAAAAATGTAAAGCAACTTACTCAAGATCAGAGATAGTAAGAACACAGAGCCAGGACTAGAATCAGGCAGAGCTGAACACAAAATGTGTGCTTTCCTCAGACTCTTAAAAGGGGCCATGACCTATAACAGTCCAGGAAACTCAGGTCTACAGTCTCTTTAACCTTTTTGATCCCTTGACTGATAAACTAGGCTGAAAACAAGGCTGCTAAATAAACACCTAAAAAGAGAGTGTCAGACACACAAAATAAAAAGTTGAGTTCTGCCCAGAACATACCAGGTATTGATATGCCCAACGAATCAAATTAATCAAAGAACCTAAAAAGAAGTAAGTAAAAATAAAAACTCAGGTCACATGCTGAGCCAAGACAGAGATAAGCCAATGGTTCATTTCAAGGAGTAATTTTTAAATTATCTATTCTTTTAAGAATAAAAGTAAAAATGCCAAGACATGTCTTACCTCATCACAAAATGTCGTAACAATTACTACAAAAAACTGAACTGTAATGCCAATGTGATTGCTACAGTTGACCAACTCTGCTAACCTAATGTATAACTGAAGTAGTCAAAAGAAAAATGGAAGTAATCTCAGTTACTGAATGCTACACTCGTTCCCTAATAGCTGACACATTAGCAGTCCCAGCACAACTCAAGCATGCACACACAGAAACACAGGACACACTAAATTTAATAATGAGTAGAAATAAAGAACAAAAATAGCAGAAACAAATCTAGGAAGAATAAGGAAGGTTAAAATGCCTAAACAATCTAGGCATACTGGAAACCAATTTTCCAAAATCAAGGTATTGGCTTTCATCTTTGGTAACATTTGATAGTTTCTAGTCAAAAGTACCAGGGAAAAGCTCAGCTGTGAACACAAGATATGCTTTAAAATGACTGTTAAATGAAATCACACCATAAAATACTCTCCTCCAAAGATAACGTCCAAGGAACTACCATAGGGGAAAACAAATCATTTTCCAACATAAATGCAGTGTTTCTAAATTAGCAGATAAACTATAATGCAAACCACTCTATTTAACAGATAAAAGGTTTAAGTATTTCTTTAGTCATCACTAAGTTTTGGTTAGACAAACCCCAAATGTAAATATTGAAAGTAATTTATAAGAAATCCATCTTTTAAATGGCTTATAATAATCAAGTTTGGTGTTTTTTCTATTTTGTTTCTTGCTGTTCTCTATTTAGATTTAATAATATAGTATTGGAAAAACTTCCCGTATATGCCTCTAAACATTCCATGTAATGTTACAGCATAGATCTTGCATTTTGAAACTTTCTGAACTACAGATGCATAAAAGCGTATCTTTAGCATTCCATCTTCCTATAACTACTGAATGACTCTTCTAGTGAAAACCCATCAACCTCTTACTAGGAAAGCCAAGATGGAAAACAGCCTGGTGCTTAAAAGAAAGCACAGTTCAAAGCTGTTATGTCCTCTTGTTCTCTTAGTTCACAGATTAAATCAGAAATCAACTGGCAATGTTACATATAATATACTATCCTGTCATTTAGCAGATGACAGCTGAAGACACGGATCATTTTTGTTTCTTAAAGTATATACTTTGTTTTCTCCTGTTTGCAACTCTTCCCTAAGCTAGCTCCGATTTGTTTTCTTTTAAGATTTTCCACCTCCATCTTGCCAAAACAGGACTTGAAATATAAATGGAAAAAAGGGAGAGAACCATTTCTGATGGTTATGGTGAAGCCAAAAAGAAAGAATTTTTCACTGTCACTGTTTGGACTGGCTCATCTTACATTTACTTATTACTGAGTCCTGAGGCTTGAATATTCTGTTTAAGGCACATTAGAGACAAAGCAGTCTCTTGCCAAAAGGCTTTTCCCAGTGTTCACACTGGGAAAAATGGTTTTAAACGGCCCAAAGTGAGTTGCAACCCACAGGAAAAAGTCTAAAAGTCTATAGTCTTCATTTTAGCTCTATGGCCACTTAACAAAGCCCTTTTCTTCTTCCGGAAAGAGAGACTGGACACATTCAAAGGCCTGGGTTCCCAGTGGGAACCCATACATAGTCTTCCCTGGATACACGGACCTCTTCTGAATTGTTTTCAAAATCCTAGGCACTCAACTGAGGAGCAACTGCACAGCTTTCATCCAGCCTACACAGGTTCTCACCAGCACGACAGTCTAAGAGCCACTGCGCCAACATCTCCTCTAGTCCTTTCACCAGGAAGCCATGAGATGGAAGGCAAAGCACAAGGCCTTGAAACCTAACAGTCTCAGGACCTAGAGCAAGCTGTTTCTACTCTGTGGGCTTCCGTTTCCTGTCTATGAAAATGTATATAAAAATATCTACTTCTCAGGGAGTTGATGAAGAGAAAATAATTGGGACACTGATCAAAAATGTCTAATTCATTAGCTATCTGTATTAAGCAAGAAGACAAAAATCATTAAGGAAACTTCTTATGTGCCAATTTGACAATTAAGGCTCCAAGACACTGAGAAACTGCCCCTGGTCAAACAGAAGGAGCGTCAAGGCAGAGGCTCCACTCTGCACTGCCCACGCCTCTCACAACACCACAGGCCACATTCAACATACAGTGCAAACCTGAGCCCTGCAATAGCAGAAATGGTGCTCAGACTTGGGTCCAACAAAGGGAAAATAAAGCCAAAATGATATCCTATGGTGACATCAATCTTCAGAAACAAAGATATTTAAAATGACCAAGTGACCCTTTTGGGGTCTACACACTTACCAGACCTTAAGAAAGCTGGTGGAGAAGAGACGACTGCATCAGGTGAGCTGGCCATTTCAAACTGTTGACTCTAATCATAAGCGTCGCAGGCTAAACTATAGCAATTTTCAAAACTGTTTAGTGAAGGTTAGAAGCAATCAGCATTAGATTAATTAAAAGCAGTGTGAGCAGTTATTAACATGATGCAGTATGCAACAAAGACAATAATTGAGGATCCTTATAATTTTATTTTCTCTTTTATGACTTGAGAATTTGATTTTCTTTGCTTTGATAAATTACATTTGCTTACATGGATGAGGCAGGAAATACATAATAGCCATTTACTAAACATTACATAAAAGTAGCCTCCTTTGTTGAGCAGGGAAGTGATTATGCTACTATGTAACAATGCTCAGAACTTTGCAGTGGCGTCTATATCAGAGTCAGGTTAGTCCAAGTTTCAAACAAAACTCAGTTCTTCTAAAAGTAACAAACAGAATCAGGGTGATTGCCTTGAATGACACAGGAAGTCAACAATTCACTCAAGGAACTTTATGGTCTACACTTCATAGTTACCAGAAGAATCTGAAACTTCAACTAATTGGAGGGATGACTTCAAATGGTATCTCCTTCACTGCTGTGATGCTCCAAAACAAAGGAATTAGTCTAACATTTACACTATGTGCTCAACTAGTTTGTACATGAAACTGGATTTAAGTTACTACATTCAACAACAGTTGAATGTTAATAGTTAAATAAAATTTGAATTCTTTTCTCAGTTAAGAAAGAGAAGGTAGGTTTTCAAAGCTTACTGTTATGACATGCAGTTCAGAGGAAATAAGAACGAAGAGGAAAATAAACTCTGTATGTTTATTAAAGGAAAAGAGAAATGCTTTAAAATTTTATGTTGAGGGTAGAGCTCAGTTCCCTGTAAGAAAACTCCAGTTACTCTCTTTGACCAGATGTTATTAACCTAATAACACTTTTTATAGCCCAGATAGACTCATAGTGGTCAGCTCAATACTTCAATATGACACAAAACGTTTGAGAAACAAAAACGTGACTATTCTAAGTAAATGTATTGACTCCAAAGTATACTAAAGACTAATTTTTGAAAAATTCTCTCATACTTAAGTGGTAGTTTTGGTTTAACCCTAAGTAAATAAGTGCACAACTTTTTCAAGGTTTAAAAAGAATGAAATAAACAACAAAGTTAGGGTGAATTTCTCCTGTATGATTTATGAAATTAGACACTTTCTTCAAATTAAAAACAAAACATCGTGCACAACAAACAACTAAGAACGTCATAAATGGGAAAACCCGAAATATAACAGGAAATAATCGAGGAAAAAACAAACAAAAAGGCCAAAATATAATGGTAAATAGCTGACTTTCAATGCAAATGCAGTTAGTTTTCCTACGGTTACGCGTTTCATTGTTCTTAGATTATCAACTTTGACATTAGCATCTCCCACCACTAATTTATATAGTAACATCAATCTTCTAAAAGGAAAGATTGTTAGTTGAAGACTTGTCATTTCCCATCTTTCCTGTTTATAGGGACACTTTAAGTTCAAGATTACGTCCAGCCAGCCAGGAATAAGGGAAGTTTCAATCCTGGCTCTCAGATGAGTTATCAGGCACAAGTGCTAACTTCCAAGTCGTGACTTTGCAATTTTAACAAGTCAGCTCAGGACACTTGAACCGTTTGTTGTAACTGCCTGCGCAGCGTATTCTGACCCACGTGGCCTTGGGTTTGAGAGCCACAACTGGGAACTATGCGGCCCGGGGCCACTTGCCCAGGAAAGGGGCCCACTTCCTTCTGAGCCCTAACTACGCTCAACATGACCTCCTTCGTGGCCTGAGGCCACGTCCCCATCATTTTCTGCCACATAGATAACTGGCTAGAGCTCAGAACTTGTGAGTAATGTGAATGGGAGATATGACACAAGGTAATGAGCTGCCGCCGGTTTTCTAGGACCAGAAAATAGTCATATTCAAGAATGACTTTCGGGGAGGAATATACGTAGGGAGAACACTCCAGGCCGCCGCCTGATTTCTAAGACAGAAGCCTCCAGGCGAAGTCGGCACCACCACTTACTTTCCGAGGGGGAACACACACGAAGTAGAGTTGAGGGAACATAACGGAGTAAAGGTGGGCCAACCACCTAATTTCTAGACATGGGGCGGAGACATCAAAAGGAAGGCAGGGACCACCGCTTGCTTTCCAAGGGTAAACACGCGAGCACACGTTCTTTCCAGGACACCCGTCTGCCTCCCGCCCAAGGCGCCTGCGGGGTAGCACCGCCCACGGTGCGGGGGAAGGGGTGGCGCCCCAGCCAGTCAAACCTGAGCGCTTGGTCCGGGCTCTCCGCTCCAAGACCTTCCAGTTTACTTCGGCCACGAGCCCCGCCATCGCGCTCGGGCCGCCGCCTCGGCCACCACCCCCGGGGCCGCCTGTCAACTCCGCCCAGCCGGCCCCGCCCCCCCCCCGCGCGACACTGTCGGGAGGCGCGCCGGCCGGAAGTGAGCGCGAGGGCGAGCTTCAGCCCAGCTCCGCGGCCTCCGAGCGTCAGAGGGGCGGCCCTCGGGGAGAGGGCGAGGGGACCTGGCTACCGATCGTACGGGCGTCGGGCTGCGCCCTTGCTCTCGAGGCCGGCGTCACGGTGCTTTCCGGCTGCCGTCAAGCGCGGCAGTGGGCCGGCGGGCGGGGGCCGAGAGGCTGCCATGGCGGCGGCGGGCCGGCTGCCGGGCTCCTCCTGGGTGTTGCTGGCGCTGCTGCTCTGGGGGCTCGCGCTGCTGGGAGTCGGGCCGGCCCCGGCGCGGGCGCTGCACAACGTCACGGCCGAGCTCTTTGGGGCCGAGGCCTGGGGCACCCTGGCGGCCTTCGGAGACCTCAACTCTGACAAGCAGACGGACCTCTTCGTCCTGCGGGAAAGTCAGTGCTTGCCCGGCCCTCCCTCTGTCCGCGTGCCCCTCTCGCTGTTCCCCACACCCTGTGCCTGGACGGCCAGTCCTCTTGCATTTCCCGGCCTTTCTGTCTCAGCCTTGTCTCTCTCCCTTATCTCCAGCATCTTTTGACAGCTTGCCGGTATTCTCCATCTTTTCTGAACCCAGGTCCTGGCCCGGCCGCTCCACAGTTTGATTCACCCCTACAAGCCCTGGAAGCTCCCCGGTTGTTGTGTTTCCTGAGAAGTCCGCGGCCTTCACTCACGCACCCCGTCCTCTTCATGGAATCACCTGCCTTCCGAAGTCCTTCCTGATTCCCCGTAGTCTTTATAGTTTGCGCCTTTTCCCTCTCAAGTCCCCTTCATTACTGTCTGTTTTACTTTCTCCAGCCTCCCACTTTGATGAACTGGAAAAGGTGCAACTGACAATTTCCTCTTATAGGGGATTTCTCCCTGCCTCACTGACCTAATTCACACGCCTCTCCCTCTGTCAGCGTCCCAGGCTTCTTGAAAACTACTGTAGTAGCCCTCCCAAGGCCCTAAACACTCCACAGCTCAAACAAGCATTTTGCAGGGACCAGTAGTAAACCCAGCGTCTCCTTGGGAAAAGATTCTCAAACTGCAGGTTTTTCTCTCTTCTGAGCTGCCTAGTCTTTGCAAAAAAACTTGCTTGCTTTGGTCACCATCCTTCTATTTCAAATCTCTTCTTTCTTTGCCAGCTTGAGATTCTTGGGAGTTCTTTGTTTTAATCATCACTAAACAAACTTTTTTGTAGGTCGTGATGCTGACAATTGGCATTAGACCGTCTTAGTGTTTGTTCTTGAATACCCACAAAGCAGGTACTATTTAAGGTCAAGGCTGTGAAGGAAGGAAGTGAAGCTCTTACGCAGAATTTGACTGACAAGATCTTGTCCTGGATTTCTTGGGGCCCTTGCCAGGACCTGAGAGGCTCTTGTGGACCCTGGATATTTTCCTTTCTCTGTATGACTGTCTATTGCAAGGAGGGTACATACTGTCTAACCTGTAGCTACGCTGTCCAAACTGGGAACAGAGACTCTCCCCTTAACTTTAAAGATGCCTTGTGTTTGATTAAACAATTTGAAAAGTCTGTTCCAATGAGTGCTCATTGAGCTCCAAAAACACATCAACCTGGGAGATGGTTCTGTCAGAGCCACAAAAGGGTGGTCTTGGAGGAGTCAGCGTTTTCTGCTTTAATACAAAAAAATCATGTCCTTGTTACTAGTCAGATAACTACAAATTGGAGTTCCCTGTGCCCTTGGTGTGATGCAGCTGTGTGATGAACTGAAGCGATTTATAAAGGGCTGAGTTGTCAGTTTGGGGGAAAAAAGTCTTGACATATACTATAGTTATAAAGCATGTTCTTTTTGTGCTTCTTTTAAGTCAGTCTACCTGACTCTTGGCAGAAGCCATTGGCCCCAGTTTGTCTTGCGCAACTATGTTTTCCCATGTTCATCTTTACAGTTTCTCTGCTGCTTTGAATATTGAGTTTGTGATACACTATTAGGAATCCCCATCCCATTAGTCTAAAAGGACTGACCTTGAAATAGCTAACGAACTAGAGTGAAATAAAAGTTTTCTTGTTGAGAGCAGTGCCCAGAAAGCTGCTTGTAACCACTTGTAACCATTGGGAAACATTTTTCTAATATGTATTCCCTTCTTTTAGGAAATGATTTAATCGTCTTTTTGGCAGACCAGAACGCACCCTATTTTAAACCCAAAGTAGAAGTATCCTTGAAGTAAGTACAAATGTATTTGTTTCTATACAACCGTCATTAGTATAATAATAGATATACAATAACTAGTTGAATTATCTTTGAAATCAATTTTACTCTAATGTGATGTGATACAGAACCACTAGTCATGAGGTATGAGTAGCAAGTGATTTGTTAGGAAAATCAGTGAGCATACCAAAAGTTCAAAAATGATTTACTTTAAAAAATAAACAATTTTGACTGGATTCAGTTCTCTTCTTTCATTAGCAACCTCCAGTCCCTTGCAATCAGATATGCTTTCTCAAATGTCTTGGGAATTGTCCCTCATCCTGAGTGTTCCTGTGGGAGCGGCTCACTCATAGACTCATCGTGTCAACTGTGTGTTTTGTGGGTGGTGGGAGGGAGAAGTTTGCACTGGGGTCAGTGACCTCTGTTCTAATTTTTTTGTTTATTGACTAATATGTAGTGACTCACAGGTGACTAATAGGTGATTTGGAGGAAATTCAAGTCAAGCTGAATTTTTCAAATGTTCAAATAATAGTTCTATGTGTTTTTTTTTTTTTAATATGATTTGCATTGCATAAAACACACTGATCCTCAGTGAGCCAATACAGTTTTGAAACTACGAGAAGCAAGGATTGATTGCTGATGGGTTCAGTGAGGAAGAGATGAGTCAGCACAGGCTAAAGTGGCAGCTTCTAGAAAGTCATGGAACTTGAGCTTGACCTTAAGATAAGTAAAATTTAAGTGAGGGCTTTCAAGTTTGGGAACACAGTGTTAACAAGAGATGGCAGTAGAAACAGAATGTTGTGAAGAGGAGATGGAGAGATTTGCCTGGCAGAAGTGGAAGGTACACTTTGGAGAGTTATGGACCAGAAAGATGGGATCAAGTCAGACTAGGAACCTTCATAAATATCAGAAAGAATTGAACTAATTCCCGTGAGAAGTGGGGAATGATTGCGAGTCCTTGTTTAAAGGAGAGGTGATGAAAATGGTATTTTAAATTGATTTGATTTACTTGTTAACCCTGTGCAGGAAGAATTGGTATGTAGAAAGATTAGCCATTACTTAGGAAACTGTTTTAAAAATTTAAGATGTCCCCATATGGGCTAATTAATGCATGCTCTGATTCTACAGTATTTAACTTAAACTCATACATATGTAAAAAAAAAAATTGGCCTTCAGTTAGAACATTGATATATGGAGGGAAAGTTATAAATGGATAAACAGGAGTGGATCCCTCTTGAGGAATGTTCTGAGGTAACTGAATGTCAGCATGCTTGGAGTAGGAAGAGAAGTTGATAAATATTACGTACAAGAAATGAATTGCCTAGAAGTGATTTTTCATGGAAGATTAAAAGTTAAGGAATCTATAGGATATTAAGGACTTGGTTCCCTGAATTTGTTTTTTTTTTTTAATCCTCATTTCCTTTTCTTTAATATAATGTTGTTTTATATACTTCTAAAATTTAGGAACTCTTGCATTTTATTTTATTTATTTAGTATGTTTTTCAAAAAAATAACTGTCCTTCACCGTTTTCTTCCCTCATTCCCCTGTTCCCTTCTCAAATGCAACCTCTTTTAATACTTCTGGCTGTTTTCTGGTGTTTATTTCTATATTTTAAAATAAATTTTAACACTAAAATTTCTTGAGTTATCATCTTTATCTCTTGGATTTGTTGTAGTTGTTGTTGTTAGCATAGACAGAGATTTAGCATTTTCAAATGATCTCCATCTCCATATAGTTACATGTTGTATTTTTAGCTAGGTCAGTAATCATTGAATACATTCTAGCCATGCAGATTATGTGTACAATATTTCATTTCTCTAGTTTTTCCTTCCTAGAGTAAATTATTATTTTTTAAAAAATAAATTGCATCATTTTCTTGGTACATATTCTTAATTTCTCCGCAGACATTCCACCATATCTTCCATATACCTTTTGTGCATTTTCCCCCCCAGTGAGTCCTCTGCACTCCTCCCTGATCTGAATTCATTCTCTGGGGCTTCTGCAAAGGTATTATTTGGAGACTCTCCCTTTGTTAGTCTTCGTTTGAGCCCTATTTCTTGCATCCTGTGGCATTTTGTTCTTCGCTTCTTCATTTACTTCACTGGAGTGTATCTTTCAGGAAATTCCTGAGAAAGGGTGCATGAGTATGTCCTTCCATTTCCAAAACCTTTTTCTATTCACTCTTTGATTGGTCTGTAGTCTTCTAGCTTCATGGGTTGCTCTTTTAAAATCCAGTGCTGATTTTTTTTCCCCATAATCCTTCAAATATGACTTATTTTATTTTTAATTTTGGAAGCTAGGATCTCTTTATCGTTTTTCTCTGAAACTTCATAATGTATTTTAGAGTAGATTACTTTTCATTTATTACTCTGGGCATTAGGTGGGCCCCTTCAATCTGGAGGCTTCTATCCTTGAGGACTTTTTGAAATGTTCTTATATTATTTCTTTGATTATTATTATTTTTTATTCTCTATCTCAGGAATTCCTATGAGTTGGTTATTGGACTGCTTGAATCCATCCTTTATTTCTTTACTTTATCTGTGGGTTTTTTTTTTTTTCATTTTGTGTCCCCCCCCACCAGAAGTTTTCTCAGTTTTATCTTAAGCTTTCTATTGAAATTTTTTACGTTAGCTGTCATATTTTTTATCTTTAAGAAGTATTTTTTGTTCTCGTATTGTTTTCTCTTGACATGCTGTTCTTTTTTTTTTTAATGGATATATTTCCTTCTCTTACATCTTCAAGCGTAGCTTTGAAATTTTCTTTTGTTCTCTCCACTCTTTCTGTTTCCTTCAGGTTCTTTATTGCTATGTTTTGGCTTTCTTTAATATTTGTGGTTTTCTCCAAAAGGCAGGTGTCTACTTATTATACAATACTAAGAATAAGGTACTAAAGCACTAATTGTAAACTGCATGGTGGGACTCTTGCCCTAATGATGTGTTCCTGGCAGATGGCATCCTAGGAATTTGGCAGGGACTGGGGCAAGGGCCAAACTGTTCCTTTTATAGGCTATTAACTCCTTGTTTTTAGCTTAAGGCCAAAATCTTACCCTTTCCTGTAACTTAAATTTAATGCCTGAAACTTCCCACAGATAAACTACTTGATTGAACAAGAGGGAGAAAGGACCTTCACTCACAATACAGATTTTTGATTTAACCTGTTTTTAGCCTTGTGCCTCACTTTTGTCTATTTCTGATGACTCCAAATTCTGAGACTTTCAGAGATTCTTCAGGGCATAAAGCTTCTTGATCCTTTTTCTCCAAGCATTTTAGCTTACACAGCTGACCCTGGAACAACATGGGTCTGAACTGCACAGGTACACTTCTACACAGATTTTTTTCACTAAATACATACAGCAGTACTACACCATCTGCAATTGGTTGCACCTGTGAATGCAGAACTGCAGATATGGAGGGCCAGCTCTAACGTTATACGCAGATTTTTACTGCATGATGGGTCAGCACCCCCAGTCCCGTGCATTCTTCATGGATCAACTGTAAGTTTCCATGCCATGCTAAGTCAGTTAGCATCCCTCTATTTGTTATATCCTTTCATCATTTTTTTGTCTTTGATGGTTATACTTTCTAAAAAAATAAAAATTCCACATCATTTTAGTCAGTTCTGTGAAAGAAGAAGAGGTAAATACATGTGGAAATCTGATATCTTTAGAACGTCTACTTCCTATTTTTATAACCATTTGGAAGCTGGGCAGTTTTAGAAATAAAATCTGGTTAAGTACCCATCTAACCCTTTGTAGTATGTTACTCTCTGTTTCAGAGTACTTTTGGCCACCAAATTATGAGTGTATTTGGACAAGTATTACTGACAAGTATGTGCAGTGTGTGTGACTGTACATGCAAACACATGTACACATCAGTGATATACACTGTAGATGCAGCTTACTTAGCAGCACGTGTGGTTGCTGTATCTTTATTTTTAAAGACCAGATATTTTTCATGGGAAAGTTAAAGTATTGTTAGAATTCTTTGAGGAAACTGGCATTACAATGGGCTAACACAACTGAATTTGAATTTCAGCTATTCCATTTAACTAGCTGTTTAATACTGGAAACAGCTTAATCACTCCAAACATTCAGTTTCCTATCTGTTGTCATGGAGATTAAATTAGCAGATAATAGCTATTAAGTACTTCATGTAGTATCTGACACATAGTAAGTAGCTGCATTAAAATAAAGCTATTATTATATTGTTTTTCTTAATCTTATCCTTTTCAGTATTTTCCTCATCTTCACTTTAATTAAAACCTATTTTATATATATTTTTATATTGATACCATTTAGAAAATAATTGTCCATAGACTGGAAACGTACTGTCTTACTATTTGCCCTTAAGTAGAATTAAATATAAATTGAATTTAAGGCCTACTTGTAGGTTGGGTCACTCAGACAACATTATGACAAAACTCCAGAATGTTTTGTTAAGTTTTCAAGTTTAATATAAATAATTTTAAAATTGTTCTATTATTAAAAATGTAAAATTCGGTATATATGTTTTGATAGTGTATTGCCAGGATTGGTTAAAAAAAGAACTTATTTTTCATTGTGAATCTTGAAAGGCTTTTAGAAATATAATGATTATTTAGTCTTCACTGTAGATTTCAAATCTGCATTAAAATCCAAAATTAAGTATTTCATAAATGATATCTTTTAATGTATAAAATGACAGTGATATGCCTCACTGCTTTAGCAGTTGATAATGAACCTCCATTTGTTATAAACACCATCATATGTCCTGATCTCTTTAAGAAAAAAACTAGGTAAAAAGACTAAGCTAGTGCTTAAATGTAAAACTGAGCTTCTTCCTAGTAAAGATTTCATATTTTTCTTGTTTCCTGAGACTCTCTGCATTCATCCTGAATTCTTTAGTAGACGAAAAAGGCCTACATACGTGAAGAATTATAAGATATCAAAGAAAAGAATGAAATTAACCAGTTCTGTGAGAAATAGACTCATAGACATAGAATACAGACTTGTGGTTGCCAAGGGGGTGGGGGGGTGGGAAGAGATAGGCTGGGATTTCAAAATTGTAGAATAGATAAACAAGATTATGCTGTATAGCACAGGGAAATAAATACAAGATCTTATGGTAGCTCACAAAGAAAGGCATGTGACAATGAATATGTATATGTTCATGTATAATTGAAAAATTGTGCTCTACACTGGAATTTGACACAACATTGTAAAATGATTATAAATCAATAAAAATGTTAAAAAAAGAAATTAATCAGTTCTGTGAATGTTTAAATTTTGCATTGAAAATATTTTTGTACGGTACAAATATAGAGGCCACTTTTCTTTTATAACTCTGTTGCTTCTTAAGATGTTTGTTTCTTTCAGGAATCACAGTACATTGATAACAAGCGTAGTCCCGGGGGATTATGATGGAGATTCACAAATGGATGTCCTTCTGACATATCTTCCCAAAAATCATGCCAGCGGTGAATTAGGAGCTGTTATCTGCTGGGGACAAAATCAAACATTAGGTGAATTTGCTTTAAGAGTTCTTAATATTTAATACTGGATATTAAAGGAAAAATGTGCCTGATATTCTTGAAAAGTCTATTTTCTGATTTTTCTTTTTCCACCTGGAAGTGGTCTGGGGTCAGTTCTAGACACAAAGTCTACACTTGTTAGCTTAAGGAAGAGGGAGATTTATTAAACGGTTTTTATGACTTATAGAGTTACTGGGATAGCTAAAGAATAGACACTAGGTTGAACTTTCAGGAACAGTCTTCAAAGCCTTCAAAGAAGCTACTGCTTTTTTACTATCAGAAAGTGGCCAGTTGCACAACAGCTGCTAAAATGACTCTTGCTCACCAGCAGAATGGGTGCCCTGTACCCTGCCTCTTGATGCTCACAATTCAGTGATCAGACATTGAGACAGAAATGGCAGAAACACGGCCTTCACCTCATTCCTGCCTTCCAAAACTCATAGTGTATCTGATTGGCAAGACTTGCATTTCATTTAGAATCTCGATGCAAGTATATCTGGGAAATGCTATTTTTGGTTTCTAGTCTCTCCAGTATAGGAAAGCACAAAAAGATAAAAGATTGAGAGTCAGTCTGCCATATCCACCCACAAATCTTCAAGTCTTCTTTGAAAAGCCAATTAATTGTACTTAAATGGACAGCCTCGTTCATGGAGCCAGATTTCAAGGGCAGGTGAAGGGGAGGAGGACGTGGACATTTTAGAGTCAAGTAGTTTTGCATATCTTGGCTTCTTGACACCAAAACCTTGTCAACTGCTGTAGTGCTAAATTGTATTTAAAGAAGACTTATCTAAGATATTTTCAGCTTGAAGCCTCAAAAGGGAGTTACTGTAATGATGGTCTTCACTGTACCAATATTTTATCTTTACGTATTTGATGTTCATTTAAGTTATAGTGTCTCACTAATGGTAATAGTTGAAATTAATTAGAGATGAATTTTGAAAAGAATATTTTCCCCTAAGTACAGATATCAAAAATAATATAAAGTGCCTGTTCATTTATATATTTTCTTCTTTTAAAGATCCTAGCAATATGACTGTACTCAATAGGACTTTTCAAGATGAACCACTAATTATGGAGTAAGTATGTGCTTGCTTCTCTTTGAATGATTTCAAACTTACAAACATAAAATAAAATTTCTCACATAAGAAACTACTTTGTTAAGTAGTATTGACTCTAATTCATTCTCGCTTGGAAGCTGATGGGAGCCTGTACTCTTGACTATATGATATTTATTTGTCGTGATAGAAGATAGAGAAAAATGAAATTCGTTATTTTGGAAAAAGGAAGAAATTTGTGTTTTGGGTTTTTTTTCAGTAGCTTTAAATGTATCCATTATGGATCTGTGTTGGTTCTAGCTATGTCGTTACTTAACTGAGATAACTGGGTTAAGACTGTTGGTACTTGGCTGACAGATATAAAGGGTATAGGATTTCCTCCAGGGACTTAGAAAGATTTCTATATTAAGGAGAAACTTTGCCCTTTTTTACAACTCTTCCTTAGTGTTATCATTTATCTCCTCAAAATAGACTCATGTATCAGAATACAGTGACTCCAAATTCCTGTCAGAATGACCTAGATACCATTTTGGAGACTAAACAACGTACAGCCACATTCTTGTTTCCACTGCTGCCATTTGTAGAGTTATTAAAATCATAGTTATACATCAGTAGGTCAGTACTATTAGAAGTCTGAACTCTGAATCCATGGGTTAATATTTTTAAAGGTGCTCAGCTTGATTTCTTTCATAATTGGTTATTTTTTCATTGTTGTTACAATATTCGGTGGTGGTTATAAATTTTTATACCAGCTAGGAATTACTTTTGTGGGTTATTTCTCCTAACCCCATCTAACTGAATAAGGAGGGTCATGATTGTGAAATAAGGGTCTCGTAATCATTCAGAAGTAAGCTGGGCTATGCAGACGTTACAGACAGTACCAAAATTTCACAACAAAAGTTTCTTGCTCATAAACAACATGTCTACTGTGGGTCAGTGATAGGCTCTGCTCGTTGTCATCACTCAGAGTGTCTTAGAGGCCCCATCATCTGTGTAACTGTGATGCAGGAAAAACAAATGTGGGGCATGAGGAGGGCCATGTCCCAGGTCTTGGTTGAGCCCCTGGAATGTGCCCCGCCATGTGTGGGTCCTTGGCTTCGCACAGGAAAGAATTCAAATGCGAGCCACCATTGAGTAAGGGTAGATTTATTTAGAGAGATACACACTGCATAGAGTGTAAGGGAAGAGAAGGGCAAGGAAAGAGGTATGGGAATTGGGTGCTCAGGTTAAAGTAAAAGTAGGTACACACTCCAAAGACAGAGTGCGGGCTCCAAAGAGGAGGGAGGGGAAAAGGCTGCTAGGTGTGGTGTTGCCAGTTTTTGTGGGCTTGGTAGCTTCACACACCTACAAGTGGGACCATTCCAACTGCCCTGGGGAAGGGGCTGGGATTCCCAGGAATTGGGCCACCAGCCATTCTTTGGCCTTTTGCAGTTAGCCTGGGGGCTGTCATGGCGCCTGTGGGCATGTTGTTTATCTCCCTGTTACAAAGAGCATATAATGAAGCTCAAGGTCTACTAGAAGTCAAACCTCCCACCAGCTTAATCCTCAAGGCCAACTGGGAGTTGAATCTTCCACCATTTTGGTGTTAAATTGCTGTCATTCCTTGAGTGGCTGTGCCCTGCCCTCTTCCATCCTGTCTCAACTGGACCATCTGAAACACGTTCTTCTCATTGTGAAGAGGGCTAGAAGGTCCAGAAACAAAAATTAAACGCTTTGGCCTCAAAGAGACACACGTAACTTCTGACATTCTGTTGACTATAGCAGATACTGTTGTGTATCTACCACACGTCCCCAAAGTTTGTTTGTTTTTTTAAACTAAATTAAAAGTGAGAATTTAATAGAATAGCTGCTTAATGTTTTTAATATTTTCTTTTCAGCTTCAATGGTGATTTAATTCCTGATATATTTGGTATCACAAATGAATCCAACCAGCCACAGATACTGTTAGGAGGGTGAGTAAAAATGATTATAACCGTGTAACTTATTGTACATATTGCTGCTGGAGGGACTGTATATCTATGTGAACTGATTGCTTTAACTACTGGGGAAAAAAACCCAGCTCATTGGAAATCCTTATCCATTTTTAAAAAGACTTTTAAAAGGGCATTTGGTTAACACATAAGGTTTCTCAAACAGTTTGTATTTGATCTGCAACTGGTTTCTGCATAGAGACAGCTTAATCCTTTTGTCCCTCTGGAAATGAGAGATAACAAACTTTACAAGTTTCCATTTAAATTTAAATGGTAGCTCATTAGATGTTTTTTTAGAAATGGAAAGATTTCATTTAAATAGTATTGGTAGCTACAGTCTTGATTGGATTCTCCACCTTAGTCATGTTAACTGCCAGACATTTATTGATAAGCCTTGTTCCTTCTTTCTTTTATTTGTTTAGTGAGCAATTAATAATTGCCTAAAAATGTAAGTACTCCTTCTCTAAGCTCTGGAAACTTTTCCATGTGTACTCTATCCTTGGCCAATATGTGTGCTAGAACTGTTATTATCCAAAAATGCCATTCTTAGGGAAAACTGCCTGGAATCTTACAATTCAAAAATCTCCATCATAATTTCTTTATATTTGAATAGAACTGCCCTCCTAACACAAGAACTCATGATAGCAAGATTCCTTTCAAGAGATGCCGTCAACTTGGCTAATTTTTTCTCTATTTGATACGGTAAACTTTTAGTTCAAGGGTACAGGACACATTTATTTACTTTTTACTTTCCAGCAAGTGCAGAGAACCACCTTTATCAATCTGTCTTCCATGGTACTATAAATCTAATGAATTTTCCTTCTGTGTTTTGAAGAAGTAGTGTATTTTTATGCTTAGTTTCTGAAATGGGATTCACAGGCAAAGATGAAAAATTGTCAAACATTAAGCTATTCTGAGCAGAAACTGTCACATTTCCTATCACTTTCTCTTAAAGTTTTCGATAAAGAACATGAGTGTTTTTATGCTAGTCATAGTGACCTTTGAAAGACTTACTATCTTTCATCTTTAATGATAGTCTTTAAATGAGAAACCTATTTTTCCCTCAACTTTGAAAAATGTCTGCAAGAGAAAAACATTTGCTTTGCCTTTGTGAACAAGTCTAGAAGGAACTGAGTGTGGGTGGAGTCAGAGGAAAGCACAGGCCACTCCTACCACAACAAGCCCTGCTTGTTTACCTTGGGCTGGGACTGTTCTGGCCCTGTCCTTTCCTTTCCTCTCCTCAAAGGTAGACTAAGAATGTGATTGTGATTAGGATTGCAGTGGTTACTTCTGGCCTGGTTTATTTCATTTTCCTGACCTCCATTTTAGTGAAAGAAATACTTGGAATGTCTTCAGTGTGATGTGGTTTGACCTTTAGAAATATAAACTTATGAAATAGCTATTGAGCATAATTGGAAAAGTAAAATTTCCAATATCTTTATGGATTTCCTACTTAACCTACAAGAAAACTATTTAGAATGTCATGTGATAATGCCATAGTTTATTTGTTCTCAATTCTGTGTTAGATTTTTTTCTCTGATGCTTCTTGAAAACTATAGCTTTTAAAACTTATTCTGCCTAAAGATACATTCACTTTCATTTTCTATACATTATACTCCGGTATACTTCAGTTTACTGTAGTAATAACCCTGTTGTTTTATGGTATTTCTCATTTAAACCTAAGTTACAAATTAAACAATAGTGGCTAACCATATTATAGGTAACAAGTTTATGTCCAAGATTGCCCTGACCAATTTTTAAAATGAAGTTATATCCATTGACTGAAAAGAATTTCTGTCAGGAGCTCTGTTAGGATGACTGTAACATATCAGTATCATGATTCTGACAACAAAAGGCTGAATATGTCCCTATGAGAGCAAGCATTAATATGTTACTAAAATGAGAAAAATATATTTAGCCATATCAGTTTTATAATTTACAGACATATTTACGGTGCATAAGTGGAAAAACCATCAGCATTGACACTTTGGACTCTTCACATGACGTCTGATTGGCAGCGCAATCTTCTCAATCAAGAAATCTAACCTACTTTTTGCAACTTAAATACTGTGCTTTATAGATATGCCAGACCCAAGATTATCTTAAATTTGATTAAATTTGGCTAGCACCTTAATTTTATGGGAAATTTCGCAATGATCTTTAAATAGAGTGCTAAATGCTCCCATGGGATTTTGCTGGAAAGCCCATGGCTGTCACTGACTCAGCGCAGGCATGGAAACAGGAGATTGCCCTCAGGAAAAACTAGCATGATCAGTTTGGCTGGAGTAAGGGTGCAGATGCTCAGCCTAAGCCTGCAACAGTAATAGGTAGAAGAACCCCTTTTAATTGATACAGTGGGGGTTATCTGACAGGGACAGGACAGATGCTAAATCTGCTGAGGTGTGGGAGGTAATTGAAGTGTGTTAAATGTTTAAAGGTGAGGCTTCAGTTTGTGCCTCTACCTCACTTTATAATGACTTGAAATAATGTAATAATGTGCCACATTGCTTAGAAATAACACCTAGCTATTAAGTGTTAGAGCAGCTTTGGCGGTGATGTGAGGTTATCGTTAACGAGCATTTTCTATAAAAGGTTATCTGAAACTGATACTGCATAAGTGTTCAGAATATTGTTTTCAGTCTTGAAGTGAAAACACTTGTTCCTATAATTTTAATCAAAGCCAAATGTAATGCTGGTTTGTTCAAATTTTGTACGATTCATATACTGAGTTCAAACACATTTTCTCGGTCAGGCCCAAGTTGTGTACTGGGAATATTAATATAGGTATGTGGCAGACAAATACCTTTGCCATTCTCTGTTTACTTCACAAGTGATTGCATGGATATTCTGAATATAATATTAATGGCACTGAAAGCAGTCATTTTAACTGTTACTTCTGTGGGTGGATATTTTTCCTCCATTACCAGAAAAAAATGTATCTTCTATTTAAATATAGTTATTTACTCTCAGTCTAGAAGGGATATATCCCTATTTTCCCATGTAACCTTCTGTTTTTTCACATTATAACCAATGATTGATTTATTAAATTACCCTTCATTTTTACTGCTGATTTTGCTTATTTGGTGGTGCATTACAGAAAATATTGCAAATATTTATCTTAATGAAATAATATACTATTACATGTGTTGTTTAGAAAAATATGAAAATTATGAGATTTATAACACAAAAGAAAATCAGATAATCATCAAGGCACCTTATAACTTGACAATCGGCATTAGTGCTCATAATCTTAACAGAAAAAGGTGGCTTTGAGATGATTCACATTTTCTGAGAATTCCCCTAGCAACCCCCTCCCTTTCTCACCTTATACACCATTTGTATTTTGAATGTTATTTAAAGGAATCTATTATGACTTGAGAAATAAGGTTTTTTTAACTGGTATTTCCATAGAAATAATGTATCAGATTTCTAACTTTCCTCTGTTCCTAAAGAAACTTGCTATTAGATATAAATTCATTTATTCACCTGTTGTTTCTCACCTAAGCCTTTTTCTTTTCAAAATTAAGCCACAGAAATGATGAAAAGTGTTAGATGACTTACAGTTATATATGCTGTGATTATTTCAAGTGGCATGTTACTCAAGGATCCATAATTTTATTTCCTGGAATCTCATTGGAAGCTTTTGAGGGGTCAATTAAATGACCCCCAATTCCCTGGTGATTTATCATACTGCTTTGTTTTATATTCTGGTTGGCAGTGTTGTAAGTGAATTTTTTATTGCTTCTAAGTGAATTTAAGACGTTATTTGCAAAATTTGCTCACTTTGCTTTTAGTTAAATCTTACCATTTTTAAATATGTATTCTAGTAGTACCCATTCAGAAAGATTTCAGCTTCTTTTGAGAAAAGCATAGTTTTATAGTTTCTGTGCAAATAAATTTGAGAATAATATTTTACAATGAATACTGATGATATTTAAACATGTTTTGAATTCACCATATTTCTATTAGCATATATCAAAATTTTGTTTCTTTCTTTGAGGGAAAACCATTTTGTTTTATTTCATTACTATTTGCATGTGTATTGAAAAAGTCCATTTTAAAACAAGCATAGCATACCACTGAACTATACACTTAAAAATGGTTCAGATGGTACATTTTATGTTACTTATATTTTACCACAATAAAAAAATTCAGAAAAACAAAGAAGCACAGTTAGAAAAGATATGTATGGAGCAGACTTTGAGTAAGATTGGTATATATTATCATTCCAATTTAGAGTAAAATGAATCCAAATAATTTCTGAAAATACATGATTAGTCCCCTTTCATTAGATTACTATTGCATTTTTTTAAGTGTGGATGCTGTTGAAAACGCCCTACAAATACTTGATTTTTAACCGTCTGGAGGTGAGGCTCTGAGCTGCAGTTCCCGAGTCAGTGTGGGGGCCGTGTGTCTCCTCAGTTTGCTGCTCCTCTGCTCCGCTTACCTGCCCCCAGGCCAGCACTGCTGGGGATGTCGCTCAGGTCACTGTGTATCCCCTCTGGAGGTAGGAATGTTTGGACAAAGTAAGGCTAAGCCTGAAAGAAATCTCCACATTTTCTCTTATGAGCAGAAGATGTTCTTTCCGAGAGGTCCTTAAGATTCATCTGGTTCATCCCACATCTTTGAATTTGAGTAGAGGCCCAAGAGTGAGTGACTGCCCCATCAGGTGTTTACCAGGCAGCTTTCCTCTCCAGCAGGGATTCTTTCTCACTCTTCTCCCGCCTGTATCCTGCTCCTTACTGTGCCCCTCCACGAGAGATGTGCCCACAGGGTCGCACAGCCTCTCACCCTCTGTGAGGCTCAGGGTTGGACAGGGAAGGATGAGAAGAAAGAGAATCTTAAACGAACCTATTTGCCTTTTTACATATCCGCTTAGCAACTCGGGTTGGCAGTCACTATCAGTTGTGTCATATTTTTCTCACAACAGATAGCTATGCAGCTAAAGAGGCTCTAACCCGAGGAGGTGGCTTACCGAGGCCAATTCAGAGGTGAAGTGAACACGTTAAGCTCGCAACGTATTAAAAAAATGGTAGAACTGGGATTTGTTTCTTGATCTTCCGAGTTCTAAAGCCTGTGCTCTTGCCTTCAGCTCCGTGCAGCCATTACCATTGTTGAGGTCACACAGGGCCTTTGGCTGTGCTCCCACATGGTTAGCTTCCTCATAGCACAGTGGTTGGTTTCCAAGAAGGAGCAGTCCAAGAGGTGTAGACTGAGGCTGCTGCAGGTCTCTTTAAGGCCCAGTCCTGGCAGTTAAGCAGCATCATTTCTGCTGCATTCTATTGGTCAAAATAGATCAACAAACTAGCTAAGATTCTAGGGAATTTGAGGATTATGGATGCTACCTGTTGATGTGGGCACAGCTTAACTGAAATATAACAGAGTATGTGGGATGGGAGATAATGTGGCCATCTTTGGAAATACAATGTAGTATGCTGTGTTTATTTACTTTACCCTAAGTAAACACAGATCATTTAAGCAAATCACCTTCTAGATCCTTAGGTTTCATGGGTACTCCTACCTAAGAGCAATGTGTCTGAGAATGTACCTGTTTTTTCTGTAACTTTCTCCTTCTTCAAATAAGAATGCCATATTCCTTACCTTTCCTAAATCTCACTCATGATACATTTCCCGGAGAGTAAAAACCCATAGGACACCAAACACCAAACTAATAAAATTTCCAGTTTTTCTTAATACCTATTTCTCTTCCAATGAAGCTTGGCGACAAAAAGTATTTTGATCTACATTAAGGTGCTCTGAATTCAGGTGTGCTGGATGAGGTTGTGAGAGTAATGACAGTTTTTGTTTTAATGACTTGCCTCCTCCATTCCCTGCCTATTGTTGAAGAATCTGTAATTATTAAGCAAGGGTCCTGGGAGATCATGGTAAAGAGCATCCGTAAGAAACACCAAATTCAACAAAGCAGACCTTCCAGCTATTCTTAGTACTCTATCCCTAAGACACATACTTAAATGGAAAGATGCTTTTCACACTGATGCAGTTTTGGATCCTGACAATGATTATTTCAGATGTGACTGGAATGTTCTCTAGGACTACCAAACTCAGAGATACAACTTTTACATACTTTCTTTTATATTTGGTATGCATTTTTCTGTAATGTAGCTAAAACCTATTTTATTAGATCACATCAACAAAATTACATTTAGCAAGGAGGGTATAGCTTAAGTAGTAGAGCCCATGCTTAGCATGCATGAGGTCCTGGGTTCAATCCCCAGTACCTCCTCTAAGAATAAATAAGTAAATAAACCTAATTACTGCCCCCTACAAAAAAAAAAATTACATTTAAAGTCAAGCACCTTATTTTGTCTTACAAAATGTTTACTGTTTTCTTTCTCCTATTAATAGAGGTAAATTTACTTGCTCCTGAGTCAGATAATTTTTGTAGTATATACCTTTCTTGTTTATTAAAGTCATGGGGAAAATTTGTTATGTCTAAAGATACAAGAAAGAAATTGTGTTATTTCTCATTTGTATAACCTACTTTTATTTAATTACTCCAAAAGCCAGATTCCAGAATTCAATATTCATGTACATTTAGTGCACTATTATATCTTTTATCATACTTACTGTATTATAAGTTATTTTAGCTGTACTTTGCATTGCTTTAAATTCACTGAAAATAAACAGCATGTTGCTTTACTATCTTATTTTTATAACCTATTTTATAAAAATACATAAATCAGTTTTATCAAGATTACATTATTTTAATCTTGACTGCTTTTCGTAATCTGTCATATGATATATGATCTGTACTTTTCTCAGCAGTTTTTGTATTTCTTGAAACATATTAATACACTTATTTGAATTGAAAAAATGAGGTCAGACTCTGACAGAAAATAACTTTCATTTGGAGATTGATTTGACAGTAAGGATTAGCTTTGCTAATTGGATTACATGGCAAATATTTTCTATAAATTGAGTAAGCCAACTCAGCAGCTCTAAATTTTTTAAAAATTATTATTACTATGGAAAAATTTAAACGTATGCAAGGGTAGAGAGAAGAGGACAGTGAATTTGCATGTAATACACTGGTCGTCTAGCTACAATTGTCAACTCTTGGCCAGTCTTACTTCATTCACAACTTTTCCTTCATTTCTCTTTCTCACTCCCTCCCCAGACAATTTTAATCTATAGATATTTAAATATATATCTCTAAAAAACAAGAATGTTTTAAAAATATATAATTATAATGTATTTATCATACCTAAAAATTAAGAATAATTTCTTAATTACTATTAAGAAGCAAGATTTATTAACATTTATATCTATAAAGATGAAGAGAGGGAGTATCTTTATGTGGAATCCTGTCTCATCCTAGCAATGTCATTTATTCTAAGGATAAATAAACTGATATATTTTAAAGCTCCATTCATCTCTTTAAACAATGCAATTCCAATAAAATTTTAAAGTTATCAAAGTATATAAATGTGTTTTCATCAGTTGTACACTAATAGTTAAAATAAGTCAACCTCAAACAGATTTTTTTTTAAACACCTGCGTACATAAAACTAATTTAAAGACTGATCAATTTATATACCAATTTGTAAGGATATATTTCTTTGGAGATGTGTGATAGAGTGAACACTAAAAAGACTTCAGATATGAAAACATTTTACATCACGGTAAAGTTCTGTAAGAGAAATGAAATAGAAGTACGAGTTCAAAGATAAAGGGAAGAAGAGGTTTTTTATGTAGTTTGTGTGTTGTGTGGATGATGGTGGATAACAATCAGTGTTATATCTATATTCCACTGTATACATTTTTAAGAGTGATGATTTTATTTTAAAATATCGATCCTAGTAGATTTTAAGATGACATATTTTTAAACTATTTAAGATGACAAAAACATTAGATTACTTTCTTAGAAATGAACTTAAATGTGTTAAGGGACATACAGTTTTGGGGTTTTTTTTATTCTTTTTAGAGCTTATCTGAGCAAAATTGTTTCAGCACCACTGGACTAGGCAGCTTGGAGCAGCATCCTAGATTCTTCATCATGCTAGACCCATCTCCTAGTAACTACTTTTACCCTATATCTTACATAATAATTCAGTATTGTCTGATCATTGAAAAGTGAGTGGATTAGCAGTCATTTCAAAGAGCAGTTACCATAGGCAACTAAAAGCTACAGTTGACATTAATTACATTTAAATTCATCCTTTGATAAATGCTATTCTTTGATATTAAGTGTGATGATTCCCACAAATTAGAACACCTTGACATAATTATATTTCCTGTGGGGTGAAAAACCAGTAATTGGAATTTTCTACAGAGATCAAGAAATGTCAACAAATAGACTCAACATGGCTCAGAACTGTCCACTTTTTCATCTCTGCTCTTTCTTCCTTTGTCATCAGAGAAGTTTGTATCTGTGATCTTGGCCTCCAAATGGAGTTGAGCACATACATGAGAATTTAATAGTTTACATAGGTATAGTAGCTTAAAAAATATGATGTCTGTTTCTTAGTGAAAACTACGATGTGTACAAAAAGCATCATTAAAGAAAGGAGGAGAAATGAATTTTATTTTTAACTATTAAATTTTTTTAAATTTAGTTTATATTAGACAGCTGTGTATTCATCTAGTTTTCAGTCAGTTTTTCCCCTCTCCCCCCACCTTTGGTAAGCATCAGAATGGTAGATAGACACTGGATATAAAATAAACTATAAGGATTAGCTAACTACCTCTTAAGAAATGTTAAAGTAAAATGTCGTTGTATACAGCAACAAGTGTAAAGCTTAAAATACTGTGAAGAACTTGAAGTTTTATTTGAAATGCTCAAGAAAGCAAGATTACAGTTAATATTTTGTTAAGAGTTGGAAACTCAAATGTCTGAGGGGGCCCAGAAGGAAAGCAAAGTTACTGAGCACTTTGGGAAGCCTGGGACTTCAGCTGCCTGCAGACGCTAGTTCTGTCTGAAAAGGGCTAGTTGGTTTCCAGACCTTCTTATATTTCAAGAGAAGCTGGAAATAACAGATTTTTATGTGAGATCTGATTTTTAATTTATTTTACTTGTGAATTGAAATTTTTTTAAACAATATATGGGTCAAATAAAACATATCTTTATGCTGAATTTGGCCCATAGCCTGCCACTTTATGACTTTTGCTTTATAACCTTTCTAGATTCATCATATGAAATGTACGTTCTATTAAATAGTTCCTAGGACAAAATGTCACCCGTTAATTGAGGTTTTCTAAAATTCTAGCTATAGCTTATTTCAAAACAAACTATAAAAAATTCTATGGGGAATGAGATCAGTCACTGCTCAGGTAGTATTTAAAGAGAGATCAGCTGTGTAAAAGCTTGTGTTCTTTAATTTGCTTTTGGCCTATAAGTACAAATTTTGGGAGAGCATTAGAAAACTATTCTGAAATGACTGTGAAACTTGTCTTAGAATCTCTATCCTAAGTCTGACTATTTAGTAAGCAGTTAAAAATACTTTAATGCTTAGAATTTAAAGAACTGATGAATAAATGGCATATCTTAAAAAGAAGTGAATCAGCCATTATTAAATTATATTTAATTGAAATTATTTTAAGCATTTCTAACCTTGTGTGCTATGAAAGAAAAACATGACTTGAATGCTTGGCATTGAATTATCTTAACAACAGACGCTAAATATAATTATAATGTATGTTAATATTTTCTTATTCTCATAACTTTATATTATGGGGTTTTGGATAAAATAATAAAATCAAGTTGTATAAATACTGCTTGGTTTTGTTTTCACTGTCTTGTTTTATAAATGAGGCCCAGAGTGTGGAAGAAGGTTACTGGGAAGAAGTTACTGTTTGTCGAACATGGACCCTTTGTGTAGAGAAAATTTTCTCCTGTTGGATGCTTATGCTTTTTCCCAGATTCCTCCTGCTAAGAACAGATTAGCCAATTGCTTCTCTCTGCTGTCCAAACATTTCAAAACCAAATTTACAGATGAACCTTGTGTGCTAGCTAGTCAACTGGATGCTGTGTTGACAATTAAGTTGGACTTAATCAGCCTTTAATTGCTCTTTGGAGATGACATATCTATGCTTCCATGTTGGACTACAACAGTACTGTAGAAAAAAAGAATAGCAAAATCTAATTAGAAGTGGAGAAGAATGGGAGATGCTGCTTGAGACTATGATTCAGTCCAGTCATGCAGTCCAATCAGTATGTGCTGACCGGACTGAGATTCCATTCGGCCAGTATTTGGGAGTCAGGTCCTGGTTGTGTGTAATAGAATCAAATATCTATGAGTCAGGGTATCTAGAGGAGCTTACACTCTCAGAGATGCTTCCTCAAGGAACTTTAGCAAACCAAAGTGCTATTAGTAGCAAAGTGTAATAGGAAAATAGTAAGAGAATAGACCTTTTCGAGGAAGCTAATTAGAGTAGGACCTTAATAAGCGGGAATGCCTTTGACACTGGAGTGTTCTTCACTTATGAAGAATTGTGGGCAAATGACTTGCTCTTCTTTCTATAGTTCCTAGTAGTCTACCAGTGTGACCTTTCTGATTTTGACAAATGTCCTATCATTATATTAGATGTTAACAACAACAAAGTAAATGAAGGGTATATGAAAACTTTGTACTGTTGGGGTTTTTTATGAGATAAAATTAACACTATTAAAATTAACCATATTATATGTACAATTTAGTGACATTTAGAACATTTACAATATTATGCAACGATCACCTGCTTCCAGTAGCTTTTCATTTCTCCAAAAGGAAACCCTGTCCCCATTAGGCAGTTTCTCTTCCTTGCCCTGCTCCTCCCAGCACATGGTTACCACTAATCTGCTTTCGGTCTCTGAGATTTTCCTATTATGGGTATTCCATATAAATGAAATCATATAGGATGTGGCCATTTGAGTCTGGCTTCTTTCATATAACATGTTTTGAAGTTTCATCCATATTGTACCATGTATCAGTACTCCATTTCTTTTTATGTCTGAATAATATTTCCATTGTATGAATGTATGACATTTTGTTTATCCATTCATCCATTGGTGGATATTTGAGTTATTTCCACTTTTGGACTATTATAAATAGTGCCGCTAAGAGCGTTCATATATCAGTATTTGTTCGGATGCCTGTTTTTCAATTCTTATGGATGACTTGTTTTTCAGTTCTTACTCGTGTATATATCTAGCTATAGAAATGCAGGGTCATATGTAATTCAGTGTTTAACTTTTGGAAGAACTGCCAAACTGTTTTCCACAGCTGTTGCATGTTTTATATTCCCACCAGCAATATATGAGAGTTCCTATTTCTTTTAGCTCTTTGATCCGTCTGAGTTAATTTTTGGTATATGGTATGAGGTAGTGGTCTAAATTCATTCTTCTGAGTGGCTCAAAACTTTGAAATTAATATTTATAAAAGGTAATCATTATTCTCCACAATCTGGGGAAAAATACTCATGATAATATTAAATTTTTCACTTAAATAAAAAAAATTGAATACGTAAATATAAAAGCTAAAACTATAAACTCTTAGAAGAAAGCATAAGGGTAAATTTTTATGACTTTGAATTTGGAAATGGATTCTTAGACCTGATACCAAAAAGACCAAGCAATACAAGAAAAATTAGATGAACTGGATTCATCAAACTAAAAACTTTTATACAGCACAGGAAACTGTCAAGAAATTGACAAGACAATGTACAGAATGGGAGAAAATACTGGCAAATCATACATCCGATAAAGAACTAGGATCCAGTCTAGATAAAGAACTCTTACATCTCCAAGCAATAAGTAACCCAATTTAAAAATAGGCAAATAATTTGAATTTTCACTTTTCCCAAGATACACAAATGGCCAATAAATATATGAAGACATGCTCAACCTCATCAGACATCAGGAAAATGCAAATCAAAACCACAAGATACTGTATCACACCCTCCATGACAGCTATAATAAAACAAAGGGACAGTAGTAAGTGTTCACAAAGAAATGGAGATATTGGAACCCTCATGCATTGCTAGTGAGAATGTAGGATGATAAAGCCACTTGGGAAAACAGTTTAACAGTTCCTCAGAACTTTAAATACAGAGTTACCATGTGACCCAGCAATTATACTCCTAGGTATATACCCAAAAGAATTGAGAACATATGTATATGTCTGCATAAAAAACTTGTACATGAAAATTCATAGCAGTATTATTTATAATAGCCAAGAGTGGAAAAAGCCAAATGTCCATCAACAGATGAACAGATAAACAAAAAGTATAGCCATACAATTAAATATTATTCAGGCATAAAAAGACTGAAGTACTGACACATGCTATAACATGGACGAACCTGGAAGTATTATTCCAAGTGAAAGAAATCAGGTACAAAAAAGACCACATATTATATGATTCCATTTATATGAACTGTCCAGAATAGGGAAATCCATAGAGACACAAAGCAAATTAGTGTTTGCCAGAGGCTTGAGGGAGGGAAGAATGAGAAGTTACTAATGAATACAGAGGGTTTTTTTTTTTTTTTTTTGAGGTGATGAAAATGTTGTGGAATTAGATTGTGGTGATGGTTGCTCACAGTGAAGATACTAAAAACCACTAAATTGTATACTCTTAAAAGAATGTGAAATATTTCAAGAATAAATAAATTTTTAAAATATCTTGCATGCAGAGATTTTTATTTCAAATAGTGCTCATGTGATGTTTACCTTAAGAAAAAAAATTATTTTTCTTTTTTTTTAGGAATTTAACATGGCATCCTGCCTTGACCACTAAGAGTAAAATGCGAATTCCACATTCTCATGCATTCATTGATCTGACTGAAGATTTTACAGCAGGTGAGTTGCACATAAATGTAAAGTATTTCTTTTGCACTGCTAAAGAATGATAAGATTTTATTTACTTTTTTCTTAGTAATCATTTGCTATTGACTTGAAAGTTAAATCCAAAAGGTTAGAAGGCTATAAGAATCAGTGATACCAGATACACATAAAAAATACTGGATATAATAAGTATGTCTTTAGTTGTTGTATTTACAGTTTGTTAATTACATCAAAATTTGGATTCTCCACTTACCAGGAATTCATGATAATTTAGACACATGTTGCCTGATGTTTCTTTCTCTTTCCATTTAAAAATTATTGTCTAATAAATGCTGTAAATTTAATTAAAAGAAAAATACTTAGCTTATGTGTTAAACACGTTCAGACTTTAAACAGCTTTTGTCATGAAAAAGTTTAAACACAGAAGAATAGAATGTGATGTACAAACTTTTAGTCATCTCCTAGCTTCAGTGATAATCAATATATGGCCAATCTTCTTTCATCTCTTTAACTACCCAGGAGCCCCTCCAAAGGAAATTATCATTTATAAATATTTCAATCTGTATCTCTAAATGATACAGACTTTTTTTTTTAACAACCACAAGGTCATTTTCAAACATAAAAAACTTACTCACTGTTCAGAATGCCCCAGTTCTCTCCTAAATGTTTTTATCATTTTATCAAATCAGGAGCTAAACAAGGTACGTACTTACATAGAAAAAATGTCTCTGTTGTACAACTTCTCAGAGTCTTGGATTTTGCTGATTCTGTCCCCATGGTGTGAACATGTGACTGTGTCCCCTGTATTTCCTCTAAACCAGTGATTAGAGTTGGGGCCTTGATCAGAATCACACTCTTTTTTTTTTTTTTTTTTTGATCAGGAATACTTACCAGGTGTTGTTTTTTTTTTTCAGCTCATTTAGAAGGCACATAATTAGGTTCTTTATTTTGTGATGTTAAGATTGATCAGTAGCGTCAATTTTCTTCAGCATGAACCGTTCATTATAATGCTCTCCTAATGGTTTTAACAGCTATTGATGATCCATGTCAGGTCTGTTATTTCAATAGGAGTTACAAAATCATGGTACCCTATATCTGCCACTCCTCAGCATGTACTATTATTTGGGTTTTCTATTAATAAATTTAAAAAAAAGAAACTTCTATTATCTCTTCAGTCACCTGAAGTACAGTTGAGATAGGTTAAATGCTTAAGTTTTCTTCCTTCCCATGTTTTCCTTTTCTTTCTTAATTTGATAAAATACACATAACATAAAATGTACCATCTTAACCATTTTTAAGTGTACAGTTCAGTACAGTACAGTAATATCAAATACATTCAAAATATTGACCTACCATCCAACTCTTTTCATCTTGTAAAACTGAAACTCTATACCCATTAAATACTAACTCCTTATTCAGCCTTTTCCCCCAGCTTCTGGCAACCACTATTTTGCTTTCTTTCTCTGTTTTTGACTGCTCTAAGTACTTCCAATAAGTGATACTGTATTTGTTATTATGTGACTGGCTTATTTCACTTAGCATAATGTCCTTGAGGTTCATCCATGTTAAAGCATATGTCAGAATTTTCTTCCTTTTTAAAGCTGAATATTCCATTATATATAAACCACATTTTGCTTAGCTTCCCCATTTTAGCTATTGTGAATAATGCTGCTATGAACATGGGTTTACAACAATCTCTTAGAGATCCTCCTTTCACTTGTTTTGAGTATATGCCCAGAAGTGGAATTACCGGATCATACAGTAATTCGGTTTTTAATTTTTTATTTTGCATTCCCACCAGCAGTGTACAAGGGTTCCAATTACTCCACATACTTGCCAACATTTGTTACTTTCTGGTGTTTGTTTTTTTTTTTATAATAGCCATTCTAATAGATACAGTGTGGTGTCTCATTGACGTTTCAATTTGCATTCTTCCTAGTGATTACTGATGTTGAGCAATTTTTCATGTCATTATTGTCCATTAGCATATCTTTTTTGGAGAAATGACTTTTCAAGTCCTTTGCCTATTACTTAATTTCATTGTTTCTTTGGTTTTGTTTTCAGTTACTCACTATTGAGAATATTGTTCCCTCATCAGATACATGATACTCAAATATTTTCTCTCATTCTGTGGGATAACCTTTTTATTTTGTTAGTACTGTCTTTGGGTGCAGAAAATACTTTAATTCCATGATGTCTAATTTTTCTGTTTCTGGCTCCCTGTGCCTTTGGTGTCCTATCTGAGAAATCATTGCCAGATCCATTGTCATGAAGCTCTTGCCCTTTATTTTCTCTTAAGAGTCTTCTACTTTTATCCCTTACATTTAGAGCTTTGGTTCATTTTGAGTTAATTTATGTATATGGTATTAGATAAGGGCCCAGCTTCATTCTTTTCCATTGATGTCTAGTTTTCCTAGCACCATTTGTTAAAAAGATGTGTTATTTCCCTGTTGAGTGATCTTCCACCCTTGTCAAAATTCATTTGACCGTATATTCAAGAATTTATTTTTGGATTCTCAGTTCTGTTTCACTGGTCTAATTTCACTGTTCTATTTCACTGATCCATTTCTCTGTTCTGTTTCACTGATCTAATTTCACTGATGCTGCTATGTTTTCATTACTATAGCTTTGTAATATGTTTAGAAATCAGGAAGGATAAGCCCTCCAACTTTGTTCTATTTCAAGACTGTTTGACTTTTTGAGGTCCCTTGAGATTCCATATGAATTTTAGGTTCTGTATCTCTAAAAATGCCGTTGGGATTTTGATAAGGATTGTTCTGAATCTGTAGATCACTTTGGATACTATTGGCATAACAATATTGTCTTCCAATCATGAACATGCACTGTGTTTTCATTTACTTATTGTAGTGTTTTATAATTTTTATTGTAGAAGTCTTTCACCTTCTTGATTAATTCCTAAGTGTTTCATTCTTTTTTATTCTTTAATGAATGAAGTGGTTTCTTAATTTTATTTGTGGATTATTCATTGTTTGTGTATAGAAATGCAACTGATTTTTGCATATTAATTTTTTATACTGCTGCTTTACTGAATTCATTTATTAGTCCTAATTTTTGTGGAATCTTTAGGGTTTTCTATACATAAGATCTGTGAACACAGTTAATTTTACTTTTTTCTTTCAAATTTGGATGTCTTTTATTTCTTTTTCTTATTCCCATTCTTTTTACCACTTTTCAAATATTTCTGATCTATTTTTGCAATTACATTTTTATATAGTGTACTAATTGCAAATGAGTAAAGCATGCCTGATGTTAAAATAATAAAACTTCCTTCCTATTAAACTATTTCATGTTAAACTTCTGAACTTTACTTAAAAAACAGGTAGCAAATTATATTGTATAATTTAAACTTTTTATTAATTCTGAATGATTATGAATTTTACTACAGTATTTTCACTATCAAGATACAATTTGCAAAGTTAAGAAAATTTTACTGCTCAAATTACTTTGGATTTTACTGATTTGAAACAAACTAGGCCACAAATTGAGCCTTTTGCCCAGTAAGTTTTTTATGGTTCTAAGAGTTTAGGTTCTCGAGTATGTGTTCAGATAGGAAAGAGGAGAGTTTAAGGAGGAGGAAAGAGAGGTGACTTTTAGTATTGCATACCTGATATGCTAAATCATGTAAAAACACAATAATAAGGTTTTCAGTATGTTGTCCTAGAAGTTGTCTTAAAAGCTTCTTTTTCAAGATAAGGAAATCCTATAGTTATATGCTCATTTTCTGTTATCTCATTCCATTTTTATTGGCACACACACAGACTTTTTTTTCACAATTCTTTTTTAAAGAACGATCTTAAATATGAGTTTTTAGAAACTTAGTTTCTTTTAGTTCATTAATATGACTTCCTCAAACAACACTGACTGTATTTAAGTAAAATTTTTAATGAAAATGTAACAATCATTATTGTCAGATGTTGGAATATATATTCAAAGAAATTTCTCAGTAGATTTTATGTTTTATTTATAAATGGTATGAATACAACTCATTCTGTTACAAAAGCTGGAAAATCCAAAAGTAAATGCATATCAAATCTTTAAAGCATTGTTTTTATTATTGAAGTACTGTTTAACTTCACTAATTTATTCAAAAAAGTGTGGCTGGACTGGGGATGTGAACACACATATATTCACTTCAGGATATGTTCTTCAAAGAGTAACCAAACATTTTTAGTCCTGCTTACTCTCCTAAAGTCAATATTCAAGAGTGAGGAATGAAAAGGAATACAGGTGGAGATGCTGGCTTTAAGGACAGCTGTAAAATAGGTGAAAACTTTCTTGCAGTCCCTTCATCTGTACTGTTCTTGGTCTCTCACCATTCTGGGACTCTGGCAACATTACTCACTTTCCTTCAGCCACCAGGTGCTCTCAAACTGACCCTCAATTGTCCTGAATTTTCCGCAACATTGATTTCATCCCTTGAGTAAACCTTCCCCTTACCTTTTATCCCAACAAAACTTTCCCAGGGTATCTGCCTAGCCAAAGTGATAAACCATTGAAAACAAGGTAGAGATTTGCTGCTGCAGATTTTCCCCAACCAAACAGCACATACATTTCAAAAGAGACCTTGAGTCCCATAAGAAATGAGTAATATAATAATTGTCAGCACTTTATCATAGTCAATGGGAAGATATTTTGTGAAGGGCAGTTAACTTCACTGCCCCTTTAATCATACCTCCCAAATGACTACACTGCTGCATGGTTTCCACCCAGAACTAAGACAGGAAAGACCCAACTAAAAGCCCTCCTAGGGAACTCTGAGCCAATTATATGTGGGCTCAGCGGATGCAGCACTGATGCCGGTGGCTTTGTGAGTGCACATGCGTGCCTAAGGGACCTCAGAGCCAATTACCAGGGTTCCTAAGTCGAGGGGCCTCCTGCGGGCAGCGCCAGCAACAGTGATCTTCATGGGCACACATACCAGATGGCAGGTGGCATCACAGAATTTCACGACCCAGTGAAGAGCTCGAGGGAAAGAACATGCAGTGGCTCCTTTACCAGCAGGAGCACTCCAGTCCTGCCTCAGTCACACAACTTAGAACTGTATCTGAGGCCTTCTACTGCAACAACTGGAGAGCAGACCCTGCTCCCGACCAGTCTGTGATAACCACAGAGCAAAGAGTAGGCCCCGTGCAACATCCAGTGTAGTCTCTAGTCACCACAACACAAAACACACCCCCCATCAAAGGAACAAGGGCCAGCACACCTTGAGGAAAAACATAGTAGCATCCATGCCAAAAACAGCCCTCCCACCAAAAATACTGGACTCAACCAAGCTAGACAGGGATACTCCCACATGAAAACAGCCTTCAACACCACAGTAGATAATTGTTTCTCCTAAATTTATTAGTCAGAGAAATAAAAGAAAAATGAAAAGCCAGGGAAACTACCCTCAATTAAAAGAACAGGAAAAATCCCCTGAAAGAAAAACAATGAAACAGACTTCTTCAGTCTACCAGACCCCAAGTTCAAAAAGGAGGAAATAAAATGCTAAAGGAATTAGGAAAGAATATTGATAGAAATGCAGATCACTGTAACAAAGAACTAGAAGCTATAAAGAGGAACCAATCAAAATTAGACAGCTTAATTGTCAAGATGAAAACTGAGCTAAAGGCAATAAATACCAAACTAAATAATGCAGAAGAATGAGTAAGTGATCTGGTGGACAGAATGACAGAAATCACCCAGTCAGAACAGCAAACAGATGGACAAATGGGAAAACAAAAATGAAAGCAACATACGAGATGTCTGGTATAAGATAAAGCACCCCAATCTACAAATAATAGTAATCCCAGAAGGAGAAGAGTAAAGGGGATCAAAATGTATTTGAAGAAATTATTTCTGAAAACTTCCAAAACCAAAAGAAAGAAACATATCCAGGTGCAGGAAGCACAGAGGGTCCAAACAAAATGAACCCAAACAGACCTACACTAAGACATATTATGATTAAAATGGCCAAAATTAAAGATAAAGAAGGGATTCTAAAGGCAGCAAGAAAAAAACAAAGAGTTAGCTACAAGGGAACCACCATAAAGCTATCAACTGACTTCTCTACAGAAACACTGCTGGCTAGAAGGGCAAGATGTTCAAAATCCTGAAGAAGAAAAGTCTGCAACCTAGGATACTCTACCAACCAAGAATATCCTTTAGAATAGGAAGAGAGATAAGAAATTTCTCAGATAAGCAAAAAATAAAAGAATTCAACAGTACTAAACCTATCCTAAAGGAGATATTGAAAGATCTTCTCTGAATAGTAAACAAGCAAGAATCTATAGGAAAGGGGAAATCACAATAGGAAATGTAAATATATAAAATGATTGAAGATCACTTAAATAAGCCAGTAGATAGATTTAAAAATAATCAAAAAATTATGTGATAGTAATTACTACAAAGAATAGCAAAAGGATAAACATGAACATGTAAGGTAGGACATCAAAATCACAGGAAGGGAGTAAGAAAATGTAGATCTTTCAGAATGTGTTTGAGTTCATATGACTACCAGTCTAAAGCAATTAGGTATTATTATAGGTTAACATACTTGAAAATGAGGGTAACCACAAATCAGAAACACATAGTAGATTAACAAAAACCAAAAAGAAAGAAATTCAAACATAGTATAAGAGAAAATCATCAAACCACAAAAGGAGAAACAGGGGTAAAAAGTATAAAATCAACTGGAAAACAGGGTTTTAAATGGCAATGAATACATATTTATCAATAATTACTTTAAACTTCAATGGATTATATGCTCCAATCAAAAGACATACAGTAGCAGATTGATAATAAACAAGAACCTACCATATGCTACCTATAGGAGACCCACTTTAGGGTAAAACACTCAGACTGAAAGTGAGGGGATGGAAAAAAATATTTCATGCAAATGCAAGAAAGCACGGGTAGCATTACTCATATCAGACGAAACAGACTTTAAAACAAGTCCTTAAGGAAATACAAAGAAGGAGACATAAATAATGATAAAAATGTAAACACAAGAAAAGCATATCACACTTGTTAACTTATGTGTACCCAAAATAGGAGCACCTAATTACATAAAACAAATACTAACAGATATAAAGGGAGAAATTGATGGGAATACATCATAGTAGGAGACTTTAACACCTCACTGACATCAATGGACAGATCCTCGTACAAAAAATCAATAAGGTAAGAGAAATCATGAATGACACAATAAAACATTTAGACTTAATTGATACCTACAAGGCACTACATCCAAAAAGAGAATATACATTCCTTTCAAGATCACATGGAACATTCTCTAGATTAGGCCACATACTAGGACACAATACAAGCCTCAACAAATTTAAGAGGTTAGAAATTATTTCAAGCGTCTTTTCATATCACAACAGCATGTAACTACAAATAAACCACAGAAAGAAATAAGAAAAAAAATGACTACATGGAGACTATACAACATGCTACTAAAAAAAATGGTTCTTAGAGGGAAGTTCATAGGCCTTCCTCAGAAGACTAGAAAAATCTCAAATAACCTAACCTACCACCTTAAAAAAAAAAAAAAAAAAAGACAAACAAAACCTAAACTCACCAAGGAAGGAAATGATAAAGATTAGAGAGGAAATAAATAAAATAGAGATTTAAAAAATAGAAAAAAAAAATCATAAAACAAAGACCTGGTTTCTTGAATGCATAAACAAAATTGACAAATCTCTGGCCAGACTCACCAAGAAGAAGAGAGAGAGAACTCAAATAAACAAAATAAGTAATAAAAGAGGAGAAATTACAACTGATGCCACAGAAATACAAAATACCATAAGAAATACTATGAATAGTTACACCAAGAAAATAGACAACCTATAGGTAATGGGCAAGTTTCTAGAAACACACAGACTGCCAACCTGAATCAAGAAGAAACAGATAATAAAACAGATTGAACAGACCAATTACTAGAAGTAAAATAGAAACTGTAATTTAAAAAAAAAAATTTCCAGCAGACAAAAGTCCAGGACCAGATGGCTTGACTGGAGAATTTTCTAATATGAAGAATAACTTATACTTATCTTTCTCAAACTATTCCAAAAGATTGAAGAGGCAGGAACACTCCCAAAGTTATTCCTTGAATCCACTATCACCCTGATACCAAAATCAGACAAAGACACTACCAAAAAAGGAAATTACAGGCCAATATCTTTGATATGTTTGATGAATGTAGGTGCAAAAATCCTCAGCAAAATTAGCAAGTCAAATTCAAAACATAAAAAAGATCATGCACCATGATCAAGCTGGATTCATCCCAGGGTCACAAGGCTGGTTCAACATATGCAAATAAGCCAGTGTGACACACCACATCAACAAAAGAAAGGACAAAAATCACATGATCATCTCAACAGATGCAGAAAAAGCATTTGATACAGTTCAACACCCATTCATAATGAAAACTCCTGCCAAAGTGGATATAGAAGGAACATATGTCAACATAATAAAAGCTATTTATGACAAGCTCACAGCCAACATAACATTAAATGCTGAAAAGCAGAAAGCCTTCCTGCTAAATTCTGGAACAAGGCAAAGATGCCCACTCTCACCACTTCTATTCAACATAATATTGGAAGTCCTAGCTACAGCAGACAAGAAGAAGAAATAAAAGGGATCTAAATTGAAAAATAAGATGTAAAATTTTCACTATAGATATGTGACATGATATTCTATGTAGAAAACCCTAAAAACTGCACAAAAACTATTAGAACTATAAATGAATTCAGAAAGGTTGCAGGATACAAGATTAACATACAGAAATCTGTTGCATTTCTTTATGCTAACAATGAAATATCAGAAAGAGAAGGTTAAAAAAATTCCATTTAAAATCAGATCATAGAAATAAAATACCTAGCAATAAATCTAACTAAGGAGGTGAAAGTCTTAAAAGCTGAAAACTGTTAATCATTGATGAAGGAAATCAAACATGATTCATGAAAATAGAAAGATATTCTATGCTCTTGAATTGGAAGAATTGATACTTTTTAAATGGCCATACTACCCAAAGCAATCTACAGATTTAATACAATCCCTATAAATTATATTTTTCACAGAGCTAGAACAAAGAATCCTAAAATTTATATGGAACCACAGTAGACTCACAATTTTGAGGGGGAAAAAACAAAGCTGGATGCATAACCTTTCCAGACTTCAGATAATACTACAAAGCTGTAGTAATCAAAGCAGTGTGATAATTGACACAAAAACAGACATATTGATCAATGGAACAGGATAGGGAGCCCAGAAACCCACACACCTATGGTCAATTAATATTTAACAAAACAGGCAAGGGTATACTATGGAGAAAAGACAGCCTCTTCAGCAAATGGTGTTGGGAAAGCTGGACAGCCACATGTAAATCAATAAAGTTTAGAACACTCCCTCACACCATACACAAAAATGTATTCAAAATGGCTTAAAGACTTTAAATATAGGACATGACACCATTAAAGTTCTAGAAGAGGGCACATGCAAACATTCTCTGTCATAAATCGTAGGAATATTTTCTTAGGTTGGTCTCCCAAGGCAATAAAAATAAAAGCAAAAATAAACAAATGGGACCTCATGAAAGTTATAAGCTTTTGCACAGCAAAGGAAACCATAAACAAACAAAAAGACAATCTATGGAATGGGAATAAATATTTGCAAATGATGCACGGACAAAGACTTAATTTCCGAAATGTATAAATAGCTCATTCAACTCAATAACAAACAACTCAATCCAGAAATGAGCAGAAGACCTAAATAGATATTTCTTCAAAGAAGACTTACAGATGGCCAATAGGCACATAAAAAGATGCTCAACATCGCTAATTATTAGAATTGCAAATCAAAACTACTATGAGGTATCACCTCACACCAATCAGAATAGCCATCATCAAAAAGTCTACAAATTATAAATGCTGGAGAGGATGTGGGAAAAGGGAACCCTCCTACACTTTTGGTAGGAGCATAAATTGGTGCAGCACTACGGAGAACAGTATGGAGGTTCCTTAAAAAACTAAATATAGAGTTACCATATGATCCAGCAGTCTCTATCTTGGATATATATCTGGAAAAAATGAAAACTCTTAATTCAAAAAGATACATGCACACCAGTGTTCATGGCAGCGCGACTTACAATAGCCAAGAGCTGGAAGCAACCTAGGTGTCCATAGACAGATGAATGGATTTAAAAAAATGTGTGTGTGTTTATACACATATATACAATGGAATATTATTCAGACATGAAAAGAATGAAATGATGCCTTTTGAAGGAACATGGATAGACCTATAGAGATTATCATACTAAGTGAAGTAAGTCAGACAGAGAAAGATAAATATTTTATGATATCACTTTTATGTGGAGTCTAAAAAATAGAACAAATGAACTTATTTACAAAACAGAAACAGACTCACAGACATAGAATACAAACTTACGGTTACCAAAGGGGAAAGTGGGCGGAGGGATAAATTGGGAGTATGGGATTAACATATGCACACTACCATGTATAAAATACTTAAACAGCAAGTATTTACTGTATAGCACTATAGCACAAGGAGCTATGTTCAGTATCTTATAATAAACTATAATGGAAAAGAATTGAAAAAAGGATATGTATACATATATATTTATCACTGAATCACTTTGCTGTATGCCTGAAACTAATATGATATTATAAATCAACTGTACTTCAATTTAAAAGTTAAAAAATTTTTAAATAAAAAAATATAAGCAAATAAGCAAATAAATAAATAAATAAACAAACAAACAAACAAACAAGCCAGCCCCTCCTAACTGGGTCTTTTTCCTCATCTCTTGCTTCTTTGGCCCATTCATCCTGGACATTCTGCTGAATGACCACCTTCAAGCACTAAGGGCCAGGCCACTCCCGCCTCAAAAACCTTCCCTGGTTCCCCATTACTTGCCAGATAATATCCAAATTTCTGTTTTCTAAATTGCCTGTGGACTGGGCCTGTCTTGCCTTCCTGGCCTCTTGTTTGATTACACCCTGAATGAGCTGGGGTTTTTGTTTTGTTTTGTTTGTTGGTTTTAGATTCCACATATAAAAGAGATCATATGGTATTTGTCTTTCTCTGTCTTACTTATTTCACTTCCCTTGGAAAATGCCATTAAAATATATTTGATCCTTTTATGTTTTTGCATTTAAATCTTTGATCCAGTTGGATTTTCTTGTTGATGTTTTCGTTATCTCTTTAGATACACATCTCCTTGTGTTGAGAGCCCCTGAGGATTCCTTATTCGGCAGCACAGGTTTCCTAATTCCTCCCTTGCTATTGAGGAATTAATTCCTGCACTTATTGTTTACCTGCGTCCTCCCTTATAGAACATGTGGGTTATCAAAACCTTCTTACTTTTTCCATAAGTAAAAGGAATAGTCCCAATCATTGGTCATTTCAACATGAGATTTATTACATTTAAGTAAAAGAGGACTCACTTTAAAAGGAATATCATGAATACTGGCATTAAAATTTTAACAAATTACAACATAGTTTTACACAGAAAACATAGCCTCTTTGTTTTCTAAAATCAAGACTGTGCCTTGGGCAGACATGGGAGAAACAAAATTTAAACTTCTCAATTAGCATTACGTATCTTGGTCTTTTGAGGATTTTAATTTATTGGTTTTTCTGGATCTTAACCTATTTCTTCTTCTAGCAAACACGGCAGCTACATGAGCCTGAGGATAGGCTTGTATGTCCTCCAGGAATTGGAAGGATAGGTTTTTGTATCTGCCCTGAGGTCCTTGTGCCCATCATAATGATGGCCCTTGTGTGTTGAGTGCCCTGCTAACATTTGCTGCTGAAGTTGGCAGCTGGGGACCTCCTGATCTCTTCTCCTGTCTCATTGAGAGCCTCAAAGCCTTCCCTAGTTGACTTGATTATGCCTTGAATCTCACTGTTCTAATGGATTCCTCTTAAGCTCCACGTCTCCACCCAGCCCTCTGACTTGGACTGTCCATTGTCTATCCTTTACCATGGAATTAATTTGCCTTGTACCATAGTAGCCCATGGAAGATCCATTGGTCCTCAATTTGGCTACTGTTTATGTTCACCTCAGGGAATCTTAAGCCTCTTTTCTACACATGAAAATTAAGAGAAATTTGAGAATACTAGGTTAAGACCCTCTATGATGTTTTTTTGTTCTGTGAGGATAACCCCTATACATAGTCATCATCTCAAAAGACAGGCTTTTCCCCAAATTCCAACAGGAAGCAAGGCTCTGGTCTCCCTTTGTATTCTGCTTTCCTTTCATCTTCATCATTGTCCCCCTCCAGGTTGAACCCTCACATTGAGGCCAGAAGAGGGGGTCAAGGAAACTGGCCTTGACTCTGATCTGTCTTCCGGCAATCTCTGACTCCTCCTCTTTACCCCAAGCCTTCTCATTGCCTCCCACAGTAGCTGACATCCAGACTTGAGTTCTTTCTACCTGTGGCTTAAAGTAAAATTTGTTCAGATACCTAGGTTTTACTTTTAATAGGTAAACAGAATTCTGGGGGTTTAAGTAGCTCATTTCATTCCATTTCATTTCAACATAGCCTGACTTTGAATACTTTTTTTTGGCTGAAAACTCAAAAACTGCCATTTTGGAAATCAAAAGCTGAATATTGGCTCTGTAAAAACCTTAATCTCTACCTCTCTGTGGTCTGGGTATCCCTGAGGGTCCCAAAGACCCTTTGGATAATCCATGAAGTCTGAGTAATTTTCATAAGAACTAGAAGGCATTATTTGCTTTTTTATTCTTTCCTCTGTTATTCTTACTTTCATTCTCTCACAAGTATACAGTGGAGTTTTCCAGAAACTTTGAAATGTGTAATGACTTCATTTCTCTGACCTCTTGTTTTGTGTTTATATATTCTTATGTTTTTAAAATGTTTCCATTTTAATTTTAATATAGTAAATTCCATCAACATTATATCTATTAATATCAATAGATACAGTTCAAATATATCAAATGAACAAAACATCTTTGGAATCCTCAGTAATTTTCAAGAGTGCAAAAAAGATCCTGACACCAAAAAGCCTGAGAACTGCTGCCCTAAGCAAATGGATGCCTCTAACTGTCTGTGGTCACTGTACAAACTGATGAGAAAGGGTAATGTAATATCTCTGATACATACATTTATCAAGCAAAGATAAGATTTTGGCTGTGACAGGTCAGATAGATTATAGCAACCAAGTCAGATAGATTATAACAACCTCTCTAAGCACTCCACCTTGCTTTCTTGTTCCTGCCAAATAATTGTCACGGTTCTAGCATCCAGCCCTAAAAGGCAATCAAGTGAAGGAACTTAGAGGCTGATCTATTGGTGAGGCGTTTCCGTTTCCTTCAGATATATTCCCAGAAGTGGAATTGCTGAATCATATGGTAGTTCTGTTTTTAATTTTTGAGGACCTTTCATACTGTTTTCCATGCTGACTATGCCAATTTACGATCCCACCAGGAGTGCACAAGGGTTCCCTTTTCTCCACATCCCCACTAGAATTTGTTGTCTGTCTTTTTGATGGCAGCCATACTAACAGGTGTCAGGTGATACCTTGTTGTGGTTTTTGTTTGTTTGTTTATTTGTTTGTTTGTTTTAATGGGGGTACTAGGGATTGAACCCAGGACCTCCCACGTGCTAAGCACACTCTACCACTGAACTGTACTCACCCTGTTGTTGTGGTTTTGATTTGCATTTGATCATGACCTGAAAATTTCTTTACTGCCACAAATACGTTTTCAATAATTATGAAATTCAGTAATTATTCACTGAGCCTCTACTCTGCCATGCATTATGCTAGAAAATAAGGATCCAAAGATGAAAAATAAGGTCACCAGACTCAAGAGCTGCAATAGCATGAACCTGCAGGATGTCATTATAGCATGACATCATTCTATTCATGCTGTATTCAGAAGTTAAGCTTGATTTTTAAATACACTAATTTGTGTCTAAATGTTTTTAAATGCAGCAGAATTTCAGACCCAGATGCACATTAATACGCAAGAGTATCATTTGTTTACAGTGCATTTGCTGGAGCTATACAGGATTGTCATATTTCTTTCCTTACACACCCCTAGTGATCTCATGGCTTTAATCATCATCTGCATGCTAATGACTCCCAAATTTATGCATCTCCAGGCTGGACCTCCCTTCGAGCCCCAGAATCACATGTCCAGCTACCTACCAACCATTGTCTGATAAGACATTTCAGGCTGTGTTTCCCAAACTGCATCCCTAACCTTTCTGTTCAAACCTTCTCAACCTATAATATTCCCATCTCACTAGATGGCAGCCGCATCCTTCCAGGTCCTCTGTCAAAATGTTAGCATCATCCTTGCCTCCCCTTTCTATCACACCCAACGTCAAGTCTGTCAAGAAATGTTTTATATTCTGCTTAAAAAATATATCCACAACCTGACTACTTCTCATGTCTCCACTGTAACCATCCTGGTCCAAGAAAACATCATTTCTTACCTGAATTATTCCAGTTACTGTTCCCCTGCTTCCACTCTTGCCCCCATACATTCTGTTTTCAATATGTGAGTTGCTATGATCCTTTAAAAATGAAAATCAGGTCATGTCACACGTACTGAAGTTTTCCAGTAGCTTCTTTGTGAACATTTAGCTAACTAGCTGAAGTCCAGAAGATGGCCTGCTAGGCCCCACATCCTTTGGCTCACCATCACCTCTCTGACTGTGTGTTTCATCTTCCCACTTGATGCCTTGCGCTGAATACACTTAACTCCTTGATGTTTCTTAAACACTTGAAAGCAAGGTTCAGTCTGAAGGCTTGGTTCCAGTAGCTGTTTTCTCTGGCTGGAATATTATTCCTCCAGATACCCATATCACCTCTTTCAAGCTATTTCACCAAATAAACTTCCTTCATACCTTCATTCAGATGTCATATAATTTCTCATTGAGGCCTGATGTATCTGAAATTGCAGCTCTCAAGCACTCCCCTTTGCCCTTTCTCTGCTTTTGTTTTTCTTCAAAGCCCTTTCACTTGCCAAAATACTATATACTTTTTTTTTTTAATATATCTTCTCATACTATAGCATAAACTCCAGGAAGGCAGTGATTTTGTTGTTGTTTTGTTCACTGTTGTTTCTCCAGTGCCTAGAACAGAGCTGGACACTAAATAGGGACTTGATGGTTATATGCTGAATAAATAGTAACAATTTTGGCAGCAGAACAGAATCTGAAGACAGCTAGCATATTTTTAGGTGCTCAGACTGTCCCATATTGGTAGGCCTCTTTCTGCTAAAAATTTAACAGCTAACAAAGGGAGCTTTTGATAAAAATGGTGTTTACAGAAGTTCAAACATATATTATTGAGTGGGTTTTCTTTTAAAACACCAGGGGGGTTTCTCAGAACTCATATATAAAACTTAGAAATGTTGGCTGTGGGAATTTTATCTAAGCAGATGTAGAAAATAATAGAGACATTTCTCAAGAGTCCTGTCTGTTTTTCTAAAAATACAAATTAAATCATTTCAACCCTTAAGATATCCTAAGGTTATCTTATAAATCCTTTCTAAAAGAATTCAGCTTGAACTGATTCAAATTCTGTTCTAAATAATAGTTGATCTTTATCAGCAAAGATGAATAGACCTGTTTACTAAAAACTTCAGTTGTTTCTGATGTTATCTGTTAAGGATAGTGCACCAGGGAGACAAAGTATTAAAAAATGTTTTTTTGTAAGAATCCTATAATTTCTCTGACACTTACACATGTTTATTCCTAAACGCTTCTGAGGGAAACTTTTCAGAGATAGTAGTCTGTTGTAGCAATACTACACTTGCTTATTTTATAAATATTAATACCTGTTACTAGTACCTGGACTTAATCCAGGGATATCCACTCCTTTCTTCCTTCTCCCCTCAAAAGTCTATCAAAGTACTGAGTCTGCCATACTGTTTTTAGTCTTTATCTGAAATGGAATTAGGAATTAATAATAAGGATGATCACTACCATTTATCGAGCAGTTAGAATGAGCCTGGCCCTATGGTAAGCGGTCTGTATGTACTCATTTAATCCTCATGGAACAAGTTCTTTTATTAACCACATTGTGTATATTGTGAAATCAACGTGGAGAGATTGAGTAATTTCCCCAAAATCACACCATGGAATCCCAGAGCCTTTCTGCCTCTGAACTTTCAGCTTATTATACATTTTGCATAACTATGTAGAGCTGTATTCTCAATATTGTTGTGGTCCTGAACTCTTTTGACAATCTGGGGAAAGTTACAAAACCTCTCCCTGGAAAATGGCCCATAAAAGTAAAATTCTGTGTTCATGAACACCCTGAAAACTAACCATAAACTCTTTGCAAGTTCCCCCAGTAGTAACAGAGCTTATTTTAAATATTTGTACATTACAGATATATATGATGCAGGAAACAAAAGTCCCATATTACCTGAACTATAGATATTAACATTATTGCTTTGGTCTGTGTTTACCAGATTGTTTTTCTAAGCATATTCTATGTACAGAAGAACCCGTATGTGATTTCATTTTATTTTTAATGATGTAAGGACTATATTAAAATGTAAAATCTCCGTTAATCAGAAGATATCATTAAAATAAATTGGAAAGACAAGGAACAAGTTGGGAGAAGATATTTCCAATATATGTAACCAAGCATGAATTGAGTTCCAAGTTAAAGAACTATAAATAAAGAAAAAAGACCACCTATATTAGAAAAATAGGGGAAAAATATGGGCAGATATATAACAAAAAAACAAATAAAGAAGGCCAATAAGCAGATGTGTTCACCATCTATAGAAATCAGAGAAATTAAATGAAAACCAGAAAATAACATTTTATACTCATCAGATCTGCACATTTCTAGTTATTCCAAAAATACCTTTCATAACTGCTTTTCTTCCCTATTGAGGACACAATTAAAAGTCACATGTGCATTTGGTAGTTATTTCTCTATAACCTCTCCTAGTCTAGCTGAACTCTTGCTTTTTTATTTTTAATGATATCCATTTTTTGAAGAGTCCAGAACACATCTATTATCAAATGTTCCACATTCTGGATTTATCTGGTTTTTTCCACATGGATCTTTAACTTTTGAGCCCCTGCTTCTTAAAGTAAAAAAATAGAAATTGCTCCAGTGAGCTCAGTGTTGTTGGCTTAGTGTGTTTTGACAAAGTAGGTGAACTTTTTTTTTCATTATGAAGAAGAGGAAGGAACAAATGCTATAAATATTGCAAATATGATCTTTTAAAAAACATTGAAGTGTCAAAATAATGAGTGCTTATTATACAGTTGTATTTCCACAGAAAGAGGAGTATGTTGGTCATAACAGTTATATTCTCTTTGTGATCTTTTAAAAAACACTAAATATTTTAAGTTATTTTTTTCTTATCATATTAGTATAACATGTTAGTCATTGTATAGGATAACAGCATAGAAATTTTTCCTTTGATTCAAATAGTCTGTGGTATTTGTTGCATGAGGTACGATTTTTCTCGTGTGTTAAAATCACAACTATATTTTAGTACATGGGATTCTAATATGTTGTACATCTATTCTTTGGTTCTATGCAAAGATATCTATGCTTATGTTTTATGGTTCTAGAAATAAGAATAGTCTCCTTATATGCATGATCGGTTTCGTCATTTGAATCACTAACCAATAAATTAAGTCTGTAAAAGCTGTTGAGATCAGACAAAATAGTTGATGTCAGCTGGGCATTTGGTACCTAATGGAAGTCTATTCCGGATATTTATAATCACAGAAAGGCAAATGAACAGTTTTTTAACTAACACACACACTGGCTCCAGGTGGCCCAAGCCGAAGTCCTATAGGGAGTGGTGGCCATGGCATCCAGCCAGGTTGGCTTTTGGGTTCTTCCCCTCACAGCCTGGGTTTTGGGCAAGTTCCTTTTGTTCTTTGAGATTTAGTCTCCTCATTTTTAAAAATGGGGGTGGTATTACATGGCTTGATGCAGTGGATTTAAAGTATTTCTGACTAAGAACTTTGGTAAGAAAATATTTTATATCATAACCTGTACACACACAGTTACACCATGTATTTTTATAGGTATATACCTATACATGTATAAACATTTTATATGACAAGGTTTACTCATACTGTGTGTGATACACTTTATTTTATTTTATTTTGTATATTTTTATCGAAGTATAGTCAGTTTACAGTGTATCTATTTCTGGTGTACAGCATAATGCTTCAGTCGTACATGAACATACATACATTTGTTTTCATATTTTTACACTTTATTTTAAGATGTTGATGAAATTGGTTTCATGACCCAGTAAAGGATAATTACTCTTGGTTTGAAAACCAAGATAAAGATTTAGTTAGTTTCAGATTCTGCTACCAATATGATTCTGCCAGTTTGCTCATTCAGTCAACAAATATTTATTGAACAGTTATCATGTGCCTATGTGAACAAAACATAATCTGTTCCATTTAATAATTATCTCCATGGTCCATAACCCACACACCTCATTTCAGGCAGCAGTCCCATGGACATACCTAGGCTTTATCTCCCAGAACTCTGACCACATACAACCTCCTATCCTTTTTTCTCTATTTAACTTCTAGGCAGCACCGACATATCTCTTCTGTCCTTGAGACACTTGCTCTCTTTGACCACAGTGAAACCTGTATTTTTTTCTTTTCAGAACCTTCTGTGGGCTTCTCTTACTCTCTCTGATCCATAAATGTGGACAAAGTTCAGTTTTGTCAGCCCTCTTCCCTTTTTACACCAAACACTCTCCTTGGGCACTTCCATCTCTTACATCAGTTACATTAGTTGTGCCACCACTCCCAAATTGTATCTCCACCCCAGGTTTCTTTTATGGATTTTACCATTCCTATAACCTGACCCATTTCAAACTCAACTTGTCCAAAACAGAACATGTTATCTTTCACTCAAAACCTTCTCATCCTGCTTTGCTTCCTGTCTCAATGGTGGCAACACCATCTCCTCAGATGTCAAGCCATTTACAAGAGTCATTCTTGTTCTCCTTCTTTCTCACTCCTCACATCTAATCAGTTCCCAAATCTTCATGACTTTGCCTCTTAACATAGTAACCAGTGTTTGAACAACCTGTGTTTAGACCACTATTTCATCTTGCTTACTTTACCGTTGACAGTCTCCTGACTGGTCTCCTTCTCTTCAAGTCCAGGCTCCAGGTGGCATTCTAACTTCTACAATAGAGATTTGATCTTACCACATGCTTGTTAAAATATCTTAATGCCATTTCATTACCAACAGGAAGAATTCCATGCTCCTTGCCATAACATAAATGGACCTTCCTGATCTGGTTTCTACCTAGTGCTCCAGCCTCTCACAACCCCCGTCTCTTTGTGCTTCATGTCCAAGTTACTCTGAACACCCCCCTGCCTTCATTTCACCTGCTTGATTTGTACATATCCTTCAGCTCTCAACGGAGACCTCTCTTTTTCTAGGAAGCTTTCTCTCACCCCCAGTGTAATGGCTACTACTCTGTTATAATTGTCTTTTCTCTTTCCTCTGGTAGAGTGTCACCTCTTAAGGACAGTTCACCATTTTAGCTGCTCTGCTCCTGAAAACCTTGGTGCCTAGGGATACCTATTTGAATGACTAAGGAAGGAATGAAAATGAGAGAATGCCAGTTCTCTTCCAGCAAAGGAAGACAGTGAACCATTGTGGTTAAGAATGCAGGCTTTAGAATGGATCTGGATTCCAATCCTGGCTCTACTGCTGACCAGCTGAGCAGATTATTTGCCTGAGCTTCAAACTCCTCATCTATAAAAAAGAGAATGTTAATAGTTCCTACCTTGCAGAGTAAGGAATAAAATCAGAGAATATATGCAGATCACCTAGCATGGTGCCTGTAGTATAAGACAGTAAGATTAGTTGTTATTTCATTCTGTTCCAGTACATGAACAGGTAGAACTAAAAAGCTATCAGATTATCACTGTATTCTTTTTGACAGTAAAAGCACACATAGTGGACTACGTGACCTCACTGCCAGAGATTCCTTAATTAATATCAAGAGACACAAGGCATACTATTATATATGGCCTTCAACCCCTGAAAATAGTAGAAAAATGTAACTAACTTTCCAGTTGGATAAAAATATAACTGTCATGTGAGATAATCTGTACTTGTCATAGGGAACTGTGAGCCTAACTACAGTGTATTAAAAATGTACTTTATAAATGTATGCTGCATGAAATAGAAGGGGACTTTCTTATAGCTGGTAACAGATGGAAAGAATGTGGGGTTTCTGAACTTCTTATGATGGAAACCACTGTTTGCTAAGGTATGTCTCTTAAAGTGCTTTTTCTTAAAGGAGAATAGAATGCCGCTCTCTTGAAATTCACTTCATAGTATTGCTCCGTTTACCCTTTATCTCGTTTTCACTGAATCTATTATCTATTAATAGGTGACACCAATTAGTTTACTTTCACATTGGTAACATTTCTTATACTCTCTGCAATCTGTCAGAGTAGCTCTAACCCTCAAAATTTGATCTGTGAAGTGAGGGGAACGCTGTAAGTGTTGATTGAGCTGATTAAAAGCACAGGGAGAGAAGCTCTCTCTCCTTCTTGATGTGGAAAGTTCTTATCATTGTGGGTTTTATCTAGCCTGATCCATGCATGTGGTTTGGAGAATGGAACTTCTCTCTCTGATTCATGCTTACTAAAACATTATCTGGTGCATAAGCTTTCCCTAAGTACAGAAAGAGCGGCATTGAAGTCGTATCAGCTCTTTCATGTCACTAGGGCTCGACTTGGTACACTGGAGAAGGAATAAGTGACACTTCGGTATTACAGTTATCATTCTGAACAGAATACCTTCCAGCAGATTAAATTCTTTACCTGTCAGAAAGGATCTGATTTATTTGGGGGCATTATTGCCTTAGTGACCTTGTTTGGTGTCTAATTTACTTTCAGGGAGAGGAACAGAAAAGGCAACCTGAACCAAGTTAGTATTTTCTTCTTAGAAATAGATTGACTTGGTTATAGTCAGGCTTTTATAAATTACAGTCGTTATAGAAAGTAACTGCTAACTGAAATGAGCCAAACAAACCTACAGAACAGCTTTAAAAAATGGTACAAATTCATAAGCTTGAGTTGTTAGTGATTTCCTCCTTGAAAAGGAGGAGTAAAATGATTGAAGAAGTTTAGTGACCCATATTTTAACCTTCATGAATATTTCCAAAATTGGAAATATTTGTACAATTTGCACTCTGTTTTTTCAGGAAGTATTTAGATACTTCTTATATTATCAGTTCAGGCCTTCTTTCTTTTCCTGTCTTATGCTTCCTGCCATTTCTTTGTTCCTCAGCACCTCTAAATAGACCCTGGGAATGAACAGGGGAAATTAAAGTTTTTCATGTTTTCTCTATTTTCATAGCTGAAGAGTGTGTGTGGCAATGCTGTTAAAAGCAGTGTAGCTAAAAGTCTGAATTTCAGGCTAGCTGACAGTGTGTGCCTGGTCAACTGTGGGACTTCTTGTCTCTTATCCAGGGCCTTACTGTTGTTAAGGAGATGAGACATCAATGAGCATTAAAGAGACGAAACTCATGCTTATAATTGCTTGTAAACTGAAAAGACAAATTATTGATAAGGCATATGTAAAGCCTTCCAACTCAGTGATGTCTAGTCATTTCTTTGCTCAGAGACCTTCAGTGTCTCCTCTTTATCCTCACAATTAGATGTTAGTTTCTTAGCCTAGCTAAGTGTGGGCCTAGCTTCCTTTCCAACTTTATCTTCTGCATTTCCTCTGCTGGTATCCTGTACTTCAGCTGAACTAAACTCAGCTTTTTCCTGAATGAGCTCTAGTTTTTCTCATTGCCATGTCTTTGCTTATTTCCTCTACCCAAGAGTTTCTTAACTATGACTTAACTATCCTTAGCTGTTGACATTCTGAGCTGAATAAGTCTGTTGTGGGAGCTGTCAAGTTCTTTGTAGAATGTTTAGCAGCAGCCCCAGCCTCTACCCTCTAAATACCAGTAGTAACAAAAATGTCTTCTCACATCATAAAATGTCCCTTAGGAGGCAATTTACCCTTATAAATTATTTCTGACTTACGTTTCTACAAATCTCCTACTCCTTTGAGGCTTTGCCACCTAGCTATACCAGCCATCTTCCATTTTGCATTGCTAACACCTGCCAGTTTCCTGGTTTACTGGCGACATAATGCATCCCAGGCAGTTGTCTAACTCCTGCCGTCATTTTAGATGATTTCATTGTCCACAAAGATGACCCAGCCCAGCACCATGACCTCCCCATCCTAGCCACTGCAATTCAGTCCCTGTACCATGTGGATACCAGAAAACAAACTGTCCCCCAAATCAGTAATCAAACATCCCACTCTCCTGCCACCCTCTCCCGTCCTCTAGGCTGGCTGCTCAAGGGCCTCCCCTGCCACTTCTTGGACCTTGCTGAGGCCGCAGGTCCACTGACTGACCTTGCTATTTTATATCCACCCCTTCCTCCCTTCAGCCTGGACTTCTGTCCCTATCCATGGTACATCCTTACAAACAATCTCTTGCAAATAGACTTGACTCTCATTCTGTCACACTTGGACACTAATTCTAAGTAAACAAACCCAGACACCCACACTCTCTCTAAGAAAAACACATTATAATCTTTGAGTTAGGAGATTATCCCTGATCTCACTCTCACATTCTAAAGTCAAACCCTCATTATATTCTGTCTCATGGTTCCCCAAATTTTTCTTTACATTGTCACAGTTTGAAATTGAGGTCTCCTTTCTTATCCTGATATATGTCAGGTAATCTTTCTGTCTCCCTTCCCTTCTCCTTCCCTCCTCTTCTTCTTCCCTCCCTCCTGCTAACTTGGAGAAGAAAGCAGCACACATTTTTTAACAACCACTAACAGCTTCTATCTGTTCCATTTTAGCATTTAGCAATGTATTTGTTCCAAGTAGCTTCAGAGGCTAATGTAGACCTCCCTCTCCACCCTGCCGCCATATATTTAAAAAGATAAAAATGAACAGTTGAGTGTTTTCTGCTACTATCAAGTAGAATAGAGTAATGAAATATCCTTGGGGTAACTGAAAAGATGTAAATTGGGTCATCAGATATCTAAAACTTTAGATAGTCTTTTACCAGGAGACTGACATGACATTTAGTAGAAGATTGTGTTGCATGGTTTGCTATTTCATCATACTTGCTCTCTGAATATAGATATGTTCTTAATCTGATATCCAGGATCGCATACTACTGAGGGTAAACACAAGGCAGTAACGTACTTTCTGCATAAAAAGAAAGAGGTTTTTGAGACTCAGCTTTTTTTAACATTTTGAAGTTGAATATTTTCATTAATAGAACTCTGAATAGAATTTCATTTTAAAACAGCATCTGGTGTCCTTGGATACTCAGCTCTTACTGACTGTATAATAACAAACATAGAACTACATGTCTTACTTCTACTATACAGTGTTTTCCGTGTATTATTAAACCTCAAATAGTGATTCTTTATCACCTAAAGTTTGTTTCAATCTTTGTCAATAATTGACAGAATTATAATGACATTTTAACTTTAACTGTTGCTAGTTACTGTTTCATGGGATTAGGACCTTAATATAGACTTTGTTTGCCTAGGCACTTCACCTGAATTAGGATGTGTGACCTGCTGTCTCTTTTAATCTGAGTGACAGTTTATAGCATCCCCAAGCAGCACATACTATGCCAGTAAACTTAAATGATTATGGTAGCTCATCATATTTTTAATACCCAGTGTAACAAATGTGCAATAAGTAATTTAAATTGAATTATTATCTAATCATATTCAAGATAAAATCAGTCAGTTTTTATCCATTATAGTTGGTTTACCATGAACTTAAAGTCTATTAACATTAAACGTTTTGAACCTCGAAACTATTACATTGGTTCAGTTAAGAAGAATGTAAAGTCAACATTCAAGTCATTTAAAAATGTTTTCTCCAAGATGTTTACATTTCTCTTAGTAGAAATGGTCTATAATCATAAAAGACTCTTACTTCATACTGTATGTTAGCATGCAGAACAAAAATGTCTAAAAGGAAATATTTAGTTGCACCCTTCCTACCCTTTCCTCTAAAACCAAGAGAGCTAAGTTTCCATTAATATTTTTTGAAGACTAGCTGAAATGGAGTATGAAAAACTTAAATTTTTAATGACTCAAAATCTCATTTCACTCTTACAGCACCAGGAATCTCAGATATCATTCATGGAGACTGGGAGCTTTGAGAATATTTTAGAACATTTTTAGTATCCATGATTAGAAATACAAAGTAATTAAGATGTGGGGTAAAATGAGCTAAAAGCATGTAGGATGACTTTACAAATTAAGAAGTCATCTTTCTTTTTTCTTTTTCAATTTGATTTTTGAAAGAACCTTATTACACTGCTCCTAGCAAGTAATGGGACCATTGCCATTCCACAGCATGTTGCCTGAGACGTGGCATTCTGTCAGAATTCTGACAGTCAGTGTGGTTTATTTCCACCCTCCCCCCCCGGCTTTTACCTAAAGTGAAATAGAATTTTGTTTTCTGAAATAAACTTGAAAGTGGAATTAGTCTATGTCACCGAGTCATGACATTATAAAACAAAGCTATCAGGCAGGCAGAACAAGCAGAGGTAGAGGGTAATTTTTGACTCCTGAAAGTTGGTGAACTGTCAGATGACTTAAAAGTATGTAATATTTTTTCATCAATTTAGTATTGAAGATCAGTATGCCAAACATACACACATTTTTACTCCTTAAAAGCAGCACATGGGGTAGGGTATAGCTCAGTGGTAGAGTGAGTGCTTAATCCCCAGTACCTCCATCAGAATAAATAAATAAACTTAATTAACTCCTCCAAAAAAAGAAAATTGGAAAAGAAAACTAAAAATAAATTAATTTTTAAGCCTTAAAAAAATACAGCACAGAATATATCTGTAAGATAACTGTTAGATCTAACTTTAAATTTTTCTGTCCTCTTAGGCTAGGTTGATTTTTTTGTGACCGTTAAAAGTATAATGCAGTGGGGAGGGTATAGCTTAGTGGTAGAGTACATGCCTAGCATTGACAAGGTGCTGGATTCAGTTCCCAATACCTCCATTAAATAAATAAATGAATAAACCTAATTACCTCTTCCCCCAAAAAATACATACAATGCAGATGAAAGAAATAAATGGGTTCTCCTACAAAAATATGTAGAGTATGAACTACTAAACATAAAATAAAGAGTTCTTAAAGCCTGCTGTACTATTCAGTAAATCCTTTCCCATTGTTCATGGAAATATTTCTAGTATTACTCCTGTAACAAATAGTAGTTCCAATGTACATACCAAACTGTATAAAATGTTTAATATCTCAAAGGATGAGTCCTAATCCATTTTCATAAGCAAGAACTCAATTTACCCTGAAGTCAATTTAAGAAACAAATTAAACGCTATGTATTTTAAATGACACTGACCTGTTAATGTGTTATTGTTACCTCTGGTTTTATTAATCCCCAAAACATAAAACAGACAGATTTTTTTATGAAGTTTGTTATAATTCCATGCTCTTATATTTAATGACTAACTTTACGTTTATAGTGTCATAAAGTCACTCTTTTTTAAACAAGATTTTAAAATTTTTATTTATTCATTTTTTTATTTCCATACATAATATAAAATTTACACATAACTATTTTAAGTGTACAGTTCAGTCATATTAAATACAGTCGTAATGTTGTCCTACCATCACCACCGTCTTTTTCCATAACTCTTACCATCTTGTAAAACTGAAACTATGTGCATTAACTTCCCAGTCTCCCCTTCCTCAAGCCCTTGGCAACCACCACTCTGCATCTCTATGATTTTGACTACTCTAAGTACCTTATGTAAGTGGAATCATAAAGTGTTTGCCTTTTTTGTGATTGGCTTATTTTACTTACCATAATATCCTCAAGGTTTATCCATGTTGTAGCATGTCAGAATTCTCTTACTTATTAAGGCTGAATAATATTTCATTGTCTGTGTATACCACAGTTTTCTTAGTCACTCATACCACAATGGACACTTGATTGCTCCCCGTTTTAGCTAAAGTATATGATGCTGCTATGTACATGGATGTACAAACATCTTTTAGGGACACTGCTTTTAATTGTTTGGGGTATATACCCAGAAGTGGAATTGCTAGATCAAATGGTAGTTCTATGCTTAATGTTTTAGAAACCACCATCACAGCAGCTTTACCATGTTTCATTCCCATCAACAATGCTCAAGGGTTCTAATTTCTCCACATACTTGTCAGCATTTGTTATTTTCTATTTTTTTCATAGTAGCTATCTTCATGAGCATAATGTTGTATCACATAGTTTTGATTTGCATTTCCCTAATATTTAGTGATGTTGAGCATCCTTATGTACTTTTTGGCCATCTGTGTATCTTCTTTGGAGAAATGTCTGTTCAAGCCCTTTGCCCATGTTTTAATCAGGTTGTTTTTGTTGTTGAGTTTTAGGAGTTTTCTAATTGGAATATTATTCTCTCATCAGATACGCAGTTTGCAAATATTTCCTCCTCTTCTTTGGGTTGCCTTTGTACTCTGGTGATATTGTCTTTTGATGTAAAAAAAATCTTAATTTTTATGAAGTCCAGTTTGTTGGTTGCATCTTTTTCTGAAAGTGTCTTTGATGTCCTATCCAAGAAATTGTCAGATACAATGTCATGAAACTTTGGCTGTATATTTTCTTGGAAGTTTTATACTTTGGGTCTTACATTTAAGCCTTTAATTCATTTTGAATTACTTTTTGTATGTAGTGTTAAATAAGAGTCCAACTTTCTTTTGTGTGTGTGTGTGTGGGAATATCATGTTGTTTCAGCACCATTTGTTGAAAGACTTATTATTTCCCCATTGAATGGTCTTGCCATTCTTGTCAAAAATTGTTTGACTGTATATTCAAGGGTTTATTTCAGGACTCTATTCGATTCCATTGACCTGTGCTATACATATCTTTATGCTACTACCAACCACACTGTTGATTATTGTAGCTTCAAAGTAAGTTTTGAAATTAGGAAGTGTAAGTCCTCCAACTTTGTTCTTTTTCAAAATTGTCTTGGTAATTTGAGGTTTCTTGAGATTCTATAGGAATTTATGAACTTTAGGATGAGTTTTTCTGTTTCTCAAAAAAAAATGCCATTGGGATTTTGTTATGGGTTGTTCTGAAATTGTAGATCACTTTGGGTAGTATTGACATGTTAACAATATTGTCTTCTAGTTCATGGAAATGAAATGTGTTTCCATTTGTCTTCTTAATGGTTTCTTTCAGCAATGTTTTATAATTTTCATTGCACCTCCTTGGTTAATTCCTATGTATTTTATTCTTTTTGGTTCTGTTGTAATTGTTTGGTTCTATTGTAATTTTTTTAATTTCCTTTTAGTATTGTTCATTGTTGGTATATAGAAATGCTGCTAATTTTTGCATATTAATTTTGTATCCTACTGAATTGATTTATTAGTTCTTACAAGTTTTTGTGGAATCTTTAGGGTTTGTGCATATAAGATCATATCATCTGTGAGCAGAGAAAATTTGAATCGCTTCTTTCCAATTTGGATACCTGTTATATCTTTTTCTTGCCCGGTTGTTCTGGCTAGAATTTCCAGTACCATGTTCAATAGAAGTGGTGATATTGGTCATTCTTACTTTGTTCCTAATTTTAGAGGAAAAGCTTTTAGTCTTTCACCATTGAATATAATGTTCACTGCAGGTTTTATATATTTAACTTTTATCTTGTTGAAGTAGTTTCCATTTATTCTTAGTTTCTTGAGTGTTTTTATCATGAAATAGTATTGAATTTTGTTCAATAATTTTTTGGCATCAGTTGAGTTGATCATTTGTTTTTTTTTCTTCATTCTGTCAATGTGGTGTATTATATTCATCAGTTTTTATATGTTGAACCATCCTTGCATTCCACACATAAATCCCAATTCATCATGGTGTAAGGGATCCCGCTTGATCCCTTTAGTGTGCTGCTGAATTCAGTTTATTAGTATTTTCTTTTTTTCTTTTTCAGTTTCATTAGGCAGAATTACTACAGTTCAACTGCACATACACATCATATTGCATGTAAATACATATATAGAGTACACTGCACAATTTTTAGTTTACATATATGTACTGAGGACTTTTTTATCAGTATTCATAAGCATTATTATCTTGTAATTTTTTTTTCTTGCAGTATCTTATTCTGACTTTGGTATCAGGTAATGTTTGTCTCATACAATGAATAAAGAAATATTCCTTTCTCTTTGTTTTTTTTGTTTGTTTGTTTTTTTTGAAAAGTTTGAGACGAATTAGTATTAGTTCTTCTTTAAATATTTGGTAGCATTTGCTAGTAAAGTAATTGGATCCAAGAATTTTTTTGTCAAGACATTTTGGATTTCTGATTCCAACTCCTTACTAGTTGTAGATCTATTTAGACTTTATATTTCTTCATGATTTACATTCACAGTACTCTCTTATAATCTTTTTTTACTTATATAGGATTTGTAGTAATGTCCCACATGCGTTTCTGATTTTAGTAACGTGTGCCTTCTCTCTTTTTATTCTCTTAGTCCATCTAGGTAAAGTTTTGTCAGTTTTGTTGGTCTTTTCCAAAAACCAATTCTTGGTTTCATTGATATTCTCTATTATTTTTCTATTCCCTATTATATTCATCTCCACTCTGATATTATTTCCTTTCTTCTGATAGCTTTGGAACTAGTTTGTTTTTCTTTTCTAGTTCTTTAAGTTATAAAGTTAGGTTGTTTATTTGAGATTGTTATTGTTTTTTAATGGAAGCATTTATAGCTATAAATGTCCTCTGTAGCACTGCTTTTGCAATAAGTCCCATAAGTTTAAGTTGTATTTTTGTTTTCTTTCATTTCTCAGTATTTTTAACTTTTCTTGTGATTTCTTTGTTGGTCCATTGGTTTTTTTAAAGAGTGTGTCGTTTAATTTCCACAAATTTGTGATTTTTTTAGTTTTAATTCTATTGTTGATTTTTAACTACATCCCGTTGTAGTCAGAGGAGATGCTTTGTACAATATCTATCTTTTTAAATCTTAGAAAGAATTAAATTGTGGCCTAACATATGCTCTATCTTGGAATATATCCAGTGGGCATGTGGGAAGAATGTATATACTGCTGTGTTGTTGGGTGAAGTGTTCTGGTTGTGTCTATTAGATCTAGTTAGTTTATTTTGTTGTTTAAGTCTTCTATTTCTTTAGTTAAATTCTGTCTGGCTATTCTGTTCATTATTGATAGTAGGATATTGAAGTATCCAACTGTTGTTGTAAAACTGTCTATTATCTGCCTTCAGTTCTGTCAGTTTTTGCTTCATGTTTTAGAATATGAAATATTTCATATTTTATCTCACATTTTGCTAGTCCTTTGTTACGTATGTAAATGTTTGTAATTATTATGTCTTCTTGCTGCATTGAATGTTTTTTAAATAGGTAATGTTTAGTTCTTGTAGCCTTTTTTGATAATAGAGTCTATTTTGTCTAATATAGTCACCTCTGCTCAGTTTTTATTACTATTTACATTGAATATCTTTTTCCATCCTCTTTTAATTTTTTTTGTGTGACTTTGGATCTAAAGTGAGTCTCTTGCGACAGCGATGTATGATTTAGTCATATATTTTTATCCATTCTGCCAATTTCTGCCTTTTGATTGGAATATTTAATCCATTTATGTATAAAATAATGACTGATATAGATTTTCATCATTTTGCTAATTGTTTTCTAAATGAGCTATAGCTTTTTTGTCTCTCATTTCCTAAATTCCTCTCTTCTTTTGTGCTTAGTTGATTTTTTGGTAGTGAAATGTTTACATTCTTTTCTCATTTCCCTTTGTGTATATTGTGTATCTGTTTTCTTTGTGGTTACCATAAGGATGACACTTAATATTCTAAAGTTATGACACTCTAAATTTATACCTGCTTGACTTCAAAAACTCTTCTCCTTTTCTACTCTGTCCCCACTCCTTTATTCTTAAATTATGTTGTAAACAAATGTGTTGTTACAAACCAGAAGTATGATCATACTAATTTTTAGACTAATGATTTTTTAAACAATGTATTATTCCCTTACATCATGTAGACAATGAAAAATAGCATTAAAAACCGTTGTTCCAATAATACTAGCTTTTATAATTTCCCATGTACTTACCATTGTTGAGATCTTTATTTTGACATAGGTTTCAAGATACTGTCTAGTGTTCCTTCACCTCACCTTGAAGGATGCCCTTGAGCATTTCTCTCAGAGTAGATCCAGGGTCACAAATTCCCTCAGCTTTTGCTTATGTGGGAATGTCTTAATTCTTGTCTTACTATTGAAGGATAGTTTTGCTAGATATAGGGTTCTTGAGTTGTTTGTTTGTTTGTTTTCTTTTAGCATTTGGAATATATTGGCCACTGTCTTCTGGCCTCCAATGTTTGGGGGTTTTTTTCACTTTTTTTTATTGAGTTATAGTCATTTTACAATGTTGTGTCAATTTCCAGCGTAGAGCACAATTTTTCAGTTATACATTAACGTACATATATTCATTGTCTCATTCTTTTTCACTGTGAGCTACCACAAGATCCTGTATATATTTTCCTGTGCTATACAGTATAATCTTGTTTATCTATTCTACATATGCCTGTCAGTATCTACAAAATCCAAACTCCCAGTCTGTCACTTCCCACGCTATTACTCTTTGGCAACAACAAGTTTGTATTCTGTGTCTATGAGTCTGTTTCTATTTTGTGTTTATGTTCTTTTTTTTTTAAGATTCAACATATGAACGATCTCATGGTATTTTTCTTTCTCTTTCTGGCTTACTTCACTTAGAATGACATTCTCCAGGGACATCCATGTTGCTGCAAATGGTGTTATGTTGTTGTTTATTATGACTGTCGTTTTTTATTCCATTGTATAAATATACCACATCTTCTTTATCCAGTCATCTGTTAATGGACATTTAGGCTGTTTACATGTCTTGGCTGTTGTAAATAGTGCTGGTATGCACATTGGGGTGCAGGTGTCTTTTTGAATTAGGGTTCCTTCTGGATATATGCCCAGGAGCGGGATTCCTGGGTCATACAGTAAGTCTATTCCTAGTCTTTTGAGGAATCTCCATACTGTTTTCCACAGTGGCTTCACCAAACTGCATTCCCACCAGCAGTGTAGGAGGGGTCCCTTTTCTCCACGGCCTCTCCAGCATTTGTCATTTGTGGACTTTTGAATGATGGCCATTCTGACTGGTGTGAGGTGATACAACATTGTAATTTTGATTTCCATTTCTCTGATAATTAGCGATATTGAGCATTTTTTCATGTGCCCATTAGTCATTCATGTGTATTCCTTGGAGAATTGCTTGTTTGGGTCTTCTGCCCATTTTTGAATTGGGTTGTTTGTTTTTTTCTTATTAAGTTGTATGAGCTGCTTATATATTCTGGAGATCAAGCCTTTGTCAGTTTCATCTTTTACAAAAATTTTCTCCCATTCTGTAGGTTGTCATTTTGTTTTGCTTATGGTTTCCTTTGCTGTGCAGAAGCTTGTAAGTTTTGTTAGGTCCCATTTGTTTATTCTTGCTTTTATTTCTGTTGCTTGAGTAGACTGTCCTAGGAGAACATATTTGAGATTTATGTCAGATAATGTTTTGCCTATATTTTCTTCTAGGAGGTTTACTGTATCTTGTCTTATGTTTAAGTCTTTGATCCATTTTGAGTTGATTTTTGTGTACGGTGTAAGGGAGTGTTCTAGCTTCATTGATTTACATGCTGCTATCCAGTTTTCCCAGTACCATTTGCTGAAGAGACTGTCTTTATTCCATTGTATATCCTTGCCTCCTTTGTCAAAGATTAGTTGACCAAAAGTTTATGGGTTCGTTTCTGGGCTCTCTGTTCTCTTCCATTGGTCCATATGTCTGTTTTTTTGTTTGTTTGTTTGTTTGTTTTTTACCAATACCATGCTGTTTTGATTACTATAGCTCTGTAGTATTGTCTGAAGTCTGGGAGAATTATTCCTCCGGCCTCTTTCATTTTCTTCAGTAATGCTTTGGCAATTCTAGGTCTTTCGTGGTTCCATATAAATTTTATTATGATTTGTTCTAGTTCTGTGAAATATGTCTTGGGTAATTTGATAGGGATTGCATTAAAACTGTAGATTGCCTTGGGTAGTGTGACCATTTTAACAATATTGATTCTTCCAATCCAGGAGCATGGGATAGCTTTCCATTTTTTTAAGTCTTCTTTAATTTCCTTAATGAGTGTTTTATTGTTCACCATGTATAAGTCTTTCACCTCCTTGGTTAGATTTATTCTTAGGTATTTTATTACTTTGAGTTCTATTTTAAAGGGGATTGATTCTTTACTTTCTTTTACTGTTGATTCATTGTTGCTGTAAACAAATGCAACTGATTTTTGTATGTTTATCTTGTAACCTGCTACTTTGCTGACTTCTTCGATCAGCTCTAGTAGTTTTTGTGTGGACCTTTTAGGGTTTTCTATATATAGTATCATGTCGTCTGCATATAGTGGCACTTTTACCTCTTGTTTTCCAATTTGGATCCCTTTTAATTCTCTCTCTTGTCTGATTGCTGTGGCTAGGACTTCCAAGACTATGTTGAATAGGAATGGTGAGAGTGGGCATCCTTGTCTTATCCCAGATTTTAATGGGAAACTTTTCAGTTTTTCACCGTTGAGTACTATGCTGGCTGTAGGTGTGTCATATATAGCTTTTATTATGTTAAGATATGTTCCCTCTATACCCACTTTGGTGAGAGTTTTTATCATAAGTGGGTTTTGAATTTTATCAAATGCTTTCTCTCAGTCTGTTGAGATGATCATGCAGTTTTTGTCCTTTCTCTTATTGATGTGATGTATTACATTGATTGATTTCTGTAAGAACTCCACTTGGTCATGATGTATAATCTTTTTATGTGCTGTTGAATTCTATTTGCTAATATTTTGGTAAGGATTTTTGCATGTATGTTCATCAGTGATATTGGTCTGTAATTCTCTTTTTTGGTGAGATCTTTGCCTGGTTTTGGTTTCAGGGTGATGGTGGCTTCATAGAATGAGTTTGGGAGTATTCCCTCCTTTTCAGTTTTCTGGAAGATTTTGAGAAGGACTCTATGAGTTCTTCTTTGTATGTTTCATAGAATTCCCTGGTGAAGCCATCTGGTCCTGGACTTTTATTTGTAGAGAGGTTTTTTATTGCTAATTCGATTTCATTTCTAGTGATCGGTTTGTTCAAGTGGTCAGTTTCTTCTTCATTCAGTCTTGGTGGACTGTATGTTTCCAGAAAATTGTCCATCTCCTCTAGGTTGTCCATTTTGCTTCCATGTAGTTTTTCATAATATTCTCGTATGATATTCTGTATTTCTATGTTATTTGTTGTAATTTCTCCATTTTCCTTTCTTATTTTGCTTATTTGTGCTCTCTCTTTTTTCTTCTTTGTAAGTTTGGCCAGAGGTTTGTCGATTTTATTTACTTTAAAAAAAAAAAAAGTTTTAGGTTTGATGGATTTTTTTCTTTTTTTTTTTTTAATCTCTATTTTATTTATTTCCTCCCTAATCTTTATTATTTCCTTCCTTCTGCTGACTTTTGGGTTTTTTTTTCACTCTTCTTTTTCTAATTCTTTAAGCTAGTGGATTAGATTGTTTATTTGAGATTGTTCTTTTTTTGAGGACGGCCTGTATTGCTATAAACTTCCCTGTTAGCACTGCCTCTACTGCGTCCCATAAATTTTGTGTTCTTGTGTTTTCATTTTCATTTGTCTCAAGGTATTTTTTAATTTCAACTTTCATTTCATCATTGACTCACTGGTTTTTTAATAGCATGTTGTTTAATCTCCATGCCTTCCTTTTTTTCTCCTTTGTTTCTCTGTAGTTGATTTCTAGTTTCATGGCATTGTGGTCAGCAAAGATGCTTGAGATAATTTCTATCTTCTTAAAATTGCTGAGGCTTCTTTTGTGCCCAAGTACATGATCAATCCTAGAAAATGTTCCATGTGCACTTGAAAAGAATGTATATCCTTTTTGGGGGGAGTGTAATACTCTGAAAATAATGCAGCAAATCTAATTTTTCTGTTGTTTCATTTAATTTCTCTGTTGCCTTGTTTATTTTCTGTCTGGGAGATCTGTCTATTGATGTTAATGCAGTGTTAAAATCTCCAACAATTATTGTATTCCTGTCAATTTCCCCCTTTATCTCTGATATTAACTGTTTTATGTACTTAGGTGCTCCTATATTGGGTGCATATATATTAATGAGTGTAATATCCTCATCTTGTATTACTCCTTTAATCATTATAAAATGTCCTTCTTTATCTTTCTTTATGGCCTTTGTTTTAAAGTCTATTTTGTCTGAAATCAGTATTGTGCACCTGCTTTTTTGGCTTTTCCATTTGCACGGAATATCCTTTTCCATCTTTTCACTCTGAATCTGTATTGTGTCCTTCTCCCTAAAGTGGGTCTCTTGTATGCAGCATATTGAAGGTTCTTGCTTTATTATCCAGTTTGCCACTCTATGTCTTTTGATTGGAGCATTTAGTCCATTAACATTTACAGTAATTAATGATAGACATGTGTTTATTGCCATTTTGAACTTGTTTTTGCAGTTGACTTGGTATTTTGTCTCTGTTCCTTTCTTCTTCCTTTTGTGGTTTAGTAATTTTCCTTTGTATTATCTTGGATTTTATTTATTTTTTGTGATTCACTTGTAAGTTTTTGGCTTGTGGTTATCCTTTTTTTAAGTCTATTAACCCATTACTATAACTTTGTATTAAGCAGATAGTAATATAAGCTCAAACCCATCCTACCAAGAACAAAAAATTTAAAAAAGATAAACAACAACTCTATATTTTTTTGCTTCGCTCTCCCACTCTTAATGATTTAGATGCCTTCTTTTACAATTTCATGTTTATTCTATTTGTAATTCATGGTAGTTATCGCCTTTCCAGTTATGAGTTTCTCATTTCTGTAGCATCCTGCTTCTTTTCTATTTAGAGTAGACCTTTCAATATTTCTTTTAGCGTGGGTTTAGTGTTGCTTAACTATTCTAGTTTTTGCTTGTCTGTAAAGTTCTTTATCTCTCCTTCTATTCTAAAGGATAACCTTGCTGGATAAAGTATCCTAGGCTGCATCTTTTTTTCATTCAGGACTTTGAATATATCTTGCCACTCCCTTCTGGCCTATACTGTTTGTGTAGAGAAATCAGCTGAAAGCCTTATAGAGGTTCACTTGTAACTCACTCCTTGTTTTTCTCTTGCTGCTTTTAGGACCACTTCTTTATCCTTGATTCTGGCCATCTTGATTATGATATGTCTTGGTGTGGGTCTGTTTGGATTCTTCATTTTTGGGCCCCTGTGAGCTTCTTGTACTTAGACATCTGATTCCTTCTTTAGGTTTGGGAAGTTTTCAGTCATGATTTCTTCAAATACCTTTTCAATCCCATTTGTTCTTTCTTACACTTCTTGAACCCTCTTATGCATAGATTGGCATGCTTTGTATTATCCCATAGGTCCCTTACGTTGTTTTCATTGTTTTTTGTTTGTTTTTCTCTCGGCTGTTCTGATTGGGTGCTTTCTGTTGTCCTGTCTTCGAGATCACTTATTCGTTCCTCTGCATTATCTAACCTGCTTTGTACAGCCTTTAGGTGAGCTCTCATCTCAGCCAACGAGTTTACCACTTCTACTTGCCTCTTTTTTACAGCCTCAGTTTCATTTTTGATTTTATATCTCTAAACATTATCTCTTTTAGTTCCTTCAGTACTTTGATCACTCCTTTTTTGAAATCTTGATCTAGTAGGCCATCAATGTCTATTTCACTGATCATTCTTTCAGGGGATTTCTCTTGCTCTTTTAATTGGGAGTGGTTTCTCTGCTTCTAAATCTTGCTCACATCTCTCTGGCACTGTGGCTTATGGAGTATAAGTTATCTAGTTTGGTTCTTAAGGAGTTTATTTATTTATCTATTTAAAGCCTATGCAGGAATAAAACTTTAAAAAAGAATCTTAAAAGAAGAGAGAAAAAAATGTTTGAAAACAATGTATAATCAATAACAGGAGATCAAACCAAGTGAAATAAAAATGAAATGTTGATTTTAAAAAACTATAATAATAAAAAATATTTTAAAAGAAAAATTTTAAAGGGATTAAAACTGGAGACATATACAATTGTTTAAAAAGTAAAAATTAAAAAGGTAATAGAAAATAGAACAGATAAGAAATAGATTTTTAAAAAGGGGGATGTGTTCTCATGGAGACTGTGCGCTCTTAATGATTTTATCGAGAGGTCTTTCTATCTTCACCCTGTTTCGTGAACTCAGCTTGCTGCTTCCAGAGGCCCTCTGTTGGCACCCGTGGTCTGTGCTGCTCCCAGTGCCTCTTGGTAAGCAAGTCACATCCCATCCCAACACTGCGATCAGGTGTTGTGCTCTTACACAGTGGGCGGGCAGGTCACACCCCCTCCCAACACTAGTCAGGTGCTGTGCTGTTACACGGTGGGCGGGCAGGTGACTCCTCTTCCCGATGCTGAGGTCAGATGTTGTGCTCCGGCAAGGTAGGTGGGCTAACCACGCCCCCTCCCAGCATCATGGTCAGGTGCTCTGCTCCTTCCAGGAAGGCAGGTGGCCACCCACCCTCTCCTGGCACCAGACACTCCCCTGCTCTGTGCAGGTGCCTGCTCCACCTCAGGTCCGCGCTTCATAGGCGGGCTCGGGGAAAATGGTGGAACAGCCCTACCCCTGCTCTGTGCCAAAACTCAGCTCCTTGTTTTTCTTAGCGGTACCAGGGCAGAAAGATCCTATCTGCCTTGGGCTGTAAACAAGTCTCTGGTCTTTGAGGCTGCTAAGCCCTTAGGTACAGATTCAGGTTTTGATCCCACCCCCATCTGGGTGCTAAGCGCCAGAGGATATGGGGCTGTGGCTGAGCCCCGCCTCTCTTCTCCTGAAAACCTTCGGTAAATTTCCAGAGACGGTGGTGTGGTGCTCTTCCCCCTAGGGCACATCAGCCGGTTTTTTTTTTTTCTTTGCATTTTGTGGAGAGCCCATGTTGTTTTGCCCTGTGTACCCACTCATCAATGACGCACAGCACCCTGCAGTACCCCAGTGTGCTCTGTACAGATCCGAGCCTCAGAGGTTCCCCCTCCATCCCGCTCACCTCTTCGTTGGAGAGAGGGAGACCCAGGGAACGAGCGCTATTCCTCCTTTGCCACTCCCTCCCTGAGCACTATTTCTCCTTTGCCACTCCCTCCCTGCGGGACCGGTCCCATGCTGTTTTACTTTTCTTTCTCCTTTTCTCCTACCAGATTCATGGTGTCTTTGTCTTTTGAAGAGGGCAGTGTTTTGTCAGAGTTCAACAGGTGTTCTTGTTGGCTGGGTGGGTCCATGGATGTGAGTTTAAGTGTATTTGTGGGAGAGGGTGAGCTACAAGTGTCCTTCTACTCTGCCATCTTGGCCCCCTCTGGCCTCCAATGTTTCTGATGTAAAAATGTGTTTATAGTCTTACTGAGAATTCTTTATATGTCATAGATCATTTTCAGTATTCTCTCTTTGCCTTGGTTTTTTAAAGTTTTGATTGTAATGTCTTGGTGTAGGCTTCTTTGAATTCATCTTTTTTGGAATCTGTTGAGCTTCTTAAATATTTATGTTCATGTTTTTCATCAAATTTGGGAAGTTTTCAACCATTTGTTTTTCATATATTCTCTCTGCCCTTTTCTTTCTTTTCCTTCTGAGACTCCCCACAGTGTCCCACAGGTGTTTCAAGCTGTGTTCACTTTTCTTCAGTCTTATTTCTCTGTTCTTCAGACTTAATAATTTCCATTGTTCTATCTTCAAATTCACTGAGTTTTTTTCTTCTGCCTGCTCAGATCTGCCTTTTAATCCCTCTAGTGAATCTTTCATTTCAGTTATTGTAATTTTTAGCTCCAAAATTTCTTTGTGTTTTTTTTAAGTTTTCTGTCTCTTTATTGATATTTCATACACTATTTGAAATGAACCATTTCGTTCATCATTTTCATGACTTTCTACCCATCTTCCTTTAATTCTTTGACCATCTTTAAGACCATTGTTTTAAATTCTTTGTCTAGTAGTTCTGTCATCAGGTTTTATTCAGGGAGTTTCTGTTGATTTTTTTTTTTTACTTTGAATAAGCTGTTCTTTCCTTTTTCTTTGTATCCATTGTGATTTCTCATTGAACACTTGATATTTGAATTTAATAATGTGATAATTCTTGAAATCAGATTTTCTCCTTCCCTAGGTCTTGCTGTTTTTTGTTACTGTTTTGGGGGGTTTTAACTTATTTTTTTAGTGAAGGTCCTGGGACCCAGGACCTCATGCATGCTCAGGCCAAACTCTTCCACTGAGCTATACCCTCCTCACTTGTTTATTCTTTATTATTATTATTATTTTAGGCTGTCTCAGTGCCAAAATGAACCTGAGGTGTAAACTTAAGTTCTTCTCAGAACTTTTCTGGGCCTGACCCTTTCCTTGGCACAGTTACTTCAGTAATTTTTATCATATATGTAGTTGCTTTTTAATGTCCTAGTCTTTAATGTCTGGCTCCTAAGAGGGAGGAAGAAGAAAATGAAGGAGGGTGGGAGGTGGGGAAGGGCACTGGTCTTTTAAATCCCCTATAAATCATTTCAGCTAGAAGGAAGGGAGTTGCAACAGCAAAAACAATGTCTGTCCCAATTTCTGTCTGTACTCTGTAACCAGAAGCAGCAGCCATCAGAGAACAGATCCCTGATCTGTGGAGGACAGGGGCCTTTTTGCCCACTCTGGCTCCTACAAACTGTGTGCATACTGCTCCAGGAACATGTGCACAGCTGCCTTACATGGAGCTGGAGGTGCTGATACTGTGCTAAGAGCTGAAAATAGACCAAAATTAACTGCAGTTTACCATCCAGACCTTCTCCTAGAAGTTGCAACCCTTCAGGAGACTACAGAATTCCAAAATGAATACATCAGATAGATTCTGCCAATGCAATTGTTTTCTTGGTGGGAGAAAGATTTCTGGTGCTTTCTATCCCTCCATCTTCCCAGAATCCAATCCCCTAATCTCCTAACTGTGAAGAAAAAAATAAAAATAAAAACACAAGATCAATCCCATGAGCACTATAGAAAAGCCAAATTTGCCTATTATCTCTTTGCCCCTTGTTCTTGCAGAATCTCTCTAATCTACCTAGGACCCTATCTTGAACCCCCAGAACACTTCAACACCAGTGCAGCCCTTTGGATAGTATATTGTGAATGCTGTGTATCATTAAGCTACTGTTTATCTAATTCGACATTAAGAAAGAAAGGTTAAATCTCTTCTTATTGAAGCAAGCACTCTTTTTTTTTCCTATAATAAGCCAAACTTTTAATCAAATATAAATTTACAATAAAAATAATTTTAAAATCAAATACAAGAAATTTACCTTTCATGCATTTTTTAAACATTTTTTATGTATTTATAATCATTTTACAATGTTGTGTCAAATTCCAGTGTAGAGCACAATTTTTCAGTTATACATGAACATATATATATATTCATTGTCACATTTTTTTCCCTGTGAGCTACCATAAGATCTTGTATATATTTCCCTGTGCTATACAGTATAATCTTGTTTATCTGTTCTACATTTTGTTAGCAAGCACTCTTAACATGACCTGTAAATAGCATTCTACACTGCTTTCCAAAAGGCAGAGAATACAATTTGAAGAAGATTAACTAGAGGTTTTTTGGTCACTGTAAGTTCTACTGTTGGCATTACAACTGTCTATTCTCCATACTGTTAAAGATACACTCACTTATAGAGTTAGTATCAAATTTCTTAAAGTATTGTATGTAGCTATTTGAAAGGAATTTTAATGCATTTAATATACAGTTTTCATATTTGATCACTACTGTACTTATTTCTGCTTGAAGAAAAATGTGTTTATAATTTTACATGTGAAGTTTAGGGACTACTTTAATCAAATTCCATAATCTTGAGGAAATTATTTACTTCTCAGAATTATCATTAACTTCAGATTTCCTATGACTGGAAGGAGAACATGAGCAGTTTTTCTGATTGTCAGGTGTATTTAATGTGTGTGTTATATTAATAAAATAAGCTTTACTAATTGTTTTTGAATGAGTTAGAGTATGTCTCATTATTTTCGTAAATTGCTTTAACTTGAAGTTCTTTTAATGATCTGATTGGTTTCAACTTATTCCATATAGAAAGAGCTTTATATACTATAAAATGACATGTGTTGGTAGTGTTAGCATTTCACTGACTTATCACCTGTAGCTAATTACCTACTAAGTTTCTGACCAGCGCAAATCTGGCCTTATCAGGGAAGCCCTCCCCAAATTCACCCAAGCAGTGAATACCTCCACCAGCTCAGAACCCATCGTACATGTTCATAATTCTGCCTCATTGCCACATGGTACCTGTCTGTTTCCACATCTGTTTGCTTCAGGGACAGAAAGTTCTCAAAGGCAGGGAGTATGCCTCATTTGTGCTTATCTAATACCTAACTGAGTGCCAAGCACTCAGGAGGTACTTAAAAGATGTTGGATGAGTGGATGGATAAGTTATGAAAGACATCTTAAAGATCATTTAGTCTACCCACATCATTTTTAAAATAAAGAAATGAAGCCCAGAGAGGTTAATGCTTTGCTTTACTTTTAGTGAGTTACTAAAATTTATTATACTTCAAGCATTTTATCACTACACTACTCTAGATTCAGTAAAAATATTATTTTCCAGTATGTTCCAGAAATGATGCATAGAAACCATATAGATGCATTATCTCACTAAGGCCACTAGACTCTAGCCTGCAGAAAGTTCCTCTCCGGTGCTTAGGAAGACAAGTTAAGAATAGAAGATAGTACACATATCAAGAGTTTCTAAACTGGATGGGGCATAACTGTCAGAGGTTTGCTTTTGAGTAACCATGAGTTTAAATCATAGTTTTACAAATCAACTCACTTTGTATGTTTAACTGTTCTGCTCTTGAATTTATAAGAGGAATAATTTGCTACACTCTGCTGACCATATGTATTGTGTTTTTCAGTTCAGTCTGACACAGCAGTTATCAGAGAGACCGACAGCTTCTACTAATAAATTTTAGGGCATTCATCACTTTGATTGAATCATGCCACTTAAGAAATGATTACTTTCAGGTTGAATTTGATTTTAAATGTCTAGCCACTGGTTTTGTGAGCAAAATTGAGGTTTCTTCTCTAACCCAAAACCCTGAGTAGGAGTCCATCATGTAGTAAAAATTAAGAATTCTGTTAAAAATGAAGCAACTCATTAGACAGAAACGCATAAAAGATACCTTTGGTGGGAAAATCCTTTAACTTCTGTATAGACTGATACAGTCTGTTCATTCAGAGGAAGTAACAACTCAGAAATCCTAGATGCCATGCTTCATCTGCGAGAAGAACCTGCTTTGGATAGTAGTGCCCATGTAGGCAGCTGTTGAATAATTAGCAAGTACTACATTTTTATAAATTTGTAATGAGACATAGGTGAACATGGTAAGAAAGGATCTGGATTTTGGAATGAAAGGGTCTAATGAAAGGTAGCCTTACTGCATAAACCAAGTGAATGCAGACTGACTTCATTGCCCTAAGAAAAAAATGTCAGGCCAAATGCAGTTCTAAAATTTGTACTATAAAAACCTTCATTCAAGTAAATTTACTTTAATGAGAGTTAATGGAAAATCTGAAAATCTTAGTGATGATTAATGCCAAGTTCCTGTTCTCTAGTTCTTTCCGTCATTAAGTATTATCATCTCTAATGAATTCTTTACCTTCTGGAACATAGATTCCTCTAGAAGATGGAGTGTCCTCTCATATTGGAATTTTAAGATTAAAAATGTCTGTTAACCCATAAAAACATGACAAGGTTGGAAAAATTCAAATTGCAAGCTTCTTCAGATTCCTTAAGACCCTCTTCTCATAGGAGTAGAGGAAATATGTGACTTGAACTGAGATACACATATAACAGTATAAAATTCAAAACATTATTAATTTATTAAGCCTTTGAAGATCATTAATTTGCCATAATTACCTTGATTGCATTTCTCTTAAAAATTCAACATTCAAGTTATGAAAAATAAATTCCCTAATAAAACTAGTAATTAGAATATATCCATTTCTCACTTGTTAATAATCCTCATCAAATGAAAATTATAACCCCTTTAAACTTTCAATTTTAGGGCACTTAACAGTCTCCCATCATCATTTGCTGCCAGCATCCACTTACTTGGGGTTTATTGTCTTCACCTAAGATTTTTATGTCCATATACAATCTGAAGTGAATAAATCTTACTTTTTTTTCCCTTACAACGAAAGTTCTGATAATGATTTAACTGATAAAGAAAGGCAGGGCAGGAGTAGGTTTACTGTTTACCCAGCATTAAGGGCCTCCAGTCTTGGAAAACTGTGTGCATGTGTTCTAGATTATGGTGCCTAAGTCTCTCTGTATTTTGTTTATACTCTCAAGTTAAAGGTAGTCAGAGCTCTCTGCAAGCATAGTGAATCTTCATTTGGGGCCCAGTGTGTCAAGATAGAAAGGGAAAGGATGTCTAGATAGAATTTTATGAACTTAAAAAGTGAAATTTTTAAATCATTCCTAGAAATTTAGACTTCTTTAGAATAATATCTTGTTAATGGAGACCCATTCAAACAGATTCCTCATGTCATCTTGCTAAATTTACTGCATCTGTATGGAATATTACTTGGCAGTATTGTTTGGTAAAGGGACTATGAAAAGTTGGGTTGGTTCTCTTTGAACAAATATATAACCAAAGCAATTATCTATCAGAGGTTTTAATCTAGTACCTGTGACTCAAATTAAGTCTGCAGACATATTTTAAATTTTTTCCCCATACTACTTAAAATATTTTGAATTAGATTTCAATTATATTTCTGTAGCAACAACAATTGGCTGGAGCTAAGTAGTTGCCATCCTCTTTGGTCAGTGTGGGGCTCTTTTGAGCTCCTCCCAGCCCTCTACTTATTGCTGTCTCTCCCATCCAGAGGTCTTGAGTCAGTTTGTATGCCCTGTGCCTTTTTACTGTTTGATCATCTTGGTTGTACCAGGACCTCTTAACTTACTTAAGTTAGGACCTCACACCTTAGATCGTTTGAGTTGATAACCCCTGAGCTACAGAATGCAATTAAACTGCTGCTGCGAAAGGGAAGAGTTGTTGGCATTAGCTGGTTTATCTTAATGATTTCAGCCATCATATGGCCTTCAGTGTACTGCTTTATGGATAAGTGGAAGCAGATGAAAGATAGTTTTATTCTGTACCCTTATGCTGCTCTTTCACTAATGTAACTGGGATTAAGAAAAACTGGACAGTACTACAGAACAGATGTAAACATGACCTTGGCAGATCCTCCTGGCTCAAGCATAGGAACAGTTCAGATTACTGTTTCGAACCATGCTTTGTGAAAATGCTTCCAGAAAATACTGCAAATGTTTTATTAACTTTATTTTTTCCAAAATGAACCAAAATATTACCCCTCCAGAAATATAGGGACTGTCAAATCCAAGGAGAATTTCTTCATGCAGGAACTCCAAATGACATTAAGAATACTACTTTTTTTGTAATTTCCATTGGAATATTTTTCTTAAAATGTTGAGATGTCATACTGAAAGCCTACAGTGCCAGAAATCACAATTTTTAATCTCTTCCTTCGTACCGTAGTATATCAAGGAGGTGTTAGGTGCCCATTATTAATCATCAGCCTTTGTTTTGATTTTTCCTAACATAGGTTAGGTCACATAGTTGAACTTCCAATTTAAGTTTCTAAAACTCCTAAGGCTTCCTTTTGATGCCAGCATTAACCACAGGGTTCTTCATTTGAAAGGAAGGCTGTGCTGCACTTGGCAATGATTAAAATTTTAGCTTAATCCCTTCAAGTTATGAATGGAGATAAATGAAGCATAAACCATTTGTTTTTGCACACACTTACTTGATTATGTGTCTGTATTTTGAGGGGAAGAAACTGCATGTACATTGACTATTTCCACTATGTTACTTGTTAGAAGAATCTAATGAAAAAGGATTTGAGTTTCAGGTTTATATCTTCAATTTTTTACTAACACATAATGCGATCTTTTATTAAGGATTATTTCTTCAAGTGAATACCAGTGATGTCAGCTATCATCATATTGTTTCTATTAGCATTTTTAAAATTAGTTTTCAAGTTAAAAAAGGCAAATCCATATCCAGAATATATATCTACTCCTGTAAAATTAATTGCTGCCACTTCTAGGGTAGATGAGATTCAGTGGAATCACCATACCCCCAACTCTTTATTCTGCCCTGCACCCCATCATCCCTGCCCCAACCCTCAACCCCTGCCTTGATCACACACACTCAGAATATAGTCTCATACTTACTCTCCTGCAAGTACATGTTAGCTAGGTCCTGGACTTAATTCAGGCCATAGGGCCTTGTTCCCTTACATGTCCATCACATTCCTGGTCAGGTTATGTTATAACTTAACCCCACTTTTTGGCCTAGTGGACAGGAGAGAAGGTGGGATAGGCTGTAGGAAGTGGGAAGCATTTTGCCTAGTTGGGGCAGAAACTTTTCTATCATCCTTAGACAGGAGGGAATGCCAGCCTTTAACAGTCTACTTCTGCAGGCTCTGAAAACTCGTTCAAGTGAATCTGGGGATTCAAGATTTTCAGATTCATCACCTAGATGTTCCTATCCTGTGGGTCACGTGTGATTCTTTCCCAACTAGGGCTCTAACCTTAACATAGCAGACCTGCTTAGATTGAGAATTTGACCTTCCTGGGAGCTCTTCTACTCTTACCGTTAAGTCCTGGTCTTAGTTAGCTTTCCCTGCCCTCCTGCTGCAGGAGGTGATAGCCTCTTTATATGTTCCCCAAGAGGCCTTCTGGCTTTCACACTTAGCTTTTAATTTCTCATCAGTCATGCTCAACCTTTGTATCTTTCCTCTATTTCCTCAGTTGAGCTTAGCAATAGCCATCTAATTCCAGTGTCTTTATAGTTACTGTTTATCTCATATTTCTCAAAAAGCCTTAAATATCACACCCAGAGGTGCATTTCCTTCCACCAGAATACTATCCCAAGACAGCACCAGTAAGAGTTAGTGTGGCTATCTGTGTGTTGCTTATTCCCAGTGAAGGAATCCTTATTGCCAGCACCGTGATAGGTGATCCAGCTCCAAAATCTTTGTATCTGCTTTCTCACATCACTTTTGGTATCAACTGTTGTAGATAGGGTTCCCTGAGAAGCAGACTCTGGGATGGAGGTTAGTGTACAAGAAGTTTGGTTTCAGGGAGCGCTCTTGTAGCCAGCGGAAGGGAAGCGAAGGAAGCAGAGGTGGGCTATGATTCAGTGCCAATAAACTCTTGAGCTGACCTTGGGACGTCTGAATGTGGAATGGCCCTGCCGAGTTATCCTGAGCTGCGATGAGGGAATCTAATCTTATGCCTACAGTTTTATTAAGTACATTTCCTTTAATTTTACTGTGTAAATTACTCTTAACCATGTGGGAGTGGAAGAACTTTATTGCTTTGTTGACTATAATTTTTTTAGCTATTATTCCATTCAAAGTCTGAGGCATGATTCTTCATATTGAATTGTTAATAATTAATTGGCTCTATTTTTATTTCTCCCATAATGAATTTTTTTTCTATAACCTCTTTACATAATTGAATGATGAGATGAAATTTTTTAAAAATCTATTTTATAAGGTACTTCCAGTCCCTCATCTCACTTTACTATTTTTCAAAGTCTTAATAAGTAGCTAGTGAAGCTACGAAAATAGAATCAGCAAACATCAGTACAGGAGTAGCAGGAAATGAGCCTGGAAATGTAGGTGGGAAATGTAGGTGGGAAACGCACATGCCAGATGATGAGGTTTTCCCTGTGTGTCCTGGAAGAGAAAGAATGAGAGCAGATTTGCAATTTTGTTTTTCAACCGTACTGACGGCAATGTGGAGGACACATGGGAGATGGAGAGAAAATCGGTTGTAGGTCCGTCATCACACAAATCTCAGATATTTTGGGGGAGTTTTCCTAGATGAGTATGGAAGTAAACAGTTCATTGGGAGTATATATGTGACAGATTAAAGAAATTGTCTTTGTAAAAGACTACATTTCTGTATCCATAGGCAAAGCATCCTGAGTGTGGTGAAAATAAGTGCTAATATATTTGATACATTGACATAGACAGTTGTTCCAGTTACTCAGAGTCAGGAGTTTTGAGTTCAGCTAATAATAAAAGTGAGCAAATTACTTAGTTCTCAAAGGATTCTATGAAAATCTTTATTATTATAATTATTACATAAATTAGCTTCATTAAATTCATATGAGATCTTTACAGAAAGCATAATATGAATGATAGTTTTTTAAGCATACTTAATGAGAGGAAAAAAACCTTTTCTTTAAAATACTCTTGGTCTTCACACCACTTTCAATGTTTTTAAGCACAAAAGAGTACTGTCATTTTAATATTCCTATGAGTCAACTCATCATTTTTAAAACTTCTGTATTCATTAAGTAAAATTGTCATCATGCAAGCATAATAAATACTGCTTCTAGAATAGACTTGCCATTCACCTGGCCTTTGCACTAACAGATTGATTTAACTGTCAATGTACTGTATTTCAAGAAAATTTTATTAAAATTCTTGCATTTTCCAATAAAATAAACTTTTTTTAGTTGGAATCTGTGAAGACAATTCTACTCAAAATTTGACAAACAATTTATTAGTCACTTAATATGAGTGCTACTGATTGTGGGTCCTGTAATACTGTTATTTAAAATAATGCTGAAACCTGATATGTATAGTGATATATAGTTAACTACTGCTTTTAGCATGAGAAAGCAAAATCTGATTATGATCAGAACATCTTAAAAATACAGTCTACCTTAGATTTAAAATGTGTAAGATAAAAAAAGTAGTACACATAATTAGTCTTAGAAATAAATAATGCTTTTGGAGGACTAATACCAAAGCTCCCTTTAAATACGTTTTCTTTAATTATACTAATACAGGGTTATCTGCTGTGTTCTCTTTGATGAATCAAGCTAGTTAAAATATAATTTAAAATATGTTTAAGTACAACTATATTACAACAATTTCTTTGTATTATATTTCTTTCTTTTTTAAATGTACACATCAGTAACAAAACTTACAATTCTATTATTTTCCTTCTAGATTTATTCCTCACGACATTGTCTGCCTCTGGTACCTTCCAGTTTGAGATATGGGAAAATTTGGTAAGAAATCATTTCTTTGAAGCGTTTTGAAATGATAGCTTTCAGTAAAAGCACACAATTTTAAAAAATAAAATGAAACTAATCACTTGGTCGGTTGGTTTCAACAATAAATAGAACAACTTTAAGAGCTTTTGGTTGCATTGCTGCATTCAAACTACTGAATATTGCTGAAGGAGATGATTCATTCAGCGTCAATTCCTCTGCAGGTTTTTAGGCATGACTGCCAATTAAACCAATCAGTCTGCCCTAATGCGCATGTTAACAGGGCCCCTGCTAGGCTGTCAGCTGTTGAGAGAGATGCCTGTCATTTAATTTGTCAGCATGATGGTTTATTAAAGAAAACTCCTTTTAAAAGGCTAATTTTTCCTCCTTGCCTTAAGGCTTACATAAAAAAATAAGAACAACAGACACTAAATTTACTGCCAAGTTGACCAGGATTAAGGAGTCTTTACCAATATAGTTTTTAATAGCAAGTAGAATATTCCCAAACTGGTATCACGGTTTTGTTTTATTTTATTTTTAGCTTGATGTGAATTATATGAAAGATTAATTAATGAAGAATAGACTACTTGAAATTTTAAAGCTGAATTTCAGGTATATAATAGAGGACAAGATTTGAGGACAGGCTAAACTGGCCACCTGAGTGACATTCATCAGGTAACAGTCAAGTATGAAACCTCACTTTCCTCATATGGAAAATGGGTTTAAGAGTATCTGCTTCATAGAATGTTTGTGAAGATTAAATGAAACACTGTGTAAAGTGCCTGGCACACAGTAGGCACTTAACCAAATTTTAGTTTTAGATCACTTGATTTCCCATCTCTTTATTCTTAATTGTTTTTTATTCAATCCAAATTAAACCGGTAACATTTTGTAGATTTTTGTTAAAATACTGATGAAAATTAAGCAGATCTTAAAAAGTGTGAAGCACAAGTCTGTGGAAGGAGATTGATTATCAGCCATCTCTCATAGCATGGTCATGACCCAGATTTCTGCATGGAAGGAAACTAGAATGAAGAGAGGAGCTTTGTTTAAAAAAGATTAGGGCTTTTAAATACTACCTACTTCCAAACTAAGCAGTTTCGTCTTTTTTTTTTTTTTTTTTTTTTAATAAGGCAAGGAAAAGGAAGAAAGACATCTAAACCAGAAAGATTTATCTTTGTTTAATGTACTACATTTTTTAAAATGTAGTTGTGATTATTTTTCTGATGATAGAAATATGGTGGTTATATTAATGATGACTATAAATGAAATCTTCCACTAGTGGAGGATATTTATTTTCAGGTGTCCCTGAAGACAATATTTCAAGTGAATCTTGAGGTGTTAGAAAATGAGATAATCAGTCATTTGATTGATTAGTATCCATCTGGGGGAGAAAAGCCTTATTACAAATAAATATAATATGTATATATAATTATGGAATACTTACAAGTATATTATGTACTCTCAGCCCAGGCTGATTTAAAGGTAATAAAGTGAAGCAACTCAATAAGAGAATAATAAAGAGAAAAATCTTTTTTCTCTTTATTATTATTTTCTTTAAAGATAATTAAAAATTGACTATTGGACAGTAGTGACTAAGGGATTTTCTTGCTGTAAAACAGCTGTGTCAATAAGGTTCTTATGTTAACAATAAAATAGAAGTCATTAGTACAAATTAAGAATTATAGACTCAAAATTAACTAGTTCAGATAAACTGCAGGTTTTGTAAAAGGATCATTTTTAATTAGCGATTAGGCAAACAGTTTGCAGTAACACACTAATTGACAAAAAAACAAAAACAACCCAAACCCTGTAAAACCATATTAGCTAATAAAAGGATATATGCTGCCTGAAATCTTTTCAGAGTGTCAGTTGTAGGCACAGCTGCATGGTAGAGGCTCTGGGAGATCAGAAGTGAACAGAAGACCGGGAGGAAGGCTAAGATGTGAGTGTAGCAGCTATGACTGTATGATGTGAGGTCCAAACCTCATGCTGCAGGGAGTTAAAAAGACAAAGCAGTTGCTTCCATTTGGTCTGCCCAGGATCATCAGAGAAGGCTTCCAGAAAGATGTGGTATTTGAAATGGCTGGCAGAGATGAGCAGGATTTTAGTGGTTAGAAGTGAGAAAAAAGGAAAGGGTGAGCAAGGACATGCACAGGAAACACAGGACATATTCAGAGAATAGAAAGCGGCTGGTTTGGGCTAGAATATTTCAAGTTACTAGAAGGTAAGATTAGAAGAATTAGTTTAGACAGATCAGCAAAGGCCTTGACTCCTAAACTGAGTAATTTGATGATCTTTTAAAAATTTACTGAGAAGCTTAATTCCTGAAGATTTTAGGACTGAGAGTGAGGTAAATACAGCCTTCATGATAGCAATTAATCTGGATACTGCATATCAGATAGATTAGCATGGGAAATCTGGAGGTGGGGAGATAGGTGGAATTTACCTGAGAATGAGGTGGTTGATTAAAGGAGTAAAATATTGGGAATGGACAAGAAGGGATAGCTATGAGAAGACAGGGTGACCATTAATGCAAGGGTAACATGTGTTTTATGGTGGTGACCAGTAACAGAGAAGACACAAGAAGTGTCTAATTTGGGGCAGGAAAAAAATTATTTTGTATAAGAGACTTATCAAGGAAATGATTAGAACTCAGGAAGAAGTAGGTAAGAATCATGAAGAAAAAGAGTTAAGAGAAGAATGGCAAAGCCAGACTCTTGGACAACACCCACCACACTTTATGTTAGAAACTTTTCAGTGTTGGCACTTATTGCCATTTTAGGCCAGATGATGCTTTATTGTAGATGTCTGTCCTGTGCGTTCTAGATTGTTTAGCAGTATCCCTGGCCACTACTCACTTAGATGCTGGTAGCCGCCTCCCAGTGGTAACAATCAAAAATGTCTCCAGACGTTTCCCAATGTCCTCTCAAGAGCAAAATCACCTCCAGTAGAGAACCATTGCTTTAGGTGAATAAAGAGGGAGACACATGATAGTCATCATATGTTGCTTCCTGATCATTCTTTAACCTTATAAATATGACAGTTTTAACACTAAATATTGAAATCTGCAAGCCAAAGCATAGGTAGTCATCCATGCATGAAAAGATACTTGTTACAACATAGCACTTGTGTTAGAATTCAAGCAGAAAATGACTGATGGTCTCACTTGTCAATGACAGTGTGTTAGCTGCTTCAGTGGTGGGTAGCAGAAATAATAGCATTACGACTAGTATTCCCACTTATTAGTAGTCAGTTAACTAAGTACATATTTGTCCATGTGCTGTGCTAATAAGTACATTTATGTGGGTTATTTTACCAGTCCTCACAAAAACCTTGTAAAAATTCATTTTAGAGATAAGTAAATGGATGCTTACATTAGAACTAACTTATTCAGACCTCAAGGCTAGCAAACAGTGGAGCTGGAGTTGAGCTAAGAAATCTGTCTCTAAAACTTGTACCCTTAAGTCATTGCATAATCATTCCAGAAACCAAGTAGTTGAAAGAAAAGGTAAAGGACATAGCTGTAGCAGAACCCCTAGCGAGTTGGCCCAAGTTGGGATTGCAGGACTGCACTGAAGGCCAGTAAGAACAACATGGTAAAGAATGGGACAGAGTGGAGTCAGTGAGTCTCAAATAGCAGCCCATGAAAAAAATACTTAGAGCTCATAAGCACAGGACTGCCATTATAAAAATATCTTGTAAGTGCCCGTTAACCTTACATTTTGCAGAACACTTCCTAATCTATCATTCCATTGATCCTCTCTAGAACCCTTCAAGTAGACAGTACATTTATCCCCTCTCTAACAGGTAAAGAACCGCGACCCAGTGCAGTAAGTGGCTGTTCCAAAATGATACAACTTATCAGTGAAAGCAGGACTGGAACCCATGCCATCTAGCTGCATGTCTACTGCCCTTTCTACCAAACTACTCTGTTGTCTCAGTATAAAAGTATTGATCATGTTTGTCTTGCCTAAATTAAATAGGTACATAGCAGCTGCATCTTTGAAAATAAATGTAGTCGTGCATCACTGTAAAATGTGTTACCTAATAAGAGTAATAACAGTGATGAAGCTTATTGAATCATTTTTATCAAATACTAAATGTGTTCATGACACTAATCTGAATGGTAACAAAGTTATATAGGTTTGTACTGCCAAGTGGAGTAAAAGGACGAGTATTGATAACAATGGGAAGGTTAATTCAATAAAGTAATTATCTTTTCCCCCAGTTATGTCACATACATAATGTATTCTGCATGCTCTCCCTGTAGCAAGAATATACGATTCTCTTTTTCTAGCTATTAGGAGAAGGTATTGTTCTTCATATGTTGCGGTTCATGGTGAATGTGGCATCTTTGACATGGGAGGCTGTCACCTGGGGATACTCACTGTTTCTTGAGGGAGATGCATTGTGAGATTTTACAGGCATACCTTGTCTTATTGTGCATCGCTTTATTACACTTCACAGATAATGCTTTTTATTTTTTTACAAATTGAAGGTTTGTGGCAGCCCTGTGTCAAGCAAATATTATCAGCACCATTTTTCCATTTGGTCACTTCATGTCTTCTCTGTCACATTTTGGTGATTCTCACAATATTTCAAACTTTTTTCCTTATTACTATATTTATTACGACAATCTTTGATCATTGATCTTTGATGTTACTCTTAGAAAACGATTACAACTTGCTAAAGGGTTAGGATGATAGCATTTTTTTTAGCAGTAAAATATTTTTTAATTAAAGTATGTACTTTTTTTGCACATAATGCTATTGCACACTAGATAGACTACAGTATAGTATAAACATAACTTTCGTATATACTGGGAAACCAGAGTATTTGTGTGACTCATTTTATTGCAATACTCACTTTATCAAGGTGGTCTGGACCCAAATCTGCGGTATCTCCAAAGTATGCCTGGATCTGGAAACATTTCTAAATAGATTTTATTAAGTTTAACATAACTTCACTGGATAATTCATTCACTTGAGTCAGTATAATAAGTTAATGTCCAACTTTATGCTATATGAGGCTGATGTATTTTTGGAGAGATTTTTCCATTCATTTAAGAATCATTATGTCCGTTCTGTACCCAATGCTGTGATCTTTCTAAAATGAAAAGGCACTTGATACTTCAGTCAGAAATGTAGCAACTTTGATACATCTCTAGGAGGTATAATTTTAGGTCCTCAGTAAGATTCCAGTCTTAAAACACTTATGCAAATAATTGTCTTAGATAAGACACAGAAAAATCATTCAAAAAGTGTATCAGATACGTTAGTAATGGTAGGAGAAACATGTTTCTTTCTGCAGGTGGATATTGGAGTGTTAAAATGGTTGGAAAATTGCCTATCACAAGACAGATCTTACTCATGAGCCTCAAGCATTTAGTCTTCATCCTTTCAATGTAGCAGTGCCTTTCTCTGTAAAGATTAGAAATGATTTCTTAGAAAAGTAATTTGCAGATCTGCGGTATCCCTACAGGAACAAAGAAGGAAAACGTTTTAAAATTTTAAAATATTTTAAAATATATAGGTATCTTATATAAAGTTTATAGGAATCAGGTTCAGTTTATCAAATAGTAAGTAGAGAAATCAAGATGAGAGCTCTACGTAAAACTGAGAGCTCGAAACCCAAATATAATATTTTGTTTTATCTTTCTTGGGTAGTAATCTAAAATTATAGAAAGGAAAGGCAGTAATTTAAAGAAATGCATATTGTTTTTGTAAGTCAGACAGATGCTCCATTCTGGAAAGAGTAACTACAGCAAAGGGTGTCTAATGGGTTCTCCTTTTTTGTTTAGCTTAGCTGCCTCTAGTTAGTACATGGCAGCTATTGTACTTTTTTGCTCCCTTTCTGATTGATACATAAACCTAGGTTGATGATGAATGGGCCATTTAAGGATGGGTGTCATTCTCATCTCATTTGAATATCTTTTTTAATTGTACCCCAGCAGAATCTTGTTCCCTTGAAATCTGTAAAACATAGCGTCTTTCCTACTTACTTGTACCACTTGTATGTTAACTTCAGAAACTCTATTTTCCTGACTTATCTCCCAGCTGGCCTGTAAGTTCTTTGAAGGGTAGGAACTATTTTTTTATACTTCTTTATATTCCCAAAACCTTCCACAGTACTTGGAAGTAGAAGACACTCATTCTGTCTGAAATCATGGTCATGATTTAGCAAAGGATATCATACCTGAATTGACAGCAAAGAAAGCACTGCCGCTGCACATCTTCATCAACACATAGCAGTTTCTTTTGTTTTATGTTAAAAGTGGAACTGAAAACAATTTTTTTGTAGTACAACAGAAGCCTTACATTATTTATTTCCCTGCTTTAATTAAAATGTTTCACACTTGACAAATGAATGGATTATGGTGATCTAATCCAAAATTTTCTGCCTTTAACAGGATGGAAATTTCTCTCTCAGTACCATATTTGAAAAACCTCAAAATATGGTGGTGGTTGGACAGTCAGCATTTGCAGACTTTGGTAAGATTATTTTTATCTTTGAAAGTTTCCCTGTCTCTCTGACCTAGTCATATTAACTTCCTCTATCTGAAAATAACTTGAGTGTCTTCAGAACTATTACAGATTTAAGAGATGCCTATTCTAGTATTACACTAGCTTCTTTATGTCTTACAGGATTGTTTACGCCTGGTTGACAATTCCCAGGCTTCACCTACACCCCTGTATTTCTCCTTTACTTGAAGAATAAAGTGTGATCTCTTTAGGATGATCTGATACATAAGAGTTAGCATCAGATTTGGATATATAAATTTATGTATTATGAATTTTTAAAATAGGATTCAGTCTATAGAAAATGCTGACATTCTGTTAAGGTTTCTGTTTTCCCTTGAGTTTTACAGCTTTCTATTGATGTTTAGTCGGCTACATCTGGCATTGCACACAAATTAATGTTTTCTCTAAGTCTGATTGTATGTATTTTTTTTGATAGAAGAAATATATCTGTATTTTTCTTATCTTTTTTGACTTTTCTTCTGTAAAGAAATACTACTTTATTTGTAGCAATTCTAGACCTTGATAGTCTGAGCCTACCTAGAAAAAGATTCAGCTCTAAACATACAGTTTAAAAGGGTGATACAGTAGGGTAAGACACAAAACACATTTTCTAGAGGATGACTGCTTAACTGTTAGAGGCATTTATGAGTTGCAGATCTCCCAGACACGAGGCCAGGGCCCAGCTAATAACCAGCAGCAGCCACTATGCATTAGCTAATTTCTATGGCTCAGGAACTGCTAGAGAGCTCTGTAAATGATACCTTTTGGACTACCAGTGCCCTGCTAACCTGTAAATCCAAAGGTCTTTTCTTGGTTATCCTATTGTATCACATTTTAATATTGTCAACAGTCTCTGACCCTCTTTTAGTGCTCCTTTTTCTCCTTCCTTATCCCTCTGTCAAACACTCTGCACTCTCTTCCTTAGAGGGCTCATGCAGGTCTTAACCTCTTAGCTCTTGGAGGACTTTCAAACTTGCTTTGGTTTTATTCCTAAACTTCCATTTCATAAATATTCCAGCTTTATTGTCTTACTAACATTATTAATATAATGACTCTAAAGGATCTTAATATTCAAACCAGCTTTCTCTCCTGATTACCTATCCCTATGAAGAATAGTAGAGAAAAGAGTAATTTTTTTAGTCATTCTGGGGTTGTTGTTTTTTCTTTTTAACTCTGTTCTGGAGTCAAACCAATCACCACACTTACTGATTCTTTCTTTGCAGAGTTTTTCACATCTGCCCCTCTAATTATTGATGTAGTTCAGCTCATACTCTTGTCTCCTGCCTGGTTTCCATCCTTAGAAAATCCAGCATTTCAAAACTGTTTAAATCTGCCTTTCTTTTGACATAAAAATCTCAGACATCTCAGAAATTCTAATACTCCTCCTCTGAATTCCTATTCCATGTCCAAGAAGCATTACCTTCTGCATATCCCATCAGACCAGGAGATTTTGTTTAACTTTACTTTTTTATTTAATTTTTTTATATAGTAGGACCTTGTGGTTTATTTCATATATAGTAGTTTGTATCTGCTAACCCCAAACTTTTTTTTTCTCCTTTTTCAGTTTTATTAGGTAGAATTATTGCAGTTCAACTGCACATACAGATTATATTGCATGTAAATACATATATACAGTATACTGCACATTTTTTTAGTTTACACATATGTACTAATTATTGTTTCTAAGAACAGATTAGATCTTTAGCTTTTTAAACTTACATAGTTATCAAAGGAATAAAGCCAATACAAAATAAGAATCAACAGAATGTAGTAATCCAATCATAAAGGACAGTCAAATGTGCCAGTTTGTTCTGACACAAGCAAAGTAAAAGCAACCAATTTAAACAGTTCTCTCTCTAACCTGCTGCTGGACTTTTGTCACACTCAGCCTACCTGCCCTGTCCCACCAAAGAAAGACAATACTATTATAAATTCTTGGTAATACTGAAATATTTTATATGCATACATTGCCGTAAGGCATGTAAAGTGAACAGACATTCTTAGACTATTCTCCTAACACAAGTCCATTTCATTAGTGTTTCCTTTCCATTCCTTATCACTGGCGACTGCACTGCAATGGTTGCCATAGCGAAAGTGATGACTCCTGGAGTTTTTACTCCTAGCAAAGACTGTGAAACATCTATCTTGGTGAGTCATGGATGCCAGATGTGATTTTGAAAAATATTTTGAATGCTTTTTGATTGGAAGTGGTAATTTATATACAAGTTATCAAATTGCTACTTCAGAGTCTTGATTTTATACATACTCAGCATTTAAAGCAGACCGGGCTGTATTGCTTTCTTTTAAGATTACAAACATGAGGAAAAACTAGGACCCTGCATCCATGAAGTTTTTACATACAAGTTTGTATATGATAGACTCTTGCCTTTCTAGGTAAGAGTGTTTTTTAAGTAAAGCTATCTCTCTGACATATTATATGCTCAAAGCTACATTGTTGTTTTAGTTTTTTGATGGTGCATGGTATTATGATTGCATAGTTATTTCTTTGAATATTAAATTTAAAGTATTTTAAAATTCTATAGGATAATATATTTTACATTATTACATTGCTATTTTGTCATTTAACAGATGATATTTTTAATACTGTATCTAATATAACCTGCAACTTAATTGGGACACTCATCTATCTAAGCCTGCCCTAATGGAATAGATCTGTGATAACCGGAGCAGCCCATATGTCTGCCCCATGAACTTCACCATGCATTTATCTCTTTGTTGGTTGATTGCCACAGTACTAGGAAAATGATCATTGCAGATTTTGCCTATTCTTAGACCTTCCAGTTACATACAGTCTGGGTAAGACTGAAAAGATGGTGAAATTTATTCCTCCCTGGTACATTACACCAGAGAGGAATACCCTACTGTCAGTCAGAGCAGTGTAGAGAATGCAGTCTCAGAGTCTGAGAATGAATTACGGAGATCCCTTTTCTAAATGTCCTGCTCCATTTTTAAATCACTCAGCCTTCCTTTTCAACCCTATTTTCTTTGCAACTCTGCATTTTCATTCTATGCAAATGCCCCATTCATTGCTAAGCAAAAGCAGAGATGTGCTTCTAGGATGTAAGTAGGTATACAGCTCCCTCTGCTTAACCTTTACCTGCTAAAGAGTTGAGTGATGGGTCGCAGGGATAGGTAGATGATGGACAGATGGTGAATGGGTAGATGAAAGTGCCCTTGGCTACTTATTTCTTGTCCAGAGCAATCCATTCCCTTAGATGCTCTCACAAAGCAATTCCATTTTCCTGTTCTGTTCCACAGTAGCAGGTCAGTACCGTTTTATTCTCTGTTACACATAAAGACAAATGGATATTTTCTGTACCTAACCTGCCCTTGCCTGTCATTATACCCCACATGACTAATGTTTTCTTAATTTCATCAGTAGGAAAGTCTCAAGTTTTTATTAATCAATGACAGTAAGGATTTAGGAGTTCAGTATTTTTCAAAGATTTGTTTACTTTTTTTTTTCATAGTACTTAACAGTACTTATTATTTAGCAGGAATTCTTTTACAGGAAGTGTTTTACATTTATCTTGGTTAATCCTACCAAACCTCTCTGAGGGGAGCAGTATTATTTATCCTCATTATACAGATTTGGTGACAGGGGTTCAGATGTTAAGATACTTGCCCAAGGGCATAAAACTAAGAAGCAGCACAGCTAGCACGTGACCCTTGGCTCTGTCTCGGAAGCTGTGAGACATCCCTTTCTTTTGCATTAGTTCTTAAAATGCATGAGTATCCTTGTTGATGGTCTTCAGTGGTCACCTCCTGGTAAGCATTGTTTCAGTTTTTTTAAACCAGATAATATGCTGATGGTGAATTTTTTCCTTCTGCTCCCTACATTTTCTGTTGGCATTTTCCTTTATTATTTTTAGAATTTTCATACTATCTGACCATTCTCCCAAGTCATTATTCATCTTGAAATTTTGATTATATATATATCAGTAATTCTAGAATATATAATGCTTTTGGATTCCAGGAAAAAAATCAAAACCAAGCATTGGTGACTTTGATACAAAATTCACTATACAGTAGTATCTCTTGAATTCAGACAGCTTTTCAGAATATCTATCAAGTATAATAAATTTATAGTTTTTTATTAGTATGAAGTCATTCTACAGTTAACTTTCTGAGTATGTGTAGAAGGTCATTTTCTAGAAATAAGCTCTTTGAATTATCTTTGATTTTGACTTTTCCCCCTACTTTAGATGTTTACAGTTTTGCAGCCATGTATCTGTAATTTTCAGTTTTCACAACTCTGACTCACTTCTAAATTGTGACTCATTATTTGAGACCAGGATCTCTCTAAATTTATGTAAACACATTCTTTCTTAAACATTCACTAATAACTGTATAAAAATTCTTTATGTCCTCTCCTAGTTCATATTTGTTAAATCAACAATTTTTCCCTCATATTATACAAATGATTTCTTTTTCTATCCTCCTTTGAAATAGTAGTCTTCATTTGAAAGATCTGCTTATATCTGATCTCCTACTTCTCGTATTTCCTACAATCTTTTTAACATAAGCTACCAGTTTTAAAACATTTTGTGATAAAAAATGGAGGAAGCAGAGACCGTAAATTTACTAGATGGTACAAAGACACTTTTTGAAATCAGTCACCAACCTAGTAAAAGTGGTTGAGGGCTTACAGAGTAAGTATAATGTATTTTTTATTTTAAATCTATTAGAAATCACCTATAGCAGTCAGTACTGTTTTGCTATTAAATATTTGTCATAGGCTTTAGAATCACATAGATTTAGATTCAAATTTCAGTTCCAGGTAAGTTACTCAAACTCTTTTACTATTTCCTCATGTATAATATGAGATCATAGCTAGGTTGTGGTAAACATAAAATAAAGTGGTATTGCAGGTCCTTTAGTGCCTTGCACACAGTACATGCTGAATAAACATGAGGTGCAATAATAATAATATTTTAGACCATCTATTCATAGTTTAATGTCCTCTTTATTCAGCATATTCTTTAAAGATACAAGAGAGAAGGAGTTCCAAATCCTTCTCTAGAGCTTTTTTCCCCTCTGCTGCTCCCAGAACATCTACCTACAATTCCTCTTCCTGTTCACTTCTCCCTGTACTTCTCAAACCACCAAACCCCATGGGGTCTTATCTCCTTCATACCTGTTAAAACTGTCCTTTCCTATGGTTACGTCTTTAATCGTCTCTCTCCTAGCTTACTGAAAGATTACAGATGTTCCAACTTGTACCTCTCCAAATCATTCTGCACTCTGGAGTGCTACTTCTGCACAAAATGAATCTGAAATCTTAAAATCCTTCAGTGGCTCCCTGTGCCCTTAGGGTAAGATCCAGTCTTTGCTGTGTACACCAGGTCCTTTTAGATCCGGCTTCTGTTTACTTATCTATAACGAGACTTCACAGACATGCTGGTCTGTGTACAGTTCTCTAAATATATCATACTCCTTTTTCTATTTCACTTCCAGGCCTTAGTATGTGGGATTCCCTTTGCCTAGAATCCCCTTCCACCTCTTTTCACCCACCTAATTCCTAATCATCTTTCAGGGTTTAAGTAATAGTTATTTTTAAAAACACTATCCACAGTACCTGGCAAATTGCTGGATGGATAAACTGCTTACTTGATTGATTAGATGATTATGTCAGAGTTTCAAGTTAGAGTGACTTATAATTCCTTCTTCCTGCTGTTCCTGTTTTATTTTAGCACTTACCATACTCTGTTGTAATGAATTTTTTTTTAACTTCAGTTTCCCTCACTTACCTAGGAGTTCCTCAGAGAGAGAGAGAGCATGACTTTTCACATTTATATTTCAATGTCTAGAATAGTGGCTGGCACATAGTAAATGCTTAGTAAATGTTTAATAAATAATTCCTTTGAAAGGAATCTGCTTTTAAATTTTTAATTTTATTGAGGTATAATTTGCATAGCACAAAATGCTCCCATTTTAAGTGTAGAGTTCATATTGTAAGTGTAGAGTTCAGCAAGCTTTAATAGACTGTGGGAAAGTTGTGTAACCATGACCACAATCCCAATTTTGGAATACTTCCATTAACCCAAAAAGTTCCCTCATGCCCATATGTATACTCCTAGACAACCCAGCCCCAAACAACCACTAAAACACTTTTTTTCCAGTTTAAAATATATACAAGGTACAATTTAACACTTTAACAATTTTTTTAATTCTTACTTTTTATTGAGGTGTAGTCGATTTACAGTGTTAGTTTCAGGTGTACAGCAAAGCGATTCAGTTATACATATACATACATATATTTTTTTTTCAGATTCTTTTACGTTACAGGTCATTATAAGAATTATAGTTCCTTGTGCTATACAGTAGGTCCTTCTTGTTTATCTGTTTTACATATAATAATGTGTATCTGTTAATCTCAAACTCCTAATCTAGCCAGTGTACAATTTAGCGGCATAAATTACATTCACTCTGTTATGCAACCATCTCCGCTACCTATTTGCAAAACTTTTCATCAGCCCATGCAGAAACTACATAATTATTAAGCCATTATTCCTCGTTCCTCCTCTTTCCCAGCCCTTAATAAGCTCTTATCTACTTTCCATCTCAATGAATTTGCCTATTCTAGATACTTCATGTAAGTGGAATCATATAGTATTTGTCCTTTGGTATCTGGTTTATTTCACTTGGCGTAATGTTTTTAAGGTTCATCCAGGTTCTAGCAAGTATCAAAATAAATTTATTTCTTTTGATTATCCATTCATCTGTTGATAAACTCAAGTTGTTTTCACCTTTTAGCTGTCAGGAATAATTCCAAAATGAAGACTGGCATACAAATATCTGTTTGAGGCCCTGCTTTCAGTTCTTTTAAGTGGATACCTAGAAGTGGAACTGATGGGTCAGCTTTTTGAGGAACCAAAAACTTTTCCATAGCATTTTACATTCCTATCAGTAGTGCCCAAATGTTCCAGTTTCTCAGCATCATTGCCAGCACTTTCGTTATTTTCCATTATTATTATTATTACTATTCCCTTCCTAGGAGATATGAAGTAGTATGTCATTGTGGTTTTCATTTGCATTTCTCTAGTGACTAATGATGTTGAGCAACTTTTCATGGGCTTCTAGGCCATTTGTAACCTTCTTTGAGAAATGTCAATTTGAGTCCTGTTTTTTTCATTGGGTTGTCTCTTTATTCTTGAATTGTTGAATTGTTGAAGTTCATTACATATTCTTTATGTTAAACCCTTTATATGAATATTTAAACGTGTATTTAAATATATATGACTTGCAGATATTTTCTCCCATTCCGTCTGTTATATTTTCACTTAATGATGTCCTTTGATGCAAAACAGACTTTTGATTTGATTTGTATATTTTTTTAAATTTTATTTTTGTTGAAGTATACTTGATTTACAATATGTTAGTTTCAGTTGTACAACAGGTTAATTCAGTTATACGTATACATACATATTCTTCTTCAGATTCTCTCCTGTTATAGGTTATAACAATATATTGAGTATAGTTCCCTGTTCTATACAGTAGGTCCTTGTTATTTATCTACTTTATATATAGTAGTTTGTATCTGTTAATACAGAGGTGCTCCTATGTTGGGTGCATATATATTTACAATTGTTGTATCATCTTCTTGGATTCCTTGATTTTGTTGATCCCTTGATCATTATGTAATGTTCTTTGTCTCTTGTAACAGTCTTCATTTTAAAGCCTGTTTTGTCTAACATAAGTATTGCTACTCCAGCTTTCTTTTGACTTCCATTTGCATGGAATACCTTTATCCATCCCCTCACTTTCAGTCTGTATGTGTCTCCAGATATGAAGTGAGTCTCTTGTAGGCAGCAAGTATATGAGTCTTGGTTTTGTATCCATTCAGCCAGTCTGTATTTTTTGTTTGGAGCATTTAGTCTGTTTACATTTAAGGTAATTATTAATATGTATATTATGTTCTTTTCTTTCTTTATTTTGTTTTTTAGTAATCCCACCTAATTTTTTGTTAATTTAAGTACCATCAGTTACAGTGCATCAGTTTCTGGTGTACAGCACAGTGTCTCAGTCATGCATATACATACATACATTCATTTTCATATTCTTTTTCATTGAAGGTTATTACAAGATACTGAGCATAGTTCCCTGTGCTATAGAGCATAAACCTTTTTTAACCTATTTTTATATATAGTAGTTAACATTTGTAAATCTCAAACTCCCAAATTTATCCCTTCCCACCCTCTTTCCCCAATAACCATAAGATTACTATGTCTGCGAGTCTGTTTGTTTTGTGGATGAGTTCATAGTGTCTTTTTTTTTATTTCTATTTTTTTAGATTCCACATATGAGTGATATCATATGGTATTTTCCTTTCACTTTCTGACTTCACTTAGAATGATAGTATCTAGGTCCATCCATGTTGCTGCAAATGGCATTATTGTATGTTCTTATTTGTATTTTGTTAATTGTTTTGGATTTGTTTTTGCAGGCCTTTTTACCTTTTCTCTTTTATTTTCTTCTCATGATTTGGTGACTATTTTTAGTGTTATGTTTGTGCTTTTTCTTTTTTGTGTGTATATCTGTTATAGATTTTTGGTTTGCTGTTACTATGAGGTTTTAGCATAACAGTCTATATATGTGTGTCTGTGTTTGCATTAAGTTGCTGATCTCTTGATATCAAATGTATTTTAAATACCCTGCATTTGTACTCTCCTCCCTTCACAATTACTTTTTTTGATAATGTGTCTTACATTTAATTATTTTGTATACCCCTTAACTGTTTATTGTGGATACAGATGACCTTACTACTTTTGTCTTTTAACCTTCCTCCTAGTTTGTGTGTGGATGCTTTCCTACCTTTACTGTACATTTGCCTTTAACAGTAAGCTTTTTCATTTCATAGTTTTCTTGTTTCTAGTTGTGGCCTTTTCTTTTCTACCTAGAGAAGTTCCTTTAGTATTTATTGTAAAGCTATTTTGGAGGCACTGAGTATCTTTCAGCTTTTACTTGTCTGTAAACCTTTTGATTTCTCCATCAAATTAGAATGAGAGCCTTCCTGGGCAGAGTATTCCTTTTTGTACATTCTTCCCTTTCATCACTTTAAATATACCGATAGTCTTATGGGAGTGCCCTTATATGTTATTTGTTGCTTTTCCCCTATAGCTTTTAATATTCTCTCTTTACCTTTAACTTTTGTCATTTTAATTATACTTTATCGAGGTGCATTTCTCTTCTATCTGGGACTCTCTGCACTTCCTGGACTTGGGTGACTATTTCCCAAGTTAGAGTTTTCAGCTATTGTTTCTTCATATATTTTCTCAGGCCCTTTCTCTCTCTCTCTTCCTTCTGGGTAAAAGATTCTAATTTTAGTAGAGTCCAATTTATATTTTTTGCTTCCTTCTATTTTTATTGTCAATTATAAAAACCTATTGCCAAATCCAAGGTCATGACTATTTTCCCTTATGTTTTCTACTAAGAGTTTTGTAGTTTTAGCTCTTATATTTAGGTCAATTCAGTTGTAGTTAATTTTTGTACATGGTGTGAGTTAGGGATCCACTTGATTTTTTTGCGTGTGGAAATCCAGTTGCCCCAGCACTGTCTATTGAAGAGACTATTATTTCCTCATCAAATGGACTTGGCATCCTTGTCAGTTGTCCATAGATGTATCTATTTATTTCTGTACTCTCAATTCTATTCCATTGGTCTGTGTGTCTATCCTTATGCCAGTACTGTATTGTGGAGGTTTTTTTGTTTTAATTGAGATATAATTGACATATAACATTGTATCAGTTTTGGGTGATATATGTATCTATTGTGAAATGGTTACAGCAATAACTTTAGTTAACATTTATCACCACACATAATTACAGTTTTTTTCCTGTGATAAGAACTTGTACAATTTACTCTGTAAACAACTTTCAAATATACAATACAGTATCATTAACTATAGTTATCATTGATGTACATTACATCCCCAAGACTTATTTATAACTGGAAGTTTATACCTTTTGACCACCTTCATCCATTCCACCCACTCCCCACCTCTTGCAACCAGCAGTCTATTCTCTGAATCTCACTCAGTTCAGCTTTCTTTTAAATTCCACATACAAGTGAGATCATATGGTATTTGTTTTTCTCTGACTAATTTCACTTAGTATAATGCCTTCCAGGTCCAACTATGTTGTCAACAATGGGAGAAATTCCTTCTTTTTCATAGCTGAATAACATTTTATTGTATGTATATATGTATACACACCCACACATACACACCACATTTTCTTTTTTCAGTCATATATCAGTGAACACTTAGGTTGTTTTTGTGTCTTGACTATTGTAAATAATGCTTAAATGAACATAGGATTGCAGATACCTTTTTGAGATAATGAGTTCGTTTTCTCTGGATAAATACCCAGAAATAGAATTGCTGGATCCCATGGTAGTTTTCTATTTTAATTTTTGAAGAATCTCTGTACTGTTTTTCTATAGTGGCTGCACTATTTTACATTCCCACCAAGAATGCAAAAGGGTTCCCTTTTCTCCATATCCTTGCCAACACCTGTTATTTCTTTTCTTTTTGATAATAGCCATTCTGACAGGTATAAAGTGATATCTTACTGTGATTTTGATTCTCATTTGCCTAATTATTAGTGCTCTTGAGCGCCTTTTCATGTACCCATTGGCCATTTGTATATCACTGTGGAAAAATGTCTTTTATGCTCCTCTTCCCATTTTTTAACAGATTGTTTATGGGTTTTTTTCCTATTGAGTTGTAGGAGTTCTTTAGATATTTTGGATATTAATCCTTTATCAGATACATGATTTGCAGATATTTTCTTCCATTCCTTAGTTGCATTTTCATTTTGTTGATGATTTCCTTTGCTGTACAGAAGCTGCTTAATTTTATGTGATCCCACTTGCCTATTTTTGCTCCCTGTTGCATTTGCTTTTGTTGTCAAGTCTGAAAAAGTCATTATTACTATAAATTATTCCTTGTATTTATATAAAAACACAACTGGTTTTTCTGTGTTCGTCTTGTACTCCACAGATTTACTCTATATATTACATCTCATAGCTTTCTTGTGAATTCTTTGGTGTTTTCTCTGTATAAGAGCATGTCATCTGCAAATAAAAGTAGCTTTATTTTTTCATTTGTAATTTGAATGCCACTAATTTCTCTGCCTAAAACTTCCAGTACAACATTGAATAGCAGTGGTGAAAGTTAGCATCCTTGTCTTGTTCCTGAGCTTAGGGGGAAAGTTTTCAGTCTTCCATTACTGAGTATGATGTTAGCTGTGGATTTTTCTTAAATACTCTTTATAATGTTGAGAAAGTTCTCTTCTGTTCCAAATTTTGTGGGAGATTTTATGAAGAAAATGTGTTGAGTTTTGTCAGATGCCTTTTCTTTGTCCTGTGAGATGATCATTTGGGTCTTTATCCTTCATTCTGTCACTGTGATGCATTACCCTGATCTATTTTCTTATGCTTGAGTCATCTTTGTATTCCTTAGGTTAACCCCACTCAATCATAGAGTATAATTTTAATATGTTGTTGAATTTGGTTTAACAGTATTTAGTTGAGGAATTTTATGTCAGTTATTATAAGGAGTATTGGTCTGTGATTTTCCCTTGGTGTTTTTGTCTGGCTTTGGTATCAGAGTAATGCTGGGCTCATAGAATAAATTAGGAAGTTTCCCCTCTTCTTCTGTCTTTTTTCAGAAGAGTTTGAGAATTTGGTGCTAATTCTTCTTTAAATATTAGTCGAATTCAGCAGAGAAGTCATCTCCTTAAATTTCTTAGTTTGGAAGTTTTTGATTAATCCCTTTACTTGTTATAGGTCTGTTGAGATTTTCTGTTTCTTCTTGAGTCAGTTAGGTAATTTGTGTTTTTCTAGGAATTTGTCCATTTCATCTAGGTTATCTGATTTGTTGGCATACGATTGTTCAAACTATTTTCTTATATTGCTTTTTATTTCTCTAAAGGCAGTAGTAATTACCCACTTATGTTCCTGATCTTAGTGATTTTCATCTTCTTGCTTTCTTTTGTCAGTCTAGCTACAAGATTGTCAATTCTTTTGCTGTTTTCAAAAAAGCAATTTTTAGTTTCATTGATTCTGTTTTCTATTTTCTTTATCTACACTATAGTCATTACTGGCATCTTCCTTTTTCTTACTTTGGGTTTAGTTCACTCTTTTCTAATTTCTCAAGGTATATACTAAAGTTATTGATTTGAGATCTGTCTTCTTTTATAATGTTGGCATTAAATTTACAGCTATACCTCTGAGCATGGCCTTCACTGCACCCCTTAAATTTGTGTTTTTATTTTCATCCAACTCTTAAGTTTTTTCTGATTTCCCTGATTCTTCTTTGACCCATTGGTTGTTTAAAAGTATACTGTTTAATTTTCACATATTTTTTAATACTTCTGTTTCCTTTTGGTATTGATTTCTAGCTTCATTTCATTGTGGTCATAGAAGATACCATGTATGATTTTTAAATTTGTTGAGACTTTTTTGTGGCCTAACGTATGATGTACCCTGGAAAATGTTCCATGTGTACTTGAAGAGAATGGATAGTCTTTTATTGTTGGTCAGTGTTTTATACATGTCTCTTAGGTCTAGTTGGTTTTTAGTGTGTTTAGGTCCTGTATTTCCTTTTTAATCTTTTATCTAGATATTATATTCATTACAGAAAGTGGGATATTGATGTCTCCAGCTATTACTATAGAACTCTCTGTTTCTCCTTTCAGTTCTGTCAGTGATTGCTTCATATATATTGGGGCTCTTTTTTTGGCACATACATGCCTACATTTGTTATATTCTTGGTGAATGGACCCTTTTGTCAATATATAATGTCCTTTTTTGTCTCTTGCAACAGTTTTTCACTTAAAGTTTATTTTCTCTGATATAGATCAGTTTGATCACTATCTGCATAAAATATCTTTTTCAGTTCTTTCTCTTTCTGCTTATTTGTGGCTTTCAATGTACATTGTGTAGATAGAGGATAGCTAGACCTTTTCTTTTTAAATCCATTTTACCAGTCTCTGCCCTTTGATTGGAGAGTTTAAGCCATGAAAAAAAGTCCGTGTTTCTTTTGTGTTTAGTTGACTTTTAGTGAGCTATTTTGATTCCCTTCTCATTTTCTTCTATATGTATTTTGTAGATTTTGTGTTTGGGTTACCATGGGGATAACATTTAAGAACCTAGGGTTATGACATAGTGATTTGTATTGAAACTAACTTAATGTTATAACCTACAAATAATTTGTGACTCTCAGTAGAAATTACAACTAGTTGTGAAGAAGGGGAGGGTATAGCTTAAGTGGTAGAGCACATGCTTTGCATGCATGAGGTCCTAGGTTCAATCCCAAGTACTTCCTCTAAATATAAATAAATAAATAAACCTAGTTACTGCCCCTCATAAAAGAAACAAACAAAAGTTACAGTTGTGAAGGAAATTGAAGGTGTTTATCTTCTGAGAAGTGCTAATTAGCTAGTTAATTGCATAGCCAAATGACTAAAATTTTCTAAAATACTTTTTTGATGAAAATTTCAAAATTATCATGACTAGTGTATTTACTTTTCAAAAGAATATTTCAAATTAGTCCACGTATTTCTGAAATTTGTCCTTTTTAATACTTTTAAACTGGCCTATGTTTATTTAAAATATTACCATTTGTTAAAGGATCTTAAAGGTGAATCTCTCAAAGATACATATTTCAGTGAAAGATGAGTACAGACAGAAGTTGCAGGAGAGCTCTAATTGATGGCTCTTATCAATGTCCATTTTAATAGGAGCCGTTTTCCACCCTGTTTGGAGGTAACACTCTCATTCATGCACTCCAAAACAATCGAAGTGGCCCCAGCCCTTCCCTACTTTTTGGAGTGATGACTCTACTTTTATAAAAGCAACTGTCTTTGACTTTGTAGTATCAACATTTAACACCTTTGAGTATTAATCATCCTAACAGTAACCACCATTTACTAAGCTTGCAGGTATCAAGCACTATGCAGAGGCCAGTGGTGAAGAACACAGGCCCTGGAGTCAGGCTGCCTGGGCTGTGCTCTGGCTCTGCCTCTGCCTCTGACTAACTCCGCGATTATGGGCAAGCTACTTGTCATCTGGGTGTCTTCTTCTATTAATCGGGGGAAATAGTACAGGATAATAACACAATAGGGGTTTTATGAAGTTTAAACGAGATAGTACAAGTATAAAACGCATAATAGTGTTTTGAACATAGTAAACACTCAATTCTTACCCATATTAATATATCATCATTTAATATTTACAAGAAGATGTTGAGGTACTTGTATACATTTTATAGATACAAAAACTAAGGGTAAGAAATGGTAACTTGCCCACAGTCACACCGGGAGCAAGTGATAACAGGGATTTGAACCTTCTAACACCCTAAGCCCATGCTGCTGAAAACTATACTCTGGTTTTAGTGGAAGTGGTCTCTTGATAGAATTTTAGAATGTCATATGTGGAACCTAGCCTTTTCATTTTATAAATGGAAAAACTGAGTTGGTCAAGCACCTTAGTAACTGAACAATCTTAAAAGCAAACCTTTCCCTTTCCTAATGTATTGTTCTTTCTCCTGCCTCCAAACATGTCCACATATTCTGAGGCTTCTTTGGGACAGGTTTCATCATTCTGATATCTGCCCAAATATGAAATACTGAATTGTTAACATTTAATTAAAGCTTTTGAGTATAAAGATTTCATTCTAAATAAACTAATTTTATTTGTACTTTCATTTTATGCTTCCTTATTCTTATCAAAACAAGAGTTTGAGCCATTTTGCTCCACTTTTTGCTTAAGTATGGATTTTTGTGTTTAAATACATTTTTGTTCTTTTGATGTTAAGGCCTTATTTCAGAGTCAGGAGTGTATTGACAGAGAGAGACAAGCAGCCACCTTTCCCTAATGTATGAGGTGGACATTAATAATGTATAAAGCAAAAAATAGGATTTCGTTTAAACTTCTTTATTTTTAGAATTCAGATTATGTTTGATAGCTGGTAATTTGTCTTAACAGGTTACTTTGTTAGTAGGATTAAAGATTATGGAAAGAAAAAACTTTAATATCTCCCCTTTAAATGAGCTAATCTTAAAATGATTTCACACACATAATTTTTTAAATTGAAGTACAGTCAGTTACAATGTGTCAGTTTCTGATGTACAGCACAATGTCCCAGTCATGCATATACATACATATATTTGTTTCCATATTCTTTTTCATTAAAGGTTATTATAAGATATTGAACATAGTTCCCTGGGCTATACAGAAGAAACTTTTTAATCTATTTTTATATATAGTGGCTAACATTTGTGATCTCAAACTCCCAAATTTATCCCTTCACACCTCCTTTCCTTGGTAACCGTAAGATTGTTTACTATGTCTGCAATTCAGTTTCTGTTTTGTAGATGAGTTCATAGTGTCCTGTTTTTTATTTCTTTTTTTTTTTAAGATTCCACATATGAGTGATACATGAGTGATATCATATAGTATTTTTCTTTCTCTTTCTGGCTTACTTAGAATGACGATCTCTAGGTCCATCCCTGTTGCTGCAAATGGCATTGTTTTGCTCTTTTTTATGGCTGAGTAGTATTCCATTGTATAAGTATACCACAACTTCTTTATCCAGTCATCTGTCAATGGACATTTAGGTTGCTTCCATGTACTGGCTATTGTAAATAGTGCTGCTGTGAACATCGTGGTGCATGTATCCTTTCAAATTAGAGTTCCCTCCAGATATATACCCAGAAGTGGGATTGCAGGATCATATGGTAAGTCTATTTCTAGTTTTTTGAGGAATCGCCATACAGTTTTCCATAATGGCTACACCAAACTACATTCCCACCAGCAGTGTAGGAGGGCTCCCTTTTCTCCATACCCGTTCCAGCATTTATCATACATGGACTTCTGAATGATGGCCATTCTGACTGGTGTGAGGTGATACCTCATTGTAGTTTTGATTTACATTTCTCTGATATTTAGTGACGTTGAGCAGTTTTTCATGTACCTCTTGGCCATTTGATGCCTTCATTGGAGAATTGCTTGTTTAAGTCCTCTGCCCACTTTTGGATTGGGTTGTTTGTTTGTTTTGTTATTAAGTTGTATGAGCTGTTATATATTCTGTAGATTAAATAAGCCTTTGTCAGTCGCATCATTTGCAAATATTTTCTCCCATTCCACAGGTTGTTGTTTTGTTTTGCTTGTGGTTTCCTTTGCTATACAAAACGCTTATAAGTTTAATTAGGTGTCATTTGTTTATTTTTGCTCTTATTTCTATTACCTGGTCGTAGACTGCCCTAGGAGAGCGTTACTAAGATTTATGTCAGAGAATACTTTGCCTATATTTTCTTCTAGGAGATTTATTGTGTCTTGTCTTATATTTGAGTCTTTAAGCCATTTTGAGTTAATTTTTGTGTATGGAGTGAGGGAGTGTTCTAACTTTGTTGATTTACAAGCTATCCAGTTTTCCCAACACCACTTGCTGAAGAGGCCACAGACACAATTTTATGTTATGGTGAGAGCACTCAGAAGTAAACAAAGTAATAGTCTTCAAATATCACTCAACTCAGTGAAACATGAAGAGGATATCTAAATTAAGCTAATCAGTTGTACAAGTAGAATAAACTTAACTCTTTTTCTTATTTTTTATCAACGTGATGTTAAATAACATATTGTTTGATTTTTTTAAATATATTCAAAAGTTTTAAAGCATTATTTATAGGAACATTTATTCATTTTATATGATACATGAACATTATAGAAAAATTATACTATATCCGTGTATAGTTAAATAAGTATACAGTGTTCATTTTTGTTAAGGAAAGCCAAGAGAATTCTTATTTTAGAGCATGTTTGATAGCTAATATAAAATAATATTCATAGAGTTTAGACTTAATCATAAGAATCTTAAGAATAATCTAATCCAGCCTTCTTTTTACCCTCTTCCTAGCTTCCAGAAGTAAAATAAAGAATGCCATTGCCGTGTAGAATGTTTAGTAGGCATTTCTACTATCATGTACCTATTGGTGTCTGGGCTAACTTGGGCCTCTTTACCCCATTACCTCCCTACTCACCAAAACAGTTGACTTTTACCTCTAGTCACATAATAGAGCAGAGGGAACTCAGAACAGGAAGTTGAATAGGTCATGAATTTGCTTTGTAGTGTTCTTAATTAGGACAAAAAGTATTCAGACATAGTAGTAAAAAATCAGTATATTCAGCAAAACAGAAAAGCATCAGTAGATAAGTATCCTGGAGACATTATTGAAACTCGATAGATAATTAGGAGCTGAAATGACAAGGGAAAACACCTTATCCTTTCAATAAGAACAATAAATAAAATTGACAAGAGAAAACTGTCATTGTGAAACTTGTATTTCATGGCCAGCTATTCACAAAACCTAAACTAAAAGTAAATTTAGTTAACTTTCCATATCCTTGACCCCAGCCATTATTACCATGTCTGATGGTAACCAGCAACATCTTAAAGAATTGTAGTTTTTCTGTCTGATCATGTTCATATTCCTTCACAAGCTCTGTTTCTTATCACTGAAATCCTGTTAATTCCCTGGCACTTTGTAAACTTGTCTTCAACCACATGAGTATATTAATACCGTATTTATAGTAGTATAACTTGAAAATCAACCTATATGCTATTTATCACCTGAAGAAAAATAAGTAAACTGATATATTTATTCATAATTCTGCAATTTATGTCATTCAAAATGAATATCATGTTTCAATTTTGAAGAAAATGAGTGTATACATTCTACATAGTAATGTGATAGATTCTTCTCCTATCTGTGTGTATGTGTGTTTTATAGCACCTGTTTCTTATTGTCATAGTTTGGTTAATGAACATTAAAAAAAGAAAGAAATCAAATATTTCCATGTGTGACCCCTATTTTTTATACTATTCACCATTTATTATAAAGTTCTAAATTTTATTGCCCTAAAAAATCTAATCTGGCCATTATATTGTAATAGCTTTATATCATATTCAGACTACTTCTGTGCCAATAATATCTCTTACACTAACGATGTGTTCTTCTGAAAACTATTAAGTAATATACTATATTATAGTGACAAGGAAATGTTTTGTATTTTAGTATGTGTATTACCAGCTTTATGTTAATAATGAATAATGAAAAATGTATAATATGTGAATGCATTATGTGTCATATATCTCACATGTCTCTTAACATATGTAATGTTAAGCTGTTGTTGTTGTTAAGCTGTTGTTGTTGTTAAGCTGGAAAGCTGTTACTTTTACTGATATTCTAGGTCCATTTTAGCAAGAAATGAAGTTTTAGAAACTCTGTATATAAATCTTCCAGCATTGGGTCCCACATGTTAAAAGTTAAAGAAAGCCTTGAGTTCTGTTTAGAACCTTCTGTCATTAATTAGTTGTGTGACTTGTAGTATTTATATCTTGTATACCCAATTGCCATCCATGGGTAAACTTTCCACATGGTGGAAGGAGTCATTTTGATTTATTCCCCATTTGGGCTGTCATGACATGTTCTACTCTGTAATTCAGAAATCACTGATTTATTTTTGTTACTGAACTCAGAGTTCCAGGCTATAGATCAAAATATTTAGCCATTCTACTTACAGTTTTTGTTCCCTCATCTATGGAATAACATTTGTTAAATCCTAAATTGTTGCTTTCATTTTTCATGACCAAATGTTTCAGCATTTCCTACTGGAAGCATTACAGTAAGCCCTGAAAGTGTGAACTCAAGAAAAAGCGCTCTGTCCTTCCAAGAGTTACACATTTTTTACTCTGTTGCCTACCTACTACATACCACTGTCTTAAGTGCACACAGCATACCACAGTGATAGAAGGGATACAGAGGAATAACGTGCTCTTTTATGGTTGTTTACTGATCTGTAATTTTTCCCAAGTTATTTCCCAACATTAAATTCTCACAGTGACCCCTTGCTGTGGCCAAATTACATTCCTTTTGATCATTTTACAGACATAGACAAATATATAAGATTTTCTTTTCTGAGAATTATGGATCATTCAGTAAGTGGTGTGAGACAAATGGATATATCCATCTGTAAAAACGTACAGTAGGATCGTAACTCACATCTTATGCTAAAATAAATTCCAAGTGAATCTAAGACTTAAAAGTGCAAATAATGTCCCAAAGTACTGTGAATTGGAAAAGTCTTTATAAATTATAAGAAATACCTAGAAGCGATAAGGGAAAATATTAATAAATCACATACAGAACGAAGAGTGTTCTGCCTCCTGCCTGTGTTCTCTTCCAGGAGTTTTATTGTTTCAGGTCGTACAGTTTAGGTCTTTAATTCATTTTTTGTTTATTTTTGTATGTGGTTTGAGGAAATGTTCTACCCTTGTTTTTTTCCATGTAGCTGTCTGGTTTTCCGAGCACAACTTATTGATGAGACTGTCTCTTCTCCATTGTGTGTTCTCCATCATATATTCTTGCATCCTTTGTCTTAGACCAGTTGACCATGTGTGTGTCGGTCCCCTATTTCTGAGCTCTCTAGTCTGTTCCATTGATCTTTGTGTCTGTTTTTGCACAGTACTGTGCTGTTTTGATAACTGTAGCTTTGTAGTATAGTCTGAAGTCAGGGAGCTTGATGCTTTCAGCTTTCTTTCTTTTTCTCAAGATTGCTTTGGCAATTCTGGTCTTTTGTGGTTCCAAATAAATTTTCAGATAATTTCTTCTAGTTATGTGAAAAATGTCATGGGTATTTTGATAGGGATTGCATTGAATCTGTAGATTGCTTTGAATAATTTGGCCATTTTAACAATATTAATTCTTCCAAACCAAGAGCATGGACTACCTTTCCATTTCCTTGTGTTATTTTCAAATTTTTTATAAATGTTTTATAGTTTTCAGAGTATAGGTCTTTAACCTCCTTGGTGAAGTTTATTCCTAGCTGTTTTAATTCTTTTTGATGCGATTATAAATGGGATTGTTTCTTTAATTTCTCTTTCATTGTTCATTATTATTATACAGAAAAGCAACACATTTCTGTGTATTACTCTTATATCCTGCAACTTTACTGAATTCATTTATTAGTTTTAATATATTTTGGTGGAGATTTTAGGGTTTCCTGTATATAGTATTACATCATCTGCAAATAGTGACAGTTTTACTTCTTCCCTTTCGATGTGGCTGCCTTTTTATTTCTTTTACTTGTCTGATTGCTGTGGCTAGGACTTCCAATACTATGTTAAATAGAGGTGGGAAGAGCTGACATCCTTGTCTTGTTCCTGATTTTAAAGGAGCCTAATTTCACCTTTGAGTATGATGTTCGCTTTGGGTTTGTCATAAATGGCCTTTTTTATGTTGCGATATGTGCCCTCGATACCAACTTTGATGCCAGTTTTTACCATGAATGGATGTTGAATTTTGTCATATGCTTTTTCTGTATCTATTGAGATGATCATGTCATTTTTATCCTTTGTTTAATGTGATGTATCACATTGATTGATTTGTGAATATTGAAGCATCCTTGCGAACCTGGATTAAATCCCACTTGATCATGGTGTTTGATCTTTTGTAAATATTTTTGAATTTGATTTACTAATATTTTGTTGAGGATTTTTATATTTTTATAGTTTATTTGGGTCCCCTCTTTTTTCTTTTTGATGAGCATGGCTGATAGTTTATCAATTTTGTTTATCCTTTCAAAAAACCAGCTCTTGATTTCATTGATCTTTTCTGGGCTAGGGGGTGGGGGTTCGCTATTGTATTTTACTTTTCTTCTTTGATCTTTAATATTTCCTTTCTTTTGATGACTTTGGGCTTCCTTGTTTTTAGGGGAGGGGTGTGATGGGGTATGGGATTAAGTGACAAAAACTACTATGTAATAAAATAAGTATGCAACAAGGATACATTGTACAGCACAGGGAAATAGAGCCATTATTTTGTAATAACTTTAAATAGCATAAAATCCATAAAATATTTAATCACTGTGTTACATACTTGAAACTAATAGAACATTGTAAATTAACTATATTTCGATTTTTAAAAGGCCAACAACATCATTAGTAAGAAAACTAAAAATTAAAACCACAATGAAATGCCATTTTTATAATCACAGTCACAAAAATCAAAATATTTAATAATTCGCTTATTGGTGCAACCTCTCTGGCAAAGATTCTCAAAGTGTGGTTCAAAGTATGGATCCTGGGAGGCTGGGAGAAGTTTTCCTTCAGCTGTATCAGGGGGTCCACAAGATCAAAACTGTTTCATAGGAACACTAAGATATTATTTGCCTTTTTCACAGTGTTAACATTTGCTCTGATGGTAAAAACCAATGACATAAAAAGCTGCTTGCCATTCAGCACAAATCAAAGCACCAAACTTTATTAACACTTACTGTATTCTTTACCACTATACACTGAAATAAAGAAGAAGGAGGAAGGAAATAAGAATAGTTTCATTTAAGAATGTTTATGATGAAACAGCAAAAATTAATAATTTTATTAAATCTCAACCCTTGAGAACACACCTTTTAATACTCTATCAGGAAATAATATGTATGCATAAAACACTTCCGTGCAGAGTGTGGTGGTTGTCTTGATTAAATACACTGGTGTGATTGAGTTGCAAGCTGAACTAACTTTTTTTTTCTTAATGTAGTATCAATTTCACCATTTTTTGCTTGAAAGAACAACTGATAGACAAACTATGGTTGTTCAGACTTGGAGATTTGGTAGATATTTTCTCTACAATGAACAGAGTGAACCTGACACTTCAAGAAAACAACTAATAGAAAAGTGCCAATGATAAAATTTGTACTTTCAAGCAAAAATTGGAATTTTGGAAAACTTTTATCTGGTACTATGAGGTGACAGCTTTTCAGTATCTAAAGACTTTTTTTTATGAGATTGGTGATGATATTAACAAATGTGAACTTTTTTTTAATACTATGTAATAAAATGTTTTAGCATTTGGAAGATCTACTACATAACTCATGAACCAATGTCTTCTAAATATTTGATGTTTGATTTTACAAAGTCGTGCATCAGTTAAACACCCCTTTCAAAGTGCGAAATAGACTACTGGATTTTAATTAACAGAATAGGAAAAGTTCATTGATACAGCTTTAGACTCTTCATTTCAACTAATCTTTAAGAAATGATCACTTACTGAGTTGTGGTGGCGCATGGAGGAATATCAGAGTTATCTGAAAAGCCTGTTAAAATACCTCTTCCAACTATACGCTTTCATATTTGTCACCAAAGCAACAGATTAAATACAAAAACAGTATGAAAATTCAAATTTTCTCTACTAGGCCAGATATTGCCATTCTTCTCACAGAATGTTTTTGCTTTGGAACAGTTATTTTTCATAAATATGTTAGTTATGTTTATATGTAATGTATTTATGATTATTTTTCCCTTAAATATTTACATATTTCTTGGTCTTAATTTCAAGTTAATAACCATAGAAATAATACCCATAGGTTTAACCCACATAAACAAAGCTTGTTGGGGTCCTGACTTTTAAAAGGAGTACAAAGGATTCTTGAGACTAGTTTGAGAACTACTCTGCAGAGATTAACTTAAAATTTTTAATTATATATAATCATTGAATCAGTAATTTCCATTTTAAGAATTCATAGTATAATCTCACAAGGACAAGATATTATGTGTGCAGTTATTCATTGTTGAATTATTTGGATTATCAAAAGATGGGAAACAACTCAGTGTTTGCATCAACAGAGATTTGGCTATATTGAGATAAACCCATAAAACTTAATGCTATATTATATAAGGCAGATGTAAGTTTAAGAATGTGGAATGTTCTCAGATATATTAAATTAAAAAGTCAAGGTTCCAAAAAGTGTGTAGTGTACACTACCCTTTGTGCAAAATTATATATATTATATGTACATGCAAAGACTATGTAGTGAAGGATACACAAGAAAATGTGCTGCAGTGTTTGCCACTATGAAAGGGAGCTGAGAAGAGTAGGAGGAAGACTTTCGAAAAAGCTGAATACCTCTTGAACAGTCCTAAAAAATACAAAAGCAGCTGTACCTGTTGCTCCCCAAATTCTAATACCTTAAAAATTATTTCTCAGTTTTTTCACCAAAAGTACATGTCTAATTACTCATTAGGAGTTAAGCCAGGTTAAAAATCCAAAGCTAACTGAACTGATCCTGGTTCTTCCTTCTTACCATTATATCAAAATCTCCATACAGTCTCATGGAGTGGCAAGATGTTCACCGAAAACAGTTGTTTTATGTAGGAGTGGTTGTTCTACTGCTATAATGAGTTACCCTGCCCAAAAGACACAAAAATTTGCAAAAGATAACCTGCAGCCAGTCTCAAGAGGCTTGAGCAAGATACAAACTGAGTCCTAAATGAATAGTGGAATTTGATTAGCCAGAGAATTTTATTCTTAATGGAGGAGCATGATCAAGACAGAAATAGGATATGTATAGCACCCCCTGGTGTCAGTGGGAGACCAGCGTAAGTGCCTTAGAGCAGTGGTTCCCACATTCTACCATGCATCTGAATCAGCCAGAGGGCTTATGAAAATATAGATTGCTGTGCCCCAACCTCAGAGGTTCTGATTCATTAGACCAGGGCAGGAGCATAAGAACTGACATTTCTAACGAGTTCCCAGGTGATGCTGAGGCTCTGGGACCAGGAACCACACTTTAAGAATCACTGCATTAAAGAAATGGTGGTTTACAAAGTTGAATAGTGACTTGGTGCCAGAATAATGAGTTGTGTTTTGTTTACACGATACAACAGGTCAATTAATTTCAGAGACTGAGACTGAAAATGTCCTGAATGTTTAAGAGGAAACATAATGTAAATGTGACCCTTTTTTATGTGTATCTTCCTCTTTCTCCTCTGCTTAATCTAAAAAAGGAAAAATTATACCAAAATTCATTATAATCCATTATGAAAACAACTTTATTTTAGTGTTCTTTTGATTTTAAAATTAAAAATTTTCAGAAAATACGTTTGAATCATTCAATCTATCTCATTAAAATTATCTATTTTAGAGAATTTCATTTGAAATTTGGCTAAGTTTAACATCAGATGGAAATTTACATGTGTTCAGTGTGCCCTTCAATCTCTAGCGGTCTGCCATTCCAGTGTTCAAATTTCACACCACAGTTCATAAAATAAGTTAATCAAAATGTCATTCCTTCTGTTACATTTTCTGTTATAAGCCTTTGAGAGGGAATTTTAGCCTTCAAAAACACTTGAGGTATGTAATATAAGTGAAGTCCTGAGGAGAAGGCAGTCCAGAGTTAGTCATTCCTGGGACTTCTTTAAGGAATGTGTGCAAAGTTCAAACTGGTACCTTCATCAGCATGGACTTTCCTCATAGTCACATTTTTCAGAGAATTTGCTTATTACTAGTTTCTAATAACTAGTAATAAGCTTATTTTTCTGAAACTACTTTCTTCCCTAGACATAATAGCTTATTAAAAAGTAAAAGATTCCCATAGTGTGAGGTAGAAAAAGATATGCACGTTGTAAAAGATAAAGAAAGCCTATGGAAATATTCTAGGTTAAAGGAGGCTAAAAATAACAACTAAAGATGCAGTTCCTACCCTTAGACTGGATCCTGTGTTAGAAGGGCAAAAATGCTATACATGACATTACTAGGTCAATGGACAAAATTGGAATATAGATATAGTACAGTAGATAAAAGTGTCTTTGTGAATCGATGAATTGGTAATTGTACTGTGGTTATATAAGAGAATATTCTTATTCCTAGGAAATACACACCCAAGTATTTAAGGGTAAAAGGCCATAATGTATGTATAGTTCAAAAGAAAATTGATTTCACAGAGAACACAAATGATAAAATAAATGGGATAAAATGTTAATAGGCCAGTCTAGTTAAAACATTTACAGGCGTTCTTGTACTATTTTAAGTTTAAGTTATTTACAAATTAAAAGTATTTTTTAAACATGCAAAAAAGTGAAACATATAAGATTTAAAAGTTGATTGCATTTAAGAGGGAGGAAGTTTCCTTTGGGCATTAATAAGTTGGACTCTCAGAAAGCTTTTCTGTCACTTCCCCTGAATATCAAAAAATAGCACTTAGAGTCAGTACAAGGAGCACATTCTCTGATAGAGTGTTAGATTTCTATGACCATATCTGTAAAAAATTGCTGGTAATTCCTACTAAAAACGTAATTATGATGTTATGTGATTTAGTTATATGTTTAACAGGAGGTTATTTCCTAGTATTTAAATATCAGCCAAGTAATCGTCAAAATACTTGTGGGAAATAGGAAACTACTTAGAAGAAAGAGAAACTAGGAGAAAAGAAAAGTGTAAATCAGAATCTAATCTGAGTATTTTGCCATTGGGGTAAAAATGAAGGACGGAGACTTAGTAATGTTCTTCTTGATTAGTCCCACCTTAATTGCAATAAGATGGTTTGGCTTTTAATGAAGTCTATGATATTACTAGAGCCAGTTTATAAATCACATTCTGCATTTAAATCTTAACTTGACTAGCTCTTATTTATTTTTTTTTAACTATGATATATGTTTATGCCTTTGGAAAGCTGTCTCCTTTCCAAATACTCCTGCCTGGAGTTGGATCTTTTGACGGGCTGTTTTTATATGGGAGTGTCCCTGTGTAGCCGACATGCATCTGATAAATTTGTTGCAAGGACCGTTTTTAGTATGGATGGCCACGACATCTTTCCTCCGTGTGTTCTGGCTGTTACCCCCTTCATAGTGGGTGTGATGGGTGTTGTGATGACCAGAGCCTGCACTGGATGTTGAGCAGGGCCTCCTCTTTGCTCTGTGGTTGCCACAGCCCTGTCGGGGGCCAGGTTGGCTCCCCTCTTGTTTGAGTAGAAGGCCCCAGATCCGTTTCTGAGCTGCTGTGTGAGGTAGGTGGGGCTGGAGTGCTTCCTCTGAGAGATGAGCCACTGAGTATTCCCTGTAGGAGCTGTCCACTAGGAAGTGCACAACACCTGTTACCGGTTGTGCAGGCTCACAAAGTACACTGTTGGTGCTGCCCTCGGCCCTGTATCAGCCATGGGAATGCAGGCAGTCTGCCTGGGTGTCCCTCATGCGCTGTGCTCACAAAGCACCAGGGCAGATCTGCTGAAGTTAGACACCACGACCCACTGTACTCGCACAAGGCTGCACACCTGGATCCACTGTGGGAGGCACGGAGTTCGCCCAGAGCCCAGACCCACCTCCACGTGAGCACACCTACTGCTTAGGTCAGGTCTGCCCCAGCAGCGCACCAGTAATGCTCGGATGCCTTGCAGGTGCTGAGTTTACAAAGGCACTAGCAGCATAAATCCACCAAAGCCGCCTGAGACCGGGCTTAGATTTCAGCCCTGCCTCCGTCTGAGGGCAACCTGCCAGTGTTTGCGTGCTCCCAGAGTTCTTAGAGACTGTGAGCTCACTGATAAGGAGGTTGCTATGGCTGGGTGCCGCCCCTCTCTTCACAGTGCATGTTAACAATGGGTCTTCTATGGCAGGGTCACGCCCCTGTGAGTATGCTCAGAGGCTGCTTTGGCTGGGTCCCATCCCTCCCTTCACTTGTTAACAATGGGGCTTTTGATGGCAGACCCAGCCTCCCTTGCACAAACTCCTGGTTTCAACCCATACCACATTCTAGCCCCTTCAGGCTGTCTTCTTGCAGCCAATCCATGTCCTCTCCCCAGTTCTGTTCTCCGAAGCCCAAGTTTCAGCACCCAGCACCCCCACACATACCAACCCAAGACACAGTAAAACTCCTGACTTACCAAACCAAGATGCAATTGCGCATCTCAGGTTGGAGTGTGCAGCAGGGTGGCATGGATCCTTTGTGCCAGTCTCTCCGTGTTCTGCTTGCCACAAACCAGTCGCTGCACTCTCTTCTGAACTTCTGAAGCTCCGTTTCTATCCCACTTGATCTCTGGTGAAGCCCACTGGTGAAGGGGCTTCCCAGGGTAAGAGAACCTTAAGGAAGGACTTTTTTTATTCTTAACCCTTATATATCCTTACAAGCAAAGGTATTCATTCGGGCACACGTTAAATGATAAATTAAACCATAGCAAATTAGTGATTAAAGCAACACAAATTTAGGGCCCAAAGTTATAAGCTACATGACCACTCCATTATGAATGTCCCTGTATCCCTGCAGAGATTTAGCTCAAGGATATCAAAATCTGTAAACTCCATCAGGCAGGGAGCAGTAGATAGGAGGGAGCACTAGAGGAGATGACTCCAAGTTCCTCAGTAACCTCATCTTTAGAGGTCTTTGCAGAACATTGTACAGCTGTTTAAAAACCAGTCAGTTGGAAATTACATCTATATTCCCTTCATTTGCCTTTTTATTGATAAAAATGTATTGTGCATTTTAGAAGCTAGGGTGCTGAGAGCTTTGTAAGTTCGTTGTCACTTAAAAGTATTTGTAAAGGTAAGTTATGTGTAAAGACATTTAAAATAAGCCATATAATAATTGGTTACTATTGACATGCTTGTTTTTCTCCTGGGGCAGCAGTGATAATTATGTAAATAAGTTAAAAGTCACATTTTTTTAATTGATGATTTTAACATTAAAGTCTGAAATGAGGTCTTCTTCCAACATTGGATAAATATTTAACCTCAGAAAAGTAAGCAATTTAAAACAAGACACAGTCTGGTTAACAGGATAGCAAAGGCCAGAGTACTTTTTTAATTGAATTACATTCACTACAAAGCCATTAATCATATTCTTCAGTTTAGCTAGATTGATGCAGACTTTGAACAAATAGGAAATTTAACTCCCATACAAGAACACTACTCTGTGGCAGTTGATGAACTCTTGAAGTTTCTTTTGGCAGATGGAGACGGACACATGGATCACTTACTGCCAGGCTGTGAAGATAAAAACTGCCAGAAGAGTACCATTTACTTATCAAGATCCAGAACAAAGCAGGTATATCTACTTGTTTTTTAATGTAATTAGATTTATGTTTCTGAAAAAAAAATCTTCCAAGATTAGAAAAAGTATCTGAGGCATCAGAACAGAAAAAAACCCCAAATAAATTGACTTCCTCAATTTTAACTTACTGAAATGTATTTAAATTGTTTTTATGGGTTTACTGAGAGGAAAGTACTATTGTAATCATTTCTAGTAAAAAAGACCCATTCTTGATCTTGTAGTTAAGTGATGTGTTAGCCATTTACATGCTGGGAATATGGGAAAACACACTGTAACTATAATAAAGGATTATGTAGAAGAACATTGTATCTGTCTTCAAGGCTAGTCTTTAATAAAGTCTGTTTTAATTTGTGATATCTAGATCTGCTTCATTCTCTCATGCTAACTTTTTCTCTGTAGCTTATAGTTAAACAGTTTAGAATCTGATTGTCACAGCAGAAGATTAATATGGAAATGATACGTTATGACATTGAGACTTTTTCCATATTGATAGCACCTGAAAGAAAACCAGTAATACAGTAGTAGAATTAAGCAGTTTTATTTTCTGTTTGAGGGTAATAAATGATGGAATAACATTTTGATTTTTATAGCTCTTATGGTTAAAAAATACCACCTTTTATACTAAAATAATAAAGAAAACAAATATTCATACAGTCAGCATTCTAAAAGCATTTAACTCATACACCCATAAGGTTTATTATCTTGGATTTTTTTTTTTAAGTTTTGAATCACTGAAAACATTAGGTCAAGTAACACCTCATTATTGGTTCACAGCTATAAAGTAAACCTAGTAATTATAGCCTGTCTTCAAGTGACAGACTGCTATAAGAATATTTTTAAATTATACAATCATTTCTCTCTGGGAAGATAAATGTCACAGTTCTTTTTTGACTATTAAGGATGTCATATTAATGAAAAATCTTTTTACTGCTTAGACCTTAATACATTTACCTTAACAGAAATACTTTATACTCAATAATAAACTGTCAGTCTCTTCAGAAACTTGTGATAACTTAGCATTTTTTTGAAATTTCCCATCCTCTTCAAACCAAAACAGCTTTTTTCAGTCACATGAAACATCAAAACATTTTGATAATATACAATACTTTTTATTTTAAGAAATATTGACAAATTGAAGATGCAGATCAGTTTTTCAAAACAGCTCATTTTCTGTAAATTTGTCTTTATGGTTAAGCTATTTTTTTTCTTTTTCCTTGGTAAATTATGCTTTCTATGGATAACATAGAAAATATTTGGAATACGCTGTGTACTAAAAACCCTTTTCAAGAAGCCATCTTTTTTTTATATAGTTTGGCTTGGAGCCATATAAGTGAGTCACCTGCTTATAAGAAAAAAAACATCTGTAGGCATGTTTGGCCTCCTGCCATTTCAAGCCAGCTGCACCTGCTTCTGTTTGGACATCTCCAGGTTATGTGCCAGAATCCATACTCTTAGCTAATTATGGGCACATCTATAATTTTAATGTGATGATTTCCGCTCTTCAGATTTTTAGTTTGCATTAGGGTATTAAAAGTAAAGATTTGAGCATTCAGAAGAGAAAAGGATTTCCAAAAGCTCATTTTGAAATCAACCTATTTTCTCTGTTCTCTTCATTATAATAAATATAGAAATAAAGAACTTATTTAAAGTATAGCTTCCTAGCTGTTTGGGTGACAAAGCTTTTTCTCCTAGGCAGGCAGAACTTGTCAGGGCTAGTATTATTTGGAAAGCCTCAGAGCTGCTTGGCTCTGAGAATCATGACTAAAGTCATCATAAGAGGCAAAGCAGGAGAACAAGGGAGAGTCTGTCATGTTCTGATTTCCTTCCTAAGCTGGTCCTCCTAAAATGACATTAGTATTAAGCGATATTATAGTTTGCTCTAATTTTTAAAATTATTCATTTGAAGTTAAATTTCCAATAAGCACAGATTTTAAAATGGGCGATTCACTTGTATGATTATCAACATCAATTCTGTTCTAAGATTCTATTGATTCTGTGAAAACCTTCTAAGTCTCTATGTGCCAGTTCAAGGAAAGATGACTAGTGATGAGTTTTAAAGAGGACTATTTATTCCAGAATGTCAGTTACCTATTTATCAAAGTAAATTATAATTCCCTACCATTTTGTAGAGATAAGAACTTAAGTCATGCTTTTGAGAACTTTTCATGAGTCATTGTTTTGCAAATGGTGGATTTTTTTTCTAAAATAACTATGAAATTTAATCTTTTTTCTCTTAATCCGTAGTGGGTTCCTGTCCTACAGGATTTCAGCAATAAGGGCACACTCTGGGGCTTTGTGCCATTTGTACATGAACAACGACCAACTGAAATACCAATTCCAATTACCCTTCGTATTGGAGACTACAACATGGATGGCTATCCAGATGCTCTTGCCATACTGAAGAATACATCTGGAAGGTATGGAAATTAAGTCATATGAGAAATATGTATAAAATATCTTCACTGTGACACTTTGTTAGCTGAATAGCACCTCAAGATGGTACAATTCCTTAAATAATTTAAGAAACACAGTGAGCTCAGTTCCTGTTTTTTACATGGTCCCTGAATTTCTTCCAACTGCTTAGAATACCTGTTCCTTTTTGGTTCTCCAGAACAGTAAAAGACTTGTTTTTGATTTAACAAAACTTGATCTGTGGAAGGTCAAAAATTTTATAAGCAAATGAACAGCTACATTTTGAGTCTGAAGACCACGATGAGTCTGAAGACTCCTCATCTGTAAAATGAGAGTAATAATTATACCTCTGTCATGGAGTTATAATGAAGATTAAATGAGATAAAAATAAATGAAGCAATTAGCAAGACACTTAGCACATGCTGACTTTATTATTTCAGTGTTGCCTTACTGTTTCTTGTTGTGTAGTGGTGTTGAGAATTCAGACATGGCTTTTGATATTATTTGTAAATATAAAATTTTTGAGTATATTCATTGCATTATCAATGATTTTGAATGCTACAACTGCTTTTTTTTCTTAAGTAGAGTACCATAAGCTAAACCAATATATATAATTCACAATTAGCCTGAATTTTGACAGATTTCATAAATATGCCTCTTCCTAAATTTTAATGCCTTATTATGTTCTTCATATTGTAGTTTATTATATTTCTTGGCCCTTTTCTTTCTTGCCTCCTGCGTCATATCTACCCATAATTTTTCTTCTGAGCATTAATTCATTTGTTGACTCTGGAATTAGTAATGACTCAGCTCAACATTTACTACCAACCTCATGATGCAATACAGCTTTCCTGGAAAAAACCCAGACTTTTGTTGATTTTAACATCAAATAATGTCCAGAAATGTGATTTTTAGAGAACCAAACATTATTAGTGAGTGTCTCTAAATATTTATAGAAAATTATGAAGAGTCTATACTTAAACTTTCTTGAGGACCTTCATATGAATTGTAATCACTCTGAGTTGTGTTTACAGAATTTTTCAGGAATATGAGCATCATGATCCATGAGGCAGCATATATACACTCATAACCCATGTGTGTGAAGCAGATCTGATGTAACCAAAGAAACCTCTGAGCTGAATGTGGTTTTTATTCCTTTTAAAGATACAGTGGCACATAAAAACAAAGAAATGTAAAAACTGCTTAATTTTGAACATTTACCTTATTCAAAAGAATAAGAAATTACATCTTAAAGTCCTTTAAGTCCGTGATTACATATTCTTGGAAAAACATCCAGACTATTTTTGTCATAAAAGTTTCTTATCAACATTTTCTCCCTCCAACCATAAAATATTTAGCTTACCTTTACCATTCATTAATAATGATGCTGTCAACAGCTAATTCAACAGTGAACACTATGGCTCTATGGGAGATGTAAGGTAAAGGATAGTCAGGCTCTTGAAACTTTTTTATAAAAGCAATGTTTAAAACCGAGGGTTTCTTTTTTGTTGCTTTGGGATAGATGAGAATTGAAGGATAGATGGATTTTAGTGCATTACAGCGTCAGTGTTCATTAAATCACTAAATGAGAAATACCTGTGTGTCTAGGAGATCTCAGCATAGTACGTCCTTTGAAACACACAAGAAGGAAAAAAAGACATAATGCGCATTATAATCCTTTCCTTCCTGAACTCGCTTTTGTTGAAAAAGCATTTTATAATTTTTAACTGATTTCAAGGCTGCTGTATTGCTGAGAAGTAGTACAGGGCTATGGCTTCTAATTTCAAAGGTTGCTACCTGAAGAATTCTCTCCATTCTTTCTGCAGGTTTTGAAAATCAGGTAGAGATTAACTGTGCAGATGAGAATAAAATCCACAATATGTACTTCATGAAAAGAAGTTCTGAAATCATGGCTTGTTAACTTGTTTCGGTTTTTGTTTGTTTTCAGAAGACAGTTGCTGTTTGGGTTTCTGTTTGTTTTTTATTTTACACGAAAGGCCCAATTTGCCAAAAGTTAACCTTTAAAATCATGTTGCATGAAAAAAAATCTCTATTAATGATATTATATAGAGGCAGTGAGTGACTGAACAAAACAACATGGTCCAAGTTCAGTCATTTTAAATCTGTGCTACCACTGACTGAAAACCATGGTTTTTCCTCCTTGGCTGTCCCATTGCCTCTCAGTTGCCCTGTTTACTGTCATCTTCTGTGTGTAATGATGTTGTCTTAATTGTCTGAATTTTCATTTCTTCGAAGGAAAAAAGGCAAACTTAAAATGACATTGTTCCAATAATGGGCTCTTAAGCTAACAGTAATTCTGTTTTTAGAATTTTTTAAATTCCATGTATAAAGTCACTAAAAAGATTTTTTTATGCCGTAACCCTTTAATATGGAGTTGAATAACCTTTTTAAATGGAACTAAAAGATAACTTACAATAAAAAATATTTATGTACTGTTTATGTAATTAAACTCTTATCCTTAGGGATTTCCAATCCCTATTATCTTTTGATTAGCCAGAGTTGTTAGAAAAACTAGTACACGAAAATGAAAAGTTTAAATTTATTTTTGCCCAATATTTGGTTTACTGGAAATTTTATTTTTTGCTCATATTAGAAGGAACATTCCCCTAAAAACTCCCCTAGAAACATAATGTCATAGATAAAATTAAATCTTAATTTCAACTTAAAGCTACTATTAGGTTTCTGTAGGAAAATTTTATAAACCATATTTAAATTAATATTCTAAACCATGTTGAATTTTTTTTTAAAATTCAAGGATAACATAGATTGTAATTTGCTAAAACTACATATATATTTGTTTAACATTGATACTTTAGAAGTTGTGTTAATGATTCATTTTGTCAAGCATGTACAGTGCATATTTATTCCTTATTTTAAGCATTTAACTGAAGATATAAGAGAGTGGTTTTTAGTCTTTGTTTGCCTATTCCATATTACTTAATCAGAATGTTAATATATTTAAGAAAAGTTTTATTGTTATTAATAAATTGCAAGTCAGTGGATGAAACTGTATAACAAAACCTCAGCTTCCAGAAGGTATTTATGGGAAATACAAATCTAAAAGTACTGGAAAAAGAAAATTTTTTTTAAACAAGAGGTTTTAGCAGCAAAGGAGAAGATTCTGAGTTTCAGCCATGAGAACACCACAAATCTGTTAAATGGCAAGTAAATCAATAAATGGCCAAATGCAATATATTCCTTGTCAGTTAACGCCAAGAAGAAAATAGCTTTAGTTTGTTAAGTGATCTTCATGCATATTACTTCACAGTAATTTTTTAAAGGGTGTTATCTTTACTTTGTAAATATGGAAATGGTCTCAGATAAGCCAGGCAACTTGTGCAGGGTCACACAGTTGCAGTCAGGACTCTTAAGTTCACAGAATCCGAGTCTTCTTCTTTCCTTGTAAGAAAAAAATTTAGAAGGAGGTAGTAGATAACCAAAAATAACACATTTTTAGCAAAGGTTGAAGTGATGATTTGGGCACATAGTAAAAGTCACTAACAAGAGAAAGAAGGAGCAAGCTAGTAACAAATAAATAAAATTCATAATTTTCTGAGTCCTGACGAGGAAAAAATAACCAACTGTCTGTATATTTCATAACAGCAGTTCCTCACCAAAACTGCTTACTGTCAAAAGAGATTGATTACGTGCAATCATGTGGTCTCTTGTCATTTGGAAAGCAGTGACATAATTTAGATGTGTTGATGGTACACTTTCAAGCTACCATTATGAAAGGTTGGAAAATGACCAGAAGCAAATTGGGATCTTGCATTTTGTCAAAAAAGAATTGCTGGAGACTTCTGTAGGTATTAGCTAACCACCTGTTCAGAATAATCTGCATTTTTATCTTCACTCTCAGCTTTATAAAATAATTTAGCTTCGCATTGATACCCTGAGTCACCAAGAAAAGGTTATTTTATGTTCCAGATGTTCTGCTTTCATAGGCAAGGAGATTGATAGTACAAATGCTTTTATCTACTTGTACTTGTAGCCAGTGTTGTTTTTCATATTTGTTATGAAATATATTCAAAGAATCTCATCATCATTTTAAATTACATCAGATCTCTTACTGATCTTATATCTTATATTTCAAATGATTCGCCATAATCTTTTTAAAAATGAAGTTAATCACCACCTTTTCCGTGGATGTGAAAATATAAAAGTCTTCCTAATTTACAATTAAAGAAGAAAACATTCCATGCCAACTCTGCCTAGGAATGCTTAGTGGTAGCATGCAAAAGAAATCTTGGTTGGCTTTTTCACATAATTTTCATCTGTTCAAATACTGCTTGGGAGGATAACCTACTTCTGACATTACAACCTACATCACTAAGTCTTATGACCTAAATCATTAACTAACCTCTAGTTAATGAATAATAGTAACTCTGTGTAAGGAAGTTATCTGCATTCACAGTTTATTGAAGACTGAAGAATATCTTACTATTTTTGCTTAGGGCATTTTATTGAATTATATGTAGGGGTAGAGCAAATTTTTTATAAAATGTTTGTTTTTCAAAATTAACAAAGCTACTGAGTTCAAGAATCATATTCACATCACTGCTTGATTTAATAAGGTTATTACTTCCTCTTAAGCAAATTATTATAAAACCTCCAGAAATATTCAATATGTGGTTTTTTTTATTAAGTTTTTACCATATAAAATATCTTATCAGGCTTAAATTTACTTTCATTTTTACACTATTTCTGACTTACTGTCTTATTCAGTAGCTTTTTTTGGTACTTCAAATGAGGGAGAATACTAAATTGCCCAGTATGGTATGGCAGAATAAAAAAATGACAAAGTGTGTTTCAAATCTTATCCTGGATGATAACTCAGAATTGAAGAACTCATATTGTCATATCATGGAAGAACCCTTACTGCTATGTTGACTGACCTTTTCTCACAAACTAACTTCAGCTTCAGTAGTTAGTATTTATAAAGATCATATTTTCTCTACAATAAGGTTGCCTATTCTTCTGCCCTAATGAGTCCCATATTAAAGTTCTTCAACCCATACTAAAATTTTAAAATCTACTATTTATGAAAAAAAGATTATGAGACAGTAAGTTAAAGACACTGACAGGCTTTGTTAATTCAAAAAGATATATGTTAAATATTATTTACTCTGTCAGCAATCACTTTAATCAGTCTATTAATAATTACTTCTGCACAGTTTATTAGCATAGCATTGCATTCTTTTATAATTTTTGCATTTCCTTTCAATCCATAGGTATAGCCCCCTCATGTTTCTAATGTTATTTGTCTTCTTTATTTATTCATCAGATTCGATTAAGGCTGATCCATTTTATTATTTCATTCATGTCTGTGTTGTTATTATAGTTGTTTGAAAAATTACTCTTATTTTCAATGATAAAATTGATTATTTTCCATAAATAATTTATCTATTTCTGTTTCTATAATTCCTTACATTTTTGCTATTTTTGTTCCTTTGTTTGTTTGTTTTAGTTTATTTCATTGAATACATAGCTAATAGAATTTTCCATTTTCTTAATTTCTAGTAAGTGTTTTTAAGAGTAAATAGTTCCTGAAGAAGGAGGGTATAGCCCAGTGGTAGAGTGCATGTCTAGCAGGCACAAGGTCCTTGGTTCAATCCCCAGTACCTCTGTGTAAATCAATCAATACCCAATTGTCAGCTTCTCTATCAACTTTTAATTTATATGTTTGCAACCTTGAGTGCATAAGGTTTTGTCCTCTCACTTCTTTTGTTTTTTTTTAACAATTTTTTATTGATTTATAATCATTTTACAATGTTGTGTCAAACTCCAGTGTTCAGCACAATTTTTCAGTCATTCATGGACATATACACACTCATCTCTCACTTCTTTTGTTAAGCATGAAATCCCTTTTTATGCACGTAATGCTTTATGCTTTGAATTCTCTTTTCTGTAATATTATGATTTCTGTGCTATTTCTTTTTCTTAGCATTTACCAGACATATTTCTGTTCCTTTATTTTCAACTTTTCTGTGGCATGTTATTAAGGAAAAATTTGCATTCAATGAAATGCAAGGATTTTACATGTAGAATTTGATGAGTTTTGGTAATGTTTATACCTGTGTAACCAGCACTCCAATCAAGATAGAAGACATTTCCATCACTCCAGAAAACTTTCTCATACTTCCCTTCTAGTTAATCCCTAGCCTCATAAGTTCTCTGTTTTTATTTCTATCAGCCTAAGTTGTTTGTACCTGTTCTTGAACCCCAAAACACTCCTGAGAGTAATTAAAGAAGACCCAAAAAATGGAGAAAGATACCGTATTCACACATCAGAATATCAATATTGTCTCCATCTGAGAAAGTTGGTTCTCTCCAACTAGGTCTATAGATTGAACACAATTCTAATCAAAATCCCAACAAGCTTCTTTAGAAATTGATATGCTGATTCTAATATTTATATGAAAAAACTAGATTAGCTGGTTAAAATATTTAAATTAAAACCTAAATTAGTCAAAGTTATCTTAAAGAAAACAACAAAAAAGGAAGACTCATTCTACCTGACTTTAGACTTTCTGTGAAGTTGCAGTAATCAAGACATTGTGATATTTGCATAAGAAATACATATAGAGATCAGTCGAACAGAACAGTGAGTCCAGAAATAGAGCTATACATATTATGAACAACTGGTTTTTTTTACATAGGTGCCAAGGCAATTCAGTGAAAAAGTTATACAAAAATATGAAAAGATGTTCAGCATCAGTGGTAATTAAGGAAATGCAGTTAAAGCCATTTTGATACTCTTATTCGTGTACACTAAAATGGTTGCAATTAAAAAAGCAAATAACACCAAATGTTGGTAAGGATGTAGAACAGCTGGAACCCTCATACATTTTTTGATAGAAATGTAAAATTGCATAATAATTTTGGAAAATTCTGTCAGTTTCTCATGAAGTTAAACATGTACTTTTCCTGTGATCCAGCAATTTCATTCCTAGGTATTTATGCAAGAGAAATGAAAAATTCACAAAAAGGCTTATAAATTGGAAACAAATCAGATGTCCATGGCAAGAAAATAGATAAACAAGTGATGGTATATTTATACAATTTAACAATTCTTATCAATAAAAAATAATAATAAATTACTAAAGAAGTGTAGTCAGCAACATAGGTGGATCTCTAAAACCTTAAGTTAAGAAAGGGCTACATGATGGAAATTTTAAAAAACTGAATATATGAGTCTTTGTCTTCTAATAATAGAATTTAACCCTTTCAAAAAGCAGTATAATTGAGTAGTGAAAAGCTTGCACTGTGGAGCCTAGATTCAGATTCTAGCTCTACAGTTTATTATTTGTTTGATCATGGCAAGTAATCTTTCTCAGTTTTAATACCTGTTAATGAGAATAATAATAGTACCTACCTCGTGAGGTTATTGTGAGAATGAAATGAGTTAACATATGCAAAGGACTTGCAACACTGCTTGGCACAGTATAAGGTTCTATGTAGTGCCTACTGTTATTTTAATTATTAGTGATATTAGGTGATCACACATGCTTTAATTTATTCTTGCCACTTAATGTTTATATTCATTGTTTTTATCTCATTTTTCTTCTTTCTTTTCTGCCTTCTGTTGAATCATTCAAATTTTTCTTCCTTTTGTACTTCCTAAGATGGTTGGTATATTATAAATTTTATTGCTGTTTTAGTTTTTACACTTAAACATTCAGTACTTATGTTTAAACTTCATTTCTTTAGTGAACTAGACATTAGTTCAGTAACTACAGATAAGACAGTCCTTAAGACAAGATTTTTAGCATACATTCAATTCTCTTTCTCCTACCCAGTTACTCTCATGCAGTGATATTACCATACTGATATCATCCAAGTTTTACCTATTTATGTATGTAATTACTTTCACATTTTCTTGCTATAATTATTTACACTTGGCTACAAAGTTTGATAGTTTCTTTTTTTAATATATTTTATTTTTAATTTGCATTAATTTTTGTATTTTATTAGATGTACATGACTATATTCTACTTGGAGAAAAGGTACACATTACAAATATTACCAATCCCTTTCCCTGCCCTCAAATTAATCACTGTTGCTACAACACGGTGTATTGTGTCCTTCCAGATCTGTTGCAGTGAATTTACATGTACATGCAGACTTTTTAAAAGAGAACATATGTAAATATTTTATGTATTATGTATTACATACATATAAATAGTATGTACATATAATAGTTTATAGAGAGTATTATTTTATATTTAGTATTTTGGAAAATTTCAAGATATAGAGCGAGTTATGTAATGAAGCTTCTCCATGTTCTCATCCCCTAACTTCAAAAGTTATTAGCTCTCAGCTTCAACAATTATAAATTCATAGTCTTTTTTCAGCTATACTTTGTTGTATCCTCCCCCCACCTCCCATGGATTATTTTAAAGAAAATCTCAGACATAGTATCCTTTCACTGTTAATATTTTAGTATGGATCTCTAAAATATAAATACTCTTGAAAATATAATTATGTGGTACCATTATCACACCTAATGACTTGCTTCTTCTAAAAAATTAACAAGAATTGTGTAATACAATAATATATAATCAATTGTTCAAATTTTCTAGACTGTTATAAATGTTGAATTGTATTTACCCATATATTTTTTAAATTATTTTTATTAAGTATTACAGACATGTACAAAAGCATGCACAGAAGTACATAGCTAAATACTCATGCAACCCCCACCCAGGTCAAGATAGAGAACGTTTCCATTACTCCAGAAATCCCCCTCACGCCACTTCCCAGTTCCTAGGCTTTGCCTCCGTCTCTAGCCTAATCACTTAGGTTGCTTACAATTTTTTTAGTACAGAAAATGCTGCTGTGAAAATTCTTGTACAAGTCTTTGATGCACACGTGCACGCATCCTGTCTGATTATACTCAGGAGAGGACTTGCGGAGTCATAGGCTATGTGTACCTTCAGCTTCCGTGACCATTTCAGCTTTCCAAAGTAGTTGTGCTAGTCAGCCCTTCCAGGAGTGTAGGAGTGTTGTAGGAGCTCCTTATGCATTCTGTATATGACCTTTTCATTGGTTTCATGTGTGCCCTTTCATTCTGTTAAAGGTGTCTTTTTGATCAACAGAAGCTCTTCATTTGAATCTAGTCCAGCTTATCAATCTTTTACCAGATGGATTGTACTTTTGTTGTCCTGTTTAAGAAAATTGTCCTAGCCTAGTTTCAGGACAGTAATTTCCTACATTGTGTTCTAGACTTCTATTCTTTTGCCTTTCACATTTACCTTAACAGTCTGCCTAGAATTGATTTTTGTATGTGGCATGAGGAAGGGGTAGTTTTATAGACTTAAAAAAGTATTATTTTAGGTATTTTTCTGCAGTTCGCTTCTTTTAGTCGATAATAATACAGTAGTATTTTCACACTGGAATACACAGACACATCTACCTTACTCTTTTTAACTGTTGTATAGAACTGCATCAAATGGACATACTATAGTTTGACCATTTCTCCATTGGTACACATTGAGGTAATTTCCATTTGTTGCTGTAACAAACAGTGAACATTTTCAAGCATGCCTCTTTGTGTATTTGTGAGAAAATATCTATGGTTTGATGTTAAAAGTGAAATTTCTGGATCATAAGACACATATGTTTAAATTTTTAAATGAAGTCAAATTGTCATTCAAAGCAGCATTATGTTCCCTGCTAGTATTTTATGAGGTTGCCCACTTCTCCACATCACTGCAGACATGGTATGATTAAACTTAAAACGTGGTAAACTGACAGAAAAAATGGTTTTCATTGTTGCTTGAATTGGCATATCCCTCATTACTAGCGAGGTTGAATATTTTTATATATGTTTATAAGGCCATTTGTATTTTCTCTCCTTTGGATTGCTTTTGCCAATTTTTCCGTTGGCTGTTTTTTTTTTTTTTTTTTTAATTCTTACTAATTTGTAGCAATTATGTCTGGGCACTAATCCTTTATCAAGTATATATGTTGCAAACATTTTCTTCTAGTTAAGAAATTTTTTAGTAATTGAACAGATATTGTTAGTTTTGACATAGGCAAAATTATCCATCTTTTAGGTGATTTGCTTTTGTGTCGTGGATGATGTTTCTGTACATTCCAACTGTATTTTTTAATTTGTCCCAAATTTGATATAGAATTGTTAGACCAGGCTTATTATTGGATTACTCAAAGCCTCTCTTTCAGAAATTGCATACATGTGATCTGTGGGCTGAATTCAGCCTGTGGCCTGTTTTCCTTGAATAATCAGGAGAATTCATATAGAAGTATGGATTTCTGATTTCTGTTTAAAAAAAAATCAGTTTTTTTTTAGAAGTATAGTCGATTTACAATGTTGTGTTAATTTCTGATGCATAGCATAGTGATTGAGTTATACATACATATATATTACTTTTCATATTTTCATTATAGTCTATTACAAGTTATTAAATATAGTTCCCTGTGCTCTACAATAGTACCTTGTTGTTTATCTATTTCATATATAGTAGCTAGTATCTACAGACTCCCAATTTATCCCTCCTAAAGTTTACTGGTTTCTTTGACCACCATTGAACACCCGTGTTTTCCATTCTTTCTTTGTTTCGTCTGTTATTTTTCTGGATAAATTGTCAAGTAATTCTATCAAGGAGAGTCTGCAGACTCTTTCCGAGACCTTACAGGTCTGAAAACTTCTTTATTTTCCTCCATCCTGAATGCTAATTTGGCAGAGTATAGGCTTCTAAATTGATATGAGTATATGCTAATCTTTCCAGATGAACTGTTTTAATAAATTTCATTACTTAGTCACCACAGCTACCAAGATAAATTCCAGTAAGTATTTTCTATATAATTGATGAGTTCACTGCTAACTTCATTTTTGCATAAAATTATGCTAATATAAAGCAAAGTAAGCTTTTTAACTCTTGAATCATCAGTTAACTTTTATAATTGGTGAGCATTTACAGTTAACTTTTATAATTGGTGAGCAGTTGCTGGAAAAGGAGAAAGCATTCTGGACTATATACGTAAATCAATTTTGTTTCATTTTCCTTCCTAGATAGTAGCCACAAAGTTTTATTGCTTCTAAGGAACAGTAACCGAGTTTCTTCAAAAGAACAGTAACATGGGAGATTTTGAACTTCTGTTTTCATAATTCTTACTAGCTGTAAAAGTTATACTAATGTTGTTAGAAACTGGTAGCATAGAATCAGTTTCCCAGAATGACAGAATTGAAGATGCTTCTCCTAATAGTCCATGAATGGGGAAAACTTAGATTCAAACCTGTTAAGTCCTTGAGGTCAGATACATTCATGAAAAGAGAAAACACAAACAAGTTTTCTTTTTCAAATTTTCCTGTTGAGGTACCATTGGTTTATAACATTGTACAGGGTTCATGTGTACGACATTACATTTCTGTTTATATGCACTAGAGTGTGCTCATCAACCAAAAATTTAGTTTCCATCTGTCACCATACAGTTGATCCCCTTTACCCCTTTCACCCTCCTCCCCACTCGCTCCTTCCCCTTGGTCACTACTGCTCTATTCTTTGCATCTGCATTTTTTCTTTGGTATGATTTGATCACATATTTGGGAGGATTTTTATTTGTTTGTATTTTATGTATTACATACGAGGTGGGCTGCCATGTCTGGGTCTCCTGAGTCACAGGCCTCGCCACCACTGGGGGAGGGAAAGAGCAAGAGGGAGCCAGGGCTGTGGGTACCCCTTCCGTGTCCATTGTTTTCTGGTTCATGGGTACGACTGCTGCAGGCAGTGGGTAGGGGGCCAGAGTCGTCGGCGCCTCCACAGCTGGAGGGACGGGACCATAGTCCTTCTGCCACTGCTTCCTTGTTAACTGTAGCCACAAGCATAAGCAGCCAGGAGGCCAGAGTCGGATGTGCCATGGCCCCTGTTGTTACTGGGTTCTCTGCGGCCATGGGCCCAGCTGCTGCTGCCAGGGATCCATGTGAGCAGGGTTGTAGTTACTGCCTTCACTGTTCCCCCTTTTCCACCCACTTTAAATATACAGCTGTATGAATTTTCTAGCCTGATGTGTTGGGCAGAGACACCTTTGTTGAGTTGTGGATGTTTTACTGGCTTTAGACTTGAAGGGGAGAACAAAGGGAGCATCTCACTCCACCATGATGCTGATGTCCTTTTCTTTTTTTTCTCCCAATTTTTGACAACGTTTGTCCCGAAAGGGATTTGACTTAGGGTGCATTGTAAAACACATGTTTCTTCCGCTACATTGTGTATCACATGGGGTTAAAAGAAAAGTTTACTTCTAAGTGAAGCTTAGGATAAAAAATTTTTAATTTAATTTTAAAAGCATGGGCTTCAGTCTTCAGTTTAAATCCAGTGCTGCCACTAGGAACTCTGTTTCCTCTAGCAAGGTATTTAGCCTGTCTATATATCTATAAATCTATACAGTAAGGAAGACTGTACCTACCTTGTAAATTTCTTGTGTGATTAAATAGAATATGATTCCTTCCTCTTCCCTCCAAATCTTACCTTATTAAGAAATATATTTAAACTAGACTGTCAGCAACATGAATGTCAACTTTAGTTCCAAAAGATCTGTGATAGCTAGGTGAACTCCTACCACCTACAGACCACACCGATTATTGTTAGAGAAAGGACTAAAGGCTATTTTATTCCTGTTAATTTTGTACCACAGGAGATTCCAAAGGAGAATGAAAAGGGAAAATTAAAAGGTGTCCACAAAATGTTTTTTTCTGTTGATTTCAGGAAGTAACTTAAAATATGCCAAGTCTTTCCAGACCTCATTTTCAGCCTTTTCTCCCTAAGACTGGGAGATTGAATGCTATAGTGGGCCACTGTTTTCAATGTTGCTACTACACATGATTTAAAAGAAACAAAACAAAACAAAAAACATAGTAGATCTGTAGTAGCAAGATCTAGCTTGTTATAGATAAATGGAATCAATTTTTGGTCCTTCATGACTGGCTTCTTTCACTTAGCATAGTATTTTCAAGGTTTACCTATGTTGTAGCATGTATAAATACCTCTTTTTATTAATAATCTTCCACAGCATGTATATTCTAAATTTTATTTATCCAGGCTTCAAGTGGTGACTGGCACAGTGTTCTCAAAGAGTACCAAGAATGACAGTGGACTGTGTGTTAATATATTACCACAGACATAGTATCTCTGAAAAGCACAAGTGTATTCTGCTGCAATTCTGGAGGTCAGAAGTCTGAAATCAGTTTCACTGGGTTAAAGTCAGAGTGCTAGCAATGCTGGTTCATTCTAGAGGCCATAGCTAAAAATCTCTTCCCTTGCCTTTTCCAGGTTCTCAAGGCTGCCAACATTCCTTGGTTCATGGCCCCCTCCTCCATTGTGAAACCCAACAGCGTAGCATCTTTGTATTATTCAGGGTTCTCCAGAGAAACAGAACCAATAGGAGATATACAGATAGAAACTCAGAGAGTGGGGGAGGGAGGAAGAGGGATTGAGATTTACTATAAGGAATTGGCTCTCATGATTGTGGAGGCAAAGTCCTGTGACCTACACTTAGCAGGCTGATGACCCAAGAGAGCCATTGTGTAGTTCCAGTCCTCATCTGAACCAGGAAGGTTGATGGTTTAAGTTCCAATCCAAATTCTAACCAGGCTCAAAGCCCAAGAAAAGCCAGTGTTTCAGTTCGAGTCCCAAGGCCAAAAAAGACCAATGTCCCGGCTGAGCAGTGGCAGAAGGAGTTCCCTCTTAGTCAGCCTTTTTGTCCTATTCATGTCTTTAATTAGTGGGATGAGACCCACCCACCTTAGGGAAGGTGATCTGCCTGAGGAATCTGAACCACCAATTTGAATGTTAGTCTCACCCAGAAACACTCCCAAAGACATACCCAGAATAATATTTAACCATATGTCTGGGCATTGTATGCCCCCATCAAGTTGACACGTAAAATTAACCATCAATATCTTTTCTCTTTTCTGACCTCTCTATTTCCATTCTTTCATCTTCTCCCTTGCTCCCATGTTCCTATTTCCCTTTGATAAGGAACATCATGATCTTCTCTGGGGAACAATTATTCAGCCTATTATGATGAGACCCTCTGACTTCCTAATGATTCACCGTCATACTACATGCAGAATACACTCACTCCTTCTCAATATCCCCAAAAATCTCCACCTATTAGTGCATCATCTCAAGTCCAGAATGTCATTTAAGTCTCAAATGACAAAAAGTCTCAAAAGTCCCAAATCTCATTATGTATATTATCTAAATTAGGCACATGTACGGCTATCAGGGTAAATTGATATTAGGGCAAAATTAGTTTTTGTTTATGGATCTGTAAAACTAGAAATAAAAATACAATGATGAGGCAAGCATAGGATAATTATAAATATAAGCATAGGATAATTATAGATATTCCCATTCAAAAAGGGAGAAATCTAAAGGAAAAAAAGGAATTACTGCTCTTAAACAATTACAAAATCCAACCAGACATACTACATTAGGTCCGAGGCCCTCAGCGCCATCACAGGCCCACAGCTTGTCCTTTTCTCCTGAAAGGTGTTACATGTTTGCAGCCAAGTGGTTCATCAGCATATTTCCTGCCTGTACAATTTTGAGAGTCTAATAGCCTTCGTTCATTTCTTCCTCTCCCTGTTCCTTTCCATCCAAGCTGGTGGTATTTCTGCTGGTGTAGCATTTTCAGAAACTTGATGGGTCTCCTGCATGTTTCTAAGGGATTCTCTCCCTCAGACAAGAGGCTTCTCCACAAATCTTTCTTGGATAAACCTGTCTCCATTTTTGGCTTCTGAGATGGCTAAGGGGGTACATGAGTCACACACCTAATCTCTTCAGAGAGCCCTATTTGTGATTGAGTACTTTTGATTTTTTGATCCTTCCAAGACAGCAGCAAAATATTGTTCATGCATGTCCTTGACATTCTCTCTTGAGCATGTTTTCCTGACTGAATCTCTTAATTTTTCTGTCTTTTCAACCTGCATAGGCTGAAAATTTCCCAAATCATCAAGTTCTGGTTTCTTTTTTATTAACAGTCCTCCCTCAATTTATTTCTTACCTGTCACATTTTCCATAAACAGTAAAACCACATTTTACCTTCAAAAACTTTCTTCAAATCTTTTCAGTTAAATGGGCACATTCATCACTTAAAATTCTGCTTTTCATGTAACTGTTGCACACAAGTCAGCTAATCCTTTTGCCGCTTTATAACAAGGATCCTCTTTCCTCCAGTTTCCAACAGCATATTCCTCATCTCTGTTTCAGCCCTTACCAGCAGAGCTTTTAACATCCATTTTTCCGCCAACAATCCATTTATGATGATTTAGGTATTCTCTATGAAGGTATAGATTTCTTTGATTATTCTTCTGAGCCTTCACCATCAGTCTTCAACATCCATATTTCTACAAATAGCAGTCTGTTTGAAGCAGTTTAGGCTTTTTCTATTATGCTCCTCAAATTGTTTCAGCCTCCACCTGCTACCCGATTTCAAAGCCACTTCCATATATTTAGCTATTTGTAGCACTGTGCCACTTCTGGTACCAAAGTATGTATTAGTTTTCTATTGCCACTGTAACAAATTATCACAGATTTAGTGGTTTAACAATATACATTTATTCCGCAACATTTCTGGAGATCAGAATTTCTGTATGAGTCTTAGAAAGCTAAAACCAAGCTTTTGGCAGTGTTGGTTCCTTCTGGAGTCTCAAATGGAGAGTTTATCCTCTACCTCTTTCAGCTTCTGGAAACTATTCTTGTTCTGCTGAGGCCCACATCAGCCGATCTTTGGGTGGCCATTATTCTGCCTGAATGAACCTTGAGGACATTATGCAAAGTGAAAGAAGCCGGTGACAAAAGGAGAAATACTGTATTGTTCCACTTACATGAAGTACCCAGGGTAATCAAATTCATAGAGACAAAAATTAGAATGGTGGTTACCAGGAGCTGGGGGAGAGGGGAATGGGGATTACTGTTTAATGAGTATAGCACTTCAGTTTTTGAAGATGATAAATATTCTGGAACTTGATAGTGGTGATGATTACACAGCAGTGTAAATGTATGTAATGCCCCTGAACTGTATACTTTTAAATTGTTAAAATTGGTAAATTAGGTATGTTTTCCGCAATAAGAAAAAAAACTCATAGACTATTAAAAGAGCGTTGTCTTCATCTGCAAAAATGAAGGCAATACAATATGTTATTTAACAAGAATAAAACTGTCTTTCCTTACCATAATAACCTTGAAAATAGCTAAAATATTCCTTTAATCTACTAAACTGATTATCTGTTTTCTCTTTCTTCTATCCTAATCCCTGTTATTTCAGTTTGTCAAGATATTTTTTTCTCTTAAGAAACTTATGTTTATTCATGTATTCATTCACTTAGAAACTAAATAGTGCTGGGCATTTTTTCAGATACTAAAGATAGAATAGGAATAAGAAAAGATAAGGCCTTTGATTCTCATTGACCTTTACATTCTGGAGTTTGGGGCTGAGGCAAGATGTCTGCTTCAATCTGTGTTTGTCAAATCAGGCATTGCCAAAGAAATAACATTTGAAATTAAACTAAAATGGTGAGAAGGAGATAGCCACATGAGAACTACGGACTGCATCATAAAACTTGGTCATTAATTTACTCATTGAACAAATTTTATTGAGGGTGTAGCATGTTCCTGGCCCTCTACTATACTATGGAAATAACAGCATGAATCCCTGTTTTCCTAGAGCTGATGTTGGGGGGATAAAATAGACCACAGACAAATACATGTAAATATATTATAAAATGTAAGAAATAAGTGCCATGAAAACAAAATTAAGCAAGCAGTTGTGTGACAGGATGGGAGTAGAGGACAGCTAAGAGGTGGTAGGTAATTTTGGATAGAGACATCAGGTGAAACCTTTCTATGGCAGTGATGTTTAGCAGAAACCTGAATGCAGTGAGCAGAAAGCCATGGAAATATCTGTTAAAGAACATTCTAAGTAGAGGTAAGAGGTTCTGAAAGATCATGTTCAAGTATTCCAGGAAAATGAGAATGGCTGGAGTGAGTGATCCAGAAAATAGCAGGAAATGAGTCCAGTGAAGTAGCCAGGGGCCAGATCATTTACAGCTTTATGGGCCATAGTAAAGGCTTTGGATTTTACTTGAAGCATCATAGGAAAACATTAGAGGGTTTGAATGGAGGCAGGATTTGAATTTTAAAGGAGTCATTCCTAATCTTGCTGCTGTTTGGAAAATGGGTTTGAGGTGAAGTTGGGCAAGATTTGAATAAGGGAAGCCATAGGAATCTGCTGCAGAATTCTAGGCAAGAGATAATGGTCAATTGAGGTGGTAGCAGTGAAGCTGTGGGAAAGTGATGTTTTGCTATATACTATTTTAAGACAGAACCAACAGGCTTTCCTTATGAATTCAATGTAGAGTTTAAGAGAATGAGAGGAGTCATGGATGACTCCATGGTTCTGGCCCTGGTTAGCTTGATGAGTGGCAATGCCATTTCCTGAGGAGCACTGGAGGAGAAGCAGTTTGGATACAGGAGGAAGGAATGTGTAGAATGTGTTTTAGATATGCGTCGGTTGGGGTGTCCATTACTCATCCCCCAGGAGTTGTTGCATAGGTAGTTGGACATGTAAATATAAAGTTTAGGAGAGGTAATATAAGACTGAATTGAAAAAAACTGAGAATTGGTCAGCTTGTATATAATGTTTAATATTTAAAACCTTAAGGCTGAATGAGATAATTTAGGGAATTAGTATAGATGGAGAAGTCTGTTAACTGAGCTATAGGACCCTCCAACATCTACAAGTCAGGAACAAAAAGTAGCCAACAAAGGACACCGAGGGACTGTGGCCAGTGAGGAAAACTACCACAGTGTGTCTACGCAAAGAATGTTCCAAGGAGTGGGAAGTGATCAACTACTGTTAAGTGTTGCTAAGAGTCTGGATAAACTGAAGCTCGAGAAGTCACCATTAGATTTAGCAATGCAAAACTCTTAGTAATTTGGACAAGATTGTTTTTAAAGGATTAAAGTCCAGCAGGAGTGGATTCTGGAGAAAATGGGGGTTTCCAATTTCAGAGAAAATGAAATTATCAAAATGCACCTTATTTCTCCTGCTAATTACACCTGAAAAAATAAAAGACATAAAACAATTAATCATAAGACTGAAAGGTGGACAGAGGAGTAGACTGGCTAGGGACCTCAGGAGTAGAGGGACAATCCAGTGATGAGTTCTTTTCTTTTTGTTTTTGTGATGATTTTATAGCTAGTTAGGTTTTTTGGTTGTTTGTCTACTTGTTTTTTTCTTAAATATCCTGGCCTGGCACTAACGTAGCCTGCAACTCAGAGATGTTGTTGAGCAAAGACAGAAACAAAAAGTTCTAAGACTCAAGCCAGAGGACTAGAAAGATGGGGGACTTGTACAACAGAAATCCTTTCGGCCAAATCTGTTATTTCTCACAATTTAGGTTGCTAGAAGTACAATATCCAGGGTTGGTTTCTGGTGAGATCTTTCTTCATTGCTTAGGGACAGGCACCTTCCCTCTGTGTTCTCACATGAACTTTTCTGTTTCTAGTGTCTCTTCTTATAAACACCTAATCCTATAGAATTAGGGCTCCACCCTTAAAAGCTCATTTTACCTTAATTACCCTAAAGGCTCTATCTCCAAATACAGTTGCATTGGAGATTAGGGCTTCAACAGATGAAATGGGGGCAGAGGGGCATGATTCAGTCCATAGAACCTGCTCTACTGCAAATGAACATCACCGCAGAAGCCACCACCCTCCTTATGGAGTGCCATGGAGACTGGGGAGTAGAGCCTTATGGAATATGTTGACTGTACATTAAAGAGGCAATCCTTTGCTTCTCCTCATCTGGTAAACAGACTGTGGCAAAGCCCCATGACCATTCCCACCCTCCGTTAATAAAGTGGTGTACCACCCTCTCCCTCTTAAATGCTTTGGAGATTGTAAGAATGGAGCATTGTTGATCATCCCCACCCTACTCTAAGCAAACCTACCAACAAGGGAATGCACAAAGGATTAGGGAGAGGAAAGAGCTGTGGTGTCTTTGTCAGGTTTTGGTGTAAGTGTAATGTTGGCCTGTAAAATAGTTTCAGAGGTGTTCCTTCCTCTTCAATTTTTGTAATAGTATGAGAAGGATATATATTAACTCTTCTTAAGTATTTGGTAGAATTCATCTGTGAAGCCTTCTGATCCTGGACTTTTACTTGTTAGCAGTTTTTTTTTATTATTATTATTACTGGTAATTAGTATATCTTCTGTGTCTTCCAGTTCAGTTTGGGGAGAGTGTGTGTTTCTAGAAATTTATCCATTTCTCCTAGGTTGTCCATTTTATTGGCATACAATTGTTCCTAGTAATCTCTTATGATCCTCTATATTTCTGTGGTGCTGTTTGTAACATCTCCCTTCATTTCTGATTTTTTAAATTTGGGCCCTCTCTCTTTTTCTGGATGAGTCTGACTAAAGGTTTATCAATTTTGCTTATCTCTTCAAAGAACCAGCTCTTAGTTGCATTGATCTTTTTCATTGTTTTTTCTTAGTCTGTGCTTCACGTATTCCTACTCTGATATTATTTCTTTCTACTAACTTTGGGTTTTGTTTGCTCTATTTTTGGTTCCCTTACATATAAATTTAAGTTTATTATTTGAAACTTTCCTTGTTTCCTGAGATAAGCTTGTATCACTATAAACTTCCTTCTTAGAACTGCTTGTGCTGCATTGCATAGATTTGTGATCATTGTGTTTTCATTTTCATATAACTCCAAGTATATTTTTATCTCCTCTTTGATTTCTTCAGTGACCCATTGGTTGCCTAGGAGCATTTTTTTCCCACAAGTTTTAGGTTTCACGGGTTTTTTTTTTTTCTTGAAATTGTCTTCTGGTCTCATAAGATTGTGGTCAGAAAAGATGCTTGATTTGATTTCAGTCTTAAATTTCTTGAGATTTGTTTTGTGGCCTTGCGTGTGCTCTATCTTGGAGAATGTTCCACGTGCACTTGAAAAGAATGTGTTTTCTGTTGTTTTGGGGTGTAAAGTTCTGTAGATACCTTAGGTCCATCTGGTCCAATGTGTCGGTTAAGGTCAGTGGTTTCTTATTGGTCTAGATGATCTGTCTATTGATGTGTTAACCAAAATTTCAGAAACAGAGACTTGATTGAAATAAAGAGGCATTTATTTGGATTTTGTTAGGACTGTAGCCTGGGAGACAGATTCCAGAAGCACTTGAATTGTGTTCTGTGGAGGAAACTTATAAAGGCAAAAATTGCAAGGCCACATTTACTTACATAAGTTGTTTGTCAAGAATTATAATTAAAGCTGGTGAGAAGTAAGGGTGCTTATTAAGCATGGTTTGGTGGCATCTGAAATGGTTATGTAGTTACAAGGGGGGGACCCTGAGTCCATAAAGTTGCCACTGGTGGAGGTTGTTCCAAATACAGCTCCTGGTGTCCTTGGATTTGATCCAGTTCAGAGAAAATTTAAGCTCTCAGTGGTGCAAGGGTATGTCTGAGACCAGATCCTCAATGGCTACATGTCTCCATTTTTGTATGCCTAAACTATGATTATTTCAGTATAATTTTATTTGTCATTAGATGTAACTGGAATATTAAAAGTCCCCTCCTATTACTGTTACTATCAATTTCTTTCTTTATGTTTGTTAATATTTGCTTTATGTATTTAGGTGCTTCTATGTTGGGTTCAATTACAATTGTTATATCTTCTTGTTGGATTGATCCCTTGATCATATGTAATGTCCCTCTTTGTCTCTTGATAGTCGTTGTTTTAAAAAGCCTATTTTGTCTGATATAAGTGTTGGTACCCAGCTTTCTTTTCATTTCCATTTCCATAGAATACCTTTTTCCATCCCCTCACTTTCAGTCTGTGTATTTAGATCTGAAGTGTGTCTGTTGTAGGCAGCATATGTTCAGGTCTTATTGGGGGTGGGGTATTTATTCATTCATTCATTCATTCATTCATTCATTTTTAATGGGGGTACTGGGGATTGAACCCAGGACCTTATGCATGCTAAGCACAAACACTCTACCACTGAGCTATGTCCTCCTCCCCACAGGTCTTGTTTTTAATCCATTCAGCCACTCTGTCTTTTGAATGCAGCACTTAGTCCATGCACATTTCAAGTAATTATTGATAGGTATGTACGTGTTGCCATTTTGTTAATTGTTTTCTGGGGTTTGGGTTTTTTTCTAGTTCTTTTTTGTTCCTTTCTTTTGTTCCCTTCCCTTGTAATTTGATGGTCATCTTTAGTGCTATGTTTGGATTCCTTTCTATTGTGTGTGTATCCATTATAAATTGTTGGTTTGTGGCTACCATGAAGTTTTATATAGTGAAATATATTTTATGTTGCTGATCTCTTAAGTTTAAATGTATTTTAACAACCCTGCATTTTTAGTGCCACCCGCCACATTGACTGTCTTTGACATCATATTTTACATCTTTTTGTTTGTATGGCCCTTGACTATTGATTGTAGATATAGAAGATTTTACTCCTTTTGATTTTAACCTTCCTTCTGTTTTATATGTGATTGATTTACTGTCTTTACTGTACATTTGCCATAACCAGTGAGATTTTTTTTCTTTCATAATTTTTTAACTTTTTTTTTATTGAGTTACAGTCATTTTACAATGTTGTGTCAATTTCCAGTGTATAGCACAATTTTTCAGTTATACATGAACGTACGTATATTCATTGTCACATTTTTTTCACTGTGAGCTACCACAAGATCTTGTATCTATTTCCCTGTGCTATACAGTGACAGGCATATATAGAATAGATAAATAAGTTTCTTTCATAATTTTTATATTTCCACTTGTGGTCCTGGTGTTTTCTTTTCTACTTATAGAAGTCCCTTTAGCATTTCTTGTGAAGTCAGTTTAGTAGTACTGAACTCTTAGCTTTTGCTGGTCTGTAAAATTCTTGATCTCACATTCAAATCTCAGTAATAGCCTTGCCATATACAGTATTCTTGGTTGTAGATTTTTTTCCTTTCATCACTTTGAATATATAATACTACTCCTTTCTAGCCTTCAGAGTTACTGCTGAAAAGTCAGCTGATAGTCTTTGGGAGTTTCCCTATTTGTGGATAGTCGTTTCCCCTTGTTGCTTTTAATATCTCTCTTTATCTTTAATTTTTGCTGTTTTAATTACAGTGTGTCTTGGTGTGGATCTCTTTGGGTTGATCTTGTTTGAAACTCTCTGTGCTTACAAATCTGGGGGTTTTTTCCCCCAGGTTAGGGAAGTTTTTAGCTATTATTTCTTCAAATAAGTTCTCCACCTCTTTCTGTCTTCTGCCACCCCTATATGTAAATTTTAGTACTCTTGGTGTTGTTCCAGAAGTGACCTTATGTAGGAGCCCCAGCAGCACAATGCCCCTCTGTCACCAGAGGTATATGATCTAGCAGTGTTCCCCTTGTGAGCTCCATGGGCCCTTCTGTTGTGGCAGGACCAACTACTGTGGGCATACTGGTGGGCAGGGCTGACCCCTCACACCCAGTTGGCTGTCAGGCCCTGCCTGATTGGAAGGCTGCCATCCACTGGTCCAGATCCCAGAATGGCTGGCTGCATGGCCTGGGGAGTCCTGGGATAGTGCCAGTCTGCTGTTTTGTGGGGCTGGGTCTCTGGGCAACTGGCTTCATGGCCTAGCATTTCCACAGCTGGTCCAGCCTATTGGTGGGTGGGGCTGGGTCCTGGTATGAATGGCTCTAGGTCCTGCTGTGCCCAGATCTGAGACCAGCCTCATGGTGAGCAGAACCAGTCCCATGGCAGCTGGCTGTGGTGCTTGAGGAGTTCCAGGACTGGTGCTGCCCACTAGTAGGTGTGGCCAAGTCCCTAGAGGACTATCTTCAGGGTCTGGGGCATCCTGTGACTGTTCCTGGCCTCTGGTAGACAAGACCTGGCTTTGGGGTGGCTGGCTGAGGGACTTGTTGGGGCCTGGAGAGACCCATGGCTGGTGCCAACCTGCAGTTGGGCAGGGCTATATATCCCCTCATGGCTGGCTGCTTGGCCTGGGCATCCTTGAGAGAGGTGCTCATCATTTGGTGGGCGTGTAAGCCCCCAGCACTAATACATTAGAGGGAGGACTCCAAAATGGTATTTGCCAGCACCAATGTTACCGTGGTAGTACAGGCTTCCGAAAATGGCTGCCAACAGCATCTGTATCTCCAGGGCTAGTGCCAGTTGCCTCCTGCCTCTCTGGAAGGCTCTCCAAGATCAGCAAGTGTGTCTGACCCACAATCCTTTCAGATTACTGCCTCTGCACTGGGTCTTGAAGCAAGTGAGATTTTACAAGCACCCTTTGAGAGTGGAGTCTCTATTTCCCAGAGATCCCCAGCTCTCCAGTATGCAAGCTCTGTTGGCCCTCAGTGCCAGACATTATGGAGGCTTGTCTTCCCAGTACAAGATCCTCATTCAGGGAAACCCGCTGTGGGGCTTGGACCCTTCACTCCTCTGGGAGGACCTCAGCAGTTGTGATCATCCTCCAATTTGTGGGTTGCCTCCTTAGTGTGTAGGTCTTGACTATTCTGCATGTCTGCCCCTCCTACCAGCCTCATTGTGTTTCCTTAATTATATCTTTAGTTGTGGAAAATCTTTTCTGCTAGTCTTCAGGTCCTTCTTACCAATAGTTGCTCTGTAAATAGTTGTAATTTTGGTGTGCCTGTGGGCGGAAGTGAGCTCAGTGTCTTCCTGTTATGCCATCTTGGCCACTCCCCTCAGAACACATATTTATATGCAAACACTTGGAGTGTTTACCAAAATAAAACGTACCTTAACATATTTACTTGTACAATATATGACCACAGTGGAATTAAACTAAAGTCAATAAATGATAACACGAAAGTCTCTGAACACTTAGAAATTAACCACGTTTCTAAATAATAGGTGAGTCAAAGGAAATTTTTTGTATTGAACTACATGAAAATGAAAATATCAGAATCTGTAGGATACAGATGAAGCAGTTCTTATGAGAAATTTTTATGGCACTAAATGTTTACATTAGCGAAGAATATCTTTATCAAATCAATAATCTAAACTTCTAACCCAGGAAACTTACCTTCAAATAATAGTAAAAAGTAATTTCAAATGATAAGCTTAAATCTTAAATTGGGTCATTTGGGGCCACTCAAGGCCAAGAAAGAACTGATAAGGAAAAAGGTTATAGCTTTATAGAAGCACTAATTGTGTTACATCTGCTTTTTCTTTCACAGTTTTAGTTAATTGTCTAAATGTTTTGTCCTCTGCTTAATAAAGGGTTTTAGCAAGTGATTATGTATATGTTCCTGGTTTAATCTTACTTGAATGCATTTTCATTGATGGGATAATGCTCTTTTTTTAAGGTATGTAATTATCTTAACTCAGCATGTTGTTAAGCTTTTCCCAAGAAGATAAAATTGAACTTAAATGTGGTTAGTTCTCTTCTCTCGGGTATTCAGGTATTCAAATACGTAGGATTTCTTACCTATGAATATTTCATAGAAGTTGATTTTAGAATATGGTATAAACACAAAATAAGGCTGGTGACACAACAGTTTGTTTTCCTTGATTGAATTTCATTGGTATCCCCAACTCTAAATGAATATGACTGATATTTATCTAAAACACAGTTGAATCGGTTGAATCAGTTGTCCGGAGGAGTCACCTTAGTAGAATGAACACTTCTTTAGAAGTTATATAAGAATTGCCTGTATGGGGAGTGATTGCTGATAGGGATGGCATTCTATATGAGGGTGATGAAAATAATCTGGAACTTAACCTGGTGAGTATACCAAAGACTGCTAAACTGAACACTTTAAAATGGTGAATTATATGGTACCTGAGTTGTCTTAATAAAATAAGTCAAAGAGTCAGTCTCACATGCCTCACTGCCTTACATATACTTTGTTTTGTACAAATACTGTACCAACCAAGCTATTTACTGATCTTAACCGTAACACTTAAGTTCATTTATTGCTCATATTGAAGACTTACCATCCCTGGGGATGTCAGAAGACAGCAGCTTCCAAAGTTATCCTCAAAGAGTAGTCACAAAACTGTCATGAGCATTGACATTGAAAGAGGTACAGAGCATCACAAGGAGCTTGCTTGGAGGACACAAGATTTGTGTGTGTTGTGAGAGTATTCTTTTATAAAAATCAGTCATCAGCTTGTCACATTCCGCCTTTTCTTGAGCAGTGTTCCTGGGCCACTCTTGGCCTCGTGAGGTGTCTCACTAGGCAGCCCAGAGAAGTGTTTGGCCGCCCTTGGGTTCACAATCTTCTCAAGGGTCCAAGTAGACTACATCTCCAATTCCCTTTGCTTCTAACATATTTGATCACTTCAAAAATACAGGAGCTGAGAAGGAAGATGACAGTACTTAACAATAAATTAGCTGAAAGTGTTTATTTTTCTTCTTAGAAAGCATTATCTGTTAACTTCTACTTTAAAAATATTTATTGAGTGACTTCTAGTAAGGCAAATTCTGGGTGCTTGAGGATACAAGAGTGAATAAGAGAGACCTTTAAGAAAAGTATGCAATACACAAGCAAATCACAAATAAAAATATAAAGTGGTGCTAAAACTATGCAGTGAATTAAAGTAGGTGATGTGAGAGTGAGTGACTGGTGACTACAGGAAAACACTGTCTTCTGCCTACTGCACAAAGCTACATACAAATCAAAAGAAAGAAAATAAAACGTACTTAAAACCCTGCCACTGTGAGATAACTAGCATTATTCTTAGATGTATATCCTTCCAAACCCAGCTCTACCTCTCTGTGCTCAGAAGTATGTATGACTATGTGTGTGATGCTTCTTTTTGTATTGCAAAATAAGATCATACTGTTAATACTGTGTTGTGACCTGCTTTTTTCACTTAACATAATATAAACAATTTTACATGTCAGTAATATTACTTTTATGATATCATTTAACAATTATAAAATGTTCCATTTGGTTAATTTAACCAGTCTTCAGGTATTGTATGCTTGGACTGTCGTAGCATAACTCAGAAAAAATCGCATGGAAAGATGTCATGTTTAGCTGAAGTTCACATAATCAAAAAAGTCATTCCTTTCTAATGTTGAATGATACAAGTTTCTCTCCATAACTGTAAGATATACACTTTTCATTCTTCTGGTTTGTTGTTTGGGTTTTGTTTTTTTAATATTTCATCCACTCCCTGGGGACATTCCACAAGGCAGAATCTTAAACTGTTGACTTTTTTCCTGTGTTTCTTCCCTCAGCTATTTCATTCAGATTTACAACACAAGTTATCTTAACTTTTAGATAAAAAACTCCCAAATCTTAATCTCAAACCTTGTCTTTTCTGCCATGTTGCTGTCTGACCATCTCCCCATACTTGCCTTGTCTAAAACCAAACTTAATCATACCTCCCTGTCTCCTCAAATCCAACTCTTCCTCATAATTTCCCTGCTTACTACAAATAAATTGTCATGGCCCCAATCATTTTAGCCTAGAAAAGTTAAATTACGTTTGACTCCACCACCAAGCAGGTACAATCCTCTTTCATGTGATTTTCAGGCTTCTTTTCTTTTCCATTATCACAGCCCCTTCCCTAGTTCAAGTCCCTTTCTCTTTATCCTAAATTATTATTTTAACAGTTTCTTCATTGATTTCGTTATTTGATACCCTCTCCCTTTCAGTTCTGCCTGTATCTTCTGGATCTTGCTGCATCAATTATCGCCTCTCCTTTGCCTTCAGAATCTTCTCATTCCATCCTCTTTTCCCCCAGTCTTTATTTAAATATGTGCAAGTCTCCCCAGACTTAAAAAAAATTGGTGACTCTGCTTTATTATCTAAATTCACCCTTAACCTGCCACAGTCTGGCTTCAGGCCACTCCCCTCTACTAAACCTCTCATTCAGTCCCAGTGACTTCTAATTGACAAATCCAGTGGATACCTCACAGTCTTTATGTCACCAGGCTTTTGTCAACTTTTTGCTGTTGGTAACCTACTCCTAAAACTCTTCTGGTTCTCTCTATGTCCTCTCTCACTGGTTCCTGTACCATCTCTTCTGAGAACCCCTCTTCACCTTGGCCACCTTTAGTATTGGTGTTTCTGAGGGTTCCATTCTCAGCCCTTTGTTCACACTCTGCATGTTCTTCGTCTGCTTTGGCTATTTTAATTACCACTGATAAGCTTAAGACTTTTATATCCCTGTATCTGGGCCTCACACTTGATGTGTAACTGCCTGATGGCACCCCAAACCTGAAACAATCTTCTTTCCCCTAAATCTGTTCCTAATTCTGTTTATCTCAGGTGGTGGTACCATCATACACCCAATCTTTCAAACCAGAAATGTAGAAGTTGTTACTCACTTCCTTTTCCATTTCATCATTTCATCTCTCCCTTTCCCTTTATCCAACTCATCACTGCATCCTACAGTGTTAATAGCTAAACAGAACAAGTATAATTCCCTAACCAATCTTTGTTGCTTCTGTGTGTTATACTTCATAAGTTGTGGTGTGTCCGTGAGTGTCTTACTCTTCATGTCTCAATATTCTGTTTATACCACTACCCAACTAACAAAATGACCATTGTATTTCATTTTACATAATTAAAAAACGCAAATATTATAGTACCTAGAAAAAAATGTAGTGAGTGGCCATTAAATTAGCCAATATAAGGATACCTTTGAATAAAGATAAATTAAAACATGACAGAATCTTTTCTAACCACTTATTTGACAGGAACTTTTAGCATTCAATCATACATCCTATTAAATTTGCCTTTAAAATGGCCTTGCTCTGCAAAAGATGCTTACTTCCTCTTTTCATTCAAGAAACATTCACTGTCTGCCCACTGACTCATATCCTAGATGCTATCTGGGGAATAAATGTGTTCTTTTGCCCAGAGCTCAAGTGAACTTCATTCTGAATATTAGGTTTATCATCTCTTTGGAACATTTCTAATTGTCACTAGTCTCTATTACAGAAATACTTAAATAATTTTAGTAATTTCACAGTGGAAGTTTTTTTTTTTTTTTTTTTTTTTTTTACATTAGCTTAGCTGAGGATTCTGTGTTTACCAATAGCTGGCAGCTATTTCAGAACAGCAACTCAAATTTTTTTTCTTTCATTTTTAGAGGATTCCTAATAGACTTATTTGTATTTCTTCTTCATTTGTTTTTCTTCTGTGTGTAGAACTGCCTTCTTAAGGTTTACACAGAATTATAGACGTATCCCAAATTAGAGCTCTTTTCCTTCCATGGGAGCCTAGACTGATAATGAGATTGGAGAATTAAGAGAAAGAGAGTTAAGAACAATCTAGAAGAGCACTGGATATAGAAATGACTCAGGGGGACACACAAGCTCTAAGAGCAGCCAGGGAGAAAATCAAACTTAAAGTTAAATGATCCATCAGCTACCTTTCTTAATGAGAAATAAGACAGATGCACACAGCATATTAACAGCTTAGAATAACTCAGACTTTGTCAAATGATTGTTTATTGAGAAACAACACCAATTTTATAGCCTTGAAGAGAAATTAAACCAGCCTCAAAAGACTGCACACTAGGTGTATAAATATTGGCCTTTTCAGAGAAGAGGCATTTGATAGGTTCATTTACATGTTATGTCATTTAAAACACTTCCCATGTGTATTTTTTGTGGGTTAAAATTTTCAGCGATTACTTCTGTTTTTTTAATTAACAGCTTTATTGAGGTGTAATTTACATACCATACAGGTCACCCATTTACCGTATACAATTCGGTGGCTTATGTATATTTTTAGTAGTATTTAGTATATGCATCTGTCACCACCGTCAATTTTAGAACATTTTCATTACCCCAAAAAGAAGCCCCACCTTCTGTAGCCTCCATCCTCCAATCTTACCAGCCCAAGGAAACCACTCATTTTCTCTCTGTTTTGCCTATTCCTTACATTTCATATAAATGCAATCATACAATACATGGTACTCTGTGACTGGCTTGACTTAGCATAATGTTTTCAAGGCTCATCCATATGGTGGCATGTATCAGTACTTCATTTCCTTCTGTTGAATAATATTCTATTATATGGATAGACCATATATCTTTCATTCATCAGTTTTATATATATATGTGTCTATATATATATGTATATGTATATATATAAATTGTTTCTTTTTTGGCTATTATGAATAATAGTGCTATGAATATTCATATACAAGTTTTTGTGTGGACATGTTTTCATTTCTCTCAAAATATGTCTAGGAGTGGGATATGCTTAGGAATGGAACTCAATGTTGAACCATTTGAGAAACTACCAGACTATTTTTTAAATTGAAGTATAGTCAGTAACAGTGTGTCAGTTTCTGGTGTACAGCATATGTCCCAGTCTTGCAGATATATACATGTATTTATTTTCATATTCCTTTTCATTAAAGATTATTATAAGATATTGAATATAATTCTCTGTGCTATACAGAAGAAATTTGTTTTTAATCTATTTTTATATATAGTGGTTACCATTTTCAAATCTCAAACTCCCAAATTTATCCGTTCCTACCCCTTTCCCGCAGTAACCATATTGTTTACTATGTCTGAAAGTCTGTTTCTGTTTTGTAAATAAGTTCATTAGTGTCCTCTTTTTTTCTTTTTTTTAGATTCCACATATGAGTGATATCATATGGTATTTTTCTTTCTCTTTCTGGATTACTTCAATTAGAAGGACAATCTCTGGGTTCATTCATGTTGCTGCAAATGGCATTATTTTATCCTTTTTTATCATTGAGTAGTATTCCATTGTACAAATAAACCATAATTTCTTTATCCAGTCATCTGTCAATGGACATTTAGGTTGCTTCCATGTCTTCACTATGGTATATAGTGCTGCTATGAACATTGGGGTGCATGTATCTTTTCAAATTACAGTTCTCTCTGGATATGTGCCCAGGAGCAGGTTTGCTAGATCATATGTTAAATCTATTTTTAGCTTTTTGAAGAATCTCCATACTGTTTTCCATAATGTCTACTCCAAACTACATTCCCACCAGCAGTGTAGGAGGGTTCCCTTTTCTTCACACCCTCTCCAGCATTTACCATTTACGGACTTTGGAATGATGGCCATTCTGTCTAGTGTGAGATAATAATTGTAGTTTTGAATTGCATTTCCCTGATAATTAACGATACTGAGCATTTTTTCATGTGCCTATTGGCCATTTGTATATCTTCATTGGAGAATTGCTTGTTTAGGTCTTCTGCCCATTTTTGGATTGGGTTGTTTGGTTTTTTGTTATTAAGTTGTATGAGCCATTTATATATTCTGGAAATTAAACCTTTGTCAGTCTCATCATTTGCAAATATTTTCTCCCATTCCATAGGTTGTCATTTTGCTTATGGTTTCCTTTGCTGTGCAAAAACATTTAAGTTTATTGGGTCCCATTTGTTTATTTTTGCTTTTATTTCTATTGCCTGAGTAGGCTGCCCTAGGAGAACATTGCTAAGATTTATGTCAGAGAATGTTTTGCCTATGTTTTTTTCTAGGAGGTTTATAGTATCTTGCCTTATATTTAATTCTTTGATCCATTTTGAGTTTATTTTTGTGTATGGAGTGAGTGTTCTAACTTCATTGATTTAAATGTGGCTGTTCAGTTTTCCCAACACCATTTGCTGAAGAGACTCTTTTCTCCATTGTATATTTTTGCCTCCTTTGTTGAAGATTAATTGACTGTAGGTCTGTGGGTTTATTTCTTGGCTCTCTGTTCTGTTCCATTGATTCATATGTCTGTTTTTGTGCCAATACCATGCTGTTTTGATTACTGTAGCTCTGCAGTATTGTCTGAATTCTGGGAGTGTTATTCCTCCAGTTTCATTCTTTTTCTTCAGTAATGCTTTAGCAATTCTCAATCTTTTGTGATCCCATATATATTTTAGGATTATTTGTCTATTTCTGTGAAAAATGTCCTGGATAATTTGATAGGAATGCATTAAATCTGTTGATTGCTTTGGGAAGTATGGCCATTTTAACAATATTAATTCTTCCAATCCAAGAGCATGGAATATCTTTCCATTTTTTTCGATCATCTCTATTTTCCTTAATCAGTGTTTTGTAGTTATCTTTGTATAAGTCTTTCACCTCCTTGGTCAGGTTTATTCCTAAATGTATTTTTTTAACGCAATTTTAAAAGGGGTTTTTTTTTTTTTTACTTTCCTTTTCTGATATTTCATTGTTAGAGTAAAGAAATGCAACTGATTTCTGTATGTTAATCTTGTATCCTGCTACCTTTCTGAATTCTTTTGTCAGCTCTATAGTTTTGGTGTGGAGCCTTCAAGATTTTCTATATAGAGTATCATGTTATCCACATATAGTGACAATTTTACCTCTTCTTTTCCAATTTGCATCCCTTTTATTTATTTTTCTTGTCTGATTGCTATGGCTAGGACTTCCAATACTATGTTGAATAGAAGTGGTGAGAGTGGGCATCTTTGTCTTGTTCCAGATTTTAGCAGGAGGGTTTTCAACTTTTCACTGTTGAGTATTATGCTGACTGTGCATTTGTCATAAATAGCTTTTATTATGTTTAGATATGTTCCCTGTATACCAACTTTGGTAAGAGTTTTTATCATAAATCAGTGTTGAATTTTATCATATGCTTTTTCTGCATCTTTGAGATGATCGTATGATTTTTGTTGATGTGGTATATCACGTTGACTAATTTCCATATGTTGAACCATCCTTGTGTCCCTGGGTTGAATCCAAGTTGATTATAGTATATGATCTTTTTTATGTGTTGTTGGATTCTGTTTGCTAACATTCTGTTAAGAATTTTTGCATCTATGTTCATCAACAATATTGGCCTGTGGAATTTTATTTTTATAGATAATATGTTAGGCTCTACCTGTAGGGCTCAGCTTAAAAAATACTGGAATTTTACAGACCCCATGTTCCAGAATACAAGACCAAGCTGGTTAGTGAACTTTCAAACAAGAACCATAGTACATGGCATTTAAAATCTTTACAAACTCATATAAAAAAATTAAAATGAAAATTTATTTTTGTAGCAGAGATACTGGGGATTGAACCCAGGACCTCATGTGTGCTAAGCCTGTGCTCTACCACCAAGCTATAACCATCCCCCTAAAATGACATTTTAAATTGTGCAATGGCAATTCGCGTTTTTGTTGTGGGTTATGTTGTCTATTTGAAATTATAGCAAGGATTATAATAGTGAAATCCATGCATCCCCATTTGAAAAGGGAAACCAGTGGCAAACGCTCACTCAAAAGGTTGCCAGTATGATTCATTCATTGTAGAAGATTGTAAAATGGCTGCCTTTATCACTTGTTCTCATGTTTTAATATAATCTAGTGACAAAATAGAATGTTCTTTATTTCTGTGAAATATCTAGTAAAATTATTTAGCTAAAAAGATGGGATAGGTAAATTACCTGGAAAAAGCATTGCAAATTAGAATTTAAAATCAGTTATTAGAAGATAAAGAAGAAATTACTATTCCTTCTAGTAGAAGAATACTATTATATGTTGAGTCTTAAGCAAAGTCATCTCAAAGTTTACCATGTAAATATTGTAATCTGGGAGTTTAAACTATTTGTGCTGGAATTTTTTTGTCCAGAAAAATAATTTGAAGTCAATCATATAATTTAGTATATCAAGCAAATTGAATATTTTGCACTTTTTTTCTTACTCTATTGAACACTAAGAAATTTACCTTTCTTATAATAGAACATTTTTTTTTCTTTTCCAAATTGCCTAGACCCAAAGTAATAGCGAAAAAAGAAATCTATCTTTATGCTTTTATTTGAAATAATTATTAGAGAAAATTGAGCAGGAATAAAGTTTAAGCCTTTTAGCCTATTATTTTCTATTTAACATAGAGGGACATGAAGGAATGTATATATTAGAAAAATGTCTGTAAATAGGAGACGTTGCTTAAAATCACACTATTTACAGAAGTTACTTCTGTATCTAAATAAAATATTTTATATGGCATAGTCTTGACTACCTAAATAAGAGTGATGATAATATAAACAATTTACTGAGATCTGATTGGATTACTGGAATTGTTCTAAGTACTTTTCATTCAGTACTTCATTTTTACAACAATCCTATAAGTACTCTTATTACTCAGTTTACAAATAAAGATCTGTGTCATCAAGAGGTTAATTAACCTGTTTAAGGTCACATAACTGCTAAATGACAGAGCCAGGATTTGAATCCAGGTAATCTGGTTCCAAAATCTAAGCTCATAACCACTTTGCCTCTAGAGTAGGGTTCAAGAGGGAGGACTTCATAGCTAGGCAAAGTGCAGTACTTCTTTTATCTGAGAAGTGCTCAGCAATGTCTGCCCTACTGCCTGTCTGGGAAGCTGAAGTTCTATCATCATAGATTCACACTTCGGGTTTACAAGACTTGGGGATGTCAGGGATCTCTGGTTAAAATGCAGGTATTCACCTGAGAAGTTACACACATCTGAAGGGATGATGACAGCGCCCAGGAACTCAGTAATGAAACACAGCATCAGTGGCTGTGGAGCAGTAAGGGTAGAAGGAGGAATGGCCTTGGAAACCACAAAAGAGGAGAGAGCAACCAGCAGCCAACTAGCCTCTGAGGATTTTTGCCTTAAGGCTGGCAAAGAATAGCCGACAATTTAAGTTTTTTTGACACAGTACAGTAATTAGTAAGGTTTGGGGATTTTTTTCGTATTATTTGAGTATGTACCATTTACCATTTCTTTGATTCTAGGAAATACACCACAGCTGATGCTACACAGCATTGGTATGTTAACTAAATGCCTTTCTTTTGTCTCACAGCAATCAGCAGGCCTTTTTACTGGAAAATGTCCCTTGTAATAATGCAAGCTGTGAGGGGGCGCGTCGTATGTTTAAAGTCTACTGGGAGCTGACGGACCTAAATCAAATCAGAGATGCCGTCGTCGCCACCTTCTTTGACATTTACGAAGATGTGAGTTCAGAGCTCTTCTGTGTGTTTGGAGTCTAATTGCCATCCACCTCGTCTCCCTTTCACTTCACCCTATTTGACCAGAAAATGTAGATGAGATAATGAAAGCAAATGAGTTAATTAAAGAAAGCCCTTTTTAATGGTAAATGGCAGAGGGAACAAATGTCTTGACACCACTGGCTGATTAGTACAGTGAAATATGAAAATGCCTTTATCTCATAAATTTTATGCTCATTTAGTTAAACCACTAGAGAATCATGCTCATGGCAGTTGTGCAAGTGCACCAGTAGAGGAAAGCACAGCCAACAGATAACAGACCCCTGAGCCTGTACAAGTACACAGAAGAGTGAGTGCAGTAGTCTCTTTTCACCTTGTGCACTAAACATGGCGTCTATTGCCACAGATTCTTGGGACTGTCTTCAGTCGCCAGCTGACCTGGGAAAGGCACTCAGGGCCCTGGATTTCTTCCTTCTAATGTCAAAAGCCAGTTTGTCACTCAGAGAAATAACAAAATTGTGATAAAAATGTTAAATTCCAGAGTTAATATATCACAGTATATCCTTATGAAATAGCTTGACTATTTAAAAAAGTTAAATCTCCATCAGGACATTCATGTCCAACCCTAACCCTGGTTGGTTTTGTTTTTTAAGAGGCTGATTCTCAATTATATGAATTATCCAGGCCCTTGTTCATCTCTCTCTTTCTTCTACCAAATCTCTTGTTATTTCACTTTTTATTAGCAATTTCTAAGCATAAAAGTAATTGGTAAAAAAAATCACAAGAGAGAAAATCAACAGAATTGATTACAAATCAATTTTTAATTTCTATACATAAAAGAGCATCATAAATGAAATTTAAAATTGTGTTTAAATCTGGGAAATAAATGTGCTATGAAAGAATTAAATAATTAATATTCTTAACATAAAAGGGGTTTATACAAACTGATACAAGTGGAAAAACAGAACATGATTAAGTCAATTTACAGGAAAAACAGGTAGCTAACATATGGAAAGATATAAATGATCAAGCTCATTAAGAGAAAGTCAGCAGAATGGAAATTTAAATGAGTACACCTTTTATAACCCTAATAAAATTAGCAAAGCTTCCCACTATTTTAGGAAAAAAAAAATAATGGGAGCCAGGGTAGATTAAAAGATACCCTCTTTCTCTGATGATTAGAAACAATTTGGCAGTCCATGTCACAGGCCTTTAAAAATTCATGCAAATATAACTAGAAGGAGATATAACAAAATACTAACAATTATCTGCAGAAAGGAAAATTATAGATGTTTTTCATTTTATTTATATTTTACTATTCAAGGTTTTATATTTTAATAGTATTTTTTTAAACATCAGGTTGAATAAATAAGGTTTATATTTACATGATAAGCATGTTGTGCGTTTTCATCATTTTTTTCAGTCAGTCCGGTAGTTTGTTCTTACATGTTTTGTTTATGTTTTTTCCAGGGAATCTTGGACATTGTCGTACTAAGTAAAGGATATACAAAGAATGATTTTGCCATCCATACACTAAAAAATAACTTTGAAGCAGATGCTTATTTTGTTAAAGTCATTGGTGAGTATTTGTTTTATATATTTTATTATTCAGTATTAACATTTAATTTTGTATTCTCTCTGTCAACGCACATTTTCCAAAGAGTTAGGACATGCCCCTATGTAACGTGTGTACAACTCTCCAAAGCAGAGAAGATCGACTTCAGTACAACACTACCACCCTGTTCAAATTTTGCCAACTGTCCCAACAATGACTTTTTTCTTTGTGGTCCTGGATTCTGACCAGGAATACGTGTTGCATTTAATTGTTATATCTTTGCAGACTTCTTCAACCTGGAATAGTTCCTTTTCGTGTCCTCATCAGTTTTAAAGAATACAGGCCTTACATTCTATAGGATAATGCTGTTTCCTCATTACCCAGCTCAGCACACACATTCTTTGCAGAAACTCCACTGCATGCAATTTAGTAGAACCCATGCTATGTATGCCCTTCGCAGTGCATCACATCAGCAAGCACGTAATGTTGACCTGTCCCACCACCATGTTGTTAAGTTGATCATCTGGTCATCTTGATGATTACCAGACTTGTCCACCTTAAATTCACTATTCCTCCCCTTTGTAATTGATCAGTGTTTTGTAGAGTGGTATTCTGCTATTACTTTAGTATACTTTTCTGTGTCCAGTTTCTACCTACCAGCCTTAGAGTCCATTGACAACTCCTGCCTGAATCACCCTTCTATACGATAGGCACCGAAAGTGATTTTCTGATTCCAACCCTCTTGCATTTATTAGTTGGCATTCTTCTCTAAGGAAGCTCTTTCACTTATCTCTTATGTGTTTATGTATTCATTTATCAGTATATATCTGTGTGTTCGTATTTTATTCAATAAATAAAATAATTTGTTTTAATGTTAAAATTGTTCCTAGTTGGGGCAGTAGGGACTCCTTCAGCCTGGCTCCTTTATCTTTTTCACCTGTGCTCTGACAAAACAGGATATTCCAGATTCATCTTTTGTCTCCATTGCCCTAAGTGTAGAATCTGGTCTCTTTCTTCAAGGAGCCCAAGTTCCTTTTAGTAGAAGATGCTTTTGGTTTTTGGGGGAGGGAGGAAATTAGGTGTATGTATATATTTACGTATGTATGTATGTATGTGTGTATGTATGTATATATGTATGTATGTAAATGGAGGTAGTGGAGATTGAACCCAGGACCTCGTGCATGCTAAACATGCACTTTAACACTTGAGCTATACCCTCCCCTTAAGTATCTGTTGAATTAAAAAAAAAAATTAGTCCTAATAAAATTACTGCCACTTTTATTCTTAAAAGCAGACCATAATTATTTTATATAGTAACAGAGTACCTATAAACACATTATATTCCTGCTCAGGAAAAAGTAAGCTTCTGTAAAGAGTTAAATAATGATAAACAAACTACTTGAAATGTTACATCTGAGGCCTTTTGCTTTAATCCAGGGAAGTAGGAAATGGAATATAGATGAAAAAAGTTGGGCCACATGTTGAAGTTGTATGACATATGAGTGGGGTTCTTGACACTATTCTTTCTAATTTTGTTTATGTTTGAAAAATTCCATGTAAAAAGTTTAAAAATGCAAGATTCTCTGTGAGAGTCTGTGGCCTGTAACTTCCTAGCCTAAGCCAAGGATGAGCACCACCAGATAGCACCACCATCACAGTAACAGTATCCTGGGGAAAGTTTTCTCAACACACCTCCAAGCTCAGACCCCGAGAGAGCCAATTTGGTGCAGGAGGTTTTAGTTTTAGAAAACAAGATAACTTTGCATTTAAAGGTATTAACATAAATATGAATAACACTTTACAGAAAGGTCATGAGAGATAAGATACCAATTTAGAGCAATCATTTTTGAAAAATAACCCTCCAGTTGACTTGAGATGCTCTTCCACACTTCCCTTTGGTTATTGTTTTCCTTAAGTCAGACAATTATTAGTATAAAATTACCCTTTCAAAGCCATCTACAATGCCCAGAGTTGATTTTGCTCTAAAATAATTGTTACTCTAATGCTCAAACCAGCCTATGTTAAATGCCACTATTTTTCAGTTAAGGAAATTGGGTACTTAAACTTCTGTGTGTGGCTAGGGAAAGGTAAAACTGTCCTTCTGCCTGTTCCCACACTGGTCCTCACTACACCACAGACCCACAGGATGCTCTTCAGACAGGGGACCTGTGTGTTGCAGAACTGGGGGTTCTCTAGCTCCCCTGAATCAAAACTAGTTACTAGCTCTATTTTTCTCTCTTGCTCCTGCTACATTTAGAGATTCTGCATTTTGATTCTACTAGTACTTAACTCAAATTTCTAACAAACATGTATGAAGCTGTATTTCCTTGGAATTTTTAAATTGTAATAGTATCTTTGCCTTTCACTTTCCAAATAAGATGAGACCTTTAAAAAAGCTTTTATTCCCCTGCCTTCTTCCAGATTTTGTTGAAATAATATGGAAGTTTATTTCTGGATGATTAATTTGGTTTTACCTTTTTTGTCTTCTATTTAGCCAAATCTTTTAACAGTTATCAATGATTATTTAAACTTAACAAGTTTTACTAGCTTTATTGCCACTATTTTATTTATATACCACATCTTTCCCTTTCTACATTTTAATTCCTATTTCTCTTTATGGAGTGCTTCCTCAAATGATTTTCAGAAAGTTGTAAATAGGTTAATATATTTTCTGAATGTTGGTATGTATTAAAGTAGCTTTTATTTTTATTTAAAAAATAATGAATGAAAGATAGATAATCAATAACAGACAAAAAAAGATTTCCTATGGTGTCTAAAATAATGTCTAAATGACAATGTCTCAGATGGGGGTTTCTATTTTACATGTGATTTATGATTATGATATTTGTTTTGTATTCATGTGTCTTAAAGAAACAAAAAATAGATATTTTCAGAGAATGTATGTGAACAGTCACTCATAATCCAGGCAAAGATCTCTCATTTTAAATGCTGCTAAAACCATTGTACAGTATTGACCTTTATAGCTTTAACTTTATTCTACTCATCCTCCTCCCAACCTGCACACTGGATACTATAGTATTTATGCACAGTTGTTGCAATGTTTTGGTTTTGGCATCTGTGTAAAGTAGCTAATGTAAACTGAATCATCAAACTAGAAGCCAAGGTTTTGTACTTTATCTTTAAGAATATATGGGCTATAACGTATAGTGTGGTTTAGCATGAAATGTTCAGATCCTAAGCATTGTCATTTTAAGGAAAACTTATAAATTGCACATCCCATTAGTCATGTTTTAAACTAATTTAAGCTAATAACCAATAATTCACATAGCTCATTAAGTATTTTAATTACAGCTTCTCTTAACTCTGAATAGGCTGTCTTCTTACATTTCATTAATCTTTTTTAAACAACTTTGGTTTTAAAGTCTTGAGATACTAGAAATTACTATTTAGAACAGTTTATTTAAAAAGGCATTATAAGATGCTATAATAAATCTCTATATACTTTTCTAATATGATTACAAGTACTAATAAGTTATAAAAGTATATGAAATGGTTAAAAATCCTTAAACTTCTAAAAATTAGACTGTGGATCAGCCAAGATCAATTAGTAGGAAAACATTTATTGACACTTGAAAGTGAGAAACAGAGAGACACTTAAAAATCAAACAAATAAAAACCAAGTTCATGGTGATGAAAAACACAAATAGTAGAAGGATGAAATTATGTAGCAGTATCTGTCCTGTTAAATTTCCCTTTTCCATAATGGACCCTTTATGTATTTTATCACACCCTCCCAGTTGTTGTTAGAGTTGCTTAAGAAAAATGTTTTACTTCTTTTATAGCCATATGCTTCTATGCAAAATATAAAACTGTCCCACTTGTAGGAAGTGAGCTTATGCTGTAATAATAACTTCTGCCTTGGACCATTTAGAATTGAGTGATTTTTTCTGACTGAAGCACAAAGGATGACATTTTTTTATTCTGATATCACTTGGGAAATTATACTCATGCACTGATTTAATTGACCACTGGTACTTTTTACTTGTTCATAAGTTTAACATTATGGAGTCTTAAAATTGTAATTTCCGGGTAACATTTGTAAAAGTGCCTTTCTTTTTTGATTATGCAAGAGATTTTTAAAGCATTATTCCTTTTTTATTTGTAAATTTTTGGCTTGGTATTCATTTTGTTTTCTCATTACAAAAATATGGCAGCCTATTGTAAAACATTTGAAAGTCTGGAAAAGTAATTTTTAAAAACTGTACTCTTTGCCACTTGTTAGATACAACTATTATGAACACTGAGCATGCTCTGCTTACTTCTGCTGGTTCCTAGAGTTTCAAAAGAAACTGCAGCAGCAGTGAAGCTGATACTTTAAAATCCTGGAATCCAGAATTATAGAATCTGTAATTTATTTAAAAAGACAAACGAGACTAGCTAATATTTATTGCTAATCATGTGCCAGATCCTCTACCAAGCGTTTTGCATGGGTTGTCTCATATAATAGTAACTATATGTAATAATTTCTAAATGAAAGCATGAGAAGTATAGCTTTTAAAAATAGTATAATCTTACATATTATATAAGGAGAAAGAGAAAGCAGAAAATTAGCATACAAAATAACAAGTTAATACTCCTGGTTTTTTCTCTTGATTTCTGACTTTAGAGAGTATGTATCATCCATGATCTAGCCTCATTCATTCAGACTCTACCTATTCAAGGCTCCCACTTTTCTATATAATTGTGTCATATGTAAGCAAACATACACAAATAGCCGTTTAAAACCAGACCACTTTCCTCTATGCTAGGCAGAGGGTTGAGCACCTGGAGCTACCTAATAACAACATAGATCCCAGTTTGGAATCATAGGATTTGGAAATTTTGTACACTTTATAAATTGTATTTTATATTTTTTATAATATTTTATCTAACCACATTATTTTAAGGATTTTTCTAAAACTGTATAACAGAGAAAGGTGAAGTGATTTGCCCAGGCCCATGCTGTGCATTGGCTCACACAGCAGTAGATGGCCCTACTTAATGGAACATCCTGTACTGTATGAATAGAATGCCTGAGAGGAGCTGAACTTAATGGTTTTTAGCCAGTGTTGACATCAGATAGTCACTTTGGGGTTTATTCTTGGTAAGCACTAATGACCTGTAGACTTCTGTATGACTAATCTGATAGGCACAGGAACTAGCAGCAGCAACAAAAACCCTGTTAATAACGGAAGGTGAACTACTAACACATATTAAACGTATGCTCTATTGTGTTTCTCAGCAGCATTTAATTCAGTTCTTCCTTTCTTTTTGAAGAAGTTACATGTAACTTTAATATGTTTAATGTTATACTATGTTTAAACTGTATCACGAACCTGTCACATTAATATGCTGAAAAATTATGGAGAGAGAAAATGAGAATAAAAAGTTTCCTTATATAGCCTGTACATTTAAAGAAACCTAACACATTTTAGACTTTTTTTTAATTAATTTGAAGGGAAGAAAATAGTAAAACTTATGTACATGAGTTGAGTGTGTCCCTTTTTTTCTGATGGTAAAACTAATGGGTGGGTTACAAAAGGATCTAGTGATAAAGCCAAAGCTGAAAGTAAAATTTTCCTCGTCTGTAGTATTCCTTAACAAAAACAGTATAATTAATGAAAGTAGCTAAAGACAGTTTTTATCTGCCTTATGTCAAACTTTCATAGCTAGTACAGCCTGGAAATCACGCAGTTTAAGTCTACCTTTCCTGCTGCAGTAACCATGTAGCTGTCACTGGACAAAAGGTCAGGATGAAATGAAAGGTAGGTAAAATAATAATTTCAGATGAAGAACAGCTTAACCTTCATAATAGTATTTGGGAGTTCTGAATTCCTAACTAAACAATATTATCAATATTATCAATCAGAATATTAACTAACCTCAAGGAATAATACTATTCCTTCTTGAATCTGTAGTTGCAAAACCCAAGGAAATGCATATTCTATTTGTATTATGTAGACAGCTCTTTTATAAAACATACATATATACAGACATACCTCAGAGATACTGCAGGTTTGGTTCCAGACCACTGCAATAAGTGAATATCACAATTATGTGAATCACACAAATTTTTTGGTCCCAGTGCATATGAAAGTTATGTTTAAAGTATGCTTTAGTCTGTTAAGTGTGCAATATTACCATTATGTCTTTTTAAAAATGTAATTGTATTTAAAAAATACTTTATTGCTAAAAAATGCTAACCATCATCTGAGCCTTCAGCAATTCACAGTAGTAACATCAGAGATCACTGATCACAGATCACTATAATAAATATAATAACAATGGAAAAGTTTGCAAAATGGTGAGAATTACCAAAATGTGACACAGAGGCACAAAGTGAGCAAATGCTGGTAGAAAAATGGCACCAATAGACTTGCTTGACACAGGGTTGCCACAAACCTTCAATTTGTAGAAAAAATAAAATTTTAAGAAATCTGCAATGTCTGAGAAGTATAAAAATGCAAAGTGCAATAAAAATTTGTTATTCTCATATGATACATATGTGTGATATGTGCATATGTATACATTTAAATCTTATCATTTTCATCCTATTATGTGCTATAATGTGAAACTTCAAATTCAGTAGAGGAAGTCTTCTAAACAACAGAAATAGATACAGGAACCCAATTTTTAGCTTGCTATAAACAAAATGAAAGAGACTGTTAATGTAATTTCAAGTAAATACTCTCAACTATGCTAAACAAGACATTTTATCTTGTACAGAAAATAAAATAATCTAATTTTCCATTGACTTCCCATCTGCTATGAAAGTATAATAATGTGTTTTTTAAATGAGTTAGTGTCTAGCAGCCACAAGGTCTTTCAGAAGAGGGCCATTCCTTTTGTGATCTTGAGTAATGTACTGGCCCAAGCTTCTCGTTCCTCTTCAGAAAAAAAAAAAAAAAGCAAAAGGTAGGGGATGGGGGAGATGGCAGTTAGACTTACCTCACAGCCTTGCTGTGAGGATTAAGGAAGAGCATGCATGAAAGCAAATTCATGTTCAGAGTTTGGCACTTACCAGAACATCAGTGAATGTTTGCTAAAAAGATGCTTGGTAACCTTTCTAGAGGATAGTTTCACTATATATGCCCAAAGCTTTAAGCTTAAACCCAGAAATAATTATATTTCTGTGAACTTATCGCAAGGAAATTGTCAGAGATATGCCAAAGATTTGTGTATACTGCACCATGTCTGTAAAAGTGATCTTCGCTGGTGTTTTTAAGAGGATAAAATGTTGGATTATAGGGTGGAGGAGAACCTAAATACCCTAATGAGATAAGTGGGTCTGTGTACATGTATGTGTATTTAATGATGCGGGAAAAGCTTAGGTTACACTAACCAAGAGAAGATGACAAAACTGTGTGTCATATGATTTCATTTACGTGAAAAAATAATTTTTTTTTTGGTATTTGTACATCTTAGTCTGTTCCAGTCACCATAACAAAGCACCGCAGGCTGGGCAGCTTAAACAACAGAGATTTATTTCTCCCAATTCCGGGGGTGGGGAATTGCAAGGTCAAGGTGCCAGCAAGGTCGACTTCATTCTGAGGTCTCTCCTCTTAGCTTGTAGGCCCCCCATCTTGCTGTGTGCTCACTTGACCCCCTCTTTGTGCTCGTGGGGGAGAGAGAACAAGAGAGCAAGCTTCTTATAGGGACACTAATACTATCAGATCAGGACTCCACCCCCAAGACCTCATTTAACCTTAATATCTTCCTGAGAGGCCCCATCTCCAAGTACAGCCACACAGAACTTGAGGGGGCAGGGCCTGACATTCAGTCCTTGACAGTGTAATACCTTACAACAAATTGGAAACAACATATGGATGGGTTACAAGTGATTTTTATTTTCTTCTTTTTACTTCTCTATATTTTAAATTTTTTTTTCCTAAAATAACATGTATTCAAAATATTCAAAAAACATATAGACATAGGAAGTGACTGGTAGATCAGTGGTTGCTTTGGGCCGGGGGTGGAAAGTGGGGCATGATAGCTGAAGGGCACCGGGTTTCCTTTTTGTGGTGATGAAAACTGATTGTGGTGAGAGTTGCACAGCTCTGGGAATATACTAAAAACTAATGAATAGGACACTTTAAATGGGTGAATACAATGGTGTGTGAATTATATCTCAATAAAATTGCTATAAAAATATGTCTGAAGGGGGTTTTGGAAATCTGTTTATTAGCACTTACAGTCACTGTGTCCAGCATATTCTCCCCCACTGCATATTATGTTGTCTGGGCTTTTGACTCCTAGTCAGTTTTTCTCAGTGAAGATCTATTATGCAGCAAGCATTTATTGCTATCAACAGGAATCTGTCTGCTTGGAAGAGGAAGATACATGCATGTAAATAGCTAAAGAGCAGTAAAACGAGCTTTATACTCGAATGTTGAATGGAATTATATATGCTACAAGATTATTAAGGTCAAAGAAGGCTTCTGTGACGATGATAGGTGGGAACCTAGATGCTGAAAGATGGTTAAGATTTGGAAAGACCAAAATGGGTAGTTAACATTCCAGGAGTGGGAGGCCGTGATCACAGTAATAAAGAATGAGCAGATAGTAAGAAGTAGAAACTAACTCGCCTTCTTGTACTGTGTTGAAGATTAGTAAGAGACAATGTTGATAGTATCCATTGATACATGGGCAGCTATCACAAAGAGGAGATTTTGTCAGTGAACCTTTAACTGCAGATACTTAATTGAATTAGTCAGGGTTCTCCAGAGAAACAGAACCAATAGAAAATAGAGAACAAGAGAGAGAGATTATAAGTAATTGATTCACATAGTTATGGAAGCTGGCAAGTGCAAAATCTGCAGAACCAACATCCCAGTTTGAGTCAAAAGGCCAGCAGGCAGCTGAGAACCAGGAAAAAGTGATATCCCAGTTCATCAGGCAGAAAAACCTCATGTCCTAGTTTGAAGGCCATAAGGCAGGAGAGTTCTTACTCAGGAAAAGGTCGGCTTTTGTTCTATTTAGGCCTTCAACTGGTTGGATGAGACCCACACACATTATGAAGAGAAATCTGTTTTACTCAATGTAATGATTAAATGTTAATCTTATCCAAAACACCGCCACAGAAACAACTAAAATAACGATTGACTATATATCTGGGCACCTCATGGCCTAGTTAAGTTGACACATATAACCATTACTGTATTAAAATTCTTCATCAGTCTGTGATCAAATGTGTAGATTAAGAAGGTGAATTTTGCAGCAATATTCAGAAGAAAAAGTAGATGTTCATTAAAAAAAAAAAAGTCTGACCTAAGAGGTCAGGCCTTGGAATACAGTCATCTACATGTAAAGTGTGAGACAGTAGAAAGAAAGTTGTGGCAATGGGAGGAAATAGGGTGAAAGTGCATAGCTTGGTGAGATTTTACAGAGATATTCTCCCTTGTAGCCACAATCAAGATACAATATTTCCAGCACCCCAGAAAGGCCCCTCGTATTCCCCTGCCCAGCCAACATTCGCTGCAGGAGTGTGACTACTGTTCTGATTTCTGTCACCATAGATTAGTTTTTCCATTTCTGAATGTTATTTAAATGCAGTCGTACAGTATGTTCTCTTTGTGTCTGGCTTCTGTTGTTCACTATTATGTCTGTGAAATTCATCCAACACTTAACATTTGTAAATAGAATCTTACTGAACATATTTGCCTGCATCTTTTTTTTTTCCACCTTAGCAAGAGAGTATGAATACCCTTTGAAGTCAGCACTTATAGGTGTCTCATTCTTTTAATAGAGCCATGTCATTCCATAATACTATAGATGTTCCATAATTTATTAAGCATTTTCTCTCTCAGTCAATACATAGGTAATTTCCAGTATTTCATACACGTGAAACTGATGAGTTGAGGGGCTATGTTTTTAGTGTTAACAGATAATACCAAATTACCTTTCTCAAAAGTTGTACACATTTATATTCCCACCAGCATATGACACTGTCCAGTTTACCACATTTTCATCTAAGAGCTGTACATTTTTATTTCACTAATAAATTTGTTTTTAGAAAAAGTAATACATGCAAATGGTGAAAAAAATATAAAAGAATATAATGGTGAAAAGTAAGTCCCCCTTTCACCCTGTTTCCCAGTGGTCCAGTTCCTCTCCCCAAAAACAACCTCTTCTTTGTGTCCAGGATATTTTATGCATATACAAGCACATATATGTAAACATTTTTATTTTACATAGATGATAGTTCTAGACTTTGCTTTCTCCACTTAACAGTATATCTTGGAGATTATACCATAACAATATAATCTAAAGCTATCTTGTTTTAACCACTAAATAGTGTCACATAGTATGGACACAGCATAATTTAATGAGTTCCTTATTGATAGATATCAGATCATATTCAATCTCTTATGGTTATTATTACAAATGATGCCACAGGGAATATCCTTAAAGGATGAATTCCTGAAAACTGAATTACTAAAAATAATATATGTGCATTTTTTAAATAAGCATTATTGAAATATAGCGTACATACAGAAAAATGTACATAAGTACACAGGTCTGTAAATTTTCACTAAGTAAATAAATGCACACATGAAAATATACTCAGATCAAGAAGAACATGATACCAGCAACCAGAAGCTTCCTCATGCCCTGCTTTTTTGTTACTAACCCAGTTTACCTACAGGTAACTGCTAATTTAATTTCCAGAACCTTAGGTTAATTCTGCCTGGTTTTGAACCTTGCATTTTTTGTTTTAACAAATGTCCCTTCATAGGAATCATATCAGTTTACACTTCTGCTTACAGTGTAGGAGAATGAACATTTCCTATCACCTTCACCAACCCAGTGGATTATTACGCTTTTTGAGTTTTGCCAATTACAAAGTGAAAAGTGTTTTCTTGTTTTGCATTTTTCTTATACTGAGCATAGTTCAGCGTCTTTCCATGTGTTCAAGAGCCATCCGTATTTTTTCTTTCTATGAACGGCCCTTGTCCTTTTTCATTTTCTTACTGATTTATAAATGCACCATAGCATATATTAGGGAAATTATTCCTTTGTGATATACATTATAAATATTCTTCATAGCTTGCCATTTATCTTTGACTTTATTGTTTTTCCTACAGACATTTTATGGGGTTCTTTTTGCCTTTTTGTTAGGTATAAAATTGATTTTTTCCCCTGACTAGTGAGGCTGAGTATCTTTCTTCATGGTTTTTTGATTATTGGTACTTTATCTTCTGGATATTATTTCTTGATACCCTTTGGTTTTATTAGATTATCTTCTAACTCATATCTAGAAGCTCTTTGTGTATTAGCAATAGTATCACTTTGTATGTTTTTTTTAAAAGTTCACAGCCCCCGGTCATTTGGTTTGTTTTTTTTTTAATTTTGTGATATCTTTTTTAATTCTGTAACACCACGATAGCTCTACTGAGGTATAATTTACATACCATACCATTCGCCCATTTGAAATACACAATTCAGTGGCTTTTACCATATTCACAGAATCAATTGTAGAACATTTTCATCACCGTAGGAGAAACCCTGTGCCCTTTAGCTACCACCCTCAATCCCCCATCCCCAGCCCTAGGCAGCCACTACTTTCTATATCCATAGATTTGTCTATCCTGGATATTTCATGTAAATGGGTTCATATAATATGTGATCTGACTTCTTTCACTGAGATAATGTTTTCAAGGTCCTTCTGTGCTGTAGCATGCATCAGTACTTTATTTCTTTTAATTGTCAAATATCCCATTATATAAATAATACCACATTTTGTTTATCCATCATTTGATGGACATTTGGATGGTTTCCTTTTGGCTATTATGAATAATACTGCTGTGAACATTCATGTACAAGTTTTTGTGTGGACATATATTTTAATTCCTGTTGATATATACCTAGGAATGAAACTGTTGGATTAAATGGGAACTCTTTGTTCATCTTTTCAAGGAATTGCCAGAGTTTTCCAAAGTAGCTCGACCATTTTACATTCCCACCAGAAATGTATGAGAGATCCAATTTCTCTACATCGTCACTAAAATTTGTTTTTATCTGACTTTTTGATTATACCCATCCTAATGGATGTGAAGTGATATCTCACTGGGGGTTTGTTTTGCTTTTTTTAACATCTTTACCATTTTTTGTGTGTGGTAACATAAAATTTACTATCTTAGCCATTTTTAAGTGTACAGTTTAGTAGTGTTAAGTGTTTCACATTGTTGTGAAACAGATCTCCAGAACTTTTTCACCTTGCAAATCTGAAACTCTGTACCCATTTAACAACTGCCCCTCTTCCCTTACCCTCAACCTCTGGTAACCACCATTCTGTTTTGTTTCTCTGAATTTGACAACTTTCGATACAGTATTTGTCTTTTTATGTTTGATTTAATTAGCATAATGCCCTCAAAGTTCATTCATGTTATAGCATGTGACAGAATTTCTTTCCTTTTTAAAGTGGGATAGTATTCATTTCCACTCTGAGTTCATACCACATTTTGTTTAGCCACTCTTCTGCCAGTGGGCGTTCATTTGGGTTACTTCCATCTCTTGGATAGTGTGAACGGTCTGCATTTCATTGTGGTTTCGGTTTGTATATCCCTTATCACTAATGATGCTGAGCATCTTTTTATGAGCTTTTGATATTTCTGTATAATCTTTGGAGAAATGCCTATTCAGATCCTTTGCCCATCCTTTCATTGATTTCTCTTTTTATTATTGAAGTGCAAGAGTTCTTTATATTAGCCGTGTCTTTGCCAAATGTAATTTTTATTTTATACATCAAAGTCTAACTTTATTTTCCTCCAACTAGCCAATTATCCAGTACCGTTTACTGAATAATTCATCCTTTCCCTCCCTAACAAGTGTTTATTAAGTAAATATATTGGGCTAGGCCCTGAGAAAGTAAGAATAAAATTATACAGAGCTTGCATCCTGGTACAGAGACAGACTTGTGAGTAAATAATTTGCTATTCAGCATGATAACGTTTTAATGAAGGTTTATGAAAATCACTTTGGGACAAGTGAAGTATTAATGACTGCCTAGAGTTGAGGGAAGAGGAACAAAGGAGAGGGAGAAGTAAGGTCATGGAGTGTTTGAGAATAAAAGAGGCACTGTGCTGGGGTAAATAAACTTAAATTGAAAATTGTTTTACAAGTATAAAACATTTCACTGTTTCCTCAAGTTGTATTTAATGTAAGTATTATAGTAAATGAACAAGTATCTTCTTTTGTGATGAAATGTCACATTCATTTCTTGATGCCTTTGTACTCTATATACCCTGCCTAAGTATACTATTTCTATTAGAATGACTGTCATTTCACATTTGTAGAATATAAATAAACATAAGGAACCATTTTCCTATGGATATATTTGAACTAGCCAGTAATCACAATTATTATTGATATAATTCATGCTTACTGAGAAGTCAGTCCTAAGTATTGTCAGCTGTCTTCTTTTAATTTATAACATATAGAATATTTAATAGCACATATTTAATAGTCTGCCTTCTTACAAAGGAATTAGTTCACATGAGATGGTAGTAGTGTAGTTATATTTCAAAACTTGTGTTAGTTATAGAATGTTCAGATATTCAAGCTTTTTCTTTTTGGGTGATTATAGAAAAAGGTATCATAATTTTTGTATATTTGTTGTAGGCCCATGAATTATTTTATAGGTGTGTTCTCTGTACAAGTTATCAGGGCTGCCCAAACTCTTTGACCCAGGAACTTTGACTAGATAAATGGAAATAGTCTAGTCTGAGATATGAAATGCTAAATACTCTATTTGGGTTCATTTGTATACATTTTAATTGGTTTGCATTTGGCACTTCTCTGTCAGATCCTGAGTCATCCTGGGAATTTAGCTAACCAATTATAAAGTAGAACCTACTACCAACAGTAGGTATGATATAACCATGATTAATTATCTCACCTATGTATTTCACAAAATGGCACCATCTTGACTGCTTAATAAAGGCTTTAGATGTGTTGGCATAAAGTGAACAACAGAAATTTAATTTCCTCAGATCTAAAGAAATTAAATTGGTTTCTACTTATGATCATGAATCAGTCGGGCATAATAGATTTTAGGGGAAAAATTAGAGCTTACTTTAAATGTAAGTTTACATTCTAACAGTAATAATAGTTTTTTTTTTTAATTTTTCCACAGTTCTTAGTGGTTTCTGTTCTAATGACTGCCCTCGTAAGATAACAGTAAGTAACCTTAATTCTCAGTTGTAAATATTTCTGCGAAAATTCTCTGCATGGTAAATAGATGCACACAAAATAGTTGTTATAGGTTAAATCAAATTGTTGTTACTTTTAGAAGTGATTAAAGTATCCTTCAGTGCTCAAGTAAAGTTTACTGGGAATAAAGTACCTTTACTAAAAAATTTCTTACCTAAGGTTCACTTCCTTTATGAAGACTTTCTGATTTTTTTTGGAAAATTGACCACACCTCCCATTATTTCTGGGCATATCACTGCCATTTTGGCATGTATAATGCTTGATCACACTCTGTTTGTATTTAATGCCTCTCCACACTAGACTGCAATCCCTTGAGGCCAAGAACCGTGCTGTCTTTGTATACCTGGTTCATAGCACGGGGCCAGGCATGTAGTAGACAATTAATGAATTTTGGGGGGTAAAATCTTAATACTGACTTGCTGTCTAATGGAATATTTCCATGAAATAACAAAATGTGAAAATAATTAGGCTTAGTTTTTGAAATTTCCAGTTCATGTAAATTGTAATAAGAATATTACATTATATTTAAAAGCATGAGTGCATGCACGTGTGTTGCTATATCCCTGTTTGGGTCCTCATAATAACCCTTGTTTCATAAGGAATTATATACCTTATTTAAAGGTGAGGAAACTTAAGGCTCATAGAAATAAGTTATCCAAAATCATAGAGCCATTAATTAATAAAACTAAAACACAGAACTAGATGTTCTGATTAGAGTTTCATATTTTTAATAACCCTTTAAAGCACTACCTCATTATCAATGTTTTATGTATGATTGGGAAACTTCCCATATTTAAGACATGTGGAAGCAGACCCTGACCCAGAGATTTGCATGGAAAGGTTTAATCTAGACTCTTCTTGAGAGCAACATCTCTGGAGTAGTTAGGAAAGCAGGACTGGCTGAAGGAGAAGTTGGTGTATGAGCTGTGGAGCTAGGATGGTTTTTCTAAGATGGTCCTGCATGAACCAGATATTGCATGCAGGCAGTCTCTAGGAAGGGGTTATAATTTGTACAAGCCAGCTCCCTTTGGTTAAGAAAATTTCTAGGTAAGAATTTCTAGGTAAGAACTCAGCTATGAGCTGTTAGCAGCCAACACTTGGAGCAGCTCAGGGAATACTGCCTCAGTCCTGAAGGGAAGGTCTGGACACTGTGTCACGACATCCACTGTGAATGATATGAGTACCTGGTCAAACCTATCTGCTTCCATATCATTATAAAAATGTAGGTGTACAGTGGGGGAGGCTCTGAGGAGGGGAAGTGCAGAGGGTATGTGGGAAATCTGTACTTCCCACCTAATTTTTACTGTGAATCAAAAACTATAAAAATAAAGTCTATTTTTTTAATTGAATGCAAGTCTGATTAATTGGGGGCTAAAGATGGACTTGTTTATTCAGGTATTGTCTAACCAATTTGTGAACTATTCAGACCCTTTGTTCCTCTTCTTTTCTTATTGACCATATCCCCACTGTATGGCTCTTTCATTACATGGTCAATCAAAGAACTTTAAAAAGTTGAAATTGAGCCCATTTTTTTTACCCACAAATTTTAGCAGAAATTTTGATAGGAAAGGCTGTTTGATTAGGGCAGGTTATACTTCTAAGGTCACTAATGCTCCTCATCCTAAACTAACACCCACTTCTATTGTATGGAGAACAGAACCATTTAGAAAGCGACATAAGTAAAGTCCAGCGTGCAGAGCTGTTCTTAGAATGACTACTCTAACAACCCAGCACCTTTGGGCTTTTCTGCGAGTGCCTCCCATTCATCCATTTATTCATCCTCTGCCTCCCATTCATTCATTACTTTCTTTGAAGTTCAGATCCTTCTTCTGTTCTTTTCTCTCCTCCTTTTCCTTCTGGTAGTCCCACAACACATGTTACACCTTGATAATTTTCCCAGAGTTCTTGGATACTCTGTTCCGTCTTTTCATCAGTTTCCCTCTTTGGAGTTCAGTTTTGGAGGTTTCTGTTGTTTTATCTTCAAGTTCACTGATCCTTTCCTTGGCTGTGTCTAATCTACTGATGAGCTCATCAGAGGCATTCTTTATTTCTGTTGCAGTATCTTTTATTTCTACCACTTCCTTTTGATTTTTCTTAGAGTTTCCATCTCTCTGCCTAAATTAACAATCTTTTCTCGCACGCTGTCTCCTTTTTTCCATTAGAGCCTTTATCTTGTTAATCATAATGATTTTAAATTTCTGGTCTGATAATTCCAGCATCCATGCCATATCTGAATTTGGTTCTGATGCTTGCTTTGTCTATTCAAACTGTGTTTTCTGCCTGCTAGCATGCCTTGAAATTTTTTGTTGAGAGCCAGACATGATGTATTGGATGAAAGAAACTGGTAGATAAGCCTTTATTATGAGGTTTTATGTTTATCTGGCTGGGAAATAGACTGTGTTACTGTTTGCAGTAGCTGTGCTGTCAAAGGCAAAATTTTCCTCTAGTGTCTTTTTTGTCTCCTCTGTTGTCTTTATGTCACCCTACAGACACCCTCTTAAATGGGTCTGAAGTTTGCAGTTCTGTTAACTGTAATCTCATTATTAAACAGGAGCCCAATTGATGTGGTTGTGAAGTATAGCACTACAGTAGGAGAAGCATCCTATAACTCTGTGATTAAGTCTCAGTCTTAGTGAGCCTGTATCCCTGGGCTGCGACTTGCACAGGTGCTTCTGAGCTTCCCCTCCCCTGCAGGTTAAACAGGAAAGCTAGAGGAGGCTGAAGTTAGTTATTTCCTTTCCCCCAGGTTAGGCTTTAGTAAAACCCAAATTACTTGAGCTCTGGTAAAATAGTTTTCCTTAAGGGCAAGCTATCGTTAAGGAGAACAGAGAGCTCTGGGCATATTTTTAAATGTTTTCTTGCCCTTCTCTGTGCTAGAAGCATGAGGGGTTTTTCCCCCAAACTTCCCCTTGAGAATTTGATGAACTCCTGGAGGTAAAAGTTACAAAAGTGTGGGGTTCCTCTAAGACTGCCTCCCTGTCTCCCCCAGAGTTTTGAACTCTCAAACTGTTTTAACTGATTCTCCAGCAATTTCTCAATCACAGTTTAAGTGTTCCTACCAGTACTGGCTCCAATTTCAGTCTTCTGCTTCTAGAATTCTGCTCCCAGTAAGCTGTGATTCTCTGTGTCTGCCTCTCTCAGTTTTCAGGGTAACAGTTTGCCCTGTGACCTCAGTTCTCTGATGCATCTAAATAGAGTTGATTTTCAGTTTCTTCAGCTTTTTTTGCTATGAGTACAGGAATAACAACTTCCAAGCTTTTTACATGTCAGACCAGAAACCAGAAGCTCTCCTTGAATTTTTATCAGTATTGCTTCATTTTGTTTGTTTATTTCTTATAGCTTTATTGCAGTATAATTGACATGCAATAAAACTGTACACATTTGATATATTTGATTTGATGTTATGACATATATAATATATATGTATATATGCAATATATCTTTTTATGGATACACAGAGATGATCGATAACTAATATCAAAATAACGAGTATATCACATCCAACAGTTTTTCGTGCCCCTTGGCTGTCCCTCTTTCCCACCTTCCCTGGCCCTCCTTCCCTACCCAGCTCTTCCTCAGGCACCACTAATAGGTTCTCTGTCAGTCAGTGTTGCTTTATTTTAAAAGTTGTTTTTGTTTTGTTACTTCATGGCTTTTTCAGTATATCTTCCTCTGTGACATTTTTTACTCTTTACCTTGAATTGTGTTTTTAACTTTTTTTGAAAAATTTTAAATATGGTTAAAAATATACAGTAGTATAAAACTCCCTGTGCCAATACTACCATCCAGCTGGAACACTACCCCCGCATACCCAGTCTTATTTCACCTATACCCCCACCCACTACTTATTCCCCTCACGGCCTCCCTTAGATAATTTTAAGGCAAATTCGTCATATCTTATATTCTGTAAATACTTTAGTGTGAGATAAGGAATTTACATATGAGACTGGAAATTCTTATTTTTCATAAGAACTATTTTAGATATTTTCCAATTTCCTTTACATCCAACCCCAACTTCCAGTTCTCAGTAACTGACCTTGTCTTCTACCTCAAAGAGCAAATAAGAAGATAAAGTGAGAATTTCTTCAACTATCCACGTAACTTTGGGAAAATTATTTAACTTTTGTCAGGTCTCTTTGTCCACATGTATATAACAGGGAATGGGTACTAATGGGTACCCATTTATGTTAGTTTTCTCTTGCTGCTAACAAATTACCATAAACTTAGTGGCTTAAAACAACACAGATTTATTCTTGTACAGTTGAGGTCAGAACCCCATATGTGGTTGACACTGAGCTAAAATCAAGGCATCAGCAGGGCTCCATTCTTTCTGGAGGCTTTGGGGAGAATCCATTCCCTTACCTTTCATGAACTTCATGAGGTCTCCTACATTCCTTGGCTCCTGGCCCCTGCCTCCCTCTCCAAATCCAACAGTATAGCATCTTCAAATTCCTGACCCTAACCCATCTAGCCTTCTTCTTTCACTTATAAGAACCCTTGTGATTACATTGAGCCCACCTGGATAATCCAAAGTAATCTCCCCATCTCAAGATCCTTAATCATGTGCTTGCTTCAGCAGCAAATATACTAAAATTGGAACAATACAGAGAAGATAACCATGGCCCCTGCACGAGGATGACATGCAAATTCAGCAAGCATTCCATATTTTTAAGGGGAAAAAAAACCCTTAATCACATCTGCAAAGTCCACTTGCAGCATTATATTTAGCAAGTTCTGGGAATTAGGATATGAACCTGTTTAGGGGATAATTATTCTGCTTACTACACTCCCACATAAGTTTTCGTTAAGAATAGAGGAATTAATATAGATAAATCACAAGAGAGGCCTAATATACAATAAATATTCAAAAAGTGTATCTGCTATTATTTGTCAATGTTAATGTTTTTTTCCCTGGATCCATAATATCCCTTTATTAATAAGGACAGTGAGTTCCAAATATCTGAGAAACACTGGTATTCTGCCTGCCTTCAGAATAGTCCTATTCAGAGATCTCATTGACTTCTTCTTGACCTTTTCTTGTCATATAAATCTTTTTTAATAGATATTACAAAATTTATGAAATATGGATATGGAAGATATGTATTTTTAGTGAAAGCTACCATAAGCATCTGTGAATCAAAAGAATATATTCCTATTTCCTAACTTTTTTCTTTCAATATTCAACTAATATCTTGAATTTTTTATTCTCAGCATAAGGCGTATTTTGGCCTTCCTCTATGTTAGTAGAGATCATAGCTTCTTTCCCTGTCACTTGGTCATTCTTTTTACCAAAGCCTAGTGGTGCCTTTTCCCACTTTATAGATTATGAGTCTAGAAGCAAGCAGATGAGTTCTTTCCCAGTTGAACAGCAGAGGAGTTTAGAAATGTCCCTTTAATACTCCGTATACAGAGAGAGTCTGTGCACATTCCTTTTAAATAGCTCCATGAAGGCAGAGATAGTATCAGTTTGTTTGTCAGTGTCTTAGAGAACCTAGCTCAGGACTTTGTGTTTAACAATTTGTCAGTTGACTTCTGTAGCACGAAAATGTCATCCCTTCATCCACACTCATCCCTCTTCCTTTTTCTCGTGACTAAAAATTAATGCTCTAACTATGCTGAGGGTCCTACATACATCTCAGGGACCTCATTCAATTGCTTATTCTATCTGGCCCATGTAGTCAACTCCATCCTTGTTGGTGCCAGGGAATCAGCATTTAAGAGTGCCCAAATCTCCCTTATCTATAAACACATATACAGGTACTACCTCCAAAACCCCACCTCCTCTCTAGTCACTGCCTAATCCCTGTTTTTCCTTCCTAGCCAGACTTCTTGAGTTCTCTACAGTTGGATCTCTCCAGTTGCTTACTTCCATATCTTTAACCCACTGTGCAGTCTAGTCCTTGGCCTTACACCACTGAAAGTGCGCTTGATTCTGCTCATCACTTCTTCCAGGAACACTCCCTTTCCTGGCTTCCTTTACACTCGCCCTTCCTGGATCCTCTCCTATGTCCCTGGCCACTCTCCCAGCTTCCTTTGTGGACTTGCCCTCTGCTCATCCTTTACAGGTTGCTGCATCTCAGGATTCCTTCCAAGTTTTCTTTTCACTCTATATGTACTCCAAGTATTTCAGTCACTCCCCTGGCTTTTCTTTTTTTTTTTTTTTTTTTTCTTTGCTATTTGTGATACTGATTACTCCCAAATTTACCATCTGTCCCTCCTGAGTTTCAGACCTTTATATCTGAGTGTCTTACCAGGACCTCAAAAACTGAAATCGAGTGTGTCCCCCCAGTAAACTGCTCATGTTCCCTATCCAGTTACTTTTTCCTTTCCCTCACCCCCACATCTACTAGATTACTCTTCTCTCCCCTTAACTGCCCCTTCTATCTGTCCTGTTACTTTCTATCACTATTTTTCACCTGACTACAGTTATCTGAGCCATCCTTCAGAAAGCGACCTCAGCGATCTTTGTAAAATACGAACCTTCAGTGACTGCCCTCTACCCTTGAGCAATGGGTCTAATCTAGTTTATTGAGTTAGAGCCTCTGTTTACCCCTTGCTGTCCTTGCTCACAGCCTCTCCCAGCTCGCTGTCAGCCACACTGAACTACTGTGTCCTCCATGCTCTCTCATCTCCAGCCTCTTGCGCGTTATTCCTCTACCTGCAGCCTCCTCTTCTCCAGCTTCTCAGAGTCCTCCATGTGACCTTCAGTTCAGCTCTTAGACCATATCTCCTCTGAGAATCATTTGCTGGCTCCCCTTTGACGTAGGATTGGACACACCTTCTATTGTTTCTCAGCAGCCTATGCCTAGTTAGTCCTACTGCTTACCACTTCTGTCATGTAGTGAGTTTTCTGTCCTAAGTCCTTGAAGAGGAAAGGCTGTGTCTTGTTTATTATTCTGTCCTTACTTCCTAACACAGTGCCTGACACAATAAATATTTGATGTATGAATAAATGAGCTTTTCCTAAAATTTGGTTTGTTTTCTGATAGTCCTACACTGATCAATTTACTATACCATCTCTTTACCACGATCACATATTCATTGTTAAGTTTGAACACTTGCAAAATAAACCACGACTTATTCACAAGAGAAATGTACTCTGCAAAGCCGTAATATAAAGGGAAACATCCCTTACTTGTGTTCCCAGAGATATGTCTTTTTACCGTCCTTTACAAAGGGAAAAAATGTCTTGCAGTTTTAAGAAGAAACCAAAATTGAAAGAAAATAAAATATTGAAGAGTAAAGAGAATAATATTTTGAATTTAATGTCTTGAAGAAATGAGTAAGAAACAATATTAAAAAGTCAGTATTAAACTAGATTGGGCAATGCAGCTAACACTAATGAACATAAAGAAAAATATCAGTGAGTGTTTATGAAAAACATGATGGATTACCTTTGAGAAAAATTAAGTGCACACTGTAAGGCAGCTATCTTTCTAATGTTCTAGAATAATAAACTTATATTGCATAATCAAACCTAACACTGATATTTATCTAATATAATATGTCTTGTAAGTCCTTCCAGTTTTGTCTTATCTTCCAGAGCCAATGGTGTAGAATATATTTGGTCTTCATTGTAGGAGCCCAGTTCCTTGAAACAAATCCTTAGATAATCAGGTCCTTGACACTGACACAGAAACCACCAAAATTTCTCCAGGCTACTGAAAAAGGTTGTTTCTTAAGAAAATAGAGGCATTCCAACCCTGATTTTATAGATGTCAACAGGCATACAGAGGATAGTTAGTTTAAAAGAATCTTATAATACAACACCTAAAGTACATCACATCAGTGTGACACATCCTTGAGTAAGGGAAGAAGGAAAAAAAAAACTAAATACAGTCCTTTTTTTTACTTATGGTATGGAAACGTTGAGAGGTCAGTAATTTTTTTTAATTTCTCTGAACTCTTTCAAATATCAGACATGACATTTTAAAGGAAAGGCACGATCATCTGTGGGAGATTTGTGCTAAGATTTTCACAAAAAAGTGAACTTGCTAGGTGATGGGGTACAGTGCTCAGCATTCCATAGGAATAGCTAATGTCTTAATCTTGTCTTACCAAAATGTATTAAGTCAATTTGCTAAATATGTTCCATGAAAATATGTTTCTGCTTTATCAAAAAAAATTTTTAAGGAGAAAACAGTTCATTTTATAGAAACCCTAGTATGTGTTGATTTCATTAAGCAAGAACTCTTTGCATTTAGACAACTAAGACTGTCATACCACTTACCATGGGTTGCATCCTCAAAAGCATGATAGGAAAATTCAAATGAAACTAAGCACATGCACCAGGTCCATTCCTAGATACCCTGACTCAGAGCCTGCTCCTACCACTTACAAACCTTGTTCTGTTCAAGTCAGGAACTTAAATGTCTCACTGTGTAAAGGAAGAAACTGTCTCATGAAATTTTGAAGAACTCCCTAATTATTCACTTAATATAGGAAATTAAAAGCAATTACTTACTTTATATATCGTTAAAAGTATGATATGTATATGGAACACATTTCTAAACATTAAAGTGTAGGATTGGCACAGAACTTTCTGTTAGACTGCTAAGTGTGTCAAACTACTTAGACGTTTGTAATTTCTGCCTTATTGTGTCTCCTGTTGGATAGAACAGGGGTGAGAAAATTCCACCCAATAGACCAAATCCAGCTTTCTGCCTATTGTTAGTGGAACATAGACATACTCATTTATATACATACATGTCTATGGCTGTTTTCAGGCTACTGCAGCAGAGTTAAGTAGTTGTTACACAAGATCTTGTGGCTCACAAAGCCTGTAATATTTACTCTATCTGACTTTTTGAAGAAAGAGTTTACCAACTCCTAGGCTAGAATAACAACTGCAATAAAAAGTTAATTACTCTCATCCTTCTCTGATTTGCTGTGTGTTCTGACCAGTACACCTAATCTTTTTAAGCCTGCACCCTAATTATCCATTTAATCAGATATTTTCCTTTTCTGAGATGTTCCCTCCAAATTGTTTTTAAACTATTTTTTGTGGCACTGCATAAACTACAGGATTCTTTCATTTGAATTATTCTGTATTTAGTGTTCAAGGTAAGACTCCTCCTCCCTTCATGGTTATTGTCTTATCTCTGAATCTGAGTTACATGCAAATTATAATTTGCTTCTAAGTTTTGATAAAGGTTACTTAATGCTGAAATATCTGTATTTTCTGGTGTATTCTACTTGCCTCTTTGTCAAGGCAACTCTGCTCGCAACAAGACCCTGCACTTCACTTACATACCTAGCTATTAGATAGCCTAAGGTTTACCTTTAGGAGGAAAAGGTCATGCTGTTTTATAGTTAAGTATGAAAAATGAGTATGCTTATGTCAGAACAGAACAGGCCATGAGAAAACATTTACACAATAAATATTTTAAGATCATGCCTTTTACAGCTAAATAAATTAAAGTAAATGTAAACATTGCAGGTGATATCACAATTTAGAAAACTTCTTAATCTCAATTCAGATGTTTCTCTGCCTTTAAATTCTGTGAAATTGCAGTTCTGTGAACCCTCATTTAACTCCTTTGCATTATTATTGGTTGATAAAGGAGCACTGTTGCTAAAGAAACAATTTTCTGCACCACTAAAAGCAACTGAAAAGAATGAGAAGTGTTTCAAACATTGTTTTTTATGCACTCAACTGAATTAATGGTTTTATTGATAACAATCAAAACTCAATTGTTATACAATGGTATATAGGTTACATTAAATACTCTCAGAAACTGCCAATTTTTATGAAGTATACAAAGTGTAGTCCCAGTAGATCAGTGGGTCTTAAAGAGGGGTCCCAGAACCACCAGCATCAGCGTCTCCTGAGAACTTGTAAGAAATGCACACTCCCAGGTCCCACCAAGACCTACCGAACAAAGACATCTGGAGGTGCAGCCAGTGAACCTGTGGTTTAACACTCCCTCCTGGGGATTCTGATGTATGCTAAAGTTTGAAAACCACAGCACCAGACTTTTAGAAAAGGCATTTACTGTAAGCTAACAACCTTGACTTTATACACAGCAAATTATATATACTCAGAAGTGGAATTTCATTCCAAACATACATTCTTGCAAATAAATTATTCCTGTAGTTTTAGAATCCTACATTAAAGAAAACTAGAAGGTTAACTTGATAAATGTTTCTGGTTTTGATTAAAATAATTTGCTCACTCAGTAGTTCAACATAATTGAAAATGAGATTTCATTACCAAAAAGGACATTAATTTATTTGGCCAAAATGTAAAAACTAATAGTGCATACATATTGAGCACTTACTGTGTGCCAGGCGCTGTTCTAATTATTTTACACATGTTTACTCAATCTTTACTGCAATCCTATGAGATAGGTACATGATTATCCCAAATTTAAGATGAGGAAACTGAAATAGAGGTTAAATAACTTACCAAAAGGGAAAGGGAGCAGGGGAGGAACGAATTAGGAGTAGGGATCAACAGATACAAATTACTATACATAAAATAGATAAGCAACAAGGATTTACTGTACAGCAAGGAAATTATATTCAAATCTTGTAAATAACAAATAATGGAATATATGGGAAAAAACTGAATCACTATGTTGTACTTTTAAAACTAACACAATATTGTAAATTAACCATATTTCAGTTTTAAAAAAAACTGTCTAAAGAAAAATGCTTTCTTTTGTCTGTATACAAAATAGCAACATAAATAAAGAATTTTGGCAATTCTTTGATGGAAGTAGTATGTTGTACATAGTGTAATATTCTTCTTTCTACATAAAAGTTTTTCACAAGCTACATTAACAAGTTTGTTTTTATTATTTATGTGATAGTCTCTCATGCATTTTATTCAATTAATAATGTCTTATGAGTAATTCCATTCTCATAGCAACCTGTTTTCTCATGATCATTGAAGCACATGGACTTCTAAAGTTCTTAAAATGTCAATCAGGTAATTGTAGCATCAATGAAATTAATTATTTCTTGCCTGTCATCTTGGAAGAAAATCATTTGCAGTGCTTAATGAGGCCAGCTAAACATCTTTTTTAACTTTTCCCTACTTTATTGGGAAGAACAGAATTTTTAATTCTGTGAAGTGTTCAAAGCATTTCTTGATCATTTTCTCATCTCTTCTTAGGATAGCTGACATTGGTTTCTTTACATCCTATTTAATTAGTCTTGATTTCTAAAGAAAATAAATTATTGTATCAAGAATGTGAAGAATGTTCCAGAAATAGGGAACAATACACAAGTTGGAAATAAAATTCATCATTGTAACAAGGCTCTGCAAGTTGAGTTTCCCTTAACCAGAAAATAATGTATTCTCTAAATCTAGTACAGGAGATAAAATATGTTGGAACTACTCATCAGTATTTTTTTATTCTATTGTAATTACTATAGATGGATTTTATTTATTTTGGTATTTATTAGTAAAATGTAAAATTCATTCCAGAAGAGAAAAGCAATGCTGTATTCAACAGAAGTGTCATAATGAAACTATTCCAGGTGGGACCAAAAGTAGTAAAGAAAATTTTGCTTAAAATATTCATCCTCCTGTAACAGAGACATTACTATATCTTTGAAATACCCAATAAAATTAATGAACTATATAAATGCAACTATCAAATTATTTTAAATGTTAAGGATTTTCTAATAGATTTTCTTTTGAATAGATAACACTGGTTATATATTTATGAAAATGTTCTCTAAGTAACTGCCATCTATGTAAGAATTTTATGTGTGTTTACTTTGTTGTAATAGATTTGCCTGAAGCTTCAAATGATTCACTTAGTTTCTTTTTTTTAATTGTACTTTATTTTTCAAATAAATGTCTTTATTTTTATTTTATTTTATTTTTTTATTTTTTAGGCCTCATTTACTTATTTATTTTAACATTTTTTTTATTGAGTTATAGTCATTTTACAATGTTGTGTCAAATTCCAGTGTAGAGCACAATTTTTCAGTTATACATGAACATGTATTCATTGTCACAATTTTTTTTTCGCTGTGAGCTACCACAAGATCTTGTAAATATTTCCCTGTGATTCACTTACTTTCCAAGACTTAAACTATTTCTTTTTTATTGCAGCCCTTTGGAGTAAATCAGCCTGGACCTTACATCATGTATACAACTGTAGATGCAAATGGATATCTGAAAAATGGTTCTGGTAAGACTAGATACAATGTCCATAATGCATAATAGCACCTTTAATCAATATACGGGCAAAGTAAACTGGATGACAAAAACTATCAACATGTTTACACACCCTCTATAAAATCTTCACTGTTTGTATTGTTTATATTATGTTTATATTATTTACATTGTCTTTCTGTAGACTTAAATCAGTAGATGACAAAAGGTCCTCATGACAAATATATTAACATTTATTCTTCATATATCCCTATATGGTGAAGACAAATCATTATCCTTATTTTTCAGCTGAAGTAACAGAGATTGGAAACAATCACTTGAGTTACCTTGATTAAAGTATGAAATGGTAAATTAGTTAACAAAGCTCATCTTAAAAGAAGTAAAAATTAAGAATCCAATCTACACCTAGATTAATCCTTGTTTTTTCATATGTGAAATGGAAACTGGAATATTATACAGATTAATACTATATAAATTGTTGTAATGTATGATTATAAAGAAAAATTTGTTTTACCTTTGTATAAATGAAAGGAAATGCAATCAAGACAAAAAGGAAATAAGACTAAGAAAGGTTGTCTACTCTTGACAGATGACTGGCTGATTGAGATAAGATCCAAATCAGTGAACACAACTGTGAAAGTTTCAATTCTCTGAAAAGGAACAGGAATCCTAACATATTAATATGCTTATTTGAGACTCCTAGAGTCCTAGCCTTATTCAACAAACAGAGTTACTATTACTCCTCATTTTTATATGGACCAAAAAAAGGGAAGAACTATTTTATGGCCGTTTTCATTCTATATGGTGGCCTAACATAATATACTAGCGTGAGTTTCCTTTTTAGCTAATTGTACACATTTAGTATTGTCAGTCATGCTACTGCTTCAGCACAGAAACATTCCATAAAACAAAAACTGTTTAAAAAAAACTGTAGAAGAAATTGACAAACACAACAGTTTACCCATGAACAGCATGGGGAGTTAGGGGCACCAACCCTCTGCACTGTTGAGAATCTGCCTATAACTTAGAGTTGACCCTCATTCCTGCATACCCTCCCATTCAACCAAGTGTGGTTCATGCTGTACTGTAGTATTGACTGTTGAGAAAAATCTGCATATTAGTAGACTTGTGCAGTTCAAATCTGTGTTGTTCAAGGGTCAACTGTGTAGTCAAATAGGTTAATATAACACTGTCAGTCAAAGAAATTTAAATAAGGATGTAGAGCATTTGAACAAATCACTTATTTACATTTTAATTCAAATATAAAACTGTATAAAAAGATTCTAGGATCAGCTGATTTTATCTTTTATAAGTTACTTCTTTTAGACATTCAAGATGCAGATAACTTCAGTGCTAGATAAGATGTTTCAAAACACAGGAAAAAAAGATGAAGTTGACTTATTTCATTTTTATGAAGCTAGTATAACTGAGGCAAAGCCAGCATACCCGAAACCAAAAACTTGGCTCACTGGTGAATTACCAGTCAAAAATGCTCTCTAAAATACTAACAATTTAAATTCATCTGTATTTTGAAAGAATTGCTTACTTAAGACCATCAGGTAGGTGGTTATCTCAGGAATGCACTGATGGTTTAAAATGGAGTAATTTTCTTTGTTATTATAGCAATAGATCAATTTTTTAAAGACCTGCCTTCCTCCTTTCTTTTAATAGAATGATAAATTCTTCCATGTCTGTTCACATATCTAGTCCTGATTTTTTTAATTGAAATATAGTTGATTTACAATGTTATATTAATTTCGTGTATATAACATAGTGACTTGATATTTTTATAGATTATACTCCATTTAAAATCTTTATAATACTATAATTATAAGGTTATATTCCTTGTGCTGTACATTATTTTTTTGCTTTTATTTATTTATTTTTTTTTACTGAAGTATAGTCAGTTTACAGTGTTGTGTCAGTTTCTGGTATATAAGTAATGTTTCAGTCATACATGTATATACATATATTTTTCACATTCTTTTTCATTATAGGTTACTACATATCTTATTTATTTTATACCTAGTAGTTTTTAATTCTTAATCCCCTTCCTCTATCTTGCCCCCTCCAACCCCTCTTCTCTCTGAAAAGTGCTAGTTTCCTCTCTGTATCTATGCATCTGTTTCTGTTTTGTTGTATTCATTTGTTTATTTTTTAGATTCCATATATAAGTAAAAATACAATATTTGTCTTTGTCTGTCTTACTTCACTAAGCATAATACCCTCAAGGTCTATCTATGTTGTAGCTAATAGCAAAATTTCTTCTTTTTAGTTCTAGTTTCTTTTGGGATTATTTTGTATGTGGATACAATAGCTAGATAATTCTCTGTTTATTTTTCAATATAATATAACAATATAACAGTAAAGGTATATATATGATATAACAAAGATATATATGATTCATGTGATATATTAAGTTAAGTGCAGTTAAGTGAATAATTCTCACTTCATAGAAAACACATCTGGAAGAATATTCATCAGACTGTTAACATGTATCATATGGGAGCAAGATTTCAAGAGATTCACTTCCTAGTTGGTATACTTCGGGAACTATTTACAACTTTCAGTCCTTTTTATTTTTTAAAAAAGATAAATTTTACAACAAACTGGAGCCTACCAAAAATATTACTCTTAAAATTACATCTAGAAAATATTTTTTAATCTTTGATTTCTGTTCATTTAAAACATATATATTTATTGAACCTATACTACAAACCAGGCAGTGGCACCTAATAAGATATCTTACTAGATTCTAAAACCCAATTAATAATATTCACTATTCATTGCTGATTTTTTAAGTGAGTGGAAGAATACCTCCTTAGCATAATTTCTTCTTAATCTACTCCAAAACAATAATGGAACATTGGGTTTATTCTGACTCAATTAACCATTTACGTCTTCCCTGGATTGGGAAGGAATTTGTGAGCATAAGAGCAAAGAAGAAAGTATCTTTAGAAAAGATAAATTGCAGTTGAATGTATAAATCAAGTGAATGCATAAATTTTCATGGCTTAAAATCATAAACAAAATAAAAAGCTGTAGCAAACAGAAAATCTAAATGTCCAACAATAGAGAAATAAATTATGTCATTTTATAATAATTTCCAGACTATAAAATATTTTTTAATAATTTTTGATGAAATGAACAGGTATTTACGATATAACATTTGGGAAGGAAGTGTATCTATGTGCATAATCCAAATTGTGTGTGTGTGTCCACATGTGTGTGTAAGTGTACTCATGTGTAGGAAAAATATAAAAACAAAATGACATGTTAGAAATGTTACCAGGGTCGTCTCTTGGCTGTGGGATTTTCTTCTCTATATTATTTTTTTGCATTTTAGTTTGCTAAGCTGATCATACATTGCTTTTAATTTGAGAAATACATTAATAATAAATAATAATAAATGTTTTTAAAAGATTTCAAGCATATGCTGTATTTCGCGCATAAATATATGTTCTAAACATGGAAGTGGCACTTAATTTAATTGATTTAGGTAGTACTCTTATGAAAACTGCCCCAGATTTTAAAGAATGAAAATCCCTAGTTTAAATGTTAATTAAGCATGTTGTCTAAAAAAAGTTACTTGATTAAGCCATACTTTCCAACCCATCCAGTCCCACTAGTAGGGAACTTTCCACTCTAGGAAGAGAACAACCACCTTTATATACTTCAGAAGCTGCAGCCTTTGTTTTCTTACAGAGCAGCTAAGGGTCACTACTCATTAGTGAGTCATGAAATGAATTTAGTGGCTTCTGATAAGGGCTTTTTATTAAATAGAATAAAAGAGAACAATAGAAAATATCAGAGTATACCACAGATAGTAACATTTAGTATTATTTCATCAAAGTTTTATCACAGTTTTGTTTTCAGATTTGTGTATCTATGTTCCTACTGTGATGACATAAAATGTAGTTTTTATTGTGGGCTGTGGTCAAAAATGTTTGAAAGCCACTGCCAGAGACAATAACATGCCTTACTTAGTGTTATTCAAAAAAGGCCTAGCATAATTATCCTTTTTGCTTGTAGTTAGACCTTATCATTGTTACCAGTACTCTGGTCCTACTCTACTTCCTGGCAAAAGCCTAAATAGTTAAATGTTATTAGATAATTACATTACAGAGGAGTCATTAATTTTCTAAATAACCACGCACTGCTTGTGTAAATGAGCCATAGATCTGCAATAAGGACCCAAATATTTGATAAGAACTTAGTAGATTGGAGCATGTAAGCCAAACTGTGTGGATTATTGTGTTGTTGGTCATTTCTGAATAATAATGCTATTAGACCAAGAATTTTTTTTCTACCTCTTAAATTACTTATTTGTCCTTGCTGTTATAAAATTATTTCCCTTTAGTCCTCTAAAGTTACTATTTGTTAACATATCTAAGAAAAACATAAGTAACCTTTCTCCACTATACACCCTTTATCATATGCCTCAAATACAAGAGCAGTTAAAATGTGTGGCAGACTGAGCATTAAGGGCGAAGAAGCTTTTGGGTTAAGGTATAACAGAATTCATGTTGATGGTGAACATTAGATTACTGAGGAAAATGATGTGACACATAAGCACATTGTCTTTCTATAATTTTAACCTTTCAGGTTTCTCCATTTTAATCAGTAATTGGCAGTTACATCTTCTAGTGTCAAAAAGCATTGCATTCTTTATGTTCATTCCTCGCCTACATATTTTCTGAAATTATCTTTAAAGTAATGTCATGTTCCATTTATCCACATGTAATTATCCATAAAAGAATTTTTTTAGTCCTGAGTCATTTTATTTTAATCACTCATCACAATTTAAATTGTCATACCCCAAAATTTTAGCTTGAGCAGTACTTAATCAGGCATACTTTAGTGTCAAAAATCATAATTCATAACAAAAGAGAGTGGAAAGGGTTGTTATGCCCTGCTGGATTTCTTGCAAGAAGAATCATTCCCTTCCCTTAATCTCACACCAACTAAAGATCTGACAGGAGTACCCAAGTCCACAGAGATAAAAATGAGGGGCTTGGCTAATAATGGTGATTTTTTTTTCACTGAAATGAAAGCGAAGGGGAGGGAGGGAAAATGTGGAATAGCTCTAAGCAGTACCAACATAGCCTCTTTATTTCATTGTAAATTGAATTAATTAATTGCAAGAAATACAGAAAGTCTGAGAAACTATAAGAAAGTTTGCAAATTATTCAACTGTTCAGCAATTAGAAATCCCATCTGCACAGACGCAAATGAGTCAGAGTCATATTCTGGAAAAGCAAAAGAAAGAATTGTATTGCCAATAAAAATAAAAGATTTACTTCATGAAATTCTATTTACAAACTGAGTTCTAGTCTTATATTGCAGTGAATATAGATTCTAATACTGAAGGGAAAACTGCCACATACCAGCTTTGGGAACAGAAAGTGAGAAAAAGAATATAATTTGTCTATTCTGTGGCCTTTGCTAGCAAATGTTTTGTCATCCCACAAGTTGTAAATTATTCAACAAACTCTGTCTAATGTACAAGTATATTTAGTATGAAGGAATTTGATTAGAATCTCCTTCATTACTCAGTAATACCATTGATGTTTTCCTTCTCATCCCTAAGTGTAACTTAAGGACTTCACGGTTCAGTATCCGTGTTTTCCTCTAACTTCAGCTGTGCCCAACACGAACGACAGAAAGCTGCTGAGTGCTGCAGCGAAGGTTGAAATTCACAAATAGATTATCTGTACAATGCCTGTAGCATAGGAAGCGCTCAGTACACATTGAACAGTGCAAGAATGAAATAAAATTCTTGAGATGATTTTCTCTTGCATGCTTAAATAAAATATTGCCAATACAAGGAATTATTTACTATAAATTGAGTCTAAAATTGAAATAGAATAGTATTTGAAAAAAATTAGATTTTGCATCTCCTTAATTGTCACCACTCCCTATCTTGAATCATTAGAGATGCAGTATAAGGTGAAGTCAAATAAGTAAGCTTAAAGAAGAGATTGCTGGTTTAATTACAGATTATATTTTTAGCAACTTACTCATAAGTATTTCCTCTTTTAGGTTAGCTTTATCCTGAAACAAATTCTAAATTTTTATTCTCTCATGTGTTTTTTCCTGTACTGATCTGGACTTTCTAGACCACAAAGAAAACAAAACATGATACAGACCCATAATTAGATTGTGCCTGCTCAAAATAATGCCTCCTAGCTCCCCACACTACTCCCACAGACAATTGTCTGAACAGTTTATCCTCAATAACACAAAAATTAGCTTCTAGAATGTTGAGATCTCTTAGAAATCTAGTTTTTTCCTAAAGCACAGCTCTTTTTATATCCCTAAGTGACTCCCTACTGCCTGAGAATCAAGCACTTCTGTAATTGAATCCTACATTACCTACCAGCCTTACAGCCTTTATCTTTTCTTATTCTCTTGATGCATCCCACACATGTCCAGCTTAGTTTCCAGTGTATCTAGCTATTTCCACTTTTAATGGAAGGAATGGAACAAAGATCGGTGCCTTTGTTTACCCTTTCAATCTCCACCTTTCCCCCATTCTTGTATCTCAGAACTTCCAAATATGACAATATTAGCACTGTTCCATCAGTCTTTCACTAACCCCACTCTCAAAACTGGAAATAAACTCTCTTTCCACCAAATGGTCAATAGAACTTTACGTTTTTCCTCTCCATACAGCACCTACCACACTCTGCCTTGTATCAGCAGCTTTGTCTATAATACTGTAGGCTCATTGAGGATGCGTTCTATACCTAATTTTGTCTTTCTGTGCACTGCCCACTCTAGGACACCCAAGTAGTTTGTTGAATGAATGATTATATAAAACCAGTACTAAGATTTCCATTTGTTTAAAATAAGATTTAAGACAGAAAACTTGAGCTTAACCAAACTAGATCATAGTGACAGTTCTTATCTGGTTGTAAGCAGATGTTTAAACATCTAATATAAAAGTTGGAAATAGTTCGTAAAAACTAAATTAAAATTACTAGATGTGTGGATGTTTATTATAATTGTGAAGTCCCTGCCTTGTGCTGGCCACTATTCGAGACCCACTACATGTTATCTCACTGAATTTCACAGGGTCCTTACGTGGCAGCCCTCATAGTTAGTTAACTGAGGAAACTGAGGCTGTAAGAGCAAAAGAAATCTAGCTGTGTCATTCAGCTGTTAACTAGTCAAGCTGGATTTAAACTCAAGACTGTCTAACTACAAAACTCACACATTCTTAGCACTACTCTAGTATTTTTCAATGTCATCTTATAAAAGCTTGGAGTATTCTAAAAAGGAAGTCATCCTAACAATCTTTGTTTCATTTCTATTTAAACCATGATAACTCTGTAAAATGCAATGATGACTACAATTTAACAAACCCAAACTGTTGTTTTATGATGTTTCTGTTTCTGCTTCATTGCTTTAGGCTTATGATTTTTCTACTTCGTAATCTTTTTTTTTTTTTTTCATAACGATATCAGAAACAGCACTTAGGTAATGAATACATTCCTTGCTTTCTGGTAGGTTACTGATTCTACTTTATTTATTTAGTAGTTGAGTGATAGTAAAAGAGTCTACTAACCCAGTGATTCTGACACACTGATGTTTGTTCATGAAGGATATCATCATTATCTTTTGTGACCTAGGGCTTAAGGGCTACTCTTAAGTAATATTAATAGCCAACAGTGATTAGTACTTATTCTGATCAGGCACTGTGCAAAACATTTTACATGAATATCTTCATTTATAGTATTAGGTATAAAATTTCCTGTCCACTTCCTTGACTTAATGAAGATAGATTTCCATTTTCCTAATATACATTCTGAGGAAGATAACAGATTCACCTTGAAACAACTAATATTTCTAGCATTCTTCATTTAAGACCAAAAAAGTTACATTTTCAACAATTAGGACTATAATTAAATACAGTCATTTTAATCAAAGAACTTGACCATACTTATGTTAAAATGGATGAATAGATTGTTCTATTCAGTGTATCATTTTGACTCCCTTAGTATATTTAAACCTTGTCCATGTAAACAGAACTACTTTTTAAAGATTTTCAGTAATACACAGTACTGGCAGTTTTACTGTACAAAACAGAAATAACAGTTATTGCTTATATCTGAAGGTTATGCTGATACAATTACTACATGGCCTGAACACTAAGAACCAAATAGTGCTCCTGCAAACGTTTATATGAAGCTATTGTTACTCTTTTACATTAAACTAGTTAATAGGAAGCACCTATTCTTTAATCAATATATATTTTAGAATTTCTTTTAGTGGTATCTGAATAATTTAATAAATGAGATGGAATGGGTGTTCATTATTGAGTTAAATTATCTCTTTCACCTAAGAAGATACCATTTAATACACTCAAGGAGCTTAGGGAAGGAGACATGAGTGGTCTGAAGGACTTCTTACCATTAAAAACAGAAAAGTTACTCCACAACATTGGCAAACTCAGACTTAGTTTTCAGATTAGAGATCTAAATATAAAGAACAAAAAGATTAAAAGCTTTTAATTAATTTTTTTAATATTTAGCATTTCTTCACTGATAAAAGTCTATTGATATTCTTTAATGTTCTCCTAGCATTAATTCTTTTTATACTAAGCCTTGTGAATGAGTAGTTATCTGAAAGGCTGCTATGCAGTTGTAACTATTAAATGAACTGTAATAGGAAACCACTAAGATACAGGTATTGCCTCGGGCAGAAACCTTACATCATCGGGGATGCTCAACAACAACAACAAAAACAATTAGAAAATGGACATAGGACTTGAGTAGATATTTCTACAGAAAAGATGTACCAATGGCTAATAAATACATGAAAAGATGTTCAACATCACTAATCATCAGAGAAATGCAAATCAAAGCCACAACAAGACTCCACCTCACACTCATTAGGATAGCTAGTATCCAAAAAGACAGAAAGTAACAAGTGTTGGTGAGGGTCTAAAGACATTGGAACCCTTGTGTGCTGTTGATGTGTGAAAGACTGTTTACGTTCCCTCAAAACTCATATGATGAAATCCTAATGCCCAGTGTGATGGTATTAGGACATGAGGCCTTTGGGAAATGAGTGGGTCGCGAGTGCAGAGCCCTCATGGATGGGATCAGTGCCCTAGAGAACTAATTAAAATGCAAGTTGCTGAGTTCCACCGCCAAAGTTTCAATTCAGTGGGTCTGATGTGAGATCATAGACTTTCATTTCTAACAAGTTCCCAGAGGGTGGTCCAGGAGTCCAGGGACCACATCTTGAGAACTATCAATAAGATTTTTTATTGCTAAGAATAGTTTGAATTATGTGTTATATTTTTTCTTTTTTTTCTTTTTTTTTTCTCAGTGTAAATTTTAATAGGTATTTAGGGACCGCTGACCTAAATAATCTATGATAACTCATTCAGTTTCTCCATATCCCAGCAACTGGATGTTTTTATTTTGAGTATAATGGCATTTAAGAAGACAATATAGGAAACAAATTTATGTTGTTGTTACTAATGTCATCAACATTTTCTTATTATCTCTTTAAAGGGATATAATTTTCCTAGGGGGCAACTATTGTATATTACTTATTTCTAATTTGTAACCTCTACTGTGAAGAAATGTGCAAGTGAATAATTAGCTTGGCCCCCCTGAGATTGAAGTCAACTTAAATTTTTTGAGTTGTAAATGTGCAACTTTGAAGTAATTCAATGTGACATTCTAGTACACTGGTAAATTTGAAGACTGATATTTTAGCTCAAAGTTACTCATCCTTTAACTATTTCAGGTAAATGTATAGAAAACATGAGAGAGTTTTATTGTTGATGGCTGAATAATTTTGTGTTTTCTTTATAAGACTTGATTCACTGTGGCAGAACCAATATTTTGTTTTCTTAAAGTTAAATCAGTAACAATAGTCTGAGACTGCTACCTATCCAAAATGTAATCTCTAAGCCCTATAAGAAGAAATTATACTACAGAGCTTATCACATCTTGACTTACCCTAACTCAAAATTCTCAATCAGTGGGACTGAAAACAGAGAAAATAATGTTGTCATATATTTATTAAAACTGGCCCCACACTTTCAAGGGTTTTACTTCCAGGAACTCCATTAGATTCTCAGCATGAAAAGCCAGAAAAGATCCCCTTATGTGCCCAGAGTATTCTTGATAGCAAAACCTCATTTCTAAGGAAAAAGACTTCATGGGGAATGGCACCAGCTCCTCTAGGCTTCCTGTCTTACCTAAGCATAGAGCGCATGGAAAGCTAAGAACCATTTCTGAAGCGCACAGCCCAGGGACACATGCCTACTGAAATTTGTTCACAGGATTATAGAATTCTTCCCTCCCTCACTACCTCAGACACACAGTCTGAATTTTGAGACAAAGCCAACATCAGAACCAGATTCAGATATGTCACAGATTTTGGAATATCAGATAGGAAATTTACAATAGCTATGATTAATACGTTAAGGCTCCAATAGAAAAAGTGGACAACATCTTAGAACAGATGGATAATGTAGGCAGAGAGATGGAAATTCTAGGAAAGAATCTAAAGGAAATGCTAACAATCAAAATGATTGTAACAGAATTGAAGAATGACTTTGATGGGCTCATCAGTGGAAGGGACATGGACAAGGAAAGAATCTTGAGCTTGAAGACACATCAACAGTAATTCCCTAAGCTGAAATGCAAAGCCAGAAAAAAAAAAAAAAAAAAAAACGAAGAAGAAGAATTGGGAGAGGGAAGCACAACAGAACATCCAAGAATTGTGAGACAGTTTCATATATAATAGGAGTATCAGAGGAGAAGAAAGAACAGAGCAGAAGAAATACTTGAAGTGATAATATCCAAGAGTTTCCAAAATTAATGACATACACCAAACCACAGATCCAGGAAGCGCAGAGAATGCCATGTGGGATAAACATTAAATCTGTACCTACACATATTATAATCAAACTGCAGAAAACCAAACACAAAGAGAAAATCTTGAAAATAAGCCAGAGGAAAAAACTCACCTGTATATAGCAGAATAAAGATACAAATTGCAGCCAACTTCTTTGTCAGAAACCAATGCGAGCAAGAAAGAGAATGAAATATTTAAAGTGTTGAAAGAAAAAGACACCAACATAGAATTCTGTACCCAGCAAAATTATCTTTTAAACATGAAAGAGAAATAAACTGTCAGGTCAACAAAAACTGAGGGAAGTATTACCAGCAGATCTCCAGAAACATATATTAAAAGAAGTTCTTCAGTGAAAAGGACTCAGAAGCTCGTATCTACATAAGAAAGGAATAAATATTCTTTAAGACAAGAGATAAATGGAGATAAAATAAGATGTTTTATTTTTTAGTTAATCTAAAAAATAACTTTTAGATTGCTTAAAGTAATAATAGTAACAGTGTAGTGGGTGATGAAGGCATATGAATAAGTGATATGAATGACAGCAGTGCCAGGAGTGCCAAGAGATAGGAGGGGGAAACTGGGAATACTCTGTTATTTATTTAAATTGGTCCTTTCCTGGAGAGGACAATCAGGAGTCCTTCCTTACCACTGCTTTGTGTGATAACCTCTTTCAGTGAAACAATAGTGGGTTATAAAACTTAGATATACTTTATCTTCAAAGATGAGAGACTTTGCAACCCTTCCACCTAGCTTACTAAAGAAGACATGAGCTTAAATAAGGGTTAGGAATAGTAAGAATACATCAAAAAGAAATTTATAAGGACAAATCTATAAAATAAGTATGAGGAAGTAAAAAAGACACAAGAGTAAGAGAATAGAAATTACTGAGAGAGTGATTGGAAATTGACAATGAAAAGTTCAAGAGCATTTGTAATGTGTACGTTGTCTGAGGGTCAGGGCTATGCATGTAGACAGTAAACTCCACGGTGACAGTGATTTGCTCTGTGAATATTTTTTATTATTAGTTTTAAAATATTTATTGAACATATAAGTACAAGCTATAATCCTAGGTACTTTAAGAAGTATGAAATATGTTCATTATCCTCAAAAAGTCTACAGTTTATTTGGAGAGAAAAAAATAAGATGATAAGCCACTACTGAAAGACTCTTCAGAAGACTAATAACTTTCTGGAAGATGACTGACTTCACTATTCAGAGGCCCCTTCTATGAGACATAGGTGTCTAGAGTGGAGTCTTAAGAAAGAGCAAGGATTCCATGTCATTACTTAAAAGACTTCCTAAAAATTTGATACCCTTCACCTTATTCACCTGTAACTGAGAATGATACTTTGCCAGGTGCTGTGAATGTGCAAAAATATTGACATGGCTACTTTATATTTCAGGATCTAGGCATATATTTCTTAAAATATCTTCTTAAATAGTAATTACAAAGCAGTAAGTGTCAAATTAGTGGCAACAAATGTCCTATAGGAGTTCAAAGAAGGAAGAGACCATTGTGGACTGAAAGGAAGTCTTCATCTGAAGAAATGCTGGACAAATGGATCAGAAGTGAACAAGAAGTAATGTAGATATAGCATTAGCAAAGTCAAAACATGAGAAATGTAACTTTATTAGAAGCAACACAAAAAGGAAATAATTTGACAATCAAGAAAATCTTGTTCACATTTTTAAAATCTGTTGTACACATAAAAGCTATAATATCTTTGAATATTTTCTTTTTACTTTCGTAAGTGCATTAAGGGAAAACTCTAGTATCCTAGACAGATGTTCCCACTGGTTTCATGTAGTTGTTCTAGTGTTTTTGTGTAACTTGGCAAATGGCCTAGAATTTAGTATAGTCATTGGTCTTTACACAAAATATTTGTTATTTTAAAATTTAATTCAGTGAGCAATTTACTAATCATTATAATATATTTTACTTAATTATGTATATTTATAAAAGTAGTAATTCCTAATATGAATACTACTTAATTTATTTCAAAATTACTTATTTTTTTAAAAACCAGTAAACAATGTAAAATAAGCCTGGTTGCCCATTTCTTGAACTATATTTTAAAATAAAGACAGAGAAAGAAAAAACAGATGAATGAAGAAATGAGTGAAAAATCCCCTTAACAAGTACAGTGTTGGGGACTTCTGGTTTCTAGCCCAACATGTAAAGAACTTAGAAGTCATACTCCCATTCTCACCCCCACCACTAATGGGGAAGGGAAAAAAAAAGGTAGCAGGGCAGGTATATAGCTCAAGTGGTAGAACATACGCTTTCATGCACAAGTTCCTGGGTTCAGTCCCCAGTACCTCCTCTAAAAATAAATAAATAAATAAACCTAATTACCCACCCCCACAAAAAAAAAAAAAAAGATGAACAAAATAAAAATCAACAACTCTTCTTAGATCCATCAGAGAATTGAAGACACAGGGCCAACCACTGTCCCCAAAACTGGAAAGACAGGCAAATGCATAAAATGGCAGCTTACCAGAGCAGAAGCCACAGCTCAGGGCAGCCACTGGCAGGAACACTTAAAGGCTAAAGGAACATTTAAAGACTAATTGCTGGACACTCAGGTTGAGACTAGTTTAAGAGATTCAAAACTCCTGGAGGCCCAGCCTTCTGGGACCCCACACTTTCATGATTTTTAACCCTGAGCCACATGAGGTTCACAGGGTCAAGATCTTAGAAAAATCCCCTTGTGCTTCTATCAGGAGGAAGGGGAAAAATAAACATTTTCAAATACTCCTGTAGCTACTGTTCTGCTTAACAAAGACCTGCCCTCAAGGGAAATCATTTTATCAAAACCTAACCATCTTTGTTTTCACCAGAGCCATAACTGGCTTGAAGGAAATGAAATACCCAGCTCTAGCCCCCCTGGTCTTTCCTGTCTCACCTGTGAGGATGGTTGTGCATGGAGGAGAAAGAACCTGAGATGCACTTAGGAAGGTCATCATAGGCTCACTCAAAACCTGCGACCTTATCTTAGGACTAGAGAACATTTACCCTCCCCCCACATCTTACCACCACATCCATCAGCCTCCTACATGATAACAGGGAATTACAGCTGAGTGAGGTTCAACCCCTACTTAAAGAGGAGTCTCTAAGGAAACCCAAAGATAACAGAAGAGACAAAAACAAGGGCGCTAGGGGAAATTTTAGCCTTTGGCACCTACCGCTACAGCTACCAGTAAATGCAGAGTAACTCATAGCCAGGTGAACATAAAACATAAAACCTCACACTAGAGGCCTGTTTACCTTAGTCCTTTTTACATGATACATCATGTCCAGCTTTCAACAAAAAATTACAAGGCATGATAAAAGACAAAAACAAAAAAAACAACCAAACAAAAAAACACAGTTGGAATAGACAAAATGAACATCAGAACCAGACTTAGTTATGACAGAGATTTTGGAATTAGAAGACTAGGGGTTTAAGATAACTATACTTAATACCTTAAGGGCTCAGCTGGGGAAAGAAAAAATGCTAGAGATCAAAACACTAACAAAAATGAAGAATGCTTGTGGTTGGCTCAGGAGCAGCTTGGACATGGCTGAGGAAAGAATCAATGAGCTTGAAGATGTCAATAGGAACTTCCCAAACTAAAAAGCAAAGAGAAGAAGGAATAAAGAATGTAATTTACCTTAACGAACATTGAGGTGCACATTGCTACACTAAAGACCCCAGTGACTCATAATATAGTCTTCTTCCACATTCACTCTGCTTAACCAGGGGGACATCAGCAAACATGACACAAGTAGAGCCTTGATAAACTCTTAGACTTTAAGACTTATCCTCTTGGGATGCTGCTCTGAGACCTGCATGCGAAGAAGCCCAATCTAAAGACTGTAAGGAGAGATGCCCACTCAGCCATCCACCTGCCCCACCAGCTGAACACAGCCATGTGAGTGAGCCCAGCCAACCCACAGAATCATGAGAAATAAAATGGTTACAGTTGTAAGCCTTGTAAAACTGTTACACAACAGTAAATAATTGCTAAAAAGAATGTATTCTGCTTTGCCTGAAGAGCCATACATGAAAGAAGTTACAGAGATGGAACTGTCAACATTATTTAAAAGGTGTGCTTGGGAAGTGCAGTCTTGAGTAGGCAGGAAAGGGAAGGAAGTGTAGAGAAAGAGAGGGGAGAACTTAAGAGTTTAAGAGAAGGTACTTACTGATGGTCATCACAACTTTAATCACATCCTCTAGAAAAAAGGTACATATGAAATAAGTGAAGTCATTTCATTTCAGTAAAGGAAAAATTACAAGGTATTTTTGTGTTTTGTGTCTATTGATAGCCAAGTAATTGAGTCTAGGTTCCTCCAAGTTGACTAACATGTGACAGCTACCTAGTCTAATAAATGTTTATTTTTAAATCACATGTCTCATTAAAAATAACCTATCTTGCAATTTGGAACTAAAAAAACTGCCTCTCACCTTCCATTTGTAAAGTAGCTATGCATCTTTTATCCCTTTTTCAGAAATAGGCAGTTTTACTCCCTTGTGCTTTTTGTTGCCACTAAAAAACACAGCTTACAGCAAAATGCCAGGGCCCATTGTTTTGCCTCTCAAAGAGGCATAGATCTCCAACATGGAAGATAAAGTGCACTAAAGCACAAGTCAGGCTATCCCATTTAGGTCATTTACACCACACTGTCCACTTTGAAAACCAGAATTTATCTTTTTAATCCAGAGAATGACAGCTGAAACGTAATTGCACATAACCTCAGAAAAGTTTACCTCCTTAATGCAGCTCTGTAAAAGAACACTGACCAATTAAATTAGACCTCCACAGGCCATAACACCCAGTGCAGTCTGGCTTTATGAGAGCTGTGGATTTCTTTTTTTGTTTCCCTTTGCATTGTTTTTTTTACATGCATTGGCAATGGCTTTTATCATTCCCTCATTAGATGCTTATGTGCATTAAGCTGTACAAAAGCAGTTACCAAAATCAATCTACTCAGTTTCTAAAAAAGTTAAACATAGAGTTACCATATGAACCATTAATTTCACTCCTAGGCATATTCCCAAGAGAATTGAAAATCTGTGTCACACAAAAACTTGCACATGAATGTTCATATCATAATACTCATATTCATAATAGCCAAAAAGTATAAACGGACCAAATACCCATCAACTAATAAATGAATAAATAAAAGATGGCATATCAGTACAATGGAATATTATCCCATAAAAACATGAAACTTGCTATAACATGGATGAGCCTTGTAAAACATTATTAAGTGAAAGAAACCAGATACAAAGGCTGCACATTATATGATTCCATTTATATAAAATGTCTAGAAAAGACAAATCCATAGAGATAGAAAAGATGGTGGGGACAGTTACTGGGAACTAGGGGGAGAAAGAAAGGGAAAGTGACTGCTAATGAACACAGGATTCCTCTTGCAAGTGAGGAAAATGTTCTAGAATTAGTGGTGACAGTTACACAGCCTTGTATACTAAAGACCTCTGAATTGTACACACCAAGTGCTGGACTTTCTGGCATGTGAATTATATATCAATTTAACAAAAGAAAAGAAAAAGAAAACTACTCACATTCTAACTTGATAACTGGGAAGCAGGCTGACAGATAAAGCTTGAACCAGGGTTCCAAGCTTCTTGATTTATTCCAAAAGAGAAATCAGAAAGACTTCCATAAAAAATTGGTGTTACGTTGTTTTTTCAGGAACTAATATCAAGTTGAATTCGACTTAAGAAATAAACAGAAAGTATGAGGAATGATTACACAATAATCAAAATAACAACTAACAAAATAATAACTAACATTTGTAAAGTGCTTTGCAGTTTCTAAAGGACTTTTACATACATTAAAAGTTAAGTACTATTATTGTAATTGCCTCACCAAACCCATTGAGTAGGTGCTATTATAGCTCTAATTTTATAGATGAGGAAGCATTAAACTTACATTTTTCTGTCATTGTATCTTTAAGCATCTCCAGGTCGAGATTTGTCTCTTTCATCTCTGTGTAAAAGGCATACAGTGTGCATTCAACAAATGTTTAGGTGAATGAATAAACAAATAAATTACAACGTAGGGAGGGCAAAGGACTTTCTAAAGGTCAAAGCATTGTCAAATACTGTCTCTGACATTCAAATCCTGTGTGCGTTCCATAATATCACATCACAACTCCTGTGTTAAGGAACACATTTGTTCAAGTGCCAATCTTTAAACTGATGTCATGTTATTATTCAAAGCCCAGATGGAGGTCTTCAGCAGCAGTCATTGATACGGCTAATTTTTAGACCGCGAGGAAAACCAAAGTTAAACAACTCTACAAACTGTATTTGTTATTTGCTATCAAACCTTCCGGTTAGTACAGCAGACATTTACCAAGGGCCTGGTATTTGTCAGCCACCATACAATACAAGGCCACAGGAATAGGGCATGGAAATGAAACGATTAAGTCCCCAGATTGGAAGCGCCTAAGCACCTCCTCTTGTGGAGCTATTTTCAGTCTAGTAGGAGGTTCTTCCATATGTTTCATCACTTTATCCTTGACAATTAGCTAAAAGTTGAGTTCAGATATAATTAAAAATACACCAAAGGATTAGTAGTCAAATGTCAGTGGATTCCCTTACTCTCCATTATAAGCCACCCATTGACTACCAGGAAAGAACTTTTAAAAGACGTTTTCCATAAATTGCTACTGTCCTAACTTCTGAAATCCAGGAATTTTGCATTTAGGCATGTAGCTTCACAAGTTCCTCATGTGCTCTTCTCTTACTATAATGTAAGATTTTTCTTCTGGATCCACATTCTAGAGCACCTAGTAACACCACATACTTTTAAAAGGTATTAATCACTTTCTCTATACAGATGATGCCTTTCTATGAAGACAGCCTCTTTCTTGTTAGCGGATTACAAAGTAGGACTATTAAAAACCCGGAGTGTTTATGTAGTGACATTAAATTAACACATGTCTTAGATTTGTCATTTGATCACAGATTGATTAAAGTGCTCCTCCAGTCAACAGAGTGCCTGATACATAGCCAGTGCTTAATATCTGTAAAATAAACAAACTAATTAGCATAGACATAGTAAGTGATTAGTGAGAATCCACTTAACTGGAAACCGGGTTTTATCAAAGTCCAAATAAAATGATGTGCCTTGGTCATATAAGCCAGTAGAAAATTTTACCTTCAAGCAGAGAACAACTGCTTCGTTTCTTTTTTCTACATGGGTTGCCATCTATTTAATTAAAATCAGTAAATTTGAAACCAAAATAAGTTATGGTTTAGTGTTTTAAATGTCAACTTACTACAGACTTAAAATATCCAGATTTTGAAATTAAATACCAGTATGTTTATTATTCCCAGTCAAAATTTATTTTGGCTTCTCCTCACCTTCCAAATCTGTTTTGTTTTCTTTTTTTTTCCCCACTTCTGAATTCTGGTGTCACATTACAATATGATATTGAGAAGCGCAGGTGAGCTTACCCTGTTGACAGTAAGTAGCCTTTTCACAGTTACTGTGTTCTATGCATAGGAATTAGCTGTCTCTTCCTATAACTGGCTAAACACTTCAGCATTAAATTTAAATGTTGAAAATCATCACCATTCTAATAATTTTATCATTTGCTTTCTTTGGCTACCATTCTATCTTAATTGATAATTTATTGTTAAAAAAGTGGTCAATAGTATATTACCAGAAATTATCCTACTGTAACAGTTATGATACTCTATATTATCCAGAATATTCAGGGCTTTGGAGTCTCAGATCGAGTCAGATATTTTAGTAAGAAGCCACAAAGGTCACTTTCAGTTTTTTTAATTGATTTTCACAGCATTAGAATACATTTATGTAGCATCTGACATACAGATTCTTTTCTATAAAGTTTGTGTGTAAGTTGTTTGAAACTTGGAAAACCTTTTTAACATTATTTTGAAATATCAAGGAAAGGATTATATTGTTTCAGAGTAGACAATAAACACCAATTCCATTGCTAGACTTTTTCTAGCTAAGATATCTGATTTGATAAACATTTATAATGAGCCTAATCACATTAGATAACACAAGTTTTTACCCCAAGTTGGCATTCAGGAACAAGGAACCGTGATAATTATTATACCTAGGAAGATTTTCATAGCTATATCAGAAATTTACTATTTTAGCAATTAAATTAGAATAGCAAAGGAAAACAAATGATAATGTATTTTTAATTTTTAATTTTATCATTTATCAAAACCCTTTTAATCCATTTTAATCGAATCCTAATCACTCTTGATAGTTCAGTAACATAAAATATGAAAACATTTTTCTTTCAAAGTCTTAGCTTAATTTTTCTTGACTGTAGTCTGCCATTTGTTATTATCCAGCTTGCCAGTCTCAAAATTACAAATTCTCCTCACAGAAGAACATTGTCCCCTACCTGATATTCTCATTGTGTTCTTATAGGAAATTATAATTTAAGATACACAACACATGGGACAAAAACATGATGAGGTTTCTTTTAGCATCCCCCTGTAAGCAGTGAGAGTAGTTCTGTTTCTCATTCTGCCAGTTACAACTTTTTTAACTATCTCAAATGAGCCAGGGAACCTGAGTTTATTCTAGTGTTGATTAAGGGCTAGTCCACATCTAGAGGATTGTCTTTTTCATAATCATATCCTCCGTGGACATAATTGGATTAAAGTTGGAGCCCATAATAGATCCACAAGGTAAACTAGCCACATCTTCCAGAAGAATTGCTTAAGTAGCTCAGGCTTTAGGTGTAGAACAGGAAGATCACAAAGCCCAAGATCTGCCCAATGGGCTTAAGTGCCACAACCATGAAATGCAGCAAAGCCTGGATTTACAAAGATCAGCGAATGCCATGTAAAGCAGCATGACTACATAGGAAGTGCGACAGATGTTCCCAGGATAGGACCCCACAAATATTACAGATATCCAAACAGTAAAAGAAATTAACAGCTGGCATTGGGGATATCGGGGGCAGGGTATTCCATCCTTAGAAGTCCTTTTTATAGAGCAGTAAGACAAATATCACACTTCTTTTTCAACTGCAAGAAGAATCACAGGTGATGATGAAGGGCATGGAGTTTGGAACTGAGCCACCAAAATGAAAATCCCAGCCCCACCATTTTAGTAGCTTTGTGGTTTTTGGTCAGATTGCTTAGACTCTTGATATCCTAATGATAAAGTGAAGATAATTACAGTACCTACCCACACGCAATTATTGTTAGCAATGACAGAAATAATACACAAGAAGCACTTGCCACAGTTTTTGGCACATGATAAGCATTCAATAGCTATTAATGCTTTTATTATTGCTTACAGAAGGTAATTTGTTTAATTTTTATACTTTGTCCTCTTTGAGTGCTCTTCATCTCCATTTTAATTCATGTCAGTGTAATATTGTTTCAGAGCCATCAATTTGAGAATAACATACTTCTCAGAATAATTTTGTCTCCCAAGAATAGGCATATTTTTCTCCAAAGTTACATAAAACATTGGTTGTTTGAATGTGTCCTTTTATCTCATTTTTATAGAAATGCTATTTTTCCTCAAGCCAGGGAAGTGCCAAAGGAGTTGCAGACATTACTGTTAGATGAAAATTCCTACTGGCTTGTAGCTTTGCAGAGAGATAGAATTCAGTATTCTTTTGACTCAGAGTAAAACACACACACACACACACACACACACACACACACACACACACACACATCACACATCACATATCACACATCACACATTAAGATAAAATTTCAATGACCTTCCCCCAACTGTGGCTACTGAATTTTCCCTTTTGTTCTTCCTGCCTCTTATGTCTATATATATATGAAATTTAAGTTTTGCTTTTGACAAATCAATATCAGAACTACAGTATGATAGAGTTCATATCTAGTACTCATAGACAATGAAGTTGGCTTCATTGTCTTATCTAAAAATTGAGTGACAGGAATTATGACAATGGAATTCACCTCCTGTACTGCCATGTTACTTAATTCAGGATCTTAAATTACAGCATAACCTAATTTACAATGGCGTTAACCAATCAGAATTGCGTGTCAGTATTCTCGTGAAGAATAGGAACAGATCAACTTTAGAAACTTTTTTTTAACTGCATAAGTAATGTATACTTGAATTATTTTGGAAGGTCAGACTGTGATGCATTCATAAACAAAAAAACGCACAGGCATTTGAATCTGGTGATTGGGGTGTCTGATATCACAAATGCCTTATATTTGTTTATTACACATTTTTTTTAAATTCTTATTTACAACTGATACTTTCTTTTGGGGTATACTATCTTTCTGTACTGGTATCTATGTGGCATAAACTAATATAGTATTATTGAATTGGCATATGTTACAAATCTCAAGTCTGACACATTTGGAGGGTAAAAGTTCTTTTGTTTATTCATCCATTGAACAAACATGTATTGAGTGCCTAATATATGACAGGCCTATTCTAGGTTCTTATAATGTAGAAGTGAATAAAACAGACCAAAATCTCAGCCCTCATAGAGATTACATTCTAGTAGGTGAAAACAGGCAATAAGCATAGTAAATAAGTAAGTTATTTAATACTACGTAGTTGTTAGGAAATGATAACTATTGTGGGGGAGTGAAATATAGCAGGGTAAGAAAGATAGAAAAGGAGTCATCAGTTTGATGTAGGGTGGTCATGGTGGGCCTCTCTGAGAAAATGTCATCTGAACAAAGATTTGAAGGATATGAGGGAATCGGACATATGGTTAGCTTCTGAATTTTACTCCAGGCAGAGGAGCAGAGGAGAAAGCCAAAGCAAAAGCTCTAAGGTATAAACATTCCTGGAATTTCCAAGAAACAGTGAAGAGGTGAGTTTCTTGGAGGAGAATAAAAGATGGGGGTTAAGGAGTAGAAGATGAAATCTGAGTTAAATGAAGGCAGGGGAGTGTGAACTTGGACAAGTTTTTATTCTCAGTGAAGTGGTAGACTATAAGAAGAATGAAAGTTAAAGCAGGGAAACTAATTAGAAAACTTAAAATAATTCTAGCTAGGGATGACTGTAGCATTGACCAAAAGGAAATAATAAAGATTTAAGCGGAGATAAATGAAATAGAGAAAAACAATAGAGACAATCACAGAATCAAAAGTAGGTTTTTTGAAAAGACCAACAAAATTGACACTCCCTTAGCTAGACTAAGGAAAAAAAGAGAAGAGACACAAAAGAACAAGGGGACATTACTACCAGCCTTGCAAAAACTGAATTATAAGTGAATACTGTGAACAACTGTACATCAACAAATTAATCTAGACGAAGTGGGAAAAAGTTTAAACACACACTATACCAAAATTGACTGAAAAAGAAATAGAAAATCTCAACAAGTAAAGTGATTGAATCAGTAATCAGAAGCCTCCCTACAAAGAAAAGATCAAGGACAAGATAGTTTTAATGGTAAACTCTACAAACCATTTAGAGAAGAATTAGCATCAGTCCCACTCAGACTCTTCCAAGAAATAGAAAAGAAGGGATCATCTCCTAACACACTCTGTGAGGCTAGTGTTACCTTCACACCAAAGCCAAATAAAGATACCTCAAGGAAAAAAAAAAAAATACAGACCAATATCTTTTATGAATATTGATGTAAAAATCTTCAATAAAATGCTGACAAGCCAAATCTAAAAGGACATTATTATACACTGAAAAGTGGAATTTGTCCCAGGAATGCAAACATAAGAAAATCAATCAAGGTAATCTACCATAGTAATAGAACTAAGGGGAAAAAAAAGTATATATATATCATCTCAGTAGAAATAGGAATACCATTTGACAAAATTTAATACCTTTTCTTAATAAAATTTTGAAAAACACTCAGCAAACTAGGAATAGATAAGAACTTCCTTTACTTTCATAAATGATAAATGTCGTTTATGAAAAACCCACAAAAATCCTCAATGGTGAAAGACTAAAAGCATTCCCCCAAGATCAAGAACAAGACAGGTATGGCCGTCTTCACTACTGCTATTCAACTTCGAGTGAAATTCCTAGATACAGAAATTAGTCGAGAAAAAGAAATAAAAGAATCCAAATTGGACAAGAAGTAAAATTGTTTGTATTTGCAGCTGACATGATTCTATATAGAGAAAATCTTGTAGAATACACACAAAAAAACTCCAAAGCTAATAAATGAATTCTGCAAAGTTGTAGGGTACAAGATCAATACTCAAAAATTAGTTGTGATTCCATACACCAGAAGTGAACACTCCAAAAAGGAAATTTTTAAAAAACTGTTCAATTTGCAGCACTATCCAGAATAATAAAATATCTTGGAATAAATTTAACCAAGCAAGTGAAAGACTTATACTGAAAACTACAAAACATTGCTGAAAGAAATTAAATAAAGAAGAAAAATACCATATGAGATTGCTCATATGTGGAATCTTCAAAAAAAAAAAAAAAAGAAGAAGAAGAACATAAATACAAAACAGAAACAGACTCATAGAAATAAATACAAACTTGTGGTTGCCAAGGTGGGGTGGGGTGGGGTGGGGTGGGGAGGGACAAACTGGGAGTTTGAAATTTGTAGATACTGACAGGCATATGGAGGATAGATAAACAAGATTATACTGTATAGCACAGGGAAATATATACAAGATCTTGTGGTAGCTCACAGTGAAAAAGAATGTGACAGTGAATATATGTTCATGTATAACTGAAAAATTGTGCTCTACACTGGAAATTGATACAACATTGTAAACTAACTATAACTCAAAAAAAAAGTTAAAAAAAATAAATAAGATCTAATAAATGTAAAGACATCCCATGTTCATGGATTAGAAGATTTAATAATGTTTAGACAGCAGTTTTCTCCAAAGTGCTCTATAGATCCAGGATATTCCCTATCAAAATTCCCATGGTCGGTTTTGCAGAAATAGAAAAGCCATTATTCAAATTCATAAAGAATTGCAAGGGGCCCTGAAAAGCCAAAACAATATTGAGAATGAAAAACAAAGAGTTTATACTTCACAAGTTCAAAACCTACTGTAAAGCTAAAATAATTTAATTGTGTGGCACTGGCATAAAGGTAGACATGTAGGCCAATGGAATACAATTGAGAATCCAAAAATGAACCCAAACATCTATGACCAATTAACTTTCACAATGATACCAAGACCATTCCTGAAGAAAGAACAGTCTCTTCAACAAATCATGCTGGGGCACCTGGATGGTGACATACAAATGAATTTGGATGCCTATCTCATTCTGTATTTTTAAAATTAACCAAAAATGGATTGATGGCCTAAATATAAGAGCTAAAACTAAAAACTCTTAAAAGAAAACATGGGGTAAATCATTTCCTTAGATTTGGCATTGGATTCTTACATTTGACACAAAAAGCATTAGTTTAAAAATGGATTAACTGGACTTCTCAAAAATTGAAAGCTTTTGTACACTCAAGAACATTTTCAAGAAAGTGAAAAGGCAACTGCAAAGAATGGGAGAAAATATTTGTAAATCTTATCTCTGGTAGATCTCTAGTATCTAGGATATAAAAAGAACGTTTACAACTCAACAACAAAAACACAACTTAGTTAGAAAATGGGCAAAGGATTAGATATTTCTCCAAAGAAGATATACAAGTGACCAACAAGCACATAAAAAGATATTTGGCATCATTGGTCATGAAGAAAATGCAAATCAAAAGCACAAAGTTACTACTTTACAACCACTAGGATGGCTTTAATGAAAAAGATAGAAAATAACAAGTGTCAATGAGGATGAAGATATAGGAACCCTTACACATTGCCAGTGAACATGTAAAATGGTAATTTCTCAAAAGAATTAAACACAGAATTACTGTAATGATTCAGCAGTTTCACTTCTAGGTATATACCCAAAAGAATTGAAAGCAGGGTCTCAAAGTGATATTTGTACATCCATTTTTATAGCAGCATTACTCATGATAGCCAAAAAGTAGAATCAAGCCAAATGTATTATCAATGGATAAACAAATCAAAGTATGTATGTTCAAGGAATATTATTCAGCCGTAAAAAAGGAACAAAGCCCTGATACTTGCTGCAATTTATATGAACCTTGAAAACATTATGCTAAGTGAAAGAAGCCAGATACAGATGTGTTGTATGATTCCTTTTATGTGATGCATATGGAATAGACAAATCCATAGATTAGAGGATTACCAGGGGAAATTACAGGTTACCAGGGGAGATTAGAAGTTACCAGGGGAGATTAGAGGTTACCAGGGGAGATTAGAAGTTACCAGGGGAAATCAGAGGTTACCAGGGGAGAAGGAAATGGGGAGTTACTACTTAATGGGTATGAAGTGTCTTTTTAGGGGGATGAAAATACTTGAAAACAAGAGAGCTGTGGCTGCACAACATTATAAATACATTGAAGGCCACCTAATTTTATATTTTAAAATCATTAATTGTACCTTATGTGAATTTCACCTCAAAAAAAAGGAATAGAGTGAAATAGATGCTTTCACTGAAAACTAGTGAAAATGTAAAATAGTACAACCTCTTTTTAGAAATCAGGTTTTCCTTTGTATGTCATTATCCGCACATCCCAGCACAATTCATTGAGGAGACCATTCTTTCTTTCCCCCAATGAACAGTCTTCCTGCTCCATGCTCTGGTATTCCATATCTAGGAATGTAAGACATAATCTGGGTGCACACGGATATTGATATGGAGAGATGTTCACTAAAGCATTGTTTACAATAGTGAAGATTAGGAAAAATCCTTAAGATCCAACAATATAAGATTAATTTTTAATTATGACATAAGAGGAGATTATGTAGGCAATCAGGTTATGTTTCTGATAATGTCTTTGTAGACACAGTTTTAGAAAAATAATTTTTAAAGGTATGAGTAATAATATATCTTTTAACTGTATTATCTTTGGTTTTCTCTTAATGGGATTTCAGTGTTTCAGTAATCTTGTTCTCTGCTTACCTATTTTTAAAGAATTTTAATCGCATGAGAAAACACTTATGAAATGATACTGAGTAAAAGTCAGTAATACTAAAATATGCTCATGTGTTTATTTGTGCATGCACATGCCTAGGGGGATTACATGATTAAAAGTATGCAAAAATACAATAATTAGGTCTTCATTTTGAGATTTTTGGATAATTTATTTTCATTATTCTTTTTAATCATTTTAAGGTTTATTATGAAACATACAATTTTAATATGGAATTTATGTTCTATGATCTTCTTAACAGAGTACTATTAATAAATGTTTTTATTTTGGTTCTTTTCAGTAAGGTAATTACAGGAAAATGGTTTATAAGTCTAGTTTGATGTCTGTTAAGTTAATAGTATAGTGAAATTTGTATATATTTAACTTTTACTTCAACTATCTAATAATAAGTTTTATGCTAATAAAAATAGCTAACATGTATTGAGTATTTACTGTATGTGGGTCACTCTTTTAAGCGTTCTCATTCCATCAGTATTACTCTACAAGGCAAATTAATTCTGTAACCCATGCAGTTAACTCTGTTGCTTTACAATCTTATGTATGTTGTTTAACCTTATTAAGAATGCCTGTCCCTAAATTCACTGTTCCTTTTCATCATACTTTTCTCTTTCTAACATAAGAACTACATTAAAAAAATCAGGTATATATACTTTCCAGTGATTTCATATTTCTGGGTAACTAGTGGATGTTTAGCAGAGAGCCACTGATATTAACATATTTAGATATTAACTAACCTTATCATTGAAATGTTTAGTTTAATTATGTAGCAAATATCTATCAAATAAATAACACTCTTTAAAAGTAAACCATAGTAGGGAGAGATTGACGTTTGGAATGCCATGTGAGGACTTCCTAAATTTTCTCTCCCCATCCCCCCCCAAAAAAAAGAAAAAGATAGTAGCCAAACAACTAATATTAACTATTTCAGAACTTTGGAAATTAACTAAAGCCACAGAGTGTTCTGAGCATTGTCCATGCAAGAGGAACTACTGATCCCTAAGACAGGAGGGTCTGTGGCATTTTGACTTGGCACTGTTCCCATCCTACCTCCCCTCTCTACTGAGTGGTGCAGCAACCATGAATAGCCAATAGTCTCACAGTCAGGGGAGAGGACTGACCTTTGGAGCCCCATTAAAATTCCCATCCCTCTAGCACTGTCAGTATTTGTCTAAAGTAGCAACTCCCTGGAAAATCTCCATTCTGGAGATGTTGGGGCTACTTGACTTGACTCAGCAGCCCAGCAGAGGGAGGGAAGAAAGCCCTACTCCCCAGGACATTACCAAGAACAACAACTGTCCGCTGATAAAATCCCAGGTGTAGTAAACAAGAGCCTGGCCAAAACATAAAAGGAAGTTCTGAGGCACTAGACAACCATAGGCAACTCTGAAAGGCTACAACATAGTCTTGGAGATCTGGAAGCCTGAACATGCCTAGAGAGGAACCTGCCTCTTTCAGCTACTTATCTTGAATGTACGACTTTGAGTCCCTGCTTGAGCAAGAAATGAAAGCTAAGGTTCTCTTGTAAACTGCCTGAAGTTTGAAGGCATATCTTCATACACAAATCCCACTGACAAAAGGTGGAAGACATACAGACAAGATACTTAAGGAACTCTTATGGCCAATCACTGTCTGACCACTAAGTTATACTGACTAGGAAGTCAGACTTAGAACAAGAACTTTAAAAATAAGAAAATGAAAGAACATTGTGGCGGGTACTATAGGGAATACAGAATCCATAGAATTCATCCAGGAAAGTCACGAAACAAATGAGCAACAACAACAACAACAACAAAAAAATACCAAAAAACCCCTGGAGTGAGATACCATAGTTGTCATATTATCTAGGAAGTCCACTTTCCAACAAAAAATTATAAGACATGCAAAAAAACACAAAGTATGCCACATACACATTTAAAAAAAAAAAAAAAAGCAAACAACAGACAATGTGCCCAAAGATGTTGTACTTAGTTGACAGACCTATAAATTCGGCTATTATAAACATGTTCAAAGACCTAAAGGAAACTAGGAATAAAAAAACCAAAGGTAAGTATGACAACTATGTCTCAGTAAATAGAAAATATGAATAAAGAGATAAAGATCATTTTTAAAAATCAAATAAAAATTCTGGTGTTGAAAATTTCAGTAATGAAATTAAAAGTTCTGTAGAGGACTCAACAACAGATTTGAGCTGGCAAAAGAATCAGCAGATTTGAATATACAGAAGTATATTTGAATATAACAGAGAGTATATAGAAATAAAAAAAAAAAATGCACAAATGAACCTCAGAGACCTGTGGAGCCACCATCAAGCATACCAACATGTGCATAAACTGAGTCTTAGAAGAAAAAGAAAGGGGAAGAATAAACAGCTGAAGAAATAATGGCTGAAACTGTCCAAATTTGATGAAAAACATTAACCTGCACATATAAGAAGCTCAACAAACTCAAAGTTGTATAAATTTAGAGATCTGCACTGAGACACATAGTCAAACTGTCAAAAAGCAAAGGCAAAAAGAGACTCTTCCCAGCAGCAAGAGGGACACAATTTGTCACATACAAGAGAGCCTCAATAAGATTAGCAGCTGACTTCTCATCAGAAATCATGGAGGCCAGAAGGGGTTGATACAGTCAAAGTGCTGAAAGGAAAAAAAAAAAAACCTATCAATCAAGAATTCTATATATGGCAGAGCTATCCTTCAGAGATGAAGATTTTAGATATTCCTAAACAAACAAAAACAGAATTCATCACTAATAGACCTGCCATACAAGAAATACTAAAGAGAGCCCTTAACTGAACTGAGAGGACAACCAGACAATAACTCAAACCCACACCAATAAGTGAAAAACACCAGTAAGACTACAGATAAGTATAAATATGGTTTACATATTTTTGTTATATAGTACCTCTTATTTCTTCAGCTGATTGAAAAATATAACTGCATAACAATACAAATTTGTGTTGATGGGCTGATAATATGTAAAAATATAATTTGTGTAACAACAATAGCACAAAGGAGCAGGGAGGGAACATAGCTATATTAGAGCAAAGTTGTTATATACATTGGGTATTAAGTTGTTTTGTTAATATGCTAGTCACAATCCTCAGGGCAGCCACTAAGAAAATAGCTCAGAAAATAAATAACGAAAGAAACGACTAGGGAATTAAAATGGTATCATTGAAAGCAGTTAACAAAAGCAAGCAACAATGGAGGAGTAGAAGAGTTAAAAAGACATAGAAAACCAACAGCAAATAGCAAGCAAAAGTCCTACCGTATCAGTAATTACATTGAATGTAAATGGAATAAACACCTCTAATCAAAAGGCAGAGATTGGTAGAGTGGAAAATAAAATACAACTCAACGAGGTGCTATCTACACGAGAAGCACTTTGGATTCAAAGGTACAAATAAGTTGAAAGTTAAAAAAAAAAAAAAAACTAAATTATACCATGCAAAGAGTAACTGAAAAAGAGTTGGAGTAACCATTCTAATATCAGACAAAACGAGACACGTTTTGACAAAAATTGTTACTAGAGGCAAAGAAGGACATTTTATGATAATAAAAAGGTCAATCCATAAGGAAGATATAACAACTACAAAGACATACACGCCTAAAATCAGAGCCCCCAAAATACATAATTAAGAGAAATCAATAACTCAGCAATAAATAATTGTAGACTTTATTACCCCACTTTTGATAATGTATTAAATAACTATGCAAAAGATCAATAAGATAAGAGAAAAATGACACCATAAACCAACTAAACCTAGCAGACTTGTATATAACACTCCATCCAACAACAGCTTTATACTTTAAATGGGTGATGTTTATGGTATGTGAATTACATCTCAGTAAAGCTGTTTTCTTTAAAAAGTGAATTACTACTATTAATGAGCTGAGCATTTCGTTTTACATTTTTATCCTTAAAGATAAGTTCTAGCACCTAAATTTTTAACATTTTATCATTTTAATATTTGATGAAAACATTGTGTCCAAAGATGTGTTGTTCTTTTGTTTGTTTTATCAATTTAGCTGGACAACTCAGCCAGTCAGCACATTTAGCTCTCCAACTGCCATACAATGTACTTGGTTTAGGTCGAAGTGCAAATTTTCTTGATCATCTTTATGTTGGTATTCCTCGCCCATCTGGAGAGAAGGTGAGTAAAAATTTATTTGGCTTACAATTAATCTGTTTTTAATATTTGCTATACAATTATTTGAATTTGAATATTTTTATTTCCAATAAAGATTTTTTAAATTCATTGGTAGTGATTGATCTAAGCTTATCTTACATAGAGCACATCATACTTTGAAGATAGTTCTCTACCACCTCTCTATGGACCTCAAGACCTCCTACCCCTCTTTCCTTATCATTTTCACCATCTAACATATCAAATGTTCTTGTTTATTGTCAGACTCTACCTCTACTTGAATTGTTATTCCAAAGCAGCATTTGTACATAGCACTTTGAACAGTGCCTGCTGCATAAGTGTATTCAGTTAATACTTGTTCAGTTAATGAATCCATGAGACAAAAATACAGTCCTTCCCTGAAAAGATCAAGAAATGTTTGCCAATAGGAGCCCTATTTGGGGCCTAATATATGTAAATTCGGATTAAGCCACACCTAAAATTTCAGTTAATCAAAGAGTAATTAAACTTTTTCCCCTATTTATTTAGAATAATAATCGTGTTTTTCAAGTGTACTAAATGTTAAATGTTCTTAAATTCTTTTTACAGTCTATACGAAAACAGGAATGGACTGCAATCATTCCAAATTCTCAGCTAATTGTCATTCCATATCCTCACAGTGTTCCTCGAAGGTAATGTCCTTGCTTGAACTGAGTTTGGTAAAAATACTGTCAACTCTGAATCATGGATACAGTTACATTTTTTTGAAAACTCTCTCTACTCCTCCTGTGTTCCCATGAGTGCCATCACTTAATTTGCTTACAGCAAACCTTAAATAGCTAAATATACCTACATAAAAGGTGCTTGACATTTTTCACAAAGAACAAATTTTAAACATTATTAGAAAAACAGCAGGTTAACTAATTAGGGATTTATACATATTCTGCTTAAATAAACTGGTCTTCAGTTTACTGGCTATAAATTCTAAAATATTCCCCACCCTGTACATTTCATACCTGTGACTCATTTACTTTGTAACTGAAAAGTTTGTACCTCTCAGTCTCCCTCATCTATTTCTCTCCTCCCCTCACCCTTCTCCCCTCTGGCAACCACTTACTTATTCTCAGTATCTATAACTCTGCTTCTGTTCTGTTCTGTTTGTTCATTTGTCTTTTTAGATTTGACATATAAGTGAAATCATATAGTGTCTTTCTCTATCACTTGCATAGTACCCTCTAGGTCCATTCATGTTGTCACACATGGCAGGATTTCATTCTTTTCTATGGCTGAGTAATATTCCATTGTGTGTATGTGGGTGTGTATATATGAGAGAGAGTGAGAGAGAGATCACATCTTTTTTATCCCTTCATCTGTTGGTGGGCACTTAGGTTGCTTCCATTTATCTTGGCTACTGTAATAATGCTGCAGTGAACATAGGGGTGCATGTGTCTTTTCTAATTAATGTTTTCATTTTCTTTGGATAAATACCAAGATGGAAATGCTGGATCATATGGTAGTTCTATTTTTAATTTTCTGGGGAATCTCCATACTATATCTATTTTAAAATGGGCAGAGGATCTGAATAGACATTTTTCCAAAGAAGACATACAGATAGCCAACAGGCTCATGAAAAGATGCTCAACAGCACTAGTCATCAGGGAAATGCAAATCAAAACCACAGTGGGATGTCACTTTACACCTGTCAGAATGGCTGTTATCAAAAAGGCAACAAATACCAAGTACAGGCTGTACTGTTCTTTGTTAAATTTTCAGTTAGGCTATTTTAGATGGTTTGCTAGAACCAGCTCATGCCACCGCATGAGCTGACTGTGTGCCTCTCTTTCCAATTCTGCTCAGTGAGGTCACATTAAAATCAGCTATAATGGGACTATTTACACCATGAAAATTACCAAGGGCCAATCAGAGCCTTTTTTCTGCCAGAGAGCCAGTTTACCTGCACACCACTGGATGTATTTTATGGTGGATACATGGGCTTTAGAACCAAACTAATTACTAAAACAACTTTATTACAGCATTAAGCTTGAAATAACATCAATAAAAACAGTTACAGTCTGAGTTCAGATTTTTCTAATGAGTCTATTAAAAATTTGAATTATTTAACAAAACTTATCTGCATAAGTAAGAAACTACTTGAATTATAGTACTTCTATATTATGCAATATTGTGACATAGAACAAGCTTTTAAAATACACTGGTAAAACAAAAGACAATAAAAGGAAAATGCATTTAGCGTCATGTATAATAAGAAGCCATTTGTGGCTTTAAGAAGATTATCTACACGTATACATTTATATATGTGTAGAATATCCCTGGAAGGATATGCAAGAAACTGAGAAGAAATGATTGCTTCTGAGCGAGAAGATGAGGATTCTCCAAAGGTTTTCTTACCAAAATTCCTGTATTTATGGGTTTTTTTAAATCTATTTTAAAATTAGAGGTACCCAAAAAAAATCTCATGAAAGGACTTTTTTTAAGCATAAGGTAAGTACTGAGAATAGCTAACCTCAGCTAATTAATAGTATTTGTTTTCTTAAGGTTTTCTTGCTCTTGAATTTCTAGGAAATTCTTTTATAGCCTTTATTCCATAATCTCAACATTTTTTCATGTTTCTCTTGCTGTGTCTGAAGAAATATTCTTTTCAAATTTATATACATAATAAAAACCAAATTGATTTTAGTTTGAGGTACATTTTGAGATTTATTGACTAGAGGCTAACTTATGGATCAATAAATTTTAATTATCCCAAAATAAGTCAATCGCTACTTGCTATTTATCAGAATGGTCTTACTTTTATTAAACTTTTAAAATGAAAATATATCCATGATCTATTTTCAGAGAGAACAAAAAGTTCTTTGTCTATAACCACCTGCAGTGTTGGTGATACAGACCTCAGTTTTAGGCTTTTCGGGGTTTGCAACTGCTGTATTATGTAGACTGTTTTAGAAGAAAGAGCTAGTTCTATTTATGCTAAAGTCTGTATATTGCCATTAACGTTGAGGGACTAAAAGTGTTTTTGTAAGAAGTCACTGTAATAATGTAAACCCTCCAACATGACACTTCGCACAAGCATGTATCTATACTCATTGGACATATGGTTGTTTTACTTAGTCATAGTACATATGTGAACAGGAGTCAAAAAATAAGATATAGAAGTCTTACCAAAATCATGTAACTACACAGCCTTAGTGTAAAGGTTTACAAATTCAGCAAATCAAATAATGTAAAAACAATGTCAAAGTACCCCCAATACATTTACTTAAGAATCAAAAAAAATCAAAGTATCTCATCAAAAATTCTATTCTATTTCAGTTCTCTGAGTAAAATCTAAATTCTGCTGAATCTTCAGTTAGCCCTACGTAATTTAATTGCTTTTATTTTATTTACAATGAATGGGTAGATAGGGGGATGAAATAATGAACAAATTGACTGATTCATTAATTAAAAGCTATTTTGCTTTTTGGTCTCTGTAGAATGTTGTTATTTTTAAGTTACAGTGTGTAATTTTAATTCTGTTTCTGTCTACAGCTGGAGCGCCAAGCTGTACCTTACACCAAGCAACATCGTCCTGCTTACTGCCATCGCGCTCATCGGTGTCTGTGTTTTCATCTTGGCAATAATTGGCATTTTACACTGGCAGGAAAAGGTTTGTTCATTTAAATGAAACAAACTTTGGTTAATTTATAATAGTAACATGTTGCTCTTTAAAAACACTATATTTTCAACTTTTTCATATGACTCAGATTTTCTGATTTTTTTCAGTTCTATCCATGTCATCTTATTGATGATAATTTATTTTACTCCCTTAAGTTACTAATGCCTCTTAGCAATTCCTAAAAATCATAGACTATGTAGTTTAAAACTTTGATGCTATACAGTAGTAATAAAGTGATCACCCCCAAATCACCAGGTGTATAGAAAAGCTTAATTAGAAGTAGTTTCATAATGGCCTAAAAAAAAGTAATCATTTTTTAAAAGAGCCTGTGTCTCTTATTGATAGAACCGTGGACACTTTTTTCTGAGAATAACAGCTATCTCTTTATAAAAAAAATTAGAGCAGAGAGAAGTTAAATGGTTTTCTCAAAGCTTAGGAAGTGAAACAACATCTTTTTCATCTATCAAGTACTCTGCACTAAACTTAGCTGATTTCTGGTCTTCAGTATAACACTTTAATTTTTTAAAACTCCAAAGATGTAGTCTGTCATATAATGTTTATGAGAATAAGAAAGGCTATACATAAATTTATTAGCAGTTTAGATATAAATTGAAAAAGCTAATTTCTCTTTGTGTATGAATGTATATTCAGTACATAACTAGCAGGTCCCAATGATGTTCTTCAAAAAGAGCTTCTTTGTGTCACAGAAGTATATTTCGGGGGGCACCTATTCTGTTTGGATTGTCATGCCCATGATACTCATTTTTTTGTTAACTAAAATTGGTTTTATTTTAGCTGTTAGCTTTTTTAGCTTATGTAAAAGAGAACATGTTACTTGTTCTGATAAATGTTCATAGGTTTGTTTCTCAAGAAAAAATCACTCCTTTCATATAAAAATTATAACATAGAGTTACATATTCAGTTAATTTTAAGATTGCAACCTAAGAGGTAAGATCAAAGGTGACCCTATATGTTCTTTTGTCCAGAAGTGTCAGAATACAGTCTGAAATATTACATAGCTCTAGACCTATGAAGGAAATTAATTTTATTAATTTCACAGGAGATCTGCTTACAATGTAAACATTGTGGGCTTACAATAATAATGATGCAGTGGCCAAAAACTGAAATTAAATACAAATATGGATTAAAATACATATTTGTATACTGCCTCCTTTGTGGTTGTGTTTCTTCTCCTGCCTCTGACCACTTCTCGTTCACCTATGCAGGCTGCTCCTTCTGATAGGGCCCACCCCAGGCCCTCTTCTATATACACTTTCCCTGCCAGTCTCATCTAAAACCAGGGCGTGAGCTCAGATATGCCCAGCCCTCATCTCTCTCTAAAGGTCTCCCCCCATTTCCAGCTGTCGCCACGACATCTCTACCTAGATCACTTACAGGCAACTTAAAACCAGTTTTCTAAAGCTGTCTCTGTCTTCCTTCTTACTACAGGATTTAATCAGTGGCCCTACTGATTCTGCCCCCATAGAATCTCTGCAGCTGGCTCCACTTCTGAATTCCTCATACCAGTGCTTTGACTTAGTTCAGCTCCTTTTTATCTCCCGCCTGCCCTCCCAGATTCCATCCTCTCCCCTTTCACTCCATTGGTCACAGTGCTGCCAGATTGCTATTGTCGTTAAGTTAGTCCTAATCATGTCACTCTTCTGCTCAGGAACCTCTAGTGACTACCCCTGCCGAAACGTGTCAAGCCCTGAGCCTAGCCTTCGTGGCGCTTGCATGCCGCTCCACCGCGTACACCTCTCCAGCCTCTCATGCCGTGCTCCTGCCAGCCCTCCATGACTGCTCCTGTTCTTCCCCCATCGCATCGCCAGTGTCCCTCCCTTCCATTCCTCTAAGTACTGTCTCCTCAGAGTTTTTCCTCTCCTCGTGCCAACCTAAAACTAACCTCTCTCAGAATATTGGTAACATTTTTCACTTTTAATCCTGAAATACAGTTATTTGGTATGTTTGGCTTTTTTCGTTCTAGGCTTTAGTAAATTCCTTGAGAACAAGATACAAAACTGAGGGTTTTTTTAATCCCTCAAAATTTCAAGCACAGTACTTTGCTGAGAGCAGAGGGTCAATAAATTTATGCAAAATCAATAGGTTAACCGCAAAATAATTAATGTACTTGGTTAGTTCAGATTCCCTTATTTACATCAGTGTTAAGAATGGGGAAAATGTAATAGTTGATTCCATTCTTAGAAAAATCTGTTTACTCCCGCTTTCAAATAAATAATAAATAGCAAACTAAGCATTTAAGAAACATTTCTTGTTGGTTTTCTAAATTCAATTTAGTGGATCATTAATTATAAAATAGCTACTGTAAACTAAAAAATATTTCATAAGATTATTGCACAAAAAAATCATACCTTTTATCTACTAATTGCTTTTAATTTACCATTTTGTATTTCAGAAAGTCTTTTCTTGACATTTTCCTATTGCTTATAAACTAGTCTAAAATTCTTTTTCAGAAAGCAGATGATAGAGAAAAGCGACAAGAAGCCCATCGATTTCACTTTGATGCTATGTGACTTGCCTTTAATATTGCATAATGGAGCATCTATTCACTTGATTAATTGAAATACTAAACTTGGCTTATAGAAGAAAATAGGGGATTTCAAATATTATTTATAAATGATGCATCCCTTGATAATTATTGGAAAGTATTCAAATAAATATGGTCTGAATGTGTTACAAGGTCTTTTTTTTAAAGCACTTTGTATATAATAATTTGGGTTCTTTTTTCAATTGTGCTGTACATTTTTGTTCCTTTGTGGAATGTGTTGCATGTACTCAGGTGTTTTACGTATTTATAATCTTATTAGAATACTGATGATGGAAAAGACATGTGTAAATAAAAATACTTAAATGAACAGGGTTTTTTGTGGTCCACTTGAATTGGTCTTGCTTCTTATTCTAATGCAAATTATAGCTTTGTGAATGTATCACAGATAAAGTTGTTAACTCTTCACCTTCATCATAGCAGGTGAGGGGCCCCTCACTGCTGGCGTACAATGTAGTGATTTGGTACTCTGGCTTTGGAATCACAGTCAGACTTGCCTTAAACTCCTGGTTACACCACTTACTAGCTGTTTGACCTTGGCTAATTACTTAACCTTTGTAAGCCTCAGTTTTCTTATTTATAAACAGGGCTAATGTTACTACTTTCTTGAGTTACTGTATACATTAAATGGAGTGATGTATGGAAAGTACCTAGCTTGGTGCCTGGCACAGGGTAAGTGTTCAGTAAGTGTCAGTGACCATTACTACTATTTTTTAATCTTTTTACAGACTTCTACAGTTAATTATCAAAATGTATAGACTTGATAGAATTTTATTTTCAGGTATAAGGAAATCACAGTCTTTGGAAAATCTAAATTCTTGATGGTTGCCACCCTATATAAAGATTTATTTTAAAAAAAAGATTTATTATTTGCTTATATTAACTAAAAAAATGTATCAATATACCCTCCAAGAATTGATGTGCCCTAATAATTTTCATTTGAACACTGATCTTTATCATGTGATAATGAAGAGCATTTGATTTCTTGAAAGGAAACTGCTGTAGATAGTATCTGAGAATGCAAATCTTCAATCACATTTCTATTCTCAAAAGCTTTTAAGAGTCCATAATTTACATTCAGACTTCAGTGCAAATTTTTTGAACTTCACTTCGCCAAAAAGTTACTTTAGGACTTACATGTAAGATTGGGAAAAAACTGTATCAGTGTTAATAATTTTCTAATATGTAATAGACATGTGATGGCTATAAAACAAAAATTTATCTGAAAACAACTAATTTCCTTCTTCATGTTATTTTTTCCTTCACAGTTCACTGAGAATGGCATGTGTACAAATGGTGTACTTTGTGTATCTAAGCATGTTAATATGTCTTCTTAATAAACATTCTGTATTGAAACAAAGTATTTTGATGAGTGTGTAAATAATTACTTTGGAGCATGATGAGCCTTAGAGGATATGAGGTCTAACTCACTTACCTGGAAAGAGGTAAAGTGACCTGCCTCTCAGGACAAGATAGGCATCTTCTGACTACAGTACCCAGTTAAATTCACTGAACATTTATCAACCCACAACACCGTATCAGGCACCATTCCACACTCTCCCTAAAGACAGTTAGACTTAGTATCTATCAACTGAGGCAGCACGAATTTTAAAACTCATTTGTAGTCAGGGTCTATGAGGAGTAGCATTACAGGCAAATAAAATGTTAATGACAATTAAAAATACAATCAGTGACTAAGCTGTGTTTCTGTACCTTGATACTAACCTTCAGTGCCGCATCAGTGTCATTTATTAAGGGGCAGCAGGTGAAAAATGTGTCACAACGTTGAGAATCAAATACAGTTGAGCCTTGAACAAAATGGGTTTGAACTGTGCAAGTCCACTTTTAAGTGGGTTTTTTCAATAAATATGTATTACAGTACTGCATGATTGGTTGAATCCACAACCAATCTGGAATCTCAGATACAGAGGGCCAACAGTGAAGTTATACTCAGATTTTCAACTGTACAGAAGGTCGGCATCCCTAACCCCCACATTGTTCAAGAGCCAACTGTATAAAGACCCTTAAATTAATTTAGTGGAAAGAGCACAAGACTCTGAGGTCAGACTAACTGGGATTCAGAGCCTAACTCTCCCATTTTGTGACTTTTAGTCGGCTGCTTTACCTCTTTGAGCTTTGGTTTCTTCATCTGTAAAACAAGGGTAGTAAGGGATACCTACCCCAAAAGACTATTTTGAGTCTTAAATGGCAATATGTGCATAGAGGTACTTGATCAGTGCTGGTTCTTTTTTTCCTCCCATTTCCCATTGCAGGGAAAAACAGTAACATTTTCTGACTCTCTTCCACCCACCTGTACTTCTGTAATCCTCCTCCTTTTGGGAATTAGGGGGAGTAATTAAGACTTTAATAATAATTTTGAAGATAAAAATTACACTACAGACATACCTCATCTTACTGTGCTTCACTCTGTTGCATTTCACAAATACTGTTTGGTTTTTTTTTACAAATTGAAGGCTTGTGGCAACTTGCATTGAGCAAGTCTATTGGCACCATTTTTCCAACAGCATTTGCTCACTTGATGTCTCTGTGTCACATTTTGGTAATTCTCAGAATATTTCAAATTTTTAAATTATTGTATTTGTTATGGTGATACGTGATCAGTGATTTTTTTTATTTTATTGAGTTTTAGTCAGTTTACAATGTTGTATCAATTTCCAGTGTAGATCACAATTGTTCAGTCATACATGAATATACATATATTCATTTTCATGTTTTTTCACCATGAGCTACTACAAGATCTTGTATATATTTCCCTGTGTTATACAGTATAAGCTTGTTTATCTATTCTATATATACCTATCAGTATCTACAAATCTCAAACTCCCAGTCTGTCCCTTCTGATCCCCCTTCCCTCTGGCAACCACAAGTTTGTATTGTATGTCTGTGAGTCTGTTTCCGTTTTATATTTAAGGTCATTTGTCTTTTTTTTTTTTTTTTTTTTTTTTTTAGATTCCACAAATGAGTGATATCATGTGGTATTTTTCTTTCTCTTTCTGGCTTACTTTACTTAGAATGACATTCTCCAGGGACATCCATGTTGCTGCAAATGGCATTATGTTGTCATTTTTTATGGCTGACATTGTATAAACATACCACAACTTCTTTATCCAGTCATCTGTCAATGGACATGTAGGTTGTTTCCATGTCTTGGCTTTGTAAATAGTGCTGCTATGAACATTGGGGTCTTTTTACATTAGGGTTCCTTCTGGATATATGCCCAGGAGTGGGACTACAGGGTCATATGGTAAGTCTATTTTTAGTCTTTTGAGGAATCTCCATACTGTTTTCCACAGTGGCTGCACCAAACTGCATTCCTGCCAACAGTGTAAGAGGGTTCCCCTTTCTCCACAGCCTCTCCAGCATTTATCACTTGTGGACTTTTGAATGATGGCCATTCTGACTGGTGTGAGGTGATACCTCATTGTAGTTTTGATTTGCACTTCTCTGATAATTAGTGATATTGAGCATTTTTTTCATGTGCCTATTGGTCATTCATATGTCTTCCTTGGAGAATTGTTTGTTTAGATCTTCTTGCCCATTTATTGATTGGGTTGTTTGTTTTTTTCTTATTAAGTCATAAGAGCTGTTTATATATTCTGAAGATCAAGCCTTCGTCAGTTTCATCTTTTGCAAATATTTTCTCTGATTCCATAGGTTGTCATTTTTTTTTTTTTTTTTTTTTGCTTATGGTTTCCTTTGCTGTGCAGAAAAGCTTATAAGTTTAATTAGGTCCCATTTGCTTATTTTGCTTTTATTTCTATTACTTGGGTAGATTGCCCTAGGAGAAGTTTGCTGAGATGTATGTAAGGTAATGTTTTGCCTATGTTTTCTTCTAAGAGATTTATTGTGAATTGTCTTATATTTAAGTCTTTGATCCATTTTGAGTTTATTTTTGTGTATGGTGTGAGGGAGTGTTCTAGCTTCATTGATTTACATGCTGCTGACCAGTTTTCCCAGCACCATTTGCTGAAGAGACTGTCTTTATTCCATTGTATGTTCTTGCCTCCTTTGTTGAAGATTAGTTGACCAAAAGTTTATGGGTTCATTTCTGGGCTCTCTATTCTGTTCCATTGATCCATATGTCTATTTTTGTACCAATACCATGCTGTTTTGATTACTGTAGCTCTGTAGTATTGTCTGAGGTCTGGGAGAGTTACTCCTCCAGCCTCTTTCTTTTTCTTCAGTAATGCTTTGGCAATTCTCAGTCTTTTGTGATTCCATATAAATTTTATTATGATTTGTTCTAGTTCTGTGAAATATGTCCTGGGTAATTTGATAGGGATTGCATTAAATCTGTAGATTGCCTTGGGCAGTGTGACCATTTTAACAATAATGATTCTTCCAATCCAGGAGCATGGGATATCTTCCATTTTTTTAAGTCTTCTTTAATTTCCTTAATCAATGTTTTATAATTCACCATGTATAAGTCTTTCACCTCCTCAGTTAGATTTATTCCTAGGTATTTTATTACTTTGGGTTCTGTTTTAAAAAAGATTGTTTACTTTCTTTTCCTGTTGATTCATCATTAATGTAAAGAAATGCAACTGATTTTTGTACATTAATCTTGTAACCTGCTACCTTGCTGAATTCTTTTATCAGCTCTAGTCTTTTTTTGTGGAGCTTTTAGGGTTTTCTATACATAGTTTCATGTCATCTGCATATAGTGACAATTTTACCTCTTCTTTTCCAATTTGGATCACTTTTATTTCTTTCTCTTGCCTGATTTCTGTGGCTAGGACTTCCAAGACTATGTTGAATAGGAGTAGTGAGAATGGACAACCTTATCTTCTCCCAGATTTTTGTGGGGAGGTTTTGAGTTTTTCACCATTGAGGACTATGCTGGCTGTAGATTTATCATAAATAGCTTTTATTATGTTGAGATATGTTCCCTCTATACCCACTTTGGTGAGAGTTTTTATGTGATCAGTGATTTTGTATGTTACTATTGTAACTGTCTTTTTGTTTTGCATTTTTAAGGTATATACATTGTCCTCAAAAGGACATAATGCTATTGCATAATGCTATATTGTATAGACTACAATATAGTATAAACATAACTTTTATATACACTGGGAAACCAAAACATTTATGTAGCTTGCTCTACTGTGATACTCATTTTATTGCGGTGGTCTGAAACCAAACCCACAGTATCTCCAAGATATACCTATACTTGTAAGCACTTTAAATGCATTGTTGTTAACACCATTTACCTGGACTAGTCCTTTGTATTTCTCCATTTATTAGTCAAAAAACTATGTATTTTCAGAAACTTAATTCTCAAAATAGTTTCTCATGCCTGGAAGCCTTCAGGATTAAAGGTAACAACTTACAAACACTTTCTATACCCATCCCACTCTTGATAAGGAAAGGTAGGGACCTATTATGGATAGATTTACCTAAATATTCACCCACAAATTAAGTATCCCTACAAATCTATGAAGCGCATCTCTACTCAGGGCAGTTGTTGCTAAACCATCAAAGGTAAAATGATCTTGGCTTCATAGATAAAGCTTTTTCATACAAAGAAATCCTATAGCAAAATGTTTCAAGATAAAGGCAAAATAAGATCACCAAGATGAATTAAGAGATCTTAGATTTATACAAGGGTCCAGTGGATTCCTATGGTAATTGCAAAAGAATAAGTTTTATTCTATGTTTTAAAAAATAATTTTTCTTTTGTTCTTTAGAAGGCCTCTAAGAAAGGATAAAAGGAAACATTAATCTTTACAAATAGCTAGAACTAACTACTTAAAAAAAGAAACTCAAAAACTTGAACTGTGTCCAAGAGACCCTGATTGTATACTGAGGATTAAGCTAGGATACTTACGGGCCAATGCCTCAGTATAAAGGTGAACTAAAGTTAACCAACCCCTGTGAGGACTTGCAGCCTAGCTTTACGTCACCTGATTAGTTATTTTAAAAGACTAATAAAATAGATTAGGGAGTGCTTTTGATCAATACCTGTACAGAAGAAAGGAAGGAAGCAAGATGGCAGAGGCTAAAAGCAAGCTGTGATGCATTCTCAGTGGAATGAGTGAGTTTTGAGATGGGATGACCTCGTCTATCTCCTAACCTGTCCTCAGTTAGGGTAAGAAAGCTGGGCCTTTATACCCCCACATTCATCAGTTATCAGCTATAGGCTGCCCAAAGAGCCTCTATCAAGAAAAACAAAACAGGCACAAATAATCAATATCAGAAATGTAAAAGGAGATCTAACTACAGATAATGTATATATTAAAAACAGGATACAATTTTATACCAACAAATTTGAAAGTTTTTAACAAAATTGACCAATTCCTATGAAAACATCACTAAAACAGATTCAAACAGAAACCCTGACTACTCCTCTGGTAGTTGCTATAATGTGGTGTCCAGATCCTCCTTCAAGAGAAAGGACTTACTATCCTACTTTCTGGGAATGCCTTCAGTAGTCAGTTGTTAGCCTCCTCTGGGGACTGCCTCAGCTGAAAAGAGCAGACGCAACTAAGATCATTCCACTCTTCTTGATGTAAAAATCCTCTATGTGTATAAACTAAATAGATAAAGCAAAAACAGATGCATATGGAGAAACAGACACACCACGATTCAGATTGGAAGTGTCAACAATCCTCTACGGTGACTGATAGAGAAAGTAGGCAGAAAAATCAGAAAGCTTAGCGAGATAACCTGAAAAGCACTACCAATCAGCTTAACCTAATGGGTATTTGTAAAACACTCCAACAACAGCAAAGCAGAATCGTTTTGTGTACATGGAACATTCACTGAGATAGACCTTACTCTGGGCTATAAAACAAACTTCACCAAATTTAAAAGAGGAGAAAGCGTACAACAAACCTCAGACTAAAACTGAACTAATATTTGGAAATTAATTAACTTTAAAATAACCATGGAGTCAACAAGGAAGTCTCAAAGGAATTTAAAGTTTTTTAACCAAATAAAAATAAAAATACAACATAAAATTTTTAGGAGAAAGAGAAAGCAGTGCTTAAAGGGAAATGTATAGTGTTAAATGCATATATTAACAAAGAAAAAAATCAAAAAACAGTAACCTAAGCTCCCACCTTAATAAACTAGAAACAAAGATCAAATTAAACCTAAGCAAACAGAAAATAGAAGAAAATGACTACAGCAGAAATCAATGAAATTAAAAGGTGGTTCTTTGAAAAGATCAATAATATTGATATACTTCTAACCAGGCTGACCAGGAGGAAAAAGGAACAGACATATAACCAACATAATGAACAAAAGAGAACATATCACTACCGCCCTCACAGATATTAATGGCATAATAATATAAAAAAAAAATACTAGGAACAAAGCTATACTCATGAATTCAGTAAGTTAGATAAAATGGATGGATCCATTTCTTAAACAATACAAACTACCAAAACACACTCAACCGGAAATCAATAAACCGCATATCTATTTTTAAAAGTTAAGTTTTTGTATTAAAAAACAGATCTTCCACAAAAGAAAACCCAATGGAAGAGAAGGGTTCACTAACAAATTTTACAAACATCTAAGAAATAATACCTGTTCTACACAGTATCTGGAAGAAAAAGAAGAGGAAGAAATCCTTACAATTCTTTTCATAAGGTCAATATTTCCCTAATGTCAAAACCAGAAAAAGACATTACACAAAAAACTACAGGCCAATAGCCCTCAAAACATAGATGCAGAAATCCTCTAGAGAGCATTAGCAGATAGTGTGCAGAAACATATAGAAAGATAATACAGCATCACCAAGTGGGTTTCATCCCAGAATGCAAGACGAGTTCACTATTTGAAGGGGGGAAGAAAGCAACGTAATTTACCATGTTATTAAATCAGAAAAACCATCTTATCCTCTCAATAGACACAGAAGGATATGACAAAATCTAACATTCACTCCTGATTTTAAAAAAGAAAACTGGGGAAGGGCTAAATTAGGAGTTTAGGATTAACATATACAGACATTACTATATATAAAATAGATAAACAAGAAGCATCTACTGTGTAGCACAGGGAACTATATTCAACATCTTGCAATAAACTATAATGGAAAAGAATCTGAAAAAGAATATATATATATGTACAATCAAATCACTTTGCTATATACCCAAAACTAACACAAGATTGTAAATCAACTATAATTCAATTTTTTAAAAAACTAAGCAAACTGTGAATAGAACTTCCTTAACCTAGTAAAGGGCATTAGTAAAAACATCAGTTAAAAAGAAAAACAACAGCTAATACATATTTCATTGTGAGAGACTGAATGCTTTCCCTCTTAAGATTAGGTACAAGGCAAGGATGTCCTCTCCCACTGATGCTCTCAACATTGTGCTAAACCTTAAGTAGAGTAGTAAGTTAAGAAAACGAAATAAAAGGTTTATAATTGGAAAGTGAGAAATAAAATCATCCCTATCAGTAGGTGACATAATAGTCTGGAAAATCTATACACACACACACACACACACACACACACACACACACACACACAAAACCCTCCTAGAACTAAGTGAATTCAGCAGGTTCAGCAGGATAGAAGGGCAACACAAAAAAAATCAACCATATTCCTATAGAAATGCAATGAGCAACTGGAAATTGAAAATTTTAAAATATCATTTAAAATAGATCCAAAAATAAAATTCTTATGTATAAATATAACAAAGTGTGTGTAAGATCTGTATGCTGAAAACTATAAAGTAGTTATGAAAGAAATCAAGGAAGACTTAAATGTAAGTACACTGTGTTCATGGATTGGAAGATTCAACCTAGTCAAGTTGTCAGTACTCCCCAAAGTGATCTATAGATTTAACAACATCCCTATCAAAATCCCAGCAGGACTTTTTGTGGACATAGACAAGATTATTGTAAATGTATATGAAAAAGTAAGAGAACCAGTACTTTAAAACAATTTTGAAAAAAGAAGCCAAAGTTGGAGGAATCAAATTACCTGATTTTAAGACTTATAAAGCTATAATAATCAGGATAGTGTGGTACTGGAAGAAAGACATAGACCAATGGAACAAAACAGAAAGTTCAGAAATAAACCCACACAAATATAGCTATTTGATCTTGACAAAAGTGTAAAAGTAATTCAGTGGAAGACAGCCTTTTCAACAAAAAGTGTTAAAAGAATTGGTCATCCCTGTGCAACGAAAAAAAGAACTTAACCTAAACCTCATAACCTTGTACAATAATTAACTCAAAATGGATCATAACCTTAAATGTAAAACATAAGACTATCAAACTGTTAGAAAAAAATGAGAGAAATATCATGAACTGTGTAAGGCAAAAAGTTCTTAGAAATGACTAAAGGAAAAAAATCGACGAATTTGACATCATGTAAATTTTAAAACATTTTTTTTTTGCCAAAAACACTTTCAAAAGAATGGACAAGCTACAAATGCAAAGAAATTATTTGCAAATCACATATTCAACAACAGACTTGAATCCAGAATGTATAAAGAACTGTAAGAACTCAACAGTACATAAACAAATAACCCAATTTAAAAGTGGTCAAGAACTTGGACACGTCACCAAAGAAGATATATAAATGGCAACTAAGCTCATGAGAAGATACTTAACATCAACAGCCATTAAGGAAATGAATACTAAAACCATGAAAAGATGCTACTACACACCTATCATTGTACAAATAGACCTGTATTTGTTTCAGTTTTACTAAACAGGTTTAAACATAAACAGCTCTCCTTTCAAAATAGGATTTGGGCTTTTAAGAAAAAGACACCATATCTGTTAGCAATGTTATTCTAAGAACTACAACCAGGACCTTTCTTAGTTTTTCACAATCAAATGAAAGTAACTGGATGATCAGAAATTTTCCTGATAAAGTTGAAATACTTAAGTACTGGTAGTAGGTAATATTTCATAAAAATTTTCTTGCTTTGAAATTATGCTAAGCAGAAATTTGGAAACAAGTTTAGATGACATTGTTACTGAAAGAACTGGTTTTAACTCCCTGCAGACAACCCTGCTTCAATACCATTAACACAGGGATAATTTTGGTTCGTGAGTGTATAGACTGAACTGTGTCCCCTCAAAATGCATTTGTTGAAGCTCTAACCCGTAATGTGATTGTATCTGGAGACAGGACTTTTAAGGATGTAATTAAGGTTAAATGAGGTCACAAGAGTAGGACCTTAATGCAATCTGACTGATGTCCTTATAAAAAGAAAAGACAAGAGGAGTTTGTGGCGCACAGAGGAAGGGCCATTTGAAGTCACAAGAAGAAATTTGCAATCTCCAAGCCAGGAACAGAAGTCTCCCCCAAAACCACCTCTATCAGCACCCTAATCTTGGACTTCAAGCTTCCAGAACTGTGAGCAAATAAGTTTTTACTGTTTACTGGATGGCTATCCAGTCTGTGGTATTTTGTTATGACAGCCCAAGCTGACTAATTCAATGAACTAAAAAATTAAAAATTTTCTTTTCTTTCCCTAAAAAAGCCTACAGTTATATTAAAACACTAAAATCTTCATACACTGAGATATATGATTTTGTTTTTCACTAAATTTCTCCATCAGTGTACCCATATCTGCACACTGTAAGAAAGGCAGAATGAGACTCCTAATTTTTTTTTACTACAAATAGATTTTCTGTACACCAGACTAGTTATGTGTAAATTCCTATATTTTCCTTAGTTATGGTATATCTCTGTATTCGTTTCCTCAGGCTGCCATAACAAAATAACATAGACTGGGTAAGTAACATTCATTTCCTCACGGGTCTGAAGGCTGGAAGTCCCAGATCCAGACTCCAGCCAATTTGGTTCCTGGCTTGCAGGCTGCTGTTTTCTCACCAGGTCTTTTCCACGTGCTTTGTGCTCTCTGCTGTCTCTTCTTCTACGAAACTAATTCCTATAAGGTCCGGATCCCACCCTTATGATTTCATATAACCGTGGAGGCCTCATCTCCAAATACAGTCACACTGGGGCAGTGGCGGGGGGAAGGGGTAGAATGTTAACATGTGAATTTTGAGAGAAACAAACATTCAGTCCATAACAATCTCTAAACATAACAACCTGCCTCTAGGCTATCACTTAATAAAATGTTACAGCTCCCAAACTCCAGCAAGAAAGAAAGATAGCAAAAATCTTTTTGGTACATAAACACTGAGATAAAATGCAGCATGTTTAAAGTACGTCGATGCTACACATCACCGTTCAAGTGTGACAGGAGACTTGGTCGGAGAAAACTAAATATAAACAACAGGAATGATCTGTGAGGAGCTGGAGAAGTTTGACCTCTGCCCAAAAGATGAGGCAGGAAGCCCTCAATCACCTGGGCACTGGCAGGTAATCTGGGAACAGACTGGGTGCTACTGGGTAGTCTTCCGGGGAAATAATAATTCAAATACAGAACTCCCCGGCTGAGAGAGAGGCAAACTGCTTTCCTTTTGATTTAGTTAACATATGGCCACACAGTAGTCTCAGCTGTGATCTGTGCTTTACCACATTCCTTCGAAAATCCACTACAATTACACTAGTACATCCAAAAGATAGGTGTCTTAAAAGGGCGCCACAAAATGAACATTCCCAGTCCACTCCCATACTAGAGGAGAAAGGACTTCCTAGGTTTCATCAAAATGGTATACCACTAAGAGCTACTGGGCTAAATGAAGAGTGAGTGCTGTGCACTTTTGAATTACTACGGTTGCTCTAATTGCTCCCCTTTTATTATTTCCTCAACTCACCTGCCAGATTAATCTTCCCAGAACTCCATTGCTCCACTATTAAAAAAAAAAAAAAAACTGCCTCTGGCTTCCTGAATCAAGTACAAACTGCTCTGCCTAGCATTCAAGCAAGAATCTCCACAATCAAATAAATGCTGGAGCGGGTGTGGAGAAATGGGAACCCTCCTACACTGTTGGTGGGAATGTAAACTGGTGCAGCCACTGTGGAGGACAGTATGGTGGTTCCTTAAAAAACTAAAAATAGACTTGCCATGTGATCCAGTGATCCCACTCCTGAGCATATATCCAGAGAAAAATGTAATTCAAAAAGACACATGCACCCCAATTTTCACAGCAGCACCATTTACAATAGCCAAGATATGGGGACAACCCAAATGTCCATCAACAGATGACTGGATAAAGAAGCTGTGGTATATTTATACAATGGAATACTACTCAGCCATAAAAAGAATAAAATAATGCCACTTGCAGCAATATGGATGGACCTGGAGATTGTCATTCTAAGTGAAGTAATCCAGAAAGAGAAAGAAAAATGCCATATGATATCACTTATATGTGGAATCTAAAAAAAAGGACACAAATGAACTTATCTACAAAACAGAAACAGACAGACACAGAGAACAAACTTATGGTTACCAGGGGGTAACCAGGAGGGGTGGGAAGGGGTGAACTGGGAGTTTGTACACTGCACCTCTTTAGGAGTGATGGAAATGTTAGCTATCTTGATTGTGGTGGTGGTTTCATTGGTGTATACGTCTATCAAAATTCATCAAATTATACATCTAAAATATATGTAGTTTACTATACAGGAACCATAGCACAATAAAGTTTTAAAAAAATAAAGAATCTCTATAATCACAGTCCACCATATTCAATATTATCTTCACTACCAAACACAACTCTAGCCCCAAATGTGATGCTCACCCCTGCTCCTTGCCTGTTGTGAAAGCTCTTCCACCCTCTCTCCTCTCCACTTGACATCCACAGCCTTTCCATTCTTTGTGTGTCACCACCTCATTCATGAAGCGTTCTCTGATGACATCACACACACATAGATTCTGCCTTCAGTCAACAACTACACATGAAGAACCACTATTCCTGAAGCTGAGAGGCTCCTTCCTCCCAATTCATTTGGTCCATCATTGTCTGGGACTTAGATTTAATACTCTTATTACTGTTCTTTATTATATTTGTGGAAAAGGCTTTTAAATATTTTACTAGTTGGTTGCATGCAATCTCAGCTTAACTGTAGGTGATCTGTCCTTAGGAAACCCAAATATACACGTCTTGTGTATGTTCCACAGCATCTTGTGTATGCTCCTTGGTAAAGGGCCAAATACCTTGACATTAATTGATGTTCAATGTTTTCACTTGTAAACCTTGTTAATACTAACTTTTGTAGGGACAGAAGGAAAGAATTTTTTCAGTTGCCACACATTGTCTTGTTAGACAAATATTGATGGAGTTCTCACTATGTGTCAGATACAGGCACAAAGATTCCATCTATAATGCTAGGGCCTGAATCTTGGATGTTTCCGCAGCACTTATCACTGTGCTTTTCCACACACAATTAATACTCAATAGGTATGTGTTAAGTGGATACACGAATGTAGCCTCCTTGCCCTCAAGCAACTTACATTTTAATAGTGGGGGTAAATGAGACACAAGTGATGAACAAATAAACAAGTAGATGGGCAAGGTAATTTCAGAGCGCGATAATCACCATGGAGTAAATGAAACAGGAGAATTACCACCACATACTATGCAGTTGTTTGCGATTCTGGAGATTTTTTTCAACGGAGTCAAACGACCCCATCAGCATGGCTTACTGGTAAAGGGGGCACTCTCTGGAGGCAGATTTCCAGGGTTCACCACCCGGCCTCCCTCACTCGCTGTGTGGCTCAGGACGAACAACTTAACCTTCCTGGCCTCGTTTCCCCGGCCTCTAACAGTACCGCTCATGAGGTGAATCAAGGATTACGAAGAGTTGATTCCAAACACGTAGTGTTTGGCAGTGGTCCTGGCAATCTGGGTTGCGGAAGTAATCACCACCGTCGGTCGTTAACTCACTCGCACTAATGGCAGGTGAGAACCTCAGACCCACTCTGTCCTGAGCCCCGCCCAGATCCGCGCCCCCACCCCCACCCCCGGCCCAGACACCGGGCAGTCGAGCTGGACTGATCTGGGCAGTTTTGACCTTGAATTGAGGTCCTAGGAGGCCGAGGGGTCAGTGCCCCCTTTCCTCCTGCGAGGGCGGACAGAGGTGTGCAGGCGGACCCGGGCTGCCGAGCTGGGAGGGCGGTGGGCTCCCGTCCCTCCCTCAGGCTGGAGGCCTCGAGGGCTCAATCCCGCTCACCCCGCGCCCAGCGGCCGCGGGGAGCGAGCCGGGCTCTCACTTCGGCGCCGGGCTCTCCGAGCCGCGGTTCACGGCCCAGCGCCGGCTACACAGCAGCGCCCCAGACCCCCTCGCCCCGCCCCGCCCCAATCTAACGGTCGCCGGCCCGGCGCACCGCCCACCCAGAGTGCGAGGCCGCGGGCGGGCTCGTCAGGCGATTGGCCGGGAGGGGTGCGAGGGGCACGCGGGCGGGGGCACGCGGGCGGGGCGGGGGGCGGGCACCTGCGCGCAGGCGGCGCGGCCGGCACGCGGCGCTCGCGCTCCCTGCTTAAATGAGCCTGGGCTCCCCGCGCCCGCCACTTCAGCGGGGCCAGCGCCGTGGCTGCAGGCGGAGCGGCCGGTGCCAGCCCCGTCGCTCGCGTCCGCGCTCCTCCGCCCCGGGGCGGTCGATGGGACGGAGCGCCGCGGAGAAGGAGGCGGCGCCCGTCGGGGGCTAGGGCGGCGCGGGAGCCTGCCCGGCGGCTTGGGCATGGAGGGCCGCAGGACCTGAGCCTTGCCCCGCGGGGAGCAGCCCAGTAGCCGGCGATGGGGACCGAGCGGGGCTGCCGCCTCGCCTGGCCGTGAGTGCCGCGCCTCTGCTGCCGCCTTTTCGCCGCCGCCTCGGCCCCTCTTGAAGCGCCGAGCCGCTCGGGAACATGGCCCTGGAGCAGCTCTACTCGGTCCTCAAAGGTAAGCGCCCGGGGCCGCGGACGGCGCCCCCTGCGGGCGAGACCGGCGTCTTCGCGTCCCTGCCCGGCGCTGGGAGCCCGACGCGCCCCTTTGTCTGGCGCGAGCAGACGGCGGATCCCCGGTGCCCGCCCGGATCGACTCGCTCCCGGAGCGCTTCTCCCCGGCCCTCTGTGTTTCTGGCAGGCTGTGGCGGGGGACGGGGAGCGCATCGGGACGCGGTGGCCCCGGGGGCCCTCCGAGCTGTGCCCTCGTGCCTCTTCCTCGGAATTCCGTACATCGCTTTGCAAAGTTGTAGGGTTCGTGTGACTGGAGTGGAGGCCGGTCTTTTTCACCATGAATAACAGAAAGTCATTCCACGCAAACAATAAAAACCTCAGCGGAGGCGTCGCGGAGCCGTTCTCGAAAAGCCCCGCGGTGGCGGGCGGTGGAACGGCCTGCCCGCCGGCCGGGTCCCACCTGCTGCGGCCACGGAGGCTGCGGCACCACTGCGGGCGCCGCGACCCGGCCCGGCCCGGCGCCGCTGCTCGGGGCTGCGCCCAGGCGCTTCCCGGGACCTGGGGATACCCTGCCGCCGGTGCCTGGTTGTTCTCTATGTGTTGTACCGGGAATTGAAAACAGTCGGCTTGCCAAGTACGCAAAAGCTCCAAACATACTATAGCTGCTTTGCATTATCCAGGAGGTGTTATTTTAGATTAAAATTTATATAGATAGATAATTAAGATTATGATACAAAGTTGCTTCTGGAAATCGGACTAAATAAATTCTTATTTCGGTCCTCAGAGGAAAACACCACCACCAATAAAGGGCTTCCCTTTCCCCCTGCTGACTTAAAACTGAAAACTGAATAGCTATGTATTTGTAATGTTATGAAATATTCCCTTTTTTATATTGGGTAAGGAGTTAAGGCATTGATTAGCGGTATCATATATCGCTTTTCACTGTATCTTGGTATTTGTGCGGTGAAAATGTTGGTGTTTTTTTCCACTCCATACGAACACTTTTTTCAAATTTGTTTTACTGGAAAATTCAGTATAATTTTGCTTTTAATCTTAATTGCACAAACTATTCTTCAGCTATTTCTAAATTCATAATTGATATTTCAAAATTTAATTACCCACTGCGATACTTATATGTACAGTTTGTACTATGATAACCTAGGACTTTCTAGCTGGTGATTGTTCCCCAGTCATCCCATAGATTCTTAATGATTTCCTCATATATTAAAATTTAAAACTCTGAAATCAATTTCTATGGTCTTTCCTGTCTGTAACTCCTAATTTATATTACTGTTCCTTGGAAATTGAGATTTTGTTTTACTGTTTCAAAATAAACCATATGCACAGTAGGGTTTCTGATAGTGCTCCTTATCTGAATTTGCTTTGTTGTTCTGATTGCCTTAGGATGTTCAGCATCATAATGACATTCCCTCTGAGTAGCCGCCTCTGGGCAGAAATCACGTTGATCTATTATACAGCTTTACCTGCAGAACTTGACGAAACTGAGCTGAATAGGACAGAATCACTGATACTCGGAATGGTGAAGGCTTTTGCATCTTTTCTGCCTTTGCCGCTGGTACACACTGCCCTCTCTGGCCGCCGTGGTGAAGCATTTAGTTGTCGCACCTTTCAGGCAAGGATTCTGTGGCTGATGGCAGAGCTACAGTGAAAACGATGTAGTGTCTGGCTTTTCTTCTTAATGTTACCCAGCCTACACTATTTTTACGTGCTGGTGTATTTTTAAAGCTCAAGCTAAATTGTTGTTGTTAGGCTTACTAGGAAGAAAACAAGCTATCTTTTAAGTCTTCTGAAGTTTATGTATATGTGCTTTGTAAATATGGGGAATTGGTCTGGAAAGAGTCAAGAAATTAACAAAAGTTGATTCTGAGAAGAGAATCTGGGAGACTGAGAAACAGGAGTAAAGGGAAGACTTCTGGTTCACTGCACACCCATTTGTATCACTTGATTTTTTTTAACCAAATGCATGTGTTATACCTATACAAAAATTGATATTTTAATTTTTTTAATTATCTTTTCAAAAATCTTGGCTTTTCCCAGTGCCACCACTAAACACATGAAAAAGTAGCCCTTAAGTATCCTATAAGGTAAGTTGCTTCAACATCGAAGTTCTTATCAGAAGCAGTTATTTAACATTTGCACAGTTACATATATTACCTACTGAAAGCCTTTTTTGGAATATTATGGTCAGTTTGTACTAAAACAAATCAGCTATCATGAGTGTGCGAAATTTTAAGAAGGTAATTTTCTTTAAGATGCCATTGATTCTTTGTTTTACTTTCAGCAGTAAGAACAAAAGGATAACTGTATTGGGCTTTTAAATCTTTCATATATTGTTAAAATTGAATAATTCACTTCTGTTTATGATCACTCCAGGCCTTATAAAATTTGACTTACCTTCTATCAAAGTTGAGTATCATAGTCACATGAAAATGTTGCATTAGATTTATAAACCATTTTTTACTGGATTTCATATTCATTCTGCACATTTGCTCCAGGAGAATCCTATTAGATGTAGTTACATTTAAATCTGTAAAAACTGTGGTTAAATTTATGGTGTTATAGTGCACCATTGGCACTATATTTAAAAAATTTTATCTGAGACTCTGACAAATATTAAACTCCTGTCCTTCATTCTTAAGCTTCATCCAAGAAAGTAAAACCATACAGAAATAAGTATTGTACCAAAGAGCTATCCCTTTAATAGGGAAGTTTTAAAACATAGCCTTGTTAAAAATTAACTTTTTGGCTGCTTTTTCCCCCTGGGAGTTGAAGAAAATGTTTCAATACTAACATTTGAAAAGTCTGACTAAACGATGGTTTTATTATAGTAAATCCTCAAGTTGAATCTAGTTTATCTATGTTTTGAAACCAAACTCACCTTTTAGGAAAAACATGTAGCCCTGTAATGCAGGCACATGTTCATTACAAAACAAGTTCAAATCAAAGCCATTTTCAGTCCTTTTAGGAATGAGATAGAAGAAAGATAAACTTTAAGTATAAAGTTCACGTCTAAAAGTCTAAACAATCCAAGTTCTGCTCTTGGTTACTACCCATTCAGCACAATCCCCTATGGTTTTGAAATTTACGCTCCTGCAGAGTAATTGTTGATACTAAAAAAAAAGTGTGTCCCTGAGACACTTTGAGATCCCAATTATTGTGGTCTTTGAGTCGGAACAGGGATCCTAAAACGTGATCTAACCAGTGGTTTCCAAATTTCCCTTAACAGAACTCCCTCAGAGGAACTCTTATAAGGAGTTATTTAAAAACTAAACAAAAGCAGCGGATGAGAGCAAGGTTGCTCTAATTGGTGAGGGTCTTACCCTCTCAGTCCCTCAGCAGAATGGCTCCTGAAAAACTGACACTTTTTTTTTTTTTAGCGTGTTTGTTATACTGCTCACAAAATTACAGGGTGTACTAATCTGAAAGCTCAATTCATCCCAGACATTAGGTTGGTTTAAACATGCCTAGAGTAATATATTGGAAATAACAGCCTTAGTGGGTAAGGAGATAGCAAATACTCCCTAAAATGTGGCCTGGTTGTGTGAAAATCTGATGGCAGCTGCTGTGGATGCCTGAGGAAGACTTCTGTGTGATCAGAGCATGCAGAGCCCCATCTCCAGGACAGCCCCATTGTGCAGGAAAGAGAGCCACTTCTGCTACAGTTCCTCTTTCTTACAATAGATGGGCAGTGTGATTAGCATATGGAGACTAGAGTGCTCCCAAATTTCACCAAAATCCATCTTCTTTCTTAACTGAAAAGTAGAATTAAATTTGATTAAGTGAGGCTGCCTTTTTGTTCTCTGGAACACAGTTGATTGAAAACAAGTTACTACTACCTCAAGTAGTATGTGGACTCTAACCGAACTCCATTCTGCTTTCATTATGGAAAGAGTAAGGAGCAGGGAGACCAGTTAGGTGGTCACATTCTGGACTCTCATGATAGATTTACCAAACCTTATGTTTACCGCTCAGATGCTTAAAACGGGAAAGCTCAGAAAGAGGTACGTTTCATTTTTAATGAAGGTAAATTGAGTCAGCTTGAGAAAAGAAACAGGAGTAGCATATGTTAAAGGGGAAAAAAAATCAGTTCTTTTTCTGTGCCCTGCCTTATGCTCAGATAAAAGGCAGCTGGGTCATCTATGTGGCTACTATTAACCAAGATGTGTGCTTGCTAGTTTGTTAGCGCAGGCCTCCCTGTACTCTATGTTGTAGCTACAAAGAAGATATAATCAGGGTTATGCTTAGTCACTTCATGCATTCATCTAATTTTTATTGAGTGCTGTTGTGGACCAGCCAGCCTTCTAGTCACTGAAGAAGCATCAGTGGATCAGAGAGACTCAGTCCCTCTTTCCAGTTGGAAGAGACAAATAATAAACAAGCAAAAGAAAATAGCAGGTAATACAAGTAATTAAAATATGATTTATGTAATAAAACAGGATGGAGAAAATGTAGAGCTGCTTTAGTGGTCGGAGAAGCCTCACAACGCCTTACTGATGGGAGGGAACCAGCCGTGCAGAGAGTCTCGCGGAAGAAATAGCTAGTCCCTAAGATGGGAATTAGCTAGTGTGTTGGAGTAACGGGAAGAAGGCCAAGAGCATGGTCAGGTGCCAGAGCACATGGGACCCCTGAAGTCAGAGAGGAGTGTGTGTTTATTCTGAATGTAATGGGACTCTTGGAAGATGTTATGAAAGGCTGTGATATGATCTGATTTAATGTTTAGAAGGACCACTGGCTGCTGAGTACAGAGTAGGCAATAGGGGACTATGGCAGAAATAGCCAGTTTCTCCCAGTATCCATTTTACCTTTCAGTAATTCTCTGAATTTTAAGCACACAATCACCCAAGTAAGTACTAGATTTTCCAGCTTTCCTTAGGGTTAGGTATGGCCATGTGACAGATGTGTGTGCAACTTTGGTAAAGTGGTAGTGGTTTTGTAGTTCAGTTTTAAGGTTTTATTTTGCGATCATTGCAGATTCTGGGCAAATGTTCTTAAAGGAAGGAGGAAGGCCCTGTGTCATTTCTTCATTCTTGCTGAAAGTAATGCAGATACAACACCTGGCACTCCAGCATCTATACTGGACCATAAGATGACTTTGGAAGTGAAAGTCACACACAGTTGAACAATACAGTAGAAGGAGCTTAGGTTCCTAGTAATGGTGTAGCCCTCACTCTAGCCCTTGACTGCTTATCTGCACAGTTTGTTTTACTTGATAGAGAAATATAGTCTATCTTGTTTAAACTATTAGTTTAGGTTTTTCTATTACTCAAGCCAAACCTAACGCTAACGTGTAGGAGGGTGTAAAATCAATGAAAGAAACAAAACCAGAGAGAGAGAGCCAGTGAATAGTCACAGAAGTGAAAAGTCTGAATGCTATCTAATAAAATTAATCTTGAGAGAATTCCTAGAAAAAGTAGGTTTTTAACAGAGTGAAGATAATTTTGTAGAAGCAGAGGAAGTCCCTGGCAAGTGCAGGTGTTCAGAAACCAGAAGTATTTGTAGGGACTTAATGAGAATATATATATACACATAGTTGGTAGAGCATTCACCAGTGTTTTCACAGCATCAACTCCTTTGTGCCTACCCTCTGCTCTGCCCCACCCGTCTTGGCCCACACTGGCCCCACTGTCACCAAAGGAGAAAGCAGGTAGCCTTGTTCTGTTCCTTTCAGTGTCCTGTCACTCTCCTATTGCAGTGGTCTTCAAAGTGTGGTCGCAGAACCAGCAGCTTTAGCATCACTAGGGAACTTGTTAAAATGTGACTTCTTAAGTCTCACCCTAGACCTGCTGCATCAAAATCTCTGGAAGTGCTCCCCCTTCATCTGTGTTTTAATAAGCCCTCCAGGTGATTACGATGCACACTACAGTTAGAACTGCTGTCCCAGGGATTCAGTTCTCAAACCTGGAAGTAGAATTGCTGAGTGGGTTTGTACATTTTTAAGCCTTGATACATGTACTAGATTAACCTCCCCAGCGCCGTGCCAGTTTACAGTCCAGTGGCAGTACAAGTCAGTTTCTTATATCCTGACCAACACTCGAATCTGCTTTTTTAAAAAAATATATTAGTAATGCTGAATTTCTGCATTGTTTTGTCTTTTTGGCACATCTTTCTGGTGGCCTAATCTTTTTTCTCATTTATTTATAGTTTTTGTTTATGTTTCTGTCTTTAGTAAATGAAAGTGTTCTCCATCCAAAAGTATAAATATAATTCACCTTTTTTTTCCAATCTGGTATTTATTTTTCTATTTAGCTTGAAGTAGGGATCTACTTTTTTCCAAAATAATTAACAAGTTATCCCAGAACCATTTATTAAAGCCGTCCTCTCACCAAGTGTTTCAAATATCACATATATCATAATATATTCTGGGGTGTGTGTGTGTGTGTGTGTGTGTGTGTGTGTGTGTGTGTGTGTGTTTAACTGTTTCTGAGCTTTTTCTTTTTTTCCATTTTCTTATCTGAAAGCCCCTTAGTTCATTGTAATTCCAAGGACTGACTCGCTGCCTGTAATACAGTGGGTGCTAGAGGTGTTTAACTGACAGATTATCTATTTCTTCCTCCACTGTTGCTAATTTTAAAATTATTGTAGCTTTACAATAAGTATGTTATTTTTATGTATTTTACTTTTTTGTGTTTTCCTTGGTCAGTATAAAAAAGTCTTCAAGATGAGCATCAGAAGCATTTTAAATACAAAAAAAGCCACTAAGATTTTGATTAAAACATTATTAAATATTGTATAACCTACCGGGATGAATGGTTACCTTTACATTGTTTTACTGTCCAAAACATATTACTTCTCCATTGTATTAAATTTATTTATTACTTGTTTGTTTTAGCCTTACTTGCTTCCCTTAATAGGTGTAATCATTTTCCAAGTGATTCTCTTGGGACTTCTAGGTTTTAAAATAACATTGTCTATAAATAATAATTTTGTCTCCTTTCCAGTATTTATTGCATTGGCCAGAATTGCCACTATTAAGTAACAGTGGAAAGAAAAAACCTGACCTTGATTTTTACTTAATGAAAAGTAGGGCCTTAAACTAGAAGGCCTGGACACAAGACTATGGGTGAACTATTATGACAGTGATTCAGGGTTAAAAAGAGGTAGAATAAAAGGAGTAGCTTTGAGGATTTGTCTTTAATACCTTGAATAGCACGTGTCTGTATCATTTAGGCCTTCGTTTTTCAGGCAGATCTGTGCACTAGTTATTAAAAGCCTAAACTAACCTCCAGAGCCAGAGGTAAGTTCATAAATGGCGGGCACTACCTGTTCAAGCATCCGATCACAAGCAGTTCTCTGCATAACCCAGCTGTGTGACATGGAGTTTAGAATTTTATTTTGGCATGGATTTCTGCCTTAAAGAATTATTGCCTTCCTGGGTGCATCATCTTTGAATTCAACATGTGAGGTGTTTCTAGATTTGAGAAATTATTGATCCTTTTGGTACAAAGGGAACAAGTGGGCACTTAGGTGATGGGAGTGAGGACAGAACAGAGCGCCGCAGCACTGTTCACATAGTGGGTAATTCCAGGGTTTGCATCAGTGGGGTTTGCGTTACTGTCTCAGCCTGATTATAGCAAGCAGTTTACAAAGATCTTATTATACAACTAGGAAGAAATTGTGTTCATTATGATATGGAATGTAGAATGATTGAGAGTCACAACTGTAGCACCACGACTATCACTAATGTTTCTGTCCCTAACTGTTGTACAGATTTGCCTTATTTATATGTCATTTTTAAAAGTCAGAGGCACAGTTCATTTGGTTGATTAAGTTATGAATAGTTTTTTTTTTTAACATTTGGGGAAAAAAGTTGTGAGCAGCCTCCTAAAGTAGAAAAGAGTAATAAGGTTATTTGGTCTTGTAACTTTATTTTTAATATGATTGTTCTACCTCAGTGCAAAGTTCTGTTCTGTGCAAATTTCATAAATCAGATGTGTTACACAGCCAAGTTTTTATTAGTCATTATATAATTTTCCAAGCACAGTTCATCTTTTTGCTGTAGTTTTACTGTTTCTCTCCTGGTTTCAATTTGTTGATTTCTTGCTTTTCCTGTCTGCCTGGCTTTGTGTTACTTGCTTATATACTGTGAATTATAAATGTGAAAACTAGTACATTATTATGCCTGTGATTCAGGAGGAAAGATAGACTGAGTACAAAATTTTGACCAGTTGTGTATCATCTGAATGGGATGATACGCCTTGGGAAACAGTGTCCTCTAACAAGATATACAGATACAAATGGTTGTGTTATTTGCTGAATTGTCAAATATCTAATATTACCCTAGGTTTTATTTTTGATCAGAAATCTTCTTTTTTAAAAAGTTTTTTTCAAGACTCCATTCCTCTAACTCTGACCCAGTACAGAGATGTGAAGACTTTGAAGGAAGGATTGTTCCAACGTAACAGGAGACCTCCAATACTACCTGCAGCCAAAGAAGGAGAGGGGAAATTAAAATTGTTGAGATAAGACGGTGGTGACAGAGGTCAGCAAGGATGTAGGAAACCAAAGAAGAATATGTCAAATGATTAGATTATGAGACATAAACAACTCTTTGTACATTGGTGACTTGGGTGGTAGATACTGTGTACATGATGCTGAGTGAACAGTGGCTTGACCGTCTGCCAGTCACTGAACTAGCAGCCTCTTCAGTGCCTCTGTCTCCCTCACCCCTAACATCCTTTAAGTCACCAACTGCAGTTGATCCTGCATCTGAATCACGTTATAAATCTCTCCTCCTTCTCACTTCCATTACTGCTCTACTTCAAGACCTTATCATCTTTGCTTCCTGAGTGACCTCTCTTCTCAAAAGTTTAGACTCTACACAGCCATCAGGATTATTGGTCCAAAGCACAGATGTGATAATGTCACTCTCTGGGTAAAAAACATACAGTGATTTCTCGTTATAGTCAAAAGTCCAGACTCTTTAGTGTGGCATTCACAACTTTTTAGAATCAGGTCTCATCCTACTGTGTGTGAGCTGATCAGTCACTTTTCCCTTCCACGTGCGAACCGTACTGCCTACTCAGCGTTTGCTAACACCTCCTAGAGAGAAGTAAGTGCCCACGCCGCCATGTTTTTGTCTAAGCTGTTTCTTTCTCCTTCTCCTGGGGAGAAGTCCTATAAGGTCCAACGAGAATATACCTTCTTTTTGTAACGTTTTCCTCATTCTCTTCCTTTTTACCTCCAGCAGAATGAACGGTTACCTTTCCTGCTTCCAGAGTGCTTTCTTTGTAACCCCTTTTGCATAACCCCTGTTGAAGTTCTTTTCAACTCGTGTTGTGGATTGTCTTTGACCGTAGGGTGACTCCTTAAGGATGGTAGTTTGCCGTCAGAGCTATCACTTATTTAGTAGAATGCCTAGCGCATAGGAAGTGCTCTGTGCATCACCTCATTTGATCTTCACAACAGCCTTCTGAGGTTGCTGTTAGCACAGCATTCCCATTTTACAAGTAAACTGAGCTGAGAAGGCCTCACAGCTGGTACGCAGCAAAACTCGAACCCCAGCCTAGATCCACCTAACTCCTAAAGTCCGTTCTCTTAACTGTTCTGCTGTGTTTCTTCCCTGCTCCAGCCCATATATCCTCTGTCCCTGCTCTCTGGCAGGTGGTCTGTACGTGCTTACTGACTGAAGGAGTGATACAAACCCCAGTTCCCACAGGAGGCTAACAGTGTGATTTCCACTGAAAGGAAGAGTGAAAGATACCAGTGTACCATTCATGAAAATAAAATGTTTAAAAGAATCTTCAAAATACAAACATACACAAAGCAATTCAATATATTGTTGATTGGGTATCAGAAATTTTAAACTTAGGGAAAAAAAGCTCCAGTTTCTAAATAATGCTCGCTTTTGTAACACAGGCCACAGCATAGTGCTGCACAACTATAGGGTGTCTTGTACTGATTTCTGGGAAACTGCTGCCCCCTTACTTCTGTCTTTATTATGAATGTTCTCAGAAGTCAAATAATCTAATTGAGCTTTTACTGGCATAATACATTGGAAAGGTAGCCATAATGTGTGTAAAGTCTTTGAGGAGATGGAGTACAGTAAATATAGGATAAATGGGGTCAGTCAGCACAGTGTGTTGCAAAGAAAAGTGCATGTTTTTTAATTCATCACAAATTGAAAATGTGCTATTAGTGCTTGTATAAATGAGTACAGTATCAACCAAAGGATTTTTGGGAGTTAAGTGTCAAATAGTAACTTTCATAACATTTAACCCTTAAAAATCTTGAGAGTGAATGTTAGTAAGTAATAGGGATTTTAGTTCATCTTTTTTGTCATCTGATTTTTCTTATAAATTCAGTAAAATCTGATGTAGATTCAACTTTTTAACTTCTCTTCTCTTTTATTTCTCTAGTGTTGTTAATAACAATACTTGTAGTGGAAGGCATTGCTGTGGCCCAAAAGACCCCAGGTAAAGTACTTAAGGTGCTAATTTACTGCATGGTCAGGACAGTGGGATGGCGTGTTAGAAAGGATTGCAACTTTTGAGTACTATTTCCGTAATCCCTCTGGGGGTTCCAGTGACCTCAGGCTTTCTGTCCACCTGTCAGCCTCGATTCATTCGGGTTCAGCTGCAGTTAACTGGAGTAAATTGTCATTGTAAAGTCTTACCCTGACACAGTTTTTAAATTGGCATAACTAATGACTCCTAGCACACTATGGATTAGGTCCAAAAATTAAATGAGATTCATGCTTTATCACTAAGCAAAAAAAAAAAAAAAAAAAAAAAAAAAAAAAAAAAACCCTTTTCCAATGTAGACAAATGAAACATTTCCATCAGTATCTTATTCAGAGCCCTACGGACCTGTTCCAGTTGTCCTTGCTTATGAAAGAGGATTAACTAGTGTGATTTATGAAACAGATTTTCATGTCAGAATTTAGTAGATTTCCTAAATAACCTGATTTATTTTTATTTTCATCAAAGTTATACATACACATGACAAAAATCAAAGCATTCTAAAGAGTTAATTAAGAAAAGTCTGTCCCCTACCCCACTTTTCCATGGAGATAACCACTCTTAGCTGACTCCTTTGGTATTAAACAACATACTGTCCTGTTACTTCTTAGTTATTTCAGATTCAGGTATTAGATAATGTTTTTCCCACCGTGAAAGATGAGAATTCAGCGCTTTCACGCTCCTACTCTTCACCCCCAGCCATACGCAAGTGTTCTTTTAACCTTCCGCCTGTAGCACCCACATCAGTATAGTAACGCCATAATTCTGGTTCTGTCTGCTCAGGATTTACATTGAATCAACCATTGTGCTTTTTCAGTATGAAACTTTGTCTCTAGGTTTAGGAAATTTTTCTTTCTTTTTTTTCTTGTTTAATTTTTTAAAATTCCCTTTTGTCCATTCTCTCTCTTCTATCTTTAAGGAATGTCTATTGTTTGGTTACCTTCTTCTTTTAATCTTTCTGTTTTCCATTTCTCTTTTTATTTTGTCTTCTCAGTAGTCTTTGTTGAGACTTCCTCAGCTTTATCCTCTAAACAAAGAATTGGGAAACATTTTCTGTGAGGGCCAGATAGTAAGCATGTAAGACCCTGCAGGCCCTTAGCCTCAGGAGCAGCTCTCCCTGCGGTGGGGCGACAGCAGCCATGGGCAGTCCACACAGTGGACATGAGCACGTTCCGGGAGACTTTATGTGCAGTAGCAGGCAGCAGGCCATACTTCGTGGACTTCTGCACTAAACTTCTTAATTTTTTCATTTCTTCTATTTTTAGAGACTTTGTTTTCTGAATATTCTTTTCCTAGAGTATGCCTTGTTCTTGTTTTATGGATCTACAGCTGGCCCTTGAACAATGCAGGGACTAGGGGTGCCGACCCGCAGGTAGTAGGAAATCCGCCTGTAACTTGACAGTCCCTTTTCATGGTTCCGCATCCTCAGGTTCAACCAGCTGCAGACCCTGTAACGTAGAAGTGGACCCTTGCAGTTCAGACTGTGTTGTTCAAGGATCAACAGTATTTTCTTTTTCTCTGAGGCAATAAAATGATAGTTTTGTTTAGTTTTTTTAAAACATAGTCCATAATCTTTGTTTCCTCAGAGTTGCTTTTTTCTGTTTATTAATCTGTTTTTCACGTTAGAGGCTTTCCTCATGTGTCTGGTGCTCCTTGAATGTGTGCTCATACTTTTGAGAGGAGTGCTCACACCTACTCATTAGCTGTCTGCAAGTGTAGATGGCCTGTTTACTGCAGCCCTGACTGTTGAGTGACCTGACATTGGGGAACCCCTGAGTTCACATCCTTGAGTCTTTTTCTTTGGGCTAATTAGATTCCCCAGAAAAGCTTAAGATTCCGTTTCCTGCTCAGAGGGTCTGCATCTGACCAAGCGTCCTTTGGGGAGCGGGGCGGGGGCAGAGACCGGAAGTGTCACTCGGCATGTTAACATTAACATTCATCTCGTCTCCCTGATTGCAGGTTGGTATTTTCACCCACAGCTGTGCCTGGTGTCCCCTAGTCCGATTACCCTGAATCACTTTCTCCAAAGAAAGAATTTTATTTTCTGATGCGGTGATAGAGCAGCAGCTATGCCTAGATCTGTGGAGTAGAGGAGGGTACTGGAAATCAGACTGATTCTAAGTAGACATTTAACTAAGCCTCATATTTTTACAAAGCCCAGTTACCCCGCCTCCTGCGCCACCTGCAGAGATACGCAGCACTGCCAGTTGTTACTGTTACACCCACCTCTTTGCAGTTGTGGGTTTATACCCTTAAAAAAATTATTGACTGTTGTTTAAGTGAACTTTGAAGAGGGGAAGAGCTAAATGCATGCATTCAGTCTTCAACCTTTAACTCAAATCCCTCTGTCATCTTTGAATCTTGTTTGACTTTGTTTTAGACTAAATACAAAGGTACCACTCCAAAGGTAAACTCCTGGGATCCTCTCATTTTTATGTCAGAACTGAATTTTGTAGAGTTTTACTGATTTGTCAGATTCTCCCACATGGTTTTGCCCTTGTAAAATCTAAGCACTTTATTTCCCTGCTCTCTTAACTTGGCACACTTGTCCTGTAGCAGCATATTCACAGCACACAGTCTTACCTTTCTTTCACTTCTGTTTTCAGTGTGTTCTAAATTTGGCAGTGGTTCTTAAAAATTATGTATGTGTGTGTATAACAGAGCAGGCAGTTATTTGGGGAAGTTGTAGGGGAAAGAGAAGAATACTATTCTCTTTTGCTATGTTTAATGTTTTAATTTAAATGCTATTTTTCTCTAAGATGGACAAAATATTGGAATGAAGCACATTCCTGCAACCCAGTGTGGCATTTGGGTTCGAACCAGCAATGGAGGTCATTTCGCTTCACCAAATTATCCTGACTCATATCCACCAAACAAGGAATGTATCTACATTTTGGAAGGTATATTTGACCAATTTCTATCTTTCATTGGATGAATTTTTACTTTATTGTAAAGCTAAATGCATTGGTAAAATGCCCTATTTAAACCAATTTGGGCAAAATTTAAATACGTATTTTAATTACATTCTAGTCATTGTAAATATTTCTTAATACTGAATGTATTAACAAAATAATAGTTGAAATTTTATAGGAATTTTGAATCCTCTAAAATATAATTCAACTGAATGCATCACTCTATATGAAAAATTTCTCTGATAAGAAACTTACACTTACTGGCATCTCTTATGCAAATTTATGTCCATAGTTACATTATTTGTTTCTTTTATCTGTTTTTCTGTTTATCGTGGTACATTGTATCTTATAAAATAAGCATTAGCTTCTCAACTCTAATTTTAATTAAGTACATTTAGTTAATTTAATAAACAGCATATGCCAAAGGGAAAGACTCCTATAGTTCTACAGAGTAGCATTATTACTATTAATATACAATTGAGTATTTATCATGAATTGTATATACAGCTGTTTGCATTATGATCCTCATCTATGAAACAGTAACAGAGCAGTTGTTGTGTTTTTCTCAGTTGTGTCAGGACATTTTTACTTTTTCTTGTTCGTGTTGCCCTAATTTGCTTACTTTTATTTTCTAGCTGCTCCACGTCAAAGAATAGAGTTGACCTTTGATGAACATTATTATATAGAACCATCATTTGAATGTCGGTTTGATCACTTGGAAGTTCGAGATGGGCCATTTGGTTTCTCTCCACTTATAGATCGTTACTGTGGTGTGAAAAGTCCCCCATTGATTAGATCAACAGGTAGATTCATGTGGATTAAGTTTAGTTCTGATGAAGAACTCGAAGGACTGGGATTTCGAGCAAAATACTCATTTATTCCAGGTAATGAAGTTTTTGTTTCAGTGGGTAGGTCTCATTCTGGTTTTAGATTCTTAAGGCTGGAAAAGAGATAATTCAGTTGCGTTAATCAAATCAAGACTTTAAAGGAATTAGCAAAGTCAAAGGGAAATCAGTTCATGAATAAATAAAACCTTAACAAAAATTGGAACTAGAACTGTATTACTTGCATTTTGAAGCATGTCATATATGGTATCACATTTCTTAGATTTTTTTTAAGTTTTATACCATATATCAAGGCCAAAAACATCAAAATAAGTATATTAAAGAAAATAAATCAGGGAATGGGTATAGCTCAGTGGTAGAGTGCATGTTTAGCATGCATGAGGTCCTGGGTTCAATCCCTAGTACCTCCATTAAATAAATATATACATACAACAAATTGTGTTATTTTCATAATCTCTACCAAAAATTATTTTGGTAGGTTTATTTTTCCCTTGGAAGGACTGAACCATTCATTTGAATACATGGCCTCTAGAAAATACTGAGCAATAGAAAGAATACCATTCTGCACTTGGAGGCAAAAGATCTGGGTTTGAATCCTTTCTCTGCCACCTACTAGCTGTAAGATTGAATATTAAGCACAGAGTTGTGCTTGAGAGTTGCTGTTGGTAAGATGGTAATGCCTTCCTGAGACTGCCATAACTTAATTACCACAAATGTAGCAGCTGAAGACAACAGAAATTTATTCTCTAAGAGGTCTGGAGGCCAGAGTCCAAAATCCAGCAGGGTCACGTTCCTTCTGGGCACTCTGGGGGAGAATCCATCCCGAGCCTCTCCCAGTTTCTGGTGGCTGATGCCGCTTTCCTGGGCTTTTGGCCTCATCACCCCAGTCTCTGCCTCCATCTTCACATCACCCTCTCTTCTCAAAGTCCAGGACACTCTACCTATCATACCATCCCCACAGTACATGAGAACACTTTGAGAACTGTAAAGCCCTGGCCACTGTAAAAGTATGCACATCCTAACGTGGAAACACAGAGGTACACAAGTTAATTTCTCCTGTCTTCAGAGAGCTTACAGACTAACAAGATGAAAAAGTAACTTTGTGTAACAATTATATAATCATTTTGCTATTATTTATGTTTTCATACAAGAATTTTTTATAAAAAAATTAAAACATATCTCAATGAAAAAAAAATATCCATAATCTTACCACCCTGTATTTAAAAAAGCAGTATTAACAATTTGGTGTGTATCCCTTCAGGTGTTTTTCTATATATTTTATTTATTTTGTTTGTTTTCTGTAACTGAGATCATGTTATTCATGCCACTGTATTATCTGCTTTTTTGCCTGAACAAAACAGACAACTTCTTTTCCTGTTAGTAAATGTGGAAATTTTTAAGTGTCACTTCAGTATTTATGTTCTCAGGGCCAAAATGATAAAATTTTAAAAAGTAAAATTTATCTAATAAACTTTATTTTTTAGAAGAGTCTTAGGTTTACAGCAAAACTGAGCAGAAAGTAGAGTTACCAAATGCCTCCTGCTCCCCGCCACACACAGCTACCTCTAAAATCCAAAATCAATATCCCACACCAGGGGTAGATTTGTTGCAACTGATGAGTCTACACTGACACAACATTATCACCTGAAATCCATAGTTTACATTAGGGTTCACTCTTGTTGGTGTCCTTCTTGTGTGTCTGGACAAATGTATAATGACATATGTTCACCAATACAGCAGCATACAGAGTATTTGCACTGCTCTAAAAATCCTGTGTGCTCCACTTGTTCATCCGTCCCACCCCAACACTGGCAACCACAGATCCTTTTTACTGTCTCCATAGTTGTGCCTTTTCCAGAATGTCATAGAGTTGGAATCATACAGTATGTAGCCTTTTCAGACTGGCTTCTTGCACTTAATAATATGCATTTTAGTTTCCTCCATGTTTTTTCATGGCTTAATACCTTATTTCTTTTTAATACTAAATAATATTTCATCCTATGGATGTACCATAATTTGTTTATCCATTCTATTGAAGGGTATCTTGGCTGCTTCAGAGTTTTAGCAACTACAGATAAACCTGCTGTAGACATCCATACGCAGGTTTTTGTATGGACAAGTTTTTAACTCAATTCGGCTAAGTACCGTGGAGTGCAATTGCTAGATCATATTAAAATTCATCTTTAATTTTTGCTTGGTAGATAGTGGTGATGGTTGCACAACATTGTGAATGTGCTTAATGCCACTGAATTGTACACTTAAAGTGGATAAAAGGGTAAATATGTGTTTTACTACAATAAAAATAAATTTATAAAAAATAAATTAAAAAAATACAAACAGGTGTCTAAAAAAACTTAATTTGAAAGTTCAGGTAGGAGATATGTATATCAAACTGACATAATTTAAAACTTGCTAGTCTAAAAGTTCTCAGAATCTCCAATTAGCCTGAAAAACCTATTTTATGTGTTTATTATATGTAACTGATTGCTCAGTTCTTGTTAAAATTGTTTTAATGCCAGGTACTGTTAGCATGGTTATCGAAGTACATATTGAAAAAAAGTAGGGGGAAACCTTTTTAGCTTAATTTAGAATACATTGCAGAAACTGATCTTTTTTAACTTAATAAACTAAACCCAACCTTGCTAAGTAGAAGGGGGCAACGACACTTTAGCAATTTTGCAGAGAAATGTCAAAGAGAAATCTAAATCTTAAACAGCATTAGAGTGAAAAGGCATAGGAACTGTCTGGCAGATGAATCAAAATTTCTTCATATGTAAGCAAGAATTCTAAGATATTGTCATTATTGCACTAGTATTTCCAGAATTATCCCAGTTACTTCCAGGAAGTAGCAATCCATTAAGAGCCTCTGCCTCAACAAATATCACCAGTAGCTTAGAGAATTTCTTATATTTAAAAAATACTAATTTCTCAGCATTGTTAGTAGGCTTCTTTCAGATTTGCAAATCCCTAAACAAAATTTGTTTTATAAATATGACTTTAAGTAACTAGACATAGCCATAATTTAGCTAATTAGGCATTGCCTATTTGTTTTTGTTTTTTTTCTTTTAGTGGTAAAATTGTGGCATCTTTGCCCACATTATAAAGGCAGCATGATAGAGGAAGAAAAATTGTCTGGAGAATTGGAATCTAGTCCTGACTTTGCCATTGTATGATCTAAAAAAGTCATAATCTCTCTGATTTAATTTCCTCATCCATAAAATGGAATATTACATCATCTTCCTGATGTTATTATCGTTAGCATAATATTAAAGATAATGTATGTAGAAACTCTGAAGTACTAAAAAATGCAAATGTAAGGTAATATAGTCTAGAAATCCTAAGCATTTATTATAATTTGTCTATATTTTTAGCCATAAGTCATAGAAAGTTGCTCTCATGATACATAAAACTAATAGAAGAAAAAGAGCTGTTTTCTTCTTTTATAATTAAAGTTGACTAATTCTGTTTTTTAATATTTTTAAAAACATTCAAATAATTAAGAACATTGTTTTTGATGTCCATTTTTTCTTTCTTTTCAATTTGCAAAAATCTGACTCATACTTAAGATTTTGTAATGTCTTTTTGATACTAAAATGTCAGTTACTTCAGTTAATTGATTTAGTTCATAAAAATCAAACACCTGGCCAATTTAATTAAATCAGTTATTTTGATATGGACTATTGGTTCTGAATCTTCTATGAACTACTTCACAGGGCAGAATACCCTCTGTACCATCTAGTCATCTTTCTTTTTCCTGCCATTGTGGAAAAACAGCTCACTAGTTACTGTGTGTGCGTGTGGTGTATTATACATAACATAAAAATCACCATTTTAACACTTTTAAGTGTATAAGTCAGTTGCATTAAGGACACTTACAGTGTTGTGTCACCACTATCCATTTCCAGAACTTTTTAGTCATCCCAAGCTGAAACTCTGTCCCCATGAAACAACACTTAATGCCCCATTCCCCACTCCCTATAGCCCCTGAATCTAGTCTCTATGAATTTGACTAATCAAGGCACCTCAATAAATGGAATCATGCAGCATTTGTTCCTAAGTGTCTGGCTTATTTTACTTAACACAGCATTTCAAGGTTCATCCATGTTGTAGCATGTGTCAGAATTTCATTCCTTTTTATGGCTGAATAATATTCCATTACATTATATACACTACATTTTGTTCATTCATCCATCAATGGACTGGCTACTGCTATTGATGTAGGGTGGTGAGTTTTCAGGTAGCATAAATAAGTTACTAATTCATAATGAGATCAAAAGTATAAACAGTATCATTTTAAAAACATCAGTCCTATAAGGGAGCACCTGAATATGCTCATGAATTACCAGTGGTCTACAGTGTACACCAATGAAAGCTTTCTCTTGCTTTGCTATTAAATGTAGCATTAGACATAGTTAAGGCATTAAGCCTTAAAGTAACTAAAATATCTCCATGCCAATGACTTTCTTCTTTTCTCTGTTACAGATCCAGATTTTACTTACCTAGGAGGTATTTTAAATCCCATCCCAGGTTTAGTATATTACCTCTTTTTCCTCATGGCATCTTTGGATCAATCTTACATTCCTTTGAACATCATTCATCTGTTCTTTCTAGATTGCCAGTTCGAGCTGTCAGGAGCTGATGGAATAGTGCGTTCTAGTCAGGTAGAACAAGAAGAAAAAACGAAACCTGGTCAAGCAGTTGACTGCATATGGACGATTAAAGCTACCCCAAAAGCTAAGGTATTATTATGTATGGAGTCACTTCATAGAAGAATAAGATGTGATTTGTATAATGTATTATTTTGGTTCATGTTACTTACTGATTATTTAAACTGACACTACAACTTTTCAAAAATTAATTTGAGTCACATTATTAAGCATCTCCTAAGACCTCAGCATTGTTACAAAATATAAATTTCAGGAATATCCGACATGCGTTAAGATTGTTATTTTAAGAATTTTACGATTTTTTAAATTTGCATATTCCTAACTGGAGAGTGCCAGTGTTGATCAGTGTGATCACAGATTCATATAAAACTTGAGGAGGAGGTAAAATAGGCCGTAAGAGGTTAAAATGTCTTCTCAAAGGTCTCTGAGTTGGTCATAGCAGTGTCAGAGTCAGAACATGAATACATTGAGTCTTAGTTCTGTGTTCTTACCATGCTGTCCTCTGCTAATCATGTAGAGTTTTTTGTTGGAAAGTACCACAGGGAAGGATGTTTTTAAATAACTCTGACAGATTGAGACTGGTTGCTAACAACTTTTGCTTTTTGCTTTTAATTTGTACTTCTAGGAATAGTAACAGTTAAAATTATATTTGTTGTGTGTATATATATATATATAAGTAAAAAGAGAAAAGAGTAAGAGTAGAAGAAACCTTTAAAGAATTATAAAAACCAGATTGAGAGTTACTGGTAATATGATAGGTTAGATAACCTGAAAACTTGCCTATTACAAACACCTGGAAACATTGGATAAAATATGACAGGTATCCTTTTAAAAGCATAGATAAGCTCCAAAAAAAAGAAGGTAATTCTTCTGAACTAGAAGTGAAAAGAGAGAACTATGAACTGGGGCAATAAAATAAAGACAGAAATTGATGGTACAAATACTCCTTGCTGGTTTCAGTAACCTGTGACTCCTCAGGAGTAGATGTGCCGGGACCTTGGTATTAATACCCGCACTGAGACAGGAAAAGAAGGTCCAGGGTTCATGTTGCCTTTGTGAGATCCCTCACGTAAAGCTGGAACCCTGAAAAGGAGATGATTGCCATGAATTGGTAGATTAGAAAAAATCACCCACTAGCACAAATTGATGACAGAGAAGCTTTTCTTCGTGGGCTCAGCCTCAGGATGGGAGCAAGGCTGAGCTGTCTCCTAACATTTTACACCTAGGAGCCTATCTTTATATTAGAGTTTTGGATGTGAATTTACATTCCATGCTCTATGAGGAACCACTTAGCCCAACAATCAACAAAATGATCCTGGGTTTATAAAACCTTCTGAGACACCTGGGAAAAATAAATGCAAAATAACCATGGAGGCTGTAGAATTGTCATGGATGAAACACTGCTGAAGGTAACTCACAACCCAGCATTGTGAACAACCCATCACAAGTGAGTCAGCTGGTGTAACAGCAAGAAGCTTCTCAGATGCTCGAGAACTGAAGTGTGTTAAATATCCTACAAGAAGGAATCAAAAAGATGAGAAAGAAAAATGACCAAGTACACTTTAAATGTAACCGAACAGAACTTCCTCAAGTAAAAAGTATAGTGTTGAAAGATAGATTTGAGAAAAGTACCCAGAAAGTAGCTTGAGGGTGAGGGAAAGTGGCAGTTTATTAAGAAAATTTTCGAGAATTGACAAATTTGTCAAAAAGTGTTGACAATACATGTAGTGACTCTGAAAGCCAAGGGGAAAAAACTGTTTTAATTGACACTCAGTTACATGGGACACCACACAACAAAAATATCTTTAAAACAACTGAAAAGAAAAGAGAGATTGCCTATGAAGAATAACATCAGAATCATCAATAGCAAAATAGAAGCCAGAAAACAGTAATGTCTTCGAAGTACTAAGCAAAAATATTAACTGGCAATCTAAAATTCAAAAATTCCATATCCAACTAAACCATCATTCAAGAATGAGGATAAAATTAAGGTATTTCTGGGCAAAAATAATAAATGGACCGAATACTGAAGTTAAAATCCAAATATATCCTGTTTTTGGTTAACTACAGGACATTTTGAAAATATAAAAACAAAAGAAATACCAAACAGCAAAAGAGAGCTGACATAACTGTTGAAATAGACATCATGATGGTCACTAATTCACAAGGAAGATGCAGTTTTAAATTTTATGTATTAATGTAGCCTCAAAATGTACAAAACATGAATTGACAACTGCTGGGGGAATTGACAAATCCACAATTATAATATGTATTTTTTTAACCTCTTGGTAATTAATCAAGCATACAAAAAAATTAACAAAGCTTAGAAGGTTTAAACAACACAGTATGCCTAATGGGACCTGGTATCTTTTCTTGTAACATCCAGAGAATGTACATTCTCTACAAGCATGCATGAAACATTTATATGAAAACTGATCCAGACGCTGGATGAAGAAAGAGTCTGATAGACATACCAGAGCTTGGTATCAAGCAGAGCATCCTCTGACAAAAATGCAATTAAATGGGAGCCAGCAACCAAAAGATAACTTTAAAACCCCAAACATTTGGAAATTTAATATACCATTTAGTAGTTCATAGGTCACAGAAGAAATCAGGATGGAGATTTGAACACATTCAAAATGTAGCAATAATGAAAATACTACATATCGAAACTTGTGGGTTGCCCCTAAAAGTACGTCAAGGGAATTTATGACCATAATTGCTTCCTTTAGAAGAAGAAAAGGCTTTAAATTTAATGAGCTAAGATTCAACTGAAGTTTTAAAAGAATGACAAAAAGGAATCCAAAGTAAAGGTGATAATAAAAGAACAGAAATAAATGAAATTAAAAATTTACAAGAAGAAAAAAAACAACAAAACCAAAAGCTGACCCTTTGTAAAAAATAAATAGGTAGATAGATAGGTAGCTAGCTAGCTAGCTAGCAGTAGGCATGCCTCTGGCAAGATTGATCTAGAAAAAAAGAAATAATATCAGAAGTGAAAAAGGTCATAAGTTAACCGCAGATGAGATTTAAAACTATTATAAAACAAACTATGAAGAACTCCTGAAGAAAAAGAAAAAAAATTGAATATTTATTGAATAAATAAATTACAAAGGGAAGAAGAAAACCAGACTTTTTAGTGATGGCTGTTCTGACAGGTTTGAGGTGTACCTCATTGTGGTTTTGATCTGCATTTCTCTGATGATTAATGATGTTCAGCATCTTATCATATGCCTGCTGGCTGTCTGTGTGTCTTCTTTGGAGAAACATCTGTTGAGTCTTCTGCCCATTTTTGGATTGGGTTTTTTGGTTTTTTGTTGTTGAGTTGTATAAGCTGTTTACATATTTCAGAAACTAAGCCCTTGTCAGTTGCATCATTTGCAAATATTTTCTCCCAGTCAGTAGGTTGTCTTTTCGTTTTGTTTATGCTTTCCTTTGCTTGCAAAAGCTTGTAAGTTTGATTAAGTCCCCTTTGTTTACTTTTGCTTTTATTTTTATTGCCTTGGGAGACTGACCTAAGAAAACGTTGCTACAATTACATCAGAGAATGTTTTGCCTGTGTTCTCTTCTAGGAGTTTTATAGTGCCAGGTCTTATGTTTAGGTCAAAAGGAGACACTTGGTAATTGACACTACAACAATTTACTGTTGATATGAGATCTCTGTCTTACAGTTGACAAAAAATGCATTCTTAAATGTTAGAACTAAAACTTAGAAGAAAATATAGGAGTATATTTCTATAAACATTGGTCAGGAAACAGTTTAGTAAAAACAAAGAAGAGACAAAGTACAAGCCATAAAGATAAAATTCATCGTTTACTACATTAAAATAAACTTGACTTCCAGAACCAGCCAAGATGGAGTAAGCCCACTACAGCTCATTTCTCTTAACTTATTATAGCTGAAAACTCTGGATAGAATTAAGAAAGCAACTACATGAGGATTCTGAAAAGTAACCATTAGAAGGTAGGTTTGGAGAGAAGTCAGAACTTGAATAATGACTCCGAGAGGGTCACAGGGTTTTTTTTTTCCTTCTCTTTTATCTCTTGGACTATTTCATGGAACTGATAACAGGAACTCAGAGAAAGCACTCTAGCCAGAAGGCGGGGAAAGGGGCCATTACAAACCCGAAGAGGGAATCCCTGGGTTGTTTGTTTTCCCCTCTTACCAGCTCCGCCCATGGTGAGCATCAGTCGCAACAGCTACAGCAACTGAAACCCTCAGAGAAACCCCATCTCCTTAACCAGTACAGCTTGGAAAAGGATGTGGTGATGTCTGGAGAGTATGGAGGGAACCCCCATTTTTTTTTCTCTACACTGTTAGTTACTCAGAACCCCTAACAGGTTAGGTTGCCTGATAAAACAAACAACAAAATTCAACATTTTCCATGAATTTTTAACAGGGTCCCGCATGTCAGTGTTATATTCAAAATGTTCAAGATATAGTTTAAAAATTACTCAGATGTAGAGAAACAGGGAAACAAATTATAATTCTGAAAGGAGAATGCGGTCAACAGATCCTGGTCCTAATAGGACTCAGATGTTGGAATTATCAAAGATTTTAAAGCAACAGTATAACCATGTTCCATGAGGTAAAGGTAAACACTCTGAAAATGAGTGGAAAGATAGATCTTAGCCAAATAATAGAAACTATAAAAAAAGAACCAAGTGAAAATTTTAGAACTAAAAATGAAAAATGTGTCTTAAACTTAAAACAAAACAAGACAAAAACTTCACTGTGTGGCCTAATAGGAGAATGGAGATCTTAAAGTCTTATCAACTTGAAGATACCGGTAGAAACTATCTAACTTGAAGTAATGAGAAAAAAGAAAACAAATTATAGTAGAGCCTCAGGGACCTGTGGGCCAATTTCAAAAGACCTAAAATTCATATCACTTAAATTCCAGATGGAGAAGAGGAAGAGATTGTTACAGAAAAAATAACTCAAAGAAATAATTGCCTAAAAATGCCCCAAATTTGGTGAAAGACATAAATTTACAGATTCAAGAAGCTTGGCAAACACCAAATAGGATCAAAACAAACAAAAAACAAAGCCTACAAGTATCAAATCAAACTCCTTGAAACCAAAGATTGAAAGCTTTGAGATCTGATAGAGAAAAATGATGCATTTCGTATAAGGGAACAATCTGAATAACTGTGGATTTCTCCTCAGAAGTCATCAAAGCATAGTACATCAGATCTTTAACTGCTGAAAAAAAGAACTGTGAACTTCAGAATTTTATATCCAGCAAAAATATTCTTGCAGGAGTGAGGGCAAAATAACTACATGTTGTAATGAAGACTTTCATTCCCTGCAGACCTGCTATAGAAGAAATGCTAAAGGAAGTTCTTTAGATAAAGGAGAAATGGTACTAGAAAGACTCTTGGACTTTTATGAATGAAAGGAAACAGAAATGGTAAATATCTGGATAAATATAAACCATTTACCAGCATCAGGAACAAAAGTGAGGATATCACTTTAGACCCTCCAATGCTAAAAATAATAATAATAAAATGCAGTGAAAAGTCATGAGTGAAAAATCAGATGACTTAGATGAAATGGACAGATTCCTTAAAAGCCACAAACTGCTCAAATACAGCAAAGAAGAAGTATGTAATCTAATGGCCATATATTTATGAAATAAATTAAATTAATAGTTAAAAACCTCCTTACATAGAAAGCTCCAGGCCTAGATGGATACAGTGACAAATTATACCAAACATTTAAAGAAGAAATAATACTAATTCTTCACAATAATACCAGTTCTTCACCCTGATACCACCAAAGATCAGTATTCCCCTGTGATATTTTGCTTTCTAATAAAAAATATATATTTGCTCTTCATTCTCATTTCTAGCACAGAGTTCACAAAACCCTTGGAATTTCCTAAGCACGAGCAATGAGAGCATCTTTTAATATTTGTCCTCAGTTCCTGGAAATGTTTCAGAGCGATAAAGTTGAAATGGACGTTTTGTTTTTCATAACAAGCCCCTTTCAACCACAACTGAATTTATGTTAATGAGAACTTCTGGAAGTCCCCTAAAAATAGGCACTGGTTACCAGGGGAACCAACAAATAGAGAATTGGATCTTTCAGTCTCACCCCCTGATTTCTGGGAATAGGAGAGGGACTGGAGGTTGGATGAATCTCTGATAGACATTGATTTAGTTTGTTATGCCAATGCAACAGAACCTCCATAAAATCAGAGGTGGTTCAGGGAGCTTCCAGGTTGGGGAGCAAGAATGCTTCTACAGGCCGTTGTGCCAGGCCTGAAACTCTGTTGGGACAGAAGCTCCTTTGTTCTGCACCTCACCCTGTATATCTCCGTCTGGCTGTTGACTCGTATCCTTTAATATCTTTTGTAGTGACTGGTAAACTGGCTTCCTGAGTCCTGTAAGTCACTCTAGAAAATTAATGGAACCCAAAGAAGGGACTGTAGGAACCTCAGATTTATAGCCAGTCAAGTCAGAAGCAGAGGTGACAGCCTGAACTTGTGATTGGCATCTAAAGTGGAGGCCAGTCTCCTGGGACTGAGCCCTCAACCTTTGGAATCTGATGCTGCCTTTGGGTTAGTGGTGTCAGAATTAGACTGAATTGTAGGACACCCAGCTGATGTTTGAGAATTCTTGGTAGTGTAGGGTGGGGGGACCTCCACATGTTGTAATTGGTATCATTATCGTTACTTCAGAAAATAGACGCAAAAATCCTCAACAAAGTATTAGTCTAATCCAGCAATGTACACTTGCATAATCACAGCCAAGGGTGGTTTATCCTAGGAATGCAAGGCTGGTTCAACATTTGAAAAATCAGTGTAGTTATATAAAAAAGAATAAAGAAGAAAAACCATATGATTACCTCAATTTAAGAAAATCAACACACCGTTCATGATAAAAATATCAGAAAAGTAAAATAGAGTGGAACTTTTGTAACCTGATAAAGAGTGTCTGCCAAAACCTATAGCTGACATGGCACTTAATGGTAAAAAACCTGAATGTATTCCCCTCAAAATCAGCAGCAGGGTAACTCCGACTTAACACCATACTGGAAGTTGTATACAGAGCAAAATGGCATACAGATTGAAAACTGTTTTTGCAGATTACATGATTATCTATGTTAAAAAAAAAATTACATAAAATACACCCTCAAAATAGCTCTTGGAACAAATAAATCGGTTTGGCAAGGTTGCAGGATAAAATATCAATAGACAAATAGCAATTATATTTTTATATATACAGTTGACCCTTGAATAGCATGAGTTTGAACTGTACAGGTCCACTTTTACACAGATTTTTTTAAGGGTAAGTATATAATACTACACCATCCATGGTTGATATGGAGGGCCAACTGTAAAGTTACCTGTGGATTTTTGACTGTGGAGGGTCAGCACCCCTAACTTCCGTGTTATTCAAGGGTCAACTACAGTAGCTGGTTCAACATTTGTAGACTTGAAGAATGAACAGTTGGAGTTCAAAATTAAGAAAGCAGCAGTACCATTTAAAATAGCACTCCTCCTCCCCGCCTCAAAAATACATACAGCATCTGTAAACTGAAAACTTGCAGAACCCTGATGAAAAAATTCAAAGAAGACGTAGATAAATGGAGATGTACACTGTGTGTACCTGTGGATGGACTCAATAATGTTAACGTGTCAGTTCTTCGGAAATTGACCTATATAGACAAACACAGTTCAAATTAAAACCCAGCTTTATTTTTGTAAATATTGACAAGCTGTTTCTAGAATATAATGAAAAGGCAAAGAATTATAAGTAAAAAAATTTTGAAAAAGAACAAAGGTGGATGACTCACTACCTGATTTCAGGACTTTAAATCTTTAGTAAGCAAGACAGTGTGGTACTGACAAAAGGACTAACACAGAAATCAATGGAATGGAATAGAGCCCAGAAACAGATTCATACCAATATAGCTAATTGATTTTTTTTTTTTACAGAGATACAAAGGCAAATCAATGGAGAAAGGATAGTCTAGTCTTCAACAAATGGTGCTGGAACAATTTGACTATGTCAAAAAGACAAAAACAGCCTTGATCTATATCCGATATCCTATACAATAAAATTAACTCAAACTATATCATAGACATTTATAATAAAGCTTTTAGAAGAAAACATAGGAGAAAATCTCTTTGACTTTGGGTTAGGGAAAGAGTTCTTAGGTATCACATCAAAGAAGATTCTATTAAAAAAAAAGTTGTAAATTGAACTTCATTAAAATTAAAACTTTTTCTCTGTAAATGACACTGTTGAGTGAAAAGAAAAGGCACTAGGAGAAAATACTTACGAAACACTTACCAAAAGTTTTCTTTAACCCAGAACTCAAAACTCAACAACAAGGAAACTGCCCAACTTAAAAATGTGCAGAAGATTTGAACAGACACCTCACCAAAGAAGATTCAGTCATTACAAAAATGCAAATTAAAACCACAATGGAATAGCCCTATACCTCTATTAAAATAACTATAATTTTTGGTATCTGACAATACCAGATGCTGGGAACTGTATAGAGCAACTGAAAATCTGTTAACACTCGTGATGGGAATGCAAAATGATATAGCTGTCTTGCAAAACAGCTTGGTGGTTTCCTGTACAGATACCATGTGATTTAGCAGCCTCCTGGCTGGGTACACAGTAGAAGTAAAAACATGTTTACACAAAACAAACCTGAGTGTGAATCTTCATGGTAACTTCATCCATAATAACCAAAAACTGGGAAAAGTCCAAGTGTTTTCCAGTTGTTGAAAGAATAAACTCTGGTACATCTATGTAGTGAAATCTATTCAGCAGTACAAAGAGATGAACTGCTGGGACAGACAGTAGCAGAAGAGTCTCAAGTGTGTTGTGCTAACTGAAAGACTCCAGACGCAGAATACTGTGTGATTGTGTTTCTGTGAAATTGTGGGAAAGGTGAAGCTGCAGGACAGCAAGAGAGCACCATGGCAGGGATCTAGACTGGAGATGGATTCAGACTGCCGAGGAGCTTCAGGAGAGAATTTTGGGGGGCGATGGGACTCTTCTTGATTATGGTGGCTGTCGCGTGACTCCGTGCGTTTGTCAGAGAATTTTATTATGTATTACTTGAGATGAGATTGAATGTCTTGGTATGCTCAAATGTCAGCAAGGATTGAGTAATGGAAATGCTCTTAACTTGCTTTAGAAGAATAAATAGCTTTAGCCACTTTTGTAAGCGATTTGGCATGCTCTGGTAAAGCTGAAAATGGCCACAACCTGCAGCACAGCAACCACGCTTCTAGATATACACCCAGATACTCATCACACAAGAGCGTAATGAGAGTACAAGGGTGTTTGCAGCAGTATTTAACATTTTAAAAAGTAGACAAGGATAACTGGATAGAGATTTATTTCTACAGTAGATACAAGATTTTTAAATGTACAAAACAATACCATGCATTTTATAGATACAGAAATTTAAAAATCTAAAAATGCATGGGAATTATAAAAATCATGCTCAGAATAGGGTATGTAGGAGAGACAGTGGGAACATAGGAGACTTTAGCTGTGCAAGTGACCCTTGAACAGCGCGGGGGCAGGGCCACCGACCCACTCACAGTTGAAACTCTGAGTATAACTTTACAGTCGGCCCTCTGTATCCGAGGTTCTGCACTCACAACCAGCTTCAGATGGTGTGTATTTATTGAAAAAAATCCACATAAGTGGACTTGTACCGTTCGAAACTATGTTGTTCAAAGATTAGTTGTACACAGGTTGGAACTATGCAGGTCCACTTATATGCAGATTTTTTTCAATGAACATTGTAGTACTGCAGGATCCACAGTTGGTTGAATCTGTGGGTGCAGAACTATGGATACGAAGGAACCACAGATACAGGGAGGCCAACTATGGGACTTGAGGATCTGCAGATTTTGGCATCCAGAGCAGGTCCTTCCTGGAACCAATTCCCCATGGATACTAAGGGATGACTGTACAGAGTTTTGTTTTTGTTTTTTTTTTTCAATTTGATAATATTTTTAATAATTAAATATTTAAATGTGTAAGTGAAATTAACACTTTAGGTCTTGCTCCTTTTTGAAATACTTCATGAAGAAATGATTCTACAAATCTTTTTTATAATTTTAGGAGTATTATTTAGAATGTTGAATATTGGAGAATGTTTTAATAAAAGTAAGTTTTTTTTTTTAGAGTTAACATAAAAAATACTGTACACAGTTGACATAGGAATTGGATCAAATTTTTGAAACTGTTTTAAACGAAAAGAGTGAACAGATGGTTTTGTTTAAGAAATTTAAAAGAAAAATGTTAAAGACCACCATAATCCTTGAATATTCAAAATGGGGTAAACTAGTTAATAGGTGATGTTCAAGAAAAATTAACTTATGTATACAGAAGAGGTCACTGGTGTTTGAGTATATAAGTAGTGTTTTAGTTTGTTGTTATCAGTGGCCTTTCCATAAAAATAACAGCTGTCTGAGGATTTCATTGCATTTCTGTTGGGGTCTTCGGGGGCTCCAGTAAATAGCATCCTTTTCCCCACTAGAGTCATGAACCAATTGAGAATGTGGAGATTGAAAATAGCCCCTTTATTACAGCAAAAGCTGGGGAAGGAGCTTAGAGAGTCAGATTGGATGTGCTAATTCCCTACACACTAGTTCCACCTCCCACCTGGGTCTAGACTGAACCATCCCATCCAAGGGAAGTGCTTCTGCAGAAGAGACCCATTTACCCGGGTCACTGTTTCTTACTCACTGGTCCAGGGAAAGACGGAAGGAAAAAGAGATTGTGTTCCTCCCCATCTAGATAAGTCGCTCCACCTCCTGGGGAGGGTATAAGAGAGCTGCGAGGCCAGGAGTGTTCTGTAAAAGACCTCATCTTCTGCGATCTGGGGGAGAGAAGAGCAGTTGGCGCTCCCCTCCACCCATTTCAGTTTGTCGGCTTCATGTTAGAAATGCTTTCTGAACTAAACTATTAACTTCAATATTTAACTATATTCACAATAGAAAAGAATTTCATTCTTGTCATATGATTTACCTTACAACTTTGCCTTAAAGTGTAACCTTAAAAAGTTACATCTCTAAAGAGCAGTTACTGTGGTCTTGTAAAAGTACTGTTTCTTTCAATTAAAAAATAAAGCAGAGTAAATACTTCAGACTTCTCATTTTCCTGATGATTAGCTCTACCAAAACTAGGTTTTATAAACCGAGTCACTTTTTCATTAATTGCCCAGAGCAAGAATTATACTGGATATAATTAGCATATGATCCTCTCATTGGAAGACCTTACAATCTAATGGAGAAGACAGATCATTACAGTATTAGTGATACTCACTACCAGAGAACCATGGGCAGAATGTTTTGGTTATATAAATGATGGAGAAATTAATGAGAACAGATGGTATATTTAAGCAAACATATTGCTTCTATATTAAAGTACATTTATGGAGATTTTGTTAAGTTTTGAAATGGAAATCCATTACCAGTAATTTTCCACTATTCTCATTAAAGTGGCAAACTGGTCATTTCAAATAAGCCTAAATTACTATGTCAAATATAGCTCTTTGAGCTATATTTTTTGGTTGTTTACTCTTGGTTTTATGCCATCAAGGTATTTTAGGAGGGAAAATATCCGACCTTAACATTTTTTTTTATGGGTGTGGCGTCATCCTTCTACCGCAGAGATTAACAGCTAGCAAGTGAATACTCATTAGGTATCTTCAGTGGTGATCAAAGAAAATCTTTATTCTTCATTCACTGAAATTTTATTTTAATCGTAGAGTCACATATGAGCAACTAGAGCCAAAAGAATGAAACCGGGTGTGAGAGTGTATGTGTGTGTGTGCCTGTGCACATGGAAGGCACCCAGGGAATGGGAAGAACACACACTTTCAGGGTAATACCAACCTAGCTTCAAATCCTCGCCCTCAGTAACCTTGGGCAAGTTCCTTAATCCTGCTGAGCCTTAATTTCCTCCCTGTCTATAAAGAATAATACTTGCTTCATTCTGTTCTTTTAGAGATTATGCTCAAAGTCTTTCTAAGCCCACAACCTGAAGATTAATGTTCATGGTCTTTCTGAGCCTACAATCTAAAGGAAATCTTCCAATAAGGATGGGCCAAGCATACTTTAAGAATAACTTAGTGCCAGGTGGCAAGCTGCCTATAAAATTTGAAGGCAGAGGATACTAAACAAAATAAAACACTAATTGTGTTTATTTTGATACTCCAGTTTAAATCTTTCTGACTGAAAATGTAGAAATTGTTATTTATGGAATAAAATCTTAAAACCACTTCAGTATGCAATGGTAAGATAGCAGGTAAATAAATGACAAGAGGGGGAGAGTATAGCTCAGTGGTAGAGAGCATGCCTGGCATGCATGAGGTCCTGGGCTCAATCCCCAGTACCTGCATCAAAAAAATAAGTAAACCTAATTACTCCCCTCTACAAAAAAAGAAAAAAAATTAAATATAAATAAAAAAAATAGATAAATAAATAAATAAATAACATCCCGGAAATTATTGCAGCTATGAAGAGAATAGATAAGTTTCGATGTGTTACAGCCAGGATGTGTGTATCTTACAATTAAACTTAGGTTTTTAAAATGTGAAGAAAAACTGAAAAAAGTTAATCACAATAATTGTTAGAGTAACAGAATTATGAGTGTTTCTTTTATTTTCCCAGTTTGTTAGCACCATGAGATTGTTTCTATAACAAGGAAAATGGGTAAGACAGTCATGCCTCATAGAGCAAAAAAAAAATCTCTTTATAGACAAAACACAAACTTTAGGTTCCTTGATGCTTGGTTCCATTAAGACAACTAAAGAAACAGACCTTTAGTCTTAGTTCTTTTACCTACTTAGACATCAGCCTTTAATCTGTTGTGTTTTTTGTCTGCTGTTATAACTCAATTCAGTCTACATAGTGATTGGATAGTAAAACTAGAAAATTAAAATCAATGTATATTTTTAAAAAGTGTTTTTCATTGTTTTATTGTTACAGATTTATTTGAGGTTCCTTGATTATCAGATGGAGCACTCAAATGAATGCAAGAGAAACTTTGTTGCAGTCTATGATGGAAGCAGTTCTATTGAAAATCTGAAGGCCAAGTTCTGCAGCACTGTGGCCAACGATGTAATGCTAAAAACAGGAGTTGGGGTGATACGGATGTGGGCAGATGAAGGTAGTCGGCTTAGCAGGTTCAGAATGCTCTTTACTTCCTTTGTGGAGCGTAAGTAAATAGTTCCTGTAACATTGAGATCTTTTACATAATCATTTATTCAGAGTACAATTATTAAGTATTTCCTTTTGACAAAGACTGCAGGTCACAGAATGTAGAAGTAACTTGGTCTTTGTATTCTCAAGGAGTTTACTGTCATGGGTGAAAAAAAATGGAAATGCATAAATTGAAGCACTATCTTAGTATAAAGGGATAAACACATAATAGGGGATGCAGAAAGTGGAGACTTCTTTCAAGATTCTCAAAACTCAAAGTAATTATCAGTAGTGTTAATTTAGTGTGGTGAGTAGTTGTGAATCCACCAGACCATGCATCCCCAAAGATTTAGATAGACTGTTTTCTTATTTTAACTTTTTAATTTTTAAATGATTTTAATCTCATACAAAGTGGTTGAAAATAGTAAGAGTTCTCATATGCCCTTCACTCAGATTCTCTGGTGTTAACGTCTTACCAAATCATAGTAAAGCTGAAAAGTAACAGATAAAGTATTATTAACCAATACATAGACCTTACTCAGCTATCACTAGCTTTTCCACTGGTGTCCTTTTATGATCCAGGATCCCACATTGCATTTAATTGTCATGTCTCCTTCAGTCTCCTCTGATTAGGACACTTCCCAGCCGTTAATGACCTTGATGCATTTGAGGAGCACTGGCCAGTTACTTAGTAAAATGCCTGTCAGTTTAGGTTTGTCTGTGTTCTCTCATGGATTCAGTTGAGATTATGCATTTCTGTCAAGAGTCCCATAGAAATTACAGCATGCCTTTCTCAGCACACCACTCCAGTGAGGAGGGGTTACAGGATGTGGGTTTTCCTTACAGTAACTTGGATCACTTCCTTAAGGTACTGCCTGCCAGGGTTCTCCACTATAGACTTAATTTTCCCTTTCTAATTAATAAGTCTCTTTGAGAATGTGTATATCCACTTTGTTGATGGTTTCCTTTGTGGTGCAGAGCTTTTTAGTTTGATGTAGTGTCATTTTTTATTCTTGCTTTTATTTCTTTGCCTGAGGGGACATAGCCAGAAAAATGTTTCTAAGACTGAGAGCAAAGAGCATACAGCTTGTTTTCTTCTAGGTCTTACATTCAAATATTTAATCCATTTGGAGTTGATTTTTGTGTATGGCATAAGGTAGTGGTCTAGTTTCATTCTTTTCAATATGGCTGTTCTGTGTTCCCAGTGTCATCTATTGAAGAAGGCTGTTCTTTCTCCATGGTACATTCTTTGCTTCTTTGTTGTAACTTAATTGTCCGTGTGTGTGTAGGTTTATTTCTGGGCTCTCAGTTCTGTTTCATTAATCTATGTGTCTGTTTTCTACAAATAACATGCTATTTGGAGGATTTTGGGAGGGGGGGGTTTCCTCAGTACAACTAACATTTACACTTTATTTAACTCTCAAAAATGTGCTGCTTTAGAACAAAAAACTTCATTGTCACTTTAGATTTATGCATATGTAGAATACATCTTTCATTCCTGATTTAATGGATATTCTTCTGATTTTTTCTATCACTATCATGTTTGCCATTTTTTAATTGAAGTATAGTCAGTTTACAATATTGTGTTTTGGGTATATAGCATAGTGATTCAGTTATATATTTTATATATATATGTATGTATATATATATATATATATATATACACACACACATACATATACATGTATTTACACACACACCTTTTCATATTCTTGTTCATTATAGGCTCTTACAAGATGTCGAATATAGTTCCTTGTGCTGTACAGTAGGACCTTGTTGTTTATCTATTTTGTATATAGTGGTTGGTATCTGCAAATCCCGAACTCACAGTTTATTCCTCCCCACCTCTTTCCCCCCTGGTAACTGTAAGTTTGTTTTCTATGTCTGTGAGTCTGTTTCTGTCTTATAAGTTCACTTCTTCCATTTTTTTAGATTTCACATGTAAGTGATATTATAAGGTATTTTTTTTTCCTTTCTGACTTACTTCACTTAGTATGACAATCTCCAGGTCCATCCATGTTGCTGCAGGTGGCGTTATTTCATTCTTTTTAATGGCTGAGTAGTATTCCGTTGTGTGTATATATACCACATCTTCTCTATCCATTCATCAGTCGGAGGACAGTTAGGTTACTTCTGTGGCTATTGTGAACAGTGCAGCCATGAACTTTAGGGTGCATGTATCTTTTCGAGTTAGAGATTTCTCCAGTTATATGCTGAGGAGAGGGATTGCTGGATCACATGGTAAGTCTATTTTTAATTTTTTAAGGAATCTTCATAGTCTTTTCCATAGTGGCTGCACCAATTTACATTCCCACCAACAGTGTAGGAGGGTTCTTTTCTCCCCATGACCTTTGCAGGAATTATTGTGGACTCAGTATTCTTTTTCTGGTTTCTTTAGACGTAAGGTTAGAATTGAGATTTTTCATTTCTTGAAATTAAGTCTGTATTGCTATAACCTTCCATCTTAGTATTGCTTTTGCTGCATCTCCATAGATTTGGTATGCCATACTTTCATTTGCCTTGAGGTACTTTTTAAATTTTTCCTCTCATTTCTTTGCTGACTAATACTTGTTTGGTAGCATTTGTTTAGTCTCCAGATATTTGTGATTTTTCCAGTTTCCTTCTTGCAGTTGGTTTCTAGTTTTATACCATTGTGCTCAGAAAAGATAATTGATATGATTTTAGTCTTAAGTTTAAGTCTTAAGACTTTATTTTGTGTTCCAAAATATGGGCTGTCCTTGAGAATGCTTCATGTGCATTTGAGAAGAAATGTGTATTCTGCATTTGGTGGATCAAATGTTCTGTATAAATCTATCAAGTCCATCTGGTGTAATGTTTCATTTAAGTTCAGTTTCCTTGTTGACTTTTTGTCTGGGTGACTTATCCTTTGATGCATGTGGGGTGTTAAAGTCTCCTACTGTTACTGTGTTGCTGTCAATTTCTACCTTTAGGTCTGTTAGTAATTGCTTTGTATATTTTGTTGCTCCTATGTTAGGTGCATATATATTAATAACTATTATGTCTTCTTGATAAATCATCCTCTTTATCATTATATAATATCCATGTTTGTTTCTTGTTACCTTTTTTGGCTTGAAGTTTATTTCGTCTGATAAGCTACCTCCACTTTTCATGGCTGCTGTTTGCTTGGAATATCATCTTCCATCCCTTCACTTTGAGCCTATGTTTGTCTTTAGCTGAGGTTAGTTTCCTGGAGGCAACATACAGTTGGGTCTTGTTTTTTAATTCTTCCATCCTCTCTGTGTCTTTTGATTGGTGAATTCAGTTCATTTACATTTAAGGTGCTTATTTAAATGAGGACATAGTACTGCCATTTCATCTTTTGTTTTTGGTTGCTCTGTATCTCCATTCCTTTTTCCTTGTGTTTCTGTCTGCCATTTTAGTTTGGTGGTTTTCTGTATTTTTTCAGCTTCCTCTGTTTTTATGCTTCATGTCTCTGCTCTCGATTTATGGTTTGTTGTTACTATATATGGTTTGTATAAAATGTCTCATAGTTAAAATATCCCTTTTTTTCTGCTCATAGCACCTTGTCTTCAGTAGCCTATATGAATTCTAACCTTTTTTTCCTCCTCTTTCATGTTTTGTTGTCTTATAAAAAGAATTATCTCTTTTATGTTGTGAGTTTGTTGCCAAATTGAAGTAGCTATAGTTATTTTTACAGCTTTTCTCCCTTAACCTTTATGCTGTGATTAAGTGTTTAACAACCTATTCTGATACAGAGTAGCAATTTTCTGATTCTGTTTATCACCTTACTCAAAATTTCATGTACTTTTGCCTTTTCATTACAGTTCGGAGAGCTCCTTTCAGCATTTCTTGTAAGACAGGTCTAGTGTGTTGATGGACTCTCTCAGCTTTTGTTTATCTGTGAAAGCTTGCTTTCTTCTTCATGTCTGAATGATAATTTTGCTGGAAAGAGTCTTCTTCACTGACAGATTTTTTTCTTGCAGTATTTTGAGTAGGTCATTCCACTCCCTCCTGGCCTGTAGAGTTTCTTCTGAAAAATCTGATAGCCTAAACAGGGTTCCTTATAGATTAATTTTTCCCTCCCTGGCTGCCTTTAGAATTCTTTCCTTGTCAGTGAGTTTCAGCTGTTTTACTATAATGTGTCTTGGAAAAGACCTTTTGCATTGAGGTGATTAAATGTTCTCTCCACTTCATGAACTTGTATATCCAGTTTTTCCTCAGGTTTGGGAAGCTCTCAGCTATTATTTCTTTAAATAAACCCTCCATTCCCTTCTCTCTCTCATCTTCTTCTGGGATACCCATTATCCTAATGTTGCCCTTCCCAATAGAGTTGGATAGCTCTCATAGAATTTCTTCATTCTTTGGTCTTAATTCTCTTCCTTTCTACTTGTATCATTTCTAGATTTCTGTCTTCAGACTCACTAATTCTCTCTTCTGTATGGTCTGCTCTTTCCAGTGCTTCTCAGTGCTTTCTTCATCTCATTAAGTTCTTCATTAAGTTTATTTCTGAGCACATGGTTGAACGGCCTTTCTGAGTTTTCTTGTAGCTGGTTGAGTTTCTTTATGACAGCTAACTGAATTCTCCATCAGTTAGCATTATTTTGAAACTTTAAGTTTGGTTTCTGGAGAATTGTCATTTTCTTTTTGTGATACCACGTTACCATGGTTCCTCAATTGTGCTCGATGACTTACCCACTGCTGACACATTTGAAATAGCAAACACCATTTCTTCTTTAGGTAAAGCTTTTTTTTCCCCCCCTACTTGATTCTAAGGATTCAACAGGTTAGTAATTAGAGGTCTTTCTTTTTTTTCCAGTAGGTGGCTCTCTAGCACAAATTTTTGGTTTCTCTAACCTGCGCCACCTCTGGTTATATTTGAGAATCATTGTTTTCATTTTCTCATTGATTGTGCCTCCAGGGTCATTGGTACCTTGCTGCTGCTGGCATCACTGCCTGGGGCGCTGGGATTGCAGGGACCTCCACCACATCTGGGGTCTCTTGGGCCACAGGCTCTGCTGCCATGGGAGGTAAGATGGGTAGGGGGAAAGATGGAGTTGTAGGCGTCTCTGCTGTGACCGGATTTGTTAAGTTTGTGGGTGACACTGTTGCAGGCGAGGAGTAGGCTGGAATTGCTGGCACCTCCATACCTGGAGGAGTGTGGTCATAGGCCCCAGTGCCTTTGGTTCCCTGTGGCTGTAAGCGCCGTTGCAGCCAGGAGGCTGATGTTGTATGGGCTACTTCCCCTGCTGCTACCAGGTTCTCTGGGGCTGCAGGCTCAGCCACGGTGGCAGAGTGAGTCTGCTCTTCTCCTGGTTCCACGTCCTGTGTGTTCCAGGCTACCCCAGTATAGATGTACAAACGTGTACAGCTCTTCAGCATCCTGGTCTGTTGGGCAGAGTTGAGTTATGGGTATTTTACTGGCTGTAGACTGAAGAGGAGAGACAAACAGAGCATCTTGCACCCCCATTTTGCTGATGTCACTCCCTTTTATGTCCTTCTATGTTGCATAGTTTTCATTCTTACATTTAGGTCTTCGATCCACTTTGAGTTACTTTTTTAATATGGTATAAGGTAAGACCCAGCTTCATTCTTTTGCATGTGAATATACAGTTTTTGCAGAATCATTTATTCAGAGGACAGTCCTTTCCTCTTTTAATGATCTTGGCAGCCTCATCAAAAATCAATTGACCATAAATGTGAGGGTTTATTTGGGAGGCTGTTTATTCCATTGATCTATCTGTCTATCCTAATGCCAGTACCAACTGTTTTGATCACTGCAGGTTTGTAGTAAGTTTTGAAATCAGGAAGAGTGAGTTCTTCAACTTTGTTCTTCTTTTTCAAGATTGTTTTGGCTACTCAGGGTCCCTTGAGATTCCATGAATCTTAAAATAGATTTTTTTCTATTTCTGCAAAAACTACTTTTGTAATTTTGATAGGAATGACGATGAGTCTATGGATGCTTTGAGTAGTATTGTTACCTTAACAATATTAAGTCTTCCAATCCATGAACTTTGGCTATCTTCCCATTTGTTATCCTCTTTAATTTCTTTCAGCAATGTTTTATACTTTTCAGTGTACACATCTTGCATCTCCTTGGTTAAATTTTTTCCTAAGAATTTTATTCTTACCAGTGTGTTGTAAACATTCCATTTGTCCGTTGCTAGTATATAGAAATGCAACTGATTTTTGTTGACTTTGTATCCTGTAACTTTGCTGAATTTATTTAGTGTGTGTGTATGTGTGTGTGTGTCTGGTCTTTTTAGGGTTTTCTATATGTAAAATCAGGTCATACGAACAGAGATAACTTTACATTTTCCCTTCCAATTTGGATCCATTTTATTTCCTTTTCTTGCCTAATAGCTCTGGCTAGAACTTCTAGGACTATATTGAATAGAAGTGAAGGCAGACTTCCTTGTCTTGTTCCTGAGCTTAGAGGTAAAGCTTTCAACTTTTTACCATTGAGTATGATGTCTGTGGGGTTTTTGTATATGGCTTTATCATGCTGAAAATTTTTCTTCCATTCCTGCTTAATGGAGTGTTTTATCATGAAAGGGTGTTGAATTTTGTCAAATGCTTTTTCTGATTTGAGATGATCAAGTGGGGTTTTCCTCTTCATTCTGTTACTGTGTTATATTACACTGATTTTTGTATGTTGAACCATCCTTATATCCACTTGGTCATGGTGTGTAATCCTTTTAATAGGTTGATGAATTCAGTGCTAGTATTTTATTGAGAATTTTTGCATCGATATGCATAAAGGATATTGATCTGTAGTTTTATTTCCTTGAAGTTCTTTGTCTGGTTTTGATTTCAGAGTAATGCTGGCCCGTAAATGAGTAAAACGTGATCCTTCCTCTTCAACTTTTTGGAAGAGTTTGAGGATTGGTGTTAATTTTTCTTATATGTTTGGTAGAATTCATCAGTGAAGGCATCTGGTCCAGGGCTTTTCTTTGTTAGTAGGCTTTTTGATTACTGATTCAGTCTCCTCGCTATTTAGTGATCTGTTGAGATTGTCTTCCTTTTTGTTCGGCTTTGGTAGATTATGTATTTCTAGGAATTTGTCTGCCTCCTCTAGGTTAGCTGTTTGTTGGCATATAATTTGTTCTTAGTATTCTCTTCTATTCCTGTTTATATCTGTAAAATTTACACTAATGCCCCCACTTACATTTCTGATTTTAGTAATTTGAGTCTTTTTTTTCTCTTTTTCTTAGCCAGTGTAACTAAAGTTTTGCCAATTTTGTTGCTCTTTTCAAGGAACCAATTTTGGGATATTTTATTTTCTCGAGTTTTTTTTCTCTGTTTATCTCTGCTTTAATCTTTATTGCTTTAATACTTCTGACAGAGGCAAGGAACTTTGAGTTTAGTTTGAGTAAAGTTTAAGAACTTTAGTTTTCACAATTACTGATTTGAGCTCTTTCTCCTGTTTTTAATGTATGCATATATAGCTGTAGATTTCTTTCTTAGCACTGCTTTCACTGCTTCCCGTAAACTTTGGTATGTTGTGTTTTCATTCTCTTTTGTCTCAAGGCATTTTCTAATTTCCCTTATGATTTCTTCTTTGACCTACTGGTTGGTTAAGAGTATGTAGTTTAATTTCCACGTATTTGTGAATTTTCCATTTTTCCTTCTGTTAGTGATTTTTAGTTTCATTTCATTGTGATTGGAAACAATATTTTATATAAGTCTTTTAAAATTAAGAACTTTTTTGGTGGCCTGTCATATGGTCTGTCCTGGAGAATGTTCCATGTGCACTTGAGAAAAGTGTATATTCTGATGTTCTTGGGTGGGGTTTTATTTTATATGTCTGTTAGGTCCAGTTGGTTTATAGTATCATTCACATCCTTTATTTCCTTGTTGATCTTCTGTGTGGTTCTCTTCATTATTGAAAGTGGAGTATTGATGCCTTCAACTGTTATAGTAGAACTATCTAATTCTCCCTTAAATTCTGACAATGTTTGCTTCTTATATTTGGAGGGCTCTGATTTTTGTTCCATATATATTTATAATTATTATATCTTCTTGGTGAATTGACCCTTTTATCAATATTCAGTGTCTTTTGTCAGTTATGAGTTTTGACTTCGTCTTTTCTCTAATAGAGGCACACCACATTTTATTGCACTTCACTTTATTGTGCTTTACAGATACTGTATTTCTTACAGCGAAGATTTGTGGCAACCCTGTGTTGAACAAGTCTGTTGACACCATTTTTCCCACCTTTGCTCGCTTGGTGTCTGATTCCCATTTTGGTACTTCCCACAGTACTTCAGACTTTTTCATTATTACTACACTTGTTATGGTCATCAGTGATCTTTAATGTTACCATTGCAAATAGATCATGACTTGCTCTTACAATGTTTAGCATTTTTTAACAATAAAGTATTTTTAACTTTGTATTACTGTATTCAGTGTATATACATTGTTGTTTAGACATAATGCTGTTGCACACTTACTAGACTACAGTATAGTGTAAACATAACTTTTAATGCACTGGGAAACCAGACAGTTGATGAGACTCACTTTATTGGACTGCCCGCTTCATTGTGGTGATCTGGAACCAAACCCGCAGTCTCCCCGAGATGTGCCTGTATTTGTGTCACCATCTCAGCTCTCTTTTGGTAACTGTTTGTGTGGAATATCTTTCTCCATCCTTTAACTTTCAACATATTTGTGCCTTTAGATCTAAAATGACTGTCTTTCAGAGCACTATATAGTTGGATCTTGTCTTTTCATCTGTGCTGCCAATCTCTGCCTTTTGAATGGAGAGTTTTATTCACTTATATTGAAATTTCCTTACTAATGATGAAGGACTTTTGCCATTTTGCTGTTTGTTTTCTGTGTGTCTTATAGCTTTATCATCCCGCATTTCTTTGGTTAGAAGCCTTCTTTTGTGTTTAGTTGACTTTTTTGCAGTGACACATTTGGATTTCCTTTTGTGTATATGCTTTAGATATTTTCCTTGTGGTTACAATGGGAGTTTTGCTTTTTATGATTGCTTAAATCTTTAAAAGTCACCTTTACTATTTTATGAACATGCAGGAACTTTTTCACATTAAAGGATGCTGTAGCTCGTATGTCGACACACTGACCTAGCTTAAAAATGAGAACTGATTTTAGAGTTCTTCCCTTAAACTCCTGGTAATTCACATGAACAAATCCCCACAAGGAAAATTGGTTCTGCTGCCTTTGTATCTCCTGTAAGAATACAAGTAACTTGTTAGTACTTCCTGATGATTATTTTGTTGATTTGGCTCATTGTAAGTGCAGATCATATTGCATTAGCTTTCACAAAAACTGCTTTCTCACCATCATGGTTTTGACTTGATTTTCAAAGGCCCTTAACTTTAATCTACATTTGGGCAGTGCTGGTTAGCCTCTTTGATGGGTCCCTTTCCTCACAGTCATCTCCTGTATGAAGAAAATTACCATTTAAAGACTCACCCAAACTGCCTGGATCTAGTTGCATGTGTATGTTCACATCACATATTTTTAAAGATAAGTGGTTATCTTATCTGTTGTCCTCATGAGAGAAACAGACATCTTAGCTTTTATGTTCTGGCTGATGAATATGGTATAATGGTAAGCTATATGACTTTTGTATATCCAACATTAGTAAATAATTCAGTGTAACAGTAAGGTAGTTTTCAGATATTTTTTTGAGAAATCTGGGAATTAATAATTTTACCCTTCACACACCAGAAATTAACACAACATTGTGAACTGACTATACTTCAATAAAAAATTTTTTTACCCTTTACTTACAGTTTAAGATATTATGTTATTATTCCATGGATTCCTCATTAATATCATGATTGTATATGACCATATACAGACTTTATTATAGCTGATCTCTTCTATCTTTAATTTTAAAGGACTTTTTGAATTGCCAGATGGTCAGTTGGGTTATGAAGTTAGTTTAGCCAGCCAGCCTTCCAACCTGCGTTTATTTATTGATTTAACTTTTACCATATGAGGTACTGTGTTTGCTGTGAAGATATAAAACTGGATGAAACAGTCTCTGCCCTAAAGGATGTTATAATCACTTAGGTGAGGTGATATGTATGCAAATGAGGCAAATACAGGATTGACTATGACAATAACCATTTGAGACAGAAAACAAAGTGCCTTCTTATTAAATATCCAAGTTACTTACAGTGGGCAGCATCAAGTATCTAGCAAGTAGATTTTGGGGTAGGTAGATTTTAGAAGGTAGAAATGTTCATTGAGGTTGTAATTCCAGACAGGCAATAGAATGAACAAAGGTAATAAACCAGAGGTACTTGGACCACAAGAAGTGGTGGAAGAGAGAACGGAGAGAAATGAGCCAGGAAAGGTAGCTTAAAGCTAGAACTCGAAGACCTTTCAAGTAAAGACTTTAGAAAAGACTTTTCAATTGAGACTTTATGGTTCAGGCATCAGGGAGTTGTGAAAGGTGTTAATACTACAGAAAGATGTGATCAGCGCTGTGCTTTCACTGGGGCATGGAGGCTAGTTAGGAGGCCACATCCATAGTCAAGGTGGGAAACCAGGAAGGTCTGAACCAAAGCTGTGACAGGGAGGAGAAAGAAGAGCTGTGGAGACAGACCCCACAGGCTTGGTGACTAATCAGGGTGTGAAGTAACAGAGAATGAGTTAGAGGTACCGGCAGTTTTGGGCCTGGCACACTTAGAAAATGAAAATTGAACAGATAAAAGGAGAAAGTATTGAGTTATTCTGGGTATAGTGAGTTCCTCAAGCAGTGGCAAATGCCAGGAGTTCAGCAGTGGATTCACCGCAAGTAGGCTGTGCTTCTTGTTGACCTATGGACGTAACCTCAGTTTGTTTCTAGACTTTTTTTTTAATTTGAAAACTTCTCGAACTTGAGAAATAAAAAGCAACTATACAAAGGCTGTTTCACTGTTTCACATAAATACAAATCAGTACTTGATGCAAAGATGTAGTTAGCAAGAAAGCCTTTTAGCCTTCTTACTTTCTCTTTGGTACACTTCCTCCCAACACCTTTACCCGCTGTCCAGTACAGTGTCTATCAGCCACATGTTGCTGGTGAGCACTTATAATGCGGCCAGTTTGAAATGTACTATAGTTAGTTATAAAAATACATCCCAGTTTTCAAAGACTTGGTATGAAATAAAGAATGTAAAACAGCTCATTAATAATGTTTTATATTGATTACATGTTAAAATACTTCGGATATTATTTCAGGGCTCCCCAGCACCACCCACATGTCAGGTGATTTGCTAGGACCCAACACATTCATCCTCACAGCGAAGATTATTACAGTGAGAGGACTAGCAAGGGAACAAGACTGTCTGAGTCTGGAGAAATCCTTTCACGGGCTTCCTTATGCTCTCCCCCTCCCAAGAGGGGCACACTAGAGGGGTTCATTTCTCCAGCAACAAAAAATGTGGTAACATACAGTGTTTCTGCCCAGAAAAGCCCATTTAGAGACTCAGCGCCCAAGGTTTTTATGGGTGGCTGTTCACATAGGCACTCTCAGCCTTGCATGTACCAAAATTTTAGACTCACAGAAGGAGAGCAAGTATTTGGCATAAATGACACTGTTAACACAAACTCGGCACCATGAACCACCCTTATCAGTCAGGGAAAGGGGAAAAGCCAAGTTCCCAGATGCCAGCCAAGAGCCAGTCTTGCACGCAGATCCTTCCGAAGGAGCAGCCTTGGTCCTGCTGTATTAACTCTCTCTGCACAGATACATTAGGTTAAATAAACTGTTAGTAAAGTTAATTGCACCTGGTCCTTTTTAAAGACTTTCATACGGCTACTTGCTCACATTATATTTATTTTGGGCAGGAGTGATCTAAATCTTACATGAAAAACTCTTCTGTAATGTGTTTTAGTTAAGTTATATTCTCTAAAACGCTAACGATTTCTCTTTAGTACAAACCTGAAAAATAAACGTGAAAAGCCTCTTGCAAGTGGTATCTTTACCCTAATCACTAAATGCCAGACCAACTGAAGGCTGCAGTAAACTTAGCTGCATATCCCAAATTTAGCTTTATTACCCAAGAACAAAGAGAAAACCATCCCTCCAAAAAATGTGATTAAAATAAAAAATTTCATAAATTTTTGTAAAACAAAAATCCCAGTTTGAAAATCTCCTTTGATAAGCACATTTGAGAGCTCCAAACAGTACATTTTTACATGCTTATCATTAATTCAGATTGTTCAACTCTTTCTTTTGTTCTTCTCTAAGCTGTTCATGATTTGTACTTATTATGATTTCATCCATTAAAACAATATTTCTGAAGAGATTTATATAAATGAACTAATTCTGCATGAGAGATTCACTTCATATCATACCCATTGTAGATTGCAGATGTGACTAAAATAGTATAACTTGGCTGAAGTGAATGATACAGAATAGCAATCAGAATATGTTTGACTTCTTCGCAAGCACTGAATACTAATGTATGCCTCACCCTTTAAGAAAGGAAATGGTTTTAGGAAAATAATTTCTAGGACTTGAATTGTGAAAACAGCAGAAGATATTTTTGTTAGAATAAATCCATAATGTGATTTTCAGTGACATACTGCCCTACGGGCTCCCTGCAGGCTTAGTTGAAGGATAGAACCATCTTTCAGCATCATTGCCACATCTCATTAGAAGTAGAGGGGAGCTGAAATCCTAACCCCCTCTTCTTTCCCGCACCATGACCCAGGAGTGGGTAAAGTGGGAAAGTAGAAAGAACTCAGGCTAGAAGAAGAGAGCAGTTCATAACTGGCAGTATTTTTGCTATTATCTTTGTCCCTTATAGCCATTTTATATAGTTTTAAATTGAAGCATGTCATTAGCATCCCCTGTCAATAACTGAGACTTTGAGTCTCATTATAAACAGCCTTGCTTCTTCACTGAAAATCCATGAATCTTAATACATTTGTAATTATAAATATAGCTCACATTTCTACAACACGAAGTCTGACAATACCAGTGCTGCTTCCTAATTGCTTTAGATTATAATGTGGAGAACAGTTATAAAGAACTCTGCAGTAAAAACTAAGGGTGTTTTCACTCACCATTCAATCAATAAGAAACACTGAGCAGAAGACCTCTCTTTTTGCCACTTTTGAAGCTTTGAAGAGCCATCAAAGTGTGGTCACATAATATTCTGCTGATAAACTTTAAGAGCTATTGATAGTTTGACTCAGAAAGTCAGAATACCTAGAATCCACAGGGTTGTTTATAACATCACTCACCCTGTCTTGAAAATAGCTTCTCTACCCTGTATCCCCACTTGTGAACTGGATAGAATAAGTAAAATTAAGATTCAGCATATGATATAGTAATATAGGATATAATAGAGTTATGTTATGATATGTAAACAAAACTCCAGTTTTTAGAAATGAGGAATTCAAAAATGCTATTTATTCTGTAGGACATTTGTTATATTTTAAACTGCACACATTTGTGTAATATAATTTTATGATATATACACAACTGAAGTGGGTACACTAGCTAATTTTGTACTTGAATAAAATACCACCATACATCTTCATGGGCTTTTCTGTTCTCAACCTAACAGCTTATTTATGTAACTAATACTTATTGTCCTTATGATGAGCTTTGAAACCATTAAGCATTTTTTAAGAATTATACAAAATATGAAATTACATGGTATATATTCCATTTATCTTTACTGTTGAAAATAATTTTTTAATTTCAAAGAGTGTTTTTTTTCCCTCTTTTTCTTGTGGTAAAATCGGCATCACATAAAGTGTGCTATTTTAACCACTTTTTAGTGTATAGTTCTCCAGTGGCATCAGGTACATTCACAGTGTTGTATTGCCATCACCACCTTTCATCCCTAGAACGTTTTCATCGTCTCAGATTGAAACTGTGTACCCATTAAATGCTAATTGCTTCTTTTTCTCTCACACCATTCCCTGATAATGTCTGTTCTACTTTCTATCTCTATGATTTTGGCTACTCTAAGTATCTCATATAAATGAAATGATACAATATTTGTCCCTTAGTGTCTTGGCTTATTTCACTTAGCATAGTGTTGTCAAGTTTCATCCATGATGTAGCATGTAACAGAATTTCATTCTGACTTTTAAGGCTGCATAATACTCCGTTGGATGTATAAGCACATTGTGATTATCCATTCATCCATCAACAGACACTCGGGCTGCTTCCATTTTTTGGCTCTTGCACATGATGCTGCTATGAACAGCAAGCGTCTGTTCGAGTTTCTGTTTTCAGTGCTTGTGAGCGTATATCTAGAAGGGGAATTGCTAGAGCTTATGGTAATGGACATCAGTTTTTGATGTACTATTTACCGTAGCCACTACACCACCTTACATTCCTACCAGCAGTGCACAAGGGTCCCAGTGTCTCCACATCGTCACTAACATTTTCTTGTAACATTCTGAATAGGTGTACCAGGCTATATACTAGTTGTATAAGAACCATGGGAAATACAGTTTATCCCTGAGTATCGGGTTTGAACTGCCCAGGTCCGCTTGTAACTGGTATAACACGACAGTGTTACATGACGCATACTTGGTTCACTCCAAAGATGAGGGTCTGCAGCTACAGAGAGCCTACTCCAGGACCCAGGCATCTGCGCTTCTGGTACTTGCAGCGGGTCCTGAAACCAGTCCCCTGCAGGTACCAAGGGATGATCATATATTCATACTGTCATTACGCTAAAAACAATCTTTGGTGCCCAGCCTAAGTACAAGTTTATGAGTCGGCATCACACGATAGCTTATTGTTTGCATAGTACAGAGTGGATTCATAGAAAGGCCTTTGAGGTAAAATATTGACTCTGTAAGAGTAAATGTAAAATAAATCAAGATTTATCATCTGTATGCTTTCTGTTCTCAGCAACAAAGTTTTCTTTTTTCCTACAGCTCCCTGCACAGGCAGCACTTTCTTTTGCCATAGCAACATGTGCATCAATAACTCTTTAGTCTGTAATGGCGTTCAGAACTGTGCGTACCCTTGGGATGAAAATCACTGCAAAGGTGAGTCCACAGGTGAAGGCCAACTTTTTTGAGAGAAGAGTGGCCATTGCCTTTCATGAAGAATGTAAAATGTCTTTTGCTACAACTGTGCTTGGCATAACTGCTTTGGCAGGAATGAATACATATAAAATGTTCTCTTAAATGGATCACAGGCCTCTGGAATGTGGTAAAAGCAAAGAAAAATACTTATTCTCAACAAGAATATTTTTGTAAGATTATGTTTTTTATCTTAAATTGTTCAACAGTAAGTCATGGTATTTCCTGCCCTTATTTTCTCAGTCATTTCTGCTGTAAAGATACCTTATTCTCAAAATAATTTAGAATGTAACCTAGGGTTTTGTTATTTTTAAATTATATGGAAATGCTGTTTAATAAAAATCAACTGATAGGTTCAGTCTTACAATTTAAAAACAGACTCATTATAAGGACTACTTTTTTTTTATTCCATAAACTTCCTATGCTATATTTCCAGTGTATACTCTCTGAAAGATAAATATGGCTTGTGGTAATACTAATTGAATATCTACAAACTGGTTATTAAATCTCTGTTTCAGTAGTAAAGTTTTATTCTCCCAAGAGTTCAGTGAAAGTTTAATGTAATCTGATACGGCTATTTTAAGTACTTGAGATGAAGTTATTTTCAGGTGATCATTCAAAAACAGACCATGATAGCATACCTGAGTGGGTTAGTCAGATCATTTTAGAAGTTCTCTCTTGCTTAGGGCCAGCAGTAGAAATACTGTGGGTTTACCCACACCTACCACAGAGCAGAAAGCTGAACTTGATAGAACAAGAGTATTTTGTTTTGGTATTTTCTGTAATCATGTGTTACTTTGATTTGCAAACTGTATGCATTCATCTGCCTTCTCAGTAAAGAACCAAGTCCTTTTCTTTTTTTGTAATCTGTCTAGCTGTGTTATGATTGGTTAGTTTAACTAGAAGTCATAGGATTATTTTGTGTTTAAAAACCTAATTTAAAATTGCATTATCTGTATTGTATTTGACCCAGTGTTCTGCTTTACGTAAAAATACTTTTACCAGTTTGTGACCGGACTCTAATGAATTTTAAAAGTCTCATAGTTTTCTTTTCTCTTTCTGCAGAAAAGAAAAAAGCAGGACTATTTGAACAAATCACTAAAACTCACGGAACAATTATTGGCATTACGTCAGGAATTGTCTTGGTCCTTCTCATTATTTCTATTTTAGTGCAAGTGAAGCAGCCTCGAAAAAAGGTCATGGGTTGCAAAACTGCTTTTAATAAAACTGGATTCCAAGAAGTGTTTGATCCTCCTCATTATGAACTGTTTTCACTGAGAGACAAAGAGATCTCTGCAGACCTGGCCGACCTGTCGGAGGAGCTGGACAACTACCAGAAGACGCGGCGCTCCTCCACTGCCTCCCGGTGCATCCACGACCACCACTGCGGGTCGCAGGCCCCCAGCGTCAAACAAAGCAGGACCAACCTCAGTTCCATGGAACTTCCCTTCCGAAATGATTTTGCACAACCACAGCCAATGAAAACATTTAATAGCACCTTCAAAAAGAGTAGCTACACTTTCAAACAGGCGCACGAGTGCCCTGAACAGGCCCTAGAAGACAGAGTAATGGAGGAGATCCCCTGTGAGATTTATGTCAGGGGGCGAGAAGACTCTGCACAAGCATCCATATCCATCGATTTCTAATCTTCTACTGAAGGTGACCCTGATTATTAAGTGTGTACGGGCGCAGCCCGCAGAGCACCATGCTGCTCTCAGCAGCCAGCCCTCTTCTCCTGTCAAAACTGGAAAGACCATCATTTCCCATTAACCTATTGTAATGGTGAAGTTTTTATTATCTCAGGCAGTCTATATATGTTAACCCAACCGAGGAACTTAACTCCATTCAGTAAAAAAAAAGCATCTATTGTTCAGTGTCACACACACAAAGGCCCAGTCGCACAGCATGAGGAGGCGCGGCAGCGCTGCCCAGGCTCGAGCTGCCCGCGGGCCTCAGCAAAGGAAGGCGCTTCTGGCAGACACAGCTCTGTCAGTGTGTTGGTCCCATGATAAGTTTAAAAGCAAGATTTTTCTTCGCATTCCTTTTATTTTCTCTCCTCTAAATTTAAATTGTTTTAGAAACCAGTAAGTTTACCATTGCAGTTTCTTACATAAGTATTAAACAGTTAATGTATCACACATATTTCAATATAGGCATTGTTCTGGGATTTGTCAAAATACTACTAGTTACTGTGGTAAGTGCCAGGTAAGACCCAGAGTTGTGTTTCATCCATCTGTTTCTTCTTGACTAGTTTCTTTACTGCTGTCTTTTAATTACTGGATCCTTTGTCCTTATTTTCTGTGATACGATTTAGCACCTTTAAGTCATATTTTGTCTTAGTATATTATACTAGAAAGTTTCATAATCCTGGGATGTAGGCACCATTGCCAGTTATGACTAAAACTTGAAAAAGATTAAAACTTTTAGAAATTCTTTGAAATTTCCCAAATTTCATCACATTCAGCAATAGCCCATTCATTCCTGTGAGCAGAAAGTCATTTAACTCATTTGGGAGGAAGCCTATAATCACATTTTCTTTCCAGTGTTTCTCATCATTAGATCTGTGTTTCCTATTATTTTTATAAAAAGATCCTTTCACTCCCTTTGTATTGATTTATCTCATGGTGTATGGTAAGCAAGGTTATATGGGAGCTAAAGGAAAATGCCTAAGAAACTGTATAAGCCTTTAGATTGCTTCTTACTTGGGACAATACATTTTTCTAATTCTTATGAGGAATAACAATTTTCACTTTTTTTTAAACTGCACTTTTGACCTTATGTTTTTTTTATGGTATATAAACAATAATTTATAAACATGATATAAAAACTCATTGTTTTTTTAGACTTTTGATATTATTTGATACTGTACAAAACTTTATTAAATCAAGATTAAAGACCTACACGGCAGATTCCTCAGTGTTCACGTTAGCGGCTTTGTATACAAATATGCTGTGATGGAACTGTGTGCTCTAATTTATTGTGAAGACCTTGGTAATGTATACATAAGCTTCTGTTTCCTTTTGTTATTGCACTTAGTTTATGATAAGTTTTTCTCTGTGATATTTATTGTTCTAAATCACTACACAAATCTGATATTAAAATACACACTGTTACATGATTCTTCAATCATGTTATTTATGGCACTGAGATTCTGGATCTTTAGATATATATGGAAGGGAATCTATTTATCAAATTACAACAAATACAGACATGCCATTTAAAAGAGATAAATTCTCGTTTTCTATATTTTTTGTAGTTCCCAATGAAATGTGAAATAGAAGTTTCACTGAATTTTGTTAATTCTTTTAAATATCACATCTATATGTTTCTCAGATTAATGAAAACTGTGACCTTAAGTATACTACTTCTTCAGAATGTTTCTTATATCACACTTCTTTTAAAGTATATAATATCCAGGAGATAGGAAAACCTACACATAATATAGTCATGATTTAAGTTTTTTTTACGGCATAATTTCCTGTTTCAAAAATACAATTTGGGAAGGTAAAAAGACTTAATGAATGTAGTATTCAATGAACTAATAAACCAGAGCCAGATTAGACAGCTAAATTCTTTCAAAAGCTGTTATTTAAATAGGCATTTTAGTAGGTAACGTGCCAGCCAGCATTTGAACATAGTAAATCCTTAATGTAGTAATAACTGTGATCTCATTCTTCATGATGATGAAAGGAAAGTTACCATATCTTCTATGTAAAATCGTATCTGTTATAAAGACAACTGTTAAATCCATTTCTAACATCTAGATTATGGTAGAAAATAATACAATATGCTTAACTGGCCACTTGTTTTTATTTTTATTTTTGAAATTTGTATCCTACTTTCTTTTAAAAGGGCATGAAGAGGCCTACAAAATGTAAAGCCTTTAAAGAAGACATTTAACATTAAAACAGCACAGAAGTACATGGTTTCAGGCAACTGAGCAAGTTGGACAACAAATTTGGTTCTAAATTTTCTTGCTGCTAAAACAAATGGTTTTGTATTTCAAAACAGAAAATTCAAAAACTTGTCACAAGAGGCTGGTTTTTTCTTAAACTAAAGAGAGGATTACATTGGACATCTCCGTGAATGTAAAGAAAATGCAAAATACAAAGGAAGGTCATAATAATAAATCTTAACCCAATGAAGGCACATCTTAGTGTGATGTGGGAACACTGGTTTCTGATCAGTTTATCTGCCGGGGTAGAGCTAAAGATCCAGGTGATCGACAGCTAAGCCAGCCTGGGACTGCCGCATAGGATATGCCTTCACTGAACCCTTGATGGGTGTCAGATCTCCTTTATCTCTTAATTGAACGTTTGGCAGTGTGCTACAGGAGGAGAAGGGAATGAAACCAACAAACTTCAGGCATTGTTACCAGCATAATGCTAATTGTATATATTCTCTCATCTTTGAAGTCAGTGTGAAAACTTTGCAAATTGTTTACTAATGTGAAAGCCATAAATTTAGTAATTTAAGATAAAACTTAGCCATCTTGTGGAAATTATTACACCCTTCACAGAGAGTATAGTACCCAGTGTTAAACACAGAGAGAAAAAATGTAGATCTAGAGGAAGAAGATCTTCAATTCAGGAGCAGCATTAAGTCCACCTGTGCAGGACTGTCATCATCACCGTCCCTCTGTGACATCCCTGATCCCAAAATTAACACAAGATGTCAACCCCCAGGTGCCGTCACATGGCAGGAAACCTCTAATCCCAACATCAAAAGCACTATTATGAGTGAAGTTCTATGTACCTTTTGTGAAGGGAAACACTCACTCCAAAGGTTTAACAAAAAGCAAAGGATTTTCCCACATTTCAAACCACAAAGAGATCAAAAACATTCCTTTGACTTAACAGCTTTTGTCAGTGTCTTTGTCATGTTTCAGATGATGATTAGGCATTAAAAGAACCTCCTAAATGTCTTCTGAACGTCTTTATAGCTCTGCTGTTGTCTGATGAGGATACCTTCTTGTTTCAGGAGCGCCTCAGCTGATGAGGCAGGACAGGAAAAGCCTAGTTGTGATTACAGGAGTAATTTCCAGCCAGAGAAGAGTATGCTCTCTTGCAAAATGGTGTCTGCTATGTTGTTCATAATCAGAAGGAACCTTGGGATTTGGGGGGGGGTGGGGTTAAGATTCAAGAAGGATGATCTGGTCCAGTTTTATTAATGACAAGACTGAAGCCTAGAGAAGAGAAGTGAGCGCCCACGTCTCAGAGCTAGTCCAGCGCCCCTTCCTTGCTTCCTGCTGTCTCCCGCTTTAGCCGGCTACGTCTTTGGAAAGCTGTCTTTCTAAACAGCAACCCAGATGTTTCACGAAAGCTTATTAATCACTCTCATTTAAAATGTAATTTATTCTACAATAATTCTTTTTCAAAGCATTATGTTTTACTTTGTTATTCTACAATTTTGTTGCCATAATTTCTTGGCACCTGCAAACTCTGTGAGACAATTACTGTGAATTCTTAATAAACAATTAACAATTTGTAGCCTTGACACTAGACAGAAAGAACTTTCAGTGTTTTGCTTTTGTGATCTTTTTGAAATCTAAAGGAAACAATGTATACTCTAGAAATTAAACACTTGTGTGCTGTATCTCTTGAGTTTGGAGAATGATTTGAGTTCTGAGCCATTAAAATGACAAGTTGACCTCGCATATCATTTTAGCTTTCTGCAAAATCAGTTATCCATGTTTTATGTACTTCTACTAACAGCAGATTCATCATTCTGAATTTGCTTTTCTTTGGCAACTTTTCCATATATTTCTGTGATTGGTTTAATGGCTACAAAAGTCCAGGAAATTAATGACTGGGGTGCACATTTATTATGTACATTCTTGAGTATATTTTTTGAAGCAATGATTTTTCTTTTAGAGACGAATGTCCAGACCATATAAGACTTTTCATGTGTTTAATCCTGAATTTGATACTTTACGGTAAAGAAGTTGACCCTTGAACTGGAAATACAACTCGTGTTTTGATTCCCTTGCTTACTGAAATTTCTAAAGTCTTTAGAATTGGCAAAGAATCTTAATTTCCTTCCAGGGCAAAGTTGGCATTTTCTGTCCAGTTGCTTACAAAGTGAAATAGTCGTAGTTATGATAAAAATAAAAGCATCCTCAGGCTTTTAGACCATTTTAAGTTTTCAAACTAATCTTCAAATGAAAACGAATATATGTATGTATATGCATGGCTGGGACATTGTGCTGTACACCAGAAATTGACACATTGTAATTGACTGTACTTCAATAAAATTTTTTTAAAATAAATCTTCAAGTGAAGAACTTGAAGAAAAAAGATACATTTAGCCTTAGGTTGCCTGCAGGATCCAGGTGCTGCCTCAGGTGACTGGAGTGGCTATGAGGTCTTCAACAGAGAGACTGTCAGAACACGCTGTCCTTTTGAGGTGCAGAATGCGTTGGTCACAGCCACAGCTTAGGAGTAGATCTCATGAAAGGTGTACCCTGATGAGAAAGCAAAGGAAGGCAAAAACTTGCTTTACAATCGCACAGATCAAGAAGCAAAAAAGAGAAGGGAAGAAAGGTAACTACTACTGGTCTGTCTCCACAAATAGTTACAGAGTAGTTTTACTTCTTGTGTTATTTAGGATCAAGAAACGGCCTTTATCTGAACGTGCTCTCACCTTCCAAGCTCTGTCATACTCTGTAACATCTGGTGCCACCGGGCTGTGGAGCTGGTACATTCTTCATTGAAACATTTTGAGTACCTGCTGATTGCCAAGAGGAATTTCCATCAAAAATCTAGGTGTTGAGCCATGCTTTCCAAATCTTGTTTTGTTCTTCTGTTGGTGACTGTCCTGTTAAATGGTGTTTCGGTGAAGTATTCACAAATTTTGAACCAAAAGATGTGAATCATAGGGGAGTTCCTGCTATACCTTTTGAGTTATTTTATCAGTCTGTTAGGTGTTAACACTGCAGAAGACAACTGAGCTCTCAAAATGTGCACAACTAGCAGATAGTGATCTTGTTGCAACTGACTCAAATGTATGGCCCCTGCCTTTAACATTCATGGTCTTAATGCGATCTTACTTCCTCAGTCATCAGTTTTTAATATAAAAAAAAAAAGAATAAAGCTTGTGGTAGGAGGCTTCGAAGATGGCTCCCAACAACTCCTGCCCTCTGATATTCACAACCCCATACCAGCCCTGCCCTTGAGTGTGGGCTGGACCCCTGCTTATTATGAACACTGAATATGGCCAAAATGACACATCTCTTCTGAGATTAGGTGACAGAAGGACTCTGTTTTCTATTTTGCTTGCCCACTAGTACTCGGGTGCCTTCCTGCTGTGATGGAAGCCAGTGGCCGCATTCTGCGATGCTCTGTTGAGAGGCCACTGTAACAAGAAACCGGTATTTCCAGCCTACAGCTAACATGGCACAGAGGCCCCAAGTCCAAAAACCTTCAAATAACTGAATCCTGTCAGCAACACATGAGCAGATTGGGAAGGGGGTCCTCCCCCCACCTAGAGTCTTGAGATAACCATAGATAACAGCCTGATTGTAGCTTGTGAGGGACCTTGAGCCACACCTAGATTACTGACTCAGAAACTGAAGATAACGTATGTTGTTTTAAGTGACAATTTAGAGGTAATTTGTCATGCAGTCATAATAGGAAGCTAGAAAAGACAATGGCATATTCAATTTCACTCCTTGGGCAAAAGTATTAGTGGAATCTAACATGGCTTATGTTTGCAGGAAAAATGATCAATGCAATGGGCACATCTTGAACCTGGCAGCATGGAATGAGGACAGCCGGTCCCTCTTGCAGGAGTACCTGTCAGCTATCTTAGCATCCCTAGCCACAAAGAAAAACTTACTAAATCCATTCTCTCTCAAGTAAGGCAAAAGATACTGAAATTTGATTCTGCATTTGAAATGTAAAGTAGATTACAATTAAATCCTAACTCTTATTTTTATTGAAGTATAGTTGATTTACAATGTTGTGTTAGCTTCAGGTGTACAACAAAGTGATTCAGTTTTATGTGTTTGTGTGTGTATTCTTTTTCAGATTCTTTTCCATTATAGGTTATTAGAAGATATTGAATATAGTTCCCTATGCTATTCAGTAGGTCATTGTTGTTTATCTATTTTATATATAATAGTGTGTATCTATTAATTCCAAACTCCTAATTTATCCCATTCCCCTACCTTTCCACTTTGATAACCATAGTTTGTTTTCTATGTCCATGACTGTTATTTCCAGTTTGTAAATAACTTCATTTGTCTTTTTTTTTTTAAGATTCCACATATAAGTGATACCATATAGTATTTATCTTTCTCTGTCTGACTTAACCTTGCTTAGAATGATATTCTTTAAATCCATCCATGTTGCTGCAAATGGCATTATTTTATTCTTTTTTATGGCTGAGTAATATTCCATTGTATAAATATACCACAGCTTCTTTATCCAGTCATCTGTCGATGGACATTTAGGTTGTTTCCATGTCTTGGCTATTGTAAATAGTGCTGCTATGAACACAGTGTGCACATACCTTTTCGAGTTATGAGTTTTCTCCCAATATATGCCCAGGACTGAGATTACTGGATCATATGGTAACTTTAGTTTTTTTAAGGAACCTCCATACTGTTTTCCACAGTGGCTGCACTAGTTTACATTCCCACCAACAGTGTAGGAGGGTTCTTTTTTCTCCACACCCGCTCCAGCATTTCTTATTTGGAGACATTTTAATGATGGCCATTCTCACTGCTATAAGGTGATACCTCATTATAGTTTTGATTTGCATTTCTCTAATAATGAGCAATAGTGAGCATCTTTTCACATACCTGTTGGCCATCTGTATGTCTTCCTTGGAGAAATGTCTATTTAGATCTTCTGTCCATTTTTTGATTGTTTTTTTTTTTTTAAGCTGTAGGAGCTATTTGTATATTCTAAAAATTAATCCCTTGTTGTTCTCATCATTTGCAAATATTTTCTCCCAGTCAGTAGGTTGTCTTCTTGGTTTTGTTTTGTTTATAGTTTCCTTTGTTATGCAAAAGCTTTTAAGTTTAATTAGGTCCCATTTGTTTATTTTTGCTTTTATTTCCATTACGCTAGGAGCTGGTTTGAAAAAAATATTGCTGTGATTTGTGTTGGAGTGTTCTTTTTGGAATGTTCTCCAAAGCTGTCCTCATTTCTTTTCATTCTTTTTTATTTTTTCTTTTCCGTGGGTAGTGATTTCCACTACTGTATCTTCCAGCTCACTGATTTGTTCTGCGTCGTTTAGTCTACTATTGGTTCATTCAAGTGTATTTTTTATTTCAGTTATTGTATTCTTCAACTCTGTTTTGTTGTTCTTTGTATTTTTTAACTCTGTTAAAGACTTCTAACTTCTCCATCTGTGCATCCACCCTCCTCCTTATGATCATTATTCTGAACTCTTTCTCAGGTAGATTGCCTGTCTCCACATGACTTAGTTCCTCTTTGGGGATTTTATCTTCTTTGTCTGGAACATATTCCTCTGCTGCCTCATTTTGTCTAAATTCTATTTATATTTTTATGTATGTGGTAGGTTGGTTATGTTCCTTGGCCTTGGAGAAGTGGCCTCTGTAGGAGACGTCCCGTGCATCCCAGAAGTGCACTCCCCTCTCTTCACTCAAGGGCCAGTTGGTCCCAGGGTAGAATCTGGCCTGTGTTAGTGGACTCGTTCCACAGGCTGCAGGATCATAGTTTTCTTGCTTCTGGTGTCTGCCCTTTGGTGGGTGACGCTGGTTCAGAGGCTTGAGCAGGCTTCCTGGTGGGAGAGGCCGGTGCCTGCCGACTGGTGTGTAGAGCTGGATCCTGCCCCTCTGGTGGGAAGAGCTGTGTCTAGAGGCTTGTCTAGAGGGGCTGTGGGCTCAGGAAGCCTTTAGGTAGCCTGTCTCCTCATGAAGGGGACTGTGTCCTCACCCAGTTAGTTGTTTCACTGGTGGCTACAGGCTGTTGGCTGGGGCCAGGTTTTGATGCTAATGACCCAAGCAAGATGTTAGCCTCAGGGAGAGTTCATGCAGATGAATACTCCCTGTTATGTCCCCCACCAGCTTTTATGTCCCCACCACAGCTGCCCCCCCACCTCCCAAGGAGATGCTGCAAGACCAGCAGGTAGGTCTGGCCCAGGTGCCTATGAAGTTACTGCTTTGGCCCTTGGTCCTGGTGCACATGAGATTTTGTGTGCACCCTTTAAGAGTGAAGACCCTCCAGTCCTGTGGAGCTCTGCAGTTATGCCCCCCTGGCCATCAAAGCCAGATGTTCTGGGGGCTCCTCTTCCTGCTGATGAACCCCTGGTCTGGGAAGCCTAGTGTGGGGCTCAGAACTCTCGCTCCTCTGGGGGAACATCTGCAGTATAGTTATTCTCCAGTCTGTGGGTTGCCCACTCAGGGGATACATTATTTGATTACATCTTGTGTGTGCCCCTCCTAATGTCTCATTGTGGTTCCTTCTTTATGTCTTTAGATATAGAAGATCTGTTTTGGTAGGTTCCAGTCTTTGTTATCAATGGTTGCTCAGCAGTTAGTTGTGATTTTGTTGTGATTGTGAGCGGAGGTGAACTCTAGGTCCTTCTACTCCGCCATCTTTAAATCCTAACTCTTGAATAATGCCTCTTTTAAGTCACTCACCAAGTCTCCTTTAGGTAAGATGAAATAATCTAAAAATGAATAAAGGGTAAAACTCTATATGATATTGCCATAATTCAGTCAAAATCTTTTGTATGTCCAATCACATTAACATTCAGTTCCTAGACTGCAGAGCTAGTTACAGATCTACCATTATTCTGCTTGAAAAGGTGATTCTTGGGACAACTGACTAAGAAAGCAATGGAACCCTGCCCCCTCCCCCCCAAAAAAGGTGGAGGGGACTGCACTGAGAAAAGAAATAGAAGCCTTTTGTATCCAGAACCAGCCTTCTTCCAAAATGAGAAATGTAGCCAGAACGTTTCTACACAGAGATTTTTCTATAGTGATGAAAAATAGACTTCCTGGAAGGGAACACTTTTTTTTTTTTTTTTTTGCTTTGCTTTGGTCAAAATGATCGAAAGACCCACTCTGCAAAGTTTTTTTCTTTCTGAAATTGTTTTCAGCAGCTGGCTGACGGCCACAGCTACCTGCTATACAGATAAAATTGTATTTTTAACTGTATCTGTGTATAACTTTTTTTCTTTGAATTTGAAGCCACTCTTGCTGATGCTGTTTTGCCCTGTGGGTATAATTGTGTCCTTGCTCCTTTTCTAATGTGACTCCGTCAGACCTTGGCCTCTAGATTAGTACCTGGTACTTTGGAAGCTCCACCTTGTACTCTGATCTCTGCAAGAGAAGCACCAAGTAAATGTCTAGTCTTCCCATCCGGCTGTTTTTAATTACTAGATGGCAGTCAGTGACTGCGTTGCTGGAACCGTTTCAGTTCTCTGCAGGATTCGGAGAAGTGCTGTCTTTCCACTAGGGGCCTTGTAGATATCCCCCCTGTCATGTTAAGATAAGCAGACCCACACACGCACCATCTGAAAACCCTCCTGTCCTGCTATTGCTACCTCCTTTCTTGAGGATCCAGTGTTTTGTTTTGTTTTCCCACTACCCACAAATGCTCACAGATCTTTTAAGGAAATACTACCACAGCAAACTAGGTTCCCTGCAGAAACTCCCATAATTTGTCAGTGAAAATGAGGGAACTCCCCTGACTGGAGCAGGTCAGTGGTAGGCTGAGAGGAGTACAGGGAAACTGCCTTTATCAAAAGCCACGTCTTAAGGATGTGCCAGGGGATGCTTCTGTTTTAAGCTGACAGTCTCACCTCTCCACCCTAGAAAAACAGCTCACCTGGCTTCCCTTCATCAGGTAGGCGAAGAAAGTGAGTGCACACTTTTTAATTGCAAGTTGACATAAATCCACAATCCAAGAGCACTGATTTGTTGGACTGTAATCTACACTTTAACACACCGAGCTGCATTTGCCAGCATGCCAGATGTGCAAAGTCGGAATTTAATGATGACATTTCAGTGGCAGCCCCAGAATTAAGTACAGTACCATCATCGAATGCTAATGTGCCAGTAGCAAGAAAACAAAAGGACAGAAACAGCTTCTTTCTTGGTTACCTTTTTTGTCTCTTTCTTAGAGACAGAGAAACTGAAAGCAATGAATTATTTCATGGAAACTTCATCTCAAAGAAACTCCAATCAAAAAAAGCAACCTATGGTAGTTTTTGCTATATTCACGGCACTTTTTCAATAAATCAAAGGTTAAGTTCATTTTTAACACTTTAAAATATTAATTTTACTGCCTATTTATAACGTTTGTGTTTTTCCTGAAGATTTTATCAGGCATTTTTACTTTCTGAAAATAATTGTTTACGTCAGAAGTATCGTGAAAGAATGTCCATGTGATAACATATTTTCTGCTTCTCATGAGTTGCAAAATGAAGCTCCATTTTCTTTTAAATAGAAGGGAAAGGGAAAAAGTATAATTTAAAAAAAATAAGCTTTATCCTAAAGAATGAGATTTCTCAAACTTGGCACTATTAGCATTTTGGATGGTGATGCTTTGTTATGGGGGAAACGTCCTGTGCATTGTAGGACGTTTGGCAGCATCCCTGGCCTCATCCCACTAGATCCAATAGAACCACCCACTTGTGACAACAAAACATTGTCTCCAGATATGGCCAAATGTTCCCCAGGGGGAGGGGAGTCAGAATCAGGCCAGGGGAGAACCACTGCTATAAAGAGATTAAAAGGGTTTTCTAAAAATAACCAAAAGCTGTTGAATTCTATTCTAAAGGTATACTCAGCCATAAAAAAAGAATGAAAGTTTGCCATTTGCAACAATGTGGATGGACCTGGAGGGTATTATGCTTAGTGAAATAAGTCAGACAGAGAAAGACAAATACTCTGTGTTATCACTTATATGTGGAATCTAAAAAATAAAACAACTGAATATAACAAAACCAAAACAGACTTGCAGATACAGAGAACAAACTAGTGGTTACTAGTGGGGAGAGGGAGGGGAGGGGCAAGATAGGGGTAGGGGGTTAAGAGGTGCAAACCACTGTGTATGAAATAAATAAGCTACAAGGATATACTGTACAATACAGGGAATGTAGCCCATATTTATAATAACTTTAAATGGAGTATAATCTACAAAAACATTGACTCACTATGTTGTACACATGAAGCTAATATGATACTGTAAGTCAACCATGCTTCAATTTAAAGAAAAAAGAAAGAAATACTTCAGACTTTTGAAAAGATACAAATATTGAGTACCCCCGTACCCAGACCACTACTAGCCCCTCGCTGTTTCATTTCCCTCCTTCGTTCATCCTTCAGATGTCCTGAATTTGGTGTTTATGCATACCATGTACATATTAGTTAGAAATTACATATTCTACGTCTGACGTTTGTGGTTGACATTCACATTTTCTCATGCGTGCATGCGTCTAAAACTAATACTTCTACTCTCTTCCTGAGCAGACCAAGAATCTGCCTCACCTCCAGTCACCCCTTTTCCATCTTGCATGTTATTTCAGTTCTTACTTGTTTTTTTTGGGGGGGGGGTTGAGGGGGATAATTAGATTTACTTATTTTTCTTTTAATTTAATGGAGGTACTGGGGATTGAACCCAGGTTTACAACTTTATTCATCTTTACCAAGGCCCAGCATTTGGTTTATTTGATTTTCTCTGTTATTTGTCCACTTTTCTATTTTATTGATTTCTACTTCTACAGTTTTATTTTTTTCTTTCTACTTAATTTGGGTTTGTTTCGTTATTTTTGTAGCTTCTAAAGGTGAAAGCTGAGATAATTGGCTTTAGACTTTTCTATTATTAGCAATGTTTCTATTACTTATTTCTAATTTAATTCCTTTGTGGTTAAAAACACATCTTACATGATCTCTGTCATTTTAATTTATTAAAAGTCATTCTGTGACCCACCATATAGTCCCTCTTGGTAAACATTTTATGTGAAGTTTAAAAGAATATATGTTTTATAGTTGTGTGTAGTATTCTAAATCTTAAAAGCACTCAGAAAAAGAGGCTCATTATGTACATATATAAGTAATGTTTTAAACAAATATCATGAGATGGTTGATAGTCTTAATGCATTATTTACATGTTCTATGTATCTGTTGCTTTTCAATCATTTATTAAGAGAGGTGTTTTGAAATCTCAAGCTGTAACTGGAGACTCACCTATTTCTCCCTTCAGCTCTGTCAGTTTTTACGTCATTTATTTTGACATTCTGTTACAAGCATACTCGTTTAAGATTGTCTTCTTGTTGAATCATTATAAAATTACCCACTTTATGCCTGACAACATAAACATTGTAGACCTGTACATTGTAATCCTGAAAATGTGGACCATTTACATGTTAATGTCATTATTGATATGGTTAGGTTTAATTTACCATCTTGCTATTTGTTTCCTATGTGTCCCATCTGTCCCATCTGTTCCTTTTTTCTTTTTTCCTTTCCCTGACTTCTTTTGTATTAGGGTTTTTTTCAATTATTCCATTTTATCTTGACTTAATGGCTTATTAAGCTTTGCTTCTTTTTTAAGTGGTTTGCTCTAGGGTTTTCAATATACATACTTAACACAGCCTACCTTCAAATACTTTATTTTACTTCTAATATAATATCAGAAACTTACACGAGTAACATTCCTCTCCCCCTTTCATCTTTGTCTATTATTGTTATACATTTTCCTCTTTATGTTGTAAAGCCCACAATACATTGCTATTATTTTTGCTTTAAGCAATCAATTATCTTCTTTTAAAAAAATTTAATGAAGGGAAATCTCTTGTATTTACCCACATATTTACCATTTCTTGCACTCTTTCTTCCTTTTTAAAGATCCAAATGTCTGTCAGGTATCATTTTCCTTCTTACTGAAGAACTCCCTGTGCCATTTGTAGTACGAGGCACAGGGCGTTTGTTTGTCTGAAAAAGTATTTTTGGAAAATACATTTGCTGGTTATGTAATAATTCTAAGTTGACAGATTTTCCTTGTCTTTTACCATTTTAAAGATGGATTATTATTGTCTTCTGGCTTGCATTATTTCTGACAAGAAGTCTGTGGCCATTAATTGTTTCTATTTTCTGACTGCTTTTAAGATTTTCTCTTTACCATTTTATCATTGCATTCTGGTGGGTCCACAGCCTCTGCTGACCCCTTGGGGCTCTAGAGAGGCCAGCAGAGCATCAGTTGGAAGTCCTGGTTCCTTTTTTGTTCAGATATGACTGGTCGACTGGTCTGTATGAAGTTCTGAAGGTATCATTTACATTTGCAAATCCCAACTAATCAAGCCAAAAGTCCATGTGTGCATTTGCATCTTATTGTTTATCTACGTGAATATTAAAAAAAAAAATCCTCTGCCCAATGTGAAAAAAATACAGAGTTGACAATAGTTAAAAAGCAGAATACACACATTTTATTCAGGAACTAATAAAATAGAGGAAAAGAGACTTCAGTATAGAACTGGGCTCAACTCCAAATACAGCATGGAGTGGTGAAGATTTATCACTAAGGAGCAGGTTGGAGGTCAGTGGATGGAAAGTTACTAAAAGAAAACATCAGGAGTAAGGGGAGATTCTGGCTAAACAGACTTAAACAGGATTCTTGCTGAGGGCAGGGCAGGGTGATTGGAGATCCCCTGGGGAATGGTGGGGCGGTGAGGAATTTGATCAGAGATTGAGGGTGGTCAGATACCAAGTTTGGGGGGATTTTCTCTAAACTGACTTAGAAAGATTCTTGCTACACAAGGGTGTTCCAGGCCCAACAAGAATAGATGCCAAGATCAGAGCCTAAAGATCTTAGAGGAACTGGAGTTAAATTTAGTGAAGGAGGGAGCCTCTGTCACCACCAACAGGAGATACACATCTTCTCAAGTGCACACCGAACTTTCTCCAGGGTAGACCACGTGCTAGGCCACAAAACAATTCTTAACAAATATAAGAAGATTGAAACCATGCAAACACTCTTTTCCAACCAGAAGTGAATGCAACTAAAAATCAATAGCAGAAGGAAAACTGGAAAATCCACAGAAATGTGGAAATTAAACAGCACACTATTAAAGAATGAAGGCATCAAAGAAGAAATCACAAGAGAAATTATATCTTGAGACAAATGAAAATGAAAACACAATGTACCGAAATTTATGGGATGCAGCAGAAGCGGTGCTCAAAGGGAAGTGTATAGCCATAAAAGCTGACATTAAAAAAGAAGATCTCAAAGCAACTATCTAACTTAACACCTCAAGGTGTTACAAAAAGAAGAAAATAAACCTAAAGATAGCAGAAAGAAGTTAATAATAAAGATTAGAACAAAGACAAATGAAATAGAGAGCAGGGGGGAGAAAACCTTTTATTTCTCCTTATGAATTTTGTGAAACTAAAAACCCTAAGCTGATCACACCTCTCTCGGTCTTTCTACCCTAGAAAGCACACACCACAAAGTATATTCCTTCCAGTTCTGTTTCTTCACCTTGATGATGAATCATTGGACAGGTCCCAGTATCCATTAAACTTCCCTTGAGCCCCTTATTCCTTGTTTCCTCCATAAGGTTTTTAAAGGAAATCTAAGGATACATTGTTCTTGTCCCCAAGTTCTGTATTCAGAACTCAAAGAAATAAAAAGGCACATGGAACAAACAATGAATGCTGGATTTGCTGGCACTGAGAGGAGTCAAGCCGGAAGTCTTCCTTTAGTGTTCTGGCCACTTTTCGGAAGGAGGAGAGGAACAATCTGATGAGAAGGTGGGCAGACAATGGGAAGACTCAGACTGCAGGGGAATTCCTGAAGCCAGCAATAAACTGGGAGCCTGCTGTGTCTCTGACTGACCTCCATGAGGCAGGGAGGGCTGTACAAGCCTCTCTGGAAGGTCTCTCAGTCAGGCATGTTTAAAAAAAAAAAAAAAGTCTGTGATGAGAAAGGGAGTAGAATGTGGGTGCCACATGGTTAATTCTGATTGCTCAGATACGCCTGTACACTTTCGTACATATCCAGACTCCAGGATCTCACACCATCACACCTCTTCATAGTGCTGAGCTGGAGATGAAAGGGAATAGAACCAGCGCCAAGGAAACCAGAGAGATGAAAGGATCCGTTTCTTCAAATAACTCCAAAGACTTGAGAGACTCAGATTCTGCTTGATGGAGTGACTGCTGTGGATCATATCAACAATCAATAAGACAGAATACACCTCCAGAGAGCTTTGAATAAGAAATCAACAAGCCCCAACTCCGAAATATTGGGGTTCCCTTGATCTTGGTCAGTATGCTGGGAATGCTGCCCACTCGGGGGAGAATGGTCCTTCTCAACAGAGACAGAGCGGACAAAGTTACAGATGCTCGTACAACCACCTTCCCACCTTTACAAACAAAGCATTTGTATGAGTCAGGACTCTGACCTGGAAATGACAACAGCCTGATACAATTAAGTTAAGGAAAAACTGGAGATTTATATGGCTCACATAGATGGGAAGAATACTGGGGAAACTCACAGAATTTGGAAGTTCTGCAGGAACCAGGGCTTCAGGGGCTGCAGCCTGGGACCTGACCCTTCCAGGTTCCTCTCTGCACATATCTGCTTCTCTTGGGGTTGATCTCATTCTCTCCCTGCAAGCAGGCTTCCCACACATGATAAGCACATGCTTACTTTCTCCCAGCACCTTCATGCCAAAGGCCAAAATGTGCTAGTTAGAAATCCAATGGGCCGATTACTGAACCACTTCCTGAGGCCAGTGGGCTGGCATATTCTGACTGGCGAAGCCTGGGTCACTGGCCTCCCTTGTGGCTTGGAAGAGCCAAGATCAGATGATGTAACTGACCCCATTTAAATCACCTGGAGTGGGAGATTTTCCCAAAGGAAAAGGGGGTGAGGGCGCTGTTACTGGGAAGGGAGAGCAGACATAGTTGAACAGCTGTGGTCTAACATGACCCGTCTGCTCTTACATGCATTTGGTCTGTTACCCTCCCCACACTTTCCACCTGAACTGCTCACTATAATGTCCTGGATGCTTGACTGGCTTTTTACAGCATGAAGTAGGCAAAAAAAAATGATTCCCCAAGACAAATGGATGGTACCCCAGAAGCCCAGGATTGAGGGGAGACATTACCTAAGGAATTCAGGGAAAGAGTTGGGACAAACAGATGGTGGCATGAAAAGGGCATAAGAAGTTAATAAACTTTAATATTTATTGAGCACTTACTAAGATGTATTAAGTACTTACTATATTGCAAACATCGCTCTGCCTTTTCTTCACAACACCTCTATTTTACAGGTGGTAACTGAAGCTTAGAGAGGTTAATCAACATTCAAAGGTCACACAGCTCCTAACTGGCAATGCGGGAGCACCAGAGCCCATTGTTTCGATCAGCTTTCTGTATCGCTCCCCAGGTAAACCAGACATCAAAAGACTTGGGTTTAAAATGTGGATGGGTGGGCTATTGGCTTTTTAATTCTTACTTTCATACATTTTCTAGATTTCTTTTCGTGAATGTATATTACTTCTATAATTAAAAACAAAAATACATTGTGCAGAAAACAGAGAAGCCTGTTCTATGGCTGTGACTCTACCCTTAACCCACTCATCACTCCTGACTTTTCTTTCCCTGCTCTGGGCCTCTGAGTTCCAGGTCATATCTATGGCTGCTGACAGCCCAGATTTCCTGGGATCCTCTTCGGACTTCCCTTCCCAGGCACGCAAGGGGACCAGTTTCTGGAACTAAGTCACGTGAGAAGGCTGGCCCCACAGATGCAAAATGGAAACCAAGGGGAACCAGGTCAGGGTGGCTCAGGAAGCCAAAAATTCCAGGCACATAGAGTCCAAGGCATGGGGAGAGGATAACAAGCTGGTGTGAAGGAAGGACTGACAGCAGTGACCAGATAAGACAGCCCAGCCAATGCAGGAGAGACTCCCGCTCAGCCAACACAAAGGCTGGGAGTGCAAACATCTGTGGACACTGCCCTCCCTCACCTACCCGCTTTCCTCTGGGGAACCACCCCTTGCCCACTGCACACCATCTTGGTGGGCAGAGTGTTAGTCGGAGGACAGAAGCTTTCCCATGGGGACACCTCACTGCTTCTGGTGTCACATCCCCAGAGCTGTGCTGGTTCCTGTCTGTCCCAAAGAACACTTCTTCCACTTCTCCTTCAGCTAAGTGTTTGCTTAAGTTCACCAAAGTCAGTTTCTCTTGCTTATAACCAGAGAACCCTAATAGATACAACTTTTTCTTTGTTTGGACAATCCAATATAATTTTGCTGTGCCAATCTTCAGGTCAACAGTCATTTACTGAGCCCTGCTGAATCTATACTGAGCAACTCCACACACGGAAAGATTTTCCAGAGACAAAATTCATGGCTGCAGAGTCAGTCACCCAGGATCCAGGGCTGAGTAACTTCTGGGTGCCCGACCCAGCGCTTGACAACAGGGTGTTAGTATCCAACTGGAGTCCGTGTCTCTAATCTGCCAGCTGACCATGAGTTATGTCCTCCTCTGACCAGATCCTGGCACCCAGCCTTGCTCACAGTTTATGGCCCAAACCATGGTTGCCTGGCACCACCTCCCAGCCTCTACCTGACTGTGGCTCCTGCCCTGCCTTTTCTCTCTGGCTTTTGGTCTAGACCCTTGCTTGAGGCTGCTGCTTTTCCTGGACTGACTTCTTCCTGGCTTCCCTCTTCAACTGTGACTTGAATTTTCCTTCAGTCATTCACTAAACAAATATTTGTTGAGCATTACCAACTGCCAGGCATAAAGGATCCCAAACTGAGCTAGACAGATATGGTCCTTATCATCATGAATTTAGAAGCCCGTAGAGAAGGCTGATGTTAAACAAGCAATTAAAATAAAATGTGATGTGTGATGCGGAGGAATTAGAAGGAGCTGCAGGTGCACAGCGCAAGGGCCTAAAGCTCGTCTAGAGCTCAGGGAAGGCCCCCTCGAAGACAAATGAGTTTGAAGAACACCTGAGGAATTCGAGAGGAGCAGATTGAGTTGCAGGACCTGGACGGCATCCAGGTGACTGTCTTACACTGTGGGTTGTGGGGAAATCTGCTGGGCTGGCCTGGGCAAACCCCCTCCCGCCTTGACCCAACCCAGTGCCCAGTATTCCAGCAACACTGGCCCAAGGGCCCCATCCTCATGACGTTGCCTTGAATGTGACACAGACACATTCAGGCATGACTTGCTGGATGTCCCAAGCCAGCTACCGAGGTAAGAGTCACCCCTGTGGAACAAGAGAAGCTTCCTGGGGGCTGGTAACCTCCGACTATGCTTGGTGGTGCCTCAGGGTGTGAGAGAGGCGTCATCCCAGCAGCTAGCAAACAATAAGGTCATCCCAGCAGCTAGCAAACAATAAGGGGGCAGTAAACGCTTGCTGATGGGTTGATGACTGTTCCCAGAGCTGGGCCACAGAAACAGATCGTATCTTGACCGAGGCAGGCTTCACCTAAGACAGCCAGCCCTCCAGCAGCACTGGGCCAAAGAAAGGGGTTAGATGCCCAGACTGACAGGGCGGAACTGGCGGGGAAGCCCTGGCACGGGAACTCTGCTTAGACATTCATCTACCACCATCTCTTGCCCTGACCTGCTTTTAACTTTGCTTAGCCAGTCTCTGTCCTGTTTCTTTCCACCCCCCCTCCCTCAGGGCCCAGCCATTTCTCCTTAAGAAGATGCTGATTCTCCATCCTGCTGGCTCCCTGGGTGAGAGACCCAGCCCTAACCCCTCCCTGAGTCCTTTCTTTAAGGGTGGTTCCACCTCCTTGCTCACCGAGGCCCTCGCCCGGGAGCATTTAAATGTAATCTTCCCTTTAATGTGTGTTGCTGAGAAAACTTGTTCAGATTGAAAGCAATGTGATACCAGGAAAAAGGTTGCTTTTTTTTTTTTAAAGTTTACAAAAATATCAGAACTGATAGTTGTACAATGACACTCAGGAGGGTGGAAAATTCAGTTTCAGATGTTACTCAAAGCAATACTTGTAAGTTTTCCCCCAACGCCAACACAGAGCTGAAAAATGAAAACAGCACATGGCTGGTGGCCACATGCAGAGCTCTGGGTGCCCTGACCCAACGGCCAGCCCAGCACATCTCACCAGCAGGCCAGCCTCATCTGTGACCCTCTGGTAGTCTCCCATCAGATGATCTGATTGTTCCCAAGCCAGTATCAGTTCTGCCTGAGGCTGAAACCACCAGTGGAGGAAGGCACACGCTGTTGGGATTTTAAGTGTTGGGGGTGGGGAGTGGAGGAGTGGGCCCCCTTCTCCAGGCCACTGCCCTCCTGGATCAGAGGGAGGCCCACATTTTCCTGCCACAGGCCTTTATGGAGAATTATTTTAATAAACGTTTATAACAGAAGCAAAACATGTGAATTTTAGAAAATGAGCACATACTGACAAGAGAAAATGAGCACATTTCCAACCACTCAGAGGTGACCACTGCAGCTCCTTAGCGGATATTGTCGACTGAAATAAACACACAGCCTAGAAGTTGAGAGTTATGCTTTACTTGGCGGGAGGACTCGAGCCGGGATGACAGCCTCTCAGATCGCTCTGAGGGACTGCTCCGAAGAGGTAGGGGAGGAGCTAGGATATATAGGAGCTTTACAACAAAGACCAGGTAGTTGGAACAATAAAAGATTACTTGTTATCTAAAGAAAACCAGGGGTCTCAAGTTAAAGAATTTAGTGCTTTTCTATGTATGGGAGGAAGCAAACATTTGGACTCACTGAATTCATTCCTTTGACAAGCGTCTAGCTATCTAGGGCCAGTATCTTGTCCTTTATTATTCTGAGTCCCCTCAGGGTGCGCCATTGTGAGTGGCTGCAGAGGCTGGGCTGCAGGCTTGTCCTCACTGGAGTGGGGAGTGGGGCGCCCCTGATGACTTGATGGTTTCAGCATTCTTTGTTTACCGATATGGTTTGCAGAATTTTTCATTCACAGTATCCTTCCAGGTTTCTTCCTGTGTACAGATTTGTACATGTACTATTTTTACCAAAACAAGATCATACTGTACATTGATTTTTTTTCTCAAATTTTATTTTGAAAAATTTCCAACCTACAATAACTTGAAGAACTAATATAACAAGCATCTGTAAACATTTCACCTAGAGTTATAAATTGGTACCATTTTGCCACATTTGTTTTGTCTGTCTCTCTGTCCCCAATATATATAAATTCCTAAATATCTATATCCAGATATAGATATGTATGTATCTACATCTGGATGTATGTATGTATCTATATCCAGATACACAGATATCTAGTTAGCGAGAGCTAGAAAGATAAATATAGCAAGATACATACATGTATATTAACCATATGAGACTATGTTGCACATATCACGATCCTTCCCCATGAAATACCTTAGCATGTCTCCTAGGAACAAGGACAGACACCTATACCACCACGATATAATTACTACATTCAAGAAATTTAACACTGACACAATACTGTTAACTAAAATACAGCCCAGAGTCAAAGTTCCGTAATTCCCCAATACCATCGTCCTTCAAAAGGCTGTAAAATTGGTGTTGCAGGTTGGGTTCTTTGGAAGTCAACACACATCGAGGTGGAGTTTAGGGTGCAAGACGCTTATCAGGGAGAGGAAGAGAAGGATCAAGGAGGAAGAAGTTGAACCACACAGAACTGCCAAAGACCGTCCACCCAATGGAGACACTCTGGAGGGAAAATTGCCCATCGGCAGGTCCTGTACGGAGCCAAAACAGCTCTCCAGCCCCTCCCAGATCAGTCACTCCACAGGGCTGCCCTGGGAGGGGCTTGACCTGGGACAAGGCAGCTCTCTCGATGGAGCAGATCCATAGGCGCTGTCTGGGGGCCACACTCTCTGCAGCTGGGCAGAACATTCTGAGGGGTCCAGGTGTCTCACCTCCTTATCTTCCAGAGATGGACTTTTTCCCTTTACAATCTGAATCCAGTCAAGGGTCACTTGTTGCACTAAGTTGTCATGTCTCTTAAGTCTCCTTTATTGTAATATTTCCCCTGCCTTTTTGGACCCCTTATGATATTAAGATTTTGAATGGCCCAGTCAGTTTTTTTGTGGAGTGTCCTTCAATTTGGATTTGTCTGACACAGAGTTTCCCAGCCTCCTTTGTTCAGCCAACAGTCTCCCTTTCATTTCAATAAATATCCATGCCATGTAATACCCAAATAGCAATCAGATTTCCCCAGGTGACTACAACCACTTCATCAAACCAGTGTCCAATCCGGGACCACAAATTCCATCCAGTAGTTGCATTTTGTAGGTCTCTTCATCCAGTGCAGGGTTCCTCTTGTGTGATCAGACCCAGTGGAGAGACCCACCCCTTGTCCTGCAGACCCTGTCCTCTGGGCTGTCAGACGGCTTCCGAGTGGTGCCGTTTAGCTGGATCCTCTGCTGGATGAATTCAAGTGAATCATGCATCATAGAGGTGACCATTCACCACAGAGGATGATGTATGCTGGGTGAAACACACAGTATCTGATAAGTGCGCACTGCGAATCTTGAGTCGTGGGCCTCTCACCGAGTCTCCGGTGCTCACTCTGCCTCCTGTTTTCACAGCTTCTTGTCCCCCTCCAGTTGTTACAGAAGGGGACGTGCCCAGTCACACCCCTTGCTCCCCAGCAGGGACCCTCAGAGGAGTGGGGAGGGGGAGGGCCACGAGGACAGCGCTGGGGGCAGGAGACCCGTGTCCCACCCTGACTCTATCGTCACCTTTCTGTGTGACTTCAGCTAAGCCGCGAGACCTCTCCTTTTACCAAGCGCACAAGTACAACGCTCCGTGCCCGGCCGAGACCAGGGGATGTGGGAAGCCCATGCTCAGAGAGGGTCACACAACCAGCCTGCTTCTGCCACCCCTTCAGCGACAGGCCTGAGCTCGAAGGGCAGGAATAAAAGGCTCCAGACCCCAAGGACTGCGCTCCAGGACCCTGAGCTGGAACCGGCCAGGCAGAGAGGCCCGGATTCGCAGTCAGGTCAGGTCGCCCTGGGTTGGGCAGGGTCCTTCAAGGCTCAGACATAGCAACCCACACCTGCCAAGGACCCCACTCAGACGAGGTATGAAACGACTGGCAGGAAGCAGCAGTGCCGGCCCAGAGGCCCGGGGGAAGCTCATTCCTCCCTCTACCCAGAGTTGTCAGGGGTGCGGAGGCTTGAAATGGAGAGCGACACAGGAGTCTCGTAACCAAGACTTCTGGGGGTTAAGCATTGTGACTATGACTCCTGCCTGGAACAGCCCTTGGAGACCCCATGGCCTGGTCAGAACTGTTCGTTGAGCCAATAGAGGGCTGTTGCTTTCGTAGGAACATGAATGCCATGTACCTACTCTCCAGCAAGCACCTGCCAGCAAGCACCAGCACGCCCCACTGTCTCCATTCAGTCTTGTGCACGGTTCTACCAGCTGCCAGGTTGTCCTCCCTGCTCAGCCCCTGGAGAAAGGAGATTGCAGTCCCAGAGACAGGTGCTCCCCCATTTTAACTCGTCCCCCAGGCAGCAGGAGTGATGCCCCAGTCTGAGAACTGAGACTGTGGTCCCCAGTAGGGGCTGCTGCTCAGTCTGAGTGCCTCTCAGCTGTCTGGCCACCGCCTGTGACCCACTACTGGAGATTCAGCCATGAGGTTAAAACGCAAACTCCCTTCAGGAAGGAGGAGGCATATTTCCTCACTAGCAGCTTGGCATAAATTGGTTCATCAAATGTCAGGAGAGAGAAAGGAAGGAAACTGGCGTCTATTAAGAGTTTACTCTGCCCTGAGGACTGGATACGCCCACCCAGTGAGCTTTCCCTGGCACTGTAACATACATGTTATCCCCATTGTACAGACTGGAAAACCAAGACAAATTAGCTTCCCCTGAATTGCACAGACAGTAAAACACAGCCAGTTTTCGAACTCAGATCTGAATGAGAAGCTGTGTTCCTCCCTCTACCCAGACCACGTCACCCTGAGCACCTCCTATTTGCTGGGCACAGGATTGGACACAGCCTCTGTTCTCACCCAGCTCCCAGCCTGGCAAGAGTAGTGTTAGACTGTGCACATGGCCCGCCCTCTGCCCCTTCTCCTTCACCCAAAACTTAAGCAAGTTTTTTCCAAGAGTGGCAGCTACCACTGGCAGGACATGAGATGATGTTGGGTGAGGCACAGCATGAACTATTTTGTTTCAAAAGTTCAAAAATTCAATATAAAAATATAGCTGGTACATAAAGACACATTTCACAGCCACTGCTGCAGATGAGGCCCCAGTGGTTGGCCGTGCGAGGACTGAGTGAAGGCCAGAGACAGGAGAGGACATTGCTCTGGATAATCCAGCTGGGACACTGGCCCTTCTGGGTAGGAGCCCAGGGGCAGAAGGGCCTCACTCCATCCCTTCTGGGCACCTGCCCCATCCTGGTGTCACTGAAAACAAGACCTCCTCTTCAAGTCCAGGACACCTGTGGCTCACTCCCAGCCACACCGGGTGACCTCACGCCTTTTTTTTTTTTTTTAACTTTTTAAAACTTGCATACTTTTCTCTTAAACCTACTGTTGACCAACAACATTTATATAATATCACAGTGTTCCCACATCAAAACTGATGGCAAAGTTGCAGTTCCACAGGGAATTTAATTTTCCCCTAGTGCTGTGGTCTAAGCTGCGAATATCATTTGCTTAAAGCACTAATAACCTATCATAGGAAAGGACTGAAACCTTAGTCCCCTGGTGTTTTCAGTGGGTTCTAAAGATTTGGTGGGGAGGGAAGAGAGGGAAAAAATTGTATTTGTGGGGAGGGGGTTCAGAGCCCTATCATTTTGCAGGGGGTTTGGTCTTGTGGTTTAGATTCTTGAGGGAAAAAGGAATTTGGGTTGGGTATCAAAATTAAGAGCCTCACTACTTGAAAATGCAGATGTTTTCCAGCCTATGTCCAAGGTCAGCAGGTGTAGCTCAGGAGGGTGGCCAGATCTCACAGGCACCGCTTCAGACACAGCACAGAGGTCAGGGGGGAGTGAGGGTGCAGGAAGGACCCACTCCTTCCTTGTGCCCTCCTCAGAAGGAGTCACCAAGAGCTCGCCACTCCCCGTCCTGGAACCGCAGTCAGCAAATACACACACCCATGCACATGCACACATGCACACACACGTGCACGCACCCCAGCCCCTGCCATCACCACTCTTCAGAACCATGATACAATTAGGGCAGCATTCTGGAAATTACACATTCATTGGAAAAGAAAATAGCTAGAAATGACTCAGAGCCATTTTGTTGACAAGAACTCATCAGGAGGCAGAAATGTCAGTTAATTAAAAGAATAAAGTGGTGTCTTCTCTGGGCTGGGGAATCACCACCCAAGCCAAACCAGCCTTTGGCAGGTATTTCATTTCTGGAAGGAGGGGAGAGCAGCACTCCCACGGAGCATGGCCGGGCTGCAGGACGGGGGAGAATAAACATCAGAAAATCAGAGGGACAAGAAGTCAGAGGCTGAGAGAGACGCCCCTTAAAAATTCAGCTCAAAGGAGAGGGCATGTGATCAGAACAAGAACAGGGACGTTACTCAAGCACTTGCCCTTCAGGCCCTGTTCTAAGCCCTGTGCACACATCATCTCATTTAACCTTCACAACCTCGCTGTGGGGTAGGTTCTGGTATTTTCCATTCCCCATTTTACAGACAAAGGAATTGAGGCTTAGATGAGATCAATTATTTGCCCCAGGTTCCCCTAATGAAAGGGAGAGAGGTCTACCACCTGTTGAGATTTTGGAAGCTCTAAGAAGGGCCTTAATGTGTGTCAACTTTTGCAGTGTTAGGAACCCCATTCCTTCACTTTAAGACCAGACTCATCAAAAAAATCCCACTAAAACACAAATAGTAACCCCATGTTCAGTCCTGAAGACCTCCAGGCTGAAAGTAGAATGGAGTTAGGGCACAAAAGCAGAGCCACCACGTAACCCGGGGACTTCAGTTACCTAAGGAGGGGCAGCCTGAGACTGGGGATCCCAGGGAGGGCTGTCGGGCACTCAAAGGGCAGGCGAGCCAAAGGCCCCTGCACCCCAGCTGCCACAGCTGTGGCCCCACCAGTCTCCTGGCATGTCAGGAGTCTTCCCCACCAGGCCGAGTCACGGCTTCCACTGGCCGCCTACGTCCCAGTGAGCAATCAATATGCCTGCTGTGTGCAAACAATATGCCTGCCGTGAGCAGGGAGGGAGCAGTAGAGACCTTGTCAGTTACAAGTGGGCTCTCTGTTCCCTCCCAACTGCAGGAAGGCAGGGTCCAGGTGCTGTTCACCTCTGTGCTCCTCCTGCAAAGTGGAGGGGAGCTGAGGATGGATGAGGTCGCCCCTAAAGAACTGAAAACAAGGGGGAAGGTCACTTTCTGAGATTTAAACTATGAAATTAGCTCAGAGCAAAGTAGAACTGTGCAATGTCACCCTAGAGGTACAGACAGACCCTCAGTCTGCAAGATCAACCATAACCTGGCTACAAGCCTAACAACAGACTGTCTCTGTCACAGGAAGGTAGCTGGCTCTAGGGGAAGTCAGAACAGGGACAGATCAGGCCCTCCTGAGCAGTGTCCAAGGGAAATGGTGGCCCCATTTCAGTCGATCAAAAAAGAAATGCCTTTGCCGGGGGTGGGGAACAAACTGGGATTTCAAGATTTGCAAATATTAACTACCGTATATAAAATAGATAAACAAGTTTCTTCTGTATAGCACAGGGAACTATATTCAATATCTTATAGTAACCTATAACAAAAAGGAATATGAAAATGAATATATGTATGCACATGTATGACTGAAACATTATGTTGTACACCAGAAATTGACACATTGTAAACTCACTATACTTTAATTTAAAAAAAAAAAAACACCATCACCATTACACCATACACTAGAATTTTGTACCCAGTGAAATTATCCTTCAAAAGTGAAGAAGAAATAATCTCTGAGACAAAAGAAAGAAAGAAAGGAAAAAAGCAAGCAAGCAAGCAAGCAAAGCTTGACCTGGGGATTCTGAGGGGAGTCAGGGCCACATTGGGAATGGGGGCTGCCTCAGACCACCATTTCCCAATGCACAGTCATTGGCATAGCTAGGTGCCCACTATGACCCCTTCTGATAAGCAGGCCTGCCACACAGCAGGCCAACAGGAGGGAAGAACTGGGAGTTGGACTAGGGATTGTGGTAAACCCACCAACAGAAGAACTGCCTTATAGATCCAGCTTCTCCCCTCAGTGTCCACACACACTTTACCTACCTGAAGTAGGTTTTTGGTATTGGATGGATGAGGGTTAGATGGACACACAGGTGAACAGATAAGTTACTACAAGATGAAGCCTAGTCTCCCAGCCTCCAACACTGAGCCTTGCCCACCATGTTGGACATCTCTTTGGCTGTATCTCTGTCCTCTCCTCTCCCCACTGTGCCCAGCCCATGTTCTTGCTGACGATTTGATCTGGAGTCCAGCAGCAGGCATGGGACCAGGGAACATCTCACAGTAGGGCAGGGCCCTTTCCTCCTCACTGAGGAGCCCTGACCTCCCCCTGTCCAGCTCTAGAGGGTAAGAGGGAGTCGAATGGGGGACACATTCCTCAGAACAGCACCCAACTGAAAGTCACATTCCACGGGCAACTGTCTGTGGTGCTGTCTGTGGCTTTGTGGCACAGGAGCTGGGAGTGTTTTAGAGTTTGCTTGTTTTAGTAAAATATAAACAGCATACAGAGGTCTCTACCAAGCTCTGGAGATTGGCTGGTGAATCAGGATGGGTAAGTGGTTCCTCCCAGGGCAGTTTTCAGTGTGTGCCTGACAACACTCCACTCAGAGCAAAGCCAGGCCCCCAGGACCAGATGGCAGAAGATGAAACTTCTCAAATCACGTTCACTTCCATGCCCTGCAGTGGTGTTCCCAACCCTTCCCACTGCCCCATCCTTGTTCCTGGGCTGCTCTAAGGGTGGAAGGAACTGGACCTGGAGTTCAGAGGCTATGGTTCAAGTCCAGCCAGGGCTGCTGGGCACAGTTGCATGCCTTGTACCCCAGACACCTGGCAGCTGGATTCTGCTGCCAGCTGTGTGCCTACAGGACTGTGTTCACCCAAAGGTGCCATACGGGCTAGTAGGGACCCGGGTCCAGGCCCTGCCATTACTCAGCTGTGTGAGCTTGGGTAAGTCATGGCCTCTCCTCCAAGCCTTGGTTTTCTCATCTGTAAGTTGGAGGTAATAATGATACTTGGATACTTGTTCTGCCCACCTGGCAGGTGTGGGCCAGCGGCTCGTGGGACCTGATAGTGAGTGCCTTGTGATCTATGAAAATGTTAGTCTGGCTCCTCTAAGGCTCTCCTGGGGCCACGCCCTGACTCCTACATGCCAGGACTCCCGCCTGGCTCCCCTCCTGGGCCTGGCAGTGTTTTGGGACCCTGCCCCCACTGCACCTGTTTCCCATTCTCTGCCATCTTTTTATTTCACCTTCAAGACCTCTTCTCATGTTGCTGTTAAATTTTCATTGTTGATTGATATATCTTTTAAGTTATTGGAAAATAATCAAGGATTCTGGTTAAAAAAAAAAATTCAAACAGCTCTCTGAGGTAGAAGATGAAAAGGAGCGTTTCCCTGGCCCAAGGCCCTCCGCCTCACCCTGCATTGGCTGCCCTGTGCCCCAAAAGCCAGCTCCTCGTTCTCTCTAAGCAGCCCAGGGCCTGAGACAGCCCTGCCAACCTCAGCTTGCACACACACCCTCAGCGGATTGAAGTCTTTAGGGGGAAGGGAGGAGTAGCACCGCGACCCCCTCAACCTGGAACTCCGAACCCCTGTCTGTCATCTCTGGGCAGCACGGTGCTGGGCACCTGAGGCTGCTGCCCGCAGCCCCCACACCAGGGACAGAGGTGGGGGCGGAGGGGGCTCCTGGCACTGCGCCTGTGAGGGAGTTGCTGACTGGCGTTGGTTAATAGCTTTTTCCAAAATGCCAATAAATCACCAATCTCTGCCTGACTCACCAGAATAGATTTGGTTACTTTATAAACTCTGATCCTTGGAAATGCATCACCCTCTCCCCAGTATCATTCCCTTCCCATAGCAGAGGACAGAGACAAAACCATCCCATCTGTGGGCCTCTAGCCACAGGGGTGGGTGTTGGAGGTGAGTGCAGGGTCTCTGGGTCTTTGAAGGAGGTAACTGCTGCTCAGAGGCACCTGGCTCCTGGTCCCAGCCTGTCCTGACTCCTATGTGTCCTTGGGGGGATCACTGTCCCGCTCTTTCCCTCAGTTTCCCCATCTTTACTAATCAGCATTGATTAAATTCACTGAGCTTTATTCATAAATTCACTTTACTTGTAATATGTCTGTGAATCCTACTAACACTTATTCTGTAAGGTAGGTACTCCCTGTCATCGTCCTCTTCTTTGTTATGGATTTAGAGCCCTGATGCTTGGCGAGGTCAAAGGGCATCCCTACAGGGCACAAGACCAGCAGCGGCAGAGCCAAGGTTTGAGCTCCGCCGTCCAAGCACAGCCCGGTGCAAACTGCCCGCTGTCCACATCTGGCCAAGCTCAGTCTATAGCCATTTCCTAGCCCAGTCAGGTTTGCCAAAGGCACAGGGCCACATGGCAAAGGCAGAGCCACCAGCCACCTGTGGGTCTAGATCGTCCCAGAGAAGACTCACTTGGGACCAGGAAGCCGCTCCAGTTGGTATCGCTTACACCCCTGTTAAGACAATTTCCTCACCAGTGAATTCATGCTGATGTTGGCGCCCACTTCATGGATGGCTGTGAGTTATCGATGAGACGGGGCATAAGTAAATTGTTTGACATCTGGAAGTAATCCACAAGTATTAGCTTTATGATTGTTGCTGTTGTTGTGGACAGGATTTGCTGTAGCCAAGTGAGGACTGAGGTTCCCACCAAGAAGGCAGCGGGAAGAGCAGGGCCTCTGCTGTTGGTCCTGCCTGAGCACTGGTCCTCCTGGGGTCACTCCCTGGCTCACGAACACACCCAAAGCAGCCAAGAGGATGGCTCCCTCCCCAGCTGTACCCACCTACCCCATCCTTGTCCCGTTTCATGGTCCATCAAATGGGATGATAATCCAGACTTGCTTTCCTGTGCTACAGTGTGAGGAATAAGCCAGAAAACGTGAGAAGGGAAAACTGCAAAGTCTTATTAGCGCTTTCTTGTTGTTGTTATTAATTATCATCTCCAGAAAACTGCTGGGATTATGAGCCTGTGTTTTCCTCACGTTTCCTCTAATGGCCATTAAAACGAGGGAAGCCAAGCAGACTTAATTTGCTAATGCCAACTACTAAATCATGCAAAACCAGATCTGCTAATGAATCGCTCCCCTCTGGCTGCTGGCGCTGATGAGTTTTGGGTGCCTCACTGGAAGGAGAAGCAGGGAAGAGGCCTGGTGCTCACTGTCCTTCTTTCACACCCGGCAGCCATCCACCTGCACACAGCCCTGGGAGGAGGCTATCTGACTCCCTATCCTGAGGGCCATCAAGAGGGCTGAATAGATTCTTTGGTGATTCAGGATGGTTTTTGGCTTTTTCCGTTGGAAAAGAATCAAATAGCTTGTCTCAGAAGGAAGAAAAAGTACACCTTTGAATTAAATGTAAGCTCACGGGTAACTTCTTTCTCTCTCTCTGCTCTATTTCTGATGACTATTTATAGATCTGAGTCCTGTCGTTGCAATGGAGGGACATTTTCTTCCTCCCCCAGCCTCCACTGCCCCCACCCCAGCTCCTTGTGGATGATGGTCACTGAGGCAGCTCTACTGAGGCTCCCCTCCAGACAAGGAGCTATTCCAGGAGAGGGGCCAGGTCTGCAAGCACAGGGCGGGGCCAAGGGCATGTCTCATATCCATCTGTTAATCGGGTAAGTCATGGCAAACTAAGCTTACTTAAGCCAAAGATGGTCGTTTACCAGAGGATGTAGGCAGCTCACAGTCAAAGAGAAAGGGCTGAATGAAATTCCCCAGCCTTGGAAAGGGCAGGAGCTGGGGCAGCCTGGGTACCCATGTGGCAGGAACTGTATTTTTAGGGCACAAATCCTTTGCAAGTGTTCCTAGCCGAAGTAGTTTAAATCCCTCAGTACCACACCACTGTGCGAACTTGGACAAGTTTCTTAATCTCTCCGGGGCTAATTTATTCCGTGAAATGGGGCTCATGGAGCCTTTCTCCCCATCTCTCACAGTTGCTGTGTGTATAACCCAGATGCCAGCTGCAGTCATGCTGCTCTTTGAAATTTAAATTAAACTGGCTGGGACCTCAGTCCCTGGTGAACAGGAAATCCAATATTTTCCCCCTAAGATTTCTGTGACTCCTTGGGGAGGGCTGCCCTCAGGACCACCTCCTGCCCCTGCTGGTATCTCCAGCTCACCCCTATCTCCCTCCTGCGCTGTTCCAGTGTCTGCTCATCGCTGATCCCAACGTGCAGCTCAGCCCCACCCCCCACACTTATGTGGAAGAGTCTTCATTGAAAACGGGGTCAGAGGAAGAAGAGATTTACACTGCCAATCACAAACAACCATTGATGGCATCATAGACTCTGTTTTCAAAGACACAGGGAAGCAATGGAGGCTAGCAGCTCAGGAGAGCAGACTCTCGAGCAGTGACCCACGGAGGCTCAAAGGCCTGTGACCTGGAACAGTTGACTTCACATCACTTCCCTGCAGAATGAGGATGGAAAAGATCATAAGGGGTGTGTATGCGTGTGTGCACGTGTGACAGCGTCCAGTACAGAGTAAGTCCATGTAAAGGTTCCTGATTCTTGTGAAATCAACCTTCTGCCATCTTGCCCTGCACTGCCCAACCCTCCTCCTCTCTTCTTTCCCAGCCCCACCCAAAGGCTCCTTGCATTTCTTATGTGGAGCAATTGGATGACCCCTCTGCTTCACTGTCATTTTCCAAACCAGAATATCACCTTCTACCTCTGAATTGTTTTATCTGGGAACTTCCTAAAATTAGCAGTGCCAGCCATCAAAATAATAATTTTTCATGTTCAATGCATGAATATCAGATAAACGTGAAAGTGCTTTGAAAAGCCACAAAGCACAGCCCACATATGAAGAGTTATTTAACTGTTTCTAAGAGTCACCATTGTGGACAAAGCTTCCTCGAACATATCTAAGCTTCTCTTCGTTTGTGTTACTGCCATCCATCTTTTCCCACTGCTCTCTTGTAGGAGATCCCATGGATTTTTCTGAAACAACCTTTTTCAGGTTCAAAAGGATCTCAGTCCCCTGAAATTAAACAAATCTATCGCTATCCACCCCTTTCCACTTCTTAAACTTTTTATTGAAAACTAATTTACATATGGAAAAACATGTGATCAATTTTTGCACCTGCATCACCAGCCCTCAGCTCAAGACATAGAGCGTGACCAACTCCCAGAAGCATCTTCAGTCACTGCCCCCAGAGGGTGACTGCCATCCTGACCTCTTTCAGCAACATTGGTGGTGCCTGTTCTGTCTTTTATGTGCACGAGCCTTACCACGTACACTCTTCTACGTCTGGCTCCTTCCCCACACGTCTGTGAGGTTCATGCATACTGCGGTGTGTTCCCATTGCTGCACAGGACTCTACATGTAGAATACCTTCTGTTGGTGAACACTTGGGTAGCTTCCACCGCTTTCATTCTAGCAGATGTTTTTCAGCACACATAGGGGTGTATTTCTGTTGGCTATCTACCTAGGGTAAAATTGCTGGCTCATAGGGTGTACGTTGATAGATATGACCAACTCTATTTTGGTGATCCGCCGCCATTTCGGGACAAGCCCAACAGCTGCAAGCCACAACTTCTGCCTTCTGCAAAACCCACCAATCAGCATTTACTCTTCTGCATACCTCATCTGCGTGAAACCCCTCCCAGGACCTGAGTGAGAACTACTGGAGGGAAAGTTCATCCTACACGCCTGTCTCCCTTTCAGACACGCCCCTCTCTCTTTCAGACACGCCCCTTTCACTTTCAGCATACTCACCAATCAGCAGCACTTACCTCTCAGCACCCCTCATTTGCATCAGAACCCACCAATCAGCTCCTACCCCCAGGCATTAAATAACCACACCTCTACGCAAAGAAGCGGGCTCCAGTCTAACTCGGGACCCCTTTCTGCAGGTTTCTGGCAATAAATCTGACTGCCATTAAGCTGTCTCTGATCTTTTCTCTCCCGACATCCCACCCTCTCTTGGTAGTGTCTACTCTGAGATCACATTCTGCAGGTCACATGTCTACAGAACAAGCTTCCTCGCAATGCTGGGATTTGAGCCTACGTTCAGAGTCTGACCTCTTAACCATTAGGCCACACTGTCCCCTGTGTTTCCAAGAACAAAACTCTAGTATATCGTAGAATGTTGAGTGTATTTTGCAATGTAAACCCCCAGAACAGAAACCCTGAACTTAGAGGAGCAGAACATTTTATAATGGTCATTGGGCACGTCTGCTCTTTGCTTCAGAAGGAAACACTACACTATCACTCACTTCTAAGGCTCTTTGCTAGAAATGATCATCTGGTACAAAGGCTCAAGAAATGTGCAAAAATGCGAGAGACCCTAGAAGACTGTCTCCTAACGCTCAGCTGCTCTGGCCTGGAGACGGGGCTCTGGCCACTTGCAGCATCTGCCGCCTCCATCACTGGCAGAGGTGCTGGGACTGTCCACAGAGCCACAGGCCTGGAGATTGGCCTGGAAGGGGGACTATGGTGCCATCTGGAGGCAGCTTCTGAGCTGCTGCAAGGCCAATCTGTGCCAGGCCTGCTGGCCCTGGCCACACTGGGGGCTCTGAGGGCACCAGTGACTGCCACCCTGAGGATCGCACCAAGGCCTCAGCTGAGGCCTCCCAGGGCTCACCCCATTCTCTCCTCTGCCCTTTGCCTCCCCCTCTTTCACCACTACAGAGGGAGGGAGGGAGGGAGGAGGGAAGGAAAGAAGAGGAGAGAAGATAGAAGGCACATTCTGGGTGTGGTCAGCATTTCCTTTTCCCTCCAGTCCCCTTGCTAAACCAGGGACCCAAGGCTCTAACTTTCTTATTTTCAGGTGAGACGATTCATTCACTATCCAACAAGCATTTACTGAGCCCACATTTCCACCCTCGCAGGAGGGAACTTCCTGATGAGGCCACAGAGGTAACCACCGAAGACAGTGGTTAATATCCTCTGAGTTATTCTTCACATAAACAAAAATATGAGCCCACCAGTCTGCAGAGTTCTGGGACTTCTTTTTTAAAATGAATTATAGTTGATTTACAGTGTTGTGTTAGTTTCTGGTGTACAGCAAAGTGAGTCAGTTTTATATATATATATATATATATATATATATAAAACTTTTTTTATTATTGGTTATTATAAGATATTGGTTATTATAAGATATTGACTGTAGTTCCCTGTGCTATATATAGTAGGACATTGTTGTTTATCTATTTTACATATAGTAGTTTGTATCTGCTAATCCCAAACTCCTAATTTATCCCTCCTCCCTTTCCCCTTTGGTAACTACAAGTTTGTTTTCTGTGTGTCTCTTTCTATTTTGTAAATAAGTTCATTTGTATCATTTTTTTTAAGATTCTAAATATGTGATATCATATGGTATTTGTCTTTCTCTTCCTGACTTATTTTATTTTCATATGATAATCTCTAGGTCCATCCATGTTGCTGCAAATGGCATTATGTCATTCTTTTCATGGCTGAGTAGTATTCCACTGTGTATATATACCACATCTTCTTATCCATTCATTAGTTGATGGAGATTTAGGGTGCTTCCATGTCTTGGCTATTGTAAATAGTGCTGCTGTGAACATTGGGTGCACATACCTTGTTGAGTTAGAGTTCTCTCTGGATATATGCCCAGGAGTGGGACTGCTGGATCATATGGTAGCTCTATTTTTAGTTTTTTGAGGAATCTCCATACTATTTTCCATAATGGCTGCACCAAACTATATTCCCACCAACAGTGTAGGAGGGTTCCCTTTTCTCCACACAGTCTCCAGCATTTATTACTTGTAGACTTTTTGGTGATGGTCATTCTGACTGGTGTGAGGTGATACCTCATTGTAGTTTTGATTTGCATTTCTCTGATAATTAGCAGTATTGAGCACCTTTTCATGTGCCTATTGGCTATCTTTATGTCTTCCTTGGAGAAATATCTATTTATGTCTTCTGCCCATTTTTGGATTGGGCTGTTTGTTTTCTTGTTATTGAGTTGCACTAGCTGTTTGTATATTCTGGAAATTAAGCCCTTGTCAGCATGACTTCTTTTTTCACTCACTCATTCAACAAGGCCTCGCAGGCATTTCTCCAGGTGCACACAGAGCTGTCTCGGCAGGTAGGAGCGCTGCTCAGAGAGAAGAACCAGGTCTGGACCTGGCCGGGTAAGAACCCGTCAGTCTTTCCACAAACACTGGTGAACACTCACAAGCCCTGGATACTATTCACAGCCTGAGCAAGAGTCAGAGGGACCTGCACTCAGAGCCCCCAACCCTCCCAGCTGTGTGACCCTGAACTGGTCACTTAACCTCCCTGGGTGCCATCCTGTCGTCCAGTGTGGGGATTAAGTGATAATCTGTGTGGGAGGCTTTGCAGAGAGCGTAAAGGGCCCACAACTGACCAAGCCATGACAATTACCTCAGAAACACACAAGCAAGGGGAACAGCCTAGAGCTTCCACCGCTTGTTTCCAATTTCCCGCAGTCCCCTGGTTTATTCCACAACCAAGACCACTTTCTCCTGATATGTGTATCAAATCACGACTTCTGGAGGACTAGTCTGAAAAGAGGCTGTACTGACCCACTGGCTGGGGTCACCTCGGGCAGCACTTCGGGTCTCTGAACTTGTCTCCTGTCTCTAAAACAGAGAAAAATCCACCCAGTTCCTCAGCTGCCTAGAGGACAAATGAGAAACTTCCTGCAAAAGTGCTTTTTAAACTGGGGCCCCACAAAGCCTCGAGGGAATCATGTTGGGTACAGGCTGTGGCCCCATCAGGAGGTTCCCTCCTGCGAGGGTGGAAATGTGGGCTCAGTAAATGCTTGTTGGACAGTGAATGAACCTTCTCACCTGAAAATAAGAAAGTTAGAGCCCTGGGTCCCTGGTTTAGCAAGGGGACTGGAGGGAAAAGGAAATACTGACCACACCCAGAATGTGCTTCCTGTCTTCCCTCTTCTCTCTTCCTTCCCTCCTCCCTCCCTCCCTCTTCTTTTTACTCAACACACATACTCTCTCCTGTCTTTTCATGGGGAGAAGAGAGAGTAACAATGAGACTGACAAGAGCTCCTCATTTTTGCACATATTTCGCAGTTTTCAAAGCACTGTCACGTGATCACATCTATTTTCTCTTTTGACCATTGATACTAAAATTAAACTAGGCCATCCTGTTTCATCTGACAACCTAATACTCAGCTGCTGGGAGACCTCCCTCAGCACCGACAGGCCCCCACCCTGGCCCGGGCCCTCCCAGGGATGCCTATTTACGTTTTTTTCTGGAATTCATTGATCCAATCTTCAGAAACGGCCCCAGCGCCCCATGAAGTCAGCTCTGTGCCAAATTCTCTGGGGCTGAGATGACCTGGCAGGGTCTCCCCTGGAGAACCTCCCGCTCAGTAGGAGAGGGGGCACATCCGTTAGCAACCTTGTTACCAGGTAGGAAGTGCCCAGTACATCAACAATGTGAAAACTGAGGCCTGAAAAAAAAAGTTATACGGTGTCTGTAAAGTCAGACAGCACATCTGAAAGCACATCTACAATTTTTGCCATCCTTCTCTCTTCCCTAAGGGTTTCCCTTTTTTCCAGCCCCTTCTTCCCACTTCTCCTTCCCAAGTTTACCTCTAGACCAACCCTAAATACCCTGAATGTGTGGAAGTAGAAGGCTCTCAGTATTTCCCTCTCTGGGGGCCATTCATTCTCTATTTCAACAGTGGCTTTTGTGTGTCAAGCCCTGGGCAGATGCACTGAGATCACCACGTGGGTCCTGTGGGTCCCTGCTCATCAAGGAAGGCTTGCCTTCCCCTCCTTCCCTCCCTCCCTTCCTCCCTCCCTTCTTCCCCCCATCCTTTCCCATAGTGTCTGTCCACTCACTGAGTGCGGCCCCGCACTAGGTGCTGAGGTCACCCCTCTGACCTCCTTGCTCTGGTGGGGTTCTCAGGAAGACCCTCGCTGTCACAAAGGAAAGGATGTACCCTCGTCTTTCCTCCTCTTTGACCTGATTTCAGAGCAAAGAAAAAGAGAACCTCTAACCTAAGGGGGCGTTTTCCTCCTGGTGTTGGAGCAAAATCATTTCACAAGCCAGCCCGCCCTCTGCTGGCCAGAGTTGGGGACCGGCCGTGTTTGTGTCACAAAACTCCCTGCAGAGGCGGTGCCCCCACGTGCTCGGGAAGCGTTGTCTCCCGCAGCGTCGCTCCGCCCTCGCTCTCCCCGGCCACCTGGGGCAACCCTCCCTCTACGACCGCCTCCTCCTGGAACCTTCCCCCCAGCCCACCTCAACTCGTGTCTTTGCGGTTCTCCACACTTCCCACCTGGTAACAAGGTTGCTAACGGATGCGCCCCCTCTCCCTCCTACTGAATGGGAGGTTCTCCAGGGCATACTCTGCCAGGTCATCTCGGGCCCAGAGAGTCTGACACAGAGCTCTCTTCCCGGGGACGTTTGGGCCATTTCTGAAGACTGGATGAATGAATTCCAGAAAAAACCGTAATCAGGCATTCCTGGGAGGGCCTGGGCCGGGGGCCTGCTGGTGCTGAGGGAGGCCTCCCTGAGACAGGGTGTTAAGTTTCAGATGAAACACAGGACGCCCCAGTTACATTTTAACTTAGGATAAACTGAGGTGGGAAGCCCCATGGAAAAGACCAGGGGGACCCCCAGGTAGAGCCACTACTTTCTTGCCAGCGCCATCCGGTTCCCTGTCGCAGCAGCATTATCTAGCTTTTTTGCCTGTATAAAACGGCTTCCTTCTAGGAAAGCAGAATTTACCCCTAAGATTCTATTGGTTCCCTGAGCTCACTCCTGATTGGTCCATTTCCAAAAAGCTCGTTCCTGATTAATCAACTTTGTTACACCTTATTTGCATACGATGTTGCAAAGTCTAGACTGGCAGCCTATAAAAGCCTGTGTAAACCTACAGATGGGGTCCGAAGCTTGGAGAGTTAACTCTTCTGGGTCTGCCAGCATAATAAACTTGAGTTCTCCAACCCTCTGAGTGCTGCTTGGTCTCTTGTCAGGATCCAGGCTGCTGTCACAACTGAGCTGTAACACTTTGCTGCAATAAAACAACACATTTTTTAAACTTTTTTTTTTTGGTATAAGTATGTTCCAAATATTGCATAGTACATACATACTGAAGCTAAAAAATGTCTTTGTTGTTTATCTGAAATCTGAATTCAACTGATGTCCTGTATTTTATTTGCTAAATCTGGCCATAAGGAACCATCTGGACAAGGTGGGGGCAGGCTGGAGGGAGGCTGGGCAGGCAAGTCCACAGACAGGGTGGGACAGGGCAGAGGATCTGTGTCTAGATCCAGCCTGGGGCCACAGGGAGGAGAACAGGAAAGCAAACGTCTCATTTTTTCCTGGAATTGGCATCCACGTCATGGTGGTGAGGTGGGAGTGAAAACAAGGAGAACCTTGCCTGCTCTCAAGGCTCTGCTCCAATGGGCCTCCCTCCCCAGTCTTCCCTTGGGGATCCCAGCACACACCCACTAGCAACACTGTTACCAGGGGAGAAGTGACAAACACACAGAAAATACAAATACATTTTACAGATGTGAACACTGAGGCCTAAAAAAAGTTACAGCATCTCTCCAAAGTCACACAGTGCATTTGAAAGCCATGGTCTCAAACATATGCCGCTTTCACCATCCATCTCTCTTCCTGCTGTGTCTCCCTTCCTTCCTGTCCCCTCTTCCCAGTGGTCCTCCCTTCAGTGTCTTCAGACTTGCATCTGCAGGACATACCAGCACGTACCACACCCTTAAGGGCAGAAGTTGGTCTCCTCTGTGTTTCCCCCAAGACACCTAGAAGGTATCAATAATTGGTGGGAAATGAATAATGGATTTAAAGAGAAGTGGTAACCTGGGAGCGCCTGACTCATCGGTAAATGGGACATTAACCAAGCCTACCTTATAAGGTAGTTAATTGGCGTAAGGCCCCTCGAATGAGGCCAGGCAATAATGGTCCTGCTGCATTAATGTCAACGCTTACCTTCACGATGACTGCTGAAACGCTGCTCCCTGAGACGTGTGGCTGCTGGCGTTTTTCCTGGACTGGTACTACATTCCAGTTCTTTCCCACATTTAATGGCACCTGTGACAATCACAAGACATTTGGGGGAGATTTCCTTCACTTTCTGAACAAGGGTTCAGCTGGGTCCTGTGAATGTGATTTGGTAGCACATTCTCTCAGCAAAATAATCTCTTGGCCCCATTTCCCCGTGACCATAGCTGTGCATCAATGTTTCTAGCTATATTAGAGCCCATTTATAATGATTTATGGTAATTACGTTGGACAAGAGTTTGATGGCTATTAGGCCTCTTTATTTGGCTGAGAAACATTTGAAGCATGAAGCTGTGTGAGACAGCCCCAGCGCCATAACGAAACATCCTTGTATTTGGAACCAATTTACAGTGTCATTTTTGATATTACAGATTATCCATCTTCGGATTCCAAGTCCTTGCTATTGGTGTTCTGCTCTGGTATCAGGAGGACAGCCAGCGGTGGGAGGACAGCCAGCTGCCCCTGGGAGCGGGCAGCCGGGCTAGTACCGGACCTAGGAATTGAATTCCCAGAGACACCGGTGTCACCCAACACTCAGCTTTTTCACTAGCACCTTTCTACCCCTTGTTTGCAGTGAGATCCTAGGACAAATGTAAATACCATCTCTAGTCTTGCCTCGGTGTCCCCTCCTCTTGCCATCACTTGCAGAGTGAACAGGACAGCCAGGACTGCCACCCGGCCAGCACACACCAATATCAGCTGTTTGGGGCTAGCATTCATGCCAAACCTGATGTTTGGTATTTGAATATCATTCCTGAATAAAATAACCATGAAATTATGACAAATAAGAATCTCTCAGGCTGTGACTGTGCCATGCCAAAACAGCTGGATTAAAAAGTAAAAACTTAATCAACAGCCCAGATGTTTAATTTTCCACAATGACAAATAGAACACATTCATCTGCATTTTTTCTCCACTTTCCATCTAAATGTTTCAGTGTAGATTTATACTCTGGCTTTTTTCCAGATCTCTGCAATCTGCCCGCACAAACACCTGAAGAGATGTTTTTATATATGCCCATTTTTATAAGCACAAGAAAAGTAAATGCTGCCCAGGAAGACCTGAAGTAAGGCTGTGAAAGCTGGAGACTGACCTACAGCCACAGCCAGTGGGTGTCCTGACTCCCCCTGCACGGGCTTAGGGGCCCAACCACTGTGTCCAGGGCCCCCTGGGAAGAGGTCTTTCTCTGAAAGCAAGAGCCAGCAGGTGCCATGTGATTTGTTTGACCATCGTTTTAATGAGAATTAACAATAAGGGAGCGCTTACTGGATTAAGGAGCCCAGGGCTGCCTGAGCCTGGCAGGTCCGATTCATTTATCCTGCTCTTTGTTCGGAAACTCAGGTTGACTTTAATGATGAGAAATAAAGTGGCTTCCAGGAGTCTCTCTTGGCACTAATGGTGCCTGGGCACACTTTCTTTAAATAGACATTGATATGCAAGAACACCTTTGTCATCTGAACGCCCATGGACCAAATTTTGGACAATTTAACTGCTCTTGGTAATTGGATTCTGTAAAACTCCAGCCATTTCACTGTCTCCATTGAGGGGGCAAATTCATTGTTTTAATATCTACTGGTAAACTTAGGGTGTTACTTGCACAGAGGAAACCCATGAAACAGAAACTGGAGATAAGGATGGAAACACTCCTTCAGTGTTTGTGCGGGAGAGTTCAGAACTTGACTCTCCCTCTGTTTCTACCTCTGCCTGGGCTGGGGGAGTGCACGTGGGAAAGTGGTGAAAGTTCAGTCCAACACTGGTGGTTTTGGACCATCTGCTCTCTGTCTCTACCAAGGCTGGGACAGGAAGCCGTTTATGGGGGCCTGGGGAGGGTGGTGACTCCAGCCTCCGCCTCAGAGAGATGGCACTAACCCCTTAAGGCCAGGTGCCCACCTAACTCCCCTGGTCCAGAGGCCAGGGTCTGGGGAGGCTAAGGGAGCAGCTTTCGGCTTTAGTTAACTAAACACCCTCAGTACTGGCCTATGTCCTGGCTCCAGCCTGTGGACCGTGGGTACCCAGCATCCCAGAGCCCTCAGCACTCCCTCCCTGCCACTTCCATCCACACCCATAGCCAGATGTTTCCTCTGAGCCGAAAAGTCAAAATTCCAGCTGCCTTCCCGACATCTCCACATGGATGAGTTGAGCTCAACATATTCAAACCAAATCTGGTGCTTCCCTCACCTGCCCCCACCTACTCCCTTTCCAGTGTTCCCTTTCTCCAGGAAGGACCCTCTGACCTTCCAGTGCATAAGCCAGGAACCTACAAGTCACCTGTGCCCCCTTGGAGACACCTCCTTATCCTTGTCTGACCCACGTCCCTAAGGACAGACCATATCCATCAGTGGCACTGGCACACTTCCAACCTCCAGGATCTGCATGAAGAAGCCAGGGGAAGCTGTCCTTCTAAGCCGGGCAGGCTGGGATTGCCAGGAAGCTAGACCTCTTCAGGAGCAGTCATCGACCCGAGACTGATACCTCCCTCATCCCTCTGAGATGGGTGTCTTATTTCACCCAGTTTCCCACAGGAGTGAGCTCCAATTGCCCAAAGGCGAGATGCACTTCATGCGCTTGCAATGTGTAAGGTTGTAGAGGGGCCCTGTGCTTGGCTGAATACTCTGCTGTCATCATTCTGAATTTCTCAATAATTTAGGAGCACAAGGCCTCACATTTCCATTTTGCACCAGCTCTGCAAATTACACAGCTGGTCCTGCCCAAGGGGTAGCTGTCTTGAGAAGACACTGGCTCCCTTTCCTTCTTCCTTCCCTGTCTCCCTTCCTCACTTGCCTGTTGGTATTTCTTGAGCCCCAAATAAACTACTTGAACTCAAATCCTTGTCTCAGGCTCTGCTTCTGGGTGAAGCTGATCCATGACCCCTTCATATCCATTTCTCCAAAATCTGTCCACTGCCCTCAGTTTATCCTCACTCGCCATGACACTCTCTGTCTCCTGGACCACTGTGGTGGCTTCCCAGCAGTTCTGTCCACGTCCACTCTTTTGTCTCCAATTCCTTCTCCACAGTGGCCAGAGGGTGCGTTGGTTTGTTGGTACAAACATAAAACTAATCATGTCACTTTCTTGCTTGAAACATATCAGTGGTTAATTGCTGAAGCTGGGTGATAGTATGTGGGATCTGTGATCTTACTACTTATGTCTGTGTTTTTAAAATTCCATAATAAAAGCTAAATTAAAAACAAAGTCTCAGTTACTTCCCAATGCTTTTATGAGAACAGACAAAATTGCGGTGGCCCATGAGCCCCTGCATGAGCTGGTGGCCCTTGCTTTTTTGTTCTCTGTACATAAGCTATCCTGGACTTTCTTTTCCTTAGATACACTTTGCTCCTTTTGGCCTCAGGGCCTTTGCACATGTTGTGCCCTCTGCCAGGAGTGCCTTCTCTCCTCATACTCTTTGCTCCCTTCTAATACCTCTTTGTCTAGTTACCTAACATCTCTGTGGCCCAGTTTTTCCTCATCTGTAAAAACCAAGATGATGAAAGCAACTACTTCACAAGGTTTTCTCATCAGATTGCTACTAAGATAAATGTGCCTGGCACAAAGCAAATCATCAAAAAAAAAAAAAAAAAAAAAAAAACAGCTATTCATAGTATAAAAATAACACTGCTTCCTCCAAGATTTGAGTAAAATTGACAATCCAGGAAGCCAGGCCATGTTTATTCTGTGGCTCCAGATGCCCTGAGTTCTCTTGGTGTTTGCACCTGAAGGCCAGCCAGATGCTGTCCACCCACCCTCCACTCATTATGGTAAGAACCCAGAGAACCTTGAAGTGTGATTATCACATGCTTAGGGGACCCAAGACAAGCAATGTCTTTCAGTGAATCAGAAGCCCTGAGGCTATGCCAGCCTGCTCAGCTGGTTCCAGCCAGGTGCTGTTGGCCTTTGGGCAGCAACACAGTCAATCAGGTTCAACCTGGGGTTATCAGAATTAACCAGATATCAAACACTTCCTCTCTGAATCAGCCAGTTTCTTGACCTGCTACGTGGCCATCTGATTATGGTTTAATTGGGTATCACCCATGTCCACAGAAATCCCAAAGAGCATCACGTGCTGGAATTAGGAAGGAGAGAGAGCAGCCCATGGTTCCTGCTATAGACTGAATGTTTATGTCCCCGCAAAATTCATATGTTAAGATCCTCATTCCCAATATGACGGTATTAGGAAGTAGGGCATTTGGGAGGGGATTAGGTCATGAGCATGGAGCCCTTATTAAAAAAAAAAGACCCCAGAGAGCTCCCTTGACCCTTTGGCCATGTGAGGTTACAGAGAGAAGACTGCTGTCTATGCAGCAGGAAGCAAACCCTTACAGACACCAAGTCTGCCAGCACTATAATCTTGAACTTCTCAGCCTCTAGAACTATGAGAAATAAATGTTGTTTAAGCCAGCTAGTCTATGGTCTTTTTGTTATAGCAGCCTGAATGGACTAAGACAGTTACCAAATGCTCAGTAATGTCCAGCCCCTACGCCAATACTTTGAGACCTTTGGCATCCCATTGATTCACCCCAAAGTTACTCTTCTTAGAAGTTCTGTGGTTCAGAAGAGTCTGGAAACTTGCTCAAGGTCACACAGGCAAGATTCAAAACAAGATTTGCCTGCCCTAAACCTGAACTCCGTCTCTAAGGTTTAGTAGCTCCTAAACTCAAGATTTCTGGGCCCCATCCTCTCCCACCCTTATTCAATAAATCTAGAGGCAGGCCTGAGAATTTGTATTTTAAGAGTTTCCTGGATGACTCTAAAGATCAGCTAGGTTTGAGAACCATTTCTAGAGAGCCACTGTATTTCCCCAAATCTAAACAAAATGGCCCCATGAGGCTCAGTTTGTGACCTGGGCCCAATTTCACCACTCCCTGTAAACAGTCAGTTACCAGTCTATTTCGAATCATGCCTGCGCTTATTTTAAATCAAGTCTTTAAACATCTCAATATGTTAAGTCCTTTACTTATTGACTAAATCTCTGCCCTAAGATAGCATTTATTCTGCGACTAGGTACACTGTGGACCCTTCCAGCCCTGTGCCCTCTGTCATGCTGTAATCTCCTAGAAACAGAAATTGAGCATCTGTCATCTCATCCTGTGCAGAAAGACACTTAATATGTGCCTCAGCCCAGAACACATGGCTTGATAGGAAAAGATGTCTGCCTTGTTGTCCTCCAATTTTAGTTCCTAGAATTCTGTAGGCTCCTTTCTGGCAGAAAGATTAGACCAAGGGCTGCTTTAAAGACACAGTTCTATGCCCTCCAAGGCATTAAGAGACTGGAATCATTCAGGAGCTTTCTAGAGCAGAACCATCTCTGCAGTGAGAGCTGCAAGTCTGAACCAATTTAGGAGAGAAGTTGCTGCTTATGAGAAAGAGACTTGGCTGAGCTTATAAATGGATTTTTTTTTTCATGAACTTCTTTTCCTGCCTCTGATTTCAGAACTGGAGCATGCTAGATTATGCTTCTAACAAATGCCTTTCCCTATTCAAAAACTGTGCTTACAATAAGAACCACTTTTAATAAGTCAAGGAATTGATCTAAAGAGTGGCTTATTTCATACAGGCTATATTTCTCTCTATTTAAACAGTATAAACCCTCTTTTTCTACTATATCCACAGAAAGCCTCAAGAAGCAATAACTTAATAGCTAAAATAAATGTTTCAATTATCTGTTCAAAAAATAATAATATTGCTGTACTTAAACATTTAAAAATAAATTGCTGACTCTTTTGTGAGGCGAACGTGATAATGCTGACTCTTTTGATGAGTCTTTTCAGAGATGGCCAGAAAAGATACTAAAAATGTCCCATAGAATTATTAAAAAAAAAAAAACCCGGCAGATAAAATGATTATGACAGTATAAATGATGACAAAACATTTTAATGAAGAGCAGAACTTAGTTAACTCTTGTCTACACCATGTCAAGAAATCTGTTTGATCTTTTGCTACTGAATTGTTTTTTCCTAATAAGTTGATTCAGTTTGCCAGACTGGCATCAAGACTGTACGTGTACCAATTTCTGTTAGTGCAGTGAACTCAGTCTCTGCATGTATGGCAGAGACGATTATGTGTGGCATGTGGTAGCCTTACTGGTCTGGACATCCCATCATTTGGTCCCAGGGACCAAAGACATGCCAGATCCCCGCCCAAGGATTTAGCTACTGTGACCTTTTTGTTAGGGTCACTAGACAGACACTAAATGGACATGAACCAAAAACACACAGGAAGGGGCACAACTGGTGGAGACAGGCAGAGAGGCTTCACCAAGAGGGGACTTTGCAGCCATGTCTTGAAAGATAAGAGAACAACTGGCAGATCATATTGCCTCAGGGACCCAATTAACCAGCTAGAGAAAGAAGGAAGTAAGGAAAGAAGGAAGAAAAGAAGGGAGATATCAAGAAAGAAAAAAAGAAAGCAGGCAGGGGGAGAGACATAGATATTGATATATGGGGATCCCCAGCAAAGAAAGGTCCTAACCAGTAATTCTTCACAGAAATCTCCTATAGAATTGACCTCAGAGAGTTGATAAATACTTCTAACACTGTATTTCTCAAAGAACTCTAGGGTTCTGCAAGGTATCAATAGGGGCTCTGTGAAAGACCATGATTCAAAAAACAATAATAGAGGGAGGGTATAGCTCAGTGGTAGAGCACATGCTTAGCATGCACAAGGTCCTGGGTTCAATCCTCAGTACCTCCATTTAAACAAACGAACAAATTACCTCCCCACTAAAAATTTTTTTTAAAACAATAATAAATATTATTTATGAACTTCACATGCCTTATGGTAAAATGATGGACCAAAAAAGATAAAGTATGACCCCCCCCCAAAATTAAAGTAGATCAAAAGGACCTGTGCAATTTTTGTATTGAGCTACTTAATAGGCAAAGGTAATGGGAGATATATAAGATTCTTTTATCAAAAAAGAAGAAAATGTATCAAATATAAGAAAATCTTACCATACTAAAATTGAACTTTGATCTTACAATATAGGTCATGGTAGGAGACTCTCTGGTGGGAAAGTATAGCCAGTTACTGTTATTCTAAATAAATGTATGATGTTTACAGTTTTTATTTAATATATAATTAATAGATATTCATTGAAGAAAATATGGCAACCCCAGACAATCGGAAAGAAAATAAAATTCTTAATAAATCACACCTTGGTTTATGACATATGCAAGCATCTGCAGAATACTTTTTCTGATACACAGAATCATGGCTCAGTGTTGTCTCCAGAACCCTCAAAGAAAGATGAAAGCTTTCCAAGAAGGTATAGTGTAGTGGACTCTGGTGACTGCTCTGCCACTTACTACGTAACACTAGGCAGATCCACCTCTCTGCACCTCTGTGCCCTCATCTGTGAAACTGGGATAGGAACAGTACCTACCTGAGGGCTTATGAAGACTAAATGAGCTACAATGAGTTCATGCTGTACAGCACAGGGAAATATATTCAATATTTTATAGTAACTTACGGTGAAAAAGAATATGAAAATGAATATATGTATGTTCATGTATGACTGAGGCACTGTGCTGTACACCAGAAATTGACACAACATTGTAAACTGACTATACATCAATAAAAATATATATTTAAAAAATCTGTTATTATCTATAGAAGTCATTTTAATGGTATAGCCCAGTTCTTGGAAGATTGATAATATACAGAATTCACGTTTGATAACTCTCACTTATCTAGGAGAGTTGATTAACCAGGGTGCTGCCTTCTTTGACCATATCAGGTAACAGAAAATTTATTGTACTTGGTGTTGTCCAGGCATACATTAGAAAGGATAGTTAACATCGCTATGGGTAGCTTAGTATAGACACAGATGGATAGCTACAGAAGTAGTTATAGATCAATACGCATACATGGGTATCAATTTTCCCAACTCTGTGCATTGAGAGGGCCTCGTAGCAACAAACACATCCAATGTTGAGATCTTATTTTCTAAGCACCATTCTCCAACAAGAGAAACCAGGGCTCTTTGGAGAAATAGCTGATTCTAGGTCTGGAGTTGGGAAAATACAAGATAAGCCCAGAGCATCTTGTTATACCAGAAAGTACTCAAAAAAAAAAAAAAAAAAAAGAGAGAGAGAGAGAGAGAGATGTCAAAGGGACACAGGAGCCAACTTGAGAGAACTCCCAATGGCCAAGACTGGAAAAATTTAAGCAATAAAGTAAATAACAGTATTAGATTATAACCCAAAACATAAAAATAAATATACATGAGTTCATACTGAATAAATAAATAAGGGAGAAGAGAAAAATCTTTTGCAGAAGAATTTATATTGATACTCCTCCCCTTCACAAAGTGGAGCTTAACCTCTACCCCATACCAAAAATGGACTATACTTAGCGATTTTCTTCCAAAAAATAGAGTGTTCTGGGGGAGAAGTAGGGAGAAACTTTACGGTAGAGAAACATGGCAAACACTCCCAGGTGATTAAGATTAGCACCAAAAATGATGTCATGTTGATAGCATGTACCTTGTAGGATGTGATGAAAAGGGTACTTCCTTACTGTGATAAAACCACCCTAAAAACCCATAACTCAAAAAGTGAGAAAAACATTAAACAAACTCAAATCAAGGGAGAGTCACCAAAGTAAATGATCAGTACTTCTCAAAACTGTCATAGTCAGGAAAAACAAGGAATGACAGAGAAACTGTCATAGACTAGAGGAGAGTAAGGAGGCATGACGGCTGAATGTAATGTGATATCCTGGATGTTACTCTGGAACAGAGTAAAAACATTAGTAGCAAAACAAGTGCAACCAGAATAAAATCTGGAGTTTAGCTGATAGTAATGTACCAAGGCAAGTCTTAGAGTTGTGACAGAATTACCATGGTAATGTAAGATGTTAAAAGTCAGGGAGACAAGGTGAAAGGTTTATGGGAACTCTCTACACAACCTTGCAAGTTTTCTGTAAATCTAAAAATATTCTGAAATACCTTATGAACCCCACCCTCCCTCCCCAAAAAGATGGCCAAATATTTGTTTTCTTCTGGGTCTCTGCTTAGTTAGTGACTCAGGAGAGTTTGCTCCTTATTTGAGTGTCTGGATTGATCAATAGTGAGTGTCCCTGTTTCTCTCCATTTTTGCCCTTTCAGCCATTTTTTTAATCCAAATTATGTTAAAGTAAATTTTTAAATATTTTTGAGATATATTTCAAGTGCATAGGTAAATCAACTACCTTGTTTCTTTCATAAGTTTATTTTATAAATCCAATGGGAAGAACCACAATATTCTTCTAATGTGGTTCTAGGGTATATATTCTTAATGTTTGTTACTCACAATCCCATTGTCTTCAACACTTTGGCACTGAATTTATTATTTTATTTTTTAAAAATAAAAGTGGAATCCAGAATTTCTCATTTATCAGTTTTTGAAGAACAATAGAAATGACTGTGAAGCAACTACAAGTTTGAGGTCTGATGGAAAGATTAATAATAAATCAATACTACATTTGCTAATTTGCCAAGTTTGAAGTGGATTTTTTTAATTAAATGGAAACTGTAGAGAAAGAATTTTTAATCCCATTAAATGCCACAGAGGCATTTCTTCTGCACTTAGTGGCTGGAATACATTTAAATTTTCCAAGGGTTCCTTTAGTGGCTTTTGTCATATTCTTTTATTTTCTTTTTTTCATATTACAGCTTATTTTATTTCATTTTAAAATTTTTTAATTGATATAATTGATTTACCATATATGTTTCAGTGTATAATATAGTGATTCAGTATTTTTATAAATTAAAAAAGGTCATCAGATAAGTCTAGTTACCATCTGTTACCATACAAAGTTATTACAACATTATTGAATATATTCCCTGTGTGATACACTACATCCCTTAACTATTTTATAACTGGAAGTTTGTACCTCTTAATCTCCCATACCTATTTTACTCATCCTCCTCACAATCCTCCTCTTTGGCATCCACCAGTTTAGTCTCTGTGTCTGTCCTTCTGTTTTGTTATGTTTGTTATGTATGTTTTCTGTTTTGCTTTTCAGATTCCACTTATGAGTGAAATCACATGGTATTTGTCTTTCTCTGACTGACTTATTTCACTTAGCGTAAAACCATGTAGGTTCATCTTGGATGGACTGCAAATGGCAAGACTTTATTCTTTTTTATGGCTGACTAATATTCTATTGCTAATATTCTAATATAGCTGACCAATATTCTACATATACATATACACACACACAATGGAATATATGTGTATATATACCACATCTTCTTTACCCATTTATCTGTTGATGGACACTTAATTTGCTTCCATATCTTGGCCATTGTAAATAAACCTGTAATGAGTTAGAGGTGCATATATCTTTTCAAATTAGCTTTTTTGTTTTCTTCAGAAAAATACTCAGAAGTGGAATTGCTGGATCATATGGTATTTCCGCTTTTAATTTTTTGAGAAATCTCCATACTGTTTTCCACAGCGGCTGCACCAATTTACATTCCCACCAAAGGAGAATGAGGGTTCCTCTTTCTCCACATCCTTACCAACACTTGCTATTTGTTGTCTTTTTGATGATAGCCATTCTGACAGGTGTGAGGTAGTCTCTCATTGTGGTTTTGGTTTGCATTGCTCTAATAATTAGTGACATTGAACATCTTTTCATGTGATTGTTGACCATCTGTGTTTTGTTTTTTTTTTTGGAAAAATGTCTATTCAGGGATCCAAGATGGCAGAGTAGAAGGAGCTGGAGCTCACCTCCTCTCACAGACACACCAAGATCACATCTAACTGCAGAACAACTCATGATAAAAAACAAAAAGACTGGAAACTACCAGAAAAAGATCTTCTGTAGCTAAAAGCTTAAAGAGAAAACCACAATAAGACCAACAGGAAGGGTGGACTCATGATACAATCAGGCTTCACACCCCCAGGTTGGCAACCCACAAACTGGAGAGTCATTATATTGCAGAGGTTCTCCCATGGGAATGAGAGTTCTGAGTCTCATGTCAGGCTCCCCAGCCCGGGGGTGGTGGGGAGAGGGGTCTGGCACTAGGAAGAGGAGCCCCCAGAGTGTTGGGCTTTGAAGGCCAGCAGGGCTTGACTGGAGAAGCTCCATGGGACTGGAGGAAATAGAGACTTTACCAGAGACATTACACTTAAGGGTTGCACAGAAAATCTCACCCTTGCTGGGACCAAGGGCAAAAGTGGTAATTTCATGGGACCCTGGACTAGACATTCCTGCTAATCTTGGGGGTCTCCTGGGGAGGCATGGGGCAGCTGTAGCTCACCCTGGAGATATGAACACAGTGGAAGACATTTGGGGGTGTTCACCTGAGTGAGCTCTCCTTCTGGGAGGCTGGCAAATTGCTTGGACATTAGCACTGAGACTTGGCCCAACCCAGCAGCCTGGGACACCTCAGGCCAAACAACTAACTAGCTGGGGACATATTCCCCGCCATCAGCAGACAGACTGCCTAAAGATGACTCCAAAGCTGCATCTAGACATGGCCCTGCCCACCAGAGGGCCAAGACCCAGCTCCACCCACCAGCGGGCAGGCACCAGTCCCTCCTGCCAGGAAGCTTGACAAGCCTCTGGAACAGCCTCACCCACCAGGGAGCAGACATCAGAAGCTAGAAAACTTTCATCTTGCAACCTGCAACATAAGTCTGCAAACATAGAGCCAGAAACTACCCTAGGATCAGCTGGCCACAAGCCCCTAGGTGATGAGAGGGGAATGTGCTGCTGAGATGCATAGGACGTCTCCTACAGAGGACCACTTCTTCAAGGTCAAGAAACGTAACTAACCCACCACACACATAAAAATACAAATAGAAATTCAAACAAAATGAGGCAACAAAGACATACATTCCAGACAAAGGAACAAGATAAAATCCCAGAAAAAGAACTAAGTGATGTAGAGATAGGCAATCTACCTGAGAAAAAGCACAGAGTTAAGATCATAAGGATGATCAGAGATCTCAGGAGGAGAATGGATGAACAGAGTGAGAAGATAGAAGTTGTTAGCAAAGAGATAGAAAAAATAAAGAACAACCAAACAGAGATGAAGAATACAGTAACCGATAACCACTATATATAAACATAGATTAAAAAACAAATTTCTTCTGTATAGCACAGGGTACTATATTCAATATCTTATAATAACCTTTAATGAAAAAGAATATGAAAATGAATATATGTGTGTGTATATATATACATATATATATGCATGTCTGGGACATTGAACTGTACACAGAAATTGACACATTTTAATTGACTATATTTCAATTAAAAAAAAGAAGAATACAGTAACTGAAATGAAAAATACACTAGAAGGAACAAATAGTAGACTAAACAGGGCAGAAGAATAAATCAGTGAGCTGGAAGACAACGTAGTGGATATCACTACCACAGAACAGATAAAAGAAAAAAGAATAAAAGGAAATGAAGATAGATTGAGACCTCTGGGACAACATAAAGTGCACTAACATTCACATTATTGGGGTCCCAAAGAGAGAAGAGAGAATGGACCTAAGAAAATATTTGAAGAGATAATAGCTGAAAACTTCTCTAACCTGGGGAAGGAAGTAGTCACCTAAGTCTAGGAAGTGCACAGAGTCCCATACAGGATTAACCCAAAGAGGAACACACCTAGACATATTATAATTAAAATGTCAAAAATTAAAGATAAAGAGAGAATATTAAAAGCATCAGGGGTAAAACAACAAATAACATATAAAGGAACTCCCATAAGATGATCAGCTGATTTTTTCAGGAGAAATTCTGCAGGTCAGAGGGAGTGGCATTATATATTTAAAGTGATGAAAGGGAAAAACCTACAACCAAGAATACTCTATCCAGCAAGGCTCTCATTCAGATTTGACGAAGAAATCAAAAGATTTACAGACCAGCAAAAGCTAAAAGAATTCAGCACCACCAAGCCAGCTCTATAACAAATGCTTAAGAAACTTCTCTAGGTGGAAAGGAAAGAGCCACAACTAGAAACAAGAAAATTGCAAAATGGAAAAGCTCACTGGTAAAGGCAAACATACAGTAAGTGTAGGAAATTATTCTCAAATTAGTAGGAAGGGTAGACAATAGTAGAAAAATATCTATTCAGATCCTCTATTTTTTATTGAGTTGTGTTGTTTCTTTTTTCATCTCCCATTCAGTAGGCAGGCTTTTTGTTTTGTTGATAGATTCCTGCTACATAAATGCTTTTTAGTTTGATATAGTCCCATTTGTTTATTTTTGCTTTTGCTTCCCTTGTCTTAGGAGACAGATCAAAAAAAAAAATATTGCTAAGTCTGATGTCAAAGAGAATACAGCCTATGTTTTCTTCTAGAAGTTTTAAGGTTTCTGGTCTTACATTTAAGTCTTTAATCCATTCTGAATTGATTTTTGTATAGGTGTGGGAAAGTAGTCCAGTTTGATTCTTTTGCAGGTAGCTATCCAATTTTCCAAACACAATTTTATTAAAGAGGTTGTCTTTTCCTCATTGTATATTCTTTGTCATAAAGTAATTGACCATATAAGTGTGGGTTTATTTCTGGGCTTTCTATCCTGTCACATTGCTCTATGTGTCTGTTTCTATGCCAGTACCATACTATTTTGATTATTGTTGCTTTGTGGTATAGTTTGAAATCTGGGAATACGATACTTCTAACTTTGTTCTTTCTCAAGACTGTTTCGGCTATTCAGAGTCTTTTGTGTTTCCATACAAATTTTAGAATTATTTGCTCTAGCTTTGTGAAAAATCCCATTGGTATTTTGATGGGTGTTGCATTTAATCTGTAGATTGCCTTGAGGAGATGGTCATTTTAACTTCATTAATTCATCCAATCCATGAGCGTGATATCTCTTTCCATTTGTTTGTGTCGTCTTCAACTCTTTTATCACGTGTAGATTTCCAAATACAGGTCTTTTACATACTTGGTTAGATTTATTCCTAGGAGGTATTTCTTTTTGATACAAATGTAAATGGGATTATTTTCTTAATTTCTATTTCTGATAATTCATTGGTAGTGTATAGAAACACAACAGACTTCTATATATTAATTTTGTATCTTGCAACTTTATTGAATTCATTTATTAGTTCTAATAGTTTTTATGATGGTGTCTTTAGGATTCTCTATATATAGTATTATGTCATCTGCAAACAGTGACAGTTTTTTTTTTTTGCTTTATGAATTTAGGTGCTTCTTTATTGGGTGCATATATATTTACAATTGTTACATCATTTTGTTGGAGCGATTCTTTTATCATTATATAATGTCCTTTGTCTCTTGTTAGTCTTTTTTTTTTTTTAAGTCCATTTGTCTTAAGTATTGCTAGACAACACCCTCCCTCCAGCTTTCTTTTCATTTCCATTTCCATTCATCATTCATTCCATGGAACACCTTCATCTGTCCCTTCACCATCAGTCTGTGTGTCTCTTTAGGTAAGAACTATCTCTTGTAGGCAGCATTTGTATATGGGTCTTATTTTCTTATCCATTCAACCCCTCTATGTCTACTGATTGGAACATTTAGTCCACTTACATTTAGAGTAATTATTGATATGTATGTTCTTATTGCCATTTTATTAATTGCCTTGGGGTTAGTTTTGTAATTTCTTTTTGTTCCTTTCTCTTCTTTTGTTCTCTTCCCTAGTGATTTGATGACTATCTTCAGTGTTATGTTTGTATTCCTTTCTCTTTTATGTGTTTGTATCTATTTTGGATTTTTGGTTTGTGGGTACCATGATATATTGGGGTGTGTGTGTGTATATATGTGTGTGTGTGTGTGTGTGTGTGTGTGTGTGTGTGTGTGTATATATATATATATATACATAATTACTCTTATTTTAAGTTGATAATCTCTTTAGTCTTTAGTCTGAACACTTTCTAACAATCCTGAATTTTGACTGCCTCCATTCAAACTTTCAATGTTTCTGATATCATATTTTTCATCTAATTGTTTTGTCTATTCCCTAACTGCTGGATGAGCAGCCTGTGAGGTTGCAGGCCTGGTGCCAGTCCACTAATGGGCAGGGCTGAGTCTTGGGGCAGTTGGTTGAGGAGGGGCCAAGGGAGTCTGGGGCTAGTGTCAACCCACTAGTGGGCAGAACAAGGGTCAGGGTGGCTGGCTGTGTGACCTGGGGTTCAGGGCCAGTGCTAGCCCACTGGTGGGAGGGGCTCAGTATTCGGGTAACTGTCTGTGGGACCCACTGGTTGGTGGGACTATGTCCCAAGGCTGCTGCTGGCCCACTGGTGAGCAGGGCTGGATTGTGGAGCTAGTCCTGGTCCACTGGCCAGTGGGTAAGCCCCTGGAGATAACAGCCTAGAGGAAGGAACCCAAAATGGCACTTGCCAGCACCAGTATGCTCATGGTTGATCAAGCTCCCCAAAATGGCTGCTGCCAGCATCTATGTCCCCAGGGTGAGTCCCAGTTGCCTCCTGCCTCTCTGGGAGGCTCTCCAAGATCAGCAAGTGGGTCTGACCCCGGCTCCTTTCAAATTACTGCATCTGTGCTGGGACTCAGAGTGTGTGAGATTTTGTGTGTGCCTTTTAAGTGCAGGGTCTCTGTTTCCTACAGCCCTCCTGCTCTCCCACATGCCCCAACTGGCCTTCAAAGCCAGATGTTCTGGGAGTTTGTCTTCCCAGTGCAGGACCCCTGGGCAGGGGCAGCCCAGTGTAGGTACTGGACCCTTTCACTCCTTGGGAAGAAACTCTGCAATTGTAATTATCCTCTAGTTTGTGGGTCGCCCACCTGGGGGTTGGGTCTTGATTACTATGTGTCTCTGCCCCTCCTACCTGTCTCACGTTTCCTTCTTTATATTTTCAGTTGTGGAAATTCTTTTCTGCTAGTCTTCAAGCAGTTCTCTTAAATGTTGCTCTGTAAATAGTTGTAATTATGGTGTGCCCAAGGGAGGAGGTGAGCTCAGGGTCTTCCTACTCCCTCATCTTGGTGACACATCTGTCATATCTTTTTCTAAAAGATATTTTCCCCCATGTGCAAATTCTTTTAGTGCAAATTTTTGCTCTGTTCTTATTTTCTGATGAAAAGTGTCACATTGCCAATATTTGGAAGGAGTTTTAATTTCTCACTCTCTTTCCTGGATTAAAAATATTTTCTCTATTATCTGTATCAATCTGACAGAAATCTGCCAAAAATCTTGCTTACAGAGTTTCACAGTTTAATTTTTTATAACAAAAGTAGTATAAACCAGGAAGTCTAGAATAGAAGCTGCAACCTTGTGACCCGTAGGCCAAATCTGGCATGCAGGTCTGTTTTGGTAGGCCCCATATTACTAAAAAAAAAAATCAATGAATTTCACGTGAAAATTTGAATTTCCATGTTGCCTTGAAATAGCAGTCTGACAGCATGGGACTCACATTTCCGTCCAGCTACAATTAGCTGGACCTGAGAAGGGGCTTCTTCATTTAGTTGACATATGAGTCCTCCAGAACACCACAGTCCTCATCAATCCAAATTGTAGGACCCTCAATTTACCCCATTTGTGCCTCTATGCAGGTAACTAAATTTCCAAGTACTGATCTAGAATATCAAATACCTTCTTGGTCTAAATGATTTTCTTTGAAATGTCAGAAAGAGAAAATAACTAGACACATGAAGCAAAATAAACCTCCTACAAACCCTATAAAACCAGCTTAAAATCACCGTTTACACATTTTTAGAATAGAGTAAAAAAGAAGTTAATAATTTATAATAAATATACTAACCTTGAAATAATACTGTTGAAGCTGCCGACCAAAATTTTGGGTTCTTGGTACTCAAGGCAAGAAGCAAAGTCACTTGCCAACCAGTACCCACCTTTGCAGTTGCCAGGGGATTCTATGAAGCCCTAGTGACTTTAAATTACATGCTGAATGCTTTTCTAAATTTGAAATGTAATCATGACTGGAAAACATCAGTTCTCAAATGATGAAGCATGATCAGTGGTGTTGACAGAGGGAAAGAGATGAATGCCTTTTCTGCATCCTTTACCATAGTGACAGCAGTTAGAGACTTCCCTGATGACAGAGCCCGCTTGGGGCAGAGCAGCACAGACACGACAGAGGCGCATGCTGTTTTCCCAACTTCTCAGAATATATTGGGCATTGACTGCTTAATGTCTATGCCACAAATAAAACTATATATATGTTCACTTTTTTCCCAAAAGCTTAATTTATACAGCAAAAGAAAACAAAACTGACTGATATTTTCATTCCAACAGAATATATATAGTGCTTTTCTATGTTTATTATAATAAAATTCTTTTTGTCTTAAGCATTTCTAAATTATCTGCCACATCTTAGAGCCCTGAATCAAGAGTTATATACACTATGTATTAGACTCATGAGCTTTTAGATCTCTTTGTCTAAAGTCAGCAGGAGTTAGTAGAGCTGTATCTGGAAAGTTGGGTTGAAGGCAGGAAACTACAAAGGCCAGTTGTCCCAAAGGTAGAGAGGACCAATGTGAGCTGGGGAGACAAAAGTGGATGTGCTGCCTCCACCCCAAATTGTTTGCCTCCAGGGGCCAAAGACTTGACCCAGGCCACTTTCTGCACTTGGCACCTCAGCCTTCTGCCTGGGCCTTGTCAGCTGTTCCCCTTAGGGTTTCTCTCCTCAGGAGCAGACAAAGAACAGATTCTACTGCTCTCTGGTTCAGGTTTGCTGGATATCCTGCCCCTTTCAACCCTATTAAGTGGGATAGAAAGAGGAAGACCCAACTTCAGCAAATTGAGTCCTCTGGAAAATGAAGTGCAGACCAGCTGGAGCATATCTAATGGATTTTTCTTTACATGATGTAACAGGAAGAGGCTGATATGCTGGGGACAGACAGGGCCAGATGTAGGTGGAGGCGAGGGCCAACTGGGTATCGTCCCAGATTAGAAACCTAAACTAAATGCTAAGAGATTTTACAGTAACAGAATAATGGCCCCTTTTACCTCTTTGATCCCTGCCCCATCTTCATTTATCCCAGACTAAAACAAAAGACACCTTGATTGAGGGCTGATAGACTGGGTGGTGAGAAAAGACAGGTGGAAGGAAAGCGATGGAAGTTTAGACACAGGTGGATACTGGGTAAAGGGGGACTAATGCTGTCTGGTGGACAATGCAGAAGGAAACACATTAAAACCTGACAGCCTGAGAGCAAATAGCCATGTGTCCCCGTGTGTGGTGAAGGCTGCAAAATCACAGAGAGGAAATGACTGCATAGGAACGTAGGCAGATGTGGCTTCAGAGAGACTCAGTTACTTCCCAAGCGCAAGCACAGCAATGGAAGCAGCAGCAGAGTGGCCCTGATGCCCTTCACAACAGTGTGGATCCACCGACACGATCTGAAGGGACCAGGCCGATGGGGGGAGGGATGGCTTCAGGGACACTTGGTAGGCCACAGAGGACACACTCCAACTTTCCGGTATGACAAAAGCCCCTGGAGCTTGGGCACAGCCACAGGAAAGGGAGGAGCTCCATGTTTCTGTAACCACACTCAAATAGGGGTCCTAGATGGAAACTGAGTTATAGAACAATAGAAAAAGCTCTATTCCTTGCTTACCTCAACTGTGTGCCCACTAAAATGTGTAAATTGCTCTGGTTTTAGCCAAGGACAACAGCACTGTGAACCTGAAATCATGAAACATTCTCAGCCACACACAGCCACGGTCAATGCGTCTACACTGAATAATGCATGGTTCTGTATTGCTTATTGGGAATGAGTGCTTTATTCTATGATCAAAATTTTAAACCTTTTAATATGCCTCCCAAGGGGTCATCTGATTTGGAAAATTAAAAAGGAAAACTAGCGAGTGAATAAGACTGCAGAAAAAGGAGAAACTGTTCTACTGAATTTTTTCAAACATGAATTGCGCTGGCCAAACAAGGTAATGTAGTAAACCAACCTGTTTCTAGGTACAATTTTTTATTAAAATTTCGTAAAAAAAGAAAACTGCATTCTATGCCATTTTTGTGTACAAAATGGAGATATATATGGTTGCATGTGCATAGAAAATGCCTGAGATGGTGCATAAGAAACTGCTGTTAACAGAGATTACCTTCTGGGGGAAAAGCCAGAGGGTCTGGAATGAAGGAGAAATAATTCTTTATTCATCAATGCATCACTTTAATTTCAAAAGCCACGACAGCAATTAGCCAAAAACAAAACACAAAAACACAAAACCCTAAATCATTAGTAAGTCAAAATTATTACAGTAGTAGACAGAAGCAGCAAGTGAGCAAAGAGAGTGGGCCCCCAGAACCGGGGGCATGCAGCTCCCACAGTTCCTGGTCCTGGGTTCCTGTGGTTGGTCCTAGCATTGGATCAAGGTTTGGGTCAAACTTTGTAAATCATTATAATAAAACCTTCTTTGCTTGAGTAAGCTCAAGAAGATCTGTTTCTTGCCACCCAAAGAGCCCTACTGAAATTGCCAATCTCTTGGGAAGAAAGGCTGATTTGCAAACAAAATATCTAGACCAGACAGTCTCAGCTCATCTACTCTCCCCATGAGCAATGGGAAGGAGTGTGATTCACAATTTTTACACTGTGTTTTTCACTCTTTCTGGCAAGTCCATTGCCTTTTGTCTACCTTCTCTTGGCCATGGTTCTGATAGACTGGCTCAATTCTGTATCATATAGCTAAAAGGCTCTATTCTGGCAGCTCTTTATAGTTACGAATCTGATGATGCATTTTACTTATTCATATATTTCAGTTGAAGGTGGATTCTGTGATCTTGGTGATCCACTTAAATCCTTCTGAAATTAAAAGGTACAACGTGTATAATAACTGAACAGAAGAGACTTGCCGAAATATCAAATGTTTCTTTTCAATGGGACAGTCAGAAGAAGCTGCTTTTCTGAAAAAACAAAAACAAGAACAAAAAAACCCCAACTAACCAACCAAGCCCTCTAAATATATTCCAGTCTCAGGGTCTTTGTACTTGTTGTTCCCTCTGCTTTGAAGGTTCTTCTCCCAAAGAGCAGCATGGCCAGTTCCCTCACCCTCTGTCTGGTCTCTGCTCAATTGTCTTCTTTATAATGAGGTCTTCCCCAGCCATCTTGTTTCAAATAGCTTCTTCCGCCCTCAGTCCCAAGCCGCAAGCACACTGCTCTTAGACCAAATTTTATTGAAGTACAGTTACAAAGTGTCAATCTCTGGTATACAGCACTATGTCCCAGTCACACATATACATACATATATTCATTTTCATATTTTTTCATTAAAGGTTATTACAAGATATTGAATATAGTTCCCTGTGCTATACAGAAGAAACTTGGTTTTTTGTTTGTTTTTTGTTTTTTAAATCTGTTTTTATATATAGTGGCTAATATTTGCAAATCTCAGACTCTGGGACACACTTCTTATTTAGCTTTCTGAGATAAAGGTGGTTGATACTCTTTACAGCATAGCTGATGTTGTAAAGATTAAGATAATATATTAAAAAAATTATAAATATGTCTGCTCAGAGTGACCTGAGCAGTGTTTTTTTAAATATCCCACATATTTCCTGGGGTAACAAATAGTTCAAAAGATTTAAGAATATTTAGGAAGAAACTTGTCTGCTGTGCAGGGTTGGGTTCTTTCAGTAGGAGAATCTGAATAACAATTGCTGGGGATGGAAAGAAAGTGAGGGAAAGGTTCCCATCACATTTCCCTTTTCAGGTGTTGTAGGGAAGGTGGGAAATGAAAGAGATCCAGAAAGATTTATTTAACTTTATTTTCTTTCAAAGGTGATATAAGTCTGGTAATATCAAGTAATATCACCAAGTTGGATTCGACAAGTTAGGTTAGAAGCCACTTTATCTGCTGGCTTAGGAGCCAATAGGCACTAAACATGAGTAGATGGAAATGAGAAAGTGAAATAAGAGAGAGGTTTGTGATGGGAGCAACTGAAAGGAAAAGGTCATTGTGGTTAAAAGTGGAAGTCCTGGGGTAGCAGGGAAGTGGGAATCTGAGTGTATTCAGGGCCACTTTTGTGCTTACAAACTTCTTAAAACAGAACATGAAAGTTCCCAGTTAAGGGAAATCAAGCTTACTACAAAATAAATTCTCACATGCACAACTTAGAATTGATAGGGAACATATTAATAATATAAGTTCAATAAGAATCTAAAGAAATTTTAATTGAATTACATGGACAGAAAAAGCAAAAGAGCAGATGTTCTGAGCACAACCCTAGTGTCATTTGTCATTTGTATGTATTTTAACACAAAAAACTTTTGTGTTTTATAAACAAAAGTATTTTAGAATAAACTCATATAGAAAATGCTTTATACATTCAGAAAAATGTATTCATTCAGTGAACATAGGGCCTCCTCTATGCCAGATACTTTGCTAGGAAATAAGAGAAATAAAAACAAAAGCCATGAACCCTACTCATTAAAAGCCTAAAGTCTGCTGGGTTTGACATTCAAGCTGCACGTAATCCAGTGCAGTAACTGCTAAGCGTGCACATACACAAGTCAAGAAATTGGATGGGGCCTGCTACTTTGCATCACCTTTTATTCAGGGAGTTTTATGTTTTTACTTTCCACCTGTGAATAGTGTTTCAGTGCAACATACTATGTTCGCAGACATAACTCAACACCAACTGTATGACCATTTCCCCATGTTGCTTCTCCTTCCTCACTTTTTCTTTCACACCTCACAGCAAAGCCTTAAGCCATTACATTCTGTGTTGTCTTCAGAACTGATCCAGAATTCAGCCACTGCTAAACTTCTGGCACCAATAACACCTTGGGCATCTTTTGCCTGGATTGTTGCAATAACCTCCTAACTTCTGTGTTGGGCTAACTGACGTCCTTCAAAGTCCAAGGACCCCCATTCCTGGGCTCTCAGATATCTGACATTCTTTGCTGGGCATGTTTCCCCTAACAAACTCATAGCACCAGGTAATGCTCACATTATCAGAGTCAAACCCTACTGCCCTTCCCAGACCCTAAACCTCTCACCTCACCTACAACCAATAAGACTTGTACACAAGCTGATTGGGCACCTTGTGACCCAACCTTATCAAACACCCCAACAACCAGCCCTTGGTGTTCATACAGACATCTCTCATCTGTGTGGCCCGCTGTTGTCTGTGACAGCATACCCTAAAAGCCCCCTTCTATTCCCATACTTTATCTCTGGTAAATCCTTTTACCAACCCACGTGTCACCATGCCACCAACCAGCAGCCTTGTTGTGTCCCACAACATTCTGCCCTTACTGTTCTGTGACCTGTTCTCAATGTAGCAGAGTACCCTTTGAAAATGACCATCCCTCTATAAACAATAAATGCTGGAGGAAGGTATGGAGAAAATGGAACCCTCCTCCACTGTTGGTAGGAATGTAAACTGGTGCAGCCACTGTGGAAAATGGTATGGACAGTCCTTAAAAACTAAAAATAGAGTTACCATATGATTCAGCAATCCCACTCCTGGGCATATATCCAGAGAGAACTATAATTTGAAAAGATAATGCACCCCGATGTTCATGGCAGCACTATACACAATAGCCAAGACATGGAAGCAGCCTAAATGTCCTCCGACAGATGAATGTATGAAGAAGTTGTGGTGTATATACATACAATGTACTACTACTCAGCCATTAAAAAGAATGAAATAATGCCATCTGCAGCAACATGGATGGACCTAGAGATCACCATACTGAGTAAATCAGACAAAGAAAGACAAATACCATATGGTGTCACTTATATGTGGAATCTAAAATATGATACAAATTAACTTATTTACAAAACAGAAACAGACTCACAGATAGAAAACAAACTTACAGTTACTAAGGGGAAAGGGGGGGAGGGGTAAATTAGGAGTTTGGGATTAGCAGATACAAACTACTATGTATGAAATAGATAAACAACAAGGACCTACTGTATAGCACAGGGAACTACAGGCAATATCTTGTAATATAACCTATAATGGAAAAGAAAATTAAAAAAAAAAAGAAAGAAAGAAAATGTCTATCCCATCACATTGCTTCCCTGCTCAAAATCCTTCAATGTCTTCCCATCTCATCCTGGGTAAAGGTCAAAGTCTAAACAATGAACATAAGGCTCTGTGTGTCCTGTCTTACTTTACCTTCCTGACCTTGTCACACTCCTTGGCACACTCCTGTCACAGGATCTGTACACCTGCTGGTCCTCCTCCTTGAACTGGAATGCTCCTTCCCCAGATCACTGGTAGATCCTTCCCTCACTTTTTTCAGGGCTTGAATGTCACCATCTGTCTTCTCTGACTGAAGGAGGATTAATAAAATGGCCGCACTTAGGCTAATAGATTGCTTATTCTTATTCTTGCCCTTGGAACAGTCAACAAACCTGACCGACAGGTTGCTACCCACAGCTCCAGGCCCATTGTTCAAACTAAAGCTATTGATCTTACTGCTTCTACTTTATTCCAATAATTGAAAGTAATAATCATGCTTGGTCTCTGAGTCCTTTTCCAGGGAGAAGGTCACAGGACTTTAACCTTACAAAATAGCCTGAATTATTGAGAAGACCACACCTTGGGTGCTTACAAGATAAAGAGATGGAAAGAGCGAAAACCACTAGCCTCTACAGAATTAGTCTCCTGGAGCCATCATGACACCATTCTAAGTTTTCTGATGAGAAAATGATTCTGTTGATTGTTATTGAAGCTTTATTGTTTGGGCTATGGCTGTATAACTACCCCACCCCATCCCCAAGGTGGGTTCCAGTTTTGAAGGCACTAGCCTTTGTGAGTCCCCTTTTCCTGACAAAGTAATAAAGCTGCCTCTTTTCTTCCAAGCTCCAAGACCCAGTCTCTGGTTTATTTGGCTCATCAGGGATGGGACCGTATCTTTCGGCAGCATGACTACCATATCTAAAATTTCAATACTAAATCCCACCCCAACACTCCCTATTCTCTTTTCCTGCTTTTTCTTTTCATAAGCATTGATCACTATCACATTTAATATATATTTTACTTACTTATTTTCCAACTAGAATGTAAATTCCATAAGGGCAGGGACTGAATCTGGGGATTGTTCACTGACTTTTCCCCCCAAGTGCCTAGAACAGTGCCTATATAAATATTTCACTTATATATTTGGGGAATGAACAAATGGATGGATATATGAATTTATACAATGAATTCATTTATTCATTTCATAGATATTTGACTGCTTTCTTTGAAAAAGATTCTCTCATTGACCAAACTCTACTCAGAGACCCCTGAACTCTTTTTCAACTAGGCCTGACTTTTGGACTTCAGTATTCATCTCTGCATTATCTAATTTAAGTAAGAATCCTGATAAATCAGTTTAACGAGAATCTCCCATCCTCCATATCTTATCACCTATATCTAATCAGATTCCTTATCCTCTACCATCCCACAGATGATGGCTGATCACCCTGGCCTGCCTCCAGCAAGAATCCTCTTAGGTCAGTTTAGTCAGAATATTCCTCTACACCTGATGTTGTTTCTTAGTAATTTTCTATCCACTGACCCCCACCCTGCTCCTTGGCTATAAATTCCCACTTGGCCATGCTAAATTAGGAGTTGAGCCCAATCGTTCTCCCTCACTGCAAAATTCCACCACAGTGGTCCTATACCTATACCTCCCCACGCCATCCTCTCCCCTCATAAAGTCTTCCTTACTATGCTGTAACGTGTAATCTTCATACTTTAATGCTATATACAAAGTACTTCTTAAAGTAGAGGAAATGAAAACAGGCAAGAGAGATATAGTTCCTGCTCCCATGAAACTTACAGAAAAGTGGGATGCAATCTTTAAACAATTTTATCCTCAGAAAACTTAAGGGCATAACAGGACATAAAGACCATTGTCCTTGGTCTGTGCACAAATCTACAGATGGCATTTTCTTTACCCTTATGGAGCATCCTGGAATCTAACAATTACAGTATTGTTTTATCTCCTATCTCCAAAAGGCAATAGGATCCTTCATATTAGTGATAAACCACATTCACTTCTCAATGTCTGTCCAATTCTGGAATCCAATTGCTGGAAAACAGGCCATGTTGAAGCTGTCTTGCTGGTGAATGGTCTTTGAAGAAGGAGGCCATGCCCATTCTATAGTACCTGGCAAGAGTGAGTATTCAATAAATGCTAGTTGTTGTTGTTACTGATGACCACTTCAGCAAAGGAGAACAGCCACACTTTGTGGCCTTTCCCAGAGCAACTTTTACAGAGGAGTGGTCACAACTCCCAAACTTTACGAGGTTTAGAATTTCATTAATCCTGCTAAGAAAACAGGTAAAAGAAGTCTTACAAGAAATTCTTTCAGGAGTTGAGGTGTGATGAGGTGGGAAGCCCCATAAAAAAGCCAGCAGGGCTCTCAAGCAGGGCCACTACTCCCATGCCAGCACCATCAGGTTCCCTGGCCCAGAGGCTGTATCTCACTTTTTGCCTCTGAAACAGCTTACTTGCCCCTAAAATTCTATTGGTTCCCTGAGCTCACTTCTGATTGGTTATTTCCTTCACTCCTGATTGGTCTATTTCTACAAAGCTTCCTGGTTGGTCAACTTCTGTTATACTTTATTTGCATATGATGTTGCAAAGTGTAAAACCGGCAGCCTATAAAGGCCTGTGTACACCTACAGATGGGGTCCAGAGCTTGGAGTGTTAACTCTTCTGGGCCCGCTGGCATAATATAACCTGAGTTCTCCAACTCTCCGAGTGCTGCTTGGTCTCGCGCCTGGATGCAGGTTGCTGTCACAACTGAGCTGTAACACCAAGCTATAACACATTTTTCTGCAACATTTTTGGAGGCCCCAGCGAGATTCCAACCACGCTGGCCCCTTGAGCCGCCGGGACAGCGGAGCAACTGCCTGGAGGTCAGGAGCTCCGAAAGCGAAAGAAAAGGTTCACCACCCGACAGTATTCCAGGTCCTTCTTCGCGGAGGTGATTCAGTCCTCTAGGTGGCTGTGCCCCAACTGGACTCAGTGAAGGGATGGACCAACTCACCAAGCAACATGGTAGAACAAGGTAGGAGCCCCGGGAAGTGTCCATATTTAGGTTAGGGTAATCAGGTTCTGTCCAAGTGGACAGAAGAGGAGATTGATCACCTCCTCCAGGCTCCTCGCCCGACAGTAGTCCGGCTGGGGAGATCTGGTTAGATTAGGTTAGATTAGGGATGACCTGGTGATAGGGAGGGCAATATGCAAATAATCTCTGTGTGTTTGTGTGTGTGTGTGTGTGTGGCCTGAAAAGCATATGATCAGGTTCAAGTTTGTAGCTCCACAGCATTCTGCTAAGGAGTTCGAGTGAGTCCCCACCTGCGGTTCCGTGGTGACCTCATACGGCTCATAGTGGTATCGGCCTCTCAGGGTATTGATCAGAGTCAGAGGTTTATACTGACCCGCCAAAGCTAAGAGGCACCTTCGTCCCCGCAAGGGGAGCGGCCAGGTGGATGCAGTGAAAACCCTCCCTTTGTCTCATTTGCGACACCGGCACACGGTGGCTACACAGGGAGGGAAAGGGACATAGAACAGCCTATGAGTAAACGACCCCTGTGCCCTTAGGGACTAAGATGAGACTACATTAAAGAGTTTGACACAACCTTGACACCAGTTCCCCAGAATATCCTGTCGCGATTAATCAGCCTCAAAATTAAGACCACAAGGCCTGAGCCAGAGGGAGCCACCCCAGGACTGGCTGGAATCCTCTTTTGAGGTCCCCTTTTGGTCCATTTATCCTGCCACCGGCCGGCCATCCCAGCCTCACATTTTGTTAAGTCAGGCTATAAAAAGACTTTATACAGGAACCTCTAGAGCTCATTCAGGCCTGAGGGAGTCTCAGGGCTACTTGCCTAACGGGGAACCCCAACTCATTGGCAGCACTTGCAGCCAAGCAGATAGATATTAGGCCCAGTGAGGCAGCCAGCTTTTTGAGAAATCCACCGTTTTGAGGAGTGGGACAAAGATACTGGGGTCACAGTCCCCAGTGCCAGAAGCAGACCTACACCTATAGGCCATAAAATCTGTCAACTAATAGTAATGGGATCCTCAAAATCAAAGCCAACAGTTCTGGACTTCATGATTAAAATTTTTAAAAAGGGTTTCTCAAGAAGCTATGAAATTAAGTTGACACCAAAAAATTGTGCACGTTTTGCGAGTCAGAGTGGCCACCTTTGGAGTGGGATGGCCCCCGGAAGGTACACTAGGCCTGTCAGCTGTCGGGGCCATGCACTGGATAATCACCACGCCCCCAGGGCACCGCAACCAATTCCCATATATTGATTCTTGGCTAAGGATCGCCCAAACCTTGCCTCCGTGGGTTCGGGTCTACACGAATGGTCAGGGACAATATAAAATTCTCATGGTCCCAACATTAAAAATGAAAAAAAGACATGAGGCCAGTCCTTCGGGGCAACCCTGAAGAACTGCCAAGGCTACCCTTGCCAAATGTTCCTCCTATTTCTGCAGCTCCACCACAGCTGCCTCTACTGGACAGTCCACCACCGCCTGTACCACCACGGTGGCCCCGGGCTCTGAGCCGAGAGCCCAAGGGGTGGAAACCCCGTTCAGCCCCATGGGCCGCTCAGCCAGTGGCCACCCTCCGGAGGCCTCTCTGGGAAACCCAAGGGCCCCAACACGTTAATGGCCAAGAGCCCAAGGGAAGGAAACTCCGTTTGGCCCCTCAGGCTGCCCAGCCAGCAGCCACTCTCTGGAGGCCTTTCCAGGAGACCCAAGAGCCCCAACAAGTTGACAATGGTGGCCCTGAACAGCCCGGCCACTCCATCTTGTACTACTAGCCTTTCAGTACAACGGATCTCCTGAACTGGTGACACCATACTCCGCCATATTCGGAAAAACCCCAGGCCACGATTGACCTCCTGGAGTTCACCGGCCGACTTGGGATGACATTCAACAGCTGCTCCTGACACTCTTCAATACAAAAGAAAGAAAGCAGATTATAACAAACTAGAAAATGACTGACTACAAGAAGAGGCCCCAGAGGAAACCATCGATGTGGAGGAATGGGCCCGGAATGCAGCCCCAGACACAAGACCAGAATGGAACTCTAACTCCCAAGCCAAATGGGAGGCTCTGCGGACATATCGGAGAGCCCTCCTACATGGGTTGCGAGCTGGGGCAAAGAAACCAACCAACATGTCTATGACCACCATGATACAAAAGCCAGACAAGTCTCCCATGTACTATGGTGAAAGGCAATTTGGGAGCCCACAGACATGCCAATCATCCACTATAAAGGACACCATAAAGGGAAATGACCCCGTAAACAGAAGAAACCAACTAGCAGATCAAGCTACACACAAAGTGGCAAATGAATCAGGCCATGCCAGAGATCTTGGGGCTGTCCCAAAGGTTCGACCAGCATCCAAACTGCTGCCAACATCTCCAGCATACAGCTACGAGGAAAACTCGTGGGCAAAAACTAAAGGAGGGTCCAGCGGAAAGGAAGGATGGCGGGTGATGCCCGACAAACGGATATATATACCTGAATGATTAGCCCACCAGGTGGTCCTTCAGCAACATGAGCTCACCCACCTGGGAAAACTGCCCCAGAGGGCTGCTGGAGCAGTACTGTCTGATCCCTCAACTTCCATCCCTCTGTGCTGCAGTCTCAGAGCGCTGCCTCATATGTGCTCAGAATAATGCACAATGGGGGTCAACTGGACCAAGAGAAATCCAGTGCTGTGGCCAGGCTCCTTTTAAAGATATGGAGATGGGTTTTGCAGAAATGGGGCCCAGCAGAGGATACAACTACTTGCTGGTTTTTATCTGCACCTTTTCAGGATGGGTAGAAGCATACCCAAGGCAGACTGAGGAAACAAGAGAAGTAACAAAGGCCTTACTCAGAGACATTATTCCCAGATTCAGGATGCCATTAACCATAGGGTCAGACAATGGACCCACATTTGTAGCAGAAATAGTACAAGAAGTGGCAAAAACACTAAACATCTGCTGGAATCTACATGAAGCCTACAGGCCCCAGCATTCAGGGAGGATGAAGTGCATGGGCCAAACCCTAAAAAGATAATGATAAAGCTCAGTCGAGAAACTCAACTACCTTGGACTGACACTCTGCCCATGGCTCTCCAGTGGGTACTCTATGCCCCTAGGTCCAAGACGGGATTCTCCCATTTTGAAATCTTATATAGGAAACTCCCTGCCCTGATGTTACTAGGAGAAAAAGTTAGAGAGGTGGGAAGCTCAGAACTTCATAAACAAATGCAGGGTCTTGAAAAAACTATGTGGAAAGTCCATAGGTGGGTAACTGACAGGATCCCAGTCTCACTGGGAACAATGTTACACCCATATGAGCCAAGAGATCAAGTCTGGATAAAAGACTGGAGAAAGGAGCCCCTTGAACCCACTTGGAGGGGCCCCTACCAAGTTATACTAACCATCCCAACAGCTCTTAAAGTTGCAGGTTATTGCCCCGTGGATTCATCACACCAGAGTAAAGAGAGAAGCACCACTGTGAGATGAGGATGTCTAGAGACTCAACCAGGACCTCGAGGAGCCACTTGAAATCAGGGCCAGCGACTCCCACCTCACCTGCCAGAGAGCACCAAGCCTTGCTCTAGCCACACCCGGAAGCTGGCTAGTCAACGCATGGTGGAAGCCTGAGGAGCCACCAATCAAGACATAAAATAAACTTCTGCCCTTACTTTATTTTATTATTGAGTATTGTTACTATATTACTAGCTGTAGGACTGACAGCCACTGCACCCCAGGATTGGAACATAGGCCAGAAACTAATACTAGCTGTACTCTCTCTACAATAAAAAGCCTAATGGTCAGTCAGTGTCTGCTAATAGGAACCATACCTCCCTGTTAAAAAAAAAAAAAAAATGAAACCCCAAACCCTTCTGCTTATAAAAGTAGTTGCTGACATATCTCTTTCCATGATGGGGGTTCCAATGGGACCCATTCACCAAATTGCATTTGGCAGGGACATACTCCCCAGAAAAAATCCCCGGCCCATGTGCTCAGGGCCCTTCTATTGACCTAGCAAGGATTGGGAAAAGAAAAATAGGTCCATGCTTTATAACCAGGCCCCCCAATTAAGTCCCTTATTAAACAAGGTCCATGACCTTCTTAATGCTACTAACCCAAAACTAGCAAGTGATTGCTGGCTCTGTCTGCGCCCTGACCCCCTCCAGCATGTAGCCAACCCAATAGGTCTCTCAGATCTAACCAAGCTTAGTGGCCACCCTGGGTGGCCCCCAGATTCCACAGATGTAAGCCCCAAGTCAGTTAATGTACAGTTGGCCTATATGGTTCCTGACTGCATCTACAACTTGGGGACAAAACATTCTGTAGGAAATCTGGCCACTGCCCAGTGTGCCCAAGCCCATAACTGCACAACTGTTTATGGTTGTATGCCGGCCAAACTGTAGTGCACACCAAGCCCAGGAACCTTTTTTGTATGCGGGGCACACACCTATTGGTGCCTGCCAGCCAGTTGGACAGGTACTTGCACATTGGCCTTCCTTACCCCTTAGATGGACATAATATCTAATAACCAGAGTCTTCCCGTACCCCTGATGGCCCATACTTAATCAGAAAGGGCCATCCAGTTAATACCACTACTCATTGGGCTAGGAATAGCAACTGGAGTGTGCACAGGAATAGGAGGAATAGCCTCATCATCCTACTATTACCAGCAGTTATCTGCTGAGGTCATTGAAGGTTTAAAACAAGTGGCTGAATCCTTAATGACTCTACAAAACCAGTTGGACTCCCTAGCAGCAGTAGTCTTACAGAACAGGAGGGGTTTAGACTTGCTCACCACCGAAAAGGGGGGACTCTGTCTTTTCCTAAATGAGAAATGCTGTTTCTACGTAAATCAATCAGGAATTGTCAGAAATATGGTCCAAAAACTACGAGATTGAGCTGAATGCAGAAACCAGGAATTAGCAAACTCCTGGGCACAGTGGAATAACCTCTGGAGTTGGGCCTCCTGGCTCCTCCCCCAGCAGACCCCCTTCTTATGATCCTTCTAGCACTCCTGTTTGGTCCCTGCATCCTTAATCTCATTACCCATTTCATTAGCTCATGAATAGAGTCACTAAGACTACAGCTACTAGTTACTCAGTACAGGCCCCTGGACCAGGAAGAACCCAATGATGAATAAGGGACACCACTCTAAGGTTGATACTCACTACAGATGTTAAAGAGAGCATCAAAAGGGGGGGGATGAGGTGGGAAGCCCCATAAAAAAAACCAGCAGGGTTCCCAAGCAGGGCCACTACTCTCATGCCAGTACCATCAGGTTCCCTGGCCCAGAGGCTCTATCTCACTTTTTGCCTCTGAAACAGCTTACTTACCCCTAAAATTCTATTGGTTCCCTGAGCTCACTTCTGATTGGTTATTTCCTTCACTCCTGATTATTACTCTCACTTCTGATTGGTCCACTTCCCTAACTTCTGATTGGTCCATTTGTAGTATTTCATTTGCATGGAGTTCACTACTGATTGGTTATTTCTCTCACTCCTGATTGGTCTATTTCTACAAAGCTTGTTCCTGGTTGGTCAACTTGTTATACTTTATTTGCATATGATGTTGCAAAATGTAAAACCGGCAGCCTATAAAGGCCTGTGTAAACCTACAGATGGGGTCCAGAGCTTGGAGTGTTAACTATTCTGGGCCCGCCGGCATAATATAACCTGAGTTCCCCAACTCTCTGAGTGCTGTTTGGTCTCTCACCTGGATCCAGATTGCTGTCACAACTGAGCTGTAACACCGAGCTGTAACACTGAGCTATAACACCGAGCTATAACACGTTTTTCTGCAACAGTGGCACTTCACTTCAGGTCACCATGGATGTGATGGCTTTCTAGATAAGGAGAGATATTCATTCATGACTCTTCTTAGTATGCAAGCCCCCAGTATGGCTGAAAAAATATTTAAATAGCTTATCTTTGGTTTGCTGAAAGAAAATTTCAGAATGGGATCTTCTTTCCAAGGAGACACAGGCTTGAGCTACAAACATTTCAGAGTTTCATCTCTCATGGAGATCTCCCTAAAGAGTATTCTACTGTGGCTTCTTTTTAAAGAGAAAGAGGGCTTCCATCGCCAAGGCCAACAATCCTCTGGATTTCTTCTATGTATTTTTCCAGTTGGACCTGAGTAGCTGGTTTCTTTAGTAGGGTAAATCTGCTAGCCAAGTTCACAGCTAAACCACAGCTAAAGTAATGTCTCCATTACACCGACCTAGAAACTGTAATTCAAAACTACTGTTCGTACAATTTCGAGGTATCTTTCCCTGAAACATAGGAAAAAGTTAATGACTGAGCTCAAATGACAAATGCTGATGCTAATGGCTGTTGGCTTTAGATAGTCCCATGGGAGCTCTTTAATTCTAGGATATTTGCAATTAATGCTTTCTGTTCTAAAGAAAATTTGAAATTTTATTTTGATTAAAGCAACTTCCTTTAAAAATCAAGCTATCAAAAATAAATTCAAAACTTCTTTCAGCCTTGTAGAATGCCCTTGAAGACTTAGATCCTATTTTCTAAAAGTTGGGAAATAAAGAATAACTTCTAAGGCATTTTCACATCTGACATAGATATGTATCTTAATTACCAGATAACAAGTTGACTGTCCATCAATAAAGAGCTAATTAAAAAAACCCCATGGTACATGCTCACAGTGTATGTTGTTATTTTTATTTTAAATGAGGAAAGAAAAATGAAGAAAATCTCTGTGTACTGATCTGGAAGGATTTTCAGGGTTTATCTGTGATCAAAGCCAGTGCAGAGCAGTGCATATAGTAATCTACCTTTTATATTTAAAAAAAAAGATGAGATAAAAAGATGTTTGAATTACTTGATTTATATAAAGAAACAATGGAAGAAGGCAGGAGGGTATAGCTCAAGTGGTAGAGAACGTGCTTAAAAGTCCTGGGTTCAATCCCCAGTACCTCTTCTAAAAGAAAAAATAAATAAACCTAATTACCTACCCACCCCCCAAAAAAGAACTTTAGGCAATAGGAGTGAGGTAAACCAAGGTGGAGAGGACGGGGTGGAAGCAAGATTTCTCTTTGTATAATTCTAAGTTATATAAATAAAATGTAAATTTAAAAAATCTTAATTTCCCTGTAAGCAATATGTCTATATTCATAAACTTATAGGTCTAAGAAACGTTCACATCAAGATGGTTAAAACTGAAAAAGGTGACTTTGAAAATAACTTTATGAAATTTTTCTGAGCTAGATTAAATCGTTTTGGTTTTTTTTCCTCTTCCCATTTTCCTTTAAGAGCTCAATCCTCCAGACCCAGAAATTTAGAAAGAAAGCATTAGGACTCTTGATTAAGCTAGAACTGGAAAAATATCCAATATCTTTTAATATAATTAAAGTTCTGTAATCAATCATTCCAGGGGTTGTGTAGCCAGATCACACCAGATCTGAACTGTTTCAACACAACATTGGCTGGTACTACAGGAAATTTAAATTCCTGTGGATTGGGTCTAAAATTATTGTCTGAAATTCTTCCTCTGTGCCCTCTGGAATTCACTACCCATCCAAATTCCTGTAGCCTCAACTCCTTCTCTGAACATTCCCTTTGCCTTCTTACTCAAGTGGAAACCTGCAGCCCTCTTAAACTGTAGCTGTTTTTCCCCCTTTCCCCTGGGCCTTGAGGGTGACTGCAACCAGTCCCCAGACTCTGAATGCCACCATAGGATAACTGCTGCAAAATTTCTATCCCAGTCCTAACCTCTTCCCTGAGCTCTCAGTGATTAGATCTGACTCCTTAGTCTGCTTCTCTAGTTAGATATTAGAATTTCAAATTTAATTCTGCTGAAACAGAATTCTTGATTCATACAATCACCAAATCTGCTTCTCCCTTAGTTTTTTTCATAAATGCCTTTTCCACCATCTTAGTGCCTCAAATAAAAAAATCTGAAATCATCTTGATTTTTCTCATCTTTCAAATATCCACATCAAACCCATCAGGAAGTCCTATGGGTCCTATAGGACCATGACTCATAATCCACTGATAGCACCATATTCTCACTGACATCCCACAGTCAAACATTATCATCTCTCTCCTGCACACCCTCAAAGTCCTTGTTCTACTCTCATAATGGTCACTTTGCTAAATCCAATCCTCATGTGACAGCTGAAAGATTGTTGGGGTCAGAGTATTAGAGTGAGTGGAAAGATAGGTGGTAATCAGTGAATGAGATTAAGGAGAATTTGGCAATGGCAAAGTCATAAAGTCACAGGAGTGAGTAACTCCATGGCAATGGAGGACAAGACCATTGGATGTGAGTTCAAGGAAGTGACAGGCCAGGATGTTGGACCATTTACACATAGTATTTCAAGCTAAGAATTAATACAGTAGTGGAGTTGGAGAGTAAGCCAAGAGCTGTAATTTCTGAGAAATAAGAGGGATTCTAGGGGTCAGTAAATTGACAATGCAATGTAGGGTAGCAGGTAATATTGTCTGGTGACTAAATACTAAAGGCTTTATGTTTTTTGAAATGTGGGAGGAAGAAACATCTGAAAACAGCAATGAGATTCACCCATCTTATCTCCAGGCTTTAATTCTAACATATATACCAAATCCATTCACTCCTCTCCATTTTTACTGTAGCAATCCAAATCCATGCTGTCTACCTTTCTCTCTCTCTCTCCAATCCCTACAATTGAGTTTCCTAATTGGTTTCCTTGATTCTTATTTACCAGTATTTTATATTGTGTCTTTGATACTGTGATTTATTTTAATCTGATGAAATTCACTGAGAAAGAAGGTATTTGATGAGAAAATTAAACCAAGTCCCAGATTGTGAATACCTTGATGACTAAGTCAGAATTGAATGAGCTTTCTGTATTCTGTTCAGTTTTGCTCTTTCTTAGCTATGATTTCTTTTCTTCTGATTAAAACAGTGTTGAGACCTCTTAGCACTATATCTAGGAAAAAGATTTGACACATAAATATCACTACAGATTTTGAATGATTTTTCCTAATCTATATTATCAATTCTTTAATAACAATTGTTCTAATACCTAAGGCATGGAAATTTTATTAAGCAAATTCATAACTTTAGAATATTTTAATTGTATATGAGAACAAAAGCATGTGTTCTTCATGTGTGAAATTGACAAAATAGTAACAGTAGTTTACAAATGTATCCTACATAAGCAACCAAGAATATGCACAAAAATTAGACCATTGTTGAATCAAAAAAAATTGATAAAAATCTTGTTTACGAACCAAAAATAGACTCACAGACAGAAAACAAACTATGGTTACCAAAGGGGAAAGGGTGGGGAAGGGATAAATTAGAAGTTCGAGATTAATAGAAACACATTACTATATAGAAAACAGATAAACAACAAGGACTTACAGTATAACATAGGGAAATATATTTAATTCCTTGTAATAACGTATAATGGAAAAGAATCTAAAAAAAAGTATGTGTATGTGTAACTGAATTGTTTTGCTCTAAACCTGAAACTAACATTATAAATCAACTACACTTCAATAAAAAGCAAAATTAAAAAAAATTAGACCATAAGGCAGTTCATAGAAGCATTGTTTACAATGTTTAAAAACAATTGTAAACAATCCAAGTATTCAAAAATGAAATCACCACAGACTATTTTTAAAAATACAATGCCTTGCCCTAATTTTGATCAATTCAGTCAGGACCTCTGACAGGTGAGGCCCAGACACTGGCATTTTAAAAAAGTTCTGAGACGGGAGGGAAGGGGGCAGGGAACAGCCATTAAAGGAATGACACAGCAATTAGCACCAAGATTTCAACTCCCAACAGACCTTGAGGCCCAGGATGGCAGGAGATTTGACTTCTAGTAGACCTTGAGTTTCATTATACACACTGTACTATAATAGCAGGGTGAATGGCATGCCCCCAGGGGCGATTACAGGCCCTCCAGAGTGTGGTAGCCTGGTTCCTAGGAATTCCCACCCCTTCCCCAAAGTAGTCGGAGTAATCATTAGCATATGAAATTACTAAACCCATAAAAACTAACAGCCCCACACCCTGTGGTGGCTCTCTCTTGCCTTCTGAGACCAGCTGCATTCTGTCTACATAGTGTGTATCTACTTTTACTTTAACCATCCCCCCTCCCCCAGCCTCAAGGCTTCTTTGGAGCATGCATATCTCTGAATAAATCTACTTTTACTCAAATATGACTCACTCATGAATTCTTTCCTGTGCAAGACCAAGGATCCTCACTTGGTGGGACACATCCCAGGGATTTGACTGAGACCTGGGACATGGCCATCCTCTTCTGCCCCACATTTTTTCCTGTATCAGTTCCTCCATGAAGTTCTAATGTGCAATTTTTGAGTGAACTACCCTGTTTAAGTTAACACAATCTCATCTCTTTATACACCATCAATGTGTTCAGGGGGTCCTAAATTTATATCTTCAGCCTGGAGTGCCACCCTTCCAACTCCAGTCTTATAAACCCACAGCTTAGTCAACATTGCTCCTTGAATGTCTAATAAGCATCTCTAATGTGAACTCTTATTTTTACCCCACTCCATTTCCACCCCAAATGCATTCTTTCACCTGCAATTTCAAAATATATTCAGAATCCAAACATTCCTCACCAACTCCACCTCTTCCACCTGGGCCCAAGTCATATATCTCTTGGGTTTTATTACAATAGATTCTCAATACAGTTACCAGATGTGTTTTTAAATGCAACTATGTTTATGTTTCTCTTCCACTCAAACCCTTCAGTGGCTTCCCATCTCTCAGAGTAAAAGCCAGAGTCTTTACAATGGACCTTACTGGGTCTTGCACAACCTCTCCAACTTCAGCTCCTTCTACTATCTTCATAACTTGTTGTCACCCAGCCATACCGGCCTCCTTCCTCTAATAAGCCAGGAATGCTCTGCCTTAGGGCCTTTACAGGCCCACTGCCTAAGAAGTCTTCTCAGAAATCCTCATGACTAACTCCCTCACTTCCTTTGGATTAAAGTTCAAATGAACTTTATCAATGAAGTTTTCCCCAAATACTGTAAACAAAAATAGTTTGGCCCACTGGTAGTTACCTACAGCAACTTACCTATTAAACTTTCCTAAACTCTTAAAAAAAAAAATAGTATCCAAATCCCATACTCCCTTATTCCTCTCCTTTCTCTTCAGAGCACACATTATCATCTTTTAACTATATATTAACTTGTTTGCTTACCTTCTGTCTTCTCCACTAGGATGTAAATTCTGTGAAGGCAGGGATTTTTGTTTTGTTTATGACTATATCCCTAGCCCTGAAAAGTGCCTGACGCATAGTGAGTCCGTAATACATATTTGTTGAATGAATGAATATATAGACATATTTTCTCCACTATTTTCTTCTCATACAAATGGTTAGATAAACTTATCCAGTCAGTTTCTCCACTTACTGTACCACTGCAATGATATAAGCAAACTGAATGTTTAAATGTGCTAATTTACATGGAAGGATTTGACATGACAGGGTTCGACAGGTTAGCAGTGGGGCTATACGACCACATACATCATAGGTATATGTATATAAATATATGTATGTATGCAAACACATACAATAGGTATATACATATATACCATATACAACCATGCTGCCCCATCACTAAACAACCTAGTTTAGGAAGTGCAAGGAATTTAGATTGTCCAGTGATCCAAACCTCTAAATTTTTTCTTCTTAGAATGTAACAGAAAAGAACAAATCTGACTCCGTATTAGATCTGTTTCTTTGGCTTTAACCCTGTGCCCTGTTTTCTAGGCTTAGTCTTGCTACCTCTGCACCTTTTGTGAAAGAATGTTGCCTTTAGCCTGAAATATACAGGAGAACCTATTCTCAAGGCTCTGGCCTTTGAGGATATTAACACTTTTGTACTTAAGATAACAAGTTGCAGAATAGAAAATAACATTTGTTTTGTTAGAGGTTTTACAAGGGCACCATGACCTGACCCTCGTGGATAGCTACAAGAACAAAGAATTCCTACACCAAGAAGTTTGAAACAACCAACCACATCTCCTCCCTTTTCTAGTATAAAAGGAGCCTGAATTCTGACTCGAGTAAGATGGTTCTCTAAGATGTTAGTCTGCCATCTTCTCCATCTGCCAGCTTTCAGAATATAGTTGCCATTCCTTGCCCCAACACCTCCTCTCCTGATTTACTGGCCTGTTGTGCAACGAGCATAACAAGTTTGGACTTGGTAACAAGAGTACCAAGAATCATCAATTCTAATGGACTAACATTCTCATGACAAGGGGACTAACTTCTGTATACTCTGAAAAATATTTCAACTGGCATTACCTGCTCTCTACATTCAAAACTAGGTAAAAGGCAGAATGCAAAACTACTATCTGAACTGCCTGAATCATACCTACAAGGCTGTCTAAAATAATGGATTACATAGTTCTGTATTCAGCTAGCTGTGAACAATATGAATGACTTTAAAAATACCGTAGTTCATATACTCTTTCCCTAGTCCTCACCCACCTCCTACCCACCTCAACCCCACACAGTTACATAAGTATTCCAAATAAAAAAGGAAAAGAGAAAGAAAGGAAAGGAAAGAAAGGAAGGAAGGAAGAGAGAAAGAAATGAAAAAAAAATTAAACATCTGTATAAGACTGGCAGAAATCTAAAGTCCAACTTCAAACTTTAAATCATTTGCCTAGCGAGAGCAGCCCTCAAATGCACTGTGACTCAGCGTTTTATGGTGCCTGAGACATGAAGTGAGATAAAGGTCTTGTTCTCTTCATGGCATTAGCTAAATTTGGAGCTAAAATAGATGAGCTACCTTAAAAACACAAAGTCAGTGGCTGAAATGTTACAGTGTTCACAATGACACAGGTTTGACTCAATATGTGATGACAAGGAGAGCACGTGTCAGTGGGAGCACACCGAACTGTTCTGAAATCAATTATTAGATTATTATTGACCTATAGTATTAGCAAATAACAATGCTAACTACAATTAAGATTCAGAAATGGAGAAAATATTGTAACTAAATGAAAATAAAATAAAAATATGAATCGTGGTGACTGATTTAGAGTCAGGTAAAAACTAACTTAAAGCTAGGAAGGAAATTTACCCAGATCTTCTTCAACAGAAAACAGAAGCTAAAATTGAACCAAGGGAAAACCCTTGCCAAAAACAAAAAAGAAAAGAAAAGAAAAGAAAAATATTAAGTAAAACTGCAACAAATAGAAGAGTCCAGCTCTTTTTGACTCCTTATGAACAGAAAGAAAATAAGGTGAAAATATAATAAACTACATGAAGGTTACAATAAAGACAATGTTTTCAGTTTATATTCTCATGTGGACCAGGAACTGATGAAGAAGAGACTACAGTAACTGGCAAGCAGGGAGAGCTGGATAGCTGAGATCAAGAAGAAAAAGAAAAAACTTTCTCCATTGCCTATGTGAAATAGGCAATGGAGGAAGTTGGGGTATCACTTGGCAATCCAAGAATTTAAATACTAAAGGCAACAAATAAGAGATGTGGAGACACCTTATAGGCAAACGGGCAAAAAACAGTTGCTAATACTCGGTTTTAGCTCCTGTTTTTAGTACTCTGTAAACATTAGTTCTTTTAATCCTCAAAAACAAGCCAGTGATAAAAATACTATAAAACCCCATTTAACACATGAAGAAACAGTCTCAGAAAAGTAACATGCTCAAGGTCACATTGCTAACAAATGGCAGAGCCAGCCTACCAACCCACACACTCTAACTCCTCCACAACTTTATACTGCCTCTTATGAACATCTCAAAATGTGAAAAGGAAGTGGGAGAATTGAAATTATTAGGCCTTTATGCATTCAAAACCAGACCTTTATATTGCCTCTTATGAGTACCTCAAAATGTGAAAAGAAAATGGGGAAACTGAAACTAGTGAAGCCTTTACTGCATTCAAAACCAGACCATCTGCATTCAAAAACAGAAGAGTGAATTGCCCCTAAGGAACCTAGAGCCTATTAATGGAGTTCTTTCAGCAAAATACCACTCAAGTCACACATCAGACCTATCTACAAACGGCACAAGCCAACGGTAGTGGGAACTCAAAAGGGACAGCATTGTTCACCAGGTTGTGGAATCAAGGAAGACTTCACCAAAAGAGCATTTTGGATAGGATCATGACTTTACATCAGTTACTCCCCAGGGTTTTCAAGATAAATTTCAAACTTCTTGGCATGGCACTTAAGGCCCTCCAAACTACGTCTGGAGACAAAAAGGAAAAAAAAAAAAAAAAGAAAAAAACAAAAACAAAACACTAGGTCTGTAGAAATGCCAGGGAGAAAAGATTATCCTAAGTGAGATGCTTATACTGGAGTTTTTATTACCAGTTCAGGTTCCAAAGGATCAGAGCATCCTATTTTCCCCGTCTCCATAAACTCTTAGTGCACTGAAGGCAGGCACTGCAGCTTATTCTTTTTTTAACACTCCTCTCCACCAGTCCAGGCCTCCATACGTCTTAGCATGTGGCAGGTGCATGCACAGCAAACATTTTCTGAAGCGAGTATAAATCATGGGAGACAATCACCAGACCACTGTGCGCCCAGCCAGGCTGCCTGCTACCATCCAGACCTCTGGTGTTGACTAATTTTAAAGCTACCAAGTCAGAGACAAAACACACGATCCACATGCAATAGGTGGAACCTGTGGATCCAGATACCACAAACCAACTGTGAAAGGACACAACATAATTGTGAAAGTCTAAACATGGACTAGGTATCGCATGAAGAATTCCTTGCATTACATGTGGTGATGTGGTTATGCCTTAAAAAGTCATGTTAGACACATAAACTTAAAAGAGTATTTATGAACGAAAGGTTTCCCTTAAAACACTGAAAGTAGGCAGTATGGCGGCAAGGGGGAGGATGAAACAAAATTGGCAAAATGTAGCTAACTGCTGTATCCTTCGGTGTAATACACTACTTTTGGTGAATGTATGAAAATTCCCTCATATAAAACATACACGGCACACACACCCAGGCGCTGTTTTTCATCGTAAGCCCCGAGGGAACCAGACCCAGAGGGTCCACCTGCGGCATCTAGGATTCTGAGAACGACCTCAGCGAGCACAGACCGATTTTCACTCCCGCCGGACTCCACGCTGACCGAGGAAGCGGCCTCTCCATTCTTTCAGCACCCACTATAAACGCCTTTGGAGAAAGCTGAAGTCCTGGAGGGCGCCGTGCACAGTTAGTTCTCCCGGTTTCCACGCTGGACACTGCCCGGCGACCCAGTGCCTCAGAGGCAGCGAGGACCCCCTTCGCCCCCCTCACCACTCGCGAACCCTACAACTGCTGCTGGGCGCTCGGGGGGGGGGGCGGGCTCCGCGCAGTGACGTCACGGCGGGCAGTGCGTCGGGTCAAAGTTCAGCCCCGCCCCCGCTTCCCCCTTGCTGTCTCGCTCGGCCTGTGCTGCCGCCGCCGCTGTGAGCCCGGCTCCACTCCGTCTGCTCAGCCGCCTTCCTCTGTGAGCGCTGCCCGGCGGGCCGCCATGGCGAACGTGGCCGACACTAAGCTGTACGACATCCTGGGCGTCCCGCCCGGCGCCAGCGAGAATGAGCTAAAGAAGGTATTGGGGAGCTGGCAGGGTGTGAGGGTCGCGGGCCTGCGCGGCTGGGATCGCCAGGCCGCGCTACGGAGCGGCCCGCGAGCCGGCGGCGGGCCCAGGCTGGGGCCGGCGGCGAGACCGGCCTGCTGCGGGCCGCTCACTCCGGCCTCGGCTGACCTTGGGCCGCCGGCCCCGCCCGCCCGCCCGCAGATGCAGCAAATAAAACCCACCCCTGCGCAAACACGACGAAAACGCTTCCTTCCTCCCTCTCTTGGCGGGTGCCCGAGGCCGGGAGCTCCCGGGAGGCCGCTGCCTGACTGGCCCTCCCCTCGCCGAGGTCACCACCCTGGAAAAACAGGTTGGACCGAGGCGCCCAGCGCATCCCGGTCCCGGGAGAGGAGTTGTCTACGCCGCGGACGTCGGCATCCGAGCCGAGTCGAGGCTGGGTCTGGGCCCTGGAGGGAGGGTTGAGGCATCCCTCGCCGGGTATCTGCGGATACTTGGGGATGTTTCCCGAGAGCCACGGCCGCAGGAGAGGGAGTCTCCCTTGCTCCCTTGCCCACTGGCCCTGAGGTAGCGTGGGTCTGGGTGCATTGTTCTGTGGGCAGGTAACCTAAATGTTCTGTACCCACTTCAGGAAGAAGCCGTGGGTCCCAGCCAAACACCTGAGTGTACGCTGACTAAAAATAAGTAGAAGGCCTCATTATCGCTCCTTGCGATGCTGCAAATCTTTCATCTCAGGATTTCAAAGCACGTGAGGCGTTTGATTAAGCCCCACAGCATCTTCATGGGGCTTAGAGTATCCGGATTTGTAAGCTGAGAAAAATGAGAATGCTCGTTAGGCAGTGGGACGGGTACAGTTGAGAGTAAAAGGACTTCCTGTTACCTTACCGGAAATGCTCGTCCGTATTACATAATTCATGGGTCTGTGAATGAACGCTTAAATGCTTTTTATCTGAGCCACTGGTATGTATGTCGCTTCTCTAAGGCTGAGGTCACTCCAATCAAGACCCCAATCAATCCACCATATGAAAATAAAACATGGTTTAGGAGCTTATCTTGGCTTTTTCCTGATGTTACAATGAGAGGAGCTGTCATGGGCAGGGATTCTTACCTTAGCCTAATTTTAATAGTAGTGATTTTCAGCTTGTAAAGCTGAACAATCATTTCTCTTTAGAGTTTATTGGAGTCTTGTTCTGGTTACCGGCCATCAAAGGCATTTGACAATAGTGAAAATGTGGAATTTTTCAATGTTTCTCTCTGTGGCTTTGTTTCATTGTCTGTATCTGGCTTCAGTGTAACCTATTTTCAAGTGTAACTACTATCTGCTTTGTTATATTAAATTAGTAAACAGTATTAGGATAGAAAATGCCTGAGAATAAAGGACATTTCTGGAAGGTTATGAGTTTAGAACATTGCTTCTCAGAAAATTAGTACTCATATCTGGTCTTTGTATGTAACTTTTTTTTTATCTTTTATTGAAGGCATACAGAAAGTTAGCCAAGGAATACCATCCTGATAAGAATCCAAATGCTGGTGACAAAGTAAGTTAAGATACTTGAGACTTTTTTTCAGTTTTAAACTTAAATTGCCCTTCTTGAAAGGAAAAAAAAAAGAAAAAAACCCAGGAATGTTGTAGGAAAAGTCCATCTATGCCCAAAGAACCAAATTTTTATGTCAAGAGTATTTTGGTTTTGTGATGGGAATTACAGATGGGACATTCTGGCCTTGGTAGGTGGTAAATAGGACCAGAATCAAACCAAAGGTAATTTGTGGCTTTCTTAGAATTAAATGAATCCTAGATTCTTATCGCCTTTCCCCAGTCTTCTATTTGAAAATCCAGTTTTCCTATTTTTCTTTTTTTTTATAGTTCAAAGAAATAAGTTTTGCATATGAAGTACTATCCAATCCTGAAAAGCGCGAGTTATATGACAGATATGGAGAACAAGGTCTTCGGGAAGGTAGCGGCGGAGGTGGTGGCATGGATGATATTTTCTCTCACATTTTTGGTGGGGGATTATTTGGCTTCATGGGCAATCAGAGTAGAAGTCGAAATGGCAGAAGAAGAGGAGAAGACATGATGCATCCACTCAAGTGAATACCTTTTTTCTTTTTTAAAAAAATTAAGAACTTTTTTCCAAGTAGAAGTACTCAGTAGAAGAGAGAAAAATTATCAAAAAAAAAAAAATTCTGTTTTTCATCAGGAAAAAAAAAAAACCCTTCCTTTGCTTTGCTGTTCTCATTGGATGACTAGATTGAATTTAATAACCTATTTTACTAAGAGATCTTAAAGGATGATTGATGTTTTTACAGAGTAGGATGATTGTTTTGGTATATGCTTCCGAGGCTGCTTGTTTTTAAAAATTTCAGCTGTGGAGATTCCTTTTCTTTGAAGTAGTTACATCTTCCTAGTTACTTTTTATTTAAAAACTTACAAAGTGAGTGACTGGCTAGTTTGTTGACATGTTGTAGTCACTCTTTACTTGATCCTCAGTGTGAACTCTCCAAAATTGGTTTCCATGGAGGTTGCTGGCTCCAAGCCTGACATTAACCTGCCAACATATGATAGATTGTCTGAACTCGGTCTTAGTCTGTGAACCCAAAATGAAAATAACTTTGTGAAGTCTTTTATCTTGTTAATTTTTCATGAACCAATAATGGTTTTACTAGTAAATGCCAGAGAATGAAGTTCAAGTGTTTCTTCAAAATATTTTATATTATCTAGTTTATACATTTGAGTAGGTAAGAGGAAGTAAAGCATAATTTTTAAAAATTTTCCAGTTACTGCAACATTTCATTTTGGTGGCATTATAATACTCCATTCCATGATTTTCTATAGGAGAGTACCAGTTTTTTTCCATAATAAATAGTGCTGCTGTGAATATCTTTATATACAGCATTGTCTCTCCTTGGCAGAGATTCCCGGGCACACATCAGTGTTTTGAAGCTGATAAATAGAAACTAAATTGGCTTGTAGAGGATTCTGCCAGTTAGCCCCATTGATGGAGAGTGTCAGCTTTGCTAGACCCACATTTTTCCTTCCTTTTGCCATGTTTATTGAAATGAGGATTTTTCTGCCCTTTTAGATTGTAGTGCTGCATACTAATTGCAATTTAGTATGTTAGGAGAATAAGACCTACGTATCATGCGAATGGTTAGGTTAAGGGTTCTTAGGAGAAGTATAAAAGACATGCAACCAAGGGCTTTGGCCTAAGGTTAAGCTGTAGGTAAGCAGTTGTTTGGAACTGCTGGTAATGTTTTGACCATAAGTATTTTCTTACCCTGCCTGGAATGTATAAAAGGGTTAGCTTAAAAATAACAATTCTAAGAAAGTTTAAATGCTTATAAAATAGTATAGATGTGTTGCAAAGTACTTTTAACTTTTTTATTTTAAACTAAATGTTTACTACTAAAGGAGATTTAAAAACACAATGAGAATGTAAAACCAAATTAAATGCATTGCTTCCAGATTCTAAATGAATAGTATTTTTGAGATTTTTGATATACATAGTTTTTTTGAGGTTAATTTGGAAATGAATGGTCCTGCAATTCAAATATGCTATGTGAATAAAAGTGAGTTGGGTTTTATCAGTTGAATATTTTTAATAAGCTTTTTAACTTGACTATTTTGGGGTCATAGACTCCTTTTAAAATTTTGTAAAAGTTGCTCAAATATACAATTTTGCTTATAATTCACTGAGTTCTTCAGACCTCTAAAACTTGTAGGCTCTCTTGGAAACCTGTCCTCTGTCACACACTGTAGATAAGGCCTTTTTTTTTTTTTTTAAGACATAGGCAATCTGAGTGCCTCCCATAAGTTGTAATATAACTGTGTAGCCTTTCTGAATTGTTCTTGGAGGGATCAGAGGTTTACAGTAGGACATGGACTCTGGAGCCAGGCTGCCTGTGTGATCTTGGGCAAATTACTTAACCTCTCTGTATCTCAGTTTTGTCCTGTAAAATGGGAATAATAATTGTACCTCTTTTAGAGGGTTGGATTAGGTGGAGGGCTCTTGCCTAAGGCCAGAAGGTGTGATTCTTGAGTTGGTGCAATTACCAGAAAATGCAGTACAGCAAATCGCTAACCTGATCCTTTAGCATCCGGCTTTGAGCACCACATGTATTGTTTATAGCCATAAAATCTTTCTGCTAATTTGAGCTACAAAATAAAACTTACTCAGTAGACTAATGTAAGATGCTCTTGAATTCTTTGTTTAAAAGGTTATAGTGGAATTTGCTCTATCAGCTATCACTTGTGTCTTGTATTTAAGAGAACTTGGCGAAATTTGAACCTAATTCTTTTTTCTCCAGAGTATCTTTAGAAGATCTGTATAATGGCAAGACAACCAAACTACAACTTAGCAAGAATGTACTCTGTAGTGCATGCAGTGGGTAAGTGTGTGTTCTGGCTTATGAAATAAACTTTATCTGTTTCAGTGGCACATTGAGTTGATGTCAGATAAAATTGTTCATGACTTCAAACTGACTGCCCAACCCAGAACATTTTCTGATATCTCTGAAAGTCAGTTTAAATACCAGTCATTGGGGGGTTGAAGATGAAGATGAGAAGCACAATTCCTGTTTGTCAGGGCCTATGTGGAAAAATCTAATACATACTTTCGCTTGCTTTAGCCAAGGCGGAAAGTCTGGAGCTGTTCAGAAGTGTAGTGCTTGTCGGGGTCGAGGTGTACGCATCATGATCAGACAGCTGGCTCCAGGAATGGTACAACAGATGCAGTCTGTGTGTTCTGACTGTAATGGAGAAGGTATGCATGCCAGTATTTCTTTGCTTTTATGTTGGAGTAGATTGCAGAAATTGTAGAGGCTTACAGTTTTTCTTTTTCAACGTGTGTTCATATTCATCTTACTAAAGATACAGAGAGTTCCAAAAGAAAAATGCAAAAATAATTTCCTTATGCATAGGCCCAGTGAACACAGAATAACAGTAAATTTATATTATATGTAACATTTAAAATAACATGTGTCTTTTCATTCCAAAAAGATGGGCAAAGTCTTTTGTCCCTTTATATTTTAAATGGTTTTATTTGATAAAAGGGAGACAGCAAATTGTTCAGTTCTCATTCTGATAAGTAGAGGATTTTTACTGTAAGCTTTAGTTAGCTTTCGAGCATAGATAATTGGGATTGAAGCTCTTACAGAAGTAAATATTTTAGGTTTTGTTGGCAGAATGATTTCTGAAACTACTCCTCACCCCTGCCCTTTTAGCACTTGTATAGAGCTGCAGACGATATGTGAACAAGTGGGCATGACCATTTTCTAGGTAAACATTACTTACAGAAATAAGAGCATGCCCAGTTTGGCCTGTGAGCCTTAGTTTGCCAACTGTTGTTCTAGAGCAGTGCTATCTAAAAGAATTTGTCTGTAATAATGGGAAGGTTCTGTGTATGCAATGTCTAGTGTAGTAGCTGCTAGTGCGGTTGAGGAACTGAATTTTAATCTTTATTAATTTAAAATTAAAATTAAACAGCCACAGATGGCTAGTGGCTACCATATTGAACAGCACAGTTATAGAACATCCTTTTCCAAATTATTTCTGAAAGTGAAAAGATAACTTGGTATATATGATATTCTCCTGAGAGTCTCAGTGCATTTTACCTTATTAAAGTTGCTAACAGTTCTCACCATCAAGAAACCAAAGTTTTCTGAAATTTTTTTCCCATATGCCATTATCATTTTAAGGAACTAGTGCTTTACAGAACATACTCTGCAGAAGCAGTGTTCCTGAAGTCACTGTACATGTCATCTAAGCATAAAAGTGTGCCAATAATCAGCCTTCAGAAATTGATGCTGTTTTTTTCTCAATATACATACAACTTCAGTTTTATTTTATTATAGCACTGATCAAATGACTCCGAATAATACATAGAAAGAAAAAGAAACTTGTCCTAAACATGGTATGAAGGTACTCAGTGCCAGCTCTCATTGGTTTTGGAAATTTTCAGTGGTCGTGTACCTAGATAAAGGGAAGGTCCATAATAGGACACCTGAGGAGGGTTTAGTCTGTGAAATACAAAAGATCTGGGACCAACTAGGCAAGGTAATACTGAGTCTAAAAGATAACTTAAATTTTGATTTGGGTTGTCTCTGTCCATTGTTAAATTCATGTGAAGCTAAGGCTGGAAAAATAAAGCAGCTCTAGCATCTGACCACCTATTCTGTTTGCTTGATTCTTAGGCTTTGTTTTAACTTTAGGAAGTAAAGTCAGGAGCTAAGTATTGTTTAAGATACATTCTACTCTGAGACAGAGGAGACTGGGTAGCTGGATCCTCTAGATAACCTGCAGTAAGATGTGAGTTTTTGTTACTAAGAATGTTATTTTAAACAACTTGAGTTAGCAAATTAAAGAAGTTTAGAAAATTTATTTAGTGAATAAAGTGTTATCAAGATCTATCTTACTTAAGAGTACATTATAGTACCCTTGCTGGAAGTTTGAACGACTTCTTTTTCCAGGAGAGGTAATTAATGAAAAGGACCGCTGTAAAAAATGTGAAGGGAAGAAGGTGATTAAAGAAGTCAAGATTCTTGAAGTCCACGTAGACAAAGGCATGAAACATGGACAAAGAATTACATTCACTGGGGAAGCAGACCAAGCCCCAGGAGTGGAACCGGGAGACATTGTTCTTTTGCTACAAGAAAAAGAACATGAGGTAATTTCCTTTTTTGTTTGTTTTGTTTTGTTTTTGCTTTAGAAGACCAGAAAAGGGTCTTGTGTGCAAGGTACAGGTTAAATCAATTTGGGTTTCCTGGAGCAACACTGAACGTAGATGAATTTGTTGAGTAGTTAAGACTGTGTTCATGAGAACTGGCTTGTTTAGCAGACCAGCAAAACAGGTGCTGTCAGTAGCACTGTAGGAGTTGGTCTTGGTCCCAGCTCCACCATTGACTGGCACTGTAACCTTAAGTAATCCTGTTACCTCTGTACCCCAGTTTCCTTGTTTATGAAAATAAGGGGGGACCAGGTGACCTAAGGCAGCTTAGTTTTCACTGTGAAACTCCTTTGACGGGTAGTGAGTGAACAGGGCTTTAGTCCTCAGTGCTGCTCTGTTGATTCATTTTACTTTGGGTGTGCATGTGAGCTTCTTGAAAGAATAGGTTCTGGGGTTGTAAAAACATTTTATTTTTGAATTTGTGATTGAATGTGTATTGTATCTGTTATGTACAAGGCAAGCTGAACTGGGCTAACGATGTGGCCTGGTGTGTGTTATTTTGATTATACATACCATTGCATCTGTATTTTTTAATGTGCAGAGAGTTTACTGTAGGTTTTTATTCATGAAGAATGTATCTGAAGCTTTGGTGTAGTTGCCCACATTCTTGAATATTGAAGCATTTGACAGGGTTCAGGCCCAGAAGTTGATCACATTGCCATTTCGAGTTCCTTTGAAAGTCTTTAGGTCACAAGTCAACCGCGTTTTTTAGTTTTAATGTTTTCTCCCATTCAATGGTGATTTCTACAGATAAGTAAAATTTTAAAATCACTTCAAGAATCCTGTAGAGAATAGAGCTGTATTGAGATGCAGATTCTGGGAATTTGATTAGATTCATTCCCTCACTAGATTGTGACTTGCTTTTCTATACTAGCCTTTCTCAAGGTGTACTAGTCAAATTCCTTGCCTCAACAAAGCTATAAATTGCTATACATCTTGGCCCTTTGTGAATATTGCCAAACCTGCAAATGGCAAGGATCCCTAGATTGCTTTAAAAAATGATAATTTCTAGAATTCTGCCTTAGTGTTGTGGGTTGAAATATTTGTAACTCTTACAGGATTGCCTTTTAACTGGCATTTTAGCCACTCCTTATTTGCTCAATCTTACCTTCCATGGACACTACCATAAAAGGCATAAAAGGGAGGAAGATAAGAGAGACAGCCAGATAATTGAGACATATATAGTCTGCTTGGGTATAGAGTAAACTGTATTGTGAGATGGTACAAACCACATGTGGATATTTTCATTGATACATCATTGGAGTAGTTTGAGAGCAGTTATCGAATGATGTCTGGCAGTACAGCAGTGGGAGGGTAGTGAGGAAGTTAAGAAGTAATGTTTATTGGGGTGAGGGTAGACTGAAGCATTGGAGGTTTTGGTATGTCAGACTGATGGTGAAAATTTTTTTTACCCCTAAGTTCAATCTCTAATGTTGTTCTATAAGTATATTGGGATTTTAAAAACAGAAATAACTAGTCTTGGAGACAAGGGACTTAAGTTCTGGCTCCCATTTATTAGCTTTGGCCTCTCTGGGCTTGGCTTTGCACACTTAAAAAAAAGTCCTCCAGACAGATTCTGTAAAATAAAATGAGATAACTAATAACTGCTTTCTTTCTTGGAGCCATGGGGGAGGCATTTGGAAGTCAGTCACCTCTAAAATTATTGGCAGTGGTGGAATTGCATGGAATTTCTAACAGATAGCAAATGTTACTGGTTGTCTAAAGTAGAAGATAGAAGATGATAAAGGTTAGAATGAAAGTTCAACTAATAAGAGGTCAAAGGTTGTTCCTTCCTGGTTTTTTGTTTTTTATGAACGAGTAAAGTAAATTTGAGCCCAAGATGAGATTTAGGCATCTTGTTTAATTTATACCACTGAAAATATTCTTAACCTTCTTAAGAAAAATAAACTAGTTTGAACTAGTTCACGAACAAGCTTATAGTTATTTTTGTTTGGGGCTTCCTTTTTTTTTTTTTTTTTTTTTTTTTGCTCTCAACACTTGTGTTGAAGGAATTGTGAGGCCATGAGATCAGGGTGGGTACTGTAGCTAAAACAGTATAAATCTTCTGATCAAAAAACAATTCAGTTTTGAGAGTGCTGAGTATGTATGTATAGGCACCTTTCAGTACAGGTGTGTGTGTGTTTGGTGATCTCACTGTCATAGTGCAGTTACACAGCAAAGAGCCACAGTATCTGGTGATGTTAGTCTCCTCTGCGCTCTGTTTTTCTATTTCAGAAATTTTTGTAACTTCCAAGTGTTATGCTGCGTGGTTCTTAGTCGTCTCTCCTCATTAGTCTTGTTTTTCAAAAATTTCCTGGCCATTCTTACCTTTTTGTTCTCTGTTTGAATTTTAGCATCAAATTGTCTAATCTAACCACCGCTCCTGCTGGTCCCTTCCAAAAAATCGATCCTGTATCATTTTTTATTGGAATCACTTTAAGTTGAGCTGTATCCAAGAACATAATATGCCTTCTTGCTCCCTAATTATATAGCTTTAACCAGAGGATATTTGGTTAAAGATGGTTCTTGGAACAATAGTAAGATACTCAGAAACACTAGCATTTTACAGTTGCAAAAGCATTGAAAAGTCCTGCCTTAAAGAAACATTATTGAAATTAATTTTTCCACCCATTGTGAGAGACACCTGCATAAACTTGCATAGATAATATATTTGCAGTGAAGTTATGGATTGCAGGGCCTGGCCTCCATGGTTTCTGATGCAGAGGGTATGGGATGGGGCCCGAGGATGTGCATTCCTAACAGCTTGCCTGGTGCCGCGGAGGTTGCTGCTCCAGAGCCACTGTCAAGATGATGGCTTGAGATTTAACTTCCCTTCATAGGTAGATTTAGGAGCGTAATTTAGAAAGAGAGGATATCTTTCAGATTTCCTCTCCCCTGTGAATGAACCAGCCAGCATTATTCTTTGGAAGAGAGACTTGTCTTGAAAAAAAATCTAGGTGACCTTTTACTGCAGTTAATTTGTTTCAACTTAACTTTCAGAAGTTAAGTATAGATATTTATAAATTCTAATAAGCAAAAGTTATAAGTTGGGCATTTGTGAAATTGGATGTATTTTTTCCTGAACGTTGAAAGCTCAGACACTTTTTTGTTTTGTTTTGTTTTGATTTTGTTGGCGGGAGGTAATTAGAATTATTTATTTATTATTTAATGAGGGTGCTGGGAATTGAACCCAGGACCTTGTGCATGCTAAGCACATACTCTCCCACTGAACTACACTACCCCTCCGACACTTTTTTTTAATGCTTATTGAGTAACTTTTGCATTACTTAGTCTATAGTCTTAATAGTGTAATAATAAGCCAACGTTAGCATTTGTTGTTTGATTTACATTTATCTAAGCAAGTTTTGAATTTGAGGTCAGATAAAGCTTGTTTGTACATGTATGAAGCATGGGGTTTGAGCCCCTTTACTGGCTGAGCATTCCTGATTCAGCTTTTTATGTTGAACTTGGACCTTCCCCTCCCCCTGTTAGGATTATGTCTGGAGGAGACTCAAAGGTGATTCTATAGAATCCCACTGGGCCTTCTACACTTTTTTGCTCAGAGGCAGGGTTAGGAAATGGGCCATAATTGTACAGTATGCCTGGTTTTGTTTTTGAAGCCTCAGCTGTGCCTTATGAACCATTGTTTTCCCAATTCCAATTCTTTACTGATAGAAATTTATGGCATATTAATTGAAACTAGCTAAATTTCCTAATATAATTTTAGGGAGTTAGGGATGGTGGCAGTTTGGCTTTTGCAGCGAATGGTAGAATTAAGGTTTTGAAATTGATCCAAGGAACATAGCACAGCAGACTGTGCCTCCATAATTTTTTAAAGGGATGTTTCTTGTGTGCTTTATTTGTAGGTGTTCCAGAGGGATGGAAATGATTTGCACATGACATATAAGATAGGACTTGTTGAAGCTCTGTGTGGATTTCAGTTCACATTTAAGCACCTTGATGGACGTCAGATTGTGGTGAAATATCCCCCAGGCAAAGTAATTGAGCCAGGTAAATCTTGATTTTTGTCTAATCCAAGATTCTGTGTAATTTTTTTTACAATAGATGACTCTCAAAAGAATACTAGTAAGCACCTTTCTTCTTGGATAAAATTCTTAATACTTTCCTCTTTATTTACTGGAATAATAGGATGTGTCCGTGTAGTTCGAGGTGAAGGAATGCCGCAGTATCGTAATCCCTTTGAAAAGGGGGATCTTTACATAAAGTTTGATGTGCAGTTTCCTGAAAACAACTGGATCAACCCAGACAAGCTTTCTGTAAGTGGTCTCTAAATTTAGGCAACAGATGACTTAAAGTTTAATGATAATTGTGTTTCTTGTTTACCTCCCATTTGTTTTTAGTGCTAAGACTGGACCACGCAATTTGTTAAATTTTACCTATTTGAGTGGTGAATAAGCTGTCCTGTTATTAAAGCAAAGATAGCTGATGTAAAAGTTGATGGGGCTAAGCAGGGAATATAGTAAAGGAGTAAAGCAGACTGGGTGTGAGGTAGTGATGGGAGGATTGGGGCTCCCTGAAGAGCAGATATCTCATCTGAAGAGGGCAGTTCCCCAGCTTAGCATCTGCTGATCCATGCAGGAAGGCATGTCTGGTGTGAAATTTTCTAGTGTTTAAATGTTGGCAACTAGTTCCAGTTTTTGTTTTCTAAGCAGTAAATGAGTTGCACAAAAGATGTCTGCAGATTTGGTCTGTGGGTCATCCATTTGTGATCTCTGGCTTATAGTACAAAGATTTTATTTTAACTGTCAGAGAAGCATATACAGTGAATTATACCAAAAAATAAGTTCATGATCAGTGAAGACACCTTCCAACTAACCTACTTTTTGTTTATTTTAATGAAGGAACTAGAAGATCTTCTGCCATCTAGACCAGAAGTTCCAAACATAATTGGAGACACAGAGGAGGTAGAGCTTCAGGAATTTGATAGCACTCGGGGCTCAGGAGGTGGTCAGAGGCGTGAAGCCTATAATGATAGCTCTGATGAAGAAAGCAGTAGCCATCATGGACCAGGAGTGCAATGTGCCCATCAGTAAACTCTGGAAACAAATTGCACAGGTGGATTTTGTTTCCACGTTTGCCTGGTTTGTTTTCCGCAATCCAGCTGGAGAGTCTGGAGAGATGAACTGATGGACATCTGTTGGTCTATGTGTAACTTTTAAAATTGGTATAGTATCTACAGAGTGTATAATTTAAACTAACCACAAAGCTTTACATCTTCATTTTGACTGTTCTGTAGCAGAATAAAGCACTTGAAAGGAAATAAGACTCCCTTTCACACATGGGTTATGAGTTTCAATCCTGGTATCTGTGCTTGATTTTTACCAGTTTTGTGTAGATTTTATGTTTCATATTTTAAATTCATATCCCACATTGTAAAGTTTGTGTACAATTTGTCCTGAAGCTTTGTGTTTGGCTGCACCTGCATAAGCTGCTACAAATAGAATAAAGAATTTCATAGCCTGTATCTATCATTTAGATGCATGGAAAAAATGGGCTTTGCACACAATGGGTTTGGAGCTGACTGGGAACAATGGAAAAAAGTAACATTAGCTGAGTTGTGGTTGTAAAATTTTTCAGTTTTTTTTTCCCCTTTCTTTTCTTTTTTCTTTTTTTGTTTTTCTTTTTTTTCTTTTTTTTTTTTTTTTACCATCTTGTGAAAGGTTTCTGAAATGCGATAATAAAAAGCAGTTGGTGTAAATTACTCTTTGTCTTACATTTTTAGAAGGAAGAACATATTTTGAACTGTAAAGTGTATCCTTAAACTGGAGAATGTATCCTTAGTTCTGCTTCTTAAACAGCCCTTAAAAACCCATTGGTCTGAAGCTTATGCCTCAGGCACATGCCCATTTTATAGTTCTAAAAGGCAAAGGAAAGTTTGATAATGTTGGTAGAAACAGGCTTTATTGGCTTCAATTAATGCTTTGTAGAGTCAAGGACATCTGAGTTATGTAACTCATAAGTAAGTTATGATCCTGAGCACTGGGGCCGGGTTAACCTAGCCTCTGTATCTCCCCACTCCACCGACTTTTTGAAAAATAAGGTAACAGCAAATCAACATTAGAACCATGTCTGCATAGAACCTGTTAAAATGCTCTGTTTTCATTAAATGTTAAGTTAAAGATTCTCTTGTCTCTATTAAATTGAATATTTGAGATTGGGGGAAGCATTGATTATTACTACTATTTTACAGAAAAGTAAGACTGATAGGCTGGTATGAGAAAAATCAGGTAAAACTGCTATGAAAAGGATGTTGTATCACTCTTTCATCTTTTATTACCTTCCTTTCATTCCCACAGTAGATATTTTTAGCACACACTTTAATTTTAGGGAAGAGACATCAATGGCACATTTTCATTTGTAAAAGAACAAATGAGAGAAAACTGAAAACTAAAAATTTAAAATGTATTATGCCATCCCTGGGCCTAATTGTAGTACTTGTAGTTTACTTCTAGGTGGACTAGAACCTAAATGGAAAAAAAAAAAAAAGGGGGGGGGTGTCCTGGCATCGATCAGGGCCTGTAAGGTTTAAATTATTGCCCTGTCCACTCTACCTCCGTTGTACAAAATCTTTTACAACCAGCCTGGGCAAGATGCAACAGCACAGTAGTTTTGTATTCAAGGTTACTTCCTCACAACCACTTAAAGCATAAGAAATGCAGTGGCAATACAAAGTTTGTAGCCTTTCCAATAAAGGTTTATAAAACAGTTGTTCAGTGTAGTTTTTCTTTCAGTTCTACCCAGGCTTTTTGACTACAGTAGGGAAAACCATGTGGAAGGGAATAAAATCTTTTAAGATCTGTTATTTAACTCAGTCTACTGGCTCTACTTTGTAGGGCATCTGTCTGGAGAATAAACATACAGTATCACCAGTACAAAGAATCTTATAACAGCTTTATTGAAATATTCATATACCATTAAATCTCCTTTTTTTTTAAAAAAAAAAGTGCAATTCAGTGGTTCATAGAGTTTTGCAATCATCACTGCTGATTTCAAAACATTTTCGTCACCCCAGAAAAGAAACCTTAAATCCAGTGGTATTTACTCCCCATTCCAATCCCCAGCCCCTGGTGCAATCACTAATCCAGTTTCTGTTTCTAAGTGTTTACCTATTTCAGACATTTTCTCTATAAAATGGAATCACAGTGTATGTGGCCTTTTGTGAATGTTCATTTATTATGTTTTCAAGTTTCATCCCTGTCAGCACTGAAATAGCATCACTTTCATTTTTATGGCCAAATAATATTCCATTGTATAGATACACCATACATTGGTTTGCCCATCCATCAGCTTGTGGACATTCGAGTTTTTTCCATTTGAAATAATGCTGTTGTGAACATTCATGTACAAATTTTCATGATATGTTTTCAATTCTTCAGGATAAACCTAGGAGTGGAATTGCTGGGTCACCTGGTAACCTTAATCTTTTAAAGAACTGCCAAACTTTTCCCAAAAAAACTGCACCATTTTACAATTTTACCAACAATGTATGAAAGTTTCAGTTTTTACACATAACTGCCAACATTTGTTACCTGACTTTTTTAATACAGCTATCCTAGTGGGTATGAAGTGGTTTTGATTTGCATTTGCCTAATGAGTGATGATGTTAAAGCATCCTCTCATATGCTTACTGGACATTTGTGTGGAGAAATGTCTATGCAAATCCATTTCCCATACTTTATTCAATAGATTTTCTTAGTTTCTAGCCTATTTCTGTTCCAGGATACCATATTACAATTAGTTATATTTGCATAGGCTCCTCTTGGCTGTAACAGTTGTCAGATTTTCTTTGTTTTTGGTTGATGACCTAGACAATCTTGAATACTGTCAGATATTTTACAGAAATAATGAGCAGTGTAGTATTAATGTTACTTATGTAAAAGTTGCTTCTAACAGTACTAGCTGCTGGAATGAACGAGTATAATGTTTAAAAGAATAACCTGTTTCCTCTACTCAGCACTTCTGATACTACCTGGAGTTAATGCAGACCCCACAAGTTAAGGGCTTACTCCCACAAGGTTGCCTCGTCTTCAGACACCAACCAAGTACCAGGTTGTCATCTGTACTTCTGACCAACTGGTTATAAATCAGGGGTACCCACAACCCTCTCCTCAGGTTCAATGGTTTGCTAGAATGGTTCATAGAACTCAGGAACACTTTACTTACTAGAGTACCAGTTTATTGTAAGAGATACAACTCAGGAACAGCCTAGTGGAATAGGGCATAATCATTGGTCATTGATAACTGAACTCAGTCTCAGCCCCTCCCCACTTCCCAGAGGTCTAGGGGTTGGGCTGAAAGTTCCAACCATCAACCCTCTTAGCATATGGTTGGTTCCTGCGGTAGCCAACCCCCAGGAGAGAGGGCTGTGCAACCCTCCCTTCAGGAGTCACCTCATTAACATAAATTCAAGAATGGTTGAAAGGGGCTTCTTACGAATAAAAAAGATGCTCCCTTCACCCCTATCAGGAAATTCCAAGGGTTTTAGGAGTTCTGTGCCAGGAATCAGGGACAAAGACCAAATGTACTTTTCTTATGCTATCCCAGGATCATAGTGTTACTTCAGTGAGACACTTAAGCACAACACTGTTGCATGTTGCAAAATGTAAAGACGTGTGTAAAAGTTTCTAATAGTCCTACTTGCATGAATGAATCAGTAGTGTTATTTCAGTGAAACATAAACTGCTCCCATCATCTGCCCACCTTTTGTTTAGTTGTTTAATTCCAATATACATATATGGTAGTATCAGAATTGTTAGCCCATGCCCCCATAGGAAAAAACTATCAACCACAGTACAGTGCTAAGTGTAGTTTCTTTTACCTTTAATCTTACAGACTCCATTTCCAAAGTTACTTAGGTCAGCACCCTCCCCACACCCGCTTCTGCAAGATTGTTTCTTATGTTTGTAATGCAGTTAAATTGTGTGGTTGCATTCTACACTCTGTCCTAGGAACAGTCCCACCACCACCCCCTAAATGATTTTTTTAATCTGCATACATTAAGGGTCACTTTGTGCTGTAAAGTCCAATATGTCTTGACAAATGCATAGTGTCATGTATTTATTAATGCAGTGTCATACAGAATAGTTTCACCTTCCTGAGAAAATCCCCTGGACTTCACCTACTCAACTCCTCTCATCTCCCCCTCCTGAAACCATGACTATCACTTCTTACTGTTTTTCCTTTTCCAGAATCTCATATAATTAGTCATACAGTATGTAAGCCTTTTCAGTCTGACTTTCACTTAGCAATATGCATTTAAGATGTGTTCATATCTTTTGTGGCTTGATTGCTCATTTCTTGTTATTGCTGAAAAAGATTCCATTGTATGGATGTACCACAGTTTTTTTTTTTTCCCTTGGTTGTCTTCACTTTCTTAATAGTATCCTTTGAAGCACAGTGCTTTTAAAATTTTATTAAGTCCAATTTATCTATTTTTTTGTTTTGTTGCTTATGTCATATACAAAATGTATAGCACTGGAGATGACCTTCAGTGTTCACTGTGGTATATAGTAGCTGCTTTTTTACATACAACAGGCTCTGGGAAGTACACAGGACATTGTAGATCTTATTTGGTAATTGATAATTTACTTGAGAAGCCTACACAAAGTTACTATTCAACAATAATATCAATTATTTCTTATGTATTTGCCCCAAGTACTGATTATGCTCACCCACATTCTTTTTTTCTTCCAATTTTATTGAAATATAATTGATAGACACCACTGTATAAATTTAAGGTGAACAGCATAATACTTTGACTTACATTGATCATGAAATGATAACCATAGTAAGTTTAGTGAACTTCCGTCATCCTGCATAGATAACAACATTAAAGGAATAGAAAAAAATTTTTTCCTTGTGATGAGAACTCTCAGGATTTACTCTCTTTCATATGTAATGTATAGCAGTGTTAATTATACTTATCATGTTGCACATTACATCCCTAGAAATTATTTATCTTATGACTGGAAGTGTGTATCCTTTGACTGTCTTCATCCAGTTCCCATTCCCCCTACCCTTGCCTCTGGTAATCACAAGTCTGACCTCTTTGGCTCTGAGTTTGTTTTTAAAGTATAATTGACCTACACCATGTTAGTTCCTGATACACAACACAGTGATTTGATATTTTTATACATTTCAAAATGATCACCATGATAAATCTAGTTGTCATCTGTCACATAACAAAGAAATTATATAATTATTGACTATACTCCTCACACTGTATATTCCATAACTATGACTCATTTATTTTGTAACTGAAAGTTTGTTACCTCTTAATCTGCCTCACGTGTTTCTCTCATCCCTCCACCTCCCATCCCTACTGGCAACCACTTGTTTATTCTCTGTATCTATGACACTGTGTTTAGTTATGTTTTTTCATTTGATTTTTTAGATCCCACATATACGTGAAATCATACAGCATTTGTCTTTATCTGACTTATTTCACTTAGCATAACACTCTCTAGGTCCATCCATGTCGCAAATGGCAAGATTTCATTCTTTTTCATGGCTGAGTGATAGTCCACTCTCACACACAGATATATATATATTATATTCCACATTTTTATACATTTATCTATTGATAGGCACTTAGGTTGCTTCCATATCTTGGCTATTTTAAGTAATGCTACAATGAACATAGGGTGCATATATCTTTTCAAATTAGTGTTTTTGTTTTCTTTGGGAAAATACCCAGAAATGGCATTGCTGGATCATATGGTCATTCTATTTTTAATTTTTTGAGGAATCTCCATATATTTTCCATAGTGGCTTCTATACCCACCCATTTTCTTGCCTTACCTTGCTAACCCATTTTCTTACGCCACTCCTTACTACCTTGGAAGTTTTTATATTCTTTCATTGTTAAGTAAACACATTCTATATTAATATAAATAACTGGAGTTTCATTATAAAGAGATGCATGTAATCTAATAGTTACTCCAAAAGTATTGTGATTAATTTATCTCCAGTTGCAAGAGATTTGATAAAATTCTGAAGCCCACATAATCGAGCAGACTTCTAGAGAATGTTGTTAATATGATTCTTGTTTGTTTTTAATTTCTGAAAGTTCAGTTAAATCTCTGGTCAAAGTGGACCAGTTGAGTCAAGCTAAAGATACTAGAAGACCTGACTTCTCAGCTGTAGGAAGAAAAGGGCCTGGGAAAGCTCTTTAGCAGGGGTAGATCGAGAACCTTCAGTGATGTACTTTAGCAGTCAATGTGTGAACAGCTAATCCCCTCTTGTAAGCCACAAATTATTTTTTCTGTTAGGAAGGCAGTACACAATTATTTAAAAAATCAAACATCACAGAACTATATGACTCAGAATAATGAATAACTCACCATTCCTCTCAAACCCCATACTCATCAGACTATCAGTACAGATGGGTTTTTATTTTTCAAGATTTTCTTAACTGCATATACAACCAAATCTCCCATCTTTAGTCCTATTTACAGATGCAACCACTTTTACCAATTTCTCGTGTGTGTGTATGTAAAAATGGGATACAATTTATTTTACAGCTTTTCTTTGGTCTTATTATTCCTTTGTCATATTTGCATACTAATACATAAAGCTTTGTGTCTTCATTTTAATGATCTCAAAGTTCTGTTGTTTGGATGAACCATTATTCATTCTTCTATTGATAGATATTTGGATTGGTTCCAATTATTTCTCATTACAAACAATGATGTGCATGTCTTCATAAATATTCTTTGTGCATTTGTATACAATGCACCGATTACAAAGTTAAGTTTCTAGTGCAAAGAACACTGGCACATAGTAGAACCTAAAGAAATATTTACTTAATGAAGGAAATGCCTCTTGATCATCTCAGCCAAAGGTAAGATCTGGAGGATCTAAAACAATGACCTAAATCCCTGAAAAGGAACTCTAAAAAAAAATACATCCCTGTTAGTATACCAGAACCGGGGGGACAGAACCAGAATGTGCTTAAAATCAATATAATCCAACAGTGTTAGACACCAGCAAATTTCTTAACATCTTCACCACCAAGGACCTCATACTGAAATATTATTTTGCTTGCCAAACAAGTTATGATCACTCACATTTTTACTTTATTAAGGCACAATTTTCAGTCTGAAGGCTCTAATGTAACTCACAGTGAAACCAAAGCCATAAAATGGGAATCTATATTCAAAGTGTCCTCTACTTTAGAGGACGTAAGCTTCATCAAGGAGAATGCCTGTGTAGGACACCTCCTGAGACACCAGAGGTACCCTTTTCAAGGAAACACCCAGCTAAAGACAGCCCAGTACCCAGACTCGTGTACTAAGCCTGACGCCCTGGAAAGTGGGCTTCCTACATGGGCAGTTGGCTTCAGCTGGACTCAGTCTCCAGGGTTCTGGCCTTGTTCAGGCATCGAAAAGGTGGATTCTACAGAGCTCACCAGGAGGGCTGAGCTATTTCCCTGGAGGCGTAGCTGATGTCTTGTTCCTAGTGCTTTTGAAGACCAGGCTCTCCAAACAAGCCTGTCAGTGTGGATAGCAGTGGCATGACAGGACAACATGGTAACACCCTATTCTATTCTTGTGCTCACCCGTTGACTCAGGGATGTCCTACTTAAGCACCTTAGGTTCTAGGTCCTCTCTCGCTTGATCCTAGACATTAGTCAATAGCTAGGTATCCAAAATTATCATCCTTGGAAAGACAGACAGTTCTGGATATTCCCTGTGTATCCCAACAGTCTACAGGCATCCACAGTAGTGGCCCCGTTATAGGTCTTCATGCTGTGAATGCTTCATTTCTTGCTATCAAAGAAAAGAGATTTAACTGTTGGTTAGGCTCTTGTCATAGCTGATGCTTCAGAGGTGGGAAAGTTCCAAGACCAAGGATAGAAAAGCAGGGTTTCCACTGACCATCTCTGCCCTCACTTCTTGAGATACCCTCTGTGGCTTTGGCCTCAAAGAGCTTGTCCACAGAGCTTCCTTGTCTTTCCCCATGTTTACTCACTATTGATTACATTTGTTCAACACAAGGTTCCTTAAACTATTTAATATTTGGTCCACATACAATATTGAGAATTCCTTTGCCAATGGTATACATTTTTATCTGACCAAGATGTCTCAAATCATGAGTTTATAACGGTTGATTAACTTTCTGCTAACGCTGATCAGTACGTATTTACATCTAAGACATCCTGTGATTGCAATGAACAAAAACATACCAGTTATAAGAAGCACATCTGGAGGGGACAGTCCATAATACATAATGCATTGTCTTGTTAAAAATCCAAGAGTCTTGATCCACGGACAATTGTGAGTCCAGTGGTCTGTCTGTTAAGAGTTGGCACAAAAGACGTCAGCAAATAAAAAAGTGAGACCTCAGCACGCAAGCACTGCAGTGTACAGTGCCTACTTTTTGAATCCTGAGTTTGAATTCCTGATATAGTAGACCCACAAAGAGAAAAAGACCTTTCCTTGTTCCGACCACATAGCCTGGGTCCCTGTCCCACGTGGGTCACCTCAATTCTCTTTGCTTAAAGAGGACAAAATAGTCAGACCATGTCCAAAGTGTTAGGGGCTTATAATGGGCATTTTTTGTATTTTGTCTACCTTCATTCAACCCTTTCTCTCTGGGTACTCATACTCTGGTTTTCCTCTATAGCTGAGGACAGCAAACTACTGCCCATGGGTCAAATCTAGCCTGTTTTTGTAAACACAGTTTTACTGGAACACAGCCATACTCATTATTTTACATATGTCTCGGCTGCTTTTGTGTTTCCACAGCAGGGTTGAGCAGTGACAGCAAAGACCTTGTGTCTGTAAAGCACCAGACATTTACTCTCTGCCCTTTTACAGGCAAAGTTTGCCTACTTCTGCTCCAAGGGACCACTGCCTTCCTCACCCTCAATTCTTATGAATTAGAGCTGGTTAAGGTTGGGTTTTCCGTCACTTGGCAACAGAGTCCTACCTGACACGGGGGAAGCCCAGCCCAAATCACTCCCGCGGACTGACAGGCTCAGCCAGATGGAAGCTCGCCATCTCCCTTTATACCTCAGGGTGTGGACAGCGTCATCAAAGCCAACCAGCAGCACGGAATGACTGACACGCGCCAGGCTCAGCGCTTAGTGTTTTACACCTGTTACATCACGTGAAACCGACAAGAACCCTGTAAAGTAGAAATTATTATTGCCCCTGTTTGCAGGTAATGAAGCCAAATCTCAGCGATATTAAGACGTTTCAGAAGGGGCACATGGCCAGTTCAAGTTCAGACTCCCAAAGCCGAGGCTCTTCAATACGATGCTGTACAACCACATCGGCAGCCCAGCAGCTTTCTCCACATCCCAGCAGCAGTCCTGTGTGGGGCTCCCACTGGCCTGCCGTTGGTCAATCCTGGAACCAGCCACTGGGGTCAGGGCACCAGGCTGGGTCACACGTCCAACTGTGAGCCTGAGGTGCGCCGTTCTCACCTAAAGATGTGACCTGGACAGTGACAGTGCCAGCATTTTCGTATAGAAGGGCTTGGGACTAGAAGGTGGTGGCATTTTACGTGTTTCCGAAACATCAGTTGTCCACATTTGTGGGGGATGGGCAGGGGGAGCCCTGGAGGTGGTGTGTTGCCTCCCCTCCCGGCCTTGGTGCTTCTGTCCTTTGTCACCTGTGACCAGCTGGAACATTGGGAGGTCATCCCAGAGGACCGGTTCTGACAGAGAGATGTGCGCCTGTCAGGGGTGGGGCTTGCAGGGCGGCATCTCAGTTTCCTTCCCTGCAACCTGGTCAGAAAGAGTCTGATCTGGCTATTAAACCAGTCAAAGGGTCAAAATGACTACCAGAAGGCATACAAAGTGAGAACGTACCAGAAAGGCTCATCTGTAGGTGGAAACCCGCCCAGTGAGCTACAAGGAGACAAGCTCTCCCCTGACTAGGATCTGGTGTGCACATCCACCCCACCCACCACCCATCCCACCCTTGCAGTGCACAGAATCTCTAAATTGACTTAGTCATATAATTGGCACAAGTCCATAATCCCTGTCTAATCCATTGTTGTCCGTCTTGGTGAGGAGGTTTCAAAGACTAGGTGCTCTGTTAACGTGTTCCTGGTATCAGGCATTGTTTAGGGACTGTGTGCCCAGATGTTTTCGCATTTTCATTGTACAAAGCTGAAATATGACTTAGAGATGGGCTCAGCTGCTAAGTTAAAGGACAGGGATTTGCTTTTTTAAAAAAAAAAAAAAAGCACTGCCAGTAGGTATCGGATAGGTGACTAGCTCCCCCTGGTGCTTAAACATTTTTTTTACCTGGAAATTCCCTTTCTGGGCCTTTATCTTTAGGGAAATGATGATTGTGCAACAAAACTCAGTACAAGAATGTTCATTGAAATATTATGATTGTAAAGAACTGGAAATTACCCGAACATCCCATTAAATTTTGTTATACTCATTTAATGCATAGTATGCAGTGCTAAAAAAAAATGTTGTAAAGAATATTTTATGGCATGGTGTTAGTTATATAATAGAAAATGCATTATTCAAATATATGCCTCTGTAACTGTTCTGATAGGCTGTATATGAAGTTGAAAATAATGATTTTTCTTTGTATTTGTGGTTTATATGGTGTTTAAAAGTGTTTTTATTATGAAAATACAAGCAAAGTATAATAATAAAATGAACCTCTATACATCCATTACCCCAATTCATTAATTATCATCAATATTTGGCCACATTTGCTTCACCTGTTTTTGCAAACTGACTTTTCTCTCTCCTGAAGAATTTTAAAGCAAATATCAGACATCACTGAATTTTATCTCTATATACTTCAATACACACCTTTAAAAAGGACATCCTTTGTGTGTTTACAGTGCCATTATCATACCTAACAAATAAACAATAAACAGTTTCATTTCTGCTACCTGGATTATATTCACATTTCCATTAGTGATTTTTCTCTTCTTTTTTCTTATTTGTGTTTTCTAATTTTTTTAAACAATAAACAACATCTATTATTACAAAGCAATTAAAAAAAATCCTTTGACTTATATATTTTTTTAGGAACACATTGATTGCATTGAGCAATTAAATGCTAAATCTGATGGGTCCAGCAAACTTCTAAAGACTAATAAGGGTTTGCAACTTTTTAGCTGCTTAATGATTGTTAAGAATTCTTCTTAAAGATCTGCCAGTTTAAGTATTTTAGGACAGAAAAATATTATGAGGAAAAATCTTTAATTTTTAAGGGAGAGACAGAGACATGGAAACAGAAAGAAAGTGAGAGAGACTGATTTCTGTAGTCAAATACTAGTCAGGTACGGCACTGTCTCAAGGTTACCCATTAGCCCACTGCTCCTGTTCAAAATCCACATTCCCACCTTCAAACAAAACTAGCCCAGCCTCCCTTACTGCTCTGATAAACCCGGCCACAGCTGTGGGCAGCTGTGGTCACACCACTTCCTCCTCCCACTTCCCTGTACTAAAATTCAGGCTGAGCAGTTTGTTTGAACATCTATCCACCATATACATATATATGATTTTATGAGATTTATGTTCTGAAAATGTTTCCTCCCAGTCTGTGGCTCGTCTTTTAGTTTCCTAATGGTATCCTTTAAAAAATAGAAGTTCTTAATTTTGATGTGATTCAGTTTATCAATTTTTTCTTTTATGAGCTATGCCTTTTTTGTTCTAAGAAATATTCACATCATAAGTCGCCAAGATTTTGGCTTAGGTTTTCCTCCAGAAGATTTATTGTTTTAGTGCTTACATTTAGGTTTGTGATCCACCCCAAATTTTGCGTGTGTGTGAAGTAGGAGTTGAAGTTCATTTGTTGTAGCACTATTTGTTGAAGAGACTTCCCTTTTCCACTGGATCAGTTTAGCATGCTTGTCAAAAATTATTGTGTCAACATGGGTGTGTCAGAAATACAGCTGTATATACGTGTGTGTGTGTGTGTGTATGAGATCTCTTATGCCAAAGAGATCGAATGCATGTGGTTCAGTTTCTAGACTCTGTTCTGCTCTTAATAAACCATGGGACCCTGTCTTACTGCTGTTTCCCCTTCTGTGAGCCCCATGATGCCTGGCCACAGCTGCCCAGCCAGCGCTGGAAGAATGACAGGCTGCATTAGCATCTCTATGAATGTTGCCAAAACTTGTTAAGCTGCCTTGGTAGGTAACAAAGATGAGACGATCAACTAAACTCCAGGCAAGTGTTTCTAAAAACCCAAAAGATTGTGTCACTAGGATTAGGGTAGAGTAATAGCAACAACAAAAATAAAAGCAAAATATTACACAGCGTTTATGCACAAGCCCGCGTCTTTGTTGTCATGGCTCAGTTGTCACTGTGACAGCTGCGTTCCAAGCAGTTAGAGGTCAAGACAAGAAAGAAAAGGGACACAGGGCGGTTTTCTCCTAAGGAAAGTTCCCAGCAGCTGGCACATGACATTATGTCCCATTAAATTTATGGCCACACATAGCTGCAAGGGAGGCTGAGGAATGTAGGTTTGATTTACCCAGTTCTTAACTTCTCAGGTTTGGTTTTCTGTCATGTACAACCAAAAGAATCCTAACTTTTACACTCTATTTCCTGGAGTGGGGCTTTGACACCCAAGATGTATCATGACGCTGACCCAAAAGATTGGGGGCATTTTGTTTTAAAATTTTAGGTGGGAAATGGCAAATAGCAGCTTGCCTTAACCATAAAGGGAAAAGGACCCACACGGTTCCTTTTGGGGAAGGACACAACCCCATGTAAGCACCAAGGAGCCCAAATAATCCCAGTTCCTAATTGGTGCCAGTAGGTCAAGATGGACCTGCACCGAAAACAAATGTCCAGTTACACTAGATTTGTAAAAAGTGTTTTTTTTTAAATTGGACCTACCTCCTAAAGACTCTAGTGTAACTGGACCCAAAGCATTTTTATTTCAGAAACTGTGTGATTAAAAAAAGAAAGAGAAAAGGCTACTACTGACAAAAAAAAACCCAAAAAACAAACAAACAAAAAAACAAAACCTGAAATAACTAACCTGCATTCTTTGCCTAGCAGATTATGTTCAGAAATTTTGGGAAATAGTCCTCACCGCCTCTAAGTGTCATTTTCATATTTCATCTAGCATACCAAGGACCTATTTTTCCCTTCAGTTTAAATATTTATTGAACATGGATCTCATATCAGTACTGCTCTAAAGGTCAATCAGATTGTCCAAGATAATCACAGAAAGTGGTCAACAAATGAAGCTACTTGTCATGAGCTGTGCTAAGTTACACACACACACATCTCAACCACATAAAAATATTCTCAGGTAAAGGACAGTAAGGAATATTAGGTTTAATTAATTCTGGTTAGAAGATTATAGGGGATTTTGAAATTTCTTCCTTGATTTTTAATTTCTAGTTTTTCCACATGAACATGTTTATTTTGATAATCAGAATTTTTTTGTTGTCTGGTGTACACTTTTGTGCTCTGAGCAGTATCACTAGGATTTATAGATGTTTTTAAAGTTTTGAAATTTAATATCTTCAAAACGTCTTCAAGGTTATGCATTCAGAGCAAAGGCAGACAAAATGGGGGTGGAGACCAAAAAAGTCATGAGAGTCAGCCCTTTATATCCATAAATTGAACCAACCTCAGATCAAAAAAATTTTTTTTCAGGAAGTTCCAAAAAGCAAAAGGTGAATTTGCCACACCCAAGCAACTATTTACATAGGATTTACACTCTATTTATAAATATTCACATAACAGTTACATTGTAACAGGTTTTATAAGTAATGCAGAGATGATTCAAAATATAGGGGAGTTTGCTGGTTATATACAAATACTATGCCATTTTATATAAAGAACTTGAGCATCCTTGGATTTTGGTATCCTGAAGAATCCTGGGACTAATTCTTCCACGGGTACCAAGGGACAATTCTGTCTTTTGGAGGGGAGGTGATAAATTCTTTTTTAATTGAAATACATTTGATTTAAATTATTATATTAGTTTCAGATATACAGCATACTGATTCAGTGTTTTTATAGATTATACTCCATTAAAAGTTATTACAAAACAATGTCTGTAATTCCCTGTGCTATACAACATATCCTTGTTGCTTATCTATTTTATAATAGGAGTTTGTGTCTCCTTTTTTTATTGAAGTGTAGTTGATTTACAGAGTTGTGTTAGTTTCAGGTGTACAGCAAAGTGATTCCTGTATGTATTCCTTTTCAGATTCTTTTCCATTATAGGTTATTTCAAGATGCTGAAAATAGTTCCCTGTGCTAAACAGTAGGACATTGTTGTTTATTTTGTATATAGTAGTGTGTGTCTGCTAATCCCAAACTCCTAATTTATCGCTCCACCCTCCTTTTCCCTTTTGTAACCATAAGTTCATTTTCTGTGTCTGTAGTCTGTTTATGTTTTGTAAATAAGTTCATTTGTGTCATTTTTTTAGATTCCACATATAAGTGATATCATGTGGTATTTGTCTGTGACTTACTTTACTTAGAATGATAATCTGTAGGTCCATCTGTGTTGCTGCAAATGGCAGAATTTCACCCTTTTTTTGTAGTTGAATAATATTCCATTGTGTATATATATATATATATATATATATATCTTTTTTATGGACACTTTGGTTGCTTCCAAGTCTTGGCTATTGTAAACAGTGCTGCTATAAGCAATGAGGTGTGTGTACCTTTCCAAATTAGAGTTTTCGTCTTTTCCAGATACATGCCCAGGATTAGGATTGCTGGATCATATGGTATCTCAGTTTTTTAAGGAACCTGCATACTGTTCTCCATAGTGGCTGCACCAATTTACATTCTGACCAATAATGTAGGAAGGTTCCCTTTTCTCCATACCTTCTCCAGCATTTCTTATTTGTAGACCTTTTTGATAGTGGTCATTCTGAGAGGTGTGAGGTAGGTACCTCATTGTAGGTTTTTTTTAAAGCTCATTTAATGAATTAAAAATAAAAATTCCCCCCTTAACAGAGGCACTGGGGATTAAACCCAGGATCTCATGCACGCCAAGCATGCAATCTACCACTGAGCTATCCCTCCACCCACCTCATTGTAGTTTTGATTTGCATTTGTCTAATAATTAACAATGTTGAACATCTTTTCATGTACCTGTTGGCTGTCTGTATGTCTTCACTGAAGAAGCATTTATTTAGGTCTTTCGTTCATTTTTTGATTGTGTTGTTTTTCTTCCTTTTTTTTCTTTTTTTCTCCCTCCCCTTCTTTCTCTCTTTCTCTTTTTCTTTTCTTTTCTTTTCTTTTCTTTTCTTTTCTTTTCTTTTCTTTTCTTTTCTTTTCTTTCTTTCTTTCTTTTCTTTCTTTCTTTCTTTCTTTCTTTCTTTCTTTCTTTCTTTCTTTCTTTCTTTCTATCTTTCTTTCTTTCTCTTTCTTTCTTTCTTTCTTTCTTTCTTTCTTTCTTTCTTTCTTTCTTTCTTTCTTTCTTTCTTTCTTTCTTTCTTTCTTTCTTTCTTTCTTTCTTTCTTTCTTTCTTTCTTTCTTTCTTTCTTTCTTTCTTTCTTTCTTTCTTTTCTCTTTCATTTGCTGTATAAACTGTATATTTTGGAAATTAAGCCCTTGGTTGCATCATTAGCAAATATCTTCTTCCAACCTGTAGGTTGTCTTTTCTTTCTGTTTATGGTTTCCTTTGCTGTGCAAAATCTTACAAGTTTGATTAGGTCCCATTTGTTTATTTTTGCTTTTATTTCTTTCTGTAGGAGACTGACCTAAGAAAACACTGCTGTGATTTATGTCAGAAAATGTTTCGCCTATGTTCTCTTCTAGGAGATCTGTGGTATTCTGTCTTATATTTAAGTCTTTAAGCCATTTTGAGTTTATTTTTGTGTATGGTATGAGGGAGTGTTCTTACTTCACTGATTTGCCTACGACTGTCCAGCTTTCTCAGTACCACCTGTGGAAGAGACTGTCTTCTCTCCATTGTGTATTCTTGCTTCCTTTGTTGAAGATTAATTGACCATAGTGTGTGGGTTTATTGCCGAGTTTCTATTCTGTTCCATTGATCCATATGTCTGTTTTTGTGCCAATACTACACTGTTTTGATTACTGTAGATTTGTATACTGTTTCAAATTCTCCAGCTTTGTTCTTTTTCCTCAGGTTTGGTTTGGAGATACTGAGTCTTTTGTGGTTCCATAGAAAGTTTAGGATTATTTGTTCTAGTTGTGAGAAAAATGTCCTAGGTAATTTGATAGGGATCGCATTCAATCTGTAGATTGCTTTGGGTAGTATGGCCATTTTAACAATATTAATTCTTCCAATCCAAGAACATGGGGTATCTTTCCATTTCCTTGAATTATCTTCAGTTTTCTTTATCAATGTTTTGTAGTTCTCAGGATAGAACTCTTTCACCTCCTTGGTCAGGTTTATTTTTAGGTATTTTCTTTAGCATGATTTTAAATGGGATTTTTTTTCTCTTTCTGATATTTCATTGTTAGTGTAAAAAAATGTAACAGATATTTGTATGTTAATCTTGTATTTTGACACCTTGCTGAATTCATTTATCAGTTCTAATAGTTTTTGTGTGGAATCTTTAGGGTTTTCTATATAGGGTGTCATGTCATCTGCATCTAGTGACAGTTTTACCTTTTCCTTTCCAATTTGGATGCCTTTTATTTCTTTGTCTTGCCTAATTGCTGTGCTAGGACTTCCAATACTACATTGAGCAGAAGTGGTGAGAGGCGGCACCCTTGTCTCGTTCCACATTTTAACGGGAAGTCTTTCAGCTTTTCACCTTTGAGAATTGTGTTGGCCATGGGCTTGTCGTAAATAGCTTTTATTATATTGAGATATGTTCCTTCTATACCCACTTTGGTGAGAGTTCTTATCGTGAATGGATTTTGAATTTTATCAAATGCTTTTTCTGCATCTATTGTGATGATCATGTGATTTCTTTCCTTTCTTTTGTGGATGTGGTGTACCACATTGATTGATTTGTGTATGTTGAACCATCCTTGTGACCCTGGGATGAGTCCAACTTGATGATGGTGTATGAGCCTTTTTATGTGTTGTTGGATTCTGTTTGCTAATATTTTGTTGATAGTTTTTGCATCTATATTCATTAAATATACTGGCCTGTAATTTTCCTTTTTGGTAGTGTCTTTATCTGGTTTTGGTATCAGGGTGATGAAGTACTTTGCATCTCTTAATCCTTTATCCCTATCTTGTCCCTTACCCCTTCCCTCTCCCCTCTGGAAATCACTAATTTGTTTTTCATATCTGTGAATCTGTTTCTGTTTTGCCATATACATTCATTTGTTTTATTTTTTTGATTCCGCGTGTAAGTAATATCATATAGTATTTGTCTTTCTCTGATTAATTTTTTTAACCTTTCTTTTTTTTTCCTTTTTCAATTTTATTAGGTAGAATTATTATAGTTCAACTGCACATATACAGTATATTGCATGTAAATACATGTATTGTATACTGCACATTTTTTAGTTTAGATATGTGTACTGATCATTGTTTCTAAGAACAGATTAGAGCTTTAGCTTTTTAAACTTACATAGTTATCAAAGGAATAAAGCCAACTACAAAATAAGGATCAACAGACTGCAGTAATCCAATCATAAAGGACAGTCAAATGTGCTTACACATATTCAAGAAATCAATCATCTAAGTTATAAATATTAAGTAGTTCACTTGTGTCCTTATTATTTTATTATTTTAGATTCCTCATAAAAGTGATGTCATGTGACATTTTTCTTTCTCTTTCTGGCCCACTTCACTTAGAATGACGATCTTCAGGTCCATCTATATTGCTGCAAATGGCATTATTTTATTCTTTTTTAGGCTGAGTAGTGTTCCATTGTATATGAGTACCCCATCTTCTTTATCCAGTCATCTGTTGATGGACATTCAGGTTGTTTCCATGTCTTGGCTATTGTAAATAGTGCTGCTATGAACATTGGGGTGCATTGTCTTTTTGAATTTTATTTTTCTCCAGATATATGCCCAGGAGTGGAATTGCTGGATCACATGGCAAGTCTATTTTCAGTTTTTTAAGGAACTACCATACTGTCCTCCATAGTGGCTGCACCAATCTATACTCCCACCAGCAGTGTATTTAGAAGGGTTCCCTTTTCTCCACACCCTCTCCAGCATCAATCATTTGTAAACTTTTCAATGATGGCCATTCTGGCTGATGTGAAGTGGTATCTCATTGTAGTTTTGATCTGCATTTCTCTGACAATTAGCAATGCTGAGCATTTTTTCATGTGCCTATTGGCCATTTGTATGTCTTCATTGGAGGATTGCTTGTTTAGGTCTTCTGCCCATTTTTGAGAGCTTGTTTAGAAGTTCTAGCAGGCAAGCACAGCTACTCATATACCCTTGACTGAGAAGAATGGTCCTCCTCTATCAGGGATGGTCGTCCTCTTTGACAGAGCATGCAGCTTTGGGAGGGACACACATGGGGCAGTGAGGGAGGAAGGGGACACCCTCCTAGACAGCCAGATCTTGGCAATCAGTGGGGTGACAGATGTCGCAGCCAGATCTCCCTCACATCCTTCTGCCCATTTTTGGATTGGGTTGCTTGTTTCTTTGATATTAAGGTGTATGAGCTGTTTGTATATTTTGGAAGTTAGTCCCTTGTCAGTCACATCATTTGCAAATATTTTCTCCCATTCTGTAAGTTGTCTTTTCTTTTTGTTGATTGTATCCTTAGCTGTGCAAAAGCTTTTAAGTTTAATTAGATCCCATTTGTTTATTTTTGCATTTATTTCCAGTACTCCAGGAGCTGGTTCCTTTAGGAGTTTTATAGTATCTGGTCTTACATTTAGGTCTTTAATCCATTTTGAGTTTATTTTTGTACTTGGTGTTAGGGAATGTTCTAATTTCAGTCTGTTACATGTAGCTGTCCCGTTTCCCCAGCACCACTTATTGAGGAGACTGTCTTTTCTCCATTGTATATTCTTGCCCCCTTTGTTGTAGATTAATTGACCATATGTGCATGGGTTTATTTCTGGACTTTCTATCCTGTTCCATTGATCTATGTGTCTTTGTGAAAGTACCATACTGTTTTGATTACTGTAGCTTTGTAGTATAGTCTGAAGACAAGGAGCATGATTCCCCTAGGTCCATTCTTCTTTTTCAAGATTGTTTTTGCTATTCGGGGTCTTTTGTGTTTCCATACAAATTTTTAACATTTTTTGTTTCAGCTCTGTGAAGAATGTCATTGGTAGCTTGATAGGGACTGCACTGAATCTGTAAATTGCCTTAGGCAGTATGGCCATTTTAATATTGATTCTTCCAATCCAAGAACAAGGTACATCATTCCATGTGTTTATGTCATCTTCAGTTTCCTTCATCAGTGTCTTATAGTTTTCAGCATACAGGTCTTTTGCCTCCTTGGGTAGGTTTATTCCAAGGTATTTTATTCTTTTTGGCATGATGGTAAAAAGTATCATTTCCTTAATTTCCCTTTCTGCTTTTTCATTGTTAGTGTATAGAAATGCAACTGATTTCTGTATACTAATTTTTTATCCTGCAACTTTACCATATTCATTGATGAGTTCTAGTAGTTTTCTGGTCAATTCTTTTTGGTTTTCTACGTATAGTATCATGTCATCTGCAAACAGTGACAATTTTACTTCCTTGTTTCCAATTTGGATTCCTTTTATTTCTTTTTCTTCTCTGATTGCTATGGCTAAGGGTTCCAAAACTATGTTGAATAAAAGTGGTGAGAGTGGACATTCTTGTCTTGTTCCTGATCTTAGAGGGAATGCTTTCAGCTTTTCCCCATTAAGTATGATGTTAGCTGTAGGTTTGTCATATATGGACATTATTGAGATATGTTCCATCTATGCCCACTTGCTGGAGAGTTTTAATCATAAATGGATGTTGAATTTTATCAAAAGCTTTTCATGCATCTATTGAGAGTATCACATGGTTTTTATTCTTCAATTTGTTAATGTGGTGTATCATGTTGATTGATTTGAGTATATTGAAAAATCCCTGCATCCTTGGGATAAATCCAACTTGATCATGGTGTATGATCCTTTTAACGCATTGTTGGAGTCGATTTACTAGTATTTTGTTGAGGTCTCATTTGGAACCCTCCTATGCTGCTCTTGGGAATATAAATTGGTGCAGCCATTATGGAAAACAGTATGGAGTTTCCTTAAAAAGCTAAAAATAGATTTACCACATGATCCAACAATCCCACTCCTGGGCATATATTTGGAGAAGATGAAAACTCTAATTTGAAAAGATATATGCACCTCAATGTTTATAGCAGCACTATTTACAATAGCCAAGACATGAAAACAACCCAAATGTTCATTAACAGATGAATGGATAAAAAAGATGTGATATATACATATCACACACACAATGGAATATTATTCAGCCAGTAAAAAGAGTGAAAGTCTGCCATTTGCAGCAACATGGATAGACCTAGAGATTATCATATTAAGTGAAGTAAGTGAGACAGAGAAAGGCAAATAAATATATGATATCACTATATGAGGAATCTAAGGAAAAAAATGGCACGAATGAACTCACTTACAAAACAGCAACAGATTCAGACATAGGAAACAAACTTATGGTTACCAGGGGCAGGGAAAGGGTAGGGTGGAGGGATAAACTGGAACTTTGTGATTTGCAGATACATATTACTATATATAAAATAAACAACAAGGTCCTATTGTTTAGCACAGGGAACTATATATAATACCTTGTAATAGCTTATAATGAAAAAGAGTATGAAAAGGAATATATATGTGTGTGTATGTATATATATAATGAATCCCTATGCTATACACTAGAAATTAATATGACATTGTAAATTGACTATACTTCAGTTAAAAAAATTAGGTCCCATTTGTTTATTTTTGCTTTTAGTTCTTTTGCCTTAGGAGACAGATCCAAAAAAATATTGCTGTGATTTATGCTGAAGAGTGTTCTGCCTATGTTCTCTTCTGTAAGTTTTATGGTTTCAGGTCTTACATTTAGGTCTTGAATCCATTTTGAATTTATTTTTGTATATGGTGTGAGGAAATGTTCTAATCTCATTCTTTTACATGTAGCTGTACAATTTTCCTAGCACCCCTTATTGAAGAGACTGTCTTTTCCCCATTGTATATTCTTGATTCTTTTTTGTAGATAGGTGTGTGGATATCTTTTATTTTTTTAAGTGAGAGAATCAAATCTCAGCAGGAAACTCTAGCTGCCCTGTGCCTCTTAAGGAAGAGAGGGTGGGTACCTGGCAGTAAGTTTCATCTTCCTTTTTCTTGGGGGAAGTCTTCTGGAGTAGGGGCAGGATAAAAGCCAAAGGCAAGATATCCATCAACAGGTGACTGGATAAAGAAGTTATGATATATTCGTACAATGGAATACTACTCAGCCATAAAAAAGAATGAAATGCCATTTGCAGTAACATGGATTGATCTGCAGAGTGTCATTCTAAGTGAAGTATGTCAGAAAGGGAAAGAAAAATATCATATGATATCACTCATATGTGGAATCTTAAAAAAAGACACAAATGTACTTATTTAAAAACAGAAACAGACTCACAGATGCAGAAAACAATGTCTATGGTTACTGGAGGGGAGGTAGGAAGGAATAAATTGGGAGTTCGAGATTTGCAGATGCTAACTACTATGTGATGTATGTATATATGTGATTGAAACTTTATACTGTACACCAGAAATTGAAGTATAGTCAGTTTACAATGTACAATGTTGTATCAATTAAAAAAAAAAAAAGGGAAAAAAAGATATCTGGCAGACCTCAGAAGGCACTGCAGAAAGAGTAGAGGTGGGTAGAGGCGCACCGAACTAGGAAGAGAACCGCATCAGCCCCCACCCGTATACCTCACCCACCTACCGCCTTTAAGGCAAGCACCACTGGGTGGATGGAATAGAGTACTGAGCTATCTGGTGGCCATTCCATCTGTATGCTTTCTGAGGACAGTGGCTGCATCTTATTCGCTTTTGACTCTCCATTCCCTACAAGTCTGTGACTCATGCTGGGTCCTTATCGAACATTTGAAGGCTTTCTGGGTGTGATTACAGCAAACTCCATACCAAAAATAGTCTAGAGTGTATAACTTTCTTAATCTTTATCTACTTAATAAACTCTTTGTATAATAAACTATACCAAGTTTGCTCCCTAGACGAAGAGATGTAAATGTTCCCAGGTGTGTGTGTGCGTGTGTGTGTGTGTGTGTGTGTGCGTGCGTGCGTGTGCACGCGCGCAATCAGGGAAGATGCAGAGAGCATCTCCAGTCCCCTTGGTTATTAACCAGAAATGACTCAACCTACCTTGAACACACCGTCTCATCCCCAGTCCGTCTCCAAAGAGTTCCCTGTGGTATATGAGGTTTGTAGGTGCAGTACCACATCCAGCCCTTTCCTATGGGAAACAGCTTCTCCTCCAATGGCCCCGGTGGGGCTGGTGATTCTAGGCCCTTCCCTACCTCCACTCATGCACAGGGCCAGCCGAAGGACTCCACATTGCCATGGAGACTGGTTCAGAGAAGGGCACACGGACCAAGGCAGAGCCCTCCCATGGGATTTTTCCATGTACAGCTGGACGGACAGGCTTTGTACTAACAGTGCATGTAAGAACCAAAGTCAGCATCCCTCCAGGATTTCAATAAATTCCTCTTACATGAGGCAATAAATTCTCTTTTGCTTAAGCTACTTTGAGTAGGTTTCCGTATCTTCCAACTGAAAAAAACCCTACATTTCTTCTTTTCGTATTTTCCAAATTTTCTTTAATAAAGACACAAGTTTCCATTTCAAGTGAAAAATAAAGGTTTGAATTCCAAAACTACACATCAAAATTGATGTGAATCTGGGAAAGCCTGGGGCAATGAATGAAATCCCTTGCACAGGCAGCTTTCCTTTCCCCATGGACCCCACTGACCTCAGGCCTGCGATCTAGTCCTTGTTTCACTCCCACTAGGAAACCAAGGTCTGTATTCATTTGAACAACATTTTATTTCAGAGAATCCATGGTTTTCCCACCTCCGGTAACAAAATACAGCTCAGGGTCCTTGGGGTTGACACCTAAAAAGAAATGGAAGCTGAAAAGCTGTGACTTTAGTTTGTAGTATTTGGGAGGAAGGAAGGAAGGGAGGGAGGGAAGAAGGAAAGGAGGGAAGGAGGCAGGGAGGCAGTGCTTGCAACATTAAGTTACAAATAATGAAGATGTAGGATCAGTGATGTCCCCTCGATATTTAGATTTAAACTACAAAGAGAGCTAAACAGTCACCATTTTGGACATATATTTTATTGTTTAGAAATTTCCATCAGAGTTATCATTAAGTACCTTTGTCAAGAGATGCCTATGAGAATCTAGATTGGAAAACAAGGACAGGCTGGCCTGTCAGCTCTTCCTGCAAATCCACAAACACTGGGACAACCAGCCCGGCCTCAGGGTACAAGGTGACGGACCACCCAAGGTATTCAGCCCAGCATCCCCCACGTGCAGATCTAGATCTACAGCAGAAAACTTGACAGGTGTAGGTTTAAAGTGTGACCTCAAATGACAAACGACTTTCTCTGGCGGTGCCCCAACACGACACCTGGATCTGCAGAAAATCAAATCGATCACGATCAGCATTCTGACCTGCACGAAGTTAACCAGCTGACCTTATTATGCTTTTATTCATTTATTTTAAAAGCAAACCAAGTGTATATGGCATCTTTTAAAAAATCATGTAAACGCTGCAAATTTCCTAGGGGTTATTTATAATCTGAAGATTTATTAAAAAAAAAACCTACTGGACTTGTTAAAACTACAAATACTAAACCCTCCTCCCCCCATGAAAAAAGCAATTGTTACAAAAATATAAAAAATATACTAGCTTCTACTATTCAACCCTTCCACCAGAAATCTCACCGCTCTGGGACTCATCCTGCCTTATACACCATCAACAAGCACAAGTGCAATTTTCTCAATTCTTTTAAGGAAGAAAAAGTTCCAGAACATTCCCTTTGTTATCTGAGATTTTGGCTATTTCTTCATAGGGACTGTGACGCCAGTGGGCAGGGCAGTTTGAAGTTTCCTATTACATCCCCTGCATGGACCTGGCATGGGTACGCTTTCAAAGCCCACTCCTTTAGCCTCTTCAGAGTTCCTTCTTCAGCCCCTTCAGATCACTTCAGACCCACTTTGGGACTTGCTGGGCCCCCAGACTCCTGAGCTGGCCCTGGCTTCCCTGACCACCCACCCAAGGAGGCTCATGGTAGGAGAGACCTGCTGCCGCCCACAGGGCCGACTTTCTGGCAGCGTGGGCCGGGACCCCATGCAGGTTTGCTCCTGCTGGGGAGGCTGCCCTCTTGGTGGATTCCCCCCCACCCCCAGGAGACGACTGATGCTGCAGAACAGTCTGCAGAGCCTGGGAGGGGAGCCAGCAGCAGACGTGGAGGGAAAACACTTTGCATTAAGTTAAAACACTTTTATAAACTTTGAATCGGATCACGTGTACACAGCAGCCAAGCTACCAGGCACTTGGACTGTTTAAGAGCTAGGAAATGGACCAAGTTCAGCTTGAAACAACTCAACAAACACTACAAGAGTGGTTACCTGTCATCAAGTTCATAAGGATGCCCCTCCCTCGCTAGGACATTTTCAGGGTTTCCTTGTCCCTGCTGTCACCAGGGGCCATGTGTATAGAGGCTCACTCAAGTTCTTGAATGAGACAGGGTGCTGGGTCACAGTGGATGGATGCACACACCACCAGGCAGGACTCCTCCATGTGATGGGATATTGCTGGGTGGCCCGCTGTGCCCCTGGCATCCAGGGAGACCTCTGGACAGGCATCCCAGTCTCAGCATGCTCAAGAGAACCCTTCAGCCTGAAGCCCTCCTGTGTGCAGTCCTCACTACCTGCTGTGTGCTCCCAGGTGGAGACCCTGTTCATCCTGGAGCCTGGCTCACCCCACGTCCTCCCCTGCAGGACACTCTGACCATGTCTGCCACAACCTAGCCTGGCCCCCACCGTTCTTGTCTGAGAGGCAGGCTGCCTGCCTCCAGCTCAGAAGGGCCTGGCCTCTCTGAGCCACCAGCGGACTCCAGGCTCTCGGGCTGGAAGGACTAGATTTTCACACCGCGATGGGTTTTATTTCACAGATCACGGCGGTGAGTTGGGGATTTCCAGGCCTTCGCATGATGAAGTTACACCTACTGTGACACCTTCTTGTTTCCCAGATCTAAACCATCTCACCCAACACACCCTGGTTGTTTTACACCCCAAGTTAATTTTCTGAGAGCAACAATAACAGATTCAGAGAGCACCGCCACGTGTGCTGAACAAGTCCCCTCTACTTTGGCTGCATCGAAAACAGGGCTTCTGAGACATCCCCAATTCACATTTGCTCAGAAGAGAGGTGCTCCCACCATCAAGGCACAAAGAAAGAAGTCTCCTGGGGCAACATGACATGAAGGCGACCAGTGGCCTTTGGGAGGCCTGAGGCAGAGTCGCAGGGGAGCGGAGGAGAGTTCAGTCTGTGCGGGGCGGCCATCAGGACGAGGGCTCTGGGGCCTGAGGAGTCCTCACGCGTACTTCTCCAGGAACTTTATGTGAAAGTCCTTCACCTTCTGTAGAACCGTCTTTAGCTTCTCCACCGGAGGAAGAATGGTCATTCTGTCACGAAAGAGAACAGCGTCAGCCGGACACAAGCTGCTCTGGAAAAGGGGAGAGGAGTGAACCCAGCAGGCCATTCCTCCACCTGAAGCTGTGGAGACCAGGAGGTGCAGGGACAGGCCTGTCTTGTCCATTGTGACAGCCCCAGGCCCTGGACAGCGCCTGGAATGTCCCCCACCATTCACACATTTATTTTTTTACCCAGCTCACTAACACATCCACCAATCGTCAGAGAAGGCCTGCCCACACTGTGGCAGGTGTATAAACCTTCTCTAGAGCGTGACTCTTGGTATTTCCCACAGGTACAGAGCGAGATTTCACTCCTGCTCAGGCAGGCCTTCTGCATCTCCCTCATCAGTCAGTCTCACAGTGAGAACCCCGTCACAAATCTCCCTCCTAAGCAATTCCCATGTTACCATGATAACTAACTCCTCCTTCCAATGCTGTCAATCTGCTTCCCAGCCCCAAGGGCAGCCCTGGGGATGTAACCACTTCTTGAACGAGCCATGAATAGCCAAAGGGAATCTACCTAATTAGGGCAGAAAGGCCAACCTTACACGTTCATCCATGGGGGTGGGGGGTGTTACCCGACCTTCACTGTGTTGAGACATGGCCCGTAACATTTCCTTTTTTAGCATCTATTGCAGGAGGCATCTGAGAGCACCTCATGGAGAGGTTGCTCTTTGGAACAGAGCTGGCCTTGGTGGGGACACCCCGGCTGAGCTGCTCCAGCTCGCCCAGCAGAGTAGCAGGCCTGTGAAAGGCAGCACAGCGAATAGAGAGAGCCAATTCCACTGCGTCTCTCGGGGCTTTCAGTGCAGTGGGTGAGCTACTCAGCTGGATGCTGTATGACGCTATCACAGAGTTGAAAAGGGAAAGGGGATGAAACCACAACCCCGGGAACATTTCAGATGGCATGTGACAGATGGAGGCAGCGGAGGGGGAGACTGAGTGGTCAAGGAGATGACCCTGGGAGTCCAGTTTTCCTTGGTCCCTGGGCTGCAGGGTCTCAGCTTGGCTCTGTGGCAGGACAGAACAGGGGTGGGATGGGGAGGACAGGGGCTGCACACATCTCTGTCTCTGTAGCCGCCTTGGTAAGAAGCACGAGTTTTCCAAGACAAAGCTGGGACCAGCCCCCGGTGCAGAGGCCGTGGTACCTGAAGTGGTGGGTGCCTTCCTTCTGCCCGAAGCCGCTGCCAGGCACCACACAGATGCCGGTCTCCTCCAAGAGCTTCATGCAGTAGAACATGTCGGGGGCCATCTTATGGGCCTGTGGGAGTGGGAAGAACTTAGGATTCATTCCTGGTTTCGCACCGCACAAACACACCACTGAAAACTCAAAGCCAAATACACTCGAAATGACAGCTTCTTTCCCGTGGCAGGGCCCTCTGCCCTCCCTTCCTGTGAGAGCCAAGGCAGGACACTGGGCGCTGCAGGCAGCTGGTGCCGGGGACAAGGAACCCAAAGGTGACTCCAGGACGGCCGGGGGCTGCGGTGACCCTGCACCCCCCACAGGAGTGCCAGCCTGTTTCCCGTGCAGCCCGTCCCCGGCAGCAGCAACCCAGGCACTGGCATGGCCTTCTGTTCACCAAGCTGCACAGTCCTCTGACTGCGGGGCCCTGCGGCTGGCGCCCGGGAGCCTTCAAGGAATAAGTCTCTGGGGCCCTGCTAACAGTGCTTCTCACACTTCGGTTTGCACAACCAGGCTGCCTGTTTAAACAGACTCTCGGACTCCAACACCAGGGATTCTGATTCAACTGGGGGACCAGATTTTGCATGTTTAAGGAAGCACTGAGGAAGTTGGGGATGTGAGGACACTTTCAGAAATACCGCTATGGCCCTCAATCCTCAGAGTAGGGTCTGTGGCACCACCTGAGAGCTTACTGGAAATGCAGAATCTCAGGCCCCGCCATGGACTTCTTGAACGAGAACTGACATTTCTAACAGGACCCTAGGTGATCACACACACGTCCAAGTCTGAGAGAAGCGCCCCCTCCAGGGTACAGAGGCCTCGTGGAGCAGACAGCTCTTGATGCTGCCCCAGCGACCATTCAGTTTTAAATGTACCACATCACACCTGGCACCTGCCTTCAGAGCACCGGTGTTAACAGAGTCCAGATGGGCTCTGCTCACCTGGGGCCGACCTCACGCCCGCCCCACCTCCACAGCACACGGCAGGGCTGGATCTCCCAGAGCCCGGCATCTTCACACACTAAACACCATCTGACCGAGGGAACCACAAAGTCCAGAGCCTCTGGGGCCAACACTTCTGCTCCCCAGAGCAAGAAGCCGTCCCAAGGGAACCCAAAGAGAGAGCCAGCATCCCAGACCTGAGCTGCCTCCAAGGCTTTGGCAGGGATGAAGATCCGAGGAAAGGCATACATGGCCCCCTGCAAGGGGTTGCAGTGAATTCCTGGGACTTGGTTAAACATGTCTTCTGTCAGCTTAGCCTTTTTGGCCAGGTTACCCAAGACGGACTCTTTCTCCTGATGAGACAGAGAAAGCACACGAGTCAGCACCTCTGGATCCCTTCACACTGGGCAGACGGGTGAAAGGCGAGCTTGCATGTGCACAAGCACAGCAAACTGGGGAGGTGGGCAAAACACACGTCCCTCTGCAGGAACTTCTTCCACAGACGCTCAGCCCATGAGCCATGCATCCTAGAGGCAGGGGCACGCAAGTACACAGGGAGTTCCAGGTAGGTCCTATTAGGTTCTATTCTCATACTAGGATGTCATTCCAGAAAATGAGAAAACCCAGTCCCAGCCCATCAGTCTGAATGAACGTGGCTCTGGACAGAATACCCTAGAACATGCTTCTAGGAGGTGGCCCCACCACTTCATTGTGGGGAGCCACCCCTCCCCACAATCCATGTGGTGTGCCTGGGGCACACGTCCCAGGCAAAGCACATCAGTGACAGGCTCAGAGCTGGACGTGTGTCCACAGCTGGATGTGTGTCCACAGCTGGAGCAGGGAGTCCAGGACTTCTGCAAGTGCTGCCGGAATGAATGGGGGTGAAGAGGTGGGGCCTGCGGACGAATACACCAACAAAATGCAGTACCTGCACACAGTGCAGTATTGCTCAGCCTCAGAAAGGAAGCACATTCTGACCCACAGGACAACAGGGATGAACCCTGAAGAAGCTACGCTAAGTTAAATAAACCAGCCACAAAAGGGCAGATATTGTATGGTTCCATTTCTACCTAGAGGAGTCAAATTCACAGAGACAGAAAGTAGAACGGAGGTTACCAGGGGCTGAGGGGAAGAAGTGAGGAGTTAGTGTTCAATGGGCAGAGCTTCAGCTGGGGATGATGAAAAGGTTCTGGAGATGGATGGATGGTGGTGATGGCTGCACAACAATGTAAATGTACCTTATGCACTAAACTGTTCAGCTGAAAATGGCCAAGTGATCATGTATTTTACCACAATTAAAAAAGATGTGAATCTGGAACAGCTGGGAACTGACTTTTTGGTTATAGGACCCCCAAATTCCACTTTTGTTTAAACTAGTAGTTAGAGTTGGGTTGTTGTCACTTGCAGTTAAAAGGTCTGACTGAGTCATTTCAAGCTGCAAGGACATCTGGTTAAGCCAGAGGCAGGCCCACGGTCCAGAATCAATGCCGTGCTCATCTATTTTCCCCTTGCAGTTTAGTACCAGAATCCCCGCCAGGGTGTTCTCAGGCCATGGGGCCACTCCCTCTGGGTACCTGCCCATCCGTGGTGCTCATGAGTGAGAAAGAGGAAAAGACGCCCCCCCACATGCACAGTCCTCTCACTTCAGAATATAGCCCAGCTGTATCCTGAGACTGAGTCTTGTTGGGGTGGGTCAGCCACCACGTGGAGCCCTGAGCACCTTAGGCTGTCCGGAGAAAGGATGGCTTTGGAGACTGAACACACGAACACTGGCCACAGCAGTGATGCAGACAGGCCACGGGACACAGCAGACTCACCCTGCTGAACTGCTCGAAGGATTCCTCTCCTGGCACTGGGGGGTTCACGACGATGTCCATGGCAGCCTGCCCAGACACTGGCGGGCACAGACGCACTGAGAGCAGCTTCACCAGCTGGCCCTTGATCTCAGGGTGCAGGTTGATCACCTCCATGTAGCCCCCTCTGTAGCCACACCTAGAGGGTTGAAGTGGGGAAGAGGATCCACCAGTCACAGAGAGACCTCTACTAAGTGCATCCAGCCGGCCAGAATCCTCCGTAACCAGCCCCATGCCCAACAATGAGTTGCCAGGTGTGGCCGAGTTCTTGCCGTTGGATGGTGAATGGAAGTGCTAAGTGCAAATTGCACATCACTTCTTCAAAAGCAAGCTCTCTCCTTTTCCCCATTTCATGAGAAGTGCAGACACCGAAGCAGCAGCTTCAGAGCTCGAGGTGCCACATGTTGAGAAGACAGACCACCCCACCAGCCCCAGTCCCCAAAGACTTCCTGGAACAGAGCCTGCTCTGGACTCCTCCGGCCTTTCGACTGTTTTCACAGACACACTTTCATCTTGTTTGAGCTACTGTATTTGGGGCTTTTTTGTTATAGCAGCTTAGCCTGAACCCTAACTAATATACCAGCCCTGCTCCAAAGGGGTACATGATCCAGGCTGGGCACCCCCTGCACAGGTTCCCCAAGTAGGCATACGAGCAGCAACCCGAGGACTTGCTGGAACTTTCTGCTACTTGAAAACAAAGCCAACCCAAAAGCGAGCAGAGCTGAGAAAATGAGACAAACCAAGAAAGCAGAGAGAGAGACCCACTAACACCTTTAAGCCTCCTGATTTGACTTTACTCCTGGACTTCTTAGCAACATGGATTTTTAAGAAGCCTCTTTGATGTAGGCCAGTTCAAGCTGAGTTTCTGTTACTTACTGCCAAAAAGATCCTGACTGATACAGGGTCAAAACTCATGAAAATAAGCTGAGATCATACAATGAGATCATACCAAAAAACTTTCCGAACCAAATCAGCTCCATCAGCCACACTTTCTGGAGCTATGCCTCCTTCTCTGGACTGTGACTGGTAACTTTCAGACTAATGACTAAAGAAATGTAAGCGCCCTAAGGCAGGCACCTGGTCTGGTCCTACCTTCCTCTGTATATGCACCCCCTCACCCCCTCACCCTCAGAGCACCTGATACGATGAGACACTCAATAAAACACTTTTAGGATCAGCCTGCAGAATGAACTGGCAAAGACAGATCCCCATCTGATCCCTTGATGGGTCTTTTCAAGGCAGGAAGATAAATTCTGGCATCTCAGAAAGGTTTCCTGTAGCAAAAGTTGAAAGAAGAAACCTTCTGCTTTATCCTCTGCTGATGAGCAGAAAATCAAATTGAGCAAAGAAGTCTAATCCTGGGTAATCAGAATCTGAGAGCAACAGGATACCAACTCAGATTATCAACATCTGGGGCATCACTGATAAAAGATTCATCAATAACACAGATGGAGAGATGGATAGGTATGTGATAAATACACTTGAGTTTGAAAAATGAGTTAATAGAGAGAGAACATATTTGTTTAGGAAAAGAGCTACACAGCTCCTGAAAGTCTAGTAAGGAGGTGGTACTGCTAATGGGGTAGACCAGGAAGACCAGCGTAAATTAACTCCTGTCCACATCAAATACAGCCAAGAACAGTTGGGCAACCACCCCAAGGGGACAGCTCCCTTGACCAGGCCACAGTATTTCTCCAAGCTTCACAGTCCTACTGGCCTCCAGACCCCCTCCCCTATCCTGACACCTGGCACAGAGCAGAACCCCAACAACACTGGAGAGTGACTGCCCTTCGCTGTAAATGCACTGGCCTTTCTGTCTCAGTCTCCTTTGCAGGTCCCTCCTCTCCTCCCCCACCTTCTGAGCAGCGAGGGCCTCAGCCCAGTCCCGGGACCTCTTCTCTATCTATACTCCTTGTGAGACGTCCAGGCACAGAGACCTAACTATCTAACAACTCACACACTGACAACTCACCAAGTTAGATCTCCAGCCAGGTGTCAGTCCTGAGCTGCAGACTCACACGTCCATCTCCATCTGGACGTCCAATAGGCATTTGTAAATTTAGCACATTTCAACCAACTTCCAACCTTTCCCTAAAACCTGCTTCTCCCACAGCCATCCTCATCCATTGACGGCAACTCCACCCTTCCTATCGTTTCAACAAAACCTTGGGAATCATCTTCGACTTCTCTCTCTCTCAGCCACCTTTTCCACCGAGCAACACCTGTCAACTCTACCTTCAAACATACGTGGGATCCAATGTCTTCTCCCCACCGGTATCCTGGCCCACGATATCTCACCTGGACTGTAACAGCCTCCTAACTTGAGTCCCTGCTTCTGTCCCTGACCCCATCACACAGCAATCAGAGAGTCTGATAAAATATAAGTCAGGTGAAGTTTCATCTCTGCTCAAACCCTCCAAGGGTTCCCATCTCACTCTGAGTAAAAGTGAAAAACAACCTAAAGCCCAGGTGATCTGGCCTCCTATGACTTTTTTGGTCTCAACTTCTGCCACTTTCCCTCTCACTCCATTCTAGTCTCTTTGCTGCTCCTGTAACAGTTGCTCCTTCCTGCTCAGGGCCTTTGCACCTGCTGTTTCCTCTGTCTGGAATGCTTTTTCCTTAGATATCTGCGTAGCATCCCCACCACCCCTCCCTTGGGTCTTAACTCAAAAGCCAGCTCCTAGGGGACCAGCCCCTACCTCCTGGCATTCCCGTCTCTCTGATTGTTTTCCCCCACTTAACCCATGATTTTCATTCATCTACTGCTTTGCTCCCCTCACTAGAGCATGACTCTGTGAGGGCAGGGGTTGCTGTAGTTTGCTCACTGCTATAACCTCAGTGCCGAGATCAGGACTCGACTCACAGCAGGTGCTCAATAAATAATAGTCGAATGAACGAATACAGGATTGAAACTGACTCTTTGGCTCAGAGGTCACGCAGGGCTAAGGCCAGGTACAGACAGAACGCCTGCACACAGAGCTTGGCCCACGGGCCTGACAGCATTTGTCCACTCAAATTGCCTTCCCTGGTTGTCAGACGTCAGTCAATGTCAGAGCAATGGTGACATGGCTGGCAGAAAACACCAGCGCTGGAAGCTGCTCTGAGGTCCTGTTTTCATTTTCATCATGGTCTTATTTTGTCTGAGCCCTTGCACAGGGGTGTCCTCACACCCCTGGGCTTCCCTCGGGGAGGTGTGGCCTGTCTCCTCCTGCTTCTTAGATCAGCACTAGCCGTAGGTAAGGGCAGTTGCCTCCGTCCAGCGGGCTGGGGATAAGGCAGGGCAGGGCAGAGAAGCGCAGGGACCAGGCGGGCCCAGGGCAGCGGGAGGGAGGTGGGGACCCACATACTCGCCCATGTAGCCCTTGGAGGTGGAGTGGAAGGAGGCGAGCTCCACATTGCTGGAGTACTCGGGCCCCATCTCGTAAAGCACCTTCTTAAAGGACTGGAATTTGCAGTCTGGAGAGTACACATTATCCTGGTACACCTGCAGGGGAGGACAGGACAGGACAGGGACAGTCACCACAAGCCCCTCAGGAGCCTAAGCCACGCAGGCTGTGGCCAAGGGAGAACACAGGTGCTCCAGGCCAACCTGCAGTCAGGCTGCCTGCCGTGACACCCAGCCTCAGATGCTGCTTCCACGCCAGAAGGCACCCGAGGGAACCTTCCAGAACAAGGAGGGAAGGCCTCAGGCTGGATGCCCACTTGATTTCTTCAATGACTTTCTGAAATAAATCTGGGGACTGGGTGGGGACTACATCAGCCCCCACCCAGTCTCCAGACCCCCTCTCTACTTCATGTGCCTGTGGCGACATCCAGTACCCCACCTGCCCCAGCAGGTCTCCCCCCTGCATGATGCTCACTCTGTCAGTAGGATGAGTCACGAAAGCAGTTGATGTACCTGTCCTCGGACCATCCTGCCTGAAGAGCTCGCCGTGTTCCCCAGTGCTTCACCACACTCACCCAGTTTGGAACGATTTTGTTTCCTGTCCCCACTCAGTCTCCCCCAACTAGACTGAGAAGGGCCCACACTTGCTTGCTCCTTCCCATTGGCACAGTCTAGAGCTCAGCAGGCAGGCGCCCATCTGCCCTTGGAGGTGAACTTCCCTTTCCCAGTGTGGAGATCAGGGAAACTGAGGCTCTGGGGCACTGTGGGTCAGCGGGAAGGTCAGGTTGGCTCCATCTCCAACAAACCAGCCAGAGTCGTCAGATCCTTCACTGGCTCTCACCTCCTCCCCCTCCCCCATCTCTTCCCAGACCCAGAAGGAGGGGGTCTGTGCACCAGGTCACTCTGATACCCTTTCTCTCCTTTGGAAATTAAGATTCTAGACCCATCTGCAACAATCACAGTAACAATCTGGTGGGTAAGCTGTGTGTATGTGTGTGTGTGTGAGTCTGTGTGTGTGTGTGAGTGGGGGTGGTGCTAAGGAGCAAAGAAACGAAGCTAGTGTGCTAGAAGCTACGACTGACCAGAAATCATACAGAAATGAAGACGTGAAGCTAGGATTCCACAGGTCTTTCATTTCTTCCTTGCAAAGCAAAAAAACCAAAAAAAAAAAAAAAAAAAGAAACAAAACAAACAACAGAACAGGCAGGCCTTGTCTCCAGAACTGGGTTCCAAGCAGCAGCAGCTGTGGGGTTAATTAGATTCCCCTACTCACAGAACCACAGCGTGATGCCGGCACCCACGCTCCTTGAAAAAGAGCCCCTCGGTTTCCCTCAGGGAACACCCTCCTCTGCACTGTCTGGGGGTTTGGGGGCACAGGGTAGACCTCCCCACTGTGTGCAACCACTGGGCCACAGGGGCTGGTTCAGCCTCGGGTGTCTCAGCCATGCTGCACCAATGAGGCTCAATTCTGAGATTTTGCCAGAAGTGCCAGGAAGAAATGACCTCTTTCTCAGCTGGGAAGATAGCAAGCCCGTGTATGAAGCCAAGCCAGTAGGATAGAAGGAGAGAGAAGCTGGAAGATACAGTGGAAGCCTTGGATCCAGCCCACACCTGTGATCCCACCATCTTTTTACTTTTCAAGTTTAAAAGTCGACTGTTAGATTTCTGAACCTTATAACCAAGACTCCAAACCAATACAGGGATGATTTAGTTCACAGTTCTCATAGGCTGCAACACTGAATATCCTTGTTAGAATCTCTCCCCCAACACACAGAAAGCTCTCACTGGCTACAGAACAACCCGGCCTGGCTCCCTCCCCCTAGAAGAGAAAGCGCACCCTCACCTCTGAGAGCAAAGGGCGCTCTTACCTCATCAGCCAGGAGAAAGAGCTTCTCCTCCCAGGCGAAGTGAATCACGTCTTCTATGCACTTTCTGTTCTGCACCTGACCTAAAAAGTCCCCAAACAAAAGCAGAATGTAGGTTGTAATGCTGTTTACATTGTCCCTAGGTAAGAACCCCAACCAGAATCACTCTGATGTCTGTGTTCTTCATGACACTAATCTCCCTAGCTGCCATGATCGATGGGGTGTGGTCACCCCCCAGGACCGCTGGGAGGGTCAGCCCCATCCCTCTGACTCAGTGAAGCTGGGTATGTGGGAGGAATAGTGTCTCACACCCAACTTCCTTGTTATTCTTATTAGACTGTGTGTGGAAGTTATTCTTATTAGACTGTGTGTGGAAGTTGTCAGTCTGGGCAGGAGAACAGGAAGGCATGGAAACCTCATAAAGAGCAGGAAAGGAAAACTGACGGCGTTAAGTCGTTCAGCTGCGCTCCCCTCCTCACCCTACGCCAGCAGCCCCGATGGAGAACTGCCCTGGCTACACCTGCTCCCCACACGCGCCGCCGCAAGGCAGGGGCAAGGGCTGCAGGCTCAGCGCCCATCCTCACTGCCGGCACTCAGCAGGGCCCCAGTCAACGCGGGAGCCTGCCTGCCAGCACCCCTCAGTGTCCCTGCCAGGCCTCCCTTCAGGGCTCGACTCGACACTTCACCCATCTTAAAGAAATGAGCGCCTGCAGCAAAATATTAAATACCCTGGGTTTAGGTATTTAGGGGAAAGGAACAAATGCAACAAGGTGGAAACGAACCTTTTCCCAGCATTTCCTGTGACCCACTATGAGGGCGGCACTGGGAGGTCTGAGGATCTCAGATCCTCTGGAAAAGCACTAGTCAGGCTTGCTGACTTCTCACAAAAGGCTGTTTCCTTACTGTGCATCTGTGTGTCTATAGATGTTATTACGTATACGTATACGTATACGTCTACGTGTGTACGTATGTGCACGTGTGTTATGTACACACGCTATATACCCTGATACAGAGCAGTATGTAGAGTATGTTACCTTTGGTTAAAAATAACTACATTCTCATGGGGAGGATATAGCTCAGTGGTAGAGCACATGCTTAGCATGCACAAGGTCCTGGGTTCAATCCCCAGAATCTCCATTAAATAAATGAATAAGTAAATAAACCCAATTACCTTCCCTCAACAAAACAAACAAACAAACAAAAAAAAACCCAAAAAACCCCTATATTCTTGGGTGGGGTGAGTATAGCTCAGTGGTAGTGCACATGCCTAGTTCCCACAACGTCCTGGGTTCAATCCCGAGTACCCCAATTAAAAATTTTTTTTAAAATTAACTCTTATTTTAAAAAAAAAACCCTATATTCTTGTCTGTGCTAAGAATATCAAGAGTAAGTCTGGAAATAATATGTAGATATACCTTATAAGAGCACGCTATGACTCAGCCAGGATTTTAGCCTTAAACTACGTAAGCAACGAACCAATCCTTTTACAAAGGGACCAGCCTGTCAAGCAAGTGCCCCCTCCCCGCGTCTTCCTGTGAAGCAAGCTCAGGGCTCTGGGAGTGGGGAAAGGCGGCAGCCCTGGATTCTACAAGGAACCAGCCACTGTTCCCACAGACGGAGGGGGGGCTGCCTATCCAGGGGGCTGAGCCTGCCTGCAAACGCTCCTAGTCTTCCCTCCCAGGGCTGCCATCCTACAAACTGTATCCTGCTAGAATGCAGGCCAAGATTTGAGCACCAAGAATATAAAAACCATGTGCCAGGGCAGTGCAGAGAGAACTGAGCAAGGACCAGGCCTCAGAAAGCCTGCAGCTCGGGAGGGGAAAATGAGACCTGCTGTACACACATAACCCCTCTGATGGGGGCCATGCAAACCGAGGATGGGGACAGAGCTTACTTCGCTCCAGTGCCTGGGATGAAGCAGTCACTCAGAACATGCCTGCTGAGCCAAGGACAGACAAACGTACGGTGGTGTAGGAGAGTCCTATGCAGCTTTAGAGGGTCCAGGGCACAGCTGTGCCCAGCAGGGCACGACATGAGACCACCCCACAGAACAGATGGCTTTGCCATTGTCCCGAAGGCTGGGGAGGGGTCTTCCAAGTGTCCCTCACTAAAGGCCTCGCCAAAGGAATTTCAGCACTCAGCTGCCCTATGGAAAGCTCCCTCTCTTTGCACCCCAGCAGGGGACATGGAACACAAACCTGGGCAATCAGAGTCTTGACTAGGGATGGACAGGTGTCCCAACATGGGCCAATGAGAGTCTCGCCTACAGCTTTCATTTCAACTGTAGGCAAGGATGTCTGGGGAGGATGCCCAGCTGGTGGGCAATGGCTGGAACTGCTGAAGGCCACTCCCAGGACAGATGCGTCCTGAGCAGGATTCCAACCCAGAGGAGAGCAGAGCTGGGAAATGGCCTGAGGTTGCTATGACAATAATGCTGATTTAAGTGCACTGCTTCACCCCGGACTTCACAGATCCACTTCCTTCAGTCTCGGGATGAGTTTCCGTCTTGAAACCCAAAGAGCCCTAGCTAATACCCCACTCCATTTTGACAGCTTTTAACCAGTGGTCAGTGTGTGGTCCAGACAAGATACATGGTCATCACAGCTGGGTTTCTATTTTCCATCTCCCATCTTCCAATAGCTGCTTTTCACACATTAAGACCCCTGAGAGAAAAACCAGCCTCTGCCCGTTCATAAAGTTATTCTTTAGAAAAACCACTTATATTAATATACATGACCCCCCACACACACACTTTGCCTCAAACAGGAAGTCTGCTGCAGTTTCTTCTCCCCAGACAGCCAGGTGAAACTTTATGTAAACACCTGGCCAAGAAGTTACCAACCCTATGATATAAACTAGGTAAACAGAGTACTTCATAAGATGTAAGACTTGCTACTCCAAGTGTGGGGCCAGCAGCATCACCATCACCTGGGACCTTGTTAGAGATGCAAATTTGCTAGCCTCACTCCAGGGCTCCTGTCTGGAAGTGGATCCCAGGAGGGATTTTTTTAAAATTATTTGTTTGTTTTGTGGGGGGTAACTAGGTTTATGTATTTATTTATTTAATGGAGGTACTGGGAATTGAACCCAGGCCCTTGTGCATGCTAAGCATGCACTCTACCACTGAGCTATACCCACCAGCCAAGCAGTTTGTTTTTTTAATGAGCCAAAGTTTGAGAACCACTGTCCTAAGGTACAGTGCACCCTACGCGGATGCCTGGGCCTTGCCCCCAAGAGAGGCGTGTGGGTGTGCCCTGGCCTTTGGCACTTTTAAAAGCTTCCTTTGTGATTCTAATACGCAACCAGGATAGAGATCCCAGCTGTGTCATTCTCCTACCTCACCACGGTTAGAAGCTTCACCCTTCCCCCAAGCAGTGGGTGTAAATAAACCAGTGTGGCTGGCAGCTGCACCCATTTTCTGCACTCAGGAATTCAAGCGGCGCTTGCAGCTGATTGATGCATCATTTGATGTTCCCAAGAAGCAGATTCTACAATCAGCTCCACTGTGTTTGGCCCTGACCCAGTTTATCTCAACAAAGGAGGAGAGAGGAGCCCTTGTTCTCGGCATCCGAATAGCAACGGGGGCACATGAAGCCAGCAGCCCAGAAAGATCAAAACAGGCAGAACTGTGCATTTTTTTAAAAGAAAAATATGCAAAATTAGGAGTGCTTTTCAACTTCTGGAAACAGGTTTTTTTGGTTTGTTTTTGTTTTTAATATGGCATTTCCTTTTCAGGCATCAAAGAACACAGTAATGCTGTGTCGAAGAAAAACAAAAATGCAGACACCAGCAAGCTGAAAACTGGTTCAGAAGAACAAGTAGGGGTAAGGTAAAATGAGGCCTATGATTAATGACGACGGTTTGTGTGTAACCTGTAACCTCAAAGAGAAGATTCTTTGCAAATGCAAGAACAGGAAAGAAAACTGGCCTTAATAATTAATACAATCCTGCCCAAGAAAATGCCTGCATTTGCTCACCTCCTAAGGTGGCCTGCAGCAAATCTTATAGCTTTATGTTAGCAAATCTGGAATTAGACTGGCCACCCGGGAGCAAAGAGGACTTCACTGTTTCTTAGCTCTTCAGTGTCCAGATGATCAGTACACCGGCTGCCCCGCCCCGCCCCTGAAAGAAACTGACAAGGAAGTGAAGCGCAGACCTGTGGGGTTCCCGGGGTTGATGATGCACAGCACCTTGGGGTTACAGTGCTCCTTGGCCTCCCACAAGGCCCGCCGGAGCTCGTTCACATTCAGGGCCCAGCAGTTGTCCTCGTCCAGGTAGTAGTTCACCTGGATGGCATCGAGTTCGGAGATGACCGCCGAGTAGAGGGGGTACTGCGGGATGGGAATCATCACACCCGTCCGGGACTTGCCGCCTCCGGAGACCAGGATCTTCAAGATAGTCTGCAACCAAGAAGTCACACCTTACAGGACCGCTGCCACTTCCCAGCCCCTGGGGGCTGACCAGCAGACCAGCTGGAGGGCATCTCACCAGCCACCCCACTGCCTGCCTCCAGCTGTTGAACTTCCCTGAGTCTCACCTTTCTCATCTGTGAAATGAGGTCGGCTGTGAGAAATAAGAAAAATGCTCTCAAGTTGTCCACACAGTGCACCACACGGACTTAAAAGATTCAATACTTGTTAGTATTTTTCAAAGAGATCTTTTCAAGCAGTAGCCTTGTCTCAGAATTATTCTGACTTCACCCCTGAAACTCATTCTGCATGTCTAGGGTGGAGCCCAGGAATCTGTCTGGTCAGTGGTGCCCAAGGTTGGACAGAACCCTGAACAAAGAAGGGATTGTTGAAACGGGATAAGAACACCCAGCTACTGCCACCAGGTGGCGCTTCAACACAGCAGTTTCCAAAGCTGAGTGGGACCTGTTTTCCTACAATCCCTGAGAAACCAGGACTTGGGAGCTCTGTGGGGCTCGGGTGGAGGTGGTAATGATTTACTGAATTAATAACCCCAAACTCTCTTCTGGGAGAGTCCCCACTTTACACACAGGCTTAGCTCCTTTCTCAGGCTCAGTTCCTTGCCGCACTGGATTAAAAACCACAATGACTTAACTCTCTTCACTAAATCTTGAGGACCCCTCCTCTGGGACCTCTACCTGGGCTTCCCTGGGAATGGAGAGGGGGCTTGAGGGCAGAGCACAATGGGGGATGCCATGGTTGGGGGCTGAGTCCAGCACTAGAATCCCAATGCCACGAGAGGCTGACCTAGAGTAGGTAACCAGTAAGAGTTCAGTGCATTTGAAAGGCTGTGGGAAAGGACTGATGCTTCAACAAACATCAAAACAAGAGCCTTAGAGGTCAAGAGACATGGACCACCCTGGCACCCAGCACCGACTGGGCGCTGGGCAGCCTGCTGGAAGGAAAGGGAGGCCGCAGGTCCCTCAGTCCCAGGGTTCAGCCCCTTGTGCTAAGGAAGCCTTGATACTAGCCCTCTTCCCCTCATCCATGGCTGATCCCCAGTCACCTCTTCTCTTGCTTCCTAAACACTCCCTCACATCTACTACCCCTCCCAGCCAAAGTTAAAGCTTAAGAACATAAATCCAATTATGTGCCCCCGCCTGCTTCAAATCTTTCAATGGCTCTTAGGACCATGACCCAAATCCTCAGTCTGATCTAGCACTTCAGTACTCAGGCCTCACCTGCCTCCCAGTGCATGGCTGGTAACTGGCCCTCACCACATGCACTCGTCCCTCCAACTCTCCACTTCAAAACACGCAGCCTCCTTCCAGTTCAAGGCCTCTGCTCCAAATACTCCCCCTGCTCTGCCTCCTGGAGTACACACCTACACATCCGCCAGCTCTCTACCTGCTCAGCCATCCTGAGAAAGCCTCCTGCCCTCCCCCCAGGTCAGAGCTCCTGCTACTCCCTTCTGTAGTACTCTGTCCTCTTCAACCAGGAGAGAAACTGAAAGCTTAACGATCTGACATGCATTTATGGGATATTAATATTAATGCCAGTCTGATCTAGCACTGGTGTGTAAGCAGAGACCAAACGTGTTTGGCCCCCATGGTCTCCCCAGCACCTGGCATGGTGCCTGGGAGGAGGAAGACCGTGCCTGCTGAGAGAGAGGCCGATGCTGCCAGAAAGATGGGCACTCAAGTGCCCCGTGGCGCCTCCCGTCTGCACCTGGAGGGAGTCCGGGGCTGCAGGAGCAGCCAGGCTCACAAAGACTGAACAAGGGAAGGACAGAGGGCTACCAGGTAAACAGCAGGGACCACAAGGAGCCAGCGTCTCCTCCCAGGCCTGTCCCCCTAACGGCCCACGTGCTCGCCCTAACATGCAAGGCCGTCCTTCGCGTGGCTGAACAGTGGATCACGATGAGCCGCCTTCACACATACAGAAATGCCGTCGCTAGCTCCAGTGGTCAGGTAAATGTTGTCCGGGTCGGCAGGTACACCGCCATCTCTCCTGGTGATGTAGGTGGCCACATCTTCACGGATGCAGTTGACACCCTGACTAGCGCTGTAAGACCCTGTAAGACAGCAAGCAAGACAGTGACTAAGAGGCAAGACGTCTGGCCCCATAGACTCTGTGATATCCATATAATTAGCTGACTGTGGGAGGGTGGGGAGGAGGTTAGGGAGGTCTTGGTGGGGCCCAACTCCCACTACTCTAGGCTCTGGAACTACGGCAAGCTGCTTCACCACCTATCTGGGCTTTACCCACCCACCCTCTCACCTATCCATCTACCCACGTGTCTGCCCACTTACCCATCCATCCGCCTGTCTGCTAACCATCCATCCATCCATCCATCCATCCAACCACATGCCCACCCACCCACCCATCTGCCCATCTACCCACCCACTCACTCATCCATTCATCCACCCAATGTTTACTGAGAACCTACTTATACATCAAGCATTATTCTAGACCCTGGCTTCTAACCAGTTAAATGGTGCCCACACCTGTTTCACCCACCCTCCCGGGATGTATACATGTTCCGTGACAGTATCTATCATTATAGCTGGGACTGCAATGCTTTTATCACTATTACCTACACATGATTTCAAAGAATGTGAGAGAATGGGTCAACCCAAAATGGTACCACCTGCCAGCCCAGGAGTTTGGAGCCCTAGCCAGCACTAACCACAGATCCCTGGGGCTGCTGAGCATGACACCCCTCCACACCCACCCCATGTCAACAGTATCGTCAGGCTGCCAGTTAGGATTAAAATCCAAACTACCATTTATACGAGGTTCAAAAACAGTGGTGACCACTTAGGGGTTGGGGGTATTGACTGCAAAGGGGCATGAGGTGCGTCCTGTGGTGCTAGAATGTTTAATGTCATGACCTGAGCGGGGGTGGCACACGTGCAAAAATTATTCAAGCTGTACATTAATATTTGTGCATTTTACTGAATGTATGAAAACTTGTTAAAAATGTCAGGCCACTATTTGTTTTTAGAAAGAGATTGAAAATAGGAATCTGCACATGCACGAAATCTCTCTGGAAGGAGACTCAAACTGGTGAGGTGAATTCTCTGGGGAGGTGAATGACGAGGCTTGGGGTCAGATTTTTCACTATATCCTTTTACACCATTTGAATTTCATACCACATTTAAAGAAAACCAGCCTATTCCTTCTAGGACTACCGCAAAACCACCACTAGGAGGGAGGACGGGGCTCTGGAGAGTGACTGGCTCTTGTCTGAGCCTCAGTGCGCATCAGTCCAAGCCCCGCACCCAGGAGGCGCTCACTGTAAGGGTCTGTGCAGCACTAGGCTCGCCCTTCCCCTCTGACCATCTGTAAAATGGACAGGGGTGGGGGGACTGGACTACTTTTCTAAGGTTCAAGTGGCAAACAGTAACACACATCAAATCAGGGTGGTGGGTACAGAGCCTTCTGTCACATTATCCGGGGTATACTAATGCATTTGAAATTTTCTGTAAATAAAAAAGTGGGGAGGTGCAGATGCTGGTGTTGGAGAATCTTTCTTCTTTGGGGTGATCTATTTGCTATTTCTGAGCTCCTGTGCTCAGAAACCTTCCAGTGCCTCCTATTTCCCTCCGCTTTCTTTCAGTGCCCTCCCCTCCACTCCATGGGGCCTGGCCATTTCCATGCCAGACAAGCCTCCTCTTTCTGCCTCTAGCTCACTTGCTTCCCTGAATTTCCAGGCCTTCACCCACTAGCAAGCTCCCTGCTCCTGCCAGCCACAGATTTTCTGCCCTCTTCCTTTAGCTGCTCTGCTATAGGTGGAACCACACTGATCCTTCATACTAGATCCTCAGATCTTGTCTCTCTCCCTAGGGCCCGATTTACTGTCTGACCTCAGCCTCTATTCTAGCCCATGATTTCTCCGGTGATTTTATTACATTCCAGTGAAGCCCTGCCCCCTCTATGTTGACATGAGGGCAGGGACCGTTACTGATTTCTGTGCATCTCTGTAGAGCATCTACCCCTTGTTGGGCCCTGCTCCACCACAGTCCTCTGTAGGACCCACTGCTCTGAACCTGACAGCAACCTTCCTCCTATGGCCCACAAACTGGCACCATCACCACTGCCAAATCCCCCGGCCTCATCACACCCAAATCCTTTCACTCAATCACACTCCAGTCTTAAACCTCAGGGCCTTTGCACACACTATTCCCATCTGGCAGGCATTAGCAGATTCTCTTTACTCAACCTCCATGTGAATTTGAATGCAGCTTTCTCCTTAAAACCTCCCTCTATATTAGAATCCCTTGTTATAACCCCACAGCTCTCTGCTCCTTCTCTGAGAACTCATGAAAACCAGGGACTATGTTTCTGTGTTAATTCTTTTTAATGTTTGTTTCTCCCAAATCTGACAGTGAGCTTCATGAGCACAGAAACTCCACCTGCCTTGCCCACTAGTGTCCCTCAGAGCCTGGAGCTGCGCCTGGTGTATGGCATGTGCTCAGAGAGGAGCTGGACGAGGGCGTATACCTGCCATCTCCCACCTGCCCCACATGTGTCTGAGACTTGTCTCAATCCTACTCAAGATCCAGGACACAGTCTGAGAACTGGGTCACTCATCAAACAAAAAATAAATGAAGCCCCAGTAAGAAATAATTTTAAAGATCATGATAAAAACACTTAAGAGCTCCAGGTGAGCTCTAAGACCCTGTGTGCGCATTTAATCCCTACTAGGGTCAGGGTGGCCCTGGAGCATAATGACATTTTTCAATTCCTCTATTTCTCTGGGCAGGTGCTCAGGCTGCCCGAGGCTTGGCTGACAGAGAGCACCACCCACCATTTTCCCAGTTAAGGGCCAGGACTGCACTGTCCATCCCCCCTACCTCCCCCCCCCCCCCCCCCCCGGCAATGGGCAGGAACCGGGAGTGACCTCTGGGGCAGGGCTTCTCCATATCTCTCAATGGGCTTTAGCACAAATGTCAACCTTCCTTGCAAGCCCAGGAGGTGGGTACAAAGTACTTTAGTTCAAGGATGAGGAAAGAGGCTCAGAGAGCACCTGCCTCGCCTGTCCTCCTGAGCTCCTCAGACAGAACCCAGTGCAGGTCCCCAAAACCCCGAAGGCCATCAGTTCTCTTGCTACAACACCTCCAGGGGAGCCTCACATGGACGTGGCCTCCCAACCCCATTCCCTCAGCCCTGGCTGACAAAGAGTTACACAAACTTGTTGGTGAGGCTTAGTACAAGGAACAGGGGGCCCCTACCCATTCCCCAGTCACATCAGACCTGCAGGAGCAACCCCCCTCCCCCACCGCTGGGCTGAGGGGCTTGGAGTCTCAGGCCCACGGCCATGGGTCTCTGAGAAGCGCCTCTGTCCTCTGGGCGGGGCAGAGGGTGCAGGAGGAAAGGAGCTTGGAGGCCAGGCCTCTGGGCTGCTGCGCTGCCCTCTGACAGCCTGTGGTTTAGGCCTTGCCACACAAGGTGCTGGCCCACACCCCATCCAGGCTGACAGGCAAAAAAGTAAAGGGCAGCTGGTCCCTTCCTAGAGGGACACCATGAAGGACACAGACTTGGACAGAGGGCTGGTAGGGTGCCCACAGCTAGGAAGGGCTCTCAATAAAGAGACAGAGCAGGACAGGGGGAAGGGAAAGGCAGGGAGGTGACAGAGAGGCCAAGTGTGGCTGGCTGATCCCCTGCTGCACAAGCCATGAGAATCCCTGTCCCACGTTCCGGAACATCCAGGCACGTGTACTAAAAAAGCCCTAAGAACAACTGTTTTCCTCAGGACAAGGGAAGCTGGATTCTTTGTGTAGGCAGAGGACAACGGAATGAGGCAAAAATAAACAGGAAAAAGAACATGAGATGAGAACAAAGAGCTAGAGGCCTGAGGCTGAAAATCCATCTCAGCAGAGAAGGGAGAGAGATTCATTTTCACATCAACAGGGGCCAAATTCCAGGCTTCGTCCCTGAGCCCTCTGGGCGTCGGCTCCGGGCACAAAGGACTGGAACACAGCAACGTGGTGGGTAGGCAGGACCATTAGAGCGAGGAAGCCACCAAAAGGGGCCCAGAGGCACCTTGCAGCACGTCCCTTCCACAACAACTGACTGCCACCTCCTGGGTGATTTGGGGACGTGTGTTTAGGCTGGATGAGGTCCAGCCCTGGGCTGACCTCCTGTTCTGAGGGAGGGCTCAGCTTCAAACTTGGCTCCCAGAGGTAAACCCCAAAGGCAGCCTCTGGCGCCTGAAGTGCCCCAGTCCACCAAAAGCTGCCATTCACCCCGTAAGCTCAGCAGACGGGAGGCTAACAGAGCACGGACTGTTCATCGACTCTGCACGTCAGCCACCCCCCACACACTTGCACACTCACTCACACACAGCCCTCCATTTGGGGCCAGGGTCCAGGCCCACACTGAGAACACACGGTCTTTTCAGGCCCGCGAGGACCTGGCAAGTTGGGACCTCACCCAGACTGTTTCCGCCACAAGCCTGTAGGATCCGACGGGCTCTTTTCTTAGCATCTTCTGGGAAGCTGGGGCTGTCCAACAGGTTTGGGTAGGTACAGAGTGCCATCACCTGGAGGAACAGAGGCATGGGCTGGGCTCCCAGCACCTGCCCCCCCGGAGCCCCAGGAGGGGCACAGAGGACACGGGGCAGGAGACCGTGAGAAGATGACAATTCTGAGGGACAGTGCCACACAGGCCTCTCCCAAGGACCCCGGTAGGAGGAGGACAGTGGGCTCTCTGCAGCAGAAGGGAGACAGTGAGAGGCAGGCTCCATGATGACCTGGGCCTGGGCCAAGGGTGGGCTGCCAGGAGAGGAAGCCAGGAAGAGCAAGGCTGCTACTCAGCCCCCGCTCCACCTCCTCCGTAAGGGACAGTGGCTCACGTACCCAAGGCCACAGAATCAGGGGTTCCTGAGCAGAGGGCCGAGGTTGGGCCCACCTGATAGTACGGCACAGACCCCTCCTTACTCCCAGCCTGAGCCCCCTCCCCCTTTCCTCACCATCACCCCTTTTCCTGGCCACAACTAAACACCGGGTCAGCATTCTCATCTCTGTAACAGAGAAATCACCCTAACCTCCTCACAAATTAAGAGGATTAAGTAAGGAAATGTTTGCAAAAGTGCCAGTAAACCCCAGCTCACCGGGCAAGTCTAAGCTGGAAGCTTAGGAGTGGAGCCAGGAGCACTGAGGAGAGCGGGGGCTCAGGGCTCTGACACCAGCTGAGTGATTTCAGATAGACGCCAGCTTCTCGGAGCCTGGTTCGTCTTCGTTTGTACCAAGGGCAGTGACCCAGCCTGCCCTCCTGCCAGGGGTGCTTGTGAAGATCAGAGGAGATGCATGAAGGCTGGAGGAGGCCAGCACCAGGTGGGAGAGGCTGAGCCTGCCATGGCTGGTGGCAGGGCTGGATTGGACTGTGTCAGCCAGCCAGAAAAGGCTGAGGCCACAGGACTGTGTTTATACCCAGAGCCCCAGGCATGTGTGGGGAACTTCTGTTCTCTCCTCTCCAAAGCTGCGTGCTTCCAGGATGAGCTTTCAGGACAACCAGGACACTCTGACCTCCTCCTGCCTCTACTTCCCCAGACCATTCTGTCTGGTCTGATCTGCTGCCTCATCCTGGGACCAGCCTGGGGCCTCTGACATACGTGGGGAGATGACACGCTCCTGAGGTCAGCAGCAGGGGCCACAGGTGGGAAGCACAGAAGACGTTCCTCAGGTCGTGGCTAGTCTCGGTTCTTTTCCTCCACACCCTGTGTGAATTCCCTGAGGGGCCCCAGGCTGAGGCCCCTGGTCTTGACACCCCTCTGCCCAGAGAACAGGGCAGGGTCGCCCCTCCTGCATGCCAGCCCCTACGGCAGGAGACGCAGGCAAAGAACAGAAGACTGGGGCCTCCAGCACTCAGCTTTCCTGACTGGGAACCTTACCCACACAAGGACCAAATCTTGTCCAAACAGGCCCCAGTTCTTCTCTGGGAAAAAGCTTTCTCCACATCTGGTCTCCAGCCTCTGTTCAGGAGTCCCCATGGCACTCTCCCACCTTGTCTTTTCCCCTCCAGCCCACCGATCCCACAATTTTGACCCATGCAGTATCCCTTGGCTGGTGCTCAAACTGAAATACTGAAACGTGCCTCTTGGCGGCCTTCACACTTAGCATCTCCCCAAGGTCCCCAGCAGTCCTCTGAGGCAGTGTTCTGGTGATCTCCACTTGCCTAAAGCCACTCAGCTGGTAAGCAGCAGAACCAACACTCAAACCCGAGGCATCTCACTTGGGAGGCCGCTTCTGGACCCCCAGACACCACCTCCCAGCCCACTGGGCCTCTACCTCTCCCACCTACTCTCTGATGCCCTCACCAACCCAGCTCTGAACTCAGCATCCAGGACCACGCACTGTGGAAGAGCATCCCTGGGAGCCTTGTACATTAGAGCAACCGCACGATGGGTTTAGGAATTTTAGACAAGCTGGGAAGGGAAGGAGACTGAGGGAGAGAACCAGGGGACATCAGCACTGGAGGGGGCTGCTACTTCAGTGGCACCGCCCTGTGGGATTCTGGTGCCTGCTGTGTCCTGAGGGGGCTGGACAGGCAAGGAGGCTGAGGTAACGGGCCTGGCTGGCTGGTTCCCTGCTCTCCTAGTGGCCTCTGCACTTGAAAGTCAGCTCACCTGTCGGAGGAAGGTGATTGGCTGCTGACCCATGGCATGGGCATCCCCGATGTTGGCACGAATGACCTCAGTGAATGGTTTTTTGATACCCTGGGAAGAAAAAAGGCAACAGGTGGTTACTTAGAGACTCTCAGACCCTGGATTCCAGAGGCCAAGCAGTGCTCCACAGGATATTAATAAGCTGCCCTATTCTGAGCCTTACCAGGTGTCGGGCACAGTGCCCAGCCCTTGACATGCCTGGTCCCATTTGACCTTCACAACCATCCCCATAAGGAAGAGTCAGTATCCATCCCATTTTACAGATGAGGAAATCAAGGCTTCAAAAGGTTAAGAAACTTGCCTGAGGCTACATAGTTGGTAAATACAAGTATTGGGATTTGAAGCTTAACTCCAAAATCACACTTCTTAAGCTCCACCATCTCCCACTTTCAGAAAAGGCTAGAGGAGCCCTCCTGGGTGGACAGAGTTCCGAGGCAGCTGCAGGTCCACGCTGACCCTGGGGCAGATGTGGTGGGAGGGAGGCAGGGGTGGGGCAGAAGAAGATGCCAAACACCAGGGAGAGGATCCCGCGACTGCCAGCTCCCCATCCCCAAGCAGAGACAGCCTAAGTGAACGGCCAGGGGCATGGCCAGGGGCACCGCAGCCTCCCTCCCCTTCGATCAGCAGAGACCTCTAGGGGTTGTGGTCTTCCAACCTTGGCTTTGCAGAATGAAGAATGTGGGCAGATTTTCACATCAGGATAAAAAGACTGGCTGAAGAGTAAAATTGAGGCCACTGCCTGAGCAACGTGTTTAGCACAAAGCAGAGATCGCAGAGAGAGGAGGAACTGAGAAGCTCGGACACAGGCTGCTGTAAAGGGCAAAATGCAGTTTGGATGGAGAATTGTGGGGACCTGGAACTGTGGCGATTCTACACAGCTCCCTGATAAATCCAGAATTAGCCACTGTAAGAGTTAGAATCAACAGTGGGTTCGGGGACCTCCCCGGGCAGCTGAAAGGATTATCTGAGACAAACAGTGTGAAAACACTTGGCAGAGTACAAATATCATCTTACAAAGCCTGACCAGGAACAAGGTTGCAAAGGTCATGATGGAGGAAGGAGGGGCAAAGAGGTGGCAACACCAAGAGGTGGCCTGCGTGGAATGCCTGGCCACCTTCCCGCCTCCTGCTGCCCTTTCCCCAAAGGCACCCTAAATACAAATTTTAAAGATACAATTCTATAGTTTTGACACTTGTCTCCATTTCACACAATGTGTGAATAAAACTTTAGAAAACATTTTTTCCTTTTTAAAATCAGTAATATACACTTTAAATCAAAACCAGCAGGTTTAAGGGATGAAAGCAGCTGCCAAACAGGTTTTCTGACCCTCGTTTGCTGACCCTAAGCCCCTTCTGTATAGATTCTCTAGCTGCTTCAGGAGCCAGGAGGCACAGTGGGCTGAGCAGGGCGCCCCAGAAACGGCCCTGGACCTTCATAACCAGGGCCTGATAAGTCTCCAAAAGCTATTTCTGGGGCTGGGGGGTGGGGAAGTCTCTTTAATTCCCTTGTGCCCCTTTTACCAAGTTCTTCAGGGCTGGCCAATATGGAAAGCGGCTTGGAGGGGCCAAGACAGGGGGTAAAGCACTGCCCACTGCCCAGGGAGAGGCCACGGGTGAGGGCAGGTAACCTGGAGACAGGCCCCTGGTGTGTGGCCTCAGGGCTCATCCTACAGGTGAGATGACCCAGGCCACTGAGTGCAAAGGGGCGGGCCTGACCCACCCCTTGGCACTGGCCTGGGCTCCTGGCACAGGACCCTCTGCCAGCCTGACTGAATCACCACGGCCCCCCCAGGCTGGCCAGTTGAACGCAGGTGATTTCCATGGTGTGGGCACAGCCCATTCTTCAGTAGGAGGCAAATCTGTCAAGGTCAAGGGCCAGGAACTACAACACACAGTTGCAGGCCCTCCGCCAGCCCAATGCAGGGAAAGAATAAGGCCTGGAACAGATTCCTGGATGTTCCTTTTCTGTGCCCTCCCCTTGCAGTCACTGATCAACCAATTCGGGGCTTGCCGACAAGGAGCCTAGAAATGCCAAGAATCTCCTTTCTGGGCTCTGGGGCACCCAGACCCAAGACACGTTCCTATGATGGATGAGCTGGGCAGTGGGAAACTGGCTTCTTCGAATGGGCGGGGGACCAGCCTGCCCAGCCAAGGGCCACCATACAAAGGAGACTCCTGTATCTAGGCACTCGAGGTCTATACCAGTTGGGAAACACCAAGGAGCCAGAGGCAGGCTCCTGCCCAGTGACTCATTCAGGCCTGGCAAGCACACCCAGTGGCGACCTCGCCTCCGGCCCCACCCCCAGGAGCCTGCCAGGTCAGCACGTAGCTTCCTAGTTGATTCCCAGCATTCTAGAGCCCACCTGTCTAACTCACCTGCACACACCCTGCCCAGATCTGCCTCCATGTAGGGTACTGAGATGAGACCCATCGCAGGGGGGCTCCCTTCTCACCATTCAGCTCAAGCAGGACCCAGGGAGCAGGCCCCCGGGATCTGCGGATGGCATATTTCAGAGGGTATTAGTGGGGAGAAGGAAAAAGGAGTTATCATTGTCCTTCCCAGCCCACAGGCCCAGCATTGGGACAACAGATGATTCCAACGTGAACAAGGCAGTTTCCTCAAGGGAGAGACGGCCCCTGTCATTTCATATGACCTGTGAGCAGGAAAGCTTGGTAGGACAGTTACTCCTTGGGACCCTCCCCCTCAACAAATACTTATGAATCATGCCCTGTGACAGAAGTGGGTAACACAGGAGAGGCCACCACTTCAGAGCCCAGGCTGGTGAAGAATAAGAAGTGGGCACAGAGAAGAGAGAGAGGGCATAGCAGGCCCCAGGCCAGGAAGGCCACATGAAAAGACACTGGGGCTGTGAGCAAGACGGAGGGGATGGTGGGGGGCCAGGCAGGAAGTCCTACAGAGAGCACCAGAAAGAGACTCCAGAGACAAACTCCAACTAGTCCCCACAGTGCCTGAAAACAGGTGCATTTCATAGCTGAGAAAACTGAGGCTAGACCCTGTGCTGACTATTACAACAAGCCACGCTGGAAGAAACTGAGCCAAAGCTATACACACCTATGATGAAGAGATTAGGTGGGAGCTCCAAGGGGTGACTTTCCTAGCCACGAAAGCAGGGGAGGCTGGATGTAGGCTCCTGAACTCTGGGGGTCTGGGTCAACCATAGAAATTGAGAATTGCAGGGCAGAAACAGGGATGAAAGTTGGATGAGCTCCAAATAGGATAACTGAAGACAGCAAGGCTAAGTCCCGGGCAGGAGACAGCAAACCCCAAAGAGTATGTTCCCAGACCCAGAGAGACTCAGGAGGAAGGCAAGGAAAGAGGGACCCTCGGAACTTCTCCCCAAGCTTCTCATTAGCTTGAAAACAAAGACTCTTAAGAGTCCTGTATGGCTTCTAGCTGTTCAAAGCATCATCACTAAGATCTCAAACTAGTCTTTAGAAGAAATAAATTGGCTCCATTTTGCAGAGGAATAACTGAGGCCAAGGTGAGCTGAACAACTTGTCTGAGGGCCACAGCACAAAGGGCCCAGGATGCAGGTCCTTGGCAACTCAGGCAGGGCGGGTGGGTGGAGGGTTCATCCAGATGGAAGCCTACACTACAAATTTCCTTATTTTAAAATAGCACCTACATTCTAAAGAAAATGACCAATGAGATTTCACCACCTGTGCTTGGCACATCCAGGGTTTCCAATCTTAGTTCTTAGCTAACTATAACCACGTGCTTGCCACAGCACCCTCCGTTTTAACCTGTGCTTAAATGCAGCACGCACTGCTGTTAACAGTATTCAGTTTTTCTGTTTGTGAATGCCTTGCCCTGAATCCGAGTACTTTTACAAATAGAAGCCATTTCTCTGTCTCCACTTATGCCAACCTCCTCCTCTGTCCCAATAAAGCAAGAAAAAAAGAAGTAGGTTGAGGAGGATCTGACAGATCTTTTCAAAACTCCTTCTAATGGCAGCTTATATTTAAGTGCTGCTCCCAATGAACACCAGGATTTGAAAAGCTGGTAGGTTCTCCCACTTGGAGCTGCTATTAGGAGAAACAGGGCCTCCCTGAGAGTACACAGACCAGGCTGGAGGAGAATGGCCCCTTTTCACGCCCACTTAGCCAACTGCTCCTCCTCCTTGAGGCTCTCCTGAGCATTCTCCTCCACTCCAATCACAGAAGCAAGACGGGTGGGACTTGCCCAGCAAGCCACCCCAAAGTCAAAAACCAGAGCCACGTGTCCAGCCAAACAGCGGGTATTGTTCTCAGAGCACCTGGCAAAATGATTCCCTAAGGCAGTTTAAATGCCTCCAGATAAATAAAGAGGCATGAAAGTCAGGGCAGGGAAAAACCCTGGGCCCACCTGGCCACTGAATCTCCTTTTCTAGACTAGGAAAACCAACCCCAAGTCACTGTTCCCCCTACCAGTCCCACCCATTTCTAACCAAATCAAACCCTTGAAAATAACATAAGTCCAGTTTTGAATACTAGAATTCAAAACAGAGGTAGAAAAACCAAAACTTTGCAAAGCCAAGTCAAAAAAAAAAAACCAAACAAACAAAAAACCAAAAAACAAGGACTGGGAAAAATACGGCTCTCTCAGAAGGGGCTATTTAAACTAGTAAATTGGAGAGGCTGTCTCCCAAGAATGAAAGGTTTAAGCAAGGCCACACTGGCCTGGCCGAGGCTACTATTTGCAGTACCTAGATTCAGGCAACTGAGACTCGGCAAAGTGAGAAGAGAACAAGAAGGGATGAGTTGGAATGAAAGCACGGGAGAAGGTAGGTGGACAGAAAGAACATCTCAACTTACTCAGGGGTAGGACATGGCAGTGCTGGGCATCTGTCCTAGAAATCACAGGGTGTTTCCAGCTCAAGTGACCAAGAAATTTGTCCACCTCAATCATGGAGCCATAGCTTGTTGGAAAACCTTCCTGGTTCCCCACTGCATACCAAACTTTGTACCATAAAGTCTGGAGCCCAGCACACAAGACTCCAGTCCACCTTTTCCATCTCATTCCTCTACCATATGCCTATGCCAGACAGTGCTCTCCCAACGGCATCAATCCCCTTCCCCAACTGCCCAGAACTTCCCAACCTTCTATCTTTGCTCACAGCCCACCTCCCACCTGGCATACTCTCACATTTTCTGTCTGCAAAAAACCAAAAAACAAAAAACAAAGACAGAAAAAAAAATAATACCCCACCAATCCTTAAAGAATTGGGGGAAGAGAGGCTCAGGCCCAGAGAACATCATGGCTTCAGTTCCCTGAAGGCAAAGACACTGTCCCGTTCTGTCCTAATCATCCTCGTATTTCGTGGATCTCATACTGTTTAACAAAAGGTAGAGATAATCCTTGAACTCCTACCAGCTCTGGAACCAGAGAAATCAGTTGTAAAGTGGTAACTGGAGACAGTTTAACCTCAGACTTAACAGGGAGACTGTTGTCTTAAGGAAGGCCAGCTCCAGTCTGCCAGGTACCAACAAGGAGCAGAGCAGCAAAAACTCGTCTTCTCTGCCTCTGGCCTGCCCTCGGGACAGGGAGGCACAGAAACCGAGCTGGCCTCCTGTGGGCCAAGCTTCAAACTTAGCTCTGCAAGGAGTCAGAGGGAAACACTGGACTCTGACTTGTCCACCTCACTGTTTTGAGTCAGCAGAACTGGGTGTCCCAACCTGGTCTCAGCAGGCCAGGCGCTCATCAAACCCCCAAAGTCCTGGTGTTAATGGGGGCCAAGCGTCGTGGTCCCACCATGGCTTCCTCCCATGCATTCAAGAGATATTAAGTAACCAACTCACCAAGAGGTCCAGTTCTGGTGCCTATGAGAGAGAGATCAAGAAACCCTCTCCCCTTCTGGGTTAGAACTATCTTGAGCAAGCAGCTGGGTGATCATTTCATCAGTTCTTAGAATTCTTAAGAATGTTTACTTATTTTACATTACCCTTCTTGACTCCACTTGCTGAATTCCACCCCAGTTAGAACTCGGGATCCCACAGGGGCATCTCTTCCACTCACCCCAGCCACTCTGGTTGTGCGTGGCACTTTACACGCAGTTGTGAACTCAAGTCAAGATCCCAGCCAGCTGGCCCCAAGAGTAAGAAAGCCCCAGGGCCAGCCTACCAAGACCCAAAAGGCCCGAGCCTCTGCTACCCACAAGGGGTAACTGTGTCCTCAGAGAACAAAACATGGCTGCCAGTCAAGGTTCCAGAGGGGGCCTAAAGGAAGGAATTGTGCGGGACCCTCCCCAACACCTCCATTTTTGTCAGGAAACCATTACTAGTAGAATGACCCAAAGGTCTCAGACAGAGAAAAGGCTAGGGGAGCAAACCTAGGTCTGCTCAGAGCCTTCCTCCCTTCTCCAGAACCTAACACGATCTCCTGCCCACCACTCCATCCAGAACCCCCATTCCACCGCTCCGCCATTTTACTTTCTTCAAAGCACTTATTCACTACCTGAAATTCCCGTTTATTTCCTTACTGCCTGTTGTTCCCCTCACCCACACCCACACCCACACCCCCACCCACCAATGGGTCTTGGTTCCATGCGGGTAGGACAGCCACACAGCAGGCAGTGCCTGGCACTAAGGACCGCTCAGTTACAATTGCTGAATTCAATTCAACAAGTGAACCGTATCTGAGGGCCTTACTTTGTGCCAGGTGCCGGGCACTAGTGGGTGAAGGGATGGGGGGAGGGCACTCACTTGCTTTAGCCAAGGTTGGCGGAAAGGAGTTGGCCACGCGGGTGGGAGTAAGTCCAAGCAGGAGGTCCCCAACTAGGGACAGCTGGTACTCTTCCCCTACTAGTGCTCCCTGGCCTTCCCCGGCCCTCCCTTCCCACGGGCCCCGTCGCCCGCGCTCACCCGCTGCAGTTCGAGCTCGATTTCGCCAGCCTTGAGCACGATGGGTCCCCGCACCGCGTACTCCACCGCCTTCACCTGCGGGTTCATGGACTCCAGCGTAAGGATGCGCTCCCGCCGGCTCCGTTCGGGCCGCACCTTGAGCACCGCCGAGGCCTCGGCAGCCGCACTGCTCTGACTACGGCCCCAGGGGCCTGGGGGCCGGGGGCAGCAGCCCCGCCGAACTAGCGCCGCCGCCCGTTGCATCGCGCGCCCGCCCAGAGAAACCTTGGCACAAAAAGGGAAAGAGAACAAACACGTCGCGCACAGCCCAAGACGGGCACCCGTACCCCCGCCCCCAAGCCCAGCCAAAGGCTCTTTCAGCGAGACGAGCCAGCGGCTCCGGGGTCGAGTGCCCATCCCCCGGCAACTCGGACCCTGTACCACGCCACTGCAGAGCCAAAGCGCTGCACAACCAGGTTTTACAAAGACTGCGCTCAATGCATGCATGCAACGTGCCTGTCGCTCCCTGGCCACCCCTAGCCTTGTCGGTCTAGCGCGCGCGCCAGGAGCTGCTCCACGGCTCCCGAGCCCGCAGCTGCATCCTAGCGCCCGCGCCGCTTGGCCCCCTGCGCTCGCACGCCCACAGCCGGCGAGTCCACCCGGGGCCCGCCCGCTGGCTCCTGGGCCATGTAGTTTCCTAGTCTGTTTTCGGAGCAGGTGTGGCGAGCTGCCCAAACTACAAGTCCCATAGTGCCTCGCGCTGGCCTGATCGGGGGCGGGGCAGGAGGCGGGAGCGGTGGTCTGGCTCTGCTGCCGGCTGGGCGGGCTCTTTGTCTGGCAGAGGGGATGGAGAGCCCCGAGGGGGTCTGACTGGGAATGTCTTCTCAGCCTTCTGCGAATTTAGAGCTATATGTGGCTTCTCCCTGGAGGCGCACCCCGCATTCCCCGACACACACCCTCCCCCAACACCTGCAAGGACACAGGCTGAGAGATGGTGCAGTCCTTGCCCTAAGTTTCATCATCCACGCCCGACGGTGGCTGTGGCCACTCCACGGGGGCCGCACCACGTGGGTTGTTAGGAAGTCGGGGTAAGGAGTTTAGGACTTGGCTGCCACTCTTATCCCCTCTCAACGTCGGTTATCTTGTCGGCAAAACGGAGCTCACAGCGTCTAGGGATTGTAGTGACAGTACCAGCCGCTGATGTATACTAGGTGGTCAGGCTTTTCCTGACTGCTCCGTTTCAAACCCTACCCCACCACCTTTACCTCTTTTAATTTACTTTCTAGCATCAGAAATTACCTTTAGGCACTTTTTACTGGCTCTTGCGTTAACTTTTAAGCTTCTGGAGGGCAGGGGCAGTGTTTTTCTTGTTCATCATATTCACACCACCTCTATGTGTTCCCAGCACATAGTAAGCACTCAGTAAATGTTTGTTGAAGAGTGAATGCTCAGCGCAAGGTAGCTATTCTTTTGTGGAAAGGTATCTGCAGGCAAAGGCGTCCTGGCTCACCCAGAGCGAAGGCAAGAGTGGGAATGGAAGACACCTATTACAAGACACCAAAATAATAGAGGGTGTGGGAAAAGTCACCTCCTCTCTCTTGGCCTCAGATTCTCTAACTGCAAAATAAATTGGATTAAGTAAACTACACTGTCCCTCCTGAGCTTAGAAATTGTGTGTCTAAGGTGTTTTCAGGCAGATGAACAGTCCAGAGCTCCCTTATACCAACAAACACACACACACACACATTAAATTTCTGAAAGTAGGGGTCAGGAGGCACTTTAAAACACAGCAGTGTAGGGGAGAAGGTACTGAAAAATCTGGGTTTGAATAGATACAAATAGCCACTTACCACCTGACTGACTTTGAGCATGTTACTTAGCCTTTGTAAGCCTAGTTTCCCCATCTGTGAGAGAAAGGTCAATGAGGTAACTGTAAAAGCCAAGTGTTTGGAACACAGTGCTGTGGTTCGCTCTTGTTCATCTTTGTCAAGAAAATGCCACAGATTTGGATTAAATAAACTGATTACCAATAAAAGGGAAAGGTGGATGAGGAGAACAACAGAAAACAAAGATCTTGCTGAGTATTCCTGTTAGCAAACTGGCTTGGCCCACCCAGGGCCCTGGAAAGTAATTTGGGTTCCTCATCACGGGTTCCACCCCCAGCACCTGTATCTACACTAGCTCCTTCCCAGCCTCTGTCTCAGTGGATAGGCATTCAGTCTCCAGGAAAAAGATTCTCCCCCAGGGAGAAAACAAGTTAATGTTCCAAATACGTCCTTTGCCAACCTGTCATAACCGCATGAGAAGAAAGCTCCCTTGCTTCCTTGTGAACCACACTTTACAATTTGCAAAGCACTTTCTTCCCTAGTGTTGCATTTGAACCTGATAGACATCAATGAAGGAAAAAGGGCAGGCATTATCCCCACTTTGTGGATGAGGCTCAGAGAGAGTGTGACTTGTTTGGGGGCACAGTTAAGTGTTGAGCAGGAAGTGTGATTCCTGACCCAGTGCTGCAGCCCATACATGCAGGGACTGGGCTTGTGTGGCTCTCCAGGTTTGGAAATTTGAGCTACCCATTGCAGTGCACTGAGCCCTTCAAAGGCTTTTGAGTTTTAGTTATGGTGATGATGATGATGGTGGTAATAGTGTGAACTTTGCCTTTATTTTGCCTTCTAGATCAGATCAGGGTGGGGCAGGAGGCAGTCTCCTAAATATTAAAAATAAAACCTGATTGAAATGATCAAAAATGCCTCCCCTATAAGCTAGATGAGCGCTCCAAATACACGGCAAGCTCTCGATGACCCACACAGTTGGGAGAATCATATGTTTGCAAGACAGGGTACCAGTTTGTATTCCTTTCCTCAACAGGTTTTTACTGGGCACCTACCACGTGACAGGTCCTGGCTGAACTCTGGGTCTATAGTGAGTCTCACAGACCATCCTTTCCTGCACAGAACATAGACTTTCTTAAGGAAGGCAGACATTGATTAGATAACTACACACACAAAAGTGATTACATAGCATGATAGCTGCTGAGTTTTATGAACACTTATAGCCCAGAGGTCTGAGTGAAGGTTTCTGAGAGGAAGCGGGCCACGAGCTGGAGCTGCCTGGCAGCCTGGCAGGATGATAAGGGACAACAGTACTTGCAGGCGTGGTAGACACATGGATGTGCCCTCACCTGTCAAGGGAGAACTTGCCTTTAACCAAGGCGTGCAGTCAGTCGACAGCCTTGCACAGCACTTGCACAGAACCACCTTGCCTGAGGTCTCCGTCACACCCTAACTGGAGAAGCTCACGGGACTGCTGAACAGTATTTGCTTCAGGGCTTCCCCAGGAGGTTGGCTGAAGTTTCAGCAGGCCTACAATCATGGATTTTCTTTCTCTGCCTGACCCTGCTTCCTCCCACTTCCTCTTACAGGAGTGGACTCCTGATATCCATCTTGCACCTCACACTCCATCTTAGTGTCAGTGGTGAGGCAGATGGCATCCTGGGCCAGGGTTTGAGGAGCTACAAGAAGGCTGGGGTGACAACAGGTGAGACAGTGAGGGAGGGGCAGGGCTGGAAGACTGGGGTCAGAGGTGAGCCCCTGGTAGGACAGGCAGGCCAGGTCCCGAATGTAAGAATTTTGGTTCTCATCCTAAGTACAACTAGAACCCCATGGGAGGCTGAAAACAAGTTGGGGGGGGGGGTGACCTGATCACATTTATGTTTAAAATTCTGCTGTATGGAGGGTGAAGTGGAGTGGGTAATACAGGATGTAGGAGCACTAACTGTGGCACGAACAAGGTCCATTTTTGTCCAGGACTTGGGTGTGGGTGATGAGAAATGGACAGGCTCTTCTGCATCCCCAGAACCTCAAATAATACCTGGCACACAGAGGTTTCTCAGTGAATTTTTATTGGATAAATGAGGACCTTGATTCTGTGAGGTCCATGCTCTCAAGGTGTTTGCAGTCCAGTAGGAGATAGGCAGCACTTTGTCAGTGTGGTAAAGGCAGACCCCAAGAGTGCAGAGCGGCCAGTCCTTGGAGTCAGTAAGGGCCATACCACTCAGCTAGGAGGAGAAGAGACATTTGTAAATAACCACAGAGCAGGACAGAACGTGACAGGGTCCTCCAAAGAGAACAGATGGGCACTGTGGGGCTGCAGGAAGGGACTGATGACCTCTCAGAATGCCAAGTCATGCTGGGTCTGGGTGCTTGGATGACTCCAAGGTAACTATTCATCCTTTCCTCCCAAGGACTCTTAGGAAGCTGAGTAGGAGTTGGTGATCTCAGTAGTTAAATGCCTTAGCTAATGGTCTAGGGCAGTGTCTCTAAAGTGATTCCCTGAGTGTTTGCTTAAAATGCAGATTCCAGAGCATTGGTCCAGACTTGCTTGTCCTGAAACTCCAAGGCTAGTTTTGCCCAGGGATTTTCCTTTAAATCAGGATTCTGATGTACACTAAAATTTAACCATGGGTGTAGGGCAAGGCTAGGCACTATCATAGTGGGAAGAGCCCAGATCAGGTAGTTTTGAATTCTGGTTCCAAATTTGTCACTAACTAGATGTATGACCTTGACCAGTGCTATCCCTTCTTGGGCCTTAACCTCCTCTTCTGCAGGACCACCTGCATTTCTACCTGATTTCTGAGTTACCGGCTCTTCGGAGAGCTTGAGGACAGTCCAGTCTCCCCTTCCAGTGCTGCTGACTCTCCCAGTCACAGCTGCAGTTTCTGCTCACTGGGCCTTGGTTTCCTCACCGGTCAGTGAGGTGACAACAGTAGCTACCTCAGAGGGTTGCTGAAAGGATTAAAATTATATTTTAAAAATTTATTTTCTTTAGGGACATTTGGGTAGATTAGAAAGTCTGAAAGGAGGAGGAGGGTACAGCTCAGTGGTAGAGCACATGCTTAGCATGCACAAGTTCCTGGGTTCAATCCCCAGCACCTCCATTAAATAAATAAATAAACAAACCGAATTACCTTCCCTGCCCCCCCAAAAAGAGAAAGTCTGAAAAGATTAACACTCCATTGTTAACAGTGATTATCTTTGAGTGGTGGGATTACTGATGACTAATTTTTCTTTTCGTTTAATATATTATCACTATTTTTAAAAAAATGGTAAAACAAAAATAATGATAAAAAATAAAAATAAAATTTAAAACTATAGATAGAGAATTACCATATGATCCAGCAATTCCTTTTCTGGCTATATACACAAAGGAATTGAAAGCAGGAAGGGGCTGGAACAGATATTTGTACACCCATATTCATAGCAACATTATTCACAACAGTCAAAAGGTGGAAACAGTCCAAATGTCCACCAACAGATGAATGGATATACAAAATATGGATAAACAAAATATAATAGACTTATTCAGCCTTTTAGAAGAAGGAAATTCTGACACACACTACTACATTGATGAAACTTAAAGACATTATTCTACGTCAAAAGGACAAAGACATATTATATAGGCAACAAAAGGACAAATATTGTGCAATTCTGTGTATAAAACAGGTACCTAGAATAGGCAAATTTATAGAGAGAAACTGGAATAGACTACCAAGGCTCTGCGTGAAAGGTGGAATGGGGGAGTTACTGTTTAAGAGGGACAGAGTTTCAGTTTGGGAGGATGAGAAAGTTGTAGGGATGGATGGTGGTGGCGGTGGTTGCACAGCAGTGGAAATGTACTTAATGCCACTGAATTGTACACTTAAAAATGCTCAAAATGGTAAATTTTATATTACATATATTTCTCCATAAAAAATTTAATGAACAAGGATTTCCTGTGTAATGCAAGAACATTTAAAAAGGAAAACAGGAGGGAGAGTATAGCTCAAGTGGTAGAGCACATGCTTAGCATGCACAAGGTCCTGGGTTCAATCCCCAGTACCTCCTCTAAAAATCAATAAACCTCATTACCACCCCCTCACCAAAATAAAAATAATTAAAATACAATGATAAACAAAAAGGAAAACAGTGTAAATCTAAGAATGCTTATCCCCTGTTTCAGAGATGGCTAACTGAGCTGTTTCTGGCATGTGAGGAGGGGCATTTGCTTGGGTCTCTCTCTCTCTTTCTCTACCACATACCAATCAGTTCCCATTCTTGCTCCTCCTGTTTTCCTTTTAAACAAGGGTCTCTCTCTTTTTTTTTTTTTTTTTAATGTCAGGCTTGAGTTTTTAATGGGAAAGTTAGGGGGTTTCATTGAGATCCCACCAGCTCTGAGTCTCTTACACGCAAATGATTGCCTCTCTAACAAGCAAATATTAGTTGAGGTGACCTAATAGCCAGGACATATGCCTTGGTAAGCTTTCAAAATGACGTGCAAAGTGGGTTAAAGATAAACTTGTGATACAAAGCCAAGCTGGACATAGGCAGGCAACTGGCACATTTGACATAAGTTTAATTTGTGAAGATTGACACTGAATAAAGACATTCACAAAAGCAGTATTTGCAGTTCAATAGTGCATCAATAACATTTCAAAACAGAGGCAGACACATTGTGGTCTTTGCAGCTGACTCAACAAAATCCAGGTATTGGAGAACAAGGAGAGGAAAGGGTAGACGGGTGAAAGAGAAAGAACAATTGTGTTTGCTTCAGGAGTGAATTCAACCTTCTTTCAGAGTGTGTTTGTTTTTCCACATTCCTTGCTTTCTTGCTTGCTGGTCTTGCAGACTCTTTGACTTAACTTCTTGCATGGAGGACACTCGCAAAAGATTTCAGAAACAATCCAAGGAACTAATTATCTTTATTATTAACTTCTTAGCAAACTCAGTGACTTCAGCTATTCAGTGCCTCCAAACAGATAAAAATATTAAGCAATGGCTCAAATCAATACTTCCAACTGGGGTTTACTCTGAGTTTTGCCAGATATTTTCTTCATGAAGCCACAGAATCTTTCACCTAGAGAAGCTTGCAAAATAGTTTCAGGACCCAGAAGCTTAAGAGAAAAACATATTTATGCAATACCATAAACCCTTGTCCTTAGCTGTTCTCATTTATGCCTTTATTTTTTGGGTTCTAGATCTTAAAAGGATCTGTTTCCTATTTTATGCCTGGGGATACGGGCACAGATTATATTTAGCACCAGTGTGGTGTGGCACGAAGCTTTCTTTATTAGTAATAACATGATTAAAGTTATAGCTAATCATTATGAGGCATTTTAATGTGTCAGGTATTAGGCTAAGTGCTTTACTGCATCACTTCATACAAGACTCAGAACAACCCTATGACATACTGACTGCTATGATCCCCATTACACAGATAGGAAAATGGATGTTCAGAGAGATTGGGCAACTTGTCAAGATCACACAGCTCATAAGTAGCAGAGCTGAGACTTGAACTTAGGACCTTAAAGGTTAAAGGCTCAGGCGAAGCGGCTCGGAAGGGATAAATTGGGAGTTCGAGATTTGCAGATACACACTACTATATATAAAATAGATAAACAACAAGTTCTTACTGTATAGCACAGGGAACTCTATTCAATATGTTGTAGTAACTTACGGTGAAAAAGAATATGGAAGCGAATATATGTATGTTCATGTATAACTGAAGCATTATGTTGTACACCAGAATTGACACAACATTGTAAACTGACTAGACTTCAATAAAAATATCTATATACCGAGAAAAAAAAAAGGTTAAAGTCCCACAAGACTGCCCCACTCCTGTTACCAGCCACATGTGGAGTCCCCAGGCTACCTGCCCTTCTGCTCAGGTAACTGCAAACTCGAGGGACCCTACAATCCCTCACTCAAATTCAGTACTCCCCTAGAATGACAGAATTCAGTTATCAAAACTCTACTTACGATTACAATTTTATTATAAAGGCTACAACTCAGGAGTAGCCAAATGGAAGGGATGCACAGGGCAGGTTGAGAGGCAAGCAGTGGCATAAGCAGTGGAGGAGGGCGTGCTGTCCTTCCAGCACGTGGATGTGTTTGTTACCTGCCCAAACTTGGGTCTGCTGGCCCACGCTTAGCAAAGCTAACCTACTGACACACTGGGTTGTGGTGAAGGAAAACACAGTGTCTGCTGCAGGGCGCCAAAGCAAGGGAGTGGAGAGTCAAGACTCAGATTCACTCCAACTTGGTCTTGGGTTGGGATTTTTTTTTTTTAAGAGGAAGAACCGAGAAGCTGGGATTAATCATCTTGTGACATTTCTTTTTTTTTTTAATTGAAGTATAGTCAGTTTACAATGTTGTGTCAATTTCTGGTGTACAGCACAATATTTCAGTCATATATGAACGTACATATATTTGTTTCCATATTCTTTTTCACCATAAGCTACTACAAGATATTGAATATAGTTCCCTATGGGGGAGGGTATAGCTCAGTGGTAGGGCACTTGCTTAGCATGCATGAGGTCCTGGGTTCAATCCCCAGTACTACCATTAAAAAAAAAAAAATCTAATTACTCCCCCTCCTGAAAGAAAAATGAATATAGTTCCCTGTGCTATACAGTATAAACTTGTTTATCTATTTTATATATACCAGTCAGTGTCTGCAAATCTCAAACTCCCAATTTATCCCTTCCCACCCCCTTCCCCTGGTAACCACAAGTTTGTTTTCTATGTCTGTGAGTCTGTTTCTGTTTTATTTAGAAGTTCAGTTGTCTTTTTTTTTTTTTTTTTTTTTTTTGATGGTGGTTTCAGGAGTCAGGATGTCTCTGGTTACAATTCTCTGGTCCATGGCTGGGAGGCTTATCTTGCCCTGGAGAAACAACCTGAGCTTCCAGGTTAATGATGCTATTTCACGAGGTTATCTTCACAATGTTATCGACAACAGCAACTTTAGTTATCTGACTCTTGTTGATTAGTGTTCAGTTAGCACAGGATTGAGGTCACAGGGGTCAAGAAAGTGAATAAAGTTTTGGATAGAGAGAGTGAGTAATCATAAACTCGGTAAGGGAACTCAGTTTTAGGGGGACTTGGTTTGGTGTTCACCAACCCATAAGCTCCCCAAGGCTACTTATACATGGAATCTAAAAAGAAAAAATACACATTTTATTTATGAACCAGAAATAGACTCACGGACATAGAAAAAAGACTGTGGTTACCAGGGGCAAAAGGGGATGGGGCGAGGGATAGATTAGGAGTTTGGGATTAACAGATACACATTTTATATATAAAATAAACAACAAGGACCTAACGTATAGCACAGGGAACTGTATTCAATTTCTTGTAATGAGCTGTAATGTAAAAGAATCTGAAAAAATATATGTGTATGTATATATCTATAACTGAATTGCTTTGCTATACTCATGAAACTAACATTGTAAATTGATTACACTTCAATAAAAAACAAGAAAAAAGTTTTTGATGAAGGCTTCTTTCCATAGGCATGACACAACTCATCACACCATTGACCATTGATGACTGAACGCAATCTCCAGACTCATTCACCTCCCTGGAGTTTGGCAAGTGGGGCTGAAATTTCTAACCCCTCTAATCAAGTGTTAGACTCACCTCCAGCCACCTTGTTAGCATACACTCTGATTCCCAATTCTCCCATATACACAGCAGCTTTTAAGTGTTTTAATTTCCCTGAGACTCTTACTCCTGCTTTTAAAAGGGATCTTAGCTGGTCTATTGTATTCCTTAATAAGTAATCTTTTGCCCCAGGTGGCTGGGGGTCTGTAGCCCCTGTGGCTTTTACAAGCTGTGTCCACTGCTTCCCATAGCTTTTCCCAGCCTGAGACCTGAGCAGTACTATGTTTGGCCATCTGAGCTCCAAGTTAGGTGACAGGGACCAATCAGACAACTCCCACACAGGTTAAAATGTTGAAAATTAGGTCCATTCTGCTTTTTCTGTCTCGTGGAAGAAAACTGGGGACTGGATCACTTCTTCCCCTAGCCCACTGTACGCCACGCTGAGCAGGAGGTGGGGCAAGAGCAAGTAAAACCACCTCAAAACTTCATTCCATTTTGAATGTGGCTTTTACTTAATTGGCAATTTGCTTGGTTGCTGTAGGTCTTGCATTTGTAGAGCTCCTATTAAGTTAGTTTAGCCAATTTCTAGTTGTTTATGTAATGTTTCCAAGGGGAGAATGAGGACCTAGAGCTTTCTAGTCCACATCTAGCTGATGTTACTCTAAACATCATTTTGTAACCCAAAGATTGATTTATTTTAAAATAATTTTTACAGAGCAACTACATTATAAATAATATAAACCTTCACAAATTAAGAGATTAAACATTTTCTTTAAATGTACATACTGTCACTCAAAAATTGCACATTCTAGGATGTCAGTAATTATACCCTCCTTAAAGAAAACTGCACACAGACTATTTCGTCATAAAATCTTTGTTGCCAATTCAGCCATTGAACTGCCCACAGCTTCTAAAATGTTCTTACTCACAGCACAGGAAAGATGACTGATTTTGAAAATGGAGAGAAGCAAAAACAAGGAAAGCTCTGACATGGACACTGGGTGGCCTACAAAACCGGGAGGCTAACAGGCTCTTTACCAGCGCATGTCTGTAGGGCAGAATTGCTCTGTCCAACTAAAGAAGTGCAAAATAAAGAACAGCTCCTACACTTTCAAATGTTGGGGATAAGCATCTTTTTATTTTTTTTTTAACTTGCTCTGGGTTTTTGTTTGTTTGTTTGTGAGAGGAGATAATTAGGTTCATTTATTTATTTAAATGGAGGTGCTGGGGATTGAACCTAGCACCTTGTGCATGCTAAGCATACGCTCTACCACTAAGCTATTTCTCTCCCAGCATTTTTTAGTAATGTGTGACCATAGCAAATTCTCTTTGGTGTCCACCAGGTAGGTGAAGTGGGACCAACCAGGGTCTAGTAAAAACATCAGGAAGCTGGTACCTCTATTTCCTCCATGCTGAGAGAAGGCCAGAATGTCGGAGCCAAAAGGGTCCTGCAGTTATCCAGTCCCAGCCTCCGCCACCACCCCTCTACGAAGATAGGGGCCAATACTGCTGCTTACACCATCAGCCAACTAGGATCTGAGATGAAGTGTTTCTCTCTCCCTTCCCAAGAATAAAATTAACTGTTCATATTGAGAGTAGTTTTACAGTTTGCTAACTTCCTTCCCTTTTGTCCTGTCAATTTTCTAACCACCTTGAGTGGTGGAGGCTACTAACCAGTCGTACAGATGAGCAAACTGGGAATGAAAGAGCTTAAAATTTCTCTGGAACACACAGGTTTTCTAATGGCAGAGTCAGAACTTCCAAGTGGAAACCTATGTCTGTGCCATGATGTGATAGGCTGTCATTCTGTCTGTGGCGGAAGTGACATGTTCAGTGTGGAGTCACCTCCTCTGACTCCATGGACAAAGGGCATGCTGCCTTCTCCTGAAGATAAAGGGTGAGGGACTGGGGAAGCCAGATCCCAGGACAGGGAAGGAGTCCAGAACTTTCAGGATGATTTCTGATGTTCTTCACAGAGGGCAAGAAAGTCTCTAGGCAATTCCATTATTTCAGGGTCACTTTAATTAAGGGGGAAAGAAAGCCAAAACAAAACACAACAATTGTGGTATCCTTTTATTTACATATATATTTAGTAAACTTTTTTACATAAAAATTTTCAAGGGGGAAAGGTATAGCTCAGTGGTAGAGTATGTGCTTAACATGCACAGGGTCCTGGGTGCAGTTCCTAGTGCCTTCCTGTAAAAAAAAAAAATTATTACCACCCCTCCTCCAAAAAAAATTTTTTTTTTAAATTTTCAAGTTCACAGAAAAGTAGGGAACCCATATACCACCAACTAGACTCAACAACTGTTAACATTTTTGCCATATTTGATTAATTTACATATAATGTACTTCATCAAATTGAAGATGCCATTGATTATAAGACATTCCATTATTTTATAAAACGATAAAAAGAAGAAAACACTGCCATTTAATTGTTAAGACACCACCAATTTCTAAGCTACATTCCAATTTCAGGGATATTAAAATGTGAAAAAAATGTGTGACTAAAGAGTATGCACTATATAATTCTATTATATGAAGTTCTAGATCAGATAAAACTAATATATAGTGAAAGAGATCATCAGCACAGTGGTTCCCTCCATGTAGGGCAGGAGAGGGGATTTACTGGGAAGAGCCAGGGAAACTTTCCTGGCGGAAATATTCTGTATTTTGATACAGTAATGTCATTTATCAAAACTCATTTAACTGTTAACACTTAAGATCTTTATATACTACATAATATATTTTATACCTCAATTAAAAATTATGGTAACAAAATGTGACTTGTAATCGATTTTTTTTTTTTTTTTTGCTACAGCATTTTAAAGTAAAATACAGTATGGGGGAGTGTATAGCTTAATGGTAGAGAGCATACCTAGCATGCACAAGGTCCTGGGTTCAATCCCCAGTATCTCTATCAAAAAAGTAAATAAGTAAACCTAATTACCTCTTCTTGCAAAATAAATAAATAAATAAATAAATAAATAAATAAATAAATAAATAAATAAATAAATAAAGTTAAAGTAAATTCTTCAACATGCATCTCCAAAAAATAAGAACATTCTACTACAATACCATTATACCATACCTAGAAGTTCAACAATAGTTCCCTAACATCATTATTAGTCCATATTCAAATCTAAGTATAATTGTCTATTTGATTTTATTTTTGTTGCTTTTAAACATTATAAAATAAAACATATTTACAGAAAAACCAAACATGCATATAGGTTAGTGAATTATTGTAGAGTGAACACCCATAACCACCACTCAGGAAAAGAGAGAGGACTTTGCTGACCACCTCAGAAGCCACCTATATACCTCATCTCAATTACAAACACCCTCTTTTCAAAGTGACCAAAATTCTAAACAAGATGCCCAGAGTTTCTGCAGTTGATGACAAGTTGTTTGTCTGTCCTTTTATCCAGTTGCATACTCAGTTCAGTTGAATACAAAATCTTTGGCTCACATTTTCTCTCCTTGATATCTTAAAAAAAATTTTTTTCATTCCAGTTTTATTGAGATGTAATTGACATTTGCATTGTATACTTTTTTGCGGGGGGGGGGATAGGTAATTAGGTTGTATTCATTATTTATTCAAATGGAGGTACTGGGGATTGAACCCAGGACCTTGTGCTTTCTTGGCATGTGCCCTACCCCTGAGCTATACCCTTGCCTCCTTTTTGATATCTTATATATGTGACTCCATCTTCTTCATAAGGCATTGGTGTTGAAAGTTTAATGACAATCTAACTTTCTACCCATCGTAATTCACTTGGCCTTTTTACCTTGACACAAAAAAGGACCAATTCTTTTTCTTTAAAGTCTAGAATACATCTTGGTGTTGGTCGTTCTGGGTCAATATTTTCAGGTATAGCTATGCCTTTTCAATATGTAGTTTCAGATATTTATTTCAAGAAAGCTTTCTTGAAATATAATTTTTAGTGGTTGTCATATTGTTCCCTTGGTTTGATTTTCTTTTAGTTACTATGATTATAATATGTTGTATCTTGTTTACATGGCTTCAAATTTGTCACTTTCTCTTGAATCCTTTTTCTTCATTCTTTATTTTAAACTTAAAAATTGTTTTTCACCTTTTATTTCTCATAGGGCAATATTTGTATTGTGTATTCACTCTTGTTTTCTTTTTGATTTAGTTTCATTTCAGAAATAACTTTTATTTAGTCCTAATTTTTCCTGAGTTTTATCACTTAATTGCCATAATTTTCTAGATCTGATTTACTTTAATCTCTGATATCTTGTACCTTTTGAAACTAGAGATCCCTTGTACTTATCTGATACTGGAGCAGGTAAATCCCTTGTCACTTTAATTGCTTTGCTCCGATTTGAAGGCTCATTCTGCCTTCCTGTGAACACCATTTTGCGGGCCATCAGATGTCCTGTTTCTTCCCTCTGCTTTCTCCTGCATAAATGTGGATATCATGCAGATCTTATAGTTATGATGGTGGTTGTCCTCCCTTTCTTGTATTTTGGAGTTTTGAGGGGGATACCTTATCACCTGGCCTTGTAGATGTTGTCCCTAGTTTTTGGCTTTATCATCTAGCTGCTCTGCTTTTTTCTTTTTCTTTTTTGATAGAGAGAAGATTCAGGGAGATTAAAAAACTATGCTACTGCTGTGTCTTTCCAGAACTGTTAGGGAGGGAAAAAGAGTCAAGAGAGCCCAGGAAGGGAATTATTATATTTGCTTTTATGGCCAGACCAGGACCAAGTGCCATGTACCTGAACCAGTTAGACGTGAACAGAAGGTGTTTCCCAGAAAACAAGCCATCATATTTTAAACTTCTGAACCAAAGAAGGAGAAAAACAACAGATGTTCATTACAGTTTTAACAAGATGTTTTATTTGAGGGGTTCCATTGTTTTAAAAAAAAAGTGTGATGACACTCATCTAAGATAATGCAATTACATGACTTTTCCTTTAGCCCTATCTACTTCAAAGTTAATTTTTATTTGTTTACAAATAATTTACAAATACATTCCTTTATAAGAGATCAACACATAAATAAGACTAAAGTCCTCTTTGGCCACTCCTTGGCAATCCAGGTGTCCTGGCTATTTTTTGATGCCTGGTTGACTTTGCCCTGTCTTCCATGGGCATCTGGTCCTTGACCCTCTGCCTTGCTGAGAGAGCATTTAAAGTCATTTTAACATTAACCAGAGTTAAATGTAATTATAAGAGTGAATCCATTAGCAGCCATTTTGGAGGATTATCTGAGGTGCGGTTGTCTTCCACTTGTACAATAAATGGTAAAACTTGAGAACGGTTGCGAATTTTAGGAACTTGGCCCTTTCTCTATTCTTAAGCATGATCAGGACCTTGAGTCATAGTTTTATTTCCGATCAGCAAGCCTACTGTTCCATCATAGCATTGTAACTAAGGGGACTTTTGGCCCAGCTTTCACAAGGTTTGTTGAGGTTGTTTTGATTAGGCTGCATTATGATTCAAATTGCAGAAAACCCTACCCATATCGGCCTTATAAAAAGGGATCTACTGAATCATGGGACCAAACAATGTGGAGGTATCTGGCACTTCAAGAGTTGCTGGATTCAGGGCTCATGTCAGGTCGTGAAACTATACTATGCCCAACTCCAGGGGGCCCTGTTATATTGTGTGGCGTGAGCCCAACACTATGTATTCTTGGCAATGCCCCTGGAGTTCTGTGTTGTGGGTCCCTCTCATTGCTCTGCTTTCTCTGTTCATTGACTCCCCCTTGGCGGCCTCCCTTTACAGCAGTAAAAGAGCTGTGGTAGCTCCTCTCCCCACCTCTGCCCATCCCCAAAGTCAGAAAAGAAGAGAGGGCTCCTTTCTCCCAGAAGCCCCAGGAAAAGTCCCGTCATGACTTTGATGGGGTCACAGGCCCAGCTCTGAGTCAATCACCAAAGCTGAGAACATGGATGATTGGCTCGTACCTGGTCAAAGTTAGCTGCTTCTTCAGAACCTCCTGGATGAAGAGGGGAGGAGGAGGGAATCAGGCATGGTGAATATAGTGGGGCTGGGACAATGGACAGCTCAGCCCGGCTTCGATGGCACCCTCCCTTATGAGGCATCATATCGTAGTGGTAGAGAATGTGGGCTACAGAACCAAAGATTTTGGTTCCAATATTGGCTTCACCCTTTAAGGGCTGTATGACCTTGGGCAAGTTAATAAACCTCTTTGGTCTCAGCTTCCTTATCTGAAAAATGAGAGATGACAACACATCCCCCATAAGACTGCTGTGACATAAAATTGATTAAATATGCATATAACACTTTGAACAGTGACTGGTGTTGGACAAGATCTAGAGAAGTCTTTGCTATTATTGAGAGAGAGTTAATGATCCGGAGGGAAAAGTAGGGAAAATGCTCTGTACAGCGAGTGGTGAAAAAAGGGTATGGTTCCTTTGGCCTAAGGCTGTGAGATACAGTGACTGGAAGAGACCCCTTTCATCTTAGTACGGAATGAAGAGCTTCCAGATTCCATTCATTTGCTGGGGGGAGGTGGTTCACAGAGGAGATCTGGGGGCGAGGGCATAGCAGTTGAATGCCATCAATGACAACTCATTGTGAGACCTGGTTTACAAACATTGTTCTAGAACTTTAGGTTTTGATTCATGATTTTGCTGCCAGCCTAAGGAGCAGCAACTGCTTCAATTTGTGACACAACACACTGATTTCTAAACCATTTATAACTCTCTTGTACAGTTAACACAAGCATCCCACAAGGGATTTGCAATGAGAGGGGAAACTGGGGACTGCAATTGAACTTTCTCTATAATGAAGTCCTTTTGAATAGTGCTTCCTTCATAAATCCCAGGTCTCAAACATGGTCATTAAGAGAAGCCTGAAAGACAAAAGAGGCTTGTGTTCCAGGCCTTCTTTTCAAGCCCTAAACGTTGAATTCTCTGTGCCTGTTTCTTGGCCTGGCACGTGATTTCCCCTCTGTGACAATCCCAGATCCTGGCAGCAAATGGCATGTGAAGCGGGGCACATTTTTATTCTACGCAGATAGGGTTATATAAATCTTCTTGTTTTATAGTAATTTCTTTTGCCTTTTATTTCTTTTCTGTGCCTTTAGGAGTCTGCTTGGATTCTTAATGGGCCATACCCCAGGTTGGCTTTCTTTTCTGTTTTAAGCAAAACATATAGAATCCAATGACTTTCATCCAGGCATTCACACATGTGGCAGTTGCCTTGCCAGGTGCTGATATAATCAGAAAGCTTTTTTGTATCCTTTTAAGCTAATTTTTTTATCCAAAAAATTATTTTTCTTCCTTTCTTCCTTTCTTTCTTTCTTTCTTCCTTCCTTCCTTCCTTCCTTCCTTCCTTCCTTCCTTCCTTCCTTCCTTCCTTCCTTCCTTCTTTCTTTCTTTTAAGGCATTGGTTTTGCTAAAAGGCATAGTTCCTATATGATTTTCCCCTGTCCTGGTGGGTTAATCCAATGAGACAGACTGTATCAGGCTATATTTCCTTGTTTTCCAAGGTACTTCTTTTTGGGGTGGGGGAGGTAATTAGGTTTATTTCTTCTTTTTTTTGGAGTTGTTAAATCTTTTTTTTTTTTAATTGAGGTATAGTCAGTTTACAATGCTGTGTCAATTTCTGGTGTACAGCACAATTCTTCAGTCATACATATATTAATTTTCATATTCTTTTTCACTGTAAACTACAAGATATTGAATATATTTCTCTGTGATAGACAGTATAAACTTGTTTATCTATTTTATATATACCAGTCAGTATCTGCAAATCTCAAACTCCCAGTTTATCCCTTCCCACCCCCCCTCTCCTCCTTATTTTTTTTTAAAATAGAGTTTCCTGGGATTGAACCCAGGTCCTTATGCATGCTAAGCACTGCACTCTACCACTGAGCTATATAACCTCCCCCTGCTTCTGAGGGCACCTTCTTCCCTCCTTCATTTGCTTATTCCTTCTATTTTTCTAAAGTGAGGCCAACATCATGGCTCTTCAGGGAAACTTCCTGGACCCCTCTGATTTAGACATTCCTCCTCCAGCTCCCCCTGAGTCCACCATTCTTGGAGAAAGCACTGCAGTTGGACTGTGAACACTGCTTTACTTGTCTGTCTCCCTCACTAAGGTAGAAGCCAGGCAGGGACCCTGTCTGATTGGACCTACTGTCCCTGGGGTCTAACAGATAAGTATCAAATGAATGAATGATCACATGTTTGCTAAGTACCTACCATGTGTCAGTCACTGCGTTAGGCTCTGGGGACACCACAGTCTTGTCTCTTTGAAGATTATAATCTAGAGGAAAGATACACACCGGGTTAATAATCACTTATGTCACTACATAATCTTGGACTGTTCAATGCTTTGAAAGAAAAGCACAGGATGTTAGGAGACTGTGGGGTAGGAGTCCTTGAATAAGCAGGACTTTTACCTCGGTAGGAATGGAGAGGGAGAGCTGGCAGTGCTATCAGGAGGGAGCCCCTGGGTTCACTGGGTGAGTCAATAGATAAGTGAGTGAGCAGAAGAGGAAAGTGTCAGTGCAGCTGCCTGGTCACCGTGGGCATCTGCTGACTCGGCTTATCACTGTGTCTCTTCTTCAGGTGATAATAACTTGATTTTTTTTTTTTTCATCCTTGGGAATTCAAACCTTCCTTGTTCTCTTCCTGACCTATGCTTCTTTCTAGCAATGGGCATTTGACCTAATCAAATTAGGTATGTCATCTCCCAGAACTCCTCCCATGTGATTAGTCTAGGGATCCTGAAAGAACTATGAAGAAAAACATTTCTTTCTTTCAGCACTTGGGCGTTTGTGCTCAAGAGAGAAGGAAGAGGTGGATGGAGGCAGATAGATTACTGACAATTTTCTTTCAGCAGCTGGATCCAGACATGCCTGAAACACATGTGGATATAGTTGTGTCTAAATTCCCCTATACATGGCTCTTAAGGCTACTGACTAAACAATTCTTCCATCTTTTTACTTGGCTTAAGCTCATTTTTCACAGGGCTTCAGTTACTTGTAACTTAAAGTGTCTCTATTAATACAATGATTTTAACTAATGTCACTCATTTGCTAAATCCAAGGGGGTTGGGGGAGGCCAGCTAAAGCAATTGTGGAGGTCCTTTAGCCAGGGGGAGGGGCAGCCCAAACACACCAGTATTTCCTGCACCAGGAGGGGTTCCCCCTAAGCGTCTATATTCTACAGCCTCTTCCCCAGAGACCTAGACCCTTGGGTCTGCATCGGTGTTTGAGTGTCTAGCAACAGATGTACTGAGAGAGAGCCTGTAGAAGCAGATAATAATAGGAACCTTCCCAGGCCCTGGCAGGGCAGGGAGGCCCAGGTACCCAAGGTGCTGGAAAACCACAAGCTTCTTCTACATTGAAGGAATGTGCAACAACCCTGATTTAGGAGTGGAGAGCTGGCAGGCAAACTAGCTTTTGCTGGACTGTGAATAATGAATCTGCAGGGTCAGGCAAGCGGGAACTGTTGATGGCGTCTACGAGCAGCAGCACTGGTGGGCATGACTGCCATCTAGCGCCAAATGCCACTTTCTGCAAGTTGTTTACTGGCTGTTTCCAACTGGAGGGCCTTTTGAGGGGTAAATGGAGGTAGGAGGTCATTCATTCATTACCTCTGCCTTCCCATCAGGAAGCCTCAAAATCAGACTTTCGACATCATCTCTAATTTAGCTTATTACACATACAGTCCCAGAGCCAAACTGACTGGATGAGATAAAAGGGCAATCATTCCATAACGTTAAACTTGTCTCATTCCAAGTCTCTAGGGCACTATGAATTTTATATGTTAAGAAACACATAATATTTTTAAAAGCCTATATTTATGATTCAGGGTTCTGGCAGGAAATAGGTAGCATCCTCCCAAGGGGTGACTGGGGAAGAGTTTAATGAATGGGCTACCCACAAAGGAGTGGAAAGGGGTCCAGGGAAAACAATCAAGGATCAGGGAGGGACTCTAGAGTTAGTGATAATAGGAAGCACTTACCACCCATAGACCTAATGAAGCAAGAACAGGGAGAGGACCCAGTGGGACTGTTCCATAGGAGAGAGAGAGAGCCATTTGATGGGTGCTGTGGCCCCAGCTGCTGGTTATTGGTTAGGTGCTTAAAAAGCACACCTGCGGACGATTCCTTTGTAAGTGATTCATTAAGGAAGTGTGCCGTGGCGGATGGGAAGTGGAGGGGGAGAAGCCGGGCAGAGAAGGTGAGATCTCAGGCAGAGTCTGGTGGAGGGTGGCTTTAAGCCTGAGCCCACAGAGGAACTCTGGAGAGTAGGTTATGTCTCAGAAGTTCTGCCTGGAGGCAAGGAAGCTTGGCATTGAGACTCTTGACCCGCCAGTCACTGGACAGGTTTGGGGGAGAAGAGGGAGTTGGAGAGTAAACTGGACCCTGGCCCTTCTGAATGTTCAGTGGGGTTCACCCTCTGGGGCTCTGAGAGCACTACCTGCGCACGGCCAGAAGCACTGGCTGTTAGAAGAGCATACTGAAAATCAGTCCAAAGGGGTCCAAAGGGATCTGGGTGAGTAAGAACATCTGCTTCAAGTGGGGATGGAAGCCAGTGAGAACTGATGGTTCAGCTGACTCCTGAAGGAGGTAGACACTGAGATGGAGTTTAGGGTACAAGAGGTTTATTTAGGGGAGAGGGTAACACGTGTGAAAGATAAAGGGGAGCTGCAGAACACAATCAGATCCGATGTTCTCAGCCTACCCCATGGGAGCTCTGCAGCAAAGACTGCCCACCCAGAGGAGTCACGCATTGGGCAGAAGTCACCAGGCCCTAGTACCCCTCTCCATGTCCAGTTATTGGCTGGTAGTTGATCAGGAAGGACATGGATCCTGAAGGTGGTATAACTGGAGGCTGCCAGCTAAAGGTGCTCCTTGGAGCTGAATGGCAAGTTCTTTTAGAAGGGAGATCCAAATGGAGCACGCCCACAGCTGCCACACTTAATGAAATGTAGCACCTTTGGTTGTCTTAGCCATCTCCCCAACACCAGGAAGAACTTGCCTGAAGAGGGTACAGAAACAGGAGGCAGAGAGAGAAATGTAGCCTAATGGTGCACATGAGTACATTGATCCAGCTGTGCCTGAAGCCCATCATATACTTGGCTTTTTTGGTTACGTGAGTCAATAAATACTCTTGTTGCTTATGCCATTTTGAGTTTGGGTTTTCCATTTCAGCAAAAGAAATATTCTTTTTTATCTTTCTTTTTCTTTTTTTAATTGAAGTATAGTCAGCTTACAATGTTGTAACAATTTCTGGTGCACAGCATGTTTCAGTTATATACACGCATACATACATTCCTTTTCATAATCTTTTCTATTATAGGCTATTACAAGATATTGAATACAGTTCCTTGTACTATACATAAATTTATAAATTTATTGTTTAAAAAGAAATATCCTTAATATAGTCTCTGCACTTAAATGTAAAATGTGACTCAGGGTTTGAGAAGGAAGAAGGACAATAAACATAAAGTGCAGGCACAGAGCAGTTGCCCAATAAATAGTATTAATACTATGGGAGGAGAAAGCAAAGGAAGCAAAGTAAGGCGTGGGTCATGCCTGGAGGCCCCTCTTGTCCAGGGAAGGCCAGTGGGCTGAGTTTAGAGCTCACTGAAGGCTGGTGCCTGTCTTGGACTGTCCAGAGATACACAGCTGTAAAGGAGGGCTGGCCCCCTTGAGTCACTTGGAGCCTGTGGCTTTTCTGCAATGAATGCTCCCTGACCCAGTGTGTTATTAGCCTCGCAGGAGGAAGAAAAAGTTGTCTTTCTGGCCAAAGAGGAGGATTCTTACCCTATTTCTCTTTACATGGACAGTTCTTTGCATTTATTTCTGTTGTTGTTGTTGTTGTTGGTAGACTCTTTATTTGTGGAAATATGTAAAGTTCATAACAAAATAAAAAGAATACACAGGAAATGACCACATTTGCAGCACTGTGATGATGCCAAAGCTTTTGAGGGGAAAAAAAAAACAAGAATGAGCAAAGACCTCTAATTTATAACTCAGGAATTATTTTTGGTTTTCTGAAAGGAATGGGGAATTTTATATTTTAAGGATCTGCTGAGCTTCCCACTGTTCCTGGTCTCTCCCATCAAAAATGTAAAAGCTTTAAAAGGCTCCTTGGTAGAGACTGTGTTCTGAATGTTAAAACAATGACAAGCATAGAGGTGGAGGCTGCTACAGCTCATTTCTCCCAATCTCTTGAGGAAGCTCATGACCTAGTTACAAGAGAGAACAAAAAGTGGCTTTGAATAGCCATTTTGGTTCATCAAGTACTTAATACCTATTATTACAGAAGCTCCTGCCTGGTATAATTGCATATTGTGAGACTAGAGCACCTCCAGCCATTTCAGCAGCTCACATGAAAGATAGTAAGCAAAGTTAGAAAGGGCATCAAAAGCCAGTGGAAAGCAGACTCCTCTGGCACCTGTCCTGGTTCTTATGTTCCTTCTGTCTTCAAGTCAAGGATAGAACTAGATGACCTTTACTGATCCTCCTCATTTTTCTCAGGGTCTGTGGGACCCCAAAAGCCTATCTCTATGTCATTTCCTTTGTGGAGACCTCCCCAGCATGCCCTGACAGAATTAATTATTACTTTCCTTTGGGTACCTGTGAGCCATCTAGGATGGCTCCCACTGATTCCTGCTTCCTGGGATACATGCCCTCATTTAGTCTGTTCTCACCCTGAATGAGGCCTACCTGTGTAACCAATAGGATACTGCAGAAATGACAGAGGGTAACTTTTGAAGTTAGGCCATCAAAGACATTGTAGATTCCTTCTTGTTCTCTCTTGGGTCACCTGCTCTATGGAGGGCCAGCTGCCATGTCATAATGACACTCAAGCAGTCCAGTGGAGAAGCCCACATCCTAAGGAACTGAGGCTTCCTGCCATCAGTCACTGTGGTGGCTTTAAAAGATGTCCACAAAGTCTTTGACACATCTCTCTTAAGAGGTGGAGCTTAATTCCCTTCTCCTTGAGTGTGGACTGGGTTTGTTAACTCAATTCTAATAAATAGGTATAATATAGCAGACAGGATGGCTTGTGGCTTCTGAGACTTGGTCGTGAACGAGATCACAACTCTACTCTTGTCTCTCTCTTAGATCACTTGATCTGGAGGGAATCTGCTGATATGTCATGCGGACACGCAAACATCCCTGTGGATAAGCCCATGAAGCGAGGAGCCAGGGCCTCCTGCCAACAGCCATGTGAGTGAGTCACCTTGGAAACATATTCTCCAGCTCTAGTCAAGTCAGATGGCTATAGCCCTGCTGACAGCTTGACTGCCACCTCCTCATGAGAGATTCGGTGTCAGAACCACGTGGTTAAGCTGCTTGCACTTTTATAATCATTTAAGTTTTTAACTGTCTTAAAAGAATACACATGTAGTTTAATATTATTAGGTAAACTAGAGAAGGAAAATTTATTTTTTTTATTTTCTACCCTAATACAGCAAAACAAACTTTACTGTTTCTGTTTTGTTTGTTCATTTGTTTTTGTCAACAGAAGCCAAAATTAACAATCAAGAATCAAGACTGCGGTATATTATTTATGGAGGTATACTGACCAATGAAACAATAAGACTCTGGACCCTGGAAAGAGAGAGGGTCTGAAGGCTGAGTTCAGTCACTGATGGGCAATTATTGAATCAACCATCCCTATCTAATGGAACCTCCCTAAAAACCCCTAAATGATGGAGTTTGGAGAGCTTCCAGGTTTGTGAACACACTGAGGTGCTGGGAGGGTTGTATGCCAAGAGCGAATGCAAGTCTTGTGTCCCCAGCCCCGTGCCTTGACCTATGCATCTCTTCCATTTAGCTGTTACTGAGTTGTAGCCTCTCATAATAAACTGGTAATAGTAAGTAATGTGTTTTCCTGAGTCCTGTAACCTGTTCTAGCAAATTATTGAAGCTAAGGGGGGGATCGTGGCAACTCCTGATTTATAGTGGGTTGGTCAGAAGTACAGGTGGCAACCTAGGACTTGCAACAGGTATCTTTAGCTGGGGCAGTCTTGTGGGGCTAAGTCCTTAACCTACAGGTAGTTAGTGTCAGAACTGAATTGAATTGTAGAACACACAGCCAGTGTTTAGGAAGCTGGAGAATTGGTTACTGTGGGGAAAAAGAACCCACGTACTTAGTGTCAGAAGTGGTGTTAGAAAACACTATAGGTGATATGATTATATTTATACAAAATGATCAGAAAAGGTAAATCTATGGAGACTAAAAGTAGATAAGTGGTTACCTTTATTAGTTTATTTGGAGTCCCCAAGAAGAGTGCTGAAGTGCTGCTGTCTGGTGTTACAAAGCACAAGAAGTCTGTGACTGTCTTATGGAGAAAGTATGTGTATTAGAAAAGCTCTGTTCAGGCATGAGTTAGAGTGCCATTGGTCATTAGTTCAGTGTTAGTGAATCAACAATATATAGCAAATAAGGTGTCTTTAAATGGAAACAAACATAAAAATAGGTGATGAATTAATCAATCGAGAAAAATGTGATCAGAGGATTGCAGGAACCCGATCTTGTATTTCCCCTAGGAGCAATGATTCAGTATTCACTAATTCAGTGTTTAAGGTGACTTTATGGAATTTAACTACTACAAATAATGAGAATTAACTGTATGTCTTTGTATAGTTCCGTTTCACAGTCATTATGGCCTGGCCCTGTGTTACCAACAGAATACAGTGAAAGTAATTCCTCATGATTTTCTGAGCATGTGAAAGCTTTGTATGCCCCACCTGAACAAAGATAATACCAGCTGTGAATGGATAAACAAAATGTGGCATATCCATATATTCTTATATGACTTTTAGACTAAAGTTATATAAGACTTTAGGCTGTGGGGGGAGGGTATAGCTCAGTGGTAGAAAGTGTGCTTAGCATGAACAAGGTCCTGGGTTCAATTCCCAGTCCCTTCATTAAAAGAATAAATCATAAAAAAAAAAAAAACTTTAGGCTAAAATTTTAGCCATTTTAGACTTTAAGCTAAAATTGATCAGAAGAGACAAAAAGGTTATTATATAATGATAAAGGAGTCAATCAATCAAGAAGACATAGAAATTATAAATTTTATGCACCCAATATCAGAGGATCTAAATACTAATAGAACTAACAGAACTAAAAGGAGAAATACACATCAGTATAATAATAGTTGGGAATTTTAACACCCTACTCTCAACAATGGATAGATCAACCAGATAGAGAATCAATAAAGAGACAGTAGATTTGAATTGCTGTTTCAAACAGCACTATAGACCAAATGGACCTAACAGACAACCTAACCAATCCATCCAACAATAACAGCAACAGAAAACACATTCTTCTCAAGTACACGTGGAGCATTTTCTACGATAAATCATACATTAGGCCACAAAACAAGTCTTAGCAAATTTAAGAAGACTGAAAACATAACAAATATCTTCACTGATCATAATGGTATGAAAACTAGATACCAGTAATGGGAGGAAAACTGGAAACTCACAAATACATGGAAATTAAACAGCATACTCTTGAATAACCAATGGATCAAAGAAGAAGTTAACAGAAAAATTAAAAGTATCTTGAGACAAATGACAATGGAGACACAACATACCAAAACCAATGGGATGCAGCAAAAGCATTTAAAGAAGAAAGCTAATAGATATAAACATATACATCAATAAAATAGACCTCAAATAAAAAACTTAGCTTTACCCCTAAAGAAACAAGGAAAAGAAAAACAAACTAAGCTCAAAGTTAATAGAAGAAAGGAGTAACAAAGATTAGAGCATAAATAAACAAAACAGAGAAAATAAAAACAATAGAAAAGAGCAATGAAAATGAATTGGTTCTTTGAAATGATAAACAAAATTGACAAACCTTTACTTAGACTACCAAGAAAGAGAGAAAACAGAAATCAATGTGAAATCATAAATGAAAGAGGAAACATAGCAACTGATACTACAGAAATACAAGGGATTATAAGAGACTACTAGGAACAACTAAATACCAACAAACTGGACAATGTAGAAGAAATGGATACATTCCTAGAAACATACAACCTACCTAAACTGAATCAGGAACAATAGAAAATCTCAGCAGATCAATAATTATTAAGGATATTGAATCAGTAATTAAAAACATCCCAACAAAGAAAAGCCCAGGACAAGACAGGTTCACTGGTGAATTCCACCAAACATTTAAAGGGGAATTAATGTCAATCCTCAAACTCTTCCAAGAAATAGAAGAGGAGGGAACACTTCCAAACTCATTTTATGAGGCCAAAATTACCCTGATATGAAAGCCAGAGAAGGATACTACAAGAAAAGAAAACTACAGGCAATATTCCTGATGAATACAAATGCAAAATTTCTCACCACACTAACAAACCAAATTCAGCAGCACAATAAAGGATCATATGCCACGATCATGAGGAATTCATCCCTGGGATACAAAGATGGTTCAACATACACAAATCAATAATACATGTAACACATCACATTAAAAGAATGAAAGATAAAAATCATATGATCATTTCAATACATGTAGAAAAAGCATTTGACAAAATTCAACATCCATTCATGATAAAAACTCTCACCAGATTAGGGATAGAAGGAAACTTCTTCACCATAATAAAGGCCATATATGACAAGCCTACAGCTAACATTCATACTCAATGGTGAAAAGTTGGAGCTTTTCCTCTAAGATCAGGAATAAGACAAAGGTGCCCACTTGGGCCACCTCTATTGAACACAGTACTGGAAGTGCTAACCAGAACAGTCAGGCAAGAGAAAGAAATAAAAGGCATCAAAAATGGAAAGGAAGAAGCAAAACTGTCTCTATTTACAGATGTATTTTTAATTTTTTACTTTATCTTATTTATTTAGTGGAGGTACTGGGGATTGAACCCAGGGCCTCATACATGTTAGGCATGCACTCTACCACTGAGTTATACCCTCCCGCTACAGATGGTTTTATATGTAGAAAATCCTAAAGACGCCACCAAAAAAGTGTTAGATCTAATCAACAAATTCAGTAAAGTTGCAGGATACAAAACCAGCATGCAAAAATTAGTAGCATATACTAAAAATGAATTATCTGAAAAAGAAATAAAGCAAACAATCCCATTGACAATAGCATCAAAAACAAAATACTTAGGAATAAATTTAACCAAGAGGTGAAACATCTTTACCCTAAAAACTGTAAGACATTGATGAAGGAAGTTGAACAAACAATTGGAAAGATACTTGATCTTCATGGATTGGAAGAATTAATATTGTTAAAACATCCATACTACCCAAAGCCATCTATACATTCAATGGAATCCTTATCAAGAATTCAAGGGTAATTTTACAGAAATAGAAAAAAAAAGTAAAAATTCATATGGGGCCACAAAATTCCCTGAATAGCCAAAGCAATACTAAGAGAAGACATATGCTGGTAGTATCGTATTTCTTGGTTTCAAACCATATTACAAAGCTATAATAATCATAACAGCATGGAACTGCCATAAAAATAGACACACAGACCAATGGAACAGAATCAAGAGCCCAGAAATGAACTCATGCACACACAGTCAACTAATATTTGACAGAGGAGCCAAAAAAATTCTGTGAAGAAAAGACAGTGTCTTCAATAAATGGTGCCCTGAAATTGGATATTTATTTGCAAAAAATGAAACTAGACCCCTATCTTATACTACTCACAACAATCAACTTGAAATGGATTAAATACTTAAATGAAAGACCTGAAACCATAAAGCTCCTAGATGAAAGCAGGGAAAAGCTTCTTGTCATGGGTCTTGGTAATGATTTTTTTGGCCCTATTACTAAAGCACAAACAACAGAATAAAAAATAAATAAGTGGGACTACATCAAACTAAAAAGCTTCTGCACAGAAATAAAGAAATAATCAGCAAAATGAAAGGGCAACCTAGGAATGGGAGAAAATGTTTGCAAACCACATATCTGATAAGGAATTAATGTCCAAAATATATGAGGACATCATACAACTCTTTAGCAAAATAATAATAGCCAAAGCAATCCAGAGAAAAAAAGAGCGAAGCTGGAGGTATAACCCTTCCAGATTTCAGACTATACTACAAAGCTATAGAAATCAAAACAGCCTGGTACTGACACAAAAACAGACACATAGATCAATAGAACAGAATAGAGACCCCAGAAATGAATTCATGCAACTACAGTCAATTAATCTACGAACAAGTAAAACAATGAAATTAGAACATTCTCTCACACTATATACAAAAATAAACTCAAAATGGTTTAAAGATCTAAATGTGAGACATGACACCATGAAACAGCTAAAAGAGAACATAGGTGAAACATTCTTTGACATACACTTCAGCAATATATTTTTAGATCAGTCTCAAGGCAAAAGAAATAAAAGCAAAAATAAATAGGACCTAAGCACACTTAAAAGTTTTTGCCCAGAAAAGGAAACCATCAACAAGGCAAAAACATAACATATAGAATGAGAGAAAATACTTGCAAATGATGTGACCAACAAGTGGTTACTATCTAAAACATACAAACAGCCCATATAACTCAGTATCAAAAAAAACCCCCAAACAATCTAATCAAAAACTGGGCAAAAAACCTAAATAGATTTTTTCCAAAGAAAATATATAGATGGCCAACAGGCACTTGAAAAGATGCTCAACATCACTGATAATTAGAGAAATGCAAATCAAAACTACAATGAGGTATCACCTCACACCAGTCAGAAGGGCCATCATCGAAAAGTCTGCAAATAGTGAACCCTGGAGAGGATGTGGAGAAGAGAGAATCCTCCTACATTTTTGATGGGAATACAAATTGGGGCAGCCAGTATGGTGGTTCCTTAAAAAACTAAAAATAGAACTACCATATGATCCAGCAACTCCACTCTTGTATGTACATGTATCTGGAAAAAGTGAAACTTTTAATTCGAAAAGATACATGCACCCCAAAGTTCATACCTGGTATATAGCAGACTCATCAGATATCTATTACAATTCCTCAATATTAAACTTGCTAACGTTTACTGAAGTTTATCAAACGCCAGGATCTGTGCTAAGCGTGTTTCCTTCCACCTGCGCTTTCACTCTCACGTTCTCCCTCTTCCCGGGGAGGGGGCGTGCTCAGCACCACCACCCGCCCTACCTGTGCATTCGTTGGTCGAGCCCGACGCCCGTTACCGCAGAGTCCCGCCCAAACCACGCCCCACGCCGTCCTCCCGGCCGAGAGGAGGCGTGGCCATTGACCCGCGGGACGACCCAGGCTGTCTCCGCTCGAGAGAATCGGGACGCGCTGGAGGACCGGAGCCGTGTAGGAGGGAGCGTGTTCCGCGGTCCCGCGGAGCCGGCGCACGCCGCGCCGCGCCCCGCCCCCTCGGCACGCAGGCTCCGCGTGAGATCGCGCACGCGCGCACGCACCCGCCAGAGCCTCGGTCTGGTCTGCGGGGACCCGGCGGGCGGAGGCCGGGCCGTTGAGGTACGAGGGGCGGAGTCCGAGCCGCCGCCGCTGCCGCCGCAGCCGGCGGCGGCAGAGGAGTATATCTGCAACTCGAGCCAAGAAAGTGAGGATGGCCACCAAATCATGCCCCGAGTGTAACCAACAGGTGGGCGCTGGGGGCCCAGCACCCGCACGCGGACTGGCGGGGGGGTACTAGCGGGCGGGCGGCCGTTGCCGGCGGCCGTTGGCTTTGGTGAGGCCGCTTCTCCGGGGTCTCGGCGGCAGAACGGGTGGGCGGGCCCTTGGGCTCGGTGGGCTCGGTGGCTACGGTGGGGGTCCGGAGCCGTCCGGGCGGAGCCGAGGGGTTACTAGGGAAACGCGCGGGGCGGCAGCATGGCGGCTGCCCACCTGGCGGCTGTCAGAGGGCGAGTGTCTCGTCCTGTGGCCTGGCCGCGCGGGAAGGGGGCGTGGGCTTGTGGTGGTGGACGGGGCGCCGTGTCCGGACCCTCCCTGCGTCTCCGGGCCGGCTCCGGGTGACGGCGGCAGGATTGTGAGGGCGGCGGCCCGAGTGGACGAGCATGGCCCCCTCACCCGCTCCTGCCCGGAGGAGAATGCCCGATGTGCCCGACTCTCGAGTCCAGGCTCCTGGCTCCGAAAGCCCCCTCCTGCCACGCACGGTTGCTTCGTTCCCGTTTGGACCCCCCAAAACTGTCCCCACCGCGACCTGGGCGGATGCTTAAATGTGACAGAACGGGCCGCAGTGAAATGATGTTTTCCTCTTAGACTTGAGTAGATTGATGATCTTTATGCTTTTTCAATAATTTTAATAACTCCAATAATCATTAACTTGGTCTTTATTTTTAGAACACTTTTAAATACTAAGTCCCCATTAAAGCCCTGTTTTTCTAGGCGCTCTCCTATTAAAGTGTTGCGTAGTTTTATAACTTTTTATAAGACAGATTTGCCATTCCTACTTTGTGTGGTTTCTTGAATTTTTAATATCTGCTTTCTAAACTAAACTCATTAGGTCATGCAGTGGCTTTATACCACTAGTGGTCTAGGGTTTAGATAGACATTCAAACTCACAAGGGTTCAGCTAGGACAGAAAACACTACATGTAATCAGAACAGCATCAGAATTGTGGCCAGTAAGGATCCTCACAGCATACCAGGGGCTTTCTCTGCCTCATCAATGACAGCTTAGATGTAAAGAAGCAAAACCACGCTAGTGATTGCAAGAGCTACTGTTTTAGAAATTTCATGTTTCTTAGCTCGTGGGCAAGGCCATAGCTTCCAAGGTTTTCCAGAGAGTGGCATGATTATACTGTACTTAGGGAAGTTCAAAGCTATGGCTTCTCACCAGGTACCTTCCAGTCCAGATGCCAACAAGAGGTCTTTTTTTTTTTTTTTAACCATAAGCAATATTGCCTAGTAACGCTGCTGACATGTCGTCTTTATCAGCCTAATGGGCATAGTGATAGGTTAACCAAAGGTATTTCTTTTATGAAGGAATTTTGTTAATCCTTTATTAACATGTCATAACCCAATGGAAATTTTTTTTTTACTGTTTCCTATGTGATCATTTGATTATTCTTAACTAGGAAAGGTAGAAGTTCATTTAAAAGTCCTTCAATTAAAACCATTTGTAAGACATCTTTTATGCCAAAATGCAGACCTTGATGTGTGTTTCTTTTCAAAATAATTACTTCTCTTTAATTTCCCTCCCTTGGCAAGAGAAATTTACTGCCTCCTCTACTTTCTTTCTGCAGTGTGTTATTGTTTTCAGTGTACAGGTTTTATATGTATTTTGTAAAATTTATCTCTATGAATTTAATTTTTTGGATGGTATTGTAAGTGGAATTATTTTAAACTTTTTATCTTATCAGTGTTCATTAATTATATACAGGGGTACATTAATACATTCACAGTGTGTTACAACCATCACCACTGTCTAGTTCTAGAACATTTTCATCATTCCAAAATGAGACCCTGTTTTCATTAAGCAGTCATTCCCTGATTCACCCTCCCCTAGTAATTACTAATTTGCTTTCTGTTTCTGTAGATTTGCCTATTCTTGATATTTCATATAAATGGAGTCATACAATGTGTCCTTTGATATCTAACTTCTTTCATTTAACTCATCCATGTTGTACCATATATCAGTACTTCGTTTCCTTTTACGGCTGAATAACATTCCATTGTGTGGATATACTGCATTTTGTTAATCCATTCATCAGTTGATGGACATTTTGGTGGTTTCCACCTTTTGGTTATTGTGAATAGTGATGCTGTGAATATTCACGTACAAGTGTTTGTTTTAACATCTGTTTTCATTTATTTTTAGGAGTGGAGCTGCATGGTCATATCGTAATTCAGTGTTTAATTTATTGAGGAATTTATTGAGTGTCTTCCCCAGGAGTTGCTGCATTTACAGTTGGACCAACATTGTATGAAGTTTCTAATTTCCCCACATCCTCACCCACACGTGTTATTTTTTGTTTAAAAAAAATTAGTATGGTTATCCTAGTGCATGTGAAGTGGGATGTCATTGCAGTTTTGGTTTGCATTTCCCTAATAATCAAAGACATTGAACTCTTTTTGTGTGCTTGTTGGTCATTTTATGTATCTTCCTTAGAGAAATGCCTATTCAGGTTCGTTGCCCATTTTTTAATTGAGTTATTAATTGGGTTGTTTTTCTTTTTGTTGTTTGAGTCATGTAAGAGTTTTTGTATATTCTGCATATTAGACCCTTATCAGATACATGATTTGCAAATATTTGTGAAAACAAATTTGGTGGGTTTTCTTTTTACTCTCTTGATAGTACCCTTTGATGCATGAGTTTTTTGAGGTAGTCCAGTATGTCTATTTTTTCTTTTGTTGCTTTTGTGCTTTTTGGTGTCAGAACTAAGAAACTGTCACCAAATCCAAGGTCATTGAAGACTTACCCCTTTTCTCATCTAAGAATTGTATAGTTGTAGTTGTTATATCTATGTCCTTCATTCATTTTGAGTTAGTTTTTGTTTATGGGGTGAGGTTAGGGTTCAGCTTCATTCTTTGGATGTGGATATCCTGCTGTTTCAGCTCTTTTTGTTGAAGAGATGATTCTTTCCTCATTGAAGGATATTGGTACCATTGTTGAAAATCAATCGACAATATTTGCTAGGTTTATTTCTGGACTGTCAATTCTCTTTCATTGATGTATATGTCTATTCTTATGCCAGCATTACAGAGTTTTGTTTTGTTTTTCTTTTTTCACTGATATACAAGGTTTTTAAAAGACTTTAAAAAAAATTGAGGTATAATTAAACTAGTAGTTACCAGTGGGGAGAGGGAAGGGGGAGGGGCAACATAAGGGTAGGGGATTAAGAGGTACAAACTATTTGTATAAAATAAGCTGCAGGGATATATTGTACAATACAGGGAATATAGCCAATATTTTATAATAACTATAAATGGAGTATAACCTTTAAAATTGTGACTCATATTGTACACCTGTAACATATCATATTGTACATCAACTATACTTCAATAAAAAATTGAAGTATAATTGACATATAATGTTACATATACTAGTTATAACATTATATTAGTTTCAGGTGTATAGTATAATGATTTGGTAATTGTGAATAATGTGAAATGATCACACAATAAGACTTTATTTATTTATAGCAGTTTTAGGTTTGCAACAAAATTGAGAAGAGGGTATAAAGATTTCCCATATACCCTCTGCTCCACACATGCATAGCCTCTCCCATATCAACATCCCCCACTGGAGTGATAAATTTATTAAAATTGATGACCCTACGTTGACACATAATTGTCACTCAAAGTCCATAGTTTCCATTATGGGTCACTCCTGGTGTTGTATGTTCTATGAGTGTGGACAAATATATAATGACATATATCCACCATTACAGTATTAGAGACTATTTTCATTACCCTAAAAATCCTCTGTGCTTCACCTGTTCATCCCTCCCTCCCCACAAACCCCTGGCAACCACTGATTTATTTAGTATCTCCATAGTTTTGCCTTTTCCAGAATAATGTAGTTGGAATCATATAGTATATAACCTTTTTATATTGGCTTCTTTCATTTAGTATTATGCATTTAAGTTTCCTCCATGTCTTTTCAGGGCTTGATAGTTTACTTTTTTTTTTTAGCCCTGAAAATATTCCATTGTTGGGTGTTCTGCAGTTTACTTACCAATTTATGTACTGAGGATAGAGTACACAACAATTCCCAAGTGTTGGCAATTATGAATTAAGCTGTTATAAATGTTGCGTGCAGGTTTTTGTGTGGATATAAGTTTTTAGCCCTTTCAAAAGGTGAATATCAAGGAGCATCACTGCTAGATTGTAAAATGTTTAGTTGTGTAAGAAACTGCCAAACTGTCTTCCAGAGTGGCTGCAGCATTTTGCATTCCCACCAGCAATGAATGAATGTTCTGTTGGTCAACATCCTTGTCAGTGTTCCAGATTTTGGCCATTCTGATAAGTGTGTACTGGAATCTTGTTGTTTTAGTTAGCATTTCCCTGATGACATACTATGTGGAGCATCTTTTCATATGCTTACATGCTGTCGGTGTATCTCTTTGGTTAGATGTCTTTTAAGATCTTTGGCCCATTTTAAAAAATTGGATTCATTTTCTTATCGTTGAGTTTTAAGAGTTCTTTCTATATTTTAGATAGCAGTCCTTTATCAGATATGTCTTTTGCAAATCTTTTCTCCTAGTCTGTGGCTTGGTCTTTTCATTTTCTTCACAGTATCTTTTGAAGAGCAGAATATTTTAATTTTAATGAAGTCTAGCTTATTGGTTCTTTCTTTCATGATTGTGCCTTTAGTGTCATATCTAAAAAGTCATCACCAAACCCAAAGTCATCTAGATTTTCTCTTATGTTATCTTTTCAGAGTTTTATAGTTTTGTGTTTTACATTTAGGTCTGTGATCTATTTTGAGTTAATTTTTGTGAAGGATGTAAGGTGTGTGTCTAGATTCTGTTTTTTGTTTTTCTTGTTTTTTGGTTTTATTGTTGCATGTAAATGTCTAGTTGTTCTAGCACTATTTGTTGAAAAGACTGTCTTTGCTCCATTGTGTTGCGCTTGTTCCTTTGTCAAAGATCAGTTGGCTAATTTATGTGTATTTATGTCTGGACTCTCTGTTCTATTCCATCGATTCTTCTGTCTATTCTTTTACCAATACCACATTATCTTAATTACCGTAGCTTTATAGTAAGTCTCCAACTTTGTTCTTTTCCTTACAGGTTGGGTTGGCTGTTCTGGGTCTTTTGACTCTCCATATAATCTGTTTGTTGATATCCACAAAATAACTTGGTAGGCTTTTGATTGGGATTGCAGTTGAATCTTTAGGTCAACTGGAAAGAACTGACCTCTTGACAATATTAAGTCTCCTTATTCATGAACATAGACTATCCATATTTTTAGTTCTTTGATTTTGTTCATTATATTTGTGTAGTTTTCTTCATATGGATCTTGTACCTATTTTGTTAGATTTATATTTTGTATTCCTTTTTTTTTTTTGCCATGCTGATGCAAATAGTATTGTGCTTTTAATTTCAAATTCCACTTGTTCATTGCTGGTATATAGGAAAGCAGTTGGCTTTTTTCTTTTCTTTTTGTATTAACCTTGTGTCCTGCAACCTTGTTTAGTAGCTTATTTCAGGAGATTTTTGGTTGATTCATTAGGATTTCTACATAGGCAGTCGTGTCATCTACAAAAAAGTTTTATTTCTTCCCTCCTAATCAGTATACCCTTTATTTCCTTTTCTTGTCTTATTGCATTAGCCGGGACTTCCAGTATGATGTTGAAAAGGAGTGGTGAGAGGGGACATCCTTGCCTTGTGTTTGATCTTACTGGGAATGATTCTTGTTTCTCACCATTAAGTATAATGTTATCTAGGTTTTTGGTAGATATCTACTATAAAGTTGAGGAAGTTCCCCTCTATTCCTTATTTACAGAAAACTTTTATCATGAATGGTGTTGGAATTTTATCAAATGCTTTTTCTGCATCTACAGGCATACCTTGTTTTACTGCACTTCACTTTATTGTACTTTGCAGATACTGCATTTTTTACACAATGAAGGTTTGTGGCAACCATGTGTTAGGCAAGTCTATCAGACCCATTTTCTCAACAGTATTATTTATTTAAAGGGGTTGGTAATTAGTTTTTTTTTTTTTTTTTTTTAATGAAGGTACTGGGGATTGAACCCAAGACCTTGTGCATGCTAGGCACGCACTCTACCCCTGAGCTATACCCTCCCTCCAACAGTATTATTTTAAAATCAAGGTATGTACTTTTTTTTAAGACATAGTGCTTTTGCACACTTAATAAACTACAGTTTAATGTAAACATAACTTTTATACGCACTGGGAACCCAAAAAATTCATTTGACTCCCTTTATTGCAACATTTACTTTATTGCAGTAATCTGGAACTAAATCCTCAGTATCTCAGAAGTATGCCCATATTGATATGATCATGTGATTTTTCTTTAGCCTGTTGATGTGGTAAATTATATCAGTTGATTTTTGAATGTTGAAACAGCTTTTCATACCTGAGATAAATCCCATTTGGTTGTGGTATATAATTTTTTTATACATTCTTGGATTCCATTTGCTAATATTTCTGTTTTTCTCTGTTGCTTGCTTGCTTTTTCACTGATTTCCTCTTTTTATTATTTCCTTCCTTCTACTTTGATTTTTATTTATTTTTATTTATTTTTCTTTTCTTTTTTTAGGGAGCTGGATATTTGGTTTATTTATTTATTTTTGGAGGAGGTACGGAGGATTGAACCCAGGACTTCATGCATGCTAAGCATGTGCTCTACCACTTGAGCTATACCCTCCCCCACTTCTACTTTGATTTTAATTGCTCTTATTTTTCCAGGTTCATGAAGAAAATTCATTTTAGACCTTTCTTTTCTAATGTAAGCATTTAAAGTTACAAACTTCACTCTGGACACTGACTAACCGCATCTGACAAATTTTGATATTTTTTCATTATCATTCAGCTTATAGTATTTTCTGATCTCCCTTTTGATTTCTTCTTTGACCTGTGGGTTTTTGTTTTTTTTCAGAAGAGTGTTTAAATTCCAGATTCTTGGGGTTTTCTCAATATTTTTTATTGATTTTAGTTTAATTCCATTGTGGTCAGATAACATCTCTTGAAGATTTCAGTCTTTTAAAATCTGTAAGAATTGTTTTATGGCCCCCTATATGGTCTGCCTTAATGACTGTTCCTTGGATACTTGAAAACAGTGTATATTCTTTCAGCTTTAGCTGTTGTGTTCTATAAATTTCTATTATGATAAGATGGTTTATATTGTCATTCAGATATCTTTACTAAATTTTTTTGTCTAGCTCTATACATTACTGAGAAAAGTGTGCTAGAAATATCCAGTTATGATTATGGATTGGACTGTTTGTCTTTTTAGTGTTCCCAGTATTTGTTTCATATATTTTGAAACTCTTCCATTAAGCACATAAACATTTATAATTTTGTATCTTCCTAATATATTTACCTTTCTGTGATTAAATATCTGTCCTTGTCTCCAATAAATGCTGCTTATCTTGAAGTTTGCATTGTCTGATTTTATTGTAGCCGATCTAACCTTCTTATACTTCCTGTTTGCATGGATGAGTAGGAAAAACTCACTTCTCTCTCTCTTTTACTTTTCTGTTACTACCACTCTCACAACACTTCCGACACCAGATATGTAGGGGGTTTTCCTACACCAAACAATTCTCTGTGATACCAGCTCAGTTCTTACACTATCTACCTGGAGTTGCAAGTATTAGGTCCCAAGGACACCCACAACTTCTGTCCAACTTGTCTGCAAATTGGAGATACCTGTGACCTCCTCCCTCATGGATTAGATTACTTGCTAGAACAGCTCACAAAACTCAAGGAAGTATTGACTATTGTAAGAAAGATTATGATAAAGGATACAGATGAAAGGCCAGATGAAGAGATACATAGGGCAAGGTCTGGAGGGTCCTGAGCACAGGAGCTTCTATCCCCATGGAGTTAGAATGTGTCACTCTTCCAGGACTTAGATGTGTTGACCAAATTGGAAGCTCTCTGAGCCCCTTACTTTTGGCATTTTTATGGAGGCTCCAGCACCTAGACATGATGGATCATTGACTCCATTTCCAGCCCCCTACCTTCTCTGGAGAATTGGCAGTTGGGCTGAAAATTCCAAATTTTTAATCATAGCTTGGTCTTTCTGGTGATTAGCCCCCATCCAGCAGCCCACCAAGAGTCACCTCATAAGAACAGAAGACACTGCTATCACCCAGGAAATTCCAAGGGATTTACGAACTCTGTGTCAGGAACTGGGATCAATGACCAATTAAAATAAAAGATGCTCCTAATGCTCTTATCACTTAGAAAGTTACAAGGGTTTTAGTTGCTCCTTGCCAGGAAATTGGGGGCTGGGAGGGGGCAGAAACCAATATATTTTTCCCATTATCTCACAATGGTGTATCTTTCTTTTTTTTTCTCTTTTAACTTGTTAGTGTCTTTGTGTTTAAAAGTGTGATTCTTGTAAACAGTTTTGTGTTGGTTTTGCTTTGTTATCCATCTGACAATATCTAACTTTTGATTGGAGAATTAATTCATTTATATGTAATATAACTATTAATATGTTTAATTTTTTTGCTGTTTATTTTCCATCTTACCAGCTTTTTATTATGTTTCTCTTTTTCTTCCCTCTTTTGTCTTAATCACATGTTTTTTGTACTTTGTTTTAATTTATCTATTGGCTTTTCAGCTTTATTTCTTTGCTTCTGTGTGTGTGTGTGTGTGTGTGTGTGTGTGTGTGTGTGATTGCTCTAGGAATTACATTATGCAACTCTTAACTTATCACAATCTCTTTAGAGGCAATTTTGGATTAGTTCAGGAAAAAATACAGGAATTTTGCAACCATCCAGTTCCTTTTACTTCTCCCAACCTTTGTGCTATAATTAGAGTGATCAGCTTATCTTCTGTTTGCCTAGGAACTTCCTGGTTTTAGCACTGGAAGTCCTATCTTTCGGCAACTCCCTCAGTCCTGGGCAAATTGGAAAGGTTGGTGACCTTTGCTATTGTTATCATCTTTGTTACATCTATTAATGTTAAAAACTCAACAATACAACGTTATACTTTTTGCTTTAAGTGAGAGGTGGGCAAAATCTGGCTCCCATACCAAATCTGGCTCCTGGTCTGTTTTTGAAGGACTCACAAACTAAGAATGCTTTTTGCATTTTTAAGGAGTTACTAAGAAAACGGAAAAAAAAAAAAGAGAGACACAGTTATGTGACCCACAAACCAAAAATATTTATTAATCTGGCCCTTTACAAAAGAAGGCATAAACAATCATATGTGTCTTCAAAAGAAAGTAATAGAAAAAAAAATACACACACATATACTTATTTTAAATTTGAATAATTTGTAAAGACTGGAGAGCCTTTTTTTAAAAAAAGAGACTTGAATACATTGGGGAGCAATCTTGTGGTCTGACCAAGTCTGTATTGTTTTACACAAATATATTTTATAGACAGTGTTGGAAATGTGATCAGAGAAAGATTAAACAAGAGAAATATAGTTTATGTTGTTCCAGTGCCACCAAGCACTGCCAGTATATAGTATAAAAACAATTTGGTGAGGTTTTCCAAAGTAAAAGATTCTTTCTTTTTTAAAAAACTTTTAAAAATTGAAGTATAGTTGTTTTACAGTGTTGTGTTAGCAAAGGATTGTCTCCATTGTTAGTTTAAAATTAAATTTATTATGTTCTGACAATTGACTTGAGTACTTGTAAATCACTTTGGAAGAAATAATTTCAATATTTAAAACATTTTCATTTATTCTGGTTAATTGAGTAAAAGCTTAGGTTTACATTGTATACATAATACCTTCCAGTTTGTTTAGGTCATAAACTGTATGCTGGCTTAGAGATGAAAAGAAAATCTGAGGACAACTACAAGTTTTCATCATAATAGCTCAATTTTATTTGGAAAGAGCTCATTAATTATGTTAAATATATTCTTTTGAATATAACACATATATAATTTGAAAATGTTTCAGTTTTTAATGAAAATACTTAAGGGACTTCATCAGGATTTAATCAAAGTTTTGTTGATTCTTAAATGTGCTTTTTTTTTAGTAAAAATAACTGAAGAAAAATTATAGTTGAGGCTTTCTAATTTTTTAAAGGTGAAGTTTGTTTTAAACTTTATGAAGAAATAGTTCTTTAAGATATAAGCCGAAAAAATGGGAAACCAGAAAGCCTTGTTTTGTTTCTTGCTTTTTTGTTTACTACATAACATATTAGAATATTAAATATTGCATATTAGAATACTACAATGATTCTACAATACCTTATATCGTATAAAATTCTTATATGTATTTTATATGTAATGTATAGAACCTTTAAAGTTTGAAGGAATTTTTCTATTTGAATATATTATTCCTTTTAAAAAAATCTAGAAATATAATTATAGAAATACTATGCACAGTTCAGTGGTATTAAGTACATTTATATTGTTGTGCAACCATTACCACCATCCATCTCCAGAACTCTTCATTTTGCAAAATAACTTCCCTTCTGCTCTCTACCCAGCTCCTGGCAACTACTCATTGCTTTTTGTCTCTATGAAGTTGACTGTTACTTCCTTTAAGTAGAATCATACTAATTTGTCTTTTGTAACTGACCTATATCATATATCACTTAGCTTAATATCCCCAAGGTTCATGTTGTAACATGTTTTGACAAAGTTTGAGAAGGACCGGTGTTAGTTTTCTTTAAATGTTTGGTAGAAATCACCAAGAAGTCATCTGGTCCAGAGCTTTTCTTTGTTGGGAAGGTTTTGATTACTGACTTAGTCTCTTGACTAGTTGTAGTTATATTTTCTGTTTCTTCATGATTCAGTCTTGTAGGTTTTGTGCTTCTAGGGTTTTGTCCATTTCATCAAGTTATCCAGTTTGTTGGTGTGAAGTTGTTCATAGTACTCTCTTTAATCCTTTTTACTTCTGTAGAATTGGTAGTAATAACCCACTTTCAAATCAAATTATTTGGTTTAATAATTTGTCTTCTCTCTTTTAGTCAGTCTAGCTAAAGTTTTGTCAATTTTGTTCATCTTTTCAAAGAAATCAACTTTGGTTTCATTGATTTTCACTACTTTTTATTCTCAATTTTGTATTTCTCAAATCTTTATTTTTCTTCCTTTTGGTAGCTTTGGGTTTAGTTTACTCTTCTTTTTCTAGTTCCTTAAGTTAGAAAGTTAGGTTGTTGATTTGGGATCTTTCTTTTTTTTTTAATGTAAGTGTTTACAGCTATAACTTTCTCTGTAAACATTGCTTTCACTATGTCCCATGAATTTACTAGGTTTTATTTTTGTTTTCATTCATCACTAAGTATTTTCTAATTTTCCTTGTGATTTCTTTTTTGATTCATTGGTTATTTAAGAATATATTGTTTGACTTCAACAAATTTGTAAATTTTCAAGTTTTTCTTCTGTTCTTGATTTCTAACTTCATCCTGTTATGGTTGGAGAAGATACTTTGAATGATTTCTATCTTTAAAAAGTGAACTTTAATTCTTACCTTGTGCCATATACAAATAATATTCTAAGATGGATCATAGACCTAAATGAAAAATTTTAAACTATGGAACTTCCAGAAAATAGTAAAAAACAAAACAAAACTTTGTGAACTTAAGTTAGGCAAATGTTTATTAATTACACACCAAAGGCACGATCCATAGAAGAAAAAAGTGATAAATTGGACTTGTTCAAGTTAAAACTTCTACTCTTTGAAAGCCATTGATAGAGGACTTGTATCCAGAATATATTAAGGACTCTCAAAGCTCAATAATAAGAAAACGAACATTCCAGTTAAAACAAGGGTAAAAATTTGAATAGACACTTCACCAAGGAAGACCTACAGATGGCAGTAAACATGAAAAAATGTTCAACATCATTAGGCATTAGGGATATGCATATTACTGCAATAAGATCCCGCTACCCTACTAAAATGGTTAAGTAAAATTAAAGACTGAACCTACCAAGTGTTGCTGAGAATGTGGAGGAACTGTAACTCTCTTAAAACTGCTGGTAGGAATGTAAAACAGTACAACCACTTTGGAAAATAGTTTGTCAGTTTTTTTTAGAAAGTTAAACACCTACTGTATGATCCATCCATTACCTATTCATACAAGAGGAAAGAAAGTGTATGTCTATACAAAGGCTTGTACTTGCTGTATTCATAGCAGCTTTATTTGTAAAAGCTAAAAAATGGAATTAGTTCAAATGTACATCAGCAGGTTGATGGATAGCTGTGGTATATCCGTACATGGAATAGTATTTAGCAGTAGAAGAAATGAACTTATTACATGCAACAACGTGGACAGATCTCAAAATAATTATGCTGAGTAAAAGAAACTAAACAAAAAAAAGCATGTGCTTATGATTCCATTTATATAAAACCTTAGAAAATTCAAGCTTATCTATAGTGACAGCTGATCAGTAGTTGCTTGTGGATATTGAGATGGGGTTAAGAGGGAGGGGCAGGAGGTGAGATTACAAAGGGGCATGAAGAAACTTTGGGGGATGATAGCTGTATTTACTATCTTGATTGTGGTGGTGGTTTCATGGGCATATACAGGTGTCAAAACTTTTGTCAAATTGTACATTTTAAATATATGTAGTTTATGTTTATTATACCTTAGTGAAGTTGTTAAATGATGTGATGGTTTTTTCACTTAAAAAATATGTAAAGATCATAGACTACTTCAGGTAGTAAAGAACTTTTGTTAGAAAAGTAACAAATCTGCAAGGCTTATAGGATTTGTTCGATATCTTTCCTCAAGCGGAGACTAGGAGAACCTGTGTCTCAACACCTTTTTTTGTAGTCTTCCATGTTCCTTTTCTCCAAACTGGCTATTGTGAATGATCCTTTTTCTGTAATTGGTATTGACCCTCTTCATGCTTGAAGACTCATTTTCAGTTCTGTTTTATTATCAGTAATCAGTTTGTGTCTAAGTTTTGTTTCTTCCTCCCTTTGAAATGTCTGTCAAATGCATCTTTTTTTTTTTTTTTTTTAATTACATTCTCTGCCAGCATTGCAGAACAGACCAACAGCCTCTCATTCTGGAATTAATGCAGTAATTTCCTAACTAGTCCCTTTCTTCTAATCTAATCCATGTTGTAACTATTCTGAGACTGACATTTTAGGAAATAAATTTTATGCTTCACATTCTTCTCCTGGCCATTCATATATTAAACATTTACTATATGCATGGAACTGTAAAGGACTAGGAGAATGGAAGGACATGATTCTTATCTCAGTTTTTATGGGGAGGTGTTTAAATATAAATGTTATTTTTACCTTCAAGTTAATTATTGTTTAGTTGAAGAGATCACATAAACACTTGAGAAGTTTAATTAATAGTAAAGTAGTAATACATTTTTTCCTTTTTTTCCTCCTTCAGGTTCCTGTTGCATGTAAATCTTGTCCCTGTGGTTATGTATTTATTAATAGGAAATATCTAAAAATGAAACAGTCAGAGAAATCAGCACCTTTCACAGGTAATTGTGAGAGTTTACCACAAAAATTAATTTTTGTGAGTTAAAATATTTTTGCTGGTAAAGTTATCATATTAAAGTATATTGAAATACATCTTTGGCTTTTATTAGATACAATAAGTCGATTTATGATGATTTGTTCTTTATCCAATTTAAATGTTGACTCCTTCACAATACTGATAAATTTTGTAACAAATTTTAATGAGAATTTTAATTTGAAAAATGTTAACTGGATGAAAGAGAACTTTAGTTTTATTATTAATATTTTTTAAAGTACCAGTTATTTTGTTCAATTTATTGATTTAGACTAAAAAATTGCTGATTTTAATTTTGAGGTTATAGCTTTCTCTTTAAAGTTGACAAATCTTGATTTAGTCAATAAGTATAATCAGAGAATGTAGTTTTTTGTTATTCTTATTTTTTTTTCTGTGATAAAATCAGATTTCTAACAGTGAACCCAAAATAGGAATAGATTTATTACATTTATTGAGTACCTAACATGTGCCAGGTGCTGTGTATCTTGGGCATATAGCAGTAAATCTACTACCAAGACAGGTTTGGTGCTGTCACAGTGGAGGAAAAATATATATAGGAATATACATATGGAATGTATAGGAAAAATATCAGCTAATACTAAGTGCTAGGTAGGAAATTAAAATAGGGTACTGTCCTGGAGGTTGACTGGAAGGCTACTTTTGCTTGAATGGTCAGGAAATATGTCTCTGAAGAGGTAATATTTTAGCTAGGATCTGAATACATGAAGGGGCTACACATGAAAGGCAGGGACAGCAAATTCTAGGCAGAGGGAAAAGCAAGGCTGGATTTATTCCAGGAATGCAAACTTGGTACTGTGGGGGAGGGGAAATTTCCTCTCCTTCCCCTATTAGTTCTTCTGCCTGTCAAATGATGTAAGGCAGATTGACAGGGGAAAATCAAGTTTATTATGTGTGCATGGGGAATCCATATAGTATAAAGAATTCCAAAGAAGGCAAGAAAAGGTGAGATAGATCTATATATTCTGGACTAAGGAGAAGGAGGTAGAGAAGACTGAAGCTTCAAGGGGAACTAGGGTAATTCACAGGAAGATAAAAAGTGTTAATTTTTGGTAAAGAAATGTTTGCTGGGCCATCCAAAGACCGTGGGACACAGAGGACTTTGATCAAATGGGCTTTGCGAGGTTTCTTACTGTCTACCATACCTAATACTTTACTATAGTTATTTATGGTAATAGCTTCTTCCTAGGACAAGCCTCCTATCTTAAATTCTTTTAGGCAGTAAGAGGGAAGCTTCTTGCTGAGTCTTGTGGGCCTTGATAGTTTTCAGCTCAAAATAATCCACATGCCAGAGTGGCACATCTTGGGGTGGCCTGCCTGTAGCCCCATCAGTACAACATAAGGAATTCTATTAATATCATATGTCATATTAATAAATATAAGGATAAAGTCTCATAAGGTTGTCTCTGTAGATGCTGAGAAAGCCTTTAGCAAAATTCAGTACCCATTCATGAAAAAGACACTCAAGAAAATAGTAATTGAATATTTTTTATCTTGATAAAGTATATATCTTAGTGTTAAAACTAGTATCATATTTAAATGAGGAAACACTACAGGCATATCCATTAAGATGAGGAACAAGGCAGCAACCCCACTGTCTCCCCTACTGTTCAGCAGTGTATCAGAGGTAAATTAGCCAAGGCAATTAGATAAGAGATATCAATAAGAGGCATAAGAATGAGTAATGAAGAAGTGAAACAGTAACTATTTGCAGATCATAGTATACCTGAACCCCAGAAAATCAGTAATAAAACTAACTCAGACAGTGAAAAGATTCAGTGAAGGAGCAGGATTTAAAATTAACATACAAAAATCAGCTTTCATATACAGACATACCTTGTTTAATTTCACCTCACTTTATAGAGCTTCACAGATAACTGCATTTTTTACAAGTTGAAGGTTTATGGCAAAACCGTATCAAACAAGTCTTATGGTACCATTTTTCCAGTAGCATTTGCTTACTTCGTGTTTCTGTGTCACATTTTGGTAATTCTCGAAAAACTAGAAGTGTAGCTTGAGGATGTGACAGAACTGCAGCAATCTCATGATAAAACTTAACATATGAGGAGTTTCTTTTGTGGATGAGCAAAGAAAGTGGTTTCTTGAGATCTACTCCTGGTAAAGATGCTGTGATGACTGTTGAAATGACAACAAAGGATTTAGAACATTACATAAATTTAGTTGATAAAGCAGAGGCAGGGTTTGAAAGGATTGAATCCAATTTTGAAAGAAGTTCTATGGGTAGAATCCCATCAAACAGCATTGCATGCTACAGAGAAATCAATGATGAAATGAAGAGTCAGTTGATGTAGCAGACTTCACTTTTGTCTTATTTTAACAAATTGCCATAGCCACCCCAACCTTCAGCAACCACTACCCTGATCATTCAGCAGCCATCAACATCAATAGAATGAACTCGCAGATGATAGTTAGCATTTTTTAGCAATTAAGTATTGTTTATTTAAAGTATGTATATTTTTTATACATAATGCTATTGCACACAATAAAATACAGTACAGTATAAACATAGCTTTATAAATATGCACTGGGAAACCAAAAAATTCATGACTTGCCTTTTTGTAATACTCACTTTATCGCCATAGTCTAGAACCAAACTTGCAATATTTCTGAGGTATGCCTGTATATACAAACAGTAAACAGAACACAATGTTAGAGAAAAGCCCATTTATAATAGCAAAATAGAAGATTAAATACTTAGAAATAAATTAAGAAGTTGCAAAGCCTCTACAAAGAAAATTTAAAACACTCCTGAAAGACACTAAAGCAGATTTAAGAAAATGGTAAAACATGAACATGTCAATCCTCCCTAAGTTAATTTATAAAATCAATGCAACCCTAGTAAAAATTCTAAGTTATTTTATTGAGTTAGATTTAAACTATTAAAGTTCATATGGAAAAACAAACACGCAAAAATAGCCAAGAAAATTGCCAGTTGACTGTCCACAGGGTCTCAGGGAAATTAAATGGGGAAGGAAGTCTTTTCAACAAACAGTGTCAGTATACCATGCTGGATATCTACATATGAATGAAGTTGGGTTTCTATCTCACAGCATACAGGAAAATGCAAAATAGATCATAAGCTTAAATATAAGAGCTCATAAAACTATAAAACTCTTCAAGTAAAACAAAGGACTGAATCTTTGTGACCTTAGTTTAGGTTAGGCTGTTTCTTAAATATGATGCCAAAAGCATAAGTGACAAAACAAAAAATAAATTGGACTATATAAAAATCAGAAATTTTTTTTGGTGCAAATATTATCAAGAAAGTAAAAAGACAGCTCACAGAATGGGAAAAACTATTTGCAAATCACATATCTGATGAAGGACTTGTATCCAGAATGTATAAAGAACTCTTACACCTCAATAATAAAAAGAGAAATAACCCAGTTTTTAAAATGGGCATGGGATATGAGTAGAATTTGTCTAAAGAACATATACAAATGGTCAGTAAATACATGAAAAGATGTTTAACAGTATTAGCCATTAGAGAAATGCAAATCAAAATCATGAGATACTATTTCACATACTAAGATGGCAATAATAAAAAAGACAAGTCTTGGTGACTTTTTTCTTTTGTGTATTGGTGAGGAAGTGGAAAACTGAAACCTTCATACACTGCTGCTAGGATGTTAAATGGTAAGCCACTTTGAAAACAATCTGCTAGTTCCTCAAATGGTTAAACACAGAGTTACAGTGTGACCCAGCAGTTCTACTCTTAGGTATATACCCAAGAGAATTGAAAACATGTCTACCACAAAAACTTGTACATGAATGTTACTAGCAGCATTATTCATAATAGCTAAAATGTGGAAATAGTCCTGATGTCTGTCAACTGATGATAAACAAATGTATATCCATATAGTGAAATATTATTTGATAGTAAAAAAAAAAAAAAGTAATGATATGTGCTACAACATGAATGACTTTTGAAAATGCACTATGTGAAAGAAGCCAGTCACAAAAGATCACATACTGTATGATTCCAATTAAAGGAAACATCCACATAGGCAAATTTATAGACAGAAAATAGATCAGTAGTTTATAGCTAGGAAAGGGATAGGGGAGAATGGGGAATAGCTGTTAGTGCATACAGAGTTTCTCTTGTGGGAGGGGGAACAAAAAACATTCTAAAATTAGATTTACAACCCTGTGAATATACTAAAACCATTGAATTGTACACTGAATTTATTATTATTATTTTTTGTCCCATTTGTTTTCTTAAGCCTTCCCAATAATTCCATGCAATCTGGCCAACCATCTTCAGGATTAAATAGTCCTCTTTCAGGTAATTCTCACATCTTACAGTAAACAAAGGGCCTCTAAGATTAGTGCTGAGTGTACTAAGGTTTATTCTTTTTTTTTCCCTTCCAGTTTTTTTTTCCCTTCCAGTTTTACTGAGATATAATTTACATACAGCACTGTATAAATTTGTGTACAGCATAATGATTTGACTTATATGAGGAAATGATTACCATAATAAGATCCATTATCTCATATAGATACAAAATAATTTTCTTTGTAATGAGAACTTAGGATTTATTCTCTTAACAACTTTCATATATAATATACAGCAGCGTTAATTGTATATACCTTGTACATTACATCCCTAGTACTTATTTATCTTTTAACTGGAAGTGTGTACTTTTTTTTTTTCAGTTCCCAAAAATTATATTTTTAATTGAAGTACAGTCAGTTATAATGTGTCAGTTTCTGGTGTACAGCACAATGTCCCAGTCATGCATATACATACATATATTCGTTTTCATACTCTTTCTCATTAAAGGTGATTACAAGATGTTGAACATAGTTCCCTATGCTATACAGTGGCTAACATTTGTAAATCTCAAACTCCTAAAATTTATCCCTTCCCACCTGCTTCCCCCAGTAACCATAAGATTGTTTACTATGTCTGCAGTCTGTTTCTGTTTTGTAGACGAGTAAAATATGTGGAACGCTTCACGAAATTTGCGTGTAGTCCTTGTGCAGGGGCCATACTAATCTTCTCTGTATTGTTCCAGTTTTACTATATGTGCTGCCGAAGTGAGCACTGGAAATGTGTACCTTTTATGTACTTCATCCAGTTTGCCCTCCCCTACACCTGCCTCTGGTAACCACAGATACCAGTGTTTTAGATAATAAGAACTGGGTTTCTCATAAATAAGGAAAGGAGGAGGCTAAAATGAACTCTGAGTTGCACTGGAATCTGAGATATCACTTATGTGTGAGTTAGAATGCATACATATATTTACTCTGTCCACTGAGAGGAGCTGTAAGTGATGACACCCCAGCGGTAATGAACAAACCTAGCATCCAATTTTTTTTTTCTAAGTATAATTCTCCAATAAAAGGAACCAGGGCTCTGTGGAGAACTGGTCGATCCCAGGACTGAGATGGGGTAAGGATGCCTGGAATATCTTGAGGTGTGCGATGACAAAATGCTTCTTAATAAAAAAAAAAGAAAAAAGAGAATATTGTTGAACATGGGAGCCAGCCTGAAGGAGTCCTTAATGACCAAAGCTGGAACAATTTGAGCTAAAGAAATAAATGACACCATTGGATTATAATCTGTAGAATAGTAAAGTAAATACCCGTGAGTCCACACTGATATATAAATGAAAAATGGGGGGAAAGGGTATAGTTCTTCCTTATAGTAGAATTTCAGTTAATAACTGTAGAAGGATTGCAGGAAATAGAAAATCAGCATTAGCTAAACAGTAATTATTGTATACAAGATCCACTGGTGGATAGTAAAATTAGTGAGTGAAAATTTGAGGAGAAATTAAAATTTTCCCACAAAGGGAAAGACAGTAACTTTAAAGGGATGAAACCTGTCAAAATTTACCTTAAACAGTGATCAAGGTGAATATCACAGTAATAAAACATATTGACATCATGAAATTCGTGATATTATGCACTGAAAAGGATACATCATTTCTTTGTATTCTTGCCAAAAATGCATAGACTTAGTCCAATCAACAGAAAACATCAGCCAAACCCAAATAATATACACTTGACAAAATGACCTATCAGTACTTTTCAAAAGAGTCAAGGTCATGAAAGGTAAGGGAAGACTGAGGCCCTGGCAGAGGCTGGAAGAGACTAAGGACACATGACAACTAAATATAATGTGGGATTTTTTTTTTCATTTCAAATGGCTTTTTCTTGCCTAATGCAATCTATTTCTGTGTATTCTCTTTGAACATTTAAGACATGATTTAAAATGTCTTATTTTAACTTAAAATAGTGTTTCATATCATTTTATTATTTGTATATAGTTATGAGATATGAATTCTATTCATGTGTCCCTTCACCACTGTGGCTTTCAGGTCCACCCTCTACCCCCTACTTATGCACTTGAGACATTTCTCTCTTTTGCTTTCGGATTTAACTCTTAAAACAAATTGTGTTTTTGTTTGTATCTTAACCTAGCATGTTTGTTTGAAGTGGAAGAGGTGGCTTCTTACATCAGTTAAATCTATTATATTAATGGGAAAACTCTCCCCTAATTCTATTTCATTTAGGAACAACGAGGGTAATTGCTTTCAGTATATTAGGGACTGAAATAAAGCTACTCACTTTCCTAATATTTATCTTACAGTTTCTATATATATATATATTTTTTGTAACAATATATTATGTATGGGTGAAGTCAGATTTTTTTTCTGCTTTTGTAATAGAAGATTGTTGACTTATTTGAAATAGCTTAATTTAGAATTTAAGTGAGGGCAACCACTAACCAACCCACTTTCCACTTCACCATCTTAGAATCATAGATGGGGAAAAGGGCAGATAAGTTGCTGTGGAGCAATGTGTACTTACAAGGGGCTGGAATGAAAGCTGCTGAAAAAGAAACCATCCTCCTTCACCTCAAGATTCACCCCATTGTCCATATTTGAATTCTGCTAAATCACTCTCCCTTTAAAAAAACAAACAAACAACAACAACAAAAACCTTTGGAGGGTTTAGGGAACATGTATATTATGGTTGTAGTTTTAAAAAACACACTAGGCAGTGGACTTAAGCGCCATTTAGAATACATGACTGTCACAGGGGGAAAATGCGAAATTAGACAATAGTTCTTTCACATCCCTAAAATACATTCTTTTTTATGCATCTATACAAAATTAAGTATGAAGCCACGAGGAGTGAAATAAAGAGGTAAAAGAAGATAAATTTGATAGTAAATAGGGATTTAGAAAACATAAAGAGGTTGTGAAGTAGCAGTCATTCAGATCAGACGAGACGGGGAAGAGGAAGACCTAAAAATACTTTGGTCCGAAAACATACATTGGGGGTGATGGACAGTCAGTCCATTATGGGAAAATCAACCCATTATGGGAGAATTTTTTTCAAAGCATTAAATTGATCTGAGATATTTGGTAGTACTGAGAAATTATTTAGTAGGCATTGAGTTCCTGGATTTAAAAGTACTGCTCATATTTTAGTTCAAAAGCATTTCTTCCATATTAGATGCTTGTAAAATTACTGGAAGTTGTGTTCGTATTGGAAAGCCAGAAGACTTGAAAGTATTGTCCACCTGATGAAAACTGATGGTATAAGAGTACAGTGATAAAATTATATATCCTCCAAATGAAATTGCTGATATTTGACCAGTTGAAACTTGACCATGATTGATACCAGGTCTAATTTTAGTTGTGTTTAGTATTTGCAATGATATTATGCTATTCAGTTTTCTCTGATTATTGAGTTTTTATTGTTTATTTTTTCCACAGAAGTGAACAATACCATATCTTTGAAAGATTTATGAATACTTTTTTTATATGAATTTAAACTAGGACATAGTGCAGCCATGGCGAGTAGAAACATCAATTCTGTCTTTGGAGAAGGCTCTGTTAGTGAAAGGACTATCCGATGGTGGTTTGAAAAATTTCGTTCTGGGGATCTGAGCCTGAAAAATGAGCCTCGAGGGAGACCCAGATCGGTTTTAAATGAAGATCAGTTGAGAGCCATGGTAGAAGCTAACCCCAAAACAGCAATTCGAGGCCTTGCGGCAGACTTAGGAGTTTCTGCTACAACAATCTCTCGACACTTGGCTGCAATAGGAAAGGTGAAAAAATTGGACAAGTGGGTAGGTACGACACCTGTTGATGGACAATCATAAACTCAGATGGTTAGAGATATGCTCATCTCTTACGATTTGAAAGAGCAGAGACCTATTTTGGAGAGGATCATAAACTTTGATAAAAAATGAAATTGAAAGTCATCTGGACAATGATTGGATATTGATGAAGTTCCTGAATATGTGTTAAAACTGTTACTAAAACCAAAAATAGGTTGTATGGTGGTCTGCAAAAAGAGTTTCATTACTGCTTTCTAACCTAGGTGAAACTAATAGTAGGTTCTTACTGTCAAAAAGTTGAAATTGTATCAAAAATTGATTTAAAAGCACTCTGTTTTGGTTAGCAGACTTTTCCATGACAGCATTTGACCACAGAAGTCACATACCACCATATGGAAGTTAACTGAATTGGGCTAAGAAATTTTGCCACTTCCATCATACTCACCTGACTTTTTTTCAAGGGATTACCACCCTTCCTGTCATTTGGAACTCTTCCTAAGAAACAGAACTTGCTGCAATTGAAAACCAGTAATTGAAAGATTTGAATAAATTTTAGCAATGCTGAATTTTATAAATATGGTATATATCACTTAATATCTGGGGCAGTTTATCATTTTGGGAAAGCAGTTAATGCTAACAGTGCCTACTTTGGTTGAATAAAGCTTTTCTTTTTCTCAAAAATAAAACATTTTCATTTGGCCTACAAAAAGGCAGTTTCATGCGGTTCAACTTGATACCTTCCCCGACCCTGGCAGAACATGAAGACTCAAAGGTACCTACGGTACTGGAAAACTACATGGTGCTCCTCAGTTTTGGGCTTCGTCATTGGAGGAATGTGGAGCAACCTGGAGTGTATGTGTGTGTGAAAGATGCTTTGGAGTCAGGTATGCAAAGATCTGAGTAAAGTGGGTTCCAGAGAGATGAGCTGCCTCATCAGAGGCTCTCAGAAAATATTTTTTGACTAAAGAAATGAAAGCATGTTTCTAACACTAAAAGCCATGCACACGTGGCTCAGTAATGCTTTCGGATGATAATACTTATTCTGTCACACAGAGCCAGTCCTTTTTGTTAATATGTTTTGCATTCTGATTCTGTATTTAAAAAAAAATGTAGATAGCCTGTGAGAGGTCATAATTAATGGCCTCTTTATGATTTTGTAGCTGGATTGCAGTTACTCTTTGTGGCATCTAGGAATTGAGTTGGGATAAAGATCCTGGGATGGTCCTCTTCCTGCCTCTTTCCTTCCTGACAACCTGCTATGTCTAATCCATGAAGGAGAGGAGAGTTAAGGAATCTTGAAAGATAAGGTGTGAGAGAAGGACATTCTGGAATGGATCCTACCAGGAGGGGGAGAGAGACAGAAAGAGAGGGATGGAGGGAAATGGAGGGGAGAGAAGGAATGGAAATTCCCTAAAGTAGAACTGACTATGAACTCAAGGATTAAGGGCCCTTTACTGCAAAAAACAAACAAAAAAACCCCACACATTGTCCCTTCCTTTGGGTAGATGCAGCCGTGCACTATGACACAAGGCTTGGTGAGCAGAGCATGGGATACTTTCAGTCCTAATTTACTCCCTTGGCTGGATGCCCAGGTCTGGGGTCACCTGTTCTCTTTACTACTCTGTCTTTGGGTTTGTCAGGGTATCTACTGTGTTTCTGTGGACTCTTGCTTACTCTCTGGAGAGTGAAGCTTCTGATTTAGTGCAGACTGAGAGGGTAACAGGGCTAAGACCAGAAATGTGAGGAGGACTTAATTTCAAAGGCAGCACAAGGGTGAGGCTAAATGGTAACAGGGTGGGAAAGTTGTGTTTTATAGTTACTTAGTCTGGGTGGTAGTTGTGCTATGGCCCATGCATCCTTCCCTCCATTCTCAGACCTCTTATCAGGCTCACAGAGCTGGATGCTGAATTTTGGCCTAAAACAATCAGTGGATATCCTTGTCCAGCCCAAATGAGTGGTTCTGGGATGAACAGGAAATCCAAACAGAAGCAGTGAAGCATGATGTAACAGGAAAAGGAGCAGACATAGGATGGTGAGTTATCTTAGCAGTCTTCCCTACTACCTCCAATAAAGGGTATAGACCCGAGAGACAGAAATGGGCCCGGTGGTTCTTGTGAGCCCATGGATCCAGTTGTGCCTGAGACTGGTACTGCTATTAGTGTTTTTTAGTTATATGAGTCAGTAACCCTTTTTGCTTAAGCCATTTTAAGTTGGATTTTTCCATTCTGGCAAAAGAAAGATTCCTGACTGGTTAATGCTCCCTGAGTCTTTCTTTATTTAACTGTAACCTTTGCAGGGTTTGGGGAGGAAGAGGGACAGTTAATTTAAAGTAGATATCCAATAAATAGTACTTAATACTGTGAGAGTAAAAAGCAAAGGAGGTAAAGCAAGGTGTGGAACACCCCTGGAGGCCCCTCTGTGTCCAAGGCAGTCCAGTGGGCTGAGTTCAGTGCTTCCAGTAAAGACCGGTACCTGTCTTGGACTGTCCAGAGGTTCCCAGCTATAAAGGAGGGCTAGCCCCCTTGAGTCACTTGGAGCCTGTGGTTTTTCTGCAGTGGGTGTTCCCTGACCCAGTGTGTTATTGACCTCACAGGAAGTAAAGAAAAGCTCTTTTTCAGGACAAAGATAAGGCTTTTCATCTTCTTTGTCTTTATCTTTGGCGATTATTTGTATCTTTTATTGAAATCATAGACTATTCCTTTTTGGAAATATGGAGTGTAATGTTGTGAACAGAATCAACACAAAATGACTACGACTGCATTTTCATCATTGTGATCATCTCTCCATTGCCTTGGAAAAGCAGGAACTACAGATTTAAACTTACAACTCTTTAATTTAGGAGGTACATTGTTTTCAAAAGAAGTGAGAAATTTTATACACACTAAGAATCCCAATGCTCTTGCTCTCCTTTTCCAGAAAAGAAATAAGAGCTTTAAAAGGCACCTTGGTAGAAACTGTGATTTGTTTGAGTGTCAAAGTTGTGGAGACAGAGGCTGCTAGATCTCACCCCACCCCACCCTACCCCTGAGCTTGAGTTATAATTACAAAAGGGAAAAAAAATGGCTTTGAGTGGCCATTTTGGTTTCTCCAGTACATAATACCTGTTATTAAAGAAGTTCCTGCCTGGTCTAATTGCTTATTATGAGACTAGAACATCTAAAGCCAATTTAACAGCACACATGAAGGATCTTGAGCAATGTTAGAAATAGTATCGAAAGCTAGTGGAAAGTGGTCTCTTCTAGCACCCATCCTCAGTATGGTGGATTCTCTCTTCCTCTTTCTGTTGGTGCTTCCTCTTTCTGTTGGTGCTTCAGCCACAATAGCCTTTCGCTTCCTTCTACCTCAGCTCATTTGCCCATGCTGTTGTTTCTGGCTGAGTAGTTGATATTCCTCCTTACCTCATTAACTCTACCCATCATGCATATTTCCTCTCGGAATTCTTCCCTGGTTGGCCCACCCCCACCTCACCCAGGTCAGATCCCCTAGTCAGGGGCCTTAGAGCTCCAGGATGGTACTTCATAATTGTGAGCATAGTAGTTATATATTTATTTGTGTAATGGTGTGTGTTTGTATGAGATTCACAACAGCAGGAACTTTGTTTTGCTCACAAGATGGTATCCCCATCAAGAGCACAAGATCCAGCACATATTAAATGAATAAGTGTCAGGGACAGTTTCATCTATTTTGTAGAAAACCCTTGTTTTGGTATTAGCTTAAGTAAGGAATATGCTTGACAGCAAATAATTGAAAACCTAATGAACAGTAGTTTAAAAAGTAGGTTTAGTTTCCTATAATTTATGAAAATATTCAAACATACAAAATATTTGAATTTTACAGTGGACATCTGTATACCAGCTGCCTAGATTGTACTGTTGACATTTTACTGTACTATACTTTATCACTTATCTACCCATGTAGCCATTTTTTAAAAATGTATTTCAACATAAGTTTCAGGCTTCAGCACATTTCATCCTAAATACTTCAGCATACATATTACCTAGAGTTCAGATTAGTTTAAGATTCTTGTTGAGATAAAATTTAAATCAATAAAGTGTGCAAATCTTAGAAGTGTACTTTTCAATACATTTTGACATGTAAATACTCATGTATCACAAACCCCTATTAAGATGCACACTATTACTATCAGCCCAGAAAGTTCCTTCATAACCCTTTTCATTTTATCCCTGCCCTTAGCCCCCAAGAGACAAACACTGCTCTGATTTTTTTTTTTTTTTACCATGGAACAGTTTTGCATGTTCTAGAACTGTATATAAATGGAATTACAGTATGTGCTCTTTTGTGTAAGCCTTCCTTTACAAAACATACTGTTTTTGAAATTCATCCATTTTGTTGTGTCACTTTGTTCCTTTTAAAAGCTGATTCATATTCCATTAAATGAATATACCACAGTTTGTTTATCTCTTTTCGTATTTGATAGATGTTTGTGTGTGTTTTTTTCCCAGTTGGGTCTATTATGAATAAAGCTGTTATGAATACTCTTTTCACTTTTCCTGGATAAATACTTAAGATTGGAAATACGGGTCATAGGCTATGTGTTTAGTTATTCCTAGACCTTTCCCCAAAGTGATTACACCATTACTTTCCTCTTTCACATTATAGGGAATCTAGAGAGGCATGTCAAAACTGGGATGAGTGACCCACACACTTTCTAGTTTTCTTTTCATCCTTCTCAGTGGATTGGTGGTAATTCCACGTACGGCATCTAGGGTAGGCAGTCTTTAAGATGGCTCCCAATGATCTCTGTCTTGTGGTTTTCTTACCCTTCTGTAATTTCTCCTCTCATTGAGTGTGGGCTGGACTTAGTGACTTGCTTCTAATAGAATACAGCAGAAGTGACGGGATGCCACTTCTGAGTTATAAAAACAATATGGCTTCTGTTATGCATATTCTCTCATTCTTTCTTGGATCACTCATTCTAGGGAAGGCCAGCTGCTATGTTTTAAGGCAGGTCTGTGAAGAGCCCATGCGATGAGGGACTAAGGCCTACCAAAAATCAAGCGAGTGAGCTTAGAAGTGGATTTCCCCCTAGTTGAGTATTCAGATGAGATTGCAGAACCACACGTGCATTACTGACTCACAGAAACTGAGATAATGTTTGAGGTGATTTGTTACATCACAATAGATAACTACAACACCTCATTGTCTCATGGTAAGATGACTGCTGTACCTTTAGGACCTCATGTTCATGCTCCAGACCACAAGAAAATTGTGAAAAGCAAAGGACAAATACATTTTTTCTTGACATGAGTCACTTCATTTTTATCAGGAACTCAGACCCTTTCCAAAAATCCACAAAGCAGACTTTGGTTTATGTATTATTGGTCAGAAATAACACCACACGGCCCACTCCTAGTCAGAAGGTGGCTAGAAAGGGGGAATTTGGATGAAGTTTGCATCAGCCAACTATCAGTGTCTGCCATGGTAACCATTTCAAAACCCCACAGAGTTAAAGACCTCTTTCTTAACACCTGCACCAGCCAAGTGGCCTTTTGGGGAGACTTCCAGAAAAAGGACCTAGTCAAATGAAACTTTCAGAAACCTCAGGGCCAGGATTGCAGGGCCTGGGTTCCCTATTCATCCCCTACACCATTCTCCTCCAGAGAAAACTGAGGTTTTATCTTCCTCTGCTACTTCTATTCCTCCATTTCATTGCATTAGAAACTTCAGAGTCTTCCTGGACATGTCCATGACCACCCCTCTTCCCTAGAAATATAACTCCTCAAGTTTTGCTATACTATGGCCTTTGTACTTTTAAAATCCCGCTCCTCTCCTTCTTTATTGTCCATCTTCTCCCTGCGCCCCAGGTTTGTTACTGGAGGCATTTTCCTGGCCCAATCATCCTCAACTCCAAACCTAATCCTGTTACTCCCCAAATTAAAACCCTTACTGCCCCACTGCGCTCAGTATGAAACCCAAACAACTTCTCATGGTAGCAAAGGCTCTGCATAGATGAAAATGGCCCACGTCTCCAGCATCTCTTCCCTGCACTTGGTCTACTCACAACATCAAACTACTGACCCTTCTGCCTTTGTTTACACTGTCCCATCTGCCTGGGAATTTCTCACTTTGGATTGGGCAACTCCTCCTGACATCCTTAGGAATTCGGTTTTAGGGATAACCCTTCTAGAAAGCTGCCTAGGACCACTAACTCCCTCAACAGTGGGCCAGGTGACCTCCTAAGTAGCTATGTACAAATCTTTTTCCCTTTTGCAGGAGAAAAGGCCATATTAGGTTGACCTAGTAGAAAATTCAATAATACAATGGGATATGGAATATGTTTGTCTCCTCTCTCTGCCATCCAGTTCCTTTTCCAATTTCTTAATGTATTTACAAGCATAAATATATTTTCATATTACTTTTAAACAATTTTAACAAGGTATTGTGTAGTTTGTTTTTTCAATTAACACTACTTTGGCGATCATTATATCACTTCATATAGAACTCTCATTCCTTTGAAGAGCATCAATATTCCATTGTATACATACCTTAACTTGTACAGTTTGTTGATGGACACTTGGCCGTTTCTGATTTTACGCTGACAAACAATGATGCAAAGTGCAATATCTTTGTACAAATGCATCTGAGCACAGCTGGAGAATATCTTTTCTTCAAATTCTTAAGGGTGGGATTACCAGATCAAAGATGAGGTGGATTTTAAATTTTGATGTAACACACTAAATAGTCAACCGACTCACTTTTCCCGTCAATAATCCAACTCTCCTATATTCGAATGTTAGGCCGTCTACACCTCTAGACTGCGTGTTTGAGGGTAGGCACCTCCTATTATTCACATTTGTCTGGCAGAATTGGTCTTCAGTATAACGAAGACCAATTCTTAACGAATTTTATACCTCTCAGCGTAGAGTCCAGGGCTGGTATATAGCAGACTCATCAGATATCTATTACAATTCCTCAATATTAAACTTGCTAACGTTTACTGAAGTTTATCAAACGCCAGGATCTGTGCTAAGCGTGTTTCCTTCCACCTGCGCTTTCACTCTCACGTTCTCCCTCTTCCCGGGGAGGGGGCGTGCTCAGCACCACCACCCGCCCTACCTGTGCATTCGTTGGTCGAGCCCGACGCCCGTTACCGCAGAGTCCTGCCCAAACCACGCCCCACGCCGTCCTCCCGGCCGAGAGGAGGCGTGGCCATTGACCCGCGGGACGACCCAGGCTGTCTCCGCTCGAGAGAATCGGGACGCGCTGGAGGACCGGAGCCGTGTAGGAGGGAGCGTGTTCCGCGGTCCCGCGGAGCCGGCGCACGCCGCGCCGCGCCCCGCCCCCTCGGCACGCAGGCTCCGCGTGAGATCGCGCACGCGCGCACGCACCCGCCAGAGCCTCGGTCTGGTCTGCGGGGACCCGGCGGGCGGAGGCCGGGCCGTTGAGGTACGAGGGGCGGAGTCCGAGCCGCAGTCACCGCCGCCGCTGCCTCTGCGTCTGCCGCCGCCGCCGCTGCCAGAGAGGAGTATGTCTGCAACTCGAGCCAAGAAAGTGAAGATGGCCACCAAATCATGCCCTGAGTGTGACCAACAGGTGGGCGCTGGGGGCCCAGCACCCGCACGGGGACTAGCGGGCGGGCGGCCGTTGCCGGCGGCCGTTGGCTTTGGTGAGGCCGCTTCTCCGGGGTCTCGGCGGCAGAACGGGTGGGCGGGCCCTTGGGCTCGGTGGGCTCGGTGGCCACGGTGGGGGTCCGGAGCCCTCCGGGCGGAGCCGAGGGGTTACTAGGGAAACGCGCGGGGCGGCCGCCCGGCGGCTGCCCACCTGGCGGCGGTCAGAGGGCGAGTGTCTCGTCCTGTGGCCTGGCCGCGCGGGAAGGGGGCGTGGGCTTGTGGTGGTGGACGGGGCGCCGTGTCCGGACCCTCCCTGCGTCTCCGGGCCGGCTCCGGGTGACGGCGGCAGGATTGTGAGGGCGGCGGCCCGAGTGGACGAGCATGGCCCCCTCACCCGCTCCTGCCCGGAGGAGAATGCCCGATGTGCCCGACTCTCGAGTCCAGGCTCCTGGCTCCGAAAGCCCCCTCCTGCCACGCACGGTTGCTTTGTTCCCGTTTCAGATGTCTGCGGTGGACCCCCCAAAACTGTCCCCACCGCGACCTGGGCGGATGCTTAAATGTGACAGAACGGGCCGCAGTGAAATGGTTTTAAGTTTCGGCAAAATCGGAGATTTTTTTTCTCTTAAATATGTTTATTATATTTTTGGCGTAAATAATTGTGAATCCTTTCTCTACAATGTTTTAAGTGGAACATTATTGAATAACGCCCCCATTGAAGCCCTTTCTTTCTGGGCACTCCTCACTTCCCCCCACCCGCAGCGGTATCCACTGGTAAAAATTTGGCATTTCTGCTTCCAGATCATTTAAAAAATATGTATGTGGTTTTATGAATTTTAAGTGAGTTCTTTTTACACAGAATTAGTGGTGACATACCTGTAATTAAAAAAAATCTCATTTTACTGCTTCCTAGTAAAGCATGCCCCATTTTTTTACTGAAATATTACAGGTTCCAGTAAACCTTAAAATCTAATGAGTTAAAACTCTGCCAGTTAAAAGCCTTCGTAAGGGCTCTTATTTGACGCAAACATGCAGATCTGGGTGTGTTTTTCTTTTCCACTGAGAGGATTTTTTTCAAAATGACTACCCTCTTCCTTTTTTTTCTCTTCCTTTCTTTTTTAAAATCAGGAGTAATTTGAAATGGCTGGAGGGCCCCCCCCACCCCCGTTTTTTTAATAAGATGATTTTAGTGCAGTCTTTAAGGAGTAAGTTTAAGTTGATCAAATCTTGTAACAGAAAATGTTATATTCAATGTCTTTTATGGGCAATGATAGAAATGCTGATCAGAGAAAGACTGCAAGGAGAATTACGGTTTATTGTGTATGCAGTGTAAAAAAAGCCGTGTTTTCCAAAATAGTTACCATTAAACTAAATTTGTTAAATTCTGAAAAAATTGGATTTTTTGATTCAAGTCTCTTTGTGGAAGATTATTTCAATATTTAAATCATTTCCATTTGTTCCAATTAATTGTGCAGAAGTATAAGGTTTGCATAGTATGCATTATGCATTCCAGTTTCTGTAGGGCACCAGTTATTGCAAATCCTGACCTTGTTGTACTTGGCATAAAGTAACCTTTTGGGAAAAATCACTTGTTTTTAATATCCTGGTTAAGAAAAGAGGAAAGGATAATAAACTTGTAGTAGTTCCTGTAACTGTTCAACAAAAGGTGATCAGCATTTTATTTGGAAAGATCACTTTAATTTTGTTGTTACACGCACAACACCCCCTCCAGCAGCCACAACAAAATTCCAGAGATTGGGTGGCTCAAACAACAGAAATTTATTTTGTCACAGTTCTGGAGGCTAAATGTCCCAAGATCCTGACAGAAAAGAGCTTTCACATGTCTCCTTATAAGGACGCTAATCACATCATGAAGGCCCCACCCTCATGATCTCATCTAAACCTAATTTTCTCATCTCCAAATACCATCACATTGGGGGTTAGGGCTTCAGCATATGAATTTATTTGGAGGTGGGGTGGATACAGTTCAGTCCACAGCAAGCTACAACATAATTTTGAATGTTGGTTGTTTTGTCTTTTATTCTAAATACTTAAGAGAATGTAACATGTAGAGACTTAAAATTTTTGGTGATTCTTGAAAGTGATTTATCTTTAAAAGTAACTGAATTGAAGAAAATAATAGATTAACTTAGCTATCTAAGTATTTGAAGTTCCAAATTTATTATGAGAAAAAAAAATTATAATCCAGAAAACCTTTTAAACAGCATTAGAATGCTGCTGATATTCTAAGTTGCTTCATGAATATTAAATTAGAATTCAGATATAGTCTGTAAACATAAATGTAAAAATTTTTAAGTTTTAGGAGACTACCCTAGTTGAATAGATTTATATATGTCCTGTGTGTGTGTTTAAGTTTAAAGACAGGTACAGAGATAAGCAAACAAGGAAGACCTAGATTTTCAGTTGCTTTATTACGTCCCTTTTACATGCCTTTATTGAAAATACAGTTCTGAAACATCTAAACCACGATGCTTTTCGTTTTCAAGGGGTTTCACATCCACTAACTCAAATTACTGAGACATTTTGAGTGTAGTAGTAGTCTAGATTTCTGTTAGTTTTCTGATATCTTTTGTGTATATTTCTGTTTTTGCCTTATTTTTAAAATTATATCACCTCTTTTCCCATCATTTATAGGAAATTTCATGTGACAGACAGCAAGTATGTCTGCTGTAGGTAATTTTGATTCTCTTAGCAACCAAGTATAAATGGATTCTCTCTAATGTGGTTATTTTTGGGCTTTTTAAAATCAGTGAAACAATACAGGACTAGGATTTCATTTTCTACAGTTTTTTTAAGCCTGTTTTACTTGCAGAACATATAAACAATCTAAATACCTGATTTTCAAGTTGATGCACAGTAAGCCATAAGTAAACAAAACCTTGAATTTTTTTCTTCCATTTTAAAATCCTGAAGGTATAGCATTAGAACTTTCATTACTATTATCTTTGGCATTACAACTGAAATTTGAAGGAAGTTTAGGGTGTTTAAAATCCAAATTATACTATAATTTAAAGAGATTAATATTGCCAAAGTTATCCACCCTATTCTTTACAGAATCTGTATTGTGGTAGCTGGGTTTTTTTTTCCAAGTTGGTGTGGGAGGAAGGAACTTTCCATTTTAAAAAGGACTTGAGGAAAAAAAAAAGGACTTGAGGGTGAATTAGCTCAGGCACATGAATGTTTCTTGAATATAAGGCACTTTCATTAAGGGATATAAATCAACCTATCAATTCAATTAGTCATCCCGAAGCCAAATGTACATTTGTCATCTAACTCAAGCATTCTGTTAATTCTGGATATAGGTTGATACAGTTTTTTTGTGTGTATAAGATAGAGACTTACATTTAAATGTATTGAATTTTAGTAGCTGAAAGAACATGCATGTTGAGTAGCAGAGGATCTGTTGAATAAGAACATCATGTTTCTGTGTCTTTTGGATAGCATTAACTTAAAGCAATTTATATTACTTAGGATGCCCTTTATGATGTGTTTAAGTGTAAAGGAAATGAGTCAGTACCTTTGAGCTTGGTTTCTGTGAAGATGTGAAATTTTTAAAATGGCAAAACATATCTATTTGGGGCAGATTTTAAAATATTAAAAAATGTTACATTACATTTTCTTTCATCATTTGAAAGAATCTCATTACATTCTTGATAATGCAAACTGTTAGGCATACCTGGAGTTGGATTATTTTTACAGGATTCATTGTTATTTTTCATAAATACAAACTAGAATCCTTTGTTCATTATTTTTGTGCAAAGAAAAAGAATTCTGCCAAAATTCTAATTTAGCATATTTAAATAAAATATATTCTTGAATAGGAAGCATTCTGTACTTAAATGGATGAAAATCTTCCTAATTGTAATTAAACTTTTACATAAGCAGAACAATGGGCAAATGAAATTTATCTTACAAAGGGAATTGCAATTTTCTGACTATAATTTTTTTATGAGTACTTTTTGTTGAGATAAATTTCTCAGTTTTGGTAAATATGTCTTGAGTCCTAGGATCATTAAGGTTAATATTAATGAAATGATTATGGAGGGAAATCTAAAACTTTTCTCAATGATTTTCAGTAACATTTGGCTTTTAAACTTTATATGCTTGAAATGGAGAAAAGAGCTACTTATAAAAGTATTTTACAGATTTAGAAATAGAAGCCTGAAGAGCTTAAGTGTTTTAGCCAACATCCTTCCTGGAGCTGAGACTGTAAGATCCTAGATCTCAACTCCTACTTTCTCCTACATTCTCTTTTGTTTATACTGTACTTTTGCCCCTCAAGCTGGTTGCTGTGAACTCTTTTTTTTTTTTTTTTTTTGCTTTCTTTTTTATTGAAATAGAGTCAGTTCACAATGTTGTGTCAATTTCTGGTGTACAGCATAATGATAAACTTTTTTTTTGTCAGTGATATTTGGCATCTTACCTTCTCATGTTGGAGCCTGGGTCCTTTTCAGTTCTTTCCCCTTTTGATGTGTCTGGTAAATCTACCTTATCTCCATTTCTGTTCTCACTATTCCAGTTGGGCCCTCATACTCTTACACTAGGATTGTTTTAATGACTTCCCAATAATGTTCCCTTTTCTAGTTTGTTTTATATAAACTATCAAACTAATATTTTAGGAAATGCTTCCTATTTTCCCTGACTCTGACCCTATTATGGTTTTCTATCATTCACTCACATCAGCACATTTATCATGTGTTTACTATATTCATGGTATTGTGATGAATTTATAGAATGTAGAGATGTAGAGGACATGATACCAATTTCAAATAATGTGTTGTAAGGAGGTGGGGTTTAAATAAATCCATGATTCTTTCTTCAAGTAATTTATTTTTCAGTTCTGGAGACTATGTAAACACTGAGAAATTTAACAACAGAAAAATAGTAATAATATACTGTTTCTTTTCTTTTTTTTCCTACAGGTTCCTGTTGCATGTAAATCATGTCCCTGTGGTTACATATTTATTAGCAGAAAACTTTTAAATGCGAAACACCCAGAAAAATCACCATCTTCTATAGGTAATTGTGAGAGTTTACCACATTTTTAGCTTTTTGATGTAGAAATTTTAACCTTGTGAATTTACTATATATGTTTTTGTTGAAGTTAAAAATTAAAATCTGTTAAAGTATTTGTTTGGTTTTTATTAGCTATTGGAAATCAGCTTATGACATTAGTATGCTGTCCATTCCATTTAAATATTAACTCCTTTCTACTGCTGGTAAAGCTTATAAGAAATTTTCTATTTTTTTATTTTTGGAGGATGGAGAGCCATTGAAGGTTTTTAAGGGAGTGACCTAATCTGATTTTTAAAAATTACAAAAAGAAATTTAATAAGGTTATAATTGATGTTCAATAAATTGCACATTTTTAAAGTGTATGTTTGCTAAGTTTTATCATGTTTACACCAAAAAACTACCACAATCAAGGTAACGAACATGTCCATCATTCCCGTAAGTTTTCTGGTTCCCCCTTGTAGTCTTTCTTTCTTGTTCCCTCTCTCCCCAGATGACCACTGATCTGCTTTCTTTTGCTCTTCTAGAACTTTACATTTTATAAATGGAATCATACAGTATGTACTTTTTTGCCTGGCTTCTTTCACTGAGGATAATTTAAGATTCAGCTACATTGTTGTGTATATCAATAAGAATTCATTCCTTTTTATTGCTTTGCATTCTTTGTATGGATATGCCATGATTTGTTTATCTGTTCACTGGTTGGTGGGCATTTGGGTTTTTTTCCCCTCATGGTGCTGGTATAATTTGTAACAACTTAAATTTTTTTTCTTAATCAGTGACTAAAAAAATATAACCTGATTTTGTTATGAATATAATTTTTGAACATATTGGTTATTTTTTGTGACTGCCTGATATGGAATACCTAAAAAATAATTCTGTTTGAATTTTATTTTCCAATTAATGTAGGCAAATTGGATTTATTCAATGAATATATTTATAAAAAGATGAGGTTTTGTTATTTGTTGATGAAATCTGAGCTTCATACACTTTTGATCCCCAAATAAGAGTAGATTGATTACAAATACATGTATTGAGTGCCTACTACATGCTAGCCACTGTTTTAAGCCTTGGGCCTAAGGTAATGAATGAATCTACTATCAAGGTAGTTTTACTGCTGTCATGGATCTTATATTCTTACGGGCAAGAAATAAACAATGAACAAGTAAGCAGGGAGGATATCAACTTGTGATGAATGCCTTGTAAGAAATTAAAATAGAGTGCTGCAGTGTGTGACTAGAAGGCTACTTTTGATTGAGTGGTTGGAGGCTTCTGTGAGAGGTGACATTTAAGCTGAGGCTGAATAGGAACAACGGGCTAGCCATGACAGGACGAGGAAGAAGAACATTCTTGACAGATGAAAGAGCAAATGCAAAAATTCTAAGACTGGAAAAAGTTTGGTGTTAAAATATTTTAGGAACAAAAAGGCCAGTGTGGTTGCAGTGTAGACCATAAAAGCAGGAGGATGTTTGAGATGAGGCCAGAGGGATAAGCAGGGGCCAGATTATTTAGGGCTTTGTAAACAAGAGTAAGATTTTGGATTTTGTTCTTACAATATGAGGAGAAACTATTCCTAGAATGTGGGATGAGGCGAGTGGAAGGTGGCATGCTCTGATTTGCCTTTTAGAAAGACCATTCTGGCTGCTGTCTAGAGGACAGTTTGTGGAGTTGGAGGGTGAAAGTGAGCTATTGCAGCATGTTAGCTGCGTGAAGATGCCGAGTTATAGAGTGGTTATAGTAGGAGGTGACTCATGAATTACTTACATTTATGTGCATGAGAGGTCTATAGAGAGGTAGGAGGAAAGTTGTTTAATTCCATTTCTTCCTCTGAGTTTGCTCTCTTTTAACATGAGAATGGACTTAATAATTCATTATTTCTTAAAGAATGTTGCTGGATCGTCTATATAGGAGTCATCCAGAGAGCTTGTTAAAAATGGATTCCTGATTCTTATTCCCTAAAAGTTTGATTTACGTATGGGAACCCTGGAATGATTCATTCACTAAATTTCCTGGGGTGGCATGTCAACTCAGTTCTGAATCTCCAAAATGAGTAAGACATGGTCCATGCTGTTAGTGGGACAAGTGTGTTTATTTTTTTAATTCAAATATTTTTGAGCCCCTTCTATATACCAATGATTCAGGTGAGAAATGAGGTAAGGAAGAAACCCAGCAGGAAAGAGAAAAGGGATGAATGCTACATGTGTTAAAGAGTCAGAATTATTTGAACCAGAGGGAAGAATTTAGAATGACTCCCAAGTTTCTGACTTGAATTACTGAAAGAAATTAGGTTTGGATATAGTTTTAAAATATCATCCATGTTGAAGCTCAGAGAATATAGCCTCAGCTAGTGGATATAAAGGTTTTGAGCCATCACTGAGTAGATGGTTGTTGACATCATGGAAATGGATGAGCTAGTGCTACAGAGTCTGTAGGGTATGAAAAAGAAGGAGTTCAGGGACTGAGCTCTGGCAAACCTCAATCTTAAGGGGTGGAAGTGGGTAGGGAGGTTATGTCAACTGAGAAGAAATGTGAGCTGTAGGAGAACAATCAATAGACAGTATTGTTACATATCTGGGAGATGAGTGCAAAGCAATTCATTATTATTTTATGTTTGGAGTTTCCTAAGTTTCTGTTGTTTTAGTAAGAGTAGCCTTGTGACCTTGAAGTGAATGAAGATGAAACATTGATGCCTAGAAATCCTGGGGAGCAGGAAAAAGAACCAGCAAAATAAATGGAAAGAATAGAAAGGACAGAGAAACATCAGGGATAGACTGTGCCATGGAACCAATGGAGGAAAGGGTTTTAAGAAAGGTTAAAGAGTTTTCAAAGCCTGGAAAGCAGTGTGGTATATAGTACAGACATGGGAGCTGGAAGATCGGGCTCCAAATTCAGATTCCAGTTTGATCATTCTCTAACAAGTTTATTAACTGCCATAAGCAGCTACTGTTTACTTGTGTATATAAAACAGATACATAGTACCAATCTTAGAGGATTGAAGTTTAGATGAAGTGCATATGAAAATGTGTAACATAAAGCTTGGTATGTTAAAGGTACTCAGTAAATAGTTGTTTTTACAATTATATTTCTTAAAAGTAAGGTTTTCCTTGGGTAGTCTATAGAATGTAGGGAATTGAGAAGAGTGTAATTTTAAAAATTTCCACAGTTTATCAAGTATTTGAATGTTGTCAGTGGGATCTAGAACATTTCAGTTTTAATTAGCAGAGGATTTATAGAAGAAATGAAAATGGATAACATATCTGAAAAGATAATCAACTTCACTAATCCGGGAAATGCAGTTGAAATAAAATACTATTCTTTTGTGCACATTCTGACAAAAGATGTAAAGGATTTCTAAGTGCTTTTTATAATTATGGTAAAATGAGTACTTTCATACTAGTGGTGAGAGTATAAATTGGCGTAGCCTTTTTAGAGAGCAGTCTGACAGTAGTTGTCAAAAGGTTTAAAGGCACTTAACCTAGAAACTGGACTTCTTTGTCAATAGGTGTGTAGCCCAGAGATACAATTGTTTATAAAACACAATGAAATATTTACTGGGATTTTCAGGCAACACCAATAGCAAAAAGTTGTTAAGCCAAATGTCAGTAGGGGAATAGTTAATTAAGTATGGTAATCTATTAGGGAACACCAGTATTTGCTAATCAGAAAGAATGGTGCAGATTTTTAAGTACTGACATGGAAAAAACCCTCTAAAACATTGTTAATTTAGGGAAGAAAGTATAAAACTATACTTACATGAATTCATTTTTTACAAAAAATTTTTTTCTTGTGATAAGAACTTCTAAGATTTACTCTTAGCAATTTTCAAATATACAATACAATATTAACTATAGTCACCATGCTGTGCATTATATATGCATGACTTATTTATTTTATAACTGGAAGTTTGTACCTTTTGGATCTCCTTCGCCCATTTCACCCACCTCCCAGTTCCCGCATCTGGTCTGCCATTTTGTTTTTTGTATCTGTGAGCTCCTGGTGGGGTTTTTTTTCTGCACGTAAGTGAGATCATATGATATTTGTCTCTCTCTGACTTATTTCACTAGCACACTGACTTATTTCACAGTGCCTTTGAGGTCCATTCATGTTGTCACAAATGGCAAAATTTCATCTTTTTTTAATTGCTGAGTAATACTCTACATTTTATTTATCCATTCATCCATTGATGGACACTTAACATTGTTTCCGTATCTTGACTGTTGTGAATAATACTTCAGTGAACGTGTGGGTGCATATATCTTTTTGAGTCAGTGTTTTTCATTTTCTTTGTATAAATACCCAGAAGTGGAGTTGCTGGATCATACTGTAGTTCTATTTTTCATTTGTTTTTAAGACTCCACGAAATGATTTCTAAGTGCAGTGTTAATCAGTAAATGCGTAAGTGGGTAGATCACTAGTTAACTAGGAGGAATCATGGAAGACTTTTATTTGCATAATTAAACATTTAAAACAAAAAAGAGAAACATCTTTAAAGCTCAGATTGCACTTAAAAGTAAAATCAAAGCTGTAACAGATCATTTTAAATTTCAGTGGGTTGAAACTTTTTAATTATTGTAACTTTGTGACCTGTATGAGGAAAATAATCTGTTAAATCAAATAGATTTATCTAGGTTTGAATTGTTGAAAACTCACATTTTTCAAATATACTAATTGTCTTTACATTTTCATAACATACATGGAAATCAGGAGGTGGGACATTAGAATAACATAAAACTTTGTCTAGCTGAAAATATATATAAATAAACAAAATCTGTTTTGGAAATTAAGATATTTTTCTAAGTTTAAAGTTAATTTTGTGAGAGGAAAAGATGAGTGTTGCAGATAGAGCTGTATTAGCTGCCCAGTGTTTTGTATGAGTGTATAGAACCTCTTTAATCATTCTTTGATACCTTTTCAAATGAGTTAGGTAGTGTTGTTTCTTTTATCCTTTTTGGGAGCCAATATTAAATGGAGATAAATTTTTAACAATTGACTGTCTTTTCCATGTAGGATTTCATTTTTAGATTGAATAGTTGAGAGAGTTTAAAGAGTAACCTTGAGATTAAATCTTAAATTGTCAATTTGGAGAAATTTCTTTAAAAAATAGATTAAAGGAAATGTTGTATTTCTTAAAATTGAGAGTATCTGTACTGTGGACTAAACTTTGAGCACTATAGTAGTAATCTATTCTAATGTTTGATTGGTTTGTAACTAGTAGTTATCTAGTCAAATATTTGGTCAATCATCAGATACTGACAGAAGCAGTTTTTGGTGAGAATAAACTTGGTTTGTCACAAATCTCTAAATTTGGTTTTCCAAATGGATATTCTGGGTAGTTAATGACATCAGTTGTGCTATTTTACATTTAGTAACCATGGATATACCTTTTCCCTTGTTTTAACTATAAAAACTATAAAGAAGACGTAAACTGAAATTCTAAATGAGGTACTAGTTTATAAAAGACTTCTAAAGGTAAGAAAAAGATTTAAAACAGTAAGAAATTGGAATAGGTTATTAGTATTTAACTGTATATTTCTCAGTGGGTATAAGGTTAGACAAATAGGTTAAGCTTAGTCAAATAAATATCAACCTCCCCATTTTTTATTGGGGAAGGAAAAAAGGGATAAAAATATTAAACCTAAAACATAATTTTCAAATTATTCTCTAAGATAAGTTAACAGGCAAAGGCTGATAAAAAAGCAAAGTAAATAAATGATATACTCACTTTTATAGTTAAGGGAAAATGGAGAAATGATTATTACCAATACCTTACAGAAAGTGATGGAAGATTAACTCAGTAGTAAGTGATCCTCAACTCTGAATTACTTGACAGTGAAGGTTTGGTTCTGTATTTTCAGGAAACATTGTTTCTTATATGCTAATCACTTAAAACTGCTGTACAGTCATATACGGAACATAGTTTTTATTTTGCCTTTTGATGAAAAAGTGCATACCTTTACCTCTGTGCTTTTAGGTGTTTAATCATATAGTTCATATAATATCTGTTTCAATATTTTAAGACATTTTTCATAGAATCCTCTGATTTCTTTTAATTAAGACTGATAGATTTTAGATCTGCTGCACAGCTGTCATATGAAAATTTCTTTCCATTGTACTACAGGGATAATCCCACTTTTTCTTATATATCATTTTTTTTTAACCCGTGTTTTTATTTCTGAAACTCACTTGTTGAAAGTATTGCTCTTTCTTCCTTGAGTCATCGTGGCAGCTGTTACTGAAAATCATTTGACCGTATAGTCAAGGATTTATTTCTGGGCTCTCTATTTTATTCTGTTCATTTGTGTCTCTGGTAAGGCAAGTACTGTGGTTTTTTTTAAAAATTTTTTTAATGGAAGTACTGGGGATCAAACTCAGGACTTCGTGCATGCTAAGCACGTGCTCTACCACTGAGCTGTACCCACTCCCACCCCAGTACTGTGCTTTTTTGATTACTGTAGTTTTGTTAGACAAAGTTTTGAAATCAGAAAGTGTGATTCTTTGTTCTTTTCCAAGATTGGCTGTTTGGGGTCCCTTGAGATTCCATATGAATTTTAGGTTGGAGTTTTCTCTTTCTGATATAATCACTCAGATTTCTCTGAAGGTATGTTTTAAGATTTTTGTTTGTTTACTGAGCTACCTTTGTTCCTCATGTTTTGTCTTGTTCCTTCTCTCTGTCACTTTTGTCTTCTTCAAATAGCTGGCAATCCTTAATTGCCTATTGATATTTATAAATGAAGGACTTGCTTTATCAATATAGGTAACTTTCATGAGTATCTACACTGTTTTGAAGATCTGTTTTGACAACAGATCTCTTTAGTGTATAATTGGAAGACGCTTTATAGGCAGGCTTTTAGATGTAAACTAGGTGAGCTGGGGGATGATATTGAAATCCATGATTGCCAAAATAAGAAAGGCTTCATTCTGGGGCACAATGTGAAATCCTTTACAGTGTTTCATTTTTATGAGGCGCTACCTTTTTTGTTTCTTTCTATGTTGTGGAGGTTCAAAGTTCCCTTGAACATTGCTTTACTTCTTTCTTTATATCTGTTGCTTTGTGTACATAGGCCCAGTGCTTCTGCAATAGTTCTGTATTCTGATGATCACCCTGTGACCTGCTCCCCTTTACTGTACTTTTTGTCCTGTCCTGGAAGTATCCTTGGGAAGTACAGTTACCTTTTCTGTAAGAGCCGTCTCTTATTCTTATTTTGAAATTTAGTTTCTTCTATTCTGGTTATTTAATCAGATTCTGTCAGTTTTCCAATTTGCTGAAATTCTGTAATTTAAGATCATTAATCGGACCCATTCCTTGTTTCCAACATTGCAACATTGTTTTCTTTTTTCCCTTTCCTCCATGTTTATTCCCATTTCAGTGAGATTTTGAGAAGATAATGAGGTAAATGCATATGCTCAGTTTGATTTTATTTATTCAGCACTACTTAATGTGTGTAGGTAATGTTTTAGGTTGTGTGAATGAGGCAGACAAAAGTGTCCCAACTTTCATAGAGCTTATATTCTGATGGGGGAGATATGTTAAGCATACAAGTAAATAAATAACAGATTATAGTAGTAGTGGTAGTAGATTATAGAAAGTAATTTAGGCTGGGAGTCTCAGTGAGGATGACCTATATATTGATATCTGAAGGAAATAAAGCCTGTATCTTGAAGAGCCTTGGGAAGATAGCTCTAGGCAGAAGGATTAGCAAGTGCAGAGACTCAAGGAGAAGAAGGAACGTGTTTTATTTAAAGGAAGGCATGTCTGGAGAGTAGTGAGCAAAGTGGCGAGTGGTTTGAGATGAGATGCGTGAGAGGTGAATGTCAAGTCTTTTAGGGACTTGCAGTCTTTGGTAAGGAAATTTGACTATTTTAAATAAAGTGAAAAGCTAAGGAAAGGTTTTAGAAAGGAAGCTATATGATTTGAATTTTTTTTTTAAACAATAATTTTGGCAGTTGTGTAGGGAATGTATTTGGTTTGGATGTTGCCCATGGAAGTGGGAGAAATGAAGAAATTGTGTATATATCTTGCAGAGAGTATCTGTGGACTTTTGTGCTGATAAAAGCAGAAACAAGCTGAGTCACAGATGACGACAAGTTATTTGGCTTTTGCAACAGGTTGGTGCTATTTACTAGTAGGAGGGAAAAATCGAGGGTTTTTTTGGTACATTGAAATGCTTGTGAGTCATTCAAGTAAAGTTGTCAGGTAGGCAGTTTAGAGCTTTGGGAAGAAGTCAGAGCTGAAAGTATAAATTTCAGAACCATTATAACAATAGTGCTTAATGATTTGGGTCCATGGATTATCTAGGCTGAGTATAAGGGAGAGGGCTCAGGACAGAGTCCTGAGGCTTTAATATTAGAGATGAGAAAGAACCTGGGGGAGGAGGAGACAGCAGAGGAGATAAAGAGGAATGGCTTGTGAAATGGGAAACCTGGAGAACCTGAAAGTCAAGTGAAAAAATAATTGCAAGGAAAAGAGTAAGTCATCTTTTGTCTTTGATGAATTTTTGAGAGGTGAAATTAAAATGACTGAAGAGAGTTGTCTGCTGGATTTGGTAAGGGAGGTTTTTGTCCTTCTTGATCAGTTTAATTGGGTTGGGAACTGTACTGAAGTGAATTGATTAGTGAATGGGAAGTGAGAAACTGAAGGCAGAAAATACACATATCTCTATTTTTGAGACGTTTGACTATGAAAAAGTTTGCAGAGATGGGTGAGTAGCTGGAGGAACAACCTAAATTTAGTATCAGACTTTAAAAGGCATACTATAAAAAGCTTTACCTATCACTATTTCTTCTAACTTTTTTATTTTTTGAGAAATTCTAAGCATACACAAGAGTAGACAGTGGCCAACCCTGCCCCATCCATATCCACCATCTACTTCTTCTCTTGTATACTGTTTTCAAGCAAATCTCATGTAATTTCAATTATAAATCATTTATTATATGTTTCTAAAAGATAGACCTTTAAAAACAGAAGCATAATAAAAATTAACAATAATTCCTTAATATCAAATATCCAACTGGTATTTAAATTTCCAGGTTTCTCATAAATGGTCTTAAAGTTTTTAAAAACAGATTCCAAATAAAATTCACACATTGCATATGGGTGGTATCTTTTTTGGCTCTCTTATTATTTTCTCTTTTTTTCCTTGCAAATTATGTTATAGAAACTACATCTCTTGTCCATTTGGATGTACTGTTTGTGTCTCCATAGTGTGTGTTAACACATTCCTCTAATGACTTTTGTTTTTCTTAAAAATTGTAATTTGGATCCAAGGACTTGAGATTTTATTTATTTATTTATTTTTGACAAGACTACTTAATCGGTAGGTATTCTATCAGGAGGCACATAGTCTCCTTATCTGTTTCTGTGATGTTAGTAGCTGTTGAAGTTTAGCATTTAGGTCATTCAGTTCATTTCAGGTTGAAAGTGGTGATACCCTGATTTTATCATTCCTTCTTCATTTTTTTAGCTGCAGTGATTGTAAAATGAGAAAGTGCTGTTCATCTGCCCTTGTAACCCAATGAGTGGTACAGTTTGAATAGAAAAGAAAGAATAAATGCTTTATTCTTTCCCTTTATTTTAGTTTTCAAAATAGTGAGTTGGTTCTTGAGATGTTTCAGTCTATTATAGCTATTATTTTTTATTAATGCTCAAATTATCTTACAATGATCAGTGGGAGCCTCTTCAAGTTAGCCCTTGAGTCCTTCAACAAGACACTGGTTGTCTTTGATAACTTTCTTAAAATCTGGAATAGTTAAATGTTCTTTCATCATCTGGTATATATCTAATCTGCGGCCTGGAATTAAGGATATGGTATTTGGCAATAACTATTAGTATTTTACTTTAATTAAAAAAATTTTTTTATAGTAGCCTCTTAAACATAATTTATATAGCCTTTTAAATTGTTCCCTTTAGTCCTTTGGATGTAAATTTTCTTATTTGTTTTGCCCCCTTACCATCATGATTTTAGGCATTTGGGAAATTCTGTTTCTTGCTTTTGAGTCCAGGTATGTATTAAAGCAATTTTTAAAAAATTGTTGTTTGTTTGTCTTATCCAACCTTTTGATCTGTTTGGAGAGAGAAGGGTGGCTCCTTGCATTAATTAAATCATCATATTGAGTAAAGTTCCCCTATTGCTATTCCATTTGGAATAAACATCCTCTTAGAATGTCAGAAATTACCTCATCTGTGGCTAAAATGAAAACTACTTACTTCCCTAGTGTTTTTATGTTTTCCCTAGATACTTTCTATTTGCTTTTTATTGGTAACCTAATAAATTATGGCTAACGTCAGTTTTGCTTCTGTGTATTTGACATATTTCAATCTATAATTTGGGTAGGGGGAAAATGGAATTTTTTTCCCTTTTGTAATACTTTATCATTTTTAGCTTGAAAGCAGAGAGAAGGAAAAAGGCAGAAAGGTCCCTGGTATTGTGTGAACTTGTAGGGGCTGAAATTAAAGGTGCCAAATAAAGAAACTCGTCTTCTGTTACAAGATTACTCCTACCTCATGTGTTAACGTGGATCTGAATTCTGCTCAATTTCTTTTTTTTTTTCACATGGATGTGAGGGACATAGATGTTATGGTTGTAGTTTTATAAAATATGCCAGGCAGCGAACACTAGTGCTATTTAGAAAGAAAAAGAAGAAAGCAATGAAAACTTGGGCAAACAGTTCTTGCTAAGCCCTAAAATATATCACTTTTATTCATTCATACAGAAAACAAGCATGAGGCCAAGAGGAGGCGAACAGAGAGAGTTAGGAGAGAGAAGATAAATTCTACAGTAAATAAGGACTTAGAAAACAGAAAGAGGTCTCGAAGTAACAGCCATTCAGATCATATCAGACGAGGAAGAGGAAGACCTAAAAGTGCATCTGCCAAAAAACATGAGGAAGAAAGAGGTATGAGTAAATCCAGCAGCTTTTTTTTTTCTCCAAGTATTAAAGTTTTCTAAGATCTTAATTAGATAATAGTGAAGAAAGTGTTTGGTAGGCATTGAACTTAAAATCCCAACTCATATTTTAGTTTATGAAAGCATTTTCTCTAAGGTATTTACTTGTTTTTAAAAAGTCACGTAAATTTATTCTTATCAGAAAACTAAAGGCTTAAATTAAGTAAAATTCACCTTGCTATAAACTGATAGTAGAGTTCAGAGATAATTTTATATGACATCCTGGATAAGCCTGAAAAATGGTTGTACTTCTTCTTTTTTTAAGGTAAATCTGAATTCTGTTAAGACTTATTTCAAACTGTTATACTATGAGTTTTAAAAAATATACTATTGAAAATGTTCTTCAGTATGAATTTTTAAATTGCTCTTATTGTGTTCCCTTGCTGTGAGGCAGCTTTTGAATAGGAAGGTGAATTCTGTGTGGTCCAAACATATTCATATTCTCCTTACAGAGCTTCTCCTTTCTTCTGATAAGTAGTAGTGTGTCTGCCAAAACTTATTTTTAACCGCTAACTAAAACTTCAGCTTCTCTTTTCTTTGACTTATACATCTTTAAAAAACTTTGTATTGTGGAAAATTTCAAAGATTATACAAAATTAGAAATAATAGTATAATGAGCCCCTATATGCCCATGAATATCTTTTTTAAAGTGAGACTTTTAAGCCACTGATTAATGAAAAAAGGGATAGTTGCTTTTTACAATTCTTTAAAACCTCTATCAAGTAAATAAACTATATTTCAATTTAAAAAAAAACAATGTAGTTAGATACCCAAAAAACCTTTATTAAAATAATTTCACCTTCAATGAAATGCATTTATAATTTCTTACTTGTGAGTTACACTTTCAGGTATTCAGTCTTAGATATTCAGGTATTCAAGCATAAATATATTTTAGATATTGAGAATTTTTTACCTGTTCATCATTTCTCTCTGCTTTGTGTGCTTTTATTTGAAAAAAATTACTGCTGTTCAGGAAAATAACTTCACTGGTATAGTTTTTTATCAAAGTTAAAGATTTCATAATATTGTTTGACTAAAGACTATACTTAGATACTCCTTAATTCCTTGGGTAATTTTACTGCTTTTTCTCTTTCCTCCTGTTCTGATCTTCCAGAGACTTCAAGGGGTTTTTTTTTTTTTTCCTCCAATTTGAATGTGTTTTAACAATGGGATGATTAGAAAAATCTGTGCTAAAAACTGTTTCATAAGGGAATCTAGGTAAGGAAAAGTCAACAGAGGCAAAAGAAAAGAAGGAAAGACTGCTTGGGCCAGAAAACAACATTCTTTTCAGTTGAAGTAAAGGGAATATAACCCAAAGAATGGAGAAGTTATGCTTCTGGTGGTGGGTAAGAGATGAGAAAACAGATAATGACAGTCTTTTACTTGGGGAAACAAGTCTCTGTAGTTGTGCTAGGACTCTACATATGCAAGTTTGAATATTTTATTTCATGTTAACTTGAAAAAATGTTTATTTGGCTATAAATTTTTTTCAGATATTTTTGGTTTATTATAGAAAAATTTTAAGAAAGCTGTTTCCAGGGTAAAATATGTTTGTAATATATTTGCTTTTGATGTAAATAGGAAAGTACTCAAAGCAATTTTTGTTTAATGAACTAGAATCTTTTAATGTGAGGCAGGGGCAGTTAGCAGACTTTCTTTATAAAGAGCTAGATAACAAATCTTTCAGGCTCTGTGAGCCATATAGTCTCTGTCACAGCCACTCTGCTCTGTCGCTGTAGCTGGAAAGCAGCCACAGAGAATATGCAAATGAATGAGCATGGCTGTACTGCGGTAGGACTTTGGAAAAACAGGTGGCAGGCCAGATTTTGACTCTGGGCTGTATGTTACTAACCATTAGGGCAGATCATATTTCCTGAATAGAATACTGATAAGAAATAGGAACTTTTGAAATGTCTGTATATTTTAGAATAGACTTCTTTGATATTCTTCTCAGTGTTAATTAACTACTTAAATTTAGTATATATTGATTTCCTGTTCATAGGGCACTTGAAGAATTTGAAGCAGGCTTTACCTTTATTTTAATAAAGAAAACCTGACAATTGTGCCTAAAAGCACATTTTTAATCGACCTTACTGTTTTCTATATTTTGTAAAAAATAGGAAGAAGAAAGACTGGAAAAGGAAAGCTTTCTAGATATCTAGATAACAACATTATCTTTATAAAATCATAAAAACAAACTGTTAAACTTTTGGGTTTTGGTTGGTTTAAAATAAATCTTCATTTCCTATATGGGGTGTATGATTATTCTGGATATTAGTAATGTAGGAGTGACATTTTGATTGATTAAAATATATCAGGCAATTCTGAATATTTTATTAATGAATATAGAATTAATGTATACTTCAAGTTAAAGATGGTGGATTGAATAAATACATCTAGCTCTGCACCCTCCCCAAATCCTAGTAAAATGTCAGGAAAGGGATTTGTTTTTAAAAGGGCAAAATCCCACAAGGACAAGGAATGGGAGAAGCAACAAAATTTTGGAAAGTGGTAACTTCTTTTTAGGAGACCTAAATTGTAAGCTCCTTTGAGGAAAGCTGAGACAGACTGATCTTTATTACACAGCTGCCTTAAGGTCAGGAATTTATGCATCAGTTCTGTCTGGAAATGTAGAGGTGTGAAGGTGAGGCTTAAAACAAGATTATTTGAAAGTATGTTTTGATAGCCTGCTGGGGCTGTTTACTGTGTCCCCCACTGCCCCCCCACCCCCACCACAAGTTTATCTTTTGAAAAAGATAAAGCAAAACAGGGTCTCTGGTCCAGGAACACTAGCAGGCATCATTGAGGCCAGGGGCACCAAATTAGATGAGGAAGATTAGATAAAAATTGGAGATGGTAAATATTGAGTTCTCCAGTCAGGCTTGTATCTTCCAGGTGAAATATTAGAGGAAGGGAATCTGAAGAGCCCAAGAGAAGAGACCTAAAATAAAAATACTTTAATTAGAGATTTCACAAACAAATGGCCCAGTCAGATGGTCCTGAAGTGATGATCACAGTCAAACTAACCAGCTTTTTTGGTCCTACTCCTAAATATAAGTATATTACTAATACCTAGATATATGAAAGGCTTAGTATGAAAGGCTAAGACCAAATCAATAAGTCAAAAAATAACTTGGATGAAGTAAGTTTTTGTGGGGAAAAGAAAAAAATTGAAACTATCATTAATATTCTTAGCAAGAGAATTCATGGCAGTTGTGAAACAAGAAAAAGATATTAAAAAGGAAACTGCAGATGTCAAAAGGTACCTGGAAAATAAACTTTAAAATAAGAATCTCAAAATATGAATATAAATACATAAGTATATATGTGATTTACAGAAATGAAAAACTTTAACAGAAGGCGTACAGACAAAATTGAAGAAATGTGCCAAATGTAGAGCAATAGGAAAAGAGGTGAAAAAAGAGAATGGAAAAGATAAGAAATTTCGAGGACCACTTTGAGGTCAACATCTATAAATAATTGATGTTGCAGAAAAAGAACATAGAAGATGGAGGAGAAGGAAGTCATCAATGAAATAATTAAAGCAATTTTCCCAAACCCAAAGGACATTGAGTTTCCGTATTGAAATACCCCACCAATTCTCAGCCTAATGGATGGTCAAAAGTAGATGTTATGCCAAAGCATATCATCATAAATCATCTCTCTTTAGCAAAAGGGAAAATCCTTCAAAGTGTTCAGAGAAAATAATTGAAATGGTATAGGAATTAATACGATGGAATATTGCCCAGCAAGGAACAAACTACTCATATATGAACAGCATCAATGAATTTCAAAACATGTTGATTGAAAGAAGCTAGACACAAAACAGTACATACTATATGATACATTTATGTGAAGTTCAAGCACAGGTAAAATGAATGGTGATATAGAACAGTGGTTGCTGGTGAGTTGGGGAAGGATTGACTGGAAAGGAGCATGGGGAATTTTCTATATCTTGATTGTGGTGTGGGTTACATATATATAGAGATACATGTTTGTCAGAGCTCATCCAGTTGTACACTTAAGATCTGTGTATTTCACTGTATGTAAATTTAGCAATCACTTTAAAAATAACTATAAAAAAGGTGTTGGGTTTTCTTAATAGTGACACCAGTAGTTGGAAGACGGTTTTTTGCCTTTAAAGTACTAAGAGGAAATCTGTGAGTCTTTAGTACCACAGTATGAATTAGTGTGAAGAAAGACTAAAGACACTTTTTGATATTCAGGGTCTCAAAAAATTTGCTACCTGTACTCCCTTCCTCAGGAAGCTATTCAAGATGTATGCCATCAAAATGAAGAGGTAAACCAAGAAAGTATCCTGGGTCCAGGACACAGGGTCCAACTCAAGAGATAGATGAGGAGAATCTCCAACATTATGTTGAAGAGAGATCTCAAGATGATAATTATGCAGTAGGCCTTGAAAGGAACCATTTCAGATTGGAGCAGATCAGAAGGCTTTCTTGAAGAGTTTCTTCAAGAAGACAAAATTGATAATGTGTAAACATTCTGAAGGATATATACAATGAGGAGAGAGTTTGGGTTCAGTTCTTAATGAAAACTAAGCAAATGGAAAAAATCTCTTCAGGGAAAACAATGTGCAGGAAAAGTGAAAGCATTTACATAATGAGAATAATGTAAACACAATATATTGATCTCATTGAAATTATGGTATAACTATAATGGGAAGATGGAATAAGCAGAATGTGGCAGATACATGTTTGTCAGAGCAAGAGACAGAAAACAATAAATTAATTTTTCACAGAAAAAACAAGGTAATGCCTAAAACCAAAAAATGTGGCAGATACATGTTTGTCAGAGCAAGAGACAGAAAACAATAAATTAATTTTTCACAGAAAAAACAAGGTAATGCCTAAAACCAAAAAACCAAGACATTGCATCAGATAAATATGTTATTTAGGTAAAAGCCAAAAGGAACACATGATAAAAGAAGTTGCATTTGGAGAGTGGGAAATATGCATGGAGGGAGGAGAACTTCTGTTTTTTGTAACAGTTTTGTGAAAATAATTTGACTCTAAACTGAGTCATGCATGTTTAACTATGATTAAAAAGTCAAAACAAAACCAAAGAACAAAGTGAAATCATAGTAGAGCCTGAAAAAGTAATTTGGGAGAATATAGACAAAGATGTTCATTGTGATTTTAGCTGGCTCATGAATAACAGGTGATTTTTCTTTTCTTGTTTATTTTTCAGTATTTTTCAAAATTTCCACCATGAAGTTTATGTTACATTTGTAATCAAGAGGGGAAAAGTAGAAATAAATATTGGTTACTATAGCAGGGCTAAGGTGAAGAACCTAATATATTCATAAAGGCAACATTGATGTCAGAAGGGATAATCTTTAGGGTGAGGAAATTTTGATTGAGACTCATACCAGAGAGGAAAAGAAAAGTTGAGATTCTTACAGAAATGATATAGATATTAGACTGTGTGTATAGAAATATATATAGTCTCCATTTAGCCTTAGAATTAACTTCATGGCATTTCAGTGACTCCTTTATGTAATTTGAAATTTTCAGCTCACTAGCATAATCCTTTATAACATTTAATGTACATTGTAGTATTATGTATAGTATTTATTGTCATTTAAAGAAATACTTGAAAACTTTAAATGAAAAAAATTACTGCATCTGTCACTTTTTTAAAACATTTTTTATTAAGTTATAGTCATTTTACAATGTTATGTCAAAGCATCTGTCACTTTTATATTAAAAGCTTTCCTTTTTTCTTTTAACAGAGAAACAGGAAAAGGAAATTGACATCTATGCTAACCTCTCTGATGAAAAGGCTTTCGTGTTTTCAGTCGCCTTGGCAGAAATAAATAGAAAAATTATTAATCAAAGACTTATTCTCTGATATTTGTCGCAAAATGTGTTGAAACTTTCTTCAGAATTACATCAGCAAATTCTCAAGCAGTTATGGACTCTCAGGAGTATTCTGACTACATCAATAAGGGCAATTGATTGTTTTTTGTTTTTTGTTTTTTTTCCCTGTCATTTAGCCTGTGCCACACTTTGGGAGCAAAGCTGTAGGCTTGGACTGTACTGGGATTTTATTTCCTTGTTTACCAAGGAGTATTGTCAGTGTTTTGTGTTTGTAATGTGGTGTATTTATCCTTCCCCCCAGAAAGCTGGATGGCTGTTAAAGGATAAAGGGGTAGGGTTGATATTGGAAGTATGAAAACTAGAGAAGTAAAATGCTTGATAGTTTGCAGGTTTGCCACCAGAGATGCAATATTTTAAATATTTTGAGAAAGAGTGACTTTTAAAGATATATATTTCAGATTTTCAGCACTAACAGTGCATATTTGCAGTTCATTTAATAAATTGCCAATTGATATTTTATTGAATAGGGAATTAAGAATATAAACTGTAAATTTTGTCTTAAATTGATTTTTTTTCTTGGCCTTTATTTTTATGGCTTAATGTGTGAGTTATATTTTAGAAGATACCTTCTAGACAGTTTGGAAGTTTGGGTGCTATATGAAGAAAAACATTTAAGGATATATCATACTTCAGATATAAACACCTGTTTTCTTGAATGTAATTTATTTATTGGTTTAAAAAAAATACTTTTTTGCTCTCAAGATGGTGCCTGTTAACCTAAACATAAAATATATTTATTACATGCGAAATATTTCTTAGCAACTTTTAAGCAGTAATGTTCTTTCCGAATGGATGTTCATTTATACATCCTGAAAATTATTTAAATTGTTACTTAACCTCACTCTGGAGGAAAAAATAAACCTTAATATTGAAATTAATAGATTAAATAGTGTGGTATAAGCTTTTTGTTCTAGTGAAGTTTGTGAAATATATTTAAATTATTAATTTTCTAGTGTTAAATGATAATTGTTTATAGTTGATTTCTTTTATACTAAATGCTTTTGCATTTTTGTGTATTGATTTAATGCTCAATATATTTAAACTTGATAATGACTTTACTTATTTTAAGTCAACCATGGCGCCTGCCCTTCCCAGCTCCACCACCCCCGCCAAAATCTGTTTGGAAGTCCTAAAGCCTTATTAGGGGAAGTAGACGTCAGTTAGACTTAGTTCTTACTTCAGAGAATTTTCCTTTCAGTTTCAACAACAAAATTGTCAGCTTCAGCCTACATCTCCCATCACTTCCTGGAAGAAAAAAGCTTTATATATTTTTTCTACTTTATTTAAATGGTAGCCAGCAGAGGGAGCTTAAGAGGTACTCTAGGTGGGATGTAGAATTTTCCTAAGAATTCCTTTTCCCTCCATCCCCATTATTTACCTGCAAGTACTACTACAATTATCTTATATGCATTTTAAAGCCCTAGTAATAAAGTTTATTCCCAAGAATGTTAATGTGATTTTTGTCTTTGAAATATAAGAAAACTATTTTCATTTTGAGGGGAAAAAAGTAAAAATGATTATTATCTAAAAATGCTTGTGAACATATATACAGGCATACCTACAATAAAGCAAATAATCACAATAAAGCAAGTCAGAATGTTTTTGGTTTCCTAGTGCATGTAAAAGTTACGTTTATACTATACTGCTTATTAAATGTGCACTAGCATTATGTCTTAAAAATACAATGTGCATGCCTTATTTTAAAACTACTTGATAAAATTGCTAACCATCATTTGAGCCCTCAGTCATTCTCTTTTTCTGGTAGAGAGTCTTGCCTTGATGTTGATGATCGCTGACTGATCAAGGTGGTAATAACTGAAGGTTGGGGTGGCTGTGGCAGTTCCTTAAATAAGACAGCAGTGAAGTGTGCCACATCCACTGACTCTTCTTTCATGAACCATTTCTCTGTAGCATGTGATGCTGTTTGATACCATTTTACCAACAGTAGAACTTCTTTCAGAAGTGGAGTCCTCTGAAACCTTGCTGCTGCTTTATCAAGTAGGTTTATGTAATATTCTGAGTCTTTTGTTGTCATTTCAGCAGACTACACAGAATATCAGGAGTAGATTCCTTCTCAAGAAACTACTTTCTTGACTCATCTATAAAGAGCAATTCCTCATCCATTAAATTTTTTTCATTTTTCAGTTTTATTACGTAGAATTGTTACAATTTGACTGCACATGTACAATGTATTGCATGTAAATACATATACACAATATACTGCACGTATTTTTTAAATTTACATATATGTACTGTTTGTTCATTGTTTCTAAGAACATTTAGAGCTTTAGGTTTTTAAACTTACATAGTTATCAAAGGAATAAAGCCAACCACAAAATAAGAATTAATTAAAAAAGATACACCCCGTTATTAATAGCAACATTATTTATAATTGCCAAGATATGGAAGCATCCTAAGTGCACATCAATAGATGAATGGATAAAGAAGATGTAGTATGTGTTTATGTATGTGTGTATGTGTATGTATATATGCGTGTGTGTGTGTGTGTATAATGGGATACAACTCACCCATAAGAAAGGATATTTTGCCATTTGTGGCCCTTCATTCACTTTTTTTTTCACTTCAAAAACCAGAATTTTATAACCGGCATAAACGTTTTCATTGCATCAAAAACAACAAAATACCTAGAAATAAACTTAACCAAGGAGGTTATCTATACTCTGAAATCTGTAGAACGTTGGTGAATGAAATGGAAGATAATACAACAAAATAGAAAGGTATCTTGTGCTCTGGGATTGAAAGAAATGGAAAAATACCTTGTGCTCTGGGATTAAAAGAATCAACATTATCAAAATTGTCATACTTCCCAAAGCAATCCACAGATCCAACACAATCCCTGTCAAAATACGACATTCTTCACAGAACTAGAACAAACCATTCCAACATTTATATGAAATCATAAAAGCAAACTGCCAAAGCAGTCTTTTGTAGGTCTTCCCCCTGACCCCACTCTTTCTTCTTTTTATTCTCTTTTCTTATGGTTTGATGACTAGAGAAGGTCCTTTAACATTTGTTGTTAAGCTGGTTTGGTGGTGCTGAATTCTTTTAGCTTTAGTTTGTGAAGCTTTTGTTTTCTTCAAGTCTGAATGAAAGCCTTGCTGAATAGAGTATCTTGATTGTAAGTTTTTGCCTTTCATACTTTAAATATATTGTGCCACTCCCTTCTGGCCTGTAGAGTTTCTGCTGTAGAATCAGCTGATAAACCTTATGGGAGTTCCCTTGTATGTTATTTGTTGCTTTTCTCTTGCTTTTTAATATTTTCTCCTTGTCCTTAATTTTTGTCATTTGATGACTGTGTGCCTTGGTGTGTTCCTCTTTGGGTTGATCTTGTGTGGAACTCTGCGCTTCCTGGACTTGGGTGACTTTCCTTTCCCAAGTTGGGAAAGTTTTTGGTTATTATCTTTCTTAACTCAGGTCCTTTCTTCTTCTGGGACCCCTATATTGCAATATTAGTGTGCTTCGTGTTGTCCCAGAGTTCTCTTAAACTAATCTCATTTCTTTTCATTTTTTTTCTGGTTTGCAGTAGTGATTTCCACTAATCTGTTTTCTAGCTCATTGATCTGTTCTTCCTCATTTAGTCTATTGGTTCCTTCTAGTGTGTTACTCATTTCAGTGATTTTATTCTTCAACTCTGGGTATTTATATTTTTCAACTCTTTGCTAAAAACTTCTGTATTTGCATCTATACCCCTCTTGAGTTCTCTGACCATCTTCACCATCATTACTTTAAACTGTTTCTCAGATAAATTACCTATCTCCTCCTCACTTATTTCTTCTGGGATTTTATCTTGTGCCTTGGCCTGAGATAGTCTTCTGCTGCCTCATATTGCCTATATTTCTGTTTGTATTTTTAGATAGGTTAGTTATGTTTCTCCATCTTGGAGAGGTGGCCCTTATGGAGACATCCTATGCGTCCCAGCAGTGCACTCCTCTCTTGTCACCCAAGGTCCAGGGTCCAGCCCATCCCAGTGCAGAGTCTGGCCTGTGTTTGTGGATTCCTTCCACAGGCTTTGGGATTGTTTCTTTCTTATTTCTAGTATCTGCCCCTGGTGGATGAGGCTGGACAAGAGGCTTACGTAGGTTTCCTGGCAGAAGGAGCCAGTGCCTGCCCACTGCTGGGTGAAACTTGGTCCTGGATCTCTGGTGGGTAGGGCTGTGTCTAGAGGCCTTGTGACTTAGGAAGTCTGCCGATGGGTGTGGCTGTGTTCCCACCCTGTATGTTGTTTGGCCTGAGGCTTCCCTACAGGCTGTTGGGTGGGGCTAGGTCTTGATGCTAATGATCCAATCAAGATGTCAGCCTCCAGGAAAGCTCATGTAGATTAACACTCCCGGAATGTCCATCACCAGCTTTTATGTCCCTTAGGTGAGCTGCAGCCATCCCCTATGTCCCCAGGAGACCTTCCAAAACCAGCAGGCAGGTCTGGCCCAGGTTCCTATGAAATCACTGCCTCTGCCTTTGGACCTGGCACACTTGAGATTCTGTGTATGCTTCCCAAGAGAGTGAAGTCTCTGTTTCCCCCAGTCCCATGGGGCTCCTGGAGCTAAGCCCCACTGGCCTTCAAAACCAGATGTCCTGGGGTCTCCTCCTCCTCCCAATGCCAGAACCCCTGCCTGGGGAGCCTGCCGTGGAGCTTAGAACTCTCACTCCTGTGGAAGTGCCTCTGTGACTTAAATTATTCTTCAGCTGTGGGTCTCCCAACCTGGGGGTATAGGGCCTGATTATATCGCGAGCACACCCCTCCTACTGTCCTGCTGTGGTTCCCTCTTTATGTTTCCAGTTGCAGAAAGTCTTTTTTGCTAGGTTCCAGTCTTTTTTTGATGGTTCTTTAGCAGTCAGTTGTGGTTTCCTTGTAGTCACAAGGAGAGGTGAGCTCATGATCCTACCACTTGGTCATCTCTGCTCTCCCTCATCCATTAAAATTTGATCATGAGATTACAGCAATTCAGTCACATCTTTGGTCTCACTTCTGATTCTAGTTCTTAGTTTACTGTTTCCATCACATCTTTAGATACTCCACTGAAGTCTTAAACCCCTCAATCTCATCCGTGATGGTTGGAATTAACTTCTTCCACTCCTGTGTATTTTTACTTTTTCCAATGAATCACAAATATTCTGAATGGCGTCTAGAATGATTAATTCTTTCCAGAAGTTTTTCAGTTTACCTAGATCCATCAGAGGAGTTACCGTCTATGGTAGCTATAGCCTTATGAAATGTATTTCTTAAATAATAGGACTTAAAAGTTGAAATTACTCTTTGATCCATGGGCTGCAGAATGGATGTCATCTTAGGCATGAAAACAACATTAATCTCGTCATGCGTTTCCATCAGAGCTCTTGAGTGACCAAGGTGCATAGTCAATGAGCATTTTGAAAGGACTTTTTCTGAGCGGTAGGTCTCAATAGTTAGCTCTAAATATTCAGTAAGCCATGTTGTAAACAAATGTACTGTCATTCAGGCTTTGTCGTTCCATTCATAGAGCACAGGCAGAGTAGATGAAGCTTAATGTTTAAGGGTCCTGTGGTTTTCAGAATGGTAAATGAGCACTGGCTTCAATCTTAATGTACCAGCTGCATTAACCCCTAGCAAGAGAGCCAGCCTGTACTTTGAAGTTTGATGGCAGGCATTGACTTCTCTCTAGCATGAAAGTCCTAGATGGCATCTTCCAATATAAGGCTGTTTCACCTACAATGAAAAATCTGTTGTCTAGTGTAACCTCCTTCATTAATTATCTTAGTTAGATCTTCTGGATAACTTGTTCAGCTTCTACGTCAGCACATGCTGCTTCACCTTGCACTCTTATGTTATGGGGACAGCTTTTTTCTCCTTAAACCTCATTGAACTAACCTCTCTTAGCTTCAGATTTTTATTCTGCAGCTCCTTCACCTCTCAGCCTTCATGGAATTAAGAAGAGTTAGAGTCTTGCTCTGGGTTAGGCTTTGGCTTAAGGAAATGTTATGGCTGGTTTGATCTTCTATTCATATAGAAGATCTCCATGTCAGCCATAAGGCTGTTTCATTTTCTTACCAGTTGTGTATTCACTGGAGTAGTACTTTTAATTTCCTTCAAGCACATTCCCTTTGCATTCACAGGTTGGCTAACTGCTGGTGCAAGAGGCTGAGCTTTTAGCCTGTCTTGGCTTTTTACATGCCTTCTTCCCTGAGCTTAATCGCTTCTAGCTTTTGATTTAAAGTGAGAGACATGTGACTTCTTTCACTTAAACACTTAAGAGTCTATTCAGAGTTGTTAATTGGTCTAATTTCAATATTGTTGTGTCTCAAGGAATAGGGAGGCCAGAGCAGAGAGAGAGAGAGACAGGGAATGACTGGTCGGTGGAGTAGTCAGAATACACGCAACATTTATTAAGTTTATTGTTTTATATGGGTGAGGTTTCTGGCACCCCAAAACAATTACAGTAGTAACATCAAAGATCACTGATTGCAGATAACCATAATAAATATAATAAAATATAATAATAATGAGAAAGTTTGATATGTGAGAATTACCAAAATGTGACATACAGACAAAAAGTGAGCAAATGCTGTTTTAAAAATGGTGCTGACAGACTTGCTTGATATAGGCTTGCCACAAACCTTCAATTTGTAAAAAATACAGTATCTGTGCAGATACAGAAGCTCAGTAAAACAAGGTATACCTGCTTAGGTCCCCAGAGGAAGCAAGAACAGCTTATGGAGTAGGCATCTCTTTAAAGAATTATTGATGTCAGAGTCTATCCATTTAAAGCTGAAGGCCCTTAGAAGAAAGTCATGTTAAAAATAGTCATTGAACACAATAAGGGAGAAGACTGGTGACTAAGCTGGAGTTTGCTCTTTAGAAAAGTAATTGTTTCAGATTCTCATAATGTTAGATGGTTGGTTTACTTAAAAAGTAATTTGAAGGAGGACCAAATTAGGCTTCCTCTGTTAGTAATGTAAACTATATAACCAATTTATCTAAAAATCATATTCGCTGATGACTATGTTTATAAGCTATCACATGATAAAGCTGAACTTGTCTAGGCATGTTGTATTGGTCTCAGAAAATTTCTCATTGGTGTTGAGGAAACCTCTCTTGTCAGCAGATATCCTAAAAGCATAATGATAGTAGTTTAATTACATAATCCAAACTTTGCTCTGCTTCAATATTTATAAATGATATGGTTATTCAAAATGTGCTGAAATGATTCCATTATTAGATTAGATCTGTTGCAGATATGTTCGTTCTTAAGTGTGAGAAAGATGAAATGAAAGTTATGTGAAAGCTGTTAGGTTAAACTTCACTAATTTGTATCTTTACCTCCCCACCTAATCCCATAACTAGTCCGCAAGGTTCTGGGGGGCAGTTGAATGTTTGAGATTTGATTTTGTGTGCTTTTTTATTTTTAAAGCCTGAACATTTCTTATATTTCCATGGGCAGGGAAGCCTTAGGTTGTATTTAAATATAAGTTATCTAAAAGTAAGGGAAATATGCAAATTATTTCTGTAGCAATCAGTGGAAATGATCAAGCAGCTTAAGGCAGTTTATATCATGATGAAACAAAGTATTTAATTACAAATGACTTAAAAATTTAGCCAGAGTAAATTCACATTTATTTAAATTTGAGAAATACTTTAAAAAATAATGGTTGGTATGGCATGTCATCTGTGTTTCTTCCTAAATGTACTACTATAAGTGTTTTTCCTGAGATAAAAATTCCAGTGGAAAAGTTCTTGGCTTTCTAAATCTGGTAATTGTACTTCATTCTCCAGTTCTGACGTTAGAAGTACTTTAGCAATATATGTAATTTTTACTTTTTTCTCAACTTGCTTTTTTATCCTTTTAATTTAGAGAAATTAAACTCTTTACATACTTCATATGAAAGTATTAATCAAATTTTTTTGATTCTACATGCAAAATATGCTCAAGATACAGGTGATTTCACTCACACTGACAAATTTAATATGTTCTTTCCTAAAATATTTGTCTATCATTCTTGGAAATTGTTCTAAAATTATGATTTCCATTTTACCTTCTGGTTTTGGTTTGATGTCTAATTTTCTTGAAATTTCACAACCATTTTCTATCACTTTTGCCTTTGAAAATTGTAGTTTTTAATAAATGAATCTCTTATTTCAATTAATTAAAAAAATTTTGTGTTGTAGTTGGGTGTTTTTCTCTCTTATTACTGTTATTAAATGCCTTGTTTTTATATTTGGAGGTATGTATCTATATATACATATGTATATGTTTACATTTTTATTTTACTTTTTAAAGTTATTCTTTTGTGTTTTTTTAAATTAAAATTTTTTTTTCATTTTATTTTTTTGGGGGAGGTAATTAGGTTTATTTATTATTTTTATTATTTATTTAACAGAGGTACTGGGGATCAAACCCATGACCTTGTGCATGCTAAGCATGCGTTCTACCACTGAACTATACCCTCCCCTCTTTTGTTTTGTTTTAACACACTTATTTTAGTTTATTAGTAGTATTTATTGCTCAGATGTTGCAAACTACAATAATGAGTATCCTAACATACAAATTAAACTGTCTGGAGTGAGAAGTATGAGACACATAACAGAGACTCTAGGCTGGACTGGAATAATTTTTTTTTTAACCACAGTCACATATTTTCCTTTTGTATTATAAGGAATCTAATTTATCCTCTTACATTTGAGGGGTCCCCTGCCACACCCTTCATGTTTTATTAGTTTACAGCCTCTGTGCCTTTTATTTCCTTGCCTTATTGCAGTAGCAAGGAATTCAGTACAGCGTTGAAAAAGAATGGTGAGAGAGGAGAGCCTTGCCTTGATTCCAGGTTTGATGTGGGGGGAACACTCAGTCTTACACCTTTAAGTATGATGTTAATTATAGAGTTTTGCTGTAGAGTACGCATTTATCAAATTGAGGAAATTCCTGTCTATTGTTGCTTGCTGAGAGATTTTAATGACTAGATGCTGAATTTTGTCTGATGGGTTTTCCACATAAATTGATATGATTTTCTCCCCCTTTAAACTGTTAATATGATAGGTCAAATTGATTCTTTTGATTGAAGCCAGACCTGCATTTCTGATATAAACCTTACTTGGTTGTGTTGTATTATTATTTTTTGATATTGATGAATTCCATATGCTAATACTTTGTTGAGGATTTTTATGTCTGTGTTCATGAAGGGTATTGAACTGTAGTGCATTTGTAATGTCTTTATCTGGCATCGGAATCAGATAGTACTGGTTTCTTATAATGAGTTGGGAAGTGTTCTATCCTTTTCTATTTCCTGGAAGAGATTGTGTAGAATTAGTTATTCTTTAAATGTTTGCTAGAATCTGCCATTGAAACTACCGGGGCCTAGAGATTCCTATTTCAAAAGGATTTTATCAATTCAGTTTCTTTAATAGTTATTGAACAATTCCAAGCATCTATTTCTATTTGGGTGAGTTTTGGTAGTTTGTGATTTTCAAAAAGTTGGTCCATTTCATCTAAGTTGTTGAATTTATGCATGTAGAATTGTTTATAGTATTTACTTTTTAATGTTTTGGGGATCAATGATAGTCCCTCCTTCATTCTTGATATTAGTGATTTGTGTCTTCTCTCTCTTTTTTTCTTTATCAGTCTTACTAGAGGTTTATTAATTATGTTGCTTTTTCAAAGAACCATCTTATGGTTTATTGACGTCTTCTGTTTTTTGTTTTGTTTTGTTTTAAGTTTCATTAATTTCTGTTGTTGGAAGCTTAGGTTGTTGGTTTGAGGCTTTTCTAACAGAAGCATAGGATGCTATAAATTTGCCTTTTAGCACTGTACTTGCTTTATCCCCTAAATTTTGTTGTGTTGTGTTTTCATTTTTGTTCAATTCAGAACATTTTCTAATTTTCCTTGTTATTCCTTCTTTAATTTCCAAATGTTTGGAGGCTTTTCCAGTTATCTTTCTGTTATTGACTGATAGTTTAATTTCATTGTCATCAGAGAACATAATTTCATATGATTTTAGGTTCTTTTAAAATTGTTATTAGGACCTAAGATATGGTCTGTCCTTGCTAAGTGTTCCATGTGCACTTGAAAAGAATGTGGTTTCTGCTGATATTGTTCAGTTTGTATCCTTGCTGACTTTCTACTATTGTTATCTATTACTGAGGGAGTGTTGAAATCTCCAACTATAATTATGGATCTGTCTCTTTCTCCTTTTGGCTCTGTCAATTTTTGTTTCGTGTATTTTGAAGCTCTGTGGTTGGGTACATAAATACCTATGATTGTTATGTTGTCTTGGTGAATTGACCCTTTTATCATTAAATAGTGTCTGTCTATATTTCTGGTAATTTTCTTTGCTCTGTAGTACTTGGTCTGATATTAATACCTTATATAACCAATCTGCTTTCTTTTGATTAGTGTTTGCATGGTACATCTTTTCCATTCTTCTGAATTTTTCTTAAGTACAGTTTTTAATCTACCTCTATCATTATATTTAAAGTAAATTTCTTATAGAGAGCATATAGCGATTTATGTTTCAATTTTTCTGATAATCTCTGTATATTGGCATATTTAGACCATTTGTATTTATTTATATGTTTGGATTTAGATCTACCATTTTATTGTTTTTGTTATGATTTCTCTCTTTTCTTCTTTTTCCCTTTTTCTGCCCTCTTTTGGATTTCTTGAATTTTTTTTAGCATTCTATTTAAACTTATCTATTGTGTTTTTTGACTAATATTACTTTGGATAGCTTTTTTAGTGGTTGCTCTAGAGATTACTCTAAGCATTCTTAAGCTTCTACAGTTTATTTTAAATCAATATTTTCCTAATTCAAATGGAATGTAGAAAACTTATCACCACTTCTATCTCTTTACCCTCTACTCTTTCTGTTACAGAGGTCTTACAAATGATAAAACCCATCAGATAATGTTGTCTATTTTGCTTACAATTATTATACATATTTTTAAGAAGTCAAGAGGAGAACAGTGTCTTATATTTACCTGGATATGTATCATTTCTCTTGCTCCTTCTTGAATCCTCATGTTCTAAATTTCCATTGGTATTATGTCCTTTCCACTTCTTTTAGCATTTCTTTTAGAGCTGATGTGTTGACAGTTAATTCTTATAATTTACCTTCATCTGAGAATGTTTTCATTCATGAAAAATATTTTTGTAGGATATAAAATTCTAGGTTGACAGTTCTTTTCTTTCAGTACATTAAAAATTCTATTACTTCCTTCTGGCCTCCATGATTTCTGATGAGAATTTCACAAGTTTTCTTCTCTGGCTGCTTTCAGGAGTCTTTGCTTTGTCCTTCTCTTTATCAGTTTGATTATAATGTGTGTGGGTGTGGATTTTTTTGAATTTATCCAAATTGGGCTTTGCTGAGCTTCTTGAATGTGTAAGTACATCTTTCACCAAATATGTACAAAATTTTCAACTATTCAAATATTTTTTCTATTCCACCTCCTTTCACTTCTCCTAAGACTCCAATGATACAAATGTTAAACTTTTTGTATTGTCTCACAGATCTCAGAGATTCTGTTCATTTTTCAGATTTTTTTCTCTGCTCAGATTGGATAATTTCTATTGATATATTTCAAGTTCACAAGCTCACTGACTCCTCTTTTATCTCTAGTCTGCAGAGTCCATCCAATGAATTTCTTATATTTATTTTTGTATTTTTTATTTCTAAAATGGCAACTTGATTTTTTTTTTTTGTCTTCTATTTCCTTCCTGAAAATTTCTTTCCATTTGCTTCCAAAAGTATTCATCCTTAGCGTGTGGTTATAATAGCTGCTTTAACATATTTCTCTGGTTACTCTAACATTTGTGTCATGTCATGATTGGTTTCTGTTGATTGTTGAGTCGAGATTTATTTCAGTTCTTTGTATGCCAAATAATTTTGGATTTCATCCTTGACATTTTGAACATTGCGTTTGAATCTCTGGATAACTAAGGGTACTGTTGATTTTGGTTGTTTTAGTAGGCAGTCAGTCAGGTTAGGTTCAGGCTGCACACTCTGGTGTCTCTGTGAGCTGTGGCTCTAGTACCAGTTTAGTTTCTAAGTGTTTGCAGTGCTATTTGGATCAGCCCTGCATGTGTACTACCCAGTGGCAAATCTGGGATCTGGGCCGTACTCTACCCTACAGCTCATTTCTCATAACTTGTGCTGTGTTATTTATGGTCTGATCCATGCATCTGCAGCTCAGAGGTGAGCCCAGTAATTCGGACTTCATGACATAAGTGTCTTCATTTTCCTGCTTTTCACAATTTCCTTGACACTTTTTGGTTTCCTAGGGCCTCCCTTCCCAATCCTTCATCCAGAAAGCTGGCGCTTTAGTTTCTCCTCCCTGCTGCAGACTTTCTGTGACTGCGCATGTGGCTAAGAGGTGACAAGTCAGAGAGAGAAGAAAAGCAACGGGGATTTGCCTCTGTTCTTGTGATCATATTCTGGTCAGAGGGAAGGGGTCTGCTTACTCTGAACTCTCTGGAGTTTAGGTGCCTTTCCAGGCTGCTGTGGTATTAACTGGCAGCTTGGATGGTAGAGAAGGGAGAAAATCAAAGAAGGTGAAAAAAGAGAGAGAGACATAACCTACTCTCTTTCGTCTTTAGGAGTCGCCTTTGTCACTCTTCAGTTCAGAAAGGGAGGTCATATGTTTTCTCCTTTTGTGTGCTCTTGGTGCCACTTCTGTGTTTCAAACTGCTTTTGGGTCCAGGCCAGATGATAACGTAGGAAAAAGAACTATAAAGTTTTCACCAGTTCTGTAGAATTTAGAATTCGAAAGCTTTCCCAGTTCAGTTACTACCATTTACATTTCAGAATCCTTGGGTACATGGCTTCGTGCATTCTGTCTAGGATTTAAAGTTGCATTTAGTGGAAGAGACAGATATGTTACTTACTCTGCATCTTTGGAATTGGAAACTCACAGCTTTTTAATTCAAGTAAAAGCACACTGCCATTGCCTACAGTATGTCTTAGAGTTCTTCCCACGTCTCAAAGGTTCCTTTCTTTGGAACTTTACGAAGGTAGTGGAAGGTGTTGTTGAGCTAACTAGACTCATATGCATGGATAAATGCAGCTATAGGATAACATAGCAGATTCAGGAATCAATTTCCAATTTTTCTTCACCAAGGAACTAATTATTTGACTGTGGCAAAAAATACTTATTCTGGCTCAGCCTAGAACCTCTATTATGTAACTCACATGTTTTTCATTCTCAAGTGTTTGCTTCATATGTTAGGATACTCATTATTGTAGTTGTGATCTTTGAGCAATGGACAAAATTGTTACTCTCCAATATACTTTTGCAAAATGGTGCTTGTATGATGCTGCATCTCTAACCTGAGTGTTTAGGGCATCTATTTGGTGGCAGTGTTCTCCATGGCAGTAGTCCTCAATCTGGGAAATGAAAAGAACTTCCAGGGGGATACAAAGGTACCAATATTTTTTTCAACACTTTTATGAGATACAATTCACATACCATACAATTCACCTAGTTAAAGTGTACCTTTTGGTTGTTTTTGGTATGTTATGTTATTTTAAGAAATTATGATAAAATATGCAGAGCAAAATTTGCCATTTTTAAGGGTACAATTCAGTGGCATTTATTACATTAACAATGGCAACCATTATCATCATCTATTTCCAAGACATCTTTGTCACTCCAAATAGAAACTATGTAACTGTTAGGGGAAACTATGTAACTTATTCATTTACGATATGAAAGTCTCCAGTTAATCTACATTTGCCTACACTATAGTTCTTGGTTCTTTAGAAATATACTTTTGTAACTTTTGTCTTATACTTCCTCCCTTGTGGCTTAAAAAAATTTTTTTTTACCCTGTGTTTTCAATTTATGGGAGTTCATGGCCCTTTCTTAAGGCTGAGTCCTAAAGACTATCCTTAGAATCTCTCTTACTAAACTAATATCAACTTTCTGGAATAGAAAAACTAGTTGCTTCAGATTGATCAGAAATCTACTCTTGGCTCAGTCAGTCATGACCAGTTGAGTGGGGACTAGAATCCCACAGTACAGACATGGCTGCTGAGAGTCTACTGATGTAGACCGTGTCAGGGTCATTCCTGGAAAAGGCAGAATGTTTACTAGCCTGGTACACATCCAAGAGGTGCTTTCTACACTGTAGACTAAAGCACTGGAAAAAGTTATGATGTTCTTGTAAACAAGATGGAGAAACATGAACTGAATCCTGGAGAATCGGGTACAATTGTAAGTAATTCAACAACCAGATCCAAGGAGGGTGAACTGATGTTAGCCTGAATGTAGGTCATTAGTGATGATCTGAAGGGCTCTGCTCACCCTGCCCTGATTTTAGCTTTTCTCTCCTAGAATGCAAGTGCACACATGAACAGAGGCTATGGTCCTTGCTTCCTTGGAGTTATCAGGCCACATTAAGAAAATGGTAGTCATTTGTCATTTTCTGGCCACCCTTAACTCCCCTTCCTGGTATACTATCCCCCATTCATGATGGGATGGTAAGTCCAGGAGGCTCCCATTGGAGCTCCCCTGGGAATGAGTAATGCAAAGATGGGGAAATGGCTGATATTCACTCATCCCTCCCCTCCCACTTCCAGCCTTTTCTCTAGTCTATTCTCCTGAAACCCTCAGTTAGTGAGCATTGTACTTTGGGATTTTATCTGTTCTTTCACATTTTTTCTTTTTATTCTATGCTCTAGGGGATTTCCTCTATTTAACCTTATGATTTGTAAACATTTTATTTCAGCTATCATATTTTAAATTTCTAGTTGCTTCTCTGATTATTCTTTTTTCAAATCAACCTCCTCTGGTTTTATAAAATCTACTTAAATCTCTCTGACTCAAGTTTTCTTCTATTGCCTGATTGTCGTTGTTTCCACCAGAATTTGTTTTTCACGTTTCTCTATCTTGGTCTTTCCTTCTCAAGCTGCTGGATCTGCTAATATCTTCAGGATCTTTGCTGCTTGTCTGGTCATATTTAAGAAAGTTCCACGTAAAAGGGGTGACATCTCCCCAGTGAGAATTCTGAGTGGGTACTCTGGATGTGAGGAGTTAGGGGAGTTGAGTGGGAACTCATTTTTAGGCTGAGCCCACCTGCTGGCCAGAATAAGCTTTTGACTAAAAACGCTGGATGCTGCAATACGGATTGTTTAATTTCTTTAAAAGAACTGTCAGGGACTTGTTTGTTTACTTTTGCCTGAGGATAAATGCCAGCTGCCTGTACTTGCTGGGTGTGTGTATGAGGGAAAGACTGGGACTGGAGAGTGGAAGCAGGTGGTAGAGAAAAGCAGGTGGGTACACTTGATCCACCGTCAGAGCTTGCCTGGTTCCCCAGGCTGACTGGCAGCCCTCCCCTGCAGCCCTCGTAGCTTGTCTGGGGCCGGCTGTCTAAGGCCTTCTTTATCTGTTAACCCTGTCCCATCAACTTTCTGGCTTCCAGATACATGCTGACTATCTCATCCTCAAGTGACACCCCCTTACTCTGTTCCCATTTGGGTATGGGTTTATTCATTTTTATCCCCTGGGAGTAGGTAATTAGGTTTATTTCTTTGTGTATTAAAAAAAATTTTTTTTTGATGTAGTTTCTGGGATTGAACCCAGGACCTCGCACATGCTAAGCATTCACTCTACCACTGAGCTATACCCTCCCTCGCTCCCTTTTGCACTTCTGTTCCTTTAATACAAAGAGTCAAGGCAGCGTGAGCATGTCTGGTTCATAAAAGTTAAAAAACAACAACATACATTTATTGTTTGTTGTCTTGCAAGTATTATTTCTAGCAAAAGATCTGTGAACTAATGTAATGTTTCCATTAATTAAATAATTTATTTCTTACTATTTAAAAGAGTATACAAGTAATATACAAAAACATGCTTCTCTTTAAAGTGCGACTACAAAAGCATGTAGACTATAAAAAGAAATTGGCTTTTCCCTGCTAGTTCTCCTCATGCTATTACTGCTCTTTTCCTGGGAAGTAACTGCTGTTAATAATTGGGTATATATCCTCGACTACTGCGAATGTATTTATATATCTGTGTCTGTCTGGTTATCAGTTTGTTTATCTTTTTTATTTAGATAGGATCAAGTTTCATATGTTGTTTTGTGAATTTTAACTTGGCCGTGGCCTTGGACAGTTTTTCATGGTAGTAGGTGTAGAGCTATCATTCTTTTCCCTACTGGTTGACATGTAAGTAATTTGCAGTTTTTCTTTTTCAAAAAGGCAAAATCTATTACTTTGCTGTTTCACTGACCTGTAGCATGATTTCCACCCAAACTGAGAAATCCTTGTCGTATCTGTAAAGAATCCCAGTGGATTAAACTGAAAAACCCAGTTGGGTGAACTATAGCAAGTTGAACAGATCATAATATATGATAATATTTAGAAGTGCAGTGCTAAAACCTCTTTATTAAAGTTCATGCTGTCCTATCCCAGCTAATGAATGGAACAGAATCAAATCACGTTTATTTTGCTAAGAGTTAAGGAGGCAAACCAGCTTGTATGTCATTTCTCAAACATATTAATAAATGCCCAGGTTTAAAAGTCCTTGTTTTTTGTCTACTGTTCTTTTCCTGCCTATTTTTCTTAGTTTATTCTCCATACTCTAAGCTTCTGATTTATTGGTCATTCTTTTTGCTATAGGTCTTGAAACTGGAGTAAATTTAATCTCAAAAGAACCATCAGAGTGTTAATTTCCAGATGATCCATACTTATAACAATGTATAGGAACATCTGTTGACAAAAAAATATATTTTGGGAATATATTTTGGGCATCCAGATCCACACCTGCCCTGGAGAAAGGTCACAGCCTCTACTTCTGAAGAGCAGAAATCCTTCTGCACGGCCGGTTCTGGCAGGCCTTTGTTATCATTCCATACCAAAAGGTTTTGAGAGTTCTACTAAGCTTGGTTAGCACTGACTTCCCTTGGCTCTGTGGCAGAATGACCCCCACCCCCCAGCCACCCCTGTTTTCACATTTCTTCATCTGTAGAAGCCTGGCATCACTGGCCTCCCTTCTATAAGGTCAGATCAGAACTCCAGCATACACTCTGCTTTTAGCAACAAGGGCAGCAGCCACCATTCGCATCGCACTAAACTAAGTTTGGGCACTGTTGTATGAGTTTCACATCCACTACCTCATTTAATCCTCAAAGTAATCCCACACATTAGGCTTAGAGCGGTTAAGGTACTTGCTTAAGTGAGAAGTAGAGCTGGGCTCCAACCTGGGTCTGCCTGGCACCAAAGCTTGAGCTCTGAACCTGTGTGCTACATATTCACCACTCAGCCAGGGAACCCTCATGAGTGCAGGAGAAGAGAGGACTGGAGGCACTACCCACTAGATGAGTGATGTGGGAGGCCAGATGATGGCCCCCCAAAAGATACTTACATCCTCATCCGTGGAACCCATGAATGTTTCATTACATGGCAGAAAAGGACTTTGCAAATGTGATTAAGCTTATCTTGGATCTTCCAGGTGGGCCCTAAATACAGTCACATATGTCATCATAAAAGGGAGGAAAGAGATCTGACACACACACAGAAGAGTTGGTAAGGCAGTGTGATCGTGGGGGCAGAGGCTGCAATGATGAAGCCACAGACCAAGAAATGCCAGCTGCTACCCAAAACTGGAAAAGGTAAGGAACGATTTCCCCTGGAGCCTCGGGAGAAAGCACAGCCTGACTGACACTGTGGTTTGGCCTAGTGATACTGGTTTCAGACTCTGGTCTCCAGAACTGTGAGATAATAGATTTCTGCTGTTTTAAGCTACTAAGTTTGTGGTAGTATTACGGCAATCATAGGAAACGAAATATAGTGACTCTGTGACCTCTCTAGGCCAGTTTCCTTATGGGTAAAAGGAGGATATTAATGGTAATACCTAGAGTTTTTAAAAAGTGAATATAAGTGGGGAGGGTATAGCTCAAGTGGTAGAGCACATAGCATACACAAGGTCCTAGGCTCAATCCCCACTACCTCCCTTAAAAATAAATAAAATAAATAAACCTAACTACATCCCCCCTTAAAAAAAAGTGAATGTAAATGAAAGGCAGGGTGCCTGGCACAAGGGGAATGCTGGACAGAGATAATTATTACTCACAGGGTCCGACAGAAGTCCGGATCGGGTGCTTTGGGAGCACGTGGGAAGGGAGGGCAGCTAACCCCGCCTCTAGTTCACATTATGCACATGATCACCCAGTAAGGATAGCAAGGCCTTTTAGAAGCAAAAAATTGAAATTAATTAAAAATGACAGTGTACAGCATTTCTTGAAATGGCAGAGAGTTCACACACACACAGAATCTCCACCTCCAGTTCCAAAAAGTGACTGCAGCCATCAGAGAAACACTTTTTAGTGGTAACTCTTATTACCTGGTGGGTGCCCCAGCAACTTTCTTTTTTTTCCTGGAGGTGATTCTGAACGGCCATTCCAGGATACATTCATTAATGAACCATAAAAATAAACACTGCAAATGGAAACTGGAAGTGCAAATTCAGTTGCCTATCAGGAATGTAATCAGTGACCATCACACTTTGCTCTATTGTCCATAGAAATGAGCAGAGGGAGGGCTGGACGGGTCTGGGGGCCTGGGTCCCAGGCAGGTAAGGATTATTTCTGCCCGAGGGCTGGACTGGAGCCGAGCAAGAGAGTGTGCCTTTGAACTGTTCCATTTGTTCACCCGGCTCTCGGAGAGACGTCACTGCCTTCGTTATGGGTCGCTCTGGGCTAGTAATGGGGGAGTTAGCAGCGTGGCCTGGAGTGGCTCTCAGCAGGCTGGTGCCAGCTGACACACGCCACTTAGGTTTCCAAGGAGCCAAGCTGTCCCCACTCACGCATGGCTGATGCACTTGTGGCTAAATGCGGTGCAGCCAGGGCCCCAGGCCAGATTCAGGGCAGGAAATAGAATGCCACCTCCATCACCAGGGAAACAATGGCCTGTGTGCATGATTTAAACCGAGGCCGAGAAAGCTCAAAGGCACGGTCAGCAGAGGAAGGGAGGAAGGGAGGAAGGGAGACCAGAGAGTGGTTTGCATGGATTTTGTCTTGGGTTATAACCGTTGACAAGCCACTTAGCTGCCCCTGTGTTTAAGTTTATCTGCGAATAAGATGGAGGTAACAATATTTACGCATCTCACTGGGGACTTATGAAAACAGCATTTCTGACAGACCACTCAGGATCCATGGATGAAAGGTGGTATGTAAGTGCAGATGGTAAACTTACTGCGTGTGGCTGTTTTCAGCACGTGCATTAGGGACGTGTAGACCTTCTGGAAAACACATTTATTTAGCGTCTGGTTAAAAAAAAAATGGTAATAAATAACTAACAATTTTAAGTGCATGGATTTGTCTTTGGTTTTGTACAGGTTTAGGGGAACTGCATGTATAATTCAGACTTCAGAACTGTTTTCAAACATTGCTGTGATTAGTAATCCTTATGAGTGCTTAAAATCATTTGAGAATGCCATAGGTGCTGATTGTTCCCAAATATTTGCCAACTTTGCTCTAAAATACTCCCAAATTAATTCTACCTCGTAGTTTATGAGTTGCACATGGAGTCTTGAAATTTGTTCCCAAGTTGAAAGGGGCAAAAATCTATTTAAAAAGCAAAGTGCAAAAAGGAATTGTTGCTCTGTCCCCCGGGGGTTTACTATCTGAGGAGTCCTCTGAGTTACATATACGTGTGTTCTGTTCATTTAAGGCTAAGCAGTTGGCCTCAGACCTCCCTATAAGGTTGTTAAATGTTGTTTTCTGTCAGCTGGGTGCCTGAGGGAGTCTCTCTCTGTTCTTGGTTAATTAAACCTCTCTCTGGTGTATATTGTCTGTCTAGAATAATTCCTGTGGCTCCAGGTGAATGGTGACTATTATAGAAAAACAAACTTGTTTAATAACACAAATAACACACTTAAAATTAGAATAATTATATAAATGAAATACAGAAAATATAGATCATTTGCAATTCTCTCATGCAGAATTAGCCGTTACTAGTATATATGTATATTAGACGAAGGTGGGATTCTAATGTATGCACCTGCTGGTTTGCGACTTGCTCTGGGGTAGGTCTTCACCTCTTGGATCTGGGAGGAACATCACAGATACTCAGAGCCTGGCCCACAGAGGGAAGGGGTCCTGCTTCTGTGGCAGGCTTGCAGGGTGGTGGAATGAGGGCCTTGGAACCTCAGTCGCACTTGCAAAGGAACTTTCAAAGGCTTCTCTCGAATGTCACTCCACTTCCTTAGTGCTCCTGTGTTTTGACAACAGCATACATCCCAGAACTGGTAAACACTTGCTGATTTGAGCTTCTGTGGGGATGATGATCCCCTTCCCTCCCAATCCATTTGCACCCTGCTGTCAAGTCCATCCATTCCCCTTCGCCCTTTTTTCATACTAACAGAACTTGATTAAGGCATGGTTTACATGCAGCGCAATGCACAAATCTTCCAGCCTATTGAATTCAATGCTGCCAACCTGGATTATGAGTGTACCAATGTAACCACCAACCAGGGTACAAAATATCTCCAACATTCCAAAAGTGGCTTTGTGTTCCCTCTGCGTCAATCCCCTACCCCTAGGTAATCATTCCATCCATTCTTAGGTACTAATTTTATCATGTTATTTCCCACATTCCATAGGATTATTGTCTCTGTATCTTGCTGCTTCGAGTCTAAATGTCTCTTCCTGATTTTCCAGGTCCACTTTCTTAAGGGTCCTGCCGGCTGAATGATTTGGGCCTCCATTGACGCCTCCTGGCTGGAGGCCAGTCCTGCCAGCTCCACCTGGAGCTTTGTTCATGAGGGCACCCTCACTCAAACTCCTCACTCAAACTGCCCTTTCCTTGGCCTCCCGAATCTCACCATCCTTTAAGGCTCAGTTCAAGTCCTGTTCCCTCCAAGAAGTCCTCTCACTTTGGCAAAATTTTTTCCAGTTTCTTTACTTCCCTCTTACACCCTTAACATGTGTTAGCTGACATCATGTGACTGACCTGCTGCAAAGATGTGGAGCTGTGGAAGTGGAAGGCAGGCCACCACGCCATTCCTGCTTCTCATTTTGCTGATCGTTCACATACTGCATCCACAGTTTCCAAACCCTCCTTGCTTTTCTCACCTGTTCTTTTGCATCATGGGGCAGGTCTCCTGCTCCCCAACCCCAGACCCTGCTCCCTATCTCTTCCCCTCTTTCCTTCCCCACTCTTGGTGCTTTGCTACCCAGCTCACCAAATCCTCTCCTCCAGACCACAGGTTCTACCCATTCTACAGATTTGACACCCAAAATCCTGAGACCAGCCTCTCCTCAGAGGGTAGGGATTGAGGGGGAGAATTTGGGCAGATGAAGCTGGAATTCTTTCTATCAGATACAGGATGGCTGGAAACACTGCTGCATCATATAATTTTGCCCCATCCCGCCCACATCCTTCGTGCCCAGGAGTTAGTGACTGTCCCACTTTGTCTGATGTTCCAGTGTGTTAACCTTGCTCCCATCCAGACTTTCTGAGTCCCCCTGCCACAAACAGAGCTCTGAGCTCATAAGACTCAGCACAATCAAGGGGCTTAAATAAGACACTGCAACTAAAGCGCTTAGCGCAGGTCTGCCTGTGGTCAGGCTCAGAAAAGTGAGCTAATATCAAAAGCCCCTTCTCTGATTCCTGTCAGTCAGGCCAGGTGAGTGGAGGTCCCAGAGTGATTGTGATTGTGCACGCGCATGTGTGTGTGTGTGTCTGTGGTCAGAAACCCTACCTACTGCAGCGAACACAGGTCCTGGAGCCAAGGCCCAGCTCTGTGCTGACTCTCCTGGGGAGACCCAATCTCTTCATGAGTAAAATAGGAGTCAATCCATCCACCTCAGGTGACCGTACACGTGAGCACGTGTCAAAGCACTTTGCAGGCAGGGACGCAGTACCCGTGTGGGCTGGGACAAGGGCAGGCAACACAGGGTGTTGGCATGAAACTGGCTGGCCTAGTTCCAACCTGCAAATGTAATTGTGTTTCTGAATTGGCAGTTGGCAAATGCAGCCCCCCAGAGACAAAGTCGGGTTCTAGACAAGATGTTTCAGTTAGACTCCTTCCAGCTGTAAGCAGACTCAGGAGTCTGGCTGCTTACATTTTCATACGGTCTTGCACTGACTTTGGAAAATGGCTTCAGCATTCCAAGCCTCAGCTTACTGGTTTGTGAAATGGGGATGATGGTCTCTTCCTCTTAGAATTCTTGTGAGGGGCAAAGGTAATTTATGTAAAGATATAGCACACTGCCTGACACATAGAAGTGCTCGATAAATACTAGTGCTATAATTATTACCTAATAAGCGTTACTCTGAAATGTTGAATGACTGAATAGCTGCAGGGCTGGCTTTGGCTCCTGGAGGTGCTGTATGTTCCTCTCTGGTATTTTCAGGCTGATTCCATCTGACCTTGCTTGGCAGGGGACAATTTGGACTAGGTGTGCGGGAAAGGAATTGACAAATTAAAAAGACTTCAACCAGGGGTAGGAATGCTGACTGCAGAAGACGTGACGTCCTGGGAGCAAACCTGCCAGCCACCTGAGAGCTAGCAGGGGACTTCCCCAAGCCCAGGCCAGGTTTCCATGCAGCTGTAATTTCCCTCTGCTTCTTCAGAGAGGCCAACTTGACTTTGGTTATATTCCCAAGCACAGTTCCTGGATTCATCCTGGCAGGACTATGGCTATCTTTCTGGGTAGCCAGAGGAGACAAGCTGTCGACATTTTTCTATGAAAGAATAAGCAGCCAATGCAGTATCTGGGGGGGTCCCTGATCTGTGGCCCCCTCCTCATCTCAGACAACTGTCAGAGCTGAGCCTGTGGGCAGAGGCCAGTTTCACTGTGCATATACTCATGCACACACACATACACACACACACACACACCCTTCTCAAGCCCACAGGGCAGGGTGGAGAGTTCCATGGCCACTCTGAAGGCAACCATTTTGCTATCTGGTCCTGTCTTTGTCTCTGACTTCCTATGTGACCTTCAGAAGGTCCCTTCCTCTCTCTGGGTCTCAGATTCTCCATCTACAAAATGAGGGAGTTGATCCTTATAGCCTCTGAGGTCCTTCCTGTCTCTAAAAGTGGCAGAATGGCCTGAGTGATCAACCTGGGTTAGAATTCTGGCTGTGTGGCCTTGGGTAAGCCATTTAAGTTCTCTAGATTAATTCCCTCTATAAAACAGGGATGATAAAGAGTCATCTACCCTAGAGGTTTATAGCAAGGTTTAAATAAGACATTTGCACCTAAAGTGCTTAGCACAGGGTCCGCCCATGGTCAAGTTCAGAAAAGTAAGCTAATATCAAAAGTCTGCAGCTCCTTCTCTGGTTCCTGTCAGCCAGGCCAGGTGAGTTGGGGTCCTGGAGAGATAGGTGTGTGTATCTGTCTGTCTGTGGACAAGTGCCAGTGTGTGTGGAGGGCTTGGCCTCCTTCCTTGGGAAGATCTGTCCAGGGAGCCTCCCTGAGGGCAAGAGCTGAGTTGGAGCTGGCATCTCACTCGTTTGAAGCCGCAGGTCACCGTTGTCTCCCTCTTTGCAGCATGCCCCAGTCTTTAGTTGTTGCTTCCTGAGTGGTTTTACTTGAAGAGGCAATAGCTGGTCCCTTCCACCTGGAGATCAGTAACCAGGTTCCCAGCCAGGATGCCAGCAGCCCCAGTGAATAAGAATTCTGGGGCTGCTCAGGGCTTTGCTCTGTCCCGGAGGACTTCCTGAGGGCAAGGAGTCCCAGCTCATCTCCTGGGCCCCTGCTCCAGGATGCTGGGTTTGAGAATCTGTCAGCTCTGTCCTGGGACTCCCTCCCTTCTTTCCTCTCCCCTTGGACCACACGGTGTTTGTTTCACACTGGACACTCCGCTAAGTGATGCAGGAAGTAGGCCCCTGGGGAGGCAGATATGGCCCAGCAAAGCAGATAACCAAGCGAAGCCTCTGGATGCCTCTGGGGCCCAGGGAAGGCTCAGAGATAAGCGGAAATGCCAGGCTTATCGCTGAGGCCTGAGTTCTAGAGAAGCCATCCTGGCCGGCCAGCTCACCTCGTTCCCAGTGCTCCGGGCGGTCGGGCATCTCCAGGCAGAGCAAACACTGGGTTGGCACGGCCACAGCAGTGGGATGGGGACTCTGGGCCCCACTCCGGCACTTCACAGTCCCAGCGCCAGAGGCCAGCCGCGGGCGTCGGATTACACCCAGATATTTGCGGTAAGCAGGCCGGTCTGCTTTGAAGTAGGAGCCTGAGGAGCAATTGTTAGCATCACGGGACTAAGGGAGTCTTGGTGATAATTGTTCCCCAGACCTGGGTCCCCTGGCCCAAGAAACTCCGTCAGCAGGAAGCTTCGGTGGGTGGGCATAGCTGGGGACGGTCAGCGCGGGCCTTTCCTGACTAATGCAGGCAAGGCCGGGATGCAGATAACCCCAAAGTTGCCCGTGTTGAACCCTGCGAGACTTTCTGTGGTTCTGTTTCATCTCTAGTTCCCTTTTGGGAGTGAGCTCAGCTTAGTGGAAGACATGCTTGTACCTTCTGAGTGCACATCAGCTCAGGGTGCATGCAGAGGAGGTGGTCTGGGCTGGGCTCTGTGGCTGGGGGAGCTGATTTAGGATGGGGAAGACACCCGCTCTTCCTCCTGCCCCCACCCAACCATGAGGTGACTGAGTACATTGCAGTCCTTGTTGACTGACCGTCTAGGGTGTGATGCGCATGGGTGAGGAGTGGTGGCTTCCAGTCTCTGCTGTTTTCATGTACTTACCAGGTACCAGGGGCTGTGTTTTACTTACACGAATATGCAAACAGCCCTGCGGTTATTGCACCATTATGAGTCCCCTTTACAGATGAGGAAATCTATGTGCAGAGAGGTTAAGTTCCAGGCGTGCAGCTGGCCCATCGGAGCACTTAGGTGTGAAAGTAGGAAAGTACACCTTTCCTCCGTACATGGTCTCCATCTCAGAAAATGGTCATATTTGATTTTATGAGAACAAGACCCTTCACGGCCATGTGCTGTCACACCTGCTATAAGTCTACAAATCTACGAAGTCTCCCACACATTGGCCTCCCCCCAAATGTTGAGCCCTTGAGCTCTGCAAAATCTGCTTCTCATCCTGCTCCCCAGCGGCAAACACTCTGAAGTCTCTGGGCTGTTCCTCCTGGTACTTGCCTCCAGTTCTCTCCCCGTCAATTGTGTGTATTATCTATGGAATTCCTCTTATGAGAAATGAAGACTTAGCTCTCCCCATTTTCCTCCCCAATTCTTGCAATATGAATATCACAGTTTTAACTTTAAAAAGTATTTACTTTATTAGGGCATAATATTATATACTGTATATAATAATATATAAATATTATTCACTGAAAATTCAATCATGTACTTTAATTTCATTCTTTCCTGTAAGAATTCAGATTTTCTTGGCGTCTCTGATTCCTTTTGTTCCCCTTCTGCACTATCTCTAACATCATACTGACGGCTAACGTTTTGAGCGCTCACTGTGTGCCAAACTCTGGTCCAGGTGCCTTGCAAGCATTCTCTTGTGACCCTCCTGACAAGTCCATGAAAATGTACGCATTGCTACTGTTACAGTCCAGGAAGTACAGACTCAGAGAGGTTAAATAAACTGGCCCACAATCCTGCCTATTAAGTGGCAAAGGCAGGTGTTAAATCCAGATAGTTTGACACCAGGCCCCCAGCTCTTAACATTTTACTGCATGTCTTTAATTACATTATGCTGTATACTGTTTTTTTCCCCTCTGAAGTCCTCCTTTTTGGGGACTTTCCATCCTCCTGCTTCAACTTTGGGTCTAGGCTGAAGCGTTGTTTCCTGGAGCTCTGTTTTTTTCATCTGTTTAGTCACTGGTTTTGCTGGGTTTTATCCTCAAAGCAGCTTCCTTAGAAAGGGTGCATAAATTTTTTACATCTTTGCAAGTCTTAAAACTCTTCATTCTAACCTCTTGCAGTGGTGCAATGTCTTCAAAATTATAAGGGAAAATGCTTTCTCATCTAGAATTTTACATCCGACCTGTCTTGCTGCGTCTCGTTGTGTTTGGGATAAGTCTGATGTCATTCTGATTCCAGTCCTTTGGTATGTGATTTCTTTCCTCTTAAATTTCAGGGAGATTTTATAATCTTCTCTTTATTCCTCTGTTCTAAAATTGCATGTCTGTAGTATTTCTTTGATAAATTCCTTCCCTCTTTCTTTCATTTCTCCTCCTGAAACTCCAGTTAATTAAACGTTGGACCAGCTGGATCCACTGTCTATGTTTCCTTTCCTAATGTACATATCTTCATCTTTCACTTTCATTTTCTGGGATGTTATCTTAACCTTATTTTCTAATCCCTCTGTTGGATTTTTAAATTTTAACATTCATATTTGTAATCCCAAGACCTCTCTTTTACTCTATGCTTGTTCTTTTTCCATAACACACTCTTCTTTTTTAATGAATGGAACAGCCTTTCACACTTTTCTGTGGTCACTAATGAGAGCCTTTTCTGAAACTTTCTTCTGTTTCTTGTTTTCTCCATTTCCTCCCTAGTTAGATTTCTGTTTGTTTTGGGCTCCCCTTTTCATCTTGCGGGCTTTCTTTGAGTACCTGGTAATCCCTTTTTATCTGTGCATATTTCAGAATAAGGCACAGAAACCTGGATGGTGGTTGAGGCTTGTTATCTGCTTGGCTTTGTTGAGGATCAGATGAGGTACTCCCAAAGGACCCCCCAAAGCCCGTACATAGGACTTTTGAATTGTGGACCATTGACTTTCTCCAGGAGCAGAACACTGCTCTGCAGGGAGGGTGGGGGAGGAGGTGCACCACTGCTTTGGATGGGCCCCTCAGCCTTCATTGCTGCTCCCCTCTTCCTCCACCTGGGGTCTCCGGGTCCACAGGCCTCTCTGGGCTTCTTCAGGGAAAGCTGGCTGTCACCAGAAAGATGAGGGATGAGTCTTAGGTTTGGTGGACACTGACCCCAGCCTACGGCAAACAGAGGTCAGCCTGTGTTTTTCTAGCAGTGGCTCACCTGCCCGTCATCACCCAGAAAAGATGAGACATCATTGGATTTGCTACTTGGGCTGTGTCTTCTCTGGTCTGCATCCTCTTGACTCGGTGGGTGGAATGCCTCCCCTATCCTCTGGGAAGCGCCATTGCCCAGAAAGAATTGCCCATGGCTCTTGTTGTGTCTTGTAAATCTGGGAGAGTTGGAGAGAAGCCATGCATCAGCCCTCAGAGAACCCATGTGCTCATAAACTCATTTCTCCTGTAGGCCGAGAAATAAAAGGGGTTCAGATCTGGTCCTCTAGGCTGCTCCTTGTCATCAAAGAGGCCTAAGGACTTGTCTTGTTGGCATGTTCTGAGCTTTCTCCCAGAGGTTCCCAGAGCTTGCTTCTGGGAGTCGAGAGGGCTTCCTTCCCTGTACTCATCTGTCCTGGCAAACCCTAGCTGTGGCCCCCTCCTTCCACAATTCTCCCAGTGGTCGGCCCAGCATCCTGCTTCCTGCTGGAGCCTCCTTAGTTCATTGCTTCTGTTCAGCTGTTTTGAATATCCACGTGCCAGGCATGTTGGTGAGCACGGCAAGCTCACCAGAACGGGTGAGCACTGTTCTGGCCTCAAGGGGCTTCGAGGTGGTTCTGAAGAGTGGATGATGCAGCAGCCACATTTGGAATAAACTAGCTGCCCTGCCATCACTTGCTGCTTAAGGGAGACCTGGGGCAAATCCTTTTGTAATTTAAATAATTAGCTTTTGATTGTAAATATGTGTCTGGGACATTTATTTATGTCCTTTGTGTTCATCTGGACTTTCAAGATATCTTTCCAGGCTTTATTAGCCCAGGACTTGCCTGGATGCAGGTTGCCCTGACAATCTCTATAGCAGCGGTCACACTGAAGCAGCTTGTGCTCCATGTTGGTGGAACTCCCTCCCAGAGACGGCATCTGTCTCTTCAGACTGGTGGGGACTTCATTTCACAAAGATTATCAGCACCTTCTTTAGGCCAGATATGGTCTGGGTGTGAGACTTCCGGAGATTTCTCTAGGCAGCTACTTCCCAAAGTTTGATCCAGGGAACCCAAGTTCCCTAGAGAAGTATTAAGTATAAAGCAGGAAGTGACTCCCTAGTCAGATGCTGGTTTCTTCTTGCGGTGGATGAGATCCTGCACACTGTGAGTCCGCACGAGGGACAGGAGTCCAGTATGCCCCAAATTTCTTTTTCCGAGAAGAGTATCTGTGCGTTTTAAATCACAGTTAATGTAACAGACCAGTGCTCTTTTGAGCACCCTCTGGGCCATTCTGCCAATGACCCCCGACTGCTCCCAGAAATGGGTCTGGATTTCTACATGGGCTGCTTAAGGGCAGCTGTCCCCACAGAGGGTGGGCAGTGAGGGGCTTGAGGTCAAGCTGCACTTGCAGAGCCAGCACACCGTGTTTACTGCTCACCTGCAGCTTAAAATAGCAAAATGATCTCAAGGTGCTTTAGATGGCAGAGTTCCAGGTCAAAGTTTATCCTCATAATTGCTTTTACTCAGAAGGAGGCAGCTTAGGGGGACATTAACGCCCCCTCCCTGCTGCTGGCCTTGACCACGGCTGAGCTAGCCCCGGGAGGCTGCATGCTGGGGTGACCCTGGGCAGAGTCCCTGTCTGGCCTTGCTTTCTCTCTGTGAGGGCCCCGGGTGCAGGTGGGTCAGGGGACTGCTCTGGGCAGCTGAGGCTCCGGGTGCCCCCTCGCACCCCACCTTGGTGTCAGCTTCAGTGTGTCCTTTTGTCTGTTGTATTTATTGCTACTTCAGTGAAAGTTTCATTGGGACCAAGGGTTTCTGGGGCTAAAACATTTGGAAACCACAGGAAACACAGGCTCCCTTGCTCTCTAGGGCCCCACCGCGTCTGTTTCAGTTTAGAGACTGGGTCCCTGATACCTGCGCAGTCATCCTTGAGGGAGCAGGGGGTCGCAGGCAAATGTTCCCCAGAGGGCTCTGCCAGGAACACGACCTGTGGGATGACACTTGGGGAGGAGCTGAGACCATTGCCCCTCACCTCTATTTTTAGGTACCAGTGATTAGAGACTGGGGGCCCTGTGTGGGGAGGAACCTACAGACTCACCCCACAGGCAGCCTGAACACGTTTGGGGCATCAGCAAAGTAGGAGCATCAACATTTTGTTTTTAACTTGCAGAAGCATCAAATTTTTCATCATGGCAAAAATCAGGACGCTGCTGAATAGCCTCATGTTTCTTTCTGCTTTGGTCTTGCGTCTTATTGTGAATTAGATGGGTGTGTGCTGGGTGGGACCCTGGCTGCTCCTGAGTGCTTTGGGCCTCTAAAGGTCTTACTCTGCCCTGGGATCCCTGAGGCCCCCTTGTAGAGTCCAGCTTTCAGGTCCGTGACCTAAAAGGATCCCTTTTCTTCTAACCTTTAGTTTCAGCTACCCGAACTCCTGCCTGCCCTGGGCAGATTCTTAGAATATTTGCCCATCAGCAGCCTCTCAGAGAGGAATGTTAAATGCTACCATGATGTCAAAGGGCCCCCAAGGAGAAGGGCCTGGGCCAAGCCCAGCCTGTCACTCGGGCCACGGCAGAGTGGGAGATAAGCAAAGGCAGCGGCTCGGAGAGAGCCTGGTCCTGTGGGCTCCCTGAGCAGCCCAGGCGATCCTTAGCTAGAGAACAATGAACTTCCAGATGCCTCTGCCCAAGTGAAAACCAGAGGTCTGTGGCTCTTCCACTTCCTCACCCCTGCGAGCCTTCATCAGGATGTCAGGAGCCCCCAAGGAGAGTTTGGGGGCCCAAGGGCTGCCAGGGTTGGGCAAAGCCTGCTTAACCACCATGGACAGAAAGCTTAACGTGCTGAATGAGAAGGTTGACCAGCTCTTACATTTCCAAGAAGATGTCACGGAGAAACTGCAGTGTGTGTGCCAAGGCATGGGCCACCTGGAGCAGGGCCTGCATCGGCTGGAGGCCTCCCGGGTTATGGGCCCGGCTGGGGCCGACTCCTCTCCCTCAGCTGACGCGCAGGCCGGGTGGCCAGAGGTCCTGGAGCTGGTGAGGGCGGTGCGGCAGGAGGGTGCCCAGCACGGTGCCCGGCTCGAAGCCCTCTTCCGGATGGTGGTGGCTGTGGACAAGGCCATAGCTTTGGTGGGGGCCGTGTTCCAGAACTCAAAGGTGGTGGATTTCCTCATGCACGGGAGTGTCCCCTGGAGGAAGGGAAGCCTGGTCGACAGCCCTGCGGAGGTTGGTTCCTGCCTCCCTGCCCCTGGCTGGAAGGGAGGCTCAGGGGCGCTGGTGGGGAGACCCATCAGGAAGCTAGTCCTAGGAGAGCTGCAGGGCTGTTGTCCCCTCTTGTGCCTCCTGTGTGACCTGTTGACAGGAAAAAGGAGAGGTGGAAACTTAAAGGCTGTAGGTGGACTTCCAGAAATGACAGGATAGGTAGATTTCTCCTAGGGAAAGGGAGAGGCAGTGCCCTGGTGAGGACTGTGGGCCTGGGCAGTGCAGTGCACTGAGAAAGAGAAAGGGGAAAGATGAGCCATTAGGGAGACGAGGGCTGTTACTCTGACATCCCAAGCCCTCTCGTCTCCTTTCTGTTCCTCTACACCTGGGGTGGGGGAGAAGCGGGCAGTGGTCTGTCTACCCTGACAGAGCCCCTGTCAGAAACCCGACCCCCCTCCCTTCCTGTCCCCAACCTTGTGCTTTGTCCCAGAGTGGGCGGAGTGTGCAGCTGCCTGTGGGGAGATGAGTGTTGACAGTGACCCGTGGGGGACACCGGCCAGGCAGGAGCCGGAGCCTGGGGGTGGAGTGTGGCATTTCTGGGAGTGCCTGTTCCCAAATGTTGCATAACCAAACCCACTGGCTAATGGAAGCTTGGCTGACATGGGGGTGTCTGTGTGTGTGTGCGTGTGTGTGTGTGTGTGTGTGTGTGTGGTGTGTAGAGGCCACACTGTTTGGGAACAGCTGAGGGTCAGCCACCTAGCAACACTCATGTGGCCTGGAGCCCCCCCTTTCAGATCTCTGCAGTCACCCCCCTGGTAAGAGAGAAGCTAGGGTCCACAGATTCTGCGCTTAACTCTGTGTCAGCTACTGAGGCCCAGGAGCAAGGCTGCCGGAGCTTGCCTTCTCTCCCGCCCCAGCCAGGCCAGAACTCACTCTGAGAACCCACCCCCCCCCGCAGCTTCCCCAGGGCTGGCCCCTTCCACCCAGTTCCCAGCTTTCTGCAGCCCACCCTCCCCTGTGAGCCAGGTCTGCAGGGGAGATGTGGCCTTCTGCTCTAGACACTGATAGCCAACCACAGCTTGAAAGAAAATAAATCTAACATCGCACATGGTGAAAAGCATTCTCCCTCCTCCTCCACCCCCCAACCCCCAGGACAACCTCCCCCCAGCAACCACAGGAGGCAGTTTCCCGTGAAGCCTTCCAGATACAGTCTGTTTATCTATAAGCGTACTGGTCTACACGCCACCCTCTTTGTTTTGTTTTAACTCAGATATTATTCATATTGTAGTGGGCTTGATTTTTTTAACTGTAATTTTTAATATAGTTAGCATAGTTTCATATTTAGGGCTAGAAAACTTCCTCGTTCTTGTTCTTAAAGTTGCAGAGAGTTCTGTTTTTGAGGATGTGTCTTAATTTGTTAATCAATTATCTAAAATATAAGGGCTCTTAAAAAAAACATTAACCTGATACTGTTATCATATCTAAAAGGTAAATAACTTGATATTACCAGGCAGTGTTCAAATGTCCCTGATCAGCTTATGCCTTACTTATTTATTTTTACAATTTGTTTATTTGAGTTAAGACCCCAATAAGGCAACTGATTATATGCCTCTTAAATCTCGTGCTTTTTTTAATTCACAAAATTAAAAAAAAACCTTTTTGTTATGAAAAACTTCAAACTAAAAGTAGAATGATAGATCTCATTCTGGTTTTAATTTGCTCCTGTCTTTTTCTCTCTTTTCTATTTCATTTTTTTGCCTTTTTTCTTGATTTGTAAGAATTTTCACACATTAGTGAAATTAGCTCTCCCACGTGTTAGGATATTTGGGCATTTCTGGATAGGGTGAAGTCAAAGAACTCTCCGTTTTCTGAGTTCCTGCCATAGTTCTTGTCTGCAACTGATCTGGCATGTGACTGATCTTTCTTCTGTGTTTAATACACACATTGGGTAGCTAGCGGAGGGCTGGATCTCGCCTCCCAGTCTGGCTGTCAGCTCCTCATCAGCACCTGAAGCTTCTGCTTCCCTCTGTGTGTGTGACCAGGGCGGGGCTGGTCTCAGGGGGTGTCGGAGAGTGGGCTGGACCGAGCCCCAGCTACTTAGCACACTGTTGATGCTGAAAGCAGTGCATCATGGAGACTTTGTGGAGACCCTCCTTGTATTTCCCAAGGGAGTAGGGACAAAGAGGTCATTTGTGCATTTGAATTTGATCCCAGCACTGGCTGCCAGGACTTCGTGAAGCTCCTCTTCCTTCTGGAGTGCCCAATGGTGCTTCATTTGGTAGTAACAACGTGGAGGACAGGTTCAGACCTCGCCAGGGTGGCCCGAATCAGTCCAACTGCTCAGGAGGCATCAGTCCTAGATGCCTAAGTGTCTGGGGTCTCTTCTCCATCTTCTGGATGCACTGGACAAGGCAGAGACCAAAAGCCTGAGCCCTGAAGACAAAACCCAGCTCTGCATATGTGTGTGTATGTGTGTGTGCGCATGCACGCACATGCCTCCTGCCACCAAGACAGAGGGAGGGAGAGGACAGTCTGAACCCAACAAGGTCTGCCAAAGGACAGTCTGTTCAAGTCCCTCCCTACTGGTGGATGAAACAGGAGGCAGCCGTGATAATGCTTCCAGTTCCTCCAACTACGGGGGTGGCAAGACAGAGTCTGTAGAAAGAGACGAAGGCAGAAGTCTCTGCTAGCAGGGAACCTGGGTCACATTGACAATGCTGGTGATAATCATGATGACAGCAGCCAGCATTTACTTACTAAGTGCCTGCCACATGCCAGGCCCTGGGTTATGTGTTCACATGTGTTATGTTGTTACTGTTGAGGGCAAAGCTGGGGGAGGTGCCAAGAAGGCAGAGTGGAGAGACAGCTCACCCTCTCCCACAGATACACCAAGAATTACATCTACAAGCCCACTGAATTGCACAGAACACCTACTGAACTCTAGCATGGTGTCTGTCACTTCGAAATATAGAAGGATTCTCAAAATCCAATAAACAACAAGTTTATATTGTGTAGCACAGGGAACTATATTCAATATCTTGTAGCAACTTATGATGAAAGAGAATATGAACGAATATATGTATATTCATGTATCACTGAAGTACCATGCTGTACACCAGAAACTGACACATTGTTAAGCGACTATACTTCAATAAAAATATATATATTAAGAAAAAAAGAGGGCAAAGCTTACTGCCCTGGAATCCCAAAGGCATAAGCAGGAAACAGGACTGGGAGAAGCGGGGGCAATATAGGAAAAACAGTGGAACCGACCTTCATCCTTAGTGTCAGGGAGACATTCAAGAGACGTGAGGACTGTGGTGGCCCAGTTAGAGGGAATTGCTCCAGCCAATTTTTGCCATGTGGGCATAGAGCTGCCAGATTGTCAGAATATTTTCAAGACAAGCTAGGAACCTAGAATTTTTTCTAATCAGTTTTAGTAAGGTATAATTTCCATACAATAAACTGCACATACACACACTACATATGCACATTTTAAGTATATGGGTCAGCAAATGTATACAGCTAAATAATCAACACCATTAGCAAAATACAGAACAATTCTATAACCCCAAATGGGAACTTGGATTTTTTAATGTAAAAATCTTCTAGATTTAAAATGATCATAACAAGTTTAAAATTTTTAAATGTTATGCAAGCCAAACAAAATGTGAGCTCTTTTTGGACCCTGGGCTCCTAATTGGGGCCTCTGTGGCCAAGGCAGGAGAAAGGCCCTCCAGTCTCTGGGATGAGACGAGACCTGCTTCCGTGACAAGCGCCAGGAGGGATCTTAGGGGCCGCACCAGTCAAAGGCTCAGAAGCACCGGGGAACCCAGCAAGGGTCAGGCCACCTAAAAATATTTGCACTTGGAAATGCTCAGTGCTCTAGATGATTTTAGGAGCACATGCACTGGCCTGGCGTGGACCATTCTGAGTTAAGGAAGAACCCCCGAGAGCCTCTGAGTAGGCTCAGCATGCTTATATGATCCACCCTCAGGAAGGACACAGTCACCAAAACTACAGAGCACTGACCACGTGCTGAGCACACTTCTCAGGAAATTAACTACCCCAATCTTCCCACTAGCTCTACAAGTAGATAATATTCTTCCCATTTCTCAGATGAGGAAAGTGAGATGCAGAGAAACTAAGGATCTTGGCCAAGTGGTGAAGGTGGGCTTTAAACCCAGTAGCTCTGGCTCAAGTGTCTGTGAAGCCACGCTCCTGGCCACACTGCTGTGCTGTAAAGGGGCGACCATGGGATCCACCCACCCAGCTTCCAAGCAGACATTATTCATTGACTGTGACACTCTCCTCCCGAAAGCATGATTTATCTGACTTCAGTATACAACCCAGGCCAACACTATAAGAGCCATGAATGATTGATTGACACTTTAAGATTAAATTTCTTTCCCATGCCTGGTATAAGTATTTTGAGGTTGGGTTTATTTAGATTGCCCTGCCAGGGGCTGGTCTGCCCCTTACCTGCAATGTGGTGACCCATTTGAAAGGACTTGTGACCTTGGAAAAGCCTGTGTGCTTATCTCTAAAATGACAAGAGTGACAATAGTAATATGTGTCCTCTAGTGTTACTGTGAGACTATGTGAAGAAACCTAAGTGCTTCTATCTCAAGCCCATGGCAGGTGCTCAACAAACGTTTGTGGCCTGAATGATGATATTGATGATGACGATCATTTTTATGATTGTTCTTTAAGAACAGAGAGCGAGTGGAAGAGAAAGGAGCCAAACCAAAGCACACGCTGAGCACCAGAGGTGTACAAGCTGAGCTCAGGGCGCCTTGGGAAGGTGAGTGGGGCCCCATTTGCTTTATTCCACGTGCATACCTGATGGTTTCAGAATAAAAACACCACCACCACCACCAGTGTGATTGCTGAACTACTGTTAAAGCTGCTGCTGCTACTTCTTTTTTTTTTTTTTTTTGCAGTTCTTTTTGTCATTTATGTCTATCCCACTGTGTAATGCTATGTTTTAAAGTCGCTTGGAATAATTCCTTCCTATTATAAGTTTGGTGTAAGCTATGCCACCAAGTTAATACTCAGGTTTATTTCACTCAACTTTAAAATTTTACGGATTTTTTTTTTAAAAGTTTAATTGTCTTTTATAATTTTGCATAATAGGTACACGTTTCCAAAGTCAAACTGACAAAACAAGGTACATTAAGAGAAGCCTCGCTTCTGTGTGTTTTCCTGACATCCTGCTTTCTCCCCCACATATGTAACCATTTAAAAAAGCTTTTGTCTTATCTTTCCTTTGAGGTCCAGTCTCTTTAGACCACATTAGAAGTATTTACACACACACACACACACACACACCCTCCCTTCTTAGACAAGCAGAAGCACACCGCACACACTTTTCGTCACCTTGCTTTTCTCCCTGACAGGACGTCCTGAGATCACTCCATAGCTGCATATGGAGGTACTGGTTTCTCCTTTTCTATGCCTGGGCGGCACTCCTTGTGTGATGTGCCCTGGTTTAGTCAACCAGCCCCATCCGGATGGTCATTTGGGTTGTTTGCAGTCTGCCTATTATAAACACGATGCGCTGAATTTTGGCCCTGTGTTTTCACAATATCTTTGGAACAGGTTCCTCTAAATGGGAGTCATTTATATCCTGTTTATTTTCCCATAGAGACCGAGAAGGTGGGCCTGCCAGAGGGGACAGTGGAGAGGCTGCCCCCCATCAATGCTTCGGGGATAGGACCTGACCTCCTCACCCAGGCAGAATCCTCACTGGGGCAGGGAGAAGGAGTTCCTGGCCCAGCACAGGTGCTCCCAGCGGTGGAAGCCAGAGCTCCTGGGGCATCCTGCGAGAAGTCCGGGACTGGCCTGGAATTATCTGCGGTACCTGACAGGGTCAGTGAGGCCCCCACCAGCCAGAAGGCTGCACCGGGTGCAGGACAAGGAATATCGTCCAGTAGGCCTGACCCTCGGCCCTCAGAGGAGGGCATGAGGCTGACTCCAGGGCCACCAGCCCAGGCCAAGGCAGCTCACAGTGGTGGAGAAGCACCTCCAAGGTAAGGGGTGCTCCTCTAGGGTGGCAAGGGAAGGAATTAACTTGCAGCCCCTTGCCTGGAACATGGCCAGGGGCCCAGCTGCTCTGGTGGTGTCTGCTGTGTGCACAGCATTGGCTGGCCTCATGAGGGGAAGACAGAAGGCCTAGACTCTGCTTCCAGGAGCTCAGAGAATCTGGAATAGTTTCAGAAGACAGGCACCAGTATTTTATATGTTTGGTAGAATTACCCTGTGAAGCTGTCCGAGCCTGGACTTTTGTTTGTTGGGAGTTTTAAAAGTTACTATTATTATTACAAATTCTATTTCACTACTAGTGATTGTCCTGTTCAAATTGTTCATGATTTGATCTTGGCAGGTTTTATGTTTCTAGAAACTTGTCCATTTCTTCTAGATTGTCCAATTTGTTTGCGTATAAGTGTTCATAGTATTCTTAGGATTTTTGTATTTCTGTGGTATTGGTTGTTATTTCTCCTCTTTCATTTCTCATTTTGTTTATTTGAATCCTCTCTCCTTTTTTCTTGGTGAGCCTGGTTAAAGGTTTATCAATTTTGTTTATCTTTTCAAAAAACCAACTCTTGGTTTCATTGATCTTCTCTGCTGTTCTTTCATCTCTGTTTTATTTATTTCCTCTCTGATCTTTATTTTTTTCCTTCCTTCTGCTGACTTTGGGCTTTGTCTGTTCTTCTCATTCCTTTAGGTGGTAGGTTAGGTTATTTATTTGAGATTTTTATTGTTTTTTTGTATTGCTATGAACTTCCCCCTTAGAACAACTTTTACTGCATCCTGTAGATTTTGAAGTGTTGTGTTTCCATTTTCATTTGTCTTGAGGTATTTTCCGATTTCCTCATTGACCCACTGGCTTTTTAGTAGCATGTTGTTTAGTCTCCACGTGTTTGCTCTTTTCTCATTTTTCTCTCTGTAGTTGCTATCTCATTTCATACCATTGTTGTTGGGAAAATTGCTTGATCTAAGAATACATATTCTTTTCAAATGCACATGGCATGTTCTCCGGGATAGATCACATGTTAGGCCACAAAACAAGTCTCAAGAAATTTAAGATGGATCTAGGTGTTTGGACTCCAGAATCTGTGCCCTTAACCACTGCATTATCCTGCTTCTTCAGGTCAGCATTTCATTAAGTCCTAAATACTATGGTGGGGAGAGAAGAATGGGCACTCAGAGGTGGGAGGTTGGTGTAGGCTGAATCAATCCAGGGGGCTTTCAAGAGGATTATGCTTGGAGTCCTGGAGGTGGGGCTGTGTCCTGACCCTCAGGACTTGGCCTCAGGACCTGCCCTCAGCAGACGTGGTGCGGGAGAATGGAGAACCAGACCCTCTGACTGTCGGTCCCTAGCACTGTGCTCTCCAGCCCCGGGGGCAGTGTGTCCTGGCCCTCAGGCAGCCCACTTGTGGGCACTGTGCTTTCTGGGCTTCTCATTCTTCTGATGCCATTCTGTGGCTGCCATGGGCTATCTTGGCCTGAAACCATGCTCCCTGAGGCCTGGTGCAGGGAGGGGAGCTAATGTCTGTGTGTGCTGTGGCAGCTCGCAGGGAAGCCCAGATCCTTTGTCTGCCTTTGTTCTGGAAGGAAATGTGAGTCCCCAGGAGACCCAGCCAGCCAGAGGGAGGGATTCCTGGCAGGCATCCCTGGATCCTGGCCAGGACTCTCCATGTGGAATCTGGGGTGAGTGTGAACTTTCCATGAACCTGTTAGGGGCCCCAAAATGATTCTAGGTGAGGGGGAAGGTCTGTATGTCAGTTTCAACCCTGAGCTGAATTTCAGACAGGGCTCAGGAAGTAGGGAGATCACTGCCTGTCTTCTCTCACCTAGCACATGGGTATATCTTGAGGAAAATGGATTTGAACTCAGCATTGGTTCTGCTTAGCAGTGGCTGCCTGTGTAGAGGATCCTGAGGCCCTCACTGGATTTGGTGGGACAGAGGGCTGCAACTGATTAGCAGTGCCCGCCCTGGGTGAGCTGCGCAAGAGGTGGGAAGCCTTGGGTACTCAGAGTGGTGTGGGAACACATGGCTGTTCCTTGGGGTCATCCCATGGCTCCAGGTGCAAAGACTAAGGGGAACACAGTGACCGTTGGCCTTCTCAGCTGGCCACTGACCACCTGGATACTCTTCCATCATCTGGTTTCCTGTGTCCCTCAGTCAAGATGAGACCTGAGCTGGGCTTAGATGTCACCTTTCCCATCTGATCCTGTCATCACTAACTCAGACTTCCTCCTGAGGGAGTGTTGGGGGAATTTTACTGCCTCCTGCCCAAGGCTTGGCTGTGAACAGTGCATTCAGGAACAGGCACTGCTCTCAGAGGACGTGCAACAGCTCAGAGAGGGAGCCCCAGCCTCCAGCTGCTGGGGAAAGCCCTTGCTTAAAAAAAATTGTGGTAAAAAAACACATAACATAAAATTTACCATCTTAACCATTTTAAAGTGTACAGTTCAATAGTGTTAAGTATATTCATGTTGTTGTGACACAGATCTCCAGAACTTTTTCATCTTGCAAATCTGAATCTTTGTAACCATCAAACAAGTCCCATTTCCCCTCCTCCCAGATCATGATAACCACCATTCTGCTTTTTGTCTTTATGACTTTGTCCCTCATATAATTCATTCATTCATATATGTGGAATCAGTCTTTCTGTTTCTGGCTTTTTCACTTAGCATAATGTCCTCGAGTTTCATCCAGGTAATAGCATGAGTCAGAACCTCCTTCCTTTTTAAGGCCAAAGAATACTCCATTGTATGTGTTGACTGAAATAAATGCACAATCTAAAAGTTGAGAGTTATGTTTTACTCGGTGGACAATTCTGAGGACTCAGCCCAGGATGACAGCCTCTCAGTTCTCTCTGAGGGACTGCTCTGAAGAGGTAGGGGAGGAGCTAAGATATATATGAGTTTTACAACAAAGCCCAGGTAGTTGGAACATTAAAAGATTACTTGTTATCTAAAGAAAACCAGGCATCTCAAGTTAAAGAATTTAGCACTTTTCTATGTATGGAAGGAAGCAAACACTTGGGCTCACTGAATTCATTCCTTTGACAAGCACCTAGCTATCTAGGGCCAGTATCCTGTCCTTTCTTGTTCTGAGTCCCCTCAGAGGGCACCATTGTGAGTGGCTGCAGAGGCTGGGCTGCAGGCTTGCCTTCACTGAGGGGTGGTGGCAGCCACTGATGATTTGATGGCTTTAGCGTTCTTTGTTTACTGATATGGCTTGCAGTATTTTTCATTCACATATGTATATGCTATTTTTTGTTTATTCCTTCATCTGTCAATGACACTTGGTTTCTTCCACATTTGGCTGTTATAAACAATGCTGCTATGCACATGGGTATACTAATATCTCTTTGAGACTCTGCTTTCAGTTCTTTCGGATATTTTTCCAGAAGTGGGACTGCTGGATCTTATGATAGTTCTATTTTTCCATTTCTGAGGAACCACCATACTGATTTCCACAGTGGCTGCGCCATTTTAGGCTTCACAGCTAGAGCTCTCCTGCATTTTTGTTTTCCTTTCTTAGTCACTCTCAGCACATCTGTGAGGTGTTACCATCCCTGTTTGACAGAAGACTTGACCAAACCCAGCCCCATCCTGCAACCTGGTGGCAGAGCTAAGAAGACCAGGAAGGAGGCCACCGGGCTCCCTTCTGAGACCCAGTCCATGCCAGACACCCCCCCCCGCCGCCACTCCAACACACATAGACCCTGGCAGTGGGGCAGTCAGAGTCGGGGCAACTCTGAGAGGGAGGGTCTGAAGCTGCCAGGGTCAGGGCCCTTCCCTCTGAACGTCAGGGCTTAGAGGGCCTTCCCAACCTCCAGCTGGGGGCCCAAACCATAATGCTGCTTGGTCTGGGTAACAAAAATGGATGAAGTGGGCCCAGTGGGGCCTGTGGGGTCGCAGAGAGTTCCCTCAGCTATATAAGCACACAGGCCCAGCAGAGCCAGGGCTATTTATTCAAGAGAAATGGGAAGTCCAGACTCTAATGAGCAATTGCCTGATTTTTAAAATATTTTATTTATTTATTTTGTTTTTTGGGGGGAGATAATTAAGCTTATTTATTTATTTAATGGAGGTACTGGGGATTGAACCCAGGACCTCATGCATGCTAGGCATGCGCTCTACTACTTGAGCTATACCCTCCCCCCTGAGAAATTGCCTGATTTTAGTAAATTATGTCTACTTTGGGGATTCCAGTGTGATGTTTGACTTGGTTCAGCTTTCTCTTCATTTAATGGAAGGGCAAATTGAGGCCCAGAGAAGGGAGAGAAGAGTCCAGGTCCCCTGCCTCCAGGCCACAACCCTCCTGAGGCAGAAGCAGATTTCCAAGGGGCCTCAGAAGTACCTGGTGCCCACCCCTGTCCACCACAACCCTTGCTTCAAGCCTTCCTTGGATGCTGATCCAGTGGAATCCTGAGAGCTGATAACACCATACGCCACTGAAGCCAGTCTCTCCCCTGGTGTCCTGTCTGGGCAGAGAGGGGTAGGGGTTGGAATCTGTGCTGATATCAACCACAAGCTAACTCTTACTACTATCACAACCCAAAAGGCCCTTTTTACAGATGAGAAAACTGAGGCTAAGAGGCCCTGGTCAGTGAATGCCAGAAGCAGGCATTTGAACCCAGATCTGTTGTGACTCAAGTCCTTGCTTTTAACCTCAGGGCCATATATCTCTCTGCTCCAGGATCTCCATCCACGTGCAGGAGACAGATACTCCTGGGGAACTGCTTGTGACACGAGGGGGCAGCCTCAGATACCCCCCCTCTACAGAGCCTCTAGGAGCTGCCCATCCAGGTGAGAAAGACCCACCTGGGCCCAGGTGCTGTCCCCAGGCCCCTGGGACTGAGTCGGGAGAACATATCCCCAAAGGAGCCAGTGCATTTTCCCCACTGCGGAGGCGGAGCAGTGGCGGGGGAGCAAAGGCCAAGGAGAAGCAGGGGCCTGGGGCTGCTCCCTCTGCTGTGGCACTGAGCAGTCCCAGGAAGGGCAAGGGTGCCGATGCCGGGGCCCCAGGCCCGCCGCAGGACACAGACCCAGGAACAGCAAACCCTGAGCCTGAGAAGGACTGCACAGCCGGCGACACAGGCGGAACAGAAGCAGGAAGGAGGACGCCCCCGGGAGCAGAGGCTGGCAGCCTGGTTCTGGGTAAGTGAGGCCGCTGCTGTGCCCCGAGGGGAGTGAGATTGAAGGGCCTACTGCTGGGCATCCTCCCTGAAGCTTTCAGGGAGAGAGAATGTGGGTTTGGGCGAGTCCAAGACTTGGAACAGTTTGCGGCATTTCCCCGGGCTGGAGACAGAGGCACGGAGAGTCAGGTTGGCTGTAGCCTTTGGAGAGGCAGGAACCTCTGGGTGGATTTCTCAAAGCCACCTGCCTGCTGATACTATTGGAATCATTCTGGATTGAGACAAGGAAGGCTCCTATTAGAAAGCAAATCCACTAACTGGTGTATTTAACCTACCATCAGCCATTTGCACCGAATGGCCTCTCATTCAGGATCGGGAAGGGGCTGCTGACCTGTTTTCTGTCCCAGTGGTGCTGACAGGCTTCCCTGTGCTCCTGTGACCCAAAGGGCCTCAAGTCCTCCAGCCCTTAAGGTCACACCCTCATTGGTCGGAGCCCTCATCCCACATGGCAGCAGGAAGTCCACCCTTTGCTGATTCCCTGCCCCAGAATTTCTGGAAGTCCCTGAGGATGGGCTGAGTGTTCTGCAGGTCATCCTGTGCCTCCTGACACTTCCAGGCCCCACCGCTGCCCTGTCATGCTGACCTCTCTGGCTGCTTCCTCTCCCCTTGCATGACTTGGTCCCAGTGTGGACACAGGCATCCCTTAGTTCCTGAAACACAGTGGAGAGCAGGCTGTGGCTTTTGAGTCTTTTCTGAGACTTGGGATGGTGATAAAGCCAACACCAGCAAGGCTTCAGTGTGTGCTGAGACCCGGGCATCGGTGGTGGCATCGGTCCTCACAGGCCTCTGGTGTGGAGATGTGTGGAAACACAGGAGAGGCTGAGAAACACGCTTAAGGCCACAGAGGCAGCGCTGACGGGGCCAGGATCTGACTGTTGGGCTCCAAACCTTGTGGCTACACAGCCACTGAGGACAGAAGGCAGTTACTTTGCAGCAAAGGAAACTTCAGATGGGAACTCTAGATGTGGAATCCCTGTGACACAGCCAGAATCCAGGCTTTCCTAAACTTTCTAGGGGCTCAGAAAACAACAAAACCACCAATGTTACCCACTTGTAGTCTAGGGCTCGGGCTCACCTTTGCAGAAACAAAACGGATACACAATATGCTCTCAAAGCAAACTCCATCTTCTACTTTTGGGAGCAGAAAGTTGCTTATCAAACAAAGAGAAAATAGCAGTATTTCCTCTGCTCTGGATACACGGCTGTGGAGGTAATGGAGTTGTCCCTGGAATATTTGGAGTGCTCCTGTGACCAGGCTCTGAACAAGTGGGTCTGGGATGAGGGTAGGGGGTGTGGGGGTGTGGGTGGGGAGCTGAGAGGTGGAGGCTGCACAATGGAGGCTCACAGGCTGCCGTCTCCTGAACAGATGACAGTCCGGCCCCGCCAGCCCCTTTCGAACACCGGGTGGTGAGTGTCAAGGAGACCTCGACCTCAGCAGGCTACGCAGTGTGCCAGCACGAAGTCCTGGGAGGGTAAGCGGGCCCTCTGATTGATGGGGAGTGGGGCAGGGACACGGACAACTGAGCTGGGTGCTGCTGGGTGGTTCCTGGGAACTGACTGAAGGAGCCACGGCCAGGAGTGGGATGTCTGAGGGTTGGGGGAGGGCTCACAAAGAATGGGTGAAGAGACACCTGCAGAGTGCAGGGGAGCCCGCATGGTACGAGTGAGAAGAGGCGGAGCGTGCAGGGGGACCCACATGGTGTGGGCGTGGGACCCGTGTCCTGGAGGTGGCAGGAGAGCCAACGTGGGGTGGGGTAAGAGGGATGTCCTTTAGGGTGCGGGACTGCCCAGGGGTGGGGGGGAGGGGGACACCCCTAGAATGCAGGACGGCCCACATGAATAGGGTGAAGAAGATCTTCTCCAGGTTCAAGTAGCCTGCGTGATGTGGGGGTGATGACTGTGGTACCTCAGGGGTGCAGGGTGATCCCCAGGGTGTGTGGGGGACAGAGGTAGGACCGGAAAAGCCCCAGGGCCAGGATGGGGATGGTCCACCACGTGGGGGGTGCACCTCTGTGGCTCTGAGCCTGCTGAGTCCTCGTGTCTCTGCAGGGGCCGATTTGGCCAGGTCCACAGATGCACAGAGAAGGCCACAGGCCTCTCGCTGGCGGCCAAGATCATCAAAGTGAAGAGCACCAAGGACCGGGTGAGGTGTTTGCCCTGGGCCAGGCTCAGGACTCCTTCCTTTCCTTCTGGGCTGCCCAGGGCCTGCACAGCCCTGGGCCCCTCCATGCTGAGCAGGAAACCCGGCCACCTTTCCCTCTTCTTTTCCATGACCCCCACCTTCCAGTCAGCGGTCACCTTGCACCCTGGGCAATGGGGCCCTCCGGGACCTCCAGGTTTCCTTCTTGGGCCTCAGGCTTCCTCTCTGGGAAAAGGGTGGGTTAGACTAAGGTCCCTTCTGTTCTGAGAAGCTGGTGTGGGTGGTGAGTTGAGGAAACCTGGGGTAATGAGAGCAGGAACAAGGATGTGGGTGGGCGGGCGTGTGTCTCGGGAGGCACAGCTGGCTTCTCTTCCTGACCGGTTTCTTGGAAACGCCTCTCCCCTCTGGCTCCACAAGGAGGATGTGAAGAACGAGATCAGCATCATGAACCAGCTCAGCCACGTGAACCTGATCCAGCTCTACGACGCCTTTGAGAGCAAGAACAGCTTCACCCTCGTCATGGAGTAGTGAGTGCGGGAGTCGGGCTGGGGCACAGGGCAGGGCTGGGAGCTGCGGTTCCAAGCAGAGCCCTCCCTGCCCCTCCCCTCACTGTGACTCCCAGGGACCGCAGTCCTCTGATCTTCTTGACACTCCAGTACGGAACGTGGAGGACAAAGCCATGTGTCACAAACCAGCGGCCAGTGAACCTGGTCTGACCTGCAAATCTTGGTTTGGCCTACACAATTTTTAGTAATTTTGATTTAGTTGTTAACAGTTGGAAATTGGGAAATTCCACATTAAAACCTAGATGTCTGGCTTTTCTTGAAAATATAAGGGCTCTAGTCATGCTGGATCCGCGTTTCCAGCTGGAAACGGCATGCTGGAGCTCATAGTAACTCACCTTTGCAGACAGGGCAGCCAGTCTCCCATTTGCTACAGTCCCCACCGCTTCCAACGACCCGTGACACGGAGGCCGAGGGCTCAGGGGACATTTATTATTGTGCTTGTGTTGCTCTTTCCTTCTGGTAGGACTGAGGAGAGGGAAACATTTGTCATGTCATTTCTCTATCAGAAGTGGAAAAACAAAAGTTGGATTAAGGGCTGTGAGTTTCAGGAAAACTTTTGTCTCATATCTGGTCTGATCTGTCCACTTAGGGTTCTTGCCATGTAGGTACTGACTGTTTCCTGTAGGCCAATGAGTTACAACCTTGGCCTAGGGTCTCTGGAGTGAGAACTGGGAGTGAGCCTGGATGATCAACCCTGCAGACAAGCCCCAGCCTCCCTCCCATTTGGCCCACCTCTTCCTTTCTACCACCCACACTCTGAACTGGGGATGGGGCAGAGCAAAGGCCCCCATAAAACCCCAAATGGCAGTGGTGCCCGTGGGCTCACGTGGCGATAAGAGTGGACGAGCCCTCTGAGAGTCTTGCTCAGCCGGCGCCTGCCTCTCCCTTTGCCCTGGCAGTGTGAATGGGGGTGAACTCTTCGACCGGATCACGGAAGAGAAATACAACCTGACGGAACTGGATGTGGTCTTGTTCACCAAGCAGATCTGCGAGGGCGTGCATTACCTCCATCAGCACTACGTCCTGCACTTGGACCTCAAGGTCAGGGTCCGCCCTGGGCATATGGCGGGTGGGCCCCAGGTTCCCAGCCTCTGCTGCTCCCTCATCTTTGAGATCTCTGTCAGCAGATAGTCCTGGCTTCCTTTCCCGGCCCTGCCATTTCCTCACTCTGGGGTCTTGGGCCGGCAAGTCTCAGCCTCAGTTCTTCAATCTGTAAAATGTGGATAATATGTACCTCGTTAAGTGTTATTTGAAAATCAAATGATACAATGACCTTTTTTTCTATAAAAATATCTTTAAGATTAGTTTTTTAAAAATTAAAATAGGAAGATATGCATGTGGCAACAAATACAGATAATGAAGAAATGTATAAAATGCATGGTGAAAGTTCTTCCCCCTCAGTCTCTATGCTGAGAGGTCTTCTGTACTAACAATTTGACATGACACACGGTCAGTTACACACAAAGGGGATTGTACTGTGCATCTTGTTTTTAAATTTGCCTTTTTTAGTTAATGCTACATTGTAGACACTTTTTCTTATTCTCTTTAAGGGCCATATGATATTCTATTGACTGAATGCAATTCACTTTCTTTTGTCTACTTGACAAAAAGTAAACACTTGATACGTGGTGGCCATTCTTTTTCTTTTTTTTCCACATGTGTTAATTTCTGGAATATCTATTCTGTTCCATTGATCTGTGTGTCTGTTTTTATGCCAATACCATCCTATTTTAATGACTATGATGCCTCCAGCTTTATTCTTCTTTCTTAAGATTGCTTTGGTTATTTGGGTTCTTTTGTGGTTCCATACAAATTTTAGATGGCTTGTTCTGTTTTGTTGAAAAATGCCATTGGAATTTTGATAGGGATTGCATTAAATCAGTACATTGCTTTGGGTAGTAAGACATTTTAACAATATCAATTCTTCCAATCCATGGGCAAGGACTATCTTTCCATTTGTTTATGTCTTCTTTAATTTCTTTCATCAATGTCTTAGTTTTCAGTGTATTGATCTTTCATCAGCTTGGTTAAATTTTCTCCTAAGTATTTTTTTTTTTGATCAATTATAAATTTCTCTTTCTGAGAATTTCTTGTTAGTGTATAGAAATGGAATTGATTTTGCATATTGCTTTTGTATTCTGAAAAATCTACTGAATTTATAAGTTCTAACAGCTTTTTGGTGGAGTCTTTAGAGTTTTCTATATATATCATGTCATCTACAAACAGTGACAGTTTTACTTCTTTCTTTCTGATTCGGATGGCTTTTACTTCTTTATTTTGCCTAATTACTCTGGCTAGGATTTCCAATACTATTTTGAATAAAAGTGGCAAGAGTGGGCATCCTTGTCTTATTCCTTCTCTTAGAGGAAAAGCTCCCAGTTTTTCACTATTGAGTATGTTATCTGTCGACTTGTCATATATAACCTTTATTATGTTAAGGTACATTCTCTCTATAACCAGTTTGTTGACAGTTTTTATTATGAAATAGGTGTTGAACTTTGTTAAGTGCCTTGTCTGCATCTACTGAGGTGATCATGATTTTTATTTTCATTTTATTAATGTGGTGTGTCACACTGATTGATTTGCATATGTTGAACCATCTTTTCATCCTTAGAATAAATCCCATTTGATCATGGTGTATAATCTATTTTATATATTGTTTAATTTGGTTTGTTAATACTTTGTTGAGGATTTTTACATCTATGTTTGTCAGGGATATTGGCTTATAATTTTCCTTTCTTATAATGTCCTTGTCTGGTTTTGGTTATCAGGGTAATGCTGGCCTTGTAAAATGAGTTTGGAAGTGTTCCCTTCCCTTCTACTTTTTGGAAGAGTTTAAGAAGGATTGGTACTAATTCCTCTTTAAATGATTGATAGAATTCACTAGTGAAGCCAATATAGTAGCCACTAGCCACATGTGACAATTAAGCTTGTCACTTGAAATAAGGCTAGTGAGGAAATTAATTTCAAATTTTATTACTTTTAATTAATTTAAATTTAAAAACTTAAACTCGATTATTAGAAAACATTTAAGTACATTTGGAACAAATTCAAAATGTGAATTTACTTTTCAAATCTATACATTTCATGAAATGTAAATACAATTATTCATGAAATCTAAATACATCTAAAATGTTTCTGATGAAAATTTTGTATCTGAATTGAGGTGTGCTATAAATGTAAAATTCACACTGGCCTTCAAAGACAGTATGATAAAAATAATGAAAAATATCTCATTGATATTTGTTATTTTGATAACCTACGGAAATGATGCTATTTTTTATATATTGGGTTAAATAAAATTATTATAAAAATTAAGTTAAACATTGTACTTGGGTTCTAACCAGGGCAATTAGGCAAGAAACAGAATAAAAAGCATCCAGATTGAAAAGGAAGAAGTAAAACTCTATTCACAGGTGATGTGATTTTGTGTATAGAAATTCCTAAGGAGGGTGGGGAGGAAACAGAACTAATAAATGAGTTCAGCAAGGTTGCAGGATGTAAGACAAATATATTAAAATCAATTGCATTTCTATACACTCACAATCAACAATCTGTAAATAAAATTAAGAAGCAGTTTCATTTACAATAGCTTCAAAAGGAATGAATTTAACCAAAGATTTGTAAACCTTATACTCTGAAAACTATAAAACATTGTTGCAAGAAATATTCTAAAATTAGTCAGTGGTAAACTTTCTACTGAAAACCACTGAGATGTATACTTCAAAATAGTGAATTTTATTATTTCATTATTATTTATGTTTATTATTTATATTTCAATAATGTTATAAACATTAAGTTCACCTATAATGTGGCTCACATCATATTTCTACTGGACAGTGGTATTCTAGCCCTTGTAAAGAAGACATGGAGATTTTTAATCATCATTCTCCTGTATCTATCTGAGAAATTTCATAATCCCACTGTAGATAGCAATAAAACCCTCTTTTGGGAGAAACCGTACCTGACATTTTCTTCCAGCTGTAAAGTTTTTAATGCATGTTATGTCATTTGGTCCTTATACCTTCCCAGGAGGAAGGCAGGAAGAGGTTATTATTCCCATTTTACAGATGGAGACACTAAGATTTCAGGGATGGAAAAGTACTCACCCTCAGTAATCGACTCTTGGAAATCAGACACTGGACTCAGGTCTCCAGGTCCTTTATACCATAAGCTCTCCATCTGCCCTCAACCCTTACCCATCCAAATTTGTTTGACACAAGTGACAAGAGTCATTCCAGTCTCCCTCAGGACCTCAGAGCTGATCTGAAAGATTTAAGAGAAGCATGTCAAGACTACCACCTCTATCCCATGGGTCACAGCTGTCACCACAAAATGGCAGGTTGGGACATTTGGCAGTTTTGATCTCCTTGACCAAACTACTGGAGGTTTGGTCCCACCCCTGAGATTCTGATATCAGGGTCGGGGCCTGGGCACTGAGACTTTTGAGAGCTCCCCTGATGATTCTTGTGTGTAGCCAGGGTTTGGAACCATCACCACAAGTCCGTGGTTTCAAATCTGCATCCCAGAAGGTGTCATGTTTGACTCACACATGATGAATGCATGTTTAAATTGGATTTATTGTCAATATTTAAAAACATGGAATTTTTACTTAAACCTGGATATCCAGCTTCTTTGGAGGACTGAGGAACTCTGGCGACTGGGCCTGTGTCCCTGTGTGGTGCCAAATGGCTGGGGCTGAGAAGTGGCTACCCCTTTACACGGCGGGGTGGGGGGTCCCCCATGTCCCCCCAGTTCACACCACTCTTTATTGCTGCCCGGTAGGGCTTTCTGTTAGAGGCTGGGAAACAGGCCTATTGACAAGTAAGTGTGGGAGCTCAGACCTTCTTAGCTGTTGACTGAGCTAAGCAAACATCTCTTTCTTTCCCAGCCAGAGAACATACTGTGTGTCAATCAGACAGGACACCAAATCAAGATCATTGACTTCGGGCTGGCCAGAAGGTAAGGGCGTTATATTTTGGCACATTGACAGAACTCCTTGGGGACTCCTGGTGGCTCTCTTGGGCATGGTCACCTTAAAGGTCAGCCAAGTTTTAGTTATGGGACTGACATGAGAAAGATCTCTCATGAAGACTGTGTAGACAGTCCTTGTTACTACTGTGGGGGCGGGGCTGGCTTTGTGCTGGAGGTCCTGCTTCTCCTTCAAAGGTTGTGGGACTGACTGCACTTCAAACCACCCGTGAGAGCAGAGAGAAGAGTGATAGTTAAGTGGGGGTCACTGAATGGGGGTGCTGAACAGCTCATTCTGTTCATTCCCCAGGCCTCCTGGGGCCAGGATGTAGTGAGCTGTGTGACGCATCATGACCAACCCTGCCCCCTAGAAAGTGACTAGGTAAAACAGAGAAGAGAGTTTGTGACAGTTTAGGGTGATGCCTTGGGTAAGTGGTCCTGGGCACTCACGACTGGGTTAGAGCTTGGTAAAATGACCACAAAATGACCACAAAGTTTATGTAAGATAATGCATCAACAGTGCAGACCTGTGAGGTGGTTAGGTTATCAAGTTTCAATGCATAAACTGAACATCATATGTAATTTTAGAAACATTGAAGTTCCATAAAGTGTCTAAAGCCTTGTGAAGTATAGGTAGTTTTACTCTTTGATCCTGTCCAGTCTCATATGTGGTAAACACAGGGCCTCTATGGGGCTCTTGCCTGTGGCGTGCACACCCAGAGGCCATAGCAGACCCTTGGCATTGGGGAGGGCTGTCCTGCAAACCTTCAGGCATCCACATCTATAAATATGGCAATAAAGATATGTCCATTCTCCAGGATTCCTCCAGAATCTTATTTCTACCAAGAATGACATTTCCCTGAGGATCACATATTTTCTAGGTAGGTCTTCACACCACAGCTACATTTCCAAGTCTTCAACTCTTCTCTTACTCTAATGGTCATCTCCCACAAAGAAGTTGTTTTGGACACTTTTTGAGCCTTGCAGCTCTTCCACTCCACCCACAAGGGGAAGAAAGGACAGTCTTGTCTCTGTGGACACAGAGCTGCTTGCCTGAGCTCAGCCTCTGGTGTCCAGCGCCTGCCTCCCGGAGGTGGCATCAAACCACAATGGTGGTCTTCCTAAGTCTCGCCTCTTTGAGGTGTAAAGATGCATTTTCAGAGCCCCACTTGATGGATGGGAGGCCAAATGTGATGTCATTAGAGTAACAGCAGAAGGAAGTTCATATTATCCCACTGTACCTGCAGGATCCCATTAACACAGTGTATCAGATTTCATGAACACTGCCAAATCCCCCGACTCAGATGCTTAAAAATCACCTTCAATCCATAATGTAAAAAAATTGCTTAATAGTTTCCCAAATATTAGCTAAAATTGGGATGCATCCTATACACTTGCATGTCTTATACCCTACAGCCCTGTTTTTCAACCTGTTTTTTATGTCACTGCCTGCCTTCCAAAGAGCCTTTTTAACCATCTTTCCTAATCTCCTGGCCCCTTCCTCATGGAATTTAATACACAGATGTACTGAGTATCTGTTTAAGTACTGTGGCCTTTTGGAGAGCCACACACCATTGTAATAGCTAAGATTTTTTTGTCCTCTCCCCAAGAATCACTTCACCCACTGTGGGGCAATATTGTGTTCATTGAGAATGCACACACCAGTGTATGCAGTATCCTCTCAAATGCCAGGTGACCAGTTGCCAGATGAGTATTTACAGTGACACACTATGAATTCAAAGCAAGAAGTAAACTGAGGCTCCTGGAGTCTGGGAAGGCTTCTCTGAGCAGCCAGAAGAAATGGATGGACAGGGTTTTGTTACCTGCAGGCAGCAGTATGTGGTAAATGTTTAGCAACCAGCTGCGGCAGGGTGTGAGAGGAGGTGTGGTTGATATGTAACCTTTGCTAAGATGGGTCAACTTCAAGCTACTAACTTGATGTCACTGAATGCTGAGTTGGGAGGAGATGCACGATTGGCTTTCGTGCACCTGCCAGAACCGGCTTCAGCGCGGAGGGGAGGCAGGAGGGAGAGTGTGAGTTACAGGCTGGCACCAGGATGCGCACTGCACGTGAGCAGGCTGGTCTGGGGGAAGGAGGGAGCTGTGGGTGAGGAGTCCTGAAGAGGGAGGCTCAGAGGTCGGAACGTTATCCTGTAGGCTACTGAGCCTTAGCTGGTGGGGAGGTGAAAATGGCTTTAGGCCAATTCACCAAAAATCAGTTACCAGAATCTACGCCCAAACTCTCAGACAATCCATCCAAGACTCAGACAAACTTGTTCATCTGGTCAAGGGCATTGAGGACAGTATTTCTGCCAGCAGGACCAGAGGTAGAGAGAGGGCAAGTTCAAGAAAATAAACACAGGAAACTATGCTTAAGAGAAAGCCACCCATGAGAAACTGCTGGGCACTGGAGAAGTGCAGGTGTCTGAAAATGTGACAACTTGGGAAACTTCCCTCAGTGGGCCTGGGCTGGCAGACTCGCAAGTTCCAGCTGTAAAATGAAAGGAAAACATCAAAAAACATCCTCAGTGGTCTGGCAAACTGGTCATTCAGCAGAAGGATTGTTTGGAAAATTGACTTTTGCCAAATTGCCTGGGAAGTGTGCCCTTCTAAGAGGCAGGATCTGTGGGGGGAACATGCAGGTTGAGAGAGCATATTTTATACTTCAGAATAATCAAATGTTTGTAAAGAGGGAGAAAATGACAAATTATCCCCATAATACAATCTATAGAAAGCACAGTTGTATTTCTGGGTGAGGCTATGAGAAGGTGCTAAGACGTTCAGGAGAGCAGGGGCTATAACGAATCTTCAGAGGCTCTGACATCCAGCAAGAGGGACCAGTGTTACACCAGGCTGGGTGGTGAGACCCACCAATGGGTCTCACTAGGGACATGTCAAGGGGTCGAAGGTGGTGACAGGATGGGAAGTATCTTGTGTTGGCTTGATCTCCGAAATGTTTGGTGCAAGGATGAGCCTCCTGCCTCCCAATCCAGTGCTCAGATTGGAATCCAAGCCCATTTCATCAGATCTTTTAGCAGAGCAAGGAGGTGCCTACCCCAAACCCTATGAGGCTCCAACTTCACATGTGACTTTATGATCACAGAGGGCCTTGTGCTAGGAATCTGGAGAGGGAGTCTGGTGGGTATTTTGACAACAGCATTGGGGTGGGTGTATTAGTTAACAATTTCCACAACTGTATAACAGATCACCCCAAAATGTGACTTAAAACTATAATTATTTATTCTCATCCACACGTTTTTGAGTCAACTGGGGAAGCAGCCTGCTGGACCCAACTCATATTAGCTCATAATAAGGAATCTTGTAAGCCAGTTGTTAAACATGGCCATTATTAAAAACTAAATTGTATTAGCTCACAATTTAAAAAATTATATTAAAAACAATTCATCACATTTAAACAATATCACTTCCTAATTATTTTACATTTCACTATTACTTATGCTCTTGAGGTTATTTATACCTATTGTTATCTGTATGGTGGGAAGACTAGAATGGTGTGCCAATCTCTTCCCAACTCTTCATCCAGTGACATCATGATACTTTGAAATCAGACACGGTGAGATCAGTACTTATACCACAGACATTAGCAAATGCTACAAATCAGGAGTTTTAAAGAAATCAGACAGCTGATTGTTAAACTTTTACCTACACATTTCTGGTTGGGAGTCACTGATCTAGGCTGAGTTGAGCTGGGCTGGGATCCAAGATGCAGGGCAGTGAGGACAGGTGTGCTCCAGGTGTGTGTCATCCTCCTCTCATGGTGATAGCAGAGGAGCAGGAGGGCATACCTAGCTTGGAGTTGGCCCATTGTCACTTCCACTCACATTCCACTGGCCAAAGCATCTCACATGGCTAAGCCCAGCATTGTGGGATGGGGCAATATATGCCATCTCTAGTGGAAGGAACTACAGAGTCACATGACACAGGATGTGGATACAGAGCAGATGAAGCTGGGGAAACAAGAATGCACCCTGGGAAAGGATGTCCAGGGGCTGAGAGCCTGGGTTTTTCTCCTCAAGGGGAAGGCTCTTCCTCTCTGTTTGGCTCCTTGACCTTGAGACTTGGGGCAGCTGCCAGTGCAGGGGAGAAGCAGGCTGCCAGAGGAAGATTCTCACTCTCCTCCTCTCCCTGTTTTCCTGCCACAACATGGCCCTAAGGTGATCTTTGTTACTCTCTCGCTGAATGGATGTAGGCTGTGTTGGCTTGAGATCTGCACTTGCCCGACTCTCAGCAAATTTGGAAGAGAGGAGATATACTTTGAAAACTCACTTCCCTGATTTAAGAGAATCAGAGCACATTGGCAGAATACTTATTTTATTCTTCTCTATTTCTCAATTGCCTCATCTGTAAAATGGGGACAGTGATCTCACCAACTTCATGGGGCTGTTGTGAGGATGGAGTTTACATAAATAAAACTTTTAGCATGATATCTGGCAAATAGAACATGCCAATTAATTTTAAAATGAAAACCTTATTTTTTTAGAACAGTTTTAGGTGCACATCAAAATTGGGGAGGAAGGAACAGAGATTTCCCACTTATCTCCTGTCCTCATACATGCAAAGCGTCCCCATTATCAACACTGATAAGCCTACATTGACACATCAGAGTCACCCAAAGTCCATAGTTTACATTAAGGTTCACTCTTGGTGGTGTACATTTCTGTCGGTTTGGACAGATGTGTAACGACTGTATTCATCATTATATTGTCACACAGAGTATCTTCACTGCCCTAAACATCCTCTGTGGTTCACCCTTTATCTCTCCCTCCTCTCTAACCCTTGGCAACCACCAATCTTTTCAGTCTCTCCATAGTTTTGCCTTTTCCAGAAGATCATATACTTGGAATCACAGTATGTAGCCTTTTCAGACTGGATTATTTCAGTTAACAATATGCTTTTAAAGTTGTTTTTCCATGTCTTTTCATGGCTTGATAGTTCATTTATTTTTAGTGTTGAATACTGTTCCACTGTCAGGCTGTCCCACAGTTTATTTATCCACTCACCCAGTGTTGCTGAGCGTTAAATTTTAGTGAGAAATTTTCTTCTTTTTCAAGAGTGAGTCTAAAAATTAACTTTCGCCAACCCTCTTCCCATTCAGCCATGAGCTCTCTTTCTAGCTGTCCTTAAACTTCATGTCCAGGATGCTTTCTCTAGTTCTTTTTCTTTTTGTAATTATACATAAGACACGTAACATAAAATTTACCATGCTAGCAATTTTTAAAATTAGTTCAGCAGAGTTTAAGTACACATTGTTCACGTTGTTGTGCAACCAATCTCCAGAGCTCTTTTCAGCTTGTAAAACTGAAATTCCACACCCACTAAACAAGTACTCCTCAATTTCCTCCTGCCTCCAGCCCCGGGAAGGCATCATCCTACTTTCTGTCTCTGAATTGACTACTCTGGGAACCTCATATAAGTGGAACCCTACAGTATTTTTCCTTCTGTGACTGGCTCATTTCTCTTATCTTGATGTCCTCGAGATTCATCCATATTGTAGCAGGTGTCAGAATTTCCTTCTTTTTAAGGCGGAATGATATTCCATTGCATGTATATTCCATATTTTGTTTATCCATTAATCTGTGGATGGATACTTGGGTTGCTTCCACCTTTTTGCTCTTATGAGTAATACTGCTTTGAACATGGGTGTATAAATGTCTCTTCAAGACTTGGCTTTCAATTCTTTTGGATATATATCCAGAAGTAGGGTTGCTGGATCATATGGTAGTTCTTTTAAAATTTTTATGAAGACCTGTCATATTGTCTTCTGTAGCAGCTGCACCATTTTACATTCCCAACAAAAAGGGTTCCAGTTTTTTCACATCCTAGCCAACACTTGTTATTTTTTGTTTTTTTTTTCTGATGGTGTGAGGTGATCTCTCATTTGTGGTTTTGATTTGCATGTCCCTGATGCTCAGTGATGTTGAGCATTTTGCCTTTCTGTAACTCATAACGTCTTCCCTCTAACCACGCTGTATGACAGAGCAGTCCTCCACACACGGTTTGTCTGTGCTCATTTGTGTGGCTGCAGGCCAAATAAAATAGATTGATCTTCCCTCCTTTTCAGATTGTAAATACCTAGAGGAGGAGGAGGATTGTCATTTTCTTGTTCTCCCCAGTGACTTAGTCTGCATTTAGGGTCTGGGGGGCGTGATGCTTTCCCAGTAAGCCACGTGTGGTAAGATACGAGCTCCAGACAACAAGGCTGACAGGAAGAGTTGGGGAGGAATTAGCCTGGCAGCCACATCTTCTCCCAGGACTCACTCCCACTATCCTCTGCACCCCCTCCTCACAGATACAAGCCTCGGGAGAAGCTGAAGGTGAACTTCGGCACTCCTGAGTTCCTGGCCCCGGAAGTCGTCAATTATGAGTTTGTCTCATTCCCCACAGACATGTGGAGCGTGGGAGTCATCACCTACATGCTGTGAGTGCCTGGGGGCCTGGCTCCCCAGTGGGGATGGGGGCCATGTGTCTTGGTCTGGGTATCCTTAGGTGCAGCAAAAATTTGAGTGCATGAAGTTTATTGGCGAGGTGTTCCTGGGAAACCCCAGAGGACTGGGGAAGTGAAATGGGGAAGGCAGGCAGCCAGTAAAGTGTGTGTTGTAGAGCCAGTAACCACTGTGGGCATGTGGCGCTTAATTCTGCGTGGAATCTGGGGTCCGCTGAGGGACACCCCCTCAGGGGTTATTTTAGCAGAGGGGTGAGGGAGCTGAGGCACTTATACTGACTCTAATCAGTTGTTGCCAGTGGGCTGGTCCCAGGGGTATTAATTTCCTGAAACTTCTGGGTGTATAAATCAGCTTCCACTGGAAAAAAAAGCCCTTCAGCAAAGAAATGCAGATGCTGCGGTGCATGTGGGGCTGGAGTGCTGTGAAGCGGTAAGGAGGGGGGCGTGAGGGCAGGGCACCCGCTGTTGCCCTCTAACCTTGTCCCTCCCTGTTTTCTGTGTGTGAGGAGGCAGAGTTAGGACGGGCTGAGAGATGATCTGTGCATAGACTAAAAGTCCTCCCCTTCCTCTCCAACTGTGGACTTCCTCAGCTACTTCATCAGAGGCCCAACAAAACCATGCTTTACTCCCAGTCTTACCATCACGGTGTCACTGTTTCCCCACGCTCTGTAGGTGTGCTGCACCAGGCGGGGAAATTTGTGACCTGAGTCTAGCCAGTTAAGTTGTCCTGTCTCTCCACCCTCCTCTAGAGGAGCCTAATAAAGCCAGTTTTCCTTTGGGCCCTGAGGCCTGGGTCGTATCTAAAGGAGCCTGGATAATCTCAGGGACATGCCAAGCTATTTTTAGAATAAGTCAAATGTACCTGATAAATGGACTTATTGGGTTGGGCCCCAATTTCCTCTTATGTCACAGTAAGGGGAATACAGTGACCATGACAGGGGATTTATTCCAACACTCTCCCTGCCTTCAGTTTTTGGGTCCTTCCACTTCCTCCCCTTACTGAGCACACTGGACTGTCTCCTATGGAGAAGCAATGAAGATGCTTTTCTTTCGAACCCTCTAGGTTCTGGTTAGTTCTGCTCGACCTTGTCAATGTGTGTCGACAGGTGTGGCTTCCACACACTGACGGTCCTTTCTCTCCTCTGTAGACTCAGTGGTTTGTCCCCGTTTCTAGGGGAAACAGATGCCGAGACCATGAATTTCATTGTGAACTGTAGCTGGGATTTTGATGCCGACACCTTTGAAGGGCTGTCGGAGGAGGCCAAGGACTTTGTCTCCCGGTTGCTGGTCAAAGAGAAGAGGTACCCTTTATTGCTTGTCACCCATGATCTGTGTTGATCTGGGTGCAGGCCGCTGTGGGCAGCGCTGCTGAAGATAATGGTCTTTTCTTCCTGTGGACAGGTTCTGTCCAGGATTTCTCAGTCTGCTACTTCTTTGGGGGAAAACAACATAATGAGGGAAAGGGACAAAGGAAATCAATTAAAAAACAGCGAGGAGCATAAAATCTGGACAGAGTTTTAGAAAGGACCATATGTGCAAATTAGGCCTATTTCCAAGTCATCACTCTTAACAGACTAATGTTGAAAAAGAGTTGAGATATGCAGCTGTTACTCCCTAGAAAAAAGGGCAGAAAACCCTATTTCTTGGCAATGAGGACCTACTTAGTTTTCAGCAGCTGTACCAAGGTCATGGGTGGGGCTGTTGAGTTTTCCTATATTCAGACATTTGGGAGTGACTGGGCCCTGACGCAGCTCTGGGTTCCTTGGCCTTGACTGTTTTGTTTCTTCTTGATTGTGAAAAGTTAAATGAAAGGAGAAATACTTCTAATTCAGATGAACAGGTTGACATTATTCTCTGGAAGGAGATACAAGCGTCTTTCAAAGCTCATGTTCTTTTATTTCTTAAGAGCGATTCCAGGCACAGCTGGCCTGCCCCACTCCCAGCTCTCCCTGGGAGGTGGTGATTAATCACTGGGATCCATCCGTCCCTCTATAGAGGGCAGGCAACGTTTGGCTGACGGCCTTCTTCCACTTGTAAGGATGGGCATTTTAGATAGGAGGAGGTCTTTTTTTAGTACGCGGCGTGAATCTGCCTAAATGATGAATCTGTTCCACTGACTCAGCTTCCTACCCAATTGAACAAATTTTGGGGAAACCAGAAAAGGCAACCCCAACTAAAAGTCTTAACTGCTGTTTGATCTTGCAGCTGCAGAATGAGTGCCACACAGTGCCTGAAACACGAGTGGTTGAATAATTTGCCTGCCAAAGCTTCAAAATCGAAAGTTCGCCTCAAATCCCAACTATTGCTGCAGAAATACATGGCTCAAAGGAAGTGGAAGGTATTTGTTTTTCTTTTAGTAATGTCCTTTGAAAGAAGGACATTTGTCTTCTTAAAATTTACTTTGAAAAAAGTGTACTAAGTTTTTACTTACATTTTGACTCTAAATCGAAAAATTATTTAGGGGGAAAATTTTCTCATGTCAAACCCTGTTACCTTGATTTAAAAATGCCACAAACTAAAATGATGGGCATAAAAGTAGCATTTAATTCGTACTCCTGTGGACACTTGAAGGGACAGAATGAAGTTAGAGCATCTGTTCTCAGTGACCACAGCAGGGAAGTGCTCAGAATTAACTGCGTGGAGCTTGACGCCAATTCCTCCACATTTCAGAAATAGGGCCTAGGAAAGCACCTATTAGGCTTTAAAAGCTTAATTTTGTTTACAACAGAACTCTTTGGTACCATGGACATAAACCGTATCTTAAAAACAGTTGTCCTCCAGGGAGGTGGCTTTCCAATATTTTGATACTGACTCAGATCCTCAATAAAAAAACAAAACCAAATGCTTTACCCAGAGAGCCCATGCACGTGTGAAATAAAAATACCGCGACATTTGCTCCACGGAGTGTGAGGCGCTCTGGTGTTTTCTAATCTATGATATTTGGTCTATGGTTTTTGTAAAATGCTGGTCATGACCCACTGGTGAGTTGTGAATCACAATTTTGAAAACATCCTTCTAGGGTTCTTCATTTTTCACCTGAAAAGGGCAGGATAACATATTTTCTCATTTCATACTTGCTCCAAACATGCCCCCGAAAGTTATCTGACTGTTCTATTAGAAATTTGCTAGAATCTTTTTTTCCCCTTTAGGTTATCAATTTAAAAAAAAGTCAAGTGGTGAAACTTGCTTAAGTCCTTTTTTAATTTCTTCTTAAAGCAATTAGTCTAAAATATGCTCCCCCCCTCACCCTTTTTTTCTCTCCTTACCTTAAGAAACACTTCTACGTGGTGACTGCTGCCAACAGGTTAAGGAAATTTCCAACTTGTCCCTAATCCTCAACTCTGCTGCTCCTGTGAGCCCAGAAATTATTGAGACTGGTGGTGAAGTCACGACTGAAGATTTTTACTAATACTGATTCCACTTAAATTTTTTGTTAAAAAAGAAGAAAGGTTATGGCTGTTGCCTTTCTTGTGGCTGGAAAGTGGCTGTAAAGAAAGTGACTTAACTTTTTTCTGCCTTATGAGATCACTAAGTTGAAATGCTGTGATTACTTTTCCAGTGTGCCTACTTTTGGTGATACGTGTAGGCATGTTTTAAGCAGGTAGGACAGCTTCTATGTCAAAGCTTGTATGTCAAATTTAAAATCTAAGCTTACTCTGTTTAAAGAACCCAGTGGACTGTCACACAGGGCATGTTATTCAGTGTTACCTCCTCTAGTGCAGAGAATTCCTAGCATTTTGATTTGTTCAAGCGTGAGCTGACATCTTCTACTGCATTTATTATCATTCTGGTATGAAGTAACATGGATTTAGGGCAGTGATCCTCAACCTGGTTTTAACTTGTGCTTCCTTTTGAGAATCAAAACACACATTCTTTAATATTCTTTAAAATTTCAAAATACACTGACCGTCACTGCTAAATCAGAGCAAGGATAGTTGTGAATATGCTTTTTAAATCTGTGCACACCTCTACTGTCTCCTAATTCGGCCCTGTCGTGGCATTAGCCTTCTCCCTCCTGATCTCCCTTCTTCAGTTATGAATCTGTGGTTGAGTGAGTCTGGAATCTGACATGCAACATGTGAAAGAGAGAAAGAATGTAATGATGTTCAGCTTTCTGAGAGAAACAGAAACGACGCATCATGACAAAATAAATGAAAACTGCTCTTCTGATTAACAAGTACTTGATTATTCAAAAGCAAGCAGTCCCTTTAATATCCTCATTTTTTGTGCTATTCCCATCACCTTGGGTCAGCAGTTTTAGTTACTTTTAGTTTTTAATTAGCCATGCTACAGTTTCATGGCCTTTCAGGATTTCTGCCCAAAAGAAAGACTTTTTTTTTTTGGTAAAGAACAGAGGGGTGGGGAGGGAGGCAGAGGATGGAGAGATTAATCCTACTGCTGCATTTCTTCAGTAGTAACTTTCCTCTGGAATGCTAACCATTGTTGGGAAGCTAAGGTTTTCAGTACCAGCACATCTAGGCGTGCTCAAGCTGGCCAGCTAATGGATGAACATCAGAAAAGGTGGCTGCTGGAAACCTCCCTTTTACAGGAGAGTAACAGCAATTTGGTAAAACGCTGTCTTTTTAAGGTATTTTGAAGGCAGCCTCCAGAAGGAGCCAGAGAGGATATCTTATAGTTCTATCTATAGTGGAGTGATTCTTCCCTTCCATAGGACTCGACATTCTTCGGAAAAGCTATGAAACTTCTCCCCAGAAAAATGTACAGTTAGCCTGATCTAGAGCACTGATGCCTAACAGGAATATAATATGAGACATAGTTAAAAAATTTCTGATAGTGCCTCTTAAAAATAACCTGGTAAAATTAATTTTAATAATTGATTTAACATGAGGTATCAAAACCTATTTCAATATGTAATAATATAAAATTATTAATGAGGTGTTATATATATATTTTCATACTGTCTCCAAAATCTGGTGTGTATTTTATACTTAAAATAGACATCAATTCAGACTCTAGGTTTAATTTGTATTTAGATTTCATAAAATTTACTGTGGAAGAATATACTCACATACTCAAGTTGTTTAAAGCATCTTAAATGTTTTCTAATGATTGAATTAAGCATTTTTAACTAAAATGAAATAAAATTAGAAATTCATTCCTGCCATTTCATTAGTCACATTTTAAGTGCTTAATAGCCACATAAGGCTTATATATAGGACAGGGCAGATCCAGAGAAAGTCCTGTATCTATCAAATTCTAATTTTTCTCCTTATATGCTATTATTTTCTATCTAGAGAAACAACTTCTCTCCAGAGTCCCTTTGAGGGGGTTTAGGCCAGGCCCACACAAGTGACAGGCAATGCAGAAGTTTGTCCTCCTGTTCTGAAATGCAAGGGAGCTTTTATGAAGCTTTACTTTTTTGGATATTTTTAGTGCTCTACGTTGCTGGTGTGTAAGCAGCTCAAAAGTTCTTTAGATTGCAACTTTGCTAGTCTCAAATATTTCTAATGGGACTTTTGAGTCTGAATGAACAATCTTTGGAAACTGCTGTGCAGAGAAACTAAAAGGTAGTCAGGACCCACTTTTTTTACTTGTCAGATTTGGTGAGGATGGGGAAAATGGAATTCTTCATTTTTGATGACTATGCATCCAAATGAAAGTCATGCTCACACTTTGACCTAGCAATTCCGTCTCTAGAAATTTATGCCCCAGCAATACTTGAACAAGTGGGCAGAGATTATTGCAAAATTACTTACTGTAGCAAAATGGCCCAATGGAAACAATCTACACGTGTCTATCAGTATGAGTTTAGTTGAACTGTACCACATCCATACAGGGGAATACCTTGTAGCTGTTAAAGATAGATCTTGATGTACTGATTCTTATTACAAAAAAAAAAAAAAAATAGAACATATATATGGTATCATCCCATTTGTGGTGAGATAAGCTTTTTATACATGTTAAAATTTTCTAGGATATGCAAGAAACTTAACAATGGAGTATGGAAAGTGGGTGATGGGGAGAGAAGAAATTCCACTTTTCACATTATAATTTTATGAATCATTTAAATTTTTTTAACAATGAGCATGTATTGCTTTTATAATTAAAAACTGGCAACCCACTGTCAAGTGTGGATCTTGTTTTGACCCTGATTTGAGCAAATAAACAATAAAAAGACATTTTAGAGACATGCAAAAGAATTTAATTCTAAATTGCATAGTTGATGATAGAATTTCTATTAATTTTGTGAGGTCTGATAATGACAATGTGGTTATAAATGTAGGTTAAATGACTTCAGGAAAAGGGGAGCTATAGTTAAGCGAGTGTGGCAAAATCTTAATTGCTGGGTCTTGGAATTTAGTATGGGGTTTCATTATACTGCCCTTTAGTAAAGAGGCCCTTTATGTTTCAGGTTTCAAATTTTGTATAAATTTGAAAACTTTTCATGGTAAAACATTTTTTTAATCAGTTGAATAAACCAAGAAGATCTGTTAAAGAAATGAGCCTCCAAAAAGTCTTTACAATAGTACTGAAGTATAAGGACTCACTAAGTAGTAAGCCTCCATCACTGGGATTATGTGTTGGAAAATTGTAGAAAGGATTCCTGCCCCAGGAGGGCATTTGGACAAGGCTGCTTTAGGGCAATTCCCCAACCCTGCAACTAATTTAAGAAATAACCTACTACATACCCATGTTTATAGCAGCATTATTCACAACAGCCAAGATGTGAAAGCAACCTAAATGTTCATGGACAGATGAATGGATAGGCAAAGTATAGTATATCCACACAATGGAAAATTATTCAGGCTTAAAAAGGAGAGAAATTCTGACACTGTGCCACAATATGGATGAACCTCAAGGACATTATGCTAAGTAGAATAAGCAAGGTACAAAGGAAAATACTGTATGGTTCCACTTAGATGAGGCAGCAGTCAAATTCAGAGGCAGTGGAAGAATGGTGGTTGCCAGGGGCTGGGGGAGGGAGGAGTGGAAGTTGTTCAACGGGTTTCATGGGTAGAGGTAGCTTTGGGAGATGAAGAGTTCTGGAGATCACATAACGTGAATGTACTTAACACTACCGTACAATACACCTAAAAATTGTTAAGATGGTAAATTTTATTTTACCACAATAAAAAAAAAGTGAATGTGCTTTAATTTTACCTGATGATGAATACATTGCTTTTGATCCAAAGCTAGAATTTAAATCCTGGCACCAAAATCAAATTATATACCTTCTTAAAATAATTGAGGAAAAGACTCACTTATCCATTTTAGATCAAAGTAATCACAGAAGCTCTATTTAGTGATTGCCTTCTAAGTGTCATACACTTTACAAATATTACCTTTAATTCTCACAAGGTAGCTAATATTTCTGTTTTATAAACAAGGAAATTGAGGCTCGTTAATGTGAAATTTCCTTAGGGTATAAGTGGCAGAGCCAGAATTTAAATGCAAGTATGTGTGGTTCCAAACCTCGTATATTCATTCCCCTCTAACACAGGGCTGCAGGATGTTATGTCTGTGGCAGGATCATTTGATTATGGCAGTTCTCCAGCCTCAGTGTCCAGAATTAAATGGGGCAGGGAAAGAAATCACTCTTTTACTCACTCCCATTCTATGAAGCAGGTCATACGCCTTATTTATAGCAGATAGGAGGAAACCACTATTACTATTGATACTACTATGGATAGGTTTTGAAACGTTGGATGCAATCACTTTATTGCATTTTTCATGGAAACATTTAATTAGATCATGTATTCTTAATTTTAATTAAAATCATGTCTGGCCTTATGCCTCAGACTCCCTAGCAAGTTATCTTCCCAGGCCCTTTCCTATAGTTTTAAAGTTAAGTAGTATTTAATAAGGTTACATTTTTCAGTATGTGGATATCAAAGAAAATAAACCTGGGCCTCTTTTTTTTTTTTTTTTTTAAGGTATAATTGACTTACAGTGTTGTATGTTTCAGGTTACAATATAGTGATTCGATATTTCTATACATTATGAAATGATCACAATAAGTCTAGTTACAGTCTGTCATCATACAAAGTTATTAGCACAGTATTGACTACATTCCCTATGCTGTACATCACATCTCCACGACCTATTTATTTTATAGCTGGCAGTCTGTACCTCTTAATCTTCCTTACCTATTTCATTCATCCCCCCTACACCACTACCCTCTGGCAACCATCCATTCGTTCCCTGTATCTATGAGTCTGTTTCTGTTTTATGTCTGTTCAGCTGTTTGGTTCTTTTAGATTCCACATGTAGTGATTTGCCTTTCTCTGACTTACTTAACTTAGCATAAGATCCTCTAGGTCCATGCATGTTGTCCCACTTTGGCCTGTTTCTTAATTTTTTAATGTGATGCTAATATATAATTCATTATATGAGATCTCTATATGTATTTCTCTCTATATTTTAATATTTACTAAAAAACTTATACCAGGAACTAGGCTAAATGCTTTACGTGTATGAGCTCAGATACTCTTCCTCATTATTCTGAGGGAGACATCATTTTTATTTCTACTTATAGATGAGACATAAAGAAGGTAATTTGCTCAAGGTTTCACAGGTGGTATGTAGCTGAGCAGGGTTTTAAACCCAGATAGTCTGATTCAAGAGTTTGTGCTCTGGTGAGGAATACAGACCACTTTTTTTTTCCTGCAAGAGTAGATGGCTTTCGGCATAGCAAGGATTCGCCCACACTGATAACAAGTGCACCTTGAATGCATATAAACGTAACATTTATTAACTTAGGTTGTGTCATATATTGATTTAGTCAAACCAAGAGATTTATACAAAAACTTAAATAAAATCTTTAATAATCCATTCAGCCTGAATTTCATACTCTGGGTAGGACAGGACATTGTCTTTTGCTCAAAAGAAAACAAAAAAGAAAAATGGCTCCAGTTCCATTTTGTAGGAGCGTGCAGACCTGTGGGGAGCCAAGGCTAAGCTGACTAGGCACTGTGGCTGATCTAATGAATTTCCTGCCCATGTCAGGGGGCCGGCCTGCTGCCCATAACTCAGCCCCATTGCTGGCTTCTATGCTATTAAAGCAATCTAGTCTTAAGATCCTTGTTATAATAGTTCAAACAAAATTCCAAAGTGCTCACATCTCCCTTGAGGCGGCAGGTGCACTGTTGGTTTGCAGTACCAGGTAGTCCGGAAGCTGAAATCACTCTGAGGTAGCCTTTTGTGCTTTGGCAGCATTTTCCAAAATTCTCCTTTTCCACTCTTCATAATCCTGTGTCAGATCGTCGTCATTTTGCGGTTTATGTGGGGTCTCTACTACAGCCTCTATTTCTATGAGAGAAAAAAATTTTTTTAACGTTTCAAAATCCCTATGTTTATAAATGAGTAAAAAAAAAAGGAAGCTTGTTCACTTTAAAATGTCTACTTTAATTAAGGTAAAATGGGGAATAAGATACCAAAATGGTAAGTGAAAGCAAAAGCAAACACATTGATTTTTCACTGTCCCTTCCACTCTGAGCATTCCAAGACATCCTGAAGACAGCTAACACTTCAAGCACTGAACCAAGCACTTTAATAGTATTATCTCATTCAGTCCTCACCACAATTCTATGAAATGGGTGCTAACATTAATCACATTTTATAGATTAGGAAATTGAGGCTCTCAGAAATTGTTACTTTCCTAAAATCACAAACGGTATGTAGTAAAGCAGGATTTGAACCTAAGCACTTTGGCTTCAGATGTATTCTTAATTACACAATACTTCTATAAATAACTGCTTGGAAAACTGGTCTTATCAAATGGTGAACTGCCAAGATTTAGTTCAAATCCTACTCTTGCCAAGGCAAGCTGCTAAAGCAGCTCAGGACTGTTCACTGCATTAAACCCACTGTACACTGATCCCACTGCACTAATTTCAACGTTCATCTGGTGTCCGTATGCCTCACCCTCTGCTGGAGGTTCAAGCACAGTCTTTTTCTTCTTCCGTGATGGAGGAGCTGAATCACCAGGCTTTTCTTTAGGGGAATAAAAAGTATCATCAGGGTTAATTTTTCCCTTATTCTCAATTTTAGTTTTGGTGTATATTTTAGATCACAAATAAAAATTAGATACCTTGACTGACCAAATATCAGGATAAGGAGAAGGCAAATAATCTTGCCCTTCTCTTGAATTTGGCTTTTCTTGTCAGACTTGAGAATCATTTCTATTCCAGCATACGTATATGGAGGCTGGTATTTAACACTGGAGCACATTAACAGAGAATCTATTTTCTAGGCATGAATTAATGGAATTACAGGGTTTTTAAAAAGTAAGCTATTTGATTTGAAAATTAGAAAAAAAAATTTCTCACTAAAAACTTTTTAGATCTACATTAAATATAATCAGAAAGCAGCTAGTTTGCAAGTTTGAAAATATATGACTTTTACCAGCAGGTTTTACATTTTCAAATGACATGTTCTTAAAACATGGAATGAATACTCACTGTCGATCTGCTGCCCAATCTTCTCTAATTGTTTACAGAGTCGGTCAAATATGGCTTTTTTTACACCAGATGTGGCTGCCATTTTACTTTTGTCCACCTTTAGCCTTAGAATCCTACAAAAGAATTTGATATATTACTGCTCTTAAGGCCAGTACATTCATCTTCTCTGGCCAACCAGATTATCAGTGAATTTCCTTTCCACCCATCCTTTATGATGAGCTGTCTAGTTCTCCCTTTATTCTAAACAATTATCATTAGCCATAACCATGCAAATTTGTATTTTAAAGCTATTATTTAGTTATTTATTGGACTACTAGAGTTAAAAGGCACATGGGATCTGTTATGGAACAAATGGGGCATAGGAAAGACATCTGCTACAGTGCTTCATGTCTGATAGAACTCTTTCTAGTAAATCTCAGATGTCACCAGTTTGCTGAATGACATTACAGCATTTTTAAGTGTTCAATTCACTTTAACCCATGATGCTTATATTTACTACTACAAGAATATAAACCATCCTCCCCTCCAAAAAAACTTCCCTAGTAACACTCCACAACAGTCACTAACGAAAAATACAAAACAAACGAACTTTTGAATCTGGTCACTTGGCTACTATTCCTAATGTTATTAAGGAAAATATGCTTGGAGTTGAAATCAACTAAATTAGAAGTATTCTTTGGAAATGAGAAATCTATTTATAAATTATGGACTTTTCTGAATGTTACAAGGCACACTTACTTGCACGCTGTCAGTAGTGCAGCAGTGGTGAAGAGCGGCCTGGATAAGTCAAGATCCACTTGTGGTGTTTGTGGAAGACTGGACTCATAGCTAAGGGAAAGCAGTGTTTGTAGAATTATTTGTTAGAAAATATTATTTCAAAGGGACCGAAAATGCATATCAGAACTTATAAGCTATTTAAATGCATAAGATATGCATTCTGACACATCAGCCTATTAGTTAGTTTTAAGACTGAAAATTAACAGAACACTGAATACTTCTACTTTATGTACCAGTACAGATTTTCAGTTACATGCTTCATACCTTTGTAGTATCTTTGAAGCCATATTCACTGCTTCTGTGCAGCTAAACTGTACAGCTAGGTCACTTATTCCAATATTCGAGTTCAGGCCCAGTAAACACTCAAAAGATTTCAGACAGCTCTGATACATCTTCTTGTTCAAACCAGAAAGTTTAATTAAATAAGCCTTTGAAAGGAAAAATACATGAATCATAAAAATCCTAAGTGCTCCATATTACTGCCTTTAAAGATTTGTTTAATAAGTCAACTTTTCAAAATAAATTAATTCTGTGGCAAGTCACTGCACCTAAAGGTTTAGCTTCATTTAGTCAAAAATCAGTAATCATGTCAGGCAAGTTAAGTCCTGCTGACAAGAAGCTTATAGAAAGGCAGTCGTGCATGTGCACAGATACTTTAAAATACAACACAGTGTTTCTACAGCCAAGCTGTGAATGAAAAAACATAGGAGACGCATATATGATCACTTGTTTTAACAAAGGTGCCAATGTGCAATTTTTTTTTGAAAAGGAAGGAGGGAAGCAGTAGGAGTAGAGTTGGGAGGGTGAGTGTGTGAAGGAAGGAAAGGGAGAGGAGAGGGAAACTGGGAGAGAAACAGGAGGATCAACAACTGAGGGACACCAACTCTGCTCAGGAAAGGAAAGCTTAATAAAGGATGTAACAGCAAGGCAGGGTCATTTTAAGACAAACAGCTTGCCAGAAGAGCATTCCAGGTTTTAAAAAAAAGAGGTGTTGCATTTACAAAGTCACAAGGTGCAAGGTCTGTTAAGTGAATAGTGTAGCTTGAGGTTAGGGTTCAAGAGAGGCCAGAGAGTTTGATGGTAATGGGGAGCCAACACATTGGGAGCTAATGGTTTCTTTAATGCCACCATTTAATCTATGTACCACTGTGTGACAGGTACTGTGGTATTCTGTTACATACAGTACACTGTCTCATCCTTACAATAATCCAGTGAAATGGATATTCTTATCCCCACTTTATGGCTGAGGAAACTAGAGACTCAGAGTAACAGTGGTGTTGAAATTTGGTCTCAACATGTGACTCTTCTGACTCCACAGCTTGTGCTCTTAACCACTATGTCACTGGCAGATAAACACACATAGGTTTTAAAGTATCTGCTTTAGGACAGCAATGCTGGTGGCAGTGTGGAAGACGGCCTTGAGTGAAGAAAGAGGTGCCAGGGAAACTAGACAGTAAAGAGACAGTAAAGAAAAAAAAAATTTTTCCCTCCAACTCAACAAAGTGGTTCTAAAGTTCATCTAGAAGAAGATATGAGAATAGCCAGGAAAATTCTAAAATACAAGATTTTGGCAGGGTCTAACGCAACCAGAGACTAAAAAGTATGATTAAATTTCAGCGTCGCACTAGAATATTCAGACATTCAGTGGGACCTACTTACTCTGTCCAAGGGGCACTTCGTGCAGGAAGCTGCAAGGTCCAGGCACATGACCGCATTGCTGGTTTCTGTGGTTCGTGCAGACAGGCCCGTACACTTCACATGAGACAGTCGCAGGTACTCCTCTGCTTTCCTGAGCAACATATTCAGTAAAACTCTTTTCCAGGAGTTTGCCCAACACTTTGATAAACAATGAATTCAGCCTGGTGGACTTCATTCTAAGCCTATGCAAGTTTCTTTGTGGCCAGGAATGAAAGTCACATCCTTTGGGGGAGGAAGGGATTCTACAAGGCAGAACAAGCCCTCTGACTCCAGACACCAATGTGCTCAAGAGCTTTCAGGCAAAAATAAGTTCCTGAAATCCTCCACAAAAAACCCCTTCTTTCGGCCTTCCATTACTGGACCAAGCATAAACTGTCACAAAGGCAGGTAGGTGAGACCAGGGTTCCTTCTTCTTCTAAGTCAGTGGTTCTCAAACTTTAGTGTACATGGCAGTCACCTTAGGGCTTGTGAAAACAAATTGCTGGGTCCCAGCCCAGAGTTTCTGCTCAGTAAGGCCTAGAGAGGGGCCCAGGTATGTGCATATCCACCAAATGCCAAGATGATACGGATGCTGCTGGTCCAGGGACCACATTTTGAGAATCGCTGTTTTAAACGGTTACACGCTACAGAGGTCGTACGTCAAACCTTTCAAGATGTGCTCCTTTCCTTCCCTTCCCTTCCCTCACCTAATCGATAGCTCAGGCACCTGGCCTAGTCCTGCCCTCCACAGTTTAGCTACAGTACTTTATTTCTAACCCTAGAACATGCAAAGGTCCTTCCCATCCCAGGGATTTTGCACAGGCTGTTGTCTCTGCTTGGGCCCTCTTCCCACATCTTTCCGTGGCTGGCACCCTCTATCAGCGCAAATAGCACCCCCTCCGAGGCTTTCTCTCAAGTTTTTTTAAATTAAAGGCAGCCGCCAGGTCGCGCTCCGCCCCGCCCCCAGTGGGTCCGCACACCACCCCTACCCGGTTTCGTTCTCTACGTAGTTGTCACCACAGACAGGGTCCTCCACGGGGTCTGTACCCCGTCCATTTGCTTCAGTGCCATAAACAGGCCCTCAATTAAGTATCTGCGGAACCACCCAAGTTCTCCGACTCTTTTCCTACCACCGTGCAACCCTCACAGCTGGTTGTTCCCGGGGACGTCTACACTCGGCCCTCTGACCACCTCACATAAGCCCACTGCCCGGAAGCTTTTCTCGAGGTGGGCCTAAATCCCGCCGTCGCGCGGGAAAGGCACGGGCCCCGTATCAGGAGGGCGCCGGGCTGCTGGGGCGTGCGCGGCCGGACTCACCTCAGCACCTCCGGCTCGGCGATGCCCAGGCGCGAAGCTAAACGCCGGACTAGACCAGATTCCATGGCGGGGACAAGGAAAACTCGCGCAAACAGCTGCTACGCGACGAAACCCGCGCGCAGACGCGACACTCGCCAATGAGGGCCGGGTCCTACCCACTGCGGCATATGGATTGGTTGGGACGAGATGTTGAGCCCGCCCCACAAGCCAATCCTGGTCTTCCTTCTGCGCATGCGCTCTGCGAGTGTACCTTCCAAGGAAGAAAGCGAACATGGTCAGGCGGCTCCCACTCCTTCCATTCCTCCCTTCTTGACAGACTCAAACGTTGCCCTTCCCTCCTGCAGTCTCCTTCCTCCTGTCGAGAGATTCACAGCTACTCTGCACCGCCCCGCCCTTTCGCACACTGTGGAAGGATTGGCTGGCGCCTAGGTCCGTCAGCCCAGCGTGAAGTGACAAGGGCCAATAACTACACGAGACTTGAGGTTCCTAGAAGCGGGCCAATCGGGGAGCCGCCTGAAGGGTCCGAAGGCGGGGCTAGAGGGGGCGGGGCTTGGAGGGGCCGCAGAGTCACCTGACCGCGGGAGGCTCCGCGCGGGGTGGGTGCTGCTTGCTGCAGGCTCTGGGGAGTCGCCATGGTGAGTGCTGAGGGGCGTCGGGCTCCCGGCCGACCCTTCTGCCAGCCCCTGCTCACTCCCACCGCTTTTGAGTCCTGCGGGCTGAGTTGGGGCCCGGCAGCCCGATCGGGGCTAATACGGACCCAGCTTGGCCTGCGGGATGGGGGACAGGCCGGGGAAGGCCGCAGGCGGGCCGATCGGGGCCAGGGTGGGCGGTGGCGCCTGGCTTTGGCCGTTGCTCTTTGAGGGGGAGTATCCTGTTGTTAATTCTAGGGGTCGCAGAGTCTTGCAGCCCCGCTGCGTGGAGTCGGCCACCACCCCGTTTTGCGGAGATCCCAAGTGCCGGGTCTGGGCATCTGGCTGGAACGGGGGCGTGCGGAGGGCCTGAGGCTCAGAGGTGGCATTGGGACCCGCCCAGAGGTTGCTCCCTTGCTGGCGTTTCCACCTTCGTCCCTGGTAGTGCTTTCTTGTCCCTTTCTTGTGCAAGAAGTACCTTCCGGAGGGAACGTAATGGTACCCGGGCCTTTCTCGGCCTCTTAATCTCTTTTGATGAAATGTGTGTAGGATAATTCTAGGGACTCACTTAACGTGAATTTCCTGGAAGGTTTCATGCAATCTGATATCCATTAATTCTGAGACACGGAAGGGAGCCTGCTTGTTTCCTTAACATTTGTTCGTTGGGCGCCTTGGCTCTCTTACTGATCTCCCCATCGATGAAATCCAAGTATTTTACTTACTGGAGGTAGGCATCCTTCTTAGCGCCTCTCCCTGCCTCTCCCTGATGGCAGCAAATCGTGGTGTGGCTCTTGGCCGGCGAACTTGAACATCCTCAAAATGTGAATCCATGTATCTAGTTTACCAAAGGCAAGTTGTTGCTTGCATTTTATTAGCGGTTGACATAGTCTGCACTGTATAAATAATGTTTTTGGATTTTGGAACATTATCTCACTGTTCACTTTATGTAGACCGGCTTCTGAGAGCCTGTAAACCTGGAAACAGACTTCACTTTAAATGTGTTAATGCCAGAAAGCAGGATTAAATTTTTGACATATATTACTTTCATATAACATGATGCCATACAATTTTGCTTATTTCTCAGTATTTTTAGTTGGAAATTAATATAAGAACGGTGCAGAGATTAAACTAGGATTTGTCTGTTTTCTCAAAACTTAGGGGTTAACGTTTATAGTGTTTTACAATCAAAGCCTTAATTGAGGGTCCAGTATATATATATCTCTGTTCTGTACTGGATGAACCAGTTTGGAGCAGGAAGCCAAACACACAGTCCTGTCCTCATGAACTGTATTGGGAAAGAAAACTTTGAGTAGCAGTCTTGTCACATCCACTGTCTTTGTGACTTGGGCAAGTCACTCAGTCTTCTTTGAGTCTCACTTTTGCAGCTGAAAACAAATGTTGGCCTCTTTGGCCCTTCCCAATACAAAAATTTTAGGATCCAATGCAATTCGTCATGCATCATATGTGTCTTCTATATCATGGACTATGCTGAACACTGGAAACATAGCTCTTGCTCTCAAAGAACTTGAAAGAGTCTAGCATGTGGAACTTGTTCTTTAAATTCAAGTATAGTTGATTTACAATGTGTTAGTTTCAGGTGTATAGCAAAGTTATATTCTATACATATATACATAAATATTCTTTTTCAGATTCTTTTCTATTATAGATTATTGTAAGATACTGAATATAGTCCCATGTGCTATACAGTAGGTCCTTGTTGTTCATCTATTTTATATATAGTAGTGTGTATATGTTAACCCCAAACTCCTAACTTATCCCTCTCCCCACCTCCCTTCCCACTTGGGTAATCATAGTTTGTTTTCTATGTCTGTAAGTCTATTTCTGTTTTGTAAATAAATTCATTTGTATCATTTTTTTTGAAAGATTCCCCATATAAGTGATATTCGTGTTTCTCTGACTTACTTCACTTACTATGATAATCTCTGGGTCCATCCATATTGCTGCAAATGGCATTATTTCATTCTTTTTTATGGCTGAGTAATATTCCATATATATATGGAATATGTATATATGTGTGTGTGTGTGTATATGTGTATCTGTCTGTCTATCTATCTATCTATCTATCTCACAACTTCTTTATCCATTCATCTGTTGATGGACACTTAGGTAGCTTCCATGTCTTGGCTATTGTATATAGTGCTGCTGTGAACACTGGGGTGCATGCATCTTTTTGAATTATAGATTTCTCTGGATATATGCCTAGAGTGGGATTGCTGAATCATATGGTAACTCTATTTTTAGTTTTTTAAGGAACCTCCATTCTGTTCTCCACAGTGGCTGCACCAGTTTACATTCCCACAAGCAGAGCAGGAGGTTCCTTTTTCCCCACACCCCCTTATTATTTGTAGACTTTTTAAAGATGGCCATTCTCACTGGTTTGAGAAGGTTTGATTTGCATTTCTCTAATAGCGATATTGAGCTTCTTTTCATTTACCTTTTGGCCATCTGGATGTCTTCTTTGGAGAAATACCTATTTAGATCTTCTGCTCATTTTTAAATTGGGTTTTTTATTTTTATTAAAATTAAGCTGTATGAGCTGTTTGTATATTTTGAAAATTAATCCCTTGTTGGTCTCATCATTTGTAAATATTTTCTCCCATTCTGTAGGTTGTCTTTTCATTTTGTTTATGGTTTTCTTTGTTGTGCAGATGCTTTTAAGTTTATTTAGGTCCCATTAGTTTATTTTTGCTTCTATTTCTGTTACTCGAGAGACGAGTCCAAAAAATATTGCTGTAATTTATATTAAAGAATGTTCTGCCCAAGTTTTCCTCTAGGAGTTTCAGAGTGTCCGGTCTTACATTTAGTCTTTAATCCATTTCGAGTTTATTTTTGTATATGGTGTTAGAGAATGTTCTAATTTCATTCTTTTACATATAGCTGTCCAGTTTTCCCAGCACTACTTATAGAAAAGACTGTCTTTTTTTCCATTGTATTATTCTTACTTCCTTTATTGTAGATTAATTGACCCTAAGTGTGTGGGTTTATTTCTGAGCTTTTTATCCTGTTCCATTGATCTATGTGTCTGTTTTTTTGTGCCAGTACCATACTGTTTTGATTACTGTAGCTTTGTAATAGAGTCTGAAGTCAGGGGCATGATTCTTCCAGCTCTGTTCTTCATTCTCAAGACTGGCAGTTTGGAGTCTTTTGTGTTTACATACAAATTTAACAGTTTTTTGTTCTGGTTTTGTGAAAAATGCCATTGGTAATTTCATAGGGATTGAGTTGAGCCTGTACGTTGCCTTGGGTAGTATGGCCATTTTGACAATATAGATTCTTCCAAGCCACGAATACAGTATATCTTTCCACCTGTTTGTGTCATCTTCAATTTCTTTCATCCATGTCTTAACACTTTTTGAGTACAAGTCTTTTGCTTCCTTAGGTAGGTATTTTATTCTTTTTGATGTGGTGGTAAATGGATTGTTTCCTTAATTTCTTTTTCTGATATTTCATTGTTAGTGTATAGAAATGCAGCAGATTTCTGTATATTAATTTTGTATCCTGCAATTTTACTGAACTCATTCATGAGCTCTTGTAGTTTTTTGGTGGCTTCTTTAGGATTTTCTACACACTCTTGTGGAACTTAATGTAATACAGTCTGAGGATTGCTTTAGCACTGTCAACTCAGTGTTGTGTCATGGAGGGAGAGATAGCTCTGCCTGGGGAGCTTGGGAAAGACCATGGGAAGTGACATGTGAACTGAGACTCTGAGAAAGGTGTGTGCTATCATAAGGTTCCTGAGGAAATTATTGATAAATGAAGTTGGAGACACTTTGGCTATTTTGTGCTTTATCATTTTAAAAACATTACTTTCATTAACATAATGAAATTTTGTATCTTTGTGAGACTGGGTATTTTCATTTTACATTTGATTTGCATTGTGTTGTTAGATTACATCTACAGTGTATGAGTGGAGAGACTGACGAACAAGTAAAGTTTCTAGAATGGGTGGAGATAATTGCTGGCTCTAAGAGGGATATAATAATAATGGTAACACTTATGTGAAGTGCTAATTCCTAAGTGCTAAGCATTTTTCAAGCTTTATCTGTCACTTCATTTATTACTCATAGCAGTGATATAACTACTCTTATTAGCCGTTTTTGATACAAGAAGAAACGAAAGCACATTGTTTGAATGGTGAATAGTTTTTTAAGTGATAATTTCATGGTGACCTTTGTTTTCTCTGCATCTTTTAACTGTGTAGACTTGGGAGAGCTGTTTAGCTTGGGCCTCTAGTTAAAGTGGACCTAGTCACAATTGTTAATTTAATCTTGAGTCTATAATGTTTCCAGTTTTTCCTAATGTATGTAGCTGCTACATGCGGAGTCATTTGTAAATGGAGGAGCACTTCCATGAGTGAGGAGTCATTGGTTACCTGGCTTTTGTTTAATGAGAGCACGTTCATGTTATAATGCTCTACATGACGTTTCCCAAGAAGGGCATCTAGATGCTTCTTTAGAATAGCCATGTGTGTAATAACTGCATTGTCTTATAAGTAATGTGTAAAAATGCATTTCTTTCTTTCTTTTTTTTAATTTAAGTATAGTCAGTTTACAATGTTGTGTCAGTTTCTGGTGTACAGCGCAATACTTCAGTCATATAGGAACATACATATATTAGTTTTCATGTTCTTTTTCATTATAGGTTACTACAAGATATTGAATATAGTTCTCTGTGCTATGCAGAAGAAACTTGTTTATCTATTTTATATATAGTAGTTAGTATCTGCAAATCTCGAACTCCCAATTATCCCTTCCCACTCCCTTCTCCTCCTGGTAACCATAAGCTTGTTTTCTATGTCTGTGAGTCTCTTTCTGTTTTATAAATAAGTTCATTTTGTCTTTTTTTTTTTGAGATCCCACATATGAGTAATATGTGGTATCTTTCTTTTTCTTTCTGGCTTACTTCACTTAGAATGACAGTCTCCAGGTCCATCCATGTTGCTGCAAATGGCTTTATTTTATTCTTTTTTTATGGCTGAGTAGTATTCCATTGTATAAATATACCACGATTTCTTTATCCAGTCATCTGTCAATGGACATTTAGGTTGTTTCCATGTAAAAATACATTTCTTTATTATAGCTTTATCTCTTCATTTGTAGCCTACTAATAAGTCTGTAATTTTCTTCATTTTGTATTTATATGTTTCTATTAATTTTAAACACAGTTGATACAAAATAGAAAACTTTTGCTAAAATTTTTATTTATTTGTTTGCAGAGTACTGAATCTAGTCAATTCTATACAAATATTTTTGTAATTGTTTGTATTCTCTTTATAAACAGTGTCTTGTTGTTGTTGTTGTCATTTTTTTGTTTTTGTTTTTTTGCTGTAGAATTATTATGCACAATAGCCAAAAGGTGGAAGCAACCTAAATGTCCATCAACAGGTGACTGGATAAACAAAATGGTTTATATACACAATGAAATTTTATTTAGCCTTAAAAAGGAAGAAAATTTTGACATAATGCTACAACACAGATGAGCCTCGAAGATAATAGGCCGAGTGAACTAAGCCAGACACAAAAGGACAGATATTGTATGATTCCATTTATATGAGTTCCTAGAGAAGTAAAACTCTAGAGAAAGAAAGTAAAATGGTGGTTGGACGGAGTGGGGTTGGGGGGATAGGGAGTTACTGTTTAACAGGTACAGAGTTCCCTTTTAGACAGGAGAGAAAGTTCTGGAGATGGATGGTGGTGATGACTGTAAACAATGTGAATGTACTTAACGTATTGAACTGTACACTTTAAAATGGTTAAAGTGGCAACTATTATGTTATATATATTTTACCACAATAAAAATTATAAAAATTTCTTGATGTATCTTTATTTATCTCTGAGTTGGCCATCTGAACTTAATAAGATCTATTGATTCTAATAATTGTTAAATCTATTGCATCTAGAGGTAAAGAGCAAAAAAAAAAAAAAATCAAACTATAACTTGGTCTCCCAGAAGTTCTCAGAGGGCTGACCCATGATGAATAGTGAATTTCATTAAGTCAGAACTCTTAAATGCTCGTGTTCTCCTTGCTTCTGAGACTAGCATTTTATACTAAGAGTTCTGTTGTATAAATTAATGTTCCCTTTAGACACATAATTTTTTCTTTGAAATTTATTTATGCTTATGAAGAAGTGTGGTCACAGGGAAACAGTTTGCTAGAGTTTGCCATAGAAAGAAATAAAGAGATGCTTGGCCTTGCTTATTATTCAATTGATTTTTTTCCCCAAAAAATTATACCAAGAAAGTATTCAATTTTTATAAACGATGCTAGGTCAGAAGTGGGTTTCTGTGGTTTTCGTTAATCTCGAAATTAAGTGTTGTTTTGATTGTCTTCGATAATAGAGCAGACCAGATTTAACTTTCATGTTTATACGTATGTCCTTGCCTTCTAGTATTCTACATTGTGTAAGAGGCATTCTATCTTTAGTCTTTTTTATTATTAAGGTGGAATGCACATAACTTACCAAGTTAACCATTTTAAAGTGAACAATTCAGTGGCATGTTGTACATTCACATACATTCATATGACCACTCCTCAATTTAGTTTGAAGACATTTTTATCACCCCTAAAGGGAACCCTGTACTCATTAAGCAGTTATTCATCCACTCTCCCTCCAGTCTGCTTTGTGTTTCTGTGGATGATTTACCTATTCCAGACACAAGCATACTTTGTTTTATTGTACTTCGCTTTATTGCCTTTTTTTTTTTCTTTAACAAATCGAAGGTTTGTGGCAACCCTGAATCCAGCAAGTCTGTTGGTGCCATTTTTCTAACAGCATTTGCTTACTTTATGTCTTTGTGTCACATTTTGGTAATTCTTGCAATATTTCAGACTTTTTCATTATTATTTTGTTGATCAGTGATCTTTGATATTACTGTTGTAATTGTTTGCGGGAGCCACAAACTGCGCCTGTTAAAGTCAGTGAACTTAATTGATAAATGTGTGTATTCTGACTGCTCCACTGGCCAGCTTTTCCTGTTCCTCTCTCCTTGAGCCTCCTTGTTCTCTGAGACACAGCAATATTGAGATTACATCAATGAATAGCCCTGCAGTGGCCTCTGAGTGCTCAGGTGGAAGGAAGAGTCACATGTTCTCACTTAAAATCAAAAACTAGAAATGATTAAGCCCAGTGAGGAAGGCATGTCAAGTCGAGGTCAGTCTAAAACTCGACCTCTTGCATAAAACAGTCAAGTTGTGAATGCAAAGGAAGAGTTCTTGAAGGAAATTAAAAGTGTTATTTCAGGGAACACATGAATGGTAAGAAGGTGAAACTGCCTTGTGGCTGATGCGGAGAAAGTTTGAGTGGTCTGTATAGAAGATCAAACCAGCTGCAACATTTCCTTAAGCCAAAGCCTAATCCAGAGCAAGGCCCTAACTCTCTTCAGTTCTGTGAAGGCTGAGAGAGGTAAGAAAAGTGTGAAGCTGGCAGAAGTTGGTTCATGAGGTTTAAGGAAAGAAACTGTCTCCGTAACATCAAAGTGCAAGATGGAACAGCAAGTGCTAATGTGGGAGCTATAACAAGTTACCCAGAAGGTCGAGATAAGAGAGTCAATGAAGGTGGTTACACTAAACAGCAAGTTTTCAATGTAGACAAAACAGCCTTATATTGGAAGAAGATGCCATCTTGGACTTTCATAGCTGGAGAGGAGAAGTCAGTGCCTGTCTTCAGAGCTTCAAAGGACAGGCTGGTTCTCTTGTCAGGGTTTAATGCAGCTGATGACTAAGTTGAAGCCAGTACTTGTCTACCATTCCGAAAACCCTAGGGCTCTGAAGAATTATGCCAAATCTACTCTACCTGTGCTCTGTAAATGGAAAAACAAATCCTGAGTGACAACAAATCTGTTTACGACATTGTTTACTGAATGTTTTAAGCTCACTGTTGAGATCTATTGCTCAGAAAAAAATATTCCTTTCAAAATATTACTGCTCATGACAATGCATCTGGTCACTCAAGAGCACTTATGGAGATATACAGTGAGATTGTTTTCACGCCAGCTAACAGCATCCATTCTGTAGCCCACCAATCAAGGAGTATTTTGAACTTCAAGTCTTATTTAAGAAATACATTTCATAAGACTGCAACTGCCATAGATAGTGACTCCTCCGATGGATCTGGGTAAAGTAAATTGAAACCTTCTGGGAAGGATTCACCACTCTAGACACTGCTAAGAACATTTGTGGTTCATGGGAGGGGCCCAAAATATCAGCATGCACTGGAGTTTGGAAGAAGTTGACTGCAGCCCTCATGGATGACTTTGAGGGGTTCAAGACTTCAGTGGAGGAAGTAACTGCACATGTGGTAGAGATAGCAGGAGAGCTAGAATTAGAAGTAGAGCCTGAAGATGTGACAGAACTGCTGCAATCACATGCTCATACTTTACCAGATGAGGATTTGCTTCTTATGGATGAGCAAAGAAAGTGGTTTCTTGAGATGGAATCTACTCCGGGTGAAGATGCTGTGAAAACTCTTGAAATGACAACAAAGGATTTAGAATATTATATAAAAGTTGGTAAAGCAGAGCAGGGTTTGAGAGGGCTGACTCCAATTTTGAAAGAAGTTTTACTGTGGGTAAAATGGTATCAAATAAGCATCACCTGCTACAAAGAAATCGTTCATGAAAGGAAGAGTCACTCCATGTGGCCGACTTCATTGTTGTCTTATTTTAAGAAATTGCCACAGCCTCCCAACCTTCAGCAACCACTATCCTCGACCAGAAAAAAGATAACATACTACTCACCGAAAGCTCAGATAATAGTAGTTTTTAGCAATAAATTATATTTATATTAAAGTGTGTACATTGTTTATTTAGACATAATGCTTTTGCATACCTAATAGACTACAGTACAGTATAAATAAAACTTTTGTACATGCTGGGAAACCAAAAAATTTGTGTTACTCACTTAATTGCAATATTTGCTCTGTTGAGGTGATCTGGAACCAAACCTACAGTATCTCTGAAGTATGCCTGTATTTCTTATCAATGGAATTATACAGTGTGTGGTCTTTTGTGTCTGGTTTCTTTCACGCAGCATAATGTTTTCTAAGTTAGTTCAGGTAGCATGTATTGACACTTCACTTTTTATGATTGAATAATATTCCATTATATATATGTACCACAATTTGTTTATCCATTCATCTATTGATTCTATAGCCATTTTTTAAAAGTAAATACATAATCAAAAACCAGCCTGTTCATTCATACCATGAACCTTTATGAAGCACCCATTATATATCAGGCAATGTGTGGGGCCCCAAAGATATGAAATTGGCCATCATTTATGATTAATAATGTAATACGTGCTGAAGTAGAGGTATAAACACAGTGCTTATACTACATAAAGGATGGAGTGGTTAAATCTGCTTGACAGGTAGATCTAATTCCTTTTGCAAGCAGAGTTTTCTAATGGCAAAGAGAAGACTGCCTAGATACGTTTTATCCATGGTGACTGTAGATCTCTCCACTTGAAGTGGTAAGCTAGGCCCCTGAGGAGACTGAGTGCTCTTGGTGGTGCTCTGCTGCAAGTCAGTAACAGCAGTGTCAGCTATTTTACTTCTAGCCTGTTTAGTCCCTTGTTATATATTGCCTAAGGGGGTTGGTGTTCTGATAAACTAGTTCTTGGTATGTCTAAGAATAAACTAAAATGCAAACGAGAAGAAGGTTAGAGAAAATGGGGATTTTAGAGGTTTGGGTTAGACTATACCTGTCACAGTAGACTGGTGATGTTCTGGTTGCATCCAGAGGGTATTAGCAGAACATAGGCAGCCGTAAACTACCACCTTATATTTCTTTGAGGCCAACCAGCGACAAGAACATTGAGTCAGTTTCTAAGAGAAAAGACATTCCCTGTACATGTTTCTTTTCTCCTTCAGCAGTCTTACGCTATTAACTTCAGTGGCTGGGCACAGCTCTGTTCAGTTGTTAAAAATTGAGAAATGAGTTGGAAATGTAGAACTAGAATAAGCCTTATACGAAAAGCTTGGAAATATTGCTGGGACTATAGAAACAACAGATTTGCTAGAAGAGAATGTAAATGAGACATTAACGGGAGTTGTTCCACCCCCCACCCCCCAGCCTACAACACAGCAGTCACCTCAGGATGAGCAGGAAAAGCTCTTGGATGAAGCCATACAGGCTGTGAAGGTGCAGTCATTCCAGATGAAGAGATGCCTGGTAAGAATCACGATGTGGGAGGCACAGTTGCAGTCTGCTTGTTCCTAAGAACCCATATGCAATATTTTCTAAAGTCACCTAGTACCACTGCTTCTGGTAAATCTCACCTTCAGTCCCACCTCTGTCAAGCACTGCATGGGGACAGTTTCAACAGATAGCCCTGTGGAAATATTTACTTACCGTTATATTTATGGTTTATATTTATGGTTTGGGATTGTCTGTCTTCCCTACCAGAATGTAAGCTCCATGAGGATGGGAGACGCTGCTTTCTGTTTACACAGCACTGGTTAATCACCATACTGATATCTGACTTGAAATACTAGCCTCAAACCTGAGGAGTACCTGACATAAAATGGATGTTTAGTAAATATTGATTGAACAAATGGATTTAAATGCTTTCAATTTGAATTACTCAGCTTTTTCCCCCCTACCCTCTGTCCAGAATAGATACAATTTTTGTAGGGACTATCTTAAAAATTATACTTACACTTATTTATATATTTTCATATTCTGAAAGATAGGAGAAAATCTGTTTAGAAACTATAGATTCTCTGGATTAAAATTTAAGAAGTAGACACTTCAATAAAAAAAAATTAAAGCAAAATTTAAGGAATGGGACCAAATAGACTGGTACTTCAATTTATGAGGTGCTGTGTTGAGGATGATAATAATACCTTGCCTTTGTAGTGTCTCAAAGTTTCTAAAGCTTAGTAATATGCTGGAGTTTTTTTATTTTTATTTTTTTTTACCTATTGTATTGCTTTTCTTGTAAACAGATTTGCAAAAACAAAAGTCTTGGAATGGAGAAAATGGGTGGGCATAGAGCTTGCTTTTGCTTCCTTCTGTCTCTTTATGTACGTGAATAGTGTTTCCTGTATCTAAAGGAACTGTCTGCATTTATGTGTTAAGTGGAACACATGAGTGTTGTGAAGAGGAAAGCATGCTTATAGGAATAGTCATACTAGGCATCTCTGAAGAGTATTTAACCTATGACCAAGCCATTGTCTGAATAGTATTTTGCTTCAGAAGAATCAGTATACCAGCTTTCTTGATTGCGGGTAAAATATTTCATAGATGTGAGGGTTTGTAGAGACTGGAGTTACGCCAGGAAGCTTGCAGTGCTAGATATATAAGATTTGCTAAGCTTTGTAGCCCTGGTGAGGAATCATGTATCTTCTTTCTTTTCAGTAAAGAGAAGACAGGTGAAACTAAACTTGATTTTTATGTGATTAAAATAATTTAGGTGCTGTATACTTTTAAAATTGTGTAACAGAGCCTTGATGAAAGAGTTTACAGAACAGAGAAATGTTTATTTACGTTAAGCATTCTCACCAATTCTCTTGGTTATTTCTGTAGGACAAAAACAAGCTTATGGATGCTCTGAAACATGCTTCTAATATGCTTGGTGAACTCCGGACTTCTATGTTATCACCAAAGAGCTACTATGAACTTTGTATCTTTTGAATGTTGAAGACTGAACATTTTGATCATACTTTTTTCTTGCTGAGGCCATATTTTGTTTGTTCCTTATTAAGTTTTTCTGAAGTTATGTTATTCTTCATTGCCTTAACAAAATAGTACTCCTCTCCATGTAGATTTGCTAAGTGAGAAAAAGAAAAACTTAGTATCAGAAACCCTTCTTCTTTGGTTAAACTTCTTAAAGTGGGTTGTTGTTATATCTCAATTTTCAGATCTTTCATGAAGGGTATTGAAGGTGTAAGGCAGTTGGTTCTTTAATGCTTAGATTTTGTCATGCAGGACTCTGAAATGGAAAGGAATACAATGATTTCCCATCTCAAAACCCTTTAGTAGTCTGACAAGCAATCTTATTTTTATTATTTTGCTTCGCCACACATCTTTTAAAACCCTTATTTTAAGGTAAGGAAAGTCTGACTGAAATTCTGTCTTCACTTAAACATGCTGTCTTACAGGAATAACATTTGAGAAATTTGCCAGTAATTTAATCACTCTGGCAAGTTGCAGGTATTGCTTAGGTTGGCTTAGCTTTGAATCCTTAATGATAGTTAACAGATATGGCTATTTCTGATGAACTGCACTACCTGGAAGTCTACCTGACAGATGAGTTTGCTAAAGGAAGAAAAGTGGCAGATCTCTATGAACTTGTACAGTATGCTGGAAACATTATCCCCAGGCTGTAAGTTTTTAAGACTCTGAGGGCTTTTATATCTGCATTTCCTGCTTTATATTATATCCTTTAAAATCAGCAGCTTTTTAAAATCAGCAGCTTTTTAAAACCAATTTTCAGGTTATTTAATTTAACAAATAGATATATTTTGATGATTTTTTTAAGGTTTTAGAGTATAATTAATTTTACTTTTTATATAGATTATTGAGAAATTTTGGAAATAGAAAAAAATGAAGATATTTAATTTAAAAAACTTTTATTGAAGTATAGTCAGTTTACAATATTGTGTCAATTTCTGGTGTACAGCACAATGCTTCAGTCATACATGAACATACGCATATTTATTTTCATATTCTTTTTCGCCATAAGTCACTAAAAGATATTGAATATAGTTCCCTGTGCCATACAGTATAAACTTGTTTATCTATTTTATATATACCTGTCAGTATCTGCCAATGTTGAACTCCCAGTTTATCCCTTCCCACCTCCTTCCCCCCTGGTAACCTTAAGTTTGTTTTCTATGTCTGTGGGTCTGTTTCTACTTTGTAAATAAGTTTGTTTGTCTTTTTTTCTCTTTCTGGCTTAATTTCTTAACTGCTAGAAAAATTAATGTCATGACAGTTATAAGAGACCTAATATATTTAAAGGTGATGATGATATATATCATCATACATGTATAAATAAATTGGGGGGGTCCATAAACAGTTATATTTTCAATCAGGTGATATTTTCTTCATTGTATGGTAGAAAACCTGGTCCCTGTCTTGTCTGTTTAATGTTTGTGTACAGTATGTTTGGACATAGTCAGATTCTTGACTTGAATATTTTATTTCTAATCAACTGTTTCCTCACAATTCTCCTAGTTATCTGTTGATCACAGTTGGAGTTGTGTATGTCAAGTCATTTCCTCAGTCCAGGAAAGATATTTTGAAAGATTTGGTGGAAATGTGCCGTGGTGTGCAGCATCCCTTGAGAGGTCTGTTTCTTCGAAATTATCTTCTTCAGTGTACCAGAAACATCTTACCTGATGAAGGAGAGCCAACAGAGTAAGTGCTTTTCTTCCTTGATATAGTTGTAGTTTTTTGTTGTTGTTGCAAAATATATAAAATGTATATAGAAGAAAATAAGTACCAGTAATTCTCCTACCCAGAGTGAGTCACTGGTACCATTTCATGTATAGATTTCCTTTGTGACATAGAACTCAGTATATGTGGGGTGATACAAAATATACTCTTATGAAAATTATGTCTGTGGAATATTAGACCCTACTTTTTTCACTTAACATAATTGAAAGCATTTTTCCATTCCATTAAACATTCTTTGAAAATGTGACTTTTTAAGTGTTTAAGTGAGTTAACATTTTGAAAATTGTATTTGTGAGAAAACAATGAAGTATGCTTAACTTTTTCCATGAGCTTGCCAATTTTCATATTGTTCTTGAATATCTGTCAGCTTTTATAATTTATCAACTTCTGGTTACCCTAGAGTATAAGTGATTTTAATGATCTGTGCACATAAATTAAATATTAACTCCAAAACAGAAAAAAATAAAAGCCATTCAGAGAGATTCCTGTCTCTTATGTGACCAGCTTTCCAACATCCAAGTCCATTGTGCTTTTATCCCACAAAAATGACAGATGGTCAGCCTGCTGTGGTCTTCACCCAGCTGGGTGAATTATTCATGTGACAGATTCCCTAGACTGAGGAACCTAATTCCATTTTTACAGTTCATTTGCTCATTTATTTCTAAGATTTATAATTTAGTGGGTTTTATTCTATCTGCATCATTTCCTTTTTAAAAGCTGTAATAAAAGTTTTACCATGCATGTGACAAAAAATTTATACAGTGTAGAGAAGATAGTGAGGTTATTTGGTTTATTATGATTTGACTCTCAGTTTTGCACGTTTAATTAGACAATCAGTAAAAACTTTTGAAAACAACTAAGTTCCCCATCTTAGGAGATGTAAAAATAAGCAGGAAATACTTGGTCTCTTCCTTCACAAAGCTCACATTCCAATTAAAAACATACATAATTCAACAATAAAATGATGAGTTAACAGTACATTATAAGTCAGATTTTTTTAGGCTTTATGAATTAATGGTGTGCAACTCCAGGAATAAGTCTAGTTGGCCCAGTGAAGGGAGTGGGGGAAAGTGTTTTGTCTCTTTAAACTTGAACTGTATCCTTCTCCCTAGCACTTTTTTCTCTTGAGTCTGTTCCCCTTGAAATTGAGCACTAAGCCAGTGAAGCTGAAAGTGTCTTTCCTAAGCATTGGTGTATTGAAGAGATAAGAAGGAAATGCACAAAGGAGAGGACTAGTAGTACGTTGTTCCTATAATTTAAATGCTGTATTTAAAGACTTTTTTCCAACTGTTTCTTTTCAGTGAAGAAACAACTGGTGACATCAGTGATTCCATGGATTTTGTACTGCTCAACTTTGCAGAAATGAACAAGCTCTGGGTTCGAATGCAGCATCAGGGGCACAGCCGAGACAGAGAAAAAAGAGAACGGGAAAGACAAGAACTGAGAATTTTAGTGGGAACAAATTTGGTGCGCCTCAGCCAGTTGGAAGGTGTAAATGTGGAACGTTACAAACAGGTTTATATCTTTTTACTTGTCATCCTTTCTTATGTCATGAGATATAAATTGAAGTCTGATTTTTATAAATGAAATATTTGTGTTAAGTAATATTGCATTGAAAACCAATGACAATCAAAGAAGACTTAAATAAACCAAAAGATATATTTTGAGTTTGTGTTTGTGGATTGGTAGCCTCATTATCAAGATACCAATTTTCCTTATATTGAGATTTAGTATATTTTACTATAGATTTACCCTAAAGCTACACTAAGATAATGTGGTATTGGTGAAAGGAATAATAACCAGTGGAGAATAAATCAGGAATTAGTAAACTTTTTTGTAAAGGACAGTATAATAAATATTTTTTGGTCTTACAAGCCATCTAGTCTGCAGCTACTAAACTCTGCTGATATAGTGCAGAAGCAGCCACAGACAGTATGGAAACCATTTATAAAAAGAGACATTAAACTAGATTTGATGACCCCTGAAATAGCCCAGAATAGACCCACAGTTATATAATCAATTATTTTTGATAAAGGTGCAAAGGCAACCTTTCTCAACAAGTGGTTGTGGGACAATTGGACACCTATGCGCAGTCAAAGCCCCTGAACTGTGACCTATCACCGTACTCTAGAGAAACTCAAAAAACGGGATCAAAGTCATAAATGTGAAAATTACAACTATGAAACTTTTAGAAGAAAACACAAAGGGAATGTTTATAATCTTGGATAAGACAAAGCTTTCCTGGGACACAAAAAGCACAAACCATCACAAAGAGAAAAAAAATTGGTGAAACGGACTTCATCACAAATGACATTTATGAAATAGAAACCCAGAAATTTTTATTTAAAAATTCTTCTATAACAACTTAAAGTTTAATCTAGAAATGAAGTATGGGTCAGAAAAATCTAAAATACGATTTTTAAATTAATAGTTCAAATGTGTTATTAGAGGAGTGTCTTTGGATTTTGAAAGTAATCTTTCACTCTTAAATTTTCTTTCTCTTTTAGATTGTTTTGACTGGTATATTGGAGCAAGTTGTGAATTGCAGGGATGCTTTGGCTCAAGAATATCTCATGGAGTGTATTATTCAGGTAGGGGAGAGCATTTCATTATTTTAAAGAACTCATTTTATAGTTCATTAATTTTTATTGTTTTGGAAAAAATCCTGATAGACCAGAAAGTAAGCTTTCCTGAATAAATTCCTTTCTCCTGTTACTGTAATAACTTGGTCTTTGTATCGATGTATTTTTCCCCCCAAAATGCAGGAAGGAGTAACCTCCAAGTTTTCTAGGTATCATTAGTTTTATTTTAATTGTAGGTATATTTTGGTTGGTGGAATATTTCTTTCTGGGCTTCTGTTTAGAGAGGCTTTAAAGTGATGTATTTGAATTTAGTTGTGTAAGATTAAAGTGATTTTTTCCCACAAATATGAACTTTAAATACTAAGTCCAAAATATAATGTGAAATGCTTTTATTTATGTCAATTGATGATCATTTGATTTTCAGGTTTTCCCTGATGAATTCCACCTTCAAACTTTGAATCCTTTTCTTCGGGCCTGTGCTGAATTACACCAAAATGTAAATGTGAAAAACATAATCATTGCTTTAATTGATAGGTAAGAACGTTCACCACTGGAGGGCATATGTTCTGACTTGCGAATAATGAATTTAAAACATTTTCATGAATTTTTTTTTTCTGTTACATCTTTATTATATTAACCATTTTGATGTAATTACACCATTTAATTCTGTAAGTATGAGTATCTACTAAGTGCTTGTCTAGCTTAGGCATGAAAAAAGTTTAGCTTTTCATTGTGCAGGAGGCTTTGAGATTATATTTTTAATCTGTGCATTTAATTGACATATAGACATTATACAGACCCAACATTTAAATTTTATAAATCCAAAAATATCACCAAAGAACAAAACTTGTTTTTACCATGGTGGAAGTTATCTTTCAATGGGAATCAGTTTGATTTGGAATCTTTATCAAGTAGCCATGAATACAGATGATTAAGAATGTTCAAGTAATCACTCTGTCATCACATTTTTTTAAAGAAAAATTTTCAAGTATTAAAAATGTTAGTAAATCCCCTTTAGGTTTATGTTTTACTTCTTTAGCCCTTGTCTTGGTTAGTAGTAAGTGTCTTGCTTGTGAACATACACATCATTGACATTATGAAACCAGAAACCCAAGTGAGGATTTCTTTCTGCAAATACTTTTCATTATATTTTAAACATCTAAGTCATTAGTTTTAAAGTCTGAGAATTTATTTATCAGAGTTTTCCAAATTATCAGCTCAGTCCTGGGCATTAAGAGTTATTAGTTAATTGGGCTGCCCCTAATAGAAGCTAATAACTAGGTTTTCCTGTGTTGGGTGTAACATCACTTAACCATTTCTATCAGTAGTGATTCTTCTATGCGTAACAGGATGTGGATCCGGTTGTAATTGTGATGAACAGTGATAATAGAACAGACATTATTTTGAATAGTTTAAGATGTGGGAAATAGAATAGTTAGGATTTTTTGTGTTTTAAACTTTACAGTAGTAAAAATGCAGTGTCTTAAAATAATAGCCTATGTACTTTTTTATTTTTTAAAGATTAACTTTGTAACCATGACTGTTGAATACATTTGTCACTTTCAATGCATTTCTATCCATATCTACATAATTAAGCTTCAAAGAATTTGGCAAAATTGGCCTGTTGAAAATCTGTGTTTAGTATGAAGTAAGAATACAGGGAAATAAGGCATCGTTGGTAAAACTGGTTAACAATGAATTGAGGGAATGATCATTTTTTAAAACCTTTTTTCACTGTAAATTTAGGTTTTTTAAAGAAAAGTAATAGCTTTTTCGAGATAATGATTCATATAACACAAAGCTAACCCTTTTAAAGTGTACAATTCAGTGAAAATTTTATTTTACTGTTCAGAAAATACAGAAAAGCATAAAGAATAGAATGTCATCCATGATCCCACTACCCAGATCCCTGTATCTTTTTAAATGTTTTCTTTTTTAGATTAGCTTTATTTGCTCACCGTGAAGATGGACCTGGAATCCCAGCAGATATTAAACTTTTTGACATATTTTCACAGCAGGTGGCTACAGTCATACAGGTTTGAATGGCTTTTCTCCTAAGTTTTCAAAACTTTGAAACTTCTCAGCTGGTAGATCCTTGTGTAATTGTTTAACATAAATTCCATGGTTTTCTAAACATTCCAGTCTAGACAAGACATGCCTTCGGAGGATGTTGTATCTTTACAAGTCTCTCTCATCAATCTCGCTATGAAGTGTTATCCTGATCGTGTGGACTATGTTGATAAAGTTCTAGAAACGACAGTGGAGATATTTAACAAGCTCAACCTTGAACAGTAAGTCACACACTTTTGTAAAATCCCTTATAAAGCACCTTTTTTTGTCGCAGATTTGTTTTTCTTTCTCAGTTCGTTTTGAAATGTTATTAGCATTCATCTTGTTTTAAGCATTCATTAGGTCAACATGCTTGGCACTAATTGGGGCCGAAACTGGCAGCCAGTTACTTGGTTGTATACGTCGATCAAGTAGTGGCACTCACGGACCATAGTCGGCTTCCGTGACCGGTGTCCCGATACAGACCCCTTTGCATATGTAGATGAGTCCGTTTTTAAACTGTTGAGGAAACTGTTTTTGTCCAGCAGTATTTCCATAAGAAGTGGTTTTCTACAGATAAGTAAGTTGTGAAAAATTAAGGAGGCATGCATGTATTTAAGGTGTGGAAATTAAATTGGTTTAAATTTTTTTTTTCTGTTTTGAGCTTTGATTTTCATTCCATCAAGGAGAGTGTTATATTCTGTTGTCTACTCGGATCTTCCTCAGCTGTGCTGCCTGTGGCGCCCTCTCGTGGCCACCGTGGGCATTTCTGATCCCGTTATCTTTTCCCCGCCGGCCCCTTCTACCCCTTCCTCCATTGCTCTGAACATGCCAGCAGGCCAGGCTCCTCCTCGCCCTGTAGTATTCATTTCACCTCACACAGTCTTTCTCCTTTCCATCTCTCTTCCAGTGTTTTAGTTGCATCCAGAAGATTTCTTCTTTTTCTTTTACCTCTTTTTACTTCCCTTTTTTTTTTGTCACTCCTTTTTTGTGAACTGAAAACATTGCAGATTCTTGAATAATAAGTGACGTAGATCGATTTTCCCTTGTTAACTGAGTTTTAAAGTAAAATTAGACAAAATAAGGAACTAGAAAATCCCTGCTTCTAAAGGTATTATAAATGGTTGGGTATTCCTCAGTCGCCACAGAATGTTCCTGATATCATCCTGCTTTTCCTTAGCCACCAACATCTGATGCAGAAGAAGTAATTTATGCGTTTTTCTATTTTTCTGAATCGCTAGTTTTGCATGGCTTTTTCTTCCTACTTATTTTGAATATACAGTACTCATTGGCTGCCCTAGGAACCTAGCTACCACTTAAAATACTTTCTTTAGAAATGCCGAATTCTAGACAGTCATTTTAACTTGAGCTATATAACCTGCTTATGAATTGGAGACTAGCATATCATATCAATAGGACATGAATAGATGAATAAATATTTGTATTTAGATAGATATCTGTAATCTCTCAGAAGGTCATTGGGGCATTTTGGAGTGGTGTGATTCACTTGACCCATTTCCTTTAATGTATAAATGAAAAGTTGCACATTTTCGTGAATCATGTCTGTATATATAGAATGTTAATTTTATTCATTAAAGGGCTACTGTTTTTCTTTTTGCAGTATTGCTACCAGTAGTGCAGTTTCAAAGGAGCTCACCAGACTTTTGAAGATACCTGTTGACACTTACAACAATATTTTAACAGTCTTGAAATTAAAACATTTTCACCCACTCTTTGAGTACTTTGACTATGAGTCCAGAAAAAGCATGAGTTGTTATGTGCTTAGTAATGTTCTGGATTATAATACAGAAATTGTCTCTCAAGACCAGGTAAGAGAATACCAACATGCTATATTAGAAAAACAGAAACAGTGTAGTTATGGTTGTAGACCTTGAGACAGACACATGAGATGGGATGGGAGGGTAGTTTACTACTAAAAAGAAGTTACTAGTGGCTTATTCATTAGATAAATGAGAAAATTGGAGATGCATAAAGAAGATATAAAGTAACTATAATCCCACCAGAAAGAGAATAACATTTGGTTGATTAACATTTGGTGCATCTCTTTCTAGACTTGTATCTATACGTGTGCCAACATGCATATACTTTGTTACAGAAAAAGGAATTATGTTGTTGATACTGTGTTGTAACTTTATACAACTAGAAACACTTCTGGCAGTGGCATTATGTGCTGATGGTTTCACCCCAGTGGGTCTCTCTCTCTCCCATGCTACAGGTGGATTCCATAATGAATTTGGTGTCCACGTTGATTCAGGATCAGCCAGATCAACCTGTAGAAGACCCTGATCCAGAGGACTTTGCTGATGAGCAGAGCCTTGTGGGCAGATTCATTCATCTTCTACGGTCTGAGGACCCTGATCAGCAGTACCTGGTATGAGATAACTCTTACTATACCCCTCCAGCAACTTCTAGTGAAATCTCATGTAGATGTGTCTCAGTCTAATGTGGCTTGTGGTACTAGAAGATTTTGAAGGAATTGCAACTGCATGAGAGATTAAGTGGACTTTTACTTTATATGTGAATGCATGATTGTAAACTTCTGGAGCTTATGAGGAACAAGTTGGTTGCTGTACTTTCTTTTGAAAACTTCTTAAGAATTGTAGGAAAGCCTATCTTCCTCTGGTTGGGTGTCCAATAATCATTCCATGTTCATTTTCCTTTTGAACTGTGTGTTTTGCTTTTAAAATTGTTCAGTTCTTTATCACAATAAACTTTTAAAGCATAAGCAACAATCCCTATATTCAATTATATTTATGTTTCCAAGGTTTACAAATAGAAGTTATATATGTTTTCCACATTAAAAATACGTAAAGACTTTAAAATTAAAATTGCCTTTATCTTAACTCCTTTTTCCTGGCAGAGAACAGTCAGATGAGATTGTCCCTTTCTTTATCTTCAGTCCTCAATGAGTCCTTGTGAAATGAATAAAACCTGCTGCCCGAGTAGGAGTATTGGTGACTGATACTGGGTGATTTATTTTAGTGGAAGGTAGCACAGATGACTGCCTAATTATGGTTTGGGCAAAGTAGTCTAACCGTTGTTGGATGTGTGAGGCGAAGTGTTAGACTGCTGTAATGAAGAACATTTGAGGATGAGTCCCAACTCTCTTCTTGTGTTGACTTGTCATAGTTGACACTCTCGTTCTCCTTCATAACCATGGTGGGTAAGAAGCTGTTTTCTGTTGGTAGTGGGGTAGTCTTTGACCTGGTTTACTGATGAACATTCTGTGTACTACGTGTGATCTGTACGTAGGAGCTGGCCCGATTGTTCACGCCTTAACTGATTCCCTTACGTTTCTGTGTCCCATACACACATGCCTACGTGTGTATTCATTTTTTGTTGCATACCATATGTGGTAGTTAGGAAGTATGCATTCCACCTGTGGTTATGTCCATGTACGGAGACATCTTGAAAGTGAGGATCATCAGCTCTGACTTCCCCAAGGGGAAATGCGTTCTCTTCCTATCCGTTTACCATTATCAGAGAAAATCACAAAACCTGAATATGTCGTGTGTTGTGTCACACATGTTAAAAAGTATTTCATGAATTCTTGTGGTTTTTCTGAAATAACCAGCCATTTGTTTCTCAATGGCTCTTTTAAAGTATATTGTCATACCCCTCGACTTAAATGGTCTTAATATTTTTCTGAAGCAGGAAGTATGATATACCAGCAACATACATATTTTTTGTTAATAATAGCCAGTGTTTTCTGAGCACGTGCCTTGTGTTGGTACTGGTAACGCTTCACATGTATTATTTAATTTTCCCAACAACCCTAAGAGAAATGTACTACCCATTTTTCAAACGTAACTTGTAGCTAAGAAAAAGTGGAGAGTAATTTTCCCAGAGTCACATAAGTAGTAAGTGTTAGAATCTAGTTTTAAAAGTGTCTGTCTTCACAGCCTGTGCTGTTTCTCAACAAGTATACTTTGTACATGTGTACATGAAAATATATTTAAATCTGTATCTGCCCCGACTAGCTGTGTAACCTTGGGCAGGTTTATACAACCTCTCAGAACCTCAGGCTTCCCCTCTGGGAAATGGGGTTAGTATCTGTCTCTAGGATGATTGTGATGACTCGGCAGGGTAAGAAATTTAAGAGTGTACCATAAAGCCTGGTACACGGTTTGTATTAAAATGGTAGCAACGATAATTAAAACCCTCATTTAACTTTATAAATAATTAATTGTGGGTTCTGTATTTATAGAAAAGATTAATGGGTTTTGTTTGTTTTGGTCAGATTTTAAATACAGCACGAAAACATTTTGGAGCTGGTGGAAATCAACGGATTCGCTTCACACTGCCACCTTTGGTATTTGCAGCTTACCAGCTGGCTTTTCGCTACAAAGAGAATTCTAAAGTGGTGGGTTTACTTTTAAGTATGTCACTACTTTTTTCCTCTGTGTGTGTGTGTGTGTGTTTTAGTTTATTATTATAGAAACTATAATCATCCTGTTTTAAATATTCCTAATAGTGATGTTGGTAGATGACATACTAGTTTATGGGTTACATAAAAACACTTAGAAATATTGAAACAGTTTAAATTTATTTATTAAACTTACCAGAAGTTCTTCCTGCATTTAAAGATCACTTGTAAGACATTGATAAGTTTATTTTAAAATTAGCTCAAAATGCTTTAGTTTTTCAAGAATGATTTGATTTTCTTGGAGTCTTTATAATGTACCAAATTCTAAAGTGATGCAGTAATCTCTTGCAGAAGTTGCAATCCATAACCAATGAGGTCTAACTCAAGTTAGCTTTGCCTAATGAAAGCGCCCAGCATTGCATGTCACTGCTCTCTAAAGGCCTGCAATTGATAATGTTATGACCTGTATACATTTTAAACATTTTTTTATAAACAGAATTATGGTTTGTGTCTTTAGTATACTTTTGTAGAAAAATACCCCAATCTAATGTACCTGAAACTTGGACAGTCAGGTTTATATTAAGGAACAAACCTCAGTAAACTTAATTGTCTAATGGTGGGGAAACAAGATTTATTCATTAGACCTACCAGCACGGTAGCATACTTTTGGCCATTTTTTATTCAGCCAGCCTCCTATTTGGTTCCTTTTTTTCCCGGCATTTTATGGATAGATACTTGTGAATGTAACAATAAAAACAGCAACTAGCATTTACTTACTATATGCTGTACACTGTGTCAGGAGCTGTGTACTTGGTTGATTGCATTTAGTCCTTGTAACAAGTCTGTGACTGTTATCCTCTTAAAAATGAACCAATTTTTTTAACAAGAAACTTGGATGATCAAATATGATTAAAATATTTAACCTCATTAGTAATTACAGCAGTGAGCCTTTTTAGAAATCAAACTGCTATAAGAAAAAAGAAAAAGTAAGGAATGAGGTTCAGCAGTGGCAATGGTGGGATGAGAATTCCTTCTCATCTAGTCATGGTGGGAATGTGGATTACTGAAGTCTTTCTAGAAAACTCTGGCAGTGTGTAACTAGAGCCTTAATAGCCCTAATAGTTCCACTTCTAAGAATTTGTGCTACGGGAAAAATTAGGGATTCAGTAAAGCTCTGTGTTTATAGACCATTCGTTGTGGTATTACAGTTATTTCCAAAAGGAAGTAGTTAAGCAAATTATGCTACATCCAGTTTGTGGGATATTTTCTAGGGATTAAAATGCTTTCAGATAACTTTAGTATCATGAGGAAAATTATGACAAGTGAAAGAAAAGAAGTCGGATACAAATTACATGCAGCATGAGTCCAATTTAACTCTTTTCAGTGAGTACTTTAAAGTAGAAGACGAAACCATGCACAAAGATCCCAGTTATATTGTATTTGCATAGAAAAAAGAAAGGGAAACATTAACATCAGAATATTACCAGTGGTTACCGTTGGGTGGTAGATTTAGGGATGATTTTACTTTTTAAAATTCTTTTATGTATTTTCCTAATTTTGTCCAATTTGGGAATATGTTGTTTTTCCGATGAGAAAAAACAAATAGCAAATGTATAGAAATTTTAAGGCAAGTAACCTCAGATGGATGACAAGACATCCTGCATGGTTTACTTGCGTGCTCCATAAACGAGAGAAGTTAGTAGGGCAACTGTGAACTTTATCACTTTTCTTTTTTGTTCTATAAAAGTTTTATAGAAAATGGGTATTCTTAAGCAAATTAATTTGAACTTTAGGTAATTTAAAGTATTTTTTCTTGTTTTAGGATGACAAATGGGAAAAGAAGTGCCAGAAGATTTTTTCATTTGCTCACCAGACTATCAGTGCTTTGATCAAAGCAGAGCTGGCAGAATTACCCTTAAGACTTTTTCTTCAGGGAGCTCTAGCTGCTGGAGAAATTGGTTTTGAAAATCATGAAACAGTAGCATATGAATTTATGTCCCAGGTGATGATCTGGTCTCTTTCTGGGTTGTTTAATCTCTTGCTATGTTCAGTTACCTTTCTCTAGTTAATGGCAGTGGTGCACATGGATTTACTCTTCACTGAATTTGTGAATTCCCATCTTGATGAGAAATACTATGCTTCTTAATACTATAGTTTTATTGACTGGTTTGGAGCAGGAAAATTGTTCAGTTACTGAGCACTAATGAGATTTAAGATTTTCAAGTGGGTCATGGTTAAACTGTTTCATGGGAAAATTTTTCCTTTGTTAATTCTGTTTGGGGACCCTGGATTAAAAAAAAGAACAAATTTCTTTGTTGCAGTTTATCAGCATCTTTGTCTTGTGTCTCTCTAAGAAGAGGGTGCTGCATATTCTGATCTGAACCATATTCTAATCTGAACATCTCACAGGATGGGGGTTTGGTGGGAAATATTTTGAAAAATGCTGTAGTAGATGGTTGGCTCCTAAAGGTCACTTCTGCTTTGTGTGTGCCAGGCATTTTCTTTGTATGAAGATGAAATCAGTGATTCCAAAGCACAGCTGGCTGCCATCACCTTGATCATTGGTACTTTTGAGAGGATGAAGTGCTTCAGTGAAGAGAATCATGAACCCTTGAGGACTCAGTGTGCTCTTGCTGCATCCAAACTTCTGAAAAAACCTGATCAGGGCCGAGCTGTGAGCACCTGTGCACATCTCTTCTGGTCTGGCAGAAACACAGACAAAAATGGGGAGGAGGTAAGGTGGCAGGGCATTCCTGACCAACTTTTACAGGAGAGGGGATCATTAATAGGGAACAGCTGCTGTGGCCTTGGGCCTTGGAGGTGAAACATGTGGCGTGCTTGGAAACCTGACAAAGAAAACTGCTTTGCTTTGTTAAAAGAAATGAAATGGACAGTAATGTATAGAAATTTACATCCTGTGGTGAAGCCTCCACTTTGAGGATGTTATAACATGGCAAGTTGATACACTACCTTTAAAAAAAATACATAACATAAATATAAAACATATAACATAAATATATGAAACAAATAATATATTTGTTTTAAAATGTAGCTATGTACTTAAAAAATGAAGTGGATTTAAATTTGTTGTGTCCCTTTAAAATATGAGAGCCACTGTAGTGTGTTTATTTCTTTGTGTGAAATGGAACATTTGTGATTCATTAGTCTCTTTAACATTCTCCCCTCCCCCGTTTTTTTTTTTTTTTTCCTAGCTTCATGGAGGCAAGAGGGTAATGGAATGCCTAAAGAAAGCTCTAAAAATAGCAAATCAGTGCATGGATCCCTCTCTACAAGTGCAACTTTTTATAGAAATTCTGAACAGATACATCTATTTTTACGAAAAGGAGAATGATGCAGTAAGTGAACTAAAAACTGTTGTTAGTGAACTAATGTTTTCCCTTCCTGCTCTTAGCTTTGACAGAAGCTCATCATCCTGATACTTTCTTTTTTGTTCACAAGGGTCAGAGTTTGGAGAATCCACCTAGTGGTCTCATTCGTTCTCCAAAATCCTTCTCTATATAGATGGACATGTCTAACAGAATTTATTATGTGCAGGAAAATTCTTATCTCTTTTGCTTATGAATATTTTATAAAAATAGTTGCTGTTTAAAAAATACAAAATAATTTACAAATGCTTAAATAGTAGGCTGATTTGTCATCACATACAAGTTTAGAGTAATTCCTAAATAAATGATCAAGATTTATAGGTTAAGGGGGGAGGGTATACCTCAGCGGTAGAGTGTGTGCTTAGCATGCATGAGGTCCTGGGTTTAATTCCCAATACTTACATAATAAACAAATAAACAAACTGAATTACCTCCCCCCACATAAACAAAAACAGATAAACAAAAGAAGACTTATAGGTTAAATAAAATTTTGCTTTTGTTCTTTTACTGGTTCATGATGTTCTGTATTTTTCAGTAAGTTTCTTTTTGGTTGTTTTTTTGTGTTTTTGTTTCTGCTTTTGTTTTGGATGAATAGCCAATGGTTGTTGCTCAAACCAGGAATCATATTCTCATCTTTTTTTCCATAATCACTCTGGTAATTGATGAGAATAACACAGGCTTCTCAAAACATTTTTATTAAATTGCGTTATTTTTAATTTTTTGTGGTACATGCTTGATTGTGAAATTGTATATATTCTTTTGTAGGTAACGATTCAGGTTTTGAACCAGCTTATCCAAAAGATTCGAGAAGACCTCCCAAACCTTGAGTCCAGTGAAGAAACAGAGCAAATTAACAAACATTTCCATAACACACTGGAGCATTTGCGCTTGAGGCGGGAATCACCAGAATCTGAAGGGCCAATTTATGAGGGTCTCATCCTTTAAAAAGGAAGCAGGCTCACCATAGTCCTTTCCATGTACATCCAGTAAGGGTTTTATTATACTAGGTTTCCCTTCCATAGATTGTGCCTTTCAGAAATGCTGAGGTAGGTTTCCCGTTTCTTATCTGTGGTGTGTTTTACCCAGCACCTCCGGACACTCACCTTCAAGACCTTAATAAAGTTACTCACTTCATAAGTGTTCAGGTCTGTCTGATCACCCTAAGTAGCATGATTGATCTGCTATTTAAAATTCCTGTGAACTGTTTAAAAAACAAACAAAAAAAGCCAAAAAAAACCCAGTTATCTCTGTTACTAATGAAGCTCTCCTTCCTTTCTTTCCTGTTTTGTTTCATTGTTGAGTGTGTAATTTCCTTCATTACTTGGGAGTACTAACCCGAAAGTGTCTGTCTCTTTGTTCTGAGATTAATTTAGAGGAAAGGAATACTATATGTGAAATTCAGCTTCTCCTGAAATGCAAGATAAGGCCATGTGTAATATTTTCCCTAAAATTAGAGTATATTAATGCATGTTTGAGAATTTTAAAGCACCATGGTCAAAATCAGAAGCTATATTTTGCATATGTGGACTCAGCCATCCATTGAGAACTTATGTTATCCTCTGGACATATTTATCAAAGTAATTTTCTTCTAAATAGTATAAAATAGAAAATTTGTGATTTATATAATTTATGTATAACCTTCATTGTTGTAAATTTAGGGGGAAACGCATCATACACAATTATGATTTTTTTTTTCACCAGTGAAACAATAAAGTTGCTATTAACAACTTTGGACCTTTTTCCTTCCATACTATTTTGATTCCTAAAGGAACTAGTAGAATGCATATGGAGTTTAATAGACAGTCTCATGTTCACAGTACTCACTTGTTCAACTGTCACTAGTTGTTTTAAATGCTTGTTGAGAAGGTACAGTTCCCCCTTTCAGTCCTGTATACTCACTTGCTTTCCTAGGCCTGATGCCCCATGTAGTCTCACCCACCTGTATTATTTATCTATTATGTAACAAATTACCTCCAAACTCAGTGTCTTAAAACATTTACCTCACAGTTCTCTGGATCAGCGATTTGGGAGCAGCTTAGCTCTGGTTCAGGTCATCTCTTGAGCCCGCAATCAAGATTTTGGCTGGGGTTGCAGTCATATGAAGGTTTATGTGGGGCTGGCTTCCAAGCTCATTCACATGGCTGTTACCTGGAGGCCTCCATTCCTCTCCTTGCGGGCCTTTCCAGGGGCAGCTTGAGTGTCCTTACGACATAGCATCTGGCTTCCTTAGAGTGAGTGACCTGAGGGAGACCAAGGAGGAAGCTACAATGCCTTTTTTCAGAACTGACCTTGGATGGAAGCACTAAGCCTGGTGCAGGCCTGGTACTGAATGGCGTTAAATTCTAGTTCTCGGGGACTCGTACAGGAAGGTGATAGAAGTGGGTGGCCCATTTTCTCTCTGAAGTGCTCTCTGTGTTAGGACATTCCTGCCCTCCTTTTCCTGTCTCCACTTAGGAAATGAGCAATTCTTGTGGTCCCGGTGATTGTTTCTTTGCCTAGAAACACATGATTCTGGCTGTTTCTCTAGCCATGAGGTCGGGAGCCATCAGGTTAATGAACCACCTGTCCCTTAGGGGCCCTGACTAGGTTGCAGGCTGATATAACTGTATCAGTGTAGCTAAAGGAGGTGTCTGACTTGATCAGACATTGTAAAGTGTTTTAAAGGACAATGGTGAGGGGTCAAAGTACAGCCCGTGTGCCACTCCTGGAGCCACTGAGAGATGCACAGACCGTGGGGAATGAATGGACCATCATCGTCACTGAGAGGGGATTTATACTATGTCTAGATCTCAGAGGGCTCTTCCACTACATTTGCTCTCTCTCTCTTTCTCATTGGGAATCCAAGGAACGAAGTTCAAGTAGGATGCAGTTGAAAGGATTCCTCCAAAAATGTCTCTGATGATGGGACCACATACTATAAATGAAAGGTGCTAGGTGACAAGATCTGAGGAGGCCTTCCTGTTTGCCAGGGTGGGTCCCGTGGGGAGGCCCTGGGGACGGACAGCAGACACTGATTCAACTTACCAGTATCTACTCATTTGCTGCACACTTGAGTGACCTGCCCTAGTTTTGATTAAAGACATACGTTTCCTGGCTTGTGGTAATTCAAAATACGTGATTTGTAAGTGGCCTGGGATAGATCTCTTACTGCTGTTCCCTCTCCCACATCACCCTGCAGGGTACTAACAAAACTGGGTCCAAGCCTCCAAGACCTCGAGGTGGATTGTACAGTTTACCACTCCCTGCAGCATTTAGCCTTAGGTCAGAAGTGTCTTCTGATGTAGTAAAATCTTAGGCTGTGACTTAAATCCATTTTCCTTCTGCAGAGAGAGCTAAATGCAGAAACAGAGTGACTAGCTCCTGGCCATCAAGTATATAATCTCTTGCGTTAGAAAGGAGCACATTTGTCTGGTGTGTTTTCATAAATGTAATGTGAAATGTGTTTCCCATGTTTTGTAAACAAGTTCTATTTTTTCAAGACTTACTGTCTTTAATTATATACACAAAAGCAGTGGAATACTTGCTATTGGAAAACTCAAAAAGGTTGAGCCTTATCAAGAAATAAAACGGATTGATAGGATAGTATATGCAAATTTGGTAAAATTACATAAACTTGAGTCACAATGATTTTAAGCCTTACATTGGATACCTCCACAGGAAATGGGGGTCACAAGACCATTTTTGTCAATTATTTTTATCTTCCTACACATCCTCTGGACCAGTGATTTTCAAGCTTTATTAAACATACAAATCACATGGATGTCTTGTTAAAATCCTGGAATTCACCAAGTCTGGGGTGGAGCCTGAGAGTCTCCATTTCTAGTAAGCCCCCAGATAAACCTCCTATTGCTGGTCGAGGGACCACACTTTAACAAAGCCCTAGATGACAGTTCCATAGACAGCATTTTAACAATACTTGCAGTAACTTGTTTCACTTGTTTCTTAGATGGCTCTCAAGTTTCCTTGTGGCAAAGAAGGAGAAGGGGGTGACAGTGGCCTAGGGAAATGTTTGTGACTGTCTCCCTTTGTGGGGTATAATGGGCTTAGGCAACCTAGTACAGGAGGCATTTCTGTCACGTACATACCGAGACTGAGCAGAACCCTGTGGGACTCCCCAAGTACGGAGGCCCCTCCCTGTCCCCTGCCTCTTGTTTGTAGGAAGGCTGAAGTCTCTCAGGCCTCCCTGAGTCATAAAAGAGCAGGCTCAAGCAGTTAATGATTAGGACAATAGAGTCACAGAATCTCTCAGTGTCTGATGCACATTCCTGAGCTGTTTTACAGACACTAAAATTGTCACCAGAGGGAAAAACTTCATAGTGACCAGACTGCAGCCATGACATAAGCTGCTCCATCTTGAGCAGGCAGGACTGAATCTATGGCCAGCACAATTCCCAGGACTGGCTTTAAGACAACGGGATTAATACTCTTGCTAATAATCTGTATCTTTGTGGGCTTGAAAATAATTGTAGCTTGCTCTACCCGTATGTGTAAGTGGGCAATTAAAATTGTCAGCAAAGAGATGCTGCAGACCTGCGTCACCATCTTCTACTCTGAGAATTCAGCACCTTATATCAGCGTGAAGAACTTATGGAAGATGGACCTTTACCCATGATCCCAAAGCAATGGCATGATGTCTGACAGTAGGGATTTGTAAGCAGCTTTTTGTAAGAAAGAGCTCTTTACAGAAAAGAGCTCTCTACAGGAGGCCCTTTTTGTCTTGTCACTTTAGCAAAACTATGTTTTAACTAACCTGTGGCCCAAGCACACCTTTCATATCTTTTGATAACATAATACTTTGTCTAACCTATTGGTTCTTCCCTTAAATAAATAAAAAAAAAAAGAAAGAAAGAAAGAAAGAAAGAAAGAAAGAAAGAAAGAAAGAAAGAAAGAAAGAAGTGAAGACATAATTAATGAATGACTAAATCTTTTCCTCAGCTTCCCGTTCAGTAATCTCATGAACAAGCACGTGAATGAGACAGCATCTAAAGAAAGATCTCAAGCTGCTGACAAGCCTGCTGGCAGTGGGAGATGGGCTATGAATCTGATCCTCTATCTCAGTGATTAAACTGAGATCACTTCCCATTTTCCCTTTAAAAACTGTAATGGCCAAGTAGAATCTTCGAAGTCAGTTCTGGGACACAAGTTTGCCCTCTCCCCAGGTAGCCAGCTTCCTAATTAAAGCAACCTTTTCATTCCTACCAGCATTTGGGACCTAATTAAACTTAAAAGCTCTTGCACAGCAAAGAAAATCATAAGCAAAACAAAATGACAACCTATGGAATGGGAGAAAATATTTGCAAATGATGGGACTGACAAGGGCTTAATTTCCAGAATATATAAACAGCTCATGTAACTTAGGATCAAAAAAAAAAAAAAACCCAATCCAAAAATAAGCAAAAGACCTAAACAAGCAATTCTCCAAAGAAGAAATACAAATGGCCAACAGGCACATGAAAAAATGCTCAATATCGCTAATTATCAGAGAAATGCAAATCGAAACTACAATGAGGTATCACCTCACACCAGTCAGAATGGCCATCATTCAAAAATTCACAAATGATAAATGCTGGAGAGGCTATGGAGAAAAGGGAAACCTCCTACTCTGTTGGTGGGAATGTAGTTTGGAGTAGCCACTGTGGAAAACAGTATGGAAATTCCTTTAAAAGCTAAAAATAAAGTTACTATATGATACAGGATTCCACTCCTGGGCATGTATCTGGAGGAAACTCTAATTCAAAATGATACAATAGCCAAGACATGGAAACACCCTAAATGTCCATCGGCAGATGACTGCATAAAGAAGTTGTGCTTCCTAGGAAGCATAATTAACTGAGAACCTTAGCTGCTGTGCTCTGACATCCATCCTTGCATTGCTCTGAGGCCATGTCTTGCGTGGGCTGCTCCCAGCCAATGACCGTGCAATAGGCATACTAAGGCATTCCTGGGAGACATGGGACTCCTCTGGTGGCCAATTTTGGCTGAAGGACTCCCGACCACCTTGACAAAACTTAGTCTGCTCAGCAGTTAAGGATGCTCCTACCCATCCTTCCTTCCCTCTAGTCTTCATTTGGAGTCAGACTTGCATCATGTCTGATGGTTCTCCCAGCCTGAGTTCCCTCCCTGTTTTCGCTCATAAGGGTTTTTCCCTAATAAAATCCTAGCATGTTTAATCTCACCTTGGCATCTGCTTCTTGGAGAATCTGCTTTTGTTGAGAAGCCCTTCATCTTCCACCACCAGCTCGCCAGTTCCCAGGACCTGCTCCTTCCTCTCACCTCCTTAGGCCTGGCTGTGATTGCAACTGTTGCTAGTCCCTGGGTGGTGTTTCCCTTAGCCCAGCTAGCAACTTTTCAAGAAGTCCTGTTAAACTCTTTAAGTCACTGCTATAGACTGAATGTTTGTATCTCCCACAAATTCACGCGTTCTAATTCTCACTGTGATGGTATTGAAAGTGGGGCGTTTGGGAGGTGAGTAGTGAGCCCTCGTGGATGGGATTAGTGCCCTTACAAAAGACACCCTGGGGGGATGATCCCTTGTCTCTCCACCATTTGATGACACAGTGAAAATGCAGCTTTCTGTGAATCAGGGAGTAGCCTCTCACAATATATGGAATCTGCCAGGATCTTGTTCTTGGACTTTCCAGGCTCTAGAATTGTAAGAAATAAGTTTCTGTTGTCTACAAACCACCCAATCTATGGTATTCAGTTATAGCAGCCTGAATGGACTAAGACAGTTACCCTTTTTGAATGTTACCACTTTTTTCCTGCCAGAACTCTCACTGATACAGTCTTCCTGCCCAGAGAATAGCCTGTGCAACACCCTGATGTGAGGAAAGACTTGGTGTATGTGTGCAACTGAGGATGGTCGGTGTGGCTAAAATACAGAGAGCAAAGAGGTCAGGGGGAGAGAAGTCCGAGATGATTTGGATCTATATCCAAAAAGCATTATAAAAAACCTTTGAAGAATTTTAAAGAGGGAATAACATCACACTTGCATATTGAGAAGATGATCTGATTGTATTGTGAAGAATAGATTTGGGGTGAGCACAGAGTGGATGGAGGGATAGTAGTTAGAAAGCCATTGCAATGGTCCAGGTGAGAGATGGTAGTGGCTTGGACCAGGAAAACGGCAGTGACAATGGAGAGTAGGAGGTGGAGTTGGCAGTACTCAAAGGTGGATTGGATACTGGGGTTCAGGAAGAGGGAGATGAAAAGAATGACTCCTAGACTTTGGTTTCTACACTTGAATGGAAAGACATAGATGCCATTTGTTGAGATACTGAACACTGGAAAAGGATCAGCTTTCTGAGGGCAGGGTGAGGAGATCACGAGTTTGATCTTGGACATGCTCAATTTGGGGTACGTCGAGACTGCCAAGTAGAGAGACAAGTAAGCTGCTGAACCCAGATCTATGCAGTCAACAGAGGAGGGGCCTGGGGAGGAGACAGACATGCAGTGTCATTTACATTTGGTGTCATGCACAATGAGATTTCTTGGACAGAGAAGAAAACAGAGGAAACAATTTTAGGACCTTCATGACCTCAGATTTGGCAATGGATTCTTACATATGACAGCAAAAACATGAGCAACAGAAGAAAAAGTAAATTGGACTTCATCAAAATTAAAAGCATTTGTGCATCAACAAAGTGAAAAGACAACAGATTCTCCCTACAGAATGGGAGAAATTGTTTGGAAATCATTTATCTGTTAAGGATTAAATATAAAGAATATATAAAAACTCATACAACTCAACAACAAAAGACAAACAACCCAATTTAAGAATGGGCAAAGAACCTGAACAGATACATAAATGGCCAATGAGCTCATGCAAAGATGCTCAGCATCCTTAGTCATTAGGGAAATACAAATTAAGCCACAATGAGATACCACGTCACACCTACTAGGATGGCTATAATCCAAAACATAGAAAATGGTGTTGGTGAGGGAGTGGAGGACTTGAATTCAAGTCCAAGCACTGAAGCCCCAAACTGGGTGGGACCTGAAGACGGATCACTGAGATTCCTGGGACACCACCCGTCACCTCACCACTAACCAATCAGAGGGAGGTCACACGCCCTACAGATCTCCCCCCACCCCACATTTTGCCTATGAAGATTGTCCTGAGACTCATCAGAGAGTTTGGGTCTTTTGAACATAAGCTGTCCAGTCTCCTTTTTGACCCTTGCTATAGACCTTTCTCCCCTCCAAACTCTGACAATTTTGTTTGTTTGGCCTCGCTGTGCATTGGGCACACAAAATTAGGTTTAACAACTTATGGAAAGATTTCTGAGAGATATTAAATGAAAACATCAAGGTGCAAGTTATATACACATACATAGGAGCTTATCTCTGGGAGCATAAAAAAATAACAGCTCTTTGTACGGAAGTGAACTAGGTGAGTGCAGGATGCAGGGAGCAGAGGAAATTTTTTACTGAAAATGCACCACACTTTTAAAATTTGGAAGCTTGTAGTTTATTATTTATTCAAAAAATTAAACTACAACTAAAATAATAATACAACACAACACATTTACAGCACAGTGCCCCGTACATAGCATGTATTCCATATAGGGTAGCTTATTAGAATCCTCATTATTATGGAATGAGAAAGACCTTCTCCAATTTGGAGTCAGATATATAAATCAAAGGCAGTTATGACACGAGAATGTTCTTTGAGGTTTTTGCTCTTTTGAAAGAGCAATTGCGCATGTGCATTTGGACTTTGGCATTTGAGGTAGACATAATTTTTTTAATGCCTATTGTAGCCATCTAGAGTGGCATTTTGAGTGGCCTCTGCCCATCACAGCAAAATGAATGCCAATTGCCTGATTGAGGAAGAAGAAGAAAAGCAGCACAATACAGCATAAAAGTCAGAGCAAAGTGCAGTGGGAGTGAGAAGATTGCAATTTAATGGGGCTCAATTATTTGATTACAATAGACCTTTCAGTTGCCATAGAAACAAAACCACCTCTTCAAATAAGACACTGATGGGGCTAGGCACATCTTTAATAAAAAAAAAAAAACAGACTAAAATGACGCAGACAATGGAAACAAGTGTTCTCGAAATTGTTCTATCTGGATGAATAAATAAGGAAAGAACGAAGATAACAGGCAGGGCAAAACGCAGACACCTAATGTAGGATGACTGAAAGAGCCTCCAAACTGCAAGAGAAATATGATATTTGAATCTTGGGTTCTTTCTCGGTGACCAGATCCCAGGCGCTGGTTTCCTCTGGATTGTGGATGGGTGGGCCATCTTGGGGGTTGGGGTCAGGGCACCATCAAAACAGGAATCTGGATGACATGGTGGAAGAGAGAAAAAAGGAGGGAGGGAGGGAGAGAGAGAGATGCACAGACAGACCAAAAAACACCCAGCATGGTATTGGTACAAAAACAGACATAAAAATAGACATAGGGATCAATGGAACAGAATAGAGAGCCAGAAATAAACCCACAGACTTTGGATCAATCTTTGACAAAGGAGGCAAGAACATACAATGGAGTAAAGACAGTCTCTTCAGCAAGTGGTGTTGGGAAAGCTGGACAGCTGCATTTAAATCAATGAAGTTAGAACACTCCCTCACACTGTTAGAGCAGGCAGATAGCTAGATATGAGCAGAGAAAGGGAGACACAGACCAAATGGCAGGAATTGGGCAGAAAGGAGGGGCACAAGCCAAATGCAGGAAACTATACATCATGTAAGCACCAGGAGTACCGGAGCAGAGAAAGAAAAGCAGGAAACTTTGGCCTGATAAGTGGTCACAACTTTTAGGGGTGATAAGTGGCCTGGAGACCAACAAAGAAAGGTGAGAAAAGGCAGGAATTTCCAGTGTCCAAATGTAACCTTTTGCTCATTTTGCCCTCATTTCAATAAAATTAGCCTTGCAGATCAAAAGTACCCATCATGCACCGACACCATGACACTTCTGATCCAGACTAAATAAGGACAAAAATCCTTCCTCCCTTTGGGAGGGTGGAGTTGGGATGATAATCAGGGAATATGACCCCAAACCCTTCCCTCCCCAATGAATGTTCTGCCTATTCATTTTTACACCCTATGTAGCTAACTTGCCAAAGAAACATAGGGCAGCCACTCACCTGAGCCTGCCCGCTCTCCCCTTGAGAGTGTACTATCCATCTTTTAATAAATTCTCACTTTACTTTTTTTAACCACTATGTCTTGTTTCTGAATTCTTTCTAGGACGGGACAAGAACCTGGAACACTGGCTACATCCACCGGCAACAACACCATACACAAAAATAAACTCAAAATGGCTTAAAGACTTAAACATAAGATAAGACATTATAAACTATTAGAAGAAAATATAGGCAAAATACTACTGAACATAAATCTTAGCAATGTTCTCCTAGGGCAGTCTAATCAGGCAATTGAAATAAAAAAAAAATGGACCTAATTAAACTTATAAGCTTTTGCATAGCAAAGGAAACCATAAGCAAAATGAAATGATAACTTACAGGGTGAGAGAAAATATTTGCAAAAGATGAGTCTGACAAAGGCTTAATTTCCAGAATATATAAACAGCTCATGCAACTTAATAATAAAAGAAATAAACAACCCAATCCAAAAATGGGCAGAAGACCTAAACAAGCAATTCTCCCATGAAGACATACAAATGGCCATTTTTAAGTCCAACAGGCACATGAAAAATGCCCAATATTGCTAATTATCAGAGAAATGCAAATCAAAACTACAATGAGGTATCTCCTCACACCAGGCAGAATGGCCATCATTCAAAAGTCCACAAATAATAAATACTGGAGAGGGTGTGAAGAAAAGGGAATCTTCTTACACTGCTGGTGGGAATGAAAATGGGTGCAGCCACTATGGAGAACAGTATGGAGGTTCCTTAAAAAACTAAAAATAGAGTTACCATGTGATCCAGGAATCCCACTCCTGGGCATATATCCAGAAAAAACTAAAATTTGAAAAGATACATGCACTCCAGTGTTCATAACAGTGCTTTTTACAATAGCCAAGATATGGAAAGAATCTAAATGTCCATTGACAGATGAACAGATATAGAAAAATGTGGTATAAATATAGTGGAACACTACTCAGCCATAAAAAAGAAATGAAATAATGTCATTTGCAGCAACATGGATGGACCCAGTGATTATCATACTAAGTGAAGTCAGTCAGAGAAAGACAAATCATGTCATATCACTTACATGTGGAACCTAAAAAAAATGACAGAAATGCACTTACTCACAAAACAGAAAGAGACTCACAGACAGAAAACAAACTTACGGTTATAGGGTGGGGAAGGGGGAGGAAAGGATAAATTAGGAGTTTGGGATTGGCTGATACAAACGATCATGTACGGAATAGATAAACAACAAGGTCCTACTGTATAGCACAGGGAACTATATTCCCTATCGTATAGCACAGGGAACTATATAGCTTGTAGTAACCTGTAAGGAAAAAGAATATGAAAAAGAAAATGTGAATCACCATACTGTACACCAGAAACTAATACAAAATTATAAATAAAAAAATAAAAAAATTTTTTTAATGGGCAGAGGACTTGAATACTTACTTCTTTAAGAAGCATATAAAAATAGCCAAAAGCACATGGAAATCTCCTCAACAGCATTAGTCACCAGGGAAATGCAAATCCAAACCACAATGAGATATCACTTTATACTTATCAGAATGGCTACAGTAAAAAAGATAGACAATAACACAGGTTAGCAAGGACTGGGAGCAAATAAAATCCTGTCACACTGCTGGTAGGAACAGAAAATAGTGCAGTCACTTTGAAAACAGTCTGTCATCTCCTCAAATGGTTAAACACAGAGTTACAATATGATCTAGCAAGTCCACTCTTAGGTATACACTCAAGAGAAGTGAAAATATTAGTCTACACAAAAACTTGTACATGAATGTTCATAGCAGCATTATTCATAATAGCTAAAAAGTAGAAAACATTCAAATGTTTATCCGCAAAGCTTTCTCCACACAGCAGCCGGAATGCTCTTGCAAGAGCGTGAGCCAAATCACATCTTCCTCCTTGAAGCCCATCAATCACATCTCATCAACGTGTCGAATGAAATCTGAACTTTTCACAGAGGATGGCCCTGTTACTCCGGCAGCCTCATCTCTGGCCACTGCCCCTCTCACACTCTGTGCTGAAGCCTCAAGGACTTTTACCTGTTTCTGGAACACACCAAACTCTCCTGCCTTAGGGCTTCGGAGCTGGGGCACCCCTCTTCTTGGATCACCCCACTCTCCTTCCTAGATTCCCCCTTCTTCCTGAATCTCCCGCCACCTCCCACCTTCTGCGTCTGTCTTATCCTGAAGGTTTTAGCCCAACACCCTCTCCTCTGTGAGGTCTTCCCACAGCCTCCCCTACAAATAGGGCCTTGCCTCGGAGTCTCTCTCCTTGGAGGCATTAATTCCAGGTCTGACTACATTCAGTGGATATTCTCTGTTTACTGTGTGTCTCCCCTACCAGCTGGTGAGCTCCATGGGTAAGAGCTAGGTCTACTTGTTCTGTTTTAATCCCCAGAGCTTTGTGCAGGGCCCAGAGGCTCTAGAAGAGACTTGCTGAAAGGACTTCTCAGTGGTTTACCAAGTGCCAAAGATTTATTTTCTTTTGAAAGTTTAAGCTGCCCTCTAGTGGAAAATACAAGCCAAAATTCGGGCCTGGATTTTGTTCTTTGTTTCTGTTTTTATCCACAGGAGCCCCAGACTCTCTTTTCAGCGTGCTGGAGACCTGGCCTCTCTCCTCCCCCTGCAGCGGAGTGGACAGTGTGGACCACCTGCTCACCCTGGGTCCACGTGGGGCTCCTCACAGCTGCAGATGGAGGGACCGGCTTCCCCCAGTGGGACCCCTCCCAGGGTCTGGGGGTCCTCCCCACCCTGCTCTGATGTTTAGAGCTTGTGCTGTCTGTCCTGGTCCTTGTCTGCTCTCAGAAATCCATCCATATAGATGTGTGGGCACATTCTCCAGTGGGACACTGGGGCCTCGCTGGGCTTCTGTCCCCCAGGGGTCAAACCCCTGAGCTGCACACTTTAGAGAGTCCTAGGTGAGCTGGTGGGCGAGTTTGGGGGCAGAAATCCCCCCAAAAAGGCAGCACTTGCAGACCCTGACTTAGGTAATAATATGAATCTGTGATTCTGGGCAGGCGGTCTCTGGGAAGCAGCAGAAGAAATGGCCCAGGCCCAGGCCGCTGGATTCTAAACCTGAGCCTTTGGCTAAGGGCATCATAATATTACATTCTACATAAAAGGAGCGCTATTAATTTGGTTTGTCCCTTTACTAACGGAAGTTTAGTAGTACGTGCCAGCAATACAAAGATGAACATGACAAGGTACTTACCTTCGAAGAGCCCGCAGCCTCTGATGCAAGGTCACGAGTAGACGAGGCCTCGAAAGTTGTGTTACCGAAGGCAAGTTCATGTGCCTGCTGCACTGCAAGGCCAAACAAACTGAAACATCAGAGTTTGGAGCAGAGAAAGATTTATTGCAGGGCTGAGCAAGGAGGATGGGGTGGCTTGTGCCCAGGAAACCCCGAACTCCACAAAGGGTTTCAGCAAAGCATATTTAAGGCCAGCTAAGGGAGGGGGTCACAGGTACGTGATCAGCTCATGCATAATTCTCTGATTGGTTGATGCTGAGGGAACAGGGCGGTCAACACTATCAACCCTTAGGCACCAGAAGGTCTGGAGGCCATGGGCTCTCAATCATCAAGCAGTTAATTTCTTCCCTTTGGTGGTGGTTTTTAACATCTGAAAAACTCAGGAAATATACATGAGATACTATTATCTGGGTGCTTCAGAGAGGAGATGTGGCAGAAGATACAGAGGAAGAATGTGACCCTGGAAGGCCCCACAAGGTCCTACTTGGTTACAGTTGCAAACTGGTGGTCTACAGATACGTTTTATTTGGCTGGCACAGTGTTTATGTTTTTAAAAATTATTTACCAACCTTTTAATATGGGAGATTTCTTAATAAAAATCCAGACTTCTGGCTTCTCTTGGGAAACCAATGTGGCAATACTGGGTCCATGCCCACCACTTTCCACGGGACTTTCTCCTTATGTCACCAGCCTGGCCATTCCAGGCACTACGTGGAGACCCCTGTGCCAGGAGTAGTGAGAGAGGAGCAATTAACACTGGAAGTGATGCTGGTGGATGCAACCTGTGTTCCAGGTTCTTGTCCCATCCCAGAAAGAATTCAGAGACTAGACTAAGAGGTTAAAAAAAGTGAAGTGAGGATTTACTAAAGGATGGATAGTACACTCTTAAGGGGAGAGCGGGCAGGCTCAGGTGAGTGGGAGCTCTGAGTTTCTTTGGCAAATTAGTTACATAGGGTGTAAAAATGAATGGGCAGAACATTCATTGGGGAGGGAAGGGTTTGGCGTCGTGTTTCCTGATTATCATCTCGACTCCACCTTCCCAAAGGGAGGAAGGATTTTTGTCTGGATCAAAAGCGTCATGTTGTCAGTGCATGATGGGTACTTTTGACCTGCAAAGCTAATTTTATTGAAATGAGGGCATAATGAGCAAAAGATTACATTTGGACACTGGAAATTCCTACCTTTTCTCATCTTCCTTTGTTCCTTTCCAGGCCACTCATAACCCCAAAATGTGTGATCCCTTAACAGCCCAAAGGTTCCTGCTTTTCTTTCTCTGCCCAGGGACCCCTGGTGCTTACATGATGTGTGGTTTCCTGCATTTGGCTTGTGCCCCTCCTTTCTGCCCAATTCCTGCCATTGGGTCCGTGTCTCCCTTTCTCTACTCATATCTAGCTATCTGCCTGCTCTAACAGAAGCAGGTGAGAGGGCAGGTGAAGTCTTCCCAGGGGCAGTGACTTCCCAGGTGCCATCTCAACACCTGAATGGGAGATGGTTGTGCCCGTAGGAGCTGTGTCTGAGAGGGTGGGATGAGATGTGAGTCTTACAAGCTGGAGGGTGGGCTGCACTTGGCTTTGCAGCATAATGAATGTGAATGATGCATGAGAATTGCAGGTCAAGTCTTCCAGCAAGAGACAAAGACTGAAATGTCCTCAGGAGAGGAATTGGGTCTGAAGACCTTTGTATCAAACATGTCCCCTGAGGACGGGGGATCTTGTTGAAATTCAGATTGTGATCCAGAGATCTGGGGTTGGGGGAGGGACTCTGCATTTCTAACAAGCTCCTGGTCCCTGGACTGTACTTTGAATAGTTGAGCCTTAGAACACAGTTTGCAATCTAGTGGGCTGTGAGCCAAATTTGGCCCAGGAAGTAAGGTTTCTCTGGGTTGCATAGTATTTATATTTTTCTATCATATCACTGTGATATAGGAAAACAAATGTGGGGGCCAGAGGATGGCCATGTCCCAGGTCTCAGTTGTGTCCCTGAGACGTGCCCCACCTTGGCTTCACACAGGAAAGAACTCAAGTTCAAGCCACAGTTGAGTAAAGGTAGATTTATTTAGAGACATACACACTCCATAGAGTGCAGCCTATTTCAGAAGGCAGGAGAAAGGCAACAAGGTGTGGGGTTATTAGTTTTTATGGGCTTGGTAGCTTCATAAGCTAACAAGTGGGAGGATTATTCCAACTTTTGGGGAAGGGGCTGGGATTCCCAGGAATTGGGCAACCGCCCACTTTTTGACATTTTATGGTCAGCTTCGGATCTGTCAATGGCGCCACTAACATTCACCATGCTAATAATATATTACCATGAGTGTATAATGAAGTTCAAGGTCTATTGGAAATTAAATCTCTTCCATCTGGCCTCAAGACCTGTTGGGGGTTGAATTTTCCACCACCTTGGTGTTAATTGCTGTGTTATTCCTTGAATGGCTGTGCCTTGACCCCTCCCTTCCTGTCTCAAATAAATTTTATTTTATTTTTCATAATTGAATCTTGCTTGTTAATTGATTTTTCACTTGTTCATTGTACACCTTCCCTAGGCTGTGAAACTCCATGCAGGCAAGGACCTTGCTGTCTTGTTTGTCCCTGTTTCCATTGAGCCTAGAACAGTGTCTGACATGCAGTCTCTACTCTCTACAGTCAAGTCTTATTTATCAAGTGAATTAGCAAGTCTGCTTTCCTGTGTTGCTCACAGTGAGAGCCACAGCCCACACTTGATCTTCTTCACTCACTTATGTTACCTCCTGAGGAAGGTGGACTCAGGATGAAGCCCTTGGGAGCCCCCTAGGTTTAGGGACTCTGAGGGGGAGGAAGAGGAATGAGGGCAGGAAGGAGGACCTGGAGAGTGAGGACCCAGAGGCCAAGGGAGGAAAGACTACAGAGGGTGAGTGCTAGGCCTTCAGTGCTGCAGTGGTGGCTTTTCATGGGAGGGAGGGAGAGAAGGAGGGGTGGCAGGCCTCTGGAGAGAGCTACTGGCTGTTAAGAAAGTAGGAGTGCAAAGGCACTAACTGGAGCAGTTTGGTGCTATCGAGAAAGAAAGTTTGGAGGCAGCATCTCAAGATTACAACTGGGCCTTGAGAAGTTTTTAGGGGAGGGCAATTAATTTTGATCCTGTGTGTAGACAGAGGATAGAGACCTAGTGGTGAGAAAGAGAGTTAAGATATAAAAAAGGCTGGGAATAATGGCTGTCACCACACCTTAGGGCAGGTGGAAGGCTGTGATGGGTTGTGGGTAGAGGGATTGGAAAGGAAGAATTTAAAAAAAAACCTTCCTTTAGGATACGGGGGCGGGGCGGGGAGTGGGCAGGCAAAGCAAACTCCAGGAGGAATGTGTGCTCCGCAAAGGTTTCCACTTAGGGGGAATCTCTAAAACCTTTCAAAATAATCTATGCAAGAGTAGGTTAGGAAATGTATCCAGTTTAATAGATGATTTGTCCTTACTGGTGTTTGCAGCAGCATAGATGCTTTGTCTCTGATCCTGTGGCTGCCTGTTCATTTCCAAGACTTTTCCAGAAGCATTGGTTTGGGTAATATCTTGATGGTTGATGAACTGTTCTTGTAATTGAACAAGAAGAGAGTTATGTTATCTCCAGTGTTGAGGGAGATGGGTGAGTAGAGATCCTGCCACTTGTGGAATTTGTGGGCAGGAGGGTGAAAAGGAGAATTATGAGAAAGCCCAATGCTTTCAAGGCCCAATGCTAGTCTTGATTTTATTGTTTTGTGTGTTTTCACCTCGTGGTACTCAATAAACATTTGTTCAATGAACAAATAAATGTTATGTCAGACTCTGTACATAAGAGTCAAAGAAATCTTGTATTCTGGAAAATCGAGCAGGTTTCTCCTGGCTCCATTTCATTGCAACTGTGAGGGATCTGAGAGAATTTAGCCCAAGGGTTTCCTTTCAGGCAGTAAGTGGAAATGTCTTCCCTAGGATAACACTGTCATCACCAACCAGGCTCTTGGCCTTCTGTGGGACTCATCCCACCTGGTGTTCTGGCTACCTTTGCTGTCACTGGCCATCTCTGCTCTGACTAATCATGGCCTGGCAGAGGCATTAAAGGGTGGATTCAGGAATTTGGTTGGTTTCTAATACAGCCTTCCTGGGTTAAACTGGGCATTGCTTAATTTCTTGGGGACTCCATTTCCTCATCTATAAAATGGGAATAATAATATCTCCTATCTTATAGGATGGTTTTTGCAAGACTGAGTAAGATACTGCAGATAAAATGCTTGCACACAGTACTCAATAAATGTTAGCTATTATTATTGGAGATTAATAAACGTGGGTAAAACATACTTTTACATACTAAATACAATTTGACATTCTTTGAAAATATCCTCTATGTGTAGGTACTGAATGAAAGAGAGGAGGGGAGAGAAAGAGAGAGAGAGAGAGAGAGAGAGAGAGAGAGAGAGAGAGAGATTGAGAGAGAGACTGAGTTTTGTTGGTGAAAGGTCTGGAGCCGTCTAGGCCAGTATAGTATTAGAACTGAAGATGATCTTCAGAGAGGTGAAGTGACGTGCACATGGTGATACCAGTACTACTGGCAGAAATACGTCTAAATACTATGTTTTTTGACTGTCAAGCTAGTGCCTTTCCCGCTCTACTCCATTTCCAGGTGTGGATTTTTAGTTTTTCAGAAATCATCCCAGATTATGTCCCAATTCAACTTTGTCCCAGTTCGTCCAGTAAACAAAAGGTCAAGAGCTTGGCCAAGAACAGCAGTCCGCCAGGCCAGTAGATGGCGCCGAGGCACTGTCACCGGTGGTGGGTGGTGGCTGAAGGGGGCGGTGCTCGTGCGGAAACGGGGACCGAGCAAACCTTCCTTTAATTGGTCCAAGAGCCTCGGCCCACTATCCAATCAGAAGCGCCTGCATCATCACATTACTGGGCTGGGCGGCCGCCCGCGGAAATTTGAAATGGCTGACGGGTTGCTGGCGGGCGGCGGTCTGGGGTTGGAGCTGATGTCGCCCGAGCCCGAGCGCACCGGCTGGGCGGCAGAGGAGGAGCAGGCGGCCCTCGAGAAAGGTGAGCACCCGCCACGCCGGGCTGGAGGAGCTGCCGCCTGCGGCAGACCGTGTCCGCGGCGGTGGGGGCGTCGGGACCCCTGCCAGGGCGCCCGGAGCGCAGGCCTTCCGGACCTGGCTGGTGTGGGTGGCGGTGGTGGCCGGGCGAGCCCCTGACCCACTCAGGACGTTGAAGTCGGGAGGCTCCTTGGGTTCCCCGCCTCCCCTCCCAGTCTGGCCTCAGCTTCCGCGAGCCTGGAGGGAGTTGGGCGGGGCCGGGAATTCCCACTCCGGCTGTCTGGGTGGGCTTCCGGGGGCTTTGCGTGCGTTTGTCTGGCGCATCTTTTAAATTTGCATCCCAAAGGGGATCCTGAACCACACCCCCCTCTCCCTGAAATCTGTTGTCTGGAAAATCTAACTGAATTAAGTGCAGGTTTCCACAGTCACCCTTCCTGGCTCCATTTCATTGCAGCTATGAGGTATCTGAGATTTTAGCCCAAGGGTTTCCTTCCAGACAGTAAGTGGAAATGCCTTCCCTGGGATAACACTGTCATCACCAGCCAGGCTCTTGGCCTTCTGTGGGGCTCATCCCACCTGGTGTTCGGGTAACTTCTGCTGTCACCGGCCATCCCTGCTCCGACTAGTCATGGTCTGGCAAAGCCGTTAAAGGGTGGATTCAGGAATTTGATTGGTTTCTCCTCTTTCAGGAACGCTTGGCCTAGACAGCTGCACTGAACATTGAGGTCAGGTGACATGCCCAAAGAGAGGGGAGCCAATTTGGGACAGAGTGTAAAAATAGAACTCAGGTCTAATTCTCAGTCCTTTCCACCTCTGCATGGAGATTCCATTTTTCTCCCTCTGATATTTTAAGCTGGTTCAGGTTCTGCTTTAACATTTTTAGTTGTATTGTGTAGTGGAAAGGGTCCTGGCGAAGTGAGAAAACATAGATGTGACTTAATTGCACTAGTAATCATAACCCCTCTTGTGAACTGGCAAAAGTCACTTGGCTTCAGTTTTCCCATTTGGGAAATAGATAATGGTGCTACAGAGTGGTGAAGATGAAGTGAAATAATGTGTGTAAAGTAATACTTTCAAATTGGCCCTAAAGAATTGTGCTCAAGTAAGGTATTCTCCTTTCTTTTTATTGCATTAACATATACGTAACATAAAATTTACCATCTTAATCATTTTTAAGTGTACAGTTCAGTGGTATTAAATACATTCACATTGTTGTGCAGCTGTCACCACCATCCATTGCCATAACTCCTTACACCTTGTGAACTGAAACTATACCTATTGAACAATAACTCCCCAGTCTCCCCTCCCCGCAGCCCCTGCCAACCACCATTATACTTTCTGTCTTTGTGACTTTGACTAGTCTAGGTACCTCCTATCAGTGGAATTGCACAGTATTTGTCTTTCTGTGACTGGCTTATTTGACTCAGCATAATGTTCATCGTGTTGTAGAACTTGTTGTAATTTCCTTCCTTTTTAAGGTTAAATAATTTTCCATGATACGTATATGTTACAGTTTGCTTGATACATATACATATATATTTTTATTTCTTTCTGTTTACATATATATATATATATATATATATGTATCACACTTTGCTTATTCATTCAGCCATCGTTGGACACTTGGATTCGTTCCATGCTTTGGCTATCATGAATAATGTTGGCTGTGAATGTGGGTGTACATGTATCTCTTGGAGACCCTGCTTTCAGTTCTTTGGGGTATATATCCAGAAGTGGGATTGCTGGGTCATATGGTAGTTCAATTTTTAGAATGTTTGAAGAACCACCACACCATTTTCCACAGTGGCTATACCATTTTACATGCCTTCCGACAGTGCACAAGGGTTCCTAGTTCTTCACATCCTCACCAACACTTATTTTCTTGATAGTTTTTCTTGTTGTTTTTTGGATAATAGCCACCTAATGGGTGTGAGGTGAAGGTATTATTTCTTTAACAAATGTTCATGTCTATATATTATGTGATGGGTACTGTTGTAAGTGATTAAAAATAGTTTACTTCTCTTAATTTAATGGAAGTAGGCATATGATTTTCATCTTTCCTTTGTAGGTGAGGAAACTGAGGCACAGTGAGATTGTCAAACAGCAAGTAAGGTCATGATGTGCTCTGAGGCTCAGGTGCACTGGTGTCTGTGAGTGGGAGACCCTTGAGTACACATCCATGGGGGTCACATAATTCTGGTGGCCTGAACAGGGGCAAAGAAATGGAAGGAGGGAGGAAAGGAAGGAGAAATTATGCGAGGTGAGGGAAGAGAAAGACTGCTGCAAATAACAGTCTCAGATACCCTCCCTGAAACCACTGGAAACGACTTTGCCAGTCTAAATGCTACCTACCCTCAACATTGTTTATTTAGTAGTTGTTTTGTCTATTAAAAAAGATCGTATTACCCAGAATTAGATTTGCCACTGACTGAATTGCATCTTGTAAAACATAATTACAAACACCCTAAACCTAATGCGATTAGCATTTTCTAATCCTTTCCTTAGACACAGGCATTGAAATTAGTGAGGAGGAACCTAGTCGCTTTGGTGAAGTAAACCTTATGTGTTATTAAGAATCTCTCATCCTTGTTTATTGAGGGGCACTGGCCAGCTGATACTGTAGAAGGTAAAGGAAGTCTTCAGTTTGTCTGAGGGGGAGCATAGGAAATCAGCTGTTTTTAAATGCAGTTTTATGGAATTGTTTCGGGGAACAAATGACCAAGGTGTTTGACCATTATGTTGCTAGCTCTAGTAAGAATCACAGATAGCTGTATCCTTTGAAAGAGAACTTAGGGCAATTTCCACTGAATTGAAAAACAATCCTGTTCCTCTGCCTTTCTGAGAAACCTCACAAGAAACCTAACTTGTGAAGGAATTTAAGTTCTTATTGTTTTGAAGTAGAATTTGAATTTTGAGATATTTTTAAATTTAGAAAACTGGTTTCTTCTGACAATGATAGAGGTAAGTAAAGGATCATACCCGAATCCTCGTTTATATTTTGTTTGGGATTTCTAAGTAAGGATGTGAAAATAGAAGCAGTCTCTAAGCACCAGAAGGGTCTGGGATAGTTGAGCCTGCCTATTTTTGTCGCTCTCTTAGGTTTGTTCCAAGATGAAGATTCATGCAGTGATTGTAGCAGTCATGATAAGCCAGGTAGTAGTTTACAGAGTTTTGTGCCTGAAGGAAAAACTCACTTTCCAGAAATGTTCCAGACAAGTCAACTTTTGTTCTATGAGCGATTCAGAGCATATCAAGATTACATTTTAGGTGAGTAGGTTCTCTCTTTTGGTTTCTTTTATCTTTTAATTTACAAGTAGATTGTCTCAGTTCCTCAGCCTGCCGTTTGTTGGTTCTGAGAAACTAGATTTAAGAGGATTTATTAACTTCTCTCTGCTTTATGCAGTCCCAGTTCTTATTGTGTTCAATTTGTTTGTAGCCGACTGCAAGGCCTCTGAGGTAAGAGAATTCACAGCTGAGTTCTTAGAGAAGGTCCTCGAACCATCTGGATGGCGGGCAGTCTGGCACACTAATGTCTTCGAGGTGCTGGTTGAGGTAAATTTAATTCTGTTGTTAAGACATTTATTTCTAGCTAAAAACACTTTCCCTCAGACTGTTATGGCCAAAATGCTTATTTTTAATTAAAGTTTATGAGCTGATTGAAAATAGCATGTTTTTCACATCTAATTGCCGTGGTGTATGAAGTGTTCTGAGAATTTTAAAGGCAACTGAGGAGGAGCTGGTGGCTTGTCAGTGTCCTCTGACAAGGGGAAGCGGATTATAAGCCTATGATGTGGGGGAGGTACTTGAGACCACTTTAAAAACAATCAGGTCTAATTATAAAGTCAATGGAGTTTGATTTAATTTTTTACCTTCTTAGCTGTAGCCCATTAAAGTAGCTCAAACCAAACAAGCATTTTAAAACTAGCCTATTTTTTGCTTAACAAATTTGTAGATATGTGGTTAATCTCTTGATACTGTGTCCCCATTGCAGAAAGTAAAAACAATCTTATTTTTCAACTGCCTGGGTCTTTTACATTAAATTTGCACTCTAACTACAGCTGTGAATTTTTCCCAGCGTTTGTTAACTGGACCACGAAAACCCCAGTTAAACTAAAATGTTAAACTGGGGAGTGTGAATATAAGTTGTGGCTGCAGCTCCTTTAGAAAATGACATCACAGACTGCAGTGATTATGTATGAGGCAACGGTCTGCGAGTAGCTGTTCCTTGGGAATTTTTAAACTTTGGATTACGTGAATATCTTTGGTTGCAGTTCAGGCCTATCAATTTGGTTATGATAGTACCTGCCTCCCCCGCCCCCTTCCGCCAACCTCCATTCTCTAAAAGCAGTGAAAATCATCGTTTTAAAAGAGAAATGAGCCTTTTCTCTACTTAAAACTCTAATGCATTGCGTTTACCAAAGGCTTGGTATTAGCTTTCTGGCTTCTCATTGTCCTTCCGAAGCCCCTCCTGCCATGGTCTCCTTGCCCCTCTGTCACCTCACCTCCTGCTGCCCCCACCTTATTTCTTTAGTTCCACCAAGAAACACTGCCTCTGCTCCTCCAGCTGCCAGGCTTTCTCTGCCTCAGGGCCTTTTGCATCTTTCCTGCCCTTTAGATTGCTGCTTCCTGTTTTCTTGAAGCTTAGAAATAACTTCCCCTGACCTGCCCAGTTAAACCAGACCACCGCCCCTGCTAGTTACTCTCTGTCACATACTTGTAGCCATCTTGTTTGTTTATTTGTTGCCTCCATTACAGTGTCATCTCCATGTGGGTACAAGCCAGTCCTGGATTGTTTATCCTTTATATTGTGGAAGAAGGCTCCCCATTCCCATTTCATGCTTTAAAAAAATCAGGTTATTAGTAAAGTTTTAGATGTGTATCTTAATTTTGATTTCTATAAGTCACGTTATTTTAAATTTCAGGTCATAGATGTGGACTTTACAGCCCTGAAGGCGGTGGTGAGTCTTGCCGACCCATACCTCTGTGAATCTCAAGTGAGCACTTTTACTTTGGAGTGTATGAAAGAGCTCCTTGATCTGAAGGAACACCGGCTGCCTCTGCAGGAGCTGTGGGTAGTGTTTGATGATTCTGGAGTATTTGACCAGACAGCACTTGCAGTGGAGCACGTCAGGTAGGAAGGAGGTTGATTAAAATAACCTTGTGGCCAGAAACTGGATGGAATGCAGTAATTCTGGTCTGTATTATACCTAGATTTAAAACTCAAACTGTAAGCCTGGTTACTGCAATATTTAAAGACAGGAGAATCTTTTTTAAATTAAAAAAAAAAGGATTTAATGTTTAAGTTTTTCATTTTAAGGTCATTTCAGACTTACAGAAAAGTTGAGAAAAATAGTACAAGGGATTTCTGTATAGCTTTCTCTCGGTGTCCCCAAATGTTAAAAGATGCATGCCTGTGGTTGAGGTACTTGAATATAAGAGGAAAAGAAAGAAAGTGGTATACCATCACCTATGCACTGATGAGACTGACATACAGTGATTTCACGGGTGTGTCTGGCCAAAGAAGGTGTTTTCTCAGGCCACTTCCAGTTCATGCCCTTCAACCTTTTTTGCATAGTTGGCACAGTGCCTGCCTATTCCCTTACGTGATGAGAGTCCCTACCTGGATTAATAGCTATGCTTTTTTTAGTTTTTTCAGTTAAATTTTTTGTCAGATGGCTTCCTGAAAAAGACAGTTCTTTTGAATCTTCTTTTTAAAAATATATTCACTGAAGAAGGCTTATTTTTGGCTATTTAAAAACAGACATATTCCTCCGTGAACTGGAAGACTGGATAATGTAATGGTCATGTTAATAATGTTTCTTAGTGTTTTGTAGTTCAAAAAGTTCTTCCAGTTTGTATACCATTAATTAGTTAACCTGGTTTTGCAAGGTTAATTTAGATACTCTACAAAGAAGCAGGGTGTCTTGCTTGGGTCCTGCTTCCGACATCCCATGGAAAATTTCTGACCGTGTGTATTCAATATTAGGCCAAACAGTATAAATCTGAAGCACTGGCTTGTGCCCAGAACTAAAATCACTTCCCTTTGTTTCTTTCACTTAAAAAACCTGTAAATTGAAGCATTTGACCGTAAAGGGATAATTGATGAGTTTAGGAAATGAAAAATCAGGTTGCTAATCTCTCATGGGTATAGAAGTAGGTAGAAAGACAAGTATCTGAAATTAGAAATAGTATCATTTGAAGGAGAGCCTGGCTAAATTAGCCTTCATTTTAAGGGCTCAGATTCTGGTCAGTGCCCAGAAAAGTTGAAATGATGAGGGTTTTCATTTGTTTGTTTTATTTAGTGAATGTTCGAGTGCCGGGCCCTGAGTTGAGGTTGAGGTTTGACTGGTGCAGAAAACAGACACAATCACCATCACCAGGGAGCTGCCAGTCCAAAAGTGGGAAACGAACCTTGGTGCAATAATCACATAAAGATGTGCGTGTGATTGGAAACTGCAGTGGGCGCTGTGAGGGACCACAGAGTGTTCTAAGACAAGGTCATGCTGTTGTAATGTGGTCATTTCCTGAGGAAATGGCACTTGAACTTGGGTGTGAAGGCTTGGCTAGGGGAAAGTGGTTGTGGCAGGGCTGGGGAGGGAGCAGGTTCCGCAGCTCAGTGAGTTTCAGGAGCCGAAAGGCCAGTGTGGCTCTAACACAGTGATGCAAGAGACTTAGGAAACCAGCTTAGAGGTTGTCAGGGGTCAGAAGATGCAGGGCTTTTTGCCAGCCAACGAATCATTTTTGTCTTTACGAGCAGTGGGAAACCATTGAAGGGTTTCCAATCAAGGGTGAATATGACCAGCTTTGCATTTTGAAGGTTCATTTTGGCTGCTGTGCAGAAAAGAAGTGGAGGGAGATGTGATAGGGAGACCAGTTAGGAAACAAGAGAGTGAACTAGAGTAGAGACATGGGGAATACAGATTAGGCTTATTGAGAAAGCAGGACGGATAAGACTTGGGGGTGGAGTGGATATGGGAGAAGTCAAGGCTGACTCCCAAGTTTCTGCCTTGAAAGAATAAACACTGGAGGAAGTGGAGATGTGAATGATATGTGATTGCCCAGTATTGTACTGGTGAGGATATTTGAGCTGGGTTGTGAAATGGAAAGAAGGTGGAAGGTACTTCTGGCAGCCTGACCAGCATGTCACAGCAGGTTTGAAAGAGCTTGTGAAATTGGGAGTTTGCATGCAGGGCTCTGAGGCAAGAGAGGTGCTCTAGAGCCAGATTGTGAGTCCATGTAATATCACCAGGCTCAGGAATTTGGGTTTTATTCTGAGGACAGAAAGGAGCCGGCAGCATTGTTTTATTGAGTAGAGGCATGCTCAGGTTTTTTTGTTTTCTGTTTTTGTTTCTTAAGAGATGGACTCTAGACAGTGTGGCAGTCTAATCTACAAAAATGAGGAGATGGCTTCATTTTCACTGCTCCTTTTCAGCTTTTTGACAGAGTTATATATAGTCACAGTCTGTACTTCCTGGCATCCCAATAAAGCTTCTATCTCTGCACAGCATCACTGAAATTGTGCTTTGGTTAACCATATTCTCATATCCAGTCATCACTCCTCTGATCTCATCTTGCCCTGACCTCTTGGTTACGTTTTAGTTATTTGATCTTTCCCATCGTCTTAACACACACTCCTCTCAGCTTCTGGGACACCACCAGTATGATAGGGTGTCATGGCTTGCTTTCTTAGTGAACTTGGCTAGCTCTTCTCCGCATGCTCAAACTTGAGAATGTTGGAGTTACCCATGGGTCAGACTTAGGCTATCTATTCTTTTCTCTCTCTAATCAGCTTTGGAAGCTTATTAGAATCTACTGGCAATTTTCTTAGTAGGAGTATTCCAACTATGCAGAAAGAATGATAAGATGAGACTATTAGTATTTTCCAACTCATAATAAAATAGAAGTTTCAGGCAATGATCATCAATGGCTGCCATAACCATTGGTGAAAAACTGACGAGGAACTTTGTAGTTGATGGATCAGTCTGACAATGTTTGTATCCATTGATCATTCTTAACCTCAGCAGGAGAGATGACCGGGTATCATGTGCTTCCTAATGGAAGTACACTATACTTCCCTTGAAGTATTCTTGCCAATAAGTCTTTCCTAAAGATGATGAAGTCTGTAGTTTTTACTGTCAATTTACTAGAAATAAAGGAAACAAAAGAACATGTTAAATGACCCCATGGGGATGCAATCAGTAAAACTCACAGAGTGTCGGAAACTATTACATAAATTGCAAGGTGGAAAAGAAGGAGGGGTCATCTATAGAGTAAAAATGATTTAATTAAATTTGATGGCTGACCCTTGTTTGGATCCTGATTTGAACAAGCTAACGGTAACAACACAAAAGAGAGAACACTGAACACTGGATATTTGGACATTAAGGAATTAAACTTTTTTTGTATAAAGATTCATTTTAGATTTATTAAAAATTTATGAATGATATGATATTGTCTGAAATTTCCTTTACAATAATCCACTGTGAGCTTGGTGGGGGTAGCAGAACAGAGAAAGAAGTAAGTGGGTAAGGTAGAGATGAAATAAGATTGCCTATGAGGTAATAATTGTTAAAGCTGGGTGATGGATACGTGGTAATCATCATACTATTTGCTTTTGTATGTTTGAAATTTCTCTTAATAAAAATTTTGTTAAATCACTTGGGGAGCTTTAAAAAAGTATGTGTCCTGCCTAGCTCCTCTCCCAGCCCCCACCCAAGAGATTCTGATTTATTGTTCTGAGCTAGGGTTGCAGATCAATTTTTAAAAGCTTCCCAGAGGACTCTAATGTGCAGCCAGGGTTGAGAACTACTGCTTTATATTATGTCCCTGGATGAGCTCATCTGTTGCTTTAATGCCATCAATATGCTGACAACTTCCAGATTTATGTCCCCAGCCCCGACCTTTTCCTTGAGCTCAGGTCTTGTATGTTCATCTGTGCTCCTGACATCATCCACTTGGAGTTCAAATAGGCATCTCATCCTGAACATGGTGAAAACAGAACTCTTTATTTTCAACCCTAAACTTGTTTCTGTCCCTGAACAAATGGCACTACCTTCCACCCAGATACAGATGGTCAGTAAATAGTTCTGATAAAAAGAAGTCCTAATGGAACCAATGTTGTAGAAACATTTCTGTAATCAATCTGAAGAAGTTCTTGTGTGACTCAACGACTGTCAGGTCTAGCTAATATGTGATACTCTCTACCATAGTTGATAGAATTGTTCTGATTTACTCTTTAGCCCTTACCCCTCCAAAACCTTAGCATTTTGCGCCGGTGATTGGATTTGATGCTAATTTCCTTTTCAGGTTTTTCTATCAAAATATTTGGAGAAGCTGGGATGAAGAAGAAGAGGATGAGTATGATTATTTTGTCAGATGTGTTGAACCTCGATTGAGATTGTAAGTATTTATTAGTGGCCTTGCATGTTGGAAAAAATAGCTATTCGTGGTTTCACTTGTGTTTTGTGTGTGTGTGTGTGTGTATATATATATATGTATATATATATACTCCAGGAGCCTACAGAAGAAACAGACTGATATACAAATATATCAGTATAACTCACTGATAAGTTATTAAATAAAACTCGTACAAGTGCAGAGATACCTACCTTTAGTATTTTTATAAATTGAGTCTAAAAGCAGAGAATTCAAGGACATGTGAATTAACAGCTCACTCTTCTGTAAATCGAATAAAACTCAATTGGGCTAATACATTAAAAAAACCTCTTTCTTAAATTCAAAGACAGTTTTTGAAAAACAGTGAAATTAATTGATTTATAGAAGAATTTCTTTTAAAGAGTACTTTTAAAGACATATGGCTTTACTCTAAGTTCCTGCAGTAAAATATACTAGGCCAAACAGACTTACCTCACGATGTTTTGTCAAGTTCTTGTACTTAAATCTTATTTGATAAGTAGATGAAAATACTAAATAGTTAATATTGATGGTGAATAAAAACTTCCCAAATACCTAAACAAACCTAATACCTAACACATACCTAAGCAAACAAAATACCTATCTACTTTCTTTTGATTTTTCATATTTTGGTAGGGACAAACCCTTCCACTATAAAAATACCCCAGATTAACCATGTAGCCTGAATAGTTGTCCTACACTTTGTTAATTGTGGTTTTTAGTCTTCCACTAGATGGTGCTGTAAGACCAGGTAATTTTTTGGTATTGGTGAGTGGTAACTTAATAGGCAATGCAGCATTTGTAAGAATGAAATTAGACCTTGCATGCCAAAAAAAAAATTGTAGAAGGTAATTTTTTCCCCCAATGTGAAAGATTTGGTTACGTAAGATAAAGCAGTAACTCTTTACATTTCTCTGGAACCCAGTTTGATTTAGTAAGTTTCTCTTGGTTTAAATAGCAAATAAATAAAAAAAAAAGTGAGAAGTCTGGTTAATGATTTTACTTGGTTTAGAATTATGTATGATTTCAGCTTTTCATAAATTGGCTGTGATTTCTATTTAGCCTTTCCAGTTTTTCCATTGTGCATTTCCTGTTTTCCCATAGTATATTCAGTAAAATGCCAGAATTTCAGTGAGTTTGCATATTTTCTAGTTTTGATACACTTGCTCTTAAAGAGCAATGAATGGTTTTGATTAAAGTGAATGTAATGGTGGGTGAATATAGTGTATCTGGCAAATCTGATTTTTACTTGGGAAAAAGTTGTATTCCGATTTGACAGCCTTACATGTTCGAATAATGAGAAATGATTTACATCATATCTTGTACATCACTGGCAGGTGGGAAACATAAGGGAGGAATGTTATCAGTTGAGGAGAAGAAACTATGGTACTTGATGGGGAAACTGGACGGTTATCAAATGTAGGCAGACCCTTTGAAAAGGTCTCTGGGCTAAGACAGGAGTACAGCTATCCACAGTCAAGATTTAAAGAGATTCAAACCATATTGTCTTGATTTTTGCACTGTGAAATAAATATTATTTCTTGTTAATTTAAAGCTCTCTGCTTCAAAGGTTATGGGTCTGAAACACAGATGTTGGTTCATTGTTTCCAGACTATGAAGCATCAGTGTAATGAGGAGAAATAAACTGATTGGCAAGGATATTAGAAATGCTAAGAAACTTATTTTAAAATTTGAGTCTTAACCTTCATAACTTAATAGACCTGACCAAGCAGTCATTGGTTGGTCCCAATTTCATGTTTGCAAAGTGGATTTCTGGAATATCTTTAAATGAGTATGGATTAACCAAAGCAGACAAAATCCTTGCTTTTCAAGCTTCACCTAATTCATTTACTTGAAAAGTGGGAAAAAATTTTTTCATTCATTTAAACTACTATTTAAATGTTCCCTGTAATTTGATGTAAATTTGTTTAGCTTGTAGTTCTGGTTTTTTTCCTATCTTATTTATATTTAGAGCATGGCTAAGTTAAGAAGACGTTATCTAAGGCAATAGTTCCCAACCTTGGCTGTGCATTAGAATCCCTAAGGAACTTTAAAAAATATCCTTCTACTTCTAGAGACCAATTTAATTGGTCTGGATGGGGACCTGAGCATCTGTATTTTTGAAATCTCCCCAGTTGATTCTAATATGCAGCCAAGGTTAAGAAGCTCTGGCCTAAGTCTATATACTTTTAACTGAGAAATAAAGCAATTACTTTAAAAGTATAAGTAATGACAATAATAGTGCAGTTTATCTTCAAACTTATTAATTTCATATCCATTAACTTAGTTGTACATTTATAAATTATTGTATCTATAAATACTTTTTGTTCTGTCTGTATATTTGAGAAGGTATATAAATTAATAGTAAACTTTAAATGCCAATGAGGTTGTCCAATACAAGTTTATTTTGTTTTAATCACTTTCTAGTAACAGCTTTATTTTTGTTCTCAGAATCTCAAAGATTTATGTTTTTGAAATGTTCTAATAATCTTCCTGAGGGAATATTCAGCATAATTTTGCAACATAGTGCTTTAAATGCAGGGAAGTATTAGATGATTTGAATTATTTAAAGAAAAAAAATTTTTTAATGGAGGCACTGGGGATTGAAACTAAGGACCTCGGTGCATGCTAAGCACACACTCTACTACTGAGCTATATCCTCCCCCTGAATCATGTTAAATTTTTGATCCTGTAAGTGTGGTAATCTTAAACATTTTTATGAAATTATGTGTGATACTTTACTCTCCACTTCTACCTCCAGATTGTCCTCTGTCACCTACTTATTAAGATTTTGAATCTAATATACGACAAAATAATTGCTTATCAAGTAATGATTACAAATTGTGCAACATAAACTTTCAGTGTTTCAAAGGCACAAGTGCTTGGATCTATGGAAAAAAAACCCAGACACCTCAAAAGAGAAAAATTAGTGACCTTAATGAAGTGGTCCTTAAAATTTTAATAGCTTCCACTTATAGTAAAGTGGTATTCAGAAAAACTTAACATGTTCCTGAGTTATACACTATAAAACACTTTTCTTACTGGATCTTTAAGAACTAAATGGGCTGTCTTAGTGATGGGAAAATGTATCTGAAAGGGAGTGGATTTCAATTTGCTTTTAAATTTTCAGGCATTATGATATTCTTGAAGACCGAGTTCCTTCAGGACTTATTGTTGACTACCAGAATCTGTTGACTCAGTGTGAGGAGAGTTACAGGAAATTTTTAAATCTGAGAAGCAGTTTGTCAAATTGTAACTCTGATTCTGAGCAGGAAAACATCTCCATGGTGGAAGGGTTAAAACTGTATTCAGAGATCGAACAGTTGAAACAAAAGCTAAAACTCATTGAGAATCCTTTGTTGAGGTATGTGTATCTTTGTTATTCTTAACTAGTCAGCATCTTTTCTAACCAGCTCTCTTACTGAGAACTGATGGGTGTGTTTGGTTTCTTTAAGATATGTTTTTGGTTATCAGAAGAATTCTAATATCCAAGCAAAGGGCGTCCGTACAAATGGTCAGAAGGTCACCCATGTGGTCTCCTCCACCATGACGACTGGGCTGCTGCAGGCCCTGCTCAGGGACAGGCTTTGTCCAGAGCCTTGTAAGGAAGAAATGGAAATTCAGGTAAAGGGAGAGTTTCTTGCTCCAGGTGGGCTTTTTTTCCCTTCTGATTCTCCCCCAGGCTTCCCTGAGTTCCACAAAGTGTTTACAGCAGTTTCCCAGAGCTTGTTCTCTGTGAAATGGGAAGTGGTGAGGGCACTGCTTCATCAGCACTAGTGATTATCAAGCATGCACTGGGCTCATGGTAGCAAAGGGAGATATGCAGGTGTGGCTCCCTTTTCAAGTGAAACATGAAACCTGGGGTAATAGGTTGCTTTGAGGAGTATATCTTTGCAATATGTTGTCGTTTTCTAGTTCCACAGTGATCCGTTGTCTGCTATAAATGCCTGCTATGAGGGTGACACTGTTATTGTTTGTCCTGGCCATTACATGGTACATGGCACATTCTCCATCGCTGACTCCATTGAGTTGGAAGGTGAGTGTGGAAGATCACACAATCAAACTCCTGTGCTTGATACACTAAAGAAAACAGTAAATTGTTGATCTTGTTGAAACTCCAGGAATTTGATTTCAACCCATTTGATTTCAAATGAGTTTCCTTGAAACATTAAGGGTTTTTGAAACACAAAGGGGATTCACTTACAGTGTTTGAGCAACTTGAGATACGGTTCTTTGAGCATTATAAGTATTGGGAAGACAGAGGGAAAAAAAAGATCATTAGGAAGAAGCATAATTCCAGATTATAGGTGGTTGATGAAAAGGAAATTTCATTTCTAGAATAAAAAACATTCCCAGCAACATTTAAAGTTTAGTGTCCTTAAATTTGTTGCTTACTCTTATTTCATATATGTTGTGGATATATTGGTGCATGGTTTTTGTTTTAAATTTAGCTTAGTTTTGTGAGAGGTATAGGTCCAACCTGAAGTTAGACCAAAATTTTTATCTTAATTCTTTAAATCTTCATGAATGTCACAAATCCTAAAGTGTACTTTGGAGAACATTAATTTTGAAAGATTCTATTGAAAGTTTCTTTTTAGCATTTATAATCTTATTGTACATTTAGACTGATTCATAAATTTAAGTTACTTTACAGTAGTTCACCTTGGTCCTGTGTATTTCCAAAGCAGGTCAAATTTAGACGCATCTGTTCAACTATTTACCAGAAGAGCTTCAAGTTAGCAATAAAGCTTGTAATGCAAAAAATCGTATATCATTTTGGGATTTGTGCAGCTGTTCACAAACTGCTTAAGCTATGTTTTTTATCTTTATCTTGTCAAAACTTCTTAATGGAAGGAAGGCTGGAAGTTTAATTTCCTGCTGTTCACTAGTGTATCACCTCATCCCCTTTTTGTTTTATGTGTGTAGTTTTTGGTTTTTTTCCTCTCCAATATTTGATATATAATAGATGTTTGTGTATAAATAACACATCTGCAGGATAAATCACTGCAATAAAAACACTTTATTTTTTTGGCATAGTGCAAACAGCATTGATATTGTAGATTCAATGGTGGATAAGTGTTCTTCCTACATTGGTGAGGAAATTATGATGTAATTGCCAAAGTGTCATAAATAACCATATAGGATTCTGATAGTTAGGTATAAAAATGACTGTAAACTTATGAGCAGAGGGCATTTCTGAGAATTTGGAGAATCAGATGGTATCTCTAGTGTGAATATATGGAGTACTTGTTCATGAGTAAGATTAAAGCTTATCTAACAGCTTTTCCGATCTGTAGCTAACACTTATAACAAGAGATATATATTGAATACCTACTATGTGCCGGGTATTAACAGAACTTATAATAGGATTTTTCTTGTCTAGAAATTCATTCACTTAGGTGATGGCTTTATGTTTTAAACTTGTCTATATAGTCTTGGTCCTCATTATGTCCATTCTTTTTGTATTTTTTATTTTTCTGATACTAAACATAATTGTTATAAAAATGTGCAGAGTACAGATAGATGCATAAAAGGAACCAGGGAGGGAAGTACTCAATCCAGTCATCCAGGGCCCACCACTGGTGGTATTTCTGTGTGTGGAGTCCTCTTGCATTCTCTAGTGCCCCCAAAGGCTTACCTGTACTCTTCAAGTGTAGAAAACTTCAGTGGCTTTGTCTGTTTAATGTAGTTAGTTAACTACTTTCATTTACTCAAGCAAAGACTTAACTTTAGACAATTTCTTACAGCTTTCGTCTATGTGGTTCTGTTTTATGATGAAAGTTGGGCAAAGTTCTCTAGTTTTCTGATACTCCAGTTTTTTGTAAGCTCATTCAGAGGTCTGGCCTGCATTATTAGTTTAAGGTTTGTAGAGAACAATGCTTTTTATTGGTTAACAAGGTAGATTTATTTTTCCAGTAGCTAAAACTGTTTTAGTCAAGTTTGTCAATATTTTAATTCAATCTGTTTGAGAGAATATAAAAAATTAGAAAATCTTGAGAAATGCTTAAGCTTTTTCAAACCTAATTACATTAGAATAATATAATCTTAGAGTTAGGGAAAAAAAACTTATAAGGGCTAAATGCTTTAAAGTCCTTTGGCTCAGCTGTGAGTACTTAAGATTATTATTTTTTGGTAGTAGTTTTATAAGTGAATTTAGTGCTTAACTGATAATGAGATAATTGATAGGAGGTAGTCTTCCTAATATGGGGACAAATTGAGGAGTTATTATTAAAAATTGTATACCTTGGTCTAAATTTTGTTTAAATGCAACTGGGTTGATTGGTGTCATTTGGAATCATTTGGAATAGAGAAATCTGTCATAGTAATTTTGGGTTTAGACATTTCCCCTCACCCATCTTAAATGTTCTTGCTCTCTTCCTTAGGGTATGGTCTGCCAGATGATATTGTGATAGAAAAGAGAGGCAAAGGAGACACATTTGTGGATTGTACGGGTGTGGATATTAAAATCTCAAGCATAAAATTTGTTCAACATGATGCTGTAGAAGGAATCTTAAGTAAATATCTCAATATTTCATTTATTATTTGTTCCAGGCTTTGAAGGAAAACTTTACTTTCCTTGGAAGGTAGAATTTAATAAAATACCACTCTTGAGTACTATGGAAAGCTGATTATTTATGTACATAGCTTGACAACTTAAGAAGCTTACTTTAAAGTGAAAAATAATTCAGCCTATTCTTGAAAATTTGTTAGTTTAATATTGGTTTCTGTGTGATCATTTTTTTCTTTTAAAACATTCCAACATTGTGGCCAGTGTTCTTTGCATTTCATTTAGCCCTAGGTGATAGTATTTGTTTCCTAGGATCAATATCTTCTAGCTTGCATTGGGCCTCCTTTTCTTCTCCCTTCTAAGATGCTCTTGAAAATCACTCTCTGATAACCTTTTTTTTTTTGGAATGAGAAGTACTTTATAACTTGAGTTTGCATTTCTGAGATCAAGTCATTCTTTTTTAAGAATGCTGCTTTTAAATTTTTAGAAAATCATTCAAAATAGTCATTATTTTATAAATTATGAATTCATAATTCCAGTAACAAAGTTTAAATGAGAAATATTTGGACTATATCTAATATCAACTCTGGGCCATTTCTAATGTTGTAAATGACACATTACTTCTGAAAGCATTTGATTGCGTGTTTTTATCATAGTCATTCACCGTGGCAAGACTACATTGGAAAACTGTGTACTGCAGTGTGAAACAACAGGAGTCACGGTTCGAACATCAGCAGAATTTTTAATGAGGAACTCAGATTTATATGGTGCCAAGGTATGATAATCTCCTATCCTTTGTGGGAACTAGTTTAAGTTAAGTTTAAATAAGTAAATAAGATGTGGGACAAGATGTAAACACATACTCATGTTCTCCTTCTTCAAAGAAGTCAGTCATGTTATCTGTAAATAGAGACAGTCTATTTCTTCCTTTCCAATCTGTATGCCTTTTGTTTCCTTTTCTTGCCTTAGGGTACTGACTAGAACTTCCAGCACTAAGTTGGATAAGAGGGGTGAGGGTGGACATCCTTACCTTAGTCTTGATATTAGGGGGACTGTATTCAGTATTGTACCATAAGTATGAGGTTTTTTTTTTTTTTTTTAAAGAATGTGAAAAATCCATTTTCATTGTTATTGAGGAATAATTGAAAATAGTTATATATTTAAGGTGTACAAATGTTCTGGTTTCCTATAAATACTCATTGTGAAATGATCGCCACAACTGAGCTACTTAGCATTCATTACCTCCCAGAGTTACCTTTTTTTTTTTTTGTTTTTCCACTCCACCTCCCTCCCTTCTGGCAACCACCTGTTTGTTCTCTATATCTGTGACTCTGTTTCTGTTTTGTTATGTTTTTTAGATTCTACATATAAGGGAAATTATACACTATTTGTCTTTCTCTGTCTTATTTCACTTAGCATGATACTGTCTAGGTCCATCCCAGTTGTTGAAAATGGCAAGATTTCATTCTTTTTTGTGGTTGAGTAATGTAAGCATACCCCACTACATCTTTATCCATTCATCTGTTGATGGGCACTTAGGTTGCTTGATCTCTTGGCTATTGTAAATAATGCTGTATTGAATACAAAGGTGCATATATCTTTTGGAATTGTTTTTGTATTCTTCATAAATTGTATGGTAGTTTTATTTTTAACTTTTAGAGGCATGTCCATACTGTTTTCTACAGTGGCTGCACTAATTTACATTCCCAGCAGCAGTGCATGAGGGTTCCCTTTTCTCCACATCCTTGCTAACACTTAGTGTTTCTTGCCTTTTTGATTGTAGCCCTTCTGACAGATGTGAGGTGATGTCTCATTGTGGTTTTGATTTGCTTCTCCCTAATGATTAAGTGATGCTGAGTATCTTTTCATGTGCCTGTTGGCCATCTGTATGTCTTCTTTGGAAAAATGTCTCTGGATCCATATTTTAATCAGATTGTGGGTTTTTGTTGTTGTTGAGTTGTGTAGGTTCTTTATATATTTTGGATATTAACCCCTTATTGGATATATCATTAGCAAATATCTTCTCCCATTCAGTATATAGCCTTTTCATTTTCTTAATAGTTTCCTTTGTTATGCAGAAGTTTTTTAGTTTGATGTATCCCATTTCTTTATTTTTGCTTTTGTTTCCCTTGCCTGAGACATAGCCCCCAAAAACAACGCTTAGACCATTGTAAAAGAAAGCACTGGCTATGTTTTCTTCGAGAAGTTTTATGGTTTCAGTTTTATATTTAAGTCTTTAAGCCATTTTGAGTTTATCTGTGTAAGTGGTGTGAGAAAGTAGTCCAGTTTGATTCATTTGCCTGCAGAAGTCTAGTTTTCCCAACGATGTCTGTTAAAGAGGCGGCCTTTCCTCTGTTGTGTATTCTTGCCTCTTTTGTTGTAGATTAATTATCCATATAGTGTGGGCTAATTTCTGGGCTCTCTGTTTGTCTCATTGATCTATGTCTCTATTTTTGTGCTAGTACCATATTATTTTGATTTCTGTAGCTTAGTAGTGTGGTCTGAAGTTAGGGAGCATGACCCCTCCAGCTTTGTTGTTCTTTCTCAAGATTGTTTTGGCTATTTGGGGTCTTTTTGTGTTTCCATACAAATTTTATAATTTTCTAGTTCTGTGAAAAATGCCATTGGTATTTTGATAGGAATTGCTTTGAATCTGTAGATTGCATTGGATGGTATGGTCATTTTAATAATATTCTTTCAATCCATGATCATGGTATATCTTTCCACCTGTTTGTGTCGTTCTCAGTTTTTTTTCATTAGTTTCTTAAGTTTTCCAAGTACGTGTCTTTCACCTTAGTTAGATTTATTCCTCGATATTTTATTCTTTTTAATGTGATTGTAAATGGGATAGTTTTCTTAATTTGTCTTTTTGATAGTTGTTAGTGTATAGAAATGAAATAGATTTCTGTGTGTTAATTTTGTGTCCTGCCACTTTACCAAATTCATTAATGAGTTCTAATAATTTTTTGGTGGTATCTTTAGGCTTTTCTATGGATAGTATCATGCCATCTAAAAACTGACAGTTTTACTTCTTCCTTACCAATTTGGGTTCTTTTTATTTCTTGTCTGATTGCTGTGGCTATGACTTCCAATACTGTGTTGAATAAAAGTGGCAAGAGGCAGGCATCCTCATCGTGCTCTTGATCTTAGAGGAAATGTTTTTAGCTTTTTACCATTGAATATGCATATAGTGGATATTGAATTTTGTCCTAAGCTTTCTCTGCATCTACTGAGGTGATCATATGATTTTTATACTTTCATTTGTTAATGTGGTGTATCATGTTGATTGATTTTCAAATATTGTACCATCCTTGCATCCTTGAGATTAACCCAAGTTGATCATGGTGTGCAATCCTTTTAATGTATTGTTGTATTTGATTTGCTAATATTTTCTTGAGGATTTTTGCATCTATAACTGTCAGGAATATTGGCCTGTAATCTTTTTTGTGTAGTGTCTTTTTCTGGTTTTGGTATCAGGGTAATGCTGATTTCATAGCATGAGTTCTTCAATTTTGGGGGATAGTTTGGGAAGGATAGGTGTTAACACTTTAAATATTTGGTAGGAGTCACCTGTGAAGCTGTCTGGTCCTGGACTTTTGTTTGATGGGAGCTTTCTAATTACTGGTTCAGTTTCATTACTGGTAGTTGATCTGTTCATATTTTCTATTTATTCCATATTTAGTCTTGGGGGGTAGGAATTTATCCATTTCTTCTAGGTTGTCCATTTTATTGGCATATAATTTTTATATGTAATTTCATATGATCTTTTGTATTTCTGCAGTCAGTTGTAACTTGTCCTCTTTCATTTCTGATTTTATTTGGACCCTCTTTTTTCTTGATGAGTCTGGCCAAAGGTTCATCAATTTTGTTTATCTTTACAAAGAACTAGCTCTTCATTTCATTAATCTTTTCTATTGTTTCTCAGTCTCTAGTTCATTTATTTGTGCTTTGACTTTTATTATTTCTTTCCTTGTCCTAATTTTGGGTTTTGTTTGTTCTTTTTCTAGTTCCTTTAGGTGTTAGTTTAGGTTGTTTATTTGAGATTTTTGTTTCCTGAGGTAGGCTTATATCGCTATAAACTTCTCTCTTAGAACTGCATTTGCTGCATCCCATAGATATTGGATCACTGTATTTCTGTTTCATCTGTTTTCAGGTATTTTTTGATTCCTTTGATTTCTTTAGTGACCCATTGTTTATTTACTAGTATATTGTTCAGCCCCCACATGTTTGTGTTATTTTTCGTTTTTTTTCTTGTAGTTGATTTGTAGTCTCATACCATTGTGATCAGAAAAGATGCTTGTTATCATTTCAGTCTTCTAAATTTTTGAGATTTGTTTTGTGACCTGAAGAATGTTCCATGTGACCTTGAAAAGAATGTGTATTCTGCTGCGTTTTAATGGAATGTTCTTCATATATTTATTAAATCCATCTTGTCTAATAGGTCAGTTAAGGCCAGTATTTTCCTGCTGATTATCTGTCTGGATGATCTGTCCACTGATGGGGTGTTAAGTTCCCTACTATTATTCTATTACTGTCAGTTTCTTACTTTATATTCTCCTGTATCAGTCCATACATATTTACAACTGATATATCTTCTTGTTGGATCTATCTCTTTATCATTATGTAGTATCCTTTGTTATCTCTTGTTACAGTCTTTGTTTTAAAGTCTGTTTTGTCTGATATTGCTGTCCCAGCTTTCTGTTTATTTGCATTTGCGTGGAGTACCTTTTTTCATCCCTTCGCTTTCAGTCTGTGTGTCTTTAGATCTGAAGTGAGTTTCTTGTAGTCAGCTTATATATCATCTCGTTTTTGTATCCATTCAGCCACTCTCTGTCTTTTGATTGGAGCAGTTAGTCCATTTACATTTAAAGTAATTATTGATAGGTTTATACTTACTGTTATTTTGTTTTGGTTGTTTTTGGATTGTTTTTGTAGTTCTTTATTGTTCCTTTATTTTCTTTTGTTCTCTTACCTTGTGATTTGAAGACTATTTTTAGTGTTATATTTGGATTCCTTTTTTTTTGTAGATGTGTATCTATTTCAGATTTTTGGACTGTGGTTATCATGAGGTTTATATTAATTTTCTGATCTCTAAATTTCAAACACATTTTAACAATCCTGCAGTTTACTCTCCTCCCTCTATGGTTACTGTTTTTGATATCGTATTTAAAAATTTTTTTATTTTGTATGTCCTTTAACTACTTATTGCAGATACAGATGATTTTACTGTTTTTGTCTTGTAACCTTCCTACTAGCTTTTTACATGATTGATTTACTGTCTTTACTGAATAATTGCCTTTATCAATGAGTTTTTTCCTTTCGTAATTTTCATGTTTCTAGTTGTGGTCTTTTCTTTTTCACTTAGAGAATTCCCTTTGACATTTCTTGCAAAGTTGGTTTGGTGGTGCTGAATGAACACTTTTAGCTTTTGCTTGTCTATAAGACTTTTGATCTCTCCATCAAATCTGAATGGAAGCCTTGTCGAATAGAGTATTCTTTTTATTGCAACATATTGTATAATTCATCTTATGTGAAATATCCAGAACAGGCACATCTGTATAGATAGAAAGTAGAGTAGTGATTGCCTAGGACTGGTGGGTAGGGTAGGGAAGAAGGAATTGGGGTAATTGCTGAAGGGTACAGGGTCTCTTTCTAAGGTGATGAAAATGTTCTAACATTGACTGTGGTGATGGTTGCACAACTATGTGAAAATATTGAAAACCACTGAATGGTAAAAAACTTTAAGTGGGTGAGTTGCATAGTATGTGAATTGTATCTCAATACAGCTATTATACATACGATAAGGGAACAATACAGTCAGGAAGGTGGGAAGCATCCTTTGAGCTCCAGCCTGGACCCCTTCTCATCCTCACTGTCCCTGCAGGGTGTCCTCCTCCCTACCACATTTCAAGCCAGGAGGGTCATGATTTGTCCCTGCCTGTCCCTGTTGCCCTCCTGTTCTTTGGGTGGACCATGGAGTATGCTGGCCTTTCATCTCCTAGTGTCTGATATCAGGATTCTTTCTTTTTTTAATTGAAGTCTAGCTGATTTACAATACTGTTAGTTTCAAGTGTACAGCAAAGTGATTCAGTTATATATACATGTATTTTTTTCAGGTTACTTTCCAATGATAGAGTTTTCTTGATTTTAGATTTTTCCATTTCATCACGTTGAATATATCATGACACTCTCTTTGACCTGCAGAGTTTCTGCTGAAAAATCAGTTGTGGGCATTCCATTATATGTAACTTGATGCTTTTCCATTGCTGCTTTTAATATTTTCTCTTTATGTTTAATTTTTGCCATTTTAATTACAGTGTGTCTTGGTGTAGTCCTCTTTGATTTAATCCTGTTTGAGACTTTCTCTGCTTCCTGGACCTGCATGTCTGTTTCTCTGGCTAGGGAAGTTTTCACCTTTATGTCTACAAATATATTCTCTGCCCCTTTCTATCTCTGTTCTCCTTCTGGGATCCTGATAATGTGAATGTTGTTCCAGAGGTCACTTGAACTGTCCTCATTTCTTTTTATTCCTTTTTCTGTTCAGCTTCAGTGATTTCTACTATTCTGTCTTCCAGCTAGCTGGTCTTTTCCTCTGAATCATTTAATCTGCTATTGGTTTCTTATTTATTTTTCATTTCAGTTGTTGTATCTTCATCTCCGTTTGGTTCTTCTTTATATTTTCTCTTTGTTAACCTTACTGTGTTCATCCAGTTTTCTCCCATGTTCTTTGATCATCTTTTGATCATTACCTTGAACTCTTTATCAGGTAGATTGCTTATCTCCACTACACTTAGTTCTTCTTGTGTGATTTTATCTTGTTCCTTCCAATGGAACCTGTTCCTCTGTCATTTTGCCTAGTTCCCATTTATGGGTTGCCTATCCTGGGGGTGTAGGTCTTGACTCTAGTAGATCTCTGCGTCTCCTACCTGTCTCATTGTGGTTCCTTGTTTATATTGGAAATATTTTCTGCTAGTTGTCAGGCTGCTCTCATTGATAGTTGCTCTGTAAATAATTTTAATTTTGGTGTGCCTGTCAGGGTAGGTGCTCATGGGTCTTCCTACTTTGCCATCTTGGCCACCAGTATAAGGTTAACTGTAGATTATTTTGTTGTTGTTGATATTCTTAATCAAACTGAGAAAGTTTTCTTTCTTTTTGCTTTTTGAGAACTTTTATAAGGAATATATGTTGACTCTTATTAAATGTTTTTTTCTGCATCAAGTTTTTATGGATTACAAATGATTGATTTTGAAATTTTGAACCAACCTTGTATCCCTGAAATAAGCTTCACTTAGTCATAGTGTGTAATTTTTTTACATATTGCTGAATTATATTGCTAATATTTTACTAAGAATTTATTTGTATGTCTATATTCATGAGGGATATTGGTTTGAAGTTTTCTTTATTTCTATTGTCTTTGTCTGGTTTTGTTATCAGAGTAACACTAGTTTCATGAAATGAATTTGGAGATATTCCCTTCTTTCCTGTTTGCTGGAAGAGATTGTATAGAATTGGTTTTTTTTTTTTTTTTTTTTTAAGATTTCTCTGGTGAAATCAGCTGGGCCTGGAGATTTCTTTTTTGGGAGTTTTAAAATTATGAATTGAGTTTCCTTAATAGCTATATGGCTATTCAGTGACTTACTCATATTGAGTGAGTCACTCAGGGTACAGAGCCCCCATGGCCAGGCACGGTTTTTGGTGAAAGGCTTTTCTGTTTGACAGTGGTGGCGGCAGGCTCTCTAGTGCACCAGGTGTTACATGCACCACCCTCAATACAGCCTGCTGGGCCTCACACCAGCCTGGAGAGGCAGGTGGACCATTTCTTCTAAATTATCAAACTCGTAGAGTTGTTTATGGTAAACCATTATTCTTTTGATGTTTGCAGAGCCTGTGATGATATCCTACATTTTATTCTTGATATTTGTAGTTTGTATAGTCTCTCTCTCTCTTTTTTTTTTGCTTTGTCATTCTTGCTAGAATTGTCAATTATATTGATTTTTTTCAGAGTGCCAACTCTTTCATTATTATTATTCTGTTTCATTATTATTATTCATTATTATTATCAATTCTGTTTCATTATTTTGTTTTCAGTTTTATTTATTTTTGCTCTTGTCTTTATTGTTTCTTTCCTTCTGTTTGCTGTGGTTTTATTTTGCTCTTTTTCTGGGTTCTTCAGGTGAGAGCCTAGATTATTGATTTAAGAATTTTCCTCTTTTTTTTTTTTTAACATTTTTTATTGATTTATAATCATACAATGCTGTGTCAAATTCCAGTGTAGGGCACAATTTTTCAATTATACATGAACATATATATGTTCATTGTCACGTTCCTTTCTCTGTGAGCTACCATAGATCTTGTATATATTTCCCTGTGCTATACAGTATAATCTTGTTTACCTATTCTACAATTTTGAAATCCCAGTCTGTCTCTTCCCACCCCCCACCCCCTTGGCAACCACAAGTCTGTATTCTATGTGTATGAGTCTATTTCTGTTCTGTATTTATGCTTTGTTTGTTTTTGTTTTTGTTTTTAAGACTTTTCCTCTTTTCTGATGTATGCTTTTAATGCTGTAAATTTCCCTCTTGGCACTGATATAGCAAATTTTGATATGTTGCATTTTCATTTTTGATCCATGTAGTATTTAGAAGTGTGTTTTTTAGTTTCCAGATATTTGGAATTTTACTGTTATCTTTTGTTGATTTCTGGTTTGATTCCATTGTGGTCATAAAATGCAGTGTATAATTTATTCTTTCAGTTTTGTTGAGGTTTGTTTTTATGGTCCAGAATATGATCTGTCTTGGTTCCATAGGCCTTTGAAAAGTAATGTGTATTCTGCTGTTATTGAATGGAATATTCTATAAATGTCAACTAGATCATGTTGGTTGATAATGTTTTTCAATTCTTCTATATTCTTTCTGATTTTCTGTCTAGTTCTTGTGTCAGTTGTTGAGAGGTGGATGTTAAAATCTCCAACTATAATTGTGGATTTGTCTGTTTCTCCTTTCAGTCCTTAGTTTTTGCTACACATATTTTGTAATTCTGTTATTTGGTGCATACCCATTTAGGATTGCTGTCTTTTTGGTGAATCAACCTGTTTATCATTATATAATGTTAACTGTCTGTCTCTGGTAATTTTCTTTGCTTTGAATTCTACTTTATTTGATATTAATAAAGTCACATTTGCCTTCCTTTGATTAAAGTTTGCATCATATATATTTTTCTATCCTTTTATTTTCATCCCGCCTTTATTCTATTTGAAGCAAACTGTAAATAGCATATTATTTTTTAGTATTTTTTTAATCCACTTTGCCCGTCTCTGTCATTTAATTGGTATATTTAGACCATTTACACTTGATGTAATTATTGATGTTAAGTCTTTATTCTATCATTTTATTTTTTGTTTTCTATTCTCTGGTTTTCATTTTTCTCTTTTTTCGCTGCTGTGGGTTACCTGAACATTTTTCAGAATTCTATTTTTTTTGAGTGTATCTCTTTATATGTCTTTTTAAGTGGTTGCTTTAGACATTGCATTATATATTCATAACATATCAGTTTACTACAGTTTACTGATGTTGTCATTTCACCAGCTTAAGTGAAGTATAGAAACTTTCTTCCCTTAGTATCTCTTTACCATCCCCTGTTTATAATTGTCTTAAATGTTTTGTCTACATGCTTCTAGAACCACATTAGACAGTGTTGTTTTTAGTTTCAAAAGTAATTTAGAAACTCAAAGAGAAGGAAACCTATTGTATTTACTCATATTTTTGTTTACTCAGCACTTTCTCCCTTTCTGATGTTCTAAGATGTCCCCTTTTATTGTTTCTTTTTTGATTAGAGAACTTCTGGTAGCTATTCTATTAGGGTTGGTCTGCTGGTGACAAATTCTCTTCATTATCCTTCATTTTAGACTGTCTTGATTCTTCTTACTCCTGAAGGATATTTTCACTGGGTATAGGATTCTAAGTTGAGTTTTTTTCTTTTAGCCCTTTTGAACAATACTGTACTACTTTCTTCTGGCCTCCATGGTTTCTGATGAGAAATCTTCCTCATTTGAATTTTTCCCTAATAGGTAAGACATTGTTTTTCTTGGACTACTTTCATGATTTTTTTTTTCTTCTTTTTTTCCCCCTTTCCTCCCCACTCACCCTCCCTTTTTGGTCTTAAGTTTTCAGAAGTTTAATTATTATTATCTTGGAATAAATTTACTTGAGTTTATCCTATTTGGGGTTTTCTCAGCTTCTTGAATCTGTAGGTTTAATATCTTGCCAAATTTGGGAGTTTTAAACTATTTTTTGTTTGTTTGCTGTTGTTGTTTCCTTCACACTTCTTTCTTTCTAGAACTCTGATGACACAAATTTTAGATCTTTTGTTTTTGTTCCACAGATCCCTGAGGCTCTGTTCACTTTTCTTTTTCAGTACATTTTTTTCCGCTGTTCAGACTGGATAATTTCTATTGTTCTGTCTTCCATTTCACTGATTCTTTACTGTTTTTTCCTTTCGGCTGCTATACCCATCCTCTGAGCTTTTTATTTCAGTTACAGTATTTTTCAGTTTTGAAATTTCTATTTGGTTCTTTATATCTTGTTTCTTTGTTCAGCCTTTTGTTTTTCATTTGTTTAAAATATATTCATAATTGCTCATTAAAGCATATTTATTATGGCTGATTTAAAACCATTGTCAGCTAATTCCAACATCTCTGACATCTTGGTTTTGTCTTCTACTGATTACCTTATTCACTTTGACGTCTTCTTGGTGCTTGATACGACAAGTGCTTTTCAACTGAAACTGGATATTTTATATTATGTTGTGAGAATCTAGATCTCCTGTTTTAGCTAGGCTTTTCTTACACCATTACAGGAGTGGATAAGGTGGAGGATACTTCCTTGTTACTACCAGGTGGGGGTAGAAGTCCAGGTTCCCCATTTGGCCTCTGTCGACATTTTAGTTGAGTGGGGAAGCTCCTTGTTAACTGCTGGGTGGGGGTGAGAATTTCAGCTTCCCACATGTCTCCACTGATGCTCTGGTGCATGGCAGTGGTCTTGTTACCACTGGCAATGATGAAAGTCCCAACCCTCCACTAGGCCTGCTCTCACATCACTGCAGTGGGGAGGGAGTGCAGCACTTTGTTACTGCTGGGTAGGGGTACAAGTCCAGGCTCCTCATGTACTCTCCATAAGGGGGAGGGCCTTGTTACCATCTGGTGGGGATGAAAATCCTTGGCCTTAACTGATACCATCTCATTGTGGGTGTTGGGGTGCCTGGTCACAGCCTCAAGAGTGTGGAAGTCTAAGCTCCTCTTTGGCACTTGGCAGCATGGGTTGGGGTGGGCCAGTTATTTTCCTGTGGTATTTAGCTGGAATAAAGCTATTGTTTCAAAGTTTCTGTCCTCCTAGGCTACCTGGTCCTTTGGCTAGAGAGAGCAGGCTTTTGGGGAGGCTTTTCTGGTCTGTGTCTGATGTTTATGGATTTCCAGCTTCTTTAGCTTCTTGCCTGGGAATATGAGGCAAAAAGAAAACCCAGGGAATGCACCACTGTGTTGGTGTCATTCTTAGGTGTTGAAGTGTGTAGCTGATCTGCCTTCTTTACTCCACTTTTCTTCTCATATTTGTTTTATATGTAATGTCCATGGTTTTTACTTGTACCATCATCTTAGAAGTGCCACCTTCTTTGATTTCTTTTTAGTTAACCAAATATCTGTTAAGTTTCATAACATATTTTGAACATGATTGTCCCATTTACTAGGTGGCTGCTGGCTTAAATTACTCTTTTCTTTAAGTTTTACATGATCCTGATAATTTCATATTTAACTTTAACTGTCTTGTTGTATATGTATTTTTAATGTTATTGCCCCTAAATCTTTTTTTGTACATAGCTTCTAGCAGAAAATCTCTTAGCTGAAGGCCCATTTCTCAGATCTTTTTACCTCTCTACAGAGAGTTAGGTAAAAAGATCCCACTACATATGTTTTAGTAATCCCTAAAGGAGGAAGTCGTAATAAATTTTTCTCATGGTACACTACTATTCCTAGAAAAACGACTCAACATACATGTGATAGATGTGTCATAAATGGTTAATAGTGACTCTTCTTCATCTAGCATATTGTGTATAAAATTATTCCAAAAATGATTTTTTAAATAATCACAGAGGTTTGAGTGAATCATTTTTTCTTACCAAAGTGCCTAGCATAGCATCAGGAAATAAATTATTCCTGTTACTGTTACTTTTTCTTTTGGTACCATGTGGTGCCAAAGGGCAGTGTGAGAGACTTGGGCCATGCATAGGTCTTTCTTTCTTTCTTTTTTTTTTTTTTTTTTGTTTTTTGATATAAACAAGATTTTTATTAGTGAAGTAAAAAAAAATAGTGAAAGGGAGTACACTCCCAAGAATTGGAAGCAGGTCAGTCCAAGAGGGGAAAACTGGCCATGCATGGGTCTTTCTGGTTACTATATACGTATAAACAAGACATGTGAATTGGCTGCTAATTTAACATGTGTGTAGTAGTGGAGACCATTAATTGCTTTAACTCATAGAAGTGATTTTCAAGTTAGGTTGGGATATTTTTAAACTGGTGTGCTTTTAAAAATACAGGGTCATATTTCTATCCACAACTTAACAATATTTTATAAGATTTGAATACTGTTCTCTAATTATCTCTGAGAGGATGGTCATTTTGAATAAGTGTATCTTTCAGCAAAATTGTTAGATGACTTTTTCGGGCAGAGTCAGAAAACTGATTTGTCCAGATGATAGAGAGTTAAACAGATAACAAGTGTTGATACTCTTAGCCATTGTTTTGTGTGTGTGTGTATTTGAAAATGGTAAGTGATAGACAACTTGCTGGAAGTGGAGCAAATGGAAATGTTCATTAAGATACCCATAAACCTTTCTATCAAACACTTTGTATATTTGTACTGTGTTAATGTCTAAGAAGTGATATAGTAAACCTTCTCTTACAGTCTTTCTTATTTAAAACTGATTGTCATTATCTTAAAATGTAACTTATAGGGTGCTGGTATTGAAATATATCCTGGGAGTAAGTGCACCCTGAGTGACAACGGGATCCATCACTGCAAGGAAGGGATCCTCATTAAGGTGAGCACCTGCTGAGACACCCTCTTTCCAAAGGCTGGAGTGATTTCACCTAAGAAATAATTGTTTTATTAAATTCCCATGTTGGGTTTTGTTGTTTTCTGGCTTTGAAAAGCATAAACAGTATGTAAATTTTAATAGCATCAATAGTTAGTGGTTGAAAGTCTATTGTGAGAACACTTTGCTGTCTGTAGATCTGTAGAAATGACGAGGAATGCTCTGTCACTCAGAGCTCAGATTGTGCTACCACATATTAATAAGCATAGCTTTCTAGTCCATTTTTAGAATAGCCTGAAAAAAGTGAGATTTTTTAAAGCAGGCAGTGTTGAATGTGATAGTTTCTTAAAACTTTTGTTTTCAATGTCATAGGACTTCTTAGATGAACATTATGACATTCCAAAAATATCCATGGTGAATAATGTCATACATAATAATGAAGGTTATGGTGTTGTCTTGGTGAAACCTACAATTTTCTCTGACCTGCAAGAAAATGCCCAAGATGGAAGTGAAGGTATGCTATATTTAGTACTTTTCAAAATAAAAATCAGACCTAACTTGTTTTATTTCAGCATTAAACTCTGATTAAGGATCTGAATTGTCTTTTCCACACCCCCACCAAAAAAAAAACAACAAAAAAAACTGGCATATGCTTGGATGTGGAGATGGAGAAGCTTGGTAAAGCTATAACATAGAATATCCGAGTGAAAGAAACTTTCAAGATCATCTAGTTCAGCTACTCATTAGAACCTTGATAAGTGGTTTCTGAGGTCCTGCAGTTCCCTTCTTATCATGCTTGGCTCTCTAAATTTATAGAATAAGGATGGACATATGATAGCAATGATGGCTCCTGCTGGCATTTGTTAAGGGTGGAGGCAGAGAAATCAATGTGCCAAGAGGAAGCCTGCATTCACTGGAGGGGATTGTGGAGTTTGCCTCTATTTTTTATTTGTAGAAGTAAATGCCTCCCTGTCAACTGTCTTTCTTGGCAGCAAAGCTGAGCTAACTCAGTGGGAAATTCATGAATTTCAAGCCATGACTCAGATCACTCTGAAATCTCAGTCATGGAGAAGAATTATGCATTGGCATTGGTGAGGAAAGTTTAAAGGGTAATGAGTAGTCCTTGTCATCCTTCAGGATCCACTCCAGTTATCTGTGTGTTCTTTTTCTCCTCACAGTTCTATAGCTCAGAAGTTTAGGTAGGTTTGGCCAGGTTATCTGCTTAGGGTCTCACAAGGACGAAATTGAGGGATCAGCTGGGCGGGGCTCTTATCTGAAAGTTCTCGGGGGAGAATCTGCTTGCAAGCTCATTTATGTTGTTGGCAGAATCAATTTCCTTGAGCTTGTAGGATAGAGGTCTCCAATTTAAAAAAATTTTTTTAGCTGGCTGTTGACTGGGGATTGCTCTTAGCTCTTCGGGGCCACTCTCAGGTCCTTGCCCTGTGACCCTGTCCATTTTACCAACAGAGAACCTCCGTAAGCAAATCTCTCATGCTTTGAATCTTTCTCGTGCTTTGAATCTCCTCATGCGTTCTTCTTCATTCAGCCAAAGAAAACCCTATTACAGGGTTCATAGGATTAGATTAGGTTCACCTGAATTTTTATTCTTAAGGTAAACTGATTAGTAACCTTAGTTACATCTGCAAAATCCTTTTGTCACTTAATAGTCATGAAAGTGACACTAAGGGGTAGGTATCATGGAGGTCGTCTAGAGTTCCGGCCATCACAGGTAGTCACTTATAATGTTATAATTAGCTGCTAAATTAGGAGTTCCTTTAGGGAGAATAGCACTGTTTTACTTATCTTTGCATCTGACTCCTAACATAGTGCTCAGTGTATATTAGATATCCAAGAGATGTCTGTTGAATGAGTGAGATTTAGGATAAAAAGAGAAAATTCAAAATTGGTAATCCTGTATGAAGGTCAGGAAACCTTGGTATGAAAAATAAGACAGTGGCTCATTGAGATACTTAAGACTTGAGAAAGTCCAGTCAGATGAGTGCAGGAATCCTTGACAGAAAAAAAACTTGAAATACGTTATGTTTTATATAGATAACATATGTTTCAGTTGGGTTTGTATATTTAACTTTTTTGTTGTCATTTGTTTCTTCAGAAAATAAAGCACTTAAAATTCAGACAGGTGGAGATGCAGATGTAGCTGAAAGAGTGGATCTAGAAGAGCTGATTCAATGTGCAACTGGTAAAATGGAGCTTTGTGAGAGAGCTGACCTCTCTGAGCAAGTCGAAGGCAATTGTGAAATTGTAAATGAACTAGTTGCTGCCTCCACACAGAAAGGCCAGATGAAGAAGAAAAGGTTGAGTGAACTGGGGATCACGCAAGCTGATGACAACTTAATGTCACAGGAGATGTTTGTTTCAATTCTGGGGAACCAGTTCAAGTGGAATGGGAAAGGGAGTTTCGGCACATTTCTTTTCTGATGTAAAGAGATAGCAAAATACTGACTTTTGCATGTGCTGCCCCAAGAATCACTGCTGCTATCATACTTTGCTTCGTGTCTATATTTTGTAGGTGATATTCAACTGGGTTTGAGTGAAATGCAGATTTATTTTAGTCTGCAGGTGTGGCACATAAAACATTCTTTATAAGCAAGGTCATAAAAACATAAGAAATCTCCAAGTATTTTCTATTTTATCTAGAAAGTCTTGACTGAAAACATAGTCTTTCATGTTAACTCTATTAACTTTCTAGTATAAATACACTTTAATCTAGCACTTCAGAGAGGAGGAAGAAAGGCAGAGAATGCAAGCTGAGTGCACAAAAACGCAGTAGGTGTCAAATGTGCAGTATTCTTACAATTGTCTTTTTATCCCAATTATAGTGAGTCTGATATCCATGCTTTATCTGCCTAATACTTGTCTTAAAAGCTTTTATGATTGGGAGGTTATCTGCCTAATCAGACTATTGAGAATCTGAGTGGGATGCTTTTTTATGTTGAACTATGTAATCATCAAAACAGTAATAGATAGCATAACAGGTTTGAATCAGAAATGAAATCAGTTATTCAGAGCCAGTGTGTACATAGAGCATTTTCACTATTGCTGAATATAAGTGATGAAAAAGGTGCTTTTCTTTTACCAGAACAGTATTCTGATCAAATTTCTTACACAGTCAAAATGATTACCTATACAACCTACATCAGCTCTGTGTTCTTGATATCATATTGTAAAGCACAACTTTAAAAAATATTTATATTTTAAAAATATATGTGACATTAATATTCCACTGAGTAAAATTATAATGATGAAATGATAAATCAAATCTTGTTATATCTTTCCAAACGCGTTATGGGCCGGAGTGCCTGTGTGGCATGTGTGACCCTTTGAAGGACATACAGTATTTTGATATCTTTTTAGTGTTTCAGAAAGAGTATTAACATTTTTCTCAGTGCAGTTGTTTCTTAAATTTGAATAAATTATAATTTTTATATTTCAGATGCTATCAATTGTAGAAGGATCTGTGTTTGATTTTTTTGTTTGACCGTTGAAAGGTGCTTTTTACTCTTTAAGTCCTGTTGCAAAAGTAATGCTAATTAATTCTGCATCAACTTGACCGAAATACTTATTTAAAAACCATTTATTCAACTTTAAAAAATTAAATTGGTTTTCCAATTGAATTTCCATTTTATCTTGGAGTTTAGACTTTGTATTTCTCTTATAACTTGCTAGAACGTCAGGAGAATGACAAGTAGCGTGGTAAGTAAAGTTAATACCTTCTTTGTTCCTTATTATAGCATGATAGTTTTTCAGATTTCATTTATCATACAAAAAACCAAATTACAGATGGATTAGAAATGTAAATTTAAGCAAGCCTATAAAAGTACTAGAAGATAATATAAAATATTTTCATAATCTTCTAATAGACAAGCCCTATGTAGATAAGTCACAAGACCCAGGAAAGTAGATTTGACTATACTTTAATACTTAAAACTTAAGTGAAACCAAATACAGTTGGCCCTCCATATCTGCGGGTTCCACATCCATGGATTCAACTGATCAGATTATGGACCAAAAATATTCAGGAAAAAAAATTTCCACAAAGTTCCAAAAAGCAAAACTTGAAATTGCTGCATGCCAGCAGCTACTTACACAGCATTTACATTGTGTTTACAACTATTTACATAGCATTACATAGCATTACATTGTATTAGGTATTATAACCAATCTAGAGATGATTTCAAGTGTATGGGAGGATGTGTGTACATTATGTGTTAATACTACACCACTTTTTTTTTCTTCTTTCAATTTTATTAGGTAGAATTGTTACAATTTGACTGCACATATACAGTATGTTGCATGTAAATACATATACACAATATACTGCACATATTTTTAAAAAATTTACGTATAGGTACTGTTCATTGTTTTTAAGAACATTTAGAGCTTTAGCTTTTTAAATTTACATAGTTATCAAAGGAATAAAAGCAAACCACAAAAAAGAATTAATTTGAAAAGCTACATATACCACACTATCAACAGCAACATTATTTACAATTGCCAAGATATGGGAGCATTGTAAGCGCATATTAATGAGTGGATAAAGAAGATGCAGCATATATAAATAATGAAATACAACTCACCCATAAGAAAGGAGGATATTTTGCCATTTGTAGCACTTTATTCCCTTTTTTTTCCACTTCAAAAACCAGAATTTTATAACTGGCATTAAGCATTTTCATTGCACAAAAACAACAAAATACCTAGAAATAAACTTAACCAAGGAGGTTACCTATATTCTGAAAACTGTAAAACATTGATGAAGGAAATTGAAGATACAAAGAAATGGAAAGATATCTTGTGCTCTTAGATTGGAAGAATCAACATTATCAAAATGGCTGTACTACCCAAAGCAATCCACAGATCCAATGCAACCCTTGTCAAAGTACTCACAACATTTTTCACAGAACTGAAACAAACAACTCTAAAATTTATACAAACCATAAAAGAACTACCAAAGCAATCTTTTTCTTTTTTTTCTTTTTTTTTTCTCTTGTTCTCTTTCCTTATGTTTTGATGACTAGAGAAGATCCTTTAACGTTTGTTGTAAAGCTGGTTTGGTGGTGCTGAATTCTTTTCAATTTTGTTTATCTGTGAAGCTTTTGATTTCTCCATCAAATCTGAGTGAGAGCCTTGCTGGAGAGAGTATTCTTGTTTATAGGTTTTTTCCCTTTCATCACTTTAAATATATCTTTCTTCTCCCTTCTGGCCTTGAGAATTTCTGTTGAAAAATCAGCTGATAACCTTATAGGAATTCCCTTATGTTACTTGTTGCTTTTCTCTCACTAATTTTAATATTTTCTCCTTATCCTTAATGGTTGTCAATTTGATGACTATGTGCCTCAGTATTTTCCTCTTTGGGTTGATCCTGTGTGGTACATTCTGTGCTTTCCTGGACTTGGGAGACTGTTTCCTTTCCCAAGTTGGGGAAGTTTTTGGTTATTATCTCTCCCAAAGTTTTCTCAGGTCCTTTCTTCTCTTTCTGGGACCCCTATAATGTGAATATTATTATGCTTCCTGTTGTCCCAGAGCTCTCTTAAACTATCCTCATTTCTTTTCATACCTTTTTCTTTGTTCTGCACTAGTGATTTCCACTAATCTGTCTTCTAGCTCACTGATCTGTTCTTCTGCCTCATTTAGTCTATTCTTGGTTCTTTCTAGTGTGTTGATCATTTCAGTGATTTTATTCTTCAACTCTGTTTGGGTATTCTTTATCTTTTCCAACTCATTGCTGAAAACTTCACTCTGTGCATCTATACTCCTCTTGAGTTCTCTGAACATCTTGGCCATCATTACTTTAAACTCTTTCTCAGATAAATTGCCTATCACCTCATCACTTATGTCTTCTGGGATTTAATCTTGTGCTTTGGCCTGGAAGATATTCCTCAGCTACCTCATATTGTCTGTCTTTCTATTTATATTTTTAGGTAGGTTAGTTACATTTCTTAACCTTGGAGAGGTGGCCCTCTGTGAGAGACGTCCTATGTGTCCCAGCAGTACACCTCTCTTGTCATCCAAGGTCCAGGGTCCAGCCCGTCCCAGTGTAGAGTCTGGCCTTTGTTTGTGGATTCCTTCCACAGGCTTTGGGATTTTGTTTACTTATTTCTGGTATCTGTCCCTGGTGGATGAGGCTAAACTAGAGGCTTATGCAGGTTTCTGGCAGGAGGAGCTGGTGTCTGCCCACTGCTGGGTGAAGATTGGTCCTGGAGCTCTGGTGGGTAGGGCTGTGTCTTAGTGACTTAGGAAGTGCCTTTGTGACTTACGAAGTCTGCTGATGGGTGTGGCTGTGTTCTCACCCTGTATGTTTGGCCTGAGACTTCCCTACAGGCAGTTGGGAAGGGCTAGGTCTTGGTGCTAAAGATCCAATCAAGATGTCAGCCTCCAGGGAAGCTCATGTAGATGAATATTCCTGGAATGTGCACCACCAGCATTTATGTCCCCTAGGTGAGCTGCTGCTGTCCCCTATGTCCCCAGGAGACCTTCCAAAGCCAGCAGCAGGCCTGGCCCAGGTTCTATGAAATCACTGCCTCTGCCCTTGGACTTGGTGCACTCGAGATTCTGTGTATGTTTCCTAAGAGAATGAAGTCTGTTTCCCTCAGTCCTGTGGGGCTCCTGGAGCTAAACCACTCTGGCCTTCAAAACCAGATGTCCTGGGGTCTCCTGCTCCTCCCAATGCCAGAAACCCTGGCTGGGGAGCCTGGTGTGGGGCTTAGAACTCGTACTCTTATGGGAGGGCCTCTGTGACTTAATTATTCTTAAGCTTGTGGGTCACCCACTGTGGGGTGTGGGACCCAATTATATCGTGAGCGTGATCCTCCTACCATCCCACTGTGGTTCCCTCTTTTTTTTTTTTTTAATTTTTTATTGATTTATAATCATTTTACAATGTTGTGTCAAGTTCCAGTGTAGAGCACAATTTTTCAGTCATACATGAACATGTATATATTCATTGAGACATTTTTTTCTCTGTGAGCTACCATAAGATCTTGTGTATATTTCCCTGTGCTATACAGTATAATCTTGTTTATCAATTCTACAATTTTGGAATCCTGTCTATCCCTTCCTACCCTCTGCCTGCTTGGCAATCACAAGTTTGTATTCTATGTCTATGAGTCTATTTCTGTTTTGTATTTATGCTTTGTTTTTGTTGTTTTTGTTCTTTGTTTTTTTTTTTAGATTCCACATATGAGCGATCTCATATGGTATTTTTCTTTCTCTTTCTGGCTTTCTTCACTTAGAATGACATTCTCCAGGGACATCCATGTTACTGCAAATGGCGTTATGTTGTCGGTTTTTATGGCTGAGTAAGTATTCCATTGAATAAATATACCACATCTTTATCCTGTCATCCATTGATGGACATTTAGGCTGTTTCCATGTCTTGGCTATTGTAAATAGCGCTGCTATGAACATTGGGGTGCAGGTGTCATCCTGAAGTAAGGTTCCTTCTGGATATATGCCCAGGAGTGGGATTCCTGGGTCATATGGTAAGTCTATTCCTAGTGTTTTGAGGAATCTCCATACTGTTTTCCACAGTGGCTGCACCAAACTGCATTCCCACCAGCAGTGTAGGAGGGTTCCCCTTTCTACTGTGGTTCCCTCTTTATGTTTCCAATTGAAGAAGATCTTTTTTGCTAGGTTCCAATCTTTTTTTCATTGGTTGTTGAGCAGTCAGTTGTGGTTTTGTTGTAGTCACAAGGAGAGGTGAGCTCGTGTCCTGCCATTCCTTACACCACTTTTATAGAAGGGACTTGAACATTCCCAGATTTTGGTATCTGGGGGAGTCCTGGAACCAATCCCCCATGATACCAATGGCCAAATGTAACATAAAGTTCAGACAGCTCAAGAGAATATTGTATATGTAATTATGTGTATTATCTAGTATTTATAGCATATAAAAATATAAGTATACTTATATATAATATATATATGTCTGTAATATTAAATAATTAAAAACCACACTGTATAAAGCTATAAATCAATAACAAAGCCAAACTACTCAATAGAGCCATAAGAAAAGGATATAAACAGGCAATTTTCAGAAAAATAGATAAATGAAAATATAGTTAATGAACTCTTGGCTGATAATCTGCTAAATGTATATTCTGCTTGTAACAGAATCCTTATAAGATCCAGAGCACTAGCACTCAATCAAATTTGACTAGAAGAACTGTTTTTCAGCCACCTACATGTTGCGAGTTGAACGTAGTGATGACTTGAGGAAGATGCAGCCTCACTTCCAACTCCATTCTTATTTTTCAAAACTTTGGCTATTGAGTTGCTTTTTTTTTTTTTAATTAGCATTTATCAGCTTTAGACAAGAGTTTTTAAGGGTCAGCTGTAAGCAAACATGGGAATTTATTATGATTCCAATTAAGTAGGGGAAAAATGAACTATTCAATAGAGAGAATTATGAGAACTCACTAACCATTAATTTTTTCAGATATTTTTTCTGTCTTACCCTGTCATCTCTTTTCCTTGACTATAATTACATACAAGGTACTTGGTTTTATTTTGTCCCTCAGGTCACTGATGCATTATTTATTTTTCAGTCTTCTTTCTGTTTCTCTTTGGATAGTTTCTATTGCTCTGTCTTTAAGTTTACTAAAATTTCTTTCCACATGGTTTAAACTGCTATTAATCACATCCAATGAATCATTCATTTCAGATATTATATTTTCTTCATCCCAAGATGGTTTTGGGGTTGGGGGTACTCTTTAATATCTTTTATTTCTCTCTTCAACATGATCATGGTTTCTTCAACTTTCTTGGTCATGTAGAGCATATTTATAATAGTTATTCTAGTATCCTTATTTGATAGCTTTATCGTCTCTGTTGCTTCTGGGCCTGTTTCTGTTGATTAATTTTTCTCTAGGAAATGGGTCATAATTTCCTGTATCTTTGCTGTCTACTTATTTCTGATTGGATACTTGTCCTTATGAATTTTATGTTATTGCTATGTTGTATTGTTTTATTCCTTTAAAGTGTTGGCTTCCCCCTCCCCCCACCAAGAATGTAGTTCTTTAGAATCAGTTGAATCCTTTCAATGTTTGCTTTTAGGCTCTGTTTGGGCAGATCCAAAGCAGTATCTAGGGCTAATTTACAACCTCCCTCCCTCTTTTAGAAATCTATCTGGTGCCCCATGTATTTATGATGTCTTTTCACTCTAGCTGATAGGAGTGAAGTTTCTAATGTCATTCTTTTCTGGTGGCCCTTTCCCCAGCCTTGGGTAGTGTCTTCTGACACATATTCAGGTTGGTACTCAACCACTACTTAAGGGGGCCCACGACAGGTTTCTGGAGCTCTCTTTCTGTGCACCTCCCTTCTCCAGTACACTGTCTTGCAAATTCTAGGTGCCTTGGCCACTAAAATCTGATTTCTGTTTCCTTACCCTAGAGAATCAGCTGTGCTCTGTTCCCCATCCCTGCATTGAGGCCTGGAAACTGCTTCCAGGCAGTAAGCTGGTATAGTTTGGTTTTCCTTCTCAGGTATCAGAGTCCTGTGTTGCCTATTATCTGATGTCTGGAAAACCATTGTCTCATATATTTTGTCCAATTTTCCAGTTATTTAAGGCAGGTGGGTAAATCTGATATTTGTTACTCAATCTTTACTTAAAAGTGGGAAGTCTTGAATCCTCCAGGTTAGAACCATTTCTAAAGGAAATGAGGGACTCTATACTAGTAGCCAATTGGTAACCAGGTCAAATTTCTGAGTTTCTCTAGCTTATTTCTGTTGAAATCTTTACTAGAATGGTTGGCATTTGACCATGAAAACATTCTTGGAGCATGTAAGTAAGGGGGAGTGTGGGCAGGGTGATGTCACAGGGCATTAACTCACATTCTAAAATCTTAGCCAACCCCAATTTGGCTTGCTTATACCCCAAATTAGGAGTTTTCTGCATTCAGACCTATTTGTGTGGTGAGGTCAAGGCTGGCTGGTAAATCAAATCCTGTCTTATTAAGAAGCACATGTGAGCTCACTCCTGGAGTTCTGGCATGCTTCTGGGGTTCAGCTTTTATTACTTTCAGGCCAGGTGGGCTGACAACTTTCTTACTGAAATAATCTTGGTGTGTAGGTCTTTAAAGGCCATTTTGAATAAAAGTGGACCAATTTAGCAAACAATTAAAAACTCACTAGAATCTTTGTATTATTTTCATGGGAAGCATAATACATCGCAGTTACTTCTGAATGTTCTTGCAGAATAAAATGTCCCTAATTTATAGTTGGTCCTTGACCTAGAGGCAGCTCTCTTAGGTGATAGCTGGTGATATTTTCCATCAAGGCTTTTAGGAATTCACATACTATTTTATTTTAGATCTCTCAAAAACTTTCTGAAGTTGTTAGGCATGCCAAGGCTTCTGGTACATTAATAAAGTGCTCCTGCACTTAGTTTTTCTTCAGTGCTTACAAGGTACCAAATAAGCTGCAAGGAAGATGAGCAGTTTAACACTTTCTAAAGTAATATTAAGCTTTATAGCACTAGAAATCTATTTAATTCCCTTTCATTGCTTCTAAAATGCATTTCAAATCTGTTGTCATTGGTAAAATGCTCAGAGTCATTGGAGAATTATTTTTGACGTGGTGTTTCCATCTAAAATTTGCTAGTGAGACAAATCCTCTCCAGTGCTGGAGGAAATTAACATTCTGGCTTTTCAACATAGTATTGATATTAGGTTAGAGTTTATGGTTCCCTGGGGTCTTTCAATTTTGTGCGTTTAGAAAGGCTAACAGATTTTATATTCCTTGTTTCTGGAAAGTCACATTGTCTTGATCACAGAGTTTTCCTCTAAATCCAATTTTCTGTTCTTTTAAATAACCATTTTGTTAAGCCAAGTCTCTGTAACTCCATATTACATAGATGTTATCCCTTAATATGAAAAGCAGAAGCAACGGCTGTAATTCTTTTTTTAATGAGTGTGAAATGCGTTTGTCCATACTTTAATTGACTATTCAGCAACTGACAAGGGAGGGTTCTGTGGAATGTAATGACTAATTTGCTGATGGCATTATACTGTGATGACGGGAGGGAGGAAATCAGCTCTGAAGAACACTGCCACCTAAAAGCTTTTCTGGGGGAGGCTGATATGCACTGGTAATGTTAGATAAGTGCATACAGTGTGAAATTAACTGTGTAATGTCATATGGAAAGATCTAAGAATATTAAAGCGAAAGTTGACAATAGTAAAGCTAAATCATTTTCCCCACAACAGAAATGTGGGTCTGCAGGGGTTTTTCTGTAGTATGTGTTAAAGCATCTAGGTGCTTGAGGAAAGAGATTGGGTCTCTTTCTGCATCCAATTTTTGAAGATGTTAAGGATGTGGAAAATGGCAGAAGTATAAGAGGCTCTCAGAAGATACTATTTTACAGATCATAGAAATGTATGAATGTCTCATGTTTATCCAGCACTTTTGCTTCTAGAGACTCTAAGGATAATTTCCATAGAACATAAAGGTAGAATTATTATTTCAGTTTCATCACTGGTTGTGAATGCATGTGAGTCTGAGTCGCCCAGAATTACTCTAGTCATTTCTAGAGACCAAGCATTCAGGGGCGTTATTTCAGCCCCTTTATGTTCTTCCATGCCAGTTCTATAAAATGACAAGACTAGAGTATTGGACAATGTTTCTCAGCACTTAGCTGCATATTAGAGTCACTTGGTGCACTTTAAAAAAAACCCTTAAACATAGCTCCCCCACCAACCCTCCACTGCTCTCAAGATTCTGAATTAACTGGTTGAATCAGTTCAGGCATAGATAATCTGAAAGATACCCCAGGAGATTCTGATGTGTTGTTAGGATTAACCACTGGTATAAGGGAAGGTTACGCAGTAGGGGTAGTACCTTAACACAATTAGAGGAATAAGGATATGAGTTGAGTTGTGCCCTACATTCTTTCTTTTTTTTTTTTAGTTGAAGTATAGTTCATTTACAATGTTGTATTAGTTTCTGGTGTATGGCTTAGTGATTCAGTTATACATATATATGTTTCATATTCTTTTTCATTATAGATTATTACAAGATATTGAATGTATTTCCCTGTGCTATACATTAGGATCTCATTGTTTATCTATTTTATATGTAGTAATTTTTATCTGCTAATCCCAAACTCCTAATTTATTCCCCTCTTTCCCCTTTGGTAACCATAAGTTTGTTTTTTTATTTCTGTGAGTCTCTATTTTATAGATAAGTTCATTTTTATCTTTTTTTTTTTAGATTCCACATGTAAGTGATACCATATGATACTTGCCTTCCTCTGTCTGACTTACTTCACTTAGTATAATGGTCTCTAGGTCCATCCATGTTGCTGTAAATGGCATTATTTCATTCTTTTTTATGGCTGAGTAGTATTCTATTGTATATATATCACATGTTATTTATCCAGTCATCTGTGGATGGACATTTAGGTGGCTTCCAGGTCTTGGCTATTGTACATAGTGCTGCTGTGAACATTGGGGTGAGAGTGCTGTAGACTGGGTGGTAGATTGGCCAACTCATCCAATTTACCAGGGACTTTCCTGACTTTAGCACTGGAAGTTCCATGTCCTAGGAAGCACCTCCTTCATCCTACATAGTGTTTAAGTCGTGGCAGGGATGGGAATGTGTCTTGGCAGGGCATTTTAGTGGTGGTAAAAATAATAACTTCCTCTATTAATTCTCAACATACACTTCTGCTATGACCCAGCAGTTTTACTCCCAGCATATTAGACCCTCAAGAAATGGGTTCCTAGCAGCATGGTTCACACTAGCCCCAAACTGCAGACAAACCGAATGTCTACCAACAGGAGAATGGATATGTAATCATGGTATTTTCATAGACTGGACTGTTATATAGAATATGAATGAATTTCTCAGATATAATGTTGGGTGAAAGAAGCCAGACATATGAAATAGCAGGGTCTATATGATTCTATTTATAGGAAGTTTTAGAAAAGGGAAAACCTAATCTATATAATAGAAGAAAGAGTAATTGGTTACCTCTGGTCGGAAGCTATTTCGAAGGGAGCTTGAGGGAGAACTCTGGTGTGCTGGAGAGATTTTTTTCTTGATCTGGGTAGTGTTTACATGGGGGTGTGTGTGTGTATGTATGTGTATATATATATATATATATAAATTCATTGAACTGTTCACTTAAGATTTGTGCCCATATTGAATGTATTATTTCTCAAAGAAATTTTAATGCTACCATTTATTGGGCACTGCCTATGTGCCCTGTACTGTGTTCAGTGTTTTAATCCTCAGAAGACTCCTGCCAGGTGTGAGCATTGGCCACTTTAATTATTAGGCCCAGAAAAGTTAAAAGAATTTCTCTTGACCACTAAGAAAATGTTTCTCAAAGAGCATTTCAAGGAATAGCAGTTCTGCAGGTGTTATCTGCAAAAAGGGCTGGTGGGTAAATAAGTATGGAGGGCCCTGTGTTGAAATGGGTTCTGTGTACACTTTTACTGCAGGATTAATATGTCAGTGTGCACTGTGAATTCCCAAAAGGTGGAAATAAGGGAGGGGGATAGAGTAAACAACATTTCCCAGACTTACCTGATCACAGGTATTTGGGCGGTGGGCGTGGTGGTGGGAGCAGAGGAGGAGGAGGAGTTAGAGGAGTTTGGGAAACCCTTCCCTCTGCCATTTAGGCAAGAGCCCTCCCCAGGAGAGCTTTCTGGCTGCAGTGCTGGGCTGTGCAGGAAGCAAAGAGGGAAAGCCAGCAGTTAATTTGAGATGAGGCTATTGAGAGCTTTGACTACCAGGCAAAAGATGTTGAACACAGGACACAACGTTGAAAGTACTTTAAGAGACTTATTGTAGACACAATGACCTGGAGGCGAGAGGTAGGGCTTTAATTAGGAAGCTTCAATGTGGTCTTGGGGTGAATCAAAAAGGCCCCAAGCTGGAGAATGTAGTGGTAATGAGGGCATAATCTATAGCAGTTGTGGTGGAGAGTCTTAAGATATCAAGTCAATAATCACTTTCTAAGAAATGTTTCATTTTTAATCTCAAAGGCCATGCAGGTCTTGTAATGTCTTAAGTTACTATTTTTGTGATTTTTTTTTTGAGGCTTGATTTTTTTCATTACCATTTAACCTATTCTCAAAGTCACCAGTTTTCTTATGACATGGGCCCATGAACTTGCTCCAGCGCTCCCATTCCCTGGGCAGGGCTGGTGGTTTTAAATGTAGTAGGGCGGATAGAAGAAATGTCAGGAAGACTTGGGTCAAATCTTGTCTGGTTATCCACACTGAAGAGCAGTGGAGTTTGGGGACCAGGATGAGAGGCACCTGTGCAGGGTTCCCTTGGCTTTTCCCAAGGTGACTCTAATGAGTGAACTTGCCTTCCTGAACTGCTAGGTTACAGAGTTGGCTCTCTGGGAAGATTATGAAGGACAGAACTCGTGTTTTGTAGTGGGAAACAGCATAAGCCTAGTGGGAGAAATGGAGGATTTGGGGACAGAAGATCTGGACCCCAGACCTGGGTTTTCTGCTGCCTGGCCATGTGGGCAAATCCCGTCGCATTTCCCAGTTTCTCCCACCTGTAGGTGGAAAGGAGGTAATGATTCCTGTCCCGCCTCTTTCACACATTCACCAGAATAAGGTGAGGCAGCATCTATGCCAGGGCTCTCTCCTTTTTTATGTTGTGGTTAACCTCTTGACTGAGTGAACCTTTTCTTTCTCCATCTCTTTTGGGGAGCTAAGTGCCCGCTAGTTAGTTACTAATGATGGTATTCAGTCCTCAGTGAATGTTGGCTGGCATTAATTATTGTCCAGGAGCTGAGGGAAGAACCACCATGTTGATCTGTGGGACAGTTGTTAGTTTCCTGTCCACGAGTCTGGGCCAGTGAACCTTGAGGATGTTAGGCTGCCTGCCTTGGGTCGCACAACTGAAAGTCAAGCCCAGAGCAGGCTGACCTCAGAGACTGAACTTTTAAACCCTTTATTGGCCTGTTGGGGCCAGATCTGACTGTATGAAGGCAATCTGGAGTATAGGAAGGAACCAAAGCAATGACCTTATACCCCACCTAAGGGCCAAGTGGACAAGCCAATTGGGACGCCCTTTTTTTTTTTTCCTTTTCCTTGTTTATTTTTTTTTTTTAATGTGGTATAGTTGTTTTTATAATATTATATAAGTTTCAGGCATACAACATAGTGATTCACAATTTTAAAAGTTATGCTCCATTTATAGTTATTATAAAATATTGGCTATATTCCGTGTTGTACAATATATTCTTGTAGCTTATTTTGTATATAGTAGTCTGTACCTCTTAATTCCCCTTCCTCTATATTGCCCCTCTGCCCTTCCTTTCCTGTGTAAAATCTTTTAAGTTTAATTAGGTCTCATTTGTTTATTTTTGCTATTGTTTCCTTTGCCTTAGGAGACAGTTACAAAAAAATATTGCTACAGTTTATGCAATTGGGACTCCCATTTACCACATCACTCTCTGTTCCAAGGCCCTCACCAGCTTATCCTTAGAAAAGTCACATGTGGGCACAAGTCTGAGTTTTCTGCTAAGGGTGAAAACTCAAAAGACCAAGACATAAGGGCTGGAAAATTCTGATTTGCTAATTTTTACCTTTAGGTTATGAACTCAGGTTTCTCAGGGTCTTTTTTTTTTTAACCATTGGAAAACCCTGCAATCCCTGGTGAGGTGGAGCAGGCCTCTGACCCGGCATGGAGGTTTCGAAGGACAGGAATGGAACGATGAATTGGAAGTTGCCGAGTTCAGCTGGCAAGCTCTAAGGTCTCTTTTTGCTCAAGAAACAGTGCAAGAGATATTCCAGAGGGGCCTGGAGCTCACCTCCGCCAGTTAGGGCCTTGCTTTGGGGTGGCCTTGCATTGCCCTGCTCCTATATAATTAAAAAAAAGAAATCTTTCCTGGGGGGAAGAAGCATTTTCCTAATTTAGATTTTGTAATAACAAGGAAAGCTCTCAGTTGGGGCTGCAGACATTAGGAAAGTGAACCGAACTGACCCAAAGTTATTGTTTTAAAGGTTGGAAAGGATGAAATTGATGTAATAAACAACCCAGTTGTCTCATTCCAATTTCCAAGTTTTTGTTTTTTATTAAAAAAAGAGAGGAGAGATATAGTTAGATATTAAACACAAAAACAAAACTAAACCTCCAAATTTAGTAAGTCCAGAAGCAAAATAGAAGATAAATGAACAGTAGCCTCCAGACTGGAATGATCCCACCTGGCGGGAGGGAGATGTGAGTCGTGGAGGAAGCCGATATCCGAGTTGTGGGCTGGCCAGACCCTTCCTGCCACTGGCTGCCCAGTTCCCAGTTCCCAGTTCACCTGCTGTGTGAGGTCTCATGTCCCTAGGGGAGTGTGTATGCTAGTATTTTATTTGGGGAGAGAAAATGAACTGAGAATGTGCTAATTCAGCATTTCTCAGTTTGATCTTCATAGCATTCCTGTATTTTGATGTTTACAGGTATCCTTTGTAGCCAAAAATAGGTAAGGAAACTTAAACATGCCTTTAACATGTTCATGACTCTGAGAGGTCCCACTGAAAACTGCCTTGTCAAACTCACAGGGGAGGATGTCTGCGGCTTTTCCTAAAATGCCTGGCTACTGATTCTTTTTCAGAATTCCTGCCAACACGTACTAGCACATCAGTGTCACTCACAGCAGCAGAAAGCATGATATCACTGGCCAGCATTTACTGAGCATTCACTGTGGACCTGGTACTGTGCTAAGCATTTCCCTCTCAGCTTGTCAAGGCTCTGAGATAACATGAGGATCGTTTCCTTTACAAACCAGAGATAACAATAGTACTTACCTGCAGTATTAAGAAATTTCCCCGAGACTGTACAGCTGATGAGGAGTGGGTGCCAAGATTCAAACCCAGAAAATAGTGCCTGGCATTTGGCCTACTTCCTGTCCTGCCTCACTTCCCCAGCCATCAGACTCTAACCCCTCATTCCCTGAGGTCGCATGGGCAGAAGTCTGTTCCCTGCAGCCTGGCAGAGCAGCTGACTTTCTGCATGTGATCATGATGACCCACGGGATGCTATGGCCCAGGGCACCTCAGGCCACTAGCTGCACACAGGTCTACACTGAGCCCCCCTCTCCTCCAGCCCTGATGGCGTTGCTGAGGGTATGCAAGAGGGGAAACGTGGCTCCAAACTCAACCACCTTTAGTAATAAGGAGCCCTTTTCTGGCTTGCAGAAGACATCCAACATAGGTGGGAAGTTTGCTGGTTTAGCTAGGGAGTTCCCTGTGAGAGTTGTTGCCAAGCCCCTCCCAAGGTCAGAGACCCCTTAAGAGGGAAAGCTGGGAGGAAAATAGCCACACCTTTGAAGAGTGCTGAACTTGGCTCTAATTGCACCCTTCCTGTTGATTAGACTCTCTTTGCATTCATTTCCCTGCAGAAGGGTTTCTCTGCTTCCTCAGATGGCACAGAGCATCGAAGCAGGGCCACCTGTGCCGCTGATGACGTTGCCCGGGCGAAATTAGCCAAGGTGCGTTAGGCAAAGGGAAAAAGACCAGAGACCTTGGGAGGCTCACAGGCACGTACTGTGAGCTAGCTGCCTGCCATCCTCACCTCTTGGAGGCGGTGGTCTTGGTGGGGTTTGTTAGGACTAGCAGGGTGGAGCTGGTGGGAAGAGAGAGACTGTTTGCAACGATGAAAGGCTGCTTTGTAGTGCTGCACCTGCTCCCATCAAAGCACTCAGAAAGCTTTTGAAAACATTAACTCTTTAAAGCCACTCAGTCCTGGTTTCCTTGACTGGGAAGCCACTCTCCCAGCCCCCATTAGGCAGCCTGGATATGAGATGGTGATCAGTCTCTATCACTGTGGGCCATGGCTGTGGTGCAGGGGGGTGTTGGCAGGGTTCTGGCTCCAAAGATTTTTTGAAATCCCTCTTTCCCAAGGGATTTTTTAAAAAAATAATATTTATTTATTTATTTATTTATTTATTTATTTATTTATTTATTTATTTATTTATTTATTTATTTATTGTTTCATTTTTGGAGGGGGAGGTAATTTTGTTTATGTGTTTTAGATACTGGGGATTGAATTCAGGGCCTCATGCATGCTAAGCATGTGCTCTACCACTTGAACTATACATCCCCCCACCAAGGGATATTTAAAAAAAAATTCTCCAAGAATGTTTCTGAGTTCAAGGTTGGCTATTTGCTTGCTCACTTGGCAATCATTAATGAGTTGCTTAAACACTGCGCTGAACTTCTGAACATGCTCCAAACCCAGCCCCTAACTGTTTGCTCTACATTTGCTCTCCCCGTTGTCTCTGCATGGATTTGAGAAGACGGGAAGGAGAAGACAGTCTGGACTCTGTCTCATCATCTGCTGAGAATGCTTTCTTGAATGAGTGGTCACGCATGAGCTCCCATGAGGTACCTTCCCCCAGAATCAGCATGCTTGTCTCCAGATGAGTGGTTAGGATCACCTGTAAAGCACCCTGATTGTGTTCAGGGGAACTATCCCTCCCTCTCTAACTGGATGCTGTCTTGGGGGAGTTATGTTAATTGTTGGTTTCCTGTTCTCTTCTGGCCAAGAGGTGGACTGGTGATACAAGCTTAGGCTATCAAACGTAACCTGGATGGTTTTTATTTTTTTATTTTTTTTGCAGTCTTTCAAACATTGTTATTAATCACGTTAAAGAAAAGCTATAGATACATTCCAAGTTATGTCAAAGATGTTAGTTTGGATTAAATTGTGGGTGGTGGCCATAATTCAAAGTGTCTGGACTTTTAGGACCAAATGTGGTCTGAGAGTGACAAGGACATCAGAAACAAAAAATTTAATTGCAACAAAAGAAATGAAGATGCAAAGTAATGAGTGTAAAAAGGCACATGGGCAGAAAAAAGTCCCAGCACTTCCACTGTGGAGGGCTCAGCCCTGTGAAATACAGCCCATCGTAGGCCTGTGAAAATGTCCCCAGAGTCAGACCAGGAGGGCGCCATTGCTTCTCGACTTGCTTCTGAGGTAGGGGAGCTTGAGTTATTTCTAGTCCTGGCAAACTGTCTAGGCTCAACGCCTTAACTTTCTTCTGTAAAATGGGAATATCGTCAACCCCTTTCCCAGGATCTAGGGAAGCTGTTCCTGGAAATGTATCTGTGGATTGCTACAGATACCTAGCCAAACTCCTAAGAACTTGATTCCTGAAAAGACAGACAGAAGAATGAAAATGGCAAGAATTTGCTCATTCCAAGGGTGGTGCTTAACCCAGGTTCCCGCTCCTGGATCCCCAGGGCTGCTCCGCCTTAGTCCACAAACAGCAGTCTCCTGGACGGAGCTGTGGTAGGAGGTTCAAAGACTCAGAATCTATTTCTGCCGCATGCAGTCAGTCCCGGGCTCCCGTCCTCTCTATATCCTCTTTCTTGCTGCTTACAGCTATGCGAACTTTCAGATATAACCTTTACACAGAAAACTCTGAGCTGTGCCTCCAGCTCTGACTTTTCTCCTAGCAAACAGAAAAAAGAACTCTGCAGGGATGTGATGTTATTAGCAAGAAAACCAAATTCCCCCTGTCCTGAGAGCCTACCCTGCTATCCTAGCCTTCCACCTCCTGGTTCCCTCTGTCCTAATCCCACCCACTCTGTCCTGACCTGTCTCAAGCAGGCCTCCGATCCAGGCCCACTGCTGTTGCCTTGGGTCAGGTCCCCTCCCTTATCTCTTGCCTGATGCGTCCTCCCTTAACTGGTCCCCACATTGCTAGGCTAATTCATACAAATTCTAAAGCCTTCAGGAGCTGGGCAAGTTATGCATGTGTGTCCAGAAATAGGGCTTGGTGGGAACGGGGCTGACTGGCTGACTCAGGCAGGGTTTTGTGGGCTGTTTCCTGTTTTCAAACTGCCATCTCCAATCCTCTGCTACAGGGATGTCCAGGTTCTCTCATCACGCCTCGCATCCTGCTCTAGTCTTTAGGTACCATATAAGGAGCATGTTCTCTGGGATGAAGCGTCCCAGCGCCTCCTGTGGTAGACCTGTGCAGTTGGCGTGCTGGGGACTTGGTGGCATCTAGTAATGGGAGTGCTTTGGAAAATGTCAGTTTGGGTCAGTTTACCGATCTCCGAATGTGAATGTGCCCCCCACGCTCCTGCCCTGATGCTGGACTTCTGGACCCAGCTGGAAATGGACCTTCTCTAAGAAGGCATCTCTCTGTCCTGTTAAATTAACCTCTCTGAGCCTCCATTTTCTTCTCTGTAAAAAAGGCGTAAAGCTTCTCTCTTAAGAGTTTTCGTGAGCATTAAAAGGAAGATGGCATGAGCACAAGGACTTTCTTCCCATCAAACCTGTACGAGTGTAAGGCTTTGTTATTGAAAGTAATGGTTAGGTGGCTGTGAGGTCCAATCTCCCACCCAGGCATGCAAAGAGACTTCTGCACTGACAGTTGATGCCTGAATACCTCTCATGGTGTGGAGCTCACCATCTGGGCAATGCATTTACTTCATTGTTGGATACCTCAAGTTACAAAGTAGAAATGGTCTCTCTGTGACAGATGTTGGGGGTCTATTTCCCCTTGCTCCACTGTCTTTTCTATGCGCTGTGTGTAACCATCATATCGGATTCCTTCAGCTTATAGGGAGGTTTGTGTTTGCTCCTTAGTGCCCGGGAAGCCCCTCCTGGATGGAGAAGGAGTCTGGAGATGCTCTCTGTGTGTTTGACATGGGAAGCTTGGGGGTGGAGAAGAATGCAGGGGAAGGGAGGGGCCGCAGGCTGAAGGGTGAATGTTTAGGGGAGGGATGCTCCAGGTTCTGTGGGGTGACAGCCAGTATCTGAAGTGGCTGTGAGGCCAGCACATCATTCCTCTCTGCCAAGCTCTTGGGCCGCTGAGAGGAAGCCATTCATTTCCTGCCCCAGCCAGCCTGAGTTCAAATCTGCACTGGCTGCCCTGCCTTGGCTGGAATCTAGGATGATGTGGGCCAAGGGAATCCAGATTGTGATAATCTACTAATGTTTTTCTAAGCGCCCTTTCTAGGAAGAGGGCCTGTAATCCTATTATCCAGTTGACTAGAGGGGAAAATTGATTTCAAGGGTGTAATTAATGTGCCTTCCAAAGACAGAAGTGATCTGGAGGGAAGACAACTGCTTAGTCTCAAGAGAGGCCTCTGCCCCAGAATTGTATTAGGAAACTCATGAGATAAAGATGAAAAGCAAATTCAAGCCCAAAGGGTCCTTGCATAACGATTTGTCCCTCTGTTCAGGTGACTTTCCAGGAGCAGAAAGAACTGAGGTCAGCATCAAACTCAAGGTAAGGTGCTCAGAGACTGCAAGCTGGTGGCCCACAGATGTGCTTGGTTTGGCCTGCTTAGTGTTTTAAAAAAATCTAACTACGGACCAAAAGAAAAAATATCATAGGAATTTACATAAAAATCAGAATTTCCATTTCCATCTAAAAACCTGGAAGGCAAGGCATCTGGGCCTCAAGTCTTGCACACTGGAAGGTGAGAGGCATGGGTCCCTCTGTCTGGCATGGGCTCCCACACACCCCACCGTCTCTGGGATGAGGGAGGTGGTCGGTGTGAGACATGCACCTGTAGGAACTGGAGCTGAGGATCTGCATTTCACAGCCTCCCCGCTGACCTGAGTCCTGCCAGGCAGACTTTACGTGTGGCCCATCAGGACTAAACTCTGGTAGAAATTCCTTGTTTAATTATTACCAAAGTAGGAGGCATGGTGAACAGAAGTGTCACAAATTAAAGCAACATACAAGATGCTCAGTCATGTCAAATGAACAACAGCTCTTGGGTTTACTCTTTTGTTCCCCAGGGAAGACTCAAAGAAAATGATTTTTGTTGTTATTGTTTTTAAGAGCCCTTAAGAGAATCACAGCTTTCCAGTAGTTTGGGAATAGCAAGCTGGTGGATTTTTCTTCCATTAACTTGTCATCATTGACAGACTGGGTAGTTTCTTCCCCTAATGACACACACTTAGAGGCTTTAGCCAGTGAATGTCAAAAGCAGGAGTTACTGGGTAGATATTGGAAAGCCTTGTTTATTGTACTCAAACGCAGACAGATCCTTGACAAATGGGTCAGCGGTGGCTCACCAACACTGTGGTCGAGGTCCAACGTTACTAATATTTGAATTTCCTAAGTTGGTTTGGTATCTTTAGGTAAGTCTTTTATGTCAAAGAGCTAAGAGGATTTAGACCTTTAGAACAACTAAAGTGGTTCAATGAAAGCACCTAACATGTCCAATTAGCTGTCTTCAGAATTGGATTATAAGGAACATAGTGAAAAAGCTTTCAAAATGTTAGTAGTTTCGTTGTACAGGACTTTCTCTTAAAAATTTGAAAATTAATAAATATTCATGGATATTCATCCATCCAAGACTTAATGAGCACCTACTATGTGCCAGGCACTACTCTGGAAACTGCACATGTGTGAACAAAGCTGGGACAGAAAGCAGGTCAACGGTGCCCACTGTTGACAGGACAGTAGTGTCATCTTGACTGGTTAACAAGGAGCCTAATGTGTCTGTAAATTAACAGACTTTCTGCGTGGATCTACATCATTGTTTTGTTGGTTGCTTCGTATTCCAGTTGATGAGTGAATCCTAGTTTATTTAGCTATTCTTTGATGGACATGAGGGCTGTTTACAACTTTTCACTATTATATAAAATATAATATAAAAATATAACAATGACATGCTAAAGTGACACCTGTGCCCACACATCACTGTGTACTTACCTGATTATTTCCTTAAGACAGGATTTCTCTACCTTGGTACTACCGACACTTTGGCCTGGATAATCCTCCTTGTGGAGGCTGTCCTGTGCACGATTGGATGTTTGGCAGTATCCCTGGCCTCCTCCCACGAGATGCTGGTAGCATCTTCTCAGTGTGACAACCAAAAATATCTCCAGACGTTGCCAAATATTCCCTGGGGGAAAACTGTCTTTGGTGGAGAACCAACCACTGCCTTAGAATAAATTCCAGTAACTAGAAATTCTAGATCAAGGGGATGCACAGCTGTAAGGTCCTGCTGACATGTCCCAAGTGAAAGGCTATGGGACATAATACCTTGTGTGTAGGTATCCTCCTACACTGGTGGGAGTGTAATTTTTTTAACTTGAGGTGAAAATCATGTAACGTACAATTAGCATTTTAAAGTATACAATTCAGTGACATTTAGGGTATTTACAACACTATGAAAACACCTGTTTTCTCTAGTTTCAAACTCTTTCATTAGCCCCAGAAAAACATTCTGTTCCCGTTGAGTAATCACTCCCTATTTCCTCCCTCTCCCGTCTGCTTTCCATCTCTGTTACCTGTTCTGAATATAGCATATCAATGGAATCATGTTAATATGTGACCTTCTGTGTCCACATTTTTTCTGTTAGCATAATGTTTTTGAGGTTATTCAGAGTTGTAGCGTGTTTCAGTACAATTTTTTTCTTTTTATGGCTGAATAGTATTACATCGTATTTATATATCACAATTTGTGTGTCCGTTCATCTGTTGATAAACATTTGCTTTGTTTCCATTTTTTTGGCTATTATGAATCATGTTCCTATAAGGAGTATATGTTTTTTAAATGTTCACCTATCAGATTGACAAAGATTAAAAACAACATTGAGACATTTAAAATTTCTTTGATGTTATAAGATTATTTGTACAGTAGCCAATAAATATGTTCAAGGATCATCAGATTCCTTGATGTGGACAGTAGCAGCCATTTTGATGATTGTCATTAATCAGTGAATCTGGAAATATGTGCTGGGTACTTTTTGTCTGGTCCCATGTTACGTGCTGTGTTTAATGGGATCTTCAAATGAAGCATAGAGTTGTTTACTAATTTACCCACCCATGGCCCCTGCCCCTAAGGAGTTTATTCTCTAGTATTGCATGGGGGACAAGAATTCTGAGTTTGATTTGTCATTAGACTATTGATTATGTGCCTCTTGGCTCTAAAATATCTCTCATGAGGCACATGTTCCTCCCTAGAATTAACACAAAGTTTATTTCCTGAAAGTTGTCACACAGAATAGCCTGTGGCCATCACATTTGCAGAATTCTGGGCAACCGTCTTTCTAATGTTTACCTTTTATGCATCAGTGGACTTTGTAAGCTGCTTTAAAAATATATTTTACTTTTTAAAAAAGAATTTCAGTTTTACCTTTGTGGGGAAAAAAACCCCATTAGAGTTAAATGCTGTATTAAGGACTAGGGAAATAGGATGAAAACCTTGTAGTGGTGAGTTCACTCTTTGCTAGTTCACTGTCATATGCTTCAGCATATGATAATTATAATTTTTATTCAAATGTAGTTGATGTCCAATATTATGTTAGCTTCAATGTACTATATAGTGATTTGACATTTACACACATTATGAAATGATTACCATGATGAGTCTAGGAGCCATGTGTCCCCATCCAAAGTCATTGTGATATTATTGACCATGTGCTGTATATTACATCCCTATGGATTATTTATTTTGTAACTGTAAGTTTGTTCCTCTTAACTCCCTTTATTTTGCCCAATCCCCTACCACCCCTCCCTTCTGGAAACCATCAGTTTGTTCTCTGTATCTACGAGTCTGTTTTTGTTTTGTTAGTTTTGTTTTTTAGATTCCACATATAAGTGAGATCATACATATTTGTCTTTCTGTCTGACTTATTTCACTTACATAGATATTCTGGATCCATCCATGGTATCACAAATGGCAAGATTTTATTTTTTATGGCTGAGTAACATTCCAGTGTGTGTGTGTGTGTGTGTGTGTGTGTGTGTGTGTGTGTGTGTGTGTATCACATCTTCTCTATCTGTTCATCTTTTGATGGACACTTAGGATGATTCCATATCTTGACTATTGTCAACAATGCTGCAAAGAACATAAGGGCACATATATCTTTTCAAATTAGTGTTTTTGTTTTCTTTGGAAAAATACCCAGAAGTGAAATTGATAGATCATATGGTAGTTCTATTTTTAATTTTTTGAGGAATCTCCATACTGTTTTCCACAGTGGCTGCACCAATTTACATTCCCACCAACAGTGTACAAGGGTTGCCTTTTCTCTACACCCTCTCCAACACTTGTTATTTGTTGTCTTTTTGATGATAGCCATTCTGACAGGTGTGAGGTGGTTTCTCATTGTGGTTTTGATTTGCACTTTCCCTGATGACTAGTGATGTTGAGCATCTTTTCATGTGCCTGTTGGCCATCTGTATGTCTTATTTGGAAAAATGTCTATTCAGGGTTTCTGCTCCCTTTTTAATCAGATAATTATAATTTAAAGAGTCAGATACTGAGGTTAATACATTAACACTTTCTGTATTGGTTTGCTGTGGCTGCTATAGAATGGGTGGCTTAGACAACAGATATTTATTTTCTCACATTTCCAGAGGCTAGAAGTCCAAGATCAAAGTGTTGGCAGGCTTGATTTCTTCTGAGGTCTTTCTCCTTGGCTTGCAGATGGCTGTCTTTTCTCTGTGTTTTCATATGGTCTTTCCATTGTGCCCATCTGTGTCCTCATCTCCTCTGCTTGTAAGAACACCAGTCATATTGAATTAGGGCCCACCCATATGACCTCATTTTACCTTACTTACCTCAAGACCCTATCTCCAAATGCAATCACATTTTGGGTCACTGGGGGTTAGGACTTCAACATAAATCTTTAATTAAAAAAATTTTTTGTGTGTGTAGGGGTAATTAGGTTTATTTATTTCATTTACGTATTTCTTAGTGGAGGTACCAGGGATTGAACCCAGGACCTTGGGCATGCTAAGCAGGCACTCTACCACTGAGTTATACCCTCCCCCTAGGACCTCAACATAACAATTTGGGAGGGGATACAATTCATCCCACAACCTTCTTAATACGGACATTTACTGAAAGCCAGGTAGAATTTATAAAATGTTGGTACTACAAAATGTTCCAAAAGTAATACATCTTTACCACTTTCAAGTCCATTTTGTTAACTTTAACCTGTATACTTCAAAGTTGCTAAATTGGGCTTGCTTTATTAAATATATAACTTGTGGTTGCTGCATTATGTTTAAGATATGAGAAAATAAATCCCTTGAGTAGGTTAATAACTGCTAGCTATCATATATATATATTTTTAAATTGAAATACAATCCACATAGTATAAAATTCACTCTTCTAAAGTATACGGTTCAGTGGTTTTTAGTATATTCTCAAAGTTGTGCAACCATCAGCACCATTTAATTCCAGAACATGTTCATCATTTCCAAAAGAAACCTGTACCCCTTAGCAGTCACTCTCTACCCCCTCCCCCAGCCCGGCAATGACTCATCTACTTTGTGTGTCAATGGGTTTGCCAGTTCTGGCCTTTGCATATAAATGGAATCATACAATATGTGGTCTTTTGCTTTCTTTCACTTAGCATAAAGTTTTCAAGGGTCCTCCATGTTGTAACATGTTTCAGTACTTCAGTGATTTTTTTTTTAAATAAATGGTCTTTTTATTGTGCATTCATGAAAACAAAGTCAGGGAGGCCTTTGGTTAATCCCCCTCAATGAAGTGATAACGAACAGAAGGCATGTAATGACAACAACCATGTTCTCTCCAGGAAAAGGGTCTTGCCCACCTAGGCCCTAAGGGTCAGAGGCAAGCAGGGCCAGGAGGCTCCAGAGGAAGGCCTGCCCAGGCCCACCATGCTGCAGAGGGCCTGGGCCTGCTGCCTCCCTGGCAGGACAAGGCAGGGGAAGCAAACATTGCTCCTGTCCCTGGACCCCCAAGCTAGAACACAGAAAAGCCCCAATCCCCCTCCCGGAGCAAACACTGCTAAGGCAGTCACCCAGGACTTCCCAGAGCAGCTGGCCCCAAAGCCACGAAGCTAGACCCTCAGGGGTCCGCCCAGAAGGGGTTGCCATCCTCAGCCTGCATAGAGTAGTAAACAAAGAGCAAGAAGGCGGCGAAGACCAGTAACAGGAGCACCTGACCCCAGAGCAGGACCTGGCGCTCCTGACCCACTCCAGGCCCAGGAGCCTGCTTTTCCGGCCGGATGGCACGGAGGGTGGGCCACGAAGGTGAGGGAGATGAAGATGAGGACTCTGGAGAGGTAGAGGAGGAGGTGGGGTAGTAGGACTGGCCCAGGGAGCTTCTGGAGACGTTGGAAACGGGGCGGTAGTGTGCGATGCTCTGGCCGGCACTGTCCCGGCCATACACGGGGCGCTCCCTATCCTTGCCCTCCTCTTCGGAAGAGAAAAGATCATCACCGCGAACCTGGTGGTGGAAGGTGTCAGCATCTGAGAGTGAAGCGGCGGGCTGGCGGAAGCCCTTGGGTGTGCCCACAGACTCAGGCTGCCCGTAAGTCCTGGTGCTCAAGTGACTCTCCTCGTAGTAGTCGCCGTTGTAGCCCTTGCTCTGGTAAAGTAAGGCGTCCTCCCTCTGGGGCAGATCGTACATATCCGAGTCCACGGACGCCGCATCTAAGTCCGAGGGCCGATAGCTGAAAGAGGATGCGGGCGAGTTCGGGGGCGAGAGCCTCCGCCTCTGGGTGTCATACAGGAAGATTTTCTTCTCGTAGAGCTTGCGCGTGGAGCCCACGACGGGCCCGTGCGGGATGTTGTACTGGCGCAGCACAGCGGCCAGCTCGGCGTCCGACAGGCCCGCGTAGTCGTCCATGGCGGGCGGCGGGCAGCGGGCAGCCGAGGCCCAGCGGGTGACCCGGGCCTGGCGACACAAGCCGAGCTATGGCTGCCTCGGAACGCGGCGGGGGCAGCGCGAGCGCGGCGGGAGCGGCTGCGCTCACGTCGCTCCTGCGTCACGCTTGCGTCACAGCCGCTGGCTCTGCCGGCCGCGCGTGCTGCGAGTGGCCGAGCCAAGTACTTAAGTGATTTTTTGTGGCTGAATAATATTCCATTATATGGATATATTACATTTTACTTATCTATTCATCAGTTGATGGATATTTAAATTGTTTTCCATTTTAAGGCTTTTTGGAATAATGCGCCTATGAACATTCACATACACGTTTTTATATAAACATTTATTTTTAGTTCCCCTGGGTATATATACCTAGGAGCAGAGATAGTGGGTTATGACCTTTGTTTAGTTTTTTTGAGGAAATGTCAAACTGCTTTTCAGAGCAGTTGCACCATTTTACATTCCCACTGGGAATGTAAGGGGGTTCCAAGTTCTCCACATCTTTGCCGTCACCTGTTACTGTTTGTCTTTATTATTGTAGTCAATCTAGTAAGCCTACTTTTACTTTTAATTTACTTAATTTGCTCTTGCTAGTAAAACTTTACTCATAAATAATGTGGAGGCAAGCACTTTGACACCCGATTTGGAAAGTTCTGGCTGCTTTGTCTTATTTGTTTCCCGGAGAGCCTTCACTCGCTATTGTCTATATCCTCTATTTCCCACTTTCCCTTTGTGAGTTTGAGGTTTACAGCAAACAGTTCAGCTCCTGCCTAGAGGCTGGTGAGAAGTCACTTGCGGGCCTGTGTCCACCCACACTCGTCCAGGGTCTGATGAATGAGTACTTCCCACATGCACACCTTTGCCCTGTTGTCACTCTGCCCTGTACAGCATTAAGTGAGGCGTTAAATGAAGGTATCTGACTCTTTATTGCTTTTTTCCCCTGAATCAATAAGGAATTTACCCCCTTCTACTGTCTTACCCCTCTCCCAATTACGTAGTTTAACATTGATTTTTTCCCCCTCCTTCTAAGCATATAAAGTACTTGTAGCTCCCTTTTTAATGACAAATCAATTCCAATACCTTAATGTTACAGAATTGGGAGAGCAGTTGCATTTAAAACTTCCCTCTCTCTGCTCCCGAAACTTTTTGTTTAAAAAGCTCTAGTCATCCGTGATTGATGGAGGACATTAGTGAGAGAACTTAGGACCATTTTGATTTATTCTGTTTACTTTGAAAATAGTTTTCTCATTTGTCAGATGGATTAATTATGAGAAATGAATTGCGGGACCAGGTAGGGGGAAGGGAAGAGAAAGCCAGGATTCAGAGCCCCCTTCACAGTTAAGGATGGCTGGTGGCTGCAGGGCCCCCTCCCCTTGCTGGCCCACCACCAAGGCCCTGTGCCCTGCACTGCGGGGTGCGTGCAGGGTCCCTGACCCCTAAGCATGTTTATTGTCAGGAGGAGGCGGGGCTGGGGAGAAAACCCACCTGTGTCATTTTTTTGTAGTGCTTTAATCCAGCTGCCTCAGTTCAGGCTCTTTGCATATTGTTTCCTCATAGTTCAATGTACTTTTCCTTCATAGCATTTAAATATCAAATACTGCAAGAAAATATTTGTTATGTAAAAGCAATGCTATCTCCCCCTCTAGATGACAGAGTCCAAGAAGGCATGGACTGTTCTTTTCTTGATTATGACTGAGGCCCTCATGCCTGTTCTTAGTAGACACTTAACAAGTGTTGACAGGAAGAACAAATGCCATGAAGGTAAAGTAAGGCACATGATGGGGCATTGGATGTACTGGGGGAGGAGGGTGGTGAATGGGTGGGCTCTGAAGACATGAAGGTTGAGCAGGAGTTATAAAAAAAATGGGTGGGTGAAGAGCTGCGGGGCAGAGGATACTAGGAACACTGGAAACTCAGAGATTAATGAATGACATCATAAAAGCACACATGAACTATTCAGGACCCAAGAAGCTGGAGCTCCAGGGAGTTCCAGGTGCTTGGTGGGCCTGTCTGTTTTACTTTTGGGGATTATTTTGTGCAAGATAATAAACCAGGCTCTGCCTTAACCTATGCACTCATGAGACGAAAGAAGATTCTGGAATTTGGGTGCCAGAAAGGATCTGTGGCCCAAACATCAGGAACTGGTGGCCAGCTTCTGGAGGTGGGGGTGTGGGTGCTCATCTGAACGATGGCCCCACCAGTGAGCTGGCCTGCCCACCCTAGTTCTTCCTCAAGCAGAAGTGAGGCTGGGCTGATTCAGCTGGGGTTGAACTCCTTGTCACTCTCCCGTGCCCTCCTTGGCTCATCCCCCTTCCTGGAAGGGATGAATGCAGGCAGTTGACCTCACTTCCCTGGGGAGGAGGCCCCCCGGGTCACCCTGCTCCTCCTGGTTCCTGAAGGCTGCTGGCTGTCACCCCCTGTTTCTGTCTTCAGCACTTGGCTTCACATTTTCCTGTCCTCTGTGCTTTTCCCAATTTGTCATTATTATTTTAGTGATAACAGAGAGACTACTGGGAGCAGAGGCAGCGGCAGCAGCTTTTACATTTGATTAAACACCTAAAGAATTAAAAGAGATGGGGGTTGGCTTGGCCTTTGCTCACCTGTAGCCTGTCACACACCACCTGGCCTTTGGTTTCCTCTCTGCTCTGTGGCTCTTGGTAGCCACAATCCATCTTTCTTGCATTGCATAGACTCTTCTAATTAGAGGACCTGCTTGGCTTAACATGTCCCTCAGTGTAAACATTCTGAAAACAGACATTTGAAAGAATAGAATTTCTTGGGCTTGTGTTGGCTCATGGTGCATGCTGGCACTTCCTGTCTCTAACGGAGAAGCTTTTAAAAGCCCCCCCATGACCAGGATGAAGGTGAGATACGGGCAAGAATGAGAGTGGATGCTCTGATAGAGAGATGGCAAGTTTTGGCAAATGAAAGTTAACTTTTAGTTTGGTTATCTCACATGAGAGATGATTAGCATGAATTTAAATGTGCCTACTCTGCTCTGAGGGCTGGGATTTCCACTCAGTAGATCACGTGGGCAAACTATGGAAGACAGAGACAGCCCACTGCCCTGCAGAGTGTTCTCATCTTGCTCCGCGAAGGTGCTGGTGTCCTGGGTGCTTTCTGATTTTCTACCAGGCGGGCTGCTTGTTCTCTGTTGCAGTGCAAGTTTGCTTGCCCTGTGACAGAAATGGGATGCTCTGAAATTTAGCCACTTTCATTATTGCATAGCCTGACTTTTTGTAAAGTCTCTTCCCTCAGTCAAAACTGTTGTGTTCCCCTAGTACATCTGAATAATTGGAGCTGGACTGTAATTGCCCTAACTCACAATTTTACAGCAATTTAGAAGGAAAACAGTTCTGAGTTGTGTGTTCCTTATCACATTGACTCGTCCAGAAGACAAAGCTGAGAATGCAGTACATTTGAATTATGGCGTAGGACAGGTGCTTGGTGTCTGGGGAGGTTGAGGTACAGCCAGGCAGACTGCAACTGTCAGTGTGGGGAGGGGACACTGGACATTTGCCTCACAACAAGGGGAATGAGAATGAGACTGTTTAGAAACATTAACATGCAGGCAGCACTGACTGGAACTTTCTAACCAGCTTTTGATGTCCACAGATGAGAGGAAAGTCCTCATGGGCAAGAATGAAACTTCTGAAAGAATTGGAGATGAAAGAGAGTTACAGAAAGGGGCCCCCCCACCTACTTGGGGCAGGGGCTCTTGTTTTACACAGGTGCAGCTGCGTGCAGTGGTGCCATTTGTGGACGGAATGTGGAAGGCCAAGGAGCTCTGTGGTTCTGGTGCTTACACCGGCAGAGTGAGAGGAGCACGCTGACTCACAGGGTTGGCCTGGGAGGTGCAGAGGCAGCAGGAAAAATGAGCAGACAGCTACAAGGAAGGATTGAGGGCATCTGGATACTAGTAAAGATTTGGCAACCTGGTTTCCCCAGGTCTGCACTGGAAAGATGGTAGTGGTGGTTTCAGAGCCATCTACACGGTGAGAGGTAGGTTGGGGATGAGGCCACACAAGCTGACTTACTGGGCACAGGCCCTAGGGCCACAGCATGCCAAGGCAGATACAGCTGGGCTGCTGATGCTGGTGCAAGGTGGCATGCCAGGGCTGCTGGGGGCCAGGACACCCAATATTAGACGGTGAGGGTCCACCTTTTAGAACCAGGCCCTGGGGATAGAGATGAAACAAACCATAGGCCTTGCTCTCAAGGAGCCCAGAGCCAGGGGAAGGGACACACACAATATAAGATCAGAGCTTAAATCCAGATCATTTGCCTACCATAAAAGGCTTCATAGAGATTTAACCTGCTGGGGCAGAGCCCAGCCCCTGTCTGTGTAGGGTGTCTGCCCTGATGCCAAGCTCACAAAACTCAGGGGCACCCTTCCTGAATCCCACAACACATCCATTTGGTTGACCTCATCATTCAGAACTGAATCATGGTGGCACTTGATTCCGAAATAGGGGGCAGAAGTTTAACTTACTGAAAGTTTCATTTCTTTCAGTCTCTTTCTTTGTTTCTTTGTTTCTTTCTCTTTCTTTCTTTCTTCCTTTCTTTCTTTCTTTCTTTCTTTCTTTCTTTCTTTCTTTCTTTCTTTCTTTCTTTCTTTCTTTCTCTCTTTCTCTCTTTCTCTCTTTCTCTCTTTCTCTCTTTCTCTCTTTCTCTCTTTCTTTCTCTCTTTCTTTCTCTCTTTCTTTCTCTTTCTTTCTCTTTCTTTCTCTCTTTCTTTCTCTCTTTCTTTCTCTCTTTCTTTCTCTCTTTCTTTCTTTTCTTTCTTTCTTCCTTTCTTCTTTTTTAAAGCTTGAAGAGTTCAGATTCTTTTGTCCATCCTTATAAGCCTGCCCTAAGATAGTGATCCTAAACCTTTATGTGTTATGAATCCCTTTAAGATATTACCTGACCCATAGTATTGTGTACATATGTGCATTTTTAGCAAGTCTTTTTTGTTTGTTTTTAATTTTTATTTTAAATTAATTTTTTAATGGAGGTACTGGGGGTTGAACCCAGGATCTCTTGAATGCTAAGCATGTGCTCTGCCTCTGAGCTATAGCCCTCTCCCTCCCTCCCCAAACGTGCATATTTGATGCAGAAATAGAGACTCTCATGAAAGGTATGGCATGAATGTGGTTGACTGAAGGGACCAGAGATATGAGGCAGGGGCAGAAGGAAGTGCACAGGAAATATGCAGGTAAATACTGAATTTTGTAAAGCTTGTTTTTCTGTCCAGAAGTACATCAGTGGCAGAAGTGGGAAAGGCTAGTTTTGAACAAAAACAATTTTCATTCTCCTTCCCTAGGCCAAGTCTTGGGAAGAGGTGGAGGGGTGATTCACACAGACAGAGGAAGGGAGGAGGGACCAAAATACCTTCCTCTGGGGAGCAGAAGGGGGAATGGGATGGGGGGACAAGGGTGCTCTGACACCAGGGACAGGGGTGTGGATGGGAGCAGGCCCAGCAGACCTCCAGAGTGTCTGTCCCCGACTCGTGGCCTGTAGGCAGTCCACTGTCTGATGGGTCAGGGTGCTGCTGACGAATGGATGGAGGGTGTAGCCTTGGACACTTTGGGTGGGGATTGGCCCTAACTAAAGGAGGAACAGAATGGAATGGCTGGTTCCCCCATGAGTCTGATGGCACCACATGGTCATGTGTGCCTGCTCCCCAAGAGGACTCCTGTTCCTTCCAAGGACTTTGCTGCAGTCTGAAGACTCAAGTTAACCCCCTCAGTGGTCTCTAACTCTTGAATAAAGGGCAGCAAGCAGGACAAGACACAGCATGGACAACATACTGGGTGCCAGGTGAGCCGATCACTGCCCACTTTGGAGTGGGAGGTATACTCAGAAGAGAGGGTTATTCTGGGCAACTATTTTATTTTCTTTCCAAAATTCTCTTTAAAAATATCCCTCAAATAATATGTATCATTTAGAAAATAAGAAAATACCCCTGAGAAAATAAAAATTACCCACATTCTCACTCCTCCAGAGATAATCACTGAGAACATTTTTTAAAAAAAGATTAAACTGTTTTCTTTTTGTTTGTTTGTTTTTTTGGGGGGGATAAGTAGGTTTATTTTATTTATTTATTTGTTTTATTTTAACAGAGGTACTGGGGATTGAACCCAGGGCCTTGTGCATGCTAAGCATGTGCTCTACCACTGAGCTACACCCTCCCCCAACTGTGAACATTTTGGAGTCTGTCTGGACTTCTCTGTGCTTGCAGAAACAGAAATCCGTAGCAGTGGTGCAGACTGGTCCATGCTGTTCTGCCTGGAGTTCTTGTAAGTCATGCTCCCCTTGGGGGACAGTGAGCAGGGCCCCTGAAATGGGTGTGTCCTCGCTCCCAGACTCTTGGCTCTTGGGTTGTTGCCAGACTCTCACTTTTACAAATGGTGCCTCACTACAGCTAAATTCCATATCTAGGGATTTATTTTAAGGAATTAAGGACACAGGCAAAGGAAAGGTTTGTTTTGAAGATTTTGGATGCATATTCCAATACCTGGACAACTTTTTGACAACACCCCCACCCCCAGCGGATGTCCATGAGTCAGTGTGGCTGACGATCTCAGAGGAAGATGCCGGAAGCTTTTCTTCTAGGAAACTCTTGCTCAAATGTCCTTCAACAGATTGCTGCCAGCTTCTCCTTTATCTGGCACAGCAGAAACCAACAAAACACAACCACAGCAATAAAAACAACCTGAAGTTGTATATTTAACACAAACAAGTTTTCCTTTTGCTTGCTGAAGGTCTGCTTTATCAGATGTTAAAATCTTTACTAGAGGTTTTACTCAGATTTTGGCAATGGTGTCAAGGTTCACAACTAGATTTTCTGATCTTGGAATAGAGAATGGGGTGTGGGCTGCTAGACCCGGCATGTGAGAAGAGCCTCCTGGGGAGCCTTGTCTGTACCCAGACTGAACAAACCTCCATGGACCCATCTGCCCAGTCACCTTGGCCACACTTTTCCCGACTTGTCTTCTCAGGCTTCCTAGTAAGCAGAAGTTCTGCTCTCATCCATTGAAAAGATGAATTCAGATTAGAGAGAGGTTCCAGGCCCAGCGTCTAGAACCTAGCCTGATACAGAGTAATGAACCAATAAATTGTTAGAAGAGTGAATAAAACCCCATTCCTTCAAAGGTATCTTTGGCTTTTGTTGACTTTCTTTCTATGTCCTAGGCTGAAGCAAGGCAGAGTGTGTTGGGGAAAACGAACTTGTCCTTTTCCAAAATAGGGAAGAATCAGACATAGAAATTTCCAAGATCGTGGGTTTCCCCTTCCTTCTAAACATTTTATGTCTGGGCTCCGCCCTCTGGGTGCAACTTTCTGAGGCCTTCTGGCTCTGTCTTCCCTCAAGCCCAGCATCTCAGAAAACCTGTGCAGGCCAGGGAGGCTGCAGGCAGGGCTTTGATGGCCCTCTGGGCAGGAGCGCCCGGAGGACACCTGAGGACACAGCAGCCAAGGGAAGGGCTGTTGTCATAACAAAATCTTCGTATCTAGGGAGGAGACACTCCAAGTGCTGACTGTTAGCTGCCAGGATGTCCTTCAAGTGTCGCTGACCGAGTGTTTTGTGTTGTTATGGGCAGGGACCTTCACAGCTGGTGAGGGAGAGCCCTGAAGAAGGCCAGGCTCCCTTCCCCAGAGGACCCTCAGAGGAACCCTGCAGGGCAAGCCTGGCAGGCTCAAGTTCCAAAGGCTAAGGACTAGTTGCTCCATCTCAGCTGGTGGGATCAGATCCCAAAACCAAATGAAAGTAGAGATGGATGAAAGAGGCGGGAATGGCTCGACACCACCCTGGAGAATTGCATACTGATCACAGGGGGAAAAGACTTTTAATAGGGAGAAATAATTACCCAGGGACTCAAGTGTCTGACTTTCCTAAAGATTCAGTCATCTTGAGATCAGAATGGGAAACAGCTGGCCAAAGGGTAACTTTTAAATCAAGCCCTGCTGCCTTGCTCATCAGCGGAAGCAAGAAATGATTTGGTCACCAGGATGGAGAGCAGCTTTAAAGAAACCCAGCCGAGCTTGAAGACACAGGTGCACCTGAGAAGGGAGACGGCCTGGTAGCATTTGAGGATTCGATGCCACACAAACCGCAAACCTCAGGACATGGTGATAGCAAGGACCACAGGGGTGGGGTCTGTGCTGGGAGGGGCAGAGCGGGCAGCGGAGGTGGAGGCCACGCCCACAGTGGGCGTGGCCCCTCAAGTGGGCCCTGCAGGTGCACAGTAAACGGCTTTGTAAAGTAAAGCTGCCACCGTAACTTTCCTGCTCAGGCTCACAGATCGGGACAGCAGTGTTTGGTTAAGGCAGCGGAAAGTAACGGGATGTTAACTTCCCATTTGTCTTCTTTTCCCTTCTGTTCCTGTAACAGGGGACACCGCGGAATCAAGGTTCCGCAGCCAAGGGAGGAAGAGACAAGTGCGACTGGCCCAGAAGGGCTTTCCCGCAGGGCATGGGGAGGCGGGGCAGGGGCGGATGGCAGGCCAGCTCCCTCAGGGTCTTTCCCTGGACCAAGAAGCCTCTCCACTAGAGCCTGCCCATTTCCTTCAGGATCTTCCCAGCTCTGATTATCCCTCAGTCCTACTTTCCTTTCTAAAACCATGATTTCCTTCGTTTGTTTGTTTATTAATTCATCCATTCATGCACCGTGTATTTTACCGGTGGAAGATTTCATCCATCCACTGTCTTTGCCCACATCCCATAAGCATTCGAGGAGGGCTGCTTCTGTGGAGGCTGTGTGCTCAGCATGGGGACCACCCCTTAAATAAAACATTACCCCACACTCTGAATTCATTTCTTCCCTCGAGGAGCTCAGAACTATTTGCATGAGTCCATTCTCATTTAAAACCTCTACCGTTTCCAGAAAGCTTATTAAAAATGTGATTAAAGAAATAATCACGAAACTTACTTGTGGAATAAGGTTCTTTCTCCTGGGCCTGAATGTGAGATTTGAATGCCAAATGACGAAGGTAATTTTTTTAGAGTCCACTAAGCCCCTTGAAGTCTCTTGGTGTCCTGTGCTACAGTGGTCAGAAGCAATGGGGGAGGAGGAAGAAATAGCTCAGTGGTAGAGTGCATGCCAAGCATGCATGAGGTCCTGGGTGCAATCCCCAGTATTTCCATTAAAAAAAAAAAGTGAAAAAAAAGAAAAAAAAGAAATTGCAGAAGCAATTGGGGTCACTGTCAGATATGGAGCTGCACAGCTTTGTCTCTGGAAGGATGATGGTCTGTGAAAATGACAAGAATATCTGCAGAAAGCCCCTGGGTGAGGGTAAAATCTGTGGCCCAGTCCTGACCTAGCTCGGGCCCTTTGTGGGGAGAGGAGGGTATTGCCTCCACTAACCACACCCTCTTCCTCCCCGAACATCTAATTATGGCCCTTCTCACTCTCCATCTACAAAATGAAAATTTCTGTCCCTGCCTTTGGTCCCCTGCATACTGACATGCTATGATGACTAATGTGCATGAGCTTGAAAGAGTAGAAATAAAAAGTAATCCCTCCACTCACTTTGGGAAGTGAAGAGACTTGAGCCTCAGAAGGCCTTTGGAATGACCCCAGCCCCTATGTGCCACCTTGCTTTCCACTTGCTTCTGGAAGTAACATGCACTGGACTGGAGAGTGAAGGGGACAGAGAGATTTGCTACCCTCACCTGATATAAACACCCATCTCATCTGAGACACATTCATATTTTACATGAAAGAAAAGCATGCAATTACACATAAATACTTCATGTCATCTGCTCTTGAAATTTTAGCAGCAGGACTTAATGCTGCTGGTTGCCATGGCAACAGGCAAAGTTGGCGATTTTGAATATTAGTGTATTATTCCCCGGTGGGAAACTTCATTTCTGTGTATGTGTGTGCACGCACACGTATGTGTGTGTTGTGTGCGCGTGTGTGTGTGAAGGGTGGTACTGCACTGAGGGGCTTGTTTATAGATCACACAATGTCAGAAAAGTTAGGAGGTGAGGCTGTCACTATTATTCAGGTGAACGTATGGGAAAGGTTGAGCCAAGCACAGGTATCTGTCATTCCTTGGTCATAACCTTTCCGGAGAAAATTTGAACTAGGCTCAAAATGGACACATGATGGTTTTTGTTGCTGTTGTTGTTTGTTGTTGTTTTTGTAATGGAGACAAGATCCAGGAATAAAACACACTTAATGTGAGCCTGAGATGTTTCCTTTTCTTTTTTGGTTCTGTGGCTGCTCTGAAAACTCCGCCCTTTCTTGGGCCTCCCACCTCTCCTCCCCTCGTGGCTGCTGATACCCCTGGGAGCCAATACTGGGGGCTCTGGGGCTCTACCGTCTTCACCTTATTTGGCACTTCTCTGCTTCCCACCTATGAACGTTGGTTACTATGTGCATGTTACAAAATTCCTCCCATCTTCCAGAAATACCCTTCTCTTTCTCTTTCTGCTCTCTTTGCATGAACTATTGGTATTTTCAGCGCCCCTTTCTTGTGTTTATTCCTTTTCTCTCCCACACATCTCTGCTTGGCTTACTTATTTTTTTATTACAGAGAGGTGTTTTCTATGTGGTGGAAAATATAGACCCTGGCAGCTGCGAGTCAACATCCTTCCATCTTAGACGTTCTCTTTTGTGTGAACAGGGCTCTGCGAGTGAGGGCTGCGGACGCGCGCCGTACTGATACTGTTCACCGCCCGCTCCACTCTCTGTGGGTAAATTCACAGACCAACGTGAATGTATAACCACAGACAACAGTGTTGGAACAGTGGGAATTAGCAGTTTTGCACAGGGAGCTTTGGGAGATGTTGTTTACTGCAGTTTGCCTGAAGGTGGGACAAAATTGAGCAAACAAGAGTTTGGTGCTTTGGAAAAGGGTGAAAGCTGCTAGTGAACTCTATTCTCTATCAGGAAGAGAAGCTTCTGAAATTAATGAAGCTCTAGCAGAAAACCCAGGACTTGTCAACAAATCTTGTTATGAAGATGGGCTGATCAAGATGAGGCTCAGTAACCTTTCAGATATAGATGAACTAATGAGTGAAGAAGCAGATGAGAAATACATAAAATCTATCGAAGGGTGAAAATGGAACCCCTAAATAAATTAGTTTGAAACAACTCAATTTAACATAGTTGTCTTAAATTAATGGTGGATAGATTTTTAAAAAGCAGCTTTTAGCAAAACAAACAAACAAACAAACAAACAAAACTTCCAACAATGTTAACAGGAAAAAAACCCCTTAACTTCCTAATGACTTCGGATAAATACTAAGCATCTTTTTCACAGCGCCCTATGATTTTTCTAGGCTAGGCTCCAGTTATAATATCCAGAATTCCTGAAATTATCTATGGTAAAACTAGTTACAAAAAGAATGTAATTCAAAGGTAACATTGTTATCTTAAGCTTTATGTAATAAAATAATTTAAAAATATATTTTTATAGTATAGTCAGTTTCTGGTGACCAGCACAATGCTTCAGTCATATAGGATCATACATATATTCATTTTCACATTCTTATTCACCATAAGTTACTACAAGATATTGAATATAGTTCCCTGTGCTATACAGTATAAACTTGTTATTTATTTGTTTTGTATATAGTAGTTAGTATCTATAAATCTCCAGCTCCCAATTTAGACCTACCCACCCCCTTCCCCTTGGTAACCATAAGCTTGTTTTCTATGTCTGTGAGTCTGTTTCTGCTTTGTAAATAAGTTCATTTTTCTAAGATTCCACGTATAAATGATATCATATGGTATTTTTCTTTCTCTTTCTGGCTTACTTCACTTAGAATGGCATTCTCCAGGGACATCCATGTTGCTGCTAATGGCATTATTTTATTATTTTTTATGGCTGAATAGTATTCCATTGTATAAATATACAACTTCTTTATCCAGTCATCTGTCAATAGACATTTAGATTGTTTCCCTGTCTTGGTTATTGTAAATAGTGCTGCTATGAACATTGGGATGCACGTATCTTTTTGAATTAAGGTTCCCTCTGGATATATGCCCAGGAGTGGGATTGCTGGATCATATGGTAAGTCTATTTTTAGTCTTTTAAGGAATCCTCGTATTGTTTTCCATAATGGCTGCACCAAAATACATTGTCACCAGCAGTGTAGGAGGGTTCCCTTTTCTCCACACCCTCTCCAGCATTTATTGTTTGTGGACTTTTGAATGATGGCCATTCTGACTGGTGTGAGGTGATACCTCATTGAAGTTTTGATTTGCATTTCTCTGATAATTAGTGATACTGAGCATTTTTTCATGTGCCTACTGGCCATTTGTCTGTCTTCATTGGAGAATTGCTTATTTAGGTCTTCTGTCCATTTTTGGATTGGATTTTTTGTTTTTTTCTTATTAAGCTGTATGAGCTGTTTATGTATTCTGGAGATTAAGCCCTTGTCAGTCTCATCTTTTGCCAATATTTTCTCTTATCCCGTAGGTTGTCATTTTGTTTTGCTTATGGTTTCCTTTGCTGTGCAAAAGCTTATAAATTTAATTAGGTCCCTTTTGTTTATTTTTAATTTCATTTCTGTTTCTTGGGTAGACTGCCCTAGGAGAACATTGCTGAGATTTATGTCAGATAATGTTTTGCCTATGTTTTCTTCTAAGAGGTTTATTGTGTTTTGTCTTATGTTTAAGTCTTTAATCCATTTTAAGTTTATTTTTGTGTGTGATGTGAGAGAGTATTCTAATTTCATTGATTTACATGCTGCTGTCAAATGTTTCAAACACCATTTGCTGAAGAGACTGTCTTTATCCATTTTATGTTCTTGCCTCCTTCGTCAAAGATTAATTGACCAAAAATTTGTGGGTTTATTTCTGGGTTTTCTATTCTGTTCCATTGATCCACATGTCTGTTTTTATACCAATATCATGCTGTTTTGATTACTATAGCTCTGTAGTATTGTCTGAAGTCTGGGAGGGTTATTCCTCCAGCTTTGATTTTTTTTTTTTCAGTAATGCTTTGGCAATTCTGGGTCTTTTGTGATTTCATATAAATTTTAGGATCTTTTGTTCTAGTTCTGTGAAAACTGTGCTGGGTAATTTGATGGGGATCCCATTAAATTTACAGATTGCTTTAAGTGGTATGGCCATTTTAACAATATTAATTTTTCCAATCCAAGAACATGGGCTATCTATTCATTTCTCTAAGACATCTTTAATTTCCTTAGTAAATGTTTTGTAGTTCTCTGCATATGTCTTTCACTTCTTTGGTCAGATTTATTCCTAAGTATTTAATTTTTTTGGATTCAATTTTAAAAGAGATTGTTTCTTTCCTTTTCTGATATTTCATTGTTAGTGTAAAGACATGCTTCTGATTTCTGTATGTGAATCTTGTATCCCACTACCTTGCTGAATTCTTTTATTAGCTCTAATAGTTTTTGGGTAGAGCCTTTAGGATTTTCTATATATAGTATCATGTCATCCACATATAATGACAGTTTTACCTCTTCTTTTCCAATTTGGATCCCTTTTATTTCTTTTTCTTGTCTAATTGCTATGGCTAGGACTTCCAATACTATATTGAATTGAAGTGGTGAGAGTGGGCATCCTTATGTTCCAGATTTTAGTGGAAAGACTTTCAGCTTTTCACCATTGAGTATTATGCTGGCTGTAGGTTTGTCATAAATAGCTTTTATTATGTTGAGATACGTTCTCGCTATACATTTTGGTAAGAGTTTTTATCATACATGGGTGTTGCATTTTATCAATTTTATCAAATGTTTTTTCTGCATCTATTGAGATGATCATTTGATTTTTTCTTTTCTCTTGTTGATGTGATGTATCACATTGATTGATTTGTGTATGTTGAACCTTCCTTGTGCCCCTGGAATAAACCTAACTTGATCATGGTGTGTGATCTTTTTTATGTGTTATTGGATTATGTTTGCTAATATTTTGTTGATGATTTTTGCACCTATATTTATCGATGATTTTGACCTATAGCTTTTTTGTTGTTGTTGTTAGTGTCTATGTGTGGTTTTGGTATTAGGGTGAAGGTAGCTTCACAGAATAAATTTGGAAGTATTCCAACCTCTTTAATCTTTTGGAAGAATTTGAGGAGGATTGGTATAGGCTCTTCTTTGTATGTTTGATAGAATTCCCAGTGAAGCCATCTGGTCCTGGACTTTCGTTTGCAGGAAGATTTTTTTCATTGCTGATTCTATTTCACTTCTAGTGATTGGTCTGTTCAAATGATCTATTTCTTCTTGATTCAGTTTTGGTGGACTGTATGTTCCTGGAAACTTGTCCAGTTCTTCTAAGTTGTCCAAATTACTGCCATATTGTTGTTCATAATATTCTTTTATGATTTTTTGTATTTCTGTGGTGTTGGTTGTAATCTCTCCATTTTCATTTCTTTTTTGTTTTTATTTGTGTTCTCTCTCTTTTATTTTTAATGAGCCTGGCCAGAGGTTTGTCAATTTTTTTACTCTTCAAAAAATCTGCTCTTGGTTTGATTGATTTTTTTCTATTCTTTTTTAATCTCTGTTTTATTTATTTACTCCCTGATCTTTATTATTTCTTTCCTTCTGCTAACTTTTTGTTTTGTTTGCTCTACTTTTTTTGATTCTTTTAGGTGGTAGGTTAGGTTTTTTATTTGAAATTGTTCTTCTCTTTTGAGGCAGGCCTGTATCACTATGAATTTTCCTCTTAGAACTGCTTTTGCTGCATCCCATAGATTTTGTGTGGTTGTGTTTTCATTGTTGTTTGTCCCAAAGTATTTTTAAACTTCTTCTTTGATTTCATCATTGACCCGTTGGTTTTTTAGTAGCATGCTGTTTAATCTCCGTGCTGTCATTTTTTTCTCCTTTCTTTTTCTGTGGTTGATTTCTAGTTTCATGGCATTGTAGTCAAAAAAGATGCTTGAAATAATTTCTATCCTCTTAAATTTGTTGAGGCTTCTTTTGTGCCCAGGTGTGTTGTCTATCCTAGACAATGTTCCATGAGCACTTGAAAAGAATGTATGTTCTGTTTTTTTGGGATGTAGTATCCTAAAAATATCAACCAAGTCCAACTATTCTATTGTGTCATTTAGTATCTCTGTTCGCTTATTGATTTTCTGTCTGGAAGATCCGTCCAGTGATGTTAGTGGGGCATTAAAGCCTCCTACTATTATTGTTTTCCCATCAATTTCTCCCATTATGTCTGTTAGCATTTGCTTTATATATTTAGGTGCTCCTATATTGGGTGCATGTATGTTAATGAGTGTAATATCTTCATCTTGTATTGCTCCTTTGATCATTATACAGTGTCCTTCTTTATCTCTCTTTATGGCCTTTGTTTTAAAGTCTATTTTGTGTGATATGAGTATTGCTACTCCTGCTTTCTTGTCATTTCTATTTGCATGAAATATCTTTTTCCATTATCTTACTTTCGATCTATGTGTGTCCTTCACTCTAAAGTGGATCTCTTGTAGGCAGCATATTGTAGGCTTTTGTTTTATTATCCAATCTGCCAGTCTATGTGTTTTGATTGGAGCATTTAGTCCATTGACATTTATAGTAATTATTGACAAATGTGTGTTTGTTGCCATTTTGAACTTTGTTTTCCAGTTGATTTGGTATTTCTTCTTTGTTCTTTTGTTTTCCTTTTTGTTTTTCTTTTTGTGGTTTGATAGTTTTCTTTTGTACTAGCTTGGATTCTTTTTGTTTTTTTGTGATTGTATTGTATGCTTTTGACTTGTGATTTACCCTGTATTTCAAGTATGTTAACCCCTTACTATATCTGTTTGCTTTAGACTGATAGTCATGTAGGATCAAACACATCCTAAAAAGAACTAAGAGAAAAAAGGAGAGGAAAAAAATCTGTATTTTCTTGCTCCTCTCTTTCACCTTTTATGATTTTGATATTCTTTATTTTTATTTATGTATTTTTTTACATCTTCATGTTTATTCTCTTGCAACTCATTGTAGTTATTGCATTTCCAGTTATGGTTTTCTCATTTCTATAGCATCCTGTTTCTTTTCTATTTAGAGTAGACCTTTCAATATTTCTTTTAGTGTAGGTTTATTGTTGCTGAATTCTTTTAGTTTTTGCTTGTCTGTGAAATTCTTTATCTCTCCTTCTACTCTAAGGGATAATCTTGCTGGATAGAGTATCCTAGGCTGCAGCTTTTTCTCATTCAGAACTTTGAATATATCTTGCCACTCCCGTCTGGCCAGCAGTGTTTGTGTAGCAATATCAGCTAAAAGCCTTATGGGGGTTCCTTTATAACTAACTCTTTGTTTTTCTCTTGCTGCCTTTAGAATCATTTATTTATCTTTAACTTTGGCCATCTTGATTATATGTCTTGGTGTGGGTCTGTTTGGGTTCTTCTTGTTGGGGATCCTATGTGCTTCCTGTACTTGGATATCTTCTTCCTTCTTTAGGTGTGGAAAGTTTTCAGTCCTGATTTCTTCAAGTACATTTTCAGTCTCCTTTGCTCTTTCTTCTTCTTCTGGGACCCCTGTTATGCATAGGTTAGCATGCTTTATATTATCTCATAGATCCCTTATATTGCTTTCATTGGTTTTTACTTGCTTTTCTGTCTGCTGTTCTTATTGGGTGACTTCTGTTATCCTGTCTTCCAAGTCACTTATTCATTTCTCTGCATTGTCTAGTCTGCTTTTGACTGCCTTTATCTCAGCTCTTAACTCTGTCATTGAGTTTTTTGTTTTTAATTGATTATTCTTTATAGTTTCAATATCCATCTTTAAATTATTCTCTGTCTCTATTCAGTCTCTTTTAGTTCCTTCAGTGCTTCAATCACTCCCTTATTGAAGTCATGATCTAATAGATTATAGACATCTGTTTAATTGATCATTCTTTCAGTGGATTTCTCTTGTTCTTTTAATTGGGAGTAGTTCCTCTGCTTCTTTATTTTACTTATATTTCTCTGGCTCTCTGGATTTAGAAGTATCAGTTATCTAATGTGGTTTTGAAGGGCTGTTTTATTTTTTTGTTCATTTTAATTTAAAGTGGGAGAGTATGTGTGTAGACTGTGTGCATCTACTAGTTTTGTTATGATGGTTGTTCTTAGTATGGATGATTGTCACATCTTTCTTCCATGAGTGTTGGCTGTTATCCCTTTAATTGGGGTGTGGTTGGTGTTGTGGTGTGCAATCAGCCTGCCCTGATTGTTATTGTTGAGCCAGGTCTCCTTTTTTGTTCTATGCTTGTTGCAGCTTTGACAGGGGCCTGGTCTGCTCCCCTGTTTCTGGAATGGAGGCTTCTAGACCTGGGTTTCTGAGCTGTGGTGTGTACTAGGCAGGGTTGGAGCTCTTCAACAGGGAAGAAGAGTAGGTAGGAGATGTCCACCGGGTAGTGCCCTCTGTGGTGTTGTCTGTCACTTGTTATGTGGGCATACAAAGTACTCTTTGTTGATGCTGCCTTTGTCCTCACTTTAGCTGTGGGAATGTCAGCCACCTGCTCTGGTGTTCTTCAGGTTCTGATCCCCAGGAACCCCTAGTACAGATCCACCAATGTCAGGTGCTAGGATCTGCCATAGCAAGTGTGCAGTCATACACCTGAATCTGTGGTGCACCACAGGGTCAGTGCAGAACCCAGTCCCACCTTTACGTGGTCCAGTATGTTAACCTGTTGTAAGTACCTGTACTTGCCCCCACCATGAGTCAGAACTCTGCTCACTGCCTGTTTGACCCAGAGGCATGGGTCCACAAAGTGTCCGGAGAGAGCATATCCACCTTCTCTGCCTGGGGCTGTAAACAAATCTCAGTCCTGCCTGTGAAGTTGTAGAGCTTCTGGGTATGGATTCAGCTTTCAGCCCCACCTCTATGTAGCAGTGATGGCTATGACCAAGCCCCATCTCTCTTACTGTGTGAACACACCAACAATGGAGCCAAGTGAAGAAAATGGCTATGGTGTGGCTGCATTGCACCCCACCCCTCACCAACAGTGGTGCTTTTTATTGGGGGTCCCAGACTGTTCTGTTCCACACACACCCCCAGCCAGAGCTCACACCACTGTCCAGTCCCTGAGACTGCCTCTTCCTAGGTTCCTCACTGATCTTTGTCAGCCAGTCCCGGCTTGTCCCTGGCTGCTCGTGTCTAAGGCCAGGGATCACAGGGACCCTCCGCGTCAGCCAAGCAATTGCCACTTTCTGTTCCAAGCCTCAAAAGCTCCACTTCTGTCCCCGCTGAGCTCCCAGCTGGAGAGCAGGCATCCCAGCATGAAGGTGCCTTTCTTCCTATGCTGATACTTCCCTGCAGGACCAGTCCTGCACCGATTTTTGATTTCTTACCAGATTTTGTGAGAATCTGCCTGTATTTTGAAGCTAGAGACACTCTACCAGAGTTCAGTAGGTGTTCTGTGAGATTCAGTGGGTTCGTAGATGTAATTCTTGGGGTATTTGTGGGAGAGGGTGAGCTATGTGTCTCTCTACTTTGCCATCTTGGCTCAGCCCTTTATGTAATATTATAACTTGCTTACATCCATCCCTGGTTTTGGGTCAAAATACCTAAAGATCTTCCCATTGGAAATAACAACTGGCAGTAGAGGAAAGTTTTTGTTAGTTGTATAGTGTCAGCTGAAGAACAATACTATCTTAACTTTGCAATGTACTCTGTTTGCCAGTGCTATTTTTATACAGTGAAGCAGCAGCCTTGCAGGAAAATAAGAAACAGTTTAATAATAAAACATTCAACTTCTTAACTAATAAAGAAGTTCTCTTTCTCATGCAGTTGTTCTGCCAACACTGTATGTTTACCCCAGGGAAGGACTCTGGTCCTGGTTGAATCACATGTCCACTCCTGGGCCAATCGCTGCTCTGGGTAGTGAGACACTGTGACTGGTTAGACTCGGCTTGTATCACAACCCCAAAAATGGGAGGGGGCTGTGCAGCCCCAAACAATAGCTAACATGACCCACCACAGCAAGGGCTGGGAGGCTGGGACCGACCTTTCCTCTCTTTCATAGTTCCACAGGGAGGATATTTGGTCTGTCTCAGGACACTAAAAGGGGAGTAGGATATTCTATGCTTCTTCTTAACTTAGAGCTGAGATTTCTTAGTTGGTTGAAAGTCTACTGAGGTCCTTGGTAGAAATGGATGGTTGAACATACACATTAACTGCCATGTTAGTGAATTTTTGAGAGTGAAAAAGAAGTAACAAGATTTTAAAAAGACATAAATTCAGAAAAACAAAGAAAAAGGGAAATAAAACAAAAACACACAAATTTGGGAAATTGAAAAGCACACTGATTTGGTTTTCCCACTGCTGGCTTAGGAGTCTTCTTCTCCACTCTGCTGAGAAGCAGACTGATTTAGGCTGAAGAGCCAATGAAAGGCTCAGGAATTGTCACTTGCAGGTACCCCTGGAGGTGGAGGTAAAGGCAAGGCTTGAAAAAGCAGCAAATCTATTTAAGAAGCAATTATAACCCCCAGTTCTCTTCCACTCCATGCTGGTGGTCATTGGCCTTTCCACACAAGGCAGGAGGGAGAAGGTTTCTTCTCAGAGAAGATACAACAAGATCTCTGACCTGGGGGATAACAGGCATGACAGGTAGCAGGGGTGCTGCACTGAAAATGGGTTGTTTTGACTGTTTCTGTACCATCTTTCTTCTCCCACTCGGCTTCCAGGATGTTGACTGCCAGGCCTGGATGGGGGTTTAGGGGAATCTTCTTTAGGCACCCATAGAACTCCCCTTCTTGATATTTCAGAGATAAGAAAAGGATATAGAAAGAGAACAACATATTTAGTTGAACTCTGTGTGTGTACATGTATATGCATGGGAAGTTCAAGAGGTGGTTTATGTGTGTGGTATGACCAGCATCATAGAAAAATCTTAGATATTGATACATATTCCCGTATTAACCAGCCCCATAAGAGAAGCACATTGGTTACACATTTCTCCAATTAGACCTTAATCCCCATGAGCATCTGTCTTGCCATTGCTGTGTCCCAAGCAGTTTGCAGAGTGTCTGGCATGCTTGAAGTCCTTAGTGAATGTTTATTGGGTAAAGAATGTGGGATTTGTGAACATTTTCAGCCCCCATCCTGGTTGAAGTATGAGGAATGAGTTAGCAAGGTCTAGTGGGGGATGGAGGAGGATCCTTGGTCAGGAATGGAAAGAAAGTCGCCCTTGCTTTCCTCCACAGAGCATACAAATTTCCTTGGTGGGGAAGTGACTCAGGGCTCCACTAGACTTTCATGGTTTTACTGAACAAGTACATTGGTATAAAGAACACATAATATACATTTTCTTAAACTTAGAAGTTTATTTTTTTCTTCTGATTTTAAAACCACTTGTGTGTGCCCCAAACAGTATTGTGGGCTCTGGCACTGTGCCCACTCTGCAAAGGATACATGGGCCCTTGCGTGGCCTGGACAATGGCAATCTGGGCTGCAGCAGGAGGCCAGGGCTCTTCAGAAGCAGGTGCTAATAAAAACACCTCTTTATTTCTTCTGCTGAGAAAATACCAAGCCGTTTCAAGATGCCCTGCCTATTCTGATACAGGAAGAGGAATGTGGGGTGAGAAGATGGCCATGTCCTAGGTCTCGGTTGAGTCCCTGGGATGTGCCCCGCCAAATGTGTATCCTTGGCTTCAAGGAGGAAAGAATTCAAAAGTGAGTCATAGTTAAGTAAAGGTAGATTTATTCAGAGAGATGCATACTGCATAGAGTGCAGGCTGTTTCAGAAAGAGAGAGAAAGGCCGTGAGGAGTCAGGGTTGTTAGTTTTTATGGGCTCAGTAGCTTCATATGCTAACAAGTGGGAGGATTATTCCAACTACTTTGGGGGAAGGGCTGAGATTCCCAGGAATTGGGCTCCCACCCACTTTTTGACCTTTTATGGTCAGGGTCGGAATTGTCATGGTGCCTGTGCATGTGCCATTTACCATGCAAATATCTTACAATGAGTGTAAAATGAAGCTCAATGTCTCCTGGAAATCAAATCTCCCACCATTTTGGGCCTCAAGACCTGTTGGGAGTTGAATTTTCCACCACCTTGCTGTTGATTGCTGTGTTATTTCTTGAACGGCTGTGCCCTGCCCTTTTCCTTGCTGTCTCAGTTCCACATTAGACATCCCACTTTTATGAAGGCTTGGCCAGATACTCCACACAATAAACACTAGTTGATGACAATCATGACGACAAAGGCAATGATAATGATTTGTTATGTATCAGGCACTCTGTGAAGTGCATTTCTCAAACCTTTCAGGTGTTGTTGGAATATGCCAGGGAAAACGTTGGAACTTCAACATGCTTAAAAGTGTGGCCTTGATTTCTGAGAAATCTTGGCTCCTCTGATTGCTCATCTAGAACCCGCTGCCCCTTCTTTTGGTCACAGCACCTTCATATCTCTGGAGGGAGCCTTTCCTCACTCACTGAGGCCAATCTTGGGATTGTCAACCTAGTGTGGGCTCATACACGACTCAGACATGGGCCACTGGATCTATCTTCTTGGGATTTTGAATCTTGAGGGAAATAATGCTAGAATGCAAAACATCAGTTTGGGGCCTGTTTTAGAATGAATGAGCTCTTGCCTGCCACCTACACCAGCCCTCCTCTGTCCACCCAACATACCCTGTGCTTCTACTCTAATTCAGCCTGGTTCTCCTGCTCAGTTGATTCTTCTTTTCATTTAAATAGCAAAAGAAATTATTGGAAGGATATTGGGTTGTTCGGGGTCAGGTTTCTTTGCCATCAAAGAACCTTGAGGGATGCAGCCCTAAAGGAGCCCCAGTCGTGGTGGTTGGAATAGGAGTGTATTTTTTTCTTTAACAACAAACTCTGAAACTCTGCAGGGCCTGAGTCTAAGATCCCATTTAGCTGGAGAGGAGTTTGCAGCAGACCTCCTGAGGTAACGCCCAGAACAGGAAGATAACTGCGAAGCTTAGTTTATTTCCATACAAATGGGATTTTAAGTTCTTATCTGGGTAACAAGAACGAAAAAGAATGTCATACCGACACATTTAGTGTAGCCTGGTTAATTCCTTCTTCTTTTGGAACAACTGCATTATCAAGATTATGCTTCACTGCCTGTTAGACTCGCTTCTGCTGGGAAGCAGATGAATTGATTTTGAACTTCTTTGGTGATACGCTTAGTGCCTTGTCAGTAAAATTACTGTAATATCTTATGCTATCTGTCATATTCCCTTCTTGCAGCAGGAGCCATCTACAACCACAAAGTTTTCAAGCTGAATTTCAATCTTCACAGTGGTTAGTTTGTAAGCCCACATTCTGGTGTTCTGCTGGCAGGCTGGGGATGGGCTGCCATGTGGGTGGTGGCCTTGTTTTTTGAATTTCGCACACAGAGAAGCACCAGTACCCTGGATGGTCTCTGGGCTGGAGGCATGGATGAGCTGAGTCAGTTTTGCAAATACCCTCATCCCTGGAGGCCTGGAGCTTTGAGGCAGCAGGGCTGGAAGCAGGGTGAGGTGACATGAGTGAGGCATCTGCCTGAAGCAAAATTTAGAGGTGTCTAGAAACTCGACAAAGACAAATCATATTTTAATGTGATGTTAGAAACATCAAAATTAATAGAAAAAAATCCATGATGAACAAAATATGAAACATTTCCGTAAAGCCAGGATCGTTAACAGCACTGTGCTGTTGCACTGGAGCCTGAGGCAGAAGGGACAATTAACAGGGCTGCTCCCCCTGCCCCACCTGCAGCCTCCCTGGCATTTCCCTGCAAGTTGGAACTTCCCACTGGTACAGAAAAATGGGGTGCAAGAGGATGGCCGTGTTCCAGGTCCCAGGCGAGTCCCTGGGATACGCCTCGCCAAGAAAGGGTTCTTGGCTTTGCACAGGAAAGAATTCAAGAGCAAGCCACAGTTGAGTAAAAGTAGATTTTTTTTTTAACATTTTTTTATTGAGCTGTAATCATTTTGCAACGTTATGTCAAATTCCAGTGAAGAGCACAATTTTTCAGTTACACGTGAACATACATATATTCATTGTCACATTTTTTTCTCTGTGAGCTACCACAAGATCTTGTATATATTTCCCTGTGCTATACAGTATAATCTTGTTTATCTATTCTACATTTTGAAATCCCAATATTTATTAAGAGAGATGTACATGCCGTAGACAGAGTGTGGGCTGTCTCAGAAGGCAAGAGAGAGAGCGACCACCACGAGGTTACTGCTAGTTTTTATATGCTAACAAGTGAGAGGATTATTCCAACTGCTTTGGGGAAAGGGTGGGGATTCTCAGGAACTGGGCCACCACCCTCTCTTTGACCTTTCATGGTTAGCTTTGGAACAGTCATGGCACCTGTGGGAGTGCCATTCACCAGGCTAGTATATTACAGTGTGTATATTGGAGCTCAAGGTCCACTGGAGGTTGAATCTCCTGCCATCTTTGGGCCTCAGGGTCTGCTGGGAGTTGACTTTTCCACTGACTTGGTGCTGATTGCTGTGTCATTCCTTTAATGGCTGTGTCCTGCCCCCTTCCTGTCTCGTCACCATCGGGTCCGAGTTCAAAATGTTGTCCTTCACCACTGGGGATGCATGAAAACACTGGAATTGCATTTGAGTGTCACTGTTGAGACATCTGTCCTCTAGTTCTTGTTTCCATTGTTGTGATTTTCATTCTCAGTATTTCTAATTAGATTTTGTAATTGCCTAGTCAATTCCCTCCTACATATTATTGAGTTTATTTCTTATGCTTGTTATAAAGTCTCATTCTGTATAGTTTGCTGGGTGTGAGGTTCTTCTTTTATGAGTGGCACCTTCTCAATTGTCTCATCCCTTTTCCACTGAGAGCTCATCTTCCCTGGGGGTGATCAGGTACTTTGGCCACTAAATGTCTACCATGGAGGATACAATGGGCTAAAGCCCAAGCCCCAGCTCATGTCCCTTCTGGTAAGTTTAGGAAAGGGTGCAGTGAAGGAAGGAAGGGACCAGGACAAGGGGGTTTATGGGGGAAGGGGCAGTCCTGTGGGGAAGAGATTCTGGTGTAACAGCACCATTCTCTCTCTGACACCCCCACCCCCCTCACCCTACCCCCAGATAAAAGTCTCAGTACTTTTTTTCTGAGCCCTGCTCTGTTCCTGGAACCTTCTTCCTTGGTCATACTCCCCTAAACCTGAGGAGGGGGAGGAGGTGGGGCTGGGGAAGTTGGGGATGCACAGGCCTGCTGGTCTCCCTGCATCTGGTTTTCTCTCCAGCCACCCAGCCAGGCTCCAGTGATGTCACTACTACTGCAGGACAAAAAGATGAAAGGGACAGGCATTGACTGACCAGGGAGCTGCTGGGGAGGAAACAGAGCTTTCCTCAAACTGTCCCCTAAAAACAATTCCCAGCCCTTCAGGCTGCTGTTTTCTCTCAAATTGGGACCCAAATTCCTTTCACTTTTCCTAGGTGTTTCTCACAATTTCTCCTTCAGTGTTTCAGATTGCTGGCTTCTACCTCATGACATCTGCAGATCGGGTTTCAGGCAAGGGAGTCAGCAGCCTGAGGGAATTTCCACCTCAGCAGGACTTCCCAGCACATCTCTTCACGTGGACTCAGCATGACCTGGTGCGTGGCTCACCAGGTGGCTCGAATGGGAGTGGCCACCCCAGCCACAGTCCCAACCGCAGCCACCAGCCAGGAGGGCTGTGGTGGTGGTGAGCCAGCCTCCACCTTCATGGAGCTTATGAGCTGGTCAGGGGATAGCCAGGCAATTAAGGCAGAGAGTGCTAAACGCCACGGGAGATATTCCTGGAGCCAGTCTCAGGCTTGTGCATGTGCCTGGGTGGTGCTGTCATGGCGAACATCACAGAAGACTTGCCTGGAAAAGGTGACACCAAAGCCGTTGCCTGAAGGATGGTTTACAGGGAGAGTCCTCTAGGTAAAGAAGGTAGTGCAGCCAAAGGCCAGGAAGTCAGAAGGAGCACAATGTGTCTGGAAAGAAGAGGAAGGCATCTCTGGGATTAGGGGGAAGTGAGTAAGATGGGGTCCTGCCAGTGCAGAGTGGATCCTGTCTTTATTTAAACTTTCAATATTTCATTCATCATAGATTTCTTTGCATTAATTAAAAAATATTGCATTGAAGTGGTGCTTGTCTTGTTTACTGAGCTTTTTGCTGCCCCTTTCAATGTCTCCCCAGAGGCGAGTACCTCACTTGCCTTACCCTAGTCTTGGTAGTTGGGCCAGGCTACAGCACCGATTTCCAAGACGAGCAAGTAGTGAAAGACAAGGCTGGAGTATGGAGCAGAGGCCAGATCAGGAAGGCTGGCCTGCTTCATGCAAGAATTGGTCCTTGTGTCTCAGTTCCACTTGAAGCTGCCCGGTGGGGCACGGCTGCCCTTGAGACTCCAATCCGGCTGGACAGGGATCACACTGGCTTAAGGGGTTGAGGCAGCAGCCTGGAGGAAGAATTTTCTTTCTTCCACTGACTATCTCCTTGCCCCACACTCTGCAGCCCAGCTGTCTGGACTTGGATGTCACCACACCCAGTGGGACCTGCATGTCACCCTTTTTTCTTTTTATTTGTCTTCCTGCAATGTGCGTCAGGTGGACACAAGATTAGCTCATTGATTAACAGATCGTTGGAGGGCCCCATCCTTCCCACACTGCATCTCCCCTTGTAGAGGGGCTGTTAAAAGAATATCAATGAGGTTGTTAATGTAGCAATCAGGATCTTCTGGTGTAACCAAAGCTTCGAGAATCAATAAAACATTAAAAAAGGTTAAACACTTTATGGGATAAGCCAGGACATATTCTTATTTCATGACACAGCTTTGGGGGAAAATGGAATATAAAAAGGCAAGATCATATCACTGTGTAATGGGAAAACACTACATAAAAGGGTTATTTTATCAGTTTGATACTTGAATTCAGGGTGTACACTCATTACGACTAAAGTTGGAGTAATGGAATGAGGTCTCCGCAGGGGAGGCAGCTAGGTGGCTGGGAGATAAGAATGCCAGGGGAGTCTGGTGCTTTCCCTGGCTGTGACCTCAGGTAACCCCTTTAAGTGAATTTCTCTAAGCCTGAGTTTCCTCAGCTTAAAGACGGGCCTAATGTTCCATGTTCTGTTTCCTTGTGGGGCAGTTATGAAAATCTGGTGAAATAAAGCATATCAGGTATCATGTGAATATTAAAAGAGTTTCTGTCTATAATCACACTAACTGAGGAACAGTCTTCGGGGAGGATCTCTGAGCCTGCAGGAGAAGCGGGAAAGAGGCTGTACGGTGACACAGCTGCACCGGTGGGGTCCACTGTCTGACACTGCCGATCGGCCTCTTAATGGATATGGATTGCTGCTTCCCTGCATTTTCTCTAGGACTCTTGTGAATTCCTCCTGCGTTTCCATCTATGGGGTCTTATTTCCTTCTCTGGGAAAGGACTTGCTCTTTCCTCTTTACTTCTGAGTATTGGTTTACAAACCCCATCCATCCTTAGGGCCCCTGAGGCATGGGAGTGGGGATACCTTCCTACCAGTCTCTCCCAACTCCCTAAAGCTCGAGGTGTTTATTGCAAGCAGGATAGAACTGTCTAAAGTACATGATTTTAGTGGCATTATTTGGGAAATGTAAGTTCTTATCTTTATTGTGTCCATGTGTAAAAGTTGAATAATACCTTAGAAAATAAAAAGAAAAATCCATGGGCACGTCTGAGATTAGGGTGAGCCTTACAGTTGTGTAGCCAGTGTCCATTTGGACGAGTTCAGAAAGCTCATCCAAAAATGACTGTTGTCTTAGATTGAAACACGGTGTGATGAGCCCTCCCCTCTGCCTTTTGGAATCTTGCTGTCCCTCCAAGGCCCGCCGTTCCCCAGCAGCCCTCCTTTGCTCCCCCAGCCCTCAGAGGGCCGCCCTGGGTCCCGCCAGCCTTGGGAGTGCTCACCTTCTGGCTACTCAGAGTGCGCCAGTCTTCTGGGTCGGCCTCAGACTGCTCCTTTGTCCCTCCCCAACCCTGAGCCCCCAGTAGGTGACCAAGAAGTCATTGACCAGGAATCCTTACCTGGATGTGTATCCTGGGAGCTGTTCCCGTCAGAAGCTGTGCTCTGGTCTAGAGACTTCCTGATGCTTTGCCAGTCTCTCCAGCCCCCAAGCACCAGCCGCACATGCAGAGCAGCAGACCAGCTGCCACCCCAGGGGAGAAATGGGGCCTCCTCCTTTCTTGATGGAGAGAGGCCTCCTTGATGACTTTCTCCATGTGACTCACGCACCTGCTTTCACACTGCTCCTTTAGTGATTTTTCAAGCCTAATGGGCATCATATCAGCTCGTTTCCTTTAAAAAATGTATGGAAGAGGCCCATGTGGGGATCATGTGCTGTTCACCGTCTCTCGCTGCTCTGTGTCCATAGAGCTGGTAATTTGAAGAGGCTCTCACTTGGCTCCGGTTGAAGTTGCTGTGGTACTCTGCCGCACTGCGTAGGAAAGGTTTCCCGCAAAAGGGGTTAGGTTGAGGAGCAGAATCCTCAAAACGAGGGGTACAGGAGAAACTGTGCAGGAGAAACTGCCTGAGTGTCAGGGAGTATGGAAAAACCAATCACAGTTTCTGTTGCTACTGGAGGGGAGGTTTCAATAGAACAGACGAAGCTGGCATCACCCCTTCCCACCCATTCTGCCACGAATGTGAATGTGATGTTTGAGTTGTGGCAGCCATCCTGTGACTGCGAGCAATTACTGTGTGCTAGAAACTGCGCCCAGGGTTGTAGCTAATCCCCATTGAAACCCTATGAGGCAGGAGCCGTTATCCACCCCGTTTCATAGGTGAGGAAACCGAGGCTCAGAGAGTAGACAAGCACACAGCTATCAGATAGCAGAGGTGGCAGTTGAATCCAGGTCTGGCAAAACACAAGGCTGAGCTGTTAACCGTGAGCTCTACATTCCTCATAGAAGGCGGGGCAGCAGAAGGCTGGAAGGGCTCCCAGCTTCATGGCATCCATTCTCCGTCTGCCCTGGTGAGCTGCTCCGTGTCCTCCTTTCTTTTTCTGAAAACAGGTGGGATGAATGTGGAAAGCTGGGGAGAGCATGTTGGGGAACTCCCTGCAAAACTGGTATTTAATCACTTTAACTCCAATGAGTGAGCATGCAGATGCGGCCCAAGGTGTGGCTGTTTTAATAATAAATCAGAGGTGAGTGCTCACAATTCCTTAATTATGTACATTTTTCTCAGGAAGAGTTTAAGGACCCCAGCAGGTGCCTGCTCTCTGGGCCTCATTACTGCTGGCAAATCAGGGATTTATGTGTTTAGAGCAGCATGTGGCGAAATGCGAGCGAGGACTAGGAGGCTGCTGGTGTTTCCCCCTGCTATTAGCATGTCACCTCGGGGTAAGCAATACATGTTAACACCCCAGACAAATCTCCCAGGCTTGTTTCTTTTACCGAGTCTGAAAATAATTTAACAGCTTATAGCACCTTCATCACTAAAGGTAGTGAGTTATTTTACCTTTCTTTAAAAAGGTGCCATATTTTCACACCATTCTTATTCCATCTCATTTAATTCATTTGTGAAGCCCACAAATTAAAAGAAGAATGGCATGCTTTCAGTATTCCTGGGGTGTGTTTTCCCAAGTTATTGTTATTAAGCAAACTCTCATTTTGTTAGGAGTAGTTGATTTGGCTGGAACAGGTGAAGGGAACTTTTCTCTCTGGTGGCCCTGTTAACACCTCTTGGTCTCCTAGATGCATCCTGTCCTCCCTCCTTTGGTTGTTACGGCTACTGGAGATATGCTCAATGATCAAACTAGAATTTCGTTCAATAGAACACCTGTTCCCATCTCGTCTCACCTGGTTATCTGCTATAAAGACTGAAGTAATATATAGTCACTTCCCTACACTACCTAGCAGCTAGGTCATGTGATCTGGTCCTACCTAATGAGATATAATTGAAAATACTGGGGGTGGTTGGTAGGAGGTTTCACAGAAAGCTTTAGCTTTCCTGAAAGGAATAGGATAATAAGGTTGGCATTATCCCTTCTCTCCCTTCCTGCCTTGATGTGAATGTGGTGTTTGAGCTACTGCAGCCATCCTGTGACCATAAGGCAAGATAGACATAGGAGTGAGCCACCATGCTAAAGATGAGGAAGTGGAAAGGAGCTGGAGTCTCTGATATCACCATTAAACACTAGCCCTAGTGCTAGCAACCACTTGTCTTTAGATTTCTTATTATTAAAAAAATAACCTAATATCTTTTAACTATTATAGTTGGGTTTTGCTGCCTAACACATTTTTTTTTTCTTTTCTTTCCTTTCTTCCTTCCATCCTTCTACCCATTTGTCCATTCATCCATCTATCCAATAAATATTTAGCAACTACAATGTGCTTCCTTGATGCTAGGGAAATAATAGTAAATAATAGACAAGTCCCTTCTCTTCTGCAGCATAAACTCTGTTAGAGAGAGTCTGATAATATAAACAAATATACAAGGAAGATAATTTCGCATTAGCAAGTAAAGTGAGAATTAAAATAGGGTGATGTGATCAACCGTGAAGAGACGGCAGTGAGAGTCCCATTTTAGATGGAATAGTCAGGGAAGAACTTTCTGAGGAAGGAATATTGTTGCTCAACACTGAATAACCTGAAGGTGCCAGCCAAGCAAAAATCTCGGGGAAACATTGCAGAAGGAGGGAAGAGAACTGCAAAGGTCTCCAGGAGAGAAAAGGCTTGACTGGTCAAGGGGAAGAAAGGACAGTGTGGCCGGAGAGTCCTAAAGTGGGAGGATGGGAAAGGGATGAGATTGGAGAGAGGCTGAGGCCTCACGTGCGGCCCCGGAGGACATGAGAAGTCATTTACGGAGACCGTGGTCAGGTGTGAGTCTTAGGGTTGAGTGGTGGAAGTGAGGAAACCAGCATTGCTTTCTCTTGAGCTGCTGTATATCGACTGCAGATACTTCAGGGACCTTCCTGGGGTCTCCATTCCCTGCAAAGCTCTTGAGCCCTGGATTAGTATCTGTGGGCACCTGCCCATAATAGCCCCCAGGTCCCTGCCTGGAGAAGATGCCGTGGAGCAGCCCACTGGGATAAGCTGGGATTCTTAACTGCAAGGGATAGAGCCCAACTTGGGTTCGTTCAAGCCAGTTTCTTGGCAACATGACTATGGAATGCTTTGTCATGAAGCAGAGTGCAGTTTGGAAATCCTTGCTCTACTCGCCTTGCATTTCCTCACTGATGGCAGCTTATGGCCGGTTTTTGGCAGTGCCTCCAATAACTCCATCTTTCCTACCTGGTGTGTAAAATTGGAGAGCTTTGGGATCTTCAAGGCACAGTGCTGGGCATAAATTATGGTGAGTGCTGGGAAACCTGGAGTAACTGAGCACGTCCAGAATCAATGACAGTGTTATAAACTGTAGGGGGAGGTATTGGAAAGCTAGATCAGACTCCAGGAAGAATACCACAGAGGTCTTCCCTCCCAGTGACCCTCATGAGGACAGGTGGGGACAGAACTGCGGTGGAACTGGAGAGCGTAGTGTAACTCTGGGTGGGTGTCTCCCTGGAGACAGGCTTGAGGTGGGCTGTGACGGCGTTGACTGGTCACCTTGTGAAGGCCGTAATCATTGATCATGGTGTGCAAAGCAAATAGGTTTTGTCATCAACACATGTTTATTGAGTGCCCGGTCTAGGCACTGAGCAGACCCCAGTGACCAGGACAGGCTGCTGTCACCGAGCACACATTCTGTTAGGGGAAGGGCTACAGGTAAACAGGTAAATGTAGACTAGGTCAGACAGTGAAAGGCGAGGCAGACAGAGTCGCCTGGGGATGGGTTGTTGGGAGGTTGATTTTTACATAAGGCAGCCAGGGAAGGCCTGATGGATAGATAGGCTGGCACCTGAGCAGACGCCGGAAGGAAGGGAGTGAGGTGTGTGGCTATCTTGGAAAAACTGTGCTGGGCAGAGGGAACAGTGCGGGCTGCATACTGAAGAGCTGGGGGCCAGTGCAGGGCCTCTGGGTCTCCTTAAGGAGTCTGGATTTCCTTGTAAGAGTGAAGAGAAGCCTGTGGTTGAGAGCAGGAAGTGCTCCTCTGTGTGCCAGGAGCTGCCCTGCTATTGCTGCATGGAGACCAGTCAGGTGCTGTTGAAACAGCGTGGATGAGAGACCAAGGGGCCTGGCCCGGGCTGGCAGCTCCGGAGGGTACGCATGTGATCATGCCGCAGGACTTTCAAAGCTAGAGGCAGAGGGGTTGCTGATACAACTAACGAGACTATTGTATTGAACAAACACAAAACCAGGGGTAACTGGAGAGTGCCAGCCAGAGCAGCTGGAAAACGGAGCTGCCTGTTTGTCCTGTCCATTCAGTCAGGGGACACACTTTCACTAAGTGCCTTCTGTTGGCTGACTGGCACCAGGCCAGGTGCTGGTGCTCAAACCTTAAGTGAGACTGTCTCTCACAGAGCTTCTGTTTCTAGCCGGGAAGACACAGCACATGTGAACAGACAGGTAAAACAGAGATGGGGGCGGCTGCCATGAAGAAAACATGGGGAGGGGTGTGGAATCACAGAATAGGGAGGTGATCCAGGACATGTGGCAGGTAGCCTGCTCCAGGGGCTGTAGGTTCTGGACCCAGGGGCGGGGGGCATATCTGAGCAATTCTCTGACACCTGCTGGGAGTCCTACAACTCAGCTCAGTTCTAACACTACCTACCTGAGGACAGCGGCAGATCCCACAGGTTAGGGACTCCGTCCCACAAGACTGCCACCCTTCCCCTTCAGACACCAAACACAAGTCCAGGTTGTCACCTGTGCTTCTGACTGACTGGCTATAGATCTGAGGTTCCCACGACCCCTCTTTGGATTTGATTAATTTGCTAGAGCAGCTCATAGAACTCAGAGAGGCATTTTATTGCCTAGATTACCAGTTTATTATAAAAGGATATACAGTCAGATGGAAGAGGTGCATAGAGCAAGGGGTGGGGACAGGACACGGAGCTTCCATGCTCTCTGAGTGTGCCTCTTCCCAAACCTCCATGTGTTCACCAACTCAGGAGCTCTCTGAACCCATCCTTTTGTGTTTTTATGGAGGCTTCATCACATAGGCATGGATGATGGAATCATTGGCCATTCATTGGCAATGATTTGACCTCCAGTCCTCCTCCTCTCCCCGCAGGTCGGCAGGTGGGGACTGAAGTTTCTAACCACCTAATCTCATGGGGCAGCCAGCCCCACCCTTAAGTGCTTTCCAAAAGTCACCTCAGTAACATAACAAAAGACAGCTTTGTGGCTCTTATCACAGGGACAAAGACCAAAGGCCAATTTCTTATTATAAATCATAAATCATAGTACCATAGGGTGACATTAAGCCAAAACCTAAAAGATTAAGAACCAAACAGCCAAAGGGTGGGGGCAGTGTGTGTTGAAAAGCTTGGCTCCACTCTATTGGAAAAGGGCTTGGTTTGTTTGAAAGAAATGGGCCCAGTGTGGTTGGACTTAGGGCACAAGGCTACGAGTGATGTGAAATGAGGCCAAACGTCAGGCTGGTCCCAGGTAGGGCCAGGATACCCGGGTAGTTTTTACCCCAAGGGCAGTGGGCCAGAGAAGGACATCTGAAGGTGGACTGTCCACTGGAATAGGCCTGTGGCCGTTGCTCTCTCTGGCTCGGGGGGCCTCAGAGCAGCTAACCCTCATGTTTTGGGGGCTGGTTTGCTTTGGTGGTGGCTGCTTGCAGGAAGGGCAAGTTGGCAACAACCCCTCAGAAACAGACCCCAGAGCCGGCCTCACCTCTTCTCTGAGGTCTCATCTCTGAGGACAGCTTGGATTTTTCACTTGCATTTCCTGACATGCTAGTTTCAGTAGCCTCTGACACCCTTTCAAATGCTGGGTTTGTATGATGAGACAATGCTGGGTTTGTGTGATTCCACTCAGGGTGTCAGAGTGGAAGTAATAAGGAAATTAACTACCTTATCTTAAACCTCTAATTGCTTCTGGGAAGACAGAGAACATGGAAAATACCCATATGTAGGAGCGTTTCAGTTCTTAAGGTGAATGAAAGACACTATTTCACTAAGGTGGTAATAAACACAACTAGAAAAAAAAATCTCCCTTCCAGACAGAAGGAAGAGAAATCGAATGAGGTTGTCACAGTCCTTCCTTTTGTTGCCACAGTGGCGTCTGCAGGCCTCGGGCGGAAAGGGCTCCACTGATGTTCTCACTCTCACAACCAAGCTGTAGCTGCTAAGGAAGGTGGTGCAGGCCAGGGAGGGCAGGGCACAGGGGAGAGGCTTTTGTGGCTGGACCAGGAGGCATCTCAGTGCGTGACAAACCCTGCTGCTTCTCCAGCCCCAGCTGCTGCCTCGGCCGGCAGGCACATCCCTGTGCTTCCTGCTCCGTGTGGTCCTGGCTGCGCCTGGGGGCCCTGCTGCCCTTTCCTAGGCCAGGGGAGTTGGGGGGTGGGGGATGCCCTGGGTCTGCCCATCCTGAGCCCCAGGGGGGCCAGATCTCTGCTGTGCTTCCCATGCAGACTGTGAACATCCCTCTAGCGGAGGCTACACACACAAGGTGTGTGGGGAAGGAGAGACGTTTATCCGGCAAGTAGAACTCACGCCCTGTCCTCAGGCTGCACTGGCTCTGGCACAGCATGACTTAATACCCTTTTTAACAAATTTCGTCACTAGCTCATGAGCACCAGCCTTATTACCTTGCTTGGTCTTAAAAAAAAAAATCTCTGTGTTGGCTGTAAAGTATTTTAAATATACCTCCAGGAGGTGCAGTGGGAAGACTGGGTAAAAGAAGGTTGGCAAAATGTTGAACCCAAGTCATGGGTGCACGGGGGTTCATTATCCTCACTGAAAACACTTCATATAAGAAGTTAAGATAAATTAAAATAAATAAAATAAATTAAATTAAAATAAACACATTACCACTACATTTTGTCTCTGTTCAGTTTTCATTATCGGAAGTGGTCCCATGTCCCTGATAAGCTCTGAGGGCAAAGCTTAACATTTTTGCTGAGAGACACGAGGGAGAAGTTCCTGGAAGGCTGATGAGTGTCACGGGATGTGTTCTAGCAGCGTGGTCTTCATTTGGTCACCCATCCTGCTCTCTCCCCAAAGACTTGGTGCCCCTGTGGACATCCCCCAGATGGCGCAGGGCTGGCGGGAACCTCTGGGAACAAGTCTACTGGGGGCTATGGCTGTGCTGAGTGCCCCACGGGGAAGACCCTCTCTCCTCGTCCTGTCCTCCACATGATGAAATTCCTCCTCGAAGCCTTCCCTGACCATCCCGACTGAAAGTGGGTGTTTCGTCCCCTTTGTACCTCCCTCACGACACTGGTTTCTGTCTATCTGGCGTCGGAATTAACTGTGTTCCTTGGTGTGTAGTGCAGTTCTCTGTGGGGCAGCTGTGGTCTCCCACGAACTTGGGGCTCCAGCTCCAGGATGCTGTCACCTCTGGGTCCCCTTGCCCACGGGGCTTTTCTGACACTATAGGTTGGAGGGCTGGGCGGCATCATTTAAAGGGCAGGAGAGACTTGTTGCCGAAAAATTGGCCTCTGCATCCCAAAAAGCGAATTCAAACTCAGAGGCAGAGTTTGGGAGCAAAGAGAGCTGCTTTATTGCTTCACCCGGCAAAAGGCAGTCAGAGCAGATTAATGCCTTGGAAACTGTGATTCCATCTTGGGGTTGAGGCTTGGTGATTATATAGGCAAACTGGAGAGTTATCAGTGCTAACAAACAATGGAATTTTTTACGAAAGTTTATTTTGTGTCACGGGAAATTCTGGCGGTCCTGTTACAAGTTATTTAGGGTAGGGCGTAAATCATAGGGTTGGGGTTGCTGAGCACATAATCATTCAAGCAGGTTCAACAATAGGAGTAGCAAGTAGTGTAACGGGTTAGTCAGTTAGAAAGAACTCCAAGAAAACAAATCAGTCAGACTCAGTGAGCTCTGTATGTAAGCTGCCTTAGCATCAGGGAGGCCATTTTGAGTACTAATCTTGGCCCTGCCCTGGCAGGACCTTAGGCAAGTCTCCTCCTGAACCTCACTTGTCTGAGGTCAGGGTGCAGAACTGGTGTCACCCTCCAGCTGGAAAAGCCCCGATTCCAATTGGCTGGGGTGTTTCCCAGGCCTGACCGCTGGGCTCACTGCGCTGTGGCTGGAGTCCAGCTGCCCCTCTACGTGGCAGAAAAGTGTGATATGTGCCAGAGAGGGGAGGGCCCCTCCTCAGAGGCCCTCACATCCCTGCCTGCCCATGACACTAATTACCAGAGACACATCTGAACACTTCTGTGGCACAGAGCTCTGCGGCAGCCCGAGTCCAGCTCGTCCCCAGCAATGGGCTGTTAGAACCCTGCACCTGTCGGCAGAGGGAAAAGGCAGATGGGTCCTCCTCCACCAGTGGTCTCTCCGCGGCAGAGAGGTCAGACGTGTTTTCTACATTTTTATTCTCTGAGATGGTCTCGGCACATCCTTGGAGGAAGGCCCAGGGAACAATACTGGCAAAGGTGTCACTTCCAAACGCTCTTTCTGCCTTTCCCCAGGGCAGAGGAATTAAATGACATTGCTTTATTCAAGGAACTATTTCAAGAGCTTTCTTTGTCTCTAGAAACAGTGGGGGATGGGAAGAAGAAAAACTCTCCTCCCCTGGTGGCCTGTCTGCTTGCCCTTGGAGCAGCTTAGGAGTGCTGGAACCTAAAGCTTTCCTCAGGCTGCTCCAGAGATTGCAGGACAGACACACTGTTATTTTGTGTAAGAAATTAGACATTTAACCTGTGACACATGTTTTGTCATCACTTGGAATTTTTCTTGTGCACACACTGGGAAGAGTTCTTACATTATTGAAAAGAGACTTATTTACACATAGATAGTTTTCATCCTGGATTATTTTCACACACAATAAATAGGAATATATGAGCAAAATAAGTTGGTTAAAATATTTCTCAAAATTCTGCACATCTGAAATTTTTGAGTTACGTTTCGATGGAGACTTTGATGTCTATGCTTTTTCTGCACATTCTCGTCCTAGACGCTGGGAAGAGCCCCAGGGATGCAGCATGTCTGAGATTTTCTTTCAAGCTGGGACACCCTTTCTGCAAGTTTTGATGTCTATACACAGGCAGCCACAACTGTGCCACAACTCTGCCTGGCCTGAGGTGGTGGTGAAGCCACATCCCCATTTCAGAGAAATTAAAACAAAAAAGAACTGAATTTTAGAGATGAAAGAACATGGTAACAGAACATGCTGGAGGCAGGAGCAAGGGCAGTGGGTGGATGACTGTTGCTGTGAATTCCAAGGAGGGGAGATGGTGTAGGTCGGGAAGGCTTCATGGAGGAGGTGGGCCTGGAGCTGCTGGAGGGGAAGAGGCTGGGGTGTTTTAGGTAGGAGCTCTGGCAAGGTGATGGGGCTGGCTGCCTAGAGGAGGGTGAGAGGAGTGGGAACCCAAGGGAGTGGAGTTATTCTGAGCGGCAGTGAGAACCATTCAGTTTCTACTCAGGCAGGGCTAAGTGGAAAAGCCTTTTTAGGAAGAACATTCTGGGGTATGGAGAGAGACTTCGTCCAGGGCAGTGGTCAGGAGGCTATGGAGGGAGCTGCAGGTGAGGAAGCAGAAGCTGGGGAGGGAGGTGGGAGGTGGCAGTGGGCAGAAGGCTGAGAGCGCGGGACTGCGCAGGTCAGAGTCAGACTCCTGAAGCTGTTGTCTTGCTGTGTGGCCTCCTCTGCCCCAGAGGTTGTCAAAAGCTCAGACCCTTGTCCTCTGCTCACCCTGTGGTCCTAGGATCCAGCCCCGGGACCACTGTCCCTTCCAGCACTCAAAGCATCAGAGCTGGTTCCGTGCCCTCCATACACAGGACAGGACGTTGCCCGGATGAGTCCAGGCTTTCCCGACATGAAAGACTGATGCAGGTTAAGGGGAAAATCTTTCTTTCATCCTATGAGGCCAGGATACTGCCTCCTTCTAGAGTATCACTTGGCAGTCGTTTCGGTGGGCAGCGAGGAAACAGCGAGGCTTATTCACACTGTGCTCTCCCCGCCCTCCCCAGGGAGAGGGTCTGCATCGCCCAGTGACTCCTTCCCCTCAGGGGGATCAAGATAGCTTCCTGGCACCACCTGCATCACCCGTGGGCTACCAGGCTAGGAGACAGCGAGAGAGGAAAATTGAGGAAGCTACCGGAGGGCCCGGTGTCCGGAGAGGCTCTAGTTTAACAGAATGGAGACCACTTGGAGGGTGATGGGGCAGTGAGCCCCCGCTCAGCGCCCTTACCAGCCCTGACAGTGGCCCTCCCTTCCAGATCCAGGCCCTCTGAGGGCTCCGTGCCAGCCTCAGAAGTCCTTCTCTGCAACGACTAGATGGAAGCCATTACACTTGGGTTTGTTATGACTGAAGACAGATTTAATTCACCCCAGAGGTGAGAGCTGAGTGTGCTGATTAGCTGTGCCATCCTGCCATCCTTCCTACAGAGCAGAGTGGCTGATGGGCATGTTAACTGCTTAATTTTTAGATGGAGTTTAAAATAAACATTTCTTTAAGTTTTGAAGGCTTAATGAATCATAAGATCATTCTAAATTACATGCCACTATAATACTCAATTCCCACACATTCCCTCTCCCACTCCCACCACTTCCACATCATGCTGGGATTTCTTAACTCTTAGTTGTGAGGACTCGAGTTCACTGATGACGGGAGGTAGTAGGGATTTGCTGAGAACCGACTCCTCCAAGGAAGGTATGTGCCAGATGCACATGCCACACGTGTGCCTGTGTGCGTGTGAGGGCGCAGCGTGGGGAGTGGTGTCCTCGCGTGCACCACGTGGCCTGTCTAGTAAGTGGAGGCGTCAGAGCTGAGTCTTCCAGCTCCACCAGTGGGCCAGGCCCTGGGGGCACACGAGGGTGTTTGCATACCCGGACCCAGTGTGAAATGCAAACCAGTGGCATGATGCCTGGTGGTAAAACTGGCCTTGAAAAATCCTTAAACTCCCACCCAGTAGAGCCTGTGGGGGTTTGTGTGTGTAGTACTGGGGGGTAGTTCCCCTGCACTCTGCGCTGAGGGAACCCAGCAAAGTCCCGCTGCTGCAGTGTGGCCGTGCCCCCTTGTGAGGCCAGATAGCTCCAAGGGGGCAGGGAGATGGCTCTTCACCCTGCAGGGTTTACCCGTTCGGTTTGAATAATAAGGCCCTGAATGTAAAGTTCTGAAAATAGGCTTGCTTCTTGGTGTCAGGTTCAGATAAGACACTGGGATGGCTTCTTCTACACTGAGTTAGGGTCTATGGTGAGAGCAGTGCGCTGCACTGTACAGCATGCAATGCGACATCAGCCCGCAGACACCACTTAGCTAGAAACCATTATTACTGTGGGACAGTAAAATGTACTGCCCCGACGGCTGCTGCATGGAGTGTCAGAATGACAACGACTTCAGAAATGCGGGAAGGGAATGGAAAGGAGGTTTTTGGCAGAGGCAAGACCCAAACTCAGGCCTCCTGGCTCCTGCCACACCACCAAGCTGCCTCCTCCACACACCATCTGCTGTCACTGTCCTCGGCTGGTTAGGTGGACATTCCCCACCTTGTTATGGACACATTAAAACAACTGTTCAGTGTTGGCACACACTGCGGGGGTTGTTTTGATCTTGCGAGGTGGCAGCTTGCTAAGGTCCCGACCCTACACTTATCTTTGCCAATTTCCCGACCCTACACTTATCATCTAATTTACTTATTCATTCTATTGTTACTTTACTAATTACATAAACTTACAAATTTATTATATGTATTGTTATCTCCCCTGCAATTGTGTAAACGCCATGAGGGCAGGATTCTTTGTTTATTTTGTTCACTGGTATAACCCAAGCCCCTAGAAACAGTGCTGGCAAATAGTAGGTGTTCAAGTAAACATTTGTTGAAGGAAGTGAAGTGAATAGTACACACACACACACACATACACACAGGATGGGGAAGGGTTGGCTTTAGAAGAGCAAGACAAAAATCTATCAGTTTTGTAAGGCCCAGCAACCGCTGGCTCCAGAGACAGGTATGATGTGACCCAGGTTCAAATCCCAGCTCTACTACTTGTAAATTTCTTCTTATTCCAATTCTGAAGATGAGGAAACTGAGAGACTAATAATAATATCAACCTCATAGGCTTGTTGTAAGAATGAAATGAAACAATGCACATGAAGCATGTACCGAATGCTTCCTATGTTCCATTACTGTTTAAGCAGTTTGTATATAACCTTATTTGATCCTCACAAAGACCCTGAGGCAGGCATGAGTATTCCCATTTTCAGAGGTGAGAAGACTGAGGCACAGAGACGTTGAGTGATTTGTGAAGGTCACACAGCTCGTCTGTGGCTTCAAACCCAGGCAGTCTAGTTTCAGAGTCTTCACTCTTGTTCAGCTGGGAAATCTCACCGACAAGAACGCAACCAATTCCCAAATCCAGGTGCTTTTTTTTGAGCCTCCTTGTCTTTCCAGGAAGCCTTTTGCCATGCTGTTTTCCTGCCACATGGCCTCAATGTCAATATCAGCTGCTATATTTGTATGTTGCAAATGCTGATTGCCTTTTTATTCAATCAGGTGCCATGTGCACAATTCTTAAAAGAAGGCCTTGAATATTCATAAGGAATATGTTTTTATTAACATCACGGTTGCTTTGTCTGACACTGCTGTTCTCTACAATGGTCAACATTAGCTACTGATTTTGTCAGCTGCTATTTGGTCTCAAAGTCTTAAGAAAATTCTATGCTCTGAATGAACGGCTGCAATGATAGTGCTCTACATTTATTTTGTTGGGATTGATGTCTCTAACATCTGTATGGTGGGAGAGTGGATAGCAGACCCACGATCCTAATGTCTTAGGAGCATTCTATCTAAACGAACATTGTATTTTCCAATTTCATGGGTGTTTCCTTGTGGATCCTTACTTGTTTTGCATTTCTATGACTTTTCTGAGTTTCATCTCATGAAAAGGGGGCATGTCACTTCAGATGAATACACACGTACACAGAATCATATGTAGGGTTAAACTGACAGCTCAAGCCTATATGATCAGGAAAGATTTCTTTGTGGAGGCCTTTGAATTGAAGAGAGGGGGACAAATTGTATGAGAAGAGGGGGAGGCTATTTTTACATGCATGAGATGAGATGAAAAAGCCATCACAGGGGACAGTAAGAAGGAGTTAGGCTAGAACAGAAAGAGTACGAGATGGGAGCCTGAGGTAGGAAGGTGCCTGAACTTGAGGGAGTCAGGAGGCAATTCAGTGCTTATCTAAGTGTTTACCTGCTCTACTGAGCCTAAGAGGTGCACATCCCAGGGAGCTACCCAACCTCCCAAGCCTCAGTTCTCCCATTGGTTCTGACTTGGAAGGGGTGAGACGTGCAGCGGAATTGGCTGTAATGACTGAGCAAGGCTGGGTGGGTGTTGCTCTGCTGCTGTGTTCTGTGGGTGTGCAGTGCATCTTAAGTTTTCTACCACTCAGCTCAGCGGTTCTCAAGGCCCCCAAAATCCAGAACTGGAAGTTGATCTATACTGAGGGTGTGAGCTCTGTCCTGGGGTGGCTTTCGTTGAGTTTCTGGTCATGAGTCAATGTCTCTGCAGCCTTTGGGGGTGCTCTGGATAGCTGGAATTGCAGTTGACGAGGTCTCCAACCACCTCGTTAGCTTTCTCTGTCTCTTCTCCCATCCATGTTGGCCTTTAGCCAAAACCACCCACGCCTTCCTTCCAATCTTCCATCAGACTTCCTGTCTGTGACCCCTGCCACTTTGTCCAGTGCTGCTCGCTCTGTCTGCAGAGCTGGTGGAAGGCATGGACCTCGGAGGCAGGGCCTTATCTCACCCAAGGGAAGGCAGGGTGCCTTCCTCCTATTCATTATTTTGCCTTCTCCAGCCTCCTCTAGTTCTTCAAGCTAGCAAGTCAAGCTGGTTAAAATCAGTGTGCACTGATACCAGTGCCATGGGCCTGCTTGTCACCCTCCTTCAGCTTTCCAGGCCCTTAGAATCAGACCCAATTCAGTTACCTTGGTCCCCAGCCCTTGACGATCTGCTCCTGTCTGCCTCTCCTCCCCCTTCTCGTCATACCCCTTCACACTCACCACTGTCTTGGCTGCTTCCAAACCTCCTTAGACTTGCTGAGGTCCCTCCTGCCTGCACCCTTGCTGTTCCCTCCCCAACTTTTTGCCTGGGTGTTTCCTTCTCATTTTCCTTTCCAGGGAGGGACTTCAGGGAAAGCTTTTCTGAACAAGGACTGCTAATAGATTCTTTTCCATCAGGTATTTACAAATAAACACCCCCTCAAAAAAAATCATAGTTTTTAATTTGTTCAGCACCAACCTTTCTGGCTGTCTGTAAGTTCCACGAGAGCAGGGATGATACCTTTAGCTCTTCACTGTACTCTCCCAAGCCTAGGGCTGCCAGGAGCCCACATGGTGCAAAGTGGAACCTTTCTCATGGTGCTTGATCTACCTACTGGAAAATTGTTTTAGCACATTGATTTTGTTAGGACAAGGCACACTGTTACCATCTTCTAGAAAACAATCATAATAAATATACTATTCTGTGCTATTTATGATGTGACCAGTGTCCTCTTAGATATGGTGTCCTTGTACAGTGTGCAAATTGTGCAACTGTACCTGACGACACTCCCCATCACCTGCCACAGGGCCTGGAACATGATAAATGCTTGTTGAATGAATTAACTAGTTAATGGGAAAGTTGCTCTGAAATCAGGGTAAGATCAATGGATTCAGAAGATGGCCAGCTGTTCAGCCTGAGCACAGACTGGCAGCCCCAACTATAGTAACAAAAGACTGTTGGTTTAAGCAACTGACTTTTGAGGTGATTGGTTATGTAGTATTTTCCAAGCAACAGCTGATACAAAATACAAAAAAGAATGGGCTGACCAGTTAGCACTCCACAGAGAACCTGCCACCTCTCTCAGGCTGAAATAATGGGCGGTCTTGCCAACAGCTGACAATCCAGGGATTAGATTGAAAATGCAACTGCTTCCTCAGGGACATCACAGCAGGAAAAAATGGAAAAGATTCTGTCTTCGAGTGTGATTCCCTTGATTATGGGTGTGTTCGTGGTTTCCCTGAGGGCAGAGCTGAGGCAAGGACTTGGGTATGGTTGGTTTCTCTGGATTTGATCCCAGGAAGCTGGAGTGAGGGAGCAGAGAGACTGACACTTTTCCTACAAAGTATCTGTATTTTCCAGGGATCAAACAGCACCCATGAGCAACCGCTGACAGCTTTAGACCCAGGGAGTCCACCGTTAAGTCTAACCTGGGCAAGTCTGCTGTTTCTGGAGTGCCCCCTCCCCTCACCTGTTTAATCAACACACCACCAGCCAGAGGAATGGGTACAGCCCTTTCACCCCCTCTTATGATTTGTTACCTGTCTAATGCAGTGGGGAGCCCAGGGCTCAGGACTCTGAGGGCTGGGCAGGCAGGGGTCACTGGTCCTCCTCCCAGCTGATGACCCATCGTCCCAGAACTGATCCTCACTCTCCACTCTTCCCTGAGCCCCAGCCTTGTCTCCAATCTGGACTCAGTTGACCTTGTGGGATGCTTCTTTCTGGGGCCCTGAGGGCCTTTTCTTACCCACAGTTTCAGTTAGGACCATCTTAACCCCCTAGGTGTCCTCAGCCTGTCAGAGCTCTGAATGGAGGACGAGTCTTCCTGATTTTCCTCTCCTTGACTCTTTTGCAGATTTGCCTTCCCCCTCCCCAGGCCCCTTTCCCTGGAGGTGATGTGCCACCGAATGTCCTGTCACCCCTCCCCTCAGGGGCCTCACCTCCCCTTGAATGCAGAAGGGACACTCAAGGGACTCTTCTCAGAAACAGAAAGACAGTTTTTCATCCTAGCCTGAGAAGCTGGCTGGTAGCTTTTCCTGAAAACAAACACAACTATTTTTCATTCCATCAAATTAATGTATTTGTGTTCTTCTTAAGCTTGTGTTTGAACTCAGGGCCCTGAGGTGAGAAGAAATTGGAAAGCTGAGGTCTGTGCTGCTCTGACACATTGTGGGTCCACTTGGTGAGAATGGACCTTTTCACTAATTTTCCTGTCACCTTCCCAGGCTGGGGCCTCACTCATTTTGGACATGTGGTGACCACACATGCACACACACCACCCACCCCCAGTGCTGTCCCTGGGCTCTGAATTCCAAACAGTCCCCACTCCACGGAGCTGGTTTTAAAAGCAGGATAAAGATCAGGCTAGTGGAGGAGGAAGGGGAGGTATGGTTGGAGGACTGTAGAGCTGTAAACCTGCAGGCATCTGGGGCTGATTTAAGACCATTCTAATTTAAGCAGCTGTCTTGGCACAACTGGCTGCCCTGGTGTCCACCAGCCATTGAGCAAAGAATACATTTAACACAATTTATTCAGGCAATGCCACAAAAGGTTCTAACCAAAATATGGCCTTGGAGGTGGCAATAGTGAATGCAGCTTTTGACATCTGGAAGCCTCCATTCAAACAAAAAGGGAACAGAACCAGGCCTTGTCAGGGCTGTGACAACCACAGAACAAAAAGGAGGCCCCACTGAACAAACAAAGCAGGCTCTGGTCACCATAACACTTACCACAGTCCCAGTCAAAGGGATAACAGCCAACACACATGGAAGAAAGACATGTCAACCATCCATACTAAGAACAGACCTGTGACAAAATTATTAGGGGTGCCCAGTCTACACAGGAACACTCTTTTAAATTTTTTTAAATCATTGTTTTTTAGTTTTATTTCCACATCCTCTTAAAAAAAAAAAACCTTCAAAACCACAGTAGATAACTGATACTCCATAATCCACAGTGCCAGAGAGATATAACTAAAATGAAGATGCAGAGGAACTACTCCCAATTAAAAGAACAAGAGAAATCCCCTGAAAGAATGACCAGTGAAATAGACCATGGTAGTCTACTAGATCATGACTTCAAAAAGGGAGGGATCAAAGCACTGAAGGAATGCAAAGAGACTATGAATAGAGACAGAGAATATTTTAAAAAGGAAATTGAAACTATAAAGAAGAGCCAATTAAAAACAGAAAACTCAATGGCAGAGATAAGAGCTGAGCTAAAGGCAGTCAAAAGCAGACTAGACAATGTAGAGGAATGAAAAAGTGACTTAGAAGACAGGATAACAGAAGTCAACCAATAAGAACGGCAGACAGAAAAGCAAGTAAAAACCAATGAAAGCAATATGATAGACCTATGGGATAATACAAAGCATGCCAACCTACATATAACAGGGGTCCCAGAAGAAGAAGGAGCAAAGGGGATTGAAAAGGTATTTGAAGAAATCATGACTGAAAACTTTCCACACCTAAAGAAGGAAACAGATATCCAAGTACAGGAAGCACAGAGGGTCCCCAACAAGAAGAACCCAAATAGACCTACACCAAGACATATTATAATCAAGATGGCCAAGGTTAAAGATAAAGACATGATTCTAAAGGCAGCAAGAGAAAAACAAAGAGTTAGTTACAAGGGAACCCTCATAAGGCTTTCAGATGATGTCTCTACAGAAACATTGCTGGCCAGAGGGAGTGGCAAGATATATTCAAAGTCCTGAACAAGAAAAAGCTGCAACCTAGGATACTTTATCCAGCAAGGCTTTTAGGGCAGAAAGAGAGATAAAGAACTTCACAGATAAGAAAAAACTAAAAGAATTCAGCAATACTAAACCTATGCTAAAAGGAATATTGAAAGGTATACTCTAAACAGAAAAGAAACAGGATGGTATAGAAATGAGAAAACAATAATTGGAAATTCAGTAACTACAATGAGTTGCAAAAGAATAAACATGAAGATGTAAAAGAGGACACCAAAATCATTAATGGTGGGAGAAGGGAGCAAGAAAATACAGATTTCTTTTTCTTTTTTTTTCATTCTTTTTAGTATATGTTTGAGCTTATACGACTATCAGTTTAAAGCAAACAGATATAGTAATGGGTTAATATACTTGAAAAACAGGGTAATCACAAGTCAAAAGCATACAATAGAGTCACAAAACCCAAAAAGAAACCAAGCTAATACAAAAGAAAATTATTAAACCACAAAAAAGAAAAAGAAAGGAACAAAGAAGAAATGCCAAATCAAAAGGAAAACTAAGTTCAAAATGGTAATAAACACATATCTATCAATAATTACTGTAAATGTCAATGGACTAAATTCTCCAATCAAAAGACATAGAGTGGCAGACTGGATAATAAACCAAGAACCTACAATATGCTGCATACAAGATAACCACTTTGGAGTGAAGGACACATAGATTGAAAGTGAGAGGATGGAAGAAGATATTTCGTGCAAATGGAAATGACAAGAAAGCAGGAGTAGCAATACTGATTTCAGACAAAATAGACTTTAAAACAAAGGCCATAAAGAAAGATAAAGAAGGACAATATATAATGATCAAAGGAGCAATATGAGATGAGGATGTTATACCTGTTAACATATATGAACCCAATATAGGAGCATCTAAGTACATAAAGCAAATACTAACAGATATAAAGGGGAGAAATTGATGGGAACACAATCATTGTAGGAGACTTTAACACCCCATTAACATCACTGAACAGATCTTCCACACAGAAAATCAATAAGGCAACAGAGATATAAATGACACAATAGAACAGTTGGACTTGGTTGATATTTTTAGTACATTACATCCCCCCAAAATAGAATATACATTTTTTTCAAGTGTGCATGAACCATTCTCTAGGACAGATCATGTATTTGGGCACAAAAGAAGCCTCAACATATTTAAGAGGACAGAAATTATTTCAAGCATCTTTTCTGACCACAATGCCATGAAATTAGAAATCAACCACAGAAAAACAAATGAGAAAAAAAAAATGACAGCATGGAGATTAAACATCATGCTACTGAAAGACCAATGGGTCAATGATGAAGTCAAAGAAGAAATTAAAAAAATACTTTGAGACAAATGACAATGAAAATACAACCACACAAAATCTATGGGATACAGCAAAAGCAGTCCTAAGAGGGAAGTTCATAGCAATACAGGACTTCCTCAAAAAAGAACAAACTCAAATAAACAACCTAACTTATCACCTAAAATAATTAGAAAAAGAAGAGCAAACAAAACCAAAAGTCTGCAGAAGGAAGGAAATAATAAAGATCAGGGAGGAAATAAATGAAATAGAGATTAAAAAATTGATAGAAAAATATCAATAAAACCAAGAGCTGATTTTTTGAAAGGGGAAAAAAATTGACAAACCTCTGGCCAGGCTCACAAGAAGAAAAGAGAGAGAACACATACGCATACACACAAAAGCAAAGTAAGAAAGGAAAATGGAGAAATTACAACCAATACCACAGAAATACAAAAAAATAAGATAATATTATGAACAACAATATGGAAACAAATTGGGCAATCTAGAAAAAATGGACACTTTTCTGGAAACATACAGTCCACTAAAACTGAATCAAGAAGAAACAGACCACTTGAACAGACCAATCACTAGAAATGAAATAAAAAACCTCTCTACAAGCAAAAGTCCAGGACTGGATGGCTTCGCTGGGGAATTCTACCAAACATACAAAGAAGAACTCATACTGATCCTCATCAAACTCTTCCAAAAGATTGAAAAGAAAGAGTACTCCCAAACTCATTCTATGAAGCCACCATCACCCTGATACCAAAACCTGGCAAAGACACTACCAAAAAAGAAAATTATAGGCCAATATCACTGATGAACATAGATGCAAAAATCCTCAACAAAATATTAGCAAACGGAATCCAGCAGCACATAAAAAAGATCATACACCATGATCAAGTTGGATTCATCCCAGGGGCACAAGGATAGCTCAACAACAAATCAATCAATGTGATATACCACATCCATAAAAGAATGGACAAAAATCACATGATCATCTCAATAGATGCAGAAAAAGCATTTGATAAAATTCAATACCCATTTATGATAAAAAGTTTTACCAAAGTGGTTATAAAGGAAACATATCTCAACATAATAAAAGCTATTTATGACAAACCTGTGGCCAGCACTCAATTGTGAAAAACTGAAAGCCTTCCCACTAAAATCTGGAACAAGACAAGGATGCCCACTCTCACCACTTCTATTCAACATAGTCTTGGAAGTCCAAGCCACAGCAATCAGGCAAGAAAAAGAAGAAAAAGAAATAAAAGGGATGCAAATTGGAAGAGACGAGGTTAAAATTGTCATTATATGCAAATGACATGATACTATATATATAGAAAACCCTAAAAGCTCCACAAAAAACTGCTAGAGCTGACAAAAGAATTTAGCAAGGTAGCAGGATACAAAATTAACATACAAAACAATCACTTGCATTTCTTTACATGAACAATGAATTTGCAGGAAAAAAAAGAAAGTAAAGAAACAATCCCTTTTAAAATTGCATCCAAAACATAAAATACATAAGAATAAGTCAGACCAAAGAGGTGAAAGACTTCTACATGGAAAACTATAAAACATTGATTAAGGAAATTAAAGAAGACTTTAAAAAATGGAAAGATATCCCATGCTCTTAGATTGGAAGAATCAGTATCATTAAAATGTCCATACTCCTCAAGGCAATCTACAGATTTAATGTGATCCCTCTCAAATTACCTAGCACATTTTTTACAGAACTAGAATGAGCAATCCTAAAATTTATATGGAATCACAAAAGATCCAGAATTGCCAAAGCAACGTTGAAGAAAAAGAATGAAGCTGGAGGAATAACGCTCCCAGACTTACAATACTACAGGGCTACAGTAATCTAAACAGCACGGCATTGTCATAAAAACAGACATATGGATCAATGGAACAGAACAGAGAGCCCAGAAATAAATCCATAGACCTGTGGTCAATTAATATTTGACAAAAGAGGCAAGAATATACAATGGAGAAAACTGTTGGTGGTGTTGGGAAAACTGGATAACAGCATGTAAATCAATAAAGTTAGAACACTCTCTCACTTCATACACAAAAATAAACTCAAAATGGCTTAAAGACTTAAATATAATACAAGACATGATAAATCTCCTAGAAGAAAATATAGGAAAAACATTCTCTGACATAAATCTTAGCAGTTCTCCTAGGGCAATCTACACAGGCAATACATATAAGAGTGAAAATAAACAAATGGGATCTAATTAAACTCATAAGCTTTTGCACAGCATAGAAAACCATAAGCAATACTAAAAGACAACCTATGGGATGGGAGAAAATATTTGCAAATGATGTGACTGACAACAGCTTAATTTCCAGAATATATAAACAGCTCATACAACTTAATAAGAAAAAAACAAACAACCCAATTCATAAATGGGCAGAAGACCCAAACAAGAAATTCTCTAAAAGACATACAAATGACCAACAGGCACATGAAAAAACGTTCAATATTGCTAGTTATCAGAGAAATGCAAATCAAAACTACAATGAGTTATCACCTCACACCAGTCAGAATGGCCATCATTCAAAACTCCACAAATGATAAACACTGGAGAGGGTTTGGAGAAAAGGGAACCCTCGTACACTGTTGGTAGGAATGTAGCTTGGTGTAGCCATTATAGAAAACAGTATGGAGATTCCTCAAAAAACTAAAAATAGACCTATCATATGATCCAGAAATCCCACTTCTGGGAATATCTCCAGAGGGAACTCTAATTTGAAAAGGCACCTGCACCCCAATGTTCATAGCAGCACTATTTACAATAGCCGAGACATGGAAACGGCCTAAATGTCCATCAACAGATGACTGGATAAAGAAGTGGTATATTTATACAATGGAATACTACTCAGCCATAAAAACTGACAACATAATGCCATTTGCAGCAACATGGATGCTCCTGGAGAATGTCATTCTAAGTGAAGTAAGCCAGAAAGAGAAAGAAAAATACCATATGAGATCGCTCATATGTGGAATCTTAAAAAAAAAAAAAAGCATAAATACAAAACAGAAATAGACTCATAGACATAGAATACAAACTTGTGGTTGCCAAGGGGGCGGAGGGTGGGAGGGTGGGAAGGGATAGATGGGATTTCAAAATTTTAGAATAGATAAACAAGATTATACTGTATAGCACAGGGAAATATACACAAAATGTTATAACTCACAGAGAAAAAAATGTGACAATGAGTGTGTATATGTCCATGAATAACTGAAAAGTTGTGCTTTACACTGGAATTTGACACAACATTGTAAAATGATTATAAATCAATAGATGTTAAAAAAAAAGAAGTTGTGGTGTATTTATACAGTGGAATACTACTCAGCCATAAAAAGGAATAAAATAATGCCACTTCAGCATCATGGTGGACCTAGAGATCATGATTCTCAGTGAAGCAAGCCAGAAAGAAATGAAAAATACCATATGATACCATGCATATGTGGAATCTAAAAAAAAAAAAAGCACACTATGAACTCATATACAAAACAGGAACAGACTTGCAGACTTAGTAAACAATCTTATGGTTACCTGGGAAACAGGGTGGGAAGGGATAAATTTGGGAGTTTGAGATTTATAAATGTTATCCACTACATATAAAAATAGATTTTTAAAAACCCTATGTTTATTGTGTAAGAAAGAAACTTCAAGTAGGCCCAGTATGGGGTCTGGCACCACTGGACCCTCAAAATTCATGGTCCTTGTAGAGGAACAAAGAATTTCCTTCTACCTTCTTAGGTTTGATAACTGGGTCTATGAAATAGACAATAAGTGAATTAACAGGAGAAAATTAATTATTAGTCTTATGTGCCCCAAGCATCAGGAGAAAAAAAAAAGTACCTAAAAAATCAGTGAGCTTATATACTATCTTAACAGGGGAAGAGGAGGGAAATAAAAAAAAAGGTGACTTAGGGGAGAGAAAATGATTTTTAAGAAAGATAAATGGACCCTTAGAAGAATGGACGGGAGATATAATGGTCTGTAACCAAGTCTGCCTGGGTGTAGTGTGACTTCCAGTCTCCCTGCTGTGATGAGACAGCGTCCCTGGTTGATGAAATTCAGAGAAAGGAGATTGAAGACAACTGAATTCCTTTTAGAGGGTGTGTCTTTGGCAGACAAGGGGAGTTCACAGAAACCTCTCCCTGTGTTTGCTGCTTCTCAAGTGCCTTTATTTCAAAATAATCAATATACCAACGTGGCATAGATTGGGGTGGTGCGTCTGAACTCCTTCATTCTTCCACAGCTGAAGCTAAGGAATGGAGTTCAGGCTGGCTCTCTCCTTAACAAGCTGTGCTAAGCAGGACATTTTCTGTTTGTATATTATCCCTGATTTGTAGTTGAGGGCACTGAAACAGAAAGAGCAAGTCACTTGTCCCAACTCACATAGGAGCTGGGATTTGAACCCAGGCTGGCTGATTTTTAGACTATTTTTAGATCCTGTGATCTGAACTACAATTCCATATTTAAAAAGAAAGGTATTCTTGAGTCTTATAGTCGGTGGAATGGAATTCCAGGCAGGAGGGCACAAGCAGGGAGTTTTTTTTTTAGGGCAGAAGACCCTTCTCTGGATTCACCTGCCTTTTAATTTCTGGCAGAGAGAAAACTGGGCTAGTGGGGCTGGAAGGCAAGGCTGCCCAGAGGGCCCGGGTATCAGCAGGAGACCAGGCCAGACCTTGAGGAGCTGTGTAGGGCTGTATAAACCTGCCTGACACCCTGCCCTTTGTGGCAGTACCCCCATGGCTTGGCTCAGCTCCCAAAGGCCTTGTTTCCTCTCTACAGTTACCATCTGAAAGGAGCCAAGGCCGCGCTGTCAGCCTGGCTGCAAATCAAAATAATTTGACACATTCATTTTCAGGATTTCATGTGGATCATGATGTTCCCCAAAAGGAAATGAACAAAATCTATAAAAGGGAGGAAAAAGAGCTTTTTCTTGCCTTGGCTGATCGGCATATGGTATAAATTACTGAGGAATTAGCATTTCTATGTAATACCAGCCGTACGAACAGTCAATAGAAAGTAATGAATCCCATGCAATCAATAGACAATAAATTCAGGGGTCCGGAAGGTACATGAATTTGAAAGGTTCCACAAGAGAGACATCGGTGTGGAGGAAGATGCCAGCCGGGAGGGCTCTGCTGTAATTACCAGCACACCTGGGAAGGGAGCTGAGAAATGAAGGAAATAAAAGTGGAAAAGCAGCAACTCCAGAGCCATTCTGTGCCCCAAAGATTCCTTGAGGATGGAGCCATAAATTCTGCAAATGGTGGGCACCAGGCCATTGGCTTCCAGAGTGGCCTTCTTGGTTTATGAACTTCACTGAGTACTGGTTTTGGACTTGGGGTGGGAGATTGGGTCTCAATTTTAGTTGTGCATTACAATCAACTTGGGGGCTTTTTAAAAAAGTACAGATTCCCTGAGCCACGTTCCCAGACATTCTGACTTAATTGGTCTGGAGTGGGCCCTGGCACTGGTCTATCTTTTTAAAAGCACCCGGGAGATCCCAATAGCTGATTGCTGCCCCTGGGCTCAAGGCTGAGTTGTGAAGGCACAATTTAAAAGGCCTTCCTGTCTAACAGGTGAGGACTTTATGGGCTTAGAAGTTGGATGTGTAAAAAAAAGTTAAATTTTTTTTCTCTGTTATTAAAATTAGTTTTCCATCCTCATGTTTCCACTTAAAATTTAATTGTACCCATTCAGGGTAAACTCAGGGAATCTTGAAGTTTAAACTCTCTTCCTTTTGGAATTCTATGCCTCTCCTGAGGGAATCACCTTGGTACAGATTGGGGGTGGCCTGGGAGGTGAGGTGCAGGGGGACCGGATGGCACTTTGCACCTCTGAGGTGTGGCTGGGGCTTCTGGTACTCTTGGGCAGCATCTCCTGTGGTGGCCTCAGTTTGTTGGGTCCACCACTTCTGTATCCTCTCTCTAGGTCGCCTGACCTGCCACCCTTCTGTGTTCCACCTGGGGCCTGTTGCGGGGAGCAGGCTTCAGCTGGGGGGCCTTAAGGTATACTTGCCTAGACATCCTCTGGCCCACCCAGCCAACTTCACAGAAAAGCCTCTAGGGTGGGGACCCTGCTTTCCCCTACTGGCACCTGTTCCCCCAGAAGTTATGCTGTTATGTTTTCAGGTCTCCTAAACTTCTCTGAGATCTCTGTTTGCCCCTTTTCACCCAGAGTTTTGATCTCAGGAAGGAAAAGATTTTGGCAGGGCAATGATTCTTCCAAATCCATTGTTATTCTGATACCTTACTTCTTGGGTCTCAAGAAACCCTTTCTCTCAAAGATTTTCCCTCTGTCATAGAGACACATAAGGTATCCTGGAAGCTCAGAAACTAGGAACTGACTCTTGGTACTGCCCTTTGGGCAGAAATGATTCAGAGAGAACATTCAAGGAAGTTGGGGGCTGGGGAGGAAGAAGCATTGTTTAAATCTCAGCACGTGGCCCCATCGTGCCTGCTTATAAAAGCCACATCTGAAAGGCAGGAAGGAGAAATGGGGAGGGAGGGTAGAATTCTTGTCTTGTGTACCTGTGCCTCACTCCTGCCATGGCTTTTGCCTGGGAGACCCTGTGCTGTCGGCACTCAGCCACGTTTGGCCATCTTGCAAGGCTTCCTGCTTCCAGGAAGCCCTCCCTGCATCCAGGTGCCCTGTGTCTCTCCTACCCTGAGTCTCCGGTCCAATGGCTTAGGCACCTGCCACCTGTCTCTGCTCTTCATTGTGAGCTGCCCCATGGAGGTTTTATATCATTGTCCAGAGCTGCTATTAAATCTATCACTAAAAATTATTATTTTTTTAACTAGAATCTGAGTCTCTGAAAAGCAAGGACTGTATTTTATTCAGCTTTTGGTCCCCATCTAGCATAGGGCATGGTAAATCCTGAAAAATAGAAGTAAATACTTGAGATATTTATGCTGTCTCCTCCATGACACTTGGCATCTGGTAGTTCATTTTTTGACTTCATGTCCATTCAAAACTGCCTTTGTATTATGTCTCCAGCGTCTACAGGTTAAATTTAAACATCGTTGTGCAGCTCACAAGGGCTGCCTGGCCTTGTCTCCCAGCCTGGAACATCCTGCTGCAATAAATGCACCCTGCTCTTTCTTACTTCTGAGCTGCTGTCATGCTGTTCCTTCTGCCTCGAATGCTTTTCCCCAAGTGTCCAGTTGCAAACTAGCAATCTCGCCTTGGTCACTGAGCCTTATCTCAAATGCAGCCTGCTCCCTGGAGCCTTCCCGGCTCCCTGCACTCCTGCAGTCAGCTGTGAGCCTGCTTCCGATGTGGCCTACCATCATGGTGTCCCAGGGCGCCTTCCCATCTTCCCAAAGGGGACCCTGGAAACAGCCTCATTTAGCCATTGTTATTTTGATTACTGTTGGTTACCTCCAAAATATAAGATAACATACTCGATTTCATGATCATGGTTTCATTTTAGACATCTATTGATACCCCAATGTGAAAAAAAAACTACTTTTATTTTATTTTATTTTATTTTATTTATTTTAACTACTTTTCTCTTGCTTTAAATGTTTGATATTTACATTATCATGTTTAGTTCTTATAGTTCATTACCTTTACTTAATTAAAACTTTTCACTTCTTTTTCTTTTTTAAAAAATTTTATTGAGTTATAGTCAGTTTACAATGTTGTGTCAACGTCTGGTGTAGAGCACAATTTTTCAGTCATACATGAATATACATATATTCATTTTCACGTTCTTTTTCACTTTGAGCTACCACAAAAAACTTCATTTCTTGATGCATCAATTCTGACAGACTTGTGTCTGACTCCACACTGTAAGATGAGGATCTGGGCCCTGCCCATCATTCAGTATTACACCTTGTTCTCTAAAAGAGTTGTGTCAGTGTAGGCTCCCAACAGCAATGTGTGTAAATTCCAGATGGGATAGTTTACATTTATTTCTCCTGTAAGATGATTGTGATTAACTTTGGTGTGTCTGCTGTCCTCCTAGACTTTTATCCTTGAAGGCAGGATGTTGACTGAACTGAAAAAAAAAAAAAAAAAAAAAAGCACCATGTGAGAGTTGTGAGTTAAGTTTTATTTAGGGCAAAATGAGGACAAAAGCCCTGGAGACAGCATCTCAGATAGCCCTGAGGAGCTGCTCCGAAGAGGCAGGGGGGACGGTCAGTACTATACATGATTTTAGGGAAGCGGATACGTGCAGCCAAGCACACACTTAGGCAGAGGCTGCTGCTGGTCACTGTTAATGATGTTAGTGCTTTTCTAGAAATGAGGAGATGCAAGAATTTGGGCTTGTAAAATCTTCTCCTGAAAATATCTAACTATCTGAAGGCCTGTTCAGCCAGTTTTCCCAGAGCACAGAGCGCCTCATTTCTGATCTCCACCCTGAACGCTTTTCTGGCATTGAAGGTCAGTGGCTGCAGTGGCTCATGATTTAATCCTTGTAGAGGTAGATGGCAAGTGCCAGTTTGTAGCTGGCAAGGAGCAGAGTTAGTTGATTGCTGCAGGCTAGGAGGGCAGCATTCATTCATTCAGCTCTTAGAAAAATGATCTCAAAATAAGAAAAAATTTCAAAGAAGTCACTAAGTGATCTCTCAGTGCAGTGCTGGGCTGGCACCTTTGATTGACTTTCTACTGAAGGGGCTATTTTGTAATTCTGAGAGGGCAGAGGTGAATTTAACAGATTTTGGTTTGGCTGACATGCAAATAATTCCTAACTGGTGGAAAGGATAATTTTAAAGGTTATGGTTTTGGGCCCTGAGTGCAGTAACTAGTTTTGTTTCTAACCTCCAATCATATCTGTGATGCTGTGACTCATAATAAATGTATATTTGGTTATAGTGACCTTTTCCAGAACAGAGCTCCTCAAACCTTGGAATTTCCTAAGTGATCAGACCCATAAAGATGTCTTTGTTATGTTAGTAGAGTGACAAGGAAAGCACCTAAGGATGGGGGCTGGTTCCCAGTACAGCCAATCATGTGATTAGAGAGTTGGAACTTTAAGTCCTCTCCAACCACCCCCCCAACCAACTTTCAGTGAAGGGAGAGGGGCTGGAGGTTGAGCTCAATCACTAATGGCTAATGATTTAATCAAGTGTGATTCTGTGATGAAGCCTCCATAAAAACCTAAAAGGATGGGGTTCTGAGAGCTTCTGGGTTGGTGACCACATGCAGATTTAGGGAGAGTGGCGTGCACTCAGTGAGTGCGTGAAAGCTCCCTATATCTTGCTCTAAGCATCTCTTCCATCTGGCTATTCCTGAGTTGTATCCTTTTATAATAAACCAGTGATGTAGTAAGTAAAATGTTTCTCTGAGTTCGGTGAGCCATTCTAGCAAATTCATTAAACCCAGGGAGGGGGTCATTGGAACCTCTAATCTATAGCCAGTCAGTCGGAAGAACAGGTCTTGTCTGAACCTGGACTTGTAATTGGCTGAAGTGTGGGGGTGGGGGTGGGGGTGGTATTGTGGGCCTGAGCCTGTCAGAGAGGGGAAATGTCCCCTTACCCTTCTGGCTGGTCTGATTAAATTGGCACAAGACCTATTAACAGGAGAAAAATCAAATAGAATTTTGTATGCATGGAGATCTCAAAGACATGGGACCTAAAGAAATGACCAAAGCAGGTAGTTTTTATATTTTTTAAACAAAGAAACAATAAATTTATGAAGAACAAACCAAGACAAAGAAGACTGGGCTAGGGGTGATAAATTAGTAAAAAAAATAACAAGCTTTGTTTACACTGCCTTCTCAGCCCTGAATTCTCTCTCTGGTGACAAGCATTTTACTCTACCTCCTGGTACAGGAGGGCACCTTTCACATAGGAGATTTATTTCCCGCTTTCAGGAGGACAGAGGAGGGTCAGAGTGTCCTTCTTGTACTGGCTGTATCTTATGTAACTTTAATTTAAGCTAATCAACGTGCTATTTTGGCATATTTTGGGGCGGTCTGCCTTGAGCCCTAACAAGCCCTTAACCTATGGACTCACACTATACTCCAGGTAGGTGGTGTCAGAATTGAGTTGAATTTTAAGACATCCAACTGGTGTTTGAGGATTGCTCGTATGGGGGGAAAAAGCCCCACACACTGTAATTGGGTGCAAAACTCTTGCTATCCTAATGCTGTTTTTTTAAGTTGCCTAAAATATACTGTCCTCAAATTCTCATTTGATATAGTTTTAAGATCTTGCTGGTATTCTCTTGATTACTGAGTTGAACAAAATCTTTGACATGTGGCTTATTTTACATTTGCATGAGTCAAGATTTTATCTTTTTAAAAGTTATACTTCAACACAATAACATGGTATCACATAGAAACACTGATTCCTCAGTAGTTTATACATAATGGGGAGATCATTTTGAGGCAAGATCTTCTTTTTCTGTTTTGTGTTACAGTTATTTTGCAAGAAGCAGGGCTGAAGTCTGGTTAATAGGAATGTCTTCCTTTTGTGAGATTTGACTACAGTCTTTGGAAGAAGGAAGGTAGTCATGAGAGTGAAGGTCTTCCTTTAGATATTCCAGAAATAAGCTAACCTTTGTCTTCTCTGCTAAGGAAAATCTTGTCTGGATTCAAAACACTTGTTATCTCCCACAGCATCCTTTTTCCTGGGTCTGCTTTTATTAGAAAGGAACCCTCTGCTTGGCCCTTTGGAGCAGGAAGTCACCACTCCCAGATCATTCCTCTCTGATCCCCAAATGTCTGTTCTACCAAACCTAAACGTTATTTCCCCCTCTAGCCCATCCAACACACAAGGTGTTTCTAAGATGGTGGTTCTCATTTAGGGGTGATTTTTCTCTGGGGGGTACTTGGCAGTGCCTGGAGGCATTTTGGGTTGTTACAGATTGGTGGTGGGTTGCTACTGGCATCCAGAGGGTAGGAACCAACAATGCTGCTAAGCATCCAGCACACAGGACAGACCCCCGTAGCGAAAAATTACCTGGCCCCGAATATCAATAGTGTCATGATTGAGAAACCCTGTTGTGAGGTGATTTTGAGGAAATAACTTCATAGTCTCTGCATTTTACAGATGAACAAATGGAGGCTCAGGAAAGTTGGTTGCTCCACCCAAGGTCACATAGCAAGAGACAGAGCAGGGACTTAATCTTAGTTCCTTTAGGTCTGTTCTTTATTTGCAAGTGTGTTGCTCTTTTGGGCTATCGATAGAAATAAAGTGAGTGACACTACAGAGGGAGGCATAGCTCAGGTGACAGGAAAGAGGAGAGTGGGCTGCAGGAAGTGGGAGAGATGTAAGGTCAAAGGTCAGGGAAGTCTCTGTCTAGTTTTGTTACTAAGACTGTTGCCCCAGGATTATACCCCTGCCCCTCCCTCAAATAGAAACCATTACTCTCATCTAGGTTTTGGGAGGAAGCTGCAAAGAGAAAAAAAATAAGAACTGGTTAGAACCAAGTAGACCCAAGATGGTGGAGGATTTGACTTCCAGTAGACCTTGAACCTCATGATACACTATATTGTAATACATTAGCATGTTAAATGACACACCCACCAGCTCCATGACAGTTGACAATTGCCATGACAACAAGCAGAAAAGCCCATACAAAGATGGAAAAGGAGAGTCGCATCAGGTTCCACATACAAACCACACCCTTGCCTCAGATAACTTGTGAATATTCCTCCCACTCTTTCCAGTTCTCTCCCTTTTACCTCAACTTTCCTATAAGTTGGTGTCTCTGCCTGAATTGGGTTGTGAAACTGATTGGCAAGCTAGTTTCCCACTTCTCCATTCTTTGGTCATTGAATAAAGCTTGCGCTGTTCAGTCTCAGCATTTGTTTCCTTACTGGCTGTGCAAATCTGATTGGAAAAAGAACCTCTCTGGCTGAGACAGGGGGTCTCAGCCTTGGCTAGGACCTTGGCGTGGGTGCAGTCAATCAATTTGGTAAGAGTCTCATTTGATAAAGAGCTAACACTATGTCCAGTATCCATGTCAGTATCAGTGCTGATGCTCCAGCTACTACAGGAGTGTGGAGCCATCAGTGAAGCCCTCACACCTTCTCTCTAACAATTTCTGAAGGTGATCACAATGTGGTGGTTTAGAGAGAACCCCCTACTTTTGTTCATCTCAAGAGGCAGCCCTGTCTCAGGCTCTGAAAGCAGTGGTTTGCATGGCAGAGACTGAAGAAAATGTCCCAGTGAAATGGGAGAAGAGGTCAACAGGGGTTAGTTCAGTCTTCACAAACAAATGGAAGCTGGCCAGTGCTGGGAGGGTATGCATGACAGGCCTTTACCAAACAGCCAGCACTTGTAGTCAGTTCTGAGCAGATGAGGACTACAAATGAGTTGTTGGCTCCAGGGAGGGAAGGGCAGCTCTTCAGAGAGATTAAAGTTACCCTGTGCCTTTCTGTCTCCTAATGACATTCCTTCCAGCTGATATCTCTGAATAACAGGAGAATCTGTGCTAGCCATGCAGAGCAAGTAAACCATTCTATTTTGTGGGACCGGACTAAGTGAGCTGGACCCTGCCTGAGCCTACAGCTGGTTCTGGCACAGGCCCTGTGTTTCCCCACCTCACTGCCTTTTTTGACACCCCCTCCTCACCTGTACTCCATTCCGTGAGTGCTTGCACCTCCCTTCCCACCCAACCTCAAAATCTTTTCCCTCAACACCACCTTCTTCATGAATTCTGCCCTTCCATTTGGAAGTGACTACATTGCTCCCTAAATTCTAACAGCCTGTCTCTCTCTCTTTTTTTTTTTTCTTAAATTGAAGTATAGTCAGTTACAGTGCCTCAATTTCTGGTGTACAGCATCATGTCTCAGTCATGCATAGACATTTCATTTTCATATTCTTTTTCATTAAAGGTTATTAGAAGATATTGAATATAGTTCCCTGTGGTATACAGAAGAAACCTATTTTTTTAAAACCTATTTTTATATATAGTGGTTAACATTTGCAAATCTCAAACTCCCAAATTTATCCCTTCCCACTCCCTTTCCCCAGTAACCATAAGATTGTTTACTATGTTTGCGAGTCTGTCTCTTTTTAGATGAGTTCCTTAGTGTCTTTCTTTTTCTTTCTTTCTTTCTTCCTTTCTTTCTTTCTTTCTTCTTTCTTTCTTTCTTTCTTTCTTTCTTTCTTTCTTTCTTTCTTTCTTTCTTTCTTTCTTTCTTTCTTTCTTTCTTTCTTTCTCTCTTTCTCTCTTTCTCTCTTTCTCTCTTTCTCTCTTTCTTCTCTTTCTCTCTTTCTTTCTGTCTTTCTCTCTTTCTTTCTGTCTTTCTTTCTTTCTCTTCATATGAGTGATCATATGGCATTTTTCTTTCTCTTTCTGGCTTACTTCACTTAGAATGACAATCTCCAGGTTCACCCATGTTGCTGCAAATGGCATTATTTTATTCATTTTTAATGGCTGATTAATATACATATATATATATATATATACCTCACAGTTTTTTAATCCAGTCATCTCTTGATGGACATTTAAATTGCTTCCATGTCTTGACTATTATATATAGTTCACAGCCTGTCTCTTTATCTGACTGTTGCTTGTGAATCTTATAATTTTCTCTGTATTGTGGTTATTTGGATCCAAGTCTGATTCTCCCTACTTCATGGTTCCCAAAAAGAAAACTCTCATACAAGGACATTTTTGTAGGAAAGTAAGAGGAACATTTATGAAAAAATAGGTTCAGTTCCAGCAGTGGAACTTAACAAGAATACAGGTGCTTATTAAGTACACTGCCTATCTATCTCCAAAATGGAAGAGTGTCTTTTCAAAGTTACACCATGCTTCAGTATCACTTCCGTGTATTTTCTTAGTCCTTGACATTTAATCATTCACAACTGCTTTTTACTACCTCATTTATATTACCATCATGGACATAATGTTATCATGCAATTAATGGCATAATATCTTGCAACACTTGCTACCTGCCAAGTAGGACCTAGGTACCGGTTAAAACAGTTGAGTTGGCAATCGATGGTACATTAAAGTGTTTTATGGGAATTAAGAAAGGTAAGATATATTGAATTTCAATGGCTGCTAGCTAAACTTCTAACTCCTTGGTGAAACCTGTTTGCCCAGTATCTGAATCAAGTCTACAATTCTAAAGTTGGTCTTCAGAGCCAAAATTAAATAGATTATACTCAAGGAACCAAGAAGGGGAAATGGGGAAATAAGAAGTAGGTGAGGCAAATTCAACTAAGTCAGCTTGGAATCTTTAGGTGGTCTTTGAATTTGTTGAAAAGAAAAAAAGAATCCCACTGGGTACAAGAGAAATGGGTAAAATATGTAAGTTCAGAATGATGCTTTTCACACTTCTGGTTTCCAGGCTGGCCCATAGGAGTTTTACAACAAGATAAAAGCTCAAAAACTGAAAAATCAACAACTCTTTTTTACATTGATCAGAGAATTGAGGTCACAGTGCAAACTGCTGCCCCCAAACTGGAGAGATGGACAAGCAGATACAGAGAATCACAACTAGTGGAACAGAAACCTGTGACAGAAACCTGTGACAGAATCCTCCATGGGAAACAGGGCCAGGATAGGAAATCCTAAACTGTAACTTGATGGACTGCTGGAGACTAGGGGCTCAGTCATGTGGGGACCCAACATTTTTGTGACTATAACATTTAGGGAGCTTGACCAGATCCTCAGAATGAATATCAGAGAAAAATCCCCCCATGCTTTTGGCAGGAAGAGGGTAAAAAGAACCATTAAAAAACATACCGCAAAGGGATAGACTGGGATTTCAAAATTGTAGAATAGATAAACAAGATTACACTGTATAGCACAGGGAAATATACACAAAATGTTATGATAACTCAGAGAGAAAAAAATGTGACAATGAGTGTGTATATGTCCATGAATGACTGAAAAATTGTGCTGAACACTGGAATTTGACACAACATTGTAAAATGATTATAAATCAATAAAAAATGTTAAAAAAAAAAAAACAACATACCGCAGGATTCTTTTCTTCTTCATAAGGCTTGCCCTCAGGAGAATCCATTTTATCATAGTCTAATCTACCTGGGGAAAGGGAGATACCCAACTCTACTCCCTTAAACCATCCTGTCCCATGTAAGGGGGCAGAAAACACTGAGAAACAGTGGTGAAGCTCACAGTGCAGGGGCACAGGGTCACCAAAAGATGGGGACCTAATCATAGGACTGTAGAATGTTTCCCTACCCTCCTCCCCACCCCCTGCCATAGCATTATTAGAGGCCTTTTGCCACAGTTCATTTTCCCCAGTGCATTGTGTCTACCTTTCAACAAAAAATTACAAAGGCAGAAAACACAGTTTGTTGAGACTAAACAAGCATTAGAACCAGAATTGGATATGGAAGGAATGTTAGAATTATCAGACCAAGAATGAAAAACAAAACAACAACTATGATTAATATACTGAAGGCTTTACTTGGAAAAGCAGACAACATGGAAGAGCAGACGGATAATATAAGCAGAGAGAGTGACAGTCTAAGAATGGATGCACCATGATTTATTTAACATTTCCCCTAATAATGGGTATTGAGGATGCTTACAGTCTTTTGATACAGTAGACGCTGATGCTACAATAAATGTCCTTGTACATACTTTTTTTGGGTAAATATGTACAAGAATATTTGGGGTATAGTTTTTTTTGAAATGTAAGTACCAGGTCAAGGAGTAAACACATTAAAAATTTTTAATACTTGCCAACTAGCCCTCAAAAGAGGTTGTCCAGTTGGTACTTCCAGCAAAGTGGTTGAGCACCTATGTGGCTAACGTGTACCTACAAGGGGAAGCCAATTACCTATTATGTGTATCTTTCCTCACCCAGCAGGGTGCTGTCAAATACTCATTTAAATAGTGATAAAAAGAAATAGGTCAAGGAACCATTCATTTTAGACTTGATCTGGCATTTGTGTGGAGGTTACCATACGGCATTGAGTCTGGAGTGAAAACATTCTGCTTTATCTTGCCTGGACCTGACTGTTTCCAAAACAAATTGAGAAATCACTTTATATATTGCTGAAGGGCTTTGCAGAGCTGTAACTTAAAGGATTGTTGAGAGAGATTGCTTGTTCTAAGTTTCAAAGAAACTTGCATACTAAGGTTTGGCAGTTGGGGGTCTTTTGGTTGGAGCTAATCTGTTTTACCAGCTTTCCCCAGAATCTTCCCTCAGTGAAAAGGAAGTTATGGAGACCTACCCTTTCCCTGCTTTCTTACCAACTGACTTGGTTCCTTGCAATGAGTTTGGGGTCCTTGCAAGGAGCTGTCTCTCATGATAGAAGGAAATTTCCCAATCCACCAAGCCTGGAAGTCAGGCTCCCAGTGATCACCAGCATTGATAATTATTTCATAATGTCGTTTCAGCCAATGCATGGATTTAGAAAAAAACCAAGTCAGTGTAATCTGTTTTGCACAGGAGGAGAGGGAATTCTGAGAGCAGGTGCAATTTGAATTGAATTATTTCATTACTTGCTCACCATGTCTGGCTGTTGTTAGACGAACAAAAACGCCTCAGACTGTTTCTTCTCTTTGCGACAGTTAACTTCATTTTGTGAGATGCGAATGAGACCCACATAACTCATTTAGACTCAGTCCAGTGCTTAGGTATCTAGTTATTATTTTCTTGGATGTTACTGGATTTTGTGGACTTTTTAGTGATGGCTCTATTATGTGTTTGATAAACAGAGAAGGCGGTGGGAGGGGAGATGGTGGCCTGATACCCTTCTCTTCTGACGGAAGATGAAATGAGGTTCTGGCTCTGGAAATGAATAGGAAGAGATGCCGCCAACCTCCCGTGTACCCCTTTTTGGGAATTTGTGCTCTGCAAGTGTAATTGATTCCTTACAACAATCCCTGGAAAGTTTTGGATGCATGCCAAGGCTTTTAGAGTTTCCCTGAATACAGAGGATGACAGATCTGAATGGTCCAGATCGTGCCCCTTGTGTGAACACTGCACATCTGACATGTGGACTCTGCTCACACACCTCCAGGGGTCCTTGGGGGACCAGTCTTTCCTCACATTTGGAATATGTGACCTCAAGTTCCAGGAAGCTGGTGATGGGGATGTAGACCTGAGCCAATCATCACACCCCGTACCCCTGGCTGCTGCGATTGGTTCAGGAATGGGCTCATGGCTCAGTCACAACTGTGAGATGCTGGGAGGCTTTTGCCTGGAATTCTGGGAAAGATATCCTTTCTCCCTTTTCTTCAATGACTAATGGTTTTGTCAATAAAATTTGCTGTTTTTCCTAGTGCTATTACGTTGCCTCTTATAGCTGCTACAGCAAGGTGGTGATATTGGCATCCTGACTAAATAAATATCATGCTTTAGGGGACCAGACGTTTTTAAAATGTACAAGTCCTTTCAAGATAAGGGAATTGATCAAAAAAAAAGGAAACTTTTTCCAAAAAAGTGAAAATGTTTGTTTTTCAATCCTGAAATGTGATGTGACAATGACCTATTTTGATCTTACATCTTTTTTTAAAAACTGAAAAAAAGAAACCACCAAAAGTATTGTCCTTAAATAGCAAATGTTAGATGCTTTGAAGTTGCTGCTGCCACCAAGGAGAATCAGCTTGAAAGCAAAGCGATCATGGAGGAAAGTAGAGGTGGGGGAGAGACAGACAGACAGAGAGAATGAGAGCGAGCACATGCCCTGAAACATAGCCAGGACTCTATGAGGCTTATTCCTCAGCTATACAAAGTGGTAACTTCCATCTTGGATTAGATTTTCTCTCGTTTGTATGTAAAAGGGTCCTGGTACCTGCCCCCCCACCCCCTGCCCCTCTTCCCTTAGACAATCAGAAAAATGTAAAGTCCTCTCCTTAACTTACCTTTCACAAGCCTTCCCTTTGTCTCTTGGCAGCCTCCGTGCTCCTGCCTGACTGGATGATAAGATTAGAATTTCCACGCTCTGTTAGGAATAAATTTCCACTTAAGACCTTATAGCTTATCATCCTGTGATTGGATGTTTGAGGGAAATTTGATGATAGAGGATTAAAGGGAATAGAAAGTAATTGTTAGACTGTGAGTTCCATGAGGGCGGGGACTGGCCTGCCTCCTTCCTCTCTGTGTCCTGTGTCCCTGGCACTAAGTGCCGTGCTTGGTTGAGTTGAAGGATCAGAATGTGGCTGGAGTTGGGCCCTAAGGGACTTTTCAATTAAGGGATAGACAGAGAAGTGGCACAAGACCTCCTTTCCAGGCTGTCTCAGTCCTTCCTTGAGGAGAAAGTCTGTCCTGTGGCTGTGCCATCTGGGCAGAACTAGCTTAGGGTGTGTCTGAACACCCTCAGGCGCTTGCTCCTGGCTTGGGGAGAGAAACTGTAAAAAAGGCAGGAGCAGGGCAGCTCGGCTGGCACCCAGGGGAGCCGAGGAAGAGGGCAGGGCCTGGCTTTTGAGATCATAGTGACAGGACTTCCAATGTGTCCCTGATGCGTCCCTATGCCTGTGAATTTGGGATTTGGTCTCAGGTAACTCTTTGGATCTGGGGTCCACACAGGCCCCTGATTGTGGCCTTGGCATACTGGCCTCTGGATGACCTGGCCTGGCTTCCTCTAGACAGGGATCTTGGAGGAAGCTTCCCTTCCTCCACCTTAAAAATGAAATAAACATGCAAAGACCTTCATAACCTTTGGGGATCTGTTAGCCCCAGAAGAGGAAGAGGAGGAGGGGGGAGTGTGAAGCGGAGTATGCTGTCTTTTTTGAGTCTTACCACAGTCTATGATTTGAGTACTATAACCCCCATTTAACACATGAGAAAAAGGAGGCACACAGAGCTTAAACTGATCACCCAAGGTGCTACTCAGGTACGACGGGATGGAGCAGAATTTGAACTTATGGATTCTAACTCCAGAGCCCAGACCCCTAACCATTATGCTGCTTCTCCTTCACACGTGCTTAAACCCTTCTCCTGATACCCTGGCCAAATACGCCTGGCCCAGGGCAGATGTGCAACAAGTTTGTGAAACTGATAATGAAAGTCAGATATAAAGTAAAAAGAGAAATATTGCTGGTAACCCAGATGCCCCCAGGTGCACAGTCTCATTGCCCGGCCTTCTGCAGGTATGTGGGATCAGTGGATTGTGGGCCTTTTCAGACCCTGCATCCTCCACACTTTCTGTCTCTCTGCTTCTGTTGAGCTCATGGACTAGGTTGGAAGGGGCAGAGCAGGGAGGAACCACAAGATAGAAGGAGCTTGGGTGCCAGTTACCACATGGAGGGAGCCGTCCAGGAAAGTGGTGACCAGGAGCACATTGGACTTTTATCTGAGCATGGATACCAGTTTGTGTTTTGTTAAGTTATTGAAGTCTTGAAGTGGGTAGATACAACTAGGGCACTTTAGGAAAAACTTGTTTTAGGCTGGCTTGTTTTGTTTAAGAATCTCCAGCTATGATCTTAAGTGTAATTTGGTGTGTGTGTGCATGTGTGTGTATATATGTGTGTTGAGTGCGTCGGCTTTGGATCTGTCTAAAGCAAAGTTGCTCATTTATCTCTACTTTGTTCTCAAGTTCAAAATCCTTGAGTATCTCTCTCTCTTTTCTCTCATAACTACCAAAACAGATCTCTCCCCCAGACATCCAGAACTAAGCATCAGCTTATATAATCTCCTTTAGCACAAACTGTTTTCAGCTAACTCTGAAGCTGTCTCCTTTCATTTACTTTCAAGGAAGCTCTTAGCAAGAAGTGGCATAAAGCTGAAATTGTGGTGATTGCTTAGCTTATGAAAGCAGCAGAGAGTTGCGTGGGTGTTTAAAGGGAAACCTCCCAGTAGTGCCTGTAAATGAATCTCTGAAGTGCAAAGGGTGCTGCAACAGACAACGAGCCTGTCTCTGGCCGGGGGTGGGGCTGTGCTGAGCAGTCTTCAGAGCCTCAGAAAAGACAGGAGGATGGACGAGCTGACAGCAGATGGGAGGCAGGGCTTTTCTGACGCCTGGAGACAGCCCGTAATGGAGGAGATGAAGGAAATCATGGCCATTTTAGAGTCATTACCACTGATGTGAGAAATGGGAAAAGCCATTATCATGTTTGAAGTGGTGGGTTCATCAGTTTGCCCCATTAGAATTCGGACTCCTCTCGCCAGCACCAAACCACAGGAATGGCTTTGGTCTGATGCTGGTCGATGAGAGGTTGGCTTTGTTACCTGCAAATGATAGATGGGGAAACAAAGAGATCAGAAGTGACTTGCTCAAGGTCACTTCTCTAGAAAATGGCAGAACTTGGACTTGGACCTTTGTGGGTCTGCTGCCAAAGCCAGGATTTGGTTGCATTGCCTTGCTGTGTTACGCAAGCCTGTCTGCTGTGGTTATTCTAAGAAGTCCATTCACACATGATATTCCCCCGCCGGTCTTCTTTCTTTTACTGTTTGTGGTGACTTCACATTCTTTTTATCCATCACCAAGACCAAGGGGATAAGGCCGACCTTCTGTCTAGTGTCTGCTCCCAGGCTGGGCAGCTCTCAACTCTGGCTGCCCAGTAAAGTCTCCTGGGGGACTTAAAAAAATACCAGTGTCTGGGTCCTACCCACAGTGATTCTGACTTAATTGGTCTGGGGTGGGTCGTGGGCATTGGTATTTCTTAGCAGGTCTTTAAAAATTTTTTTAATAAATCATAATAAATTTTATTTTTTTCAGAAATGGAAAAGTGACCCTGAATAGTTTTAGATGCATCTTTTAGTAGTTAGTGTCTCATAAGAAACAAGCATTCAATTGTATGTGTTCTACATAGCTGTATTGCATGATTTTTAAGTTTAAAAGATGATATAATACCCATGTTTTTAATGTTGGCATTCAAATGCAAAGGCATAACTACTCCAAGCTGGTCTGAAGTCATTTTTGGTGAACACTCTTGCTCTGGATTCTTTGAGGTGTTTCTGCGGCTGCAGCTGGGAAGCTGGCCTTCCCGGCTTCATCATACATAGGTAGGGAGGTAGCGACACTGGAAGAAGGTGGTACGGGAGAAAACTCACTGTAAACTTCTGTATCTGCCATTCAAGGTACTTCCACAGTCATGCTGTGGGATTCAGTGGGCTGCTGCAAAGGCGGCAAAAGAATTTACCAAAGACAAAGGTTGAATTTAGAAAAAGAGTTTATTAGGTAGGATGCCATAGACACAGCAGGCCACACAGACAGGAGGTGCCTGTGTGAGCTCTGGGGATCGGTTGCTGAGATTGTTATTTAGGGAGGGTAACTTTTAACTCCTCTTGTCTACAGGACATCGGGCGCACAGCGGGTCTCAGGGTGCGTCATCAGCTCGTGCACAGGTCTCTGGCTGATGCTGAGGGGACAGGAAAAGGAGGTGGTCTTGAAAGGGGAGGGCTAGGGGTTTTGGTAAGGGGCTGTGATTTTTGGTAGGAGCTGTGACGGACATTATCTAGATGGTGGTAAGGCTTCCGGGCATTATCTAGATGATCATTATCTCAGCTAAGGCAGGTCTGTATCAGAAAAGGAATGTTCTTCGTTCCCTTCAAAGGGCAGCAGCCAGGGACCTGCGGGGCCTTGGAGCAGGGATCTGATGTCTGTGGACCGCACAAGGGATACTGCTCCAAAGTGGAGGACCAGAGTCAGTGTCAAGCTCTAATGCTGAAGGAGCATCCTGCACAGTCCGTGCTGCTGGGCTTGAAGCTGATGGCTGCTCTAGAGCAGATGATTCTGAGTTATGCTCTTCGTTGTGAAGCACCTGGTAGCGGCCAGTCCCCGGCTGGTGTTGATCCATCTTGCCTGGCTTGCGGGATCTGGCTCTCAAGCTGGCGGGTCCCATAGGCCCTCAGCCCCCTCGCTTACCCACTGTCAATGACGTTGTCACCACCAACAAATCTTCCAGCTTTGTTTCTGCCTGCACTTTGCAGAAGCCCTGGAAACCTCCACATTGTCAGCAGGGGCTCCAGGGAGAAGCTCCGGGGTGCCTAGCAGGCCTTTTTAGAAGGTGATTTTAATTTTAAGGATTGTGACCCACTGTCTTAAGGGCAGCCCTGGACCCTGGACAGAGGTGGGGGTAAGGAAGAGAAAGTGATTCGTATATTTAAGTCTAATGAAATAAGGTTTCTCCCAGCGGAAGGGACTAGGGCAGACCCCCTAGTTAGCTGTCTAGAACCCCAATTTGAACTAGTTTAAGCATAAGAGGGAGATTACCTCGCAGAACTGGGCGACCTCACATGGGCTGGAGCCAAGTGCTTTTCCTGGGTCTTCTGGCTTTTTCTGCCTCCCTATTTGACCCTTGCCTCTGCTTTCCCGGTGCTGACTTCATGCACATAGACTGGCTTCCCCATGTGCCATCAAGGATGGCTGCTTTCAGCACTTGGCTCACACCCTCCCAGTTTGGCAGCCCTGCGGGGAAGGGGACTGCTCTTTCCAAGAGACCTAATTACTCCCCCCTCAGAAAAGAAACAATACAAACCAAAGACTAACTGAATAACATTTGCTGACCCCTTGCCAATGCCTTTCCAGATGTTTCATCTATGTTAACTCATTGATCCATTCAGTACACCAGTTTCCTGTCGTCATTTTGACAGATGACGAAACTGAGGCACAGAATGTAGTCACTTGCCCGAGGTCCCAGAGTATGTGAGCGATGGAGCTGGAATGCAAGAAAGCAACACTGCCAGTCTTGGCCCTAGAGCCACCCAGTACCCACCAGGTCCTGTCAGCCAAGGTGGACAGTGACCAGAGTGTGACGAGTCTTGAGCCCCTTGACTTAGAACCAACCCTAAGACATCAGCGAGCGGTCCTGAGGACACCTGTTGCTCCTGGACACAGCATATCACTTCACACTTGCTCGCTTGTCCACTCCTGACGAATAAACCCAGATGAGTCTAATGTTGAAAAATTAAAAGTGCAGCTTTGACAACATGGCCCTCTCTCCTAAGTGAGGGCCTAGAGCCAAACACCCCAGAAGTGGGGTTCTGGATGAAAGGCACTCAGCCTCTCTGCTAAGGAGACGCTGCCACTTCTGTTTTTATTGATTTCCACTTCACACAAAAGCCTCTTAAATCAAACTCACTAGGAAATTGGGTGGGGGTGGGGTGGGAGGGCTGTCCTTTGTCTCCAGTGCTTCAAAGGTATGCCCTTGCTTCCAAATGGCCCAGGAGGCCAAAAGTTGTTCTGAAAGCGTGACCTCACTGCCTTTGCCTCTGACAACCTTAAGGCAACTTGTCACCTGCATTTGATGTTGTTGTTGTTCCCTGCCAGATGCATGATCTGTTGATGCAGGGGGCAGATGCAGTGGCTGCAGCACTGCTGTCCTTGGCTCTCTGCCCGCTCCACTCCAGTCTAACCTGAGGGACAGAGGGATCTGCAGTTCCAAAGACAGGGATCCAACTGGAGGAGAAGTCAGGGCAAACAGAAGGTCAGCATTGCCTGCGGTGGGTGCCTGGATGCCTGGCCCACCTTTCAGCATCCTGAGGGCTCAGCTCACAGGACACTCAGAAGGCCTTTCCTGGACTTCCTACTCACAAAAAGAAAGTCACCTCTTTATGACCCTGGAGTGAGCAAAAACATTTAAACGGGGTGCAAACAATTTTAACCACAAAGACAAATTTGATACATTGGCCCATATTAAAAATAAGAACTCTGTTTATCAAAGGACACCATTAGGCGGCCTCAAAGTGGAGTCATATATTCACGATACACATAGCGACAGGAAGTATAAACTGCAGGTGGCAATATCCTCCCCACTCACCTCAAATTCCGTAATGAACGTGATGTGTTTGAAAACTACAAAGTGCTTCATCAATACAAGAAATGAAATGTGTGGGTCTTATTGGTGGGTTATTCCAGCAGCACCAGGTAGAGCTGAGGCAGTCTGGACTATAAGCTCAGTGTCTCCCCTGCACAACTCACACCAGGAATAATCTTTATCACATCAAATCCAATCATGTCACCCTCCTGCCTAAAGCCCTGTAAATGCAAATAAACAATGAGATGCCACTGAGGTCCTTAGTGTGCCCTTCAAGTCCTTCATGGCCAAGCCCACTGCCATCTCTCCACCCTCGTTCTCACCATGGACACAGCCATGCTGAGGTCCAGCCACCCAGAGAGCCTGCCCTAAGCACGCCATCCCCCTTAACATCTCCCGGACTTTCACAACTCTTTCCTCTGCTCATAAGGTCTCTCTTCCCTTTCTGCCCTAGCAAGCTCCCACACTCAGTCTAAGACTGCAGGGGTGCATCTTTGAAGACCCACTTCTCCTGCTCCCTTGGGAACCTGAGTGTGGCTGCAGTCCTAGTGTCCCACCATGTTCTTGCCATGAGGATAGAGTGACTGGTCCCAGAGTGGACTCGTGGAAGTGTTCAGTGCCTTGAACTGCTAATCACAACTCGCTGTTGTTAATGGAGGAATGGTTTATTGAGGGGTCTTAGCCACAGGGAACAGCAAGATGCTGCAGGGCTAGCTCTGGAGAGGAGCGGGAGGCAGGGCAGGCTCAGGGAGCTTAGGCTGCTGGTGCCAGCACAGACTTGACTGACAAAGCCCCTCTGCAGTGCCATCTAAGTGATGCAGCATCACCTGCACAGGGGTCCTTAGACCCGGGCTATTATGTCAGCCCTGCCTGTCATCAGGCAAGCCACTTACCCCTAGACCCAGGTTTCAGCTTATCAGATGTGTGCTCCTACTGCACACAAGCTGCTGTGAGGGACAGGAACAGGAACAGGAAGAGGAAGAAGACACCTGTGGTCTTGTTTCTAGATTGTTTGGCCGTCTGGCTTCAGCTCCCCTGGCTTTTGGTACCAGCGTCTGGTTTCCTCTTTGATTGACTGTCAGTCGGGGTTTTCTGGCCATGTAGTGATGAACTCATAACCTGAGAACTTTGGATTTGAGAGGAATGACTGAAGGAGAGAAGAAGCAATTGGAGGTCATTCATTACAGCCCTGGCACCCTGACAAGGCAGTGGTCCCTTTGGGTTCTTGGGGGTTCTTGTGTTTTGAACTAGCCCATATCCTTCATGCAAATCTCTAGGGTCTCTTTCTGTTGCTTGTGACCAAAGAACTTGGGTTCTACCTGCCATATCAGGGGCCTCCTGAGTGTTCTAGGCCATTGAGACAAATACTGTCACATGAGGGCTGAACAATATTTGGGGTCACAGATGGGCATCTCTCCTGCCAGACAGAAGTCAACAGGCAGCTAGAGGTGCTAGAGGTCCTATCGTCACCCACAGGCAGGAGGACTGTGTGGCTCATCAGCTCCAGGATGCAGGTTGCTCTATCATGAGCCCACTGTGTGATTTTGTTCTAGACACTCTTTTTTTCTCTTGTCTCGATTTCCTTATCCATCAAAGGAGAAAGTGGGCTACAGCAATGGTTTGTAAACTGTGTTTACCTAAACAGAGAATTCCCCAGAAATCCCCAGGACTGAAAGGAAATTGGCAGGAGGGGACCTGGGAACTGGCATCCCTTTAATTCCCATGCTTATCCATTTTATATCATGGGGGTTTCTGTAAGATTCTTTTTCACATCACCATTCTGCAGCTCACAGGGTTCTCTGAAGTACCTGTAAAGACATTCTAAATCAAGTTCCAACTCACCTGAAATGCTCCCAGAAGGAATTTTTTTCACCAGAAATATTTTTGGAGGATTGAAAGGGCTTTAAAGATACTTTCTTTGCATAAATATTTTCTCTCCCCAAGTCATTTATTTAGAAATGTTTTTGGAGTCATTTGGAGGAGGGGGATGGATAGCCCATCAATGGTGACTGTCACTTTTAACATTTGGTTCACAGACTGCCCACTGCCCAGGAGAGGTTCCTGACTGACCTCTCTCATCAAAGGGCCACTGACCCCCCTCATTGGGTACCAGGCAAAATCAGCCCTCACAGGTCCCAGCCTTTTTGATTTACAAACAATCCACCCATACATTGATACAGTAGTCCTCACACAGTCCTGTGAAGTAGTGTGATTTTACAGATAATAACTTGGATACTCAGAGAGGGGAGTGAGCCTTTCCCAGCATCACACAGCCAGATATCAGGGGAACTGGGCTCTCTTCTAGGTCTTCTGGCTCCCAGCCTGGGGCTCCTCCCACCACACCAAGCTGCTTAGGGACACCACTTATTGGATACAGTAAGTCAAGTACAGAAGAGCAGTCTTGGGAGGACATGACTTGGAAGCCCTGGAGGAGGGTGTGTGCAGTTAGAGAGGAGGACTTGACAAGTCTCTGATCACATCGAGGTTTAGGGGTGGGCTGGGGAGGGGAGGAGCCAAGGAGAAGGCTGGGAGAGAGCAACAGACAGGCAGAAGGGAGAGTCTGGGGCGCCCTGGAAACTGAGAGAAGGATGCATGGTGGAGAGGAGGCTGTGGCTGCTGGTGCAAGTGCTGCTGGAACAGAAAATGCTTACTGACTGCAGGGGAACAGACAATTTCTGGAAAAACCAATAGTTTCCTCTTTTCTTTTCCTGGATGACCAATGCCTGTACTCTCCTGGGAAAGATGCAGTTTTGCAGTTCACAGTGAAGCACTGGGAATGGGAGAAGATAGGATGTGGTTTTTCTGGGTCCTGCCTTTGGCAGCAGCAGTCAGAATGGTGTGGGTAGTCACCTCGCATTTACTATGCAGATGTGGTCTAAGGATTGTGCAAGGTCTTGTGGCTGAAACCTGTGGGCACAGGCTGGAGCCCAGGCCAGAGCTCTCTAGAGTAGAGTAAAAGCCGGCTTCCTAAGGGACTCTTCTAGGTAGGCTGAGCCCTCCTGTGTTAGACTGATGGATAGTTGCTGATTTGCCGCTTTGCTCTGTGCCTCCAGAACCACACAAAGGAAGATGTTTCAGTGAAGCCTGTGGTATCTTCCACATCAGGGGGTTGTGCTAGAAGCAAGGTCTCTTCCAGCTGAGCTATTCTATTGTTTTCACCTTGTTTTTGCTTCCCCAAATATTCATTATTTGTATTTTTGTTGTTATGTTACATAGCAACGATTTTTATTTTTTTAAAGCTTTAAATTTTTTTTATATTATACCATATTTGCATTGGATTTTTTCTTATATATATATATATTTTATTGAAGTATAGTCAGTTTACAATATTGTGTCAATTTCTGGTGTACAGCAAAGCAACAACTTTTCAGATGAGTGTATAATACCATTTGTGTGTGAAACTAAGGAAAGTATTAGAAGGGTTTTTGGCACTTTCAAATGAGAGGACAGAAGGAAGGTGGGGAGGATGGCAGCAGCGGGGGAGAGAGAAGGGGAGGGGAGAGAGCTGGAAGCGCTTAGCAGAAGGTGGATGGATGCTGGACAAACGTCCACAACAGACAAGCTTGTTATAAGCCATAGAAAGGAACACTTCCCTATGACTTCCCCCACCTCCTTTCTGGTCCTAGGATAATCACTATCAAGAAGCTTTACTATATTCCTCCGGATGTTCTGTGTGCCAACCTCAATATTAATGCTAGGGAATGTTTGTAAGCAAGCTCACTTATGCAGGTTGTGATGCAATCTTTTGTGGCATTCCATATATCTTGGTCATTTTACTACCTTACTAGTTTAGATACACTTGATCTTATTAGTATCTCTATCGTATCCTGAAAAATGAATGTTGCCTACTTGATTTAACCAGTGCTGGGCATGATTTGGAATAAGGCAGACGAGTGATGAGAATTCAGTGCAGGCTTGGAGAGAGAGCAATATATCCCCTCAGCCGTGAAAATGCCAGTATTGTCACATCATGGAAAGGCCCAGGGCTCGGCTCACAACCTCCAGGCCACGGTTTGCTGCCCTCTGACAAATCAAGCTCCCCAGAAGTGTCAGCAAAACCTCATTACCAGCAGCGTGTTAATGAGCAGCAGGGCGGCTGCTGTCGTGGGGCTCAACAAAATGACAAAGACGTCATCGGCAGAAGCTCAAGTCCCTTTCACGGGTGTCATCCCCCATAAGAGGCCTGAAAGGATGGAAATGCTATGATCATTATACTGTGCTAACAGCAGAACAAGAAAAGAAAGAGGAAATCACCCGCCAAAGATCCTTGCAGCTCAAAATGGGGCTGGAAGGACAGTGTGGCCTTACCAGTCGATAAGGCTCCTGTTCAAAGTCAAACAGCATAACTTGCTTAGAGAGGTGAAAATCACTCACTCATGCAACCCTGGCCTCGCTTGTGGTTTTCACAGAGAACCAGATCTTTTAACAGGGGAGGGAGACGGTGCAAGGTGGGCAGGGGAGATGGAGGTGAACAAAGATTAAATGCTGTTGCAATCGTTTGCTGCTTGTCAGAACATAGCAGAGACAAAGTTTCCAGATGGAAGGGATGGTAAAATGGAGATGGAAGAGACCATCTCTGGAGATGAAGCAGTAACCAAGCTGTTAGATGAGCCTTTTTGCTCATTTGAGTAAATGCACAAATGTACATTTAATTTGGAGCCCTTTCGCCCTTTTTTAAGGCTGCCCCTCACAGCCATGTCAGGGCAAAAGGGGAAGGTAAAGGTCATGCAGGGCAGGGCTTCTCATCCTCATCTCTGCTGGCTCTTAGGACCAGATGCTTCCCTGCCGTGGGGCTGTCTTGTGCACTGTGGATGTTTAGCAGCATCCCCGGCTCACTAGAGGCAGCAGCTAGGGAAACTGCCCCGAACACAGTGTTTGAGGTGGTCTGTCGCTCAGCATCCACTCTGCGTCAGAAGGAGGAGTGCTCCCCATGGCTGTCCTCCACCTAGCGTTGCTGTGCTCTGGCATCCCACCCACCCACCTCCAGAACAGAGGTTAATCAACAGAAACAGCCATTCATGAAAGTGCAGCCATGAGGAGGTCGCAGTAGCACTTGGCTGAGACTTAGTTTCTCTAAACACCAGACTCCTGTCACAGACCCTGCTCCCTGGCTCCCTGAGAGCTCAGAGGACATGCCAGATGTGAGCTCTGTAGGTGGGGTTTTTGCCCTGTTGACTGAAATAAAATGCACAACCTAAAAGTTGACAGTTATGTTTTATTCAGCAGACATTTCTGAGGACGCGAACCCTTTGAGCCTGGGATGACAACCTCTCAGATTGCTCTGAAGGACTGCTCGGAAGAGGTAAGGAAGGAGCCAGGATATGTAGGAGTTCTTACAACAAAGACCAGGAAGTCGTCATAAGTTTACTGTTACATCAACAAGTTGACTGTTAAAGAAAACCACGTATCTTGAGTTAAGGAATTTAGCGCCTTTCTAAGTATGGGAACGTGCAAAGGTCTGGGCTCATGGAAATCATTCCTTTGACACGCACCTTAGCTATCTGGGGCCAGTCTCCGGTTCTTTCACAACCCTCAGGTAGCACTGCTGGGGTGGCTGCAGAGGCCAGGCTGCCTGCTTGCCTGCGTCCTGAGTACCCCACTCACTGTTGCGGGTGGCAGTAGCGGCTGATGTCTTGATGGCCACAGCATTCTTTGTTTACTGATGTGGCTTGCAGTATTTTTCATTCACAGCCCCAATCCCAAAGTGGCCCCAATCCCCTTGTGACCTAGGCAGGGCTACCAGGAGAGCTTCTTCTAGCAAGTGTAGGCTTTGTCTGTCTTCCCTCCTCTTTCTGGGTCCAGGCTCATTAACTACTCAAGGTGGAGATGTTATGTTTCCAGAGGAAGGCAAGGTGAGAAGCAGGCAAGGCAGAGAGAGCTTTTCTCCCTAAGGTTTAATCTGGTCCTGTCCTCCCAATTCGTCCAAGGTGAGGCAGCTCCAGCATCCTGTGCATCAGCCTCTAGGACCAGAGAGTGCCCTTTCCACTCCCTTACAGTGAGGGCTGGGCAGGTCATCTCCAAGGACAATGGCCATCAGCTCCCTCCCTCCCTGGACAAACACGGTGCTCCTCCCTTCAAGTGGAGTCTGTTCCCCCTCCTGGGATCTGAACTGGCCTTGTGACTTGCTCTGCCCAGCAGACTATGTGTCAGTTCTGGGCCTACACTTTCAGAGAACAGATAGCTTTTCTTTGTCTCTCTTGGATGTCTCTAGCTGTCATGTAAGAAGCTCTGGGACTATCCTGCTTGGAGGAAGACAGACTAGTTACACTGAGTCGACACATGGAAAGAGACACCAGGCCAGTCTCCAGTTCCAGCCCTCCCAGCTTAAGCATTGAACATGTGAATGAAGAATTCACACTGGACATTCCAGCTCAGCACCACATGGAACAGAAAACCACCCAGCTGAGCTCACCTTAGATTGCAGAGTCCTAAGAAATAATAAATTGTAGCTGTTTTAAGCCATGAAGTTTTGGACTGCTTTGTTACGCAGTAATAGATAATTAAACAAGGACTTAGAACTTCAATCTCTTTCCATCATCACATGGAAAACTTCATTTCTTAATACTATGGCCCAGTGAATTTTCTTGGATTTGACTTACCTAAAATCCACCCCTTCTCACTGGGGGCAGAGAGAGAGGAATATATAGGGCTTGTGCAGACAGTGAACTTAAGAATTTATTGTGATTAATTAACTTGCTTTCTTTGAGTTACTTCTAATGGACTAACCTGTTTGTCTCCTTGCTACTGCTATTGTTTAATTTGCCTGAATGACAGTGTGCTTGTCAACCCCAACCCTATGACTTACACCTACCCTAAATATATTGTACCTAAACCCAGGAGCTATTTTCCGAAAAGAAGGTCATGGAACAATAATCCTGAAGGCAGACCAGATAACACCAAGGCCACCAGCAATGACCTACTTGATGGGCCACCAAAAGATCCCCTGACACAGGATAAAAGACTATTGTTCATTATCACTGATCTGCTCCATCGCATTTGCCTGTATAATCACCAAGCCCCAAGCCCAAGATGGGCTCAGTCTTTAGGGCATTAGTCTGCAGTGACTCTTTTCCTGACAAAGCAATAAAATTGCTCTTTTGTTTGCTCCCAAAACTCTGCCTCTGAGTTTGAATTTGCTTTTTGCGGTGCAGAGGCCGATTTTTCAGTAACGAGAGCCTTGGCCTCAGAAAGAATCCATACTAAGGAATAAATGTTATATAATAGTGTCAAGCATCATCTCTTTCAAGAGATTTTGCATTTTCTTCCCAGGAAAAAAAGACACTGAAAGACGAATCTCTTATGGTGGGTCTTAGGTGACAGCAGTTAAGATCAGCAGGTTAGGTTGCAAGACTGGGATGTGTTTTTCTCATTTCTTCAGTTTATTTTATTTCTAGAATTGAGGTGAATTTTTAATACAATGAAATTGACAGATCTTTGATATACAACTGGATGGGTTTTGACAAATGAGTGTAGCCAGGGAACTAACACTTACCCAGCTATGGAACATTTACATCATCCCCCAAAGTTCCGTGTGTCCCCTTTCATCCATCTGCTCTCTCACTGGAAACCATTGTCTTGATTTCTGTTACCATAGGTTCTTTGTGTCTGCTTTTGACTTTCACATAGTGGAATCATATAATATGTGTTCCCTTGTGTCTGGCTTCTCTCACTCAACATAATATTTTGGAGACTTACCCAGATTATCGCGTGTATCAGTAGTTGATTTTAAATTTACTGAAGAATACCAAAGTAAAATACTGAAGTAGCATTCCATCGTGTGAATATCCTACAGTTTATTAATTGATTCTCTTAAAGATGAATATTTGGGTTTCCAGTTTTTATTTTAAATAAAGCTCTTGTACATGTCTTATTATGAACGTAACTTTTCATTTCATTTCCCATCAGCAATGTGGGAATGTAAAAAGTTTCAGTGACTCCGTTCTAGCCAACACTTAATTCAGTCGTTCTCATGCTGTGTTGTGGAGTGTGTGGTATCTCATTATTTTGATTTGAATGTCCTTGTTGATTAAGGATGCTAGGCCCTTTTTCAAGCATCTATTTGCCATTCACAAATCTTCTTTTGTGAAGTATCTGTTCAAGTCTCTGCTCATTTAAAAATTGGATCATTTTTCTTTTTGCTGTTGATTATTGGGAGTCCTTTAAACTGGATACGAATCCTTTCATATATGTATTGTGAATATTTTCTCTCAGTTGATGGCTTGCCTTTCCATTTTCTTAGTGATGTCTTTTTTTTTTTTTTAATATGGAGTACTTCGCAAATTTGTGTGTCATCCTTGCATGGGGACCGTGCTGATCTTCTCTGTATTGTTTCAATTTTAGTATATGTGCTGCTGAAGCGAGCACTGGTGTCTTTTTAAGAACAGAATTTAATTTAGATGAAGTCCAATTAAATCAGTATTTTTTATTAAAGTATATGCTTTCTACCAGTTTTGGTTTTTTCTGGGGGGGTAGTGACTGGGTTTTTTGTTTGCTTGTTTATTTATTTACTAATAGAGGAGAAACTGGGGATTGAACCCAGGACCTCATGCATGCTAAGCATGCTCTCTACCACTTGACCCTCCCCCTAAAGTGCATACTTTTTATGTTCTTTCTAATAAATCTTTGTCTTGAAGATATTATCCTATGTTTCCTCAGAAAGGTTTTTCATATGTTTCCTCAGAAAGTTTCCAGTTTCTTTTATGCTTAGGCTATGACACATCATGAATTAACTTTTGTGTATAAAAATTTTTGTTTTGAGGCCATTTTTCCTCTCTTGGACTGGCCTGCCCCCAGTTCTTGGGAGTGTACTATCTTTCACTCCTTTTTTTTTACTTCGCTAATAAAAATCTTGTTTATATCACGCTTTTTGGAAAAAAAATTTGTTTTGAGGTAGAGATCAAAGTTTATCTTTTTCTATATGCTTATCCAGTTTTCCAGCACTATTTATAGAAGACTTTCCTTTCCCTATTGAATTGCCTTGGTACTTTATTGAAAACCAAGCAAATCAAATATAAGTAGATCTCTTTCCAGATTTTCTATTCTTTCCTATTGATCTATTTGTTTATCCTTATGCCAATATCACATTGTCTTTTTTTGCTGTGTGTTTTATGATAAGTTTTGAAAGCAATTGGTGAGAGTCCTTCAAATTTGTTCCTCTCATTCAAGATTATTTTGGTTATTCTAGATTCTTTGTATTTTTAGATAAATTTTAGGATTAACTTGTTAATTTTTATAAAAGTTCCTATGGATATTCTGATTAGTATTGTATCAACAGTGTAGATCAATTTATAGAGAACTGACATATTAACAACATTGAATCTTCTAATTAATGACTATTTCATATCTCTCCATTTATTTAAAATTTCATTAACTTCTTTCCTCAATGTTCTTAGTTTTCAGTGCCTTTGCATGTCTTTTGTCAAATTTACACCTATATATTTACATTTTCTGATATTATTATAAATGGATTTTTAAAAACTTATTTTTCAGTTGTTTGCTTCCAGCACATAGAAATACCAATTATTTTTATATAATAAAGATACCTTGTATCTTGTGATCCTGCTAAATATTTTTTGTAGATTACTTAGATTTCCCTAAAGAAATAATCATACTGTTTATGAATAAAGACAATTTTACTCACTCTTTTTCAATCATGCCTTTCATTTCTTTTCTTTGCCTTATTGAACTGGATAGAACTCTGAGAACAACATTAAATAAGATGGTGAGAGTTGTGAGAATGGCTATCTTTGTCTTGTTTCTATTCTTAAAGGAACAGCATTTAATTCTTCACTGTTATGAAAGACTTCATTGTAGGTTTTTCATAGACTTTTTTTGGTTGTTGGTGGAGGTACTGGGGATTGAACCCAGAACCTCGTGCATACTAAGCATGCTTTACCATTGAGCTATACCCCACCCCCCTCATAGACATTTTTTTTTTAAATCAGATTGAGGAATTTGTGTTTTAGTCCCAGTTTTCTTCTCATAGGAGTTTTTTCTTTTGACAGTAAATTCAACTTTAATAAACATAAGGTTGTTTAGATTTTCTATTCTTTTTTTTTTAATTTTGAAAAGTTATGTTTTTCAATGAATTTCTCCATTTCATTTAAGTTGTCAAGTTTATTGGCCTAAAGTTGCTTGTGACATCACCATATATTTTTAATATTTGGGGAGTCTGTAACAATACTCTCTTTTTTCAATTACCATATTGGTAATTTTGTTCTATAATTTTTTTCTGGCTTGGGGTTCATTAATTTCATTAATCTTTAAAAAATTACACTTTTGACTATTTTCATTTTCTTTATTGCGTGTTTCTATTATATTAATTTTTGCTTTATTGTCATTATTTCTCTCCTTTTATTCACTTATCACAGGTGTCTCACATCATGTAAAATACAAGAATTTCCACTTCCTTTGGAATTAATTTGCTTTTCTTTTCCTAGCCTTTTAAAGTGGAAGCTTAGACAACTGTTCCAAAGTCCATCTTCTTTGCTAATATAAGCATCAAAATCTATACATTCTCCTCAAAGAACTGCTTTAGCTGCATGCCACAAAATTTCATATGCCTGATTTTCACTTGTATTCGGTTTAAAATGTTTTAGAATTTCTGTTTCTCATACAGTTCTCCATGGTTCTCTTCCATATTTGCACATTTTTGCAAATAGAGGCATTGCCAGGATGTTTGAACAGCAATTAGCCTTATAAAAAAGAGATAGCATCTCTCTGGAGCAGAGGAAAAGTCTTTTCACTTGATAGACACTTGGACAGGTGTGAGGTGATATGTTATTGTGTTTTTAATTTGCATTTCTCTGATGCTTAAAAATGTTGAGCATCTTCAAATGCCTATTGGTCATCTGTATGTCTTTTGGAAAATGTCTATTCAGGTCTTCTGCCCATTTTAAAATCAGGTTTTTTTTTTTTTTTTTTTTTTTTTTGAGGTTGAGTTGTATGAGCTGTTTATACTATTTTTGGATATTAACCCTTTATTGATCATATCATTGCAAATATTTTCTCCCATTCAGTAGGTTGTCTTTTTGTTTTGTAGATGGTTTCCTTTGCTGGGCAAAGCCTTTAAGTTTAATTAGGTCCCATTTGTTTATTTTTGCTTTTATTTCCTTTGCTTTAGGAGACAGACCCCAAAAACATTGCTATAATTTGTGTCAAAGAGTGTTCTGCCTATGTTTTCTTCTAGTTTTATGGTTTCTGATCTTATGTTTAGGTCTTTAATCTATTTTGAGTTTATTTTTGTATAGGGTGTTAGAGAATGTTCTAATTTCGTTCTCTTACAGGTAGCTGTCCAGGTTTCCCAGCACCACTTATTGAAGGGACTGTCTTGTCTCCATTGTATTTCCTTGCCTTCACTGGATTTGACAGCCTTTTTGTTGTTGTTGTACAGATCTATGAATGTTAACACCACTGCAGATTTGTGTAACCACCACCAGGGTCAGGATTCAAAATAGTTCAAAAACCTTCCTTGTGCTGTTCCTTTGTAGTCACACTGTCCCCTGTCCTTAACCCTTGGCAACATCTGGTCTGTCTCCATCACTACAGTTTTGTCTTTTGGAGACTGTCCTGTACATGGTATCTATAGTATGTAACCTTCTGATACTGGCTTCTTTCACTCTGCATTCAAGTTGTTGCATGCATCAATAATTTGTTACTTTTATTGCTAAGGAGTATTCTGTTATATGAATGCACCACAGTTTTCATATCCATTCATGTAGAGGGTTCTGGGTATGTAGGGCTGAGCTAGGAGAAAGATCTGACCACAAGGGGCAGTAACACACAGCACACTTTATTGGTTGGTGCTTTAAAAGAATCTCGTGCTGTGAGACTGTCCAGAGGCTTACGGTGCAGGGGCCACCATCCAGAAAGGGAGGAGGCATGAGAACTCCCAGGGCAGAAGGGGCTCGAGAGGGGGCTTACGTGTCTAGTGGTTGTTGCTCAACAGCACAGCAGGGAGTCTCTGGGTCAGAGAACCCCAAAAGGCAGTAGTAGCTTGAGGCCTTATGAAGGGCACTGTCAGATCAATAGTTAACATCTGTTAGGTGCAGTTTTGCAGGATATGTAAAGCAGGTTCTAAGTGGCTAAGAATTTGCTTGTTTATTTTTAAAATAATCGGATGAGTAATTTGAGTTAGGTGCAGGTGGGCTTTTGAGCTAATTGGTATCAACCTACTATAAAGAGATAAACAACCTAGGGAACACAATACAGAAGTCATCTTTGGCTCATTTATATAAAAATTCATCCATTGAAGAATATTTGGGTTGTTTCCAGTTAACAATTATGAATAGAGCTTCTACAAACATTCTTACTCAGATTTTTGTATGAACATAAATTTCCATTTTTCTAAACACCTAGCAGTACAATTGATGAGTCATATAATAAATGTATATTTAACCTTATAAGAAATTGACAGATATTTTCCAAAGTAGCTGTACCATTTTGCATTTTCACAGAAATATTTAAAGGTACTGATAGCTCTGTATCTTTACAACACTTAGTATTGTCATTTTTATGTTGTTTTAGTAGTTAAATTACTGTAATAGGTTTGTAGTTGTATCTCATCATGGTTTTGACTTGCATTTCCCTAGTGGCTAAAGATGTTGAACATCTTCTCACATGTGTATCTGCCTTCCCTAAATTCTTTTTGGCATAATGTCTGTTCACGTTTTCACCAATTTTTAAATTGTGTTATTTTCTTATTTTGTTGAATTTTGAGATGTCTTCATTTTTTCTGGGTTTATATCCTGGTATCCTGGGTATATGTAACTTGCAAATATTTCCCCCAGTATGTAGCCTTTTCCCCCATTCTCTTAATAGTGTCCCTTTCAGAGTTAAAGTTTTTTTTTTTTTTTCTAATTTTGAAGAAGTTCAATCAGTCAAAAAGTTTTTTCAGTTCAGCCCTGTTGTTAGGTTCATACACATTTGGATTGTTATGTCTTCTTGGTAAATTGACCAAGAAGATATTAATTAATATACTCTAGCTTTCTTTTGATAAGTGTATGACTTTTCCCACTATTTTACTTTTAACTTACCAATATCATTACATTTGAAGGAAGATCCTTATAGATAGCATATAACTGGATTATCTATTTTAAAAAGTGCATTCTAACTGTCTCTGTCTTTTACTGATGTGTTTATATCATTTACCTTTTTTGTGTGTCTGTCTGTGTGTGTATATATTTTTATTATAGTCAGTTTACAATGCTGTGTCAATTTCTGGTGTACAGCACAATACTTCAGTCATATATGAACATACATATATTTGTTTTCATATTCTTTTTCACCATAGTTACTACAAGATATTGAATATAATTCCCTGTGCTATACAGCATGAACTTGTTGTTTATCTAGCCTATATGTATCAGTTAGTATCTGCAAATCTCTAACTTCCTATTTATCCCCCCAGCCCCTCCCCACCAGTAACCAAAAGTTTGTTCTCTATGTCTAAGAGTCTGTTTCTGTTTTGCAAATAAGTTTGGTTTTTTTAATTTTAAATTTAGATCCACATATGAGTGATATGGTATTTTTCCTTCTGTTTCTGGCTTACTTCACTGAGAATGACATTCTCAAGGTCCATTCATGTTGCTGCAAATGGCATTATATTATTATTTTTTATGGCTAAGTAGTATTCTATTGTATAAATATACCACAGCTTCTTTATCCAGTCATCTGTTGATGGACATTTAGGTTGTTTCTACTTCTTGGCTATTGTAAATAGTGTTGGGGTGCATGTATCTTTTTGAATTAAGGTTCCCTCTGAATATATGCCCAGCAGGGGGATTTCTAGATCATATGGTAAGTCTATTTTCAGTCTTCTGAGGAATCTCCATACCGTTTTCCATATTGGCTGCACCAAACTTCATTCCCACCAGCAGTGTAGGAGGGTTCCTTTTTCTCCACAGCCTCTCCAGCATTTATCATTTGTGGCTTTCTGAATGATGGCCATTCTAACTGGTGTGAAGTGATACCTTATTGTAGTTTTGATTTGCATTTCTCTGATAATTAGCAATATAGAGCATTTTTTCATGTGCCTATTGGCCATTTGTATGTCTTCATTGGAGAATTTCTTGTTTAAGTGTTCTGCCCATTTTTGGACTGGGTTTTTATTATTATTATTATAAAGTTGTATGAGCTGTTTATATATTCTTGAAATTAAGCCCTTGTCAGTCTCATTTTTTGCAAATATTTTCTTGCATTCCATAGGTTGTCGTTTTGTTTTGCTTATGGTTTCCTTTGCCATCCAAAAACTGATAAGTTTAGTTAGGTCCCATTTGTTTATTTTTGCTTTTATTTCTATTGCCTGGGTAGACTGCCCTAGGAGGACATTGCTGATTTATGTCAGATAATGTTTTGCCTGTATTTTCTTCTACGAGGCTTATAGTGTCTTGTCTTTCTTAAATCTTTAAGCTGTTTTGAGTTTATTTTTGTGTATGGTATGAGGGAGGGTTCTAACTTCATTGATTTATATGCAGCTGTCCAGTTTTCCCAATGCCACTTGCTGAAGAGACTGTCTTTAGGTCATTTACCTTTAATGTAACAATTGATGTTTGAATTGAGGTCTATCATTTTATTCTTCGTTCCCTCTATTTATCATCCCTGTGTTTTCCCTTTTCTGCCTTCTTTTGGGTTATTAAACAATTTTTATTTTATTTTACCTGTTATGCTTTTGACTATATCTCATTGCATTTTTTTTAACGTGGTAGCTCTAGGGATTACAATATACATGTTTAATTTTTCACAGTCTACGTAGAATCAGTATTTTATCACTTCCTGTGGAATGTATAAATCTTCCCACCATATAGGTCCCTTCCTCCCCCTTACATTGTAATTTTCTTATGTTTCTCACACATTACATCTACATACTTTGAAAACTCCATTATCAAATATTGTAAGTTTTATTTTCAGCCACAAAACATGTTTTAGGGACCTCAAAGGAGACTACTCTACTCTATTTCTTCAGATATTTTTAATTTCTTTTGCTCTTCCTTAATTTATGCTCTTTGAAGTTTCTTTCTGGTAACATTTGTTTTTTATATCTGATGAACTTCAGCAATTCTCTTAGAGTAGGTCTGCTGGCAATGAATTTTCTTCATTTTTCTAGAACTGAGAATGTCTTTAATTCACCTTTTGTTTTTTGAGATATAATTCACATGTCATAAATTCACCTTTTTAAAGCATATAAGTTGGTGGTTTTTCAGCAGATTTACAAAGTTGTGCAACCACTACCACTATCTGATTCTAGAATAGTTTTATTGCCCAAAATAAGCCCTGTGCACATTAGTAGTCACTCCTTATTCCCCTCCTCCCCCAGCCCTTGACAACCAGTAATCTGCTTTCTGTCTCTACCAACTTGCCTATCCTGAATATCTCATATAAATGAAATCATAGAATATGTGGCCTTTTCTGTCTGACTTTTTTCACGTCACACAATGCCTTTTATGCTCATCCATATTGGAGCATGTATGAGTAGGTTTAATTCTTTTTTATGGCTGAGTAATATTTTAATGTATAGACATAACACATTTTGTTTATCCATTCATCAATTCATGGACAGTTGGATTTTTTCCACCCTTTGGCTATTATGAATAATACTGCTATGAATATTCATGTACAAGTTTTGATGTGAACATATGTTTCAATTCTCTTGGGTATATACCAAGAGTGGAATTACTGGGTCGTATGGCAACTCTATGTTTAACATTTTGAGAAACTGCCAAACTGTTTTCCAAAGTGGCTGCAACATTTTACATTCCCACAAGTGATGTCTGAGTGATCCAATTCTCCACATTCACCAACATTTGTTATTATCTGTCTTTTTTATTATATAGCCACCCTTGTGGGTGTGAGGTGCTATCTCATTGTGGTTTTCATTTGCATTTCCTTAATGAACAATGCTGAGCATCTTTTCACATCCATCTTCATTTCTGAAGGATATTTTTCCTGGTAGTTAACAGTTCTTTTAGTTCCAGCCTTCATGAAATGAGATGAGAAATTCATTGTCATTTGCATTGTTTTCCTCCTTTAGGTGATGCATGATTTTTCTCTGACTGCTTTAAATATTTTTTTCCTTTGTCTCTAGCTTTCAAAGTTTAATTGTGTTGTGTGTATGTACATCAGTTTCTTTGAGTTTTCACTTTTTGGGGTTCTCTAAGCCTCCTGAATCTACAGGGCTTATGGTTTTTGTTTTTTGTCAGTTGGGGGAGTTTCTACCCATTATTTCTTTAAATAATTTTTCTGTACTCGATGCTATGTCCTCTCCTTCTAAGACTTAGATAACAAATCCTAGACCTTTTATTTTTTTTATCCCTCAGGTTGCTTAGGCTCTGTGAATTTTTAAAATCAATATTGTTTCTCTTGTTCAAACTGGATTCTATTTGAATTGATCTATCTTCAGCTTCACTGATTCTTTTCCTCTGTCATCTCCATTATGCTTTTGAACATATCCAGTGAGTTTTAAAATTTCATATATATCTTAATTCTAAAAATTTCTCTTTGGTTCTTTTGTGTGTCTTATATATTATATATTTTGTTTTATTTTTGGCTGAAGGTTTCTAGGTTTCTATCTTTTGTTTCTTTTTAAGAGTATTTGCCCTAACCATTGTGATCATTATCAATGTCTTTGTCAGATACATTCAACTTCTGTGTTGGAACATTTCAGTGTTGAATGAGTTCCAACATCTCACTGTTAGCATTTGTTTATTGTCTTTTCCTAAGTGATTTGAGATTTCCCTGGTTCTTCATATGCCATGTAATTTTGGATTGTATCCTGGACATTTTGAATACTGTATTATACTCATTTATACCTTATAGAGAATATCGATATTTATGTTTTAGCAGGCAGTCAACCTGATTGGGTTTTGACCGTGAATTCTGAGTAGCCTTCTATGGGATGTGGTTTCAGTATTAATTCCAAAGCCTTTGCAGTCTTATTAGGATTTGTCCCACAAATGCACCACCCAGTGGCAGTCTGGGATGTGAGGAGCAGTCTATCTGTTAGTCTTGGTAGGCTATTTAGAATCAGAATAATGCATACGCAGCTTATGATCCCAGGAGTTTATAAACAAATTAATGGCATTGTTTCTCAAATTCCCCCTACTCTGCAATCTCTCTGGTACCTTTTAGTTCCTTGGGGCACTCCTGTTGATTCCTCCAGCCAGAAGTCTGGATTTTATTTACCTTGCTTTCTCACTCACTTTTTGAAACTAGATCCATGACTAAGGTCAACCAGTTGGAGAGTGAGAAGGACAAAAGAGTAAAAGGGATTTGCCCCACTTTCTTGGGGCTACTCCTCTTCTACCTGGATAGGAAGGCTCTTCTCTCTCAGAGCTTCGAGCTCCGGAGAGTCCTGGCTGCGAGGAGACCCCTTTCCCTCACTCTGAGCCTGAACCAAGGGCTTTTCTTGGTGCTGTTTCTGTCCATCCCATTTCTACTTCGAGATTTCAAGTTGCCTTGAGATCAGGACAGGCGATATAAGAGGGGAAAATATTTATGAATAAATATTGAATAAAAACAGAGACCCTTGACACCTTGTGTCAAACATGACTTTAGTAAAAGTGCTTCAAAACTTTCCCATTAAGTATGGTGTTTCCTGTAGCTTTTAAAGTAAATACCTTTAATCAAGGCTTTTATTCTTAGTTTGCTCATTGTTAAAAAGATGTTTTATAATTTGTATAGGCTGAATTCTACTGAATGCTTTTTTTCCCCCCACCTATTGAGATAACTATATAATTTTCTCATTTGCTAATGGGGTGAGTTATATCAATAGATTTTCTGATTTGAGCCCCTTTGTATTCCTGAGATAAAGATACTGTTAAATTAAAAATAGATGAGAGGATAAACTTTATTCCAAATTTTACATAAAAATGAATTAACTAAACATGAGTGCCCAGATATTTGGCTAAACATTGCATATTCAAAGTGTGTCTGTGAGGGTATGTCCAGAGGAAATTATCATTTGAATTGGCAGACTTAGTAAAGCAGTCTGTACTTTCCAATGTGGGTAGGCATCATCCAGCTGTTGAGGGCCTAAACTGAACAAAAAGGCAGAGGAAGGAAGAATTCAGCTCTTCCAGTCTGAGTGCTGAGCTGGGACATCAGTGTCCTGCCCTCAGCACTCCTGGTTCTCAGGCTTTCAGACTTGAACTGGAATCTGCATCATTGGCTCCCCTGGTTCTCATGTCTGTGGACACAGACTGAATTACACCCCTGGCTTTCTTGGGTCCGGGTCTCCAGCCTGCAGATGGCAAATCATGGAACTTCTCAGCTTCCATAATTGTGTGAGCCAGTTCCTGATAATCTCTGTCTCTCTTTCCACATATGTAGCAAAGAACTGAAATATATATGATAGCCCAGTCTCAAGGCTCTGCCTCCTAGTCTTGACCTTTAAAGGTATAGCACTTCTCATGCATAAAGAGTTTGAAAAATTGCAGAACAAGGAATAATATTTGTCCTGTTAGAGGCTAACAGGAACACTGTGATGTGACCTATGTGGACAGGTGCAAGAACAAAGGATTCTGGTACGAAGAAGTTTGCCAAAACCAGCCACATCATCTCCCTTCTTAAAAGAAACCTGAATTCGAACTCAGGTAAGATGGTTCTTACACTAGTCCACCATCTTCTTGGTCTGATGACATTCAAATAAAGTCACTATTCTTTGCCCTAACACCTCTTCTCTTGATTTGTTGACCTGTCATGAGGTAAACAGTACAAGCTTGGACTCAGTGATACACACACAGGTTCTATTTCTCTACATTGACTAATACACCCAGTACCACATTGGTAGTCTCAGTGTATTAAATGTTTTATTTCAGGGTGTTTTTAGTTTAGTTTTAGTTCAGGGTGTTTTACAATTATTATTATTATTATTTTTTACAGTTTTCATTAGTTGTGCCTTTATTGGAGCTTTAAGTAGTCAAAATGTTGCTTGTAACATCCAACCCTACCCTTTCGCTAAGATTGGGTAGAAGACATGAAGCTGGGCTGCTCTTCACATTGCTGGACACCTAATCAGGATAGGCAGCTGCCAGTAAGGGTCAAGGGTTTAAGAGTCACCTAAGGGACCTCTGTTTCTGACTATGACAGAGTGACTGGTACTAACTTTGCCCTCCCACCAAAATCTACTATCAAATTGGACAAAACACATGGAGCAACTGCTTCCAGGCACTGAACCGCACAGAGTACAGAGCTGTGATCATTGAGAGAAGGCAAACACACAAGATAAGCCCAAAGATGGCCCCAGCTTTCTTTCTGAGGGCCTTTTTCGCTGCAATACAGCAAGATGGAGCCCAAGGAAAAGCAGTGATCTTACTCAGCTGAGGATGCAGAGATCACAGTCTGGACTAGTGGAGTGCACAAGGGAGGGTGCAAGAGAAGAGGGAGCTGAGCAGATGGGGTCCTTGGTGTAGGGATTTGTGACTCCTTGGCAGATGCTGGGCTCTTGGCTGCAGGGACATTTGGCCTTATCATGGCAGTCCTCCCAAGTTTCGCAGCCAACTATCAGCTCCCTCTTCAGATCCTCCACAGGCAGGCCATGCTGGGACCTTCCACCCTTCACAGAAGCCTGATGCAGGTTCTCCCCAGTCTGCTTGACCACACCACCATCCAGTTCATAGTGATGCTTCCTGAGAAGTGCTCTTCTCTGATGCTCTAATAGTCTCCCTGTTACGCCCTTCTTCACCTAAATTGTTTCAGCCATTAGTGAGACAATTCTTAGTAAGACTTTCTGTCCCCATCCTGCCTGAAAGAGCACCTCTCTGTCTACTTACCCTGTTTTGTTTGTCTTCATAGCACTTATCACTATCTGACATTGTATTATATGTTTACATATTTTTTGTTCATTATCTATTTCTTTAGCTAGAATTGAGTTCCATGGGTGTAGAGTCTTTGTTTTAGTTCATGGTGTTGCAATAGAGCCAAAACAGATATCCAGAACCAAAAAAAAAAAAAAAAAAAAAAAAAGTCCTTTTTGCTTAAGGCAGTTTTATTTGGATTTTTGATTTCTTTCCACAAAAAGAGTCTTCACTGATGCAATCAGCAAAAACTAGGCAGGGGGGACCCTGACCTTCATGCAAAATGGTGGATTTAGATTTGGGGGAGACAGGTCTCTTGTCTAATTCCACACACCAGTTGTAGTTAAATCTCAACTCTAACCAAGCTCTGAACTCTCCCTTCCTCTCTCGTCTCCTAAAACACTAGAATCGTAGAATCTTAGTATTAGAAAGAAGCTGGAAAGCATGGAGAATCACTTGCTTATATGACAGATGATGAAACCAAGGTGTTGTGATTTCAGGTGGTGCATCCAGAGTTTCACACCTGATGGCAAAACTGAGACTGTTCCTTCTACAGCTCCTGACCTGATATCCTTTCTGCAGAAGTGATCTAGCTGAGTGTGCTTCATTGTTAATTCTATACCAGACTCTTGCTATCAGCCAAATTGCCTTCCAAGCATTTGAGAGAGAGGATGGCGAGACATGGAGTCTGCCTAGTAAGACTCTGACTTACATTTTCCAACAGGAGTTCAAGGACTGCTGGAAGGAGGACCACCACCTACTGAGCCTTCTCTTTGACCTTCATGTCCAAGTGGTCTCTCTCATCCAGTTAATCTGTTATGTGGATGGGCACTCGTGGCTTCAAATGGGATATTTCTAAGTTTCCTGACATCTCTTGTGTTTCTTGGCACAAAGGATGAATCATATTACTGGGATAATGAACCATTTAATGACTTGTGTGTTGATTTATCAGACGGTGCTGGAGAGGACAATTTAAAAATATAAAGCCATAAGTCCCCCAGTCAGGGTGTGTGGTAGGCTAGCGGCCGGGCTGTCAGCTGGGGATTGCTGTGTTAATCATGATGACACCAGCCTGGCAGGCAGCACAAGGACGTAGGTGCTGGTGCTCGTCCCGGGTGAGGTCATTCATTTAAGAAGCAATCATTACGGTTTTTTACCATGTGCTGGGGGCTGGGGAGAAAAAATAACCTAAAAAGTCAGAATGTCTCCTTATTAGGCTAAGGAACCTACACCTGGATGTCCTGGGATTCTGGGGGAAGAGTAAAAGCCAGGGAAGGGGGAGATGCTTGTGCGACAGGCAGCTGGGGAGCTGTCAATGGAAGTGTGCTTTTGCAGGCAAAGCAGTCCTGGTGTCATCAGTTCCCACGACTGACCTGGCTATCCGAGCAAGCTCCCAGCCCCTGCGTCACACTGAAGCATCCATATTCTGCCAAGCTGGTGGGAAGCTCTTTTATTTTATTGTAGAAGGAACTGCCTCTAAAAAAAAAAAGACATAGTGAAATTCTTGAAGTGATAGTTAACATAGGTGCCAGATGCTTATTATGTGCATCGACGAGGCAAGTACTGTTCTAATGAATGATTAATGATGAAGAAACTGAGGCTTGAGAGTTAACACAAAATCCCCACTGGCCACACAGCTCAAGGGGGTGGAACCAGGATTTAACTTAGGACCATCTAACTCTGGAAACTGGCATTTCGCCATCATGCTGGCTGCCCTCTTTCTAGAAAAGGAGTTTCATTCAAACAGAATAAGTCATGCTTGCTTTTCTAACAGAAATAATATCAAGGAAGCTGTGCTGGTATCCCAGACAGACCCACTCTGAAAAAAGGAAACAGCCATGGCATTTCCAGTCAGTGAATGGAAGGTGAGGAGTGAGCGACAGGAAAGTGTCAGCAAGCCCCGTGATGAGCCAGGCACCGTGAGACCCTCCGAATGCATCACCTCCATCCAGGAGAGAGATTTTCCTTCTTTAAAAATGTGACACACCTCCCTGCTGAGCACACTCCCCACCCCAGCCCTGCTCTTTCATCTGGCTTCTCTGTGCAACACGGTGCTCATCGAGGTCCCTGGTTACTTCCACGTTGCTGTCTGCGGTGCACACGCTTTGGATGTCACGTGATTTGGTCTCCCAGCAGCGGTCAACAGGAGGCCACTTCTTCATTTGGGGAAAGTCTGCTCCCTTGACATCAGTCTTATTGGATTCTCTTCCCACCCTCGGTCATCCTTCTCAGTCTCCTTCGCTGGCTCTTTGCCAAAACTCAGACTGCTGCAGCTTTGTCCTGGGCCCTGTCTACACAACTGTGTTACATCATCTCATCTAATCCTACAGCTTTCAGTATCCTACAGGCTGATATTTCCTCTCTTTCTTCCTTCCTTTCTTTCTTCCTTTCTTTCTTGTTGTCCTTGGTATCTCATACAAGTCTTTTTTCTTAGGGGTGGGAGGTAATTTTATTTTATTTTATTTATTTATTTATTTATTTATTTATTTATTTATTTATTTATTTATTTATTTTTAGAGGAGGTACTGGGGATTGAACCCAGGACCTTGTGCAGGCTAAGCACGAGCTCTACCACTTGAGCTACACTCTCCTCCCACTTTGCTTTTCTTTCTTTCTTTCTTTCTCTCTTTCTTTCTCTCTTTCTTTCTTTCTTTCTTTCTTTCTTTCTTTCTTTCTTTCTTTCTCTCTCTCTCTCTTTCTCTCTTTCTTTCTCCTTTCTTTCTTTCTTTCTTTCTTTCTTTCTTTCTTTCTTTCTTTCTTTCTTTCTTTCTTTTCTTTTCTTTTCTTTCTTTCTTTTTAATTTACTTGTACCTTCTTGAGTTGAATCCTTCCTCTATTTTTTGTCTTTCTTGTGTGCTAATAAATGCAATTATAACCAAAGCTGTCACTGAGTATGCCTTTGTCCATATTCTAGAGATTTTTATCCTTAGTACTCTCTCTGTTTTTTATTTCTAATTATTTGTAATGTCAGTTTTGGTATTCACTTTAAACCAAGATTCATTGCCAAATGAGGCTTTTGTGATATCTGGTTTTATTGAATCCTTTCACCTTTCAGTGAGTGTGGCCTGTGTATGATTTTTGTCTTTTGGAAATTGGCAGTTTATTTTCTTTGGCCTAATAAAAGTCTATTTCAAAAAAATGTGAAAAAAACATACAGTCTATTTATTGGGTGCAGCTCATATTAGAAATATGACTATACAGTTAATTGAATTAGATACAGATAATTCATACAAAAGCATAAGAGGTAGATTGAAGTACTTGCTTTATTTAAATCCTCCATGGCCTAATCTTTTTTTGTCTACTTGGTATCTTAATCTCTTAGAGAGATTAAATCTCATACTAAGATTGTGGCTTGTCAATTTTTGTGGTTTGTCTGAGGGTTTTAGCTTTATAAATATCAATGTTTATGCTGCTCAGTCATAAAGGTTATGACTATTATATTTTCTTTGGGGGTTGTAATTTTTCTAATATAAAATATCTGTCTCCTTCCCATTTGATGCTTTTCACCTTCAATTCTATTTGGACTGTTTTTATTCTCTCTTTCTCATGCTCTCTTTATAATTTAGGCTTTTTTTTTTTTTTTTTTGTAAATAACACAGAATTGGATTTAAAATGTTCCAATTCAGAAATCTCTCCTTAAAATGGACATTAAAGTCACATTATTGTGATAAATGACTACTATCTTATTTTATGTTTCCAACTTAAAATACCTTCTTGTTATTTGTTTCACTGTTTTTGTTACTTTAATTCTTTTAGTGGTTTGAAATTACACCTTATTGAAGATAGCAGAGTGATAGGACCACGAGCTTGCCTCTCCTTGTGACTGCAATGAAACCACAACTGAATGCTAAACAACCATTGAAAAAAGAGGAACATAGACCTTCTTCAACTGGAAACATAAAGAGGGAACCATGGCAGGATGGTAGGAGGGGTATGCTCGTGATATAATTGGGCCCCATACCCTTCAGGTGGGCGACCCACAAGCTGAAGATTTGTTAAGTCACAGAGGCCCTCCCACAGGAGTGAGCACTCTAAGACCCACGTCAGGCTCCCCAGCTCAGGTCCTGGCATTGGGAAGAGGAGACCCCAGGACATCTGATTTGAAGGCCAAGGGTGCCTGGCTCTGGAAGCCTCATGGGACTAGGGGAAATGGAGACTACATTCACTTGAGAAGTGTACATGGAAACTCACATGCACCAGGTTCAAGGGCAGAGGCAGTGATTTCATAGGAACCTGGGCCAGGCCCTCCTGCTGGATTTGGAGGGTCTCCTGGGGATATGGGGGATGGCTGTGGCTCACTCAGGGGACATAAAAGCTGGTGGCAGACATTCTGGGAGTGTTAATCTACATGAGCTTTCCTGGAGGCTGACATCTTGATTGGATCATTAACACCAAGACCTAGCCCCACCCTGTAGGGAAGCCTCAGGCCAACCAACATACAGGGAGGGAACACAGCCACACCCATCAGCAGACTTTCTAAGTCACAAAGGCCTCTAGACACAGCCCCACCCACCAGAGGTCCAGGACCAACCTTCACCCAACAGTGGGCAGGCACTGGCTTCTCCTGCCAGGAAACCTGCATAAGCCTCTAGTCCAGCCTCATCCACCAGAAGCAGATACTAAAAATAAGAAAACAATAATCTCAAAGCCTGTGGAAGGAATCCACAAACACATAGAACAATAGACGATATGAGGCAGCAAAGGTATACCTCCCAAGCCAAGGCACAAGATAAAATCCCAGAAGAAGAAATAAGTGATGAAGAGATGGGCAATTTATCTGAGAAAGAGTTTAAAGTAATGATGGCCAAGATTTTCAGAGAACTTAAGAGGAGTATTAGATGCACAGAGTGAAGTTTTTAGCAAAGAGTTGGAAAATATAAAGAATACCAAACAGAGCTGAAGATTAAAATCAGTGAAATGAACAATACACTAGAAGAAACAAGGATAGACTAAATGAGGCAGAAGAATGGATCAGTGAGCTACAAGACAGATTAGGGGATACGACTACTTCAGAAGAGAAAAAAGAAAAAAGAATAAAAAGGCATGAGGACAATTTAAGAGAACTCTGGGACAACATGAAGTGCTCTAATATTTGCATTATAAGGGTCCCAGAAAGAGAAGAGAGACAGAAAGGACCTGAGAAAAATTTTGGAGAGATAATAACGGAAAACTTCCCCAACTTGGGAAAGGAAACAGTCACCCAGGTCCTGGAAGTGCAGAGAGTACCACACAGGATCAATCCAAAGAGGAACACACCAAGGTACATAATCTTCAAATTGACAATTAAGGATAAGGAGAAAACGTTAAAATTAGCAAGACAAAAGCAACAAATAACATACAAAGGAACTCCCATAAGGTTATCAGCTGATTTTTCAGCAGACACTCTGCAGGCCAGAAGGGCGTGGCATGGTATATTTAAAGTGATGCAAGGGGGAAACTTACAACCAAGAATACTCTATCCAGCAAGGTTCTCCTTCAGACTTGATGGAGAAATCAAAAGATTCACAGATAAACAAAAGCTAAAAGAATTCAATACCGCCAAACCAGCTTTACAACAAATGTTAAAGGACTTTCTCTAGTCATCAAACCACAAGAAAAGAGAACAAAAAGAAGAAAGAGAAAAAAAGAGAGAGACCTACAAAAGATTGCTTTGGCTGTTTGGGGCCTTTTGTGGTTCCTTATAAATTGTGGAATTGTTTGTGCTAATAATGTAAGGAATGTCACAAGTATTTTGGGGGTTGTGTTGGATCTGTGGATTGCTTTGGGTAGTGTGGCCATTTTGATAGCGTTGAGTTTTCCAATCCAAGAGCACAAGAAATCTTTCCTTTTCTTTGTGTCATTTCGGTTTTCAGAGTATAGGTAACCTCCTTGGTTAAGTTTATTTCTAGGTATTTTGTTGTTTTTGATGTAATGGAAATGTCTGTCAATTATAGAAGTCTGGTTTTTGAAGTGAAAAAAAGTGAATGAAGGGTTGCAAATGGCAAAATATCCTTTTTTTTATGGGTGAGTTGTACATACACACACACACACACACACTGCATCTCCATTATCTATTCAACTATTGATGTACACTTAGGATGCTTCCGTATCTTGGCAATTATAAATAATGTTGCTGTTAATAGCAGGGTGTATGTATCTTTTTGAGTTAATTCTTATTTTGTGGTTGGATTTATTCCTTTGATAACTATGTAAGTTTAAAAAGCTAAATCTCTAAACGTTCTTAGAAACAGTGAACAGTAAATATATGTAAATTAAAAGATATATGTTCAGTAAAAAAAATATATATATCTATCAAGCCATGAAAGGCATATAAGAAACTTAAAAGATACACTACTAAATGAAAGAAGCCAGTCTGAAAAGGCTAAAAACTGTATGATTCCAACCAAATGACATTCTGGAAAAGGCACAGCTACAGAAACAATAAAAAGATCATGGTTTCCAGGGGTTTGAGGAGAGGGAGGGAGGAATAAATAAGTGGAGCACAAGGGATTTTTAGGGCAATGAAAATATTCTGTTTGACACTATAGTGGCTACATGTCATTATGCACTTGTCAAAACCCACAGAATGTACAACATCAAGAGTAAACCCTAATGTAAACTATGAAAGAAAAAAAAAAAAGAACTGATTCCTGAGTAAAACTAATGCTAAAGGGTTTGGAAGAAAAGTGGAAACCATCAGCGGAGTCACAGAAGGAAAGGCCAGTCAGTTCATAAAAAAACAGAAACCAACAACGAAAACAATTATAAAAATGGTAGAATGCATTGAACTGGCATCTATATCATGGAAGCATTTCAAAGAGAAAGAGAGACTGACTGTGTCAAATGAAGCTGATAAAGAAAAGTGTGGACTGAGAAATCTTTTTCCCCTGGGATAGAATTGCTCTAAAATGGGATTGTGAGGGAGACACAACTCTGCACATTTACACACACAAACCAAAGAATTTTGTATTTAAATGAGTGAATTTATGGCATGTAAATTATACCTAAAGAAACCTCTTCCAAAATGAAGGAGTGTTTAGCACAGATTTACCCAACAGAGCTGCTCCCAGGTATGCGTCTCACAGAGTAAATGAAAACAGATATTTAGAAAAAAGATGCATGTATATATATAATCAAAAATATTTATTCATAATAACCCACACTTGAACTAACCCAAATGTCCATTATTAAGAGAATGGATTAATATTTTGTGGTATAATCTTACAAGGTCAAATTATTCAGCCCTACAAACTGAATGGCATATTCAAATAAAAACATGTAGCTCTAAAAACAACACTTAGAGCAAAAGAGACAGATATCAAAGTATTCATTGTGATTTTTTTTTCATTTTCATCAAGTTCAGCCACCATCAGACTGATGGATGCATGCCATGAGAGTGTGTGTGTTTCTACTGAAATGTGACAGAGGGTATATGTTCTGTGTTAATGGATGTAATTCAAACATGTGGTTCATACACTGATTTTTCTGATACTGTCGAGGGTTATGAATTTTAAAGATTTGTGAAATAATAAGCTTTACATTGATACATTTCACTTTATTTTTTATGGTATACAGATATAAACACCAAAAGAAAGAGGTAAGAAAAAATTACCGTTAGACAATAATGGAGAAAATGACATTTTAGTTACAACCCTCTCTTCTGACAGCCACGCCTCCTCCCCACCGACACTGACCAATCCAGGATGTCAGTTGCTGGTTGGACTCCAGGTGGAATGTTGGGGTGTCCTCTGGGGCTTGTTGTGGCTGGTGGCTCCATGGTAACTGGGCAGAGCCCTGGGTGGGTCAGTGCCATGGAGGGGCTGCTGTCTTCTGTGGAGCTTGGCTTTGGGCTGATCCTTAGGAAGCTGAGTGCAGTCCTGGTTTTGCTGCTGTTCAATGGCCTGTGTTCTCAGTTCATGTTCTGGAGCCTCCACTGGGAGACAGCGTTGAGTCTACCTGTCCTCACCGTACTGCTGGGTGTCTCATTCACTTTCAGACTTACTTGGTCTGTTAGAAGTCAACTTAACAGAAGACATGAAAAGCAACTGGCAAAAACACTCGCAGCACAGATTAAGGAGAAATGCCACCTCATCGACCAGCTTTGTGTGGCTAAAAAGGATCATGCCAAGATGGAGACAACTGTAAAGAGTGCAAGGCTAGAGAAGGAGCCAGTAAATATACCCAGCCTCGCTGACACTTACACAAAGTTGATGACGATCAACCTAAGCTCGAGGAAGGAAATCAGTTTTCTCATCCAAGAACTGAAGAACGAGAGATCCTTACAGTCTATACAGGAAGAGATGGTGGAGACGCTAAAAGTGCTCAAGTTCCTGGAAGAGATCATGAGAATCAGCACATCACAAGGGGCTTTTACACACCAGCCAGGGGACCAAGCACCAAGTCCTGATGGTCCCTTTCCCAGGAGTGGGCCCTCATCTTAAAGCTGTGCTGTTCCCTCCCCTCCGCTCAGGCCTCCCAAACTGCCAGGCTGCATTCACTCACTCAGTCAGATCCCCACCTGAGCTGCAGTGAGGCCAGTGGATGGAGGGCAAGCCCCTCCTTTGGACCAGAGTTCCTCCAACTTTACCAGTGAGCACAGCAGTGAACTCCTTCATGGTCAACATCCCTCATCTAAAATATACTGGAATTCCCAGAACACACCAAAAAGCGTGGGACTTTTTTAATACTCAACAAATGTGTGGATTATCTCTAATTAGTTGTGAAAGAAATGTTGTAATTGAGACTGATCTTCTACTTAGTTTGAATCTATATTAAGCCTCATTTCTCAAGACAGTTTGGGTAATTATATATCAGCAATGTAAGTGAAGTGTATATATAATTATTCTTAGTGTAAAAATATTGCATTATAATTTTAAAATGTATGCAATTTGTCAATATAAACTTTTAGATGGCCATAGCAAAAAAAAATTACATCTTATTTCTAATCATCTAATGACTGACTTGAAACTTGTTGCTGTTGTTTTTAATGACATAGTATTATACAAGAGTTTTATATAGTTAACTAATACATGTGAACTTAATCTTATTTTAACGTCCAGAAATAATCTCTAACTTTGACCACCTCAAATGAATAAGACCTTTAACACACTGTACCCTCTCTCTCCCTCCTTCATCACTATTACCCATATTATTTTAAACTCATCTGGAATTGTAGTCTGTATTTAATTCATTTTTTATATTATGCTCATGCTTCAAAATTTTCCATTCTTTCCAATTACATCATGCCTCACAATCTCATCACTGACTGCTACTCAGACTATCTACAATGTTATTAATTTCCTTGCTCACTGCTGTAGCGGATTGCATTTTCAAAGATGGCCATTACAGAGTCTCCCATCTGCCATTGTCTTCTTTCATCCCTGCATCCTCTCCTTGAACCCAGGTGCCCTTTGTGAATGTCTCGACCAGTAGACTACAGTGGAACTGATGCCATGTGACTTCTGAGCTCAGAGTGCAAAGAGGCCTTGCCCTTCTGTCATACTATCTTGGGAGGTTCTCTCTTGCAACCGAACTAGCTCATGTGGAGAGACCACATAGACAGTCCATAAGTCGATGTTTTGGTTGATGGCTCTACTGAGGCCCCAGCCCATAGCTGGTATCAATCACCAGACATCTGAGGGCACATGTCACCAGATGTTTCCTGCCCTAACCCTTTGAGTCACCTCCATCCTTTGTGTCTTCTGCTGAGTCCCCAGACACTGAGGAACAGAGACAAGCGATTGTTACTGTGTCCTGTCCAAATTCCTGACCCACAAAATCCCTGAGCATAATGAAATTGTTACTTTCCACCTGTAAATTTGGGTGCCTTGTTAAGACACAGAAGTAACTAGCCAGAACACCACTGTTTCTTGTATCCCCAGTGTTCATATTTCTTGATTAACTTTATTATAGCAAACCCTCAAGTAATTTTTTTCCAGAGATGGTGATGAATTTTATGAGTTTTAATATGTTTAATTTTAACCTTACACTTGATACTGGACATAGAATTCAAGGCTTAAAAGAATTTCCCCTAAAAATTTTGAGGGCATGGTGTCATGGTTTCCAGCATTCTGTATTGCTAATGAGCAGTTCAATGGTAGTCAGATTTTTACTCCTTTTAAGGTAAACTGTATTTTTAACTTGATAAAAGTTTTTGAGATTTTTATCTTAAACCTTGGAGATCAGGGTCACCAGAATGTGTGTCTTTTTAAGTTTTCTTCTTTGGGGCATAGCTTCTCAAGGATCCTGCTCGGCCATCATTTCTGGGGAGAGTCACAAGACTGAACAAATGGACAAATTATAGTGTCCCCTTTTGGGGTTGCTGAGACCAGGACTAATCCTCATCATCTACCTTTTCCATGCTTTCAAAATTCCCCTATCTCTTGGCAACACTAGCATATCTGCTTGTTGCAGTGATGAAGACTGGGAGGGAGGGTAGCTAAGAACCTCATCCCTTAGAGGTCTGAGATATGGTTCTTGTGCTTTTAGCAGACCATATTCCTGTACTTGCACACTTCTGGTTAAAACTGGGTATGAGAATAACAAGAGATGCACCAGTGGATCTCCAAAGACATTCCTCCCTGCCAGGATTATGTAGCAGGCGTCCTGCCTCATGGTGAGCAGGGTCAGTCACCACTGCTATCATAGTAACTGCTTCCACGGTGGATGGTCTCCTGGCAGGGGGAGCCCAAAGTAACTAAGTGGTCGCAATAGCTTTAAGTGTAGTGGGACTCTGACTAGGTCTCCTAGATGGAAATATTTCCCCTACAGGCAATAAAAGTTCTAAACTCCAGAGCCTAAAGTTGCATGGATGGAAGAACAAACACTCAAGTGATGTTGAACAATGCCACTCCTACTTCCATTTTCCTGACTCATATCCTGCTTCTTGGAGGCATAGCACCATAGAATGGCCATAAGTTTAAAGTATATATCACACTTTAAAGAATGACGCTGTCTTTGCAAAGTGTCATCTCCAAGCTGGTTCCTCAGCTTTACCTTTAAGAGACCATTCCTTTGCTCTCTCACCCAGCAGCTTCTGCGTGATGTGGCGAGTGGCAAGACCAGTGGATGCCATGGTCATGTGCCCGCTGCTACCCCATCTTTGCTATATATACAGTGGATCCTTTGGGCTGAGGTGATGCTACGTAGAATCCCATGTCAGAAGATCAGATGCTCTAGAAGCCCTTGGGTTGCAGTGCTGTCTCAGGCCTGGTGGACAGGAATGGCAAACCAATATCCATAATATATGTCATTTCTAGTCAAGATGAATTGCTGCCCCTTCTCAGGTAGAAGAGGTTCAGTGTAATCAACTGGCCTGCAAGTGACTGGTTAGTGTTAGTTTCTCTAGCTGCCAGTTAGACACCTATCAGTGGTTGTAGCTATACCAACCTTGGGGAGAGGAACTCCTGCTGTTGGGTCATGGGTAGCCTCTATTTCTGCCACCCTGGCTTTTCCACTGCTATAGCACTCACAAACTCATTGCACAAGCCCCAGGGTGGGCAAGACCAGAGGCTGGCTGACATCTGCTGGCTGAATCACCCTGTCCGCTTGGTTTTTTGGTGTCTCTTCTGCAGGGCATGCTTTCTGGTCAGTGTTAGCTTGCAATACTGAGATCCTCACACTCTGTGGTCACTCTTATATGTCTATACACATATCTTTCCCCCTGCTCTTTCAATCTCCTTCTAAGCCCTTAACCAACCAGGATCTTATGATGAATTGATGCTGAGCCCGCCATTGACTTGTGACTTGGTGAGCCTGACAGTCTAAAGGATGATGGGGAGCTCCGGCTGTAAGCTCACTTAATGTCCCATGGTCAGATACTCTACCAGGGACCAGTAGCATGCTGGGAGCTCTTTTCAAGTGCTCCATATTTCTCTACTCTGGATGGCATTGTGTTGCTCTGGAACTACCAGGGTGTACACTGCAACCCTTCTACAGAGCCTAACATCTTTTCCCACCACAGATACCTTTAATACCATGGATTCTGCCTGATAATGTGGTCCAAGCAGGGCTGATTATGCCACAATCTAAACCTTCTACACATAACTTTCTTGCTTTGGAGCACTTAAAACTAGTGGATTTCCATGTTACTCAGTAAATGGGTCAAAGTATTCTCAAGCATGGTTTATGTAGTTCTAAAACTTTATTCTTTAAGGATATGTTGTTTACCTCAGTCAAGAGTTGGGGGATGGGGACAATTTCAGGGTATTCTTCTTGGTCTTTCCTACTAGAATAGCTTTTATTCCAGAAGTCAAGGATCCAATGTATAGCCTTAAAAGAATGAACTTACTTACCTTCTTTCCAAAAAATTGAGTGTTTGCTACTGAGAGAAAATGGAGAAAACTATATATATTGCTACGCCTAAGGAGAAGAAGTTGAGACACATGGGCATGTTCATTGCTAATGCATAAAACTAGGAGAGAGATTTATGTTCCTCCTTATTCTCCTCCCCCTTACTCTCAAGAGAAGCATCAACAGGCAGTATCACTCTTGCATTTAAAAATCCTGCAAATGGTGAAGAGGAATATATGTCTGTACATGTATGACTGAACGATTATGCTGTACATCAGAAACTGACACAACATTGTAAACTGACTATACTTTAATTAAAAAAAATCCTCCAAATAGCTTTCCATCATAATTGGAATACAAGCAAAACTTCCAAGAGCTCCTTCCAAGATCTGCCTCCTGCCTGTCTCTTTGACTTCATCTCCTGAACCTACTTTGTCTCCCCTGCTCTTCTAGCCTTATTTATTCTTCTGGAATAGCCAAGTAGTATGCTGGAACTGGCTGAAATGGCTCATGTGTGTTCTTTCCCAACCGTCTGTTTAGCCTCATGTACTTTTTCTGCTCAAAATGGTAGGAGTATTTACACTACAGACTTTGGCAAATGCTAGAAATCAGGAGTCCCTCCCCCTACACCTCCTACCTCCACCCTCACCCAGTGAGCCAACTCCTTTTCCTGCTTTGGTCCTTTTCTCAGCTGTTTCCTGCACCTAAAATGCCCTGCCCTCATTTTTGCTCCTTTTAGTCCTGTAGCTCACGGACACACCTCCTCTGAGAGGCCCGGTTCTGGAGGAGCCACTCATCCACTCATCATCACTTTTACTGTTTTAACCCTCTGAACATGACTGTCAAAGCATAATCCTAAAAATATTAAAAACATAATTCTCACTTAGCTAGATACATGCATATGCCATCATTTTATTAAACTCTTTAATAACAAGGCAAATTCAAAAGAGGAATATATGAAAGTGGGATTTTACAGTCAGTTCATCAGAGAAAATAGAAATACTAAGATGAGATTGCAAAGTTAGATTAAAACTGGTTATGTTCTGCAGAGCAATAAAACACAGAACTTTGAGGTTATTGTCTCTACTGGACAGAAAATGATTTATTGTACCTTAATAGTTTTATGAAATTATAAAATGCCAGGGTCCTAATCATTTGTGGAAATTGATTCCTCTTATTAAGTTCCGAGTAACTTTTCTTAAGCAAAAAGAAACTATCAGCTAGTAATATGTCTTGTTATCTCTCTATGTACCATTATACCCATCTATCATGTCTACCTCCAAATAGTAGGTAAGCTTCTGGGCATCTGAAACAGTGCCTGGAACATGGTGGACACTCAGTATACATCTGGGGCTGAAGACTGAGGCTCTGAGCTGTGGGAGGAAGATCGAGGAGGGAAAATCTGCAGTGTTAAGTGCCCGGGGAGGAGCTTTGGATGACAAGGCTGATCTGAAAGTTAACTGGGCACCAGCGCCCCTGGCCAACTGCACTGACTTTCTCAGTCATTTCGGAAACTCCTTTCTCTAGCCTGGGATCAGGAGGGAGTGAGAGAGTGGCCCCATCTTATTTAACCTCTCTGTACTTTGTCTTCTCAGCTATGAAATAGGGGAAATAATTGTGACTTGAGATAAGAGTTGATGTAGAGACAATGTATGTAAAATGCTTAGTGCAGGGCCTGCTATAGAGTAAGTGCTAATTGCATATTTGATATAGGCATTTACATGATGGAAATAGGAAATAACTGTGGAAACTCAGTGGAGGGAGCAGTGGCTTGGGAAGCTGTAGGAGGTGAGAGGATCTAGGCCAGGAAGAACCAGCAGAATGTCTGAAGGCAGAGCTGGAGGTGTTGGTGAGAAAGGGAATTCCTGGTAGAGGGAGGGGCTGGAGCAACGACACACAGGTCAAAAGTGGACAACATAAAGGGGTGATGTGAGCCTGTCTGGACCTCAGCTCTGAAAATTGCTAGTTTTGTGACCTTGGTCGAGTGCCTTAAATTTTCCAAGCCTCTATTTCTCCAACCATAAGACACGAGTGACAAGGGTACATGTAACCCCTGGGGATGTTCTAAGGAATGAAGTAAGATGATACATGCCAGGTTCTGCAGAAGTAGTGGCGACTGATAACTGAAAAATACTCAATTACCTTGCCTTCTTATCCTGCCATCAGAAAAGCTCGATTTGACTCAGAATATGTGTTAGAGTTTAGTAGGTTTCTTCTCACTTTTCTATTGATAATATGTTTTTCCTAATTTTTTTTTATTGAGGGACTATGAGTCAAGTTATTCTCAGTTTTTGCACCTATATCTACTCAAATTTCATTTACTAAAATTGAATTCCGATGGGAGAAATATTGTCAGGAAATAAAATGCCTGCTATGCCTCCACCAGAGGTGTTTTGATTTGATTTTGATCAGAGACAAGATCCCTTGTGTGATTCTCAGATGTAGCCCCTCCAAATTCCATATTTTGAGGAAATGAACCAACGACGGCAGAAGTGATTTGCCTGGCTGGGTTTGAGTGCAAACAAAAATACTAAGGCGCTGTAGAGAAATTGAGAAACTTTTTGGTGGTCTTTACCCTCATAGAATGTTATTTGGACCTCAGAACCAGAAATCCAGTATGTAAAGAGGGCAACCCTGTAACATTTTTATTAACCCAAATTCCCAGAGCCTGGGGTCTTCTCCCAAAGCAGAGCTTGAGATGAGGGAGGGCTTTTGTGTGTTAGTCATTTATTAAGGGACATGATTCCCAAGAAATATGAGTGTGGGGACTGAGGAGAGCAAGACAGGATAGAGAGAGAGCCTTCTCACATAAAGAGATTCGCGAGTTGATTCCACTGTGGGCAATTGAGGCTTAATCCTTCCAGGACCTTCTGAGGGGCTGTGCAGGTAGAAGTCACCTCCAAAGATCTGTCCAGGAGAAGAGCACCATCTGTCAGCTCCTTGACTTCTCCATTGCTGACGGCTGCCTTTGGGTGTTAATGTCCTGCTAAGTTCAGGCTAAGGTGACCAACGTGTCTCAATTTGCCTGGGTCAGTCCTGATTTCCAATTTGAGAATCCTGCATCCTGGGGACACCCGAATCTTAGAAAAACTGGGATGGTTGGTCACTCTGGTCCAAAATGGCCTGCATAGATTCCTCAGAACCCAGAGTGGGGAGTCAGAAGGTAAAGTACTTCCAGGGCAGAAAGCGGGAGGAGGACAGTGCAGCTGAGATGAAGAGTTGTTGAAATTGACACAACACAGTAAACTGACTATAACTCAAAAGAAAAAAAGTGTTGTTGGGCTACACCCACCAATGCTGGTTGCAGCAGCAATAGCTGGAGTGAAAGGTGGGCCACATGGATGTGGGGTGGGCACGAGTCGTTACCAGGACAAAGCCCGCGGAAAGAGGGACAGTCTTGCCTGGAGGACAAGGTGAAGCTATCCGCTCTCTAGCATATGGATGAAGGTGTAGCCCCAGAGGGCAGACCTTGGACCAGGGATAGGCACTCTTGAGAAGGAGATATTTGGCTCAAAATAAGAAAGAAAATTTTAGTAGTTTCTGATTTATCAAAATTTCTTGATTGGGAAGATCATTTGTTCTAATTCCGTTATGAGAAACATGAGTCCTAGGACAGGAACTGATGTGTCCTGGGTCACCTGGGGATAGGAACAGGGCCAGGACTAGAACTTTAGCTAAGCGACCAGCCTGAAGTCAGGAGATGTGAGAAAGAGAATAGACTACTTTAGAGGGGGGAGCAAGTGCCCTGTTACTGGAGGCCTTCAAGCAAGTCTGAACTTTTCGGCCTGTCTACTGTGGGAGAGAATTCAGGCTTTGGGTGACCTTAAGCTTTCCTATATCCCAGAATTTTGTGGTACCAGGATGCATCAGAGTGATGTCTCTAAAAGGACAATGTCAGAAGGATAGGAAGGAAGGGATGGATGAAGAGGGAGAATGAAGTAGTGAAGTGTCAAACACAGCGGGAGGAATAGCCTGATGCTCATTCCTTCTACTCTGATTGACTGGGTCACTGTGTGCATGAAAATTCTGAAGTGTGAGTGCATCCATGTGTGTGTGCGTGTGTGTGTGTGTGTGTGTGTGCAAGCACTCACGTGTATTCATGTTTGCATGTGCATTCATGTGCACGCATGTGTATGTTGGTGGGTAGACAGGAACAAAATGGAAGTGCTGAACTGGGTTCAGATAGCTGAAATGATGCAACTTCCATCAGAGGAAAACTGAATCATTTTATGTTGTAAATATTAAAGTCTAAAGGCCTTTTCAACATAAATCTAGGCCAAATGCGTGCTCACAGATCTTTTCAAAAGATGCAAATGAAACAAGCAAACAAGCATTTCAATTCTGAATTTTCACAAAGTGGGTTTCAGACTCAGGCCCTGAAAAGCCCTTTTTCCTGCTGGGAAAGAAAAATTTTCTCTGCAGTGATCAGCAGTTCTCATGGAAGATTGGATAGTAAGAAGAGAGGTTCTTTAAAAATTTTCTATCTAATACATTTTATTTTTTGGAGGGGAAGTAATCAGGTTGGTTTGTTTGTTTAAATGGAGGTACTGGGGATTGAACCCAGGACCTTGTGCATGCTAAGCACACACTCTAACCACTGTACTATACCCTTCCCTGGAGAGGTGAGTTTTAAGGGATGAGGAAGTGAGCAGAGGGTAGAGACCCAGAGCAACCATATATATAGGCCGGGTGGGGTTGAGATTCACCTCGTCGTTGTCGTGTGCGTTTCTCCACTCATTTAGCAGGCAATGTGTCACATACATGCAGGTCACTGTGTTACCCTCAGTTCACTTTCTGGGGAAAGCACTTGGATACTGGGCCTAGAAAACTGTGGTTTCAAGTTCCAGAATTGTCACTTATGCTGACCAGCCTTGGGCCTCTCTCAGCTTTGTGTCCTATCTGTAAAGTAGGGCTAAGAACAGACTGCTCCTTGCTTGTTCCTCGTAGGGGGTTAAATGTGATCATGGAAAATGGAAGTCGTTTGTAAACTATGAAGGGCTCTATTTATAAAGGCCTAGCTTATCCCGGTGGACGCACCAGCACTCACCATTCTTCTCCCCACTCCCTTACCCCTAACCCCACCAGACTTCCAGATACATGAACGATTTTGTGTTTTTTCCTGTGATAGTCTACCTCCACAAATACTAGAAGAGTTTTGAGGCTAGGGACAATCACGTTTACTTAAAAAAAAATCCCTCCCTGTTCATTACTCAACTTGTTGATTAACACTCCTTATTTAAATATTGATATTTATGTTTTCAACTTTCACATCACCCATTCATTTTCATGTGTTGCTAAAGGACACCAAAATTACTGTCATCTAAAAAAATGGGATATTTAGTAACATCTCTATCTTCTGTAAAACCAGCCATGAAGAGCAAACAGATATTTTTCATAGGCATCTGGAGCTTCCAGACTTTGGGACAGTCATTCTCACCTTGCAGTGATTCCGGAGGCTGAGTCTCTCCAAAATGAGAATAAGGTTACTGCCTTAGGAGACGATCTGAAGCTTTGGTGAGACGAAGGGTCAGGCAGTTCCCGGAGAAGCACTGAGAACTGTTCGGTGCAATCGCCTTGTGATTATTTTCTTTAGCAAATCTCCTTATTATTGTTGGTTGGAAATTATGCTGATTTGGAGCTAACTAATTTTATTCAGTTTTCATTGTCTTATTTCTTTCTTCAGAAATGTCTCCAAGTACTGTTTTACTTCATTTGCCATCAACACTAAATCATCATCCCCATGACAAAATCCAAGAAAAGCAGATCAGGGAGGTTACCTCACTGGTTTAGAATCCTGTGGTAACTGTGAGGCAGTTGTGGGGATTTAGTCATGAGCTCTAGAGAGTCCACTTTGTTGCTAATCCAGGGATACAAGTCCACATGACAAATGTCTGACTGCTGTCACATTACATGAGGAGGGGAGACAGAGAGCAACAGAGACACAGAGAGAGACCCCTCACGACCCTCACTGAGGGCACTGGACAGTTGGACTATTCTTTTCAGTAGGGTCATTATGACTCAGGGACCTATTGTGAAGGTCCCCAGACCAAGGCATCTCATTAAGAAAAAGTGAATAGTGTGCTCTGTGGCGACTTCCCCCCACCACTCCCCTCCTCAAATCTCCCCTCCCCTCCCTCCCCTCCCTCCATCCTTCATTTTCATCCTATTCCTCACTCCCCTGTACCCTCACCTCACCTGTTGCATCCCTCACTCCCCCACACTGCATTTCACATCTCTCAGTCCTGGAGGAGGCTCACCTGAAGCTGAAGGCTGGAGTGTCAAGGATAGGCTATTAGGCATTTAATTGTTAATTAAACAAAGCATTCTTTCCATTGTTTGGTATAAAATGACGTTCTTTAACCCTACACTTCTTTTACTTGATTCTGTGCTGTTTCATCCTGTTTCTTCTTGTCATGCCCCTTTACCTGCTAACTCTGTCTACCCCCAAGACTCATTTTGCTGTCTCTTCCTTCTGGAAGCCCCTTACTGATCTCCCTGGCAGGATCAGTCCCCCCATAGTTCCTGGGTGCATTGCTTTATCACTGTAGTGCGAGTCATTTCCTGCCATATTATCTATTTATGGTCTGTCTCCTGTATGCTACAGCAAGGTCGGGGACTATGTCGTATTTCTCCTGGTGTCACCAGTCTCAAACAGGGCTGACTATATAATGGAGAGTCAATGTTTGTTAGACTGATACTGATGTAGCATTCTCAAATACAAAATGATTCAAATTCGCATAATAAGAATGCTATTTATCTTCTCACAATGAGAGAATTAAGGAACTGAATTTACTGGGGTGGGGGGGCTCTGCTAAATGCGCTGGTGTTCCTGCCACCATCAAAGATGCAAGTTTCCTTTATGCTCATGCTTGGGCTCACGGGAGATTTACGATTCTGTCACGGCTCACAGCTCTGTGATTGCAAGATCCTCTCTCGCCTCCTGACTTTTCCCTCTAAGCCTACAGAGGATGAAAAGATGAACAACCAGAGGGAAGCTGCTGGTAGAAATAGACAGACAGCTGGAAAACCCACCACCCTCCCCTCACATTCATACCACCCCACCCTGTGCAGCACACACCTGGAAACTAGATGGGGTGACTACCACTGTGCGGTGTGAAGGCATCATTTAACTTTTGATTTCATGTCTAAGATCAGATTAAACACATCCATAATCCCTGAAGCCAGAGCAAAGCCTCTGGGAAGCAGATGGCATTGGGGTGTTCCCTCTCTGGCCTGGGAGATGTGCACTGCTTCCCAAGCCTCAGTAAGGATGGAGGTGTCATAGTCTGAGTTCCCCCAGAAGTACACCCCAAGGCAAGGACTTGACTGCAAGCGGTTTATTTGGGAAGTGAACACAGGAAGCACTGATAGGGGAGCTGGAAGTGAATCAGGGAAGGGAAGACCGCCAACAAGGGTGAGTAATTGAGTTTACACTGCGGGCAGCGAGAGTGTAATCTTGTTGGTGACTCTGGGTGACAGGGTGGAACTTGCACCTCAGTGTTGCCCTGCCAGATGGACGAGGCAGCCGGGCTATGTATCCATCAGTCGTTGGCTGGGATTTGCTCCTGGGGAGCTTAATTCCTCAGGCATTTCTGGCCTGCCACTTGCATGCGCAGGATGGGCTCTGGGGGCAAGAGGAAACCCTCAGGCATAAGAATACAGTCTGGCCGGTGGAAGCTGGGCTGGTGGGCATGGAAACGCTGGGTGCCACAGGGCCACAGTGCCGCCTCTACACATGCCTGCTGCAGACAGAGTGCCACGGCTCCCAGAGCCCGGCGGGAGTCCTGTGCCAACCCTGACTCCCAGGTGGAGGGTTGGCAGGATTGCGTGCTGGAGAGGTCACTTCTAGGCCCTTAGGCAATTCCTACAAACAAATGGCTCGCTTTAATCTTAATCAGCAGACTGTCAGAGTTTATGAAAGCAAGGCCTTGAAGTGTTCTTGAAAAGTGCTTGGTAACCTGGCTTGTATTTGGGCAGTGCTGACATTTGGGCTTAAAAATATCTCCAAGCTCCTCAGCTGATTTCTTCTCTATCACTTCAATCTTCTAAAGGATAATTTGATAAATGTGCTATTATGAAACATGACTTATGAAATGCAACTGAATTGTGCAGAACAGCGATGTGGATCTCAGTGCCGTGGTGCCACTGCAAAGCAAAGGCCTGGTAGGAGCCAGAGGTGTCAGAAGGCTGACCAGCCTGCTTTCGGTTTAAAGCATGGACTTCACTTATTAGGAAAGTGATGAGGATTTATCAGGAACGCTAACAAAAGGGGTTTTGTGCTGTGCTTTCCTCGCATGTTACCCCCTATTAATGGTGAGTTTTTGGGAATATAATACAAATGTTCAGCTGTAAAAGCTACTGCAGGAGCGTGTTCTATGTTGCTTAATATTTAAGCATTTGCTAATCCTTGGGGACCAGAATTAACACTCAGTGCTAATTAAAAGAAACAATTTCACATTTGTATTGCAGTTTATGAATCAAGTGAGACAATATGTGTCAAAAACACTTTGTAAACAGGGACGTGCTCACTCTCATTCCTCAGGCTCTACATCTCAGCTGGCAGTTCAGCCCAAGATATGAGTCACTTCCACTGGAGGTTGAAGAGCGGTCTGTGAAGGTTCTGGGGGAACAAACACCAGTGCTGGGAGAGGACAGCAGCTGGGGGTGGGGTATAACCTGGATCCTGGCAGAGGATCCACAGGAGAAATGGGCCACACTTGTGGTTTCATTGATCCTGCAGGAGCTCACTAAGCTCAGAGCTGAGGAAGCAGCTGTATTTCAGAGGAAGTCATGTGGAATTACGCCACTGCTCTTATGCCATTTTATGGCAGCTAAGAATACTGTAATGTATTTTTAATCATGAGCACATGCCCACAGGTCCTAGAGAGAGTGGCTGAATTTGAAATGAAAAACAAAAACACAATAAATAGATCCAACCAGGTTTTTTTTTTTTTTTTCATATCTTGTTATGCTGTGGTGGAGTGCTGGACAAATTGTTTGATTTCCTCTCTTTGCAAGCTTGCTCATCAAATTCCCTTCATTCTCATCATCTCCCACTTTATCAACAATCATTATCTCATAATGCTCCCTGACAACCTCTCCAAAGCCCACTGCATAGAATTACTTTTTGACCTTTGCATTTAAAGGTGATGGAAACAAATGTACAGCCCAGCGCAGCTCAGGCCATGCTAGATTTCGAGATGAGTCTTCCAAGAAGATCAGCCACACTCCCACTCCCAACACTGGGCTTGGCAAGTTGGGGTCTCACGGGAAACGAGAGGATACACTCTCTGCCCTCAGAAGGTTCACTTCTAGAGAGAACGAACCAGCACCTTCCCTTTACAGGAAGGCAGCGGCTTTGCCATGAACCCACGGACTGTCTCCCAGGTCTCAGCCTCTGAAGGGCAAGAGGCTAGGGAGTGGAGTAACCCGTCTTCCACTCTTTAATGTCGAGAAAGACAAGGGGGCAGGGGACTAGGAATGGTCATGGGTGAACTACATGACAATGGTTTTCAAAATAAGAATAATCCCTATTTTTAAAATGAAACTGAGGCTCAGAGAGATGAAGTGTTTTGCCTGTTATCACACAACTGGTAAGAGCAGGAGCGGGATCCCACGTGGCTCTGACTCCAAACTCTGACCTCTGAGCCAATTCTTCTCATTCTAGGCACCTGCTACGTGTGTCCTTCTCCCAGATTGTTGCCTTTGCCCCCAGTGCCTCATGAGAAAATTTTGACTTAAATACTGTGTGTGGGTGTTTGGGAAAGATAGTCTTCAAAGTCTTGGAATTTCTGCCATAGAGCTGCCTGTTCGTTCTTCCTTCCCTCCTTCCCTCCTTCCTCCCCTCCCTCCTTCCTTCCCTCCTTCTCTCCCTCCTTCCTTCCGTCCTTCCCTCCTTCCTCCACAGATTTATTAAACACCTTCTGTGGGCCAGATGTTTAGTCTGCCACTCTGTCTAAATGCTCGAGAGCTTGCTGAATAAATAAATATTTGTTGTCTGGCATAATTCTTCTGCCTCTTTGTGGAGAACAATGGATTTGTTTGTCTGAAGTACAGGCCGTTATTCTCATTTCTAAGTCTCTGTTCTGAGAGCACCAATATGGCAGTTTTCAGAATGAAAAAAAAAAAAAAAAAAAAAAAGGAAGAAGCAGGCCCTTTCAGTGGTATCAAACCTCTTAAATGACAAACCTGTAATTTGTAGAGGGAAAATGATTCCCTGAACGCATCTTACATCCTTGAGTTTCAAATTACAAAGTTCTCGCTGAAATTGGTTTCTGCCCAGGAGGAGATAACGTCAGTCAAAGAAACTGGTTTTCTGATCGACTCTGAGCACGGCCAGCCCCTGCCCGACCAAACAGGGAGCATTAGAGGCAATTTCTATTTCTTGCTGGGACCTTCAGTGAACATTCCAAAGACAGGAGACAACAGAGAGCTAGATAGGTTATTAAAATACTATTTTATTTTCAGCAGGGGTTACAAGGAAGCATTCAAGGGAACTTGCATATGCTGGTGGTGGTAATGACCCGGGGCCCAGCTTGCTTTGCTTAAGGCATTTAGTGAGACGCCAGTCACCAGGACAAAAGCATTATCTTATACAATGAGATGAAGGCTATTGACTCGGGTTAAAACTGTTGAAAATGGTGCTAAGCTTTGACTAATATGAGCCTCGTAGTAATCCTCCTAATTATTACTCACAGACATAGCTCGTTCTTGCTGGAGGTTTTCCATGCAGGAGATGGATAGACTGAGGTTACTGGGTCTCTTGTTAGTATTTGGAATCATTCCCTCCAAGCATGAGTCCCTCTTCTTTCAGTCTCTCTGCTCTGTTCCCGATGCAGCCCCTGCCTTCAGTGCAGCTCCCCAGATGTTTCCGTGCCCCTCCGTGCTAAGAAGTCCTTTAAGCCCCTGGGAGGGAGTGGGAGACAGTTACTGCCCGCCGTGCTCCATTGCTCGGGACCGTCCAGGAAGCTCTGCATGAGCACATGCAACCTCCTCAAAGATTAAGAGCCTCTAAACTGCTCAGTAGCCTGGCCGCTTTGCTGTTGATTTAGCAAAGCCTGCCTCCTGAGAAGCCGGAGCTGAGAGCTAAGACGAGCAGATGGTGCTAAGCTTTCCTGTGAGGCTGTTCTCCAACTTTAAAGCTATGAAATATTCAGGGCTATTTTGAGAAATGACCTTTTTAAGATGAAAAGAAGTTTTTTTTTTATATGACCATACCCTCTCTCTTGTTGCTTTTTAGATGAAGGAAAAACACTTAGGAATGCAGACACGAGCTTTAACTTTGCAGCTTAGGAATGCTTGTAGAGAATGAAGACTTCCAATTTTAACGTTTTGTGGTCTAGGAGAATTCTGAATTCTTCCTTACCATCTTTGGTTTAGCAGTCACCAGTTATACCTATACACACACACACACACACACACACACACACACACACACCCCTCTCCCTGCCTGTTCTTAGTTCCCTGAGAGTACACTGAGGGTCAAATGGCACCGTGGCTGGAAAGCTGCCTTGTGATGTGCGAGACATTGTTCTTCCTTCCAGTGGGATCATTTGCACCCGAAGGAAAGACAACTCTTGGGATTTCTCTTGCTTTCTTTTCTGCCAAGTGGAGTGTGCTACAATCAAGTCGGTTGAGCTACTTTTGCCCTTCAATGTGTCAAATATTTCCCTGCTCAAAATCACCTGCTGTTACTTGACAGACCAGCTCTTGCGGAACTGCTTACCCTGGCTTCTATTCCCAGTTCTTTGAACACACCAACCTGTTCTTGTTTCTGGGCATTGGTACGTGCTGTTCCCTGTGCTCAAATCCCTTCTATCAGATTCTCACAGGCTGAATCTTTTGCATCCTTTGGTCTCAGTTGGCTCTGATACTTCACTCCCTGAGAGGTACCATCCATAACGGCCTATGTCAGTTTAGGGCACTAATAGAAAACTCAACTCAAAGCGGCTTAAATAAGAAGGGAAATCTATTGACTCACATACCAGGCAGCCTAGAGGCAGTGAAAGTGCCAGGATTAGTTGACCCAGCAGTTTGACCGTGGCTTCAGGACCCCAGACTTTCTCCAGTTCTCTGCATCCACAGTGTCAGCTTCATCTCAAGATTTATTTCTCCCATCAGTGTCAGCTGTGCTACATGCTCAATCACATTTAATATGAGAGAGAACCCGGCTTCTTGTTCTTTCTTAAGAGCAAGGAAAAAAAAAAAAACTTTCTCCAGTCTTTGGCAATACTCTCCCAGTATATCACATGTCCACTCCCGATCCAATCACTGCCCAGGGAATTGGGATGACCTTTAAAAGAACCAGGCCCATCCCGTAGGCTGACTTTAGTTCTCTACACTGCTGCTCTGAGGGGAAGTGGGGGACCGATGTGAGGGTGTCAGCTTCAACTCTCTTCACCAGTAGTTCTCAGGCACTGCCCGCCAGAATCACCTGGGAGCCTTAAAATGATCACCCCCAAGCTTCTCTCTAACCAGTTAAATCAGAGTCTGTGGGCATGGGCCTGGGCCAGTGGTTCCCAAACTTGGCTACACTTTAGAAGTACCTGGGGACCCCTACCCCCAACAGATGTTGTGATTTAATCAACACGGAATGCGACTTAGACACTCCCAGGTGACTTAGCCAAGTTTGGCAACCACTGGCCTAGGCACTGATACACACATACATGCCTACATGGCTTTCAAATTATATACATGCTACTTTTAATTATTTAACAGCTTTATTGAGATAGAATTTACATGCCAGAAAATGCACCTATTTAAAGTATACGATTCCAAGCTTTTTAGTATGTTTACAAAGTTGTATAAGGATCATCATAATCTAATATTAGAACATTTTCACCATCTCAGTAATAAACCTCTTAAATATTAGCTCCCCAGAATCCACCATTCTAGCCGTAGGCAGACATTGATCTACTTTATGTCTTTATAGATTTGCCTGTTCTTGACATTTCCTATAATGGAATTATATACATGAAGTTCTATGGGACTGACTTCTTTCACTTAGTATGTGTTCTAGGTTCATCCATGTTGTAGCATGTATCGGTACTTTATTCCCTTATATTGCTACATAATATTCCGCATACAGATATACCACATTTTATTTTTCTGTTCATCAGTTGATAGACATTTGAGTTTTTTCCACTGCGTGGCTATTATGAATAATGCTTATATGAAACTTCATGCACAAGTTTTTGTGTGGTTATATGATTCCATTTCTCTTGGGTAGATACCTAGCAATGAAATTTCTGGGTCATTTGTTCTGTGTTTCACCTGTTGAGGAACTGGCAACGTGCTTTCCAAAGCATCTGCACCATTTCACATTCCTACCAGCAGTGTATGAGGGTTTCATTTTCTGTGCTTCCTTTCCAACACTTGTTTTTGTCTATCTTTTTGAATATAGGAATTCTAATGGATTTTGTGAAGTAGTGTCTTATTTGGTATGATTTCTTTAATGACAAATAATGTTGAGCATCTTTTCACGTGCTTACTGGCCATTTGTATATCTTTTTGGAGAAATGTCTATTCAAATACGTTTTCCCTTTTTAAAATTTATAAGAATTGTAAGAGTTCTTCATATATTTTGGAAAGATACAAAGTCTCTTATCAGATATACGACTTGCAAATATTTTCTGAGATTTGTCTTTTCGCTTTCTTGATGGAATCATTTGTAGTGCAAAATTTTAAAATTTTTAAGAAGGGCAATTTATCAAGTTTTTCCTTTATCCTTTGTGTTTTTGGTATTGTTTCTAATAAATCATTAAATGTTAGCATGTTGTTAAAAACTTTCCCATGTGATTTTCTAATATAAAGCCAGGATTAAGAAGTCTTGCCATAGACCGTTCATAGCTTTCCCAACTCTCATTACTCTCTCATGTGGCCACAAAGACAACCAAACCAAAGTACTTCATACTGTCTGTGAAAATATTTTGTTTATGTATTAGTATCCTGTTTACTTACTGGCAGCTTCATAACGACAAATACATTGTGTGCTTTCCTGTTGTATTCCCAGCACAGGACCTCGCACGTGGACGGTATCAATTAAAAGAAAAAAGTGAATGGGCGTAGGAGCTGATCTCTCCTCTGCCTCCCATCCCACACCGTCCCACCCCAACTGTCTCTTTGCCCTTTTCCCCCAATTTCTGTTGTTTTTCCATCATCCTCTTCATCAAAGCCAGAGGTCTGGGAGTTTCCCTCACCCTCCACATTAACTGGTAACCAAATCCTATTGCTTTGTTACAGAAAGAGTAGTAATTCTCACCCACGTTGCACAGCACTGCAATCATTCCTTTACTTTTACATCTTCTCACCGTGCTGTGAGTTTCTTGCAGGCAGAGATGGAGTCTTCCTGATTTTCTGTCTTGGGCATTTCACTTGCACTGGGCACAAGTAGGATGTTGACACGGTTGCTAAATTGACCCAAATGATAGGGATTTGGAACCTGGTTTGGGGAGCTAGACCCAGTAATCAAGACTCCTTTTAATACCAGCCCCAGGACTGTTCTTTTGCTGTGATGAGAACTGAGTGACTGATTCTCCGATGAGATGGCAGTGACTGTGAAGAGGTGGAGAACTGTGTGAGGGCTGGAATTTTGATGTAGAGGGAAACCCTCTAGTGACTGAAAGAACTGAGCATCTCTATAAAGAAAATATCAAATACTCTTCCAGAACATCTGGTGAACTTCTTTGAAGTGACAGTGAGATGTAAAAATTAGCACATGAATGAAGAATGTTCCAGTGATAAATGATCAAAACTAACCCCACCATGTGGCTCAGCCTTCCTGCAACAAAGGAAGAATAGTGTGGATGGATAAACTGGAAAGGCTGAGTAGGGTGGGGAGAAGCCATGCGTCTTGGAAATTGCAGTATTTCAACATGTCAGGTCCCTGGTGGACCCTGGCAAGGATGAGAACAGCGGGCTTAGAATCAAAGGTCCACTTTTTCTGATTTTAATGCATTTCCTTGAGGGGATTCAATCCAGCCTGAACCTCCCTGGGGCCTGAGGAAGCAGCAGGAAGGAAACTCACTGACTCAGGCTTTTCTCTGGTGATTGTTAAAACACAGAGAAGGAGCTGGTTTTATTTTGATCAGAAGAAAGATAATGATTGAACCAGGCAAATGAATTGTTCTGCATATGCTTAATTTCCATGATGTAATATTTCTTTGTCACATTTGTCTCCCCACAACCACGGCCTTGATTGCAGGATTGAGCGCCCTGTTAAGCTGAGACAAGGGCAGGGGGTTGAGCAGCTGTGGTAGCTCTGTCAGCACCCTGCTCCAGGGTCTCTAAGCATGTGTTTTTATAGGCACCTCCGGCACTGTGCCTGACGGCTTCCATCCTTGGGACAGGTCGGAGGTGCTGGGGACGAGTGGCCCTGGAAGCAGCCCTCAGCTCATGATGGATGGGCTTTGGAGAATAAATACTCCAGCTCCCTCTAGGAACTGAGGCACATTCCACATGGCCTCTCAGAATTTTCCTGAGACGTTGAATTCCATTGGCCCGCAGTTTGATGACATGCTCTCTACTGACTGCCTTCTCTTCCCTGTCCCACTTCCACATCCCTGGGATCACCTCCAGACAATCCTTGTCCTCAGTTCCCTGTCTCAGGGTTTGCTTCCAGCCTAAGACAACAGTATGGCAGGAGATGCCCTTTGGTGATGGGTGGATAAGCCAACACCCTTTTCCTCTGTGTCTGATGGGCTCTTCTGCTGCCCCTGGGGCAGGAAGACTGAGCCTCCCAGGCAGAAACCCAGAGTCTCTGAGCTGTATGAGTGCCCAGCCGAGCCATGTGAAAATTTAACGAGCTTGCTTTTGACACCATCATTTGTCTCAGCAGGTTTCCTGAGAGAGCAGGGCCAAAGGCCTCATGCAGATTAGCTGCCAGGGCGATTCCAGTCAGCAGACTTGCTGGCTGTGACTGGCTAAATGCAGAGACCCTCAGGGTCTAAAGCTGAGCCTCTGTTTGTAATCCTGTGGTGGCTGTTTCTGGGAGGGAACTGACTTCTTATTGAGAGACAAATAATGAGAGAGGAAAAAAAGCTTTTTGATTTTATTTATTTCCCTTTGGGACTATTGGGTCTTGGATTTTGTTGCCTCCCCAAATAAGAGAACAGATGCTTCCTGCTGGACCATCAGGAAGATGTAGTAGAAAGGGTTTTCAGAGTTTAGTGCGATCAAACAGTCTGATTTTTAAAAAGTTGGAAATTTGGAATTTATGTGAAATCTCTTTATTTTATTTTTTAATTGCTTGATGGAACATGTATGTATGTATGTATTTATTTATTTATTTACTTACTTAACATTTTTTATTGATTTATAATCATTTTATAATGTTGTGTCAAATCCAGTGTAGAGCACAATTTTTCAGTTATACATGAACATGTATATATTCATTGTCACATTTTTTTCTCTGTGAGCTACCATAAGATCTTGTATATATTTCCCTGTGCTATACAGTATAATCTTGTTTATCTATTCTGCATTTTGAAATCCCAGTCTATCCCTGAAATCTCTTTATTTTAAAATGGTGGCCCTTTCCTTCCTTCCTTCCTTCCTTCCTTCCTTCCTTCCTTCCTTCCTTCCTTCCTTCCTTCCTTCCTTCCTTCCTTCCTTCTAAAACTGTACAAGCCAAAGCAGAATTAAAACAAAATAAGCCTGTGGGTTGATTCAACACTTGGGTAACCAGCCTGTGACCTCTGACCTATACAGTTATGCGGGGACATTGTGAAACAGAGTAGGTAGAAGATGAAAAACTGACCTCTGTGCAGAGAAGAGATGTTTGCTGAGTGTTTACACGCCTGTCACTTTACCAGGCCCTGGGATCCAGGAGTGAATGAGAAACAGTGCCAAGGCCTCTCATCTAGTGGAAGAGATTTCAATTTGGCTTAAGCAAAAAAGGGAACTTATTGAAAGGAACCTGTGAAGCCGGGGCTCTCCCATGGGCAGCCAGGCCTCATGAGAACCTGGAGTCAGGGTCTGGAAAACCAGGACACTCTCTCTTGAACCATCATAATTGTCTAGCTCCTCACTCTCTCTCTCTCTGTGTCTTGGACAGACTGGTTTTCTCTGTTAGGCAGGCACGTGGACAAACAAGGCCTCTCTGTAACTCCTGATATACCTCTTTCCAAGCCACAGACCAGGTTGACCAGAGCTCAGCCCCTGCTCCAAATGCCCAGGAGAGAGAATTGGGTGGTGCTGTCTCCTGGGCCAGCCACATTCAAGCATGACTTCTAGGGACCGATCCCTGTGGGTGGATGGGGCGAGTTTTCATAGAAAGGGGATGCCGTGATCTGAAAGGGACCTCCTACAGAAGGATAGATATTTTATTCATTTAACAAAGCATGCTAAGAGCCCGCGAGTTCCCTGGTGTTGATCTAGCCTCTGCTGGAGAGGGTGGTCAAGCACAAGGACACATCCTGCCCTTCCTTCAGGGAGCTTGCTCTGTAGAGCAGAGAGACAGGAATAGAAAGAACAAAGCAGCTTGACATAGTGGTGAGCGCCATGAAGGAAGCACAGCCGCTGCTGTGCAGAGTGATTGAGGGGCCCCTCCCCTGGAGACCTGCAGCTGAAGAAGGAGGCGGGTCAGACTGGCTCTCTGAGGAGCTGGCATTTAATCTGAGATCTGACAGGTGAGAAGGAGCTGGAGTAACATGGTCAGATTTACGTCTTAGACAGATGACTTTGGCAGAAGGAAAGAAAGGAATTTTCTCTCCACAATCTCAGGAAACAAAGCTCACTAAATCAACTCGCCGACAAGGAAAGGAATTTTACAGGGTTGTATCCCAAGGTGACCTTGTCATCTTCAATCAGCCCCGACTTATTTGCATCTTTGAGCAATAAAAATCCGCTCTTACCTATGCAGTATTTTAGAGTTTATAATGCACCTTCATAGTGTATTTATTCTCCAAGCATTTCTTCAAGCTGGGCTGGGCAGAACTCTGTCTTCACTTCACAGAAGAGGAGACTGGGACTAAAAGTGACCATGTCATTTACCTCACTGGTAGGCACAGAACCAAGACCTTCTCCCCACCAGACCTCTCTATCGAGTGCTTGGGTCACATTACTCAGCGGGAAAGTGCCACTTTAGTCCAGAATCATGGTTTTCCCCTGTGAGTCATTGTTCATTGGAATTAGTAGGAATGTTAGGCTGGCTACTTTTCTTTTATTGTATGTCAGAGCTTAGCAATGGGACCCCTAACACTCTCCCTTTCAAAAAGCCATATGTTTGTCCAAAGAAAAAAACTGCTTTTGAAAAAAGACTATTTTCCCTCCAGGGTAACAGATTCTGATTTTATTGCTGCCGTGTGTAATGTGCCTGAAAGCACAAGAATGTCCTGTATACCATCTTGTTTCCAGCACGTTCTGGTTTGTGTGCAAAATGTGGCTGATAATTTTTTTCCTTAACTGGAGCTATACCTCAGAATCACTCGGGGAGCTTCTTGAAAATTCAGATCCCAGGCTCTCTTCTCAGACCTGGCAGGTTGGAGTCCTTTGGGGGAAACAGGCTGCTTATGTAGTAGGGTTTCCACACAGAGCCAGGGGCCGCATTTCCGAAGACTGTGGATTGCTATATTTATTTGAGAATTTCCCACTAGATGGCAGGAAAGTTCCATCTAACTTCAGAAAGGACTATTTAAAAAAAAATTTTTTTATTGAGGTATAGTCAATTTACAATGTGTCAATTTCTGGTGTATAGCACAATGTCATACATGAATATACATATATTCATTTTCATATTCTTTTTCACCATAAGCTACAAGATAGTGAATATATTTCCCTGTGCTATACAGTATAAACTTGTTTATTTTATATATGGAAGGACCTATTTTATATCTATATATTTATATTTTATATTTATTTTATATATGAAAGGACTCTTTTTGAAAGGAGTTCTAACAAAATCTGCATTATTACCACAATTTTCCAACCGATAGAGGCAAAATATGCCTTGAGGAATGGGCACTGTTTTTTCTAATTTGCACAAGGGTACCTTATGGGTTAGTGATTATGGCAGGCATGTGTCTCAGAAGAAAATGCTGGGTGGAAAGCCCCAAACCTACATTTCTGAGAGTGTGTTTTGAGGGACACAAGTTCTACAGGGTGTTAATAGGTGTGTGAACAAAGGCTGTGTGGGTCAAATATACTTAGCTTTGAAGAGTCTTGCTGCAGAAATGGTGACCCAGTTTATTAAACTCAGGTGAAGCATTTCCAAAGCTACCTGACCACAACCTGTACCTCTGGGGCCCTGGCACCACCAAGAATTATCTCTGGGAAAGACTGAAGATTTGATCCTGGTGAACTGCTGTGAGGAAGTCACTGCGAAACTGTGTTGACAGACATTCTGACTGCAGCAGAGCAGTTTAAGACAGTGTCTCTTGCTATCCCATCTCTTTAGTTCCCAAGTTCTGATCGCGAGAATTTGGGTAAGGTGATCAGATGGGGAAGAGCTAGCACCGTATCTGAACCATTTTTTTTAAACTTTTTTTATTGAGTTATAGTCATTTTACAAAGTATCTGAACCTTCTGAACCTTTTTGATTCTCAAGTTCTCAGAGAGTGAGAGGTGGGTGTTCATATAGGGAGGGGTTTATCTGGTACTTTTATCTCCTGAGTTCTGATCATCAGAGATTGCAGAGTGGGGGATACAGATATTCAGAAGGGAAAGTGGGCAACACTCCTTTAAAAGCCTAGTTTTTTTGATGCTCAAAATAGAAAAGTCTGGACAGATGGAAAGATGCTAACAGGACAGCTTAGTTTACTTTCCATGGTCAGCAAGCTTTGATATAAACTGAGGGCAAGGGGAGTAGAAGGATGAATCCTGTAGACAATCCTGAGAGGAACGAGCTAACATGTTTGGAAGCACCTCATAGTGGCCTCCGTCTAGGAAAGGGCCTGAGACACTCAGGGGAGATGGGGGGTGGGAGGAGGAGGAGAGAAGGTGAGGAGGAGAGGAGAAGAGGGGTAGGGGAGGGGAGGGCAGGAGGGAGGAGAGAGAGAGAGAGCCAGAGCAGGGGAGGGTGGAGAGATTCTTGAGATTCTTCCTACAGGCTTTTATTTCCCAACTTGGAGAGAATCACAACTGAAGGGGTATTAGGGAGCCCAGCAGGGATGAAGGAAGCCACCTCTGGATAGCTAATCAGACTTCACAGCCAGAGGCACAATTCTTACTTTGAAAAGTAGAAAACAGAGAAGTGGGGGCCTGGGCTCCTTGGGCCAGTCTTGAAAGTCAAGAGGCTAGAGCATAGTTGTCAAAACCCAGCATACCCCAGGGAGGGGAAATGAGAGGCCCGGGTCCAAACAGAGCTCTCTTTAACAGGCAGGACTGTGAGCACACATGAGCTGCACATGGGCTGTCTGTTGGGCTGGGCAGAGGGGTTTCCATACAAGGAGCATCTGACCTCTTCCTTTTGAGGCTGACTGGGAATTAACTGTCTGGTCCTCACTCCAGTTTCTTATGAACAACAAGCAGAAACCATATATCACACATTTGATCAAATGAAGAGTACAATTTTATCCACAGGACTGTGTGGACAGGAAGGGGCCTGAGCCTACCAAGTGTGTTGCAAACAACTGCTGGTCATTTGTTAGGTGATTTTTAGGACAGACAGACAGTTGTACAAATGTTAATTGTTGTGGTTTAGTTTACTGTGAATTAAAAATAGATAAAACCTCTATGACTTAAAAAATCATTAAACCTATGACTTTTTCTTTCATAAAACCTATCATGTTTGATTCAGCCAAATCTTTAAAAAGTGGTCTGATTTAAAATCAATTAAAATTTTTTTGGGTAAATAATAATAGAGGGGTACAAGGCTCTGGACAAAACCGAGAAGATGATTTGCAAGTGGCTGAAGTTGGGAAACACTAGAGTGTGGGAAAGGCTGATGGGACTGACATGTGTTACTAGTTAGCTGTGTGACCTTGAGCAAAGTATTTAACTTCTCTGTCTCAGTTGCCATGTTGGGAAGCACTAAAGACTATCAGATATTGATTTCCTGCCAAGCAGCAGCCCCTGTTCTGTTTGGGGTCCCCAGGGAGTGTGTCAGATGTGCCTGTCATGGGGTTGCCCTTTCAGGGTTGATGGGGGATGGGACCAGCAGCCACACCAACCCCATCCCCTTCATAGGCAGCTTCTGAACACAGCTAGGAGTTAGTGCCGCATGCTATACCCTCCCCTGTAGCAACTCTTACAAAGTAACCATTTACTTAAAAAAGCTCTGTTTCACATTACTTACATCCAGGGCTGCCATTTAGAGGCCACTATTCTGGGGACACGGTTTCCCTTCCTGGTGCTCCACCCTGGGGCATGACTGTGCTTTCTACTTTTGTCCATGAAATGACCCATAACACCTCCATGAATAACAAGGTCAAGGTTATAGAGAGTGAGATAGGTTAGACTGGCATTAGGAGGCTGTGTTTTGTCCTGACTGAGTTGCCATGACTTTGGGCCAATCAGTCAACAGCTGCGTCACCTGGGTGGGTGACCTTCCTCTCTAAGGTTCACTTTCCAGAAGATAAGAACCAAATACCTTCCCACCTGCAGTAGACAAGTGTGCTTGTGTTCCAGTGTGATCTTCAATACTCAGTGTAGAATTTTAAAAATCTTTGCCAATTTGATAATATTTTACTTTTTTATTTACACTAGAGCAGTTGATTTTTTCCCCCATGTGCTTGTCACTTTCGTTTTCTTCTCTTTTGTGAATTATTCTTGTCCTTTGGCCATTCCCCGATCCCTAGAAATTAGGACTATTAGTGTATTTCTTTTTGTTTTATAGCAACTCTTTTTTTTTTTGGAGGAAGTAATTAGGTTTGTTTGCTTGTTTGTTTGTTTATTTATTTTATTTATTTACTTTTATTTAATGGAAGTACTCGGGATCGAACCCATGACCTGGTGCATGCTAAGCATGCATGCTACCACTGAACTATACCCTCCCCTGTAGCAACTGTTAAAAAATAACTTTTTACTTAAAAAAGCTCTGTTTCACATTGCTTACCAACATTTACTCTTTCTCTTTCTCATTACATTAGAGAGAGAGAGATTATTTTAAAGTCCTTGTTTGCATTGGCTTTCTCATTTCTGAATCTGTTTTTAATAAGTGAATTTTACTCTAATTATTCTAGTCATATTTTCTTTTTCCTTTTTTGTCTAGGAGTTTTTCCTCCAACATTTTACTATGAAAACATTTAAACATATACCTACCACCTGGATTCTGCAGTTCACATTTTATTATATTATATTTATCTAATATCTATGCAGAGTAATTTTTAACTTAAATGCTAGACATTGTGAATATTACATTGTTGATGGCTGGATTTTGTTGTTTTCCTTCAGAGGATGTTTGAGGTAACTGGCAGTTAAGCTGCTGTTTTTAAGTTACTTGAGGTCTAGTTTGACCCTTTTGAGACTGGGGAGGCTTTGTCAGGTTGGGTTTGGAGTAGCCTTTGCCTGGGCTGGTTTATCCCTAGTACATGCTGCGCTTCCTGGGCTCCCAGCTGAAGGCTCTGCATATTCAGCTAACCTCTCCCCTCCTCCTAGTGGAGCCTGAACGTCCCCCCGCCCAGGTTGAGCTCCCTTGACCAGCCTTGCCAGCTTTCTTCCCGCCCAAGTGAAATTTAGTGTTTGGCAACAGACTAAAGGGCACCCCTATGAAGATTTTTGGAATTCTTTCTTTGTGTTGCTTTGTCCTTCCTGGTTCTCTGCTCTGCAAATTCCAGAAGGCTCAGCCTTAATGTCTGAAGAAAGCAGAAGGAGTTAACAGAAAATTATTATCTCCTACTTCAAAACTTTTGTCTGTAATTATGTAAGTAAACTACAGAAATTATTCAGTGGGGTTTGGCTCTCAGCGTGCAGTTCCTTTTTACTGAGAGGTTAGTGGAAATGCTTGGCCTGACATGGTTCCCCTTTGTTTTACACTGTTTTGTTCAAGTTCTGCTGCTGTTCCTCTGTGTCTCATTGTTCTTACATTGCTCTTATGCTCTCAATTTTTTTTACACTGAAGTATAGTCAGTTACAATGTGTCAGTTTCTAGTTAACAGCACAATGTCCCAGTCATGCATATACATACATATATTCGTTTTCATATTCTTATGCTCTCAATTCTGAGTGGCTCCTTATATTAGGGTTTCTCTTTCTTTTTTAAAAAATTTTACAATAAAAAATTAAAGAAAACATATATAAAAGTAGAGAGCATAGTAACTACTCCCACAATCTCATTACCCATCTTCAACATTTACCAATAGTTGAGGGCTCTTCCTCCTAATTGCAGAGTAATGCCAGACTTTACATCTGCAATTCCTCTAAGGCGGCAGTTGTTAACCTTGGCTGCATATTAGAATCACTTGGGGGAGCTTTTAGGAATCTCTATTCCTAGGCCACATTCAAGACCCATTAACTCTGAATCTCTGTTGGTGGGATTTTTAGTTTAGAAAGCTCCCAAGTGATTCCAGTGTGTAGCCAGAGTGGAGAACTGCTGCTCTAAGGTCATCTTATGATGGATCTCCATCAGCTGCACCCCCAGAGAGGTCTCACTGCCCTCCATTAGAGGATGGTGAGAGCTGTCAGCTGGTCCCTTATCATGGGGTGGCAGAGTCTGGCTGTGCTTGTGGGAGGCTGTAGCTCAGCTCTGCTCTGTAACCGAATCCCTTTTGTTTGGGTGTCACTGGATGCTGTCCTTTGTTGATGTGATGGCAGGGAGAAGGGCTTGTTCAGCTCTTTTTTGGTGGGAACTGTTACTCCCAAAGTAGGTTTGGGTTATGTTAGGCAGAACCCTAGGCACCTAGAGCATTCTTGATGAATGCAGTCAACCGCCTCTCCAGCAGCTTGGTGCTAGTGTTTTTTGGTCATTCTTTCATTTTACTTTGAGTCTTTGAGTTACTTTTGAGTAACTGTGTGAGGTAGATGTCCTTTTATAGATGAGAAACATGGATGCATAGCACTTCAAGGTCACATGCCCTGGCCCCAGGTTTCCCCCTTTTTACTCTAGTGTTCTCTTCCTCACATGGAGTGTCTTTTCTGGACAGGCTATGAGCATGCTGTGGATCCTGGGGGGAAGTGGAACACCACACAGTAATTATAGTACTCAGTGCAGGAATTTCATTGATGTAGCCATGAGTTCCCCTTACTCAGGGCTATCTCAGTGAAGCACTTGCACTATTGGCCATACAAAGTATGGTGGGATTTAGGGGAAAATGTCAAGTATGTTTAGAGAAAGAAGATCGCCTTATCCACATGAACAGGAGAGAGAAGCATGCTCATGGACTGCCTTGGGAGAGTCAATTCAGCCCCTTTGGAGGGAAGCTGGTAGTGTCTTTAAAATAAATGTGTAAATTCCATAATCCAGCAATTTCACTTGTGTATATCCACTCTAGAAAGACACTCACTAGTGCCTGGGATAGGAAATATAAACAAAGATGTTCATTATGTCATGGACTGTAATAGTGAAGAATTTGAAACAAGTTAAATGTTTATTATTGTGGAATTACTAAGAACTTAATGTTAAATAAATAACGGCATACAATTCCTGTGAAATACTATGCACAATTTATCAATAATAAGTAGGTTTCTGTGCCCTAATATAGAAAGATTTCTAAGATACAGTGTAAAGGAAAAAAAGGATGTTGTTGAAATGAAAGCGCAATATGAAATCATCTCCATAAAACAAAGAAGAAATAAAATCACATATATATGCAAAGGTGTAGAAAAATCTGGAAGGAATACACATCAAATGGGTAATAGTAGTTATTTCTGAAATAAAAAGAGAGGACTTATCTTGGGGGTAGGTGCTGAAAAGGTACTTAACTAAATGTTTACTATCACCTTAAAAATGAATGTCTCAGGTATCTAAATGACCATGAGTTACAGCTTCCTTGAAAAACGGATGAACACCCATTAAGGCTGGTCTTTTATTCGGTGCAGCCTGTAAGGGCAACAGCATTGCCTCTTGAGAAATGAAATCCTTCCGTGAACTCAGTGGAGTCTATCTCATCTTTCCCCTTCCCAGACCCGGCCTGTGTTTAACATGGTTCAAGGGCCATCAAGTCATACTTAAGAGGATCAGGAATGATTTGTAATTGTCTTGATTTTAGCAAAAAGTCAAGTGGGATTCAGGAGGCAGATGGCACTTGACTTTTCCAGAGTGCTGTTCACAGGGGCTCCCTGTGCTCTCAGAAGGACGGGTGGGGAGCCATGCCACATTAGGCACTTGCAGGGCAAGTTGTGCCACGAGGGAGCTGAGTAGCTCTTTGCAGCCTTGTGAAAACAAAAATTGGGCTGATGACAGGCCACCAGGAGAGCACCTTGCTCATTCTCGTGCCTTCAGGGCCATCACCCTTGTTCTTCCCTCCACCTAAAGTGCTCTCCCAGCTTCTTTCTGCTCAGCTACCCAACTTCCAAGTCTCTGCACAGTATACTAATTCGTTGATTTGAAAAGTATTTAAGTTTTTTAAAGAAAATTTCTTTTCCATTCATTTTCTTTCTTTTTTATTTTTTGGTGGGGGGAGGTAATTAGGTTTATTTATTTTTAGAGGAGGTACTGGGGGTTGAACTCAGGACCTCATGCATGCTAAGCAAGTGCTCTACCACTTGAGCTCTACCCTCCCCCTGTTTAAGCTTCTTGAGAGCAGAGAATCTTGTTTGTTTTGGTCGCTGGGGTATTGTAAATACTTGCCATAGTATCTGGTGCACAGTCAGGGCTCAGCAAACATTTGTTAAATGGATAAATGAAATATTTACCAGATGCCTACTGTGCATTTGGGCTGCGCAATGTGGACACAGTGGTGATCACTGAACCCTTGGGGCTCAGTACTGAGTGAGAGAGACAACCTGCTTCATCAAGGGGAGGCAAAGCATCCATGGCGGAAACTGAAGGATGAGTAGAGTCAGCTGTAAGACGAGCTGAGAAGGGAGTGCTTACTTAGCAGGAGGAAAAACAAGAGTAAGGGCCTTGAGGTCAGTATGAGAAATCCTAGAAACAGACGTAAACCCAGGGATGGGAGAAGGGGGACAGGTGGCAAGAGATGAAGGTGGAGACATGGGCAGTGATGGGTCATGCAGCCCTTGAATTTTGAGTTTCCATAATGGATAATAAAAGGCCTAGTACATGCCTGCCATGTAGCAGACCCAAGATGAGATTTATTATTGTGTTTAATTTTACCACTTTTAGAAATACTCCACTCTCACTTAATTTGTTTCAACCCACAGGGACATCTCCAGTTTTCAGCATCATTGTAGTCTCAATCACATCATGTTATTTATTTGTCTGCCCAGCGGATTTCTCTTTAGTAACCCTCTCACTCCACCACTCCATGTGATTTTGGTGGGCCTGTTGATCAGAGAGCTCCCTTTGCTCTTTTGGGGGTGGTTATAGCATTCAAAACTGACAGTCAGAGTGTCCCATAGTCCCATGCAGTGACTTGTATGGGGAGAAAGGACAGGTGACCTAAAGAGAGCAGATCAGAATTTGTCTAGGGGATCGATACAGCTGTGAGGGGAACGAGGTCCTTTCCTTTCTCTAGAATTACAGTACCACAGAGGAGCAGATCCCAGCCAGGATCTGCCAGTTTTTCTCTTTGCTTCTCCTTCTGTTTCTTGACTCTGCTTCCTCCTGTGAGAGGTTCATGCTTGGGAAGGTTTTGATTGAGGGGTAGCAGTGTCTTGGTGACAATTGTTTGCACTTATGGATCCAGTCAAACTTGAAGCATGAAGCATGAAGCATGAATTGGACCCACTGGATATATAGGAATACAATTCATTGCTCTAATTCATTTGTGTATGTTGGTCCTTCGTCTCTTAAGTGGAGAGTGGGCACCTAATAGACAAATTCCAAGCCTACCCCTGTTTTTAAAAATCAGTCACAGTGGCCAGTACACTGCTAAGCATACAGCAGGTGCTAAATAAGTGCCTGTTTTATGATTAACATAGAACCTAGGTCATTGAGGTTGGTAACAATAGGATAGATTATTTCACTCCATAATTAATCAGTGGATTGTGAGTAATTTAATATGTAGGCTCATATGTCAACTTCAGAGAGACCCCATGAGCTGAAAAATTGCTCCTTGGACAGAATAACTTGTTTGAAATACTCTTTTCTTCCCTACCTGCCAGGTAATAGGGTGAAAGTGAAGAAACCATAGGGACGTAATGGAACTTTTGAGGACAGCCAAGTGTGGGACCCCCATTTGGCATCATGCTATGTGTAGGGTATTTCATGGTTCCAATTCTTCCTGTCCTGGAAGATTTAGGTTTCAGTTCCTCTAATATATTGGAGAGAATGGGACTTGGGATGGGAGATTGATCACATTTCTGTTTGGTGACCTGCTCTGTGGCCTCCTGATCTGTGCAGTGGGATCTCCCCTTGCTCTGGCCTGGTTGTAGCTCTGTCAGTGTCACTGGCTTTGGTCTTCAGCCTTTTCTTTACTAGAAAATCCTGGGGAAGAGGGCTGATGTCTTTACTTATCAGCTACCTAGTTACTGCTGTTGATGATTTTCTTGTTTGGTTTTTGTGTTGTGCACACGAAATTAATTGTTAAAATAAATATAAGCAGGTGGTTTTCATATATTCTGGAAAGACATTGAATGCTGTTGTGTGGGAAGTGCAAGGGCAGTGGATTTTAAATCTCATCACTCTCACCAAGGTATCTTCTTATAGGTAAAAACCAGACCATCATTTCAAGTTGCTCTGAAGGGGTATGGAGCTGAAAGCCTGCAAGGTTGCCCAGGGAAACCTGCCAGCCACCCGGGGCTGGTAAGCTACACAGGGAATGGTGGGGAAGACTGTGTAGGTTCACAACTTCTCCTCCTCCTCCTCTTCTTCCCCATCTCCCCCCCCCACCCCCCGCCAAGGTACAGAGACAGAGTTGAGTTAGTCACACTCCTTGGTTCTCAGCACGCTCTCACCGTCGGTTTGAGCAAGGCCCCTCTCTCATGTTGTACATTTGTTTTCCTCGTATTCTCACCCCACTTCTGCACCCTTGTCTCTCCCTTTAACTAGGTACTCATCTTGTGTCTGATACACGTTCTGGAGAAGGCATATTTCCTTGTGAAATAGGTAAGAGTTCTTCTGGTGTGTGTTTTAATTTCATGACTGAGCTTCTCTACTCCAAGTGTGAGCCTTGGACCAGCAGTCTCACCTGGGGTTTATTAGAAACAGAATCTCAGGCCCTGCCCTACACCTGCTGAAACAGAGTCTGCATTTTAACAAGATACTAGCAATTCAAGTTGGAGAGGCTTCGATCTACCTCTCATTCTGTTTCTTCTGTTTTCTACTCAGTAATATAAACTCTTTCTGTATTGCTCTGTGTACCTCCAGTTTGTTGCTTCTAATTGCTTCATTTTTTGTGATATTCACCCACATTGTCTTCCTCTCCATTCTCCCAGTGATGATGGAAAACTTCTTTGGTTGCCATGACTATATTAAGTGACCCTACCCTTCTGGCCAGAGATATGGTCACTCAGCCTAGAGTTATCTCTCACCAGAGGAAGTGAAAACTTGGAAGCTGAGGAATGAGCATAAGTTGGAATAATAGAGCAAAGAAGAAGCCAGGAAGAGAGGAGCAGAGATGAGAGACAAACAGAAGTTCCTGGCTCCTTCCTTCTGGCTCCTTCCTGAGGCCTGGCTGCCAGGGGGTTGCTTGGTGTATGTACTCTCATGCCCTTAAAATGCATGCTTCCTTTTTGTTGATTTGAAAAATTTACCTTTTTGATTGTGATAAAATATACACAATGTAAAACTATTTTTAATCATTTTTAAGTGTATAATGCAGTGATATTACATTCACATGTTTGTACAACCATTACCATCACCATCTCCAGAACTTTTTCATAATCTCAAATTGAAATTTTGTACCTCTTCCCTTTTTATTTTGAGGTCAGCTTGAGTTGGTTTTCATTCCATGTAAACCTCAGACCATAAATAAAACACTAAGTATCAGGAGTCCTTGGTCTGTTACGAACTCATAATGTGACCTGAGACTATCCTGTGGGATAGAAATTACCAGTCTAAGGAACTGAGGAATGTGTTTTTGGATCAGGAGTTTTAAGGCTCATGGATGGGCTTCAGGTGGCCCAGGGAAATTATGAAACCAGAAAAAGCATTTGGTTTAATAGGTGCATATATTAAGGGAAAGTATCAATAGCTTTCATCAGCCTTTCAAAAGGCCTCAAGAGTAAAGAAAAGTTCCTAACTGATGGGTTTGATGATCTCTTCCTTTATGTGAAATTAGCCCTGGGGATATACTGCTACTTAAAACACAGTCCCTACCTTCAGTGAGTGCAGTTTTCAGAGGAGAAGGCTGTGGGTGGTGAGGTGGGAGCTGGGAACTGGGAAGTGAAGGCCACTGGGAAAATCTTCTGGCCAGAGGGGACCTCCTTTGGGCTCTGTCAGAAGACCAGTCCTATTTTCAGTAAAAGCCCCGAGAAATTGGAACAGATGGCTGAGTTGTGTTCAGGGGACTTTCTCCCAGGTGAGCAGTGGGGTCCATCTCCATCTGGTCCTCCCACATCTGGGCCCTCTCTGAAACTCTGAGAATTAAATGAGAAAATCCACCTACCACAGTCTCTCAGCTCCGACTTCCTCATTCATGCTTTCTGGGATTGCACCTCCAATAAAGCTTTAGGATGTAAACAGTCACAAGCTCTGCTTTCTAGGAAAACTGGAATAAGTTGTGTATGCTCTTCTTAGGTAACCTGTAAAATTCTGAAAAACATTAATAATAATAATAATATCACTTCTTCCTGGTGATAACACTGGTGAATATATTGGAGTGTTTGCGGTGGCTTCTCCTCCAGAGTTCCTTTTCTTCCCTCTCTTCTCTGTCTCTGTCCCTGTCATTTGAGCAAGTGATATAAGAGAATTGAGGTGGGAAGAAATGACTTGAAAAAGTGTGGCTGATTGAGAAAAAAATCCCTATTTTTCAGAATTTTACTTTATTGACTTTATTTTTTCTCCTACTTAATTTTGGTTTAATCCCTTTTTTCAACTTTCTTTTAAGATCATGCTTTGATACCATCTCTTCTGATGTAAACATATAAAACTGTAAATCTGACTGTAATCTCCACGTGAACTGTATCATACATATTTTAATATACAGTGTTTTCATTTTCATTTAGTTCATGATATTTTCTTATCTCCTGTGTGATTTCTTTTTTTTTTAAAATTATTTATTTATTTATTGTTGTACTATTTAGTTATTTTATTTTGGGGGGAAGGTAATTAGGTTTATTTATTTTTGGAAGAGGTACTGGGGATTGAACCTAGGACCTCGTGCATGCTAAGCATGCACTCTATCACTTGAGCTACACACCCCCCTCTGATTTCTTTTTTTGACCTTTTGTTTATGCAGAGGTTTGTTTAATTTTCAAATACATGAATTTCTTTAAAAAATATCATGATCATTGTTTTGCTATAAAGAAGGAGCTTTTATAATGAAGATGCTGAATAAAGGGACATAATTAAACAGCAAAATCAGAGAGATTAGATGCATAGAAGAACTCCAAGATTGCCAGCAGGGTTCTGCACTGGGGAAAATTCCCAGGAAGGAAGGCTGTGTAGTCCCCACTGGGTGAAGAAAGCACAGGATGTGGGCTGCAGGGACAGAAGAACGAAGACCATGGCACGATGGTGCTCAGGGCAGCACCTATTCTGGCAGAGGAGAAGCTGGCTAGAGGTAAACTGGCCAAGAAGACAAGCACTTGATGGAAAAGAAAAAGGAGAAATGAGAGAAGGGGAAAGAACGCAAATTGAGCTTATCGTGTTTACCAAACTACTCATCTATGATTAATTATACTTTGAATTTTTATAAGAGGTTGTTTGGCAATAGGGAAAAAGGAATTGCAAATAAATATGTATAATGTGTAAATACATTTAGAATAAGACACCTGTGAGTGTCTAAAGATGCCAGAGGTCTGAGAACACACAGCCCTCTATGAGGTGTGAGTGATAATAGCAACTCAGCCCAACCCTAGGCTAAATAGTTCCTCACTGGTATTGCTTGCTAATTATTTCTGGAGGTGACTCAGGATGGATGGCAATAAAAGTTTTGGGGAATGTATTTTTGATTGACCCCAGAATGATTTTACTGCAAAATTTAAATATGGTGAACATAATGTGGAGTTTATACTCCTCAGGAGAACTCTGTAGATGTTCATATCTACAATAGCAAGATAATTTATCTTGATCACAGAGTGTACTGAAGGAAGTAATTGTCATGTGCTGCTTATTATAGTGCTTCCAAATAAATTAAAAACTCCAAAGATAGAGAGGTTTTAAAACCAGCCACAGGGCATGCTCAATAACGTTGGTTTTGATAATCAATAGTAAATGATCCATGCATTAGAGATGCCTTCTTAGAATGAGCATGATGGTTTTTATTCCTTTCCTTTCCAGCTCATTAACAGTCAGCTTTTAAAAACACATCTGAACCTGGGTGGCACTTTCCCTAGAAGGGGCTGCATCTGTGAGTCTCAGCCCAGGTGCTGACTGCTGGGCTGGTGCAGGGCCCTCTTGCTGTCTTAGAAGCTCACAGTGGTGGCCCCTGTCTGTACCAGATCCAGTCCTCGGGTGCAAATGCACCCTTTGCACACAGGTTTTAAAAAATCTGAATTATTTGCCAATATTTAAAACTCAGGAGATTTTACAAGAGAAAACATACTTCTGGTTTCTTTTTAAAAATTGGAAAAACTGGAGACACTGGGTCTGATTCTCCCACAACAGAGTCAGCTAAGGCTGACAGTGACAGTCTCTCTCCTTGATGGAGATGAGTTCTTCACAGAGACTGTTCCCCATCCTGCCTGACCTACTCATGCTGTCTATCTTCCTGGCCTCTGCAGGCATTTGAACTTGGGGTGATTACTCCATCTCCCATCAGCTTTTATCCTTAACATCCCCACATTTATGGGATGAATTGTGTCACCTCCAAAATTCATATGTTGAAGTTCTAACCCCCTAGTATCTGAGGATGGGACTGTATTGGGAGATAAAGCTTTTAAAGAGATAATTAAGGTAAAATGAGGTCATATGGATGGGCCCTAATTCAGTGTGACTGATGTGAAGACCATGTGAAAACATAGAGAGAAGATGGCCACTGAAAGCCAAGGAGCGAGGCCTCAGAGGGAACCAATACTGATGACACCTTGATCTCAGACTTCCAGCCTCCAGAACTGTAAGAGAGTAAATTTCTGTGTTTTAAGCCACCCGTTCTGTGATTCTGTTACAGCAGCCCTAGCAAATAATTACACCTGCTCATCACTGTGCTCGGCAAACTGAAGGCTCCTCCTCGTGGCTTTTTCTGTTAAGAAGCAGAGGGCTGTGGGGAAGAGGCCGTCATCATCGTCGTCCTCATTATCCTCATCCTATGTCACCTCCTAACCTGTGTTTAGCCATTTGGTCTTTCCCAAGCTCTTTGCCATATATTTCATCAGAATAGCCGCTGGACAAGCCTGTGAGACTACTGGTATGTTCATGCCTATTTCTTTCTTTCTTTTTCTTTTTTTAACACCTTTTTTGTGGTACGGTTCCTGTACAGTAGACTACACAAATTTCAAGTCTGATGAATTTTGATAGGTGTGTACACCAATGAAACCACGACCTCAGTCGAGGTAGCTAACATTTCCATCACTCCCCAAGAGGTGCAATTTTTGAATTCCCAGTTTATCCCTCCCACCCTGTTTCCCCCTGGTAACTGTAAGTTTGTTTTCTATGTCTGTGAGACTGTTTCTGTTTTGTAGATAAGTTCATTTATGTCCTTTTTTTTTTTTTTTAAGATTCCACATATAAGTGATATCACATGGCATTTTTCTTTCTCTTTCTGACTTACTTCACTTAGAATGATGATCTCCAGGTCCATCCATGTTGCTGCAAATTCACGCCTATTTCTTTAGATGGGAAACCTGAGACCTAGGGAACTGACAGGGCCCAAGCCAGGATGCCTGCCTCTTGCAGTACAGCAACTTCTTGAAGCACTGCCTCCTCCCTTGCTTCTCCTATGTTTAAGAGGAGAGGTTTAGCACTTTCAGATGCCCCAACAGATTGCTCTGTGGTGAGGAGCCCCACAAACCTGGGACGTGGTCAGGAAATCTTCCCCTCTGACATGGATGCCTCTGGGAGACTGCATAATGGCTGAGTGTAGCCCTCTGAGGAGGTCGTGAGACACTTGCAAGTGAAAGGGTATTTGCCAACTCTGCAGCAGGAGGAGAGTGTGTTTCAGGAATGTGTCTGTGTCTGGAGGCTCTAAGTATTATTTGTAGATGACACCCCAGGTGGAAAGAAGTGGCCTGTAGTCCTGATCCTCAAATCCTCACACAGGCTGGACCCGCTGGAAGCGACGCTGCCAGCAGGGCCCCAGCCCTAGATGGACAACTGGTCAGAGCAGCCTGCTGTGTGCCCTTCTCCTCAGCCATACCTGGGTCCTGCAGGCTCTGCCCTTTCTTGGGGGACTCCATCTCATCAGTCCATGAGCATTGGAAGGAGATGGTGCAGAGAGCAGGGAAACATTGCAGTCATTTTGACTTATTATCATTCATGTGCTCGACAGTTCTCGGTCACCTCCTGGGCCCGCATCACCTCCTCTCAGCCTTACCTGGATCCAGCCATGGCTCAGGCCCATGCTTCTATGTGTGTCCACCTACTTCACATGGACAGTACCTCACTTCCAACTTGTGCTCTTCTTCTGAAGGCTTTGAGGGATGAGGGTTCTATTGTGAGGAGTGCCGGGAGGGTTCTGCAGCTGCCCAGTGATGCCCCTTAGTCACCATCACCCCTTAACTACTCCTCAGTTCCCATTTTCAGGGCTCCCTCTCTTTGGCTCCCCTCCAAATCTCTATCTCAGTAAAAGGTGATGGAATAAATGCAGAGGCATAATGCGGAAGTGAACTGAGGTGGCAGAAAGGTGGAAAGGGGAAAAAGGAAGGTACAAAAAGGGAGATAGAGGAGAAAAATCAAAGGGGAGAGACAGTGGGAATGAGAAAGAGAGAGAAAGAGAGGAAATAAGCAATAGAGAGAGAGAGAGAATATTAATGAATGAATGACAGGGAGATAGAACTGTCTTCCATTTATTTGGCTGCTGGTCTCCATAGTGATGGGATGCAGTGATAGGAGGTGGGTAGATGACTACCCTTGTTCTTCCTGAAGGGAAGCAGCTCAGGCCGCAGCAACTGGGACAGAGCCTGGCTTGGTGGACTTCTCTCCACTGGCCCCACCCTTTGGTTGGTTGCCCAAGTGGGATCAGCTTTGAGCGGACTGTCTCTAGCTACCCTGGGAGACACGACTGATGACCCTCCCTGATTAAGCCAAGGTTGCCTCTTCTGTCTTTCCAGAGCTCCTGGACAATGAGACAGGGAGGCTGGGTGGGGCCAGTGGCAGGGGGGCAGAGAGAACCCAGAAGAGAGCCAAAAGAGAGAAGTGAGTATGGGGGTCCAGTCCTCTCCCTCCATCATAATGTCCTCATGATCAGGGAAGGAGTCTGTCCTGCTTCTTTCAAGCAGCATTCACATGATTGAGTCCTGATCTTTCCCTACAATGTTAAAAGCCACGCCAGTGAAATTAAGACAGAAATCTAGTATTCATGAAGTACTGATTACCCACAAATAGGATATGGCATCAGAATTGCAAAGGGCTTTGATAAATATGCATGTTTATGAGCCCATACAGAAGTGAAATAAAGTCTAGTTGCTGAATAATTCCCCATGAAGATGTGAAACAGAGCCTGACACAGTCCATTCGTGACTGGGCGCGCGTTCGGTTGGGTTGTGATTCTTTAACATAAGTACACGTGGTGTGCAACATTCATGAAACGCCACAGCCACCCTGTCAACTCGGGAGAGGGAAGGGCTTTACTTTGAAACTTGGCAAACTCCCGAATTATTATTTAGCTTTTTGTAGTTCTAGTCTGAGCCACTTTTCGTAGGTGCTAATTAGGATATTCAGAGTGCCTGCTGAGGGCTGATTAGGTACATATTGGAATTCAAAGTTTTTCTCCCAAGCGGCAAATGAACTAGACATTGTTAAATAAAACATTGTGAGCTAGAAATCCGTTATCACTCGTACCTAGCTTGCATTTAGTTTTTCCTTCATATTCCAAATCCTTTGGAGGAAGTACCAAGAAAATGCATTTGAACAAATCTCCGCCCAAAATATTTTCCCCTTGTGAAACCAAATGCATTCTGCCACATTATTTTCCATTCATTAAAAATATATCTTGTATGACTGAAGGAGGATTTAATCCACAAACTCTAGATGAATTTCCTCTCCAGACATCTGTGTGTAATGTTTCTTAAACCAGTGATCTCATCTGCTGTTAAAGATTCCCAGCTCCCAATCTGAGACCAGCAAACAAATCTGAAATCTAGAGATGCTGAGATTCTCTCACTTTTGTTGCAAAGGAACATGGGGAATTTGCAGAGAATGAGGGAGAGGAGGACTCAGCTCTCAGGGGGACACAGAGCAGTCTCTGGGTGCTCCAACCCTCTCCCTGCTCTCCGCCTCCTCACTGGGCTTTCTTTCTCCAGCAGTTTTCTCCTTTCAGGTCACCCGACACAGAACTACTAGATGACTTTTTTTTTTTTTTTTTTTTTTATATAAGTGGAGCTTTTGTCACGTCCCATTCAGGAGTAAAGTCCTTCTCTTTAAGATCCTTGTCCTCCTCTCTATGGCATCTGGCCAAACTTCTGCTTCCTGTGTAGATACAGACCTGGAACCTTCTCCCTCTGTGGCTTTGCTTGGATCCTCCACTGCCCAGAAGTGGAGGGTCATCACCTCTGTGCAGTCCCAGACCCCCAACCCTCCATGGATCTGCCCTGGCTCCTTGCTGTGGAACCCAATTCGCCTCTTCACTGGCAGTGTCCTTCAGTCAGAGGCCACCAGGAACACACCCATAGTTGACAAGCTGGGTTTCTTACTTGAATCAGTAAGGGAGAACGCCCACCGTGGGGAATGCCTGGGGCGGGGACGGCGCAGGGTGTCATAGTAACAGCACATTAGAAAAAACTGTATTAGAGTCTGGCAATTTGGAGGGGAATATAGAAAATGGATGTTCTGGACTGAGTGCTGTCAGAAAACAGGAACAATTTTAGGACTGAGTATCTTCATAACTCATTGATGGGCAGTGTGGATTAGAGCTCCGACAAAGCTGTGACTGGTAAAGAAGTAGCAGTCACTTATCCTAGCCAAGAGAGGGGGACATCGGGTGTCGTGAGGGTTGCACAAGTGACCTTGTTTTTGTCTAATTTGAGCATCTCGGAATGATCTTGTCTGATGCTGGTGTTCTTTGAGATTGTTTCCACCCAGCAGGAGATCAGCATGGTCTAGTGGTGACTGTCAGGCCACTTCCCAGATGCCAGGGTCTGTTTTGTCTTCTCATTTTCCCCAGAACACCCAGTCAACACTGTCTTCTGGCACCCTCCACCTCATGTTTTATGCAAAAGTCCTCTGTGCCATGGCTTTTTTCTTCACCTGATTCTGTGAGCGCCCAAAACCAAGGGCACCTGATCCACGTCTGTCCCTCACAGCCGAGCTGAGGCCTTTCCTCTGCAAAAGCAGATGCAATTGTGCGGGAGGTCAGCGCATGAGTGGGAAACCTTAAGGTGGGTTCTGTGGGGTGAGGACCGGCACAGTCGACCAGATTGCCCCTCTCCACCCTGACGTGGATGGTGGAGGGGTGGATATTCTCTGTTTGCCCCAGCTGACCCACTTGCTGCCCTTCGCTTTGCTGGGGTCCCAGGAAGCTAACTTGTAAGGACTTCATCAATAGGCTGTCCGGCCCTCTGGCTTTTGGTTGGTTTTGGCCAATGGGAAGCAGCTTTAGGAGACTGGAGGGAGGAAGGTGAAGGGGTTGGGGAATTTCTTGCCGAGGTTTCCTCCGAGCCTGGCGACAGGTGGCGTGTTCTGTCCGGTGGGGCGGCCCCCCCAGCTGCTCTCTCTCTAGGTTATAGTGAACATACCCACTCCTGGCCCGTGCCTTAACCCCACACACAGCCTGCAAATGTCCCTTTGTTAAATTCTCCTTGGAAACTCCATTGGAGTACTGTCTGTTTCTGATCAGTATCAGTATGGACTGATACACTTAGATCTTCAAGTTAGCTCATCAGGGAGAAGCCAGGGGCCCCGGTCGCACAGCCAGGAAGCCATGAACCTGGGACTAGAGCCTCAGCCTCATGATTCCTAGTGTCATGAACCTTTCCTGGACTCTGATTCAGAGTGGGGCTAGTTTATCTAGCAGTCAGCTCGTGTTTCTCCTTGTAGTCTAGATTGGTGTTTTTCAAACTGTGGAGTTGTGAAATTGATTTAAAGGGTCATGACTCAGCATTAAGAGAAAACAGGATGGAAACTATTAGACTGCATCCCATGTAGTAAACGTAAGTATTGTTTTATGAAACTTTGGCTTTAGTTGTGAGTGTGTGTGTATGTGTTTGTGTGGTATTTGTATAGAGTTGCAATGTAAAGTGTATTTATTACTGGGGGCCACAGCCTAAGAGTTAGAAAGCCATTGTTCTAAAGACAGCAGCAAAGCCTTCTCAAGACCTAAGCTGGTGATGCAGCTCCAGCCTCTGCAAGTGTAGACCCGCTCTTGTAACTCCATGTTCACTGTGACCCTCTGAAGGTGAGTATATCCTGCAGGTTCTAGGAATGCTTGGGACCAGAGAACACACTTAGTCCAAAATGCATGCTGTGACCTTGCTGTTCAGAGGGCTGCAGTTTGGGAAACAGTGCTTCTGGGAGAGATGGATTGAGGAGGAAAACCAGGTCCTGCCCTTTGGGTGACCCTGTGCTGATGGAGGCAACCCAGGGAGGCAGCAGGCTGGGGAGGAGGGCAGGAGCAGAAGGAGGGGCAGTGATGGCCCGTGGGTACCATGTCCATGCACTGCAGGAGGCCCCGGGGCTGCCTTACAGAATCTTGGAATCCCACACACGAAACCAGGCTTTCATTCATCCTTGTGTCCTCAGTACAAGTGTAATGCATTGGCACTCAACACATATTTATGTGTTGAGTGAACAAATGAATCTAGAACACTGTTGTGACCCTCTAAGGAGGCAGCATGTTGTGATGGAAAGAGCATGGGCTTTAAAGCTGCACCTACTTACCAGTTTGCTGCGTTGGGATGTTATTTAACCTCTGTGAACTACAGTTCCTTCACAGGCAAAATGCAGGCAGTGGTATTTTCCTTAGCGTTGTTGTGAAAGGGCCAAGCAGAGTGCCTGACACATGACTGATGCCTTGGCAATATTACTTTCCTTCTCTCCCTTAAAGTCCTTCTCTTACTTAAACTCTTTCTATAGTTTTATCACTTGTTGATTGTCTATTATCTGTTTGCATACTTCCGTGGACAAGAAGATCACTACCTTATGTTATCAACTCCTTCTAGTTTGGGGAGATAAAACTGTCTCCTTGTGGTCCACATTCATTGTTCCTGGTTTTATTTATCTAGGCTTCTTACTGCTCCTTAAGGAGCCTACATATTAGGAAAAGGAGGAGAAGAGTTAAGAGCAGAGAGTGAGTTTTTTCCCTACCCTGCCTCCCCCTCAGACCAAACTGGACTGTTGGTATCTGCAGCATCATTTCCTGCATATCTTTCCATCTCCCTCTCCATTCCTTGGTGGTAACAGGCCGCAGAGAGCCGGCACCATTTTAGAGCAGACTTCTCATTAGAAATGTGCAAGTGTTACACTTTCCACTGATGGTCGTACTGAGAAATTACACTTTCCGTTGATGGTCGTACTGAGAAATGTATCTTTCTGAGAATGTGGGACTTACTTGAGGACAATAGTTAACAGTGACAATCTTTATGCCCACCTTTTTTTTGGAGGAAGCAGAAAAAAATTAAATGTTCAGGGAGCATTAAGGGGGCTTCAGGCCAGTAAAGGAATTTGAGTCATGGTAGTGTGTGGGTTCGTCACCAGTTGTGGGTTCTGGCCATCAGAAGTCCCACTGAGACGGAATGAATTACTCAAGACTCTGTGGAAAAGTCAAGATAGCGAGAGGGAGATGGGAACCAACTCCACGAGCCTCTCAAATCTCTCATATTTATTGAGTACAGTCAAAGGAGGAATGCAGGAATTTAGGGGAGGACAGGGTGGGATCACAATGAGTACAAAGGCTTTGTTTATTGTTGGTGTTTGGCTCAAGGTCAGAAGACCGTTTTTGGTGAATCATGTTCGTGTTGAGCCTTTCAGCTTATCAGGGCGGAACTATGAGTATCAGCTGCTTAACAGCTTGGACTCAGGCGGCTGTGCCTGTCTTAGGTTGCCCCCGTCAGGGGATCTTACCTGTCATTGGCTAACTAGCCTTCTCACCTCTGAGTCTGCAGCTTTTTATAAGCTGTTTACCATTCCAGCCCAAGGCTGTTTTGGGGATAGACGACTAACAGCAGGCATGCCCAGCGTTTATAGCCTGGGGCCTGGGTTGTCGCTTTGCAAGGAGCAGAGTGCTATCTAAAACCTCAACTATGCAAGCAAGGCAGTTACTAAGCACATTTGCTCTTCTTGAAGGAGACAAGCGGCTGGGGTCTGTTACAATTTGTTAACCCAATCATGGGCTCCCACAGTAGTGCACAATGCTCATGAGAATGAATGAAGGGACACAGAGGAGGGAAGAGTCTGTAGGCAAGACAAGTAAGCAGAGTGCCCTGCTGTCCCTGGGCTCACCCTAGTGATTCTCAGGACTCAGGGTCGAGACTGAGCCTGGACCCTCCCACAGTGGGGTCAGAGTCAGGCATGGAGCCCAAGGCAGGGCAGCTTTGCCTGCTAACTCCACGGAAACTTTGCGGTTGTAGTCCTGGCTCAGGGACCTGGGGGCCTCAGGGCCTCTCTGGAAAAGACAAAGGTGTGTCCAGTTCTAAAATTCCATCTCAGCTCATGAAGCAAGATAAGGCTCCTTTGAGCACCTCTGTGCTCCCATACCCCTTGTGCAAACCTCTGCTACTCGATTGGCAGTTAAGGCCCGAACTCTGGTTCTGTGTGATCTTATTCTGTGCCTGGTGGGCAGTGACAGCTGAAAAATGTTCGTTGAAGGACTGACTCTATGAACAAATGAGTGAGTGGAAGGAATCAGGTCTGCGAGCCCCAGGTGGTGCTGGGAGTCTGAGTCTTGGTGGATTCTGTGGTCCACACAGTGGCCATGCAGTGTGGTGTGGTTCCCTAAAAAGCTGACTGGTTTTAGCTCAGCCCCTCTCAGAACAAATGGGTGGAGTTCCCAGGTGGCAGGTTGTATGAAAGGCTGAGGGAGCTCCCTTGATGTCTCCCTTTCAACCAGAGAGATCATCTGTGTCATGAAATGGCCCTTGGAAAGCTCTCTGTGAAAATCCTTGGTCTGTATGGGATAAAACAAGAGTTGAGGACTTGATCAAGGGCAGTGGTGACTCCTTCCAGTTAACCCTGGTGGAACCCCTCCTGTGTATGGGTGGGTGGATCAGGTGGTGGTCAGCCACACCCAAGCTTGTGAGTTTTCTTCCAGCCCCTCCTGAACTGTTCTCTAACCACACTCTGTAATCTGGGCTCTCCCGTGGGCTGTGAGCCTCTTGCTGGCTGGGGCCATTTCTAAACCCCTGCAGACCCAGCATGCTTCTCACAAGGCTGGCTTCTTCTCAGTGTTTGCCAGGTGAATGATGCTTTTAAAGGTGAGCAGTTTTCCATCATTTTTGCCTTCTTAGAAAGGCTGGAGCTGGAAATCTTGAGGTCTTTTCCTGCGTTTGATTTCCAGGGGCAAGAAGAGAAAAGAACATGCAGTAGTATCCACTGACAGCAAACCAAAGGTCATTATGGTTGTGCTGACGGCAGGCTGTTTTTCGCTTGCCCAAATGACCACTCCCATCATGCCATGCCCATGTTAGATTGTTCAGAGAAACAGATGACACATGTTTTAATACTAAATAAGCTGAAACTGTGCCAGGCTGGAGGCAGAAGGTGTTTGTTTCTTTTTAAGTGAAGCATGGTACTTTGAAATGACTCATTGTAGTGGAGAAAGAGGCATGGAGGGGAAGGCAGCTTGGCTGTAACAGGAGATATGAATTAACTATTTCCCAGACATGAATGACATCTGACCCCTCAGTTACCTGAAGGGAGACTCAGTAAGTCTGGACAGAGAAGTCTTGGTTTCCAGGTAATATTAGTTTTTCTCCCGAGCCTCTGATGTCTCCATCAAATGTAGCTGTTTAGTAAACTTTTATTTTAGCACCAGCAATATGGCAACATTGAGCTGGCCACATTGCTCAGTGCTGCACCCTTCTTTGGCTTCCCATAGCTCTCATGGATTTGCTGTTTGTCCTAACTCATTTGACAGGCCATGTGTCCCTCCCTCTGCCCATTCTCCAGGCCCGCCTCAGGCTCCTCACCCCATTACTCACCAAACTCCTGCCAAGGCCTTTCCTGTAGCTTCACTGATATTCCTTCTCAGAAAGTAACACTGTGCTTCTCAGCCCCACCTGGGCATTAGAATCACTGGAAGAGCTTAAAAAACTCCGAACACCCAAGTTGCATCCCAGGCCAATGAAATCAGACTCTACATGGATAGGACCCAGACACCTTTTTGAAAGCTCTCTGGTGATCCCAGTGTTCAGCTAAGGCTAAGAACCATCCTCTGGACATCATGGTAGAGGTGGTCCACACTTCCTCAAGTGACCTCTTCGAACTGTCCAGGTGGAGTGCAGAGGGGCCAAAGATCATCAGAAGTCACCACGACCTGACCCTGCGGGATTGCTGTGGGAGGACCTCACCTCATCCTACTGTCCTGTCTCTGCCCTGATTCTGGAAGGTCCCTGTATGGTGCTCTCTTTGTTTATCAGAGAAAGAAACAGCCCATGGATCAGGCATCTCAGGCAGCTGAGGCTTCATACGTAGGAATGAGGTAAAATGTCTTGTTTAATGTCATCAAGACAGCAGGAGAAGTAGAGGCCAGCACTGAGGCTTTAGGATTTTCTGGTGGGAGTGCGGCAGAGCAGGGAGCAGTATTGGGAACCTGAATTCATTTGGAAATGCTATCACAGGCAGAACATGCACCTCTAATTTCGTTTCAGACTCATTCAAGCATTTACTCCCTTTTTATGAAAACCCCACTTCTCATTAACATTACCAGTTTAAAATTACTATCTTCTGTTGAGCACATCCAAGAAATGACCTTTCTTCATTCTAAATGCTATAAAAATTAAGCTTTCCTAGGCTGTGGGCTGCACTCTTGGGACAGAATTTCTTCTCTCTCTTTTTTAACACACTGGATATTGCTTTCAAAGTTCTCTAATTGCCTAAATTAATAATGGATTTTTCCCCCCTTTGGCTTCTGTAAGAGACAAGTGAATTTGAATCTCTCTATAGAATTGAATCTCCAGCTATCTCATTCTGATTACTTTTTGGATTCATTATAGAATTTGAAATGATCTGCAAGGTCACCTCTTTCTACCCACTCCACACTCCCTTAACTCTACCCCTTCCTTCTGGTCTTCACCTCAAACAGCTTGGTTGGCAAAAGGAAACAGGAGGAAAGCCCTGGACTTTTCTATCCCAGATTGGCCACAAACCCCAAAGGCCAGACAGTGTTCATTCGTTGGACGTTTGGTTTTATTATAGGAGGAAGCAATACTCTTTAGGGAAGTTACAAACAGGCAAACAAATATGAGCACTTTATATTTATTGTTAAATGAACAAAGTTTTACCATACTTTTAAAGATATACTTTTCAAAAATACCTGGTTCTTTTTTAAAATGTGCATGTCATGACTAGTGGGACCTTAGCAAGAAAACACAGAAATGTTTTAACAAAACAGAGATGCAGAATATACAACAGCAACAAAACTCTGTCTTCAGTCTCCTCAGGAAAAGGCCTGGTAGTAAGGCTGACAACATTTTTAGATGTGTGAGATGTTCATGTGAAAGGAAATGGAGTCTAGTTATTGACTTTGAGATTTATAGCCATTTACTTAATTCAGAGGTTGAGTCTTTGCTAAAATGGGCAGTTAGGCTGATGAAAGAAATTGACTTGTGCTACTTAGTGAGCAATTTCATCTTTTTAATATAGAAATAACTGGTGCTATGGACAGCCTTTTTGTTCTTTAAGAACCCCATAACTAAGAAAGCTTTTGAATGATCATTATACAATGAATGCCCTGAGGCTTTGAAAAATATTTATTTTTTAAATGATCATAAGCTTACAATAATTCACCAATGCACAGAAGAAAAAAGCAATTAAATGTGAGGCTGTATGCTCTGGCAAATTTTCCCTGCTGAAAATAATTAGACAGATATTTTTTCCTTTTTTTAAGTAGTAAAGCCCAAAGAGATTTAATGATCTTATTGCTTATAGATATGGGGCTTAAATATATTTCTTATCTTAAATTTGATGTTAGAGTAACAAGATTATAGCAAATGACATAATGTGATTGGGAGAAGTATAGTTTCATTAACGTATAACATACCAAATTAAGTATCATATAAATTCTCAAAATCAGCACTAGGTTCTGAATTTAAATTTTGCGCTGTGAGAAGGGATATTTGGAGTAAGTTACACAGGTGGAGGTATTTCCTATGTGCTCTGCACATTTCCCATATTCCTTGCTTTTGGGGGGTCCCACCGTATGATTAGTTCTGACCAATGGGCTGTAAGCAGAAATACCAAAGCATTGAAGAACTGACCCACAGTCCCCAGTTCTCTACTTTCCTTTTTCGGTGACCTGGAAGTCAACTTTTGAAATGGTACCACAGGTGTGAAGGCGCTGGCTCATTGAGTCACTGCCCAGAGGACAGCTATGCCGCAGAACTGTCTGGTCAGTATCATAATTTACATTAGCAAGAAATCAACTTTTCCCACTACGGTGGAATAGCCTAGGCTCTCCTGACTGGTAATCCCATCAGATTTGTCGAGAGGCGCTGATGGAGTTCAAAGTCCTCTTTGCACAGAGCTTTGTAGTTTTCTGCCTTAAAGAAAGACTTGCTCTTACTGAAAGATCACCAAACCTGCACAGTCAGGCAAAATACCCACTTAATGACTCCTGCAGAGAGGCCAGATAGCTAATTCAAGGAGAATCAGTGCACCCTGTGCTGCTTTCAATGGCAGACTTTCACGCTCCCACCTGCCTTGAGGAGGTAGTCTGTTCACTTTGCTGAGGGTCCCTCTGAAGCCCCATGGTGAGCATCACTTTGGCACCAAGACCACCCTTTAAGACTTGAAGGAAGAGGTCCTGGTCTCTTGGTCGTTGCCCCCATGACACTGCTATACGACTATCACAATTTCAGAGGCATGATGAGGTTCCAGGCACTGGGATGGCCCACTAACTTGGAGAGGCCATATGCACATTCTAACCAGAGGCCTTTTTACCACATTCATTCCCAGAATCAACTCTTTTTTTCATGTCTAAACAATTTTGTTTAATACCTCCCCTCCCCCTAGTGAGGAACAGAGAGGCTGGTTGACTTCCCCCTGGGGAGCAGAACATAATATATCTGCCTTCTCTTTGAATTTAAACAGCTTTGATACAACTCTTATGTGACTATATGTCCTTGTCCACCTTCTTCCTATTGAGAGATTTTTAAGGGGGTCTGACTTCAGCCATTAGTAACAATGAGAAAAATTAAAGTTTAGATTTCATAAGTTATTTAAAAATATAACCAGGCTTACCTTATAATTTAATAATCAGCAATGCAGATATAGAGCTTTCTAGAACTGAATGATTCCCTTTGGAAGTAAACCAAAGTGAAAACTACAAGTTACATTTGTTTAAATTTTTCTGCCATGTTATTAATGGCCAGACTTACTTATTTATTAATTTTTTTGCTATATATGAATTGGCTTTTATTATTAATCATAATTACTTGCTGCACAATTTATTGAGGACCTACTAAGCACTGTGACTACAATGACTTTTAAATTGTAATAATAACTACATTCATAATTTTCTTTTTTTTTTTAACATTTTTTGAATTGAGTTATAGTCATTTTACAAAGTTGTGTCAAATTCCAGTGTAGAGTACAATTTTTCAGTTATACATGAACGTACATATAGTCGTCACAATGGCCGAACTTGTAACCATTCAATAAACAAAGTATGATGGTGAAGCATGTAAAACCCTGGGCTCACATCTAGTCTCCTCCATTTACTGTGTGATCTTGGCCACATCACGTCACCTCTTTGCATCTTCACCCTCTAACTGTAAAAGGCTGCTAATAAGACAGCCTTCCTCAGAGAGTTGTCAGTTAATCATCATCTTTATTAACATACTCAGAACTGTGCCTTGAATGTGGAAGCATCAGCAGCTGCTCTTATCATTATTATTATGTTGGAAAGATAGAAAAAAAGAGGCTAGGATGGTTTATGGTAAGCTGTTATGAGAAAACTAAGGAAGTAAAATGTCCCCATGGCCATTCTTCTTTCATTTTTCCTTCCTACTCTAATTGTGATATGGAAGGCAAAAGTGTGCAGAAGCTCCCCTGCTCTGCTTGTGTATGTGTGTTGTATATGTGCCCCTGTGTGAGTGCATGTACACACAGAAGGGTGCTCTGTAGGGCCTGGCAGTGGCAGGGGAGGTGCCATCTTTTCCCATAGGTCTGAAGGCTGCTGCTGGTGTAATGAGCAGTGATTGGTTATCGATGCAGTAGCTCCTGGGCTGAAATGGTTGAGGGGCCCAGATAAAATCGGTTATCTCCCTCGTATGTTGATAAGGTGATTGGGGGTAGATAGTGAATAGCAGGCTTGTCAGGAATTATAACAAGGGGGAAAGGCCTCCTGCTAGTGCCAGACAGTGTGAGAGTCTGCGAACAGGAATGGGGATCCCTCCTTGTCAGCTGCATATGCCTTGTCACTCTGGGGAGGCAGCTAAACTGAGATCTACATTCGAAAAGACGTTTCTCAAATCTCGTTTCTAGTCCTTTTGGGGCGTAGGAGATGTGGACTGATTGTTTCAGTGTTGGGGGGACCCTGCCTGGACCTGTGTTGCGAGCAGGGCAAGGAGAGGGTATTTCTCTAGAGCCCTCGCCCTGTATTGCAGTGTTGGAATGCAATTTGCAGAGCCTGGAGGAAAAGTGCAGTGTAACCTCGGTACCCTTGGAATGACAGGAAGTGGTAGAAATCAGGTTGGAGAATCTTGTTTGCTATATGGGGGCAGGAGTGGGACAGGCGTGCCTTTTCTTGTGTGCTAAACTTGACAGGCATAAATGATGTGGTGTGGATGAATGTACAGCTTAGCATCTGCCATCTGGGAGGGAAACACAGTCAGGCATCTTATTAACCACGTGGGGATTAGCCAAGTGGTAGGATAAACTAGGCATGACATTTTCCAATGCTGCTCGTACTGTTGGGGAGAACGTTTTCAGTTGTACAGAGCTGCTGCCGTCAGAAGCTTCAGATGTAGCTGTTGGAAAATTAACTAACCCAATACAGGGTCTATTTACATATTTGAAAGAGACTGGATAATAAACTCTCACATTTGTGTAGGGTGCTACATTTTTGCTAGGGCTTTCCCTTTTAGTTCCTTACATGATTCTTACACAAACTTTTGGGGCCTCCAAGCAGATGTTGCTGCCCAGTTCTCTGGATGTGAAGAGAGTTTTGTGTGGAGTACTGGATTTGCAATTGAACTGTGCAACCACACAGTCGAGTGTGTCACTTACTGCTCTGTGCATCAGTTTCATGTCCGTAAAGGTCAGGGGTTGGACTATTGACATTCCCAGGCCAGGATAATTCTTTGTTGAGGTACCAGCCTGTGCAATGTAAGATATTTAACAGCGTCCCTGGCCTCTACTCACTAGATGCCAGTAGCATCCCCTCCCCCAGTAATGACAAGAAAAATGTCTCCAGACATTTCCAACTGCCCCCTGGGGAGTAACCTCTGTTATAGACAATGCCATATGAATGCACTAGGTGATCTGGATTTTAATTTTTCTACATATCTGCCACTGGGAGTTACCGGGGACAGGCAATTTGCTATGTCAAAGATTCCAAGCAACCAATTTTACTGAGCATTTTTATAATGATAGCTGACATCGAGTACCTATCATGTCCTTGGCACTTGCTGGGTATGTCTTATACAGATGTAGGCATTCTTTTTTTTTTTTTTTTTAATCTCAATTTTAACCTTTCTTAATCTCCATTTTAAAGGTAAGGAACCAAAGGCTCAGAGAGGATGTGCAGTTTTATTGATGTAAACTGGGATTCAAACATGGATCTGTCTGATACTGTAAACTCTCACTCATTTTCATGTTGGCATGGTTAAAGGTGTGGCAGGAGCCTGGCTGCCTGGGTTCAAATCCTGGCAGATCAGCTCTGTGAGCTTAGGTGGGCTATTTAGCTTCCCACCAAGCCTACGAAGTCACTATTACTATTAGCTTGATTTTACTTATGAGGAAATTGAAGCTTTGAGAGGTTAAGTGACTTAGTATTTGTAAAATGTAAATGTGTACAAAATGTGAAACTGTGACTGGCACATAGTAAGTGCTATGTCAGTGTTTATTAAAAAATAAACAAAGGACCTCTCTATCTCTAATTTTGCTAATACCTGGTCGAGTCACAAAGGAAATGAAAGGCCTGATTTCTAGGCTACTTGGAGTAGCCAGAGTGGTTGGCAGGAGTTGGGCCTGGTGCACATGGTCCTGCAGTGGATAGATGGGTGCTTCCCCCGGATCCCTCCCGGTGAGACCACTCTTCAGCATCTGAACTTTTCCACGTCTAATGGCCACACCTGTGTCTCTCTGTGGTGACCCACCGTTGGGCTTTGCTCACAGGTGTGCGGTGCTGGGAGTGAGATTCTTGGGGGTTCTTGTCCCCCAGCCTGGCCTATAGCATTGTCTCTTGTGTTGGACGTGGAAGTTCAGATGCTTTCATTGCCAGTCAGGATATACTCTAAGATGTACGTCATACTTCAGAGTTAGGCCACAGAATCGGGCTGAGAAATCAGGCTCATTCTTGGTTTCTCCCCAGTCTCTGTCCTTCTTCCGCAGCTCCCTTCCTGGTTCTCCTGAGAGCACTTCCCACAAATTCATGGCACAGAAGTCTTGCTTTTGGGGAGCCCAACCTCAGGCAGGATCCAGGGTCAAAGGGCGGCCATGAACAGAGAGGCTGCTTTTCTACTCTCTCTGGTTCACATGCATCGTTAGTTTATTGTAGCTACTCTCTAGGCTGATGTTTGATAAGCAGGATTCAGTCTGAAGATGAGAGAGCTATAAACTGTGAAGTGTGGCTCCTGGGTGCTTGGGTGTCTGGAGGGAGGCCATTCTGGACCAGGAGATCAGAGGGGCTGGGGCTGGGTGGGGCTTGGCACCAGATGGAAGCCACAGAAATGACCTCCTCCCTGCTGAGCCAAGGGGCCTCTGGGACTGGTGATCTGATGATGCAGAAATTCAAAATGTGTGCATCTGATTTTCATCCTTTTTTTCAGGGGCATTAATTATGTTTGTTTACTTTATTTATAATGGAGGTACTGGGGATTGAACCCAGGACCTCATGCATGCTAAGCATGTGCTCTACCACGGAGCTCTACCCTCCCCGCCTTGATTTTAGTCCTCTCTTGGCATTTGCGTAAAACCAACTGAGCCCGAAGTAAAATTTTACAGTGCTCTCTCAGAGAGAAGTGGCCGTGGGGGCCGGGCTCTCTGCTGCCACTCTGACAGTCACCCCCAGTGCATCTGCTCTTTGTCAGACTCAAGCCCTCCGATGAGGTGGGGGAGCATCTTGAGGGCGAGCTGAAGGCTGTGCTGAGTTTTTGCCAGGACTGAGAGACCTGGTCTCCTGACTCTGAAACAACAGCTGTTATCGCCACACTTCTGTTTCTATTTATTTATTTATTTATTTAAACTCCTACCTTAGACTTCCTTAAGCTATGGCACCAAAGTTGGTAAATTCATTGTTCTCTTTTCTTTCACTCTCAAATCATCTACTGTGTGCCAGGCCCTGGGTAACGTGGAGAGAGCTATGTAAGGGGGACGCCCCAGGGACTTCCCTGTGAATGTGGTCGTGAGTACCCAGGGAGGTGGGGAGTCACAGGGGGCCTTCTGCAAAATGCTGTGAAGCCAGGATTTTGACCAGTGGTACTGATGAAATGGTAGTGGCTCATGAAGCATCCCCACTTGAACTTGGCTTGGTAGGGGTCACAGATCTTTTGGAACATTTTGAATTTACTGCCTGGCTTTTATAAGTTGGGAGTTTTCACATTGCATCCAGATTTCCAGTGTGTCTTGGAAAAAAAATGGTAATACTAGGCCTGTATTCCACTCTGTATTCTACTCTGGGTCTAAATAGAAGTTGCTTCCTTTAGGTCAGAGCACATGCATGCCAGTTTGCCCCAGTCCTCACCACTCTCTGTGGCCTTATGCCTGTTCTGTGTCACCCGTTCTGTCTTGCCTGGAGGCTGTAGGCACTGCAGCATCAGGACCAAGAGACATGCTTGGCAATTTGTGTATTTGAGTCCCTGCCTTTCTGCTGCCCTGCCATGTGGCCTTGGGCCAGTTGCTTTATCTTTCTGTGCTATAGGGTTCTCATCTATAAAAGGAGGCTAAAATAGAGCCCACTACAGGTTGTTGAGGGAAGAGAGGAGTTATTATTTACAAACAACTTAGAACTGAGCCTGGCACACTGTCCACACTCAGCATGTGCTCTCCCTCATCCCTCACCCACCCAGGGTCAGACTGTGGCTGCTACTTGGCAGCCACTCTGCACCGTGGTCTCCTTGGGACTTTGGTAGGATCTGGTAGTAATGACTAAGCTTGTTTGAGCTACCTCCTGGGCCTCTGGGAAAAAAAGATAACCTCTCTGAGTCCAGATCCCTTTTTGGGAACTGAGGGGTAGCATATGGATTCATGTCTGGATGCCAAAGGGGACCCGAAAGCATGTAGACTTTCCCCCAAAGGGGACTTGCCATGTAGAAGCTCAGGAAATACCTATAGTGAAGAACCAGGTTAAAAAAAATAGTTTCTGACTTGCTCTCAGAAGGATCAAATAAAAAGCTGCTTCTAGAAGTGGGCAAATCCATCTCCTTACAAAGCTGTCATCTCTCTTGGTTCTGGAAGGAAGATGGAAGATAAGAAAAGGCAGAGAAGACTGACAGTTTGTTTGTTGCTATTCTGGCGGCGTCCCCTCCTTGGGCAGTCACATCCATTTCATTCCACCCTAGTCAGTCTATTTTCACCAGGCAGTGATGCAAAAATGTCTGCATACTCCAATTTTATTGTAGTCAGGCAGCATTTACGGATTTGACTTTCAACTGACCATGGCAGGAATTCTGAAAGCAATTATAACCGACACCTGCTCTATCTGTGCTTTGGGCAGCCAATGACTGATTCCAGGCCTCACACACACGAGTGTGTTTCCTATCAGCTCAGAATAATGGCAGTGACACCTCGCTTCCTTGCTCTCTGATGGAACTCACTGCACTTTGCTCTGAAAACCCTCAAATGATTGGCATTTCTTTGGGTGAAGATATCAAATTAATGACTGGAAGGGAAAAATGTAGAAGATGGTTATTGTTGCTGTTAAAAGACAAGTTTAAACCGCTTCCACTGACCATGTTTCATAAGTGGAAGGTAGATAAAACTATTGACCCAAAATTGAACAGACTCTGAATTTAGACAGGCAATGTTTGTGGTCATGAATGTGCCATGATTGAGGCTGGAGAAAGGACACGGTTTCTGTAGCAGTGATTTCCATCCAGGATGTGTCTCGCTAGTGTGCAAAATGCTTTTTGATTTTGGGCAAATACCTATTTCCACTTGCTGTCAGGCTTTGCTGGAGAGCTGAGGGACTCTGGGAGGATGGGGGCACCTAGGGGCTGGGCTGAGCTCAGGAAATCATGAATAAAGGGCTTTTTTCTCACTTGGGGGCAGGCCAGGTTCACAGCTGTCCTGTGTAATAATAAATCCCAGGCTCTTGCTTCTGAGCCTTGGCAAACCTGAGTCCTAAGGGCAGATGAAGGTGAGAAACACAAGGAGCTCAGGGCACTTCTTGGCTACTGTCCTGCATAGCTCGGTTTTATTTGGGCCCCAGTTTTACTGTCCTTCTGTTTTACAGGAGCCAAAAACAGCTATACAGAGGGCCAGATGGGCCACAGCCTCTAGGTGGACAGCTTGGGCACAGCAGAGGAGAAGAGGGAGAGCAGCAGGACAGAGACTCATGGCTGCGAGGTTAAACACACAAGTTCTGGAGGTAGCTCTGCCTGGGAGCACCCCCACTGCATTTCTCACCCGCCAGGGAACAAGGGCTACCAGGCCCAGAGTGTATCTTACATGTGCTCTTGAATCTCAGAGTAAGAGTTAGGCTGAAAGTGTTTAAGAACAAGGAAGAAACTTGGCTTGTGAGTTCACTCTCTGATTCAGACGTTTCAAAGAGCTTCATGCTCAGACATTTCAATACTCAAAGCCCAGCAGGGAAAGTGAACGACGTCGTCTTCCTCCTCATCCCTTCATGGATTTCCAAGGGGCCACCCTGAGCTGATGACACTTAGGTCAGGTTTAAAGATGTCCTGGTTCTGAGGGACTTGCTGTGATTCCTTCTCTCGTAGGAAGGCTCCATTTCTCATCTTGTGACAAAAAGCAGTGCACTGAGGTCAGTGAACCCGCACCTTTCCCCATGACCTTTGCCCTCCTCTGGATATCCTACTCACCTGCAAGTACTGAACCACTCGTGTCCTGAGGTTATTCTTCTTTCTAGCAAGAAACATCTGAACATTTTTCAGAACCTTTCTGTGTCCTGGATTCCCGTTTTCTGTTTTTCCAGCTTCAGACATCCTGCACACCATGGTGCGCAAACTCCAATGCCAGTAAACCCAGGAAGGGAACATTAGTGAGTACGGTAGTTGTAAGTGGTAATAGGGGGCGGTGGGGACTGTGACCGCCTGAGGAGCCCATATGCTGTCTAAATGGGACAACTCCATCTCAATGTTGCCATCTGGGAATAATGGGCCCAGTCTTGCAAGAAATCCTTATTTTAATGCAAAACTTCCCAATTACACATAAAATTAATTCAACATTGCAATAAACACTCAATAAGCCAAAGAAAACCTGTTTTCCAGACATTCAGTGTTTAATTTCTGCTTTGGAAATTGAAGCAATTGTAGGGTGCCTGGGGAAGAAGGGACATAATCCAAATGGCCATGGATGAGATGAAGCAGGGGCAACTAGTTATGAAATGGTGTCTGAATCATTCTAGGGAAAAGATGGTGAGGGCCAGAAAATAATAACAAAGAGGACATGGATTCAAAAAATATTTCTGAAAATTATTGAGCTTGGGGAAGGGTGAAGAGGGATAGGTTGAGAATGGCTCTGATGTACAGTTCTAGAGCCATGACCCCTGGCCCTCAATCAGGCCTGCTAATACCCTTCTATGCTGCCTAGTTCTCTTATCCTTGCCTAGTTCCCTTAAGTTATTGTTGCTGCCATTCCGGGAGCAGCCACCAAACCCAGGCACTTTTTGCAAAGACAAGAACATGTCCCTCTACCACAAAGAGCAGGTAGTTTCAGGATGATGGATCTGAGATACCACGGAAAGCAAATTTGTCACATTCTGCAGTGCACAAAACATGCTGTCACAGCTAGGACTCATCATAATCCCTCAGTTTCCTAAACTGCTTTACTGCTGCTTTTTAAATTAAGACCCATTAACTTGTCATATATTGATAACAGGGATGACCCTGAAATAGATGGATAAATTAAAGCTGTCTTTCGTTCCGTGCTTTTATATGAATGTGTTAATTATTTTTGTCATTAGGGAGACTGATGGAGGGATGGAGAAGTACCAAACAGATTTTGACAAAGTGTTGGTGTTTGCAGCTGGAAATGCAGTGTGTGTCAGATGTAATCCTTCACCCTTTAATTTCACAGTCAGTGCCAATGGGCCAAGCTAGGATTTCTCGTACTAAGAGTCCCCATTGCAGAGGCAAATGGAGGGCACAGAGGACCCACTATTGTTGTAGTGGTTGCCCACTGGCATTTATGGGAGACCAGATCTGGTGTTCAGATGGGGCTTTGTTTGCATGCACATAGCTTACACAACTAGGTTTTTCTCCTTTTTAAACTTTTTTTTTTTAAAAAAGAGCTTTATTTACTTATTTATTATTGTATTATTTAATTATTTTATTTTGGTGGGGGAGAGGTAATTAGGTTTATTTATTTTTAGAGGAGGTACTGAGGATTGAACCCAGGACCTCATGCATGCTAAGCATGTGCTCTACCACTGAGCTATACCCACCCTCCTTAGTTTTTTAAATAACATAATTATGAACTAACATCTAAAGACAGAGAGATTTAAAATAAAAACCTGGATTTCTAGCTTCTGAAAAGTGTCTGAAGGTCTAACATTCTTGAGCCTCTACTCCTGGGAGGCAGTGAGAGCCCAAGAGTGGCTGTCCCTTTAAAGGGTCATCTGCTTATGGTTCACCACCCTCCCTACCATTCACTTTTGCCCTTTGGGCACTGAAACTGAGTGTCACGTGCCCTTTGTCATTATACTTGTGTATTTTTGTTTCTATGGTTGTATTAGGGAAAAAATGAAAAGCTTTTTGGTGTGTATCTCTATAAAAAGCAGAAAAACGGAATATAGACCATGATGGGTCAGGTTTTTTTAAGAGAATTGAGAGAGAGCATATATCTGTAAGGATGTAGAGGCCAAAGCTGGACTACTGTGTGCACATAGCTAAGAGCAGTCATGGATGACACTTGTTGGAGGGAGCTGATCATTTTGGAACCTTTGCTTTCTAGTCATATGTGGTTGTGCCTTCAGGGGTACAGAAATGTAGGACTAGAGCCCAGAAAACAAGTTGAAATGATACTGAGTCAGTTTATCAAATGATGTTTATTTCAATTTACTGGGCATTTCATTTGTGCCTGCTGGGTGTGTAGGACAGAGCTTCTACCCCGCCCACCACGTGAAACTGGGAACAGCCATAATTTTATAAAGCTGAATGGTGAGGTGAGGGGCACCCAGCATGCCAAATGTTTTGGCCAGAAAATAAGCACTTCCAGGGGGAAAGCTCAGGAAGAGCTCCCCTTGCCTGGAAAATCCAGGAAGACTCTTTGGCAGTAACAGGACTAGAAGCTCCTCGTTCCTGCTCAGAAGGGCCCTTGCTTCAGTTTGTTTATCTGGGTGATGGGTGTCACCTTTGGGCCAACTACTCCCATGTTTACAAGTGAGCTGCTCATTCCAGGGTCCTGGAGGTACCTCCTAAAACCCTTGGCTTTGGGGTCTTGTAGGCCAATGTGGGACAGGGGGCTCATGAAGACAATGGTGATGGGCAGTCCTGGGTTTGAGACGGTCAGGCACTGCTGCCTTCCTGCTTCCCCAGGGCCGACTGAAGGCCTTGACTGTGCCTCATAAAGGACCGCAGGATGGGACTGTTTTCTGTCTCTGGATTTGTTCACAGAGGCCCTCAGTCTGGCCTGTCATGTTCTTGCAGAAGCTTCCTGCCAATTCTCCTTTGTGTGTTTGATCTGGCATCACTCACGACATGTGGAAGCTCGGGCAGCAGCCCTGCAGAGGAGGTGTGGGGTCTGCCTTGCAGGGCTACGTTCCCTGTCTGTGTGGAGGGCCTCGAGGGTCTCCCTTCCCGCTGGGGTGACCTGGGAGTGACCCTGCCCCCTTGCCCACTGGACTTGTGCTCTAAACCTCACGTCTGACTCAGGAATGAAAGGGTTGAAATGGCAGGAGCCAGCAGCAGTTGTTACTGGCCCAAGCCCAGCCTGAGATTTTCCTTACATCCCCTGTGCCCAGCAGCTCTGAGGGTCAAGAAAACAGTGATGCTGGGCAGAAGGGCAGGGGCAGGACCCAAGCACAGGGTGTGCAGGTGGCTTTTATTAACCAGCTATGGGCCAGCCCTGCATTTGAATTTGTTTCTTCAACTATGAAGCTGAGGGCGGGGGCATGCCCTTGTCCAGCTGGCTGATATCCCTGAGTTACTGGGAGGTGTCTACAGAGAATCTTCAAACAGCTTTGTGAATGGCAAAGACCTTATAGACATGAGATGGTTTTGATGAGCACATGAACAGTGATGTCTGAACTTAGGTTCTCCCATGACAAGAGTGCACCAGAGATGGCTTCTTATGAGGATGAGGAGCCCAGCACAGGGCTCTTCTGCACCCAGTGTCTGCCCTGCCATTCCCTGTCGTGTCCTCCCAAAGCCTCCCTCTACCCAGCAGCTCTACTCGAGCCTGCAGTGTGGCCCAGGAGCCAGTGCATTTGGAAAGTGTGTGGCTATTGGGACTAAGGGTGGTGGGCAGCAAGGCATTTGCCATCTTAGCCTCTTGGGAAAAGCTGCTTTTCCTTTGTCTCCAGTCTCCACCACACCTTCCCAGCAAACCATGTGATGTGAGTTATCTATAGAAGCAGCCCTGTGTGCCCTGTCTTGGGAGGACAGCGTGTTCCAGGCTCATTGTTGGGTCACACTGCTGCCAGGATGTCTGGGAGTTGGTACAAGTGGTCCTCACTGCATTGCTAAGGGTCACTCATCCCCAATTGCATCCTTACCTCTAATTTCCTGACTCCTGTTCTGGGCGAGCCTAGGTTTGCATCATTCTCCTCCTGAACCAGCCTGGGTAGGGACTTTGCCACTGCAGTCAACCCTTCCTCCTGGAACACAGCCCACACTGCCTCATTTCTCACTGTCACTCTTTGTCCCCAGCTGGTCTGGAGCTGGTATACTCACCTGATCCTCTCCCTTGGGAAGGCTTTCCATTTACTTTCACATCTGCTGCCTCTATCAGACTCAGACCGCTGGGTCAGGGGGCAAGAACCTGATGAAACTATTTATTCTGAGAATTCCAATCCTAGCTCCACCTCTTAATAGCTGAGTGGCTTTGAGAAAGTGACTTAATCTTCTGGGTCTCAGTGTATCCAGTCAAGGATAGACTAGATCAGAAAGAATCCCCAACTCTCCATTTAAAACAACATAGACTTCTTTTTCTTTCTTTTTTTTTTTTTTATTGAGGTATAGTCAGTTTACAATGTTGTGTCAATTTCTGGTATACAGCACAATGCTTCAGTCATACATAGATATACATGTATTCATTTTCATGTTCTTTTTCACCATAAGCTACTACAAGATATTGAATATATTTCCCTGTGCTATACAATATAAACTTATTTATCTCTTTTATATATATCAGTCAGTATGTGCAAATCTCAAACTCCCAGTTTATACCTTGCCACCCCGCTTCCCCAGCAGCCACAAATCAGTATTCTATGTCTGTGAGTCTGTTTCTATTTTATATATAAGTTCATTTGTCTTTTTTTTTTTTTAAGATTCCATATATGAATGATATTATATGGTATTTGTCTTTCTCTTTCTGGCTTACTTCACTTAGAATAACATTCTCCAGGTCCATCCATGTTGCTGCAAATGGCATTATTTAATCATTTTTTATGGCTGAGTAGTATTCTATTGCATAAATCTATTACAACTTCTTTATCCAGTCATCTGTCGTTGGACATTTAGGCTGTTTCCATGTCTTGGCTATTGTAAATAGTGCTGCTATGAACATTGGGGTGCAGGTGTCATTCTGAAGTAGATTTCCTTCTGGATACAAGCCCAGGAGTGGGATTCCTGGGTCATATGGTAAGTCTATTTCTAGTCTTTTGAGGAATCTCCATACTGTTTTCCACAGTGGCTGCACCAAACTGCATTCCCACCAGCAGTGTAGGAGGGTTCCCTTTTCTCCACAGCCTCTTCAGCATTTATCATTTGTGGAGTTTTGAATGATGGCCATTCTGATTGGTGTGAAGTTATACCTCATTGTAGTTTTGATCAGCCTTACTTTTCAAGCATGTGGAAGTCCAGTGTGGATCTGGGGTGGGGATGTGGGACTGTTCCATAAAGATGACAGTCAGGGACCCAGATTGACAGAAGCTACTGCCAATAGCAGCATGCAGCTCCAGGGTTTGCTACAGCATGGTAGGTGAAGGGGGTAGGGAGGGTTGATACACCAAGCACGTGAAGTTAAAGCTTTGGTCTGGATGTGACACACATCACTTCTGCTCTTCTTTTACTGGTCACGACCAACCATGTGGTGGTGCCTAAATTCTCTCTCTCTCTCTCTTTTTTTTTTACTTCTGGAGCCTAAATTCAGGAAGCTGGGGGTTGCAATTCTTCAGGGACCAGGAAGTAGAGGAGGATCAGATATTAGTGACTATTAATAATGTTTGCTGTACTTATTTTCACCTATAAAACAGGAACATTACTAATAGGAGTTACTTCTTGTACTTACATATGCTGTTGTGGAACATATATATTTGCTATTATTGTTATTGTTATCATTATATTGTGGTCTTAATGACCTTCTAGGATGTCTACTCAGAGCGGAAGTTCCCTGAGAGGTCATCTAGCTCATCTTCTCAGGAAGAATATGGTGTTTACAGTGAAACCACTGAGTGTTTGACTCCTCGTCCTGCTGTTTAGTGGCTGTGTGATTTTGAGACATTTATTTACCATTGTGTGACTCAGTGCCCTTATTTATAAGTTGAGACTATACATTGTACGTGCTCGTAGGGTTTGGGAAGATTAAAGGAGACCAGGGAAGTGGAACCGGTGGTCTCAGTCTTCACTGATGATGAGTGAAATGTAAACAATTTACTAGGAGAGTCCAGCTCTTAGCCACCCATTTCCTCACCAGTAGGCAGCCCAGGGCCCCTTCCCCAGCAATGCCTGACAGGAATCCTGGAAGGGGGACAGTGTCCACACATCTAATCATGGCTGTCCCAAAGTCTTCCTTTCACAGCCTCACTCTTGTTCTCATGACTCTGCTGCCCAGGGTGGGTGGCTGTCTGCATCTGCGACCCCCTGCAAAGCACTCAGACCCACACCCACCAGCTACCTCCTACCCCTCTGTTGGTCTCCTCCAGCCATCTCGATTCCTATGTCTGTCTTTCTGGGAGATGGTTCCCTTAACTCTGCAGTGGACAGTGATTGGCAGGTCTTTGTCCAACAGCGCTCTGCATCCCAAAGAATCTAGGGCAGGCGATGGGGATGTAGTCTGAGGATGGCCAACACAGCATTCACCTTTGCTGACCACAGTGCTCTGTCAAGCCCCAGGGATGGCTGCCTTCTTCCCTGAGAGGCTCCATTGTCTACTCTTGAATGGACCTGCTCTGGGGAGCCCTAGTCTGTCAGTTACGTCTGCGTATTTATGAAATCCAGTGATCACTTGGTTCAGGTCACTCCCACAGATCTCCTGGGTCCTGGTGAGTGAGGGAATGTGCCTGGGAGAATCCTGGGAAGGTGGCCAGCTGCTCCACCCAGAGCTCACAGCCGGCCCCCACAGGGCCTGTCTATTCTTCTCAGCCTGTCAGAGTGTCAACTCTTACTCAGACAAACACTGTCAAGATACTTAGCTGTGTAAAATGCTGAGCCCCACGCAGGCCCCATGTCTCGCTCAGTTAAGTAAGTAGAGTGAAGAGGGTCTGGGCTGTGGGTCAGACCCTCTGGGTTTGCATCCTGACTCCACCACGTACTAACTGGGAACCCTAGGACAACGTCAGGTCTAGCATGGAGGTCACAAAAGTTTCCATTGTATAGAGTTGATGAAAAGTGTTTAGAATCATGCTTGCTGCAAAATAAGTACTCAATAATTGTTATAATTGTTTTATTCTCTGGTCAGTATGCTTACCAAATGATGATCTAGCTGTGGCTTCACTTTCTATGACAGTCTATTCTACATAGAACTTGATGTTGTCACTCCTCCTATCCAGGCTTCAGTGGGGACGGATGAGGAAATGTGGACTCACGAACACTTGTGCTTGACAGAAGGACTCCTGTATCCCTCTCACTCACTCTCAAGCCCTTCCCAGGGGATCTTTGTTCTTTCTGATCCCCCAGACCCCACCCTAATCCCCTCCTGGATAGAGCTCTGAGGACTGGGTTCCTCTGCCCCTAGTTCCTGCTGACTTCATTTGGAGCTGGTATTCTTCACTGCCATGTCATTTGTTTAGCACAAAGCTGCCAGGGGTGTTAGTGGTCCTTTGCTCCTGGGGGTTGTCCTGCAGCTATGTTCATGAGGTAGAAAGAATGTAGACTCCCTGAATCCGCTTCCCCCAACCCTCACCTTCATTGAGGCCTTTCTTGAATGGACTCCCAGACATTCTTAGAAACTTGGAAGACTCCATTTCTAGTATCTACATATAGACCATTCATTCCCAAGCCCACACCACTGCCCTCTAATGAGTAAGTTTTTTATGCTAATTTCAGAATGTAGGCAAATTCCTTTGGCTTTCTCCCATATGGTATTTCTCTTCTGGCCAGTTCTACCCATCAGTTGTTACCAAGTTCTTGCTCACTCTTATCTCAGTCCACCTCTTGTAACAGCCAGAAGTCTGATCCCTCCATCATAAGCTGTTTCTTTTGACAAGGAGCTCTTCTCTAGATGAGGTCCAAGATCCCTCCTCACCTGGGTGGTGGCAGGGGAGGCATAGTTTTGGTTGAGAAATGCTGCTTTAGCTTCTGTTCACTGTGAGGGTTGTCCTCTGCAGGGCAAACGTCTTCTGCTTCTAAAGTCACCCCCAGAATGCAGGGCTAGGGGTTAGACCCATTCCCCATGCTGGCCCCCAGCAGGTATCTGTACTCTCTCTGAAAGGGGCTGCCCAGCCCTGCGGGGGGATGGTCTCCTTAGAAATGTTTACATTTTAAAGGAGGATCTCTGGGAAAGGGTAGTTTCCAGGAAGGAAAAGTAATCCAAATGAATAACTCTGATATTGGGAGCTCAGGCACCCTTTGGGAACATGGGGATCCTCTTGGTGTCCCTCAGATTATATCAGGAAGGGGGCCTCCTGTCCACCCACAAGGAAGCAGGTAGAGAGGTCACAGGCAGGTTGTGTAAATCGTTTCTGACTGGTGCAATTGCCTCCCCTCCAGGAGTCTATGAATTTGAAATAGAATTTCTATCTTTTATTCAGAGCCTTGAGTGAGAGCTGCTTGCCTCCTTTTTGATGTTCCTTTGCATTCTTGGGAAGATTCTTTCCTTAAATTGGGGTGTGTACTTTATAAATAACAGTGAATTGAGGTCTGTGAGGGGGACAAAGGGAGGACCCTCACATGCTTTGAATTATATATATATATATATACACACACACATATATATATATATACACACATATATACATACACACACACACACACACATATATATATATATATATGCTGTGTTCACTCTCTTAGAGGAAACTTTTATCTGATGATCAGTGCCAGCAGTGTCACCATTAAAGACTGTGCCTTCAGCTGATGATGGGTGCCCTTGGACGAACACTTTCTCCATTCCCAGTCTCATTAACTTGTCTGTAAAATGAGGGAGCTAGACTAGATGAGCTCTGAGATGCCTTTGTGCTCTGACATTTTAGTATTAATTTCTTTGACTTTTAGTCTAAAGCAGCCTATAAAAATTGCGACTCCCCTTGGAGGACAGTTCAAGTTTTCACTTATTTCTCTATGTATTTGTTTTCATTTTTTCCTACATGTGTATTTATGTGTGTGCATGTGTGTAAGTCTGTGTGGGTATGCTTGGTGTATGTATGTGTGTAATTGTGTGTGCCTCTGTGTGTGTACATGTGTGTCTATGCATGCATGTGTATGCTGTGCGTGTTGTGTGTGTGTGTGCATGTGAGTGTGTGTTTATTCTTTCTGAGCTAACTTTCCTTTCACTCCAGCCCATCAGTCACCCCAGATGGCTGGGGAAGGGGTGGGGGGCTGTGGCAGAGGGTAGGTTGCTCCCCCCGCTGGTCCCTGCCTTCTGGGATGAGACAGCCAACCTGCAGGATTCCTGCACCCAGCACCACCTTCACCCCTCTGCCAGCCCTGCATTGTCTCCCCTCCTCCTGCTGCTCCTCTTCCTCTCCCTTTGGGGAGCGGCAGCAGCACATCCTGGAGGGAATGCAAGCTGCCTCCTGCTTGGAGAGGAGCTGGATGCTGAGCTGTGGAGCTCTGGAGGAGCACAGGTGAGCACAGGTTACTCCTCTCCATGTGCAGAAGAACAGTGAGTGCCCCACCCTCCAGAAGCTAGGCAGGGAAGTCTCCCCAGGCACCAGCTGTGTGTGAGAGAGTGCACGTGTTCCATCTCGGAGCAGGGCCACATTATGATTTTTGTGGGCCTGAGACACTTGGCCTTCATGGACCTCTTCGTTCGTAAAAAATATTACAAATTATACTTTACAACTGTGTTCAGATAAAGATGAATATAATCTAGGTTGGATTCATTATTATACATTTATTATTTTATATTTCCTTCTGATTTTATTTATTTTTATTTTTAATTTGTTAACACTTTTGTTGTGGTATAATTCCTGTACAGTGAACTACATGTATTTCAGATGGACAATTTGATGAATTTTGATAGATGTATATACCTATGAAGCCACCACTGCAACCAAGATAGCTAACATTTCCATCATTCCCCACTAGGTGCAAAAATTTCTTATGACTTTAAAAGAAAATTAAAATATTCTTGTAGGCCTTAAAAAATCCCATGGCCCTAGGCCCTGTGCCTTCTGGGCCTTGTAGGGAGAGAGGCCCTGCCCGGGGAGGCCTTCATGCCGCCCAGATCCCTTCCAGCCCTGGGAATCTAAGGCCAGCTCAGCTTCTCCAGCACCCTGAGAACTGCTCCAGAAGCTCCAGGACCTGCAGAGGAGATAAGCCAAAGCTAAGAGAGGTGATCCTTGCTTTTTATTCAGTTTCAAATTTTCCACTCCTTTATCCATCACCCCTGGATTAAGCACACACCTGGAGGAGGCAGCGTTGCCTCTCAGTTAGGGCTCTACCCCTTGGCTGCGCAGTTGTGAAGCTGGCCTCAGGACTCTCTGCTGCATGGTCTTGGCCAGGTTCTTCTCTCCATCTACCCTCAGTTTTCTCATTGGTAAGGTAAGAATAGTTGAAACTCTTATAGGCCTGTCGTGAAGAGGAACAGAGCACCTAGAATACAATCATTGCCAGATGTAGCAAATAAAAACATAGACTGTCCAGTTAAACTTGGAACATTTCTCTTACTGCTGAATTTTCATAATTTATTAAAAAAAATAAAGCGGAATGTAGACATTCAGGCCATCTTGACGAAGTCAAGGCAGTCAGCAGGACAAATATCATTAGATATGGGTCAGGATGTCTGGAAACCTTACGGATTCTATGATGATGTTCAAAGGCTAGGGAGAAGGGAACCCAGCTGTTGGAGACTGTAATACCAAGGACATCTGCCCTCATCAGCCAGTGATCTACATTTTCTGCTAAGGCAGAAATCCACGTAGCAGAAAGAGCACTGAGTAAGGAGTCAGGAGTATTAGATTTTATTTTTGTCACAGCATAATTTCTTTGCATCTTTTCTGTTCTTTTCTTTATTGAGGTATAGTTGACATACAATACTATGTGTTTCAGGTGTACGACATCATGATTCACAATTTTTAAAGGCTATATTCCATTTATGGATATTATAAAATCCTGACTACATTCCCTGTGTTGTACTCCATATTCCGTAGCTTCTTTATTTTATACATAGCAGTTTGTACCTCTTGGTCTCCTACCCATTCCCCCCTCTCTCTCCCTGGTAACCAGTGGTAACCTCTAGTTTGTTTTCTATATCTGTGTTTCTTTTCTGTTATATTCATTAGTTTATTTTTTGATTCCACATAGTGATATCATATAGTATTTGTCTTTATGTGACTTATTTCACTTAGCATAATACCCTCCAAGTCCATCCATATTGCTACGTATGGCAAAATTCCATTCTTTTCATGGCTGAGTAGTATTCTAGTGTGTGTGTGTGTGTGTGTGTGTGTGTGTGTGTGTGTGTGTGTGTGTATACACACACCACATCTTCTTTCTCCATTTATCTGTTGATAGACACTTAGGTTTCCTTCTTATCTTGGCAATTGTAAATAATGTTGCTATGATCATTTGGGTGCATGTATCTTTTTAAAATAGTGTTTCCATTTTCTTTAGATAAATACCTGGGAGTGGAATTGCTGGATCATACAGTGGTTCTGTTTTGAATTTTTGAGAAACCTCCATACTGGTTTCCACAGTGACTGCACTTTAGTTGCCATCTACTATACCTTTGAGTCTAAGTACCTCTCTTTAGTGAACCATTTTTCTGTCTTTGGCCATGTGGGTTTCCCATACAAAATGTGGAGCTTTAAATGAGAAAGGTCTTTGGCAATGTAGTCCATTCCCCTCTCTTTTTTGGAAGCTAAGGTTCAGAAGGATAAAAGCACTGCATGGGGCCAAACAGCCCCCATGGCCAAGCCCTTTCCCGCAGCATCTCTTCCTCAAACCACTCCCTCCTCCATGAATACTTCCATGGATGCATTGTTTATTTCCATCCAGAACTCCGTGGGGGGGTTGTTTTCTGTCAAATGACTTGCTTGCCCTCATGCTCGGCCCTGCAAATATTTGCTACTTGCACTAGTAGGGGCCTTGGGAACAGGAATCTTTGGGGCTCAGTCTCATCAGGGAGGCCTAGAGGATTTGGGCAAGAAAAGGTTCCTCTTTGCTTATAAATAGTTAAATGATTTTAAAATAAATTGTTTTTGTTTGGGTTGAATACATGTGTTGGAAATCAGGAGAAGCAGGATAAGATGACTTCCAATTCCGTCCCTCATTCCTGTTGCAGAATTGAGAGACCTCAAGTTCTTCCTGGGGCATTCTATCTCTTACACATATCTTCACTGTGCTGAAACCTGTGGTAGAAACACGTGCTCAAGGGCCCTTTTCTTTTTACGTAAAAAGTATTTTTCAAGCACAGTGTCAAGGATATATGATTTGTTTGGAAACTTGAATTATTCAAGGACTATTTACTGACATTTCAAGTTTCTTTCTTTTTTTAACCTTTGTCTTTTCTCTCTATCCCCCTTTCCCCTTTTGTTTTTCTCCCCTCTTTCTTGTTTTTAAGAACATTCTTGCCGATCACCCTGGCCACACGGCTTCCCTTGGGAGGATTCTTCCCTGAGCTTGGCCAGCCCTGTAGCGTGGGATGCTCAGGGCACAGTTCCTGCCTCGGGAGCCAGCCCTGGGCTGGTCTTCACATTGCTCGGCTTGAATGCACAGTCACAGGTCTGAAAAGCTTGGTCAGAACTGGCTGCAGCTCCTGGGACAGAAGCCAGTGAAGGATGAGGTGCTTATGAGATCCTGATGTTCTGGAAGAAGAACCAGTCATTTGCATGAATTAGAATAGACAGAATAGGTGTTGGTCTCAGGGGACAGGGAGCTTTGGGTTCCGTCACTCTCCCTGGAGGAAGGCAGGGCAGGGCATTCATTTCTTGGGGACCTTGGGCTGGAGGAGGACAGACTGGGTGTAGTACCAGAGGGACCTAGCCATCTGGGCTTGGAGGGCAGTGGGCAGGGAGGACTGGTGCAGAAGCCTTTGATTCTTATTTATCTCTCAGGAGCCACAGACAAGCCCAGATACTAGCCATCAGCGGCCCTGCCCTAGCAAAGGCAGGCCTGCCCTGTCCCATCGTGTCAGGGGAAGGGCCAGTGAGGTAGTCCCTGCAGTTAAAAGGAGAGTGACACCTGAAATAATCCTTTATTCCCAAGTGGAATCATGGTGACTCCAAAAAACAACTGTATTGGAAGAAAACAGCCAACATTTAAATAACATCTTGGAAAGGGAGCAAGGAGAATTATAATTACTAGCTAGTTAATTGGCCTCATTCTTCTGGGGTGGGAATTCCTGTATGTTATCTCCACTGCTGTTAACACAGAGGAAAAGGAGATCCTCAGAAAAAAGCCAGTCTGTGTGTGTGTGTGTGTGTGTGTGTGTGTGTGTGTGTGTGTGTGTAGGGGGCGTGGTCTGGGGTAGCATGGAGACTTAACTAGTGCTGCATATCTGCTAGGGGATTTCCACAGTATCTCGAGTCACCTCCAAGCAGGAGTCTGCCTCATTTATAAAACAAAATAAAACAAATGGCCTAGGAAACCCAGTTTTTGTTTTTCTTTTTGTTTTGGAAGTCATCAGTTTTATTTTATTTTATTTTATTTTATTTTATTTTATTTTTCATTTTTATTAGGTTAAATTTACACAGTTAGACTGCACATATATAATAAATTGCATATAAATACATGTATACAATATACTGCTCATACTTTTAAATAATTTACATATATATACTGTTCATTGTTTCTAAGAACAGTTTGGAACTTTAGCTTTATAAACTTACATAATTATCAAAGGAATAAAGCCAACCACAAAATAAGAATCAACAGAATGCAGTAATGCAATCATAAAGGACAGTCAAATGTGCTTAATATATTCAAGAAATCAATCATCTAAGTTATAAATAATAAGTAGTTCACTTGTGTCCTTGTTTTTTAGATTCCACATATAAGTAATAGCATATGGCACTCATCTTTCTCTGTCTCTTACTTCACTTAGAATGACAATCTCCAGGTCTATCCTTGTTGCTGCAATGGCATTATTTTACTCCTTTTTGTGGCTGAGTGGTATTCCACTGCATATATACACACACACACACACACACCACAATATCCTCCCCATCCAGTCATCTGTTGCTGAACATTTACATTGTTTCCATGTTTTGGCTATTGTAAATAGTGCTGCTATGAACACTAGGGAGCATGTGTCTTTTTGAATTATATTTTTCTCTGGGTATATGCCCAAAAGTAGGATTGCTGGATCATATAGACTTCCCTATGATCCAGCAAATCATTTTTTTGAGTACATGTTCTGTGTGAGACTCTCTGCTAGGCACTGGTGTGGTGGGGACTTAGAAAGAGGTAAAGGAGGAGACAAACTCTACAGCTCCCAGGCTAAGGTGATGTTGTGTACGATCCTTGGGACATGGCTAACAGTTCTCTCTGAAGCAGTTTTCCTTTCCAGGCTGTTCAGACTCTTAGTAATTTTGATCCTGAAATGTTCAGGGCTGAGAGTTCTGAGGGAGTAGAGTTACCTATACTCAGGGCAGCCAGGATATGTGGGACAGGCCTGTGCTGGCTGTAAGGGACAGAGATCTAGGAAGGTAGAATTCCCTCCCAGACTGACCAACGTTCAGTTACAACCTCCACTTGGAGCTGAGAAGGAGGACTGAGCCCCACCCAGACTGCAAGGATGGTGGCTGGAGGAGAGATGAGGGTCCAAGAAAAATCAGATACTGAACAAGACAAAGGAGAGGGAATGGTGCTGGAGGAGGAAAAATCAGAGCTGTGTACTTCAGAGGGAAGCTCCCTAAAAAGGGTGGGGCTTGGGTGGTTTTGAGGATGGCTAGGATTCATCTAGAATGGAGAGGGCTTTCCAGGAAGGGGGTCTGGAATGAGAAAATATGTGACATGGGAATGTGAGTGGTATATTTGGATCACAGAAAGGGAATGATTTGATGCAGTGGCGTGTTTGTGAGAGGTCACTGGAGGTTGGATGTATTGGCTGGATCTAAGCCATGGAAAGACAGGGTATGGAGAAGATGGGATTTTGAAGGAAAGTGGCATGGTGAGGGCTGATCTTTAAGGAGATCAACTTAGCAAATGATGGCCTGGATGTGAGAATGAGAGAGGAGTGAGGTAGACAGGGGTGGGACAGGTGGGGATAACAGGGAAGGAGGAAAGGAAGAAGTATCATTTAGCTGTTGCCACAGTAATGCTGTGCGATGACCACTCCAGAGCTCAGTGACTGCAAATAGCAGTCATTTATTCTCACTCGTCGGCAGGTTGGCTGGGAATTGGCTGATGAAGTTGGGGTCAGGTTGGGACCAGGCCTGTTCCATGTATCTCTCATGTTCCTTGAACCCACAGGCTAGCTGGGGGATGTTCTCATGGTGCTATCAGAAGCGTAAGAGCAGATAAGAGCCCAACTGTGCAACACGTTTCAAGTCCCTGCTTGTGACACATCTGCTAATGTACCATTTGGCAAGTCAATGGTCCAGCCCAAAGTCAAAGGGAAAGGAAGAACACTCCACTTCTAGTGAGAAACATGGCAAAGTCACTGTATTCCCCTGAACACAGACAAAGATAAAGGATTGGGGACACTAGTCTGTCACTGACAAGGCAAAAAATTATAGGCCATTTATTTTTCAAAATATATTTTCTCTGTAGTGGGATTAATCACAGGGTTCTCCTCTCCCTGTAACATTGTGATTTTTAGCTTTAATTTTATTTTTAATTACAAAATGTTGCCAAAAATGCATAATAAAATATAACATGGTAAAAATAGAACAGATCCCTGTGAACCCAGCTTTCTGATTCTACAGATGTTAGTATTTGCTTTACATTTGCTTTCCTCTCTTCCCTCAAGAAATAAAATATTGATTCTACCCGGGGGTTCATCCCAACATTTCTCACCTCTCTCTATTCATGTTTTTATACCTGTTTTAGTTTCTTTAAACATGATTTTTTTTTTTTTTTGCATTTTGACTTTTATTTTTTAATTGAAGCATAGTCCGTTTACAATGTTGTGTCAGTTTCTGGTGTACAGCATAATAGTTCAGTCATACATAAACATTGATTAAACGTGTTTTTCCTAAAGAAAAAAAGTTTTTGGTGGTTTTCATGTGTATCTCAGGGAAAAGGCAACAGGCTTTCGTGACTTTATCAGAAGAGTCCACCAGAGGGCAGTAAGACCACAGGAAACAATATGGGGTCCAGGGAGGGAACAAACATTTCTTTCCCTGTCTCTCTGCCTGCTGTCTCTGTTTCTCTGTATCTCAGGCTGGATGTGAGGCTATGAGAGTGTGCACATGGGCCAGCTCCCCACTGTGGGTGACTGTGTGTGAGGACTCCCCTGCTGCCTGTCCCTGCCTCCCAGCCCCTCCCTCTGTCCCTCCACCCAACCTGACATTTAGTCTCTGTCTTGATCTCACTGCCCTTCTCCATCTCTGTGTCTGGTATTTGTAGTGGTTAGACCTGAATTTCCGCTCCCAGTTTGTAAGCTGCGCACTGAATTCTGCAGGATTCAAGAGGCTGGGAAGCTCCTGCCTGGCCGTGGGGAGGGCAAGATCTGTTTTCCCTGCTCTCAAAAAATCTGCACCAAGTAAAACTCTACACTGAGCAGATTTATTTGTAACTATTTATTAATTGGTATTAATTGGTTTTGTTTGGAGGCTAAGAATCTTGAATGAGAAGAGGTCCCGGCTCTGTTGTAAAGGCCTGTGTTGATTTACTCTGTGTGTGTGTGTGTGTGTGTGTGTGTGTGTGTGTGTGTGTGTGTGTGTGCGCGCGTAGGTGTGTGGCTCTGTGTGTAGGAGAGTGTGAGTGTCAGCCTGTGTATAAACGTCCATGGCTCTGTGTCTTGCTGTGAGTGTGTGGACCAGTGTCCACATTTGGTGGAGGGCAGGAATGTCAGTTTTGTGTTTTTCTCTGAGTGGGAGTGTATAAACCGGAGCTGGAATTGAGGATCCTACTGCCAGGTTATCTCTTGGAGCAGCCCGGGCTGTAGGACAGCTGGTGATAACAGGTGATAGATTGATAGACCACATGGAATTGAATTCTGACCTCCCAGGGATAGTATTTCAGTGCTTCTGTAGGAACATTAAGGCACAGAATGCTGTCACTTGGTAGAATTGGGGAATCTCAGAGAAGGATGAGCCCTTGGGGACCTCTGGGCCAGCCTTCCCCACACATTCATTGCAGGCATTTCAGTCTCAGGACCCCCAGTCTCTCTGGTGATTAGGTGGCCTCTTTTGATCTGTTATTTTGCAAGTTGGGTGCACGGTGAGGGGCTCAGCGGCACTAGTTAGTCCAATTCTGGTTCAAAGCCTTTCAGAGCCCACTGGCAACAGCAGGTAGAGCGGTCTGGAGCCTGCCCTTCTGCTGCGAGGCCCACCCAGCTGGACTGGAGGTGGGGCCCTTGCCAGGCTGTCCACGGTGTCCTCCCTGAGAGACCACCTCCCGGGAGGCAGGAGGGCCCGCTTGACCTGACCTCACTCACTTGCACCGTTACTTACACCCTTTGTGGCCAGTCCTTCTGGTGCAGTTGTGGGCAGGGTGTGAGTGCAGGTGTGGGACCTGGCTGGTTGATTGAGGAGTCTGTCCGAGGTGAAAGGACAACCTTATCATATGAGTTTGCCAGGGCTCTATGACAAAGTACCACAGACTGGATGGCTTCAAACTTGAGAAATTTATCTCATCACTGGAGGCTGTTAGTCCCAAATCAGGGTGTTAGCAGGGCCATTCTCCCTGTGAAATCTGTGGGAGAATCCTTCCTTGCCCCTTTCTTGCTTCCGGAGGTTTGCAGGCGTCACTGGTGCTCCTTAGCTCACAGCTAGCTGTATAACTCCCATCTCTGCCCTCATCCTTGGGTGGCATTCTCCCAATGTTTGGCTTCACACAGCCAGCTCTTTGTAAGGACACCAGTTGTACTGGCCTGAAGGCCCACCTAGTCCAGTACTACCTCATCTTCACTAATGGTATCTGCAATGACCTTATTTCCAAATGAGCTCACGTTCTGAGGTCCTGGTGGTTAAGACTTCAACCCACGATGTGAATCATCTCACTAATTGTCTCATGATTCTTTCAGGACCCAGGCTTTCAGATAAATCCACAAACATATTTCAGAACAGTGGAGCCCTATTGGTCCCTCCCCCATTCTTCCATCTCTCTCCTCCCTGTATTAACACAGTTGCCAGCAACACAATCCCAGCTTTGCTAGTATCTCCACATGAGAGCAAACAAAGTGTTATGAAGCTGAAGAGGACTGAGATATTGCTGGTAGCACTGCATGTCTTCCCTGGTGATCTGTGCCCCCACAAAGCACTGTGACAGCCCATCGATCCCAATGGTGGTGAGGGGACAACCACTACAGCACAAGGGTCACTTGAGACAAAAGGACTTCCTGCCCCCTTATGCCAGGACAAGCTCAGATTTCAAGGTTCCTTCTTCCTCTCAGGAAGTGAACTGTCTCATTTTTAAAGGTGCTGTTAACCTGTTCTTTTCCTTTGCATTTCTTTTTTTTTTTTGAATTCTTATTTCAAGATGGTTTTTATTTATTTATTTTTTTATTGCGGTATAGTCAATTTATAATGTTGTGTCAATTTCTGGTGTACAGCACAATTTTTCAGTCATACATGAACATACCTATATTCATTTTCATATTCTTTTTCACTGTGAGCTGCTACAAGATCTTGTATATATTTCCCTGTGCTGTACAGTATAAACTTGTTTATCTATTCTATATATACCTGTCAGTATCTACAAATCTTGAACTCCCAGTCTGTCCCTTCCCACCCTTCTCCTCCCTGGCAACCACAAGTTTGTATTCTATGTCTGTGAGTCTGTTCCTGTTTCATTTTTAAATTCATTTGTTTTCTTCTTCTTCTTTTTTATTTTATTTTTTTTGATCCCACATATGAATGATATCATATAGTGTTTTTCTTTCTCTTTCTGGAAGCATCAATATTGTTAAAATGGTCACACTGCCCAAGGAAATCTACAGATTTAATGCAATCCCTATCAAATTACCCAGGGCATATTTCACAGAACTAGAACAAATCATAATAAAATTTATACGGAACCATCAAAGACCTAGAAGCATTACTGAAGAGAAAGAAAGAGGTTGCAGGAATAACTCTCCCAGATTTCAGACAATACTATAGAGCTACAGTCATCCAGACAGCATGGTATTGGTACAAAAACAGACATATAGACCAATGGAACAGAATAGAGAGCCCAGAAATGAACCCACAAACTTTTGGTCAACTAATCTTTGACAAAGGAGGCAAGAACATACAATGGAATAAAGAGAGTCTCTTCAGCAAATAGTGTTGGGAAAACTGGACAGCAGCATGTAAAACAATGAAGCTAGAACACTCCCTTACACCATATACAAAAATCAACTCAAAATGGATCAAAGACTTAAACATAAGACAAGATACAATAAACCTCCTAGAGGAAAACATAGGCAAAACATTATCTGACATACATTTCAAAAATTTTCTCCTAGTAGAAATAAAAGCAAGAATAAACAAATGGGACCTAATGAAACTTACAATCTTCTGCACAGCAAAGGAAACCATAAGTAAAACAAGAAGGCAACCTATGGAATGGGAGAAAATTTTTGCAAATGAAACCAACAAAGGCTTGATCTCCAGAATATATAAGCAGCTCATACGACTCAATAAGAAAAAAATAAACAACCCAATCCAAAAATGGGCAGAAGACCTAAACAAGCAGTTCTCCAAGGAAGACATACAAATGATCAAGAGGCACATGAAAAAATGCTCAATGTCACTAATTATCAGAGAAATGCAAATCAAAACTACAATGAGGTATCACCTCACCCCAGTCAGAATGGCCATCATTCAAAAATCCACAAATGACAAATGCTGGAGAGGCTGTGGAGAAAGGGGAACCCTCCTACACTGCTGGTGGGAATGCAGTTTGGTGAAGCCACTGTGGAAAACAGTATGGAGATTCCTCAAAAGACTAGGAATAGACTCACCGTATGACCCAGGAATCCCACTCTTGGGCTTGTATCCAGAAGGAACCCTACTTCAGGATGACACCTGCACCCCAATGTTCACAGCAGCACTATTTACAAGAGCCAAAACATGGAAACAGCCTAAATGTCCATCAACGGATGACTGGATAAAGAAGATGTGGTATATTTATACAATGGAATACTACTCAGCCATAAAAACCGACAACATAACGCCATTTGCAGCAACATGGATGCTCCTGGAGAATGTCATTCTAAGTGAAGTAAGCCAGGAAGAGAAGGAAAAATACCATATGAGATCGCTCATATGTGGAATCCAAAAAACAAAAACAAAAACAAACAAACAAACAAACAAAAACAAAGTGTAAATACAGGACAGAAATAGACACATAGACAGAGAATACAGACTTGTGGTTGCCAGGGGGGCGGAGGGTGGGAATGGATAGACTGGGATTTCAGAATTGTAGAATGGATAAACAAGATTATACTGTATAGCACAGGGAAATATACACGAAATTTTATGGTAGCTCATAGAGAAAAAAATGTGACAATGAGTGTGTATATGTCCATGTATGACTGAAAAATTGTGCTGAACACTGGAATTTGACACAACATTGTAAAATGATTATAAATCAATAAAAATGTTAAAAAAAAGAATGACAGTCTCCAGAGACATCTATGTTGCTGTAAATGGCATTATTTTATTCTTTTTTATGGCTGAGTAGTATTCCATTGAATAAATATACCACATATTCTTTATCCAGTCATCTGTCAATGGACATTTAGGTTGTTTCCATGTCTTGCCTATTATAAATAGTGCTGCTATGAACATTGGGGTGATATATCTTTTGAATTAAGATTTCCTCTGGATATATGCCCAGGAGTGGGATTTCTAGATCATATGGTAAGTCTGTTTTAAGTCTTTTGAGGAATCTCCTTACTGTTTTCCATAATGGTTGCACCCAACTACATTCCCGCCAGCAGTGTAGGAGGGTTTCCTTTTCTCCACAGCCTCTCAAGCATTTATTGTTGTGGGCTTTTGAATGATGACCATTCTGACTGGTGTGAGATGATACCTCATTGTAGTTTTGATTTGTATTTCTCTAATAATTAGGGATATTGAGCATTTTTTCATGTGCCTATTGATCATTTGTATGTCTTCACTGGAGAAATGCTTGTTTAGGTCTTCTGCCCATTTTTGGATGGGGTTGTTTGTTTTTTTCTTATTAAGTTGTACAAGCTGTTTATATATTCTGGCAATAAAACCCTTATCATTTTCATCTTTTGCAAATATTTTCTCCCATTCTGTAGTTTGTCTTTTTGTTTTGCTTATGGTGGAATTGATATAATTTTATATTCTATGCTTTTATGTAACATTATACCATATGTATTTTTCAGTTTGGCATAATCTTTTATCTTTCTATTACAATGATTAATAATAATAATAATAATAACAACAACAACAACAATAATAATAATAATAATAATAATTTTAATTATTCTCCTCCCTTTGGGTAACCAGTATGAATAGCCTGGTGGGGAATGCTGATGCTGTATGTCATCTTGCTTGTTTGTGGTAAATCAGGCTTTCCTGTGCCTTTCAGCAAACTGGCAATGCTGAGTGTGGGCGTCAGAGGGAGGGTTGTAAATGCTGGAAGAGGCTTAGAGAAATCTAGTCCCAGTTCTGCATTGTTGGCTGAGGAATTGGAGCCCAGGGAGGGGGACTGACTTGAGCAGCTAACTCACTCAGAAAGCTGGTTTTGGGGAAAGGACCAAATCCAAGCCAGCCAGCTCCTGTGCCAGAGACAAGTTTCTGTCATGACTGTAAGCCTACTATGGAGTGTTGTTAAACTTCATGCTCTTATCAGGTACTTGAGAGTGAGAATGAGGTGGGGAGCAAATGGTATGAGGTCTGTAATGTTGGTGCTTAGATTATTGTCCAGACTTCTAAGAATATAGTTATAGCTTGTAATAACCTTTAATGAAAACAGATATATGTGTGTGTATATACATATATATATACACACATACACACACACACGACTAGGACATAATGCTGTACACCAGAAATTGACACATTGTACCTGACTGTACTTCAATTAAAAAAGAAAACTCTAAGAATAAGGTTTAGTTTTTATTTTTTTTAAACTTTTTAAATTGGTTTATAATAATTTTCCAATGTTGTGTCAAATTCCAGTGGAGAGCCCAATTTTTCAATTATACATGAACATATAAATATTCATTGTCACATTTTTTTTTCTCTGTGAGCTACCATAAGATCTTGTATATATTCCCTGTGCTATACAGTATAATCTTGCTTTCTATAAAAATTATTCAAGGACCGACATAGTGCCTGCTCTGTACTAGGCACTCGATTAATCTATGTGGAGTGATTGAAAGATGGAAATGCTAGGCTGTTCATACCTAATGTTATTTCTAAGATGGCTAACCTTATATATTGTGAGTATAATAGTGGACCTGTTAGTAGCAGGGATGTGTAAGTAATAGGGATGTGATAGTAGTAAAGAAAATCAGCATAGTCTGAAAGCATGAATTTGATTCTCCCACAGGTGTAGTCTTCAGCTGAGTGAAATTTCATGGCCCTGTCTCTGCTGTATGGGACACCTGGAATGAAAGGCAGTAGTAATTTAGGTATTCTCTAGCTTTGCGGTTCTCTCCTGAAACATAGATGGTCCATCTGCAGTGGCACAGGGTCCCTGAAAGTACTCTCACCCCAAAGGCAGGCAGTCAACTTTCCAGTGTTTATGAAGTACTATTTACATGGCAGGCTTTGTGTGAAGGAATTGGGTGAGCAAAACAGGCATGGTCTCTGCCCTCAAGGAATTTGTAGTCTTATGTGGGAGACAAGAATTAAAAGAGTCAAATTTTTAAAACAAGTGATGACTGTTTTTTGAGGGCTAGGAAGAGAAAGCACAAATGCTATGAGAAAGTAGCAAAGATGTCCATTTTGGGGGGATCAGGGAAGACTTCTCTGATGATGTTGCTTTTAGGAAGTTGTCTCTGAAATTTGAATGAGAGTGAATGGAAGTTTTTGACCATCTTAATTTTACAAGTGAGAAATCATCCCCAGAATGTCTTTCATGTAATAAACACTCAATATAATACATAATAATGATTACAATAATAAACACTTTAACATCCATTATCTCCTGCACTTTTCACGATGCTGTAGGCCCATGAGTAGACTTGATGAGTATTGTTATTCCCATTGTACAACTGAAGCTTCATCTTAGGCTCAAGTGGTTATATGATTAAGTGAAATGGGTCATTTTGCCAGTCAAAGACACATCTGAGATTGAAAGCTGTTTTTCCTTACTGCTACATCAATACTCATTTCTCCAAAGCTATTTTGGAAAAGAGCATGAAGTGATTCATGTTTATACATCATCTTCGTGAACATGTAAATTGCTTGAGGGAGCTTCTCCCACAGTTCTGTAAAGCAGTCAAGCCCTTGTGCTGAGCTCTGGGACATCTCTTGTGCATCTTGTTAAATTCAAATATGGTATGGCCTGTTTGGAAAGCAGATGGAGTTGGGCACAATATGCCTCTTCCTTTCCCCTTGTGATTCTGTCATTTCCTAAAGATTCTCATAAAACTAATGACAGGCTAAGGCAAGACGTCACATTACACTTTATAATGGGCTAATTAGGTAAATATATTAAAAAGTGTTCCCCAAGAGCTATTTCATTGTTGCACTGTTGGTAATCAGCACTTGTCTTCGAAGTGTTAGAATATCAAAAGCAAAGCTGCTTGTGTTGCTGAGTTATGTCATACCAGTGAAATGAGTTAAGTGGAGCAGTGGGAATGCTCTGCTTCTATTATTGCTCAAGTCCTTTGAAGGGGTACTTTGAGGCTAGTACTTTGGTTGTGGCTGATCTTTTCAGCGTTGGAGTGAACATAAAACTCCCTCCAGCCCACAGCATAGAGTTTCTTTACCTAGAGGAGATATTTATGGGCCAGTGCTGGAAGGTGGGGTCTAGATGAGAAGCTTTTGGAGGTCAAGGTGGGTTTCCCTGTGGTTCTGAATCAACACATCCATCCATGAACACCAAACCCCTAGGGAGACATCAGGTACGCTAAGATTAGAGGTTGACAGCTCTGCTTCCCAGAAATTGAGAAAATTCTGTGGCACTGTTTGCCTTTGATATGCTTCAAGCTGCAAATGTAAGTAGAAGTTAGTTTCTGGGTGACTGGACCATAACAAGGGAAGAAAGGAAATGAAGGAGCACTTGGAGCACATCCTGGGTTCAGGATACCCAGGGAAGACTCTCAGATTCACTGCTAGCTCATCTTTATGACCTGGTAGGACTCCTGCTTTTTAAACAACAGTGTCTAATTTATGCAAAAAGGAATGTGTGGGAGGTATGATGAGGGTTGAAGAATCAGTTTTGGTAACGATAAGGACTGTGGGCATTTGAGATATCCAACAGGTGGAAATCATAGTCCTTGCCATGTGGCCATCAACATCTGATGAGCTGCTGCCACTGCAATGGACAACCTAAATTAATGTGGATTCTAAATATTTCAAGTCCTAGGAGGAACCATCTGATTAGGTGGGACTGGACTGTGTGTCCATTCCCTTGGTGTGCCCTTTTACTCTCTCTTGTGGGAGGCAAGATCCTGGTTGTGGCTGGTGAGCCAGATGCAGTCCTTGCCCTCTCAACTCTCTAGTAATTGAGGTTCTTATCCTTTAAGATGATTGAAGAAGTGCACCGTGGAGACGAGGAGGTGGAGACTTTCACTTTCCAGGCAGAAATTGCCCTTTTCTTGTCTGTTTGTTTGTTTATTTATTTATTTATTTATTTATTTATTTATTTATTTATTAACATTTTTTATTGATTTATAATCATTTTACAATGTTGTGTCAAATTCCAGTGTAGAGCACATTTTTCAGTTATACATGAACATATACATATTCATTGTCACATTTTTTTCTCTGTGAGCTACTATAAGATCTTGTGTATATTTCCCTGTGCTATACAGTATAATCTTGTTTATCTATTCTACAATTTTGAAATCCCGTCTATCCCTTCCCATCCTCTGCCCGCTTGGCAACCACAAGTTTGTATTCTATGTCTATGAGTCTATTTCTGTCCTGTATTTACACTTTGTTTTTTTGTTTTTGTTTTTTAGATTCCACATATGAGCGATCTCATATGGTATTTTTCTTTCTCTTTCTGTCTTATTTCACATAGAATGACATTCTCCAGGAAGATCCATAATGCTGCAAATGGTGTTATGTTGTTGGTTTTTATGCCTGAATAGTATTCCATTGTATAAATATACCACATCTTCTTTCCAGTCATCCATTGATGGACATTTAGGCTGTTTCCATGTCTTGGCTATTGCAAATAATGCTTCTATGAACATTGGGGTGCAGGTGTCATCCTGAAGTAGGGTTCCTTCTGGATATATGCCCAGGGGTGGGATTGCTGGGTCATATGGTAAGTCTATTCCTAGTCTTTTGAGGAATCTCTGTACTGTTTTCCACAGTGGCTGCACCAAACTGCATTCCCACCAGCAGTGTAGGAGGGTTCCCTTTTCTCCACAGCCTCTCCAGCATTTGTCATTTGTGGACTTTTGAATGACGGCCATTCTGACTGGTGTGAGGTGATATCTCATTGTAGTTTTGTTTGTTTGTTTGTTTGTTTTTAAACATTTTTTATTGATTTATAATCATTTTACAATGTTGTGTCAAATTCCAATGTTCAGCACAATTTTTCAGTCATACATGGACATATACACACTCATTGTTACATTTTTTTCTCTGTGAGCTACCATAACATTTTGTGTATATTTCCCTGTTCAATACAGTATAATCTTGATTATCTATTCTACAGTTTTGAAATCACAGTCTATCCCTTCCCACCCTCCACCCCCCTGGCAACCACAACTGTATTCTATGTCTATGGGTCTATTTCTGTCCTGTATTTATGCTTTTTTAAATATTTTTTATTGATTTATAATCATTTTACAATGTTGTGTCAAATTCCAGTGTTCAGCACAATTTTTCAGTCATACATGGACATATACACACTCATTGTCACATTTTTTCTCTGTGAGTTATCATAACATTTTGTGTATATTTCCCTGTGCTATACAGTGTAGTCTATTCTACAATTTTGAAATCCCAGTCTATCCCTTCCCACCCTCCAGCCCCTGGTAACCACAAGTCTGTATGCTCTGTCTGTGAGTCTATTTCTGTCCTTTATTTATGCTTTGTTTTTGTTTGTTTGTTTGTTTTTGTTTCTGTTTTTGTTTTTTAGATTCCACATATGAGCAATCTCATATGGTATTTTTCTTTCTCTTTCTGGCTTACTTCACTTGGAATGACATTCTCCAGGAGCATCCATGTTGCTGCAAATGGCGTTATGTTGTCGGTTTTTATGGCTGAGTAGTATTCCATTGTATAAATATACCACATCTTCTTTATCCAGTCATCCGTTGATGGACATTTAGGCTGTTTCCATGTTTTGGCTATTGTAAAACATTGGGGTGTTATGAAAATTGGGGTGCAGGTGGCATCCTGAAGTAGGGTTCCTTCTGAATATAGCCCAGGAGTGGGATTCCTGGGTCATACAGTAAGTCTATTCCTAGTCTTTGGAGGAATCTCCACACTGCTTTCCATAGTGGCTGCACCAAACTGCATTCCCACCAGCAGTGTAGGAGGGTTCCCCTTTCTCCACAGCCTCTCCAGCATTTGTCATTTGTGGACTTTTGAATGACGGCCATTCTGACTGGGGTGAGGTGATACCTCATGGTAGTTTTGATTTGCATTTCTCTGATAATTAGTGATATTGAGCATTTTTTCATGTGCCTCTTGATCATTTGTATGTCTTCCTTGGAGAACTGCTCTTTTAGGTCTTCTGCCCATTTTTGGATTGGGTTGTTTATTTTTTTCTTATTGAGTCATATGAGCTGCTTATATATTCTGGAGATCAAGCATTTGTTGGTTTCATTTGCAAAAATTTTCTCCCATTCTGTAGGTTGTCTTTGTGTTTTACTTATGGTTTCCTTTGCTGTGCAGAAGCTTGTAGGTTTCATTAGGTCCCATTTGTTTATTCTTGCTTTTATTTCTTCTAGCAGAAAAGTTTTGAAATGTATGTCAGATAATGTTTTGCCTATGTTTTCCTCTAGGAGGTTTATTGTATCTTGTCTTATGTTTAAGTCTTTGATCCATTTTGAGTTGATTTTTGTATATGGTGTAAGGGAGTGTTCTAGCTTCATTGTTTTACATGCTGCTGTCCAGTTTTCCCAACACCACTTGCTGAAGAGACTCTCTTTATTTCATTGTATATTCTTGCCTCCTTTGTCAAAGATTAATTGACCAAAAGTTTGTGGGTTCATTTCTGGGCTCTCTATTCTGTTCCATTGGTCTATATGTCTGTTTTTGTACCAATACTGTGCTGTCTTGATGACTGTAGCTCTATAGTATTGTCTGAAATCTGGGAGAGTTATTCCTGCAGCCTCTTTCTTTCTCTTCAGTAATGTTTTGACAATTCTTGGTCTTTGATGGTTCCATATAAATTTTATTATGATTTGTTCTAGTTCTGTGAAATATGCCCTGGGTAATTTGATAGGGATTGCATTAAATCTGTAGATTTCCTTGGGCAGTGTGACCATTTTGACAATATTGATTCTTCCAATCCAAGAGCATGGGATATCTTTCCATTTTTTAAATTCTTCTCTAATTTCCTTCATCAATGGTTTATAGTTTTCTGTGTATAATACTTTCACCTCCTTAGTTAGGTTTATTCCCAGATATTTTATAACTTTGGGTGCTATTTTAAAGGGGATTGTTTCTTTACTTTCTTTTTCTGTTGATTCATTGTTAGTGTAAAGAAATGTAACTGATTTCTGAATGTTAATCTTGTCACTTGCTACCTTGCTGAATTCTTCAATCAGCTCTAGTAGTTTTTATGTGGACCTTTTAGGGTTTTCTATATATAGTAACATGTCGTCGGCATATAGTGACACTTTTACCTCTTCTTTTCCAATTTGGATCCCTTTTAATTCTCTCTCTTGCCTGATTGCTGTGGCTAGGACTTCCAAGACTATGTTGAATAGGAGTGGTGATAGTGGGCATCCTTGCCTTGTCCCAGATTTTAGTGGGAAGCTTTTGAGTTTTTCACCGTTGAGTACTATGGTGGCTGTAGGTTTGTCATATATAGCTTTTATTATGTTCAGATATGTCCCCTCTATACCCACTTAGGCGAGAGTTTTTATCATAAATGGATGTTGAGTTTTATCAGTTCCCTTTTCTGCATCTATTGAGATGATCATATAGTTTTTGTCCTTTCTCTTGCTGATGTGATGTATTACATTGATTGATTTGCATATGTTGAACCACCCTTGTGTCTCTGGGATGAACCCCACTTGGTCATGATGTGTAATCTTTTTTATGTGTTGTTGGATTCTATTTGCTAATATTTTGGTGAGAATTTTGGCGTCTATGTTCATCAGTGATATTGGCCTATAATTCTCTTTTTTTGTAGTGTCTTTGCCTGGTTTTGGTATCAGGGTGATGGTGGCTTCATAGAATGAGTTTGGGAGTATTCCCTCCTTTTCAATCATCTGGAAGAGTTTGAGAAGGACTGGTATGAGTTCTTATTTGTATATTTGGTAGAATTCCCCAGTGAAGTCGTCCAGTCCTGGACTTTTATTTGTAGGGAGGTTTTTTTTTTTATTGCTATTTCTATTTCCTTTCTAGTGATCAGATTGTTCAAGTGGTCAGTTTCTTCTTGATTCAGTCTTGGTGGACAGTATGTTTCCAGAAACTTGTTCATCTTCTCTAGGTTATCCAGTCTGGTTCCATATAGTTTTTCATAATATTCTCATATGATATTCTGTATTTCTACTTTATTTGTTGTAATGTCTCCATTTTCCTTTCTTATTTTGCTAATTTCTGCTCTCTCTTTTTTCTTCTTTGTGAGTTTGGCCAGAGGTTTGTCGATTTTATTTAGTTTTTCAGAAAACCTGCCTTTGGTTTGGTTGATTTTTTCTGTGGTCTTGTTAATCTCTATTGTATTTATTTCCTCCCTGATCTTTATAATTTCCTTCCTTCTGCTGCCTTTTGGGGCTTTTTGTTCTTCTATTCTAATTCATTCAGCTGGTGTGTTAAATTGTTTATTTGAGATTGTTCTTCTTTTTTGAGGAAGGCCTGTATCACTATAAACTTCCCTCTTAGCACTGCCTTTGCTGTGTCCCATAGATTTTGAGTGGTTGTGCTTTCATTGTCATTTGTCTCAAGGTATTTTTTAATTTCAGCTTTGATTTCCTCATTGACCCATTGTTTTTTCAATAACATATTGTTTAATCTCCATACTTTCCTTTTTTTCTCCTTTGTTTCTCTGTTGTTGATTTCTAGTTTCATGGCATTGTGGTTAGTAAAGATGCTTGAAATAATTTCTATCTTCTTAAAATTGTTGAGGTTTCTTTTGTGCCCAAGTACATGATCAATCCTGGAAAATATTCCATGTGCACTTGAAAAGAATGTGTATCCTATTTTTTGGGGGTGTAATGCTCTGAAAATACCCACCAAATCTAATTTTTCTATTGTATTGTTTAATTTCTCTGTTGCCTTATTTATTTTGCCTTTATATATTGCCTTATTCTGGAAGAGCTGTCTAGTGATGTTATAGTGGTGTTAAAATCTCCAACTATGATTGTACTCCCATCAATATCCCCCTTTATCTCTGTCAGTAATTGTTTTATGTACTTAGGTGCTCCTATATTGGGTGCATATATATTAATGAGTGTAATATCCTCATCTTCTATCACTCCTTTAATCATTATAAAATGTCCTTCTTTATGGCCTTTGTTTTAAACTCTATTTTGTCTGAAATCAGTACTGCAACACCTGCTTTTTTGGCTTTTCCATTTGCATGGAATATCCTTTTCCATCCTTTCACTCTCAATTTATATGTGTCCTTCTCCCTCAGGTGAGTCTCTTGTATGCAGCATATTGAAGGTTCTTGCTTTATTATCCAGTCTGCCACTCTATGTCTTTTGACTGGAGCATTTAGTCCATTAACATTTACAGTAATTAATGATAGATGTGTGTTTATTGCCATTTTGAACTTACCTGTGCAATTGAACTTACCTGTGCAATAAACAACAAAAATTGTTTATTGCCATTTTGAACTTACCTGTGCAATTGATTTATTGCCATTTTGAACTTACCTGTGCAACCTGTTTGTTCCTTTCTTTTTCCTTTTGTGGTTTGGTAATCTTCCTTTGTATTATCATGGAGTTTATTTTGTTTTTGTGACTCCCTTGTAAGTTTTTGGCTTGTGGTTATCCTTTTCTGTAAGTCTATTAGCCCATTACTATATCTCAAACGCATCCTACCAAAACCAAAAAATTTTAAAAAAGAAAGAAAGAAAAGAAAATACTGTATATTTTCTTGCTTCCCTTTCCCACTCTTAATGATTTAAATGTTTTCTTTTACAATTTTGTGCTTATTTTATTTGTAATTCATGAGTTATTACCTTTCAAGTTTTGAGTTTCTCATTTCTGTAGCATCCTGCTTCTTTTCTATTTAGAGTAGACCTTTCAATATTTCTTTTAGCATGAGTTTAGTGTTGCTAAACTCTTTCAGTTTTTGCTTCTCTGTGAAATTCTTTCTCTCCCCTTGTATCCTAAAGGATAGCCTTTCTGGATATAGTATCCAAGGCTGCATCATTTTTTCATTCAGGACTTTGAATATATCTTCCCACTCCCTTCTGGCCTGTAGTGTTTGTGTAGAGAAATCAGCTAAGAGTCTAATGGGGATTCCCTTGTAACTCACTCTTTCCTTTCCTCTTGCTGCCCTTAGGATCATTTCTTTATCTGTGACTCTGGCCATCTTGATTCTGATATGTCTTGGTGTTTGTCTGTTTGGGTCCTTGCTGTTTGGGACCCTTTGAGCTTTCTGTACTTGGATATCTGTTTCCTTCTTTAAGTTTGGGAAGTTTTCAGTCATGATTTCTTCAAAAACCTTTTCAATCCCCTTTGATCTTCTTCCCCTTCTGGGACCCCTATTATGCGAAGATTGGCATGCTTTATGTTATCCCATAGGTCCCTTATGCTGCTTTCATTTGTTTTTATTTGTTTGTCTTACAGTTGTTCTGATTGTGTGCTTTCTGTTGTCCTGTCTTCTAGGTCACTAAGTTGTTCCTCTGCATTATCTAGTCTGGTTTGCACAGCCTTTTGATCTGTTCTCATCTCAGCCAATGAGTTTAGCAATTCTGCTTGGTTCATCTTTATAGCTTCAATTTCACTTTTGACATATTTTATATCTCCAGACACTACCTCTTTTAGTTCCTTTAGTACTTTGATCACTCCTTTTCTGAAATCTTGATCTAGTAGGCTATTGATGTCTATTTCATTGATCATTCTTTCAGGGGATTTCTCTTGTTCTTTTAATTTGGGGTGGTTTCTCTGCTTCTTCATCTTGCTCATATGACTCTGGTACTGTGGCTTATGGAGTATCAGTTATCTATTATAGTCCTTGAGGGAGTTTATTTATTTATCTATCTAATGTCTATATAGGAATTAAACGTAAAAAATAAAAAAAAGGAGAGAGAGAGAGAAAGAATTTTAAAAGGAGGGAGAATAAAATGTTTGAAAACAGTATGTAATCAATTACAGAAGCACAATTTGAATTGGACTGGCTTTCGAGTTGAGAATTTTTTTCCCCTAAAAACCCTTAAAAAGAAAAAAAGGAAAAAAGATCCAAAAATGATATTTGAATCCTATTTATAATCTATAAGAGGAGGTCAAAACCAAAATAAATGAAAATGAAATCAGGTGGATTTTGTTTTTAAAAAAATGATAATAATATAACTATTTTAACAGAAAAATTTAGAAAGAAATTAAAACTAGAAGCACATACAATTGTTTAGAAAGTAGAAATTAAAATGGTAATAGAAAATAGAACAGATTAAAAAAAGATAAAGAGATAATTTTAAGAGAAGGGTGGAAAAAAAAGGCCTGAAAATAGTGTATACTCAATTATAGAAGATCAATTTGAATTAGAGTAGCATTTGAGTTGAGATCTTTTTTAAATCCCTCAAAAAAAAAAAAAAAACAAAACAGAAAAAAAGATCAAAAAATGACACCTGGTGCCCATTTACAATCAACAACACGAGATCAAACCCAAAAGAAGTGAAAATGCAATCAAGTGGATTCTCTTTAAAAAAGAATATAACTACTTTAAGAGAAAAACCCAAAAGGAACCAAAACTAGAAGCATACACAACCGTCCAGAAATTAGAAATCAAAAATGTAATAAAAAATAGGACCAAAAAAAAAAAAAAAAAAAAGAAGATATGATAAAGAGAGAATTCCGAAGAAGGGGAGGGAAAAAAAAAGGCCTGAAAACAGCGTACAATGAACAACTGAAGAGTAAGTTGAAGCAGAACAGCAATCGGGTTGAGACGTCTCCCAAAAAGCTCCAAAATAGGACAAAAGAGGAAAAAACACATTTGAAACCTGTGTACAATCAACAACAGGCGATCCAAACCAAGAGAGAGAAAAATGACATGACGTGGATCTTTCAAAATAACAACCATACCATTTTAAAAGAAAAATTCAAAAGGGACTATAACTGGGAGAATATACAACTGTTTAAAAAGCAAAAATCAAAAAGGTAACAGAAAATACAACAGGCAAAAACAGATCAAAAAAAAGGGGGGGTGGGGTGGGGGTGTTGTCCTGGAGACTGTGTGCTCTTAATGAGAAGTCTGTCTTTGCCCTGTTTCGCGAGCTCGGCTTGTTGTTTCCCGAGGTCCTCCATTGGTGTCCTTGTCTGTGCTGCTCCCAGTGCCTGTTGGCAAGAAGATCGCGCCCCCTTCCAGCACAGCATTCCTGCCAGAAAAGCGGGGAGCCACCCACCGTCTCCTGGCGCGGGTTGCTCCGCGGCTCAGTGCCGCTCCGCAGGCGGGCCCCGGGAAGACTGCGGAACAGCCCCGCCCCTGCTCCGTGTCCAAACTCAGCTCCTTGTTTGTTCTGACGGCGGGAACTTTGCAGGCACCAGGGCTGAAGGATCCTATCTGATTGGGCTGCAAACAAGTCACTGGCCTCCGAGGCCAGGCCGCCAGGCGCAGACTCAGGTTTCACTCCCGCCCCCACCTGGGTGCCAAGCGCCGGAGGATATGGCAGCTGCGCTTGAGCCCTGCCTCTCTTCACCGAAAACCTTCCCTGGGTTTATATATCCTGAGATGGGGATATGCACCCTTCCCCCCAGGGCACATCAGCCCTGCTGTTTCATGGAGGGCCCAGGTAGTTCTGCCCTGTGCACCCACTCATCCACGTTGTGTAGCCCCCTGCTGTCCCCTGGGGCTGCCTCAGTGCAGCCATACCCGTCCTCCGCCTGGCTCGGGCAGCCTGTCCCAGCCCCCAGCTCCTGGCTCGGATCTTGGGCTGGATGTCGCAGGGACCCTCTATGCCCATTCAACCCAGTTCTGTCAGTCAAGGGCTGCTCCATACAGATCCGAACCTCAGAGGCTCCCCCTCCATTCTGCTGGCCTCTCTGTTGGAGAGGGGGAGACCCAACGAACGGGCGCTAGTCCTCCTTTGCCGCTCCCTCCCCGCGGGACCGATCCTGCACTGTTTTGCCTTTTCATCTTCCTTTTTTTTCCCCCTTTTTCCTACCAGATTTTTGGTGTCTTTGTCTTTTGAAGAGGACAATGTTCTGTCAGAGTTCTGCAGGTGCTCTGGTTGGCTGAGTGGGCCTGTAGATGTGATTCTTGGTGTATCTGTGGGAGAAAGTGAGCTACGTGCTTCCTACTATTCCACCATCTTGACCTCGTCCTCTTCATGTCTCTTATTACCAATACCTTCTATTCCAGCAAGGAAATTTTTCTATGGGAGTTGATAAGCAGTGCTTCTGATGCCTTGGACAAGATTTGTTATGAAAGCCTGACAGACCCTTCCAAACTGGACAGTGGTAAACAGCTAAAAATTGACATCATCTCCAACCCCCAGGAGTGCACCCTGACTATAATAGACATGGACATTGGCATGACCAAAGCTGATCTCATAAATAACTTGGCAAGAATTGCCAAGTCTGGTACTAAAGCATTTATGGAAGCTCTCCAGGCTGGTGCAGACATCTCCATGATTGGGCAGTTTGGTGTTGGCTTCTATTCTGCCTACCTAGTGGCAGAGAAAGTGGTTGTGATCACGAAACACAATGATGATGAACAGTATGCCTGGGAGTCTTCTGGGAGTTCCTTCACTGTATGTGCTGACCACGGTGAGCCTGTTCGCCGGGGTACCAAAGTGATTCTCCACCTTAAGGAAGACCAGAAAGAGTACTTAGAAGAGAGGTGGGTCAAAGAAATGGTGAAGAAACACTCACAGTTCATAGGCTATCCTATCACACTCTATCTGGAGAAGGAACATGAGAAGGAAATCAGTGACAATGAGGCAGAGGAAGAGAAAGGTGGGAAAGAAGAAGGTAAAGATTATTTGGAGAAGCCCAAGACTGAAGAGGTTGGCTCAGATGAGGAGGAGGATAGTGGCAAGGATAAGAAAAAGAAAACAAAGAAGTTTAAGGAGAAATACATTGATCAGGAAGAACTGAACAAGACCAAACCCATTTGGACCAGAAACCCTGATAGCATCTGACCCAGGAAGAATACAGGGAGTTCTATAAGAGGCTTACCAGTGACTGAGAAGATCACTTGGCAGTCAAGCCTTCTCTGTGGGAGGTCAGTTGGAGTTCAGAGCACTGCTATTCATCCCCCATCAGGCTCCTTTTGACCTCTTTGAGAACAAGAAGAAAAAGAACAACATCAAACTCTATGTCTGTCACGTGTTCATCATGGACAGCTGTGATGAGTTAATACCCGAGTACCTCAATTTCATCTGTGATGTGGTTGACTCTGAAGACCTTCCCCTGAACATCTCCCAAGAAATGCTCCAGCAGAGCAAAATCTTGATGGTTATTCATAAAAACATTGTTAAGAAGTGTCTTGAGCTCTTCTCTGAGCTGGCAGAAAATAAGAAGAACTATAAGAAATTCTATGAGGTATTCTCTAAAAATCTGAAGCTTGGAATCCATGAGGACTCCACTAATCGGTGATGCCTTTCTGAGCTGCTGCACTATCACACCTCCCAGTCTGGAGACAAGATGACTTCTCTTTCAGAGTACATCTCTAGCATGAAGGAGACCTGGAAGTCCATCTATTATATCACTGGTGAGAGCAAAGAGCAAGTTGCCAACTCTGCTTTTGTGGAGTGAGTACAGAAGTGGGGCTTCAAAGTGGTGTACATGATGGAGCCTACTGATGAGCTACTGTGTGCAGCAGCTGGAGTTTGATGGGAAGAACCTGATCTCTGTTACCAAGGAGGGTCTGGAACTACATGAGGATGAAGAGAAGAAGAAAATGGAGGAGAGTGAGGTCAAGTTTGAGAACCTTTGCAAACTTATGAAAGAAATCTTGGATAAGAAGGTGGAGAAGGTGACAATCTCAAATAGGCTCATGTCTTCACCCTGCTGCATTGTGACTAGCACCTATGGCTGGACTGCCAACATGCATCATGAAAGCCCAGGCACTTCAGGATAGCTTGACCTTGGGCTATATGATGGCCACCTGGAGATCAGCCTCAACTACCCCATCATGGACACCCTGAGGCAGAAGGTGGAGGTGGACAAGAATGCCAAGGCCATCAAGGACCTAGTGGTGCTGCTATTTGAAACTGTCCTACTCTCTTCTAGCTTCTCACTTGAGGATCCACAAACCCACTCAAATTGCATCTACCTCATGATCAAGCTAGTCCTGGGCATTGATGAAGACGAAGTGACAGCAGAGAAACCCAGTGCTGCTGTTCCTGATGAGATTTCCCCCCGTTGAGGGTGATGATGTCTCTCATATGGAAGAAGTAGATTAGGAGTTTTTAGCTGCAGATTTTGTCCCATCTCTGGATAGTGTCTCCATGGCTCCCCCAGCTGCAACCTTGCGTGGCTCTGGCCCATCTGGTTCCCTTTGCTGATGTTTAGTGGTTTTATTTCTGTCTTCTAAGGCAGGATACACGGGCCTCAAGCCCTGTCCCTTCCCGATTTGACATAGGGTTTGGATGTTGTGTTGTGTTTGTTTTTGTTATGAAATCAAAGTATGCAAAATAAAGAAGATGCAGTTTTATACAGTTAAAAGTAATGTTTTTTCTTTTCATTATTACTACTTAAAATGTTTTTTTTTTTAATTGAGGTATAATTTGACATACAACATTATATCAGTTTTGGGTGTACAACATAATGATTCAATATTTGTACATATTGCAAAATGATCACCATAATAAGTCTAGTTAACATCTGCCACCATACATAGTTACAGATTTTTTTTTAATGATTGTGACTTAAGATTTACTCTGTTAGCAACTTTCAAATGTGCCTTACAGTATTATTAACTAGAGTTGCCATGCAGTACATTATATCCCCATGAGCTATTTATTTTATAACTGGAAGTTTTTACCTTTTAACTCTCTTCACCAATTTTGCCCACCCCCACCCCTTGCCTTTGGCAACAGCCAATCTATATTTATGAGTATTTTGTTTTTTAGATTTCACAGATAAGAGAGATCTATCATATTTGTCTTTCTTTGTCTGACATTTCAATTAGCATAATGCCCTCTAGGTCTATCAATGTTGTTGCAAATGATAAGATTTCATTCTTTTTTATGGCTGAGTATTGTTTCATCTATATCTATATCTATATCTATATCTATATCTATATCTATATCTATCTCTATATATCTATGTGTATGTCTATCTATCACATTTTCTTTATCCATTAATCCATCAGTGGACACCTAGGTTATTTCCATATCTTGGTTGTTGTAAATAATGCTGCAGTGAACATGGTAGTGCATGTATCTTTTCAAGTTAATGTTGTCTTTATGTTTCAGATAAATACCCAGAAATGGAATAGCAGGGTCATATGGTAGTTCTATTTTACATTTGTGAGGAAACTTCATACTTCTTTCCATACTGGCTGCATCAATTCACATTCCCACCAACAGTGAGCAAATGTCTTCATTTCTCCATATCCTCACCTGTACTTGTTATTTCTTGTCTTCTTGGTAATAGTCATTCTAAAGAGTGAGGTTTTGATTTGCATTTCCCTGATGATTAGTGATGTTGAGTATCTTTTCATGTACCCTTTGGCTTTCCGAATGTGTTCTTGGAAGAATGTCTATTCAGATCCTCTGTTCATGGATCAGATTGTTTGTTTGTTTGTTTGTTTGTTTCTTTCTGTTTTGCTTTTGAATTATATGAGTTCTTTATATATTTTATATATTAACTTATCAAATATGTGATTTTTCAATATTTTTTCCTATTAAGAAGATTATCTTTTCCTTTTTTTAATGATTTCCTTTGCCATGTAGAAGCATTTTAGTGTGATATAGTCCCAGTTGAATTTTTGCTTTTGTTGCCTTTGTTTTCAAAAAAAAAAAAAAAATCACTAAAGTATGCCAATACCATACTCTTTTAATTCCTATAATTTTGTAATATAGTTTGAAATCAGGGAGTGTGATGCCTCCAGTTTTGTTCTTCTTTCTCAAGATTACTTTGAGTATTTGAGATCTTTTGCAGTTTTATATAAATTTTAGACTGTTCTATTTCTGTGAAAAGTGCCTTTAGAAGTTTTATTTTTTGATAGAGAATGCACTGAATCTGTAGATTGCTTTGGGTAGAATGGAAATTTTAACAATATTAATTTCTCCAATCCATGAGTATGGGATATCTTTCAATTTATTTGTATCTTCTTCAGTTCTTTTCATCAGTGTCTTATGGTTCAGTATACAGGTCTTTCACCTCCTTGGTTAAATTTATTCCTAAGTATTTTATTTTGATGCTATTATGAATGGGATTCTTTTCTTAAATTCTCTTTCTGATAGTTTGTTAGTAATATATAGAAACTCAGCAGATTTTTGTATATTGATTTTATATCCTGCAACTCTAATGAAATAATTTGTTCTAATGTTTGTGTGTGTGTGTGTGTGTGTGTGTGTTTGTGTGTGTGTAATCTTTAGGGTTTTCCATATATAATATCATGTCACCTGAAAATAGTGACAGTTTTACTTCTTTTCCAATTTGGATGCCTTTTACTTCTTTTTCTTGCCTAAATGTTCTGGTTAGGACTTCCACTACCATACTGAATAAAAGTGATGAGAGAGGACAACATTGTCTTGTTCAGCTTTCAGCTTCACCATTGAGTATGATGTTAGCTGTGGATTTGTCATATATGGGCTTTATTATCATTAAAGTATGTTTCCTCTATATCTACTTTGTTGAGAGTTTTTTCTTAATCATAAATGGTAGTTGAATTTCATCAAATACTTTCTCTGCATCTATTGAGGTGATAATATGATTTTTATTTTTTTATTGAAGTATAGTCCGTTTACAATGTTGCATCAATTTTAGTATACAGCACAATGTTTCAGTCATATAGGAACATACATATATTCATTTTCAAATTCTTTTTACCATAAGTTACTATAAGATATGAATATAGTTTCCTGTGCTATACAGTATAAACTTGTTGTTTATCCATTTTATGTATACTAGTTAGTATCTGCAAATCTAGAACTCCCAATTTATCCCTTCCCATTCCCTTCCCCACTGGTAAAAATAAGTTTGTTTTCTATGTTTGTGCATCTGTTTTGGTTTTGTAATTAGTTCACTTGTCTCTCTCTGTCTCTCTCTTTTTTTCAGTTTACACATATAAATGATATCATATGATATTTTTCTTTCACTTTCTGGCTAACTTCACTTAGAATGACATTCTCCAGGAGGATCCATGTTGCTGCAAATGGTGTTATGTTGTCGATTTTCATGGCTGAGTAGTATTCCATTATATAAATATACCACATCTTCTTTATCCAGTCACCTGTTGATGGACATTTAGGCTGTTTCCATGTCTTGGCTATTGTAAATAGTGCTGTTGTGAACATTGGGGTGCATATATCTTTTTGAATTAAGGTTCCCTCTGGATATATGCCCAGGGGTGGGATTGCTGGGTCATATGGTAAGTCTATTTTAGTTTTTTGAGGAATCTCCATACATTTTCCATAATGACTGCACCAAACTGCATTCCCACCAACAGTGTAGAAAGATTCCCATTTCTCCACACCCACCCCAGCATTTATCATTTGTGGGCTTTTGAATCATGGCCATTCTGTCGGGTGTGAGGTGATACCTCATTGTAGTTTTGATTTGTACTTCTCTGATAATTAGTGATATTGAGCATTTTTTCATGTGCCTATTGGCCATTCATATGTCTTCATTGGAAAAACGCTTGTTTAGCATTTTTGGATTGGGTCTTATCTTCCATTTTGTTAATGTGGTGTATCACATTGTTTTGTGGATTTTGAATCACCCTTGGATCCTGGAATAAATCCCACTAGATCTTAGTATATGATCCTTTTAATGTATTCTTTTTTTAAATTATATTTTATTGAGTTATTGTCAGTTAATAATGTTGTGTCAATTTCTAGTGTAGAGCACAGTTTTTCAGTCATACATGAACATATATATATTCATTGTCACATTCTTTTCACCATAAGCTACCACAAGATCTTGCATATATTTCCTTGTGCTATACAGTATAATTTTTAAAATCTATTCTATATATACCTGTAAGTATCTACAAATTTTGAACTCCCAGTCTGTCCCTTCCCACCCCTCTCCCCTCTGGCAACCACAAGTTTGTATTCTATGTCTATGAGTCTGCTTCTGTTTTGTATATATATTCATTTGTCTTTTTCTTTTTCTTCTCCTTCCCCTTCCCTTTCCCCTCCTTCTCCTTCCCCTTCTCCTTCCTCTCCTTCCTCTACTCCTCCTTCTCCTTCAACTTCCCCTTCCCCACCTCCTCCTCCTCCACCTCCTCCTACTTCTATTCCACATATGAGTAATCTCATATGGTATTTTTCTTTCTCCTTCTGGCTTACTTTACTTAGAATAACATTCTCCAGGAACATCCATGTTGCTGAAAATGGCATTATGTTGTCGGTTTTTATGGCAGAATAGTATTCCATTGTATAAATATACCATAACTTCTTTAGCCAGTCATCTGTTGATGGACATTTAGGCTGTTTCCATGTTTTGGCTATTGTAAATAGTGCTGCTATGAACATTGGGGTGCAGGTTTCTCTTTGAAGTAGGATTCCTTCTGGATATATGCCCAGGAGTAGGATTACTGGGTCATATGTTAAGTCTATTCCTAGTCTTTTGAGGAATCTCCACACTGTTTTCCACAGTGGCTGAACCAAACTATATTTCCACCAACAGTGTAGGAGGGTTCCCTTTTCTTCACAGCATTTGTGATCTGAGGACTTTTGAATGACGGCCATTCTGACTGGTGTGAGGTGATACTTCATTGTAGTTTTGATTTCCATTTCTCTGATAATTAGTGATATTGAGCATTTTTTCATGTGCCTATTGATCATTCGTATTTATTCCTTGGAGAATTGCTTGTTTAGGCCTTCTGCCCATTTTTGGATTGGGTTGTTTGCTTTTTCCTATTAAGTCATATGACCTGCTTATATATTCTGGAGATCAAGCCTTTTTCAGCTTCATCGTTTGCAAAAATTTTCTCCCATTCCATAGGTTGTCATTTTATTTTGCTTATGGTTTCCTTTGCTGTGCAGAAGCTTGTAAGTTTAATTACATCCGATTTGTTTATTCTTGTTTTTATTTCTGTTTCTTGGGTAGACTGTCCTAGGAGAATATTTTGAGATGTATGTGAGATAATGTTTTGCCTCCTTTTAGGAGGTTTATTGTTTTTTGCCTTATGTTTGTCTTTGATCCATTTTGAGTTTATTTTTGTGTATAGTGTAAGGGAGTGTTCTAGCTTCATCGCTTTACATGCTGCTGTCCAGTTTTCCCAATACTATTTGCTGAAGAGACTGTCTTTATTCCATTGCATATTCTTGCCTCCTTTGTCAAAGATTAATTGACCAAAGTTTGTGGGTTCATCTCTGGGCTCTCTATTCTGTTCCATTGGTCTATATGTCTGTTTTTGTACCAATACCATGCTGTCTTGATGACTGTAGCTCTATAGTATTGTCTGAAGTCTGGGAGAGTTATTCCTCCAGCCTCTTTCTTTTTCTTCAGTAATGCTTTGGGAATTCTAGGTATTTTGTTCTTCCATATAAATTTTATTATGGTTTGTTCTAGTTCTGTGAAACATGTACCGGGTATTTTGATAGGGATTGAATTAAATCTGTAGAATGCCTTGGGCAGTGTGACTATTTTAACACTATTGATTCTTCCAATCCAGGAGCATTTTTCCATTTTAAAAATTCTTTAATTTCCTTCATCAATGGTTTATAGTTCTCCATGTATAAGTCTTTCATATCTTTGGTTAGATTTATTCCTAGGTATTTTATTACTTTGGGTGCTATTTTAAAGGGAATTGTTTCTTTACTTTATTTTCCTATTGATTCATTATTAGTGAAAAGAAATATAACTGATTTCTGAACATTAATCTTGTAACCTGCTACCTTGCTGAATTCTTCGATTAGTTCTAGTAGTTTTTGCGTGGACCTTTTAGGGTTCTCTATGTATAGTATCATGTCATCTGAATATAGTGACATTTATACTCTTGTTTTCCAGTTTGAATCCCTTTTGTTTCTCTCTCTTGCCTGATTGCTGTGGCTGGGACTTCCAAGACTATGTTGAATAGGAGTGGTGAGAGTGGACAGCCCTGTCTTGTCCCATATTTTAGTGGGAAGGTTTTCTGTTTTTCACCATTGAGTACTATGCTGGCTGTAGGTTTGTCATATATAGCTTTTATTATGTTGAGATATGTTCCCTCTATATCCACTTTGGTGAGAGTTTTTATCATAAATGGGTGTTGAATTTTATCAAATGCTTTTCCTGAATCTATTGAGATGATTATGTGGTTTTTGTCCTTTCTCTTGTTGATGTGATGTACTACCTTGATTGATTTGCATATGTTGACACTTCCTTGTTTCCCTGGAATGAACCCAACTTTATCATGGTGTATAACCTTTTTAATGTGCTACTGGAATCTATTTGCTGATATTTTGGTAAGGATTTTTGTATCTATGTTCATCAGTGATTTGGTCTGTAATTCTCTTTTTTGGTAGTGTCTTTGCCTGGTTTTGGTATTAGGGTGATGCTGTATTTATAGTATAAGTTTGGGAGTATTCCTTCCTTTTAAATCCTCTGAAAGAGTTTGGGAAGGTCCAGTATGAGTTCTTCTTTGTATGTTTGGTAGAATTTCCCAGTGAAGCCATCCAGTCCTGGAATTTTATTTGTAGGGAGTTTTTTTAAATTCCTAATTCGATTTCATTTCTAGTGATCCATTTGTTCAAGTGATCAGTTTCTTCTTGATTCAGACTTGGTGGACTTATATTTCCAGAAACTTGTCCATCCTCTCTAGGTTATACATTCTGTTTCCATATAGTTGTTCATAATATTCTTGTATGATATTTTGTATTTCTGTGTTAATGGTTGTAATCTCTTCATTTTCCTTTCTTATTTTGCTTATTTGCACTGTCTCTTTTCTCTTCTTCATGAGCTTGGCCAGAGATTTGTCAATTTTGTTTATCCTTTCAAAAAACCAGCTCTTCGGTTGATTGATTTTTTCTACTGTTTTAAAATCTCTATTTTATTTATTTCCTCCCTGATCTTTATTATTTCCCCCCTTCTGCTGCCTTTTGGGTTTTTTTGCTCTTCTTTTTCTAATTCTTTTAGCTGGTGAGTTAGATTGTTTATTTGAGATTATTCTTCTTTTTTTCAGGAAGGCCTGTATCTCTATAAACTTTCTTCTTAGCACTGCCTTTGCTGTGTCCCATAGGTTTTGAGTGGTTGTGCATTCATTATCATTTGTCTCAAGGTATTTTTTAATTTCAACTTTGATTTCATCATTGAACCATTGGTTTCTTAATAGCCTGTTGTTTAATCTCCATGTTTCCTTTTTTTCTCTGTAGTTGATTTCTGGTTTCATGGCATTGTGGTCAGTAAAGATGCTTGAGATAATTTCTATCTTCTCAAAAATTTTGAGGCTTCTTTTGTGCCCAATTATATGATCATTCCTAGAAAATGTTCCATGTGCACTTGAAAAGAATGTATATTCTATTTTGGGGGGTTTTAATGTTCTGAAAATACCAACCAATTCTAGTTGTTCTATTGTATCACTTAATTTCTCTGTTGCCTTATTTATTTTCTGTCTGGAAGATCTGTCCAGTGATGTTTATGGGGTGTTAATGCCTCCGACAATGATTGTATTCCCATCAATGTTCCCCTTTTCTCTGTTAGTATTTCCTTTATGTAGTTAGCTGCTTCTATATTGGGTGCATATATATTAATGAGTGTAATATTCTCATCTTGTATTACTCCTCTAAGCATTATGACATGTCCTTCTTTATCTTTCTTTATGGCCTTTGTTTTAAAGTCTATTTTGTCTGAAATCAGTATTGCTACTCATGTTTTCGTGTCATTTCCATTTGCATGGAATATCCTTTTCCATCCTTTCACTCTCAATCTGTGTCCTTTCCCTTAAGTGGTCTCTAGTGTGCAGTGTATTGAAGGTTCTTTCTTTATTATCTAGTCTGTCACTCTATGTCTTTTGACTGGAGCATTTAGTCCATTGACATTTACAGTAATTAATGATAGATGTGTGTTTATTGCCATTTTGAACTTAGTTTTACAGTTTATTTGTTATTTCCTCTTATGTTCCTTTCTTCTTCCTTTTGTGGTTTGATAATTTTCCTTTGTATTATCTTGGATTCTATTTAGTTTTTGTGACTCAATTGTATGTTTGTGTCTTGTGGTTATCCTTTGTTGTATAACTGTTTGTATTAAACAGATAATAATAAAAGCTCAAACCCATCCTACGAGAACAAAAAAATTAAGAGTAAAAAGACCTGCATTTTCTTGCTTCCCTCTCCCACTCTTAATGATTTAGATGTCTTATTTTACAATTTTGTGTTTATTCTCTTGTAATTCATGGTAGTTATCACCTTTCTAGTTATGGTTTTCTCAATTCTGTAGCATCCTGCTTCTTTTCTATTTAGAGTAGACCTTACAATATTTCTCTTAACATGGGTTTAGTGTTGGTTAACTCTTCTAGTTTTTCCTTGTCTGTGAAGTTCTTCATCTCTCCTTGTATTCTAAATGATAACCTTTCTGAATAAAGTATCCTAGGCTGCAAATTTTTTCATTCATGACTTTGAGTATATCTTGCCACCCTCTTCTGGCCTGTAGTGTTTGTGTAAAGAAATCAGCTGAAAGCCTTATGGGGATTCCCTTGTAGCTCACATTTTGTTTTTCTTTTGCTGCCTTTAGAATCATTTCTTTATCCTTATCCCTGGCCGTCCTGATTATAATATGTCTTGTTGTGGGTCTGTTTGGGTTCTTCCTGTTTGGGACCCTCTGAACTTCCTGTATTTGGATATCTGATTCCTTCTTTAGGTTTGGGAAGTTTTCAGTCATGATTTCTTCAAATACCATTTCAATCCCTCTTGCTCTTTCTTCTCCTTCAGAACCCCTGTTATACATAGATAGGCATACTTTATATTATCCCATAGGTCCCTTATATTGTTTTCATTGGTTTTTATTTGTTTTTCTCAGCGGTTCTAATTAGGTGATTTCTGTTGTCCTGTCTTCTTGGTCACTTATTCATTCCTCTGCATTATCTAGCCTCCTTCTTACAGCCTTTAGATCAGCTCTCATCTCAGCAAATGAGTTTTCTAATTTTAATTGGCTCCTCTTTATAGCTTCAATTTCATTTTTGATATATTTTCTGTCTCTAAACACAGTATCTTTTAGTTATTTTGGTACTTTGATCACTACTTTTTTGAAATCTTGATTTAGTAGGCTACCAATATCTATTTCATTGATTGTTCTTTCAGGGGATTTCTCTTGTTCTTTTAATTGGGAGTCATTCCTCTACTTCTACATCTTGCTCATCTCTCTCCAACACTGTGGCTTATGGAGTATTAGTTATCTACTGTTGTCCTTAAGGGGTATATTTATCTATCTAAAGCATATGTGGAAATAAAAGTAAGAAAAAGGGAGAATTTTAAAAGAAGAGAAAAATAGTTTGAAAACATTATAATCAATAACAGAAGAACAAGTTGGAGCAAAATAAAAATGGAGTTGGGATGTACTTTACAAATCTTAAAAGAGGAAAAAAGAAAAAATATTTTAAAACTGACTGTAATCAATAATAGAAATATCTTAAAAGAAAAAAATTAAAGGTATTAAAAACAGAGACATATACAATTTTTTTAAGTAAACAAAGTATTTATTGAGTACCTATCATCTGTTAGGTACTTTATAGCCATTACAGCATTTAATATGTGAGATATATATATATATATATATATATATGCACACATTTGTTTACAATTGTTTAAAAATAAAAAAAATTTAAAAAGTAAAAGGAAAAGAACAGAGAATAAAAGAAGAAAAATATTGAATGTGTTTCTGTGGAGACTGTACACGCTTAATGGTTTTGTTGAGAGGTCTTCCTTAAGTGTGGGTGGTTGTCAAGTCTTATTCCACTTTGGTTAAGGGTGTGGCCATTGACCTGGTAGTCAGAGCCTGTCCTTGTTATTTAATGGGACCTCTTTTTGTTTTGTGGTTGTTGCTGTTGCTGTCCTCACCCTGCTGTGCGAACTCAGCTCGCTGCTTCCAGAGGCCCTTCATTTGTGCCTCTGGTCTGTGCTGCTCCCAGTGCTGGTCAGCAAGTAGATTGTACCCCCTCCCAATACTGCAGTCAGGTGCTGCACTCCTGCACGGTCGGGCTCAGGGAAGATGATGGAATGAAACTCGCCCCTGTTCTGTGCCAGAACTCAGCTCCTTGTTTGTTTGTATTGGAAGGGCCAGTTCTCAGAGGCACCAGGGCAGAATGACCCTATCTCCCTGGGCTGTAAACAAGTCTCTGAATTACCTATGAGGCTGCTAAGCCCTTAGGTGTGGATTCAGGTTTCACTCCTTCCCTGTCTGGGAGCTAAGCACTGGAAGATATGGTGGCTGTGGCTGAGGCTCTCCTCTCTTCTCTTGAGAACTGGTTCAGCGGGTTTTCAGAGATAGAGGCTATGGCACCCTTTCCCCCAGGGCACATCAACTGTGTTGTTTATTTTTTTCTCTCATATTTTATGGAGGACCCAGGTTGTTCTGTTCTGTATTTCCTCCCAGCCATGGTACACAGCACCCTGAAGTCCCCTGGAGTTGCCTCTGTACAGCCTGCCCCAGTCTTCCATCTGGCTTGGGCAGCCTGACCCATCCCCAACCTGCCGCTTTGTGTCTAGGGCTGGAGGTTGCAGAGAACCCCTGTACCCATTTAATTTATCCTATCAGTCAAGGGCTAATCTGTAAAGATCCAAGCCTCAGAGATTCCCCCTATGTCCCACTGAACTCTCCGTTGGATAGGGGGAGACTCAGTGAATGAGTGCTATTCTTCCTTTGTCTCTCCCTCCCTGCAGGACTGGTCCTGCACTGTTTTGCTTTTTCTTCTTTCTTTTTTCCATTTCTCCTACTAGATTCATGGCATCTTTGTCTCTTGAAGAAGGTAATGTTCTGTGAGAGTTCAGCAGAGACTCTGATTGGCTGGGTGGGTCCGTGGATGTGAGTCTTGGGGTATTTGTGGGGGGTGGTTAGCTATGAGCATCCTTATACTCTGCCAGCTTGGCCAATCCTCCCTTTTATTGTATTCTTATATTTATTTTGCTAAATATTTTGTTGAAGATTTTTTTTTCATCTATGTTCCTGAGTGATATTGGCCTGTAATTTTCTTTCTTTCTTCTTCTTATTTTCTTTCTTTCTTTCTTCTTCTTCTTCTTCTTCTTTTTTTTTTTTTTTTTTTTTTTTTTTTTTTTTTGGCATTCTTATCCAGTTTTGGTATCAGGGTAATTCTGGCCTCATGAAATGAGTTAAGAAGTGTTCCTTACACTTCTGTTTTTTGGACGGGCTTGAGGACTTGTATTAATTCTTCTCTGAATGTTCAGTAGAATTCACCAGTGAAGCTGTCTGGTCCTGGACTCTTGTTGTTCAGAGCTTTTAAATTACAGTTTAAGTCTCCTTACAAGTAATAATTCTGTTTATATTTTTAAATTCTTCATGATTCAGTCTTAGAAGGTTGTATGTTTCTAGGAATTTATTCATTTCTCCTATGTTACTCAATTTGTTGTTGTCTGTACATAGTAGTCTCTTATGATCCTTTGTACTTCCATGGTATCAGTAGTAACATCTCATCATTCATTTCTGATTTAATCTACTTCAGTCCTCACTCTTCTTTCTTTGTGAGTCTAGCTAAAGTTTTGCCATTAAAAAAAATCTTTTCAAAGTTTCAGCCCTTGGTTTCATTGATTTTTTCTATTGACTTTTTAATCTCTATTTCATTTATTTCCATTCTGTTATTTTCCCTCTTCTATTAACTTTGGGATTTATTTATTCTTCTTTTCTAGTTCCTTGATGTATAAAATTAGGTTGTTTGAGAACTTTCTTGTTTCTTGAGGTAAGGTATTTATCACTATGAATTTCCCTCTTAGAACTGCGTTAGCTGCATCCCACAAGTTTTGGTACATTGTATTGCTATGTTCATTTGTCTAAAGGTACTGTTGCTTTCACTTTTGGTTTCTTTGTTAACACATTTGTTATTCAGTAGCTTGTTGTTTAATCTCTGCTTATTTTTAAATTTTTCAGTTTTCTTTTTGTTGTTGATGGTTAGTCTCATACTATAATGGTTGGAAAGATGCTTGATATGATTTCAGTCTTCCTAAATTTGATAAGACTTATTTTGTGGCCTAACATATGATCCATGCTGGAGAGTGTACCATGTGTACTTAAGAAAAATGTGCCTTCTTTTGCTTTTGGATGAATTGTTATGTATATATTTGTTAAAGTCCATCTCTTCTAATGTGGCATTTAAGGTCAACATTTTCTAATTGATTTTTGATCTGTATGCTCAAATGTATTGATATAAATGGGGTATTAATGTCTTCTACTATTATTGTATTGCTGTCGATTTCTCTCTTTGGTTTTGTTAATATTTGCTTTATTATTTTGGTGCTCCTATATTGAAGGCATAGATGTTTACAAATGTTATATCCCCTTGGATTGATCCCTTTATCATTATGTTATATTCTTCTTTGTCTCTTATTACAGTCTTTGATTTAAAGGCTATTTTGTATGATGTAGGTGTAGCTACCCTAGATTTCCATGGAATATTTTTTCTTTTCCTTCATTTATAGTCTGTGTAATATCCTTGTGTCAGAAGTGAGTCTCTTGTGGGCAGCATACAGTTGAGTCTTGTTTTTAATCCATTCAGCTATTCTGTGTCTTTTGATTGGAGAATTTAGTCCATTTTCATTTAAAGTAATTATTGATAGGTTTATACTTACTGTCATTTTGTTTATTGTTTTCTGGCTATTTTGTAGTTTTTCTCTGTTCCTTTCTTCTTGTTTTGCTCTTTTCCTTTGTGTTTTGATGACTTTCCTTATTGGTATGTGTAGATTCCTTTCTCATCTTTTGAGTATCTACTATAGGTTTTTGCTTTGTGGTTACCAAGAGGCTTTCATATAATAACTTACATTCATAATGGTCTGTTTTAAGTTGATATCAACTTAAGTTTCAATGCATTCTAATGCTGTACATTTTAATTCCTCCCACCACATTTTATGGTTTTGATGTCACATTTTACATCTTTTGTCTTTTTATCTTGTGTATCCCTTAACTAATTACAGTAGTTACAGTTTTTTTTTACTACTTTTGTCCTTTCACTATCAAACTAGCTGTATAAGTGATTAATCCACTACCTTTACTATATATTTACCTTTAATAATGAGATTTATATTTTTATATACTTCTTCATTACTAATTAGTGCTCTTTTTTTTTAGTTTAAAGAAGTCTCTTTCTTGTAAGGCCAGTTAGTGGTGATGAACTCCTTTAGCTTTTGCTTGCCTGGAAAGGTTTGTCTCTCCTTCAGTTCTGAATGATAACTTTGCTGAATAGAGTATTCTTGGTTGAAATTTTTTTCTTTCAACACTTTGAATATATTGTTCCACTCTCTCCTGCCCTTCAAAATATCTACTGGAAAAATATGCTGATACTCTTATGGTGGTTCTCTTGTACATAACAAGTTGTTATTCTATTGTTGCTATTAAGATTTTTTCCTTGTCTTTAAGTTTTGACATTTTAATTATAAGGTGTGTTGTTGTCAGTCTCTTTGGGTTCATCTGTTTTGGAACTCTCTATGCTTCCTGAATCTGGATGTCTGTGTCTTTCCTTAGATTAGGGAAGTTTTCAGTTATTATCTCTTCATATAAGTTTTCTGCTCCTTTCACTCTCTCTTCTATAATACAAATGTAGGTCTAGTTGATGTTGTCCTCTTAGTCCCTTAAGCTATTTTTCTCTTTTTCTCCTCTGATTGGGTGACATCTTCTATGCTGTCTTTGAGCTCAATGACTCAGGAATGCAAGCTCCCTGGCCACCAGAGCCAGACAATCAAGGGATATCACCTGGGTGGCAGCCATAAAACCCAGGGCACCAGATATAAAACCTGGGGCATCAGACACATATAAGAGCTCCCATCTGAGGGATGTTGGGACTCTGGAGTGCAGCTGATGGAGAGCATAAATGTAGTCCCTATCTTCTGAAGTTTCAGGAAAGGGAAATCCCTTAGATATGTGTTTAATTTGAAGACTTTCCCTCAGGCTGTTGCTGTGACATAAACTATTGGCTTCTTTCACAGAAGGATTGAGCTTTCGGAGTCTGTTGTCTCTTGCTGTGCCCTGGGTATGGTAGCTGTTTAAGAACTCTTTCTCCATTTGTTTCAGTCCTGTGGGACCTGTGAGCATAAGCCCCACTGGCCACCAGAGCTAGGTGATGTAGAGGTGTCCCTTGGCAGCTGCCACCAAGACCAGGGCACCATAAAAGGGTATAAACTCATGTTTTGAAGACATTGTTGAGCTGAAGCAAGGCAGAGGGAGAACACAAAGACTGCATCCACCAGCCTCCATTCCCTGGAAGCATCCTCTATAAATGTGTTAAACCAGAAGCCTGCCCCTTAGACCAAAGCTCCTAGACAAGCAACTAGGCCTCTTTCTTAGAAAAAGGGGTGTGTTTCAGTTTGCAGTCATGCAGCATCCTAAGAGCTGAATCTGATTCTTATAGTCTCATGGGAACCAGGAATGCAAGGCTCCTGGTCTCCAGAGCCAGGTGGTCAAGGTCATCCCCTGTGTGGCAGCTGTAAAACCAGGTAACTAGACATAAAAACTGAGGCTCCAGATGTGTGTGGAAGCCTCCCTCTTGGAGATTGGGTGCTCTTGAGCAGGACAGAGGGTGTGTAAGGATGGAGCCCACTGGCTGGAGGAAGGCAGATGGCAGGAGCAAAGATAGTACTGCTGAAGAAAGAGAAAAAAAGAAAAGAAAAGAAAAAAGAGAGAAAAATGGAAATAGGAAGAAAAAATAAAAGAAGAAGAAAAAAGGAAAAGAGAGAAAATAATGGGGCTCCCAGTTTTGGCAAGACTGAAGGAAATGAAAGAGGAAACACCCACCAGCCTCCAACTCTAAGAGAATCCCAGCAGGCCCCTGTCCCTCAGACCCACACTTTAAAATTAGGAAATGAGTCACTTTCACATGAAATCTGGGCTCTTTTCAAAGGGTTTCTCCTGCTCTTGGCCCTGGGGTGGCCGAGTCCACTTGGGAGCCCTTTAAGAGCTGTTCCTGAGTTCCTCACAGCCCTGTGACCCTGGAAGCATGAGCTATGCTTGTCTTCAAAGCCAGATGCTGTGAAGACTTGCTTTCAGGTGCTAGTCTTAAAAATTGGGGTACCTAGTGTGGGATATGAGCCCTTCACTCATCCAAGAAAAGCTACTGTTTGTCAATTTCCTCCCATTGTGGGTTGCTGCACTGGGGGTGGGGTTTATGGTGAGATTGTGTCTCAGCCTTGCTTAACTCCTTAGATGTGGTTTCCTTTTTGCTTGCCTGATGTGAAGTTTTAGGTTCCCCCCCACCACTGAGGAAATTGTTCATATATAGTTGTAGTTTCCCATGTGTCTGTGGGAGCAAGTGAGTTCAGGATCTGCTTACATCACCATCTTGAACTGGAACACTTTATTATTACTATTAAAATGGTTGAGTCTTAAATGTACTTTTACTTAAAGAATTGGTTATTTTGGCATAAGTGAGATATCTAGGGTCATTTGTGAACAATAATGACCCATAATCCTATTTTTTGTAAGGTCATAGTTTAAAAGCTTTCCATAAGCTGCCCCCTAAAGTCAAACAGCTAGTGCACAGTAAGGCTGGAATTTGAACCCCAAGTTTCTGACTTCTATTTCAGTGCTGAATTCCAGTATCCTCTTGTTCATTATAGACAGAATTCTTGTGCATTTGGGCTGCCTTTTCCCAAATCCTAGGGGTACTGGGATGCCAAATATTACACTTTGGGGTGGAGTTGTGGAAATGAGAAGACAGGGAACACAGGCTGACCTCAGAGAGAGTCAGAGCAGGTTCAAGTGCAGGGCCTGCAGGTCAGGGACCAAGTACCTGGTCTAAGAGTTAGGAGCCTCCAGGTTAGCAGACAGGGCCTGCTGGGCAGATCTCCTCTTGACTTGAGCCTGTTAGATGGGCCTGATGATTACTGATCTAAACAAATGGTTATGGTGTAATTAAAAACAGATAACTGTAGGAAAGCCGTTTACCCAAACTTAAAGCACAAGGGGCAGACATAAAATATTGTTATAAGGGGCATGGAGTAAGAAGGGAAAGTACTTCTTGCATATTTTCTATTTCTGAAAATATAATGCAAAATATTATTCTGAGGATGATGGCTGAGAAATGACTTTACGTAGACAGTATCTTCATTTACCAATTTTCTCAACATATAGGTGGTAATCTTGGCCCACATCTTGACAGTGTGTTTCTGGGAGGAGGGACCCTGCTACATCCAGGATTACCCACAGGAAGATTCCAGGACATGTGCACACACCCAGTAGGCTCACATGGCCAAGCTAGGAGCACTGGAAAAAGTCTTGTCAAAGAGAATCCACTTAACGTGGGACCAACATTCCATGCTAAATGTAACAAAAAAGATTTGATTGTTCTAGTTCTGTGAAATATGTCCTGGGTTATTTCATAGGGATTGCATTAAATTTGTAGATCGCCTTGGGCAGTGTGACCATTTTTAACAATATTGATTCTTCCTATCCAGGAACATGGGATATCATTCCATTTTTAAAGGTCTTCTTTAATTTCCTTCATCAATGGTTTATAGTTTTCTGTGTATAATTTTTTCACCTCCTTGGTTAGATTTATTCCTAGGTATTTTATTACTTTGGGTGCTATTTTAAAGGGGATTGTTGTGGGAGCTGATGATTGGGTTAACAAATTGTAACAGACCCCTGACACCTGTCTCCTTTAAGAACAAATGTGCTTAGTAACTGCTTTGCAAGCAGGCACCTGTGCATCCACACTCCTGTCTCCTTGCCATAAAAAGCTGAGAAAATGCCTTGCTTGCATAGTTGAGGTTTTAGTTTGCACTCTGCTCATTTCAAAGCAATGATCCAGGCCCTCAGCTATAAATGCTGGGTGTGCCTGCTGTTAGATAGTCTGTTACCCCCAAAACAAGGAAGTGGCTAGTCTGGTGGCCTGCTTTGTAATTAACATATCTAAAGAATGTATCTTGTCCCCCTTTCTCCATGACTTCCCTAAAGATAAACTAAGCCTTTATACTCATTGTGGATTCTACAATCTCTATCTCATACTGTCTTTCCCTAAGTTCCTGCATACCATCACACAACTGTTAATGACTTTTTCCTTTGATTATACACAATAAATGTGGGAGCACTTGAGAGGCTCATAGAGTTGGCTTCTGACTCCCTCTTGCTCTCTTGACTTTCTCCACAGAGTCTTGAGTAATTAATTCCATCTCGGTAGGACTTCTGCTGGCCAGAATCCACAGGTTGTTTCTTTACGTTTTTTCTTGTTGATTCATCATTAGTGTAAAGAAATGCAACTGATTTTTGAACGTTAATTTTGTAACCTGCTACCTTGCTGAATTCTTTGATCAGATCTAGTCATTTTTGTGTGGACCTTTTAGGGTTTTCTATATATAATAACATGTCGTCGGCATATAGTGGCACTTTTACCTCTTCTTTTCCAATTTGGATCCCTTTCATTTCTCTCTTTTGCCTGATTGTTATGGCTAGGACTTCCAAGACTATGTTGAATAAGAGTGGTGATAGTGGGCATCATTGTCTTGTCCCAGATTTTAGTGGGAAGCTTTTGAGTTTTTCACCATTGAGTACTATGTTGACTGTAGGTTTGTCATACATAGCTTTTATTATGTTGAGATATATTACCTCTATACCCACTTTGGTGAGAGTTTTTATCATAAATGGGTGTTGAATTTTATCAAATGCTTTTTCTACATCTATTGAGATAATTATGTGGTTTTTGTCCTTTCTCTTGTTGATGTGATGTATTACATTGATTGATTTGTGTATGATGAACCACCCTTGTGTCCCTGGGATGAACAAATCATAATAAAATTTATATGGAACCACAAAATACCTAGAATTCCCAGAGCATTACTGAAGAAAAAGAAAGAGGCTGGAGGAATAACTCTCCCAGATTTCAGACAATACTATAGAGCTACAGTCATCAAGACAGTATGGTATTGATACAAAAACAGACATATAGACCAATGGAACAGAATAGAGAGCCCAGAGATGAACCCACAAACTTTGGTCAATTAATCTTTGACAAAGGAGGCAAGAATATGCAATGGAATAAAGACAGTCTCTTCAGCAAATGATGTTGGGAAAACTGGACAGCAGCATGTAAATCAATGAAGCTAGAACATTCCTTTACACCATATACAAAAATCAACTCAAAGTGGATCAAAGACTTAAACATAAGACAAGATACAATAAACCTCCTAGAAGAAAAGATAGGCAAAACATTATCTGACAACATCTCAAAATGTTCTCCTAGGACAGTCTACCCAAGAAAAAGAAATAAAAGCAAGAGTAAACAAATGGAATGTAATTAAGCTTACAAGCTTCTGCACAGCAAAGGAAACCATAAGTAAAACAAAAAGACCACCTATGGAATGGGAGAAAATTTTTGCAAATGAAACTGACAAAGGCTTGATCTCCAGAATATATAAGCAGCTCATATGACTTAATAAGAAAGAAAGAAACAACCCAATCCACAAATGGGCAGAAGACCTAGACAAGCAATTCTCCAAGGAAGAAATACAAATGATCCATAGGCACATAAAAAAATGCTCTATATCGCTAATTATCAAAGAAATGCAAACCAAAACTACAATGAGTTATCACCTCACACCAGTAAGAATGGCCATCATTCAAAAGTACACAAATTATAAATGCTGGAGAGGCTGTGGATAAAAGGGAACCCTCCTACACTGCTGGTGGGAATGCAGTTTGGTGCAGCCACTGTGGAAAACAGTATGGAGATTCCTCAAAAGACTAGGAATAGACTTACCCTATGACCCAGGAATCCTGCTTCTGGTCATATATCTATTACTCAATAAAAAAAAATATTAAAAAAACCCCCACATCAGTCAGGGACTCCTTGTAGAAACTCCTGGATTATCATATGTGGCAGCTACCTGCCAACACAATGCAAACATAATAAAACTCAATTGTGAAATGAAATTGGAAAAATCTTGGATCTTCTGCAAGGTTTACAAATCAATAAAAATGACAAAGGAGACTGCCTTGAATCCCACTTTAATCACTGAGAATGAGGACAATGCAGAGGTAGGACAGATAATGACAAGAAAAGAAACACGTGTATGCTTTGGAGGAAATAGATGTCATCAGAAGCCCAAGAGAAAACTTAAAACTCTCCAAGTATTTGGCAGAGCTGTTGTTCTTAGAATGTTTACTGTAGTTAGTTGGTTAATTTGTTCATTTGTTAGATTTTCAGAAAAAAGATTTGTTCTTTTATGTATAATTTCAACTAAAAAATGTTATAAATATAAGATAAAATAAACTTGCTTTCAATTGTTAATTTTATTTCCTAAGATAAAGTTTCAATCAAATCTCTTTTTTTAACATTTCTTATTGAGTTATAATCATTTTACAATGTTGTGTCAAATTCCAGTGTAGAGCACAATTTTTCAGTTACACATGAGCATAGATATATTCATTGTTACATTTTTTCCTCTATGAGCTACAATAAGATCTTGTATATATTTCCCTGTGCTATAGAGTAAAATCTTGTTTATCTAATCTACGTTTTGAAATCCCAATCTATCTCTTCCCACCCCCTGCCCTCTTGGCAACAACAAGTTTGTATTCTATGTCTATGAGTCTGTTTCTTTTTTGTATTTATGTTTTGGTTTGGTTTGGTTTGGTTTGGTTTTAGATTCCACATATGAGGCATCTCATATGGTATTTTTCTTTGTTTTTCTGGCTTACTTCACTTAGAATGATATTCTCCAGGAACATCCATGTTGCTGCAAATGGTGTTATGTTGTCGATCTTTATGCCTGAATAGTATTCCATTGTATAAATATACTACATCTTCTTTATTCAGTCATCTGTTGATGGACATTTAGGCTGTTTCCATGTCTCGGCTATTGTAAATAGTGCTGCTATGAACATGGGGGTGCAGGTGTCATTTTGAAGTACAGTTCCTTCTGGATTTATGCCCAGGAGTGGGATTCCTGGGTCATATGGTAAGTCTATTCCTAGTCTTTTGAGGAATCTCCATACTGTTTTCCACAATGGCTTTCCTTGCTTCCCTCTCCCACTCTTAATGATTTAGATGTCTCCTTTTACAATTTTGTGTTTATTCTTTTTGTAATTCATGGAAGTTATCTCTTTCCAGTTATGAGTTTCTCATTTTTGTAGCATCTTGCTTCTTTTCTATTTAGAGTAAACCTGTCAATAATTCTTTTAGCATGGGTTTAGTGTTGCTAAACTCTTTTAGTTTTTGCTTGTCTGTGAAGTTCTTTATCTCTCCTTCTATTCTAAAGGATAGCCTTGCTGGATAGAGTATCCTAGGCTGCATCTTTTTTTCATTCAGGACTTTGAATATATCTTGCCACTCCCTTCTGGCCTGTAGTGTTTGTGTAGAGAAATCAGCTGAGAGCCTTATGGGGGTTCCCTTGTAACTCACTCTTTGTTTTTCTCTTGCTGCCTTTAGGATCATTTCTTTATCCTTGACTCTGTCCATCTTGATTATAATATGTCTTGGTGTGGGTCTGTTTGGGTTCTTCCTGTTTGGGAAACTATGAGCCTCCTGTACTTGGATATCTGATTCCTTTAGGTTTGGGAAGTTTTCAGTCATGATTTCTTCAAATACCTTTTCAATCCCGTTTGTTTTTTCTTCCTCTTCTGAAACCCCTATTCTGCATAGATCGGCACACTTTATATAATCCCATAGGTCCCTTATATTGTTTTCATTGTTTTTTATTTGTTTTTCTTTCAGCTGTTCTGATTGGGTGTTTTCTGTTGTCCTGTCTTCTAGGTCACTAATTCCTTCCTCTGCATTATCTAGCCTGCTTTGTACAGCCTTTAGGTCAGATCTCATCTCAGCAAATGAGTTTACTAATTCTACTTGGTTCTTCTTTATAGCTTCTATTTCATTTTTCACATCTTTTATATCTCTAAACACTATTTCTTTTAGTTTGTTCAGTACTTTGATCACTCTTTTTTTGAAATCTTGATCTAGTAGGCCATCAATGTCTATTTCTTTGATCACGCTTTCAGGGGATTTCTCTTGATCTTTTAATTTGGGAATGGTTCCTCTGCTTCTTCATATTGCTCATATCTGTCTGGCACTGTGGCTTAAGGAGTATCAGTTATCTAGTTCTCCTGGAGACTCTGTGCTGTTAATGATTTTATTGAGATGTCTTTGTGTCTTTGTCTTGTTTCACGAACTCAGCTTGTTGTTTCCAGAGGCCCTCTGTTGACGCCCTCTTCTGTGCTGCTCCTTGTGGCCCTGGCTAGTAGATCATGCCCCCTCCCAACACTGGGTCAGATTCTGAGCCCTTATCCAGTGGGCGGGTGGGTCACTCCACTCCTGATGCCGCAGTCAGATGCTGCACTCGGGGGAGGCAGGTGGGTGAATCGTGCCCCATCCCAGCACCATGGTCAGGTGCTGCGTTCCTACCGGGAAAGTGGGTTGCCACCTGCCCTTTCCTGGTGCTGGTCGCTCCACTGCTCTGTGCAGCTGCCTGCTCCACCTTGGGCCAGTGTTCTGAAGGCGGGTGTGGGGAAGACTGCTGAGCAATCCTGCCACTGCTCAGTGCCAAATCTCAGGTCCTTGTTTGTCTTGGCAGCGCAAGTTCTCTGAGGTGCCAGGGGAGAAAGATCCTATCTGCCTTGGGCTGTAAACAAGTCTCAGTCCTGCCTAGGAGGTTGCGGAGCCCCCGGGTGCAGATTCAGGTCTTGGCCCCACCCCTGCCTGGGCACTGCACACAGGAGAATATGGCGGCTGTGGCTGAGCCCCGCCTCTCTTCCTGTGAGAAGTGCTGGTAATGGTGGCGCAGGTCTGAGGAGACAAAGGCTAGGGCGCCCCTCCCCCCAGGGCACCCCAGCCTTGTTGCTTTGCTTTTTTACAATTTATGAGGGACCGAGGTTGTTCTGCCCCATATCCCCTCCCAGCCACGGCAGTCCCCTGGGGCTCCCTCAGTGCAGCCACCCCAGTCCTCAGCCAGGCTCAGTCTGCCTGCCCTGGCTCCAGCTGCCAGCTCGCATCCCAGGTTGGGTGTCACGGGGACCCTTTGTGCCCATTTAACTCAGTTCTGTTGGTCAAGGGGTGCTTGGGGCAGATTTGAGCCTCGGGGGTTCCCCTTCAGTCCCACTGGCCTCTCCGTTGGAGAGGGGAAACCCAGCAAATGAGCACCAGTCCTCCTTTTATGCTCCCTACCTGCAGGATCGGTCCCACACAGTTTTGTATTTGTGGGAAAGGGTGAGATACAAGCATCCTTCTACTCCAACATCTTGCTTCTTCTCCTATGTGGCTTCTTTTTAGGTGTGATCTTCCAAGGCAGACTAGGAGGTTCTTGTCAGATCAGTGTTAAAAGTAGTCAGGTAATTAAAGAATAGATCATTTGTTTCTATCTGGAAACTTTTAGCCACATAGACTCAGACAACAAACCCTCAGAACCATATACCTGCATTCAGTCTAGGTTGCACCAAGTGGGGAGGATGGTGCCCAGCAAGTCATCAAGGGTGATGTTGAGACCAACATACTCTTGAGTGTTAATTAAAATAATGTATTTTCCCATGACCTCTGTCAAAATCCTTCTGCTTTCTGGCTTCACCTGTAATATTCTAATTTCTATCCTGCTCTGAAATCTCATTACTCCATCATCTCTGTATAAAAACTTGTTCTCAGCTCTCCAGTTACTTCCTCATAGGCTGCCATCTCTGGCCCAAGCCACAGGGTCTATGATTCCAGGTTAGGGACATGGAGTCAAGGAGGAATGTCACTATAGGAAGATGACTCATAGATTATAGTATTTGGCCATATGTCTCCAGATGTAGCACTGGATATGGGAGAAAGTATGGGGAACTGTGATATCCCCATAAGCATTTTGGGCACTTGTTTTAGCAAAGGGCCAAGGGTATCTTCATACATATTTTGGTATATTCTGAATAGACTACAATCAATTCAGAAAACTAGATTGAGAGGGTTAAGAGAATTCCAGTGCACAGACATTCCAGAGCTTTTTAAAAATTATGGTAAAAAAATCATAGCATAAATTTTGCCATTTTAAGTATTTTTCCATTTAAATGTATAGTGCTGTGGCATTAAGTTACTCACATTGTTGTCTGACCATCACCATTGAATGATCTTTAGAACATGTTCATCATTCCAAACTGAAATTCTGTACTCATTCAATAATTCCCCATTTCCCCCTCCACCAACTCCTGGCAAGCACCATTCTGCTTTTTGTCTCTATGAATTTGAATACTCTAGGTCCTCTTTGTAAGTGAAATCAGACAGTAGTTGTTCTTTTGGGTAACAATATTTCACTTAGCATAACATCTTCAAGGCTCATCTATGCATCAAAATTTTCTTCCCTTTTAAAGCTGAATAATATTCCATTGTGTATATGTACACATTTTATTCATTCATCCCATTGATGGACATTTGGTTTGTTGCCATGTTTTGGCTATTATGAATAGAGCTGCTATGAACAGTGGTGTACAGATATATGTTCAAGTCTCTGTTTTCAATTACTTTGAGTTGAGTTTGGTTTTGTCAAACATAAATTCTAAAGTATATCTGGGTTCTTTCATTTGAAAACACCTATAAAATTTGCTATAATGTGAGATTTATCTGATAATTTTGAAACAAATTTTCTATTTGAGTTAGGAAATTCGAGCTCATTAAAAAAAGGAGTTTAGACTGCATGGGAACTGCCTCCATGTATTTTGTGAAAGAAGAAATAAACTTAGTATTCCTGAGGCTAGAGTGAAGAACCAGGGCTCCTGGGAGCCAGTTTTCATCAACGTTAAAGAGGAGATTTCTAGAAATTAGCATTTCCCAACAAGGGCTTGAACAGGTTGGGTGGTGAGCAGATGTCACAACCTGAAGTGGGTGGGAGGACACTCTAAGGTGTTGTCATTGTACCCTTCCATCTCTTCCTTCCCTGGACTGCTTTCTGCTTAATACTCTGTTGTGTGGTGCTCTAAGTACTGACTGTCTATGAATCTTGACTCCCAACCACATTTGGCAGGGCTTACATGGCAGCTTTTCCTGTAAACTCTGTGAACACAGGGAATTTGTTGAGATGCCATATTGTTGAGAAACTTGAAACATTATCTGAGAGAGAGAAAGATAGACAGACATAGAATGATACAGAGAGAGAAAGTTTCTAACCCAACACTCTCTGAATGGAATGGAGATAGTCCTGTTTCCTCTCTTTCTCCTTTCAGATATTTCTGCCCTTCACTGTCTTCTCTCATCCCTCCTTATTCAGAACACAAGAGCTGGTAATTTTTCACCTGTGATATCAGGGAATTCTTATTGGTTCAAGTAGCTGTTTTCAAACTTTTGGGGAGTGCTTGTGCTAGGGGAGATTGTGCATAGAAAGCTCTCTAAATGATGTGGCTAGAACTCCCCCCATGTACCCTGTTAGCAAGGAGAGGGCTTGTTTTGGGGAGCTGCTGGTGAGGAATTTCAAAGGTAATTGGCAAATGATGTCTTAGAGACAATGCAAAAAATGCACTGAATTTTCCTGGCCTGAGATTGGAAATGGTCCCCTCTTGGCACAACAACCCAATAGCTCATAATAATCACTTATGGAAAATTGTATTTTCAAGTCCCCAGTTAATTTATGACCCACTGGAGATTATGAAAAGACTGTCAGCCAGGAATTAAAAGTAGCTTAGTATAGTGACTTTTTTTTTTTGTTTCCAACAGAAAAATCATGTTTCTTCTACTGTTTTCAAAACAAAACAAATCTATGATTGTGGACCAGGGATTCTAGGCAGGAATGGAGCAGCAGCAGTAATAATACGGAAGGAGTGGGCTGCTCATCTGTACATTTGATCTATTGATTGATCTGGAGAATAATTAGAAGGCTCCCTTCGGGTTGTCTGTTGCAGCACTGCTGAGGCAGGAGATGGATGGCTGTGGTTAGTGGTTTCCAAGATGCATATCTGCCTCAGGGCCAGGTCTGAGGAGCAGGCACCCCCTAGGGCAGAAGGTCTCAGCCTCTGGTCTCTGTGCTGTAGCCTGTCCTGTGAGTTTTTCTCTGGGTTGTCTGTGTTCACAGACCTTGAGACCGCCTATATTATCAAACTGAGAAGTTTGAGTTCCCTTACAGGGACTCCCTATGACAATGATTTGGTTGCAGGTAGTTTCCTGGGATGTAAAAGGAGGGGTTGAGAGAGTGAGATGGGAAGGAAAGGAAACCAAAACACAGGTGCCCTTGTGGGCAACTGGGCCTCATTCCACTGGGGACTTTGATCACTGTGTAAACACAGCTCAGAACTGTTTCCCAAAGTGGTTAAGAAGCTGAAGTATTTACCTATCTTGTATTAGTGGCCTTCCCTGTGTGAGGTCAGCACACACTCCAGAGGCCAGAGGACACACTGAGTAGAGACCTTGGAAGCCAGCAGCATGAACGGGAACTGTGTAAACATCCTCCTGGACAGGCCTAGAGGATGCAAGTGCAGCCCCTGCAGGAGTTGCTGCAGGCTCCTTCTCCCACTTCTCTTCTTCCAGTCACCCCCTAAACACAGGCATATCCTGTCACATGACCCTCCCTGGGACAGATCATTTACTTGTGCAACTCCTAGAGCTGCTCATCTGTAAAATGGGGTGATGACAGCTTCCTGGAGGAGACACCTTTTGTATGCCCAGCTCTTGTCTATTCTGGGAAGTTCCCCCATCACCACCCCTTATTCTGGAAAATGTGGCTTTATCTTCCACATGATTTCTGTGTGTGTCCTGGATGCTTGGCTATAGGTGTTTGGTTTAGAGATGGGCACCACCCCACACTGGGCCAATTGCATCACTTCCCTGAACATTCACATTTGGGGCTGAGAAGGAGTGCTGACACATATCAAGTTTGGGAGTGGTTGGTGGTCTCATTGCATTAGATGAACCTAGGCTCAGGGTGAGCTGCCCTGCAGATACAGAGCATAGTGAAGCTGTCCTTTAGAGAGGAGGGCATACAAGGGGTGGAAAAACAGTGTTGAGGGTATTCAACTGAGGGTCCCAGTTCTCTGTATGATTTCTTTGAGGCATTTACTTTCCTTTAGAGACATCCTACTTTCCATTAACTTAAGTGGATGGGAGGAACAGGTCCCACTTGAAAAAATAATCTACCTGTTTATACAGTTATTATAATAACCCTATGAGATGACATGTTTAGCACAGTGCCTGGCATAGAACCAGCCCTCATTAAATGACAGAAAGTATTATTTATAATGATGACTCCTTAATCTTCTGACAGCCCTACCAGACCTTACCTGACTTTATGTAGTTTCCTTGTGAATGTTCCTAATACCTCAAACTCAATAAGGCTGCATTTGCCATCTAAGACAGCTCAGTCATTCTGTATATATAATCACCACATATTCAACACACAGCTCAGAAACGTAGGAGTGTACTGGAATCTTTCTCCTACCCCACAGCCAACCAATGAAAAAGTTTAGTGAATTTACCCCCATAAATATTTCTCAAGTCCACCCACTTCTTTCCACCATCCTGGTCCCTCCCTTATGATTTCTCCTCCAAATTATAACAAATATATTCATCTAAGGCATGTGGAATCCTATGTCCACATGAGATCCTATGTGGAATATATATATATATCTCACACAACTGAAGCTCCTCTGGTTAAAAAGAAGGGAGTGGAGGCTACATGAGTCCCTCCCACCATCCTCCCCCTCCACACCCAGGATGCATCCATGGCTCAGAAAATGACATGAGCAAAGATGTAAAGGAAGAGAAGGGTTCAGCCCTGAAGATGCCTGGAAGGAACAGCCAGTCCACAGACACTTAGGGGGATGGGCATGTTTGAGGAGCAGCTAGGGGCCAGTGCTGATGGAGCTGACTGAAGAGAGGGGAGGGTTATGGGGGAACAGTCAGAGAAGTCACATGGATTGTGTAGGGCCTTGTTGGCACTGAGAAAATGTTGGCTCTGAGTGAGATGTGATTCATTTGAGAGATCTGAGCATGGCAGTTACCTGATTGAACCTGTATCCTACTTGGATCACTCAGGTCACTGTGTGGAGAACAGACTAAAGGAGGTTGAGGTTGGGATCAGAGAGATCCTTAGGGAGGCTGTTGCAATACTTTAGGCCAGAGTTGATCAGCATGATGGCAGGGGAGGTGGTGAGAAGGGGTCAGATTCTGGATGTATTTTGGAAGTAGAACCAACAGTTTTTGCTAGAGGAGTGCATGTAGGGTGTGAAAGAAAGAAAGGTGTCAAGGAAGAATGGCAATCTTTTTTCCCTTGAATATATAGATAGATGAATTGCCCTCAACTGGGATGGAGAAGGTTGCAGGTATTGCAGGTGAGTTTATCACAAGTGAATTTTACATAATGCTTTTTTGAGATTTTTTCATATTTTTTGCATTAAAAATTTATACCCAATTATCTGGTTTCAAAAAAGAGATTAAGGAAACAATTATTCACTTTTCAGAACAAATTTAGACTTGAGATTGATTTTAACAGTAAAAACAGTAAACTCTCATAGCATATGTAAAATATGAATCAATTGAACATAAACTTTCAAAAACACATGTATTACCTAAAGGCCAGCCAAAGAAAGTGAAGATGAGCTAAGCAACGCTCAGTGAGAAATTTGGTACACAGTGATCTTGGTAGGCAGTCTCAGGATGGTCCTCTTCTCTGGAATATTCTGCTCTTGTACTCAACAAGATGGGCACATGCAGCAGAGAAGAACCTTCTCAGGGGCTTAGGTAGAGATTGGGGCCTTGTGTGCTTTGGAAATGTTGAACTACAAATATTCATGGTGCTAAACTATAGAATAATTGTATTGCATTAATAGTATCACACAGTCAAAGTCTAACACAAGCACAGCAGGTGCTCCATACATGAAATGAATAAATGAGTGAATATTGCTATAAAAAGTACATGCAGAAAAGGTTGTTGTAGCCCACACAGATTGCATCTGCTTTCCACATGCAGCCACAGGCTCTGGTAATCTTTAGATAGAATTACTGACCACACTGTTTCATTTCCCCAGCTCAAACAACACAATTATATCCATCTCTGCTTATATCTCCTGGGAATGCTTTCAGCAGCAAGTTATGGAAAAACCTAACTACATCAACTTAATTTGGAAATTGTCAGCCTAGGGACTGCACAAAAGTCATGTGCCTTCAAAGATCCACTGGCTGTTCCATTCTGTTGGATTTCATCCTTAAGATTGTCACCTCACTTTTGCAGGATAACTGTGGTACTTCCAGAGATTGCATGCTTACTCTAAGCAGGAAGAAGGGAGAAGAGGCAGAAGGAAACAATAACCCCACCCATTTCCTTTTATTAGAAAAGAAGGCTTTCTAAAAAACTTTGAAGTTGGTTTCCTTTTAGTCACATTAACCATAACTGTGTCAAAAGACAGTTTGAACAAAAGATTATTTTTTCCTGGGTCATATTGCTGCTCCAACAAAATCAAGGTTCTGTAAAATGAGGGAAATTGAAGATAGGTAACTGATAGATTTGATGTGCCAACTAAACTGTAAAATCCATGGCTGCTGGGTCCATGCTTTCTACTTTGAACTTTATTGAGGATTCCCCTGTACTATAGAAGAGAACTGAAGACTTGTTGGCTGGGTGGATTCCAGTGGCAGTAGCTACTAGGATCCAGGGAGTCTGTCCAAGGCTCCAAATCTAGAAAAGTTTGTCCTTTTGGTCTTTGATACTTTCAGTAACAACCAAACCTTCACCTTGTGGTGAAACTATTGTGCTTCTGCCAAGTAGTGCTACATGACTCGTTAAAGGCTCCTTTTAGCTGCCAAGACTCATCATCAAACTATCATTGACAAATCTTAATTTTAGTTAAAGTAATTGGCCTAATATGAATCAGACTGATAACCACCTTTCAGAACAGCTTCTAATAATCTATAATATCCATGCTAACTAGGGGATTCAGGATGACATTACCAAAAATAATTATTACAGGATGTAGGAGCTAATAGTGAGGGCTAAATAAAGGTCTTGTTTCATGTCTACTTCCTGCATAAAGGAAGGAGATAGGGAGCTCCCAAAAGAAGTAATAGACTTCTGGGGAAGGTAACTTCCCTTAGCAATTTAGGATGATGTCAGGATTTTAGCTTCAGCAAGGTTCTGTTCAGCCCAGGGATAAGCCCCATGAACACGAGAGGTGTAAATGTCCAAAAAACTTGGGAGAAATGGATGAATTAGAGGAAAAAGTCTAACAGGAGAGGATATCATATTACTGAAAGCACATCTTTGGAGTAAGATGGGCCTGGATTCAGATTCCAACCCTGACACTAGTTTTGAGAGCTTAGGCAAATTATTTAACCCCTTGTAGTTGGTTTTCAAATCTGGAAATGGAAGTCATTAGTAGGTCTCTTCACAGAATTGAGACGAGAGTTAACATGAGATAATGAATGTAAATCAAACAGTCCAGAGCTTGGCAAGTATAACTGAACCTACTGAAGATGCTTGTTTGGCTGATCATGTTGGCAGGGCTCAAGCTGCCCACACACCCCCTCCTCCCCACCTCTCATTTCCATTGCATGTGTTGCATGCATGGGGGGTCTTATTTTATAACTGGTAGCCTGGGAGGAGTGTGTTGTAGGTGTTTGGAATAGACAGACAAGGTAAATGAGGGGTGGCATCTCGTATGTCCTTGCCCAGCCACTGGGCCAGGTATGAGTCCTGTGGCTACAGGGGTGCAGACCAGAAGCCAGAGAAGTGATGTGATAAAAGTCTTTATGAACTTGGCACCAAAGCTGCTCTGCATGTATCCCCAGACCACAGAGAGTGGCATGGCCAGGATGAAAGATTCTCCCCACCTGGCACAGATCCCAGCACATCTGGTGGCTCTGGGGTGGGAGGGGGCAGTGCACTTTGCACAGGATTTGACAGGAGTGTCTGGCTGTAGTCAGGCAGGGAGTCAGGCCAATACTGCTTCATGATGTAGCTGGGCCAGGTTTGTGGCTTGTAAGACTACCCCCACGGGAACTTATAGAGATACCTGGATGTGGTATTGGGAGGCCTCATATTCCTGGAAACCCATGTTCCTCACTCGGCAGGTAGTTTGAACTGAAATGTAACTGGTACCACCATTCTTATTCCATCTGGTGTAGCCAGATGACCCTGGGATTATACTTCACACTGACCACAATGTGGTGAAGTATCAGAATGAGAGAGTTTTATAGCTTCAACTGAGAAAACATGTGTGTAAATTACTTAGCACAGTGTCTGGAACATAGTTGCTCAACAAGTGCCATTCATCCTTGAGGAGAGTTATGTTCCAAATGTTAGTGAAGGTAAAGAATATTATGCCCTAGAGAGCTAAGATGACTCTTTATTCCTTTAATCTGTTCATGCAATAAGAATTTATTGCATGCCTAATATATGTGTGTGTGCATACACACATACATAGTACACACACACACACACACACACACACACACACACATGTATGCACAGAGTTGAACAGCATCATCCCTGCATCTGGAATCTGTGGATCCTGATGGAGGAGGTCTGTGTATCCATCAGTAGATACAACACAAAGCAGAGGCTGCTGACAGCTGCACCAGAAGGACAAGCAAGCCTGATGAGGGCACAAGGGGAGGGCCTGGAAAGGCTTTGTGGGGGGGGCAGCTAAGTTGAGTCTCTAAGAGCTCCGTTTCCATAAGTAGAGACCTGGGGGATCTCCATCCTAATTAGAAGAGACAGTAAGAACATGAAGGGTAATTTCAAGGGGCCAAAAATAACTTGTTTTGATTGAAGCCTCCGTGGTTGGAAGGGAGAGCAGGAGGGACTTCTGTGGAAGCAGCAGGCTGAGATGAACTTATAGAAGGCCTCCAAGACCATTTTGGAAGGGCAGGATAAGGAGGGGCTCCACAGGCAGGTTTGTGGAGGGGCAGGTACACTTTGGGGACTTATACCACCACAGGGATCCTGGACTTTACAAAAACAGAGGCCCCATGAAGAGGCATGTTAATTTACTTTTGGAAAGGACTTGGGAAAAAGTCTCTCTCTGTCCCTGGAAGTGATGCTTATTATGTGCCCTGGCATATGGGATGGATGGCTTTTCTACTTAGAAAATAGAGTTTCAACTTTCCTTATTTGTTTGGTTTTATCCCCCCTCAAGTCATCTCCTAATGACCTCGGCATAATGTGAAAATATCACTGGCTGGGGAGTGGGAGGGTTCAGAAGTTACATAAAATGCCAGATTCTGCACACCCTGACTGCTCCTGCTCCCTGACTCCTGACTTCTGTTTTATGAGGTGAATCAGTCACAGACAGAAGGCAAAAATGTGCAGGGAGTCTGAAACGTGGACTTGTTGCTGCCTGAGTGGTCTCCTCCTCTCCACCAGGATTTTCTTTCAAGTCAAGTGCATGACCAGTGTCCAAAAGGAAGCCTCTCAAAGCAGAACAACTTAATGGGAGAACAGGGCTAATTAATCAGCCAAGGACTGCCATCCCCAGTGGCTCTATAGCCAGAAATGTCCACCTGCCTGTTCAGAACAATAATAGCCACTGCATTAGGATTCCTTTCTCTTTATCTCCTCCACTTGGGCCAAAGCTGGCATCATAAGGCAAGTTATGAACCAATGACTTGGTTCTTGAATTTTTTATTTCCTCTCTCCACTTAACTTGGAACTGTCAGGTAATTCTCCCCTTCCTCCAGGGCCCCATTTTCCAGACCAAGACTTAAAGACCCTGGGAATGGATAATGCACCTTGAGATAGGGATTTCTGTGACTTCCCAGGGCTGATAAGGAGGGGGAGCCTCCTGGCACAGTGCACCATGGGGACAAGGAGGGATGGAGGAACTCAGAAGTGGTGCTGTAGCCCTCTTTGTGGAGCCTGCCCAGTGCTGAATGCACAATCTCATCAGTGGCCACAGATGGTCTCTTTCAGAGAGTATGCCCCTACAGTCCCCTGGTGATAACTAGATTCTTGCCATAGCTATTAAAGCCCATTTACCCACCATTAGTGAGAAACTGCTCTGCTTTAGCATCCTTCTCCCAGTGCCAGTAAAGTGCATATGGCAGCTCTGAGCTCAGGAGCACACTTTCTTTCATGGAGTAGCTCCTGTTTCCATCCACAGTGATTTTATTATGGCCAAATATTTTACTTCTGATTAACCTGAAAGTTTTTATGTCTCTCTTTGCATACAGTAGTCTGGGGAAGTCAATGAATCAGGTAGGTGGACCATTTTGAGCAACAAATACATCTTTAGATGGGGATTTGAGTTAAAATTCTTTAAAACCTTCACCTAAGATTTAACTTCCTTCTCACTCAGTTCCCCCTATTAATTGGAAAGTAACTGTTTCTTTGCTGACAAAATATATGTAGTAGATAATTTCTGTGCCCATCCCCAACATATCTCCTTGGGTCTTGATATTGTAGTATAGATTTCCAGCTGCTGATGGGCTTTTCTGGAGGCCAGAATTTACTCTTCTGGCACTTTGGAAGGCTTAGTGAACAAGAGAGTACCCTCTAGGAAAAGCTCACAATGGAAGGCTGGCTTGAACTGGTACAGAAATGCCCCAGTCTCCTTTTCCCTCTGGCAAGAGAACTCTGACTTTCAGGGTTCCCCAGAAAGATCAAGTTCTAGTTGCTTGCAATGGTAATTGGCTCAATAACTCATCCTTTTTTGGTTACTTCCTGCTCTAACTTACTTTTTTACTCCCCTACATGTGTTTCCTGGTATCACTGTCAGCTGAGGAGGGCTGAGGTGTGATTCAGGGAGGTGAGTGGCCTAATCAGAAAAATGCATGAGGAGCTGCCATACCACAAAACTGACTGCACTAGGAGAAGACAAGGAGTGAAACAGCATTTTAATCTATTGCCACAAGGTGGTGTGCATGCTCCATGGCTCATTTGTCCTGCTTTTATCTATTTTTTGCCTGCACATGTGCATTGTCATTTTCTTTGTTCATGAGGTTTACAGAACACCATTGGCGCATGCGTACTTTTGCTTTCTTTGTTCTAAAACTTATATGACCTGCATATGCATACAATCATCATTTACTTTATACTACAAGCATGTTGTTGTGGCCTTGGCCTTGAGTCCCATGGCTTACTCATCCAAGGACACTGACATTCCACCCCCTGGGTCATGGGGACCTTGGCCCACAGGGCAGAGCACTGCGCCTAAAGACCACAACAACAATACAGAGTACAGCATATTACCATTAAACAGGCAGCTATAATAGCCAGGACAGTTAGGCTTCATCTCCAAGAGGAAGTCAAGGATGACCAATTTTTAAGGGGGTCTTGTGTTACATGATTTATGTGGTCTAATTCCTGATCTATTTCTTGTAGTGCCTTAGCTACTTCCTTCTGGTGATCTGCTATATAGATACAGCATTCAATATGTAACATAGCACATGTGCCACCTTGGCTTGCAGTGAGAATATCTAATGCCATTCTATTTTGTAAGATCACCTTTTACATCTGGGTGGCCTCATCTAACAATTCCTCTATAGCTTTTCTAGTAGCATTCAGTACAGCTGGTGTGTGCTGAGCCAAAGCTTTTATTTGCAATTCTACATTGATGTTTCCAGCACCAGGCAGGAACAGGGCCAAGGGATAAAACCACCAAGCTGCAGGCTTTCCATGGTGCCGAGTGTGCAGTGGATTTCAGTTTGTGGGATGTTCTGTTAAAATGGGCCAGATATGTCCAGGCAAGTAAGCTCTACCCCAAGTATAACACCCTGTCCATTTAGCAGGGAGATAAGACCATCTGTGGGTGCCATATACCCATAGGTACCCCGGTGGCAGGAAATCGGTGGGTTTTGTGTCAATCAAATGCCATCCATCCCACCAATGGAGGCTTTTGCAAGTGATGTGGGCACCTAACCCTTTGGGGAGCCACCCCACTGTGTGGTTTGTGGCTTCCCATTCAAACCACTGTTCAATACAGAAGGGACTTAGACTTGTCAATTTTGTATGAACAAGTACTGCCCCAGAGCAGGTTCCCCTGCTTTCTAAGTGCTGCCATGGGGCAGGTTCCCTGCCTTCCAAGTACTGTCACAGAGCAGGTTCCCCTTCAATAACTTCTCTAGTGGGCTCATACCAGAAGGCTTCAGTGGCAGGGTGCAGTGCTCCTGCAACCCAAGTGGGTGGACTGCCCTTGCAAGAATCATCTGTATACCAAGCAGTTCCCTGGGGGTGGCCCTTTCCCTTCATGAAAAGGACTAGGCCTGAAGTTCACCCCCTGATGTTGGAGCATCTGTACAGCAACTCTGCAGCCAAGGTGCTAGCAGTGTACTGGGCTCTGTTCCAAATAACATCCCACTTCATCAGAGTTGGGGTATGGGCAGTCCCCAATCAGGGTTGTTTTGCTCATATCTGTACCCATCCTGCAATGGAATATGTGGCCTGTAACTAGACCTCTTGCCTCCATGTCAGGGGTTCAGTGGCTAGCAAGGACATATCAGTTGCTAACAATTATTTCTCAACAATATTCAGCCCATTTGTACAGCTGAGACTTTCTATTGCCTGTGCTTTTGCCATAAGCCCCAACAATATCCATTATTGTCCACATGGACTGTTAACCAGAAAGGGAGGCCTGTATCTATAGTGCACAGCACTTGTGCTTGGGCCACCACCCTCTTAGATTCAACAAATGCACATTTGGTCTCATCAGGTCAATTCCAGACTTCTCCCTTCTTTATCAGTTTATACAGGGGTTTGGCTATTTGGGCCAAATGAGGACTAAACACCTGCCAGTATCCTAGAAGACCTAAGTAAGTCTGTAACTGTTTAACTGTTTCAGGGCTGGGATATGCCTGGATTGTCTATTACTGCTTCAGGCAGCACTTACATCTTACCCGACAAGACAACACCCAAGAATTTGACAGAATATCCATGTCCTTGCACTTTGTCCTCAATCTTGGCCCACCCCCAGCCCACCAGGGCTTCTCACAGCATTGTGGCACTGGTTTCCAAATCTGAAAGAAAATCAGAGGTTAACATTATATCATCTATATATTGGAACAAATGAACGGTATCCAACTTGCTCCATATAGCCAGGTCCTGGGGCACCAGGCCATGGCACATTGTGGAGCTATGTCGATATCCCTGCAGTAACACAACAAATGTCCTTAATCACATAGTGACAAGTACTCAGTTTATGGGACAGCCAGTCCATCAAGTCTGTTATATTTGGCACAGCCATGTGCATGGGGGGAGTGACTTTATTCAGTTCTTCATAGTCTACTGTCATCCTCTAGGGGCCATCTGGCTTCTGCACAGGCCACACTGGAGAGTTATAAGGGCTATGCATCACCCAAATTATATCGGCTTTTTCAAGCTTCAGAACAGTCTGTCCTATTTCCTTATGGCCTCTGGGCAATCAATATTGCCTGACATTCACCACTTATGTGGCCTGTGGCAAAGTCAAAGTTTCATGGTGAGGATGCCCCCATATGACTGTTTTCACCACATGAACTCTCAGGCAAAATTCCCCTTGAGTCATCTGTATTTGCAATCCTTGCAAAATGTCTATTCCCATAATATACAGCTACTGGGGATATATGCGTTTCATATGCAGCAGGGGGCAAACAGCCAATACCCAAAGTCAGAATCATTCATTTACTTGCATTTGCTTGCTTTTACATCCTTCTATATCAACCCATGGTCCCCCCAAATGCTCTAGATTTCCATGCACCAATGTAATTTTGGCTCCTGTATCTACTAGTGCCAATACTCACTATTTTTTGTAGGGGACCAGTGGATAGTCAGTTGAACATGTGGCCTCCTGCTACCTAGGTTTCCCACATCCCAGACACCTCGGCCTTCCCCCTAGTCTGGGAGGAAATCAGCAAGGGCCTGGGTTCCTCCAGTTCCACCTGGGGCTGCACCATGTGTCATAGGCACAGCGGTACAGGGGGAGGGGCCGGGCTTACCACTCTCGGAGATGGTGGAACTGGAGCCATGTAGTCATCTTTCTGCCACGCTGAGTCTCTGCTCAAGTTCCTCCTTCTTGCGTGGTAACTGCTTCACTTGCACCTGCAATTCTTTCATGTCTTGGCTAGCATGACGCAAAACTGATAAGAACATACAGGTCACCCTACTGGCTGCCTCTCGGTGGGCTAATGAGACATTATTTTCCAACATCTCTAGTGCCCTTTGGACGTCATTTGGCTGGGGCGCCACTGTGTCCCAATCCTCAGGCTGAGCCCATGCCAGCAAATAGGCTGCCACTAGGTACTATAGAGAGGTAGGGGGCCACATTGTTTCCATCCGAGCATCCCTGTCAGGGGCAGGGGGTTCTGAGGGGGCACTCACCTCATCCTGCTCAGAATGCCAAGTGTCAGCTGATGGGGGCTGAAGTGGGATTTGAGTAGGTGAGCGGCCCAACAGGAAAAATGCATGAAGAGATGCCATACCACGAAACAGACTGTACCAGGAGCAGACATGGAGCTAAACAGCACTTTATTCTATTGCCACAAGGTGGTGCGCGTGCTCCATGCTCACTTGTCCTGCTTTTATCTAATTTTTGCTTGCACATGTGCAGTGTCATTTTCTTTGTTCATGAGGCTTACAGAACACCATTAGCCCATGCGTACTTTTACTTTCTTTGTTCTAAAACTTATATAACCAGTGCATGCGTACAATCATCATTTATTTTATACTACAAGCATGTTGTTTTGGCGTTGGCCTTAAGTCACATGGCCTCCTCATCCAAGGCTATTGACAATCACTTTCCAAATAAATTTCTTTCTCTTGAATCCTTTTCTCAGCATTTGTTTCTGGAAGAACTAGAGAGAAAAATGCCATCAAGAGGAAGAGAATATCCAGCATGGGTCTTGCTACAGTAAGAAAACACAAGATTGGGGATAAAATTTTTGAATTCCATGGATGCTTACACCAGGCACATAAAATTTGATAGAAAATAATTCAAATGTTGGCTCTAAGGTTCAGCAAATTATATGTAAATTCTTCCTAAGACCCCTTGTGAAGTTTATATTTTATGGTGATAAGATCTTTGGCCTGAAGGTACTTAACTAGTTGACTCTAGTTATTGCACTGAAAGGGGTGCACTCCTTGCAATTCATCTGATCTGATTATAGTAGACCAGAGCAAATAAGTCATAATGGAAAGTCCTATGACATGACAGCCCAAGCAGACTGACTAGGTGAGGATCAGTCAACTTAACCATTTGTTCTTTCTTCTGAAAGTTACTATACACATTGCACTGTGTGGACCATGGAGGAGGAGAGGGAAGGGAGAGACAAAGGATCTATCCTCAAGGGGCTTCTGGTTTTCTGGGGAGCAAAAGACTAAACTGGAAGCCAGAAAACCTGAGGTCTCATACCTTCTCTGTCACTGTGTGACTTTGGGTAAGTTACTTTCTGATGATAGCCATTCTAATAGGCTTGAGGTGACAACTCATTGTGGTTTTGATTTGCATTTCCCTAATGATTTTTAGTGATGTTAAGCACTTATTGGTTATTTGTAGGTCTTCTTTGGGAAAATGTCTATTCAGTTTCTGTGACCACTTTAAAATTGGACTTTTTTTTTTTTTATGGCTACAGAGTTATATGAGTTCTTCATATTTTGTATATAACCCTTTATTAGATATATGATAGCAATTTTTTCCATTCTGTAGATTGTCTTTTCATTTTGTTGATAGTTCCCTTTATTGTTCAGAAGCTTTTTATTTTGATGTAGTCTCAATTGCATATTTTTGCTTTTGTTTAATCCAAAAAAATCATTTCCAAGAACAATGTTAAGGAGCTTTCCCCCATGTTTTCTTCTAGATATTTTATGGTTTCAGGTATTATGTTCAAGGCTTTAATCCATTTTGAGTTGATTTTTGTGTATAGTATAAGATAGTAGTTCTATTTTTTGCATGTAATTGTCCAGTTTTCCCAACACCATTTATTGAACAGGCTGTCCTTTTACCATTGTATATCCTTGGTTCATTTGTTGTAAATTAGTTGACAGATACTTGAGTTTATTTTGGGGAACTCTATTCTGTCCCATTGATATATGTGACTATTTTTATGCCAATATCACACTGTTTTGATTATTATGGATTTACAATATAATTTGAAATCAGAAAGTGTGATACTTCCATCTTTGTTCTTTCTCAAGATTGTTTTGCCCATTTAGGGTCTTTTGTTGTTCCATATAAATTTTAAGTTTTTTTCTAATTCTGTGAAAAATGCTGTTGGAATTTTGATAGGGATTGCATTGAATCTGTAGATTGCCTTGGGTAATATGAGTAGTATGGACATTTTAACAATATTAATTCTTCCAATTCATGGACATAGAGTATCTTTCAATTTATTTGTATTTTCTTCAATTGCTTTCACTAATGTCATTGTTTTTAGTGAACAGATTTTTCAGCTCCTTGGTTAAATTTATTCACAGGGATTGTATTCATTTTGGTGCAATATGTAACTGAGATTGTTTCTTAATTTCTCTTTCTGATACTTTGTTATTAGTGTACAGAAATGCACTGAATTTTATGTATTAATTTTGTATCCTACAACTTCTTGAATTCATTTTTTAGTTCTAATAATTTTTTTGGTGACATCTTTAAGGTTTTCTATATACAATATCATGTCATCTGCACATAAAGACAATTTTGCATCTTCCTTTCTGATTTGGATTTATTTTATTTCCTTTGCTTGCCTAACTGCTCTAGCTAGAACTTACAATATGAAGTTGAATAAGAGTGTTGAAAGTGGAAACAGATAATCACTTACCTCCATTTCATTAAAGTTTGCTTCTGGAGTTTTATCTTGTTCTCTTGTTTGGAATATATTACTCTGTTTTTTTTTTTTTTTTCAAATTTCTTGACTCTTTGAGTTGTTTTCTGTATATTAGATAAAACAGCCACCTCTCCTAGTTTTGATGGAGTGGGTTCATGTAGGATGTGATGTTCATCATTCAGCCCAGCCTGAACTTTTTGTTGTGACGCAAACCTTAGTGATTGTCCAAAACACCTTCTTTGTTCTTAGTGGCTCCCAGTATTTGAGGGTGTGCAGAGATCTGTTAGTATCCCAAAGAAGAGATTCTCAGTACCTAGATTCAGGCTGATTGGTAGCTGGACCCTCATCCAGCAGCTTTTAAAGTATGCAAATAATTTTTTTTTCAGGAAAAGACTGGGATATGGATGTTTCTGTCTGCTCTTTCTGACCTGAGCCCTGGGAGGAGAGCTGGTTAAGAACTGTATCTTTGATGCAATCCTATGGGACTGGCAAAGCAAGCCTCACTGGCCATTGGAGCCAGATGATCAAGTGGTGAATCACCTGGGTGTCTGCTGCAAAAGCTGATGTGCCAGACTTGTCTATAAGCTCCTTCCAGGAAGATACTGGTGACCTGGAGGAGACCAGGGGGAAAGGGGCACTTGTATTCATTGACTTCCTCAGTCTGTGGGGAGGACTGAAATCAGTCACTAGGAATGTGCTAAATTAGAAGCCTGACCTTGAGGCTACAGCTTCTGAAGTATGCAAATAGGCCACTTTCAGGGAAAGATGGGGATATCCACATGTCTTTCTGCTGCTTCTGGGCTGGGCCTAGGGAGGATAGCCACAGTTAGTCCTCCTGAGCCTCTGAAGAACTGTTTCTTTGTTTGCTATAGTCTTGAGAATCTTACGGATTCAAGTCCCATTGACTTTCAAACTAGGTGTTTTGGGGGCCTGTCCCTCAGGTGGAAATCTTTAAAAGTTGGAGTGCTAGATATTGGATCCAAGTCTTTACTTCTCAAGGAGAAGCTGGGTGTTGCCAGCCCCCTCCTGATTATATGTTGCTGTATGGGGGTGGTGGTGGTGGTTATGGCAAGAGTGTATCAGCCTTTCCTGTTTGTTTGATGTGGGCATTTTGTCATTTGCCTGATGTGTAGGTATTCCTCAGCTAGTTTATGGATTTCTTTCAGAGGGAGTTGCTCCATGTGTAGTTATAGATTTGATGTGTCTATGGGAGGAGAGTTCTGGAGTCTCCTATATCACCATGTTGGACTGCACTTTCATGGTTTGATTTTTTTGTATTTCAATCTTTTATTAATTGGGCATTTATCTTGGAAAAAATGAATAAGCCAAGAATACATTTTATTTATTTTTTGTAAATCACTAATCTGATGGCCCATCTTTACTAACAATCCAGTTTTCCTCAGTGAATCAATTATAATTACCTCGATTATATACTAAGTTCCCAGATCTACTTGGGGGTATTTCTGCACTTTAACTTTTTTTTATAATATATATTTTTATTGAGTTATAGCCAGTTTAGAATGTTGTGTCAATTTCCAGTGTGGAGCACAATTTCTCAGTTATACATGAACATACATATATTCATTGTTGCATTATTTTTCACTATGAGCTACCACAAGATCTTGTGTATATTTCCCTGTGCTATACAGTATTTTCTTTTCAATCTATTCTACATATGCCTGTCAGTATCTACAAATTTCAAACTCCCAGACTGTCCCTTCCCACTCACCTCCCTACTGGCAACCACAAGTATGTATTCTATGTCTATAAGTCTGTTTCTGTTTTGTATTTATGTTCATCTTTTTCCCTTTCTTTCTTTCTTTCTTTCTTTCTTTCTTTCTTTCTTTCTTTTTCTTTCTTTCTTTCTTTTTTTCTTTCTTTCTTTCTTTTTTTCTTTCTTTCCTTCCTTCCTTCCTTCCTTCCTTCCTTCCTTCCTTCCTTCCTTCCTTCCTTCCTTCCTTCCTTCTTTCTTTCTTGAGATTCCACATATGAGCAATCTCATATGGTATTATTCTTTCTTTTTCTGGCTTACTTCATTTAGAATGACATTCTCCAGGGACAACTATGTTGCTGCAAATCAGCTATGTTGTCATTTTTAATGGCTGAATAGTATTCCATTGTATAAATATACCACATCTTTATCCAGTCATCTGTTTTTTTTTAACATTTTTTATTGATTTATAATCATTTTACAATGTTGTGTCATATTCCAGTGTTCAGCACAATTTTTCAGTCATTCATGGACATATACACACTCATTGTCACATTTTTTTCTCTGTGAGTTATCATAATATTTTGTGTATATTTCCCTGTGCTATACAGTGTAATCTTATTTATCTATTCTACAATTTCGAAATCCCAGTCTATCCCTTCCCACCCTCCACCCCCTTGGTAACCACATGTCTGTATTCTCTGTCTGTGAGTCTATTTCTGTCCTGTATTTACACTTTGTTTTTGTTTGTTTGTTTGTGTTTGTTTTTGTTTTTTGGATTCCACATATGAGCGATCTCATATGGTATTTTTCTTTCTCTTTCTGGCTTACTTCACTTAGAATGACATTCTCCAGGAGCATCCATGTTGCTGCAAATGGCGTTATGTTGTCGGTTTTTATGGCTGAGTAGTATTCCATTGTATAAATATACCAAATCTTCTTTATCCAGTCACCTGTTGATGGACATTTAGGCTGTTTCCATGTTTTGGCTATTGTAAATATTGCTGCTGTGAACACTGGGGTGCAGGTGTCATCCTGAAGTAGATTTCCTTCTGGATACAAGCCCAGGAGTGGGATTCCTGGGTCATACAGTAAGTCTATTCCTAGTCTTTTGAGCAATCTCCACACTTTTTTCCATAGTGGCTGCACCAAACTGCATTCCCACCAGCAGTGAAGGAGGGTTCCCCTTTCTCCACAGCCTCTCCAGCATTTATCATTTGTGGATTTTTGAATGATGGCCATTCTGACAGGTGTGAGGTGATACCTCATGGTAGTTTTGATTTGCATTTCTCTGATAATTAGTGATATTGAGCATTTTTTCATGTGCCTTTTGATCATTTGTATGTCTTCCTTGGACAATTGCTTGTTTAGGTCTTCTGCCCATTTTAGGATTGGGTTGTTTATTTTTTTCTTATTGAGTTGTATGAGCTGCTTATATATTCTGGAGATCAAGCCTTTGTCAGTTTCACTTGCAAAAATTTTCTCCCATTCCGTAGGTTGTCTTTGTGTTTTACTTATGGTTTCCTTTGCTGTGCAGAAGATTGTAGGTTTCATTAGGTCTCATTTGTTTATTCTTGCTTTTATTTCTTCTAGGAGAAAAATTTTGAAATGTATGTCAGATAATGTTTTGCCTATGTTTTCCTCTAGGAGGTTTATTGTATCTTGTCTTATGTTTAAGTCTTTGATCCATTTTGAGTTGATTTTTGTATATGGTGTAAGGGAGTGTTCTAGCTTCATTGTTTTACATGCTGCTGTCCAGTTTTCCCAATACCATTTGCTGAAGAGACTGTCTTTATTCCATTGTATATTCTTGCCTCCTTTGTCGAAGATGAGTTGGCCAAAAGTTTGTGGGTTCATTTCTGGGCTCTCTATTCTGTTCCATTGGTCTATATGTCTGTTTTGGTACCAATACCATGCTGTCTTGATGACTGTAGCTCTATAGTATTGTCTGAAATCTGGGAGAGTTATTCCTCCAGCCTCTTTCTTTCCCTTCAGTAATGCTTTGGCAATTCTTGGTCTTTGATGGTTCCATATAAATTTTATTATGATTTGTTTTAGTTCTGTGAAATATGTCCTGGGTAATTGGAGATGGACAAGTTTCTGGAAACATACTGTCCACCAAAACTGAATCAAGAATAAACTGACCACTTGAACAATCTGATCACTAGAAAGGAAATAGAAATAGCAATTAAAAACCTCCCTTCAAATAAAAGTCCATGACCAGACGGCTTCACCAGGGAATTCTACCAAACATACAAAGAAGAACTCATACCAGTCCTTCTCAAACTCTACCAGATGATTGAAAAGGAGGGAATACTCCCAAACTCATTCTATGAAGCCACCATCACCCTGATACCAAAACCAGGCAAAGACACTACAAAAAATGAGAATTATAGGCCAATATCACTGATGAACATAGACGCCAAAGTCCTCACCAAAATTTTAGCAAATAGAATCCAACAACACATAAAAAAGATTATACATCATGACCAAGTGGGGTTCATCCCAGGGACACAAGACTGGTTCAACATACGCAAATCAATCAACGTAATACATCACATCAACAAGAGAAAGGACAAAAACCACATGATCATCTCAATCGATGCAGAAAAAGCATTTGATAAAATTCAACACCCATTTATGATAAAAACTCTTGCCAAAGTGGGTATAGAGGGAACATATCTCAACATAATAAAAGCTATATATGACAAACCTACAGCCAGCATAGTACTCAATGGTGAAAAACTCAAAAGCTTCCCACTAAAATCTGGGACAAGACAAGGATGCCCACTATCGCCTCTCCTATTCAACATAGTCCTGGAAGTCCTAGCCACAGCAGTCAGGCAAAAGAAATAAATAAAAGGGATCCAAATTGGAAAAGAAGAGGTAAAAGTGTCATTATATGCTGATGACAGGTTACTATATATACAAAACCCTAAAAGGTCCACACAAAAGCTACTAGAGCTGATTAAAGAATTCAGCAAGGTAGCAGGTTACAAAATTAACATTCAAAAATCAGTTGCATTTCTTTACACTAATGATAAATCAACAGAAAAAGAAAGTAAAGAAACAATCCCCTTTAAAATAGCACCCAAAGTAATAAAATATCTGGGAATAAATCTAACCAAGGAGGTGAAAGAATTATACACAGAAAACTATAAACCATTGATGAAGGAAATTAAAGAAGAGTTTAAAAAATGGAAAGATATTCCATACTCTTGGATTGGAGGAATCAATATTGTCATATGGTATTTTTCGTTCTCTTTCTGGCTTACTTCACTTAGAATGACATTCTCCAGGAGCATCCATGTTGCTGCAAATGGTGTTATGTTGTCGGTTTTTATGGCTGAGTAGTATTTCATTTTATAAATATATCACATCTTCTTTGTCCAGTCACCTGTTGATGGACATTTAGGCTGTTTCCATGTCTTGGCTATTGTAAATAGTGCTGCTATGAACATTGGGGTGCAGATGCCTTTTTGAATTAGGGTTCCTTCTGGATATATGCCCTGGAATAGTATTCCTGGGTCATATGTTAAGTCTATTCCTAGTCTTTTGAGGAATCTCCATACTGTTTTCCACATTGGCTGCTCCATACTGCATTCCCACCAGCAGTGTAGGAGGGTCCCATTTTCCCCACAACCTCTCCAGCATTTGTGATTTGTGGACATTTGAAAGATGGCCATTCTGACTGGTGTGAGGTGATAACTCATTGTAGCTCTGATTTGCATTTCTCTGATAATTAGTATTATTACACTCAAATTTTTGACAATTTGACTACAGTGTGTCTAGGTGTGGACTTCTTTAAGTTTATTGAGTTTCATAGTGTATAGAAAACCGTTTTCATCAAATTTGGGAAGTTTTTCGCTATTATTTCTTCATATATTCTTTCTGCCTCTCTTTCTCCTCTCCTTTGTGATTTCTGTTATGCTTATATTGGCATGTTTGGTATCATTCTACAGGTTTCTGAATCTCTGTTCATTTTTCACCATTATTTTTTCTTTCCATTCCTCAGCCTGGATAATATCAAATGATCTGTTTTCAAATTTGCTAATTTAATTCTTTCAACTAAAATTTCTTGTGGAATCTGTCTACTGATTAAAAAATTCAGTTTTTTAAAGAATTTCTAGAGATTCTATTTGGTTCTTTTTAATAATTTATGTCTCTTTATTAACATTCTCTATTTGGTAATCATCATTCTCAAACTTCCCTTTAATTCTTTAGAACCTTTTTTTAAAAAATTCTTTGAAAATATTATAAAAATGAATTAAAATCTTTGTCTAGTAAGTGCAACATGTGAGATCCCTTAAAAATAGTTTGTATTAACTGCTTGTGTGTTTGTGTGTGCGTGATACTTTCTTATTCCTTTGTACCTCTCATAATATTTTGTTGAAAATATTTAAAGTTATTTTACAACTCTGGAAATCAGACATTACCTCTCCCCAGTGTTTATTGTATTTATTTGTTGTTTGGTGACTTTCCTGAACTAATACTGTATAAAGTCTTCATTACATGTTGTAAGCAAGCCTCGATATCTCTGCTTTATTAGCTTACTGGTCAGCTAATGGTTGGACAAATATTTCCTTAAATGACTTGAACCATTATGTCTTCTATACTTCACCAAGGGGTTCTCTTTTTGTGTTGGGGCATGATTCCAGTGCTCTGGAACTTTACAACTGTACCTTAGCCTTCACTTCCTGATTATGAAGGGCCTCAAGGTCAGCCATAGGAATTAGGGCCCTCACAGGTTTTCCCTGGGGATACCAGGGCCTGGCACATTCACATGGCCTACTAGATTCCTAGGGTATAGGATCTACTTTTAAAACCCCCATGCATAGCTCTTTCCCCAAATCTCCTTTTGAAGTTTGTGGCCAGTCTCTTATTTGCCCAACAAGTGTCACTCCCTCAAATATCCATGAGGTTTAATAGTTATTGCTTATTATTTTTGAAAAATGGCCAGGTATAGGACTTTTTCCACTGAGGAAATTATAAGTCAAGTAAAATATTGACAAGTTCTGTGAATGGAACTTTTCCAAGGGGACTGCCAAACAGATGAAGTAGTGACAGTTTTCTGGGGATTGGAGCTTTCTGATGCTCTTTAAGCCCCAATCCTATTTTGCATCCTCTAGTAGCTGCTGTGCTGCTGGTTTTAGCAGCTAGCACGATTGAAAGGCTGCTAATTTTCAAGGCTACTGTGGATCTGAGGAGAGGGGGATGGGAATAGGACAAGTTAAAACATCACAAAGTTTATGGTCTTTACCAAGATTCAACTGTTTCTCTTGATACATTTTCCTAAGATTTTTGCAAGTCTTTGGTTACTTTCTAGAGCTCTGAAAAAGTTGATTTTGGCATTTTCCCCCAGGGTCCTCATTGTTTTTATGGAGGAGCCCATTTTTGGAGATCTTTACTCTGACATTTGAAGTGGTACTCTGGGGTCCATTGTTATACTTTTAAAATTTTTTGTTATGTCTCTAGTTGAATTATTTTAGGTTACAGTGAATTCTATGTATAATAAAACCATCCTGACCATCTTCTCCCCTCCAGTATTTTACTTTTTAATACATTTTGACTATTCCTGTTCATTTATTCTTCCAAATTAATTCTAGAATAAAGTCTTCAAGTTCTAAAAATTAATCTTTTGTTATTTGATTGAAATTGTTAAAATGTGGATAAATATAGGAATAATTACCATCTCTGAAATATTAAATCTTACACTTATGGAACATGGTATGGCCCTCCACTTATTCAAGCCTTCTTTTATGCTCTTTAGTAAAATTCTGTTGTTTTCTTTGCAAAGGTTCCACACATTTCTTCATGAATTTATTTCCAACTACCCAGAGGTTACTACCTGGCTCTGTCTGCAGCAGTCTACAGTCATTCTTCAGGATCCATCCAGGTCCTTGAGGGGCTAGATTAGTGAATTAAATAAATATATGATAAGAGATCATTTCCCCTGTACTTTTTTCTTCCAGTTTTATTGAGATATAATTGATGCAGAGCACTGTATAAGTTTAAGGTATACAGCATAATGATTTGACTTACATATATCATGAAACTGTTGTCACAATATGTTAGGTGAACATCCATCATTTCATATAGGTACAAAATTAAAGAAATAGAAAAAAAATTTCCTTGTGATGAGAACTCAAGATTTACTCCCTTAACAACTTTCATATATAACATACAGCAGTGTTAATTATATTTTCATGTTGTACATTACATTCCTAGTACTGGAAGGTGCTCCAGAATCACAAGTTGGGTCTGACCCAGACACCTTTTAAATCACTTCTTCTGCCTGGGTCTCAGGGAAAGTGAGATTTTGTGTGTGCCCTTTAAGAGTGGAGTCTCTATTTCCCACAGCCCTCTGGCTCTCCCAAAAGTAACTGCGCATAATTAAGGAAGCTTTCTTGATGAGAACATCCTTAAGAGAGTTTAAAAGAAAGTCTGGTCTGTAGTGAACATAACTTCTCAGGTGACTCAGTATGAAAGATAGACCCAACTGCCATTAATGGATTAATCAGGGTCACTAGAGAGAGAACACTGTTTCTCCACTGCATCCTACCTAGTTTCCTTATCTTAGCTTTGTATAGGCTTGTTTTAGACACTTTCCTTGATGTATGCAGGTTCACATTAGTAATTACACTTGTGAGTGTGCATCCCAGTGCCACATTGATTGGGGGAGAGGGCAGCAAGCCTCCAGGAAGTGTCATGATGTGTGGGCAACTTTGTGATACCCCAAAATAGCCTAAGGAACCTGGCATTCTGAACAATGAACCCATTCATATGAACCTCCTATTTCCCACCTAGTATATTTCTTTTCATCTCATGAATGAAAACTTGAATTGTCCTCATTCCAGGGCCCCCTCTGTGATCTTTGTCAACCCACAAGAGGATACAGGTTGGGGTTGGTCATAAGTTAGAAAGACAAAACAGTGAGTGTTACTGATTCTGAATGGTATTGTTTCTGAATTTGTCCAAGGTTATCTACTGGGGGGAATGCTAACTCTATGTTTTTACAGTCAAAAATTTCCAATAAATATTTCTGAGTGGGGCCTCTTCTCAGATTTTGGGACTCTGTGAAATCTTTCCAATAATGCTGCCTTTTCTTCTAGGAGAGGTATGGTGAGAATTTTTGTGCAGACTAAGCTGCCCTCTCTCAGCAGAGCAAAGACATCTGCTCTATATGTTTGCTTTCATTATTAATAACATGTTCATATGTCAGATGAGTATTATTCCTAATTAACCTAATTATGTATGGCAGTTAATTTTCTGAGTGATAGGCAAGTCTTTAAGTAGTTTTTCTACCCCAGTTGTAGAGAATACTCAAATTGCAACTCTGAGGCTTTGGTAGGGGTAGGGCTGAGGAAAAGAGATGGCAATCTGGGGGACTTCCCAGAGGAATACTCTAAAAGAAGGAGGAGACATTGTCCTTTTTATTCAAGGAGCTCATTTAGGCAGTCAAGGTTGGAATGAATATTATGTCATTTAATAATAACCTGCCCATGGGGTCCTTTTCCAGATTTATTTCCTATTTCTTCCCTTTGTACTCTCTTTGCTTCCTTTCTGAATGGTTACCCAAATCAGGTTTTCCAAATCAGTTCATCTCAATAGATAACTGGAAACAATCATTAATGGCTATGTGGGGTGGTGTTGAGAACGACTCTGGGACTGTGTCTTATTGAACAAGAAACACAGTGTGGTGAAATTATGATGTTTCCTTGTATCTGCCCACTTTTCACTGTTCTCAATCTCTGAGGCCCCAGTCCTAGTCTTGGCATCATCATTTCCCACCTGAACAACATTAGTTCCATCCTAATGATGTTACCACCACCACTCTTGCCCTCCTTCCACTCTTGCCTCCACACAGCTGCCAGAACCCTAGTGGATCATACCAGGAACACCAGGGCTTGGGGAGGGGGAAGAATTCTTCATTTTTCAGGACTGTCCTATGTATTGCAGGATGTTTAGTACCTTTGGGTCTCCCTAAATGCCAGTAGTGTACTCAAATCACTGTGACAATGGAAAAATCCCTACATGATTCCAAATATCTCCTGGGGGTAGCTGTACTGTCTGTTGAGAACTATGGCTAACATAATATTTAAGGAGCAAAAATTTCCATCCAGCTCATCTTTGTTTAAAATCCTTTAATGATAAAAACAAAACAGATGAGAGGGCTGGTTATCAGTGGTAGTGCATGCTAATCCCTCTGATTTTACTTTCTTTGTAAAGAAACAGGTGACCTAAGTAGTGCAGACACTGTGAAATGAAGGGAAAAAGGCACTGAAGAGTTTACCAGAATAATTAAGAGTAAACTGCAAAAAAAGGATAATTGAGACAGTGAAAAAATAAAAAATCAAAATAGATACTTAAGTGAATGTTTCTGTGACTTCATGTTTTACTTAGGATAAATTCCAATTCTTCACCATGGCCCTCAGACCCTGTTCACTTCCTCCTTATTGGTTGTGTTCCTGCCCCTCTTACCGTGTGTTCTAAGACCACAGCCAGCTCAGAGGCTGCTAAGGGCCTTTTCTCCACATGCTGTTTGCCTGGAGTGTCCATCCCACCCCTTCTCTCTTTTTCTAGCTTGCACATGGTGGGCTCTTTCCCTTCCTTCAGATTTCAGCTTATCTATCACCTCCTCCAACAGTTTTCCTTGACCCTTATCACTTTGTGTAAATAGGTTCCCCCACCAGCCCCACCCATTTTCTTTTACCATTGCCTCCTATTTGTTACCTTTATAATATTTTCTCAGTTTGTAAGCCCATATTTATTTATTTGTTCCCTTGTGTGCTGTTTGTTTTATGTCATTCTCTCCATAAGGGTAGAGACAGCATCTATTTGGTTCATACCTCTATGCCTTGGATGAGCCCTGAAGATAGCTGGTGACTGTTGAGACCTCCAGTGGGTTTGGAGGAACCTGCTACAGAGGAGAGTTAAGGTCATTTCCCAGATGTGTCCAGGGATCCCCAAAGTATCTCTACCCCAGTCCAGTGCAGTAATTCTTGGCAGTGGCACAAATGAATGGCCCTGTATGTGTCTGGGTATCAAAGGGCCTGAGACAGCCTTCCATAAATGGCAAAGGGAAACAACCAAAAGTTCTTTGCATCTGAGTTTAGAAGTGTCGAGAAGTGACCTTTTGATTTGAAAGAGCCATGTTGTCAGAGTGACTGTGGCCCCAGTGCTTCCCCAATGCTGAGATTCAAGAGAATATTGACCTGTCCCTCACCTCCTCCCTGGGCTCTCTGTGACCTCTCATTCAGGAGAAGAATTGGGGAGCAGAAAACACTGACTTCCAACCTGAAATTTCTGCCTTTAGCCAAAGGGAATGAGTTTACTTGGAGGCAACTAGATTATTACATTTATATACTGACAAAAAAAGGGAACTTAAAAACTGAGTTCAGTTATAGAAAGTTACATTTTTGCATACTGAGTGTGGTAATGGAAAACCCATAGCCTGTGAAATAATAATGAAAGTTAACAAAATTACTCTGATCTACACTGTATAGCACTTTACATAATCATATCTGTCTGAGACTTACAATGATGCACTGAGTACGTGGTAGAGCTGGGCTTTGAATCCAGATGTTGTCTCTGGAAGCTCATCTCCTTGGTAGTGGGCCCTGTGCTGCATCCTGGAGCACCCAAGGAAGAGCAGATGTTTAGATCAAATAACATTAAGGCTGTCTGTCTTGGAATCCTGAGTTAGTTGCTTGCCTGCCTAAGTAACCTGCTCAGTGGCTCTGTCCAGAAGAGGAGGGTAGGATCTGCAGATGACATTTCCTGGATTCTCTTGGGCCACCAGAAGCTTAAGATCTCTGAGCATTCCTCCTTGGCCTCTCTTGGCCAAGCCCCAGCAGCAAGGCTTACTGTGGTTAGATGAGCTTCCAGCAGCATTTCTGGCAGAGGGGTTTGAAACTGAGATAGGCCTCTTGGTGACTATGGGCTGAGGCTGAGGTTCAAAAATTCCCCTGCTGAACCCCAGGAACTTGAAGGGACCTCCTAAATTCCTCAGTACTTGTGTGAACCACATGGGGCCAGAGTGGACACTGCTCTGTGTGGGCCAAGCTAGGCTTCTAGTGGAGCCATAGAGGCCTCTAGACTTAGCATCCAATCTTACATGCTGTTGTCAAGGCTCCACCAAGTTGCACTGTGAAATTGCACCGTGAAATTAATAATAGCATTAATGGTGTTACCACTAAGAGGAATGTTTATTACACTGAACATCTATTATATTCCAGGCACCATGCTAAACCTTTTCCTGTTTAGCTCCTTTCAGTCTTATAATAATATAATGCAGGAGACACTATTATTGCTTTCATTTCAGTGATGATGAATTTAAGACTTAGAGACATTAGAAATAATGTCAAAAGTCACATAGCTATATCTTGGTCTATCTGTCTCTTGAGTGGAATTCTGAACCACTGTGCCATATCTTGTAACCATTATCATAGTCATGATGGCTGCCCCTGTGTGTCAGGGACTGTGTGAAGTGCCTTATGATTAAGTCAGCTCTACAGTTACACATAGGATGTGCCAGTAGACATTCATAGGTAACCTCCAAGTCACTGCTAACAAAACCCCAGAGTCAGTTACTGACACCTGAGCTAGACACGTAAGTGTGAGCATCCGAGGTGGTTAATCTACCTCTGAAGCCTGGGCTGTCTTTCCCTTTGTGGCTGGGTTTGGGTGTTGGCCAGGGGGCAGTAAAGCTATATTGCCATCCTCATGGGCAGAGCAGAAGCTGCACATCTACATGGTTCTCTGGAGGAGGCTCTTACCATCCCTAGGAACCCACTGCCATAGCCATCCAGAATTGACTAGTTTATCCCTGAAATCTGACATTATTTTACCTGATAGGCACTTCTGTCCACATTTGATGGATAGAGAATATGAGACCCAGAAATTTTAAGTGAGATATTTGAGGACATACAGTTACCAAGCAATAGAGCAGAAACTGATCTGTCCTGCCCTGTTCCAATGCTGGTGCTCATGTTAACCCAGTTCTTTTACTTCTCTATCATTATCAATTTTGAAATTTTTCTCCCTTTGTTTTCTTTCTTTTAGTACAATAAGACAGAATTCAGGGGCTTGGTGAAAAACTTTTGTCCTTTCATCATATATACATCTTCTGTGTGAGAATCTGATAAGGATTATTTAAATAATATGTTCATGGAAATTTCAATCTTCTTTCCAAATTTCTCCCACATAGGAAGCTATGTGCTAAAGTTTACTATTGTGCCATGTTGCAGTTTGAAGCAGTATTTGCAGATCTGCTGATCAGTAGAATTATCTGGAGAGCTTATGCCTAGGCCCACTCCAGAGTTTTGATGGAGGATGGGTTAGAGGGAAGAAATTTGTGTTTTTAACAAGCTACATGCCTCCACAGGTTTGCCAGCCATTGGTAAAGAGGACAGAGCCCTGGCCTATAAGCTGGGAGTTTTGCTTTCCTATCAGAGGTCTGTCAATTACTTGCTTCATGACTTCAATCATGTACCTTCTGTGTTGGTCTTTGCCTCCCCAACTGTCAAATAGGGGGAATTGGAATAAATCAGAGGTTCCAAATTGGTTTCCTGTAGGATCAATATTCCTGACATATGTGTTTTATTTTGTGCACATAGGCAATATTAAGAATACTTTACAAGTATAGTGCACTATACTTTACAAGTATAGTGCATCTGACCAAGCCACACAGATGCTGGCCATGGTGCTAAAACAGGATCTGTTGGTTAGGCATTAACCCTTTAGTTGCTGGATCATGCAACAGTTTGACAGGTTCTGGGGCAGGCCAGGGATGCCAGGGGTGCCAGGGTGGTGGTGGAGGTCATTTAGATGGCATGAGATAGTGACTGCTTACCAGTTTAAATGGAAAGATTTCACTAACCAAACAACCTTTACAACAGTACTTCTGAATACCAGCTGATGACTGGCTTTACTTGTATAGAGGTTTTATTATTTTTTTAAGTATTAGATTAATGATCAATGTTTCAAAATAAAGGAATCTTCACTTATAAATTTGGATATATAGCTTCCCTTGAAAAAACTCTGGTCACACTGGATGTGAAATTCTGCCTGGAAGAGATTACTTGTGATTGAAAAGTAGTTGCTTCCTTGAAATCAGCAGGTCCTCTCCAGATTCTTACAGAGACTTACCAGTCAGGTCACTCATTCACGCTCCCTGCCAGCTATTATAGACATTTGATATTGCCATTCTTTGACTAATAAACCCTGAAACTTGAGGGACTTTTGATTCTTTTGCTTCCCAATCCCATTCCTGAATGAGGTAAAATGGACAGCTAGGCAAGGACTTTACTGAAAACTGGACCTTGTAAGGATTCAGTGATTGTTTTTTTTTTTTTTTTGAGTCAGTGATTTTTTAAGGTGTGATTTGAAGCCTATTAGAGTTAATGACATCTCTTTGAGCAAAAAATTACCCCCTGTCAGGCTGGGTGAGGCAGTTCTTTGGTGTGGATTAAACCAAGAATGTTTTATTAAAATCTCTACATTGCTAGCATTGGGAGGTGACATGCTGACTTGACTTATACTTTTTCCAGAGGTGACATGCCTGTCCTTTATGCCACAAACTATATCTACAGCTTCTACCACTTTCAGCCTCAATTATAGAAGCAACTTGTTGATTTGGCTTTAATTATGAATTATCTCCTTGGGGCTGTGTGATGACAAAGGTCAATGCTTTCTGAAGCCTTGTTAAGTGTCTGTTAAAGAGCTGACAACCTTGGAGTACTTCACACTAAAGACTTGCATCTCTGCCTTTGGAGTCCTAATTCAGACAGAAGAACAGGGCAGATGTTCGTCTTACTGGGTGGTCTTTCCTCAAAGAACCAGATTTCTTATTTTCCCCAAGTTGGATACAGGGGTCCCAGACCTGACTTTGCCCAAGAATCAGATATGTTGCTGAATTGGCTCAATGAGAGGTAGGCTGTATGTTTTATACCAAATAATGACACCAAAACAAACCAATCAAAAAAATGGGCAGAAGACCTAAACAAACATTTCTCCAATGAAGACATATAAATGGCCAATATACACATGAAAAAATGCTCAGTATTGCTAATTATCAGAGAAATACAAATAAAAACTACAATGAGGCATCACCTCACACTGGTCAGAATGGCCATCATTCAAAAGTCCACAAATGATAAATGCTGAAGAAGGTATGGAGAAAAGGGAACTCTCCTACTCTGTTAGAAATGTAGTTTGATGCAGCCATTTTGGAAAACAGTATGGAGATTCCTTAAAAAATTAAAAATAGGGTTACCATATGATCTAGCAATCACACTCATGCTTGTATATTCATAGGAAACCCTAATTCAAAAAGACACATGCACCTCAATGTTTATAGCAGCACTATTTGCAATAGCCAAGACATGTAAGCAACCTAAATGTCCATCAACAGTTGACTGAATAAAGAGTTTGTGGTATATTTGTACAATGGAATACTACTCAGACATAAAAATAATGAAGTAATGCTATTTGGGGAAACATGGATGAAACTGGAGATCATCATTGTAAGTGAAGTAAGCCAGAAAGATAAAGAAAAATACCATACAGTGTCACTTATACGTGGAATTTAAAAAAATGGCACAAATGGACTTATTTACAAAACAGAAAGTTTCACAGACTTAGAAAACAAACTTATGGTTACCAGGGGAAAATGGGATAGGGAGAGAAATTGGGAGTTCAGGATTTACAGACACTATTATATATAAAATAGGTAAACAAACAAGCACAGGGAACTATATTCAATACCCGTAATAGCCTATAATGAAAAAGAATGTGAATATATATATATATATATTCAATATATATAATATAATAGAATGTGAATATATATAAAACTGAATCGCTATGCTGTACACCAGAAGCTAACACAACATTGCAAATTGACTATACTTTTGTTGACTGAAGTAAAATCACACAACGTGAGAGTTGTGGATTAAATTTTATTTGGAGCAGAATGAGAACTATAGCCCAGGAGACAGTATCCCAGAAAGCTCTGAGAAACTGTTCCAGAGAGGCAGGGGAGAACTCAGTATTATACGTGATTTCAGTGAGGTGGGGTTGTATGTGTAATCAAGCACACACTTAGGCAGAGGCTTGCTGCTAGTCACGAGTAGCAGTTGCCACCATTGTTAAATTTAGTGTTTTTATAGATAGGAGAAGATGCAAGAATTTGGGCACATAAAATCTTTTCCTGAAAATATCTAACTATCTGAAGTCCTGTTCAGCCAGTTTTCCCAAAGTACAGAGTGCCACATTCCTGACCTCCATCCTGAAATCCTTTCAGGGTGTGTTGGAGGTCAGTGGCTGCAGCCACCTGTGATTTAATCCAAGCAGAGTTAGATGACAAGTGCCAAAGTGATCCAATCTTTGTAGAGGCAGGTGACAAGTGCCAATTTTTAGTTAGCACTTTAATTAAAAACAGTAATAATAATGATAATAAAAATGCTGCTGCTGCTGCTGCTGCTATTGGGAGGAAGAAATTTTCCTCTACTCTTTAAGGTTCTTCTGGCTAATTTAAGAATTAAATTGACATAAGAAAGATTAAGAAGAGAAAATGAAACAAGTTTAATAACATGTATATGTAGGAGAGACCCAGGAAAACTGAGTAACTCATCAAAATGGCTGAAACCTTCACCTTAAATGCCATCTGCAGCTATAGACAAAGAGGATGTTGGGGATAGGGGTCTGAGGCTTCAAAGGGGGAGGAAGGCAATTCACAAGGAGATGGAAAAAGAAATGTTTGGTAAAGAAGTGTTTGCTGGGCCATGGAGAAACTGTGGGACAGAGGAATTTTAACAATATACTATAGTGATCTCTGGTGATAACTCTATTCCTGTAATAGGCCCTCTATCTAAATTCTTTATGCAGCTAAAAGGGAAGGTCAAAATTTCTTCCTGAGTCTTTTGGGCTATGATTGTTTTCAGCTGAAAACAATCTGCATGCCAAAGAGACATTTTGGAGTGACAAATTTTGCTTCCCCACAGTCTCTTTCACCTCAGTTATTGATTGAGCATCTATTACCAGACAAAGTTGAGAAAAAGTCACCTAGATTCATCATAGGCATACAGTCCTAGGAAAAATGATGATTTAGTCTGGGATGCCTCAAAAATAGATTCTGAGACAAATATTCCAATACCAGTAGTTTATGAGGGAGATGGAGGAAATAGAGAAGTGGAGATGTGATACAGTCAAGGGAAAGTGGTCAGTAAAGGGTGTCCTGTTAAGCTTAAACCCATGGGAGACAGAAAATATCTAAAGTACACACCTCAGGGGTATCCCTCCCAAGGGGTAGGGGAGTTGGGGTATTTATATGACAACTCTAGAGGATCAACTGCTGCCAGAGGTTGTTAAATCCTTAGCACTTTAACTTGCTGGATGGTAGCCTTCCAGGGTTCCAAGAATAGCTCTCAGGACCAGAGATGCAGTAATTGGCTGGGCCCCTAAAATAATAGGGTCAGAGGTATAAGTGGGACAATTGACAGTATCTATTATAGAGACAGACATTAATCAACTATTAACTTAGAAAAACCCATAAAATGATGTCTTTGATAAGGTTTCTAAGGAGTGATGCATTTAGTAGGTATTTGTCCTGGTCAGGTTTATTTGAATAAAAGCTTTATATGTGCTACTTAGTGGATCTTTTAAAACTCCATGAGCTTAAATAACTTGCCGTCAGAGACAGAGCCAAGACTTGAACCCAAGGTCCAAAGTTGGAAACTGGTGCTTAGTTTCACAGTCTGCTTTTCACACAAATAAACTCATCTTTTCTTGGTGTTGTGCAGAGTGAAAACAGCAGGCAGCTGTGGTGAAAGAATTAAATAACAATGTAGGTGCACCCCCAAGGGAAACCTTCCTTCAACTGTGTGCAAACATAGCCTGCCATCATTGGATTCCTGTTATTGTATTTTTTAAAAAAATAGTAGTTCTGAGTATTCCAAGAGATGGAGAGGAGCCAGAGCACCTCCATGGGAGAGAAATCACCCTTTTTTGCTTCTCTGCCTCTTCATTAACTCTTAGAGCAGACCCCTAGCTTCCAAATGTCTAGAATGATAATAAAATTATCTGGTCATAATTCCAAGGATTGCTGATTTTTATTTCATGAGCAGGATAAAATTTTGCATGACTGATTATGCACCAGGCTCCAATGTTACTATTATATAACCATCTGCAACAAAAATATTCAGTAACAATGCGTCCAAAAGGTTTTAGTGCCAGAGAATTAGGACCAAATGGAATATCATGTTTCATTGTGAAAATAAACTCATCTCTGGCCCTGGACATCTCAGGAAAGCAAAAATCTGGTTTTGGATATTCCCTCAAACTGGATGGTTTAACACACAGGAAGGAGATATTTTTGGATTATTTCCTGGTTAAATAATGATCAGCTAAAAGTTGATTAGAGGTTTTAACCCTTGGGGAAGGCATCTAAAATAGAACCAATGCCATACATGCTTGTTGGTCTATAGGAACAGATACCAGTCTAGTGGTGATAGTGTTGTATTGCTTGTTTTAAAACCAGAGGCAAATCCTGGCTAATTATCAAGTGCTTACTGATTGTCCAAGTCTTATCTTAAGGCTAACTTTTCATTTTCCCCCAGGCTGTTACTGAGGCCTTTACAAGTAGCATCAGGTGCTCTTAATTTGCAGTGGCTTTGTCTGGAAGTAGCAAGCAATAATGCCCAATCTTTGAAGAGATTGAAGCCTTTATTTAGATGCATGATTTTTTAACTGTGCAAATGGGCTTGTGAAGACCTAAATTTGGTACCGGTTCCCCCAGTTATAGCCTGTATGCAGTTTTCCTTTTTAGGCCTTGTTTCTTCATCTGTGAAATATGTAGGTGAGTCTAGGTGATCAATAAACTCACTTTGCCTAAAAAACTGGGAGATTTATCTCCTTTTCTTTCCTTTCTCCTACTCTCCCTCCCCATTTCCCTCTTTTCTCTTTTCTTCCTTTTCCTCCATATTCACTGAGCAGCTACTGTGAGCTGGATACTTTGGGCCCTAGGAATACAATGACAAATCCCTTCTTTATAAGACTTGTCAGTCCAATCTTATGTGGGAGAGAGAGAGAAAAGGGCAAAGACAATAAAAAAAAAATGATAAGTGCTGTGAAAGAAGGAAGCTGATGACAGGGCAAGATAGTGCAAGCCTAAGGCTGAGGTAGTGTTTTAGGAAGCTTCTTTTGGCTATGGTGTAGAGAGTGGACTGAAGAGGGAAAACATGGGGCTAGGAAGCAGATGTCTCCCAGGTATGGGCTGATGACAATTGGCAGGAGAGAAAGGAGAAATCAGAGACAATTTTAGAAAGCAGAATCAGACCAGCTGGGGAGTGTATGTGTGTGTGGCTTGAGAGTTGGGAGGAGGAATGTTGCTACCTTTTACTGGGACTTAGGAGGTAAAGCTGGTTAGAGTTAGAAGGAAAGACAACTTAAGTCCTGGGAGTACCTGAGTTCTGACTTTTATACTCAACTTCAGGAAAGTCACTCAGTCTCCAGGAACTTCAGTTTCCTTATCTGTAAGGTAGCAATAGGAATAGTACCTACATTCCAGGGGTTAGAGTAATGATTGCATTTCACCTTATGTGAGAATACTATACAAACTGTTATTGCAACATTGACTAAGGAAATTAAAGATGATTTAAAGAAATGGAAAGATATCCCATGTTCTTGGATTGGAAGAATTAATATTTTTAAAATGGCCACTTTACCCAAAGGAATCTACAGATTTAATGTGATCCCTATCAAATTATCCAGGACATTTTTTCACAGAATTAGAACAAATAATCCTAAAATTCATATGGAATCACAAAAACCCAGAATTGCCAAAGCATTACTGAGGAAAAAGAATGAAGCTGGAGGAATAACCCTCCCAGACTTCAGACAATAACACAGAGCTATAGTAATAAAAATGGAATGATATTGGTACAAAGACAGTCATATGGATAAACGGAACAGAACAGAAAGCCCAGAAATAAGCCTACAAACTCATGATCAATTAAACTTTGACAAAGGAAGCAAGAACATAGAACGGAATGAAGACAGTCTCTTCAGCAAATGGTGTTGGGAGAAACTGGAGAGCTGCATTTAAATCAATGAAGTTAGAATACTCCCTCACACCATAAATAAAAACAAACTCAGAATGGCTTAAAGACTTAAACATAAGACAAGACACTATAAACCTCTTAGAATGAAACATAGGGAAAACATCCAACAGAAATCTCAGCAATGTTCTCCTAGAGCAGTCTACCCAAGCAATAGAAATAAAAGCAAAAATAAATAAGTGGAACCTAATTAAACTTATAAGCTTTTGTACAGCAAAGGAAACCATAAACAAAACAAAAAGACAACCTATGGAATGGGAGAAAATATTTGAAAAAGATGAAAATGACAAGGGCTTAATCTCCAGAATATATAAATAGCTCATTCAACTTGATAAGGAAAAAAAAAACCAACCGAATCCAAAAATGGGCAGAAGAGCTAAACAAGCATTTCTCCAATGAAGACATGCAAATGACCAATATACACATGAAAAAAATGCTCAATATCACTAATTATCAGAGAAATACAAATCAGAACTACAATGAAGTATCACCTCAAACCAGTCAGAATTACCCTTATTCATGAGTCCATAAATAATACAAGCTGAAGAGGGTTTGGATAAGTGGGAACCCTCCTACACCGTTGGTGGGAATGTAGTTTCATGTAGCCATTATAGAAAACAGTATGGGGATTCCTTAAAAGACTTAAAACAGAGTTACCATATGATCCAGCAATCCCACTCCTGGGCATATATCCAGAGGGAACCTTAATTCAAAAATACACGTGCACCCCAATGTTCATAGCAGCACTATTTACAATAGCCAAGACATGGAAACAATCTAAATGCCCATTGTCAGATGACTGGATAAAGAAATTGTGGTAGACTTATACAATGGAATACTACTCAGCCACAAAAAGAATGAAATAATGTCATTTGCAGCAACATGAATGGATCTGGAGAATGTCATTCTAATTGAAGTAAGCCAGAAAGAGAAAGAAAAATATCACTTATATGTGGAATCTGAAAGAAAAAAAAAAGACAAATTTATTTACAAAACAGAAACAGATTCACAGACATAGAAAACAAACTTATGCTTACCAGGGGCGAAAAGGTTTGAGAAGGGATAAATTGGGAGTTTGAGATTTGTAGATACTATCTAATATATATCTAATAGATAAACAACAAGCTTTTATTCTAAGGCACAAGGAGCTATATTCAACATTTTGTAGTAACTTATGGTGAAAAAGAATATGAAAATGATATATGTGTGTTCCAATATGACTGAAGTATTGTGCTGTACACCAGAAATTAACACAACATTGTAAATTGAGTATACTTCAATAAAAATATATTGAAAAGAAAAAAGAAAAAAAAAACCTTATTGCTCTCCAGGTAGGAAGAGTTAGTTTTATTAAAATGTGACTTTTAGATTGTTCAGTGTAGGGGAGCAAATCAGGAGACTGTAATTTGAATCTAGTTTTGTTACTGAAGTAAACTTGGGTATACTTGCTTGACATGTGGCAAAGCCAACCTACTAACCCCAGGAAAGTACAGCATTTATTGCAGGGTGCCAAGCAAGGAGAATGGGTGGCTAATGGTCAAAAGACCCAAACTCCCCAATGGCTTTCACAGGAGGGATTTTAAGGGCAAGATGAGAGAGAGGGTTGTGGGAAATGTGGTCAGCTTATGCAAAATTTTCTGATTGGTGGGTAGTGAGGTAACCACTTAAGAACACAGGAGTTAACATGATCAATCTTCAGCTTCCAGACAGTTTGGGGGCTATGTGCTCACAGTCACCACACTTTGTCTGATTGGGTTTTGATTTCTGCAAAACAGCTGAGGAATATGCATTAGACTTTACCTTTGAGACAGAACTGGGAGTCCTTGGGGCTGCTTTATTGTTTAAGTTATGGTTATTTCTCAGTCTAATGGTCCTATCTTTGTTTCTGCATTCCTTCACTTTTCTCATCAACTGCTAGGACTTGTTCTTTTCTCTCTCTACTCATGAAGGGCCTAGGGGGGCACAGTATATTCCTGCAATTTTTCCTGATCACCAGTAAGCAGGGGACACCCAAGGAGTCCTATCACTGGGAAGGCCTCTACACAGATCTATGCAGTTTCAGTCTTTGCCTCTTGCTAGCAGTTGGGCAGCACCGGAGTGAGACATTATCCATTTTGGGGCTTAGTTTACTCCCCTACTCCTACCTTGCCCCCTCTGCAAAATGGTTATTCTGGCAATTTATGGGATGAGTGTGGCCATAATACATGTTATGCTTGAGTCACACAGTTTCAAAAAAGCAAACTATTTGGCAACATTTAAAGACAGATTTCACATAAAATCTTGCATCATTTTTTTTTAATTGAAGTATCATCAGTTATAATGTGTCAATTTCTGGCATACAGCACAATGTCCGAGTCATGAATATACATACATATATTTGTTTTCATATTCTTTTTCATTAAATGTTATTACAAGATATTGAATATAGTTCCCTGTGCTATACAGAAGAAACTTTTAAAATATTTATATATACAATGGCAAACATTTGTAACTCTTAAATTCCCAAGTTTTCCTTTCTCACCCTCTTCCCCTGTTAACCATAAGATTGTTTAGAATGTCTGCAATCTGTTTCTGTTTTGTAGATGAGTTCATAATGTCCTTTTATTCTTTTTTAAGGTACCACATATCGGTAATATCATATGGTATTTTTCTTTCTCTTTATGGCTTATTTCATTTAGAATGACAATCTCTAAGTCCATCCATGTTGCTGCAAATGGCATTATTTTATTCTTTTTGTGGCTGAATAGTATTCCATTGTATAAATCTACCACAATTTTTTTATTCAGTCATCTGTGGACGGGCAATTAAGTTGTTTCCATGTCTTGGCTATTGTAAATAGTGCTGCTATGAACATTGGGGTTTATGTATCATTTTAAATTAGAGTTACCTTCAAATATATACCCAAAGATGGGATTGCTGGGTAATATGGTAAGTCTAAGATTTTTTGTTTTTTTTTTTTTTTTAGAGATCTCCAAATTGTTTTCCATAATGGTTGCTCCAAGCTACATTTCCACCAGCTGTGTAGAAGGATTCTCTTTTATCCACACCCTCTTCAGCATTTATCATCCATGGACTTTTGAATGATAGCCATTCTGACTGGTGTGAGGTGATACCTCATTATAGTTTTTTTTTAATATTAAATGATTTTTTTTATTTTTATTTTTTAAAACATTTTTTATTGAGTTATAATAATTTTACATGTTGTGTCAAATACCAGTGTAGAGCACAATTTTTCAGTTATACAAGAACATATATATATATTCATTGTCACAATTTTTTCTCTGTGAGCTACCATAAGATCTTGTATGTATTTCCCTGTGCTATACAGTATAATCTTATTTACCTACTCTACATTTTGAAATCCCAGTCTGTCCCTTCCCACACCCCGCCCCTTGACAACCACAAGTTTGTATTCTATGTCTATGAGTCTGTTTCTTTTTTGTATTTATTTATTTTTTAAGATTCCACATATGAGCGATCTCATATGGTATTTTTCTTTCTCTTTCTGGCTTACTTCACTTAGAATGACATTCTCCAGGAGCATCCATGTTGCTGCAAATGGCATTATGCTGTCGGTTTTTAAGGCTGAATAATATTCCATTGTAAAAATATACCACATCTTCTTTATCCAGTCATCTGTTGATGGACATTTAGGCTGTTTCCATGTTTTGGCTATTGTAAATAGGGCTGCTATGAACATTGGGGTGCAGGTGTCATCCTGAAGTAGGGTTCCTTCTGGATATATGCCCAGGAGCAGGATTCCTGGGTCATATGTTAAGTCTATTCCTAGTCTTTTGAGGAATCTTCATACTGTTTTCCACAGTGGCTGCACCATACTGCATTCCCACCAGCAGTGTAGGAGGGTTCCCTTTTCTCCACATCCTCTCCAGCATTTGTCATTTGTGGATTTTTGAATGATGGCCATTCTGACTGGGGTGAGGTGATACCTCATTGTAGTTTTGATTTGCATTTCTCTGATAATTAGTGATATTGAGCATTTTTTCATGTGCCTATTATCATTTGCATTTCTTCCTTGCAGAATTGCTTGTCTAGGTCTTCTGCCCATTTTTGGATTGGGTTGTTTGTTTCTTTCTTATTAAGTCATATGAGCTGCTTATATATTCTGGTGATCAAGCCTTTGTCAGTTTCATTTGTAAATTTTTCCTCCCATTCCATAGGCTGTCTTTTTGTTTTACTTATAGTTTCCTTTGCTGTGCAAAAGCTTGTAAGTTTCATTAGGTCCCATTTATTTATTCATGCTTTTATTTCTATTGCTTGGGTAGACTGTTCTAGGAGAACATTTTTGAGATTTATGTCAGATAATGTTTTGCCTATGTTTTCTTCTAGGAGGTTTATTGTATCTTGTCTTATGTTTAAGTCTTTGATCCATTTTGAGTTCATTTTTGTGTGTGGTGTATGGGAGTGTCCTTGCTTCATTGCTTTACCTGCTGCTGTCCAGTTTTCCCAACACCATTTGCTGAAGAGACTCTCTTTATTCCATTGTATATTCTTGCCTCCTTTGTCGAAGATTAGTTGACCAAAAGTTTGTGGGTTCATCTCTGGGCTCTCCATTCTGTTCCATTGGTCTATATGTCTGTTTTTGTACCAATACCATGCTGTCTTGATGACTGTAGCTCCATAGTATTGTTTGAAACCTGAGCGAGTTTTTCATCCAGACTCTTTTTATTTTTCTTCAGTAATGCTTTGGCAATTTTAGGTCTTTGATGGTTCCATATAAATTTTATTATGATTTGATCTAGTTCTGTGAAATATGTCCTGGGTAATTTGATAGGGATTGCATTAAATCTGTAGATTTCCTTGAGCAGTGTGAGCATTTTGACAATATTGATTCTTCCGATCCAAGAGCATGGGTTATCTTTCCATTGTTTAAAGTCTTTTTTAATTTCCTTCATCAATGGTTTATAGTTTTTTGTGTATAATTCTTTCACCACCTTGGTTAGGTTTATTCCCAGATATTTTATTACTTTGGGTGTTATTTTAAAGGAGATTGTTTCTTTACTTTCTTTTTCTGTTGATTCATCGTTAGTGTAAAGAAATGCAACTGATTTTTGAATGTTAATTTTGTAACCTGCTACCGTGCTGAATTCTTCAATAAGCTCTAGTAGCTTTTGTGTGGACCTTTTTAAGGTTTTCTATATATAGTAACATGTCATTTGCATATAGTGACACTTTTACCTCTTGTTTTCCAGTTTGAATCCCTTTTATTTCTCTCTCTTGCCTGATTGCTGTGGCTAGGACTTCCAAGATGATGTTGAATAGAAGTGGTGATAGTGGGCATGCTGGTCTTATCCCACATTTTAGTGGGAAGTTTTGAGTTTTTCACCATTGAGTATTATGCTGGCTGTATATTTCTCATATATAGCTTTTATTATGTCAGATATGTTCCTTCTATACCCAGTTTGGTGAGAGATTTTATCATAAATGGGTGTTGAATTTTATCAAATCCTTTTTCTGCATCTATTGAGATGATCGTGTAGTTTTGTGTTACTCTTGCTGATGTGATGTATTACATTGATTGATTTGCATATGTTGAACCTCCCTTGTGTCCCTGGGATGAACCCCACTTTATCATGATGTGTAATATTTTCTATGTGCTGCTGTATTCTATTTGCTAATATTTTGGTGAGGATTTTTGCATCTATATTCATCAGTGATATCGGCCTATAATTCTATTTTTTGTAGTTTCTTTGCCTGGTTTTGGTATCTGGGTGATAGTGACTTCATAGAATGAGTTTGGGATTATTCCCTCCTTTTCAATATCCTGGAAATTTGAGAAGGACTGGTTTGAGTTCTTCTTTGTATGTTTGGTAGAATTCCCTGGTGAAGCCGTCTTGTCCTGAAATTTTATTTGTAGGGAGGTTCTTATTGTTAATTTGATTCCATTTCTAGTGTTCGGTTTGTTCAAGTGGTCAGTTTCTTCTTAGTCCAGTCTGAATGGTTCAGTTCTTGGTTCAGGACTGTATGTTACCAGAAACTTGTCCACCTCCTGTAGGTTATCCAGTTTGGTCCATATAGTTTTTCATAATATACTCATATGATGATATTCTGTATTTCTGTTATTTGTTGTAATTTCTCCATTTTCCTTTTTTATTTTGCTTATTTGTGTTCTCTATTTTTTCTTCTTTGTGAGTTTGGCCAGAGGTTTCTCCATTTTATTTAGTTTTTTGAAAAACCAGCTTTAGGGTTGATTGATTTTAATCTGTATTTTATTTTTTTCCTCCAGGATCTTTATTATTTTCTTTTTTTCTGCTGCATTTTTGGGCTTTTTGCTCTTCTTTTTCTAATTGTTTTAGCTGGTAGACTAGATTGTTTATTTGAAACTGTTCATTTCTGAGGAAGGCCTGTATTGCTATTAACTTCCCTCTTAGCGCTGACTTTGCTGTATCCCATAAATTTTGTGTGGTTATGTTTTCATTTTCATTTGTCTGAAGGTAATTTTTAATTTCAACTTTGGTTTCATCATTGACACATTGTTATTTTAATAGCATGTTGTTTAATCTCCATGCTTTCTTTTTTTTTTCTCCTTTGTTCCTCTGTAGCTGATTTCTAGTTCCATGGCATTGTGGTCAGTAAAGATGCTTGAGATAACTTCTATTTTCTTAAAATTGATGAGGCTTCTTTTGTGCCCAAGTACATGATCAATCCTAGAAAGTGTTCCATGTGCACTCAAAAAGAATATATATCCTATTTTTGGGGGGCGTAGTGCTCTGAAAATATCCACCAATTCTAATTTTTCTATTGCATCATTTAATTTCTCTGCTGCCTTATTTATTTTCTGTCTTGAATATCTGTCTAGTGATGCTAATGTGGTGTTAAAATCTCTGACAATAACTGTATTCCCATCAATATCCCCCTTTATCTCTGTTAGTAATTGTTTTATATGCTTAGGTGCTCATATATTGGGTGCATATATTAACAAGTGTATTATCCTCATCTTGTATTAATCCTTTAATCATTATAAAATATCCTTCTTTATTTTTCTTTATGGCCTTTGTTTTAAAGTTTATTTTGTCTGAAATCAGTACTGCTACACCTGCTTTTTGGCTTTTCAGCTTTTCCATTTGCATGGAATATCCTTTTCCATCCTTTCACTATCAATCTATATGTGTCCTTCTCCCAAAGTGGGTCTCTTGTATGCAGCATATTAAAGTTTCATGCTTTATTATCCAGTCTGCTACTCTATGTCTTTTGACTGGAGCATTTAGTCCATTAACATTTACAGTAATTAATGATAGATGTGTTTTTATTGCCATTTTGAACTTGTTTTTTGCAGTTGATTTGGTATTTCCTGTTTGTTCCTTTCATCTTCCTTTTGTGGTTTGGTAATTTCCCTTAATATTATCATGGATTTTATTTAGTTTTTGTGACTCACTTGTAAGTTTTGGCTTGTGGTTATCCTTTTTTGTAAATCTATTAGCCCATTACTATAGCTGTTTGTATTAAACAGATAGTAATCTAATCTCAAACCCATCCTACTGAGAGCAAAATGTTTAAAAATGAAAGAATGAAAAATACTCTGTATTTTCTTGCTTGCCTGTCCCACTCTTAATGATTTAGATGTCTTCTTGTACAATTTTGCATTTATTCTATTTGTAATTCATCAGTTATCCCCTTTCCAGTTATGAGTTTCTCATTTCTGTAGCATCCTGCTGCTTTTCTATTTAGAGTAGACCTTTTAATATTTCTTTTAGCATGGGTTTAGTGTTGCTAAACTCTTTCAGTTTTTGCTTCTCTGTGAAATTCTTTCTCTCCCCTTCTATCCTAAAAGATAGCCTTGCTGGATAAAGTATATGAGGCTGCATCTCTTTTTTCATTCAGAACTTTGAATATATCTTGCCATTCCCTTCTGGCCTGTAGTATTTGTGTAGAGAAATCAGCTGAGAGCCTTATAGGGGTTCCCCTGTAACTCACTCTGGTTTTCTCTTGCTTCCCTTAGGATCATTTGTTTATCCTTGACTCTGGCCATCTAGATTATGATATGTCTTGGTGTGGGTCTGTTTGGGTTCTTCCTGTTTGGAACCCTTTGAACTTCCTGTACTTGGATATCTAATTCCTTCTTTAAGTTTGGGGAGTTTTCAGTCATTATTTCTTCCAATATCTTTTCAATATTCTTTGCTCTTTCTTCCCCTTCTGGAACCCCTATTATGCATAGATTGGCATACTTTATATTATCTCATAGGTCGTTTATTGTTTTCATTTATTGTTTTATTTGTTTTTCTATCAGGTGCTCTGGGTGCTTTCTGTTGTCCTGTCTTCTAGGTCACTTATTCATTCCTCTGCATTATCTAGTCTGCTTTGTACAGCCTTTAGATCAGTTATCATCTCAGCCAATGAGTTTACCAATTCTACTTGGCTCTTCTTTATAGCTTCAATTTCATTTTTGACATATTTTATATCTCTAAACACTATGTTTTTTAGTTCCTTTAATACTTTGATCACTCCTTTTTTGAAATTTTGATCTAGTAGGCTATTAATGACTATTTCATTGATCATTCTTTCAGGGGATTTCTCTTGCTGTTTTAGTTGGGAATGGTTCCTCTGCTGCTTCTTCTTTCTTAAATGTCTCTGGCACTGTGGCTTATGGAGTATCAGTTATCTAATATTGTCCTTAAGGAGTTTATTTATTTACCTATCTAATGCCTATACAGGAATAAAACTTAAAAAGAGAGAGAGAGAGAAACAGAATTTTAAAAGAAGAGATAAAAAAAGGTTTGAAAACAGTGTATAATCAATAAATGAAGAGCAATTTGAATCAGATGAGCAATCTAGTTGAGAAGTCTTTTTAAAAACCGTAAAAAGAAGGAAAAAAGAGTAAAAAACAGTATTTGAAACCTGTGTATAATCAATAACAGGAGATCAAAGCAAACAGAAATGAAAATGAAATCAGGTGGATTTCTAAAAATAATAATAATAAAAATAATATAAAAGAAAAATTTTAAAGGGATTAAAACTAGAAACATGTACTATTGTTTAGGAAGTGAAAATTATGAAGATAATAGAAATATTACAGATAAAAAAATAAAATAAAAATAGAATTTTAAAAGAAGATAGAAAAAGGTTTTGAAAACAGTGTATAATCAATAATAGAAGAGCAAGTTTAAGCAGAATAGCAGTTGGATTCAGACGTCTTTTAAAAACCTTTAAAAAAGGAGAAAAAAAATGAAACCTGTGTATATTCAATAACAGGAGATCAATACCAAGAACAATAAAAATGAAATGAGGTGGATATTTAAAAAATAACAATAGTAAAACTATTTTGAAAGAAAAATTTGAAAGGTATTAAAACTGGAAGCATATATAATTGTTTAAAAAGTAAAATTAAAAAGATAGAAAATAAAACAGATAAAAAAAGATTAAGTAAAAGGGGAGTGTTCTTGTGGAGACTGTGCACTCTTAATGAGAAGTCTTTATGTCTTCTCCATGTTTCGTGAACTCTGCTTGTTGTTTCCAGAGGCCCTCCATTGGCGCCTTAATCTGTGCTGCTTCCAGTGCCTGTCAGTAAGCAGATCGTGCCCCTCCCAACACTGGGTCAGGTGCTGCTCTCCTTCGCAGTGTGCAAGCGGGTCACTCCCCCTTCTGATGGTGCAGTCAGATGTTGCATTCTGGACAGGTAGGTGGGTGGATCACACCCCCTCCCAGCATCACGATCAGGTGCTGTTCCTGCCAGGAAGGTGGGTGGCCACCAGCCCTCTCCTGGTGCTGGTCTCCCCACTGCTCTGTGCAGCTGCCTGCTCTGCCTGGGTCTGCACTCCATAGGCGGGCTGGGGGAAGACTGCAGAACAGCCCTGTCCCTGCTCCATGCCAAACCTCAGCTCCTTGTTTGTCTTTGTGGCAAGAGTTCTCTTAGGTACCAGGGCAGAAATATCCTATCTGTCTCCAGCTGTAAACAAGTCTCCATCTGGCCTTTGAGGCTGCTAAGCCCTTAGGTAAGGATTCAGGTTTTGACCCTGCCCTTGCCTGGGTGCTAAGCACTGGAGGATATGGTGGTTGTACCTGAGCCCTGCATCTCTTCACCCAAAAATCTTCTGTAGGTTTTCAGAGATGGGGTTATGGCACCCTTCCCCTCAGGGCACATCAACCATGTTGTTTTATGGAAGGCCCAGGTTTTTTTGCCATGTGTACCTATTCATCCATGGCATGCAGCAGCCTGCAGTCCCCTGGGGCTGCCTCAGTGCAGCTGCCCTCATCCTCTGCTTCCCTCGGGCAGCCTGTCCCAGTCCCCAGCTGCTGGCTAGCATCTCAGGCTGGGTGTCACAGGGCCCCTTTGTGTCTGTTTAACTTAGTTCTGTTGGTCAAGGGGTGCTCCATATAGATCTGAACCTCAGAGGCTTCCCCTCTATCCTGCTGGCCTCTCCTTTGGAGAGGGGGAGACCCAGTGAATGAGTGCTAGTCCTTCTTTGCCACTCCCTCCCTGCAGGACCAGCACCACACTGTTTTGCCTTTTCTTCTTTCTTTTTTCCTTTTTCTCCTACCAGATTTTTGGTGTCTTTGACTTTTGAAGAGGGTGATGTTCTGTCGGAGTTCGGCAGGTTCTCTGGCAGAGTGGGTCCATGGATGTGAGTTTTGGTGTATTTGTGGGAGAGGGTGAGCTATGAGTGTCCTTCTACTCTGCCATCTTGGCTGCCTCTCAAGAGTGTATTATCTCTTAATAAATCCTTGCTTTTCTTTCTTGACTTCTGTGTCTCATGTCTGAATTCTTTCTGAGACAAGAACCTACTCTCCAGTAACAGATTGAAGTGGAAATGGGAGTGAGAGGATAGGGGACAGCTTTTGTAGACAACTCATATCCCTTTGAAGCCTGACTATCAAGAGAAGAAAAAGAATAGGACAGGTGCAGAGGGATAAGGTGGAGTGTTTCATGTTTTCTTTTTGAAAGATGGGAATGACTAGAGCATTTTTGAATGTTTGTGGTATGTAAACTGTCAGCTGAAGAAAAATGCACCACCTAAAACTTGTGATATAAGTTTTATTTGAGGACATTATTGAGTGAAGACTATATCTTAAGGAGACAGCCTCTCAGCCCTGAGTAACTCTTCCAAAGATGTAAGGGAAGAATTAGGATATATGGGAGGTTTTTGTTGGGATAAAAGCCAGGTAGCCAAACATCAAAAGATTACTGCTAATCACAAAAACAGACATCTCAAGTTAATGATTTTAGTGCTTTTCTGTGTATGGGAAAATTCAAGAATCTGGGCTCACTAAAATTCCTTAGATGTGTATCTTAACTTTCTAGGGCCAGTATCCAAAGCACGAAATTCCTCCTGTTTTTTTCCATCCCAAGCTTCCCTCCAGGTGGACCCTGGGGGTGGCAGAGCAGCTGCAGTGGCTAAAGGCTTGATCCTTGTTTACTGGAATGGCAGACAACATTCCCATCCACAATACAAAGAAGAGGGTGATGGAGATACAGAAGGGGCAGAGGGCAATGGAGTCAATGGATCCCTTAGAAGTATGAAAAGGTTGAGATCCACAGAGGAGTGGGAGTTTCATATATACTGGGGAGGACTTCTTCCTCAATTGAAAGAGAACAGGAAGAGGAAAGGTACTGTGGCAGCAAGGTTTATAGGTTTGGTAGATTGAAGAAGAGAGGATTTCCACTTAATGGCTTCTATTTTTTTTTTCCTGAGAACTACATATTTCTCTAGAGTCTGGTGTTATTTTTTCCTGGGCTCACATGTCTGGAAGGATTGAGTTCAGCCTGCATAAGGTAAGAATGGGAGACACTGAAATGAATACATGCAAATTGTCAAATACTGTTATTCTTCTTTTATCCTTTGTTGGAAATAACTCTTCCTCATGAGTTTGGCAGACAAAAGAAGCTTATTCTTGGAAAAGAAAGAAGCATGATGTTCAAAGCCTGGAACATTTTGTCATAAGACTGAATAGGCTGTTATCACTTGGGATATTTACATTTTTTATTCAGCCAGGTGAGCCAGGTGTCTAACATCCAAGGTCTCAGCAAATGAATTCTTACTGCATGAATATCCTTGAGTCAAATTTGCAAAAGTCTTTAAAGGAAGTCATCTATAGTAAAAACAAAACCTAATACCCATGCTAAGCATTTGCAGTCTGCTTTGGACCATCCACCTCTACTTCTCAAAACTCAATCTATCTGTCTGCCACACAGATCAACTCACTGGTGGTTGAAAAATGAGATATTCATACAGAATTCAAAAGTGACTTCTACTAATATTAACTCCTTGGAGAGTCAAACACTGAAGTTTAGTTCCTAATATTTTTCAGATCACCTAACCTGAACTCTAATTCTGTTGGGTGTAAAAATAGAAAAAAAAATTTTTGTTCTTGGTCTACATTGTTTTTCAGTTTTATCATAAGAATTGTAGAGTACAAAGAGCAAGGCTCCCAGGAATGAAAGGAACAGGGGCTTTAGCCGTATGGATCATTAAGTCTTGAGGTTGGAGAGGACCTCAGAGGTCCTTGATTAAACCCTTTCTTGATGCAAGAAACCCCCTTCATCAGCCTCAACATAAGTCCTGTCTGCCTTGGCCTGACTATATCAGTGCTGGGGTATTCACTGCTATGATCTATCTTTCTGTTCTTGGAGAGTTTTGGTTGTCATAGGGTTATTCATGTGGAGTGGCTTCAGTTTTCCTGCAACTAACTAATTCTGTGCTACTGAAATATGTGGAACAAGTTGAACCTCCTTTATACAGAATTTGTATTCTTATATTGGAAAATAGGTAACTTGGCCTTCATGCAGTACAGTAGAGCAGTTAGGAGCATAGAGCTGTGACTCATTCACATCTGAGTTTGAGTTCCATCCCAAACTTTGCGGGCGGTATGATTTTAGGCAAGTTATTTTTTCTCTCAGAGTATCAGTTTCACATTTATAAAGTGACAAGATTCTAGTGCCTGCCTTCCTAGGGCTGTTGTCCTGAGGTTTGTAATAAACATAGGTCATAATACAATGCTCTGAATTCATAGACTCCATATCTCATAATAAATTCACCATTTTCCTGTTGAGTGACCTTGGGAAACCTACTAAATTGTTTGGTACAACTGCTTCCTCATGTACAAAATTCTCATCTCATGAGGTCATTGTGAGTTTAAATGTGAACTGCTTAGAGCCAAGCCTGGCACATAGTAAGTACTCAATAAATATTTAATGTTTATTAGTAATTAGCTAATTTTATTAACTATAAATCAACTAAAATTAATAATAATTAATGTTATACTATTATTTATAGCATACTAGCACCTGGTTCTTATGTCTTTGACTAGACATTCAGCGAGTGCAATGTCGTCTTGTGTTTTACAATTGCACCTAGCAAAGTTCTGGATTAGTTAGTAGTCACTCCATCATGACCAGCTGATTTTCCCTAATTTATTGAAGAAATTCTTGTGGTTTTCTGAGTGTATTTGTGACAGTTTTGCCATAATTCTCCTTAGCAAATATCTGTAGGCATCCTTGAAATGCAAAAACAAAAGGTGGTGGTTGATTCGGCGGTGTTGATGGGAATAAAAGGATGTGGCTTGCTTTCATTTACCATCCTGTAAAAGAATCACTGTACCAGAGAACCTGTCTTTCTGGGTAACATCTTGAACCCCGATAGCCTCCAGTTTCATGTGTGAGCTTGTGGAGGAATACCCAGGAACATTGTTTCCAATATCTTGTTCCATTTCCTTTTCCATCATCAATCTGAGTAAGGCCTGGATTTCCTAGGCCTGATTTATATGCTCAAGATAATTCTACCTGTTTTCTCAGGAGGCGTTCTGAAAAGCTTTACCTCTTTTGTCTTTGTCATAAAATAGTGTCAGAGTTCTGTCTCATGAATGTTTCAGGGGAGTCTATAACAAAACTAAAATAAAACAGTAAAACTAAAACAGTTTACTGATTCTCACTATGAGCTTGTATTTTCTTAGTGAGAACCAGACTTCTCACCCTCAAATTGATTTATCTTGTGGTATCTTTGTGCATCTCTACAGGAAGATGGCCTCTGCTTTGTATCTCTGACCCACTGAGCCTACTCTGTTTTCCCCACTGGTTAGAGACATCTGAAAATGGAAGCTCTGTCTCTCAAGTCCTTTGAATTTCAGGTGCCTCCTGATTCTTGACACCTTAGCATGGGGACCAGCTTTTGTCATATCCAGTATGAAGATAGAGGAATTTGTACAACCTCAATAGATTGCAACCAGAGAAGAACTTTGCTGGTCTGGTCTGTAGCTTTCCTGAATGGATAATTATTCAGGTGCAGCAGTGACTACTCTACTGCTAGGGTCTTCTTTCCATATTTGGGCCAGAAGAGCTATCCATCCATCCATCCATGGCTTTGTATAACCAGATTAACAGATGGGTAGAATCCATTTTAATATGGGTTCATTAAAAATTCACAAGAAATTGAACATCATCTAAGGGAAGGCCTAAATCCTTTGTTCCAGATCAGACCTGGAATGACAACTCCTTTGAAAAAACCACTTTAATATTTCATAGGCACTTCATGCTCAACATATACAATCAAAACTCATAAAATTCCTGCCTGGAAATCTTTTTTTCTCCTCAAGTGTTTACATATCAGTGAGTAGCATCATTGTCCTCCCATTTGCCCAAGACTGAACCTAAAAAAATCATTCTTTTTTTAAAAAATTTTATTTGACTTTTATTAAATTTAGGTTCAATAAAGGTATTATATATTATACTTAATCTTAATTACCCTTAAGACATGTCTATATTAATTAAATAAACAAGCTAACCAGGTATTATTCTAACACTGAATTTTCACAGTCCATGTAGAACTGAAATTCATTCTAGCCAGTTTCCTTTTATGTACACTTTTTAAATTAATTTTTTTTATTGAATTATAATCAGTTTACAATGTTGTGTCAATTTCTGGTCTGAAAGTCATTCTTGACTTCTGCCTTTTCCTAACTCCAATGCCTAAATCCTATTTATTCTTCTGTCTAAATATTTGTCACATCTGTTTGCTTATCTCTGTTTCTACTCCTTCTACCTTAATAATGGCCACTAACATCTCATACCAGAATGATTGCAATACATCTGTTGCAGGCAGAATCTAAGAGGGCTCACTTTGATCACTGCCTCTTGGCATTCATGCCCTTGAGGGTGTATTTGGGTGTTGTGACATTTCTAATGAGCAGAATATGGCAAACATAATTGGATGCCACTTTCAAGACTAGGTTCTAAAAGACTGTGACTACGATTTGCTTGCTCACTCTCTCTGGCCCTTCTCACTGCTTGCTCCCATGAAGGGTGTTGTTGTATTCTGAGTTCCCCTTATGGACTCTGATATGTAGTCAGTGAGATATTGAGGCCCTCAGTCCAACAGCTGCAACCAATCACAATGAAACTTAGAAGTAAATCCTTTTTCATCCAAGCCTTGAGAGGAGTCTTGTCCTGGATGACACTCTGATTGCAGCTTTGGGAGTGATGGTGAGCCTGAAGATCCAGCATATTGTATCCAGATTTCTGTTTCACAGCAATGGTCAGATGATAAATGTTGTCTTAAATTTCTAAGTTTTGGAGTAATTTGATACATAGATAACTAAATATAACATCTTAACTGGACTTCCTCATACATTCTTGCTGTCCTTCACACTGCAGCCAGTTTTCAAATTTACTACTTTATCTAATTATTGCTTCAGCCATTTCAGTGACTTCCTATTATCTCATGTTAAAGCCCAAAGTTCCAACATTTGACCAAAGATCCTTTTTGACTGACCATTGCTCTCCAGCCTCATCTCCTGCCATTTCTTTAGACACAGTATCCCATCAGTCAATCTTCTCAGTTTCTCCTGACTGCATGTTCACTTTCACCTCCAGGACCATACACTTGTTGTATCTCCTACTAGAAACTTCCTTTGGCCTTTCCCTCTACCTGGCTACCTTGTAGACATCTTTTATGTTTTAGCTTAATTTTACCTCCTCAAGGAAACATTTCTTTCCTAACCCAGTCCCATGGACTAGGTTAAGAGCTGCTCTTTTAATTTTCACAGCATCCTGTGACTTCTCTATCACAACCCAGATTCTTCTTTAGTTTGAATATTTCTTTACTTGTCTTTTACTCTTGCTCAACTCAAAGGTCTAAGATGTCAGGAACTTTGTCTTTGCTCCTTGTTCTACCTACAGAATCTAGCACAGGCCTGGAACATAGTGGGAGCTCATTACAGCTGTTGAAGGGGAGAAGGGGAGTTTAGTTTTTCCCAAGAGATAATTTAGCTGTTTAAATATTTTCTGGGCACTGCAAACTCAACTTGCTCTATACTTATGGAGAACTTAGCCTTTAAGTTGCTATTGGTCAAGCTTCTCTATGACTTTTTCATCAACAGGCAGTTGTAGTTTATAAGGTAGTATAGGAGGCAAGCCTGAATATTTGCCATAGGAAAAAATGATGCCCCTTTCCTACAAGCTATTGTAAGTTGTTTGGGAGGAATGGCAGAGAACAGCAGTCTCTGTCAGTCCATTCTGCCATAAGCAGGAAGACACTTCATTTTTACAAAGTTCCAGGCCAATTGTGGCAGAGAATGCCAAATGAGATTATTCCAACCAGAAATGCAGTTTCAATAAATGCTTTGCCTTGTTCTGGGTTTTTAGCTTCATGAGAAGTTGATCTTACTTATGGCTTGTGTGGAAGACTTGGAGTATGTAAAATAGTAACAGTCCTGAAGTTAATTTTCCAATAAAACTCTACCAGCAAGTTATAGTGACAAATATTTATGGACCAGAATGAATAATTTCCTCAATATGTAACACTTAATTAGGATTGCTAGAGGCAGTGCAATTGGGATTTTATATGGAGTGTTAATATTTTATGTACTTAACAAGAACAGCTGATAATTAGCATATAGTCAAATCCAAAGTTGTATGTGTTGAGGCTGAACCAGGAGATTGCTTATGTGGGAGGCAGGTCACCCTGTGTTGTGTTCTGATGATTTTCCAAATCCAAATGACCCTCATTATGCAGATATGTTGGATCTGCCACTTGGCTCTACCTCCATCATAGAGGAGTTTGTGAAATGCATTGAAGAGATGGTGCAATGCTGTTGTGTTGGAGATATATTACATAGTCATGGGCAAAGTGATGGGGAAGGACTGTTACTACTGCTCAGGTTGTAAAGGAAAGCTAGCTTCTGACAAGGTCTACAATTTCTGGTAATCAGAGAATATGTGAGCTGTTGGTCAACTTTGACTTTTTGGTATAATGTAGATTTGTGGGCCTTGTGCACAGTAAATACAACTGGTCTTAATATAATGTAAAATAATTTCTTGTTAATGTGGACAACCTGATTTGAATATGCAAATATAACGTGAATAAAATTACTTTTTACAGTTTTTATTCAATCCATCCATTAGTTCATTCATTCATTCAATATTTATCAGATGTTTACTAAATACTGAAATAACATGTGGCAGTTAAATATATGCATCAGTCAGCAGTTCATGTCCATCATGATTTGACTGTGAGTCTTCCACACCATCTTCATTCCAGAGTCAAAGCAGAAGGCGGAGCGTTTACCTGATCCCTAATTGTTTCATGAGCCATGACAGACCACATGACAGCTCTCAAATCTCTCTCCTGAAGTGTCCACTCTAATATCATTGGTCAAAATAAATCACAGTGTGTCTTGGTATCAGTGGAGTGAGATGTATAGTGCTTCTATAATTCAGTAGCAGAAGCATGAATATTTTGAAGAAATAATACAATTTACATCAGCATAAACAGCAGGAAAGTATGGACAAATTTCCAGTGACAGAATGATTGGTTTTGATGAATGGTTTGGCTTATTCCACAGGGAGGCTTCATGGATGTAAAGAATTTAAATGGATCTGCCAAGAATTCAGATTTATCAAGAACATTGCCCTGAATTGGGGGAGCCAAAATAGTGGTTTATCCCCTGTTCTGAACCCTCCTATCACTGATTCCCAGGGTTCAACCAGACTCAGTTTGTAGAAGCATACATTTTCCAAGTTCCTCAGTACATATCAAAATATGGGGAGATGAAAATGTTTGGGGGAAGAAAAACTTTTTCTGGAACTTGCAAGTCAGATGCTGAATTTGCTACTCTACTGGGACTGTATCTTTTAACTTCATTTATGCAAGCTTTTCATACTTGCAAGTGATTCATTCCTAAAGGAAATAAAGTTATGAATTCTTACACTACCAAATTTAATTAAAGTTGCTCATTGATGATATCCAGTGTAAAACTAGCAAACTTTATTAGTCATCTTATAGAAAAAGTGATGACAGTACTTTTTAAATAGCAAGAATGGGTTTTTATTTATACTTTATGCAAAACAAAGTAGCCAGTATAATTAGACAGTAATTTGTAAATTCCAACATAAAAAATTTTTGGAGCAGTAATATCTAAAGTGAGTGCTAATTAGAGAGCTGTTGGAGAAAATATATTAAGTGATAACAGATTGACAAGCTACACCAAACAGCAGGCTATTTATAACACCATGCTGCTTTAAAATTCCATTTTGTTTAATAGTCTTTGGACAACTCATAAGAGGTGGAGAGATTCACAACTTGATTTTCAGTTTAATTTTTGTCATATTTACTAAATCTTGCAGACATGATTGCAGTGTATCTAGCTGTGATGATTAGAAGTATTATTAACTGGGTGACTTTCTGACTGTGTCATTTGAGATTCTGATATCTTTTGTGTACCAGTTCCCCAAGAAAGGATAAATCTAAGAATTATTTAATTATATTTTTAACAATAAAAGACATTTCACTCAGCAACATTTTAGGAGTGCTTACCTTATAATCATTTATTAAAACAATGAAAAAGTAAAAAATTGTCACATGAGAGGGGAGGGATTGTGAGTCACAGGCACTCATCTGGGCTGTTTTTGACCATGAGAACATCTGACCTCTAGTTTCATTAGCAAAGATATTATTTAAAATATTGACAGGAGGCTGAGAAATGATTTGCTACCAAGTTTATAGCCTTCTTCTGGATTTCTTATCGGATAAATTAAAAAAAATTAGTCCTTCCTATTGGGAAAGGAGGTGAAGCACTCTGTGTAAGAGACAATCTCTTCTCCCATGGTCATTTCTCAAACAACTGTCAACGTCCATGAGCTAAAAGAGAGGTGAAAGTGTGTGAAGAGTGAGAAAGCCTTGTACAATAGTTGTGCCTTTTAAAAACACTGAGTTAAAATTTACATAAGCATTTAGACATTAACCATTTTAATGATTTTTAAGTGTAAAATTCAGTGGCTTTGAATACATTCACAATATTGTGATGCTATCATCACTATTTAATTCCAGAATAGTTTCATCACTCCAGGAAGAATCACATTGTTAATCTAAAACAATGAAACAGTCAGTTATTTTACCAGCAAATTGTATTTATTAGGGTGCAGCAAAGAATTACAATTCAGGACATGGAACTACTGTGAACCACATGTACATCTGGTAAAGCAAGGAAGAGGAAATTTTACAGAGGAGAAAGAGAAGTTGGGAGGGGCTGTTGTAAACAAAAAGTCCATTGGTGGAAACTGGAAGTTTGAAGTATATGTGGCTTTTCATTTATTGAGTTGTGATAGTCTCTCATTGGCTGAGCTGCTGCCAGACAAGGAGAAAATCTTTCTTAGTCCTATTAGAAGTAGTAGCATCACTTCCTGCCAAAGATGTCTCTTCCAACTGGGATTTGGATTAACGTTGGTATGTGTGTGAAGCTTTCACTTCTGGCCTCCTGAATCAATTTTAGTGAGGCTCTGTTTATTAATTTTCACATTAAGCAGTCACTCCCTCCATTAAACCCTGGCAACCACTAATCTGCTTTCTCTCTCTACAGACTCCAGGAATGGGACATCCAGTCTGTGGCTTGACCTGCTCACTCCCCAGGATGAGTGTCCATATATGCAGTCTCCCTTTCCTTCTGAGTCCCCTCCCAGGGGCACAGGACCTGACTCAATGCTTTCCTTCCCATTCTATCTGATTATGTGTGTATTTTCCTTTTGGTTTTGGTTGTGCAGAAGTCCTCCTGCCAGTTTACAGTTAGTTTTCCATGAGAATTGCTCCACACATAGGTGTATTTTTTATGTATTCATTGGGAGAGGTGAATGTCCATGTCCTCTTAGTCTGCCATCTTGATCTTCCTCTCAGTATTGTTTTTAGTTGCTTTTCCTTGATGATTAGTGATATTGAGCATCTTTTAATGTAACTTTTGGCCATGTGTCTGTCTTATTCGGGGAAAAATCTATCCAGGTCCCCTGCCAATTTTTAAAAATTGGAGTGTTTTCTCTCTCTTTCCCTCTCTCTCTCTCTTTTTTTATTTATTTCATTTATTTTTTGCCATTGCATTCTATAGATCCTGTGTATATTTTGGAAACAGAAATATGACATGTAAATAAACTTTGAGTTTGATGTAGTCCCACTTGTTTATTTTCACTTTTGTTCCCTTTACTTTTGGTGTCAAATTAAAAAAAAAAAAAACTTCAACAAAACCCTTGTCAAGGAATTTAGCACCTATATGTTCTAGCAGTTTTATGATATTGGGTATTACATTCAAGTCTTCCTTGCCTCCTTTGTTGTAAGTTCATTGACCATGCATATGTCAGTTTATTTCTTGGCTATCTATTTTGTTCCCTTGATCTCTATGTCTGTTTTTTATGTCAATGCCATATTGCTTTGATGACTGTAGCCTTGAAAAATAGTTCGATAACATAGCACATGATACCTCCAGCTTTGTTTTTCTTTCTTAATGTTGCTTTGGCTATTCAGGGCCATTTTTGGTTCCATACAAATTTTAAATTCTCTGTTCAATTTCTGTGAAGAATGCCATTTCTAATTTTGATAGGGATTTAATTGAATCTATAGATAGCTTTGGGGAGCATGCACATTTTAACAATATTAATTCTTCCAATTCATGAGCACAGACTATTTTTCCACTTATGTGTATCTTCTCCAATCAGTTTTGTGTTAAGTTCTTAAAGTGTTCAGTGAACAGATTTTTTACCTTCTTGGCTAAATTTATTCTCAGGCATTTTATTCTTTTGACGCATTTATAAATGGTATTATTTTCTTAATTTCTCTCTCAGATAGCTTATTATTATTGTATAGAAATATAACAGATTTTTGTATATTGATTTTGCATCTTGCAACTTTATTGACTTCTGTTAGTTCTAACAGGTTGTGTGTGTGTGTGTGTGTGTGTGTGTGTGAACTCTTTATGGTATTCTCTATACAATATGTTATCTGCAAATAGTGACCATTTTTACTTCTTCCTTTCCAATTTGGATGACTTTTATTTCTTTTTCTTGCTTAATTGCTCTGGTTAAAACTTCCAATACTATGTTGAATAAAAGTGGCAAGAGTAGGCATTCTTGTCTTGTTCCTCCTCTTAGAAGAAATGCTTTAAGCTTTTCACCATTGAATATGATGTTAGCTGTAAACTTGTCATTTATGCCTTCACTATCGTGAGGTATGCTCTCTCTATACTCGCTTTGTTAAGAGTTTTTACCATAAATGGATGTTGAATTTTGTCAAATGCCTTTTCTGAATCGATTGAGATTATCATACGATCTCTATCTTTTGTTTTGCTAATGGGATGTCTCATTTGCAGATGTTGACCCAATCTTACACTCCTGAATAAATCTCAGTTGGTCATGATATATGATCCTTTTAATGTATTGTTGAATTTGTTTGGTAATATATTACTGAGGATTTTGCATGTATGTTCATGATGGATATTGGCCTGTAATTTTATTTCTTTTCTGTGTCTTTGGTTTTTTTGTATTAGGGTAATGCTGGTCTTTTGAAATGAATTTGAAGTATTCCTTCTTCTATTTCTTGTATGAAGCTGATAATGATTAGTATTAATTATTCTTTGACTGTTTGGCCACTAGTGAGGCTGTCTGGTACTGGATGTTTTTGATTACTGATTTAATCTACTTATTGATAATTAGTTTGTTGAGAGTCTCTAATTGTTCTCATGATTCAGATTTTGTAGGTTGTATGTTTCTGTGAAATTTTCCATTTCTTCTAAGCTGTCAAATATGTTGGCATATAATTCTTCACAGTATTTTCTTATGGTCCTTTATATTTCAGTTGTATCAGTCATAACATCTCTTTCATTTCAATTTTTAAAATCTTTTTAAAGACAGCTCTTAGTTTCATTGTTCTTTTCCTATTACTTAATTTTATTTATTTCTTCTCTGCTATTTATTATTTTCTTCTTCTAACTTTGGGTTTTATTTATTTATTTATTTTTAAATAGTTACTTGTGCAAAGTAGTTATATAAAAATTTAAGTAAATATTATAAATTTTTGAGATTTTTCCTATTTGTTGATTTAGGCATTTATTACTTTTAACTTCCCTTTTAAACTGCTTTTGCTGCATTCAATAAGTTTTGGTATGTTGTATTTCTGTCTTTGTCTCATGATGATTTTTAATTTCACTTTTGATTTCTTTGTTGACCCTTTGGTTGTTCAGTAGAATGTTGTTTAATATCCACATATTGTGAATTTTTCAGCTTTCCTCTTATAAGGGATTCAAAGTTTTGTACCATTTTGCCTGTTATGATTTCAGTTTTCTTAAATTTAACTAAGACTTGTTTTTCCCCCCAGTGGCATATTTCCCAGCATTTTTTGCCTGAGAACAAAGACATTCTGCTACATAAACATACACCATTATCACACACTCAAAGTGTAACATTGTTAAAGAAATATTAACTCCTATTTGAGGCATTCAAATTTCAAATATCCCCAAATGTCTCAGAATTTTTTTTCATTGTTCAGTTTTATTAGGTAGAATTGTTACAATTTGACTGCACATATACAATATATTGCATGTAAATACACATTATACTGTACATATTTTTAAAATTTATATATATGTACTGTTAATTGTTTCTAATAACATTTAGAACTTTAGATTTTAAGCTTACACAGTTATCAAAGGAATAAAGCCAACCAAAAAATAAGAAATGATTTAAAAATATACATGCACTGCAATATTAACAGCAACATTATTTATAATTGCAAAGATATGAAAACATCCTAAGTGCATATCAATAGATGAATGGAAAAAGAACACGCAAGAGGAGGCCAAGATCACAGAGTAGTAGGATGCTCGTAGTTCACCCTCTCCCACAGATACACCAAAACTCACATCCGTGGACCTACTCAGCCAACCAGATCACCTGTGCAACTCTGACAGAACATTGTCCTCTTCAAAAGACAAAGATGCCAAAAATATGGTAGAAGAAAGGAAAATAAGAAAGAAGAAAAGGCAAAACAGTGTTGGACCAGTCCCGTGGGGAGGGAGTGGCAAAGGAGGACTGGTGCTCCTTTGCTGGGTCTCCCCCTCTCCAGCAGAGAGGCCAGCGGGATGGAGGGGGAGCCTCTGAGGCTCGGATCTGTACAGAGCAGCCCTTGACCTACAGAACTAAGATAAATTGGCACAGAGGATCCCTGAGACACCCAGACTGAGACCTGAGCCAGCAGCTGGGGGCTGGGACAGGCAGCCTGAGCTGGGCAGAGGACAGGGATGGCTGCACTGAGGCAGCCCCTGGGGACTGCAGGGTGCTGTGCAATGTGGATGAGTGGGTGCATAGGGCATAACAAACTAAGCCCTCCATAAAACAGCACCGCTGATGAGGGGAAGGGTGCATAACCCCATCTCTGAAAACCCATGGAAAGTTTTTGGTCAGGAGAGGTGAAGCTCAGGCATGGCCACCATATATTCCAGTGCTTGGCACCCAGGCAGGGGCAGAGGAGAAACCTGAATCAGTGCCTGGGGTCTCAGCAGCCTCAAAGGCCAGATAGTGACTTGTTTGCAGCCCAAGTCAGATAGGATCCTTCAGCCCTGGTGCCTCGCAAAGTTCACACCCCCAGGACAAACAAGGAGCTGAGTTTTGGCATGGAGCTGGGGTGGGGCTGTTCTGCAGTCTTCCCCGGGGCCACCTGCGGAGCGTGTTGTGGCATGGAGTGTGCGGTAGCATGGACCTGTGGAACAACTGGTGCCAGGAGATGGCAGGTGGAACCCTGTCTTTCCGGCAGGAACACTGTGCTGGAAGGGAGTGTGATCTGCTTGTCGACAGGCACTGGGAGCAGCATAGACGAGGGAGCCAGTGGAGGGCCTCTGGAAACAGCAAGCTGAGTCTAAGAAACAGGGCAAAGATAGAAAGACTTCTCATTAAGAGGACACAGTCTACAGGAGAACACTCCCTCTCCCCCTTTTTTAAAATCTGTTTATACCTGTTGTATTTTCTATTACCTTTTTAATCTTTACTTTTTGAACAATTATATATCCTACCTTTTAATACCTTTAAAATTTTTCTTTTAAAATAACATTATTTTAAAAAATCCACATCATGCCATTTTTATTTCTCTTGGATTTGATCTCCTGTTATTGATTATACACAGGTTTCAAATATATTTTTTCTCCTCTTTTCTCCTTTTTTAAAGGTTTTTAAGAGTCGGCTCAACCCGATTGCTATTCTGCTTCAACTTGCTTTTCAATTATTCATTATATACTGTTTTCAAACCTTTTTTCTCCCCTTTTCAAAATTCTCTCCTTATCATATCTTTTTTAATCTGTTCTATTACCTTTTAAATTTATTCTTTCTAAATAATTGTATATGCTTCTAGTTTTAATTCCTTTTTAAAATTTTCTTTTAAAGTAGTTATATTAATATATTTTTAGAAAAATCCACCAGATTTCATTTTCATTTCTTTTGGTTTTGACCTCCTGTTATTGATTATAATATGTATCAAATATCATTTTTTCATCTTTTTACCTTTTTTTAAAAAGGGTTTTTAAAAAAGATGTCTCAACTCGAATACTAGTGTGATTCAAATTGCTCTCCTATAATTGATTATATACTGTTTTCAAACCTTTTTTCTCCATTCTTTTAAAATTCTCTTTCTCTCTCTCTCCTTTTTTTTTTTAGTTTTATTCCTACATAGGCATTAGATAGATAAATAAATAAAAATCTTTAAGGACCACAATAGATAACTGATACTCCACAAGCCACAGTGCCATAGAAATATGAGCAAGACGAAGAAGCAGAGAAACCATTCCCAACTAAAAGAACAAGAGAAATCCCCTGAAAGAACAGTGAAATAAACATCAATAACCTACTAGATCAAGATTTCAAAAAAGGAGTGATCAAAGTAATAAAGGAACTAAAAAAGGTAGTGTTTAGAGACATAAAATATGTCAAAAATGAAATTGAAGCTATAAAGAAGAGCCAAGTAGAATTGGTAAACTCATTGGCTGAGATGCAAACTGACCTAAAGACTGTGCAAAGCAGACTAGAAAATGCAGAGGAATGAATTAGTGAGCTAGAAGACAGGACAACAGAAAGCACCCAATCAAAACAACTGCAAGATAAACAAATAAAAACAAATGAAAACAACATAAGAGACCTATGGGATAATATAAAGCTTGCCAATCTTCGCATAATAGGGGTTCCAGAAGGGGAAGAAAAATCAAAGGGGATTGAAAAGGCATTTGAAGAAGTCATAACTGAAAACTTCCCAAACTTAAAGAAGGAATTAGATATCCAAGTACAGGAAGTTCAAAGGGTCCCAAACAGGAAGAACCCAAACAGACCCACACCAAGACATATCATAATCAAGATGGCCAGAGTCAAGGATAAAGAAATGAACCTAAAGGCAGCAAGAGAAAAGCAAAGAGTGAGTTACAAGGGAACCCCTATAAGGCTCTCAGCTGATTTCTCTACACAAACACTACAGGCCAGAAGGGAATGGCAAGATATATTCAAAGTCCTGAATGAAAAAAAGATGCAGCCTTGGACAGAGCAAGGCTATCCTTTAGGATAGAAGGGGAGAGAAAGAATTTCACAGAGAAGCAAAAACTGAAAGAGTTTAGCAACACTAAACTCATGCTAAAAGAAATATTAAAAGGTCTACTCTAAACAGAAAAGCAGCAGAATGTTACAGAAATGAGAATCTCATAACTGGAAAGGTGATAACTCATGAATTACAAATTAAATAAACACAAAGTTGTAAAAGAAGAATATAAATCAAGATTGGGAGAGGGAAGCAAGAAAATATAGAAAACTTTTTCTTTCTCTTTAAAATTTTTTGTTTTCAGTAGGATGGGTTCGAGATATAGTAATGGGCTAATAGACTTACAGAAAAGGGTAACCACAAACCAGAAACTTACAAGGGAGTCACAAAAACTAAATAAAATCCATGATAATACAAAGGAAGATTACCAAACCACAAAAGGAAGAACAAAGGAGCAAAGAGGAAATACCAAATTGATGGTAAAGATAAGTTCAAAGTGGTAATAAACACACATCTATCATTAATTACTGTAAATGTTAATGGACTAAATGCTCCAGTCAAAAGACATAGAGTGGCAGACTGGATAATAAAGCAAGAACCTTCAATATGCTGCATACAAGAGACTCACCTGAGGGAGAAGGACACATATAAATTGAGAGTGAAAGGATGGAAAAGGATATTCCATGCAAATGGAAAAGCCAAAAAAGCAGGTGTTGCAGTACTGATTTCAGACAAAACAGAGTTTAAAACAAAGGCCATAAAGAAGGACATTTTATAATGATTAAAGGAGTGATAGAAGATGAGGATATTACACTCATTAATATATATGCACCCAATATAGGAGCACCTAAGTACATAAAACAATTACTGACAGAGTTAAAGGGGGATATTGATGGGAATACAATCATAGTTGGAGATTTTAACACTGCATTAACATCACTAGACAGATCTTCCAGACAGAAAATAAATAAGGCAACAGAGGAATTAAATGATACAATAGTACAATTAAAGTTGGATATACATTCTTTTCAAGAGCACATAGGAGATTTTCTAGGATTGATTATGTACTTGGGGACAAAAGAAGCCTCAACAATTTTAAGAAGATAGAAATTATCTGAAGCATCTTTACTGACCACAATGCCATGGAACTAGAAATCAACTACAGAGAAACAAAGGAGAAAAAAAGGAAAACACGGAGATTAAACAACGTGCTATTAAGAAATCAATGGGTCAAAGATGAAATCAAAGTTGAAATTAAAACATAACGAGAAAATTGAAAATGAAAACATAACCATACAAAATTTATGGGACACAGCAAAGGCAGTGCTAAGAGGGAAGTTTATAGAGATACAGGCCTTCCTGAAAAAAGAAGAACAATCTCAAATAAACAATCTAACCCACCAACTAAAAAAATTAGAAACAGAAGAGCAAAAAACCCCAAAAGTAAGCAGAAGGAAGGAAATAATAAAGTACCGGGAGGAAATAAACAAAATAGAGATTAAAAAAAACATAGAAAAATATCAATCAAACCAAAAGCTGGTTTTTTGAAAAAGTAAATAAAATCAACAAACCTCTGGCCAAACCCACAAAAAAGAAAAAAGAGAGAACACAAATAAGCCAAATAAGAAAGGAAAATGGAGAGATTACAAGTAACATACAAATATAGAATATCATATAAGAATATCATGAAAAACTATAAGGAACCAAAATGTATAACCTAGAGGAGATGGACAACTTTCTGGAAACATACAGTCCACCAAGACTGAAGTAAGAAGAAACTGACCACTTGAACAAACCGATCACTAGAAATGAAATTGAATTAGGAATAAAAAACCTCCTTACAAATAAAAGTCCAGGACCAGATGGCTTCACAGGGGAATTCTACCAAACTTAAAAAGAAGAACTCATATCAGTCCTTCTAAAACTGTTCCAGAACATTGAAAATGAGGGAATACTCCCAAACTCATTCTAAGAGGCCATCATCACCCTGATACCAAAACCAGGCAAAGACACTACCAAAAAAGAGAATTATAGGCCAATATCACTGATGAACATAGATGCAAAAATCCTCACCAAAATATCAGCAAATAGAATCCAGCAACACATTAAAAAGATTATACATCATATCCCAGTGGGGTTCATCCCAGGGACACAAGGGTGGTTCAACATACGCAAATCAATCAATGTAATATATCACATCAACAAGAGAAAGGACAAAAACCACATGATCAGCTCAATAGAAGCAGAAAAAGCATTTGATAAAATTAGACACCCATGTATGATAAAAACTCTCACCAAAGTGGGTATAGAGGGAACATATCTCATGATAATAAAAGCTTTATGAGAAATGTACAGCCAGCATAGTACTCAACAGTGAAAAACTCAAAAGCTTCCCTCTAGAATCTGGGACAAGACAAGGATGCCCACTATCACCACTCTTATTCAACATCATCTTGGTTGTCCTAGCCAAAGCAATCAGGCAAGAGAGAGAAATAATAGGGATCCAAATTGGAAAAGAAGAGGTAAAAGTGACACTATATGCCGACGACATGTTACTATATATAGAAAACCCTAAAAGGTCCACACAAAAACTCCTAGAGCTTATTAAAGAATTCAGCAAGGTAGCAGGTTACAAGATTAATGTTCAAAAATCAGTTGCATTTCTTTACACTAACAATGAATCAATAGAAAAAGAAAATAAACAATCCCCTTTAAAATAGCACCCAAAGTAATAAAATACCTAGGAATAAATCTAACCAAGGAGGTGAAAGAATTATACACAGAAAGCTATAAATCATTGTAGAAGAAAATTAAAGAAGACTTTAAAAAATGGAAAGATACCCCATGCTCTTGGATTGGAAGAATAAATATTGTTAAAATGCTCACACTGCCCAAGGAATTCTACAGATTTGATGCAATCCCTATCAATTTACCTAGGACATATTTCACAGAACTAGATCAAATCATAATAAAATTTATATGGAACCACAAAATACCTAGATTACCAAAGCATTACTGAAGAAAAAGAAAGAGGCTGGAGGAATAACTCCCAGATTTCAGACAATACTATGGAGCTACAGTCATCAAGACAGCATGGCATTGGTACAAAAACAGACATATAGACCAATGGAACAGAATTGAGAGCCCAGAGATGAACCCACAAACTTTTGGTCAACTAATCTTCGACAAAGGAGGGAAGAATATACAATGGAATAAAGAGAGTCTCTTCAGCAAATAGTGTTGGGAAAACTGGACAGCAGCATGTAAAACAATGAAACTAGAACACTCCCTTCCACCATACACAAAAATGAACTCAAAATGGATCAAAGACTTAAACATAAGACAAGATACAGTAAACCTCCTAGAAGAAAATATAGGCAAAACATTATCTGACATAAATCTCAAATATGTTCTCCTAGGACAGTCTACTCAAGCAACAGAAATAAAAGCAAGAATGAACAAATGGGACCTAATGAAACCTACAAGCTTCTGCACAGCAAAGGAATCCATAAGGAAAACAAAAAGTCAACCTATGGAATGGGAGAAAATTTTTGCAAATGAAACTGACAAAGGCTTGATCTCCAGAATATATAAACAGCTCATATGACTTAATAAGAAAGAAAGAAACAACCCAATCCACAAATAGGCAGAAGACCTAGACAAGCAATTCTCCAAGGAAGAAATGCAAATGATCAATAGGCACATGAAAAAATGCTCAATGTGACTAATTATCAGAGAAATGTAAATCAAAAGTACAATGAGGTATCACCTCACATGAGTCAGAATGACCATCATTCAAAAGTCCACAAGTCACAAATGCTGGAGAGGATGTGGAGAAAAGGGAACTCCTGCACTGCTGGTGGGAATGCAGTTTGGTGCAGCCACTGTGGAAAACAGTATGGAGATTCCTCAAAAGACTAGGAATAGACTTAACATATGACCCAGGAATCCCGCTTCTGGGTATATATCCAGAAGGAACCCTACTTAAAAACAACACCTGCACCCCAATATTCATAGCAACACTATTTACAATAGCCAAGACATGGAAACAGCCTAAATGTCCATTGACACATGATTGGATACAGAAGAAGTGGTATATTTATACAATGGAATAGTACGCAGCCATAAAATCTGACTACATAATGCCATTTGCAGCAACATTTCCTGGAAAATGTCATTCTAAATGAAGGAAGCCAGAAAGAGAAAGAAAAATACCATATGAGATCGCTCATATGTGGAATCTAAATAAATAACAAAACATAATACAAGAAAGAAACAGACTCATAGACATAGAATACAAACTTGTGGTTGCCAAGGGGGTGGGGGGGTGGTAAGGGACAGACTGGGATTTCAAAATGTTGAATAGATAAACAAGATTATACTGTATAACACAGGTAAATATATGGAAGATCTTATTGCAGGTCACCGAGAAAAAATGTGACAATGTATATATATATTTTTTTCATGTATAACTGAAAAGTTGTGCTCTACACTGGAAATTGACACAGCATTGTAAAATGATTATAACTCAATAAGAAATGTTCAAAAAAGAGTGAAAAATAGAACTAGTAAAAAATATATATCCATAAAAATAAATAAAAGTTCTAAATTTAAAAAAAATAATTTGAAGGTAAATTTAGGGGAAGAGTTGAGGGACTCACAGGAGCAAGGAAAGTAAGAAAGTAAGAAAAGCCTGTAAATTGCCTCTATTTAATTTACCAGGAACTAGAAACTGGACAGGGGAAACAGTGAGTTAAAGGGTAGGGTGTGATGCTTTCTTTATCTCCTGTGGCCAAAAAAAAAAAAAAAAACAAAACCCATGAAAGCTGGAAAAGTGATTCCCTGCTGAGGAATGATTTAGTTCATGTGCTCAAAGGTCATGATGGATTTGTTATTATTGTTGTCATTCTTACCTAGCGCATTTTTTTGCCAGTGTGAGCAATTGTCCATATAGTACACCCATCATTGCTTATCAACTTAGCCCTTTTCAATTTGGGAAATAAAAACAAAAAACAAAAGGCCAACTCATTCTTCTTCTATTAGTAATAGACCAAAAGTGGTAGCCTTGAAAACGAGGCGTTCATGCCACAGCATTTTGGTCTGGGCTCTTTGCACGCTCTGGCTTGGCACTTCAGGCTCCAGGAAAGGATCTGAAATTTTTGTTAGGGCAGAATCTGGGCAAGACTTCTGCATTTTCTATCTGCAGCCTCCCCTGGGAGCAGACAACACTGCTGGGAAATAACAGCTTGGAGCCATCATCACTGGATGTTCCTTGTGCAGCCAGGCAGCCTTGATTTGAGCATGATTTGGTATCTGTCCTGCCCCCCTAGAGACAGTGGGAGATTTCTGGACATAGTCAAAGTTGGGATCTGTGTGTGGAGAGACAGCAAATTAGTCTTGGAGATGTTGACTTATTGGTGATGCCCATGCATAATCAGGAAACTTCTTTCTGTCCCTCCATTGCCCTCTAATGATGGTGCCATGAGCATTCAGGAAAATGTGTGGAGTGAGGTGATCCCTCCTGCACAACAGTGTGATTCTCCCCTCCTTTTCTTCCTTCCCTATTGACTTCCCACCCCTCTCCAAACAGAAGCTGTCAACTCAGTGATCTCTGCTGAGGAAGGAGTGGTCAGTGGTTCTGGAATGGCCAGTGTGGTCAGCTCAGGGAGCAATTTTCTTGGGTTCTCCAAGCTCAAGTGGAGAAGCAGCATCAGGGTGAAATTCTGGGTGAAAAGCTGATAACTCAGAGAAAGTCTCAGTGGAGACACTGTGGGAATATGAGATACTTCATTTTGCTGAGAGTAACAGCCAGGGGCTTTAACTGTTTTATGGGTTCTGTATGAGTTATGTATTTTCTGCTTCTAAAGCATTTGACAGGTTTTAAATGCATCAAACCAAGCAGATTTGTTGTGAAGTGCGGCACACATATGCTGAGTATTTTAGTAGAATCATAGCCACCAGGAATGCTTTTCTTCTGATGTGAAAATACAAAGACAAATACCTCTTCTTTCCTTTCATCACATTCCCCAGCACAGAGATCTCTGGATTCACATAAATATAAAGATGAATTTGTGCATCTGGCAATCACACCATACCAATTTCTCAACTTCGTCTTTTTTTTTTTTCTGCCAGACTCAGCACTCAGGGACTCTTAGAGATGAAGTGACCTAAAATGATGATTACCACTAACCACTCTGAGGAGTTTCATCTATATCCTTCCTGCCCAAATGGTGGTCTTTGAATGGCAGCATCACATGGAAGCTTGTTGACAATGCAGAATCTCAGCTCCACCCCACATCTAGCCAATCAGAATCTTCATTTTAATAAGGCCACCAGGTGAGTCAGCAGCACACTGACGTTTGAGAAGCTACTTTTCAGCTCTGTCAGATGCCACCCACTTTCCACAAAGGCAGACAGCTCTTCAAAACTTTTTAATTCACTAGCTGTCTTTGAGCTTTCTGAAGCAACATGTAGTAAGTCAGCCCCTTCAAAAGCTATTTATTGAATCCTTCTTAAAAATTGACACTTATATAAGATCATATATTTCTTTTTTCTTTTCTTCTTATTTTTAAACCAGATGATCCAGCAATACCAATTCTGGGTCTTTACCCAAAGGAATTGAAATCATGATCTTGAAGAGATACTAACCCTCTAATGTTCATTGCAGCACTATTCACAACAGCCAAGATGTGGAAACAACCTAAATATCCATTAGCAGATGAATGGATAAAGAAAACATCATATATACATACATAGAATACCTCAAATATTATTCAGTCTTAAAAAAGGAAGGAAGTTCTACAACATGCAAAGACATGGATGAACCTTGAGCACATTATGCTAAGTTAAATAAGCCAGTCTCAGAAGGACAAATACTGTGTGACTCCACTTACATAAAGTATCTAAAACAGTCAAATTCATAGAATCAAAGAGTAGAATGGTATTTTCCAGGGGCTGGGGTGGGGGGAAGGGAAATGGGGAGTTACTGATCAACAGGCATAAAGTTTCAGTTATGCAAGATGAGTAAGTTCTAGAGATCTGCTGTACAACATAGTGCCTGTTGTTAGCAGTACTGCATTGTATATTTACGAGTTTGTTAAGAGGATAGATATCATGTTCAATGTTCTTACCACAATACAACTAAATTTTAAAAATCACATATTTCTAATGTAGCCTGAAAAAATAGTAATTTAGGGGGACATCTAGTTCTGTGGTCTGCACAGAATTGCCTGGAAGTCTCTGGTTTGAGTTTGGCCTCTGCCACTAACTAGCTGTGTGAGTCAGTGGGTGGGGAGAGGGGCAAATTCTTTACTTCTTTGGGCATCTTCATCTAAAATGAGGCCATTGAAGTACATCACTAAGGTCCCTGCATGTTCTACATTTTATTTCAGATGCTATGGAAGGAAGGAAAAGGATCCCCCACCACTGGTGTCCCCCCACTTCCTTTCCACTAGGCCCCTGGGTGTCAGGCTCATTCGAGAGCTCTGGTGTAGGTACTGTAGTGCAAAAGAGACTAGAGAACAAAGATACTCTGCCTTCATGGAGCTTCCACTCTAGGAAGGAAAGACTGGAAATGGAGGGGTCCTGACATGAAGTCTAGCAGGTCTCTGTTTCACCTTCTGCAGCTCAGATGGGGGAGTCAGGAGAGAGGGATTTGCTGCTTCAGTCTATCAGTCATTTCACATCTAGGTTTTGCAAGCAGCCTCTTAAGAATGAGGGGATGAATAAAATAAAAGAAAAGCTTTTGTTTGGAGCCAAGCCCACTCATTCATTTAACACCAGCCCCCTAAACAAGCAACTATGTCACTTTTCCTTGGCAGCAAGAGGAGGAAAGAGGAGAGAAGCTGAGGACCTGCAGCACCAGGGGAGCAGTGTCTTCCACCCTGAGGACAGCAGGAAAGAGCCTGAGGGAAGTGTGATTTACAGAGGTTCTGGCACCTTTTCACTCCATGAACACCTGGAAACCAAGCTCTGCTTTAAATGGAAAATGTATGTTTAAGGGCACCTGGGGGAGTGGATGCTGCCCCGGTGCAGGGTCAGGGTGAGGGCTCTAGGCGTGACTCACTGACATTTCTTGAGCAGGCTCTTTCAAGCATCTCTGCCACAACCAGCAGCCAGAATCAGAGGATAGATTTCCTGTAGGATGCCTGCCGTTGTGCTGGTGCAGGAAGCCAGCTGCAGGAGGAAACGATACTTTGTGTAAGCTCTGTGATGCAGAGGCACCTCTGGAATATTTCTGTGGAAAGCCTGTGTCCTTTCTTTCAGGCAACCCCAGCTTAATGCAGCCTTTAGTCCCAGGGACACCACTGGGACACAAACTCCTCTGTTTGGCCAGGAATCCAACCATCCTGGAGGTTCCAGGAGCTTCTCACTGTGACTTAACGATGCTGCTGACCGTCCACCAAGCTCAGGATCTCCTCACTTGTAGCCGTCTGGCCTATGGAGGATCTAGTCCTCTATGCTCCCTTCCCAGTATCTTGGCTGTCCACCTAGGTCCTTAGTGACCAAGGAGGATGTTGGAGCTTTGGAAAGATTTTAAGCCCTGCCAACCCTTTGCATCAGCTAGGGTTCTGGGCTGCCTGCAATAGCAAGCAACATTGGCCTTTTTGTACAGAAGGATATTTATGGGAAAGTTACAAGATGGCAGGAGCTGTTCTGTCTGAAGCATGAATGCCATAGACTCCACCATGGCCACAATGAATGACCTGCAACCATTTATATTTTTCAACACTTTTCAAGATTCAAGATCTAGGGAGAGAGCATGCCTTCACTATCCCAGGTTAAGACTGGCTCTCTTAGTTTTCTGATGAAAAGTGATCATCTGGAATTATTTTTCAATAGGACTGTCTCCAGTTGGGAGGAGCAGAAGGTGTTTTCCCGGTATGAAAGTGGTGGACCTTAATGAAAAAGGATGGATGGCAGGTAGCCAAAACTGATGGATGTCCTTCTAGCCTCCATCTTGCAAAAGACTATCCAAAAAATTAAGATGAGAGGGGTCTAATGCTGCCAGTTTATTCCTCTTTGTCTTTTTTGTCTTATTGCCTTTATATACCAGATAGAGGAACTTCCCAACATGGATTAGCACGTAGAGACCACTCCCAGCCCCGCCATCTCTCAGCTCAGTGTCCTTGCTGTCAAGTGGGGCTATTCCTGTCAACCTTGCAGGTTTGCTGTGAGCACTGGGTGAGGAAATGAGTGTGAACATCCTTGAAGAGCAGAGCTCACCTGATAATTGAGATACTCAGCTTGCTCTGAATGGGCCAGCTGTGCCTGATCAGCAGCTTTTCATCCCCTCCTGTCCTCCCTCCCCTTTCATTTGCTTTTGATCTGATTTAGTTAGTTTCACTCCACTTTATTCCTCTGAGGGAGGGTTGGGCTTTCAGGTGGCAGAATTTCCTCCTTCGTTCCCTGGCAGGCTCACATCTGGTCCTCTGTGTTTTCCTGGGGGCTTCTGCCTTCTTCATTTGGATTCCATGTGCAGCTGTGGGGGAAAACAGGATGAGGGTGGGGGGTCACCCTCTGATGGTGGTCTTCCCTTGGCACCTACAGAGGACCAGGGTATCTTCCCCTCATCCAGCTTGAGCAGAATCAATTCAACCCGCTGTCACCCCAGGAAATTTTCCTCTTCTTCCTCCACTTCCTCCTCCTTTTCCTCCTCCTTCTTCTAAGTGTGACTGTGTTAGAACCACTGAGACCCAAGGGATGGAGTGTGACGTTGCCTGCATGTCTGTCCAAGGCTTTGGATGTGACACACTTTTTTAGTCTATTCATCCTACTCTGACAAGATGTCCAAGATGTCATTCAGCTGTAATGGTAGCAGACTGAGATTTTCATTGGAAAGAACCATGTGAAAATCACACCCTAAGTCCTCGAAAAGAACACCCAACAATAAAATATTATTAAAAATTGATATAGATAGCTACAAATGACTTAAGAATCTTCAAGTTTTAATTATTATTATGGTTTTAATCTAAGAAGGTTCTTTTGGGAATTAATAGCTCTAGTGGTATGGTAATTTTTACTTGAAATTCATAAATTCTTTGAGTTTAATTCATTCTTCCTACTAAATTCAAGTAAAATTAAAATAAAAAATAGCATGTATTCATTTACTTCATACAAATGTAGTGCAATTGATTAATCTGTATATATGCAAAAGAGAAGGAGGCATTTTGAATGATATTCTTGTAATTTTAAAAATATTCACATTACTTTGATGATATCTTTGTCTGGGGGTTAGATTTGGGATAATTCTTTTACTTTCTTCTCTGTAGATTTGTCATTGATTACATTCTTCACAATAAACACAAACTGTTAAAAATAAAACAGGCCAATATAATCGTTGCTCTCAAAAACAGTGTCTTGAGGAAAAGGACTCTGGGTTAATTGGAGAATCCACTGTAGAGATGAATAATTTAATGTGGACTCTTTGGATAACATACATGATTATTCATGTTTACCTTGACTATTTGAGTATGTCTATAAATCCTACTGGTTTATAACTCAGATATATATTTTGTAAGCTTAAAGACTTCCAATTTGGAAATTTCTCTGTATGTTAACATATGGCTATGTTGTCATTGAAGTATGACACCATGATTTCTTTATCCATGTTGGGGTACAGAGCTGGTGATAAAGTTGGGGCAGAGGGTGAGCTCTTGTGTTAAAGGCAAATGAATTTATTATGCTCAGTCCTACCAAAGCAAAGCAAAAAGTGAATATACAATAAGGTAGTGATTTGCAGGAGAAGCTGAAAGTCTCCAATCTGTGGCACCAAGCTTAACCCTGGGACTTAAGGCTCTGTTTCTATGCCTCGACCACCTCCAGTTTTGGGCTTGATATCATGACAGCCCCATACTTTTAGATTCTCTCTTCTTCAAGTTATTTGTGGGGAGGGTGTGGTGGCAATTTTTCTACTCTCAGTCGGGCAGTGTGGGCTATGAGCAAGTGGGTTGTTGGGAGAGGCAAGCCTGGAAAAACAGCAGGGTAATAGGCTGCTCTTTGTAATCCCAGCCCCTGCTACCGAAATGCCCTGAGCAAAATTGAGAATGTAGTGCCCTCTATAAAAGTGGAAGGTTTTAAAATTTAATTGATTTGGGCAAATTACATTTCTCCAAATTTATGACTGCATTCTGACCCAAACCCAGACATTTCTGACACCCAAAGCACCAATGTTTAACCAGAGCTTTCTAAATTTATGCCAAAAAAAAGAAATGACTCAAGTCCATTTCTACTGAAATTATGGGAAATCTTTTAAATTGCTTGCCATAAAGAAATCAAAGAATGCATGTATTTTTTCTTTTTTTTTAAGTTGGAGTATAATTGATTTACAATGTTGTGTTAGTTTCTAAGGCATAGCATGGTCTTTGTCATTATACATTATTACAAGGTATTGGATATACTTTCTTGTACTATGCAGTAGGACCTTGTTGTTAATCTATTTTATGCATAATAATTAGTATCTGAAAATCCCAGAGTCCCAATTTGTTCCTCTATACCCTTTCCCCCCCAGTAACCATAAGTTTGTTTTCTATATCTGTGAATCTGTTTCTGTTTTGTAAATAAGTTCATTTGTGTCATTTTTTAAAGATTCCACATATGAGTTATATCATATGGTATTTTTCTTTCTCTTTCTGGCTTCACTTAGTATGACAATCTTGACAATCTTCAAGTTCATCCATGTAGCTACAGATGGTGTTATTTCATTCTTTCTTATGGCTGAGTAGTATTCTGTTGTATATTACACCACATCTTCTTATCCAGTAATCTGCAGGTGGACATTTATGCTGCTTCCATGTCTTGACTATTATAAATAGTGCTGCTATGAACATAGGGGTGCATGTGTCTTTTTGAATTACAGTTTCCTCCAGATATATGTCCAGGGGTGGGATTGCTGGATCATGGGGTAAGTCTATTTTAAGTTTTTTAAGGAATCCCCGTACTGTTATCCATAGTGGCTGCACTAAACTACAGGAATGTATGTATTTTTATTTATAAATATGTGTACATTTATGATAATATTATGTATATATATATGTATATATTTCTCTTATTCATGTGAGAAATATGTGGTATTATTTTGTGTGTACATTTTAATATAAATTGTATTGTACTATATAGTTATAGAAATGCATCTAAAAAGGTCTGCAAATCTCATGTCTTAACAACGTGTCCCTCAGGGAGAAAGGAGGGGACCAAGGTTGATCTTGGGGAGCAAAAGGACATCTGTGATGTTCTCTCCTCTCTTCCTCTCCCTCCTTTCTTTCCCTTTGTTTTTACTTTTAAGAAATAGGGTAATACTTTACTTCCACAACTAAAAATTACCTTTAAAGATTTGGGAATAATACTCTCCAGAAAGTCTAGTTATACACTTAATGATTACTTAGTCAGATTGCTTCTTTGGTTGTTTGAAAAACTGATGTATGAAAAATACCTATGCTTTTTGATGAAGCTGATTCCATAAGATCACTGGGAGGAATTAAAATGTAAAATTACGGTTTGTTGATCTGGTGTTTTTATCTGAATCAATATTATTTGCAGCTGTGAAGAGCAATGAACCTGATCATGAATGGTACACAGTATTCACTCAAAAAAATGATCTTTAAGTCGTGGACTGGCTGGCTGGCTGACTGGCTGATGGCTGGCTGACTGGCTGATGGCTGGCTGGCTGGCTGGATCAATGAGTGGAAGGATGAGTGGATGGATGGAAAGGGTGTGTGCATGGATGGATGAGTGGAAGGACAAATGAATGGATGGATGACTAATTCGGTTTGAGAGATAATCACTTGTTAGACTAAGGATAAACTTGAGCAAAAGTTATAAATTAAAAAATGAAGTTAAAACACATTCTCATTTACTTTTGGTCAAGAGCTGAATTTGAAAAAGGCAGTATTTCTTGACTTAAAAAAAACAGCAAAATGAGAGATTGGACAAGAAAATCTAGGTCTAACAGTAGCTGAAGCTGAGACTTACTGTTTGCAACTAGGAAGAAATAAATGGTTACTTCTCTCTCAGTGAAATGAGAGGAAAATGTACAAAGGGACACCAAAATCATTTATGAACGTTGCAGAGTGATTACACAAGTTGCAGGGAGGACAGTAGTGCCCAGAGGTGCTTCAAAGCAGTCAGGAAAACCAAGTTCACTGCACAAATATGGGCTTTATTCCAAAAGGGACAACAGAAGGAGACAGTCACTGGCAGCTGAGTTTGCTATCTACCCCACATATGATAATGGAACCAATAATTCCAAAGGAAGCAAGAGTTGCATCTTCTCAAGGACACTCAGTGAGACGGGACAAGGAAGAGCTATTTTTGCCTGGCCAGTGTGATGTGATGTCTTTTCCTAAATGATCACCTCCTACTCCTTCACTTTCCACTCTCTAGCTCAGGGCTACTGCCCTCTCCTCCCCATATTTTTAGGGGAAAATTAGAACTGAGTGTAAGGTATAAATCTTTCATCCCATGTTTCCACTATTACCTGTCTCTGCCCCAGCCCATCAGGGAGAACAAAATCTTTTCTGTCAGCTCTAGAAGGCTTTCAGCAGGCATCTTACCAGAAAATACCTCTTGGTTTATGGAGCAAAGAATCTCCTGTACCATAGTTTGAAAAGCATAGTGCTGTATGATGCACTAGGGTTTCTAGATTTCTAGGAGCTGCTGGCATCATCAAAAATGGAATGCTAAGCCAGAGCATGCCTTGGAAATTAGTGGGAACAAGAAAGAAATGGGTTTGCCTATTTCACACAACCATCTAAAGAGGGCACACTGAGGCTCTGAGTGAAAGAAAGATAGGAGAGAGAAATGAAGTCCCCCTCCCTCCCACCTCCCACCCCATGCACAGGCTGGCAGTGATTGATTCTGGAAGTGCCACGTAGACACCTCTGCTTAAAACACATGCTGTCAAACTTGTTTTTCTGTGCCTTGAAAAATTCCATCAAATGCCATAGGCCATTCTGTCAAGAAAACTCTTGTTTTAAAATGCTGGATCCTTTGCCTTGCCTCTTTCTTCTTCAAAGTGTTAACCTTCTTCATGGGATGTTGACCAAAGGTGATGGAGGAAATGAATGCTCTAGTCGGTTAGTGCTATGATTGAATGTGCTATTTGGTGATACACTAAGACACCTGTCTCAAATTCCAATGCCTACAGGGGGCTAGGCAGGCCACTTAAATGATGAAAGCAGGACTGTTGGCAGTCCTGCTGAAGTGAACTGTCCTCATCCCACCTGAGAGCCTGGTCCTCAGTTCCAGATGACTGTTGACCTGCAAGTCTGCTGTTGCCAGACCGGCTGATCAGTTCCATCCAACTCAGGAACAACAACAAAGCTCAGAGAAACATAAAGGTTAAGATGCCTGTTCCTGAAGCTCTTCAACTTGCAGTAATTATTCCAGTAGCCAAGCTGTGCTTTCTCCATCTTTTAGGGAATTGTTTTGTTTTTCTCCTATCCCATGACTCTAAAATGTGATTTACCAGAAGCTGCTTTATCTTCCCTTACACAATAACTTCTCCAAGGAGGGCACCTAATGCAGCCTGAATGATCCTGGTGGATGAATGACTCACCCTACTAGTCACAGTAATTGGTCTAGGACATGGGCACATGACCCAAGTTGGCCAATCAGTATCCTTTCCTGTTTCTTCTCTCTATTTACTTATTATAATTGGAGCTTAGTGGCAAGAGCCTTCTTTTCATCATGAATCTAAAAGGATTTCAGCTAAGAAATAATTGGGGCCTCTGACTCCAGCCTTGGGGTAGAAGCCAGCCTGAAGGAATGGAGTCCTGAGGGCAAATTGCCAGTCTCAGTTGTCCCAGAGAGCAGCTCCATTCCTGTTCAGGGATTGGTTTTATGAGGAAACAAACTCTCTTTTGCCTAGCTACTTTGAGTTGAGCTTCTGTCATTTGTAACTTGCAAGAAACCTGGCATATATGTAACCTCTGGGGCTAGACTAATTGGTTTCAGTTTGCATCTGACACTTGTTAGCTGTGTGATCTTGAGAAAGTTTATAAACCTCTTTGACTTAGTTTCCCAATCTGTAAAATGGGAGCATAGTGTGGTGGGAAGTATTAAAATGGTCAATAGAAATAAAGCACCCAGAACATGTGTTGTTATCATAATGTGATTAAGTGGCAAAAAATGATTAAAAACCCCAGAGGGAGGGACCCAATCTGTCTGCAGTCAGACCCAAACTGTCTCTACATCTTCTCCAAGAAATATTTGAAAGCTGAAAAGTGACTCTTCTTTTATCAGGTTCTCACTTTTTGGAGAATAATAACACAAGAAAAATGTTTCTCTTTCTTTTTCCCAAAGAGAAAGAAGAAAAGAAGTTTATAAAATCAAAGTCATGTTACATAAAGAAATGAGAAGACACATTAGACAGGAACTCTAGAACAAGGTGAAATTCATTAATATTCTGAGAGGGTTGGAAAGTTGAAGAGATAGTAGAGTCACTAGAAGACATTTAAACACCCACCACAGAGAAAAGTTACTAATGGGTGAGTGTAGGTATAATTTAATGCTTGTGTTTATGAGAAAATCCAGGAAATGACAGGCCTGTAATTTTGACGTCAGTAGAGGGGGTAATGGAAGTGCCATTCAGGCTTAGAGCAGCAAAGTGCTATGAAAGTTATTATTTGATTAGGAATTGTAAGTGCAGATTCAAACAAGGAAAACACTCTTGTTTTGCAGGCAGTGGGTTCACTGGCATCCTGAAGGAATGAAAAGACAGCAGTGAAGTGAACTACCAACTTCTCCAAGAGGGATTATCTGAAATGCAGCCCAGAGTCAGAATCCAGGGCCATGGGTCTGAGAAACATTTTCTGTGAGCTACCTTTACCTTTGATAGCCCTCAGCGCCAGTCTCAGCAGAAATTCATCTGGAAGCATATGAAGTAGAACAAAGTTGAGCAGTAATTTTCATGTTTTAGGCACTGAGAAAGGAATTGGTTAAACTTTTTTTGGTGGGAGGGAGGAATTTAGGTTTATTTATTTGTTTATTTATTTATAAAATTTTTATTCATTCCTTTTTTTGTTTGTTTGTTTTTTTTTTGGAGGGGAGGAGGGAGGTACTTTTTTATTTGTTTGTTTTTGGAGGAGGTACTGGGGTTTGAACTCGGGACCTCATGCATGCTAAACATGCACTCTACAACTTGAGCTATACCCTCCCTAATATTAGATTTATTTGTTTACTGGAGGTACTGGGGCTTGAACCCAGGACCTCACACACGCAAAGCACACATTTTACCACTGAGCTATCCCCTCCCCCATGAAAGGACTGCAGTTTTGATTGGGGAATCAGCTTTGTGAAAGTCTAATGATAAAATATCAGATTGAGACTACAGGGTCAGGGCATAGGGCTGTCTCTTCTTGGAGACTTTCAGGAAGGCATGTGGCAGCTATCTGAAGACAATGCCAGAAGAGTGAGTGAGGCGGGTCCATTTAGGGTGATTTTATGGCTGTTAATGCTCACCTCCAGTGCCTCCACAACACAGCAAATCATGGTGAGTTATACTAACATTGACAGACTGTCATGGAAAGTTCCAGCACTAAAACTCCTTTAAAGACAAGTGAAGATTTCATGCAGAGTTCATGATGCCTCAGGAGCCCTGTCTTTTAAAGTGATGGGAGAAGGCAGGTTAGAAGACGAGGGAATTTAATGGCTCTGCTTGACATCACTATTCTTCCAAGGGTAGATAGCGGCCTTAAAATTATGGAAGATCAGAAAAAGAATGGCTGGTCAGTCCCAACATTTATGTCATTCTCTCTTATCCGAAAAGGTTGGAAAAAGAAAGTAAATGAGAGACTAACTTGAAGACTCCATGGAGAGTGCACTCCAAGGTCAGTCTAATAACTGGCCCCAAGACAACTTGATCTGGTCACAAACCCCAGGGACCCATGACCACAATCCATTTCTAGATTGTCTCAGGGGACACAGTCTCAATTCGGGGAGCATTGAGTCTCTTCTTAGTATCTGAAAGCTCATACTTTGTCAATGTGATCCCCAGGTTACACCCTCAGGGGTGGCTAAGTGCAGAGAAGTAGACTTATTTGAGCCAGGTGACCACAGATTCTTGTCCCAACTCCAGTTCTCATTCAGGTGACCTTAATGTTGACCAAGTTGATGGCAAAGTTACTTTTCCTGCCTAATCCAGTTTCCTTTACTATAAACTTGAGAGAATGAAGAGTGGTTGGATTCTAACGTCTCCTTCAGCATTAACATTCTATAAAATAAGTTCTTTCTATGATAGAAAGAGAAGCTGCAGTATGAATTATTTGTAAATGTGTTTTGGGGGAGGCAAATTTAATAATGAATAAGATGCTGACTGAGAAGGCCAGCCAGAGCACGGCCAGCCTCAGAATTGCTAGAAACCAGAAAGGAGAGCTAAAACATGTTTTAGGGGATATGGTGGCAGAGAGAAGAAGTGAGAATCCTTGAAAAGCAATGTGACAAAGAGGAATTAAGGAAAACTGGGAGCGGAGTCAGTGTGGAGAGCATGTAGCTTTTACACCAAGCTCTTCTCTGAGGTTCAGTCTTCAAAGTCAGCTTTTAGATTCACCTCCTTGGAGATTTCCCAGGCTGGTAAGTTTTCTGGACAGGTCATGCCTCTCTCATAAACCATCAGTGGTTCTTCACAGCCTAGAAAGTAGAGTTTAAAATTCACATCCCATCTCCAAAACATTTTTTCCCACTTACCTTTCCAGACCACTCTCTAACCTGTCTCTAGCAAAGGCTAAATTCTTTCCAAAATATTCCTGAATATTATCTCACTGTTTTCACTCTCCAGAAAGCCCTTAAGCACCCTCTCTGCTGACAGAAATACCCCCTTCTTTCAAGATCTATGACATCATTCCTGACCCCAGGATATTTTATCCATCAGGCCCTAAAGGATTTTCATGAGTCTATGACAGTGTTTGAGACCTGCAGTGGGGGTTCATGTCAGAGATAAACGATGAGGTCCAAAGTAGGAAAACTGAAAAATCAAAATAATATTTAAAAACAAATTTTGACAGCAAAATATTATATTTAATATGGGAACTGGGTGCTTTTATATATGATTGCCGTGTCTTGGGTGGGGTCTTCAAAGGAAAGAGTGCTTGGATAAAGATGCCTCACAGGAAGGACTCCTGAAACCCACACTCAGAGTGTGTTTCTCCTCCTCTTCCTCTTCTCACCCAGCACAGGGTCCTGCATAGCGCTGGGGTTTAATATGTATTTGCTGAGCAAATAAGTGATCTTAAGGCTTGGGACTCGATGTCACTGTTAAAATCAGACTTTGGGTTGCACAAAATAAACTGTATCCATTGCTAATAATGTGACACTATTTCCCCTCTTCCAGCTGGTCGAGGGAGGGAATCTAATAATCAGCTATGCAGAGAATAATGGGATCATTTTACTGTAAGTGATCACAGCAGTAGCAAATTATATCTGTGTGGTAGATCTCTAGCATTAATGAATTTGTTTTTGGTCAAATTTGCTGGCATATTATTGTCTTAACTCCAAAATGATGTATCCAACTATTTGTTAATGCAAGAATGTCAGATACAATGGAAATTCATAATGAAACATCAACTGAGAGCAAGATGAATGCCTACTATCTCATGTTTTTATTTTTCCTTTATCAAATAAAATTAGTCTTCTCATAAATTGACTTTAAAAAATCCTTTACAAGATGAGAAATACAGACAAAAGGGATGCTAGAGAAGCCTAAGCATTGCTGATCAGAGATTTGAAACCATCATTACAGAAAAAGGAAATTTTTTTTTGAAAATTTCAAATTTGCTTCAGAGATCCAAGCTACAAAGGTCAGGTTTGAGAAATGTGTTCATAAGCATGCTATCCCATGGGCTCAGCTGTGGAATTTAAGGTGATATTGTCAGTGACATTTTGACCTGACCCACACGTACACTGCAATACTGGCATGGCTGGCCTGTGTCAATACAGAGAGCATGTCATCTTTACAAGCAGACCCTAAGCTTCTTGAGGGTAGGGACTGTCTCTTTCCACTCAGACTGTCTTTACTCCCTCGCACAACTGGTGCCTACATATTTACGACTACTTGGCTAATAAACACACACGACCCATCTGCCATTAAAAATAAAACACCAAACCTTCATGCAGTGCTCTTAGAAAAGTAGCAAGCTATAAAATCTGAGAAGGCTGTGGAAAAGTGAGTAGATTTATAAAGTAGCCTTTGTCTTTAGTAATTCATGCAGGGAGAAAACTACAGTTGGAGGGCAGTGCTCACTCCCAGTGCTCTGGGTAAGTTTCTGTGTTATTGCAGTGGAAATGTTAACACCTTTGTAATGAAAAGTGGGATTTATGTATTGGCCGATTACATCAAATCAGATATAGCTGTTCAGCTTCAGAGATGGGATTTGACCTGTGGAATATTTACATCAAAGAAATGATGAGCCAGCATGTAATAGAAATCTGTTATATTATTTTACAAATCAAGAATATATCCAGTATTATCCTTGAAGCACAATGTGTTTCTATTCCTTGACCAAATAGTCATTGAAACCAATAGTCGTTGAAGCCCAGATTGATGATGGGACACAGTAGATTAGATTATTCTTAAAAAATACTTTCACCCACCCACCTCAGCAGAGCTCCATGGGAGGAGTGAATAGCCCTGTCCCTCGGCTTTGAGCTGGGCCATGTGACTTGCCTTGGCCCATGAGACATTACCAGATGGGATGACTTAGCAGAGGCTTGAAGTCTGTTTGCATGATTGGTATTACCCACTCATCTTCTGCTGTTGACATGAGAAGAACTTGCCCTGGGTGGTCAATGGCCCTTCGGTCTGGGCCCTGACCTGAGATCTGAGAAGCAGAAGGGCCCCGGAGATCTGCATACATCTTGGTGAGTGCCCGTTTAGAGGAATTCTGTGACACAGCAATAACTGACTGTGCAGGTGTTCCACGTGTCCAAGGTCAAACAGCCTGTGGCTGGTGGTTTATGTGTGTGCACCAGGAAGTGTGAAGATTCACAGCATCTCAGCTCTCCATCTCACAGAGGGAGGAGGGGCACAGGGAAGTGAGCAGTAATGCCCTCGAGGACTCAGAATGCCAGTGGTTGGATAGAGGAAGGAGTAGCTATGGGTATTGATTCTAGAATTCTAGAGCTGGGCTCCTGTCCCGTAGCCATGCTCTGAAGGAGAGGCCACCTATATGTCTTGAATTCTATTAACAAAGAGCTACAGGAACTAACCAATGAATTACAGACTCTGTCTCCTTCCCCATCTCTTTTTCCCTCTTTCCTTCTCTTTCAAATCAGGGGTGGAGGCAGTGGGATGCAGTTGACAGTACACCAGAAACAGAGTCAAGAAAGCTACACTCCAGGGCTGGGTCTGCCATTGGCTCTCTGAGGCTTTGGCTAAGTGACTTCACCTCTTGCAGCTTTTCCTCATCAGTAAAGCAGAGCTGGTAACACTACCTGCCTCACAGAGGCACTGTGAAGGGATTTATGAAATAACAATTCTAAAGTGCTCCCAACAGCATGTGGCTCAAGCTCTGGCTCTGGGGAGAGGCAGATATCTCTTCCTTTTAGAACCTCCTGCGGCAGAAAATGTTACACATTTCCCACTTCGGCCAGGTGAAAATGTGCAGAGCTAGCACACACGAGCTTCTTCCTGTCAAGAAAATTGACACTTAACAACCTCCCTGTGGTTGAGCAGAGTAGGTCATCACGGCCTGCACTCCTCCTGTAAGCATCCCGCGCTCTCTGGAACCCTTCAGGGAGTGATTCTTAGTGGAGAGGTAACACCACATGTTCTCCATCAGATCTTCTGACTTTGCTTCCTGTTTCACACGTCAGGCTCCACTGGGTTTTGCCCTTGGAGCTTAAGTCAGGTTTGAGCCTCCTTAATCACCTTTGCTGTAGGAAACACTCGGTCTATATGAGATATGCCCATCCTCACTACCTACAAGGCAGACAGAAGGGCCCCCGCCTCACCCTCCAGAAGCTTGTGATCTTTTTGGGGAACAGACCTCTAGTGGGAAGTGTGCCTGTATCCAACAAGCATTTATTGAGCCCCTACTATGTGCCTCACTCTGTGCAAGCCCTGGAAATGCTGCAGCAAATGAAATACAGCTCTGTCCAAAGAAACATAATGTGAGCCATGCAGGTAACTTCAAACTTCCTGGTAGCTAGATTTAAAAAATAACAACGGACTGGTGAAATTAATTTTAGTAATGTATTTATTTTATTTAACCCAATATACCCCAAATCTTATCATTTCAACCTGTCATTGAGATTTTTACATTCTTTTATTCACACTCTTGCAAATCTGGTGTGTACTCTACACTTAGCACATCTCAGTTTGGATGTTCACAGTTCAAGTGCTAGGTAGCCATGTGGGGCTAGTGGCTCCTACCAAGGACAGCGCAAGTCTAGAGAACTCAGAGAGCAGTGGGAGGTGATGGGCATATGTCTTTGAAGAGGAATGATGAGGACAGGAAGGCCACGGACATCAGAGATCCCCCAGGAGGAGGCAGGTAGAGCTGGGCCTCAGGGACGGGAGGATGAGAGAGATGGCAGAGGCACCAGCAGCAGAAGTCAGCTCAGCCGTGCAGATGGGGGAATATGGGAGGAGAGGGTAGATCAGAGGTGCTGGAGGAATTGTGATTCTGGAGCCACACAAATCATGCCAGCCACAGAAGCATTCTGAAGGGAGTAAACCCAGTTGGGAATACCATAGGCCCAAATATATGGTTTGGCCTTTGACTGTGGATTTACTTTTTGTTCATGGACAAATAGTTATTGAACACCTACTATGTGCCAGGGACTGTGAATACAGTGGTGAATAAGATGGTCCTTTCTGCATGGAAATCACATTATATTGGTGTGGAGGTAGACAGTAAACAAACAAACAAATGAATGAATAAATAAAATTGTAAATTAAAAAATAAATAAAATAGACAATAAACAGGTAAATGAAGAAGACAGTTTCAGACAATGATAAATGCATGATGGGATGGGGAAGTAATGAGGTGAAATGATGGGCAGAGTTCAGGTGGATGGTGAGCAGGACATTCTCCATTGGCCTGTGCAGACCCATTCTCCACCCTGCCCCGTGTGCCAAGAGGCTGACCTCTGTGAAGTGCAGCAGTGGGCACATCCTCTGGCTCCCTGTTGTTTCTGGACAATGGAGAACACCAACAGGACACTGAAGAGTGGGAGGAGAGGTTAATACACCCAGGGCCCACCCCTGTCCCAGCTGGGACCATGGCTTGGGCATTGGTTGAGTTCCTGTATCCCTGGCCCCAGCTCTTGCCAAGCACTGTTAACACCATTCCCTCCTCTTGGCCCTCTGAGCTGGGGATTGGTAATGGCTAGTCCCCAGGGCTTCCTCTTCCTGCTTGGTTCCCACAAGCCCATATGCACCTCTGTAAAATGCATCTTCATCAAATTCTCTTCAGCCGCCCCTCCAAGTGGTCCCACCACTTCATATATGGTCAGGGAGTGATCTTTGAGCTTTGGCTTGAAGGACAAGGAGTCAGCCAAGGTGACATCTGGGCAAGGATGCTCCAGGCAAAGGGGACCCAGGAGCAAAGGGCTTACAGAGAACAAACTGGGTGTGTCACAGGAACAAGAATAAAGCCAGAGGGAGCCGACATCAGCAAGAGACAAGAGAGTGGGAAAAAGGTCAGATCACACAGGGGCTCCTGTGCTGGCAGAGAATACTGATTTATTCTAAGTCCAGTGGGAACCATTGGAGGGTCTAGAGCTGAAGACTAACAAGTCTAATTGATACTTTTAAAATACATGGCCTGTGCCAAAAAGAAGAAACCAAACAGCAAAGCCAAACCAAAACCAAACCCCAAAAGGATGGGGACATATTAAGTCACAGAAGCCCACTTGAAAGAGCTCTCAATCGATGAACTAAAACATTTTCAGGGACATAATAAATAATAATGGTGTTAGATTTTAACCCAAAGAGGAAAATACATATTCATGAGTCCATACTGATGTAAATAAATGATGGCATAAATAAATAAATGGAGGGGAAAAGCTAACTCTTCCTTACAAAAGAATCCCAAATAATAAATGGAGAAGGAATGCAGGAAATAGAAAATTACCATTAGAGCACCACAATAATCATTGCTACAGGCAAAATCCACTGGTGAATGCTAAAATTAGTGGGGAAAATTTAAGGTGAAATGAGATATTTGCACAACCCTGAAGTATCTCCTTTCAAATATTAATTACTGTGGTGGACTTCCTCCAAGAGGACAAGCTTATCTCCCATCCTCTTGAGTGTAGCCTGTATTCTGTGACTCACTTTTTTTTTTTTTAATTGAAGTATAGTCAGTTACAATGTGTCAATTTCTGGTGTACAGCATCATGTCCCAGTCATGCATATACATACATATATTCATTTTCATATTCTTTTTTATTAAAGGTTATTATAAGATATTGAATATAGTTCTCTGCACTGTTACAGCAGAGTGTTACAGCAACCAGGATCCTGGTGAGAGACCAAGGGGCACTTGGAGGGTTGGAGTACTCAGGTTTATTATGCCGGTAGGATCAGAGGAGTTAACACTCCAAGCTCTGGACCCCGTTTGTAGATTTACACAGGTTTTTATATGTTACTAGTCAAGATTTTGCAAGATGAGGTGTTAGAAATGGACCAATCAGGAGTGAGCTTTATGCAAATGAGGTATTAGAAATGGACCAATCAGGAACGAGTTTTGGGAACCAATAGACTCTTAGGGGTAAGTTTTGTTCTCCTAGAAGGAAGCCGTTTTACAAAAGCACAAAAGCAAAATAATGTCACCAGGCCAGGGAACTGGATGACACCAGGGGGAAGGCAGTGGCCCTGCCTGGAGGTCCTGCCAGTCTTTTCATGGGGCTTCCCACCTCAGCACTATACAGAAGAAATTTATCTGTTTTCATATATAGTGATTAACATCTGCAAATTTCAAACACCCAAATTTATCCCTTCCCACCCTCTTTCTCCCGGTAACCATAAGATTGTTTACTATATTCTGTGATTCTGTTTCTGCTTTGTAGATGAGTTCATTAGTGTCCTCTTTTTTCTTTTTCTTTTTTTTAAGATTCCACATATGAATGATATCAGATGGTATTTTTCTTTCTCTTTCTGACTTACTTCACTTAGAATGACAATCTCCTGGCCCATTCATCTTGCTGCAAATGGCATTATTTTTTTATTGCTGAGTAGTATTCCATTGTATAAATATACCACAACTCACACCAGTCAGGATGGCCATCATTAAAACGTCCACAAATGATAAATCCTGGAGAGGGTGTGGAGAAAAGGGAACCCTCCTACACTGTTCGTAGGAATGCAGTTTGGTGCAGCCATTATGGAAAACAGTATGGAGATTCCTTAAAAAACTAGAAATAGACTTACCATATAATCCAGCAATCCCACTCCTGGGCATATATCTGGAGGAAACTCTAATTCGAAAAGATACATGTACCTAATGTTCATAACAGCACTATATACAATAGCCAAGACATGGAAAGAACCTAAATGTCCATCAACAGATGACTGAATAAAGAAGTTGTGACTTACTTCTAATACATACAATATGGAAATGGATAAACAGTAACTTTAGGGTGGAGAAACACAACTGACATGACGTTACCAAGTGATGAAAGTTAGCATCACCAGCAAGGCTGGTCTCACGTACCCCCCTGAGATGATGAGATTAGAAGGGCTCCTTGTCTTTGTGGTGCACTCCCTCAAATCTGTGACCTCAATACAGCACAAGAAATCATCAGCCAAATTCAAACAGCCTGCAAAATAACTGGCCCGTACTCTTCAAAAATGACATGGTCATGCACGACAAGAAAAGGCTAAGGAACTGTCACAGATTACAGAGAAGATGGAGAAGACATGGTGAGTATACGCCATGGGATGGTCCTGGACTGGACTCTGGAACAGAGAAAGGAAGTCTGTAGTTTAGTTAATAGTATTACATCCATGTTAATTGACTAGTTTTTGTTTGTTTGTTTGTTTTTGTTTTGTTTGTTGCAAAAAGCTTTATTGTTTCCATTTGGTCCAAAGCTTGGGAGAGGGTTCCAGGACGGTTAAAAATCTGCCTAGTGACTGCAGGGAGAGGCTTCAGGCAAAAGTCCTAACACTAGGGGGGCTCCACAAAGGCCGCTGGGTCGCAGAGGCTCCTAGTTGTGCTTGAGGGTGGGCCTTTGCAAGAGGTACTCGCCCAGCCCAGCCTGGGGACCATCCAGCCTGCGGAGGTGAGTCAGGTGATTGCCCATCTTTTTGATGAGTTTCACCTCCTCATCCAGGGAATTGTTCTCCAGGAAGTCACAGAGATGTCAGTCTGCGTGGGCAGAGCCCAGGGTATTCAGATCCAAGAGGGCCTGATTTAGGTTCTTCTCCATGACAGTGGCAGCTTCCATAGCGTCCTGGTTTTTACCCGACTCATCTCGAGATGGCACCTGCATGTCCTGGAAGAGAGCACAGCTGCTGCGCTGGTTTCACATTTTGAAGAGACACTAGGTGTCCTCACGCTTCTCCAAGTGCTCCAGAGCCACATTGTCACGGTGGAAATAGAAGCCCAGAGACAGGTAGGTGTCAGAATTCTGCAGAAACATGTTGACGTGCAGTTGATGGTGATGGAATAATTCTGACAAATCTGGGAGCTCATGGCAGATGGGTAATAAGGAGTTAAGCTCAAAAAATCGTGTTGGCTGGTCCCAGAGGCTGAGGATAGCAGAGTGGCTGGTTCTGAAGGTTGCGATTAGAAAAAAGTTGAGGGTGGTCAGAGGCTGGAGCAAGGGGCGTCCCTGGGTCTGTTCCAGCCAAACAGTGTTGAAGCAACAGACAGATCCACGGGATCGCCGAACACACTGCCAGTTTCTTAGTTTTGATTACTGTACTGTGGTTATGTAAGACATTAATATTAGTTGAGGCTGGATGAAAGGTATATGAAAACTTTGTGCTATCTTTGAACTCTTCTCTAAATCTAAAATTATTTAAAATTAAAAAAAATTAAATGCATGATTGTGTATATACACATGGTTATACATATGTGTATATACACATACATCATTTATACCACAAGTTATAGTAGAAATCAAGTTAGCACATCCTCAGTGCTTTCCTTTCTACCCACACTTCAGCACAGGAGCAGAGGAATGACTGTCTACACGCACCTTCCTCACTCTATATTCTCAGGTTTGGCCTCTCTGGGCCTCAGTGGCTGTAAAGTGGGAGGTTAGGTTGTGGATCTGTAAGTCCTTCTTAGATTGAGATATCAAACTCTGAGGATGCCGTCCTCATTTGTTGGATGATAATCGTATCTCAAGCCACTGAGGCCAACTTAACACTTGTTCTGCTTCCTGCATGGTAGGATCGCAGAGTAGGAGGCAGTCCTAACAACTATAAAAACAGCTAACTCTTTGCTGTGTGCTGGGCACTGTTCTGAGCCCTGACTAAACCCTAAGCACAACTATCGGTATCAGCATCCCCCCTTTACAGATGAGAAAGCTGAGGCCCTGAGAGGTGAAGGGTGCTGCTCGGGGGTATGCTGCTCAGGAGGGGCACAGCACTTGAGCTCTGTATGATCCTACAAGTGGTCCCATGCTGGAAGGAGCAGGATGGAGGCCCTGGAGACGTTGATGAAGCCCAGATGAAGGCAGGGACAGAGTTTGCCTCCTCTCCCCAATTGGGAACAGTGCTGCTGGCTGGTGCCTGCCCCTCTGTACCCAGGCCCCCCAGGGGCCACGTTTTCAGCCCCAGGGCCGGGTCCTGGCACAGGAACTCTTGGGGGAGGGAACAGTTTAGTGACTTGCTGACTCCAGAATCGATTTCCTTTCAGCTGCCTCCCCGGGAACAAGGGGACTATCTCTCTCTCTACCTCCTCTCTAACTCCTTCCAGCCCGGCTCTTTATGGATGGTGTGGGCTCATGGGTGCATGTATTTCACTTATTTTGTTTCCTCTATTGGTTTTACAAAATTTAACAAGTGGTAAATACTCATCATAAAGATATTCAAAGAGCACAGACATATAATGGAAGAAGTGAAGCACCCCCTTCCTCCTTCCCCCAGGCCTCCGTAGCCTTCCCCTAATCCCACTCCCTGGGGGCAGTTGCCATGAGCTGGCATTTTCTGAAGATGTGGCACTAAACTTTGTTTACACTAAAAATAGGCCCCATGAGAACCAGGACTGTGTCTGTCTTGCTCCTTGTTGTTCTGTGGACTTAAAGCCGACTGTCTGATACTTCTCCAGCAAAGATGGGTTTATTCAGGATCAGCAAAGCATTGCAATTCGGGGTCTGCAACCATGGTGAGTCATGCACAGGTCCTCAAGTGGCAAGGGAACGTACACACTTTTATAGAGGGGAAAGGAAGCTGGGAGGGCTAAACAAAAAGTCCATGGCTTTTCATTGGTGGAGTCCTTGCCGGGAAAGAAAAAGAGTCTTCCTTCTTCCTACTGGACTCTGCTATGGCTGCAAGGCATCAGAGCTCCCCTCTTTGGTCTCCCAACTCTATTTAAATGGAGTTTCTGTCTATTAATTTTTTTACAGTTCTCAGAAGAGGGCCTGGGTAGGTGGCCAGTCATATTTGTTGAATGCTAGGTGAATAAATGATTGGTTTCATAACTTTTTCCCCCTAAGAAACAGAGCTATTGACCTACTTCATTCTTCTTTAGGGATCACTGGGCAGTCCATGATCCATAAGTACCATAAGGTATTTAACCATCTCCTTATTAATAAACACTTGCATATTTTTGTAGTGTTCCTCTTACAAACATGATGCAGTGAGCCCTCTTTGACAGGTATCTTATTAGGCATGAGTGGCTACTTCATAAGGGAGATTCTCTGGTGTGGAAGTGCTGCATCAAAGGGTATGTTTAAAATCTGCCCTAGAGATATGAAAGGGTCTGTGGGAGCTGGACAGAGGGTGTGGGGCTGTCGCTGGGGGAGAGTAGCCACGGGTTCTGTGAGGCCACAAGTGCTTTCTGATGGGGTTAAATTGGCATCTCCTGCTCAGGATTTGGTTGGCTTATAAGGAGAGCAATTTCCTTTTTTAGGGTCTTGGCCAATGAAACTCACTCTGGCAACCTGCAGGTGGCTTGAGGTGGCAGACAAGTGTGTATCTACCCAGGCATTTAGGACTCTTTATTGGAACTCTTACTTTAAGTGCTTGGTTTTCAAAATACCTTTACTAGATAGGCTTCTCTGGACCTTCCAATTCCCATGATGCAGTCTGGAAAGCTAACTCTACCTTCATTTCACAGAAGAGGTAAATGACAGCCTGAGTCACATGCTCCCCAGCAGGAGTAAAGGCAACTGTGTTTACCGACTACTGAGAGGAGAATCGGAAATTATTGTTTTCCTGGGGTGATTTTTAAAGGGGGAGGATGTCCTTAAGTATTTATTAGGTACCTTGTCTTGGGAGGAAAAAAGAGTGAAACCAATCTGGTGTCAAATCTGTAATGAGGTCTGTTGGCCCCCAAATGAGGATCTCCAAATAGCTCCTCTGAAGAGAACACACAGATGGAGAAGAGATTTCAGAAAATAGAAACCAGGCTGCAGAGATACCAGTAAGAAATGAATGTCCTCTGAGTCTTTTCAGCTTAGATCTTAGGGCAGTTAAAGTATTGTCTCATGTAAAGAGATGGCTGATGATTTTTAAAGTATTTAATTTTGTCAGGGTTGGTTCACAGTTCAGTTAACTGTCCTCATCAGAGGGTTTGATAACAAGGTCAACATCAATGGCAACAAAACGGCCTGAAATGGACACCATTTTTGACTGAAGTCCCTGGGGAGCCCCTCCCACTCCTTTCTTTCAAGAGGAACTCCTCAGAGTTGACCAGGGCTTTTACAGGAGTGATCAGCAAAGATCACCCCTCGCTGAGCTGGTAGCTGCTTTGTCTGGGGCTGCTGACAGCCTTCTAACCACTGTACAGGGACAGGCTCCTTGAGGATGAAGTCAGTGTGCTAAGAAACTGGCTGAGAGATGAAGGAACATAGCCCCTGTATCCAGCTGTTCCTGAAGCAAATCAGTCTTGGACTTTCCAACTAACAGAGTGAATAATTCCCCTTTTTGTTCTATCTAGTTTGGTCTCCATCACTGAAGGACTCATTAAGATTTATCTTAGGACACAAACTGTTAAGCACAAGTATTATAATAATTACTAATTATTATTTTACCAATAATTTTTAAATGAGAGTGTAATTTATACACAGTAAAATTCAAGTCCTAAGTTCCTGGGTCATTGAGTGTTGACAAATGCGTGCACACCCCTATTAAGACATAGAACAATTTCATCACCCCTGGAAGATCCCTTGCATCCCTTCCTGGTCCATCCGTCTTCATCTCCCACCTCAGGGACAACAGCTATTTGGAAGTCTTTCACTGTAGATTCATCCTGCCTGTTTTAGACCTTCCTCTCAATGAAATCAGCAGTATGTGCTCATTCGTGTCTGGCTTCTCACTCAACGTGAAGCTTTCAGATTCATCTACATTCTTCCAAATAACACCCAAAGTATTTGCACCCTCCTGCTGTGCCAGACTCTGTGTTCAGCACTTTCATGTTTTTATCATAATATCTTTGCATAATCCCATGGTTTGTGGTTATCATTCCCATTTTGCAGTTGAGGAAACTGAGGCTTAGGTTCAGTTACGTGCTCGGATCTTAATGCGGGTCAGCAGATCAGTCACAATTCGATCTCTGGTGCCTGGCTGCAGAACCCGAGGCACAGAGATCCTGGCGCTGTGTCTCCTGCCCAGGGCAGGTCACATACTGCTGGAAACATCTCTCCCACATCCCTCTTTGGCCTCCCAGCTGCTCCTTCCCATTCTGTGCTCCCTCTCCTTGGACCCAGGCTGAGACCTCATCTCCTGTTCCACTCGTGGGGGAGGGGTCACCTTCACTCACCCCAATGTGAGTGAGCTGCAGGGAGGGAGAGCCCAGGGTGCAGAGGGCTCTGCTGTCCCTGTGAGTTACTGCCCCATCTTCACCCTCTGAGTGATGAGTATGTGCGAAGCCTCACCCATAAATATGGTTACATTTCTAGGCCTGTCTACAGAAAGAAAGATTATCTATGGCTATAAAAAGGGGAAGGTGAATTTGGAAAAAATCAACTGCCACCCAGATAACCCAAATTAAATAAAAGCCTTTCCATCTAAGGTGACACCTGATTCAAAATGGAATATTTTGGAAGTGTGCGGAGCTATTAGTCATGACTCACAAATATGCCCCAGAGCTATGAGGGCTGCTTTCTGGGCCCCGCGCACCAGCCAAGCATCCCTCTGCACTGCCAAGGGTTTGCTGGGAGGCCGGGTGTTACTCAGCCCACACAACTGACACAAAACCGTGGCTCCTGTTCCTGCCCACTTCCTGCCACCCTCTCCAGACCCTTCAGCCTAGACTCCTTGAAATCAGGGACCTAAAAGGATCATTCTGGTTCTCTGGGAAGGGGATGGGTTAGAGAAGAGAGCAGGCAGCTGTGGGCAGGTTGACCACCTGGCTCTGAGGGCACGTGGATTGGCTATCCTGTGGGGCGAGGGCAGAGGCAAGGAACTGGCATGCAGCTTCTGGTCTGAACATAATGATTTGCAGGACCAACTGGGCTATTTCTGCAGGTTCACCGGCAATTTCGGTTGCTCAGTAAACACAGCCTGTGAGTCAGGAGTCAGTGAACCATGGGCTCAGACCCGTATTAAGATCATGCTTGGACAGTAGCTGGCAGTCAGGAAACCAACTGTATCACTTTTGATTAGCACACCACAAAGCTTCCAAGTTTGCTGGGGCCACTGCATTCTTTTCCAGAATTCATGCTGCAACTGATTGTGGTCTAAAAACAAATAAGCCCTGGGCTTTTGCAAAGAAAGAAAAATATTCTGTATTTGAGGATATCCCCCACCCCAACACACACACTCAGCCCAGCCTTGGATCCCTCTTCCAATCCATATGAAGGTCTCCCCACCTTGCTCCCTGCCCTCTGCCCTCCCCTTTTCTTGCTTCACTAGGGCTCATCCTCCTCTTTCTGAGCCTGGCTTCATTTCCACAGCCGCTTTCTCCAGGCTTGAACTCCCAAGTGCTGACACCGGTGCACACGCTTCCTTCTACATTCTTTAAAAGCAGCAACAACAATGATAGTAGCAACAATAATAATGATGATACTTACCATTCAGCAGCCACTTGCTACACCATGCTAAGCACTGTGTTAAGTACCTTATAAGCACGATTTCATGTAATTCCAAAGCAGTTCTTGGGGGCTGGTGCTACAAACATTACTCCCACCTTGCTAGTAAGGAAATGAGGATTTGAGAAGCACACTCACTTGGCTGAATTCTGCATGGCAGTGACTGGTAATCTTGAGCTTGGACCAAGGGTGTCTGGCTCCAGAACCCAGGTTCTTAATATCTGTGCATTACTGTATTAAAGAGTAACATGTGATCTTCAACAGCATTTTTCAAATCTTGGCTTGTGACCCAGAAAGTCATTTTAGTGAGTCATACACTCTTAAAAACAGTCAACACTAGTCTCCAGTTGGGAACCTCAAGATACATCATCCATATTAAGGACAAGTATGACTTCTTGACACCTTATTTCAATTCCACACGAACATGTATGCACATACCTGTTTACAGTGTAAATTGTACCTCCTAAGTTTGGTCACAACAAAACAGTCTGGGCTATGAGGTCCCTCTAGGAACATGCTGGCTGGGTTTTGTCCTCTCTTTTTCCTACTTTTCCTAATTATGATCATTTTTAATGGTAGTGATTTCTCCTGACTCTGATGGATGTGAAATTGCTTAGCAAATTCTAAAATGTGACACATCAGCAACATCCAGGTTAATTTTTACTCTTTCTGAGTGGTTTTGTTCACGTATCCAGGGGCAGGTGGAGGGGGAGGGGTCATGGGACTGTCATCACAGGCTCTGAGGTAGTTTCTCATCTCACTGCCTGTGGCTGCTGCCACCTGTCAGCTCTCAGGTACCATTTCCTCCAATGAGAAGCTCCATGGCCAGAGGTTAGTGCTTAGGTGACAGGAATAAAAAAGCTCTTAGTACTTTGGGAAGTGTTTCCAGGAGGATTTGGCCCTTCCAGCCTTTTCCCAGACATCCAAGGGCTAGCCAGGGCTGGAGCAAAGGTGCCCATCCCAGCAGCTGGCTCTCAGCTTCCTGGGGAGTGTAGCGTGAAGTCTGCTGGCTCACCATCTGTCCAAGCTCCCCTTCCACCACCCCTCAGGCCAGGCCTTTGCTCAGCTATCCTTTCACATGTCAGAGAAGAGCTTTGGGACTTGATTCCCTGTGACAATCTCCACCATCAGTGCAAGAGTCACAACAATCCTATGGGATTACGTGGGGTCTTGCTTCTGACAAACTCAAAGCAATTTCTTGGATGTTGGGCTCATTTCTTCCAAGGTCTTTGTGGAAGGTGTGGTTTCCCTGCCAGCTTTTGACACCTGGGTAATGTGAAAGGATGATGATTTGGAAGTTCTGGCCTTGATAACCAGTAGATTGTGGGCTGAGGTTGGATTTGGCTCAGTTTAGTTTCCCAGACCTTCCCATCTCTGATTTCTGATTCTGATTTCTCAACCTTATTCCATTATCACATTCCTAAAAGCCCCTTTTAGACATTTTTCCCTCTTTGCCTTCAACCCACCTGTGAAATGTCAGTACCACAGATATACACACTGCATCTCTACTTATGTACTGTATGTAATTCTGCTTATACATAAAAAGAGTAAGGTTTTTTTCACCCCCACTCACCCAGAAGCCAATTTTTACCCTCTTGGGTATGCTTCTGCTCCATAGAGAATGCAGGCTCTAGAGAGATGGAGAGGACAGGCTTGGCCTTGCAAGGCCTGGGCTCCAGGTCTGTGCACTAGTGCAGGGTAGCAACATCACCCTCTCTGGGGTTACTGTAAGGACTAAAGGCCATTCTGCAAGTAAAGCACTTAGCACATGCTTCGCACCAGTGAAACCCTCATAGGTACTATGGCATCATTACTAGTGATGATCATAAGAGTGAATGTGTCCTGGGGAATTATTGTCTGATGGCATTTAGAGCTCTTCATAAACTCGGTGACTTAGCTCTCATGGCAACCCTGTGAGGCAGGGACTGCCATTATCATCTTATAGAGAAGAAAACTGAGGTGCAGACATGTTGATTTATCCAAGGTCACATAGCTGGTGAGTGACAGAGCCAGCATTTGATTCCAGAGCATCTGGCCCCTGAGCCTACTCTTAACTGTGAGACCATGTACATTAGTCATGTAAGTACAATGCTAGTGGAAACGTTAGGATGAATACTTTAACTTCTTCAACAATGGCAAGTGGCCTCACCGGTGCGTTGGCTTCAAATGGTTCTGGCCCCTATGGTCCTCTCAGGACTTGAAATGAACTTTCCTGATTCTTTCTTTGCAAGCAGAGCTGCCTAAATTGCTGATAAGGATCAGTTATTTGAGTTCCCACTTGGCAGCTGACTCAGGGAAACCACTCAGGCATCCCCTCTGACCACTCTTCCCTCTTTGGAATGAAGATGGCACCGAGTGTGGGCCACTGCTGTGGAGATGTGTGTTGCTATGGCAGCAGCTCCTGCCTCCTTCCTACCCTCTCAGAGGTGCTCTGACACAGGCAGCAGTTTCCATGGTAACAAGCTGAGTGGAGGGTCCATGAAGAAAGGACTGTGTGTTCTGACATGAGGGGATGGAAAATGAATCCTGGGCATTTGGAAGGCTACCCTGCCACATGGCCAAGGCAAATGGCATCATCACTGCAGGAATGGTCCCAGCAAGTGGAGTATTAGAGACATCAGAGTTTCTTAGCTTATTCTCCCCCAAAAGTTCACCTTTTGTCTTTTGTCTTTTTTTTTGTAAGGACAATTTAAGACTTCAGAAAATAAAATGAAGAGGATGCAACTTTAGTTAGAGTGTATAATTCAGTAGTGTATAATTCAATTACTATGCATGCAATAGATTCAGAAATAAACTTTTAAACATGGTTCCAAACCCCTGGGAGAAGTTTCAGAGGATGAAAAGACCGATGCTCTGTCCTATTTGAAGCTGTTCAATGTCCAGTTGGAAAAACCCCTTCCCGCAGACTGCCAGCCCACAGCTGCTATGCCCCTTCAGAGCCCACGCCTTTTCTGCTGCCAGGAAGGCTGGGCTGCTCTGCTCTCCTTCCTGGGGCCATGGCTGTCTGCACCCTGGGGTCTGGTCCCACACTTCGACACTCTGCCCTTTGCAGGCTTTCAAGGTAACAGGAAGTGTGGGAGGAAAGTCCAGTATTATAAGCAGAGGCTCAGCAAGGAGAGACCATGTGTCAGTGGCAAAGGATTTGCATCTCTTGCTGCATCAGCCTATGGGATAAGAGAGGGGACGAGCTGGCTACTGCTGATTGAGAGCTTACTACGTGCTAGGCTTCATTCTAAACAATTGACACCTACTGATTCATTTAATTTTGCCAGAAACCTGATGAGATAAATATTATTATCACCATTTTACAGATGAGGAAATAAGCACTGAGAGCTTGAGAAGATTACTCAGGGTCTCACACATAGTAAATAGCAGAGCTGGCATTCAGATCACACATCAGGATGCTAGATTTGGGCTGTAGCTGTCTGAAGAAGCCAAATGAGTGTAATCAGAGAAGGCTGGGGAGAAGGTGAGCTTGCTGCCAGAAAAGGTTTATTAGTGTGATTGGTCCAGTTTGGGTCCGATGTCAATGCCCAAACTGATTATTGAATCATGATGTTTTACTCACATTGGCCAAATCTGTCTCATGTGCCCAAATTTGGCACCATGTAATGGTGGGAAGAAGCTAAGCGTTGGTAAGGAAAGTCCCCAAATGAAACCCAGGGGCCATGAGCAGAAGAGGGGGTGGGTGCTGGAGAGGAAAAACAGCCGCTGTTCTTAACCCTGCCCTCTGGGATATGCAGAGAAACAGCGACCAGCCACTCAGCCAAATCCTGCACCACTTCGAGAGCCCAGCTTTATAAGGCATGGATGTGACTCAGTCTCTCCTCTCCCCAAGGGGGAAGCAGCCAGCCAGTGGCAGCTGTGCCAAACTGGTCGCAGTTGGGTCCACATTTGCCCCACTGGGTGGGACACATGGCTGTTTTGATACCTGCTTTCCTCCTGACCCGCCCTCGCACTGCCGCATTCCCTCCGCTCTCCGTGTCTCTTGTCCACTTCTCCTCACAGTCGCCTTACTCAGGCTCTTTCATCAGAAGTGCTTCAAATCTTTCATCTTCCCAGTCTGCCCACCCTTCTCCTGGCATTTTCCCACTGTCACTAAAAACCAAAGGCCTGCATCTCCACCACTTTCTGTGCTCTCCTTACGGCCCCAGCCCAGGTACATAAGAGCCCAGAGGCTTTTCTGGGCAGATCTTTGAGCATCTTGAAGCATGTGATTCAGGGAACTGAGAGTCAGGGAGGCGAAGTATCTCTCATTCAGGGTTTTTTTTTTTTTTTTTTTTTTTTTTTTTTTTTTGCAGAGGGGTGGCAGTTTCAGAGAGGTCTTTAATGCCAGACATCTTTCCTCTCACAGGAAAGTCTAGAGGAAGAGCTCAGTGATTCTCTCTATAGGTATTTACTTCCTCCCTCGTGGACCCATCCTTCTCTGAATTTCCATGTAATCTCATGGGTACTTTGGCTCCTAGGACCTATCTCCCTCTGTGGCTCCTATATTCCTAAGGAAATAGAAATTCAGGCACATTTGCTTGGTTGCAGAATTTTTAGAGATTTCGTTGCCTACATTAAGCTACATTTCAGGGGAATTAGAGAGTGTTCAGATAGAAAGATGGCTCTGAAAAGCCACATGACAGGCAGGGACTATGATGGACTCATGTCCCCCATTCAAATTCTCATGTTGAAGCCCTGACCCTCAGTGGGATGGTATTTGGAGGCTGCGCCTTTAAGAGGTCATTAGGTTTAGATGAGTGCGTGAGGGTGGTGCTGTCACGATGTGATTATCTCCTCTTACAAGAAGACGAGGAGACATAGCTCCTTCTCTCTCCATGAGCACTTACCGAGGGAAGGCCATGTGAGCACACAGACAGAATGTGGCCATCTACAAACCAGGACCTTGAACTTCCCAGCCTCCAGGACTGGAAGAAATAAGTTTCTGGTGTTTACACCTCCCAGTGTGTGGTAGTCTGTGACAGCAGCCTGAGCAGGCTGAGACAGGGATACTAATAGCAGAAGCCAGCTTTGCTCCTTTGTTCAGAGAGCTTGAGGACACCCTGCCAAACTTCCTGGAGCTCACTGACCAACTTCCAACGCTTAAATTCTTGATTTCATGTATCAGGTAAGGGAGAAATGTAAATTCACTACTTTTCCACATGAGGTGGTCATTAGTACTGTTCAGAAAACATTTCTGTTCTCCTGACACAATGCAGGATTGCATGGCACTGCCCCCTTAGAGTTAGGTGTGCACCTGAGACACTCTTTGGGCAACAAAATGTGTCTGGCCTCTTCAGGGGAAGGCTGTGAGGGCCAGTGTGTGATTGATCATGTTCCCTCCTCCTCCCTTGCCCTCTGCCATGAGAACCAGCATTAAGAAGCAGGCTACTCCATCAGCCTCAGTCCTGGGGTCAGGAAACATGATGAGACCACCTCCCCTCCTATCTGCTATGGATGTGTGCCAGGAGTACCGTGTAAGTCTCTGCTCTGACGGAGCAACCCGCTCCAGTCTGCCCTGACTGATGGTCAAGTCCTTTTATGGAGGGGCTGTAAGTGGATCAAGGCCTGAAGGCACATTTGTTTAATGGATATTTCCCACTCCATTAGCCTAAAAGATTCTCTCCTCCACCCACCAACCCTTCCTATGGCTCCATCCTTACCTTCCAGGTCTCAGCTCAAACATCACCAGGGGACTTCCTTGTCACCAAGCTCCTCCCAGTCACATCACGCCTTCATCCTTCATCCATCATATCACTTGTCAAAGGCTGATATAATCCTGGTTATTTGCTTCACCACCAGAATAAAAGCTCCCAGAAGGCAAGGACTTTTTCTTGTGTACCACTGTATCCTCAGTCCTTAGAACCGAGCCTGGCACCTCCCACTTCAATATAGCTCTTTGAATGAAACAACAAGTGGATGGGAAAGGAAGCAATAAAGAAAAACCTTCATGTATACACATGTCCTTCAGAGTCACTTCGGCTTATGATGCATCTTAGAAGTGAATGGGGTTTGGAAAGTTTGAAGCTCTTCTCCGTCCTTCAGACTCACTCTTAGTACTAACATATGTGCTAATTAGAACACCTCATGAGAATATCTCAGTAGCAGTTCATTGCCCCAGCTCTTCCCTGGGGAACTCACGCCTCCCACATCATCCTCTCTGAACCACTGCCTCGTCCTCCAGTTGCCTTATCATTTGCTTCACTTGGGCAACCATGACTCTCCACTGCTTCAGCTTACCTGTCATGTGAAGATGCCCTCAGACCAGGAGCCCCCAAGGACAGGGGCTGAAACTTTATACCTGCATTCCCCAGGGCTCCTGTAGCTCCAGTCCTACGGGAGGAGTTTAGGAGATGCTGACAGAGAGGATGAACTGTCTCCAGTTGTCTGTAATTATATCCCACATGTTAGTCTGGTCACTCGAGGAAGAAAAGAGCAAGGAGGCTGGAGGTCACTACTTTGTTTCTCCTTGTGTCTTCTTTGTGTCAAGCATGTAGCAAATATTCAATAAATATTGACTGATTTTTTCCTTTGTCAGGATCCACTGTGTTTTGTCTTTCTCCCGCTACATGGAGACAGGTGTTCACAGAAATAGCTGGTAAGCTTGCTGTAAACTCCATCATCAGGGTCTCTGGGCTTCTAGAGGAAGATTAAGTTGGGGAGGGAGGCCACTATCACAGGTGAATAAATACAGTGGCTTTATTTCCAAAATGTCTAGACCCCCACCTTACAACACTCTGTCTGTGTGAAGAGTTTTGTGTCGTGTTCAGGCGCGTGAGGTAATTTTGGAGTGGCAGTCCAGGTGCCCAAAAAACATTAGCCAGATGAGTAAAGGAATGAATGGCAAAAACTAAGATGAGCTGCAAAATTAAAAGCTTCTGTCTCAGATGTAAATAACATAAGAAAATCAATGCTACCTGGAAAGAAATCTCATTTTCTAAAACTCTTCTGTAACATCAAAACTGTTCTTTTTTTAAATGACTCTTTAAAAGCAGTCTAGTTTTATTTTGGTTGGGGGGAGCATTAGGTAATTAGGCTTATCTATCTATCTATCTATCTATCTATTATCTATCTATCTATCTATCTATCTATCTATCTATCTATCTATCTATCATCTATCTATCTATCTATTTTATGGTGGTACTAGAGATTGAACCTAGGACCTTATGCATACTAGGCATGTGCTCTACCACTGAGCTCTACCCTAAAAATTATTCTTCAAAGAAACTTTGAAACAATCTGATCCTCTCCTTTGATCTGAGATCTTTCTAGGAAGACTTTAGAGGTTTTCATAAGATGCCAGAATTGTCCTGGTCACTTCTGTTATGTTAGTACAGTCACACCCTCAATGGTGATGCATAGATGGGTGCCTGGGGTCGGTAGCCATCCTGTGTTAGAGCTTTCCTCACAGCTGAGTGCCTCCATGTTCTGCACACTGTGGACCTGGGGCCACAGGAGCATCTCTTGTCCGGTATAATCCCTGCTTTAATTGAGTTGGGAAGAGAAACCTGTAAATAAATACCAGTTGTGAAGTTTGATGTTCTATCATAAGGGAATACAAAGTAGAGTGGGCACCATGAAGGAAATGGCTAACTGCCTGTTTACAGTCAAGGAAGGCTTTGTAAAGGATGCTTAAGCCTTGAGTGATGACTAGAACAGGACAGTCAAGCTCAGGGAAACATGACTGCAAAAAAAGGGGCTTGTGGAACAGCGTGGTGCCATGGAGCCTTTCTGGGAACAGCAGGTGTTCAGCACTGAAGGGAAATGGGGTAATTCCATGTTGCCTTTAATCTGCTTTTCATCAAGTTTTTATAGTCTCTCCAGCACACAGCATCAAGCACACACATACACACAGAAATGAGCACAAAAAGCACACACACGCACAGATGTGAGCACACAAGCACACTTGTTGGCATTGATGTATAATACAATTTGTGTGCTTCTCATTGTCCACCAAAGTCTGTTCTGAAGGCTTGGACTTAACCTACAAATGTGGGCACACACAAGGCTGGCATGTATTCCTTCTGGTAACTGTGTAACCAAAGGAAATAGAGTTGGATCTTGGTCCAGAGAAATATTGGGAAAAATCTCAACAAATACAGCAGATATGTAATTCTTTGAATAATTTGGGGTTTTTTGTTGTTGTTATGTTAAATTTAACAATCTGCTCTCCTCCACATATTTGCATTGTATCAAGTAATGTAGCAACATCAGCTGCCAATCTCAGACTTTCCCAGCTACCTTGAAGACAGACAGGAGCCAACTCCATCATCCCCTTTTTGGATCTAGTGATTACAAGAACCGTCATATCACCCACTTTACCTGACCAATGATCAGGGACCATTTTGAATGACAACTTTACAGTTTTTCATATAAACTCACACCCTCAAAAGTGATTTCAATTGTCAATATAACAGTATCAATCTATACATCACCTCAGTATCAAAATGCATATTCAGAACTTCTTTTCCTCAGCTTCATTCTGGTAGGCTAGCTCCATGCTGGCAAAATCTAGACACAGTAAGTGGGGAGATGGCAGGGGGACCCCACCAGCTGGGAGCCCTCACGGTTGATGGGCCCTTTGTTTCTGCTCTGTGTTATCATTTTAGAGGTAATAATGCTTGCCTTGTTTAAATACCAGGCAATTACTTTTGTTTTCAGCAAACTTATGAGCAGAAAAGTGAATCACCATGGCCTGGAGAGAAGGCAGCAAGTCAAACATCAGGACTTAAGCCTAGTGGCAGGCCACAAACAGAGACAGTGCCACACCACCAGCGGCCTCCCAACCGCCCCCAGTCACTGGACACCTGCTGTGTTCTCCATCCCCTCTAAGATGCCCAACTGGACTGCAAGGACCTGCTAAAAATTTATATTCTAACTAAATTACAGACTTCTTCCCTTGAAAGTTAACTGAGTAGGGTTTGTTATCCAGTGACTAAACCATTATCACCTATTATTCCCTAGAAATGAGAGGCCTCTGAGGGATAGAGAGAAGGTCCAAGTGTCAGAGGGTGCCAGAATGGGCTGTAGGAAAATAAACCAAGATGGTCATAGGAGAGTAATGTCAACAGGAGTTATGGGCTGATGTGCCCGAGACATACCTTGTCCATTTCATAACTTTGCTCATTTCCAGGGATTTTATTAAAAAGCAGAAAATGGATTTCATCAATTTTTCTGAGCCTTCAGAAACTTCTTCCAGAGCAATTGGCTTGTTTGAAAAGGTGAATCACATTCTCCCAAAAGTATTTACAAATAAACTCCAGTGTATGTAGGTGTCCTTGAAATAGAAAACAAACAAACAAACAAAAAAAAAGAGCAAGGCTGGGGTAGGGGCTGGTCACAGCACCGAGAGGAGTGCTGAGCAAACTTGACACCAGCGGGACAGTTGGTTCTGGCAGAGAGAGCTGGTGGTTCTACCACAGCATCCCAGCCTGGATGCTCAAAGGGAACTGTTGGCATTTTTTTCATGCCTCACACTCACGAGTCTCACCTTCCCTCAAAGTCCAGCAGCCAACGTTTGCAGGATGGTGATTTATTTCAATGCTGCTTTTATTAATAGCTTCTCATATTTGGTCAAATCAAACCATCTTGCTGTTGCCCAGAAAGTTAAGAAACAGCACAGGCAGTGAGCTACCTCATCAGGACATTCACACACACACACACACACACACACACACACATGCACAGATTTAAAGCCAGCAGACTTTAAAATTTTTACTTTGCACTTTAAAACACCTTCTGTGTTTCACTCAGAAATGTGTTTCAGTAAGCAGGTCTATTACCCCCACCCCCACTGCTTCTTCCATGTCTCTTAAGACTCAAAGTCACCTTCTCCACAATATATTTTATAAAAATCTTTTTCACCTCTTGGTGGGAGGCAGGTGGTTTTTCATCTCTACAAGTCAATTCCCTTTCAATGTTTTGAAGATTTTTATATCTTTAATAGCATATTTTGAAGAAGAAAGGGATCTCTCAGTTTGTGGATAAGTACATTATACACACAAATACACAGCAAATATTTTGGTGTCTGGAGGACAAAGCTATATATTTGTGATTGACAGGTCTTTTCAACACAGCAAAGGGAAATCAGCTCGAGTTTTCTGTATTGAAATCCTGTCTTTGTGGATTGCTTCGCCTCCGGCTAAGCCCTTGGAGAGAAGCTCCCCAAAGTGAGACGATGCACTGGCCTATCTCCCTTACCACCCTCGCTCAGCTGACTTGTTCAGGAGACTGTGGCTGGACAGGGGACTAGAGTGTGTCCGTTAGAAGTCACTCCCCACAGCCACACAAAAGGATTTTAAAATTGAGCTGTGATCAAAGCCTCCTTTTCTTGCTCTTTGTGAGACCCACACCCAGACTGAAGCACCCCCCACCCACACATGTGTGCACCTTATTAGGTGACTGTTAGTTATCTGTGCTCATGAACAGTGGCAGCAAGGCTGAGGGAGGACCCCCTGTGGTTTCTACATGGCTTTGGAAGAAATAGAATGAACATTGTTCTGAGACAACCAAGGTATTTTCTAAGTTACTTGTTCGAGCTTGGCCTAATAAGACCCCATGTTATTAAAATGAGGTCACACAAAGCAGGGGTGACCAGCGATGGGACCTAGAGTCAGAATGGGGTGAAGAGTTTCAAGCTCAACCACAAAGCTGATATCAAGAAAAGAATTGATTTTGGGGAGTTGTGTTCTGTTTTTCTCAAGGCCATTTAAAAAAATTGTGGTAAGAGACACACAACAAAAGTACCTTTCTAGCTATTTTAAGTGTAGACTTCAGTAGTAATAAGTGCATTCACATTGTCATACTACCAATACCCAGAACTCTTCATCTTGTAAAACTGAAACTCTGTACCCATTAGCCTTTTAGCTATAAGAAACAGGAGACACTGGAGGAAATTTATAGGCTGGAAGGAATCCAAGGAAAGGTTGGGCAGTCAGCCACAGAAAGGCAGGAATGGAGCTCAGGACCAGATGGAGGCCAGGCCTCAAATGCAACCAAACTCCTGCATCCCTGCTCCCTTCTACACCTCAGCTTCACTCCCACTCTTTGCAAAGGGGAGACAGGTAAACAGCTGAGAATGAGGCTACCAGCAGCTCCACATCAAGTTCACCCACCAGAGAGACACTGGACTTCTGTGGTTCTAATGTACATTTCTAGGGAAGAGGCTTATTGAATCAAGGACCAGAGACTCATTCCTGGACCAATCAGCCGTGTCCAGGAAGGTAGGGACACTATCATTGGCCCAGCTTAGTTCAGTTGCTCTCCTCTGACCAATCAGCTCTGGCTAGAGGAGGGGCTTGTAAGATCAAGAAAGAGCTAAAGGAGTACCCAGCAGAAAGGGCCAGTGATGCTGGGCAGGTAGAACAGAGGTATTTACCAGCATGCCGTTTGCTTCCTCTTCCTCCACCAGACGTCCATGTCGCCAGTGAGGCACTGTTTTGCTACCACCCACTCACTGCGATGAGTATTTCCAGGAAGCACCCCCTTCTCTAGAGCTTCCTTTTTCACTAGCAACAAGAGATAATGACATAAACATCTGCATGGTTATCAGGCACACATATCATCTCTCTGTCTCTCTGTCTCTGTCTCTCTCTCTCTCACTTTCCAACATAAGATTATTCAAATGTGATTCTTCCCAATGGTGTTTTTATATTTTAAAAAAGAAGCAAAAGACCAAAATCTTTTAAAGACCCACAGCCCCAGATTCACCCCGATGGAGAAATCCAAGATACCTGGTCATGTGCTCTCCTGCCCTGAGCCAGCCAGCTAAGCTGACTCCCTATTTGGAATAGCCTTGGAGCTGCTGGCAAGGAGACAGAGGGAGATTTTCTCCTCATTCTTGTTCTTATCTTAATTCCTCAATTTCATGACATTTAACCAGGAGGTCTCCATCTGTGTTATTATATTGGTCAGATTATCTTGCCTTTAAAGAATTATCTCGGCATTTGGGCTGAGCAGATTTATAGGCAGGCAAACACTCCTTTTCCACAGCATATTATCTGAAGAGCAAAACTCAACTATGTCCTGAGATGTTTACACCCCAGGCTGGCCAGGGCCATAAATCCCCTGCAGCAGTGTCCTCACAGGGGTCCCCAGAGAAATTTACATGGTGTCCACATAGAGCTCTATTTAAACTAACAGCACTGTGCCAGGTCTGTCTCCATGTATTTAAAAGCTCCATATGAGTTTTCAAAGACATCTTGGGGTCTGCTGCTCAAAGTCTGAGTCTAAGGCTACTGAACACCATTCACAACTTTGAATAAAGTCAAAGAAGTGTTTTTTAAGTGCTTATGGTATATTTCTGATCATAAGACATTTCTGCCTTGAATCACAGCATTGAGAATCAAAGAGTTTTCTTTATTAATCAGGCTTACTAATAGCCAGGATAAATGGAAAGTTACTTATTGAGCACCTGCTATGTGCCCACATTGCATAAGACTGTGCTCAGAAATGCATGATCTGTGATCTCCAAACTCAGGAGACTCACAGTCCACCACAGGGGAGCTGTGTCCGTTTTCTTTTATGCTACTCAAGGAAACTTGATTTCCTTTGAATAGAAACCCTTCCTCTACTCTCAGATTGTGTGGATTCTTAGCACTACCCCTTCTTAAAGCTCATAGATGGTCACCTGACTCATGGTCAAACATTCAGACTGTTTCATTCCTCTGATTGATTCATAAAAGGGCATATGACTCCAGACTAGCTCATCAGACTAATTTCTGGGACTTTTACTAGAATTATGGGGTAAAAGCCTTTCTATTTGTTCTTTAGCTGGTAAGATGGTGGTCTAGAGCATCTGGTGGTTATAGGCATCCCCATTTTACAGATGAGGGAACCAGACCACAGAGAAGGTAAGAAAATTTTGTAAGATTATAGAGTCAGTTTGAGGAAGACCTGGGGTCCAAATTCAGACAGCCTTCTAGAATCCATGCTCTGCAAGGGTGCCTCACATACAATCCAGATGGCTCTCATTCCCTGCTAACAAGGAACTCCTTACACTCCCCATGGTTCCTTCTTCCAGGAGCAAGCCCCTTCCAGAACATTCATCCATAAGCAATGATCTCTGGCTTTGTTACATACTGTGGGTTTGTAGGGCTGGTCTCTGGTGAAGAACCCAAGGACCAAAAAGACAGGAGCAAGATAAGGCAAATAGCCCACCAGAGTCTAGAAAAGGGATCCTTAACCTGCCTTGGGCCTCTGGCCCTTTGAGAAATGTGATTCCCCAAAATAGTTTGTATACATTTGAAGGGTTGTACGTGCCAGTGTTCTGATTGCAAGTGAAAGAATCATCCTGGTTCAAAAGAGGGGAGTACTAGTTCATGCTGCTCTGTTAAGAGCAAGGGAGTGGCCAGGTTAAGGGACAACAGAAACCAAGGATAAGACTTTTGTTATTTGTTTTTTATCTTTTTTCTTGGCCTCTTTCTCTATGTTAGTTTCATTCTTTCTGATCTGTGGTAAACAACATGATTAAAATTGAGTCCCCTTTCACATTGAAAAGCCATGTCAGCTCCAGTTCAAAATTATCCCAGGGAAGAACTCCAGTTGGCCCTGGAGTGTGGACCCACCCCTGTAGCCATGGAAGCAGAGAACTGGGGTCAGCCTTTGTTATTACCTATTGATAAAGGGCAATATACTCAGAAAGAGGATGTGGGGCAGACAAAATGAAGATGACCTCAATAAAGAAACCAGTTGGACACTGGGCCTAAAGCTATGTCTAGAAAATAGAGAACTGAGGATCCTATATGAATAATTCAGAGAAACACTTACCCCAGGTCCAGTTATCTAAATCATTCAAGGGAAATTCTTTGACCAAGATTACCCAGAATGTGGCCTCCAAATTTTTCCTTCTTTGCCAAAGAACTTATAGCACAGTGAAAATTACTTTAGAAAACATAAAGAAGATATAGATTTCCTACTGGAAAACATAGTGTTCTGTGAGCTTGAAGCTTCTTGTTTCTGCATCTTAAAAGAGAATTAAGATACATTAGATCAGATTGGTCTTGTCTAGGTTGTCTGTATTCAATATTAATTGTGCAAAATCCTTAGGAAATACTCAAGTGGGCTTTTAATATTTTAAAATTTAATTTAATTTTATTATATTAGTTGCAGGTATACAATACAGTCATTCAATATTTTTATAGGTTATACTTCATTTAAAGTTATATAAAATATTGACTACATTCTCTGTGCTGTATAATGTATCCTTGTTCCTTATTTATTTTATACATAGTTTGTAACTTTTAATCCCCTGTCCCTTTCTTACTCCTTCCCACTTCTATCTCCCCAGTGGTAACCAGTAGTTTGTCCTTTATGTCTGAAAGTCTGCTTCTTTTTTGTAATATTAGTTTGTTTCTTTCATTTTTAGATTCCACATGTAAGTGATAATATATAGTATTTGGCTTTCTCTGTGTGACTCATTTCACTAAGCATAATACCCTCGAGGTCTATCCATGTTGTTGCAAATGGCAAAATTTCATTCTTTTTTATGGCTGAGTAATATTCCATTATGTATATATACTACATCTTCTTTATCCATTAATCCATCTTCATATTCCATTATGTATATATACTACATCTTCTTTATCCAAGATAGGTGATGCTGATAAACACCTATCTTGGCTATAGTAAATAGTATTGCTATGAACATTGGGGTGCATGTATCTTTTTGAATTAATGTTTTTGTTTTCTTCAGATATATACCCAGGAGTCAAAATGCTGGATCATATGGTGGTTCTATTTTTAGCTTTTTGAGAAACTTTCATACTGTTTTCCTTTGTTGGTTGTTCTCAAGAACGATGTACTAGGGTTCCCTTTCTATACTTTCTTCCCAAAATTACCTATTTTTGGTCATTTTGATGGCCATTCTGACATGTGTGAAGTGATGTCCCACTGTGGTTTTGAATTGCATTTCTCTGATGATTAGTGATGTTGAGCATCTTTTCATGTGTCTGTTGTCTACCTGTGTATCTCCTTTGGAAAAATGTCTATTCAGGTCCTCTGCCAATTTTTAGTCAGAATTTTTTTTTTGTTACTGAGTTGTATGAGCTGTTTATATATTTTGGATATTAACCTCTTATTGGTCATATCATTTGCAAATATTTTCTCCCATTCTGTAGGTTGTCTTTTCATTCTGTCAGTGGTTTCCTTTGCTGTGCAAAACCATTTAAGTTTGATTGGGTCCCCTTTGTTTATTTTTGCTTTTAGTTATTTTGCCTTAGGAGAGAGATCCATGCTATGATTTATGCCAAAGAATGTTCTACTTATATTCTTTTCTGGGAGTTTTATTATTTCAGGTCTAACATTTAGGTCTTTAACCATTTTTGAGTTTATTTTTGTATATGGTGTGAAGAAATGTTCTAATCTCATTGTTTTACATGTGACTGTCCAGTTTTCCTAGCACTGTTTTTTGAAGAGACTGACTTTACCCACACTGTATATTCTTGCCTCCTTTGCTGTAGATTGACTGTAGGTACATGGGCTTATTTCTGGGATGTTCATCCTGTTCCATTGATCTATGTGTCTGTTTTTGTGCCAGTACCATCCTGTTTTGATTACTGTGCCTTTGTACTATAGTCTGAAGTCAGGGAGCATGATACCTCCAGCTTTGTTCTTTTTTTCAAGATTATTTTGGCTATGTGGAGTCTTTTATATTTCCACATAAGTTTTATATTATTTTTTTCTAGTTCTGTGAACAATGTCACAGATATTTTGATAGGGATTGTATTTAACCTGTTGATTGACTTGGATAGTATGGACATTTTAACAATATTAATTCTTCAAATCCATGAACATAGAACATCTTTCCATTTGTTTGTGTTTTTTTCATTTTTTAAAAATCTGCGTCTTATAGTTTTCCAAGTGTATGTCTTTACCTCCTTACTCAGATTTATTTCTGTTTTTTTTTTTGATGAGATTGTAAATGGGATAGTTCCCTTAATTACTCTTTCTGATAGTTTGTTATTAGTGTTTAGAAATGCAATAGAATTCTGTGTATTAAATTAATATCCTGAAATGTTACCAAATTCATCGATGAGCTCTAGTAGTTTTTTGGTGGTGTCTTTAAGATTTTATGCATATAGTATGATGTCATCTGAACAGTGACAATTTTACTTCTTTCTTTCCTATTTGGATTCCTTATATTATTTCATTCTCTTGTATGATTGCTGTGGCTAGAACTTCCAATACTATGTTGAATAAAAGTGGCAAGAGTGGGCATCCTTGTCTTATTCCTGATGTTAGAGGAAATGCTTTCAGCTTCTCATCATTGAGTATAAAGTTAGCTGTGGGCTTATTATAAATGCCCTTTATTATTTTGAGATATGTCCTCTCTATACCCAGTTTGTGCCTATAAATGGATGTTGAGGATTTTGTGAAGAGCTTTTTCTGCATCTGTTGAGATGATCACTGATTTTTATTCTTCAGTTTGTTACTATGGAGTATCACACTGATTGCTATCCATTTCTGGGATAAATCCCACTTGACCATTATGTATGATACTTTTATTACATTGTTGAATTCAGTTTGCTAATATTTTGTTGAGAAGTTTTGCATCTATGTTCATCAGTGACATTGTCCCGTAATTTTTTTTTTTTTTGTGATATATTTTTCTGATTTTGGTAGGTGATGCTGGCCTTGTAGCATTCTGTCTGTTATTTTTCAGAATAGTTTGAAAAGTGTCAACTATTCTCTAAATGTTTGGTAGAATTCACCTGTGAAGGCATCAGGACCTTGACTTTTGTTTCTTGGGAGGTATTTTTTTTTTTTTTGTTACTAATATAATTTTATTACTGGTATTTGGTATATTCATATTTTTTATATCTTCCTGAGTCAGTCTAGGGAGGAAGAAAGTATGTTTCTAAGAATATGTCCATTTCTTCTAGGTTGTCCATTATATTGGCATATAATTGTTCATAGTAATTTCTTATGATCCTTTGTATTTCTGTGGTGTTGGTTGTAAGTTCACTTTTTTTCATTTCTGATTTTACTGATTTGGGCACTCTCTTTTTTTTTCTTGAGATTAAATAAAAGTTTATCCTTTTTTTTTTTTTTTTACATTTTCAAAGAATTAGTTCTTAATTCCGTCAATCTTTCTATTCTATATATATATTTTTTAGTCTCTACTTCAATATTTCTTCTCTGAGTTTTATAAATTGTTTTACTTCTACTAATTTGGAGTTTTGTTTGTTTTTCCTTTTCTAGTTGCTTTAGGTGTAAGGTAGTTTGCTTATTTCTGATTTTTATTGCTTTCTGAGGTATGCTTATATTACTATAAACCTCCCCCTTAGAACCGCAGGTGCTACATCCCATAGATTTTGGATTGTTCTGTTTTTGTTTTTATTTGTCTCAAAGTATTTTTTTAAATTCTTATTTGATTTTTTCAGTGATCCACTGGTTGTAGCATATTGTTTAGACTCACGTGTTTGTGTGCTTTTCTTTTTCTTGTTGATTTCTTGTCTCATTTTGTTGTTGTTGGAAAAGATGCTTGATAAAATTTCAATTTTCTTAAATTTACTAAGATTTGTTTTGTGGCCTAGCATGTGATCTATCCTGGAAAAAAATGTTCTTTGTGCACTTGAAAAGAATGTGTATTCTCCTGCTTTGGAATGAAATGTTCTATGTATATTTATTAAGTCAATCTGGTCTGATGTGTCATTAAAGGCCAGTATTTCCTTACTGATTTTCTGTCTGGGTGATATATCCATTGGTGTAAGTAATATACATGATTATTTTAATTTGCTGATCTCTTAAGCTTAAATGCATTTTAACAATCCTGCATATTTACTCCATCCCCCCATGTTTTTGACATCATATTTCATATCTTATTTCAATACTTATTATGGATATAGATGCTTTTACTACTTTGTATTTTAACCTTTCTACCAGCTTCACATGTGGATGATTTACTACCTTTACTGTATATTTGCCTTTACCAATGAGATTTTTCCTATTATAACGTTGATGTTTCTAATTGTGGCCTTAAGTTGGCTTTTAAAGTTATCCTAATCTCCAGTTTAAGTCCCTTTCAATCTGCCCTCAGCCCAGATGCCAAGCTAATTTGCCTAAAAAACTACTTTGTTTTGTTCTCCATAAATTCTTATTGCTCAAACCTACACAAGATGGAGTGTAAACCAATCGCATCTCCAATAATTCCATCTTGGGTTGCCTTCTCAATCCTGCAAAGCTTCATGCTAATTTTCACTTCTGATATCCTCATCTCCTCCTTTCAACTTATTCAAAACCTCTCTCATTCTTTAAACTTCTGTTTGATTTCCACTTTTGTAGAGAACTATCAAGTGTTACAGAATGTGCCAGTCAAAAATGTACCCTTTGTTCTTTAATTTATTGCTTCCCTTTCCCTGTTCTGCTTTGCATGCAGGGAGCTGAGCCCTGCAAATTCTGTTTCCAAGGCTCCCTTGTCAATGGCTTCTAGGTAGATTCATCCAATAGAAGGTGAGACATTGTTGAGGAGTGGCATCTCTTGTAGTGACTAGCCTCCTTCATGGTCAGCCCTGGCTTCTGCTATTACTAATCTCTGGGCTGCCTCACCAACTCTGTTTGATTAACATCTTTGTACTTTTTTAATGAGTCCTCCACAGTAAAGTCTCTTCATTTGGACACCTGGTATGGATTTATTTTTCCTGACTAGATCTTTTCTAAAACATTGTACTATCTCTTTAATCTGTCTTCTTTGATTTCACATATAGATGTTGCATATATTGATTGTTTCAATAACATTTCTCAATCTTCAAAAAAGTAGTATAGTTTGAACTATTTCAAATAGCACAAAATAATAAACAGGGAAGAGCTGATTTTTCATTCTAGATTTCTAGCCCTTTGTTTAAAATACACCATAGAGCATTATGGCATGTTAGGATGCTCCAGGCCCTCCATCACCTACAGAAACAGTGAATTAACTACAAATATGGACCATAATACCTCTGTGAGTACTCTAAAGAAAATCGATAATCTACAGCACCCAGGCCAATGTAAAACCAAGAAAAAATTCCAGAGAAAGTTGTACAAAAATTTGTGGCATTTTGCATAACCATTGTTTCCCTTTCCTATACACAGCTTAGCAAGGCACCCTCCCCTGCCCACAGTACCAGGGGTTCTTCTTTGGATCTGAAACAAAAGAAAGGACTGTGTATCCAACATTCTGACTTGTCTGGGGGTTGCCTGAGAGACTAGTTTTTGTTTTGCCTGTCTTGGGGTACTGATGAGACTGGTGCCATAGTTTGGAAGCTGCTGAAAAAATAAGCAAATATTATAGGACATTATAGCTGCAATTCTGCAGGCGGACATCAAGGGGAGCAAAAGATTAGAAAAGGCTTGAAAGGTCCTATAGCCTGTAGCCAGGGTGATTGTGAAGTTCTTTCTCTAAAGAAAGCCAGTCCATAAAGACTGGGAGAGGTGGCTGCATATCCAAATGCCCAAATCTCAAGAAAGGTCACAAGGCATACAAAGAAATAGAGAGATACAGCTCAAACAAAGGAAACAAATAAAACTCCAGAAACAGACCCTAAAGAAATGAAGATCTGTAAGCTTCCTGTCACAGAATTTAAAACGACTGTTTTAAAGATGCTCAATGAACTGAAAATTAAAACAAGTATATACCTAAATGAAATAATAAAACCAATATATAAATAAAATGAGAATATCAGCAAAGAGATAGAAACTATTAAGAAGAACCAAATAGAAATTATGGAGCTGAAAGTTACAATAACTGAATTGAAGTTTTTCTAGAGAGGTTCAACAACACACATGCTCAGCAGAAGAAAGAATCTATGAACTTGAAGATAGGTCACTGAAAATCAAAAAGAAAAAAGAAAAGTGAAGAGAGCCTAAGGGATTTATGAGATACTAGAAGGTAGAAAATATATATTCATTATGCCAGAAAGTAGATCAATGTATGCATTATGTAATCTCAGAAGAAGAGACAGAGAAAAGGGAAGAAAGCTTGTTTGAAGAAACAATGGCTGAAAACTCCTCAAGTATGTGGAAAGAATGACATACATTTTCAAGAAGCTTAAAGAACTCCAACTAGGTTGAAATAAAAAAGACCCAGTTAATGTGTTACATTCTAACCAAACTCTCAAAAGTCAACAACAAAGAGAGAATCTTTTAAAATTGGAGTATAGTTGATTTACAATATTTTGATAGATTCAAGTGTGCAATGAAGTGATTCAGATATATATACACACACACACACACACACACCAAACAAATCTGGTATATACACCAATCTGGTATATATACCAGATCATTTCCATTTTAGGTTATTACCAAATATTGAATATAGTTCTCTGTGCTGTACAGTAACTGCTTGTTGTTTATTTTATATATAATAGTGTTTATCTGTTAATCCCACACTCTAATTTATGTCTCCCCCTCTTCTTTCCCCTTTGGTAATCATAAATTCATTTTCTATGTCTGTGATTCAGTTCCTGTTTTATAAATAAATTTATTTATATTAAATTTTTTTAGATTCCATATATAAGTGATATACAATTGTCTTTCCCTGTCTGACTTACATCACTTAGTATGATAATCCCTAGGTCCATCCATGCTGCTGCAAATGGCATTATTTCATCCTTTTTTATGGCTGAGATATATATATTTTCCACATTTTATTTATTGATTCTTCTGTTGATGGACACTTAGGTTGCTACTATGTCTTGGCTATTATAAATAATGCTATGAACATTGGGTTACATGTATCTTTTCAAATTAGAGCTTTTGTCTTTTCTGGGTATATGCCCAAGAGTGGGATTGCTGGATCATATGATAATTATTTTTAGTTTCTTAAGTAACCTACACATTGTTCTCCACAGTGGCTGCTCTAAGTTACATTCTCACCAACGGAGAGTCCCCTTTTCTCAACACCCTCTCCAGCATCTATTATTTGTAGACTTTGAATGATGGATATTCTGACAGGTGTGAGTTGATACCTTATTGTTGTTTTGATTTGCATTTCTCTAATAATTAGTAATGTTGAGCATCTTTTCATTTGCCTGTTGGCCATCTATATATCTTCTTTGGATAAATGTCTATTTAGGTCTTCTCATTTTTATTGGATTATTTTTGGTTTTTGATATTGAGTTGTATGAGAAGTTTTTATATTTTGGAAATTAAGCCATTATCAGTTGCATTATTCACAAATATTTTCTCCCATCCCATGGGTTGTCTTCTTCTGTCTCTTTTAATGCTTTTGGCTCAGTCTCTAATGACTGCATATTCACAGTATGGGCTACTATATTTAACAAATTCTCTATAGGTAGATATTTGACTTGTTTCCAATATTTGCTACCTTTAACAATGCTCCTTATCTTAAACCTATTGAGGCATATTACTTTCAACTCTGTTTTGTTGATGGAGGTTAAGAAAAAACATAAATGGATGTGTTTTTAAGACATTATGAGATTTTTTATTAGCCAAGACCATAAGAGATGTGTATTATGCTTTTGAAAATCAAACTTTATCTGCTGTTGATCTACCTCTATAATTCTTGACACTTGGGAATCAATTTTACTACCATATTATAAAAACTAGAGTCAGCAAAATAAATTTTGTTTAACAGCTTTCATTAAGTTAAAATTTTAATACTAGTGATAAGTGTACAGAATGAGTCACCAGATAACTGAGAGCAAACTAAGAGTATTCAGAATAGAAGAAATCTTGCAGATGGTACAGATAGTTTTGACATTTAATCCAACAGTATAAAACTGAATGAGATCAGAGGGACTTTGAAATTACACTTCCATATGGCTGTTATAGACAGTGACCAGGAAATGTTATCAAATTTGCTGAACACTACTTATAATAAAAAATTGTTGTCATTCAAGGAAGGAAGAAAATCATTGATTGCAAAGATTGACATTCCATTAGTGTAATTCAAGTGAGATCACTGGAATATTTGTCACACTGTGGAGAACACCATCTCCAGCCTTTTCCCAATAAATTATTAATAGGGGATTGAAGATTATTTGATAAAGGCCTGAAAGAGAGCTACTCTGAGCAAAACAAATTTCAGTGGCACTCCAAGAAGCAGGTGCAGATGAATAAAACATCAAGATGGTGGCATACAATGAGGTGTATAGATGATTTTGGACATGCAGCTTGTGTGTACTGATTTGAGTGATACAGCCCATTCTAGGTGAAGAAAAATAAAACAGTCATAGACTTTAAAAAGGAGATTCCCTGCTAGGGAATCTATAAATGATATTTTTTTGAAATATGGCATTTCTCTTATAGTGATTACTGCCTTTGAGATGCAAGTCAGTTAAACAAAGGATTCAAGATAAGAATAGAAATGGTCCTGGTGAAAGTATATTCCACACTTATCTTCTGGGGTAAAATTCAATTAGACTCTCCCCTTGGATCAGAAATCACTCTAGGTCTTTATGCTGAAATCCTATCATACCTGTAGAAAGCCTATCAGGTGGGAGGAGCAATCTCAAAGATCTATTAGAAAAACACATTAAAACTCATTTACCAACCAAATTGTTCAATGTCCAGTGCCTTTGGTGGGAGGATTTCTCTAACTTACTGAAATCCATGTCATTTTCTTCTTAGTGGCTGTAAGTTGCCTCTTTCTTGCATAGTTGAATTAGCAGTAATTTATTGACAGTATTAATGTGGTTGTGATACAACTTTAAATTGTGGGCCATCACAATGCAGGTACCACCACAACACTAAGGCAGTCCCATCATCCTCTGAGGCCAAAGCTCCCAACTGTGTAGAGGACAGTTGAGATGGGTGGAATCTAAGGGGTCTTGTGGATTTTATAGTCAACACAAATAAGAGGCTGCTCACTGTATAAACATCCACATCCTCTTAAACCCTGAATGTGTGAGTAACAAGCTCATTCTTCTGTGTTCACTTTCAGCATTGAAAAAAATCTTAACATATTTTGGTCAAAAGGCCTTAGATTTAGTTTCAAAAACCCAGTTAACAAGTTCTTATCAGCAGTGTTAACATTGTCACATTTCCAAATGGAAAGAATAAAAAGTGTGAATAGTAGTTGACCACTCAGTTTCCTGTATACATTATCTCATGTGAGACTTATAAGACTATTATGGCCCCATTTCTTTTGCATCAACAACTTAAAACTTTTGTTTGAGGGTAGATTTTTAAGGACACAATGCAGTATTTTTAATCTAGTATATAATCTTTTTTATGTGTTGTTGGATTCTATTTGCCAATATTTTGGTAAGGATTTTTGCATCTATGTTCATCCACTGATGAATTGGTCTCTAATTCTCTATTTTGTTGGTGTCTTTTCCTGATTTTGGTATCAGGGTGATGGTGGCTTCATAGAATGAGTTTGGGAGTATTCCCTCCTTTTCAATCTTCTGGAAGAGTTTGAGAAGGACTCGTATAAGTCCTTCTTTGTATGTTTGGTAGAATTCCCCTGTAAAGCAGTCTGATCCTGGACTTTTATTTGTAGGGAGGTTTTTTTTAATTGCTAATTCGATTTCATTTCTAGTGATCAGTTTGTTAAAGTGGTCGGTTTTCTCTTGCTTCAGTCTTGGTAAACTATATGTTTCCAGAAACTTGTCCATCTCTTCTAGGTTATCCATTTTGGTTCCATATAATATTTTATAACATTCTCATATGATATTCTGTATTTCTGTTATTTGTTGTAATTTCTCCATTTTCCTTTCTTATTTTGCTAGTTTGTGCTCTTTTTTCTTCCTTGTGAATTTGGCCAGAAGTTGGTCAATTTTATTTACTTTTTCAAAAAAACAGCTTTCAGTTTGATTGATTTTTCCTATTTTTCAATCTCTATTTTATTTATTTCCTCCCTAATCTTTATTATTTTCTTCCTTCTGCTAACTTTAGGGTTTTTTTGCCCTTCTTTTCCTAATTCTTTTAGCTGGTGGGTTAGATTGTTTATTTGAGATTGTTCTTTTTTGAGGAAGGTCTGTATCACTGTAAACTTCCCTCTTCACACTTCCTTTGCTGCATCCCATATATCTTGTGTGGTTGTGTTCTTATTTTCATTTTTCCCAAAGTATATTTCAATTTCAACTTTGATGTCATCATCGACCCGTTGGTTTTTTTTTTTTTTAACATTTTTTACTGATTTATAATCATTTTACAATGTATCAAATTCCAGTGTACAGCACAATTTTTCAGTTACACATGAACATAGACATATTCGTTGGCACATTTTTTCTCCGTGAGCTACCATAGATCTTGTATATATTTCCCTGTGCTATACAGTATAATCTTTTTTATCTATTCTACAATTTTGAAATCCCAGTCAATCCCTTCCCTCTCTCCACCCCCGTGGCAACCACAAGTTTGTATTCTATGTCTATGAGTCTATATCTGTTTTGTATTAACGCTTTGTGTTTTTTGTTTTCTGTTCCTTTTTTTTTTTTTTTAGATTCCACATATGAGAGATCTCATATGGTAATTTTCTTTCTTTTTCTGGCTTACTTAACTTAGAATGACATTCTCCAGGAGCATCCATGTTGCTGCAAATGGCGTTATGTTGTCGGTTTTTATGGCTGAGTAGTATTCCATTGTATAAATATACCACATCTTCTTTATCCAGTCATCCATTGATGGACATTTAGGCTGTTTTCATGTCTTGGTTATTGTAAATATTGCTGCTATGAACATTGAGGTGCAGGTGTCATCCTGAAGTAGGGTTCCTTCTGTGTATATGCCCAGGAGCAGGATTCCTAGGTCATATGTTAAGTCTATTCCTAGTCTTTTGAGGAATCTCCATACTGTTTTCCACAGTAGCTGCACCAAACTGCATTCCCACCAGCAGTGTATGAGGGTTCCCCTTTCTCCACAGCCTCTCCAGCATTTGTCATTTGTGGATTTTTGAATGATGGCCATTCTGACTCATGTGAGGTGATATCTCATTGTAGTTTTGATTTACATTTCTCTGATAATTAGTGATATAGAGCATTTTTTCATCTGCCTATTGATCATATGTATTTATTCCTTGGAGAATTGCTTGTTTAGGTCTTTTGCCCATTTTTGGATTGTGTTGTTTGGCTGTTTCTTATTAAGTCAAATGAGCTGCTTATATATTCTGGAGACCAAGCCTTTGTCAGTTTCATTTGCAAAATTTTTCTCCCATTCTGTAGGTTGTCTTTTTGTTTTCCTTATGGTTTCCTTTGCTGTGCAGAATCTTGTAAGTTTAATTAAGTCCCATTTGTTTATTCTTGCTTTTATTCCTATTGCTTGCATAGACTGTTCTAGGAGAACATTTTTGAGATGTATATGAGATAAAGTTTTGCCTATATTTTCTTCTAGGAGGTTTATTGTATCTTGTCTAATGTTTAAGTATTTGATCCATTTTGAGTTCATTTTTGTGTATGGTGTAAGATTGTGTTCTAGCTTCATTGTTTTAAATGCTGGTGTCCAGTTTTCCCAACACCATTTGCTGAAGAGACTGTTTTTATTTCATTGCTTATTCTTGCCTCCTTTGTCAAAGATTAGTTGACAAAAAGATTGTGGGTTCATTTCTGTGCTCTCTATTCCATTCCATTGGACTATATGTCCGTTTTTGTACTAATATCATGCTGTCTTGATGACTGTAGCTGTATAGTATTGTCTGAAGTCTGGAAGAGTTATTCCTCAAGCCTCTTTTTATTTTTCTTCAGTAATGCTTTGGCAATTCTAGGTCTTTGATGGTTCCATATAAATTTTATTATGATTTGTTCTAGTTCTGTGAAATATGTCCTGGGTAATTTGATAGGGATTGCATTAAATCTGTAGATTTCCTTGGGCAGTGTGACCATTGTAACAAAATTGATTCTTCCAATCCAAGAGCATGGGGTATCTTTCCATTTTTTAAAGTCTTCTTTAATTTCCTTCATCAATGGTTTATAGTTTTCTGTGTATAATTCTTTCACCTCCTTGGTTAGATTTATTCCTAGGTATTTTATTACTTTGGGTGCTATTTTAAAGGGGATTGTTTCTTTACTTTTTTTTTCTGTTGATTCATTGTTAGTGTAAAGAAGTGCAACTGATTTTTGTATGTTAATCCTGTAACTTGCTACCTTGCTGAATTCTTCAATCAGCTCTAGTAGTTTTTATGTGGACCTTTTAGGGTTTTCTATATATAGTAACATGTCCTTGGCATATAGTGACACTTTTACCTCTTCTTTTCCAATTTGGATCCCTTTTATTTCTCTCTCTTGCCTGATTGCTGTGGCTAGAACTTCCAGGACTATGTTGAATAGAAGTGGTGACAATGGGAATTCTTGCCTAGCCCCAGATTTTAGTGGGAAGCTTTTGAGTTTTTCACCATTGAGTACTATGCTGGCTGTGTTTGTCATATATAACTTTTATTATGTTAAGTTATGTTCCCTCTAACACACTTTGGCAAGAGTTTTTTATCATAAATGGGTGTTGAATTTTTTCAAATGCTTTTTCTGCATCTATTGAGCTGATCATGTGGTTTTTGTCCTTTCTCTTGTTGATGTGATATATTACACTGCTTGATTTGCATATGTTGAACCAGCCTTGTGTCCCTGGGATGAACCCCACTTGGTCATGATGTATAATATTTTTTATGTGTTGTTGGATTCTATTTGCTAATATTTGGGTGAGGATTTTGGTGTCTATGTTCATCAGTGATATTGGCCTATAATTCTCTTTTTTTGTAGTGTCTTTGCCTGGTTTTGGTATCAGGGTGATGGTGGCTTCATAGAATGAGTTTGGAAGTATTCCCTCCTTTTCAATCATCTGGAAGAGTTTGAGAAAGACTGGTATGAGTTCTGCTTTGTATGTTTGGTAGAATTCCCCTGTGAAGCCATCCGGTCCTGGACTTTTATTTGTCGGGAGGTTTTTAATTGCTATTTCTATTTCCTTTCTAGTGATCGGATTTTTCAGGTGTTCAGATTCTTCTTGATTCAGTCTTGGTGGACAGTATGTTTCCAGAAACTTGTCCATCTCCTCTAAGTTATCCAGTTTGGTTCCATATACTTTTTCATAGTATTCTCATATGATATTCTGTATTTCTATTTTGTTTGTTGTAATTTCTCCATTTTCCTTTCTTATTTTGCTAATTTGTGCTCTCTCTTTTTTCTTCTTTGTGAGTTAGGCCAGAGGTTTTTAGATTTTACTTACTTTTTCAAACAACCAGCTTTTGGTTTGGTTGATTTTTTTGTATGGTATTGTTAATCCCTATTGTATTTAATTCCTTTCTGATCTTTATTATTTCCTTCCTTCTGCTGCTTTATGGGGATTTTTGTTCTTCTTTTTCTAATTCATTCATGTCGTGGGTTAAATTGTTTATTTGAGATTGTTCTTCTTTTCTGAGGAAGGCCAGTATTGCTATAAACTTCCCTCTTAGCATTGCCTTTGCTGTGTCCCATAGGTTTTGAGTGGTTTTGCATTCATTATCATTTGTCTCAAGGTATTTTTAATTTCAGCTTTGATTTCCTCATTGACCCATTGTTTTTTCAATAACATATTGTTTAATCTCCATGCTTTCCTTTTTTTCTCCTTTGTTTCTCTGTTGTTGATTTCCAGTTTCATGGCATTGTGGTCAGTAAAGATGCTTGAGATAATTTCTATCTTCTTAAAATTGTTGAGGTTTCTTTTGTGCCCAAGTACATGATCGATCCTGGAAAATGTTCCATGTGCACTTGAAAAGAATGTATATCCTATTTTTGGGGGGATGTAATGCTCTGAAAATATCCACCAAATCTAGTTTTTCTATTGTAGTATTTAATTTCTCTGTTGCCTTGTTTATTTTCTGTCTGGAAGATCTGTCTAGTGATGTTAATGCAGTATTAAAATCTCCAACTATGATTGTATTCCCATCAATATCCCCCTTTATCTCTGTTAGTAATTCTTGTATGTACTTAAGTGCTCCTCTATTGGGTGCATATATATTAATGAGTGTAATATCCTCATCTTGTATCACTCCTTTAATCATTATAAAATGTCCTTCTTTATCTTTCTTTATGGCCTTTGTTTTAAAGTCTATTTTGTCTGAAATCAGTACTGCAACACCTGCTTTTTGGCTTTTCCATTTGCATGGAATATCTTTTTCCATCCTTTCACTCTCAATCTATATGTGTCCTTCTCCCTAAAGTGGGTCTCTTTTATGCAGCATATTGAAGGTTCTTGCCGTATTATCCAGTCTGCCACTCTGTGTCTTGTGACTGGAGCATTTAGTCCATTAACATTTACAGTAATTAATGATAGATGTGTGTTTATTGCCATTTTGAACTTATCTTTGCAGTTGAATTGGTATATCCTCCTTGTGCCTTTCTTCTTCCTTTTGTGGTTTGGTAATTTTCCTTTGCATTATCATGGATTTTATTTAATTTTTGTGACTCCCTTGTAAGTTTTTGGCTTGTGGTTACCCTTTTTTCTAAATCTATTAGCCCATTACTATAAGTGTTTTTTATTAAACTGATAGTAACGTGATCTCAAAACCATCCTACTTTTAAAAAAATTTAAAAAAGTATGAAAAAAATATTTTATATTTCCCTGCTTCTCTCTCCCACTCTCAGTGATTTGTATGTCTTCCTTTATAATTTCGTGTTTACTTTATTTGTAATTCATGAGTTATCACCTTTGCAGTTGTGAGTTTCTCATTTCTGTAGCTTCCTGCTGCTTTTCTATTTAGAATAGAGCTTTCAATTCAATTTCTTTTAGCATGGGTTTAGTGTTGCTAAACTCCTGCAGCTTTTTTTTTTGTCTGTGAAACTCTTTATTTCTCCTTCTATAGTAAAGGATAGCTTTGCTGGGTAAAATATCCTAGGCTTCATCTTTTTTTCATTTAGGGCTTTGAGTATATCTTACCACTCCCTTCTGGCCTGTAGTGTTTGTGCAGAGAAATCAGCTGAGAGCCTTATGGGGGTTCCCTTGTAACTTACTCTTTGCTTTTCTCTTGCTGCCTTTGGAATCATTTCTTTATCCTTGACTCTGGCCATCTTGATTATGATATATCTTGATGTGGGTCTATTTGGGTTCTTCCTGTTTGGGACCCTCTGAGCTTCCTGTACTTGGATATCTGATTCCTTCTTTATGTTTGGGAAGTTTTCAGTCATGATTTCTTCAGAAACCTTTTCAATCCCCTTTGATCTTTCTTCTCCTTCTGGGACCCCTATTATGCGAAGATTAGGACACTTTATATTATCCCATAGGTCCCTTATGCTATTTTCATTATTTTTTATTCGTTTATCTTGTAGTTTTTCTGAATGGGTGCTTTCCATTGTCCTGTCTTCTAGATCACTAATTCTTTCCTCTGTATTATCTAGTCGGCTTTGCACAGTTTTAGATCATTCCTCATCTGTGTCAATGAGTTTTCCCATTCTATTTAGCTCTTCTTTATAGCTTCAATTTCATTTTTGACATATTTTATATCTCTAAACACTATCTCTTTTAATTCCTTCAGCAATTTGGTCACTCCTTTTTTGAAATCTTGATCTAGTAGGCTATCGATATCTATTTCATTGATCTTTCTTTCAGGGGATTTCTCTTGTTCTTTTAATTGGGAAATGTTTCTCTGCTTCTTCATGTTGCTCATACCTCTCTGGCACTGTGGTTTATGGAGTATCAGTTGTCTATTATGGTCCTTAAGTAGTTTATCTATCTAAAGCCTATTTAGGAATAGAACTTAGAAAAAAAATAAGAGAGAGAGAGAAAGGATTTTAAAAGAAGGTTGAAAGAAGGTTTGAAAACAGTGAATAATGAACAATAGAAAAGCGAGTTGCAGCAGAGTATTAATCGGGTTGGGAAGTGCTTTTAAAACCTTTAAAAAAGGGGGGGAAGATGAATAGATGTATTTGAAACCTGTGTCTAATCAATAACAGGGCATCAAAGTCCAAGAGAAATAGAAAAGAATTAAGAAGTAAAAATTAAGAGGGTAATAGAAAATAGAACAGGTAAAAACAGATTAAAAAAAAAAAGAGAATGTTGTTGGTGTTCTCCTGGAGTCTGTGTGCTTTTAATGTGAAGTCTTTCTGTATTTGTCCTGCTTTGGAAGCTCAGCTTGCTGTTTTCGGAGACCCTCTGTTGGCGCCCTCTTCTGTGCTGCTCCCAGTATCTGTCGGCAAGCAGATTGCACCTCCTCCTAACACTGGGTCAGGTGCAGCTCTCCTCTGCTGTGGGTGGGCGGGTCACTGCCTCTCCCGATGCTGCAGTCAGATGTTGCAGACTGGCAAGGTAGGAGGGCGGGTTGTGCCCCCTCCCAGCACCTCGGTTAGGGGCTGTGTTCCTGCCTGAAAGGCAGGGGGCCACTCTCTCTCCCCCTGCACTGGTAGCTCAGCTGCTCTGAGTGGGTGCATGCTCCGCCCTGGTCAGCGCTCCACAGGTGGGCTCGGGGAAGACCAAGTGATAGCCTTGTCCCTGCTCTGGGCCAAAGCTCAGCTCCTTGCTTGTCTTTGTGGAGCAAGTTCTCTGAGGGACCAGGATGGAAGGATCCTATCTGCCTCGGACTGTAGGCAAATCTTATTCTGGCCTTTGAGGCTGCTAAGCCCTTTGGTGCGGTTTCAGGTTTTGCCCCCACCCCCACCTGGATGCTAAGCACCTGAGGATATGACAGCTGTTCCTGAGCCCCGCCTCTCTTCCCCCAAAAACTTTCCACAGGTTTTCAGAGATGGGGGTATGCACCCTTCCTACCAGTGCACATCAACCTTGCTGTTTTATGGAGGGCCCAGATTGTTCTGTCCTGTACACCCACAGCCATTGCACGCAGCCCCTTGTAGTCCCCTGGGGCTGCCTCAGTGCAGCCACCCCCATCCTCTGCCTGGCTTGGGCAGCCTGGCCCTGCCCTATGCTGCCGACCCGTGTCTCAGGCTGGGTGTCGGGGGGACCCTCTGTGCCTGTTTAACTTAGTTCTGTCAGTCAAGGGCTGCTCTGTATAGATCTGAGCCTCAGAGTCTCGCCCTCTGTCCCGCTGGCCTCTCAGTTGGAGAGAGGAGACCCAGCGAATAAGCACCTGTCTTCCTTGGCTGCCCCCTCCCCGCAGGACCTGTCCCACTCTGCTATGCCTTTTTTTCTTCCTTTTTTCCTTTTCTCCTACCAGATTTTTGGCGTATTTATCTTTTGAAGAGACGATGTTCTGTTGGAGTTCTGCAGGTGCTCTGGTTGGCTGAGTGGGTTGTGGATATGGGTCTTGGTCCATTTGTGGGAGAGGGTGAGCTGCGAGTGTCCTTCTACTCTGCCATCTTCTCCCTAAATTCTACAACTCAGTTTTTAAGGCAAACATCCTTTCATTTGAAACTGGCTCTAAGAAACTTGCTGACAAAAGGAGGTCAGAGTTTCTGGAGAACCCCTTCAACTGTGTCATAGCTGAATGACCACATCTACACATGTTCCATTTGGAGGACCAAATGTGTGTGGAAGACTTTCTTCATCTACCTTGTAGTTACATATAGTTTCTCTGCTTGGGAGTAAAGCCTATCTATATATAAGGGAAGGTATTGGCCCAAAATCTGTTTTCTAAGGCAAATTGCCTTTCACTTGAGACTGGCTTTGGAAACATGTTGAGAAACAGGGGTAAGTGTTTTTGGAGATTACCTCCAACTTTAGCATAGCTGAATGAATGCTTCTAAACATAATCCATTCTGTTATCCGAATCTGTGTGGAAGGCTTCATTCATCTACCTTGTTGGGAACAGAGTTTCTGTGTTTGGGAGAGAAGCTTACCTAAATATAAGGGAAGACATTTGCCCAAACTCAGTTTCATAAGGCAAACCACCTTTAAGTTGAAGTTGACCATAGGAAACATGCTGAGAAATATGGGTAAGAGTTTCTGGGGATTCCCTTTGACTTTAGACTAGCTGAATGACTGCTTCTACACATGTTCCATTCTGGTAGAAAAATATTGGTGGAAGGTGCCCTTCATCTACCTTGTTGATAACACAAAATTTCTGTGTTTGGGAGACAAGCCTACCTATATATGAGGGAAGGTATTCACCCCAATTCAATTTCCTAAAGCAAACTGCCTTTTACTTCAACTTGCACTAAGAAACAGGCTGAGAAATGGGGATAAGAGTTTCTGTAGATTCCCTTCAACATTTGCCTAGCTGAATGACTTCTACACATGTTCTATTCTGAGTTCCAAATGTGTGTGGGAGACATACTTCATCTACATTTTTGGGAAGAGAGATTTCCTGTGTTTGTGAGAAATCTTTCCTATATATAATGGAATGGACTCACGCAAACTCAGTTTTCTAAGGTAAACTACCTTTCCCTTGAAACTGTCTCTAGGAAACATGCTTAGAGTTTGGGGTAAGTGTTTCAAGATATTCCTTTCAACATAGTCTAGCTGAATGTCAGTTTCTACACATCTTCCATTCTGGGATCTGAATGTGTGTGGAAGGCATCCTTTATCTACATTATTGGTAACACAGAGTTTCTGTGTTTGGGAGACAAGCTTCCTAAATAAGGGAAGGCATTCTCCCAAACTCAGTTTTCTAAGACAAACTGTCTTTCACTTGAAACCGACCCTAGGAAACATGCTGAGAGAAGGAGATAAGAGTTTCTGGAGATTCTCTTCAACTTTAGCTTAGCTGAATGACCACATCTACACATGTTCCATTCTGGGGTCCAATTGTTTGTGGAAGTCGTCCTTCATTTACCTTGTTGGGAACACAGAGTTTCTGTGATTTTGAAACAATATTACCTATATATAAGGGATAGCATTTGCCGAAACACAGTTTCCTAAGGCATAACACTTTTCACTTGGAATCAACTCTAGGAACAATGCTGAGAAATGTGGGTAAGATTTTCTGGAGGCTTCCTTCAAATTTAGCTGTATCACCACTTAAACACATGTTCCATTCTGGGAGAAAAATGTTGGTGGAAGGTGTCCTTCATCTACCTTGTTGGAAAAAATAGAGTTTCTGTGTTTGGCAAAAAATGCCTACCTATATATAAGGTATAACATTCAACCAAACACAGTTTTCCAAGGCAAACTTCCTTTCACTTGAAAATGGGTGTAGGAAACATGCTGAGAATTGAGAATAAGTGTTTCTGGAGATTCCCTTTTTTATTCCCTAGCTGAATGGCCTCTTCTACACATGCTCCATTCTAGGATCCAAATATATGAGGAAGGCCTTCTTCAACTGCTTTGTTTGGAACAAAGAATTTCTGAGTTTTGGAGTCAAGCCAATTTATATATAAAGGAAGGATTATTCCCAAAATTAGTTTCCTAATGCAAACTGCCTTTCACTTGAAACTAGCTCTAAGAAAAATACTCAGTAATGGGTGTAAGTGATTCTGGAGATCCCTTCAAATTTAGACTAGCTGAATGACAGCTTCTACAAATACTCCATTCTAGGAATCAAATGTGTATGGAAAGTGTCCTTCATCTACCTAGTTGGAAACACTGAGTTTCTGTGATTCGTAGAAAAGCTTCCATATATATAAGTGAAGGCATTCGCCCAAACTCAGTTTTCTAAGGCCAACAACTTTTCATGTGAAACTGGCTCTAGGAAACATGCTGCAAAATGGGAATAAGTGTTCCTGGAGATTCCCTTTTTTCTAGTTGAATGACCGCTTCTACACATGTTCCATTCTGTGATCCTAATGTGTGTGGAAGTCCTCCTTCATCTAACTTGTTGGGAACACAGAATTTCTGTGATTTTGAGACAAGCTGAAATATATATAAGGGATGGAAACAGCCCTAATCGGTTTTATAAGACAAGCTTCCATTCACTAGAAATCGGCTCTAGAAAATTTCTGAGAAATGAGGGCAATTTTTTTTTCTGGAGATTCCCTTCAATATTAGCATGGTTTGATGACTGCTTCTATACATGTTCAATTCTGGGATCTGAATGTGTGTGGAGGTGGTCCTTCATCTACATTGTTGGAAACTCTGGGTTTCTGTTTTAGGGAGACAATCCTACATATATACATGGGAAGGCATTGGCCATAACTCAGATTTCCAAAACAAACTGCCTTTTGCTTGAAAGTGACTCTATAAAACTTCCTGAGAAATGGGAGTAAATTTTTCTGGAGATTGCCTTCTTCATTTGCCTAGCTGAATGACTGCTTCTACAAATGATCTATTCTGGGATCTGAATGTATGTGGAAGTCGACATTCAGTTACCTTGATGGAAACAGAGTATCTGTTTTGGGGAGAGAAGCCTACCTACATATAAGGGAAGGCATTACCCCAAACTCAATTTTCAAAGGCAAACTGATTTCACTTCAAACCGGCCTTAATAAATATGCTGTGAAATTGGCATGTGTTTCTGGAGTATTCCTTCAACTATAGCCTAGCTGAATGACCGCTTCTCCACATGTTCCTTTCTAGGATCCAGATGTGTGTGGAAGGCACCCTCGTCTACCTTGTTGGGAATGTGAAGTTTCTGTTTGGGAGACAAGCCTATCTGTATATAAGGGAACACATTCGTCCAAACTCTCTTTTTTTTTTTTTTTTTTTTTTTTAAGGCAAACTGGCTTTCACTTGAAACTGGCTCTAGGAAACTTGTTGGGAAATGGGAATAAGTGTTTCTGTAGATTGCCTTCAACTTTAGCCTAGCTGAGTGGCTGCTTCTACACATGATCCATTCTAGGATCTGATTGTGTTTGTAAATTTCTTTCATCTACCTTGTTGGGAACTCAGTGTTTCTGTGTTTGGGAGACAAGCCTATCTATATATAAGGGAATGCATTTCCCCAAACTCAGTTTTCCAAGGCAAAATGCATTTCACTTGAAATTGGTTCCTGGAAACTTGCTGAAAATTAGGTGTAAAAGTTTCTGGAAATTCCCTTCAACTTTAGCCTAATTGAATGGCTGCTTTTACACATGTACTATTCAGGGATAAGAATATGTGTGGAAGATATCTTTTAAGTACCTTGTTTGGAACACAAATTTTCTGTGATTGTGAGACAAGCCAAACATATATAATCAAAGGAAATCACTCTAATCAGTTTTCTAAGGCAATATGATTTTTCTTTGAACTGGCTTTAGCAAATTGCGGGGAATAGAGGGTAATTGTTTTTGGAGTTTTCCTTCTGCTTTTGCCTAGCTAAAATACCACATCTACAAATGTCCCATTCTCATATCTGAATGTGTGTGGAAGACACCCTCATCTACCTTGTTAGGAACATAGGGTTTCTGTGCCTGGGAGACAAGCCTACCTAAAAATAAGGGATGTTATTCACCTAAAATCAGTTTTCTAAGGAAAACTGCCTTTCCCTTGAAATCAGCTCTAGCAAACATGCTGAGAAATGGACATAAATATTCCTAGAGATTCCCTTCAACTTTAACCTAGCTGAATGGCCGCTTCTACACATATACCATTCTGGAACCTGAATCTATGTGGAAAGCTTCTTTCATTAACCTTGTAGGGAATACAGAGTTTCTGTGTTTGGGAGACAATCCTACTTATATACAAGGGAAGACATTTGATCAATCTCAGTTTTCAAAAGCATACTGCCTTTCAATTGATTCTGGTCCTAGGAAAGATGCTGTGATATGGGGATTATTGTTCTTGGAAATTCTCTTCTAATTTAGCCTAGGTGAATGACTGCTTCTACACATGCTCCATTCTGGGATCCGAATGTGTGTGGAATGTGTAATTCAGCTACTTTGCTGTTACCAGAGAGTTTCTGTGTTTAGGAGACAAGCCTGCCTATAAAGATAATGGGAGGCATTTGCCCAAACTCGATTTTTCATCCCAAACTGACTTTACATGGAAACTGGCTCATGGAAACATGCTGAGAAATCAGGGTGAGTGTTTCTAGAGATTCCCTTCCCTTTAGCTTAGCTGAATGAATGCTTCCACACACGTTCCTGTCTGGGATCCAAATGTGTGTGGAAGGTTTCCTCACCTACCTTGGGAATACAGAGCTCCTGTGTTTTGGAAACAAGCCTAATTATACATAAGGGAAGACATTCACACAAACTCTATTTGCTGAGGAAAACTGTCTTTCACTTGAAATCAACTCTAGGAAAATTGCTGAGACATGGGGGTATATATTTAGTAGATTCCCTTCAAATTTAACTTAACTAAATGACTTCTTCTACCTATGTTCAATTCTGATATCTGTATATCTGAGGAAGACAACTGTAATTTACCATATTGGGAACCCAGATTTTTTTGTTTAGGAGAAAATCCAACCTATATATAAGTAATCACCCAAACTCAGTTTTCTAAAGCAAACTGCATTTCACTTGAAACCAGCTCTAGCAAAGTGCTGAGAAAAGGGGCTTAGTGTTTCTGGAGATTCCCTTTTCCTTTTGCCTATCTGAATGTCTGCATATAAACATGTTCCATTCTGGGCTCTTGGTGTGTTTGGTAGGCATCCTTCATCTACTTAATGTAAACAGTTTCTGTGTTTGTGAAACAGGCCTACCTATATCTAAGGGAAAGCATTCATTCAAACTCAGGTTTCAATGCAAATTGCATTTCACTTGAAACAGTCTCTACCAAACTTGCTGATATGTGATGGTTAGTGTTTCTGGAGAGTCCCTTCATCTTGAGCCTTGCTGAATGACCACTTCTACACATATTCCATTCTTGGATCCAATGTGTGTGGAAAGCATTGTTTATCAACCTTGTTGAGAACACAGACTTTCTGTGTTTGGGAGATAAGCCTGCCTATATATAAGGGAAGGCATTAGTCCAATCTCAGTTTTCTAAGCAAAACTGTCTTTCCGTTGAAACCAGCCCTTGGAAAAATGCTGAGACATATGGGTAAGTGTTCCTGGAGATTCCCTTAAACATTAGCCTAGCTGAATGACTGCTTCTACACAAATTCCATTCTGAGATCTGAATATGTGCTGAAGGCGTCCCTCATCTTCTTGTTGGGAACACAGATTTTCTGTTTTTGTAAGAAAAGCCTACATACACACAAACATATATACACACATATACATATGGGAACACATTCACCCTAAGTTTTCTAAGGAAAAATGCCTTTCACTTGAAACTGGCACTAAGAAGCATGCTGAGAAATTGGCGAAATTGTTTCTAGAGTTTCCCATCAACTTTAGACTAGCTGAATGACTGCTTCTACAAATTTTGGGATCTGAATGAGTTTGGAAAGCCTCCTTCATCTAACTTGTTTGGAATACAGTGTTTCTGTGTTTGGGAGATAAGCCTAGCTATATAAAATGGAAGGCATTAGCACAAAGTCAATTTTCTAAGCCACACTGCCTTTCACTTCAAACCAATTTGAAGAAACTTTCTGAGAAAATGGGATAAGTGTTCCTGGAGATTCCCTCAAAATTCGCCTAAGTGAATGACCACTTCTACACATGTCCCATTCTCAGATCCAAATGTGTGTGGAAGGCGTCCCTCATCTACCTTTTTGGGAACACAAAGTTTCTGTTTGCCAAACAAACATACCTATATAAAATGGAAGGCATTCTCCTAAATTCAGGTTTCAAAGGAAATTGCTTTTCTTTGAAACAGGCACTAGCAAACATGCTGATATGTGGTGGTTAAAGTTTCTGGAGATTCCCTTCTTCTTTTCCCTAGCTGAATGACTGATTTTACACATGTTCAAATCTCGGATCTGAAAATATGTTCAAGGCGTCCTTCATCTACTTGTTGGTAACACAAAGTTTCTGTCTTTGGGAAAAAAATCCTACTTATATATAAGGGAAGGCATTCGCCCAATCTCAGCTTTCTAAGGCAAATTACATTTAAGTTGAAACTGGCACTAGGAAAGATGCTGAGCCATGTTGGTAAGGGTTTCTGGAGATTCCCTTATTCTTTAGCCTTGTTAAATGACCACTTCTACACATGTTCCATTCTGGGATCCAAATATATGTGGAAGGCTTCCTTCTTTTACCTTGCAGGGAACACATAATTTCTGTGTTTGTGAGACAAGCCTACCTATATATAAGGGAATGCATTTGCCCAAATTCAGTTTTCTAAGGCAAATTGCCTTTCACTTCAAACCAGTTCCAGGAAACATGCTGAGTAATGGGAGTAAGTGTTTCTGGAGATTCCCTTCTTCCTTTTCCTAGCTGAATGACTGCTGCCACACGTGTTCTATTCTGGATCCAAATGTGTGTGGAAGGCATCCTTTAAATACCTTGTAGGCAGCACAGAGTTTCTGTATTTGGGAGACAAGTCTAACTAAATATAAGGAAATACAATCTCCCAAACTCAGTTCTCTAAGGCAAACTGCTTTTCAATTGAAACCAGCTTTTAGAAACCTCATGTGTCATTGGGTTAAGTGTTTTGGCAGAAGCCCATCAACTTTAGCCTAGCTGAATGAAAGCTTCTACACATGTTCCATTCTGGGATCAATATGTGTGTGGAAGGTGTCCTTTATCTACCTTGTTGGGAGCACACAGTTTGTTTGTTAGACAAGCCTACCTATATATAAATGAATGCATTTGCCCAAATTCAGTTTTCTAAATCAAAATACTTTTCTCTTGAAACTGAATCAAGAAAACTGATGAGAAATGGGGATAATTGTTTCTGGAAATTCTGTTCAAATTTAGTCTAGTTGAAAGTCAGCCTCTACACATATTCCATTCTGGGATCCAAATGGGTGTGGTAGGCTTCTTTAGTCTACCTTGTAGGGAAAACAGAGATTCTGTGTTTGGGAGAAAACCCTACCTATACATAAGGGAAGGCATTTGCCCAAATTAAGTTTTCTAAGGCAAACTGCCTTTCACTTGAAACAGGCTCTAGGCAACATGCTGAGAAATGGTAGTAAGTGTTTCTGGAGATTCCCTTCAACTTTAGCCTTGCTGAATGAGTTCTTCTACACTTGTTCCATTCTGGGATCTGAATGTGTTTGGTAAGCGTCCTTCATCTACATATTGGAAACACAGAGTTTCTGAAACATGCTTACATATATATATATATGAAAGCATTTGCCTGAACTTAGTTTTCTAAGGCAAAAGCCTTTTCACTTGAAACAGGCTCTAGCAAATTGCTGAGAAATGGGGGTAAGTTTTTCTGGAGATTCTCTTCAAATTTAGCCTGGCTGAAAGAAGGCTTCTGCACATAATCCATTCTGGGATCAGAATGATTGTGGGTGGTTTCCTCTTTCAACCTTGTAGGGAACAAAGAGTTTCTGTATTTGGGAGACAAGCCTACCATTATATAAAGGAAAGCATTCACCCAAACACAGTTTTCTAAGGCAAATTGCCCTTCACTTGGAATTGGCTCTAGGAAACATGCTGAGACATGGGGGTAAGTGTTTCTGTAGATTCCCTTCAAATTTAGCCTAGCTGGATGACCTCTTCTCTATATGTTCAATTTGAGATCCATATGTCTGTGGAAGGCATCTGTAATTTACCTTGTTGGGAAAGCCGAGTTTCTGCATTTGTGAGACAATCCTACGTATATATAAAGGAAGGCATTTGCCCAAACCCAGTTTATTAAGGCAAAGTGCTTTCACATGAATCTGACTCTATAAAACTTTCTGAGAAATGAGAGTAAGTGTTCATGGAAATTCTCTTGTTCTTTCCCCTAGCTAAATGACCACTTCTACACATGTTCCATTCTAGGATCCAAATATGCATGGAAGGCATCATTCTTTTAACTTGTAGGGAACACATGATTTCTGTGTTTGTGAGACAAGCCTGTATATATATATATATATACATATATATATACACACACACACATACACATACATATATGCATACATATATATATATGCATACACCCAAACTCAGTTTCCTGAAGCATACAGCCTTTCACTCGAATTTGGCTCTAGCAAACAACCTGCGAAATGGGGTTTAGCACTTCAGGAGATTTCCTTTTACTTTTGCCTATCTGAATGTCCACATCTACTTATGTTCCATTCTGGGATCTGAATGTGTGTGGAAGGCGTCCTTCACCTGTGTTGTTGTTTACACTCAGTTTCTGTGTTTAGGAGACAAGCCTACCTATATATAAGGTAAGGCATGGTCTCAAATTATGTTTTCTAAAGCAAACTGCCCTTAAGTTGAAACCTGGTCTAGCAAATATTCTGAAATGTGGGGAAAAGTGTTTCTGGAGATTACATTCAACTTGAGCCTACCTGAATGACTGCTTCTGCAAATGTTTCATTCTGGGATCCGAATGTGTGTGGAAGGCTTTCTTCAACTACCTTGTTTGGAACACAGAGTTACTGTGTTCGGGAGACAATCCTACTCATATATATAAGTGCTGTTATTCCCTCCAACTTGGTTTTATCAGGAAAAATACCTTTACCTTGAAACCAGCTCAAGGAAACCTGCTGAGAATTCAGAGTAAGTGTTTCTAGATTTACAATTGCACTTTTGAACAGATGAATGAATGCTTCAACACATGTTCCATTCTAGGAACAGAATGTGCATGGAAGGCGTCCTTCACATACATTGTCATATACACAGACATTCTGTATTTGGGAGAAAGGTCTACCTATATACAATGGGGGAGACATTTGCTCCAACTCGGTTTTACAGCACAAACTGCTTTTACCTTGAAACCAGCTCTAGGAAACATGGTGAGATGTTGGAGTATGTATTTATAGATTTACTCTTGTACTTTAGGCTAGCTGAAATAACTTTTCTCCAAATGTTCCATTCTGTTATCCAAATATGTGTGGAAGGCATCCTTCACCTACCATTTTGGGAATCCATACTTTCTTTGTATAGGAGACAAAACTACAATATATATAAGGGGAGGCATTCACTCCAACTCGGTTTAACAGCACATAGTGCATTTTATGTGAAAACGCCTCTATTAAGCATGCTGAGATATCAGGGTAAATTTTTTATTTATCCTTGCTTTTTAGCCTATCTGAATGAACACTTCTACAAATGTTGCATTCTGGGATCCAATATTATGTGGAAGGAATCCTTCATTTACACTGCTGGGATCACTGAGTTTCTGTATTTGGGTAATAGGCCCTCCTATTTACATAATGGGAGGCATTGGCTCCAACTCAGTTTTACCATGCAAACCACCTTTACCTGAAATTGGCTCTAGGAAACAGTCTGAGAAATCAGGAAAAATGTTTGTAGATTTACCATTGCAGTTTAGCCTAGTTGAATGAACCAACTCTACATGTTTCATTCTGAGATCTAAATGTCTGTGGAAGGTGTCCTTCATCTACCTTGTTGGGAACACAAAGTTTCTGTGTTTAGAGCAGGCCTCCATATATATATATATAAGGAGTATGTTGGCTGTAAATTGGCTTTACAGAGAAAACTGCCTTTACCTTGAAACCGGTTCTAGGAAACAGGCTGAGAAATCAGGGTGTTTCTAAATTTAACCTTGCACTTTAGCCTAGCTGAATCAATGCTACTCCACATGTTTCATTCTTGGATCCGAATGTATGTGGAAGGCGTCCTTCACTTACCTTCTTGGGAACAAAGAGTTTCTGTGTTTTGGGAGCAGACCTCCCTATATATATATATATATATAAAGAAAGGCATTCGCTATAACTCGGTTTTAAAGGGCAAATTGCCTTTACCATGAAACCAACTCTAAGAAAGTGGCTGAGAAATTACGGTAAGTGTGTTTTTAGATTTAAACTTGAACTTTAGCCTAGCTGAATGAACGCTTCACCACATGTTCCATTCTGCAATCCGAATGTGTTTGGAAGACATCCTTCACCTACCTTGTTGGGAACACAGAGTTTCTCAGTTTGGGAAGCAGGCCTACCTATGTATATAATGGGAGGTACTGGCTCCAACACAGTTTAATAACACAAACTGCCTTTATCATCAAACCAGCTAGAAGAAACAGGCTGAGAAATCAGGGTAAGTGTTTCTACATTTATCCTTGCACTTTAGCTTAGCTGAATGAACCATTCTACACGTGTTCCATTCTGAGATCCGAATGCATGTGGAAGGCCTTCTTCACCTACCTTGCTGGGAAAACAGAGCTTCTCTGTTTGGGAAAAAGAACTCTCTACTTATAGAAAAGGAAGCATTGGCTCCAGATAGGTTTAAAGCACAAAAAGCCTGTAACTTGACACTGGCACTAGGAAACAGGCTGAGAAATCAGGGTAAGTGTTTCTAGATTTACCCTTGCATTTTACCTAGATTTATGAATTCTTCTACAGCAGTTACAATCTGGGTTCCTAATCTGTGTGGAAGGTGTCCTTCAAATACTTGTTGGGAACACAGAGTTTCAGTGTTTCAGAAGCAGGCCTCCCTTTATATATCAGGGTAAGGAATCAGTCCAAATCAGTTTTACATTGGAAATGGCCCTTACCTTGAACCCAGCTCTAGCAAAAAGGCAGAGATTTCAGGACATGTGTTTCTAGATTTACTTTGCACTTTAGCCTAGCTGAATAAATGGCTTTCCACATGTCCTATTCTGGGATCTGAATGTTTTTGGAAGGCTTCATTCAACTACCTTGTTGGGAACACAGAGTTTCTGTGTTTAGTAAGTTGGCCTCTCCTTACATATAATGGTAAGCATTCGATCCAACTTGGTTTTATAGCACAAATTGACTTTACATTGAAAAATTGCTCTAGGAAACAGGCTGAGATATCAAGGTAAGTGTTTCTAGATATAATTTTGCCCTTTATTCAAACAGAATGCACGCTTCTATACATGTTCCATTCTAGGATCTGATGGGAGTTGAAGCTGTCCTTCACTTCTCTTGTTGGGAACATATAGTGTCTGTGTTTGGGAAGCAGGCCTTCCTATATATATAAGGGGAGTCATTCACTCTGACTTGGTATGACAGTTCAAATTGTCTTTACCTTGAAAAGAGCTCTAGGAAACAGGTTGAGATATCATGTTAAGTATTTGTAGATTTACCCTTGCACTTTACCCTAGCTGAATGAACACATCTGTGCATGTCCTGTTCTGGGATCCAAATGTGTGTGGAAGGCGTCCTTCACTTACCCTGTTGGGAACACAGATTTTCTGTGTATGGGAGGCAGGCTTTCCTATATATATAAGGGGAAGCATTCATTCCAACTCGGTTTTACAGGGCAAACTGCATTTACCTTGAACCCAATCTGAGAAAAAACCTGAGAAAACAATGTAAGTGTTTATAGATTTACCATTGCACTTTAGAATATCTGAAAGAATGCTTCTACACATGTTCCATTCTGGGATTTGAAAGTGTATGGAAGGCCTTCTTCATCTACCTTGCTAGGAACAGTTTCTGTGATTGGAAAGCAGACTTTACTATATATATAAGGAGAGGCATTCACTCGGTGGGCTTTACAATGCAAACTGCCTATATCTTGAAACTGGCTATAGGAAATACACTGAGAAATCAGGGTAAAATTTGTAGATTTACACTTTCATTTTAGCCTAGCTGGAAGAGAACATCTGCACATGTTCCATTCTGGAATTCGAATGTGTGTGGAAGACGACCTTCAACTATCTTCTTAGGAACACAGAGTTTCTTTGTTTGGCAAGCAGGCCTCTGATATATATATATATATGGGGTAGCATTTGTTACAACTCGATTTTAAACAGAAATTGCCATTACGTTGAAACCAGCTCTAGGAAAAAGGCTGAAAAATCAGGGTAATTGTATCTAGATTTACCCTTGCAATTTAGCCTAGCTGAATTAAGTCTTCTACACATGTTCCATTCTGGGATCCGAATATGTGTGGAAGGATTCCTTCACTTACCTTGTTAGGAAAACAGATAATCTGAGTTTAGGAAGCAGGCCTCCCTATATATATATAAGGGTAGGCATTGTGCCCAACTTGGTTTTAAAGTGCCTACTGCCTTTACCTTGAAAGCAGCCCTAGGAAAGTGGCTGAGAAATCAGGCTAATTGTTTCTATATTTACCCTTGTGCTTTAGCCTAGCTGAATGATTGCTTCTCCACATGTTCCATTCTGAAATCTGAATGTGTTTGGAAGGCATTATTGACCTACCATGTGTGGACCACAAGGTCTTGTGCTTGTGAAGCAGGCCTTCCTATATAAATAAGGGAAGGCATTCTCTCCAACTCGGTTTTACAGAGAAAACTGCTATTAACTTGAAACTGGCTCTTGAAAACAGACTTAGAAATCAATGTAAGTGTTTCTATATTTACACTTGCACTTTAGCCTATCTGAATGAATGCTTCTATACATGCTCAATTCTGGGATCTGAATGTCTGTGGAAGGCATCCTTCAACTGCTCGATTGGGCACACAGAATTTTTGTGTTTGGGAAGCAGACCTCCCAATATATATAAGAGTGGACATTCATAGCAACTTGGTTTTACAGTGCAAACTGCATTTCCCTATATTCAAACTGTCTCTAGGAAACCGCTAGAGGATTCAGCATAAGTGTTTCAAGATTTAACCTTGCACATTAGCCTAGCTGAATGAAAGCCTATACACATGTTCCATTCTGAGTTCTGAATGTGTGTGGAAGGCGTCCTTCACATATCTTGTTGGGAACACAGAATTTCCTTGTTTGGGAAGCAGGCCTCCCTGTATGTGTGGGGAGGCATTCGCTCTAACTCAGTTTTACAAGGCAAACTGCTTCTACCTTGAAAACAGCTCTAGAAAACAGGCTGAGAAATCAGGGTAGTGTTTCTAGATTGAACATTGCAATTTAGTCTAGCTAAATGAAGGCTTCTACACATGTTGCATTCTGGGATCCAAATGTGTGTGGAAGGCAACCTTAACCTACCTTCTTGTGAACACAGATATTCAGTGATTGAGAAGCAGGCCCCAATATAGTTAAAAGTTTAGGCATTTTCTCAAACTCTGTTTTACAGGGCAAAATGCCTTTATCTATATTTAAACCGCCTCTAGATAAGAGGCTTAGAAAGAAGTGTACGTTTCTGTATGTACCCTTACACTTTGGTCTAGTTGAAGGAACGCTTCTACACATGTTACATTCTGGGATCCGAATGTGTGTCAAAGTCGTCCTTTACCTATATTGTTGGGAACACATAGTTTCTGGGTTTCATAAGCAGGCCTCCTTATATAGATAAGGAGAGGCTTTTGCTCCAACTTAGTTTTACAGTGCCAACTGTATGTACCTTGAAAACTGTGGTAGGAAACAGGCTGAGAAATCATTTTAAATATTTGTAGGTTTATCCTTGCACTTTACCCTAGCTGAGTGAATGCTTTTACTCATGTTCAATTCTGGTAACTGAATGTGTGTGGAAGGCATCCTTCACATACCTTGTTCAGAAAACAGACTATCTGATTTTTGGAATCTGGCCTTCCTATATTTATAAGGGTAAGCATTGGGTCCAACTTGATTGTACAGCTACAACTGCCTTTACCTAGAAACCGGCTCTAGAGAAGTTGCTGAGTAATCAGGCTAAGTGTTTCTATAATTACCCTTGCAGTAGAGACTACCTGAATCAACGCTTCTGGACATGTTCCATTCTGAAATCCGAATGTGTGGGAAGGCTTTATTCACCTAACATGTTTGGAACACAGAGTTTCTGTGTTTGTGAAGCTGGTCTCTCTATATAAATCAGGGGAGAGATTCACTCCAAGTAAATTTTACAGTGCATACTACCTTTTACTTAAAACCTGCTATTGGAAACAGGCTAAGAAATAAGGGTAAGTGTTACTGGATTTTGCTTCACATTTTAGCCTAGCTGAATGAACGCTTCTCCACATCTACATTCTGATATCCAAATGTGTATGGAAAGCATCCTTTACCTACCTTGTTGGGAACACAGATTTTCTGTGTTTGGGAATCAGGCCTCGATCTATCTATATATATATATGAAGAATTTGGCTCAAACTCGGTTTTAGAGCACAAACAACCTTTACATTGCAACTGGCTCTAGGACCCTGGCTCATAAATCAGGGTAATTGTTTCTAAGATTATCTTTGCCCTTTAGCCTATAAGAATGAACACTTTGACACATATTCCATTTTGGGTTCTGAATGTGTGCAGAAGCTGTCTTTCAACTACTTTGAGGGAACACAGAGTTACTATGTTGGGAAGCAGGCCTCTCTATGTATATAATGGGAGCAGTTTGCTCAAACTAGGTTTAACAGCGCCAACTACATTTACCTTGAAACCAGATCTAAGAAACTGGGTGAGAAATCAGGCTATGTGTTTCTAGGTTTACCCTTGCACTTTAGCTGAGCTGAATGAACGTTTCTACACATGTTCCAGACTGGGACCCGAATGTGTGTGGAAGGTAGCCTTCACCAAACTTGTTGGGAAAAAAGACTTTCTGAGTTTGGGTACCAGGGCTCCCTGTATATATAAAGGGAAGCATTTGCTTAAACTTGGTTTTAATGTGAAAACTGCCTTTAACTTGAAGCTAGCTCTAGGAAACAGGTTGAGAAATCATTGTAAATTCTTCTAGATTTTCCCTTGCACTTTAACACAGCTGAATGAACGCTTCTACACATGTCCCATTCTGGGATCTGAATGAATGTGGAAGGTGTCCTTCAGTTACCTTGTTTGGAACACAGAGTTTCTGATTTAGGAGTCAGGACCCCTTATATATAAGTGGAGGCATCTCCAATATGAATTTACAAGGCAAACTGCTTCTGCCTTGAGACCGGCTAAGGGAAAAAGACTTAGAAATCAGTGTGTTTCTAGATTTAACATTGTAATATAGACTATCTGAAAGAACGCTTCTACACATGTTACATTCTGGGATCTGAATGTGTGTGGAAGGTGTCCTTGAACTATCTTGTTAGGAACGCAGAGTTTGTTTGGGAAGCAGGCCTCCCTACATATATAAGGGGAGGCATTAGCTCCAACCTGGTTCTAATCAGAAAATGCTTTTACCTTGAAACCAAGTCTAGGAAACAGGCTGAGAAATCAGGCTGTTTCTAGACTTAACCTTGCACTTTACCCTAGCTGAATGAAAGCTTCCACATTTGTCCCATTCTGGGATCTGAATGTATGTGAGAGGATTCCTTTACCTACCTTGTTTGGAAAACCAACTATCTGAGTTTTGGAAACATACCTCCCTATAAATATAAGGGGAAGGCCTTCACTCCAACTTGTCTTTACAGTGCAAACTGCCTTTATATTGAAACTGTCTCTAAGAAACAGGCTGAAAAATTAGGGTAATTGTTTCTACTTTTACACTTGCAATTTAACCTAGCTGGATGAACGCATCTACACATCTTCCAGACTGGGATCCAAAAGTTTGTGGAAGGCATCCTTCACATACTTTGTTGGAAAAATAGAGTTTCTCTGGGAAGCAGTCCTCCCTATATATTTAAGGGGAGGCATTCGCTCCACCTTGGTTTTATAGTGCAAACTGCCTTTAGTTTAAAACCGGCTCTATAAAACAGGCTGAGAAATCATTGCAAGTGTTTTTAATTTCTCTTGCTCTTTAGCCTAGCTGAATGAACGCTTCCACACATGTTCCATTCTGGAATCCGAATGTGTGTGGAAGTCGTCCTTCACTTACCTTTTGGGAACACACTGTTTCCATGTTTAGAAAGCCGGCCTCCCTGTATAGATAAGGGAATGTATTTACATAACTTGGTTTACAGAACAAAGAGCTTTACCTTGAACACGACTCTAGGTAATAGGCTCAGAAATCATGATAACTGTTTCTGGTTTATCCTTGCACTTTATCCGAGTTGAATGAATGCTTCAATTAATGTTACATTCTGGGATCCGAATGTGTGTGGAAGTCTTTCTTCACCTAATTTTTGAGAACACAGTATTTCTGTGTTTGTGAAGCAGGCCTTCCTGTATAAATAATGGGAGGCATTTGCTCCAACATTATTTTAGAGAATACACTGCATTTACTTAAATCTGGCTCTAAGAAAGAGGCTCAGAAATCAGTGTAAGTGTTTCTAGATTTTACCCTACACTTTAGCCTAGCTGAATGAACGCTTCTACAAATGTCCCATTCTGGGATACTAATATGTGTGGAAGTCGTCTTTCACCTTCCCTATTACAAAAACACTATTTCTGTATTTGGGAAGAAGGCCTCCCTACATATGTAAGGGGAGACATTTGCTCAAACTCGGTTTTATATCCCAAACTGCCTTTACCTTAAAACCGGCTTCAGGAAAAAGGCTGAAAAATCAGGGTAATTGTTTCTTGATGTAAATTTGCAATTTATCCTATCTGAACCAATGGATCTCCCCATGTTCGACTCTGTGATCCAAACATCTGTGGAAGATGTACTTCACCTACCTAGTTGGGAACACCAAGTTTCTTTTTTACTAGTAGGCCTCAATACATAAAGGGGAGTCATTCACTCCAACTTAGTTTTACATCACAAGCTGTCTACCTTGAAACCAGCTCTAGGAAATAGGCTGAGAAGTCAGGGTAAGTGTTTCTAAATTTACCCTTGCACTTCAGCCTAGCTGAATGAACGCTTCTACACATTTTCCATTCTGAGATCCAAATGTGTGTGGAAGGCGTCCTTCACCTTTATTGTGGGGACTCACAGTTTCTATGTTTGAGAAGCAGGCCTCCCAACATATATAATGGGAGGCATTCATTCCACATCAATTTTTCAGTGCAAAGTCCCTTTATGTTGAAACAGGCTCTTGGAAACAAGTTTAGAAATCAGGTTATGTCTTTGTAGATTTAACATTGCACCTTAGCCTAGGAGAATGAACGCTTCTTCACATGTTTCATTCTGGGATCCAAATGTGAGCAGAAAGTGTCCTTCACCAAACATTTTGGGAACACAGAGTTTCTGTGTTTTGGAGACAGGCCTATATATATATATATATATATATATATATATATATATATATATATATGGGATGGCATGCGCTGTAACTTACTTTTATAATGCAAACTGCCTTTACCTTTGAACTGGCTATAGGAAACAGGCTGAGAACTCAGGGTAAGTGTTTCTAGATTTACCCTTGCACTATAGACTAGCTGAATCAACGTTTCTCCACATGTTCCAACCTGGCATCTGAATATGTGTTGAAGGCGTCCTTCACCCACCTGATTGGGAACACTGATTTTCTGTGTTGGGGAAACAAACCTCCATTATAAAATTTATATAAGTGGATGCACTTGCTCCAATTCAGTTTTACAGGTCAAACTGCCTTTACCTTAAAACTGTCTCTAAGAATCAGGCTCAGAAATCAGAGTAAGTCTTTCTAGATTTACCCTTGAACTTTAGCATAGCTGAATGAACACATCTCCAAATGTTCCACTATGGGTGTGAGTGTGTGTGAAACTCGTACTTCACTTACCTTGTTGGGAACACAGAAATTCAGTGTCCAGGAAGCAAGGCTGCTTATATGTATTTGGGAGGCATTATCTCCAACACGATTTTACAGTGTAAAATTCCTTTTTCTTTAAACTGCCTCTAGTAAAAAATTGAGAATTTAGTACATGTATTTCTAGATATAACCTTGCACTTTAGCCTAGCTCAATGAATGCTTCTACACATATTCTATTCTCGGATCCGAATATGTGTGGAAGGAGTCCTTCAGCTACTTTGTTGGGAACACATATATTTTGTGTATGGGAAGCAGACCTCCATATATATATACAATTGGAGGCATTAACTCCAAGTAGGTGTTACAGTGCAAAATGCCTCTACCTTGAAATCAGGGCTATGAAAATGCTCAGAAAGCACAGTAAGTGTTTCTAAATTTACCCTTGCACTTAAGCCTAACTGAATGAACCTTTTGACACTTGATCCATTCTGGGAATCAAAGTGTGTGGAAGGTGTCCTTCAGCTACCTTGTTGGGAACAGAGAGTTTTTGAGTTTGAGATGCCAGCCTCCATATATATATAAGCACAGGCATTCACTCCAACTCAGATTTACAATGGAAACTGCTTTTACCTTGAAACCAGCTCTAGGAAACAAGCTGAGGTTATCGGTTAACTGTTTCTTGATTGACCCTTGCCCTTTAGCCTTGCTGAATGAACACTTCTATACATGTTCCATTCTGAGACCTGAATGTGTGTGGAAGGATTCCTTCACCTACCTTGCTGGGAACACATAGTTTCTATGTTTGAGAAGCAGGCCTCCCAACATATATAATGGGAGGCATTCATTCCAACTCAACTTTTCAGTGCAAAGTGCCTTTACATCGAAACAGGCTCTTGGAAACAGGCTTAGAAATCAGGGTAAGAGTTTGTAGATTTAACAATACACTTTATCCTAGCTGAATGAACACTTCTCTACATGTTTCATTCTGGATCCAAATGTATGCTGAAGGTGTCCTTCACCAAATTGTTGGCAACACAGAGTTTCTGTGTTTTGGGGACAGGCATATATATATATGGCATTTGCTCTAACTCGATTTTATAGCACAAATAGCCTTTACCTTGCAACCGGGTATAGGAAACAGGCTGAGAATTCAGGATAAGTGTTTCTAGATTTACCCTTGCACTTTAGCCTTGCTGAATCAACATTTCTCCACATGTTCCAACCTGGCATCCGAATATGTGTTGAAGGCGTCCTACACCCACCGCATTGGGAACACTGATTTTCTGTGTTGGGGAAACAAACATCCATTATATAAGTTATATAAGTGTATGCATTTGCTCCAACTCGGTTTTACATATCAAACTGCCTTAACCTTTAAACCGGCTCTAAGAATCAGGCTTAGAAATCAGAGTATGAGTTTCTAGATTTACCCTTGCACTTTAGCATAGATGAATGAACACATCTCCAAATGTTCCACTATGCATTGCAAATGTGTGTGGAAGGTGTCCTTCACCTACCTTGTTGGGAACACAGAGTTTCTGTGTTAGTGTATCAGGCCTCCTTATATATATAACAGAATGCATTTTGTGCAACTCGGTTTTACAGTACAATCTGCCTTTACCTTGAAACCGGCTCTAGGGTACAGCCTGAGAAATCAGGGTAAATGTTGAATTAAAATTGCACTTTAGCCTAGTGGAAAAAACACTTCCCCACATGATATATTCTGGTATCTGAATGTATGGAAATCGTCCTACACCAACATTTTGAAACAGAATTTCTGTGTTTGGGAAGCAGGCATATCTATATGTATAAGGGGAGGCATTCCCTCCAACTCAGTTTTACAGGACAAAATGCCTTTACCTTGTAAGCAGCTCTAGGAAAATGCTGAGAAATCAGGGTAAGTGTTTCTAGATTTACCCTTGTACTTTAGCCTAGTTGAATGATTCTTCAACTGTTCCATTCTGTGTACCAAATGTATGTGGAAGGTGTACTTCACTTACATTTTTGGGAACACAGAAATTCAGTGTTTGGGAAGCAGACCTGCCTATATGTATTTGGAAAGGCATTAGCTACAACTCGTTTTTACAATGTAATGTTCCTTTACATTAAAAATGGCTCTAGGTGACAAGCTGAGAATTTAGAGCAAGTACTTTTAGGTATAACCTTGCCATTTAGCCTAGCTGAATGAATACTTCTCCACATGTTCCACTCTGGGATCCGAATGTGTGAGGAAGGCCTCCTTAATCTACCTTGGTGGGATTCACAGTTTATGATTTGGGGATGCAGGGCTCCATGAATATATAAGTGGAGACATTCACCCCAACTCGGTTTTACAGCGGAAACTGACTTTTCATTGAAACTGGCTCCAGGAATCAGGCTCAGAAATCAGGGTAAGTGTGTCTACATTTACCCTTGCACTTTAGCATAGCTGAATGAGCGCTTCTCCACATGTTCCATTCTGGGGTCAGAATGTGTGTGTAAGGTGTCCTTCATCTACCTTTTAGGGAAAACAGAGATTCTGAGTTTGGTACATAGGCCTCCCGGTATATATAATGGGATGGATGCTCCAGCTCGATTTTACAGAACAAATTTCCTTTACTTTGAAACCACCTCTAGGAACTTGCTCAGAAATCAGAGTAAGTGTTTCTTATTTACAATTGCACTTTAGCCTAACTGAATATATGCTTTTCCACATGATCCAACCTGTGATAACAATGTGTGTTGAAGGCAACCAATACCTTCCTTGTTCAGAATTAAGAATTTCTGTGTTTAGGAAGCTGTCATCCCAATATATAAAAGGGGAGATATTCACTCCAACTCAGTTTTAAAATGCAAACTGCCTTTACTTTGTAACTGGTTCTAGGAAACATGCTTAGAAATCAGGGTAAATGTTTCTAGTTTTATTCTTGCTCTTTAGCCTAGGTGAATGAATGCTTCTCCACATGTTCCACTCTGGTTTCCTAATGTGTGAAAGGCTTCCTTCACCTACCTTGTAGGGAACACAGAGTTTCTGTTTTTAGTAAGTAGGCTTATCTCTATATATAAGTGTATACATTCACTCCAATACAGTTTTACAGCACAAACTCTCTTTACCTTGAAACCAGGTCTAGGAAACAGGCTGAGAAATCAGTGTAAGTGTTTCCATATTAACCCTTGCACTTTACCCTAGCTGAATGAATGGTTCTCCAAATATTTTATTCTAGGATCCAAATGTGTGTGGAAGGCGTCCTTTATCTATTTTGTTGAGAACACAGAATTTCAGTGTTTGAGAGACAAGCCTACCTATATATATAAGGGAGGCAGTAGCTCCAACTCGGTTTTACAATGTAAACAGCCTTTAACTTGAAACCATCTCTAGGAAACAGGCTGAGAAATCAGGGTATGTATTTCGAGATTAACCATTACACTTTATCTTAGCTGAAAAAAACGCTTCTACCCATGTTTCATACAGAGATCTGAGTGAGTTTGGAAGGCATCCTTAACCTACTTTGTAGGGAACACAGATTTTCTGTGTTTGAGAAGTGCCTTCTGTATACATATGAGGGGTGGAATTCACTACAACTCTGTTTTACAGCACAAACTGCCTTCAGCTTGTAACTGGCTGTAGGAAACATACTGATAAATTAGCTTAAGTGTTTCTAGGTTGACCCTTGCAATTTAGCCTAGCTGAATGAACTCTTCTACACATGATCCATTCTGGGATCCAAATATGTGTGGACACCGTCCTTCACCTATCTTATTGGGGACACAGACTTTCTAGGTTTTGAATGCAGGCCTCTCTCTTTTTCTAAGGGGAAGCATAGGCTCCAACTGGATTTTAGAGAACAAATTTCCTTTACCTTGAAACCAGCTCTATGAAACAGGCTGAGAAATCAGGGAAATTGTTTGTAGATTGAAACTTGCACTTTAGCATAGCTGCATGTTCCTTTCAGGAATCTGAATGTGTGTTGAAAGCATTCTTCACCTACTTTGTAGGGAAAACACAGTTTCTGTTATTGGGAAGGAGACCTCCCTATATATATAAGTGGAGGCATTTGCTCCAATTAGATTTTACAGTGCAAACGTGATTTACTTTGTAACCGGATGTAGGAAAAAGGTTGAGAAATCAGGGAAACTGTTTCTAGATTTACTTTTCCAATTTAGCCTAGCTGAATGAATGCTTCTCCACATGTTCCACCTGGGTTCCCGATTGTGTGTGGAAGGCATCCTTCACCTACATTTTTGGGAACACAGAGTTTCTGTGTCTGGGAAATAAGCATCCTTAAGTATATAAGGGGAGGAATTTGCTCCAACTCAGTTTTCCAGTGTAAACTGTATTTAACTTGAAGACGGCTGTAAGAAACATGCTGAGAAATAATGGTAAGTGTTCCTAGATTAAACTTTGCCCTATACAATAGCTGAACCTACACTAACCCACATGTTGCATTCTGGATCCAAATGTGTGTGGAAACCGTCCTTCCCCTAGTTTGTTGTAAACACAAAGTTTGTGTGTTTGGGTGACAGGCCTACCTATGCATAAATGCACTCGCTTCAATTCGGTTTTTGATAGGAAAGTGCATTTACCTTGAAACCGTCTGTAGGAAACATGCTTAGCAATATGGATATTTCTAGATTTAACCTTGCATTTTACCATAAGTAAATGAACGCTTCTCCACGTATTCTACTCTGGCATCTGAATGTTTCAGGAAGCCTTCATTCTCCTACCTTCTTGGGAACACAGAATTTCTGTGTATGGGAGACAGGCCTACCTATATAAATATAAGTGGAGGCATTTGCTCCAACTCAGTTTTCCGGTGTAAACTGCATTTACCTTGGAACCAGCTGTAGGAAGCATGCTGAGAAATCAAGTTAAGTGTTTCTAGATTTACCATTGCCCTTCACCATTGCTGTATGAACACTTCTCCACATGTTCCATTCTGGGATCTCAATGTGTGTGGAATGAGCCCTTCACATAACTGGTTATGAACACAGAATTTTTTTGTTGGGGAGACAGGCCTACCCATTTATATAAGGGGAGTCACTCGATCCAACTCGGCATTTGAGCACAACTACATTTATCTTGAAATCGGCTGTAGGAAACAGGCTGAGAAATCAGAATATGTGTTTGTAGAGTTACCCTTGAGGTTTACCATAGCAGAACAAATGCTTAACCACATGTTCCATTCTGGGATCCGAATGTGTGTGGAAGCCGTCCTTCACTTTGCTTGTTGGAAACACAGAGGTTCTCAGGGATACAGGCCTACCTTTATATACAAAGGGATGCACTCAGTCCAACTGGGTTTCCCAGTGCAAACTGTCTTTACCTTGAAACCGGCTATAAGAAATACGCTGAGAAATCAGGGGAAGTGTTTCGAGATTAAACCTTCCCCATTACCATAGCTGAAAGATGGCTTCTACATATTACCCATTCTGGGATCTGAATGTGTGTAGAAGCAGTCCTTCATCTAGCTTGTTGGGAAAGCATGATTTATGTGTTGGGGAGACAGGCCTACCTATATACATGAGGGGAGGCACTCCTCCAACGCGGTTATCCAATGCAAACTTCATTTACCTTGAAACCAGCTGTAGAAAACATGCTGAGAATTCAGGGTAAGTGTTTCTATATGTACTCATGCACTTCACAATAGCTGAATGAAATCTTCTCCACATTTTCCATTCTGGGATTCAAGTGCATGTGGAAGCAGTTCTTCAACCAAACTTGTTTTGAACACAGACTTTCTGTGTTTAAGTGACAGGTCTACTGGCCTACCTTTATATATAAATGAAGGCACATGCTCCAGCTCGGTTTTCCAGCACAACTTCTTTTACCTTGAAAAGTCTGAAGGATACATGTTCAGAAATCAGGGTAAGTGCTTCCAGATTACACCTTGCCATATACGAAAACTGAAAGAACACTACTTCACATGTTTCATTCTGGATTCTGAATGTGTGTGGAAGACGTCTTTCAAATTGCTTGTTGGGAATAGAGAGATTCTTCATTCGGGAGACAGGCATACTTATATAAATAAAGGATGGCACTATTTCCAACTCGGTTTTCCAGCAAAAACTGCCTTTACCTTGAAACTGGCTGTAGGAAACATGCTGAGAAATCAGGGTTAGTGTTTCTATATTTAAGCTTGCCCCTTACCATAGCTGAATGAACGTTTCTATACATGTTCCATTAGGTGATCCCAATGTGTGTGGAAGCCTACCTTCACTTAACTTATTGGGAACACAGAGTTTTTGCGTTTGGGAGACAGGCCTAGCTATAAATATAAGGGGAAGGCATTTACCTTGAAACCAACCATAGGAAAGATGCTTAGAAATTAGGGTTGGTTTTTCAAAGCTTCCCCTGGCATTTTACGATTGCTGAATCAACACTTCTACACATGTTACATCGTGGGATCCAAATGTGTGTGGAAGCCAACCTTTAATTAGATTTTTGTGTAAACAGAATTTCTGTGTTTGGGAGACAGGCCTCCCTATATATATAAATGGAAGTACATGATCAAACACGGTTATGCAGCACAAACTACATTTACATTGACACTGGCTAGGGAAAACATTATGAGAAATCAGGGTAAGTGTTTCTGCAGTTACTCTTGCCCTTTACAAAGCTGAATGAATGCTTCTCCAAATGTCTGATTCTGGGATTCAAATATGTGTGGAATTCAACCTTAACCTAGCTTGTTTGAAACACAGATATTCTGAGTTTGGTAGACAGGCCTACCTATATGTACAAAGGAGGCACTCAACTGAACTTGGTTTTCCAGCACAAACTTCATTTACCTTGTAACCGGCTGTACAAAACTTGCTCAGAAATCAGGGTGTTTCTAGGTTTACCCTTGCCCTATAACATAGCTAACTGAAGGCTTCTCCACCTGTTCCATTCTGGGATCCAAATGTGTTTGGAAGCCATCTTTCACAAACTTGTTGGGAAAACAGGGTTTCTGTGATTTGGAGACAGGCCTACTTATATATATAAGGGGAGGCATTCGCTCCAACTCGGTTTTCCAACATAAACTGCATTTACCTTGTAACCAGCAGTAGGAAACATGCTGAGAAATCAGGTTTTGTGTTTCTAGATTTACCCTTGCCCTTTAAAGTAGCTGAATGAATGCTTCTCCACATGTTACATTCTGAGATGCAAACGTGTGTGGAAGCCGAATTTCACCTGGCTTCTTGGCAACACAGAGTTTCCTTCTTTGGGAGACAGGCCTACCCATATATATATAAGGGGATGCAATCGTTCCATCACGGTTTTCCAGCATAAATTCCCTTTACCTTGAAACCAATAGTAAGAAAAATTCTGAGAAATCAGGATTAGTGTTTCTAGATTTAACCTTGCCCTTTACCATAGCTGAATGATCGCTTCTCCACATGTTCCATTCTGGGATCTGAATATATGTGGAACTTCTCCTTAAACTATCTTTTGAGGAACACAGAGTTTCTGTGATAGGGACACATGCTTACCTATATATAAGTGGAGGTACTCGCTGCAACTAGATTTTCAAGGGCAAAGTGCATTTGCATTGAAACCGGCTACAGGAAACCTGCTGAGAAATTAAGGTAAGTGTTTCTAGATTTACCTTTTCCCTTTACCATGTCTGACTGAACTCTTCTCCACATGTTTCATTCTGGTTACAAATACGTGTGGAAGCCATCCTTCACCTAACTTGTTGGAAACACACATTTTCTGTGTCTGGGAGACAGGTCTACGTATATATTTATGGGGAGGCAATCGCTCCAACTAGGTTTTCCAATGAAAACTGCATTTACCCGGAAACAGTCTCTAGGAAACATGCTGAGAATTCAGGGTGTGTCTAGATTTATCCTGTACTTTACCATATCTGAATGAAGGCTCCTCCAAATGTTCCATTCAGGGTTCCGAATGTGTGTGGGAGCCGTCCTTCACCTAGGTAGTTCAGAGCACAGAATTTCTGTGTTTGGGAGAAAGGCCTACCTATATATATAAGGGGAGGCAATCACTCTAACTAGGTTTTCCAAAGCAAACTGCATTTACTCTGAAACCGTCTTTAGGAGTAGTGCTTAGAATTCATGGTAAGTGTTTCTAGATTTAACGTTGCTCTTTACCATAGCTAAATGAACGCTTTTCCACATGTTTGATTCTGGGATCTAAATGTGTGTGGAAGCTGACCTTCACCTAGCTTATTTGGAACACAGAGTTTCTGTGTTTGGGAGACAGCCCTACCACTGTATATAAGGGGAAGAACTAGCTTCATCTCATTTTTTTGAGTGCAAACTGCCTTTACTTTGAAATCAGCTGTAGGAAAATTTCTGTGAAATCAGGGTAAGATTTTCTCGATTTAGCAAGGCCATTTACCATAGCTGAATGAAAATATCTCCACAGGCTCCATTCTGAAATGAATGTGTGTGGAAGCCGTCCTTCACTTGGCTTCTTGGGAACACTGAGTTTCTGTGTATGGGAGATAGGCCTACCTATATATAAGGGGAGGCACTTGCTCCAATTCGGTTTTTGAGGGCAAACTGCATTTACTTTGAAACCGGCTATAGGAAATATGATGAGCAGCCAGGATAAGTGTTTATGATTTAAACTTTCCTTTAACATAGCCGAATGAACGTTTCTCCACATATTGCATTCTTGGATCTGAATGAGTGTGTAAGCCATCCTTCACTTATCTTGTTAGGAACACAGATTTTGTGTGTTAATTTTACAGGTCTAATTTATACATAAGGGGAGGCACTCACTCCAACTCGGTTTTCAAGCACAAATTGCCTTTAATTTCAATCCGGCCCTAGGTAACATGCTGAGAAATCACGGTCAATGTTTCTAGATGTACCCTTGTCCTTCAGGGTAGCTGAATGAATGCTTCTACACATGTTCCATTCTGGGATCCGAATGTGTGTGGAAGCCGTCCTTTACCCACCTTGTTTGGAACACAGCATTTCTATGTCAAGTTTAAATGCATACCTATAGACATAAACAGAGGCACTTGCACCAAGGAGGTTTTCTAATGAAAACAACCGTTACATTGAAAACGACTAGAAATCATGCTGAGTAATCATGGTAAGTGTTTCTAGATATAATATTTCTTTACCATAACTGAATGTACAATTCTCCACATGTTCCATCTGGGATCTGAATGAGTGTAGAAGCCGTCCTTCACCTACCTTGTTTTGAATACAGGGTTTCTGTGTTAGGGGCACTGCCCTACCTATATATATAAGGAGATGCACTTGCTCCAACTCAGTTTTCCAGAGCAAACTGCCTTTAACTTGAAACCGACTCAACAAAACATTATGAGAAATCAGGTTAAGTGCTTCTAGATGTACCCTTGCTCTTTGCATTAGCTGCATGAATGCTTCTCCACATATTCCATTCTGGGACCCAAATGTGCTTGCATGCCATCCTTCAGCTACCTTGTGGGAAACACAGAGTTTCTGTGTTAGGGTGATTGCCCGACATATATATTTAAGGGGAGGGTCATGCTCTAATTCGATTTTCCAGTGTAAACATAAAACTGCCTTTAACTTGAAACTGGGTCTAAGAAACATGCTGAGAAATCAGGGTAAGTGCTTCTAGACATACCTTTTCTCTTTAGGTAGCTGAAGGAACGCTTCTTCACATGTTCCATTCTGGGAACCAAATGTGTGTGGAAGTAATTTTTCACCTATGTTGTTAGGAACACAGAATTTCTGTGTTAGGGGCACTTCCCTACTTATACATATAAGGGGAGGCACTCGTGCCTACTAGGTTTCCCAGCGCAAACTGCTTTTACTTTGAAACCGGCTGTAGGAAACATGCTCAGAAATCATTGTAAGTCCTTCTAGATGTAAATTTGCTCTTTAGGTTAGCTGAATGAAAGCTTCTCCACATGTTCCATTCTGGGAACACAGTGTGTGTGGAAGCCGTCCTTTATCTACAGTGTTGGGAACACAGAGTTTCAATGTTAGGAACACTGTCCAATATATATATATATAAGGGGAGGCATTGACTCCAACATGATTTCCACTGAAAACTGCCTTTACCTAGAAACCAGCTCTAGGAAACGTGCTGAGAAATCAGGGAAAGTTTTTCCAGATGAACCCTTGCTGTTTAGGTTACCTGAAAGAACGCTTCTTAACATGATCCATTCAGCAAATGGAATGTGTGTGCCAGCCGTCTTTCACCTAACTTGTTGGGAACACAAAGTTTCTGTATTAGGGTCACCACCCTACCTATATATTTAAGTGGAGATAATTCTCCATCTCAGTTTTCCAGCACAAAATGCCTATACAGTGAAACTGCCTCTAGGAAACATGCTGAGAAATCAGGGTCAGTCCTTCTAATTATACCCTTGCTCTTTAGGTTAGGTAAATGAACACTTATCCACATATTCCATTCTAGGAACCGAATGTGTGTGGAAGTCATCCTTCACCTACTTTTTTGGGAACACAGAGTTTCTGTGATAGGGTAACTGCCCTACCTATATATATAATGGGGGCACTTACTTCAACTTGGTTTTCATCACAAAGCCTTTACCTTGAAACAGGCTCTAGGAAACATGCTCAGAAATAAGTATAAGTGCTTCTAGATGTACTGTTGTTCTTTAGATTAGCTTAATGAGCCCTTCTCCACATGTTCCATTCTGGGAACTGAATATGTGTGGAAGCCATTGTTCACCTTCCTTGTTGGGAACACAGAGTTTCTGTGTTAGGTTCACTACCATACCTATATGTATAATGGGAGACATTCACTCCAACTTGGTTTTCCAACACTAGTCAATTTACCATGAAACTGGCTCTAGAAATCATGCTGAGAAATCAGTGTAAGTGCTTCTAGATGCACCCGTGATCTTTAGGTTACCTGAATGAACGCTTCTCTACATGTTCCACTCTGGGAACACAATGGGTGTGGAAACTGTCCTTCACCTACATTTTTGGGAAAACAAAGTTTCTGTTTTGGGGTCATGGCACAACCTCTATATATGAGGATGCCCTTGGTCCAGTTTGGTTTCCAGCACAAACTGCCTTTACCTTGAAACTTCCTCTAGGAAACATTTTGAGTAATCAGGGTAAGTGCTTCTAGATGTACCCATGCTCTTTAGGTTAGCTGAGTGAACGCTTCTCAACATGTTCCATTCTGGGAACAGAATGTATATGGAAACTGTCCTTTACCTACCTTGATTGCAACACAGAGTTTCTGTGTTAGGGACACTACCTTATTTATATATTTAAGGGGAGGGACACACTCCAACTCGATTTCCATCACAAACTGCCTTTACCATGAAACAGGCTGTAAGAAACATGCTGAGAAATCAGAGTAAGTCTTTCTAGATATGCCATTGCTCTTTATGCTAAACAAATGAACGTTTCTCCACGTATTCCCCTCTGGGATCCGAATGTGTGTGGAAGCTGTCCTTCAACTACCTTGTTGGGAACACAGAGTTTCTGTGTTAGGGTCACTGCCCTACCTATATATATAAGTGGAGGTACTCGTTCCAACTAGGTTTCAAGGCAAACTGCCTTTACCTTTAAACTGGCTGTTGGAAACCTGTTCACAAATCAGGGCAAGTGCTTCTAGATGAACCACTGCTCTTTAGGTTAGCTGAATGAACGCATCTCCACATTTTTCATTCTGGAAACACAATGTGTGTGGAAGGTGTCTGTCAGCTACTTTGTTGGGAACACAGAGTTTCTGTATTTGGGATACATGCCTCCCTATATATATAAGCTAAAGCACTAGCTCCATCTCAGCTTTAAGCACAAACTGCCTTTTTGGTGAAACCGTCTCTGAGAAACATCCTGATAAATCACAGTAAGTGTTAAAAGATTTACCATTGCACTTTAACACAGTTGAATGAACGCTGCTCCAAATGTTACATTTGGGATCCGAATGTGTATGGAAGCCAGCCTTCACGTACCTTGTTGGGAACACAGAGTTTCTTTTCCTTTTTCTTTCTTTTTTTTTTTTTTTTACATTTTTTATTGATTTATAATCATTTTACAATGTTGTGTCAAATTCCAAGGAACACAGAGTTTCGTGTTTGGGAGACAGGCTTACATATATATATATATATATATATATATATATATATATATATATATATATATATATATATATATATATAACAGAAAGCACACACTCTCCCTCGGTTTTACAGGTAAAATGTCTTTACCTTCATACCGGCTATAGGAAACATGTAGAGATATCAGGGATAGTGTTTTCAGATGTACCCTACTAACGTTCCATAACTGAATGAAAGCTTCTCCACAATTTCCATTCTGGGATGCAAATATGTGTGGAAGCCTTGCCTCACCTATCTTGTTGGGAACACAGAGTTTCTGTGTTGCAGAGACATGCCTACCTATCTTTGTAAGGTGAGGCACTTGCTCCATCTTGGTTTTACAACCCATACTGCCTGAAACTTGAAACAAGCTCTAGGAAACATGCTGAGAAAATGGTAATATTTCTTGATTTAACTTTGCAGTTTAACATAACAATGAAAGTTTCTCTACGTATTCCATTCTGTGATTCGAATGTGTGTGGAAGCTGTCTTTTAGCTACCTTGTTGGGAACACAGAGTTTCTTTATTTGGGAGATATTGCTAGCTATCTATATAATTTAAGTCACTTGCCCCAACTCGGTTTTACAATGCATACTGCCTGTACCTTGAAACCAGATCTAGGAAACATGCTGCAAAATCAGGGTAAGTTTTCCTAGATTTACCTTTGCAGTTTAACATAACTGAATGAATGCTTCTCCACATGTTCCATTCTGGGATCCAAATGTGATTGGAAGCCTCTCCTCACCAACTTGTTGGGAACACAGAGTTTCTGTATTTGAGAGATATCCCTACCTATATATATAAGGGAAGGCACTTGCTGCAACTCGGTTTTACAATGCAAACTGCCTTTACCATGAAACTGATTCTAGGAATTATGCTGAGAAATCAGGGTAAGTGTTTGTAGATGTACCCTTGTAATTTTCCATAGCTGAATGAACGCCTTTCCACATTTTCCATTCTGGAAACCGAATGTGTGTGGAAGATGTCCTTCAAATAAGTTTTTTGGGAAAACAGAGATTCTGTGTTAAGGTAATGCCCTATGTAAATATATATAAGTGTATGCACTCGCTTGAACTAGGTTTTCCAGTACAAACTTCATTGACGTGGAAACCGGCCCTAGGAAACATGCTGAGAAATCAGGGTAAGTGCTTCTAGATTTACCTTTGCTTTTTAGGATAGCTGAATGAACTCTTCTACAGATGTACCAAGCTGCAATTGAATGTGTGTTCAAAACTTCCTTCACCTACCTTATTGATAACACCAAATTTTCTGTTTGGGAAACATGACTCCCTATATATATAAGAGGAGGCATTCACTTCAAAATGTTTTTACAGAGCATAATGCCTTTGCCATCAAACTGGCTGTAGGAAACATGCTGAGAAATCAGGATAAGTGTTTCTAGATTAATCTTGCACTTTAGCATAACTGAATGAACTCTTCTGCACTGTAATATCATGTGTTCAGAATGTGTGGAGAAGCCGTCCTTCAGCCTCATTGATAAGAACACAGAATTTCTGTTTTTTTGGGAGATATACCTACCCATATATAAAGGACAGTTACTCACTCTAAATAGGTTTTACAGAGAAAACTGCCTTTACATTGAAACACACTCAAGGAAATATGCTGAGAATTCAAAATACTTCTTTCTAATTTAACTTGCTGCATTAACATAATTGAAGGAAAGTTTCTCCATGTGTTAAATTCAGGGATCCAAATGTGTGTGGAAGCCATCCTTCACTTACCTAACTGGGAACAGAAAGTACCTGTATTTTGGAGTCACAGCTTCCTATATATGAAAGGGGAGTCATTCTCTCTTACTGGGGTTTACAGTGTAAAGTGCCTTAATTTGAAACCACCTTCTTGATGGAAATACATTACAAACCTCACAGTTCAGATTTCTGTTTTATTCCAAAGGAAGACTTGGGCCAAGATGACTGCAAACCATATAGCTCGGAGGGACTGCTCTGAAGAGGTAAGGGAGAAGCTAGGATACAAAAGAATGTTATAACAAATAACAAGTAGTTAGGACAATAAAAGATTACTTGATACCTAAAGAAAATTAGGCATCTCAAGTTCAAGGATTTAATGCTTTTCAATGTACAGGAGGAAGCAAACATTGGGGCTCATTGCATTCATTCCTTTGACAAGCATCTATCTATTTAGAGTGTTTTATTTTGTCCTTTAGTTTTCTGAGTCTGCTCAGAGTGCACCATTGTGAGTGGCTGCAGTGGCTGGGCTGCCGGCCCATCCTCACTGGGTGGTGGTGGCAGCCGTGGATGCCTTGGCTTCTGCAGTTTTTGTTTACTGATATGGTTGCAGTATTTTCATTCAGAGTGTTCCCCCTTTGTCCTAAATTCGACCAACATTTTGGGAAGCCTTTCATAACCTCTTTTGTCCCACGGTGCTAGGAAGGCTCGTTCCTAGGTCAGGTGAAGTATCTGTTGACATGCCACTCCAAGTGCTCATCTTTGGATCAGGCCCTGGTGACACTTAAAGTTCTCTGGATCACCTGTCTTCCTAGTCTACTTCCTATGTTTACCCCTCATTGCTCATTCCCATTCCTAGAATGACACTATTACAATAATTTTATGCAGGGTTATAAATTGTATCTGTTTCCTCAAGATGTTTAGCCATCATCAATCTTGTTGGAGGCCTAGTTACCCATTGGGAAATGTAAGAGACAACAGTCTTATAAAATAGACAGGATTTCAGTAATACAGCCAGTAATGTTAATAAAGTCACGAGGAAGGATTAAGTCATCGAGAAGTTATATTTTTGGATTAAAATTGTGCTTGTTTTTCTGATGGAGCTTGGGTGATCTTATAAGAAAATTCATATTCATGGTCAGGCTCAGAGCAGTTATTATTAATTGGCCAGATCAGGTCTCCCACCTGGTAATGTCAATAGTGGCCTAAACAGAACTATCATTTCTTTTTAGGATACATTTTCTTTCTTTTTTTAAACATTTTTTTATTGATTTATAATCATTTTACAATGTTGTGTCAAACTCCAGTGTTCAGCACAATTTTTCAGTCATACATGGACATATACACACTCATTGTCACATTTTTTTCTCTATGAGCTACCATCACATTTTGTGTATATTTCCCTGTGCTATACAGTATAATCTTGTTTATTTATTCTACAATTTTAAAATCCCAGTCTATCCCTTCCCTCCCTCCACCCCCATGGCAACCACAAGTCTGTTAGAATACATTTTCTGAGGGCTATGTAGTTAGAGCCTTGGTGTAGGGAAACCCACCAAGGAAACACAGACATACTAGATGTAAGTAATTGACCATAAAACTCACAGTTGGATTAGTTTATAATTAAAGATATAAACAAGTATCAAAGTAATTGTTACACAGTCCTGGTCTGATGTCTTGGGTCAGCTGTTTAACTCAGATGTCATCTTCTAGTCCTCCTGGCCTGGTAGCTTCTTCTCCATATGAGCATTGTTTTAAGGTCAGCTGTCCTCTATAGGCGAGTCCACTGCAGGGGCTCTTTCTGGCTGGAAACAAATCCAAAAGGACCTGATAAAAGGTCCTTCCATTCAGGTTGGAGATAATTCTTTAAGTCATGCCTGTTCCAGTACATATAATCATCCCCTGGTTGCAGGTGATGGGGCATCAGACCTTCATGCAAGGAAAGATTACTGAGCTTCAGAAACAAACCTAGAGTGTCCTTTTAGTACTCCAATGAAACTTTGCAGGAATGTAACCTAACAGCAAGGGATGGTCTGGGAAGTGTCTTAGTAAATGTAGACCTCAATTAACAAAACTAGAATTTAATATCCACTAAAATATCATTTTTTCTCTCTAAAGTTACCCTCCTTTTTAATCAAATATAGCCAAATCAAGATTAATTGGTTTACCAGTTAAGTTTGATTATTTGATCATACAGGATATTTTACACTGGCTGTGTTGGAACTTTTAACAAGGAGTCTTGGGCTAGAATGTTAATAAGGTTTTCTAAGGCCAGGAAACCCAGGTCAAGGGCTTGTCATAGATTTTTGCCTTACAGATTTAGTTAAATTCTTTTCTCTTTAAGGTCCTGAAAATACCTTCCGATTCCCATACCTGTTAGGAGATGATCTTTCTAATTTTTCTGATAAAGCCACTGGGGACCTAAGGGATTCCAGTCTCTGGAGGGATCAGAGAGAGAGAAAGGATAACTGTTCCAAGTCTGCTTACTTAGCTATAGTTTGTCAAATTGTTGTGAATCCTAATTAGCTTAAGGAGAAGAGTTTCTTTATGTCTGGGAAACACATGAAAAGCCAGTAATAAATATTTCAGTCAGAATAAAAAATTATAACCATATTTGTCAGTTTGCTTAGTCCCATGTAACTAATCCTTTTGGTAACAGTTTGATGAAATCAGAGATTTTTTTGATCTGAACTTTAAAATTTCTTAGCAAGTTTAGTTCAATCTTATACTTTGAAATTTAGTAGAAACCAGTAAATCTCCTTGAAGAGAAAGCATTTTGCAAAATCATCAGAATAAAACAATAACCATCTCTAAGTGACCAAAAGGTACAAAGGTATGGTTAAACACCATTACACTGTAATCGATAAAGAAACCTGGTCAGGATGCCCAGAATTAAGACTGTTAACACTTCAGATATACCAGAATTTTAGGGATTCCATACAATTCCAAGAATATCTATATTAATGATATTTTCTCATATAGTATAACCTAGGAAGATTTATTATTAGTTTGACAATACTTCCCATGTTACTTAACACACCAAATGAAATTTACTAGTTTAAAGTCTCTCTTTGGGATGTTTCAGTGGCCCTGTGTAGCATCCCAAATTTAAGTGGAGGTCAAAAGGACTTTAATCAGGATTTGATACTTGGGAAGCTTGTTAAAATGTTTCAAAACACTTGGGCACATAAAAGTATAGATTACTGTGAAATAGTACTTATTCATTTGCAAGGAAGTATTTTGAAGCTAAATGCAGAACAGATCACTTAAGGGGCAACAGAAGCTTTACAATCTGTTACTGAAGGTGGATTAACATTTTTCGGAAACTTTGTCCTCTTAACAGAGAGAAAACCAAATATAGTCTTGTACCGGCTTACTTCTAAGATTCATTTACTTTGACCAAATTTATTCTAAACTTAGCCAATCCTGACCAGGTACAAAACCCTTTCCTCAGAGTTCCTCTTGCACAGGCATTCCACAACTTTCTGTACTCATATTATTTTGTCCCTTATTTCCTCTTCTGCTCAGAGGTAACCAGCTTTAAGACAAAGTCACTATTCTCCATTGACACAATATAATTCCATTCTTTATATCTCCCTTTACATATTCATCTTACTTTCCTATTATACTCAGATGTTTCCCTTAATAGTAGAGCATATTTCAGGGTGGCACCAACCATTTCTTAATATTACTAAACACCATTAGTTTCTCTGTAAGAGGAAGTCAAATGTTCAGTCATTAACACTTTAAGCTTATTTTATCTGAAAATGGCATAGCTCTTTAATAAACTCCCATCATTTACCTTACTTTAGCACAACTCTAGAACTTAAAGATACCAAATATTTCCAGAGAATCTCTTAAGCATACATTTCTAAAAATATCTTTTTGAAGTTACCCAAAAGCTCTCATTTCATTTGCATTTAATTTAGTTAGAATTTGATCACAGCCACATTACTAGTATTTTTTCTTTTTTTGACAAATCTGCAACAGATATAATAGGATCTGATTTGACTTTCATTAAAACTAGGTACAGTACAGCTGTTAGACTTCAGATTGATGACTCTAAAGATGTCTATATTAATTAGAACCAAATACCAAGCATTAACTGAATATCAAATATTTTCCAGTTCATGTGTACCTGAAGGTCAATTTGGTCAGTTTTTATGTTAGAAATATTTAATTTGTAAGCTCTTAATTTTAAGTCAATTAAGTAGAGCTCTTTGATTTTGTTTATTTTTTCTTTGTTTAGCAGTAGAAATATCTTATGTCTATAATGTGTACACAGGCTTATAAACAGACAAAAGCTCGAGATCTCATAGCTTCCTTTTCCAACTTACTTATGAGTTAGGTATCACAATATAAATTTACTCTTTACAAATCACAATTGGAATAAGCTGAATTTGCTTGTGCAAATCACTAAGGCTTACTATTTATGAAAAAGACAATGAAGATTTCTATTTGTCCTGGATAAAGTCTGAAGGACCCTTCAGAGGTTTGAGTTCTAAAATGCCAAAAATGTCTTTGGCCTGAAGTTTGATCTCATTGAGCTCATCAGGCTCAGCCTTAGGTCATTGTTTGCTGTATTTACATTTCTGATCTGCAAGACAAAGGCAGTTCCTTCCACAGTTCCCCAAAGAAATGCTCTGTCACTTAGGTCCAGTTGTACCTCCTTACTTTGCTTTTCTGTATCAGTGAGAAGAGCTCTTACCAAACAATTCCATGTATGAAAACTTTATGGTTTACTTTAACGTGCCTTTAAAAGTATGTATAAGGCATTTAGTAGGCTCCCTTTCCCTTGAGTTAAATCCAGGGTAAACCTCTTAGTAGTTTCTGATATAGTTTTTGTTTTTTAATGAGGCCCTGAATATTAGTTTTAATTTTACTTGATATTGGATGGCGGAATTAACTATTGGTTTCCTCTAGTTTAAGGAATATTTCCTGATGGACAGATATGTGTTGAGACTTAAAATACCAAGAAGGGGAAAGGTTTTTCCATTGAAAGTTATCTATCCCAAAACATAATAAAGCAAAAGAGATGTACACAAAACCCATTTATATATACACCAATTTAATAAACATTTATCTCAAATTTATCAATTCTTGTATGTTCAATTTTAATATTTATTATTTTAATCCATAAGTCTTATTTCTAGAAGGAGTGGCAGAAGCCTTTTCATTTTCTTTCTTGTCCATTTTAGCTAATTTTATAGAACAGTCTCTGGGATTTCTACGTTTGAGTCAAAGGACTTCGGCCTTTGTCACTTTTTAATTTGATTAATTAGCCTGTTGCCCCTATCATACATCAAGCATGTAGTCTATATATTTTTTGCAGCCCTATAATTATGCACATTTTAAAGTGGGCTAAATAAATCAAACTTGTTTGAACTTTAAAGATATGGAACAGTAGGTGATCCCTTTGGACTTTTTGTAAATTTACATAGTGTAGTACAGAAGATTTGTATCTTTTCTAAACATTTTTTATTGATTTATAATCATTTTGCAATGTTGTGTCAAATTCTAGTGTTCAGCACAATTTTTCAGTCATACATGGACATATACACACTCATTATCACATTTTTTTCTCTGTGATTCCCTGTGCTATACACTATAACCTAGTTTATCTATTCCACAATTTTGAAATCCCAGTCTATATCTTCCCACCTCTGCCCCCTGGCAACCACAAGTCTGTATTCTATGTCTATGAGTCTATTTCTGTCTTGTATTAATGCTTTGTTTTTTTGTTTGTTTGTTTTTGTTTTTGATTTTTAGATTCCACATATAAACGATCTCATATGGTATTTTTCTTTCTCCTTCTGGCTTACTTCACTTAGAATGACATTCTCCTGGAGCATCCATGTTGCTGCAAATGGCATTATGTTGTTGGTTTTTATGGCTGAGTAGTATTCCATTGTATAATTATACCAAATCTTCCTTATCCAGTAACCTGTTGATGGACATTTAGGTTGTTTCCATGTTTTGGCTATTGTAAATAGTGCTGCTATGAACACTGGGGTGCAGGTGTCATCCTGAAGTAGATTTCCTTCTGGATACAAGCCCAGGAGTGGGATTCCTGGGTCATATGTTAAGTCTATTCCTAGTCTTTTGAGGAATCTCCACACTGTTTTCCATAGTGGCTGCACCAAACTGCATTCCCACCAGCAGTGTAGGAGGGTTCCCCTTTCTCCACAGCCTCTCCAGCATTTGTCATTTGTGGATTTTTGAATGATGGCCATTCTGACTGGTGTGAGGTGATACCTCATTGTAGCTTTGATTTGCATTTCTTTGATAATTAGTGATATTGAGCATTTTTTCATGTGCCTTTTGATCATTTGTATGTCTTCCTTGGAGAATTGCTTGTTTAGGTCTTCTGCCCATTTTTGGATTGAGTTGTTTATTTTTTTCTTATTGAGTCATATGAGCTGATATATATTCTGGAGATCAAGCCTTTGTTGGTTTCATTTGCAAAAATTTTCTCCCATTCCATAGGTGGTCTTTTTGTTTTACTTATGGTTTCCTTTGCTGTGCAGAAGCTTGTAAGTTTAATTAAGTCCCAATTGTTTATTCTTGCTTTTATTTCTACTAGGAGAAAAATTTTGAGATATATGTCAGATAATGTTTTGCCTATGTTTTCCTCTAGGAGGTTTATTGTATCTTGTCTTATGTTTAATTCTTTGATCCATTTTGAGTTGATTTTTGTATATGGTGTAAGGGAGTGTTCTAGCTTCACTGCTTTACATGCTGTGGTCCAGTTTTCCCAATACCATTTGCTGAAGAGACTGTCTTTATTCCATTGTATATTCTTCCCTCCTTTGTTGAAGTTTAGTTGACCAAAAGTTTGTGGGTTCATCTCTGGGCTCTCTATTCTGTTCCATTGGTCTATATGTCTGTTTTTGTACCAATACCATGCTGTCTTGATGACTGTAGCTCTATAGTATTGTCTGAAATCTGGGAGAGTTATTCTTTCAGCCTCTTTCTTTCTCTTCAGTAATGCTTTGACAATTCTTGGTCTTTGATGGTTCCATATAAATTTCATTATGATTTTTTCTAGTTCTCTGAAATATGTCCTGGGTAATTTGATAGGGATTGCATTAAATCTGTAGGTTGCCTTGGGCAGTGTGACCATTTTAACAATATTGATTCTTCCAATCCAAGAGCATGGGGTATCTTTCCATTGTTTAAAGTCTTCTTTAATTTCCTTCATCAATGGTTTATAGTTTTCTATGTATGATTCTTTCACCTACTTGGTTAGTTTTATTCCCAGATATTTTATTACTTTGGGTGTTATTTTAAAGGGGATTGTTTCTTTACTTTCTTTTTCTGTTGATTCATCATTAGTGTAAAGAAACGCAACTGATTTTTGAATGTTAATTTTGTAACCTGCTACCTTGCTGAATTCTTCAATCAGCTCTAGTAGTTTTTATGTGGACCTTTTAGGGTTTTCTATATATAGTAACATGTCTTCACGTATAGTGACACATTTACCTCTTCTTTTCCAATTTAGATCCCTTTTATTTCTCTCTCTTGCCTGATTGCTGTAGCTAGGACTTCCAGGACTATGTTGAATAGGAGTGGTGACAGTGGGCATCCTTGCCTTGCCACAGATTTTAGTGGGAAGCTTTTGAGTTTTTCACCATTAAGTACTATGGTGGCTGTAGGTTTGTCATATATAGCTTTTATTATGTTGAGATATGTTCCCTCTATACCAACTTTTGTGAGAGTTTTTATCATAAATGGGTGTTGAAATTTATCAATTCCCTTTTCTGCATCTATTGAGATGATCAGGTGGTTTTTGTCCTTTCTTTTGTTGATGTGATGTTTTACACTGATTGATTTGCATATGTTGAACCACCTTTGTGTCCCTGGGATGAACCCCACTTGGTCATGATGTGTAATCTTTTTTATGTGTTGTTGGATTCTATTTGCTAATATTTTGGTGAGGATTTTGGCGTCTATGTTCATCAGTGATATTGGCCTATAATTCTCTTGTTTGGTAGTGTCTTTGCCTGGTTTTAGTATCAGGGTGATGGCGGTTTCATAGAATGAGTTTGGGAGTATTCCCTCATTTTCAATATTCTGGAATAGTTTGAGAAAGACTGGTATGTGTTCTTCTTTGTATGTTTGGTAGAATTCTCCTGTGAAGCAGTCCAGTCCTGAACTTTTATTTGTAGGGAGGTTTTTTTTATTGCTATTTCTGTTTCCTTTCTAGTGATTGGATTGTTCAATTGTTCAGTTTCTTTTTGATTCAGCATTGGTGGACAGTATGTTTCCAGAAACTTGTCCATCTCCTGTAGGTTATCCAGTTTGGTTCCGCATAGTTTTTCATAAAATTGTCATTTGATATTCTGTATTTCCATTTTATTTGTTGTAATTTCTCCATTTCCTTTCTTATTTTGCTAATTTGTGCTCTCTATTTTTTTCTTCTTGTGAGTTTTGCCAGAGGTTTGTTGATTTAATTTACTTTTTCAAGAAACCAGCTTTTGGTTTGGTTGATTTTTTTGTATGGTATTGTTAATCTCTATTGTATTTATTTCCTCACTGATTTTTATAATTTCCTTCCTTCTTCTGCCTTTTGGGGCTTTTTGTACTTCTTTTTAAAATTCATTCAGCTGGTGGGTTAAATTGTTTATTTGAGATTGTTCTTTTTTGAGTAAGGCCTGTATCGCTATAAACTTCCCTCTTAGCACTGCCTTTGTTGTGACACATAGATTTTGAGTGGCTGTGCTTTCAGTATAATTTGTCTCAAGGTATTTTTTAATTTCAGCTTTGATTTCCTCATTGACCCATTGTTTTTTCAATAACATATTGTTTAATCTCCATGCTTTCCTCTTTTTTTCCTTTGTTTCCCTGTTGTTGATTTCCAGTTTCATGGCATTTGTGGTCAGTAGAGATGCTTGAGATAATTCCTATCTTCTTAAAGTTGTTGAGGATTCTTTTGTGCCCAAATACATGATCAATCCTGGAAAATATTCCATATGCACTTGATAAGAATGTATATCCTAATTTTGGGGGGTGTAACGCTCTGAAATTATCCACCAAATCTAGTTTTTCTATTGTGTTATTTAATTTCTCTGTTTCCTTATTTATTTTCTGGCTGGAAGATATATCTAGTGATGTTAATGCAATGTGAAAATCTCCAACTATGATTGTATCCCCACCAATATCCCCCTATATTTCTTTTAGTAATTTTTCTATGTACTTTGATCCTCCTATATTGGGTGAATATATATTAACAAGTGTAATGTCCTCACCTTGTATCACTCCTTTAATCATTATAAAATATCCTTCTTTATCTTTCTTTATAGCCTTTGTTTTAAAGTCTATTTTGTCTGAAATCAGTGCTGCAACACCTGCTTTTTTGGCTTTTCCATTTACATGGAATATCCTTTTCCATCTTTTCACTCTCTATATGTGTCCTTCTCCCAAAGTGGGGCTCTTGTATGCAGCACATTGAAGGTTCTTGCTTTATTATCCAGTCTGCCACTCTGTGTCTTTTGACTGGAGCATTTAGTCCATTAACATTTACAGTAATTAATGATAGATGTGTGTTTATTGCCATTTTGAACTTATCTTTGCAGTTGAATTGGTATATCCTCCTTGTTCCTTTCTTCTTCCTTGTTTGATTTGGTAATCTTCCTTTGTATTATCATGGATTTTATTTAATTGTTTTGACTCTCTTGTAAGTTTTTGGCTTCTGGTTACCCTTTTTTGTAAATCTATTAGCCCATTATTATAACTGTTTTTATTAAACTGATAGTAACGTGATCTCAAACCCATCCTACCAATAAAATAATTCAAAAAAGAAAGAAAAAAAATTCTATGTTTCCCTGCCTCCCTCTCCCACTCTCAATGATTTGTATATCTTCTTTTATAATTTCGTGTTTATTTTATTTGTAATTCATGAGTTATCACCTTTCCAGTTGTGAGTTTCTCATTTTTGTAGCATCCTGCTTCTTTTCTATTTAGAATAGATCTTTAAATATTTCTTTTAGCATGGGAATAGTGTTGCTAAACTCCTGCAGCTTTTCCTTGTCTGTGAAATTCTTTATCTCTCCTTCTATCCTAAAGGATAGCCTTGCTGGATAAAGTATCCGAGGCTGCATCTTTTTTCATTCAGGACTTTGAATATATCTTGCCACTCCCTTCTGACCTGTAGTGTTTGTGTAGAGAAATCTGCTGAAAGCCTTATGGGTGTTCCCTTGTAACTTACTCTTTGCTTTTCTCTTGCTGCCTTTAGAATAATTTCTTTATCCTTGACTTTGGCCATCTTGATTATGATATGTCTTGGTGTGGGTCTATTTGGGTTCTTCCTGTTTGGGACCTTCTGAGCTCCTTTACTTGGATATCTTATTCCTCCTTTAAGTTTGGGAAGTTTTCAGTCATGGTTTCTTCAAAAACCTTTTCAATCCCCTTTGATCTTTCTTCCCTTTCTGGGACCCCTATTATGCAAAGATCAGGATGCTTTATATTATCCCATGGGTCTGTTATTCTATTTTCATTTTGTTATTTGTTTCTCTCGTAGCTCTTCTGAATGGGTGCTTTCTACTGTCCTGTCTTTGGTTCACTAATTCGTTCCTCTGCATTATCTAGTCGGCTTTGCACAGCTATTCAGTCATTCCTCATATCAGTCAGAGTTTACCCATTCTTCTTGGCTCTTCTTTATAGTTTCAATTTCATTTTTGACATATTTTATATCTCTAAACACTATCTGTTTTAATTCCTTCAGCACTTTGATCACTCCTTTTTTGAAATCTTGATCTAGTAGACTATCGATATCTTTTTCATTGATCTTTCTTTCAGGGGATTTCTCCTGTTCTTTTAATTGGGAATGGTTTCTCTGCTTCATCTTGCTCATACGTCTCTGGCACTGTGGTTTATGGTGTATCAGTTATCTATTGTGGTCCTTAAGGAGTTTATCTATCTGATGCCTATGTAGGAATAAGACTTAGGGAAAAAGAAAAAATAAGAGAGAGAGAGAAAGAATTTTTAAAGAATGGAGAAAAAAAGGTTTGAAAACAGTGTATAATGAATAATAGAAGAGCAAGTTGAAGCAGAATAAGAATCAGGTTGAAATGTCCGTTTAAAACCTTTAAAAAAAAAAAAAGGAAAAGATGAAAAGATGTATTTGAAACCTGTGTCTAATCAATAGCAGGACCTCAAAACCCAAGAGAAATAAAAATGAATTAAGAAGTAAATATTAAGAGGGTAATAGAAAATATAACAGGTATAAACAGATTTTTAAAAAAGGGGGTGTTAGTGTTTTCCTAGAGTCTGTGTGCTTTTAATGTGAAGTCTTTCTGTCTTTGTCCTGTTTTGGAAGCTCAGCTTGCTGTTCCCAGAGGCCCTCCATTGGCGCCCTTTTCTGTGCAGCTCCCAGTACCTGTCAGCAAGCAGATTGTGCCTCCTCCCAACACTGGGTCAGGTGCAGCTCTCCTTTGCTGTGGGCGGGCAGGTCACTGCCTCTCCCAATGTTGCAGTCAGATGTTGCAGACTGGCCAGGTAAGAAGGCGGGTCGCACCTTCTCCCAGCAGTGCAGTTGGGGGCTGCATTCCTGCCTGCAAGGTGGGTTGCTGCCCTCCCTCTCCCGGCGCTGGTTGGTCTGCTGCTCTTTGCTGCTGCGCCCTCTGCCTCGGGTTGGCACTGCACAGGTGGGCTTGAGGAAGACTGAGGAACAGCCTTTTCCCTGCTCCGGGCCAAGACCCAGCTCCTTGTTTGTCTTGGTGGAGCAAATTCTCTGAGGGACCAGGATGGAAGGATCCTATCTGCCTCGGGCTGTAGACAAGTCTCCGTCTGGCCTTTGTGGCTGCTAAGCCCTTCAGTGCACATGCAGGTTTCACCCCCGCCCCTGCCTGGATGCTAAGTGCAGGAGAATATCGTGGCTGTGCCTGAGCCCCGCCTCTCTTCCCCGGAAAACTTTCTGCAAGTTTTCAGAGATGGGGGTATATACCATTCCCCCCAGGGCACATCAACCGTATTGTTTTATGGAGGGCCCAGTTTGTTCTGCCCTATACACCCACAGCTATGGCATGCAGCCCCTTGCTGTCCCCTGGGGCTGCCTCAGTGCAGCCGCCCCCATCCTCCGCCTGGCTCAGACAGCCTTGCCCTACCCCCAGCTGCCAGCTAGTGTTTTGGGCTGAGTTTTGGGGGGACCCTCTGTGCCCATTTAACTTAGATCTGTCAGTCAAGGACTGCACTGTACAGATCCGAGCCTCGGAGGATCCCCTTCTGACCTGCTGGCCTCTCAGTTGTAGAAGGGAGACCCAGCGAATGAGCACCAGTCCTCCTTTGCTGCTCCCTCACCACAGGGCCTGTCCCACTCTGCTTTGCCTTTTGTTCTGTCTATTTTTCCTTTTCTCCTACCACATTTTTGGCGTCTCTATCTTTTGAAGAGGACGATGTTCTGTCAAATTTCCGCAGGTGCTCTGGTTGGCTGAGTGGGTCTGTGGATGTGAGTCTTGATGCATTTGTGGGAGATGGTGATCTATGGGCGTCCTTGTACTCCACCATCGTCTCTCTTCACACTTCCAAAGCCTTGTATCTTAATCCAAAATGTCTATTTGATTTATTCCATTCAAAAGAATCATCTAGAATTATTTATCCATTTGGGATAAGTGTCTTATTTTGTCTTGTTAAGAAGAAAATCTTTTGACATGTTTTACATTCCTTTTTCCACTTACTCAACCTAATTAACATTAATTATTATAATGATTTTATGAGCATCTCTAAAAACTATTGAGGGGAAAGGCAAAACACAAAGGTAGCTTTTGAAACCATTTTTTTTTAAACTAAGTTCTTAGGTTAAAGTTTAGATACAATTTTCTGCCTTTAAATTTGATTTATTTTAATAAGTAGGAAGGAAAGAACTGTGTATAATGAGAGGTCTCTCAAGTTTCACCAATTTACAAGATTCTCTAAATTAAAGGATCCATCATATGGTCATCAATTATATCTGTGTATATGTATATGTATGTGTATATGTATGTGTGTATATAAATTTAAATGTACGTATATATTTATATGTAAATATTTGTACATATGTATATGTATCTATCTATCTGTCTAATCTATCTATCTATGTATGTATCTATGTATGATTTTATACCAATAAGATTAAGAGGCTTTTCCACATGACAGTGAGTCATGCCCCCTATAAAAAATTCAACAGTTTACTCCCCAAATGGTAAAAGCCTTTGGGGTCCAGTCTGATGCAGCAAAGGCTAAGGTGGCAAAACGCTTGGGAATTGGTACAATCAAAGCATGCTGGGAATCCCAATTTTTTTGCTTGGCCACTATATGCACACAATACATGTACATTTTGGATGGCAGTGTCTGTATTTTCTTTAAAAAAAAAAGATAGGAAACAAATGCATACATACATATGCATACATAAAGCACTGAGAGAAAGATAAAATATTTCCATTTCAAGTACACAGGAAGAGAAATCCATATTTCCCATAAAGGGGCTTTTGTTTTTATAAGGTCAGAATTCCAAAAAGTGTTTTCATCAGGCCTGGCTAATTATTTTCAGGATGAGATTTAAAATTCCCATTTAAAGTTGTAAGTTTTGCCTGTACATAAACCTGGCTGGGCTATTAGTTGGAGGCTGGCCATCTGTGATTATTTTTCCTTCTGTTTTGAAAGTTCTATTGCCATTCTAAGGTCGGGTTGTCAGAATAAAATCACTAGTAGTTTTTCCCATGGGGGCAACTGCAGGGCCTAAGGTCTTTGCCTCTTCCACTCCTGCAAGTTTCTCAGTCACCTGAGAATGTTGTAGCTAGCCAGGAGGAGGGTCCTGTTTCTCGAGTTGAAAAGTTCCTCATAAGATTTTTACTTTTATCCCAACAAATTCAATGGAGTTAGCCAAATTGAGTAAAGCATTAGACCAGCCTCTTACCTAACCACTCAGTTCAGACCCCAGGATCGTTCAACTGGGCCCGAGCGGGATGTCTCCTCTCAGTGGCTGTTTCCCTGGTATTTTTCAACCAGCCCCACCTAGGACGTCTCCTCAAGGTGGGTATTTCCCTGGTGTCTTTCAACCAGCTCCCCACTCCCCCTACATAACACATCTCTGCTATGTGGGTATTTCCCAGTATCTTTCAACCAGGACCCATCCAGCATGTCTCCACTGGGTAGCTATATCCCCCTGTATCTTTCAACTGGAGGGCCAGATACCTTAATACACCGCCAAATAAAATTCAGGATCATCCAGCAATCTGGGAGATCCAAGAACCAAGAGAGGCTCACCCAAATTTGACTGGACTCCCTGAGGAGGAAGATTGGCACAAAGGGCCACTGCTTGTACCAAGGCTGCAGTTCCTCAGAGAGTTCAGGTGAAGGAGAGAAGTCTGCTCTGGGTCCCTTCGTAGTTGCCAAAGCTGTCGACTGAAAGAAAGGTGCAGCCTCAAAGTTGAGACTTCTGTTTCATTTTTCGGGAGGACACAGGCCAGGATGACAGCCCCTCATGAGGCTTTGAGGGACTGTTGTGAAGAGGTAGGGGAGGACAAAGATCAGGCAGGTGGGACAATAAAAGATTACTTGTTACCTAAAGAAAACCAGTCACCTCAAGTTCAAGAATTTTGTGCTTTTCTATGTCTGGGAGGAAGCAAATATTTGGGCTCATTGAATTCATTGTTTTCACAAGCATCTAGCTATCTAGGGCATTTTACTTTGTCTTTTAGTTTTGTAAGTCTGCTCAGAGTGGACAGCTGTGAGTGGTTCCAGTGACTGGCCTGCATGCCTGTCTTCACTGTGGGATGGCAGCAAAATTTGATTCCTTGAATATAGAATATTTTTATTACTTATATTATTGCAGTATTTACATTCACAGTATCTAGGGAATAGGCTGAGACAAGGATATGTGTTTCTGCATTTAACCTTTCATTTTAAGATAGCTGAATTAAAGCTTTTCCACATGTTTCATTCTGGGAAAATAATGTGTTTGTAAGCCGTCCTTCACATACATTTCTGGGTACACAGAGTTTCTGTATTAAGAAGACATTCCTACCTATATATATAAATGTGAAATTTGCTCCAACACGATTTTAAAGTGGAAGCTTCCTTTCCCTTAAACCGGCTCTATGAAACATGCCTAGAAATCAGTTTAAGTGGTATTACATTTACATTGATAGTTAGCATAACTGAATGATCACTTCTCCACATTTTAGATTCTCAGAATGGAATATTTGTGAAACTGTCCTTCACATACTTTGTTGGGAACAGAGAGTTTCTGTGTTTTGGATACATGCATGCTTAACTATATAAGATGAAGAACTTGTTACAACTCGGTTTTACACTGCTTACTTCTTATACATTTACTGTGCCTTTAGGAAACTTGCTGAAAAAAAAAAGGGTACGTGTCTCTATATTTAACCTTGTACTTTAACATAACTGAGTGAAAAATACTCCAAGTATTCTATTCTGGGATCCCAATGTGTGTGGAAGCCCTCCTTCAGAGACCTTGCTGGGAACACAGGGTTTCTGCGTTATGGCCACTGCACTATGAATATACATAAGGGGATCCCCTCACTGAAACTCAGTTTTCCAGCTCAAAGAGTCTTTCCCTTTAAACCGGTTTTGGGAAACATGCTGAGATATCACAATAAGTGTTTCTTGATGTACCCATGCCCTTTATGCTAGATGAAAGGACACCCCTCCACATGCTCCATTTTGGTATCCGAATAAGTGTGGAAGCTGTAATCCACCTACTTTGCTGCGAAAAATGAGTTTCAGTGTTAGGGGCACTGCATTACCTATATATATAACTTGAGGCCTATGCTCCAACTCAGTTTTCCAGTGCAAACTTCCTTTACCTTAAAATTGCTTCTAGTAAACATGCTGAGAAATCAATGTAAGTGCTACTAGATGTACCATTGCACTTTATGCTAAATGAATGAATGCTGCTCCATATGTTGCATTCTGGGATTCCAAAGTGTGTGGAAGCCGTCCTTCATCTTCTTTGCTGAGAGCACAGAGTTTCTGTGTTAGGGGCAATGCAACACTGACTTACATAAGGGGATGCCCTTGCTCCAACTCGGTTTTTAAAGCACAAACTGCCATTCTCTTGAAACTGACTTTAGGAAACATGCTGAGAAATCCTAGTACATGTTCCTAGATGTACACATGCCCTTTATGCTAGATGAAAGAACGCTGCTCCACATGCTCCATTCTGAGATCCGAATGTGTGTGGAAGCAGTCCTTCAATTAGTTTGTTGGGAACACAGTGTTGGTTTGTTAAGGGACAACACTATTTACATATCTATGGGAGGCACTTGCTCCAACTCGGTTTTCCAGCACAAACTACATTTAACTTAAAATTGCCTCTAGGAAACATTCTGAGAAATCAGCGTAAGTGCTACTAGATGTACCGTTGCCATTATGCTAGATCAATGAACAGTGCTACACATGTTCCATTCTGGGATTCCAATGTGTGGTATCAGTCCTTCACATACGTTGTTGCACCACAGAGTTTCTGTCTGAGGGGAACTAAGCTAATTACATATGTACGGGGAGGCACTTGCTCCAATTCAATTTTCCAGCACAAACTGCCTTTAAATGCAAACAGGCTCTGTGAAAAGTCCTGAAAAATCAGAGTAAGTGTTTCTAGGTGTATCCATGCCCTTGATACTAGATGCAGCAACACCTTTCTACTTATTCCATTCTCAGATCTGAATGTGTATGGAAGCCGTCCTTCACCTACCTTGTTGGGAATACAGAGTTTCTGCTTTAGGGGAACTATGCTGCTTACATATCTATGGGGAAGAACTCATCCAACTCAGTTTTCCAGCACAAACAGCCTTCCTTTGCAAACCGGCTCTAGGAAACATGCTGAGAAATCCCACTAAATGTTTCAGGATGTCTCCCAGCCCTTGATGCTACATGCAGCAACGCCAGACTACATGTTCCATTTTCAGATTTGAATGTGTGTGGAAGCTGTCCTTCATCTACCTTGTTGGGAACGCATTGTTTCTGCTGCAGGGGAACTACGCACCTTACATGTCTATGGGGAGTCACACACTCCAATTCAGTTTTCCAGTGCAAACGGCCTTCCTTTGCAAACCAGCTCTGGGAAACATGATGAGAAATCACAGTAAGTGTTTCTAGATATGCTGCAGCCCCATATACTAAACAGGAATGCCACTCTACTTGTTCCATTCTAAGATCTGAATGTGTGTGGAAGCTGTCCATCACATACCTTGTTGGGAAAGCAGAGTTTTTGCTTCAGGGGAACTATGCTACTTACGTATCTATTTGTAGGAACTAACTCCAACTCGGCTTTCCAGTGAAAACTGCCTTTATTGCAATCTGGCTCTAGGAAACATGCTGAGTGTTTATACATGTCCCAATGCCCTTCATCCTAGATAAAGGAACACCACTGCACATGCTTAATTTTCAGATATCAATGTGCATGAAAGCCACCTTTCACCAACCTTGATGGGAACACAGATTTTCTCTCTGATGGGAAATAAGCTACTTATATATCTATGGGGAGGCACTCACTCCAACACGATTTCCTAGAACAAAATGCCTTTAAATGTAAACTGACTGCAGGAAACAAGATGAGAAATCATAGTACGTGTTCCCAGAAGAACCCATGCCCTTTATGCTAGATGAAGAATTGCCTCTGCACATGCGGACTTCTAGGATGTGAATGTGTGTGGAAGCCTTCCTTCACCTATCTTGTTCTGAAAGCAGAGTTTCTGTTTCAGGGAAACTATGCTACTTACATATCTATTTGTAGGAAACAACTCCAACTCGGTTTTCCAGCGCAAAGTGCATTTCTTTGCTAACCAGCTCTAGGAAACATGATGAGAAATCACAGTAATAGTTTATAGAGGTCTCCAGCCCTTGATGCTAGATGCAGCAACACCCTTATACTTGTTAAATTCTCAGATCTTGATGTGTGTGGAAGTCGCCCTACACCAAGTTTTTGGGAACCCAGAATATATGGCCTAGAGTACCAACACTACATACATATCTATGGAGAGGCACTCGCTCCTAATCGATATCCCAGAACAAAATGCCTTTAAATGCATCTGGCTGTAGGAAACATGCTGAGAAATCACAGTAAGTGTTTCTGCATATAATCATACCCTATATTCTAAATAAAGAACGCCACTGCACATGCTCAATTTTCAGATCTCAATGTGTGTGGAAGCTGTCCTTTACCTACCTTGATGGGAACACAGAGTTTCTCACTGAGTGTAAATACGCTACTTACCTATCTATGGGGAGGCACTTGCTTCAACTCGGTTTCCCAGTGCAAAATGCCTTTAAATGCAAACTGGCTGTAGGAAAGAGGATGAGAAATCATAGTATGTGTTTCCATATGTACCTATGCCCTTTATAGTAGATGAAGGACCGCCCCTGCACATGCTGTATTATGAGAAGTGTAGGTGTGTGGAAGCTTTCCTTCACCTACCTGGTTGGGAAAACAAAGTTTCTTCATGAGGAGAAGTATGCTACTTACATATCTATGGGGATATAATCGGTCCAACCCAGTTTTCCAGTGCAAATGGCTTTTACTTGGAAACCGGCTCTAGGAAGCATGCTGAGAAATAATGGGAAGTGTTACTAGACGTCCTCCAACACTTATGCTAGATGTAGGAATGCCTCTCTACTTGTTCCATTCTCAGATCTGAAAATGTATGGCAGCCGTCCTTCACCTAGCTTGTAGCAAACCTAGAAATTCTGGCCTAAGGGAACAACGGTACTTACATAACTATGGATAGGCACATGCTCAAACCAGGATTTCCACGGCAAACTGATTTACTGTGGAAACCTGCTCTAGGAAACACACTGAGAAGTCAGAGAAAGTGTTTTTAGTAGTCCCTTTGCTTTCTATGTTGGATGAATAAACGCCTCAACAGATGCTCAATTCTGTGATCTGAATGCATGTGGAAGTCGTCCGTCAACTAGCTTGTTAGGAACGCATAGTTTTCGGGCTAGGGGAACTATGATACTTACATATCTATTGGGAGGCACTCACTCCAAACCGGTGTTCCACTGGAAACAGCTTTTACTTGGAAACTTGCGCTAGCAAACTTTCTGAGAAATCAGTGCTTCTAGATATCCAACTTCCTTTTATGCTGGATGAAAGAACGCTACACCACATGCTCACTTCGGAGATCGGAATGTGTGTGGAAGCTGTCCTTCGCATAGCTCGTTGAGAAAACATAGTTTCTGGCCTAGGGGAAGTATGGTACTTATATATCTATGGGGAGGCTCTCGCTCTAACATGGTTTTCCACTGCAAACCGCTTTTATTTTGAAACCTGCTCTAGGAAACATGCTGAGAAATCAGAGTTAGTGTTTCTAGATGTTCCTCTGCCTTATATGCTGGATAAATGAAAGTCTCTCCACATGCTTACTTCTGAGATCTGAATGTGCGTGGAAGCCATCCTTCACCATCCTTAGTTGGAAACCGAGGGTTTATGTCCTAGGGGAACTTTGCTACTTATGTAGCTATGGAAAGACACTTGTCCCAACTGGGTATTCCACACCAAATGGCCTTTAATTGTAATCCGGCTCTAGGAAAATTTCTGAGAAATCAGAGTAAGTGTTTGAAAATGCCCTCCTCCCCTTTACGCTGGATTGATGAATGCCTCCCCTCATGCTCACTTCTGAGATCTGAATGTGTGTGGAAGCCGTCCTTCACCTAGCTTGTTGGGAATACAGAGTTTTTGGCCTAGGTAACAACGCTACTTTCATATATATGGGGAGGTACTCGCTCCGACACTGTTTTCCACTGCAACCGCTTTTACTAGGAAACCGGCATAATGGAAACATGCTGAGTAATCAGAGTGTTTCTAGGTGTCGTATTGCCCTTTATGCTGTAAGAATGAACACCTCTCCAATGCTCACTTCTATGATCTGAATGCGTTGGGAAGTGGTCCATCACCTAGCTTGTTGGGAACGCATAGTTTTCGGGCTAGGGGAACTATGATACTTACGTATCTATTGGGAGGCACTCACTCCAAACCGGTGTTCCACTGGAAACAGCTTTTACTTGGAAACTTGCACTAGCAAACTTTCTGAGAAATCAGTGTTTCTAGATATCCATCTGCCTTTTATGCTGGATGAATAAACACTACGCCACATGCTCACTTCTGAGATCTGAATGTGTGCAGAAGTCGTCCTTCACATAGCCCGTTGAGAACCCATAGTTCATGGCCTAGGGGAAGTACGGTACTTAGATATCTATGAGGAGGCTCTCGCTCTAACCTGGTTTTCCACTGAAACCCACTTTTATTTTGAAACCTGCTCTAGGAAACATGCTGAGAAATCAGAGTTAGTGTTTTTAGATGTTCCCCTGCCTTATATGCTGGATGAATGAAAGTCTTTCCACATGCTCACTTCTGAGATCTGAGTGTGTGTGGAAGCTGTCCTTCACCATCCTTGTTGGAAACCGAAGGTTTATGTCCTAGGGGAACTTTGCTACTTATGTAGCTATGGAAAGTCACTTGTTCCAACTGGGTATTCCACACCAAATCGCCTTTAATTGTAATCTGGCTCTAGGAAAATTTCTGAGAAGTCAGAGTAAGTGTTTGAAGATGCCCCCCTCCCCTTTACGCTGGATTGATGAATGCCTCCCCTCATGCTCACTTCTGAGATCTGAATGTGTGTGGAAGCCGTCCTTCAACTAGCTTGTTGGGAACCCAGAGATTTGGTTGTAGGGAAACAACACTACTTACATATCTATGGGAAAGCAGTCATTCGAACCCAGTTTCCACTGCAAACTGCTTTTACTTGGAAACCAGGTGTAGGAAAAATGCTAAGAATTCAGAGTAAGTGATTCTAGATGCCTCCTCCCATTTAGGCTGAATGAATGAACAGCTCTTCACATGTTCACATTTGAGATCTGAATGTGTGTGGGAGCTGTCTTTCACCTAGCATTTTGGAACCCAGGCATTCAGGCCTAGGTGATCTGCGCTAGGTAAATATGTATGGGAAGACACTCACTCCAACTTGATTTGAGAGACCAAACCGCTTTTACTTGGAAACCTGCTGTAGGAAACATGTTGAGAAATCAGAGTAAGTGTTTCTAGATGTCGCTTTGCCTTTTATGATGGAAGCATGGACGCCTCTCCACATGGTCACTTCTGAGATCCGAATGTGTGTCGAAGATGTCGTTCACATAGCTTGTTGGAAACCAAAAGTTTCTGACCTAGGGGAACTACGCTACTTCCATATCTATGGGGAGGCACACACTCCACCCCGATTTTCCACTGCAAACCGCTTCTACGTGGAAATCAGCTCTTGGAAACATACTGAGAGATCAGAGTTAGTGTTTCTAGATGTGCCTTTGCCTTTTATGCTGAATGAATGGATGCCCCTTCACATGCTCACTTCTGAGATCTGAATGTCTGTGGAAGCTGTCCTTCACCTAGCTTGTTGGGAACCCAGAGTTTGTTCTTTAGGAGAACTATGCTACTTACATGTCTATGGGGAGTCGCTTGCTGCAAATCATTTTTCCAGTGCAAACTGCCTTGATTGCAAACTGGCTCTAGGAAACCTGCTGATAAATCAGAGTGTTTCTAAATGTACCCAAGCCCTTTACCCTAGATAACTGAACATTACTGGATATGCTCCATTTACAGATATCAATGTGTATGGAAGCCATCCTTCACCTACCTTGATGGGAACACATAGTTTCTCTCTGAGTGTAAATACGCTACTTACATATCTATGGGGAGGCACTCACTCCTACTCGGTTTCCCAGTGCAAAATGCCTTTAAATGCAAACTGGCTGTAGGAAAGAGGATGAGAAATCATAGTAAGTGTTTCCATATGTACCCTTGCCCTTTATAGTAGATGAAGGATCACCCCTGCACATGCTGTATAATGAGATGTGTATGTGTGTGCAAGCTGTCCTTCACCTAGCTTGTTGGGAATCCACATTTTTTGGCCTATGTGATCTATGCTACTTACATATCTTTTGGGAGGCACTTGCTCCAACCCGGTTTTCCATTGCAAGCCATTTTCATTTTTAAACCTGCTCTAGGAAATATGCTGAGTAATCAGAGTAAGTGTTTCTAGATATCCTTCTGCCTTTTATGCTGGATGAATTGAATGTCTCTTCAAATGCTCCTTTCTGAGATTTGAATGAGTGTGGATGACGTCCTTCACCAGCTTGTTGTGAACCCAGAGTTTCTGGACCTGGGATCTATGGTACTTACATATCTATGGAGAGTCACTCTCTTTTTCTTTGAATCCTGCCATAGGAAACATGCTGAGTAATCAGACTAAGTGTTTCTAGATGTGACACAGCCCTTTATTCTGGACGAAAGAACAACAAACCACATGCTCACTTCTGAGATCTGAATGTGTGTGGAAGCCTTCCTTCTTCTAGCTTTTTGGGAATGCAGAGTTTTTGGCCTAGGAAACAATGCTACTTACATATCTATGGGGAGGCATTCGCTCCGACGGTGTTTTCCAATGCAAAGCACTTTTACAAGGAAACTGGCAGCATGGAAACATGGTGAATAATCAGAGTAAGTGTTTCTAGGTGTCGTATTGCCCTTTATGCTGCATGAATGAACACCTCTCCAATGCTCACTTCTGTGATCTGATTGCCTGTGGAAGTCATCCATCACCTAGCTTTTTGGGAACCCAGAGTGGAGTCCAAGGGAAACTAAGCTGCTTTCATATATATGGGGATGTGCTAGTATGAACTTGGTATTTCACTGCAAACCACTTTATCTTGAAACCGGCTTTGAGAATCATGCTGAGAAATCAGTGTATGTGTTTGTGTATGTCACTTAACATTCAATGCTAGAAGGAAGAACGCCTCTCTGCAGGCTCACTTCTGAAATCTGAATGTGTGTTGGAGCCGTCCTTCACCTATCTTGTTGGAAACACAGGGTTTGTGGCTGAGGGGAACTATGCTACTTTGAAATCTAAGGGGAGGCACTTGCTGCAATGCGGTTTTCCGTAGTAAACCACTTTAACATTGAAACCAGCTTTAGAAAACATGCTGAGAAATCAGAGAATGTGTGTCTAGAAGTCCCTCTGCCTTTTGTGCTGGATGAAAGAACCCCTCTCTACCTGCTCAATTTTCAGAACTGTATGAGTATGGAAGCTGTCCTTCACCTGGCTTTTTGGGAACCCAGAGCTTTAGTCCAAGGGAAAATAAGCAGCTTTCATATATATGGGGATGCACTAGCACCAACTCGGTTTTTCACTGCAAACTGCTTTAACTTGAAACTGGCTTTGAGAAACATGCTGAGAAATCAAAGTGTTTCTGTATGTCACTTACACTTCAATGCTGGATGAAAGAATGCCTCTCCACAGGCTCAATTTTCAGACCTGTATGTGTGTGGTGTCATCCTGCACATAAGTTGTTTGAAACCCAGAGTTTCTGGTATAGGGGAACTTTGCTACTTACATCTAAGGAAAGGCACTCGCTCCAGTGTGGTTTTCCACACCAAACTGCTTTTACTTTGACACCAGCTTTAGGAAACCTGCTGAAAAATCAGAGAATGTGTGTCTAGAATTCCCTCTGCCTTTTATGCTGGATGAAAGAACACGTCTCCACATACTCACTTCTCAGAATTGTTTGTGTGTGGAAGCCATCCTTCACTTAGTTTGTTTAGAACCTAAAGTTTCAGATCTAGGGAAATGTAGGTATTTAGATATCTATGCGGGTGCACTGGGACCAACAAGGTTTCCAATGCAAAATGGTATTACTTGAAACAGACTTTGAGAAACATGCTGAGAATTCAGAGTTTTTCTGTATGTCATTTAAACTTCAATACTGGATGAAAGAACGCCTCTCCACAAGCTCACTTCTGACATCTGAATTTTTGTTGGAGATGTCCTTCACCTAACTTGTTGGAAACCATGAGATTCTGGTATAGGGGAACTATGCTACTTACATATATAAGGGGGGGCACTCACTTCATCACGGTTTTCCACAGCAAGCCGCTTTTATTTTGAAACTGGCTTTGAGAAACATGCTGAGAAACCAGAGAATGTGTGTCTAGAAGTCACTCTGCCTATTATGCTGGATGAAAGAATGCTTCTAGGCATATTAAATTTTCAGACTTGTATGTGTGTGGAAGCGGTCCATCACCTAGATGTTGCAAACTCAGAGTTTGAGTGCAAGGGAATATTTGCTGCTTTCATATATAGGGACATACTAGCATTAAATAGGTTTTTCACTGCAAACCACATTTACTTGAAAGCAGCTATAGAAACATGCTGAGAAATCAGAGAATGTCTGTCTAGAAGTAGCTCTGCCTTTTATGATGGATGAAAGAACACCTCTCCACATTATCACTTCTCAGATTTGTATGTGTGTGGAAGCCATCCTTCACCTCACTTGTTGGTATCCCAGAGTATGAGCCCAAGGGAAACAAAGCTGCTTTCATATATATTTGGACATAGTAGCATCAACTAGGTTTTTCACTGCAAGCCACTTTTACTTGAAAGCAGCTTTGAGAAACATGCTGAGAAATCAGAGTAAGTGTTTCTGTATTTCACTTAACCTTCAATGCTGGATGATAGAATGTCTCTCCACAAGCTCACTTGTGATATCTGAATTTATGTTGGAGTCGTCCTTCAGCTCACTTGTTGGAAACCCAGAGTTTCTGGATTAGGGGTACTATGCTACTTACATATCTAAGGGGAGGCACTGGTTCCAACATGGTTTTCCACAAAAGAATCTTTGACATTGAAACCAGCGTTAGGAAACATGCTGAGAATTCAGAGAATGTCTGTGTAGAATTCCCTCTGGGTTTTAGGCTGGATGAAAGTACACCTCTCCACATAGACAATTTTCAGATTTGTATATGTGTGGAAGCCGTCTTTCACCTAGCTTTTTACAACCCAGCATTTGAGAACAAAGGAAAATTAGCTGCTTTCATATGTATGGGGACATACTAGCATTAACTCGGTTTTTCACTGCAAACCACTTTTACTTGAAACCGGCGTCAGGAAACATGCTGGGAAATCAGAGTAAGTGTTTCTGTGTGTCCCTTAATCTTCAATGCTAAATGAAAGAATGCCTCTCCACATGCACAATTTTCATATCTGTATGTTTGTGAAAGCTGTCCTTCACCTAACTTGTTGGGAAACCAGAGTTTCAGGCCTACGGAAATTGCTGCTTTCATATATATGGGGTCCTTCACCTAACTTTTTGGAAACACAGAGATTCTTTTATAGGGGAACTACAGTACTTACATATCTAAGGGGAGGCTCTCTCTCCAACACGGTTTTCCACAGCAAACCACTTTTACATTGAAACAGGTGTTAGGAAACATGCTGAGAAATCAGAGAATCTGTGTCTAGAAGTCCCTCTGCCTTTTGTGCTGGATGAAAGAACGCCTCTCCACATACTCAATTTTCAGACCTTGTATGTGTGTGCAAACCATCCATCACCTAGACGTTGCGAACCCAGAGTTTAAGTACAAGGGAAGATTTGCTGCTTTCATATATAGGGGACATTCCAGCATTAAATCAGTTTTTCACTGCAAACCACTTTTACTTGGAACTGCTGTTGAGAAACATGCTGAGAAATCAGAGAAAGTGTTTCTGTATGTCACTTAACCTTCAATGCTGGATGAAAGAATGCCTTCCACCAGCTCACTTCTAACTTCTGAATTTGTGTTGGAGACGTTGTTTGCTAAATCTGTTGGAAATTCACAGTTTCTGGTATAGGAGAACTATGCTACTTACATATCTAATTGGAGGTCCTCACTCCGAGATTTTCCACACCAAACCACTTTTACTTTGAAACCGGCATTAGGAAACATGCTGAGAAATCAGAGAATGTGTGTCTAGAAGTTTCTCTGCCTTTTATGCTGGATGAAAGAATGCCCCTCCACATGATCACTTCTCAGATTTATATGTGAGTGGAAGCCGTCCTTCACCTAACTCTTTGAGAACCCAGAGTGTCTGACATAGGGAAACGTTGGCACTTACATATCTATGATGAAGATCTGGGACCAATACTGTTTTCACTGCAAACCGCTTTTACTTGAAACTGGCTTTGAGAAACATGCTGAAAAATCAGACTAAGTGTTTATGTCAAATAACCTTCAATGCTGGATGAAAGAACGCCTCTCCACATGCTCACTTCTCAGATTTCTATGTGTGTGGAAACCATCCTTCACCTTGCTTGTTGAGAACCCAGGGTTTCTGACCTAGGGAAAAGTGGGTACTTAGATGTCTATGTGGATGCATGTGGACCAACACGGTTTCCAATGCAAAATGCTATTACTTGAAACCGGCTTTGAGAAACATGCTGAGAAATCAGAGTAAATGTTTCTGTATGTCATTTAAACTTCAATGCTGCAAGAAAGAATGCCTCTCCACAAGCTCACATCTGACATCTAAATTTGTGTTAGAGACATCCTTCACCTAACTTGTTGGAAAACCTGAGTTTCTGGTATAGGGGAACTACACTACTTACATATCTATGGGGAGGCACTCGCTCCCATGTGGTTTTCCACACCAAACCGCTTTTATTTTGAAACCAGCTTTGAGAAACATGCTGAGAAATCAGATAATGTGTGTCTAGAAGTCCCTCTGCCTTATATACTGGATGAAGGAATGCCTCTCCACATGTTCACTTCTCAGATTTGTATGTGTGTGGAAGCCGTCCTTCACATAGCTTGTTGACAACCCAGAGTTTCTGACCTAGGGAAACGTCGGTACTTAGATACCTATGTGGATGCACTGGGACCAACACAGTTTCCACTGCAAACTGCTTTAATTTTAAACCAGCTCTGAGAAACAAGCTGAGAAATCAAAGTAAATGTTTCTGTATGTCACTTAATCTTCAATGCTAAATGAAAGAACCACTCTCCTCAAGCTCATTTCAGACATCTAAAATTGTTTTGGAGATGTCCTTCACCTAACTTGTTGGAAAATCAGAGTTTCTGCCATAGGGGAACTATCCTACTTACACATCTAGGGATAGGCATTTTCTCCAATGCATTTTTCCATGGCAAACCACTTTTACTTTGAAACTGGTGTTAGGAAACAAGCTGAGAAATCAGAGAATTTGTGTCTAGAAATCCCTCTGCCTTTTATGCTGGGTGAAAGAATGACTCTGCACATACTCAATTTTCAGACTTGTATGTGTGTGGAAGCCGTCCTTCACCTAGCTTGTTGAGAACCCAGAGTTTCTGACCTAGATATCCGTCGGTACTTACATATCTTTGGAGAAGCACTGGGACCAACACAGTTTCCTCTGCAAACCGCTTTTACTTGAAACCAGAGTTAGGAAGCATGCTGAGAAATCAGAGTTAGTGTTTCTGTATGTCACTTAATCTTCAATGCTAAATGAAAGAACGCCTCTCCACATACTCAATTTTCAGACTTGTATGTGTTTTGAAGCCATACTTCACCTAGCTTGTTTGGAACCCAGAGTTTGAGTCCAAGGGAAACTAAGCTGCTTTCATATATATGGGGACGTATTAGCATTAACACGGTGTTTCACTGCAAACCACTTTTACTTTATACCGGCTTTGAGGAACATGCTGAGAAATCAGAGAAAGTGTTTCTGTATGTCATTTAACCTTCAATTCTGGACAAAATAGTCTTTCCACAAGCTCACTACTGACATGTGAGTATATGTTGGTGACTTCCTATACATACCTTGTTGGGAACCGAGAGTTTTTGTTATAGAGGAACTACACTACTTACATATCTAATGGGAGGCACTCGCTCCAATGTGGTTTTCTACAGTAAACCACTTTTACTTTGAAACCGGCATTAGGAATCATGCTGATAAATCAGAGAATGTGTGTCTAGAAGTCGTTGTGCCTTTTATGCTGGATGAAGTACGCCTCTCCACATGCTCAATTTTCAGAACTGTATTAGTGTGGAAGCCGTCCTTCAACTAGCTTGTTGGAAACCCAGTGTTTCAGTCCAAGGGAAACTACACTGCTTTCATATATATGGGGATGTACTAGCACGAACTCAGTTTTTCACTGCAAACCACTTTTACTTGGAACTGGCCTTGAGAAACATTCTGAGAAATCAGAGTTACTGTTTCTGTATGTCATTTAACCTTTAATGCTTGATGAAAGAATGCCTCTCCACAAGCTCACTTCTGACATCTGAATTTGTGTTGGAGACGCCCTTCACCTAACTTTTTGGAATCCCAGAATTTCTGGTATAGGGGAACTACACTAGTTACATACCTAAGTGGAGGCACTCGCTCCAACACGGTTTTCCACAGCAAACCACTTTTACTTTGAAACTGGCATTATGAAACATGCTGAGAAATCCGAGAATGTGTGTCTAGAAGTCACTCTGGTTTTATGCTGGATGAAAGAACGTCTCTCCACATGCTCACTTCTCAGATTTGTAGGTATGTGGAAGCTGTCCTTCCCCTAGCTTGTTGAGTACCCAGAGTTTCAGACTTAGGGAAATGTCGGTGCTTACATATCTATGGGGAAGCACTGGGACCAAAACAGTTTCCACTGCAAACCGCTTTTACTTGGAACTGACCTTAGGAAACATGCTGAGAAATCAGAGTAAGTGTTTCTGTATGTCAGTTAATCTTCAACGGTAAGTGAAACTACACCTCTCATGCTCAATTTTGAAACCTGAATGTGTGTGGAAGCCGTCTTTCACCTAGCTTCTTGGGAACCCAGAGTTCCATGCCTAGGGAAACTACGCTACTTTCATATATATGGGGATGAAAAAGCACCAACTCTGTTTTTGAATGCAAACAGCTTTTCCTTGAAACCGGCTTTGAGAAACATGCTGAGAAATCAGTGTAAGTGTTTCTGTATGTCACTTACCCTTCAATGTTGGATGAAAGAACGCCTCTCCACAGGCTCACTTCTGACATCTGAATTTGTGTTGGTGCCGTCCTTCACCAAACCTGTTGGAAACTCGGGGTTTGTGGCTGAGAGGAACTATGCTACTTACAAATCTAAGGGGAGGCACTCGTTCCAACAGGGTTTTCCACAGCAAACCACTTTTACATTGAAACTGGTGTTATGAAACTTCCTGAGAAATCAGAAAATGTGTGTCTAGAAGTCCCTGTGCTTTTTATTTTGCATGAATGAACTCCTCTCCACATGCTGAATTTTCAGAACTGTATGAGTATGGAACCTGTCCTTCAACTTGCTTGTTGAGAACCCAGAGTTTTTGACTTTAGGAAACGTCGGTACTTAGATATCTATGTAGATGCACTGTGACCAACATGATTTCCACTGCAAACCACTTTTACCTGAACCCAGAATTGAGAAACATGCTGAGAAATCAGAGTAAGTGTTTATGTGTGTCACTTAATGTTCAATGCTAAAAGAAAGAACGCCTCTCCACATACTCAATTTTCAGACTTGTATGTGTGTGGAAGCTGTCCTTCATATAGCTTGTTGGGAACCCAGAGTTTGAGTCCAAGGGAAATTAAGCTGTTTTCATATATATGGGGACGTACTAGCATTAAATCAGTTTTTCACTGCAAACTGCATTTATTTGAAAGCAGCTTTGAGAAACATGCTGAGAAATCAGAGTAATTGTTTCTGTCTGTCATTCAACTATCAATGCTGGATGATAGATGGTCTCTCCACAAGCTCACTTCTGACATCTGAATTTATGTTGGAGACATCCTTCACATAACTTGTTGGAAACCCAGAGTTTCTGGTCTAGGGGAACTAGGCTACTTACATATCAAAGGTGAGACACTAATTCCAATGTGGTTTTCAACAGCAAACCACTTTTACTTTGAAATTAACTTTACAAAACATGATGAGAAATCAGAGAATGTATGTCTAGAAATCCCTGTGCCTTTTATACTGGATGAAAGAATGCCTTAACAAATGCTAAATTTTCAGACCTATATGTGTCCAGAAGCCTTCCTTCACCTAGTTTGTTGGGAACCCAGAGTTTCTGACCAAGGGAAACTAAGCTGCTTTTATATATATGGGGATGTAAAAGTACAACTCGGTTTTTCAGTTCAAACCACTTTAAGTTGAAACCGGCTTTGAAAAACATGCTGTGAAATCAGAATCTGTGTTTGTGTATGTCACTTAACGTTCAATGCTGGATGAAGGAACGCCTCTCCACATGCTCAGTTCTCACGTTTGAAAGTGTGTAGGAGCCGTTCATCACCTAAGTAGTTGGAAAGCCAGAGTTTCTGGTCTACGGGAACTATGGTAATTACATATTTTAGGGGAGACTCTCGCTCCAACGCATTTTTCCAAAGAAAACAGCTTTTATTTTGAAACTGGCATTAGGAAACATACTGAGAACTCAGAGAATGTGTGTCTAGAAGTCCTTCTGCCTTTTATGCTAGATGAAAGAGCACGTCTCCACATACTCAATTTTCAGACTTCAATGTGTGTAGCATTCCTTCACCTAGCTTTTTAGTAACCTAGAGATTGAGTACAAGTGTATCTAAGCTGCTTTCATATATAAGGGGACGTACTATCATTAACTCGTTTTTTCACTGCAAACCGATTTTACTTCAAACCAGCTTTGAGAAACATGCTGAGAAATCACAGTAAGTGTTTCTGTATGTCACTTAAACTTCAATGCTGGATGAAAGAACGCCTCTCCACAAGCTAACACTGTCATCTAAATTTGTGTTGGAGATGTCCTTCACTTAACTTGTTGGAAACCCAGAGTTTCTGCTATAGGGGAACAATGCTATTTACAAATCTAAGGGGAGGCTCTCACTCCAATGCAGTTTTCCACAGAAAACAGTTTTTACTTTGAAACTGGAGTTAGGAACCATGCTGAGAAATCAGTGAATGGGTGTAGAAGTCCCTGTGTCTTTTATGCTGGTTGAACAAACACCTCTCCACATGCTCAATTTTAAGACCTGTATGTGTGTGGAAGCTGTCCTTCACCAAACTTGTTGGAATCACTGTGTTTGTAGCTGAAGGGAAATGCACTAGTTACAAATCTAAGGGTAATCACTCATTCCTATGGGGTTTTCAACAGCAAACCTCTTGTACTTTGAAACCGGTGTTAGGAAAAATGCTGAGAATTCAGAGAATGTGTGTCTAGAAGTCCCTCTGACTTTTAAGCTGGATAAAAGAACGCCTCTCCACATGATCAATTTTCATTCCTGTATGTGTCTGGAAGCCGACCTTCACCTAGCTTGTTGGGAACACAGAGTGTCACGTCTAAGGAAACTACACTACTTTCATATATATGGGGATGTACTACCAAAAACTAGGTTTTTCAGAGCAAATCGCTTTGACTTGAAACCATCTTTGAGAAATGCTGAGAAATGAGAGTAAGTGTTTGAGTATATCACTAAATCTTCAATGCAAGATGAATCCACGCCTCTCCACATGTACAATTTTCATATCTGTATGTGTGTGGAATCCCTCCTTTACATAGCTTGTTCGGAACCCAGAGTATCAGTCCAAGGGGAACTAAGCTACTTACATATATATGGGGATGTAGTAGCATTAAATCGGTTTTTCACTACAAACCACTTTTATTTAAAACTGGCTTTGAGAAACATGCTGAGCATTCAGAGTAAGTGTTTCTGTATGTCACTTAACCTTCTATGCTGGATAAAAGAACTTGTCTCCACATGCTCACTTCTCAGATTTGTATGTGTGTGGAAGCCATCCTTCACCTAGCTTGTTGAGAACCCAGAGTTTCAGACTAAGGGAAACTAAGCTTCTTTCATTAGCACCAACTCAGTTTTTCCGTGCAAAATGCTTTAACTTGAAACCAGCTTTGAAAAACATGCTGAGGAATCAGAGTAAGTGTTTCTATATGTCACTTAACCTTCCATGCTGGATGAAGAACGACTCTCCACAAGCTCACTTCTGACATCTGAATTTGTGTTGGAGCCATCCTTCATGTAACTTGTTGGAAACGCAGGGTTTGTGGCTGAGGGGTACTATGGTACTTTGAATATCTAAGGGGAGACACTCTCTCCAATGCGGTTTTCCACAGCAAACTGCTTTTACATTGAAACCGGCATTAGGAAACATGCAGCAAAATCAGAGAATATGTGTCTAGTAGTCCCTCAGCCTTTTATGTTGGATGAAATTACGCCTCTCCACATGCTCACTTCTCAGATTTGTATGTGTGTGTAAGCCGTCCTTCACCTAGCTTGTTGGTAACCCAGAGTTTGAGTACATGCAAAACTAAGCTGCTTTCATATATATATGTGGACATAATAGCATTAACACTTTTTTTCACTGCAAACCTCTTTTAATTTGACCCGGCTTTGAGAACATGCTGAGAAATCAGAGAATGTGTGTCTAGAAGTCCCTCTGCCATTTATGATGGATGAAAGAAGGCCTCTACACATGCTCACTTCTGAATTTGTATGTGTGTGGAAGTTGTCCTTCACCTAGATTGTTGAGAACCCAATTTTTCTGATCTAGGGAACATCGGTCCTTACATATCTTTGAGGAAGCACTGGGGCCAATAGAGTTTCCACTGCAAACCACTTTAACTTGAAACCTGATTTCAAAAACATGCTGAAAAATCAGAGTAAGTGTTTCTGTATGTCAAATCACCTTCAATGCTGGATGAAATAATGACTCTCCACAAGCTCACTTCTGAGATCTGAATTTGTGTTGGAGCCGTGCTTCACCTAACTTGTTGGAAATGCTGGGTTTGTGGCTGTTGGGAACTATCCTACTAACAAATCTAAGGGGAGACACTCTCTCCAATGCGGTTTTCCACAGCAAACCACTTTTACTATGAAACCAGCGTTAGGAAACATGCTGCAAAATCAGTGAATGTGTGACTAGAAGTCCCTCAGCCTTTTATGCTGGATGAAAGAATGCATTTCCACATGCTCACTTCTCAATTTGTATGTGTTTGGAGCCATCCTTCAACTTGCTTGTTGAGAACCCAGAGTTTCTGACCTAGGGAAACGTCGGTACTTATATATCTATGCGGATGCACTGGGACCAACACAGTTTCCACTGCCAACTGTTTTTACTTGAAACCGGCTTTGAGAAACATGCTGAGAAATCAGAGTAAGTGTTTCTGTATGTCACTTAATCTTCAATGCTAAATGAAAGAACGCCTATCCACATACTCAATTTTCAGACTTGTATGTGTGTGGAAGCCGTCCTTCACCTAGCTTGTTGGGAACCCAGAGTTTGAGTTCAAGGGAAAGTAAATTGCTTTCATATACATGTGGATATACTAGCATTAACTTGGTATTTCACTGCAAACCACTTTTCCTTGAAACCAGCCTTGAGAATCATGCTGAGAAATCAGAGAAAACGTTTCTATATGGCACTTAATCTTCAATGCTGGATGAAAGAACGTCTCTCCACAAGCTCACTTCTGACATCTGAATTTATTTTGGAGTCGTTCTTCACCTACCTTGTTGGAAATGCTGAGTTTGTGGCTGAGGTGAACTGCACTACTTGCACATCTAAAGGGAGGCACTCACTCCAACGTGGCTTTCCGCAGCAAACAGCTTTTACTTTGAAACCGGTGTTAGGAAACATGCTGAGAAATCAGAGAATGTGCATCTAATGTCCCTCTGACTTTTATGCTGGATTAAGGAACTACTTTCCACATACTCAATTTTCAGATTGTATGTGTGTTGAAGCTGTCCTTCAACTAGCTTGATGGGAACCCAGAGTTTGAGTACAATGGAAACTAAGCTGCTTTCATATATATGGGGATGTGCTAGCATTCACTTGGTTTTTAAATGCAAACCACTTTTATTCAAACCGGCTTTGAGAAACATGCTGATAAACCTGAGTAAGTGTTTCCATATGTCATGTAACCTTCAATTCTGGATGAAAGAACGTCTATCCACAAACTCACTTCTGACATCTGAATTTGTGTTGGAGACGTCCTTCACCTAACTTGTTGGAAACCCAGATTTTCTGGTATAGGGGAATTAAGCTACTTACTATCTCATGGGAGGCACTCACTCCAATGTGGTTTTCCACAGCAAACAGCTTTAACTTTGAAATCAGCGTTAGGAAACATGCTGAGAAATCAGAGAATGTGTGTCTAGAATTCCCTCTGCCTTTTAAGCCAGATGAAAGGACGCCTCTCCACATGCTCACTTCTCATATTTGTATGTGTGGGGAAGTCGCCTTTCACCTAGCTTGTTGAGAACATAGAGTTTCTGAACTAGGGAAATGTCGGTACTTACATATCTATGGGGAAACACTGGGACCAACCCGGTTTCCACTGCAAACTGTTTTTACTTGAAACCGGCGTTAGGAAACTTGCTGGGAAATCAGAGTAAGTTTTCTGTATGTCACTTAATCTTCAATGCTAAATGAAAGAATGCCTCTACATATACTCAATTTTCAGTCTTGTATGTGTGTGGAAGATATACTTCACCTACATTATTGGGAAACCAGAGTTTGAGTCCAAGGGAACCTAAGCTGCTTTCATATATATGGGGACGTACTAGTATTAACTCAGTTTTTCACAGCAAACTGCTTTTACTTAAAACTAGCTTTGAGAAACATACTGAGAAATCCGAGGAAGTGTTTGTGTATGTCATTTAACATTCTGTGCTGCATGAAAGAACGTCTCTCCACAAATTCATTTCTGACATCTGAATTTATGTTGGAGACGTCCTTCACCTAACTTGTAAAACACCCAGAGTTTCTGTTATAGAGAAACTATTCTACTTACATATCTATGGGGAGGCACTCAATCCAATGCAGTTTTCCACAGCAGACCACTTTTACTTTGAAACTGGCTTTAGGAAGCATGCTGAGAAATCAGAGAATTTATATCTAGGAATCCCTGTGCCTTTTATACTGGATGAAAGAATGACTCTCCACGTACTCAATTTTGAGACTTGTATGCATTTGGAAGCCTTCCTTCACCTAGCTTTTCGGAAACCAGAGTTTGAGTCCAAGGGAAACTAAGCTGCTTTCATATATATGGGGATGTACTAGCATTAACTCAGTTTTTCACTGCAAACTGCTTTTACTTCAAACCAGCTTTGAGAAACATGCTGAGAAATCAGAGTAAGTGTTTCTGTATGTCACTTAACGTTCAATGCTGGATGAAAGAACGTCTATCCACAATCTCACTTCTGACATCTGAATTTGTGTTGGAGACGTCCTTCACCTAACTTGTTGGAAATGCAGGGTTTGTGATTGAGGTGAACTATGTTATATGCCAATTTAAGGGGAGGCACTAACTCCAATGCAGTTTTCCACAGCGAACCGCTTTTACTTTGAAACCAGTATTAGGAAACATGATGAGAAATCACAGAATGTTTGTCTAGAATTCCCTCTGCTTTTTATGCTGGATGAAAGAACGCATCTCCACATGCTCTCTTCTCAGATTTCTGTGTGTGTGTTAGTCTTACTTCGCCCAGCTTGTTGAGAACCCAGTTTCTGACCTAGATAAACGTCGGTACTTACATATCTATGGGGAAACACTGGGACCAACACGGTTTCCACTCCAAACAGCTTTTACTTGAAACCAGCTTTGAGAAACATGCTGAGAAATCAGAAGAAGTGTTTCTGCATGTCTTTTAACCTTCAATGCTGGATGAAAGGACGCCTCTCCACATGCTCAATTTTCAGATCTTTATGTGTGTGGAAGCTGTCCTTCACCTAGCTTGCTGGGAACCAAGATTTTCACACCTAGGGACACTATGTTAATTTCATATATATGGGATGTACTACCGCCAACTCGGGTTTTCATTGCAAATCACTTTTACTTGAAACTGGCTTTGAGAAACATCCTGAGAATTCAGAGAATGAGTGTCTAGAAGTCCCTCTACCTGTTTTGCTGGATGAAAGAACGCCTCTCCACATGCTAACTTCTCAGATTTGTGTGTGTGTGGAAGCTGTCCATCATGTAGCTTGTTGAGAAACCAGATTTTATGAATTAGAGAGACGTCGGTCCTTACATATCTATGGGGAAGCACTAGGACCAATACAGTTTCCACTGCAAACTACTTTTACTTGAAACCGGCTTTGAGAAACATGCTGAGAAATCAGAATAAGTATTTCAGTATGTCAATAAACCTTCAATGCTGGATGAAAGAACGCCTCTCCCCAAGCTCACTTCTGACATCTGAATTTGTGTGGAGCCATCCTTCTCCTAACTTGTTGGAAATGCAGGTTTTGTGGCTGAGGTGAACTATGCTATTTACAAATCTAAGCAGAGGCACTCACTCCAATGCGGTTTTCCATAGTAAACCGCATTTACTTTGAAACAGGCATTAGGAAACATGCTGAGAAATCAGAGAATGTTTGTCTAGAAGTCCTTCTGCCTTTTATGCTGGATGAAAGAACGCATCTCTACATGCTCTCTTCTCAGAGATCTATATGTGTGGAAGTCATACTTCATCCTGTTTGTTGAGAACCCAGAGTTTCTGACCTAGATAAGTGTTGGTACTTACATATCCAAGGGGAGCACTGGGACCAACAAGGTTTCCACTCCAAACGCTTTTACCTGAAACTGGCTTTGAGAAACATGCTGAGAAATCAGAGTAATTGTTTCTGTATGTCACTTAATCTTCAATGCTAAATGAAAGAACCACTCTCCACCTACTCAATTTTCAGACTTGTATGTGTGTTTAAGCCATCCTTCACCTAGCTTGTTGGGAATCCAGAGTATGAGTCCAAGGGAAACTAAACTGTTTTGATATATATGGGGATGTACTAACATTAACACAGTTTTCCACTGCAAACCGCTTTTACTTGAAACCAGTTTTTAGAAACATGCTGAGAAATCAGAGTAAGTGTTTCTGTATGTCACTTAACCTTCAATGCTGGATGAAAGAACGCATCTCCACAAGCTCACATCTAACATCTGTAGTTGTGCTGGAGAGCTCCTTCACCTAACTTTTTGGAAACACACAGTTTCTTGTATAAGGGAACTATGCAACTTACATATCTATGGGGAGGCACTCGCTCCAACGTGGTTTTCCACAACAAACCGCTTTTCCTTTACAACTGGTGTTAGGAAACATGCTGAGAATGTGTGTCTAGAATTCCCTGTGCCTTTTCTGCTGGATGAAAGAATGCCTCTCCACATGCTCAATTTTCAGAGCTGTATGTGTGTGGAAGATTCCTTCACCTATCTTGTTGGGAACCCAGAGTTTCACTCCTAGGGAAGCTACACTACTTTCATATATATGGGGATGTACTACCACCAACTAGGTTTTTCAGTGCTAAAAGCTTTTACTTGAAACCTGCTTTGAGAAACATGCTGAGAATTTAGAGTAAGTGTTTCTGTTTGTCACTAAATCTACAATGCTAAATGAAACAATGCCTCTATGAATGCACAATTTTCGTATCTGTATGTGTGTGAAAGCCATCCTTCACCTAGCTTGTTGGGACCCAGTGTTTGTGTACAAGGGAAACTAGGCTGCTTTTATATATATGGAGAGGTACTAGCATTAACTCGGTTTTTCACTGAAAATCGCTTTTACCTGAAACCGGCTTTGTGAAACATGCTGAGAAATCACAGTAAGTGTTACTGTATGTCAATAAACCTTCAATCAGGATGAATGAATGCCTCACCACATGCTCACTTCTGACATCTGAACATGTGTTGGAACCGTCCTTCACCTAACTTGTTGGAAATGCTGGGTTTGTGGCTGAGGGGAACTACGCTACTTACAAATCTAAGGGGAGGTACTCACTCCAATGAGGTTTTCCACATCTAAATGCTTTTTAATTGAAACCGGTGTTAGGAAACATGCTGAGAAATCAGAGATTGTGTCTAGAATTACCTGTGCCTTTTATGCAGGATGAAAGAACGCATCTCCACATGTTCAATTTACAGAACTGTATGAGTGTTGAAGCCATCCTTCACCTAGCTTGTTAGAAATCCAGAGTTTCAGTCCAAGGTAAACTATGCTGATTTCATATATACGGGGATGTACTAGCACAAATTCGATTTTTCACTGCAAACCACATATAATTGAAACTGGCTTTGAGAAACATGCTGAGAAATCAGCGAATGTGTGTCTAGAAGTCCCTCTGCCTTTTATGCCGGATGAAAGAATACCTCTCCACATGCTCACTTCTAAGATTTCTATGTGATTGGATGCCGTCCTTTACCTAGCTTGTTGATAACCCAGAATTTCAGACCTAGGGAAAAGTCAGTACTTATCTATCTATGCCGATGCACTGGGACCAACACGGTTTCCACTGCAAACTACTTTTACTTGAAACTGGCACTGAGAAAATTGCTGAGAACTCATATTATGTGCTTCTGTTTGTCACTTAATCTTCAATAATAAATGAAAGAACACCTCTCACATACTCAATATTCAGACTTGTATTTGTGTGGAAGCCATACTTCAAATACCTTGTTGGGAACCCAGAGTTTGAGAACAAGGAAAACTAAGCTGCTTTCATATATATGTGGACGTACTAGCATTAATTCGGTTTTTCACAGCAAACCACTTTTACTTGAAACTGGCTTTCAGAAACATGCTGAGAAATCAGAGTATGTGTTTCTTTTTAAAAATATTATTTTATTGATTTATAATCATTTTACAATGTTGTGTCAAATTCCAGTGTTCAGCACAATTTTTCAGTTATTCATGGACATACACACACTCATTGTCACATTTTTTTCTCTGTGAGTTATCATAACATTTTGGGTATATTTCCCTGTGCTATACAGTGTAGTCTATTCTACAATTTTGAAATCCCAGTCTATCTCTTCCCACCCTCCACCCCCCTGGTAACCACAAGTCTGTATTCTCTGTTTGTGAGTCTATTTCTGTCCTGTATTTATGCTTTGTTTTTGTTTGTTTGTTTGTGTTTGTTTTTCTTTTTTAGATTCCAAATGTGAGCGATCTCATATGGTATTTTTCTTTCTCTTTCTGGTTTACTTCACTTAGAATGACATTCTCCAGGAGCATCCATGTTGCTGCAAATGGCGTTATGTTGTCGGTTTTTATGGCTGAGTAGTATTCCATTGTATAAATATACCACATCTTCTTTATCCAGTCACCTGTTGATGGACATTTAGGTTGTTTCCATGTTTTGGCTATTGTAAATAGTGCTGCTATGAACACTGGGGTGCAGGTGTCATCCTGAAGTAGATTTCCTTCTGGATACAAGCCCAGGAGTGGGATTCCTGGGTCATATGTTAAGTCTATTCCTAGTCTTTTGAGGAATCTCCACACTGTTTTCCATAGTGGCTGCACCAAACTGCATTCCCACCAGCAGTGTAGGAGGGTTCCCTTTTCTCCACAGCCTCTCCAGCATTTGTCATTTGTGGATTTCTGAATGATGGCCATTCTGACTGGTGTGAGGTGATACCTCATTGTAGCTTTGATTTGCATTTCTCTGATAATTAGTGATATTGAGCATTTTTTCATGTGCCTTTTGATCATTTGTATGTCTTCCTTGGAGAATTGCTTGTTTAGGTCTTCTGCCCATTTTAGGATTGGGTTGTTTATTTTTTTCTTATTGAGTCGTATGAGCTGCTTATATATTCTGGAGATCAAGCCTTTGTCAGTTTCACTTGCAAAAATTTTCTCCCATTCCGTAGGTTTTCTTCTTGTTTTATTTCTGGTTTCCTTTGCTGTGCAAAAGCTTGTAAGTTTCATTAGGTCCCATTTGTTTATTCTTGCTTTTATTTCTTCTAGGAGAAAATTTTTTAAATGACTGTCAGATAATATTTTGCCTGTGTTTTCCTCTAGGAGGTTTATTGTATCTTGTCTTATATTAAGTCTTTAATCCATTTTGAGTTGATTTTTGTATATGGTGTAAGGGAGTATTCTAGCTTCATTGTTTTACATACTGCTGTCCAGTTTTCCCAACACCATTTGCTGAAGAGACTGTCTTTATTCCAATGTATATTCTTGCCTCCTTTGTCAAAGATGAGTTGACCAAAAGTTTGTGGGTTCATTTCTGGGCTCTCTATTCTGTTCCATTGGTCTATATGTCTGTTTTTGTACCAATACCATGCTGTCTTGATGACTGTAGCTCTATAGTATTGTCTGAAATCTGGGAGAATGATTCCTCCAGTCTCTTTCTTTCTCTTCAGTAATGCTTTGGCAATTCTAGGTCTTTGATGGTTCCATAGGAATTTTATTATTTTTTCTAGTTCTCTGAAATATGTCCTGGGTAATTGGATAGGGATTGCATTGAATCTGTAGATTTCCTTGGGTAGTGTGACCATTTTAACAATATTGATTCTTCCAATCCAAGAGCATGGAATATCTTTCCATTGTTTAAAGTCTTCTTTAATTTCCTTCATCAATGGTTTATAGTTTTCTATGTATGATTCTTTCACCTTCTTGGTTAGTTTTATTCCCAGATATTTTATTACTTTGGGTGTTATTTTAAAGGGGATTGTTTCTTTACTTTCTTTTTCTGTTGATTCATCATTAGTGTAAAGAAACGCAACTGATTTTTGAATGTTAATTTTGTAACCTGCTACCTTGCTGAATTCTTCAATCAGATCTAGTAGTTTTTGTGTGGACCTTTTAGGGTTTTCTATATATAGTAACATGTCATCAGCATATAATTACACTTTTACCTCTTCTTTTCCAATTTGGATCCCTTTTATTTCTTTCTCTTTCCTGACTGCTGTGGCTAGGACTTCCAGGACTATGTTGAATAGGAGTGGTGATATTGGGCATCCTTGTCTTGTCCCAGATTTTAGTGGGAAGCTTTTGAGTTTTTCACCGTTGAGTACTATGCTGGCTGTAAGTTTGTCATATATAGCTTTTATTATGTTGAGATATGTTCCCTCTATACCCACTTTGGCAAGAGCTTTTATCATAAATGGGTGTTGAATTTTATCAAATGCTTTTTCTGCATCAAGTGAGATGATCATGTGGTTTTTGTCCTTTCTCTTGTTGATGTGATGTATTACACTGCTTGATTTGCATATGTTGAACCAGCCTTGTGTCCCTGGGATGAACCCCACTTGGTCATGATGTATAATCTTTTTTATGTGTTGTTGGATTGTATTTGCTAAAATTTTGGTGAGGATTTTGGCGTCTATGTTCATCAGTGATATTGGCCTATAATTCTCTTTTTTTTTTGTAGTGTCTTTGCCTGATTTTCGTATCAGGGTGATGGTGGCTTCATAGAATGAGTTTGGGATTATTCCCTCCTTTTCAATCATCTGGAAGAGTTTGAGAAGGACTGGTATGAGTTCTTTGTATGTTTGGTAGAATTCCCTGGTGAAGCCATCTGGTCCTGAACTTTTATTTGTAAGGAGGTTTTTTATTGCTATTTCTATTTTCCTTCTAGTGATCGGATTTTTCAAGTGTTCAGATTCTTCTTGATTCAGTTTTGGTGGACAGTATGTTTCCAGAAACTTATCCATCTCCTCTAAGTTATCCAGTTTGGTTCCATATAGTTTTTCATAATATTCTCGTATGATATTCTGTATTTCTATTCTGTTTGTTGTAATTTCTCCATTTTCCTTTGTTATTTTGCTAATTTGTGCTCTCTCTTTTTCTTCTTTGTGTGTTTGGTCAGAGGTTTGTCAATTTTATTTACTTTTTCAAAAAACCAGCTTTTGGTTTGGTTGATTTTTTTCTATGGTCTTGTTAATCTCTATTGTATTTAATTCCTCTTGATCTTTATTATTTCCTTCCTTCTGCTGCTTTTTGGGGATTTTTGTTCTATTTTTTCTAATTCATTCATGTCGTGGGTTAAATTGTTTATTTGAGATTGTTCTTCTTTTTTGAGGAAGGGCTGTATCGCTATAAACTTCCCTCTTAGCACTGCCTTTGCTGTGTCCCATAGGTTTTGAGTGGTTGTGCTTTCATTATCATTTGTCTCAAGGTATTTTTTAATTTCATCTTTGATTTCCTCATTGATCCATTGTTTTTTCAATAACATATTGTTTAATCTCCATGCTTTCCTTTTTTTTCTCCTTTGTTTCTCTGTTGTTGATTTCCAGTTTCATGGCATTGTGGTCAGTAAAGATGCTTGAGATAATTTCTATCTTCTTAAAATTGTTGCAGTTTCATTTGTGCCCAATTACACGATCGATCCTGGAAAATGTTCCATGTTCACTTGAAAAGAATGTATATCCTATTTTTGGGGGGATGTAATGCTCTGAAAATATCCACCAAATCTAGTTTTTGCATTGTAGTATTTAATTTCTCTGTTGCTTTGTTTATTTTCTGTCTGGAAGATCTGTCTAGTGATGTTAATGCAGTGTTAAAATCTCCAACTATGATTTATTCCCATCAATATCTCCCTTTATCTCTGTTAGTAATTCTTTTAAGTACTTAGGTGCTCCTATATTGGGTGCATATATATTAACGAGTGTAATATCCTCATCTTGTATCAGTCCTTTAATCATTATAAAATGTCCTTTATCTTTCTTTATGGCCTTTGTTTTAAAGTCTATTTTGTCTGAAATCAGTACTGCAACACCTGCTTTTTGGCTTTTCCATTTGCATGGAATATCCTTTTCCATCCTTTCACTCTTAATCTATATGTGTCCTTCTCCCTAAAGTGGGTCTCTTGTATGCAGCATATTGAAGGTTCTTGCTTTATTATCCAGTCTGCCACTCTGTGTCTTTTGACTGGAGCATTTAGTCCATTAACATTTACAGTAATTAATGATAGATGTGTGTTTATTGCCATTTTGAACTTATCTTTGCAGTTGAATTGGTATATCCTCTTTGTTCCTTTCTTCTTCCTTTTGTGGTTTGGTAATTTTCCTTTGTATTATCATGGATTTTATTTAATTTTTGTGACTCCTTTGTAAATTTTTGGCTTGTGGTTACACTTTTTTGTAAATCTATCAACCCATTACTATAACTGTTTTTATTAAACTGATAGTATCATGATCTCAAACCCATCTTAGTTTTTAAAAAATTTAAAAAAGAAAGAAAAAAATATTCTATATTTCCCTGCCTCCCTCTCCCACTCTCAGTGATTTGTATGTCTTCTTTTATAATTTCATGTTTACTTTATTTGTAATTCATGAGTTATTACCTTTCCAGTTGTGTGTTTCTCATTTCTGTTGCATCCTGCTGCTTTTGTATTCAGAATAGCCCTTTCAATATTTCTTTTAGCATGGGTTTAGTGTTGCTAAACTCCTGCAGCTTTTTTTTTTTTTGTCTGTGAAACTCTTTGTTTCTCCTTCTATCCTCAAGGATAGCCTTGCTCAATAAAGTATCAGAGGCTGCATCTTTTTTTCATTCAGGGCTTTGATTATATCTTGCCACTCCCTTCTGGCCTGTAGTGTTTGTGCAGAGAAATCAGCTGAGAGCCTTATGGGGGTTCCCTTGTAACTTACTCTTTGCTTTTCTCTTGCTGCCTTTAGAATCATTTCTTTATCTTTGACTCTGGCCATCTTGATTATGATATGTCTTGATGTGGGTCTATTTGGGTTCTTCCTGTTTGGGACCCTCTGAGCTTCCTGTACTTGGATATCTGATTCCTTCTTTAAGTTTGGGAAGTTTTCAGTCATGATTTCTTCAAAAACCTTTTCAATCCCCTTTGATCTTTCTTCTCCTTCTGGGACCCCTATTATGTGAAGATTAGGACGCTTTATATTATCCCATAGGTCCCTTATGCTATTTTCATTATTTTTTATTTGCTTCTCTTGTAGTTCTTCTGAATGAGTTCTTTCTATTGCCCTGTCTTCTAGATCACTAATTCGTTCCTCTGCATTATCTAGTCGGCTTTGTACAGCTATTAGATCATTCCTCATCTCTGTCAATGAGTTTACCCATTCTACTTGGCTCTTCTTTATAGCTTCGATTTCATTTTTCACATATTTTATATCTCTAAACACTATCTCTTTTAATTCCTTCAGCAATTCGATCACTCCTTTTTTGAAATCTTGATCTAGTAGGCTATCGATGTCTATTTTGTTGATCTTTCTTTCAGGGGATTTCTCTTGTTCTTTTAATTGGGAAAGGTTTTTCTGCTTCTTCATCTTGCTCATACCTCTTTGGCACTGTGGTTTATGGAGTATAAGTTGTTTATTTTGGTCCTTAAGGATTTTATCTATCTGATGCCTATTTAGGAATAGAACTTAGGAAAAAAAGAAGAAAAATAAGAGAGAGAGAGAAAGAATTTTAAAAGAAGGGAGAAAGAAAGTTTGAAAACAGTGTATAATGAATAATAGAAGAGCGAGTTGAAGCAGAGTATTAATCGGGTTGAGACGTCCTTTTGAAACCTTTACAAAAAAAGGGGGGGTGAGATGAATAGATGTATTTGAAACCTGTGTCTAATCAATAGCAGGACATCAAAACCCAAGAGAAATAGAAATGAATTAAGAAGTAAAGATTAAGAGAGTAATAGAAAATAGAACAGGTAAAAACAGATTTAAAAAAATAAAAAGGGGGGCGTTTGTCGGTGTTCTCCTGGAGTCTGTGTGCTGTTAATGTGAAGTCTTTCTGTCTTCGTCCTGTTTTGGAAGCTCAGCTTGCTGTTTTCAGAGGCCCTCTGTTGGCGCCCTCTTCTGTGCTGCTCCCAGCACCATTCTGCAAGCCGATTGCGCCTCCTCCCAACACTGGGTCAGGTGCAGCTCTCTGCTGTGGGCGGGCGGGTCACTGCCCCTCCGGATGCCGCAGTCAGATGTTGCAGCCTGGCCGGGTAGGAGGGCGGGTCGTACCCCCTCCCAGCACCTCGGTCAGGGGCTGTGTTCCTGCCGTAAAGGCGGGGGGCCGCTCTTGCTCTACCTGCACCACCGCCGGTAGCTCCGCTGCTCTGTGCGGCTGCGTGCTCAGCCCTGGTTGGCGCTCCGCCCTGGTCGGTGCTCCACAGGTGGGCTCGGGGAAGACGGAGGGACAGCCCTGTCCCTGCTCCAAGCCAAAACCCAGCTCCTTGTTTGTCTTTGTGGAGCAAGTTTTCTGAGGGACCAGGATGGAAGGATCCTATCTGTCCCGGGCTGCAGGCCAGTCTCAGTCTGGCCTTTGAGGCTGCTGAGCCCTTCGGTGAGGATGCAGGTTTCACCCCGCCCCCCCTGGGTGCTAAGCGCGGAGAATATGGTGGCTGTGTCTGAGCCCCGCCTCTCTTCCCCCGAAAACTTTCCGTGGGTTTTCAGAGATGGGGGTGTGCACCCTTCCCCCGAGAGCACATCAACCTTGATGTTTTATGGAGGGCCCAGGTTGTTCTGCCCTGTGCACCCACAGCCATGGCACGCAGCCCCTTGTGTTCCCCCGGGGCTGCCTCCGTGCAGCCACTTCCGTCCTCCGCCCGGCTTGTGCAGCCTGGCCCTGCCCACTGCTGCCGGCCCGCATCTCAGGCTGGGTGTCGGGGGGGACGCTCTGTGCCCGTTTAACTTAGTTCTGTTAGTCAAGGGCTGCTCTGTACAGATCAGAGCCTCGGAGGCTCCCCCTCCATCCCGCTGGCCTCTCAGTTGGGGAGGGGAGACCCAGCGAGCGAGCGCCAGTCCTCCTTTGCCGCTCCCTCCCCATGGGACCCTTCCCGTGCTGCTTTGCCTTTTGTTCTTTCTTTTTTCCTTTTCTCCTACCAAATTTTTGGCGTCTTTATCTTTTGAAGAGGGCGATGTTCTGTCGGAGTTCCACAGGTGCTCTGGTTGGCTGAGTGGGTCTGTAGATGTGGGTCTTGGTGTATTTGTGGGAGAGGGTGACCTGCGAGTGTCCTTCTACTCCGCCATCTTCTCTGTCTCCCAGAGTATGTGTTTCTGTATGTCATTTAACCTTAAATGCTGGATGAAAGAATGTCTTTCCACAAGCTCACTTCTGACATCTCAATTTATGTTGGAAACGTCTTTCACCTAATTTTTGGAAACACAGAGCTTCTTGTATAGGGGAACTACGCTACTTACATATCTAATGGGAGGCTCTCGCTCCAACACGGTTTTCCACAGCAAACAATTTTTACATTGAAACACGTGTTTGGAAACTTGCTGAGAAATCAGAGAATGTGTGTGTAGAAGTGCCACTGCCATTTATGCTTGATGAAAGATCGCCTTTCCACATACTCAATTTTCAGAATTATATGTGTGTGGAAGCCACCCTTCAGCTATCTTGTTGGGAACCCAGAGTTTCAGTCCAAGGGAAACTAAGCTGCTTTCATATATATGGGGACGTAGTAGCATTAATTTGTGTTTTCACTGCAAACCACTTTAAATTGAAACCAGCTTTGAGAAACATTCTGTGAAATCAGAGTCATTGTTTGTGTATGTCACTTAACCTTCAATGCTGTATGAAAGAACGCCTCTCTACATGCTAAGTTCTCACATTTCAAAGGGTGTAGGAGCCATCCATCACCTAACTAGTTGGAAACCCAGAGTTTCTGGTCTCGGGGAACTACGCTAATTACATATCTAAGGGGAGGCAGTCACTCCAAGGCAGTTTTTGACAAAAGCAGCTTTTACTTTGAAATGGAAGTTAGGAAACATGCAGAGAATTCAGAGAATGTGTGTCTAGAAATCCCTCTGCCTTTTGTGCTGAATGAAAGAACGCCTCTCCACATATTCAATTTTCAGACTTGTATATGTGAGGAAGCCGCCTTCACCTAGCTTGTTGTGAACCCAGAGATTGAGTACAAGGGAAAATAGCTGCTTTCATATATATTGGGACATACTATCATTAACTCAGTTTTTCACTGCAAACTGGATTTACTTGGAACTGGCTTTGAGAAACATGATGAGAAATCAGAGAATGTGTGTCTAGAAGTCCGTGTGCCTTTTATGCTGGATGAAAGAACGCCTCTCCACATGCTCAATTTTAAAAACTGTATGAGATTGGAAGCCGTCCTTCAACTTGCTTGTGGGAAATCCAGAGTTTCAGTCCACAGTAAACAACGTTGCTTTCATATATATGGGGACATACTAGCATGAACTCGGTTTTCATTGCAAAAAGCTTTTATTTGAAACCAGCTTTGAGGAACATGCTGAGAAAGCAGAGTAAGTGTTTCTGTATGTCACTTGACCTTCAATGCTGGATGAAAGAACGTCTCTCCACAAGCTCACTTCTGACATCTGAAATTGTGTTGGAGACGTCCTTCAACTAACTTGTTGGAAACCAAGAGTTTCTGGTATAGGGGAACTACGTTACATACATATCCAAAGGCAGGCACACTCTGCAACGTGGTTTTCCACAGCAGACTGCTTTTACTTTGAAACCGCATTAGGAAACATGCTGAGATTTCAGAGAATGTGTGTACAAAAGTCCCTGTGCCTTTTATGCTGGATGAATGAATGCCTCACTATATGCTCAATTTTCAGAACTGTATGAGTGTGGAAGCCATACTTCACCTAGCTTTTTGGTAACACAGAGTTTCAGTCCAAGGTAAACTACACTGCTTTCATATATTTGGGGACGCACTAGCACAAACTCGGTGTTTCACTGCAAGCTGCTTTTACTTCAACCCGGATTTGAGAAACATGCTGAAAAATCAAAGTAAGTGTTTCTGTATGTCACTAAACCTTCAATGCTGGATGAAAGAACAACTCTCCACAAGCTCACTTCTGACATCTGAATTTGTGTTGGAGATCCTTCACCTATCTTGTTGGAAACCCAGAGTTTCTGGTATAGGGGAACTACGGTACTTATATATTTAAGGAGAGGGACACGCTCCAAAGTGGTTTTCCGCAGCAAGACACTTTTTTTGAAAACAGGGTTAGGAAACATGCAGAGAAATCAGAAAATGTGTGTCTAGAAGTACCTCTGCCTTTTATGCTGGATGAGGGAATGCCTCCCCACATGTTCAATTTTCAGATGTGTATGAGTGTGGAAGCCGAACTTCACCTTGCTTGTTGGAAACCCAGGGTTTCAGTCCAAGGTATACTATGCTGCTTTCATATATATGGGGACATACTAGGACGAACTCGGTTTTTCAGTGCAAATTGCTTTTACTTGAAACCGGCTTTGAGAAACATGCTGAGAAATCAGAGTAAGTGTTTCTTTATGTCACTTAAACTTCAATCCTGGATGAAAGAACGTCTCTCCACAAGCTCACGTCTGACATCTGAATTTGTGTTGGAGACGTCCTTCACCTAACTTGTTGGAAACCCAGAGTTTCTGGTATAGGGGAACTACACTACTTAGATATCTAAGTAGAGGCACTCGCTCCAACACGGTTTTCCACAGTAAACTGCTTTTACATTGAATATGGCATTTGGAAACATGCTGAGAATTCAGAGAATGTGTGTCTAGAAGACCCTATGCCTTTTTTGCTGGATGAAGGTACGCCTCACCACATGCTGAATTTTCAGAACCGTATGAGAGTGGAAGCCTTCCTTCACCTAGCTTGTAGGAAACCCAGATTTTCAGTCCAAGGTAAACTATGCTGCTTTCATATATATGTGGAAGTAATGGCACAAACTCAGTTTTTCAATGCAAAATATTTTTACTTGAAACCGGATTGAGAAACATGCTGAGAAATCAGAGTGTTTCTGTATGTCACTTAACCTTCAATGCTGGATGAAAGAATGACTCTCCACAAACTCACTTCTGACATCTGAATTTGTGTTGGAGACATCCATCACCTATCTTGTTGGAAACCGAGAGTTTCTGGCATAGGGGAACTACGCAACTTACATATCTAGAATTGGCACTCACTGCAATGCAGTTTTCCAAAGAAAACCGCTTTTACATTGAAAACAGCATTAGAAAACGTGCTGAAAAATTAGGGAATGTGTGTCTAGAATTACTTTTGCATTTTATGCTGGATGAAGGAACGCCTTTCCACATAGTCTATTTTCTGAACAGTATGAGTGAGGAAGCCGTCCTTCACCTAGCTTTTGGGAACCCAGAATTCCAGTCCAAGGTAAACTACACTGCTTTCATATATATGGGGACTACTAGCATGACCTCGGTTTTTCTCTGCAAACTGCTTTTACTTGAAAGCAGCTTTGAGATACATGCTGAGAAATAAGACTGTGTGTTTCTGTATGTCACTTTACCTTCAATGCTGGATGAAAGAACTACTCTCCAGAACCTCACTTCTGACATCTGAATTTGTGTTGTACACGTCCTTCACCTAACTGGTTCATAACCCATATATTCTGGAATAGGGGACCTACGCTACTTATATATCTAAGGGGAGGCACTCGCTCCAATGCAGTTTTCCACAGCAAACAGCTTTTACATTGAAAATGGAGTTAGGAAATATGCTGAGAAACAAAAGAATGTGTGTCTAGAATACCCTTGGTCTTTTATGCTGGATGAAGGAACGCCTCAAAACATGTTCAATTTTCAGAAATTTTTTGAGTGTGGAAGCCTTCAATCACATAGCTTGTTGTGAACAAAGAGTTACTTTACAGTTGGAAACTGACTTCTTACATATATATATGGGGAAGTACTAGCTCCAACTCGACTTTACAGTGAAAACGGCATGAACTTAAAACTGGTACTAGGAAACATACTGAGAAACCAGGGTTACTGTTTCTACTGCAAGCCATTCCCTTTATGCTAGATGAACGAAATCCTCCACATGCTCAATTCAGAAAGTTGAATGTGTGTGATAGCCATCTATCACTTAGCTTCTAGGGAACACAGTTTCTTTTGCCTGGGGAAATACACTACGTACATATATAAGGGGAAGTACTAGCTCCAACTTGGTTTTACAGTGAAAGCTGCATGAACTTCAAACCGGCCCAAGAAATATACTGAGAAAACAGGGTAAGTGTTTTGACTGCAACTAATTCCCTTTATGTTAGATGAAACAACGTCTCACCACATGCTCAATTCTGAGACATAAATGTGTGTGAAAGCCATCAATCACCGAGCTGGTGGGAACACAGAGTATCTTTTCAGAGGGATACAGCACTACATACATATATATGGGGAGATTCTAGCTCCAACTCGGTTTTACAGTGAAAATAGCATGAACTTCATACAGGCACAAGGAAACATACTGAGAAACCAGAGTAAGTGTTTGTAATGTAACCCATTCCCTTTATGCTTGATGAATGAAGGTCTCTACACATGCTCAATTCTGCAATTTCAGTATGTGTGAAAGCCATCATTCACCTAGCTTGTTGGAAACACACAGTTTCTATTCAGGAAACTACACTACATACATATATATGGGGAGTTTGTAGCTTCAACTTGGTTTTAATGTGAAAAGTGCATGAACTTCAATCTGGCAATAGGAAACATACTGATAAACTAGGGTAAGATTTTCTACTGCAGCCCATTCCCTTTATGATAGATGAACGAATGTCTCTCCACATGCTCAATTCTGAGAGTTAAGTGTGTGTGAAAGCTGTCAATCAACTAGCTTTTTGGGAATACACAGTTTGAGTGGGAGACTACACTACATATGTATATGGGGAGGAACAGGCTCCAACTCGGTTTTACTGTGAAAAATGCATGAAATTCATACTGGTACTAGGAAACATACTCAGAAATCAAAGTAAGTGTTTCTATTGCTATCTATTCTCTTTATGGTAGATGGACGACCGCCTCTCAACATGCCCAGTTCTGAGAGTTGAATGTGAGAAATCCTTGTACAAATTAACTTGAAGGTAACACACAGTTTCTTTTGATTGGGGAAGTACACTACATACATATATATGTGGAGGGACTAGCTGCAATTTGGTTTTACAGTTAAAACTGCATGAACTTCAAACCGGCGCTGGAAACTTACTGAGAATTCAGAGTAAGTGTTTCTAGTGTTACATATTTTCTTTATTCTAGATGAAAGAACGTCTATCCAAGTGCTCGTTTCTCAGATATAGGTGTGTGTGAAAGCCATCAATCACCTAGCTTGTTGGGTACACACAGTTCCTTTTTAGCGGGAAACTATGCTTCTTAAATAAATAAGGGAATGTAGTAGCTCCAAAATGGTTTTAGAGTGAAAACTGCATGAGTTTCAAACCGGCACTGGGAAACATACTGAGAAACCAGAGTAAGCGTTTCTACTGCCAAAAATTTCCTTTATGTTAGATGAATGAATGTCTCTCCATATGCTCAATTCTGAGAGTTAAGTTTGTGTGAAAGCATTCAATAAACTATCTTGTTTGGAACACACACTTTCTTTTCAGTGGCAAACTATACTGCATCCATATATGTGGGAAGGTAGTAGCCCCAACTGGATTTTACATTGAACACTACATGAACTTCAAACTGGCACTAGGAAACACACTTAGAAATCAGAGTAAGGGTATCTAGTGCTATCTATTCCTTTTATGGTAAATGAAATAACGCCTCTTCACATGCTCAGTTCCGAGAGTTGAATGTGTGTGAAAGCCAACTATCACTTAGCTTGTAGGAAACACACAGATTCTTTTGATTGGGGAACTACAATACATACATATATATGGGGTGGAAATAGCTCCAACTTGGTTTTACAGTGAAAACTGCATGAACTTCAAACCGGCACTAGGAAATATACTGAGAAACCAGAGTAAATGATTTTACTGCTTCATATTCCCTTTAGGCTAGATGAATGAAATTTCTCCACGTGCTCAATTCTGAGAGTTAAGTGTGTGCAGAAGCAGCGTACCAATTAGTATGTAGGGAAAACACAGTTTCTTTTGATTGGGGAACTACAGTGCATACATATATATGGGGAGGTACAAGCTGCAACTCAGTTTTATCGTGAAAACTGCATGAAGTTCAAACTGGCACTAGGAAAATTACTGAGAAACCAGAGTAAGTGTTTCTCCTGCAACCCATTCCCTTTAAGCTAGATGAACTAACGTCCCTCCACATGCTCAATTCTGAGAGTTAAGTGTGTGTGACAGCCGTCATCAACAAGCTTTTTGGGAACACAGTTTCTTTTGAGTGGGAAACTACACTACATATATATATATATATATATATATAAGGGGAGGTACTAATTCCAACATTGTTTTACACTGAAAACTGCATGAACTTCAAACCAGCACAAGGAAACATAGTGAGAGAGAAAAGTAAGTATTTTTATTGCAACCCTTTCCATTTATGTTAGATGAATGAACGTCTCTCCACATGCTCAATTCTGAGAGTTAAGTATGTGTGAAAGCAGTCAATCACGTAGCTTGTTGGGAACACATGGATTATTTTCAGTGGTAAACTCCAATAAATACATATATATGGAGAGGTATTAGCTCCAACTCGGTTTTACAGTGAAAACTGCATGAATTTCAAACTGGCACTATGGAAGATACTGAGAAATCAGAGTAAGTGTACTGCAAACCATTTTCTTTATGCTAGATGAACGAACGTCTCTCCATGTGCTCAATTCTGAGAGTTAAATGTGTGTGAAGGTGATCAATCACCTAGGTGTTTGGGAAAACACAGTTTCTTTTGAGTGGGTAACTGCTACGTACATAGATATGGGGAGGTTATAGCTCCAAGATTTAATTACAGTGAAAATTGCATGAACTTCAAGCCAGCACTAGGAAACATACTGAGAAATCAGAGTAAGTGTGTCTAGTGCTACCTTTTCTCTTTAGGTTAGATGAAAAAATGCCTCTCCTCATGCTAAATTATGACAGTTGAATGTGTGTGAATGCCAACTATCTATAATCTTGTAGGGAACACACCATTTCTTTTGAGTGGGGAACTACAAACATATATTTATATAGGGAGATACTGGCTACATCTCGGTTTTACAGTGAAAACTGCATGAACTTCAACCAGGCACTAGGAAGCATACTTAGAAAACTGGCTAAATGTTTCTACTGCAAACCATTCCCTTTATGCTAGATGAACGATGGTCTATCCTCATGCTCAATTCTTAGAATTAACTGTTTTTGAAAGCCCTCAATCACCTTGCTTGTTTGAAACACAGAGTTTGTTTTGATTGGGAAGCTACAGTACATACATATATCTGGAGGTAATAGCTCCAACTCTGTTTTACAGTGAGAATTGCATGAAGTTCAAATCAGCACTAGGAAACATACTGAGTAATCAAAGTAAGTGTTTCTAGTGCTACCTATTCTCTTTATGCTAGATGAACTTACTCATCTCCACGTGCTCAGTTCTGAGAGTTGAATGTGTGCAAAAGCCATCTATAAGTTAGCTTGTAGGGAACACACAGTTTCTTTTGAGTGGGGAACTACACTACATACAACTATATGGGGAGGAACTTGCTGCAACTTGGTTTAACAGTGAAAACTGCATGAACTGCATACCGGCACTAGGAAACACACTGAGAAAGCAGAGTAAGTGTTTCTAGTGCTAAGTATTATTTGGGCTATATGAACGAACGTCTCTCCACATGCTCATTTCTGAAAGTTAAGTGTGTATGAAAGCCATCAATCACCTTGCTTGTTGGGAACACACAGTTTCTTTTGATTGGGGAACTACTCGTCTTACATTTATATTGGGAGGTACTAGCTCCAACTTGGTATTACAGTGAAAACTGCATGAACTTCACACTGGAACTAGGAAACATACTGAGAATCCAGAGTAAGTGTTTTTAGTGCTAACTATTCTCTTTATGCTGGATGAACAAACACCTTCCAAAATTCTCAGTTCCAAGAGCTGAATGTTTGTTAAAGCCCCCTATCACTTAGTTTGTTGGGAACCTACAGATGCTTTTGTGTGGGTAATTACACTACGTACATATATACGGGGAGGTACTAGCTGCAACTATGTTTTACATTAAAAAATGCTTGTACTTCAAACCAGCAATAGGAAACATAATGAGAAACCAGAGTAGTTGTATTTCCTGCAGTCAATTCCCTTTATGCTAGATGAACGAACATCTCTCCACATGGTCAATTCTTAGAGTTAACTGTGTGTGAAATCCGTCATACCCTAGCGGGTTGGGAACACACAGCTTCTATTAAGTGGGGAACTACACTATATACATATATATGGAGAAGTACTAGGTCCAATTCGGGTATACAGTGAAAGCTGCATGAATTCGAAGAAGCACTAGTAATCATACTGAGAAACCAGAATAAGTGTTTCAACTGCAACCTTTTCCCTTTATGCTAGATAAAAGAACGTCTAGCTCCTTGCTCATTTCAGAGTGTTAATTGTGTGCGAAAGCCAATAATCACATTGCTTGTTGGGAAAACACAGTTCCTTTGAGTGGGAAACTACACTACATACATTTATATGGGGAGGTACTAGCTCCAAAAAGGTTTTACAGTGAAAACTGCATGAACTTCAATCTGGCACTAGGAAAAAGACTGAGAAATCAGAGTAAATGTTTCTCCTGCAACACATTCTCTCAATGCAAGATGGAGGAACGTCTCTCCACATACCCATTTCTGAGATATATGAGTGTGGAAGCTGTCCTTCATATTTCCTGTAGGAACACAAAGTTTATTTTCAGTTGGAAGCTTCAATACATTCATATATATGGGGAGGTACATGCTCCAATGTGGATTTACAATGAAAACTGCATGAAATTCAAACCAGCACTTGGAAACAGTCTGAGAAAACAGATAAAGGGTTTCCCATCAAACAGTTCCTTTTGTTCTAGATAAACAAACTTCTCCCTACATGCTAAGTTTTGAGAGATAAGTGTGTGTGAAAGCCGTACTTCATGTAGTTTTTTGGGAACACAAAGTTCTTTTCAGTATGGAAATACACAACATAAATATATATGGGAAGGTACATGCTCCAACACTGTTTTATAGTGAAAACTGAATGAAAATCAAACCAGCACTAGGAAAAAGACTTATAAAGGAGAGTAAGTTTTTCCCCTGCAAACAGTTCCCTTTGTGCAAGATAAATGAACGTCTCACCACATGCTCAGTTCTGAGAGATAAGTGTATTTGATTGCCGTACTTCACCTAGCAATTTGGGAACACAAAGTTTCTTTTAAGTTGGAAAATGCACAATGTACAAATATATGGGGAGTTCCAATCTCCAACACGGTTTTACAGTGAAAACTGCATGAACATCAAACCGTCAGGAGGAAACAGACTGAGAAACCAGAGTAAGTGTTTCTCCTGCAACATAAAATGAAAAGTAGATGAACGAATGTCTCTTCACATGTTCAGTTCTGAGAGATAAGTGTGTGTGAAAGCCGTCCTTCACCTAGTTTGATGAGAACACAAAGTTTCTTATCAGGCGGAAAATACACTACATATATATATATGGGGAGGTAATAGATACAACACGGTTTTACAGTAAAAACTGCATTAACTTCAAACGGAACCATAAAACAGACTGAGAAATCAGAGTAAGTGTTTCTCCTGCAACCCGTTCCTTTGTGCTAGATGAACAAATGTCTCTCCACGTTCTCAGTTCTGAAATAAAATTGTGTGTAAAAGCCATCCTTCACCTAGCTTGTTGGGAACAGAAAGTTTCTTTTCAGTTGGAAACTACAATACATACATACATTTGGGGAGGTACAAGCTCAAATTGGGTTTTACAGTGAAAACTGCATGAAATTCAAACCAGCACTAGGAAACAGACATAGAAATTAGAGTAAGTGTTTCACCTACAGCCCATTTCCTCTAAGGTAGAATGAACGTCTCTCAAAATGCACACTTCTGAGAGAAAAGTCTTTGTGAAAGCCATCCATCACCTAGCTTGTTGGGAACATAAATTATCTTTTCATGTGGAAAGTACACTACATATGTTAATATGGGTAGATACTAGCTCCAACGCGCTTTACAGTGAAAATTGCATGAAATTGAAAATGCCATTAGGAAACAGACTGAGAAACCATAGTAAGTGTTTCTCCTGCAACCCTTTACATTTGTGCTAGATGAATGAACTTCTCTCCACATGCTCAGTTAGGAGAGATATATGTGGGTGAAAGCCGTCCGTCACCTAAATTTTTGGGAACACATAGTTTGTTTTTAGTTGGAATCTACACTACATACATATATATAGGGAGGAAATAGCTCCAATTCGGTTTTACAGTGAAAACGAAATGAACTTCAAACAGGCACTAGGAAGAGATGAGAGACGAGAGTATGTGTTTATCCTTCAAACCGTTCCTTTTGTGCTATATGCACGAACATCTCTCCACATGCTCAGTTCTTAGATTTAAGTGTGTGTGAAAGCCATCCTTCACATAGCTTGCTGGGAAAACAAAGTACCTTTTAATTTGGAAACTAAACTACATACATATATCTGGGCGATAGAAACTCCAACACGGTATTTCACTGAAAACTGCTTGAACTTGAAAACGGCACTACGAAACAGACTGAGAGACCAGATTAATTGCTTCATCAACCCAGTCCCTTGCTGCAAGATGAATGAACGTCTGTCCACATGTTCAGTGGTGATATGTAAGTGTATTTGAAAGCCGTCCTTCACCTAGCTTGTTGGGAACACAAAGGGTCTTTTAGTTGGAAACTACACTACATACATATATATGACATACATATATATGGGGTGGTTCTAACTCCAACTCGGTTTTACAGAGAAAGTTGCATGAACTTCAAACCTGCACTAGGAAACCGACTGAGAGACCAGAGTAACAGATTCTCCTGCAACCAGTTCCATTTTTCTACATGAAAAAATTTTCTCCACGTGTTCATTTCTGAGATATAAGTGTGTGTGAAAGCCAAACTTCGCTTAGCTTCATGGGAACACAAAGTATCTTTTCAGTTGGAAACTAAATTACATACATATATAAGGGGAGTTACTCATTCCAACTCGGTTTTACAGTGAAAATTGCATGAACTTCATGCCGGCATTAGGAAACACATTGAGAAACCAGAGCAATTGTTTCTCATGCAACGCTTTCCCTTTGAGCAAGATGAACGAACGTCTCTCCACATGCTCAGTTCTGGGAGATAAATGTGTGTGAAAGCCGTTCTTTACTTAAGTTGTTGGGAATACAGTGTTTCTTAGCAGTTGGAAACTACACTACATACATATATATGGGCTGGTACAATCTCCAACTCTGTTTTACAGGGAAAACTGCATGAACTTCAAACCAGAACTAGGAAATCGACTGAGAGACTACAGAAATTGTTTTTCCTGCAACCCGTTCCCTTTGTGCAAGATGCACGAAAATCTCCTCACATGCTCATTTCTGAGGTTTAATTGTGTGTGAAAGCCGCCCTTCAGTTAGCTTGTTGGGAACAAAAAGTATCTTTTAAGTTGGAAACAAAACTACGTACATATATATGGGGAGTTAGTAGCTCCAACTCGGTTTTACATTGAAAACTGCATGAACTTAAACTCGGCAATTTGAAACAGACTGAGAAACCAGAGTAATTGTTTCCCCAGCAAGCCGTTAATATTGTGCAAAATGAATGAAAGTAATTCCACATGCACAGTTCTGACTGATAGGTGTGTGTGAAAGCTGTCCTTTAAATATCTTGTTGGGAACACAAAGTTTCTTTTCAGTTGGAAACTACACTACATACATATACATGGTTAGATACTAGCACCAACTATTTTTTAAAGTGAAAACTGAATGAACTTCAAAATAGCCCTTGGAAACAGACTAGAAACCATAGTAAGTGTTTCTCCTGCAACACTTTCTTCTTTCTGATAGATGAATGAACGTCTCTCCACATGCTCAGTTCTGTGACATAAGTGTGTGTGGAAGCCTTTCTTCACATAGCTTGCTTGGAACACAAAATAACTTTTCAGTTGGAAACTACACTACATACATATATATGGGTATGTACAAACTCCAAATTTGTTTTACAGTTATAACTGCATAAACTTCCAACCAGCACTAGGAAACAGACTGTGAAACCAGAGTAATTGTTTCTCCTGCAACCTGTTCCCTTTGTGCTACATGAAAGATCGGCTCTCCCGATGTTCAGTTCTGAGGTATAAGTGTGTGTGAAAGCCATCCTTCACCTAGATTTTTGGGAACATAAAGAATCTTTGCAGTTGGAAATTAAACTACATATATTTATATGGGGAGATACAAGCTCCAACTCTGTTTTACAGTGAAAAATGCATGAACTTCAAACCGGGAGTAGGAAAACAGACTGAGAGAAAAGAGTAACAGTTTCTCATGCAAACCGTTCCCATTGTGGTAGATGAATGAACGTCTCTCCACATACTCTCTTCTGAAAGATAAGTGTGTTTGAAAGCCGTCCTTCATCTAGATTGTTGGGATCAGAAAGTTTCTTTTCAGTTGGAAACAACACTACATATATATATATGGGTAGGTACTAGCTCCAACTGTGATTTACTGTGAAAACTGCATGAACTTCAAACCGGCACTAGGAAACCGACTGAGAGTGCAGAGTAATTGATTCTCCTGCAACCCGTTCCCTTTGTGCTAGATGAATGAATGCCTCAACACATGCTCAGTTCTGAAGTTAAACGGTGTGTGAAAGCCGCACTTCACCTTGCTTGTTGGGAACAGAAAGTATCTTTTTAGTTGGAAACTACACTGCATACATATATATGGGGCGATAGTAGCTCCAACACGGTTTTACACTGAAAACTGCATGAACTTGAAAACGGCACTAAGGAACAGCCTGAGAGACCAGAGTAAATGTTTCCTCAACCCACTCCCTTTGTGCTAGATGAACAAACGTCTCTCCACATGCTCTGTTCTGAGAGATAATTGTGTGTGAAAGCCACACTTAACCTAGATTTTTGGGAACACAAAATTTCTTTTCAGTTAGAATCTACAATGCATACCTTTATATGGGGAGGTACTTACTACAACACGGTTTTACAGTGACAACTGCATGAAATTCAAACCAGCAATAGAAAGCAGACTGAGAGACCAGAGTATGTGTTTTTCATTCAAAATGTTCCCTGTGTGCTACATGAACGAATGTCTCTCCACAGGCTCAATTCTGAGATATAAGTGTGAGTGAAAGCCTTACTTCATGTAGCTTGTTGGGAACACCAAGTAACTTTTCAGTTGGAAAATACAGTTTATATATATATATATGAGGAGGTACAAGCTCCAATTCGGTTTTACAGTGAAAACTGAATGAACTTCCAACCGGCACTAGGAAACAGACTGAGAAACCAGAGTAAGTGTTTCTCATGCAACCAGCACCCTGTTTACTACATGAATGAACGTCTTTCCACATGCACAGTTCTGAGAGAAATGTGTGGGTGAAAGCTGTCCTTCACCTAGCTTTTTGGGAGCACAAATATTCTTTTAACTTGGGAAGTACACTAATTACATATATATAGGTAGGTACTAGCTCCAACTTGGGTTTACAGTGTAAACAGCATCAACATCAAACCGGCCCAAGGAAACAGACTGAGAATCCTGAGTAATAGATTCCCTTCGAAACTTTCCCTTTTTGTAAGATGAACGAACGTCTCTCTACATGCTTAGTTCTGAGAGATAAGTGTGTGGGGAAGCCACAGTTAACCTGCTTGTTGGGAACACAAAGTATGTTTTTAGTTGGAAATTACACTAAATAAACGTATATGCAGAGGTAGTAGCTCCAACTGGTGTTTACAGTGAAAACTGCATAAACTTCAAAACCAGCACTAGGAAACATACTGAGAAATCAGAGAAATTGATTCCCCTGCAAAGCATTCCCTTTAATGTAGATGAACGAACGTCTCTCTACATGCTCAGTTGTGAGACATAAGTGTGTCTGAAAGCCGGCCTTCACCTAAGTTGTTGAGAACACAAGGTTCATTTTCAGTTGGAAACTTCACAACATACATATATATTGGGAGGTACTAGCTCCAACTCGGTTTTACAGTGAAAATTGCATGAAATTCAAACCGTCACCAGAAAACAGACTGAGAGACCAAAGTAATTATTTCCCCTGCAACCCGTTCCCTTTGTGCTAGATGAATGAATGACTCTCCAAATGTTTATTTCTGAGAGATATATGTGTGTGAAAGCCGTACTTCACTTAGCTTGTTGGGAACACAAAGTATCTTTTCAGTTGTTACTTACACTTCATATATATATATGTGTAGGTACTAGCTCCAATGCTGTTTTACATTGAAAACTGCATGAACTTCAAACCGGCACTAGGAAACAGACTGAGAAACCAGAGAGAGTGATTACCCTGCAAGCCGTTCTCATTGTGCAAGATGAATGAAAGTCTCTCCACACGCTGTTCTGACAGAAAGCTGTGTGTGAAAGCTGTCCTACCCCTAGAGTTTTGTAACACAAAGATTCTTTTCAGTTGGAAACTACACCACATACACATATATGGGGTTGTACGAGCTTCAACTCGGTTATACACTGAAAACTGAATGAACTTCAAATGGCACTATGAAACAGACTGAGAAACCATAGTAATGGTTTCTCATGCAAACCTTTCCCTTTGTGCTTGATAAACGAATATCTCTCCACATGCTCAGTTCTGAGAGCTAAGTGTGTGTGAAAGCTGTTTTTCACAGCTTGTATGGAACACAAAATAGCTTTTCATTTGGAAAGTACAGTAAATACAGATATATGGGGATGTACTAACTCCAACACGGTTTTACAGTGAAAACTGCATGAACTAGCAACAGGCACTAGGAAAAGATGGGAGACCAGAGTAAGTGTTTCTCCTGCAACCCTTTCCTTTGTGATAGATGAAAGAATGTCTCTCCACATGTTCTCTCCTGAGGGACAAGTTTGTGTGAAAGCAGTCCTTCACCTAGCTTTTTGGGATCATAAAGTATCTTTTCAGTTGGAAACTACACTACATATGTTTATATAGGGAGATAGTAGCTCCAACTCAGTTTACAGTGAAAACTGCATGTAATTGAAAATGGCACTAGGAATCAGAGTGAGATACCATAGTAAGTGTTTCCCCTGCAATACTTTCCATTTGTGCTAGATGAACGAACGTCTCTCCACATGCTCAGTTTTGAGAGATAAGTCTGTGTGAAAGCCGTCCTTCACCTAAATTGTTGGGAATATATAGATTCTTTTCAGTTTGAAACTACAATACATACATATATATTGGGAGGTACTAGCTCCATTTCGGTTTTACAGTGAAAATGGCATGCAATTTAAAACGGCACTAGGTAACAGACTGAGAGAAATGTGTAATAGTTTCTCCTGCAACACGTTCCATTTGAGCTAGATGAATGAACGTCTCTCCACATGGTCAGTTCTGAGAGATAAATGTGTGTGAAAGCTGTACTTCACCTAAGTTGTTGGGAATACAGTGTTTCTTTGCAGTTGGAAACTACAGTACATACATATATATGGGCTGTTAGAAGCTCCAACTCTGTTTTACTGAAAATTGCATGAACTTCAAACCGGCACTAGGAATCCGACTGATAGACCAGAGTAATTGTTTCTCCTGCAACACGTTCCCTTTGTGCTATATGCACGAAAGTCTCTCTACATGCTCTGTTGTGATATTTAAGTGTGTGTGAAAGCCGTCCTTCACCTAGCTTGTTGGGAACACAAAGTATCTTTTAATTTGGAAACTACACTACATACATACATACGGGGTGATAGTAGCTCCAACACGGTTTTACACTGAAAACTTCTTGAACTTGAAAGGAGCACTACGAATCAGACTGAGAGACCAGATTAAGTGTTTCTTCAACCCGTTCCCTTTGTGCTAGATGAACGAACGTCTGTCCACATACTCAGTTCTGAGAGAGAAGTGTGAGTGAAAGCCACACTTTCCTAGATTTTTGGGAACACAAAATTTCTTTTCAGATGTAACTTACTATTCATAAATTTATATGGGGATGTACTAGCTACAACTCGGTTTTACAGTGAAAAATGCATGAATATCAAACCGACAGTAGAAAACAGCTTGAGAGACAAGAGCATTTGTTTTACCTGTAAAAATTTCCCTTTGTGCTACATGAATGAAAATTTCTGCACATGCTTTGTTCTGAGATATATGTGTGTGTGAAAGCCATACTTCATGTAGCTTGTTGGGAACACAAAGTATCTTTTCAGTTTTAAACTACAGTTCATATATATATATGGGAATGTAATAGCTCCAATTCAGTTTTAGAGTGAAAACTGCATGAACTTCCAACCGGGACAAGGAAACAGACTGAGAAACCAGAGTCAGGGTTTCTCCTGTAAACCATTCTCTCTATGCTAGATGGAAGAACGTCTCCACACATGCCAAGATCAAAGATATATGTGTGTGTTAAAGCCGTCCTTCAACTAGCTTGTTAGGAAAACAAAGTTTCTTTTCAGTTGGGAAATACACTACATAAATATATATAGGCAGGCACTAGCTCCAACCCGGGTTTACTGTGAAAGCTGCATGGACTTCATTCCGGCACTAGGAAAGAGACTGAGAAACCAGAGTAAGTGCTAACCCTGCAACACTATCCCATTGTGCTAGATGAATGAACATCTCTGCACATGCTCAGTTCTGAGACATAAGTGTGTGTGAAGCCGAACTTGACATAAGTTGTTGGGAACAGAAAGTTTCTTTGCAATTGGAAACTACACTGCGTACATATATATGGGGTGGTACTAGCTCCAACTTGGTTTTACAGAGAAAACTGCATGAAATTCAAACTGGCTTTATGAAACCGAGTGAGAGACCAGAGTAATTGTTTCTCCTGCAACCTGTTCCATTTGTGCTACATGAATGAACGTTTCTCCACATGTTCAGTTCTGATACATAGTGTGTGTGAAAGCCGAACATCACTTAGATTTTTGGGAACACAAAGTTTCTTTTCAGTTGGAAACTACATTACATACCTATATAAGGGGAGTTACTCGTTCCAAATCTATTTTACAGTGAAAATTGCATGAATTTCATGCCAGCACTAGGAAACAGACTGAGAAACCAGAGCAATTGTTTCTCATGCAACGCATTCCCTTTGAGCTAGATGAATGAACGTCTCTCCTCATGCTCAGTTCTGAGAGATAAATGTGTGTGAAAGCCTTTGTTCACCTAAATTGTTGGTATACAGTGATTCTTTGCAGTTGGAAACTGCACTACATTCATATATATGGGCTGGTTCAAGCTGCAACTCAGTTTTACAGAGAAAACTACATGAACTTCAAACCGGCAGTACGAAACAGAATGAGAAACCGGAGTAATTGTTTCTCCTGCAACCCGTTCCCTTTGTGCTAGATGCACGAAAGTCTCTCCACATGCTCATTTGTGAGATTTAAGTGTCTGTGAAAGCCACCATTCAACTACCTTGTTGGGAACAGAAAGAATCTATTAAGCTGGAAACTACACTACATATATATATATGATGTGATTGTATCTCCAACACGGTTTTACACTGAAAACTGCCTGAACTTGAAAACAGCACTACAAAACAGACTGAGAGACCAAATTAAGTGTTTCTTCAACCCATTCCATTTGTGCTAGCTGAATGAACGTCTGTCCACATGCTCAGTTCAGAGAGATAATTGTGTGTGAGAGCCGCACTTAACATAGATTTGTGGGAATACAAAATTCCTTTTCAGATGTAAACTATGATGCATATATTTATATGGGGAATTTCTAGCTCCAAATAGGTTTTACAGTGAAAACTGCATGAACTTCAAACCGGCAGTAGAAAACAGACTGGGACACCGGAGTAATTGATTTTCGTGTAAAACGTTCCCTTTGTGCTACATGAACTAACATCTCTCCACATGCTCAGTTCAGAGATATTAGTGTGTGTGAAAGACGTACTTCTCATAGCTTGTTGGGAACACAAAGTAGCTTTTCAATTGGAAACAACAGTTCATATATATTTATGGGAAGGTACAAGCTCCAGTTCGGTTTTAAAGTGGAAATGGCATGAACTTCCAACCGGCACTAGGAAAAAGACTGAAAAACCAGAGTAAGTGTTTCTCCTGCAACCAGTTCCCTTTTTGCTACATGAACGAACGTTTGTGCACATGCAAAGTTCTGAGGGAAATGTGTGTGTGAAAGCCGACCTACACCTAGCTTGTTAGAACACAAAGTTTCTTTTCAGTTGGAATCTTCACTACATACATATATATGGGAAGGTCCTAGCTACAATGCTGGTTTACAGTGAAAAATGCATGAATTTCAAACGGTCAGAAGGAATATACTGAGAAACCAGAGTAAGTGTTTCTCCTGCAACCCGTTCCCTCTTTCCTAGATGAAAGAACGTTTCTCCACATGTTTCCCCTACAAACCTTTCCCTTTGTGCCAGATCAACAAAAATCTCCCCGCATGCTCAGTTCTAAGAGATATGTGTGTGTGAAAGCCGTCCTTCTCCTAAGTTGCTGGGAACACAAAGTTTCTTTTCAGTTGAAAGTACACTACACAACTATATATATGCAGGTACTAGTTCCAACCCGGTTTTAGAGTGAAAACTGCATGAACTTCAATCCAGCACTAGGAAACAGACTGAGAAAACAGAGTAAGTACTTACCCTGCAACACTTTCCCTTTGTGCAAGTTGAATGAACGTCCCTCCACATGCTCAGTTCTGAGAGATAAGTGTGTGTGAAGCCATCCTTCACCTAATTTGTCGGGAACAAAAAGTTTCTTTGCAGTTGGAAACTACACTACATACATATATATGGGGTGGTACAAGCTCCAACACTGTTTTACAGAGAAAACTGCATGAACTTCAAACCAGCACTAGGAAATGGACTGAGAGACCAGAGTAATTGTTTCTCCTGCAACCCTTTCCATTTGTGCTACATGAATGAACGATTCTCCACGTGTTCAGATCAGAGATTTAAGTGTGTGTGAAGGCCGAACTTCACTTATGTTGTTGGGAACACAGAGTTCCTTTTCAATTGGATACTACACTACATACATATGTAAGGGGAGTTACTAGTTCCAACTCGGTTTTAGAGTGAAAATTGCATGAAATTTATGCCAGCACTAGGAAACAGGCTGAGAAATCAGAGTAAGTGTTTCTCATGCAACCCGTTCCATTTGTGCTACATGAACGTACATCTCTCCACGTATTTATTTCTGAGAGATAAGTGTGTGTGAAAGCCGTACTTAACCTAGCTTTTTGGGAACACTGAGTTTCTTTTGAGATGGAAACAACAATACATACATATATATGGGGATGTACAAGCTCTAACTTGGTTTTTCAGTGAAAACTACATGAACTTGAAACAGGCACTGAGAAACAGACTGAGAAACAAGAGTAAGTGATTTACCTACAACACATTGCGTTTATGCAATGAACGAATGTCTCCCAACATGCTCAGATCTGTGAAATAAATGTGTGTTAAAGCCGTCCTTCACATATCTTGTTGGGAACACAATGTTTCTTTTCAGTTTGAAACTACAATACATACATATGTATGGGGAAGTACTAGACCAAACTCGGTTTTACAGTGAAAACTACATGTACTTCAAACTGGCACTAGGAAACAGACTGAGAAATCAGAGTAAGAGTTTCTCCTGCAACCCATGCTCTCTATGCAAGATGGAAGAATGTCTCTCCACATGCACAGTTCTAAGATATTTGTGTGTGTGAAAGCCGTCCTTCACATATCTTGTTGGGAAAACAAAGCTTCTTTTCAGTTGGGAACTACACTATGTACATATATGTGGGGAGGAACTAGATCCATCTCGATTTTACAGTGAAAGCTGGATCTCTTTCAAACCGGCACTAGGAAACAGACTGAGAAACCAGAGTAATGACTTCTCTGCAATGCATTCCATTTGTGCTAAATGAACTAACTTCTCCCCAAACGCTGAGTTCTGAGATGAAAGTGTGTGTGACAGCCGTCCTTAACCTAGCTTGTTGGGAACATAAAGTTTCTTTTCAGTTGGAAACTACAATACATACATTTGTGTGGAAGTAAAAGCTCCAACACGGTATTACAGTGAAAACAGCATGAACATCAAACCAGCATTAGGAAACAGACTGAGAAACCAGAGTAAGTGTTTCTCCTGCAACAAGTTCCCTTTGTGCTCAATGAATGAACGTCTCTACACATGCTCAGTTCTGAGAGATAAGTGAGTGTGAATGCAGCACTTCACCTAGCTTGTTCCAAACACAAAGCTTCTTTTCTCTTGGAAAGTATGCTGCATACATATATATGAGTTAGTACTAGCTCCAAATAGGGTTTATAGTTAAAACTGCATGAACTTCAAAACAGCACCAGGAAACAGACAGAGAATCCAGAGTAAGTGTTTCCACAGAAATCCTTTCCATTTGTGCTTAATTAACAAATGTCTCTCAACATGCTCAGTTCTTTGACACAAATGTGTGTGAAAGCCATCCTTCACTTATCTTATTGGGAACACAAATTTTGTTTTCAGTTGGTATATACAGTACATAAATATATATGGGGATGTACTAGCTCCAACTCTGTTTTAGAGTGAAAACTGCATGAACTTCAAACTGGTACTAGGAAACAGACTGAGAAACCAGAATATGTGTTTCACCTGTAATCATTTCACTTTGTGCTAGATGAACGAACGTCTCACCACATGCTCAGTTCTGAGAGATAATTGTGTGTGAAATCCTTCCTTCAGATAACTTGTTTGGAACACAAAATTTCTTTTCACTTGAAAACTACACAACATACATATATATGGGGAGGTAATAGCTCCAACTCGGTTTTACAGTGAAATCTGCATGTAACTTGACATGAACTTGACACTGGCACAATGATACACACTGAGAAACCAGAGTAAATGTCTCTACTGCAACCCGTTCCTTTTATGCTAGATAGACGAACGTCTCTCCACATACTCAGTTCTGAGAGATAATTGTATGTGAAAGCTCTTCTTCAACTAGCTTGTTGGGAACACAAAGATTCTTTCCAATTGGAAAATACACTACATACATATATATGGGAAAGTACTAGCTCCAAATATTTTTTACTATGAAAACTGCATAAACTTCAATCTGGCTCTAGGAAACAGCCTGAGAAACCAGAGTAATTGTTCCTCCTACAAGCAGATCCATTTGTGCTAGATGAACGAAATTTTATCCACATGTTCAGTCCTGAGAAATAAGTGTGTGTCAAAGCTGTCTGTCACCTAGAATGTTGGAAACACAAAGTTTCTTTTCAGTTGGAAACAACACTTCATACATATATATGTAGAGGTACTACCTCCAACTTGGTTTTACAATGAAAACTACATGAATTCAAACCGGCACTAGGAAACAGACTGAGAAACCAGAGTATGTGATTCTCTTGAAACCCGATCATTGGGCTAGATGAACGAACGTCCCTCCACATGCTCTGTTCAGAGAGATAAGTGTGTGTGAATGCCATCTTTCACCTAGCTTTTTGTGAACACAAAGTTTGTATTACGTTTGAAGCTTCACTCCATAAATGTATATGCGGAGGTTCTACCTCCACCTCGGTTTTGAGTGAAAACTGCATGAACTTCAAACCGGCACTAGGAAACAGGCTGAGAAATCATAATAAGTGTTTCCCTTGTAATCCTTCCCATTTGTGCTAGATGAACGAACCTCTCTTTACATGCTCAGGTCTGAGAGATACTTGTGTGTGAAAGCCTTCCTTCACCTAACTTGTTCCGAACACAAAGTTTCTTTTCAGTTGGAATCTACACTTCGTACATATATATGGTGAAGTACTACCTCCAACTCGGTTTTACAGTGAAAACTGCATGAAATTCAAACTGGCATTAGGAAACAGTCTGAGATACCAGGGTAAGTTTTCTCCTGAACATCTTCCCTTATTGCTTGATGAAAGAAAGTCTTTCTACATGCTCCGTTGTGAGAGATAAGTGTGTGTGAAATCCATCCTTCACCTAGCTTTTTGGGAACACTAATTTTCTTTTCAGATGGAAACTATAATACATATATATGTATGGTGTGGTACTAGCACCAACTCTGTTTTGCAGTGAAAACTGCATGAACATTAAATCGTTCCTTGGAAACAGATAGAGTAACCACAGTAAGTGTTTCCCCGCAAACCTTTCCATTTGGGCAAATGAATGAACCTCTCTACACATGCTGAGTTCAGAGAGATAATTGTGTGTGAAAGCTGCCCTTCAGCTAGCTTGTAGGGAACACAAAGTTCCTTTTCAGTTGGAAACTACACTACATACATATATATGGAGAGGTACTAAAACCAACTCGGTTTTACAGTGAAAACTGCATGAACTTTAAACCAGCACTAGGAAACAGCCTGAGAAAACAGAATAAGTGTTTCTCCTGCAAAACGTACCATTTGTGATAGATGAATGAATGTCTCTGCACATGCTTATTTCAAGGAAATACATGTGTGTGAATGTCATACTTCAACTAGCTTGTTGGGAACACAGAGTATGTTTTCATTTGAAAACGTCTCTTCAAAAATATAAATGGTGAGGTACTAGCTCCAACTATGTTTTACAGAAAAAACTGCATGTACTTCAAACTGGCACTAGGAAACAGACTGAGAAAACAGAGAAATTGCTTCTCCTGCATACCGTTCAATTTGTGCTAGATGAATGAACGTCTCACCACATGTACATTTCTGAGAGATAATTGTGTGTGAAAGCCGTCTTTCACCTAGCTTACTGGGAACACAGAATTTCTTTTCAGTTGGACTACACTAAATAAATATATATGGGGAAGTACTAGCTCTAACACCGTTTTACTGTGAAAACTGCATGGAATTCAACCTGGCACTAGGAAACAAACTGAGAAACTTGAATAAGTGTTTCTCCTGCAAGCCGTTATCTTTGTGTTCAATGAAGGAACATCACTCCACATGTTCAGTTCTCAGAGATAAGTGTGTGTGAAAGCCGTCTTTCACCTACCTTGTTGGGAACACAAAGTATCTTTTTAGTTGTGAACTACACTACATAAATATATATGGGGAAGTACTAGATCCAACTATGATTTACAGTGAAAACTGCACGAAATGCAAAGCTGCACTAGGAAACAGACTGAGAAACCAGAGTAAGTGATTATCCTGCAACAAATTTCTTTGGGCTAGATGAACGAACTTCTCTCCACATGCTCAGTTCTGAGAGATAAGTGTGTGTGAAAGACATCCTTCACGTAGCTTTTTGGGAAAACAAAGTTTGTTTTCTCTTTGAAACTACAATACATGCATATATAAGGGGAGGTACCAGCTCCAACTCTGTTTTACAATGAAAACTGTATGAACTTCAAACCAGCACTAGGAAACAGACTTAGAAAACAGAGTAAGTGTTTCCACTGTAATCCTTTCCATTTTGGCCAGATGAAAGAACGTCTCTACACCTGCTCATTTTTGAGAGATAAGTGTGTGTGAAAGCCGTACTTGACCTAGCTTGTTGGGAACACGAATTTTCTTTTCAGTTGAAAACTAACCTGCACAGATAAAAATGGGGAGGTACTAGATCCAACTCGTGTTTACAGTGAAAACTGCATGAACTTCAAACCAGCAATAGGAAAAAGACTGAGAAACCAGAGTAAATATTTTTCCAGCAAGCCATTCCCATTGTGCTAGATGAACGAATGTCTCAGCACATGCTCAGTCCTGAGAGATAAGTGTGTGTAAAAGCCGTCTTTCACCTAGCTTGTACGGGACTCAAATTTTTTTTTTTTATCAGGAAACTACACTGCATACATATATACGGGAATGTACTAGCTCCAACTCGGTTTTACACTGAAAACTGTATGGACACCTAACCGGCATTAGGAAACAGACTGAGAAACCAGAGTAATTGTATCTTCTGCAACAAGTTCCCTTTGTGATAGATTAAAGGACTTCTCTCCACATGCTCAGTTATGAGAGATAAGTGTGTGTGAAGCCGCAATTCACATAGCTAGTTGGGAACACAAAGTTCCTTTTCAGTTGGGGACTACTATCCCTACATATATATGGGGAGGTAATAGCCCCAAGCCGATTTTACAGTGAAAAGTGCACGAACTTCAAACCGGCACTAGGAAAGAGCCTGAGAAACCAGAGTATATGATTCTACTGCAACCCATTCCCTTAAGCAAGATGAACTAACGTCTTTCAACTTGCTCCGTTCTAGAGATAAGTGTGTGTGAAAGCCTTCCTTCACCTAGCTTGTTGGGAACATATAGTTTCTTTTCATTCAGAAACAACACTATATACATATATTTGGGGAGGTACAAGCTCCAACTCGGTTTTACAGTGAAAACTGCAGGAACTTCAAACCAGAATTGGAAGCATACTGAGATACCAGACTTAGTGTTTCTCTTGCAACCCGTTTCATTTGTGCAAGATGAACGAACGTCTCTCCACATGCTCAGTTCTGAGAGATAAGTGTGTGTTAAAGCCGTCCTTCACCTAGCTTGTTGGGAACATATAGTTTCTTTTCATTCAGAAACAACACTATATACATATATATGGGGAGGTACAAGCCCCAACTCGGTTTGACAGTGAAAATTGCAGGAACGTCAAACCGGCACTACGAAACAGACGGAGAAAGCAGAGTAAGTGTTTCCTCAACAACCCGTTTCCTTTTTGTTAGATGAACGAACGTCTTTACACATGCTCAGTTCTGAGAGATATGTGTGTGTTAAAGCCATCCTTCACCTAGCTTATTGTGAAACCAAAGTTTGTTTTCAGTTGCAAACTACAATACATACAAATAAATGGATTTGTACTAGCTCCCAATCGGTTTGACAGTGAAAATTGCAGGTACTTAAAACCGGCACTAGGAAACAGACTGAGAAAGCAGAGTAAATGTTTCTCCTTCAACACTTTGCCGTTGTGCTAGATGAATGAAAGTCTGTCCTCATGCTCAATTCTGAGAGATTAGCGTGTGTGAAATCCGTCCTTCACCTAGCTTGTAGGGAACACAAAGTTTCTTTTCAGTTGCCAGCTACACTACATACATATTTATGGGGAGGTACTAGCTACAACATGGTTTAACAGTAAAAATTGCAGGAACTTCAAACCGGCACTATGAAACAGACTGAGAAAGCACAGTAAGCATTTCTCCTGCAACCAGTTCTCTTTGTCTAGATAAACGAACGTGTCTCCACATGCTCATTTCTGAGAGATAAGTGTGTGTGAAAGCCGTCCTTCAACAGGCCTGTTGGGAACACAAAATTTCTTTTCAGTTGCAAACAACAGTACATACATATATATGGGGAGGTACTAGCTCCAACTCAGTTTCACAGTGAAAACTGCAGGAACTTCAAACTGACACCAGGAAACAGACTGAGAAAGCAGAGTATATGTTTCTCCTGCAACCCATTGTCATTGTGCTAGATGAAAGAACGTCTCTCCACATCCTCAATTCTGGGAGATAAGTGTGTGTGAAAGCCTTCGTTCACCAAGCTTGTTGAGAACAAAAAGTTTTTTTTGTGGTCCAAACTACACTACATACATATATAATTGGAGGTACAAGCTCCAACACATTTTGACAGTAAAAAATCTAGGAACTTCAAACCGGCACTTGTTAACAGACTGAGAAAGCAGAGTAATTGTTTCTCCTACAATGCGTTCCCATTGTGCTAGATGAACGAACGTCTCCCAACATGCTAATTTCGGATTGATAAGTGTGTGTGAAATCTGTCTTTCAACTTGCTTCTTGGGAACAAAAAGTTTCTTTTCAGTTGCAAAATACTCCACATACATACAAAGGGGGAGTTACTAGCTCCAACTGTGTTTGACAGTGAAAACTCCAAGAACATTAATCAGGCACTAGGAAATAAACTGAGAAAGCAGAGTACGTGTTTCTCCTGCAACCCGTTCCCTATGTGATAGATGAACGAACATCTCTCCACATGCTCAGTTCTGAGAGATAAGTGTGTGTGAAAGCCGTCCTTCACCTAGCTTGTTTGGAAGTAAAGGTTTCTTTTCAGATGCAAACTACACTACATACATATGTATGGGGAGGTATTATCTCCATCTCGGTTTGATAGTGAAAACTGCAGGGACATCAAAACGAAACTAGGAAACAGACTGAGATAGCAATGTAAGTGTTCTCCTGCAACCCGAACCCTTTGAGCTAGATGAATGAAAGTCTCTCCACATGCTCAGTTGTGAGAGATAATTTTGTGTGAAAGCATTCCTTCACCTTGCATGTTGGGAACACAAAGTTTCTTTTCAGTTGCAAAATACTCCACATACACACAAAGGGGGAGGTACTAGCTCCAACTTTGTTTGACAGTGAAAACTGCAGGAGCTTCAAACGTGCACAGGAAACAGACTGAGGAACAGAGTAAGTGTTTCTCCTGTAAACAGTTCCTTTTCTGCTAAATGAACGAACGTCTCTCCACATGCTGAGTTCTGAGTGATATGTGTGTGTCAAAGCCGTCCTTCATTTTGCTTGCTGGGAACACAAAGCTTCCTTTCAGTAGCAAACTACACTACATACATATATATGAGGATTTACTAGCTCCAAATCGGTTTGACAATGAAAACTGCAGGAGCTTCAAACTGGCACATTAAACAGACTGACAAAGCAGAGTAAATGTTTCTCCTGCAACCTGATCCCTTTGAGCTAGATGAATGAAAGTCTCTTCACATGCTCAGTTCTGAGTGATATGTGTGTGTGAAAGCCATCCTTCATTTTGCTTTTTGGGAACACAAAGTTTATTTTCAGCTTCAAATTACACTATATACATATATATGGTGAGGCGCTAGCTCCACGTCATTTTGACTGTGAAAACTGCAGAAATATTAAACCAGCACTAGGAAACAGACTGAGAAACCAGAGTAAAAGTTTCCCCTGCAACCCATTCCCTTTGTGCTAGATGAATGAACGTCTCTCCACATGCTCATTTCAGAGAGATAATTGTGTGTGAAAGCCGTCCTTCATTTAGCTTGTTGGGGACACTAGTTTCTTTTCAGTTGCAAACTACACTACATACATATATATGGGGATTTACTAGCTCCAAATCGGTATGATAATGAAAACTGCAGGAACTTCAAACCGGCAGGGGAAGCAGACTGAGAAAGCAGAGTAATTGTTTCTCCTGCAACCCGTTCCCTTTGTGCCAGATGAATGATCTTCTCTACACCTGCTCAGTTCTGAGAGTTAATTTTGTGTCAAAGCCGTCCTTCACATAGCGTTTTGGGGACACAAAAATTCTTTTCAGTTGCAAACTACATTACATATATATATATGGAAAGATAATTGGTCCATCTCTGTTTGACAGTGAAAACTGCAAGAAGATCAAACCGGCAGAAGGAAACAAACTGAGAAAGCAGAGGACGTGTTTCTCCTGCAACCCATTCCCTATGTGCTATATGAAAGAACGTCTCTCCACATGATGAGTTCTGAGAGATATCTGTGTGTGAAAGCCCTCCTTCAACATGCTTGTTGTTTTCACAATGTTTCTTTTCAGTTGAAAACTACACTACATATATATATGGGGAGGCAATAGCCCCAACTCGGTTTTAAAGTGAAAACTGCAGGAACTTCAAACCGGCACAAGGAAACAGACTGAGAAAGAAGAGAAATTGTTTCTCCTGCAACCCGTTCCCTTTGTGCTAGATGAACGAATCTCTCTTCACATGCTAAGTTCTGAAAGACAAGTGTGTGTAAAAGTCATTTTTCACATTGTAGGTTGGGAGCACAAGGTTTCTTTTCAGTTGCAAAGTACACTACATACTTATATATGGGGAGGTACTAGCTCTAACTCGGTTTGACAGTGAAAATTGCAGGAACATCAAACCGGAACTAGGAAACACACTGAGAAAGCACAGTAAGTGTTTCTCCTGAAACCAATCCCTTTGTGCTAGATGAAAAAAAGTCTCCCCACATGCTCAATTCTGAGAGATATTTGAGACTGAAAGCTTTCCTTCACCTTGCTTGTTGGATACACAACGTTTCCGTTCACTTGCAAAATACTCCACATACATGCCAAGGGGTAGGTAATATCACCAAATCTGTTTGACAGTGAAAACTGCAGGAACTTGAAACCGGCAAAGGAAACAGAGTGAGAAAGCAGAGTGTTTCCCCTGCCACCCGTTCCCTTTGAGCTTAATGAACGAACGTCTCACCACATGCTCAGTTCTGAGTGATAATTGTGTGTGAAAGCCGTCCTTCATTTAGCTTGATGGGAATACGAATATTCTTTTCATTTTCAAACTACATTACATACATATATAAGGGGAGTTACAAGCTCCATCTCGTTTTGGCACTGAAAACAGCAGGAACTTGAAACCGGCACTATGAAACAGACTGAGAAAGCAGAGTAATTGTTTCCCCTGCCACCCGTTCCCTTTCAGCTTAATGAACGAACGTCTCACCACATGCTCAGTTCTGAGTGATACTTGTTTGTGAAAGCTTTCCTTCATCTAGGTTGTTGGGAACACAAAGTTTCTTTTCAGTTTCAAACTACTCCATATACATATATATGGGGAAGTACCAGCTCCAAATCTCTTTGACAGTGAAAACTGCTGGAACTTCAAAATGGCAAACGAAACAGACTGAGAAAGCAGAGTAATTGTTACTGCAGCTAACCGTTCCTTTTATGCTAGATGAACGAACGTGTCTCCACACGCTAAGTTCTTAGAGATATTTGTGTTTGAAAGCTGTCCTTCTCTTAGCTTGTTGGGAACACAAAGTTTCTTTTCAGTTACAAATTACACTACATAAATATGTACGGATATGTACTAGATCCAAATCGGGTTGACAGTAAAAATTCAAGAACTTTAAACTGGCAGTGGGAAACAGACTGAGAATGCAGAGTAATTGTTTCTCCTGCAATCCGTTGCCTTTGTGGAAGATGAACGAAAGTCTTTCCACATGCTCAGAAGTGAGAGACAAGTGTCTGTGAAAGCCGTCCTTCATATAACTTGTGGGGAACACAAAGTTTCTTTTCATTTGCAAACTACAGTACCTACATATATATGGGGATTTACTAGTTACTACTTGTTATGGCAATGAAAACTGGAGGAAGTTCAAACCGGCAAGGGAAGCAGACTAAGAAAGCAGATTAAGTCTTTCTCCTGCAACCTGTTACCTTTGTGCTAGATGAATGATATTCTCTCCACATGCTCAGTTCTGAGTGAGAAGTATGTGTCAAAGCCTTCCTTCAACTAGCTTGTTTGGAACACAAAGATTCTTTTCAGTTGCACACTAAACTACATACATGTATATGGGGATGAACAAGCTCCAAATCGCATTGACAGTGAAAACTGCAGGATCTTGAAACCGGCACTAGGAACCCGACTGAGAAAGCAGAGTAATTTTTTCTCCTGCAAACTGTTCCCTTTGTGCTAGATGAACGAAAGTCTCTCCACATGCTCAGTTCTGAGAGATAATTGAGTGTGAATGCTTTCCATCACCTAGCTTTCTGGCAACACAAACTTTCTTTTCTGTTTTGAACTACTCCACATACATTTAAAGGGGGACATACATGCTCCAACTGTGCTTCACTGTGAAAATTGCAGCAATTTCAAACTGGTACATGAAACAGACTGAGAATTCAGAATAAGATTTTCAGCAGCAACCCGTTCCTTTTATGCTTGATGAACGAACGTCTCTCCACACGCTCATTTCTCAGAGATAATTGTGTTTGAAAGCCATCCTTCAGTTACCTTGTTGGGAACATAAGTTTCTTTTCCCCTGCAAGCTACACTATATACATATATATGGGGAGGTACTAGCTCCAACTCGGTTTCACAGTTAAAACTGCATGAACTTCAAACCGGCTCAGAAAACAGAATGAGAAAGCAGAGTAAGTGTTTCCCATTCAACCCTTTGCCTTTGTGCTAGATGAACGAACGTCTCTCCAAATGCTTATTTGTGAGAGATAAGTGTGTGTGAAAGACGTACTTAACATAGCTTGATGGGAACACAAAGTTTCTTTTCAGTTGCAAAGTACACTACATACATTTATATTCGCAGGTATTAGCTCAAACCCTGGTTAACAGTGAAAATTTTAGGAACTTCAAACTGGTATTGGAAACAGACTGAGAAAGCAGAGTAAGTATTTCACCTACACCCCGTTCTCTTTGTGCTAGATGAACGAACGTCTATCCACAATTTCATTTCTGAGAAATATGTGTGTGTGAATGGCGTCCTTCACGTAGCTTGTGGGGAACACAAAGTTCTTTTCAGTTGCAAACTGCACTACATACATATATATGGGGAAGTACTAACTCCAAATCGGTTTGAGAGTGAAAACTGCAGGAACTTCAAAACGGCACTAGGAAAAAGTCTAAGAAAGCACAGCAACTGATTTTCTTGGAAACCGGTTGCATTTGTGCTAGATGAACGAAAGTCTATCCACATGCTCAGTTCTGTGAGATAAGTGTTTTTGAAAGCCGTACTTCACCTTGCTTGATGGGAACACAAAGTTTCTTTTTAGTTGCAAACTACACTACATAGATATATATGGAAATATACTAGCTCCATCTCGTGTTGTCAGTGAAAACTGCAAGAATTTCAAACTGGCATTAAGAAACAGAGTGAGAACGCAGAGTATGTGTTACAACTGCAACCAGTTGCCTTTGTGCTACATGAAGGAACGTCTCTCCACATGCTTAATTCTGATAGATAAGTGTGTGTGAAAGCTTTCCAACACCTAGCTTGTTGGGAACACAAATTTTGTTTTCAGTTTCAAAATACTCCACATACATACAAAGTCGGAGTTAATTGCTCCAACTCTGTTTGACAGTGTAAACTGCAGGAACTTCAAAAAGGTACATGAAACAGACTGAGAATTCAGTATAAGATTTTCTGCAGCAACCGGTTCCATTTATGCTAGATGAACGAACGTCTATACACACGCTCAGTTCTAAGAGATAATTGTGTTTGGAAGCCGTCCTTCACCTAGCTTCTTGGTAACATAATGTTTCTTTTCCTTTGCAAGCTACACTACATACATTTATATTTGGAGGTACTAGCTCCAACTCGGTTTCATGGTGAAAACTGCAGGAACTTCAAACCGGCACTAGGAAACAGACTGAGAAAGCTGAGTAAGTGTTTCTCCTGCATTCTGTTCCCTTTGTGCTAGATGAATGAACGTCTCTCCTCATGCTCATTTCTGAGAGATATGTGTGTGTGAAAGCCGTTCTTCACATAGCTTGTGGGGAACACAAAGTTTCTTTTCAGTTGCAAACTACAGTACATACATATATATGGGGAGTTACCAGCTCCAAATCGTTTTGACAATGAAAACTGCAGGAATTTCAAGCCGGCATGGGAAGCCACCTGAGAAAGCTGATTAAGTGTTTCTCCTGCAACCCGTTCACTTTGTGATAGATGAACGAACTTCTCTCCACATGCTCATTCTGAGAGATAAGTTTGTGTCAAATCCTTCCTTCACCTTCCTTTTGGGTAATACAAAGTTTCTTTTCAGTTGCAATCTACACTACGTACATATATATGGGGATGTACTAGCTCTAATTCGGTGTGACAGTGAAAACTGCAGGAACTTCTAACCGGCATTTGGAAACAGACTGAGAAATCAGAGTATGTGTTTCTACTGCAACCCGTTGCCTTTGTGCTAGATGAAGGAACGTCTCTCCACATGCACAGTTCTGATTGATAATTGTACGTGAAATACGTCCTTCACATAACTTGTTTGGAACACAAATTTTCTTTTCAGTTGCAAACTACACTACATACATATATATGTGGTGGTATTAGCTCCAACTCGCTTTGACTGTGAAAACTGCATGATATTGAAACCGGCACTAGGAAACAGACTGAGAAAGCAGAGTAAGTGTATACCCTGCAACACGTTCCCTTTGCAGTAGATGAACGAACGTCTCTCCACATGTTAAGTTCTGAGAGATAATTGTTTGTGAAAGCTTTCCATCACCTAGCTTGTTGGGAACACAAACTTTCTTTTCAGTTTCAATATACTCCACTTACATATAAATGGGGAGTTACTTGCTCCAACTCTTTTTGACACTGAAAACTGCAGGAACTTCAAAGCGGCAGAGGAAATAGACTGAGAAAGCAGAGTAAGTGTTTCTACTTCAAACGTTTCCATTTGTGCCAGATGAACGAGCGTATCTCCACACGCTCAATTCTGAGAGATAATTGTGTGTGAAAGCAGTCGTTCAACTAGCTTAGTTGGAACACAAAATTTCTTTTCAGTTACAAACTACACTACACAAATATATATGGAAAGATACAAGCTCCATCCCTGGTGGACATTGAAAACTACAAGAACTTCAAACCAGCACTAGGAAACAGAATGAGAAAGCAGAGTAAGTGTTTCCCCTGCAACCCGTTCCCTTTGCGCTAGATGAACGAAGGTCTCTCCACATGTTCAGTTCTGAGAGGTAAGTGTGTGTGAAAGCTTTCCACAACTAGCTTGTTGGGAACACAGTTTCTTTTCGGTTGCAAACTTCTCCACATACATATATAAGGGGAGGTAATAGCTCCAACTCGGTTTGACAGTGAAAACTGCAGAAACTTCAAACCAACACAGGAAATATTCTGTGAAAGCAGAGTAAGTGTTTCTCCTGCATCCCATTGCCTTTGTGCTGGATACAAGAACGACTCTCCACATGCTCAGTTCTGACAGATAAATGTGTTTGAAAGCCATCCTTAACACAGCTTTTGGGGAACACAAAGTTTCTTTTCAGTTGCAAACTACACTACATACAAATATATGGGAAGGTAGTAGCTCCAACTCGGTTTGAAATTGAAAACTGCAGGAAATTTAAACTGGCAGGGGAAGCAGACTGAGAAAGCAGAGTATGTGTTACCCCTGCAACCCGTTCCCTTTGTGCTAGATGAACGAACGTCTAACCACATTCTCAATTCTGAGAAATATGTGTGTGTGAAAGGCGCCCTTAACGTACCTTGTGGGGAACACAAAGTTCTTTTCAGTTGCAAACTACACTACATACATATATACGGGGAGGAACTAGCTCCAACTCGGTTTGACAGTGAAAACTGCAGAAACTTCAATCCAGCAAATAAACAGACTGAGAAAGCAGATTAATTGTTAATGCAGCAAACCATTCGCTTTATGCTAGATGAAAGAATGTTTCTCCACACGCTCAGTTCTTAGAGATAATTGTGCTTGAAAGCCGTCCTTCACATAGCTTTTGGGAACACAAATTTGCTTTTCAGTTGCAAACTACACTACATAAATATATATGGAATGATACTAGATCCAACTCGGGTTTACAGTGAAAATTGCAAGAACTTTAAACCGGCAGTAGGAAACAGACTGAGAAAGCAGATTAATTGTTTCTCCTGCAACCCGTTCCCTTTGTCCTAGATGAACGAATGACTCTGTACATGCTCAGTTCTGAGAGATAAGTATGTGTGAAAGCCGTCTTTCACATTGCTTGTTGGGAACACAAAGTTTATATTCAGCTTCAAACTACACTGTAAACATATATATCGGGAGGCACTAGCCCCAAATCACTTTCACTGTGAAACCTGCAAGAACTTCAAACCAGCTCTAGGAAACAGACTGTGATAGCAGAGTAATTGTTTCTCCTGCAAACCGTTCCCTTTGTCCTAGATGAACGAATGACTCTATACAAGCTCAGTTCTGAGAGATAAGTGTGAGTGAAAGCAGTCCTTCATTTAGCTTGTTGGGAACACAAAGTTTCTTTTTAGTTGCAAACTACACTACATACATATATAAGGTTAGGTACAAGCTCCAACTCGTTTTGATACTGAAATCTGCAGGAACTTGGGACCAGCACTAAAACAGACAGAGAAAGCAGAGTAAGTGTTTCCTCTGCAACCCTTTCCATTTGAGCTAGATGAACGAACGTCTCTCCACATGCTTAGTTCTGAGAGATAATTGTGTGTGAAAGCTTTACTTCAACATGCTTGTTGTGAACACAAAGTTTCTTTTCAGTTGCAAAATACTCCACATACATATAATGGAGGAGGTATTAGCTCCAACTCTGATTCACAGTGAAAACTGCAGGAACTTCAATCCGGCACTAGGAAACAGACTGAGAGGTCAGAGTATATGTTTCTACTGCAACCCGTTGGCTTTGTGCTAGATAAATGAAAGTCTATCCACATGTTCAATTCTGAGTGATAAGTGTGTTTGAAAGACTTCCTTCACATAGCTTGTTTGGAACCCAAAGTTTCTTTTCACTTGCAAACTACACTACATACTTGTATATGGGGAGGTACAAGCTCCAACAAAGTTTGACAGTGAAAACTGCAGGAACTTCAATCCGGAACTAGGAAACAGACTAAGAAACAGAGTAAGTGTTTCTCCTGCAACCCGTTCCCTTTGCCCTAGATGAACGAATGACTCTGTACATGCTCAGTTCTGAGAGATATGTGTGTGTGAAAGCCGTCCATCACCTAGCTTGTTTGGAAGTTAAGGATTCTTTTCAGTTGCAAACAACACTACATACATATATATGTGGAGGTACAAGCTCCAACTCGGTTTGACAGTGAAAATTGTAGGAACATCAAACCGGAACTAGGAAACAGCCTGAGGAAGCAGAGCAAGTGTTTCCCCTGCAAACCGTTACCTTAATGCTAGAGAAATGAAAGTCTCTCCACATGCTCAGTTCTGATTGATAATTGTACGTGAAAGACTTCCTTCACCTAATTTGTTGGTAACACAAGTTTCTTTTCTGTTGCAAACTAAACTACATACCTATATAAGGAAATGTATTAGCTCCAATTCACTTTGACAGTGAAAACTGCATGATTTTGAAACCGGCACTTGGAAACAGACTCAGAAAGCAGAGTAAGTGTTTCTCCGGCAACTATTTCCCTTTGTACTAGGTGAACGAAAGTCTCTCCACAAGCTCAGTTTTGAGAGTTAAATGTGTGTGAAAGCCTTCCTTCACATATCTAGCTGGGAACACACACTTTGTTTTCAGATGCAAACTATACTACATTAACATATTTGGGGATGTACTAGCTCCAACTCTGACAATGTAAAGTGTAGGAAATTCAAACCGGCATTGGACCCAGACTGAGAAACCAGAATAAGTGTTTCTCCTGCAAACCGTTCCGTTTGTGCTAGATGAACGAACGTCTCTCCACATGCTCAGTTCTGAGAGATAAGTGTGTGTGAAAGCCATCCTTCACCTAGCTTGTTGGAAACAAAAATTTTCTCTTAAGTTGAAAACTATACTACATACATAGATATGGGAGAGGCACTAGCTCCAACCCGGTTTTACAGTGAAAACTGCTGGAACTTCATAGGGGCACTAAGAAACAGTCTGAGAAAGCAGAGTTAGTGCTTATCCTCCAAACCACTCATTTTGTGCAAGATGAACGAACGTCTGTCCACATGCTAAGTACTGAGAGATAAGTGTGTGTGAAAGCCGTCCTTTGCCTAGCTTGTTGGGAACACAAAGTTTCTTTTCAGTTGCAAACTACACAACATACATATATATGGTGTGGCACTAGCTCCAACACTGGTTTACTGTTAAAATTGTAGGAGCTTAAAACCGGCACAAGGAAACAGACTCAGAAAGCAGAGTAAGTGTTTCTCCTGCAAACCGATCCTTTTGTGAAAGATGAACGAACGTCTCTCCACATGCTAAGTACTGAGAGATAAGTGTGTGTGAAAGCCGTCCTTCGCCTAGCTTGTTGGGAACACAAAGTTTCTTTTCAGTTGCAAACTACACAACATACATTTATATGGTGATGCACATGTTCAAACTCGGTTTTACAATGAAATCTGCTGGAACATCATAGCGGCACTAGGAAACATACTGAGAAAGCAGAGTAAGTATTTCTCTTTTAACCCGATTCCTTTGTGCTAGATGAACGAAAGACTCTCCAGTTGCTCACTTCTGAGCGATACGTGTGTGTGAAAGCCGTCCTTTACATAGCTTGTTGTGAACACAAAGTTTCTTTTCACTTACAAACTACACTACATACATATATAAGGGGAGGTACTAGTTCCAAATCGGTTTGACAGTGAAAATTGCAGGAAGTTCAAACCGGCACAGCAAAAAGTCTGAGTAAGCAGAGTAAGTGTTTCCCCTGAAAACCGTTCCATTTGTGGTATTTGAATGAACGTCTTTCCACATGCTCAGTTCTGAGAGATTAGTGTCTCTGAAAGCCGTCCTTCACCTACCTTTTTGGGAACACAAAGTTTCTTTTCACTTGCAAACTACACTACATACATATATATGGGTAAGCACGTGCTCAAATTTGGATTCACAGTGAAAATTGCAGGAACATCAAACTGGCACTAGGAAGCAGTCTTAGAAAGCAGAGTAAGTGTTTCCGCTAAAACCCGTTGCCTTTGTGCTAGATGAACGAACGTCTCTCCACTTGCTCATTTCTGAGAGATAATTGTGTGTGAAAGCCATCCTTCACTTATCTTGTTTGGAACACAAAGTTTCTCTTCAGTTGCAAACAACAGTACATACATATATAAGGGGAGGTACAAGCTCCACTTCGGTGTGACAGTGAAAACTCCAAGACTTTCTAACCAGCACTAGGAAACAGACTGAGATATCAGAGTATGAGTTTCTAATTCAACGTGTTGCCTTTGTACTAGATGAACGAACGTCTCTCCACATGCTCAATTCTGAGAGATAAGTGTTTTTAAAGCCGACCTTCAACGAGCTTGTGGTGAACCCAAAGTTTCTTTTCACTTGCAAACTACACTACATAGATATATGTGAGGAGTTACTAGTTCAAACGATATTTGACTGTGAAAACTGCAGGAACTTCAAACCGGCACTAGGAAACAGACTGAGAATGCAGAGTAAATATTTCTCCTGCAACCCTATCCATTTTTGCTAGAAGAATGAACGTCTCTCCACATGCTCAGTTCTGAGAGATAAGTGTGTGTGAAAGGCACCCTTCACCTAACTTGTTGGGAACACAAAGTTTCTTTTCAGTTGCAAAATACACTAAATACATATATATGGGGTGTTACTAGCTCCAACTCGGTTTGACAGTGAAAACTGCAGGAACATGAAACCGGCACTAGGATACAGTCTGAGAAGTCAGAGTAAACGTATAAGTTGCAACCCGTTCCGTTTGCGCTAGATGAAAGAACGTATCTACACATGCTCAGTTCTGAGAGGCAATTGTGTATGAAAGCCATCCTTCAACTAGCTTGTTGAGAACGCAGTTTCTTTTCTGAAGCAGCCTACTCCACATACGTATATATGGGGGGGTACTTGCTCCAAAACGGTTTGACAGTGATAACTGCAGAAACTTCAAACCGCCACTGGAAATAGACTGTGAAAGCAGAGTAATTGTTTCTCCTACAACCCGTTCCGTTTGCGCTAGATGAACGAACGTATCTACACATGCTCATTTCTGAGAGGTAAATGTGTGTGGAAGCCATGTTTCACATAGCTTGTGGGGAACACAAAGTTTCTTTTCAGTCGCAAACTACACTACATACATATATATGGGGAGGTACTAGCTCCAACTCGGTTTGATAGTGAAATCTGCAGGAACATTACACCGGCTTAAGGAAACAGACTGAGAAAACAGAGTAGGTTTTTGTCCTGAAACACATTTACTTTTACTAGATAACGAACGTCTCTCCACATGCTCAGTTCTGAGGGAAAAATTTGTTTGAAAGCCGTCCTTCACCTATCTTTTTGTTAACAAAAAATTTCTTTTCAGTACAAACTACACTACATATATATATAAGGGGAGGTACTAACTCCAACTCGGATTGAAAGTGAAAACTGCAGGAACATCAAACCGGCACTAGGAAACAGTCGGAGAAAGCAGAGTAAGTGTTTCCGCTGCAACATTTTGCTTTGTGCTAGATGAACGAACGTCTACCCACATGCTCAGTTCTGAGAGATAAATGTGTATGAAAGCCATCCTTCACCTACCTTGTGGGGAACACAATGTTTCTTTTCAGTTGCAAACTACACTACATAGATATATATAGGGAGGTACTAGCTCCAATTCGGTGTGACAGTGAAAACTGCAGTATCATCTAACTGGCACTAGGAAACAGACTGAGATATCAGAGTATATGTTTCTACTGCAATGTGTTGCCTTTGTGCTAGATGAACGAACGTCTCTCCACATGCTCAGTTCTGAGAGATAAATGTGTGTGAATGCTTTCCTTCACCTAGCTTGTTGGGAATACAGTTTCTTTTCAATTGCAAACTATTCCACATACATATAACTGGGGAGGTACTAGCTCCAACTCTGTTTGGCAGTGAAACCTGCAGGAACTTCAAACCGGCAAGGGAAACACTGCGAAAGCAGAGTAAGTGTTTCCCTGCATCCCATTGCCTTTGTGCTAGATAAAAGTACGTCTCTCAACATGATAAATTCTGAGAGTTAAATGTGTGTGGATCCCATCCTTCACGTAACTTGTGGGGAACACAAAGTTTCTTTTCAGTTGCAAACGACAATACATACATATATATGGGGAGGTACTAGCTCTAAGTCGGGTTGACATTGAAAACTACAGATACTTTCAACCGGCACAAGGAAACATACTGAGAATTCAGACTAAGTATTTCTCCTGAAAACCGTTCCCTTTGTGCTAGATGAAAGAACGTCTATCCCCATGCTTATTTCTGAGAGATAAGTCTGTGTGAAAGCCGTGCTTCAACTAGCTTGTTGTGAACACAATGTGTCTTTTAGTTGCAAAGTACACAACATACATATATATGGTGAGGCACTAGCTCAAACTCGGTTTGACACTGAGAACTGCAGGAACCTCAAACTGGCATTAGGATACAGACTGAGAAGTTAGAGTAATTGTATCAACTGCAACCCTTTCCCTTTGTGCTAGATGAACGAACGTCTCTCAACATGTTCAGTTCAGAGATGTAATTGTGTGTGAAAACTTTCCTTCAGCTAGCTTGTTGGGAACACAGCTTCTTTTCAGTTGCAAACTACTGCACATTCATATATATGGGACGTATGAGCTCCAAATCGGTTTGACAATAAAAACTGCAGGAACTTCAAACCAGCACAGGAAACAGACTGCGAAAGCAGAGTAAGGGTTTCTCCTGCGTCCCATTGCCTTTCTGCTAGATAAAAGAACGTCTCTCCACATGCGCAGTTTTGAGAGTTAAATGTGTGTGAAAGACGTCCTTCACATAGCTTGTGGGGAACACAAAGTGTCTTTTCAGTTGCAAAAAACACTACATACATATATATGGGGAGGTACTAGCTCCATATCGGTTTGACAGTGAATACTGCAAGAACTTTAAAATGGCACAAGGAAACAAACAGAGAAATCAGAGTATGTGTTCCTCCTGAAAAATGTTCCATTTTTCCTAGATAACGATGTTCTCTCCATATCCTCAGTTCTGAGGGATATGTGTGTTTAAAGCCATCCTTCACAAAGCTTGTTCAGAACACAAAGTTTGTTTACAGATACAAACTAAACTACATATATATATATAAGGGGAGGTACTAGCTCCAACTCGGTTTGACAGTGAAAAGTACAGGAAGTTCCAACCGGCACAGGAAAAAGTCTGAATAAGCAGATTAAGTGTTTCTCCTGCAAACCGTTCCATTTGTGCTAGACGAACGAACGTCTCTCCACATGTTCTGTTCTGAGGGATAAGTGTGTGTGAAATCCGTCATTCAACTAGCTTGTTGGGAACACAAAGTTTATTTTCAGTGGCAAACTACATTACATACATATATAAGGGGAGGTACAAGCTCCAACACGGTTTTACAGTGAAAAATGCTGGAACTTCATAGCGGCACTAGGAAACAGACTGAGATAGCAGAGTAAGTGTTTCTCCAGCAACCTGATCCCTTTGTGCTATATGAACGAAAGACTCTCCACTTGCTGATTTCTGAGTGATAAGTGTGTGTGAAAGCCGTCCTTCACCTAGCTTGTTGGGAACACAAAGTTTCTTTTGATTTGCAATCTGCACTACATACATATATATGGGGAGGCACTAGCTCCAACTCGGATTTACACTTAAAATTGCAGGAACTTAAAACCGACACAGGGAAACAGACTGAGAAATCAGAGTAAATGTTTCTCCGGAAAACCGCTCCCTTTGTGCAAGATGAATGAACGTCTCTGCACATGCTCAATTGTCAGAGACAATTTTGCGTGAAAGCCGAACTTCACCTACTTTGTTTGGAAGTTAAAGTTTCTTTTAAGTTGAAATATACACTACATACATATATATGGGGAGGAACAAGCTTCTAATCTTTTTGATAGTGAAAACTGCAGGAACATCAAACCGGCACTAGAAAGCAGGCTGAGAATTCAGAGTAAGTGTTTCCGATGGAAAATGTTACATTTTTGCTAGGTGAAAGAACGTCTCTCCACATGTTCAGTTCTGAGATGTAATTGTATGTGAAAGATTTCCTTCACCTAGCTTGTTGGAACACCATTTCTTTTCAGTTGTAAACTATTCCAAATACATATATATGGGGAGGTACTACCTCGAACTCGGTTTGACAGTGAAAACTGCAGAAACTTCTAACCGGCACAGAAAACAGACTGCAAAAGCACAGTAAGCGTTTCTCCTGCATTCTGTTGCTTTGGGCTTGATAAAAGAACGTCTCTCCACATGTTCAGTTCTGAGAGGTAAATGAGTGTGAAAGCCGTCCTTCACATAACTTATGGGGAAAACAAAGTTTTCTTTCAGTTGCAAACTGCACTACATACATATATTTGGGGAGGTACCAGCTCCAACTCGGTTTGACTGTGAAAACTGCAGGAACTTCAAACCGGCACTAGGCAACAGACTAAGAAAGCAGAGTAAGTGTTTCTCCTTCAAACCATTCCCTTTGTGCTAGATGAATCAATGTCTCTCCATATGCTCATATCTGAGAGATATTTGTGTGTGAAAGCCGTCCTTCACATTGCTTGTTTGGAACAAAAAGTTTCTTTTCTGTTGCAAACTACACTACATACAAATTTACGGGGATGTACTAGCTCCAAATCTGTTTGACAGTGAAATCTGCAGGAAATTCATACCGGCAATAGGGAACAGACTGAGAACGCAGAGTAATTGTTTCTCCTTCAAACTGTTCCCTTTATGCTTGATGAACGAATGTTTCTCCACATGCTCTATTCTTAAAGATAAATGTGTGTGAAAGCCGTCCTTCACCTAGCTTGATGGGAACACAAAATTTCTTTTCAGATGCAAACTACACTACATACATACAAAAGGGTGGTACAAGCTCCAATTCTGTGTGACAGTGAAAACTGCAGGATCTTCTAACCGGCACTAGGAAACAGACTGAGATATCAAACAACGTGTTTCTACTGCAACGCTTTGTCTTTGTGCTAGATGAACGAACGTCTCTCCACATGCTCAGTTCTGAGAGATAAGTGTGTGTGAAAGGCATCCTTCACCTAGCTTGTTGGGAACACAAACTTTCTTTTCAGTTGTAATCTAAACAACATATATATATATATGGGACGTTTCTAGATACAACTCCTTTTGACAATGAAAACTGCAGGAACTTGAAATCGGCACTAGGATACAGACTGAGAAGTTAGAGTAAGTGTATCAGCTCTATCCCGTTTCCTTTGTGCTATATGAATGAACGTCTCTCCACATGATCTTTTCTGAGATATAACTGTGTGTGAAAGCTTTCCTTCAACTAGCTTGTTGGGAACACAATGTTTCTTTTAAGTTGCAAAATACTCCACATAAATATAAAGTGGGAGGTACTAGCTCCAACACTGTATGACAGTGAAAACTGCAGGTACTTCAAACCGGCACTAGGAAAGTGACTGAGAAAGCAGAGGAATTGTTTCTCCTGCAAACCATTCCTTTTGTTCTAGATGAACGAACGTCTCACAACATGTTAAGTTCTGAAAGTTAATTGTGTGTGAAAGCTTTCCTTCAGCTAGCTTGTTGGGAACACAGTTTCTTTTCAGTTGTAAACTATTAGAATTTCATATATATGGGGAGGTACTAGCTCCAACTTGGTTTGACAGTGAAAACTGCAGGAACTTTAAACCAGCAAAGTAAACAGTCTGAGAATTCAGAGTAAGTGTTTCTCCTGCAAAACTTTCCCTTTGTTCTGGATGAACTAACGTCTCTACACATGCTCATATCTGTGAGATATGTGTGTGTGAAAGCCGTCCTTCATCTAGATTGCTGGGAACACAAAGTTTCTTTTCAGATGCAAACTGCACTACATACATATATATGTGGAGGCACCAACTCCAAAACGACTTTACAGTGAAAAATGCTGGAACATCATAGCGGCACTAGGAAACAGTATGAGAAAACAGAGTAAGTGTTTAACCTGCTTCCCAATCCCTTTGTGCTAGATGAACGAACGTCTCTCCACTTGCACAGTTCAAAGAGATATGTGTGTTTGAAAGCCGTCCTTCACCGAGCTTGCTGGGATTACAGTTTCTTTTCTCTTGCCACCTACAGTGCATACATATATAAGGGGTGGTAATAGCTCCAACTCGGGTTGACAGTGAATACTGCAAGAAGTTAAAACCTGCAATAGGAATCAGACTGAAATGCAGAGTAAGAGTTTCATCTGCAACCAGTTCCATTTGTGCTAGATGAACGAACGTCTCTCCACATGTTCAGTTCTGAGGGATAAGGGTGTGTGAAAGCCGTCCTTCAAATAGCTTGTTGGGAACACCAGGTTTCCTTTCAGTTGCAATCTACAGTACATACATATATATGAGGAGGCACTAGCTCTAAATCGGTTTTACTTTGAAACCTGCAGGAAATTCAAACCGGCACTAGAAAACAGTCTGAGAGAGCAGAGTAAGAGTTTCCGCTGCAACACGTTGCCTTTTTGCTGGTGAAGAAACTTCTCTCCTAATGTTCAGATCTGAGAGATAAGTGTGTGTGGAAGCCGTCGTTCTCATTTCTTGAGGGGAACACAAAGTTTCTTTTCAGTTGCAAACTTCACTGCATATATATATATGGGGAGGCACTAAATCCGATTAGGTGTGACAGTGAAAACTGCAGTAACTTAAAACCGGCACTAGGAAACTGACTGAGTAATAAGAGAAACTGTTTCTCCTACAAACCGTTCCCTTTGTACTTGATGAACAAACGTCTCTCACATGCTCAGTTCTTAGACATAATTGTGTGCAAAAGCCGTTCTTCACCTTGCTTGTTTCGAACTAAAAGTTTCTTTTCAGTTGCAAACTACACCTCATATATATATACGGGCAGATACTAGCTCCAACTCTGTTTCACAGTGAAAAGTGCAAGTACTTAAAACCGGCACTAGGATACAGACTCAAAAGGCAGAGTATGTGTATCTACTGCAACACGTTCCCTTTGTGCTAGATGAACCAACCTTTCTCCACATGTTGATTTCTGAGAGGTAATTGTTTGTGAAAGCTTTCCTTCACCTAGCTTGTTGGGAACACAGCTTCTTTTCAGTTGCAAACTACTAAACATACATATATATGGGGAGGTACTAGCTCCAAATCAGTTTGACAGTGAAAATCCAGGAACTTCAAACTGGCCCAGGAAACAGACTGCAAAAACAGAGTAAGTGTTTCTCCTTCATCCCATTGCCTTAGTGCTAGTTGAACGAAAGTCTCTCCACATGTTCAGTTCTGAGGGATAAGTTTCTGTGAAAGCCGCCCTTCACCTAGCTTGCTGGGAACAGAAAGTTTCTTTTCAGTTGAAATCTACACTACATACATATATATGTGGAGGCACTAGATGTAACTTGGTTTTACTGTGAAAACTGCAGGTACTTCAAACCGTAACTAGGAAACAGACTGAGAAAGCAGAGTAAGTGTTTCTCGTGCAACCTGTTGCATTTGTGTGAAATGAACGAACGACTCTCCACATGCTCAGTTGTGAGAGATAGTTGTCTCTGAAAGCCGTCCTTCACCTAGCTTGTGGGGAACACAAATTTACTTTTCATTTGCATACTACAATACATAAATATATATATATAGGGAGGTACTAGCTCCAACTCAGTTTGACAGTGAAAAGTGCAAGAACTTCAAACGGGCACTAGGAAACAGACTGAGAAAGCAGAGTAACTGTTTCTCCTGCTAACCATTCCGTTTGTGCTAGATGAATGAAGGTGTCTCTACATGCTCAGTTCTGAACAGTAAGTTTGTGTGAAAGCCCTCCTTCACTTTGCCTGTTTAGAACACAAAGTTTCTTTTCAGTTGCAAACTACACTACATACATATATATGTGTCGGCACTATCTCCAACATGGTTTGACTGTGAAAACTGCAGGTACTTCAAACCGGAACTAGGAAAAAGACTGAGAAAGCAGAGCAAGTGTTTCTCCTGCAACCCGTTCCATTTGTGCTAGATGAACGAACGTCTCGCCACAGGTTCAGTTCTGAGAGATAAGTGTGTGTGAAAGCCACACTTCACCTAGCTTGTCGGGAACTCAGAGATTCTCTTTAGTTGGAATATGCACTACATTCATATATATGGGGAGGAACTAGCTCCAACTCTCTTAACAGTGAAATCTGCATGAAATTCAACATGGCACTAGGAATCAAACTGAGATACCAAGGGAAGTGTTTCCTTGCAACCTGTTCCCTTTGTGCTAGATGAATGAACATCTCTCTACATGCTCAGATTTGAGAGATAAATATGTGTGAAAGCCGACGTCACATATGTTGCTAGGAACACAACGTTTTTTTCAGTTGGAAACTACACTACATACATATATATGGGCTTGATCAAGCTCCAACTAGGTTTTACTGTGTAAACTTCATGAATTTCAAACCAGAACTAGGAAACAGGCTGAGAAATGTGAGTAATTGTATCACTTGCAAGCCGTTCTTTTCTGCTAGATGAACGAACTTCTATTCGCATGCCCAGTTCTGAGTTATGTTTGTGTGAAACCCGCCCTTTTCTTACCTTGTTGGAAACACAATGTTTGTTTTCAAAAGGAAACTACACTACAAACGTATATGGGAGATACAAGCTCCAACTTGATTTTACAGTGTAAATTGCATGAACTTCAAACCGGCTCTAGGAAACAGACTGAGAACCCATAGTAAGTGATTCTCCTGCAAACCGTTCCCTTTGTGGTAGATGAATGATCGTCTCTCCACATGCTCAGTTCTGAGAGATAAGTGTGTGTGAAAGTCATCCTTCACCTAGCTTGTTGGGAACACACAATTTCTTTTAATTAGGTAATGACAATACATATATATATATATGGGTAGGCACTAGCTCCAAATCGGCTTGACAGTGAAAACTGCAGAAACATCAAACCAGTACTAGGAAACAGTCTGAGAAAGCAGAGTAAGTGTTTCCACTGCCAAACGTTGCCTTTGTGCTAGATGAACGAACGTCTCTCCACATGCTCAGTTCTGAGGTATAAGTGTGTGTGAAAGCCGTCCTTCAAATAGCTTGTTTCGAAGACAAAGTTTCTTTTCAGTTGCAAACTACTCCACATACATATAATCAGAGAGGTAGAAGCTCCAAATCTGTTTGACAGTGAAAATAGCTGGAACTTCAAACCGGCACAGAAAACAGACTGAGAAAGCAGAGGAAGTGTTTCCCCTGCAAACCGTTGCCTTTGTGCTAGATGAACGAAAGTCTGTCCACATGCCCAGACCTGAGAGATAAGTGTGTGTGGAAGCCATCCTTGACTTAGCTTGTGGGGAACACAAAGTTTCTTTTCAGTTACAAACTACAATGCATATTTATATATTGGGAGTTACTAGCTCCAATTCGGTGTGACAGTGAAAACTGCAGGAACTTCTAACCGGCACTAGGAAACAGGCTGAGAAATAACATTATGTGTTTCTACTGCAACCCGTTGCCTTTGTGCTAGATGAACGAAGGCCTCTAAACATGCTCAGTTCTGAGTTATAAGTGTGTGTGAAAACCGTCCTTCATCAAGCTTGTTGGGAACACAAAGTTTCTTTTCAGTTGGAAACTACACTGCACACATATATATGGGGAGGTACTAGCTCCAACTCGGTTTGACAGTGAAAACTGCAGGAACTTCAAACAGGCACTAGGAAACAGACTGACATCGCAGAGTAATTGTTTCTCCTGCAACCGGTCCCTTTGTGCTAGGTGAACGAACATCTCCCCACATGCTCATTTCTGAGAGATTAGTGTGTGTAAAGCTGTCCTTCACCTAGCTTGATGGGAACACAAATTTTCTTTTCAGTTGTAAACTACACTACATACATATATATGGGGAGGTACTAGCTCCAACTCGGTTTGACAGTGAAAACTGCAGGAAATTCAAACCGACACTTGTAATCATTCTGATAAAGCAGAGTAATTGTTTAACCTGAAACCCGTTCCCTTTGTGCTTGATGAACGTACGTCTCTCCACATGCTCTATTCTTAGAGATAATTGTTTTTTAAAGCTGTCCTTCACCTAGCTTTTTGGGAAAACTAAGTTTCTTTCCAGTGGCAAACTACACTGCATGCATATATATGGGTAGGCACTAGCTCCAACTCGGGTTTACAGTTAAAATTGCAGGAACTTAAAACCGGCACAAGGAAAAAGAATTAGAAATCAGAGTAAGTGATTCTCTTGCAAACCACTCCCTTTTTGCAAGATGAGCGAACGTCTCTCCACATGCTGTGTTCTGAGGTATAAGTGTGTGTGAAAGCCGTCCTTCACCCAGCTTGTTGGGAACAAAAATATTCTTTTCAGTTGCAAACTACAATACATACTTATATAATTAGAGGTAATATCTCCAACTACATTTCACAGTGAAATCTAGATGAAATTCAAACTGGCTCAGGAAAAAGCCTGAGAAATCAGAGAATTTGTTTCTCCTGCCACCCGTTCCATTTGTGGTAGATGAATGAACTTCTCTCCACATGTTCATTTCTGAGTGATAATTGTGTGTGAAAGCCGTCCTTCACCTAGCTTGTTGGGAACACAAAGTTTCTTTTCAGTTGCAAACTACACTACATAAATATGTATGGAAAGATACTACCTCCAACCAGGTTGGACATTGAAACCTGTGAGAACTTCTAACAAGCACTAGGAAACAGGGTGAGAAAGCAGAGTAAGGGTTTCTCCTGAAAGTCGTTCACATTTTGCTATATGAATGAACGTCTCTCCACGTGCTCAGTTCTGAGAGATAATTGTGTGTGAAAGCCTCACTTCACCTAGCTTGTTTGGAAGTTAAAGTTTCTTTTCAGTTGCAAACAACACTACATACATGTATATGGGGAAGTACTAGCTCCTACTCGTTTTGATAGTGAAAACTGCTGGAACTTCAAACCGGCACTGGAAAACAGACTGAGAATTCAGAGTAAGTGTTTCTCCTGTAAACCGTTCCCTTTGTGCTTTATGAACGAACGTCTCTCCACTTGCTCAGTTCTGAGAGGTTAGTGTGTGTGAAAGCCGTCCTTCACCAGCTTGTGGGGAACACAAAGTTTCTTTTCATTTGAATACTAAAATACATAATTGTATATATTGGGAGGTAGTAGCTCCAACTCGTTTTGATAGTGAAAACTGCAGGAACTTCAAACCGGCACTGGAAAACAGACTGAGAATTCAGAGTAAGTGTTTCTCCTGTAAACCGTTCCCTTTGTGCTTTATGAACGAACGTCTCTCCACTTGCTCAGTTCTGAGAGGTTAGTGTGTGTGAAAGCCGTCCTTCACCAGCTTGTGGGGAACACAAAGTTTCTTTTCATTTGAATACTAAAATTCATAATTGTATATATTGGGAGGTAGTAGCTCCAACTCGTTTTGATAGTGAAAACTGCAGGAACTTCAAACCGGCACTGGAAAACAGACTGAAATAGCAGAGTAATTGTTTCTCCTGCTACCCGTTCCGTTTGTGCTAGATGAACGAACGTCTCTCCACATGCTCAGTTCTGAGAGATAAGTGTGTGTGAAAGCCGTCCTTCACCTTGCCTGTTGAGAACACAAAGTTTCTTTTAAGTTGCTAACTACACTCCATACATATATATGGGGCATCAGTAGCTCCAACTATGTTTGACTGTGAAAACTGCAGGAACTTCTAACCGTCACTAGGAAAAAGACTGAGAAAGCAGTGTAATTTTTTCTCCTGCTACCCGTTCCATTTGTGCTAGATGAACGGACATCTCTTCACATGTTCAGTTCTGAGAGATAAGTGTGTGTGAAACCCGTCGTTCACCTAGCTTTTTGGGAACACAAAGTTTCTTTTCAGAGGGGATCTTCATGGCTTATATATATATGGGGAAGTACTAGCTCCAAGTATGTTTTATGTGAAAACTGCATGAACTTCAAACCAGCACTTGTTAACAAACTTAGAATCCTTAGTAATTGTATCTCTTGCAATCTGTTCCTTTCTGCTAGATGAAAAAACGTCTCTCCACATGCTCTGTTCTGAGAGATAAGTGTGTGTGAAAGCCGTTGTTCACCTAGCTTGTTGGGAACACAAATTTTCTTTTCAGTTGCTAACTACACTACATACATGTATATTGGGAGTTACTAGCTCCAATTATGTTTTACAATGAAAAGTGCAGAACTTCAAACTGGCAGTAGGAAACAGTCTGTGAAACAAGAGTGAGGGTTTCCCCTGCAAGCCGTTTCCATTGTGCTAGATGAACGTACGTCTCTCCACATGCTCAATTTTGAGTGATTAATGTGTGTGTGAAAGCTGTCCTTCACCTAGCTTGTTGGGAACACAAAGTTTCTTTACAGGTGCCAAATAAACTCCATATATATATATGGGGATGTACTTGCTCCAACGCAGTTTTACAGTGAATACTGCATGAAATTCAAACCGGCAGCAGGAAACATACTGAGAAACCTGAGTAAGTGTTTGTACTGCAACAAATTCCCTTTCAGCCAAATAATGGAACGACTTTCCATATGCTCAATTCTGAGAGATAACTGTGTGTGAAAGCAGTCAATCACCAAGTCTGTTGGGAAAACACATTTTCTGTTTAGTGGGAGTCTACAATACAAGCCTATATGTGGGGAGGTGTCTACTCGAACTCAGGCTTACATTGAAAATTGTATGAGCATCTAAACGGCTCTAGGAATCACAGTAAGGAACAAGAGTAAATGTTTATAACGCAACCCATTTCGTTTATGCAAATGAACGAACGACCCTCCAGATGCTCAATTCTGAGTGTTAAGTGTGTGTGAAAGCCAGCAATCACCTAGGATTTTTGGAACACAAAGTTTCTTTTCAGCTGCAAACTCCACTCCATACATATATATGGGGGGTACTAACTCCAACTCGGTTTTACAGTGAAAACAGCAGGAACTTCAAACCGGCACTAGGAAACAGACTGAGAAGCCAGAGTAAAAGTTTCTCCTGCAACCCGTTCCCTTTGTGCTAGATGAACGAACGTCTCTCCACATGCTCAGTTCTGAGAGATAAGTGTGTGTGAAAGCCGTCCTTCACCTAGCTTATTGGGAACACAAACTTTCTTTTCTGTTGCAAACTCAACTCCATACATATATATGGGGAGGTATTAGCTCCAACTCGGTTTTACAGTGATAACTGCATGAACTTCAAAATGGCAGTAGGAAACATAATAAGAAGCCTGGGTTAGTATTTTTACTGCATCCCACTGCCTTTATGCTTTAAGACTAACGTCTCTCCAATAGCTCATTTCTGAGCATTAAATATTTGTTAAAGCAGTTAATCACTTACCTTTTTAGGAACACAGTTTCTTTTCAGTGTGTAACAACACTTCTTTCATATATATGGGGAGGTACTATCTGCAACTCGGTTTTACAGTGAAAATTGCATGAACTTCAAACTCGAACTTTGAAATAAACTTAGAAACCGGAGTAATTGTTTGTACTGCAACTCATTCACAGTGTGGTAGATGAAAAAACTTCTCTCCACATGCTCAATTCTGAGAGTTAATTCACTCACCTAGCTTGTTGGGAACACACAGGTTCTTCTCAGTGGGAATCTACACTAGCTACTTATATATGGGGAGGTACTAGGTCCAACAGTTTTTTACAGAGAAAGCTGCATGAAATTCAAAATGACACTAGAAAACATATCGATAAACCATAGTAAGTGTTTCTTCTGCAACCCATTCAATTTAAGCTAGATAACGAGCATCTCTCCACATGCTCAATTATGAGAGTTAAGAGTGCATGAAAGCGGTCATTCTCCTAGCTTGTTGGGAGTACAAAGTTTCTTTTCAGTGGGAAAAAACTATCTACATATATATAGGAGGTACTAGCTCCACCTATCTTTTACACTGAAAACTGCATGAACTTCAAACCGGCACTAGGTAACTACTGAGAAACCGGAGTAAGTATTTCTACTGCAAACCATTCAATTTATGCTAGATGAATGAACGTCTCCCCACATACTGAATTCTGAGATGTAAGTGTATGTGAATGCCACCAATCACCTAGCTTGTTGGGAACATAGATTCTTTAGTGGGAACCTGTACTACATAAATATATGTGGGTAGGTACAAGCTCCAACACGGTTTTACTGTGAAAAATGCATGAACGTCAAATTGGCACATGGAAACATTCTGAGAAACCAGGGTAAATGCTTCTACTGCAACACTTTCCCTTTTTGCCATATGAACGAACGTCTCTCCATATGCTCAGTTCTGAGAGTTAATTTTGTGTGAAAGCCGTTAACCACTTAGATTGTTGGGAACACACAGTTTGTTTACAGTTTTAAACTGCAATACTTACTATGATTTCTCAGTATGTTTCCTAATGTCAGTTTAAATTTCATGCAGTTTTCAGTGTAAAATCGTGTTGGAGCTGGTACCTTCCCATATATATGTATGTACTGAATTTTCCGAATCAAAAGAATCTGTGTGTTCCCAACAAGCTTTGTGATTGACTGCTTTCAAACACACTTAACTCTCAGATTTTTGCATGTGTAGAGATGTTCGTTCAGCTATCATAAATGGAATGGTTTGCAGTAGAACACTTACTTTAGTTTCTCAGTATGTTTCCTATTGCCGGTTTGAATTTCATTCAGTTTTCCCGGTAAAACCGTGTTGGATCTAGTCCCTCCCCATATATATGTATGTAGCGTAGTTCCCACTGAAAAGAAACTGTGTCTTCCCAAAAAGTTTGTTTATTGATGGCTTTCACACACCCTTAAATTTCAAAATTGAGCACGAGGAGAGACATTCGTTCATCTGTCTTAAAGGGAATGTTTTCAATTAAATACACTTACTCTGGCTTCTCAGTATGTTTCCTAGTGCCGGTTTGATATTCATGCAGTTTTCACGGTAAAACCAATTTGGAAGTAGTACCTCCTCATATATATGTATGTAGCGTTGTTCCCCACTCAAAAGAAACCGAGTGTTCCCCAAAAGCTAAGTGATTGACGGCATCACACACACTTAACTCTCAGAATTGAGCATGTGGAGAGACGTTTGTTCATCTAATAATGGGAATGGTCTGCAGTAGGAAAAGTTACTCTGGTTTCTCATATGTTTCTTATTTGCCATTTGAATTTTATGCTGTTGTCACTGTAAAACCGTGTTGGAGATAGTACCTCCACATATATATGTATTTAATGTAGTTACCCACTGAAAAGAAAATATGTTCCCAACAAGCTAGTAGATTGATGTCTTTCACACACACTTAACTCTCAGAATTGAGCATGTAGAGATACGATCGTTCATCTATCATAAAGGGAATTGGTTTTAGTAGAAATACTTATTCTGGTTTTTCAGTATGGTTTCCTAGTGCCGGTTTGAAGTTCATGAAGTTTTCTCTGTAAAACCGAGTTGGAGCTATTACCCACCCATATATATATAAGTAGTGTTGTTACCCACTTGGAAGAAACTGTGTGTTCCCAACAAGTTGGTGATTGAAGATTATGAAACTCATTGAACTCTCAGAATTGAGCATTTAGTGAGATGTTCGTTCATTTACCATAAATGGAATGGGTTGCAGTAGAAACACTTCCTCTGGTTTCTCAGTATGTTTCCTAGTGCTGCCTTGAATTTCATGCTGTTTTCACTGGAAAACCGAGTAGGGGCTAATACCTTCCCATATATATGTATATACTGTGGTTTCCCACTCAAAAGAAACTGTGTGTTCCCAACAGGCTAGGTGATTGATGGCTTTCACACAAACTTAACTCTCAGAATTGAGCATGTGGAGAGACCTTAGTTCATCTAGCATAAAGGGAATGGTTTGCAGTTGAAACAGTTACTCTGGTTTCTCAATATGTTCCCTACTGCTGGTTCGAAGTTCATGCAGTTTTCACTGTAAAACCGAATTGGAGTTATTACCTCCCCATTTATATGTATGTAGTGTTGTTTCCCACTCAAAAGAACCTGTGCAATCCCAGCAAGCTAGGTGATTAATGGTTTTCATACAAACTTATCTCTCAGATTTGAGCATTCAGAGACATGTTCTTTCATGTAGCTTAAAGGGAATTGGTTGCAGTAGAAACACTTATTCTGGTTTTTTCATTATGTTTCCTAGTGCCGGTTTGAATGTCATGCAGTTTTCACTGGAAAACCGAGCTGGAGCTAGTTTCTCCCCATATATATTTGTATGTAGTGTAGTTTCACACTGAACAGTGACTGTTTGTTCCAACAAGCTAGGTGATTGACTGCTTTCATACATACTTAACCCTCAAAACTGAGCATGTGGAGAGACGTTAGTTCTTCTAGCAAAAAGGGAATAATTTTCTGTAGAAACACTTACTCTGGTCTCTCAGTATGTTTGCTAGTGCCGGTTTGAAGTCCATGCTGTTTTCACTGTAAAACCGAGTTGGAGCTATACCTCCCCATATATATGTATGTAGAGAATTTTCAGACACAAAAGAAACTGTGTTTTCCCAACAAGCTATGTGGTTGACGGCTTTCATACACACTTAACTCTCAGAATTTTGCATGTGAAGAGCCTTTCGTTCATCTAGCATAAATGGAATGGTTTGTAGTAGAAACACTTACTCTGGTTTTTCATTATGTTTCCTAGTGCTGGTTTGCAATTCATGCAGTTTTCACTTTAAAACCGTGTTGGAGCTAGTACCTCATGATATATATATATATTTAGTGTATTTCCCCACTCAAATGAAATTTTGTTTTCCAAACCAGCTATGTGTTTTATGGCTTTCACACACATTCAACTCTCAGAATTTAGTTTGTGGAGATATTTTCGTTCATTTAGCATAAAGAGAATGGTGATCAATAGAAACACTTTCTCTGATTTCTCAGTATTTTTCCTATTGCCAGTTTGAATTTCATGCTGTTTTCACTGTAAAACCGAGTTGGAGCTCGTACCTCCACTTATGTAGTGTAGTTCGCCAATCAAGAGAATCTTTGTGTTCCCAACAAGCCAGGTTGTTGACTTCTTTCTCACACATTCAACTTTCAGAATTGAGCATGTGTAGAGGCGTTTGTTCATCTAGCATAAAGGAAGTGGGGAACAGTAGAAACACTCTGATTTCTCAGTATGTTTCCTAGTGCCATTTTGAAGTTCATGCTGTTTTCACTGTTTAACCTAATTGTAGCTAGTACCTCTCCTTATATATATATATATATATATATATATATATATATATATATATATATATATATATGTATTGTATTTCCGCATTCTAAAGAAACTGTTTTTTCCCGACAAAATATGTTATTGTTTGCTTTCACACACATTCAACTCTCAGAAATGACCTGTGGAGTGGTGTTCATTCATCTTGCATAAAGGGTATGAGTAGCTGTAGAAAGACTTACTCTCATTTCTCATATGGTTTCTTAGTGCCAGTATGAAGTTCATGTGATTTTCACTGTAAAATCAAATTGGAGCTATTACCTCCCTATATATATGTATGTAGTCTAGTTATGCACTCAAGAGAATCTGTGTCTTCCCTACAACCTAGGTGAGGGTGGGCTTCCACTCACATACAGACCTGAAGATAGAGTATTTGGAGAGGCATTCTTTTATCCAGCATAAAATGCAGAGTGACATTTAGAAACACATTCTCTGGTTTCTCAGAATGTTTCCTAACTCCAGTTTCAAAGTAAAAGAATTTTGTTGCAGAAAAACTCATTGGAGTGGTTGCCTCCCCTTAGATATGTTAGTAGCATACTTCCCCTAGACCAGAAACTCTGGGTTTCCAAGAAGGTAGGTGAAGGACGTCTCCAACACAAATTCAGATGTCAGAAGTGAGCATGTAGAGAGGCGTTCTTTCATCCAGCATTGAAGGTTAAGTGACATACAGAAACATTTACTCAGATTTCTCAGTATGTTTCTCAAAGCTGGTTTCAAAGAAAAGTGGTTTGCAGTGGAAAACTGAGTTGGTGCTAGTATGTCCCCATACATATGAAAGCAGCATAGTTTGCCTTGGCCAGAAACTCTGGTTTCCCAACAAGCTAGGGGAAGGATGGCCTCCACATGCATACAGATCTGAAAATTGAGCATGAAGAGAGGCATTCTTTCATCCAGCATAAAAGACAGAGGGACTTCTAGACACACATTCTCTGATTTCTCAGAATGTTCCCTAACACCATTTTCAAAGTAAAAGCCGTTTGCTGTGGATAACCATGTTGGAGCTTGTGCCTCCCCTTACATATGTAAGTAGTGTAGATGCCCTAAGACAGAAGCTCTGTGTTCCGCCAAATCTAGTTTTACAATGGCTTCCACACAGATTGAGATGTCAGAAGTGAGCATGTGGAGAGACGTTCTTTCATCCAGCATGAAAGGTAGAGTGACATGTAGAAACACTTACTCTGATTTCTCAGCATGATTCTTAAAGCTGGTCTCAAGTAAAAGCGGTTTGCAATGGAAAAGCGTCCTGGAGTTTTTGCCTCCCTTTAGATATGTAACTAGCTTAATTCCCCGTGGCCAGAAACTCTGGGTTTCCAAAAACCTAGGTGAAGGAAGCTTCTGCACAGATTCCATTCCCAAAATGGTACATGTGGAGAAGCATTCCTTTATGTAACGTAAACAGCAAGGCTACATCTCAAGCACTTACCATGATTTCTCAGCATGTTTCCTAGAGTAGGTTTAAAGCTAAAAGGATATTTCACTCAAAAACCTTTTAGAGCTTGTTCCTTCTGTTATATTTATAGGTCAGGCGGTGCCCCTAACACCAAAATTCTGTGTTCCAACAGTGTTGGTGAAGGATGGTTTGGACACACATTCGGTTTTCTCTCCTCCTCACTCTTCTGCTAAGGGAACCATGCAGGTTGTCTATTCTGGAAGTCAAGGAATTTTTTTTCATTTAGGATCAGCCTTGGAGAAAACTGAGGCCTGCTCCTGCTTCTTTTCCCTTCTAGATTTCCTCTTGATGCATTTCCAGATCCTCATGAGTGAGTTCCTTTAACCAAGTAATTATTTCAAAGAAAATGAGCAGGTTTTCATAAGGCCACTACTTCTTTTATATTCTTGCTTTTTAATACCTCTCTTCCATCTCCTTATCTCCAGGTGTCTTATTTCTATGTCCTTTGATTGGGGCTGATGGCTAATCAGCAATAGTGTAGAAATTATTGCTTGATATTACTGATTTATTTTCTTTCCATGGATATTTGAATTATCATTGGATTTTAGGGAAGATAGTTTCTTTAAAAAAATTCCAGTAAGTATCTTGTGGGGGATTCTGATTCTCTTGATCTAGAATTATAATGCTTAATTTCTGAATAAGTGATGCTTTCATAGAGCTCAAAATTCCAAAGGCTTGAGTGCCACCACTGTCCTGAAGCCTTTCAAAATTTTCCTTGGGGGCACTCAGAACTGCGTTTGTGTGTGTGTGTATGTCCTTCTGGAGTTAGTTTAGCCTGAAATGAGCAAAGGGAATTACCCCCCATTTTACACAAACAACAGACAACTTTCACAATTTTATACATTTTAAAAATATATGAACTGTAGTGTTGTAGAATTTTACAAGAGGCAGTGACCTTCAGCACTGTAAGCAATGGAGGCAGAACAGTTGGAGGGACAGCAGGTGCTCATGCTCAGTGGCTGAAGTCACACAACATCCACGGCCACCTCTGGTTACTCTTATAGAATTGGTGCTCTCTGCAGGCTTTCAGGGCTGTGTCCCCCCTCCCCACCAAATATATATATTAGGAAAAGTGGTGAGACACAGTATGAGAACTAATAAAGAATTAGTAGGGGAAATTGAGTTTATTTTTTTAAAAAGAAAAATTAGCATCCAGGTAGTTTAATTTCAGCTCCTAATAGACTGATGTGATGACATTGACAAGGATGCGTAAACACCTGCAAGATCATGGGGCAGGACCGGAGACTCTGAAGCAGCAATCACCACACACAAACTTCACTGCTGTCCTTGACAACCTTATTGAATTACTTGATTTAAAAAAGACCATAGATGTTAAATAGCATCATTTTGAGAAACCAGTTCTTTTGAAACCTTATATACTAATGTAACTGAATTGGATAAAGAAATACTAAGTGCTTAATAAAGTATCCAAAGGGGTAACAATTACTGAAAACACCACAAAATGAAGAGGACCACAGGATAATGTGCATATATATTTTAACGATCTGGAAGAATCAGCTCAGCAGTGTATTAAATACATCTAGAGATGATGTCAAATGTGGTTGTTCTTGGATAGTTTTTGTGAAGGTTAGAGTGAAGTCAGGGTCAAGCACGCAAGTTTAGTTTAAAAGCAAAAGGTGAAACAGACTTCTTTCCAAAAAGCTATTGTGTCTGGGGAGAAATCATTGAATCCATGGGTCAAGGGAAGAAAAAAAAAACCTAGTGACCATGTGACTGTTTCAGGAGCTGGTAGTAAAATGACAGTTGACAATTGTGTAAATTAGATATGATAATGATGTCCAACTGACCCAATGATTTTTAGTCCACGTGCCAAAAATATATCAAGGAATAAATACTGATCTATGTTTTGTCAGCTCTGTTGTCCCCCTTTCAAGCCTGCATTCTGATTGGGAAACAAAGAACTTCTACAGCAGGGAGGGGGATTTTCAAAAAAGGAGTGTCCCCCAACCAAGAAAATAAAGAAAAAGTAGATGTACACTGTAGAGACACAGGGAGATCTGTTGAGCCAGATGACACTTGCTTTACTGTCAATTATTAGGAAGCGCAGCTTTTTGATTAGTTGGGTACCATGTTGCTGCATTTCTCAAGGTATTGCCCATGGCTCTTGAGAAGGGATGAAGTGGGGCAAAGGAATTAGCCTCCGAATGACCTTTGCCATGGATGTTGTCTCTATTCTTCACTTTTAAGCTTTAGCTTAGACAAGTTGCAGTGTCTTGCCAAGTGAGCTACAGACAGTAAGTGCGTCTTAAAGCACACGGCTCTTTCCTCCTCACTGCAGCAGAGAACCTCTGCATTGGAGCATCCTGAGATGTCATTGATGGTCATTTTTCATGTTAGGAATTAGTAAGGATGCTATGTCCACATGGATGAGGAGGGTAAGATTTCAGTCTCTAAAGTGGTAATGATGGGTTGACATTTTCACTTAAAGAGTCTCATATCAACAAATGCGTGTCTGCTCTGGACCAAGAAGAAACAAGTGTTTGAAAAATAACAGCTTGAAAGGTCAGTGGGACATGTCAGGCATCTTCTTCATGTCTTCAAGTTCGGGTAGGAAACATGGGTTTCCTATCCTAAGTGATACTGACAATTTGTCATGCTCTGTGCCTCATATATACTGAAGGCTTTCCTAAATAAAATATCTAGAAATGGTATCATTCTTGATATCTATTAAACAGGGGGAGATGAAGGAATTAAAGTTAGTCCCTAATGTGCACTGATTTATTTAAAGACATCAATTTTATAGAAAATTTTGAAGAATTAAAGTGACAGAAAATTGCAAAGCACCTTTCCTTCTGGTAGAAAAGGGTTCTGTTTTCCTTTTTTGATGAATGTAACATAGAATCAGTACTAATATTGTTTGTATTGTACTTAGTGTTTACAGAGTGATTCACAGATATTTTCCTATTTCATCTGTGCAATGACCTCTGGAAGATAAGATTTCCTAGTTATGCTTTTTAATGTCTATTTCTTAACTCTGTCTAAAAGCAGATTGATTGAGCTCCATTTGCTCAATTTAGAAGGCTGGACTGATTAATTGTGTCAGAACATTCCAGGAGGCAGAGGAAAGGAAGAGACAGGGGTTCTACACGATGGAAGCTGCTCCTGAAATGATTTGACCAGCAGCCTTATCCATTTTTCCCAAGGCAGGAAACAAAACACAACCCAAGACAAGGAAAACAGGGAGCCCATGTGACTCCAGCCTTGGCACGTAGAGTCACGGCTGTACTTCTGTGCCTTGGAGAAGATGATGCTTTGGGTCTCTGTTCTACAATCTCTGTGTTGCTTTTTCTCCACAGTGTCTGGTTTTACTGGCATATGCTGAAACTTGATTTACATTTAATAGCATTAAAAGAAAAATCAAGATCTCTTTATCATTTATTAACTATTTGGTAAATAGTTTTTGGTGAATCTTTAACTTCATTATTAGGACTTACCATGGCAATGTACAACACCTAGTTCCCCAGATAACAGCAGTGGCTTACACATGCTAAACTTGTATTTCCCTCTTACATAAAGAAGTCAAACAATCGGTACCGGTGCCGCAGGGCTGGTTTGCATGAAGGCCCCAGGGTCAGAGAACCAGATGCCTGTTATTTTCAGCCCATCAACTTGATGGCCCAAAATGTCTGCCTGAGGATCAACCATCAGGTCCACATTCCAGGCAGCAGAGAGGAGGGAAGAAAGGTGCTTCAGTTCCCTTTTGGGATGGTTCTGTGAAGTCCCAGGTAGCTTTCCTGCTTTTATCTTGCTTTAGTCAGAGGGCTGAGAGACAGCTTGCTATGAGGTAAGCTCAGCTCAGGACCAGCCATCTCCCTCGAGGGGAGGGGAGGGAGGGGGTGGGGAGGCACCACTCATCCAGCACGTGGTTTAAGGCACCTCGATGAGCCGTCGGGAGTCTCTGCAGTCCGTCCATTGCTTCGGGCTGCACTGAGCGGCTGGTAACGGTTGAGATTTTCACGTAGAGGTGAGTGTATGCTGGAACAATTGCTCAGTTCATTTAAACTAGTGGCTACCAGAGCACGTTGGAGAACACATTTGTTCCCACCTTCTAGCCAGTGACCCTACTGCCAGGTTTCTGTCCTGCTGTTCATTTTCACGTTATTTTCCAAGACTTCTGGAAGAAATGTAAGCAGCCTGATGCTCAAATGCTTTTCTGTGTAATCCCTCCTTGTTCTTTGAAGGAACTACAAATTGCCTAGAGAACAGTGGACGAAATGCCAACCCCCCATTTCTTTAAAGGTCTGAGATTTGGTGTTAGGAAATAGAAGAAAATTCCAGAAACACCCTTAAGGAACATTATTTCTTTAAAATGTGATTTGGAACAATAAAGGACTTTATATTTTATAGCACAACTTTTAAGACAACTGAATTGGCAGTAAGTTCACATAATGAAACTTCCAACAAGTCTTTCTATTTCTCCTGGAAATTCCTTGGTTCTTGGTGTAAATTTTGAATAATTAATATCAGCTTTCTATTCTTTCTCTTCCTGTAGTTGTAGAGTTAATGTGAAAATAGCTCGTTGTGTCACTGACAAAGCCTCCTGGTCAGACTTCTAGTTAAACAGCTCATGGGCGTTTCGGTGGCAGGTGTGCTAAATAGTAGTTTTCAAGCCCTTGAGGGATGCCCATCACACTAGCACTGTGGGAGCTTATTTCTCACCTACGACCATGTGAGACCCTACTTTTCTTCCGCTGCCTTACTGGGCCCCCACATTCTGGTTCTTTCTCACCACCCATTTTCATCAGTTTCAGCCCTGCACCAGCATAGCAAGTCTTGATTTCTCAAGGACCAGGAACTTAGTTCTAGGTTTTCTGTTAAAGGACAGTGTATAAAATCAGGCAAATTGATATGTCTTTTGAGGCCTCAGGATCTCTGCATTTAAAACAAGAATTTGAGATACAATACTATTCTCTTCCACTTTTGAAACTCTAACACTCCACACAATAGCTTTCTTTTTAATTAGCTAAAATTTTTTCTAGAATATATTTTCCTAATATTCACAAATATCTGTTAATTTATATTTAAAGATGTTATATTTAAGAAATGGAATGATTATTTAATTTTAAAAAGGAATTTAAGTCAAGAAATGTTTGATAATGAATGTTTACTATGAGTTCCAGTATGTAAGCTTAATTTTTGTGGCACTGCTGATAATCCACACAATGTGAGAGTTGTGCGTTAAGGTTTATCTGGGGCAAAATGAGGACCAGAGCCCAGGAGACAGCATCTCAGAGAGCTCGGAGGAACTGCTCTGAAGAGGAGGGGGAGCTCAGCATTATATGAGATTTCGGTGGAGGGGAACATGCGGTCCAGTACATGTTTAGGCAGAGGCTGCTGCTAGTCGAGGAGCAGGTGTCTCTGTTAATGATTTTAGTGCTTTTCTAGATAGGAGGGGATGCAAGAATTTGGGCTCATAAAATTTCCTGAAAATGTCTAACTATCTGAAGGCTTTTCTGTCCATTTTCCCAGAGCACAGAGTGCCCCATTCCTGATCTCCACCCTGAACTACTTTCAAAGGGTGTTGAAGGTCAGCAGCTGCAGTGGCTCATGACTTAATCAAATCAGAGGCAGATGACAAGTGCCAATTTTTAGTTGACAATATGTATATATTGTAGGAAAAATGTTACTTTCCAACTCTACCCCTGTTTTAGTTTTAGTTAGAGAACAACGGATAACTGAGTTAGATTACTTAGGTCAGACGAGGGGGTGAAGGAGTCATCTCGTGAGCCGGCCAGTGCTCTATGTCAGCCTCCTTGATCACATTCAATTTTCTTTCTGTTCAAACAGCATGCATCTGATTTTGTGAAGTTTGGAGCCTGTCCTGAGCACATGGGGTCTGGAGGTGGCCCTGTTCCTGTGGTCTTTGTTTATTCTGTGAATTATGGTGTGAATCTTTATGTTCCCAAGCTTCATCATAATTTCAAACTTAAAGGATTTAAATATGGGAGTTGGATGCCAAGTTCTGGGAATGGATTTTCAGGATAACAGCCAGGATTGGTAAAAAGTAGGGAGAATGGTTACCACCTTTAAAAAAGAAATGCTATTTTACAATTTCTGGCAGATAAATTAAAGTGCTTGTTGGGATTCTATCAGGAATGTTTAATTGGGAGACTTGCCTCCCATTTTCATGAAACAAAATAAGTTTATTATTCGTTTAGTGCCTACTGTCTGGCAATGAAGTAGCCCCTTTTCATATAGCTTTATCACTTAATCTCTACAAAGATTCCCAGGAGAACACACGTGTCACAGGTGAGGGAACAAAGATCATCCAGGGTAAGTGGCAGGAAGGCAGATGGGCTGGAGGGCTTACCCTCCTTCAGGCTGAGACAGAGACACCAAGGTTTATTGACAAGTGTGTTACTGAAGTGGTTTATTTAATACTTTGCTTCCTTGATGAAGTGGATCTCTTGAAATTGTTTATGTCTGGGTTATCTTACCCTCTCTCCTCTGCCTCAGGACTTCTCCTCGTAAGTAGTATGGATTCAGCCTGAACTGATTCAGGAAAATCAGAAAATAAAAAATTAGCCCACACAAATGTCTGATTAATCCTTGTAGTTCAGTACTTCCTAAAACTCTTAGAAACGCAAGGAAGGTGTGTTACCTTGGGGACTGAGTGCATTTGAAGAGTGAGAAATGTAGTGTGATCTGGTAAAGGCACAGGCTGTATAGACAAAGATCCGGGTTTGGATCCTGGCTCCACCAAGTACTGAAAACATGACCACCCATAGCCTCAGTTTCTTCATGTGTTAAATGGGCTGATGGAGCTCACCTACAAGCGGTCAGGTCAAAATGAGATGGTACGAGTGACTCTCAGGCAGAATGCTTGGCAAATTGCTGCCTTATAATGTCTTCTTAGGTAATTCTGTTGTCCATTGGCTTGAGAATACTTCCTCATTTGATTTAAGAAAACTAGCATACCTTAAGAATATTAAAAATAAGGAATGAAGATTTACTGATTAATATTCAGTGTATTTTTATAGGTCATTCATTTTAAAAAAAAAAGTCGGAGTTCTCTAAAGAGAATTTAATCAGTGTGCCTAGAATATGATTCAGTTAAAAATGATTTTCCTTTAAATTTTTTCAGAAATTTTCTGTGATATTTTTATTGAATAGTAGTTGAAGTTTTCTGAGGAGGGGTTACATTTTGAAAAGTTTATTCTAGTAACAATTGATACATTAAGTAGATGATTCATATCCCTGGACAGCATAAAGCCCTGGCTTTTTTTTTTTTAATATATATAATTTTGTGGGTTAGTTCTATGACATTTTATTGGGTAGAAGTATTTCTCATTTCCATTTTACAGGCAGAGAAGATGAGTCATAAGATACACATTATACAAGAGCAGCAGAGGCTGATTAATTCGGGCAGAGGAGGAAAACTGTGTGGAGAAAAAATCCTTGATTCTCAAACTGGACACATTCTGCGGTGCTGTGCAGCTGAAACGGTTTTGATTTTGCTTCTGGGTTGTCCTAGGTTTCAGCGCATGTGCCTGGAAAGGTGTCTTGGGCAAAGATCCTAATTTAAGAAGGTTGTCATTGTAAATGCTCTTAAGAGGATTAAACAAATTCCACAGCAAATAAATGAACATGTTTGGAAGGTTTTCCTCCCTCATGTAATTTCCAGAAAACAGACATGATTCACTTGCTAAAGCAAACACACAGGTATATTAATGAGTCTGGTTCACATGACTGGACAGCACGGAGGGAGCCTCATCTATTGGCGTGGGTTCCACTGCAGGAACCGCACCTGAAGTTTTAATTAGAATTTATTTCCAGAGAGTGCTGCTCCAGCCTTTTTCTCCCCAATGTAAGAAAATGCCCTCCTTGCCTGGCCGTTAGTGGGCAGAGCCCCGTGGCTAACACACTCCTCTGATCATCAGGAGGATGATGGAGCCAGTTTGCTTAGACACGCTTAGCTACACTCGCAGTGGGGATCATCAGTCTCTTCTGTGTGTTCACCTCCACGTGCAGAGGAGAAAATCGAGTTTTGCTGCTGACAAGCGCTAATTGACCACCGGTTGTTTCAGAGGGACTGTGATGTTGAAAAGTGGAGTCCCTTTTATTTTTACATGTTGGATGCAGACAAACTGCACGGCGACAACCCCACTGTAAGTACACCCACCAGGGAGGGGTTCGGAGCTTGGATCTGCATGTTTTAGTATTCAGATCCTGGCACTGGTCAGCTTACAGTGTTCTCTCTGGGTTTGGGAGACTGTTTCTGTAGTGATTTCTTTGGTTTCCAATAAATTTGCACAGCCGTCTCCTTCAGTCGAGTTCTGATGATTTCAGTGGGGAGGGGCATGTGAAAGTGGTGCGGGCAGAGAGGTGCAATGAAGACTAGACACCATCTGGTTACCTCTCAATTTTTATGGGCCAAAAATGCTTGTCTTGTTTTCTTTTCTCCTCCATCCACCCCTTCAGGTCAGGGAGTCGTCTTCAAGAATTTCTTCCTAAAATATAAAGTAAAGATGAAGGCAGTGTGTCTCCTTGGTTGATTTCATTTGACTTGGGTTCATTGTTAAAGATTTTCTGGTGAGACTTTTATGAGCTCTTAAAAACTGGAAGAGCAGCACAACCAAGGAGAGAAAGTCAGAGAAACGAGACAGCGGCCCCTGTGAGGTCTGGGGGACGAGGGCAGGAGGTGGGGCAGAGGCAGCACCATGGCCTCCCCTGCAGCCCTGAGGCCAACTTGTGCATGTAAAGCCAGCATCTCTTGTCGCCATGTGTTCTACCAGGACTCCCACTAAAGGAATGCGTGGAGATTTGGGGAGGCCTTACCTTTTACCCTCTTGTCAAACATCTTTATTGCTGACTGTATTTATTCAAGATGACACAGAGATCACCTGCAGAGCTTGAGGGAGTGGTGCTTGCTTCCTGTCTTGCCCACCCTAGGCTCACTCATCAGACACTTGATTCTTACAGGCACTGCAGTGCCCGTGGGGGGAGCTCTGCTCCTGGGGGTCTCTGCTCCTGTAGGGGGAGCTCTGCTCCTCGAGGAGCTGGACACGGGTGTGCTCACATTGGAGCCGGTCGCACCAGCGCTGATCCCACTCCACATGGTGAGCCCTTTGTGTAAGTAGTAGAGGTGGGATCCAGAGTCTTCCTGTGTCTACGGAGTTCTCCACTAAAGCCAACTTGGAGGAAAGAAAGAAAATGCCTGTTCCATGACTGTGTCCTAAGGGTTTAAAGCTCACTGGGGAGCACACGTGAGATCTCATCCAGTAAATACTCTCGGGTCTTGACTCTGACTTGTCATGAATTTGGCATTCTCATAATGTTATTTCTCTTAAAATACATGTAAGCAATCATTTTTGTGTGATGGTTATGTGTGCGTAAGGGTCCTGAAGAAACTGTTTTGGATGGAAGTGTGGGCATCAGTGGTACCAGAAGGGCTGGTGGCCCTGGGGGCTGCCCGAGCTCCACACCATTTGTTACCAGCAGTCCTTCAGATTGCATCTTATTCCAGAGCTCACCGGGACTCCCATATCTCACTATGTGTCTTGAGAGAATATTTGTTCAGAGGGGAGGGGACAGGGTGCTTCCAAGTCTGGGTTCTGGGGTTCCCTGTCTAAAGGTGGCACTGGCACAGATCCTTTATTCATGGAGTAATGAAGCCCCCAGTCTCGTGGTTAACTGGGCCTCCCTGTCCTTCTTCATGTTAGGAGCCGGAGGGCTTGGGTAAGGCCCCCAAACCTGTTTTTGGTGAGCTTTCAGCCCTATCACACCACTTGGGTTGTCCCATTTCAGTCACATGACTGAATTTTGCAGGTAGGTGTGACTCCTGGACAGTGCCTGGGGCTTCCAGGTTTCCCCTACAGTAGGGACACTGAAGAAGGTTCATCCCTTAAGGTGTGTTCGGGGGCCTCGAGGACAATTAGGGATTCACAGACAGACATCTTGATGGGTGGCAATCAGGCCTGATTCTTGGAAGAACAGGAATTCCATTAGTATTGTAACAGTGAACTTAAGGGAGGAATTCTGGAAGGTCTGATGCAATTGAGATTAAAAATATTACCTGGTTTTTATTGTTAGCAGTAGTGGTTTTTAACCCTTAGGCCCAGTCCCCGCTTTGTATAAGAAATATTTTGTAACCTTTCTTTTTTGGTGTCCGGAATTGAACATCATAGAAAGTGTAACATAAGTATAGATATGATAAACAAATAGACAGGTAGATGGAAAGATGGGGTACCTAAATTCTTATATTATGGGGTATTTTATATTCTATGCTAATTAGTGACCTCTCAGGACACAAGGCACATACAAAGGAAGTCACTTATTATAAACTATTTTTCCAAGCCTTACCTAACTGGGAAACAAGTGGCTTCACAATGTTAGAGCACCTCCCAGGTCCCCGGGGAAATCTCCTTGTCAGAGTTACACTTGCTGATGGTGTCCTCTGCCAAGTGCAAGTAAATGCGGTTCAGAAGCTGCCCGGAGGCTGACTCTGGGGATTCCTTCTCCATCGCAGCTGTGAGGGAGCCTTGCCTTTCCTGACCACAACCACAGAGGCGATTTTAAATCTCTGAAAACTGCCATAGCAGTGTATATCACAACCCCCACAAGGTATGTTGAATAAAGTAGAAAACTTTAAGTGTCTCCTTTAGGATAGAAATAGGATATCAAATAAATCATGATTTAAAAAATTCTAGTGCCCTAATAAGTGCTACATTACACTGGCTGCATTATTATGTTAGACAACTTCATTACCGCTTTTCATATCACATATTGTAGTTAGATTTTACTTATCTTTCTTTTTCTCTAAAGAGAAAAAAATTCATATGATGCGTTCTTGTGTCAGAGGTGACGAGCAGAGAGCAAGAGTAAAGCCGGGAATCGTGATGCTGGTCAGTCTAAAATCAGCTCCGTCACTGCACAGATCATCTTGACTAATTTTACTGCACTTTTTGGAATTACCTTCTCACTTGGAAAAACCCCTGTGTCAGTTAGATTTGTTAGTAAAACAATTCTTTTTCTTACCTAGAGCATCAGTGATGTTTTCAAGACGATAAAAAAAAATGCCCATGGCATTTAAACAGTTGCTTGTTCTCATAATTCATGGCTCACGGTCTCATATTTGTCACAACTGGAGAACTGTGTTTTCTGTGTGCAAATTCTCATTGCTTTGGTGACGCAGGGACACGTGTCCTTACTGGATGGAGTATGATAGTAGTTGTTTGCATTCTCTCCCTAAATCTGGAGTCCTGTGTTATGTTTCCTGTTAACTTAAAAATATGAATATTGTTATTTACCTAAATAGCTAACATCGCACCAGTGATGCATATCAAATTGGTCCAATATTAAATGAGACTGTAATTTCACAACACACTGTTCCAAAATTTGGATTGATTGTTCAATTATACCAGGGACATTAGCTGTTTTAATTGAATCAATCATTGCTTTCTTCAATAAAAGTTTCCATTCCATCTGCTCTTTTGGTTTATTGTTCTTCAGTGTTTCATTTGCTTTCTTTCCCGAATATATATGATTTTGGCTTTTGTCATTGAAAATCATTGCTGGTTTTGCTACCTCATGCTGGAGAGGAAGCCTTGTGACTGTTTTATAGTCACTGATTTCATGGTTGTATGAGTGCTTAATGCCACCTTGCAGGGGTGTGGAGACCTAATGAAGTGTGTACATAAAAGTCTTAGTCTACACTGAGTGCAGGGTTAGTGTTAGCAGCTCATGTCATCAGTATCATAATTAATCCTTTACAATCATCCTCTATTAATCAGTGTTATCCTTCTATCGTCTCCAGGAGAGGAAATGTAGTATTCTAAATGCAAATCTTTGCCAAACTTTTAGTCAATTCAACACTTTTAAAGCTTTGCTGTCAATAGGACTGTGTGCCTGCTATCCCTACTTTTGCTTCTCCTGACCCAGGACGCGGTCTCCACGGCTGATTATCCACGAGACACTGGATTCTTGGTCCCATGGCTCTGTGTGTTCTGGGACATCTGGGGACTTCAACACTGTCTTAGGGGCTTTGGGTCCCACCTCTTCATAGCATTGCTGAGATGAGATCTGTGTGTTCACCCTCATTCTTGAGTGTACGGTGCAGTTTTTCTAGGACCAACACAAGCCACCGTGGCACCACTGCTTTGAAAAAATGCTGGGACAGCATGTGCTTGTCAGTTCTTGGGTTTAAAATTTTCTGTTCTAATTTCTAAAATGGGGTATATTGACAGATACACTCTATGTAAACAGAAGCTCTGTGGGGTTTTCAGCAACTTCTAAGAGCATAAATACTCCTGAAGCAGCTAACCTTCCTCCCAACAAGTGAGGAGCAAGCCGGTAAGACCTGGGTGCCTGTGGCAGCCAAGCTCTGCAGCCCAGGCTGCTCACTGAAGCACAAGGAGAAAAAGTTAAAAACCTACTTCCATGTTGTCTTTCACAGAATCTCAGAACTGAACGTTTTAATATTTAAAGAGAGGTGTTTATTTTTTTAATAAATTATTTTTTTCCTTTTTCAGTATTATTAGGTAGAATTATTACAGTTCAACTCCAGATACACATATTGCATTTAAATACATGTATAGAGTATACTGCATTTTTTTAGTTTACATATATGTACTAATTAGTTTCTAAGAACAGATTAGAGCTTTAGATTTTTAAACTTACATAGTTACCAGAGGAATAAAGCCAACTACAAAAGAATAATCAACAGAATATGGTAATCCAATCACAAAGGACAGTCAGATGTTCTTACACATATTCAAGAAATCAAAATAATAATTAGTTCATTTGTGGTCTTATTATTATTGCTATTCATTTTAGATTCCTCATAAATGAAGTCATATGGCATTTTTCTTTCTCTTTCCACCCCACTCCACTTAGAATGACAGTCTTCAGGTCCATCCATGTTGCTGCAAATGGCATCTTTTATGGCTGAGTAGTATTCCATTGTAGATATGTATCACCTCGTCTTTATCCAGTCATGTGCTGTTGGACATTTGTGTTGTTTCCATGTTCCTTGTTCTATGTCCCTTCTGGCAACAATTACTTATTTTAAATATTTTCCACCTTAAAATCCTTCCTGAAGGAGATGTGGTAACAAGAATCAAAAACAGTTACAGCACAGGGTTGAGTGTGATGGGCCCTGGGGGTTTGGTAGGAAGGTTAGTGGAAAGGATTTCAGATTCTGATCAAATGATTCCTCCTATTGTAGCCCTGCTGACCGCCTCTCTCACTGCCTGCCCTACAAGTCTGACCAGTCCCTTCTGTGAATCCCTCTCTATTTTGCACAAATTTTGTCCAATTGTTGTCATCCCACAGGGACCTTAGTTGAGGCACCTAAGCTCCTGTGTTGGTTTCTTCCATCAGCCCTTAACTTCCTTGGAAGCCAGGACTGTCTCATTGCCCCAAGGATCCCTAATGCCTAGTGAGATGCCTGATACAGCTGGTACTTAACGAGCACATGGGTCAAATGGAAAAACCTGATCAAAGAAAACACCCTCATTTTTCAGACATGCCTACTTGAGTACATAGGGTAAAATGACATGTCTTCTGGGATTTGCTGCCAAATACTTCAACAAAGGACAAGGAAAAGAACAAAGGTCTGAATAAAAGAAATATGGAAAAGTTTCTGAATTCCTTAATTTAGGTAATGGGCTTATTGTACTATACTTATTGATGTATACTTAAATTATTTTTTAATTTTGCTATCATTAGCTGAATAGCAAGTATTAATACGTATTAATTGAAATCCTTAGAGCTGACCAAACTTACCCCACATAAAATCCTTAATGTCCTAGTAGTCTGTCTTACAGAAATCTTTTCCCACAAAGGCAGGGATAAAGGGAAAGACAGATCCCTGCAGTGTTTCCAAGTTGTCAAAAGACCAAAGGCTGACACAAAATAAGAGATTTTAAAAAAGATAAAGAGGCTGAAATCAATGTCCCGAAAACCTAGCTAAGAATTCTAAATGGCCCAACTTAACTAACCTCAGCACTGGCGCATCAAGAATGGGGCAAATAACACCTAGTGGATTTTTTTTTAAATAAATAAATAATGATCCAGTTCCTACCACAGGCAATTATGATAAGACTGAGTATAAGTTCTAACAACAAATAGTGTACAAATTATAATTTCAACTTCATTCAAACTGCTTCTTCTATAAAATCTGAATCCTTTTTTCTTAAGACAGATTTGTGGCATATGACCTAGTGATAAAATTTTCAACCTGCTTGTATTCAAAATGTTCACCAATGTGACAGTTTATTACATCAACTATTGCTTTTTGGGAAACCCATGTGCCTTGTCACTCTCTTTCATAAGATTTCCTGTGGAAAATTCAATCCCTCATTCAGGAAATGGCTGAGCAAACGGTCTGATGGAAAATCTTCATACACTGCAACACAAGAAAATGAAAATGACTGTGAGCAGCCTGTGAAGCCGGCAGACACACACAGCGCATGGCTGTGTTCCCGCCTCGACTTTCTGTAACCAGCAGGGAAAATGTGCTTCTCAAGAAATAGACATAAACACTTTTCAGATCCTGAGAACACAATTTCCCTTTCAGGGTTTAGTGGGCTTCCATTTAATTCTATGAGAAGTGTTTAAAACAGCAGAACAACAGCTGAGATAGGGTTTAAAGTAACTTTTATGTCTTAGTGAAAATAAAGACAGCTGATAGTTATCATTTTTACTTTATTTGATCTCACTCTTCTACGTTACCTCCCCAACTTCCTCCACAAAATGATGGTGAACATCCCCTCCTGGGTCAGAAGGCTAAGTAGAAAGTACCGATCACATGGAGGTATGCTTTGTTGTTTTATTTTTCAAAAGAAACATGTTTCATTGATGTGATTTAATAATTAAGATCAAGAAAAAGTCTATTCAATAAATGGTAGCCAACACATGTCGTCATAGCTGCTCATCAGGTTTGGCCCCACGTTTCACACATTTACATGGACATCTGCCATGTGTTGTCATGGGACATGGTGAGTGGGGACAGGGTCTCTGCTCTCACAGGGCACACAGCCTGGTGGGGGAAGCGGTGTTCAATCATTACCATTTTTTTTAATGTACTTACAAATTATGGGAATTGCTACTTCAAAAGAACAAAATGAGTCAATGAAAGTGAAAAATACAAGTACTGTATTTAGGCTGAGGGAAGACAGGGAACCTCTTTGAAGAGCTGACACTCCACTGAGATCAAAAGGACAACTCCGGTGCTGCAGGTGAAGTGCAGGGACACACTGATAAAGGGCTGATATCCAGAATATACCAAAATCTCTTTAAACTCAACAAGAAGAATGAATAACCTGATTAAAAAATGAGCAAAATGCCTGAGCACACACCTCATCATAGAAGGAAACTAGATGCCAAAGAAGTCTATGGAAACATGCTCCACAGCATCTGTCATCAAGGGGATGCAGACTGAAACAGCGAGGTACCACTGCACACCTGTCGGAACTGCCAAAACGCAGAACACTGACAATACTGATTGCTGGTGAGGTTGTGGAGCGACAGGAATTCTCATGCATTGCTGGTGGGAATGTAAAATGGCCCAGATACTTTGGAAGATGGTCTGGCAATTTTTTACAAAACTAAACGTACTCCTACCATATGATCCGGCAACTGTGCTCCTTGGTGTTTACTCGACAAAATGGAAACTTATGTCCACACACAAATCTGCATACAGATGTTAATAGCAGCTTTATTCATAATCACCAGAACTCAGAAGCAACTAAGCTGTTCTTCAGTAGGTGAATGGATAAATAAACTGTGGTCCAGCCAGAAAATGGACTATTCTTTGGTGTTAAAATGAAATGAGTTATCAAGGCATGGAAAGACATGGAGGAAACTTAAATGCATATTATTAAGTGAAAGAAGCCAATCTGGGAAGGTTCTGCAACTGTCTGATTCCAACTGTCTGGTGTTCTGGGAAAGGCAAAACCACAGAGACTAAAAGATCAGTGGCTGTCAGAGGCTAGAGGGGAAGGAGAAATGAATGACGTGCAGCACGGAGCATTTTTAGGGTCACTAAGACAGACTACTCCGTATGATGCTGTGACGGTGGATACATGTCATTTTACATCTTTCCAAACCCACAGAGTGCACACCACCAAGTGTAAATCCTAGTGTCAAGTACGGGCTCTGGGTGATGATGACGTGTCAGTGTAGTTTCACCCATTGTCGCAAATACACCCTCTGGTGCAGGCGTCAATAGTGAGGAGGCTGTGGGGACAAACTGCAGTTCATACACCCAATCCAGCCCCAGCCACCGCTGTTAATAAAGCTCTGTGGGTGTGTGGATTGTCCGGCTGCTCTGGCGTCTGAACAGCAGAACTGAGCAGCTGCATCGGAGAGCAGGAAGTTTGCAAACCCTGAAATATTTACTCCCAAGTCCTTGACAGAAAAAGTCTGCTGAGCCCTGTTCTAAACGAATCACAATTCACCCTGATGAGACAGGACAGCAGGGCCCAAACCAGGCATGGTTAATGGGACTGAAGCAATGTTTTAGTTCCAAAATCTTTGCTGAAGTCCTGCAGGTCCAGCGACAGACTGTAGCCAGGAAGTGTCTGCAGAAGGAGTCGGTAGCAGGTCTTCCCACCAGGCACCGGGATGCCGGGGGCCGGGCGCTTCACGGGGGCCACCCGCTTGAAGAAGGCGGACTTGCAGTGGAAACCGATCAACTCATAGAGCTCGGAGAGGATACTGCACTGCTGAATTCTCTCCTCGGAATGCTGAAGCACAGGGAGAAAAGCAACAAGCATCTGAACGAAACATGTAAGTGAAAAAAGACATGTAAAAATGGTTTTCCTGTAAAACAGAGACGCGATGACACAGGAAGGAAGAGGAAGGCTGACTTCGTGCACTGACGGGACCGGATGCAGAAACGCAGGGAAGCAGGGCTGTGCAGACGCTCCAGACCCCCTCTGGGCCCCACCTCTCCGTGTTCAGCCTGTCCTTTTACTAGAAAGGCCCGTATTCCTTGAAACAGAGGAATCTGCTACCTACACCTGAGACACAGAGAAGGGAAGGAGCAAAAGGAAAGGAAAGTAAAGGAACAACAGTTAATCTAGGCCCTAGGGTTTGGGCGGGACTTTCACCAATCACACAACTTCTCAAAGCACAGAGCACACAGTGAGAGGCTGACAGAGTGACTGCGACTTCTGCTTCTTAAGCACCAGCTACCTGCCAGCACATGCTGTGCCCCTTACTGAATCATTACAATCATCTCAGAAACTATTACTACCCCGGCTCACAGGCAAGGAAATCTGAAACTCGGAGAGGAATTATTATCATCCTGGACAATGTCCCATGACCCAGAATTGTCAGAGCCTCCACAGACCCTGGACTAAAATGCTCCATTTCACCACAGGCCCTGAGCCTCAGGCTGAGGCCACATCAGGTCTGCACAGGCCCAGAGTACGAGCCTGTGGGACAGGGAATGCTCCCACTCGAAATGCCAGGCCAAGACCCTCAGAAACCTATGAAATGAAACCAAATCCCCAAACTGATTTCCAACCCACTGCCCTCTCTGGGAAGACTGCTCGGCACATCTGCACTGTCACCTGTGCACAGGCTGAGCAAGGGCCCAGACAGTGACGTGAGGTCCCACTGGAAGTGGCTCAGAGACCACTTCATCACAGGACAGACTCTCCTGGCTTTCAACGTTAACTCTCCATTCCATTTCCAACTGGAAAGTAAGTTTAGACTTGTTTTCCTCTCCTAGAAACAAAGAGAGTGGTAACATCAGCAGGAAGCTCAAGACAGAGTAAGAGTCTCCTGGCCATCTGGAAGGATAGGCTGAGGAGGGAACAGAGACAAGAATCAGAAAGACCCATATTCCAGTCCAAAGTCTGCACATCACTCGCTTTGACAGTTTCCTTATGAATACAGATGATAAAATCTAATTATGATTGTTGGGAAAAATAAATGAAATAACGTATGCCACTAGCATAGGTCTAAAATTCTCCATGAGTGTCCCAGAAATGGACGTGATCGTGGTTAGTTACTGTCTGCCAAGTCTTGGGTGCTAAGCCCACATCAGCCAGCCAGAGATGTGCCAGAGAATACCTCACCAGCCAGCAGCCTTCTCCAACTTGGAAACTCACAGTGTCTGAAGAACAGGCAGTGGTGGATGCTTTGGGACACTCTGGAGGTAGCACTCCAGTGATGACTTTAAAAAGCTGGGGAGAATTTAGGGGACCATACAGTTCAAATATAGAAAACACATTCCATGTCTGCCCACATTCATCTCTAGCCATGATGATTCAGAGAGGAAATACATATTCAAACTTACACCAATTTCCCACATAAGTGCATCAAAACAATTTGGAAAGAATGTAACTTTCTTCTCTAGATCAAAAAGCAGGGATTACAAGGTTTGTACTGAGAGCCCTACTTGTTAAACATCTGCTAACATAACCGGGTCCACTATTAGTCATCATAATTCGAAGTGAAGGATGGAATAGAACAAAGCCAAGCTATTATGGTCTGGTCTTTCTTTGGGTTACAATGACACATAGGACACGGACAGGTCAATAAGGAACCACTCTGCCGTGATCATGGAGCAGGGGAACGGGATGAGGGGCAAGATGTATGACGCAGCCGCAGCTGTGCCTGTGCTTCTAGGCAGGTACCCAAAGTCACCTCGACAAGGTGTCAAACGCTTGTGCCCACGTCCTCATCACCTGACATGTATTAAAGAGAAATGGAAACCTATAAAAGGCCAATGCATTTGGTGGTTACACCGTCCAAAGAGCAAAGTCACAGTTTGACAACTGGCCGTCTTGGTTTCCTGGAATTCATTCTTGGAGAACCTTAAAAACCGCTCCTCTGTCCTCAAGAAGTGCTGCCTACTTGTCCTAAATTTGGCTCAAGGATACAGCACGTTCACATGGACTTTAATGTCTGCACAGATTTGACTGTCTTTCTCCAGGTTCACTTGTCCTTCCTGAAGAGACCTGAGTTAAGTCCATCCTCCGTAAGGTCAATTCCCTCCAGTGGCAACTCATCGAGCCTGCAATTAAAAGCCAACTGAACAGGACTGTCCTCAGCTAAAAATGTCACCCACCTTCACTGCTTTCTTAATCTCCTCTCCTGGCTAATTACAACAGACTAACACCTCCCTCCACCCAGCTCCCCAACTATGTCAAACAGAAATTAATGTCCATAAAACAGGAGACATCTCCATAGTCACCTCTGAATTCCTAGCATATAGTAATGTCAATAAAAAGAACTATGATTATGGCTTCTTTCCTTTAAAACCTTTCTGGTTATTTAAATGAGACCTTGGAAGAGAGGTGTTTGGGTCCAGTATCTTCATCCAGAAGACTCTGGAGGCCTTTTTCAGAATGGCTGTTTACTGATTCATTCAAAACACAACTTCTCATTCCGGGAGGAGCCGTGATTTCCTGCCAGGAGTTTGTGGTCACTCTCATGCCAGAACAGCTTTAAACTATATCCTTACATTGGATTTGCTATTTTTCCCCTCTTCCAACAAAATTCACTTTCCTTAATTTCTTGCCTTGAGGAATTTTTTTTCCTTTCTAATTCACCCTTTAGTAAAGCAGGCTTCTCAGGATGTGCTTGGACTTACATAGGATCAGCCATCCAACTCTCAGAGTGAGAGGCCTGGGGCTCAACTCCTGCCCTCCTGTCAGGGCAACTGAAACTCAGTTCAGGAGCCAACCAGCACCTGAGGGCTTCTAAGGCTCACGTATCTCCCAGAATCCCTGCTTTCTGGTTTGTCTTGGCTTCTGAGGATTTCCCCTCACTTTCTTGACAATTAGCTGCACAGCTTGAAAAATGAGGAAGGAAGGTTTTATTTCTTAATCAGCATTTTAAGGAACTTGTGTAACGAAGGTTTTCACGAGTTTCTAGAACCCTCTATTGCTGAGACAGAAAACACACCAGACATTTTCTAAATTTAGGTATCTTGTGCATTTTTTCTTTTCTTTAGTTTTCTTAACTGCTAAGAGACTTTTTTAATTAAAAAAGTAAGGCCCCAAATAGGATAGAATATTGAAAGGGCAAACAAAATTAAAGGGCAAAGACAGAAAAATGATAAGTACTCTACAAAGTTAATAGAATACATACACTATGGATCAGATCAGCAATTCTCAGTAACAGCTAATTGAAACATGACCATGAGGCAAAACGTCTCTCCTGTCAGGAGATGGCCAACAGAAAATAGAATTAAAACAACAAACTAAAATTCTAAGTCTGGTGAGGTATAGAATGCTACCAGCTAAATGTGTCTTCTTCTGGAAAAGAGGGAGGCTCACCAGCTCTTTACTGTGGAGCCTGAGCCCAGGGGAGGGCGGTGAAGTGAGCTGTGTAAGTACCCAATTAGCAAAGTGAGTGATGAATAAAGAGACGTGAGCTTTGATGACAGAGATGATACTACTATTCACTTGTCCTGTAAAGTATGTCTTCAAGTTCAGTGATCAATACCTTGGCGTCCTCAGGGATTGCGATTATAGGAAAATGCACAGCCCAGACCCAGTCCTCCTCTGTGAGCTCGTGACACAGCACTTAGATGTCTCAAGGGCACCTCCAACTCCACCTTCAAAGAGCTGACTTCATGGTGCTCCTCCCATAGCCGTCCTGCCCAGGGCCCCTGGTCGGGAGGCAAGGTCTCCTTGCCTCTCCCAACTCAGGCCCATCACTCACAGAAGTGCCTGGACCCCTCCTTCAGGGCTCAGATTTCCTCAGTCACCGAGTCCAACCACCCACTCCTGTCCTACCAGGTATTCACTGGCACTCACTCAGCGCTGACTGTGTGCTGGGGACCACACTGCACACTGTGCACACGTTATCTCACTGGATGTCCACAGCAGTCCTGGGAAGTGGGTACATCACTGCTTCAATTGATTAGATAAGCTGTTTCACTTCCTTGAGGGCATCATCCAAAGTGACACGGCTACTGAGCCACAAAACTGGGACTGAAAACCACTTGAAAATTGAACACTGCTACACCTCGCAGCCACCCTACTCTGACTCATCACATCACATCCTGCCAAGCCTAGTAAATGTTTGCAAGCATTCTACAAGCACAAAAGTGATCTACTAGAGTACCCCACTCCCCTAATTAAAATCTGTCAATGACGGTCTGCTGCCCTTAAGAGAAAGCCCCACCGGGCCTGAGCACAGCCCAACTGCACGGCATCCGCATTCCCTGCACGGCCGCACCGCCTCACCCACCACTCAGCACTACACGTGCCGTGTCCAGCACAAGGATGCTGACTCCGTACAACCCAGGGCTCGTCTCACTCAAACAATGATCACCTTCTTCAGTGGTCACCCTCTTCAATGCTGACTCTTAGAAAAATTGATTCTCAGGATGAATCAATATCTTTTTTCTTACAACTTCCAATCATTGATAATGAGATCCCCCAAAATAAAGAAGACCTAATCCTCAGTCTCATCTGTAAAGTGGTAATAACAAGGAAATATGTGAGGTTTTAAGAGAAATAGTATTCATGTGAGGCTGAGGGACAATTCCCAACATACAGTAAGCACTCAATATGTGCTTACTTAATATTAATAAAAATAGATTCCATTCCAGCAACATTAAATCAATGTTTTATGGCTTTGTCCAACAGACTACAGACAAACTGTTGGACGAACCCCTTTGTGCAGGTCAGCACAAGCATACTGGAAGAGGTAAGCGCTGACTCCAGTTACAGCTGCAGCCAACCAGCACTACGGGGCGGGGGCAGTTTGCTCAAACTCTTACATGTTGTTTGAGCATTTAGTTGTAGTTATTGAATAAAGACATTTGTTCTTTAGTCAAAGCTCCTGAAACATTAATCTTCAAAGATTGATGCAAATTAGGTTTCAAGTACAACACTCTCACTAGAAATTATTTGAAAATGTTAGTCTTAGCTCCTCTGCACATCAAAAGGGCATGTTCTTAATGTATCTGACTATATACACTGAAAGGATTGTTTAAAAGAAATTAACATGAAGCCATCCTGAATAAGCTTTCAGTATCATCTGCACTGTGCCCCACCCAAAGGTCTCATTTCTCACTTCCACATAGGTATTCAGGTAGCTTAACTTGGGTGTTTGTTTCTTATAACACAGGGGTGGGAGGAGTTGTGGATAGATTTATGTAGGAAATATAAACCTAGCATATTTGCTGTGTAAGAATCCTAGAAATAAACAAATTGATATATAGTCCCACCCTTAAGAAGCTCAGCCTTTCCATTTACAACAGCATTAAAAATAAAATGAGAGATACATTTAACAAAAATTTACAAGATTTACACATTGAACATTTTGAAGTATCACCAAAAAAATTTAAAAGATCTACATATATGGAAGACATCCAATGTTCATGGAATGGTAGACAATATTGTTAAAAATGTTAAGACTCCCTAAAGTGATCTACAAATTCAATGGAATCCCTATCAAAATTCCAGCCGAGTTCTTCGGAAAAATTGAAAAACTGACCCCAAAATTCATATGGAATTGCAAGGGACACAGGTCAGACAAAACAATCTTGAAAAAGAAGAGCAAAGTTGGAGGACTCACTTTAAAGTTTACTACAAACCTATAGTACTCAAGTCATTATGGTACTGGCATAAGTTTGGATACATAAATCTATGAGACACAATAAAAAATGCAGGGAGGGAACTTACATCTACAGTCAGTTTTCCACAAGGGTGCCAACAACAATCCATTGAAAGAATAGTCTATTCAACAAATGGTGCAGAGACACCTGGGTATCTGCAGGCAAAAGAATGAATCTGGAATCTGGACCCCCCTATTGCATATAACAAATAAAAATTAATTCAAAATGGATCACAGACAGAAACGTAAAAACTAAACCTATAAACTTTCTAAAAGAAGACATAGTATAAATCTTTGTGGTCCTAGGATAAGCTATGGTTTCCTAGATACAATACCAAGAGTACAAGTGATAAAAAAAAAAAAAAAAGATAAACTGGACTTCATCAATATTAAAACCATTTGTTACAAAGGATATCATCAAGAAAGTGAAATGAAAGGTGAAGAGGTTAACTCAAGTGATAGAGTGCATGCTTGGCAAAATAAAATAAAATAAAATATAATAAATGAATAAATCTAATTACCTCCCCTATAAAGAAATTGTTTTAATGTTTAAAAAAAGTAAAGTAAAACGACAATCTGAAGAAGAGGAGAAAAATTTTGCAAAGCATATATCTAATAAGAGACTAGTATCCAGGATATAAAACAAATGCTTACAACTGACAAATATAAAGAAAATCGACTCAATTTTTAAATTTGCCAAGGATTTAAATAAATACACAACTGGCCAATAAGCATATGAAAAGATGCTCAGCATCACTAGCCAAATCAAAATCAAAATGAGATCTCATTTTACATCCACTTGGATGGTTATAATCAAAACATGGACAATAACACGTGTCAGTCAGGAGGCAGAGAAATGGGAACCCTCAATACGCACCCGTTGGAAAGGGGAAATGGTGCTGAATCTTTGGAAAAGTCTGGTGTTTCCTCAAAAGGTTAGAGTTATCATATGGCTCAGCAATTCTTCTGGTACATGTAGAGTCATCCCTCAGTATCCTCAGGGGGTTGGTTTCAGGAAACCCCCACCCTGGATTCCATAATCCAAGGATGTTCGAGTCCCTTTACAATCAGCCATCTGGATTCATGAAGTGGAAACTACAGATATGGCGGGCCAACTGTACAGCCAACAGAATGAAAACATATTCTCACAAAAATTTGCACATCAATTTTCATAGCAGTATCATTCAGAGTAGCCAAAAGTTACAAACAATATCCATCCATCAATGAATGGATAAACAAAATTATCAAGAATAGTCCCACAAACTTTTGGTCATAGATAGCCTCTTCAGCAAATGGTGTAGGGGAAACTGGACAGCTGCATGTAAATCAATGAAGTTAGACTACTCCCTCACAGCATACACAAAAATAAATTCAAAATGGCTTAAAGACTTAAACATGTAGAGAAGACACAATAAACTTCTTAGAAGGAAACATAGGCAAAACATCTGACATACATCTCAGCAATGTTCTCCTAGAGCAGTCTACTCAAGCAATAGAAATACAAGCAAAACTATACAAGTGGGATCTAATTATACTTACAAGGTTTTGTACAGCCAAGGAAACAATAAGCAAAACAAAGAGACAATTTATGGAATGGGAGAAAATATTTGCAATAAATGAGATTGACAAGGGCTTAATTCCCAGAATATATAAACAGCTTTTACACTTGATAAGAAAGAAAAACAAGCAATTCAATCCAAAAATGGGCAGAAGGCCTAAACAAAGATTTCTCCAATGAAAACCTACAAATGGCCAATAGGCACATGAAATAATGCTCAATATCATTATCAGAGAAATGCAAATCAAAACCACAATCAAGTATCACCCCACACCAGTCAGAATAGCCATCATTCAGAAGTTCACAAACAATAAATGCTGGAGAGGCTGTGGAGAAAATGGAACCCTCCTACACTGTGCTGGGAATGCAGTTTTGTGGAGCCATTGTGGAAAACTTTATGGAGATTTCCCAAAAGACAAAAAATTGACTTACCGTATGACCCAGTAATCCCACTCCTGGGCATATATATAGAAGGAACCCTAATTCAAAAATACACCTGCACCCCAATGTTCACAGCAGCATTATTTACAATAGCCAAGTCATGGAAACAACTTAAATGTCCACTGACAGATGACTGGATAAAGAGGTTGTAGTATATTTATACCATAGACTACTACTCAGCCATAAAAAATAATAAAATAATGCCATTTGCAGCAACATGAATGGATCTGGAGAATGTCATTCTAAGAGAAGTAAGCCAGAAAGAGAAAGAAAAATACCATATGAGATCACTCATATGTGGAATGTAAAACAAAACAAACAAACCAAAACAAAAAAAGACAAACTTATCTACAGAACAGAAACAGGCACAGAGAAATAGAAAGAAAACTATGGTTACCAGAGGGGAGAGGGTGTGGGAAGGGATAAATTGGGAGTTCAAGATATGCAGATACTGACTATGTATAGAATAAACAGCAAGTTTATACTGTATAGTACAGGGAAATATATTTAATATCTTATAGTAACTTATGTTGAAAAAGAATATGAAAATGAATACATGTATGTTCCAATATAACTGAAGTGTTGTGCTGTAAACAAGAAACTGATGCAATATTATAAACTGACTAGACTTCAATGAAACTACTTTAAAATAGACCAAAAACAAACAAACAAAAAAGAAAAAGATATTATTAAACCAAAAGAATAAATTACTGTTTCAGTCTACAACATGGATGAACCTTGAAACAGTATGCTAAAATAAGCCAGACACAAAAGGACAAATACTGCCCTTTTAGGTGAAGTGTATCTAAGTGTTCATTGTACTACTCCTATAAATTTTTCTAAAGTTTGAAGTCTATCAAAATCAAAATAAAGTGTATTATTCATTAAAAACATAAAACGATTCCTCACAGGAGGGCTTTAATTATTAAATGCAAGAATGCATTTAAAGCTCCTGGAACAACACTTTGCATGTCCACAGACTGTCACTGCTGTCACTGCCACTCAGAGGGTGGTGCCAGCGCTGATGAGAGCTGCCTCCACACACACCCCTGCAGACAGGAGTGAGGGCCTGGGCTCTAACAGGCAGGGTGACCGTGAACCTGGGTCAGACACAGCCACACCCCAGACTCTGTGTTACCCAACTTTCTTATACAAACTGCTACATGTAACGTAAACACGCAAGAAGGATGTATCTTACAACACAGGGAATACAGCCAGTGTTTTACAATAACAATAAATGGATCATCTATTGTACACCTGAAACTTATATTGTAAATCAGCTATACATTTGTAAAAAATTAAAAAATAATGTAAAAATGTTATCACTTTAATATTCAATTCAGTTTTTCAGTAACTACTAAACAGCTTAGAATGTATAAAAGCATTTAAGTGTGATAAGTTTGTTTACATATTAATTTACTTTCAGCCTCCTGCTAAAACAGAAATTAAACAATTTTTAAACACAGCTTAACAACCATAACAACAAAAAGACAAAAGTGAGAGTGAAGAGAAAATGGAGATTCAATATTTAAATGAAACAAGGGGGAGGTAAAGTCATAAAAATGGATGCCATGAAGTCAGGGTAAGTGTTAAAGGCCAACTAGAAATTCAGCTATAAGATTCTTGGCAGCTAAAGCAAAAAGAAAAAGATGATGGGGCGGGTGGTAGAGCTCAGTGGTAGAGCGTGTGCTTAGTGTGCACGGGGTCCTGGGTTCAAGACCCAGGGCCTCCACTAACAGATAAATACACCTAAGTACCTACCCCCCCAAAAAGAGCCCCAAAGAAAAGAAAAGGAGAAATTTCTTTGCTAAAAAACCTGATATTAAATTCAGATTAAATACTTAAAAAAAAAAGAAAAATAGAAAAAGATGAGTGACACAAGCGATAATGCTGGTGAGCTCCTGTGGTGGCTGCTGGCAGGTCCCCATGTCCCACGTGTGAAAATCTGAAACATTTTTCTCACCACTCAGAGTCATCCTCAGCCCACCCCACCCCACTCCCTGTTAAATGCAGGAGCACAGGCAGGGCCCGGCCTTTGCTCTCTCTGTGTCATCACAGTGAGACAGGATGGAAGGGGGCAGAGCACAGCCATTCAAGGAAGGCCACAGCAATTAACATCAAAATGGTGAAGGATACAACCCCCAATAGGCCTTGAGGCTCAGGATGAAGAGATTTAACTTCTAGCAGATCTTGAGCTTCATTATACACCCACTGTAATAGTAACATGGTGAATAACACGCCCACAGGCACCATGGCAGTCCCAAGGCTAGCCATAAAAGTCAAAGGGTGGGAAATGGCCAACTCGTGGGAATCCCAGCCCCTTGCCCTTAGGCTGGTCCTTCTACTTATTAGCATATGAAGCCACCAAGCCCATGAAAACCAGCAACACAGCGCTGCCTCTATGTAGCCCTTCTCTCTCCCTCTTCGGAGAAGGCCCACACTCTGTTTGTGGAGTGTGTACCTACTTTTAATCTGAGCACCCAACCCCCACACCTCATGGCCTTTCTCTTGCATTTCATTGTATCTCTCTGAATAAATCTACCTTTACTCAACAGTGACTTGCTCTTGAATTCTTTCCTGCATGAAGCCAATGACCCACGTTTGGTGGGGCACATTCCAGGGGCTCAAGTAAAGCCTGGGATACAGCCTTTCTCATGCCCCACATCTGTTTTCTTGTATCAACAGGATGGGGTAGTGAAGGGACCTCTGAGGCCCCAGCTAAGGGACAGAAGCAGCCCCCAGGGCTCGAATTGGCTGGCAGCCCCTCCCCCAGCAGGGGCCCTGGGGTCTGTCCTGTTCTCTGTGGTTCCCTGTTGTGCTGACTTCCCAGCCAGAGAGCGTTCTCCCTAGGCCTGTCCCCCAAAAAACCTTCTCTCCAAAGTACAAGCACACCATGTCTCAGTCCTCTTATTCAACCAGGAAATGTTCAGCCCATGTTTTCCTTCTCCAGTAAAGAACCTAACTGTCCTCCCTCCCATCCCACCAATTCTTTCTTTGTGAGAACTCTGCACTCCCCACACACCATCCTGAACGCAGGTGCCTTGCTGGCTGGGACCGAGATGTTTCAGTCTGACAAAGCCTGCGTCCTTTCACTTTCCCCTTTCTACATTAAAAAAGCCTTTCCTGAGACTCCTAACCCTCTGATTCTGAACTTCACAAAGTGCAGAGTTTACAGTCACTATGTGCATACCTCCCAGGTTTTGGCTACTTTTCCTTCCCAAGATCTTCATTAAGGAGCTGCATCAAGATGTTTAAAAGGCTATTCTTACATCTGAGCAGAGGAGTCTGCATAAAATTTAAATGGCTTTGAAGAGAGAGTTAACCAGGGACAGAGAGTTTGCAGGTCCTAGTCAACAGTGTCATGAGGCAAGATGTTCTTCAAAGGCTCAGAGTGGCTTCTGAACACGGAGTCGGCAGGGACGAAGTGCCAGGAAGTGAGTGGGGTGAGTGACACAGGGTATGCTCCCCCAGGTGGGGAAGAATTGGATTTTTTTTCTAGTTTTCCAAACAATTTCTTACTACCTTTTTCTCTTATTTTCACATACCATTTCCTACGAATTAAGAAAATCAATGTCAGTCATTTGGGCCACTTGGGAGAAGCTACATGATGCCATTCATTGGGCTGGGACATGACAGCCACACCAGTCTAGTTTGAAAGACCAGTGGGGGTCTTTCCAAGGTAATCACGGGCATGCAGCAAACTCTCCAGCTTCAATTACCTCATCTCAAAGGTGGGGCCAATAAAACTACTGAGCAAAGTGCGTGATGATTATGGCCAACATCTGTTTACTAGGTAAGTGTCCGTGACAGCTGCCACTTAATGGGGAATGAGTATGATCAACGAGGCCCAGTCTACCTGGTCACACTCGCCCTGCCTTCCAGCCTTGGTGCAGCAGCAGAGCTTGCTTAGCTGAGATGAACGCCTCCAGAGAAGCCCCATCAGGAAAGCTCCCAGCTCTGAAAGGCGAGACGTGTTCCTTTCCTTCTCAGAGCTGATCACAGTTTGCGGTCGTCTGTTTTTATGTTTATCCATTTAGTACCTGTCTCTCCTCTAGAGTTGTTGCTCAAGCAGCACAGGGCCAGGTATGTCTTGCTTCCTGCTGGGTATTCTGGGCTGGGTGACAGCCGACCCCATATCTGGCTCTGGGGCTGAACGGAGAGGGCAGAAGTCCCAAGGGCCCATGCTGAACCGAGACCCCTGCACCCAAAATTATGGTCTGGCTTTGGGCAAGTTACAGTCTTCTTTACCCTGAGATTCCTCATCTGCCCATGAAAATAACGGCCCATGGCACACAGAGTTACAAGTATTAAAGGAAATCACCAAATTCATAACCTATTCAAGGGGCTACCAGTGCATCCTCAACAGACACATGCTGCCTTTACGGTTCTGACACATGCCAAGTGGGGCGGCCGCACACAGTGAACACTGCTAAGTGCCAGTGTGTTAAGTGCTTCAGGTGTGCTATAATACTCTTTAAAACTTACAACAATCCCAGGAAAAACGAATATTATCATGCCCATTTCACAGATTCACCAACAGTTGAGACGTTACCTTCTAGTCCAAGGCCCTATGGTGAGGAAATGGCAATTTAAACCTGAATCTGGGCCCAGTCCTGGGCTCCATCTCTCTCCCATCCACCTGACCACTTGCCTATGAAATCCACTTGTCCAATACACAAGTTTGCAGCCGGCCATCTCTTAAATGCCATGTGTGCCACCATTTGTCAATGTTCGTTAATTACCATAAACTTTTCTCAGAAACCACTACAGAAAAGAAAGGTGGACTCACATCCCTGCCCACAAAGAAGAGGAATTCTGCCTTGTCTTCACCTGTACTGTGCAGAAACCCTTCCCTACACCTCCAAATCCTTTTGTATGTTTTCTCCATGTTTATGTTTGCACACAGCTTATTAAAGTAGAAGGTACCTGCAGTAATTCCATCTCGGTTGCTTAACAAGGTTGCAGATTATCCATAATCGGTCTGTGAACGAAAATACTACAATGTGAATGAAAATACTGCAACCATGTCAGTAAACAAAGAATGCTGAAACCAAATCATCAGTGGCTGCCGCCAACCCCCAGTGAGGACAGGCCTGCAGCCCAGCCTCTCAGCCACTCACAACGGTGCCCTTTGAGCAGACTCAGAATAAAAAAGGCAGGATACTTGCCTTAGATAGCTAGGTGCTTGTCTAAAGAATGAATTCAGTGAATCCAAATGTTTGCTTCCTCCCATACATAGAAAAGCACTAAATTCTTGAATTTGAGATACCTGGTTTTTTTAGATAACAAGCAATATTTTATTGTTCCAACAACCTGGTCTTTGTTGTAAAGCTCTTATATATCCTAGCTCCTCTTCAACCTCTTCGGAGCAGTCCCTCAGAACGATCTGAGAGGCTGTCATCCCGGCTCGAGTCCTCCTGCCAAATGAAACATAACTCTTAACTTTTAAGCTGCACATGTATTTCAGTCAGCAGTTTTGGACACCATGAAGGGACCCAGAACAGACTTCTCTCCACCTGAACTCTCCGAGTAACCAGAGCCTTGGTACCAGCAGCAGCCCTTTGTGCCCACCCGCCTCCTTGGGGAGTCCAGATGAATTTGGGTGAGTCTCTCCTGGTTCTCGGATCTCACATATTTGTTGATGATCCTGAGATTTACTTGGCAGTGTATCCAGGTACCTGGCCCTCCAGTTGAAGGAGACGGGGGAATTACCCACCCAGTGGAGACATACTGGGTGGGGCCTGGTTGAAAGTTAATGGGAAATACCCACCTTGAGGAGATGTCCGAGGTGGGGCTGGTGGAAATATACCAGGAAAATACTCACCAAGTGGAGACGTCCTGAGTGGGTCCAAGTTGAAAGACACTGGGTTCAGGACTGAGTGGTTAGGTAAGAGGCTGATCTAATGTTTTCCTCAATTTGGTTACCTCCATTGAATTTTTCGGGATAAAAGTAAAACTCTTATGAGGAAACTTTCAACTCCAAAAGTGGGACCTTCCTTCTGGCTGGTAACTGCTTTCTTGGGTGACAGAGAAACTTGCAGGAGTGGTAGAGGCAAAGACTTCATGCTGTAGTGTTTTCCCTGCGGGAAATCTTACTAGCAATTTTATTCTGAGAACCCGACCTTACAATGTGGAATAGAACTTCCAAAAACAAACAAACAAACAAACAAAACCACAAAAAAAAAAAAAAAGAAAAGAAAAGAAAAAGAAATGACAGATTGCCAGCCTCCAACTAATACCCCAGCCAGGTTTATATATGTACAAAATTTACTTTAATTGGGAATTAAAAAAAAAAATCTCACTCTAAAAGTAACTAACCAGGCCTGATAAAAACATTTTTTGGAATTCTGAACTTATAAAAACAAAATCCCCTTTAGGGGGAACTTGTATTTCTCTTCCTGTGTCCTTGAAATGTAAACGTTTTATCTTTCTCTGGGAATTTTATGTTTGTGTATGCATGTTTATATATGTTTCCTTTTTTTTTTTAAAGGAAACCTTGGACTCTGCCATACAAAAGGTACAAGTATCGTGTACATATGGTGGCCACGCAAATAAATTTGGATTCTCAACAATCCTTTGATTGTACCAATTTTCGGACATTTTGCTATCTTAACCTTTGTTGCATCAGCCTGGACCACAAAGGCCTTTAGCTTTTGGAGAGTAAACTTTTGAATTTTATTTAGGCCACACCCCCACTCTCATGTGGAAAAGCCTCTTCATCTTATTGGTTTAAAATCACTATACATATATATATATATGTAGCTTTTCAAACCATTTTTTTTTTAACTAAGTTCTTAGGTTAACCATTAGATATATTTTCTACCTTTAAACTTGATTTTAATAGGTACCAATAAAACAGTTGTTTATAATGAGAGCTCTTTCAACTTTCACCAATTTAAAAGTTTTTCCAAATTTAGGATCCATCATATGGCCATCAATTTATATATATATAGACTGAATTTATATAGACAATTCTACATATATATATAGACTGAAATACTTGATCAATGATTGGGACAACAGAACAATTAATCAGATTAAAAATTGAGAAGGGCCTAAGCTCTTTGGCTCAAACTTGGGGATCCCAGAGACTTTTCTATAAAATTAGATATAATGCCCCCCCAAAAGGCTTCTGGCACTCCTTCTAGAAATAAAAATTATTGGTTAAACCTAATAAATATAAAAATTAAAGGTATAAGATTTAATAAAATTGAGATAAAAGTTTGTAAATTTGGTATATTTAAATGAGCTTTATATAAAACTTTTGCTTAATTATGTTGTGGGATATATATGTTTCAATGGAAAAACGCTTCCCCTTCTTGGTATTATAAGGCTGGGCACATATCTGTCCCTCAGAAAATATTAATTGAACAAAGTAAAGGAAACCAATAGAGTTATATGAGCCGTTCAATATAACGTAAAACTAAAAACTAATATTCAGTGGCTAATAAAAAAATACAATAAGAGGTTTAACCTGGGCTTTACTTATAACTCAAGGAAAAGGGACCTTACTAAATGCCTTATGCAAGCTTTCGAAGACAAGATAAAGTAAACCTTAAAGTTTTGAAACATGGAATTCTTTGTTTACAGCTCTTCTCACTGATACAAAAAAGCAAATTAAGGAGATAGTTTGGGCCTGGGTGACAGAGCAGTTCTCTGGGGAACTGGAAGGGTCTGTCTTTGTCTTGCAGATCAGAAATGTAAATACAGCAAAGAGTGACCTAGGACTGAGCCTAATTAGCTCAACTAGATAAAACTTAAAGGCAAAGAAATTTTTGGCATTTTAGAACTCAGAACTCTGACGGGTCCCTCAGACTTTGTCAAGAAATCTTAAATGTCTGTTTCATAAATAGTAAGCCTTAGTGATTTGAGCAAGCAAATTCAGCTTACTCCAACTATTATTATACCTAACTTATAAGTAAGATTTAAAGTGAAGCTATGAGATCTCTAGCTTTTGCCTGTTTATAAGCCTGTGTACACATTATAGATGTGAGATATTTCTACAGCTAAAAAAAAAAAAAAAATCAAAGTCAAAGAGCTCTGCTAAATTGATGTAAAAAATAAGAGCTTACAAATTAAGTATTTTTAAAATAAAAACTGACCAAATTGACCTTCAGCATCACGTGAACTGGAAAATATTCATTATTAAGATATTTGATATTGTTTAGTTTAAATATGTTCTAATTAATAGAGACATCTTTAAAGTCATCAATATTAAGTATAATACCTTTACTGTACCTAGGTTTAATGAAAGTCAAATAAGATCCTGTTATATGTGTTGCAGATTTGTCAAGAAAAAAATATAGTAATGTTGTGTGGTAAAATTTTAAGTAATTTAAATTCAAATGAAATTAAAGCTTTGGGTAAATTTTTAAAATATATTTTTAAAATGTATGCTTAAGATAATCTCTAAATGTTTGGTATCTTTAAATTCTAGAGTTGTGCTAAATTAAGTTAAATGATAGGATTTTATTAAATAGCTATGCCATTTTCAGATAAAATAAGACTGAAATATGAATTACTTAACATTTAACTTCCTCTTACAGAGAAACTAAAGGTGTTTATAAATATCAATAAATGGTTGGCCCCACCCTGAAATAGTCTCTATTATTAAGGGAATGATCTCAGTATCTTAGGAAAGTAAGATAAAGGTGTAAAGGAAGATATAAGAATGGAATTATATTTTGTTAATGAAAAATAGTGACTTTCTCCTGAAGCTGGTTACTTCTGAATGGAAGAGAAAATAAGGGACACACTAATATGAGTATAGAAAGCTGTGGAAGGCTTGTGGAAGAGGGACCCTGAGGAAAGAGTTTTGTACGTGGTCGGAAATGGCTAAGTTTAGAATCAACTTGGGCAAAGAAAATGAATCTTAGAAATAAGCTGGAACAAGACTAGATTTGGTTTTCTCTCTGTTAAGAGGACAAAGTTTTCTTAAAATGTTAATACACCTTCAGTAACAAATTGTAAAACATCTTATACCACTTAAATGATCTGTTCTGCCTTTACCTTTGACGTAGTTTCTTGTTAATGAATAAGTACTACTTTACAGTGATCTATGTGTTTATCTGACCAAGTGTTCTGAAATCTTTTAACAAGCTCCCCAAATATCAATTTCTAATTAAAGTTCTTTTAACCTCCAGTTAACTTTGGGATGCTACTGAGGGCCCCTGAAACATCCCAAAGAGACATTTTAAACTAGTAAGTTTCATTTGGCATGTTAAATAACATGGTATTGCCAAATGAATAATAAATCTTCTAAGGTTATATTGTCTGAGAAAATATTATTAATATAGATATTCTAGAAATTATATGAACTCCCTAAAATTCTGGTATATCTGAAATGTTACCAGTCATAATTCTGGTTATAATGACCAGGTTTCTTTATCAATTATAGTGTAATGGTGTTTGACCATTCTTTTAAATATTTTGTCATTTATAGACAGTTAATTGTTTTCTTCTGATGATTTTGCAAAATGCTTTCTATTCAAGGAGATTTACTGATTTTTAATAAATTTCAAACTATAGCACTGAAATAAACTGGGTAAGAAATTTTAAAGTTCTAATGAAAACTCTGATTAAAAGAATTAATTACGTGGGACTGAGTAAACTGATGAATATGGTTATAATTTTTTATTTTGTTTGAAATACTACTGGCTTTTAACCTGTTTCCTAGACATAAAGAAACTTTTCCTATTAAGCTAGTTATGATTCACAGCAATTTGATAAATTATACCTATGTGAGCAAACTTGGAACAGTTATCTTTTCTCTCTATCTGATCCCTCAAGAGACTAAAAACTCTTAGGTCCCCAGTGGCTCTATCAGACAAATGGGGAAGATCATCTCCTAACAGATATAGGAATCTCAATGTATTTTAAGGATTTTAAATAGAAAAGAATTTACTTAAATCTGTAAGGCAGAAATCCATGACAAGCACTTGACGTGGCTTTCCTGGCCTTAGCAAACCTTATTAACGTTCTACCCTGAGACTCCTTATTAAAAGTTCCAACACAGCCAATTTAAAAAAGCCTATATGATCAAATAATCAGACTTAACTTGTAAACAAATTTATCTTGATTTGGCTATATTTGAGAAAAATTAGGGTAACTTTAGAGAGAAAAAATATTATATTTTAGTGGATATTAAATTCTAGTTTTGTTAATTGAGGTCTATATTAACTAAGACACTTCCCTGATCATTCCTTGCTGTTATGTCACATTGCTGTAAAGTTTAATTGAATTATGAAAAGGATACTCTAGGTTTGTTACTGAAGCTCAGTAATCTTTCCTTCAGTAAATTTCCAATGTCTCATGACCTGCAGCCAGTGGATAATCCATACATACATACTGGAACAGGCATGACTTAAAGAACTGTCTCCAACCTGAATGGAAGGACCCTTTATCAAGTACTCTTAACTAGACCATACACACCAAAGCTGAAGGAAACGGACTTTCGGATTCATTTCCTATCAGAAACAGCCCCTACAGTGCACTGGCCTACAGAGCACTGCTCACCTTAAAACAATGCCCAAATGGAAAAAAAGCTACCAGGCCAGGATGAGAAGAAGATGATATCTGAGGTAGACAGCTGACCCAAGACACCGGACCAGGCCTGTATATCAGTTACTTTGATAATTTATCCTACCTTTGATTATGAACTACTCCAGTTGTTAAGTTTATGGTAAATTACCTATGTCTAGTACTTCTGTGTTACCTTGGTGTGTTTCCCTACTCCAAGGCTCTAACTTGATAACCCTCAGAAACGTTATTCTAAAAAGAAATTATAGTTCTGTTTAGGACACTGTTTATCTTACAGGGTGGGAGACCTCACCTGGCCAATTAATACCTGCTCTGACTCTGACCATAAATATGAAATTTCTCATAAGATCACTCAAACTCAATCAGAAACACAAGCAAAATTTTAACCCAAAAATATAACTTCTCGACTATTAAATACTTACTCGTGACTTTATTAATGTTACTAGCTGTATTATTTATATCCTGTCTATTTTATAAAGTTGCTGTCTGTTACATTTCCCAATGTGTAACTAGGCCTACAAAATTGACGATGGCTAAACATCTTGAAGAAATAGATAAAATTTATAACCCTGCATAAAATAATTGTAATAGTGTGATTCTTGATATGGGAATGAGCAACGAAGGGTAAACATTTCCTGGATCATAATAGACTAGTAAGACAGGCGATCCAGAGAACTTTTAGTATCAACAGGGCCTGATAAAAAACCTAACACCTTGAAAGACAGCTCAGAAGATTCTTCACCTGAACTAGGAATGAGCCATCCTAGCACCGTGGGACAAAATTGGTCTTGAAATGTCTCTCAAAATATTGGTCGAATTTAGGACCAAGGGGGAGCAATGTGAATGAAAATACTACAAGTGAATGAAAATACTGTAACCATGTTAGTAAACAAACAATGCTGAAACCAAGTCATCAGCGGCTGCTGCCAACCCCCAGCGAGGACATGCCTGCAGGCCAGCCTCTCAGCCACTCACAGTGTGCCTTCTGAGCAGACTCAAAATAAGAAAGGACAGGATACTGGCCCTAGATAGCTAGGTGCTTGCCAAAGGAATGAATTCAATGATCCATATGTTTGCTTCCTCCCATACATAGAAAAGCACTAAATTCTTGAACTTGAGATACCTGGCTTTCTTTAGATAACAAGCAATCTTTTATTGTTCCAACCACCTGGTCTTTGTTGTTAAGCTCCTATATATCCTAGCTCCTCCCCTACCTCTTGGGAGCAGTCCCTCAGAGTGATCTGAGAGGCTGTCATCCCGGCTCGAGTCCTCCTACCAAATAAAACATAACTCAACTTTTAGGCTGAACGTTTATTTCAATCAAGTCCCAGAATAGACACAACTCATCAATTCTGTAATGGAACACACTGGATCAGGAACAAAAAGAGTGTTCTAGTCCTGAAAACTACGGGTTCCTCTTTCTTCCTGTCATTATACAATCCCACCAGAACTCATTACCTTGCTGTCTGCTCACTTGGCAACCAAACTCACAGACGAGTCAACTCAACAGAGCACCATGCTGGGGAGAACCCCCCGCAGCAGCTTAGCGGGCCTCCTGCCCTCCCGCACGCTCTGCTGACCCCTAGTGTCCTCTGTGGAGACCAGGCCAACAGAGCATTTCCCAACAGCTGCAAAGTCCCACAAATTAAATAAAAGCATTTTATTTTATACGATATGTTATGTATATACCCATCTCTGAAAACAGCTTTGCCAGAAGCCCAAATCTTCAACATTAATCTGCAAAGGCAATTCCGGTCCCCAAGGGAAAACTAGTCTTCAGGCGATGCTAAGGCCTCCAAAGTCCTCTCCAGGACCGTCAACCAAACCGCCTGCAGGTCTGCAGCTGCAGGCAGCTACATGTCTGCTTTTAAAGCAACCCCTTCCTGACCTCGGGTGCTACAGTGTCCCTCTATGCCCTCTCATCTCAGAGTAAGAGCAGCTGCTGCAGAACCTTGCATGGCAGCACCGACAGGACTGGACACAGAGGATCAGAGCTAAACTAAGTCTTCTGATGACACGAGCTTGTCACTGTGTTACTTTACAGATTAAGATACATATAGAGAGAGGTGGGGTGATCTTGCTCAAAGTCACACAGCTAATAAGTGGCAAAGTCTATAACTCTGCTCCTCCCTCCGGCATGACGCTCCAGCTGGGACACCCACAGAGTTCTCTCGTGCCTGCCTGACCAGTCCTTTACTGTCACTCATAACCCACCACAGGGTCTGAACCTAGCCTGCCTTTTCAGCATCTTTTCCCTCCGGTCTCTCAGGAACAAGGCTGCTCTGGCCACTGTTATGACTTCCGGCTTACCAAAACCTCTGTGCTCAGGCTGGTCTTGCCTGTGCATCTGGCCCACTGCTCAGAGGCCCTTCCTACCCTGCAGGAGGATGTTTCCACTCTCCGAAGGGACACACCCTCAGGGGAGCCCTCTTTTCGCCCTCAGCATGGCAGGTGTCCCAGGCCACATCCCAAGCTGCCCCATTAGGACTGCGGGTGCCCAGGTCTGCTAGTCAGACCAGCAGCCTGAGAGCCAGGGATTATGCCCGGGTCACCCTGCAAACCTACTTCCCGCCTCACAGCCCCCAGCCAGCAGGTCACCTGGAAGTTACAGCAAGTGACCCACCCAATCCAGAAGTCTCTTCATTTGCCAGCACTGCTGATGACTGGTTTCCAAACTTTGTTCAGTTTCGCACAAAACAGCAGCTTCCACTGTGAAGCGGGGGGTTTTCGCTTCTGCTCCCCATCCTTACTGGTAACGTCAAGGAAACCAAAAGTCCTATTCTCAACACTTTTCTGATGACACCTTCCCACCCACAATAATCACATGCTGAAGAGATTTGGGTCCAAGTGATTTTGTTTCCCTTACACTAAGTGGCTCAAAACACTGCAGGATTCTTTCTTTTTTGAAGGTATTTGTACTCAGTTTATCGGGTTTAATCTGTTTTTGTCTCTCTCTTCAGTATCCCTAGCAGTTGCCACTTCTTACTCCCTTCAGCAGCCTCCCTCCCAACATTTAGTCTAGGAAATCAGCTGTGATGAGGGGCCTGGGGGCAGTCACAGAAGATGCAACCAAGGTGCAGAGAGGCTACATAATTTGCCCAAGAAGATCAGCTTCAACCTCCAACAGTGTGTGTCACTTCCCTCTGTTTAACTCTTATGCTAAGCAAGCTAACTTTTTGTAGATTGTGGTTATAAACAGATGAGGCATCAAAATACATACAAGGACACACATTAACTCTAAGATGTTCATTAACTCCACTATTTTGTTTCTATTTATTTTATTTCTATTAAAAAAATTTAAGAACCTCTGCACTCAATATAGCAAAATGTTACTGGGTTTTAAACACGGAATATAGATGTATTAAGTGTGTCATTACTCATACTTATTTGTATCTTCACAAGACAATATGATTTGAAAGTCTCTCTCCCCTCCCTCTACTCACTACTGGCTCTCACCTGAGTCCCAGACCACACATCTAACAGCCTTTCACTTTATCCACAGCTGAACTCATCAGTTTTCCCCCAGAACTCCCTCTGCAGCTTTCGCTCCTCAGAGCACAGCAGGACCATCATTTCCTCATTAATCCACCCAGGAACCTGGGCCTTACTCCATCCTACCTTCACAGACATCATTCATCCTTTCCTTTTTACCACTTAAATATGCCTTCAATCTGTTCGCTTTTACCCACTGACCATCCCACCGCTCAAGTGGAAACCACCAACACTGCCCACCTGGACTCACGAGTCTCCCAAGTGGCCCCACAGCCACTCACACCTACTTGAGACAAATGGTACTGTGTCACTCCTGCGCTTTTAGGACTATTTTCAAACCCACTCTTCTTAGAAGAAACTCCAAGTTCTTCACCTGGTGAAGGTCTTTGCCATGAAACTGTCAGCTCAGGGATGGCAGGACCCGCCCTCTCCCCTCGGCCCCGCCCCCTGGCAGAGTGTCAGCTTGGGAGGACCTGCTGAGCTACAACAGCCTGTATTATAACCCTGGTCTTGAGTTCTTAGCAAACTGCTTCACTTATCCATACAAATCCAAGGTAGATTAGAAAGATTTTAGATTTTGAGCTAGACTATTGATTTGGGGATTTTGCACTAGCAACCTGCAAGTACATGTTCTAATGATTCTGTCTTCTTAAAACCACACTGAGATTTAAGTAGTATTTGTGGAATGTCTTCGGAGTAAAAGGGACTGTACTTTTACAGACTTTATGTTTTATAACATGAACATCCCGGACAGGGTCACAAATGGAACTGACTCACTAGTGAAAGAAGACAGGTGAGAGGCATATAGCAACAGTTCACAAAGATGGTAAGAGTAAAGTTGTTTCTCCAACCCCCGAAAAAATTCCTCAAAGAACCAAAAACTGAATTTTGAAAGTAAAATACTATCATATAAAGAAATAAAATAAATAATCTTCTTCATCAGGGTTTCAAGATCTGACTCCAGAATTTTTAGCATGCCATACTGAATCCTAGCACAGAAAAATCAGATGGACTAGTGGTGAGTAATTTCCAGGAAAACTGCAGTAATTCCTCCACTTGTAAAAGGATATACACTCACCTGTTGAAGGTGAATGTAAACCGCATTCTGGAGAAATTTGGAAGCTTCTGGGCTCCGCTTCTGGATGGCAAGGACATGGACAGCTTTGAAGCATGCTTCTAACTGAGTCACCGGCATTGTTACACTGCAGAGGGAAAAGGAGGTCCTCAGTCAAGAGCAGAGATGTTCCTGTCGTGTATCGCAGGCCATGCCTCGGGGACTCAGTGCCCTGTAGCAGCCCGGCCCCATGCGAAGACACACAGTGTGGCCCACCCAAGCAGGAGGGGCACTGTGCTTGAGAAGGACCATCCCCGATGGGGGCAAGAGGGGCTGGTGGGGTTGTGTGAACCTATAAATGCTCACAGAAATACACCTTCATATATTCAAGTGATACAATTAACAGTAGCAGGCTATTTAACAAAATTTCAATTGTCAGTGGAAATTTTACCATTCCTTTCCGCTTGTGCCCTGCACTCTGAGACAGGCTTATGCTCTCTCACACCTGCAGCTCTGATGCAATAGTTGTGAAGTTATTTTACTTTGCTGCAGGTGTCTTCGCTCCCCGTGTCACTGTGACTGTTGTCTCTTAACACAGTCAGATGTCTTCCTGGATCTCTCCCTGAGTTCCTTGCTCCTGCTTCTCAGATCCTAAGATAAAGGACAAGTGAAGACACATGAACAGAAAAGGCACTGTGGACTTGAACAAAGTCCTCAGTGACCCCCTAGGTGAGTGCTGCCCACCCCTTACCTTCGATTCTCAAAGTTCTGCCCAGGGTGACATCCAGACAGGAGAGTGTTCTGGGCCAATTAAAAGCTGTGTGGCTTGGGCATGGGGACAGGTGCAGGAGCTGTTTCTGGGGCCGGGCCCCTCCCCGCCTCTGCTCCTCTCTCTTCCAAGGCCCCGCTGCCAAGACCCCAGGCTCCCTGATCTTCTGTCCTTCCCTTCGACTCTACTCCATGTCCTTTTCCTCTTCCTTTAGTCCCTAATTATCCCAGCTGGAGTGATTTTTCAATCACAGTATCTGAAAAAATTTTCTGCAGCTGAAAATGTGGTCTCCAGAGGTCAATGCCCATATGCTGGTTCCTGAAGAAAGCCCCTGTTTAGGGGGACCCTCACCAACACTCACGGGGCATCAGACATGTTGCAGGGTCGGCCACCCCCAACAAGAGTTTGCTGTGACCCCAATGCACACACAGCATCCCTGCTCACAAAAATGTAGTTGGCGCACTTATCCGTTATTATGAAGCAAAAATAAAAAAAATTGTTCATGATTCTTACTAAAACTATTTATGAGGTGGAAAAAAAATTGTAATAGAAAAGAACAAATTTGACTCCATGTTAGATGTATTCCTTTGGCTTTAAACCTGTGCCCTGTTTTCTAGGCTCAAACTTGCTAGCTCTTCACCTTTTGTAAAAGAAAGTTGCCTTTAGCTTGAAATATCCAGGAGAGCCTATTCTCCGGGCTCTGATCTTTAAGGATGTTAGCTCTTCTGCACTTATGTAGAGATGGCAAGTTGCAAAATAGAGAATAACCTTTGTTTTTTTTTTTGGAGATTTTACAGAGGCACCATGATTTGACCCATTGACAGCTGCAAGAACAAAGGATTCCAAGGACAAACAATTCATACAGCAAGAAGTTTGCAACAACCAACCACACCCCCACCCCTTTTTAGTATAAAAGGAGACTGAATTCTGATTGGGGAATAGGGTTCACCAGGATATCAATATGCCATCTTCTGGGTATGCCAGCTTTTCAAATAAAGTCACTATTCTTTGCTCCAACACCTCATTTCCCGATTTATTGGCCTGTCATGCAGCAAGGAGAACGAGTTTGGACTTGGTAACAAAATGACTGCATTGGAGGTAGTATGTCTCCACTGTTTCCTCATTTCCAATATGTCACAACCTATCAATTTTATATGCAGTTTAACAACACAACCAAAAAACCTATCATAGGGAATTGATTCCACAGAAATAAAATTATTTCTACTCCTTCAAAACTTTTTTCTTTTCTATTTTATTTTGGTTTGCTTATTGAAAAGAAAATAAAAAATCAAATCATTTTATTTCACGTATTTTTGTTATAGCTACTTATTTTAAATACTACAAAGAAATTTAAATTGCAATAAAAAATTGTTCACATATTAGTATAAAGATATATACACAATCAATGCAGATTAGGAAAGGAATGGATATTTACTAAAAGTCCACTGCACATCCAGTGTTTTACAAGCATATCCTGGAATATAAGCTCTATGATCCAGGGGTCTCCCACCCCCATTCTCACTGCCGAGTCCCTTAGTAATCAACTACCAAGGCACCAGCATAGAACCACGTGATCAGTATTTTAGGTATAAATGAGGGAATTAGCTCATTCAATTCTGAAACAAAAACCTTAAAATAAATACTGAACTTATTTACAGACAAAGAAAATTGCACACAAAAAAGTACAGTTTCTTCCCCAAGGTCACAAAGCTGATAACTGGTAAAGGCAAGATTTGAACTCGTCTCTCTGATTCTAAAAACTAAGGTGGAAATCCCATTCGACTGTGGAGGGTCCAGCAGCAAAGCCTATCACCCTATCTTTGTTCAGATCTAGCCTTAGCCTGAGACAGCACCCCATTCCTATGGATCTCGAGGCAAACGATAACATTAAGGATTTTATATCCAGTAGTTTCTTAGGTCTCATTTATATAAAGTGTCAGCAGGTCAGCAGAAAAACGCTGGGAAATATCAGTGGGTCCAGAGCTTTTTGCTGATTAGAAACTCAGTCTATCAGGACAGAGTGACCTTCCCATGAGAGGCCACGTGGACATAAACTAAAGGCAACTGAGCAATGAAAACTAGCAAGACCCTGGAACTCAAGCAGGAAGGATCCCTGCCACCCCCCACACAGTTGCCTCTTCACCCACGTGGACACGATGGCAGAAGACCAAGGTTCTTGTCTAAGTTACACTATCATGGAATCTCACCCATAAAAAGTTACGACTCTATGCTGTCTTAAGTCCTTTCCAACTCAAATATGATGACACCAATATCTCAGCAGAATATCTATGTCTCCAGTTCCTCTCTTCTATTAGGAGACTATTTCTATGGCCACAAAGCAGAAATCCAATTAAAAAACCATGCATGAAGCCAGGTGAAAGTCTGTATAAGAGACTTTGCTCTCACGCTCAGTGAATGAAAACTCAGAAAAAGTGGTCCTTCTCCCTCAGCAAATGGGATGTAGGCTGATTGTGTGTGTGTGTGTGCTCTCGCACGTGTGTATAAATCAAATACAATGAATTCTGGGATGTGTACAGATTTTTTTTATGTTACTGTCATTTCATGAGGATAAGCAAACCTTTAAAGTAATTTGAATCCAGTGTTCTGAGAGAATCTCAGGCTCTTTTGGTGGAGGAGGGGAAATGGGAAAGGAAAGGAGGAAAGAAGTAAATGAAGCAAAGGAGTAAATATACTGCTAGGGAAAGGCAAGACATTAATTTTGTTCCTACTTGCATCACACACAAATTAGGGACTGGTTTTCCCCATGTCTTGTCAAGCACTGAGTTGCAGAAGAAAGGCGACAGCCCATTTCTCACTGAGATTGTGACTGTACGTGGCATCTTATAGACACAAATCATTTACCCTGATCAAACACTCTAGCAGCAGGCCGTAATTTTCCTATTTTGAGAGACAAGAAAACAGGAGTTCAAAGAGGGTATATAACTTGACAAAAGTCAGAGGACCAGTAAACAAGAGAGGATGAATTCAAACTCAGATCTGAATGCAGATTCTGATCTTCCCACTCTCAGGACTGGAAAGCCATTAACACACAGGCTCCCCAGCTCCCCTGCAGTATTCCTGGCACCAAGCATTTCCCATGGCAGTGGTCTCCAGTTCTCACAGACACAGCACTCTGTGCAGCCAATGACCTTCATCGGACCTTGATCATCTACCTGCAACGCCCACCAGGCTTCACCATAAAGGTAGGAAAGCTGGCTTTCAAGTGCATACAAAGCCACCCCTGGTCTAACCTGGGCTCTTCTGCAGCTTCTCCAGCCTAAAGGCAGCCATAAAACTGCTCAGAGTTTGTACATGAGCCACACTACCTCTCTCCATCTCTCTCCCCACATATACTACTTAGCTATGACCATTTTGATGATCTTGGAAACAAATTTTTAAAAACACAAAAGAAAGGATCCTGGAACAAGTAATTAATACTTACAATTTTAAATGAAAAGTTACAAAGTGAGCATTTACAAACTGAATCTGCCTTCCTAGGTGTCAGTTTAAACAGTTAAAAAATATAATAGCAAAAAATTCTTATTTACAAAATTAACAAAAACATCAACAATAATCTGGAATAAACTCAAAATTAATGTCCATGTTCTACATGGAGAAAACTACAGGACTGTACTTAGGGGTAAAGTAAAAGGTGTGAATGTAGAGACATCAACATATTGCATGGAGGAAAGCAGTTTTGTAAAGATGCAAGTTCTCCTAAAGATAATTCAAAACTTACTAAAAAATCCCATGAAAACTCTTATCTGTTTTTTTTTTTAACTTGAACAAAGTATTTTAGAATTCTTCAGGAATAATAAAGTCATAATACTAGCCAAGAAAATTTGGGATGGAAGAAAAGAATCAAAAAAAAATCACACTGTCAGATATTAAATAAATGTTTACAATATGTAAGATATAGCGCTGGAGTAAGAAAGTTAAGATTGACAGAAATAAACCATGAGCTCAAAAAGAGACTCTAGTGTACATAAGTATTTTGTACAGGTGGGATTTGAAATCAAAGAGCAAAGTATGAATTCAATAATTGTCCTGGGACAATCAGAGAATCACCTGGAAAGAACAAATTCTATTCCTGTCATAATGACCACAAAAAAAATGACAGATAATGATATAAATATTAGAAACTACTAATAACAGCAAATACAACTCTTTGCTCATATTAATTCAACTTCTACTTACTATAACAAATAGTATAATCATCTCCATCTTAGAGATTTAAAAAACCTACAGAAGAGATTTTTACCATTATAAGAAAGTATTTCTAAGAATAATACCAAAGATAAAACCCAAAAGGAAGACATTTACTATCTTAAGAATATTTTGGGCCACAACAAAAATAAACCTACTGAACAAAATGAAAGGCAAGAAATGACAAGAAAAAGCTCTGTGATACATGTTGATGAAGACAAGGGGTTAATGTTCATAACATACAAAAAGCTGTCACAAAGCAACAAAAAGCTCCCTCACTTAAATGTGTGCAAAGGACAAAAGGGATCATTCACTTTTAAAAAGTCACATGGCTAATGAGTGGAAAATGGTCAATACCTCACTGGTCATCAACTGCAAACTAAAGCAATGAAAAAGCACTTTTGCTCATCATATTGGCAAATATTTTTAAAAGATATTCTAGCTAGTGTCCGTCTGTGAGAGAACAAACTGTGAGCGACCTTTTTGGAGGATGACATGTCAATGGATATGTAAACTCTAAAAAACATGCATACACACAGACTCAACTCCACTTCTAGGAATCGTTTCATTTAGAAAAAAAATCAGTTCTAAAAGATGTACTCCTCAGGGCATTTACACAGCACTGTTTACAATGGTGGGAAGAAAAGCTGAAGTGAAATCATATCCAGCGATAAAGAATTGGTTATATAAGTAATTCTACATCTTTTCATTCCTCACTGGAGAAGGAATTTCTAGAGTCACTTCAAAGGAGCCTGTGATGAATGTAAATGTCACATCCAGGGACTAAATTTCCAGAAGCCTTAACTAAAGGAATACTCATACAACATCACAGGAATGTTTGTACAAGAAAGATGCCAGTCAAACATCCTTTCTGACAGAGGAAAATGGAGAAAACCTAAGTGTCCACCATGAAGACAATGATGCGGTAAATCACGTTGAGCTGTGGGCTCTGAGGGGGCCAGCGTTTTGGCGTGGTCCAGTGCCTTGTCCACAGTACTCTTTCACCAAAGTTGTCCTTGCACAAGAGACCACACCTGACCATCAGGAGACCCCTCCACTCTATCTGAAAGGACTGGGTGAGTCTGGAGTGGGAGGACGTCTAGGAAGTACCCCTGAGTGAATAAAGCGAGCTGCAGAAAACATATAGTATGGCCTTATTTTCCAATAAAGCATATATACACACACATATACATAGATTTCTCATATACATGTATGTATGTATGTGTGTGTATATATATATATATATATATATATATATATATATATACGTCATAGGCATAAAGGTCATGAAATATATACAACACATTTTCAACAGCTTTTACTCTCAGGAAATAAGGGGAAGGGAGGTAGGGGCCTTTCGGTACCACCGCTATTCTCTTTTCAGTATTTCAGTTAAGTATACTTGGAATTTAAAAGTTTATTTAAGTCTGAAGCAAAATGGGCGATGCCTCCACAAGACAGAATGCTATACTGGTCATTAAAAATCATGCCAGGGGAGATAGAATATTGTAGAAAAACTTGTAATAAGCCGAATGGAAAATGGAGGTCTCCACACAGTAAACAGGCACAGAGTGTTCTCTGGTTTTTATGACAGAGGTGATACACACTGACGAAAAGAACAGAAAATAGATGTTAAAGTGTTAATTATTATCTTTGAGTAGTGGGACCAGGATAGCTTCTTTTGCCCCTTTTTTCAGACTTATTATATTAAATACACATTATTTTTCATCTGAAAAAAAGCATTTTTAGATGTCTAGTACCACACATTGGAGAAAGTACACGAGTATTTACAGAAACAAATAACTAGGAGACACAGCAGCAGCATCACACAATGTAGAACGGGCAATCCTGAATAACGCTGTGCAGTTACATAAAGACCCACAAAGTGAGAGCACCTGCTGTAACAGGGCTTGGCCCCCTTTTATTTATCAGTTGTGTCTTCAGGGCTGAGGCAGTTCTGAGCATGGCCAGTGTCAGTGCTGGTGTCTGGATAGATGCCACTGGAGGTGAGGGCACCTGCAAGCCTAGAGGAAGAACAGAAATCATCCTCTGCTTTTTCTGTCCTGCTTCTTTGTTACTTTAAAAGAGAGGCATAAATAAGATAAACTGCGTATCTTCCCTACTGAAATTTCAGTAATGAAACCGTTTTTAAAGTCTTCACAGCTTATAATGTGCCTATAACTGTCTTTTCAACAAAGCATCATATTTATTAAATGTTAATTAACTCAATTAATTAAATCCCTGTTGAAACCTTCTATTAAAGAACATGAAATGCACTACGTGAAAGCACCACGCCTGCACTGACTACCTTAGCTGTCTTGACGGCAGTGCATTCAGCCCACACCATCCCATGGCCCTGAGCTCCTGATGCTGGTAAGAGAGCACGCTGCCACCTCAGATGGAGAGAAAATGTGAAAGCATTTTCTGAAATCTACAGCACTGACAAAACATAACTGACAAATCCCAGGCTCCTTTGAGGCTGTCATTTTCTGTTTTGGGCCAACACCCGTCAATGAGTAGAACCACCCCATTCCCGAGCCATGGGACTCACGTGGGAAGCAGTATTAGAGAAACTTCCAGGTATAGAATGTAACCAACTATACGTAGAACTCTGACAAAAGAAAAGATGAAATACTCTGATTTTGGAAGACACTCAAAATATTCTCCTAAGCCTTAGTAGCTGGAAAGACTGGGCTTCTCCTAAGCCACTTATTTATTTCACAGCCAGTGAGCATCTCCCACAAACCCTGTTTCTCTGTGTCTTCTGGGAGCCCCAGGCACACACTTGCTGTCGATCTTATAAGTCACAGGGTGAGGCGTGTTTCTCACACCTGCAACCCTCACTCAGGCTCGCTTCCTAGTCTCACTGTCTGAACTTGAACCCATTTTCTCACCTGTTTATTTGGTATCGGTTCTTCTGTAAGCTGCCTGAAATGCTTCATAGAACAAGTCAGAAGAATGAGTGGGTAGATAAATGGACAGATGGACAGGTGAGAGATGGGCAGACAGACAGAGAGACTCCAAGAAAAGGGGAACAGAGAAAATTTCCTGTGCAAAACCCTCTTCTAGTCAGGGAAGAAAACCACCACGGAGAAGTGTGAAGAGGCAGGTAGCTTAGGGCTGTTTATGGATTCCATGGAAAGTCTCACAAAGAGATGAGATGGTGGAACTATAAATAATAAAAGAAAAAAAGCACGCATGCTTGAAAAATATATCTACAATATGTACTCTCTAAAGAATAGATTCAAATCAGCAGGGTGCAATAACACAATCCTTGGGTATTTACAGAAGTGAGAATCCCATCCCCAAACCAAAAGGCATCCCTTTGGAGCACTGAGAGTCTACACGGGGCGGTCATAAAGCCATCACCACAAAAGCTTTGCTATCCTTCACTTACGAGGTATGAGCAGCTGTGCTCAGGCTGCCCACGCATGTCATTTACACCCCACAGCACCTCTACAGGGGGGACGCCAAGCGAGCCCCGTCTCTGCAGGACAGAAAACAAGTCTGGGAGAGGCTAAGCCTGCCTACCAGTTCTTCATCTCACAGGATTGGTCACTCCAGAGCAGAACTCGAACTCAGATCCACGTTTGTAACCACGGTACTACCGTGCTTTGTGTGCATTTTGTGCGTATAATACATTTGTTTCTGGCATGAAAGGATATTTAATAAATGATCGTTTGTCATGTCTATCTCATTAGCTCACAATCAATCTTTATACTGTTGAATTGTACTCTTTTCTCCTGGAGAAAGGAATGGAAAGAATGGGGGTCAGAATGAGGTGGGGCTCCATTCTTTAACTGGTACTTCATGTCATCCAAGTCCCCAACCAGGGAGTAGGAGCAAATGTTCTCTTCATCTTTTAACAAGAGGGCTCCACTGATGGTGACTTACTCAACTCCAAAACCAAGGCTGGGGAAAGGGCACATGCAGCAACCAGAGCAGTATTACCTGTAGGAAGGTGAAAAGAGCTCACAGGAGGGCTCAGGGGATCAGCCTGATTTAATTTCAATCCATAAAAGAATCACACACTCTAAAAATACAAGCATGCAATGGATTTGCTCTTTCTTGACATCTAGCAAGTTTCCACAATCCACATGTAACATTATCGTGAACCAGTGAAAGGAAGTGTCTACAGACAAGAAAAATCAATACCACAGGTAGGCTGAAACCAAGGCTGGAGGAAAGGAAGAGAAAGGGCATAGTTAAGAATTGGGGAAAGGATGGTAAAAAAAAAAATCATCACAAGGACTCTCAAGCATCATCCAACAAACATATAATCATTCATTCAAGAGAGAGTTACTGAGGCCCTATTCTGTGCAAGATTGTACAGTGGGTGAAGCAAGAGTGCAGCAACCATGGTGGCAGCAAGTGGCGGGGCTCAAATATACTTCTGATCCCGGTACCTTGCACACTTGTCCTCAGTATAAAGGCAAAAAAAAAAAAAAAATAAAGTAAAATAATACTCTGTAAACTCAAACATTGTTGAAAAAAAAACTTAAAGAAGACCTAAATACCTGGACAGACAAACCACGCACATTCCTGGATAAGAAGACAGTGCTCTTGGAATGCCAGTGCTCCCCAGAGTGATCTGTATATTCAACGTGGTCTCGGTCACAATCCCAGCGGGCTCCTCTGCAGAAACTGACTAGCTGCTGCTACAATTCATATGGGAATTCGAGGGTCTCAGTAACCAAAACGTACTTGAAAAAGAAGAACAACGTGAGAGGACTTGTAATTCTCAATTTCAAACCTTACAACTGTATCTCCAGTTGAGATTAGAGGCCATTGTGAAGTTATTACTGTGTTTATCCTTATTTTCTAAATTCTCTACAATGAATATAACTGTTACAATAAGAAAAATAAAAAGTAAGGTATCTTTTAAACATGCACACTGATTCATTCATTGGGAAGAAATTATTTTAACTATAAAGAGGTAAACAAATATCTAGTGAAAAAGGACTACTTAAAAACAAGGGTGCATTTACATTTTTCATAAATTGAAAACTGTAAAGCACAAACACATCAAGTTTCTAGGGTGACCAATACAACATATTAATAGTTATTTTCAAAAATTCTAATTTAACAATGAAAACTCAAGAAAGGGAAAATTGTAATTGACAGCCAACTGCAAACACATGGAGAGCAAAGGCCTGGAAATCACAGTTCCTTTAACTCTGCTACTAACTCAATAGGAGAGGAAATTCCTCACTGAGAGGAGAGTGGAATCCCATGTATAAGACAGGATACACAGTACAAACTGCACTAGACACAGGGGTGATTTTCTTAGAAGAATTCTCAAGTTACAACATTGCTGAAAAACTATAAAAACACTGACAGACAGATGAAAACACACAGTTAAATATATATTATATAGAAACATATGAAGTCTGCTCCCATGTTGCATAGAAATACAAACATATTTGTTTATTTATGGGCACTGATTACTTTATTCCAGGTAGAATATTTCAACTAAAACAAACGATGAATTATATACTCCTCTTGTCAAATCTAGTTGATAAATTAGTCTGCTATGTAAACATAATGTGTCTAAGATAGATCTAAAATTAGTGAAAAAGATATTTGTTTGGTTTCTTGAACTCTTCTCAAAATTCCAAGCTTAGTTTTAAAATAGATCTGAGCAGAATTTCTATATTATCTTTTCCCTCATGAAATGAACAACACAGTCTGTTGTCAAAATTCTGTCCTTACAATGATTCACGAGCACCGTATCCTAACAAAACTGCTGGACAGCAAGTTAATATCCAGACATTTTGACCAAGCAATGAAACACAAGGAAGACAGTGATCCTATTCTAGAGGGCTTATAATCTGTGTCAACACCAGGGTTTTTATTTGATTGGTTTGATTGGTTAGCAAAATAAAATCAATCAAGTACTTTCTTCTTTGAGCATTCTGTAAGTCATGACTCTGTTTTTAGTGTCATGAGCAGGAAAGACTTAAGCATGACTCCATTAGGTCAACTAGCAACAATCATCACTGGAGAGTGAGTAATAAAGAAGTTAACTGATAGCAATGCTTCTGCCTACATGAGACCTAAAATAAACCTACACAGAGCTCTGTAAGGAAAATGAGGAGATAAGTTCCCCAACGAGAAAAAAACTAACAAGAAATCAAAAAAGGAAAGACTTTTTCATTAACGATTCCAGGCAGTAGTGGAGTATGGTGGTGAAGAGCACAGATGCTGGGGACAAACATGAGGGTCTGAACTCCCACAGCACTGGGTAGCTTTGACAGTGATAAGTCAGTGAAATTTTCTGCACCTCAGTCTCCTATCCACAGACTGGGGACAACAACAGCACCCGTCTCCTAGAACGGTCCTAAGAATTAAGTTATTTTATATATAAAAGCTTAAATAAAATACCTCAGATATTAAATATTACCCCAAAAGCACAAGGAAAAAAGAAAACAGAGATAAATTGGTGTTCATCAAAATTTAAAACTTTGCTTCAAAGACACCATCCAGAAAGTGAAAAAACAACACACAGGAGAAAATTTTTTCAAATCATTTATCTGATAAGGAATTTGTATCTAAAAAAAAAAAACCCTCCTACAACTCAACAATAAAAAGGCAAATCAATTAAAAAATGAATAAAGGATCTGAAAATATATTTTTCAAGGAAAATATACAAATGGCCAATAAGCACAATGAAACGGTGTTCAATATCATTAGCTGTAAGGGAAATCAAGTCAAAACCACTAGGACAAACCGCTTCACACTCACTACAATAGGTTATAATCAAAAAAATAGTAACAAGCACTAATGAGGACACAGAGGAAGCGGAGAAAGCAGCCCTTGCTGGTGAGGATGTAACATAGCATGGCCACTTTGGAAAACAGCCTAGCAGGTCCTCAGAGAGTTGAACATTTGGTTTCTGAATGACCCAGCAATTCTGCTTCCTGGGCACACATGTAAGAGAACTAAAAACAAATGTTCACATAAAATCTCCTACATGAATATTCACAGCGCCATTACTCATCACAGCCAAAAAGCAGAAAAAACACAAATGTCTATCACGTGATGAATGGGTAAACAGAGGGGCCCAGCCATGCAGTGGAATATTATTCAGCAATAGCAGAGCATAGAGTACTGACCCAGGCCACAACGTGGACAAATATTGAAAACGTTACTCAGTGTGAAAGAAGTCAGTCACAATAGACGGTTCCACTTACATGAAGTGATTTGATTTACATGAAATGCCCAGCAGAGGAAAATCCACAGAGAGAGAAGAGTGGCTCCCTGGGGGTGGGGGAGGATGGGGAGGATGGGGAAGTTGGGAAGGACTGCTTATGCATACGGGGTTTCCTGTTGGGGGGATGAAAATTTTCTTAGATTGACTGGGATGCACAATCCTGGGCATAGAGTAAAATCCGCTGTACATCTTAATGGGTGAATTGTATTAAAAGTGTTAAGAACAAAAGCACCTTGGGCCAGTACCTTCCCATAGTAAATGCAAATTACTAACATTTATTTCAGGAAGAAGAAACTGCCAACAGCATGAAAGCAGCAGATCAGCAAATGTGAGTTAACCGAAATTGGACAAGAGCATTTCACTTGAAACAGTTGCTGAGTGTACACGAAATATTCCGACATGACAAGGAAAATCAGTTATACATCACGAAGAAGAATTCTGCTTCAAATGCAGATCAAGGATTCGGCAAGCCCAGCTACTAGAAATGACCAGAGAAGAAACCTGGTTCTTAAAACAAGCACCAGAGCCAACAAGGAAATGGTGGTGAGGAAAGCAGGTGGCCGAAAATCTGGAACAGTTTGCTACAAATAATTTCTCCACTGAAAATTCAAAAATAAAATGAAAGTGATGTAATGCTATGTTGACCTCACGTGAATGGGCTTCCTCCAGTGCTCGACAGTTCTGTAACCCCGAGTGAGAGACTCAGGAGAATCAGCATGGCTCCTGGCAGTCCCCAAGGGACTGCCCACCAGCACGCTGACCACCATCACATCTGCCAGGGTTGAATTGCAGAGAAGAGACCAACTTCTGAAATGCACAGGAAATGTTGACAAGGGAAGAAAAGACTGTGGTCAGCCCTGGGACAGAGACCCTGTGAGCAGAGGCCAGAAGGCTGCAGGTGAACTGGAGTGACCCTGGGGCAGGAAGGGACCATGGGGGAGCAGATCTCAATTCTCTTATTTCTCTCCCACAGGTAGGAGAGATAAAGCCTGCATCCTTCTCACCTGGAACTGTGGGTTCTGGCTGACAGAAGTCTTACCGACACGGAATGAATTACTCAAGACTGTGGCAAAAGGAAAGGAAGCGAGAGGGATTAGGGAGCCAACTCCAGGAACCTCTCAAATGCTCCCATATTTATTGTGTATAATCAAAGGAAAAAGTCATTAACAGTGTGTGATAGTAAACAGGAACTTGGGGAAAGACAGGATAAGACAGAGATTGTAGAATCCACAAAGAGTATAAAGGCTTAGTTTACCTTTAGGGAAGTCATGGGGAGAGAGGAACAAAATACATTCTTTAGATATGTTCATTACAAAGCAGACCACCAGACTAGCCAAGTCCTTGTTTTGGGGATAATAGAATATCTAACAGCATGCACACCCAGCGTTTATAGCTGAGGGCCTGGGTCATTGCTGTGCAATGAGCAGAGTGCTATCTAAAACCTCAACTATGCAAGCAAGGCATTGTCTCTGCTTTTTATGGCAAGGAGACAGGAGTAAGGATGCATAGGGGCTTGCTTGAAAGCAGTTACTAAGCACATTTTTTCTTCTTAAAGTTGACAGGCGTCTGGGGTCTGTTACAATTTGTTAACCCAATCATGGGCTCCCACATGGAACCATTATGGAGGACACCCTAGGATGACAAATCCTGGCTCTGGGTCTTTTCCTGCCAGCTTCGGCCACTCCAGCAGGGTCAAGACACATCCCTGAATTACGATCACACAGAACCACCCACACTCTTAACTCCTGGCGCTTGAAACTTAATTCTAGCTCTACCCAACAACGTAGAAAAGTTTCAGAAATAAAAGTTATTATATTCTGTTTATATCTCATAATAGGACTGATTTTTCTGATTGCTCTAAGCTGCTTCTACTTGGTAAAGCATCTAATTCTGCAGGTGAATTCAGTACATTCCATTGTGCATAACTAGACAGTTTGGGCTGTCTGACTTCTATTGGTCAAATACAAATACACCTAAATGATTTCATTGTTCATCAATTTCAGCCAGGAAGAGAGGGAGTGTCACTCTTTTCCTCAGCCCACCCTCAACTCTTTTCTCATCAGCAACTCAGGCCTCCTGAAAACAAAACAAAACATTTGTTTCCCTTCATCTACACTTTCCACAAACGCAACAGGAAACATCAGCGTAGAGAATGAATTCAACACAAAAGTTAAAACAAAAATCTACAAACCTGAAGCAACTCCATCTCTGAATCATGATACACAATGACATGAAAGTAAGGGTGTCAGGTACAAAGCATGCGTGAGCCTGACCACTTCATTTCTATTCTTCAAAGGAAGGAAGGTTTTCATATTTTTTATTATCATTCTTTGTCACTGTTTCTGATTAAGCCAAAAAATAGTTTATGAAATAATTAAGCACTGCAGTAACAGATTTTCGCTGTATCAATTACAGAAGGCATTCAGAGGGGGTAGGAAAACCCACCTATGTAAAAAATGCAAAATTTCCTCCCCTGTTAAGTACACGTATACAAAATGCAACAGAGAATTCAAATTCTTGTGGAGAGGAGCAAAAGCCACAGAATCAAAGTAAAGTCATTACTATGAGTCAATTCAAAATTCACTGGACAAACAAGCTCAATGAATTCAAAGAATTTTAAAGGCACACTGCAAACCATTAACTTAATGATCTGCAGGCTAGAGGAAGAATTTCTCTCTTTAACAGACAACAGAAATCAATAGGGTGCCCCACCAAACGAGGACCAAAGAACAATCAAGTATTTAACAGTTCTGATAAATCAGCATGTTCTAAAGATCAAAATCCAGAAATTTTAAACATTCATTCACACCATAATGAAACAAGCACTTAAAAAAAAAAAAAAAAAAAAAAAAAAAAAAAAACCAAAGAAACTAAGCACATTGATCATGTACCTGGATCAATGAGAACTTCTTGTACAGCTGGAAAAAAGAACAGTCTACAGCCTTTTACTTGAAAAATAAAACTACTTTTATATATAACTGCTAAAACACATTTCATCATTCCTGTTGCCTTGAAAAATGTGAGACACTCGTATCTGGTCAGAAAAGCAATTCTGAGTAATAGTATGTTACAATTCTAGTATGTTACAATTCAGTGCCAGTTTGCTTTAGAAGAAAAAAGAAAAGCTACTGTTTCTCATCCTACACAAAGTGTAAAGAACCTCCCTTCCTCTATCTCCTCCCATTTTCTAAGCTCATTCTCCCCAACCCTTCTGAAACAAGTATGAGAACCTCTTATTCACACCAATATGCCAAATCACAAAAGAGTATCAATTTATTTGTGTAAGTATATGCCTACACCTTGAACTGGAAGAGAAAGGTATCAGAAGGCTATATGGAACTTATCTCTACCTTCCTGAAATCACCACACACACATTCACAGAGACACAGACATATACACAGTGAATTATTGGGCACTTCACAAGCTCAGGACTTCCAACTTCTAGAAGATAACTTTGTAGTTAGTTTAAAATACAAAACTGTCAGCTTTTGAAAGCCTTGATTATCTGCTAAATCATCCAAATATCAACGAGACCCAATTAGCCTTCTCTGTAGAATGTAATTTCCCATGATGGCAAAGCAGACCCTAAGAAGTAGTGGATCCAAGACTCGTGTTTCTCACTACCTATGATCATTTTTAAACACATAAACAGATTCAGAAAGGTATGTCCCAACAACATTTATTCTTATTGAAATAGCATATGTATTCAATTGTCTATACAGAAAATAGGTCCCATGATGGTGTTTAAGAGCTATTTTGTGTAATGAAATATTTATTTTTAAGTGCAGACAAGGAGGGTGGGTATTACTCAGTTGTAGAGCGCTTGGTTATCATGCACAAGGTCCTGGCTTCAATCCCCAGCACCTTCATAAAAATAAATAAAAATAAGTGCTTATTTAAAAATAAGAATAATGTTATAAAAAAAAATAAATGCAGACTAAAAACCACTGCCGTCTAGGAGCCACAATTATAATAAAACAACAAGTGTTTCTATCAAATATTGACTATATGCCAATCACAGAGACAACCACAAATCACTCCTGACAACCATCACTTGTGATTCTAAGACACTCTACTAAGTAGACATGGATGAGAAACTGCGGATGAGGAGACGGAGCTGGGAGGAGCCGGGGACGCTGACCATCAAGGTCCCCATGACACCACGTAAGCCCAGGATGAGCGCTGACAGAGCTGCAATGAGGGGACACCCAGCTGCATGGAACCCTGGGGGACTAGGGAGTCCCAGAAAACACTCAAAACTGTTCAGTGAAGAACCAGCTCAAATATATTACATTGTGCCACATCCTTTAAACAGGGAACATGACTGAGACATTTTTGATGTCTCCGTGTCCTTTCTGCCATCATCAATTATTGGCCCTCTCAGCACGCCCAGTCATGAACTGGAACCCTTATGAAGTGCACTCAGATGGCAGAGCTTTTAAAGCTGTTTTATGAAGTTTGTAAGACTCTGTCTATGCCTCACACAGTCATCCATCACTTCTCACCAGTGTGGATGTACCATTTGAAATCACACCTTTCTGCTTTTTAAAATCCCTTCATCTAATCCAGCCTTTTCAACAGGAAAGGAGCAGCTCAATCAGAAACAGTGGACAGCTAGCTTTTCACCAAACGGACTCGAACAGCCCATCGGACTAACTGGAAGCCCTTTTATTCTATTAAACCCACTTCCAGGTACCTCATCATTTTCTGATTGCTGGACTTGGTCTCTGACTGGCCTACTCAGAGAGATCCCAGCCTCACATCCGGGGGTGGGAGAGGACCCTGTTGTTGGGGGAAATCAGTGAGGAAGGCGGAAATCCTCCAGCTAGGTCTGCATGGGTAGAAGTGCCACAACGTGCTCAGAACTTATACTGTCAGCACCCCTGGGCTCCCATGGACTGGTTTCACAGTAACCAAACTCATGAGACACTGATGCAAGAAAACCAGAAACTTAAATTATTAATGTAACAAGAGATGTGAAACTACAAACCAGACTGAAATATTAGAGTTCAACCATGAGTACAATTTCTCCTCAATGGCCCTATCATGGGTAGGCAGTCACATGGCAAGCGTGGACAGAAGCAGAGCAGGAAGGGTTTCTAGATTAACTCAATGGACTAAATTTCTGTTATACGAACAGATCTGCTGCCCAGAAGACAATTAACTTCAATCACTGTGCACTCTCCGTGGACAGTGTCTGAGACACGACTGTGAGCACCTGTGTAACTCTCGTTTCCCTGACCTTTCTGGGCTAACTGATGCACAGAGGTACAGAGATCCAGGGATGCAGATACCTCTAAACACCCAAAGCCTGTAAACCAGACAGCCAGGGTTTAAATACCAGCTCTGCCACTTACTAGTTCTGTGACCTTGGCCAACTTACTTACCCTCAGTGTGCCTCAATTTCCACATTGTAAACCTGGGATAACAATCAAACCTTCCTTACTCACTTGTTGTGAACATTGAAGGATTCATTTCTGTAAAACGCTCAGAACAGAATGTAGCACATTTTTGGTGCTCAACAAATGTCAATTTAATATGAAAGTGATTTACAAATCTCCCTTCTAATCATCTTCTCTGTTTCAAGGCTAGTCTGAGTGCCAAAGGATATCCTTATTTCCCCTCTTATAAACTCTTGTGGAGCACCCTTCTCTTCCATCCCACCACCTGTTTAAACTGAGGGAGAGGATGCCTCCTCCCCACTCCTCTGGTCCATGGAGAGCGATTCTCCCTTCACTCCCCTGACCCCTGGCCCACGTCTAGCCCTCCTCACACTGAGAGTTTGAGGTGTGAGTCCGGAGAGACAAGCAGGGCGTATGAAACCTTTTCTTTCCCTCCAGTGTTGGCCACCCTTGGGAAGCACCCGGGATGCTCAGCTCCATGGCAGGACAGCCCTGTGCATTTTGGGGCAGATCCTCTCAAGGGAAGGCTCGCTGTGGCCCAGAGCTAACTGGGACTGCATGAGTCTCTTATTCTGGGACACAGTATCATGACACCTACTCTCCCACAGCCCTGAATTTCATGGAGAACGTGGCTTCATCAGTAATAAAGGAGACATTTATCTCCTACCTGTTCTTCTGTGCCATCTCTCAGTTGGCTGCTGGAGAAAACATATGTATAATATTGGGTCCACTTAAGCCCCAACATATATGAAGTAACAAAAAATTCTGTGATTTAACATTGGTTCAGTGCTACTGTGTAACGGTCCTGACTCTGCTGATGCTAAATTATGTTTATAGGAACCATGGAACCTCCTCAAATATCTTTCATCATAAAACAAGCTTTTTTTTATTCTCCTGTTTCTTAGCAATTGCCAAAGACTATAAAATGATGGCTTCACACAAAACAGGAGCTAAAGTTTATGAGCCCTCTTGACATACCCACTGTGGTAAACACTTTACATAATTTCTAATTCTCACAATTCTACAAAGCAGATAAGAGCATCCCCATCTCACAGACGAGGGAAAAATTCAGAACAAACTGACTCAGGCTTACGTGGCTCAGTGGCAGCACGTGCACGCAAACCCAAATCAAAAAACTACACCCCTTCCTATATGTACCAAATCACCTCCCAGCAATTGACACTCAGCGGCTTGGTCAATACTCAGGGAAATCAGTGCACTTTTCATCTTTAAGGTGCTCCAGAGGCCGCTTCTAGCTGTTTTATAAAATCCCGGCTCACTGGTTTCTAATACTGGAAGAAAAGTCCGATTTTGCCATTGTTTGCACAGCAAATCTGAAATGTTCACAGCGAGATGACAGAATAAAACTAAGATACAAGCAGAATAATTTTTCCAGGTAGACAGACATAATGGACATTGTGCTATCCTGAAGCATTAAGCAAAGGAATCAAAACAAAATAACGTTGTTTAAGCCTTCTTTTATAAACAGGAATATTAAGACTGTAAGAAGGTGCAATAGCGCCATCTATGGCTAAAAAGACCTTCCAGATTGCCGGGAAAGATGCAACACAAAAATTGCCTGTTGGATCAGAAACAAGAATCAGATAACTAAAAGCTTATGTAGCACATACAGCACTTCGCTTTGGGGAAGGGAGGTGTATTCAGTATTTAATCTGATATTGCTAATACTCCTGAATATAAACAAAAGACACAGGCTCATGGAAACTCATCTTAGAAGAGAAAAGAATACAGTCCAGCCACTTCATTTTACAGGAGGGAAGACTGAGATCTGGAATCTGTCCTCCTGGCAATCAGCAGCAAAGCTCTCCTAGGCTTCATGTCTTGCACTGTAGCAAAACCCAAAAGATCTGTACTAGGCATATATTCATAAAAGTCACATCTGTATTTTTCCAACAGTAGGTAATCTAAGTATCTTGCAAAATACTTCTCAAAGAGCCAGGAAATCATACAAGTGTATTGAAATACAAAAACATTTATTTATATATTAAAACAGCATGAACTTTACTCTATTAAAAAAGTGTCATGTCAAATCAATGTTTTGATATTTTAAAACCTATTAAGAGTGCAGTAAAATAAATCAAAATTTTCTTTAATCACAAAAGAGAGAAGCTTATTCCCTGAAAATGATCAATGTGGATTTTTCTAAACTTAATGCTTCTGGTCAGATTCCTACGAATTTAAATGTCTGAGTGAATGGTTACATAGCAACATGAATTCTGACTTGTAACAATACACATTCTGTGTAAATAATCTTCAAGATCGTCTGCTTAAGGCAATTTAACTAGTGCCTGTCTTACTAGAATGTTACAGATTTCATTAAAACTTCATACTGCACACACACACACACAAAACCCTGAATCCTTGTTACTTTAATCCATATTCATATATATCCATATTGAATATGCATCAGAAACAAGCCACCCTCTTTAGTATTCACAGTTGAACCTTCTAAACTATCTGTCATTATGACAGCACATTTTTACTAGGCAGCTTTTGGGTGCTTTGTATACAAGGCGTCTACCTGTCACAGTCAGACACGGTAAACGGCATCACTCAAATTTCACAAATGAGGAAATGTACCTAAGCCATGAAAACAACTTACATATTCATCATCAGGAAAGAAAAGAGTAAAGATTTTACTTTCAATATTCACTGACAAACTTTTCCTCCACACTAAGACTACATAAAACCAATTCAGTCTTTGTAAATTTTTCTGTCAATAAACACCACTAGAAAAAAACAAGCAACATCATTAGCAATGGTTGGACTTTCAAAGCACACTCCTATTTTGCACTATAATCATTTTTAATGTTTTGTTTTTAGTGCTTAAAGAACACTAAAATAAAGAAAATAAAAACTTTTTAAGTCATTACCCGAGAATGCAACATTTGTGAAAATGTACAATTTTAATTTATGCCGCTCTGTCTCACATTCTCACTGGTGTCTCTCCTTTGAAAGCCCCATCAGGCTGAGATCGCTAAAATCGGTCATTTATGGACTCACAGGAGTTCGGGAAACCACTCAACGTAAGGCTGATCAGAGGAGTAATTGAGAATGCATCCCGTGCAGCCTGGGTTCCAGCCCTGAGCCTGCCACCGCCAGCTGCGTGAGATTAGGGACAAGCTGCCCCACCTCTCAGTCCCTCAGCTGCAAAAAAGGAGACACTGATACCTACCCTCAAACACCTGCTATGAAGTAAAACATGAGGAAAGCATTTTAGCCTTAGGTAGGTGTCCACTCAGAGCAAGCTTGGTCATTATGAAGATGAGGATTAATTTTAATAAGTTAAGCTTGACCAAAAATTAGAAATCACTCTAAAGGAGAAACATTTCAAGTCAATGAGCATTTCCTTTCAGATGGATGGCAGAATGTTCTTTTGATTTTTTTAATAAATCAAATTTTGTCCACTAATTATACATTTGCAGGTTCATGGACAAGTCTCCAGAAAAAGAATTAGAGGCCTCTAACCTCTGAATACTAAGAAAGTTAAGTTTAAAAAAAAATCAGGGGGGAGATTATACCTCATTTTGGAGAGTATGTGCTTAGCATGCATGAGGCCCTCATTTCAGTCCCCAGTAACTCCATTTAAAACTTTTTTTTTTAAGAAATGGAGTATTAAACCAAAAAGATGGAGTACTACAAAATTTTTTTAGACACTCAACTCAGAATTAAGATGGGGAAAAAATATCCATTTCTCAGAGGAAATCTTGAGAACTATGTAAACTGGATCTGAGATGTCTAGTCTTTTAACACTATTCATGAATTCATATTACCAAGCCTTAAAACTACCTGATAACCCACAGTGGTGATACTGATCATAACAGCTGCCAACACGGTTCGAGCTCTGGCTAGGACTGCTCTGTTCTGACATCTCTGCCCCTGAGGCCTCACCAGGCTGAGAGCACTAAATTTTGTCATTCATGAGCATCTCGTGTTAAGTCCTCCCTCTGTGCTTCTCACTCTCCCCTCACCAGCCTCTCTGAGGGAAGCACTGTTATCATCTTCCCCACCCGCAGACAAGGACACTGAGGCACAGAGACTAAACCTGCTCAAGGTCACATCGGCATTAAAGGACGTCTGTATTTCTGCTGTTTTGCTATTGACAAAGGAATCTGAGATATCAATTCAAGGGAGACTGTTAAATAATCAAGTCGGTCAGGTCTTCACCTCAAAGAGCAGATACTATAAATTCCTTATGCAGGATGAGGCTGCCGCCACAAACTGACTCAGTTTGAAATTAATATCCAACATGAAGCAGCGGATACACATAAATATCCATGATTGTCAACTCCGCTCACGGGTCTGGGCCCTTCACTGCCTGAATGGGAGTGAAATCCCCACCCCTGTCAGGGAGGGAAGCGTGGCTATTCCGGGTCTCACCCAGGCTTTACGGGCTGTTTCCCCCAACAGACTGTCCTCAATGATTAAAAAGCTCTCAAGATTTTTACACCATGCAAAACTAAAAGACATTTCTGCAGATGGAGCACTTTCTCAGGCTTAAACCTTTTTTGCCTACACTCAGCAAGGGGGAAAAAAGAAACATGACTCGGCAAAGTCTCTGAGCCTCACCACTCACAGGAGTAGAATGGCCTCAGCACAAGATGACTCTTCACATTGCTGGATGAGAACAAAATCAAGCCGCCCCCAACCACAGGCACTCCCAGAGACAGAGCTCAGCAGTCTTCTGCACACTCACGATTGTGCAGCCCTCACCACCATCTATTTCCAGAACACTTCATCGCCCCCAAAAGAACACCCCTGTCACTAGCAGTCATTCCCCAACCCCCCTCCACCTAGCCTCCTGCTACCATCACCTGCTCTTTGCCTCTGCGTGTGCCTATTCTGGGCATTTCAGATCACTGAAATCAACAATATGTGGTCATTTGTGTCTGGTTCCTTTCACTTAACGTGCTGTTATCAAGGCTTGTCCATGTTGAAGTGGTATCAGCATCTCTCTTTTTTTTTTTCTTGAAAATGTTAATGTTTATTAGAAGGTGGTAAATACTATCAAAAAGAGTAGAGAGGAGTATAAGAGGTGGGGTTTCAAAGGGAAAAGGGCGGGTTGAGCAGTCAGGGTGGACTTCCCAGAGCAGGTGAACTTTTTCATATTCCCCTTTATTTATTTTTCTTTTTTATTCATCCTTACATCTGAATAATGTTCCACTACATGGAGATACTACATTCTGTTCATCTATTCAGCAGCTATATATGGACAAGGTCCAGAAGAATGAGTGTAAGAGGTGACTAGCAGGGATGGCATTTAAGCAAAGGGCAAGATGTGCTTTCAAAAAAAAAGCCAACAAACAGATGCACAAGGAAATTCAGTGCGTTTCTGAGAAAGTGCATGCTTGCTTCTGCATGACTGCCATGCAGGGCTGTGGGGGAGAGTGACAGGAGACACAATGAAGGAGTCACCTGAGAATATTCCCCACTGCAAGCAGCTCAGCAAATACTCCTCCCTCATCCTGTATTTTAGAGCCATTTTTGCTAGGTTTTCTCTTATTTCAAGTAAGAGTACTTTAGTTACACATCTGATCATCTGCATCAGATCACCTTACCTCCAAGCCACAGAAAGTCATTCACTGACTGGAGCAGCTCCAAGACATAACGGTGATGGACCAGGGAGTCCTGCAGCATCCCGGCCTGCAGGCACAAACCCCCACATGTGCCCTGGTGATGTCCGGAAAGTAAAATGCATGGAAATATCTCACTGCTGATGCACGATATCTGCCCCCAAATTGCCCCCAAATCATGCTGGCAAAGCACTACTCAACACTCTCACTACAAAAACCAACAAATAAATAAATAAACAAACAAACAAACAAATAAATAAATAAATAAATAAATAAGTAAATAAATAAATAAAAAGAGAGAGAGAGGGAAATAAAAGAAAAGTAAACAAAAGAAAAGAAAAATGCTAAGAAGGCAAATTTAGGCTCTTCCTTTGAAAACCAGCAACCGTCACTGCCAGTACCTCAGATGGAATGGTCCTGACTTCAAAAACCACTGCGCAGTTACTTTTCAAACGTGATAGACATATATGTATTTCACGTAGATGATATTAGAGTAGGATTTTTCTTTTCAAAATTTCCAGTTGCAACATTAGCACAAGAAAGTTTGTTTCAGCTTTAAAAAAAATCAATTATCTTCCACTTTCTTAATTTTGAACCTATTATTATTTTATACAGGGGGCTATGCTGCAGATTATAAACCAACTGTTTGGCTTCTGCAAACAAGAACTTTGACTTCACTATTTCAGAGCAAGCTTTAATGATGCTTTGAGAAGGGGGCCTGGGGCGCTCACTAACAGCTCTTTAAATACTGACAAGGATGTGCTATTAACTAATGCAAAGGCTCTAACTCTACATTAACTCAGAAACCAAAGAAACTACACCAAAGCCTTACTTTATCATTTTTAAATATTCCTATTCTTTTGAATATTAAAGTTCTTAAAATATAAGATTTTTTTTTGAGAAAGACAGCAGCTGTATTAAATTTCCTCTCACCAAGGAAGCAATCTTTATCAAGAATAAATACCCCTATGGAAATCCAAAAGATGGGACGTTTCTAGCTAAGTGAACATGCAGATCTCAACACAAGCCTAAATCCTATCAGATCTCACTCGAACAAGCTCAACAAAGTCCTGGGCTACCCTGGAACTTAGCTCTTCTGTTCCATATGTTGACTGAGCTAAGATCATCACGCAAGGCAGGGAAGGATAGAAGAGGAAATTCCACCTGGCTGCCTCCATCTGTTTTCTTCCAGCCACAAGGTGCCGCTAGATCGACCATGCTAACAAGCCCTCCCCATAAGGAAATCTGGCATTCACACTGCCCCTGCCATCCCCAAGCAGCCCCTAAGCCCCTCTCCCACTGGTCACCTCCCAGCCTGTGAATGGTCTTCTAATGACCCCCCCAGTTGGTGGCACCCTCCCTCTCTTCCCCGCTACACACACCCACGCTCACGTGCGCGCACACACACACACACACACACAGAGCCAGGGCAGCCTTCCCAAAGCACAAATTTGATTACATCACCCCCCCTCTTCAAACCCTTCAGAGACTCCCTGGTAGAGTTCTAGCCTCACCCCCGACCCTGCTCACCCAACCTCACCTCAGTACCCAGGTCCCCAGTGACCTCAGGGGCCCCCTGACCTGCTGTTACTTCCCACTTGCCTCCAGGCTCATTTTGACTGTTTGTCAAGGAAGCATTCCTTCCCTCAAAGTCCGCACTTTGGGTTAGGTGCCCCTGCTGTGTTTCTAGAACATTCTACACTAAGTCAACTTCTGACACTGCTAAGCTCTCAAGAAACAAGTACATTTTGCTTACTACTGTGGGTCCAACCCCTCTCCCCTAGACACTCAGAATTGCGTGTGTTATGAATAAATGAATGAAGGGTTGAGCCTCAAAAGGACAGGCAGAGCTGCTCTCGCCCATCCCGACCCCTTCTTTCTGTAGAACATCAGAAGCAAAACCAGGAGTACCTCTCCTGAGGGTCACTTCCTGCTGACACCCTTCACTGCCTCCTCTGTGTCAGTTATAGTAGAAACCAAACTCCTCCAAAGCCCTCCACCACTAGGCCCTCTCCAGTGTCCTCCCCAGCAGGCGCACCCTCCACCCTGGACCACACAAGTCACTCTCCCCTAGTCCCCACCCCACAAGCCTCCAGGCCTCTACCCGGGCTGCTCCTGCCACCTGAGTCACCCTCTTGATTCCTTCTCCTGGATGATTCTTTCTCTGTCCTCAGAATTGAATGTAGAGCCCATTTATTCCAGGAAATCTTCTCTGAAAATGTCCTTTAGCTCTTGGCTGGACTCCCTCTACAGCAGCACTGCTTGGTGACCAACTGGTGTTTGTCCACCTGCTCGTTTGAGACCATGAACTCTTGGAGGCCACATGGGAAAAAGGAGTGAGATGACAAGAGGGGTGGGAATAGCATAAAGCAAAATCACAGCCCAAGTCCCAAATTCAAGGATTCTGTTTCAGAAAAAAAGAATAAAATGTTTCATACGTGTGTCATTTGGCTATGATTTTTGTGGCTCATGGAAAGCAAGAGCTTGGTGTTCTAGTCTAAATCCAAGTTACATGCAAAGAAATGTATATATTCATATCCAAATGAAACCAGAGCTGCTCAACAACAGTTTGCAGTTAGAATTGAAAGGAAATTTGATAAAGGCAATCTCTCTCTCTGTCTCTTTTTTTTTTTTTTTAAATCATATAGTTGTAGAAGTATTTGTATAACTAAGTGATGGCTACAGCCTATGATTCTGCACTGGAGTGTTTGGGGCTGAGGAAGCCCAGATTACAGGCACTGTGTAAATGCAATCACACCAACACACTGACAGGCGCCCTATTGGCTGAGCTGAAGTTCCAAAGCAGACAAACTTACGTTGGAAGACAGCTCTCAGTAGAAAGTAAGAAATGCAATGTTCTGTACTCAATTTCATACGTTATATGGGCCATTAAGCGATACTGCATCTTGTCTAATGAAACCCAAAAATAAATTGTCAACGTCGATTTTCTCCACCTGACCGTTCTATGCTAACTTTGGATATCAAACCCTCACTCCATATGGAAAGCTCAGGCCTACGCTGCAGCACAGTTACATCACGCGGAAGAAAGCTGATCAAGGGAGAACTGGAGAGTTTCCCTTCAGAAGCTGCTAAGTCTGGTTTTGCACCTGTACGTCATTTATAACCACGTCATCGTCAAAGGAGTAAGACTTTACATCTGTGGAGCGTAAAGCACTGCGGTGCTTCCGAACCATCAAAGAACACTGAGCTTTGTGAAACAGTCCTGAGGCACTTAAATCGTACTTTTTCTGAAAGTCTCCAAAACTGACCCACTTCACCATTCCAGGTACAACAGGGAGGTACAGGAATCAGTAGAGAGAACATGCCCTTGAAGTCTGACAAGGCCCTGCTTGAATCCTGCTACAGCATTTACTAGCTGCTAAATGGACCAATTTCTTAACCCCTCTGAGAAAGCTTCCCAATCTGCAAAAGGGGGCTGCCACCGCCCACCTGGGAGGCATGGGTGTGAATGCAACACGCAAGTAGGGTGGCCGACTGGTACCTGACACGGGGCCTGGCTAGTTTCCCTCCGCTGCTCTTTTCCCCCTTTAAACTTGCACTGTTCCCCCTGGTAAGGGTCAAGCCCCTGGAACAGACTGCCCGATTCTTCTGTGTGTCCCCGGATACATGCCTTACCATTAGGAGGCCAGAAAAAGAACTATATCCTCCCCAGTCACTATCAATGTTCTTAAGAGTCTGGGTTTCTTTTAATTCTATTTTGCAGGGAGACTATTCCAGAACTGTCCAAGCACCATTCTCCAGGTTGGCTCCCCTCCCAGCGCCCATCCCTTCTCACCTCAAACCTGTCTGATTGCCTTTTGTTCGTGGGAAAGAGAGTCCTCTAGGGTGGGGACTCCCTAGGCCTCCCTCTCTTCCTCACAGGTGTATGTGACTACTTTCTCCCCACTCCCCACTCCCACTCCAGCTTCTGAGGAATTTCCCCTCCCTGACCCTGCAGCCTCTGCATCATCCCAAGACCCGCACATGTGTACAAAAACCTCCCTTCAGATTTCTTCCTGGGTGGCACTGCCCAACCCCCAGACCCTTAAGGATAAATGCCATTGCTCTGAAAATCCCAAACGCCGCTGACTGACACACAAAAGCTGCATGGTCTGGGCTTTCCTCCAACCCAGGCACAGCCCTGCCCCCACTCAGCCTCAGTCTGCACCTCTCGAGATGAGCTAATCCACCTGCTTGGCTGTGAACACCAGCTAAGAATGACGACTCCCAATGTGTATCTCTAGTCCGCTCCTTCACCTAAGCCCCAGTCTCATAGCCCCAAGTGCCTCTTTGAAGTCCTAACTTGGATGACAAATGGCATCTAAAAAATGCCTCATGTCCACCATTTACTCTAGACTTCGATTCCTGGCAATTACCCCCCAGGCTCCCCATTTTAGTTACAGCCCCAGGACCCACCTAGGTGTTTGAGTTCACATTCAATTTCCCCTGTTCCCTCCCCCCGGTCCTGCCCTGGAATCAGTCTTGTCATTTCTGTCTCTAAGCCAGTCTCAAGTCTGGTTCTGCAGGGACCACGGACGGAACCCAACAAGCTCACAGCAAGGTGCAGTTAGTCACAGTCCTCCGAAGGGAGCTCCCTGGAGGGGGAGGCATCTCCTGCCGCTGGTCACCTCAGAAGGCACTGGATTCTCACAAAGGAGGATCAGGAGAAGGGACTCAAGGTTCTCCCGTGGTCTGAACTTTGAAGGGCCCGAGGTCTGGGGGAGCTCCTAGTTAGCTGACACACCTGCCAGTGAGCAGATGAGGATGGGGGAACCCACACAAGGCTGTTCTCACTCTGACCCCTGGGCTCTCGGGAGCCACGGGAAAGGCCTGTGTCCAGGGCACAGCCCAGCCATCACAGATCCCAGCCTGCATTTGCCAACCCAGATAGCCTTGACTCCTACTTGCGACACTTACTTCTGTTCTGTTCCCCTCCCCAGAATGTGATGGACTCTTTCAGAAAGTCTGGCTTGTCTCAAGAGAGACCAAGTCAGTGAAGGATGAAGTGTCCACATTTGGACCAGAGCATGAAAGGAGAAACAGGTCTCATGGCCAGCATGACGGTGGTGGAAACCCTTCCCCTGGGTGAGATGAACCAGGGTGTTTGTGAGAATGCAAGGTCCCTTCACGGTTGACTGGAGTATTGGAGTCTCACTACAGCAAGCTAACGACACGGCCGACACTGGTGGACGTCAGCTGCACAGACACAGAGTCAGCTATTTACTGCCAACATGGGTTAAAAGTAAAGGCCGGTGCAGGGAGGCCTGCATGGCTGCTGAGACAAACCACAGACCCGGCTCTAAATGCCCACTGGCTGAAGCAGAGAGGAAGATACGGTCCCCTTTAGCGGTCCCTGTGTCCACCAGATCCAAGTGAACCAGCTACTTAGGAGAAGGCCATGTTGTCCTGATACTCAGGAAAACCAGCCTGGTAAATTGAACAAAAGTGTGGCATGGATTTTAAACCCGCTCCTGCCCCTCTATGAAGGCAAAGTAAAGTAAATAGCACAGGGATGGTGAATGCAAAAATAAAAACAAAAAACAAAAAACCAGTGACTGCTTCCTGCAACATCATCCCCTGCAGGTTCTCACCCCCAAGCCAGCCACTACCTCACCAGTGACCGCCGGCCAGGAAGTGCCATCACGCACGTCACACAGTGACAGCCAGGAACCGCGTGCCGAGCACATTTGTGTAAAAGCCAGAATCAAGCAAGGTGCTGCAGATTTTGAATTTCCAAGTTTAAATACTCCATGAAAAAAATCCCTCAGCAGCCACCTAAATCAATTCACATCTCACTTCTTCAAAACAAATAAACAAAATTAATAAGGGTGCATTTGTCACCAAATATAAGGAGGACCAAACAGGTTCCTCAAAGCAAGGATTTTAACAGGTATCAAGCACCAGTGGGTGATGAGCTAACAGAGCAAAAGTTCCAAAAACCTAGAAAATAAAAAGATGACTAGGATAATATATGGATCAAGGCAACTGTTCAGTTTTTGATTTTTAAAGCGATGGAGACAGCACTGAGGGCAATCTGGCTATTTCCAATACAGGGTGTGCACAGCCCACCTTTTCAGACCCAACAACATGCTCACAGGGCGGAACAAGAGAAAAAGGAAAATAGAAAAAGGAAAAGAGGAACAGCAAAAATTACAAACACAAGAGAACAAAAATAACTGACAGCATTTACGAAAATTTACGTGAGTTTGATGAGGACAGGGACACGGGTATGGTGAGACCAACCCTCACCTCCTGCTCCAGGGAAGGCAGGGGCCTGAGGGGTACGGCACTGCCGGGTGACACCAACGTGGTCAGCGCCCCAAACCAAATCTTAACCTAGATGCTTGTAGAGAGCTTTTGAGCTACAAACTGTGGTAACACTTCAAGCTGGACAATTTTACTCACTCCCACCAAGAGTAACAGGAGAGAATTAGGCTCTGCTCCTGCACCAAAGCATTGTTTTAAAAATTAATGACTGTGGAATAGTAAAAGCAACAATGGAGTAAAAGTGACTGGAGGAGAACGTGCTTGACCCGAGCTCACTGGCCGCGTTATCTCACTGACGTTCAGATGCTGGCTGAGCCCTTATGGTACCAGAACAGACAGACCCACCAGGAGGGAGGTTTAATGCGCTGCTGTATTTTGATGCCGAGAGCCATGCCTGGTACATGAGGTTCTGGGTAAACAATGGTGACAGTGTCAACCACTATGGGCTAAGCACACATCCAGCTAGTCCGCCAAATCCCAAGGACAGACTTCAAAAGGCAAAAACAAGATGGTATCCTCTGGTGGGTCTGCAGACTCAGAGCCAAGCAGTTGCTGAGCAAAAATGTCACCAGTGCCTCCTATGACAAAAGAGGAGGCACTGGCCAGGTGGCTGGGGCAGGGCTCCAGGTTTCCACTGCTCACCCACCAGTCTGTCCAGGGGGAGAAGGTGGTCCCTGCTTACATTGCACTGATGCACCTACCTTGATTAACGCCTCAGGCCTCAGCAGGAGGTGACAGTTGAGGTGAATGGAGCCAGCCTGCTAGTGGCCCGGTGCTGGCAGCTGTGCCCTCAGCTTTGCTCAGGCCACTAAACCTGCCACTTCATCTCCAAGGAGCAGAAGGGGAGCATGGGCATGTAGATCACAGGGCCCTGCGTGGACAAGTACAGCTCATGGCCACAACATGCCTCGCCCCTTCCTTAAGCCATAGAGGCATGTCCGGGGAGGAACTGAAAATTCATCCAGAGCCCGCCAGGCACCACACACAGGTGGGACTCGGGTCCCCTGTGCCTGCCACTCACAGGACTGGTCTGGACTTTCTTTTTATCAATTCACTGGCATCTTCTCCTCCAACTTAATAACAACCAGAAAGTAGGATCTGACCTTAGGTAAGTTCAAGAATCACAGAGCACCGTCTGCACAGAGGGCCTGGCAGCACGTGGCAGGTCCTCCGACCGTCACCTGTGGGACTGCCATGAGCGCTGTCCAGACTCAAGGCCCAAGGCCGTAGGGGGGACACAGCTTCCCTCACTCTCCCCAGCAAAGGGGGACCACCTCTCAGCAAAGGGCGACCACCTCTCGGCAAAGGCATCTCACCCTCTTCTGCCCGAGGGACAGCTGGATAGATACACAGGGAAACATAGCAAAGGGTGAGGGGGTAGGCAGCCCAGAAGAGCTCGTCTGCCCTTTCAAGGCAAAGTGGGGCTGTTGACCTAATCACAGGGACAAAGTGAGGACGAATCTTCCCTGCTCTGTCCCATACTCCGTGACACAACTTTCCCTGAGTAAGGAGCTCATTCGGAAACCCCTGGCAGTTTTTCTGATGTCCTAACTTGGCATGGTGGCTGTCAGGTAGGGAGAGAAGGCCTGAGCCATGCAGGTGCTGAGCCTGGGAGGCAGGAGACACTGGCTCCACCCCCAGCTCAACCAGCACCTCGTTCTGCGTCTCAGGATTCAGCATCTCATCTATAAGCAAAGGGATGAGACTGTCCCAGGACAGGCTGTCCAACAGGAATGAAATGAGAGCCATGTAAAGAAAGTTTCCCAGTTGCCACATTTAAAAATTTAAAAAAAAAAGAACTAGGAAATTATTTTAAGAACAGATCTTACTTATTCTACTATATGTAAAATGCTATCATTTTGACATGTAATCAATATAGAAAGTAACAAGATAATTTACATTCTTTTTACTAGACAAGTCTCAGCGTCTGATGTGCATTTGACCTACAGCACACCTCAGCTCAGACCAGCCTCCTCCCCAGCACTCCTAGCGTCAGTGGCTGTGGCTACTCTATTGAACAGCAACTCCAGGGGTCCCACCAACGTTCCTGGCTGTAAAGGGGGAGTAAGTGTCCATACTAAACGTAAAAGGATCTCTCTGAAACAAAGGCAGATTCACTTTTAAATGTCTGAAAACCGGCGGGCTGCACCTCCTTCCCCCCTTGGCTACAAGACAGCCATCCTCCTTGCTGATCTTTTTCTGGATGTAGGGAAGCAACCCTTCACACAGCCAGGGTGGCCGGACCTCCAGGTAGGCTTACCTGCTGTCTGTGTCCAGTCCCACGAAGTCCTCCTGCTCAAACAGGATGCAGAGGAGGGGGATCTTGTCCACAGACTTGTTGGAGGCCCCATCCAGCTACTTGGACTTGAGCATGATGAAGAGTGACTCAGTGAAGTCCTCGATCCTCTTCTCCACCACCCTGCGGTCCTCATAAATTGAAGGCCACCTCGGTGCACGGCTGCTCGGCCACCTCCCTATGAAGCACAAAGACAAAGAGCTGAGAGTCGTAGAGCGTGGTGCCATACAGCTCCTCTGCACGTGGAGCTTCTCGAAGGTCTTGGCCAAGAGGCAGTCGGTAATGGTGACAAGGCCCATTACCTTGCGGTGGGTCTGGAAGGCTCTCCACCCATTCTCGGGTGCATAGTGGTGCCTATATTGGATACAGAGTGTCCACTGGGAGCAGCACGGGCTGATCTGGCTTACCAAGGAGATTAGATTATAGATGCAAAAGAAATTCTCCTCTGAGATTATCCCTACAGGTTGGACCACCATGGGGAGATTCTGGTGGTCCTCAGCACATTACATGAAGTCAGGGATGCTCATGTTGCAGGCCCTACCTAGAGGGGAGAGGAGATCGAGGTATATACAGTGCTGCAGGCTGTGGGCCTCACTGGGTTGCGGTGACCTGGTGTGTACCAGACAGAAGGCAAGGGAAACCCAAGCAAAGCCGGGGGTACAGTTTGTCCTCAGGGTCTGCACATGGCTAACATAGCTCAGATCACATTACGCAGCTTTTGGTCTAGGCTTCTGGCTCCTGCAGAAAAGGATCATTTCTTTTTTTCTGGTTCCAAGCACCTAGCCAGGCCCTGATGCAAAGTCAGTGCTCAAAACTGCTGAATAAAGGAATGAATAAAGGAACTGCTTCCCCACCCCTCAGCAGGATATAATTCAAAGAACCATAGTGAGATCAAAAGATCTGGATTTCAACTCCAATTTATTTGATCTCCTAAGCTGCAAAATAATGGATAAGAAAACTTGCTTTGGGGAGGAGGGTACAGTTCAGTGGTAAAGCACATGCTTAGCATGTACGAGGTCCTTGGTTCAATCCTCAGTATCTCATTTTAAAAAAATGAGACAAATAAATAAACCTAATTACCCCCCTCAAAAAATATTTTTTTAATTCAAAATTCAAAAAAATAAAAAACACCTTGCAATTGACACAACATTGTAAATTTGACTATACTTCAATTAAAAAAAAAAAATCCTTGTCTTACAAGAATATATCTGGATTACAGAAGTTTTCAAATGTAAAATGCCTAGGGTACAACCTGCATAAGAAGTAGGAACTGTACAAATTTACTATCCCTCATTTACGAGCTATATTTCCTTTGGGGGGTTTATAACCTCTCAGAGTTAATTTTCTCAGATTAAAAAAAAAGAAAATATTACCTGATTCTCCATACTGCTGAAGAATCAGATAACTCTATGAAAGCATGTGACCCACAGAGTTTACTCAATAAATGCTTGTTGAATGACTGAATAAACAAGCAAAGTGAATGATGCTCCCTGCCACAGACCATCATAACGTTACTGACTGGAAATCCCAAGCCCACGTTCCACCCGACTCTACACTAACCATGTGGGTGACCTGGGCAGGCCTGTGTGCTTCTCTAAGCCCCAGTTTAATCATAAATAGAAATGAGGGCAATAACACAATCCTCAAAGGGTTAGTGAGTCAGTAATGAATTGCACCCCAACTTTGCAAGATGGAACCATTAAAGAAAATTGGGCAAAGAGTCCATAGGCCCTCTCCATATTATCTCTTACAAATACATGGGAATCTACATTATATCTCATAATAAAAAGTCTAATTTTTTAAAGAGGCTATTGAGATTAAATGAGCTCACTGTTTCAAATAAGGAACACACAGTACAAATATGACAATGCCCAGCCTATGAGATACACTCAGTAAAAATTCCCACTGAACCCACTGGTCCCTCCAACTTCAGAGCACGAGGATGGGTCCTCGTGGCCAGAGGCCACTGCAACTGAAGCTAACAAAGCTAATGGTCCCTACTTTCAATAGCCCTTGCCACCACCCTAAGTCTAACTTTGTACTTGTAATTTTTTTCTTTTTATTAAATAAAAACCCCCAATTGCATAGCCTTCAGGTCACCAAAATCTGACCACAGAGATCATGATAACAGCCCTCCTTGGGGAAACAATAAAATGAAAAGCCATTTCCACAAGACCTTTGTGTAAATCTACTAGGGAACTTCATCCTGGACTGAGAGGAAGAGGACTGGAATGGATGGGGCAATATGAGGCACACAGGCCCATGGGCTACCTGTCCCATGATGGACTTTAGACTCAACCCTCACCCTCCAGGAACTTCAAAATACACACAGACAGAGTGCTATGGACAAGATTTTTTTTTTTTTTTATAGAAATCCCTGACTCCCTAGCAGGTCTTATTCCTACCGAGACACAAATGGTTTCTGTGTATAATGTTTCACAAAAGCCTTAAAATATTATCACCCCAACTTGACACATTAAGAAACTGAGGGAGAGAAGTTTATCACATTGTGCAAGATTAGAGAGAGGCCATGTAAGACACCGTATTTTAACCCAAGGCCCTGCTCCAGTGCTCACACTAGAAAGTGTGACATACTGCCCCTTTCCTGCCCTCTCCCTGCAGGAAATCTCTGAAGAGTCTTTTGTGTGCCACCTGGAATCACAATCACATCAATTTTCCACAAAGAGCTATGCCACTCCTTGGAGGAAGTGTCAAAATCTAACAGGGTTGGGATGGGAGGAGAGATTTGCAATTTCTGTTTCTCAAAGGAAACATGGCTTTAAAAGAAACTGAAAAGCACTTATCTAGTCTAAACCCTCATTGTGCAAAGAAGGAAATGGAGGCTCAGAAGAGATGAGGAAAGAGCCTTATAAGCAAATATTGCCTCAGCGCAGCACCAAGCCATCCCTGGGCACTTCTGGGGGAGGATATGGAAGGCCTAGGAGAATGAGTGTTAGAAAAAGGAAAGAGAAGAAGCATACAAGGCCCTGTGTCTACACCATCATACCATGAATTTCCACCAAATTATCCAGTATGGGTGCAGCCAAAATTAAGGTGGGCTAAACAGGTTATAGAAACCTGGAAGTCTCAACCATAGTGGAAATTCCAACATTTACTATTTTTTTTTCCCAGTTCAAGCATCAGCTCAGTGGGCGTTCTGCACCAGGGACTACACAAGGCCTGGAGTTCTCCCAAATGCAGATCTCTATTATCACGTGTGCAAACCACACACAGGCGCACCAGAAGGAAAACGCCCACAGATAAGATGGAATTACTGAAACTGAAAGCAGCCAACCAGCATATATTACTAGCAAAAATGGTGCTGCTAGAAATAGACTCAAGGACATAGAGCAAACTGTGGTTAGCAGGCAGGAAAGGGAGGATTAACAGATACACATTAATAAATATAAAATAAATGACAAGGACCTACTATATAGCACAGGGAACTATATTCAAGTTCTTGTAATGAGTTGTACTAAAAACAATCTGAAAAATATTTATATACATATGCATATGTTTATTACTGAATCTCTGCTGTACATCTGAAACTAACATTGTAAATTGACTACACTTCAATAAAAAATAATTTTAAAAAATAAGTAAAAATAAAAGCAACGCCATTAAAAAAAAAAGTAAAAGAACACTTTTATCCCCTTAGCTGTAGGTGGTGGAGAACTCTGGTTGCAAACACCAAGTCCACTGAATCACTCCAGCACTGGCTGTCACTCTGACCATCAGAGAGTCACTTGGCTTCACTGAGGTTACTTTTCTCTTCTGTGAAAGGCTACATTTGCAACTAACGATGTATAGAATCTCATCATTCACAAGCCCAACAATTAGTGAGGACTTCCCATGGGCTAGGCTCTGGACAGATGAAAAGATAAGGTCCCAGATATATTCATCGGTAGAAGAAGTTTATGCCATAAAGACATTCATTCTTTCTGCTTTGATAGACAGATTCAATGCAATTCTGATTAGAATTCCTACCAGATTTTTCATGGAATGTAACAAGTTAATTTATGGTCAGGAACAGCCAAGAAACTTCTTTAGGACCGCCACTGGGAAGGGGTGGATAAGTCATTCATTTCCACTGCTCTTTCTGAAGTGATGAAAAAGTTCTGGAATAATAATGGTTGCACAACTGTGAATATGCTAAAAGCTGCTGAATTGTACCATTTAAGTGGGTGGACTTCATGGTGTGTGAAAAATATCACAATAAAGCTGTTATATGAAAAACTATTTCTTGACAATTATTTTTCCTCTATACAACTAGTCTGCCGCACAATTTAAGAAAAACAAAAAAAACAAAACAAACCAGATTTTGCCAGGAGCTCTTTAGGACTGCAATGTCCCTGGGTCTCCAACGCCTCTGGTGGTGCTGTTCCTGTTAACACACACTAGCTGGGCTGGACTAGTCAGGGACTGTAACTATCTTTTTAAGATCGAAGATCAAACGTTTCACCCTGGGAGAAGGAAGGATGGAGGATGTCACAGCCTAATGCCTTCAGCTCATTTTTAACAGAACCAAGCCTTGCTTTCAACACTGTAATCCCTCTCAGTATAAAAATACGTGGCATCAACAAGCACCACCATCATAACACCTGAAAGTGTTTAAGGTACTTACCTGGGACAGAAACACTGAGGGAGGAGAGAGAAGCTCGCTTAGCACTGGTGCTTCCTTTTCCCAACTCCACCAGGAGAAACTGGGCTTTACAGCTGGAGGCTCTCAGCCCAGGGAGCAGTGCCCACACCGCTGAGCTGGATCTCAGGGATCGGGAAAGGGAGAGGAGGGCAGCCCCGGGGTCACGGGGCAGGGAAAGTGGGGTGAGGGACGCGGGCTGCAGCCCCGCTCGGAGGCCAGCCCAGCCCCAGCCGCCCGCCCCCGTCCGGGTCCGCAGACCCTGCCGGACCAGGACACAGCCCGCCCGGTGGCGGGAACTGGTCAGCGGCCGAGGAGAGGAAGCCCGGTAGGAGAGGACTCATGGGCGGGAGAAAGGAAGGGGACGCCATCCGCGGACTGAGGGGAGCCCAGCTGGGGTGAGAAGTGGCAGGTGAACACCTGGCCCTGGACAGGTGTGGCCAGGGCGCCGGGGCCGGTGGCGCGGGCAGAGGGGTCTGGCCCGAACAATTCAGCTGAACACATGCTGACTCGCACCCTCGCGGGCTGTGGCACTCAGACCGCCCTCCCGCAGCCGCCTAACCCCTTTCCCAGGAGCCCACCACCTTGCACTTCCACAGCCAGAGGCCCCGGCCCCGGGCAGGAGCCAAAGGCCTACCGGGCGACAGAGCTGAGAAGACTTTGGTGCCGATCCCAGGCTTGGAGCTGGAGCTTCCAACCCGCTGTCCAGCTGGCACCGACTGTGCATGCACAGGAAGGCCAGCGATGTGCTCTGGGTTCTGGGAGAGAAGGTGGGGAAGCGAGGGAGGGAGAAGACAGGAGGAGGAGAGGAGGAGGGGGAAAGTGGAGGGAGACAGATGGACAGGAGGAGGAGCGAAGGCAGGGTTGTGGAGTGGGGAGGGGAGTAGCAGAGATATGGAGAAAAGTTTTACCTCTGGGGCCACCCCGAAAGAGGCGGCAGTCCTGCCTCCTCACCCTTCAAGGCCCACAGCTCATATTTTACCTCCCTGGTCCAGCCCTCCAGCCAAGGCCTCTGCAGAACCCCTTCGGGTATCACACCCATTGCCCCCATGCGGAGCTGGGTTTCCTGTTGCTCCAGGAACCAAGCACCCTCGGGTGTTGTCGCTAAGAACTACCTTGGGAAGAGTACATATTCCCCTTTTACACGCCGGGAAACAGGCAGGCACGATCTCTGCCTTAGCTCCTCTGTCGCAGGTGTTGGGCTGGCGGGGAGCGGGAGGTACAAGGTCAGAACCCCAGAAGGAGCAGACTGCCTGAGCATTGGTGCATAGTCCCCATCCCTCCTGGGTAAACCACACCCCACCCTCGGGGAACCATCAAGGGCTCACAAAAGGTCCCTGGGTGTGGGAGAGCTGCCCTCAGTTCCAGTGTCCAGCTTGCTAGGTAGATAGGAGTGTTACTCAGTCCAAATTCATTCTCCTCAGTGCAGGAAAGGCCAGTAAGTTGGGAGACCAGGTGTTGGGGCATGGAATAGGAAGTTTCTGTAGACCTAGATGGCAAACAAATGTCCTGGAAAACCATCTCCCCAAGTCAGAATTCAGGCTCCTTTCCTATGTGCTTCATTGTTGCAAACTTCTTGGTGTAGGAATTCCTTGTTGTTAGAATCCTTAGTTCTTGCAGCTATCTGCCTGGGTCAGATCCCTGTAAACCTCCAACAAAACAAACGTTATTTTCTATTATGTAACTTGTTATCTTTATATGAATGGAAAAGTGTTAAATATCCTTAAAGGTCAGAGCCTTCAGAATAGGCTCTCCTGTATATTTTAGGCTCTAGGCAACACTGTTTTACAAGCAAGATGAAGCCTAGGAGACAGAGCACAGGGTTAAAGTCAAAGGAACTGATCTAATTTGGAGTCAGATTTGTTCTTTTCTATTACCTGGGGCAGAAGCCACTTGAGGATTTAAATCCCTTTAAGTTAAAAATAAGTAAAACTTTAAAGGAATTTACATACATAGGTGGGAATGTGCATAGAATATCTGGAAAACACACAAAGGATAGTAAACATTGGCATCTCCAGGGAGGGCTGAAAGAACAGAGGATGAGGGAAAATTTCTTTCACTTGTGTATTTTTGTTCTCTGTTTGAGATTTTTTTAACCATATACATGTATTTCTTTTTCAGTTAAAAAAAATGTGTAATGGAGCAAAGGAGTAACTAGCTCAGCAAATACAGTAGCCATGGAATCACTGAGCCATCACTTTTGATTTAAGCCAGGAAGCATTTATTGACTCTCTCCTATGTGCCCATGCTGTTTTAAGACTTCTTTTATTTTTACCTTTTTATAAAATAATAACATGCTATCCCTCACCCCTGCCCATGGCTGGTGGAAAACCAACTGAGTTTTTATTGAGTTGTTTTCCAAGGAGTAGAGATGAGTTATAAACAGAACACATCTTCAGGGCAAAACAGGTGGAGTGGTTTCCCAGCAGGCCAGACAGCTATGAAGGGTTTTCAATAGAGGCGCTCACAGGCTGAGAGATAAAGCCTCCAGGACCCTATAAAAAGCTGCCCAAAGTGCCTTCTCAATGGCACTACTATAATAAGAAAGAACAAATCTGATTCCATATTAGATCTGCTCCTTTGAATTTAACCCTGTGCCCTGTTTCCTAGGCTTAGTCTCGTTGGTTCTGCACCTTTTGTAAAACAGTGTTGGCTAGAGCCTGAAATATACAGGAGACCCTATTCTCAAGGCTCTGACTTTGAAGGATATTAACACTTTTCCATTCATATAAAGATAACAAGTTACAGAATAGGAAATAACAGTTGTTTGTTGGAGGTTTACACGGATCTGACCCAGGTGAAGAGCTGCAAGAACAAAATATTCTAACAACAAAGAATTCATAATCCAAGTTTGCAACAACCACTCATTCCCGCTTCCCCTTAATATAAGAAGAGCCTGAATTCTGACTTGGGGAGATGGTTCTTCAGGACATTAGTCTACCATCTTCTCGGCTGGCTTTCCAAATTAAAGTCACTATTTCTTGCCCCAAAACCTGGTCTCCAGATTTATTGGCCTGTAATGCACGAGCAGAACAAGCCTGGACTCGGAAACACAAACATACATTGAAAGTACCCATTTGGTATATTAAGTGACCTTCTTCCACTCGTCTTCCTGACGTTTTCTTCTCTTGACCACTCCAGCTATGTTTATGAAAAACCTGTCATGTGGACACATTTCCATCTCTAGCCACTACCCTTCCAGGTAAGAACAGATGCCAAGAAGACAATGGAAGTTGCTAGAAGGTATTACCTGGCCAAAAAAGAGCAGAAGTGGGTTCGGGCTGATGTTCAGGAGCAGGCTGGGACACCTGACATGATGTCATAAGTACGGATAGACAGCTGGGCACCAAAGGAGAAGCTTCTAAACTTACATGAGGGACTTGTTGGATAGGAAGGAAAAGTCCCAGACTATAGCTCTGATCCCACCACGAGCTTCCTGGGCGAGGCTGGGCAAGTTATTTAAATTCTCTAGGCCCTTGCTGTCCAACATGGGAGCCACCAGCCACATGCAGGATTATGAAGTTATTCTGTAGCCAGACCGAATTATAAATAAATATTTTATTGCAAAGGCTCAGCAGGTATAATCTTTAAAAACATTATTGGTTATCTTGCCCTAATGAGTTATTTTTGTATGTCTAGCTTTCTGTGGTTTGTAATGCCTGCGACTAATGATTCCCTTCCAGTGAGGTATTTTGAAATTATAAGTTACTGGACACAGTACCCTCATATCACAGTTGAAGAAAACTGATCCACATAAGCAAGGTGATCTGACTTAGTAGTTATGAGCAGGGGCTCTGGGGCCAGCCTGTGTGAGTATAAATTCTCACTCTGCCTCCAGGGGGTTCTGTATGAATCTTGGACAAATTATTGTTGTTGTTTTTGTTGTTGTCGTTGTTATTATTTGTGCCTCTTTTTCCTTACCTTTTAAGTAGCGAGGAATATGTGGACTCTATCTCCTACTGTGTTGGCAGGATTAAATGAGTAAACGTCTGTGATGCCCACTTCCCTGGGTTTCAGCATTCTCCAGGCAATCAGTGCCAAACTCAGAGGCATTCTCCACTGTCTTCGTCAGTCTGGGATGCTGTAACACATTACCGTGGGTCGGGTGGCTTAAACAACCAGCATATTCCTTACGGTTTGGAGGCTGAGTCTTTCAAGGTCAATGTATCTGGGAGAGGATTGCCAGCTCGAAGATGGCTGTCTTCCCACTATCTTCATGGACCAGAGAGCAGAGAGAAGCAAGCACTCTGGGGCCCTGTATAAGAACACTAATCCCATTCATGAGGGCTCTACTCTCATGACCTCATTTTATCTTACTAGTCACCTCCCAAAGGCCCTGCCTTCCAATACCATCACCCTGGGAGATGGGGTTTCGACATATGGATTTTGAGGGGATGCAAACATTCAGTCCACACATCGGCTAACTCTCCCCAACATGCAGTCATCAAACCTGTAGCTAATTTCAAAGTAATGTTTATATCTCTCTGCCCATTTCCATTCCTACATCCACTAACACTGAAGCCCTGTTACATTTTATTCCTTATTTTTCTGGTAGAGATTTAATTGATTCCTCTAACTCCAATGTTCCCCTCACTCCAGTCTGCTTAACAGCCCTGCCAGGTAGGTCTTCCTTAAAACAACTTCCCACTTCACCTGGTTGTTTTTTAGGTGTAAATGTCAGAATCCTCTCCACACCCCAGCCTAGACTTTAATCCCTTGCACTACTGCTCACTATTTTATTTTCCTACTACCACTGTAACAAATTTCCATAAGCTTAATAGCTTAAACCAGCACAGATTTATCAGCTTATGGCTGTGGAGGTCAGAGATCCAACACAGTTCTCATTGGGCTAAATTCAAGGTACCAGCTGGGTTCCTTCCTTCTAGAGGGTCTAGAAGAGAATATTCCATGTTTTTTTTTCCCCAGTTTCCAGAGTTCACCCACCTTCCTTAGCTTGTGCCCAATGTCTTCTTCCATTTTCATGGTCAGCAGCCTTTCTGAACACTGCTCCATGGCTACACCTCCCTCTGATTTTAAACTCATCTGGGAAATATCCTCCATTTTAAGGACCCCTGTGATTACATTGGGCCCACCTGGACAATCCAGGCTACTCACCCTATTGTCTCATCTCAGGATCCCCTTGTCCCATCCCACTCAGGCATTATGTATGTGGCTGTGACACTCACCTTGTGTGACATTTCCTCTCATGAACAATTTATGGTTCAAGGCACTTATGAGTGACTTTTTGTTTTTCTTCCTTAGGCTTTCTACATTCAGTATGTCTGGTGAGATTATATGAATCCTTTTTATTTGTGCCCCTGCACTAATCTTTAATAATGTATCATGGGTTTAAAAGGCTAACTAATAGACAATTTAGGAGACAGAAATCCTCTAAGATTTTTGTCCTAAAATATCTGTCATCCCTCTTGCCATGTACAGTAACATGTCACAGGTGGCTACCCTGTGGCCAGGGAGGGACATGATTCTGCCATCACACTCCCCTCATTCTCACCAATGTGCTGATCACCTCATCAAGGATCTATGCTCCCTGCTTTGCTCACTTCCTCCTCCTTTCCATTGACTATCCTGTTCCCACTGCTTCCTTCATTGACCACATCAGGATTTCATGACCAGATTCTTCTCTAAATGAAATGGGTATCTTGCATCTAATGTCTGACAACTGTTCTTATTGTATATACACACACTGACCTACACATAACCCCACCCATCTCTTTATTTTGCTAGAATCTTCCAGAGGAATCAGTTCCATGATGATGATGATACTGACAATGATGACAGGGGCCTCTCAAGGATTCTGATAAAGAGGGAATCAATAAAGGGAGGGAATCACTGCAAAATTGCCCCAGAAACAGGCTTAAAAGTAGATAACTGCTATAGTGTTTAATGAAATTGACTAAAATTTAACTATTTTTAAAACTTTATATCACTGAATTTAAAATTTTAACAGGAATTTTCATTCACCACTAACCAAGATTCAATTCTAGGACCAAAATCTAAGGATTTCTATCTTCTAACAAATTGTCCACTAGCCTTTTAAACACGTGATCCTTTTAAAAAGTTTAGTGCTGGGCTGAAAATAAGCAGGATTCATATAATCTCACCAGAAACAGTGATGTGGAAAGACTAAGGAAGAAAAACAAAAAGCCATTCATAACGTCTTGAACTTTACGTTGCTCACAGGAGAAAATGTTAGCCAAGGTGAGTGTCACATCAACATGACGCCTGAGTGGGATGGTGAAGCTGATCTTCCTCATCAGACATTTATGCTGATTTGTTAGATGCCAACACAGTTTCCTCATTGGATTTGCTTCTAACAAGTATGGAAGAATTTAGGTTCTACCAAAAACAGGCTAAACATTTTCCCCTGCTGTCAGGTCTCTGGACTGAGTGTCCCCACAAGAAGGACATAATTATGTTTCATAGGGAAGTCTTCCTGAGAAGCAACAGGCGTTTCAAGGGCAGAACTGCAGGTCCCCCCATGGAGGGCTGGAGGAGGGCTAGAGGGGACACTGGGAAAACAGCAGGAGTGAGTTCAGATACTGCTGCTCAGGTCGCCAAAGACAGTATTGCTATCTCTAAGGATATGACATTCTCCCAAAAGTTCCATGAGTGAAGGAGCCTGTGAACACTAAGCAGGTTGTTAAGACACCGCAGCACATAATTTGCATCACAACTCAATTACAGTATGTTTTGATATTTGGAAAATAATTAGCCCATTGTTCTTTGAAACTGCAGCAGTAGCAATAGAAATAAAAAAGACTGAGCTGTCTTGGGGACAACAATCAATAAACAATTCTAAATCGGCAGGATTCCTTGACGATATGCAAGCAATGAGCTAGATGTGTGCTGCAGTTACCTCTTACTGCAGGGCTTACTCCTGCAAAGCACAGAAATAGTTTTCTCAGCAGACAGAGGGAACCAAGTCAAGATTCCTAATCTTGAGAGATTTACTATATGGCAGGAAAGATCAGACAAGTACATACAGACAAATATGAATAAATGTAATCAAATATTATCAAATGTGATTGAAGCACAGACGAAAGAGAAATTCCTTTCACCTGGGATCTAGGGAGACTTCTTCAGAAAATGTGACTTTGGAGATGGCCAAAGACATGGGTGGAATTTTGGCAGAACAGGATGTAAGGAATTTAAAAACTGATTCTAAAATTCATATAAAAATTCTAACGATCCCAAATATCCAAAACAATTTTGAACAAGAAATACAAAGTTGGAAGACTTGCACTATCTGATTTTCAGACTTCTTTTTTTATAAAGCTACAGTAATCAGAAAGTATGGTGTTGGTGTAAAACAGGAAAATAGAATACTGGAACAGAATAGAATGTTCAGAACTAAACCAACACTTATATAGACAATTGATTCTCAAAAAGGATGCAGTGGAGAAAGGATCTTTTCAACAAGTAGTGCTGGAACAATTAGTGATACGCAAAAAAAAAAAAATGAACTTTGATCCACACCTCACAAAATATACAAAAATTAACTCAAAATGGATCATAGATCTTAACAGGAAACCTAAAACTATGAAACAGCTAGGAGAAAAAACATAGGCTTAAGCTTTATGACCTTGGGTTTGGCAAATATTTCTTTGTTATGACACCGAAAGTATAATCTATTTTAAAAAGAAACTGATAGAGTGAACTTTATCAAAATGGAGACCCTTCAAAGCTCTTCTAAACACTGCTAAGCAAATGAAAAGACAAGCCATAGACAGAAGATATTTGCAGATCATATATCTGATAAAGGTCTCTCTTTGTATCTGATCCAGAATAAAGAGGTCTCAAAACTCAATAATAATGCAAACACCTGAATGAATGAATGAGGCCAGAAAACACACTTCAGTAAAGATATCCAGGTGGATAATAAGCATATGAAAAGATGCTGATTAAAGATGCCATTAGTCATTAGAGAAATGCTTTTAAAAACCACAGTGAGATACTAGTACACATATATACTAGAATGAATACGATTAGAAAGACCAACCTTACAAAGTGCTGGCAAGGAAGTAGAGCAACCAGAACTGATACACAGCACGAGGAATTTACATTAGCACAACCATTTTGGAAAAGTCTTTAACAGTTTCTTTAAAAAAGGTAAACACCTATCTACCATAAACCCAGACATTCCTCATCTGGTGCTTTAGAAAAGAAAAGCATATGTACATACAAAGACTTGTAACCAAATATTCACTGCAATTTTATTTATAATAGCTCAAGTTGTAAATAACCCATGCATCCATCAAGAAGTAAATGGAGAAACAAATGATGGTCTATCCAAACACTGCTCACAATAAACTATTCAGTAAAAACTCAGCTCTAAATAATACTCTGCTATAAGACAAATAAGCTATTAATACAGTAACACAGATGACTCTCAAAATAATTACACTGAATGAAAGAAGTCAGACAACATAGAGTAGATACTGCATGAATCCATTCATACAAGGATCTTGAAAATGCAAACCAATATGTTCTGATAGAAAGCAGATCAATGGTTTCCAGGGGAAGAGATGGGGAGGGAGGGAGGGACAACAAAAGGCAGGAGAGAAGCTTTGTGGGTGATGGGTATGTTCACTGTCTTGAGTGTGGTCATGGTTTCTTGGGGATATACTTATGTCAAAACATATTAAGCTGTACACTTTAAACGTGTGAAAATTATTTTGCCAAGTATACCTCAAAGCTGTTTTCAGAAAAAAGGCACTTCAGTCCTGATCCACCTCAGCGCCTGATAGGAGTGACATGATAAGTCCCTCACCCTGTCTGCCTAATGGGAAGGTAGAAAACCTCTCACGGAAGATAACATATGGATTTTTCATTTGCAATGTCTGCCATGTAATAAAGAATTTCTAGACATGCAACATGTCAAGACTAAATGACGGATAATATGAGAATAAGAAACATTAGACAAAGGACGCAAACCCCCAGGTGATGTAGGCATCAGAGTTACCAGTAAAGGCTATAAAATACTTTTAATATATTCAAGAAAATAAGGAAATAATGGGAGAATAGATAACAGGGTAAAGACTTTCACCAGAGAAATATACTGGAATGTATTTTTAAGAAAAATCAAACAGATACTCTAGAACTGAAGCTTTCAGCTCCGGAAACAGGTAAACAGAACTAATTAGGATCCCTTTTAAGTAAAACTTTCAGTAATGTGGGGTAAAATACAACAACAAAAGTAACACAGAGCTAACTATGGAGAGAGAAGTTCCCAGGTGACAATACAAAGAGGACACTTAAAGCCCAGAATGATAATCTTGTGAGCTGATGCCACTGCACCCTGGAGTGAAGGGGTTTTAATCTGCACATACATAGGGATACAATGTCCATTTAGGAAAAAGTGTCCATACCAGATTTAGAAGACTCTTCCTTTATATCTATATAGTCAGAGACAGAGATGTAAAGTGGCAGCAGAGGTCACAGTGACACAGGGCCCTTGGCCAAGGAGTGTGAGCACCTCTGCAAGCTGGGAAAGGTAGGAAGACGAATCCCACCCTAGAGCCTCGGTGTGGAATGTAGCCTTGGCCACACGTTGGTTTTAGCCCACTGACATTGACTTTGCACTTCTGCACCCTAGAACAGCGAGACGATGAATGTGTATTGCTTTAAGCCACTGAGTCTGTGGTCCTTTGTTACAACAGTAATAAGAAAGAAACTCAGGAACCAACATGAACATGAACCACAAGCTGCCTGCTGTGCTGGCAGGAAGTCCTTTGTCTCTGATCCTGGGGGAGTCTCCTGTCTTCTGGCAGCATCCACAAACTACCTCATGCTAACTAGGCAGCTTGCAGAGGGTCAAATCTTAACCCTGCACAGTTCTTGATATTTAGTTAATAAAAATGATAGTGTCATCATGGGTATTTTTCCATCTTTTAAATACACTTCAGTCTTCTAATAAAGCTACCTCTAATTGAGAGACCGTGTAAATAGTTTTCAATTTTCATAATAAATAACTGTGGTTTTTTTTGGTTACTTAAATTATGAATAATAATATTCACATTAGTAAAAGTTATTAAAATCAACATTGTTTAATGGAAATATAATTTCTTTTTGCATGAACATGTATTAACTACAAGAAATGTCCCATGCTTTGTTCTACGATTTAGTGTTAGAGTCTTAAAGAATAATATTTTCCTCAAAAGATATTATGTCAAAGGGATTTCTTTTGGTAGAACAGTTCCTACATCAAATCTGGTGCATGGCTCAGGCCACTGGGAACCTAGAAGTGATAGAAATTAGGAGGCATTATAAACACAGTATCATTTTTAAAGGAATTAAAAAACTGGATGTGTGAAAACAAAGAATCAGAGAATATTCTGGTGAAATAAATGTATTTTCCAGCTTAACCAAGACATGCGGTGAATAAATATAAAATGAAAAAAACACCCAGAGATTAGCAGCGAGTCATGCATGCAGTGTGACTGATCAAAACCAAGTTGTTTCCAAACCAGTGTGCAGGCTTGATGCCTTCATGAATCAAGTCTGTGTGGCACCAGGCCACCTCAAATATATGTTGATGAGGTATTTATAAGCCCTTTACCCTCCCAGCTCAAAGCCCACACACGAGCCACAAGACCATCACCTACACAATTGCAAAACACACAGCATGGTGAATAGCACTTTTCTTGTTCAGTAGCCGGTGTCAGGGCACTGTGAGCAGACAGAGATACAGGGACACAGAGACACAGAGGCACCTCCCCTCACTAAGCTGATAACCTTCCGTGCATTCCTGGGGACAGTATTGTCATAAAATGCACCATGGATTGATCCTTCTCCTAGGAAAGGAATGGTAGGGCTGTCCTCAGGTTTGAGCAAGGGTGGCCGGAGGATCTCAGAAGAGCTGTTTCAACACAACCAATAGAAATGTCGGCCACCATGACCACGAGAGACAAGTCTCCTGCCATCCCAGTAGGCATTTGGGCTCCTGACAAAAGCTGGGCTCAGTAAAGGGTTGAGTAGAAGGCACAGACCTCAGGGATGACCCAGCAAGAGACAGGAGGTAGGGCCTGGTTTATACTGCTCTGGGTGTATCCCAGCCTCATCCAAATACGAAATCAGAAATTTGCAAAACAGCAGAGCTGGGATGGATCATCTACTCCAGACTCCTCACCTTACAGTTAAAAGGGTGGCAGCCCTGACAGGCAAAGCAACATGCTAAAGGCAGAGCGTGGAAGTGGTAGCGCCAGATAAAACGCACCGTGGAAACCCTCATTCAAGGACGCTGACACTGAGTACGGTGCCAAGGTTTCCAACGAGAAGAATAAGACAATGTAAATACTTTGTTCCCCCCAAAACCCCATGTTTTTTAAAGGCACAAAAACTCACCTTAACTAGCTCTCTTCTGAGGGGGCTCTCTTCTGTCTCTTCGTCTTTCTGTCTGTCTCCATTTCTCTCTCTCAGACACAAACACATACAATTTTGTGAAAGGGAACTTCCTGCCATACAAAGACAGACTTCACAGCTTCAGAAAGACACTTGACAAAGGACGTTTCTCAATTCAAGTCTTTGTGTGAGGTCTGGGCAACTGGCTTATTTTCTAGAACAATTGGTGGTTCCAAAATCAGGAGATTATCTTCCCCAGAGGAAGAGTTCTGGTCCGTGTTGATGAAGTTGGGGATGTCACAATTCATGAGCCTGTTCGGCTCCTCCTCTGGCCACCTGCTGCATCTGATGGCTTCTTGGAGCCAAATATCACTGTCAAGGGCTATGGTTGGGATACAAGCTTTGGCCTTTTCCAAGTGGTCCACTTAATTGATGTAGCAGTGAAAGAGGGACCTAGATTCTTCATTGCCCTGCCAGATAACACCTTGGGCACCAGCGGTCTTCAGTCTGAATCTCTTCTCGGGAGACTCTGCATTGCAATAAAGAAAACCAAAATAAAAGACCGCTCACACTCTAGCTCGGTGACCTGAGGAATCATAGTTTTTGCCATCTACTGAGTGCAAGTCCCTGCACAGAGCATGCTGACAAGCACTGGAAGTGAGAGACATCACTTCTGAACACATACAATTAAACCCAAGGCAAAAGTCCCAAGTGTGGGCCCTTGGACCATCCTGAAAAGACATCGCTCCCTGAGAATCCTCAATATTGGTGCATCGCACACCAGTGTTTCTCAGTGGGACACTCAGATCATCTTCATCAGAATTAAAGTGCTTCTTAAAATGCAGAATTATGGGGTGCACACCCTCAGAGTCTCCAGAGGTAGGGACCAGTAGTCTGTATTTTCATAGCCACCAAGATCACTAAACATGCTCAGGTTTAGCACCGCGGTCTACATCGGGTCACCTGAGCATCGACAATGCTGTCTCACGGGGTGGGGGGGTGCCATGTGTGTCAGGGTGCTGTCCTACCCACGTGTCTCCCCTGATTCACAGAACTGACAGTGCAGCCCCATTGGGCAAGAAATACCACCATTTCACAATGCATACGCAGGGCGCCCGACTGACAGATACAATCAGTGATAGGAGAGGGGACAAAACTCAGGTTCCTGATCCCTTGTTTCACTTACTGTGGGACAAATGATCAATTCAATCCCTTGTTTCACTTACTGTGGGACAAATAATCAATTCACTTACTGTGGGACAAGTGATCAATTCACTTACTGTGGGACAAATGATCAATTCAATACAATTACCACTGGTAATAAACCAGTGGATGAGTGAATAACATGACTCTCGTTAGTCCCACGAGTGCCCAGAAGAGTGAGCCTGGGCACACTGAGAACCATAACAGCCCATCTACTTAATTGCCATCCTCCACAGATTTACGTAAAGGTTACTGCCACTCAGGCAGTGACTCCTGAAGGGCAAGAATCATGTCTGAACACACTCTCAAATCCAGAACAGAACCTGACAACAATTAGGCTCTGGAGTCTGTGTTTAGCGAGTGTGGAATCTCAGTGATTCCAGCTCTTATACCTTGCCTTCCCACCCCACCCCTCACGATATGGCCCTTATGACCAGTTCTCTCGGGGCTAGGGCCACAGAACCCATTTACAGGACTGGAAGAATCTGATCATGTAAACCATCCCCCAGAATATCATCAAGAGTCACCTGCATTTCAGGGATCAGTAATCCTAGAAGCTTTGCAGTTCAGGCAGCTGAGGGATTTTTATATCAGCTCTGTCTTCTACTGTGACTGCCTGGTGACATCAGACAAGGAATTCTCAAAAGCCTGAGCTTTTCCTTTCAGGAATAATCTACTTAACAAATCTCATTGACCATTTAACAAATGTGATGTGAAGATCAATGATTTACACAGGAGTACAACATTCATTAGGTCGTGGATTTTGAATCAGAGAAAAATCATTTGAGAAAGATTGGCAGAATGTAGCTTTAATGCAAATTTAAGTATTCTTACCTTTCAGTAAATTATCTTCCCCTACTTATCACTTCACCCAAGTTTAAAAGATGTTTGAGAACAGGGATGAGTGTGCCAGCAATCTGTGACCCAATAACCTAAAGTGTCACCTAGGAAAAAGAGGGGAGTAACACATTTTTAAAAAGCATGGTGAGGATGGCGGGGCCATCCCCCAACTCCAGACTAAGAAGCTCTGAGTAATAGCTTTCCTGCCTTCCTGGGGCATCAGCTGATGTGAAAACCCACCCAGAAACCTCACTGTCCAGCAGCTCTTCCGTAACACAGGCTACACTTTCTCAGAATTAAGAATTGCGTCCAGTAACCACTTCGCTGAAGAATAAACACAAAGGAGAACAAGAGAGTTCTGCCCCTTCCCAGGGGAGAGCCCAGACCTTGGGCTGCATGCACTGCGCCCACCACCCAGGAGAAGAATAAACTGGAGAAGGGCGTTCTGTGAAACTGGGGCAGCAAAGGTTGAGATGGGAACAAACTGACCAGCTGGCCAGGGACAGCCCCCTTCGTCGCTGCCTTGGAGGCTGCCTCCGCCCCCTCAGCACATCATGCCCACCTCCGGTGGCTAAGCTGTCAGGGAAACTGTGCTTTGCGACCTGGGGCAAAAGAGGCTGCCCCCAGGCCATGCTGAGGAAGAGATGGGAGCTAAACCACCAGCTCCCAAGCGGCAGGCTCCATACCCCGGCCAACACCCTGCCGCCCTCGCACACTACGGCAACCCCGGGGCAATATGACCCGGAGAAGCGTGACCTGGGAACGCGGGGTGGCCACGTCAGGCCTCCAGAGAGATGGGAGCTTATCCTTCAGCTCGACATTGGCAGCCCCTCTCTCCTCTCCACCACCTGATCTCACTGCTCCCACCTCCCAGGAGCAACCTGACTGGGTGTGGGGTGTCAGGCGAATCTTGCACGGGAGAGGCCATCCCCAGGCCAGGTCAGGTGAGAGGAGAAGAAGTGGCCTCATTAGGCGGGGCAGCCAGCCGTCTCAGCTGCCTCTGTCCCTCGACTGGATCGCGCCTGCCTCCCAGGAGCAAGCTGACCTGGAGACGGGCATCCAGCTTCTTGGGCAGCAGAGGACGCCCCCAGGATTGGCAGCGGGGAAGAGGAGAGCAAATTGACAGTCTCCGCGCTGCAGGTCTTCTACCTCCGCCGTCACCACCCCCGCACCTTAAAGGCACCGCCCAGGGCGCCCCTCCCCCAGCAGGCTGAATGGGACAGGCGTGTCTGGTGATCTGGGGCAGGAGAGACCACTCCCACACCAGGCCATCGGGGAGACGGGAGCCAATCCACCATCTCCCCAAGGCAGCCCCCTACCCCTGCAGCAGCCACCACTCTTGCCCCCTGACCTCACGGTGGCCTCCTCTAGGGAGCAGGCTGACCTGGAGATGGACTTCCGGCGAACTTGGGACAACAGGGACCGCCCCCAGGGCAAACCATGGGGGGAAATGGGAGCAAATGGACCGGCTCCATGGGAAAACCTGCCGCTGCTGCCACCACCCCCAATGTACCACGCCTGCCTCCCGGGGTCAGGCGGACTAGGATACACGTCTCCCGTAACCCAGGGCAACAGAGACCGCCCCCAGGACAAGCCTCGGGGAAGATGAGAGCAAATGGGCCCGCTCCCCCGCTGCAGGCCCCCGACCCCCGCCACCCGTGCACCCTGACTACCCTGCCTCCCGCCCCCAGCAGGCAAACTGGGACAGGGGTGTCCGGGGACCTGGCCCAGCAGAGGCTGCCTGCAGGCCACGTGGCACAGGCATGGGAGCTAATTCACAAGCTCCCCAGGGGCAGCCTCCCTATCCCGACAGCCACCACCTTACCAGCCCCCTGACTGCACCGCACCCATCTCCCAGGAGCAAGCTCACCTGGAATCGGACCTCAGGCAAATCTCCCGGCGGTAGATGTCGCCCCAAGGCCAGGCCACGAGGGAGAGAAGAAATGGAGCAACTCCCTGGAACGGACCCCCTCCCCCTGCAGCCGCCGCCGCCGCCTCCCAGGAGCAAGCTCACCTAGAGACTGGCGTCCCACCTCTAGGGCAGCAGAAGCCGCCCCTGGCTCCACCGAGGGGGAGAGCGGAGCTAATTGGCCGGCTTCCGCGAGGCAGCCCCCCTACCCCCGTGGGCCCCGCACCTTAATGTCACCGTCCCCACTCCCCACTCAGCAAGCTGAGTGGGACAGGCGTGTCCGGCGACCTGGGGCAGCAGAGGCTGCTCCCAGGCCCGGCAGCTGGGAGAAGGCAGCTATTCCACCAGTTCGCCAGGGGCAGCCCCGCTCCGCCCCTCTGCCTCTGCCGCCGCCCTCTGACCTAACCGCCTCACCTCCCAGGAGCAAGCTTACCTGGAGTCCAAAATCTGGTGAATCTCTGGCGGCCAAGGTCCCCCCAAGGACAGGCTGCAGGGAAGAGAAGAAATCGACCGGCTTGCCCGGGCAGCCTCCCACACGCCGCCGCCTCCGCCGCCCCAAACCATTGCACTAGCCTCCCGGGGTCAGGCTGACTGCGAGGATGTGCACTTGCCTTCTAATCCTGGCCACGTGCCTGAGCACCTCCCTGCATCACTACACTCCCTGCACCTCTGCACCCCTGCCACTATCTGCACTTCTGCACTGCCTGCACTTCTGCACTCCTGCACCCCCGCATCCCCTGAACTGCCTGTGCACTCCATAGCCCCTGCACCCCTGTCAGCAGTTACACTTTTGCACTGCCTACACTCCTGCACCCCTGCATGTCCCACACACCACCTCTTGGGCCTGTGGCAGAGTCTTTGCTGTTAGACCAATGCACAGGAACTCACATCTTTGCCAGTATATGATGCATCAGTGGACGTCTGGGGTTGGCTGCAGGAAGGTACATGTTCCCGGTCACTAGCCTGGGCCACTAGGGTGATCTCTCTGAGGTCAACAAGGACGGGTTCAGAGATGCTGTTTTCCGGGAAGAGAGGAGTTGAAACCAGTCTTGAGGGCAGAGCTGTGCTAACCAGGCCATCGACGCTTCATGTTTTACACAGGGCTTCGGAGAAGTGAAATGGATCCGGCCAAGTAAGACCGGCCTGCGGTATGCCCACCTCAGTCCTGGGCTCTGAGTCAGACCGACTGGCTCCCACCCTCACGGCCCAGTTTGGGTACCTGAATGGTCCCTTTGAGGCATCTCATCAGTTCTCAGGAAGAAGTCTGGCTGCTTCCACCCCATGGCCCTCCCTCCTGTGCTGGCCTCAAGAAGTTTCCTTATTTGGGGAAGAAGGCAGCCCACCCCCTACCCCACCCCTCACCGTGCTCTCACCCAGGCTGCTGCTCTCTCTGTCCATCAGAGTCTGGAAAGCCATTCCTCTTCAGTTATGTCCCTTCTGAGATGGACTTGCTTCCACTCAATTCTAGGCGAGGATGCACCTTGGAATGCACTGGGTAAGAGAACCAAAATAAATAATTTCTTCTGTGAGGTTTTCTGTTTATCTACTGGGGCTAGGCTGTGTGTAGTTTGCTACAGCTATTGGTGTGAGAGGCTAAAACAGCCTGTGTGTCCTTGTTTTCATCTCCCCGCTGTTTTTGGGTTTTCCCTAGACACTCCTGAGACATTTACTTCCTTTACTTTTATTCCTGTCATTACACAGGGGCCCTACTGACATGGAGGTAAGGTGTTGGGGGAGCGGGACAGAGCAGGGCATCTGTAGTCTTGTGATTAGTTCTCATTGAGCCTGTGCCCTGAGCTGTGACCTCCACAAGTGTGTCTCTTTCCCCCCACCCCAATTTGGGTGACACAGAAGGGATTCCCTTCTCCCAGGTTGGTTAGGCTCTGGTAAAATAATTTCTCATTAAAACAAACAAACAAACAAACAAATAAAAAACAACTTCCCCCAATGAAACAGAATGTTCTGGGTGTATTTTAATAGAGTTATTTTCTCCTTTCCAGGCAGGAAGCATGAGGAGTTATCCTCTGACCTTCATTCTGAGAACAGGACACGGTCCTGGAGGTAAAATACTTGAAAAAGAGCATGGGGCCCCTCTGACTGGCCCCCTGGAGTTGTCACACTCGGACTTCCCCACGCTGAGACTCCCACTGGCCTCAGGGACCTGTTAAATCTGCCTGCCCCGGGGGTTCTTACAAAAGCGGGTTATGCCCTGGGAGCTGTGACTCTCCAAACCTGCCCGGCTGCCTCTCTGGTTTGGGAGCAGCTTTTCCCCCCATTTTTCTGGGATCCAAGAAGTGCAGTGGGATTGCAGCTCCCTCAGCTCTGGTGTTGTTTTCAGGACAGAAGGAGCAATTTCTGAGCTCCACATGAGCTGGACCAGAGGCTGGAAGCCTCCCCTCCTCTGCCTCCCTGCAATCAGTGGCTGTGGTTCTAGCCGAGTTTCTGAAGATGTGGACTTAAACACACACATCCCAGCCCCCACAGGAGCACACAGTCCCATAAATATCCCCAGTTTCCATTGGTAACTATGGGACACGGGTTTCGGGACCACAGAGGCCTGACTGCACGACTTGCTTCGTGGCCTATTAACGTGGTTGTTCTGGGCCTTGTCTGAAGTGGCTTGCTTACCGCACCTGGTACGTGGGAAACATAAAATAAGTACTAGAACCTTCACTTTTTCTCCCTCCAGGGCCTTCAAACATAGAAAGTAATAAGTGAACTCAGACGGCCTAGTCACCGCAATGAGGTCCGTCCAGCCTGGCTCTCCTGATGGCCACTGACTTGCACCTTAACTCGGAACAGTAGGGGAACCGCCTTCCTCTAACTGGGCATCTCCCCACACTGGGCTCGCCCTCAGCTGAGATGGGGCCAACTCCCCCATTGAGGTGTGCGCTGGTGGCTTCAGTTTTACCTGGATCTGCCGGGATGTGAACCTGCAGTGAGTGAGGTGGAGGGTCGGGGGGAGAGGGGTCCCTTCTGGGGTGGCAGGGGGCCCGGTAGCACCCAGCTCAGCCTGGTGCCTGGGGCTCCCTAACACCTCCTACATTTCCTGGGTTGGTTCCGATCCTGGCCACTCCACACACCCTCCCAGCATCTTTTCATTAAGTCCCTTTTTTGCTTTTATCAGCGAGAAGAGGCTTCTGTTGCTTGTTCAGTGAAACAGTGCATTGGGAAACCAAACTATTTCTAACATCAGTAAAATTCCAACCTCAGTTATCTCACCGGGCAGACTGTGCAGCACAAAGGCCTGCAAAGGGCTGTGCGAACGGCTTATGTGAAGGGTCCTCATCATCTATCTTCAGAGATACAGAAGCTGGTGGTTCAGGTAAAACCTCAGGGAGGGATTGAGGAATCCAAAGCTGGTTGTTTTCAAAGGCTAACTGGTCAGACCAGACCCCTGAGCTGTGGTCAGAAGCCTAGCTCAACATCACACAGACTCAGCACCCTAAGTGCCGGGAGGGGCTGGTGGTGTTCCCTTTGCAGGCTCTCGTTGGGGATTCACTGTAGCCCTTTAAATGCAGCAGAGATTCCAGCCCCCTTAGCCCCCACCCTGACTGTTCCATGACACAAATCCCAGGAGTGTTTAATTTTCATCTTTGTTTAGGAGGATGAAGGAGGGGCAAGAAGAGACATAAATTCATACAGACTGACACAAGGTCACAGCCAATACCTCCTCCTCAGGGAGCTATGTGCTCCCACAGTGGTGGCTGGGGGGCTGGGCGGAGACCCTCTGCTGGTCCCAGAGGGACTCGCTCCTCTGGCCACAACTGATGGGTTGGACAACAGATCCAGAGGGAGACAGAGCATCTTTCCTGGGAATTTGGAACTGACACACAGAAATCAAATTCACTCATCTGGGGATTGGCGAGGGTGGTGGTTGGAAATCAAATGAAACCAGAGCATGAGAGAAAGTTAGAAGTGAAAGAGAGAGACAGAGAGACTGAGCTTGTGAGAGCAAATAGTCAGAAAGAAGGAAAACAATCAGGGGACAGAGGAATTCCAGATCCTGACTGTCTAGTCTGTCCCAGCCCATCAACGACCCCACGGGATGGTTAATATCATTCCAGTTTTGCAGATTAGGAAAAAGGCTGAAAGAGGTGGGGGCTGGGTTTGGTTGCACAGTTAATTCAACTGCCTCTGGATCCCTCACTTCCCGTTGCCTGAAGGCACCTTAATCCTCACTGGGACCCCTGTGGTCCCCTGAAAGCCCAGCACCCTGATCAAAGGGCCCCTGCGGGAGTGGGAACCCCTTTGAGCATGAAGAGTTCCCTGAACCGAGATGCCATGCATCAGCAGGCTCCCACTCACCCCAGGTTAACATCGCCCCAGCTGTGCAGTCTCCCGACCCACTTCCCTCCCTGCCAGGCACCCCTGTCCTTACCACCGAGTGTACTGCAGGAATTCAGGCACAGGTATGCCCAAAGCAACACGAGCCCACCGGCTGTACAAACAGCAGACTCGCAGCCCCACCTGGGTTCCGAGGGGACAGTAGGCGTCCTCAGCTTCCATGTGTCTAAGACAATCTTCTTCAGCTGGAGGTTATAGAGAAAAATAAAAGGACCAAAACATAGTTCGGTGAGGAATTCCTCCAAGGACCTGACTCCAGAGACTACAACAAGGGGTACCTACCCCCCGGACTTGGGGTGAAGGTGGATTATTGATCAGCACAACACCCGGTGGCCCAGCTCCTTGGCTTGGCTGCCCAGAGTGGGCTGGGGAAATGGGTAAAGCCAGGGCACTCAGGAAGAGCACAGAGTACCTGATCTCCCCTCTCCGCACTTGTAAACCCTTCCCCAAATCTCAAGGCATCTGACAGAGAGCAGCCACCACAATAAGGAGATGCTCCCATCTCTTCACTCACTCCTGTCAGTTCACTTACGTGCTGAGCATCCACTAGGTCCCAGGACATGACACATAGGATGGCCGATGGGACAGGCTTGGTCCTTCCCCCTGGACCCTGTTCAATCTGATGGAAGAATGATCACTCATAAAGAGTTTCTCAAAATTATACAGAGACCAAAGACAAACTGCAGAGTGAAACAAATTTAAAAATATATATGAAGATCCCCCAGTCTCCCCGCCTAAGGTTAACAACATAAAGCAAAAAGATCTTGCCTTTGATCACCAAGGAAGTGGTCACCCACTCTCAGGTGGAAAGGAGAGTTATTCTTTGGGCAGGACACAGAAGTGCTCCATCGGATTGGACCAGGGCCTCTACATTCATTCAGCAAATGTGTATAAGCTCCTACTACGTACGGGAATCTCCTAACTAGACCCATTCACAAGGCTCTCGGGCTTTATCAGTAAACAAAATAGACATGACTCCCCATCACTGGGGGCTCAGAGTTTTAGTAGAGGATAGAGGCAGCATGTTGGGGGTAGCAAGAGCTTGGAAAAATTAAAAAAAAAAGAGTGATATGAGCAAACTCCAGTGATGGCAGCGGGGTGGGAGGCAGACAGGAGGGAATAAGGCAATCCTGGCAGATCTCACGGAGTAATGAACTTCAAGCAGAATAGATCCGGAGGAAGGAGGAAGAGCCGGAGCCAGAGGCCCCCAGAGTGAGGGGGAGAGTGTGGGCAGAGAGGCAGAGCACGCTGGGTCCTGAGGCCTTTGTGACGACTTTGGCTCCTAATGAAATGATGACCCGTTTAGTGAGTTTTGAGGGGAGGGGTGATGTAGTCCAACTTATGCTTTTGTGTTTGTGTTTTTTGTGGGAGGTAATTTGTTTATTTTAATGAAGGTGCTGGGGATTGAACCCAGGATCTCTTGCATGCTAAGCATGCGCCCTACCACTGAACTACACCCACCCCCTCAATGTATGCTTTTGCAGGCTACCTCTGACTCTGTGTGGATGAGAGATTGTAGGAAAGCAAAGATGGAAACAGGAGGCTATTGGTGTCCAGGAAGGGCTGAAGGTGGCTCTTAGGAGGGCGGGGAGCAGGGAGCAGGAGTTTAATGAAGACAGAGTACCCAGAATTTTCTAACAAGCTGGATTTGCTGTCTGTGTTTGTAAGACAAAGAGAGAAAGAACATTGTTCCAACATCTGGACCTGGACAATGGGAGGGATGTCCTCTCCATCCACAGGGGATGGGACAAGGTGGGGCTGAGCAGGTGGAAAGGGGCTATTATCAGCTCAGTTCTTCAATGTCTTGGTTAAGGGGTGTATTACATATTGCCACAGAAATGCCTAATAGGTAGTGGAGTCTGTTTTCTTTTTCTTTTTAACATTTAAAAAATAAAATTTAAATGTATTAATTGTATTATGTGAATGATTTGGGAATTTTGTTTCATGCCAAGGTATATGTTATATATAGGCAAATGGAAAATATATCAGAAAAGGGGAGAAATTAGGGCTTTCACATAAACTGACTGTCCATAACGTAGGTAAAATGTCAATAAAAGCAGTCTTCAGTGCAAAAACCTCATCTTGGTGTTACATAAAAATAAATGAAAAAGGACTATGTTGATGTATCATTATTTCATGTTACATAATAGCCCCAAACAAACACACTGTATAACTATGAGGCTTGGAGAAATACTATTCGCTTTTTTCATATAAATACAGAAATGCAGAAAGGTTCTAAGTTAGAATAAGCATCTTAGTGGAAATAATACAGATTTGAGCATTTTACATGATATATATATTTACTGATACAAAATTTGGAAAAGTAATTACATAGTAGAACATATGTATGAATGTGAAAGCAAGATTAATGAAAGAAAAAGAATGTGAGTCTCAGGGATAAAGGTCCAGATGGAAAGGGCAAATCAGGGAGTTTTGGAGAAATAGAGAAATTGATGGTATGCCAATTTCCAAGGCTGGGTTGCTTCCACCAAAGGAATAGTAGAGACAGAGATGAGAGACCCAGGAGCCAACCCTGGGGCACACCCACAGTATATGTTTGGGAAAAAGAGGAGACATTGACAAAGGACAAGCCAGTAGACCAAAAGCAGAAAGCAGACAGAGTGATGGGCTGGAGTTTGAGTGAAGCAGGAACACGGGGGAGGAGGGATGGAAGAGCTGGGTCAAATGCTGCCGAGGGGCTATGCATGATGAGGACTGAAAATTGACCGCTATATTTAGCAACGTGTGGTCACTGATGGCCTTGACAGGGCAGTTTCCATAGAGCGAGGGATCAGGGGAAGAGCCAGAGTGGGTGTAAAAGGGGATGGGTCAAGAGAAGATGCAGACAGTGTGTTTAAACAACTCCTTAAAGATTTGCTGCAAAGACACAGGATGGCAATTGGTGGGGGTGAATTAGGGTCAAGGAGTGCTGTTGGTTTCTTTTAAGAAGATGGACGTTTATATACTGATGGGAGCCAACTAGCAGGAGAACAAAATAGATGAGGTAGTGAAAGAGAGGATGGTTTTGGGAGTGACAACCCAGAGAATATGGGAGGGATGGGGCCCTGGGGAGTTTTCGAGGAATTGGCTTTCGATGTCACCTGTAATAAGAGGTGGGGCACAGAGAGTGAGGTCACAGAAAACTAGGTGAGCGGACGTGCTGGGAGTTGCTTGTGAAATTTATCATCTGTTGGCTTGTTTGCTTGTTCAAAGTAGAAAAGTAACCTTACCAGCTGAGGGATGAGGAGGAAGAAAGAGTTACTGCAGCCGTGAGAAGAAGATAAGAAAGAGCCTTCCAGGGAGAAAGGGACAGTGAAAAGAGCCAGGGGAGATGGGGGAGTGCACTCCCAGAAAGTTACATTTTCTCTTTGACGTCCCCAAATGTGTGATGTGTGATTACCCTTCCTGCTGTCTACGAAATAAAAATTAAGTATGGTTCAGAGGAAATGCTATTTCATTCTAAGAGGCTACCTGTTTCTCAGGAATGGTCATCTTAAACTGCAAATATTACAAGAAATGTTGAAAAGATGAACCTGTGTACCTAAAATCCCCTATTTTCTATTAATCTGGTTACTATTTAATTCCCCTATCAATAACTCATAACCAATACTGCCATGATGGAGGTATATTGATGCTTAAAAGGAAATTAGATCTGTATCCTTTTCCTAAATTCCATGGCTTCCTTAATATGCAGTTCCCCTTGGAATTTACGAATGTCTGGTATAAGAAGTGAGAAACAGTTTGAGAAAATCCCGGCTCAGAATTACACAGCACAACCGCATCTCAGAAGTATATACAGCCGTAAAGAATTTTAGAAGCAAAACTCCTTAACTACTCTTAAAGACTTTTGCAAACCTGGGCCTGCCCAGATGTTTCCAAACTGGAAAGGGACTCCAATCACTTGCCTGGTACCGGACCAGAGGCTGGCCAGCCTTTTCTGTAAAAGCAAGAGAGTAAATATTTTCAGTTTTGCAGATCATTTTGTTGTAACCATGCAGGTCTGCAATAAGAAAGCTAAGAGCACTGGGAGACAGGAAACAAATGGGCATGCCCACACACTCCCTTCCACTCAGGGCAGCTTCTCTGTGGTGGGGAGTTTTGCCACAATCACTTGCTTCTTTGTTTCCATTGGTTTCTTTGTTTCCAACTTACTGCTCAAGCTCAGAAATTCAGGTGGGCCAGGTCCTTCAGCATCCATGCAGAGAGAATGCTGAGCGGGGGTGGGAACCCCACCTGATGGAGAAGAGAGATTGCTGGGAGGGACACTACGGTGGCCACCATGACACGAGACAATCACACCTTCGGGGGTGAAAGGGAATGAAGACAAGGGAGGGACAGAGCAGTGGGACACCTAGGTCGCCTGCCAGGCTTTCTCTCCCTCCACAGCCACCCTTGGTGCCTGGGGTGTGTTGGGCTTCAGCTACGGTGATTAGGATGAAGGGACTCAATATAAAGGACCCTCCACCTCCTCACTAGGTTCCAAACGCAGCCCCTCTAAGTCCACCCTCTGAGTTTCTGGAACTCAGCTGGAAGAATACAAGAGCAGGCCAGACACAGAGCCCAAGCCAAACACAACGGTGGTCACGTGGGGTTGTAACCCCATGCTCAGTGGTAGGGGACTCCTTGCAAATCTGCAGAAATCCCTGTTCCACCTCATTCCTGGGGGAAATCCCAGATTTCCTCCTGTTCTGTCTGTTCTTCTCTTGATGCTATTGTCCTGGATGGATGCAGAGTCCTTGAACCTGGCCCTCCAAATGTACATAAGCAGCCTGTTCAATAAAACAAATTATGCACTTTTTCACATTTGCCAGTTATTTGATTCCAGAAATTTTGCGGGAATCATTCTCACAGTCTCCTGTGCCCCCACCACTTGGTGGCCCTCTGCTCATGGAAACACGATTTCCCACAACTGCACCCTGCCTCCCAGCTGGTCAGAGGGGAGTGTCTCACAAAGACACAGGTGTTTGTGAGGATACTGCCCCCAGCATAAAGCCTACTCCTGGAGCTACGGACAGGTATCTGGCCTCCTGAGCCGCTCAGCTCTAATTCAAAGCCTAAACTGGGGACCCCGAACATTGCTGAATGAATTTCTGAGTCACCTGGGCTGGAGGGGCCTGATTTTTCTTTCCAGGAATGGATGTAACGCAGCCTCCATTTTCAGGGCTGACATTCATAAAGGACCTAGTTCCCCCAACTGCACCCGAGGAAGGAGAGGCCCTTCCATCCCACTGGTTAGAAACCCAGCCCAGGGGAGTTCCAAAGCACCACATCGCTGTCAGGTCCAGCATCCCTGCAGAGTGGCCCCTGCCCTTGAATGAGCCCCTTCCCTGGGCCTTCCCTGCCCCGACATGACCACACCCCAGGCTGTGTCAGAGCTCTGTGGCTCTGCGTATCCAGGGCACACAGTTGGGACCTGAGCCAGGTGTCCCCTGGGCCTCAAGGGGGAGAGGTCTGCCTCTGAATCAGGGGAAGGTGATCCCACATGGCTGGCAGGACACTCTCAATATGGACCTCCAGGAGCCCAGGGAGCAGTTTCCCTGCAGGTGTTAGAAGCCATCATCAGGAGGGCAGGCCCCTCTTTGTGCAGACCATCCCGCAGTGCTGGGCCCACGTGCTGACCACAGAAACCTACATGCCCCCAGGTTACCCCAGGCACAAATTCGTCACTTGGTGACCTGGGTACCACGGGCTCATTGGCCATCCCATGAGGGTGGTCCTTGCAGGCATGGTCTCCAGGTGCTCCCGTTAAGAAATCCCCCTGGGTTTCTGTGGTCACAGAGCCCACACCAGAAGATTCTAGTCCTGCAGTGACCCCCACAGCAGTCACCTCCCCTGTGCATGTCCAGGGACAAATGACAGCAATTTATTGCCAGGAATCGTGGTGAACAAGGGGGTGGGATTCCATACTAAGTTCAGGATCCTGGTAACTCACTCTGCACCCCAAAGAGCATCCATGAGAAATGTGTGTACTGGGATATCTGTGCCCCTAGAAGAGCTGTTCCTCAGGGCTCCTGGGACCCTCCAGCCCCTCTCAAGGTTCTCAGAGCTTGGGTCTAAATATCTATCTCCCTCTTTTTGTGTACAGCCACCTGTGTCTCGTGAACATGGGTCACTTTATTGCATGACTTGGCATGTTCTTAGTGCTCGTCCTCCACCCCTGCACTAGACTCCCAAGATGTTTCCACTGACCCTTGGCTCCCTGGGTGGGTCAGGGGGCCCTAAGTCTGCACCCTTCACTCTCCTCCTCTACCCCCAACCCTGAGGCCACCCCTAGGTGGACTGGGAGGTGTTTGTAAATGAGTCTTACACAAGGACATGACTGGACAAAGCAGGGCCCCACCCCTGGAAAGCACAACTACTCCCTTCTCTGAAGAGGACCCCACAGCCCCACATTGCCTCCCAGGGGTCTACTCAGCACACAGTCCCCCAGTTCTGGGCAAGGTGTCTCCCTGGAATCCTTGCTTCCAGGCAGAGTCTCTCTGTCCTTCTTCTGAGTTTATAGTTGTTCTCATGTTCCTGAGCACCAAGGTGCCCAGCACAGACCCTTCAGTGACCTGGAGAGACAAGGAAGATATGTGGCCACAGGTCTCACAGGACACACCTGCTGGGACCCCAGGCCAAAGGGCCGTCTTTCTGCCTTCTCAGGTGTGGATCCCGTGGTACCTTTTTGCAGGGGGCCCAAATGGGGAGTGGGGCCCAAAGCAGTTCATGGGGCTCTCTGGGCAGGGAAGTCTTGGGCCAGGCAGCCTTGCCTGGTTTCCCTGCTGGGCCACTTTGAAAACCCCCGCTCCTCTGGCTGTGGCTGGAGGCCCCCCAGTCCTCAGGGCTGGACCCTTTCTCTCAGCCTCCACTGCCTCCAAAGCCACGCTGGCGCTGGCATGGGGAAATAGCTTTCTAGCCCTCTTGTGGCCAAGTTGCCACAGGTGGATGCTGCGGGGAGCTGGAGAGAGAGGTAGCACTTGCTCAGATGTGAGAGGTTAGGCAATTTGACACCCTGTCAAGTACGCTTAAACATTGGAAAGAGGACTTTCCCGGGAAAGCTGGAAGTTACTTTCAGTAATTTGTCTAAAGATTTCTTTTTTTCTTTTTTCCCATAAAGACTCATAAAACCTCTCCCAGGTCATTCCTGGTATGGACCATTATCCAGGGATCAATCAGGAAATGCAGGAGGAGAGGGGTGGGGGTGGGGGAGAGGGGAGGGGAGATCAGAGCCCACGGAGAAGAGATGCCCCTCCCAGGAGCCACACACTGGGCAGTGGCTGCTGGCATCCAGCTCTCCTGTTCTCAGGCCCATTTCATCTGTGGGCTGCTTCCAAAAGAAACAATGGTGGAAGGGCCATGGAAGACACCTTGACCTCCCAGAATAAACAGGGGGAGCAGAGTCACCATGCTGGCCCTGGGCTTGGAGACAGACCTGCAGTGGAGACCACAGGTCTTCTGAGAAGCCAGTTTTGAAATAAAGGCAGTATGCGCTGGAATACCCAGTTCGAGCGAGTGCTTCATCACAGACATGTAATTTACATAGTTCTTCTCACCACGAAACTCTGTGTTCCCAAAACGCTACATGAATGACGGCTTCAACACAAATTCATTTCTGAGATGTGAACAAGTGTAGAGCCGCTCTTTCATCCAGCATAATGGGCATGGTCACACCTAGGAACGCTTACCAAGATTTCTCAGCAAGAGCCAATTTCGAAATAAAGGCAGTTTGCGCAGGAAAAGCCTGTTGGAGTGAGGGCTTCCCCATACACATGTAAGTTATATAGTTCCCCTCACCATGAAACGCTGTTCCCAACATGCTACATGCATGAAGGCTTCGACACACATTCAGTTCTAAGATGTTAGCATGTGGAGAGCCGCTCTTCATTCAGCATAAAAGGCATGGTTACACCCGGGGAGATTTACCCAGATTTCTCAGCTGGTTCCTTCACCCAGATTCAAAATAAAGGCATTTTGTGCTGGGAAAGCCTGTTGTAGCGTGTTCAGAGCTGTTTCGGGCTCTGTCCCAGCTGGAGGATGCAAACCCCAACCTCCAGAAAGAGGGACCAGGACCCCACCGGCCAGGTGGTGTTGCCTTAGTTGGGGAACAGTGATCTTTCGGTTAGATATTTTGCAGCTCTCTCTAAAACCTGTTTTGACTTAAGTTTGCATCCTAGTCACCAGTACCAGGGCAACAGAAAAAGCATATCCTACATCCCTTTGCATGAAATCTTCCCAAAAGAGCAAATATTTGCCCATGTAAATACCAGCTGCTCTTCTAAGGCTCCCTAAATACCCAGCAGTGTGGGCGGTGCACTCTTGATCAGGGACAGGATGAGAGGGACCAGCGGTCTTCCAGCAGGCTTGGCCTGGTGTGGCAGCTGCGCTGTGGGTCCGTGGTGGGAGGGCCATGCAGGGAATCCTGCTTGAGGGGCCTCTGTGCACGTCTGCATTATGCTCTGAGGTTTCATACAAGGCTCCAGGCATCCTAACTGGTCAGATACAGCCCCCACCCTCGGGCTGGAACAACCAGGAGCTCAGTACCTGTAACAGGGACAGTGCCCATTGTGGGGAGAGGTCATGGGACACTCCGGGGGCAGGGACACTGGTGCTGGGGAAGGCAGGGGATGCAGTGAATGGTGGAGGGAGCAGGGTCCCTTGCTTGGGGGTGAGAGTTCTTGGGGAGACCACAGAGCATGGCACACACCATCCCCACCCCATACCCCAAATTCCTAGCCCCGCCAACACAGAGGCTTCTCTGAACCCTCTCACCGTGTCTCGCCTGTAAGACCGCACCTAACCCAGAATCTGGCACCCCTGCACTACCTCCCCACTTGGGACAGATACCGTCTCCTTGGAAACTGCCCAGCAGCGTGAATTCAAGGCCGGCAGCGGGCCTGGCGGATCTGCACTTCAGGTGCCCGAACTGGCCAGCCGTTTGTGCCTTGGCTCAGTCCTCTATCTTGCCCAACGGCAGCCTGGGTCCACGTCAGATGCAAGGGGAGGCTCAGAGCCCAGGCTGAGCCACACACACGGACAGGTGAGGGTGCCCCCACCCCGCTGCCCCGCCTCCCCGCCATCCCGCCCACTAGTGGCAGCACTGCCACAGCCTCCAACCGGCGCCATCTGCAGGTGAGGACGTCTGATCGGCACCGCCTGCCCCGGCCCCGCCCAGCTGCCCCATAAGCCTCACCCCAGCCCCCATCCTGGCCGAGCCTTGGCTCCCATTGGCTCTGCAATTTCTGCCCTCTCACGTCAAGCCTCGGGAGGAAAAAGACGCAAGCGATAGGGGAGGGCCCCGCGGCGTTGCCATGGCTACATGCGCCACACACTGCGGGGGCCGGTGTGCGCTTCTGGGGTGGGCAGCGGGCTCTGGAAGTGTGCAGCTGCCAGGGACCATGGCGGTGCTTGCTGCTGGGGCTGGCTGCTTGCTCGCCTTGGCGACTAGTTCTGGCCTGGTCAGTCGGCGGCTGACATCCTGTCTGGGGCGGCGTCCCACTGACGGTAAACGTTGGCGGGGCCAGTGGACATGGACCAAGGTGGGATCCGGGTTGGTGTGGCTGCCGGGGAGCGGGTTGGGGCGGGGAGGACAGGGCTGGGGCACAGCCTCGGGCTTTCCTCCCCCTCGGGCACTGGGGCTGGGACCGCGAATCCGGGTAGCCCTGCTTGGCCGCGGCCTCCCAGAACCCCCGGGAAGGGCAGGCAGAGGACCTGTCTTTTATGAAGCGGGGCCTTATCCGGGTTTTGAAGAGCCCCAGAATCAGATGTTGGAATGGGGTGGTTTATCAGCCTTGTTTATCTGCAGGGAAATTTCAGTTCCATCCAGATGTTGGCTCCTTCGGTAAACCTCAGGAATAAGACAAGGGTCAGTGCCGATTAGCAGTTATCTAGGGCTTGACTCAAAATAGACTGTGCGGGGTGTAGGGATGGTAGATGGGCCTTCCCTCTCAAAGTTGGCAGTCTTCTGGGATTAGAGGCCCCAGTTGAGGATTACATCCTCATCTGCAGTAATGGAGGTTGTGGGAAACATTAACACAGAGAAGGGAGGGGTGTGGCTGCGGTAACAAATTAAAGAAGCCAGGACCCTTGCCTGGCTCTTGTGTAGGAGAGTCTCGCCTAGGGTAGGGCAGCAGTTATCAAAGTGTGTCTGAGGCCCCTGAGATGCAAGACTATTTTCGTAGAAACGCCAGTATGTCACCTGCCTTTTGCACACTCTTGCACTCCCGAGTTTCCTGTGGGGATTTCCAGGGAAAACCTGGTCTGTGATATAACAAAACAGGGAATGTAGAGGCAGATAGAATTCAGCTCTCACCAGTCCAAAAGAGATTTGCAGAAATTAAAATCACTGCTATTCTTCTCATTAATGATTTTTGTTTAGAAAAATATACTTATTTTTTGCTTGAGTATTAATGGTAACATGTAGTAGGTTGTTGTTATTTTTAAGTGAACTCATAAGCATTTTTTAAAGTTCTTATTTAAGTTCTAACACAGGAACTATTGATAGATTTAACCCACATAAACAGCAGCCTTTTGGAGTCCTCAGTAATTAAGAGTGTACAGGGGTCTGTAGGCCAAGAAGCTTGAGAGCCCCTGGAGAACGGGTGCTCAGGTACTCGTCAGGTGCTTAGCGTTGTTAGACAGATGCCAAGATGTCTTCTGCATGTGCTCCCGGACTCGAAGTAATTGACCACATGGAGACGGGTGGGCAGTGCCTCCACTATACAAACCAGAAGCTGGTGAACGTGTCTTGAGTCTAGGCCATGTGCTGTGCAGGGATTCCCGTTGTATCTGTTATATCTAAGCTGGGATTCCTGTGCAGAGGCCTGGCCCTGAAGGCCTGCTCTCCTTTGCTCCCTGCTAGTTACCTTCCGTGTGACGTCAACCCTCCAGAGGGCTTCAGCCTCCATAGGGGCGTCTGTATCCACATCGCCTTCCTCCTGAAGACCCTGCTGAAGATGGAGGAGTCGGTGCTGGTGCTACCCCCTTGGGGCCGCCTCTACCATTGGCAGAGCCTGGACATCCACCAGGTCCGGATTCCCTGGTCTGACTTTTTTGATCTCTCAAGTCTCAAAAGAAACATCCTTGACACTGAGCATGAACAGTTCATTGCAGGTGAGATGGTGATCATTTAACACGGGCCAGACGGTTTTTGTTCTGGTTCCGATGTGAACATCGGGCCGTCTTGCTTCGGGCTTGTCGGTCTGCTAAGGGGTCCTGCTCATGTTTCCCGCACTGCAGGTGAATTTGGTCTTTTCATAGTTTTTCTCAGGAAATAGATCTGAAGTGTATGAGCTCTGTGTTCCCTCCCCTCTGAAAATCCTGGCCTCCTGGTGAGATGGAGTGGTGACAAGAAGGCCACTGCCACACAGACCTTGTCTCAGGAGGACTCAATCCCTGGGCAGTAAGGGCCATTCTTACCTGAAGGAAAACACGATGTGTGTGTAGCATGGGCCACGTGCTGGAGAAGGTATGTAACCTCTCATTCAGTATAATTTGGTCCTGCTCAAGCTTCCCATTTTACTTTCTGTAAGAGGTAAGAGTTGAAGATTTTCTTTGAATAATGGTATTTAGAGCTTATCTTTTTTTTTAATTGAAATGTGGTTGATTTACAATGTTTTGTTAGTTTCAGATATACAGCTGTTTTGTTAGTTTCAGGTATACAGCATAGTGATTCAGTTGTACATATACATAGTCTATTCTTTTTCAGGTTCTTTTCCATTATAGGTTGCAAGATACTGAATATTTTCCCCTGTGTTCGGCAGTGAATCTTTGTTGTTTATCTATTTTACATATAGTAGTTTGTAATTGTTAATCCCAAACTCCTAAGTTAGTTTTCTAAGTCTGTGAGTGTGTTTTTGTTTTGTAAATAAGTTTATTTGTATCATTTTTAAAAATTCCACATACAAGTGATATCATATGATACTTGTCTTTCTCTGTCTGAGTTATTTCACTTTAGTGTGATAATCTCCAGGTCCATCCATGTTGATGTAAATGGCATTATTTCCTTCTTTGTTATGACTGAGTAATATTATTCTATATCTAAATACTACATCTTTATCCAGTCATCTGTCAGTGGGTGTTTAGTTTGCTTCTATGTCTTGGCCATTGTAAACAATGCTGCTGTGAACATTGGGGTGCAGGTATCTTTTGGAATTAAGGTCCCCTCTGGATATATGCCCAGGAATGGGATTGCTGGATCAAATGGTAAGTCTTTTTTTAGTCTTTTGAGGACTCTCCATACTGTTTTCCACAGTGACTGCACCAAACTACATTCCCACCAACAATGTAGGAGGGTTCCCTATTCTCCACAGCCTCTCCAGCTTTTGTGGTTTGTGGATGTTTGAATGGTGGCCATTCTGAATAGTGTGAGATGATAACTTATTGTAGTTTTGATTTGCATTTCTCTGATAATTAGCAATATTGAACCTTTTTTTCATATTCCTATTGGCCATTTGTATATCTTCATTGGAGAATTTCTTGTTTAGTTGTTCTGCCCATTTTTGGATTGGGTTTTTTATTTTTTTTTTTCTTATTAAGTTGTATGAACTATTTATATAGTCTAGAATTTAAGCCATGTTCAGTCTCACCTTTTGCAAAAGTTTTCTCCCATTCCATAGGTTGTCTTTTTGTTTTGCTTATGGTTTCTGTTGCTGTGAAAAAGCTGATAAGTGTAATTAGGTCCCATTTGTTTATTTTGTATTTTATTTCTGTTACTTGGGTGGATTGCCCTAGGAAAACATTGCTGAGATATATATCAAATAATATTTTGCCTATGTTTTCTTCTGAGAGGTTTATAGCGTCTTGTCTAATGTTTAAGTCTTTAAGCCATTTTGAGTTTGTTTCTTTTTTTTTTTTTTTTTTGCGACTCTATTGTATGCTTTCGATTTGTGGTTACCTTATTTTTGAAGTATATCAACCCATTACTATATCTATTTCCTTTAGACTGATAATCACGTAGGCTCCAACACATCCTAAGAATAATGAGAAAAAAAAAAAAAAGAAAGAGAGAAAAATCTATCTTTTCTTGCTACCGTCTCCCATTTCCACATTTTTGTATTTTGATGTACTTTTTTTTTTTTACATCTTCATGTTTATTCTCTTGTAACTCGTTACTGCATTTCCAACTATGGTTTTCCCATTTCTATAGCATCCTGATTCCTTTCTGTTTAGAGTAGAACCTTTAAATGTCTCTGTTTGGTTCAAAAATGCTGAATTATCTCCCCACCCCCCTGCCCCCTGTGCCTCTGAATCCTCAGTCCAGGGAAGCCAAACCATCCTAGCCTGCATCGGTTCTGGGAAAGCAATCTTCAGAGTGGGGGAAAAAAAAAAAACATTGAAATATAATATTCTGTGTGTTGCTTTCTACCCTTGCCCAGAGAGTGAGAATCACCTCTGAATGTGGAGGAAGAAAGTTGGAGGTGTGGGGCACAAAGTCTTTTCTCCTTTTGCTACTGAAAAAATGATTGCTTTTGTAATTAGTGATGATGCCCTTTAAATTGGTGAGATCGAGATTCCACAGCTTCAGCGCCTGTGAATAACCAGCCGGGAGAAAGCTCTCCAGGGCCCCTGCAGTGGGAAAGGCAGCCCCTCTGAGCACCTGTTGTTCTGTATTATTCCTGACTCCACATGGGTTTGCTACGCACCGTGCAGGATGATGCAGTTACACGAGGTGGAGGACGGGGAGACCCCTGCTGGGTGGAGAGCCACAGGAGCCCACATTTGAAGGACAAAGTGAAGAGTAGTGGGGCGGGGATAGGAGGAGAGGATGGTTGAGGCCCAGGATGGTGTCCTGGAGTCCAGCAGGCGAGGCTGGCCGGGCAGATGAGGCCCTGGGGCATGGGCAGTCCTTGAGGGATCTGAAGCAAAGATATGAACCAAGAGACTGGATTCGTGTGGGGTACAGCGCCCCCTGGAGGCCGCGGGGCAGTGCAGCAAGCCCAGGAGGAGCGGGCAGTTCCCCAGAGTTGGGTTGACAGGTCACAACCAATTAACTGGGGACCAAGAGCTACCGAGATATTGTTAACTTTTTGTCCCTCTTCCTGGAAAAAAGCTGCTTCCTGTTGAATAGCCTGTGTCGTTAGTGAGAATTAAATACATGAAGCAACATTTCCTCAAAAGTCATCCATTGTGTAGTTGTTAATAAGGGTCAAATGCAGACTTGAATAGACTAAATCAAACATTCATCATCAGATTTTAAAATCCTTTAAAATAAAAATTCTTGCTGTCTTTGTTCTTCATTTCAGGGTTCACTTGGTGATAATAATAGTAACCAAAGCAACAGCAAACCCTTACAGAACTCTGTCCTGCTGTTCCAGGATCTCTGTGTTCATGACAACCCAATGAGGTGGCACTTTACAGGAAGGACAGTCATTAATCACACAGCTAGTAAATGGCAGAGCTGGGACTTGAACCCAAGCTGTCTGGCCCCAGAGCCCCCTCTCATGCCCTTCACTGCAGCTCATCACTTGGCATGCCCGACACAGGCCAGCATTAAGGAGCAAGCATGACCTTGGCCAAGGCTGCTTCACCGCTTGGTCTCTGTTTCCTCATCTGTAGAATGGGGGTGTGGGCAGTGAATTCTGTGAGCTCAGTGGTCACTTCCTCCAGCTCTGCTATTCTACTGCTTTAAGTTAATTTATTAAGTATCTGAGCCTCTGAATGGGCCACGCTGGTGCTTTGCTAGGACCTGGGTTACAGAGAAAAGTAAGATCAGCTTGCTTCTCCAAGAAGCCTGTCTCCCTCCATGGGAAGCAGCTGCGAGGCCCAAGCTCCCTCGCTGGCGGTCGGGGGCTGGGCAGGAAAGTCTGATAGAAGATGGAGGCAGAGCCCCTCCGAGAACAGTTTTGGCCACACAGCTCTCAGGAACAGGAGCGTTTGTCCAGGCTGCTCAGAGGGGTGTCCTCGTGAGGCCAGCAGCCCCCCCCAAATTAAGCCCTCAGGACAAAGATCCAGCCAGCCCTGCAGTGTCACCATAGAGCCAGTCCATCCTCATCACTGTGCCCCTGTGCTCCTTTGTCCTGGGGCCTCTCTTCCCCCTACACCCAGAAGACTCTTCTCCCTCTCTTCTCTGAGTGTCCCCTCACTTCACCCATGGTCCCTGCTTCCTGGCCACCATCTATGGAGTTGACACTTTGCCCCCTCACACCCCTCGTTTGATCAGGAGCCTGGGTTGGGCTCCTTGTGCTCACTTTCCCCCTTCAGATGATTGCTCCTCCTCTCTTGGGAGCACCTGGAAAACCCAGATCCATTCCTAGCAGTGCCTGCCACCCTGGCCTCCCTGCTCATCTGCCACAGTCAGGAGCAACTGGACCACCAGATCTGTATTGCCTCGCTTCCTACCATCAAGATGTCAAAGTTCATTCTCCCTCCACCACCCAGTATGTTTATTTTAGGGTCTTCTTCGCTGTCAGCCTGAGCCAGCCACCCCCCATTCACCCTAGCCCCGGGCTCATACCCGGGCGTGTCTCCACCCTAGGTCCAGCCTCTCTCTTTTAAGTGCCCACCTCTAGCCATCCAGATGCTTCTCCACCAGCCTCCTTGGCCCTCATTCACCCTCACTGAGGCATCGTGCACTGACTCGTCTGCTTTCCTGCCTGTCCACGTTCCTCTTACTTCCACTACCCCACCTTCCAGATCTGCATCCATAGTCAGCACTCTCTTTAGGACAAACAAAACCCCCTTGAGCCTTGATCTTCTCAGTTCCTCACCAGAACGACTTCCATCTCGGTTCACCCAGCTCTACTTGTTCTGAGCCTGCAGGCAGCAGGCTCTCCCAGCACAGGTTTCTAAGACTACAAATCAATGCCCACCATGTTGCCACTGCCAGGCAATCCTCCAGGGTTTCTCTAGTGAGAACATTTCCCCACTTATCACTCAGTGGTGTCAACATTCTCTGCTCTCTGCACACCTCTAACCTTGCCTCTGTCTCTTCCCTGACTCCCATCAGATGGCCTTCCCTCCTGCTTCAGAGAGAATGACATTTCACTGGAAAGGAACTTGCTCACCTGCAGCAAATCTGCTCACTTCACCTTTTATCTGTCCCTCTCCCACCTGGACTCGAGCTGTAGTTGATCTTAATTCAGTGAGTTTAGTTGACATATATATACACAGTTAAAAGCATAGCACACTATCGCCTACCTTCTAGGGCTTATTGTTTCAATTTAACATAGAGTGTGTGATTCATCCACTTCGCTGCATGTACCTGCAGTTCAATTTTTTTAACTGATCTTAAATGTTGCGTGTGTGAAAGTAACACAAGGCAAGGGTAAGCCAGGATTCAGGATGCTGGTTACTTCCTGCGAGAAGAGGCCAAGTGCAGGATAGGACACAGTATGTCACTGTCAATTGTCCTGTTCTGATGCTGGGTGATAGGTCCAAAACTGTTTCTTATAATATTAATTTTAATACATAAATACTTCTGAAAGGCACCTAAGGTGAGAATGTATCAAGAACCAAGACATACAATGGGTAATATTACATCATTATTGTTATGTAAACTTGTTATAAAATATATTAATCATAATCCTACATTGTTATGTATTATATATTATATAGATGCATGAATTATATATTATGTATATAAATACCTACATATGTATTATATACTATCTGATAATAAATAAACAGAACATAATATGCTAGTATATCTACTATTATGTATTATTTAATAAATAATAACATACTATATCCTGTTATATGACATGGCACCTAATCTTTAATCAAATAAAAAGATGCCACTATATGTAATGGTAATTAATAAAATTAAATGAAAAAGCCCGCAGCTTTTAATGCCAACACCGCTTCAGCTGTCACTATCTTTTTTCTTCACTTTCATGGCCAAGGTCCTCACAGTGCTATCTGTTCCCCCTTTCATCTCCTTGTCCTGATCCTTCCTCCTCCTCCCATCTCATGCTGCCTTCCGCCCCGTGGCCCCTCTAGTCACCAGCGGCCTCTGGGGCACTGATTTCCGGGGATGGTCTCAGGCCCCATCTCACCTGCCTGTCCGCCACCTCTGCCACCGCTGGTGGGGGCAGGGCGGGGGGCAGAGTGCACCTCTTGTCCTGGAAGAGAACACAGCACAGACTCAGTGACCAGCAGCAGGTGTGGCCGGTACCTGCAGGACTGAGGGGAGAGCCAGGCTGTCTGCATCCAGACCTGGGGCTCTTGGAGTGTGAAGAAGCCCAGTCCTCACTGCCCCTGAATTGAGGAAAACACCCTCAGGTGAGTTAAAGTGCTTATGACCTAGGTCTGTTGGCTGGAAAGGACAAACGGGCCCCTAAAGGGAGGGTAGTTGATGTTCCAGGCCCCACCAAGGCCTTAAGGGCTGGCGGGGAACCAGGCTGGATGCTCCACTGGACCCGGTGCCCCCACGGGGGTGGGGCCTTCGGGAACAAGTAGAAAGCCGTCGGTCTCTGGGGAAAACGGGGCTGTGTGGGAGCATCCCTGCAGCAAATCAAGTGACGTCAGGGCTTGTGGGATCCGTTTTTATGGCCACACTGAGCCTCAGCAGAAGCCACAGCAGGAGTGGATTCCTGTCTCTCCTGGTGCCATCTTGTCTGAGTTCCAGGCTTCAGACCCGATCCCCTGGGGTGCTAGGACAGTTATAGACAGAAGCGGCTCGGGGAGGCCTGAAGAGGGCGGTAATAGCCTTCCTGCCAACACGATTACACAAAGATCAATCAATCGATGGGAAGTAAATAAGAACCATGGTTACATCTGGACCCCAAGCTTAGACGTGGTATATGGGTGACATTTATCGACAATCCAGCGAGGTTCTGGTCAGAGCTTGAGGCCAGGGCAGCAAGATGGGAGTGGCACTAAGGAGCATCGTGGTGCAGAGGCTAGACTGGGGGTCTGCAGGCTCCTCCTAAGGGAGCCTCAGAGTTTTGGAGGTGGCTAACGTGCCAGCTTCGTGTCACCAGCAAGTGATGCCACCTGCGGAAAATCAGCTATAATCCTGAGCCGGGTCAGCCCTGGGTGATGTGATAAAGGCTCCTACAAGAGGGAGCACCAGGCGGATAGTGAACCAACCAACAGGCTGATGCGTTTCTGGCCTGTGTTTATCGTGCTTTCCTAGCCAAGAATGAGGAGAGAGTTGAATGGCTCACCATGAAGACTTTAACATCTTAAGAGGGTTCTGTGTCTCACTGCATTTCAGTGTCACCCGGAGGAATTCAGGAGGTGTTTAGACCCAGTGGAGACTAACGGCCTCTTGGTTCCTCATCAACCTGGCAAACCCACCAGCCCTCTATGGCCAGACCTTGGCAAGTGCCTTCCCTTGTTCTAACAAAACCCTTTCCACCCACGCCTGTCGTATGCTTTTATTTTTTTTAATTAATGGGAATGAAGATACCTTAGAGCCTCCTCAGATATTTCCTTAGGGCCTCTGCCCTTAGAACCCGGCAAGGGGACACTCTGCCCTGGGTCCTGCACTACAGAGGGTCCCTCTGGCCCTGACACTTCCTCTGGCCACGCCCTCCATGGGGTGGAGTCAGCAGGGCCAAGGGGACACGGTCATTGGCTCCGCCCCATGCTCTAGAAACCCAGGACCCCAAGTGCCCTGTCTCAGCAGCCCCTGACCCATTTCTAGTGCCTGCATCGGCTCTCCCTGGAGTTCAGATTCCCAGGACTCACAGAGAGGCCAAAAGGCAGCTGTTTGCATGGAGGGTATGAGCAGAGCATGGACGTGAGGTCTGAGTGTCCCCCTGTGCACATACAAGGCCCCTTGTGGCAAGGGATGGACCCAGCATTGGGAAGAAAAGGGTCAGAATAGTGATCAGAGACTGGGTATCAGCTCTCCCCACACGCTCACTTTCTTTGCTGGACTCCCCTGTTTCTGGGAATTCTAAATTTGAACCTGGCCTTCCCCCTTATAATGAATGTATATTTGTAAAGGCAGGAGTTTAGACCCTACTGCACTTAACATGTTTACATGTATAGGATGTGAGCTCCCAGGTATGCTCTGGCCCTGCACTTCCAAAGGTCCAGAGCAGTTATGTTGGCTCTACTGAGACTGTAAGCGGTAAAGACCATCTCCAGGGAGAAGGGGTTCCTGCTTCACGCTCCAAAGTCAGGATCTTCTGAGTAGATAAAACAATGGACACTGTGACCCTCAATTGTAAATTGATTTAGAATAATGCCAAAGTGTGTAAGACGTGTGTGTATGCATGCACGCACCTGGGGACGTGTTTGGTACATGACTGTGTGTGTGTGTGTGTGTGTGCATGCGTACGCCTGGGGATGTATGTGGTTCTGTATGTTATGTATGTGTGTGCACCTGAGGACGTGTGTGGTTGTGTGTATGTTATGAGTGTGTGTGTGTTACATGACTCCATGTGTGTGTGCCCATGGGGTTGTATGTGGAGCAGAGCCAGTGTGTCTGCACATGTGTTTGTGTGTATGTGCATGTATTAGTTTTAATAGTAGAAGCTGTCCTTTAGAATTATGAAGTAGTAAAAATTGTATGATGTCCTTTGCTGTATAATTCAAAATTAAAATAATCTTCAATCACCAGAAATTTAGTCCCCCTCAGATTCTGATTTTTTTTCCATATTGATTATGTCTTCATTTTACTGATGAGGAAACTGTAGCTTAGAGATGTTAACTGACTCAACCAAGGGCGTGAAGCTCATGAGCCCAGGACCAGGATGCAGTCCAAGCCACGCTGCTCCAGAGGCCTGGAGCCCTGCTCACGATCACACGTGGCCTCTTGGTGGGGGAACAGATTCTGATGGTCTGTGGCCAGCGTGCAGGCTGCCCAAGCCAGGGACTCGGGAAGCCGGGCAGAGAGTACCAGACAGCAGACAAGAGTGAAGGGCTTCTCAGAAGTTAGATAGGTTCCTAGGTCTTGGATGAGGAAGGAAGCTTACTACTCATCCTTGATCCTTTGCTGGTGGCTAAAAGTGACAAAGGCCCCCGAGAGCACTTCTGGGAGCTGCCTGCCAAAACCTAGAAAAGGACTGCTCAGGACTGGCTCTGCAGTAGGAGCAGAGGAAGGAAATGTCGCCTCCTGGTGGACATCCATGGTGATGGCAGTAGGAGGCTAAGCAGCCTTGTTATGGAGGTGGCAGGACAGGGTCTTAGTGGATGATCGTTTTCACGTGTCTTAAAAATCATTGCTTCATATATTTTATCCATTTTGTGGTTTATTTTAGGATGGTAAACATGGTCTCTGTTACTCCATATCACCTGGATTGATTAATTTTTTTATTGTTAATTTTCTCTTCAGTGATTTGGAAGCTATATTGCCTCTTAGTGAAAATTCTCTCTAAATTTTTATAAATCATTTCTAAGTTCATAACTTTATATGCAATTGGACCAGTATTCCTATAAGAGTCTCAAAAATGAAATAATCTATTAGACCCTGTTCCTCAATAATGATAAATTTAGCATATTTTACCTCTCTGCTGTTCCAAATTGTGTGTGTGTGTGTGTGTGTTTGTGTGCTCCAGTTACTTTTTAGACAGTTGCTTTAAGTTTGTTACATTAACAAAGTAAATATAGGTATAAACATCTTGGATTTCATTGCTCATTACCACTATTTAATCCCATGTGTTTCCCACTTTTGAGTTATTTACTTATCGGGATTTCCCAATCAACTGGACACATGATTGACTAATTTTTTTGAGCGGTGGACTTGGAACACTTACATATCTATATGCAGATTTATGTTCTCCTCATCAACAACTCTCAGCGTGTTGTTGATGGCCCAAGCCTTGTTTTAAAATAAGGCATTGTTTTTCATCAAAAAAAAAAAATTCTTAATTTAAGGTGCTGTCTTTTTATGGCTGGCCAGTCTTGTATGCTGAATGGATATTAATAGAGATTTCCTTAACCTTCCTCCTTCTTTTTGCCATAACTCGAATTCATTGAGAAGCATGTTTTTACCATTTCTCAGATGGGCTTCCACTTTGACTTCCGCTTTAAACCATCACCCCACTCTTTTTCTCCATGCTTATTCCTGAAAAAGTGAGCTCTCTATCAGATTAAAGGTGGTTCCCATCAGAGATGTGTGGCTCCCTGTCCAAAGGTCCAAAGGAAGAGAAAAGGAAAGATTCCTGTTTCTTGTGGTTACATTTTGTCAGCATAGAAATCTAGTTATCTGTGTGGCTGTTTTGGAATCTGCAATATCGTGGCTCAGAGTTTCCTTTTTCTGGCTTACTAGGAGAGCCGCATTAGCTGGGGTCATGGCGCTGTGGCCGTTGTGAGGATCCCGGGGCTGAGGCAGCCCCTCTCCCCCCTTGTTATTTTGATCTTGCAAACTGGGTCCCAGCTATGTGACCCCTGCACCTGACGGCCAGAATCGCCCCTAACGTGACGTGTCTCCAGTTCCTCATTGTCCCTCACTGCTAGCAGCTAGCTCCAAGAAGGGTACGAGCTGGATTCCACTGCAGACTTTCCTCCTTCCTCTCCAGGCAGGCCCTCCTTTCCCACTAGTTGGTCTTAAGCCTTCTCTCCTGCGCTACATACACTGAAGGAATTCCTCAGGGTTTCCAGCATGTAGATGGTGCTCTTCTATGTTTGGACCCCTTCAGTGCTTGCAGTGGAAATTTAGGAGGTGGGAAGGGGGAGCTTGGGGGTTCTCCGTATCTAGGGGCTCCCTATCCAGCAGATTCAACTAACTGTGGATTGAAAATATTCAGGGAAAAACAGAAAGTTTCAAAAAATAACACGAATTTGCCATAAACTGGCAACTACTTACATAGTATTCATGGTGTATTAGATACCATGAGTAATCTATAGATAATTTAAGGTACACAGTAGGACACAGTGAAAGAGAAAGTGACAACAAATATATATGTATATTCATGTATAACTGAAAACTTGTGCTGTATGCTGGAATTTGAGACAACATTGTAAAATGACTATAACTCAATAAAAAAATGTTTGTGTATATATATAAAAAAAATTACATGGGAGGATGTACATGAGTTCCATGCAAGTCCTATGTCATTTTATACAAGAGGCATCAGCATCCATGGATGTTGACGTCTGGGGGGGAGTCCTGGAACCAAAGCCCCATGGTTACCAATGGATGACTGGAAGTCCAGGCTCCTTATCCCAGCCTGTCAGGTCCCCAAGTGGTCAGGATCCTACCTGTACCACACTTCCCTTGTCACTCTCCTCCAGCCCTGGCAGACTGCCTTCTGATTCTTGAACAGGCCACACTCACTGCGCTTCATGTCTGGCCCCTAGAAATACCCTTTACTTTCTGAGCATGGCTCTGCTTTCACAAAACGGGCTGCATTGTCACTAGAGAAGACAGTGTGGAATTTCCTTTAAAAACTGAAAATAGACTTAACTCATGATCCAGCCTTCCCACTCCCAGGCATATGTCAGAAGAAAACTCTAATTCAAAAAGTCACATGCACCTCAATGCTCACAGCAGCACTATTTATAATAGTCAGGACATGGCAACAACACAAATGGCCATCGACAGCTGACTGGATAAAGAAGTAGTAAAATATTTATACAATGGAATACTACTCAGCCATGAGAAAACAAAATAATGTCATTTGCAGCAACATGGGTGGACGTAGAGATAGTCATTCTAAGTGAAGTAAGCCAGAAAAAGAGAAAAATGCTATAAGATATCACTTATATGTGGAATCTAAAAAAAGGCACAAATGAACTTTACAAAAGAGAAACAGACCCACAGACATAGAGAAACAAACTTAGGGTTACCAGGGAGAGAAGAGGATGGGGAGGGATAAATATGGGGATTCAAAAAGTGCCCCTCTTGGGGAGTGATGGAAATGTTAGCTGTCTTGATCGTGGTGATGGTTTTCTGGGTGTAAACATTTATCAAATGCATCAAATAGAACATGTGAAATATGTGTACTTTACTGTACAGGAATCATACCACAATAAAGGTGCCTGCAAAAAAATAAGAAAAGATTGGCGGCATTGTGTCCTATGTTTTTATGTGTCTTCAGTGAGTGGGTCTTCAAGTTTCTGGTCTGCCATGTTTTCTGAACCATAAGTGCCCTCCTTCCCTTTTCTTTGGTAAACTGTCAGTGGGTGGCATTTATTCCCGTGGCTTCAACTGCTCTCTGTCCAATGATTAACTGTCAAATCTTTTCCAGCAAGGACATCTCAGTTCAGTCCCAGAAATATACTTATAATTGACAAGTAGACATTCCCATTTGATTAGCCCATAAAAATCACAAGCTCTGTATGTTTGGATTTACACTCGCTCAGAACTAGGTTTACTTCTTCAAACAATGGCATCACTATCCCATCTGTTTTCCGTGCCATACATCTGGGGGTTTTCCTTTCCTTTTCCACTCCCTCACCCCCGTCAGTACTACAATTCTGTTCTTTAATGTCCCCCAACTAAGTCCCTGCCCCTCGCTCCCCACTGCATTAATTCCCACCATTTGCTAGTCTCCCCAGTGCTGTTCTTTAGAGTGAACAATCCACTTTGCTTACTTTTAATGACTAATCTGTGTCACTCTCCACCTTAAAACCCCAAAGAATTCCCCACTGCTTATGTGAGGAAGTTCACGCTCCCTGATTTAACGTCAAACCTTCTCATAACCTAGTTGCTGCTTTTTTTCAGCCTCAGCTTCCATTAGTTCCTCACAGCCTCTAGACTCACTGACCTTCCTTCCCTAAGTGCAAAGTGCCCTTAGACACGTACAGGTGTCTGCATGAGACACGCAAGCTGCTGAGAATCCCGTCCCCACCACGCACTCTCCTGGTCTAGAGATTTGCTGGAATCCATCAGATGTCAGTGCAGAAAGCTTTTCCTCTCTGACACCTTCCCTACCTTCTAGAACCCAGCCCCAGGCAGTGTAAGGGCCCCTCTGAACATACAGTATACATGATGCCAAGGGACTCTTACTACATTGTTTTGAAAACCTATTTAAATTTGTCTCTTCCACGACACACTGTGATCTCCTTGAGGGATGGGGGGTGTGGTACTTGTCTAGACAGCTAATGCCTGGCACAGACCCCGGGCCATCAGAAACAGTCTGCTGACTCATCAAGAATTGTCATCTTTGCGATGTAAGAAAGACTACATGATCTCTGATCTTACACCATCCGGCAAGGGTCAAAATAATTTCACATAGAACTACACAGGAAAAATATGTGTATTCTTTTCCTCTTTGTGAGCCCAAGATCATAGGCATCCTGGAACGTAGGTGTCACTCTAAGCTATCTGTCCCCTAGGCTGTCACGTCCAGCTTCAACATATTTTTTAGAAGTTGTAGGGATACGTGTACATCACCCCGTCTTAAAGCAAACGGTGCTTCAGCCTGACCAAGTTTAATGTCCATATAAAAATCAGAAATCTTCCAAACTGAAGCCTGAAGAAACATTTCCCTTCTCTCCTTCCAGTCTGTCTGCCATCTGCATCCCACATCCCCACTGCTCACCTGCGTCAGACCACCTTCTATCTAGAAACATTTTAGGTGGGACACTTGGATGAGAACTAATTACAGCAGTCATGAAAATGGTCCCATGAACGTAGGCTCTGCACAACAAGGATGTTTTGACCGGAGGCCTCAGCCGTGGCCTTCAGGGTCTGTTCACATGTTCTGCCTGGCTTCCCTGCAGACGTTCTGCAGAAAAACAAGCCTGCAATTAAACTCATAGAAGGCCAAAGAAATCCAGAAAAATAGAGTGAGATTCATCTCCTTGGGAATATTTTTGAAAACCATCCACTAATAGGAAGAAGAGCTTTAAGAGGTTTGTTTCAGAGCAGATGATGTCCAACTGCTGGTGGGTCAGTTTTGTCATTGTTGCCCGCTAGTTGGCTTTCTGCTGCTTCTAACATGCTGCTGTTTAGAGAAGTGGCCTGAATAGGCCCTCAGAGCAGAAAGGTGAGCTGGGCCTGGCAACAGCCAAGCTCCTCTGCTGTGTAGAAACCCACTGAGAAGGAAGCGATAGCCCAAGGCTTCCTCTGACTCTCCCTCAGTTATAAACTCTATGAAGGGAAAATGGAACAAAAAATCTTAATTCAATGTGGTATTATCAAAGTATAAAAATAATTGTCTTTGAAGGGGATGGTATAGTTCAAGGGGTAGAGTATGTGCTGGGTTCAATTCGCAGTACCTAAATGTAAAAAAAATAAGAAAAATTCTTTAAAAAAAAGAAAAAGAACAAAGAAGAAAAGAGATCTAAAACAACCCAAGTTTAAAAAGAAAAAAAGTCTTTTAAAAATAGTAATCAGCTTGGTCTTTTGCTAGATTAGGAGTTTGGGATTAACAGGTACACACTACTATGTATAAAATAAATAACCAACTCCCAGGTCCTTAATAACCTATTTCAACCTGAATCCTTTCTCTTTTTTCCCCTAAGCAACCCGTGGAAGCCTCTGAAATTCTAACCTTATAAAAGAATTCATTTAAAGGCGGTTTGAAAGTTACTGGTTAAAACAGTTATTTGTGGTTCCATGAATATAGGTCTAGTAAGAAATACAGACAATAAACTAGTAAGCAAATAAATATATGATGTACTGCCAGGTACTAATAACTGCCAGAAAGAAATATAAAGCATATTAGGAGAGAAAATGATTGAATAGGAAATATGTGCATGCTATTTTAAATAATGTGGTCAGATAAGTCCTCTCTGAGGGTAAAATAATTTGAACAAAGTCCTGAATGAAGCAAAAGAATAAGCCACGTAGGTAACAGACAAGAAAAGCCTCCCAGGCCGGGAGAAGTGTAAGTACGAGACTTGGAGTTACAAACACTGCTGTCCTGGTGGGGACCATCTGGGCGGTGAAGATGGGCTGGAGCAGAATGGTGAGAACTGAGGCTGCAGAGGCGGGTGAGGGACCGGATCACACAGGGCCTTGGTAGGGACTCTGGATATCCTTCTGAATACAATGGAAAATCACAAGAGTATTTTGCAAAGTGGAACAACTTGATCCGATTCATACTTTAATAAGACCGTTGTGGGTAACATATGGGGAATAAGCAATGGAAGCAGGGCAAGGTAAGCTGATGGGAAGCCAGTGGGAAGAGTGCTGCTGACCTGGAGAGAGACACCGAGGTTGGGCTGGGATGATGGCGGGAGACGGGCTGAAAGGGGGACACGATTTGACAGTAAATGTCACAGGCCTTAATGCTCGAGTTGGACACAGACACAGAGTGGTTCAGGGTGATGGGTATGTGATATTTGGTGCTAAGTCGCAGTTTTTGTGCAGAGACCTGACAGGAGAATAAAGGGGATGTTGACGTCAGTAAGAAGGGTTGGTGGGTGTTGACTTCCCCCTAGGGCCGCGTCTCTATTTCTCTGTAGATGAAGTCAGCAGAGCAGAGATGGGTGTTCCTACTTCTGCAGATAATTGCGTGTCCTCCTCATCGAGAAGTTCGAGAGGCCGACCTGCCCATCCAATTGCAACATCTTGAATCTGCTTCTTTCTATCCAGGAGGAGATTTCCAACTAAGATGTCAATGAAAAATTCCCGTGTCCAGAGTTAGAGCTGTGTGCCTTTGGGATGATCTCAGAGATGCCTCCACAGAGGCTGGGTGTGATCTCTCTCCCTCAGAGCACACAGTTCCCTTCAGTCCGGTGGGTCTCAGCAGAGAAGATTTCACAAATAGCCCCTCTCAGGCCCTGGGGAACAACCTCCCGCTTGGCTGAGCTCTGAAAATGAGCACGAGTTCCGGGCAAAGGGCCTTCTCCAGGGCGCCATCTGTCAGATTACATGAGGACAGTGTACAGAAGAGTGGGATGGTTGATGGTATAAATGGATTTTAATTTTTGCTCTGAACCTGATTCTGTCCTTCTGTTTTGTTAAGGAAGCGTTCTTAGGCCAGACATGATTCTCCTTTTTCTTTCTATTTGATCATCCAAGAGGTTTAGATAGGGTATTTGTTTTAGGGTAAGAATCTTTAAAAAAAAAAAAAAAGAACCTTGCAAATAACGTCTTGTTAGGCATTTGGACAAGACAACCAGTAAATTCTCCCAGCAATATTGAACCTCCTTGTTCCTCCAGGGGGTCTCCAAAGGTATACATGTTCCAAATCTGACCCAAAACCAAGGAGCCTTTTCTTTTTTTTAAGCACTTCACCATGGACAAAAGATGTCACTAAAGAAGGTGAGAAAAGAGCAGGTCCCCATCATCCAGAGTCCCTCCCAAAGAGCCCACAGAGGTAAAGAGGAGATGAACGAGAGAAACGGTTTATTTATACACACGCAGGAGCCAACCAGAAAAGTAACTACCATGTTAAATCATGAAAGTTAAAGGCTTTTTTTTATCAACCTAACATAACAGGGCAAATGGAGAGGAGAGAATTGGCTTCCATGACAGGTTTTCTTCTACATCTATTGAATCTCAGGTATCTTCAGCTTAAAGTGCTTTTGTATTAACCGTGGGTTCCATCTGAATTTCCATTCCTCAAACTTTGTTCTTTTTCAAGAATCACTCATGTATTCTGAGCCCCTGGATTTTCCACGTGAATTTTAGATTGATTGTCAATTCCTGCAAAACACCACCTGGGATTTGGGTAAGCATTCTTTGAATCCTTAGATCTATTCGTGGACTATTGTCATCTTAGTAGAATGAGACCTTCTGTTCCATGAATATGGGATTATTCTCTGTGAATGTAGGTCTTAATTTCTCTCAACAGTAATCTATTGTATTCTTCAGTGTCCAAGTCTGGTACTTCTTCCTCACCTCTATTGGATGCTGATTGAGAACAGACACGACCTCCTGGAGAACCTCTACTGTCACGGGGCTGACATGGAACTTAGTCCTGAGAAGGCTTTAAATTCTTTTAAAAATAGGATTAATGTACCTTAATTACTCCATAGTTGAGTAATGAATGGGTCACATTAACATAGGATTTTAATCCTTTTAGAATTAGTAGAGTAATACAGACACATTAGAAAAAATTGAAATATTGCCTAAAAGAGAAGAGATTTGTAATTCCCACCCACAGAGGTGACTGTCATGATTTATTTGGTGCTTATGTCTCAGTCTCTGTGTCTCTCAGTATGTCTCTCTCCCTCTCTGTCTCTCACACACTCACAATCAGATCAATTTACATCTGTGTTGATTTCACACATATGTGGTAGTGAATATGGGACCCTGGGTGCAGACAGTGGGTCTGCATACTTCCACCCTGAGGCCTCCCTTGACATTGGGTTGAGACCAGACACCCACTTTTCCAACTGCACAGCATTCATTCATCCACATGAACCAGAACGAGTGGACCCCATCCCCTCTCCATCAACATAAGTGTTGCTTTAATTCCGACTGTTTCAACCAGTGCTGTGATGAACACCCTTGAAAAGGCATCTTTGAATAGGTGTGTTAGGATTTTAGTGGGATGAACTGTAAGGATCAGAACTTCTGGGGAAGAGATGCGTCTGTGGCCCTTTGATGCGTCCTGCACCCTCTTGTCCTGAAGAGGAGCGTCCCTTCACTCTTCCCTCCAGGGGATCTGCTGGAGCTTCTGCCTGCTTACATTGTCACCAGGGCTGGTTGTCACCTGACTAAAGACCCGCCAGTGTGATGGTGACCGGTGTTGTCTCTGCAGTGTTTCCATCTGCCTGTGTTCTCACCTGAGAGGTCAAGCATCTCTAACACACACTGGCCACCTGCATTGCCTCTCATTGGAACTGCCCATGTCTGTTCTGTTTCTGTTTAGAACACTGTGTTTCGGAAGGATTTTGGACTACAGGGATAGGAAACCTTTCTCCAAACTTGGGTTATGAGGAATGCATTTTCCAGGTTGTGGTTTGTCTTTCAAGCAGTTTTTCTGGGCTTTTGCTAATTTTTTTGATTTGTTTGGTTTTGTTTTTGCCACAGGAAGAGGTAAGCATCTCCCTTCTGTCTTCTGGCTGTGGTGTCACAAGGGGAACAGCAGTGTCTACCCTGAGATTATGCACAGAGTTACTAAAAGGGCTTCATTTTGTACATCACATCTTTAATCACCCTGGATATCCCCTCAAAATAATAAAAATGCTGCTTCAAGTAAAAACAAACAAACAAAAATCAACAGCCCCAGCTTAAAACATGTGGGCAGGGACAAAAAAACACCTTTATTAAAATTTCATTGACAGGGAACACCCAGGAGAGGTAAAGACACACAGAGAGAAAGAGGAATTGTGGTTGTCATGGGCTGGGTGAGGTGGGAGGGGAGTGGGCGCACTGGATCCATAGTTTCACTTTGAGGAAAGAAATAGTGTGAAACTAGATGGTAGTAATGGTCGCACAACTTTGTGAATGCCCCTAATGCTCCTGAATTGCACAATTTAAAAGAGGAAAAGTCTATATTTTATTAATGAAACTCTAAAAAGCAAAATAAACAATGCCATAAATGATGTGAAACAAACAAAGGAAATTAAAGAAAACCAAACAAAAACATCACCAGCGGAAGGGACCTCGTTTGCGAGGGGGAGGGGGAGGGGACTGATGGTGGGATTTTGGAGAACATTTTGGAGAATATGTGGGTGGTCGCAGAGGGGGCTCTGCCCCAGGGGGTGGTGATGCCTGAACTGGTTCTCCGTTGCCCAGCAGTCCAGGTGCAGATTCAGGGTCAGAAGGAGCTGCAGGAGTGGCAGGAGGGAGCTCGGGGTCTCCTGCTGGACCCAGATCGTCCTTTTGTTGGTCTCTGACAACTTCCCCTGCCCCTGCCTCCTCTGTAACTATTGGATGTGGAGAGAGTTTTAAGTCTTGTGGAAGAGCTCATGCTGTGAGAGAGGAAAAATTTACCCACCTGCCTCCCTTTCCATGTGCCTCTTCAAGGACAGAAGCCTTCCCAGAGCTTTCCAGACAGGTCCCACCCAGAAAGTGCCCACAAGATGTGTTCTGTGACTGAATTTTTCCAGACAGGTGGTCTGAGGCCATTCTTTGCTCTGGTCCCAACAGTAGCCTCTGGGGACACCTCCCTGTGTGGCCCAGCCCTCACCCCTCCCTCACCTACACACCTGCACCAGCCCTGCATTTCTGACATTCGGGCTCTGCTTCAGGGGTTCCTGGTCCTCCAACTGACTTGCAGCGAGATGCGTACAGTGCTCCAGGTCAGAGCCGGGTGTGCTGAGCTACCCGTCAGCCCCGGGCAGGTCCCTGGGGAGAGCCCTGGGTGATGTCTGGGTTGGAGGCCTACCCCACTGATTTCTGGGCCATGGTGGTGGGGACCCCTCCATATCCAGACCCACCTGGAGCAGCAGTGGCCCTCAGAAGAGTGGCACACCAGCTGTTCACTTGGGGAGGGAGCGTTGGTGTTCTTATTCATCAGTTTCTGTTCAGTATGTGGTATCTGGCTCTGCAATGACAGTGACCAGCAGCTGACCCGGCCTGGAAGTCTCAGAGCCCTGCCCGGCCAGGAACACTCCCGATTCTGTCCACTCGACCCTCTGCTGCCAGGCCAGACCGGGACCTTGTTCAGCTCAGACACCCAGGAGGGAAAAGACATACCCAGAGAGCATGGGCTCCACCTCGGGAAGCAGGACCTTTCCCAGGCTCTCCACATCACATCCAGCCAGCTTTGACCTGGGTTGTGGATGTGACCGGCCCTGCAGGGCTCTGATCTACTCTTGCTTGAGGCAGAAACCCATTCCCAACATGACTGCTCCACCTCAACCAGCATTAAAGGGGCCGTGGGTCTACCTGTGTGGGATCTGAGTGATGGCCCGGCCTGGGCGGGCCTGCCCTGGGCCTCCCTGTGTTACCTTTGGGTCTCTCTGGCCAAAAGGCCAGAGGTGCCTTGGGTGAGACCTGACCCAGCACCGGCAGCTTTGGTACAGCCCCTCGCTGCGGGCTTTCCAGGGGCTGCAGCCTCAGGATACTGGGATGCAGCAGAAAATGCCTCTGTTTCCAACCAAGTGAGTTGAGTAGGTACTTCTCTACAGAGTGGGTGCCTGGTGACTTCGGTTCCAAGTTCTGTTGGGCTCTATTGCCAGGGAAGTGAGGTCACTTACTGGGGTCCACTTATCCAAGCTTCCTCCTGACACATAGCTCCCCAAGTGCCTTTCTGGGTTGCCAAACTCTCATTTCTCACTCCATGCCATGTCCACACACAGTGACTCCAACTCAGCCCCCCCCCATTGCCCTGGAGAGGCCTGGGTGCAGCCAGTGCCGCAGCTCTGAGGACTCAGCTGGGTTTAGATCTGGCTCTCCCAACTCAGAAGTGCTGTCACCTTGGACAAGCCACATGCCTCTCAGGGTCTCCCCAATCCCCCATCGGCACATTGGGGATCATTCTGGCCCCTGCTTCCTAGAGAAGCCATCCTGTCTCTAGACCTAGAAACACCTATTGCATCTGTCACCCCCATGGGCTGGCTTCACAGGGAGCTCGTGCACAGACTCAGCAAAGGAAGGGCCCCACAGAGGGCTGGCGGAGCGCAGAGCACATGTCACACGGGCCTGGGTCTGCCCTGAGGTCTGGAGAAAGTCCCTTTCCTTGCTGCTTGCTTCTCAGGTCCCAGTCGTGAGACTGAAATTAAATACAACTCTGACATCGTCCACTCTGGCATACAACCTCCTAGGTCATTCTGTCATGTTGACATACAGGCCCAGTGTCCCATCTCGGCCTCTGTGGTGGGCTGCCCCACAATGTCTTCCTATTTTTTACCTTCTTTTCCCACACCCTTGTGTGATCCCCACACACTCCCCTGCAGGGTGGATGGACTTTAGGACCAGGTTCTGACATGTAGACTGACTTGTGAAAATGTGCGTGAGTTCCACTCATTACCAGCTCCAGTGTTCCTTCTCTCTGTCTCTGTCTCTCAGTGCCTCTCTCTCTGTCTTGTCTCTCTGTTTCTGTCTCCCCCTCCTTCTCTGTGTTTCAGTTTGTATGTCTCTTTCCCTGTATGTATGTGTGTATATATTTATGTGCATATGTGTGTATTTATGTGTGTGTATCGTTCGGGCCCAGGGCAGGTCACTTCTGAAAATCCCTTGAAGACATATTGATTATTTTGAATTCATGTTACTGAAGAAAAATTATCTTTGAAAATTGTGCAAGATCTTTGGTGGGATCTTCTCTAAGGATCAGCTCTGCTGGGGAAGGGATGCACCTGTGGCACTTTGATGTATCCTGCACCTTGTTCTGCTGGAGAGAAGCGTCCATTTGCTCTTCCCTCCATAGGACATCCTGGGGCCTCTGCCTGCTCACATTGTCACCAGGGCTGGTTGTCACCGGGCTAAAGACCTGCCAGTGTGATGGTGGCCAATGCTATCCCTGCAGTCTGTCCGTCTGCCTGTGTCCTCACCTGAGAGGTCGAGCATCTCTAGCACACACTGGCCACCTGCACTGCCTCTCGTTGGAACTGCCTGTGTATGTTTTGTTTCTTTTCAGAACACTGGGCTTCAAGAGGTTTTTGGACCACAGGGATGTGAAGCTTTTCTCGGACCTTGGGTCATGAGGAAAGCTTTTTCCAGGCTGTGGTTTGTCTTTCCAGCTGTCTTTCTTGGCCTTTGTTTTCTGCTTTGGTTTGGTTTTATTTTGCCACCAGAAGAGCTAAGCATCTCCCTTCTGGCTCTGGTTTCACACTTAGAACAGCAGTGCCTACCACGAGATTAGGCACAGAGTTACTAAAAAGGCTTCATTTGGTATGTCTCATCTTTAATCCATCTGGATTTTCCTCTCAAAATACAAAAATGTTAATTCACGTGAAAACAAACAAACAAAAAAATCACCCGTCCCTACTTAAGATATGTGGGCAAACAAACAAACAACAAAAGCCACCTTTTATATGATTTCATTGATAGGGAACCTCCTGGATAGGTAAAGACATAGAGAGAGAAAGGGGATTAGGGCTTGTCGTGGGCTGGGGGAGGTAGGATGTGGGGTGCGCTTTGTATACAAGCTTTTACTTTGAGGAAGGAAATAGTCTGAAAGCAGTGGTGTTGGTCTCACAGCATTGTGAATGCACTTAATGTTCCTTAAAATTGCACAATTTAAAATGGGAAAAGGTTAAACTTTATTCTTATAAACTTAAAACAAAAATAGAATATACTATAATAGAAAAGAAAAAAATCTGACTCCATAGAAGATCTGTTCTTTTGGCTTTAACCCTGTGCCCCCTTTTCTGGGCTTAGTCTTAGTAGCTCTGCACCTTTTGTAAAACGATGTTGCCTTTAGCCTGAAATATACAGGAGAGCCTATTTTTAAGGCTCTGATCTTTAAGGATATTAACACTTTTGCACTTATATAAAGACAACAAGCTGCAGAATAGAAAATAACTTTTGTTTTGTTAGAGGATTTACAGAGGCACTATGACCTGGTGTACGTAGACAGCTGCAGACCAAGATAATGGCAGACTAATATCTTGGAGAACCATCTTCCCCAAGTCAGAATTCAGGCTCCTTTTCTACTAAAAAGGAGAGGGGCTGTGGTTGGTTGTTGCAAACTTCTTGGTGTAGGATTTCTTTGTTCTTGGAATCCTTTTCAGCTGTCCACGTGGGTCAGATCATGGTGTTCCCGTAAAACCTGCAACAAAACAAACTTTTTCTATTCTGCAACTTGTTATCTTTATAGGAGTGCAAAAGTGTTAATATCCTTAAAGGTCAGAGTTTTGAGAATAGGCTCTCCTGTTCATTTCAGGCTAAAGGCAACATTGTTTTACAAAAGGTGCAGAACTAGTAAGACTAAGCCTAGAAAACACGACAGAGGTTTCAAGAAAAGGAACAGATCCAATATGGAGTCAGATTTGTTCTTCTCTATTACAGTGACTTTGGTGAGAGCTAAGAGGATGATTCCTGGGTGTGTCCTCCACTGTCCCAGGCTGGAGTTCAGGCAGGATCCCTGCCAGATTCACCATGACTTTGGACCTGATCTCCCACAGAGAAAGTGACAATTATTGGATTAAAATTACCTGTCAAAATCCCTTCAATTGCCTGTAAACTATACCACAGCAGGGGATGTCTCATTGGCCAGTCAACTGCCAGTCTCACCTGATGCAAGGGACCAGCGTCGTGGCGGGCTCCGTGGTGGTCTGACCAGTGCACCTTCCTACTTTGCTCTCCAGCCTTGGCTTCCTAACTTCGACTTTTTAAAAGCTCCCGTCCCTCTTCCCTCTGGCCTGGTGTGAATGAACAAGGTCCCTGCACACACCTGGGCTGAGCTCAGGCCATGCACACAGCCCCATGCACACAGCCCACCATCTGCTGTCTACCCCTGGGCTCAAGTGCACCATCTGAGCTCCCCCACTCCAAAGTTCCACGTGACCAGTGCCTCCGCCCTAGGGGTCCAGATCACCATCAGGACCATCAACCACCCAAGGCCCACAGGCCAGTGGCTGGCAGCCTGGGATCACCCTGACCCATCGGGTCAGTTGAGGCACAAGGTGCGGGGATCAGGGTGCCAGGGCGGGAATTGGAACCTCCTTCAGCCCAGCCTGCCTCACCCTGTAGCCTAAGACATTAACTATGAAGGTGTACACTAGGCAGGATCCCCCACTGGTGGCAGTAGTCATCATTACTGGAGCCCGGATTTCCCCGCCCCAACCACAGGGATGAGGGATGAGGGAGTCAGCTCAGGGTAGGGGTGCACTCAGAGTGAACGGGATCCCATGGTGAGGGGGTACAGGTTGAGGGGTGTGGGGCCCGCTCAGAGTGGAACTGACCTGGCTGAGAGGTGAGGGGGACAATTTCAGGATGTTGGGGGTCCTATGGTGAGGCATGAGGGCTAAGCTTGTGGGTGTAGGGGCCATAGGTTAGGACCTAGCAGGATGGAGTGTCAGGGCAGGGACCTCGGTGTGAGGAGAAGGAGCCCTGTCTTCAAGGTCTGGTGGGAACCTGGCCTGGCCAGGGGTGGGAGGGTAGTAACAGGGAGGGGAAGGTGAGCAGGGGAAGTGGGGCTGGCTGGGTGTGGCCTGGCCCAGGGCAGTCATGGTTCTAATTCAGTGTCAGGACCCAGTCGGTGGTGGGGTGAAGGCTCTGGGGATGGCGAACTGGCGGGACGAGCAGGAGGGGCCCCACCTGGCTCCTCCCGGCCCCAGTGGCCAGGTCCGGTAAAGCAGGAGACCCACCCGAGCAGTTTGCACTGCAGGCGGGAGGAGGAGGGGCGCGCACGTGCAGACGGACAGACGCGCGGACGCCGGAACCCGCCCAGAAGGCGTGGAAGCTGGCGGGAGACGGTTGCTCCTGGACCAGCTCCTGGAAGAGGAACACGGCCTGGGGTCTAGGCCGCCGCTTACCCTCGGCTCGGCTGCCGCTGCCGGGCAGTTAAGGGGGCGCTGGTGGGGGCGTGCTGCTCGGGGAGCCGGTGGGTGACGCCTGGGCTGTGCAGGTGGGAGGCAAACAGGGAGGGGTGTGGAGGTGAGGTCCCGGCCGCGCGTCCCGTTAGGACCCTGAGGCGGGTCCCAGCCGCCGCTGTGGTTCGTGGTAACCCCGCTATTATTAGTTCCTGAACCCCGCATTTTTGCCGCCGCTTACACCCGGGTTTAGGAGAGCAGGTACAGCCCTGGGAGGTGGGAGGGCCCCGGACGGCTCCGGAGCATCTCCGACTGGCCCTCAGACCAGGGCCTGCTCCCAGGTGGCAGGTGCAGTGCGGTCACGGGGCCTCGGATGGAATGGGGCCTGCCCCATGAGAGCCCCTGGATTTGCTCCCATCTTCCCCATGGCCTGACCTTGGGGGCGGCCTCTAAAGCCCCAGGATCGTGGATCACTTGTTTTCAAGTCAGTGGGTTCCTGAGAGGCAGGTGTGGTGCGGTCAGGAGGCGGGGGCTGCGGGGAGGGGTTCTGCCCCAGGGGGAGCAGGTGGACTTGCTCCCATCTCCTCCAGGGCCAGACCTGGGGACGGCCTCTGCTGCCCCAGGTTTGCAGGAGGCATTGGTCATGTCAGCCTGTCCCTGGGAGGAGGGCTCAGTGTACCCGGGGCAGCCTCAGTCGCTGACAAGGGTTTTAGAAGTGGGCTCTAGCCCAGCATAACTAACTCTCCTTTCTTCTCTTGCTTCCTCAGTTGGTGGCTGTATCGGCTTTTTCATTATAGGTTATTGCTGGATATTGAACATAGGTTTCTGTGCTATACAGAAGAAACTTTATTTAAAATCTATTTTTATATATATAGTGGCTAACATTTGTAAATCTGAAACTCCCAAATTTATCCCTTCCCATCCCCTTTCCCTGGTAACCTTAAGATTGTTTACTAAGTCTGCAAGTCTGTTTCTGTTTTGTAGATGAGTTCACAGTGTCTTTTTCTCTCTTTTTTTAGATTACACATATGAGTGGTATCATTTGGTATTTTTCTGTTTCGGGCTGCTTTCACTTAGAATGACGATCTCTAGCTCCATCCATGTTGCTGCAAATGGTTTTATTTTGTCCTTTTCATGGTAGAATAGTATTCCAGTGTATAAATATACCAGAACTTCCTTATCCAGTCATCTGTTGCTACATTTAGCTTGCCTCCATGTCTCGGCTATTGTATACAGTGGTGCTATGAATACTGGGGTGCAGGTATCTTTTCACATTGGAATTTCTTCCAGTTATATACCCAGAAGTGGGATTGCTGGGTCATAGGGTAAGTCTACTTTTAGTTTTTTGAGGGATTTCCATGCTTTCCATAATAACTACACCAAACTGGATTCCCACCAGCAGTGTAAGAGGGTACCCTTCCCTCTAGAGCCTCTCTAGCCTTTATCATTCATGAACTTCTGAGCGATGGCCATTCTGACTGCTGTGAGCTGATACCTCATTGTAGTTGTGATTTGCATTTCTCTGTTTATTAGTGATATTGAGCATTTTTTCATGTGCCTATTGGCCATTTCTGTCTTCACTGGAGAAATGCTTGTTTACGTCTTCTGCCTATTTTTGGATTGAGTTGTTGGTGTTTTTGTTATTAAGTTGTATGAGCTGTTTATATATTCTGAAAATTAAGCCTTGTTAGTCATATCATTTGAAAATATTTTCTCCCATTCGTAGGTGTTGTTTTGTTTTACTTATGGTTGCTTTTGCTGTGAAGAAACTTATGAGTTTAATTACGTCCCATTTGTTTATTTTTTCTCTTATTTCCATTGCCTGGGTAGATTGCCCTAGGAGAACTTTGCTAAGATTTATGTCAGATAATGTTTTGCCTATGTTTTCTTTTAGGAGATTTATCATGTCTTGTCCATCTGCATCTTAAGCCTGTCCTCTAGATCTGTGCTTCAGTTTTGAATTTCGAGCTTCTTAGAGAACACCTACTCTTAGCTCATATGTCACATTCAACATGTCTAAAGCTGATTTCATAATCTTTTTTCTTGCAGCGTCCCCACTTATTCAGTGGGATAATCATTCTTCCAGCCTTGAATACCCAAAGGCTTGGAATGGTCTTTGATTTATCTTTCTCTCACCACCCTCCACATTTTGTCAGCTGCTGGAACTGTATGTTTTTGGTCTCAAGTGTCTATTCTGATTGCTGATACTCTGATGAAGAGCTTTCATCCCTGATACATGAATTTTTCCTTCTGTTGAATTGTTGGATATTCTCTCCCCCCTCTTTCAGTCAACCTACAGTTTTGACACTCCAACATCTAGAGTCAAGTCAAGGACTTACCACAACCAGATCTCAGCCAGGTAGTCTCGACCTTCCATCATTTTGGCCTTACCTTATGTGTTCCAATCATTATGTGACTTAGCCTACTAGGGTAACTTGTGCCTTATTAAAAACCAGGAGTCACCAGCCGTTTCCTATCCAGTACTCAGTTAAAACAGCTTAGAATTTCCCTGAGAACTAGTTGGAGCCCCATCCCCTTCATAGAGTCTTCCCTATTTACTCCAAATACTTCTAGCTCCTCTTTGTAGTCCTGCAGTGTTTATGATCGGTAGCCTGTAATCTTGGCTTTGAGTACTGACTTGGTACCATTCCCGGGTGGTTTCCTACGTGTCTCCTCACTTAGCTCGTAACTGGAGAAGACTCCCTTGTTCAGCCTCCTTTATACCCCTCACCCTGCTTAGCATCGGGCAATAGCAGGCATCCAGGCAGTGCTTACCTACTTCATTTATTTGCAGGGGTGGTGGTGTGGAGTATAGCTAATAACTATTAATTCAGTGTTGCAATTAAAAAAGAAAGCCAAGAAAATCCATAAAACTTTATCTCCATGTTCAGTTTAGTGCTTTACCTCAACAGATTTCTTAACTCTGTGTTTAAATTCACATAGTGTTCAGTGCTTGTACAGTTCCCTGAGGCAAGCAGGTGAGATGTCATTATGTTTGACTTTCACATTACATTTCATATTGGATATATTTGTGGAATGACTAAACCTTCTTTTATAAGTAAACAGCCGGAAGCCCAGAGAGAGTAAGAGACTAACCCAGGGTCACCTGATTAGTGTTTGTCACAGGCCAGGACTGTGGTTCGTATCTTCCAGCTGATCCTCTTCCAGTGCCTTTTCATTCCAGTGCTAGGAAATGTAGCCCCATCAGCCAAACGGTCAAGTCACATTGCTGCCCCTTTACCTGCCAGTGATGGCAGAGCTACAAAAAATGGCAAAGGAAAGGTCAGAAATAGGAGTGATAAAAGACATGGAAGTGCTGGGAATGGATCCTCAACCTCCTCCTCCCTATTTGAGCGCCTCACAAGTGTCCCAGTCTGACAGTGCTCTTCATTGTTTATAACATAGTCTTTAAAATCAGACTGATCTCTTATAGGACATGCTTTTATCCTGGTCCCTTTCCTGCTAGTAATCACCATCATGGGCAGAAAGTGCCTGTCTGTGCTCTGTTTGTCACGTAGGTGGGAGGGAACCTGGGAGAGGGAGCGGGTAGGACTGAAGCCGAGCTTTTTACAGCTCTGTTTTTCTAGGACCAGAGCAGTTCCACTCTTGCTTTCATCACCTCTCCACCTCAGAGTCCCAGCCACCCACTCCTGCCTGCTTCCCCACATGCCATGTCCTGGGGGAGGACAGGGTGGTGGGCAAGGCCCCCTCCGCCCCCAACTCTGGGAGGTGCAGGAGTCTGCTTTAACTTTTGAGCTGTTTTGGTAATTGGGCTTTTCCAGCTTTTCTAGACATCTCCTTTCCAGCTCTGAGAAATTGGAGATGTAACTTAACCATACATGGACTATACTAATGTATTCAGTGGCATTAATGTGGTGTTGTCTGTAAGGTGTTCTGGGACTGGATAGGAGGTTTTTTATCTCACAGGATGCTTCACATCCAGTTCTAAAAGCCTACAGGCTGCAGGTGTAATTCAAGTTCTTACATGTCTGTATGGCAGACATGAACATTATTTGGTAATATGGCCATATGTTCATAGATTACAGTTAGTGCGCCGGCTCTGTATCTAATAAAAGTTTAAATTCCAAACGCTTGAAGAAAATTTGTGGAACATGTCTTTTTGCCTGTAACTAGTTGCAAAAACTGAAATCACAACTCTACCACAAGCCACAGTGTTTTCCAGTAGAGAAAGCCCTCCACTTTTACAACCTCTAAGTAATGCGTTGGTTGTTTGGGTGAGATGAGGGATGCCAGAGTATTTTGTTGGGAAACTAGAGTGGGATGACAAGTATTCTGGACTGGATACAGTTGAATCTCTACTTCCTATATCCTGGACTGATTATAGAGGCAATGTTAGTGCGGTAACCAGCTTCTGAATGCAAGTGTAGCTAGGAAGACAACAGAGAAAATAGAAGGGATATAAAGTAATGGAGGGACTTCAAAACAGTACTAATGGTGACTTTGATACCACCAGCTGCTGACGTGAACTTGGCAGGAATTTGTGAGAAGTGGTGGGTGTCATTGCAAGCAGGAGAGTCCTGCAGCTTTTGGGGTGAACAGGCAAACGGGAGAGCAGATGTGGTGGCCACCCGGGGGCTGAGAATTTGTGTCCTGAATGTGAAAATATTTGGTCCCCTGTTCAATTTTGCAGCTGCAACTTCACATGACTCAGGGCATTATTTCCACCAGAAAACCATAAAAACATAAAAAAACTCTGTTTCCCAAAGTGTTTGTTCTCGATCTGAGATGATTGTCCTGTGGTGGGAGGTAAGTGGGCGATGGGGCCTATTACATCACCCCCTTTCACTAAAAGTCTACCTCTCTGCTTTTCACCCTACTCCTAGAGGTGCTGTCATTCTGTTACACCTAGACCTGTAAGACGGGCTTGCCTGAATCCTCATGTGAAGAGGGACGGTTATGTGCAGTTTTAAAAAATTGCTTGGGTCATGTGGTCCTTTGTTCCCTCCATTGGAAATCACTTTTACAGAGCAAATAGTATGCATCTATAGAAACTATATTGTTTGTAAGTTGTCTTCAGAAGTTTTGCAGTAGGTTTAAATATTTGCTTGGTGATGGCATCTTGATTGTTTGAAGGAGGCAACCCTCACTAGGGGCTTTGTTTGCTTCCTGTCTGAGATTTCCTTTACTGGCAGCAGAGTGTTCGTAGGCAGAGTTAGAAACTTACCTGGCCTGACAAGCTGAATTTGCCCGCAGCTGGGAATTGGCAGAAGAGTCAGTTACGAAAGGAAGACTTTAGGATTATCTGGCAGCAGAGTTCTGGGATCCAAACCCTGGGGAACCTCAGCTTTTGTAGAGAATGTTCTGTAACAATAGGCTATTGGATAATTTTAACACTTGTTATGGGATGTAGAGTTGGGGGAGACTTAAAAGTGAAAGAACCTTAAAAAAGAATCTCCAAATATTTTAAAGAAGACAGTTCTCAGAATGAGAGCTTTTCTGGAAAAGACTAGTTCTTCACTTCACAGGGGAAGCAGGGAGAAGGTGTAACTGCACTTACAGTAACTTAAAAGGTAAACCTTACCCTCCCACTTAGTTGTTTCTTGGTGTACGTTCATCTTCCACGTCTGTAGTTTTAGACATGATGTGTCATTTTCTGGTACTCCATTCTGCTTCTGAGTGAGAGAATGACACAAAGTCACATAGCAATTGAAAACTTGTGCAAAGGACTTTATTGTTAAAAATGTAGACCTGTGGCAGGGTGCTGCATTTGCAAGTGACTTTCAGTACAGAGAACACTTAAAAGAATGCAGCGTTATTTCTTCTTTTATTCCTTTTAGCCTTTGAATAGAAGGTTTTCTTTGCAGAGTTTCTGGAGTACATCAGAACAAGCAGGAACTAAAAATAGCTTTAAGAAAGCACCAGTATAGACGTTGCTTATAGTATTGTGTCTGTATTAAAGTTAATTCTTTAAAGCAGGAAGTTGTAACTCTCAATTTCTTAAGCAAATATAAACATTCTTTACTCTTAATGACATTCTTTGTGGGGTGAAGCTGCTTTTGCTTCCATTCTGAGCATTGAAAGGCCTTCTAGGATACTTCTACCAGTCCTCAATATTTTATTTTCCCTCTGTTGTGAACTTGTTATTAAACTTGAAGCAGATACAAATATCATTAACTTGCTACATATGTAGATATTCAATGGTACATAGTCAGAAAGTTTGTGTACATCATACGTATCTACATAATTCCCCCCTTTCCAACTGTGTTCCTGATGAAAGGATGGTGGGAAATGGCATTATGGGGATATGTCTTACAGTACACAGTGTTTCCCCTGTTCCCTCTACCAGATCTGGATGTTCTTTCATCTTTCAGCTTCTAGACTTACTAGCTCTTTTTCTTAAGCCAGGTGTAACTCATCCCAGTGCTCACACACACATGCATACACACACATTCTACCGTAGGGAGTAGCGTGCACCACCCCATTCTCCCACTCCAGCTCTGGACCCACCCACTGGAGGCAGTGTCTTGCACGAATTCATTCATAAGTTCCTTTTTAAAAATCGAGTGGTCGGGAAATAGGACTGATATCCACACCTAGTAGGCAGGCCCTCAAAGATAACTTCTATGGTTAATGCCAGGTTATCTTAATGTTTGAGTACCTGGGTTTCATGTCTTCCTGTACCACCTGTGTGACCCATGATTCCCACATTTCTGTCTCCCGCTAGACTTTTTCTCTCCAACTCTGGACTCTTACAATCTTCTGCTGATTTGACATCTTCAGTTGGGACTCTGATATCTTAAAACCAACATGTGTAAAAACTGATCTCTTGGTCCTCCTACCCCCCAAAACTTGTTCTTTCTGCCACCTCCCCCATTCAGTTAGTGGAAACTTAATCCTTCCAGCTGCTTGGGTCAAAAAACTTGGAGTTATTCTGACTTTGACTGACATACCACATGAATTCTGTCAATAGATCTGGTTTAACACTGCCTTTAAAACTGATCCAGAACCCAGCCACTTCTCACCATGGCTCCTCCCTCCACTGCTGCTTCCCTGCCCTGAGCCACTGTCTTCTCCTCCTGCACAGCCCTTCTCAGTGGCTTCCCTCCTTTCATCTCTGACCCGTTTCGACTATTCTCACCCGGCAGTAAAGTGAGCCTTGAAAACCAAAGTTAGATTGTGTCGTCCTTCTGCAGTGCCTCCCCATTTCACTCCGGGTAAAAGCCACAGTCCTTACAACGTCCTCCAAGGCCTTACAGGATCTGCACTGACCCTTCTCCGCAGCTCCAGCCATGCCCCCATTCTGGAACACGCGAGGAGCATGCTGGCCTTGGTGATGGTTATTCTGTCCACCTGGGACTTCTCACCTCCTAGTCCTAGTTCTAACCTCAGTCCTCAGTGTGGCCTGCTGTGGTATTTAATACAACATCACCCTCATCCCATACCCTCAACTCTCTTTACTTTGCCATTTTTACTTTTTTCCGTGGTTCCTTCTTCCTAACATGCCACCTCCTCTGCTTCTCTGTTGTGTGAATTGTCATCTCCACCCCCCCACCCCAGCTAGACTCCAACCAAGCTCCATGAGGACAGGGCTTTTGTTTTGTTTATTGATCTATTCCAAGTGTCTAGACTAGTCCTGGGTACATAGTAGGCAGTCAAAAATTATTTGCTGAATAAATTAAAAGACTATTTTAAAAATGAATCACCCTTTCAGGACTGGGTGAGGAAAGGAAGCTGCAAGAAGGAAATGGTGCAGTAAATAATGATATTTGCCTGTTGTTCTTTGTGTGATATATATATCTGTTTTAGTCTTAATTTGGTATCCCAGGTTCTTAATTTAATAGCTGTATTAAGGTGTAATTTACTGGCCATAAAATTCACACATTTTAATTGTACAAGTCAGCCATTTTAGCTATTTCTAGAGTTGTGCAACTGTGTCCTCAAAAAGTCCCCTTGTGTCCGTCCATATGCAGTTCACTCTCCCGTCAGTGACACCCTGATTTTATTTGTTTTTGTTTTTTTGGCAATCACATCTCAAAAGAATCATTTACACAGCAGTCCTAATATAGCTTTGCACTTTTAGAAATGACACACTTAAATATGAAATCAATGGTCATTGCTGAATGTAGACATTGGTGAGAAGAATGAACTTGAGTGTCAAACTGGCTGCAGTCATACCCAGCTCCACCACTTACAAAGTTACCCAAATTATTTTCTGCCTCAAGCTCTTTATCTGTTATATGGGGGTAATAATAACAGCTTACAGAGTTGTTGTGAGGATTAAACAAACAGGGAAACAAAATTTAGTATAGTGGCCAGCTTATGTTATTACCTAAAAAGTAGCCTTGCAGGTTGAGAGCAAAATTCAAATCAGTTTCTAAAGTATGTGTAAAATAGGATCCAGTTCCTGCCTGGTTTGTAAACACATATGCCTACTGCAGAATGTAAAAGCAGGCTAATTTCCAACAGAAAAGATCATTTCTCAGCATTTCTTTCAAAGGTAGTTGCAAAATCATTTTTACTAAATTTTCTGTGCCCATCTCTGACAGAGCTTTGACACCAGGGAGGTAATTATCTACATTTTTGTTAAAATCATGCTGACCATCAGAAAGTGTTCTGAATTATATTTTAGCCTTTATGTTGGGAAATACTGTGAGACTTCTTCTAAATTAATGGGGGGAGGGGCATTCATTGTAGCACTTGTAGCCTGATAAGCAGGCACTAAATAATCTTTTTTTAACTTTTAATTAAAGTAATTAATTAATTTTATGCAGGGGGTGGTAATTAGATTTTTTATTTATTTTATTTTAAGAAAGAATTCCTGGGGATTGAACCCAGGCCCTTGTGCAAGCTAAGAATATGATCTTTCACTTGAGCTATACCCTCCCCCCTAAATTATCTTTAATAAGGTCTTTTTCTCTGTTTTGTTATTTTCTTTTATGTACAGATGCACAAAGCAGGGTCATCAGAAGCCTCTCAATTCCAAAGATGATAATAGTGAAAAACATTGCACAGTGACAGTGAATCCTTGGCATATGAAGAAAGATTGTAAAGTCCTGAATGAATTAAGAAGGTGTTGTTACATTAACATACATGTAACCATGGCTCTTACCTTTATTTTTCACTTTATAATGAAGATACTCCCCAGCCGTCAAGGTTGCTTTGTTTGATATAGGGAATAGCTAAAGCCTTTTCAGCAAGTTTTTTAAATAAGTAAGAGCAGGTAATTTATTATAAGTGTGAATGGTATAATTTGCTCTGTCTAGTATGGTAGACACCAGCCACATGTGGCTATTGTGAATTGAGATGTTCTATAAGTGGAAAATACGTAATACATTTTCAAGACTTCGTACATCAAAAATAATGTAAAATATTTATTAAGAAGTTTTAAAAGTGTTAATCACACCTTTGAAATGATAGTATATTGGACATTTTGGAATAAATATAATTATTACTGGAATTAATTTCACTTGTTCCTTTTTATTTTCTAAATGGGATTACTGGAAAATTGTGACTTGCACTATGTTCCTATTGACAGTGCTGGCTTCTAACTTATTGCAAATAATATGAAAAGAAAACTTTGATTAAAAATTTTGTAATTGAGTAGTTGATTAATATCATATTAGTTTCAGGTGTACAACACAGAGGCTCAACATTTTTATAGATTATATTCCACTTAAAGTCACCATAAAATAACAGCTATATTTCCCTGTGCTGTATGATACAGCCCTGTAACCTATCCATTTTATACGTAGTACTTTTTACCTCTCATTCCCCTACCCCTTCCTGCCTCCCCTCTCTTCCTTCTCCCCATTGGTAACCACCAGTCTGTTCTGTGTACCTGTGAGTCTATTTCTGTTTTATTATAGTCATTAATTTGTTTTATTTTTTAGATATACATATAATTTAATACATAGAATATTTGTTTTTCTTTCTCTGACTTATTTCACTTAGCATAATACCGTGTAGGTCCATCCATGTTATTGCAAATGGCATTATTTTATTTTTTATGGCCGAGCAGTATTCCATTGTATGTGTGTGTTCATGTGTATATATGTGTGTGTATATATATGTATATATGTATATATACATATATATGTAATATACAACACCTTCTTTATCCAGTGATCTGTCAGTGAACATTTGGGTTGTTTCAGCATCTTGGCTATTGTAAATAGTGCTGCTGTGAACATTGGGGTGCATATGTCTTTTTGAATTATATTTTTCTCCAGACATATACCCATGAATGGGATTGCTGGATCACACGGAAGTCTATTTTTAGTTTTTTAAGGAACTTCTATACTGTCCTCCATAGTGGCTGCACCAATTTACATTCCCACCAACCGAGTAGGAGGGTTCGTTTTTCTCTTAAAAGGTCAAAAATTCTCTACATTTATATACTTTCCTTACAGTTTAGGACACAATTTGGCAAAAGCCGGATAGAATTTAACAGCAGTAAATACAGTATTTTTTTAAAATGGCCATGCATTATGGATAGATATGATATTGATGAGTTGGCTCCCTATTTTTGTAGATGCAGAAGTTTTTATAGCTTCACAGATATATCAGTCTTGCAGAGAGAAAAATGTCTTTGCATTTTGCTGAACTTGTCCGGGTGACTATATCGAATTTGGTCCAGGCCTGCAGAGGTGAATATACATCCAAACCTGAACCATTTGAATGTCTGCAAGATTTTAAGAGTCTAGAATGTCAGATCTGGACGATAACTCTGGTGAATGACATCAGTGAGTGGACTCAAGAAAACTCCATTTGAGTGCAAAACCTTTCATAAGCGAAAAAAGGCTTTGAAATTGTGGCAAAGCCAGAGAATTTTGTGCGCCACATACGGCCACAAATCCATGGGGACAACCACAGGCCTTCTGGAGTGCCAAGGGAATTCCATGTGAGGAGTCCAGCACTCACAGGGATCCAACAAGTCCCTGCCTGCCAAAGCACCTTCATTGTTTCTGTGCTGTTTTGAGCAAATGTCTTTTCATCAGGTTCAAATTGGTTTGTTGTTATTTTTTTGCATAAAAAAAATCAAACAACTTCTTGTTCCCTTGGTGAAAGTAAAACCCTAACAACACTTTCTGATTTCTTTTGACAGAGAAAACATGAGCCTATGAATCTAACCTCATCTGTGGTGGTCTACAGCTGGGAGCAACCAGATCAGTGTCAGGCCCTTTGCAGCCATTGGCTGGGAGCCTGCATCTTACCTGGAGTGCTATTTGAAACATATCACCCTAGTCGTGCCTTCGCTGTGGGCTGGGAGTTGAGTCAGTCACAATCTGCATTATGGAATGTATGTTTCAGATCCAAAGCTAGGAGATCTTTTTTAATAGCCAGAGAATGTAGTCATTAATGTATTTATTGTATTTATGCAAGAACCTTTTTAAAGATTTTTTTATTATAAAAATTTACCCCCAAAATTGAAAATGAAAGAACAGTGGAATTAAAAATCATCTGTAGCTTAATTATACATAAAGAAACTTAAAATCCTTCTAAATATTTTTTCTTCAAATGTAGGTGTTTTTCCCTTCCAAAAAAGAAAATTATTATTTCATATTTTTTTTGCTTTTTCCTTTTATTATATATTCCATATCAATAAATATAATTATTTTAAATCCCTTTTAATGGCTGTTTAACACTATATTGAACAGATATGTAAATAGTCCTAGGTTTCAGAAATTTAAAAAATTGTCATTACAATACCACTGCAAAGAATATTTTGGTGTTTCTATTTTTAGTTACTAATTTGGACTAAAAATTAACAAGTTTGCTTTTCTTCATCTAAAACATTGGTTATTTTATGAATGAAATGTAAGGATTTTAAATAACTTTTCAGTAATTTCAATAAAGAAATTATCTTTAAGGCAAAAATGTATGATGGTTTGCAAATCTATTTTTATTATATCTTCACTTTTACCAGTGTCATATGTGTGTGTGTTTACACAAGTGCTTTAACTACCAGCAACGTAAGAAAAATCTGTGTACTAAAAATGTGAAAATAGTTTCCTGGTTTGTGTTTTCATTCTCTCAATATAGGTTTTGGATGACAAGCTTGTATTTGCAAAAGTACACACCCTGTGGGAGGTGCTCTGTACATACGCTGAGATACTGCACATAAAATTGCCTCTGAAGCTCAATGAACTGATAACCCGGTCCTCAGCCTTTGATAATTTCAGGTGTTTTATGAAAGTCCTCCAAGTGGATGAAAGTATCATCAACCGGAGCAAGAGTTTTTCATTGCCCTATTTGAGAAGAGCTGCGTGAATGACTTTTATATTCAGGATAGAGATACATTCTTCAATCCAGCCACCAGAAGCTGCATTGTAAGTCTAAACCGAGTTTAGCTGCTGTCTTGGGGGTGATTTAGAACCTGCTGTTGAATTATCAGTGATTTGGTTTGGTTGGCTTGGTTTGGTTGTTAAAAGCTGCCCATAAAAAGGAAGAAAGAGAAAGAAAAGAAATATGCCTACAGATTCCTGTTAGGATAGTAAACAGTGGCTGGTTAGTTACCCTGTATAAACCACACACTCTCTTAGAATCTTTTTAGGTTTACTTCATCCTTTCTCAGATCAAGTGTCAAGTAAGGGACAGTGTTAAAACAAATTCGGGATTAACAGGCTTGTGAGCTCTGGGATCTGCAAGGCAGCTTTCCCTCCCCATGGTGTAAGTCAAATGGCAGAAATGAAATAAAGCACCTCATGTATCCTCCGGTGTTAACAGGAAAAGGCTAATCTTCTTGACCTTGTTTATTCCTGGGTAAAATGAAGATAATATGTCAGGATACGACAAGCTCATTTAGGGCAGGAACCACGTTGTCTTGTTCACTGCTGAATCCCAGGCACCGGGAAGGCTGAATTTAACGAGTGAATGAATGAACTGTAGTTCCCCCAGAGTTACCATGTGGGGCAGTGTGGATTAGCAGCTAAGAGCATAGACTCGAGAGGGGAGGGTACAGCTCCAGTGATGGGGTGCATGCTTAGCACACATAAGGTCCTGGGTTCAGCCCCCAACACCTCCTCTAAAATAGACAAATAACCCTAATTACCTACCCACCCCCCACCAGAATTACCTTATTATCTCCCCGCCACCAAAAAAAAAAAAAAAAAAAAAAAGAAAAGGAGACGTAGCCAAGAGCGTAGACTCAGGCTGGAACACCTGTGCTGGTTTCTCGCTGTCGACCTTGTAAATGTCATTTAGCCTCTGTGTTTATCAAGTTCCTCATCAATAAAATGGGGATAATAATAGTACCCACCTCGTAGGGTTGCTATGGGGATTAATGAATCTGTGTCAATGTTAGAACAGCCCTGGCTATTAGTAAGTACTATGCATCTGTCAGCTCTTTTCATAATTACTGACAGATGTTATTATCAACCAAAGAAGTATTAGTTCTTTGTAAGGGAAATGCATGTTAGACCATTTCATTTATCATTTTCTGTAATTCAGGCTTTTTCCCTCTGAAATACCATTTTCTGTCTGTGCACTAGAAAGCCACAGGGCTTTCCAAATTTCATCTGTCTGGGTTCTTGTCATATGGCAATACTGCAGAGTGTTGACATTTTTTAGGGACTCTGTCTGAGATGACAGCAACCCCTCAAATTCAGGAGCACTTCTCTAACTGATAACATCTCGCATGAAATGAAGTTTATTAAATGTAACAGCTTCAGACGCTTAATGATGCCATAATTGCAAGGATGTTCTATCTAAGCTCTTTAAATAAATCCTGTCATTGAAATAAAGGAAATACTATATTATAGGGCTCTATGACTTTGGTATCTTTGCTATCCATCTATCTGACTCTCTAAGACCAAAGAAAGCAAAGACTGAGATTGATCATTACTACTGTGTGGTACACGTATTTGTGGATGAAGACAATACTGAAATGCACTGTTTAAGATATTAAAATGGACACTAAACAGCTGCTTGATGCACATGCATGAACAGAACAGGGAGCTGGGTGCAGGGAGCAGACACTGAGCTTCCTGGATCAGAGACCCAGCATAGCAGTCCAGCCCAGCAGTCCACATGTTTTTTATTTATGTCCCAGCAAAATTAGCAGTGAGAGTCTGAAATGAACTTTGGGGACACTTGCAAACAGCTGTCATGATTACTAATGTGGGACACCAGGATTCTACAGTGATTAGTTGGCATCTGCGCACAACCAGTTCTTTTCCACTAAAGCCTCTTGTAATTGCTGGTCCCACATCCAGCCTGAGGAATCATCTCATGTGGTGTTTGGGAGGGAGGTAAGTGGAGTCAGGACCCATGTTAAGGCTGGGTGGGTAATAATCTGGTTCTAGTACAGGAGAAAGGAAAGTAGGTCAGGTGGGAAGGAGAATGACTGGATTTAAATTTTGTTTCTTGAGTCAGCTAAATATATAACATCATGTCAAGTTTCTTTGTTGTTTATATTCCATGTGCTGTCACCGAATAACTACTGAATTGTGGGGACAAAAAAGCCTGGGTTTTAGAATTGACCCTGCCCCTAACCAGCCAGAGTCCAGGTTCCTCTGGGTGTCCAAGGAGGGGGCTGGACCGTCAGGTGTCCCTCCACTGCAGCAGTTTGGGCACTTGGGTGGCCTAGTTTTTTTGCTGTGGAAGACTGGCCCGGTTGTAGGACATTAAGCATCTGCAAGGCTCTCACCAGGTACCCACGGTGGTCCCAGGACTTTAACATCCAAGCGTTCCTTTCCACCCACATTTGCAAATGACCCTCAAGGGGTTAGTATTAATTCTGGGTGAGAATTATGAAAAATCACATGGTACCTCCATCCCTTCTGGCAAGTGAGGGCCCCTTATTTACAAATGACCACGATGTGTTAGCACCACATTTTATCAACAGAACATGTGAACACGTGGTGACAGTGACACTCACCTGTTTGCTTCTGCTTCCCAGTGCAACTTCAGCCTCCGTCAGAAGACCTCAGCTGCCCCAGCGAACAGGGCCTTCTGTATGGGGAATGGGCTCCTCCTCGAAGCATAGACAAGAAGCAGCCCTTAGATCTCATCAGGTGAGCTGCTATGGAGAGCACTCTAGTGGGAAGGGCTCAGGGTTGCCCTCATGGCATCTGAGTGTGACAGTCCTCCAAGAGTGTTACCAACCAGGAAGCTCACAGGAGCTCTGAGCTTTGTTGCCCCAAGTTTTTACTGGAGGCTTTATTACAAAGACATGACTTATTGGGTCACTACCGACATGGCTAACCCAAACCCTAAGTGTAACTCAAAACTTTCCTTAGCCCTAACCGTTGAGCCCCTTCCTCTCCTGGTGGTCACTCACTTGTCACAAAGCTCAAAGCCCCGCTCCTCTAATCACATGGTTGGTGTCTGTGGCTGGCCAGTCCCCATCCTGAGTCATCTCATGAACCCAAGCCATCCAAGGGTCCAACATGAATAGCAAAGACACTCCTATCTTGGGAAATTTCAAGGCTTTAGGGGTTGCCGTCCAGGAACTGGGACCAAAGGCCTACCAAATTCTTCATTAAACAGGAGTAAATGTTAGATTTCACTTAAATTATAAAATAAGAGAGAAGTTCTCACTGCTTTGCTGTATCTGCTCTTTGACACCGTTTCACTACACCACGTGACTGTAATGTCGTGCTCAGCATGTGTCTTCTCAGAGCACCAGTGCCGGCTGCTCCCCGGGAGCTTATGCTGTTTGGGCAAGGCTGCTGGGGGGAGGGAGGCCAAGGACAACCGAGCAAACAAAAATAATCGGGCGAATAAGGAAACAATGTCAGATTGAAATGAAGGAAATAACACAGTGTTGAGATGGGAGACTTGGGGGGAAGTGAGTCAAGAAAGCTATCTTTGAGTAGGTTACATGTGAGCTGAGATGGTGATAAGGAGGCTGGACTTTGAGGATCTGGGTAAAGTCACCCCAGGAATAGAGGCAGCTTGTCCATTGGCCCCGAGGCACAAATGTGCTCAGCAGGTTTGAGGAGATACTGGAGCCAGCGCTGGTGAGAGTGATGAGACGTGAGGTTTAGAAGGGCATCAGGAGCACGGAAAGGAGTGTAGACTCTAAGTGCAGTGAGAAGCAGTCATGATAGTTTAAGCACTAAAGTAATTTTCTCTCACTCACATTTTGCAAAGATAATGTGGAGAATGAATTGCAGGGACCTAGGAAGCAGGGAGGCCGGGTAGGAGGCTCTTGGAGTGGGCCAGATGAGAGATGGTGGGAGCCAGGGAGGAATGCGTTTGGGGAGTGGAGCTGACAGGATGCAGTTATGGGCTGGCTGTGGATGGTGAGGAGAAGAGGAGGGTCAAGGTAGCCCCAGGTCGGCCTGGAGCCAGGTGCCTGTTCTTTCTAATCTCAGTGCCCCATGCAGGTGCCCACCTACTTGGGCAAACCTCTTAACCTTCAAAGTGAGGGTTTTAAAACACTGAAGTCTTTTTGTTTGTTTCACATTTTATGGAAAGATTCAAACATGTACAGAAGTAGAGAGAACAGCACAGCCAGCCTGCCTGTATCAGTCAACCAGCTCCAGAATTATAAACTCAGAGTCACTGTTGTTGCATCTTTCATCCCCACCTCCTCCCCTCCCGCACTACGGGATCATTTTGAAGACAACCCTACGTAGCTTAACCTTTCATTAGTGAAATGACAAGTTCTCTTTCAAATACAATTGGAATATTCCTCTTTTTTTAGGGTTACAAAATAATTCCCTGATTGTCACAAAAATACACTTTTAAGTAGTTTTGGGGTTGAAATCAGGGTCCAGACTAGGTTCAGACATTGCAGCTAGCATATCTCTCAAGTGGGTTGTAATCTATAATTTTCCTGTTTCTCATTTTCCTTGAAATTGCTGAGGGGTTTCTCTATTTCCTGTTTGGCTGATTTCATTCTCCCCTGTGGTGTTAGACTTGTTTCTCCATCCTATGTATTTGCTTTAGCTAAGTGATTTGATCCTCCCCTAAAAGCTTGATCTGACTGAGGTTCAACTTTGTGCAAGAATACTTGTTATGTGAAGTTTTGTACTCCTGTCATAAGGTATATAATGTCCAGTTGACTCTCTTTTTGTGATGACAGCAGCCAATAATGATTGTCACCCGGGATCATTATTTCATAAGGGATTATATTTCATGTAGTCATACCCTAATTTCCTCCCTCAAATATCAGCAGGATCACAGTCATGAAGAGGCACTTTCTCATTAACCCGGGTTATCCTGTAGAACACAGTTTTAAAAGAGGATGTTTGTACATATGTAAATATTTAAAGTTGATAGATTTTTCTTTTCTTTTTAATTTTTTTTTTTTCTAATGGAGGTACCGAAGATTGAATCTAGGACCTTATGCATGCTGAGCACACACTCTGCCAGAGTGTACCCCATCCCCCCTTGAGATTCATATTTATATGATATTTTCCTTCTGTTATTTTTATGTTATACAGAATTTGATCGCAGGTCAATGGGTTTGATGTCTCTTTAATCATTCTTTATGGGCTTTTGGGGTTTGTGTGTGTGTTTGTGTTTGTAAAGAAAACAATTTTCCCACTATTTTAAGTATGTTTGCTAAGGAAATTCTGTTGATCTGTTCCCTGCTCCTGGTCCATGTATTCCCTTTGTTGCTTTCCACTAGTGGCCCCTTGAGCTCTGTGACAAGACTAGCATGTCGTTAATCCAGGTTGAAGGAGATCTGAAGAGATTTATTCAAGGAGGTGAAATTTGTAGACAATGTATTGGAAAGTATTGAGAAAGTTATTCATTAGGAGAAGGTCTGGGGTTGAATTGTTAAGTGCACAGAAATCTAAGATATGAACCACCAAGACAATTATTAACTCCAGGAAAAACAAAGTAGGGAAGAAAAAAGTAAGCCTAGCAGACAACTTGCTACAGCTCTGAACAGTCTGTACAGAGTCCTAATAATGTAAAGCAAGTATACTGAGCTGATCAAAATTATAATGTAATTGTATCAAAAGGTTGGAAGAATGAAGGTTTGGGTGTGTAGATGAGATGGGGTTTGAAAGAGAGCTTAAACCTCATTTTCCAAAATAGAAAGTTAAATAGGTGATACATAAAGCTGAAAAAGTCAGTAGGCTGTGTTACAAGGATATTAGTCAGAGAAAGGGAGTAGTTATTCCAAGAGTCAGCAGTAGAAGCTGAACGTGGATGCTTCCGGCCAGGAAATGGGGCGGTTGTTCGGAACTGCTCCTTTTTACAATCGGTGTTCGAGAACTGTTTGACTCGTTAATGAATGTATGGTATAACTTTGATAAAAAGAAATCAAAGCTGAATTTTGAAAAATTGACGTTAAGAATTGGGGTGTTTTTGACAGAGAGAGATAACAATCAGACAAAACTACATTTGAAGGAATCCTCATTATTCCTAGCCTTTCAGCAAGGACTAGGAGACAGATATTTAAGGTAGAAAAATTCTTTCTGACCTTCTTGCCGACATGTAACCTTTGGAAGTAATGAAATCCCCGTCACTGTAAATATCCAGGCAGAGGCTGCCTGACCAGCTCTCTAACTGTAGCACGGTGTGTTTACCATTGGCCAGTTGGAGCAGGCAACTTCTAACATTCTTTCAGTTTTGAATGTGGCATATTCAGGACGGAAATTTGACAAGAATATATTACAGAAAGCTTAACAAGAAAGAGTCCAAGACATCTCAAACCCATTGCCAGGGTTTTCTCTGCCAGACACCATCCTGAGCCTACCATCCGTGAGCCAGGCCACAAAGCCCAGTCACATGAGAATGAACACACTTTGTCCCTCCTATCTGATTTGGCATTGGGCTCAGCCCTTTTCCCCATGGAATGGTCCATGCCCAGGTCTCTGACGATGGAGCTTGTCTCACATCAGCCCTGTGAGCGCTGGTCCAGCCCAAGGGGGTCCCTGCATGAAGTTTCCCAGGACTCCAGGCTGTTCTCAGAGCTGAGTTCCCCCAAGGCTAAGCCCATGGAGCTCATCTCAGCTCCAGACTGAGCCGGAAGCCTCAGAGAGAACTCAGAGCTGAGGTAATCCACAGGTTTTACCAGGCACTGCTGAGTCAACAGTGAGCCAGTTGAGGGAAGTATCAGCAACAGCAAGACACACCTGAGCAGCCGTCTCATTGTTCCACCTCATCCCTAAGCCCTCTGTGTCTGCCTGTCTGTGTCTGTCTCCCTTTCAGGACCAGCCTGGCACCACTTCATGCCCTGCCTCCTTTCTTCTAGTCTTGCCTCCCTGGCCTGTTCCATCTACTCCAGATTAACTGAGAAAAATTGAAGAGTTTTTAAAACCTAGGAACAACAGACGTGCTAGATACAAAGAATACAGGGCAGTAACTTCCTCAGTCACATCCCTCCTGCCCTCTCCCATTCCCACAATGAGTTTTATAAATATTTTGTCAGAGAGACATTGCACTCCCAGTTGTTATCATTATCAGCCATTTCCTTATTATCTGTGGTTTACAATGCATTTGCTCCAGGGAAGTTCCCGAGATAAGGCAGGAGCAGATGACTGAGCCAGTTGCTGATGTCCACTTTTGTCAAGCCTGTTAAGAATGAAGTTTGGGGGGATTTGTTGAATGTGCCAGACTGTCCAGTGAGTGGTGATGACCCCCTGCATCTGCTCCGCAGTTGGCCTCGTCCCCTCCTTTGCTCTGTTCTCATTTATCTCTCTTCAGCAGGTGAACCAGTGATCTGTACTTCTATGATATGTAAACTACTTCTTATTTCACGGTAGAATTTGGGGGCTGCTATGAAAACACATATGTTTTAAGTGTGAATTGAGTCAGAGGTTTAAGCTTAAAGCCCCCTTGATTTAGAATCAGAAATTAATATGATGGAGGGAGGGTATAGCTCAGTGGTAGAGTGCATGCCTAGCATGCATGAGGTCCTGGGTCCAATCCCCAATGCCTCCATTTAAAAAACAAATAAATAAACCTAATTATGCCCCACAAAAAACAAGAAAAAAGAAATTAAAATGAGGGTGAAGCTACAGAGTGATTATGTGTGTCTTCTGAAACTACTTTCTGTCTTTCTGCAGGAAACTCTACGGAGAGAAGGTCAGAATCTACTTTGCTTGGCTGGGCTATTACACTCAGATGCTCCTCCTGGCAGCATTTGTGGGGGTGACTTGCTTTCTGTATGGATATTTTAATCAAAATAACTGTACCTGGAGGTAACTTCTCTTTATTCCTTGTTACCGTGCTTACTTCACTTAGAATGACATTCTCCAGGAGCATCCATGTTGCTGCAAATGGCCCTATATTGTCAGTTTTTATGGCCGAGTAGTATTCCATTGTATAAATATACAAATTCTTTAGCCAGTCATCCGTTGATGGACATTTAGGCTGTCTCCATGTCTTGGCTATTGTAAATAGTGCTTCTATGAACATTGGGGTGCAGGTGTCATCCTGAAGTAGGGTTCCTTCAGGATGTATGCCCAGGAGCGGGATTCCTGGGTCATACGGCAAGTCTATTGCTAGTCTTTTGAGGAAACTCAATACTGTTTTCCACAGTGGCTGCACCAAACTGCATTCCCACCAGAAGTGTAGGAGGTTCCCCTTTCTCCACAACCTCTCTAGCATTTGTCATTTGCCGATTTTTGAATGATGGCCATTCTGACTGGTTTGAGGTGATACCTCATTGTAGTTTTGATTTGCATTTCTCTGATAATTAGTGATATTGAGCATTTTTTCATGTGCCCATTGATCATTTGTATGTCGTCCTTGGATAATTGCTTGTTTAGGTCTTCTGCCCGTTTCTGGATTGGGTTACTTGGCTGTTTCTTATTAAGTCATATGAGCTGCTTAGATATTCTGGAGATCAAGTCTTTGTCAGTTTCATTTGCAAAAATGTTCTCCCATTCTGTAGGTTGTCTTTTTGTTTTACTTAAGGTGTACTTTGCTGTGCAGAAGCTTTTAAGTTTCATTAGGTCCCATTTGTTTATTCTTGCTTTTATTTGTATTGCTTGGGTAGACTGCCCTAGGGGAACATTTCTGAGATGTATGTCAGATATTTTGCCTGTATTTCCTTCTAGGAGGTTTATTGTTTATTGTATCTTGTCTTATATTTATCTTGCTGAAGAGACTGTCTTTATTCCATTGTATATTCTTGCCTCCTTTGTCGAAGATTAGTTGACCAAAAGTTTGTGGGTTCATTTCTGGGCTCTCTATTCTGTTCCAGTGGTCTCTATGTCTGTTTTTGTACCAATACCATGCTGTCTTGATGACTGTAACTCTATAGTATTGTCTGAAGTCTGGGAGAGTTATTCCTCCAGCCTCTTTCTTTTTTTCTTCAGTAATGCCCTGGAAATTCTATGTCTTTGATGGTTCCATATAAATTTTATTGTGATTTGTTCTAGTTCTATGAAATATGTCTGGGGTAATTTGATAGGGATTGCATTAAATCTGTAGATTGCCTTGGGCAGTGTGACCATTTTAACAATATTGATTCTTGCAATCCAAGAGCATGGGACACCTTTCCATTTTTTAAAGTCTTCTTTAATTTCCTTCACCAATGGTTTATAGTTTTCTGTGTATAATTCTCTCACCTCTGTGGTTAGATTTATTCCTTGATATTTTATTAGTTTGGGTGCTATTTTAAAGGGGATTTTTTCTTTACTTTCTTTTTCTGCTGATTCATCATTTGTGTAAAGAAATGCAACTGACTTTTGAACATTAATCTTGTAACCTGCTACCTTGCTAAATTCTTCGATCAGCTCTAGTAGTTTTTGTGTGGACCTTTTAGGGTTTTCTATGTATAGTATCGTGTCATCTGCATATAGTGACACTTTTACCTCTTCTTTTCCAATTTAGACCCCTTTTACTTCTCTTACTTGCCTGATTGCTGTGGCCAGGACTTCCAAGACTATGTTGAATAGGAGTGGTGAGAGTGGGCATCCTTGTCTTGTCCCAGATTTTAGTGGGAAGCTTTTGAGTTTTTCACCGTTGAGTGCTATGCTGGCTGTAGGTTTGTCATATATAGCTTTTATGATGTTGAGATATGTTCCCTCAATACCCACTTTGGTGATAATTTTTATCATAAATGGGTGTTGAATTTTATCAAAAGCTTTTCTGCATCTATTGAGATGATCATGTGGTTTTTGTCCTTTCTCTTGTTGATGTGAAGTATTACATTGATTGATTTGCATATGTGAACCACCCTTGTGTCCCAGAGATGAACCCCATTTGAGCATGATGTATAATCTTTTTTATGTGCTGTTGGATTCTATTTGCTAGTATTTTGGTAAGGACTTTTTGCATCTGTGTTCATCAGTGATATTGGTCTGTAATTCTCTTTTTTGGTGGTGTCTTTGCCTGGTTTTGGTATCAGGGTGATGGTGGCTTCATAGAATGAGTTTGGGAATATTCCTTTTTTCAATCTTCTGGAAGAGTTTGAGAAGGACTGGTATGAGTTCTTCTTTGTATGTGTGGTAGAATTCGCTGGTGAAGCTGTCCATTACTGGACTTTTATTTGTAGGGAGGTTTTTATTATTGTTAATTCGATTTCATTCCTAGTGATCGGTTTGTTCAAGTGGTCAGTTTCTTCTGGATGCAGTCTTGGTGGACTGTATGTTTCCAGAAACTTGTCCATCTCCTCTAGGTTATCCATTTCTTTCCCATGTAGTTTTTCATGATATTCTCAAATGATATTCGTATTTCTATGTTATTTGTTGTAATTTCTCCATTTTCCTTTCTTATTTTGCAAATTTGTGCTCTCTCTTTTTTCTTCTTTGTGAGTTTGACCAGAGGTTTGTCGATTTTGTTTACTCTTTTGAAAAACTAGCTTTTGGTTTGATTGATTATTTTCTCTATTTTTTTTTAATCTCTATTTTATTTATTTCCTCCCTGATCTTTATTATTTCCTTCCTTCTGCTGACTTTTGGGTGTCTTTGCTCTTCTGTTTCTAGTTCTTTTAGCTGGTGGGTTAGATTGTTTATTTGATATTGTTCTTCTTTTTTGAGGAAGGACTGTATCGCCCTAAACTTTCCTCTTAGCACTGCTTTTGCTGCATCCCATAAGTCTTGTGTGGTTTTGCTTTCGTTTTCACTTGTCTCAAGGTATTCTTTAATTTCAACTTTGATTTCATCATTGACTCGTTGGTATTTTAATAGCATGTTGTTTAATCTCTATGCTTTCCTTTTTTTCTCCTTTGTTTCTCTGTAGTTGATTTCTAGTTTCAATGGCATTGTGGTCAGTAAAGATGCTTGAGATAATTTCTAACTTCTTAAAATTGTTGAGGCTTCTTTTGTGACCAAGTACATGATCAATCCTAGAAAATGTTCCACACGCACTTGAAAAGAATGTATATCCTATTTTGGGGGGTGTAATGCTCTGAAAATATCCACTAAATCTAATTTTTCTACTGTATCATTTAATTTCTCTGTTGCCTTATTTATTTTCTGTCTGGAAGATCTGTCTAGTGATGTTAATGTGGTGTTAAAATTTCTGACAATGATTGTATTCCCTTCAATTTCCCCCTTAATCTCTGTTAGTAGTTGTTTTATGTACTTAGGTGCTCATGTTGGGTGCATATATATTAATGATTGTAATATCCTCATCTTGTATTGCTCGTTTAATCATTATAAAATGTCTTTATTTATCTTTCTTTATGGCCCTTGTTTTAAAGTCTATTTTGTCTGAAATCAGTACTGCCACACCTGCTTTTTTTGTGTTTCCATTTGCATGGAATATCCTTTTCCGTCCATTCACTCTCAATCTATATGTGTCCTTCTCCATAAAGTGTGTCTCTTGTATGCAGTGTATTGAAGGTTCTTGCTTTATTATCCAGTCTGCCACTCTGTCTTTTGACTGGAGCATTTAGTCCATTAACATTTATAGTAATTAAAGATAGATGAGTGTTTATTGCTATTTTGAACTTATTTTTGCAGTTGATTTGGTATTTCTTCTTTGTTCCTTTCTTCTTCCTTTTGTGGTATGGTAATTTTCCTTTGTATTATCTTGGATTGTATTTAGTTTTTGTGGCTCACTTGTAAGTTTTTGGCTTGTGGTTACACTTTTTTGTAAGTCTGTTAACCAATTACTGTAACTGTGTGTAGTAAACAGATAGTAATATAATCTCAAACCCATCCTACCGGAACAAAAAATTTAAAAAAAGAAGAAGAAGAGAAAAATACCCTATATTTTCTTGCTTCCCTCTCCCACTCAATGATTTAGATGTCTTATTTTATAATTTCATGTTTATTCTATTTGTAACTCATGGTAGTTATCACGTTTCCAGTTATGAGTCCTCATTTCTGTAGAATCCTGCTTCTTTTCTATTTAGAGTAGACCTTTCAATATTTCTTTTTGCATGGGTTTAGTGTTGCTAAATTCTTTTAGTTTTTGCTTCTCTGTGAAATTCTTTCTCTCTCCTTCTATTCTAAAGGATAGCCTTGCTGGAGAAAGTATCCTAGGCTGCATCTTTTTTTTCATTCAGGACTTTGAATATATCTTGCCACTTCCTTCTGGCCTGTAGTGTTTCTGTAGAGAAATCTGCTGAGAGCCTTCTCTTGTAACTCACTCTTTGTTTTTCTCTTGCTGCCTTTAGGATCATTTCTTTATCCTTCAGTCTGGCCATCTTGATTATGATATGTCTTGGTGTGGGTCTCTTTGGGCTTTTCCTGTTTGGGAACCTCTGAGCCTCCTGTACTTGGGTGTCTGATTCCTTCTTTAGGTTTGGGAAGTTTTCAGTCATGATTTCTTTAAATACCTTTACCATCCCCTTTGTTCTTTCTTCCCCTTCTGGAACCCCTATCATGCATAGATTGGCATGCTTTATATTATCCCAAAGGTTCCTTATATTGTTTTCATTGTTTTAATTTGTTTTTCTCTCAGCTGTTCTGATTGGGTGCTTTCTGTTGTCCTGTCTTCTAGGTCACTTATTCGTTCCTCTGCATTATCTAGCCTGCTTTGTACAGACTTTAGGTCAGATCTCATTTCAGGCAATGAATTTACCAAATCTACTTGGCTCTTCTTTATAGCTTCTATTTTGTTTTTGACATATTTTATGTCTCTAAACACCATCTCTTTAGTTCCTTTAGTAATTTGATCACTTCTTTTTTGAAATCTTGATCTAGTAGGCCATCAATGTCTATTTTATTGATAGTTCTTTCAGGGGATTTCTCTTGCTCTTTTAATTGGGAGTACTTCCTCTGCTTCATACTGCTCATATCTCTCTGGCACTGTGGCTTAAGGAGTATCAGTTATCTATTGTGGTCCTTAAAGGAGTTTATTTATTTACCTATTTAAAGCCTATGCGGGAATAAAACTTTAAAAAGAGAGAGAGAGAATTTTAAAAGAATGGAGGAAAAGAAGGTTTGAAAACAGTGTATAATCAATAATAGAAGAGCAAGTTGAAGCAGAATAGGAATCGAGTTGAGATGTCTTTTAAAACTCTTAATAAAAATAAGAAAAAATCAAAACACAATATTTGAAACCTGTGAATAATCAATAACAGATCAAAACCAAGAGAATTAAAAATGAAATGAGAACTGTAAACATATAGAACTGTTTAAAAAGTAAGGATTAAAAAGGTAATAGAAAATAAAACAGATATAAAAAGATTTTAAAAACAAAGATGTGTTCTCCGAGAGACTGTGCGCTCTTAAAGGATTTATTGAGAGGTCTTTGTGTCTTCGCCCTGTTTCACGAACTCAGCTTGCTCTGTTGGCCCCCTCGTCTGTGCTGCTCACAGTGTCTGTCGGCAAGAAGATCACACGCCTCCAACACTGGGTCAGGTGCTGCTCTCCTTCACGGTGGGTGGGTGGGTCACTCCCCGTCCGGATGCCGCAGTCAGTGCTGTGCCAGTTGCTCCATAGGTGGGCTCAGCTTCAAGAATAACAGCTTTATGGAGATATAATTCACATATCATAAATGCAGCCTTTGAAAGTGTGCATTAGGGTTTTAAGTACATTTCAGGGTTGTGTAGCCTTCACCCCCAAAAGGAACCAGTACCCTTTAGTAAGTCACTCCCTAGCCTTCCTTTCCCTTAGCCCCCAGCAGCCACCACTCTACTTTCTGCCTCTACAGATTTGCCTGTTCTGGGCATTTCATATAAGTAGAACCATACAGTATGCTGCCTTTTTTGATTTTTGTCTTTCATTCAGTGTGACGTTGTCAAGGCTCATCCATGGTGTAGCACATATCAGTACCCAAATTCCTTTTTGTGTTCAAATAATATGCCATTGTTATAAATACACCACATTGCTTATCCATCCATCAGTTGATGATGAATAATTCTGCTGTAAATGCTCATGGACAAGTTTTTGTGTGAACACATATTTTCAGTTCTCTTGAGGATATAGCAAAAAAAATGGAATTGCTGGGATGTATTCTACTTTTAACATTTTGAAAAATTGCTAAAGTAGTTTTTAAATTGACTGCACCATTTTATATTTCCAGTAGTAATGTATGAGAAGTCCAGTTTCTCCACATCCTCATCAACACTTTTTATTACCGGGTTTTTAGATGCATATTTATGTATCATATATCATATATCATATATATTTGTCATCCTAGTTGGTATGAAGTGGCATGTCATTGTGCTTTTGATTTCTCTTTCCCTAATGCCTACTGATGTTGAACATCTTTTTATGTGCTTATTTCCCATTCGTATGTCTTCTTTGGAGAAACATCTATTCAAATTCTTTGCCCATTTTAATTGTATTTGTCTTTGTATTGTCACATTTTAAGTCTTCTTTGTCTATTCTGGATAAAAGTCCCTTATCAGGGAAAATATTGGAAATATTTTCACCCATTCTGTGGATTGTCTTCTTACTTTCTTGATGAAGTCCTTTGAAGCATGGAAGTTTTTAATTTTACTGAAGTCGTTTACTTGATTTTTTTTCTTTTGTTGTTTGTGCTTTTGGTGTCATATCTTAGAAGTATTTGTAATCCAAAGTCCTGAAGATTTTCTCATTGTTCATTTTCTAAAAGTTTTATAGTTTCGGGTCTGTGATTTATTTTGAGTTAATTTTCATAAATGGTGTTAAGATAAAAGTTCAGTTTTCTTTCTTTCCAGGTGTATGTTCAGGTGTCCCAGCATCATTTCTATAAAGATTATTTTTTCCCCATTGGATTGTCATGGCACCTTTGTCAAAAATTAACTGGCTACGTGTCAGAGTTTGTTTATGGACTCTCAGTACTTTTCTCTCAATCTATTTGTCTGTCCATTATGCAAGTACCACACTGTATGGATTACACTTTTGTTAGTGAGTTTTGAATTTGGAAACTTCAAAACTTTGTTCTTTTTCAAGATTGTTTTGACTATTCTGGGTATCTTGCATTTCCATATTAGTTTTAGGATCAGCTTGTTCATTTCTGCCAAAAAGCCAGATTTGCATTGAATCTATAGGTCATTTTGAGGACAATTGCCATCCTAACAATAATAAGGCTTCTGATCCATGAACACAGAAGAGCTTTCCATTTATTTTAGGTTATTTTTAACTTCTATCAGTAGTATTTTAGTTTTCAATATACAAGTTTCAGATATTTTTCTCAGTATTCCACATATTTTTCTTAATATTCCTAAGTATTTTATTCTTTTTGATGCTATTGTAAATGAAAATGTTTCCTTCATTTTATTTTTAGATTATTCACTGCTGTTGTATAGAAATATAATTACTTTTCTATATTTTGATTTGTGTCTTACAATTTTGGTTAGACTGGGTTATTAATTCTAATAGGTTTTTTTTTTTTTTCTTTTCCCTCGCCCTCTTTTTTTTTTTTTCTTTGTGGATTCCTTGTGATTTCAATATATAATAATCATGTCATCTGGAATCAAAATAGTTTTATTTCTTTCTTTCTAATCTAGAGGCTTTCTTTTCTTTGTCTGGTTGCTTTGACTAGAACCTATAGTACAATCTTGATTTTGGGAGGAAATAATTCAGTCTTTCACCATTACGTATGGTCTTTGCTCCAGGATTTTCATAGATGTTGTTTGTCAAGTTGAGGAACTTCTATTCCTAGTTTCTATCCATTATTCTATTAATATGGTGTATTACATGAATTGGCTTTTGTATGTTGAACTGCCTTTGCATACCTGGATACATCCCACTTAATTGTGGTCTATTTTATATGTTACTGCATTGAATTTGCTTGTATTCTGTTGAGGACTTTTGCATTTATACTCATAAGAGACAGTCTTTAGTTTTCTTGTGATGCCTTTGTCTGGTTTTGGTATCAGTGTGATACTAGTCTCATTGAATGAATTGGGAAGTGTGCCCACCTCTTTATTTTTAGACGAGTTTGTGAAGCATTGTTTTTTTGTTTGTTTTTGTTTTTGTTTTTTCTTTAAGTAGTTGATGGAATTCACCAGCAAAGCCATACGGGCCTAGCATTTCCTTGTGGGAATGTTTTGGATTACTATTTCAGTCACTGCTTATTGTAGGATTATTTGAGTTTTCTATTTCTCCTTGAATTAGCTTCAGTCCTTTATGTCCTTCTATGAATTTATCCATTTCATCTAGATTATCTCATTTATTGGCTATATAATTATATAATTATATTACTTGTTATTTTTGTAAGGGCAACAGTGACATCCTTCCTTTCATTTCTCATTTTAGTAATTTGAATCTTCTCTCTTTTTTTCCTTCAGTACTAGCTAAAAATTTGTCAATTGTGTCGATCTTTTCAAAGAACCAACTTTTCTTTTTGTTGATTATTCTCTGTTGTTCATCTATTTTCTATTCCATTTATTTCTGCCTTTAGTATTCTGATTAGAATGTTTAATTCATTTGCATTAATGTAATTTCTTATCAGGTTGAAGTTACATCTACTATCTGCTTTCTATATGTCTTTTTTTCCCCCATTCCTCTATTACTACACTTTTTGGTACAAAGTAGGCATTTTCAAGTGTGCCATTTTAATTGGTTGTTTATTTTATCTTTTTCTTCTCCTCCTCCTCCTCCTCCTCTTCCTCCTCCTTCTCCTCCATTGCCCTGGAGATTATAATTAACATCTTGTTTTAAAGCAATCTAGTTCACATGAATGCCAACTTAATTTCAATAGTACACAAAAACTTTGCTTTGGTATCAATCATTTCCCTCCCCCTCCTCATGCCGTCACTGTCATACAAATTACACCTTTATGCATTTATAAGCGCATCTACACAGTTTCATAAGTATTGTTTTATGCAGTTGTCTTTTACATCGAATAGAAGAAAGCACTTACATGTAATACTCTATTTATACTGTTTTATATTTTTACTCATGTAGTTACCTCTACTAGTGCTCTTTATTTTTCAGGTGAGTGTCCTTTCATTTACACCTGCTGGACTATCCTTAGTATTTCTTGTAGGGCAGGCCTGCTAGCAATGGATTCTTTCAGATTTTGTTTTTGTAGGTGTGTCTTAACTTCTCCTTTAATTTTTTTGAAGAATCATTTTGCTGGCTATAAAATACTTGGTGACAGTCTTTTCCTTTAATCACTTTGATGATACCATCCCACTGCCTTCTGGTCTCCATGGTTTTTGATGAGAAATCAACTGTCTTACTGAGGAGCCTTTGTATATGTTGAGCCACTTTTCTCTTTCTGCTGTCAAGATTCTTTGTTCTTGTCTTTTGACACACTGAGTCTGATGTGCCTATTTTACATGTCTCTAGGTTTATACCACGTGGAGTTTGTTGAGCTGCTGGGATGTATAAATTAATGTTTTCATCAAATTTGGGAAGTTTTCAGCCATTATTTCTTTATATATTCTTTCTACCCCTTTTTTTCTCTCCTTCCTTCTGGCGTTCCCATTATGTGTGTATTGGTATTGTTGATGGTGTCCCACCTATCTCTGACACAGTGTTCATTTTTTTCTTCATTCCTTTCTCTTTCTGTTCCACAGACTGGATAGTCTCAGTAGTTTTAAGTTAACTGACTTTTTCTTCAACAAGTTCATATCTACAGAGAAACCTCTTATTGGATTTTCCATTTTAGTCATTATATTTGTATCTCTAGAATTTCTAGTTGGTTTTTAATATAAATTTTATATATTGATATTCTCTGTACAATGAGATGTTCACATAATTTAATTCTTTAGGTATGGTTTCTGTTAGCTCTTTGAACATATGTGTAATTGCTTATTTATGTCTTTGTGTAGTAAGTCCAGTGTCTGGGCTTCCTCAGGGAGTTTCTATTGACTACTTTTTCCCCTGTGTTATGGCGAAACTTTTCTGTTTCTTTGTACATCTTGTAATTTTCTGTTGAAAACTGGACATTTAAAATATTACAATGTGGCAGACCTGAAAGCCAGATTTTCCTCATCTCCAGGGTTTATCATTGCTTCCATTGTCATTGCTGCTGCAGCTATTTATTTAGTTACTTTCCTGAACAAATTCTGTAAAGTCTGTATTCTTTATCATGCATGGCCATGAGATCAGTATGTGTGCAGAAAGCCTAGTTGCCATCACTGTAATAATGATTGGACAGTGAATTCTTTCAATGCCTGGAGCCAATCGTTTGAGCTGTTGCCAGGTGGCTGTGTGTCTGCTTGCTGAGGGATGCCCTCAGCACCGGCCGGCAGTCTGCAGCTCTTCCGTAGCCTTTAGTTCTTGCTTATGCAGAACCTCAAGTTCAGCCAGAGTTGAAGGCTTAAGATTTTCTCAGATCTTTCCTTGCCATGTGCCACACATGTGTACGGCTTTCTACAATTCTCAGAATTTTTTGGAGCTTTTTAACCCTACCTCCACCCCCAGAACGTCTCATTACTCAATTTTGCCTTCTAAGTTTCCTAGTCGGCATCTAGTTAGCCTCTACTGGTACCACTGCCTCAGGCAGTTGTAATGTTAAATACTCACTGCTGATTGTTTTCCACAAACACTCTGGGGACAGGCTGTTTGCACAGCATGAGTTTGAGATAGGTCAAATAGTGACAGCTCTCTGGGGACGGATTATTTGGGTAACTTCAAATCACTTCTGCCACTACCTTGATTGTGATGCTGTTGCTTTTAAAGGCCACCATTTAGGTGAGGATACGGGGATGGGGGTAGATCAAGTTACAATGCCACAAAACTCACTATCTTTATGGAGATTTAGCTGTTTTTTTTTTTCCTCAAATACACACTCCCCGGATTGCTGGAAGCCTTTGTTTAATTTCCAGAGTTCTGCAGAGGTTAATTTTGCCAAATTTTGCCATTGGCATTGCTTCATAGAGGAGTAAGTTTTCCAAGAATTTTAATCAGATATTCTAGAAGTGTATCCCATTTGCATTTGTTTTTAACTGAGTTACTTGCAAGATTAACTAATTCTACAGCTCCAGCCCCATTCACATAAGAGTCCATCTGCATGGCTTCTCCTACAGGGAGCAGTGTGCAACCTGTTGTCAGTTTGTTGTTGTTCTTATTAAAGTGTAGGAGTTTTTAAAAATATGCTCATGAATAGCCCTTTGTCATTTTTACACATTACAAAACTTCCACTAGTCTGTGGCTATGTTTTCCCTCTCTTTTCGTTGCTTTAATGAAGTTCTCATTTTTAAGGATTTTCAGTATAGCAGTATGTGGATGCTGATCACACGGGTGAGACATTTAACTACTGTCTAAACCTCAGTCTTTGCTCTGATTCACTGTCTAGAACATCTGAACACATCTACTGAACCCCGTATACCAATGGATGCTGACAGCCCTAATTAAAAAAAATGCTTTTTAAATAAAGCAAAAACTATTAACTTTGACACTGGAAAAGACAAATATCAAATTTCCAAGCTGATCTTGCTTTCTGTGACCATTAGGTAAATCATGTTTATAGGGCCGACAGGCATATTGAGCTACTGGTTTTATTTCATTGGATTTTAGAATTCAGAACACATTTCAGGCCCACTTATAGCACCATATGTGTATCTTTAAGGATATGTACATATGATGATGTCTTTATTTTAAGTACCTACTGCTGTGAACCTCATTAAGGAAACCTTGGAACAGCAGAACTGAAATTTTTCATACCACCATAATCCCGTAGCATCTCTTTTGCACTTAGATGTTGCGTGGCAGAGTATTTTTCTGCTCCCTAGTAATGATCAATGTTGAAGGGGTAAAAAAAAAAAAACCTCCTCTAATAAATATAGTCCAAATCACACACTTGTCTGAACAATGGCCACCATTTTAGTCCACACGAATCCATCTACTCATACTGACTCAGAGTCCTCAACACAGACAATCCACCACTGAAGTCAGGGTCCTCAGCACACGTTCTATCCCCTCCCCATTCCTTGTTGTTTCTGACCTACTTTTGTCCAACGCATCCTGCCAGTCTCTTTGCTGCCTGACTACAGTATTTAATTTTTACCTTTGAGTTCCAGGCTGTGCCTAGTGATTTCCAGAGAAACGCCAGACACCTGGCTCATCAGGAGAGGCGGGGAGGATTTCAGGAAGCTGTTACCCTAACTCACTTGCAGATCAGTGAGTGGCTGTTGTGACCATTCCTTCTAGATCTCTGCCATGCCGGCTGCATCCACCCCAGCAAAATAACGTAGCTCCTCCAACCACCTCTGCCTCCATTCATCTGGGTTTCTGCTTTCAGTGACACTCAGATGCTGCTGATGGGCATTATATATATATATTATATATATATATATATAATATATATATATATATTTTATTTGAAGTATAGTCAGTTACAATGTGTCAATTTCTGATGTATAGCACAATGTTCCAGCCATTCATATACACGTATATATGTATGAATTCCTTTTCATGTTCTTTTTCATTAAAGGTTATTACAAGATATTAAATATAGTTCCCTGTGCTATACAGAAGGAATTTAGTTTTTTTAGCTATTTTTATGTATGGTAGTTAATATTTGCAAATCTCAATCTCTGATGGGCATTTTTAAAGCCACATCTGGAACCCTTGCTGCAGAAGAGTCTGAGAAATATATTTTCAACCTCATAGTCTTTTGGTTAGGAAGTTGGAATAAAGGCTGAGCTGGCTCACCTAACTGGTCTGCCTTTGTGAGTAAAGAGGTCTGGAGTTTCAAGGCCCAATGAAATGTCTCAGCCCTTCAGTAGCAAACTCTTAAAGCAACCAAAATGCTCCCATCTACCAGAGCATGACTTGTCCTAGACACTGCTGGACATAACCACCAATGCTGTCTAAGGCATCGTCTTCATCTGGTGCAAGCTTTCTTTAGATGTTGAATATCCTGATTAACAGGACAAGCTGGTTTGGATTCCCAAGGTCACAGGCAGCCTTCTGCCTGACTTTGGTGTATATATGTTCATTGAAGAGTCCTCTCTCAGATCAGCTAGAGCTGCCTGGTGTGTAGTTTGCCAGAGAATGTGGGTGCAGCGCTCCCCACCAGAGTCCTACCAGTTGTTTTATCACAGGAAGAGAGAGAGCAAAAGAGACAGAACAGGAAGTTCTTGTCCAGCCTCAAACACAGTCACCCCCGCCCAGGACTCTTGCTCTGGGACACAAAGAAGTACAGGTCAGCAGCGATGTGTCACCGGTGTACTCCAAAACATGGTGTGGTTGTACTGGGCTATCTGTGTCTTTCATGGACCCTGCAAAGTTCTTGGCTTTGTGAAATGGGGAACTAAGGAACTCCCACCCATGCCTGTAGCTCCCAGGGTTTGCACCCTTACGGGTTTTGAGGATTTGCTGGCAACTCATTCTTTTTCACCAGGTCATTTCTCGGTTACAAGGCAGTCCTGTGACTTCCTTATCGGAACTGCCCCTTAAGTTCGGGATTTAGTGAAAGATGCCATTTTACCCTGTAAGTTCATGTTCAGGGAGGAGGAGGAAGACAGCACAGATCAGAATTGCTGCTTCACTTTTTTTGTTGTTGTTTTCATAAGCCGTCTCCTGTTGTCAAATAGACACTGAGCAAATGAATGACTGTTACCCTCCCATTTGAAGGATGAGGAAAATGACACTCAGGGAGAGGAGGCAAATTTCCTGAGGTTCCAAAGACAAAAAGGGATGAGCACAGAATAAGATCCCTGCAAATTTCTTGGCTGTCATCAGCCTTTAGTTCAGTGACAGAGTGCCGTGTGTAGTAGTAAAGTTGTAGCGTGCTTTTAGAAGGGTGAAGATGTTCTTGTTTTTGTTGATACAGTCACACTGTTTTGTCTGGGACTCTGAAAAAGAGAAATGGGTTAGAAATTGTTGGTTTCTCATCTTTGGTCCTTCCTCACCCTCACAGATATGGACCCTTCCATCTGTAGCAGGAATAAGACAGCCCCAGCCTTCCCTTCTAATGAGATCACTACTCATTCATTTCATCCCTGCCCACCTGTAGGTGATAAAGCACAGCATGATTTTCATGTCCTGCTTCACTGATTCTTGTGAAATTAGGTGTTTGAAGATAGAAACTCATGAAAGGAAGCTGCTTTTTTTTTATATAAAGTGCAGTAATTTTCTTAGCAGAGAAGGAATTTGAGGATTTTCTTCATTGAAAATCAATAGAGATTTCAAGAGCATCTGTATTTCTGATGCGTAGGTTAAAATGACAAAATCTAGAGGGATTACAGAAACACAAGGAAGACACCAGAAGTGTCTTTAAAGAGCTTTTCTAAGACTGGGCTTGTAAAGAGACTGTTAGTTGACAGAGACCCTCTTCTCACCCATAGTCCCTCTCCTTAGGTTGGAAAGGGCCAGCGTTTCACCTGTGTGCTGTCCTGGTGCTTCAACTGAGTTGTGGGGTAGGGCGGTGCACATGGTGCTGCCTTCAGTTTGTCCATCCTAAGTAACCCCTAGCAGTCAAAGGGCGAGTGTGTTGCAACCTCATGAACCAGCCACCATGCTCTCCGGGGTGTGTGCTCATCTCAGCTCATCCCGGCTCAGGTGATGGCAGAGCAGAGAGTGGTGGCAAGAGGTCAGCCATGAATAGCAGGGAGCAACTGGAGTCAGCTGGGACCCAAGTGGCTAGGAGTTCCAGGTGGAATTCCCAGGACTTCCCACAGCTCATTCATTCAGCTAATACTTCTCCAGCACCTGTGATGTGCTGGTGCTCCCGTTGTGAACAGAACCAAATCCCTGTCCTCATGAAGGTGACGTTCTAGTGGACATGAGAAATGATACACGCAGAAGCAGATCCAGGTCAGGACACATGAGTGCTGTCTATTTTGGAGTGCACAAGGTGAGATCCTTTGGGAAGGAATGTGTGATACAGGAAAATGTGGGGGAGAGGATGGCCATATCCCAGGTCTTATTTGGGTCCCTGGGACGCACCTCACCAAGTGTGGGTCCTTGGATTGCACAGGAACGAATTCAAGAGAGAGCCACAGTTCAGTAAAGGTAGATTTATTCAGAGAGATATATACTCCATAGACAGAGTGGGCTGTTTCAGAAGGCAAGAGAAAGGCCATGAGGCGTGGGGGTTGGGTGCTCCAGTTTAAAGTAAAAGTAGATACACACTCCACAGACAGAGTGTGGGCTGTCTCCCTCAGCAGAGAGAGCAGCCACGAGGTGTGGGGTTGTTAGTTTTTATGCACTCAGTATCTTCATATGGTAATAAGTGGGAGGGATATTCCAACCGCTTTGGGGAAGGTGTTGGCATTCCCAGAAATTGGGCCACCACTCACCCTTTGACCTTTTATGGTCAGCCTTGAACCTGTCCTGGCACCTGTGGGAGTGCCATCTAGCATCCTGCTGTATTTCGGTGAGTGTGTATTAAAGCTCAAGATCTACTGGGAGTTGACTTTTCCACCGTCTTGGTGCTAATGGCTGTGCCATTCTTTTAATGGCTGTGCCCGGCCCCCTTCCCTCCTGTCTCATGAAGGAGCTCTGGACTGATTGCACAATTGCAGAGCAGGGGACAGAGTGGAAAGAACTTCATAAGTGGAAGGTGGAAGGCAGTGTTGGCAGTAGAATTTTCAAGTCAATTATAAAGTAAGGGTCTTCTGTTTGCTGGGGGTACCTGGTGTCACATTAGGGAGCTGTGAGCCTTGGGGACTTCAGTGAGTGGGTGGCTCACTGTGTATACTGTGTTGCATCTTAGGAGGCCCAAGGACAGTTGGCTTATAGGTGACCCATTCATTCAAGCAGGGGTCTCTTTGGGGACTTTCTGCATGTGAGGCTAACATGGGTCACATGGGGAGCAGGACCGGCCAGTCACAGCTTGGTCCACAGTCACCAAGTGCCCTCAAGGCTTTCATCCCATGGATGTGTCACCTCCCCCTGGATGCGGACATGGGCACAAGTGGTCGGGCAGCTTCTCAGTGGTGGAGGCATTGCTCTCCAGACCCAACACTCAACATCATGGATGCCTGGTTTTGGCCACATTCTTGGCTAGATGAGGCTGTTGGGTAGCTGAGCTCATGAGACGTGGGTGCCATGCTTCCACTCTCACCAAGAGCTCTACTTTTGAAGGTTCTGGTCAGAGAGCCACAAATACTCCCTAGCCCATAAACAAAGAACAGTCTCTTTCACTCGGGGAAGGGCACACAGAAGGAGAACGGATCATCCCGAGAGCAGGAGAGGCCAAATCAGTCCTGCCATCAGGGGTCTGACAGACGAGCCAGCTCAGTTCCTCTTACTAGTTGTTTACTTGGAGGAGCTGGGGTATTTGGGTGACCTGCAAGTGTCAGGAAATAGTACACGAGGGCATTGTAGATTTTCTGGTCCGGTGTTAACTCACCCCATTGTAGCTGTCGTGCAAGGAAACAAAACTTGGTGGACAACAGGCCATGGCCTCTGCTCCTTGGTGGAGCCAGGAGATTACAATGTTAAGTACGACTGCAGGGGCATCATTTCTATGTTGCGAGGCCAGATGGCCTTACATATCTCTCATGCTGGATGTCTAAGTTGCAGAGGGAAGCTAGATTCCATCCAGCTCTCCAGCCAAGGAGGAGACCAGAAGTGGCCTCCCCCACCAACTGTGAGTTCTTTGCCTCCACTGACAGCAGCATCTATAGCAAAAAGCTGTGCTGCCACCTGCGTTTCCGTGTAAACACCCGAGTAGCCACAGCAATGGCCTCGTGAGGGTTGGTGTACCCAAGGAAGCGCTGTGTGGGACGGAGGGAGGAGTGCTGGGATCAGACACCGGGCGGGCAGGCAGTCAGTGACGGCATCTGTGCAGTGCAGCCGCCATGGAACTGAGCCAAAGGGAGGCGGGTTTTGGAGCAGGGAGCCTGGGCAGTGCCGTGTTGTTTGTAAGAAGATCCTGGGCACTGGATCCAAGAAGTCATTGGCTTGATTCCTGACCCCAACCCTCATCTTGGGCAAATGTTTGAATCTTTCTGTGCCTCTGTTACTTGGTGTCCCAAATGGGGACAATAGTAGCAATTACCTAATTACCTCTGAGAGTCAGGAGGGCCTATATAGGTGTCATTTCATTACGCTCACAGCAGCCCACGAGCACGGTTCTAGGTCCCCCATTTTACACGTGGCAGAACGGTAACCTTTTAATCAGTAATCATGCAGCTAAGAATGGTCAGAACCAGCATTTGAATTTGATCCCTGTGTCCAGATTATTTCTATTCTCATTCAGTATTACTGGAAAACTAGTAAATTCAGAACAAACACTGCTGGGAAGTGGGTGCTTGAAACATGTTTGTCGTCTTCGCCATTGGGGAGTGTTGAATTCACGTTCCTCACAGCCCGTCCGAGGCTCCCTGCATCTCTGGCTGCCCCTGGTGGGGTCTGCAGGGCTGTGGGCAGCTTCTCCTTGATCTCTACCCCAAGGCTCTCTGCTCTCTACAGGTTGATTCTCAACCCTGACTGCTCAGTAGAGCTAATGTCTAAAAACAAAAAAAGGTGGGGAGGGTACAGCTCAGTGGTAGAGCACGTGCTTAGCATGCAAGAGGTCCTGGGTTCAATTCCCAGTACATCCATTAAAATAAATAAACTACCTACCCCCCCAAAAAAGGAAAGAAGTATTTAAAAAACAATAAACATTACAAAGTCCCCACTCCAGGCTGGGGCGCACTATTTTTTAAAGGCTCCCAGATGCTTCCCATGTGCAGGAGGGTGAGAGCTACCCCTCTACACCCCTTCTCGTGAGCTTGTCCACTCACATCTATTAGCCTCTTGAAACAGGAAGACTACTTGGCTCAGCCTAAAAGTTTCTCCTGATTTCTAGACTTTTATTTGCCTACTGGACATCTCTCCTGGAGCCCATGGGCACCCAGCCAGAACTGAATCCGTTGTCTCCTCTCATGAATTGCCCCTCTTCCTGCCCTTCTTATTTCAGGGAATGGCACTATAATTTAGGACACTGCCAAAGCCAGAAAGCTGGCCGGCATCTTTGACCTCTTCCTGCCCTTCCATCACACCTGTGGCCAATCCGTCCAAATGCTGAAATGTTTTCTTCTGTCTCCTCCTGGCGGGGCCTCAGCAGGCCTTCACATGAACCTCCCAATAGGTCTCCCTGCCTCTGTCTTTTCTCTTTCTAGATCACTTTGCATGTCTCCTCTACCTTGGGGGCACACAGTGTCCTTTGTGATGTGCACCTGTGATCTCTCCACCTGGTTGCCTCACCTGCCTCACACAACCTGTGCTCACTTCTAGACTATTTGCTGTTCCTGGAAGGGACCTGGCTCTCTTTGGCCTCCCTCCTTTGCATGTGCAGCTCCCCAGGGAGAAATGGCCTTAACATTATACCTTCACCTGATCACTTCTAGGGTATCTCAGAACTCACCACAGTGGTTCCCTCCTCTGGGAGAGCCTTGGCTACAGTTCTTCCTCTCCACCCTGAGCACCCTCTGCTGACTGTTATGCAAGCCCTCTTAACATGCCTCCTCAGCCATCATTTCACGATGACTCCTGTGCACCTAGGAGCTCCCGGAAGCAGGGACTGTGTCTTTTTCCTCTTTATTCTCAGATCATGGTAGAGACTCAGGTATAATGGTGGAGGGAACAGTGGTTATTCTGGAATTTCTCTATAGTTGGGGCCTAGGGGTAACAGTCTGGTTGGAAGAAGGGCTTAGGGGATTTACCCTGAAGCCACATTTTCAATTAACATTTCATGATGTTTTTGTCTACTATTGGAAGTTATGAGTCTTAAAACAGAATGATGATTTCTAAAAATTACTTTACTGAAGATTGAGGAAAATGGCAGTTTTCCATATTTAAGAATATTATTTTAATTTTGTGTGACTGGGGTGGTGGAAAATAGAAATGCAGGGGCTACTAAAGCATTCTCATCCCCTTCCCCACCCTCAGGTCCTTCGGACAGAAGAGACAGAGGGATGTGAGGAGAAGACTTGGAGGGTGGATCGTGCACTGCTTTTAAATTATGAGAGTTACTTGTGCTTTTTTTTTTAACTTTCTTTTTTAATGGAGGTACTGGAGCTTGAACCCAGGACCTTGTACATGATAAGCACATGCTCTACCACTGAGCTATACCCACCCTTCCCCCGATGTTTGTGTTTTTAGTGGGCATAATGTGCTGGTAACAGGTACTTTAGCATCAGACATCTGCCTCTGACCATCACGTTAATACCTTTCCCCTGAGCTAGGGAGCAAGATAGTCTCTTTTCACAAGTTCAATAAATTATCTACATTTTCTTTTTTCTTAAAAAAAAAGGCATTAACTCATGTTTTCCTTTAGTATCGCCTATAAATAAAATGTGATTTTGTTAACCATTTACCGAAGTGTTAAGGGTAATAAATATTAAGCACAGATTTCTGAAGCATCAGTCATCACTGAAGATCCACATTCTGCTGTTCTATCTCTCTGTTAGTCACCTTACTTCTGGAGTTCTGGAAGCGGCGCCAGGCAGAACTTGCGTAAGAATGGGAGATGGTTGAGCAGGAAGATCAAGTCCGGCCAGAATAGGAGGCGTGGTGTCCCCACGTGGAGATAGATGAGATTACCCAGGAAAAGCGGGCGCTGTTTAGATGCATTTTAGTCTGTTTACTTCTGGACTTGTCAGCCTTCGCTGCATGTTGGAATCACCAGGGGACCTTAAAAAATGTTGCTGCCTGGATTCCATCACACAAACTCTGATGGTACTTAGTGTCCTGGGGTGCATTCTGGCATGGGGAAGTTTTTAAAGCTCCTCTGGTTATTCTAATGTGCAGCCAAGTTGAAGGAGCACTGCCTGGAATGGTGGACACAGAAGAGAAGTGTGGTCCTTCCTTCATAATAACAGTAAAAAGGGGGAAAAGAAAAAGGCTGGTATAAGTGTATGAGAAAAGAGGCATTGATTTGTATCCTTTCATAACACCAATAAAATAAATGCAAAAAAAAAAAAATTAGCCGCTATGACATGGATGTAGAAGGAAAGAGACATTGGTTTTTATAGTTGACTCCCATTTTTTCACATATGCCTTCATTATTGTGGCCTCCTTTTCATCGTAGACTAGGTACCCCTTTGTCTTGAACTAAGTCCCGGTCACTGCTCCCACTTCCGTTTTGGATGTGCACAAAGCAGCGTGGCTCTCATCCTAAAGTCAGAGAAAGGGTAGAAGAAGCAGGGAAACCTTTGCTGAGGTGCCATCAGTGTTTGAGCAGTGTTTGAGCTAGGCATTTTATATAATTGGAAATGTAAGTTTATTGCTGCCACTCCTGTTGCAAAATTAAAAAAATAAAACTATATATCTTTGTATCAACATTCCAGAGCTATGGAAAGATGATTTTTTGAGTCATCTGTATTATTGCTTCTTTCCATCAGCTGAGATAATTTAGAGCTGATGGTACTTGCAGTCAGGAGCAGCAGGAGAGTAGGTTGTGAACATGAATAACTCTTGGAAAGAAAATGCTTATACTAGGAGCATCTGAAAATGTCTCCAACTATAGATTTAATAAATTGAATCACAGATCTACAGAATGTTGGCACTGAAAAGGTCTGGAGGGAGCAGGTCATTCTCCTCTTTTTATAAATGGAAAAAAAAATGAGGTTCAGCTACCAATAGAAAGTGACACTTGTCTTTTACAATGTAATAAGTTTCTAATAATCCCCAATATGAATATTTCCCATTGTTTACAACTGAAGATGGGGGTCAAAGCATATGTTGGTGAAAGACTGTACATTCAGAGATGAAAGTTGAAACTTAGACAAATTTAGATGTTCATAATGTTTTTGAGTCCTGAAAAACAAAAACGTATCATATTGGCAGCATACAAAAAATACTGAAGAAAAGATTTTTGGTCATTTAAACTGCCAATTTTGAATTTAAAATTGCCAACTAATAAATTTAAATTTTCATTGGAACATGCTTGTTGAAAAATTGAAGATGAAGACTCATTTCACTTTATCGTTCTTCCTTATTTTAAAAAATTGTTTAATTTTTTTTTTTAGTTTTTTAATTGAAGTGTTTTACTTTAATTGCAAACGCATGTTCCATTGTTTAGAGAGGCCAGCGTTGTGGTAGTGAGACCTTGGGAATGATGTTGCCTAAATTCATATTTGAACACAGCAGCTTGCTTCCTGAGTGATCTTGGACAACTTAAATTCTCTGTGCCATAGTTTCCTATAAAATAAGAATAGGAGAGTTGCTTCCTCATAACTGTGTTCAGGACGGGTCGAATTAATGTACAGAATCTACTTGGAAGGCTTCCTCGCACAGAGGAATGGCCATGTACTTAGTTACAGCTATTATTATACTATATCTGCTTTTATAATCCAGGTAAATCTTGAGTCTTGCTGATTTCATCTCTAAAAAGAAATCTAAATATAAACTCTAAAATGGAAACTCTAAAACTTCATAGTTGTAGCTAATTAACACATAAAGCTCAACCAAGAAACACACAGTGGAGACAAGGTAGCTGCAGACACCTGTGAAACTTTCTGTCCTGCACGGACCCTAAGCTGTCACTACCGTCACTTCTGAAATCTAAGGCAAGCTCAGGAATAGAGCTTTACAGCTTGGCCTCGTCAGGTACCCAGACCCCTAAGCTCAGACCATGGCAGGGAAACAGTTTACTGTTCACATGTGCATTTTCAAAAAAAATAGTATTAAAACGAACACTGTATGAATTTTATTGTGTTTGACATCGTTAACAGTAAAGAAAAGAAAAAAAAATAAAAAAGGAAAAACACCCATGCAGTTACAAATAAGGAGGCTATGTCTGAAAATTATTATTATTTTTTTAAATTATGTTTAGGATTTAGAGACCAGTTAGGAGAAAAGTCATTTCATTAGTGTAATCCCTTGATTGACTAAACTTGTTTTTTAATTAGGAAGAGGAGCGTGTTCCCTTTACCACCTGGGGAAAGTGTATACATATAACCCTTTGTGCAAGTGCTCTTTTTCTGGGTAAGAACCTGCCACAGACTTTTTAAAATCTAATGTGAAATGCTGAGAAAACTGAAAGTCAAGCTGGGAACTATGTAGTCTCATAGAGAAAACTTTTTCCAGAGAACATCTGAGCCAACACAGGGCGCCACTCTGGAGGTTCCACAGTCTCTTCTGCTCACAGTGCTTCCCCCAATTCTTTTCACCTCATTTGTTCAAATCAGATCAGTGGTTTAGGATTCTCCAGGGTCTGATTAAGAGACCAGATGGAGGCATTAAGAATTCTAAAATTTTCCAAGGGTAACAACCAAGGTAAAATGTCTTAGAATAGACTAACAAAAGGATAGTAGGAACTATCAAAAAAATAAAAATAAAAACTACTGAAAGATATAAAAGATGTTTTAATCACATGATTCTAGAATAAAAGATCATGTCTCCAAAACATCAGAAGTTATAAAATTGATTTGGGGTTTATTGTGAATAAAATCATGTTAGTAATATAATAATTAATAAGATAATGAGAGTTTTACTAGTTCAAGAATAGCCAGATTAGAAAATAGGACAGGAAGCCCAGATATGGGCTCTGATATCAATAATAATTTAATATAAGAGATGGAAGGCATTACAAATCAGGGCGTTAAATAAAGGTTATTCAGTAAATGGAACACTTGTTAGCTACTTGGGGGGAAAAGAAAAGATTGAAATCATACAGTGAACCATATATTGTGATAAATTCCAGAAACATTTACAAAAGTAACACAATTAGAAACAAACTAGAAATAAATATGGATGAATATACAACCTCTAGATGAGCAGTAAGTTTCAGAGGAAATTATAGAAAGATTTCCATGCTTCGGAAGCATCCTAATTTTAAACAAAACACCAGAGGATGTTATTTGTTTACAAATCCGACAAGGGGCTAATTCTTTCAATGCATAGAGAGTTCAGATCACTTCAAAGGTAACATCAAAAAATCTCAGGAGTGTAGAAGGCAGAGAAGGTGAACACACATTCACAAAGGAAAAAATAGATGTCACACTTCAATGGTAATTCAGTCAGTGCACATCAAAATGAAATAGTTTTCCACCTCTCAAGTGACACAGCTCTGTTTATGAGGGTGAAGTGCCAGTGATCACCAATCCCATGCCTAGGTTACTGGACTTTTTTTGTGAAGTATGGTTGATTTACAATGCTGTGTTAATTTCTGGTGTACTCCTGCAGCCTTCTTAGAAAGCAGTCTGGCAGTTCATATCAAGAGTCAAAAATATTCATATGCTTTAATCCACTAATTCAGCTTTGAAAAACTTTTAATCAGGAAGTATTTCAAAATGGCAGGGAAAAGTCAGTATGGATGCAAGTCACAGACATACTTTTATATGTATATATATATATATATATATAAAATCTCAGCCAAAATATTATTCCAACCCTTCACATAGTAGAATATTACGCAGCCATGAAAAAGTGTGTCCATGAAAATATTTTATGACATGTCAAAGTGTTATGCTTATGATAGGCTTGAGAATAAAATTAATATATAAAATGATTTTAATATACAAACAATGCACAATTCTGAAGGAATTATGTCTATAGGTAGAAACATTATTCTTATTTTATTTTTTATTCATTTTCAGAGTTGGAGTCTTTTGCTTGTAGGCGACAAAATCAATCTCCAATGTGTTTAAACAACAACCAAAAAATGGGGATGCATGGGATTTATTGGTTCCTGTAAATGAAAACCTCAGGCCTGAGGTCTGGCTTCAGTCAAGGAGAGATACTGTAGCCCAGATGATGTCAAGGGCTGGTTTTGTCCTGTCTTCATTCTGTGTCCAAGGATGTCTCAGCATGCTGCTTCTAGGCACACAGCATCCCAGATCACACATCCATCCAAACCAAGAGAGGTCTCTTTTGGCAGCTTCCTCTCTTGATAGAGGAAGCTTATCATTCACATGGGCACCAGTACGTATCTCCTCACATAATAGTGGCTCTTACTGGGATATTTGCTAATTCTCAATCATGTGCGAGGCCAATAGAATGAGAGGTATTATTTGTCTTAAACCAACTGAGATCTACTTCTGGTGCTTCAGAAAGAGTGGGTCAATCGAGCTTAAATCACAGGACTAAAAACAGAAGGGAGGTTACTTATCCTAAAGCAAAATCTGGGTCCTCTTCTAAGACTGGGGACAGATCCAGGACAGCAGTTCTGTCCACTACTGAGTACTTTCAAATTTTCTTTAATGAGCAAGTATTAAAGTTATGATCAGAAAAAATGATAAGTAAGAAGAAACTTGAGGAAGGAGAATGGAAAGCTTTCCTGCTTCTTAAGAAATATTGAACCCATTAAGTGCTTGGAAGAAAAATGGAAATGTGTCCAGTTTGTAAAAGTTCTGAAATGAATTAGAATTGATTTCACAGACCATGTAGGAGACAGTGCTATACAGTTAGTGTGTCTTTGGGCTCTTTGAGTATTTCAGTTCTTTCACTTAATAGTTGCTTCATTTGGGGCAAATTGCATCATCTCCACGTGGCTCTATTTCCTCATCTGTAAAAGAGATATAATATTACCTTCCCCACAGGGTGATTGTGAGGATTTAGAAAAATAGATGTGTGTTGAAGCAACAGTAAGCATTTAAAGAATCTTAACTATTATGATTACTTAATACATAATTAAAAAATTATTATGCAGTCTTTTTAAAAATGCATACTACTTAAATGGCCTATATGTGCTGTACAAGAGAAGAAGGCTTAATATACCTTCTATAATACATTTTTCTCTGCCTTAACTAATTTTCACATTTAATCACACACACACCAAAAAGTTATTCCTTTCACAAGCATGAAGCCTTAACTGTGAAGAAAAGGATGATGAAAGAGAGTAGAGGAGGAAATAAAATGCTTTCTCTACAAACTGATGGCTTAAAACTAAGAAAAACACGTTTTTAAGACATTGGTCACCATACTCATAGCTAATACTTAGAGTTTTTCACATGCCTGCGGTTAATGTTCTAATTGTTTTCACAATTAGTAAATCACTGACTCATCACCATAATCCTATAAATTGCTATTATTATCCCCCCATTTTATGGGTGAGGAGATTGAAGCCCCTAGAGGTTAAGAAATTTGCACAAGGCCCTACAGCTAGCATCGGAGCTGGGATCCAGATGCAGGAGTGCGGCTCCAGGAGGGTCTTGTAAACACTCCCTCTGCTCTCTCACCCCTGCAGGTGCAAGCCAGCCTCCCGCTATTACTGTAAATAACATGATGTGGTTCACTTAGTCTTGAAATTCACATTCTTTGTAGCTTTCTCTCTGGGGCAGCCATTAGGAGCAGCCAGGGACACTGAGCACATGCTTCTGGACTATGACCAAGAAGGTAGATGGAAGGAAAACAGTTTAAAACTGGGATCTTTAATGTGCATTCTTCAGTGGCCAGAAAAAAACCCTGCCTAGTGAGGAACTGAAACTGTAACAGGCATGTGCAAATTTTGCTTCAGACACCCCCGTTGCCCTTGGGTCCACACAGTCAGAACTCCAATGGATCAGGGACATGCATCTTGTGCAAATGCAGGGAGTATGATAACCAGCCATTTTAAGATCTCAAGGAGTATGAAAAGCATGTGAAGCTTTCATCAGCAGAGACCTGCTGTCACTTCCAGTATTTCCCTCATGGCACGTCCACAGCTTCACTGGTCCTATTCAGAATGAAGACGACAGCTAGCACCTGCTGACCCCTGAATCAGTGATAGGTTCTCCCTTTAAAGGAAGCATATCCCCTTCATGGGTTACAACTAGTTCATAACCTAAGTAGTTCTATAGATGGAGAAGGGATATTTTCATTGGTTCTGCTACCACAGACTTGTCTCCAAAAGAACATGCCACCAGTTACTCCATGTTCACCCATTTAAAGATACACTTAACAGGCTTCCTTCTTTAGTGCAATTTTAGGTTTACAGAAAAATTCACAGAAAGTGGAGTTCCCATATATTCCCTATGCCCTGCACACAGCTGCTCCTGCTGTCAGCATGTTACATTAGTGGATGCACTCATTCTTTTTGACATCCTTCATTCCTCCTCCCCTAAAGTTTAACATGCCTGATATTCACATCTCTTGTGGCATTTATGTGCGATTTACATCACTTCTCATGTTTATGTGAGGTTTACAGCACATGCATGTTGTCTGTTTAAGCGTGGGTTGGGGGCAAGTTTTCTGTGTAAAAATACGATCATTAGTGAGTCTCATGCTGCTGGGTATTTGGGTTGTCAGGTCCTGTTGACCATTGCTTCAGTTATTGGGGTCATTGTCTACGGACTTTCAGTGTTCATTGTATTTTCTGCAAAACTTCCCAAGAACCTGAATGGAAGAGACCCAATCCAGAAGTACCTGACTGTGCAGGTGGGCCATGCCCATCACTGCTTCCCTCATCAGTTTTATCATCATCATGACCCTGAACGCCATATATGAGAAAGTGGCAATCATGATGACTGACTCTGGTAAGCTCCTCCTGCAGCTGAGGTCATTTCTACACCAGTTTTAGAACCAGGTCAAAACAGAGACTGTATCATTTAGGCATTAGGCACTTCAATTCCAGTACTTCACAGTCTTTAGAAAACTTCAAGTGTAAACGTATTTTCTCTAGCCTATGTGAGAAGAGAATTAGCTTCAGCTTTGCATTAGTAAAAGGGACAAAGGAAGCATTAGAATGTCCAAGCTCTGTGTAAACAGGTCAGTGCTTAATAATAATTTCAATTACATTAGATCACACACCCTATTGTTGAAAGTAAATAGTCTCTGTATTGCAAATAAGTGGAAGAGGGTCGTGGTTCCAGTGGCAGATTTGCTTGTGTGTTACGGAGAGGACAAGTAATCACAGTGTTATATGTCTTCCCCCCATGCTGTTCCTGTTAGTGTAGCTCCATTCTCATCAGCTATGGCTTCTATAATAAATGTTTCTTCTCTCTGGCTTGTATCACAGCCAGTGGCTTAGCAGCCCAAGTTAAGTGCTTCCCACACGCTGCATGTGGCTGGGTCATTCTCCCAGTGGTCTGCTCAGTGGTCATCTTCTGAAAACACTAAGACCAATTCAAATTCTGAACTAGGAGGATGACCCGTTTTATGTTCCCCAGATGCTTCTAGCAAGTTGCCCCGTGTTTTGTTTGTTTTCTTCAATAGTCCTACCTTACTGCCGTTCAGGGAGACAAGAGAATATCATTTAGCAGGATGTTTAAAAGTACCTTTCTGTCAGCTTACACCTGACAGAGGACAGTTCTTGCCCATTGGATACTGTTGTGCTTATAAATTTTAAGGAACGGCAGACTTTTTTTTTTTTTTTTTGCCTTGTGGGATATTGCGTTCATAGTGGGAGAAACTCTTACAACAGTGTGTACACTTGGAATTAACATAGTAGTTATGTTAAGGAATTCAAAACAGCTTAAATGAAAACAGTGTGAATTGTGTATATATATATACACAATTATATACATATTATACATACACAATTATATACACAATATATATACATATTTATCATGTTAACTCATGTGTCCGTGGCTTTGATTAAGGTCTCAAAGCCGTTCACAGTTTTACAGACTTAACTTTTCTTTATTCTAGCTGCAGAACTCCCAAGGACCAGACTGACTATGAGAACAACCTAGCCATGAAGGTGTTCTTGTTCCAGTTTGTCAACTACTACTCCTCGTGTTTCTACATCACATTCTTTAAGGGCAGATTTGTGACTTATCTGGGAGATCTGGTGTATTGGCTGTGAAAATGCAGAAATGAGGAGGTGTGAATACAGCTTTGTGTTCTGACAGTCTAACCTGTTTCATGTTTTCTCTTAGTTGCCCAATGAAGAGTGTCTTTACTCTCTGTTCCTTAGATTCTTTTAGGCATAAAATAATGACTTTATTTCATGTTAGAGCTATCTAAAATTTAAATGAGATTTTCTTTCTAATATTCCAGTGTGACCCAGGTGGCTGTCTCCTTGAACTGATGACACAGCTGACAATAACCATGGGAGGACAGTCAATCTGGAATAACATACAAGAGGTGTTACTTCCGTGAGTACTAAGTCATGTGATCTTGGGGTGAGAACGGCCCACCCATCCACGTCATTTTCCTGTGTGCCCATCTCTAAAACAGGGGAGACTTTCTGCTTATTAAAGCTCTCCAGATAAGATGATCCAGCCAACAGTGTAAACGTACCTGCTGTTTAATATTTATGCTTAAATACCTTCCTTTTTATGTTTAACTTAAATCCCCAAGTGCTATAGCTTCTGCTTATTAGCCCATCACTGGGGACTGACTGATCAGAGCCCTTTGAGAGATGGCCCTTTTTGGGGCCGTGAACTAAGTTTTCCCACAACTTCCCACAACTTTCTCCTCCTTTTATACATGCATTTAAAAATCCATAACAGGAATTTGTTGAGTGCCTAGTATGTGCTAGTCACTGTATTAAATGTTGTACATATATGTGTATGTGCGTGTGTGTGTACAATTTAATCACCCAAACAATCCTTATTCTTATCTTCCTTTTGCAACTCCTGTGGCTTAAAGAGGGTAAATGATTTGCCCAATCTCTCATTGCCAATAAGAGACCTCTGTGGGACTCAGATGTAAGACCCTATCTCTCTGAATCCATGTTCTTCTAAGAACAGAGACTCTCTTGGGGTCCTAAGGCACAGGGTTACATAATGTTTTAAGAGACACTTGTCTAAAATAATAACTAAAGAGGTTTTGGCTTAATGTTCTCTTCCTAAAAATGAGAAAAGCAGATGTTAGCAAAGGTCACACTGTCCTTTTGATTTTCACATAAGCCCAATCCCATATCAAAGTGGACAGTCCAGTATTATCTGCAATTTCTGAACATTTCAAGGAGCTTACTGTATTCACTTTCTGTTGCTGTTGTAACAAGTATCCCCAAACGTCATGGTAGTAGGAAGAAAAAAGAAAAAGTCTCCACTAAACAACACAAATTTAACCTTGTAGGGTTCTTGAACGCAGAAGCCTGCTGAAGTCAAAGTATTGGCAGGGCTGTTTCTGAAGGCCTCAGGGGAACCTGTATCTTTGACTTTTCTGGCTTCCAGAGGCCACCTGCGTCTCTTGGCCTGTGACCTCTTTTCTCTCTCTCAAGGTCAGCATGGTTGTGTGCCTCTGACTCTGATCCTGTGGTCACATCTCCTCTCCTGTCTCCCCTCTTCTGCCTCCCTCTTCCTCCTTTAACGACCCTGGTGATTATACTGGGCCCACCTCTATAATCCAGCACGTTTGTCTTAGAGTCGGCTGGCTAGCAACCTTAACCGCATCTGCAGCCATAGGCCCCCTTTGCCAGGGAAACTGACGTCTTATATGTTCTGGGGATTAGGACATAGACATCTTGGGGGGGATCATTTTTCTGCCTACCACACTAACCTTTTTAAGATAATTTCTGGCTTTGAGTTTCCGTTCTCATGAAACTGTTGATCTCTCTTCTGTCTTGCCTTCCACACCAGCATTCTGCTCCTGGCCAACCTAACTGCAGAGCTCACCCCTCTCTGTGGTGTCCCCCAAAACCACTTACACAAGCAGGCCTTACTGTTGTTTGGAGCATGGAGGAGAAACTCAAACAACTTGAATTTTGAAATAAAAAACCTCCATCATTTTAAAATCGTCCATGCCACTATAAAAAAATTTATTTTTTTAACTTCGTTTTTTAATTTTTAAACTATTTTAAACTTTGTTACTTTTTTTAAAATTTACTTTTTTTTCTTATCATCCTTCATTGTAGGCTCCAGAAACCTGCTATTCTGCCCACCGCATCCAAGTTCCCTTTCATTGTTTCTCCTCCCTTCTCTAACCTTCCTTCTCTCTCCCTTATTACCAAGTTTCTGTCCATTCTCTTTATAGGGCAGTTAAATTATTTTTTCTTTCTTTCTTTCTGTTTTTGCCGACTGAACACCTTTGGGTGTCAGTGTGTCCTTCCACATTTCTTCACAAGAGCTTCATCCTTCAGCTTCAGTATGGATTACTGGGGTCTGTCTCTAAACAAAGGCATTTCCCTTGTCCCCCAGCTCACCACGCCCCTCAAAAATAAAGATTCTGATCTTCGCTGTGAAATGAATCTTCTTTTTTTTCCCTACTGACCCTGAGCTCACAGTCAGATTTTTCCAGGGGAGTAAAAAGTAGCTCATGTGCAAATAATACTATTTTTCTCTGTGAAAAGAAATAGATCAGATAGAGGAAATACTTAGCACAGATTACTCAAAAGCGTTTCCTGAAGGAAATAGGTTAATTATTTAACACTACATTTTGTTGAATCTGGTTATCAGTGAGCTATTTTCACCAATCAAGGAGAAGGATATATTTCCTAAATTGGTACTGAGCAATTCATGTGAAATGAAACTTGCTCACGGGAACTAGTTTAAAGTAAAGGATGCATTATAGTATCTGTGGTCTGTTTATACCTTCGCTTAAGTAAGCACATTTTCGTAGGTTCCAGTGAGCTGAACTTTGCCTCCATGTATTTCTACTATGGGCTAAAATATTTAGGGAATATGTTTTGAATTATGTCTCCCTTGTTTGAAAACCAGGAATGCTGAATGGTAGCCAAGTTCGAGGGTGGCTTGTGTTTTCCTCACTGCCTCTTCTCTTTGTATAAGGTGCCAGTTTCCTTCTTAATTTCTCATATAAAATCCTAACATACCAAAGATCTATCAATTACTCGTGCTGCACCAAAACTATACCCACCCTCAAAAATACATAGGAAGGGTAAAGAAAACTTATCAAAGTTAGTGACTATTTTCATGCTATTTAAATATGTCTAAAGGAACATAATGAAACGAATTTCACCATAACTCACCTGCCTCCACCCCCCCCAATTCCATGTGGGGTTCTTGAGTAGGATTCTGGGAGCAAATGAAGAAGGACAGTGATGCCGTGATCCAGGCTCCCTCTGGGGTCTCCCCAGCACTTGGATCGGAACCTGGTATAAAGTAGGTCTCAGTCCGAGCCAGCTGAGTGAGTGAGTGACTCACAGGCATCGAATGCGTAACATCAGTGAATTAACAGCATTCTTTTTAGGACTCAGAGAATAAGCTGAGAGCCCTGCGGCCTTCCCAGCCTCACATACTATTTTGATATTGGGGTCATTTCTGGGACTGTTATTCTGTACTTGACAAAAGGCTAGTACAATTCCAGGGTTCAGCAACTTGCCCTAGGGAAATTTTATGATAAAATATTAAGAAAAATAGTTAAATGCCCAAAATGACATAGCAATGTCCTTTGGTGTTTAGAGAATGTATGGCTGTAATTTTCTTACTTTATATGTTTTCTTCATTTTCCACCTTGTGTATGCACTACTATATAATAAGAAAAAGCAAATGTTTAAAAGAGAAAATCTCTCTTCTCCAGAAATGATTTGGTTAAAGGATGAGTCAGATACATGTAATAAGAGAATCTTAAATACATGTGTCCATAATTCACTCTTTAAATTCAGGAACAGGAAACTCAGGAGTGAAATAGATTCAGAGAATCAAAGATACTTGTATTGAAGATTAGCAAGTGGGAATGTCCTCAACGGAAATGGTGATAATCTATAATGCAGGGATTAAATGTGATAATGAAGGTACAAAGACAACATGAAGTAGAAAATGCCACGTGGCAAGCACTGAGTAAAGGGCAATTTACTATGATTATGCCAATATGTGTGGTCAATTCCCAAGCAAATGATTGTGTAACCCCTGCTAGAGGGAGAAAGCTTCCAGCCTTGGCTGGAGAGGGGGGAGGATCCAGTGTCTGTATTTTTTAAAATGTCTACAGGTGTTTCTCATGTGCAAATTGATATCCCTGCATGAGAACCATAACCCAACAGAAAACGCAAAAGACCGAGGACAGTGATGGGTAGACGACAGCCCAAGCTTTCCTGCCACAGATGAGTGGTTCCAGTCAGGAAGACTGAGCAAGAGGCTCAGAGTCTTAGCTAAGGACAAGCAAGTCGGGACTTCTAATACGACCTAATGCCATCGACGGGGAGGGCAGTTCAGCACAAGAAGGGAGCGCCAGGTGAGTTAACATGGAAGTTTCATCCTGGATCCAAACCGTGATGGATTTGGGTCCCAGAGGGTAAAAGCCTTGCTTCCCTGGGGCATGGACCGAATTCCACAAGAGGCTGAGACAGGAAGTATGAGGCAGAGAAAAATTCCCCCAGGAGACTCCCGAGTCTGGCTGCCCGGAAGGGTGATGGACGAGCGCGGTCCCAGTGCCACCCACACCACAGGGCTCCGAGTGGCTGTGGAGCTGCGTGCTCCCAGCCAAACCTCAGACTTGGCTGCAGCACTCTGGGCTGCAGCCTGTGGAGCGGCTTCAGCAGCAGACTGTCCCCGTCATTTTCGTAGGCGCTGCAGTGACCCCCACCCCTGCGGCCACGGTGTTCCCAAGACAAGGGTCTAAGTGACTTCAACCCTATTTACAGGTGACCACAGCCGGCTAGCCTGTGCTGCTCAAAAGGAAGATCCCACATGGGGTTTTGATGTGTTAGGGGGGTTGCTAATACCTGGCCTGCTTTGAATCGTTTCATCCTGACAGCAGCCTGGGCAGTGGAAGTTTCATCTCCCAATTTTATTTCAACTTTTTTTGTTGAAAGTATAGTTGGTTTACAATATTGTGTTAATTCCTGGTGTACAGCATAGTGATTCAGTTATACATACATATATATATATTCCTTGTCATATTCTTTTTCACTATAGGCTATTAGAAGTTATTGAATGTAGTTCCCTGTGCTATACAGTAGGACCTTGTTGTTTGATGCAAAAATTACTAAACAAAGTATTTGCAGACTAAACCTAGCCATGTATATGACAGAGTTGAGTTTATCTCAGGATTTAAATGTGGTTTTGATCTCCAGGATCTCTTTATCAACTTATCATAAGTAAAGAGCCTGTGGACCACTTCTCAGAAAAATGTTTTAAAATCATAAGATTTAGAGAATAAAGAAGAAAGATAATTATACTGAAAAGCAGGTATCAAAATATAGAAATGGGCATTTGTGATACAGTAATATCTGAATGATTGGAAGAACGTGTTGAATAAGAGGATCCAGTGGTGGGTCTACTAACCGCAACCCTCTGCCATAGCAGTGAGTGTAAATCACCTTCTGAGATCTGCAACAATTGCATTTTGAATGTAAATAAAGTTCAATAACAAAATAAGCCATGAAGTGTGGATTCAGAATCAGGGGTATCTCGAGTCCATATCCCCACCACTTCCCAGAGCTCCCTGCTCTTCCCCTAATGTCATCGAAAGAAGTGGGGAAAGTTTGTGAAGTGAAGGGCATGTTCCATTGCAAAGAAATCTCGTAGCAAACCTGAGAACATGGCCAGTGAAAGATTAACGCTGAGATCAGAGGCAGTGGGAAACCTAGCAGGGGCAACTCTTTACAAGTCACATCATATACTCTGTGTGTGTCCACGTGTGTGTGCATACAGACGTGTGGGCATGTGTGATGTATATACCTGCCTTTCGTGTGAAGCTGCCTCACTGTCCAAATTTGAAATCTATCCAAACGTGCAGTGCAGTCAGCCGAAGCTCAGCCAGACGATAAGTTGTCTGTTGTTGCTCTGTCTCTTCTGCTGAACTCCACGAGTAAACCACGCGCCAGCTGTTGCTTTCAGGGACAACAGCTCTGTAGACTACAGGTCCATGCCTTGTTTCACTGCCAACTCCGATTTCATTTCAGGGCAAATTGCCATTTGAAAAAGGGGGAAGCATTCAGTTGGCCCACAAGCCTCTGAGTGAGGAAAAAAGATAACCTTAGAGGCAGCTCTGTGGGACAGCACCCAGGAGGGGGCAGAGAACTGGGCTGCGAGTCGAGGCTGTGTTTCTTTCAAGCTCTGCACTGACTTTGAGGCGGCATGTCACTTCTTTGGCCATTGATTTGTTCAGCTTAAATTAGGGTCTTGGACCTGGTTGATCCAACGTTAGAGTACCGCTTTTCTGCTTGGTGACCCTCCATGGCTCCGCAATTCCTTCAGGGGGAAAAATGCCCACATCCTCTCTGCAGCCTCTTAGGCCCCACCCCCAAAACCACCACTTATTTCCTATTCACTCTGGCCCACACCAGTCTCCATGCTGTCTGTCCAGTGTGAGGGACCTCCAGGCCTGTGAACACCATTCCCTCTGCCCACCCCTTTGCCTCCGTCTTTGCCTTACTCAAAGGTCACTGCCCCATCCCCACTCCTCCCTACCACACATTCCTCGCCCTCCTTTATTTTCCTCCGCAGCACTTATCACCAGCTCACAGACCCTGTATTTCTTTCTTTTACTTATTTTCTCTGACGATTTTCAGACTGGAAAGGCCATGGTGGATAATAGCAGAGAAATGGGGGGAAAAAAAGACAAATGAGGGAAGGTATCTTCTAAGAGCTAATATGCCCACCTGAAAAGGAGGTAGGAGATAAAGTAGTAGTCGTTACAATTTTGGTAAACCCAAAGTACGTAGTCAGGACTAGTTTTCACAATATTTGGGGGTAGGGAGGCAGCAATAAAAAGAAATTTATCCTGAAAACAAGAAATTAAATTCTTGGGAAGATGATGTGTTCAGCTTGAAATGTCAGTAATACTTTTATGACCTTGGTCTGATAATATCCTGCCTTATAATTTGATCTGTTTTGCAGCTGGGTCATGAATCTAATGGTGCCACAGTTTCGAGGGCAGAACAGACCACCCCACGATGGGAACGGGACAACCATCTGTATCCCATGGGCAAACTGGGGTTATTTTATGAATACCTTGAAGTGAGTATGTCGTCAGTGGAGATTTCGGTGCTGTCACTTATACTAGAGTATCTTTTGGGTCTCAGAAGCGTCGGTTACTGAGTCAAACAATAACCTAGCATACAGAAACGGAGCCCGCTTTTCTCCATTAGATGCAATTATGCAGTCAGGCTTTCAAATAGGGTGCCTGTGTGTATCTTTGTCAATATTTATGTTGTACAAAGCTGAAGATTTACTGCCAAGGAATGAAATGGAATACTCATTCAGGTACGTCTCAACCATTGATTCTCAGATCCTTCTGGTCATATCGTCTAAGGATGAACTCAGAACCGTTACCAGATGTGACTCAGCTCGGGCTGTAGCCCGTGTGGCACAGCTGTTGGCTGATATCCTTCTAAACAGAGTCATGTGAGCCAGCCAGACTGTGCAGAAAGCCCACAAGAGCATCCTTCCTCATGGCAGCAAGGTTCACAGGGTCACCCCTTCCACATCTCACACCTACCTTTGACATTGTTCTTATTTCTTCTGGCCGATGGTTTCTGCCTGGTTCCTTGAGTGACCTCATGGCACACCACTGGCTTGAATTCAGGATGAATTTGCTGATCTGGAGTAGCGGTTGAGCAGAGATCCCCTTCTTCTCCAATGTCTTTGTCCATTTCTGTACATTTGCTTGGGCTCTGTTTCTCTTTGGGTGAACTTGGTTTTGAGCTCTCGGTTGCCTTTAAATGGTTGCATCTCAAAATAGACTTCCATAGGAAACGTCATCTTTTCTATTATGCATGGCGCACTTTTATCTACTAGAAGGCTGATGATGTGCACGTTTTGTATCTGAGCCCTTTCAGCTCACCACTGCCTTGAATTAGTTCTTTTTTTTTTTTTTTTTTTTTTAAGCTTAGGAGACAGGAAAGGATTTTGGTCAATAGACTTTGCATTTATGCATGCGGGTTCATGTCTGCAAAGGCACCCCTTTGTGCTTCCTGTTTATAAGTCTACAGATAGAGGGAGTTTTTTTTTCCCTAAATTACATACTACATACAAAATAATTGCTTTTAAAAATATACATTACACATGAAAACACATCTGGTTCCCTCTGTGAGTGAAAGGTCATCTTGTGGCATCTTCAGTCAGCTATGCTTTGTGGCCTGGTGTCTGATTTGAGTTTCATCTTTGCTTTTGTTGTGTTTCGTGACCAGGTTCCATTAAGGGTGCAGCTGCAGTCCCTGGTGTAGAAGTTATGTTCATTTATTCTGCTTATTTTCAAAAGAACTATAAGCCAATGACCTGTTATTCCAAAATGAGTCATAATTGTAAATATGTCTTACTGGGGCTATTATCGGCATTAATAATAACAACAATATTCTGAGGGCAGCATATCATTTGGTATTTTAACACACACGAAAAAAGCCTTGGAAAAAAGTTATTGTTCCAGTTAAGTCAAATAAAGGTCATTGAAAAGAAAAGTTGTACACTTTTGGGAGAAATTGATAGGACTTTTAGAACTTTATAGTCTCATTAAAATACCAATTAAATAATTCAGCCTCCCCCTACCCTGCAAAACACGATGGAGTAACAGCTATTCTAGAGAGATTTTTCAGATTTATTCATTTTCCTATTATCTAAATAATCCCTAACGAATTAGAAAAATTCAATCCATTTCTGAGAGTAGGCAGTCTGTTATTCTGTATTCAACGCTGGAGTGAAACTAATTTTGTGTTATTTTCGTTCATGGGACATAGAATTTCCAAGTGCTTTTTGAATTATTTTTGTTCCTCTAAAATAAAGTGCCTTTGGTGGTGATCTCCTGACTTCAGTTTCCTCCACCCTGTTTTCCCCATGATCATTAATGACACCCCACCTGCCTTTTTAGTTATGCCTCTTAGCTGCTGAAGGGGAACGGCTTCTGACAGATGACCCTGGAGCCCTCCACCCGTGCTTCGTTAGGCCTCGCACCCAGCCACCAACCCTAGTCTCCTTCGCCTGAAGTACCTTTCTCTGCTTTTCTGCCTGGAAGGACTCTTGCCAAGCCTTGGCAGGAACCCCTCCACTTTTTAGAGATTTTCTGCTCTCCTCTCTAGGCATGAATTGCACTTGATTCTTGTCTTGATGGTGCGTGATCGTGTCCGCGTCCATTGTGCTCCCCGGCTGGACTGATCCTGTCGGAGGCAGTAGTCAGGCTTTTCATCTTCCCGTCCATGTCCGGAGCACCACAGCCTGGACACTCGTCCTCATATATGTTTAAGTGACTTGAGCTTGGAGTTTCAACACACTCACATACAACTGTTAGATGAGTTGGCGGTAACATTGCCCCCAAGGCCCCCACAAGGTTCTATATGGCATATGTTTTTTTTTTTTTTCTGAGTGAAATTTCTCTTTTATTTGTTTTAGTGAATTCCCCACTGTCCTTTGAGATTATTAGAGTAACCCTGATTTGTTAGCCACAATAGCTCTCCCCCCACCAGCGAATGATCCTGCTGTCTGAGAACTCAGACATGGGACATAAGAGAAATAATCTATCAGTCTTAAAATCTGGAAGCCATAAGATGTCATTTTGTACTTAGAGCACCCACAGCACAAACACCAGTCTCTCAAGAATTTGGCAATGCCTTCCCAGAGGGCGGGTGCCATAAGTGAAATGCAGTGAGTGATGAAGGGAGAGCTCTTTGTCTCTGGTACTGCCTTTTCCACCCTTGCTGTGTTAACTTGATCTTCCCTTCATATATTATGTTCTCCATTTAATTTACTGCAGTTAATATCAGTTGTTCTTCAACATCTCCTTGCACCCACCCCCTCCATTCACTCTCTCTCCAGTGCTATCCCACCCACGCCTCTCCTGTGCTCTCCATGACCAGGCCTGTCTCCCCCATGCCCTCACCTCTGTTCTGTCTGCCCACCACCTGCACTGACATTTCCTTAACTCCGCAGAATGAACTTTCCAAAATGGCAGCTGAGTAACTGGGAGGGATTGTAGACCTCTCATCTCTTTACTGATTCATTCGTTTTTCTATCCAACAAACATTGAGCACCTGCTATGCCAAACACTGTATCAAGTGCTGGGGAGACCAAGACAGGTAAGACTTGGTGTCCGCACTCCCCAGGCCAGGTGAGGCATGGCGAGTAGTTGATGGATTGCTAAGCAGGTGAACACAAATTGGACTTCCTAGAGCTGGAAATATTTGAACTGAATTTTGAAAGGTGAAAGGAAGTTAGCTCTCTAATGTGTGGTAGAGGGAGTGGGCACTTCATGCAGAGAGGTAGAGACATATAAGAGTACACGGCATGAAGCAGCTTGGCCAGACTGGAGAACAACAAGTAGGGCCAGAACAAAGTATCCATGGGTGGGAATATCAGGTGCACAAGGCCTCTGTCAGGATGGGTCTTGTGTGCTTAGACTTGAAGGTATCCTTTAAGAAACAGGGGTATATTGGAATATTTGTAAGCAAGAGAATTGCATAATGTTTATGTTGAAGAAGACCTGGTTATTCTGGAAGCAGAATGGAAGATACTATTTTGGGGGGGAGGCCCATATTTTGGGGGGAAAGGATATTTTGGGGACCACCCCAGGTAACCCAGACAACAAGTGGCACATGCCTGCAGAGAGGCCCTGGGCAGAGGGATAGAGACATGGGCGGCCGAAGTGGTAACTGCTGCAGAGGTGACTGCAGGGCCAGGGCGGTGGGCTGCAGAGCTGCTGAGGTGACTTTCCAGTGACCCATCTGGAGAGCGGATCTGCAGGGGGAGTGTAACGGGAGGAGCTGGTTTCGAGGAGATGGTTCTGTGTGTGGCATTTTGAGTGCGAAGTGTCCATGGGACATCTGAGGGGTGATGTCTGTTGTTAAGTTGGATTCACCAGTCAGGAGCTCAGAGGAGCTGTGGGTGAGGCTGTGGGGGCGATTCAGTCCTGCCAAGCGGAGGATTGAAGACGAGGCCCTGGGGAAAGGGCCATGTGCATGGCAAATGGGAGAAGAGAAATCCACCAAGAGAAAGAAGAATAGCAGAGCAGTTGGGAGAAAACTAGTTGAGGCAACACAGAGAAGGCTGTAACCTGGCTTAAGAGGGATTTGAACACTGACTAAAAGGAGCATAGTGAGAAAGGTGGGTGTGTGGGGCAAAAAAGCAAGAGCTAAAGCCCACCTTTAATTGCCAAGACTGGGGAAAAGGAGGAGGAGGACTATACTTCGGTAGCCTTTAAAAAACAGATCTGTGTGTATCTGTGTGTGTGCATATGTGCACACACACTTTTCTGCCTGGGCTTTTTAAATTTATTTAAGTAAAACAAAAATTAAGGGGGGAAAACAGTCCACTGAGAGGAAAATATTTGTCCACGGCAAAAGCTACCTGGTAACCAAATAAACAGGAGCTGAAAATGCCCACTGGTTTGAAACACGCAGCCACCAGCAGTGCAAATCCTGTCTCAGTGCCGCAGTGAGGGCCGTGGGGGATGCAGGGCTCTGAGCCCTGGAGGAGTCATCAGCGCAGGTACTTCTCCAAGAAACTGGACTTTAAATGGAAGAAGAAAGTGTAGAAAGTATCAGAGAGCAATACGGAGCCGTGAGAGAGGGTTGGGCGAGGGTTAGTTTTGTTTTACAGTGGGCGTTTCTGGCCTTGCTGAGTTGCTAGGCCTTTGCTGTTGTTGGTCTTTGTTCCAAAAGCTTTTTAGAAAGTTCTTCTCGCTTGAATATCTGAACAGATTAATTCATGTTGGATTATTTCTGGTGTTTTATTTTTTAATTAAAAAATTATCTGGTATTTATTTTAATGTCAAAAGTGAGGACACTGTACCAGGTCTTTCAATGATTTAGCTAATTACTTCAGTACTTGAATCCACTGATTTAAAGTGTCAGTTTTATAATATTACTAAAATCTCATAAATATCCACGTCTATTCTTGAAATGTTTTCTATTTCACTCATACTCTCAGTGCACTATTTCTATACTGATTCCATGACCATAGATTAATACCTCCTAGATTTGGTCCTATTTTAACCTTTCCCAGAATGTCCCTAATACTACAAGTTCAAACATCCCTCCTCATTATTTTATTTGTATATTTGTGTATATTTCTGGAAGAATTTTAGGATCACCTTTCAGAATTTTTTCTTAAATCCATTTGGGATTATTAACTAAATTTGCATTCAGATTGTAAATTTATTTTGGAGAAAAAATGTTCTATGTCCCCCAAACTTGAGTCTGCCCAGCGAAGAGTATGGTGCATTCTACTGTTCATTCAATCATCATTTTTTTCTTTTTTTAAGTCATTTATCAGAATCATCTTAACATTTTTCATTAATTTATTTCTGAATAGTCTGTGCCTTTGTTGTCATTATAAATGATACCTTTTCTGGGTTTTGAACTGGGTTGGTTGCTAATAAAGTCTTAATTTCTGCCTTCTCTTGAATAAGAAGGAGATCTGACAGTGTGGGGCCCTCCTTCCAATATGGTGACTGTGAGCAGCGTGTTTCATGAAGACGTCCACTTGCCAATTTGCCAGTGGCTGCACCCACTCCACACATTACTGCTACTTACCTGCCCCCTGTAGGCAGACGAGTTCATGTAGGGTTACATGGGTTATGGACACAGATACTGACATCACTGCTGCCACGCTGCTGACTCTGTGGTGTCACTAACTCTGGTTCTTGCTCTCTAACGTCCCTGAATATGACAGCTCCTTTTGGGCTGTGGACATGCTGCATCTTTCCAGCACTGTCTGCTTTTCTGCAACACACCCCTGCCTCTCAGGTCAGAAGCAAATGTCAGTTCCTCCTACCCATCCACCCCATCCACGGTCTTGCCATTCCTAGCCAGAGTGGTCCCTGTCCCTTGGCTGAGCAGTAACCCTAAAGGGACTATAAATTTGCCTCTCATCCACTGTCTTAGTTACATACCTGTGCTAGTTTACTTTAAGGGTCTGCCAGTTAGGAGGGGAGGGTCTAAAAGTCTTTTAGATCTCTGGCCTTATCATTTCTAACCGCTCCCCCACCCCACGGAACAGCTTAACACAGATCTCTGCTGCCCCATCTGTAGCAATGCCCTGTAAATTACAGACAGAGAGAAAAGAACTTCTAAGCCACCACCATAACTTTGACTTCCTGTGACCACACAGACCATAGAAATATCAAGAGAAAAATTCCTGAAGAAGGATATTTTGCTTATGAAGACACTTTAATTGCATACCTTTCTGTGACTTGTAATAACTTCATAGACTGTCTGAATGTGCTGCACTCACCTTCCCAGACTCAAGGGAGCTTGCTCACTTGCCTATTTTCAGTGTATTTCCTCCAGCATTCTCTATGCATAGCTTTCCCAAAGGTACATTTCTTACTTCTATTTAAATTGTTAGGTACATCCACAATATTCTTTTTTTAATACTCAATTACAAATCATCTTCCAAGATTGTATTATTTCAACACTGAGAGTGAATAATATGCTTCAAGATTCCCTAAGTTTATTACCAGCAAATAACTATGGTTGGTTAAAGATTCTTAAGTATGTTATTCCTACTAAGGGTATATAAGTGAAAGAAACAGGTTGTAATTAGTCTTCTTCCCAGAGATTTTATATTTGCCTTTTGTTTGGATTCTTTCACTGTTGAACATTATTATTACCATGAATGTCTTTTCTCTTTGGGATTTATTCACCATTTGCCCCTCTCTCTTTACAGGAGTAAAGGAATTGATGTTGTCCTTCCATCCATCCACCACTCCATGTTGTGTGTCCATTCCTTCAACAGATATTCAGTTTGGGTTCACCACCTTATTTGTGGCCTCTTTCCAGTGGCCCCTCTGTTGGCTCTGGAGAACAATATATTGGAAATCAGAGTGGGTACATGGAAACTTGACTACCCAGTATAGACGCATGGTGCCAGAAAAAGCCCAGGACATCGCAGCGTGGCAGCCCACCATGCAAGGAACAGCAATTCTGGCTGTGGTGGACCAATGTGAGTGAAAAGGCTTCATGGGGTGAAGACCTTGAAAAGTCCAAAAATGCTTTGGCGTTGCTTCCTAAGGAATCCAGTGTTGGGTATTGTTTGATATGAGAGGGAGATGCTAACACTATCATTGTTATAAACAACATAGTTGTTGTAACTGTAATTATTATTTTTAATATATTTTCTTTATAATTATTATTTGTGACTTACAAGAGCTCTTACAGAGACAGTTGTTAAGAAGCGTGGCCATTATACTGTTGCTGAAGTGTTAATTCAGTAGAGGCATGGTAATAGTATTAATAAGTACTCACTCTTTTGATCCTCACATGACTATAAAGGTTACCCAGCAGTGCTTTATAATGGAGATAGAAATCTATCCGTTTAAGAGTTTGTAGAACCTAGAATAAGAGCAGTCATTCCACCGTATTTTGCCATATATTCCAGACTATCAGTTTAAAGTAGGAACTACCTGATGAGGCCATATAAACCCTTTGTGCATCCCCAATCATTCATTACCTTCCTGGTCCCCTGGGGCAGAGGTTCTTCCAAAAGGTGGTCCCAACTCTCCTCCCCACCCCACTCTTGGCCTTTGCTACCCACTGTTGGTCATTAGCTAAGCATCCTCATGTCCTGCATGTGTCTGAGCTGTGAGGGAACAGAAACAGAACTCAGCTGTTTACAAACTGTATTGACTATGATTATGTCTGAACAGTCTCTCTCCTTCCCTGCCCACACCCCCCACAGGGCAACAGGGGGCTCACAACCACAGCGATTCCCATGCCAGCCCATCAGGGAACCTTCTTCCCTAGAAATATTCTTACAACCAGGGCTGTTTCCTCCCTTACTTCACTGCCAGTTTCACTCCCAGGTTACAGTCCCCAACAAAAGGCTATCCCAGTTTGAAATTCTTAATCAAGTCACATTGATCCTGAGTACCTGGCATTTTCCTATGAGCACTCATAGAAACAGAACAGGGCCTGGCAGTGGCAGTGGGCCAGGTTCCTGGGTGAGGGGACCTGCTGGGCCCTTCAGGTTCTGGAGTCTGGCCCGAGCTTAGCTCCCAGTAAGGCGTCTTCCCATCTGCATGATTTTGGGCCAGGCTTCAACAGTTCAGAGCTTCATTTATCATCTGCAAACAATAATTCCTTACTGCATATTTTAAGACTGTCATGTACCACAAAGGGTGCTTAGGGAATTCAGTGAGTCAATGCATGGAAGTCACACAACCTGGTCCTCAGGGAATGTTAGTTATCTTCATTATGCACCATCGATAAAATTGGCTGTACAGACTTGGCCAGGTATCAAGCTACAGGCACAAGAATTTGACAATGTGTCACTTTCTGGGTCATACTCACAATTTTACACAGTAAAACACGCTACCTGGGACCACCCAGCTCTCAGCCCACCAGACTCCCCACCCCAAGAACCCTCAATTTATCTGATTTGCTTGCTACCCCTACTTCTTGGAGAAAGTTGGCATATCACACACAGTCAATGACTGCTAGGTTATGTCCATTCCCATTCACTCAAATTGCCCCATTTTCAGTATCCACTGTGCTGCAAAACATAGACAAATGTTCAGAATATGACAGCAAGGCCTTTCCCGTTCCACAGTCAGAGAAGTATGAATCTGTCATGTTTAATATGCCATATGACACTAAGCAAGGCAGGAAAACAGGCTCCTGTGCTTTAAGAAAATTTTTAGCAATGACGTTTGAAACTAAAAGGGTTTTTGTTTGACCTTCAGCTAACCAGAAAATTCAATTCACTCCTATTACCCATTACTCAGGTGTCCTGGTTTGATTGTATTAGGCGCTTTTTCCTCATCTCCCCAGCATGACTTTGCTCCATCAGCACAGACGGAGTGTCTCCAAGGCTGCTCCGTGTGCATGGGCATGTGTATGCACACATGTGCACCCACTGATTGGTGCCACTGATCCATATCCAGGAGTTGTTCTGTCTTACAACTCAAGCATTGCTTTATTATATCCTAGAAAACTGCTTTTAGATCATTGATTGAACTACAGACCATCCTCTTGCCCACATTAGGAAGTGACATCTTCCAAGACACAGGTCCTGTGTGCTTGTATATATGTATAAGTAAGAATTAAATATGTATGTCATCCCCTCACATATTTAATTTGTGCCTTCCTAATTGAATGTGCACAGTAAAGGCTAACGTCCCATATCAGGAGAACTTTTAGGAAGAAAGAAGAACGAATTAGCCACCAGGGAGAAGACAGGACATCAAGCAGGAGTTTGGTATAAAATCATTTATTCTAAAGCTGCTCTGGCTCAATAAATAAGTGGAATTGACATTGTTGTATCATGACAGAGCATCTGCTATTGAAGACTGATTCTAATTTACTTTGATATAAGTGGAAAATTGTGTCAGAACAGCATGGGAAATGAAGCACACTGCATCTATCTGTACTCCTGAAGTGTGTCTCAGAGCTGCTCAGTTTTGAGGAAAAGTATCTTGTCTGGAGACAATAGAATTATTTTCATTGTTGGAATTTTTGTAGCTTCCAGAAGCACATCTGCAGGTGATTCTGTAAAAGTCTAGAGTTGACTTAAATAGCAGGAAGTTTTAGCCTATTGAAATCAGGAGAAGTGAAATATTTTTGCCCACCACCACCACCACCACCACCACCACAAGGCAAGCACGTGTACACCCAGAGAGATTTCACATCAGAGGGAATGACAAAGCTGTTTATGTTACCGAGGCCAAACTTGTTCTGCTCACTGCACAACAGTGATAAATAAATCAGGAGACAAGGTTTTGGGGCAAGGAATAGTAACTTTATTCAGAAAGCTGGCAGACCAAGAAGATGGGGGACTAATGTCCTGGGGAATCATCTTGCCCAAGTCAGAATTCAGGCTCCTTTTAAACTAAAAAGTGGAGGGGGTGTGGTTGGTTCTGCAAACTTCTTGGTGCAGGCATTCTTTGTTCTTGCAGCCATCCATGGGGTTCAGGCTATGGTGTCCCTGTAAACCTCCAACAAAACAAAGGTTATTCTCTATTTTGCAACTTGCCATCTCTGCATAAGTGCAGAAGTGCTAACATCCTTAAAGGTCAGAGTCCCGAGAATAGGCTTTCCTGTAGGTTTTAGGCTAAAGGCAACGTTGTTTTACAAAAGGTGCAGAGCCAGCAAGATTAAGCCTGGAAAACAGGGCGCAGTGCTTCAAACTAAAGGAACAGATCCAATATGGCATCAGATGTGTTCTCTATTACAGTTCTAGTTAGGGGAAATCTTGCAGTAGAAAATCCCCTCAGTTGTTTTTCTTGCTTTGCCTCAGATCTTGTTTGTTGGCTTGTGGTCTCATGGTGTCCCAACCGTATGTTCAGATGAATACTATTAAAATCATTTGGTGCAGAAAACATATTTGTTCTGCTTCAAAAAATGACTCAAACATTTCGCTTTGTTTATTCCATAGAATTTGGATTGAATCTATTCTCGACTTTCTTCTTCCATTAAACCATTTTTTTACTAGAGGGTTTAAAGCCCAAATTAAAGAATTTTGGAGAAGAACCATGTAACTCATAAGAGCTCTACATCCAAATTTAAGCCTGACCCATATTTATACTTTTAATCAAGGAAGATAATAAACATTGATAGTCAATCACTTATGACGTTTTTAAATTTGTCCATGTAAACTTTTGGAAGTTGGGAGGCTTAGAAACTTGATCTAACAAAACAGGTATCATTGCTTGACCCTGTGAGTGAAGGAATCCCAGTGTAGTTTACTGCAAGTACATTTTATTAAAAATAATAAAGAATTCTTGCTCTCTAATAAAGCAACAGACAGAAGCACATACTGAGTGTTTAAAATAAATCAGAATATGGGTTATCTAAACAAGTCAAGATAGTATAGGGAAAAAAGTATGAACTTGAAGGAAAATACATATTGTGCAATTAATATCCTAATTTTAAGAAGCAAATGATAAAAAAAACCCAATTTTTAAATTACTTATCTACAATGGAGATATAAAGCAAACATACTTTCATAAGTGTTACATAAACAAAAGGGCTATCTAAATCTACATTATTAAAGACTAAATTATACCAAATACATATTCAAGGATGATTGATATTCATGATATTTATAATTTTTGAAAGTATAACTTACATAAAACATACCCAAGCAGCTCTTGAATTATCCGAGTTACCCTAGTCAACAGTTATTCTTAATGAAGTTTGAAAATGTAATAGGCAAAGTACAGTCCCTTCCTTTTGAATAGCCACTGGAATTCTGGATATTCCCGTAGGTTAAAGAACAAAAGCAAAGTAACTATTCTACTTTAAAGAAGTTGCTCATAGACTTTAAGACATTCACTATATATATACTGTTACAGGAAAGAATTAAGCATTTTGAAATTTAAAAAAAAAGAAATCTACTGCTGAAAATGAAATTCTCTCATGTCTGCTGACCATAACAATAAAGGCGCTAAATTAATGCTCCATTTACTGTTTTCCTACCAGCATAGGCCATGATCATTGCTTTCACATTCCCTGTATGCTAGATGAATGAACGCCTCCAAACATGATCAGGTCTGAGTGTTGAATGTGTGTGAAAGCCGTCAATCAACTAGCTTGTCGGGAACACACAGATTCTTTTGAGAGGGGAACTACACTTCATACATACATATGGGAAGGTAGTAGCTCTAACTCGGGTTTACAGTGAAAACTGAGTGAACTTAAAACCGGCACTAGGAACCAGTCTGAGAAACCAGAGTAATTGTTTCTAGAGCTATATCTATTCTATTTATGCTACATGAAAAAACGTCCCTACAAATGCTCAATTCTGTAGGTTAAGGGTGTGTAAAAGTCATCAATCACTTAGCTTTTTGGGAACACACATTTTCTTCTCAGTGGGAAACTACACTACATACATATATATGGGGAAGTAATAGCTCGAACTCGGTTTTACATTGAAAACTGCATGAATTTCTCTAACCGGCACCAGGAAACATACTGAAAAACCAGTGTAAGTGTTTAGAGTGCTACCTATTCTCTTTAAGCTAGATGAACAAACATCTCTGCAAATTCTCTATTCTGAGATTTAATTGTGTGTGAAAGCTGACAATCAACTAGCTTGTTGGAAATAAACATTATCTTTTCAGTGGGGAACTACACTACATGCATATATATGGGGAGGTACTAGCTCAAACTCTGTTTCACAGTGGAATCTGCAGGAACTTTCCCGGCACTAGGAAACATACTGAGAAACCAGAGCAATTATTTCTACTGCAACCCATTCCCTTTATGCTGGATGAATGAAAGCTTGTCCACATGTTCTGTTCTGAGAGTTTAATACGAGCGAAAACCATCTGTCACTTCGCTTGTAGGGAACACAAACCTTTTTTGGTGTGGGGAGCTAACTACAGACATATATATATGGGGAGGTACTAGCTCCAGCTAGGTTTTATAGTGATAAATTCATGAAATTCAAACCGGCACTAGGAAACATACTGAGAAACCAGATAAGTGTTTCAACTGCAAACCATTCTCTTCATCCTTGATGAACTAATGCCTCACCCCATGCTCAGTTCTGAGAGTGAATGCGTACGAAAGCCATATATCATTTAGCTTATAGGGAAAACATATTTTCTTTAGAGTGGGGAAAAACACAACATACATATATATGGGGAGGTACAAGTTCCAACTCGCTTTTACAGTGAAAATGTCATGATCTTCAAACCGGCCGTAGGAAACATAATGAGAAACCAGAGTATGGGTTTCTACTGCAACCCATTCCCTATATGCTAGATGAAAGAACGTCTCTCCACATGCACGATTCTGAGAGTTAAGCTTCTATGAAAGCCGTCAATCCCGTTGCATGCTGGGAATACACAGATTCTTTTAAGTGGGAAACTAACATACATACATATATATGGGGAGGTACTAGTTCCAAGTCGGTTTAAAAGTGAAAACGGCATGAACTTCAAACCAGCACTAGGAAATATACTGAGAAACCAGAGTTAGTGTTTCTGTTGCTAACTATTATATTTATGCAAGATGAGCAAACGTCTCTACTCATGCTCAATTCTGAGAGTAAATTGTGTGTGAAAGCCATCAATCACTTATCTTTTTGGGAACACACAGATTCTTTTCAGTGGGAAAAATCACTATATACATATATAAGTAGAGTTACTAGCTCCATCTCCGTTTTATATTGAAAAGGGCATGAAGTTCAAACCGACACTAGGAAACATGCTGAAAAAACCCAGTATTTGTTTCTACTGCAACCCATTCAATTTATGCGAGATGAACGGACGTCTCAACACATGCTCAGTTCTGAGAGATGAATGTGTGCAAAAGCAAACTTTCACTTAGCTTGTTGGAAACACAGTTTGTTTCGAGTGGGGAATTACACTACATACAGATATATTTGGAGGTACTAGGTCCAAGTAGGTTTTACATTGAAAACTGCATGAACTTCAAAGCGGCACTGGAAAACATACTGAGAAATCAAAGTAAATGTTTTTAGTGATACCTATTCTCTTTAAGCAAGATGAACGAACGTCTCTCAAAGTGCTCAATTCTGAGAGTTAAATGTGTGGGAAAGCTTCAATCACCTAGCTTGTTGGGAACACACAGTTTGTTTTCACTGGGAATCTACACTACATACATATATATGTGTAGGAACAATATCCAACCCGGTATTACAGTGAAAACTGCAAGAACTTCAAACCGGCAGTATTAAAGATACTGAGAAACCAGAGTAAGTGTTTCTAGTTCTATCTATTCTCTTTATGCTATATGAACGAACGTCTCTCCACATGTTCAATTCTGAGAGAAAAATTTGTGTGAAATACAACAATCACATAGCTTGTTGGGAACACACAGATTCTTTTCAGTTGGGAAGTACACTACCAATATACATATGGGAAGGTACTAGCTCCAACACGATTTTACATTGAAAACAGCAAGAACTTCAAACCAGCACCAAGAAAAATACTGAGAAACTAGAGGAAGATATTCTACTGCATCCCATTCCCCTTATGATAGATGAGCGAACATCAGTCCACATGCAGTGTTGTGAGAGTTGTATGTGTGTGAAAGCCAACTTTCACTTAGCTTGTAGGGAACACACAGTTTATTCTGATTGGGTACATACACTGCATACATATATATGGGGAGTTACTAGCTCCAACTCGGTTTTACAATGAAAAGTGCATGAAATTCAAACCAGCGTGAGGAAACATACTTCGAAACAAGTGTAAGATTTTCTACTGCAAACCATTCCCTTCATCCTAGTTGAAAGAACACCTCTCAACATGCTCAGTTCTAGAATTGGATGTGTGTGAATGTAATCCATCACTTTGCTTGAAGGGAAACATAGATTCCTTTGAGTGGGGATCTACACTACATACATATATGAGGAGGTACTCTCTCAAAATCTGTTTTACACTAAAAACTACATGAACTTCAAACGGGCACTAGGAAGCATCCTGAGAAACCAGAGTATGTGTTTCTACTTCAACACATTCCCTTTATGCTAGAGGAAGGAACTTCTCTCCACATGCTCAATTCAGTGAGTTAAGGGTGTGTGAATGCCGTCAATCAACCAGCTTTTTGGGAATACACAGTTTCTTGTCAGTGGGTAAATACACTGCATGCATACATATGGGGAAGCACAAGCTCCAACACGGCTTTACAGGGAAAATGGCATGAACTTCAAACCAGCACCAAGAAAAATACTGAGAAACCGCAGTAAGTGTTTCTACTGCATCCCTTTTTGTTTCTGCTAAATGAACAAAAGCCTCTCCACATGCTATGTTGTGAGACTTGAATGTGTGTGAAAGCCAACTATCACTTAGCTTGTATGGAACACACAGTTTTTCTGAGTGGGTAACTACACTACCTACATATATATGGGGAGGTACTAGCTTCAAATCGGTATTACGTTGAAAACTGCATGAACATCCAACCAGCACTAGGAAACATACTGAGAAATCAGAGCAAGTGTTTCTAAGACAACCCATTCCGTTTATGCTAGATGAAAGAAATTCTGTCCAAATTCTCAGTTCTGAGAGTTAAGTGTGTGTGAAAGCCGTCAATAAAATAGCTTGTTGGGAACACATAGTTTATTTTCAGTGGGAAAGTACACAACATAAATATGTATGGAGAGGTACTAGCCCAAACAAGGTTTTACAGTGAAAACTGCATGAATTTCAGACAACACTAAGGAAAGATACAGGGAAACCAGAGTAAGTGTTTCTACTGCAACACATTCCCTTTATGCTTGATGAACTAAAGACACCCCACATGCAGAATTCTGAGAGTTCAGTGTGTGTCAAAGTGTTTATTCACCTAGCTTCTTGGGAGCACACAGTTTCTTTTCAATGGAAAACTACACTACAAACATATATAAGAGGAGGTTCTAGCTCCAACTCGGTTTTACAGAGAAAAATACATGAACTTCACACCAGCACTCGGAAACATACTGAGAAACCAGAGAAAGTGTTTCTACTAAAACCCATTCCCTTTATGCTGGATGAACGAACGTCTCACCACATGCTCAAATCTGAGTGTTAACTGTGTGTCAAAACAGACAATAACCTAGTTTTTTGGGAACACACAGTATTTTTCCACTGGGAAAATACACTACATACATATATAAAAGGAGGTATATTCTCCAACTATGTTTTACAGTGGAAAATGCATGAATTTCAAACCGGCACTAGGAAACATACTCAGAAACCAGAGTAATTGTTTCAACTGCAACCCAATCCATTTCTGCTACATGAATGAACGTCTCTCCACATGGTCAATACTGAGTTAAGTGTGTGTGAAAGCGGTCATTAAACAAGCTTGCTGGGAACACACAGTTTCTTGTCACTGGGAAAATTTGCCACATATATATATATATATATATATGGGAGGTACAAGCTCCAACGTGATTTAACCGTGAAAAATACATGAAATTAAAAAGGGCACTTGGAAAGATATTGAGAAAAGATAGTAAATATTTCTACTGCTAAACATTCCCTTTATGCTACATGAACGAATGTCTCTCCACATGCTCAGTTCGGAGATTTGAATGTGTGTGAAAGCCGTCAATCACCTAGCTTGTCGGGAACACACAGTTCCTTTTGAGAGGGGAACTACACTTCATACATATATATGGGAAGGTAGTAGCTCTAACTCGGGTTTACAGTGAAAACTGAGTGAACTTAAAACTGACATTAGGAACCAGTCTGAGGAACCAGAGTAATTCTTTCTAGAGCTATATCTATTCTGTTTATGCTACATGAAAAAACGTCCCTCCAAATGATCAATTCTGAAGGTTAAGGGTGTTTAAAAGTCATCAATCACTTAGTTTTTGGGAAGAAACATTTTCTTCTCAGTGGGAAAATACACTACATACATATATATGGGGAAGTAATAGCTCGAACTCGGTTTTACATTGAAAACTGCATGAATTTCTCTAACCGGCACCAGGAAACATACTGAAAAACCAGTGTAAGTGTTTAGAGTGCTACCTATTCTCTTTAACCTAGATGAATGAACGTCTCTGCAAATTCTCAATTCTGAGATTTAATTCTGTGTGAAATCCGACAATCAACTAGCTTGTTGGAAATAAACATTATCTTTTCAGTGGGGAACTACACTACATGCGTATATAAGGGGAGATACTCGCTCAAACTCTGTTTTACAGTGAAATCTGCAGGAACTTTCCCGGCACTAGGAAACATACTGAGAAACCAGAGTATGGGTTTCTACTGCAACCCATTCCCTTTATGCTAGATGAATGAAAGCTTGTCCACATGTTCTGTTCTGAGAGTTTAATGCAAGCGAAAACCATCTATCACTTCGCTTGTAGGGAACACAATGTTTCTTCGGAATGGGGAAATAACTACATACATATATATGGGGAGGTACTAGCTCCAGCTAGGTTTTATAGTGATAAATTCATGAAATTCAAACCGGCACTAGGAAACATACGGAGAAACCAGCTAAGTGTTTCAACTGCAAAACATTCCCTTCATCCTAGATGAACTAACGCTTCAACCCATACTCAGTTCACAGAGTGAATGCGTACGAAAGCCATATATCATTTAGCTTGTAGGGAAAACATATTTTCTTTAGAGTGGGGAAAAACACTACATACATATATATGGGGAGGTACAAGTTCCAACTCGGTTTTACAGTGAAAACGTCATGAACTTCAAACCGGCCCTAGGAAACATAATGAGAAACCAGAGTATGGGTTTCTACTGCAACCCATTCCCTATATGCTAGATGAAAGAACGTCTCTCCAACATGCACGATTCTGAGAGTTAAGCTTGTATGAAAGCCGTCAATCCCATAGCATGTTGGGAATACACAGATTCTTTTCAGTGGGAAATTAACATACATACATATATATGGGGAGGTACTAGTTCCAAGTTGGTTTAAAAGTGAAAATGGCATGAACTTCAAACCAGCACTAGGAAATATACTGAGAAACCAGAGTAAGTGTTTCTGTTGCTAACTATTATATTTATGCAAGATGAGTGAACGTCTCTACTCATGCTCAATTCTAAGAGTAAACTGTGTGTGAAAGCCATCAATCACCTATCATTTTTGGGAACACACAGATTCTTTTCAGTGGGAAAAAACACTAAATACATATATATGTAGAGTTATTAGCTCCATCTCAGTTTTACTTTGAAAAGTGCATGAAGTTCAAACTGACACTAGGAAACATGCTGAAAAATCCCAGTATTTGTTTCTACTGCAACCCATTCAATTTATGCGAGATGAACGGACGTCTCAACACATGCTCAGTTCTGAGAGATGAATGTGTGCAAAAGCAAACTTTCACTTAGCTTGTTGGAAACACAGTTTGTTTCGAGTGGGGAATTACACTACATACAGATATATTTGGAGGTACTAGGTCCAAGTAGGTTTTACATTGAAAACTGCATGAACTTCAAAGCGGCACTGGAAAACATACTGAGAAATCAAAGTAAATGTTTTTAGTGATACCTATTCTCTTTAAGCAAGATGAACGAACGTCTCTCAAAGTGCTCAATTCTGAGAGTTAAATGTGTGGGAAAGCTTCAATCACCTAGCTTGTTGGGAACACACAGTTTGTTTTCACTGGGAATCTACACTACATACATATATATGTGTAGGAACAATATCCAACCCGGTATTACAGTGAAAACTGCAAGAACTTCAAACCGGCAGTATTAAAGATACTGAGAAACCAGAGTAAGTGTTTCTAGTTCTATCTATTCTCTTTATGCTATATGAACGAACGTCTCTCCACATGTTCAATTCTGAGAGAAAAATTTGTGTGAAATACAACAATCACATAGCTTGTTGGGAACACACAGATTCTTTTCAGTTGGGAAGTACACTACCAATATACATATGGGAAGGTACTAGCTCCAACACGATTTTACATTGAAAACAGCAAGAACTTCAAGCCAGCACCAAGAAAAATACTGAGAAACTAGAGGAAGATATTCTACTGCATCCCATTCCCCTTATGATAAATGAGCGAACATCAGTCCACATGCAGTGTTGTGAGAGTTGTATGTGTGTGAAAGCCAACTTTCACTTAGCTTGTAGGGAACACACAGTTTATTCTGATTGGGTACATACACTGCATACATATATATGGGGAGTTACTAGCTCCAACTCGGTTTTACAATGAAAAGTGCATGAAATTCAAACCAGCGTGAGGAAACATACTTCGAAACAAGTGTAAGATTTTCTACTGCAAACCATTCCCTTCATCCTAGTTGAAAGAACACCTCTCAACATGCTCAGTTCTAGAATTGGATGTGTGTGAATGTAATCCATCACTTTGCTTGAAGGGAAACATAGATTCCTTTGAGTGGGGATCTACACTACATACATATATGAGGAGGTACTCTCTCAAAATCTGTTTTACACTAAAAACTACATGAACTTCAAACGGGCACTAGGAAGCATCCTGAGAAACCAGAGTATGTGTTTCTACTTCAACACATTCCCTTTATGCTAGAGGAAGGAACTTCTCTCCACATGCTCAATTCAGTGAGTTAAGGGTGTGTGAATGCCGTCAATCAACCAGCTTTTTGGGAATACACAGTTTCTTGTCAGTGGGTAAATACACTGCATGCATACATATGGGGAAGCACAAGCTCCAACACGGCTTTACAGGGAAAATGGCATGAACTTCAAACCAGCACCAAGAAAAATACTGAGAAACCGCAGTAAGTGTTTCTACTGCATCCCTTTTTGTTTCTGCTAAATGAACAAAAGCCTCTCCACATGCTATGTTGTGAGACTTGAATGTGTGTGAAAGCCAACTATCACTTAGCTTGTATGGAACACACAGTTTTTCTGAGTGGGTAACTACACTACCTACATATATATGGGGAGGTACTAGCTTCAAATCGGTATTACGTTGAAAACTGCATGAACATCCAACCAGCACTAGGAAACATACTGAGAAATCAGAGCAAGTGTTTCTAAGACAACCCATTCCGTTTATGCTAGATGAAAGAAATTCTGTCCAAATTCTCAATTCTGAGAGTTAAGTGTGTGTGAAAGCCGTCAATAAAATAGCTTGTTGGGAACACATAGTTTATTTTCAGTGGGAAAGTACACAACATAAATATGTATGGAGAGGTACTAGCCCAAACAAGGTTTTACAGTGAAAACTGCATGAATTTCAGACAACACTAAGGAAAGATACAGGGAAACCAGAGTAAGTGTTTCTACTGCAACACATTCCCTTTATGCTTGATGAACTAAAGACACCCCACATGCAGAATTCTGAGAGTTCAGTGTGTGTCAAAGCGTTTATTCACCTAGCTTCTTGGGAGCACACAGTTTCTTTTCAATGGAAAACTACACTACAAACATATATAAGAGGAGGTTCTAGCTCCAACTCGGTTTTACAGAGAAAAATACATGAACTTCACACCAGCACTCGGAAACATACTGAGAAACCAGAGAAAGTGTTTCTACTAAAACCCATTCCCTTTATGCTGGATGAACGAACGTCTCACCACATGCTCAAATCTGAGTGTTAACTGTGTGTCAAAACAGAAAATAACCTAGTTTTTTGGGAACACACAGTATTTTTCCACTGGGAAAATACACTACATACATATATAAAAGGAGGTATTTTCTCCAACTATGTTTTACAGTGGAAAATGCATGAATTTCAAACCGGCACTAGGAAACATACTCAGAAACCAGAGTAATTGTTTCAACTGCAACCCAATCCATTTCTGCTACATGAATGAACGTCACTCCACATGGTCAATACTGAGTTAAGTGTGTGTGAAAGCGGTCATTAAACAAGCTTGCTGGGAACACACAGTTTCTTGTCACTGGGAAAATTTGCCACATATATATATATATATATATATATATGGGAGGTACAAGCTCCAACGTGATTTAACCGTGAAAAATACATGAACTTAAAAAGGGCACTTGGAAACATATTGAGAAAAGATAGTAAATATTTCTACTGCTAAACATTCCCTTTATGCTACATGAACGAATGTCTCTCCACATGCTCAGTTCGGAGATTTGAATGTGTGTGAAAGCCGTCAATCACCTAGCTTGTCGGGAACACACAGTTCCTTTTGAGAGGGGAACTACACTTCATACATATATTTGGGAAGGTAGTAGCTCTAACTCGGGTTTACAGTGAAAACTGAGTGAACTTAAAACTGACATTAGGAACCAGTCTGAGGAACCAGAGTAATTCTTTCTAGAGCTATATCTATTCTGTTTATGCTACATGAAAAAACGTCCCTCCAAATGATCAATTCTGAAGGTTAAGGGTGTTTAAAAGTCATCAATCACTTAGTTTTTGGGAAGAAACATTTTCTTCTCAGTGGGAAAATACACTACATACATATATATGGGGAAGTAATAGCTCGAACTCGGTTTTACATTGAAAACTGCATGAATTTCTCTAACCGGCACCAGGAAACATACTGAAAAACCAGTGTAAGTGTTTAGAGTGCTACCTATTCTCTTTAACCTAGATGAATGAACGTCTCTGCAAATTCTCAATTCTGAGATTTAATTCTGTGTGAAATCCGACAATCAACTAGCTTGTTGGAAATAAACATTATCTTTTCAGTGGGGAACTACACTACATGCGTATATAAGGGGAGATACTCGCTCAAACTCTGTTTTACAGTGAAATCTGCAGGAACTTTCCCGGCACTAGGAAACATACTGAGAAACCAGAGTATGGGTTTCTACTGCAACCCATTCCCTTTATGCTAGATGAATGAAAGCTTGTCCACATGTTCTGTTCTGAGAGTTTAATGCAAGCGAAAACCATCTATCACTTCGTTTGTAGGGAACACAATGTTTCTTCGGAATGAGGAAATAACTACATACATATATATGGGGAGGTACTAGCTCCAGCTAGGTTTTATAGTGATAAATTCATGAAATTCAAACCGGCACTAGGAAACATACGGAGAAACCAGCTAAGTGTTTCAACTGCAAAACATTCCCTTCATCCTAGATGAACTAACGCTTCAACCCATACTCAGTTCAGAGAGTGAATGCGTACGAAAGCCATATATCATTTAGCTTGTAGGGAAAACATATTTTCTTTAGAGTGGGGAAAAACACTACATACATATATATGGGGAGGTACAAGTTCCAACTCGGTTTTACAGTGAAAACATCATGAATTTCAAACCGGCCCTAGGAAACATAATGAGAAACCAGAGTATGGGTTTCTACTGCAACCCATTCCCTATATGCTAGATGAAAGAACGTCTCTCCAACATGCACGATTCTGAGAGTTAAGCTTGTATGAAAGTCGTCAATCCCATAGCATGTTGGGAATACACAGATTCTTTTCAGTGGGAAATTATCATACATACATATATATGGGGAGGTACTAGTTCCAAGTCGGTTTAAAAGTGAAAATGGCATGAACTTCAAACCAGCACTAGGAAATATACTGAGAAACCAGAGTAAGTGTTTCTGTTGCTAACTATTATATTTATGCAAGATGAGTGAACGTCTCTACTCATGCTCAATTCTAAGAGTAAACTGTGTGTGAAAGCCATCAATCACCTATCATTTTTGGGAACACACATATTCTTTTCAGTGGGAAAAAACACTAAATACATATATATGTAGAGTTATTAGCTCCATCTCAGTTTTACTTTGAAAAGTGCATGAAGTTCAAACTGACACTAGGAAACATGCTGAAAAATCCCAGTATTTGTTTCTACTGCAACCCATTCAATTTATGCGAGATGAACGGACGTCTCAACACATGCTCAGTTCTGAGAGATGAATGTGTGCAAAAGCAAACTTTCACTTAGCTTGTTGGAAACACAGTTTGTTTCGAGTGGGGAATTACACTACATACAGATATATTTGGAGGTACTAGGTCCAAGTAGGTTTTACATTGAAAACTGCATGAACTTCAAAGCGGCACTGGAAAACATACTGAGAAATCAAAGTAAATGTTTTTAGTGATACCTATTCTCTTTAAGCAAGATGAACGAACGTCTCTCAAAGTGCTCAATTCTGAGAGTTAAATGTGTGGGAAAGCTTCAATCACCTAGCTTGTTGGGAACACACAGTTTGTTTTCACTGGGAATCTACACTACATACATATATATGTGTAGGAACAATATCCAACCCGGTATTACAGTGAAAACTGCAAGAACTTCAAACCGGCAGTATTAAAGATACTGAGAAACCAGAGTAAGTGTTTCTAGTTCTATCTATTCTCTTTATGCTATATGAACGAACGTCTCTCCACATGTTCAATTCTGAGAGAAAAATTTGTGTGAAATACAACAATCACATAGCTTGTTGGGAACACACAGATTCTTTTCAGTTGGGAAGTACACTACCAATATACATATGGGAAGGTACTAGCTCCAACACGATTTTACATTGAAAACAGCAAGAACTTCAAGCCAGCACCAAGAAAAATACTGAGAAACTAGAGGAAGATATTCTACTGCATCCCATTCCCCTTATGATAAATGAGCGAACATCAGTCCACATGCAGTGTTGTGAGAGTTGTATGTGTGTGAAAGCCAACTTTCACTTAGCTTGTAGGGAACACACAGTTTATTCTGATTGGGTACATACACTGCATACATATATATGGGGAGTTACTAGCTCCAACTCGGTTTTACAATGAAAAGTGCATGAAATTCAAACCAGCGTGAGGAAACATACTTCGAAACAAGTGTAAGATTTTCTACTGCAAACCATTCCCTTCATCCTAGTTGAAAGAACACCTCTCAACATGCTCAGTTCTAGAATTGGATGTGTGTGAATGTAATCCATCACTTTGCTTGAAGGGAAACATAGATTCCTTTGAGTGGGGATCTACACTACATACATATATGAGGAGGTACTCTCTCAAAATCTGTTTTACACTAAAAACTACATGAACTTCAAACGGGCACTAGGAAGCATCCTGAGAAACCAGAGTATGTGTTTCTACTTCAACACATTCCCTTTATGCTAGAGGAAGGAACTTCTCTCCACATGCTCAATTCAGTGAGTTAAGGGTGTGTGAATGCCGTCAATCAACCAGCTTTTTGGGAATACACAGTTTCTTGTCAGTGGGTAAATACACTGCATGCATACATATGGGGAAGCACAAGCTCCAACACGGCTTTACAGGGAAAATGGCATGAACTTCAAACCAGCACCAAGAAAAATACTGAGAAACCGCAGTAAGTGTTTCTACTGCATCCCTTTTTGTTTCTGCTAAATGAACAAAAGCCTCTCCACATGCTATGTTGTGAGACTTGAATGTGTGTGAAAGCCAACTATCACTTAGCTTGTATGGAACACACAGTTTTTCTGAGTGGGTAACTACACTACCTACATATATATGGGGAGGTACTAGCTTCAAATCGGTATTACGTTGAAAACTGCATGAACATCCAACCAGCACTAGGAAACATACTGAGAAATCAGAGCAAGTGTTTCTAAGACAACCCATTCCGTTTATGCTAGATGAAAGAAATTCTGTCCAAATTCTCAATTCTGAGAGTTAAGTGTGTGTGAAAGCCGTCAATAAAATAGCTTGTTGGGAACACATAGTTTATTTTCAGTGGGAAAGTACACAACATAAATATGTATGGAGAGGTACTAGCCCAAACAAGGTTTTACAGTGAAAACTGCATGAATTTCAGACAACACTAAGGAAAGATACAGGGAAACCAGAGTAAGTGTTTCTACTGCAACACATTCCCTTTATGCTTGATGAACTAACGACTCTCCACATGCAGAATTCTGAGAATTCAGTGTGCGTCAACGCGTTTATTCACCTAGTTTCTTGGGAGCACACAGTTTCTTTTCAATGGAAAACTACACTACAAATATATATAAGAGGAAGTTCTAGCTCCAACTCGATTTTACAGTGAAAAATACATGAACTTCACACCAGCACTCGGAAACATACTGAGAAACCAGAGAAAGTGTTTCTACTAAAACCCATTCCCTTTATGCTGGATGAACGAACGTCTCACCACATGCTCAAATCTGAGTGTTAATTGTGTGTCAAAACAGACAGTAACCTAGTTTTTTGGGAACACACAGTATTTTTCCACTGGGAAAATACACTACATACATATATAAAAGGAGGTATTTTCTCCAACTATGTTTTACAGTGGAAAATGCATGAATTTCAAACCGGCACTAGGAAACATACTGAGAAACCAGAGTAATTGTTTCAACTGCAACCCAATCCATTTCTGCTAGATGAATGAACGTCTCTCCACATGCTCAATACTGAGAGTTAAGTGTGTGTGAAAGCGGTCATTAAACAAACTTGCTGGGAACACACAGATTCTTTCACTGGGAAAATTTGCCACATATATATATATATGGGAGGTACAAGCTCCAACGTGATTTAACCGTGAAAAATACATGAACTTAAAAAGGGCACTTGGAAACATATTGAGAAACGATAGTAAATATTTCTACTGCTAAACATTCCCTTTATGCTACATGAACGAATGTCTCTCCACATGCTCAGTTCGGAGATTTGAATGTGTGTGAAAGCCGTCAATCACCTAGCTTGTCGGGAACACACAGTTCCTTTTGAGAGGGGAACTACACTTCATACATATATTTGGGAAGGTAGTAGCTCTAACTCGGGTTTACAGTGAAAACTGAGTGTACTTAAAACCGGCACTAGGAACCAGTCTGAGGAACCAGAGTAATTGTTTCTATAGCTATAGCTATTCTGTTTATGCTACATGAAAAAACGTCCCTCCAAATGCTCAATTCTGAAGGTTAAGGGTGTGTAAAAGTCATCAATCACTTAGCTTTTTGGGAAGACACATTTTCTTCTCAGTGGGAAACTACACTACATACATACATATGGGGAATTAATAGCTCGAACTCGGTTTTACATTGAAAACTGCATGAATTTCTCTAACCGGCACCAGGAAACATACTGAAAAACCAGTGTAAGTGTTTAGAGTGCTACCCATTCTCTTTAAGCTAGATGAATGAACGTCCCTGCAAATTCTCAATTCTGAGATTTAATTGTGTGTGAAAGCCGACAATCAAATAGCTTGTTGGAAATAAACATTACCTTTTCAGTGGGGAACTACACTACATGCTTATATATGGGGAGGTACTAGCTCCAACTCTGTTTTACAGTGAAATCTGCAGGAAATTTCCCAGCACTAGGAAACATACTGAGAAACCAGAGCAATTATTTCTACTGCAACCGATTCCCTTTATGCTAGATGAATGAAAGCTTGTCCACATGTTCTGTTCTGAGAGTTTAATGCGAGCGAAAACCATCTATCACTTCGCTTGTAAGGAACACAAAGTTTCTTTGGAGTGGGGAAATAACTACATACATATTTATGGGGAGTTACCAGCTCCAGCTAGGTTTTATAGTGATAAATTCATGAAATTCAAACCGGCACTAGGAAGCATACGGAGAAACCAGATAAGTGTTTCAACTGCAAACCATTCTCTTCATCCTAGATGAACTAACGCCTCACCCCATGCTCAGTTCTGAGAGTGAATGCGTACAAAAGCCATATATGACTTTGCTTGTAGTGAAAACATATTTTCATTAGAGTGGGGAAAAACACTACATACATTTATAAGGGGAGTTACAAGTTCCAAATCGCTTTTACAGTGAAAATTCATGAACTTCAAACCGGCCCTAGGAAACATACGGAGAAACCAGGGTATGGGTTCTACTGCAACACATTCCCTATATGCTAGATGAAAGAACGTCTCTCCACATGCACGAATCTGAGAGTTAAGCTTGTATGAAAGCCGTCAATCCCATAGCATGTTGGGAATACACAGATTCTTTTCAGTGGGAAAATAACATACATACATATATATGGGGAGGTACTAGTTCCAAGACGGTTTAAAAGTTAAAACGGCATGAACTTTAAACCAGCACTAGGAAATATACTGAGAAACCAGATTAAGTGTTTCTGTTGCTAACTATTATACTTATGCAAGATGAGTGAACGTCTCTACTCATGCTCAATTCTGAGAGTAAATTGTGTGTGAAAGCCATCAATCACCTATCATTTTTGGGAACACACAGATTCTATTCAGCGGGAAAAAACACTATATACATATATATGTAGAGTTATTATCTCCATCTCTTTTCTACATTGAAAAGTGCATGAAGTTCAAACCGACACTAGGAAACATGCTGAAAAACCCCAGTAATTGTTTCTACTGTAAACCATTCAATTTATGCGAGATGAACGGACGTCTCAACACATGCTCAGTTCTGAGAGATGAATGTGTGCAAAAGCAATCTTTCACTTAGGTTGTTGGAAACACAGTTTGTTTCGAGTGGGGAATTACACTACATACAGAAATATTTGGAGGTACTAGGTCCAAGTAGGTTTTTCATTGAAAACTGCATGAACTTCAAACGGCATTGGAAAACATACTGAGAAATCAAATAAATGTTTCTAGTGATACCTATTCTCTTTAAGCAAGATGAATGAACGTCTCTCAAAGTGCTCAAATCTGAGAGTTAAATGTGTGGGAAAGCTTCAATCACCTAGCTTGTTGGGAACACACAGTTTTTTTTCACTGGGAATCTACACTACATACATATATATATGTAGGAACTAGATCCAACATGGTATTACAGTGAAAACTGCAAGAACTTCAAACCGGCAGTATTAAAGATACTGAGAAACCAGAGTAAGTGTTTGTAGTTCTATCTATTCTCTTTATGCTATATGAACGAACGTCTCTTCACATGTTCAAATCTGAGAGATAACTTTGTGTGAAATACATCGATCACATAGCTTGTTTGGAACACACAGATTCTTTTCAGTGGGGACGTACACTACCAATATACATATGGGAAGGTACTAGCTCCAACACGATTTTACATTGAAAACAGCAAGAACTTCAAACCAGCACCAAGAAAAATACTGAGAAAATAGAGGAAGTTATTCTACTGCATCCCATTCCCCTTATGTTAGATGAGCGAACATCACTCAACATGCTGTGTTGTGAGAGTTTTATGTGTGTGAAAACCAGCTATCACTTAGCTTGTAGGGAACACTCAGTTTATTCTGATTGGGTACATACACTACATACATATATATGGGGAGGTACTAGCTCCAACTCGGTTTTACTTTGAAAAGTGCATGAAATTCAAACCAGCATGAGGAAACATACTTCGAAACCAGTGTAAGATTTTCTACTGCAAACCATTCCCTTCATCCTAGTTGAAAGAACACATCTCAAAATGCTCAGTTCTAGCATTGGATGTGTGTGAATGTAATCCATCACTTTGCTTGAAGGGAAACATAGATTCTTTTGAGTGGGGAACTACACTACATACATATATGAGGAGGTACTTTCTCAAACTCTGTTTTACACTAAAAAATACATGAACTTCAAACGGGCACTAGGAAGCATCCTGAGAAACCAGAGTATGTGTTTCTACTTCAACCCATTCCCTTTAAGCTAGAGGAAGGAACTTCTCTCCAAATGCTCAATTCAGTGAGTTAAGAGTGTGTGAAAGCCGTCAATCAACCAGCTTGTTGGGAATACAAAGTTTCTTGTCAGTGGGTAAATACACTGCATGCATACACACAGGGAAGTACAAGCTCCAACACGGTTTTACAGGGAAAACGGCATGAACTTCAAACCAGCACCAAGAAAAATACTGAGAAACCGCAGTAAGTGTTTCTAATGCATCCCTTTCTATTTCTGCTAAATGAACGAAAGCCTCTCCACATGCTATGTTGTGAGACTTGAATGCTTGTGAATGCCAACTATCAGTTAGCCTGTATGGAACACACAGTTTTTCTGAGTGGGTAACTACACTACATACATATATATGGGGAGGTACTAGCATCAAATAGGTATTACGTTGAAAACTGCATGAAAATCCAACGAGGACTAGGAAACATAATGAGAATTCAGAGCAAGTGTTTCTAAGACAACCCATTCCGTTTATGCTAGATGAAAGAAATTCTGTCCAAATTCTCATTTCTGTGATTTAAGTGTGTGTGAAAGCCATCAATAACATAGCTTGTTGGGAACACATAGATTATTTTCAGTGGGAAAGTACACAACATATATATGTATGCAGAGGTACTAGCCCCAACAAGATTTTACAGTGAAAACTGCATGAACTTCAAACAACAGTAAGGAAAGATACAGGGAAACCAGAGTAAGTGTTTATACTGCAACACATTCCCTTTATGCTTCGTGGACTAACGACTCCCCACATGCAGAATTCTGAGAATTCAGTGTGCATCAAAGCGTTTATTCACCTAGCTTGTTGGGAGCACACAGTTTCTTTTCAATGGAAAACTACACTACATACATATATAAGAGGATGTTCTAGCTCTAACTCGGTTTTACAGTGAAAAATACATGAAATTCACACCAGCACTAGTAAACATACTGAGTAACCAGAGAAAGTGTTTCTACTAAAACCCATTCCCTTTATGCTGGATGAAAGAACGTCTCACTACATGCTCAAATCTGAGTGTTAATTGTGTGTCAATACAGACAACAACCAATGTTTTTGTGAACAAACAGTATTTTTCCATTGGAAAATACACTACATACATATATAAAGGTAGGTATTTTTTCCAACTATGTTTTATAGTGGAAAATGCATGAATATCATACAGGCACTAGGAAAAATACTGAGAAACTAGTGTAACTGTTTCAACTGCAACCCAATACATTTCTGCTAGATGAATGAATTTCTCTACACATACTCAATACTGAGAGATATGTTTGCGTAAAATCGGTCATTAAACAAGCTTGCTTGGAACACACAGTTTATTTTCACTGGAAAATAATACCTCATATACATATATAGGTGCCAAATATATATATATATATATATATATATATATATGGAAATATTGTGAACTTTGGCTTTCACAGAAACTTAACACTCAGAATTGAGCATTTGGACAGAATTTCTTTCATCTAGCATAAACGGAATGGGTTGTCTTAGAAACACTTGCTCTGATTTCTCAGTATGTTTCCTAGTGCTGGTTTGATGTTCATGCAGTTTTCAACGTAATACCGATTTGAAGCTACTACCTCCCCATATATATGTAGGTAGTGTAGTTACCCACTCAGAAAAACTGTGTGTTCCATACAAGCTAAGTGATAGTTGGCTTTCACACACATTCAAGTCTCAAAACATAGCATGTGGAGAGGCTTCCGTTCATTTAGCAGAAATAGAAAGGGATGCAGTAGAAACACTTACTGCGGTTTCTCAGTATTTTTCTTGGTGCTGGTTGGAAGTTCATGCCGTTTTCCCTGTAAAACCGTGTTGGAGCTTCTACTTCCCCATATGTATGCATGCAGTGTATTTACCCACTGACAAGAAACTGTGTATTCCCAACAAGCTGGTTGATTGACGGCTTTCACACACTCTTAACTCACTGAATTGAGCATGTGGAGAGAAGTTCCTTCCTCTATCATAAAGGGAATCGGTTGAAGTAGGAACACATACTCTGGTTACTCATGATGCTTCCTAGTGCCCGTTTGAAGTTCATGTATTTTTTAGTGTAAAACAGAGTTTGAGAAAGTACCTCCTCATATATGTATGTAGTGTAGTTCCCCACTCAAAAGAATCTATGTTTCCCTACAAGCAAAGTGATGGATTACATTCACACACATCCAATTCTAGAATTGAGCATGTTGAGAGGTGTTCTTTCAACTAGGATGAAGGGAATTGTATGCAGTAGAAAATCTTACACTGGTTTCTAAGTATGTTTCCTCACGCTGGTTTGAATTTAAACCACTTTTCAATGTAAAACAGAGTTGGAGATAATACCTACCCACATATAGGTATGTAAGGTATTTACCCAATCAGAATAAACTGTTAGTTCCCTACAAGCTAAGTGATAGTTGGCTTTCACACACATAAAATGCTCACAAGACAGCATGTTGAATGATGTTCGCTCATCTAACATAAGGGGAATGGGATGCAGTAGAATGACTTCCTCTAGTTACTCAGTATTTTTCTTGGTGCTGGATTGAAGTTTTTGCTGTTTTCAATGTAAAATTGTATTGGAGCTAGTACCTTTCCATATGTATATTAGTAGTGTACTTCCCCACTGAAAAGGATCTGTGTGTTCCCAACAAGCTATGTGATTGATGTATTTCACACAAAGTTATCTCTCAGAATTGAACATGTGGAGAGACTTTCGTTCATATAGCATAAAGAGAATAGATAGAACTAGAAACACTTACTCTGGTTTCTCAGTATCTTTAATACTGCCGGTTTGAAGTTCTTGCAGTTTTCAATGTATACCGGGTTGGATCTAGTTCCTACACATATGTATGTATGTAGTGTTGTTTCCCAGTGAAAACAAACTGTGTGTTCCCAACAAGCTAGGTGATTGAAGCTTTCCCACACATTTAAATCTCAGAATTGAGCACTTTGAGAGAAGTTCGTTCATCTTGCTTAAAGAGAATAGGTATCACTAGAAACATTTACTTTGATTTCTCAGTATGTTTTCTAATGCCGCTTTGAAGTTCATGCAGTTTTCAATGTAAAACCTACTTGGACCTAGTACCTCCAAATATATCTGTTTGTAGTGTAATTCCCCACTCGAAACAAACTGTGATTCCAACAAGTTAAGTGAAATATTGCTTTTGCACACATTCATCTCTCAGAACTGAGCATCTGTTGAGACGTCCGTTCATCTCGCATAAATTGAATGGGTTGCAGTAGAAACAATTCCTGGGGTTTTTCAGCATGTTCCCTAGAGTCGGTTTGAACTTCATGCACTTTTCCATGTAAAACCGAGATGGAGCAAGTACTCCACATATATATGTATTTAATGTTTTTTCCCACAGAAAAGAATCTGTGTGTTCCCAAAAAGATAGGTGATTGATGGCTTTCACACACAATTTACTCTCAGAATTGAGCATGAGTAGAGACGTTCACTCATCTTGCATAAATATAATAGTTAGCAACAGAAACACTTACTCTGGTTTCTCAGTATATTTCCTAGTGCTGTTTTGAAGTTCATGCCTTTTTTACTTTTAAACCGACTTGGAACTAGTACCTCCCCTATATATGTATGTATGTTAGTTTCACACTGAATAGAATCTGTGTATTCCCAACATGCTATGGGATTGACGGCTTTCATACAAGCTTAACTCTCAGAATCGTGCATGTTGGAGAGACGTTCTTTCATGTAGCATATAGGGAATGTGTTGCAGTTGAAACCCATACTCTGGTTTCTCATTATGTTTCCTAGGGCCGGTTTGAAGTTCATGACGTTTTCACTGTAAAAGCGAGTTGGAACTTGTACCTCCCCATATATATGTATGTAGTGTTTTTCCCCACTCTAAAGAAAATATGTTTTCCCTAGAAGCTAAATGATATATGACTTTCGTATGCATTCACTCTCAGAACAGAGAATGTGGTGAGGCGTTAGTTCATCTAGGATGAAGGGAATGGTTTGCAGTTGAAAAACTTATGTGGTTTCTCCGTATGTTTCCTAGTGCCGGTTTGAATTTCATGAATTTATCACTATAAAACCTAGCTGGAGCTAGTACCTCCCCATATATATGTATGTAGTTAGTTCCCCATTCCAAAGAAATTTTGTGTTCCCTACAAGCGAAGTGAAAGTTGGTTTTCACTCGCATTAAACTCTCAGAACAGAACATTTGGACAGGCTTTCATTCATCTAGCATAAAGGGAATGGATTGCAGTAGAAATAATTGCTCTGGTTTCTCAGTATGTTTCCTAGTGCTGGGAAAGTTCCTGCAGATTTCACTGTAAAACAGAGTTGGAGCTAGTACCTCCCCATATATTTGCATGTAGTGTAGTTCCACACTGAAAAGAAAATGTTTATTTCCAACAAGCTGGTTGATTGTCGGCTTTCACGAACAATTAAATCTCAGAATTGAAAATTTGCAGACACGTTCGTTCATCTAGCTTAAAGAGAATAGGTAGCACTCTAAACACTTACACTGATTTTTCAGTATGTTTCCTGGTGCCGGTTAGAGAAATTCATGCAGTATTCAATGTAAAACCGAGTTCGAGCTTTTACTTCCCCTTATATATATGTATGTAGTTTAGTTTCCCACTGAGAAGAAAATGTGTGTTGCCAAAAAGCTAAGGGATTGATGACTTTTACACACACTTAACCTTCAGAATTGAGCATTTGGAGGGACGTTTTTTCATATAGCATAAACAGAATAGCTATAGCTCTAGAAACAATTACTCTGGTTCCTCAGAGTGGTTCCTAATGCCGTTTTTAAGTTCACTCAGTTTTCACTGTAAACCCGAGTTAGAGCTACTACCTTCCCATATATATGTATGAAGTGTAGTTCCCCTCTCAAAGAAACTGTGTGTTCCCAACAAGCTAGGTGATTCACGGCTTCACACACATTCAACACTCAGAACTGAGCATGTGGAGAGACATTCGTTCATCTAGCATAAAGGGAATGGTTAGCAGTAGAAATATTTACTATCTTTAATCAATATCTTTCCAAGTGCCCTTTTTAAGTTCATGTAATTTTCACGGTTAAATCACATTGGAGCTTGTACCTCCCTATATATAAATATACATATATACATATATATATATATGTATATATGTATATATATGTGGCAAAATTTCACAGTGAAAAGAAACTGTGTGTTCCCAGCAAGCTTGTTTAATGACCGCTTTCACACACACTTAACCCTCAGTATTGAGCATGTGGAGAGACGTTCATTCATCTAGCAGAAATGGATTGGGTTGCAGTTGAAAAAATTACTCTGGTTTCTCAGTATGTTTCCTAGAGCCGGTTTGAAATTCATGCATTTTCCACTGTAAAACATAGTTGGAGAAAATACCTCTCTTTTTATATGTATGTAGTGTATTTTCCCAATGTAAAAATACTGTGTGTTCCCAAAAATCTAGTTTATTTTCTGTTTAGACACACAATTAACACTCAGATTTGAGCATGTGTTGAGACGTTTGTTCATCCAGCATAAAGGGAATGGGTTTTAATGGAACCACTTTCTCTGGTTTCTCAGTATGTTTCCTAGTGCTGGTGTGAAGTTCATGTATTTTTCACTGTAAAACCGATTTGGAGCTAGAACCTCCTCTTATATATGTATGTAGAGTAGTTTTCCATTGAAAAGAAACTGTGTGCTCCCAACAAGCTAGGTGAATAAACGCTTTGACGCACACTGAATTCTCAGAATTCTGCATGTGGAGAGTCGTTAGTTCATCAAGCATAAAGGGAATGTGTTGCAATAGAAACACTTACTCTGGTTTCCCTTTATCTTTCCTTAGTGTTGTCTGAGGTTCATGCAGTTTTCACTGTAAAACCTTTTTGGGGCTAGTACCTCTCCATACATATTTATGTTGTGTACTTTCCCACTGAAAATAAACTATGTGTTCCCAACAAGCTATGTTATTGACGGCTTTCACACACACTTAACTCTCAGAATTGGGAATTTGGACAGAATTTCTTTCATCTAGCATAAACGGAATGGGTTGTCTTAGAAACACTTGCTCTGATTTCTCAGTATGTTTCCTAGTGCTGGTTTGATGTTCATGCAGTTTTCAACGTAATACCGATTTGAAGCTACTACCTCCCCATATATATGTAGGTAGTGTAGTTACCCACTCAGAAAAACTGTGTGTTCCGTACAAGCTAAGTGATAGTTGGCTTTCACACACATTCAAGTCTCAAAACATAGCATGTGGAGAGGCTTTCGTTTTTTAGCAGAAATAGAAAGGGATGCAGTAGAAACACTTACTGCGGTTTCTCAGTATTTTTCTTGGTGCTGGTTGGAAGTTCATGCCGTTTTCCCTGTAAAACTGTGTTCGAGCTTGTACTTCCCCATATGTATGCATGCAGTGTATTTACCCACTGACAAGAAACTTTGTATTCCCAACAAGCTGGTTGATTGACGGCTTTCACACACTCTTAACTCACTGAATTGAGCATGTGGAGAGAAGTTCCTTCCTCTATCATAAAGGGAATCGGTTGAAGTAGAAACACATACTCTGGTTACTCATGATGCTTCCTAGTGCCCGTTTGAAGTTCATGTATTTTTTAGTGTAAAACAGAGTTTGAGAAAGTACCTCCTCATATATGTATGTAGTGTAGTTCCCCACTCTAAAGAATCTATGTTTCCCTACAAGCAAAATGATGGATTACATTCACACTCATCCAATTCTAGAACTGAGCATGTTGAGAGGTGTTCTTTCAACTAGGATGAAGGGAATTGTATGCAGTAGAAAATCTTACACTGGTTTCTAAGTATGTTTCCTCACGCTGGTTTGAATTTAAACCACTTTTCAATGTAAAACAGAGTTGGAGATAGTACCTACCCACATATAGGTATGTAAGGTATTTACCCAATCAGAATAAACTGTTAGTTCCCTACAAGCTAAGTGATAGTTGGCTTTCACACACATACAATGCTCACAACACAGCATGTTGAGTGATGTTCGCTCATCTAACATAAGGGGAATGGGATGCAGTAGAATGACTTCCTCTAGTTACTCAGTATTTTACTTGGTGCTGGATTGAAGTTTTTGCTGTTTTCAATGTAAAATTTTATTGGAGCTAGTACCTTTCCATATGTATATTGGTAGTGTACTTCCCCACTGAAAAGGATCTGTGTGTTCCCAACAAGCTATGTGATTGATGTATTTCACACAAAGTTATCTCTCAGAATTGAACATGTGGAGAGACTTTCGTTCATATAGCATAAAGAGAATAGATAGAACTAGAAACACTTACTCTGGTTTCTCAGTATCTTTAATACTGCCGGTTTGAAGTTCTTGCAGTTTTCACTCTATACCGGGTTGGATCTAGTTCCTACACATATGTATGTATGTAGTGTTTTTTCCCAGTGAAAACAATCTGTGTGTTCCCAACAAGCTAGGTGATTGAAGCTTTCCCACACATTTAACTCTCAGAATTGAGCACTTTGAGAGATGTTCGTTCATCTTGCTTAAAGAGAATAGGTATCACTAGAAACATTTACTTTGATTTCTCAGTATGTTTTCCAATGCCGCTTTGAAGTTCATGCAGTTTTCAATGTAAAACCTACTTGGACCTAGTACCTCCAAATATATCTGTATGTAGTGTAATTCCCCACTCGAAACAAACTGTGATTCCAACAAGTTAAGTGAAAGATTGCTTTTGCACACATTCATCTCTCAGAACTGATCATGTGTTGAGACGTCCGTTCATCTCGCATAAATTGAATGGGTTGCAGTAGAAACAATTAATAGGGTTTTTCAGCATGTTCCCTAGTGTCGGTTTGAACTTCATGTACTTTTCAAAGTAAAACCGAGATGGAGCTAGTAACTCTACATATATATGTATTTAGTGTTTTTCCCCACTGAAAAGAATCTGTGTGTTCCCAAAAAGATAGGTGGTTGATGGCTTTCACACACAATTTACTCTCAGAATTGAGCATAAGTTGAGACGTTCACTCATCTTGCATAAATATAATAGTTAGCAACAGAAACACTTACTCTGGTTTCTCAGTATATTTCCTAGTGCTGTTTTGAAGTTCATGCCTTTTTCACTTTTAAACCGACTTGGAACTAGTACCTCCCCATATATATGTATGTATGTTAGTTTCACACTGAAAAGAATCTGTGTATTCCCAGCATGCAACGGGATTGACGGCTTTCATAGAAGCTTAACTCTCAGAATCGTGCATGTGGAGAGACATTCTTTCATCTAGCATATAGGGAATGGGTTGCAGTAGAAATCCATATTCTGGTTTCTCATTATATTTCCAAGGCCCTGTTTGAAGTTCATGAAATTTTCACTGTAAAAGCGAGTTGGAACTTGTACCTCCCCATATATATGTATGTAGTGTTTTTCCCCACTCTAAAGAAAATATGATTTCCCTACAAGCAAAATGATATATGGATTTCGTATGCATTCACTCTCAGAACTGAGCATGGGTTGAGGCGTTAGTTCATCTATGATGATGGGAATGGTTTGCATTTGAAACAATTATCTGGTTTCTCCTTATGTTTACTATTGCCGGTTTGAATTTCATGAATTTATCACTATAAAACCTAGCTTGAGCTAGTACCTCCCCATATATATGTATGTAGTTAGTTCCAAACTCCAAAGAAACTTTGTGTTCCCTACAAGCGAATTGATAGATGGTTTTTGCTCGCATTAAACTCTCAGAACAGAACATGTGGGCAAGCTTTCATTCATCTAGCATAAAGGGAATGGGTTGCAGTAGAAATAATTGCTCTGGTTTCTCAGTATGTTTCCTAGTGCCGGGAAAGTTCCTGCCGATTTCACTGTGAAACAGAGTTTGAGCTAGTACCTCCCCATATATATGCATGTAGTGTAGTTCCCCACAGAAAAGATAATGTTTATTTCCAACAAGCTAGTTCATTGTCAGCTTTCACACACAATTAAATCTCAGAATTTTGAATTTGCAGAGACGTTCGTTCATCTAGCTTAAAGAGAATAGGTAGCACTCTAAACACTTACACGGTTTTTTCAGTATGTTTCCTGGTGCCGGTTAGAGAAATTCCTGCAGTTTTCAATGTAAAACCGAGTTCAAGCTATTACTTCCCCATATATATGTATGTAGTGTAGTTTCCCACTGAGAAGAAAATATGTCTTCCCAAAAAGCTAAGTGATTGATGACTTTTACACACCCTTAACCGTAAGAATTGATCGTTTGTAGGGACGTTTTTTCATGTAGCATAAATAGAATATATATAGCTCTAAAAACAATTACTCTGGTTCTTCAGACTGGTTCCTAGTGCTGGTTTAAGTTTACTCAGTTCTCACTGTAAACACGAGTTAGAGCTATTACCTTCCCATATATATGTTTGAATTGTTGACCCCCTGTCAAAAGAAACTGTGTGTTCCCAACAAACTAGGTGATTTGCGGCTTTCACACATATTCAACTCTCAGAACTGAGCATGTAGAAACACATTCGTTCATCTAGCATAAAGGGAATGGTTAGTAGTAGAAATAATTACTATATTATCTCCATATGTTTCCAAGTGCCCTTTTTAAGTACAATACATTTTACGGTTAAATCACATTGGAGCTTGTACCTCCCTATATATATATAAATATATGTGGCATAATTTCCCAGTGAAAAGAAACTCTGTGTTCCCAGCAAGCTTGTTTAATGACCGCTTTCACACACACTTAACTCTCAGTATTGAGCATGTGGAGAGACGTTCATTCATCTAGCAGAAATGGATTGGGTTGCAGTTGAAACAATTACTCTGGTTTCTCAGTATTTTTCCTAGTGCCAGTTTGAAATTCATGCATTTTCCACTGTAAAACATAGTTGGAGAAAATACCTCCCTTTATATATGTATGTAGTGTATTTTCCAATGGAAAAATACTGTGTGTTCCCATAAAGCTAGGTTATTGTCTGTTTTGACACACAATTAACACTCAGATTTGAGCATGTGGTGAGACGTTCGTTCATCCAGCATAAAGGGAATGAGTTTTAGTAGAAACACATTCTCTGGTTTCTCAGTATGTTTCCGAGTGCTGGTGTGAAGTTCATGTATTTTTCACTGTAAAACCGAGTTGGAGCTAGAACCTCCTCTTATATATGTATGTAGTGTAGATTTTCATTGAAAAGAAACTGTGTGCTACCAACAAGCTAGGTGAATAAACGCTTTGACGCACACTGAATTCTCAGAATTCTGCATGTGGAGAGTCGTTAGTTCATCAAGCATAAAGGGAATGTGTTGCAGTAGAAACACTTACTCTGGTTTCCCTGTATCTTTCCTTAGTGTTGTTTGAAGTTCATGCAGTTTTCACTGTAAAACCTTGTTTGGGCTAGTACCTCTCCATACATATTTATGTTGTGTACTTTCCCACTGAAAATAAACTATGTGTTCCCAACAAGCTATTTTATTGACGGCTTTCACACACACTTAACTCTCAGAATTGAGAATTTGGACAGAATTTCTTTCATCTAGCATAAACGGAATGGGTTGTCTTAGAAACACTTGCTCTGATTTCTCAGTATGTTTCCTAGTGCTGGTTGGATGTTCATGCAGTTTTCAACGTAATACCGATTTGAAGCTAGTACCTCCCCATATATATGTAGGTAGTGTAGTTACCCACTCAGAAAAACTGTGTGTTCCATACAAGCTAAGTGATAGCTGGCTTTCACACATATTCAAGTCTCACAACATATCATGTGGAGAGGCTTTCGTTCATTTAGCAGAATTAGAAAGGGATGCAGTAGAAACACTTACTGCGGTTTCTCAGTATTTTTCTTGGTGCTGGTTGGAAGTTCATGCCGTTTTCCCTGTAAAGCCATGTTGGAGCTTGTGCTTCCCCATATGTATGCATGCAGTGTATTTACCCACTGACAAGAAACTGTGTATTCCCAACAAGCTGGTTGATTGACGGCTTTCACACACTCTTAACTCACTGAATTGAGCATGTGGAGAGAAGTTCCTTCCTCTAGCATAAAGGGAATGGGTTGAAGTAGAAACACATACTCTGGTTTCTCAGGATGCTTCCTAGTGCCCGTTTGAATTTCATGTATTTTTTAGTTTAAAACAGAGTTTGAGAAAGTACCTCCTCATATATGTATGTAGTGTAGTTCCCCACTCAAAAGAATCTATGTTTCCCTTCAAGCAAAGTGATGGATTACATTCACACACATCCAATTCTAGAACTGAGCATGTTGAGAATTGCTCTTTCAACTAGTATGAAGGGAATGGTTTGCAGTAGATAATCTTACACTGGTTTCTAATTATGTTTCCTCATGCTGGTTTGAATTTCATGCACTTTTCAATGTAAAACCGAGTTGGATCTACTACCTCCACATATATATGTATGTAGTGTATTTACACAATCAGAATAAACTGTATGTTTGTTTACAAGCTACAAGCTAAGAGATAGTTGGCTTTCACAAACATACAACTCTCACAACACAGCATGTTGAGTGATGTTCTCTCATCTAACATAAGGGGAATGGGATGCAGTAGAATAACTTCCTCTAGTTATTCTCAGTATTTTTCTCAGTATTTTATTGGTGCTGGTTTGAAGTTCTTGCTGTTTTCAATGTAAAATTGTGTTGGAGCTAGTACCTTCCCATATGTATATTGGTAGTGTACTTCCCCACTTAAAAGATTCTGTGTGTTCCCAACAAGCTATGTGATTGATGTATTTCACAAAAAGTTATCTCTCAGAATTGAACATGTGGAGAGACTTTCGTTCATATAGCATAAAGAGAATAGATAGAACTAGAAACACTTACACTTTTTTCTCAGTATCTTTAAAACTGCCGGTTTGAATTTCTTGCAGTTTTCACTGTAATACCGGGTTGGATCTAGTTCCTACACATATATATGTATGTAGTGTGGATTCCCATTGAAAACAAACTGTGTGTTCCCAACAAGCTAGGTGATTGAATCTTTCCCACACATTTAACTCTCAGAATTGAGCACTTTGAGAGACGTTCGTTCATCTTGCTTAAAGAGAATAGGTATCACTAGAAACATTTACTTTGATTTCTCAGTATGTTTTCCAGTGCTGCTTTGATGTTCATGCAGTTTTCAATGTAAAACCTATTTGGACCTAGTACCTCCAAATATATCTGTATGTAGTGTAATTCCCCACTCGAAACAAACTGTGTTTCCAACAATCTAAGTGAAAGATTGCTTTTGCACACATTCATCTCTCAGAAAAGAGCATGTGTTGAGACGTCCATTCATCTCGCATAAATTGAATGGGTTGCAGTAGAAACAATTCCTTGGGTTTTTCAGCATGTTTTCTAGTGTCGGTTTGAACTTCATGCCCTTTTCAATATAAAACGGAGATGGAGCTAGTAACTCTACTTATATATGTATATAGTGATTTTTCCCACTGAAAAGAATCTGTGTGTTCCCAAAAAGATAAGTGATTGATGGCTTTCACACACAATTTACTCTCAGAATTGAGCATGAGTAGAGACGTTTGCTCATCTTGCATAAATATAATAGTTAGCAACAGAAACACTAACTCTGGTTTCTCAGTATATTTCCTAGTGCTGGTTTGAAGTTCATGCCGTTTTCACTTTTAAACCGACTTGGAACTAGTACCTCCCCATATATATGTATGTATGTTAGTTTCCCACTTAAAAGAATCTGTGTATTCCCAGCATGCAACGGGATTGACGGCTTTCATAGAAGCTTAACTCTCAGAATCGTGCATGTGGAGAGACGTTCTTTCATCTAGCATATAGGGAATGGGTTGCAGTAGAAACCCATACTCTGGTTTCTCATTATGTTTCCTACGGCCGGTTTGAAGATCATGACATTTTCACTGTAAAAGCGAGTTGGAACTTGTACCTCCCCATATATATGTATGTTGTGTTTTTCCCCACTCTAAAGAAAATATGTTTTCCCTATAAGCTAAATGATATATGGCTTTCGTACGCATTCACTCTCAGAACTGAGCATGGGGTGAGGCATTAGTTCATCAAGGATGAAGAGAATGGTTTGCAGTTGAAACACTTATCTGGTTTCTCAGTATGTTTCCTAGTGCCGGTTTGAATTTCATGAATTTATCACTATAAAACCTAGCTGGAGCTAGTACCTCCCCATATATATATGTCTGTAGTTAGCTCCCCACACCAAAGAAGGTTTGTGTTCCCTACAAGCGAAGTGACAGATGGTTTTCGCTCGTATTAAACTCTCAGAACAGAACATGTGGACAAGCTTTCATTCATCCAGCATAAAGGGAATGGGTTGCAGTAGAAATAATTGCTCTGGTTTCTCAGTATGTTTCCTAGTGCCGGGAAAGTTCCTGCAGATTCCACTGTGAAACAGAGTTTGAGCTAGTACCTCCCCATATATATGCATGTAGTGTAGTTCCCCACTGAAAAGATAATGTTTATTTCCAACAAGCTAGTTGATTGTCAGCTTTCACACACAATTAAATCTCAGAATAGAGAATTTGCAGAGATGTTTGTTCATCTAGCTTAAAGAGAATAGGTAGCACTCTAAACACTTACACTGGTTTTTCAGTATGTTTCCTGGTGCCGGTTAGAGAAATTCATGCAGTTTTCAATGTAAAACCGAGTTCGAGCTATTACTTCCCCATATATATGTATGTAGTGTAGTTTCCCACTGAGAAGAAAATGTGTGTTCCCAAAAAGCTAAGTGATTGATGACTTTTACACACCCTTAACCTACAGAATTGAGCATTTGTAGGGACGTTTTTTCATGTAGCATAAACAGAATAGATATAGCTCTAGAAACAATTACTCTGGTTTCTCAGACTGGTTCCTAGTGCCGGTTTTAAGTTCACTCAGTTTTCACTGTAAACCCGAGTTAGAGCTACTACCTTCCCATATGTATGTATGAAGTGTAGTTCCCCTCTCAAAAGAATCTGTGTGTTCCCGACAAGCTAGGTGATTGACGGCTTTCACACACATTCAACACTCAGACCTGATCATGTTTGGAGGCGTTCATTCATCTAGCATACAGGGAATGTGAAAGCAATGATCATAGCCTATGCTGGTAGGAAAACAGTAAATGGAGCATTAATTTAGCGCCTTTATTGTTATGGTCAGCAGACATGAGAGAATTTCATTTTCAGCAGTAGATTTCTTTTTTTTTAAATTTCAAAATGCTTAATTCTTTCCTGTAACAGTATATATATAGTGAATGTCTTAAAGTCTATGAGCAACTTCTTTAAAGTAGAATAGTTACTTTGCTTTTGTTCTTTAACCTACGGGAATATCCAGAATTCCAGTGGCTATTCAAAAGGAAGGGACTGTACTTTGCCTATTACATTTTCAAACTTCATTAAGAATAACTGTTGACTAGGGTAACTCGGATAATTCAAGAGCTGCTTGGGTATGTTTTATGTAAGTTATACTTTCAAAAATTATAAATATCATGAATATCAATCATCCTTGAATATGTATTTGGTATAATTTAGTCTTTAATAATGTAGATTTAGATAGCCCTTTTGTTTATGTAACACTTATGAAAGTATGTTTGCTTTATATCTCCATTGTAGATAAGTAATTTAAAAATTGGGTTTTTTTTTATCATTTGCTTCTTAAAATTAGGATATTAATTGCACAATATGTATTTTCCTTCAAGTTCATACTTTTTTCCCTATACTATCTTGACTTGTTTAGATAACCCATATTCTGATTTATTTTAAACACTCAGTATGTGCTTCTGTCTGTTGCTTTATTAGAGAGCAAGAATTCTTTATTATTTTTAATAAAATGTACTTGCAGTAAACTACACTGGGATTCCTTCACTCACAGGGTCAAGCAATGATACCTGTTTTGTTAGATCAAGTTTCTAAGCCTCCCAACTTCCAAAAGTTTACATGGACAAATTTAAAAACGTCATAAGTGATTGACTATCAATGTTTATTATCTTCCTTGATTAAAAGTATAAATATGGGTCAGGCTTAAATTTGGATGTAGAGCTCTTATGAGTTACATGGTTCTTCTCCAAAATTCTTTAATTTGGGCTTTAAACCCTCTAGTAAAAAAATGGTTTAATGGAAGAAGAAAGTCGAGAATAGATTCAATCCAAATTCTATGGAATAAACAAAGCGAAATGTTTGAGTCATTTTTTGAAGCAGAACAAATATGTTTTCTGCACCAAATGATTTTAATAGTATTCATCTGAACATACGGTTGGGACACCATGAGACCACAAGCCAACAAACAAGATCTGAGGCAAAGCAAGAAAAACAACTGAGGGGATTTTCTACTGCAAGATTTCCCCTAACTAGAACTGTAATAGAGAACACATCTGATGCCATATTGGATCTGTTCCTTTAGTTTGAAGCACTGCGCCCTGTTTTCCAGGCTTAATCTTGCTGGCTCTGCACCTTTTGTAAAACAACGTTGCCTTTAGCCTAAAACCTACAGGAAAGCCTATTCTCGGGACTCTGACCTTTAAGGATGTTAGCACTTCTGCACTTATGCAGAGATGGCAAGTTGCAAAATAGAGAATAACCTTTGTTTTGTTGGAGGTTTACAGGGACACCATAGCCTGAACCCCATGGATGGCTGCAAGAACAAAGAATGCCTGCACCAAGAAGTTTGCAGAACCAACCACACCCCCTCCACTTTTTAGTTTAAAAGGAGCCTGAATTCTGACTTGGGCAAGATGATTCCCCAGGACATTAGTCCCCCATCTTCTTGGTCTGCCAGCTTTCTGAATAAAGTTACTATTCCTTGCCCCAAAACCTTGTCTCCTGATTTATTTATCACTGTTGTGCAGTGAGCAGAACAAGTTTGGCCTCGGTAACATAAACAGCTTTGTCATTCCCTCTGATGTGAAATCTCTCTGGGTGTACACGTGCTTGCCTTGTGGTGGTGGTGGTGGTGGTGGTGGTGGGCAAAAATATTTCACTTCTCCTGATTTCAATAGGCTAAAACTTCCTGCTATTTAAGTCAACTCTAGACTTTTACAGAATCACCTGCAGATGTGCTTCTGGAAGCTACAAAAATTCCAACAATGAAAATAATTCTATTGTCTCCAGACAAGATACTTTTCCTCAAAACTGAGCAGCTCTGAGACACACTTCAGGAGTACAGATAGATGCAGTGTGCTTCATTTCCCATGCTGTTCTGACACAATTTTCCACTTATATCAAAGTAAATTAGAATCAGTCTTCAATAGCAGATGCTCTGTCATGATACAACAATGTCAATTCCACTTATTTATTGAGCCAGAGCAGCTTTAGAATAAATGATTTTATACCAAACTCCTGCTTGATGTCCTGTCTTCTCCCTGGTGGCTAATTCGTTCTTCTTTCTTCCTAAAAGTTCTCCTGATATGGGACGTTAGCCTTTACTGTGCACATTCAATTAGGAAGGCACAAATTAAATATGTGAGGGGATGACATACATATTTAATTCTTACTTATACATATATACAAGCACACAGGACCTGTGTCTTGGAAGATGTCACTTCCTAATGTGGGCAAGAGGATGGTCTGTAGTTCAATCAATGATCTAAAAGCAGTTTTCTAGGATATAATAAAGCAATGCTTGAGTTGTAAGACAGAACAACTCCTGGATATGGATCAGTGGCACCAATCAGTGGGTGCACATGTGTGCATACACATGCCCATGCACACGGAGCAGCCTTGGAGACACTCCGTCTGTGCTGATGGAGCAAAGTCATGCTGGGGAGATGAGGAAAAAGCGCCTAATACAATCAAACCAGGACACCTGAGTAATGGGTAATAGGAGTGAATTGAATTTTCTGGTTAGCTGAAGGTCAAACAAAAACCCTTTTAGTTTCAAACGTCATTGCTAAAAATTTTCTTAAAGCACAGGAGCCTGTTTTCCTGCCTTGCTTAGTGTCATATGGCATATTAAACATGACAGATTCATACTTCTCTGACTGTGGAACGGGAAAGGCCTTGCTGTCATATTCTGAACATTTGTCTATGTTTTGCAGCACAGTGGATACTGAAAATGGGGCAATTTGAGTGAATGGGAATGGACATAACCTAGCAGTCATTGACTGTGTGTGATATGCCAACTTTCTCCAAGAAGTAGGGGTAGCAAGCAAATCAGATAAATTGAGGGTTCTTGGGGTGGGGAGTCTGGTGGGCTGAGAGCTGGGTGGTCCCAGGTAGCGTGTTTTACTGTGTAAAATTGTGAGTATGACCCAGAAAGTGACACATTGTCAAATTCTTGTGCCTGTAGCTTGATACCTGGCCAAGTCTGTACAGCCAATTTTATCGATGGTGCATAATGAAGATAACTAACATTCCCTGAGGACCAGGTTGTGTGACTTCCATGCATTGACTCACTGAATTCCCTAAGCACCCTTTGTGGTACATGACAGTCTTAAAATATGCAGTAAGGAATTATTGTTTGCAGATGATAAATGAAGCTCTGAACTGTTGAAGCCTGGCCCAAAATCATGCAGATGGGAAGACGCCTTACTGGGAGCTAAGCTCGGGCCAGACTCCAGAACCTGAAGGGCCCAGCAGGTCCCCTCACCCAGGAACCTGGCCCACTGCCACTGCCAGGCCCTGTTCTGTTTCTATGAGTGCTCATAGGAAAATGCCAGGTACTCAGGATCAATGTGACTTGATTAAGAATTTCAAACTGGGATAGCCTTTTGTTGGGGACTGTAACCTGGGAGTGAAACTGGCAGTGAAGTAAGGGAGGAAACAGCCCTGGTTGTAAGAATATTTCTAGGGAAGAAGGTTCCCTGATGGGCTGGCATGGGAATCGCTGTGGTTGTGAGCCCCCTGTTGCCCTGTGGGGGGTGTGGGCAGGGAAGGAGAGAGACTGTTCAGACATAATCATAGTCAATACAGTTTGTAAACAGCTGAGTTCTGTTTCTGTTCCCTCACAGCTCAGACACATGCAGGACATGAGGATGCTTAGCTAATGACCAACAGTGGGTAGCAAAGGCCAAGAGTGGGGTGGGGAGGAGAGTTGGGACCACCTTTTGGAAGAACCTCTGCCCCAGGGGACCAGGAAGGTAATGAATGATTGGGGATGCACAAAGGGTTTATATGGCCTCATCAGGTAGTTCCTACTTTAAACTGATAGTCTGGAATATATGGCAAAATACGGTGGAATGACTGCTCTTATTCTAGGTTCTACAAACTCTTAAACGGATAGATTTCTATCTCCATTATAAAGCACTGCTGGGTAACCTTTATAGTCATGTGAGGATCAAAAGAGTGAGTACTTAATAATACTATTACCATGCCTCTACTGAATTAACACTTCAGCAACAGTATAATGGCCACGCTTCTTAACAACTGTCTCTGTAAGAGCTCTTGTAAGTCACAAATAATAATTATAAAGAAAATATATTAAAAATAATAATTACAGTTACAACAACTATGTTGTTTATAACAATGATAGTGTTAGCATCTCCCTCTCATATCAAACAATACCCAACACTGGATTCCTTAGGAAGCAACGCCAAAGCATTTTTGGACTTTTCAAGGTCTTCACCCCATGAAGCCTTTTCACTCACATTGGTCCACCACAGCCAGAATTGCTGTTCCTTGCATGGTGGGCTGCCACGCTGCGATGTCCTGGGCTTTTTCTGGCACCATGCGTCTATACTGGGTAGTCAAGTTTCCATGTACCCACTCTGATTTCCAATATATTGTTCTCCAGAGCCAACAGAGGGGCCACTGGAAAGAGGCCACAAATAAGGTGGTGAACCCAAACTGAATATCTGTTGAAGGAATGGACACACAACATGGAGTGGTGGATGGATGGAAGGACAACATCAATTCCTTTACTCCTGTAAAGAGAGAGGGGCAAATGGTGAATAAATCCCAAAGAGAAAAGACATTCATGGTAATAATAATGTTCAACAGTGAAAGAATCCAAACAAAAGGCAAATATAAAATCTCTGGGAAGAAGACTAATTACAACCTGTTTCTTTCACTTATATACCCTTAGTAGGAATAACATACTTAAGAATCTTTAACCAACCATAGTTATTTGCTGGTAATAAACTTAGGGAATCTTGAAGCATATTATTCACTCTCAGTGTTGAAATAATACAATCTTGGAAGATGATTTGTAATTGAGTATTAAAAAAAGAATATTGTGGATGTACCTAACAATTTAAATAGAAGTAAGAAATGTACCTTTGGGAAAGCTATGCATAGAGAATGCTGGAGGAAATACACTGAAAATAGGCAAGTGAGCAAGCTCCCTTGAGTCTGGGAAGGTGAGTGCAGCACATTCAGACAGTCTATGAAGTTATTACAAGTCACAGAAAGGTATGCAATTAAAGTGTCTTCATAAGCAAAATATCCTTCTTCAGGAATTTTTCTCTTGATATTTCTATGGTCTGTGTGGCCACAGGAAGTCAAAGTTATGGTGGTGGCTTAGAAGTTCTTTTCTCTCTGTCTGTAATTTACAGGGCATTGCTACAGATGGGGCAGCAGAGATCTGTGTTAAGCTGTTCCGTGGGGTGGGGGAGCGGTTAGAAATGATAAGGCCAGAGATCTAAAAGACTTTTAGACCCTCCCCTCCTAACTGGCAGACCCTTAAAGTAAACTAGCACAGGTATGTAACTAAGACAGTGGATGAGAGGCAAATTTATAGTCCCTTTAGGGTTACTGCTCAGCCAAGGGACAGGGACCACTCTGGCTAGGAATGGCAAGACCGTGGATGGGGTGGATGGGTAGGAGGAACTGACATTTGCTTCTGACCTGAGAGGCAGGGGTGTGTTGCAGAAAAGCAGACAGTGCTGGAAAGATGAAGCATGTCCACAGCCCAAAAGGAGCTGTCATATTCAGGGACGTTAGAGAGCAAGAACCAGAGTTAGTGACACCACAGAGTCAGCAGCGTGGCAGCAGTGATGTCAGTATCTGTGTCCATAACCCATGTAACCCTACATGAACTCGTCTGCCTACAGGGGGCAGGTAAGTAGCAGTAATGTGTGGAGTGGGTGCAGCCACTGGCAAATTGGCAAGTGGACGTCTTCATGAAACACGCTGCTCACAGTCACCATATTGGAAGGAGGGCCCCACACTGTCAGATCTCCTTCTTATTCAAGAGAAGGCAGAAATTAAGACTTTATTAGCAACCAACCCAGTTCAAAACCCAGAAAAGGTATCATTTATAATGACAACAAAGGCACAGACTATTCAGAAATAAATTAATGAAAAATGTTAAGATGATTCTGATAAATGACTTAAAAAAAGAAAAAAATGATGATTGAATGAACAGTAGAATGCACCATACTCTTCGCTGGGCAGACTCAAGTTTGGGGGACATAGAACATTTTTTCTCCAAAATAAATTTACAATCTGAATGCAAATTTAGTTAATAATCCCAAATGGATTTAAGAAAAAATTCTGAAAGGTGATCCTAAAATTCTTCCAGAAATATACACAAATATACAAATAAAATAATGAGGAGGGATGTTTGAACTTGTAGTATTAGGGACATTCTGGGAAAGGTTAAAATAGGACCAAATCTAGGAGGTATTAATCTATGGTCATGGAATCAGTATAGAAATAGTGCACTGAGAGTATGAGTGAAATAGAAAACATTTCAAGAATAGACGTGGATATTTATGAGATTTTAGTAATATTATAAAACTGACACTTTAAATCAGTGGATTCAAGTACTGAAGTAATTAGCTAAATCATTGAAAGACCTGGTACAGTGTCCTCACTTTTGACATTAAAATAAATACCAGATAATTTTTTAATTAAAAAATAAAACACCAGAAATAATCCAACATGAATTAATCTGTTCAGATATTCAAGCGAGAAGAACTTTCTAAAAAGCTTTTGGAACAAAGACCAACAACAGCAAAGGCCTAGCAACTCAGCAAGGCCAGAAACGCCCACTGTAAAACAAAACTAACCCTCGCCCAACCCTCTCTCACGGCTCCGTATTGCTCTCTGATACTTTCTACACTTTCTTCTTCCATTTAAAGTCCAGTTTCTTGGAGAAGTACCTGCGCTGATGACTCCTCCAGGGCTCAGAGCCCTGCATCCCCCACGGCCCTCACTGCGGCACTGAGACAGGATTTGCACTGCTGGTGGCTGCGTGTTTCAAACCAGTGGGCATTTTCAGCTCCTGTTTATTTGGTTACCAGGTAGCTTTTGCCGTGGACAAATATTTTCCTCTCAGTGGACTGTTTTCCCCCCTTAATTTTTGTTTTACTTAAATAAATTTAAAAAGCCCAGGCAGAAAAGTGTGTGTGCACATATGCACACACACAGATACACACAGATCTGTTTTTTAAAGGCTACCGAAGTATAGTCCTCCTCCTCCTTTTCCCCAGTCTTGGCAATTAAAGGTGGGCTTTAGCTCTTGCTTTTTTGCCCCACACACCCACCTTTCTCACTATGCTCCTTTTAGTCAGTGTTCAAATCCCTCTTAAGCCAGGTTACAGCCTTCTCTGTGTTGCCTCAACTAGTTTTCTCCCAACTGCTCTGCTATTCTTCTTTCTCTTGGTGGATTTCTCTTCTCCCATTTGCCATGCACATGGCCCTTTTCCCCAGGGCCTCGTCTTCAATCCTCCACTTGGCAGGACTGAATCGCCCCCACAGCCTCACCCACAGCTCCTCTGAGCTCCTGACTGGTGAATCCAACTTAACAACAGACATCACCCCTCAGATGTCCCATGGACACTTCGCACTCAAAATGCCACACACAGAACCATCTCCTCGAAACCAGCTCCTCCCGTTACACTCCCCCTGCAGATCCGCTCTCCAGATGGGTCACTGGAAAGTCACCTCAGCAGCTCTGCAGCCCACCGCCCTGGCCCTGCAGTCACCTCTGCAGCAGTTACCACTTCGGCCGCCCATGTCTCTATCCCTCTGCCCAGGGCCTCTCTGCAGGCATGTGCCACTTGTTGTCTGGGTTACCTGGGGTGGTCCCCAAAATATCCTTTCCCCCCAAAATATGGGCCTCCCCCCCAAAATAGTATCTTCCATTCTGCTTCCAGAATAACCAGGTCTTCTTCAACATAAACATTATGCAATTCTCTTGCTTACAAATATTCCAATATACCCCTGTTTCTTAAAGGATACCTTCAAGTCTAAGCACACAAGACCCATCCTGACAGAGGCCTTGTGCACCTGATATTCCCACCCATGGATACTTTGTTCTGGCCCTACTTGTTGTTCTCCAGTCTGGCCAAGCTGCTTCATGCCGTGTACTCTTATATGTCTCTACCTCTCTGCATGAAGTGCCCACTCCCTCTACCACACATTAGAGAGCTAACTTCCTTTCACCTTTCAAAATTCAGTTCAAATATTTCCAGCTCTAGGAAGTCCAATTTGTGTTCACCTGCTTAGCAATCCATCAACTACTCGCCATGCCTCACCTGGCCTGGGGAGTGCGGACACCAAGTCTTACCTGTCTTGGTCTCCCCAGCACTTGATACAGTGTTTGGCATAGCAGGTGCTCAATGTTTGTTGGATAGAAAAACGAATGAATCAGTAAAGAGATGAGAGGTCTACAATCCCTCCCAGTTACTCAGCTGCCATTTTGGAAAGTTCATTCTGCGGAGTTAAGGAAATGTCAGTGCAGGTGGTGGGCAGACAGAACAGAGGTGAGGGCATGGGGGAGACAGGCCTGGTCATGGAGAGCACAGGAGAGGCGTGGGTGGGATAGCACTGGAGAGAGAGTGAATGGAGGGGGTGGGTGCAAGGAGATGTTGAAGAACAACTGATATTAACTGCAGTAAATTAAATGGAGAACATAATATATGAAGGGAAGATCAAGTTAACACAGCAAGGGTGGAAAAGGCAGTACCAGAGACAAAGAGCTCTCCCTACATCACTCACTGCATTTCACTTATGGCACCCGCCCTCTGGGAAGGCATTGCCAAATTCTTGAGAGACTGGTGTTTGTGCTGTGGGTGCTCTAAGTACAAAATGACATCTTATGGCTTCCAGATTTTAAGACTGATAGATTATTTCTCTTATGTCCCATGTCTGAGTTCTCAGACAGCAGGATCATTCGCTGGTGGGGGGAGAGCTATTGTGGCTAACAAATCAGGGTTACTCTAATAATCTCAAAGGACAGTGGGGAATTCACTAAAACAAATAAAAGAGAAATTTCACTCAGAAAAAAAAAAAAACATATGCCATATAGAACCTTGTGGGGGCCTTGGGGGCAATGTTACCGCCAACTCATCTAACAGTTGTATGTGAGTGTGTTGAAACTCCAAGCTCAAGTCACTTAAACACATATGAGGACGAGTGTCCAGGCTGTGGTGCTCCGGACATGGACGGGAAGATGAAAAGCCTGACTACTGCCTCCGACAGGATCAGTCCAGCCGGGGAGCACAATGGACGTGGACACGATCACGCACCATCAAGACAAGAATCAAGTGCAATTCATGCCTAGAGAGGAGAGCAGAAAATCTCTAAAAAGTGGAGGGGTTCCTGCCAAGGCTTGGCAAGAGTCCTTCCAGGCAGAAAAGCAGAGAAAGGTACTTCAGGCGAAGGAGACTAGGGTTGGCGGCTGGGTGCGAGGCCTAACGAAGCACGGGTGGAGGGCTCCAGGGTCATCTGTCAGAAGCCGTTCCCCTTCAGCAGCTAAGAGGCATAACTAAAAAGGCAGGTGGGGTGTCATTAATGATCATGGGGAAAACAGGGTGGAGGAAACTGAAGTCAGGAGATCACCACCAAAGGCACTTTATTTTAGAGGAACAAAAATAATTCAAAAAGCACTTGGAAATTCTATGTCCCATGAACGAAAATAACACAAAATTAGTTTCACTCCAGCGTTGAATACAGAATAACAGACTGCCTACTCTCAGAAATGGATTGAATTTTTCTAATTCGTTAGGGATTATTTAGATAATAGGAAAATGAATAAATCTGAAAAATCTCTCTAGAATAGCTGTTACTCCATCGTGTTTTGCAGGGTAGGGGGAGGCTGAATTATTTAATTGGTATTTTAATGAGACTATAAAGTTCTAAAAGTCCTATCAATTTCTCCCAAAAGTGTACAACTTTTCTTTTCAATGACCTTTATTTGACTTAACTGGAACAATAACTTTTTTCCAAGGCTTTTTTCGTGTGTGTTAAAATACCAAATGATATGCTGCCCTCAGAATGTTGTTGTTATTATTAATGCCGATAATAGCCCCAGTAAGACATATTTACAATTATGACTCATTTTGGAATAACAGGTCATTGGCTTATAGTTCTTTTGAAAATAAGCAGAATAAACGAACATAACTTCTACACCAGGGACTGCAGCTGCACCCTTAATGGAACCTGGTCACGAAACACAACAAAAGCAAAGATGAAACTCAAATCAGACACCAGGCCACAAAGCATAGCTGACTGAAGATGCCACAAGATGACCTTTCACTCACAGAGGGAACCAGATGTGTTTTCATGTGTAATGTATATTTTTAAAAGCAATTATTTTGTATGTAGTATGTAATTTAGGGAAAAAAAAACTCCCTCTATCTGTAGACTTATAAACAGGAAGCACAAAGGGGTGCCTTTGCAGACATGAACCCGCATGCATAAATGCAAAGTCTATTGACCAAAATCCTTTCCTGTCTCCTAAGCTTAAAAAAAAAAAAAAAAAAAAAAAGAACTAATTCAAGGCAGTGGTGAGCTGAAAGGGCTCAGATACAAAACGTGCACATCATCAGCCTTCTAGTAGATAAAAGTGCACCATGCATAATAGAAAAGATGACGTTTCCTATGGAAGTCTATTTTGAGATGCAACCATTTAAAGGCAACCGAGAGCTCAAAACCAAGTTCACCCAAAGAGAAACAGAGCCCAAGCAAATGTACAGAAATGGACAAAGACATTGGAGAAGAAGGGGATCTGTGCTCAACCGCTACTCCAGATCAGCAAATTCATCCTGAATTCAAGCCAGTGGTGTGCCATGAGGTCACTCAAGGAACCAGGCAGAAACCATCGGCCAGAAGAAATAAGAACAATGTCAAAGGTAGGTGTGAGATGTGGAAGGGGTGACCCTGTGAACCTTGCTGCCATGAGGAAGGATGCTCTTGCGGGCTTTCTGCACAGTCTGGCTGGCTCACATGTCTCTGTTTAGAAGGATATCAGCCAACAGCTGTGCCACACGGGCTACAGCCCGAGCTGAGTCACATCTGGTAACGGTTCTGAGTTCATCCTTAGACGATATGACCAGAAGGATCTGAGAATCAATGGTTGAGACGTACCTGAATGAGTATTCCATTTCATTCCTTGGCAGTAAATCTTCAGCTTTGTACAACATAAATATTGACAAAGATACACACAGGCACCCTATTTGAAAGCCTGACTGCATAATTGCATCTAATGGAGAAAAGCGGGCTCCGTTTCTGTATGCTAGGTTATTGTTTGACTCAGTAACCGACGCTTCTGAGACCCAAAAGATACTCTAGTATAAGTGACAGCACCGAAATCTCCACTGACGACATACTCACTTCAAGGTATTCATAAAATAACCCCAGTTTGCCCATGGGATACAGATGGTTGTCCCGTTCCCATCGTGGGGTGGTCTGTTCTGCCCTCGAAACTGTGGCACCATTAGATTCATGACCCAGCTGCAAAACAGATCAAATTATAAGGCAGGATATTATCAGACCAAGGTCATAAAAGTATTACTGACATTTCAAGCTGAACACATCATCTTCCCAAGAATTTAATTTCTTGTTTTCAGGATAAATTTCTTTTTATTGCTGCCTCCCTACCCCCAAATATTGTGAAAACTAGTCCTGACTACGTACTTTGGGTTTACCAAAATTGTAACGACTACTACTTTATCTCCTACCTCCTTTTCAGGTGGGCATATTAGCTCTTAGAAGATACCTTCCCTCATTTGTCTTTTTTTCCCCCCATTTCTCTGCTATTATCCACCATGGCCTTTCCAGTCTGAAAATCGTCAGAGAAAATAAGTAAAAGAAAGAAATACAGGGTCTGTGAGCTGGTGATAAGTGCTGCGGAGGAAAATAAAGGAGGGCGAGGAATGTGTGGTAGGGAGGAGTGGGGATGGGGCAGTGACCTTTGAGTAAGGCAAAGACGGAGGCAAAGGGGTGGGCAGAGGGAATGGTGTTCACAGGCCTGGAGGTCCCTCACACTGGACAGACAGCATGGAGACTGGTGTGGGCCAGAGTGAATAGGAAATAAGTGGTGGTTTTGGGGGTGGGGCCTAAGAGGCTGCAGAGAGGATGTGGGCATTTTTCCCCCTGAAGGAATTGCGGAGCCATGGAGGGTCACCAAGCAGAAAAGCGGTACTCTAACGTTGGATCAACCAGGTCCAAGACCCTAATTTAAGCTGAACAAATCAATGGCCAAAGAAGTGACATGCCGCCTCAAAGTCAGTGCAGAGCTTGAAAGAAACACAGCCTCGACTCGCAGCCCAGTTCTCTGCCCCCTCCTGGGTGCTGTCCCACAGAGCTGCCTCTAAGGTTATCTTTTTTCCTCACTCAGAGGCTTGTGGGCCAACTGAATGCTTCCCCCTTTTTCAAATGGCAATTTGCCCTGAAATGAAATCGGAGTTGGCAGTGAAACAAGGCATGGACCTGTAGTCTACAGAGCTGTTGTCCCTGAAAGCAACAGCTGGCGCGTGGTTTACTCGTGGAGTTCAGCAGAAGAGACAGAGCAACAACAGACAACTTATCGTCTGGCTGAGCTTCGGCTGACTGCACTGCACGTTTGGATAGATTTCAAATTTGGACAGTGAGGCAGCTTCACACGAAAGGCAGGTATATACATCACACATGCCCACACGTCTGTATGCACACACACGTGGACACACACAGAGTATATGATGTGACTTGTAAAGAGTTGCCCCTGCTAGGTTTCCCACTGCCTCTGATCTCAGCGTTAATCTTTCACTGGCCATGTTCTCAGGTTTGCTACGAGATTTCTTTGCAATGGAACATGCCCTTCACTTCACAAACTTTCCCCACTTCTTTCGATGACATTAGGGGAAGAGCAGGGAGCTCTGGGAAGTGGTGGGGATATGGACTCGAGATACCCCTGATTCTGAATCCACACTTCATGGCTTATTTTGTTATTGAACTTTATTTACATTCAAAATGCAATTGTTGCAGATCTCAGAAGGTGATTTACACTCACTGCTATGGCAGAGGGTTGCGGTTAGTAGACCCACCACTGGATCCTCTTATTCAACACGTTCTTCCAATCATTCAGATATTACTGTATCACAAATGCCCATTTCTATATTTTGATACCTGCTTTTCAGTATAATTATCTTTCTTCTTTATTCTCTAAATCTTATGATTTTAAAACATTTTTCTGAGAAGTGGTCCACAGGCTCTTTACTTATGATAAGTTGATAAAGAGATCCTGGAGATCAAAACCACATTTAAATCCTGAGATAAACTCAACTCTGTCATATACATGGCTAGGTTTAGTCTGCAAATACTTTGTTTAGTAATTTTTGCATCAAACAACAAGGTCCTACTGTATAGCACAGGGAACTACATTCAATAACTTCTAATAGCCTATAGTGAAAAAGAATATGACAAGGAATATATATATATGTATGTATAACTGAATCACTATGCTGTACACCAGGAATTAACACAATATTGTAAACCAACTATACTTTCAACAAAAAAAGTTGAAATAAAATTGGGAGATGAAACTTCCACTGCCCAGGCTGCTGTCAGGATGAAACGATTCAAAGCAGGCCAGGTATTAGCAACCCCCCTAACACATCAAAACCCCATGTGGGATCTTCCTTTTGAGCAGCACAGGCTAGCCGGCTGTGGTCACCTGTAAATAGGGTTGAAGTCACTTAGACCCTTGTCTTGGGAACACCGTGGCCGCAGGGGTGGGGGTCACTGCAGCGCCTACGAAAATGACGGGGACAGTCTGCTGCTGAAGCCGCTCCACAGGCTGCAGCCCAGAGTGCTGCAGCCAAGTCTGAGGTTTGGCTGGGAGCACGCAGCTCCACAGCCACTCGGAGCCCTGTGGTGTGGGTGGCACTGGGACCGCGCTCGTCCATCACCCTTCCGGGCAGCCAGACTCGGGAGTCTCCTGGGGGAATTTTTCTCTGCCTCATACTTCCTGTCTCAGCCTCTTGTGGAATTCGGTCCATGCCCCAGGGAAGCAAGGCTTTTACCCTCTGGGACCCAAATCCATCACGGTTTGGATCCAGGATGAAACTTCCATGTTAACTCACCTGGCGCTCCCTTCTTGTGCTGAACTGCCCTCCCCGTCGATGGCATTAGGTCGTATTAGAAGTCCCGACTTGCTTGTCCTTAGCTAAGACTCTGAGCCTCTTGCTCAGTCTTCCTGACTGGAACCACTCATCTGTGGCAGGAAAGCTTGGGCTGTCGTCTACCCATCACTGTCCTCGGTCTTTTGCGTTTTCTGTTGGGTTATGGTTCTCATGCAGGGATATCAATTTGCACATGAGAAACACCTGTAGACATTTTAAAAAATACAGACACTGGATCCTCCCCCCTCTCCAGCCAAGGCTGGAAGCTTTCTCCCTCTAGCAGGGGTTACACAATCATTTGCTTGGGAATTGACCACACATATTGGCATAATCATAGTAAATTGCCCTTTACTCAGTGCTTGCCACGTGGCATTTTCTACTTCATGTTGTCTTTGTACCTTCATTATCACATTTAATCCCTGCATTATAGATTATCACCATTTCCGTTGAGGACATTCCCACTTGCTAATCTTCAATACAAGTATCTTTGATTCTCTGAATCTATTTCACTCCTGAGTTTCCTGTTCCTGAATTTAAAGAGTGAATTATGGACACATGTATTTAAGATTCTCTTATTACATGTATCTGACTCATCCTTTAACCAAATCATTTCTGGAGAAGAGAGATTTTCTCTTTTAAACATTTGCTTTTTCTTATTATATAGTAGTGCATACACAAGGTGGAAAATGAAGAAAACATATAAAGTAAGAAAATTACAGCCATACATTCTCTAAACACCAAAGGACATTGCTATGTCATTTTGGGCATTTAACTATTTTTCTTAATATTTTATCATAAAATTTCCCTAGGGCAAGTTGCTGAACCCTGGAATTGTACTAGCCTTTTGTCAAGTACAGAATAACAGTCCCAGAAATGACCCCAATATCAAAATAGTATGTGAGGCTGGGAAGGCCGCAGGGCTCTCAGCTTATTCTCTGAGTCCTAAAAAGAATGCTGTTAATTCACTGATGTTACGCATTCGATGCCTGTGAGTCACTCACTCACTCAGCTGGCTCGGACTGAGACCTACTTTATACCAGGTTCCGATCCAAGTGCTGGGGAGACCCCAGAGGGAGCCTGGATCACGGCATCACTGTCCTTCTTCATTTGCTCCCAGAATCCTACTCAAGAACCCCACATGGAATTGGGGGGGGTGGAGGCAGGTGAGTTATGGTGAAATTCGTTTCATTATGTTCCTTTAGACATATTTAAATAGCATGAAAATAGTCACTAACTTTGATAAGTTTTCTTTACCCTTCCTATGTATTTTTGAGGGTGGGTATAGTTTTGGTGCAGCACGAGTAATTGATAGATCTTTGGTATGTTAGGATTTTATATGAGAAATTAAGAAGGAAACTGGCACCTTATACAAAGAGAAGAGGCAGTGAGGAAAACACAAGCCACCCTCGAACTTGGCTACCATTCAGCATTCCTGGTTTTCAAACAAGGGAGACATAATTCAAAACATATTCCCTAAATATTTTAGCCCATAGTAGAAATACATGGAGGCAAAGTTCAGCTCACTGGAACCTACGAAAATGTGCTTACTTAAGCGAAGGTATAAACAGACCACAGATACTATAATGCATCCTTTACTTTAAACTAGTTCCCGTGAGCAAGTTTCATTTCACATGAATTGCTCAGTACCAATTTAGGAAATATATCCTTCTCCTTGATTGGTGAAAATAGCTCACTGATAACCAGATTCAACAAAATGTAGTGTTAAATAATTAACCTATTTCCTTCAGGAAACGCTTTTGAGTAATCTGTGCTAAGTATTTCCTCTATCTGATCTATTTCTTTTCACAGAGAAAAATAGTATTATTTGCACATGAGCTACTTTTTACTCCCCTGGAAAAATCTGACTGTGAGCTCAGGGTCAGTAGGGAAAAAAAAGAAGATTCATTTCACAGCGAAGATCAGAATCTTTATTTTTGAGGGGCGTGGTGAGCTGGGGGACAAGGGAAATGCCTTTGTTTAGAGACAGACCCCAGTAATCCATACTGAAGCTGAAGGATGAAGCTCTTGTGAAGAAATGTGGAAGGACACACTGACACCCAAAGGTGTTCAGTCGGCAAAAACAGAAAGAAAGAAAGAAAAAATAATTTAACTGCCCTATAAAGAGAATGGACAGAAACTTGGTAATAAGGGAGAGAGAAGGAAGGTTAGAGAAGGGAGGAGAAACAATGAAAGGGAACTTGGATGCGGTGGGCAGAATAGCAGGTTTCTGGAGCCTACAATGAAGGATGATAAGAAAAAAAAGTAAATTTTAAAAAAAGTAACAAAGTTTAAAATAGTTTAAAAATTAAAAAACGAAGTTAAAAAAATAAATTTTTTTATAGTGGCATGGACGATTTTAAAATGATGGAGGTTTTTTATTTCAAAATTCAAGTTGTTTGAGTTTCTCCTCCATGCTCCAAACAACAGTAAGGCCTGCTTGTGTAAGTGGTTTTGGGGGACACCACAGAGAGGGGTGAGCTCTGCAGTTAGGTTGGCCAGGAGCAGAATGCTGGTGTGGAAGGCAAGACAGAAGAGAGATCAACAGTTTCATGAGAACGGAAACTCAAAGCCAGAAATTATCTTAAAAAGGTTAGTGTGGTAGGCAGAAAAATGATCCCCCCCAAGATGTCTATGTCCTAATCCCCAGAACATATAAGACGTCAGTTTCCCTGGCAAAGGGGGCCTATGGCTGCAGATGCGGTTAAGGTTGCTAGCCAGCCGACTCTAAGACAAACGTGCTGGATTATAGAGGTGGGCCCAGTATAATCACCAGGGTCGTTAAAGGAGGAAGAGGGAGGCAGAAGAGGGGAGACAGGAGAGGAGATGTGACCACAGGATCAGAGTCAGAGGCACACAACCATGCTGACCTTGAGAGAGAGAAAAGAGGTCACAGGCCAAGAGACGCAGGTGGCCTCTGGAAGCCAGAAAAGTCAAAGATACAGGTTCCCCTGAGGCCTTCAGAAACAGCCCTGCCAATACTTTGACTTCAGCAGGCTTCTGCGTTCAAGAACCCTACAAGGTTAAATTTGTGTTGTTTAGTGGAGACTTTTTCTTTTTTCTTCCTACTACCATGACGTTTGGGGATACTTGTTACAACAGCAACAGAAAGTGAATACAGTAAGCTCCTTGAAATGTTCAGAAATTGCAGATAATACTGGACTGTCCACTTTGATATGGGATTGGGCTTATGTGAAAATCAAAAGGACAGTGTGACCTTTGCTAACATCTGCTTTTCTCATTTTTAGGAAGAGAACATTAAGCCAAAACCTCTTTAGTTATTATTTTAGACAAGTGTCTCTTAAAACATTATGTAACCCTGTGCCTTAGGACCCCAAGAGAGTCTCTGTTCTTAGAAGAACATGGATTCAGAGAGATAGGGTCTTACATCTGAGTCCCACAGAGGTCTCTTATTGGCAATGAGAGATTGGGCAAATCATTTACCCTCTTTAAGCCACAGGAGTTGCAAAAGGAAGATAAGAATAAGGATTGTTTGGGTGATTAAATTGTACACACACACGCACATACACATATATGTACAACATTTAATACAGTGACTAGCACATACTAGGCACTCAACAAATTCCTGTTATGGATTTTTAAATGCATGTATAAAAGGAGGAGAAAGTTGTGGGAAGTTGTGGGAAAACTTAGTTCACGGCCCCAAAAAGGGCCATCTCTCAAAGGGCTCTGATCAGTCAGTCCCCAGTGATGGGCTAATAAGCAGAAGCTATAGCACTTGGGGATTTAAGTTAAACATAAAAAGGAAGGTATTTAAGCATAAATATTAAACAGCAGGTACGTTTACACTGTTGGCTGGATCATCTTATCTGGAGAGCTTTAATAAGCAGAAAGTCTCCCCTGTTTTAGAGATGGGCACACAGGAAAATGACGTGGATGGGTGGGCCGTTCTCACCCCAAGATCACATGACTTAGTACTCACGGAAGTAACACCTCTTGTATGTTATTCCAGATTGACTGTCCTCCCATGGTTATTGTCAGCTGTGTCATCAGTTCAAGGAGACAGCCACCTGGGTCACACTGGAATATTAGAAAGAAAATCTCATTTAAATTTTAGATAGCTCTAACATGAAATAAAGTCATTATTTTATGCCTAAAAGAATCTAAGGAACAGAGAGTAAAGACACTCTTCATTGGGCAACTAAGAGAAAACATGAAACAGGTTAGACTGTCAGAACACAAAGCTGTATTCACACCTCCTCATTTCTGCATTTTCACAGCCAATACACCAGATCTCCCAGATAAGTCACAAATCTGCCCTTAAAGAATGTGATGTAGAAACACGAGGAGTAGTAGTTGACAAACTGGAACAAGAACACCTTCATGGCTAGGTTGTTCTCATAGTCAGTCTGGTCCTTGGGAGTTCTGCAGCTAGAATAAAGAAAAGTTAAGTCTGTAAAACTGTGAACGGCTTTGAGACCTTAATCAAAGCCACGGACACATGAGTTAACATGATAAATATGTATATATATTGTGTATATAATTGTGTATGTATAATATGTATATAATTGTGTATATATATATACACAATTCACACTGTTTTCATTTAAGCTGTTTTGAATTCCTTAACATAACTACTATGTTAATTCCAAGTGTACACACTGTTGTAAGAGTTTCTCCCACTATGAACGCAATATCCCACAAGGCAAAAAAAAAAAAAAAAAGTCTGCCGTTCCTTAAAATTTATAAGCACAACAGTATCCAATGGGCAAGAACTGTCCTCTGTCAGGTGTAAGCTGACAGAAAGGTACTTTTAAACATCCTGCTAAATGATATTCTCTTGTCTCCCTGAACGGCAGTAAGGTAGGACTATTGAAGAAAACAAACAAAACACGGGGCAACTTGCTAGAAGCATCTGGGGAACATAAAACGGGTCATCCTCCTAGTTCAGAATTTGAATTGGTCTTAGTGTTTTCAGAAGATGACCACTGAGCAGACCACTGGGAGAACGACCCAGCCACATGCAGCGTGTGGGAAGCACTTAACTTGGGCTGCTAAGCCACTGGCTGTGATACAAGCCAGAGAGAAGAAACATTTATTATAGAAGCCATAGCTGATGAGAATGGAGCTACACTAACAGGAACAGCATGGGGGGAAGACATATAACACTGTGATTACTTGTCCTCTCCGTAACACACAAGCAAATCTGCCACTGGAACCACGACCCTCTTCCACTTATTTGCAATACAGAGACTATTTACTTTCAACAATAGGGTGTGTGATCTAATGTAATTGAAATTATTATTAAGCACTGACCTGTTTACACAGAGCTTGGACATTCTAATGCTTCCTTTGTCCCTTTTACTAATGCAAAGCTGAAGCTAATTCTCTTCTCACATAGGCTAGAGAAAATACGTTTACACTTGAAGTTTTCTAAAGACTGTGAAGTACTGGAATTGAAGTGCCTAATGCCTAAATGATACAGTCTCTGTTTTGACCTGGTTCTAAAACTGGTGTAGAAATGACCTCAGCTGCAGGAGGAGCTTACCAGAGTCAGTCATCATGATTGCCACTTTCTCATATATGGCGTTCAGGGTCATGATGATGATAAAACTGATGAGGGAAGCAGTGATGGGCATGGCCCACCTGCACAGTCAGGTACTTCTGGATTGGGTCTCTTCCATTCAGGTTCTTGGGAAGTTTTGCAGAAAATACAATGAACACTGAAAGTCCGTAGACAATGACCCCAATAACTGAAGCAATGGTCAACAGGACCTGACAACCCAAATACCCAGCAGCATGAGACTCACTAATGATCGTATTTTTACACAGAAAACTTGCCCCCAACCCACGCTTAAACAGACAACATGCATGTGCTGTAAACCTCACATAAACATGAGAAGTGATGTAAATCGCACATAAATGCCACAAGAGATGTGAATATCAGGCATGTTAAACTTTAGGGGAGGAGGAATGAAGGATGTCAAAAAGAATGAGTGCATCCACTAATGTAACATGCTGACAGCAGGAGCAGCTGTGTGCAGGGCATAGGGAATATATGGGAACTCCACTTTCTGTGAATTTTTCTGTAAACCTAAAATTGCACTAAAGAAGGAAGCCTGTTAAGTGTATCTTTAAATGGGTGAACATGGAGTAACTGGTGGCATGTTCTTTTGGAGACAAGTCTGTGGTAGCAGAACCAATGAAAATATCCCTTCTCCATCTATAGAACTACTTAGGTTATGAACTAGTTGTAACCCATGAAGGGGATATGCTTCCTTTAAAGGGAGAACCTATCACTGATTCAGGGGTCAGCAGGTGCTAGCTGTCGTCTTCATTCTGAATAGGACCAGTGAAGCTGTGGACGTGCCATGAGGGAAATACTGGAAGTGACAGCAGGTCTCTGCTGATGAAAGCTTCACATGCTTTTCATACTCCTTGAGATCTTAAAATGGCTGGTTATCATACTCCCTGCATTTGCACAAGATGCATGTCCCTGATCCATTGGAGTTCTGACTGTGTGGACCCAAGGGCAACGGGGGTGTCTGAAGCAAAATTTGCACATGCCTGTTACAGTTTCAGTTCCTCACTAGGCAGGGTTTTTTTCTGGCCACTGAAGAATGCACATTAAAGATCCCAGTTTTAAACTGTTTTCCTTCCATCTACCTTCTTGGTCATAGTCCAGAAGCATGTGCTCAGTGTCCCTGGCTGCTCCTAATGGCTGCCCCAGAGAGAAAGCTACAAAGAATGTGAATTTCAAGACTAAGTGAACCACATCATGTTATTTACAGTAATAGCGGGAGGCTGGCTTGCACCTGCAGGGGTGAGAGAGCAGAGGGAGTGTTTACAAGACCCTCCTGGAGCCGCACTCCTGCATCTGGATCCCAGCTCCGATGCTAGCTGTAGGGCCTTGTGCAAATTTCTTAACCTCTAGGGGCTTCAATCTCCTCACCCATAAAATGGGGGGATAATAATAGCAATTTATAGGATTATGGTGATGAGTCAGTGATTTACTAATTGTGAAAACAATTAGAACATTAACCGCAGGCATGTGAAAAACTCTAAGTATTAGCTATGAGTATGGTGACCAATGTCTTAAAAACGTGTTTTTCTTAGTTTTAAGCCATCAGTTTGTAGAGAAAGCATTTTATTTCCTCCTCTACTCTCTTTCATCATCCTTTTCTTCACAGTTAAGGCTTCATGCTTGTGAAAGGAATAACTTTTTGGTGTGTGTGTGATTAAATGTGAAAATTAGTTAAGGCAGAGAAAAATGTATTATAGAAGGTATATTAAGCCTTCTTCTCTTGTACAGCACATATAGGCCATTTAAGTAGTATGCATTTTTAAAAAGACTGCATAATAATTTTTTAATTATGTATTAAGTAATCATAATAGTTAAGATTCTTTAAATGCTTACTGTTGCTTCAACACACATCTATTTTTCTAAATCCTCACAATCACCCTGTGGGGAAGGTAATATTATATCTCTTTTACAGATGAGGAAATAGAGCCACGTGGAGATGATGCAATTTGCCCCAAATGAAGCAACCATTAAGTGAAAGAACTGAAATACTCAAAGAGCCCAAAGACACACTAACTGTATAGCACTGTCTCCTACATGGTCTGTGAAATCAATTCTAATTCATTTCAGAACTTTTACAAACTGGACACATTTCCATTTTTCTTCCAAGCACTTAATGGGTTCAATATTTCTTAAGAAGCAGGAAAGCTTTCCATTCTCCTTCCTCAAGTTTCTTCTTACTTATCATTTTTTCTGATCATAACTTTAATACTTGCTCATTAAAGAAAATTTGAAAGTACTCAGTAGTGGACAGAACTGCTGTCCTGGATCTGTCCCCAGTCTTAGAAGAGGACCCAGATTTTGCTTTAGGATAAGTAACCTCCCTTCTGTTTTTAGTCCTGTGATTTAAGCTCGATTGACCCACTCTTTCTGAAGCACCAGAAGTAGATCTCAGTTGGTTTAAGACAAATAATACCTCTCATTCTATTGGCCTCGCACATGATTGAGAATTAGCAAATATCCCAGTAAGAGCCACTATTATGTGAGGAGATACGTACTGGTGCCCATGTGAATGATAAGCTTCCTCTATCAAGAGAGGAAGCTGCCAAAAGAGACCTCTCTTGGTTTGGATGGATGTGTGATCTGGGATGCTGTGTGCCTAGAAGCAGCATGCTGAGACATCCTTGGACACAGAATGAAGACAGGACAAAACCAGCCCTTGACATCATCTGGGCTACAGTATCTCTCCTTGACTGAAGCCAGACCTCAGGCCTGAGGTTTTCATTTACAGGAACCAATAAATCCCATGCATCCCCATTTTTTGGTTGTTGTTTAAACACATTGGAGATTGATTTTGTCGCCTACAAGCAAAAGACTCCAACTCTGAAAATGAATAAAAAATAAAATAAGAATAATGTTTCTACCTATAGACATAATTCCTTCAGAATTGTGCATTGTTTGTATATTAAAATCATTTTATATATTAATTTTATTCTCAAGCCTATCATAAGCATAACACTTTGACATGTCATAAAATATTTTCATGGACACACTTTTTCATGGCTGCGTAATATTCTACTATGTGAAGGGTTGGAATAATATTTTGGCTGAGATTTTATATATATATATATATATATACATATAAAAGTATGTCTGTGACTTGCATCCATACTGACTTTTCCCTGCCATTTTGAAATACTTCCTGATTAAAAGTTTTTCAAAGCTGAATTAGTGGATTAAAGCATATGAATATTTTTGACTCTTGATATGAACTGCCAGACTGCTTTCTAAGAAGGCTGCAGGAGTACACCAGAAATTAACACAGCATTGTAAATCAACCATACTTCACAAAAAAAGTCCAGTAACCTAGGCATGGGATTGGTGATCACTGGCACTTCACCCTCATAAACAGAGCTGTGTCACTTGAGAGGTGGAAAACTATTTCATTTTGATGTGCACTGACTGAATTACCATTGAAGTGTGACATCTATTTTTTCCTTTGTGAATGTGTGTTCACCTTCTCTGCCTTCTACACTCCTGAGATTTTTTGATGTTACCTTTGAAGTGATCTGAACTCTCTATGCATTGAAAGAATTAGCCCCTTGTCGGATTTGTAAACAAATAACATCCTCTGGTGTTTTGTTTAAAATTAGGATGCTTCCGAAGCATGGAAATCTTTCTATAATTTCCTCTGAAACTTACTGCTCATCTAGAGGTTGTATATTCATCCATATTTATTTCTAGTTTGTTTCTAATTGTGTTACTTTTGTAAATGTTTCTGGAATTTATCACAATATATGGTTCACTGTATGATTTCAATCTTTTCTTTTCCCCCCAAGTAGCTAACAAGTGTTCCATTTACTGAATAACCTTTATTTAACGCCCTGATTTGTAATGCCTTCCATCTCTTATATTAAATTATTATTGATATCAGAGCCCATATCTGGGCTTCCTGTCCTATTTTCTAATCTGGCTATTCTTGAACTAGTAAAACTCTCATTATCTTATTAATTATTATATTACTAACATGATTTTATTCACAATAAACCCCAAATCAATTTTATAACTTCTGATGTTTTGGAGACATGATCTTTTATTCTAGAATCATGTGATTAAAACATCTTTTATATCTTTCAGTAGTTTTTATTTTTATTTTTTTGATAGTTCCTACTATCCTTTTGTTAGTCTATTCTAAGACATTTTACCTTGGTTGTTACCCTTGGAAAATTTTAGAATTCTTAATGCCTCCATCTGGTCTCTTAATCAGACCCTGGAGAATCCTAAACCACTGATCTGATTTGAACAAATGAGGTGAAAAGAATTGGGGGAAGCACTGTGAGCAGAAGAGACTGTGGAACCTCCAGAGTGGCGCCCTGTGTTGGCTCAGATGTTCTCTGGAAAAAGTTTTCTCTATGAGACTACATAGTTCCCAGCTTGACTTTCAGTTTTCTCAGCATTTCACATTAGATTTTAAAAAGTCTGTGGCAGGTTCTTACCCAGAAAAAGAGCACTTGCACAAAGGGTTATATGTATACACTTTCCCCAGGTGGTAAAGGGAACACGCTCCTCTTCCTAATTAAAAAACAAGTTTAGTCAATCAAGGGATTACACTAATGAAATGACTTTTCTCCTAACTGGTCTCTAAATCCTAAACATAATTTAAAAAAATAATAATAATTTTCAGACATAGCCTCCTTATTTGTAACTGCATGGGTGTTTTTCCTTTTTTATTTTTTTTTCTTTTCTTTACTGTTAACGATGTCAAACACAATAAAATTCATACAGTGTTCGTTTTAATACTATTTTTTTTGAAAATGCACATGTGAACAGTAAACTGTTTCCCTGCCATGGTCTGAGCTTAGGGGTCTGGGTACCTGACGAGGCCAAGCTGTAAAGCTCTATTCCTGAGCTTGCCTTAGATTTCAGAAGTGACGGTAGTGACAGCTTAGGGTCCGTGCAGGACAGAAAGTTTCACAGGTGTCTGCAGCTACCTTGTCTCCACTGTGTGTTTCTTGGTTGAGCTTTATGTGTTAATTAGCTACAACTATGAAGTTTTAGAGTTTCCATTTTAGAGTTTATATTTAGATTTCTTTTTAGAGATGAAATCAGCAAGACTCAAGATTTACCTGGATTATAAAAGCAGATATAGTATAATAATAGCTGTAACTAAGTACATGGCCATTCCTCTGTGCGAGGAAGCCTTCCAAGTAGATTCTGTACATTAATTCGACCCGTCCTGAACACAGTTATGAGGAAGCAACTCTCCTATTCTTATTTTATAGGAAACTATGGCACAGAGAATTTAAGTTGTCCAAGATCACTCAGGAAGCAAGCTGCTGTGTTCAAATATGAATTTAGGCAACATCATTCCCAAGGTCTCACTACCACAACGCTGGCCTCTCTAAACAATGGAACATGCGTTTGCAATTAAAGTAAAACACTTCAATTAAAAAACTAAAAAAAAAAATTAAACAATTTTTTAAAATAAGGAAGAACGATAAAGTGAAATGAGTCTTCATCTTCAATTTTTCAACAAGCATGTTCCAATGAAAATTTAAATTTATTAGTTGGCAATTTTAAATTCAAAATTGGCAGTTTAAATGACCAAAAATCTTTTCTTCAGTATTTTTTGTATGCTGCCAATATGATACGTTTTTGTTTTTCAGGACTCAAAAACATTATGAACATCTAAATTTGTCTAAGTTTCAACTTTCATCTCTGAATGTACAGTCTTTCACCAACATATGCTTTGACCCCCATCTTCAGTTGTAAACAATGGGAAATATTCATATTGGGGATTATTAGAAACTTATTACATTGTAAAAGACAAGTGTCACTTTCTATTGGTAGCTGAACCTCATTTTTTTTTCCATTTATAAAAAGAGGAGAATGACCTGCTCCCTCCAGACCTTTTCAGTGCCAACATTCTGTAGATCTGTGATTCAATTTATTAAATCTATAGTTGGAGACATTTTCAGATGCTCCTAGTATAAGCATTTTCTTTCCAAGAGTTATTCATGTTCACAACCTACTCTCCTGCTGCTCCTGACTGCAAGTACCATCAGCTCTAAATTATCTCAGCTGATGGAAAGAAGCAATAATACAGATGACTCAAAAAATCATCTTTCCATAGCTCTGGAATATTGATACAAAGATATATAGTTTTATTTTTTTAATTTTGCAACAGGAGTGGCAGCAATAAACTTACATTTCCAATTATATAAAATGCCTAGCTCAAACACTGCTCAAACACTGATGGCACCTCAGCAAAGGTTTCCCTGCTTCTTCTACCCTTTCTCTGACTTTAGGATGAGAGCCACGCTGCTTTGTGCACATCCAAAACGGAAGTGGGAGCAGTGACCGGGACTTAGTTCAAGACAAAGGGGTACCTAGTCTACGATGAAAAGGAGGCCACAATAATGAAGGCATATGTGAAAAAATGGGAGTCAACTATAAAAACCAATGTCTCTTTCCTTCTACATCCATGTCATAGCGGCTAATTTTTTTTTTTTTGCATTTATTTTATTGGTGTTATGAAAGGATACAAATCAATGCCTCTTTTCTCATACACTTATACCAGCCTTTTTCTTTTCCCCCTTTTTACTGTTATTATGAAGGAAGGACCACACTTCTCTTCTGTGTCCACCATTCCAGGCAGTGCTCCTTCAACTTGGCTGCACATTAGAATAACCAGAGGAGCTTTAAAAACTTCCCCATGCCAGAATGCACCCCAGGACACTAAGTACCATCAGAGTTTGTGTGATGGAATCCAGGCAGCAACATTTTTTAAGGTCCCCTGGTGATTCCAACATGCAGCGAAGGCTGACAAGTCCAGAAGTAAACAGACTAAAATGCATCTAAACAGCGCCCGCTTTTCCTGGGTAATCTCATCTATCTCCACGTGGGGACACCACGCCTCCTATTCTGGCCGGACTTGATCTTCCTGCTCAACCATCTCCCATTCTTACGCAAGTTCTGCCTGGCGCCGCTTCCAGAACTCCAGAAGTAAGGTGACTAACAGAGAGATAGAACAGCAGAATGTGGATCTTCAGTGATGACTGATGCTTCAGAAATCTGTGCTTAATATTTATTACCCTTAACACTTCGGTAAATGGTTAACAAAATCACATTTTATTTATAGGCGATACTAAAGGAAAACATGAGTTAATGCCTTTTTTTTTAAGAAAAAAGAAAATGTAGATAATTTATTGAACTTGTGAAAAGAGACTATCTTGCTCCCTAGCTCAGGGGAAAGGTATTAACGTGATGGTCAGAGGCAGATGTCTGATGCTAAAGTACCTGTTACCAGCACATTATGCCCACTAAAAACACAAACATCGGGGGAAGGGTGGGTATAGCTCAGTGGTAGAGCATGTGCTTATCATGTACAAGGTCCTGGGTTCAAGCTCCAGTACCTCCATTAAAAAAGAAAGTTAAAAAAAAAAGCACAAGTAACTCTCATAATTTAAAAGCAGTGCACGATCCACCCTCCAAGTCTTCTCCTCACATCCCTCTGTCTCTTCTGTCCGAAGGACCTGAGGGTGGGGAAGGGGATGAGAATGCTTTAGTAGCCCCTGCATTTCTATTTTCCACCACCCCAGTCACACAAAATTAAAATAATATTCTTAAATATGGAAAACTGCCATTTTCCTCAATCTTCAGTAAAGTAATTTTTAGAAATCATCATTCTGTTTTAAGACTCATAACTTCCAATAGTAGACAAAAACATCATGAAATGTTAATTGAAAATGTGGCTTCAGGGTAAATCCCCTAAGCCCTTCTTCCAACCAGACTGTTACCCCTAGGCCCCAACTATAGAGAAATTCCAGAATAACCACTGTTCCCTCCACCATTATACCTGAGTCTCTACCATGATCTGAGAATAAAGAGGAAAAAGACACAGTCCCTGCTTCCGGGAGCTCCTAGGTGCACAGGAGTCATCGTGAAATGATGGCTGAGGAGGCATGTTAAGAGGGCTTGCATAACAGTCAGCAGAGGGTGCTCAGGGTGGAGAGGAAGAACTGTAGCCAAGGCTCTCCCAGAGGAGGGAACCACTGTGGTGAGTTCTGAGATACCCTAGAAGTGATCAGGTGAAGGTATAATGTTAAGGCCATTTCTCCCTGGGGAGCTGCACATGCAAAGGAGGGAGGCCAAAGAGAGCCAGGTCCCTTCCAGGAACAGCAAATAGTCTAGAAGTGAGCACAGGTTGTGTGAGGCAGGTGAGGCAACCAGGTGGAGAGATCACAGGTGCACATCACAAAGGACACTGTGTGCCCCCAAGGTAGAGGAGACATGCAAAGTGATCTAGAAAGAGAAAAGACAGAGGCAGGGAGACCTATTGGGAGGTTCATGTGAAGGCCTGCTGAGGCCCCGCCAGGAGGAGACAGAAGAAAACATTTCAGCATTTGGACGGATTGGCCACAGGTGTGATGGAAGGGCAGGAAGAGGTCAAAGATGCCGGCCAGCTTTCTGGCTTTGGCAGTGTCCTAAATTATAGTGCCATTCCCTGAAATAAGAAGGGCAGGAAGAGGGGCAATTCATGAGAGGAGACAACGGATTCAGTTCTGGCTGGGTGCCCATGGGCTCCAGGAGAGATGTCCAGTAGGCAAATAAAAGTCTAGAAATCAGGAGAAACTTTTAGGCTGAGCCAAGTAGTCTTCCTGTTTCAAGAGGCTAATAGATGTGAGTGGACAAGCTCACGAGAAGGGGTGTAGAGGGGTAGCTCTCACCCTCCTGCACATGGGAAGCATCTGGGAGCCTTTAAAAAATAGTGCGCCCCAGCCTGGAGTGGGGACTTTGTAATGTTTATTGTTTTTTAAATACTTCTTTCCTTTTTTGGGGGGGTAGGTAGTTTATTTATTTTAATGGATGTACTGGGAATTGAACCCAGGACCTCTTGCATGCTAAGCACGTGCTCTACCACTGAGCTGTACCCTCCCCACCTTTTTTTGTTTTTAGACATTAGCTCTACTGAGCAGTCAGGGTTGAGAATCAACCTGTAGAGAGCAGAGAGCCTTGGGGTAGAGATCAAGGAGAAGCTGCCCACAGCCCTGCAGACCCCACCAGGGGCAGCCAGAGATGCAGGGAGCCTCGGACGGGCTGTGAGGAACGTGAATTCAACACTCCCCAATGGCGAAGACGACAAACATGTTTCAAGCACCCACTTCCCAGCAGTGTTTGTTCTGAATTTACTAGTTTTCCAGTAATACTGAATGAGAATAGAAATAATCTGGACACAGGGATCAAATTCAAATGCTGGTTCTGACCATTCTTAGCTGCATGATTACTGATTAAAAGGTTACCGTTCTGCCACGTGTAAAATGGGGGACCTAGAACCGTGCTCGTGGGCTGCTGTGAGCGTAATGAAATGACACCTATATAGGCCCTCCTGACTCTCAGAGGTAATTAGGTAATTGCTACTATTGTCCCCATTTGGGACACCAAGTAACAGAGGCACAGAAAGATTCAAACATTTGCCCAAGATGAGGGTTGGGGTCAGGAATCAAGCCAATGACTTCTTGGATCCAGTGCCCAGGATCTTCTTACAAACAACACGGCACTGCCCAGGCTCCCTGCTCCAAAACCCGCCTCCCTTTGGCTCAGTTCCATGGCGGCTGCACTGCACAGATGCCGTCACTGACTGCCTGCCCGCCCGGTGTCTGATCCCAGCACTCCTCCCTCCGTCCCACACAGCGCTTCCTTGGGTACACCAACCCTCACGAGGCCATTGCTGTGGCTACTCGGGTGTTTACACGGAAACGCAGGTGGCAGCACAGCTTTTTGCTATAGATGCTGCTGTCAGTGGAGGCAAAGAACTCACAGTTGGTGGGGGAGGCCACTTCTGGTCTCCTCCTTGGCTGGAGAGCTGGATGGAATCTAGCTTCCCTCTGCAACTTAGACATCCAGCATGAGAGATATGTAAGGCCATCTGGCCTCGCAACATAGAAATGATGCCCCTGCAGTCGTACTTAACATTGTAATCTCCTGGCTCCACCAAGGAGCAGAGGCCATGGCCTGTTGTCCACCAAGTTTTGTTTCCTTGCACGACAGCTACAATGGGGTGAGTTAACACCGGACCAGAAAATCTACAATGCCCTCGTGTACTATTTCCTGACACTTGCAGGTCACCCAAATACCCCAGCTCCTCCAAGTAAACAACTAGTAAGAGGAACTGAGCTGGCTCGTCTGTCAGACCCCTGATGGCAGGACTGATTTGGCCTCTCCTGCTCTCGGGATGATCCGTTCTCCTTCTGTGTGCCCTTCCCCGAGTGAAAGAGACTGTTCTTTGTTTATGGGCTAGGGAGTATTTGTGGCTCTCTGACCAGAACCTTCAAAAGTAGAGCTCTTGGTGAGAGTGGAAGCATGGCACCCACGTCTCATGAGCTCAGCTACCCAACAGCCTCATCTAGCCAAGAATGTGGCCAAAACCAGGCATCCATGATGTTGAGTGTTGGGTCTGGAGAGCAATGCCTCCACCACTGAGAAGCTGCCCGACCACTTGTGCCCATGTCCGCATCCAGGGGGAGGTGACACATCCATGGGATGAAAGCCTTGAGGGCACTTGGTGACTGTGGACCAAGCTGTGACTGGCCGGTCCTGCTCCCCATGTGACCCATGTTAGCCTCACATGCAGAAAGTCCCCAAAGAGACCCCTGCTTGAATGAATGGGTCACCTATAAGCCAACTGTCCTTGGGCCTCCTAAGATGCAACACAGTATACACAGTGAGCCACCCACTCACTGAAGTCCCCAAGGCTCACAGCTCCCTAATGTGACACCAGGTACCCCCAGCAAACAGAAGACCCTTACTTTATAATTGACTTGAAAATTCTACTGCCAACACTGCCTTCCACCTTCCACTTATGAAGTTCTTTCCACTCTGTCCCCTGCTCTGCAATTGTGCAATCAGTCCAGAGCTCCTTCATGAGACAGGAGGGAAGGGGGCCGGGCACAGCCATTAAAAGAATGGCACAGCCATTAGCACCAAGACGGTGGAAAAGTCAACTCCCAGTAGATCTTGAGCTTTAATACACACTCACCGAAATACAGCAGGATGCTAGATGGCACTCCCACAGGTGCCAGGACAGGTTCAAGGCTGACCATAAAAGGTCAAAGGGTGAGTGGTGGCCCAATTTCTGGGAATGCCAACACCTTCCCCAAAGCGGTTGGAATATCCCTCCCACTTATTACCATATGAAGATACTGAGTGCATAAAAACTAACAACCCCACACCTCGTGGCTGCTCTCTCTGCTGAGGGAGACAGCCCACACTCTGTCTGTGGAGTGTGTATCTACTTTTACTTTAAACTGGAGCACCCAACCCCCACGCCTCATGGCCTTTCTCTTGCCTTCTGAAACAGCCCACTCTGTCTATGGAGTATATATCTCTCTGAATAAATCTACCTTTACTGAACTGTGGCTCTCTCTTGAATTCGTTCCTGTGCAATCCAAGGACCCACACTTGGTGAGGTGCGTCCCAGGGACCCAAATAAGACCTGGGATATGGCCATCCTCTCCCCCACATTTTCCTGTATCACACATTCCTTCCCAAAGGATCTCACCTTGTGCACTCCAAAATAGACAGCACTCATGTGTCCTGACCTGGATCTGCTTCTGCGTGTATCATTTCTCATGTCCACTAGAACGTCACCTTCATGAGGACAGGGATTTGGTTCTGTTCACAACGGGAGCACCAGCACATCACAGGTGCTGGAGAAGTATTAGCTGAATGAATGAGCTGTGGGAAGTCCTGGGAATTCCACCTGGAACTCCTAGCCACTTGGGTCCCAGCTGACTCCAGTTGCTCCCTGCTATTCATGGCTGACCTCTTGCCACCACTCTCTGCTCTGCCATCACCTGAGCCGGGATGAGCTGAGATGAGCACACACCCCGGAGAGCATGGTGGCTGGTTCATGAGGTTGCAACACACTCGCCCTTTGACTGCTAGGGGTTACTTAGGATGGACAAACTGAAGGCAGCACCATGTGCACCGCCCTACCCCACAACTCAGTTGAAGCACCAGGACAGCACACAGGTGAAACGCTGGCCCTTTCCAACCTAAGGAGAGGGACTATGGGTGAGAAGAGGGTCTCTGTCAACTAACAGTCTCTTTACAAGCCCAGTCTTAGAAAAGCTCTTTAAAGACACTTCTGGTGTCTTCCTTGTGTTTCTGTAATCCCTCTAGATTTTGTCATTTTAACCTACGCATCAGAAATACAGATGCTCTTGAAATCTCTATTGATTTTCAATGAAGAAAATCCTCAAATTCCTTCTCTGCTAAGAAAATTACTGCACTTTATATAAAAAAAAAAGCAGCTTCCTTTCATGAGTTTCTATCTTCAAACACCTAATTTCACAAGAATCAGTGAAGCAGGACATGAAAATCATGCTGTGCTTTATCACCTACAGGTGGGCAGGGATGAAATGAATGAGTAGTGATCTCATTAGAAGGGAAGGCTGGGGCTGTCTTATTCCTGCTACAGATGGAAGGGTCCATATCTGTGAGGGTGAGGAAGGACCAAAGATGAGAAACCAACAATTTCTAACCCATTTCTCTTTTTCAGAGTCCCAGACAAAACAGTGTGACTGTATCAACAAAAACAAGAACATCTTCACCCTTCTAAAAGCACGCTACAACTTTACTACTACACACGGCACTCTGTCACTGAACTAAAGGCTGATGACAGCCAAGAAATTTGCAGGGATCTTATTCTGTGCTCATCCCTTTTTGTCTTTGGAACCTCAGGAAATTTGCCTCCTCTCCCTGAGTGTCATTTTCCTCATCCTTCAAATGGGAGGGTAACAGTCATTCATTTGCTCAGTGTCTATTTGACAACAGGAGACGGCTTATGAAAACAACAACAAAAAAAGTGAAGCAGCAATTCTGATCTGTGCTGTCTTCCTCCTCCTCCCTGAACATGAACTTACAGGGTAAAATGGCATCTTTCACTAAATCCCGAACTTAAGGGGCAGTTCCGATAAGGAAGTCACAGGACTGCCTTGTAACCGAGAAATGACCTGGTGAAAAAGAATGAGTTGCCAGCAAATCCTCAAAACCCGTAAGGGTGCAAACCCTGGGAGCTACAGGCATGGGTGGGAGTTCCTTAGTTCCCCATTTCACAAAGCCAAGAACTTTGCAGGGTCCATGAAAGACACAGATAGCCCAGTACAACCACACCATGTTTTGGAGTACACCGGTGACACATCGCTGCTGACCTGTACTTCTTTGTGTCCCAGAGCAAGAGTCCTGGGCGGGGGTGACTGTGTTTGAGGCTGGACAAGAACTTCCTGTTCTGTCTCTTTTGCTCTCTCTCTTCCTGTGATAAAACAACTGGTAGGACTCTGGTGGGGAGCGCTGCACCCACATTCTCTGGCAAACTACACACCAGGCAGCTCTAGCTGATCTGAGAGAGGACTCTTCAATGAACATATATACACCAAAGTCAGGCAGAAGGCTGCCTGTGACCTTGGGAATCCAAACCAGCTTGTCCTGTTAATCAGGATATTCAACATCTAAAGAAAGCTTGCACCAGATGAAGACGATGCCTTAGACAGCATTGGTGGTTATGTCCAGCAGTGTCTAGGACAAGTCATGCTCTGGTAGATGGGAGCATTTTGGTTGCTTTAAGAGTTTGCTACTGAAGGGCTGAGACATTTCATTGGGCCTTGAAACTCCAGACCTCTTTACTCACAAAGGCAGACCAGTTAGGTGAGCCAGCTCAGCCTTTATTCCAACTTCCTAACCAAAAGACTATGAGGTTGAAAATATATTTCTCAGACTCTTCTGCAGCAAGGGTTCCAGATGTGGCTTTAAAAATGCCCATCAGAGATTGAGATTTGCAAATATTAACTACCATACATAAAAATAGCTAAAAAAACTAAATTCCTTCTGTATAGCACAGGGAACTATATTTAATATCTTGTAATAACCTTTAATGAAAAAGAACATGAAAAGGAATTCATACATATATACGTGTATATGAATGGCTGGAACATTGTGCTATACATCAGAAATTGACACATTGTAACTGACTATACTTCAAATAAAATATATATATATATTATATATATATATATATATATATAATATATATATATAATGCCCATCAGCAGCATCTGAGTGTCACTGAAAGCAGAAACCCAGATGAATGGAGGCAGAGGTGGTTGGAGGAGCTACGTTATTTTGCTGGGGTGGATGCAGCCGGCATGGCAGAGATCTAGAAGGAATGGTCACAACAGCCACTCACTGATCTGCAAGTGAGTTAGGGTAACAGCTTCCTGAAATCCTCCCCGCCTCTCCTGATGAGCCAGGTGTCTGGCGTTTCTCTGGAAATCACTAGGCGCAGCCTGGAACTCAAAGGTAAAAATTAAATACTGTAGTCAGGCAGCAAAGAGACTGGCAGGATGCGTTGGACAAAAGTAGGTCAGAAACAACAAGGAATGGGGAGGGGATAGAACGTGTGCTGAGGACCCTGACTTCAGTGGTGGATTGTCTGTGTTGAGGACTCTGAGTCAGTATGAGTAGATGGATTCGTGTGGACTAAAATGGTGGCCATTGTTCAGACAAGTGTGTGATTTGGACTATATTTATTAGAGGAGGTTTTTTTTTTTTTACCCCTTCAACATTGATCATTACTAGGGAGCAGAAAAATACTCTGCCACGCAACATCTAAGTGCAAAAGAGATGCTACGGGATTATGGTGGTATGAAAAATTTCAGTTCTGCTGTTCCAAGGTTTCCTTAATGAGGTTCACAGCAGTAGGTACTTAAAATAAAGACATCATCATATGTACATATCCTTAAAGATACACATATGGTGCTATAAGTGGGCCTGAAATGTGTTCTGAATTCTAAAATCCAATGAAATAAAACCAGTAGCTCAATATGCCTGTCGGCCCTATAAACATGATTTACCTAATGGTCACAGAAAGCAAGATCAGCTTGGAAATTTGATATTTGTCTTTTCCAGTGTCAAAGTTAATAGTTTTTGCTTTATTTAAAAAGCATTTTTTTTAATTAGGGCTGTCAGCATCCATTGGTATACGGGGTTCAGTAGATGTGTTCAGATGTTCTAGACAGTGAATCAGAGCAAAGACTGAGGTTTAGACAGTAGTTAAATGTCTCACCCGTGTGATCAGCATCCACATACTGCTATACTGAAAATCCTTAAAAATGAGAACTTCATTAAAGCAACGAAAAGAGAGGGAAAACATAGCCACAGACTAGTGGAAGTTTTGTAATGTGTAAAAATGACAAAGGGCTATTCATGAGCATATTTTTAAAAACTCCTACACTTTAATAAGAACAACAACAAACTGACAACAGGTTGCACACTGCTCCCTGTAGGAGAAGCCATGCAGATGGACTCTTATGTGAATGGGGCTGGAGCTGTAGAATTAGTTAATCTTGCAAGTAACTCAGTTAAAAACAAATGCAAATGGGATACACTTCTAGAATATCTGATTAAAATTCTTGGAAAACTTACTCCTCTATGAAGCAATGCCAATGGCAAAATTTGGCAAAATTAACCTCTGCAGAACTCTGGAAATTAAACAAAGGCTTCCAGCAATCCGGGGAGTGTGTATTTGAGGAAAAAAAAAAACAGCTAAATCTCCATAAAGATAGTGAGTTTTGTGGCATTGTAACTTGATCTACCCCCATCCCCGTATCCTCACCTAAATGGTGGCCTTTAAAAGCAACAGCATCACAATCAAGGTAGTGGCAGAAGTGATTTGAAGTTACCCAAATAATCCGTCCCCAGAGAGCTGTCACTATTTGACCTATCTCAAACTCATGCTGTGCAAACAGCCTGTCCCCAGAGTGTTTGTGGAAAACAATCAGCAGTGAGTATTTAACATTACAACTGCCTGAGGCAGTGGTACCAGTAGAGGCTAACTAGATGCCGACTAGGAAACTTAGAAGGCAAAATTGAGTAATGAGACGTTCTGGGGGTGGAGGTAGGGTTAAAAAGCTCCAAAAAATTCTGAGAATTGTAGAAAGCCGTACACATGTGTGGCACATGGCAAGGAAAGATCTGAGAAAATCTTAAGCCTTCAACTCTGGCTGAACTTGAGGTTCTGCATAAGCAAGAACTAAAGGCTACGGAAGAGCTGCAGACTGCCGGCCGGTGCTGAGGGCATCCCTCAGCAAGCAGACACACAGCCACCTGGCAACAGCTCAAACGATTGGCTCCAGGCATTGAAAGAATTCACTGTCCAATCATTATTACAGTGATGGCAACTAGGCTTTCTGCACACATACTGATCTCATGGCCATGCATGATAAAGAATACAGACTTTACAGAATTTGTTCAGGAAAGTAACTAAATAAATAGCTGCAGCAGCAATGACAATGGAAGCAATGATAAACCCTGGAGATGAGGAAAATCTGGCTTTCAGGTCTGCCACATTGTAATATTTTAAATGTCCAGTTTTCAACAGAAAATTACAAGATGTACAAAGAAACAGAAAAGTTTCGCCATAACACAGGGGAAAAAGTAGTCAATAGAAACTCCCTGAGGAAGCCCAGACACTGGACTTACTACACAAAGACATAAATAAGCAATTACACATATGTTCAAAGAGCTAACAGAAACCATACCTAAAGAATTAAATTATGTGAACATCTCATTGTACAGAGAATATCAATATATAAAATTTATATTAAAAACCAACTAGAAATTCTAGAGATACAAATATAATGACTAAAATGGAAAATCCAATAAGAGGTTTCTCTGTAGATATGAACTTGTTGAAGAAAAAGTCAGTTAACTTAAAACTACTGAGACTATCCAGTCTGTGGAACAGAAAGAGAAAGGAATGAAGAAAAAAATGAACACTGTGTCAGAGATAGGTGGGACACCATCAACAATACCAATACACACATAATGGGAACGCCAGAAGGAAGGAGAGAAAAAAAGGGGTAGAAAGAATATATAAAGAAATAATGGCTGAAAACTTCCCAAATTTGATGAAAACATTAATTTATACATCCCAGCAGCTCAACAAACTCCACGTGGTATAAACCTAGAGACATGTAAAATAGGCACATCAGACTCAGTGTGTCAAAAGACAAGAACAAAGAATCTTGACAGCAGAAAGAGAAAAGTGGCTCAACATATACAAAGGCTCCTCAGTAAGACAGTTGATTTCTCATCAAAAACCATGGAGACCAGAAGGCAGTGGGATGGTATCATCAAAGTGATTAAAGGAAAAGACTGTCACCAAGTATTTTATAGCCAGCAAAATGATTCTTCAAAAAAATTAAAGGAGAAGTTAAGACACACCTACAAAAACAAAATCTGAAAGAATCCATTGCTAGCAGGCCTGCCCTACAAGAAATACTAAGGATAGTCCAGCAGGTGTAAATGAAAGGACACTCACCTGAAAAATAAAGAGCACTAGTAGAGGTAACTACATGAGTAAAAATATAAAACAGTATAAATAGAGTATTACATGTAAGTGCTTTCTTCTATTCGATGTAAAAGACAACTGCATAAAACAATACTTATGAAACTGTGTAGATGCGCTTATAAATGCATAAAGGTGTAATTTGTATGACAGTGACGGCATGAGGAGGGGGAGGGAAATGATTGATACCAAAGCAAAGTTTTTGTGTACTATTGAAATTAAGTTGGCATTCATGTGAACTAGATTGCTTTAAAACAAGATGTTAATTATAATCTCCAGGGCAATGGAGGAGAAGGAGGAGGAAGAGGAGGAGGAGGAGGAGGAGAAGAAAAAGATAAAATAAACAACCAATTAAAATGGCACACTTGAAAATGCCTACTTTGTACCAAAAAGTGTAGTAATAGAGGAATGGGGGAAAAAAAGACATATAGAAAGCAGATAGTAGATGTAACTTCAACCTGATAAGAAATTACATTAATGCAAATGAATTAAACATTCTAATCAGAATACTAAAGGCAGAAATAAATGGAATAGAAAATAGATGAACAACAGAGAATAATCAACAAAAAGAAAAGTTGGTTCTTTGAAAAGATCGACACAATTGACAAATTTTTAGCTAGTACTGAAGGAAAAAAAGAGAGAAGATTCAAATTACTAAAATGAGAAATGAAAGGAAGGATGTCACTGTTGCCCTTACAAAAATAACAAGTAATATAATTATATAATTATATAGCCAATAAATGAGATAATCTAGATGAAATGGATAAATTCATAGAAGGACATAAAGGACTGAAGCTAATTCAAGGAGAAATAGAAAACTCAAATAATCCTACAATAAGCAGTGACTGAAATAGTAATCCAAAACATTCCCACAAGGAAATGCTAGGCCCGTATGGCTTTGCTGGTGAATTCCATCAACTACTTAAAGAAAAAACAAAAACAAAAACAAACAAAAAAACAATGCTTCACAAACTCGTCTAAAAATAAAGAGGTGGGCACACTTCCCAATTCATTCAATGAGACTAGTATCACACTGATACCAAAACCAGACAAAGGCATCACAAGAAAACTAAAGACTGTCTCTTATGAGTATAAATGCAAAAGTCCTCAACAGAATACAAGCAAATTCAATGCAGTAACATATAAAATAGACCACAATTAAGTGGGATGTATCCAGGTATGCAAAGGCAGTTCAACATACAAAAGCCAATTCATGTAATACACCATATTAATAGAATAATGGATAGAAACTAGGAATAGAAGTTCCTCAACTTGACAAACAACATCTATGAAAATCCTGGAGCAAAGACCATACGTAATGGTGAAAGACTGAATTATTTCCTCCCAAAATCAAGATTGTACTATAGGTTCTAGTCAAAGCAACCAGACAAAGAAAAGAAAGCCTCTAGATTAGAAAGAAAGAAATAAAACTATTTTGATTCCAGATGACATGATTATTATATATTGAAATCACAAGGAATCCACAAAGAAAAAAAAAAAAGAGGGCGAGGGAAAAGAAAAAAAAAAAAAACCTATTAGAATTAATAACCCAGTCTAACCAAAATTGTAAGACACAAATCAAAATATAGAAAAGTAATTATATTTCTATACAACAGCAGTGAATAATCTAAAAATAAAATGAAGGAAACATTTTCATTTACAATAGCATCAAAAAGAATAAAATACTTAGGAATATTAAGAAAAATATGTGGAATACTGAGAAAAATATCTGAAACTTGTATATTGAAAACTAAAATACTACTGATAGAAGTTAAAAATAACCTAAAATAAATGGAAAGCTCTTCTGTGTTCATGGATCAGAAGCCTTATTATTGTTAGGATGGCAATTGTCCTCAAAATGACCTATAGATTCAATGCAAATCTGGCTTTTTGGCAGAAATGAACAAGCTGATCCTAAAACTAATATGGAAATGCAAGATACCCAGAATAGTCAAAACAATCTTGAAAAAGAACAAAGTTTTGAAGTTTCCAAATTCAAAACTCACTAACAAAAGTGTAATCCATACAGTGTGGTACTTGCATAATGGACAGACAAATAGATTGAGAGAAAAGTACTGAGAGTCCATAAACAAACTCTGACACGTAGCCAGTTAATTTTTGACAAAGGTGCCATGACAATCCAATGGGGAAAAAATAATCTTTATAGAAATGATGCTGGGACACCTGAACATACACCTGGAAAGAAAGAAAACTGAACTTTTATCTTAACACCATTTATGAAAATTAACTCAAAATAAATCACAGACCCGAAACTATAAAACTTTTAGAAAATGAACAATGAGAAAATCTTCAGGACTTTGGATTACAAATACTTCTAAGATATGACACCAAAAGCACAAACAACAAAAGAAAAAAAATCAAGTAAACGACTTCAGTAAAATTAAAAACTTCCATGCTTCAAAGGACTTCATCAAGAAAGTAAGAAGACAATCCACAGAATGGGTGAAAATATTTCCAATATTTTCCCTGATAAGGGACTTTTATCCAGAATAGACAAAGAAGACTTAAAATGTGACAATACAAAGACAAATACAATTAAAATGGGCAAAGAATTTGAATAGATGTTTCTCCAAAGAAGACATACGAATGGGAAATAAGCACATAAAAAGATGTTCAACATCAGTAGGCATTAGGGAAAGAGAAATCAAAAGCACAATGACATGCCACTTCATACCAACTAGGATGACAAATATATATGATATATGATATATGATACATAAATATGCATCTAAAAACCCGGTAATAAAAAGTGTTGATGAGGATGTGGAGAAACTGGACTTCTCATACATTACTACTGGAAATATAAAATGGTGCAGTCAATTTAAAAACTACTTTAGCAATTTTTCAAAATGTTAAAAGTAGAATACATCCCAGCAATTCCATTTTTTTTGCTATATCCTCAAGAGAACTGAAAATATGTGTTCACACAAAAACTTGTCCATGAGCATTTACAGCAGAATTATTCATCATCAACTGATGGATGGATAAGCAATGTGGTGTATTTATAACAATGGCATATTATTTGAACACAAAAAGGAATTTGGGTACTGATATGTGCTACACCATGGATGAGCCTTGACAACGTCACACTGAATGAAAGACAAAAATCAAAAAAGGCAGCATACTGTATGGTTCTACTTATATGAAATGCCCAGAACAGGCAAATCTGTAGAGGCAGAAAGTAGAGTGGTGGCTGCTGGGGGCTAAGGGAAAGGAAGGCTAGGGAGTGACTTACTAAAGGGTACTGGTTCCTTTTGGGGGTGAAGGCTACACAACCCTGAAATGTACTTAAAACCCTAATGCACACTTTCAAAGGCTGCATTTATGATATGTGAATTATATCTCCATAAAGCTGTTATTCTTGAAGCTGAGCCCACCTATGGAGCAACTGGCACAGCACTGACTGCGGCATCCGGACGGGGAGTGACCCACCCACCCACCGTGAAGGAGAGCAGCACCTGACCCAGTGTTGGAGGCGTGTGATCTTCTTGCCGACAGACACTGTGAGCAGCACAGACGAGGGGGCCAACAGAGCAAGCTGAGTTCGTGAAACAGGGCGAAGACACAAAGACCTCTCAATAAATCCTTTAAGAGCGCACAGTCTCTCGGAGAACACATCTTTGTTTTTAAAATCTTTTTATATCTGTTTTATTTTCTATTACCTTTTTAATCCTTACTTTTTAAACAGTTCTATATGTTTACAGTTCTCATTTCATTTTTAATTCTCTTGGTTTTGATCTGTTATTGATTATTCACAGGTTTCAAATATTGTGTTTTGATTTTTTCTTATTTTTATTAAGAGTTTTAAAAGACATCTCAACTCGATTCCTATTCTGCTTCAACTTGCTCTTCTATTATTGATTATACACTGTTTTCAAACCTTCTTTTCCTCCATTCTTTTAAAATTCTCTCTCTCTCTTTTTAAAGTTTTATTCCCGCATAGGCTTTAAATAGGTAAATAAATAAACTCCTTTAAGGACCACAATAGATAACTGATACTCCTTAAGCCACAGTGCCAGAGAGATATGAGCAGTATGAAGCAGAGGAAGTACTCCCAATTAAAAGAGCAAGAGAAATCCCCTGAAAGAACTATCAATAAAATAGACATTGATGGCCTACTAGATCAAGATTTCAAAAAAGAAGTGATCAAATTACTAAAGGAACTAAAGAGATGGTGTTTAGAGACATAAAATATGTCAAAAACAAAATAGAAGCTATAAAGAAGAGCCAAGTAGATTTGGTAAATTCATTGCCTGAAATGAGATCTGACCTAAAGTCTGTACAAAGCAGGCTAGATAATGCAGAGGAACGAATAAGTGACCTAGAAGACAGGACAACAGAAAGCACCCAATCAGAACAGCTGAGAGAAAAACAAATTAAAACAATGAAAACAATATAAGGAACCTTTGGGATAATATAAAGCATGCCAATCTATGCATGATAGGGGTTCCAGAAGGGGAAGAAAGAACAAAGGGGATGGTAAAGGTATTTAAAGAAATCATGACTGAAAACTTCCCAAACCTAAAGAAGGAATCAGACACCCAAGTACAGGAGGCTCAGAGGTTCCCAAACAGGAAAAGCCCAAAGAGACCCACACCAAGACATATCATAATCAAGATGGCCAGACTGAAGGATAAAGAAATGATCCTAAAGGCAGCAAGAGAAAAACAAAGAGTGAGTTACAAGAGAAGGCTCTCAGCAGATTTCTCTACAGAAACACTACAGGCCAGAAGGAAGTGGCAAGATATATTCAAAGTCCTGAATGAAAAAAAAGATGCAGCCTAGGATACTTTCTCCAGCAAGGCTATCCTTTAGAATAGAAGGAGAGAGAAAGAATTTCACAGAGAAGCAAAAACTAAAAGAATTTAGCAACACTAAACCCATGCAAAAAGAAATATTGAAAGGTCTACTCTAAATAGAAAAGAAGCAGGATTCTACAGAAATGAGGACTCATAACTGGAAACGTGATAACTACCATGAGTTACAAATAGAATAAACATGAAATTATAAAATAAGACATCTAAATCATTGAGTGGGAGAGGGAAGCAAGAAAATATAGGGTATTTTTCTCTTCTTCTTCTTTTTTTAAATTTTTTGTTCCGGTAGGATGGGTTTGAGATTATATTACTATCTGTTTACTACACACAGTTACAGTAATTGGTTAACAGACTTACAAAAAAGTGTAACCACAAGCCAAAAACTTACAAGTGAGCCACAAAAACTAAATACAATCCAAGATAATACAAAGGAAAATTACCATACCACAAAAGGAAGAAGAAAGGAACAAAGAAGAAATACCAAATCAACTGCAAAAATAAGTTCAAAATAGCAATAAACACTCATCTATCTTTAATTACTATAAATGTTAATGGACTAAATGCTCCAGTCAAAAGACAGAGTGGCAGACTGGATAATAAAGCAAGAACCTTCAATACACTGCATACAAGAGACACACTTTATGGAGAAGGACACATATAGATTGAGAGTGAATGGACGGAAAAGGATATTCCATGCAAATGGAAACACAAAAAAAGCAGGTGTGGCAGTACTGATTTCAGACAAAATAGACTTTAAAACAAGGGCCATAAAGAAAGATAAATAAAGACATTTTATAATGATTAAACGAGCAATACAAGATGAGGATATTACAATCATTAATATATATGCACCCAACATGAGCACCTAAGTACATAAAACAACTACTAACAGAGATTAAGGGGGAAATTGAAGGGAATACAATCATTGTCAGAAATTTTAACACCACATTAACATCACTAGACAGATCTTCCAGACAGAAAATAAATAAGGCAACAGAGAAATTAAATGATACAGTAGAAAAATTAGATTTAGTGGATATTTTCAGAGCATTACACCCCCCAAAATAGGATATACATTCTTTTCAAGTGCGTGTGGAACATTTTCTAGGATTGATCATGTACTTGGTCACAAAAGAAGCCTCAACAATTTTAAGAAGTTAGAAATTATCTCAAGCATCTTTACTGACCACAATGCCATTGAAACTAGAAATCAACTACAGAGAAACAAAGGAGAAAAAAAGGAAAGCATAGAGATTAAACAACATGCTATTAAAATACCAACGAGTCAATGATGAAATCAAAGTTGAAATTAAAGAATACCTTGAGACAAGTGAAAACGAAAGCAAAACCACACAAGACTTATGGGATGCAGCAAAAGCAGTGCTAAGAGGAAAGTTTAGGGCGATACAGTCCTTCCTCAAAAAAGAAGAACAATATCAAATAAACAATCTAACCCACCAGCTAAAAGAACTAGAAACAGAAGAGCAAAGACACCCAAAAGTCAGCAGAAGGAAGGAAATAATAAAGATCAGGGAGGAAATAAATAAAATAGAGATTAAAAAAAAATAGAGAAAATAATCAATCAAACCAAAAGCTAGTTTTTCAAAAGAGTAAACAAAATCGACAAACCTCTGGTCAAACTCACAAAGAAGAAAAAAGAGAGAGCACAAATTTGCAAAATAAGAAAGGAAAATGGAGAAATTACAACAAATAACATAGAAATACGAATATCATTTGAGAATATCATGAAAAACTACATGGGAAAGAAATGGATAACCTAGAGGAGATGGACAAGTTTCTGGAAACATACAGTCCACCAAGACTGCATCCAGAAGAAACTGACCACTTGAACAAACCGATCACTAGGAATGAAATCGAATTAACAATAATAAAAACCTCCCTACAAATAAAAGTCCAGTAATGGACAGCTTCACCAGCGAATTCTACCACACATACAAAGAAGAACTCATACCAGTCCTTCTCAAACTCTTCCAGAAGATTGAAAAAAGGAATATTCCCAAACTCATTCTATGAAGCCACCATCACCCTGATACCAAAACCAGGCAAAGACACCACCAAAAAAGAGAATTACAGACCAATATCACTGATGAACACAGATGCAAAAAGTCCTTACCAAAATACTAGCAAATAGAATCCAACAGCACATAAAAAAGATTATACATCATGCTCAAATGGGGTTCATCTCTGGGACACAAGGGTGGTTCACATATGCAAATCAATCAATGTAATACTTCACATCAACAAGAGAAAGGACAAAAACCACATGATCATCTCAATAGATGCAGAAAAGCTTTTGATAAAATTCAACACCCATTTATGATAAAAATTATCACCAAAGTGGGTATTGAGGGAACATATCTCAACATCATAAAAGCTATATATGACAAACCTACAGCCAGCATAGCACTCAACGGTGAAAAACTCAAAAGCTTCCCACTAAAATCTGGGACAAGACAAGGATGCCCACTCTCACCACTCCTATTCAACATAGTCTTGGAAGTCCTGGCCACAGCAATCAGGCAAGTAAGAGAAGTAAAAGGGGTCTAAATTGGAAAAGAAGAGGTAAAAGTGTCACTATATGCAGATGACACGATACTATACATAGAAAACCCTAAAAGGTCCACACAAAAACTACTAGAGCTGATCGAAGAATTTAGCAAGGTAGCAGGTTACAAGATTAATGTTCAAAAGTCAGTTGCATTTCTTTACACAAATGATGAATCAGCAGAAAAAGAAAGTAAAGAAAAAATCCCCTTTAAAATAGCACCCAAACTAATAAAATATCAAGGAATAAATCTAACCACAGAGGTGAGAGAATTATACACAGAAAACTATAAACCATTGGTGAAGGAAATTAAAGAAGACTTTAAAAAATGGAAAGGTGTCCCATGCTCTTGGATTGCAAGAATCAATATTGTTAAAATGGTCACACTGCCCAAGGCAATCTACAGATTTAATGCAATCCCTATCAAATTACCCCAGACATATTTCATAGAACTAGAACAAATCACAATAAAATTTATATGGAACCATCAAAGACATAGAATTTCCAGGGCATTACTGAAGAAAAAAAGAAAGAGGCTGGAGGAATAACTCTCCCAGACTTCAGACAATACTATAGAGTTACAGTCATCAAGACAGCATGGTATTGGTACAAAAACAGACATAGAGACCACTGGAACAGAATAGAGAGCCCAGAAATGAACCCACAAACTTTTGGTCAACTAATCTTCGACAAAGGAGGCAAGAATATACAATGGAATAAAGACAGTCTCTTCAGCAAGATAAATATAAGACAAGATACAATAAACAATAAACCTCCTAGAAGGAAATACAGGCAAAATATCTGACATACATCTCAGAAATGTTCCCCTAGGGCAGTCTACCCAAGCAATACAAATAAAAGCAAGAATAAACAAATGGGACCTAATGAAACTTAAAAGCTTCTGCACAGCAAAGTACACCTTAAGTAAAACAAAAAGACAACCTACAGAATGGGAGAACATTTTTGCAAATGAAACTGACAAAGACTTGATCTCCAGAATATCTAAGCAGCTCATATGACTTAATAAGAAACAGCCAAGTAACCCAATCCAGAAACGGGCAGAAGACCTAAACAAGCAATTATCCAAGGACGACATACAAATGATCAATGGGCACATGAAAAAATGCTCAATATCACTAATTATCAGAGAAATGCAAATCAAAACTACAATGAGGTATCACCTCAAACCAGTCAGAATGGCCATCATTCAAAAATCGGCAAATGACAAATGCTAGAGAGGTTGTGGAGAAAGGGGAACCTCCTACACTTCTGGTGGGAATGCAGTTTGGTGCAGCCACTGTGGAAAACAGTATTGAGTTTCCTCAAAAGACTAGCAATAGACTTGCCGTATGACCCAGGAATCCCGCTCCTGGGCATACATCCTGAAGGAACCCTACTTCAGGATGACACCTGCACCCCAATGTTCATAGAAGCACTATTTACAATAGCCAAGACATGGAGACAGCCTAAATGTCCATCAACGGATGACTGGCTAAAGAATTTGTATATTTATACAATGGAATACTACTCGGCCATAAAAACTGACAATATAGGGCCATTTGCAGCAACATGGATGCTCCTGGAGAATGTCATTCTAAGTGAAGTAAGCACGGTAACAAGGAATAAAGAGAAGTTACCTCCAGGTACAGTTATTTTGATTAAAATATCCATACAGAAAGCAAGTCACCCCCACAAATGCTGCCAGGAGGAGCATCTGAGTGTAATAGCCCAGCCAAGCAAAGTAGATTCTGACCTTCTCTCCGTAGAGTTTCCTGCAGAAAGACAGAAAGTAGTTTCAGAAGACACACATAATCACTCTGTAGCTTCACCCTCATTTTAATTTCTTTTTTCTTGTTTTTTGTGGGGCATAATTAGGTTTATTTATTTGTTTTTTAAATGGAGGCATTGGGGATTGGACCCAGGACCTCATGCATGCTAGGCATGCACTCTACCACTGAGCTATACCCTCCCTCCATCATATTAATTTCTGATTCTAAATCAAGGGGGCTTTAAGCTTAAACCTCTGACTCAATTCACACTTAAAACATATGTGTTTTCATAGCAGCCCCCAAATTCTACCGTGAAATAAGAAGTAGTTTACATATCATAGAAGTACAGATCACTGGTTCACCTGCTGAAGAGAGATAAATGAGAACAGAGCAAAGGAGGGGACGAGGCCAACTGCGGAGCAGATGCAGGGGGTCATCACCACTCACTGGACAGTCTGGCACATTCAACAAATCCCCCCAAACTTCATTCTTAACAGGCTTGACAAAAGTGGACATCAGCAACTGGCTCAGTCATCTGCTCCTGCCTTATCTCGGGAACTTCCCTGGAGCAAATGCATTGTAAACCACAGATAATAAGGAAATGGCTGATAATGATAACAACTGGGAGTGCAATGTCTCTCTGACAAAATATTTATAAAACTCATTGTGGGAATGGGAGAGGGCAGGAGGGATGTGACTGAGGAAGTTACTGCCCTGTATTCTTTGTATCTAGCACGTCTGTTGTTCCTAGGTTTTAAAAACTCTTCAATTTTTCTCAGTTAATCTGGAGTAGATGGAACAGGCCAGGGAGGCAAGACTAGAAGAAAGGAGGCAGGGCATGAAGTGGTGCCAGGCTGGTCCTGAAAGGGAGACAGACACAGACAGGCAGACACAGAGGGCTTAGGGATGAGGTGGAACAATGAGACGGCTGCTCAGGTGTGTCTTGCTGTTGCTGATACTTCCCTCAACTGGCTCACTGTTGACTCAGCAGTGCCTGGTAAAACCTGTGGATTACCTCAGCTCTGAGTTCTCTCTGAGGCTTCCGGCTCAGTCTGGAGCTGAGATGAGCTCCATGGGCTTAGCCTTGGGGGAACTCAGCTCTGAGAACAGCCTGGAGTCCTGGGAAACTTCATGCAGGGACCCCCTTGGGCTGGACCAGCGCTCACAGGGCTGATGTGAGACAAGCTCCATCGTCAGAGACCTGGGCATGGACCATTCCATGGGGAAAAGGGCTGAGCCCAATGCCAAATCAGATAGGAGGGACAAAGTGTGTTCATTCTCATGTGACTGGGCTTTGTGGCCTGGCTCACGGATGGTAGGCTCAGGATGGTGTCTGGCAGAGAAAACCCTGGCAATGGGTTTGAGATGTCTTGGACTCTTTCTTGTTAAGCTTTCTGTAATATATTCTTGTCAAATTTCCGTCCTGAATATGCCACATTCAAAACTGAAAGAATGTTAGAAGTTGCCTGCTCCAACTGGCCAATGGTAAACACACCGTGCTACAGTTAGAGAGCTGGTCAGGCAGCCTCTGCCTGGATATTTACAGTGACGGGGATTTCATTACTTCCAAAGGTTACATGTCGGCAAGAAGGTCAGAAAGAATTTTTCTACCTTAAATATCTGTCTCCTAGTCCTTGCTGAAAGGCTAGGAATAATGAGGATTCCTTCAAATGTAGTTTTGTCTGATTGTTATCTCTCTCTGTCAAAAACACCCCAATTCTTAACGTCAATTTTTCAAAATTCAGCTTTGATTTCTTTTTATCAAAGTTATACCATACATTCATTAACGAGTCAAACAGTTCTCGAACACCGATTGTAAAAAGGAGCAGTTCCGAACAACCGCCCCATTTCCTGGCCGGAAGCATCCACGTTCAGCTTCTACTGCTGACTCTTGGAATAACTACTCCCTTTCTCTGACTAATATCCTTGTAACACAGCCTACTGACTTTTTCAGCTTTATGTATCACCTATTTAACTTTCTATTTTGGAAAATGAGGTTTAAGCTCTCTTTCAAACCCCATCTCATCTACACACCCAAACCTTCATTCTTCCAACCTTTTGATACAATTACATTATAATTTTGATCAGCTCAGTATACTTGCTTTACATTATTAGGACTCTGTACAGACTGTTCAGAGCTGTAGCAAGTTGTCTGCTAGGCTTACTTTTTTCTTCCCTACTTTGTTTTTCCTGGAGTTAATAATTGTCTTGGTGGTTCATATCTTAGATTTCTGTGCACTTAACAATTCAACCCCAGACCTTCTCCTAATGAATAACTTTCTCAATACTTTCCAATACATTGTCTACAAATTTCACCTCCTTGAATAAATCTCTTCAGATCTCCTTCAACCTGGATTAACGACATGCTAGTCTTGTCACAGAGCTCAAGGGGCCACTAGTGGAAAGCAATTAAGGGAATACATGGACCAGGAGCAGGGAACAGATCAACAGAATTTCCTTAGCAAACATACTTAAAATAGTGGGAAAATTGTTTTCTTTACAAACACAAACACACGCACAAACCCCAAAAGCCCATAAAGAATGATTAAAGAGACATCAAACCCATTGACCTGCGATCAAATTCTGTATAACATAAAAATAACAGAAGGAAAATATCATATAAATATGAATCTCAAGGGGGGATGGGGTACACTCTGGCAGAGTGTGTGCTCAGCATGCATAAGGTCCTAGATTCAATCTTCGGTACCTCCATTAGAAAAAAAAAAAATTAAAAAGAAAAGAAAAATCTATCAACTTTAAATATTTACATATGTACAAACATCCTCTTTTAAAACTGTGTTCTACAGGATAACCCGGGTTAATGAGAAAGTGCCTCTTCATGACTGTGATCCTGCTGATATTTGAGGGAGGAAATTAGGGTATGACTACATGAAATATAATCCCTTATGAAATAATGATCCCGGGTGACAATCATTATTGGCTGCTGTCATCACAAAAAGAGAGTCAACTGGACATTATATACCTTATGACAGGAGTACAAAACTTCACATAACAAGTATTCTTGCACAAAGTTGAACCTCAGTCAGATCAAGCTTTTAGGGGAGGATCAAATCACTTAGCTAAAGCAAATACATAGGATGGAGAAACAAGTCTAACACCACAGGGGAGAATGAAATCAGCCAAACAGGAAATAGAGAAACCCCTCAGCAATTTCAAGGAAAATGAGAAACAGGAAAATTATAGATTACAACCCACTTGAGAGATATGCTAGCTGCAATGTCTGAACCTAGTCTGGACCCTGATTTCAACCCCAAAACTACTTAAAAGTGTATTTTTGTGACAATCAGGGAATTATTTTGTAACCCTAAAAAAAGAGGAATATTCCAATTGTATTTGAAAGAGAACTTGTCATTTCACTAATGAAAGGTTAAGCTACGTAGGATTGTCTTCAAAATGATCCCGTAGTGCGGGAGGGGAGGAGGTGGGGATGAAAGATGCAACAACAGTGACTCTGAGTTTATAATTCTGGAGCTGGTTGACTGATACAGGCAGGCTGGCTGTGCTGTTCTCTCTACTTCTGTACATGTTTGAATCTTTCCATAAAATGTGAAACAAACAAAAAGACTTCAGTGTTTTAAAACCCTCACTTTGAAGGTTAAGAGGTTTGCCCAAGTAGGTGGGCACCTGCATGGGGCACTGAGATTAGAAAGAACAGGCACCTGGCTCCAGGCCGACCTGGGGCTACCTTGACCCTCCTCTTCTCCTCACCATCCACAGCCAGCCCATAACTGCATCCTGTCAGCTCCACTCCCCAAACGCATTCCTCCCTGGCTCCCACCATCTCTCATCTGGACCACTCCAAGAGCCTCCTACCCGGCCTCCCTGCTTCCTAGGTCCCTGCAATTCATTCTCCACATTATCTTTGCAAAATGTGAGTGAGAGAAAATTACTTTAGTGCTTAAACTATCATGACTGCTTCTCACTGCACTTAGAGTCTACACTCCTTTCCGTGCTCCTGATGCCCTTCTAAACCTCACGTCTCATCACTCTCACCAGCGCTGGCTCCAGTATCTCCTCAAACCTGCTGAGCACATTTGTGCCTCGGGGCCAATGGACAAGCTGCCTCTATTCCTGGGGTGACTTTACCCAGATCCTCAAAGTCCAGCCTCCTTATCACCATCTCAGCTCACATGTAACCTACTCAAAGATAGCTTTCTTGACTCACTTCCCCCCAAGTCTCCCATCTCAACACTGTGTTATTTCCTTCATTTCAATCTGACATTGTTTCCTTATTCGCCCGATTATTTTTGTTTGCTCGGTTGTCCTTGGCCTCCCTCCCCCCAGCAGCCTTGCCCAAACAGCATAAGCTCCCGGGGAGCAGCCGGCACTGGTGCTCTGAGAAGACACATGCTGAGCACGACATTACAGTCACGTGGTGTAGTGAAACGGTGTCAAAGAGCAGATACAGCAAAGCAGTGAGAACTTCTCTCTTATTTTATAATTTAAGTGAAATCTAACATTTACTCCTGTTTAATGAAGAATTTGGTAGGCCTTTGGTCCCAGTTCCTGGACGGCAACCCCTAAAGCCTTGAAATTTCCCAAGATAGGAGTGTCTTTGCTATTCATGTTGGACCCTTGGATGGCTTGGGTTCATGAGATGACTCAGGATGGGGACTGGCCAGCCACAGACACCAACCATGTGATTAGAGGAGCGGGGCTTTGAGCTTTGTGACAAGTGAGTGACCACCAGGAGAGGAAGGGGCTCAACGGTTAGGGCTAAGGAAAGTTTTGAGTTACACTTAGGGTTTGGGTTAGCCATGTCGGTAGTGACCCAATAAGTCATGTCTTTGTAATAAAGCCTCCAGTAAAAACTTGGGGCAACAAAGCTCAGAGCTCCTGTGAGCTTCCTGGTTGGTAACACTCTTGGAGGACTGTCACACTCAGATGCCATGAGGGCAACCCTGAGCCCTTCCCACTAGAGTGCTCTCCATAGCAGCTCACCTGATGAGATCTAAGGGCTGCTTCTTGTCTATGCTTCGAGGAGGAGCCCATTCCCCATACAGAAGGCCCTGTTCGCTGGGGCAGCTGAGGTCTTCTGACGGAGGCTGAAGTTGCACTGGGAAGCAGAAGCAAACAGGTGAGTGTCACTGTCACCACGTGTTCACATGTTCTGTTGATAAAATGTGGTGCTAACACATCGTGGTCATTTGTAAATAAGGGGCCCTCACTTGCCAGAAGGGATGGAGGTACCATGTGATTTTTCATAATTCTCACCCAGAATTAATACTAACCCCTTGAGGGTCATTTGCAAACGTGGGTGGAAAGGAACGCTTGGATGTTAAAGTCCTGGGACCACCGTGGGTACCTGGTGAGAGCCTTGCAGATGCTTAATGTCCTACAACCGGGCCAGTCTTCCACAGCAAAAAAACTAGGCCACCCAAGTGCCCAAACTGCTGCAGTGGAGGGACACCTGACGGTCCAGCCCCCTCCTTGGACACCCAGAGGAACCTGGACTCTGGCTGGTTAGGGGCAGGGTCAATTCTAAAACCCAGGCTTTTTTGTCCCCACAATTCAGTAGTTATTCGGTGACAGCACATGGAATATAAACAACAAAGAAACTTGACATGATGTTATATATTTAGCTGACTCAAGAAACAAAATTTAAATCCAGTCATTCTCCTTCCCACCTGACCTACTTTCCTTTCTCCTGTACTAGAACCAGATTATTACCCACCCAGCCTTAACATGGGTCCTGACTCCACTTACCTCCCTCCCAAACACCACATGAGATGATTCCTCAGGCTGGATGTGGGACCAGCAATTACAAGAGGCTTTAGTGGAAAAGAACTGGTTGTGCGCAGATGCCAACTAATCACTGTAGAATCCTGGTGTCCCACATTAGTAATCATGACAGCTGTTTGCAAGTGTCCCCAAAGTTCATTTCAGACTCTCACTGCTAATTTTGCTGGGACATAAATAAAAAACATGTGGACTGCTGGGCTGGACTGCTATGCTGGGTCTCTGATCCAGGAAGCTCAGTGTCTGCTCCCTGCACCCAGCTCCCTGTTCTGTTCATGCATGTGCATCAAGCAGCTGTTTAGTGTCCATTTTAATATCTTAAACAGTGCATTTCAGTATTGTCTTCATCCACAAATACGTGTACCACACAGTAGTAATGATCAATCTCAGTCTTTGTTTTCTTTGGTCTTAGAGAGTCAGATAGATGGATAGCAAAGATACCAAAGTCATAGAGCCCTATAATATAGTATTTCCTTTATTTCAATGACAGGATTTATTTAAAGAGCTTAGATAGAACATCCTTGCAATTATGGCATCATTAAGCGTCTGAAGCTGTTACATTTAATAAACTTCATTTCATGCGAGATGTTATCAGTTAGAGAAGTGCTCCTGAATTTGAGGGGTTGCTGTCATCTCAGACAGAGTCCCTAAAAAATGTCAACACTCTGCAGTATTGCCATATGACAAGAACCCAGACAGATGAAATTTGGAAAGCCCTGTGGCTTTCTAGTGCACAGACAGAAAATGGTATTTCAGAGGGAAAAAGCCTGAATTACAGAAAATGATAAATGAAATGGTCTAACATGCATTTCCCTTACAAAGAACTAATACTTCTTTGGTTGATAATAACATCTGTCAGTAATTATGAAAAGAGCTGACAGATGCATAGTACTTACTAATAGCCAGGGCTGTTCTAACATTGACACAGATTCATTAATCCCCATAGCAACCCTACGAGGTGGGTACTATTATTATCCCCATTTTATTGATGAGGAACTTGATAAACACAGAGGCTAAATGACATTTACAAGGTCGACAGCGAGAAACCAGCACAGGTGTTCCAGCCTGAGTCTACGCTCTTGGCTACGTCTCCTTTTCTTTTTTTTTTTTTTTTTTTTGGTGGCGGGGAGATAATAAGGTAATTCTGGTGGGGGGTGGGTAGGTAATTAGGGTTATTTGTCTATTTTAGAGGAGGTGTTGGGGGCTGAACCCAGGACCTTATGTGTGCTAAGCATGCACCCCATCACTGGAGCTGTACCCTCCCCTCTCGAGTCTATGCTCTTAGCTGCTAATCCACACTGCCCCACATGGTAACTCTGGGGGAACTACAGTTCATTCATTCACTCGTTAAATTCAGCCTTCCCGGTGCCTGGGATTCAGCAGTGAACAAGACAACGTGGTTCCTGCCCTAAATGAGCTTGTCGTATCCTGACATATTATCTTCATTTTACCCAGGAATAAACAAGGTCAAGAAGATTAGCCTTTTCCTGTTAACACCGGAGGATACATGAGGTGCTTTATTTCATTTCTGCCATTTGACTTACACCATGGGGAGGGAAAGCTGCCTTGCAGATCCCAGAGCTCACAAGCCTGTTAATCCCGAATTTGTTTTAACACTGTCCCTTACTTGACACTTGATCTGAGAAAGGATGAAGTAAACCTAAAAAGATTCTAAGAGAGTGTGTGGTTTATACAGGGTAACTAACCAGCCACTGTTTACTATCCTAACAGGAATCTGTAGGCATATTTCTTTTCTTTCTCTTTCTTCCTTTTTATGGGCAGCTTTTAACAACCAAACCAAGCCAACCAAACCAAATCACTGATAATTCAACAGCAGGTTCTAAATCACCCCCAAGACAGCAGCTAAACTCGGTTTAGACTTACAATGCAGCTTCTGGTGGCTGGATTGAAGAATGTATCTCTATCCTGAATATAAAAGTCATTCACGCAGCTCTTCTCAAATAGGGCAATGAAAAACTCTTGCTCCGGTTGATGATACTTTCATCCACTTGGAGGACTTTCATAAAACACCTGAAATTATCAAAGGCTGAGGACCGGGTTATCAGTTCATTGAGCTTCAGAGGCAATTTTATGTGCAGTATCTCAGCGTATGTACAGAGCACCTCCCACAGGGTGTGTACTTTTGCAAATACAAGCTTGTCATCCAAAACCTATATTGAGAGAATGAAAACACAAACCAGGAAACTATTTTCACATTTTTAGTACACAGATTTTTCTTACGTTGCTGGTAGTTAAAGCACTTGTGTAAACACACACACATATGACACTGGTAAAAGTGAAGATATAATAAAAATAGATTTGCAAACCATCATACATTTTTGCCTTAAAGATAATTTCTTTATTGAAATTACTGAAAAGTTATTTAAAATCCTTACATTTCATTCATAAAATAACCAATGTTTTAGATGAAGAAAAGCAAACTTGTTAATTTTTAGTCCAAATTAGTAACTAAAAATAGAAACACCAAAATATTCTTTGCAGTGGTATTGTAATGACAATTTTTTAAATTTCTGAAACCTAGGACTATTTACATATCTGTTCAATATAGTGTTAAACAGCCATTAAAAGGGATTTAAAATAATTATATTTATTGATATGGAATATATAATAAAAGGAAAAAGCAAAAAAAATATGAAATAATAATTTTCTTTTTTGGAAGGGAAAAACACCTACATTTGAAGAAAAAATATTTAGAAGGATTTTAAGTTTCTTTATGTATAATTAAGCTACAGATGATTTTTAATTCCACTGTTCTTTCATTTTCAATTTTGGGGGTAAATTTTTATAATAAAAAAATCTTTAAAAAGGTTCTTGCATAAATACAATAAATACATTAATGACTACATTCTCTGGCTATTAAAAAAGATCTCCTAGCTTTGGATCTGAAACATACATTCCATAATGCAGATTGTGACTGACTCAACTCCCAGCCCACAGCGAAGGCACGACTAGGGTGATATGTTTCAAATAGCACTCCAGGTAAGATGCAGGCTCCCAGCCAATGGCTGCAAAGGGCCTGACACTGATCTGGTTGCTCCCAGCTGTAGACCACCACAGATGAGGTTAGATTCATAGGCTCATGTTTTCTCTGTCAAAAGAAATCAGAAAGTGTTGTTAGGGTTTTACTTTCACCAAGGGAACAAGAAGTTGTTTGATTTTTTTTATGCAAAAAAATAACAACAAACCAATTTGAACCTGATGAAAAGACATTTGCTCAAAACAGCACAGAAACAATGAAGGTGCTTTGGCAGGCAGGGACTTGTTGGATCCCTGTGAGTGCTGGACTCCTCACATGGAATTCCCTTGGCACTCCAGAAGGCCTGTGGTTGTCCCCATGGATTTGTGGCCGTATGTGGCGCACAAAATTCTCTGGCTTTGCCACAATTTCAAAGCCTTTTTTCGCTTATGAAAGGTTTTGCACTCAAATGGAGTTTTCTTGAGTCCACTCACTGATGTCATTCACCAGAGTTATCGTCCAGATCTGACATTCTAGACTCTTAAAATCTTGCAGACATTCAAATGGTTCAGGTTTGGATGTATATTCACCTCTGCAGGCCTGGACCAAATTCGATATAGTCACCCGGACAAGTTCAGCAAAATGCAAAGACATTTTTCTCTCTGCAAGACTGATATATCTGTGAAGCTATAAAAACTTCTGCATCTACAAAAATAGGGAGCCAACTCATCAATATCATATCTATCCATAATGCATGGCCATTTTAAAAAAATACTGTATTTACTGCTGTTAAATTCTATCCGGCTTTTGCCAAATTGTGTCCTAAACTGTAAGGAAAGTATATAAATGTAGAGAATTTTTGACCTTTTAAGAGAAAAACGAACCCTCCTACTCGGTTGGTGGGAATGTAAATTGGTGCAGCCACTATGGAGGACAGTATAGAAGTTCCTTAAAAAACTAAAAATAGACTTCCGTGTGATCCAGCAATCCCATTCATGGGTATATGTCTGGAGAAAAATATAATTCAAAAAGACATATGCACCCCAATGTTCACAGCAGCACTATTTACAATAGCCAAGATGCTGAAACAACCCAAATGTTCACTGACAGATCACTGGATAAAGAAGGTGTTGTATATTACATATATATGTATATATACATATATACATATATATACACACACATATATACACATGAACACACACATACAATGGAATACTGCTCGGCCATAAAAAATAAAATAATGCCATTTGCAATAACATGGATGGACCTACACGGTATTATGCTAAGTGAAATAAGTCAGAGAAAGAAAAACAAATATTCTATGTATTAAATTATATGTATATCTAAAAAATAAAACAAATTAATGACTATAATAAAACAGAAATAGACTCACAGGTACACAGAACAGACTGGTGGTTACCAATGGGGAGAAGGAAGAGAGGGGAGGCAGGAAGGGGTAGGGGAATAAGAGGTAAAAAGTACTACGTATAAAATGGATAGGTTACAGGGCTGTATCATACAGCACAGGGAAATATAGCTGTTATTTTATGGTGACTTTAAGTGGAATATAATCTATAAAAATGTTGAGCCTCTGTGTTGTACACCTGAAACTAATATGATATTAATCAACTACTCAATTACAAAATTTTTAATCAAAGTTTTCTTTTCATATTATTTGCAATAAGTTAGAAGCCAGCACTGTCAATAGGAACATAGTGCAAGTCACAATTTTCCAGTAATCCCATTTAGAAAATAAAAAGGAACAAGTGAAATTAATTCCAGTAATAATTATATTTATTCCAAAATGTCCAATATACTATCATTTCAAAGGTGTGATTAACACTTTTAAAACTTCTTAATAAATATTTTACATTATTTTTGATGTACGAAGTCTTGAAAATGTATTACGTATTTTCCACTTATAGAACATCTCAATTCACAATAGCCACATGTGGCTGGTGTCTACCATACTAGACAGAGCAAATTATACCATTCACACTTATAATAAATTACCTGCTCTTACTTATTTAAAAAACTTGCTGAAAAGGCTTTAGCTATTCCCTATATCAAACAAAGCAACCTTGACGGCTGGGGAGTATCTTCATTATAAAGTGAAAAATAAAGGTAAGAGCCATGGTTACATGTATGTTAATGTAACAACACCTTCTTAATTCATTCAGGACTTTACAATCTTTCTTCATATGCCAAGGATTCACTGTCACTGTGCAATGTTTTTCACTATTATCATCTTTGGAATTGAGAGGCTTCTGATGACCCTGCTTTGTGCATCTGTACATAAAAGAAAATAACAAAACAGAGAAAAAGACCTTATTAAAGATAATTTAGGGGGGAGGGTATAGCTCAAGTGAAAGATCATATTCTTAGCTTGCACAAGGGCCTGGGTTCAATCCCCAGGAATTCTTTCTTAAAATAAAATAAATAAAAAATCTAATTACCACCCCCTGCATAAAATTAATTAATTACTTTAATTAAAAGTTAAAAAAAGATTATTTAGTGCCTGCTTATCAGGCTACAAGTGCTACAATGAATGCCCCTCCCCCCATTAATTTAGAAGAAGTCTCACAGTATTTCCCAACATAAAGGCTAAAATATAATTCAGAACACTTTCTGATGGTCAGCATGATTTTAACAAAAATGTAGATAATTACCTCCCTGGTGTCAAAGCTCTGTCAGAGATGGGCACAGAAAATTTAGTAAAAATGATTTTGCAACTACCTTTGAAAGAAATGCTGAGAAATGATCTTTTCTGTTGGAAATTAGCCTGCTTTTACATTCTGCAGTAGGCATATGTGTTTACAAACCAGGCAGGAACTGGATCCTATTTTACACATACTTTAGAAACTGATTTGAATTTTGCTCTCAACCTGCAAGGCTACTTTTTAGGTAATAACATAAGCTGGCCACTATACTAAATTTTGTTTCCCTGTTTGTTTAATCCTCACAACAACTCTGTAAGCTGTTATTATTACCCCCATATAACAGATAAAGAGCTTGAGGCAGAAAATAATTTGGGTAACTTTGTAAGTGGTGGAGCTGGGTATGACTGCAGCCAGTTTGACACTCAAGTTCATTCTTCTCACCAATGTCTACATTCAGCAATGACCATTGATTTCATATTTAAGTGTGTCATTTCTAAAAGTGCAAAGCTATATTAGGACTGCTGTGTAAATGATTCTTTTGAGATGTGATTGCCAAAAAAACAAAAACAAATAAAATCAGGGTGTCACTGACGGGAGAGTGAACTGCATATGGACGGACACAAGGGGACTTTTTGAGGACACAGTTGCACAACTCTAGAAATAGCTAAAATGGCTGACTTGTACAATTAAAATGTGTGAATTTTATGGCCAGTAAATTACACCTTAATACAGCTATTAAATTAAGAACCTGGGATACCAAATTAAGACTAAAACAGATATATATATCACACAAAGAACAACAGGCAAATATCATTATTTACTGCACCATTTCCTTCTTGCAGCTTCCTTTCCTCACCCAGTCCTGAAAGGGTGATTCATTTTTAAAATAGTCTTTTAATTTATTCAGCAAATAATTTTTGACTGCCCACTATGTACCCAGGACTAGTCTAGACACTTGGAATAGATCAATAAACAAAACAAAAGCCCTGTCCTCATGGAGCTTGGTTGGAGTCTAGCTGGGGTGGGGGGGTGGAGATGACAACTCACACAACAGAGAAGCAGAGGAGGTGGCATGTTAGGAAGAAGGAACCACGGAAAAAAGTAAAAATGGCAAAGTAAAGAGAGTTGAGGGTATGGGATGAGGGTGATGTTGTATTAAATACCACAGCAGGCCACACTGAGGACTGAGGTTAGAACTAGGACTAGGAGGTGAGAAGTCCCAGGTGGACAGAATAACCATCACCAAGGCCAGCATGCTCCTCGCGTGTTCCAGAATGGGGGCATGGCTGGAGCTGCGGAGAAGGGTCAGTGCAGATCCTGTAAGGCCTTGGAGGACGTTGTAAGGACTGTGGCTTTTACCCGGAGTGAAATGGGGAGGCACTGCAGAAGGACGACACAATCTAACTTTGGTTTTCAAGGCTCACTTTACTGCCGGGTGAGAATAGTCGAAACGGGTCAGAGATGAAAGGAGGGAAGCCACTGAGAAGGGCTGTGCAGGAGGAGAAGACAGTGGCTCAGGGCAGGGAAGCAGCAGTGGAGGGAGGAGCCATGGTGAGAAGTGGCTGGGTTCTGGATCAGTTTTAAAGGCAGTGTTAAACCAGATCTATTGACAGAATTCATGTGGTATGTCAGTCACAGTCAGAATAACTCCAAGTTTTTTGACCCAAGCAGCTGGAAGGATTAAGTTTCCACTAACTGAATGGGGGAGGTGGCAGAAAGAACAAGTTTTGGGGGGTAGGAGGACCAAGAGATCAGTTTTTACACATGTTGGTTTTAAGATATCAGAGTCCCAACTGAAGATGTCAAATCAGCAGAAGATTGTAAGAGTCCAGAGTTGGAGAGAAAAAGTCTAGCGGGAGACAGAAATGTTTGAATCATGGGTCACACAGGTGGTACAGGAAGACATGAAACCCAGGTACTCAAACATTAAGATAACCTGGCATTAACCATAGAAGTTATCTTTGAGGGCCTGCCTACTAGGTGTGGATATCAGTCCTATTTCCCGACCACTCGATTTTTAAAAAGGAACTTATGAATGAATTCGTGCAAGACACTGCCTCCAGTGGGTGGGTCCAGAGCTGGAGTGGGAGAATGGGGTGGTGCACGCTACTCCCTACGGTAGAATGTGTGTGTATGCATGTGTGTGTGAGCACTGGGATGAGTTACACCTGGCTTAAGAAAAAGAGCTAGTAAGTCTAGAAGCTGAAAGATGAAAGAACATCCAGATCTGGTAGAGGGAACAGGGGAAACACTGTGTACTGTAAGACATATCCCCATAATGCCATTTCCCACCATCCTTTCATCAGGAACACAGTTGGAAAGGGGGGAATTATGTAGATACGTATGATGTACACAAACTTTCTGACTATGTACCATTGAATATCTACATATGTAGCAAGTTAATGATATTTGTATCTGCTTCAAGTTTAATAACAAGTTCACAACAGAGGGAAAATAAAATATTGAGGACTGGTAGAAGTATCCTAGAAGGCCTTTCAATGCTCAGAATGGAAGCAAAAGCAGCTTCACCCCACAAAGAATGTCATTAAGAGTAAAGAATGTTTATATTTGCTTAAGAAATTGAGAGTTACAACTTCCTGCTTTAAAGAATTAACTTTAATACAGACACAATACTATAAGCAACGTCTATACTGGTGCTTTCTTAAAGCTATTTTTAGTTCCTGCTTGTTCTGATGTACTCCAGAAACTCTGCAAAGAAAACCTTCTATTCAAAGGCTAAAAGGAATAAAAGAAGAAATAACGCTGCATTCTTTTAAGTGTTCTCTGTACTGAAAGTCACTTGCAAATGCAGCACCCTGCCACAGGTCTACATTTTTAACAATAAAGTCCTTTGCACAAGTTTTCAATTGCTATGTGACTTTGTGTCATTCTCTCACTCAGAAGCAGAATGGAGTACCAGAAAATGACACATCATGTCTAAAACTACAGACGTGGAAGATGAACGTACACCAAGAAACAGCTAAGTGGGAGGGTAAGGTTTACCTTTTAAGTTACTGTAAGTGCAGTTACACCTTCTCCCTGCTTCCCCTGTGAAGTGAAGAACTAGTCTTTTCCAGAAAAGCTCTCATTCTGAGAACTGTCTTCTTTAAAATATTTGGAGATTCTTTTTTAAGGTTCTTTCACTTTTAAGTCTCCCCCAACTCTACATCCCATAACAAGTGTTAAAATTATCCAATAGCCTATTGTTACAGAACATTCTCTACAAAAGCTGAGGTTCCCCAGGGTTTGGATCCCAGAACTCTGCTGCCAGATAATCCTAAAGTCTTCCTTTCGTAACTGACTCTTCTGCCAATTCCCAGCTGCGGGCAAATTCGGCTTGTCAGGCCAGGTAAGTTTCTAACTCTGCCTACGAACACTCTGCTGCCAGTAAAGGAAATCTCAGACAGGAAGCAAACAAAGCCCCTAGTGAGGGTTGCCTCCTTCAAACAATCAAGATGCCATCACCAAGCAAATATTTAAACCTACTGCAAAACTTCTGAAGACAACTTACAAACAATATAGTTTCTATAGATGCATACTATTTGCTCTGTAAAAGTGATTTCCAATGGAGGGAACAAAGGACCACATGACCCAAGCAATTTTTTAAAACTGCACATAACCGTCCCTCTTCACATGAGGATTCAGGCAAGCCCGTCTTACAGGTCTAGGTGTAACAGAATGACAGCACCTCTAGGAGTAGGGTGAAAAGCAGAGAGGTAGACTTTTAGTGAAAGGGGGTGATGTAATAGGCCCCATCGCCCACTTACCTCCCACCACAGGACAATCATCTCAGATCGAGAACAAACACTTTGGGAAACAGAGTTTTTTTATGTTTTTATGGTTTTCTGGTGGAAATAATGCCCTGAGTCATGTGAAGTTGCAGCTGCAAAATTGAACAGGGGACCAAATATTTTCACATTCAGGACACAAATTCTCAGCCCCCGGGTGGCCACCACATCTGCTCTCCCGTTTGCCTGTTCACCCCAAAAGCTGCAGGACTCTCCTGCTTGCAATGACACCCACCACTTCTCACAAATTCCTGCCAAGTTCACGTCAGCAGCTGGTGGTATCAAAGTCACCATTAGTACTGTTTTGAAGTCCCTCCATTACTTTATATCCCTTCTATTTTCTCTGTTGTCTTCCTAGCTACACTTGCATTCAGAAGCTGGTTACCGCACTAACATTGCCTCTATAATCAGTCCAGGATATAGGAAGTAGAGATTCAACTGTATCCAGTCCAGAATACTTGTCATCCCACTCTAGTTTCCCAACAAAATACTCTGGCATCCCTCATCTCACCCAAACAACCAACGCATTACTTAGAGGTTGTAAAAGTGGAGGGCTTTCTCTACTGGAAAACACTGTGGCTTGTGGTAGAGTTGTGATTTCAGTTTTTGCAACTAGTTACAGGCAAAAAGACATGTTCCACAAATTTTCTTCAAGCGTTTGGAATTTAAACTTTTATTAGATACAGAGCCGGCGCACTAACTGTAATCTATGAACATATGGCCATATTACCAAATAATGTTCATGTCTGCCATACAGACATGTAAGAACTTGAATTACACCTGCAGCCTGTAGGCTTTTAGAACTGGATGTGAAGCATCCTGTGAGATAAAAAACCTCCTATCCAGTCCCAGAACACCTTACAGACAACACCACATTAATGCCACTGAATACATTAGTATAGTCCATGTATGGTTAAGTTACATCTCCAATTTCTCAGAGCTGGAAAGGAGATGTCTAGAAAAGCTGGAAAAGCCCAATTACCAAAACAGCTCAAAAGTTAAAGCAGACTCCTGCACCTCCCAGAGTTGGGGGCGGAGGGGGCCTTGCCCACCACCCTGTCCTCCCCCAGGACATGGCATGTGGGGAAGCAGGCAGGAGTGGGTGGCTGGGACTCTGAGGTGGAGAGGTGATGAAAGCAAGAGTGGAACTGCTCTGGTCCTAGAAAAACAGAGCTGTAAAAAGCTCGGCTTCAGTCCAACCCGCTCCCTCTCCCAGGTTCCCTCCCACCTACGTGACAAACAGAGCACAGACAGGCACTTTCTGCCCATGATGGTGACTACTAGCAGGAAAGGGACCAGGATAAAAGCATGTCCTATAAGAGATCAGTCTGATTTTAAAGACTATGTTATAAACAATGAAGAGCACTGTCAGACTGGGACACTTGTGAGGCGCTCAAATAGGGAGGAGGAGGTTGAGGATCCATTCCCAGCACTTCCATGTCTTTTATCACTCCTATTTCTGACCTTTCCTTTGCCATTTTTTGTAGCTCTGCCATCACTGGCAGGTAAAGGGGCAGCAATGTGACTTGACCGTTTGGCTGATGGGGCTACATTTCCTAGCACTGGAATGAAAAGGCACTGGAAGAGGATCAGCTGGAAGATACGAACCACAGTCCTGGCCTGTGACAAACACTAATCAGGTGACCCTGGGTTAGTCTCTTACTCTCTCTGGGCTTCCGGCTGTTTACTTATAAAAGAAGGTTTAGTCATTCCACAAATATATCCAATATGAAATGTAATGTGAAAGTCAAACATAATGACATCTCACCTGCTTGCCTCAGGGAACTGTACAAGCACTGAACACTATGTGAATTTAAACACAGAGTTAAGAAATCTGTTGAGGTAAAGCACTAAACTGAACATGGAGATAAAGTTTTATGGATTTTCTTGGCTTTCTTTTTTAATTGCAACACTGAATTAATAGTTATTAGCTATACTCCACACCACCACCCCTGCAAATAAATGAAGTAGGTAAGCACTGCCTGGATGCCTGCTATTGCCCGATGCTAAGCAGGGTGAGGGGTATAAAGGAGGCTGAACAAGGGAGTCTTCTCCAGTTACGAGCTAAGTGAGGAGACACGTAGGAAACCACCCGGGAATGGTACCAAGTCAGTACTCAAAGCCAAGATTACAGGCTACCGATCATAAACACTGCAGGACTACAAAGAGGAGCTAGAAGTATTTGGAGTAAATAGGGAAGACTCTATGAAGGGGATGGGGCTCCAACTAGTTCTCAGGGAAATTCTAAGCTGTTTTAACTGAGTACTGGATAGGAAACGGCTGGTGACTCCTGGTTTTTAATAAGGCACAAGTTACCCTAGTAGGCTAAGTCACATAATGATTGGAACACATAAGGTAAGGCCAAAATGATGGAAGGTCGAGACTACCTGGCTGAGATCTGGTTGTGGTAAGTCCTTGACTTGACTCTAGATGTTGGAGTGTCAAAACTGTAGGTTGACTGAAAGAGGGGGGAGAGAATATCCAACAATTCAACAGAAGGAAAAATTCATGTATCAGGGATGAAAGCTCTTCATCAGAGTATCAGCAATCAGAATAGACACTTGAGACCAAAAACATACAGTTCCAGCAGCTGACAAAATGTGGAGGGTGGTGAGAGAAAGATAAATCAAAGACCATTCCAAGCCTTTGGGTATTCAAGGCTGGAAGAATGATTATCCCACTGAATAAGTGGGGACGCTGCAAGAAAAAAGATTATGAAATCAGCTTTAGACATGTTGAATGTGACATATGAGCTAAGAGTAGGTGTTCTCTAAGAAGCTCGAAATTCAAAACTGAAGCACAGATCTAGAGGACAGGCTTAAGATGCAGATGGACAAGACATGATAAATCTCCTAAAAGAAAACATAGGCAAAACATTATCTGACATAAATCTTAGCAAAGTTCTCCTAGGGCAATCTACCCAGGCAATGGAAATAAGAGAAAAAATAAACAAATGGGACGTAATTAAACTCATAAGTTTCTTCACAGCAAAAGCAACCATAAGTAAAACAAAACAACACCTACGAATGGGAGAAAATATTTTCAAATGATATGACTAACAAGGCTTAATTTTCAGAATATATAAACAGCTCATACAACTTAATAACAAAAACACCAACAACTCAATCCAAAAATAGGCAGAAGACGTAAACAAGCATTTCTCCAGTGAAGACAGAAATGGCCAATAGGCACATGAAAAAATGCTCAATATCACTAATAAACAGAGAAATGCAAATCACAACTACAATGAGGTATCAGCTCACAGCAGTCAGAATGGCCATCGCTCAGAAGTTCATGAATGATAAAGGCTAGAGAGGCTCTAGAGGGAAGGGTACCCTCTTACACTGCTGGTGGGAATCCAGTTTGGTGTAGTTATTATGGAAAGCATGGAAATCCCTCAAAAAACTAAAAGTAGACTTACCCTATGACCCAGCAATCCCACTTCTGGGTATATAACTGGAAGAAATTCCAATGTGAAAAGATACCTGCACCCCAGTATTCATAGCACCACTGTATACAATAGCCGAGACATGGAGGCAAGCTAAATGTAGCAACAGATGACTGGATAAGGAAGTTCTGGTATATTTATACACTGGAATACTATTCTACCATGAAAAGGACAAAATAAAACCATTTGCAGCAACATGGATGGAGCTAGAGATCGTCATTCTAAGTGAAAGCAGCCCGAAACAGAAAAATACCAAATGATACCACTCATATGTGTAATCTAAAAAAAGAGAGAAAAAGACACTGTGAACTCATCTACAAAACAGAAACAGACTTGCAGACTTAGTAAACAATCTTAAGGTTACCAGGGAAAGGGGATGGGAAGGGATAAATTTGGGAGTTTCAGATTTACAAATGTTAGCCACTATATATATAAAAATAGATTTTAAATAAAGTTTCTTCTGTATAGCACAGAAACCTATGTTCAATATCCAGCAATAACCTATAATGAAAAAGCCGATACAGCCACCAACTGAGGAAGCAAGAGAAGAAAGGAGAGTTAGTTATGCTGGGCTAGAGCCCACTTCTAAAACCCTTGTCAGCGACTGAGGCTGCCCCGGGTACACTGAGCCCTCCTCCCAGGGACAGGCTGACATGACCAATGCCTCCTGCAAACCTGGGGCAGCAGAGGCCGTCCCCAGGTCTGGCCCTGGAGGAGATGGGAGCAAGTCCACCTGCTCCCCCTGGGGCAGAACCCCTCCCCGCAGCCCCCGCCTCCTGACCGCACCACACCTGCCTCTCAGGAACCCACTGACTTGAAAACAAGTGATCCACGATCCTGGGGCTTTAGAGGCCGCCCCCAAGGTCAGGCCATGGGGAAGATGGGAGCAAATCCAGGGGCTCTCATGGGGCAGGCCCCATTCCATCCGAGGCCCCGTGACCGCACTGCACCTGCCACCTGGGAGCAGGCCCTGGTCTGAGGGCCAGTCGGAGATGCTCCGGAGCCGTCCGGGGCCCTCCCACCTCCCAGGGCTGTACCTGCTCTCCTAAACCCGGGTGTAAGCGGCGGCAAAAATGCGGGGTTCAGGAACTAATAATAGCGGGGTTACCACGAACCACAGCGGCGGCTGGGACCCGCCTCAGGGTCCTAACGGGACGCGCGGCCGGGACCTCACCTCCACACCCCTCCCTGTTTGCCTCCCACCTGCACAGCCCAGGCGTCACCCACCGGCTCCCCGAGCAGCACGCCCCCACCAGCGCCCCCTTAACTGCCCGGCAGCGGCAGCCGAGCCGAGGGTAAGCGGCGGCCTAGACCCCAGGCCGTGTTCCTCTTCCAGGAGCTGGTCCAGGAGCAACCGTCTCCCGCCAGCTTCCACGCCTTCTGGGCGGGTTCCGGCGTCCGCGCGTCTGTCCGTCTGCACGTGCGCGCCCCTCCTCCTCCCGCCTGCAGTGCAAACTGCTCGGGTGGGTCTCCTGCTTTACCGGACCTGGCCACTGGGGCCGGGAGGAGCCAGGTGGGGCCCCTCCTGCTCGTCCCGCCAGTTCGCCATCCCCAGAGCCTTCACCCCACCACCGACTGGGTCCTGACACTGAATTAGAACCATGACTGCCCTGGGCCAGGCCACACCCAGCCAGCCCCACTTCCCCTGCTCACCTTCCCCTCCCTGTTACTACCCTCCCACCCCTGGCCAGGCCAGGTTCCCACCAGACCTTGAAGACAGGGCTCCTTCTCCTCACACCGAGGTCCCTGCCCTGACACTCCATCCTGCTAGGTCCTAACCTATGGCCCCTACACCCACAAGCTTAGCCCTCATGCCTCACCATAGGACCCCCAACATCCTGAAATTGTCCCCCTCACCTCTCAGCCAGGTCAGTTCCACTCTGAGCGGGCCCCACACCCCTCAACCTGTACCCCCTCACCATGGGATCCCGTTCACTCTGAGTGCACCCCTACCCTGAGCTGACTCCCTCATCCCTCATCCCTGTGGTTGGGGCGGGGAAATCCGGGCTCCAGTAATGATGACTACTGCCACCAGTGGGGGATCCTGCCTAGTGTACACCTTCATAGTTAATGTCTTAGGCTACAGGGTGAGGCAGGCTGGGCTGAAGGAGGTTCCAATTCCCGCCCTGGCACCCTGATCCCCGCACCTTGTGCCTCAACTGACCCGATGGGTCAGGGTGATCCCAGGCTGCCAGCCACTGGCCTGTGGGCCTTGGGTGGTTGATGGTCCTGATGGTGATCTGGACCCCTAGGGCGGAGGCACTGGTCACGTGGAACTTTGGAGTGGGGGAGCTCAGATGGTGCACTTGAGCCCAGGGGTAGACAGCAGATGGTGGGCTGTGTGCATGGGGCTGTGTGCATGGCCTGAGCTCAGCCCAGGTGTGTGCAGGGACCTTGTTCATTCACACCAGGCCAGAGGGAAGAGGGACGGGAGCTTTTAAAAAGTCGAAGTTAGGAAGCCAAGGCTGGAGAGCAAAGTAGGAAGGTGCACTGGTCAGACCACCACGGAGCCCGCCACGACGCTGGTCCCTTGCATCAGGTGAGACTGGCAGTTGACTGGCCAATGAGACATCCCCTGCTGTGGTATAGTTTACAGGCAATTGAAGGGATTTTGACAGGTAATTTTAATCCAATAATTGTCACTTTCTCTGTGGGAGATCAGGTCCAAAGTCATGGTGAATCTGGCAGGGATCCTGCCTGAACTCCAGCCTGGGACAGTGGAGGACACACCCAGGAATCATCCTCTTAGCTCTCACCAAAGTCACTGTAATAGAGAAGAACAAATCTGACTCCATATTGGATCTGTTCCTTTTCTTGAAACCTCTGTCGTGTTTTCTAGGCTTAGTCTTACTAGTTCTGCACCTTTTGTAAAACAATGTTGCCTTTAGCCTGAAATGAACAGGAGAGCCTATTCTCAAAACTCTGACCTTTAAGGATATTAACACTTTTGCACTCCTATAAAGATAACAAGTTGCAGAATAGAAAAAGTTTGTTTTGTTGCAGGTTTTACGGGAACACCATGATCTGACCCACGTGGACAGCTGAAAAGGATTCCAAGAACAAAGAAATCCTACACCAAGAAGTTTGCAACAACCAACCACAGCCCCTCTCCTTTTTAGTAGAAAAGGAGCCTGAATTCTGACTTGGGGAAGATGGTTCTCCAAGATATTAGTCTGCCATTATCTTGGTCTGCAGCTGTCTACGTACACCAGGTCATAGTGCCTCTGTAAATCCTCTAACAAAACAAAAGTTATTTTCTATTCTGCAGCTTGTTGTCTTTATATAAGTGCAAAAGTGTTAATATCCTTAAAGATCAGAGCCTTAAAAATAGGCTCTCCTGTATATTTCAGGCTAAAGGCAACATCGTTTTACAAAAGGTGCAGAGCTACTAAGACTAAGCCCAGAAAAGGGGGCACAGGGTTAAAGCCAAAAGAACAGATCTTCTATGGAGTCAGATTTTTTTCTTTTCTATTATAGTATATTCTATTTTTGTTTTAAGTTTATAAGAATAAAGTTTAACCTTTTCCCATTTTAAATTGTGCAATTTTAAGGAACATTAAGTGCATTCACAATGCTGTGAGACCAACACCACTGCTTTCAGACTATTTCCTTCCTCAAAGTAAAAGCTTGTATACAAAGCGCACCCCACATCCTACCTCCCCCAGCCCACGACAAGCCCTAATCCCCTTTCTCTCTCTATGTCTTTACCTATCCAGGAGGTTCCCTATCAATGAAATCATATAAAAGGTGGCTTTTGTTTGTTTGTTTGTTTGCCCACATATCTTAAGTAGGGACGGGTGATTTTTTTGTTTGTTTGTTTTCACGTGAATTAACATTTTTGTATTTTGAGAGGAAAATCCAGATGGATTAAAGATGAGACATACCAAATGAAGCCTTTTTAGTAACTCTGTGCCTAATCTCGTGGTAGGCACTGCTGTTCTAAGTGTGAAACCAGAGCCAGAAGGGAGATGCTTAGCTCTTCTGGTGGCAAAATAAAACCAAACCAAAGCAGAAAACAAAGGCCAAGAAAGACAGCTGGAAAGACAAACCACAGCCTGGAAAAAGCTTTCCTCATGACCCAAGGTCCGAGAAAAGCTTCACATCCCTGTGGTCCAAAAACCTCTTGAAGCCCAGTGTTCTGAAAAGAAACAAAACATACACAGGCAGTTCCAACGAGAGGCAGTGCAGGTGGCCAGTGTGTGCTAGAGATGCTCGACCTCTCAGGTGAGGACACAGGCAGACGGACAGACTGCAGGGATAGCATTGGCCACCATCACACTGGCAGGTCTTTAGCCCGGTGACAACCAGCCCTGGTGACAATGTGAGCAGGCAGAGGCCCCAGGATGTCCTATGGAGGGAAGAGCAAATGGACGCTTCTCTCCAGCAGAACAAGGTGCAGGATACATCAAAGTGCCACAGGTGCATCCCTTCCCCAGCAGAGCTGATCCTTAGAGAAGATCCCACCAAAGATCTTGCACAATTTTCAAAGATAATTTTTCTTCAGTAACATGAATTCAAAATAATCAATATGTCTTCAAGGGATTTTCAGAAGTGACCTGCCCTGGGCCCGAACGATACACACACATAAATACACACATATGCACATAAATATATACACACATACATACAGGGAAAGAGACATACAAACTGAAACACAGAGAAGGAGGGGGAGACAGAAACAGAGAGACAAGACAGAGAGAGAGGCACTGAGAGACAGAGACAGAGAGAAGGAACACTGGAGCTGGTAATGAGTGGAACTCACGCACATTTTCACAAGTCAGTCTACATGTCAGAACCTGGTCCTAAAGTCCATCCACCCTGCAGGGGAGTGTGTGGGGATCACACAAGGGTGTGGGAAAAGAAGGTAAAAAATAGGAAGACATTGTGGGGCAGCCCACCACAGAGGCCGAGATGGGACACTGGGCCTGTATGTCAACATGACAGAATGACCTAGGAGGTTGTATGCCAGAGTGGACGATGTCAGAGTTGTATTTAATTTCAGTCTCACGACTGGGACCTGAGAAGCAAGCAGCAAGGAAAGGGACTTTCTCCAGACCTCAGGGCAGACCCAGGCCCGTGTGACATGTGCTCTGCGCTCCGCCAGCCCTCTGTGGGGCCCTTCCTTTGCTGAGTCTGTGCACGAGCTCCCTGTGAAGCCAGCCCATGGGGGTGACAGATGCAATAGGTGTTTCTAGGTCTAGAGACAGGATGGCTTCTCTAGGAAGCAGGGGCCAGAATGATCCCCAATGTGCCGATGGGGGATTGGGGAGACCCTGAGAGGCATGTGGCTTGTCCAAGGTGACAGCACTTCTGAGTTGGGAGAGCCAGATCTAAACCCAGCTGAGTCCTCAGAGCTGCGGCACTGGCTGCACCCAGGCCTCTCCAGGGCAATGGGGGGGGGCTGAGTTGGAGTCACTGTGTGTGGACATGGCATGGAGTGAGAAATGAGAGATTGGCAACCCAGAAAGGCACTTGGGGAGCTATGTGTCAGGAGGAAGCTTGGATAAGTGGACCCCAGTAAGTGACCTCACTTCCCTGGCAATAGAGCCCAACAGAACTTGGAACCGAAGTCACCAGGCACCCACTCTGTAGAGAAGTACCTACTCAACTCACTTGGTTGGAAACAGAGGCATTTTCTGCTGCATCCCAGTATCCTGAGGCTGCAGCCCCTGGAAAGCCCGCAGCGAGGGGCTGTACCAAAGCTGCCGGTGCTGGGTCAGGTCTCACCCAAGGCACCTCTGGCCTTTTGGCCAGAGAGACCCAAAGGTAACACAGGGAGGCCCAGGGCAGGCCCGCCCAGGCCGGGCCATCACTCAGATCCCACACAGGTAGACCCACGGCCCCTTTAATGCTGGTTGAGGTGGAGCAGTCATGTTGGGAATGGGTTTCTGCCTCAAGCAAGAGTAGATCAGAGCCCTGCAGGGCCGGTCACATCCACAACCCAGGTCAAAGCTGGCTGGATGTGATGTGGAGAGCCTGGGAAAGGTCCTGCTTCCCGAGGTGGAGCCCATGCTCTCTGGGTATGTCTTTTCCCTCCTGGGTGTCTGAGCTGAACAAGGTCCCGGTCTGGCCTGGCAGCAGAGGGTCGAGTGGACAGAATCGGGAGTGTTCCTGGCCGGGCAGGGCTCTGAGACTTCCAGGCCGGGTCAGCTGCTGGTCACTGTCATTGCAGAGCCAGATACCACATACTGAACAGAAACTGATGAATAAGAACACCAACGCTCCCTCCCCAAGTGAACAGCTGGTGTGCCACTCTTCTGAGGGCCACTGCTGCTCCAGGTGGGTCTGGATATGGAGGGATCCCCACCACCATGGCCCAGAAATCAGTGGGGTAGGCCTCCAACCCAGACATCACCCAGGGCTCTCCCCAGGGACCTGCCCGGGGCTGACGGGTAGCTCAGCACACCCGGCTCTGACCTGGAGCACTGTACGCATCTCGCTGCAAGTCAGTTGGAGGACCAGGAACCCCTGAAGCAGAGCCCGAATGTCAGAAATGCAGGGCTGGTGCAGGTGTGTAGGTGAGGGAGGGGTGAGGGCTGGGCCACACAGGGAGGTGTCCCCAGAGGCTACTGTTGGGACCAGAGCAAAGAATGGCCTCAGACCACCTGTCTGGAAAAATTCAGTCACAGAACACATCTTGTGGGCACTTTCTGGGTGGGACCTGTCTGGAAAGCTCTGGGAAGGCTTCTGTCCTTGAAGAGGCACATGGAAAGGGAGGCAGGTGGGTAAATTTTTCCTCTCTCACAGCATGAGCTCTTCCACAAGACTTAAAACTCTCTCCACATCCAATAGTTACAGAGGAGGCAGGGGCAGGGGAAGTTGTCAGAGACCAACAAAAGGACGATCTGGGTCCAGCAGGAGACCCCGAGCTCCCTCCTGCCACTCCTGCAGCTCCTTCTGACCCTGAATCTGCACCTGGACTGCTGGGCAATGGAGAACCAGTTCAGGCATCACCACCCCCTGGGGCAGAGCCCCCTCTGCGACCACCCACATATTCTCCAAAATGTTCTCCAAAATCCCACCATCAGTCCCCTCCCCCTCCCCCTCGCAAACGAGGTCCCTTCCGCTGGTGATGTTTTTGTTTGGTTTTCTTTAATTTCCTTTGTTTGTTTCACATCATTTATGGCATTGTTTATTTTGCTTTTTAGAGTTTCATTAATAAAATATAGACTTTTCCTCTTTTAAATTGTGCAATTCAGGAGCATTAGGGGCATTCACAAAGTTGTGCGACCATTACTACCATCTAGTTTCACACTATTTCTTTCCTCAAAGTGAAACTATGGATCCAGTGCGCCCACTCCCCTCCCACCTCACCCAGCCCATGACAACCACAATTCCTCTTTCTCTCTGCGTGTCTTTACCTCTCCTGGGTGTTCCCTGTCAATGAAATTTTAATAAAGGTGTTTTTTTGTCCCTGCCCACATGTTTTAAGCTGGGGCTGTTGATTTTTGTTTGTTTGTTTTTACTTGAAGCAGCATTTTTATTATTTTGAGGGGATATCCAGGGTGATTAAAGATGTGATGTACAAAATGAAGCCCTTTTAGTAACTCTGTGCATAATCTCAGGGTAGACACTGCTGTTCCCCTTGTGACACCACAGCCAGAAGACAGAAGGGAGATGCTTACCTCTTCCTGTGGCAAAAACAAAACCAAACAAATCAAAAAAATTAGCAAAAGCCCAGAAAAACTGCTTGAAAGACAAACCACAACCTGGAAAATGCATTCCTCATAACCCAAGTTTGGAGAAAGGTTTCCTATCCCTGTAGTCCAAAATCCTTCCGAAACACAGTGTTCTAAACAGAAACAGAACAGACATGGGCAGTTCCAATGAGAGGCAATGCAGGTGGCCAGTGTGTGTTAGAGATGCTTGACCTCTCAGGTGAGAACACAGGCAGATGGAAACACTGCAGAGACAACACCGGTCACCATCACACTGGCGGGTCTTTAGTCAGGTGACAACCAGCCCTGGTGACAATGTAAGCAGGCAGAAGCTCCAGCAGATCCCCTGGAGGGAAGAGTGAAGGGACGCTCCTCTTCAGGACAAGAGGGTGCAGGACGCATCAAAGGGCCACAGACGCATCTCTTCCCCAGAAGTTCTGATCCTTACAGTTCATCCCACTAAAATCCTAACACACCTATTCAAAGATGCCTTTTCAAGGGTGTTCATCACAGCACTGGTTGAAACAGTCGGAATTAAAGCAACACTTATGTTGATGGAGAGGGGATGGGGTCCACTCGTTCTGGTTCATGTGGATGAATGAATGCTGTGCAGTTGGAAAAGTGGGTGTCTGGTCTCAACCCAATGTCAAGGGAGGCCTCAGGGTGGAAGTATGCAGACCCACTGTCTGCACCCAGGGTCCCATATTCACTACCACATATGTGTGAAATCAACACAGATGTAAATTGATCTGATTGTGAGTGTGTGAGAGACAGAGAGGGAGAGAGACATACTGAGAGACACAGAGACTGAGACATAAGCACCAAATAAATCATGACAGTCACCTCTGTGGGTGGGAATTACAAATCTCTTCTCTTTTAGGCAATATTTCAATTTTTTCTAATGTGTCTGTATTACTCTACTAATTCTAAAAGGATTAAAATCCTATGTTAATGTGACCCATTCATTACTCAACTATGGAGTAATTAAGGTACATTAATCCTATTTTTAAAAGAATTTAAAGCCTTCTCAGGACTAAGTTCCATGTCAGCCCCGTGACAGTAGAGGTTCTCCAGGAGGTCGTGTCTGTTCTCAATCAGCATCCAATAGAGGTGAGGAAGAAGTACCAGACTTGGACACTGAAGAATACAATAGATTACTGTTGAGAGAAATTAAGACCTACATTCACAGAGAATAATCCCATATTCATGGAACAGAAGGTCTCATTCTACTAAGATGACAATAGTCCACGAATAGATCTAAGGATTCAAAGAATGCTTACCCAAATCCCAGGTGGTGTTTTGCAGGAATTGACAATCAATCTAAAATTCACGTGGAAAATCCAGGGGCTCAGAATACATGAGTGATTCTTGAAAAAGAACAAAGTTCGAGGAATGGAAATTCAGATGGAACCCACGGTTAATACAAAAGCACTTTAAGCTGAAGATACCTGAGATTCAATAGATGTAGAAGAAAACCTGTCATGGAAGCCAATTCTCTCCTCTCCATTTGCCCTATTATGTTAGGTTGATAAAAAAAAGCCTTTAACTTTCATGATTTAACATGGTAGTTACTTTTCTGGTTGGCTCCTGCGTGTGTATAAATAAACCGTTTCTCTCGTTCATCTCCTCTTTACCTCTGTGGGCTCTTTGGGAGGGACTCTGGATGATGGGGACCTGCTCTTTTCTCACCTTCTTTAGTGACATCTTTTGTCCATGGTGAAGTGCTTAAAAAAAAGAAAAGGCTCCTTGGTTTTGGGTCAGATTTGGAACATGTATACCTTTGGAGACCCCCTGGAGGAACAAGGAGGTTCAATATTGCTGGGAGAATTTACTGGTTGTCTTGTCCAAATGCCTAACAAGACGTTATTTGCAAGGTTCTTTTTTTTTTTTTTTAAAGATTCTTACCCTAAAACAAATACCCTATCTAAACCTCTTGGATGATCAAATAGAAAGAAAAAGGAGAATCATGTCTGGCCTAAGAACGCTTCCTTAACAAAACAGAAGGACAGAATCAGGTTCAGAGCAAAAATTAAAATCCATTTATACCATCAACCATCCCACTCTTCTGTACACTGTCCTCATGTAATCTGACAGATGGCGCCCTGGAGAAGGCCCTTTGCCCGGAACTCGTGCTCATTTTCAGAGCTCAGCCAAGCGGGAGGTTGTTCCCCAGGGCCTGAGAGGGGCTATTTGTGAAATCTTCTCTGCTGAGACCCACCGGACTGAAGGGAACTGTGTGCTCTGAGGGAGAGAGATCACACCCAGCCTCTGTGGAGGCATCTCTGAGATCATCCCAAAGGCACACAGCTCTAACTCTGGACACGGGAATTTTTCATTGACATCTTAGTTGGAAATCTCCTCCTGGATAGAAAGAAGCAGATTCAAGATGTTGCAATTGGATGGGCAGGTCGGCCTCTCGAACTTCTCGATGAGGAGGACACGCAATTATCTGCAGAAGTAGGAACACCCATCTCTGCTCTGCTGACTTCATCTACAGAGAAATAGAGACGCGGCCCTAGGGGGAAGTCAACACCCACCAACCCTTCTTACTGACGTCAACATCCCCTTTATTCTCCTGTCAGGTCTCTGCACAAAAACTGCGACTTAGCACCAAATATCACATACCCATCACCCTGAACCACTCTGTGTCTGTGTCCAACTCGAGCATTAAGGCCTGTGACATTTACTGTCAAATCGTGTCCCCCTTTCAGCCCGTCTCCCGCCATCATCCCAGCCCAACCTCGGTGTCTCTCTCCAGGTCAGCAGCACTCTTCCCACTGGCTTCCCATCAGCTTACCTTGCCCTGCTTCCATTGCTTATTCCCCATATGTTACCCACAACGGTCTTATTAAAGTATGAATCGGATCAAGTTGTTCCACTTTGCAAAATACTCTTGTGATTTTCCATTGTATTCAGAAGGATATCCAGAGTCCCTACCAAGGCCCTGTGTGATCCGGTCCCTCACCCGCCTCTGCAGCCTCAGTTCTCACCATTCTGCTCCAGCCCATCTTCACCGCCCAGATGGTCCCCACCAGGACAGCAGTGTTTGTAACTCCAAGTCTCGTACTTACACTTCTCCCGGCCTGGGAGGCTTTTCTTGTCTGTTACCTACGTGGCTTATTCTTTTGCTTCATTCAGGACTTTGTTCAAATTATTTTACCCTCAGAGAGGACTTATCTGACCACATTATTTAAAATAGCATGCACATATTTCCTATTCAATCATTTTCTCTCCTAATATGCTTTATATTTCTTTCTGGCAGTTATTAGTACCTGGCAGTACATCATATATTTATTTGCTTACTAGTTTATTGTCTGTATTTCTTACTAGACCTATATTCATGGAACCACAAATAACTGTTTTAACCAGTAACTTTCAAACCGCCTTTAAATGAATTCTTTTATAAGGTTAGAATTTCAGAGGCTTCCACGGGTTGCTTAGGGGAAAAAAGAGAAAGGATTCAGGTTGAAATAGGTTATTAAGGACCTGGGAGTTGGTTATTTATTTTATACATAGTAGTGTGTACCTGTTAATCCCAAACTCCTAATCTAGCAAAAGACCAAGCTGATTACTATTTTTAAAAGACTTTTTTTCTTTTTAAACTTGGGTTGTTTTAGATCTCTTTTCTTCTTTGTTCTTTTTCTTTTTTTTAAAGAATTTTTCTTATTTTTTTTACATTTAGGTACTGCGAATTGAACCCAGCACATACTCTACCCCTTGAACTATACCATCCCCTTCAAAGACAATTATTTTTATACTTTGATAATACCACATTGAATTAAGATTTTTTGTTCCATTTTCCCTTCATAGAGTTTATAACTGAGGGAGAGTCAGAGGAAGCCTTGGGCTATCGCTTCCTTCTCAGTGGGTTTCTACACAGCAGAGGAGCTTGGCTGTTGCCAGGCCCAGCTCACCTTTCTGCTCTGAGGGCCTATTCAGGCCACTTCTCTAAACAGCAGCATGTTAGAAGCAGCAGAAAGCCAACTAGCGGGCAACAATGACAAAACTGACCCACCAGCAGTTGGACATCATCTGCTCTGAAACAAACCTCTTAAAGCTCTTCTTCCTATTAGTGGATGGTTTTCAAAAATATTCCCAAGGAGATGAATCTCACTCTATTTTTCTGGATTTCTTTGGCCTTCTATGAGTTTAATTGCAGGCTTGTTTTTCTGCAGAACGTCTGCAGGGAAGCCAGGCAGAACATGTGAACAGACCCTGAAGGCCACGGCTGAGGCCTCCGGTCAAAACATCCTTGTTGTGCAGAGCCTACGTTCATGGGACCATTTTCATGACTGCTGTAATTAGTTCTCATCCAAGTGTCCCACCTAAAATGTTTCTAGATAGAAGGTGGTCTGACGCAGGTGAGCAGTGGGGATGTGGGATGCAGATGGCAGACAGACTGGAAGGAGAGAAGGGAAATGTTTCTTCAGGCTTCAGTTTGGAAGATTTCTGATTTTTATATGGACATTAAACTTGGTCAGGCTGAAGCACCGTTTGCTTTAAGACGGGGTGATGTACACGTATCCCTACAACTTCTAAAAAATATGTTGAAGCTGGACGTGACAGCCTAGGGGACAGATAGCTTAGAGTGACACCTACGTTCCAGGATGCCTATGATCTTGGGCTCACAAAGAGGAAAAGAATACACATATTTTTCCTGTGTAGTTCTATGTGAAATTATTTTGACCCTTGCCGGATGGTGTAAGATCAGAGATCATGTAGTCTTTCTTACATCGCAAAGATGACAATTCTTGATGAGTCAGCAGACTGTTTCTGATGGCCCGGGGTCTGTGCCAGGCATTAGCTGTCTAGACAAGTACCACACCCCCCATCCCTCAAGGAGATCACAGTGTGTCGTGGAAGAGACAAATTTAAATAGGTTTTCAAAACAATGTAGTAAGAGTCCCTTGGCATCATGTATACTGTATGTTCAGAGGGGCCCTTACACTGCCTGGGGCTGGGTTCTAGAAGGTAGGGAAGGTGTCAGAGAGGAAAAGCTTTCTGCACTGACATCTGATGGATTCCAGCAAATCTCTAGACCAGGAGAGTGCGTGGTGGGGACGGGATTCTCAGCAGCTTGCGTGTCTCATGCAGACACCTGTACGTGTCTAAGGGCACTTTGCACTTAGGGAAGGAAGGTCAGTGAGTCTAGAGGCTGTGAGGAACTAATGGAAGCTGAGGCTGAAAAAAAGCAGCAACTAGGTTATGAGAAGGTTTGACGTTAAATCAGGGAGCGTGAACTTCCTCACATAAGCAGTGGGGAATTCTTTGGGGTTTTAAGGTGGAGAGTGACACAGATTAGTCATTAAAAGTAAGCAAAGTGGATTGTTCACTCTAAAGAACAGCACTGGGGAGACTAGCAAATGGTGGGAATTAATGCAGTGGGGAGCGAGGGGCAGGGACTTAGTTGGGGGACATTAAAGAACAGAATTGTAGTACTGACGGGGGTGAGGGAGTGGAAAAGGAAAGGAAAACCCCCAGATGTATGGCACGGAAAACAGATGGGATAGTGATGCCATTGTTTGAAGAAGTAAACCTAGTTCTGAGCGAGTGTAAATCCAAACATACAGAGCTTGTGATTTTTATGGGCTAATCAAATGGGAATGTCTACTTGTCAATTATAAGTATATTTCTGGGACTGAACTGAGATGTCCTTGCTGGAAAAGATTTGACAGTTAATCATTGGACAGAGAGCAGTTGAAGCCACGGGAATAAATGCCACCCACTGACAGTTTACCAAAGAAAAGGGAAGGAGGGCACTTATGGTTCAGAAAACATGGCAGACCAGAAACTTGAAGACCCACTCACTGAAGACACATAAAAACATAGGACACAATGCCGCCAATCTTTTCTTATTTTTTTGCAGGCACCTTTATTGTGGTATGATTCCTGTACAGTAAAGTACACATATTTCACATGTTCTATTTGATGCATTTGATAAATGTTTACACCCAGAAAACCATCACCACGATCAAGACAGCTAACATTTCCATCACTCCCCAAGAGGGGCACTTTTTGAATCCCCATATTTATCCCTCCCCATCCTCTTCTCTCCCTGGTAACCCTAAGTTTGTTTCTCTATGTCTGTGGGTCTGTTTCTCTTTTGTAAAGTTCATTTGTGCCTTTTTTTAGATTCCACATATAAGTGATATCTTATAGCATTTTTCTCTTTTTCTGGCTTACTTCACTTAGAATGACTATCTCTACGTCCACCCATGTTGCTGCAAATGACATTATTTTGTTTTCTCATGGCTGAGTAGTATTCCATTGTATAAATATTTTACTACTTCTTTATCCAGTCAGCTGTCGATGGCCATTTGTGTTGTTGCCATGTCCTGACTATTATAAATAGTGCTGCTGTGAGCATTGAGGTGCATGTGACTTTTTGAATTAGAGTTTTCTTCTGACATATGCCTGGGAGTGGGAAGGCTGGATCATGAGTTAAGTCTATTTTCAGTTTTTAAAGGAAATTCCACACTGTCTTCTCTAGTGACAATGCAGCCCGTTTTGTGAAAGCAGAGCCATGCTCAGAAAGTAAAGGGTATTTCTAGGGGCCAGACATGAAGCGCAGTGAGTGTGGCCTGTTCAAGAATCAGAAGGCAGTCTGCCAGGGCTGGAGGAGAGTGACAAGGGAAGTGTGGTACAGGTAGGATCCTGACCACTTGGGGACCTGACAGGCTGGGATAAGGAGCCTGGACTTCCAGTCATCCATTGGTAACCATGGGGCTTTGGTTCCAGGACTCCCCCCCAGACGTCAACATCCATGGATGCTGATGCCTCTTGTATAAAATGACATAGGACTTGCATGGAACTCATGTACATCCTCCCATGTAATTTTTTTTATATATATACACAAACATTTTTTTATTGAGTTATAGTCATTTTACAATGTTGTCTCAAATTCCAGCATACAGCACAAGTTTTCAGTTATACATGAATATACATATATATTTGTTGTCACTTTCTCTTTCACTGTGTCCTACTGTGTACCTTAAATTATCTATAGATTACTCATGGTATCTAATACACCATGAATACTATGTAAGTAGTTGCCAGTTTATGGCAAATTCGTGTTATTTTTTGAAACTTTCTGTTTTTCCCTGAATATTTTCAATCCACAGTTAGTTGAATCTGCTGGATAGGGAGCCCCTAGATACGGAGAACCCCCAAGCTCCCCCTTCCCACCTCCTAAATTTCCACTGCAAGCACTGAAGGGGTCCAAACATAGAAGAGCACCATCTACATGCTGGAAACCCTGAGGAATTCCTTCAGCGTATGTAGCGCAGGAGAGAAGGCTTAAGACCAACTAGTGGGAAAGGAGGGCCTGCCTGGAGAGGAAGGAGGAAAGTCTGCAGTGGAATCCAGCTCGTACCCTTCTTGGAGCTAGCTGCTAGCAGTGAGGGACAATGAGGAACTGGAGACACGTCACGTTAGGGGCGATTCTGGCCGTCAGGTGCAGGGGTCACATAGCTGGGACCCAGTTTGCAAGATCAAAATAACAAGGGGGGAGAGGGGCTGCCTCAGCCCCGGGATCCTCACAACGGCCACAGCGCCATGACCCCAGCTAATGCGGCTCTCCTAGTAAGCCAGAAAAAGGAAACTCTGAGCCACGATATTGCAGATTCCAAAACAGCCACACAGATAACTAGATTTCTATGCTGACAAAATGTAACCACAAGAAACAGGAATCTTTCCTTTTCTCTTCCTTTGGACCTTTGGACAGGGAGCCACACATCTCTGATGGGAACCACCTTTAATCTGATAGAGAGCTCACTTTTTCAGGAATAAGCATGGAGAAAAAGAGTGGGGTGATGGTTTAAAGCGGAAGTCAAAGTGGAAGCCCATCTGAGAAATGGTAAAAACATGCTTCTCAATGAATTCGAGTTATGGCAAAAAGAAGGAGGAAGGTTAAGGAAATCTCTATTAATATCCATTCAGCATACAAGACTGGCCAGCCATAAAAAGACAGCACCTTAAATTAAGAATTTTTTTTTTTTGATGAAAAACAATGCCTTATTTTAAAACAAGGCTTGGGCCATCAACAACACGCTGAGAGTTGTTGATGAGGAGAACATAAATCTGCATATAGATATGTAAGTGTTCCAAGTCCACCGCTCAAAAAAATTAGTCAATCATGTGTCCAGTTGATTGGGAAATCCCGATAAGTAAATAACTCAAAAGTGGGAAACACATGGGATTAAATAGTGGTAATGAGCAATGAAATCCAAGATGTTTATACCTATATTTACTTTGTTAATGTAACAAACTTAAAGCAACTGTCTAAAAAGTAACTGGAGCACACAAACACACACACACACACACACAATTTGGAACAGCAGAGAGGTAAAATATGCTAAATTTATCATTATTGAGGAACAGGGTCTAATAGATTATTTCATTTTTGAGACTCTTATAGGAATACTGGTCCAATTGCATATAAAGTTATGAACTTAGAAATGATTTATAAAAATTTAGAGAGAATTTTCACTAAGAGGCAATATAGCTTCCAAATCACTGAAGAGAAAATTAACAATAAAAAAATTAATCAATCCAGGTGATATGGAGTAACAGAGACCATGTTTACCATCCTAAAATAAACCACAAAATGGATAAAATATATGAAGCAATGATTTTTAAGACACGTGAAAACGATCATCCACTAAGACCCTGTCCTGCCACCTCCATAACAAGGCTGCTTAGCCTCCTACTGCCATCACCATGGATGTCCACCAGGAGGCGACATTTCCTTCCTCTGCTCCTACTGCAGAGCCAGTCCTGAGCAGTCCTTTTCTAGGTTTTGGCAGGCAGCTCCCAGAAGTGCTCTCGGGGGCCTTTGTCACTTTTAGCCACCAGCAAAGGATCAAGGATGAGTAGTAAGCTTCCTTCCTCATCCAAGACCTAGGAACCTATCTAACTTCTGAGAAGCCCTTCACTCTTGTCTGCTGTCTGGTACTCTCTGCCCGGCTTCCCGAGTCCCTGGCTTGGGCAGCCTGCACGCTGGCCACAGACCATCAGAATCTGTTCCCCCACCAAGAGGCCACGTGTGATCGTGAGCAGGGCTCCAGGCCTCTGGAGCAGCGTGGCTTGGACTGCATCCTGGTCCTGGGCTCATGAGCTTCACGCCCTTGGTTGAGTCAGTTAACATCTCTAAGCTACAGTTTCCTCATCAGTAAAATGAAGACATAATCAATATGGAAAAAAAATCAGAATCTGAGGGGGACTAAATTTCTGGTGATTGAAGATTATTTTAATTTTGAATTATACAGCAAAGGACATCATACAATTTTTACTACTTCATAATTCTAAAGGACAGCTTCTACTATTAAAACTAATACATGCACATACACACAAACACATGTGCAGACACACTGGCTCTGCTCCACATACAACCCCATGGGCACACACACATGGAGTCATGTAACACACACACACTCATAACATACACACAACCACACACGTCCTCAGGTGCACACACATACATAACATACAGAACCACATACATCCCCAGGCGTACGCATGCACACACACACACACACACACAGTCATGTACCACACACGTCCCCAGGTGCGTGCATGCATACACACACGTCTTACACACTTTGGCATTATTCTAAATCAATTTACAATTGAGGGTCACAGTGTCCATTGTTTTATCTACTCAGAAGATCCTGACTTTGGAGCGTGAAGCAGGAACCCCTTCTCCCTGGAGATGGTCTTTACCGCTTACAGTCTCAGTAGAGCCAACATAACTGCTCTGGACCTTTGGAAGTGCAGGGCCAGAGCATACCTGGGAGCTCACATCCTATACATGTAAACATGTTAAGTGCAGTAGGGTCTAAACTCCTGCCTTTACAAATATACATTCATTATAAGGGGGAAGGCCAGGTTCAAATTTAGAATTCCCAGAAACAGGGGAGTCCAGCAAAGAAAGTGAGCGTGTGGGGAGAGCTGATACCCAGTCTCTGATCACTATTCTGACCCTTTTCTTCCCAATGCTGGGTCCATCCCTTGCCACAAGGGGCCTTGTATGTGCACAGGGGGACACTCAGACCTCACGTCCATGCTCTGCTCATACCCTCCATGCAAACAGCTGCCTTTTGGCCTCTCTGTGAGTCCTGGGAATCTGAACTCCAGGGAGAGCCGATGCAGGCACTAGAAATGGGTCAGGGGCTGCTGAGACAGGGCACTTGGGGTCCTGGGTTTCTAGAGCATGGGGCGGAGCCAATGACCGTGTCCCCTTGGCCCTGCTGACTCCACCCCATGGAGGGCGTGGCCAGAGGAAGTGTCAGGGCCAGAGGGACCCTCTGTAGTGCAGGACCCAGGGCAGAGTGTCCCCTTGCCGGGTTCTAAGGGCAGAGGCCCTAAGGAAATATCTGAGGAGGCTCTAAGGTATCTTCATTCCCATTAATTAAAAAAAATAAAAGCATACGACAGGCGTGGGTGGAAAGGGTTTTGTTAGAACAAGGGAAGGCACTTGCCAAGGTCTGGCCATAGAGGGCTGGTGGGTTTGCCAGGTTGATGAGGAACCAAGAGGCCGTTAGTCTCCACTGGGTCTAAACACCTCCTGAATTCCTCCGGGTGACACTGAAATGCAGTGAGACACAGAACCCTCTTAAGATGTTAAAGTCTTCATGGTGAGCCATTCAACTCTCTCCTCATTCTTGGCTAGGAAAGCACGATAAACACAGGCCAGAAACGCATCAGCCTGTTGGTTGGTTCACTATCCGCCTGGTGCTCCCTCTTGTAGGAGCCTTTATCACATCACCCAGGGCTGACCCGGCTCAGGATTATAGCTGATTTTCCGCAGGTGGCATCACTTGCTGGTGACACGAAGCTGGCACGTTAGCCACCTCCAAAACTCTGAGGCTCCCTTAGGAGGAGCCTGCAGACCCCCAGTCTAGCCTCTGCACCACGATGCTCCTTAGTGCCACTCCCATCTTGCTGCCCTGGCCTCAAGCTCTGACCAGAACCTCGCTGGATTGTCGATAAATGTCACCCATATACCACGTCTAAGCTTGGGGTCCAGATGTAACCATGGTTCTTATTTACTTCCCATCGATTGATTGATCTTTGTGTAATCGTGTTGGCAGGAAGGCTATTACCGCCCTCTTCAGGCCTCCCCGAGCCGCTTCTGTCTATAACTGTCCTAGCACCCCAGGGGATCGGGTCTGAAGCCTGGAACTCAGACAAGATGGCACCAGGAGAGACAGGAATCCACTCCTGCTGTGGCTTCTGCTGAGGCTCAGTGTGGCCATAAAAACGGATCCCACAAGCCCTGACGTCACTTGATTTGCTGCAGGGATGCTCCCACACAGCCCCGTTTTCCCCAGAGACCGACGGCTTTCTACTTGTTCCCGAAGGCCCCACCCCCGTGGGGGCACCGGGTCCAGTGGAGCATCCAGCCTGGTTCCCCGCCAGCCCTTAAGGCCTTGGTGGGGCCTGGAACATCAACTACCCTCCCTTTAGGGGCCCGTTTGTCCTTTCCAGCCAACAGACCTAGGTCATAAGCACTTTAACTCACCTGAGGGTGTTTTCCTCAATTCAGGGGCAGTGAGGACTGGGCTTCTTCACACTCCAAGAGCCCCAGGTCTGGATGCAGACAGCCTGGCTCTCCCCTCAGTCCTGCAGGTACCGGCCACACCTGCTGCTGGTCACTGAGTCTGTGCTGTGTTCTCTTCCAGGACAAGAGGTGCACTCTGCCCCCCGCCCTGCCCCCACCAGCGGTGGCAGAGGTGGCGGACAGGCAGGTGAGATGGGGCCTGAGACCATCCCCGGAAATCAGTGCCCCAGAGGCCGCTGGTGACTAGAGGGGCCACGGGGCGGAAGGCAGCATGAGATGGGAGGAGGAGGAAGGATCAGGACAAGGAGATGAAAGGGGGAACAGATAGCACTGTGAGGACCTTGGCCATGAAAGTGAAGAAAAAAGATAGTGACAGCTGAAGCGGTGTTGGCATTAAAAGCTGCGGGCTTTTTCATTTAATTTTATTAATTACCATTACATATAGTGGCATCTTTTTATTTGATTAAAGATTAGGTGCCATGTCATATAACAGGATATAGTATGTTATTATTTATTAAATAATACATAATAGTAGATATACTAGCATATTATGTTCTGTTTATTTATTATCAGATAGTATATAATACATATGTAGGTATTTATATACATAATATATAATTCATGCATCTATATAATATATAATACATAACAATGTAGGATTATGATTAATATATTTTATAACAAGTTTACATAACAATAATGATGTAATATTACCCATTGTATGTCTTGGTTCTTGATACATTCTCACCTTAGGTGCCTTTCAGAAGTATTTATGTATTAAAATTAATATTATAAGAAACAGTTTTGGACCTATCACCCAGCATCAGAACAGGACAATTGACAGTGACATACTGTGTCCTATCCTGCACTTGGCCTCTTCTCGCAGGAAGTAACCAGCATCCTGAATCCTGGCTTACCCTTGCCTTGTGTTACTTTCACACACGCAACATTTAAGATCAGTTAAAAAAATTGAACTGCAGGTACATGCAGCGAAGTGGATGAATCACACACTCTATGTTAAATTGAAACAATAAGCCCTAGAAGGTAGGCGATAGTGTGCTATGCTTTTAACTGTGTATATATATGTCAACTAAACTCACTGAATTAAGATCAACTACAGCTCGAGTCCAGGTGGGAGAGGGACAGATAAAAGGTGAAGTGAGCAGATTTGCTGCAGGTGAGCAAGTTCCTTTCCAGTGAAATGTCATTCTCTCTGAAGCAGGAGGGAAGGCCATCTGATGGGAGTCAGGGAAGAGACAGAGGCAAGGTTAGAGGTGTGCAGAGAGCAGAGAATGTTGACACCACTGAGTGATAAGTGGGGAAATGTTCTCACTAGAGAAACCCTGGAGGATTGCCTGGCAGTGGCAACATGGTGGGCATTGATTTGTAGTCTTAGAAACCTGTGCTGGGAGAGCCTGCTGCCTGCAGGCTCAGAACAAGTAGAGCTGGGTGAACCGAGATGGAAGTCGTTCTGGTGAGGAACTGAGAAGATCAAGGCTCAAGGGGGTTTTGTTTGTCCTAAAGAGAGTGCTGACTATGGATGCAGATCTGGAAGGTGGGGTAGTGGAAGTAAGAGGAACGTGGACAGGCAGGAAAGCAGACGAGTCAGTGCACGATGCCTCAGTGAGGGTGAATGAGGGCCAAGGAGGCTGGTGGAGAAGCATCTGGATGGCTAGAGGTGGGCACTTAAAAGAGAGAGGCTGGACCTAGGGTGGAGACACGCCCGGGTATGAGCCCGGGGCTAGGGTGAATGGGGGGTGGCTGGCTCAGGCTGACAGCGAAGAAGACCCTAAAATAAACATACTGGGTGGTGGAGGGAGAATGAACTTTGACATCTTGATGGTAGGAAGCGAGGCAATACAGATCTGGTGGTCCAGTTGCTCCTGACTGTGGCAGATGAGCAGGGAGGCCAGGGTGGCAGGCACTGCTAGGAATGGATCTGGGTTTTCCAGGTGCTCCCAAGAGAGGAGGAGCAATCATCTGAAGGGGGAAAGTGAGCACAAGGAGCCCAACCCAGGCTCCTGATCAAACGAGGGGTGTGAGGGGGCAAAGTGTCAACTCCATAGATGGTGGCCAGGAAGCAGGGACCATGGGTGAAGTGAGGGGACACTCAGAGAAGAGAGGGAGAAGAGTCTTCTGGGTGTAGGGGGAAGAGAGGCCCCAGGACAAAGGAGCACAGGGGCACAGTGATGAGGATGGACTGGCTCTATGGTGACACTGCAGGGCTGGCTGGATCTTTGTCCTGAGGGCTTAATTTGGGGGGGGCTGCTGGCCTCACGAGGACACCCCTCTGAGCAGCCTGGACAAACGCTCCTGTTCCTGAGAGCTGTGTGGCCAAAACTGTTCTCGGAGGGGCTCTGCCTCCATCTTCTATCAGACTTTCCTGCCCAGCCCCCGACCGCCAGCGAGGGAGCTTGGGCCTCGCAGCTGCTTCCCATGGAGGGAGACAGGCTTCTTGGAGAAGCAAGCTGATCTTACTTTTCTCTGTAACCCAGGTCCTAGCAAAGCACCAGCGTGGCCCATTCAGAGGCTCAGATACTTAATAAATTAACTTAAAGCAGTAGAATAGCAGAGCTGGAGGAAGTGACCACTGAGCTCACAGAATTCACTGCCCACACCCCCATTCTACAGATGAGGAAACAGAGACCAAGCGGTGAAGCAGCCTTGGCCAAGGTCATGCTTGCTCCTTAATGCTGGCCTGTGTCGGGCATGCCAAGTGATGAGCTGCAGTGAAGGGCATGAGAGGGGGCTCTGGGGCCAGACAGCTTGGGTTCAAGTCCCAGCTCTGCCATTTACTAGCTGTGTGATTAATGACTGTCCTTCCTGTAAAGTGCCACCTCATTGGGTTGTCATGAACACAGAGATCCTGGAACAGCAGGACAGAGTTCTGTAAGGGTTTGCTGTTGCTTTGGTTACTATTATTATCACCAAGTGAACCCTGAAATGAAGAACAAAGACAGCAAGAATTTTTATTTTAAAGGATTTTAAAATCTGATGATGAATGTTTGATTTAGTCTATTCAAGTCTGCATTTGACCCTTATTAACAACTACACAATGGATGACTTTTGAGGAAATGTTGCTTCATGTATTTAATTCTCACTAACGACACAGGCTATTCAACAGGAAGCAGCTTTTTTCCAGGAAGAGGGACAAAAAGTTAACAATATCTCGGTAGCTCTTGGTCCCCAGTTAATTGGTTGTGACCTGTCAACCCAACTCTGGGGAACTGCCCGCTCCTCCTGGGCTTGCTGCACTGCCCCGCGGCCTCCAGGGGGCGCTGTACCCCACACGAATCCAGTCTCTTGGTTCATATCTTTGCTTCAGATCCCTCAAGGACTGCCCATGCCCCAGGGCCTCATCTGCCCGGCCAGCCTCGCCTGCTGGACTCCAGGACACCATCCTGGGCCTCAACCATCCTCTCCTCCTATCCCCGCCCCACTACTCTTCACTTTGTCCTTCAAATGTGGGCTCCTGTGGCTCTCCACCCAGCAGGGGTCTCCCCGTCCTCCACCTCGTGTAACTGCATCATCCTGCACGGTGCGTAGCAAACCCATGTGGAGTCAGGAATAATACAGAACAACAGGTGCTCAGAGGGGCTGCCTTTCCCACTGCAGGGGCCCTGGAGAGCTTTCTCCCGGCTGGTTATTCACAGGCGCTGAAGCTGTGGAATCTCGATCTCACCAATTTAAAGGGCATCATCACTAATTACAAAAGCAATCATTTTTTCAGTAGCAAAAGGAGAAAAGACTTTGTGCCCCACACCTCCAACTTTCTTCCTCCACATTCAGAGGTGATTCTCACTCTCTGGGCAAGGGTAGAAAGCAACACACAGAATATTATATTTCAATGTTTTTTTTTTTCCCCCACTCTGAAGATTGCTTTCCCAGAACCGATGCAGGCTAGGATGGTTTGGCTTCCCTGGACTGAGGATTCAGAGGCACAGGGGGCAGGGGGGTGGGGAGATAATTCAGCATTTTTGAACCAAACAGAGACATTTAAAGGTTCTACTCTAAACAGAAAGGAATCAGGATGCTATAGAAATGGGAAAACCATAGTTGGAAATGCAGTAACGAGTTACAAGAGAATAAACATGAAGATGTAAAAAAAAAAAAGTACATCAAAATACAAAAATGTGGAAATGGGAGACGGTAGCAAGAAAAGATAGATTTTTCTCTCTTTCTTTTTTTTTTTTTTCTCATTATTCTTAGGATGTGTTGGAGCCTACGTGATTATCAGTCTAAAGGAAATAGATATAGTAATGGGTTGATATACTTCAAAAATAAGGTAACCACAAATCGAAAGCATACAATAGAGTCGCAAAAAAAAAAAAAAAAAAGAAACAAACTCAAAATGGCTTAAAGACTTAAACATTAGACAAGACGCTATAAACCTCTCAGAAGAAAACATAGGCAAAATATTATTTGATATATATCTCAGCAATGTTTTCCTAGGGCAATCCACCCAAGTAACAGAAATAAAATACAAAATAAACAAATGGGACCTAATTACACTTATCAGCTTTTTCACAGCAACAGAAACCATAAGCAAAACAAAAAGACAACCTATGGAATGGGAGAAAACTTTTGCAAAAGGTGAGACTGAACATGGCTTAAATTCTAGACTATATAAATAGTTCATACAACTTAATAAGAAAAAAAAAATAAAAAACCCAATCCAAAAATGGGCAGAACAACTAAACAAGAAATTCTCCAATGAAGATATACAAATGGCCAATAGGAATATGAAAAAAAGGTTCAATATTGCTAATTATCAGAGAAATGCAAATCAAAACTACAATAAGTTATCATCTCACACTATTCAGAATGGCCACCATTCAAACATCCACAAACCACAAAAGCTGGAGAGGCTGTGGAGAATAGGGAACCCTCCTACATTGTTGGTGGGAATGTAGTTTGGTGCAGTCACTGTGGAAAACAGTATGGAGAGTCCTCAAAAGACTAAAAAAAGACTTACCATTTGATCCAGCAATCCCATTCCTGGGCATATATCCAGAGGGGACCTTAATTCCAAAAGATACCTGCACCCCAATGTTCACAGCAGCATTGTTTACAATGGCCAAGACATAGAAGCAAACTAAACACCCACTGACAGATGACTGGATAAAGATGTAGTATTTAGATATAGAATAATATTACTCAGTCATAACAAAGAAGGAAATAATGCCATTTACATCAACATGGATGGACCTGGAGATTATCACACTAAAGTGAAATAACTCAGACAGAGAAAGACAAGTATCATATGATATCACTTGTATGTGGAATTTTTAAAAATGATACAAATAAACTTATTTACAAAACAAAAACACACTCACAGACTTAGAAAACTAACTTAGGAGTTTGGGATTAACAATTACAAACTACTATATGTAAAATAGATAAACAACAAAGATTCACTGCCGAACACAGGAGAAAATATTCAGTATCTTGCAACCTATAATGGAAAAGAACCTGAAAAAGAATAGACTATGTATATGTACAACTGAATCACTATGCTGTATACCTGAAACTAACAAAACAGCTGTATATCTGAAACTAACAAAACATTGTAAATCAACCACATTTCAATTAAAAAAAAGATAAGCTCTAAATACCATTATTCAAAGAAAATCTTCAACTCTTACCTCTTACAGAAAGTAAAATGGGAAGCTTGAGCAGGACCAAATTATACTGAATGAGAGGTTACATACCTTCTCCAGCACGTGGCCCATGCTACACACACATCGTGTTTTCCTTCAGGTAAGAATGGCCCTTACTGCCCAGGGATTGAGTCCTCCTGAGACAAGGTCTGTGTGGCAGTGGCCTTCTTGTCACCACTCCATCTCACCAGGAGGCCAGGATTTTCAGAGGGGAGGGAACACAGAGCTCATACACTTCAGATCTATTTCCTGAGAAAAACTATGAAAAGACCAAATTCACCTGCAGTGCGGGAAACATGAGCAGGACCCCTTAGCAGACCGACAAGCCCGAAGCAAGACGGCCCGATGTTCACATCGGAACCAGAACAAAAACCGTCTGGCCCGTGTTAAATGATCACCATCTCACCTGCAATGAACTGTTCATACTCAGTGTCAAGGATGTTTCTTTTGAGACTTGAGAGATCAAAAAAGTCAGACCAGGGAATCCGGACCTGGTGGATGTCCAGGCTCTGCCAATGGTAGAGGCGGCCCCAAGGGGGTAGCACCAGCACCGACTCCTCCATCTTCAGCAGGGTCTTCAGGAGGAAGGCGATGTGGATACAGACGCCCCTATGGAGGCTGAAGCCCTCTGGAGGGTTGACGTCACACGGAAGGTAACTAGCAGGGAGCAAAGGAGAGCAGGCCTTCAGGGCCAGGCCTCTGCACAGGAATCCCAGCTTAGATATAACAGATACAACGGGAATCCCTGCACAGCACATGGCCTAGACTCAAGACACGTTCACCAGCTTCTGGTTTGTATAGTGGAGGCACTGCCCACCCGTCTCCATGTGGTCAATTACTTCGAGTCCGGGAGCACATGCAGAAGACATCTTGGCATCTGTCTAACAACGCTAAGCACCTGACGAGTACCTGAGCACCCGTTCTCCAGGGGCTCTCAAGCTTCTTGGCCTACAGACCCCTGTACACTCTTAATTACTGAGGACTCCAAAAGGCTGCTGTTTATGTGGGTTAAATCTATCAATAGTTCCTGTGTTAGAACTTAAATAAGAACTTTAAAAAATGCTTATGAGTTCACTTAAAAATAACAACAACCTACTACATGTTACCATTAATACTCAAGCAAAAAATAAGTATATTTTTCTAAACAAAAATCATTAATGAGAAGAATAGCAGTGATTTTAATTTCTGCAAATCTCTTTTGGACTGGTGAGAGCTGAATTCTATCTGCCTCTACATTCCCTGTTTTGTTATATCACAGACCAGGTTTTCCCTGGAAATCCCCACAGGAAACTCGGGAGTGCAAGAGTGTGCAAAAGGCAGGTGACATACTGGCGTTTCTACGAAAATAGTCTTGCATCTCAGGGGCCTCAGACACACTTTGATAACTGCTGCCCTACCCTAGGCGAGACTCTCCTACACAAGAGCCAGGCAAGGGTCCTGGCTTCTTTAATTTGTTACCGCAGCCACACCCCTCCCTTCTCTGTGTTAATGTTTCCCACAACCTCCATTACTGCAGATGAGGATGTAATCCTCAACTGGGGCCTCTAATCCCAGAAGACTGCCAACTTTGAGAGGGAAGGCCCATCTACCATCCCTACACCCCGCACAGTCTATTTTGAGTCAAGCCCTAGATAACTGCTAATCGGCACTGACCCTTGTCTTATTCCTGAGGTTTACCGAAGGAGCCAACATCTGGATGGAACTGAAATTTCCCTGCAGATAAACAAGGCTGATAAACCACCCCATTCCAACATCTGATTCTGGGGCTCTTCAAAACCCGGATAAGGCCCCGCTTCATAAAAGACAGGTCCTCTGCCTGCCCTTCCCGGGGGTTCTGGGAGGCCGCGGCCAAGCAGGGCTACCCGGATTCGCGGTCCCAGCCCCAGTGCCCGAGGGGGAGGAAAGCCCGAGGCTGTGCCCCAGCCCTGTCCTCCCCGCCCCAACCCGCTCCCCGGCAGCCACACCAACCCGGATCCCACCTTGGTCCATGTCCACTGGCCCCGCCAACGTTTACCGTCAGTGGGACGCCGCCCCAGACAGGATGTCGGCCGCCGACTGACCAGGCCAGAACTAGTCGCCAAGGCGAGCAAGCAGCCAGCCCCAGCAGCAAGCACCGCCATGGTCCCTGGCAGCTGCACACTTCCAGAGCCCGCTGCCCACCCCAGAAGCGCACACTGGCCCCCGCAGTGTGTGGCGCATGTAGCCATGGCAACGCCGCGGGGCCCTCCCCTATCGCTTGCGTCTTTTTCCTCCCGAGGCTTGACGTGAGAGGGCAGAAATTGCAGAGCCAATGGGAGCCAAGGCTCGGCCAGGATGGGGGCTGGGGTGAGGCTTATGGGGCAGCTGGGCGGGGCCGGGGCAGGCGGTGCCGATCAGACGTCCTCACCTGCAGATGGCGCCGGCTGGAGGCTGTGGCAGTGCTGCCACTAGTGGGCGGGATGCCGGGGAGGCGGGGCAGCGGGGTGGGGGCACCCTCACCTGTCCGTGTGTGTGGCTCAGCCTGGGCTCTGAGCCTCCCCTTGCATCTGACATGGACCCAGGCTGCCGTTGGGCAAGATAGAGGACTGAGCCAAGGCACAAACGGCTGGCCAGTTCGGGCACCTGAAGTGCAGATCCGCCAGGCCCGCTGCCGGCCTTGAATTCACGCTGCTGGGCAGTTTCCAAGGAGACGGTATCTGTCCCAAGTGGGGAGGTAGTGCAGGGGTGCCAGATTCTGGGTTAGGTGCGGTCTTACAGGCGAGACACGGTGAGAGGGTTCAGAGAAGCCTCTGTGTTGGCGGGGCTAGGAATTTGGGGTATGGGGTGGGGATGGTGTGTGCCATGCTCTGTGGTCTCCCCAAGAACTCTCACCCCCAAGCAAGGGACCCTGCTCCCTCCACCATTCACTGCATCCCCTGCCTTCCCCAGCACCAGTGTCCCTGCCCCCGGAGTGTCCCATGACCTCTCCCCACAATGGGCACTGTCCCTGTTACAGGTACTGAGCTCCTGGTTGTTCCAGCCCGAGGGTGGGGGCTGTATCTGACCAGTTAGGATGCCTGGAGCCTTGTATGAAACCTCAGAGCATAATGCAGACGTGCACAGAGGCCCCTCAAGCAGGATTCCCTGCATGGCCCTCCCACCACGGACCCACAGCGCAGCTGCCACACCAGGCCAAGCCTGCTGGAAGACCGCTGGTCCCTCTCATCCTGTCCCTGATCAAGAGTGCACCGCCCACACTGCTGGGTATTTAGGGAGCCTTAGAAGAGCAGCTGGTATTTACATGGGCAAATATTTGCTCTTTTGGGAAGATTTCATGCAAAGGGATGTAGGATATGCTTTTTCTGTTGCCCTGGTACTGGTGACTAGGATGCAAACTTAAGTCAAAACAGGTTTTAGAGAGAGCTGCAAAATATCTAACCGAAAGATCACTGTTCCCCAACTAAGGCAACACCACCTGGCCGGTGGGGTCCTGGTCCCTCTTTCTGGAGGTTGGGGTTTGCATCCTCCAGCTGGGACAGAGCCCGAAACAGCTCTGAACACGCTACAACAGGCTTTCCCAGCACAAAATGCCTTTATTTTGAATCTGGGTGAAGGAACCAGCTGAGAAATCTGGGTAAATCTCCCCGGGTGTAACCATGCCTTTTATGCTGAATGAAGAGCGGCTCTCCACATGCTAACATCTTAGAACTGAATGTGTGTCGAAGCCTTCATGCATGTAGCATGTTGGGAACAGCGTTTCATGGTGAGGGGAACTATATAACTTACATGTGTATGGGGAAGCCCTCACTCCAACAGGCTTTTCCTGCGCAAACTGCCTTTATTTCGAAATTGGCTCTTGCTGAGAAATCTTGGTAAGCGTTCCTAGGTGTGACCATGCCCATTATGCTGGATGAAAGAGCGGCTCTACACTTGTTCACATCTCAGAAATGAATTTGTGTTGAAGCCGTCATTCATGTAGCGTTTTGGGAACACAGAGTTTCGTGGTGAGAAGAACTATGTAAATTACATGTCTGTGATGAAGCACTCGCTCGAACTGGGTATTCCAGCGCATACTGCCTTTATTTCAAAACTGGCTTCTCAGAAGACCTGTGGTCTCCACTGCAGGTCTGTCTCCAAGCCCAGGGCCAGCATGGTGACTCTGCTCCCCCTGTTTATTCTGGGAGGTCAAGGTGTCTTCCATGGCCCTTCCACCATTGTTTCTTTTGGAAGCAGCCCACAGATGAAATGGGCCTGAGAACAGGAGAGCTGGATGCCAGCAGCCACTGCCCAGTGTGTGGCTCCTGGGAGGGGCATCTCTTCTCCGTGGGCTCTGATCTCCCCTCCCCTCTCCCCCACCCCCACCCCTCTCCTCCTGCATTTCCTGATTGATCCCTGGATAATGGTCCATACCAGGAATGACCTGGGAGAGGTTTTATGAGTCTTTATGGGAAAAAAGAAAAAAAGAAATCTTTAGACAAATTACTGAAAGTAACTTCCAGCTTTCCCGGGAAAGTCCTCTTTCCAATGTTTAAGCGTACTTGACAGGGTGTCAAATTGCCTAACCTCTCACATCTGAGCAAGTGCTACCTCTCTCTCCAGCTCCCCGCAGCATCCACCTGTGGCAACTTGGCCACAAGAGGGCTAGAAAGCTATTTCCCCATGCCAGCGCCAGCGTGGCTTTGGAGGCAGTGGAGGCTGAGAGAAAGGGTCCAGCCCTGAGGACTGGGGGGCCTCCAGCCACAGCCAGAGGAGCGGGGGTTTTCAAAGTGGCCCAGCAGGGAAACCAGGCAAGGCTGCCTGGCCCAAGACTTCCCTGCCCAGAGAGCCCCATGAACTGCTTTGGGCCCCACTCCCCATTTGGGCCCCCTGCAAAAAGGTACCACGGGATCCACACCTGAGAAGGCAGAAAGACGGCCCTTTGGCCTGGGGTCCCAGCAGGTGTGTCCTGTGAGACCTGTGGCCACATATCTTCCTTGTCTCTCCAGGTCACTGAAGGGTCTGTGCTGGGCACCTTGGTGCTCAGGAACATGAGAACAACTATAAACTCAGAAGAAGGACAGAGAGACTCTGCCTGGAAGCAAGGATTCCAGGGAGACACCTTGCCCAGAACTGGGGGACTGTGTGCTGAGTAGACCCCTGGGAGGCAATGTGGGGCTGTGGGGTCCTCTTCAGAGAAGGGAGTAGTTGTGCTTTCCAGGGGTGGGGCCCTGCTTTGTCCAGTCATGTCCTTGTGTAAGACTCATTTACAAACACCTCCCAGTCCACCTAGGGGTGGCCTCAGGGTTGGGGGTAGAGGAGGAGAGTGAAGGGTGCAGACTTAGGGCCCCCTGACCCACCCAGGGAGCCAAGGGTCAGTGGAAACATCTTGGGAGTCTAGTGCAGGGGTGGAGGACGAGCACTAAGAACATGCCAAGTCATGCAATAAAGTGACCCATGTTCACGAGACACAGGTGGCTGTACACAAAAAGAGGGAGATAGATATTTAGACCCAAGCTCTGAGAACCTTGAGAGGGGCTGGAGGGTCCCAGGAGCCCTGAGGAACAGCTCTTCTAGGGGCACAGATATCCCAATACACACATTTCTCATGGATGCTCTTTGGGGTGCAGAGTGAGTTACCAGGATCCTGAACTTAGTATGGAATCCCACCCCCTTGTTCACCACGATTCCTGGCAATAAATTGCTGTCATTTGTCCCTGGACATGCACAGGGGAGGTGACTGCTGTGGGGGTCACTGCAGGACTAGAATCTTCTGGTGTGGGCTCTGTGACCACAGAAACCCAGGGGGATTTCTTAACGGGAGCACCTGGAGACCATGCCTGCAAGGACCACCCTCATGGGATGGCCAATGAGCCCGTGGTACCCAGGTCACCAAGTGACGAATTTGTGCCTGGGGTAACCTGGGGGCATGTAGGTTTCTGTGGTCAGCACGTGGGCCCAGCACTGCGGGATGGTCTGCACAAAGAGGGGCCTGCCCTCCTGATGATGGCTTCTAACACCTGCAGGGAAACTGCTCCCTGGGCTCCTGGAGGTCCATATTGAGAGTGTCCTGCCAGCCATGTGGGATCACCTTCCCCTGATTCAGAGGCAGACCTCTCCCCCTTGAGGCCCAGGGGACACCTGGCTCAGGTCCCAACTGTGTGCCCTGGATACGCAGAGCCACAGAGCTCTGACACAGCCTGGGGTGTGGTCATGTCGGGGCAGGGAAGGCCCAGGGAAGGGGCTCATTCAAGGGCAGGGGCCACTCTGCAGGGATGCTGGACCTGACAGCGATGTGGTGCTTTGGAACTCCCCTGGGCTGGGTTTCTAACCAGTGGGATGGAAGGGCCTCTCCTTCCTCGGGTGCAGTTGGGGGAACTAGGTCCTTTATGAATGTCAGCCCTGAAAATGGAGGCTGCGTTACATCCATTCCTGGAAAGAAAAATCAGGCCCCTCCAGCCCAGGTGACTCAGAAATTCATTCAGCAATGTTCGGGGTCCCCAGTTTAGGCTTTGAATTAGAGCTGAGCGGCTCAGGAGGCCAGATACCTGTCCGTAGCTCCAGGAGTAGGCTTTATGCTGGGGGCAGTATCCTCACAAACACCTGTGTCTTTGTGAGACACTCCCCTCTGACCAGCTGGGAGGCAGGGTGCAGTTGTGGGAAATCGTGTTTCCATGAGCAGAGGGCCACCAAGTGGTGGGGGCACAGGAGACTGTGAGAATGATTCCCGCAAAATTTCTGGAATCAAATAACTGGCAAATGTGAAAAAGTGCATAATTTGTTTTATTGAACAGGCTGCTTATGTACATTTGGAGGGCCAGGTTCAAGGACTCTGCATCCATCCAGGACAATAGCATCAAGAGAAGAACAGACAGAACAGGAGGAAATCTGGGATTTCCCCCAGGAATGAGGTGGAACAGGGATTTCTGCAGATTTGCAAGGAGTCCCCTACCACTGAGCATGGGGTTACAACCCCACGTGACCACCGTTGTGTTTGGCTTGGGCTCTGTGTCTGGCCTGCTCTTGTATTCTTCCAGCTGAGTTCCAGAAACTCAGAGGGTGGACTTAGAGGGGCTGCGTTTGGAACCTAGTGAGGAGGTGGAGGGTCCTTTATATTGAGTCCCTTCATCCTAATCACCGTAGCTGAAGCCCAACACACCCCAGGCACCAAGGGTGGCTGTGGAGGGAGAGAAAGCCTGGCAGGCGACCTAGGTGTCCCACTGCTCTGTCCCTCCCTTGTCTTCATTCCCTTTCACCCCCGAAGGTGTGATTGTCTCGTGTCATGGTGGCCACCGTAGTGTCCCTCCCAGCAATCTCTCTTCTCCATCAGGTGGGGTTCCCACCCCCGCTCAGCATTCTCTCTGCATGGATGCTGAAGGACCTGGCCCACCTGAATTTCTGAGCTTGAGCAGTAAGTTGGAAACAAAGAAACCAATGGAAACAAAGAAGCAAGTGATTGTGGCAAAACTCCCCACCACAGAGAAGCTGCCCTGAGTGGAAGGGAGTGTGTGGGCATGCCCATTTGTTTCCTGTCTCCCAGTGCTCTTAGCTTTCTTATTGCAGACCTGCATGGTTACAACAAAATGATCTGCAAAACTGAAAATATTTACTCTCTTGCTTTTACAGAAAAGGCTGGCCAGCCTCTGGTCCGGTACCAGGCAAGTGATTGGAGTCCCTTTCCAGTTTGGAAACATCTGGGCAGGCCCAGGTTTGCAAAAGTCTTTAAGAGTAGTTAAGGAGTTTTGCTTCTAAAATTCTTTACGGCTGTATATACTTCTGAGATGCGGTTGTGCTGTGTAATTCTGAGCCGGGATTTTCTCAAACTGTTTCTCACTTCTTATACCAGACATTCGTAAATTCCAAGGGGAACTGCATATTAAGGAAGCCATGGAATTTAGGAAAAGGATACAGATCTAATTTCCTTTTAAGCATCAATATACCTCCATCATGGCAGTATTGGTTATGAGTTATTGATAGGGGAATTAAATAGTAACCAGATTAATAGAAAATAGGGGATTTTAGGTACACAGGTTCATCTTTTCAACATTTCTTGTAATATTTGCAGTTTAAGATGACCATTCCTGAGAAACAGGTAGCCTCTTAGAATGAAATAGCATTTCCTCTGAACCATACTTAATTTTTATTTCGTAGACAGCAGGAAGGGTAATCACACATCACACATTTGGGGACGTCAAAGAGAAAATGTAACTTTCTGGGAGTGCACTCCCCCATCTCCCCTGGCTCTTTTCACTGTCCCTTTCTCCCTGGAAGGCTCTTTCTTATCTTCTTCTCACGGCTGCAGTAACTCTTTCTTCCTCCTCATCCCTCAGCTGGTAAGGTTACTTTTCTACTTTGAACAAGCAAACAAGCCAACAGATGATAAATTTCACAAGCAACTCCCAGCACGTCCGCTCACCTACTGTTTTCTGTGACCTCACTCTCTGTGCCCCACCTCTTATTACAGGTGACATCGAAAGCCAATTCCTCGAAAACTCCCCAGGGCCCCATCCCTCCCATATTCTCTGGGTTGTCACTCCCAAAACCATCCTCTCTTTCACTACCTCATCTATTTTGTTCTCCTGCTAGTTGGCTCCCATCAGTATATAAACGTCCATCTTCTTAAAAGAAACCAAAAGCACTCCTTGACCCTAATTCACCCCCACCAATTGCCATCCTGTGTCTTTGCAGCAAATCTTTAAGGAGTTGTTTAAACACACTGTCTGCATCTTCTCTTGACCCATCCCCTTTTACACCCACTCTGGCTCTTCCCCTGATCCCTCGCTCTATGGAAACTGCCCTGTCAAGGCCATCAGTGACCACACGTTGCTAAATATAGCGGTCAATTTTCAGTCCTCATCATGCATAGCCCCTCGGCAGCATTTGACCCAGCTCTTCCATCCCTCCTCCCCCGTGTTCCTGCTTCACTCAAACTCCAGCCCATCACTCTGTCTGCTTTCTGCTTTTGGTCTACTGGCTTGTCCTTTGTCAATGTCTCCTCTTTTTCCCAAACATATACTGTGGGTGTGCCCCAGGGTTGGCTCCTGGGTCTCTCATCTCTGTCTCTACTATTCCTTTGGTGGAAGCAACCCAGCCTTGGAAATTGGCATACCATCAATTTCTCTATTTCTCCAAAACTCCCTGATTTGCCCTTTCCATCTGGACCTTTATCCCTGAGACTCACATTCTTTTTCTTTCATTAATCTTGCTTTCACATTCATACATATGTTCTACTATGTAATTACTTTTCCAAATTTTGTATCAGTAAATATATATATCATGTAAAATGCTCAAATCTGTATTATTTCCACTAAGATGCTTATTCTAACTTAGAACCTTTCTGCATTTCTGTATTTATATGAAAAAAGCGAATAGTATTTCTCCAAGCCTCATAGTTATACAGTGTGTTTGTTTGGGGCTATTATGTAACATGAAATAATGATACATCAACATAGTCCTTTTTCATTTATTTTTATGTAACACCAAGATGAGGTTTTTGCACTGAAGACTGCTTTTATTGACATTTTACCTACGTTATGGACAGTCAGTTTATGTGAAAGCCCTAATTTCTCCCCTTTTCTGATATATTTTCCATTTGCCTATATATAACATATACCTTGGCATGAAACAAAATTCCCAAATCATTCACATAATACAATTAATACATTTAAATTTTATTTTTTTAATGTTAAAAAGAAAAAGAAAACAGACTCCACTACCTATTAGGCATTTCTGTGGCAATATGTAATACACCCCTTAACCAAGACATTGAAGAACTGAGCTGATAATAGCCCCTTTCCACCTGCTCAGCCCCACCTTGTCCCATCCCCTGTGGATGGAGAGGACATCCCTCCCATTGTCCAGGTCCAGATGTTGGAACAATGTTCTTTCTCTCTTTGTCTTACAAACACAGACAGCAAATCCAGCTTGTTAGAAAATTCTGGGTACTCTGTCTTCATTAAACTCCTGCTCCCTGCTCCCCGCCCTCCTAAGAGCCACCTTCAGCCCTTCCTGGACACCAATAGCCTCCTGTTTCCATCTTTGCTTTCCTACAATCTCTCATCCACACAGAGTCAGAGGTAGCCTGCAAAAGCATACATTGAGGGGGTGGGTGTAGTTCAGTGGTAGGGCGCATGCTTAGCATGCAAGAGATCCTGGGTTCAATCCCCAGCACCTTCATTAAAATAAACAAATTACCTCCCACAAAAACACAAACACAAAAGCTTAAGTTGGACTACATCACCCCTCCCCTCAAAACTCACTAAACGGGTCATCATTTCATTAGGAGCCAAAGTCGTCACAAAGGCCTCAGGACCCAGCGTGCTCTGCCTCTCTGCCCACACTCTCCCCCTCACTCTGGGGGCCTCTGGCTCCGGCTCTTCCTCCTTCCTCCGGATCTATTCTGCTTGAAGTTCATTACTCCGTGAGATCTGCCAGGATTGCCTTATTCCATCCTGTCTGCCTCCCACCCCGCTGCCATCACTGGAGTTTGCTCATATCACTCTTTTTTTTTTTAATTTTTCCAAGCTCTTGCTACCCCCAACATGCTGCCTCTATCCTCTACTAAAACTCTGAGCCCCCAGTGATGGGGAGTCATGTCTATTTTGTTTACTGATAAAGCCCGAGAGCCTTGTGAATGGGTCTAGTTAGGAGATTCCCGTACGTAGTAGGAGCTTATACACATTTGCTGAATGAATGTAGAGGCCCTGGTCCAATCCGATGGAGCACTTCTGTGTCCTGCCCAAAGAATAACTCTCCTTTCCACCTGAGAGTGGGTGACCACTTCCTTGGTGATCAAAGGCAAGATCTTTTTGCTTTATGTTGTTAACCTTAGGCGGGGAGACTGGGGGATCTTCATATATATTTTTAAATTTGTTTCACTCTGCAGTTTGTCTTTGGTCTCTGTATAATTTTGAGAAACTCTTTATGAGTGATCATTCTTCCATCAGATTGAACAGGGTCCAGGGGGAAGGACCAAGCCTGTCCCATCGGCCATCCTATGTGTCATGTCCTGGGACCCAGTGGATGCTCAGCACGTAAGTGAACTGACAGGAGTGAGTGAAGAGATGGGAGCATCTCCTTATTGTGGTGGCTGCTCTCTGTCAGATGCCTTGAGATTTGGGGAAGGGTTTACAAGTGCGGAGAGGGGAGATCAGGTACTCTGTGCTCTTCCTGAGTGCCCTGGCTTTACCCATTTCCCCAGCCCACTCTGGGCAGCCAAGCCGAGGAGCTGGGCCACCGGGTGTTGTGCTGATCAATAATCCACCTTCACCCCAAGTCCGGGGGGTAGGTACCCCTTGTTGTAGTCTCTGGAGTCAGGTCCTTGGAGGAATTCCTCACCGAACTATGTTTTGGTCCTTTTATTTTTCTCTATAACCTCCAGCTGAAGAAGATTGTCTTAGACACATGGAAGCTGAGGACGCCTACTGTCCCCTCGGAACCCAGGTGGGGCTGCGAGTCTGCTGTTTGTACAGCCGGTGGGCTCGTGTTGCTTTGGGCATACCTGTGCCTGAATTCCTGCAGTACACTCGGTGGTAAGGACAGGGGTGCCTGGCAGGGAGGGAAGTGGGTCGGGAGACTGCACAGCTGGGGCGATGTTAACCTGGGGTGAGTGGGAGCCTGCTGATGCATGGCATCTCGGTTCAGGGAACTCTTCATGCTCAAAGGGGTTCCCACTCCCGCAGGGGCCCTTTGATCAGGGTGCTGGGCTTTCAGGGGACCACAGGGGTCCCAGTGAGGATTAAGGTGCCTTCAGGCAACGGGAAGTGAGGGATCCAGAGGCAGTTGAATTAACTGTGCAACCAAACCCAGCCCCCACCTCTTTCAGCCTTTTTCCTAATCTGCAAAACTGGAATGATATTAACCATCCCGTGGGGTCGTTGATGGGCTGGGACAGACTAGACAGTCAGGATCTGGAATTCCTCTGTCCCCTGATTGTTTTCCTTCTTTCTGACTATTTGCTCTCACAAGCTCAGTCTCTCTGTCTCTCTCTTTCACTTCTAACTTTCTCTCATGCTCTGGTTTCATTTGATTTCCAACCACCACCCTCGCCAATCCCCAGATGAGTGAATTTGATTTCTGTGTGTCAGTTCCAAATTCCCAGGAAAGATGCTCTGTCTCCCTCTGGATCTGTTGTCCAACCCATCAGTTGTGGCCAGAGGAGCGAGTCCCTCTGGGACCAGCAGAGGGTCTCCGCCCAGCCCCCCAGCCACCACTGTGGGAGCACATAGCTCCCTGAGGAGGAGGTACTGGCTGTGACCTTGTGTCAGTCTGTATGAATTTATGTCTCTTCTTGCCCCTCCTTCATCCTCCTAAACAAAGATGAAAATTAAACACTCCTGGGATTTGTGTCATGGAACAGTCAGGGTGGGGGCTAAGGGGGCTGGAATCTCTGCTGCATTTAAAGGGCTACAGTGAATCCCCAACGAGAGCCTGCAAAGGGAACACCACCAGCCCCTCCCGGCACTTAGGGTGCTGAGTCTGTGTGATGTTGAGCTAGGCTTCTGACCACAGCTCAGGGGTCTGGTCTGACCAGTTAGCCTTTGAAAACAACCAGCTTTGGATTCCTCAATCCCTCCCTGAGGTTTTACCTGAACCACCAGCTTCTGTATCTCTGAAGATAGATGATGAGGACCCTTCACATAAGCCGTTCGCACAGCCCTTTGCAGGCCTTTGTGCTGCACAGTCTGCCCGGCGAGATAACTGAGGTTGGAATTTTACTGATGTTAGAAATAGTTTGGTTTCCCAATGCACTGTTTCACTGAACAAGCAACAGAAGCCTCTTCTCGCTGATAAAAGCAAAAAAGGGACTTAATGAAAAGATGCTGGGAGGGTGTGTGGAGTGGCCAGGATCGGAACCAACCCAGGAAATGTAGGAGGTGTTAGGGAGCCCCAGGCACCAGGCTGAGCTGGGTGCTACCGGGCCCCCTGCCACCCCAGAAGGGACCCCTCTCCCCCCGACCCTCCACCTCACTCACTGCAGGTTCACATCCCAGCAGATCCAGGTAAAACTGAAGCCACCAGCGCACACCTCAATGGGGGAGTTGGCCCCATCTCAGCTGAGGGCGATCCCAGTGTGGGGAGATGCCCAGTTAGAGGAAGGCGGTTCCCCTACTGTTCCGAGTTAAGGTGCAAGTCAGTGGCCATCAGGAGAGCCAGGCTGGACGGACCTCATTGCGGTGACTAGGCCGTCTGAGTTCACTTATTACTTTCTATGTTTGAAGGCCCTGGAGGGAGAAAAAGTGAAGGTTCTAGTACTTATTTTGTGTTTCCCACGTACCAGGTGCGGTAAGCAAGCCACTTCAGACAAGGCCCAGAACAACCACGTTAATAGGCCACGAAGCAAGTCGTGCAGTCAGGCCTCTGTGGTCCCGAAACCCGTGTCCCATAGTTACCAATGGAAACTGGGGATATTTATGGGACTGTGTGCTCCTGTGGGGGCTGGGATGTGTGTGTTTAAGTCCACATCTTCAGAAACTCGGCTAGAACCACAGCCACTGATTGCAGGGAGGCAGAGGAGGGGAGGCTTCCAGCCTCTGGTCCAGCTTATGTGGAGCTCAGAAATTGCTCCTTCTGTCCTGAAAACAACACCAGAGCTGAGGGAGCTGCAATCCCACTGCACTTCTTGGATCCCAGAAAAATGGGGGGAAAAGCTGCTCCCAAACCAGAGAGGCAGCCGGGCAGGTTTGGAGAGTCACAGCTCCCAGGGCATAACCCGCTTTTGTAAGAACCCCCGGGGCAGGCAGATTTAACAGGTCCCTGAGGCCAGTGGGAGTCTCAGCGTGGGGAAGTCCGAGTGTGACAACTCCAGGGGGCCAGTCAGAGGGGCCCCATGCTCTTTTTCAAGTATTTTACCTCCAGGACCGTGTCCTGTTCTCAGAATGAAGGTCAGAGGATAACTCCTCATGCTTCCTGCCTGGAAAGGAGAAAATAACTCTATTAAAATACACCCAGAACATTCTGTTTCATTGGGGGAAGTTGTTTTTTATTTGTTTGTTTGTTTGTTTGTTTTAATGAGAAATTATTTTACCAGAGCCTAACCAACCTGGGAGAAGGGAATCCCTTCTGTGTCACCCAAATTGGGGTGGGGGGAAAGAGACACACTTGTGGAGGTCACAGCTCAGGGCACAGGCTCAATGAGAACTAATCACAAGACTACAGATGCCCTGCTCTGTCCCGCTCCCCCAACACCTTACCTCCATGTCAGTAGGGCCCCTGTGTAATGACAGGAATAAAAGTAAAGGAAGTAAATGTCTCAGGAGTGTCTAGGGAAAACCCAAAAACAGCGGGGAGATGAAAACAAGGACACACAGGCTGTTTTAGCCTCTCACACCAATAGCTGTAGCAAACTACACACAGCCTAGCCCCAGTAGATAAACAGAAAACCTCACAGAAGAAATTATTTATTTTGGTTCTCTTACCCAGTGCATTCCAAGGTGCATCCTCGCCTAGAATTGAGTGGAAGCAAGTCCATCTCAGAAGGGACATAACTGAAGAGGAATGGCTTTCCAGACTCTGATGGACAGAGAGAGCAGCAGCCTGGGTGAGAGCACGGTGAGGGGTGGGGTAGGGGGTGGGCTGCCTTCTTCCCCAAATAAGGAAACTTCTTGAGGCCAGCACAGGAGGGAGGGCCATGGGGTGGAAGCAGCCAGACTTCTTCCTGAGAACTGATGAGATGCCTCAAAGGGACCATTCAGGTACCCAAACTGGGCCGTGAGGGTGGGAGCCAGTCGGTCTGACTCAGAGCCCAGGACTGAGGTGGGCATACCGCAGGCCGGTCTTACTTGGCCGGATCCATTTCACTTCTCCGAAGCCCTGTGTAAAACATGAAGCGTCGATGGCCTGGTTAGCACAGCTCTGCCCTCAAGACTGGTTTCAACTCCTCTCTTCCCGGAAAACAGCATCTCTGAACCCGTCCTTGTTGACCTCAGAGAGATCACCCTAGTGGCCCAGGCTAGTGACCGGGAACATGTACCTTCCTGCAGCCAACCCCAGACGTCCACTGATGCATCATATACTGGCAAAGATGTGAGTTCCTGTGCATTGGTCTAACAGCAAAGACTCTGCCACAGGCCCAAGAGGTGGTGTGTGGGACATGCAGGGGTGCAGGAGTGTAGGCAGTGCAAAAGTGTAACTGCTGACAGGGGTGCAGGGGCTATGGAGTGCACAGGCAGTTCAGGGGATGCGGGGGTGCAGGAGTGCAGAAGTGCAGGCAGTGCAGAAGTGCAGATAGTGGCAGGGGTGCAGAGGTGCAGGGAGTGTAGTGATGCAGGGAGGTGCTCAGGCACGTGGCCAGGATTAGAAGGCAAGTGCACATCCTCGCAGTCAGCCTGACCCCGGGAGGCTAGTGCAATGGTTTGGGGCGGCGGAGGCGGCGGCGTGTGGGAGGCTGCCCGGGCAAGCCGGTCGATTTCTTCTCTTCCCTGCAGCCTGTCCTTGGGGGGACCTTGGCCGCCAGAGATTCACCAGATTTTGGACTCCAGGTAAGCTTGCTCCTGGGAGGTGAGGCGGTTAGGTCAGAGGGCGGCGGCAGAGGCAGAGGGGCGGAGCGGGGCTGCCCCTGGCGAACTGGTGGAATAGCTGCCTTCTCCCAGCTGCCGGGACTGGGAGCAGCCTCTGCTGCCCCAGGTCGCCGGACACGCCTGTCCCACTCAGCTTGCTGAGTGGGGAGTGGGGACGGTGACATTAAGGTGCGGGGCCCACGGGGGTAGGGGGGCTGCCTCGCGGAAGCCGGCCAATTAGCTCCGCTCTCCCCCTCGGTGGAGCCAGGGGCGGCTTCTGCTGCCCTAGAGGCGGGACGCCAGTCTCTAGGTGAGCTTGCTCCTGGGAGGCGGCGGCGGCGGCTGCAGGGGGAGGGGGTCCGTTCCAGGGAGTTGCTCCATTTCTTCTCTCCCTCGTGGCCTGGCCTTGGGGCGACATCTACCGCCGGGAGATTTGCCTGAGGTCCGATTCCAGGTGAGCTTGCTCCTGGGAGATGGGTGCGGTGCAGTCAGGGGGCTGGTAAGGTGGTGGCTGTCGGGATAGGGAGGCTGCCCCTGGGGAGCTTGTGAATTAGCTCCCATGCCTGTGCCACGTGGCCTGCAGGCAGCCTCTGCTGGGCCAGGTCCCCGGACACCCCTGTCCCAGTTTGCCTGCTGGGGGCGGGAGGCAGGGTAGTCAGGGTGCACGGGTGGCGGGGGTCGGGGGCCTGCAGCGGGGGAGCGGGCCCATTTGCTCTCATCTTCCCCGAGGCTTGTCCTGGGGGCGGTCTCTGTTGCCCTGGGTTACGGGAGACGTGTATCCTAGTCCGCCTGACCCCGGGAGGCAGGCGTGGTACATTGGGGGTGGTGGCAGCAGCGGCAGGTTTTCCCATGGAGCCGGTCCATTTGCTCCCATTTCCCCCCATGGTTTGCCCTGGGGGCGGTCCCTGTTGTCCCAAGTTCGCCGGAAGTCCATCTCCAGGTCAGCCTGCTCCCTAGAGGAGGCCACCGTGAGGTCAGGGGGCAAGAGTGGTGGCTGCTGCAGGGGTAGGGGGCTGCCTTGGGGAGATGGTGGATTGGCTCCCGTCTCCCCGATGGCCTGGTGTGGGAGTGGTCTCTCCTGCCCCAGATCACCAGACACGCCTGTCCCATTCAGCCTGCTGGGGGAGGGGCGCCCTGGGCGGTGCCTTTAAGGTGCGGGGGTGGTGACGGCGGAGGTAGAAGACCTGCAGCGCGGAGACTGTCAATTTGCTCTCCTCTTCCCCGCTGCCAATCCTGGGGGCGTCCTCTGCTGCCCAAGAAGCTGGATGCCCGTCTCCAGGTCAGCTTGCTCCTGGGAGGCAGGCGCGATCCAGTCGAGGGACAGAGGCAGCTGAGACGGCTGGCTGCCCCGCCTAATGAGGCCACTTCTTCTCCTCTCACCTGACCTGGCCTGGGGATGGCCTCTCCCGTGCAAGATTCGCCTGACACCCCACACCCAGTCAGGTTGCTCCTGGGAGGTGGGCGCAGTGAGATCAGGTGGTGGAGAGGAGAGAGGGGCTGCCAATGTCGAGCTGAAGGATAAGCTCCCATCTCTCTGGAGGCCTGACGTGGCCACCCCGCGTTCCCAGGTCACGCTTCTCCGGGTCATATTGCCCCGGGGTTGCCGTAGTGTGCGAGGGCGGCAGGGTGTTGGCCGGGGTATGGAGCCTGCCGCTTGGGAGCTGGTGGTTTAGCTCCCATCTCTTCCTCAGCATGGCCTGGGGGCAGCCTCTTTTGCCCCAGGTCGCAAAGCACAGTTTCCCTGACAGCTTAGCCACCGGAGGTGGGCATGATGTGCTGAGGGGGCGGAGGCAGCCTCCAAGGCAGCGACGAAGGGGGCTGTCCCTGGCCAGCTGGTCAGTTTGTTCCCATCTCAACCTTTGCTGCCCCAGTTTCACAGAACGCCCTTCTCCAGTTTATTCTTCTCCTGGGTGGTGGGCGCAGTGCATGCAGCCCAAGGTCTGGGCTCTCCCCTGGGAAGGGGCAGAACTCTCTTGTTCTCCTTTGTGTTTATTCTTCAGCGAAGTGGTTACTGGACGCAATTCTTAATTCTGAGAAAGTGTAGCCTGTGTTACGGAAGAGCTGCTGGACAGTGAGATTTCTGGGTGGGTTTTCACATCAGCTGATGCCCCAGGAAGGCAGGAAAGCTATTACTCAGAGCTTCTTAGTCTGGAGTTGGGGGATGGCCCCGCCATCCTCACCATGCTTTTTAAAAATGTGTTACTCCCCTCTTTTTCCTAGGTGACACTTTAGGTTATTGGGTCACAGATTGCTGGCACACTCATCCCTGTTCTCAAACATCTTTTAAACTTGGGTGAAGTGATAAGTAGGGGAAGATAATTTACTGAAAGGTAAGAATACTTAAATTTGCATTAAAGCTACATTCTGCCAATCTTTCTCAAATGATTTTTCTCTGATTCAAAATCCACGACCTAATGAATGTTGTACTCCTGTGTAAATCATTGATCTTCACATCACATTTGTTAAATGGTCAATGAGATTTGTTAAGTAGATTATTCCTGAAAGGAAAAGCTCAGGCTTTTGAGAATTCCTTGTCTGATGTCACCAGGCAGTCACAGTAGAAGACAGAGCTGATATAAAAATCCCTCAGCTGCCTGAACTGCAAAGCTTCTAGGATTACTGATCCCTGAAATGCAGGTGACTCTTGATGATATTCTGGGGGATGGTTTACATGATCAGATTCTTCCAGTCCTGTAAATGGGTTCCGTGGCCCCAGCCCAGGGAGAACTGGTCATAAGGGCCATTTCGTGAGGGGTGGGATGGGAATGCAAGGCCTAAGAGCTGAAATCACTGAGATTCCACACTCGCTAAACACAGACTCCAGAGCCTGATTGTTGTCAGGTTCTGTTCTGGATTTGAGAGTGTGTTCAGACATGATTCTTGCCCTTCAGGAGTCACTGCCTGGATGGAAGTAACCTTTACACAAATCTGGGAAGGATGGCAATTAAGTAGACAGGCTGTTATGGTTCTCAGTGTGCCCAGGCTCACTCTTCCAGGCACTCGTGGGACTAACGAGAGTCATCTTATTCACTCATTCACTGATTTATTACCCTTGAATTGATCATTCGTCCCACAGTAAGTGAAACAAGGGATCAAGAACATGAGTTTTGTCCCCTCTCCCATCACTGATTGTATCTGTCTGTCGGGCGCCCTGTGTATGCATTGTGAAATGGTGGTATTTTTTGCCCAATGGGGCAGCACTGTCAGTTCTGAGAATCAGGGGAGTCTCATGGGTAGGACAGCACCCTGACACACATGGCAACCCGCCTACCATGTGAGACAGCATTGTCGATGCTCAGGTGACACGATGTAGACCGCGGTGCTAAACCTGAGCATGTTCAGTGATCTCGGCTGCTCTAAAAATACAGACTACTTGTCCCTACCTCTGGAGACGCTGAGGGTCTGCACCCCAGAATCCTGCATTTTAATAAGCACTTTAACTAATTCTGATGAAGATGATCTGAGTGTCCCAATGAGAAACACTGGTGTGCAATTCAGCAATACTGAGGATTCTCATGGAATGATGTCTTTTCAGGATGGTCCAAGGTCCCTCACTTGAGACTTTTGCCTTGGGTTTAATTGTATGTGTTCAGAAGTGATGTCTCTCACTTCCAGTGCTTGTCAGCATGCTCTGTGCAGGGACTTGCACTCAGTAGATGGCAAAAACTATAATTCTTCAGGTCATCGAGCTAGAGTGTGAGCGATCTTTTATTTTGGTTTTCTTTATAGCAATGCAGAGTCTCCCGAGAAGAGATTCAGACCTAAAAGCTTTGTGTCAGACTTTGGAAGACTGCTGGTGCCCAAGGTGTTCTCTGGCAGGGCAATGACGAATCTAGGTCCCTCTTTCACTGCTACGTCTATGAAGTGGGCCACTTGGACAAGGCCAAATCTGCTATGCCAACCATAGCCCTTGACAGGGATGTTCGGCTCCAGGAAGCCATCAGATGCAGCAGGTGGCCAGAGGAGGAGCCGAACGGACTCATGAAATGTGACATCCCCAACTTCATCAACATGGACCATAACTCTTCCTTTGGGGAAGATGATCTCCTGATTTTGGAACCACCAATTTTTCTAGAAGATAAGCCAGTTGCTCAGACCTCACACAAAGACTTGAATTGAGAAACGTGCTTTGTCAAGTGTCTTTCTGAAGATGTGAAGTTTGTCTTTGTATGGCAGGAATTCTCCTTTCACAAAATTGTATGTGTTTGTGTCTGAGAGAGAGAAATGGAGACAGACAGAAAGATGGAGACAGAAGAGCGCCCCCTCAGAAGAGAGCTAGTTAAGGTGAGTTTTGTGCCTTTAAAAAACTTTTGGGGTTTTGGGGGGAACAAAGTATTTACACTGTCTCATTCTCCTAGTTGGAAACCTTGGCCTCATACTCAGTGTTAGCGGCCTTGAACGGGGTTTGGCACGGTGCGTTTCATCTGGCGCTGCCACATCCACGCTCTGCCTTTGCTTTCAGGGCTGCCACCCTTTTAACTGTAAGGAGAGGATTCTGGAGTAGGTGATCCATCCCAGCTCTGCTGTTTTGCAAGTTTCTGATTTCGTATTCGGATGAGGCTATGATACACCCAGAGCAGTATAAACCAGGCCCTACCTCCTGCCTATTGCTGGGGCATCCCTCAGGCCTGTGCCTTCTACTCAACCCTTTACTGAGCCCAGCTTTTGTCAGGAGCCCAAGTGCCTACCGAGATGGCAGGGGACGTCTCTCGTGGTCACGGTGGCCATCATTTCTATTGGTTGTGCTGAAACAGCTCTTCTGAGATCCCCCAGCCACCCTTGCTCAAACCTGAGGACAACCCTGTCGTTTCTTTCCTAGGAGGAGGATCAATGCATGGTGCATTTTATGACAGTCCTGTCCCCAGGAATGCACGGAAGGTTATCGGCTGATTAAGGGGAGGTGCCTCTGTGTCTCTGTGTCCCTGTATCTCTGCTCACAGTGCCCTGCCACCGGCTACTGAGCAAGAAAAGTGCTATTCACCATGATGGTTATTTTGCAGATGTGTAGGTGATGGTCCTGTGGCTCTTGTGTGGGTTTTGAGCTGGGATGTTGAAGAGCTTATAAATACCTCATCAACATCTATTCGAGGTGGCCTGGTGCCACACAGACTTGATTGATGAAGGCATCAAGCCTGCACACTGGTTTGGAAACAACTTGGTTTTGATCTGTCACACTGCATGCATGACTCGCTGCTAATCTCTGGGTGGTTTTTTCATTTTAGATTTATTCACCCAGTGTCTTGCTTAAGCTGAAAAATACTTTTATTTTACCAGAATATTCTCTGATTCTTTGTTTTCACACCTCCAGTTTTTTAATTCCTTTAAAAATTGTTCTGTGTTTATAAAATCTCCTTGTTTGTATCATCTCTAGGTTCCCAGTGGCCTGAGCCATGCACCAGATTTTATGTAGGAACTGTACCACCAAAAGAAATCCCCTCACCATAATATCTTTTGAGGAAAATATTATTCTTTAAGACTCTAACACTAAATCGTAGAAGAAAGCATGGAACATTTCTTGTAGTTAATACATGTTCACGCAAAAAGAAATTTGATATTTTCATTGAAAAATGTTGATTTTAATAACTTTTACTAATGTGAATATTATTATTCATAATTTAAGTAACCAAATAAAACCACAGTTATTTATTATTAAGATTGAAAACTATTTACACAGTCTCTCAATTAGAAGACTGAAGTGTATTTAAAAGATGGAAAAATACCCATGATGACACCATCTTTTTTATTAACTAAATATCAAGAACTGTGCAGGGTTAAGATTTGACCCCCTGCAAGCTGCCAGGTTAGCATGAGGTAGTCTGTGGATGCTGCCAGAAGACAGGACACTCCCCCAGGATCAGAGACAAAGGACTTCCTGCCGGCACAGCAGGCAGCCTGTGGTTCATGTTCATGTTGGTTCCTGAGCTCTTTTCCTATTGCTGTTGTAACAAAGGACCACAGACTCAGTGGCTTAAAGTAACACACATCCATTGTCTCACTGTTCTAGGGTGCAGAAATGCAAAGTCAATATCAGTGGGCTAAAACCAATGTGTGGCCAAGGCTACGTTCCACACTGAGGCTCTTGGGAGGGATTCATCTTACTACCTTTCCCAGCCTGCAGAGGTGCTCACACTCCTTGGCCCAGGGCCCTGTGTCACTGTGACTTCTGCTGTCATATCACATCTCTGTCTCTGACCAATCTGCCTCTCTCCTCTAAGGACCTCCATGATGACGTTTGCTTTCCCACAGTGATCTGCCATCCCAAGGTCCTTGACAGTCACACCTGCAGAGTCCCTTTTGCCATGCACAGTGACATTCCTAGGTTCTAGGGATCAGACCGTGGACATATTGGGGGCCATTATTCTACCGAATTCTTCCCTTTGGCCCCACTGGTTCTTGTCCATCCCACATGCAAAATGCATCCACCTCATCCCAACACCCTCCAGAGTCTCATTTACTACACCATCAACTCAAAGTCGAACATGTAGTCTAACTACTACCAGCTCAAAAGCCTAAATATTTTCATCCTCATCACATAAGTCAGGCATGATTGAGACCCTGGGTGTGATCTTCTCTGCTCAAAATCCTGCAATGGCTTCTCATTTCACTCAGTGAAGAAGTGAGAGTCCTTATGGTGACCTTACAGCTTTCCTCCCCCTCCCCAAGCTGAGCTCATCTCCGGTTTTCTCCCTGGCTCACTTCGCTCCAGCCACACTGGCCTCCCTGCTGGCCCTTGGGGACATCAGACATGCACCCACAGGCCTGTTGCCCTGGCCGGTCTCTGTCCAAATCATATGCTGAAGTCCTAACCCCCAGGACTACAGAACATGACCCCATTTGGAAATAGGGTTGTTGCAGATGTCATTGGTTAAGAAGAGGTCATTAGGGTGGGCCCTAATCCAGTATGACTTGTGTCCAGATAAAAAGGGGCAATGTGGACACAGAAACACGAGTACATGGGAGATGACGTGATGAGATGTGGAGAGAAAACGGTCGTCTCAAAGCCAAGGAGAGAGGCCTGGACCAGCCTCTCCCTCCCAGCCCTCAGGAGGAGCCTGCCCTGCTGACACCCTGCCTGCAGGCTCCCCGCCCCCAGGGCTGTGAGACAGTGAGCCTCTGTGGTTCGCGTCACCCAGTGTGCGGTGCTGTGTTAGAGGGAGCTCAGCAACTTGCTCCCCCTTCTCAAGGTCCTCAGTGAGCCCAGCTCTGGCCATCTCATTTTAAACTGGAAACTGCCTTCCCCTTGTCTCTGCCCCAGAAACCCCCTCTCCCTTATCATATTATTTCTATCACCTTCTAGAATACTATATATTTCACATGACTGTCACGACTGTAGTTTATGTTCTGCTCCTCCTCAGTCCTATAGGGACAAGGATCCTTATTTGTTCACTGACGGACCTCAGGTGGCTTGGCCAGTACCCGTGGCACAGCAGTCAATACAAATTGGCCGGATGGAAGGAGGGATCGTTCCTTACATTCACAGGTGAGTGAACGAAGATTCCGGGGGACTGAGAGTTTTGCTTAGGCACAGAGCTGGTGTCAGGCCAAGGTGGGTTTCAGGTACCTATGAACCTGAGGGAGGCTTGAGTGATTTCCATTGATTAGTATTTCTCAGGTGTCTCTTTTTCTGGCTCTAACTTTTGAATTCTTTCTGTTATTCTTCTAAGCTTTCAACCAGTTTTAAGTTTTAATTCTGCTTTGTCTCAGGTAAACAAATGAAATCTGTAAATCTTTTAACTCATTATTTATTTCATCTAAATACATTGTGATTAGTGATGATGTTTTATTTCTGGCATCTTGTTTTGTGAATTCTATTTGCTTTGCTCTGCTTTTCTCCTGCCTGTTATATACCTTGCAGTCATGGTTAAGAGCATGGCGTCTAGAGACAGCCTATTCGGGCTTGGTTCCCTCCCTCGCTAACCATGTAACCAGTATATGTAATCCCTTTGAGGCTCACTTTCTTCATATACAAAAAGTGGTACTATCCACCTCAAAGACTGTGAGGATTAAGTGATAAAATAGATGAAGAACTTAGAATAGTGACCGGCCTATTTTGCATTCTTCATTTTGACTTTATTTTTATTCTCTTTTTAAACAATTACTTTAGAGATTACTGTTGAATGTTAATGAACACCCTAGATATTGAAGATTAAAATGTTACTTAACCCATACATTGAATTTTATATACCAAATGATATCTGTATTTTGTTTCCATAAGATCTGTTTAGTTCTTTAAAAAATTGATCTGTTTTCTTTTTCATGATGTCCTGCTTGTTCATTATGTTATATAAGATTCATTTTATCTTTTAATGATTCAGTCATACTTATTTTATGCTCTCTCTTAGGTTGTTTCATAATTTTAGGCTCTGGAATATTAATCATCCTGTGTTTTACGGTTAGCTCTTTCTTCCCTGTGGCACTCATTTCCTTCTGTTTTTAGTTGTGTGTCTGTGTGTGTGTAGATTTGTGGGAGATTCTCTATAGTGAGTACAATTTTTTTCCTATGATTGTCCCTTACATCCTGGTTTTTAAAGTTTCCCTAGAGAACAATTTTGTGTTGCTTATCCTAAGGCTCCAGGTGATATGATCAACCATGAATTATTATATTTTTCGGTTTGGGAATTCCGGAATCTTAAGTGGAGTATCAATTTGGATTGCACATTCATATAAACAGGGGCGTGGAGATTAGATTTTTTTAAGGGAGACTTCATTTTTCCCTAGAGAACCGGTTGTTTCACCCCTTTCCTGTGTGCACATGTGGAGAACTTTGAGTCTTCCTTTCAGTGAAGAGGCAAGTCTTCCAATACGTCTTATGCAGAGGTTTCTATAAGACTCTTCTACATCTGGTATGGACCCTTTTTCCTAAATGGACATTGTATCCCTATTTATGTGCAGATGAAAACCCCTTCCCTCCAGGGTGTGGTGGCATCAGCTCACAAGATTATCATTTTGGCGTTGTGTCCTCTTTGTATTGTCACCTGGGAACTTCTCTCTCCAGAGTTAGCTCTGTGTTACTTTGTTGTTGTATTTTATCCGGCATTACTGAAAGTTTTACTTAAAAAGGATCCTAATTAGCTCTGTTTACCTGTTTCCAGAGCTGAAAGCTTCAGTTCTAGAGTATCTGTTTGATTTTTCTTAAAAATACATTCCAGTATATTTCTCTGGTGAAAGTCTTGACCGTGTTATATATTCTCCCATCATTTCCTTATTTTCTTGAATATATTAGAAGTATTTTATAGCCTTTATTGGTAACTCTGATGCCTACCTACATCACCTGGGGGTTTGCATCCTTTTTCTAATATTTCTTATTCTCATTTTACCCATCATATAGTCTTGACATGTTGCATGTCTAGAAATTCTTTATTACATGGCAGACATTGCAAATGAAAAATCCATATCTTATCTTCCAGAAGAGGTTTTCTACATTCCCGTTAGGCAGACAGGGTGAGGGATTGATCATCTCACTCCAATCAGGCCCTGAGTTATGTCAGGACAGAAGTGCCTTTTTTCTTAAGACAGCTTTGTGGTATACTTGGCAAAATAATTTTCACACATTTAAAGTGTACAACTTAATACGTTTTGACATAAGTATATCCCCAAGAAACCATGACCACATTCAAGATAGTGAACATACCCATCACCAACAAAACTCTTCTCCTGAATTTTGTTGTCCCTCCCTCCCTCTCCGTCTATTCCCCTGGAAACCATTGATCTGTTTTCTATCACAACATACTGGTTTTCATTTTGAAAATCGTTGTATGAATGTATTCATGCAGTATCTACTCTATGTTGTCTGACTTCTTTCATTCAGTGTAATTATTTTGAGAGTCATCTGTGTTGCTGTATTAATAGCTTATTTTTCTTATAGCAGAGTATTGCTTAGTGCTGAGTTTTTCCTGAGTAGTTTATTGTGATCAGTGGTTGGATAGACCATCCTATGTTTCTTCATTTACTTCTTCATGGATGCATGGGTTATTTACAACTTGAGCTATTATAAATAATATTGCAGTGAATATTTGGTTACAAGTCTTTGTATGGACATATGCTTTTATTTTCTAAAGCATCAGGTGAGGAATATCTGGGTTATATGGTAGATAAGTGTTTACCTTTTTTAAAGAAACTGTTAAACTGTTTTCCAAAATGATTGTGCTAATGTAAATTCCTCGTGCTGTGTATCAGTTCTGGTTGCTCTATTTCCTTGCCAGCACTTTGTAAGGTCAGTCTTTCTAATCATATACATTCTAGTATGTATGTGTACTAGTATCTTACTGTGGTTTTTAAAAGCATTTCTCTAATGACTAATAGCATCTTTAATCAGCATCTTTTCATATGCTTATTATCCATCTGGATAACTTTACTGAAGTGTGTTTGCTGGCCTCATTCATTCATTCAGGTGTTTGCATTATTATTGAGTTTTGAAACATTTTTATTCTGGATCAAACACAAAGAGAGACCTTTACCATATATATGATCTGCAAATAGCTTCTGTCTATGGCTTGTCTTTTCATTTGCTTCGCAGTGTTTAGAAGAGCTTTGAAGAGTCTTCATTTTTGTAAAGTTCACTCTATCAGTTACTTTTTAAAATAGATTATACTTTTGGTGTCATAGCAAAGAAATATTTGCCAAACCCAAGGTCATAAAGCTTAAGCCTATGCTTTTTCTCCTTGCTGTTTTACAGTTTTAGATTTCCTATTAAGATCTATGATCCACTTTGAGTTAATTTTTGTATATTTTGTGAGGTGTGGATCAAAGTTCTTTTTTTTTTTTTTTTTTGCATATCACTATCTAACAATTCCAGCACTACTTGTTGAAAAGATCCTTTCGTCCACTGCATCCTTTTTTAGAGTCAATTGTCTATATAAGTGTTGGTTTAGTTCTGAACTTTCTATTCTGTTCCATTATTCTATTTTCCTGTTTTACACCAACACCATACTTTCTGATTGCTGTAGCTTTATAAAAAAATTCTGAAAATCAGATTGTGTAAGTCTTCCAAATTTGTTTCTCTTGTTCAAAGTTGTTTTGGTTAGTTGGGATCCTTTGCATTTTTATATGAATTTTAGAATCAGTTTTTAAATTCCTTACATCCTGTTCTGCCAAAATTCCACCCATATCTTTGGCCATCTCCAAAGCCACATTTTCTGAAGAAGTCTCTCTAGATCACAGGTGAAAGGAATTTCTCTTTTGTCTGTGCTCCATTCACATTTCATAATATTTGATTACATTTATTCATATTTGGATGTATGTACTTGTCTGATCTTTCCTGCCATATAGTAAACCTCTCAAGATTAGGAATCTTGACTTGGTTCCCTATTCTGCTGAGAAAACTAGTTCTATGCTTTGCAGGAGTGAGCCCTGCAGTAAGAGGTATCTGCAGCACACATCTAGCTCATTGCTTGCATATCGTCAAGGAATCCTGCAGATTTAGAATTGTTAATTGATTGTTGTCTCCAAGACAGCTCAGTCTTTTTTATTTCTATTACTACTGCTGCAGTTTCAAAGAACAGTGGGCTAATTATTTTCCAATTATCAAAACATACTGTAATTGAGTTGTGATGCAAATTATATGCTGCTTTGTCTTAAAAACCTGCTTAGTGTTCACTAAGCATGAAAAGGTTCCTTCACTCATGGAAATTTTGGGAGAATGACATATCCTTAGAGATAGCACTGCTGAGTTTGGCGACCTGAGCAGCAGTATCTGAACTCACTCCTGCTGTTTTTCCAGTGTCCCCTCTAGCCCTCCTCCAGCCCTCCATGGGGGGACCTGCAGTTCTGCCCTAGAAAAGCCTGTTGCTTCTCTGGAAGACTTCCCTATGAAACATAATCATATCCTTCTTGTGGGGACATTCAGTCCAGTGACCTGACAGCAGGGGAAAATGTTTAGTCTGCTCTTGGTAGAGCCTAAACTCTTCCATACTTATTAGAAGTAAATCCAATGAGGAAACTGTGTTGGCATCTAACAAATCAGCATAAATGTCTCATGAGGAAGATCAGCTTCCCCATCCCAGTCAGGCGTCATGTTGATGTGACACTCACCGTGGCTAACATTTTCTCCTGTGAGCAACGTAAGTTTCAAGACATTATAAATGGCTTTTTGTTTTTCTTCCTTGGTCTTTCCACATTCACTGTGTCTGGTGAGATTATATGAATCCTGTTTATTTTCAGCCCAGCACTTACTCTTTTTAAAGGATCACGTGTTTAAAAGCCTAGTGGACAATTTGTTAGAAGATAGAAATCCTTAGATTTTGGTCCTAGAGTTGAATCCTGGTTAGGGGTGAATGAAAATTCCCAGTAAAATTTTAAATTCAGTGTTACAAAATTTTAAAAATAGTTAAATATTAGTCAATTTCATTAAACACTTTAGCAGTTATTTACTTTTAAGGCTGTTTCTGGGGCAATTTTGCAATGATTCCCTCCCTTTATTGATTCCCTCTCTATCAGAATCCTTGAGAGGCCCCTGTCATCACTGTCAGTATCATCATCATCATCATCATCATGGAACTGATTCCTCTGGATGATTCTAGGAAAATAAAGAGATGGGTGGGGTTATGTGTAGGTCAGTGTGTGCATATACAATAAGAACAGTTATCAGACATTAGATGCAAGATATCCATTTTATTTAGAGAAGAATGTGGTCATGAAATCCTAATGTGGTGAATGAAGGAAGCAGTGGGAACAGGATAGTCAATGGAAAGGAGGAGGAAGTGAGTGAAGCGGGAAGCATAGATCCTTTGTTAGCCGATCTTCAAATTGGTGTGAATGAGGGGAGTGTGGTGGCAGAATCATGTTCCTCCCCTGCCACAGGTTAGCCAACAGTGACATGATTCTGTACATGGCAAAAGGGATGACAGATATATTAGGAGAAAAATCTTAGAGGATTTCTATCTTCTAAATTGTCTATTAGCCTTTTAAACCCATGATACATTATTAAAGATTAGTGGAGGGCTACAAATAAAAAGGATTCTTATAATCTCACCACACATACTGAAGGTAGAAAGACTAAGGAAAAAAAACAAAAAGTCATTCATAAGTGCCTTGAACCTTAAATTGCTCATGGGAGGAAATGTCACACAAGGTGAGTGTCACAGCCACATACATAATGCCTGAATGGGAGGGGAGAAGGGGATCCTGAGATGAGACAATAGGGTGAGTAGCCTGGATTGTCCAGGTGAGCCCAATGTAATCACAGGGGTCCTTAAAATGCAGGTCATAGCCCAGCTGAGTTTAAAATCAGAGGGAGGTGTAGCCATGGAGCAGTGTTCAGAAAGGCTGCTGACCATGAAAATGGAGGAAGTCATGGGGCACAAGCTAAGGAAGGTGGGTGACCTCTGGAAATTGGAAAAAAAAAACAAACACAAGGAAACATTCTCTTCTAGATCCTCTAGAAGGAAGGAACCCTGCTGTTAACTTGAATTTAGCTCAATGAGAACTGTGGTGGATCTCTGACCTCCACAACCATAAGGTGATAAATCTGTGCTGGTTTAAGTTGTTACGCTTATGGAAGTTTGTTACAGTGGTAATAGTAAAATAACATAGTGAGCAGTAGTGTAAGGGATTAAAGTTCTAGGCTGGGGTGTGGAGAAGATTCTGACATTTACACCTAAAAAACAACGAGGTGCAGTGGGAAGGTGTTTTAAGGAAGACCTACCTGGCAGGGCTGTTAGGAGGACTGTTTGGTATGAGGAGAGCATTGGAGTACAGGAATCAATTAAATCTCTACCAGAAAAATAAGGAATAAAATATAATAGGGCTTCAGTGTTAGTGGATTCAGTAATGGAAATGGACTGAGAGATATAAACATTACTTTGAAATTAGCTACAGGTTTGATGATTGCATGTTGGGGAGAGTTAGCCGATGTGTGGACTGAATGTTTGCATCCCCTCAAAATCCATGTGTCGAAACCCCAACTCCCAGGGTGATGGTATTGGGAGGCGGGGCCTTTGGGAGGTGATTACTAGGATAAAATGAGGTCATGAGAGTAGAGCCCTCATGAATGGGATTAGTGCCATTATAAAGGGCCCCTGATTGCTTGCTTCTCTCTGCTCTCTGGCCCATGAAGATAGTGGGAAGACAGCCATCTTCGAGCCATGAAGGCTATCCTATCCCAGATACATTGATCTCAGCCTCCAAAACTTAAGGAACATGCTGGTTTTTTAAGCCACCCGACCCATGGTAATTTGTTACAGCATCCCAGACTGACGAAGACAGTGGAGAATGCCTCTGAGTTTGACACTGATTTCCTGGAGAATGCTGAAACCCAGGGAAGTGGGCAGCACAGACGTTTACTCATTTAATCCTGGCAACACGGTACGAGATAGAGTCTACATATTCCTCGCTATTTAAAAGGGAAGGAAAAAGAGGCACAAATAACAACAACAACAACAACAACAACAACAACAACAACAACAACAACAACAACAATAATTTTTCCAAGATTCACACAGAACCCCCTGGAGGCAGAGTGAGAATTTATACTCAGGCAGGCTGACCCCAGAGCCCCTGCTCATAACTACTAAGTCAGATCACCTTGCTTATGTGGTTCAATTTTTTCCAAGTGTGATATGAGGGTACTGTGTCCAGTAACTTATAATTTCAAAATAACTCACTGTAAGGGAATCATTAGTCACAGGCATTGCAAACCACAGAAAGCTAGACATAAAAAAATAACTCGTTAGGGCAAGATAACCAATAATGTTTTTAAATATTATACTTGCAGAACCTTTGCAATAAAATGTGTATTTACAAATCTGTCTGGCTACAGAATAACTTCATAATCCTGAATGTGGCTGGTGGCTCCCATGGTGGACAGCACGGGCCTAGAGAACTTAAGTGACCTGTCCAGCCTCACTCAGGAAGCTCATGCTGGGATCAGAGCTATAGGCTGGGACTTTTCCTTCCTATGCAACAAGTCCCTCATGGAGGCTTAGAAGCTTCTCCTTTGGTGCCCAGCTGTCTATCCGTACTTATGACATCTTGTCAGGTGTCCCAGCCTGCTCCTGAACATCAGCCAGTGACCACTTCTGCTCTTTTCTGGCCAGGTAATACATTCTAGCAACTTCCATTGACTTCTTGTCATCAGTTCTTACCTGGAAGGGTAGTGGCAAGAGATGCAAATGTGTCCACATGACAGGGTTTTCATAAACATAGCAGGAGTGGTCAAGAGAAGAAAACGTCAGGAAGACGAGTGGAAGCAGGTCATTTAATATACCAAATGGGTACTTTCAATGTATGTTTGTGTTTCCAAGTCCAGACTTGTTCTGCTCGTGCATTACAGGCCAATAAATCGGGAGACCAGGTTTTGGGGCAAGAAATAGCGACTTTAATTTGGAAAGCCAGCTAAGAAGATGGAAGTCTAATGTCCTGGAAAACCATCTCCCAAATTCAGAATTCAGGCTCTTTTTATATTAAAAAGGGGAAGCAGGAATGCTTTGTTGTTGCAAACTTGGTTTATGAATTCTTTGTTGTTAGAATATTTTGTTCTTGCAGCTCTTCGCCTGGGTCAGATCCGTGTAAACCTCCAACAAACAAATGTTATTTTCTATTCTGTAACTTGTTACCTTTATATGAATGGAAAAGAGCTAATATCCTTTAAAGTCAGAGCCTTGAGAATAGGGTCTCCTGTATATTTCAGGCTCTAGGCAACATTGTTTTACAAAAGGTGCAGAACCAACAAGACTAAACCTAGGAAACAGGGCACAGGGTTAAAGTCAAAAGAACAGATCTAATATGGAGTCAGATTTGTTCTTTCCTATTTCAGTAGTGCCATGGAGAAGGCACTTTGGGCAGCTTGTTGTAGGGTCCTGGAGGCTTTCTCTCTCAGCCTCTGGGCGCCTCTATTGTAAACCCTTCATAGCTGTCTGGTCTGCTGGAAAACCACTCCGACTGTTTTGCACGGAAGATGTGTCCTGTTTATAACTCATCTCTACTCCTTGGAAAACAACTCAAGAAAAACTCAGTTGGTTTTCCACCAGCCCTGGGCAGGGGTGAGGGATAGCATGTTATTATTTTATAAAATAAAAATAAAAATAATAAAAGAACTCTTAAAACAGCACTGGGCACATAGGAGAGAGTCAATAAATGTTTCCTGGCTTAAATTAAAAGTGATGGCACAGTGATTCTATGGCTGCTGTATTTGCTGTGCTAGTTACTCATTTGTTCCATTACAGTTTTTTTTAACTGAAAAAGAAATACATGCATATGGTTAAAAAAATCTCAAACAGAGCACAAAAATACACAAGTGAAAGAAGTTTTCCCTCATCCTCTGTTCTTTCAGCCCTCCCTGGAGATGCCACTGTTTATTATCCTTTGTGTGCTTTTCCAGATATGCTATGCACATTCCCACCTATGTATGTAAATTCCTTTAAACTTTTACTTATTTTCAACTTAAAGGGGTTTAAACCTCAAGTGCCTTCTGCCCGGGTAATAGAAAAGAACAAATCTGACTCCATACTAGATCTTTTCCTTTGACTTTAACCCTGTGCTCTGTCTCCTAGGCTTCATCTTGCTTGTGAAACAATGTTGCCTAGAGCCTGAAATATACAGGAGAGCCTATTCTGAAGGCTCTGACATTTAAGGATACTTAACACTTTTCCATTCATATAAAGATAACAAGTTGCAGAATAGAAAATAACGTTTGTTTTCTTGGAGGTTTACAGAGATATGACCCAGGCAGATAGCTGCAAGAACAAAGGATTCTAACAAAAAAGAATTCCTACACCAAGAAGTTTGCTACAACCAAGCACATAAGAAAGAAGCCTGAATTCTGACTTGGGGAGATGGTTTTCCAGGACATTAGTTTGCCATCAAGGTCTACAAAAACTTGCTATTCCATGCCTCAACACTTAGTCTCCGAACTTATTGGCCTGTCCTGCACTGAGGAGAATGAATTTGGACTCGGTAACACTCTTATCTACCTAGCAAGCTGGGCACTGGAACTGAGGACAGCTCTCCCACACCCAGGGACCTACTGTGAGCCCTTGATGGTTCCACTAGGGTGGGGTGTGGTTTACTCAGGAGGGATGGGGACTATGCACCAACACTTAGGCAGTCTGCTCCGTCTGGGGCTCTGAACTTGTACTTCCCGCTCCCCGCCAACCCAACAACTGGGACAGTGGAGCTAAGGCAGATATCGTGCCTGCTTGTTTCCCAGCGTGTAAAAGGGGAATATGTACTCTTCCCAAGGTAGTTCTGAGCGACAACACCCGCGGGTGCTTGGTTCCCAGAGCAACAAGAAACCCAGCTCCGTGTGGGGCAACAGGTGTGATCCCCGTAGGGGTTCTGCAGAGGCCTTGGCTGGAGGGCTGGACCAGGGAGGTAAAATTTGAGCTGCGGGCCTTGAAGTGTTAGAGAAGGGTACAGAGGCAGGACTGCCGCCTGTTTCGGGGTGCCCCCAGATGTAAAGCTTTTTCTCTTCATCTCTGCTACTCCCCTCCCCCTCCAGATCCCTCCCCTCTCTGTGCACCTTCTGCCCATCTGTCTCCCTCCACTTTTCCCCTCCTCCTTTCCTCCTCCCATCTTCTCCCTACCTCACTTCCCCAGCTTCTCTCACAGAACCCAGAGGATCGCTGGCCCTCCTGCGCATGCGCAGTCAGTGCCAGCTGGACCGCGGGTTGGAAGCTACAGCTCCGAGCCGGGGATCGGCCCCAAAGTCTTCTCAGCTCTGTCTCCCGGTAAGCCTTTAGCTCCTGCCTGGTGCCGGGGCCTCCGGCTGTGGAAGTGCAAGGTGGCGGGCTCACGGGAAATGTTCAGGCGGCTGCGGGAGGGCGGTCTGCTTGTCACAGCCAGCGAGGGAGCGAGTCAGCGTGTGTTCAGCTAAATTGCTCGGGCCAGGCCCCTCTACACCGGCACCCCGGCCACAGCTGTCCAGGGCCAGGTGTGCACCTGCCGCCTCTCGCCCCACCCGGTCTCCCCTCAGTCCACGGCTGGTGTCCCTTCCCCTCTCCCGCCCGCGAGTCCTCTCCTCCCGGGCTTCCTCTCCTCGGCAGCCGGCCATTCCCAGCTCCTGGGAGGGCTGTGTCCCGGGACGGCGGGGTCTGCGGACCCGGACGGGAGCGAGCGGCTGGGGCTGGGTCTGGCCTCCGAGCCGGGCTGCAGCCCTCGTCCCCAACCCCCCGCTTTCCCTGCCCTGTGACCTTGGGGCTGCCCTCCTCTCCCTTTCCCGCTCCCTCAGGACTAGGTCAGCGGTGTGGGTGATGCTCCCAGGGCTGAGAGCCTCAGGCTGTAAAGCCCAGCTTCTCCTGGTGGAGTTGGCAAAAGGGAGCATCAGTGCTAAGGAAGCTTCCGTCTCCTCCCTCAGTGTTTCTGCCCCAGGCAAGTTCCTTGAACACTTTCAGGTGTTATGATGGCAGTGCCTGTTGATGTCATGTGTTTTTATAGTGAGAGGGATTACAGTGTTGAAAGCAGGGCTTGGTTCAGTTAAAAATGAGCTGAAGGCATGAGTCTGTGACATCCTCCAGGCTTCCCTCTCCCAGGGTGAAACGTGTGACTGTCGATTTTAGAAAGATAGTCACAGTCCCTAACTAGTCGAGCCCAGCTAGAGTGTGTTAACAGGAACAGCACCACCAGAGGCATTGGAGACCTAGGGACATTGCAGTCCTAAAGAGCTCCTGGCACAGTTTGGTTTGTTTTGGTTTTTTGTTTTTCTTTAATTGTGCAGCAGACTAGTTGTATAGAGGGGAAAATAATTGTCCAGAAATATTTTTTTCATATAACAGCTTTATTGTGATATTGTTCACACACCATGAATTCCATCCATTTAAATGGTACAATTCAGCAGCTTTTAGCATATTCACAGTGCTGCAACCATTATTATTCCAGAACGTTTTCATCACTTCAGAAAGAACAGTGGAAATCAATGACCTATCCACCCTTCACCAGTGGTGGTTCTAAAGAAGTTTCTTGGCTGTTCCTGACCATAAATTAACTTGCTACATTCCATGAAACATCTGGTAGGAATTCTAATCAGAATTGCATTGAATCTGTCTATCAAAACAGGAAGAATTAATATCTTTATGGCATAAATTTCTTCTAACTATGAATATATATGAGACCTTATCTTTTCATCTGTCCAGAGCCTGGCCCATGGGAAGTCCTCACTAATTTTTGGGCTTGTGAATGATGAGATTCTATACATTGTTAATTGCAAATGTAGGCTTTCACAGAAGAGAAAAGTAACCTCAGTGAAGCCAAGTGAATCTCTGATGGTCAGAAAGGGTAATAGTCAGCGCTGGAGTGATCCAGTGTACTTGCTGCTTGCAGCCAGAATTCTCCACCACCTACAGCTATGGGGATTACAGTGTTCTTTTATTTTTTAATGACTTGCTCTTATTTTTCTAATTATTTTTTATTGAAGTGTAGTTAACTTACAATGTTAGTTTCAGGTGTACAGCAGAGATTCAGTTATAAACATATTCATATGTATATACATATGTTTTAGATTGTTTTTAGTACAACTCATTACAAGAACTTGAATATAGTTCCCTGTGCTATATAGCAGGTCCTTGTCATTTATTTTATATTTATTAATGTGTATCTGTTAATCCCCCCTTTCCTGCCTGCTAAACACAGTTTATTTCTATGTCCATGAGTCCATTTCTAGCAGCACCATTTTTCCTAGTTAATATATGCTTTTTGGCTGCTTTCAGTTTCAGTAATTCCATCTTATCTGTGGGCGTGTTTCTTCTGGTGGGCCTCTATGTGGTTTGCAGATGTGGTAATAGAGATCTGTATTTGGGAGAACTCGAGGCGTCGTGTAGTTCCTGGTACAGAGCGCCCACTGAGCTGATGCATGAACTTGGGAAAAAGCATAGTAAATGTTGGAATTTCCACTATGGTTTAGAATTCCAGGTTTCTATAACCTCTCTAGCCCACCTTAATGTTGGCTGCACTCATACTGGGTAATTTGGTGGAACTCCATGGTATGGTGATGTAGAGACAGGGCCTTGTATGCTTCTTATCTTTCCTTTTCTAACACTCATTCTCCTGGGCCTCCCAGATCCTCCCATAGCAGTGCCCATGGCTGGCTTGGTGCTGCACTCAGGCAATATTTGTTAATAAGGCCCTTTCCTCATCTCTTCTGAGCCTCCATTTCCTTCTCTGCACAATGAGACTGTAGACTATATAAGTCCTTTTCAGTTTCTTTTAAAGCCATGTTTCCTTTGAGAAACAGAAAATGCAAATCTCTCCTCCCATTCCAACCCTTTAGATTTTGATATGTCCTCCAAGGAGTGACATAGTTCTTTGTGGAAAACTGATGTGATTGTGATTCCAGGTGGCACAGAAAAGACTCTTCAGAGATTTATTGCAGGGAAAGGGCAGGAAAGGGGCAGTATGTCACACTTTCTAGTGTGAGCAATGGATCAGGGGATTGGGTTTAAATACGGTGTCTGATGTGGCCTCTCTCTAATCTTGCACAATGTGATAAACCTCTCTCCCTCAGTTTCTTCATGTGTCAAGTTGGGGTGCTACTATTTTAGGGTTTTTGTGAAACATTATACACATAATCCATTTGTGTCTCGGTAGAAACAAGAGCTGCTAGGGAGTCAGTGATTTCTTTAAAAAAAAAAAAAATCTTGTCCATAGCACTCTGTCTGTGTGTATTTTGAAGTTCCTGAAGGGTGAGTGTGGAAACTAAAGTCCATCGTGGGACAGGTGGCCCATGGTCCTCTGTGCCCCAGATTGCCCCCTCCTCCCCAGTCCTCTTCCCCTCAGTCCAGGATGAAGTTCCCTAGTAGATTTACACAGAGTTCTTGTGGAAATGGCTTTTCATTTTATTGTTTCACCAAGAAGGGCTGCCATCATGATCTCTGTGGTCAGGTTTTGCTGAACTGAAGGCTATGCAATTGGGGGTTTCTATTTAATAAAAAGAAAAAAAATTACAAATACAAACTTGGACCTAGGGTGGTGACAGGGGCTCCTGGAAGTGGGGAACATTAGCTTTGTTAGCTTCAGATGCAGTGGCCTCTGGCCACGAGGACCCATCCTCGTGCTCTGAATTTGGAGGGACCAGTGGGTTCAGTGGGAAATTTAACTGAGTGTATCTCATGGTCTAGGGATTGTCCTATTTGTGCTGTGTGTTCCTTATTTGAGACAGTGAGCTCATTTAACCTCAATAGCCTCTTTAAAAAATTAGACTTTTAATTTTGTGATGTAATGTAGATTCCCATGTAGTTGTAAAAGATAATATGGAGAGGGCCTATGGACCCTTTGCCCAATTTTCCTTAATGGTTCAATCTTGCAAAATTCGGGTACAATTCATTACTGACTCACTAACCCTTTGAGGTTTGTGTTATTGCCCTCATTTCTCTTCATGATTAAACTGGGGCTTAGAGAAGCACACAGGCCTGCACAGTTCACCAACATGGTTAGTGTAGAGTCGGGTGAACGTGGGCTTGGGATTTCCCGGCAGTACCATTATGATGGTCTGTGGCAGGGAGCAGCATTCACTTTGCTTGTTTATTCATTCATTCAACAAACATTTATTGAGTAACCTCTGTGTATCAGATGCTTTCATAGGGTTATCAGATTCTTCAGCAGTACTGAGAATCAGGTAATCTTTTCTTTTTTTTTAATCTGAGAAAATTAGCTCTGAGAGGTTATAATCCCCCCCAAATGTAATATAGCTCATAAAGGAGGGATAGTAAATTTGTACAGTCCCCCCTTTTTATGCAGGTTGTAACCTAGGCATTTTACATTTGCAAACTTCCAGAATCCAGATGTATTCTTGTAAGGCAAGGATTTTTTTTTAATTGAAGTATAGTCAAGTTTACAATGTTGTGTCAAATGCAAGGTGTTTTTTGAATTTTGGTTAAATAATATTTTTTGAGGAGGGTAATTAGGTTTGTTTATTTGTTTCACTTTTTAAAATGAGGTACTGGTGATTAAACACAGGACCTCATACATGCTAAGCACGTGCTCTACCACTGAACTGTACCCTCCTCCCCAAGGCAAGTTATCTTATCCATTATTCTGCAGCTTAGGAGTTCAAATAAATTGGATAGAAATCCAGATGTTTTGATCCCACTGTGGTTCTTTTCTTTATATTCTGCTTAAAGGGGTGTTGAAAGCAGTTCATTTGTTCATTTCTTTATTCAGCAGTTTTGAGCACTGACTTTGCATCAGGGTTTGGCTAGGTGCTTGGAATAGAAAACAAGAAATGACCCTGCTCTGCAGGGGCAGGAAGCCTAGACCAAAAGCTGGGTAATGTGTTCCGACCTACGGTAGCCATGTGCAGACACTGAGGACAAACTGTACCCCCTGCTTTGCTTGGGCTCCCCTTGCCTTCTGGCTGGTACACACCAGGTCGCCACAACCCAGAGGGGCCCACAGCCCACAGCAGAGTATGTATCTCGATCTCCTCTCCCCTCTCAGCAGGGGCTGCAACATGAGCATCCCTGACTACGTGTAGTGCACTGAGAACGACCAGATTCTCCCCGTGGTGGTCCAAGCCGTTGGGATCATCTCAGAGGAGAATTTCTTTTGCATCTATAAGCGAATCTCCTTGGTGAGCCAGATCAGCCCGTGCGGCTCCCAGCGGGCACTCTGTATCCACTACAGGCACACTATGCACCCGAGAATGGGTGGAGCGACTTCCAGACCCACAGCAATGTAGTGGGCCTTGTCACCATTACCGACTGCCTCTCGGCCAAAGCTTTCGAGAAGCTCCACTTGCAGAGGAGCTGTATGGCACCACGCTCTATGACTCTCAGCTCTTTGTCTTTGTGCTGCATTGGGAGGTAGCCGAGCAGACACCCACCGACGTGGCCTTCAATCTACGAGGACTGCAGGCTGGTGGAGTAGAGGATCAAGGACTTCACTGAGCCACTCTTCATCATGCTCAAGTCCAAGTGGCTGGATAGGGCCCCCAACAAGTCTGGGGACAAAATCCACCTCCTCTGCACCTTGTTTGAGAAGGAAGACTTCATGGGACTGTACACAGTCAGCAGGTACGTCTATCTGGAGGCCTGGCCACCCTGGCTGTGTGCCGGATTGCTTCCCTACATCCAGGAAGGGATCAGCAAGGAAGAGGGCTGTTTTGTAGCCAAGGGGGGAGGGAGGTGCAGCCCGCCGGTTTACAGACATTTAAAAGTTAATCCGCCTTTGTTTCAGAGAGATCCTTTTAGGGTTAGTGTGGACACTTACTCCAGCTTTTCAGCCAGGACCCCTGGTGGGACACCTGGAGTTGCTGTCCAATAGAGTAGCCACAGCCACTGATGCTAGGAGCGCTGGGGAGGAGGCTGGTCTGAGCTGAGATGTGCTGTAGGACAAATGCACATCAGATACTGAGACTTATCTAGTAAAAGGAATGTAATCTACCTTGTTACTTTCTATATTGATTACATGTCAAAATGATAGTATTTTACATACAGTAGAATAAGTAAGATCTGTTCTTAAAATCAGTTTCTAGTATTTGTTTTTTGTTTGTTTGTTTATTTACTTGTTCACTTTTTAAATGTGGCAACTGGGAAACTTTCTTTACATGGATCTCATTTCATTACTGTTGGGCAGCCTGTCCTGGGACAGTCTCATCCCTTTGCTTATAGATGAGATGCTGAATCCCGAGATGCAGAACGAGGCTCTGGTTGAGCTGGGGGTGAAGCCGGTGTCTCCTGCCTCCCAGGCCCAGCACCTGCACGGCTCAGGCCCTCTCTTCATGCTCGACAGTCACCATGCTAGGTTAGGACATAAGTAACACCGCCAGGGACTTCTGAATGAACTCCTTATGCAGGAAAAGGCATGTCACGGAGTATGGGACAGAGCAGGGAAAGGTTCATCTTCACTTTGTCCCTGTGATTATGTCAAAGGCCTCACTTTGCCTTGAAAGTGCAGACGAGTTATTCTGGGCTACCTACCCCCCCACCTTCTGCTCTGTTTCCCCGTGTGTCCATCGTGCTGTCCCTCAGGCAGGAGAGGTTGAGATGCCTTTGCCGAGAGGTGGTCCCCCTTTGCTGCGGAGAGTGAGGGAAGTTGTGTCCCCCCGGCCTACGGCCTCGGGCCTTCAGTCTGGAGAGCACTCATGGCGGTCTCACTGGTGATGGTCGGAGCTCCTAGCACGTGCAGCCGGGTCAGCTGTGGAGGCGGTGATCTGTGATTCTTGAACTTACCTAAGATCAGATCCTAATTTCTGGTTGTTGGTCAGTTGGAGGAGAAGGTGCCAGAGAATTGACAAAAAGAAAGTCCAGACTAGCCCTGTGAGTGAGAGGCACAGGGGACCCGAGTCCCACCTGCGTGTGGTGCCTGGCGAACTCTGGATGAATTTTCAGTTCCTCCCCGGACATTCTTCTATGGCTTAAGGAAGGGGCAAGTAATGTCGTGGCCATGATCTGTAGTTGTCCTCACAGGGCCCTGTGATCTACATGCCCGCACTCCCCTTCTGCTCCTTGGAGATGAGGTGCCAGGTTTAGGAGCCTGGGCACTGCTGAGGGCACAGCTGCCAGCCCCGTGCTACACCGAGACTGGCTCCGTTCACCTCACCTGTCACCTCCTGCTGAGCCCCCAGGCTTTAGTCCAGGTAGGTGCATCGGTTCAACATAAGCAGGGACCAACTTCTCCCCCTTGACAGACTGCTGCATGAGCAGTGGAAGCCTGGAGCATGCCCCAGCCCCCTGGCCAGTGCCTTCTCTATTGTCATAGGAGGCACTGGTGACATTTTTGTTCAGCAGCTGCTTGGCTCTGAGTCTGTAGACCCACCAGAGAATGCCAGCTTGTTTTTGCCTTTTCAAGTCTGTCCTTGGATTTGGCAAAGTAGTTGGATGTGTGCTTAGTCCATAGTGTTTGACACTGTCACCATTGTTTACCCAGAACCTCGTGTACCAGGCATGGTTCTCAGCATCAAAATACAGCAGCACATTAAACCTCCCTCCTGGTGGGTCTGTCTGTTTTGATACAATAAGGGCCCAGCCAGCATCTGAACGTCAGTGAGATAACACGGCCAGTGAGCTCGGGTCAAGCACGTTCTTCTCCAGTCACTTTTATTCCATTGTTCCTTTTACTATTCCACAGTCATTAATTTATAAAACAATGCTTTGGTGCAGGAGCAGAGCCTTATCCTCTCCTGCTACTCTTGGTGGGAGTGAGTAAAACTGTCCAGCCTGAAATGCGACCACATTTTGTAGCTCAAAAGCTGTCTAGATGCATGTAGGTGGAGTTTTGGTTTGAGGCTCTGACCACGTTAGTGTTCCCAGGCAGTGCTGCTCCCCACAGGCCCCTGCCTTCCCTGGAGCATGAGGTGAGGGTGGGTCTCACCGTCCCCACGTCCCTGTCCTCATCACACTCACGTAAGTTCTTGTACAGGCTGTCAAAGTCATTTTTGTTCTTGTGTGTTTCTAATTTTCGCTTGTTCCTCTTTTCCTTTTTCTTTTTTCCTTTTTCTCTTGTACTGCCCTGTGAGCATGTTGTTGGGTCTGAAAAGGTGGGCTGTGCACACCCTGCATTGGAAATAGGTAGATCGCCCTCCGTGCTGTCTCCATCGCTTTAAAAAGCAAAATTAACAGCTGCCTTGATCCATGTATTATCCTAGTCATCTTTTTATTTTCTAATTTTTTGGAATATTTGCTTTGTTAGCACATCACCCACTGGTGTTTGATACCTGTTAAAATCCTTGCTTTTAGGAACCTGTTTGGTCTTCCTTATATTTGGTGACAAATGCTCCCTTATTAAATTTGTTTGTTTTGAAGAAGTGAGATGCGAATTGATTTAGGAGGCTGCTGAGGGATTCTTTTCATGGAGTATTTAAACTTGGAGTGTCAAAGTCTGCAGCACCTTGCTCGATTCCTGCTTTTACACAAAAGTGCTCAGCACGCAGTTCCTGGCTGTTGCTGTGTGACGTGTGTGATGGCGCTTCCTGGCTGGCGGTCACTGGTGAGGAAGTGGCCGGCTCGGGGGTGATCAGGTGCAGGGGACGCTGTTGGAGGAAGCAGTCACTTTTTTTTTTTGCGTTCAACTTCCCCTTGCCATTTACTTTAGTTTGCCTTCATAAAGGGGCAGTATCGGGTCTAAAATCCATGCCACTCTTTTGTTCCCTGTACGAGTCTGGTTTTTCTGAGTATCAGGACAACTTGGCCTTCTCTGAAGAGGCTGGCTCACCTGGATCTGTTGGACAAACGGACCGCTAAAGGGGGCCGTATGTTCCAGTCTGCTTCATCCAGTGGGCATTCAGAGCTTGGTCTGTGGTTTGCCTCAGCAGCCGTGCAGGCCTCCCTGTACCGGCCTTTACTTTTAACCCACGTTGGCAGTAAATGGCTGACTCTGTGTCTGTTGCAGCTGACGTCCACCACTGACGGCCGTGTCCTTAGTTTTCGATAGTGAGAACCCAACACCCCAGTCAGCTGTGAAGGGAGATGCTTTGGCCGACCTAGGGCCTTGTATTCTCACCCCTACCATGGTTCATCTCACCCGGGGGAAGGGTTTGGCCACCACCATCATGCTGACCATGAGGCCTTGTTTCTCCTTTCATGCTCTGGTCCAAATGTCAACACTGCGTTTTTCACTGACTTGGTCTCGCTTGAGACAGGCCAGAATTTCTGAAATAGCCCATCACATTCTGGGTGGGGAACAGAAGTAAGTGTCGCAAGTAGAAGGAGTCTAGGCTGTCCGGTTTGGCAAATGCAGGCTGGGATCTGTGATGGCTGGGCTGTGCCCTGGAAAGTGGCCTTTCCCATGGCTCCTGAGAGCCCAGGGGTCAGAGTGAGAACAGCCTTCCCTGGGTTCCTCCATCCTCTTCTGCTCACTGGCAGGTGTGTCTGCTAATTAAGAGCTCCCCCAGACCTCAGGTCCTTCAAAGCTCAGACCATGGACGAACCTTGAGTCCCTTCTCCTGGGCCTCCTTTGTGAGAATCCAGTGCCTTCTGAGGTGACCAGTGGCAGGAGATGCCTCCTCCTCCAGGGAGCACCCTTCGGAGGACTGTGACTAACTGCACCATGCTGTGAGCTTGTGGGGTTCCGGCCATGGTCCCTGCAGAACCACACTTGAGATGGGCTTAGCGACGGAAATAACAGGACTCATTGCAGGCCAGGGCTTGGGGGAGGGAACAGCGGATATTGAATGTGACCTCAAACATCTAGGTGGGTGCTGGTTCTGTTAGTTAAATGGGGAGTCTGGGAGGTACCTGCCAGGAATCGAATTCCAGAGTAAATGGTGGACATGAGGCATTTTTAAGATGCCATTTGTCATCCAAGTGAGGACTTCAAAGAGGCACTCGGGTCTATGAGCTTGGGGCTCAGGTGAAGGTGCCGGACTAGAGATACACATTGGGATTCGTCCTTCTTAGTTGGAGTTCACAGCCTTACATGTGGTTTAGCTCTTCTCAAGAGGTATAGACTGAGGCTGAGGGAGGGCAGGTCTGTGTCTCGGTTGGAGGAAAGCCCAGACAATGCAGCTTTGGTGTGTCAGTCAGCGGCGTTTGGGGTTTTCAGAGCAATGCCATTTATGCTTAAGGGGCCGGGTGGTGGGCAGGGCCAGCCAGGATGAAATCTAAAGGGAGGGTCGTGGCCACGTGTGTGTCTTGGGAAGATGCAAAGGCTGCAGGGTCCGGGAGGGGAGACTCCTCAGAAGCTGGAGTTGGAGTGGGGAGTGGGGAGAAGGTAGTCACACTTACCTGTGATGGTGGGAAGGAGGCCTAGGGAGTCCCCACCCTACCGGACTCCCTTTCCCATGAACAGAAGGCAATCAGACAGAGGATCTGAGATGAAAAGTGATGGGTGCTGTGAGGGGAGCCAACCTGGAGTTTGGTGCTTGGACAGTTCTGGAATAGTCTCCCTGCAAAATAGAGTTAAAAAAAACACAAACTCTAAAGAATATTGACAGTAACTGAGGAGGAGGCAGTTTTTCTGGCCTCCTAAGGGTAAGTCACGTATACGGGGATACACAGAAGAATTGGGCAGTCTCTTGCGGGGGCTTGATCCTTACCAGAGGCAACAGTGCAAGTTTAAAGCGGGAGAAGGGCAGCGGAGGGAAACTAGCCAGGCCCCATGTCAGGTACCAGTCGGCCGCCCTACTTGCGTGTTGCATTCACATCCATGCCTCCCAGGTGGTCAGTGGCAGCCCCTTTTGCAGATTGGGAAGCCTTCTCAGAGGGGTTAAGGAATTGGTCCATTTAGAGGCTAGTAAATGCTGTAGCAGGATTCAAGCAGGGCCTTCTCAGACTTAAAGGGCATTTTTTCTCTACTAATTCCTGTACCTCCCTGTTGTACCTGGAATGGTGAAGTGGGTCAGTTTTGGAGCCTTTCAGAAAAAGTGTGATTTAAGTGCCTCAGGACTGTTTCACAAAGCTCAGTGTTCTTTGATTGTTCAGAAGCACCGCAGTGCTTTACGCCCCACAGATGTAAGGTCTTACTCCTTTGATGATGACGTGGTTGCAAATTACGTACAGGTGCAAAACCAGACTTAGCAGCTTCTGAAGGGAAACTCTCCAGTTCTTCCTTGATCCGCTGTATTCCGCGGTATGTAACTCTGCTGCAGCGTAAGCCTGAGCTCTCCGTATGGATTGAGGGTTTGATAACCAATGTTAACATAAAATGATCAGATGGAGAAAATCGACGTTGGCAATTTATTTTTGGGTTTCGTTAGACAAGATGTACTATCGGTTAATGGCCCATATAACGTATGAAATTGAGTACAGAACATTGCATTTCTTACTTTCTACTTAGAACTGTGTTCCATTGTAAGGTTGTCTGCTTTGAAAATTCAGCTCAGCCACTAGGGCGCCTGTCAGTGTGTTGGTGTGATTGCATTTACACAGTGCATGTATCTGGGCTTCCTCAACCCCAAACATTCCAGTGCAGAATCATGGGCTGTAGCAATCACTTAGTTATACAAATACTTCTGAAACTATATGATTCCAAAAAAAAAAAAAAAAAAGGAGAGAGAGAGATTGCCTTTATCAAAGTTCCTTTGGAATTAAACTGCAAACTGTTGTTGAGCAGTTCTGGCTTCCTTTATATATGAATATATACATTTCTTTGCATGTAACTTGATTTTTGGACTAGAACACCAAGCTCTTGCTTTCCATGAGCAACAAAAAATCGTAGCCAAATGACACACGTATGAAACATTTTATTCATTTTTTCTGAGAAAGAATCCTTAAATTTGGAACTTGGGCTCTGATTTTGCTTTTAGCTGTTCCCTACTCTCTTGTCATCTCACTCCTATTTCCCATGTGGCCTCCAAGATGTCATGGTCTCAAAGGAGTGGGTGGACAAACACCATTTGGTCGCCATGCAGTGCTGCTCTAGAGGAAGCCCAGCCAAGAGCTAAAGGACAGTATCAGAGAGGACTTCCTGGAAGAAATGGGCTCTACATTCAGTTCTGAGAACAGAGTAAGAGTCAGCCAGGAGAAGGAGTCAAGAAGGTGGCTCAGGTGACAGGAGCAGCCCGGGCAGAGGCCTGGAGGCTTGTGAGGTGGGAACTCAGGGAGTGTGCCTTGTGTGGTCCAGGGTGGAGGGTGCCCTGCTGAGGAGGACACTGGAGATGGCCTTGGGTGGAGGGCTTTAGATGAGTTTGGGTTTTACTAAAACTGACCCAGGAGGCAGTGAATGGTGTCAGCAGGAAGTGACCCTCAGGAAAGGTACTTCTGGTTTTGCTTCTGATATTCTACAGAAAGAAGGGCCGGGATGGGCGAGAGCAGGTAAGTCTCTCCCTGTGAGACCCACCCCGTCATTCATTTATTCATAACATGCGCACTTCTGAGTGTCTAGGGGAGAGTGGACCCACATTAATAAGCAAAATTTATTAGCATCTTGGGAGCTTAGTAGTGTCAGAAGTTGACTTAGCCTAGAATGTTCTAGGAACAGAGGAACAAAGTGCGGAGGTTGGAGGGACGGAAGGCTTCCTTGAGAAATAGTCAAGATGAGCCTGGAGGCAAGTGGGAAGTAGGAGCAAGTCAGGGGGCCCCTGAGGTCACTGGCGACCACGGTACTGATGTGAGGCTGGGCGAGCATGGTCAGGGTCAGGGTCAGGGTCAGGGTCAGGGTCAGGTGTGGGGCTAGAACTCTACCAGTGAGCCTCTGAAGGGTTTGAAGTGGGGGGTTGATGTAACCAAATTTGTGCTTTGGGAAGGCTGCCCTGGCTCTGTGTGTGTGTGTGTGTGTAGCGGGGAAGAGGGGGACGTTGCCAACAACTGGGGCGGTCATTAGAAGACCATTCACAGGCTGGGAGGCGACCAGTGGGAGAGGGGCATCGGGGCTGCTTGGGGACGGCAGGGGCAGTGTGGATGCCAGATTTTGTTATGGGGAGGGCTTGTTAGTGGGGCCACCCTAGCGGCACCTTGTGGCTGGAAGAAAACAGATGGAGGTCGCCAGGTGGACTTTCCTCTTCTCTCTTTCCCTGCCTTGCCTGATGATCTTAGCTCAGCCAACATTTGGAACAGAAGAGCTAAGTTCTAGGGTAGCCCAGTACTTTGTTGAGCTCGTTCGAGTGAGATCTGATAGGACATAAGTTTTTGTTCACATCTGCATGTTCACTTAGCTAGAAACGTCCCATCTTTTGGATTTCCATAGGGGTTTTATTCTTGATAAAGATTGCTTTCTTGGTGAGAGGAAATTTAATACAGCTGTTGTTTTTCTCAAAAAGAAATCATATCTTTTAAGAAATTTAATATTCAAAAGAATTGGAATATTTAAAAATGATAAAGTAAGGTTTTGGTGTAGTTTCTTTGGTTTCTGAGTTAATATGGAGTTAGAGCCTTTGCATTACTTAATAGCACATCCTTGTCAGTATTTAAAGAGATGTTAGTTGAGCGCCACAGGCCCCACCTCTCAAAGCATCGTTAAAGTTTGCTCTGAAATAGTGAAGTCATACAGTTCTTGTTTGCAGAAGCCAAACAGTTGGTTTATAATATGCAACATAGTTCTCTTTATAAAATAAAAATAGGATCAACATTAAGAAAGTGGAAGTTGATTTTTTTTAAAGCTGAAACAAAAACTTTCTTGTGCTAATGTTGCAACTGGAAATTTTGAAAAGAAAAATCCTTCTGTAATATCATCTACATGGAATACATATATACCTTCACGTTTGAAAAGTAACTGCACAGTGTTTTTTGAAGTCAGGAGCATTCCACCTCAGATACTGGCAGTGATGGTTGCTGGTTTTCAAAGGAAGAGCCTAAATTTGCCTTCTTAGCTTTTTTTTTTTTTTTTTTTTGTAGTGAACGGGTTGAGTAGTGCTTTGCCAGTATGATTTTGGGGCAATTTGGGGGCAGATGTCATGCATCAGCTGTGAGATATTTCCATGCATTTCACTTTCTTGACATCACCAGGGCACATGTGGGGTTTGTGCCTGCAGGCAGGGATACTGCAGTACTCCCTGATCCATCACCGTTATGTCCTGAAGCTGCTCGGGTCAGTGAATGATTTTCTGTGGCTTGGAGGTAAGGTGGTCTGATGCAGATGACCAGATGTGTAGTTAAAGTGCCATTACTTGAAATAAGAGAAACCATGAAACATGGCTCTAAACATACAGGATGAGGGAGGAGAACTGGCTGAGCTACTTGCAGTGGGGCGTCTTCTCAGGTGACTCCCTCCCCGTGATTCCTGCCAATATCTGCCTCAGCCCTGCACGGTAGTCCTGCTGAAGCAAGCATGCACTTTGCTCAGAAACTCACTGAAATTCCTTGTGCCTCTGTTGGCTTTTTTTTTAAAGCACATCTTGCCCTTTGTTTAATGCCATCCCTGCTAGTCACCTCTTACACTCATTCTTCTGGACCTCGTCCATACATAGCTGCTGAATGGATGAATAGAATGTAGTATCTCCATGTAGTGGAACATTATTCAGACGTAAGAGTGAATAAAAAAGAAAAAAAATTAAGGGGAAGATGAAAAAGGCCACCTGTTCTGGGAAGTCCACCCTGACTGCTCAACCTGCCCTTTTCCCTTTGAAACCCAACCCCTTATGCTCCACTCTACTCTTTTTGATAGTACTTACCACCTTCTAATAAACTTTAACATTTTCAAAAACAGAGAGAGATGCTGACACCACTTCAACATGGACAAGCCTTGATAAGAGCATGTTAAGTGAAAGGAACCAGACACAAACGGCCACATATTGTTGAGTTCAGTGATCTGAAATGCCCAGAATAGGCACATGCAGAGGCAGAGAGCAGGTGATGGTTGCAAGGGGCTGGGTGGAGGGGTGTTAGGGAGTGACTGTTAGTGACAGGGGGTTTCTTCTGGGGTGATGAAGTGTTCTGGAAATAGATGGTGGTGAGGGCTGCAAAACCGTGAGTGTGCAGAAGACTGCTGAGCGCTGTCTCTGGGAGTGCCTGTGGTTGGGGCCGCTTTATTTTGTTCTCACCCTGCAATGTGAAGGGTCATCTTCTGCTATGGCATTTCTATTCCTGTGAGTGGTGAGGCTTAGAGACTTTGCAGTCATGTTTCTTTTTTCCCCCTTGCTAAGTGTAGGCAAAAAAGGTTTAAGCCTGAGAAATTGCTCCATCTGCAGAAATGTCTTTCAGTTTTGCATGGTGTAAAAATCTTGAGAGCTTTTTAATCGTTGAGGACAGTCTGTGGGGGGAAAAAGCCCGTGAAGCCTGGGTGAGACCTGGAAGAGCCGCGCTTCCATCCCTGACAGGGGTGGGGATTTCACCCCAGTTCAGGCAGTGAAGGGCCCAGACCTGTGAGCGGAGTAGGCAATCGTGAATATTTACATGTATCCGCTGCTTCATCTTGGATATTAATTTCAAGCTGAGTCAGTTTGTGGCGGCAGCCTCATCCTACATCAGGAATTTATAGTATCTGCTCTTTGAGGTGAAAACCAGGCAGACTTGATTATTTAACAGTCTCCCTTGAATAGATATCTCAGTGTGAGCTGGTGTTGAGATGAGTTAAGGCCGTGGGAACCAAGGCCATGATCAGAGCATGTTTTTAGTATGCAGTAAATAATTTCTCCACGCATGCATCAATTATATAAGATTTAGAACAAAGAAAATAGAAGTACGCATGTGTTAGAGATATTCTGTAAGCCTGATGAACAAAGAAACTCAGACCATGCATGTGCTGACAGAAAACAGATAAAAGCAGGACAGGTGTATCATAGGGTGCACCTCCCTGTGGCAATAAAGTGTTGTTAACCCCATGGTGTCTCCAGCTGAAGTCTGTCCAGCAGTATGGCAACTCCTCGTGCATTTTTTCGTTTGGGCTGCTCACCTCCTAGAACCCCACATCAGCCTCCCTCGGCTGACACTCAGATTCCTTTGTCAAAAGCAAAACAGCAGAAATACAGATGTCCTTTAATGCAGATGTGACCTGGAACGGGTTTAGTCTCAGTGCCTCACTGGCCTTATCTGCAGGTGGGAAGATGATAACAGTGCTTCCCTCAGAGGGGCTGGGGAGGGAGGGAGTGAGAAGCACAAATGTAGGACTTACACATGATGCTCATGAATGACCGAATTTAGTGCTCTCAGCCTGGTGAGGCCTCAGGGGCAGAGATGTCAGAACAGAGCAGTCCTAGCCGGAGCTCGAACCGTGTTGGCAGCTGTTATGATCAGTATCACCATTGTGGGTTATCAGGTAGTTTTAAGACTTGGTAATATGAATTCTTGAATAATGTTAAAAGACTAGACATCTCAGATCCAGTTTACATAGTTCTCAAGATTTCCTCTGAGAAATGGATGTTTTTTCCCCATCTTAAATCTGAGTTGAGTCCTCTAAAAAAATTCCATATTCCTCCATCATTTTGCTTTAATTCTCCATTTCTTAAAAAAAAATTTTTAAATGAAGTTACTGGGGACTGAACTGAGGGCCTCATGCATGCTAAGCACATACTCTCCCAAATGAGGTATAATCTCCCCGCTGTTTTTTTTTTAAACTTTACTTTCTTAATATTCAGAGGTTAGAGGCCTCTAATTCTTTTTCTGGAGACTTGTCCGTGAACCTGTAAATCTATAATTAATTGACAAATCTTGGTTTATTAAAAAAATCAATAGAATATTCTGCAATCCATCCAAAAGGAAATGCTCATTGACTTAAAATGTTTCTCCTTTATGGTGATTTCTACTTTTTGGTTTAGCTTAATTTATTAACAGCCATCCTCATCATCATAATGACCAAACTCACTGTGAGTGGACACCTACCTAAGGCTAAAATGCTTTCCTCATGTTTTACTTCATAGCAGGTGTTTGAGGGTAGGTATCAGTGTCTCCTTTTTTTGCAGCTGAGGGATTGAGAGATGAGCCAGCTTGTCCCAAATCTCATGCAGCTGGCGGTGTCTAGCTCAGTGCTGGAATCCAGGCTGCACAGGATGCAATCTCAATTGCTCCTCTAATCAGCCTCCCATTGAGTGGTTTCCCGAAATCCTGTGAGTCCATGAATGACCGATTTTAGCGATCTCAGCCTGATGAGGTCTTCAAAGGAGAGACACCAGTGAGAATGTGAGACAGAGTGGCATAAATTAAAATTGTACATATTCACAAATGCTTTATTCTCAGGTAATGACTTAAAAAGGTAATATTTTTTTTTTATTTTAGTGCTTTGTAAGCACTAAAAACAAATCATTTAAAATAATTATTGTGCAAAAGAGAAGTGGGCTTTGAAAATCCAACCGTTGCTAATGATGTTATTGTTTTTCTCTAGGGGCGCTTATTGACTGAAAAATTTACAAAGACTGAATTGTTTTTATGTAGTCTTAGTATGGAAGAAAAGATTGTCAGTGAGTTTTGTAAGTAAAATCCTTACTCTTTTCTTTCCTGATGATGAATATGTTAGTTGTTTTCATGGCTTAAGTACATTTCGTCATTTGTGAAATTTGAGTAATATCGTTTACCTTGTCTGACTGTGAGAGTTAGACGCCTTGTATACAAAGCACCGTTGAGGTGCTTAATAAAAATGTGCTGTCACAATGACTGATACTTTAGAAGTATCAATTCTGAATACTAAAAAGTGTAGCTTATTTCTGATGCATATTCAATATGTATGTATATGATATATATGAATATGGCTTAAAATAACAAGGATTCAGTTTTTTTTTAATGCAGTATGAAGTTTTAATGAAATCTGTATCATTCTCGTGAGACAGGGAATACTTAAATTGCCTTAAGCAGACGACCTTGAAGATTATTTACACAGAATGTGTATTGTTACAGCTCAGAATTCATGTTGCCGTGTAAACATCCACTCAGACTTTTAAATTCATGGGATTCTGACCAGAACCATTAAGTTTAGAAAAATCCACATTGATCATTTTCAGGGATTAAGCTTCTCTCATTTGTGATTAAAGAAAATTTTGATATTTTTTCTGCACTCTTAACAGGTTTTAAAATATCAAAATTTTGATTTGACATGTCACTTTTTTAATAGAGAGAATAAAGCTCAGGCTGTTTTAATATGTAAATAAATGTTTTTGTATTTCAACAAACTTGTATGACTTCCTGGCTCTTTGAGAAATATTTTGCAAGATACTTTGATTACCTGCTGTTGGAAAAATACAGACGTGACTTTTATGAATATAGGCGTAGTACAGATCTGTTGGTTTTTGCTATAGTGCAAGACATGAGGCCTAGGAGAGCTTTGCTGCTGATTGCCAGGAGGACAGATCCAAGGTCTCAGTCTCCCCTCCTGTAAAATGAAGGCTGGACTGGATTCTTTCCTCTTCTAAGATGAGTTTCCATGAGCCTGTGTCTTTTGTTTGTATTCATGAGTATTAGCAATATCAAACTAAATACTGAATACCCCTCCCTTCCCCCGAAGCAAAGTGCAGTATGTGGTACATAAGCTTTTAGTTACCTGATTCTCCTTTCTGATCATACAGGCAATTTTTGTGTTGCATCTTTCCTGGGAACCTGGAAGGTCTTTTAAACCGTAGGTGGTGCTGTTACACCTTCTTACAGTCTTAATTTTCCTGTTTTTAAAAGAAGGCTTAAACAACGTGATTTTATTTTGATTTCTTTGCTTAATGCTTCAGAATAGCACAATGTCCATTATGTCTGTCTACCTGGAAAAATTATTCTGCTTATATCTTAGTTTTATTCTGTCATCTCGCTGTGAACATTTCAGACTTGCTGTGCAAACAATGGGAAAATCGGACTTTTCTTCCAGTGTTAGAAATCAGTGGGCCAGGATTTTATAAAAGAGCTAGAAGCGGCCTCTGGAGCAACTTAAAGCTAAAAAGTGTGTTGAGTTCCCTGAGTATTGACCCCGCCGATGTGTGTTAATTGGTGGGAGATGATTTGGTACATATACAAAGGGGTGTAGTTTTTTGACTTGGGTTTGCGTGTACGTGCTGCCACTGAACCACGAGAGCCTGAGTCAGTTCGTTCTGAGTTTTTCCCTCGTCTGTGAGATGGGGACTCTTGTATCTGCTTTGTAGAATTGTGAGAATTAGAAGTTATGTAAAGTGTTTACCACAGTGGTTATGTCAAGAGTGCTCATAAACTTTAGCTGCTGTTTTGTGTGAAGCCATCATTTGATGGTCTTTGGCAATTACTAAGAAACAGGAAAATAAGAAAAGCTGGTTTTATGATGAAAGATATTTGAGGAGGTTCCATAGTTCCTACACCCATAATTTAGCATCAGCAGAGTCAGGACCATTACATAGTCGCCCTGAACCAACGTTAAGCCACAGAGTTTTTTGTTACTTCATATATGTTGGGGCCTAAGGGGATCCAATACTTATACACATGTTGTCTCCAGCAGCCAACTGAGAGAAAATACGAAAGACTAGGCAGGCGATAAATGTTTTCTTTGTTACTGATGAAGCCACGCTCTCCATGAACTTCAGGGCTGTGGGAAAATGAGTGTTGTGATACAGTGTCCCAGAAATAGAGACTTACCCTGTCCCAGGTATCTCTGTGCCACAGCGAGCCTTCCCATGAGAGGATCTGCCCCATCATGCAAAGGGCTGTCCTGCCATGGAGCTGAGCACCCCAGGTGCTTCCCAAGGGTGGACAACACTGCAGGGAAAGGAAGGGCTTCACATGCCTTGCTTGTCTCCCTGGAATCACACCTCACTCTGTTAGTGTGAGGAGGGCTAGCTGTGGGCCAGGTGTCAGTGGTGTGAAGGGAGAAGCACTCTCCATGGCCCAGAGGAGTGGGGAGGAGGCATCCCCTCCTTCAGTTTAAGCAGGTGGTGGGATGGAACAGAAGGGTGCACCCCAAGAGTTTATAAAAGGAGAAATCAAGATTTCCTTTGGGACTTAGTCTAGCCAGGAAACACAGGAGATGATTAGAAAGGAGACTTGTAAACCACTGTAATATTAAGTTGATATTTGTTGAGCACCAAAAATATGCTACATTCTTTTCTGAGCATTTTACAGAAATGTATCCTTCAATCTTCTCAACAAGCGAGTAAGAAAAGTTTGATTTTTATCCCAGTTTTACAGTGTGGAAATTGAGGCACACAGAGGGTAAGTTGGCCAAGGTCACAGAAATAGTAAGCAGCAGAGCTGGTATTTAAACCCTGGCTGTCTGGTTTTGAGGCTCCGAAAATGGGCTTTGGGTGTTTAGATGTATCTGCATCCCTGGATTTCTGTAACTCTGTGCATCAGTTAGCCCAGAAAGGACAGAGAAAGGAGAGTTACACAGGTGCTCACAGTCGTGTCTCGGCCACTGTCCATGAAGAGTGCACCGTGATTAACGTTGTTTTCCAGGCAGTAGATCTGTTGGTATAACAGAAATTCAGTCCATTGAATTAATGTAGAAACCCTTCCTGCTCTGCTTCTGTCCACGCTTGCCATGTGACTGCCTGCCTGTGATTGGGCCATTGAGGAGAATCTGTACTCATGGTTGAACTCTGATATTTCAGTCTGGTTTGTAGTTTCACATCTCCTGTTACATTAATAAATTCAATTTCTGGTTTTCTTGCATCAGTGTCTCATGCGTTTAGTTAATGTGAAATCAGTCCATGGGAGCCCAAGGGTGCTGACTGCATAGTTTTTGAGCACATTGTGGCACTTCTACCCGTGCAGACCTGACTGGATGATGTCCGCCTTCCACACTTTTTTACCCCAATATCAGGGTCCTATCCCATCCCCGGATGTGAGGCTGGAAGCTTTCTGAGAAGGCCAGTCAGAGGCCAAGTCCACCAATCAGAAAATGATGGAACTACCTCAAAGTGGGTTTAATAGAAGAAAAGGGCTTCCAGGTAGTCCGATGGGCTGTTCAAGTCCATTTGGTGAGAAGCTGTCCACTGTCTGTGGTTGAGCTGCTTCTTTGCTGTTGAAAAGTCTGGAGTAGATGAAGGGACTTTAAAAAGCAGAAAGGAGTGATTTCAGGTGGTACATCCACACCGGGTAGAAGTGATGGATGACCACCTGTGTGAGGCATAGACAGAGTCCTACAAACTTCATAAAACAGCTTCAAATGATCTTCCATCTGAGTGCACTTTATATGGGGTCCAGTTCATCACTGGTAGCACTGAGAGGGCAAATACTGATGATGGCAGAAAGGACACAGAGGCATCAAAAAGTTCTCAGTCATGTTCCCTGTTTAAAGGATGTGGCACAGTGTAATATATTTGAGCTGGTTTTTCACTGAACAATTTTTGTGTTTTCTGGGACTCTCCAGTGCCCCAAGGTTTCATGCAGCTGGGTGTCCCCTCAGTGCAGCTCCGTCAGAGGTTGCCCTGGGCAGACGCGGTGTCACGGGGAGCAGGATGGTCAGCGTCCCTGGCTCCTCCGAGCTTCATCTCCTCATCTGCAGTGCCGGGTTTCTCATCCGTGTCTACTTAGTAGGGTTGCTGAGAATCACACGTGATGGTTATCAGGTGTGATTTGTGGTTGTCTCTGTGATTGGCAAATAGTCAATATTTGATAGAAACACTTGTTTTTTTTTATTGTAATTGTGGCTCCTAGATTGCAGTGGTTTTTAGTCTGTATTTTTTTATAACTTTATTCTTATTTTTAAATATGCCCTTATTTTTATTTTTTTGGAGGTACTGGGGACTGAAGCCAGGATATTGTGCATGCTAAGCAGGTGCTGTACAACTGAGTAATACCCACTCTCCTTGTCTGCACTTAAAAATACATATTGCAATACACAAAATAGCTCTTAAACACCATCATGGGACATAGTCTGTATAGGCAATTGAACACATATAATATTTAAATAAGAATAAATGCTGTTGGGACATACCTTTCTGAATCTGTTAATGTGCTTAAAAACGATCATAGCAAGTGATAAACACGAGACTTGGATCCAGTACTTCCTAGGGTCTGTTTTGCCATCATGGGAAATTACATTCTACAGAGAAGGCTAATTGAGTCTCTTTGATATTTGGATGGTTTAGCAGATGATCAAGGCTTTTAAAAGCTGGCAGTTTTGTATTTGAAACTAACTACAAAGTTATCTTCTAGAACTTGGAATTCCTAAACTTGTGAAGTGCCCAGTAATCCAGGGGGTATGTGTCTGGGTCTGTGTGAACGTTTGTGTGTGTGATTTCAGGAATGTAGAAATAAGTTCCATATGGACTTCTGATACCTTTCTCCTACAGTTCAAGGTATAGGCATATATTTACACAAATAAATTGATATTCTTTTGTCATTTTGCATATTGGTGGGAATAAGAGGTTCTCATACTTGTTTCAGAAGTGTTGGGAAGCATGAGCTTAGAAAACGGGAGGAGAAAGAGGCAGGGAGGCCCTTCACACTTTGTGCAGGATGTGAGAAACAGTAGCTTTTCTTTTGTCTTTTCTTCTAAAGCAAACTGGCACTGAATTGTAACATACTATTAACTCAGAATTGCTTTTCTAATCAGATACAAGTGCCTCAGATTTTTCAAGGCAACATGAATGATGAAATGTGTTTTAACATTTATCTTTAAAAGTAGTTTTATTTTTCAAGGAAAAGGCTATAGCCTGTTCTTTCTTCCAGCGGCAAAAGAAATTCTCATTGATCTATGTACATGATCTATGTGCTTAGTTTCTTTGGGTTTTTTTGGTTTTTTTAAGTTCTTGTTTCATTGTGGTGTGAATGAATGTTTAAAATGTTTGGATTTTCATCTTTAGAATATGCTGATTTATCAGAACTGTTAAAAACTTGATTGTTATTTGGTCGTTGTTTGGTGGGGCACCCTATTGATTTCTGCTGGGTGTTAAAGAGGGAAATTCTTCCTCTAGCCTGCATATCATTAAGTGAATGGCTTGCAGTGTGCCTTTAAAATTCATTGAATGCATTGTGCACGTTTGTCCAGTGAATTTTGAATTGACTCTTAGTATTACTTTGCTTTGTTTCTGTGGCTTTTGCTCCTCTCCACAAGAATTTGAATTCCCTGTTGCATTTTGTATACGTGTTCTTAACAGGGGAAGATATTTTGAATTTTTTACAGAGGTGGGTTTTCCTATCCCCTCTGAATGCCTTCTGTAATTGATACAACAAAAATGTGTTATTGCAATGCTAAATAATTTCATAAACTATTTTTTGGCTTAATCAGAAACAATGACAAAGAGTGATAATAAAAAATACGAAAACCTTCCTTCCTTTGAAGAATATAAATCAGGTGGTTAGGCTGACGCATGCTTTGTGCCTGACACACTTACTCTCATGTCATTGTGTATCATGATTCGGAGATGGAGATACTTCAGGTTTTTAGATTTTTGTTTTAACATTTGTGTTGAATTCTTTCTTCAGGCTGATGTTTCCTGTTGGGTTTGTGGAATGTGTAGAAGAAGGGAAACAAATGCTTTTTTTTTGTTTTCAGGAGGCCTGAGTTGCTGATGAGAAAAGAGTTGAGGGTGGGCTGAGGAACAGAGTGACACTCCTTCTCCTCCCGGCTGAAATTGATGAACAATAAAATCAATTAAGTGTATCGGTATTTGACCAATTGAAGTTAGCGAGCTCAAACTGGCTAGTTATGCCCAATGGAAAGTATTGAATTCACCTGCAGAGTTAGGTGCTTTACCAAGTAGAAGCAGCTTAGAGCAATCAGAAATATCAGTCCTATGCTGAGCTATAAAAAGTATATAATATCTTTTATTTCTGAAACTTTTCTACATTAAGTTGTGTAGAGCTAAAATTAAGTTTCAAGCACCAGGAATTATGAGTGTGGGTGGTTCTGTGGGATCGTTATTCAGGGATGTGCCTAGACCCTTCTAGAGTGGCTGAAGCTGGCAGGAAAAGACCCAAAACCAGGATTTGTCATCCCAGGGTATTCTCCATAATGGTTCCATGTGGGAGCCCTTGATTGGGTTAACAAATTGTAGCAGACCCAGGCCGCCTGTCAACTATAAGAAGAAAAACTATGCTTAGTAACTGCTTTGCAAGCAAGCGCCTGTGCATCCTCACTCCTGTCTCCTTGCCTTAAAAAGCAGAGACAATGCTTTGCTTGCATAGTTGAGGTTTTAGATAGCACTCTGCTCATTGCAAAGCAAGGACCCAGGAACTCAGCTATAAAAGCTGGGCTTGTGTGCTGTTAGATAGTCTGTTATCCCCAAAACAAGGACCTGGCTGGTCTGGTGGTCTGCTTTGTAATTCACATATCTAAAGAATGTATTTTGTTCCCCTCACCCCATGACTTCCCTAAAGATACACTAAGACTTTGTACTCATGGTGGAGTCTATAATCTCTGTCTCATCCACTTTCCCCAAGTTCCTGCTTACTATCATACAACTGTTAATGACTATTTCCTTTGATTATACACAATAAATATGGGAGCATTTGATAGGCTCGTGGAGTTGGCTCCCTACTCCCTATCAATTGCTGGACTTTTTCCAGTCTTGAATAATCATTCTGTGTCTGTAAGATTTCTGCCAGCCAGAACCCACAGTTCCAGGTGAGAAGGATGCAGGTTTATCTCTCCTACCCAAGGGAGAGAGAGTAGAGAATTGAGATCTGCTTCCTTGTGGTCCCTTCCTGCCCCAGGGCAACTCCAGTTCACCTGCAGCCTTCTGGCCTCTGCTCACAGGGCCTCTGTCCCAGGACTGACTGTAGCCTTTTCTTCCCTGGTCAACATTTCCTATGCCTTTCAGAAGTTGGTCTCTTCTCTGCAATTGAACCCTGGCAGATGTGATGTTAGTCGGCGTGCTGGTGGGCAGTCACTTGGGGCTCCCAGGAACCATGCTGATTCTCCTGAGTCTCTCATTCGGGGTTACAGAACTGTTGTGCACCAGAGGAAGCCCATTCACGTGAGGTCAATACAGCATTGCATCACTTTCATTTTATATTTGAATTTTCAGTGGAGAAATTATTTGTAGCTAACTGTTCCAGATTTTCGGCCTCCTGCTTTCCTCACCACCATTTCCTTGTTGGCTCTGGTGCTTGTTTTAAGAACCAGGTTTCTTCTCTGGTCATTTTTACCAGCTGGGCTTGCCGAATCCTTGATCTTCATTTGAAGCAGAATGCTTCTTCGTGATGTCAAACTGATTTTCCTATTTCTGAATATTTCGTGTACACGCAGCAACTGTTTCAAGTGAAATGCTCTTGTCCAATTTCAGTTTACCCACATTTGATGATCTCCTGCTTTCATGCTGAGGGCAGTATCTTCTTCCTGTAATAAAAGTTAGCAATTTGCATTTACTATGGGAAGGTACTGGCCCGAGGTGCTTTTGTTCTTAACAGTTTTAATACAAATCACCCATTAAAATGTACAGCGGTTTTTACTCTATGCCCAGAATTGTGCATTCCAGTCAATCTTAGAACATTTTCATCCCCCAACAGGAAGCCCCGTATACATAAGCAGTTATTCACATCTTCCCCATCCTCCCCCAGCCCCAAGGAGCCACTCTTCTCTCTATGAGGATTTGCCTGTGCAGAAATTTTCATGTAAATTGAGTCATTTCATGTAAATGAAACCGTCTATTATGACTGACTTCTTTCACACTGAGTAACGTTTTCAATGTTTGTCAAAGTTGTGGCCTGGGTCAGTATTCTATGCTTTGCAATTGCTGAATAATATTCCACTGTATGACTGGGCCCCACTGTTTACCCATTCATCAGGTGATAGGCATTTTGTTTGTTTCTGCTTTTTGTCTGTGATGAATAATGGTGCCGTGAACATTCCTGTAGGAGTTTTTATGTGGACACTTGTTTTCAGTTCTCTTACGTGTGTGCCCAGAGAGCAGAAAGGCTGGGTCATTCATAAACCAAATGTTTAACTCTCTGAGGACCTGCCAGGCTGTTTTCCAAAGTGGCCTCGCTGTGTTAAGTCCTAACCAGCAAGGGCTGTGATCTCCGCTTCCTCTGTGACCTCATTACTGTTTGTTACTCTCTTTTTGAGTATATCCTATTGTAGTGAGTGTGAAGCAGTTTCTCCTAGTGGTTTTGACTTGATTTCAATTACAGCTAATGATATTGAACATCATTTCTTTGTGCTTATTGGCCATTTGTATATTTTCCTTGAAAAATACCTTTTCAGATCCATTATTCAATTTTTAATTGACTTGCCGTTGTATTGCTTAGTTGTAGGAGATTTTTTTTTTTTTTGGAGATACAAATTCCTAATCAGATAAATGATTTGAAAAAATTTTCTCCTGTGTGTTGTTTTATCACTTTCTGGATTGTGTCCTTTGAAGCAAAGTTTTCACTTTTGATGGACTTCAATTTATCTCTGATTTCTTTGTTCCTTGTGCTTTTGGGGTAATATTTAAAATCTGAGGTATTTTATTTAAACTTTTATATATAAAATAACTTAATTTAGGACCGTTCTAGGAGACGGGTGCTGTTGTTGTCCCCAGTCTATGGACAGGAGACTGAGATGCAGAAAATTTCACTGACATATCAGTGTCACAGCTACCCAGTGCTGTGGGAGTTCAGACCCTCATGTTTGTCCCCAACATCTGTGCTTTTCACCAACATGCTCCACTCCTTCCTGGAATCGTTAATGAAAAAGTCTTTCCGTTTTTGATTTCTTGTTAGTTTGTTTTCTCATTGGGGACCTCATCTCCTCATTTTCCTTGCAGAGGTCAGTGTAGGTTTATTTTAGGTCTCATGTAGGCAGAAGCATTGCTATCAGTTAACTTCTTTATTATTCACTCTCCAGTGATGATTGTTGCTAGTTGACCTAATCAAGTCATGCTTAACTCTTTCCTGCTCATGACACTAAAAACACAGTTATGACTTACAGAATGGTCAAAGAAGAAAGTACTTGAGTGATTTTATTTTGCTACCCAATCAAACCAATCAAATAAAAACCCCTGTGTTGACACATATATAAGCCCTCCAGAATAGGGTCACTGTCTTCCTTGTGTTTCATTGGTTTGGTCACATTGTCTGGATAGTGCCTTGCTGTCCAGCAGTTTTTTTAGGTTACGGTGCTCGTGAACCATTTTAAGGACAGAATTTTGACAACAGACTGTGTTGTTCATTTCACGAGGGAAAAGATCATACAGAAATACTGCTCTGATCTATTTTAAAATTTAGCTTGGAATTTTGAGAAGAGTTCAGGGAACCATAAAAGGATCTTTTTCACTAATTTTAGAACTAACTTAGACACATTATGGTTACATAGCAGAGTAACTTGTCAACTAGATTTGACAAGAGGAGTGTATTATTGATTATTTGTTTTAGTTGAAATATTCTACCTGGGATAAGTAATCAGTGCCCATAAATGAACAAATATGTTTGTATTTCTATGCAACATGGGAGCAGACTTCATATGTTTCTGTATAATATATATGACTGTGTTTTAATCTGTCTGTCAATGTTTTTACAGTTTTTCAGCAATGTTGTAGCCTTAGAGTTCTTCTAAGAAAATCACCCCTGATTCTAGTGCAGTTTGTACTGCGTATCCTGTCTTATGCATGGGATTCCACTGTCCTCTCAGTGAGGAATTTCCTCTCCTACTGAGGTAGTAGCAGAGTTAAAGGAACTGTGATTTCTAGGCCTTTGCTCTCCATGTGTTTGCAGTTGGCTGTCAACCACGATTTTACCTTTCTTGAGTTTTCATTGTTAAATTAGAAATTTGGAAATAAATATTAATATGTTGCATCGGTCTCCTTAGAATCTTGATGTGTTTGTGCTTTTCAGATTTCTGTTTATGAAAAATGTAAATGCACTCTTGTTTTTAAGTAGTCCTTTTTCACTAGATATTTGTTTACCTCTTTATAGTTAAAATATTTTTTTCCCAATGAATGAATCAGTGTGTATGTTTTAAAAGATACCTTACTTTTTATTTTTCTTATTGTAAAAGATATATTCATTTTAGGGAATTTGGAAAATAAGGATAAACACAATAATAACTTAAAAATTGCCTCTAATATCACTTGGAGATACAGTTGTAAGGTTTGAAATTGAGAATTACAAGTCCTCTCATGTTGTTCTTCTTTTTCAAGTACGTTTTGGTTACTGAGACCCTCGAATTCCCATATGAATTATAGTAGCAGCTAGTCAGTTTTTGCAGAGGAGCCTGCTGGGATTGTAATCGAAACCACATTGTATGTATGGATCGCTCTGGGGAGCACTGACACTCCAAGAGTCTGTCTTCTGATCCAGGAATGTGCATGGTGTGTCTGTCCAGTTATTTAGGACTTCTTTAATTTTTTTCAACAATGCATTGTGTTTACAGAGTATTACTTTACTTTTTTTCTTTGCCTTTATACTGAGTAAAAGTGTGCAAGTTACCGGGATCAGAAGTGTATTTGAGCCCCGCCAATTGTTGCCACCATGTACGCTGCGCTCTTTCTTTGCCCTGTGTAAAATCTTGCACAAAATAAGACCTCAGTAACCCTCTCTTGAATGAATGATTATATGATTGTTGGATGATGCTTGAGAGTCCTTCTGATGATGTCTTTTTCCCAGCCTTTCCCCTCCTCTTAACTATGCCTTTTCTCTTCCTTTCATCCAGTCTGGTTTTCAGCCTGCCTGTGGCATTGATTTTCCCTGTCTGTACACTCTTCCTTTCACTGGTACATGATAATGTTACATGTGGGCTGTGGAAACTTGCTAGATGTCAAGAAAGAGCAAATCCATTGCATGGTAGTATTTTCAGACTGTGGTATTCTTTTATTGATTGAAATTAAATCAGGCTGACCCCCTGAGCCCTCCCGTGAGCTCTTTTCTCCTTCCTACAGGTGATACTGCTCTGGTTGCTGCCTGTGCCCTTCCCCCAGCCTTGGTTTTGGAGTTGAGTAAGTCACCATCACTGGAGCCCTCTCTTTAAAAGATGAAAACATTTGCTCCTTCTCCCTGGTTGGGGACTTGGATGAGATGAGGTACCAGATAAAGAATGCAGCCCCACTTATTCTGACCCCTGCTCTTTCTGTTGTACTCTTTTTGAAATAGTACAGTTCAACAGTATAAAGATTGATTGTGAGCTAATGAGATAGACAAGACAACCGAAGATTTATTAAATATCCTTTCATGCCAGAAACAAATGTATTATACACACAAAAAGCACATAAAGCATGGTAGTACTGTGGTTACAAACATGGGTCTGAGATCGAGTCCTGCTCTGGAGTGACCAGTCCTATGAGATGGAGAACTGGTAGGTCAGCTTAGCCTCTCCCATACTTGTTTCCTGTCCTGCAGAGACGGGGCTCGCTAGGCGTCCCTCCCCCGTAGAGTAGCTGTGGGGTGTAAATGATCCACATGGGCAGCCTGAGCACAGCTGTTCGTTCCTCGTAAGTGCAGGATAGAATGGATTTGCGGAGACAGCTTTATGACTGTCCCGTGTAGACTCTCAGTGTGCCAAAGGGATGTCTTGTGGTTTGGATGTGGGATTCTCACTTCTCTGAATACCCAAAAATTGTGTTATTGCTCCTTGCTGATTTGAATCTATTCTTTAGAAAGTACATATTGTAGATATATTTTTCAAGCATGCATGCTTTTTTTTCTTTTATTATTTATAGTTCTACCCTCTCATCACTTGGTGTGACTTTACATGGAATCCAGAAAACTATCCTAAGCTACCTGCCTCTTCACACTTCTCCGTGGTGGTTTTCTTCCCTGACTAGAAGAGGGTTTTGCATAGGAAATTTTCTTTCCCCTTTTCTTTCCCCTTTTCTTGGAGTCTCTCTGTTTGTCTGCCCATCTCTCACCTGTCCATCTGTCCATTTATCAACCCACTCATTCTTCTGAGTTGTTCCAAGAAGCATATTAGGCAGCTTACAGAAGAACAGATACCAAATAAACAGGTGAGAAAATGGGGCCAAGTTCAGACAGTGAGGCTAGGAAGTGAGCTTGTGTGATGGTTGCAGGCGTGAGACATATAAGACTTATAAGATTGCTGTGACTTATAAGATCAACAGCAAGAGTGTGCCTGAGGCTCCCAGCAGACACAGGGAAACAGGGTTTGTGGGAGATTCTCACTGGATGTGAAATAAATAAGTGGATGAGGAGAAGCCCAGCCTTTCCAGCTACTAAGGCTTAGGAGAATATTTTGAGTGTCTTCCAAAATCAGAGTATTTCATCTTTTCCTTTGTCAGAGTTCTATGTATAGTTGGTTACATTCTATACATGGAAATTTCTCCAAAACTGCTTCCCACGTGAGTCCCATGGCTCGGAATGGGGTGGTTCTTCTCATTGACGGGTGTTGGCCAGAAACAGAAAATGACAGCCTCCAAGAAGCCTGGGATTTGTCAGTTATGTTTTGTCAGTGCTGTTGACTTCAGAAAATGCTTTCACATTTCCTCTCCATCTGAGGTGGCAGCGTGCTCTCTTAGCAGCATCAGGAGCTCAGGGCCACGGGATGGTGGGGGCTGACTGCACTGCCGTCAAGACAGCTGAGGTAGTCAGTGCAGGCGTGGTGCTTTCACGTAGTGCATTTCATGTTCTTTAATAGGTTTCAACAGGGAGTTAATTGAGTTAATTAACATTTAATAAATATGATGCTTTGTTGTAAAGACAGTTATAGGCAGAATATAAGCTGTGAAGACTTTAAAAACGGTTTCATTACTTAAATTTCAGCAGGGAAGATTTAGTTTATCTTATTTACGCCTCTCTTTTACAGTAATAAAGAAACAAGACAGAAAAAGCAGAGGATGATTTCTGTTCTTCCTCTCGGCTTGCAGGTGCCCTCACCTCCAGTGGCATCCATCCAGACACCAGCACTGACACTGGCCGTGCTCAGAACTGCCTCAGCCCTGAAGACACAACTGACAAATAGAAGGGGGCCATGCCCTGTTACAGCAGGTGCTCTCACTTTGTGGGTCCTTATGTAACTGCGCGTTGTTATTCAGTATCGCCCGTTCTACATTGTTTGACGCTGCTGCGGTGTCTCCTAGTTATTTGTTTCTGTAAGTACTCATGTATTTTCTCCAATGCATGGTACTAGACATCTAAAAATGTTTTTTCAGATGAAAAATAATGTGTATTTAATATAATAAGTCTGAAAAAAGGGGCAAAAGAGGGTATCCTTGTCCCACTACTCAGAGACAGTAATTAACACTTTATCATCTATTTTCTGTTATTTTCGCCAGTGTGTATCACCTCTGTCATAAAAACTAGCAATCACTCTGTGCCTGTTTACTGTGTGGAGACCTCCATTTTCCATTCGGCTTATTACATGTTTTTCTGCAATATTCTATCTCCCCTGGAATGATTTTTAATGACCAGTATAGCATTCTATCTTGTGGAGGCATCGTCCATTTTAATTCGGACTTAAATAAACTTTTAAATTCAAATATACTTAACTGAAATACTGAAAGGAGAACTGTGGTGGTACCGAAAGGCCCCTAACTTCCTTCCCCTTATTTCCTGAGTGTAAAAGCTGTTGACAATGTGGTGTATATATTTCATGACCTTTATGCCTATGACATATATATATATACCCATAAGTACATACATACCTACATACATACACGTATATGAGAAATCTATGTATATGTGTGTGTATATATGCTTTATTGAAAAATAAGACCATACTATATGTGTTCTGCAGCTTGCTTTATTCACTCACGGGTATATCATAGACGTCCTCCCACTCCAGACTCACCCGGTCCTTTCAGATAGAGTGGAGGGGTCTCCTGATGTGCAGGTGTGGTCTCTTGTGCAAGGACACCTTTGGTGGGAGAGTGATGTGGACAAAGCCCTGGGCCATGCCGAATCGCCGGCCCCTTCAGAGCCCACATCTCGCCGTGATTTACCGCATCATTTTCTTGATGTTGGACCCTTAAGTTTTCTCCATTTTCCACTTTCAGAAAGGATGTTTGACTGGCATCCCTCTTGTACAAACATACCTGTGATCTTGTATGAGTATTCCTTTAGTTAAGGCTTCTGGAAATTTAGTCCCTGGATGTGACATTTACATTCATCACAGGCTCCTTTCAAGTGACTCTAGAAATTGCTTCTCCAGTGGGGAATGAAAAGCTGTAGAATAACTTATGTAACCAATTCTCTATCACTGGATATGATTTCACTTCAGCTTTTCATCCCACCATTGTAAACAGTGCTGTGTAAATGCTCTGATGAGTACATCTTTTTCAACTGATTTTTTTTCTAAATGAAACGATTCCTAGAAGTTGAGTTGAGTCTGTGTGTACACACGTTTTTCAGAGTTTACATATCCATTGACATGTCATCCTCCAAAATGTCGCTCACAGTTTGTTCTCTCACAGATGGACACTAGCTAGAATATCTTTTATAAATATTTGCCTATATGATGAGCAAAAGTGCTTTTTCATTGTTTTAGTTTGTATTTGATGACCAGTGAGGTATTGAGCATTTTTCACTCATTAGACATCTGACTTTTTAAAAGTGAATGATCCCTTTTGTCCTTTGCACACATTAAAGTGAGGGACCTTCTTGTTGCTTTGTGACAGCTCTTTGTATGTTATGAACATTAACCCCTTGTCTTCATCAACATGTATCACAGAGCTTTTTCTTGTCATTTTTTGCCTTTCATTTTGTTCAGTAGGTTTTTTATTTTCGTTGTGGCCCAAAATATTTTTAAGATTGTATATGTCTTCCTTTTGGGTTTTATCTTTGGTATTATTCTTAGAAACACTTTCTTATAATGATATAAATCTCTTCTGTAAGTTTTTTTAATCTCTAAGATGGAGATGATAATAGTACTTGTTATAGTGAGGAGAAGTTGAATTAATATGAGCAAAGAGTTGCATTTGTTGTTATTAGTATTTTAATATTTACATCACTATCTGTAATTTTTCTTGTGGTCATTATGACTGGAATAGAATTTGTTCTTTCCAGGTGATTCTCTGATTGTCCCAGGACAATTATTGAATTCATACTTTGCTCTTTGATTTGGAATCCCACCTGTACAATATACTTATGTACACTAGAGTCTCTTTTTGAGCTCATGGTTTATTTCTGTCAATTTTGCTTTCTTACTCCAGCGCTATATCTTACATATTGTAAAAATTTATTTAATAACTGAAAGTGTTATTTTTTTTTATTCTTTTCTTCCATCCCAAATTTTCTTGGCTAATATTATGACTTTATTATTCCTGAAGAATTCTAAAATACTTTGTTCAAGTTAAAAAAAAAACAGATAAGAGTTTTCATGGGATTTTTTTAGTAAGTTTTGAATTATCTTTAGGAGAACTTACATCTTTACAAAACCACTTTCCTCCATGCAATATGTTGATGTCTCTACATTCACACCTCTTACTTTATTCCTCAGTAGAGTCCAGTAGTTTTCTCCATGTAGAACATGGGCTTTAATTTTGAGTTTATTCCAGATTATTGTTGATGTCTTTGTTAATTCTGTAAGTGAGAATTTTTTGCTATTATATTTTGTAACTGTTAAAACTGACACCTAGGAAGGCAGATTTGGTTTGTAAATACTCACTTTGTAAATTGTCATTTAAAATTGTAAGTATTAAGTACTTGTTCCAGAATCCTTTCTTTTCTGTTTTTCAAAATTTGTTTCCAATATTCTCAAAATGTTCATAGCTAAGTAGTACAGGTGGGGAGACTGATGGAGAGAAGTAGTGTGGCTCACGTACAAACTGTGAGCACTTTCATGGCTGCCTTTAGGCTGGGGAAGCCGCAGAAGAGCCCAGGTTAGACCGGGGGTGGCTTTGTATGCACTTGAAAGCCAGCTTTCCTGCCCGTATGGTGAAGCCTGGTGGGCGTGGCAGGTAGATGATCAAGGTCCGATGGAGGCCATTGGCTGCACAGAGAGCTGTGTCTGTGAGAACTGGAGACCATCGCCATGGGAAATCCTTGGTGCCAGGAACACTGCAGGGGAGCTGGGGAGCCTGTGTGTTAAGGATTTTCCAGTCCTGGGAGTGAGAAGAGCAGACTCTGCATTCAGATCTGAGTTTGAATTCATCCTCTCTTGTTTACTGGTCCTCTGACTTTTGTCAACTTATATATCCTCTTTTAACACCTGTTTCCTTGTCTCTCAAAACAGGAGAATTACGGCCTGCTGCCAGAGTGTTTGATCAGGGTAAATGATTTGTGTCTATAAGATGCCACATACAATCATAAGCTCAGTAAGAAATGGGCTGTCACCTTTCTTCTGCAACTCAGTGCTCGACAAGACATGGGGGAAAGCCAGTCCATAATTTGTGTGTGATGTAATTAGGAACAAAATTAATGTCTTGCCTTTCCCTAGCAGTATTCGTACTCCTTTGCTTCATTTACTTCTTTCCTCCTTTCCTTTCCCCTTTCCCCTCCCCCACCAAAAGAGCCTGAGACTCTCTCAGAACACTAGATTCAAATTAATTTAAAGGTTGTCTCATCCTCATGAAATGACAGTAAGATAAAAAAATCTGTAAATATCCCAGAATTCATTGTATTTGATTTACACACACACACTCACACACACGCACACACACACACATTCAGACTACTTCCCACTTGCTGAGGGAGAAGAAACACTTTTTCTGTGTTTCCATTCACTGAGCGTGAGAACAAAGCCTCTTATGCAGACTTTCTCCTGGCTTCTTGCATGGTGTTTTTAATTGGATTTCTGCTTTGTTGCCATAGAAATATTCTCCTAATAGAAGAGAGGAAGTGGAGATATAGACATTCTGCTGAGATATTGGTTTCATCATATTTGAGTTGGAAAGTACTTAAGAGCATAGAGCCGTAACTTTTTATGGGTGAGAATTCATGATGGTGTAACTTGAACAAGAACCTGGGTCTTCTGCCATCGTGTCCATGCAGGTGAAGAGGCAACTGGGCAGGGGATGGCAGGGGTCCTTCTTGCTTGAGTTCCAGGGTCTTGCTAGTTTTCATTGCTCATCTGCCTTTAGTTTATGTCCATGTGGCCTCTCATGGGAAGGTCACTCTGTCCTGGTAGACTGAGTTTCTAATCAGCAAAAAGCTCTGGATCCACTCATATTTCCCAGAGTTTTTCTGCTGACCTGCTGACACTTTATATAAATGAGGCCTAAGAAACTACTGAATATAAAATCCTTATTGATATCACTTGCCCTCGAGTTCCGTAGGAATGGGGTGCTGTCTCAGGCTTTCTAAGGCTAGATCTGAACAAAGATATGGTGATAGGCTGTGCTGCTGGACCCTCCACAGTCAAATGGGATTTCCACCTAGTTTTTAGAATCAGGCAGATGAGTTCAAATCTTGCATTTACCAGTTATTAGCTTTGTGACCTTGGGGAAGAAACTGTACTTCTTTGTGTCCATTTTTCTTTGTCTGTAAGTAAGTTCAGTAATTATATTAAGGTTTTTTTTTTTTATAGAATTGAATGAGCTAATTCCCTCATTTATACCTAAAATAATGATCACGTGGTTCTACGTTGGTGCCTTGGTAGTTGATTACTAAGGAACACGGCAGTGAGAATGTGGGTGGTTGACCCCTGGATCATAGAGCTTATATTCCAGGATATGCTTGTAAAAGACTGGATGTGCAGTGGATTTTTAGTAAATATCCATACCTTTCCTAATCCACATTGATTGTTTATATATCTTTACACTAATATATGAACAAATTTTTATTGCAATTTAAATATCTTTTTAGTATTTAAAATATGCAGCTATAACAAAAATACATGAAATAAATAGATTTGACTTTTATTTTCTTTTCAATAAGCAAAACAAATAAAATAGAAAAGAAAAAAAGTTTTGAAGGAGTAGAAATAATTTTATTTTCATGGAATAAATTCCCTATGTTAGGTGTTTTGGTTGTGTTGCTAAACAGCATATAAAATTTATAGGTTGTGACGTATTGGAAATGAGGAAACAGTGGAGACATACTACCTCCAATGAAGTAATTTAGTTACCACGTCAAAGCTAGTTCTGCTTCCTGAATGACAGGCCAGTAAATCGGGAGATGAGGTGTTAGAGCAAGGAATAGTGACTTTATTTGAAAAGCTGGCAGACCCAGAAAATGGCATACTGATATCCTGGAAAACCCTCTTCCCCAAGTCAGAATTCAGTCTCCTTTTTTACTAAAAAGGGGCGGGGGTGTGGTTGGTTGTTGCAAACTTCTTGCTGTACGAATTGATTTCCTTGGAATCCCTTGTTCTTGCAGCTGTCCATGTGGGTCAAATCACGGTGACCCTTTAAAACCTCCAAAAAAAAAACCAGGTTATTCTCTATTTTGCAACTTGCCATCTCTACATAAGTTTAGAAGAGCTAACATCCTTAAAGATCAGAGCCCGCAGAATAGGCCCTCCTGGATACTTCAGGCTAAAGGCAACTTTCTTTTACAAAAGGTGAAGAGCTAGCATGTCTGAGCCTAGAAAACAGGGCACAGGTTTAAAGCCAAAGGAACACATCTAACATGAAGTCAATTTTTTTTTCTTTTCTATTACAATTCCTTTTTCCACCGCATAAATAATTTTAGTAAGGAACATGAACAATTTTTAATTTTTCTTCTTAATAACGGATAAATGAGCCAACTACATTTTTGTGAGCAGGGATGCTGTGCATGCCTTGGGGTCACAGCAAACTCTTTTTGGGGGTGGTCGACCCTGCAACATGTCTGATGCCCTGTGAGTGTTGGTGAGAGTCTCCCTAACCTGGGGCTCTCTTCAAGAACCAGCATATGGGCATTGACCTCTGGAGACCTCTTTTTCAGCTGCAGGAAATTTTTTCAGATACTGTGATTGAAAAATCACTCCAGCTGTGGATAAGTAAGGAATAAAGGAAGAGGAAAAGGGCTTGGAGTAAAGTAGAAGAGAAGGACAGAAGATTAGGGAGACTGGGGTCTTGGAAGCAGGGCTTCGGGTGAGAGACGAGCAGAGGTGGGGAGGTGCCCGGCTCCGGAACCAGCTCCTGCACCTGTCCGTGCACCCAAGCCACACAGCATTTAATTGGCCCAGGACGCTATCTTGTCTGGATGTCACCCTGAGCAGAACCTTGAGAATCAAAGGTAAGGGGTGGGCAGCACTCACCTAGGGGTCACTGAAGGCTTTATTCAAGTCCACAGTGCCTTTTATAGTCATGTGTCTTCACTTGCGCTTTATCTTAGGATCTGAGAAGCAGGAGCAAAGAACTCAGGGAGAGATCCAGGAAGACATCTGACTCTGTTAAGAGACGACAGTCACAGTGACACAGGGAGCGAAGACACTTGCAGCAAAGCAAAATGACTTCACAACGATTGCATCAGAGCTGCAGGTGTGAGAGAGCCTAAACCTGTCTCAGAGTGCAGGGGACAAGTGGAAAGGAATGGTAAAATTTCCACTGACAATTGAAATTTTGTTAAATAGCCTGCTACTTTTAATTGTATCACTTGATTGTATGTGGGTGTATTTCTGTGAGCATTTATAGGTTCACACAACCCCACCAGCACCTCTTGCCCCCATCGGGGATGGGCTTTCTCAAGCACAGTGCACCTCATGCTTGGGTGGGCCACGCTGCGGGTCCTCGCCTGGGGTCGGGTTGCTGCAGGGCACTGAGTCCCCGAGGCACGGGCTGTGAGACACGACAGGAACATCTCTGCTCATGACTGAGGGCCTCCGTTTCCCCCTGCAGTGTAAGAATGCCGGTGACTCAGTTAGAAGCATACTTCGAAGCTGTCCGTTTACTTGCCATCCAGAAGCGGAGCCTGGGAGCTTCCGAATTTCTCCAGAATGTGGTTTACATTCACCTTGAAAGGTGAGTGTATGTCCTTTTACAAGTGGAGGAATTACTGCCGTTTCCCTGGAACTTACCACTAGTCTATCTGATTTTCCTGTGCTAGGATTCAGTATAGCCTGCTAAAAATTCTGGAGTCAGATCTTGAAACCCTGATGAAGAGGATTATTTATTTTATTTCTTTATGTGATAGTATTTTACTTTGAAAATTCAGAGTTTTCAGTTCATTGAGGAATTTTTTCGGGGGTTGGAGAATCAACGTTGCTCTTACCATCTTTGTGACCTGTTGCTATATGCCTCTCACCTGTCTTCTGTCACTTGTGAGGCAGTTCCATTTGTGACCCTGTGCGGGTTGTTCATGTTATAAAATATAAAGTCTGTAAAAGTACAGTCCCTTTTACTCCGAAGACATTCCACAAGTACTATTTAAATCTGGGTGTGGTTTTTAGAAGACAGAATCATTAGAACATGTACTTGCAGGTTGCTAGTGCAAAATCCCCAAATCAATAGTCTAGCTCAACATCTAAAATCTTTCTAATCTACCTTGGATTTGTATGGATAAGTGAAGCAGTTTGCTAAGAAATCAAGACCAGGTTTAGAATACAGGCTGGTGTAGCTCAGCAGGTCCTCCCATGCTGATGCTCTGCCAGAGGGCGGGGCCAAGGGGAGAGGGCGTGTCCTGCCCTCCCTGAGCTGACAGTTTGATGGCAAAGACCTTCAGCAGGTGAAGAACTTGGAGTTTCTTCTAAGAAAAGTGGGTTTGAAAAGAGTCCTAAAAGCGCGGGAGTGACACAATCCCATTTGTCTCAAGTAGGGGAGAGCAGCTGTAGGGCCACTTGGGAGACTCGTGAGTCCAGGTGGGCAGTGTTGGTGGCTTCCACTTGAGCGGTGGGACGGTCAGTGTGTAAAAGTGAACAGATTGAAGACATGTTTCGATGGTAAAAAGGAAAGGATGAATGCTGTCTGTGAAGTTAGAATGGAGTAAGGCCCAGGTTTCTGGGTGGATTAATGAGGTAAATGATAGTCCTGCTGTGCTGCGATGAGGGAAACCTGCAGAGGGATTTCTGGGGAAAATCTGATGAGTTCAGCTGTGGGTAAAATGAAAGGCTGTTAGATGTGTGGACTGGGAGCTCTGGTGAGAGCCAGTAGTGAGTAGGGTGAGGGGAGAGAGACTTTCAAATCATTTTGTCTTGTGAACATACAAATAAGTATGAGCAATGACACACTTAACACCTCTATATTCTGGATTTAAAACCCAGTAACATTTTGCTTTATTGACTGCAGAGGTTCTTAATTTTTTTAACAGAAATAAAATAAATAGAAACAAAATAGTGGAGTTAATCAACATCTTAGAGTTGATGTGTGTCCTTATATATATTTTGATACCTCATCTGTTTATAACTATAATCTACAAAAAGTTAACTTGCTTAGCATAAGAGTTAAACAGAGGGACGTGACACACACTGTTGGGGGTTGAAACTGATCACCTTGGGCAAATTATGTCGCCTCTCTGTGCCTTAGTTGCATCTTCTGTGACTGCCCCTGGGCACCTCCTCACAGCTGATTTCCTAGACTTGATGTTGGGAGGGAGGCTGCTGAAGGGAGTAAGAAGTGGCAACTGCTAGGGATACTGAAGAGAGAGACAAAAGCAGATTAAAGCCTATAAACTTAGTACAAATACCCTCAAAAGAGAATGAATCCCACAGTGTTTTGAGCCACTTAGCATAAGGAAAACAAAATCACGTGGACCCAATTCTCTTGAACATTTGAGTATTGTGGGTGGGAGGGTGTCATCAAAAAAGTGCCGAGAAAAGGCCTTTTGGTTTCCCTTGACGTTTCCAGTAAGGGTGGGTAGCATAAGCAAAACCCCCCCGGTTCACAGTGGAAGGTGCCTTTTTGTGCAAAACTGACCAAAGGTTGGAAACCAGTCTTCAGCGGTGCTGGCAAATGAAGAGACTTCTGGATTGGGTGGGGCACTTGCTGTGACTTCCAGGTGACCTGCTGGCTGGGGACTATGAGGCGGGCAGTAGGTTTGCAGGGAGACCCGGGCATAATCCCTGGCTCTGAGGCTGCTAGTCTGATTAGTCCCCTGGGCACCCACAGTCCTAATGGGGCAGCTCGGGATGTGGCCTGGGACACCTGCCATTCTGAGGGCGAGAAGAGGGCTTCCCTGAGGGGGTGTCCCTGCGGAGAGTGGAAACGTCCTCCTGCAGGGGAGGAAGAGCCTCTGAGCAGGGTGCTGGATGCACAGGCAAGACCACCCTGAGCACGGAGGGTTTGGGAAGCCGGAAGTCATACAGTGGCCCGAGCAGCCTTGTTCCTGAGAGACTGGATTGAAAAGATGCTGAAAAGGCAGGCTAGGGTCAGACCCTGTGGTGGGTCATGAGTGACAGTAAAGGACTGGTCAGGCAGGCACGAGAGAACACTGTGGGCGTCCCAGCTGGGGCGTCACGCCGGAGGGAGGAGCAGAGTTATAGACTTTGCCACTTATTAGCTGTGTGACTTTAAGCAAGATCACCCCACTTCTCTCTATATATATCTTCATCTGTAAAGTGACACAGTGACAAGCTCGTGTCATCAGAAGGCTTAGTATAGCTCTGATCCTCTTTGTCCAGTCCTGTCAGTGCTGCCCTGCAAGGTTCTGCAGCAGCTGCTCTTACTCTGAGATGGGAGGGCGTAGAGGGACATTGTAGCACCCAAGGGCAGGATGGGGTTGCTTTAAAAGCAGACATGTTGCCGCCTGCAGCTGCAGACCTGCAGGCAGTTTGGTTGATGGTCGTGGAAAGAACTTTGTAGGCCTTAGCGTCGTCTTAAGACTTGTTTTCACTTAGGGACCGGATTTGCCTTTGCAGATTAATGTTGAAGATTTGGGCTTCTGGCAAAGCTGTTTTCAGAGATGGGTATATACGTAACATATCGTATAAAATAAAATGATTTTCTTAACGTGTGGGACTTTGCAGCTGTTGGGAACAGCTCTGTTGCCCTGGTCTCCACGGAGGACACTAGGGGTCAGCAGAGCGTGCGGGAGGGCAGGCAACCCACAGTGCTTTTGCCGGCTGTTCTCCCCAGTAGGGCAGTCTGCTGAGTTGACTCTTCTCTGAGTTTGGTTACCAGATGAGCAGACAGCAAAGTAATGAGTTCTGGTGGGATTGTATAATGACAGGAAGAAAGAGGAACCAGTAGTTTTTCAGGACTAAAACACTCTTTTGGTTCCTGATCCAGTGTGTTCCATTACAGAAGTGATGAGTTGTGTCTATTCTGGGACTTGATTGAAATAAATGTTCAGCCTAAAATTGAGTTGTGTTTCATTTGGCGGGAGGACTCGAGCCAGGATGACAGCCTCTCAGATCACTCTGAGGGACTGCTCCCAAGAGGTATGGGAAGAGCTAGGATATAGAGGAGCTTTACAACAAAGACCAGGTAGTTGGAACAATAAAAGATTGCTTGTTATCTAAAGAAAGCCAGGTATCTCAAGTTCAAGTATTTAGTGGTTTTCTATGTATGGGAGGAAGCAAACATTTGGACTCACTGAATTCATACTTTAACAAGCACCTAGCTATCTAGGGCAAGTATCCTGTCCTTTCTTATTCTGAGTCCGCTCAGAGGGCACCAATATGAGTGGCTGAGAGCCTGAGCTGCAGGCCTGTCCTTGCTGGGGTGTGGCAGCGGCTGCTGATGGCTTGGCTTCAGGATTCTTTGTTTACTGACATGGTTGCAGTATTTTCTTTCACACTGTAGTACTTTCATTCACAGTGCTCCCCCTTGGTCCTAAATTCGACCAATATTTTGAGAGACGTTTCATGACCAATTTTGTCCCATGGTGCTAGGATGGCTCATTCCTAGTTCAGGTGAATTATCTTCTGAGCTGCCATTCAAGGTGTTAGTTTTTTATCAGACCCTGTTGATACTAAAAGTTCTCTGGATCGCCTGTCTTACTAGTCTATTATGATCCAGGAATTGTTTACCCTTCGTTGCTCATTACCATAACTAGAATCACACTATTACAATTATTTTACACAGAGTTATAAATTTTATCTATTCTTTCAAGATGTTTAGCCATCATCAATCTTGTAGGCCTAGTTACACATTGGGAAATGTAACAGACAACAATTTTATTATAAAGACAGGATATAAGTAATTCAGCTAGTAACGTTTATAAAGTCATGAGTAAGAATTTAATACTCGAGAAGTTATATTTTTGGGTTAAAATTTTCCTTGTGTTCCTGATTGAGTTTGAGTGATCTTATGAGAAATTTCATATTTATGGTCAGGGTCAGAGCAGGTATTAATTGGCCAGGTGAGGTCTCCCACCTTGTAAGATCAACAGTGACCTAAACAGAACTATAATTTATTTTTAGAATAACATTTCTGAGGGCTATCTAGTTAGAGCCTTGGAGTAGGTAAACCCACCAAGGTAACACAGAAGTACTAGACATAGGTAATTTACCATGAACTTTTACAGTTGAAGTAGTTCATAATCAAAGGTAGGAGAAATTATCAAAGTAATTGGCATACAGGCCTGGTTCAGTGTCTTGGGTCTGCAGTCTTCTTCAGATGTTGTCTTCTTCTCATCCTGACCTGGTAGCTTTTTCTCCATTTGGGCATTGTTTTAAGGTGAGCAGTGCGCTATAGGCCAGTGCACTGCAGGGGCTGTTTCTGATAGGAAATGAATCTGAAAGTCCGTTTCCTTCAGCTTTGGTGTGTATGGTCTAGTTAAGAGTACCTGATAAAGGGTCCTTCCATTCAGGTTGGAGACAGTTCTTTAAGTCATGCCTGTTCCAGTATTTATAATACCCTGGCTGCTGGTCATGGGGCATTGGAACTTTACCCAAGGATAGATTACTGAGCCTCAGAAACAAACCTAGAGTATTCTTTTCATAATTCAATTAACCTTTACAGCAATGTGACATAACAGCAAGGAATGATCTGGGAAATGTCTTAGTAAATATAGACCTCAATCAACAAAACTAGAAATTAATATCCACTAAAATATAATCTTTTTCTCTCTGAAGTTACCCTCAGTTTTCTCAAATATAGTCAAATCAAGATTAATTTATTTACAAGCTAAGTCTGATTATTTGATTATATAGGCTTTTTTTAAATTGGCAGTGTTGGAGCTTTTAATAAGGACTCTCAGGGTAGAATGTTAATAAGGTTTTCTTAGGCCCGGAATGCCTCGTCAAGGGCTTGTCATGGATTTCTGCCTTACAGATTTAGGTAAATTCTTTTCTCTTTAAAATCCTTAAAATACTTTGAGATTGCTATATCTGTTAGGAGATGATCTTCCTCATTTGTCTGATAGAGCCACTGGGGACCTTAGAGTTTTTAGTCTCTTGAGGGATCAGATTGAGAGAAAAGATAACTGTTCCAAGTCTGCTTACATAAGTATAATTTATCAAATTTCTGTGAATCATAACTAGCTTAAGGAGAAGAGTTTCTTTATGTCTGGGAAACAGGTTAAAAGCCAGTAGTATTTCAGACAAAATAAAAAATTATAACCATATTCACCAGTTTACTCAGTCCCATGTAACTAATTCTTTTAATCAGAGTTTATTAGACCTTTAAAATTTCTTACCCAGTTTAGTTCAGTGCTATAGTTTGAAATTTATTTGAAATCAATAAATCTCCTTGAAGAGAAAGCAATTTGCAAAATCATCAGAAGGAAACAATTAACTGTATATAAATGACAAGTGATTTAAAAACATGGTTAAACAACGTTACACTATAATCGATAATGAAAGCTGGTCACTATAACTAGAATTATGACTGGTAACATTTCAGATATACCAGAATTTTACGGAATCCATATAATTTCTAGAATATCTGTATTAATAATATTTTCTCATACAATATTACCTAGGAAGATCTATTATTCATTTGACAATACCATGTTATTTAACATGCCAAATGAAACTTACTAGTTTAAAATCTCTCTTTGGGATCTTTCAGGGGCCCTCTGTAGCATCCCAAACTTAACTGGAGATTAAAAGAACTTTAATTAGAAATTGATATTTGGGGAGCTTGTTAAAAGTTTTCAGAACACTTGGTCAGATAAACATATAGATCACTGTAAAGTAGTTCTTTTTCATTAACAAGAAAATACGTTAAAGGTAAAAGCAGAACAGATCAGTTATGTGGTATAAGAAGATTTACAAATTGTTACTGAAAGTGGATTAACATTTTTAGAAAATTTCGTCATCTTAAGAGAGAGAAAACCAAATCTAGTCTTGTACCAGATTACTTCTAAGATTCATTTACTTTGCCCAAGTTGATTCTAAACTTAGACAATTCCAACCACGTACAAAACTCTTTCCTCAGGTTTCCTCTTCCACAAGCATTTCACAGCTTTCTATACTCACATTAGTGTGTCCTTTATTTTCTCTTCCATTCAGAAGTAACCAGCTTCAGAAGAAAGTCACTATTTTTTATTAACAAAATATAATTACATTCATATATCTTCCTTTACACATTTATCTTACTTTCCTAGGATACTGAGATAATACCCTTAATAATAGAGATTATTTCAGGGTAGCACCAACCATTTATTAATATTTCTAAACACCTTTAGTTTCTCTGTAAGGGTAAGTTAAATGTTAAATAATTCATATTTCAATCTTATTTTATCTGAAAGTGTCATAGCTATTTAATAAAATCCTATCATTTAACTTAATTTAGCACAACTCTAGAATTTAAAGATACCAAACATTTAGAGATTATCTTAACCATACATTTTAAAAATATATTTTAAAAATTTACCCAAAGCTCTCATCTCATTTGCATTTAACTTACTTAAAATTTTACTACACCACATTACTATTTTTTTCTTGACAATTCTGCAACAGATATAAAACTAGGTACAGTAAAGGTATTGTACTTAATATTGATGACTTTAATAAGATTTAATAAGATGACTTTAAAAAGATGTCTATATTAATTAGAACATACTTAAACTAAACAATATCCAATATTATCTTAATATTGAATATTTTCCAGTTCACGTGACGCTGAAAGTCAATTTGGTCAGTTTTTATTTTAAAAATACTTAATTTGTAAGCTCTTATTTTTTTTACATCAATTAAGCAGAGCTCTTTGACTTTGATTTTTTTTTCAGCTGTAGAAATATCTCACATCTATAATGTGTACGCAGGCTTATAAATTGACAAAAGCTAGAGATCTCATAGGTTCACTTTAAAACTTACTTATAAGTTAGGTATAATAATAGTTGGAGTAAGCTGAATTTGCTTGCTCAAATCACTAAGGCTTACTATTTATGAAACCGACATTTAAGATTTCTTGACAAATGCTGAAGGATGCGTCAGAGTTCTGAGTTCTAAAATGCCAAAAATTTCTTGGCCTTAAGTATTATCTAGTTGAGCTAATTAGGCTCAGTCTTAGGTCACTGTTTGCTGTATTTATATTTCTGATCTGCAAGACAAAGACAGACGCTTCCAGTTCCCCAGAGAACAGCTCTGTCACCCAGGTCCAATTGTATCTCCTTAATTGGCTTTTTTGTATCAGTGAGAAGAGCTGTAAACAAAGAATTCCATGTTTTAAAACTTTAAGATTTACTTTAGCATGTCTTCCAAAGCTTGCATAAGGTATTTAGTGAGGTCTCTTTTCCTTGAGTTATAAGTTAAACCCAGGGTAAACCTCTTATTTTATTGTCTATTAGCCACTGAATATTAGTTTTTAATTTTACTTTATATTGGAAGGCTCACGAAACTCTATTGGTTTCCTTTACTTTGTTCAATTAATATTTTCTAAGGGACAGATATGTGCCCAGCCTTATAATACCAAGAAGGGGAAGCGTTTTTCCATTGAAATATATCTATCCCACAATATAATTAAGCAAAAGTTTTATATAAAGCCCATTTAATATACCAACTTTACAAACTTTTATCTCAATTTTATTAAATCTTGTACCTTTAATTTTTATATTTATTAGGTTTAATCAGTAATTCCTATTTCTAGAAGGAGTGCCAGAAGCTTTTTTTTTTTTTTTTTTTTTTTTTTTTGTGCATTGTATCTAATTATATAGAAAAGTCTCTGGGATTCCCAAGTTTCAGCCAAAGAGCTTAGGCCCTTCTCAGTTTTCAATTTGATTAATAGGTCTGTTGTCCCAATCATTGATCAAGTATTTCAGTCTATAAATATGTATTTTTTTTTAGCTCTATAAATACATATATTTTAAACTGTGCTAAAGCGGACTTGTTTGAACTTTAATGTTGGGGGGCAGTAGGTGATCTCTTTGGCCCTTTTTTTTTACTTTACGTAGTGTAGTATCAAAACCTTGTATCTAAATCCAAAAATGACCATTTTATTTATCTCATTCAAAATAACCATATAAAAATATTTATCCATTTGGGATAAGCCCCTTATCTTTTATTTTTCCGACATTTTTACAATCCTTTTTCCAGTTATTCAGCCTAATTAACATTAATTATTCTAAGTATTTATTAGCATCTCTAAAACCATTGATCTGAAAGGAAAAACACAAATGTAGCTTTTCAAACCAGTTTTTTTTTTTAACTAATTTCTTAGGTTAACCATTAGATATATTTTTCTACCTTTAAACTTGATTTTAATAGGTACCAATAAAACGGCTGTTTATAATGAGAGCTCTTTCAACTTTCACCAATTTAAAAGTTTTCCCAAATTAAAGGATCCATCATATGGCCATCAATTTATATATATATATAGTGATTTTAAACCAATAAGATGAAGAGGCTTTTCCACATGAGAGTGGGGGTGTTGCTTAAATAAAATTCAAAAGTTTACTTTCCAAAAGCTAAAAGCCTTTGTGGTCCAGGCTGATGCAACAACGGTTAAGATGGCAAAATATCTGAAAATTGGTACAATCAGAGGATTTTTGAGAATCCCAATTTATTTGCGTGGCCACAATATGTACACAAGACTTGTACCTTTTGTATGACAGAGTCCAAGGTTTCGTTTAAAAAAAAAGAAACACATATATGCATACATACACACACATAAAACACCCAGAGAAAGATAAAACGTTTACAGTTCAAGGACACAGGAAGAGAAATCCAAGTTCCCCCTTAATGGGATTTTGTTCTTATAAGTTCAGAATTCCAAAATATATTTTATCAGGCCTGGTTAGTTACTTTCAGGGTGAGTTATTTTTTTCTAATTCCTAATTAATGTTGTAAGTTTTGTACGTATATAAACCTGGCTAGTGTATTAGTTAGAGGCTGGCAATCTGTCATTTCTTTTTCTTTTCTGTTCTGTGTTTTTATTTTTTTTTAATTTTTTTTTGAAAGTTCTATTCCCCATTGTAAGGTCGGGTTCTCAGAATAAAATTGCTGGTAAGATTTCCCGCAGGGACAACACTATGGCGTGAAGTCTTTGCCTCTACCATTCCTGAAAGTTTTTCTGTCACCCAAGAAAGCTGTTACCAGCCAGGAGGAGGGTCCCATTTTTGGAGTTGAAAGGTTCCTCATAAGAGTTTTACTTTTATTCTGAAAAATTCAATGGAGGTAACCAAATTGAGGACAACATTAGACCAGCCTCTTACCTAACCACTCAGTCCTGAACCCAGTGTCTTTCAACTTGGACCCACTCAGGACGTTTTCACTGGGTGAGTATTTTCCTGGTATGTTTCCACCAGCCCCGCTTCAGACGTCTCCTCAAGGTGGGTGTTTCCTGTTACCTTTCAACCAGGCCCCACCCAGTATGTCTCCACTGGGTGGGTAATTCCCCCCAGTCTCTTTCAACTGGAGGGCCAGGTACCTGGATACACCACCAAATAGAACTCAGGATCATCAACCAATATGGGAGATCCGAGAACCAGGAGAGACTCACCCAAATTCATCTGGATTCCCCAAGGAGGCAGATGGGCACAAAGTGCCAATGCTGGTACCAAGGCTCCGGTAACTCGGAGAGTTCAGCTGGAGAGAAGTCTGCTCTGGGTCCCTTCCTGGTGTCCAAAACTTTTGACTGAAATACATGTGCAGCCTAAAAGTTAAGAGTTATGTTTTATTTGGCGAGAGGACTCGAGCCAGGATGACAGCCTCTCAGATCACTCAGAGGGACTGTTCCCAAGAGGTTGAGGAGGAGCTAGGATATATAGGAGCTTTACAACAAAGACAAGGTTGTTGGAACAATAAAAGATTGCTTGTTATCTAAAGAAAGCCAGGTATCTCAAGTTCAAGAATTTAGTGCTTTTCCATGTATGGGAGGAAGCAAACATTTTGACTCACTGAATTCTTTCTTTAGACAAGCACCTAGCTATCTAGGGCAAGTATCCTGTCCTTTCTTATTGTGAGTCTGCTCAGAGGGCACCATTGTGAGTGGCTGTAGAGGCTGGGCTGCAGGCCTGTCCTCGCTGAGGTGTGTTGGCAGCCGCTGATGACTTGGTTTCAGCATTCTTTGTTTACTGACATGGTTGCAGTATTTTCATTCACACTGTAGTATTTTCGGTCACAGAATGATTATGGATAATCTGCAAACTTGGAAAGCAACCGAGATGGAATTCCTTCAGGTACCTTCTAATTTAATAAGCCGTGTGCAAACATAAACATGGAGGAAGCATACAAAAGGATTTGGTGGTGTAGGGAAGGTGTTCTGCACATTAGAGAAGAAGGCAGAATTCCTTTTCTTTGTGGGCAGGGATGTAAGCCCACCTTTCTTTTCTGTAGTGGTTTCTGAGAACAGTTTATAGTAATTAATGAACATTGAGAAACGGTGGCAAACTTTGCATTCAAGAGCTGGCTGGCTGCAAACTTGTGTATTGGACAGGTGGATTTCATAGGCAAGTGGTCAGGTGGATGGGAGAGAGATGGAGCCCAGGCCTGGGCCCAGATTCAGGTTTAAATCGCCATTTCCTCACCATGGGGCCTTGGACTAGAATGTAACCTCTCCTAAACTGTTGGTGAATCTGTGAAATGGGCATGATAATATTCGTTTCTACTTGGGATTGTTGTAAGTTGTAAAGAGTATTATAGCACACATGAAGCATTTAACACACTGGCACTTAGCAGTGCTCACTGTGTGTGGACGTCCCTCTTCGCGTGTGTCAGAGCCGTAAAGGCAGCATTTGTCTGTTGAGGATGCACTGGTAGCCCCATGAATAGGTTGTGAATTTGGTTATTTCCTTTAATCTTGGTAAATCTGTGTGCCATGGGCAGTTATTTTCATGGACAGATGAGGAATCTCAGGGTAAAGAAGACTGTGTAATTTGCCCAAAGTCAGACCATAATTTTGGGTGCAGGGGCCTCAATTCAGCATGGGCCCCTGGGCCTTCTGCCCTCTCCTTTCAGCACCTGAGCCAGATGTGTTCTCGGCTGTCTCCCAGCCCAGAATTTCCAGCAGGGAGCAGGACATACCTGGCCCTGTGCTGCTTGAGCAAAACTCTGGGGTGGAGGCAGTTACAAAAAGGATAAACATAAAAACAGATGACTGCAAACTGTGATCAGCTCTAAGAAGGAAAGGAACAGGCCTCGCCGTGCAGCGCTGGGAGCTTTCCCGTTGGGGCTGCTCTGGGGGCGTTCATCTCAGCTAAACAAGCTCTGCTGCTGCACCAAGGCAGGAAGGTAGGGCACGTGTGACCAGGTAGACTGGGCCTCGTTGGTCATACTCATTCCCCATTAAGCGGCAGCTGTCATGGACACTTACCTAGTAAACAGATGTTGGCCATAATCATCACGCACTTTGCTTGGTATTTTTATAGGCCCCACCTTTGAGATGAGGTAATTGAAGCTGGGGAGTTTGCTGCATGCCCATGATCACCTTGGAAATACCCCCACTGGACTTTCAACCTAGACTGGCGTGGCTGTCATGCCCCAGCCCTGTGAATGGCATCGTGTAGCTTCTCCCAAGTGGCCCAAATGACTGATATTGATTTTCTTAATTCGTAGGAAATGGTATGTGACAATAGGAGAAAATGGTAGTAAGAAATTGTTTGGAAAACTAGAAAAAAATTCAATTCTTCCCAAGCTGGGGGAGCGTAAGCTCTGTCACACACCCTACTCACTGCCTGTCACATCCTCCCTGCCGACTCCGTGTTCAGAAGCCACTCTGAGCCTTTGAAGAACATTTTGCCTCATGACACTGTTGACTAGGACCTGCGACCTGTCTGTCCCTGGTTAACAGTCTATTCAAAGCCATTTAAATTTTATGCAGGCCCCTCTGCTCAGATGTAAGAATAGCCTCTTTAAACTTCTTGATGCAGCTCCTTAATGAGGATCTTGTGAAGGAAACCTAGTCAAAACCTGGGATGTATGCACATAGTGACCGTAAACTCAGCACTTTGTGAAGTTCAGAATCAGATGGGTGGGAGACTCAGGAAAGGCTTTTTAAGGGAGAAAGGGGAAAGTGAAAGGACGCAGGCTGTGTAAGACTGAAACATCTTGGTCCCAGCCAGCAAGGCACCTGCGTTCAGGATGGTGGGTGGGGAGTGCAGAGTTGTCACAAAGAAAGAAGTGGTGGGATGAGAGGGAGGACAGTTAGGTACTTTACTGGGGAGGGAAATAGTGGGCTGAACATTTCCTGGTTGAACAAGAGGACTGTGACATGATGTGCTTGTATTTTGGAGAGAAGGGTTTTGTTGGGACAGGCCTAGGGAGAACGCTCTGTGGCTGGGGAGTCAGCACAACAAAGAAACACAGAGAACCAGGCAGACCCCAGGGCCCCTGCTGGGGGAGAGTCTGCCCGCCAATTCGAGCCCTTGGGGTTGCTTCTGTCCCTTAGCCGGGGCCTTAGAACTCCCTTCACATCCCAGTCCTTTTGATACAAGAAAAAATAAGTGGGGCATGAGAAGGGCTGTGTACCAGGCTTTGGTTGAGCCTCTTGGATGTGCCCTGCCAGATGTGGGTACTTGGCATCATGCAGGAAAGTATTCAAGCGCAAGCCACTGTTGAGTAAAGGTAGATTTATTCAGAGAGATTCATTGAAAGGCAAGAGAAATTCCACGATGTGTGGGGGTTTGATGCTCAGATTAAAAGTAGGTACACACTCCACAGAGTGTGGGCCTTCTCTGAAGAGGGAGAGGGAGGTGTGACCCCTAGGCGGTGCTGTGTTGCTTGTATTCATGGGCTTGGTGGTTTCATATGCTAGTAAGTAGAAGGACCAGCCTAAGGGCAAGGGGCTGGAATTCCCAGGGAGTTGACAATTTCCCACCCTTTGACCTTTTTTGGCTAGCCTTGGGACTGCCATGGTGCCTGGGGGCGTGTTATTCACCATGTTACTATTACAATGGGTGTATAATGAAGCTCAAGATCTGCTAGAACTTAAATCTCTTCATCCTGAGACTCAAGGCCTATTGGGGGTTGAATCCTTCACCATTTTGATGTTAATTGCTGTGGTCTTCCTTGAATGGCTGTGCTCTGCCCCCTTCCATCCTGTCTCACTGTGATGACACAGAGAGAACAAAGGCCCGCCCTGGCTGTGCTCCTGCATTTAACAGGGGGAGGGGTGGGGTAGGCTGAGGATGACTCTGGGTGGTGTGAAGGATGTTTCAGATTTTCCCACGTGGGACATGGGGACCTGCCAGCTGCCACCGCAGATTTATCTCACGGGCATTATAGCTTGTGTCACTCATTTGTTTCTATTTTTCTTTTTTTTTGTTTTAAGTATTTAATCTAAATTTAATATCAGGATTTTTTAGGAAAAAAATTTCTCTTTTTCTTTTCTTTTGGGCTCTTTTTGGGGGGGTAGGTAATTAGGTGTATTTATCTGTTAGTGGAGGCCCTGGGGCTTGAACCCAGACCCCGTGTATGCTGTACACACGCTCTAACACTGAGCTCTACCACCCGCCCCTTCATCTTTTTCTTTTTGCTTTAGCTGCCAAAAATCTTACAGCTGAATTTCTAGTCGGCCTTTAACACTTACCCTGACTTCATGGCATCCATTTTTATGACTTTACCTCCCCCTGGTTTCATTTAAGTATTGAATCTCCATTTTCTTTTCACTCTCAGTTTTGTCTTTTTGTTGTTATGGTTGTTAAGCTGTGTTTAAAAAATTGTTTAAATTCTCTTTTAGCAGGAGGCTGAAAGTAAATATGTAAATAAACATCACAATTAAATGCTTTTATACATTCTAAGCTGTTTAGTAGTTACTTAAAAACTGGACTGATATTAAAGTTATAACATTTTTACATAATTTTTTAATTTTTTCTAAAGGTATAGCTGATTTACAATATGATATGTTTCAGGTGTACAATAGTTGCTCCATTTATAGTTATTGTAAATCATTGACTGTATTGCCTATGTTGTAAGATACATCCCTCTAGCGTGTTTACGTTACATGTAGCAGTTTGTATAAGAAAGTTGGGTAACACAGAGTCTGGGGCGTTGCTGTGTCTGACTCAGGTTCCAGGTCACCCTGCCTGTCAGAGCCCAGGCCCTCACATCTGTCTGCAGGGCAGCGAGTGGAGGCAGCTCTCATCAGCGCTGGTACCAACCTCTGAGTGGCAGTGACAGCAGTGACTGTCTGTGGACGTGCAAAGTGTTGTTCCAGGAGATTTGCATGCATTTCTTCATTTATTATTTAAAGCCCTCCTGTGAGGAATCGTTTTATGTTTTTAATGAATAATACACTTTATTTTTAATTTGATAGACTTCAAACTTCTGGAAAATTTACAGGAGTAGTACAATGAACACTTAGATACACTTCATCTAAAAGGGCAGTATTTGTCCTTTTGTGTCTGGCTTATTTCAGCATACATTTTTAAGGTTCATCCATGTTGTAGCCTGAAACAGTAATTTATTCTTTTGGTTTAATAATATCTTTTTTCTTTTATTGGTTTTTGGTCTATTTAAAAATAGTTTCATTGAAGTCTAGTCAGTTTATAATGTTGCATCAGTTTCTTGTTTACAGCACAACACTTCAGTTATATAGGAATATACATGTATTCATTTTCATATTCTTTTTCAACATAAGTTACTATAAGATATTAAACATATTTCCCCGTACTATACAGTATAAACGTGCTGTTTATGCTATACCTAATCAGTATCTGCAAACCTTGAACTCGCAAATTATCCCTTCCCACACCGTCTCCCCTCTGGTAACCATAGTTTGGTTTCTATGTCTCTGTGTCTGTTTCTGCTCTGTAGATAAGTTTCTCTTTCTTTGTTTTTTTTTTTTTTTTTTTTTAAGATTCCATATATGAGCGATCTCATATGGTATTTTTCTTTCTCTTTTTGGCTTACTTCTCTTAGAATGACATTCTCCAGGTCCATTCATGTTACTGCAAATGGCATTATTTTATTATTTTTTATGCCTGAGTAGTAGTCTTTGGTATAAATATACTGCAACCTCTTTATCCAGTCATCTGTCAGTGGACATTTAGGTTGTTTCCATATCTTGGCTATTGTAAATAGTGCTGCTGTGAACATTTGGGGGAAGGTGTCTTTTTCAATTAAGGTTACTTCTGGATATATGCCCAGGAGTGGGATTGCTGGGTCATAGGGGAAGTCAATTTTTTGTCTTTTAGTGAATCTCCATACTGTTTTCCACAATGGCTCCACCAAACTGCATTCCCAGCACAGTGTAGGAGGGTTCCATTTTCTCCACAGCCTCTCCAGCATTTATTGTTTGTGAACTTCTGAATGATGGCTATTCTGACTGATGTGGGGTGATACTTGATTGTAGTTTTGATTTGCATTTCTCTGATAATGATATTGAGCATTTTTTCATGTGCCTATTGGCCATTTGTATGTTTTCATTGGAGAAAAGTTTCTTTAGCACTTCTGCCCATTTTTGGATTGAATTGTATATTTTTCTTTCTTATTAAGTGTAAAAGCTGTTTATATATTCTGGGAATTAACCCCTTGACAGTCTCATTTATTGTAAATATTTTCTCCCATTCCATAGATTGTCTTTTTGTTTTGCTTACTGTTTCCTTTGCTGTGCAAAAGCTTGTAAGTTTAATTAGACCCCACTTGTATATTTTTGCTTGTATTTCTATTGCTTGAGTAGACTCCTCTAGGAGAACATTGCTGAGATGCATGTCAGATGTTTTGCCTATGTTTTCTTCTAAGAGGTTTGTAGTGTCTTGTCTACATGTTTAAGTCTTTAAGCCATTTTGAATTTATTTTTGTGTGTGCTGTGAGGGAGTAGTCTAACTTCATTGATTTACATGCAGCTGTCCAGTTTTCCCTACACCATTTTCTGAAGAGGCTGTCTTTACTCCATTGTATGTTCTCACCTCCTTTGTCAAAGATTCAATGACCAAATTTTTTGGGACTAATCTTGATAATTTTTTTACCCATTCATTGATGGATGGATATTGTTTGTAACTTTTGGCTACTCTGAATGATACTGCTATGAATATTGATGTGCAAATTTTTGTGAGAATATGTTTTCATTCTGTTGGCTGTACATTTGGCCCGCCATATCTGTGGTTTCCACATCATGGATCCAGATGGCTGGTTGTAAAGGGACTCGAACATCCTTGGATTATGGAATCCAAGATGGTGGGTTCCTGAAACCAATCCCCCGAGGATACTGAGGGATGACCCTATATGTAGGAGTAGAATTGCTGAGCCATATGATAACACTAAACTTTTGAGGAAACACCAGACTTTTCCAAAGAAGCTGCACCATTGCCCCTTTCCAATGGCTGCATATTGAGGGTTCCCATTCCTCTGCCTCCTGACCGACACTTGTTATTGTCCGTGTTTTGATTATAACCATCCTAGTGGGTGTAAAATGAGATCTCATTTTGATTTTGATTTGACTAGTGATGCTGAGCATCGTTTCATATGCTTATTGGCCATTTGTGTATCTATTTAATTCCTTGGTAAATTTAAAAATTGGGTCGATTTTCTTTGTATTGGTCAGTTGTAAGCATTTGTTTTATATCCTGGATACTAGTCTCTTATTAGATATATGCTTTGCAAATTTTTTCTACTATTCTGCAGATTGTCATTCCACTTTACTTTTTTTAAACATTAAGACAATTTCTTTATAGGGGAGGTAATTAGATTTATTCATTTATTTTATTTATTTATTTTTTTTTTGCCAAGCATGCACTCTATCACTTGAGCTACCCCCTTCCCCTTTCATTTCACTTTCTTTGATGATGTCTTTTGTAACAAGTGGTTTTAATTTTGATGAAGTCCAGTTTATCTGTTTTTTTTTTTATCACTTCTGCTCTTGGTATTGTATCTAGGAAACCATAACCTATCCTAGGACCACAAAGATTTATACTATGTCTTCTTTTAGAAAGTTTATAGGTTTAGATTTTACATTTCTGTCTGTGATCCATTTTCAATTAATTTTTATTTGTTATATACAATAGGGGGTTTTAGATTCTAGATTCATTCTTTTGCCTGCAGATACCCAGGTGTCCCTGCACCATTCGTTGAATAGACTATTCTTTCAATGGAGTGTTGTTGGCACCCTTGTGGAAAACTGACTGTAAATGTAAGTTTCCCCCCTGGAATTTTTACTGTGTCTCATAGATTTATGTATCCAAACTTATGACAGTACCATAATGACTTGAGTACTGTAGATTTGTAGTAACATTTAAACTGAGTCCTCCAACTTTGCTCTTCTTTTTCAAGATTGTTTTGGCTGACCTGGGTCCCTTGCACTTCCATATGAATTTTGGGATCAGTTTTTCAATTTTTGCAAAGAAGTCAGCTGGAATTTTGTTAGCGATTCCACTGAATTTGTAGATCACTTTGGGGAGTCTTAACATTTTTAACAATATTGTCTACTATTCCATGAACAAGGGAAGTCTTCCATATATGTAGATCTTCTAAAATTTTTTCAGTGATACTTCAAATTGTTCAATGTACAAATCTTGTAAATTTTTGTTAAATATATCTCCCATTTTGTTTTTAATGCTGTTGTAAATGGAAAGGCTGAGCTTCTTAAGGGTGGGACTATATATCAATTTGTTTATTTCTAGGATTCCTACACATCAAATACACTAGGTTTATATTTGCTACATAAATCTATCCACAACTCTTCCCTCCCCTGTGTTATAAGAAACCAAGACCCAGGTTAAACTACCTCAACACCTATGTGGAAGTGAGAAATGAGAACCTTGGGTGGGGCTTTGTGCAGATGATACTGAGAGCTTATTTAGGATGGTTTCATCTTAATTTCTTTTAAACAATCCTTTCAGTGTATATAGTCAGATACATTAAGAACATGCCCTTTTGATGTACAGAGGAGCTAAGACTATCATTTTCAAATAATTTCTAGTGAGAATGTTGTACTTGAAACCTAATTTGTATCTATCTTTGAAGATTTATGTTTCAGGAGCTTTGACTAAAGAACACCTGTCTTTATTCAATAACGACAACTAAATGCTCAAACAACATGTAAGAGTTTGAGCTGTAACTGGAGGCAGCGCTTACCTCTCCCAATATGCTTGTGCTGATCTGCTCAAAGGGGTTCGTCCAACTGTTTGTCAGTAGTCTGTTGGAGAAAGCCATAAAACATTGATTTAAGGTTGCTGGAATGCAACATATTCTTATTAATACTAAGTAAGCCCATATTGAGTGCTTACTGTATGTTGGGAATTGTCCCTCAGACTCACATGAATTTTATTTCTCTGAAAACCTCACATATTTCCTTGTTATTCCCACTTTACAGATAAGGAGACTGAGGATTAAGTCTTCTCTCTTTTTGGGGGAGCTCATTATCAATGACTGGAAGTTGTAAGGAAAAAGATATTGATTCATCCTGAGAAAATATTTTTCTGAGAGTCCGCATTGAAGAGGGTGACCACTGAAGAGGGTGATCATTGTTTGAGTGAGACGAGCCCTGTGTTGTACGGAGTCAGTATCCCACTCCTGGACACGGCACGTGTAGTGCTGCGTGGTGTGTGAGGCGGCACGGCAGCTCAGGGAACTAGGATGCCGGGCCGTTGGGCTGTGCTCAGGCCTGGTGAGGCTTACTCTGAAGGGCAGTGGACCGTCATTGACAGATTTTAAGTAGGGGAGTGGGGTGCTCTCGTAGATAACTTTTGTGTTTGTAGAATGCTTGCAAACATTCAGTAGGCTCAGCAGAAAGTGATGTGACGAATCAGAGTAGGGTGGCTGCAAGGTGTAGCAGTGTTAAATTTTCAAGTGGTTTTCAGTCCCATGTTTGTGGCTCAGTAGACATGTCACTTTGGATGATGCACTCAAGGAAGTGAAACAATTTATCTAATCAATTGAAGCAGTGATGTACCCAATTCCCAGGACTCTTGTGGAGATCCAGTGAGATAACATGTGCACAGTGTGCAGCGTGGTCCGCAGCCCAGAGTCAGTGCTGAGGGAGTGCCTGTGAGTACCTGGTAGGACAGGTGTGGGTGGTGGGGCTCAGTGACTGAGGAAATCTGAGCCCTGAAGGAGGGGTCCAGTCACATATGTGAGTGATGGGCCTGAGCTGGGAGGGGCAGAGAGACCTTCCCCCCCGACCAGGAGTACTGGGCAGTACGGCTATGGGAGGAGAAACGTGAAGTCAGCTCTTTGCAGGTAGAGTTGGAGGTGCCCTTGAGACAACTAAGTGCAGTGTCATGAGCTCACAGAGGAGGTCTTGGCCCGGGCTGTGCATTTTCCTATAATCTCAATCCCTGAGGACGCCGAGGTATTGATCACTGAACGTGAAGACATACTTTACAGGACAAGTGAATAGTAGTTTCATCTCTGTCATCAAAGCTCACGTATCTATTCATCACCCACTTTGCTAATTGGGTACTTACAGGGCGGTTCTTCACCTCCCTCCCCTAGGCTCAGGCTCCACAGTAAAGAACTGGTGAGCCTCCCTCTTTTCCAGAAGAAGACACATTTAGCTGGTAGCCTTCTATACCTCGCCAGACTTAGAATTTTAATTTGTTGTTTTAATTCTATTTTCTGTTGGTCATCTCCTGACAAGAGAGATGTTTTACCTCATGGTCATGTTTCAATTAGCTGTTACTGAGAATTGCTGATCTGATCCATAGTGTATGTATTATATTAACATTGTAGAGTACTTATCATTTTCCTTTCTTTGCCCTTAAATTTTGTTTGCCCCTTCAAGGTTCTATCCTATTTCGGGCCTTATTTTTTTTAATTAAAAACTGTGTGTTAGTAGTTAAGAAAACAATAGCAAAGAAACAATGCACATGATACCTAAATTTAGAAAATATCTATTGTGTTTTCTGTCTCGGTAATGGAGGGTTCTAGAAACTCGTGAAAACTTTCATTACACAAGTTCCTTAAAATGCTGATTAAGAAGTAAAACCTTCCTTCCTCATCTTTCAAGCTGCACAGCTAATTTTCAAGAAAGTGAGGGGAAATCCTCAGAAGCCAAGTCAAACCAGAAAGCAGGGATTCTGGGAGATACGTGAGCCTTAGAAGCCCTGAGGTGCTTGTTGGCTCCTGAACTGAGTGTTAGTTGCCCTGGCAGGAGGGTGGGAGGTGAGCCCCAGGCCTCTCACACTGGGAGTTGGATGGCTCATCCTATGTAAGGCCAAGCACATCCTGAGAATCCTGTTTAATAAAGGGTGAATTAGAAAGAAAGAAAAATATCATTCCTCAAAGCAAGAAATTAAGGAAAGTCAATTTTTTGGGAAGCAGGGAAAAATAACAAATCCAAAGTAAGGATTTAGTTTAAAGCTGTTCTGGCATGAAAGTGAGCACAATCTCCTGGCAGAAAATCACAGCTCCTCCCGGAATGAGAAGTTGTGTTTTGAATGAATCAATGAACAGCCATTCCGAAAAAGGCCTCCTGAGTCTTCTGGATCAGGATACTAGACACAAACAGCTCTCTTCCAAGGTCTCATTTAAATAACCAGAAAGGTTTTAAAGGAAAGAACCCATAATTATAGTTCTATTTATTGACATTACTATATGCTAGGAATTCCGAGGTGACTATGGAGTTGTCTCCTCTTTTATGGACCTTACTTTCTGTTTGACATAGTTGGGGAGCTGGGTGGAGGGAGGTTTTAGTCTATTGCAATTAGCCAGGAAAGGAAATTAAGAAAGCAGTGAAGGGTGGGTGAAATTTTTAGCTGAGGACAGTCCTGTACAGTTGGCTTTTAATTGCAGGCTCGATGAGTTTTCACTGGAGAGAATTGAACTTACAGAGGATGGACTTAACTCAGGCCTCTTCAGAATGGACAAGTGAACCTGGAGAAAGACAGTCAAATCTGTGCAGACATTGAAGTCCACGTGAACGTGCTGTATCCCTGAGCCAAAGACAGGACAAGTAGGCAGCACTTCTTGAGGACAGAGGAGTGGTTTTTAAGGTTCTCCAAGAATGAATCCCAGGGAACCGAGATGGCCAGTTGTCAAACTGAGACTTTGCTCTTTGGAAGGTTTGCCCACCAAAGATATTTTCCATTTAATACTTTTCATTTCTCTTAAATACATCTCAGGTGATGAGGACGTGGGCACAATCATTGGATGCCATATCGAGGTGACTTTGGATACCTGCCTAGAAGTGTGGGCACAGCTGCGGCTGCGTCATACATCTTGCCGCCCACCCCATTCCCCAGCTCCGTGATCATGGCAGGGTGGTTCCTTGATGACCTGTCAGTCTCTTTTGTGACATTGTAACCCACCAAAGACCGGAGCGTATTAGCTTGGCTTTGTTCTTTTCCATCCTTCTCTTTGAATGGACTGATAGTGGACCCAGATATGTTAGCAGATGTTTTACAAGTAGGGCTCTCAGTACAAACCTTGTAATCCCCACTGTGTGATCTAGAGAAGAAAGTTACATTCTTTCCAAATTGTTTTGATGCACTTATGTGGGAAAATGGTGTACGTTTGAATATGTATTTCCTCTCTGAATCATCATGGCTAGAGATGAATGTGGGCAGACATGGAATGTGTTTTCTGTATTTGAACTGTATGGTCCCCTAAATTCTCCCCAGCTTTTTAAAGTCATCACTGGAGTGCTACCTCCAGAGTGTCCCAAAGCATCCACCACTGCCTGTTCTTCAGACACTGTGAGTTTCCAAGTTGGAGAAGGCTGCTGGCTGGTGAGGCATTCTCTGGCACATCTCTGGTTGGCTGATGTGGGCTTAGCACCCAAGACTTGGCAGACAGTAACTAACCACGATCACGTCCATTTCTGGGACACTCATGAAGGATTTTAGACGTATGCTAGTGGCATACGTTATTTCAATTAGTTTTCCCAACAATCATAGATTTTTTCACCTGTATTAATAAGTAAACTGTCAAAGCGAGTGACGTGCAGACTTTGGAGTGGAACACGGGTCTTTCTGATCCCTGTCTCTGTTCCCTCCCAGGCCTATCCTTCCAGATGGCCAGGAGACTCTTCCTCAGTCTTGAGTTTCCTGCTGATATTACCACTCTCTTTGTTTCTAGGAGAGGAAAACAAGTCTAAACTTACTTTCCAGTTGAAAATGAAATGGAGGGTTAACGTTGGAAGACGGGAGAGTCTGTCCTGTGATGAAGCGACCTCCAAGCCACTTCCACTGGGATGTCACGTCACTGGGCACCTTGCTCAGCCTGTGCACAGGTGACAGCACAGATGTGCTAAGCAGTCCTCCCGGACAGGGCAGTGGGTTGGAAATGAGTTTGGGGATTTGGTTTCATTTCATAGGTTTCTGAGGGTCTTGGCCTGGCACTTCGAGTGGGAGCATTCCCTGTCCCACAGGCTCGTGCTCTGGGCCTGTGCAGACCTGATGTGGCCTCAGCCTGAGGCTCAGGGCCCGTGGTGAAGTGGAGCATTTTAGTCCAGGGTCTGTGGAGGCTCTGACAATTCTGGGTCATGGGACATTGTCCAGGATGATAATAATTCCTCCCCGAGTTTCAGATTTCCTTGCCTGTGAGCCGGGGTAGTAATAGTTTCTGAGATGATTGTAATGATTCAGTAAGGGGCACAGCGTGTGCTGGCAGGTAGCTGGTGCTTAAGGAGCAGAAGTCGCAGTCACTCTCTCAGCGTCTCACTGTGTGCTCTGTGCTTTGAGAAGATGTGTGTTTGGTGAAAGTCCCGCCCAAATACTAGGGTCTAGATGAAACGTTGTTCCTTTACTTTCCCTTTCTTTTGCTCCTTCCTTTCTCTGCGTCTCATGTGTAGGGAGCAGATTCCTCTGTTTCAGGGAATACAGGCCTTTCTAGGAAAATGACAGGATGAACTTGGAGAGGTGGGGCCCGGAGGGGGTCTGGAGCGTCTGCACAGCCCTGCTTCCCTGCATTTCTGCATCCGGTCCCATCAGTGTACGAAGTCAGCCTTCCTCTTCCTTCCTGTGTCATCAGGTCTCTGTTTTATGAGAAAACTTTTTTTACGGGTCTTTTTTCACTTACATGTTTCGTTCAGATGCTTGTTGCTTTTCTCCCTGTGCTTCAGTGTTCCTAGGAGAGAATTCAGCAGTGTAGCATCCTCTCCGAGCTCTATGTGTTGATCGGCTTCCACTGCAAGTCCGTCTTCTTCAAGCGGGTGGCCCCCGTGCAGTGCACAGCCCCCGGCATCCCGGAACCTGGCGGGAAGGCCTGCTACCGACTCCTGCAGATGCTTCCTGGCTACAGTCTGTCGCTGGATCTGCAGGACTTCAGCAAAGGTGTTGGAACTAAAACATTGCTTCAGTCCGATTAACCATGCCTTGTTTGGGCCCTGCTCTCCTGTCTCATCAGGGTGAATTGTGATTCGTGTAGAACAGGACACAGCAGACTTTTTTCTGTCAAGGGCTTGGGAGTCAATATTTCAGGATCTGCAAACCTCCTGATCTCTGGTGCAGCTGCTCAGCTCTGCTGTTCAGACACCAGAGCAGCCAGACAATCCACACACCCACAGAGCTTTATTCACAGCAGTGGCTGGGGCTGGATTGGGTGTATGAACTGCAGTTGGTCCCCACAGCCTCCTCACTATTGACGCCTGCACCTGAGCATGCATTTGCGACAATGGGTGAACCTACACTGACACGTCATCATCAACCAGAGCCCATCTTGGCACTAGGATTTACACTTGGTGGTGTGCACTCTGTGGGTTTGGACAGATGTACAATGACACGTTTCTACCATCACAGCATCATACAGAGTAGTCTGTCTTAGTGACCCTAAAAATGCTCCGTGCTGCACCTCATTCATTACTCCTTCCCCTCTAGCCTCTGACAGCCACTGATCTTTTAGTCTCTGTGGTTTTGCCTTTCCCAGAACACCAGACAGTTGGAATCAGACAGTTGCAGAACCTTCCCAGATTGGCTTCTTTCACTTAGTAATATGAATTTAAGGTTCCTCCATGTCTTTCCATGCCTTGGTAACTCATTTCATTTTAAAACCATAAATAGTCCATTTTCTGCCTGGACTACAGTTTATTTATCCATTCACCTACTGAAGAACAGCTTAGTTGTTTCTGAGTTCTGGTGATTATGAATAAAGCTGCTATTAACATCTGTATGCAGATTTGTGTGTGGACGTAAGTTTGCATTTTGTTCAGTAAACACCAAGAAGCACAGTTGCTGGATCATATGGTAGGAGTATGTTTAGTTTTGTAAAAAATTGCCAGACCATCTTCCAAAGTATCTGGGCCATTTTTCATTCCCACCAGCAATGCAAGAGAATTCCTGTCACTCCACATCCTCACCAGCATTTGGTGCTGTCAGTGTTCTGCTTTTTGGCAGTTCCGACAGGTGTGCAGTGGTACCTCGCTGTTTCAGTCTGCATCCCCTTGATGACAGATGCTGTGGAGCATGTTTCCATAGACTTCTTTGGCGTCTAGTTTCCTTCTATGATGAGGTGTTTGTTGAGGCATTTTGCTCATTTTTTAAGCAGGTTATTCTTTCTTCTTGTTGAGTTTAAAGAGATTTTGGTGTATTCTGGATATCAGCCCTTTATCAGTGTGTCCCTGCCCTTCACTTGCAGCACCGGAGTTGTCCTTTTGGTCTCAGTGGAGTGTCAGCTCTTCAAAGAGGTTCCCTGTCTTCCCTCAGCCTAAATACTGTCCTTGAATTTTTCACTTTCATTGACTCACTTTGTTCTTTTTAAAAAGCATTTCCCATAATTTGTAAGTACATTTAAAAAAAAGGCAATGATTGGACACCACCTCCCCCACCAGGCTGTGTGCCCTGTGAGAGCAGAGACCCTGTCCCCACTCACCATGTCCCATGACAGCACATGTCACATGTCCATGTAAATGTGTGTAACACGGGGCCAAACCTGATGAGCAGCTATGACGACATGTGTTGGCTACCATTCATTGAATAGAGTTTGTTTCTTGATCTTAATTATTAAATCACATGAATGAAACATGTTTCTTTTGAAAAATAAAACATGGTACTTTCTACTTAGCCTTCTGACCCAGGAGGGGACGTTCACCATCATTTTGTGGAGGAGGTTGGGGAGGTAAAGTAGGAGAGTGAGATCAAATAAAGTAAAAATGATAACTATCAGCTGGCTTTATTTTCACTAAGACATAAATTACTTTAAGCCATATCTCAGCTGTTGTTCTGTTGTTTTAAACACTTCTCATAGAATTAAATGGAAGCCCACTAAACCCTGAAAGGGAAATTATGTGCTCAGGTCCTGAAAAGTGTTTATGTCTATTTCTTGAAATGCACATTTTCCCTGCTGGTTACAGAAGGTCGTGACGGGAACACAGCCGTGCGCTGTGTGTGTCTGCCGGCTTCACGGGCTGCTCACAGTCATTTTCATTTTCTTGTGTTGCAGTGTATGAAGGTTTTCCATCAGACTGTTTGCTCAGCCCCTTCCTGAATGAGTGATTGAATTTTCCACAGGAAATCTTATGGAAGAGAGTGACAAGGCACATGGGTTTCCCAAAAAGCAATAGTTGTTGTAATAAACTCTCACATTGGTGAACTTTTTGAATACAAGCGAGTTGAAAATTTTATCACTAGGTCATATGCCACAAATCTGTCTTAAGAATAAAAAGATTCAGATTTTAAAGAAGAAGCAGTTTGAATCAAGTATAAATTATAATTTGTACACTAGTTGGTGTTAGAACTTATACTCACTCTTACCATAATTGCCTGTGGTAGGAACTGGATCATTATTTATTTATTTAAAAAAAAATCCTCAAGGTTCTACTTGCCCCATTCTTGATGCGGCAGTGCTGAGGTTAGTTAAGTTGGGACATTTAGAATTCTTGGCTAGGTTTTCAGGACATTGATTTCAGCCTCTTTATCTTTTTTAGAATCTCTTCTTTTGTGTCATTCTTTGGTCTTTTGACAATGTGGAAATACTGCACTTTCCCTTTTTTCCTGTCTTTATGGGAAAAGATTTCTGTAAGACACACTACTAGGACATTAAGGATTTTGTGTGGGGTAAATTTGGTCGGCTCAAAGGATTTCAATTAATACGTATTAATACTTGCTATTCAGCTAATGATAGGAAAATTATAAAATAACTTAAGTATACATCAATAAACATAGTACAATAAGCCCATCACCCAGATTAAGGAATTCACAAACATTTCCATATTTCCTTTATTCAGACCTTTGTTCTTTTACTTGTCCTTTGTTGAAGTATTTGACAGCAAATTCAAGAAAACATGTCATTTTACCCTATGTACTCAAGTAGGCATGTCTGAAAAATGAGGGCCATTTCTTTGATCAGGTTTTTCCATTTGACTTATGTGCTAGTTAAGTACCAGCTGTATCAGGCATCTCACTAGGCATTAGGAATCCTTGGGGCAATGAGACAGTCCTGGCTCCCAAGGAAGTTAAGGGCTGATGGAAGAAACCAACACAGGAGCTTAGGTGCCTCACCTAAGGTCCCTGCGGGATGACATCAATTGGAAAAAATTTGTGCACAATTCAGTGGGATTCACAGAAGGGACTGGTCAGACTAGTAGGGCAGGCCGTGAGAGAGGCGGTCAGCAGGGCTACAAGAGGAGGAATCATTTGATCAGAATCTGAAATCCTTTCTGCCAACCTTCCTACCAAGCCCCTAGGGCCAATCACACACAACCCTGTGCTGTAACTGTTTTTGATTCCTGTTACCACATCTCCTTCAGGAAGGATTTTAAGGTGGAAAATATTTAAAATCAGTAATTGTTGCCAGAAGGGACATAGAACAAGGAACATGTAAACAACACAAATGTCCATCAGCACATGACTGGATAAAGACAAGGTGATACATATCTACAATGGAATAATACTCAGCCATAAAAGATGCCATTTGCAGCAACATGGATGGACCTGAAGACTCATTCTAAGTGAAGTGTGGTGGAAAGAGAAAGAAAAATGCCATATGACTTCATTTATGAGGAATCTAAGATTAATAGCAATAATAATAAGACCACAAATGAACTAATTATTATTTTGATTTCTTGAATATGCTTAAGTACATATGACTCTCCTTTGTGATTGGATTACCATATTCTGTTTATTACTCTTTTGTAGTTGGCTTTATTCCTCTGGTAACTATGTAAGTTTAAAAATCTGAAACTCTAATCTGTTCTTAGAAACAATAATTAGTACATATATGTAAACTAAAAAAATGCAGTATACTCTATACATGTATTTACATGCAATGTGTATGTGGAGTTGAACTGTAATAATTATACCTAATAATACTGAAAAAGGAAAAAAATAAAATAATATATAAAAAAAAACTAATCACCCCTCTTTAAATATTAAAACGTTCAGTTCTGAGATTCTGTGAAAGACAGCATGGAAATAGGCTTTTAAGTTTTTCTCCTTGCACCTGAGTGAGCAGCCTGGGCTGCACAGCTTGGCTGCCACAGGCACCCAGGACTTGCCGGCTTGCTCCTCACTTGTTGGGAGGAAGGTTAGCTGCTTCAGGAATATTTATGCTCTTAGAAGTTGCTGAAAACCCCACAGAGCTTCTGTTTACATGGAGTGTATCTGTCAATATACCCCGTTTTAGAAATTAGAACAGAAAATTTAAACCCAAGAACTGACAAGCACACGCTGCCCCAGCACGTGGTCAAAGCAGTGCTGCCACGGTGGCATGTGTTGGTTCTAGAAAAAATGCACCATACACTCAAGAATGAGGGTGAACCCACAGATCTCATCTCAGCAATGCTATGAAGAGGTGGGACCCAAAGCCCCTAAAACAGTGCTGAATTCCCAGATGTCCCAGAACACACAGAGCCATGGGACCAAGAATCCAGTGTCTCGTGGATCATCAGCCGTGGAGACTGCGTCCTGGGTCAGGAGAAGCAAAAGTAGGGATACCAGGCACACAGTCCTATTACAGCAAAGTTTTAAAGGTGTTGAATTGACTAAAAGAGCGGCAAAGGTTTGCATTTAGAATACTACATTTCCTCTCCTGGAGACGTTAGAATAACACTGATTAACAGAGGATAGTTGTAATGGATTAACTATGATACTGATGACATGAGCTGCTCACACTAACCCTGCACTCAATGTAGACTAAGCCTTTTATGCACACACTTCATTAGGTCTCCACATCCCTGCAAGGTGGCATTATGCACTCATACAACCATGAAATCAGTGACTATAAAACAGTCACAAGGCTTCCTCTCCAGCATGAGGTAGCAAAACCAGCAAGGATTTTCAATGACAAAATCCAAAATCATATATATTTGGGAAAGAAAGCAAACAAAACACTGAAGAACAATAAAACAAAAGAGAAGATGGAATGGAAACTTTTACTGAAGAAAGCAATGATTGATTCAATTACAACAGGTAATGTCCCTAGTATAATTGAACCATCAATCCAAATTTTTGGAATAGTGAGTTGTGAAATTACTGTCTCATTTAATATTGGAATTCCTAGTTGGATCAATTTGATATGCATCACTGGTGTGATGTTATCTATTTAGGTAAATAACAATATTCATATTTTTTAAGTTAACAGGAATCATAACACAGGACTTCAGATTTAGGGAGAGAATGCAAACAACTACTATCATACTCCATCCAGTAAGGACAAGTGTCCCTTCGTCACCAAAGCAATGAGAATTTGCACACAGAAAACACAGTTCTCCAGTTGTGACAAATACAAGACCGTGAGCCATGAATTACGAGAACAAGCAACTGTTTAAATGCCATGGGCAAAATTTTTTATCATCTTGAAAACATCACTGATGCACTAAGTAAGAAAAAAATTGTTTTACTAGCAAATCTAACTGACACAGGGGATTTTCCATGTGAGAAGGTAATTCCAAAAACTGCAGTAAAATGAGTTAAGATGATCTGTGCAGTGACGGAGCTGATATTAGACTGACCAGCATCACGATTTCCGGTTTTACACTTGCTCTCTGCTCGTCACCTCTGACACAAGAACTCATCAAATGATTGTTTTTTCTTTAGGGAAAAAAAGATAAATAAAATCTAACTACAAGATGTGGTATGTAAAGCGGTAATGAAGTTTTCTAACCTTATAATGCAGCCAGTGTAATGTAGCACTTATTCGGGCACTAGAATTTTTAATTTATTTCTTTTATACCCTATTTCTATCCTAAAGGAGACACTTAAAGTTTTCTACTTTATTCAATGTATCTTGTGAGGGTTGTGATATACACTGGTATGGCAGTTTTCAGAGATTCAAAATCGCCTCTGTGGTTGTGGTCAGGAAAGACAAGGCTCCCTCACAGCTGCGACGGAGAAGGAATCCCCGGAGTCAGCCTCCGGGCAGCTTCTGAACCGCATTTGCTTGCACTTGGCACAGGACACCATCAGGAAGTGTAACTCTGACAAGGAGATTTCCCCGGGGACATGGGAGGTGCTCTAACATTCTGAAGCCACTTGTTTCCCAGTTAGGTAAGGCTTGGAAAAATAGTTTATTAGAAGTGACTCCCTTTGTATGTGTCTTTTGTCCTGAGAGGTCACTAATTAGCATAGAATATAAAATACCCCATAATATAAGAATTTAGGCACCACATGTTTCCATCTACCTATTTGTTTATCATATTTATAGTTAGGTTACATTTTCTATGACGTTCACTTCCGGGCACCAGAAAAGAAAGGTTACAAAATATTTATTATAAATAGGGGGGACTGGGTCTAAGGGTTAAAAACCACTACTGCTAACAATAAAAACCATATAATAATTTTAATCTCAGTTGCATCAGACCTTCCAGAATTACTCCCTCAATTTCACTGTTAAAACAGTAATGGAATCTCTGTTCTTCCAAGACTCGGGCCTGATCGCCACCCATCCAGACATCTGTCTGTGGGTCCCTACTTGTCCTCGAGGCCCCCGAACACACTTTATGGGGTGAACTTTCTTCAGTGTCCCTACTGTAGGGGAAACCTGGAAGCCCCAGTCACTATCCAGGATTCACACCTACCTGCAAAAATCAAAGTCATGTGACTGAAATGGGACAACCCAGGTGGTGTGATAGGGCTGAAAGCTCACCAAAAAACAGGTTTGGGGGCCTAACCCAAGCCCTCCGGCTCCTAACATGAAGAAGGACAGGGAGGCCCAATTAGCCACGAGACTGGGGGGCTTCATTACTCCATGAATAAAAGATTTGTGCCAGTGCCACCTATAGACAGGGAACCCCAGAACCCAAACTTGGAAGCACCCCTTCCCCTCCCCTCTGAACAAATATTCTCTCAAGACATGTAGTGAGAGATGGGAGCCCCGATGAGCTCTGGAATAAGATGCAATCTGAAAGACTGCTGGTAACAAATGGTGTGGAGCTCGGGCAGCCCCCATGGCCACCAGCCCTTCTGGTACCACTGATGCCCACATTTCCATATACAACAGTTTCTTCAGGACCCTTACACACACATAACTATCCACAAAAATGATTTCTTAGACATATTTTAAGAGAAATAACATTATGAGAATGCCAAATTTATGACAAGTCAGAGTCAAGACCCCAGAGTATTTACTGAATGAGATCTCACATGTGCTCCGCAGTGAGCTTTAAACCCTTAGGACACAGTCATGGAACAGTAGGCATTTTCTTTCTTTCCTCCAAGTTGGCTTTACTGGAGAACTCCTTAGACACAGGAAGACTCTGGATCCCACCTCTACTACTTACACAAAGGGCTCATCTCACCATTTGGAGTGGGATCAGCAATGGTGCAACCGGCTCCAATGTGCGCACTCCCGTGCCCAGCTCCCTGAGAAGCAGAGCTCCCCCCACAGGAGCAGAGAACCCCAGGAGCAGAGCTCCCCCCACGGGCACTGCAGTGCCTGCAAGAATCAGGTGTCTGATGAGTGAGCCTGGGGCGGGCAAGACAGGAAGCAAGCACCGCTTCCTCACGCTCTGCAGGTGACTTCTGTGTCATCTTGAATAAATACAGTCAGCATTAAAGATGTTTGACAAGAGGGTAAAAGGTAAGGCCTCCCCAAATCTCCTCGCATTCCTTTAGTGGGAGTCCTGTTAGAACACATGGTGACAAGAGACGCTGGCTTTACATGTGCACGTTGCCCTCAGGGCTGCAGGGGAGGCCACGGTGCTGCCTCTGCCCCACCTCCTGCCCTCGTCCCCCAGACCTCACAGGGGCCGCTGAATCATTTCTCTGTCTTTCTCCCCTTGGTATTGCTGCTCTTCCAGCTTTTAAGAGCTCATAAGAACCTCACCAGAAAATCTTTAACAATGAAAGCAAATCAAATGAAATCAACCACAGAAACACACTGCCTTTATCATTACTTTACATTTTAGGAAGAAATTCTTGAAGACGACTCCCTGACCTGAAGGGATGGATGGAGGAGAAAAGAAAAGAAGACAAGCATTTTTGGCCCACAAAAAATGAAAGGTAACCAGATGGTGGCTAGTTTTCATTGCATCTCTCTGCCCGCCAATTTCACATGCCCCTCCCAACTCAACTCATCAGAAATCGACTGAAGGAGACGGCTTTGCAAATTTATTGGAAGCCAAAGAAATCGCTACAGAAACAGTCTCCCAAACCCAGCGAGAACACTGAAAACTGACCGGTGCCAGGATCTGAATACTAAAACACACAGATTCAAACTCCAACACACTCCCTGGTGGGTGTACTTAATGTGCGGGTGTCGCCGTGAAATTTGTCAGCATCCAACATATAAAAATGAATGGGGCACCAGTTTTCAACATCACAGTCCCTCTGAAACAACGGGTAGTCAATTAGCGTTTGTCGGCAGCAAAAGTCGATTTTCTCCTCTGCACGTGGAGGTCAACACACAGAAGAGACTGATGATCCCCGCTGAGAGTGTAGCTAAGTGTGTCTAAGCAAACTGGCTCCATCAGCCTCCTGATGAGCAGGGGAGTGTGTGAGCCGCGGGGCTCTGCAGACTAATGGCCAGACAAGGGGGGCACTTTCTTACTTTGGGGAGAAAAACACGGAAGCAGCACTTGCTGTAAATAAATTCTAATTAAAATTTCAGGTGCAGTTCCTGCAGCGTAACCCACGCCAATAGATGAGGCTCCCTCCGTGCTGTCCAGCCATGTGAGCCAGGCTCATTATTGTACCTGTGTGTTTGGTTTAGCAAGTGAATCATGTCTGTTTTCGGGAAATTACATGAGGGTGGAAAACCTTCCAAACATGTTCATTTATTTGCTGTGGAATTTGTTTAATCCTCTTAAGAACATTTACAATGACAACCTTCTTAAATAAGCATCTTTGCCCGAGAGACATTTCCAGGCACATGCGCCGAAACCTAGGACAACCCAGAAGCAAAATCCAATCCATTTCAGCTGCACAGCACCGCAGAATGCGTCCAGTTTGCGAGTCAAGGATTTTTTTCTCCACACCCTTTTACTCTTCTGCCCAAATTAATCAGCCTCTGCTTCTCTTGTATAGTGAGTATTGTATGACTCATCTTCTCTGCCTGTAAAATGGAAATGGGAGATACTTCTACCCAATAAAATGTCATAGAACTAACCACCAAAATTATATATATTAAAAAAAAAAGCCAGGGTTTTATGCTGTCCAGGGATATGAATTATTTATTTAATGTGTCAATTGTTACAAGAATAAACTTTTCTAAATGTAAAACCTCCTCAGAAATCTTCAAGTACTTTTCAAGAAAAATATCACAGAAAATTTCTGAAAAGTATTTAAAGGAAAATCATTTTTAACTGAATCATATTCTAGGCACACTGAATAAATTCTCTTTAGAGAACTCCTACTTTTTTTTAAATAAATGACCTATAAAAATACACCCAGCATTAATCAGTAAATCTTCATTCCTTATTTTTAAAATTCTTAAGGCATGCTATTTTTCTTAAATCAAATGAGGAGGTATTCTCAAGCCAATGGACAATGGAATTACCTAAGAAGACATTATAAAGCAGCAAGAGCAACTAGCACTTTGCCAAGCATTCTGCCTGAGAGTCACTCGTACCATCTTATTTTGACCTGACCACTTGGAGGTGAGCTCCATCAGCCCATTTAACACATGAAGAAACTGAGGCTCTGGGTGGTCATGTTTCCAGTACTTGATGGAGCCAGGATCCAAACCCGGATCTTTGTCTACAGAGCCTGTGCCTTTACCAGATCACACTTAACATTTGTCACTCTTCAAATGCACTCAGTCCCCGAGGTAACACACCTTCCTTGCGTTTCTGAGAATTTTAGGAAGTACTGAATTACAAGGACTAAGCAGTCATTTGTGTGGACTAATTTTTTATTTTCTGATTTTCCTGAATCAGCTCAGGCTGAATTCATACTACTTACGAAGAGAAGTCCTGAGGCAGAAGAGAGAAGGGAAGATAAGCCAGACATAAACAATTTCAAGAGATCCAATTCATCAAGGAAGCAAAGTATTAAATAAACCACTTCAGCTACACGCTTGTCAATAAACCTTGGTGTCTCTGTCTCAGCCTGAAGGAGGGTAAGCCTTCCAGCCCATCTGCCTTCCAGCCACTTACCCTGGATGATCTTGGTTCCCTCACCTGTGACACGTGTGTTCTCCTGGGAATCTTTGTAGAGATTAAATGATAAAACTATATGCAAAGGGGATACTTATTTGTTAGACAGTAGGCACTAAACAAATAATAAAATTATTTTATTTCATGAAAATGGGAGGTAGGTCTCCCAATTAAACATTCCTGATAGAATCCCAACAAGGACTTTAATTTATCTGCCAGAAATTGTAAAATAACATTTCTTTTTTAAAGGCCGTATCCATTCTCCCTACTTTTTACCAATCCTGGCTTTTATCCTGAAAATCTATTCCCAGAACTTGGCATCCATCTCCCATATTTAAATCCTTAAAGATTGAAATTATGATGAAGCTTGGGCACATAAAGATTCACACCATAATTCACAGAATAAACAAAGACCACAGGAACAGGGCCACCTCCAGACCCCATGTGCTCAGGACAGGCTCCAAACTTCATAAAATCAGATGCATGCTGTTTGAACAGAAAGAAAATTGAATGTGATCAAGGAGGCTGACATAGAGCACTGGCCGGCTCAAGAGACGACTCCTTCACCCCTCATCTGACTTAAGTCATCTAACAGTTATCAGTTGAGCTCTAACTAAAAGTAAAACAGGGGTAGGGTTGGAAAGTAACATTTTTTCCTACAATATATACATATTGTCAACTAAAAATTGGCACTTGTCATCTGCCTCTGATTTGATTAAGTCATGAGCTGCTGCAGCTGCTGACCTTGAACACCCTCTGAAAGTAGTTCAGGGTGGAGATCAGGAATGGGGTGCTCTGTGCTATGGGAAAATGGGCACAAAATCCTTCAGATAGTTAGACATTTTCAGGAAATTTTATGAGCCCAAATTCTTGCATCTCCTCCTATCTAGAAAAGCACTAAAATCATTAACAGAGATACCTGTTCCTCGACTAACAGCAGCCTCTGACTTAACGTATACTTGACTGCACGTCCCCCTTCAATGAAATCTCATATAATGCTGAGCTCCCCCTCATCTTCAGAGCAGTTCCTCCGAGCTCTCTGAGATGCTGACACCTGGGCTCTGGTCCTAATTTTGCCCCAGATAAAACTTAACCCACAACTCTCATATTGTGTGGTTTATCGGCAGTACCACAAAAATTAAGCTTACATACTTGAACTCATAGTAAACACTCAGTATCAAACATTTCTTGACTTAAATTACTTTTTAAAAGTAAATAATTATTCCATTTCTTAAATATAGCATCTTTAAATATAAAGTAACAGATATTTGTGAATCTTAGGAAAATATCTTCTGGAAAATTTTTAGCTAATTAATAAAAAAGCTATTGTGTGGAGTTATAGAAATTCAGAAGAGGAAAAGAATAGTGTTGTAACTCAAGTTCTTGTTTTAATTGCAGAGATCCTGAGGCCTCAAAAGACACATAAATTTGCCTGATTTTATACACTGTCCTTTAACAGAAAGCCTAGAACTAAGATCCTGGTCTTTGAGAAACCAAGACTTGCTCTGCTGGTGCAGGGCTGAACCTGATGAAAATGGGTGGTGAGAAAGAACCAGAATGTGGGGGGCTGGGCGAGGCAGCAGAGGAAAGGAGGGTCTCATCTTGTCGTGGGTGAGAAATAGGCTCCCACAGTGCTGGTGTGATGGGCATCCCTCAAGTGCCTGAAAACTACTATTTAGCACACCTGCCACCGAAACTCACACAAGCTGTTTAACTAGAAGGCTGACCAGGAGGCTTTCTCAGTGACACAAGAAGCTATTTTCACGTTAACTCTACAACTACAGGAAGAGAAAGAATAAAAAGCTGATATTAATTAATAATTTACACCAAGAGCCAAGGAATTTCCAGGAGAAATATAAACACTTGTTGGAAGTTTCATTATGTGAACTTACTGCCAATTCAGTTGTCTTAAAAATTGTTCTATAAAATATATTGTCCTTTGCTGTTTCAAATCACATTTGAAAGAAATAATGTTTCTTAACGGTGTTTCTGGAATTTTCTCCTATTTCCTAACACCAAATCTCAGAGCTTTAAAGAAATGGAGGGTTGGAATTTTGTCCACTCTTCTCTAGGCAATTTGTTGTTCCTTCAAAGAACAAGGGGGGAATCACACAGAAAAGCATTTGAGCATCAGGCTGCTTACATTTCCTCTGGAAGTCTTGGAAAATAATGTGGAAGTGAACAGCAGGACAGAAACCTGGCGGGAGGGTCACTGGCTAGAAGGTGAGAACAAATGTGTTCTCCAACGTGCTCTGGTAGCCACTAGTTTAAATGAACCGAGTAATTGTTCAAGCATACACGCACCTCTATGTGAAAATCTCAACCATTACCAACCGCTCAGTGCAGCCCGAAGCAATGGGTGGAATGTAGAGGCCCCCGGTGGCTCATCATGGTGTCTTACACCATGTGCAGGATGATCGGTTCCTCCCCGCCCACTCCCTCCCCTCCCCTTGAGGGAGAAGGCTGGTCCTGAGTTGAGCTTACCTCATAGCAAGCTGTCTCTCAGCCCTCTGTCTAAAGCAAGATAAAAGCAGGAAAGCTACCTGGGACTTTACAGAACCACCCCAAAAGGGAACTGAAGCACCTTTCTTCCCTCCTCTCTGCTGCCTGGAATGTGGACCTGATGGTTGACCCTCAGGCAGCCACTTTGGGCCATCAGGTTGATGGGCTGAAGATAACAGTCATCTTGTTCTCTGACCCAGGGGCCATCATGCAAACCAGCCCTGGGCTACCGATTGCTTGACTTCTTTATGTAAGAGGGAAATACAATTTTAGCATGTTTAAGCCACTGCTGTTATCTGGGGAACTAGGTGTTGTACATTGCCATGGTAAGACCTAATAATAAAGTTAAATATTCACCAAAAACTATTTACCAAATAGTTAATAAATGATAAAGAGATCTTGATTTTTGTTTTAATGCTATGAAATGTAAATCAAGTTTCAGCATATACCAGTAAAACAAGACACTGTGGAGATAAAGCAAAACAGAGTTTGTAGAACAGAGACCCAAAGCATCCTCCTCTCCAAGGCACAGAAGGACAGCCGTGACTCTACGTGCCAAGGCTGGAGTCACATGGGCTCCCTGTTTTCCTTTTCTTGGGTTATGTTTTGTTTCCAGCCTTGGGAAAAATGGATAAGACTGCTGGTCAAATCATTTCAGGAGCAGCTTCCATCGTGTAGAACCCCTGTCTCTTCCTTTCCTCTGCCTCCTGGAATGTTCTGACACAATTAATCAGTCCAGCCTTCTAAATTGAGCAAATGGGGCTCAATCAATCTGCTTTTAGACAGAGTTAAAAATAGACATTAAAAAGCATAACTAGGAAATCTTATCTTCCAGAGGTCATTGCACAGATGAAATAGGAGAATATCTGTGAAGCACTCTGTAAACACTAAGTACAATACAAACAATATTAGTACTGATTCTATGTTAGATTCATCAATAAAGGAATACAGAACCCTTTCTTACCAGAAGGAAAAGGTGCTTTGTAATTTTCTGTCACTTTAATTCTTCAAAAGTTTCTATAAAATTGATGTCTTTAAAAAAATCAATGCACATTAGGGACTAATTTTAAATCCTTCACCTCCCCCGGTTTAACACATATCAAGAATGTTACCATTTCTAGATATTTTATTTAGGAAAGCCTTTGGTATACATGAGGCACAGAGGATGGCAAATTGTCAGTATCACTCAGGATAGGAAAACCATGTTGGATACCCGAACTTGAGGACATGAAGAAGATGCCTGACATGTCCCACTGACCTTTCAAGCTATTATTTTTCAAACACTTGTTATTCTTGGTCCAGAACAGACACGCATTTGTTGATATGAGACTCTTTAAGTGAAAATGTCAACCCATCATTACCACTTTAGAGACTGAAATCTTACCCTCCTCATCCATGTGGACATAGCATCCTTACTGATTCCTAACATGAAAAATGACCGTCAATGACATCTCAGGATGCTCCAATGCAAAGGTTCTCTGCTGCAGTGAGGAGGAAAGAGCCGTGTGCTTCAAGATGTACTTACTGTCTGTAGCTCACTTGGAAAGACACGGCAACTTGTCTAAGCTAAAGCTTAAAAGTGGAGAATAGAGACAACATCCATGGCAAAGGGCATTCGGAGGCTAATTCCTCGGCCCCATTTCATCGCTTCTCAAGAGCCATGGGCAATACCTTGAGAAAGGCAGCAACGTGGTACCCAAGTCATCAGAAAGCTGCACCTCCTACTAGTTGACAGTAAAGCAAGTGTCATCTGGCTCAACAGATCTCCCTGTGTCTCTACAGTGTATGGCTACATTTTCTTTATTTTCTCGGTTGGGGGACACTCCATTTTTGAAAATCCCCCTCCCTGCAGTAGAAGTTCTTAGTTTCCCAATCAGAATGCAGGCATGAAGGGGGGATAAAAGAGCTGATAAAACATAGATCACTATTTATTCCTTGATATATTTTTGGCACATGGACTAAAAATTTTGGGTCAGTTGGACATCAAGATCATATCTAATTTACACAATTGTCAACTGTCATTTTACTACCAGCTCCTGAAACAGTCACGTGGTCACTAGGGTTTTTTTCCTTCTCCTGTCCCTGGATTTGATGATTTCTAACCAGACACAATAGATTTTTGAAAAGAAATCTGTTTTGCCTTTTGTTTTTAAACTAAATTTGTGTACTTGACCCTGACTTTACTCTAACATTCACAAAAAGCTATCCAAGGACACCCAATTTTGACATCATCTCTAGATGTCTCGAATACACTACTGAGCTGATTCTTCCAGAACATTAAAATATATATGCACATTATGCTGTGGTCCTCTTCAATTTGTGGTGTTTTCAGTAATCATTACCTCTTTGGATACTTTATTACACATTTAGCATTTCTTTATCCAATTCAGTTACATTAGTATATAAGATTTCAAAAGATCTGGTTTCTCAAAATGATGATATTTAACATCTATTGCCTTTTCTTAATCAAATAATTCTATAAGGCTGTCAAGCACAGCAGTGGAAGTTGTGTGTGGTGATTTCTGCTTCAGAGTCTCCGGTCCTGCCCCATGATCTTGCAGGTGTTTACACATCCTTGTGAATGTCAACACATCAGTCTATTAGCAGCTGAAATTAAACTACCTGGATGCTAATTTTTCTTTTAAAAACAATAAACTCAATTTCCCCTACTAATTCTTTATTGTTTCTCATACTGAGGCTCACCACTTTTCCTAATATATATGTTTGGTGAGGAGGGGGGCACAGCCCTGAAAGCCTGCAGACAGCACCCACTCTATAAGATTAACCAGAGGTGGCCGTGGATGTTGTGTGACTTCAGCCACTGAGCACGAGCACCTGCTGTCCCTCCAACTGTTCTGCCTCCATTGCTGACAGTTCTGAAGGTCACTGCCTCTTGTAAAATTCTACAACATTACAGTTCATATATTTTTAAAAGATATAAAATTGTGAAAGTCGCCTGTTGATTGTGTAAAATGGGGGGTACTTGCCTTTGCTCATTTCAGGTTAAACTAAGTCCAGAAGGGGACACACACACACACACACACACACACACTCAGTTCTGAGTGCCCCCAAAGAAAAGTTTGAAAGTCCTCGGGACAGTGGTGGCACTCAAACCTTTGGAATTTTGAGCTCTGTGAAAGTATCACTTATTCAGAAATTAAGCATTATAGTTCTAGACCAAGAGAATCAGAGTCCCCCACAAGTTACTTACCAGAATTTTTTTAAAGAAACTATCTTCCCTAAAATCCAATGATAAATCAAATATCCATGGAAAGAATATAGATCAGTAATATCAAGCAACAATTTCTACACTAATGCTGATTAGCCATCAGCCCAAACCAAAGGACATAGAAATAAGACACCTGGAGATAAAGAGATGGAAGAGAGGTATTAAAAAGCAAGAATATAAAAGAAGTAATGGCCCTATGGAAACCTGCTCATTTTTTTGAAATAATTACTTGGTTAAAGGAACTCACTCTTGAGGATTGGTAATGCACCAAGAGGAAATCTAGCAGGGAAAAGAAGTAGAAGCAGGTCTCAGTTTTCTCCGAGGCTGATCCTAAATGAAAAAAAATTTCCTTGGCTTCCACAATACACAACCTGCATTGATGTCAAAGCAGAAGAGTGAGAAGGAGAGAAAACCGAATGTGTGTGGAAGCCATCCTTCACCAACACTGCTGGAAACACAGAATTGTGGTGTAGGGGCACTGCCCGACCAATATATATAACAGCAGGAATAAGCTCTAACTAGGTTTCTGAGCGAAAAATGCTTTTAGCTTTAAATCTACTCAAGTAAACATGCAGAGAAATCATGGTAAGTGCTTGAGATTTAGCCTTGCTGTTTAGGTGAGATAAAGGAATTTTTCTACACTTGTTCCATTTTGGAAACATATGTGAGTGGAAGCCAACTTTCACCTAGGTTTTTGAGAACCCAGTTTCTGGCCTCGGGGAATTATGGTACTTACTTATATAAGGGGAGGCACAAGCTCCAGTTGGCTTTTCCATTCCAAAGAGCTTTTACTTGAAACCGGCTTTCAGAATCATGCTGAGATATCAGAGTTAGTGTTTCTATATGTCACTCCACCTTTTATGCTGTATGAAAGAACTCCACACCACATGCTCAATTTTTAGATAATGTATGAGTTTGGAAGCTGTCCTTCAACTAGCTAATTGGGAACCCACAGTTTCTGGGATAGGGAAACTACGCTACATACATATCTATGGGCATGCACTAGTACCAAAACGGCTTTTCACTGCAAACCACGTTTACTTGCAACCGGCTCTGAAAAACACACTGAGAAATCAGAGTGTTTCTGTATGTCACTTAACCGTCAATGCTGGACGAAAGAACGCCTCTCCACATGATAACTTCTGACATTTGAATGTGTGTTGGAGGTGTCCTTCACCTTACTTGTTGGAAACCCAGAGTTTCTGGTCTAGGGGAACTACGCTACTTACATATCTAAACGTAGGCAGTCGCTCCAACGTGGTTTTCCTAAGCAAACCACTTTTATTTTGAAACCAGCGTTAGTAAACACGCTGAGAAATCAGAGAATGTGTTTCTACATGTCATTCTGCCTTTTATGCTGGATGAAAGAACGTCACTCCACATGCTCTATTTTCAGATCTGTATAAGTGTGGAAGCCGTCCTTCACCAAGCTTGTTGGGAACCCAGAATTTCTGCACTAGGGAAACTACACTGCTTTCATATATATGGCAACGTACTAGCACCAACTCGGTTTTCCTATGCAAACCGCTTTTACTTGAAACCGGCTTTGCGAAACATTCTGAGAAATCAGAGTAAATGTTTCTGTATGTCACTTAACCTTCAATGCTGGATGAAAGAACGCATCTCCACATGCTCACGTCTGACAGCTGAATGTGTGTTGGAACTGTCCTTCACCTAACTTGCAGTAAACCCATTGTTTCTGGTCTAGGGGAACTACGCTACTAACATGTCTAAGGGGAGGCACTCGCTTCAACGTGGATTTCCACAGCTAACTACTTTTACTTTGAAATCGGCGTTAGTAAACATGCTGAGAAATCAGAGAATGTGTTTCTACATGTCACTCTGCCTTTTATGCTGGGTGAAATAAGGCCTCTACACATGCTCTATTTTCAAATCTGTATATGTATGGAAGCCGTCCTTCACCTAGCTCATTGGGAACCAACAGTTTCTGGACTAGGGAAACAACGCTGCTTTCATATATATGCGAATGAACTAGCACCAACTCTCATTTCCACTGCAAGACGTTTTTACTTGAAACGGATTTCAGAAACATGCTAAATCAGAGTGAGTGTTTCAGTATGTCACTTAACCTTCAATGGTGGAAGAAGGAACGCCTCCCAACATGCTCACTTCTGACATCTAAATGTGAGTTGGAGCCATTCTTCACATAACTTCTTCGAAAACAAGGGTTTCTGGTCTAGGGGAACTATGCTGCTTACATATCTAAGCAGAGGCTCTCACTCCAAAGCGGTTTTCCACAGCAAACTGCTCTTCCTTAGAAACTGGCATTAGGAAACATGCTGAGAATTCAGAGTAAGTATTTCTGTATGTCACTTAACCTTCAATGCTGGATGAAAGAACGCCTTTCCACAAGATCACTTCTGACATTTGAATTTGTGTTGGAGACGTCCTTCTCCTAACATGTTGGAAAACCAGAGCTTCTGGAAAACGGGAACTACCCAATTTACATATCAAAGCAGAGGAACTCGATTCAAAGCAGTTTACCAAAGCAAAGTGATTTTTATTTCAAACCAGCGTTTCACAGTAAACATAAAAGGCAGAGTGAAATGTACAAACACGTTCTCTGATTTCTCAGTATGTTTCTTAAACCCGGTTTCAAATAAAAGTGGTTTACAGTAAAAAAACCGTGTTGGTGCCAGTACGTCCCCATATATATGAAAGCAGCGAAGTTTACCTTGGACTGAAAATCTGGGTTTCCAACAAGCTAGGTGAAAGGCGGCTTCCACACTCCTACATTCCTGAAAATTGAGCATGTGGAGAGGCGTTCCTTCATCCAGCATAAAAGGCAGAGGGACTTCTAGACACACATTCTCTGATTTCTGAGCATGTTTCTTGCGCCGGTTTCAATGTAAAAGCGGTTTGATCTGGAAAACGAAGTTGGAGTGAGAGCCCCCCTTACATATGTAAGTAGCGTAGTTCCCCTATACAAGAAACTCTGGGGTTCCAACAAGTTAGGTGAAGGACAGCTCCAAGAGAAATTCAGATGTCAAAAGTGAGCTTGTGGAGAGGCTTCTTTCATCCAGCCTTGAAGGTTAAGTTACATACAGAAACAAGTACTCTGATTTCTCAGCATGTTTCTCAAATCCTGTTTCAAGTAAAAGCCGATTGCAGTGAAAAATCACGTTCGTGCTAGTACATCCCCATATATTGGAAAGCAGCAAAGTTTACCTTGGACTGAAACACTGGGTTTCCAAAAAGCTAGGTGAAGAACGGCTTTCACACTCGTACAGATCTGATAATTGAGCATGTTGAGAGGCGTTCCTTCATGCAGCATAAAAGGCAGAGGTCTTCTAGACACAAATTCTCTGATTTCTAAGCATGTTTTCTAACGCCTTTTTCAATGTAAAACCAGTTTGCTGTGGAAAACCGCTTTGGAGCGAGTGTCTCCCCTTAGATATGTAAGTAGCGTAGTTCCCCTATACCAGAAACTCTGGATTTCCAACAAGTTAGCTGAAGGACGGCTCCAACACAAACTCAGATGTCAGAAGTGAGCTTGTGGAGAGGCGTTCTTTCATCCAGCATTGAAGGTTAAGTGACATACAGAAATAATTACTCTGATTTCTCAGCATGTTTCTCAAAGCCGTTTTCAAATAAAAGTGGTTTACAGTAAAAAACCGTGTTGGTGCCAGTACGTCCCCATATATATGAAAGCAGCGTAGTTTACCTTGGACTGAAACACTGGGTTTCCAACAAGCTAGGTGAAGTACGGCTTCCATACTCATATATTTCTGAAAATTGAGAATGTTGAGAGGCGTTCCTTCATGCAGCATAAAAGGCAGAGGTACTCTACACACACAATCTGTGATGTCTCACCATGTTTCCTAACACCGTTTTCAATGTAAAAGCGTTTTGCTGTGGAAAACCGCTTTAGAGCGAGTGCCTCCCCTTCCATATGTAAGAAGCGTAGTTCCCCTATACAAGAAACTTTGGGTTTCCAACTAGTTAGGGGAAGGACGGCTCCAACACAAATACAGATATCAGAAGTGAGCTTGTGAAGAGGCGTTCTTTTATCCAGCATTAAAGGTTACGTGACATACATAAACATTTACTCTGATTTCTCAGCATGCTTCTCAAGGCCGGTTTCAACTAAAAGCCATTTGCAGTGTAAAACCGAGTTCGTGCTTGTTCGTCCCTATATATATGAAAGCAGCTTAGTTTACCTTAACTGAAACTCAGGGTTTCCAACAACCTAGATGAAGTACGGATTCCAAAATCATAGAGCTCTGAAAATTGAGCATGTGGAGAGAAGTTCTTTCATAGAGCATAGAATGCAGAGGTATTCTTCACACACACTGTGATTTCTCAGCAGGATTCCTACCGCCATTTTCAATGTAAAACTGGTTTACAGTGGAAAACCACGTTGGAGCGAGTGTCTCCCCTTAGATATGTAAGCAGCTTAACCCCTCTATACCAGAAACTCTGCGTTTCCAACAAGTTAGTTGAAGAACGGCTCCAAAACACATTCAGATATCCAAAGTGAGCTTGTGGAGTGGCGTACCTTCATCCAGCATTGAAGGTTAAGGGACATACAGAAACAATTACTCTGATTTCTCAGCATGTTTCTCATAGCCGATTTCAAGTAAAGGCGATTTGCAGTTTAAAATTGAGTTCGTACTATTACATCCCGATATATATGGAAGCAGCGTAGTTTACCTTGGACTGAAACTCTGGGTTTCCAACAAGCTAGGTGAATTACAGCTTCCTAACTCATAGAGTTATGAAAATTGAGCAGGTTGAGAGGAGTTCCTTCATGCAGAATAAAATGCAGAGGTATTACAGACACACATTCTCTAAAATTTCAGCATGTTTCCTAACGCCATTTTCAATGTAAAAGCGATTTAGTGTGGAAAACCATGTTGGAGTGAGTGCCTGCCCTTAGATACGTAAGTAGCTTAGATCCCCTATAACAGAACCTCTGAATTTCAAACAAGTTAGGTGAAGGTCGTCTCCAAAACAAATTCAGATGTCAGAAGTAAGCCTGTGGAGAGGAGTTTTTTCATCCAGCATTGAAGGTTAAGTGATATACAGAATCAGATTCTCTGAGTTGTCAGTATGGTTCTCAAAGCCGGTTTCAAATAAAAGCGGTTTGCAGCATAAAACCGAGTCCCTGCTGGAAAGTTCCTATATATATGAAAGAAACGTAATTTCCATTGGACTGAAATTCTGGGTTTTCAACAAGGTACTTGAAGGATGGCTTCAACACTCATTCAGTTCTGAATATTGAGAATGTGGAGAGACATTCATTTGTCTACCATAAAAGGAATGGTTTGCAGTAGAAACACCTACACTAGATCCTTACTATGTTTCCTAATGCCGGTTTGAGGTTCATGCAGTTTTCATTGTAAATATGAGTTGTAACTAGTATCTACACATTTATACAAATGAAGTGAATTTACCCACTCATAAGAAAATGAGTGTTCCCAACAAGAAATTTGATTGAAGAATTTCACACACACTTAACACTCAGAAGTGTGCAAGTGGAAGGATTACGTTCATCTATAAAAACGAAAATGGTTGAAATAGAATCACTAACCCTGGACTCACAGTATGATTCAGAGTGCCACTTTGAAGTTCACACAGTTTTCACTGTAAAACAGAGTTGGAGCTAACACTTCCCCATATATATGGATGGAGTGTAGTTTGCAACTGAAAAGAAACTTTGTGTTCCCAACAAGTTAGGTGAAGGACAGCTTTCACACACAATTATTTCTCAGAACTGAGCATGTGGAGAGATGTTCGTTCATCTGGCAAAAATGGAATGGATAGCAGGAGAAACGTTTACTCTGGTTTCTCAGGCTGTTTCCTAGTGCCGTTATGAAGTTCCTGAGGTTTTAACTGTAAAACAGATTTGGAGCTAGTACCTCTCCATATATATGGATGGAGTGTAGTTTGCAACTGAAAAGAAACATTGTGTTCCAAACAAGTTATGTGAAGGACGGCTTTCACACACACTTATCTCTCAGAATTGAGAATGTGGAGAGACATTCGTTCATTTAGCACAAAAGGAAAGGGTTGCCAGAGAAACTTTTACTCTGGTATCTCAGTCTATTTCCTAGTGCCGGTTTGAAGTTCCTGCACTTTTCAATGTTAAACCGAGTTGGAGCTTGTACCGCCCAATATATATGGATGAAGTGTAGTTTGCAAGTGAAAAGAATCTTTGTGTTCCCAACAAGCTAGGTGAAGGAGGGCTTTCACACACACTTATCTATCAGAACTGAGCATGTGTAGAGACGTTCGTTCATCTAGCACAATGGGAAAGGTTTGAAAGAGAAACTTTTACTCTAGTTTCTCAGTATGTTTGCTAGTGCCGGTTTTAAGTTCCTGCAGTTTTCACTGTAAAACCGAGTTGGAGCTATTACATCCTCATATATATGGATCGAGTGCAGTTTTCAAATGAAAAGAAACTTTCTGTTCCCAACAAGCTAGAGGAAGGACGGCTTTCACACACAGTTATCTCTCAGAACTGAGCAAGATGGGAGACTTTAGGTCATCCAGCACAAATGGAACGGGTTGCAGGAGAAATTTTACTCTGGTTTCTCAGTCTGTTTCCTAGTGCCTGTTGGATGATCCTGCAGTTTTCACTGTAAAACCGAGTTGGAGCTAGTACCTCCCCATATATATATACATGGAGTGTAGTTTGCAACTGAATAGAAACTTTGTGTTCCCTACAAGCTTGCTGAAGGAAGGCTTTCCCATACACATATCTTTCAGAACTGAGCATGCGGAGAGACGTTCGTTCATCTAACACAAGGGGATCTAGTTGCAGGAGAAACTTTTAGTCTGGTTTCTCAGTGTGTTTCCTAGTGCCGGTTTGAAGTTCCTGCAATTTTCACTATAAAAGCGATTTGGAGCTAGTACCTCCCCATATATATGGATGGAGTGTAGTTTCCAACTGAAAAGAAACTTTGTGTTCCCAACAAGCTAGGTGAAGGACAGCTTTCACACACACATATCTCTCAGAACTGAGCATGTGGAGAGACGTTCATTCATCCAGCACAAAGTGTACGGTTTGCAGGAGAAACTTTTACTCTGGTTTCTCAGTCTATTTCCTAGTGCCGATTTGAAGTTCCTGCAACTTTCACTGTTAAACCGAGTTGGAACTTGTACCTTCCCATATATATTAATGGAATGTAGTTTGCAAGAGAAAAGAATCTTTGTGTTCCCAACAAGCTAGCTGAAGGGCGGCTTTCACACAAACTTACCTCTCAGAAATGAGCATGAGGAGAGACGTTTGTTCAACCAGCCCAAAGGGAACTGGTTGCAGGAGAAACTTTTTGTCTGGTTCCTCAGTCTGTTTCCTAGTGCCGGTTTGAGTTTCCTGCAGTTTTCACTGTAAAACCGAGATGGAGTTGTACCACTCCATATATATGGATGGAGTGTAGATTGCAACTGAAAGGAAACATTTTGTTCCCAACAATCTAGGTGAAGAAAGGCTTTTACGCACACATATATCTTAGAATTAAGCATGTGGAGAGACGTTCGTTCATCTAACACAAAAGGAACGGGATGCAGGAGAAATAAATACTCTGGTTTCTCAGTCTGTTACCTAGTGCCAGTTTGAAGTACCTGCAGTTTTCACTGTGTAAAGGATTTGGAGCTAGTAAATCCCCATATATATGGATGAAGTGTAGTTTGCAACTGAAAAGAAACTTTGTGTTCCCAACAAGCTAGGTGAAGGAAGGCATTCACACACACTAATCTCTCAGAACTGAGCATGTGGAGAGACGTTCGTTCATTTAGCACAATGGGAAATGGTTGCAGAAGGAATTTTACTGTGGTATCTCAGTCTGTTTCCTAGTGCCGGTTTGAAGTTCCTGCACTTTTCACTGTTAAAACGAGTTGGAGCTTGTACCACCCCATATATTTGGATGAAGTGTAGTTTGCAAGTGAAAAGACACTTTGTGTTCCCAACAAGCTAGGTGAAGGAGGGCTTTCACACACACATATCTATCAGAACTGAGCATGTGGAGAGACGTTCATTCATCTAGCACAAAGGGAAAAGTTTGCAGGAGAAACTTTAAGTGTGTTTTCTCAGTTTGTTTCTTAGTGCCGATTTGAAGTTCCTGCAGTTTTCCCTGTAAAAACGAGTTGGGCCTAGTACCTCTCCATATATATGGATGGACTGTAATTTGCAAGTGAAAAGAAACTTTGATTTCCCGAAAAGCTAGTTGAAGGACGGCTTTCACAAACACATTATCTCTCAGAACTGAGCATTTGGAGAGGAGTTCGTTCATCTAGCACATAGTGAACGGGTTGCAGGAGAAATTTAACTCTGGTTTATCAGTCTGTTTCCTAGTGCCGGTTTCAAGTTCCTGCAGTTTTCACTGTAAAACAGGTTTGCAGATACTTCCACCCCATTTATATATAGATGGAGTGTAGTTTGCAACTGAATAGAAACTTTGTTTCCCTACAAGCTTGGTGAAGGAAGGCTTTCACACACACAACTCTCAGAACTGAGCATGCGGAGAGACGTTCGTTCATCTAGCACAAAGGGAAAGGGTTGCAGGGGAAACTTTTACTCTGTTTCCTCAGTCCGTTTCCTAGTGCCAGATAGAAGTTCCTGCACTTTTCACTCTTAAAACGAGTTGGAGCTTGTACCGCCCCATATATTTGGATGAAGTGTAGTTTGGAAGTGAAAAGACACTTTGTGTTCCAAACAAGCTAGGTGAAGGAGGGCTTTCACACAGACTTATCTATCAGAACTGAGCATGTGAAGAGACTTTGGTTCATCTAGCACAATGTGAAAGGGTTGAAGGAGAAACTTTTACTCTGGTTTCTCAGTCTGTTTCCTAGTGTCGGTTTGAAGTTCCTGCAGTTTTCACTGTAAAAAAGAGTTGTAGCTATTACATCCTCATATATATGGATTGAGTGCAGTTTTCAAGTGAAAAGAAACTTTCTGTTCCAAAAACAAGCTAGAGGAAGGACGGCTTTCACACACAGTTATCTCTCAGAACTGAGCAAGATGGGAGACTTTAGGTCATCCAGCACAAATGGAACGGGTTGCAGGAGAAATGTTATTCTGGTTTCTCTGTCTGTTTCCTAGTGCCTTTTTGATGTTCCTGCAGTTTTCACTGTAAAACAGAGTTGGCACTAGACCTCCCCATATATATGGATGGAGTGTATTTTCAACTAAAAAGAAACTGTGTTCCCAGCAATGTAGGTGAAGGACGGCTTTCACAAACACATTATATCTCAGAACTGAGCATTTGGAGAGAAGTTCTTTCATCTACCACATAATGAACGGATGCAGGAGAAACTTTTATTCTGGTTTCTCAGTCTGTTTCCTAGTGCCGGTTTCAATTTCCTGCACTTTTCACTGTAAAACCGAGTTGGAGTTAGTACCTCCACATATATATGGATGGAGTGTAGTTTGCAACTGAATAGAAACTTTGTTTTCCCTACAAGCTTTGTGAAGGTAGGCTTTCACACACAATTTTCTCTCAGTACTGAGCATGTGGAGAGACGTTCTTTCATCTAGCAAAAATGGAAATGTTTGCAGGAGAAACTTTTACTCTGGTTTCTCAGTCCGTTTCCTAGTGCCGGTTTGAATTTCCTGTAGTTTTCACTGTAAAACCGAGTTGGAGCTAGTACCTCCCCATATATATGAATAGAATCTAGTTTGAAACTGAAAGAAACTTTGTGTTCATAGCAAGGTATATGGAGGACGGCTTTCACACACACTTATCTCTCAGAACTCAGCATTTGGAGAGAAATTCATTCATCAGCACATAGTGAACGGGTTGCAGGAGAATCTTTTACTCTTGTTTCTCAGTCTGTTTCTTAGTGCCGGTTTGAAGTTACTGCAATATTCACTGTAAAAGCGAATTGGTTGCTAGTACCTCCCCATATATATGGATGGAGTTTAGTTTGCAAATGAGAAGAAACTTTGTGTTTTCTACAGTCCATTTGAAGTACGCCTTTCTCACACACTTATCTCTAAGAACTGATCATGTGGAGAGACGTTCGTTCAACTAGCACAAAGGGAAAGGTTTGCAGGGGAAACTTAATTGTATTTTTTCAGTCTGTTTCTTAGTTCCGGTTTGAAGATCCTGCAGTGTTCACTGTAAAACCGAGTTGGGGCTAGTACCTCCCCATATATATGGATGGACTGTAATTTGAAACTGAAAAGGAACTTTGTGTTCCCAATAAGCTAGGTGAAGGACGGCTTTCACACACACATATCTCTCAGAAATGAGCATGTGGAGATACGTTCGTTCAAGTAGCACAAAGGGAAAGTTTGCAGGAAAAACTTTTAGTCTGGTTTCTCATTCTGCTTTCTAGTGCCGATATGAAGTTCCTGCAATTTTCACTGTAAAAGCGATTTGGAGCTATTACCACCCCATATATATGGATGGAGTGTAGTTTGCAACTGAGAAGACACTTTGTGTTCCAAAATATCTAGGTGAAAAACGGCTTTCACACACACTTATCTGTCAGAAATGAGCATGTGGAGAGACTTTCGTTCATCTAGCACAATGGGAACAGGTTGCAAGAGAAACGTTTAGTCTGATTTCTCAGTCGGCTTCCTTGCCCCGGTTTGAAGTTCCTGCAATTTTCACTGAAATTCAGTGTTGGAGCTAGTACCTACCCACATATATGGATGGAGTGTAGCTTACAACTGAAAAGAAACTTTGTGCTCCCAAAAATCTAGGTGAAGGACGGCTTTCACAAACACATTATCTCTGAGAACTGAGCATTTGGAGAGAAGTTCGTTCATGTAGCACATAGTGAATGGGTTGCAGGTAAATCTATTACTCTGGTTTCTCAGTGTGTTTCCTATTGCCGGTTTGAAGTTCCTGCAGTTTTCACTATAAAACAGAGTTGGAGCTAGTACCTCCCCATATATACGGAAGGATTGTAGTTTGCAACTGAAAAGAATCTTTGTGTTGCCAACTATTTAGGTGAAGGACGGCTTTCACACAAACTTATCTCTCAGAAATGAGCATGTGGAGAGACGTTCGTTCATCTAGCACAAAGGGAATGGGTTGCAGGAGAAACTTTTATTCTGGTTTCTCAACATTTTCCAAGTGCCTGTTTGAAGTTCCTGCAGTTTTCAGTGTAAAACCGAGTTGGAGCTAGTACCTACCCATATATATAGATGGAGTGTAGTTTTCAACTGAAAATAACTTTGACTTCCCAAAAATCTATGTGAAGGATGGCTTTCAAAAAAAAAATTATCTCTCAGAACTTAGCATTTGGAGAGAAGTTCTTTTATCTAGCACATAGTGAACGGGTTTCAGGAAAATCTTTTACAATGGTTTCTCTGTCCATTTCCTAGTGTCGGTTTGAATTTCCTGCAGTTTTCACTGTAAAACCGAGTTGGAGCTAGTACCTCCCCATATATATGGATGGAGTGTAGTTTGCAACTGAAAGAAACTTTGTGTTCATAACAAGCTATATGAAAGACTGCTTTCACACACACTTATCTCTCAGAACTGAGCATGTGGAGAGACGTTCTTTCATCTAGCACAAAGGGAACGAGTTGCAGGATAAACGTTTTGTCTGGTTTCTCAGTCTGTTTCCTTGTGCCGGTTTGAATTTTCTGCAATTTTTACTGAAATTCAGTGTTGGAGCTGGTACCTTCCTACATATATGAATGGAGTGTAGCTTACAACTGAAAAGAAACTTTGCGTTCCCAACAATCTAGGTGAAGTACGGCTTTCACAAACACATTATCTCTGAGAAATTAGCATTTGGAGAGAAGATCGTTCATCTAGCACATAGTGAACGGGTTACAGGGAAAGCTTTTACTCTGGTTTCTCAGTCTGTTTCCAAGTGTCGATTTGAAGTTCCTGCAGTATTCACTATAAAACAGAGTTGGAGCTAATTCCTACCCAGATATATGGAAGGAGTGTAGTTTGCAACTGAAAAGACTCTTTGTGTTGCCAACTATTTAGGTGAAGTTCGGCTTTCAAACAACTTTATCTCTCAGAAATGAGCATGTGGAGAGACGATCATTCAACTAGCACAAAGGGAACGGTTTGCAGGATAAACTTTTATTCTGGTTTCTCAGCCTTTTTCCTAGTGCTGGTTTGAAGTTCCTGCAATTTTCACTGAAAAATTGATTTGGAGCTAGTACCTCCCCATATATATGGATGGAGTGTAGTTTGCACATGAAAAGACACTTTGTGTGCCCAAGAAGCTAGGTGAAGGACGGCTTTCACACGCACTTACCTCTCAGAAGTGAGCTATTGGAGTGACTTTCGTTCATCTAGCACAAAAGGATCGGGATGCAAGAGAAACATTTATTCTGGTTTCTCAGTCTGTTTCCTAGTGCTGTTTTGAAGTTCCTGCAGTTTTCACTGTAAACCCGAGTTGGAGCTTGTACTTCCCCTATATATATGGATAGAGTTTTGTTTGCAACGGAAAAAAATTTGTGTTCATAACAAGCTATATGAAGGACGGCTTTCACACACAATTATCTCTCAGAACTGAGCATTTGGAGAGAAGGTCTTTCATCAAGCACAAAAGGAACGGGTTGCAGGAGAAACTCTTTGTCTGGTTTCTCAGTCTGTATCCTAGTGCTGGTTTGAAGTTCCTGCAATTTTCACTGTAAAAGCGATTTGGAGCTACTACTTCCCCATATATATGGATGGAGTGTAGTTTGCAACTGAAAAGACACTTTTTGCTCCCAAGATCTAGGTGAAGGACGGCTTTCACAAAGACATTATCTTTGAGAACTGAGCATTTGGAGAGAATTTCGTTCATCTAGCACATAGTGAACGGGTTGCAGGAGAATCTTTTACTCTGGTTTCTCATTCTGTTTCCTAGTGCCGGTTTGAAGTTACTGCAGTTTACACTGTAAAATCGATTTGGAGCTAGTACCTCCCCATATATATGGATGGAGTGTAGTTTGCAACTGAAAAGACACTTTGTGTTCCCAACAAGATAGGTGAAGGACGGCTTTCATACACACTTTTAACTCTGAAATGAGCATGTGGAGAGACGTTCTTTCATCTAGCACAAAGGGAACGGTTTGCAGGAGAAAATATTAGTCTGGATTTTCAGTCTTTTTCCTAGAGCCGGTTTGAAGTTCCTGGAGTTTTCAGTGTAAAATCGATTTGGAGCTTGTACCACCCCATATATATGGATGGAGTGTAGTTTGCAACTGAAAAGACACTTTGTGTACACAACAAGCTAGGTGAAGGACGGCTTTCACAGGCACTTACCTCTCAGAACTGAGCTAGTGGAGAGAATTTCTTTCATCTAGCACAAAAGGAATGGGATTCAGGAGAAACTTTTAGTCTGGTTTCTCAGTCTGTTTTCTAGTACCGTTTTGTAGTTCCTGCAGTTTTCAGTGTAAAATAGATTTGGAGCTAGTACTTCCCCTATATATATTAATGGAGTCTAGTTTGCTACTTAAAAGAAACAATGTGTTCCCAAGAAGCTAGGGGAAAGAAGGCTTTCACACACACTTATATCTCAGAACAGAGCATGTGGAGAGACTTTCGTTCATCTAGCAACATGGGAACGGTTTGCAGGAGAAACTTTTAGTCTGGTATATCAGTCTGTTTCCTAGTGCCGGTTTGAAGGTCCTGCAGTTTTCACTGTAAAACCGATTTGGAGCTAGTAGCTCCCCATATATATATAGATTGAATTTAGTTTGCACCTGAATAAAAATTTTTTCTTCCCTAAAAGCTTGTTGAAGGAAGGCTTTCACACACACATATGTCTCAGAACTGAGCATCTGGAGAGACGTTCGTTCATCTAGCACAACGGGAACGGTTTGCTGGATAACCTTTACTGATTTCTCAGTCCGTTTCCAAGTTTCGGTTTGAATTTCCTGCAGTTTTCACTGTAAAAGCGATTTGGAACTAGTACCTCCCCATATATATGGATGGAGTGTAGTATGCAACTGAAATAAACTTTGTGTTCATAACAAGCTATATGAAAGACGGCTTTCACACACACTTATCTCTCAGAACTGAGCATTTGGAGAGACGGTCGTTCGTCAAGCACAAATGGAAAGGGTTGCAGCAGAAACTTTTAGTCTGGTTTCTAAGTCTGTATCCTAGTGCCGGTTTGAAGTTCCTGCAAATATCACTGTAAAAGCGATTTGGGGCTACTACCTCCCCATATATATGGATGGAGTGTAGTTTGCAACTGAAAAGACACTTTGTGTTCCCAAGAATCTAGGTGAAGTACGGCTTTCATAAACACATTATCTCTGAGAACTGAGCATTTGGAGAGACGTTCGTTCATCTAGCAGAAAGGGAACAGGTTGCAGGAGAAACTTAAACTCTGGTTTCTCAGTCTGTTTCCTAGTGCCGGTTTGAAGTTCCTGCAGTTTTCACGGTAAAAAAGATTTGGAGCTAGTACCTCCCCATATATATGTATGGAGTGGAGTTTGCAAGTGAAAAGAATCTTTGTGTTCCGAACAAGCTTTATGAAGGACGGCTTCCACACACACTTATATCTCAGAAGTGATAATGTGGAATGACTTTCGTTAATCTAGCACAAAGGGAACATGTAGCAGGATAAACTTTGACTCTGGTTTCTCAGTCTGTTTCCTAGTGTCGGTTTGAATTTCCTGCAGTTTTTACTGTAAAACCGATTTGGGGCTAGTACCTCCCCATATATATGGATGGAGTGTAGATTGCAACTGGAAGAAACTTTGTGTTCCTAACAAGCTATATGAAGGACGGCTTTCACACACACTTATATGTCAGTACTGAGCATTTTGTGAGACGGTCGTTCATCAAGCACAAATGGAACGGTTTGCAGGAGAAAGTTTTTGTCTGGTTTCTCAGTCTTTATCCTAGTGCAGGTTTGAAATTCCTGCAATTTTCACTGTAAAAGCAATTTGGAGCTACTACCTCCCCATATATATGGATGGAGTGTAGTTTGCAACTGAAAAGACACTTTGTGTTCCCAAGAATCTAGGTGAAGAACGGCTTTAACAGACACATATCTCTCAGAAATGAGCATGTGGAGAGACGTTCGTTCATCTAGCACAAAGGGAACGTGTTGCAGGGGAAACGTTTAGTCAGGTTTTTCAGTCTGTTTCTTTGTGCCGGTTTGAAGTTCCTGCAATTTTCACTGTAATTCAGTGATGGAGCTAGTACCTATCCACATATATGGATGGAGTGTAGTCTGCAACTGAAAAGACAATTTGTGTTCCCAGCAAGCTAGGTGAAGGACCGCTTTCATACACAATTATATCTCTGAAATGAGCATGTGGAGATAAGTTCGTTCATCTAGCACAAAGGGAAAGTTTTGTAGGAGGAAGTTTTTGTCTGGTTTTTCAGTCTGTTTCCTAGCGCCGGTTTGAAGTTCCTGCAGTTTTCACTCTAAAATCGGGTTGAAGCTAGTACCTCCCCATATATATGGATGGAGTGTAGTTTGCAAATGAAAAGACACTTTGTGTGCCCAACAAGCTAGGTGAAGGGCGGCTTTCACACGCACTTACCTCTCAAAACTGAGCTAGTGGAGAGACTTTCGTTCATCTAGCACAAAAGGAACGGGATGCAGGAGAAACTATTGTCTGGTTTATCAGTCTGTTTCCTAGTGTCGTTTTGTAGTTCCTGCAGTTTTCACTGTAAAACAGAGTTGGAGCTAGTACTTCCCCTATATATATGGATGGAGTGTAGTTTGCAACTGAAAAGTAACTTTGTGTTCCCAAGAAGCAAGGTGAAAGACGGCTTTCACACCTACTTATCTCTCAGAACAGAGCATGTGGAGAGACGTTCGTTCATCTAGCACTAAGGGAAAGGTTTGCGTGAGAAACTTTTAGTCTGGTTTCTCAGTCTGTTTCCTAGTGCCGGTTTGAAGTTCCTGCAATTTTCACTGCAAAAGCGATTTGGAGCTAGTACGTCCCCATAGATATGGATGGAGTGTAGTTTGCAACTGAAAAGACACTTTGTGTTCCCAAGAATCTACGTGAAGGACGTCTTTCACACACAATAATCTCTCAGAACACTGTATGTGGAGAGATGTTCGTTCATGTAGCACAAAGGGAACAGGTTGCAGGAGAAACGATTTTTTTGGTTTCTCAGTCTGTTTCCTAGTGCCGGTTTGAAGTTCCTCCCATTTTCACTGCAATTCAGTGTTGGAGCTAGTACCTACCGACATATATGAATGGAGTGTAGATTGCAAATGAAAGAAACTTTGTGTTCATAACAAGTTATATGAACGACGGCTTTCACACACACTTATCTCTCAGAAATGACCCTGTGGAAATACGTTCGTTTATCTTGCACAAAGTGAACTGGTTGCAGGAGAAATTTTATTCTGGTTTCTCAGTCTGTTTCCTAGTGGCAGATTGAAGTTCTTGCAGTTTTCACTGTAAAAGCGATTTTGAGCTAGTACATAACCCTATAATTGTATGGAGTGCAGTTTGCAAATGAAAAGAAGCTTTGTGTTCCCAAGAAGCTACGTGAAGGACGGCTTTCACACACACTTATATCTCAGAAATGAGTATGTGGAGATACGTTCGTTCAACTAGCACAAAGGGAAAGGTTTGCTGTAAAAACTTTTAGTCTGTTTTCTCAGTATGAATTCTAGTGCCGGTTTGAAGTTCCGGCAGTTTTACGCTTTGGAGCTAGTAGCACCCCACATATATGGATGGATTGTAGTTTGCAACAGAAAAGAAACTTTGTGTTCCCAACAATCTAGGTGAAGGACGGCTTTCACAAACACATTATCTATCAGAACTGAGCATTTGGAGAGAAGTTCGTTCATCTAGTACAAAGGGAATGGGTTGCAGGAGAATCTTTTACTCTGGTTTCTCAGTCTGTTTCCTAGTGCCGGTTTCAATTCCCTGAATTTTTCACTGTAAAACTGCGTTGTAGCCAGTACCTCCCCAATATATATATAGATGGAGTATAGTTTGCCACTGAATAGAAATTTTGTGTTCCCTACAATCTTGGTGAAGTTAGGCTTACACACACTTAACTCTCAGAACTGAGCATGTGGAGAGACGTTCTTTCATCTAGCACAAAGGGAAAGGGTTGCAGTAGAAACTTTTACTCTTGTTTCTCAGTACGTTTCCTAGTGCCGATTTGGATTTCCTGCAGTTTTCACTGTAAAACTGAGTTGGAGCTAGTACCTCCCCATATATATGGATGGAATCTAGTTTGAAACTGAAAGAAACTTTGAGTTCATAGCAAGGTATATGGAGGACGGCTTTCACACACAATCATCTCTCAGAACTGAGCATGTTGGGAGACGTTCGTTCAATTAGCCCAAAGGGAACGGTTTGCATGAGGAACTTTTAGTCTGGTTTCTCAGTCTGTTTCCTAGTGCCGGTTTGAATTTCTTGCACTTTTCACTGTAATACAGAGTTGGAGCTAGTACCTCCCCATATATATAGATGGAGTGTAGTTTCCAACTAAAAGTTAACTTTGTGTTCCCAACAATCTAGGTGAGGGACAGCTTTCACAGACACATTATATCTCAGAACTGAGCATTTGGAGAGAAGTTCTTTCATCTAGCACATAATGAACGGATGCAGGAGAAACTTTTATTCTGGTTTCTCAGTCTGTTTCCTAGTGCCGGTTTCAAGTTCCTGCAGTTTTCACTGTAAAAACCGAGTTGGAGCTAGTACATCCCCATATATATGGATGGAGTGTAGTTTGCAACTGAATAGAAACTTTGTTTTCCCTACAAGCTTTGTGAAGTTAGGCTTTCACACACAATTTTCTCTCAGTACTGAGCATGTGGAGAGACGTTCTTTCATCTAGCAAAAATGGAAATGTTTGCAGGAGAAACTTTTACTCTGGTTCCTCAGTCCTTTTCCTAGTGCCGGTTTGAATTTCCTGTAGTTTTCACTGTAAAACCGAGTTGGAGCTAGTACCTCCCCATATATATGGATGGAATCTAGTTTGAAAATGAAAGAAACTTTGTGTTCATAGCAAGGTATATGGAGGAAGGCTTTCACACACACTTATCTCTCAGAACTCAGCATTTGGAGAGAAATTCGTTCATCAGCACATAGTGAAAGGGTTGCAGGAGAATCTTTTACTCTTGTTTCTCAGTCTGTTTCTTAGTGCCGGTTTGAAGTTCCTGCAATATTCACTGTAAAAGCGAATTGGTTGCTAGTACATCCCCATATATATGGATGGAGTGTAGTTTGCAAATGAGAAGAAACTTTGTGTTTTCTACAGTCCATTTGAAGTACGCCTTTCTCACACCCTTATCTCTAAGAACTGATCATGTGGAGAGACGTTCGTTCAACTAGCACAAAGGGAAAGTGTTGCAGGGGAAACTTAATTGTATTTTTTCCGTCTGTTTCTTAGTTCCGGTTTGAAGATCCTGCAGTGTTCACTGTAAAACCGAGTTGGGGCTAGTACCTCCCCATATATATGGATGGACTGTAATTTGCAACTGATAAGGAACTTTGTGTTCCCAATAAGCTAGGTGAAGGACGGCTTTCACACACACATATCTCTCAGAAATGAGCATTTGGGGATACGTTCGTTCAAGTAGCACAAAGGGAAAAGTTTGCAGGAAAAACTTTTAGTCTGGTTTCTCATTCTGCTTTCTAGTGCCGATATGAAGTTCCTGCAATTTTCACTGCAAAAGCGATTTGGAGCTATTACTTCCCCATATATATGAATGGAGTGTAGTTTGCAACAGAAAAGAAACTTTGTGTTCCCAACAATCTAGGTGAAGGACAGCTTTCACAAACACATTATCTCGGAGAACTGAGAATTTGAAGAGAAAATCGCTCATCTAGCACATAGTGAACGGGTTGCAGGAGAATCTTTTTCTCTGGTTTCTTAGACGGTTTCCTAGTGCAGGTTTGAAGTTCCTGCAATTTTCACTGTAAAAGCGATTTGGAGCTAGTACCTGCCCATATATTTGGATGGAGTGTAGTTAGCAAATGAGAAAAAACTTTGTCTTCTCTACAATCTATTTGAAATAAGCCTTTCACACACAGTTATCTCTAAGAACTGAGCATGTGGAGAGACTTTCGTTCATCTAGCACAAATGGAACGGGTTGCAGGAGAAACGTTTAGTATGGTTTCTCAGTCTGTTTCCTACCGCCGGTTTGATGTTCCTGAAATTTTCACATTAAAAGGGATTTGGAGCTTGTACCTCCCCATATATATGGATGGAGTGTAGTTTGCAACTGAAAAGACACTTTGTGTTCCTAACTACTTAGTTGAAGTACCTCTTTCACACACAGTTATCTCTCAGAAATGTGCATGTGGAGATATGTTCGTTCAACTAGCACAAAGTGAATGGGTTGTAGGAGAAACTTTTATTCTGGTTTCTCAGTCTGTTTCCTAGTGCCGATTTTTATTTCCTACAGTTTTACTGTAAAACCGAGTTGGGTCTAGTATCTCCCCATATATATGAATGTTCTGTAATGTGAAACTGAAAGTAACTTTCTGTTTCCAACATGCTAGGTGAACGACTGCTTCACAAACACATTATCTTAAGAACTGAGCATTTGGAGAGACGTTCGGTCATCTAGCACAAAGGGAACAGGTTGCAGGAGAAACTTTTACTCTGGTTTATCAGTCCGTTTCCTAGTGCAGGTTTGAATTTCCTGCATTTTTCACTGTAAATCCGATTTGGAGCTAGTACCTCCCCATATATATGGATGGATTGTAGTTTGCAACTGAAAGAAACTTTGTGTTCATAACAAGATATATGAAGGACGGCTTTCAGACACACTTACCTCTCAGATCTGAGCATGTAGAGAGACGTTCGTTCATCTAGCACAAAGGGAACGGGTTGCAGGAGAAACTTTTTGTCTGGTTTCTCAGTCTGTTTCCTAGTGCCGGTTAGAAGTTCCTGCAGTTTTCCCACTAAAACCGAGTTGGAGCTAGTAACTCCACATATATATGGATATAGAGTATTTTGCAACTGAAAAGAAACTTTGTGTTCATAACGAGATATATGAAGGACGGCTTTCACACACACTTAACTCTCAGAACTGAGCTAGTGGAGAGACTTTCGTTCATCTAGCACAAAGGGATCGGGTTGCAGGAGAAACTTTTAGACTGGTCTCTCCGTCTGTTTCCTTGTGCCGGTTTGAATTTCCTACAGTTTACACTGTAAAATCTAGTTGGAGCAAGAACTTACCCATATATGTGCATGGAGTGTAGTTTGCAACTGAAAAGAATCTTTGTGTTCCCAACTAGCTAGGTGAAGGAAGGCTTTCACACACAATTGTCTCTCAGAACTGAGCATGTGGAGAGACGTTCGTTCATGTAGCACAAAGGGAATGGGTTGCAGGAGAATCTTTTACTCTGGTTTCTCAGTCTGTTTCCTAATGCCGGTTTCAATTCCCTGAATTTTTCACTGTAAAACTGCGTTGTAGCCAGTACCTCCCCAATATATATATAGATGGAGTATAGTTTGCCACTGAATAGAAATTTTGTGTTCCCTACAATCTTGGTGAAGTTAGGCTTACACACACTTAACTCTCAGAACTGAGCATGTGGAGAGACGTTCTTTCATCTAGCACAAAGGGAAAGGGTTGCAGTAGAAACTTTTACTCTTGTTTCTCAGTACGTTTCCTAGTGCCGATTTGGATTTCCTGCAGTTTTCACTGTAAAACCGAGTTGGAGCTAGTACCTCCCCATATATATGGATGGAATCTAGTTTGAAACTGAAAGAAACTTTGAGTTCATAGCAAGGTATATGGAGGACGGCTTTCACACACACTCATCTCTCAGAACTGAGCATGTTGGGAGACGTTCATTCAATTAGCCCAAAGGGAACTGTTTGCATGAGGAACTTTTAGTCTGGTTTCTCAGTCTGTTTCCTAGTGCCGGTTTGAATTTCTTGCACTTTTCACTGTAATACAGAGTTGGAGCTAGTACCTCCCCATATATATGGATGGAATCTTGTTTGAAACTGAAAGAAACTTTGTGTTCATAGCAAGGTATATGGAGGACGGCTTTCACACACAATTATCTCTCAGTACTCAGAATTTGGAGAGAAATTCATTCATCAGCACATAGTGAACTGGTTGCAGGAGAATCTTTTACTCTTGTTTCTCAGTCTGTTTCTTAGTGCCGGTTTGAAGTTCCTGCAATATTCAATGTAAAAGCGAATAGGTTGCTAGTACCTCCCCATATATATGGATGGAGTTTAGTTTGCAAATGAGAAGAAACTTTGTGTTTTCTACAGTCCATTTGAAGTACGCCTTTCTCACACACTTATCTCTAAGAACTGATCATGTGGAGAGACGTTCGTTCAACTAGCACAAAGGGAAAGGTTTGCAGGGGAAACTTAATTGTATTTTTTCAGTCTGTTTCTTAGTTCCGGTTTGAAGATCCTGCAGTGTTCACTGTAAAACCGAGTTGGGGCTAGTACCTCCCCATATATATGGATGGACTGTAATTTGCAACTGAAAAGGAACTTTGTGTTCCCAATAAGCTAGGTGAAGGACGGCTTTCACACACACATATCTCTCAGAAATGAGCATGTGGAGATACGTTCGTTCAAGTAGCACAAAGGGAAAGTTTGCAGGAAAAACTTTTAGTCTGGTTTCTCATTCTGCTTTCTAGTGCCGATATGAAGTTCCTGCAATTTTCACTGTAAAAGCGATTTGGAGCTATTACCACCCCATATATATGGATGGAGTGTAGTTTGCAACTGAGAAGACACTTTGTGTTCCAAAATATCTAGGTGAAAAACGGCTTTCACACACACTTATCTGTCAGAAATGAGCATGTGGAGAGACTTTCGTTCATCTAGCACAATGGGAACAGGTTGCAAGAGAAACGTTTAGTCTGATTTCTCAGTCGGCTTCCTTGCCCCGGTTTGAAGTTCCTGCAATTTTCACTGAAATTCAGTGTTGGAGCTAGTACCTACCCACATATATGGATGGAGTGTAGCTTACAACTGAAAAGAAACTTTGTGCTCCCCAAAATCTAGGTGAAGGACGGCTTTCACAAACACATTATCTCTGAGAACTGAGCATTTGGAGAGAAGTTCGTTCATGTAGCACATAGTGAATGGGTTGCAGGTAAATCTATTACTCTGGTTTCTCAGTGTGTTTCCTATTGCTGGTTTGAAGTTCCTGCAGTTTTCACTATAAAACAGAGTTGGAGCTAGTACCTCCCCATATATACGGAAGGATTGTAGTTTGCAACTGAAAAGAATCTTTGTGTTGCCAACTATTTAGGTGAAGGACGGCTTTCACACAAACTTATCTCTCAGAAATGAGCATGTGGAGAGACGTTCGTTCATCTAGCACAAAGGGAACGGGATGCAGGGGAAACTATTTTCTGGTTTATCAGTCTGTTCCTAGTGCCGGTTTGAAGTTCCTCCCATTTTCACTGTAATTCAGTGTTGGAGCTTGTACCTACCCACATATATGAATGGAGTGTAGATTGCAATTGAAAGAAACATTGTGTTCATAACAAGTTATATGAAGGACGGCTTTCACACACACTTATCTTTTAGAAATGACTCTGTGGAGACACGTTCGTTTATCTTGCACAAAGTGAACGCGTTGCATTGGAAATTTTATTCTGGTTTCTCAGTCTGTTTCCTAGTGGCGGATTGAATTTCCTGCAGTTTTCACTGTAAAAGCGATTTGGAGCTGGTTCCTCCCCATATATATGGATGGAGTGTAGTTTGCAACTGAAAAGAAACTTTGTGTTCCCAACAATCTAGGTGAAGGACAGCTTTCACATACACTTATCTCTACGAAATGGGCATGTGGAGAGACGTTCTTTCATGTAGCTCAAAGGGACCGTGTTGCAAGGGAAACTTTTTCTCTGGTTTCTCAGTCTGTCCTAGTGCTGGTTTGAAGTTCCTGCAGTTTTCACTGTTATACCGAGTTGGAGCTAGTTCCTCCCCATATATACTTATGGAGTGTACTTTGCAACTGAAAAGGAACTTTGTGTTCCCAACAATCTAGGTGAAGGACAGCTTTCACAAACACATTATCTCTCAGAACTGAGCATTTGGAAAGAATTTCGTTTATCTAGCACATAGTGAAAGGGTTGCAGGAAAATCTTTTACTCTTGTTTATGTGTCTGTTTCCTAGTGCCGGTATGACTTTCCTGCAATTTTCACTGTAAAAGCAATTTGGAGCTAGTACCTCCCCATATATATGGATGGAAAGTAGTTTGCAAATTAGAAGAAAATTTGTGTTCTCTACAATACAGTTGAAGTACGCCTTTCTCACACACTTATCTCTAAGAACCAAGCATGTGGAGAGACGTTCGTTCAACTAGCACAAGTGGTACGTGTTGCAGGAGAAATTTTAAGTGTGTTTTCTCAGTCTGTTTCTTAGTGCCGGTTTGAAGTTCCTGCAGTTTTCACTGTAAAATCGAGTTGGGACTAGTATATCCCCATATATATGTATGGACTGTAATTTGCAACTGAAAAGGAAATTTGTGTTCCCAAGAAGCTGCATGAAGGACTTCTTTCACACACAATTATCTCTCAGGACAGAGCATGTGGAGAGACTTGGTTCATCTATCACAAAGGGAACGGGTTGTGGAGAAAATTTTAGTCTGGTTTCTCAGTCTGTTTCCTAGTGCCGGTTTGAAGTTCCTGCAATTTTCACTGTAATTCAGAGTTGTAGCTAGTACCTCTCCATATAGATGGATGGTGTGTAGTTTGCAACTGAAAAGAAACTTTGTGTTCCCAACAATCTAAATGAAGGACGGCTTTCACAAACACATTATCTCTCAGAAATGAGCATTTGGAGAGATGTTCGTTCATCTAGCACATAGTGAACAGGTTGCAGGGGAATCTTTTACTCTGGTTTCTCAGTCTGTTTCCTAGTGCCGGTTTCAAGTTCCTGCAGTTTTCACTGTAAAACAGAGTTGGAGCTAGTACATAACCCTATAATTGTATGGAGTGTAGTTTGCAAATGAAAAGAAACTTTGTGTTCCCAAGAAGCTACGTGAAGGACGGCTTTCACACACACTTATATCTCAGAAATGAGTATGTGGAGATACGTTCGTTCAACTAGCACAAAGGGAAAGGTTTGCTGTAAAAACTTTTAGTCTGTTTTCTCAGTCTGAATTCTAGTGCCGGTTTGAAGTTCCTGCAGTTTTACACTTTGGAGCTAGTAGCACACCACATATATGGATGGATTGTAGTTTGCAACTGAAAAGAAACTTTGAGTTCCCAACAATCTAGGTGAAGGACAGCTTTCACAAACACATTATCTCTGAGAACTGAGCATTTGGAGAGAAGATCGTTCATCTAGCACATAGTGAACGGGTTGCAGGAGAATTCTTTTCTCTGGTTTCTCAGTCTGTTTCCTAGTGCAGGTTTGAAGTTCCTGCAATTTTCACTGTAAAAGCGATTTGGAGCTAGTACCTCCCCATATATATGGATGGAGTGTAGTTAGCAAACGAGAAAAAACTTTGTCTTCTCTACAATCTATTTGAAATAATCCTTTCAAACACACATATCTCTAAGAACTGAGCATGTGGAGAGACTTTCGTTCATCTAGCACAAATGGAACGGGTTGTAGGAGAAACTTTTAGTATGGTTTCTAAGTCTTTTTCCTAGTGCCGGTTTCAAGATCCTGCAGTTTACATTGTAAAACGTAGTTGGAGCTAGTACCTACCAATAAATATGCATGGAGTGTAGTTTGCTACTTAATCAAACTTTGTGTTCATATCAAGATATATGAAGGACTGCTTTCACACACACTTATCTCTCAGTACTGAGCGTTTGGTGAGACGTTCGTTCATCTAACACAAAGGGAAATTGTTGCAGGAGAAACTTTTAGTCTGGTTTCTCAGTCTGTTTCCTACCGCCGGTTTGATGTTCCTGATATTTTCACTGAAAAAGGGATTTGGAGATTGTACCTCCCCATATATATGGATGGAGTGTAGTTTGCAACAGAAAAGTCACTTTGTGTTCCCAACTATTTAGTTGAAGTACCTCTTTCACACACAGTTATCTCTCAGAAATGTGCATGTGGAGATATGTTCGTTCAACTAGCACAAAGGGAACGGGTTGTAGGAGAAACTTTTATTCTGGTTTCTCAGTCTTTTTCCTAGTGCCTTATTGAAGTTCCTGCAGTTTTCACTGTAAAAGAGTGTTGGAGCTTGTATTTAACCTATATATATGGATGGGGTGTAGTTTGCAACTGAAAAGAAACTTTGTGTTCCCAAGTAGCTAGGTGAAGGACAGCTTTCATACACACTTATCTCTCAGAGCAGAGCATGTGGATAGACGTTCGTTCATCTAGCACAAAGGGAACGGTTTGCAGGGAAACTTTTAGTCTGGTTTCCAGTCTGTTTCCTAGTGCTGGTTTGAAGTTCCTGCAGTTTATATTGTAAATCTAGTTGGAGCTACTACCTACCCATATATATACATGGAGTCTAGATTGCAACTGAATCAGATTTTGTGTTCATAACAAGATATATGAAGGACGGCTTTAACACACACTTATCTCTCAGAACTGAGCATGTGGTGAGACGTTCTTTCATCTAGCACAAAGGGAACGGGTTGCAGGAGAAACTTTTAGTCTGGTTTCTCTGTCTGTTTCCTAGTGCAGGACTGAAGTTCCTGCAGTTTTCACAGTTAAACGGAGTTGGAGCTAGTACCTCCCCATATATATGGATGGAGTGTAGTTTGCAAAAGAAAAGACACTTTATGTTCCCAACAAGGTAGGCGAAGGACTGCTTTCACAAACACTTACCTCTCAGAACTGAGCTAGTTGAGAGACATTCTTTCATCTAGCACAAAAGGAACGGGATGCAGAAGAAACTTTTAGTCTGGTTTCTCAGTCTGTTTCCTAGTGCCGCTTTGAATTTCCTGCAGTTTTCACTGTAAAACCGAGTTGGAAATAGTACTTTATTATAGATGGACTGTAGTTTGCAACTAAAAATTAATTTTGAGTTCCCAACAATCTAGGTGAGGGACAGCTTTAACAAACAAATTATCTCTCAGAAGTGAGCATTTGGAGAGAAGTTCGTTCATATAGAACATAGTGAACGGATGCAGAAGAAACTTTTACTCTGGTTACTAAGTATGTTTCCTAGTGCCGGTTACTTGTTCCTGCAGTTTTCAGTGTAAAACCGAGTTGGAGTTATTACCAACCCATCTATAAGGATGGAGTGTAATTTGCAACTGAATAGAAACTTTGTGTTACCTACAAGCTTGGTGAAGGAATGCATTCACACACACTATTCTCTCAAGACTGAGCATGTGTAGAGACGTTCGTTCATCTAGCCAAAAGGGAATGGATTGCAGGTGAAACTTTAAGTGTGTTTTCTCAGTCTGTTTCTTAGTGCCGGTTTGAAGATCCTGCAGTTTTCACTGTAAAAATTAGTTGGAGCTAGTACCTCCCCATATATATGGATTGAGTTTAGTTTGCAACTGAAAAGATACATTGTGTTCCCAAAAAGCTAGGTGAAGAACGGCTTACATATACAATTATATCTTTGAAATGAGCATGTGGATAGACGTTCGTTCATATAGCACAAAGAAACGGTTTTAAGGAGAAAATTTTAGTCTGGTTTTTCAGTCTGTTTCTTAGTGCTGGGTTTGAAGTTCCTGCATTTTTCAGTGTAAAATCGATTTGGAGCTAGTACCTCCCCATATATAAGGATGGAGTGTAGTTTGCATCTGAAAAGAATCTATTTGTGCCCAACAAGCTAGGTGAAGGACGGCTTTCACACAGAATTACCTCTCAGAACTGAGCTAGAAAAGAGACTATCATTCATCTTGCACAAAATGAAAGGGATTCAGGAGAAACATTTAGTTTGGTTTCTCAGTCTGTTTCCTAATGCCGTTTTGTTGTTCCAGCAATTTTCACTGTAAAACCGTTTTGGAGCTTGTACTTCCCCTATATATATAGATGGAGTGTAGTTTGCAACAGAAAAGAAACTTTGTGTTCCCAAGAAGCTAGGTGAAGGACGGCTTTCATACACACTTATCTCTCAGAAAAGAGCATGTGGAGAGACGTTCCTTTATCTAGCACAAAGGGAACGGTTTGCAGAGAAACTTTTAGTCTGGTTTCTCAGTTTGTTTCCTGTAGCCAGTTTGAAGTTCCTGCAGTTTATATTGTAAATCTAGTTGGAGCTAGTACCTACCCATATATATGCATGGAGTCTAGTTTGCAAATGAATCAAACTTTGTGTTCATAACAAGATATATGAAGGACGGCTTTAACACACACTTATCTCTCAGAACTGAGCATGTGGTGAGACGTTCGTTCATCTAGCACAAAGGGAACGGTTTGTAGGAGAATGATTTAATCTGGTATCTCAGTCTGTTTCCTAGTGCCGGGTTCAAGTTCCTGCAGTTTTCACTGTAAATCTTAGTTGGAGCTAGTACCTCCCCATATATATGGATGGAGTGTAGTTTGCAACTGAAAAGACACTTTGTGTTCCCAACAAGGTAGGTGAAGGACGGCATTGACAAACATTTACCTCTCAGACCTGAGCTAGTTGAGAGACTTTCTTTCATCTAGCACAAAAAGAACAGGATGCCGAAGAAATTTTAGTCTGGTTTCTCAGTCTGTTTCCTAGTGCCGCATTGAATTTCCTGCAGTTTTCACTGTAAAACGGAGTTGGAGAGAGTACCTTATTTATAGTTGGAGTGTAGTTTGCAACTAAAAATTAACTTTGAGTTCCCAGCAATCTAGGTGAGGTACAGCATTAACAAACAAATTATCTCTCAGAACTGAGCATTTGGAGAGAAGTTCGTTCATCTAGAAAATAGTGAACGGATGCAGAAGAAACTTTTACTCTGGTTACTAAGTATGTTTCCTAGTGCCGGATTCTTGTTCCTGCAGTTTTCACTGTAAAACCGATATGGAGTTAGTACCACACCATCTATAAGGATGGAGTGTAGTTTGCAACTGAATAGAAACTTTGTGTTACCTACAAGCTTGGTGAAGTAAGGCTTTCACACACACTTATCTCTCAGGCCTGAGCATGTGTAGGGACGTTCGTTCATCTAGCCAAAAGGGAATGGGTTGCAGGGAAACTTTATATCTGGTTTAAAGTCTGTTTCCTAGTGCAGGTTTGAAGTTCCTGCAGTTTATATTGTAAATCTTGTTGGAACTAGTACCTACCCATATATATGAATGGAGTCTAGATTACAACTTAATCAAACTTTCTGTTCATAACAAGATATATGAAGGACGGCTTTAACACACACATATCTCTCAGAACTGAGCATGTGGTGAGATGTTCGTTCATCTAGCACAAAGGGAACGGGTTGCAGGAGAAACTTTTAGCGTGGTTTCTCAGTCTGTTTCCTAGTGCCGGTTTGAAGTTCTTGCAGTTTTCACTGTAAACCATAGTTGGAGTTAGTACCTCCCCATATATAGAGATGGAGTGTAGTTTGCAACTGAAAAGACACTTTTTGTTCCCAACAACGTAGGTGAAGGACGGCTTTCACAAACACTTACCTCTCAGAACTGAGCTAGTTGAGAGACATTCTTTCATCAAGCACAAAAGGAACGGGATGCAGAAGAAACTTTTAGTCTGGTTTCTCAGTCTGTTTCCTAGTGCCGCTTTGAATTTCCTGCAGTTTTCACTGTAAATCCGAGTTGGAGATAGTACCTTATATATAGATGGGGTTTAGTTTGCAACTAAAAATTAACTTTGAGTTCCCAACAATCTAGGTGAGGGACAGCTTTAACAAACAAATTATCTCTCAGAACTGAGCATTTGGAGAGTTCTTTCATCTAGAACATAGTGAACGGATGCAGAAAAACTTTTACTCTGGTTACTAAGTATGTTTCCTAGTGCCGGTTTCTTGTTCCTGCAGTTTTCAGAGTAAAACCGAGTTGGAGTTTGTACCACCGCATCTATAAGGATGGAGTGTAGTTTGCAACTGAATAGAAACTTTTTGTTACCTACAAGGTTGGTGAAAGAAGGCTTTCACAGACACTTATCTCTCAGGCCTTAGCATGTGTAGAGACGTTCGTTCATCTAGCCAAAAGGGAATGGGTTGCAGGAGAAAATTTTACTCTGGTTTCTCAGACCGTTTCCTAGTGCCGCTTTTAATTTCCTGCAGTTTTCACTGTAAATCCGAGTTGGAGAATGTACCTTATATACAGATGGAGTTTAGTTTGCAACTACAAATTAACTTTGTGTTCCCAACAATCTAGGTGAGGGACAGCTTTAACTAACACATTATGTCTCAGAACTGAGAATTTGGAGAGAAGTTCGTTCATCTAGAACATAGTGAACGGATGCAGGAGAAACTTTTACTCTTGTTAATCAGTCTGTTTCCTAGTGCCGGTTTGAAGTTCCTGCAGTTTTCAATGAAAAACCGAGTTGGAGCTAGTACCTCCACATATATATGGATGGAGTGAAGTTTGCAACTGAAAAGATACATTGTGTTCCCAAAAAGCCTGGTGAAGAACGGCTTACATACACACTTATATCTTTGAAATGAGCATGTGTAGAGACGTTCGTTCATATAGCACAAAAGGAACGGTTTTATGGAGAAAATTTTAGTCTGTTTTTTCAGTTTGTTTCTTAGTGCCGGTTTGAAGTACCTGCAGTTTTCAATGTAAAATCGATTTGGAGCTACTACCTCCCCGTATATATGGATGGAGTGTATTTTGCATCTGAAAAGATTCTATTTGTGCCCAACAAGCTAGGTGAAGGACGGCTTTCACACACACTTACCTCTCAGAACTGAGCTAGTTGTGAGACTTTCTTTCATCTTGCACAAAAGGAAAGGGATGCAGGAGAAACACTTAATCTGGTTTCTCAGTCTGTTTCCAAGAGCCGGTTTCTAGTTCCTGCAGTTTTCACTGTAAAACAGTGTTGGAGCTTGTAATTCCCCTATATATATGGATGGAGTGTAGTTTGCAACTGAAAAGAAGCTTTGTGTTACCAAGAAGCTAGGTGAAGGACGGCTTTCATACACACTTATTTCTCAGAATAGAGCAATTGGAGAGATGCTCATTCATCTACCACAACCGGAACGGGTTTCAGGGAAACTTTTATTCTGGTTTCTCCGTCTGTTTCCTAGTGCCGGTTTGAAGTTCCTTCAGTTTACATTGTAAAACCTTGTTTGAGCTAGTACCTACCCATATATATGCATGGAATGTACTTTGCAACTGAATGAAACTTTGTGTTCATAACAAGATATATGAAGGACGGATTCACACACACTTATCTCTCAAAACTGAGCATGTGGTGAGACATTCGTTCATCTAGAACAAAGGGAATGGTTTGCAGGGAAACCTTTAGTCTGGTTTCTCAGTCTGTTTCCTAGTGCCAGTTTGAAACTCCTGCAGTTTACCTTGTAAAATATATTTGGAGCTAGTACCTACCCATATATTTGCATGGAGTGTAGTTTGCAACTGAATCAAACTTTGTGTTCATAACAAGATATATGAAGGACGGCATTCACACACACTTATCTCTCAGTACTGAGCATGTAGTGAGACGTTCGTTCATTTAGCACACTGGGAACGGGTTGTAGGAGAAACTTTTAGTCTGGTTTCTCATTCTGTTTCATACTGCCGGTTTGAAGTCCCTGCAGTTTTCACTGTAAAACCGAGTTGGAGCTAGTACATCCCCATATATATGAATAGATTGTAGTTTGCAACTAAAAAGAAACTTTGTGTTCCCAACATTCTAGGTGAAGAACGGCTTTCACAAGCACACTATCTCTCAGAACTGAGCGTTTGGAGAGAAGTTCGTTCATCTAGCACGTAGTGAACGGGTTGCAGGTGAATCTTTTACTATGGTTTCTCAGTCTGTTTCCTAATGCCGGTTTCATATTCCTGCTGTTTTCACTGTAAAACCGAGTTGAAGAAAGTACCTTATATATAGAAGGATTTTGGTTTGCAACTAAAAATTAACTTTGTGTTCCCAACAATCTAGGTGAGGGACAGCTATAACTAACACATTATGTCTCAGAACTGAGCATTTGGAGAGAAGTTCATTCATCTAGAACATAGTGAATGGTTGCAGGTGAAACTTTTACTCCGGTTACTCAGTCTGTTTCATAGCGCCGGTATCTTGTTCCTGCACTTTTCAGTGTAAAACCGAGTTGGAGCTAGGACATCCCCATATATAAGGATGGAGTGTAGTTGGCAACTGAATAGAAACATTGTTTTAACTACAAGCTTGGTAAAGGAAGGCTTTCACACACACTTATCTCTCAGGCCTGTGTATTTGGAGAGACGATCTTTCATCTAGCAAAAAAGGAACGGGTTGCAGGGGAAAGTTTAAGTGTGTTGTCTCAGTCTGTTTCTTAGTGCCGGTTTGAAGTTCCTGCAGTTTTCACTGTAAAAGAGAGTTGGAGCTAGTACCTCCCCATATATAGGTTTTGAGTTTAGTTTGCAAGTGAAAAGATACATTGTGTTCCCAAAAAGATAGGTGAAGAACGGCTTACATACACACTTATTTCTCTGAAATGAGCATGTAGAGAGACGTTCGTTCATCTAGCACAAAGGGAAAGTTTTGGAGGGGAAAATTTTTGTCTGGATTTTCAGTCTGTTTCCTAGTGCCGTTTTGAAGTTCCTGCAGTTTACATTGTAAAAGTTACTTGGAGCTAGTACCTCCCCATATATATGGATGGATTGTAGTTTTCATCTGAAAAGAAACTATTTGTGCCCAACAAGCTAGGTGAAGTACGGCATTCACACACACTTAACTCTCAGAACTGAGCTAGTGGAGAGACTTTTGTTCATCTAGCACAAAAGAAACGGGTTGCAGGGAAAATTTATTCTGGATTCGCAGTCTGTTTCCTAGGGCCGGTTTGAAGTTCCTTCAGTTTACATTGTAAAACCTAGTTGGAGCTAGTATCTACGCATATATATGCATGGAATGTACTATGCAACTGAATGAAACCATGTGTTCATAACAAGATATATGAAGGAAGGCATTCACACACACTTATCTCTTAGAACTGAGCATATGGTGAGACGTTCGTTCATCTAGCAATACGGGAACGGGTTGTAGGAGAAACATTTAGTCTGGTTTCTCAGTCTGTATCAAAGTGTCGTTTTCTAGTTCCTGCAGTTTTCACTGTAAAACCGAGATGGAGCTTGTATTAAAGGTAAATATATGGATGGAGTGTAGTTTGCAACTGAAAAGAAACTTTGTGTTCCCAACAAGGTAGGTGAAGTACGGCTTTCACAAACACTTTCCTCTAAAAAATGAGCTAGTTGAGAGACTTTCTTTCATCTAGCATAAAAGGAACGGGATGCAGAAGAAACTTTTAGCCTGGTTTCTCAGTCTGTTTCCTAGTGCCGCTTTGAATTTCCTGCAGTTTTCTCTGTAAAACCGAGTTGGATATAATACCTTATTTATAGATGGGGTTTCGTTTGCAACTAAAAATTAACTTTGAGTTCCCAACAATCTAGGTGAGGGACAGCTTTAACAAACAAATTATCTCTCAGAACTGAGCATTTGGAGAGAAGTTCGTTCATCTAGAACATAGTGAACGGATGCAGAATAAACTTTTACTCTGGTTACTAAGTATGTTTCCTAGTGCCGGTTTCTTGTTCCTGCAGTTTTCAGTGTAAAACCGAGTTGGAGTTAGTACCACCCCATCTATAAGGATGCAGTGTAGTTTGCAACTGTATAGAAACTTTGTGTTACCTACAAGCTTGGTGAAGGAAGGCTTTCACACACACTTATATCTCAGGCCTTAGCATTTGGAGAGACGTTCGTTCATCTAGCCAAAAGGGAATGGTTTGCAGGAGAAACTTTAAGTGTGTTTTATCAGTCTGTTTCTTAGTGCCGGTTTGAAGTTCCTGCAGTTTTAACTGTAAAACAGAGTTGGAGCTAGTACGTCCCAATATATATGGATTGAGTTTAGTTTGCAACTGAAAAGATACATTGTGTTCCCAAAAAGCTGGGTGAAGAACGGCTTACATACACACTTATATCTTTGAAATGAGCATGTGGAGAGACGTTCGTTCATATAGAACAAAGGTTCCGGTTTTATGGAGAAAATTTTACTCTGGTTTTTCTGTCTGTTTCCTAGTGCCGTTTTGAAGTTCCTACAGTTTACATTGTAAAACCTAGTTGGAGCTAGTACCTACCCATATATATGCATGGACTGTAGTTTGCAACTGAATGAAACTTTGTGTTCAAACAAGATATATGAAGGACGGCATTTACACACACTTATCTCTCAGATCTGAGCATGTAGTGAGACTTTCGTTCATCTAGCACAACGGGAACGGTTTGAAGGAGAAACTTTTAGTCTGGTTTCTCAGTCTGTTTCATAGTGCCGGTTTGAAGTTCCTACAGTTTTCACTGTAAAACCGAGTTGGAGCTACAACCTCCCCATATATATGGATGGATTGTAGCTTGCAACTGAAAAGAAATTTTGGGTTCCCAACAATCTAGGAGAAGAACGGCTTTCACAAGCACACTATCTCTCAGAACTGAGCATTTGGAGAGAAGTTCGTTCATCTAGCACGTAGTGAACGGGTTGCAGGTGAATCTTTTACTAAGGTTTCTCAGTCTGTTTCCTAGTGCCAGTTTCATGTTCCTGCAGTTTTTACTGTAAAACAGAGTTGGAGCTAGTACCTACCCATATATATATAGATGGTGTTTAGTTTGCAACTGAATACTAACTTTGTGTTCCCTACAAGCTTGGTGAAGTTATGCTTTCACACACACTTATCTCTCAGAACTGAGCAAGTGGACAAACGTTCGTTCATCTAGCACAAAGGGTAAGGGGTGCAGGTGAAACTATTACTCTGGTTTCCCCGTCCGTTCCTACTGCCGCTTTGATTTCCTGCAGTTTTCACTGTAAAACCGAATTGGAAATTGTACCTTATTTATAGATGGATTTAGTTTGCAACTAAAAATTAACTTTGAGTTCCCAACAATCTAGGTGAGGGACAGCTTTAACAAACAAAGTATCTCTCAGAACTGAGCATTTGGAGAGAAGTTCGTTCATATAGAACATAGAGAACGGATGCAGGAGAAACTTTTACTCTGGTTACTAAGTATGTTTCCTAATGCCGGTTCTTTGTTCCTGCAGTTTTCAGTATAAAACCGAGTTGGAGTTAGTACCACCCCATGTATAAGGATGGAGTGTAGTTTGCAAGTGAATAGAAACTTTGTGTTACCTACAAGCTTGGTGAAGTAAGGCTTTCAAACACAATTATCTCTCAGTCCTGAGCATGTGTAGAGACGTTCATTCATCTAGCCACCCGGAATGGGTTGCAGGAGAAAATTTAAGTGTGTTTTCTCAGTCTGTTTCTTAGTGCCGGTTTGAAGTTCCTGCAGTTTTCACTGTAAAACGGAGTTGGAGCTAGTACGTCCCCATATATATGGATTGAGTTTAGTTTGCAAATGAAAAGATACATTGTGTTCCCAAAAAGCTGGGTGAAGTACGGCTTACATACACACATAAATCTTTGATTTGAGCTTGTGTAGAGACGTTCGTTCATCTAGCACAAAAGGAACAGTGTGGAGGAGAAAATTTTTGTCTGGTTTTTCAGTCTGTTTCGTAGTGCCGGTTTGAAATTCCTGCATTTTTCGGTGTAAAACTGATTTGGAGCTAGTACCTCACCATATATATGGATGGAGTGTAGTTTGCATCTGAAAAGAAATTATTTGTGCCCAACAAGCTAGGTGAATTACGGCTTTCACACACACTTAACTCTCAGAACTGAGCTAGTAGAGAGACTTTCGTTCATCTAGCACAAAAGGAACGGGTTAAAGGGAAACATTTATTCTGGATTCTCAGTCTGTTTCCTAGTGCCAGTTTGACGTTCCTTTCATTTTACATTGTAAAACCTAGTTGGAGCTAGTACCTACGCATATATATGCATGGAATGTACTTTGCAACTGAATGAAACTTTGTGTTCATAACAAGATATATGAAGGACGGCATTCACACACACTTATCTCTCAGAACAGAGCATGTGGAGAGACGTTCGTTCATATAGCACAAAGGGAACGGGTTGCAGGACAAACTTTCGTCTGGATTCTCAGTCTGTTTTCTAGTGCCGCTTTGAATTTCCTGCAATTTTCACTGTAAAACCGAGTTGGAAATTGTACCTTATTTATAGATGGGGTTTAGTTTGCAACTAAAAATTAACTTTGAGTTCCCAACAATCTAGGTGAGGGACAGCTTTAACAAACAAATTATCTCTCAGAACTGAGCATTTGGAGAGAAGTTCGTTCATCTAGAACATAGTGAACGGATGCAGAATAAACTTTTACTCTGGTTACTAAGTATGTTTCCTAGTGCCGGTTTCTTGTTCCTGCAGTTTTCAGTGTAAAACCGAGTTGGTGTTAGTACCCCCCATCTAAAATGATGGAGTGTAGTTTGCAACTGAATAGAAACTTTGTGTTACCTACAAGCTTGTTGAAGAAAGGCTTTCACACACACTTATCTCTCAGGCCTTAGCATGTGTAGAGACGTTCGTTTATCTAGCCAAAAGGGAATGGTTTGCTGCAGAAACATTAAGGGTGTTTTCTCAGTCTGTTTCTTAGTGCCGGTTTGAAGTTCCTGCAGTTTTCACTGTAAAACGGAGTTGGAGCTAGTACGTCCCCATATATATGGATTGAGTTTAGTTTGCATCTGAAAAGATACATTGTGTTCATAAAAAGCTAAGTGAAGAACGGCTTATATACACACTTTTATCTTTGAAATGAGAATGTTGAGTGACGTTCGTTCATATAGCAAAAAGGGAACGGTTTTATGGAGAATATTTTACTTTGGTTTTTCAGTCTGTTTCTTAGTGCCGGTTTGAAGTTCCTGCAGTTTTAAGTGTAAAATCGATTTGGAGCTAGTACCTCCCCATATATATGGATGGAGTGTATTTTGGATCTGAAAAGAATCTATTTGTGCCCAACAAGATAGATGAAGGACGGCTTTCACACACACATACCTCTCAGAACTGAGCTAGTGGAGAGACTATCATTCATCTTGCACAAAAGGAAAGGGATGCAGGAGAAACACTTCGTCTCGTTTGTAAGTCTGTTTCCTAGTACCGTTTTTTAGTTCCAGCAATTTTCACTGTAAAACCGTGTTGGAGCTTGTACTTCCCCTATTTATATGGATGGAGTGTAGTTTGCAACTGAATAGAAACTTTGTGTTCCCTACAAGCTTGGTGAAGTTAGGCTTTCACACACACTTATCTCTCAGAAATGAGCATGCGGAGAGACGTTCGTTAATCTAGCACAAATGGAAAGGGTTGCAGGTGAAACTATTACTCTGGTTTCTCAGTCCGTTTCCTACTGCCGCTTTGAATTTCCTGCAGTTTTCACTGTAAAACCGAGTTGGAAATACTACCTTATATATAGATGGAGTTTAGTTGGCAACTAAAAATTAACTTTGTGTTCCCAACAATCTAGGTGAAGGGCAGCTTTATCTAACAAATTATGTCTCAGTACTGAGCATTTGGAGAGAAGTTCGCTCATCAAAAACATAGTGAACGCATGCAGGAGAAACATTTATTCTGGTTACTCAGTCTGTTTCCTAGTGCCGGTTTGAATTTCCTGCAGTTTTCACTGTACAACCGAGTTGGAGCTAGTACCACCCCATATATATATTAATTGAGTGTAGTTTGCAACTGAATAGAAGCTTTGTGTTACCTACAAGCTTGGTGAAGGAAGGCTTTCACACACAGTTATCTCTCAGGCCTGGGCATTTGGGAAGACGTTCGTTCATCTAGCAAAAAGGGAACGGTTTGCAGGAGCAAGTTTAAGTGTGTTTTCTCAGTCTGTTTCTTAGTGCCGGTTTGAATTTCCTGCAGATTTCACTGTGAAACAGATTTGGAGCTAGTACCTTCCCATATATAGGGTTTGAGTTTAGTTTGCAACTGAAAAGATACATTGTGTTCCCAAAAGATAGGTGAAGAACGGCTTACATACACACATATCTCTGAAATGAGCATGTAGAGAGACGTTCGTTCTTCTAGCACAAAGGGAACAGTTTGGAGGAGAAAATTTTTGTCTGGTTTTTCAGTCTGTTTCGTAGTGCCGGTTTGAAATTCCTGCATTTTTCGGTGTAAAATTGATTTGGAGCTAGTACTTCACCATATATATGGATGGAGTGTAGTTTGCATCTTACAAGAAACTACTTGTGCCCAACAAGCTAGGTGAAGTACGGCTTTCACACACACTTAAGTCTCAGAACTGAGCTAGTGGAGAGACCTTCGTTAATCTAGCAGAAAAGGAACGGGTTACAGGAAAACTTTTATTCTGGATTCTCAGTCTGTTTCCTAGTGCCGGTTTGAAGTTCCTTCATTTTACATTGTAAAACCTAGTTGGAGCTTGTACCTACGCATATATATGCATGGAATGTACTTTGCAACTGAATGAAACATTGTGTTCATAGCAAGATATATGAAGGACGGAATTCACACACACTTATCTCTCTGAACAGAGCATTTGGAGAGACGTTCGTTCATCTAGGACAAAGGGAACGGGTTGCAGGACAAACTTTTAATCTGGTTTCTCAGTCAGTTTTCTAGTGCCGCTTTGAATTTCCTGCAGTTTTCACTGTAAAACCGAGTTGGAGATTGTACCTTATTTATAGATGGGGTTTAGTTTGCAACTAAAAATTAACTTTGAGTTCCCAACAATCTAGGTGAGGGACAGCTTTAACAAAGAAATTATCTCTCAGAACTGAGCATTTGGAGAGAATTCGTTCATCTAGAACATAGTGAACGGATGCAGAAGAAACTTTTACTCTGGTTACTAAGTATGTTTCCTAGTGCCGGTTTCTTGTTCCTGCAGTTTTCAGTGTAAAACCGAGTTGGTGTTAGTACCACCCCATCTATAATGATGGAGTGTAGTTTGCAAGTGAATAGAAACTTTGTGTTACCTACAAGCTTGTTGAAGAAAGGCTTTCACACACACTTATCTCTCAGGACTTAGCATGTGTAGAGACGTTCTTTCATCTAGCCAAAAGGGAATGGTTTGCAGGAGAAACATTAAGTGTGTTTTCTCAGTCTGTTTCTTAGTGCCGGTTTGAAGTTCCTGCAGTTTTCACTGTAAAACGGAGTTGGAGCTAGTACGTCCCCATATATATGGATTCAGTTTAGTTTGCATCTGAAAAGATACATTGTGTTCCCAAAAAGCTGGGTGAAGAACGGCTTACATACACACTTTTTTCTTTGAAATGAGAATGTGGAGAGACTTTCGTTCATAGAGCACAAAGGGAACGGTTTTATGGAGAATATTTTAGTCTGGTTTTTCAGTCTGTTTCTTAGTGCCGGTTTGATGTTCCTGCAGTTTTCAGTGTAAAATCGATTTGGAGCTAGTACCTCCCCATATATATGGATGGAGTGTAGTTTGCATCTGAAAAGAATCTATTTGTGCCCAACAAGCTAGATGAAGGACGGCTTTCACACACACTTACCTCTCAGAAATGAGCTAGTTGAGAGACTATCATTCATCTTGCACAAAAGGAAAGGGATGCAGGAGAAACACTTAGTCTCGTTTGTAAGTCTGTTTCCTAGTGCCGTTTTGTAGTTCCAGCAATTTTCACTGTAAAACCGAGTTGGAGCATGTACTACCCCTATTTATATGGATGGAGTGTAGATTGCAACTGAATAGAAACTTTGTGTTACCTACAAGCTTGGTGAAGAAAGGCTTTCACACACACATATCTCTCAGAACAGAGCATGTGGAGAGACGTTCGTTCATTTAGCACAAAGGGAACGGGTTGCAGGACAAACTTTTATTCTGGTTTCTCAGTATGTTTCATAGTGCCGGTTTGAAGTTCCTGCAGTTTTCACTGTAAAACCGAGTTGGAGCTAGTACCTCCCCATATATATGGATGGATTGTAGATTGCAACTGAAAAGACACTTTGTGTTCCCAACAACGAAGATGAAGGACGGCTTTCACACACACTTGCCCCTCAGAACTGAGCTATTGGAGAGATTTCGTTCATCTTGCACAAAAGTAAAGGGATACAGGTGAAACTTTTAGTCTGGATTCTCAGTCTGTTTCCTAGTGCCGTTTTCTAGTTCCTGCAGTTTTCACTGTAAAACCGAGTTAGTGCTTGTACTAACCGTATATATATGGATGGAGTGTAGTTTGCAACAGAAAAGAAACTTTGTGTTACCAAGGAGCTTGGTGAAGGACGGCTTTCATACACACTTATTTCTCAGAATAGAGCATGTGGAGAGATGTTCATTCATATAGCACATAAGGAACGGGTTTCAGGGAAACTTTTATTCTGTTTTCTCAGTTTGTTTCCTAGTGCCGGTTTGAACTTCCTTAAGTTTACATTGTAAAACCTAGTTGGAGCTAGTACTTACCCATATATATGCAAGGACTGTACTTTGCAACTGAATGAAACTTTGTGTTCATAACAAGATATATGAAGGACGGCATTTACACACACTTATCTCTCAAATCTGAGCATGTGTTGAGACGTTCGTTCATCTAGAACAAATGGAACGGTTTGCAGGGAAAACTTTATTCTGTTTTCCCATTCTGTTTCCTAGTGCCAGTTTGAAATTCCTGCAGTTTACATTGAAAAACATATTTGGGGCTAGTACCTACCCATATATATGCATGGAGTGTAGTTTGCAACTGAATCAATCTTTGGGTTCATAACAAGATAAATTAAAGACGGCATTCAAACACACTTATCTCTCAGAACTGAGCATGTATTGAGACTTTCGTTCATCTAGCACAACGGGAACGGGTTGAAGGAGAAACTTTTAGTCTGGTTTCTCAGTCTGTTTCATAGTGCCGGTTTGAATTTCCTGCAGTTTTCACTGTAAAATCGAGTTGGAGCTAGTATCTCCCCATAAATATGGATGGATTGTAGTTTGCAACTGAAAACAAACTTTGTGTTCCCAACAATCTAGGAGAAGAACGGCTTTCACAAGCACACTATCTCTCAGAACTGAGCATTTGGAGAGAAGTTCGTTCATCTAGAACATAGTGAACGGATGCAGAAGAAACTTTTACTCTGGTTACTAAGTATGTTTCCTAGTGCCGGTTTCTTGTTCCTGCAGTTTTCAGTGTAAAACCGAGTTGGTGTTAGTACCACCCCATCTATAATGATGGAGTGTAGTTTGCAACTGAATAGAAACTTTGTGTTACCTACAAGCTTGTTGAAGAAAGGCTTTCACACACATTTATCTCTCAGGACTTAGCATGTGTAGAGACGTTCGTTCATCTAGCCAAAAGGGAATGGTTTGCAGGAGAAACATTAAGGGTGTTTTCTCAGTCTGTTTCTTAGTGCCGGTTTGAAGATCCTGCAGTTTTCACTGTAAAACGGTGTTGGAGCTAGTACGTCCCCATATATATGGATTGAGTTTAGTTTGCATCTGAAAAGATACATTGTGTTCCCAAAAAGCTGGGTGAAGAACGGCTTACATACACACTTTTATCTTTGAAATGAGAATGTGGAGAGACATTCGTTCATAGAGCACAAAGGGAACGGTTTTATGGAGAATATTTTAGTCTGGTTTTTCAGTCTGTTTCTTAGTGCCGGTTTGAAGTTCCTGCAGTTTTCAGTGTAAAATCGATTTGGAGCTAGTACCTCCCCATATATATGGATGGAGTTTAGTTTGCATCTGAAAAGAATCTATTTGTGCCCAACAAGCTAGATGAAGGACGGCTTTCACACACAATTATCTCTCAGAAATGAGCTAGTTGAGAGACTATCATTCATCTTGCACAAAAGGAAAGGGATGCAGGAGAAACACTTAGACTCGTTTGTAAGTCTGTTTCCTAGTGCCGTTTTGTAGTTCCAGCAATTTTCACTGTAAAACCGAGTTGGAGCATGTACTTCCCCTATATATATGGATGGAGTGTAGTTTGCAACTGAATAGAAACTTTGTGTTCCCTACAAGCTTGGTGAAGTTAGGCTTTCACACACACTTATCTCTCAGAAATGAGCATGCGGAGAGACGTTCGTTAATCTAGCACAAATGGAAATGGTTGCATGTGAAATTATTACTCTGGTTTCTTAGTCCGTTTCCTACTGCCACTTTGAATTTCCTGCAGTTTTCACTGTAAAACCGAGTTGGAAATACTACCTTATATATAGATGGAGTTTAGTTGGCAACTAAAAATTAACTTTGTGTTCCCAACAATCTAGGTGATAGGCAGCTATATCTAATAAATTATGTCTCAGTACTGAGCATTTGGAGAGAAGTTCGCTCATCAAAAACATAGTGAACGGATGCAGGAGAAACATTTATTCTGGTTACTCAGTCTGTTTCCTAGTGCCGGTTTGACTTTCCTACAGTTTTCACTGTAAAACCGAGTTGGAGCTAGTACCTCCCCATATATATATTAATTGAGTGTAGTTTGCAACTGAATAGAAGCTTTGTGTTACCTACAAGCTTGGTGAAGGAAGGCTTTCACACACAGTTATCTCTCAGGCCTGAGCATTTGGGAAGACGTTCGTTCATCTAGCAAAAAGGGAACGGGTTGCAGGAGCAAGTTTAAGTGTGTTTTCTCAGTCTGTTTCTTAGTGCCGGTTTGAATTTCCTGCAGATTTCACTGTAAAACAGATTTGGAGCTAGTACCTCCCCATATATAGGGTTTGAGTTTAGTTTGCATCTGAAAAGATACATTGTGTTCCCAAAAAGCTGGGTGAAGAACGGCTTACATACACACTTTTATCTTTGAAATGAGAATGTGGAGAGACATTCGTTCATAGAGCACAAAGGGAACGGTTTTATGGAGAATATTTTAGTCTGGTTTTTCAGTCTGTTTCTTAGTGCCGGTTTGATGTTCCTGCAGTTTTCAGTGTAAAATCGATTTGGAGCTAGTACCTCACCATATATATGGATGGAGTGTAGTTTGCATTTTAAAAGAAAATATTTGTGCCCAACAAGCTAGGTGAAGTACGGCTTTCACACACACTTAACTCTCAGAACTGAGCTAGTGGAGAGACCTTCGTTCATCTAGCACAAAAGGAACGGGTTACAGGGAAACTTTTATTCTGGATTCTCAGTCTGTTTCCTAGTGCCGGTTTGAAGTTCCTTCATTTTACATTGTAAAACCTAGTTGGAGCTTGTACCTACGCATATATATGCATGGAATGTACTTTGCAACTGAATGAAACTTTGTGTTCATAACAAGATATATGAAGGACGGAATTCACACACACTTATCTCTCTGAACAGAGCATTTGGAGAGACGTTCGTTCATCTAGGACAAAGGGAACGGGTTGCAGGACAAACTTTTAATCTGGTTTCTCAGTCAGTTTTCTAGTGCCGCTTTGAATTTCCTGCAGTTTTCACTGTAAAACCGAGTTGGAGATTGTACCTTATTTATAGATGGGGTTTAGTTTGCAACTAAAAATTAACTTTGAGTTCCCAACAATCTAGGTGAGGGACAGCTTTAACAAAGAAATTATCTCTCAGAACTGAGCATTTGGAGAGAATTCGTTCATCTAGAACATAGTGAACGGATGCAGAAGAAACTTTTACTCTGGTTACTAAGTATGTTTCCTAGTGCCGGTTTCTTGTTCCTGCAGTTTTCAGTGTAAAACCGAGTTGGTGTTAGTACCACCCCATCTATAATGATGGAGTGTAGTTTGCAAGTGAATAGAAACTTTGTGTTACCTACAAGCTTGTTGAAGAAAGGCTTTCACACACACTTATCTCTCAGGACTTAGCATGTGTAGAGACGTTCGTTCATCTAGCCAAAAGGGAATTGTTTGCAGGAGAAACATTAAGTGTGTTTTCTCAGTCTGTTTCTTAGTGCCGGTTTGAAGTTCCTGCAGTTTTCACTGTAAAACGGAGTTGGAGCTAGTACGTCCCCATATATATGGATTGAGTTTAGTTTGCATCTGAAAAGATACATTGTGTTCCCAAAAAGCTGGGTGAAGAACGGCTTACATACACACTTTTATCTTTGAAATGAGAATGTGGAGAGACTTTCGTTCATAGAGCACAAAGGGAACGGTTTTATGGAGAATATTTTAGTCTGGTTTTTCAGTCTGTTTCTTAGTGCCGGTTTGAAGTTCCTTCATTTTACTTTGTAAAACCTAGTTGGAGCTAGTACCTACGCATATATATGCATGGACTGTACTTTGCAACTGAATGAAACTTTGTGTTCATAACAAGATATATGAAGGACGGCATTTACACACACTTATCTCTCAAAACTGAGCATGTTTTGAGACGTTTGTTCATCTAGTACAAATGGAACGGTTTGCAGGGAAAACTTTATTCTGTTTTCCCATTCTGTTTCCTAGTGCCAGTTTGAAATTCCTGCAGTTTATATTGAAAAACATATTTCGGGCTAGTACCTACCCATATATATGCATGGAGTGTAGTTTGCAACTGAATCAATCTTTGGGTTCATAACAAGATAAATTAAAGACGGCATTCACACACACTTTTCTCTCAGAACTGAGCATGTATTGAGACTTTCGTTCATCTAGCACAACGGGAACGGGTTGAAGGAGAAACTTTTAGTCTGTTTTCTCAGTCTGTTTCATAGTGCCGGTTTGAATTTCCTGCAGTTTTCACTGTAAAATCGAGTTGGAGCTAGTATCTCCCCATAAATATGGATGGATTGTAGTTTGCAACTGAAAACAAACTTTGTGTTCCCAACAATCTAGGAGAAGAACGGCTTTCACAAGCACACTATCTCTCAGAACTGAGCATTTGGAGAGCAGTTCGTTCATCTAGCACGTAGTGAACGGGTTGCAGGTGAATCTTTTACTATGGTTTCTCAGTCAGTTTCCTAGTGCCAGTTTCATTTTCCTGCAGTTTTCACTGTAAAAAAGAGTTTGAGCTAGTACCTACACATATATATATAGATGGAGTTTAGTTAGAAACTGAATAGAAACTTTGTGTTCCCTACAAGCTTGGTGAAGTTAGGCTTTCATACACACTTATCTCTCAGATCTGAGCATGTAGACAGACGTTCGTTCATCTAGCACAAATGGAAAGGTTTGCAGGTGAAACTATTACTCTGGTTTCTCAGTCCGTTTCCTACTGCCGCTTTGATTTCCTGCAGTTTTCACTGTAAAACCGAGTTGGAGATAGTTCCTTATTTATAGATGTAGTTAGTTTGCAACTAAAAATAAACTTTGAGTTCCCAACCATCTAGGTGAGGGACAGTTTTAACAAACAATGTATCTCTCAGAACTGAGCATTTGGAGAGAAGTTCTTTCATCAAGAACATAGTGAACGGATGCAGAAAAAAGTATTACTCTGGTTACTAAGTATGTTTCATAGTGCCGGTTTCTTGTTCCTGCAGTTTTCAGTGTAAAATCGATTTGGAGCTAGTCCCTCCCCATATATATGGATGGAGTGTAGTTTGCATCTGAAAAGAATCTATTTGTGCCCAACAAGCTAGATGAAGGACGGCTTTCACACACACTTACCTCTCAGAAATGAGCTAGTTGAGAGACTATCATTCATCTTGCACAAAAGGAAAGGGATGCAGGAGAAACACTTAGTCTCGTTTGTAAGTCTGTTTCCTAGTGCCGTTTTGTAGTTCCAGCAATTTTCACTGTAAAACCGAGTTGGAGCATGTACTTCCCCTATTTATGTGGATGGAGTGTAGTTTGCAACTGAATAGAAACTTTCTGTTCCCTACACGCTTGGTGAAGTTAGGCTTTCACACACACTTATCTCTCAGAAATGAGCATGCGGAGAGACGTTCGTTCATCTAGCACAAAGTGAAAGGGTTGCATGTGAAAATATTACGCTGGTTTCTCAGTCCGTTTCCTACTGCCGCTTTGAATTTCCTGCAGTTTTCACTGTAAAACCGAGTTGGAGATAGTACCTTATATATACATGGAGTTAATTTGGCAACTAAAAATTAACTTTGTTTTCCCAACAATCTAGGTGATGGACAGCTTTAACTAACACATTATGTCTCAGAACTGAGCATTTGGAGAGAAGTTCGTTCATCTGGAACAGAGTGAACGGATGCAGGAGAAACTTTAATTCTGGTTACTCAGTCTGTTTCCTAGTGCCGGTTTCAAGTTCCTGCAGTTTTCACTGTAAAACAGATTTGGAGCTAGTACCTCCCCATATATAGGGTTTGAGTTTAGTTTGCAACTGAAAAGATACATTGTGTTCCCAAAAAGATAAGTGAAGTACGGCTTACATACACACTTATATCTCTGAAATGAGCATGCAGAGAGACGTTCGTTAATCTAGCACAAAGGGAACAGTATGGAGGAGAAAATTTTTGTCTGGTTTTTCAGTCTGTTTCGTAGTGCCGGTTTGAAATTCCTGCAGCTTTCGATGTAAAATAGATTTGGAGCTGGTACCTCCCCATATATATGGATGGAGTGTAGTTTGCATCTGAAATGAAACTATTTGTGCCCAACAAGCTAGGTGAAGTACGGCTTTCAAACACTCTTAACTCTAAGAACTGAGCTAGTGGAGAGACTTTCGTTCATCTATCAGAAAGAACGGGTTCCAGGGATACTATTTTTCTGGATTCTCAGTCTGTTTCCTAGTGCCGTTTTGAAGTTCCTTCATTTTACATTGTAAAACCTAGTTGGAGCTAGTACCTACCCATATATATGCATGGAATGTACTTTGCAACTGAATGAAACTTTGTGTTCATAACAAGATATATGAAGGACGGCATTCACACACACTTATCTCTCAGAAGAGAGCATGTGGTGAGACGTTCGTTCATCTAGCACAAATGGAACGGTTTTCAGGGAAACTTTTAGTCTGGTTTCTCAGTCTGTTTCCAAGGTCCGGTTTGAAGTTCCTGCAGTTTACATTATAAAACCTAGTTGGAGCCAGTAACTACCCATATATATGCATGCAGTGTAGTTTGCAACTGAATCAAACTTTGTGTTCATAACAAGATATATGAAGGACGGCATTCACACACCCTTATCTCTCAGAAATGAGCATGTAGTGAGACGTTCGTTCATCTAGCACGTAGGGAACGGGTTGCAGGTGAAACTTTTACTATGGTTTCTCAGTCTGTTTCCTAGTGCCAGTTTGATGTTCCTGCAGTTTTCACTGTAAAACAGAGTTGGAGCTAGTACCTACCCATATATATATAGATGGAATTTAGTTTGCAACTGAATAGAAAATTTGTGTTCCCTACAAGCTTGGTGAAGTTAGGCTTTCACACACACTTATCTATCAGAACTGAGCATGTGGACAGACTTCGTTCATCCAGCACAAAGGGAAAGGGTTGCAGGTGAAACTATTACTCTGGTTTCTCAGTCCGTTTCCTACTGCCACTTTGAATTTCCTGCAGTTTTCACTGTAAAACCGAGATGGAGATAGTACCTTATATATAGATAGAATTTAGGTGGCAACTAAAAATTAACTTTGTGTTCCCAACAATCTAGGTGAAGGACACATTTAACTAACACATTATGTCTAAGAACTGAGCATTTGGAGAGAAGTTCGTTCATCTAGAACATAGTGAATGGATGCAGAAAAAATTTTTCTCTGGTTACTAAGTATGTTTCCTAGTGCCGGTTTCTTGTTCCTGCAATTTTCAGTGTAAAACCGAGTTGGAGTTAGTACCACCTAATTTATAAGGATGGAGTGTAGTTTGCAACTGAATAGAAGCTTTGTGTTACCTACAAGCTTGGTGAAGTAAGGCTTTTAAACACAATTATCTCTCAGCCCTGAGCATGTTTAGAGACGTTCGTTCATCTAGCCAAACGGGAATGGGTTGAAGGAGAAACTTTAAGTGTGTTTTTTCAGTCTGTTTCTTAGTGCCGGTTTGAAGTTCCTGCAGTTTTCACTGTAAAATGGAGTTGGAGCTAGTACCACCCCATATATATGGATTGAGTTTAGTTTGCAACTGAAAAGATACATTGTGTCCCCAAAAAGCTGGGTGAAGTACGGCTTATATACACACTTATATCTTTGATTTGAGCATGTGGAGAGACGTTCGTTCATATAGCACAATTTGAATGGTTTTAAAGAGAAAATTTTACTCTGGTTTTTCAGTCTGTTTCTTAGTGCCGGTTTGAAGTTCCTGCAGTTTTCAGTGTAAAATCGATTTGGAGCTAGTACCTCCCCATATATATGGATGGAGTGTAGTTTGCATCTGAAAAGAATCTATTTGTGCCCAACAAGCTAGATGAAGGACGGCTTTCACACACAATTATCTCTCAGAAATGAGCTAGTTGAGAGACTATCATTCATCTTGCACAAAAGGAAAGGGATGCAGGAGAAACACTTAGACTCGTTTGTAAGTCTGTTTCCTAGTGCCGTTTTGTAGTTCCAGCAATTTTCACTGTAAAACCGAGTTGGAGCATGTACTTCCCCTATATATATGGATGGAGTGTAGTTTGCAACTGAATAGAAACTTTGTGTTCCCTACAAGCTTGGTGAAGTTAGGCTTTCACACACACTTATCTCTCAGAAATGAGCATGCGGAGAGACGTTCGTTAATCTAGCACAAATGGAAAGGGTTGCATGTAAAATTATTACTCTGGTTTCTTAGTCCGTTTCCTACTGCCACTTTGAATTTCCTGCAGTTTTCACTGTAAAACCGAGTTGGAAATACTACCTTATATATAGATGGAGTTTAGTTGGCAACTAAAAATTAACTTTGTGTTCCCAACAATCTAGGTGATAGGCAGCTATATCTAATAAATTATGTCTCAGTACTGAGCATTTGGAGAGAAGTTCGCTCATCAAAAACATAGTGAACGGATGCAGGAGAAACATTTATTCTGGTTACTCAGTCTGTTTCCTAGTGCCGGTTTGACTTTCCTACAGTTTTCACTGTAAAACCGAGTTGGAGCTAGTACCTCCCCATATATATATTAATTGAGTGTAGTTTGCAACTGAATAGAAGCTTTGTGTTACCTACAAGCTTGGTGAAGGAAGGCTTTCACACACAGTTATCTCTCAGGCCTGAGCATTTGGGAAGACGTTCGTTCATCTAGCAAAAAGGGAACGGGTTGCAGGAGCAAGTTTAAGTGTGTTTTCTCAGTCTGTTTCTTAGTGCCGGTTTGAATTTCCTGCAGATTTCACTGTAAAACAGATTTGGAGCTAGTACCTCCCCATATATAGGGTTTGAGTTTAGTTTGCAACTGAAAAGATACATTGTGTTCCCAAAAAGATAAGTGATGAACGGCTTACATACACACTTATATATCTGAAATGAGCATGTTGAGAGACGTTCGTTCTTCTAGCACAAAGGGAACAGTTTGGAGGAGAAAATTTTTGTCTGGTTTTTCAATGTGTTTCGTAGTGCCGGTTTGAAATTCCTGCATTTTTCGGTGTAAAATTGATTTGGAGCTAGTACCTCACCATATATATGGATGGAGTGTAGTTTGCATTTTAAAAGAAAATATTTGTGCCCAACAAGCTAGGTGAAGTACGGCTTTCACACACACTTAACTCTCAGAACTGAGCTAGTGGAGAGACCTTCGTTCATCTAGCACAAAAGGAACGGGTTACAGGGAAACTTTTATTCTGGATTCTCAGTCTGTTTCCTAGTGCCGGTTTGAAGTTCCTTCATTTTACATTGTAAAACCTAGTTGGAGCTTGTACCTACGCATATATATGCATGGAATGTACTTTGCAACTGAATGAAACTTTGTGTTCATAACAAGATATATGAAGGACGGAATTCACACACACTTATCTCTCAGAACAGAGCATGTGGAGAGACGTTCGTTCATCTAGGACAAAGGGAACGGGTTGCAGGACAAACTTTTAATCTGGTTTCTCAGTCAGTTTTCTAGTGCCGCTTTGAATTTCCTGCAGTTTTCACTGTAAAACCGAGTTGGAGATTGTACCTTATTTATAGATGGGGTTTAGTTTGCAACTAAAAATTAACTTTGAGTTCCCAACAATCTAGGTGAGGGACAGCTTTAACAAAGAAATTATCTCTCAGAACTGAGCATTTGGAGAGAATTCGTTCATCTAGAACATAGTGAACGGATGCAGAAGAAACTTTTACTCTGGTTACTAAGTATGTTTCCTAGTGCCGGTTTCTTGTTCCTGCAGTTTTCAGTGTAAAACCGAGTTGGTGTTAGTACCACCCCATCTATAATGATGGAGTGTAGTTTGCAAGTGAATAGAAACTTTGTGTTACCTACAAGCTTGTTGAAGAAAGGCTTTCACACACACTTATCTCTCAGGACTTAGCATGTGTAGAGACGTTCGTTCATCTAGCCAAAAGGGAATTGTTTGCAGGAGAAACATTAAGTGTGTTTTCTCAGTCTGTTTCTTAGTGCCGGTTTGAAGTTCCTGCAGTTTTCACTGTAAAACGGAGTTGGAGCTAGTACGTCCCCATATATATGGATTGAGTTTAGTTTGCATCTGAAAAGATACATTGTGTTCCCAAAAAGCTGGGTGAAGAACGGCTTACATACACACTTTTATCTTTGAAATGAGAATGTGGAGAGACTTTCGTTCATAGAGCACAAAGGGAACGGTTTTATGGAGAATATTTTAGTCTGGTTTTTCAGTCTGTTTCTTAGTGCCGGTTTGAAGTTCCTTCATTTTACATTGTAAAACCTAGTTGGAGCTAGTACCTACGCATATATATGCATGGACTGTACTTTGCAACTGAATGAAACTTTGTGTTCATAACAAGATATATGAAGGACGGCATTTACACACACTTATCTCTCAAAACTGAGCATGTTTTGAGACGTTTGTTCATCTAGTACAAATGGAACGGTTTGCAGGGAAAACTTTATTCTGTTTTCCCATTCTGTTTCCTAGTGCCAGTTTGAAATTCCTGCAGTTTATATTGAAAAACATATTTCGGGCTAGTACCTACCCATATATATGCATGGAGTGTAGTTTGCAACTGAATCAATCTTTGGGTTCATAACAAGATAAATTAAAGACGGCATTCACACACACTTTTCTCTCAGAACTGAGCATGTATTGAGACTTTCGTTCATCTAGCACAACGGGAACGGGTTGAAGGAGAAACTTTTAGTCTGTTTTCTCAGTCTGTTTCATAGTGCCGGTTTGAATTTCCTGCAGTTTTCACTGTAAAATCGAGTTGGAGCTAGTATCTCCCCATAAATATGGATGGATTGTAGTTTGCAACTGAAAACAAACTTTGTGTTCCCAACAATCTAGGAGAAGAACGGCTTTCACAAGCACACTATCTCTCAGAACTGAGCATTTGGAGAGCAGTTCGTTCATCTAGCACGTAGTGAACGGGTTGCAGGTGAATCTTTTACTATGGTTTCTCAGTCAGTTTCCTAGTGCCAGTTTCATTTTCCTGCAGTTTTCACTGTAAAAAAGAGTTGGAGCTAGTACCTACACATATATATATAGATGGAGTTTAGTTAGAAACTGAATAGAAACTTTGTGTTCCCTACAAGCTTGGTGAAGTTAGGCTTTCATACACACTTATCTCTCAGATCTGAGCATGTAGACAGACGTTCGTTCATCTAGCACAAATGGAAAGGTTTGCAGGTGAAACTATTACTCTGGTTTCTCAGTCCGTTTCCTACTGCCGCTTTGATTTCCTGCAGTTTTCACTGTAAAACCGAGTTGGAGATAGTTCCTTATTTATAGATGTAGTTAGTTTGCAACTAAAAATAAACTTTGAGTTCCCAACCATCTAGGTGAGGGACAGTTTTAACAAACAATGTATCTCTCAGAACTGAGCATTTGGAGAGAAGTTCTTTCATCAAGAACATAGTGAACGGATGCAGAAAAAAGTATTACTCTGGTTACTAAGTATGTTTCATAGTGCCGGTTTCTTGTTCCTGCAGTTTTCAGTGTAAAATCGATTTGGAGCTAGTCCCTCCCCATATATATGGATGGAGTGTAGTTTGCATCTGAAAAGAATCTATTTGTGCCCAACAAGCTAGATGAAGGACGGCTTTCACACACACTTACCTCTCAGAAATGAGCTAGTTGAGAGACTATCATTCATCTTGCACAAAAGGAAAGGGATGCAGGAGAAACACTTAGTCTCGTTTGTAAGTCTGTTTCCTAGTGCCGTTTTGTAGTTCCAGCAATTTTCACTGTAAAACCGAGTTGGAGCATGTACTTCCCCTATTTATGTGGATGGAGTGTAGTTTGCAACTGAATAGAAACTTTCTGTTCCCTACACGCTTGGTGAAGTTAGGCTTTCACACACACTTATCTCTCAGAAATGAGCATGCGGAGAGACGTTCGTTCATCTAGCACAAAGTGAAAGGGTTGCATGTGAAAATATTACGCTGGTTTCTCAGTCCGTTTCCTACTGCCGCTTTGAATTTCCTGCAGTTTTCACTGTAAAACCGAGTTGGAGATAGTACCTTATATATACATGGAGTTAATTTGGCAACTAAAAATTAACTTTGTTTTCCCAACAATCTAGGTGATGGACAGCTTTAACTAACACATTATGTCTCAGAACTGAGCATTTGGAGAGAAGTTCGTTCATCTGGAACAGAGTGAACGGATGCAGGAGAAACTTTAATTCTGGTTACTCAGTCTGTTTCCTAGTGCCGGTTTCAAGTTCCTGCAGTTTTCACTGTAAAACAGATTTGGAGCTAGTACCTCCCCATATATAGGGTTTGAGTTTAGTTTGCAACTGAAAAGATACATTGTGTTCCCAAAAAGATAAGTGAAGTACGGCTTACATACACACTTATATCTCTGAAATGAGCATGCAGAGAGACGTTCGTTAATCTAGCACAAAGGGAACAGTATGGAGGAGAAAATTTTTGTCTGGTTTTTCAGTCTGTTTCGTAGTGCCGGTTTGAAATTCCTGCAGTTTTCGATGTAAAATAGATTTGGAGCTGGTACCTCCCCATATATATGGATGGAGTGTAGTTTGCATCTGAAATGAAACTATTTGTGCCCAACAAGCTAGGTGAAGTACGGCTTTCAAACACTCTTAACTCTAAGAACTGAGCTAGTGGAGAGACTTTCGTTCATCTATCAGAAAGAACGGGTTCCAGGGATACTATTTTTCTGGATTCTCAGTCTGTTTCCTAGTGCCGTTTTGAAGTTCCTTCATTTTACATTGTAAAACCTAGTTGGAGCTAGTACCTACCCATATATATGCATGGAATGTACTTTGCAACTGAATGAAACTTTGTGTTCATAACAAGATATATGAAGGACGGCATTCACACACACTTATCTCTCAGAAGAGAGCATGTGGTGAGACGTTCGTTCATCTAGCACAAATGGAACGGTTTTCAGGGAAACTTTTAGTCTGGTTTCTCAGTCTGTTTCCAAGGTCCGGTTTGAAGTTCCTGCAGTTTACATTATAAAACCTAGTTGGAGCCAGTAACTACCCATATATATGCATGCAGTGTAGTTTGCAACTGAATCAAACTTTGTGTTCATAACAAGATATATGAAGGACGGCATTCACACACCCTTATCTCTCAGAAATGAGCATGTAGTGAGACGTTCGTTCATCTAGCACGTAGGGAACGGGTTGCAGGTGAAACTTTTACTATGGTTTCTCAGTCTGTTTCCTAGTGCCAGTTTGATGTTCCTGCAGTTTTCACTGTAAAACAGAGTTGGAGCTAGTACCTACCCATATATATATAGATGGAATTTAGTTTGCAACTGAATAGAAAATTTGTGTTCCCTACAAGCTTGGTGAAGTTAGGCTTTCACACACACTTATCTATCAGAACTGAGCATGTGGACAGACTTCGTTCATCCAGCACAAAGGGAAAGGGTTGCAGGTGAAACTATTACTCTGGTTTCTCAGTCCGTTTCCTACTGCCACTTTGAATTTCCTGCAGTTTTCACTGTAAAACCGAGATGGAGATAGTACCTTATATATAGATAGAATTTAGGTGGCAACTAAAAATTAACTTTGTGTTCCCAACAATCTAGGTGAAGGACACATTTAACTAACACATTATGTCTAAGAACTGAGCATTTGGAGAGAAGTTCGTTCATCTAGAACATAGTGAATGGATGCAGAAAAAATTTTTCTCTGGTTACTAAGTATGTTTCCTAGTGCCGGTTTCTTGTTCCTGCAATTTTCAGTGTAAAACCGAGTTGGAGTTAGTACCACCTAATTTATAAGGATGGAGTGTAGTTTGCAACTGAATAGAAGCTTTGTGTTACCTACAAGCTTGGTGAAGTAAGGCTTTTAAACACAATTATCTCTCAGCCCTGAGCATGTTTAGAGACGTTCGTTCATCTAGCCAAACGGGAATGGGTTGAAGGAGAAACTTTAAGTGTGTTTTTTCAGTCTGTTTCTTAGTGCCGGTTTGAAGTTCCTGCAGTTTTCACTGTAAAATGGAGTTGGAGCTAGTACCACCCCATATATATGGATTGAGTTTAGTTTGCAACTGAAAAGATACATTGTGTCCCCAAAAAGCTGGGTGAAGTACGGCTTATATACACACTTATATCTTTGATTTGAGCATGTGGAGAGACGTTCGTTCATATAGCACAATTTGAATGGTTTTAAAGAGAAAATTTTACTCTGGTTTTTCAGTCTGTTTCTTAGTGCCGGTTTGAAGTTCCTGCAGTTTTCAGTGTAAAATCGATTTGGAGCTAGTACCTCCCCATATATATGGATGGAGTGTAGTTTGCATCTGAAAAGAATCTATTTGTGCCCAACAAGCTAGATGAAGGACGGCTTTCACACACAATTATCTCTCAGAAATGAGCTAGTTGAGAGACTATCATTCATCTTGCACAAAAGGAAAGGGATGCAGGAGAAACACTTAGACTCGTTTGTAAGTCTGTTTCCTAGTGCCGTTTTGTAGTTCCAGCAATTTTCACTGTAAAACCGAGTTGGAGCATGTACTTCCCCTATATATATGGATGGAGTGTAGTTTGCAACTGAATAGAAACTTTGTGTTCCCTACAAGCTTGGTGAAGTTAGGCTTTCACACACACTTATCTCTCAGAAATGAGCATGCGGAGAGACGTTCGTTAATCTAGCACAAATGGAAAGGGTTGCATGTAAAATTATTACTCTGGTTTCTTAGTCCGTTTCCTACTGCCACTTTGAATTTCCTGCAGTTTTCACTGTAAAACCGAGTTGGAAATACTACCTTATATATAGATGGAGTTTAGTTGGCAACTAAAAATTAACTTTGTGTTCCCAACAATCTAGGTGATAGGCAGCTATATCTAATAAATTATGTCTCAGTACTGAGCATTTGGAGAGAAGTTCGCTCATCAAAAACATAGTGAACGGATGCAGGAGAAACATTTATTCTGGTTACTCAGTCTGTTTCCTAGTGCCGGTTTGACTTTCCTACAGTTTTCACTGTAAAACCGAGTTGGAGCTAGTACCTCCCCATATATATATTAATTGAGTGTAGTTTGCAACTGAATAGAAGCTTTGTGTTACCTACAAGCTTGGTGAAGGAAGGCTTTCACACACAGTTATCTCTCAGGCCTGAGCATTTGGGAAGACGTTCGTTCATCTAGCAAAAAGGGAACGGGTTGCAGGAGCAAGTTTAAGTGTGTTTTCTCAGTCTGTTTCTTAGTGCCGGTTTGAATTTCCTGCAGATTTCACTGTAAAACAGATTTGGAGCTAGTACCTCCCCATATATAGGGTTTGAGTTTAGTTTGCAACTGAAAAGATACATTGTGTTCCCAAAAAGATAAGTGATGAACGGCTTACATACACACTTATATATCTGAAATGAGCATGTTGAGAGACGTTCGTTCTTCTAGCACAAAGGGAACAGTTTGGAGGAGAAAATTTTTGTCTGGTTTTTCAATGTGTTTCGTAGTGCCGGTTTGAAATTCCTGCATTTTTCGGTGTAAAATTGATTTGGAGCTAGTACCTCACCATATATATGGATGGAGTGTAGTTTGCATTTTAAAAGAAAATATTTGTGCCCAACAAGCTAGGTGAAGTACGGCTTTCAAACCCTCTTAACTCTAAGAACTGAGCTAGTGGAGAGACTTTCGTTCATCTAGCACAAAAGGAACGGGTTACAGGGAAACTTTTATTCTGGATTCTCAGTCTGTTTCCTAGTGCCGGTTTGAAGTTCCTTCATTTTACATTGTAAAACCTAGTTGGAGCTTGTACCTACGCATATATATGCATGGAATGTACTTTGCAACTGAATGAAACTTTGTGTTCATAACAAGATATATGAAGGACGGAATTCACACACACTTATCTCTCAGAACAGAGCATGTGGAGAGACGTTCGTTCATCTAGGACAAAGGGAACGGGTTGCAGGACAAACTTTTAATCTGGTTTCTCAGTCAGTTTTCTAGTGCCGCTTTGAATTTCCTGCAGTTTTCACTGTAAAACCGAGTTGGAGATTGTACCTTATTTATAGATGGGGTTTAGTTTGCAACTAAAAATTAACTTTGAGTTCCCAACAATCTAGGTGAGGGACAGCTTTAACAAAGAAATTATCTCTCAGAACTGAGCATTTGGAGAGAATTCGTTCATCTAGAACATAGTGAACGGATGCAGAAGAAACTTTTACTCTGGTTACTAAGTATGTTTCCTAGTGCCGGTTTCTTGTTCCTGCAGTTTTCAGTGTAAAACCGAGTTGGTGTTAGTACCACCCCATCTATAATGATGGAGTGTAGTTTGCAAGTGAATAGAAACTTTGTGTTACCTACAAGCTTGTTGAAGAAAGGCTTTCACACACACTTATCTCTCAGGACTTAGCATGTGTAGAGACGTTCGTTCATCTAGCCAAAAGGGAATTGTTTGCAGGAGAAACATTAAGTGTGTTTTCTCAGTCTGTTTCTTAGTGCCGGTTTGAAGTTCCTGCAGTTTTCACTGTAAAACGGAGTTGGAGCTAGTACGTCCCCATATATATGGATTGAGTTTAGTTTGCATCTGAAAAGATACATTGTGTTCCCAAAAAGCTGGGTGAAGAACGGCTTACATACACACTTTTATCTTTGAAATGAGAATGTGGAGAGACTTTCGTTCATAGAGCACAAAGGGAACGGTTTTATGGAGAATATTTTAGTCTGGTTTTTCAGTCTGTTTCTTAGTGCCGGTTTGAAGTTCCTTCATTTTACATTGTAAAACCTAGTTGGAGCTAGTACCTACGCATATATATGCATGGACTGTACTTTGCAACTGAATGAAACTTTGTGTTCATAACAAGATATATGAAGGACGGCATTTACACACACTTATCTCTCAAAACTGAGCATGTTTTGAGACGTTTGTTCATCTAGTACAAATGGAACGGTTTGCAGGGAAAACTTTATTCTGTTTTCCCATTCTGTTTCCTAGTGCCAGTTTGAAATTCCTGCAGTTTACATTGAAAAACATATTTCGGGCTAGTACCTACCCATATATATGCATGGAGTGTAGTTTGCAACTGAATCAATCTTTGGGTTCATAACAAGATAAATTAAAGACGGCATTCACACACACTTTTCTCTCAGAACTGAGCATGTATTGAGACTTTCGTTCATCTAGCACAACGGGAACGGGTTGAAGGAGAAACTTTTAGTCTGTTTTCTCAGTCTGTTTCATAGTGCCGGTTTGAATTTCCTGCAGTTTTCACTGTAAAATCGAGTTGGAGCTAGTATCTCCCCATAAATATGGATGGATTGTAGTTTGCAACTGAAAACAAACTTTGTGTTCCCAACAATCTAGGAGAAGAACGGCTTTCACAAGCACACTATCTCTCAGAACTGAGCATTTGGAGAGCAGTTCGTTCATCTAGCACGTAGTGAATGGGTTGCAGGTGAATCTTTTACTATGGTTTCTCAGTCAGTTTCCTAGTGCCAGTTTCATTTTCCTGCAGTTTTCACTGTAAAAAAGAGTTGGAGCTAGTACCTACACATATATATATAGATGGAGTTTAGTTTGAAACTGAATAGAAACTTTGTGTTCCCTACAAGCTTGGTGAAGTTAGGCTTTCATACACACTTATCTCTCAGATCTGAGCATGTAGACAGACGTTCGTTCATCTAGCACAAATGGAAAGGTTTGCAGGTGAAACTATTACTCTGGTTTCTCAGTCCGTTTCCTACTGCCGCTTTGATTTCCTGCAGTTTTCACTGTAAAACCGAGTTGGAGATAGTTCCTTATTTATAGATGTAGTTAGTTTGCAACTAAAAATAAACTTTGAGTTCCCAACCATCTAGGTGAGGGACAGTTTTAACAAACAATGTATCTCTCTGAACTGAGCATTTGGAGAGAAGTTCTTTCATCAAGAACATAGTGAACGGATGCAGAAAAAAGTATTACTCTGGTTACTAAGTATGTTTCATAGTGCCGGTTTCTTGTTCCTGCAGTTTTCAGTGTAAAATCGATTTGGAGCTAGTCCCTCCCCATATATATGGATGGAGTGTAGTTTGCATCTGAAAAGAATCTATTTGTGCCCAACAAGCTAGATGAAGGACGGCTTTCACACACACTTACCTCTCAGAAATGAGCTAGTTGAGAGACTATCATTCATCTTGCACAAAAGGAAAGGGATGCAGGAGAAACACTTAGTCTCGTTTGTAAGTCTGTTTCCTAGTGCCGTTTTGTAGTTCCAGCAATTTTCACTGTAAAACCGAGTTGGAGCATGTACTTCCCCTATTTATATGGATGGAGTGTAGTTTGCAACTGAATAGAAACTTTCTGTTCCCTACACGCTTGGTGAAGTTAGGCTTTCACACACACTTATCTCTCAGAAATGAGCATGCGGAGAGACGTTCGTTCATCTAGCACAAAGTGAAAGGGTTGCATGTGAAAATATTACGCTGGTTTCTCAGTCCGTTTCCTACTGCCGCTTTGAATTCCCTGCAGTTTTCACTGTAAAAAAGAGTTGGAGATAGTACCTTATATATACATGGAGTTAATTTGGCAACTAAAAATTAACTTTGTTTTCCCAACAATCTAGGTGATGGACAGCTTTAACTAACACATTATGTCTCAGAACTGAGCATTTGGAGAGAAGTTCGTTCATCTGGAACAGAGTGAACGGATGCAGGAGAAACTTTTATTCTGGTTACTCAGTCTGTTTCCTAGTGCCGGTTTCAAGTTCCTGCAGTTTTCACTGTAAAACAGATTTGGAGCTAGTACCTCCCCATATATAGGGTTTGAGTTTAGTTTGCAACTGAAAAGATACATTGTGTTCCCAAAAAGATAAGTGAAGTACGGCTTACATACACACTTATATCTCTGAAATGAGCATGCAGAGAGACGTTCGTTAATCTAGCACAAAGGGAAAAGTTTGGAGGAGAAAATTTTTGTCTGGTTTTTCAGTCTGTTTCGTAGTGCCGGTTTGAAATTCCTGCAGTTTTCGATGTAAAATAGATTTGGAGATGGTACCTCCCCATATATATGGATGGAGTGTAGTTTGCATCTGAAATGAAACTATTTGTGCCCAACAAGCTAGGTGAAGTACGGCTTTCAAACACTCTTAACTCTAAGAACTGAGCTAGTGGAGAGACTTTCGTTCATCTATCAGAAAGAACGGGTTCCAGGGATACTATTATTCTGGATTCTCAGTCTGTTTCCTAGTGCCGTTTTGAAGTTCCTTCATTTTACATTGTAAAACCTAGTTGGAGCTAGTACCTACCCATATATATGCATGGAATGTACTTTGCAACTGAATGAAACTTTGTGTTCATAACAAGACATATGAAGGACGGCATTCACATACACTTATCTCTCAGAAGAGAGCATGTGCTGAGACGTTCGTTCATCTAGCACAAATGGAACGGTTTTCAGGGAAACTTTTAGTCTGGTTTCTCAGTCTGTTTCCAAGGTCCGGTTTGAAGTTCCTGCAGTTTACATTATAAAACCTAGTTGGAGCCAGTAACTACCCATATATATGCATGCAGTGTAGTTTGCAACTGAATCAAACTTTGTGTTCATAACAAGATATATGAAGGACGGCATTCACACACAATTATCTCTCAGAAATGAGCATGTAGTGAGACGTTCGTTCATCTAGCACGTAGGGGACGGGTTGCAGGTGAAACTTTTACTATGGTTTCTCAGTCTGTTTCCTAGTGCCAGTTTGATGTTCCTGCAGTTTTCACTGTAAAACAGAGTTGGAGCTAGTACCTACCCATATATATATAGATGGAATTTAGTTTGCAACTGAATAGAAAATTTGTGTTCCCTACAAGCTTGGTGAAGTTAGGCTTTCACACACACTTATCTATCAGAACTGAGCATGTGGACAGACTTCGTTCATCCAGCACAAAGGGAAAGGGTTGCAGGTGAAACTATTACTCTGGTTTCTCAGTCCGTTTCCTACTGCCACTTTGAATTTCCTGCAGTTTTCACTGTAAAACCGAGATGGAGATAGTACCTTATATATAGATAGAATTTAGGTGGCAACTAAAAATTAACTTTGTGTTCCCAACAATCTAGGTGAAGGACACATTTAACTAACACATTATGTCTAAGCACTGAGCATTTGGAGAGAAGTTCGTTCATCTAGAACATAGTGAATGGATGCAGAAAAAATTTTTCTCTGGTTACTAAGTATGTTTCCTAGTGCCGGTTTCTTGTTCCTGCAATTTTCAGTGTAAAACCGAGTTGGAGTTAGTACCACCTAATTTATAAGGATGGAGTGTAGTTTGCAACTGAATAGAAGCTTTGTGTTACCTACAAGCTTGGTGAAGTAAGGCTTTTAAACACAATTATCTCTCAGTCCTGAGCATGTTTAGAGACGTTCGTTCATCTAGCCAAACGGGAATGGGTTGAAGGAGAAACTTTAAGTGTGTTTTTTCAGTCTGTTTCTTAGTGCCGGTTTGAAGTTCCTGCAGTTTTCACTGTAAAATGGAGTTGGAGCTAGTACCACCCCATATATATGGATTGAGTTTAGTTTGCAACTGAAAAGATACATTGTGTCCCCAAAAAGCTGGGTGAAGTACGGCTTATATACACACTTATATCTTTGATTTGAGCATGTGGAGAGACGTTCGTTCATATAGCACAATTTGAATGGTTTTAAAGAGAAAATTTTACTCTGGTTTTTCAGTCTGTTTCTTAGTGCCGGTTTGAAGTTCCTGCAGTTTTCAGTGTAAAATCGATTTGGAGCTAGTACCTCCCCATACATATTGATGGAATGTAGTTTGCATCTGAAAAGAAACAATTTGTGCCCAACAAGCTAGGTGAAGTACGGCTTTCAAACACACTTAACTCTCAGAACTGAGAATGTGGACAGACTTTCGTTCATCTAGCACAAAGTGAAAGGGTTGCAGGTGAAACTATTACTCTGGTTTCTCAGTCCGTTTCCTACTGCTGCTTTGAATTTCCTGCAGTTTTCACTGTAAAACCGAGTTGGAAATTCTACCTTATATATTCATGGAGTTTTGTTGGCAACTAAAAATTAACTTGGTTTTCCCAACAATCTAGGTGATGGACAGCTTTAACTATCACATTATGTTTCAGAACTGAGCATTTGGAGAGAAGTTCGTTCATCTAGAACATAGTGATCGGATGCAGGAGAAACTTTTATTCTGGTTACTCAGTCTGTTTCCTAGTGCCGGTTTCATGTTCCTGCAGTTTTCACTGTAAAACCGAGTTGGAGCTGGTACATCCCCATGTATATGAATTGAGGGTAGTTTGCAACTGAACGGAAGCTTTGTGTTACCTACAAGCTTGGTGAAGGAAGGCTTTCACACACACTTATCTCTCAGGCCTGAGCGTTTGGGGAGACGTTCGTTCATCTAGCAAAAAGGGAACGGGTTGCAGGAGCAAGTTTAAGTGTGTTTTCTCTGTCTGTTTCTTAGTGCCGGTTTGAATTTCCTGCAGTTTTCAATTTAAAACAGATTTGGAGCTAGTACCTCCCCATATATAGGTTTTGAGTTTAGTTTGCAACTGAAAAGATACATTGTGTTCCCAAAAGGTAGGTGAAGAACGGCTTACATACACACTTATATCTCTGAAATGAGCATGTAGAGAGACGTTCGTTCATCTAGCACAAAGGGAACAGTTTGGAGGAGAAAATTTTTGTCTGGTTTTTCAGTCTGTTTCGCAGTGCCGGTTTGAAATTCCTGCATTTTTCGGTGTAAAATTGATTTGGAGCTAGTAATTCACCATATATATGGATGGAGTGTAGTTTGCATCTGAAAAGAAACTATTTGTGCCCAACAAGCTAGGTGAAGTACGGCATTCACACACACTTAATTCTCAGAACTGAGCTAGTGGAGAGACTTTCTTTCATCTAGCGCAAAAGGAACGGGTTACAGGGAAACTTTTATTCTGGATTCTCAGTCTGTTTCCTAGTGCCGGTTTGAAGTTCCTTCATTTTACATTGTAAAACCTAGTTGGAGCTAGTACCTACGCATATTTATGCATGGAATGTACTTTGCAACTGAATGAAACTTTGTGTTCATAACAAGATATATGAAGGACGGCATTTACACACACTTATCTCTCAAAACTGAGCATGTGGTGAGACGTTCGTTCATCTAGCACAAAGGGAAAGGTTTGCAGGTGAAACTATTACTCTGGTTTCTCAGTCCGTTTCCTACTGCCGCTTTGATTTCCTGCAGTTTTCACTGTAAAACTGAGTTGGAGATAGTACCTTATTTATAGATGTAGTTAGTTTGCAACTAAAAATTAACTTTGAGTTCCCAACAATCTAGGTGAGGGACAGCTTTAACAAACAAAGTATCTCTTAGAACTGAGCATTTGGAGAGAAGTTCGTTCATCTAGAACATAGTGAACGGATGCAGAAGAAACTTTTACTCTGGCTACTAAGTATGCTTCCTAGTGCCGGTTCCTTGTTCCTGCAGTTTTCAGTGTAAAACCGAGTTGGTGTTAGTACCACCCCATCTATAAGGATGGAGTGTAGTTTGCAACTGAATAGAAGCTTTGTGTTACCTACAAGCTTGGTGAAGTAAGGCTTTCAAACACAATTATCTCTCAGTCCTGAGCATGTGTAGAGACGTTCGTTCATCTAGCCAAACCGGAATGGGTTGCAGGAGAAACTTTAAGTGTGTATTCTCAGTCTGTTTCTTAGTGCCGGTTTGAAGTTCCTGCAGTTTTCACTGTAAAACGGAGTTGGAGCTAGTACCTCCCCATATATATGGATTGAGTTTAGTTTGCAACTGAAAAGATCCATTGTGTTCCCAAAAAGCTGGGTGAAGAACGGCTTACCTATACACTTATATCTCTGAAATGAGCATGCAGAGAGACGTTCGTTTATCTAGCACAAAGGGAACAGTTTGGTGGAGAAAATTTTTGTCTGGTTTTTCAGTCTGTTTCGTAGTGCTGGTTTGAAATTCCTGCAGTTTTCGATGTAAAATTGATTTGGAGCTGGTACCTCCCCATATATATGGATGGAGTGTAGTTTGCATCTGAAATGAAACTATTTGTGCCCAACAAGCTAGGTGAAGTACGGCTTTCAAACCCTCTTAACTCTAAGAACTGAGCTAGTGGAGAGACTTTCGTTCATCTAGCACAAAAGGAACGGGTTACAGGGAAACTTTTATTCTGGATTCTCAGTCTGTTTCCTAGTGCCGGTTTGAAGTTCCTTCATTTTACATTGTAAAACCTAGTTGGAGCTAGTACCTACCCATATATATGCATGGAATGTACTTTGCAACTGAATGAAACTTTGTGTTCATAACAAGATATATGAAGGACGGCATTCACACACACTTATCTCTCAGAACAGAGCATGTGGAGAGACGTTCGTTCATCTAGCACAAAGGGAAAGGGTTGCAGGACAAACTTTTAGTCTCTATTCTCAGTCTGTTTTTTAGTGCCGCTTTGAATTTCCTGCAGTTTTCACTGTAAAACCGAGTTGGAGATTGTACCTTATTTATAGATGGGGTTTAGTTTGCAACTAAAAATTAACTTTGAGTTCCCAACAATCTAGGTGAGGGACAGCTTTAAGAAACAAATTATCTCTCAGAACTGAGCATTTGGAGAGAAGTTCGTTCATCTAGAACATAGTGAATGGATGCAGAATAAACTTTTACTCTGGTTACTAAGTATGTTTCCTAGTGCCGGTTTCTTGTTCCTGCAGATTTCAGTTTAAAACCGAGTTGGTGTTAGTACCACCCCATCTATAATGTTGGAGTGTAGTTTTCAACTGAATAGAAACTTTGTGTTACCTACAAGCTTGTTGAAGAAAGGCTTTCACACACACTTATCTCTCAGGACTTAGCATGTGTAGAGACGTTCGTTCATCTAACCAAAAGGGAATGGTTTGCAGGAGAAACATTAAGGGTATTTTCTCAGTCTGTTTCTTAGTGCCGGTTTGAAGTTCCTGCAGTTTTCACTGTAAAACGGAGTTGGAGCTAGTACGTCCCCATATATATGGATTGAGTTTAGTTTGCATCTGAAAAGATACATTGTGTTCCCAAAAAGCTGGGTGAAGAACGGCTTACATACACACTTTTATCTTTGAAATGAGAATGTGGAGAGACATTCGTTCATACAGCACAAAGGGAACGGTTTTATGGAGAATATTTTAGTCTGGTTTTTCAGTCTGTTTCTTAGTGCCGGTTTGAAGTTCCTGCAGTTTTCAGTGTAAAATCGATTTGGAGCTTGTACCTCCCCATATATATGGATGGAGTGTAGTTTGCATCTGAAAAGTATCTATTTGTGCCCAACAAGCTAGATGAAGGACGGCTTTCACACACACTTACCTCTCAGAAATAAGCTAGTTGAGAGACAATCATTCATCTTGCACAAAAGGAAAGGGATGCAGGAGAATCACTTAGTCTCGTTTGTAAGTCTGTTTCCTAGTGCCGTTTTGTAGTTCCAGCAATTTTCACTGTAAAACCGAGTTGGAGCAAGTACTTCCCCTATTTATATGGATTTAGTGTAGTTTGCAACTGAATAGAAACTTTGTGTTCCCTACAAGCTTGGTGAAGTTAGGCTTTCACACACACTTATCTCTCAGAAATGAGCATGCGGAGAGACGTTCGTTAATCTAACACAAATGGAAAGGGTTGCAGGTGAAACTATTACTCTGGTTTCTCAGTCCGTTTCCTACTGCCGCTTTGAATTTCCTGCAGTTTTAACTGTAAAACCGATTTGGAAATACTACCTTATATATAGATAGAGTTTAGTTGGCAACTAAAAATTAACTTTGTGTTCCCAACAATCTAGGTGAAGGGCAGCTTTATCTAACACATTATGTCTCAGAACTGAGCATTTGGAGAGAAGTTCGTTCATCTAGAACATAGTGAACGTATGCAGGATAAACTTTTATTCTGGTTACTCAGTCTGTTTCCTAGTGCCGGTTTCAAGTTCCTGCAGTTTTCACTGTAAAACCGAGTTGGTGTTAGTACATACCCATATATATGAATTGAGTGTAGTTTGCAACTGAATAGAAGCTTTGTGTTACCTACAAGCTTGGTGAAGGAAGGCTTTCACACACACTTATCTCTCAGGCCTGAGCATTTGGAGAGACGTTCGTTCAACTAACAAAAAGGGAGCGGGATGCAGGAGCAAGTTTAACTGTGTTTTCTCAGTCTGTTTCTTAGTGCCGGTTTGAAGATCCTGCAGTTTTCAGTGTAAAATCGATTTGGAGCTTGTGCCTCCCCATATATATTGATGAAGTGTAGTTTGTATCTGAAAAGAAACAATTTGTGCCCAACAAGTTAGGTGAAGTACGGCTTTCACACACACTTAAATCTCAAAAATGAGCATATGGACAGACATTCGTTCATCTAGCACAAAGGGAAAGGGTTGCAGGTGAAACTATTACTCTGGTTTCTCAGTCCGTTTCCTACTGCTGCTTTGAATTTCCTGCAGTTTTCACTGTAAAACCGAGTTGGAGATAGTACCTTATATATTCATGGAGTTTAGTTGGCAACTAAAAATTAACTTGGTTTTCCCAACAATCTAGGTGATGGACAGCTTTAAATATCACATTATGTTTCAGAACTGAGCATTTGGAGAGAAGTTCGTTCATCTAGAACATAGTGAACGGATGCAGGAGAAACTTTTATTCTGGTTACTCAGTCTGTTTCCTAGTGCCGGTTTCATGTTCCTGCAGTTTTCACTGTAAAAGCGAGTTGGGGCTAGTACCTCCCCATGTATATGAATTGAGGGTAGTTTGCAACTGAACGGAAGCTTTGTGTTACCTACAAGCTTGGTGAAGAAAGGCTTTCACACACACTTATCTCTCAGGCCTGAGCATTTGGGGAGAAGTTCGTTCATCTAGCAAAAAGGGAACGGGTTGCATGAGCAAGTTTATGTGTGTTTTCTCAGTCTGTTTCTTAGTGCCGGTTTGAATTTCCTGCAGTTTTCACTTTAAAACAGATTTGGAGCTAGTACCTCCCCATATATAGGGTTTGAGTTTAGTTTGCAACTGAAAAGATACATTGTGTTCCCAAAAGATAGGTGAAGAACGGCTTACATACACACTTATATCTCTGAAATGAGCATGTGTAGAGACGTTCGTTCATCTAGCACAAAGGGAACAGTTTGGAGGAGAAAATTTTTGTCTGGTTTTTCAGTCTGTTTCGTAGTGCCGGTTTGAAATTCCTGCATTTTTCGGTGTAAAATTGATTTGGAGCTAGTACCTCACCATATATATGGATGGAGTGTAGTTTGCATCTTAAAAGAAACTATTTGTGCCCAACAAGCTAGGTGAAGTACGGCTTTCACACACACTTAACCCTCAGAACTAAGCTAGTGGAGAGACCTTCGTTCATCTAGCACAAAAGGAACGGGTTACAGGGAAACTTTTATTCTGGATTCTCAGTCTGTTTCCTAGTGCCGGTTTGAAGTTCCTTCATTTTACATTGTTAAACCTAGTTGGAGCTTGTACCTACGCTTATATATGTATGGAATGTACTTTGGAACTGAATGAAACTTTGTGTTCATAACAAGATATATGAAGGACGGCATTCACACACACTTATCTCTCAGAACAGAGCATGTGGAGAGACGTTCGTTCATCTAGCACAAAGGGAACGGTTTGCAGGACAAACTTTTAGTCTCTATTCTCAGTCTGTTTTTTAGTGCCGCTTTGAATTTCCTGCAGTTTTCACTGTAAAACCGAGTTGGAGATTGTACCTTATTTATAGATGGGGTTAAGTTTGCAACTAAAAATTAACTTTGAGTTCCCAACAATCTATGTGAGGGACAGCTTTAAGAAACAAATTATCTCTCAGAACTGAGCATTTGGAGAGAAGTTCGTTCATCTAGAACATAGTGAACGGATGCAGAATAAACTTTTACTCTGGTTACTAAGTATGTTTCCTAGTGCCGGTTTCTTGTTCCTGCAGTTTTCAGTGTAAAACCGAGTTGGAGTTAGTACCACCCCATCTATAAGGATGGAGTGTAGTTTGCAACTGAATAGAAACTTTGTGTTACCTACAAGCTTGGTGAAGAAAGGCTTTCACACACATTTATCTCTCAGGACTTAGCATGTGTAGAGACGTTCGTTCATCTAGCCAAAAGGGAATGGTTTGCAGGAGAAACATTAAGGGTGTTTTCTCAGTCTGTTTCTCAGTGCGGGTTTGAAGATCCTGCAGTTTTCACTGTAAAACGGAGTTGGAGCTAGTATTCCCCATATATATGGATTGAGTTTATTTTGCATCTGAAAAGATACATTGTGTTCCCAAAAAGCTGGGTGAAGAACGGCTTACATACACACTTTTATCTTTGAAATGAGAATGTGGAGAGACATTCGTTCATACAGCACAAAGGGAACGGTTTTATGGAGAATATTTTAGTCTGGTTTTTCAGTCTGTTTCTTAGTGCCGGTTTGAAGTTCCTGCAGTTTTCAGTGTAAAATCGATTTGGAGCTAGTCCCTCCCCATATATATGGATGGAGTGTAGTTTGCATATGAAAAGAATCTATTTGTGCCCAACAAGCTAGATGAAGGACGGCTTTCACACACACTTACCTCTCAGAAATAAGCTAGTTAAGAGACTATCATTCATCTTGCACAAAAGGAAAGGGATGCAGGAGAAACACTTAGTCTCGTTTGTAAGTCTGTTTCCTAGTGCCGTTTTTTAGTTCCAGCAATTTTCACTGTAAAACCGAGTTGGAGCATGTACTTCCCCTATTTATATGGATGGAGTGTAGTTTGCAACTGAATAGAAACTTTCTGTTCCCTACAAGCTTGGTGAAGTTAGGCTTTCACACACACTTATCTCTCAGAAATGAGCATGCGGAGAGACATTCGTTCATCTAGCACAAAGTGAAAGGTTTGCATGTGAAACTATTACGCTGGTTTCTCAGTCCGTTTCCTACTGCCGCTTTGAATTTCCTGCAGTTTTCACTGTAAAACCGAGTTGGAGATAGTACCTTATATATACATGGAGTTAAGTTGGCAACTAAAAATTAACTTTGTTTTCCCAACAATCGAGGTGATGGACAGCATTAACTAACACATTATGTCTCAGAACTGAGCATTTGGAGAGAAGTTCGTTCATTTGGAACAGAGTGAACGGATGCAGGAGAAACTTTTATTCTGGTTACTCAGTCTGTTTCCTAGTGCCGGTTTCAAGTACCTGCAGTTTTCACTGTAAAACAGATTTGGAGCTAGTACCTCCCCATATATAGGGTTTGAGTTTAGTTTGCAACTGAAAAGACACATTGTGTTCCCAAAAAGATAAGTGAAGGACGGCTTACATACACACTTATATCTCTGAAATGAGCATGTAGAGAGACGTTCGTTCATCTAGCACAAAGGGAACAGTTTGGAGGAGAAATTTTTTGTCTGGTTTTTCAGTCTGTTTCGTAGTGCCGGTTTGAAATTCCTGCATTTTTCGTTGTAAAATGGATTTGGAGCTAGTACTTCACCATATATAAGGATGGAGTGTAGTTTGCATCTTAAAAGAAGCTATTAGTGCCCAACAAGCTAGGTGAAGTATGGCTTTCACACACACTTAATTCTCAGAACTGAGCTAGTGGAGAGACTTTCTTTCATCTAGCGCAAAAGGAACGGGTTACAGGGAAACTTTTATTCTGGATTCTCAGTCTGTTTCCTAGTGCCGGTTTGAAGTTCCTTCATTTTACATTGTAAAACCTAGTTGGAGCTAGTACCTACGCATATATATGCATGGAATGTACTTTACAACTGAATGAAACTTTGTGTTCATAACAAGATATATGAAGGACGGCATTTACACACACTTATCTCTCAAAACTGAGCATGTGGTGAGACGTTCGTTCATCTAGCACAAAGGGAAAGATTTGCAGGTGAAACTATTACTCTGGTTTCTCAGTCCGTTTCCTACTGCCGCTTTGATTTCCTGCAGTTTTCACTGTAAAACTGAGTTGGAGATAGTACCTTATTTATAGATGTAGTTAGTTTGCAACTAAAAATTAACTTTGAGTTCCCAACAATCTAGGTGAGGGACAGCTTTAACAAACAAAGTATCTCTTAGAACTGAGCATTTGGAGAGAAGTTCGTTCATCTAGAACATAGTGAACGGATGCAGAAGAAACTTTTACTCTGGTTACTAAGTATGTTTCCTAGTGCCGGTTCCTTGTTCCTGCAGTTTTCAGTGTAAAACCGAGTTGGAGTTAGTACCACCCCATCTATAAGGATGGAGTGTAGTTTGCAACTGAATAGAAGCTTTGTGTTACCTACAAGCTTGGTGAAGGAAGGCTTTCAAACACAATTATCTCTCAGTCCTGAGCATGTGTAGAGACTTTCGTTCATCTAGCCAAACCGGAATGGGTTGCAGGAGAAACTTTAAGTGTGTATTCTCAGTCTGTTTCTTAGTGCCGGTTTGAAGTTCCTGCAGTTTTCACTGTAAAAAGGAGTTGGAGCTAGTACCTCCCCATATATATGGATTGAGTTTAGTTTGCAACTGAAAAGATCCATTGTGTTCCCAAAAAGCTGGGTGAAGAACGGCTTACCTATACACTTATATCTCTGAAATGAGCATGCAGAGAGACGTTCGTTAATCTAGCACAAAGGGAACAGTTTGGAGGAGAAAATTTTTGTCTGGTTTTTCAGTCTGTTTCGTAGTGCCGGTTTGAAATTCCTGCAGTTTTCGATGTAAAATTGATTTGGAGCTGGTACCTCCCCATATATATGGATGGAGTGTAGTTTGCATCTGAAATGAAACTATTTGTGCCCAACAAGCTAGGTGAAGTACGGCTTTCAAACACTCTTAACTCTAAGAACTGAGCTAGTGGAGAGACTTTCGTTCATCTATCAGAAAGAACGGGTTCCAGGGATACTATTATTCTGGATTCTCAGTCTGTATCCTAGTGCCGGTTTGAAGTTCCTTCATTTTACATTGTAAAACCTAGTTGGAGCTAGTACCTACCCATATATATGCACGGAATGTACTTTGCAACTGAATGAAACTTTGTGTTCATAACAAGATATATGAAGGACGGCATTCACACACACTTATCTCTCAGAAGAGATCATGTGGTGAGACGTTCGTTCATCTAGCACGTAGGGAACGGGTTGCAGGTGAAACTTTTACTATGGTTTCTCAGTCTGTTTCCTAGTGCCAGTTTGATGTTCCTGCAGTTTTCACTGTAAAACAGAGTTGGAGCTAGTACCTACCCATATATATATAGATGGAATTTAGTTTGCAACTGAATAGAAAATTTGTGTTCCCTACAAGCTTGGTGAAGTTAGGCTTTCACACACACTTATCTATCAGAACTGAGCATGTGGACAGACTTCGTTCATCCAGCACAAAGGGAAAGGGTTGCAGGTGAAACTATTACTCTGGTTTCTCAGTCCGTTTCCTACTGCCGCTTTGAATTTCCTGCAGTTTTCACTGTAAAACCGAGATGGAGATAGTACCTTATATATAGATAAAGTTTAGTTGGCAACTAAAAATTAACTTTGTTTTCCCAACAATCTAGGTGATGGACACCTTTAACTAACACATTATGTCTGAGAACTGAGCATTTGGAGAGAAGTTCGTTCATCTGGAACAGAGTGAACGGATGCAGGAGAAACTTTTATTCTGGTTACTCAGTCTGTTTCCTAGTGCCGGTTTCAAGTTCCTGCAGTTTTCACTGTAAAACCGAGTTGGATCTAGTACATACCCATATATATGAATTCAGTGTAGTTTGCAACTGAATAGAAGCTTTGTGTTACCTACAAGCTTGGTGAAGGAAGGCTTTCACACACACTTATCTCTCAGGCCTGAGCATTTGGGGAGACGTTCGTTCAACTAACAAAAAGGGAACGGGTTGCAGGAGCAAGTTTAAGTGTGTTTTCTCAGTCTGTTTCTAAGTGCCGGTTTGAATTTCCTGCAGTTTTCACTGTAAAACAGATTTGGAGCTAGTGCCTCCCCATATATAGGGTTTGAGTTTAGTTTGCAACTGAAAAGATACATTGTGTTCCCAAAAAGATAATTGAAGAACGGCTTACATACACACTTATATCTCTGAAATGAGCATGTAGAGAGACGTTCGTTCATCTAGCACAAAGGGAACAGTTTGGAGGAGAAAATTTTTGTCTGGTTTTTCAGTCTGTTTCGTAGTGCCGGTTTGAAATTCCTGCATTTTTCGGTGTAAAGTTGATTTGGAGCTAGTACCTCACCATATATATGGATGGAGTGTAGTTTGCATCTTAAAAGAAACTATTTGTGCCCAACAAGCTAGGTGAAGTACGGCTTTCACACACACTTAATTCTCAGAACTGAGCTAGTGGAGAGACTTTCTTTCATCTAGTGCAAAAGGAACGGGTTACAGGGAAATTTTTATTCTGGATTCTCAGTCTGTTTCCTAGTGCCGGTTTGAAGTTCCTTCCTTTTACATTGTAAAACCTAGTTGGAGCTAGTACCTACGCATATATATGCATGGAATGTACTTTGCAACTGAATGAAACTTTGTGTTCATAACAAGATATATGAAGGACGGCATTTACACACACTTATCTCTCAAAACTGAGCATGTGGTGAGACGTTCGTTCATCTAGCACAAAGGGAAAGGTTAGCAGGTGAAACTATTACTCTGGTTTCTCAGTCCGTTTCCTACTGCCGCTTTGATTTCCTGCAGTTTTCACTGTAAAACTGAGTTGGAGATAGTACCTTATTTATAGATGTAGTTAGTTTGCAACTAAAAATTAACTTTGAGTTCCCAACAATCTAGGTGAGGGACAGCTTTAACAAACAAAGTATCTCTTAGAACTGAGCATTTGGAGAGAAGTTCGTTCATCTAGAACATAGTGAACGGATGCAGAAGAAACTTTTACTCTGGTTACTAAGTATGTTTCCTAGTGCCGGTTCCTTGTTCCTGCAGTTTTCAGTGTAAAACCGAGTTGGAGTTAGTACCACCCCATCTATAAGGATGGAGTGTAGTTTGCAACTGAATAGAAGCTTTGTGTTACCTACAAGCTTGGTGAAGGAAGGCTTTCAAACACAATTATCTCTCAGTCCTGAGCATGTGTAGAGACTTTCGTTCATCTAGCCAAACCGGAATGGGTTGCAGGAGAAACTTTAAGTGTGTATTCTCAGTCTGTTTCTTAGTGCCGGTTTGAAGTTCCTGCAGTTTTCACTGTAAAAAGGAGTTGGAGCTAGTACCTCCCCATATATATGGATTGAGTTTAGTTTGCAACTGAAAAGATCCATTGTGTTCCCAAAAAGCTGGGTGAAGAACGGCTTACCTATACACTTATATCTCTGAAATGAGCATGCAGAGAGACGTTCGTTAATCTAGCACAAAGGGAACAGTTTGGAGGAGAAAATTTTTGTCTGGTTTTTCAGTCTGTTTCGTAGTGCCGGTTTGAAATTCCTGCAGTTTTCGATGTAAAATTGATTTGGAGCTGGTACCTCCCCATATATATGGATGGAGTGTAGTTTGCATCTGAAATGAAACTATTTGTGCCCAACAAGCTAGGTGAAGTACGGCTTTCAAACACTCTTAACTCTAAGAACTGAGCTAGTGGAGAGACTTTCGTTCATCTATCAGAAAGAACGGGTTCCAGGGATACTATTATTCTGGATTCTCAGTCTGTATCCTAGTGCCGGTTTGAAGTTCCTTCATTTTACATTGTAAAACCTAGTTGGAGCTAGTACCTACCCATATATATGCACGGAATGTACTTTGCAACTGAATGAAACTTTGTGTTCATAACAAGATATATGAAGGACGGCATTCACACACACTTATCTCTCAGAAGAGATCATGTGGTGAGACGTTCGTTCATCTAGCACGTAGGGAACGGGTTGCAGGTGAAACTTTTACTATGGTTTCTCAGTCTGTTTCCTAGTGCCAGTTTGATGTTCCTGCAGTTTTCACTGTAAAACAGAGTTGGAGCTAGTACCTACCCATATATATATAGATGGAATTTAGTTTGCAACTGAATAGAAAATTTGTGTTCCCTACAAGCTTGGTGAAGTTAGGCTTTCACACACACTTATCTATCAGAACTGAGCATGTGGACAGACTTCGTTCATCCAGCACAAAGGGAAAGGGTTGCAGGTGAAACTATTACTCTGGTTTCTCAGTCCGTTTCCTACTGCCGCTTTGAATTTCCTGCAGTTTTCACTGTAAAACCGAGATGGAGATAGTACCTTATATATAGATAAAGTTTAGTTGGCAACTAAAAATTAACTTTGTTTTCCCAACAATCTAGGTGATGGACACCTTTAACTAACACATTATGTCTGAGAACTGAGCATTTGGAGAGAAGTTCGTTCATCTGGAACAGAGTGAACGGATGCAGGAGAAACTTTTATTCTGGTTACTCAGTCTGTTTCCTAGTGCCGGTTTCAAGTTCCTGCAGTTTTCACTGTAAAACCGAGTTGGATCTAGTACATACCCATATATATGAATTCAGTGTAGTTTGCAACTGAATAGAAGCTTTGTGTTACCTACAAGCTTGGTGAAGGAAGGCTTTCACACACACTTATCTCTCAGGCCTGAGCATTTGGGGAGACGTTCGTTCAACTAACAAAAAGGGAACGGGTTGCAGGAGCAAGTTTAAGTGTGTTTTCTCAGTCTGTTTCTAAGTGCCGGTTTGAATTTCCTGCAGTTTTCACTGTAAAACAGATTTGGAGCTAGTGCCTCCCCATATATAGGGTTTGAGTTTAGTTTGCAACTGAAAAGATACATTGTGTTCCCAAAAAGATAATTGAAGAACGGCTTACATACACACTTATATCTCTGAAATGAGCATGTAGAGAGACGTTCGTTCATCTAGCACAAAGGGAACAGTTTGGAGGAGAAAATTTTTGTCTGGTTTTTCAGTCTGTTTCGTAGTGCCGGTTTGAAATTCCTGCATTTTTCGGTGTAAAGTTGATTTGGAGCTAGTACCTCACCATATATATGGATGGAGTGTAGTTTGCATCTTAAAAGAAACTATTTGTGCCCAACAAGCTAGGTGAAGTACGGCTTTCACACACACTTAATTCTCAGAACTGAGCTAGTGGAGAGACTTTCTTTCATCTAGTGCAAAAGGAACGGGTTACAGGGAAATTTTTATTCTGGATTCTCAGTCTGTTTCCTAGTGCCGGTTTGAAGTTCCTTCCTTTTACATTGTAAAACCTAGTTGGAGCTAGTACCTACGCATATATATGCATGGAATGTACTTTGCAACTGAATGAAACTTTGTGTTCATAACAAGATATATGAAGGACGGCATTTACACACACTTATCTCTCAAAACTGAGCATGTGGTGAGACGTTCGTTCATCTAGCACAAAGGGAAAGGTTAGCAGGTGAAACTATTACTCTGGTTTCTCAGTCCGTTTCCTACTGCCGCTTTGATTTCCTGCAGTTTTCACTGTAAAACTGAGTTGGAGATAGTACCTTATTTATAGATGTAGTTAGTTTGCAACTAAAAATTAACTTTGAGTTCCCAACAATCTAGGTGAGGGACAGCTTTAACAAACAAAGTATCTCTTAGAACTGAGCATTTGGAGAGAAGTTCGTTCATCTAGAACATAGTGAACGGATGCAGAAGAAACTTTTACTCTGGTTACTAAGTATGTTTCCTAGTGCCGGTTCCTTGTTCCTGCAGTTTTCAGTGTAAAACCGAGTTGGAGTTAGTACCACCCCATCTATAAGGATGGAGTGTAGTTTGCAACTGAATAGAAGCTTTGTGTTACCTACAAGCTTGGTGAAGGAAGGCTTTCAAACACAATTATCTCTCAGTCCTGAGCATGTGTAGAGACTTTCGTTCATCTAGCCAAACCGGAATGGGTTGCAGGAGAAACTTTAAGTGTGTATTCTCAGTCTGTTTCTTAGTGCCGGTTTGAAGTTCCTGCAGTTTTCACTGTAAAAAGGAGTTGGAGCTAGTACCTCCCCATATATATGGATTGAGTTTAGTTTGCAACTGAAAAGATCCATTGTGTTCCCAAAAAGCTGGGTGAAGAACGGCTTACCTATACACTTATATCTCTGAAATGAGCATGCAGAGAGACGTTCGTTAATCTAGCACAAAGGGAACAGTTTGGAGGAGAAAATTTTTGTCTGGTTTTTCAGTCTGTTTCGTAGTGCCGGTTTGAAATTCCTGCAGTTTTCGATGTAAAATTGATTTGGAGCTGGTACCTCCCCATATATATGGATGGAGTGTAGTTTGCATCTGAAATGAAACTATTTGTGCCCAACAAGCTAGGTGAAGTACGGCTTTCAAACACTCTTAACTCTAAGAACTGAGCTAGTGGAGAGACTTTCGTTCATCTATCAGAAAGAACGGGTTCCAGGGATACTATTATTCTGGATTCTCAGTCTGTATCCTAGTGCCGGTTTGAAGTTCCTTCATTTTACATTGTAAAACCTAGTTGGAGCTAGTACCTACCCATATATATGCACGGAATGTACTTTGCAACTGAATGAAACTTTGTGTTCATAACAAGATATATGAAGGACGGCATTCACACACACTTATCTCTCAGAAGAGATCATGTGGTGAGACGTTCGTTCATCTAGCACATAGGGAACGGGTTGCAGGTGAAACTTTTACTATGGTTTCTCAGTCTGTTTCCTAGTGCCAGTTTGATGTTCCTGCAGTTTTCACTGTAAAACAGAGTTGGAGCTAGTACCTACCCATATATATATAGATGGAATTTAGTTTGCAACTGAATAGAAAATTTGTGTTCCCTACAAGCTTGGTGAAGTTAGGCTTTCACACACACTTATCTATCAGAACTGAGCATGTGGACAGACTTCGTTCATCCAGCACAAAGGGAAAGGGTTGCAGGTGAAACTATTACTCTGGTTTCTCAGTCCGTTTCCTACTGCCGCTTTGAATTTCCTGCAGTTTTCACTGTAAAACCGAGATGGAGATAGTACCTTATATATAGATAAAGTTTAGTTGGCAACTAAAAATTAACTTTGTTTTCCCAACAATCTAGGTGATGGACACCTTTAACTAACACATTATGTCTGAGAACTGAGCATTTGGAGAGAAGTTCGTTCATCTGGAACAGAGTGAACGGATGCAGGAGAAACTTTTATTCTGGTTACTCAGTCTGTTTCCTAGTGCCGGTTTCAAGTTCCTGCAGTTTTCACTGTAAAACCGAGTTGGATCTAGTACATACCCATATATATGAATTCAGTGTAGTTTGCAACTGAATAGAAGCTTTGTGTTACCTACAAGCTTGGTGAAGGAAGGCTTTCACACACACTTATCTCTCAGGCCTGAGCATTTGGGGAGACGTTCGTTCAACTAACAAAAAGGGAACGGGTTGCAGGAGCAAGTTTAAGTGTGTTTTCTCAGTCTGTTTCTAAGTGCCGGTTTGAATTTCCTGCAGTTTTCACTGTAAAACAGATTTGGAGCTAGTGCCTCCCCATATATAGGGTTTGAGTTTAGTTTGCAACTGAAAAGATACATTGTGTTCCCAAAAAGATAATTGAAGAACGGCTTACATACACACTTATATCTCTGAAATGAGCATGTAGAGAGACGTTCGTTCATCTAGCACAAAGGGAACAGTTTGGAGGAGAAAATTTTTGTCTGGTTTTTCAGTCTGTTTCGTAGTGCCGGTTTGAAATTCCTGCATTTTTCGGTGTAAAGTTGATTTGGAGCTAGTACCTCACCATATATATGGATGGAGTGTAGTTTGCATCTTAAAAGAAACTATTTGTGCCCAACAAGCTAGGTGAAGTACGGCTTTCACACACACTTAATTCTCAGAACTGAGCTAGTGGAGAGACTTTCTTTCATCTAGTGCAAAAGGAACGGGTTACAGGGAAATTTTTATTCTGGATTCTCAGTCTGTTTCCTAGTGCCGGTTTGAAGTTCCTTCCTTTTACATTGTAAAACCTAGTTGGAGCTAGTACCTACGCATATATATGCATGGAATGTACTTTGCAACTGAATGAAACTTTGTGTTCATAACAAGATATATGAAGGACGGCATTTACACACACTTATCTCTCAAAACTGAGCATGTGGTGAGACGTTCGTTCATCTAGCACAAAGGGAAAGGTTAGCAGGTGAAACTATTACTCTGGTTTCTCAGTCCGTTTCCTACTGCCGCTTTGATTTCCTGCAGTTTTCACTGTAAAACTGAGTTGGAGATAGTACCTTATTTATAGATGTAGTTAGTTTGCAACTAAAAATTAACTTTGAGTTCCCAACAATCTAGGTGAGGGACAGCTTTAACAAACAAAGTATCTCTTAGAACTGAGCATTTGGAGAGAAGTTCGTTCATCTAGAACATAGTGAACGGATGCAGAAGAAACTTTTACTCTGGTTACTAAGTATGTTTCCTAGTGCCGGTTCCTTGTTCCTGCAGTTTTCAGTGTAAAACCGAGTTGGAGTTAGTACCACCCCATCTATAAGGATGGAATGTAGTTTGCAACTGAATAGAAGCTTTGTGTTACCTACAAGCTTGCTGAAGTAAGGCTTTCAAACACAATTATCTCTCAGTCCTGAGCATGTGTAGAGACGTTCGTTCATCTAGCCAAACCGGAATGGGTTGCAGGAGAAACTTTAAGTGTGTATTCTCAGTCTGTTTCTTAGTGCCGGTTTGAAGTTCCTGCAGTTTTCACTGTAAAACGGAGTTGGAGCTAGTACCTCCCCATATATATGGATTGAGTTTAGTTTGCAACTGAAAAGAACCACTGTGTTCCCAAAAAGCTGGGTGAAGAACGGCTTACCTATACACTTATATCTCTGAAATGAGCATGCAGAGAGACGTTCGTTAATCTAGCACAAAGGGAACAGTTTGGAGGAGAAAATTTTTGTCTGGTTTTTCAGTCTGTTTCGTAGTGCCGGTTTGAAATTCCTGCAGTTTTCGATGTAAAATTGATTTGGAGCTGGTACCTCCCCATATATATGGATGGAGTGTAGTTTGCATCTGAAATGAAACTATTTGTGCCCAACAAGCTAGGTGATGTACGGCTTTCAAACACTCTTAACTCTAAGAACTGAGCTAGTGGAGAGACTTTCGTTCATCTATCAGAAAGAACGGGTTCCGGGGATACTATTATTCTGGATTCTCAGTCTGTATCCTAGTGCCGGTTTGAAGTTCCTTCATTTTACATTGTAAAACCTAGTTGGAGCTAGTACCTACCCATATATATGCATGGAATGTACTTTGCAACTGAATGAAACTTTGTGTTCATAACAAGATATATGAAGGACGGCATTCACACACACTTATCTCTCAGAAGAGAGCATGTGGTGAGACGTTCGTTCATCTAGCACAAACGCAACGGTTTTCAGGGAAACTTTTAGTTTGGTTTCTCAGTCTGTTTCCAAGGTCCGGTTTGAAGTTCCTGCAGTTTACATTATAAAACCTAGTTGGAGCCAGTAACTACCCATATATATGCATGCAGTGTAGTTTGCAACTGAATCAAACTTTGTGTTCATAACAAGATATATGAAGGACGGCATTCACACACACTTATCTCTCAGAAATGAGCATGTAGTGAGACGTTCGTTCATCTAGCACGTAGGGAACGGGTTGCAGGTGAAACTTTTACTATGGTTTCTCAGTCTGTTTCCTAGTGCCAGTTTGATGTTCCTGCAGTTTTCACTGTAAAACAGAGTTGGAGCTAGTACCTACCCATATATATATAGATGGAATTTAGTTTGCAACTGAATAGAAAATTTGTGTTCCCTACAAGCTTGGTGAAGTTAGGCTTTCACACACACTTATCTATCAGAACTGAGCATGTGGACAGACTTCGTTCATCCAGCACAAAGGGAAAGGGTTGCAGGTGAAACTATTACTCTGGTTTCTCAGTCCGTTTCCTACTGCCGCTTTGAATTTCCTGCAGTTTTCACTGTAAAACCGAGATGGAGATAGTACCTTATATATAGATAAAGTTTAGTTGGCAACTAAAAATTAAATTTGTTTTCCCAACAATCTACGTGATGGACACCTTTAACTAACACATTATGTCTAAGAACTGAGCATTTGGAGAGAAGTTCGTTCATCTAGAACATAGTGAACGGATGCAGAAAAAATTTTTCTCTGGTTACTAAGTATGTTTCCTAGTGCCGGTTTCTTGTTCCTGCAATTTTCAGTGTAAAACCGAGTTGGAGTTAGTACCACCCCATTTATAAGGATGGAGTGTAGTTTGCAACTGAATAGAAGCTTTGTGTTACCTACAAGCTTGGTGAAGTAAGGCTTTTAAACACAATTATCTCTCAGTCCTGAGCACGTATAGAGACGTTCGTTCATCTAGCCAAACGGGAATGGGTTGAAGGAGAAACTTTAAGTGTGTTTTTTCAGTCTGTTTCTTAGTGCCGGTTTGAAGTTCCTGCAGTTTTCACTGTAAAACGGAGTTGGAGCTAGTACCACCCCATATATATGGATTGAGTTTAGTTTGCAACTGAAAAGATACAATGTGTTCCCAAAAAGCTGGGTGAAGTACGGCTTACATACACACTTATAACTTTGACTTGAGCATGTGGAGAGACGTTCGTTCATATAGCACAATTTGAATGGTTTTAAGGAGAAAATTTTACGCAGGTTTTTCAGACTGTTTCTTAGTGCCTGTTTGAAGTTCCTGCAGTTTTCAGTGTAAAATCGATTTGGAGCTAGTACCTCCCCATATATATTGATGGAATGTAGTTTGCATCTGAAAAGAAACAATTTGTGCCCAACAAGCTAGGTGAAGTACGGCTTTCACACACACTTAACTATCAGAACTGAGCATGTGGACAGACTTTCGTTCATCTAGCACAAAGGGAAAGGGTTGCAGGTGAAACTATTACTCTGGTTTCTCAGTCCGTTTCCTACTGCTGTTTTGAATTTACTGCAGTTTTCACTGTAAAACCGAGTTGGAGATAGTACCGTATATATACATGGAGTTTAGTTGGCAACTAAAAATTAACTTTGTTTTCCCAACAATCTAGGGGATGGACAGCTTTAACTAACACATTATGTCTCAGAACTGAGCATTTGGAGAGAAGTTCGTTCATCTAGAACATAGTGAACGGATGCAGGAGAAACTTTTATTCTGGCTACTCAGTCTGTTTCCTAGTGCCGGTTTCAAGTTCCTGCAGTTTTCACTGTAAAACCGAGTTGGATCTAGTACCTACCCATATATATGAATTGAGTGTAGTTTGCAACTGAATCAAACTTTATGTTCATAACAAGATATATGAAGGACGGCATTCACACACACTTATCTCTCAGAAATGAGCATGTAGTGAGACGTTCGTTCATCTAGCACGTAGGGAACGGGTTGCAGGTGAAACTTTTACTATGGTTTCTCAGTCTGTTTCCTAGTGCCAGTTTGATGTTCCTGCAGTTTTCACTGTAAAACAGAGTTGGAGCTAGTACCTACCCATATATATATAGATGGAATTTAGTTTGCAACTGAATAGAAAATTTGTGTTCCCTACAAGCTTGGTGAAGTTAGGCTTTCACACACACTTATCTATCAGAACTGAGCATGTGGACAGACTTCGTTCATCCAGCACAAAGGGAAAGGGTTGCAGGTGAAACTATTACTCTGGTTTCTCAGTCCGTTTCCTACTGCCGCTTTGAATTTCCTGCAGTTTTCACTGTAAAACCGAGATGGAGATAGTACCTTATATATAGATAAAGTTTAGTTGGCAACTAAAAATTAAATTTGTTTTCCCAACAATCTACGTGATGGACACCTTTAACTAACACATTATGTCTAAGAACTGAGCATTTGGAGAGAAGTTCGTTCATCTAGAACATAGTGAACGGATGCAGAAAAAATTTTTCTCTGGTTACTAAGTATGTTTCCTAGTGCCGGTTTCTTGTTCCTGCAATTTTCAGTGTAAAACCGAGTTGGAGTTAGTACCACCCCATTTATAAGGATGGAGTGTAGTTTGCAACTGAATAGAAGCTTTGTGTTACCTACAAGCTTGGTGAAGTAAGGCTTTTAAACACAATTATCTCTCAGTCCTGAGCACGTATAGAGACGTTCGTTCATCTAGCCAAACGGGAATGGGTTGAAGGAGAAACTTTAAGTGTGTTTTTTCAGTCTGTTTCTTAGTGCCGGTTTGAAGTTCCTGCAGTTTTCACTGTAAAACGGAGTTGGAGCTAGTACCACCCCATATATATGGATTGAGTTTAGTTTGCAACTGAAAAGATACAATGTGTTCCCAAAAAGCTGGGTGAAGTACGGCTTACATACACACTTATAACTTTGACTTGAGCATGTGGAGAGACGTTCGTTCATATAGCACAATTTGAATGGTTTTAAGGAGAAAATTTTACGCAGGTTTTTCAGACTGTTTCTTAGTGCCTGTTTGAAGTTCCTGCAGTTTTCAGTGTAAAATCGATTTGGAGCTAGTACCTCCCCATATATATTGATGGAATGTAGTTTGCATCTGAAAAGAAACAATTTGTGCCCAACAAGCTAGGTGAAGTACGGCTTTCACACACACTTAACTATCAGAACTGAGCATGTGGACAGACTTTCGTTCATCTAGCACAAAGGGAAAGGGTTGCAGGTGAAACTATTACTCTGGTTTCTCAGTCCGTTTCCTACTGCTGTTTTGAATTTACTGCAGTTTTCACTGTAAAACCGAGTTGGAGATAGTACCGTATATATACATGGAGTTTAGTTGGCAACTAAAAATTAACTTTGTTTTCCCAACAATCTAGGGGATGGACAGCTTTAACTAACACATTATGTCTCAGAACTGAGCATTTGGAGAGAAGTTCGTTCATCTAGAACATAGTGAACGGATGCAGGATAAACTTTTATTCTGGCTACTCAGTCTGTTTCCTAGTGCCGGTTTCAAGTTCCTGCAGTTTTCACTGTAAAACCGAGTTGGATCTAGTACCTACCCATATATATGAATTGAGTGTAGTTTGCAACTGAATAGAAGCTTTGTGTTACCTACAAGCTTGGTGAAGGAAGGCTTTCACACACACTTATCTCTCAGGCCTGAGCATTTGGAGAGACGTTCGTTCAACTATCAAAAAGGGAGCGGGTTGCAGGCGCAAGTTTAAGTGTGTTTTCTCAGTCTGTTTCTTAGTGCCGGTTTGAAGATCCTGCAGTTTTCAGGGTAAAATCGATTTGGAGCTAGTGCCTCCCCATATATATTGATGAAGTGTAGTTTGCATCTGAAAAGAAACAATTTGTGCCCAACAAGCTAGGTGAAGTACGGCTTTCACACACACTTAACTCTCAGAAATGAGCATGTGGACAGACTTTCGTTCATCTAGCACAAAGGGAAATGGTTGCAGGTGAAACTATTACTCTGGTTTCTCAGTCTGTTTCCTACTGCTGTTTTGAATTTCCTGCAGTTTTCACTGTAAAACCGAGTTGGAGCTAGTACCTCCCCATGTATATGAATTGAGGGTAGTTTGCAACTGAACGGAAGCTTTGTGTTACCTACAAGGTTGGTGAAGGAAGGCTTTCACACACACTTATCTCTCAGGCCTGAGCATTTGGGGAGACGTTCGTTCATCTAGCACAAAGGGAACGGGTTGCAGGACAAACTTTTAGTCTCTATTCTCAGTCTGTTTTTTAGTGCCGCTTTGAATTTCCTGCAGTTTTCACTGTAAAACCGAGTTGGAGATTGTACCTTATTTATAGATGGGGTTTAGTTTGCAACTAAAAATTAACTTTGATTTCCCAACAATCTAGGAGAGGGACAGCTTTAACAAACAAATTATCTCTCAGAACTGAGCATTTGGAGAGAAGTTCGTTCATCAAGCACATAGTGAACTGATGCAGAAGAAACTTTTACTCTGGTTACTAAGTATGTTTCCTAGTGCCGGTTTCTTGTTACTGCAGTTTTCAGTTTAAAACCGAGTTGGTGTTAGTACCACCCCATCTATAATGATGGAGTGTAGTTTGCAACTGAATAGAAACTTTGTGTTACCTACAAGCTTGGTGAAGGAAGGCTTTCACACACACTTATCTCTCAGGACTTAGCATGTGTAGAGACGTACGTTCATCTAGCCAAAAGGGAATGGTTTGCAGGAGAAACATTAAGGGTGTTTTCTCAGTCTGTTTCTTAGTGCCGGTTTGAAGTTCCTGCAGTTTTCACTGTAAAACGGAGTTGGAGCTAGTACGTCCCCATATATATGGATTGAGTTTAGTTTGCATCTGAAAAGATACATTGTGTTCCCAAAAAGCTGGGTGAAGAACGGCTTACATACACACTTTTATCTTTGAAATGAGAATGTGGAGAGACATTCGTTCATAGAGCACAAAGGGAACGGTTTTATGGAGAATATTTTAGTCTGGTTTTTCAGTCTGTTTCTTATTGCCGGTTTGAACTTCCTGCAGTTTTATGTGTAAAATCGATTTGGAGCTCGTACCTCCCCATATATATGGATGGAGTATAGTTTGCATCTGAAAAGAATCTATTTGTGCCCAACAAGCTAGATGAAGGACGGCTTTCACACACACTTACCTCTCAGAAATGAGCTAGTTGAGAGACTATCATTCATCTTGCACAAAAGGAAAGGGATGCAGGAGAAACACTTAGTCTCGTTTGTAAGTCTGTTTCCTAGTGCCGTTTTGTAGTTCCAGCAATTTACACTGTAAAACCGAGTTGGAGCATGTACTTCCGCTATTTATATGGATTTAGTGTAGTTTGCAACTGAATAGAAACATTGTGTTCCCTACAAGCTTGGTGAAGTTAGGCTTTCACACACACTTATCTCTCAGAAATGAGCATGCGGAGAGACGTTCGTTAATCTAGCACAAATGGAAAGGGTTGCAGGTGAAACTATTACTCTGGTTTCTCAGTCCGTTTCCTACTGCCACTTTGAATTTCCTGCAGTTTTCACTGTAAAACCGAGTTGGAAATACTACCTTATATATAGATAGAGTTTAGTTGGCAACTAAAAATTAACTTTGTGTTCCCAACAATCTAGGTGAAGGGCAGCTTTATCTAACACATTATGTCTCAGAACTGAGCATTTGGAGAGAAGTTCGTTCATCTAGAACATAGTGAACGGATGCAGGATAAACTTTTATTCTGGTTACTCAGTCTGTTTCCCAGTGCCGGTTTCAAGTTCCTGCAGTTTTCACTGTAAAACCGAGTTGGATCTAGTATCTACCCATATATATGAATTGAGTGTAGTTTGCAACTGAATAGAAGCTTTGTGTTACCTACAAGCTTGGTGAAGGAAGGCTTTCACACACACTTATTTCTCAGGCCTGAGCATTTGGAGAGACGTTCGTTCAACTAACAAAAAGGGAGCGGTTTGCAGGCGCAAGTTTAAGTGTGTTTTCTCAGTCTGTTTCTTAGTGCCGGTTTGAATTTCCTGCAGTTTTCACTTTAAAACAGATTTGGAGCTAGTACCTCCCCATATATAGGGTTTGAGTTTAGTTTGCAACTGAAAAGATACATTGTGTTCCCAACAGATAGGTGAAGAACGGCTTACATACACACTTATATCTCTGAAATGAGCATGTAGAGAGACGTTCGTTTTTCTAGCACAAATGGAACAGTTTGGAGGAGAAAATTTTTGTCTGGTTTTTCAGTCTGTTTCGTAGTGCCGGTTTGATATTCCTGCATTTTTCGGTGTAAAATTGATTTGGAGCTAGTACCTCACCATATATATGGATGGAGTGTAGTTTGCATCTGAAAAGAAACTATTTGTGCCCAACAAGCTAGGTGAAGTAAGGCTTTCACACACACTTAACTCTCAGAACTGAGCTAGTGGAGAGACCTTCGTTCATCTAGCACAAAAGGAACGGGTTACAGGGAAACTTTTATTCTGGATTCTCAGTCTGTTTCCTAGTGCCGGTTTGAAGTTCCTTCATTTTACATTGTAAAACCTAGTTGGAGCTTTTACCTACGCTTATATATGCATGAAATGTAATTTGGAACTGAATGAAACTTTGTGTTCATAACAAGATATATGAAGGACGGCATTCACACACACTTATCTCTCAGAACAGAGCATGTGGAGAGACGTTCGTTCATCTAGCACAAAGGGAACGGGTTGCAGGACAAACTTTTAGTCTCTATTCTCAGTCTGTTTTATAGTGCCGCTTTGAATTTCCTGCAGTTTTCACTGTAAAACCGAGTTGGAGATTGTACCTTATTTATAGATGGGGTTTAGTTTGCAACTAAAAATTAACTTTGAGTTCCCAACAATCTAGGTGAGGGACAGCTTTAACAAACAAATTATCTCTCAGAACTGAGCATTTGGAGAGAAGTTCGTTCATCTAGTACATAGTGAACGGATGCAGAAGAAACTTTTACTCTGGTTACTAAGTATGTTTCCTAGTGCCGGTTTCTTGTTCCTGCAGTTTTCAGTGTAAAACCGAGTTGGTGTTAGTACCACCCCATCTATAATGATGGAGTGTAGTTTGCAACTGAATAGAAACTTTGTGTTACCTACAAGCTTGGTGAAGAAAGGCTTTCACACACACTTATCTCTCAGGAATTAGCATGTGTAGAGACGTTCGTTCATCTAGCCAAAAGGGAATGGTTTGCAGGAGAAACATTAAGGGTGTTTTCTCAGTCTGTTTCTTAGTGCCGGTTTGAAGTTCCTGCAGTTTTCACTGTAAAACGGAGTTGGAGCTAGTACTTCCCCATATATATGGATTGGGTTTAGTTTGCATCTGAAAAGATACATTGTGTTCCCAAAAAGCTGGGTGAAGAACGGCTTACATACACACTTTTATCTTTGAAATGAGAATGTGGAGAGACATTCGTTCATAGAGCACAAATGGAACGGTTTTATGGAGAATATTTTAGTCTGGTTTTTCAGTCTGTTTCTTAGTGCCGGTTTGAAATTCCTGCAGTTTTCAGTGTAAAATCGATTTGGAGCTAGTCCCTCCCCATATATATGGATGGAGTGTAGTTTGCATCTGAAAAGAATCTATTTGTGCCCAACAAGCTAGATGAAGGACGGCTTTCACACACACTTACCTCTCAGAAATGAGCTAGTTGAGAGACTATCATTCATCTTGCACAAAAGGAAAGGGATGCAGGAGAAACACTTAGTCTCGTTTGTAAGTCTATTTCCTAGAGCCGTTTTGTAGTTCCAGCAATTTTCACTGGAAAACCGAGTTGGAGCAAGTACTTCCCCTATTTATATGGATTTAGTGTAGTTTGCAACTGAATAGAAACTTTGTGTTCCCTACAAGATTGGTGAAGTTAGGGTTTCACACACACTTATCTCTCAGAAATGAGCATGCGGAGGGACGTTCGTTAATCTAGCACAAATGGAAAGGGTTGCAGGTGAAACTATTACTCTGGTTTCTCAGTCCGTTTCCTACTGCCGCTTTGAATTTCCTGCAGTTTTAACTGTAAAACCGAGTTGGAAATACTACCTTTTATATAGATAGAGTTTAGTTGGCAACTAAAAATTAACTTTGTGTTCCCAACAATCTAGGTGAAGGGCAGCTTTATCTAACACATTATGTCTCAGAACTGAGCATTTGGAGAGAAGTTCGTTCATCTAGAACATAGTGAACGGATGCAGGATAAACTTTTATTCTGGTTACTCAGTCAGTTTCCTAGTGCCGGTTTCAAGTTCCTGCAGTTTTCACTGTAAAACCGAGTTGGATCTAGTACCTAACCATATATATGAATTGAGTGTAGTTTGCAACTGAATAGAAGCTTTGTGTTACCTACAAGCTTGGTGAAGTACGGCTTTCACACACACTTAACTCTCAGAACTGAGCATGTGGACAGACTTTCGTTCATCTAGCACAAAGGGAAAGGGTTGCAGGTGAAACTATTACTCTGGTTTTTCAGTCCGTTTCCTACTGCCGCTTGGATTTCCTGCAGTTTTCACTGCAAATCCGAGTTGGAGATAGTACCTTATTTATAGATGGAGTTAGTTTGCAACTAAAAATTAACTTTGAGTTCCCAACAATCTTGGTGAGGGACAGCATTTTACAAATAAATTATCTCTCAGAACTGAGCATTTGGAGAGTAGTTCGTTCATCTAGAACATAGTGAACGGATGCAGAAAAAACTTTATCTCTGGTTACTAAGTATGTTTCCTAGTGCCGGTTTCTTGTTCCTGCAGTTTTCAGTGTAAAACCGAGTTGGAGTTAGTACCACCCCATCTATAAGGATGGAGTGTATTTTGCAACTGAATAGAAGCTTTGTGTTACCTACAAGCTTGGTGAAGTAAGGCTTTCAATCACAATTATCTCTCAGTCCTTAGCATGTGTAGAGACGTTCGTTCATCTAGCCAAACCGGAATGGGTTGCAGGAGAAACTTTAAATGTGTTTTCTCAGTCTGTTTCTTAGTGCCGGTTTGAAGTTCCTGAAGTTTTCATTGTAAAATGGAGTTGGAGCTAGTACCTCCCCATATATATGGATTGCATTTAGTTTGCAACTGAAAAGATACATTGTTTTCCCAAAATGCTGGGTGAATTACGGCTTACATACACAATTATACCTTTGATTTGAGCATGTGGAGAGACGTTCGTTCATATAGCACGATGGGAACGGTTTTATGGAGAAAATATTAGTCTGGTTTTTCAGTCTGTTTCTTAGTGCCGGTTTGAAGATCCTGCAGTTTTCAGTGTAAAATCGATTTGGAGCTAGTGCCTCCCCATATATATTGATGAAGTGTAGTTTGCATCTGAAAAGAAACAATTTGTGCCCAACAAGCTAGGTGAAGTACGGCTTTCACACACACTTAACTCTCAGAACTGAGCATGTGGACAGACTTTCGTTCATCTAGCACAAAGGGAAAGGGTTGCAGGTGAAACTATTACTCTGGTTTCTCAGTCCGGTTCCTACTGCCGCTTTGAATTTCCTGCAGTTTTCACTGTAAAACCGAGTTGGAGATAGTACCTTATATATTCATGGAGTTTAGTTGGCAACTAAAAATTAACTTGGTTTTCCCAAAAATCTAGGTGATGGACAGCTTTAACTATCACATTATGTTTCAGAACTGAGCATTTGGAGAGAAGTTCGTTCATCTAGAACATAGTGAACGGATGCAGGAGAAACTTTTATTCTGGTTACTCAGTCTGTTTCCTAGTGCCGGTTTCATGTTCCTGCAGTTTTCACTGTAAAACCGAGTTGGAGCTAGTACCTCCCCATATATATGAATTGAGTGTAGTTTGCAACTGAACGGAAGCTTTGTGTTACGTACAAGCTTGGTGAAGAAAGGCTTTCACACACACTTATCTCTCCGGCCTGAGCATTTGGGGAGACGTTCGTTCATCTAGCAAAAAGGGAACGGGTTGCAGGAGCAAGTTTAAGTGTGTTTTCTCAGTCGGTTTCTTAGTGCCGGTTTGAATTTCCTGCAGATTTCACTTTAAAACAGATTTGGAGCAAGTACCTCCCCATATATAGGGTTTGAGTTTAGTTTGCAACTGAAAAGATACATTGTGTTCCCAAAAGATATGTGAAGAACGGCTTACATACACACTTATATCTCTGAAATGAGCATGTGTAGAGACGTTCGTTCATCTAGCACAAAGGGAACAGTTTGGAGGAGAAAATTTTTGTCTGGTTTTTCAGTCTGTTTCGTAGTGCCGGTTTGAAATTCCTGCATTTTTCGGTGTAAAATTGATTTGGAGCTAGTACCACACCATATATATGGATGGAGTGTAGTTTGCATCTGAAAAGAAACTTTTTGTGCCCAACAAGCTAGGTGAAGTACGGCTTTCACACACACTTAACTCTCAGAACAGAGCTAGTGGAGAGACTTTCGTTCATCTAGCACAAAAGGAACGGGATACAGGGAAACTTTTATTCTGGATTCTCAGTCTGTTTCCTAGTGCCGGTTTGAAGTTCCTTCATTTTACATTGTAAAACCTAGTTGGAGCTAGTACCTACGCATATATATGCATGGAATGTACTTTGCAACTTAATGAAACTTTGTGTTCATAACAAGATATATGAAGGACGGCATTCACACACACTTATCTCTCAGAATAGAGCATGTGGAGAGATGTTCGTTCATCTAGAACAAATGGAACGGGTTGCAGGGAAAACTTTAGTCTGGTTTCCCATTCTGTTTCCTAGTGCCAGTTTGAAATTCCTGCAGTTTACATTGAAAAACATATTTGGGGCTAGTACCTACCCATATATATGCATGGAGTGTAGTTTGCAACTGAATCAAACTTTGTGTTCATAACAAGATATATGAAGGACGGCACTCACACACACTTATCTCTCAGAACTGAGCATGTAGTGAGACTTTCGTTCATCTAGCACAACGGAAACGGGTTGAAGGAGAAACTTTTATTCTGGTATCTCAGTCTGTTTCATAGTGCCGGTTTGAAGTTCCTGCAATTTTCACTGTAAAACCGAGTTGGAGCTAGTACTTCCCCATATATATGGATGGATTGTAGTTTGCAACTGAAAAGAAACTTTTTGTTCCCAACAATCTAGGAGAAGAATGGCTTTCACAAGCACACTATCTCTCAGAACTGAGCATTTGGAGAGAAGTTCTTTCATCTAGCACGTAGTGAACGGGTTGCAGGTGGAACTTTTACTATGGTTTCTCAGTCAGTTTCCTAGTGCCAGTTTAATGTTCCTGCAGTTTTCACTGTAAAACAGAGTTGGAGCAAGTACCTACCCATATATATATAGATGGAGTTTAGTTTGCAACTGAATAGAAACTTTGTGTTCCCTACAAGCTTGGTGAAGTTAGGCTTTCACACACACATTTCTCTCAGAACTGAGCATGTGGACTGACGTTCGTTCATCTAGCACAAAGGGAAAGGGTTGCAGGTGAAACTATTACTCTGGTTTCTCAGTCCGTTTCCTACTGCCGCTTGGATTTCCTGCAGTTTTCACTGCAAATCCGAGTTGGAGATAGTACCTTATTTATAGATGGAGTTAGTTTGCAACTAAAAATTAATTTGAGTTCCCAACAATCTAGGTGAGGGACAGCATTTTACAAATAAATTATCTCTCAGAACTGAGAATTTGGAGAGAAGTTCGTTCATTAAGAACATAGTGAACGGAAGCAGAAAAAATTTTTCTCTGGTTACTAAGTATGTTTCCTAGTGCCGGTTTCTTGTTCCTGCAGTTTTCAGTGTAAAACCGAGTTGGAGGTAGTACCACCCCATCTATAAGGATGGAGTGTAGTTTGCAACTGAATAGAAGCTTTGTGTTACCTACAAGCTTGGTGAAGTAAGGCTTTCTAACACAGTTATCTCTCAGTCCTGAGCATGTGTAGAGACGTTCATTCATCTAGCCAAACCGGAATGGGTTGCAGGAGAATTTTTAAATGTGTTTTCTCAGTCTGTTTTTTAGTGCCGGTTTGAAGTTCCTGCAGTTTTCGTTGTAAAACGGAGTTGGAGCTAGTACCTCCCCATATATATGGAATGAGTTTAGTTTGCAACTGTAAAGATACATTGTGTTCCCAAAAAGCTGGGTGAAGTACGGCTTACATACACACATATATATCTTTGATTTGAGCATTTGGAGAGACGTTCGTTCATATAGCACGATGGGAACGTTTTTATGGAGAAAATTTTAGTCTGGTTTTTCAGTCTGTTTCTTAGTACCGGTTTGAAGTTCCTGCAGTTTTATGTGTAAAATCGATTTGGAGTTAGTACCTCCCCATATATATTGATGGAGTGTAGTTTGTCTCTGAAAAGAAACAATTTGTGCCCAACAAGCTAGGTGAATTACGGCTTTCACACACACTTAACTATCAGAACTGAGCATGTGGACAGACTTTCGTTCATCTAGCACAAAGGGAAAGGTTTGCAGGTGAAACTATTACTCTGGTTTCTCAGTCCGTTTCCTACTGCCGCTTTGAATTTCCTGCAGTTTTCACTGTAAAACCGAGTTGGAGATAGTACCTTATATATTCATGGAGTTTAGTTGGCAACTAAAAATTAACTTGTTTTTCCCAAAAATCTAGGTGATGGACAGCTTTAACTATCACATTATGTTTCAGAACTGAGCATTTGGAGAGAAGTTCGTTCATCTAGAACATAGTGAACGGATGCAGGAGAAACTTTTATTCTGGTTACTCAGTCTGTTTCCTAGTGCCGGTTTCATGTTCCTGCAGTTTTCACTGTAAAACCGAGTTGGAGCTAGTACCTCCCCATATATATGAATTGAGTGTAGTTTGCAACTGAACGGAAGCTTTGTGTTACCTACAAGCTTGGTGAAGGAAAGCTTTCACACACACTTATCTCTCCGGCCTGAGCATTTGGGGAGACGTTCGTTCATCTAGCAAAAAGGGAACGGGTTGCAGGAGCAAGTTTAAGTGTGTTTTCTCAGTCGGTTTCTTAGTGCCGGTTTGAATTTCCTGCAGATTTCACTTTAAAACAGATTTGGAGCAAGTACCTCCCCATATATAGGGTTTGAGTTTAGTTTGCAACTGAAAAGATACATTGTGTTCCCAAAAGATATGTGAATAACGGCTTACATACACACTTATATCTCTGAAATGAGCATGTGTAGAGACGTTCGTTCATCTAGCACAAAGGGAACAGTTTGGAGGAGAAAATTTTTGTCTGGTTTTTCAGTCTGTTTCGTAGTGCCGGTTTGAAATTCCTGCATTTTTCGGTGTAAAATTGATTTGGAGCTAGTACCACACCATATATATGGATGGAGTGTAGTTTGCATCTGAAAAGAAACTATTTGTGCCCAACAAGCTAGGTGAAGTACGGCTTTCACACACACTTAACTCTCAGAACAGAGCTAGTGGAGAGACTTTCGTTCATCTAGCACAAAAGGAACGGGATAAAGGGAAACTTTTATTCTGGATTCTCAGTCTGTTTCCTAGTGCCGGTTTGAAGTTCCTTCATTTTACATTGTAAAACCTAGTTGGAGCTAGTACCTACGCATATATATGCATGGAATGTACTTTGCAACTTAATGAAACTTTGTGTTCATAACAAGATATATGAAGGACGGCATTCACACACACTTATCTCTCAGAATAGAGCATGTGGAGAGATGTTCGTTCATCTAGCACAAATGGAACGGTTTGCAGGGAAAACTTTAGTCTGGTTTCCCATTCTGTTTCCTAGTGCCAGTTTGAAATTCCTGCAGTTTACATTGAAAAACATATTTGGGGCTAGTACCTACCCATATATATGCATGGAGTGTAGTTTGCAACTGAATCAAACTTTGTGTTCATAACAAGATATATGAAGGACGGCATTCACACACACTTATCTCTCAGAACTGAACATGTAGTGAGACTTTCGTTCATCTAGCGCAACGGAAACGGGTTGAAGGAGAAACTTTTATTCTGGTTTCTCAGTCTGTTTCATAGTGCCGGTTTGAAGTTCCTGCAGTTTTCATTGTAAAACGGAGTTGGAGCTAGTACCTCCCCATATATATGGATTGCATTTAGTTTGCAACTGAAAAGATACATTGTTTTCCCAAAAAGCTGGGTGAAGTACGGCTTACATACACACTTATACCTTTGATTTGAGCATGTGGAGAGACGTTCGTTCATATAGCATGATGGGAACGGTTTTATGGAGAAAATATTAGTCTGGTTTTTCAGTCTGTTTCTTAGTGCCGGTTTGAAGTTCCTGCAGTTTTATGTGTAAAATCGATATGGAGCTAGTACCTCCCCATATATATGAATTGAGTGTTGTTTGCAACTGAACAGAAGTTTTGTGTTACCTACAAGCTTGGTGAAGGAAGGCTTTCACACACACTTATCTCTCAGGACTGAGCATTTGGGGAGACGTTCGTTCAACTAACAAAAAGGGAACGGGTTGCAGGAGCAAGTTTAAGTGTGTTTTCTCAGTCTGTTTCTTAGTGCCGGTTTGAAGATCCTGCAGTTTTCAGTGTAAAATCGATTTGGAGCTAGTGCCTCCCCATATATATTGATGAAGTGTAGTTTGCATCTGAAAAGAAACAATTTGTGCCCAACAAGCTAGGTGAAGTACGGCTTTCACACACACTTAACTCTCAGAACTGAGCATGTGGACAGACTTTCGTTCATCTAGCACAAAGGGAAAGGGTTGCAGGTGAAACTATTACTCTGGTTTCTCAGTCCGTTTCCTACTGCCGCTTTGAATTTCCTGCAGTTTTCACTGTAAAACCGAGTTGGAGATAGTACCTTATATATTCATGGAGTTTAGTTGGCAAATAAAAATTAACTTGTTTTTCCCAAAAATCTAGGTGATGGACAGCTTTAACTATCACATTATGTTTCAGAACTGAGCATTTGGAGAGAAGTTCGTTCATCTAGAACATAGTGAACGGATGCAGGAGAAACTTTTATTCTGGTTACTCAGTCTGTTTCCTAGTGCCGGTTTCATGTTCCTGCAGTTTTCACTGTAAAACCAAGTTGGAGCTAGTACCTCCCCATATATATGAATTGAGTGTAGTTTGCAACTGAACGGAAGCTTTGTGTTACCTACAAGCTTGGTGAAGAAAGGCTTTCACACACACTTATCTCTCCGGCCTGAGCATTTGGGGAGACGTTCGTTCATCTAGCAAAAAGGGAACGGGTTGCAGGAGCAAGTTTAAGTGTGTTTTCTCAGTCGGTTTCTTAGTGCCGGTTTGAATTTCCTGCAGATTTCACTTTAAAACAGATTTGGAGCAAGTACCTCCCCATATATAGGGTTTGAGTTTAGTTTGCAACTGAAAAGATACATTGTGTTCCCAAATGATATGTGAATAACGGCTTACATACACACTTATATCTCTGAAATGAGCATGTGTAGAGACGTTCGTTCATCTAGCACAAAGGGAACAGTTTGGAGGAGAAAATTTTTGTCTGGTTTTTCAGTCTGTTTCGTAGTGCCGGTTTGAAATTCCTGCATTTTTCGGTGTAAAATTGATTTGGAGCTAGTACCACACCATATATATGGATGGAGTGTAGTTTGCATCTGAAAAGAAACTATTTGTGCCCAACAAGCTAGGTGAAGTACGGCTTTCACACACACTTAACTCTCAGAACAGAGCTAGTGGAGAGACTTTCGTTCATCTAGCACAAAAGGAACGGGATACAGGGAAACTTTTATTCTGGATTCTCAGTCTGTTTCCTAGTGCCGGTTTGAAGTTCCTTCATTTTACATTGTAAAACCTAGTTGGAGCTAGTACCTACGCATATATATGCATGGAATGTACTTTGCAACTTAATGAAACTTTGTGTTCATAACAAGATATATGAAGGACGGCATTCACACACACTTATCTCTCAGAAATGAGCATGTAGTGAGACTTTCGTTCATCTAGCACAACGGAAACGGGTTGAAGGAGAAACTTTTATTCTGGTATCTCAGTCTGTTTCATAGTGCCGGTTTGAAGTTCCTGCAATTTTCACTGTAAAACCGAGTTGGAGCTAGTACTTCCCCATATATATGGATGGATTGTAGTTTGCAACTGAAAAGAAACTTTTTGTTCCCAACAATCTAGGAGAAGAACGGCTTTCACAAGCACACTATCTCTCAGAACTGAGCATTTGGAGAGAAGTTCTTTCATCTAGCACGTAGTGAACAGGTTGCAGGTGGAACTTTTACTATGGTTTCTCAGTCAGTTTCCTAGTGCCAGTTTAATGTTCCTGCAGTTTTCACTGTAAAACAGAGTTGGAGCAAGTACCTACCCATATATATATAGATGGAGTTTAGTTTGCAACTGAATAGAAACTTTGTGTTCCCTACAAGCTTGGTGAAGTTAGGCTTTCACACACACATTTCTCTCAGAACTGAGCATGTGGACTGACGTTCGTTCATCTAGCACAAAGGGAAAGGGTTGCAGGTGAAACTATTACTCTGGTTTCTCAGTCCGTTTCCTACTGCCGCTTGGATTTCCTGCAGTTTTCACTGCAAATCCGAGTTGGAGATAGTACCTTATTTATAGATGGAGTTAGTTTGCAACTAAAAATTAATTTGAGTTCCCAACAATCTAGGTGAGGGACAGCATTTTACAAATAAATTATCTCTCAGAACTGAGAATTTGGAGAGAAGTTCGTTCATTAAGAACATAGTGAACGGAAGCAGAAAAAACTTTTTCTCTGGTTACTAAGTATGTTTCCTAGTGCCGGTTTCTTGTTCCTGCAGTTTTCAGCGTAAAACCGAGTTGGAGTTAGTATCACCCCATCTATAAGGATGGAGTGTAGTTTGCAACTGAATAGAAGCTTTGTGTTACCTACAAGCTTGGTGAAGTAAGGCTTTCTAACACAGTTATCTCTCAGTCCTGAGCATGTGTAGAGACGTTCATTCATCTAGCCAAACCGGAATGGGTTGCAGGAGAAATTTTAAATGTGTTTTCTCAGTCTGTTTTTTAGTGCCGGTTTGAAGTTCCTGCAGTTTTCGTTGTAAAACGGAGTTGGAGCTAGTACCTCCCCATATATATGGAATGAGTTTAGTTTGCAACTGTAAAGATACATTGTGTTCCCAAAAAGCTGGGTGAAGTACGGCTTACATACACACATATATATCTTTGATTTGAGCATGTGGAGAGACGTTCGTTCATATAGCACGATGGGAACGGTTTTATGGAGAAAATTTTAGTCTGGTTTTTCAGTCTGTTTCTTAGTACCGGTTTGAAGTTCCTGCAGTTTTATGTGTAAAATCGATTTGGAGTTAGTACCTCCCCATATATATTGATGGAGTGTAGTTTGTCTCTGAAAAGAAACAATTTGTGCCCAACAAGCTAGGTGAATTACGGCTTTCACACACACTTAACTATCAGAACTGAGCATGTGGACAGACTTTCGTTCATCTAGCACAAAGGGAAAGGTTTGCAGGTGAAACTATTACTCTGGTTTCTCAGTCCGTTTCCTACTGCCGCTTTGAATTTCCTGCAGTTTTCACTGTAAAACCGAGTTGGAGATAGTACCTTATATATTCATGGAGTTTAGTTGGCTACTAAAAATTAACTTGGTTTTCCCAAAAATCTAGGTGATGGACAGCTTTAACTATCACATTATGTTTCAGAACTGAGCATTTGGAGAGAAGTTCGTTCATCTAGAACATAGTGAACGGATGCAGGAGAAACTTTTATTCTGGTTACTCAGTCTGTTTCCTAGTGCCGGTTTCATGTTCCTGCAGTTTTCACTGTAAAACCGAGTTGGAGCTAGTACCTCCCCATATATATGAATTGAGTGTAGTTTGCAACTGAACGGAAGCTTTGTGTTACCTACAAGCTTGGTGAAGGAAAGCTTTCACACACACTTATCTCTCCGGCCTGAGCATTTGGGGAGACGTTCGTTCATCTAGCAAAAAGGGAACGGGTTGCAGGAGCAAGTTTAAGTGTGTTTTCTCAGTCGGTTTCTTAGTGCCGGTTTGAATTTCCTGCAGATTTCACTTTAAAACAGATTTGGAGCAAGTACCTCCCCATATATAGAGTTTGAGTTTAGTTTGCAACTGAAAAGATACATTGTGTTCCCAAAAGATATGTGAAGAACGGCTTACATACACACTTATATCTCTGAAATGAGCATGTGTAGAGACGTTCGTTCATCTAGCACAAAGGGAACAGTTTGGAGGAGAAAATTTTTGTCTGGTTTTTCAGTCTGTTTCGTAGTGCCGGTTTGAAATTCCTGCATTTTTCGGTGTAAAATTGATTTGGAGCTAGTACCTCACCATATATATGGATGGAGTGTAGTTTGCATCTGAAAAGAAACTATTTGTGCCCAACAAGCTAGGTGAAGTACGGCTTTCACACACACTTAACTCTCAGAACAGAGCTAGTGGAGAGACTTTCGTTCATCTAGCACAAAAGGAACGGGATACAGGGAAACTTTTATTCTGGATTCTCAGTCTGTTTCCTAGTGCCGGTTTGAAGTTCCTTCATTTTACATTGTAAAACCTAGTTGGAGCTAGTACCTACGCATATATATGCATGGAATGTACTTTGCAACTTAATGAAACTTTGTGTTCATAACAAGATATATGAAGGACGGCATTCACACACACTTATCTCTCAGAATAGAGCATGTGGAGAGATGTTCGTTCATCTAGCACAAATGGAACGGGTTGCAGGGAAAACTTTAGTCTGGTTTCCCATTCTGTTTCCTAGTGCCAGTTTGAAATTCCTGCAGTTTACATTGAAAAACATATTTGGGGCTAGTACCTACCCATATATATGCATGGAGTGTAGTTTGCAACTGAATCAAACTTTGTGTTCATAACAAGATATATGAAGGACGGCATTCACACACACTTATCTCTCAGAAATGAGCATGTAGTGAGACTTTCGTTCATCTAGCACAACGGAAACGGGTTGAAGGAGAAACTTTTATTCTGGTATCTCAGTCTGTTTCATAGTGCCGGTTTGAAGTTCCTGCAATTTTCACTGTAAAACCGAGTTGGAGCTAGTACTTCCCCATATATATGGATGGATTGTAGTTTGCAACTGAAAAGAAACTTTTTGTTCCCAACAATCTAGGAGAAGAACGGCTTTCACAAGCACACTATCTCTCAGAACTGAGCATTTGGAGAGAAGTTCTTTCATCTAGCACGTAGTGAACAGGTTGCAGGTGGAACTTTTACTATGGTTTCTCAGTCAGTTTCCTAGTGCCAGTTTAATGTTCCTGCAGTTTTCACTGTAAAACAGAGTTGGAGCAAGTACCTACCCATATATATATAGATGGAGTTTAGTTTGCAACTGAATAGACACTTTGTGTTCCCTACAAGCTTGGTGAAGTTAGGCTTTCACACACATATTTCTCTCAGAACTGAGCATGTGGACTGACGTTCGTTCATCTAGCACAAAGGGAAAGGGTTGCAGGTGAAACTATTACTCTGGTTTCTCAGTCCGTTTCCTACTGCCGCTTGGATTTCCTGCAGTTTTCACTGCAAATCCGAGTTGGAGATAGTACCTTATTTATAGATGGAGTTAGTTTGCAACTAAAAATTAATTTGAGTTCCCAACAATCTAGGTGAGGGACAGCATTTTACAAATAAATTATCTCTCAGAACTGAGAATTTGGAGAGAAGTTCGTTCATTAAGAACATAGTGAACGGAAGCAGAAAAAACTTTTTCTCTGGTTACTAAGTATGTTTCCTAGTGCCGGTTTCTTGTTCCTGCAGTTTTCAGTGTAAAACCGAGTTGGAGTTAGTACCACCCCATCTATAAGGATGGAGTGTAGTTTGCAACTGAATAGAAGCTTTGTGTTACCTACAAGCTTGGTGAAGTAAGGCTTTCTAACACAGTTATCTCTCAGTCCTGAGCATGTGTAGAGACGTTCATTCATCTAGCCAAACCGGAATGGGTTGCAGGAGAAATTTTAAATGTGTTTTCTCAGTCTGTTTTTTAGTGCCGGTTTGAAGTTCCTGCAGTTTTCGTTGTAAAACGGAGTTGGAGCTAGTACCTCCCCATATATATGGAATGAGTTTAGTTTGCAACTGTAAAGATACATTGTGTTCCCAAAAAGCTGGGTGAAGTACGGCTTACATACACACATATATATCTTTGATTTGAGCATGTGGAGAGACGTTCGTTCATATAGCACGATGGGAACGGTTTTATGGAGAAAATTTTAGTCTGGTTTTTCAGTCTGTTTCTTAGTACCGGTTTGAAGTTCCTGCAGTTTTATGTGTAAAATCGATTTGGAGTTAGTACCTCCCCATATATATTGATGGAGTGTAGTTTGTCTCTGAAAAGAAACAATTTGTGCCCAACAAGCTAGGTGAATTACGGCTTTCACACACACTTAACTATCAGAACTGAGCATGTGGACAGACTTTCGTTCATCTAGCACAAAGGGAAAGGTTTGCAGGTGAAACTATTACTCTGGTTTCTCAGTCCGTTTCCTACTGCCGCTTTGAATTTCCTGCAGTTTTCACTGTAAAACCGAGTTGGAGATAGTACCTTATATATTCATGGAGTTTAGTTGGCAACTAAAAATTAACTTGTTTTTCCCAACAATCTAGGTGATGGACAGCTTTAACTATCACATTATGTTTCAGAACTGAGCATTTGGAGAGAAGTTCGTTCATCTAGAACATAGTGAACGGATGCAGGAGAAACTTTTATTCTGGTTACTCAGTCTGTTTCCTAGTGCCGGTTTCATGTTCCTGCAGTTTTCACTGTAAAACCGAGTTGGAGCTAGTACCTCCCCATATATATGAATTGAGTGTAGTTTGCAACTGAACGGAAGCTTTGTGTTACCTACAAGCTTGGTGAAGGAAAGCTTTCACACACACTTATCTCTCCGGCCTGAGCATTTGGGGAGACGTTCGTTCATCTAGCAAAAAGGGAACGGGTTGCAGGAGCAAGTTTAAGTGTGTTTTCTCAGTCGGTTTCTTAGTGCCGGTTTGAATTTCCTGCAGATTTCACTTTAAAACAGATTTGGAGCAAGTACCTCCCCATATATAGAGTTTGAGTTTAGTTTGCAACTGAAAAGATACATTGTGTTCCCAAAAGATATGTGAAGAACGGCTTACATACACACTTATATCTCTGAAATGAGCATGTGTAGAGACGTTCGTTCATCTAGCACAAAGGGAACAGTTTGGAGGAGAAAATTTTTGTCTGGTTTTTCAGTCTGTTTCGTAGTGCCGGTTTGAAATTCCTGCATTTTTCGGTGTAAAATTGATTTGGAGCTAGTACCTCACCATATATATGGATGGAGTGTAGTTTGCATCTGAAAAGAAACTATTTGTGCCCAACAAGCTAGGTGAAGTACGGCTTTCACACACACTTAACTCTCAGAACAGAGCTAGTGGAGAGACTTTCGTTCATCTAGCACAAAAGGAACGGGATAAAGGGAAACTTTTATTCTGGATTCTCAGTCTGTTTCCTAGTGCCGGTTTGAAGTTCCTTCATTTTACATTGTAAAACCTAGTTGGAGCTAGTACCTACGCATATATATGCATGGAATGTACTTTGCAACTTAATGAAACTTTGTGTTCATAACAAGATATATGAAGGACGGCATTCACACACACTTATCTCTCAGAATAGAGCATGTGGAGAGATGTTCGTTCATCTAGCACAAATGGAACGGTTTGCAGGGAAAACTTTAGTCTGGTTTCCCAATCTGTTTCCTAGTGCCAGTTTGAAATTCCTGCAGTTTACATTGAAAAACATATTTGGGGCTAGTACCTACCCATATATATGCATGGAGTGTAGTTTGCAACTGAATCAAACTTTGTGTTCATAACAAGATATATGAAGGACGGCATTCACACACACTTATCTCTCAGAACTGAACATGTAGTGAGACTTTCGTTCATCTAGCGCAATGGAAACGGGTTGAAGGAGAAACTTTTATTCTGGTTTCTCAGTCTGTTTCATAGTGCCGGTTTGAAGTTCCTGCAATTTTCACTGTAAAACCGAGTTGGAGCTAGTACCTCCCCATATATATGGATGGATTGTAGTTTGCAACTGAAAAGAAACTTTTTGTTCCCAACAATCTAGGAGAAGAACGGCTTTCACAAGCACACTATCTCTCAGAACTGAGCATTTGGAGAGAAGTTCTTTCATCTAGCATGTAGTGTACAGGTTGCAGGTGGAACTTTTACTATGGTTTCTCAGTCAGTTTCCTAGTGCCAGTTTAATGTTCCTGCAGTTTTCACTGTAAAACAGAGTTGGAGCAAGTACCTACCCATATATATATAGATGGAGTTTAGTTTGCAACTGAATAGAAACTTTGTGTTCCCTACAAGCTTGGTGAAGTTAGGCTTTCACACACATATTTCTCTCAGAACTGAGCATGTGGACTGACGTTCGTTCATCTAGCACAAAGGGAAAGTGTTGCAGGTGAAACTATTACTCTGGTTTCTCAGTCCGTTTCCTACTGCCGCTTGGATTTCCTGCAGTTTTCACTGCAAATCCGAGTTGGAGATAGTACCTTATTTATAGATGGAGTTAGTTTGCAACTAAAAATTAATTTGAGTTCCCAACAATCTAGGTGAGGGACAGCATTTTACAAATAAATTATCTCTCAGAACTGAGAATTTGGAGAGAAGTTCGTTCATTAAGAACATAGTGAACGGAAGCAGAAAAAACTTTTTCTCTGGTTACTAAGTATGTTTCCTAGTGCCGGTTTCTTGTTCCTGCAGTTTTCAGTGTAAAACCGAGTTGGAGTTAGTACCACCCCATCTATAAGGATGGAGTGTAGTTTGCAACTGAATAGAAGCTTTGTGTTACCTACAAGCTTGGTGAAGTAAGGCTTTCTAACACAGTTATCTCTCAGTCCTGAGCATGTGTAGAGACGTTCATTCATCTAGCCAAACCGGAATGGGTTGCAGGAGAAATTTTAAATGTGTTTTCTCAGTCTGTTTTTTAGTGCCGGTTTGAAGTTCCTGCAGTTTTCGTTGTAAAACGGAGTTGGAGCTAGTACCTCCCCATATATATGGAATGAGTTTAGTTTGCAACTGTAAAGATACATTGTGTTCCCAAAAAGCTGGGTGAAGTACGGCTTACATACACACATATATATCTTTGATTTGAGCATGTGGAGAGACGTTCGTTCATATAGCACGATGGGAACGGTTTTATGGAGAAAATTTTAGTCTGGTTTTTCAGTCTGTTTCTTAGTACCGGTTTGAAGTTCCTGCAGTTTTATGTGTAAAATCGATTTGGAGTTAGTACCTCCCCATATATATTGATGGAGTGTAGTTTGTCTCTGAAAAGAAACAATTTGTGCCCAACAAGCTAGGTGAATTACGGCTTTCACACACACTTAACTATCAGAACTGAGCATGTGGACAGACTTTCGTTCATCTAGCACAAAGGGAAAGGTTTGCAGGTGAAACTATTACTCTGGTTTCTCAGTCCGTTTCCTACTGCCGCTTTGAATTTCCTGCAGTTTTCACTGTAAAACCGAGTTGGAGATAGTACCTTATATATTCATGGAGTTTAGTTGGCAACTAAAAATTAACTTGGTTTTCCCAAAAATCTAGGTGATGGACAGCTTTAACTATCACATTATGTTTCAGAACTGAGCATTTGGAGAGAAGTTCGTTCACCTAGAACATAGTGAACGGATGCAGGAGAAACTTTTATTCTGGTTACTCAGTCTGTTTCCTAGTGCCGGTTTCATGTTCCTGCAGTTTTCACTGTAAAACCGAGTTGGAGCTAGTACCTCCCCATATATATGAATTGAGTGTAGTTTGCAACTGAACGGAAGCTTTGTGTTACCTACAAGCTTGGTGAAGGAAAGCTTTCACACACACTTATCTCTCCGGCCTGAGCATTTGGGGAGACGTTCGTTCATCTAGCAAAAAGGGAACGGGTTGCAGGAGCAAGTTTAAGTGTGTTTTCTCAGTCGGTTTCTTAGTGCCGGTTTGAATTTCCTGCAGATTTCACTTTAAAACAGATTTGGAGCAAGTACCTCCCCATATATAGAGTTTGAGTTTAGTTTGCAACTGAAAAGATACATTGTGTTCCCAAAAGATATGTGAAGAACGGCTTACATACACACTTATATCTCTGAAATGAGCATGTGTAGAGACGTTCGTTCATCTAGCACAAAGGGAACAGTTTGGAGGAGAAAATTTTTGTCTGGTTTTTCAGTCTGTTTCGTAGTGCCGGTTTGAAATTCCTGCATTTTTCAGTGTAAAATTGATTTGGAGCTAGTACCTCACCATATATATGGATGGAGTGTAGTTTGCATCTGAAAAGAAACTATTTGTGCCCAACAAGCTAGGTGAAGTACGGCTTTCACACACACTTAACTCTCAGAACAGAGCTAGTGGAGAGACTTTCGTTCATCTAGCACAAAAGGAACGGGATAAAGGGAAACTTTTATTCTGGATTCTCAGTCTGTTTCCTAGTGCCGGTTTGAAGTTCCTTCATTTTACATTGTAAAACCTAGTTGGAGCTAGTACCTACGCATATATATGCATGGAATGTACTTTGCAACTTAATGAAACTTTGTGTTCATAACAAGATATATGAAGGACGGCATTCACACACACTTATCTCTCAGAATAGAGCATGTGGAGAGATGTTCGTTCATCTAGCACAAATGGAACGGGTTGCAGGGAAAACTTTAGTCTGGTTTCCCATTCTGTTTCCTAGTGCCAGTTTGAAATTCCTGCAGTTTACATTGAAAAACATATTTGGGGCTAGTACCTACCCATATATATGCATGGAGTGTAGTTTGCAACTGAATCAAACTTTGTGTTCATAACAAGATATATGAAGGACGGCATTCACACACACTTATCTCTCAGAACTGAACATGTAGTGAGACTTTCGTTCATCTAGCGCAATGGAAACGGGTTGAAGGAGAAACTTTTATTCTGGTTTCTCAGTCTGTTTCATAGTGCCGGTTTGAAGTTCCTGCAATTTTCACTGTAAAACCGAGTTGGAGCTAGTACCTCCCCATATATATGGATGGATTGTAGTTTGCAACTGAAAAGAAACTTTTTGTTCCCAACAATCTAGGAGAAGAACGGCTTTCACAAGCACACTATCTCTCAGAACTGAGCATTTGGAGAGAAGTTCTTTCATCTAGCACGTAGTGAACGGGTTGCAGGTGGAACTTTTACTATGGTTTCTCAGTCAGTTTCCTAGTGCCAGTTTAATGTTCCTGCAGTTTTCACTGTAAAACAGAGTTGGAGCAAGTACCTACCCATATATATATAGATGGAGTTTAGTTTGCAACTGAATAGAAACTTTGTGTTCCCTACAAGCTTGGTGAAGTTAGGCTTTCACACACACATTTCTCTCAGAACTGAGCATGTGGACTGACGTTCGTTCATCTAGCACAAAGGGAAAGTGTTGCAGGTGAAACTATTACTCTGGTTTCTCAGTCCGTTTCCTACTGCCGCTTGGATTTCCTGCAGTTTTCACTGCAATTCCGAGTTGGAGATAGTACCTTATTTATAGATGGAGTTAGTTTGCAACTAAAAATTAACTTTGAGTTCCCAACAATCTAGGTGAGGGACAGCATTTTACAAATAAATTATCTCTCAGAACTGAGCATTTGGAGAGTAGTTCGTTCATCTAGAACATAGTGAACGGATGCAGAAAAAACTTTATCTCTGGTTACTAAGTATGTTTCCTAGTGCCGGTTTCTTGTTCCTGCAGTTTTCAGTGTAAAACCGAGTTGGAGTTAGTACCACCCCATCTATAAGGATGGAGTGTATTTTGCAACTGAATAGAAGCTTTGTGTTACCTACAAGCTTGGTGAAGTAAGGCTTTCAATCACAATTATCTCTCAGTCCTTAGCATGTGTAGAGACGTTCGTTCATCTAGCCAAACCGGAATGGGTTGCAGGAGGAACTTAAATGTGTTTTCTCAGTCTGTTTCTTAGTGCCGGTTTGAAGTTCCTGCAGTTTTCATTGTAAAACGGAGTTGGAGCTAGTACCTCCCCATATATATGGATTGCATTTAGTTTGCAACTGAAAAGATACATTGTTTTCCCAAAAAGCTGGGTGAAGTACGGCTTACATACACACTTATACCTTTGATTTGAGCATGTGGAGAGACGTTCGTTCATATAGCATGATGGGAACGGTTTTATGGAGAAAATATTAGTCTGGTTTTTCAGTCTGTTTCTTAGTGCCGGTTTGAAGTTCCTGCAGTTTTATGTGTAAAATCGATATGGAGCTAGTACCTCCCCATATATATGAATTGAGTGTTGTTTGCAACTGAACAGAAGTTTTGTGTTACCTACAAGCTTGGTGAAGGAAGGCTTTCACACACACTTATCTCTCAGGACTGAGCATTTGGGGAGACGTTCGTTCAACTAACAAAAAGGGAACGGGTTGCAGGAGCAAGTTTAAGTGTGTTTTCTCAGTCTGTTTCTTAGTGCCGGTTTGAAGATCCTGCAGTTTTCAGTGTAAAATCGATTTGGAGCTAGTGCCTCCCCATATATATTGATGAAGTGTAGTTTGCATCTGAAAAGAAACAATTTGTGCCCAACAAGCTAGGTGAAGTACGGCTTTCACACACACTTAACTCTCAGAACTGAGCATGTGGACAGACTTTCGTTCATCTAGCACAAAGGGAAAGGGTTGCAGGTGAAAGTATTACTCTGGTTTCTCAGTCCGTTTCCTACTGCCGCTTTGAATTTCCTGCAGTTTTCACTGTAAAACCGAGTTGGAGCTAGTACCTCCCCATATATATGAATTGAGTGTAGTTTGCAACTGAACGGAAGCTTTGTGTTACCTACAAGCTTGGTGAAGAAAGGCTTTCACACACACTTATCTCTCCGGCCTGAGCATTTGGGGAGACGTTCGTTCATCTAGCAAAAAGGGAACGGGTTGCAGGAGCAAGTTTAAGTGTGTTTTCTCAGTCGGTTTCTTAGTGCCGGTTTGAATTTCCTGCAGATTTCACTTTAAAACAGATTTGGAGCAAGTACCTCCCCATATATAGGGTTTGAGTTTAGTTTGCAACTGAAAAGATACATTGTGTTCCCAAAAGATATGTGAAGAACGGCTTACATACACACTTATATCTCTGAAATGAGCATGTGTAGAGACGTTCGTTCATCTAGCACAAAGGGAACAGTTTGGAGGAGAAAATTTTTGTCTGGTTTTTCAGTCTGTTTCGTAGTGCCGGTTTGAAATTCCTGCATTTTTCAGTGTAAAATTGATTTGGAGCTAGTACCTCACCATATATATGGATGGAGTGTAGTTTGCATCTGAAAAGAAACTATTTGTGCCCAACAAGCTAGGTGAAGTACGGCTTTCACACACACTTAACTCTCAGAACAGAGCTAGTGGAGAGACTTTCGTTCATCTAGCACAAAAGGAACGGGATAAAGGGAAACTTTTATTCTGGATTCTCAGTCTGTTTCCTAGTGCCGGTTTGAAGTTCCTTCATTTTACATTGTAAAACCTAGTTGGAGCTAGTACCTACGCATATATATGCATGGAATGTACTTTGCAACTTAATGAAACTTTGTGTTCATAACAAGATATATGAAGGACGGCATTCACACACACTTATCTCTCAGAATAGAGCATGTGGAGAGATGTTCGTTCATCTAGCACAAATGGAACGGGTTGCAGGGAAAACTTTAGTCTGGTTTCCCATTCTGTTTCCTAGTGCCAGTTTGAAATTCCTGCAGTTTACATTGAAAAACATATTTGGGGCTAGTACCTACCCATATATATGCATGGAGTGTAGTTTGCAACTGAATCAAACTTTGTGTTCATAACAAGATATATGAAGGACGGCATTCACACACACTTATCTCTCAGAACTGAACATGTAGTGAGACTTTCGTTCATCTAGCGCAATGGAAACGGGTTGAAGGAGAAACTTTTATTCTGGTTTCTCAGTCTGTTTCATAGTGCCGGTTTGAAGTTCCTGCAATTTTCACTGTAAAACCGAGTTGGAGCTAGTACCTCCCCATATATATGGATGGATTGTAGTTTGCAACTGAAAAGAAACTTTTTGTTCCCAACAATCTAGGAGAAGAACGGCTTTCACAAGCACACTATCTCTCAGAACTGAGCATTTGGAGAGAAGTTCTTTCATCTAGCACGTAGTGAACGGGTTGCAGGTGGAACTTTTACTATGGTTTCTCAGTCAGTTTCCTAGTGCCAGTTTAATGTTCCTGCAGTTTTCACTGTAAAACAGAGTTGGAGCAAGTACCTACCCATATATATATAGATGGAGTTTAGTTTGCAACTGAATAGAAACTTTGTGTTCCCTACAAGCTTGGTGAAGTTAGGCTTTCACACACACATTTCTCTCAGAACTGAGCATGTGGACTGACGTTCGTTCATCTAGCACAAAGGGAAAGTGTTGCAGGTGAAACTATTACTCTGGTTTCTCAGTCCGTTTCCTACTGCCGCTTGGATTTCCTGCAGTTTTCACTGCAATTCCGAGTTGGAGATAGTACCTTATTTATAGATGGAGTTAGTTTGCAACTAAAAATTAACTTTGAGTTCCCAACAATCTAGGTGAGGGACAGCATTTTACAAATAAATTATCTCTCAGAACTGAGCATTTGGAGAGTAGTTCGTTCATCTAGAACATAGTGAACGGATGCAGAAAAAACTTTATCTCTGGTTACTAAGTATGTTTCCTAGTGCCGGTTTCTTGTTCCTGCAGTTTTCAGTGTAAAACCGAGTTGGAGTTAGTACCACCCCATCTATAAGGATGGAGTGTATTTTGCAACTGAATAGAAGCTTTGTGTTACCTACAAGCTTGGTGAAGTAAGGCTTTCAATCACAATTATCTCTCAGTCCTTAGCATGTGTAGAGACGTTCGTTCATCTAGCCAAACCGGAATGGGTTGCAGGAGGAACTTAAATGTGTTTTCTCAGTCTGTTTCTTAGTGCCGGTTTGAAGTTCCTGCAGTTTTCATTGTAAAACGGAGTTGGAGCTAGTACCTCCCCATATATATGGATTGCATTTAGTTTGCAACTGAAAAGATACATTGTTTTCCCAAAAAGCTGGGTGAAGTACGGCTTACATACACACTTATACCTTTGATTTGAGCATGTGGAGAGACGTTCGTTCATATAGCATGATGGGAACGGTTTTATGGAGAAAATATTAGTCTGGTTTTTCAGTCTGTTTCTTAGTGCCGGTTTGAAGTTCCTGCAGTTTTATGTGTAAAATCGATATGGAGCTAGTACCTCCCCATATATATGAATTGAGTGTTGTTTGCAACTGAACAGAAGTTTTGTGTTACCTACAAGCTTGGTGAAGGAAGGCTTTCACACACACTTATCTCTCAGGACTGAGCATTTGGGGAGACGTTCGTTCAACTAACAAAAAGGGAACGGGTTGCAGGAGCAAGTTTAAGTGTGTTTTCTCAGTCTGTTTCTTAGTGCCGGTTTGAAGATCCTGCAGTTTTCAGTGTAAAATCGATTTGGAGCTAGTGCCTCCCCATATATATTGATGAAGTGTAGTTTGCATCTGAAAAGAAACAATTTGTGCCCAACAAGCTAGGTGAAGTACGGCTTTCACACACACTTAACTCTCAGAACTGAGCATGTGGACAGACTTTCGTTCATCTAGCACAAAGGGAAAGGGTTGCAGGTGAAAGTATTACTCTGGTTTCTCAGTCCGTTTCCTACTGCCGCTTTGAATTTCCTGCAGTTTTCACTGTAAAACCGAGTTGGAGCTAGTACCTCCCCATATATATGAATTGAGTGTAGTTTGCAACTGAACGGAAGCTTTGTGTTACCTACAAGCTTGGTGAAGAAAGGCTTTCACACACACTTATCTCTCCGGCCTGAGCATTTGGGGAGACGTTCGTTCATCTAGCAAAAAGGGAACGGGTTGCAGGAGCAAGTTTAAGTGTGTTTTCTCAGTCGGTTTCTTAGTGCCGGTTTGAATTTCCTGCAGATTTCACTTTAAAACAGATTTGGAGCAAGTACCTCCCCATATATAGGGTTTGAGTTTAGTTTGCAACTGAAAAGATACATTGTGTTCCCAAATGATATGTGAAGAACGGCTTACATACACACTTATATCTCTGAAATGAGCATGTGTAGAGACGTTCGTTCATCTAGCACAAAGGGAACAGTTTGGAGGAGAAAATTTTTGTCTGGTTTTTCAGTCTGTTTCGTAGTGCCGGTTTGAAATTCCTGCATTTTTCAGTGTAAAATTCATTTGGAGCTAGTACCACACCATATATATGGATGGAGTGTAGTTTGCATCTGAAAAGAAACTATTTGTGCCCAACAAGCTAGGTGAAGTACGGCTTTCACACACACTTAACTCTCAGAACAGAGCTAGTGGAGAGACTTTCGTTCATCTAGCACAAAAGGAACGGGATACAGGGAAACTTTTATTCTGGATTCTCAGTCTGTTTCCTAGTGCCGGTTTGAAGTTCCTTCATTTTACATTGTAAAACCTAGTTGGAGCTAGTACCTACGCATATATATGCATGGAATGTACTTTGCAACTTAATGAAACTTTGTGTTCATAACAAGATATATGAAGGACGGCATTCACACACACTTATCTCTCAGAATAGAGCATGTGGAGAGATGTTCGTTCATCTAGCACAAATGGAACGGGTTGCAGGGAAAACTTTAGTCTGGTTTCCCATTCTGTTTCCTAGTGCCAGTTTGAAATTCCTGCAGTTTACATTGAAAAACATATTTGGGGCTAGTACCTACCCATATATATGCATGGAGTGTAGTTTGCAACTGAATCAAACTTTGTGTTCATAACAAGATATATGAAGGACGGCATTCACACACACTTATCTCTCAGAACTGAGCATGTAGTGAGACTTTCGTTCATCTAGCACAACGGAAACGGGTTGAAGGAGAAACTTTTATTCTGGTATCTCAGTCTGTTTCATAGTGCCGGTTTGAAGTTCCTGCAATTTTCACTGTAAAACCGAGTTGGAGCTAGTACTTCCCCATATATATGGATGGATTGTAGTTTGCAACTGAAAAGAAACTTTTTGTTCCCAACAATCTAGGAGAAGAACGGCTTTCACAAGCACACTATCTCTCAGAACTGAGCATTTGGAGAGAAGTTCTTTCATCTAGCACGTAGTGAATGGGTTGCAGGTGGAACTTTTACTATGGTTTCTCAGTCAGTTTCCTAGTGCCAGTTTAATGTTCCTGCAGTTTTCACTGTAAAACAGAGTTGGAGCAAGTACCTACCCATATATATATAGATGGAGTTTAGTTTGCAACTGAATAGAAACTTTGTGTTCCCTACAAGCTTGGTGAAGTTAGGCTTTCACACACACATTTCTCTCAGAACTGAGCATGTGGACTGACGTTCGTTCATCTAGCACAAAGGGAAAGTGTTGCAGGTGAAACTATTACTCTGGTTTCTCAGTCCGTTTCCTACTGCCGCTTGGATTTCCTGCAGTTTTCACTGCAATTCCGAGTTGGAGATAGTACCTTATTTATAGATGGAGTTAGTTTGCAACTAAAAATTAACTTTGAGTTCCCAACAATCTAGGTGAGGGACAGCATTTTACAAATAAATTATCTCTCAGAACTGAGCATTTGGAGAGTAGTTCGTTCATCTAGAACATAGTGAACGGATGCAGAAAAAACTTTATCTCCGGTTACTAAGTATGTTTCCTAGTGCCGGTTTCTTGTTCCTGCAGTTTTCAGTGTAAAACCGAGTTGGAGTTAGTACCACCCCATCTATAAGGATGGAGTGTATTTTGCAACTGAATAGAAGCTTTGTGTTACCTACAAGCTTGGTGAAGTAAGGCTTTCAATCACAATTATCTCTCAGTCCTTAGCATGTGTAGAGACGTTCGTTCATCTAGCCAAACCGGAATGGGTTGCAGGAGGAACTTAAATGTGTTTTCTCAGTCTGTTTCTTAGTGCCGGTTTGAAGTTCCTGCAGTTTTCATTGTAAAACGGAGTTGGAGCTAGTACCTCCCCATATATATGGATTGCATTTAGTTTGCAACTGAAAAGATACATTGTTTTCCCAAAAAGCTGGGTGAAGTACGGCTTACATACACACTTATACCTTTGATTTGAGCATGTGGAGAGACGTTCGTTCATATAGCATGATGGGAACGGTTTTATGGAGAAAATATTAGTCTGGTTTTTCAGTCTGTTTCTTAGTGCCGGTTTGAAGTTCCTGCAGTTTTATGTGTAAAATCGATATGGAGCTAGTACCTCCCCATATATATGAATTGAGTGTTGTTTGCAACTGAACAGAAGTTTTGTGTTACCTACAAGCTTGGTGAAGGAAGGCTTTCACACACACTTATCTCTCAGGACTGAGCATTTGGGGAGACGTTCGTTCAACTAACAAAAAGGGAACGGGTTGCAGGAGCAAGTTTAAGTGTGTTTTCTCAGTCTGTTTCTTAGTGCCGGTTTGAAGATCCTGCAGTTTTCAGTGTAAAATCGATTTGGAGCTAGTGCCTCCCCATATATATTGATGAAGTGTAGTTTGCATCTGAAAAGAAACAATTTGTGCCCAACAAGCTAGGTGAAGTACGGCTTTCACACACACTTAACTCTCAGAACTGAGCATGTGGACAGACTTTCGTTCATCTAGCACAAAGGGAAAGGGTTGCAGGTGAAAGTATTACTCTGGTTTCTCAGTCCGTTTCCTACTGCCGCTTTGAATTTCCTGCAGTTTTCACTGTAAAACCGAGTTGGAGCTAGTACCTCCCCATATATATGAATTGAGTGTAGTTTGCAACTGAACGGAAGCTTTGTGTTACCTACAAGCTTGGTGAAGAAAGGCTTTCACACACACTTATCTCTCCGGCCTGAGCATTTGGGGAGACGTTCGTTCATCTAGCAAAAAGGGAACGGGTTGCAGGAGCAAGTTTAAGTGTGTTTTCTCAGTCGGTTTCTTAGTGCCGGTTTGAATTTCCTGCAGATTTCACTTTAAAACAGATTTGGAGCAAGTACCTCCCCATATATAGGGTTTGAGTTTAGTTTGCAACTGAAAAGATACATTGTGTTCCCAAATGATATGTGAAGAACGGCTTACATACACACTTATATCTCTGAAATGAGCATGTGTAGAGACGTTCGTTCATCTAGCACAAAGGGAACAGTTTGGAGGAGAAAATTTTTGTCTGGTTTTTCAGTCTGTTTCGTAGTGCCGGTTTGAAATTCCTGCATTTTTCAGTGTAAAATTCATTTGGAGCTAGTACCACACCATATATATGGATGGAGTGTAGTTTGCATCTGAAAAGAAACTATTTGTGCCCAACAAGCTAGGTGAAGTACGGCTTTCACACACACTTAACTCTCAGAACAGAGCTAGTGGAGAGACTTTCGTTCATCTAGCACAAAAGGAACGGGATACAGGGAAACTTTTATTCTGGATTCTCAGTCTGTTTCCTAGTGCCGGTTTGAAGTTCCTTCATTTTACATTGTAAAACCTAGTTGGAGCTAGTACCTACGCATATATATGCATGGAATGTACTTTGCAACTTAATGAAACTTTGTGTTCATAACAAGATATATGAAGGACGGCATTCACACACACTTATCTCTCAGAATAGAGCATGTGGAGAGATGTTCGTTCATCTAGCACAAATGGAACGGGTTGCAGGGAAAACTTTAGTCTGGTTTCCCATTCTGTTTCCTAGTGCCAGTTTGAAATTCCTGCAGTTTACATTGAAAAACATATTTGGGGCTAGTACCTACCCATATATATGCATGGAGTGTAGTTTGCAACTGAATCAAACTTTGTGTTCATAACAAGATATATGAAGGACGGCATTCACACACACTTATCTCTCAGAACTGAGCATGTAGTGAGACTTTCGTTCATCTAGCACAACGGAAACGGGTTGAAGGAGAAACTTTTATTCTGGTATCTCAGTCTGTTTCATAGTGCCGGTTTGAAGTTCCTGCAATTTTCACTGTAAAACCGAGTTGGAGCTAGTACTTCCCCATATATATGGATGGATTGTAGTTTGCAACTGAAAAGAAACTTTTTGTTCCCAACAATCTAGGAGAAGAACGGCTTTCACAAGCACACTATCTCTCAGAACTGAGCATTTGGAGAGAAGTTCTTTCATCTAGCACGTAGTGAACGGGTTGCAGGTGGAACTTTTACTATGGTTTCTCAGTCAGTTTCCTAGTGCCAGTTTAATGTTCCTGCAGTTTTCACTGTAAAACAGAGTTGGAGCAAGTACCTACCCATATATTTATAGATGGAGTTTAGTTTGCAACTGAATAGAAACTTTGTGTTCCCTACAAGCTTGGTGAAGTTAGGCTTTCACACACACATTTCTCTCAGAACTGAGCATGTGGACTGACGTTCGTTCATCTAGCACAAAGGGAAAGTGTTGCAGGTGAAACTATTACTCTGGTTTCTCAGTCCGTTTCCTACTGCCGCTTGGATTTCCTGCAGTTTTCACTGCAATTCCGAGTTGGAGATAGTACCTTATTTATAGATGGAGTTAGTTTGCAACTAAAAATTAACTTTGAGTTCCCAACAATCTAGGTGAGGGACAGCATTTTACAAATAAATTATCTCTCAGAACTGAGCATTTGGAGAGTAGTTCGTTCATCTAGAACATAGTGAACGGATGCAGAAAAAACTTTATCTCCGGTTACTAAGTATGTTTCCTAGTGCCGGTTTCTTGTTCCTGCAGTTTTCAGTGTAAAACCGAGTTGGAGTTAGTACCACCCCATCTATAAGGATGGAGTGTATTTTGCAACTGAATAGAAGCTTTGTGTTACCTACAAGCTTGGTGAAGTAAGGCTTTCAATCACAATTATCTCTCAGTCCTTAGCATGTGTAGAGACGTTCGTTCATCTAGCCAAACCGGAATGGGTTGCAGGAGGAACTTAAATGTGTTTTCTCAGTCTGTTTCTTAGTGCCGGTTTGAAGTTCCTGCAGTTTTCATTGTAAAACGGAGTTGGAGCTAGTACCTCCCCATATATATGGATTGCATTTAGTTTGCAACTGAAAAGATACATTGTTTTCCCAAAAAGCTGGGTGAAGTACGGCTTACATACACACTTATACCTTTGATTTGAGCATGTGGAGAGACGTTCGTTCATATAGCATGATGGGAACGGTTTTATGGAGAAAATATTAGTCTGGTTTTTCAGTCTGTTTCTTAGTGCCGGTTTGAAGTTCCTGCAGTTTTATGTGTAAAATCGATATGGAGCTAGTACCTCCCCATATATATGAATTGAGTGTTGTTTGCAACTGAACAGAAGTTTTGTGTTACCTACAAGCTTGGTGAAGGAAGGCTTTCACACACACTTATCTCTCAGGACTGAGCATTTGGGGAGACGTTCGTTCAACTAACAAAAAGGGAACGGGTTGCAGGAGCAAGTTTAAGTGTGTTTTCTCAGTCTGTTTCTTAGTGCCGGTTTGAAGATCCTGCAGTTTTCAGTGTAAAATCGATTTGGAGCTAGTGCCTCCCCATATATATTGATGAAGTGTAGTTTGCATCTGAAAAGAAACAATTTGTGCCCAACAAGCTAGGTGAAGTATGGCTTTCACACACACTTAACTCTCAGAACTGAGCATGTGGACAGACTTTCGTTCATCTAGCACAAAGGGAAAGGGTTGCAGGTGAAAGTATTACTCTGGTTTCTCAGTCCGTTTCCTACTGCCGCTTTGAATTTCCTGCAGTTTTCACTGTAAAACCGAGTTGGAGCTAGTACCTCCCCATATATATGAATTGAGTGTAGTTTGCAACTGAACGGAAGCTTTGTGTTACCTACAAGCTTGGTGAAGAAAGGCTTTCACACACACTTATCTCTCCGGCCTGAGCATTTGGGGAGACGTTCGTTCATCTAGCAAAAAGGGAACGGGTTGCAGGAGCAAGTTTAAGTGTGTTTTCTCAGTCGGTTTCTTAGTGCCGGTTTGAATTTCCTGCAGATTTCACTTTAAAACAGATTTGGAGCAAGTACCTCCCCATATATAGGGTTTGAGTTTAGTTTGCAACTGAAAAGATACATTGTGTTCCCAAATGATATGTGAAGAACGGCTTACATACACACTTATATCTCTGAAATGAGCATGTGTAGAGACGTTCGTTCATCTAGCACAAAGGGAACAGTTTGGAGGAGAAAATTTTTGTCTGGTTTTTCAGTCTGTTTCGTAGTGCCGGTTTGAAATTCCTGCATTTTTCAGTGTAAAATTCATTTGGAGCTAGTACCACACCATATATATGGATGGAGTGTAGTTTGCATCTGAAAAGAAACTATTTGTGCCCAACAAGCTAGGTGAAGTACGGCTTTCACACACACTTAACTCTCAGAACAGAGCTAGTGGAGAGACTTTCGTTCATCTAGCACAAAAGGAACGGGATACAGGGAAACTTTTATTCTGGATTCTCAGTCTGTTTCCTAGTGCCGGTTTGAAGTTCCTTCATTTTACATTGTAAAACCTAGTTGGAGCTAGTACCTACGCATATATATGCATGGAATGTACTTTGCAACTTAATGAAACTTTGTGTTCATAACAAGATATATGAAGGACGGCATTCACACACACTTATCTCTCAGAATAGAGCATGTGGAGAGATGTTCGTTCATCTAGCACAAATGGAACGGGTTGCAGGGAAAACTTTAGTCTGGTTTCCCATTCTGTTTCCTAGTGCCAGTTTGAAATTCCTGCAGTTTACATTGAAAAACATATTTGGGGCTAGTACCTACCCATATATATGCATGGAGTGTAGTTTGCAACTGAATCAAACTTTGTGTTCATAACAAGATATATGAAGGACGGCATTCACACACACTTATCTCTCAGAACTGAGCATGTAGTGAGACTTTCGTTCATCTAGCACAACGGAAACGGGTTGAAGGAGAAACTTTTATTCTGGTATCTCAGTCTGTTTCATAGTGCCGGTTTGAAGTTCCTGCAATTTTCACTGTAAAACCGAGTTGGAGCTAGTACTTCCCCATATATATGGATGGATTGTAGTTTGCAACTGAAAAGAAACTTTTTGTTCCCAACAATCTAGGAGAAGAACGGCTTTCACAAGCACACTATCTCTCAGAACTGAGCATTTGGAGAGAAGTTCTTTCATCTAGCACGTAGTGAACGGGTTGCAGGTGGAACTTTTACTATGGTTTCTCAGTCAGTTTCCTAGTGCCAGTTTAATGTTCCTGCAGTTTTCACTGTAAAACAGAGTTGGAGCAAGTACCTACCCATATATATATAGATGGAGTTTAGTTTGCAACTGAATAGAAACTTTGTGTTCCCTACAAGCTTGGTGAAGTTAGGCTTTCACACACACATTTCTCTCAGAACTGAGCATGTGGACTGACGTTCGTTCATCTAGCACAAAGGGAAAGTGTTGCAGGTGAAACTATTACTCTGGTTTCTCAGTCCGTTTCCTACTGCCGCTTGGATTTCCTGCAGTTTTCACTGCAATTCCGAGTTGGAGATAGTACCTTATTTATAGATGGAGTTAGTTTGCAACTAAAAATTAACTTTGAGTTCCCAACAATCTAGGTGAGGGACAGCATTTTACAAATAAATTATCTCTCAGAACTGAGCATTTGGAGAGTAGTTCGTTCATCTAGAACATAGTGAACGGATGCAGAAAAAACTTTATCTCCGGTTACTAAGTATGTTTCCTAGTGCCGGTTTCTTGTTCCTGCAGTTTTCAGTGTAAAACCGAGTTGGAGTTAGTACCACCCCATCTATAAGGATGGAGTGTATTTTGCAACTGAATAGAAGCTTTGTGTTACCTACAAGCTTGGTGAAGTAAGGCTTTCAATCACAATTATCTCTCAGTCCTTAGCATGTGTAGAGACGTTCGTTCATCTAGCCAAACCGGAATGGGTTGCAGGAGGAACTTAAATGTGTTTTCTCAGTCTGTTTCTTAGTGCCGGTTTGAAGTTCCTGCAGTTTTCATTGTAAAACGGAGTTGGAGCTAGTACCTCCCCATATATATGGATTGCATTTAGTTTGCAACTGAAAAGATACATTGTTTTCCCAAAAAGCTGGGTGAAGTACGGCTTACATACACACTTATACCTTTGATTTGAGCATGTGGAGTGACGTTCGTTCATATAGCATGATGGGAACGGTTTTATGGAGAAAATATTAGTCTGGTTTTTCAGTCTGTTTCTTAGTGCCGGTTTGAAGTTCCTGCAGTTTTATGTGTAAAATCGATATGGAGCTAGTACCTCCCCATATATATGAATTGAGTGTTGTTTGCAACTGAACAGAAGTTTTGTGTTACCTACAAGCTTGGTGAAGGAAGGCTTTCACACACACTTATCTCTCAGGACTGAGCATTTGGGGAGACGTTCGTTCAACTAACAAAAAGGGAACGGGTTGCAGGAGCAAGTTTAAGTGTGTTTTCTCAGTCTGTTTCTTAGTGCCGGTTTGAAGATCCTGCAGTTTTCAGTGTAAAATCGATTTGGAGATAGTGCCTCCCCATATATATTGATGAAGTGTAGTTTGCATCTGAAAAGAAACAATTTGTGCCCAACAAGCTAGGTGAAGTACGGCTTTCACACACACTTAACTCTCAGAACTGAGCATGTGGACAGACTTTCGTTCATCTAGCACAAAGGGAAAGGGTTGCAGGTGAAACTATTACTCTGGTTTCTCAGTCCGTTTCCTACTGCCGCTTTGAATTTCCTGCAGTTTTCACTGTAAAACCGAGTTGGAGATAGTACCTTATATATTCATGGAGTTTAGTTGGCAAATAAAAATTAACTTGTTTTTCCCAAAAATCTAGGTGATGGACAGCTTTAACTATCACATTATGTTTCAGAACTGAGCATTTGGAGAGAAGTTCGTTCATCTAGAACATAGTGAACGGATGCAGGAGAAACTTTTATTCTGGTTACTCAGTCTGTTTCCTAGTGCCGGTTTCATGTTCCTGCAGTTTTCACTGTAAAACCGAGTTGGAGCTAGTACCTCCCCATATATATGAATTGAGTGTAGTTTGCAACTGAACGGAAGCTTTGTGTTACCTACAAGCTTGGTGAAGAAAGGCTTTCACACACATTTATCTCTCCGGCCTGAGCATTTGGGGAGACGTTCGTTCATCTAGCAAAAAGGGAACGGGTTGCAGGAGCAAGTTTAAGTGTGTTTTCTCAGTCGGTTTCTTAGTGCCGGTTTGAATTTCCTGCAGATTTCACTTTAAAACAGATTTGGAGCAAGTACCTCCCCATATATAGGGTTTGAGTTTAGTTTGCAACTGAAAAGATACATTGTGTTCCCAAATGATATGTGAAGAACGGCTTACATACACACTTATATCTCTGAAATGAGCATGTGTAGAGACGTTCGTTCATCTAGCACAAAGGGAACAGTTTGGAGGAGAAAATTTTTGTCTGGTTTTTCAGTCTGTTTCGTAGTGCCGGTTTGAAATTCCTGCATTTTTCAGTGTAAAATTCATTTGGAGCTAGTACCACACCATATATATGGATGGAGTGTAGTTTGCATCTGAAAAGAAACTATTTGTGCCCAACAAGCTAGGTGAAGTACGGCTTTCACACACACTTAACTCTCAGAACAGAGCTAGTGGAGAGACTTTCGTTCATCTAGCACAAAAGGAACGGGATACAGGGAAACTTTTATTCTGGATTCTCAGTCTGTTTCCTAGTGCCGGTTTGAAGTTCCTTCATTTTACATTGTAAAACCTAGTTGGAGCTAGTACCTACGCATATATATGCATGGAATGTACTTTGCAACTTAATGAAACTTTGTGTTCATAACAAGATATATGAAGGACGGCATTCACACACACTTATCTCTCAGAATAGAGCATGTGGAGAGATGTTCGTTCATCTAGCACAAATGGAACGGGTTGCAGGGAAAACTTTAGTCTGGTTTCCCATTCTGTTTCCTAGTGCCAGTTTGAAATTCCTGCAGTTTACATTGAAAAACATATTTGGGGCTAGTACCTACCCATATATATGCATGGAGTGTAGTTTGCAACTGAATCAAACTTTGTGTTCATAACAAGATATATGAAGGACGGCATTCACACACACTTATCTCTCAGAACTGAGCATGTAGTGAGACTTTCGTTCATCTAGCACAACGGAAACGGGTTGAAGGAGAAACTTTTATTCTGGTATCTCAGTCTGTTTCATAGTGCCGGTTTGAAGTTCCTGCAATTTTCACTGTAAAACCGAGTTGGAGCTAGTACTTCCCCATATATATGGATGGATTGTAGTTTGCAACTGAAAAGAAACTTTTTGTTCCCAACAATCTAGGAGAAGAACGGCTTTCACAAGCACACTATCTCTCAGAACTGAGCATTTGGAGAGAAGTTCTTTCATCTAGCACGTAGTGAACGGGTTGCAGGTGGAACTTTTACTATGGTTTCTCAGTCAGTTTCCTAGTGCCAGTTTAATGTTCCTGCAGTTTTCACTGTAAAACAGAGTTGGAGCAATTACCTACCCATATATATATAGATGGAGTTTAGTTTGCAACTGAATAGAAACTTTGTGTTCCCTACAAGCTTGGTGAAGTTAGGCTTTCACACACACATTTCTCTCAGAACTGAGCATGTGGACTGACGTTCGTTCATCTAGCACAAAGGGAAAGGGTTGCAGGTGAAACTATTACTCTGGTTTCTCAGTCCGTTTCCTACTGCCGCTTGGATTTCCTGCAGTTTTCACTGCAAATCCGAGTTGGAGATAGTACCTTATTTATAGATGGAGTTAGTTTGCAACTAAAAATTAATTTGAGTTCCCAACAATCTAGGTGAGGGACAGCATTTTACAAATAAATTATCTCTCAGAACTGAGAATTTGGAGAGAAGTTCGTTCATCAAGAACATAGTGAACGGAAGCAGAAAAAACTTTTTCTCTGGTTACTAAGTATGTTTCCTAGTGCCGGTTTCTTGTTCCTGCAGTTTTCAGTGTAAAACCGAGTTGGAGTTAGTACCACCCCATCTATAAGGATGGAGTGTAGTTTGCAACTGAATAGAAGCTTTGTGTTACCTACAAGCTTGGTGAAGTAAGGCTTTGTAACACAGTTATCTCTCAGTCCTGAGCATGTGTAGAGACGTTCATTCATCTAGCCAAACCGGAATGGGTTGCAGGAGAAATTTTAAATGTGTTTTCTCAGTCTGTTTTATAGTGCCGGTTTGAAGTTCCTGCAGTTTTCGTTGTAAAACGGAGTTGGAGCTAGTACCTCCCCATATATATGGAATGAGTTTAGTTTGCAACTGAAAAGATACATTGTTTTCCCAAAAAGCTGGGTGAAGTACGGCTTACATACACACTTATATCTTTGATTTGAGCATGTGGAGAGACTTTCGTTCATATAGCACGATGGGAACGGTTTTATGGAGAAAATTTTAGTCTGGTTTTTCAGTCTGTTTCTTAATACCGGTTTGAAGTTCCTGCAGTTTTATGTGTAAAATCGATTTGGAGTTAGTACCTCCCCATATATATTGATGGAGTATAGTTTGCCTCTGAAAAGAAACAATTTGTGCCCAACAAGCTAGGTGAATTACGGCTTTCACACACACTTAACTATCAGAACTGAGCATGTGGACAGACTTTCGTTCATCTAGCACAAAGGGAAAGGTTTGCAGGTGAAAATATTTCTCGGGTTTCTCAGTCCGTTTCCTACTGCAGCTTTGAATTTCCTGCAGTTTTCACTATAAAACCGAGTTGGAGATAGTACCGTATATATACATGGAGTTTAGTTGGTAACTAAAAATGAACTTTGTTTTCCCAAAAATCTAGGTGATGGACAGCTTTAACTAACACATTATGTCTCAGAACTGAGCATTTGGAGAGGAGTTCGTTCATCTAGATCATAGTGAAAGGATGCAGGGGAAACTTTTATTCTGGTTACTCAGTCTGTTTCCTAGTGCCGATTTCAAGTTCCTGCAGTTTTCACTGTAAAACCGAGTTGGATCTATTACCAACCCATATATATGAATTGAGAGTAGTTTGCAACTGAAACGAAGTTTTGTGTTACCTACAAGCTTGGTGAAGGAAGGCTTTCACACACACTTATCTCTCAGGCATGAGCATTTGGGGAGACGTTCGTTCATCTAGCAAAAAGGGAACGGGTTGCAGGAGCAAGTTAAAGTGTGTTTTCTCAGTCTGTTTCTTAGTGCCGGTTTGAAGTTCCTTCATTTTACATTGTAAAACCTAGTTGGAGCTATTACCTACGCATATATATGCATGGAATGTACTTTGCAACTTAATGAAACTTTGTGTTCATAACAAGATATATGAAGGACGGCATTCACACACACTTATCTCTCAGAATAGAGCATGTGGAGAGATGTTCGTTCATCTAGCACAAATGGAACGGTTTGCAGGGAAAACTTTAGTCTGGTTTCCCATTCTGTTTCCTAGTGCCAGTTTGAAATTCCTGCAGTTTACATTGAAAAACATATTTGGGGCTAGTACCTACCCATATATATGCATGGAGTGTAGTTTGCAACTGAATCAAACTTTGTGTTCATAACAAGATATATGAAGGACGGCATTCACACACACTTATCTCTCAGAACTGAACATGTAGTGAGACTTTCGTTCATCTAGCGCAACGGAAACGGGTTGAAGGAGAAACTTTTATTCTGGTTTCTCAGTCTGTTTCATAGTGCCGGTTTGAAGTTCCTGCAATTTTCACTGTAAAACCGAGTTGGAGCTAGTACCTCCCCATATATATGGATGGATTGTAGTTTGCAACTGAAAAGAAACTTTTTGTTCCCAACAATCTAGGAGAAGAACGGCTTTCACAAGCACACTATCTCTCAGAACTGAGCATTTGGAGAGAAGTTCTTTCATCTAGCACGTAGTGAACGGGTTGCAGGTGGAACTTTTACTATGGTTTCTCAGTCAGTTTCCTAGTGCCAGTTTAATGTTCCTGCAGTTTTCACTGTAAAACAGAGTTGGAGCAAGTACCTACCCATATATATATAGATGGAGTTTAGTTTGCAACTGAATAGAAACTTTGTGTTCCCTACAAGCTTGGTGAAGTTAGGCTTTCACACACACATTTCTCTCAGAACTGAGCATGTGGACTGACGTTCGTTCATCTAGCACAAAGGGAAAGGGTTGCAGGTGAAACTATTACTCTGGTTTCTCAGTCCGTTTCCTACTGCCGCTTGGATTTCCTGCAGTTTTCACTGCAAATCCGAGTTGGAGATAGTACCTTATTTATAGATGGAGTTAGTTTGCAACTAAAAATTAACTTTGAGTTCCCAACAATCTAGGTGAGGGACAGCATTTTACAAATAAATTATCTCTCAGAACTGAGCATTTGGAGAGTAGTTCGTTCATCTAGAACTTAGTGAACGGATGCAGAAAAAACTTTTTCTCTGGTTACTAAGTATGTTTCCTAGTGCCGGTTTCTTGTTCCTGCAGTTTTCAGTGTAAAACCGAGTTGGAGTTAGTACCACCCCATCTATAAGAATGGAGTGTATTTTGCAACTGAATAGAAGCTTTGTGTTACCTACAAGCTTGGTGAAGTAAGGCTTTCAATCACAATTATCTCTCAGTCCTGAGCATGTGTAGAGACGTTCGTTCATCTAGCCAAACCGGAATGGGTTGCAGGAGAAACTTTAAATGTGTTTTCTCAGTCTGTTTCTTAGTGCCGGTTTGAAGTTCCTGCAGTTTTCATTGTAAAACGGAGTTGGAGCTAGTACCTCCCCATATATATGGATTGCATTTAGTTTGCAACTGAAAAGATACATTGTTTTCCCAAAAAGCTGGGTGAAGTACGGCTTACATACACACTTATATCTTTGATTTGAGCATGTGGAGAGACGTTCGTTCATATAGCACGATGGGAACGGTTTTATGGAGAAAATTTTAGTCTGGTTTTTCAGTCTGTTTCTTAGTACCGGTTTGAAGTTCCTGCAGTTTTATGTGTAAAATCGATTTGGAGTTAGTACCTCCCCATATATATTGATGGAGAGTAGTTTGCCTCTGAAAAGAAACAATTTGTGCCCAACAAGCTAGGTGAATTACGGCTTTCACACACACTTAACTATCAGAACTGAGCATGTGGACTGACTTTCGTTCATCTAGCACAAAGGGAAAGGGTTGCAGGTGAAACTATTACTCTGGTTTCTCAGTCCGTTTCCTACTGCCGCTTGGATTTCCTGCAGTTTTCACTGCAAATCCGAGTTGGAGATAGTACCTTATTTATAGATGGAGTTAGTTTGCAACTAAAAATTAACTTTGAGTTCCCAACAATCTAGGTGAGGGACAGCATTTTACAAATAAATTATCTCTCAGAACTGAGCATTTGGAGAGTAGTTCGTTCATCTAGAACTTAGTGAACGGATGCAGAAAAAACTTTTTCTCTGGTTACTAAGTATGTTTCCTAGTGCCGGTTTCTTGTTCCTGCAGTTTTCAGTGTAAAACCGAGTTGGAGTTAGTACCACCCCATCTATAAGAATGGAGTGTATTTTGCAACTGAATAGAAGCTTTGTGTTACCTACAAGCTTGGTGAAGTAAGGCTTTCAATCACAATTATCTCTCAGTCCTGAGCATGTGTAGAGACGTTCGTTCATCTAGCCAAACCGGAATGGGTTGCAGGAGAAACTTTAAATGTGTTTTCTCAGTCTGTTTCTTAGTGCCGGTTTGAAGTTCCTGCAGTTTTCATTGTAAAACGGAGTTGGAGCTAGTACCTCCCCATATATAAGGATTGCATTTAGTTTGCAACTTAAAAGATACATTGTTTTCCCAAAAAGCTGGGTGAAGTACGGCTTACATACACAATTATACCTTTGATTTGAGCATGTGGAGAGACGTTCGTTCATATAGCACGATGGGAATGGTTTTATGGAGAAAATATTAGTCTGGTTTTTCAGTCTGTTTCTTAGTGCCGGTTTGAAGTTCCTGCAGTTTTATGTGTAAAATCGATATGGAGCTAGTACCTCCCCATATATATGAATTGAGTGTTGTTTGCAACTGAACAGAAGTTTTGTGTTACCTACAAGCTTGGTGAAGGAAGGCTTTCACACACACTTATCTCTCAGGCCTGAGCATTTGGGGAGACGTTCGTTCAACTAACAAAAAGGGAGCGGGTTGCAGGAGCAAGTTTAATTGTGTTTTCTCAGTCTGTTTCTTAGTGCCGGTTTGAAGATCCTGCAGTTTTCAGTGTAAAATCGATTTGGAGCTAGTGCCTCCCCATATATATTGATGAAGTGTAGTTTGCATCTGAAAAGAAACAATTTGTGCCCAACAAGCTAGGTGAAGTACGGCTTTCACACACACTTATGTCTCAGAACTGAGCATGTGGACAGACATTCGTTCATCTAGCACAAAGGGAAAGGGTTGCAGGTGAAACTATTACTCTGGTTTCTCAGTCCGTTTCCTACTGCCGCTTTGAATTTCCTGCAGTTTTCACTGTAAAACCGAGTTGGAGATAGTACCTTATATATTCATGGAGTTTAGTTGGCAACTAAAAATTAACTTGGTTTTCCCAACAATCTAGGTGATGGACAGCTTTAACTATCACATTATGTTTCAGAACTGAGCATTTGGAGAGAAGTTCGTTCATCTAGAACATAGTGAACGGATGCAGGAGAAACTTTTATTCTGGTTACTCAGTCTGTTTCCTAGTGCCGGTTTCATGTTCCTGCAGTTTTCACTGTAAAACCGAGTTGGAGCTAGTACCTCCCCATATATATGAATTGAGTGTAGTTTGCAACTGAACGGAAGCTTTGTGTTACCTACAAGCTTGGTGAAGGAAGGCTTTCACACACACTTATCTCTCCGGCCTGAGCATTTGGGGAGACGTTCGTTCATCTAGCAAAAAGGGAACGGGTTGCAGGAGCAAGTTTAAGTGTGTTTTCTCAGTCGGTTTCTTAGTGCCGGTTTGAATTTCCTGCAGATTTCACTTTAAAACAGATTTGGAGCAAGTACCTCCCCATATATAGGGTTTGAGTTTAGTTTGCAACTGAAAAGATACATTGTGTTCCCAAAGATATGTGAAGAACGGCTTACATATACACTTATATCTCTGAAATGAGCATGTGTAGAGACGTTCGTTCATCTAGAACAAAGGGAACAGTTTGGAGGAGAAAATTTTTGTCTGGTTTTTCAGTCTGTTTCGTAGTGCCGGTTTGAAATTCCTGCATTTTTCGGTGTAAAATTGATTTGGAGCTAGTACCTCACCATATATATGGATGGAGTGTAGTTTGCATCTGAAAAGAAACTATTTGTGCCCAACAAGCTAGGTGAAGTACGGCTTTCACACACACTTAACTCTCAGAACAGAGCTAGTGGAGAGACTTTCGTTCATCTAGCACAAAAGGAACGGGATAAAGGGAAACTTTTATTCTGGATTCTCAGTCTGTTTCCTAGTGCCGGTTTGAAGTTCCTTCATTTTACATTGTAAAACCTAGTTGGAGCTATTACCTACGCATATATATGCATGGAATGTACTTTGCAACTTAATGAAACTTTGTGTTCATAACAAGATATATGAAGGACGGCATTCACACACACTTATCTCTCAGAATAGAGCATGTGGAGAGATGTTCGTTCATCTAGCACAAATGGAACGGGTTGCAGGGAAAACTTTAGTGTGGTTTCCCATTCTGTTTCGTAGTGCCAGTTTGAAATTCCTGCAGTTTACATTGAAAAACATATTTGGGGCTAGTACCTACCCATATATATGCATGGAGTGTAGTTTGCAACTGAATCAAACTTTGTGTTCATAACAAGATATATGAAGGACGGCATTCACACACACTTATCTCTCAGAACTGAGCATGTAGTGAGACTTTCGTTCATCTAGCACAACGGAAACGGGTTGAAGGAGAAACTTTTATTCTGGTTTCTCAGTCTGTTTCATAGTGCCGGTTTGAAGTTCCTGCAATTTTCACTGTAAAACCGAGATGGAGCTAGTACTTCCCCATATATATGGATGGATTGTAGTTTGCAACTGAAAAGAAACTTTTTGTTCCCAACAATCTAGGAGAAGAACGGCTTTCACAAGCACACTATCTCTCAGAACTGAGCATTTGGAGAGAAGTTCTTTCATCTAGCACGTAGTGAACGGGTTGCAGGTGGAACTTTTACTATGGTTTCTCAGTCAGTTTCCTAGTGCCAGTTTAATGTTCCTGCAGTTTTCACTGTAAAACAGAGTTGGAGCAAGTACCTACCCATATATATATAGATGGAGTTTAGTTTGCAACTGAATAGAAACTTTGTGTTCCCTACAAGCTTGGTGAAGTTAGGCTTTCACACACACATTTCTCTCAGAACTGAGCATGTGGACTGACGTTCGTTCATCTAGCACAAAGGGAAAGTGTTGCAGGTGAAACTATTACTCTGGTTTCTCAGTCCTTTTCCTACTGCCGCTTTGATTTCCTGCAGTTTTCACTGCAAATCCGAGTTGGAGATAGGACCTTATTTATAGATGGAGATAGTTTGCAACTAAAAATTAATTTGAGTTCCCAACAATCAAGGTGAGGGACAGCATTTTACAAATAATTTATCTCTCAGAACTGAGAATTTGGAGAGAAGTTCGTTCATCAAGAACATAGTGAACGGATGCAGAAGAAACTTTTACTCTGGCTACTAAGTATGCTTCCTAGTGCCGGTTTGAATTTCCTGCAGTTTTCACTGTAAAACAGATTTGGAGCTAGTACCTCCCCATATATAGGGTTTGAGTTTAGTTTGCAACTGAAATGATACATTGTGTTCCCAAAAGATAGGTGAAGAACGGCTTACATACACACTTATATCTCTGAAATGAGCATGTAGAGAGACTTTCGTTCATCTAGCACAAAAGGAACGGGTTACAGGGAAACTTTTATTCTGGATTCTCTGTCTGTTTCCTAGTGCTGTTTTGAAGTTCCTTCATTTTACATTGTAAAACCTAGTTGGAGCTAGTACCTACTCATATATATGCATGGAATGTACTTTGCAACTGAATGAAAATTTGTGTTCATAACAAGATATATGAAGGACGGCATTCACACACACTTATCTCTCAGAACAGAGCATGTAGAGAGACGTTCCTTTTTCTAGCACAAAGGGAATGGGTTGCAGGACAAAATTTTATTCTGGTTTCTCAGTATGTTTCATAGTGCCGGTTTGAAGTTCCTGCATTTTTCACTGTAAAACCGAGTTGGAGCTAGTACCTCCCCATATATATGGATGGATTGTAGATTGCAACTGAAAAGACACTTTGTGTTCCCAACAACGTAGGTGAAGGACGGCTTTCACACACACTTACCCCTCAGAAATGAGCTATTGGAGAGACTTTCGTTCATCTTGCAGAAAAGGAAAGGGATACAGGTGAAACTTTTAGTCTGGTTTCTCAGTCTGTTTCCTAGTGCCGTTTTCTTGTTCCTGCAGTTTTCACTGTAAAACAGAGTTGGAACTTGTACTAACGGTATGTATAAGGATGGAGTGTAGTTTGCAACAGAAAAGGAAATTTGTGTTACCAAGATGCTAGGTGAAGGACGGCTTTCATACACACTTATTTCTCAGAATAGAGCATGAGGAGAAATGTTCATTCATATAGCACAAAACGAACGGCTTTCAGGGAAACTTTTATTCTGGTTTCCCATTCTGTTTCCTAGTGCCAGTTTAAAATTCCTGCAGTTTACATTGAAAAACGTATTTGGGTCTAGTACATACCCATATATATGCATGGAGTGTAGTTTGCAACTGAATCAAACTTTGTTTTCATAACAAGATATATGAAGGACGGCATTCACACACACTTATCTCTCAGAACTGAGCATGTAGTGAGACTTTCGTTCATCTAGCACAACGGGAACGGGTTGAAGGAGAAACTTTTAGTCTGGTTTCTCATTCTGTTTCATAGTGCCGGTTTGAAGTTCCTGCAGTTTTCACTGTAAAACCGAGTTGGAGATACTACCTTATTTATAGATGGAGTTAGTTTGCAACTAAAAATTAACTTTGAGTTCCCAACAATCTAGGTGAGGGACAGCTTTAACAAATAAAGTATCTCTCAGAACTGAGCATTTGGAGAGAAGTTCGTTCATCAAGAACATAGTGAACGGATGCAGAAAAAAACTTTTTCTCTGGTTACTAAGTATGTTTCCTAGTGCCGGTTACTTGTTCCTGCAGTTTTCAGTGTAAAACCGAGTTGGAGTTAGTACCACCCCATCTATAAGGACGGAGTGTAGTTTGCAACTGAATAGAAGCTTTGTGTTACCTACAAGCTTGGTGAAGTAAGGCTTTCTAACACAGTTATCTCTCAGTCCTGAGCATGTGTAGAGACGTTCGTTCATCTAGCCAAACCGGAATGGGTTGCAGGAGAAACTTTAAATGTGTTTTCTCAGTCTGTTTTTTAGTGCCGGTTTGAAGTTCCTGCAGTTTTCACTGTAAAAAGGAGTTGGAGCTAGTACCTCCCCATATATATGGAATGAGTTTAGTTTGCAACTGAAAAGATACATTGTGTTCCCAAAAAGCTGGGTGAAGTACGGCTTACATACACACTTATATCTTTGATTTGAGCATGTGGAGAGACGTTCGTTCATATAGCACGATGGGAACGGTTTTATGGAGAAAATTTTAGTCTGGTTTTTCAGTCTGTTTCTTAGTACCGGTTTGAAGTTCCTGCAGTTTTATGTGTAAAATCGATTTGGAGTTATTACCTCCCCATATATATTGATGGAGTGTAGTTTGCCTCTGAAAAGAAACAATTTGTGCCCAACAAGCTAGGTGAATTACGGATTTCACACACACTTAACTATCAGAACAGAGCATGTGGACAGACTTTCGTTCATCTAGCACAAAGGGAAAGGTTTGCAGGTGAAAATATTACTCTGGTTTCTCAGTCCGTTTCCTACTGCAGCTTTGAATTTCCTGCAGTTTTCACTATAAAACCGAGTTGGAGATAGTACCGTATATATACATGGAGTTTAGTTGGTAACTAAAAATGAACTTTGTTTTCCCAACAATCTAGGTGATGGACAGCTTTAACTAACACATTATGTCTCAGAACTGAGCATTTGGAGAGAAGTTCGTTCATCTAGATCATAGTGAACGGATGCAGGGGAAACTTTTATTCTGGTTACTCAGTCTGTTTCCTAGTGCCGGTTTCAAGTTCCTGCAGTTTTCACTGTAAAACCGAGTTGGATCTATTACCTACCCATATATATGAATTGAGTGCAGTTTGCAACTGAACAGAAGTTTTGTGTTACCTACAAGCTTGGTGAAGGAAGGCTTTCACACACACTTATCTCTCAGGCCTGAGCATTTGGGGAGACGTTCGTTCATCTAGGAAAAAGGGAATGGGTTGCAGGAGCAAGTTTAAGTGTGTTTTCTCAGTCTGTTTCTTAGTGCCGGTTTGAAGTTCCTGCAATTTTCACTGTAAAACCGAGTTGGAGCTAGTACCTCCCCATATATATGGATGGATTGTAGTTTGCAACTGAAAAGAAACTTTTTGTTCCCAACAATCTAGGAGAAGAACGGCTTTCACAAGCACACTATCTCTCAGAACTGAGCATTTGGAGAGAAGTTCTTTCATCTAGCACGTAGTGAACGGGTTGCAGGTGGAACTTTTACTATGGTTTCTCAGTCAGTTTCCTAGTGCCAGTTTAATGTTCCTGCAGTTTTCACTGTAAAACAGAGTTGGAGCAAGTACCTACCCATATATATATAGATGGAGTTTAGTTTGCAACTGAATAGAAACTTTGTGTTCCCTACAAGCTTGGTGAAGTTAGGCTTTCACACACACATTTCTCTCAGAACTGAGCATGTGGACTGACGTTCGTTCATCTAGCACAAAGGGAAAGGGTTGCAGGTGAAACTATTACTCTGGTTTCTCAGTCCGTTTCCTACTGCCGCTTGGATTTCCTGCAGTTTTCACTGCAAATCCGAGTTGGAGATAGTACCTTATTTATAGATGGAGTTAGTTTGCAACTAAAAATTAACTTTGAGTTCCCAACAATCTAGGTGAGGGACAGCATTTTACAAATAAATTATCTCTCAGAACTGAGCATTTGGAGAGTAGTTCGTTCATCTAGAACTTAGTGAACGGATGCAGAAAAAACTTTTTCTCTGGTTACTAAGTATGTTTCCTAGTGCCGGTTTCTTGTTCCTGCAGTTTTCAGTGTAAAACCGAGTTGGAGTTAGTACCACCCCATCTATAAGAATGGAGTGTATTTTGCAACTGAATAGAAGCTTTGTGTTACCTACAAGCTTGGTGAAGTAAGGCTTTCAATCACAATTATCTCTCAGTCCTGAGCATGTGTAGAGACGTTCGTTCATCTAGCCAAACCGGAATGGGTTGCAGGAGAAACTTTAAATGTGTTTTCTCAGTCTGTTTCTTAGTGCCGGTTTGAAGTTCCTGCAGTTTTCATTGTAAAACGGAGTTGGAGCTAGTACCTCCCCATATATATGGATTGCATTTAGTTTGCAACTGAAAAGATACATTGTTTTCCCAAAAAGCTGGGTGAAGTACGGCTTACATACACACTTATATCTTTGATTTGAGCATGTGGAGAGACGTTCGTTCATATAGCACGATGGGAACGGTTTTATGGAGAAAATTTTAGTCTGGTTTTTCAGTCTGTTTCTTAGTACCGGTTTGAAGTTCCTGCAGTTTTATGTGTAAAATCGATTTGGAGTTAGTACCTCCCCATATATATTGATGGAGTGTAGTTTGCCTCTGAAAAGAAACAATTTGTGCCCAACAAGCTAGGTGAATTACGGCTTTCACACACACTTAACTATCAGAACTGAGCATGTGGACTGACTTTCGTTCATCTAGCACAAAGGGAAAGGGTTGCAGGTGAAACTATTACTCTGGTTTCTCAGTCCGTTTCCTACTGCCGCTTGGATTTCCTGCAGTTTTCACTGCAAATCCGAGTTGGAGATAGTACCTTATTTATAGATGGAGTTAGTTTGCAACTAAAAATTAACTTTGAGTTCCCAACAATCTAGGTGAGGGACAGCATTTTACAAATAAATTATCTCTCAGAACTGAGCATTTGGAGAGTAGTTCGTTCATCTAGAACTTAGTGAACGGATGCAGAAAAAACTTTTTCTCTGGTTACTAAGTATGTTTCCTAGTGCCGGTTTCTTGTTCCTGCAGTTTTCAGTGTAAAACCGAGTTGGAGTTAGTACCACCCCATCTATAAGAATGGAGTGTATTTTGCAACTGAATAGAAGCTTTGTGTTACCTACAAGCTTGGTGAAGTAAGGCTTTCAATCACAATTATCTCTCAGTCCTGAGCATGTGTAGAGACGTTCGTTCATCTAGCCAAACCGGAATGGGTTGCAGGAGAAACTTTAAATGTGTTTTCTCAGTCTGTTTCTTAGTGCCGGTTTGAAGTTCCTGCAGTTTTCATTGTAAAACGGAGTTGGAGCTAGTACCTCCCCATATATATGGATTGCATTTAGTTTGCAACTGAAAAGATACATTGTTTTCCCAAAAAGCTGGGTGAAGTACGGCTTACATACACACTTATATCTTTGATTTGAGCATGTGGAGAGACGTTCGTTCATATAGCACGATGGGAACGGTTTTATGGAGAAAATTTTAGTCTGGTTTTTCAGTCTGTTTCTTAGTACCGGTTTGAAGTTCCTGCAGTTTTATGTGTAAAATCGATTTGGAGTTAGTACCTCCCCATATATATTGATGGAGTGTAGTTTGCCTCTGAAAAGAAACAATTTGTGCCCAACAAGCTAGGTGAATTACGGCTTTCACACACACTTAACTATCAGAACTGAGCATGTGGACTGACTTTCGTTCATCTAGCACAAAGGGAAAGGGTTGCAGGTGAAACTATTACTCTGGTTTCTCAGTCCGTTTCCTACTGCCGCTTGGATTTCCTGCAGTTTTCACTGCAAATCCGAGTTGGAGATAGTACCTTATTTATAGATGGAGTTAGTTTGCAACTAAAAATTAACTTTGAGTTCCCAACAATCTAGGTGAGGGACAGCATTTTACAAATAAATTATCTCTCAGAACTGAGCATTTGGAGAGTAGTTCGTTCATCTAGAACTTAGTGAACGGATGCAGAAAAAACTTTTTCTCTGGTTACTAAGTATGTTTCCTAGTGCCGGTTTCTTGTTCCTGCAGTTTTCAGTGTAAAACCGAGTTGGAGTTAGTACCACCCCATCTATAAGAATGGAGTGTATTTTGCAACTGAATAGAAGCTTTGTGTTACCTACAAGCTTGGTGAAGTAAGGCTTTCAATCACAATTATCTCTCAGTCCTGAGCATGTGTAGAGACGTTCGTTCATCTAGCCAAACCGGAATGGGTTGCAGGAGAAACTTTAAATGTGTTTTCTCAGTCTGTTTCTTAGTGCCGGTTTGAAGTTCCTGCAGTTTTCATTGTAAAACGGAGTTGGAGCTAGTACCTCCCCATATATATGGATTGCATTTAGTTTGCAACTGAAAAGATACATTGTTTTCCCAAAAAGCTGGGTGAAGTACGGCTTACATACACACTTATATCTTTGATTTGAGCATGTGGAGAGACGTTCGTTCATATAGCACGATGGGAACGGTTTTATGGAGAAAATTTTAGTCTGGTTTTTCAGTCTGTTTCTTAGTACCGGTTTGAAGTTCCTGCAGTTTTATGTGTAAAATCGATTTGGAGTTAGTACCTCCCCATATATATTGATGGAGTGTAGTTTGCCTCTGAAAAGAAACAATTTGTGCCCAACAAGCTAGGTGAATTACGGCTTTCACACACACTTAACTATCAGAACTGAGCATGTGGACTGACTTTCGTTCATCTAGCACAAAGGGAAAGGGTTGCAGGTGAAACTATTACTCTGGTTTCTCAGTCCGTTTCCTACTGCCGCTTGGATTTCCTGCAGTTTTCACTGCAAATCCGAGTTGGAGATAGTACCTTATTTATAGATGGAGTTAGTTTGCAACTAAAAATTAACTTTGAGTTCCCAACAATCTAGGTGAGGGACAGCATTTTACAAATAAATTATCTCTCAGAACTGAGCATTTGGAGAGTAGTTCGTTCATCTAGAACATAGTGAACGGATGCAGAAAAAACTTTTTCTCTGGTTACTAAGTATGTTTCCTAGTGCCGGTTTCTTGTTCCTGCAGTTTTCAGTGTAAAACCGAGTTGGAGTTAGTACCACCCCATCTATAAGAATGGAGTGTATTTTGCAACTGAATAGAAGCTTTGTGTTTCCTACAAGCTTGGTGAAGTAAGGCTTTCAATCACAATTATCTCTCAGTCCTGAGCATGTGTAGAGACGTTCGTTCATCTAGCCAAACCGGAATGGGTTGCAGGAGAAACTTTAAATGTGTTTTCTCAGTCTGTTTCTTAGTGCCGGTTTGAAGTTCCTGCAGTTTTCATTGTAAAACGGAGTTGGAGCTAGTACCTCCCCATATATAAGGATTGCATTTAGTTTGCAACTTAAAAGATACATTGTTTTCCCAAAAAGCTGGGTGAAGTACGGCTTACATACACAATTATACCTTTGATTTGAGCATGTGGAGAGACGTTCGTTCATATAGCACGATGGGAATGGTTTTATGGAGAAAATATTAGTCTGGTTTTTCAGTCTGTTTCTTAGTGCCGGTTTGAAGTTCCTGCAGTTTTATGTGTAAAATCGATATGGAGCTAGTACCTCCCCATATATATGAATTGAGTGTTGTTTGCAACTGAACAGAAGTTTTGTGTTACCTACAAGCTTGGTGAAGGAAGGCTTTCACACACACTTATCTCTCAGGCCTGAGCATTTGGGGAGACGTTCGTTCAACTAACAAAAAGGGAGCGGGTTGCAGGAGCAAGTTTAATTGTGTTTTCTCAGTCTGTTTCTTAGTGCCGGTTTGAAGATCCTGCAGTTTTCAGTGTAAAATCGATTTGGAGCTAGTGCCTCCCCATATATATTGATGAAGTGTAGTTTGCATCTGAAAAGAAACAATTTGTGCCCAACAAGCTAGGTGAAGTACGGCTTTCACACACACTTATGTCTCAGAACTGAGCATGTGGACAGACATTCGTTCATCTAGCACAAAGGGAAAGGGTTGCAGGTGAAACTATTACTCTGGTTTCTCAGTCCGTTTCCTACTGCCGCTTTGAATTTCCTGCAGTTTTCACTGTAAAACCGAGTTGGAGATAGTACCTTATATATTCATGGAGTTTAGTTGGCAACTAAAAATTAACTTGGTTTTCCCAACAATCTAGGTGATGGACAGCTTTAACTATCACATTATGTTTCAGAACTGAGCATTTGGAGAGAAGTTCGTTCATCTAGAACATAGTGAACGGATGCAGGAGAAACTTTTATTCTGGTTACTCAGTCTGTTTCCTAGTGCCGGTTTCATGTTCCTGCAGTTTTCACTGTAAAACCGAGTTGGAGCTAGTACCTCCCCATATATATGAATTGAGTGTAGTTTGCAACTGAACGGAAGCTTTGTGTTACCTACAAGCTTGGTGAAGGAAGGCTTTCACACACACTTATCTCTCCGGCCTGAGCATTTGGGGAGACGTTCGTTCATCTAGCAAAAAGGGAACGGGTTGCAGGAGCAAGTTTAAGTGTGTTTTCTCAGTCGGTTTCTTAGTGCCGGTTTGAATTTCCTGCAGATTTCACTTTAAAACAGATTTGGAGCAAGTACCTCCCCATATATAGGGTTTGAGTTTAGTTTGCAACTGAAAAGATACATTGTGTTCCCAAAGATATGTGAAGAACGGCTTACATATACACTTATATCTCTGAAATGAGCATGTGTAGAGACGTTCGTTCATCTAGAACAAAGGGAACAGTTTGGAGGAGAAAATTTTTGTCTGGTTTTTCAGTCTGTTTCGTAGTGCCGGTTTGAAATTCCTGCATTTTTCGGTGTAAAATTGATTTGGAGCTAGTACCTCACCATATATATGGATGGAGTGTAGTTTGCATCTGAAAAGAAACTATTTGTGCCCAACAAGCTAGGTGAAGTACGGCTTTCACACACACTTAACTCTCAGAACAGAGCTAGTGGAGAGACTTTCGTTCATCTAGCACAAAAGGAACGGGATAAAGGGAAACTTTTATTCTGGATTCTCAGTCTGTTTCCTAGTGCCGGTTTGAAGTTCCTTCATTTTACATTGTAAAACCTAGTTGGAGCTATTACCTACGCATATATATGCATGGAATGTACTTTGCAACTTAATGAAACTTTGTGTTCATAACAAGATATATGAAGGACGGCATTCACACACACTTATCTCTCAGAATAGAGCATGTGGAGAGATGTTCGTTCATCTAGCACAAATGGAACGGGTTGCAGGGAAAACTTTAGTGTGGTTTCCCATTCTGTTTCGTAGTGCCAGTTTGAAATTCCTGCAGTTTACATTGAAAAACATATTTGGGGCTAGTACCTACCCATATATATGCATGGAGTGTAGTTTGCAACTGAATCAAACTTTGTGTTCATAACAAGATATATGAAGGACGGCATTCACACACACTTATCTCTCAGAACTGAGCATGTAGTGAGACTTTCGTTCATCTAGCACAACGGAAACGGGTTGAAGGAGAAACTTTTATTCTGGTTTCTCAGTCTGTTTCATAGTGCCGGTTTGAAGTTCCTGCAATTTTCACTGTAAAACCGAGATGGAGCTAGTACTTCCCCATATATATGGATGGATTGTAGTTTGCAACTGAAAAGAAACTTTTTGTTCCCAACAATCTAGGAGAAGAACGGCTTTCACAAGCACACTATCTCTCAGAACTGAGCATTTGGAGAGAAGTTCTTTCATCTAGCACGTAGTGAACGGGTTGCAGGTGGAACTTTTACTATGGTTTCTCAGTCAGTTTCCTAGTGCCAGTTTAATGTTCCTGCAGTTTTCACTGTAAAACAGAGTTGGAGCAAGTACCTACCTATATATATATAGATGGAGTTTAGTTTGCAACTGAATAGAAACTTTGTGTTCCCTACAAGCTTGGTGAAGTTAGGCTTTCACACACACATTTCTCTCAGAACTGAGCATGTGGACTGACGTTCGTTCATCTAGCACAAAGGGAAAGTGTTGCAGGTGAAACTATTACTCTGGTTTCTCAGTCCTTTTCCTACTGCCGCTTTGATTTCCTGCAGTTTTCACTGCAAATCCGAGTTGGAGATAGGACCTTATTTATAGATGGAGATAGTTTGCAACTAAAAATTAATTTGAGTTCCCAACAATCAAGGTGAGGGACAGCATTTTACAAATAATTTATCTCTCAGAACTGAGAATTTGGAGAGAAGTTCGTTCATCAAGAACATAGTGAACGGATGCAGAAGAAACTTTTACTCTGGCTACTAAGTATGCTTCCTAGTGCCGGTTTGAATTTCCTGCAGTTTTCACTGTAAAACAGATTTGGAGCTAGTACCTCCCCATATATAGGGTTTGAGTTTAGTTTGCAACTGAAATGATACATTGTGTTCCCAAAAGATAGGTGAAGAACGGCTTACATACACACTTATATCTCTGAAATGAGCATGTAGAGAGACTTTCGTTCATCTAGCACAAAAGGAACGGGTTACAGGGAAACTTTTATTCTGGATTCTCTGTCTGTTTCCTAGTGCTGTTTTGAAGTTCCTTCATTTTACATTGTAAAACCTAGTTGGAGCTAGTACCTACTCATATATATGCATGGAATGTACTTTGCAACTGAATGAAAATTTGTGTTCATAACAAGATATATGAAGGACGGCATTCACACACACTTATCTCTCAGAACAGAGCATGTAGAGAGACGTTCCTTTTTCTAGCACAAAGGGAATGGGTTGCAGGACAAAATTTTATTCTGGTTTCTCAGTATGTTTCATAGTGCCGGTTTGAAGTTCCTGCATTTTTCACTGTAAAACCGAGTTGGAGCTAGTACCTCCCCATATATATGGATGGATTGTAGATTGCAACTGAAAAGACACTTTGTGTTCCCAACAACGTAGGTGAAGGACGGCTTTCACACACACTTACCCCTCAGAAATGAGCTATTGGAGAGACTTTCGTTCATCTTGCAGAAAAGGAAAGGGATACAGGTGAAACTTTTAGTCTGGTTTCTCAGTCTGTTTCCTAGTGCCGTTTTCTTGTTCCTGCAGTTTTCACTGTAAAACAGAGTTGGAACTTGTACTAACGGTATGTATAAGGATGGAGTGTAGTTTGCAACAGAAAAGGAAATTTGTGTTACCAAGATGCTAGGTGAAGGACGGCTTTCATACACACTTATTTCTCAGAATAGAGCATGAGGAGAAATGTTCATTCATATAGCACAAAACGAACGGCTTTCAGGGAAACTTTTATTCTGGTTTCCCATTCTGTTTCCTAGTGCCAGTTTAAAATTCCTGCAGTTTACATTGAAAAACGTATTTGGGTCTAGTACATACCCATATATATGCATGGAGTGTAGTTTGCAACTGAATCAAACTTTGTTTTCATAACAAGATATATGAAGGACGGCATTCACACACACTTATCTCTCAGAACTGAGCATGTAGTGAGACTTTCGTTCATCTAGCACAACGGGAACGGGTTGAAGGAGAAACTTTTAGTCTGGTTTCTCATTCTGTTTCATAGTGCCGGTTTGAAGTTCCTGCAGTTTTCACTGTAAAACCGAGTTGGAGATACTACCTTATTTATAGATGGAGTTAGTTTGCAACTAAAAATTAACTTTGAGTTCCCAACAATCTAGGTGAGGGACAGCTTTAACAAATAAAGTATCTCTCAGAACTGAGCATTTGGAGAGAAGTTCGTTCATCAAGAACATAGTGAACGGATGCAGAAAAAAACTTTTTCTCTGGTTACTAAGTATGTTTCCTAGTGCCGGTTACTTGTTCCTGCAGTTTTCAGTGTAAAACCGAGTTGGAGTTAGTACCACCCCATCTATAAGGACGGAGTGTAGTTTGCAACTGAATAGAAGCTTTGTGTTACCTACAAGCTTGGTGAAGTAAGGCTTTCTAACACAGTTATCTCTCAGTCCTGAGCATGTGTAGAGACGTTCGTTCATCTAGCCAAACCGGAATGGGTTGCAGGAGAAACTTTAAATGTGTTTTCTCAGTCTGTTTTTTAGTGCCGGTTTGAAGTTCCTGCAGTTTTCACTGTAAAAAGGAGTTGGAGCTAGTACCTCCCCATATATATGGAATGAGTTTAGTTTGCAACTGAAAAGATACATTGTGTTCCCAAAAAGCTGGGTGAAGTACGGCTTACATACACACTTATATCTTTGATTTGAGCATGTGGAGAGACGTTCGTTCATATAGCACGATGGGAACGGTTTTATGGAGAAAATTTTAGTCTGGTTTTTCAGTCTGTTTCTTAGTACCGGTTTGAAGTTCCTGCAGTTTTATGTGTAAAATCGATTTGGAGTTATTACCTCCCCATATATATTGATGGAGTGTAGTTTGCCTCTGAAAAGAAACAATTTGTGCCCAACAAGCTAGGTGAATTACGGATTTCACACACACTTAACTATCAGAACAGAGCATGTGGACAGACTTTCGTTCATCTAGCACAAAGGGAAAGGTTTGCAGGTGAAAATATTACTCTGGTTTCTCAGTCCGTTTCCTACTGCAGCTTTGAATTTCCTGCAGTTTTCACTATAAAACCGAGTTGGAGATAGTACCGTATATATACATGGAGTTTAGTTGGTAACTAAAAATGAACTTTGTTTTCCCAACAATCTAGGTGATGGACAGCTTTAACTAACACATTATGTCTCAGAACTGAGCATTTGGAGAGAAGTTCGTTCATCTAGATCATAGTGAACGGATGCAGGGGAAACTTTTATTCTGGTTACTCAGTCTGTTTCCTAGTGCCGGTTTCAAGTTCCTGCAGTTTTCACTGTAAAACCGAGTTGGATCTATTACCTACCCATATATATGAATTGAGTGCAGTTTGCAACTGAACAGAAGTTTTGTGTTACCTACAAGCTTGGTGAAGGAAGGCTTTCACACACACTTATCTCTCAGGCCTGAGCATTTGGGGAGACGTTCGTTCATCTAGGAAAAAGGGAATGGGTTGCAGGAGCAAGTTTAAGTGTGTTTTCTCAGTCTGTTTCTTAGTGCCGGTTTGAATTTCCTGCAGTTTTCACTGTAAAATAGATTTGGAGCTAGTACCTCCCCATATATAGGGTTTGAGTTTAGTTTGCAACTGAAATGATACATTGTGTTCCCAAAAGATATGTGAAGAACGGCTTACATACACACTTATATCTCTGAAATGAGCATGTAGAGAGACTTTCGTTCATCTAGCACAAATGGAACAGTATGGAGGAGAAAATTTTTGTCTGGTTTTTCAGTCTGTTTCGTAGTGCCGGTTTGAAATTCCTGCATTTTTCGGTGTAAAATTGATTTGGAGCTAGTACCTCACCATATATATGGATGGAGTGTAGTTTGCATCTGAAAAGAAACAATTTGTGCCCAAAAAGCTAGGTGAAGTACGGCTTTCACACACACTTAACTTCAGAACTGGGCTAGTGGAGAGACTTTCGTTCATCTAGCACAAAAGGAACGGGTTACAGGGAAACTTTTATTCTGGATTCTCAGTCTGTTTCCTAGTGCCGGTTTGAAGTTCCTTCATTTTACATTGTAAAACCTAGTTGGAGCTAGTACCTACTCATATATATGCATGGAATGTACTTTGCAACTGAATGAAAATTTGTGTTCATAACAAGATATATGAAGGACGGCATTCACACACACTTATCTCTCAGAAAAGAGCATGTGGAGAGACGTTCGTTCATCTAGCAGAAAGGGAATGGGTTGCAGGACAAAATTTTATTCTGGTTTCTCAGTATGTTTCATATTGCCGGTTTGAAGTTCCTGCAGTTTTCACTGTAAAACCGAGTTGGAGCTTGTACCTCCCCATATATATGGATGGATTGTAGATTGCAACTGAAAAGACACTTTGTGTTCCCAACAACGTAGGTGAAGGACGGCTTTCACACACACTTACCCCTCATAACTGAGCTATTGGAGAGACTTTCATTTATCTTGCACAAAAGGAAAGGGATACAGGTGAAACTTTTAGTCTGGTTTCTCAGTCTGTTTCCTAGTGCCGTTTCCTTGTTCCTGCAGTTTTCACTGTAAAACAGAGTTGGAACTTGTACTAACGGTATGTATATGGATGGAGTGTAGTTTGCAACAGAAAAGGAACTTTGTGTTACCAAGATGCTAGGTGAAGGACGGCTTTCATACACACTTATTTCTCAGAATAGAGCATGTGGAGAAATGTTCATTCATATAGCACAAAAGGAACGGGTTTCAGGGAAACTTTTATTCTGGTTTCTCATTCTGTTTCCTAGTGCCGGTTTGAAGTTCCTTCAGTTTACATTGTAAAACCTAGTTGGAGCTAGTACCTACCCATATATATGCATGGACTGTACTTTGCAACTGAAAGAAATTTTGTGTTCATAACAAGATATATGAAGGACGGCATTCACACACACTTATCTCTCAAAACTGAGCATGTGGTGAGACGTTCGTTCATCTAGAACAATGGGAACGGTTTGGAGGGAAAACTTTAATCTTGTTTCCCATTCTGTTTCCTAGTGCCAGTTTAAAATTCCTGCAGTTTACATTGAAAAACGTATTTGGGTCTAGTACATACCCATATATATGCATGGAGTGTAGTTTGCAACTGAATCAAACTTTGTTTTCATAACAAGATATATGCAGGACGGCATTCACACACACTTATCTCTCAGAACTGAGCATGTAGTGAGACTTTCGTTCATCTAGCACAACGGGAATGGGTTGAAGGAGAAACTTTTAGTCTGGTTTCTCATTCTGTTTCATAGTGCCGGTTTGAAGTTCCTGCAGTTTTCTCTGTAAAACCGAGTTGGAGATAGTACCTTATTTATAGATGGAGTTAGTTTGCAACTAAAAATTAACTTTGAGTTCCCAATAATCTAGGTGAGGGACAGCTTTAACAAATAAAGTATCTCTCAGAACTGAGCATTTGGAGAGAAGTTCGTTCATCAAGAACATAGTGAACGGATGCAGAAAAAACTTTTTCTCTGGTTACTAAGTATGTTTCCTAGTGCCGGTTTCTTGTTCCTGCAGTTTTCAGTGTAAAACCGAGTTGGAGTTAGTACCACCCCATCTATAAGGATGGAGTGTAGTTTGCAAATGATTAGAAGCTTTGTGTTACCTACAAGCTTGGTGAAGTAAGGCTTTCACACACACTCATCTCTCAGTACTGAGCATGTGTAGAGACGTTCGTTCATCTAGCCAAACCGGAATGGGTTGCAGGAGAAACTTTAACTGTGTTTTCTCAGTCTGTTTCTTAGTGCCGGTTTGAAGTTCCTGCAGTTTTCACTGTAAAAAGGAGTTGGAGCTAGTACCTCCCCATATATATGGATTGAGTTTTGTTTGCAACTGAAAAGATACATTGTGTTCCCAACAAGCTAGGTGAAGTACGGCTTACATACACACTTATATCTTTGATTTGAGCATGTGGAGAGCTGTTCGTTCATATAGCACAATGGGAACGGTTTTAAGGAGAAAATTTTTGTCTGGTTTTTCAGTCTGTTTCTTAGTGCCGGTTTGAAGTTCCTGCAGTTTTAAGTGTAAAATCGATTTGGAACTAGTACCTCCCCATATATATTGATGGACTGTAGTTTGCCTTTGAAAAGAAACAATTTGTGCCCAACAAGCTAGGTGAAGTACGGCTTTCACACACACTTAACTATCAGAACTGAGCATGTGGACAGACTTTCGTTCATCTAGCACAAAGGGAAAGGGTTGCAGGTGAAACTATTACTCTGGTTTCTCAGTCCGTTCCTACTGCCGCTTTGAATTTCCTGCAGATTTCACTGTAAAACCGAGTTGGACATTATACCTTATATGTAGATGGAGTTTAGTTGGCAAATAAAATTACCTATGTGTTCCCAACAATCTAGGTGAGGGACATCTTTAACTAACACATTATGTCTCAGAACTGAGCATTTGGAGAGAAGTTCGTTCATCTAGAACATAGTGAACGGATGCAGGAGAAACTTTTATTCTGGTTACTCAGTCTGTTTCCTAGTGCCGGTTTCAAGTTCCTGCAGTTTTCACTGTAAAACCGAGTTGGATATAGTACCTACCCATATATATGAATTGAGTGTAGTTTGCAACTGAACAGAAGTTTTGTGTTACCTACAAGCTTGGTGAAGGAAGGCTTTCCCACACACTTATCTCTCAGGCCTGAGCATTTGGGGAGACGTTCGTTCATCTAGGAAAAAGGGAATGGGTTGCAGGAGCAAGTTTAAGTGTGTTTTCTCAGTCTGTTTCTTAGTGCCGGTTTGAATTTCCTGCAGTTTTCACTGTAAAACAGATTTGGAGCTAGTACCTCCCCATATATAGGGTTTGAGTTTAGTTTGCACCTGAAATGATACATTGTGTTCCCAAAAGATAGGTGAAGAACGGCTTACATACACACTTATATCTCTGAAATGAGCATGTAGAGAGACTTTCGTTCATCTAGCACAAAAGGAACGGGTTACAGGGAAACTTTTATTCTGGATTCTCAGTCTGTTTCCTAGTGCCGTTTTGAAGTTCCTTCATTTTACATTGTAAAACCTAGTTGGAGCTAGTACCTACTCATATATATGCATGGAATTTACTTTGCAACTGAATGAAAATTTGTGTTCATAACAAGATATATGAAGGACGGCATTCACACACACTTATCTCTCAGAACAGAGCATGTACAGAGACGTTCGTTCATCTAGCACAAAGGGAATGGGTTGTAGGAGAAAATTTTATTCTGGTTTCTCAGTATGTTTCATAGTGCCGGTTTGAAGTTCCTGCAGTTTTCACTGTAAAACCGAGTTGGAGCTAGTACCTCCCCATATATATGGATGGATTGTAGATTGCAACTGAAAAGACACTTTGTGTTCCAAACAAAGTAGGTGAAGGACGGCTTTCACACACACTTACCCTTCAGAACTGAGCTATTGGAGAGGCTTTCGTTCATCTTGCACAAAAGGAAAGGTATACAGGTGAAACTTTTAGTCTGGTTTCTCAGTCTGTTTCCTAGTGCCGTTTTCTTGTTCCTGCTGTTTTCACTGTAAAACAGAGTTGGAACTTGTACTAACGGTATGTATATGGATGGAGTGTAGTTTGCAACAGAAAAGGAACTTTGTGTTACCAAGATGCTAGGTGAAGGACGGCTTTCATACACACTTATTTCTCAGAATAGAGCATGTGGAGAAATGTTCATTCATATAGCACAAAAGGAACGGGTTTCAGGGAAACTTTTATTCTGGTTTCTCATTCTGTTTCCTAGTGCCGGTTTGAAGTTCCTTCAGTTTACATTGTAAAACCTAGTTGGAGCTAGTACCTACCCATATATATGCATGGACTGTACTTTGCAACTGAATGAAATTTTGTGTTCATAACAAGATATATGAAGGACGGAATTCACACACACTTATCTCTCAAAACTGAGCATGTGGTGAGACGTTCGTTCATCTAGAACAATGGGAACGGTTTGGAGGGAAAACTTTAGTCTGGTTTCCCATTCTGTATCCTAGTGCCAGTTTAAAATTCCTGCAGTTTACATTGAAAAACATATTTGGGGCTAGTACCTACCCATATATATGCATGGAGTGTAGTTTGCAACTGAATCAAACTTTGTGTTCATAATAAGATATATGAAGGACGGCATTCACACACACTTATCTCTCAGAACTGAGCATGTAGTGAGACTTTCGTTCATCTAGCACAACGGGAACGGGTTGAAGGAGAAACTTTTAGTCTGGTTTCTCATTCTGTTTCATAGTGCCGGTTTGAAGTTCCTGCAGTTTTCACTGTAAAACCGAGTTGGAGATACTACCTTATTTATAGATTGAGTTAGTTTGCAACTAAAAATTAACTTTGAGTTCCCAACAATCTAGGTGAGGGACAGCTTTAACAAATAAAGTATCTCTCAGAACTGAGCATTTGGAGAGAAGTTCGTTCATCAAGAACATAGTGAATGGATGCAGAAAAAAACTTTTTCTCTGGTTACTAAGTATGTTTCCAAGTGCCGGTTTCTTGTTCCTGCAGTTTTCAGTGTAAAACCGAGTTGGAGTTAGTACCACCCCATCTATAAGGATGGAGTGTTGTTTGCAAATGAATAGAAGCTTTGTGATACCTACAAGCTTGGTGAAGTAAGGCTTTCACACACACTCATCTCTCAGTACTGAGCATGTGTAGAGACGTTCGTTCATCTAGCCAAACCGGAATGGGTTGCAGGAGAATCTTTAACTGTGTTTTCTCAGTCTGCTTCTTAGTGCCGGTTTGAAGTTCCTGCAGTTTTCACTGTAAAACGGAGTTGGAGCTAGTACCTCCCCATATATATGGATTGAGTTTAGTTTGCAACTGAAAAGATACATTGTGTTCCCAAAAAGCTGGGTGAATTACGGCTTACATACACACTTATATCTTTGATTTGAGCATGTGGAGAGATGTTCGTTCATATAGCACAATGGGAACGGTTTTAAGGCGAAAATTTTACTCTGGTTTTTCAGTCTGTTTCTTAGTGCCGGTTTGAATTTCCTGCAGTTTTAAGTGTAAAATCGATTTGGAGCTAGTACCTCCCCATATATACTGATGGACTGTAGTTTGCCTTTGAAAAGAAACAGTTTGTGCCCAACAAGCTAGGTGAAGTACGGCTTTCACACACACTTAACTATCAGAACAGAGCATGTGGACAGACTTTCGTTCATCTAGCACAAAGGGAAAGGTTTGCAGGTGAAACTATTACTCTGGTTCTCAGTCCGTTCCTACTGCCGCTTTGAATTTCCTGCAGATTTCACTGTAAAACCGAGTTGGAGATAGTACCTTATATATACATGGAGTTTAGTTGGCAACTAAAAATTAACTTTGTTTTCCCAACAATCTAGGTGATGGACAGCTTTAACAATCACATTATGTCTCAGAACTGAGCATTTGGAGAGAAGTTCGTTCATCTAGAACATAGTGAACGGATGCAGGAGAAACTTTTATTCTGGTTACTCAGTCTGTTTCCTAGTGCCGGTTTCAAGTTCCTGCATTTTTCACTTTAAAACCGAGTTGGATCTAGTGCCTCCCCATATATATGAATTGAGTGTAGTTTGCAACTGAATAGAACTTTGTGTTACCTTCAAGCTTGGTGAAGGAAGGCTTTCCCACACACTTATCTCTCAGGCCTGAGCATTTGGGGAGACGTTCGTTCATCTAGGAAAAAGGGAATGGGTTGCAGGAGCAAGTTTAAGTGTGTTTTCTCAGTCTGTTTCTTAGTGCCGGTTTGAATTTCCTGCAGTTTTCCCTGTAAACAAGATTTGGAGATAGTACCTCCCCATATATAGGGTTTGAGTTTAGTTTGCAACTGAAATGATACATTTTGTTCCCAAAAGATAGGTGAAGAACGGCTTACATACACACTTATATCTCTGAAATGAGCATGTAGAGAGACTTTCGTTCATCTAGCACAAAAGGAACGGGTTACAGGGAAACTTTTATTCTGGATTCTCAGTCTGTTTCCTAGTGCCGTTTTGAAGTTCCTTCATTTTACATTGTAAAACCTAGTTGGAGCTAGTTCCTACTCATATATATGCATGGAATATACTTTGCAACTGAATGAAAATTTGTGTTCATAACAAGATATATGAAGGACGGCATTCACACACACTTATCTCTCAGAACAGAGCATGTAGAGAGACGTTCGTTCATCTAGCACAAAGGGAATGGGTTGCAGGACAAAATTTTATTCTGGTTTCTCAGTATGTTTCATAGTGCCGGTTTTAAGTTCCTGCAGTTTTCACTGTAAAACCGAGTTGGAGCTAGTACCTCCCCATATATATGGATGGATTGTAGATTGCAACTGAAAAGACCCTTTGTGTTCCCAACAACGTAGGTGAAGGACGGCTTTCACACACACTTACCCCTCAGAACTGAGCTATTGGAGAGACTTTCGTTCATCTTGCACAAAAGGAAAGGGATACAGGTGAAACTTTTAGTCTGGTTTCTCAGTCTGTTTCCTAGTGCCGTTTTCTTGTTCCTGCAGTTTTCACTGTAAAACAGAGTTGGAACTTGTACTAACGGTATGTATATGGATGGAGTGTAGTTTGCAACAGAAAAGGAACTTTGTGTTACCAAGATGCTAGGTGAAGGACGGCTTTCATACACACTTATTTCTCAGAATAGAGCATGTGGAGAAATGTTCATTCATATAGCACAAAAGGAACGGTTTTCAGGGAAACTTTTATTCTGGTTTCTCATTCTGTTTCCTAGTGCCGGTTTGAAGTTCCTTCAGTTTACATTTTAAAACCTAGTTGGAGCTAGTACCTACCCATATATATGCATGGACTGTACTTTGCAACTGAATGAAAGTTTGTGTTCATAACAAGATATATGAAGGACGGCATTCACACACACTTATCTCTCAAAACTGAGCACGTGGTGAGACGTTCGTTCATCTAGAACAATGGGAACGGTTTGGAGGGAAAACTTTAGTCTGGTTTCCCATTCTGTATCCTAGTGCCAGTTTAAAATTCCTGCAGTTTACATTGAAAAACATATTTGGGGCTAGTACCTACCCATATATATGCATGGAGTGTAGTTTGCAACTGAATCAAACTTTGTGTTCATAATAAGATATATGAAGGACGGCATTCACACACACTTATGTCTCAGAACTGAGCATGTAGTGAGACTTTCGTTCATCTAGCACAACGGGAACGGGTTGAAGGAGAAACTTTTAGTCTGGTTTCTCATTCTGTTTCATAGTGCCGGTTTGAAGTTCCTGCAGTTTTCTCTGTAAAACCGAGTTGGAGATAGTACCTTATTTATAGATGGAGTTAGTTTGCAACTAAAAATTAACTTTGAGTTCCCAATAATCTAGGTGAGGGACAGCTTTAACAAATAAAGTATCTCTCAGAACTGAGCATTTGGAGAGAAGTTCGTTCATCAAGAACATAGTGAACGGATGCAGAAAAAACTTTTTCTCTGGTTACTAAGTATGTTTCCTAGTGCCGGTTTCTTGTTCCTGCAGTTTTCAGTGTAAAACCGAGTTGGAGTTAGTACCACCCCATCTATAAGGATGGAGTGTAGTTTGCAAATGAATAGAAGCTTTGTGATACCTACAAGCTTGGTGAAGTAAGGCTATCACACACACTTATCTCTCAGTCCTGAGCATGTGTAGAGACGTTCGTTCATCTAGCCAAACCGGAATGGGTTGCAGGAGAATCTTTAACTGTGTTTTCTCAGTCTGCTTCTTAGTGCCGGTTTGAAGTTCCTGCAGTTTTCACTGTAAAACGGATTTGGAGCTAGTACCTCCCCATATATATGGATTGAGTTTAGTTTGCAACTGAAAAGATACATTGTGTTCCCAAAAAGCTGGGTGAAGTACGGCTAACATACACACTTATATCTTTGATTTGAGCATGTGGAGAGATGTTCGTTCATATAGCACAATGGGAACGGTTTTAAGGAGAAAATTTTACTCTGGTTTTTCAGTCTGTTTCTTAGTGCCGGTTTGAATTTCCTGCAGTTTTCACTGTAAAACAGATTTGGAGCTATGACCTCTCCATATATAGGGTTTGAGTTTAGTTTGCAACTGAAAAGTCACATTGTGTTCCCAAAAAGAAAGGTGAAGAACGGCTTACATACACACTTATATCTATGAAATGAGCATGTAGAGAGACGTTCGTTCATCTAGCACAAAGGGAACAGTTTGGATGAGAAAATTTTTGTCTGGTTTTTCAGTCTGTTTCGTAGGGCCGGTTTGAAATTCCTGCTTTTTTCGGTGTAAAATTGATTTGGAGCTAGTACCTCACCATATATATGGATGGAGTGTAGTTTGCATCTGAAAAGAAACTATTTGTGCCCAACAAGGTAGGTGTAATACGGCTTTCACACACACTTAACTCTCAGAACTGAGCTAGTGGAGAGACATTCGTTCATCTAGGACAAAGGGAATGGATTGAAGGAGAAACTTTTATTCTGGTATCTCAGTCTGTTTCATAGTGCCGGTTTGAAGTTCCTGCAGTTTTCACTGTAAAACCGAGATGGAGCTAGTACTTCCCCATATATATGGATGGATTTTAGTTTGCAACTGAAAAGAAACTTTGTGTTCCCAACAATCTAGGTGAAAAACGGCTTTCACAAGCACACTATCTCTCAGAAATGAGCCTTTGGAGAGAAGTTCGTTCATCTAGCACGTAGTGAACGTGTTGTAAATGAATCTTTTACTATGGTTTCTCAGTCTGTTTCCTAGTGCCGGTTTCATGTTCCTGCAGTTTTCACTGTAAAACCGAGTTGGAGATAGTACCTTATATATAGATGGAGTTTAGTTGGCAACTAAAAATTAACTTTGTGTTCCCAACAATCTAGGTGAGGGACAGCTTTATCTAACACATTATGTCTCAGATCTGAGCATTTGGAGAGAAGTTCGTTCATCTAGAACATAGTGAACGGTTGCAGGGGAAACTTTTATTCTGGTTAATCAGTCTGTTTCCTAGTGCCAGTTTGAATTTCCTGCAGTTTTCACTGTAAAACAGATTTGGAGCTAGTACCTCCCCATATATAGGGTTTGAGTTTAGTTTGCAACTGAAAAGATACATTTTGTTCCCAAAAAGATAGGGGAAGTATGGCTTACATATACACTTATATCTCTCAAATGAGCATGTAGAGAGACGTTCTTTCATCTAGCACAAAGGGAACAGTTTGGAGGAGAAAATTTTTGTCTGGTTTTTCAGTCTGTTTCGTAGTGCCGGTTTGAAATTCCTGCATTTTTCGGTGTAAAATTGATTTGGAGCTAGTACCTCACCATATATATTGATGGAGTGTAGTTTGCATCTGAAAAGAAAATATATGTGCCCAACAAGCTAGGTGAAGTACGGCTTTCACACACACAACTCTCAGAACTGAGCTAGTGGAGAGACTTTCGTTCATTTAGCACAAAAGGAACGGCTTACAGGGAAACTTTCATTTTGTATTCTCAGTCTGTTTCCTAGTGCCGGTTTGAAGTTCCTTCATTTTACATTGTAAAACCTAGTTCGAGCTAGTACCTACGCATATATATGCATGGAATGTACTTTGCAACTGAATGAAACTTTGTGTTCATAACAAGATATATGAAGGACGGCATTCACACACACTTATCTCTCAGAACAGAACATGTGGAGAGACGTTCGTTCATCTAGCACAAAGGGAACGGTTTGCAGGACAAACATTTATTCTGGTTTCTAAGTATGTTTCATAGTGCCGGTTTGAAGTTCCTGCAGTTTTCACTGTAAAACCGAGCTGGAGCTAGTACCTCCCCATATATGTGGATGGATTGTAGATTGCAACTGAAAAGACACTTTGTGTTCCCAACAACGTAGGTGAAGGACGGCTTACAAACACACTTACCCCTCAGAACTGAGCTATTGGAAAGACTTTCGTTCATCTTGCACAATAGGAATGGGATACAGGTGAAACTTTCAGTCTGGATTCTCAGTCTGTTTCCTAGTGCCGTTTTCTAATTCCTGCAGTTTTCACTGTAAATCCGAGTTGGAGCTTGTAATAACCGTATATATATTGATGGAGTGTAGTTTGGAACAGAAAAGTAATTATGTGTTCCCAAGAAGCTAGGTGAAGGACAGCTTTCATTCACACTTATCTCTCAGAAAAGTGCATGTGGAGAGACGTTCGTTCTTCTAGCACAAAGGGAACGGGTTGCAGGGAAAATTTTAGTCTGGATTCCAGTCTGTTTCCTAGTGCTGGTTTGAAGTTCCTGCAGTTTATATTGTAAATCTAGTTGGAGCTAGTACCTACCCATATATATGCATGGAGTCTAGTTTGCAACTGAATCAAACTTTGTGTTCATAACAAGATATATGAAGGACGGCTTTAACACACACTTATCTCTCAGAACTGAGCATGAGGGCAGACGTTCTTTCATCTAGCACAAAGGGAACGGGTTGCAGGGGAAAATTTTAGTCTGGTTTCTCTGTCTGTTTTCTAGTGCCGCTTTGAATTTCCTGCAGTTTTCACTGTAAAACCGAGTTGGAGATAGTACCTTATTTATAGATGGGGTTTAGTTTGCAACTAAAAATTAACTTTGAGTTCCCAACAATCTAGATGAGGGACAGCTTTAACAAACAAATTATCTCTCAGAAGTGAGCATTTGGAGAGAAGTTCGTTCATCTAGAACATAGTGAACAGATGCAGAAGAAACTTTTACTCTGGTTACAAAGTATGTTTCCTAGTGCCGGTTTCTTGTTCCTGCAGTTTTCAATGTAAAACCGAGTTGGAGTTAGTACCACACCATCTATAAGAATGGAGTGTATTTTGCAACTGAATAGAAACTTTGTGTTCCCTTCAAGCTTGGTGAAGTTAGGCTTTCACACACACTAATCTCTCAGAAATGAGCATGCGGAGAGACGTTCATTATTCTAGCACAAAGGGAAAGGTTTGCAGGTGAAACTTTTACTCTGGTTTCTCAGTCCGTTTCCTAGTGCCGCTTTGAATTTCCTGCAGTTTTCACTGTAAAACAGTTTTGGAGCTAGTACCTCCCCATATATAGGTTTGGAGTTTAGTTTGCAACTTAAAAGGTACATTGTGTTCCCATAAATATATGTGAAGAACGGCTTACTTGTACACTTATATCTCTGAAATGAGCATGTAGAGAGACGTTCGTTCATCTAGCACAAACGGAACAGTTTGGAGGAGAATATTTTTGTCTGGTTTTTCAGTCTGTTTCGTAGTGCCGGTTTGAAATTCCTGCAGTTTTCGGTGTAAAATTGATTTGGAGCTGGTACCTCCCCATATATATGGATGGAGTGTAGTTTGCATCTGAAAAGAAACTATTTGTCCCCAACAAGCTAGGTGAAGTACGGCTTTCACACACACTTAACTCTCAGAACAGAGCTAGAGGAGAGACTTTCGTTCATCTATCAGAAAAGAACGGGTTGCAGGGATACTATTATTCAGGATTCTCTATATGTTTCCTAGTGCTGGTTTGAAGTTCCTTAATTTTACATTGTAAAACCTAGTTGGAGCTAGTACCTACCCATATATATGCATGGAATGTACTTTGAAACTGAATGAAACTTTGTGTTTATAACAAGATATATGAAGGACGGCATTCACACACACTTATCTCTCAGAAGGGAGCATGTGGAGAGACGTTCGTTCATCTAGCACAAACGGAACGGGTTTCAGGGAAATTTTTAGTCTGGTTTCTCAGTCTGTTTCTTAGGTCCGGTTTGAAGTTCCTGCAGTTTACATTATAAAACCTGGTTGGAGCTAGTACCTACCCATATATATGCATGGAGTGTAGTTTGCAACCTAATCAAACTTTGTTTTCATAACAAGATATATGAAGGACGGCATTCACACACACTTATCTCTCAGAACTGAGCATGTAGTGAGATGTTCGTTCATCTAGCAAGTAGTGAACGAGTTGCAGGTGAATCTTTTACTATGGTTTCTCAGTCTGATTCACAGTGCCGGTTTGAAGTTCCTGCAGTTTTCACTGTAAAACCGAGTTGGAGCTAGTACCTCCCCATATATATGGATGGATTGTAGTTTGCAACTTAAAAGAAACTTTGTGTTCCCAACAATCTAGGTGAAGTACGGCTTTCACAAGCACACTATCTCTCAGAACTGACCATTTGGAGAGGTGTTCGTTCATCTAGCACGTAGTGAACGGGTTGCAGGTGAATCTTCTACTATGGTTTCTCAGTCTGTTTCCTAGTGCCAGTTTCATGTTCCTGCAGTTTTCACTGTAAAACAGAGTTGGAGCTTGTACCTACCCATATATATATAGATGGAGTTTAGTTTGCAACTGAATGGAAACTTTCAGTTCTCTACAAGCTTGGTGAATTTAGGCTTTCACACACACTTATCTCTCAGAACTGAGCATGTGGACAGACGTTCGTTCAACTAGCACAAAGGGAAAGGGTTGCAGGTGAAACTATTACTCTGTTTTCTCAGTCCGTTTCTTACTGCCACTTTGAATTTCCTGCAGTTTTCACTGTAAAACCGAGTTGGACATAGTACCTTATATATAGATGGAGTTTAGTTGGCAACAAAAAATTAAATTTGTGTTCCCGACAATCTAGGTGAAGGACAGCTTTAACTAACACATTATGTCTCAGAACTGAGCATTTGGAGAGAAGTTTGTTCATCTAGATCATAGTGAACGGATGCAGGAGAAACTTTTATTCTGGTTACTCAGTCTGTTTCCTAGTGCCGGTTTCATGTTCCTGCAATTTTCACTGTAAAACCAAGTTGGAGCTAGTACCTCCCCATATATATGAATTGAGTGTAGTTTTCAACTGAATAGAAGCTTTGTGTTACCTACAAGCTTGGTGAAGGAAGGCTTTCACATACACATATCTCTCAGGCCTGAGCATTTGGGGAGACGTTCGTTCAACTAACAAAAAAGAGCGGGATGCAGGAGCAAGTTTAAGTGTGTTTTCTCAGTGTGTTTCGTAGTGCCGGTTTGAATTTCCTGCAGTTTTCACTGTAAAACAGATTTTGAGCTAGTACTTCCCCATATATAGGGTTTGAGTTTATTTTGCAACTGAAAAGATACATTGTGTTCCCAAAAAGGTAGGTGAAGTACGGCTTACATACACACTTATATCTCTGAAATGAGCATGTAGAGAGTCATTCTTACATCTAGCACAAAGGGAACAGTTTGGAGGAGAAAATTTTTGTCTGGTTTTTCAGTCTGTTTCGTAGTGCCTGTTTGAAATTCCTGCATTTTTCGGTGTAAAATTGATTTGAAGCTGGTACCTCACCATATATATGGATGGAGTGTAGTTTGCATCTGAAAATAAACTATTTGTGCCCAACAAGCTAGGTGAAGTACGACTTTCACACACACTTAACTCTCAGAACTGAGCTAGTGGAGAGACTTTCGTTCATCTAGCACAAAAGGAACGGGTTACAGGGAAACTTTATTCTGGATTCTCAGTCTGTTTCCTAGTGCCGGTTTGAAGTTCCTTCATTTTACATTGTAAAACCTAGTTGGAGCTAGTACCTCCAATATATATGGATGGATTGTAGATAGCAACTGAAAAGACACTTTGTGTTCCCAACAACGTAGGTGAATGACGGCTTTCACACACACTTACCCCTCAGAACTGAGCTATTGGAGAGACTTTCGTTCATTTTGCACAAAAGGAAAGGGATACAGGTGAAACTTTTTGTCTGGATTCTCAGTCTGTTTCATAGTGCCGTTTTCTAGTTCCTGCAATTTTCACTGTAAAACCGAGTTGGAGCTTGTACTAACCGTATATATATGGATGGATTGTATTTTGCAACAGAAAAGAAACTTTGTGTTCCCAAGAAGCTAGGTGAAGGACAGCTTTCATACACACTTATCTCTCAGAAAAGAGCATGTGGAGAGACGTTCGTTCATCTAGCACAAAGGGAACTGGTTGCAGGGAAACTTTTAGTCTGGATTCCAGTCGGTTTCCTAGTGCTGGATTGAAGTTCCTGCAGTTTATATTGTATATCTAGTTGGAGCTAGTACCTACCCATATATATGCATGGAGTCTAGTTTGCAAATGAATCAAACTTTGTGTTCATAACAAGATATATGAAGGACGGCTTTAACACACACTGATCTCTCAGAACTGAGCATGTGGGCAGACGTTCGTTCATCTAGCACAAAGGGAATGGGTTGCAGGAGAAACTTTTTGTCTGGATTCTCAGTCTGTTTTCTAGTGCCGCTTTGAATTTCCTGCAGTTTTCACTGTAAAACCGAGTTGGAGAGAGTACCTTATTTATAGATGGGGTTTAGTTTGCAACTAAAAATTAACTTTGTGTTCCCAACAATCTAGGTGAGGGACAGCTATAACTAACAAATTATCTCTCAGAACTGAGCATTTGGAGAGAAGTTCGTTCATCTAGAACACAGTGAACAGATGCAGAAGAAACTTTTACTCTGGTTACTAAGTATGTTTCCTAGTGCCGGTTTCTTGTTCCTGCAGTTTTCAGTGTAAAACCGAGTTGGCGTTAGTACCACACCATCTATAAGATTGGAGTGTATTTTGCAACTGAATAGAAACTTTTTGTTCCCTACAAGCTTGGTGAAGTTAGGCTTTCACACACACTTATCTCTCAGAAATGAGCATGCGGAGAGACGTTCATTATTCTAGCACAAAGGGAAAGGTTTGCAGGTGAAATTTTACTCTGGTTTCTCAGTCCGTTTCTTACTGCCACTTTGAATTTCCTGCAGTTTTCACTGTAAAACCGAGTTGGACATAGTACCTTATATATAGATGGAGTTTAGTTGGCAACTAAAAATTACCTTTGTGTTCCCAACAATCTAGGTGAGGGACAGATTTTACTAACACATTATGTCTCAGAACTGAGCATTTGGAGAGAAGTTTGTTCATCTAGAACATAGTGAACGGATGCAGCAGAAACTTTTATTCTGGTTGCTCAGTCTGTTTCCTAGTGCCGGTTTGAATTTCCTGCAGTTTTCACTGTAAAACAGATTTGGAGCTAGTACCTCCCCATATATAGGTTTGGAGTTTAGTTTGCAACTGAAAAGATACATTGTGTTCCCAAAAAGATAGGTGAAGAACGGCTTACTTATACACTTATATCTCTGAAATGAGCATTTGGAGAGACGTTCGTTCATCTAGCACAAAGGGAACAGTTTGGAGGAGAAAATTTTTGTCTGGTTTTTCAGTCTGTTTCGTAGTGCCGGTTTGAAATTCCTGCAGTTTTTGTTGTAAAATTGATTTGGAGCTGGTACCTCCCCATATATATGGATGGAGTGCAGTTTTCATCTGAAAAGAAACTATTTGTGCCTAACAAGCTAGGTGAAGTACGGCTTTCACACACACTTAACTCTCAGAAATGAGCTAGTGGAGACACTTTCGTTCATCTATCAGAAAAGAACGGGTTGCTGGGATACTATTATTCTGGATTCTCAGTCTGTTTCCTAGTGCTGGTTTGAAGTTCCTTCATTTTACATTGTAATACCAAGTTGGAGCTAGTACCTACTCATATATATGCATGGAATGTACTTTGAAACTGAATGAAACTTTGTGTTCATAACAAGATATATGAAGGACGGCATTCACACACACTTATCTCTCAGAACTGAGCATGTAGTGAGATGCTAGTTCATGTAGCACGTAGTGAACGGGTTGCAGGTGAATCTTTTACTATGGTTTCTCAGTCTGTTTCCTAGTGCCAGTTTCATGTTCCTGCAGTTTTCACTGTAAAACAGAGTTGGAGCTTTTACCTACCCATATATATATAGATGGAGTTTAGTTTGCAACTGAATAGAAACTTTCTTTTCCTACAAGCTTGGTGAAGTTAGGCTTTCGCACACACTTATCTCTCAGAACTGAGCATGTGGACAGACGTTCGTTCATCTAGCACAAAGGGAAAGGCTTGCAGGTGAAACTATTACTCTGGTTTCTCAGTCCGTTTCTTACTGCCGCTTTGAATTTCCTGCAGTTTTCACTGTAAAACCGAGTTGGATATTATAACTTATATGTAGATGGAGTTTAGTTGGCAACTAAAATTACCTATGTGTTCCCAACAATCTAGGTGAGGGACAGCTTATCTAACACATTATGTCTCAGAACTGAGCATTTGGAGAGAAGTTTGTTCATCTAGAACATAGTGAACGGATGCAGGAGAAACTTTTATTCAGTTTACTCAGTCTGTTTCCTAGTGCCGGTTTCAAGTTCCTGCAATTTTCACTGTAAAACCAAATTGGAGCTAGTACCTCATAATATATATGAATTGAGTGTAGTTTGCAACTGAATAGAAGCTTTGTGTTACCTACAAGCTTGGTGAAGGAAGGCTTTCACACACAATTATCTCTCAGGCCTGAGCATTTGGGGAGACGTTCGTTCAACTAACAAAAAGGTAGCGGGAAGCAGGAGCAAGTTTAAGTGTGTTTTCTCAGTCTGTTTCTTAGTGCCGGTTTGAATTTCCTGCAGTTTTCACTGTAAAACAGATTTGGAGCTAGTACCTCCCCATATATAGGGTTTGAGTTTAGTTTGCAACTGAAAAGATACATTGTGTTCCCAAAAAGATAGGTGAAGAACGGCTTACATACACACTTATATCTCTGAAATGAGCATGTAGAGAGACGTTCTTTCATCTAGCACAAAGGGAACAGTTTGGAGGAGAAAATTTTTGTCTTGTTTTTCAGTCTGTTTCGTAGTGACGGTTTGAAATTCCTGCATTTTTCGGTGTAAAATTGATTTGGAGCTAGTACCTCACCATATATATGGATGGAGTGTAGTTTGCATCTGAAAAGAAATTTTGTGTTCCCAATAATCTAGGTGAAGTACGGCTTTCACAAGCACACTATCTCTCAGAACTGAGCAATTGGAGAGAAGTTCGTTCATCTAGCACGTAGTGAACGGGTTGCAGGTGAATCTTTTACTATGGTTTCTCAGTCTGTTTCCTAGTGCCAGTTTCATGTTCCTGCAGTTTTCACTGTAAAACAGAGTTGGAGCATGTACCTACACATATATATATAGATGGAGTTTAGTTTGCAACTGAATAGAAACTTTCTGTTCCCTACAAGCTTGGTGAAGTTAGGCTTTCGCACACACTTATCTCTCAGGAATGAGCATGTGGACAGACGTTCGTTCATCTAGCACAAAGGGAAAGGCTTGCAGGTGAAACTATTACTCTGGTTTCTCAGTCCGTTTCTTACTGCCGCTTTGAATTTCCTGCAGTTTTCACTGTAAAACCGAGTTGGACATAGTACCTTATATATAGATGGAGTTTAGTTGGCAACTAAAAATTACCTTTGTGTTCCCAACAATCTAGGTGAGGGACAGCTTTAACTAACACATTATGTCTCAGAACTGAGCATTTGGAGAGAAGTTTGTTCATCTAGAACATAGTGAACGGATGCAGGAGAAACTTTTATTCTGGTTACTCAGTCTGTTTCCTAGTGCCGGTTTCAAGTTCCTGCAATTTTTACTGTAAAACCAAGTTGGAGCTAGTACCTCCCCATATATAGTGTTAGAGTTTAGTTTGCAACTGAAAAGATACAGTGTGTTCCCAAAAAGATAGGTGAAGTACGGCTTACATACACACTTATATCTCTGAAATGAGCATGTAGAGAGACGTTCGTTCATCTAGCACAAAGGGAACAGTTTGGAGGAGAAAATTTTTGTCTGGTTTTTCAGTCTGTTTCGTAGTGCCGGTTTGAAATTCCTGCAGTTTTCACTGTAAAACCGAGTTGGAGATAGTACCTTATTTATAGATGGGGTTTAGTTTGCAACTAAAAATTAACTTTGAGTTCCCAACAATCTAGGTGAGGGACAGCTTTAACTAACAAATTATCTCTGAGAACTGAGCATTTGGAGAGAAGTTCGTTCATCTAGAACATAGTGAACAGATGCAGAAGAAACTTTTACTCTGGTTACTAAGTATGTTTCCTAGTGCCGGTTTCTTGTTCCTGCAGTTTTCAGTGTAAAACCGAGTTGGAGTTAGTACCACACCATCTATAAAAATGGAGTGTATTTTGCAAATGAATAGAAACTTTGTGTTCCCTACAAACTTGGTTAAGTTAGGCTTTCACACACACTAATCTCTCAGAAATGAGCATGCGGAGAGACGTTCGTTATTCTAGCACAAATGGAAAGGGTTGCATGTGAAACTTTTACTCTGGTTTCTCAGTCCGTTTCCTAGTGCCGCTTTGAATTTCCTGCAGTTTTCACTGTAAAACAGATTTGGAGCTAGTACCTCCCCATATATAGGTTTGGAGTTTAGTTTGCAACTGAAAAGATACATTGTGTTCCCAAAAAGATAGGTGAAGAACGGCTTACTTATACACTTATATCTCTGAAATGAGCATTTGGAGAGACGTTCGTTCATCTAGCACAAAGGGAACAGTTTGGAGGAGAAATTTTTTGTCTGGTTTTTCAGTCTGTTTCGTAGTGCCGGTTTGAAATTCCTGCAGTTTTTGTTGTAAAATTGATTTGGAGCTGGTACCTCCCCATATATATGGATGGAGTGCAGTTTTCATCTGAAAAGAAACTATTTGTGCCCAACAAGCTAGGTGAAGTACGGCTTTCACACACACTTAACTCTCAGAAATGAGCTAGTGGAGACACTTTCGTTCATCTATCAGAAAAGAACGGGTTGCTGGGATACTATTATTCTGGATTCTCAGTCTGTTTCCTAGTGCTGGTTTGAAGTTCCTTCATTTTACATTGTAATACCAAGTTGGAGCTAGTACCTACTCATATATATGCATGGAATGTACTTTGAAACTGAATGAAACTTTGTGTTCATAACAAGATATATGAAGGACGGCATTCACACACACTTATCTCTCAGAACTGAGCATGTAGTGAGATGCTAGTTCATGTAGCACGTAGTGAACGGGTTGCAGGTGAATCTTTTACTATGGTTTCTCAGTCTGTTTCCTAGTGCCAGTTTCATGTTCCTGCAGTTTTCACTGTAAAACAGAGTTGGAGCTTTTACCTACCCATATATATATAGATGGAGTTTAGTTTGCAACTGAATAGAAACTTTCTTTTCCTACAAGCTTGGTGAAGTTAGGCTTTCGCACACACTTATCTCTCAGAACTGAGCATGTGGACAGACGTTCGTTCATCTAGCACAAAGGGAAAGGCTTGCAGGTGAAACTATTACTCTGGTTTCTCAGTCCGTTTCTTACTGCCGCTTTGAATTTCCTGCAGTTTTCACTGTAAAACCGAGTTGGATATTATAACTTATATGTAGATGGAGTTTAGTTGGCAACTAAAATTACCTATGTGTTCCCAACAATCTAGGTGAGGGACAGCTTATCTAACACATTATGTCTCAGAACTGAGCATTTGGAGAGAAGTTTGTTCATCTAGAATATAGTGAACGGATGCAGGAGAAACTTTTATTCAGTTTACTCAGTCTGTTTCCTAGTGCCGGTTTCAAGTTCCTGCAATTTTCACTGTAAAACCAAATTGGAGCTAGTACCTCATAATATATATGAATTGAGTGTAGTTTGCAACTGAATAGAAGCTTTGTGTTACCTACAAGCTTGGTGAAGGAAGGCTTTCACACACAATTATCTCTCAGGCCTGAGCATTTGGGGAGACGTTCGTTCAACTAACAAAAAGGTAGCGGGAAGCAGGAGCAAGTTTAAGTGTGTTTTCTCAGTCTGTTTCTTAGTGCCGGTTTGAATTTCCTGCAGTTTTCACTGTAAAACAGATTTGGAGCTAGTACCTCCCCATATATAGGGTTTGAGTTTAGTTTGCAACTGAAAAGATACATTGTGTTCCCAAAAAGATAGGTGAAGAACGGCTTACATACACACTTATATCTCTGAAATGAGCATGTAGAGAGACGTTCTTTCATCTAGCACAAAGGGAACAGTTTGGAGGAGAAAATTTTTGTCTTGTTTTTCAGTCTGTTTCGTAGTGACGGTTTGAAATTCCTGCATTTTTCGGTGTAAAATTGATTTGGAGCTAGTACCTCACCATATATATGGATGGAGTGTAGTTTGCATCTGAAAAGAAATTTTGTGTTCCCAATAATCTAGGTGAAGTACGGCTTTCACAAGCACACTATCTCTCAGAACTGAGCAATTGGAGAGAAGTTCGTTCATCTAGCACGTAGTGAACGGGTTGCAGGTGAATCTTTTACTATGGTTTCTCAGTCTGTTTCCTAGTGCCAGTTTCATGTTCCTGCAGTTTTCACTGTAAAACAGAGTTGGAGCATGTACCTACACATATATATATAGATGGAGTTTAGTTTGCAACTGAATAGAAACTTTCTGTTCCCTACAAGCTTGGTGAAGTTAGGCTTTCGCACACACTTATCTCTCAGGAATGAGCATGTGGACAGACGTTCGTTCATCTAGCACAAAGGGAAAGGCTTGCAGGTGAAACTATTACTCTGGTTTCTCAGTCCGTTTCTTACTGCCGCTTTGAATTTCCTGCAGTTTTCACTGTAAAACCGAGTTGGACATAGTACCTTATATATAGATGGAGTTTAGTTGGCAACTAAAAATTACCTTTGTGTTCCCAACAATCTAGGTGAGGGACAGCTTTATCTAACACATTATGTCTCAGAACTGAGCATTTGGAGAGAAGTTTGTTCATCTAGAACATAGTGAACGGATGCAGGAGAAACTTTTATTCTGGTTACTCAGTCTGTTTCCTAGTGCCGGTTTCAAGTTCCTGCAATTTTTACTGTAAAACCAAGTTGGAGCTAGTACCTCCCCATATATAGTGTTAGAGTTTAGTTTGCAACTGAAAAGATACAGTGTGTTCCCAAAAAGATAGGTGAAGTACGGCTTACATACACACTTATATCTCTGAAATGAGCATGTAGAGAGACGTTCGTTCATCTAGCACAAAGGGAACAGTTTGGAGGAGAAAATTTTTGTCTGGTTTTTCAGTCTGTTTCGTAGTGCCGGTTTGAAATTCCTGCAGTTTTCACTGTAAAACCGAGTTGGAGATAGTACCTTATTTATAGATGGGGTTTAGTTTGCAACTAAAAATTAACTTTGAGTTCCCAACAATCTAGGTGAGGGACAGCTTTAACTAACAAATTATCTCTGAGAACTGAGCATTTGGAGAGAAGTTCGTTCATCTAGAACATAGTGAACAGATGCAGAAGAAACTTTTACTCTGGTTACTAAGTATGTTTCCTAGTGCCGGTTTCTTGTTCCTGCAGTTTTCAGTGTAAAACCGAGTTGGAGTTAGTACCACACCATCTATAAAAATGGAGTGTATTTTGCAACTGAATAGAAACTTTGTGTTCCCTACAAACTTGGTTAAGTTAGGCTTTCACACACACTAATCTCTCAGAAATGAGCATGCGGAGAGACGTTCGTTATTCTAGCACAAATGGAAAGGGTTGCATGTGAAACTTTTACTCTGGTTTCTCAGTCCGTTTCCTAGTGCCGCTTTGAATTTCCTGCAGTTTTCACTGTAAAACTGAGTTGGAAATACTACCTTATATATAGATGGAGTTTAGGTGGCAACTAAAAATTAACTTTGTGTTCCCAAAAATCTAGGTGAGGGACAGCTTTAACTAACAAAATATGTCTCTGATTTGAGCATTTGGAGAGAAGTTTGTTCATCTAGAACATAGTGAACGGATGCAGGGGAAACTTTTATTCCGGTTACTCAGTCTGTTTCCTAGTGCCGGTTTGAATTTCCTGCAGTTTTCACTGTAAAACAGATTTGGAGCTAGTACCTCCCCATATATAGGGTTTGAGTTTAGTTTGCAACTGAAAAGATACATTGTGTTCCCAAAAAGATAGGTGAAGAACAGCTTACATATACACTTATATCTCTGAAATAAGCATGTAGAGAGACGTTCTTTCATCTAGCACAAAGGGAACAGTTTGGAGTAGAAAATTTTTTTCTGGTTTTTCAGTCTGTTTCGTAGTGCCGGTTTAAAATTCCTGCAGTTTTTGGTGTAAAATTGATTTGGAGCTGGTACTTCCCCATATATAAAGATGGAGTGTATTTTGCATCTGAAATGAAACTATTTGTGCCCAACAAGCTAGGTGAAGTACGGCTTTCACACACACTTAACTCTCAGAACTGAGCTAGTGGAGACACTTTCGTTCATCTATCAGAAAAGAACGGGTTGCAGGAATACTATTATTCTGGATTCTCAGTCTGTTTCCTAGTGCTGGTTTGAAGTTCCTTCATTTTACCTTGTAAAACCTAGTTGGAGCTAGTACCTACTCATATATATGCATGGAATGTACTTTGAAACTGAATGAAACTTTGTGTTCATAACAAGATATATGAAGGACGGCATTCACACACACTTATCTCTCAGAAGGGAGCATATGGAGAGACGTTCGTTCATCTCGCACAACGGGAACGGATTGAAGGAGAAACTTTTAGCCTGGTTTCTCAGTCTGTTTCATAGTGCCGGTTTGAAGTTCCTGTAGTGTTCACTGTAAAACCGAGATGGAGCTAGTACCTCCCCATATATATGGATGGATTTTAGTTTGCAACTGAAAAGAAAATTTTTGTTCCAAACAATCTATGTGAAGAACGGCTTTCACAAGCACACTATGTCTCAGAAATGAGCATTTGGAGAGAAGTTCGTTCATCTAGCACGTAGTGATCTGGTTGCATGTGAATCTTTTACTATGGTTTCTCAGTCTGTTTCCTAGTGCCGGTTTCATGTTCCTGCAGTTTTCACTGTAAAACCGAGTTGGAGATAGTACCTTATATATACATGGAATTTAGTTGGCAACTAAAAATTAACTTTGTGTTCCCAAAAATCTAGGTGAGGGACAGCTTTATCTAACACATTATGTCTCAGGACTGAGCATTTGGAGAGAAGTTCGTTCATCTAGAACATAGTGAACGGATGCAGGGGAAACTTTTATTCCGGTTACTCAGTCTGTTTCCTAGTGCCGGTTTGAATTTCCTGCAGTTTTCACTGTAAAACAGATTTGGAGCTAGTACCTCCCCATATATAGGGTTTGAGTTTAGTTTGCAACTGAAAAGATACATTGTGTTCCCAAAAAGATAGGTGAAGAACAGCTTACATATACACTTATATCTCTGAAATAAGCATGTAGAGAGACGTTCTTTCATCTAGCACAAAGGGAACAGTTTGGAGTAGAAAATTTTTTTCTGGTTTTTCAGTCTGTTTCGTAGTGCCGGTTTAAAATTCCTGCAGTTTTTGGTGTAAAATTGATTTGGAGCTGGTACTTCCCCATATATAAGGATGGAGTGTAGTTTGCATCTGAAATGAAACTATTTGTGCCCAACAAGCTAGGTGAAGTACGGCTTTCACACACACTTAACTCTCAGAACTGAGCTAGTGGAGACACTTTCGTTCATCTATCAGAAAAGAACAGGTTGCAGGGATACTATTATCCTGGATTCTCAGTCTGTTTCCTAGTGCCGGTTTGAAGTTCCTTCATTTTACCTTGTAAAACCTAGTTGGAGCTAGTACCTACCCATATATATGCATGGAATGTACTTTGAAACTGAATGAAACTTTGTGTTCATAACTAGATATATGAAGGACGGCATTCACAAACACTTATCTCTCAGAAGGGAGCATGTGGAGAGACGTTCGTTCATCTAGCACAAACGGAATGGATTTCCGGGAAACTTTTAGTCTGGTTTCTCAGTCTGTTTCTTAGGTCCGGTTTGAAGTTCCTGCAGTTTACACTATAAAACCTAGTTGGAGCTAGTACCTACCCATATATATGCATGGAGTGTAGTTTGCAACTGAATCAAACTTTATTTTCATAACAAGATATATGAAGGACGGCATTCACACACACTTATCTCTCAGAACTGAGCATCTAGTGAGATGCTAGTTCATGTAGCACGTAGTGAACGGGTTGCAGGTGAATCTTTTACTATGGTTTCTCAGTCTGTTTCCTAGTGCCAGTTTCATGTTCCTGCAGTTTTCACTGTAAAACAGAGTTGGAGCTTTTACCTACCCATATATATATAGATGGAGTTTAGTTTGCAACTGAATAGAAACTTTCTTTTCCTACAAGCTTGGTGAAGTTAGGCTTTCGCACACACTTATCTCTCAGAACTGAGCATGTGGACAGACGTTCGTTCATCTAGCACAAAGGGAAAGGCTTGCAGGTGAAACTATTACTCTGGTTTCTCAGTCCGTTTCTTACTGCCGCTTTGAATTTCCTGCAGTTTTCACTGTAAAACCGAGTTGGATATTATAACTTATATGTAGATGGAGTTTAGTTGGCAAGTAAAATTACCTATGTGTTCCCAACAATCTAGGTGAGGGACAGCTTATCTAACACATTATGTCTCAGAACTGAGCATTTGGAGAGAAGTTTGTTCATCTAGAACATAGTGAACGGATGCAGGAGAAACTTTTATTCAGTTTACTCAGTCTGTTTCCTAGTGCCGGTTTCAAGTTCCTGCAATTTTCACTGTAAAACCAAGTTGGAGCTAGTACCTCATAATATATATGAATTGAGTGTAGTTTGCAACTGAATAGAAGCTTTGTGTTACCTACAAGCTTGGTGAAGGAAGGCTTTCACACACAATTATCTCTCAGGCCTGAGCATTTGGGGAGACGTTCGTTCAACTAACAAAAAGGTAGCGGGATGCAGGAGCAAGTTTAAGTGTGTTTTCTCAGTCTGTTTCTTAGTGCCGGTTTGAATTTCCTGCAGTTTTCACTGTAAAACAGATTTGGAGCTAGTACCTCCCCATATATAGGGTTTGAGTTTAGTTTGCAACTGAAAAGATACATTGTGTTCCCAAAAAGATAGGTGAAGAACGGCTTACATACACACTTATATCTCTGAAATGAGCATGTAGAGAGACGTTCTTTCATCTAGCACAAAGGGAACAGTTTGGAGGAGAAAATTTTTGTCTTGTTTTTCAGTCTGTTTCGTAGTGACGGTTTGAAATTCCTGCATTTTTCGGTGTAAAATTGATTTGGAGCTAGTACCTCACCATATATATGGATGGAGTGTAGTTTGCATCTGAAAAGAAATTTTGTGTTCCCAACAATCTAGGTGAAGTTCGGCTTTCACAAGCACAGTGTCTCTCAGAACTGAGCAATTGGAGAGAAGTTCGTTCATCTAGCACGTAGTGAACGGGTTGCAGGTGAATCTTTTACTATGGTTTCTCAGTCTGTTTCCTAGTGCCAGTTTCATGTTCCTGCAGTTTTCACTGTAAAACAGAGTTGGAGCATGTACCTACACATATATATATAGATGGAGTTTAGTTTGCAACTGAATAGAAACTTTCTGTTCCCTACAAGCTTGGTGAAGTTAGGCTTTCGCACACACTTATCTCTCAGGACTGAGCATGTGGACAGACGTTCGTTCATCTAGCACAAAGGGAAAGGCTTGCAGGTGAAACTATTACTCTGGTTTCTCAGTCCGTTTCTTACTGCCGCTTTGAATTTCCTGCAGTTTTCACTGTAAAACCGAGTTGGACATAGTACCTTATATATAGATGGAGTTTAGTTGGCAACTAAAAATTACCTTTGTGTTCCCAACAATCTAGGTGAGGGACAGCTTTAACTAACACATTATGTCTCAGAACTGAGCATTTGGAGAGAAGTTTGTTCATCTAGAACATAGTGAACGGATGCAGGAGAAACTTTTATTGTGGTTACTCAGTCTGTTTCCTAGTGCCGGTTTCAAGTTCCTGCAATTTTTACTGTAAAACCAAGTTGGAGCTAGTACCTCCCCATATATAGTGTTAGAGTTTAGTTTGCAACTGAAAAGATACAGTGTGTTCCCAAAAAGATAGGTGAAGTACGGCTTACATACACACTTATATCTCTGAAATGAGCATGTAGAGAGACGTTCGTTCATCTAGCACAAAGGGAACAGTTTGGAGGAGAAAATTTTTGTCTGGTTTTTCAGTCTGTTTCGTAGTGCCGGTTTGAAATTCCTGCAGTTTTCACTGTAAAACCGAGTTGGAGATAGTACCTTATTTATAGATGGGGTTTAGTTTGCAACTAAAAATTAACTTTGAGTTCCCAACAATCTAGGTGAGGGACAGCTTTAACTAACAAATTATCTCTGAGAACTGAGCATTTGGAGAGAAGTTCGTTCATCTAGAACATAGTGAACAGATGCAGAAGAAACTTTTACTCTGGTTACTAAGTATGTTTCCTAGTGCCGGTTTCTTTTTCCTGCAGTTTTCAGTGTAAAACCGAGTTGGAGTTAGTACCACACCATCTATAAAAATGGAGTGTATTTTGCAACTGAATAGAAACTTTGTGTTCCCTACAAACTTGGTTAAGTTAGGCTTTCACACACACTAATCTCTCAGAAATGAGCATGCGGAGAGACGTTCGTTATTCTAGCACAAATGGAAAGGGTTGCATGTGAAACTTTTACTCTGGTTTCTCAGTCCGTTTCCTAGTGCCGCTTTGAATTTCCTGCAGTTTTCACTGTAAAACTGAGTTGGAAATACTACCTTATATATAGATGGAGTTTAGGTGGCAACTAAAATTAACTTTGTGTTCCCAAAAATCTAGGTGAGGGACAGCTTTATCTAACAAATTATGTCTCTGATTTGAGCATTTGGAGAGAAGTTCGTTCATCTAGAACATAGTGAACGGATGCAGGGGAAACTTTTATTCCGGTTACTCAGTCTGTTTCCTAGTGCCGGTTTGAATTTCCTGCAGGTTTCACTGTAAAACAGATTTGGAGCTAGTACCTCCCCATATATAGGGTTTGAGTTTAGTTTGCAACTGAAAAGATACATTGTGTTCCCAAAAAGATAGGTGAAGAACAGCTTACATATACACTTATATCTCTGAAATAAGCATGTAGAGAGACGTTCTTTCATCTAGCACAAAGGGAACAGTTTGGAGTAGAAAATTTTTTTCTGGTTTTTCAGTCTGTTTCGTAGTGCCGGTTAAAAATTCCTGCAGTTTTTGGTGTAAAATTGATTTGGAGCTGGTACTTCCCCATATATAAGGATGGAGTGTAGTTTGCATCTGAAATGAAACTATTTGTGCCCAACAAGCTAGGTGAAGTACGGCTTTCACACACACTTAACTCTCAGAACTGAGCTAGTGGAGACACTTTCGTTCATCTATCAGAAAAGAACAGGTTGCAGGGATACTATTATCCTGGATTCTCAGTCTGTTTCCTAGTGCCGGTTTGAAGTTCCTTCATTTTACCTTGTAAAACCTAGTTGGAGCTAGTACCTACCCATATATATGCATGGAATGTACTTTGAAACTGAATGAAACTTTGTGTTCATAACTAGATATATGAAGAACGGCATTCACAAACACTTATCTCTCAGAAGGGAGCATGTGGAGAGACGTTCGTTCATCTAGCACAAACGGAACGGATTTCGGGGAAACTTTTAGTCTGGTTTCTCAGTCTGTTTCTTAGGTCCGGTTTGAAGTTCCTGCAGTTTACACTATAAAACCTAGTTGGAGCTAGTACCTACCCATATATATTCATGGAGTGTAGTTTGCAACTGAATCAAACTTTATTTTCATAACAAGATATATGAAGGACGGCATTCACACACACTTATCTCTCAGAACTGAGCATGTAGTGAGATGCTAGTTCATGTAGCACGTAGTGAACGGGTTGCAGGTGAATCTTTTACTATGGTTTCTCAGTCTGTTTCCTAGTGCCAGTTTCATGTTCCTGCAGTTTTCACTGTAAAACAGAGTTGGAGCTTTTACCTACCCATATATATATAGATGGAGTTTAGTTTGCAACTGAATAGAAACTTTCTTTTCCTACAAGCTTGGTGAAGTTAGGCTTTCGCACACACTTATCTCTCAGAACTGAGCATGTGGACAGACGTTCGTTCATCTAGCACAAAGGGAAAGGCTTGCAGGTGAAACTATTACTCTGGTTTCTCAGTCCGTTTCTTACTGCCGCTTTGAATTTCCTGCAGTTTTCACTGTAAAACCGAGTTGGATATTATAACTTATATGTAGATGGAGTTTAGTTGGCAACTAAAATTACCTATGTGTTCCCAACAATCTAGGTGAGGGACAGCTTATCTAACACATTATGTCTCAGAACTGAGCATTTGGAGAGAAGTTTGTTCATCTAGAACATAGTGAACGGATGCAGGAGAAACTTTTATTCAGTTTACTCAGTCTGTTTCCTAGTGCCGGTTTCAAGTTCCTGCAATTTTCACTGTAAAACCAAGTTGGAGCTAGTACCTCATAATATATATGAATTGAGTGTAGTTTGCAACTGAATAGAAGCTTTGTGTTACCTACAAGCTTGGTGAAGGAAGGCTTTCACACACAATTATCTCTCAGGCCTGAGCATTTGGGGAGACGTTCGTTCAACTAACAAAAAGGTAGCGGGATGCAGGAGCAAGTTTAAGTGTGTTTTCTCAGTCTGTTTCTTAGTGCCGGTTTGAATTTCCTGCAGTTTTCACTGTAAAACAGATTTGGAGCTAGTACCTCCCCATATATAGGGTTTGAGTTTAGTTTGCAACTGAAAAGATACATTGTGTTCCCAAAAAGATAGGTGAAGAACGGCTTACATACACACTTATATCTCTGAAATGAGCATGTAGAGAGACGTTCTTTCATCTAGCACAAAGGGAACAGTTTGGAGGAGAAAATTTTTGTCTTGTTTTTCAGTCTGTTTCGTAGTGACGGTTTGAAATTCCTGCATTTTTCGGTGTAAAATTGATTTGGAGCTAGTACCTCACCATATATATGGATGGAGTGTAGTTTGCATCTGAAAAGAAATTTTGTGTTCCCAACAATCTAGGTGAAGTACGGCTTTCACAAGCACACTATCTCTCAGAACTGAGCATTTGGAGAGAAGTTCGTTCATCTAGCACGTAGTGAACGGGTTGCAGGTGAATCTTTTACTATGGTTTCTCAGTCTGTTTCCTAGTGCCAGTTTCATGTTCCTGCAGTTTTCACTGTAAAACAGAGTTGGAGCATGTACCTACACATATATATATAGATGGAGTTTAGTTTGCAACTGAATAGAAACTTTCTGTTCCCTACAAGCTTGGTGAAGTTAGGCTTTCGCACACACTTATCTCTCAGGACTGAGCATGTGGACAGACGTTCGTTCATCTAGCACAAAGGGAAAGGCTTGCAGGTGAAACTATTACTCTGGTTTCTCAGTCCGTTTCTTACTGCCGCTTTGAATTTCCTGCAGTTTTCACTGTAAAACCGAGTTGGACATAGTACCTTATATATAGATGGAGTTTAGTTGGCAACTAAAAATTACCTTTGTGTTCCCAACAATCTAGGTGAGGGACAGCTTTAACTAACACATTATGTCTCAGAACTGAGCATTTGGAGAGAAGTTTGTTCATCTAGAACATAGTGAACGGATGCAGGAGAAACTTTTATTCTGGTTACTCAGTCTGTTTCCTAGTGCCGGTTTCAAGTTCCTGCAATTTTTACTGTAAAACCAAGTTGGAGCTAGTACCTCCCCATATATAGTGTTAGAGTTTAGTTTGCAACTGAAAAGATACAGTGTGTTCCCAAAAAGATAGGTGAAGTACGGCTTACATACACACTTATATCTCTGAAATGAGCATGTAGAGAGACGTTCGTTCATCTAGCACAAAGGGAACAGTTTGGAGGAGAAAATTTTTGTCTGGTTTTTCAGTCTGTTTCGTAGTGCCGGTTTGAAATTCCTGCAGTTTTCACTGTAAAACCGAGTTGGAGATAGTACCTTATTTATAGATGGGGTTTAGTTTGCAACTAAAAATTAACTTTGAGTTCCCAACAATCTAGGTGAGGGACAGCTTTAACTAACAAATTATCTCTGAGAACTGAGCATTTGGAGAGAAGTTCGTTCATCTAGAACATAGTGAACAGATGCAGAAGAAACTTTTACTCTGGTTACTAAGTATGTTTCCTAGTGCCGGTTTCTTGTTCCTGCAGTTTTCAGTGTAAAACCGAGTTGGAGTTAGTACCACACCATCTATAAAAATGGAGTGTATTTTGCAACTGAATAGAAACTTTGTGTTCCCTACAAACTTGGTTAAGTTAGGCTTTCACACACACTAATCTCTCAGAAATGAGCATGCGGAGAGACGTTCGTTATTCTAGCACAAATGGAAAGGGTTGCATGTGAAACTTTTACTCTGGTTTCTCAGTCCGTTTCCTAGTGCCGCTTTGAATTTCCTGCAGTTTTCACTGTAAAACTGAGTTGGAAATACTACCTTATATATAGATGGAGTTTAGGTGGCAACTAAAAATTAACTTTGTGTTCCCAAAAATCTAGGTGAGGGACAGCTTTAACTAACAAAATATGTCTCTGATTTGAGCATTTGGAGAGAAGTTTGTTCATCTAGAACATAGTGAACGGATGCAGGGGAAACTTTTATTCCGGTTACTCAGTCTGTTTCCTAGTGCCGGTTTGAATTTCCTGCAGTTTTCACTGTAAAACAGATTTGGAGCTAGTACCTCCCCATATATAGGGTTTGAGTTTAGTTTGCAACTGAAAAGATACATTGTGTTCCCAAAAAGATAGGTGAAGAACAGCTTACATATACACTTATATCTCTGAAATAAGCATGTAGAGAGACGTTCTTTCATCTAGCACAAAGGGAACAGTTTGGAGTAGAAAATTTTTTTCTGGTTTTTCAGTCTGTTTCGTAGTGCCGGTTTGAAATTCCTGCAGTTTTTTTTGTAAAATTGATTTGGAGCTGGTACCTCCCCATATATATGGATGGAGTGCAGTTTTCATCTGAAAAGAAACTATTTGTGCCCAACAAGCTAGGTGAAGTACGGCTTTCACACACACTTAATTCTCAGAAATGAGCTAGTGGAGACACTTTCGTTCATCTATCAGAAAAGAACGGGTTGCTGGGATACTATTATTCTGGATTCTCAGTCTGTTTCCTAGTGCTGGTTTGAAGTTCCTTCATTTTACATTGTAATACCAAGTTGGAGCTAGTACCTACTCATATATATGCATGGAATGTACTTTGAAACTGAATGAAACTTTGTGTTCATAACAAGATATATGAAGGACGGCATTCACACACACTTATCTCTCAGAACTGAGCATGTAGTGAGATGCTAGTTCATGTAGCACGTAGTGAACGGGTTGCAGGTGAATCTTTTACTATGGTTTCTCAGTCTGTTTCCTAGTGCCAGTTTCATGTTCCTGCAGTTTTCACTGTAAAACAGAGTTGGAGCTTTTACCTACCCATATATATATAGATGGAGTTTAGTTTGCAACTGAATAGAAACTTTCTTTTCCTACAAGCTTGGTGAAGTTAGGCTTTCGCACACACTTATCTCTCAGAACTGAGCATGTGGACAGACGTTCGTTCATCTAGCACAAAGGGAAAGGCTTGCAGGTGAAACTATTACTCTGGTTTCTCAGTCCGTTTCTTACTGCCGCTTTGAATTTCCTGCAGTTTTCACTGTAAAACCGAGTTGGATATTATAACTTATATGTAGATGGAGTTTAGTTGGCAACTAAAATTACCTATGTGTTCCCAACAATCTAGGTGAGGGACAGCTTATCTAACACATTATGTCTCAGAACTGAGCATTTGGAGAGAAGTTTGTTCATCTAGAACATAGTGAACGGATGCAGGAGAAACTTTTATTCAGTTTACTCAGTCTGTTTCCTAGTGCCGGTTTCAAGTTCCTGCAATTTTCACTGTAAAACCAAGTTGGAGCTAGTACCTCATAATATATATGAATTGAGTGTAGTTTGCAACTGAATAGAAGCTTTGTGTTACCTACAAGCTTGGTGAAGGAAGGCTTTCACACACAATTATCTCTCAGGCCTGAGCATTTGGGGAGACGTTCGTTCAACTAACAAAAAGGTAGCGGGAAGCAGGAGCAAGTTTAAGTGTGTTTTCTCAGTCTGTTTCTTAGTGCCGGTTTGAATTTCCTGCAGTTTTCACTGTAAAACAGATTTGGAGCTAGTACCTCCCCATATATAGGGTTTGAGTTTAGTTTGCAACTGAAAAGATACATTGTGTTCCCAAAAAGATAGGTGAAGAACGGCTTACATACACACTTATATCTCTGAAATGAGCATGTAGAGAGACGTTCTTTCATCTAGCACAAAGGGAACAGTTTGGAGGAGAAAATTTTTGTCTTGTTTTTCAGTCTGTTTCGTAGTGACGGTTTGAAATTCCTGCATTTTTCGGTGTAAAATTGATTTGGAGCTAGTACCTCACCATATATATGGATGGAGTGTAGTTTGCATCTGAAAAGAAATTTTGTGTTCCCAATAATCTAGGTGAAGTACGGCTTTCACAAGCACACTATCTCTCAGAACTGAGCAATTGGAGAGAAGTTCGTTCATCTAGCACGTAGTGAACGGGTTGCAGGTGAATCTTTTACTATGGTTTCTCAGTCTGTTTCCTAGTGCCAGTTTCATGTTCCTGCAGTTTTCACTGTAAAACAGAGTTGGAGCATGTACCTACACATATATATATAGATGGAGTTTAGTTTGCAACTGAATAGAAACTTTCTGTTCCCTACAAGCTTGGTGAAGTTAGGCTTTCGCACACACTTATCTCTCAGGACTGAGCATGTGGACAGACGTTCGTTCATCTAGCACAAAGGGAAAGGCTTGCAGGTGAAACTATTACTCTGGTTTCTCAGTCCGTTTCTTACTGCCGCTTTGAATTTCCTGCAGTTTTCACTGTAAAACCGAGTTGGACATAGTACCTTATATATAGATGGAGTTTAGTTGGCAACTAAAAATTACCTTTGTGTTCCCAACAATCTAGGTGAGGGACAGCTTTAACTAACACATTATGTCTCAGAACTGAGCATTTGGAGAGAAGTTTGTTCATCTAGAACATAGTGAACGGATGCAGGAGAAACTTTTATTCTGGTTACTCAGTCTGTTTCCTAGTGCCGGTTTCAAGTTCCTGCAATTTTTACTGTAAAACCAAGTTGGAGCTAGTACCTCCCCATATATAGTGTTAGAGTTTAGTTTGCAACTGAAAAGATACAGTGTGTTCCCAAAAAGATAGGTGAAGTACGGCTTACATACACACTTATATCTCTGAAATGAGCATGTAGAGAGACGTTCGTTCATCTAGCACAAAGGGAACAGTTTGGAGGAGAAAATTTTTGTCTGGTTTTTCAGTCTGTTTCGTAGTGCCGGTTTGAAATTCCTGCAGTTTTCACTGTAAAACCGAGTTGGAGATAGTACCTTATTTATAGATGGGGTTTAGTTTGCAACTAAAAATTAACTTTGAGTTCCCAACAATCTAGGTGAGGGACAGCTTTAACTAACAAATTATCTCTGAGAACTGAGCATTTGGAGAGAAGTTCGTTCATCTAGAACATAGTGAACAGATGCAGAAGAAACTTTTACTCTGGTTACTAAGTATGTTTCCTAGTGCTGGTTTCTTGTTCCTGCAGTTTTCAGTGTAAAACCGAGTTGGAGTTAGTACCACACCATCTATAAAAATGGAGTGTATTTTGCAACTGAATAGAAACTTTGTGTTCCCTACAAACTTGGTTAAGTTAGGCTTTCACACACACTAATCTCTCAGAAATGAGCATGCGGAGAGACGTTCGTTATTCTAGCACAAATGGAAAGGGTTGCATGTGAAACTTTTACTCTGGTTTCTCAGTCCGTTTCCTAGTGCCGCTTTGAATTTCCTGCAGTTTTCACTGTAAAACTGAGTTGGAAATACTACCTTATATATAGATGGAGTTTAGGTGGCAATTAAAAATTAACTTTGTGTTCCCAAAAATCTAGGTGAGGGACAGCTTTAACTAACAAATTATGTCTCTGATTTGAGCATTTGGAGAGAAGTTTGTTCATCTAGAACATAGTGAACGGATGCAGGGGAAACTTTTATTCCGGTTACTCAGTCTGTTTCCTAGTGCCGGTTTGAATTTCCTGCAGTTTTCACTGTAAAACAGATTTGGAGCTAGTACCTCCCCATATATAGGGTTTGAGTTTAGTTTGCAACTGAAAAGATACATTGTGTTCCCAAAAAGATAGGTGAAGAACAGCTTACATATACACTTATATCTCTGAAATAAGCATGTAGAGAGACGTTCTTTCATCTAGCACAAAGGGAACAGTTTGGAGTAGAAAATTTTTTTCTGGTTTTTCAGTCTGTTTCGTAGTGCCGGTTTAAAATTCCTGCAGTTTTTGGTGTAAAATTGATTTGGAGCTGGTACTTCCCCATATATAAAGATGGAGTGTATTTTGCATCTGAAATGAAACTATTTGTGCCCAACAAGCTAGGTGAAGTACGGCTTTCACACACACTTAACTCTCAGAACTGAGCTAGTGGAGACACTTTCGTTCATCTATCAGAAAAGAACGGGTTGCAGGGATACTATTATTCTGGATTCTCAGTCTGTTTCCTAGTGCTGGTTTGAAGTTCCTTCATTTTACCTTGTAAAACCTAGTTGGAGCTAGTACCTACTCATATATATGCATGGAATGTACTTTGAAACTGAATGAAACTTTGTGTTCATAACAAGATATATGAAGGACGGCATTCACACACACTTATCTCTCAGAAGGGAGCATATGGAGAGACGTTCGTTCATCTCGCACAACGGGAACGGATTGAAGGGGAAACTTTTAGCCTGGTTTCTCAGTCTGTTTCATAGTGCCGGTTTGAAGTTCCTGTAGTGTTCACTGTAAAACCGAGATGGAGCTAGTACCTCCCCATATATATGGATGGATTTTAGTTTGCAACTTAAAAGAAAATTTTTGTTCCAAACAATCTATGTGAAGAACGGCTTTCACAAGCACACTATGTCTCAGAAATGAAAATTTGGAGAGAAGTTCGTTCATCTAGCACGTAGTGATCTGGTTGCATGTGAATCTTTTACTATGGTTTCTCAGTCTGTTTCCTAGTGCCGGTTTCATGTTCCTGCAGTTTTCACTGTAAAACCGAGTTGGAGATAGTACCTTATATATACATGGAATTTAGTTGGCAACTAAAAATTAACTTTGTGTTCCCAAAAATCTAGGTGAGGGACAGCTTTATCTAACAGATTATGTCTCAGGACTGAGCATTTGGAGAGAAGTTCGTTCATCTAGAACATAGTGAACGGATGCAGGGGAAACTTTTATTCCGGTTACTCAGTCTGTTTCCTAGTGCCGGTTTGAATTTCCTGCAGTTTTCACTGTAAAACAGATTTGGAGCTAGTACCTCCCCATATATAGGGTTTGAGTTTAGTTTGCAACTGAAAAGATACATTGTGTTCCCAAAAAGATAGGTGAAGAACAGCTTACATATACACTTATATCTCTGAAATAAGCATGTAGAGAGACGTTCTTTCATCTAGCACAAAGGGAACAGTTTGGAGTAGAAAATTTTTTTCTGGTTTTTCAGTCTGTTTCGTAGTGCCGGTTTAAAATTCCTGCAGTTTTTGGTGTAAAATTGATTTGGAGCTGGTACTTCCCCATATATAAGGATGGAGTGTAGTTTGCATCTGAAATGAAACTATTTGTGCCCAACAAGCTAGGTGAAGTACGGCTTTCACACACACTTAACTCTCAGAACTGAGCTAGTGGAGACACTTTCGTTCATCTATCAGAAAAGAACAGGTTGCAGGGATACTATTATCCTGGATTCTCAGTCTGTTTCCTAGTGCCGGTTTGAAGTTCCTTCATTTTACCTTGTAAAACCTAGTTGGAGCTAGTACCTACCCATATATATGCATGGAATGTACTTTGAAACTGAATGAAACTTTGTGTTCATAACTAGATATATGAAGGACGGCATTCACAAACACTTATCTCTCAGAAGGGAGCATGTGGAGAGACGTTCGTTCATCTAGCACAAACGGAACGGATTTCGGGGAAACTTTTAGTCTGGTTTCTCAGTCTGTTTCTTAGGTCCGGTTTGAAGTTCCTGCAGTTTACACTATAAAACCTAGTTGGAGCTAGTACCTACCCATATATATGCATGGAGTGTAGTTTGCAACTGAATCAAACTTTATTTTCATAACAAGATATATGAAGGACGGCATTCACACACACTTATCTCTCAGAACTGAGCATGTAGTGAGATGCTAGTTCATGTAGCACGTAGTGAACGGGTTGCAGGTGAATCTTTTACTATGGTTTCTCAGTCTGTTTCCTAGTGCCAGTTTCATGTTCCTGCAGTTTTCACTGTAAAACAGAGTTGGAGCTTTTACCTACCCATATATATATAGATGGAGTTTAGTTTGCAACTGAATAGAAACTTTCTTTTCCTACAAGCTTGGTGAAGTTAGGCTTTCGCACACACTTATCTCTCAGAACTGAGCATGTGGACAGACGTTCGTTCATCTAGCACAAAGGGAAAGGCTTGCAGGTGAAACTATTACTCTGGTTTCTCAGTCCGTTTCTTACTGCCGCTTTGAATTTCCTGCAGTTTTCACTGTAAAACCGAGTTGGATATTATAACTTATATGTAGATGGAGTTTAGTTGGCAACTAAAATTACCTATGTGTTCCCAACAATCTAGGTGAGGGACAGCTTATCTAACACATTATGTCTCAGAACTGAGCATTTGGAGAGAAGTTTGTTCATCTAGAACATAGTGAACGGATGCAGGAGAAACTTTTATTCAGTTTACTCAGTCTGTTTCCTAGTGCCGGTTTCAAGTTCCTGCAATTTTCACTGTAAAACCAAGTTGGAGCTAGTACCTCATAATATATATGAATTGAGTGTAGTTTGCAACTGAATAGAAGCTTTGTGTTACCTACAAGCTTGGTGAAGGAAGGCTTTCACACACAATTATCTCTCAGGCCTGAGCATTTGGGGAGACGTTCGTTCAACTAACAAAAAGTTAGCGGGATGCAGGAGCAAGTTTAAGTGTGTTTTCTCAGTCTGTTTCATAGTGCCGGTTTGAATTTCCTGCAGTTTTCACTGTAAAACAGATTTGGAGCTAGTACCTCCCCATATATAGGGTTTGAGTTTAGTTTGCAACTGAAAAGATACATTGTGTTCCCAAAAAGATAGGTGAAGAACGGCTTACATACACACTTATATCTCTGAAATGAGCATGTAGAGAGACGTTCTTTCATCTAGCACAAAGGGAACAGTTTGGAGGAGAAAATTTTTGTCTTGTTTTTCAGTCTGTTTCGTAGTGACGGTTTGAAATTCCTGCATTTTTCGGTGTAAAATTGATTTGGAGCTAGTACCTCACCATATATATGGATGGAGTGTAGTTTGCATCTGAAAAGAAATTTTGTGTTCCCAACAATCTAGGTGAAGTACGGCTTTCACAAGCACACTATCTCTCAGAACTGAGCATTTGGAGAGAAGTTCGTTCATCTAGCACGTAGTGAACGGGTTGCAGGTGAATCTTTTACTATGGTTTCTCAGTCTGTTTCCTAGTGCCAGTTTCATGTTCCTGCAGTTTTCACTGTAAAACAGAGTTGGAGCATGTACCTACACATATATTTATAGATGGAGTTTAGTTTGCAACTGAATAGAAACTTTCTGTTCCCTACAAGCTTGGTGAAGTTAGGCTTTCACACACACTTATCTCTCAGGACTGAGCATGTGGACAGACGTTCGTTCATCTAGCACAAAGGGAAAGGCTTGCAGGTGAAACTATTACTCTGGTTTCTCAGTCCGTTTCTTACTGCCGCTTTGAATTTCCTGCAGTTTTCACTGTAAAACCGAGTTGGACATAGTACCTTATATATAGATGGAGTTTAGTTGGCAACTAAAAATTACCTTTGTGTTCCCAACAATCTAGGTGAGGGACAGCTTTAACTAACACATTATGTCTCAGAACTGAGCATTTGGAGAGAAGTTTGTTCATCTAGAACATAGTGAACGGATGCAGGAGAAACTTTTATTCTGGTTACTCAGTCTGTTTCCTAGTGCCGGTTTCAAGTTCCTGCAATTTTTACTGTAAAACCAAGTTGGAGCTAGTACCTCCCCATATATAGTGTTAGAGTTTAGTTTGCAACTGAAAAGATACAGTGTGTTCCCAAAAAGATAGGTGAAGTACGGCTTACATACACACTTATATCTCTGAAATGAGCATGTAGAGAGACGTTCGTTCATCTAGCACAAAGGGAACAGTTTGGAGGAGAAAATTTTTGTCTGGTTTTTCAGTCTGTTTCGTAGTGCCGGTTTGAAATTCCTGCAGTTTTCACTGTAAAACCGAGTTGGAGATAGTACCTTATTTATAGATGGGGTTTAGTTTGCAACTAAAAATTAACTTTGAGTTCCCAACAATCTAGGTGAGGGACAGCTTTAACTAACAAATTATCTCTGAGAACTGAGCATTTGGAGAGAAGTTCGTTCATCTAGAACATAGTGAACAGATGCAGAAGAAACTTTTACTCTGGTTACTAAGTATGTTTCCTAGTGCTGGTTTCTTGTTCCTGCAGTTTTCAGTGTAAAACCGAGTTGGAGTTAGTACCACACCATCTATAAAAATGGAGTGTATTTTGCAACTGAATAGAAACTTTGTGTTCCCTACAAACTTGGTTAAGTTAGGCTTTCACACACACTAATCTCTCAGAAATGAGCATGCGGAGAGACGTTCGTTATTCTAGCACAAATGGAAAGGGTTGCATGTGAAACTTTTACTCTGGTTTCTCAGTCCGTTTCCTAGTGCCGCTTTGAATTTCCTGCAGTTTTCACTGTAAAACTGAGTTGGAAATACTACCTTATATATAGATGGAGTTTAGGTGGCAACTAAAAATTAACTTTGTGTTCCCAAAAATCTAGGTGAGGGACAGCTTTAACTAACAAATTATGTCTCTGATTTGAGCATTTGGAGAGAAGTTTGTTCATCTAGAACATAGTGAACGGATGCAGGGGAAACTTTTATTCCGGTTACTCAGTCTGTTTCCTAGTGCCGGTTTGAATTTCCTGCAGTTTTCACTGTAAAACAGATTTGGAGCTAGTACCTCCCCATATATAGGGTTTGAGTTTAGTTTGCAACTGAAAAGATACATTGTGTTCCCAAAAAGATAGGTGAAGAACAGCTTACATATACACTTATATCTCTGAAATAAGCATGTAGAGAGACGTTCTTTCATCTAGCACAAAGGGAACAGTTTGGAGTAGAAAATTTTTTTCTGGTTTTTCAGTCTGTTTCGTAGTGCCGGTTTAAAATTCCTGCAGTTTTTGGTGTAAAATTGATTTGGAGCTGGTACTTCCCCATATATAAAGATGGAGTGTATTTTGCATCTGAAATGAAACTATTTGTGCCCAACAAGCTAGGTGAAGTACGGCTTTCACACACACTTAACTCTCAGAACTGAGCTAGTGGAGACACTTTCGTTCATCTATCAGAAAAGAACGGATTGCAGGAATACTATTATTCTGGATTCTCAGTCTGTTTCCTAGTGCTGGTTTGAAGTTCCTTCATTTTACCTTGTAAAACCTAGTTGGAGCTAGTACCTACTCATATATATGCATGGAATGTACTTTGAAACTGAATGAAACTTTGTGTTCATAACAAGATATATGAAGGACGGCATTCACACACACTTATCTCTCAGAAGGGAGCATATGGAGAGACGTTCGTTCATCTCGCACAACGGGAACGGATTGAAGGAGAAACTTTTAGCCTGGTTTCTCAGTCTGTTTCATAGTGACGGTTTGAAGTTCCTGTAGTGTTCACTGTAAAACCGAGATGGAGCTAGTACCTCCCCATATATATGGATGGATTTTAGTTTGCAACTGAAAAGAAAATTTTTGTTCCAAACAATCTATGTGAAGAACGGCTTTCACAAGCACACTATGTCTCAGAAATGAGCATTTGGAGAGAAGTTCGTTCATCTAGCACGTAGTGATCTGGTTGCATGTGAATCTTTTACTATGGTTTCTCAGTCTGTTTCCTAGTGCCGGTTTCATGTTCCTGCAGTTTTCACTGTAAAACCGAGTTGGAGATAGTACCTTATATATACATGGAATTTAGTTGGCAACTAAAAATTAACTTTGTGTTCCCAAAAATCTAGGTGAGGGACAGCTTTATCTAACATATTATGTCTCAGGACTGAGCATTTGGAGAGAAGTTCGTTCATCTAGAACATAGTGAACGGATGCAGGGGAAACTTTTATTCCGGTTACTCAGTCTGTTTCCTAGTGCCGGTTTGAATTTCCTGCAGTTTTCACTGTAAAACAGATTTGGAGCTAGTACCTCCCCATATATAGGGTTTGAGTTTAGTTTGCAACTGAAAAGATACATTGTGTTCCCAAAAAGATAGGTGAAGAACAGCTTACATATACACTTATATCTCTGAAATAAGCATGTAGAGAGACGTTCTTTCATCTAGCACAAAGGGAACAGTTTGGAGTAGAAAATTTTTTTCTGGTTTTTCAGTCTGTTTCGTAGTGCCGGTTTAAAATTCCTGCAGTTTTTGGTGTAAAATTGATTTGGAGCTGGTACTTCCCCATATATAAGGATGGAGTGTACTTTGCATCTGAAATGAAACTATTTGTGCCCAACAAGCTAGGTGAAGTACGGCTTTCACACACACTTAACTCTCAGAACTGAGCTAGTGGAGACACTTTCGTTCATCTATCAGAAAAGAACAGGTTGCAGGGATACTATTATCCTGGATTCTCAGTCTGTTTCCTAGTGCCGGTTTGAAGTTCCTTCATTTTACCTTGTAAAACCTAGTTGGAGCTAGTACCTACCCATATATATGCATGGAATGTACTTTGAAACTGAATGAAACTTTGTGTTCATAACTAGATATATGAAGGACGGCATTCACAAACACTTATCTCTCAGAAGGGAGCATATGGAGAGAAGTTCGTTCATCTAGCACAAACGGAACGGATTTCGGGGAAACTTTTAGTCTGGTTTCTCAGTCTGTTTCTTAGGTCCGTTTTGAAGTTCCTGCAGTTTACACTATAAAACCTAGTTGGAGCTAGTACCTACCCATATATATGCATGGAGTGTAGTTTGCAACTGAATCAAACTTTGTGTTCATAACAAGATATATGAAGGACGGCATTCACACACACTTATCTCTCAGAACTGAGCATGTAGTGAGATGCTAGTTCATGTAGCACGTAGTGAACGGGTTGCAGGTGAATCTTTTACTATGGTTTCTCAGTCTGTTTCCTAGTGCCAGTTTCATGTTCCTGCAGTTTTCACAGTAAAACAGAGTTGGAGCTTTTACCTACACATATATATATAGATGGAGTTTAGTTTGCAACTGAATAGAAACTTTCTTTTCCTACAAGCTTGGTGAAGTTAGGCTTTCGCACACACTTATCTCTCAGAACTGAGCATGTGGACAGACGTTCGTTCATCTAGCACAAAGGGAAAGGCTTGCAGGTGAAACTATTACTCTGGTTTCTCAGTCCGTTTCTTACTGCCGCTTTGAATTTCCTGCAGTTTTCACTGTAAAACCGAGTTGGATATTATAACTTATATGTAGATGGAGTTTAGTTGGCAACTAAAATTACCTATGTGTTCCCAACAATCTAGGTGAGGGACAGCTTATCTAACACATTATGTCTCAGAACTGAGCATTTGGAGAGAAGTTTGTTCATCTAGAACATAGTGAACGGATGCAGGAGAAACTTTTATTCAGTTTACTCAGTCTGTTTCCTAGTGCCGGTTTCAAGTTCCTGCATTTTTCACTGTAAAACCAAGTTGGAGCTAGTACCTCATAATATATATGAATTGAGTGTAGTTTGCAACTGAATAGAAGCTTTGTGTTACCTACAAGCTTGGTGAAGGAAGGCTTTCACACACAATTATCTCTCAGGCCTGAGCATTTGGGGAGACGTTCGTTCAACTAACAAAAAGGTAGCGGGATGCAGGAGCAAGTTTAAGTGTGTTTTCTCAGTCTGTTTCTTAGTGCCGGTTTGAATTTCCTGCAGTTTTCACTGTAAAACAGATTTGGAGCTAGTACCTCCCCATATATAGGGTTTGAGTTTAGTTTGCAACTGAAAAGATACATTGTGTTCCCAAAAAGATAGGTGAAGAACGGCTTACATACACACTTATATCTCTGAAATGAGCATGTAGAGAGACGTTCTTTCATCTAGCACAAAGGGAACAGTTTGGAGGAGAAAATTTTTGTCTTGTTTTTCAGTCTGTTTCGTAGTGACGGTTTGAAATTCCTGCATTTTTCGGTGTAAAATTGATTTGGAGCTAGTACCTCACCATATATATGGATGGAGTGTAGTTTGCATCTGAAAAGAAATTTTGTGTTCCCAACAATCTAGGTGAAGTACGGCTTTCACAAGCACACTATCTCTCAGAACTGAGCAATTGGAGAGAAGTTCGTTCATCTAGCACGTAGTGAACGGGTTGCAGGTGAATCTTTTACTATGGTTTCTCAGTCTGTTTCCTAGTGCCAGTTTCATGTTCCTGCAGTTTTCACTGTAAAACAGAGTTGGAGCATGTACCTACACATATATATATAGATGGAGTTTAGTTTGCAACTGAATAGAAACTTTCTGTTCCCTACAAGCTTGGTGAAGTTAGGCTTTCGCACACACTTATCTCTCAGGACTGAGCATGTGGACAGACGTTCGTTCATCTAGTACAAAGGGAAAGGCTTGCAGGTGAAACTATTACTCTGGTTTCTCAGTCCGTTTCTTACTGCCGCTTTGAATTTCCTGCAGTTTTCACTGTAAAACCGAGTTGGACATAGTACCTTATATATAGATGGAGTTTAGTTGGCAACTAAAAATTACCTTTGTGTTCCCAACAATCTAGGTGAGGGACAGCTTTAACTAACACATTATGTCTCAGAACTGAGCATTTGGAGAGAAGTTTGTTCATCTAGAACATAGTGAACGGATGCAGGAGAAACTTTTATTCTGGTTACTCAGTCTGTTTCCTAGTGCCGGTTTCAAGTTCCTGCAATTTTTACTGTAAAACCAAGTTGGAGCTAGTACCTCCCCATATATAGTGTTAGAGTTTAGTTTGCAACTGAAAAGATACAGTGTGTTCCCAAAAAGATAGGTGAAGTACGGCTTACATACACACTTATATCTCTGAAATGAGCATGTAGAGAGACGTTCGTTCATCTAGCACAAAGGGAACAGTTTGGAGGAGAAAATTTTTGTCTGGTTTTTCAGTCTGTTTCGTAGTGCCGGTTTGAAATTCCTGCAGTTTTCACTGTAAAACCGAGTTGGAGATAGTACCTTATTTATAGATGGGGTTTAGTTTGCAACTAAAAATTAACTTTGAGTTCCCAACAATCTAGGTGAGGGACAGCTTTAACTAACAAATTATCTCTGAGAACTGAGCATTTGGAGAGAAGTTCGTTCATCTAGAACATAGTGAACAGATGCAGAAGAAACTTTTACTCTGGTTACTAAGTATGTTTCCTAGTGCTGGTTTCTTGTTCCTGCAGTTTTCAGGGTAAAACCGAGTTGGAGTTAGTACCACACCATCTATAAAAATGAAGTGTATTTTGCAACTGAATAGAAACATTGTGTTCCCTACAAACTTGGTTAAGTTAGGCTTTCACACACACTAATCTCTCAGAAATGAGCATGCGGAGAGACGTTCGTTATTCTAGCACAAATGGAAAGGGTTGCATGTGAAACTTTTACTCTGGTTTCTCAGTCCGTTTCCTAGTGCCGCTTTGAATTTCCTGCAGTTTTCACTGTAAAACCGAGTTGGAAATACTACCTTATATATAGATGGAGTTTAGGTGGCAACTAAAAATTAACTTTGTGTTCCCAGAAATCTAGGTGAGGGACAGCTTTAACTAACAAATTATGTCTCTGATTTGAGCATTTGGAGAGAAGTTCGTTCATCTAGAACAAAGTGAACGGATGCAGGGGAAACTTTTATTCCGGTTACTCAGTCTGTTTCCTAGTGCCGGTTTGAATTTCCTGCAGTTTTCACTGTAAAACAGATTTGGAGCTAGTACCTCCCCATATATAGGGTTTGAGTTTAGTTTGCAACTGAAAAGATACATTGTGTTCCCAAAAAGATAGGTGAAGAACAGCTTACATATACACTTATATCTCTGAAATAAGCATGTAGAGAGACGTTCTTTCATCTAGCACAAAGGGAACAGTTTGGAGTAGAAAATTTTTTTCTGGTTTTTCAGTCTGTTTCGTAGTGCCGGTTTAAAATTCCTGCAGTTTTTGTTGTAAAATTGATTTGGAGCTGGTACTTCCCCATATATAAGGATGGAGTGTAGTTTGCATCTGAAATGAAACTATTTGTGCCCAACAAGCTAGGTGAAGTACGGCTTTCACACACACTTAACTCTCAGAACTGAGCTAGTGGAGACACTTTCGTTCATCTATCAGAAAAGAACGGGTTGCAGGGATACTATTATTCTGGATTCTCAGTCTGTTTCCTAGTGCTGGTTTGAAGTTCCTTCATTTTACATTGTAAAACCTAGTTGGAGCTAGTACCTACTCATATATATGCATGGAATGTACTTTGAAACTGAATGAAACTTTGTGTTCATAACAAGATATATGAAGGACGGCATTCACACACACTTATCTCTCAGAAGGGAGCATATGGAGAGACGTTCGTTCATCTCGCACAACGGGAACGGATTGAAGAAGAAACTTTTAGCCTGGTTTCTCAGTCTGTTTCATAGTGCCGGTTTGAAGTTCCTGTAGTGTTCACTGTAAAACCGAGATGGAGCTAGTACCTCCCCATATATATGGATGGATTTAAGTTTGCAACTGAAAAGAAAATTTTTGTTCCAAACAATCTATGTGAAGAACGGCTTTCACAAGCACACTATGTCTCAGAAATGAGCATTTGGAGAGAAGTTCGTTCATCTAGCACGTAGTGATCTGGTTGCATGTGAATCTTTTACTATGGTTTCTCAGTCTGTTTCCTAGTGCCGGTTTCATGTTCCTGCAGTTTTCACTGTAAAACCGAGTTGGAGATAGTACCTTATATATACATGGAATTTAGTTGGCAACTAAAAATTAACTTTGTGTTCCCAAAAATCTAGGTGAGTGACAGCTTTATCTAACACATTATGTCTCAGGACTGAGCATTTGGAGAGAAGTTCGTTCATCTAGAACATAGTGAACGGATGCAGGGGAAACTTTTATTCAGGTTACTCAGTCTGTTTCCTAGTGCCGGTTTGAATTTCCTGCAGTTTTCACTGTAAAACAGATTTGGAGCTAGTACCTCCCCATATATAGGGTTTGAGTTTAGTTTGCAACTGAAAAGATACATTGTGTTCCCAAAAAGATAGGTGAAGAACAGCTTACATATACACTTATATCTCTGAAATAAGCATGTAGAGAGACGTTCTTTCATCTAGCACAAAGGGAACAGTTTGGAGTAGAAAATTTTTTTCTGGTTTTTCAGTCTGTTTCGTAGTGCCGGTTTAAAATTCCTGCAGTTTTTGGTGTAAAATTGATTTGGAGCTGGTACTTCCCCATATATAAGGATGGAGTGTACTTTGCATCTGAAATGAAACTATTTGTGCCCAACAAGCTAGGTGAAGTACGGCTTTCACACACACTTAACTCTCAGAACTGAGCTAGTGGAGACACTTTCGTTCATCTATCAGAAAAGAACAGGTTGCAGGGATACTATTATCCTGGATTCTCAGTCTGTTTCCTAGTGCCGGTTTGAAGTTCCTTCATTTTACCTTGTAAAACCTAGTTGGAGCTAGTACCTACCCATATATATGCATGGAATGTACTTTGAAACTGAATGAAACTTTGTGTTCATAGCTAGATATATGAAGGACGGCATTCACAAACACTTATCTCTCAGAAGGGAGCATGTGGAGAGACGTTCGTTCATCTAGCACAAACGGAACGGATTTCGGGGAAACTTTTAGTCTGGTTTCTCAGTCTGTTTCTTAGGTCCGGTTTGAAGTTCCTGCAGTTTACACTATAAAACCTAGTTGGAGCTAGTACCTACCCATATATATGCATGGAGTGTAGTTTGCAACTGAATCAAACTTTATTTTCATAACAAGATATATGAAGGACGGCATTCACACACACTTATCTCTCAGAACTGAGCATGTAGTGAGATGCTAGTTCGTCTAGCACGTAGTGAACGGGTTGCAGGTGAATCTTTTACTATGGTTTCTCAGTCTGTTTCCTAGTGCCAGTTTCATGTTCCTGCAGTGTTCACTGTAAAACAGAGTTGGAGCGTTTACCTACCCATATATATATAGATGGAGTTTAGTTTGCAACTGAATAGAAACTATCTGTTCCCTACAAGCTTGGTGAAGTTAGGCTTTCGCACACAATTATCTCTCAGAACTGAGCATGTGGACAGACGTTCGTTCATCTAGCACAAAGGGAAAAGGTTGCAGGTGAAATTATTACTCTGGTTTCTCAGTCCATTTCTTACTGCCGCTTTGAATTTCCTGAAGTTTTCACTGTAAAACCGAGTTGGACATAGTACCTTATATATAGATGGAGTTTAGTTGGCATCTAAAAATTACCTTTGTGTTCCCAACAATCTAGGTGAGGGACAGCTTTAACTAACACATTATGTCTCAGAACTGAGCATTTGGAGAGAAGTTTGTTCATCTAGAACATAGTGAACGGATGCAGGAGAAACTTTTATTCTGGTTACTCAGTCTGTTTCCTAGTGCCGGTTTCAAGTTCCTGCAATTTTCACTGTAAAACCAAGTTGGAGCTAGTACCTCCCCATATATATGAATTGAGTTTAGTTTGCAACTGAATAGAAGCTTTGTGTTACCTTAAAGCTTGGTGAAGTAAGGCTTTCACACACACTTATCTCTCAGGCCTGAGCATTTGGGGAGACGTTCGTTCAACTAACAAAAAGGAGCGGGATGCAGGAGCAAGTTTAAGTGTGTTTTCTCAGTCTGTTTCTTAGTGCCGGTTTGAATTTCCTGCAGTTTTCACTGTAAAACAGATTTGGAGCTATTACCTCCCCATATATAGGGTTTGAGTTTAGTTTGCAACTGAAAAGATACATTGTGTTCCCAAAAAGATAGGTGAAGAACGGCTTACATACACACTTATATCTCTGAAATGAGCATGTAGAGAGACGTTGTTTCATCTAGCAGAAAGGGAACAGTTTGTAGGGGAAAATTTTTGTCTGGTTTTTCAGTCTGTTTCGTAGTGCCGGTTTGAAATTTCTGCATTTTTCGGTGTAAAATTGATTTGAAGCTGGTACCTCACCATATATATGGATGGAGTGTAGTTTGCATCTGAAAATAAACTATTTGTGCCCAACAAGCTAGGTGAAGTACGGCTTTCACACACACTTACCCCTCAGAACTGAGCTATTGGAGAGACTTTCGTTCATCTTGCTCAAAAGGAAAGGGATACAGGTGAAACTTTTTGTCTGGATTCTCAGTCTGTTTCCTAGTGCCATTTTCTAGTTCCTGCAATTTTCACTGTAAAACCGAGTTGGAGCTTGTACTAACCGTATATATATGGATGGATTGTAGTTTGCAACAGAAAAGAAACTTTGTGTTCCCAAGAAGCTAGGTGAAGGACAGCTTTCATACACACTTATCTCTCAGAAAAGAGCATGTGGAGAGACGTTCGTTCATCTAGCACAAAGGGAACGGGTTGCAGGGAAAATTTTAGTCTGGATTCCAGTCTGTTTCCTAGTGCTGGTTTGAAGTTCCTGCAGTTTATATTGTAAATCTAGTTGGAGCTAGTACCTACCCATATATATGCATGGAGTCTAGTTTGCAACTGAATCAAACTTTGTGTTCATAACAAGATATATGAAGGACGGCTTTAACACACAATTAACTCTCAGATCTGAGCATGTGCTGAGACGTTCGTTCATCTAGCACAAAGGGAACGGGTTGCAGGAGAAACTTTTAGTCTGGTTTCTCAGTCTGTTTTCTAGTGCCGCTTTGAATTTACTGCAGTTTTCACTGTAATTCCAAGTTGGATATAGTACCTTATTTATAGATGGGGTTTAGTTTGCAACTAAAATTAACTTTGAGTTCCCAACAATCTAGGTGAGGGACAGCTTTAACAAACAAATTATCTCTCAGAACTGAGCATTTGGAGAGAATTTCGTTCATCTAGGACATAGTGAACGGATGCAGAAGAAACTTTTACTCTGGTTACTAAGGATGTTTCCTAGTGCCGTTTTCAAGTTCCTGCAGTTTTCATTGTAAAACCGAGTTGGAGTTAGTACCACCCCATTTATAAGGATGGAGTGTAGTTTGCAACTGAATAGAAACTTTGTGTTACCTACAAGATTGGTGAAGGAAGGCTTTCTCAAACACTTATCTCTCAGGCTTTAGCATGTGTAGAGACGTTCGTTCATCTAGCCAAAAGGGAATGGGTTGCAGGAGAAACTTTAAGTGTGTTTTCTCAGTCTGTTTCTTAGTGCCGGTTTGAATTTCCTGCAGTTTTCACTGTAAAATAGATTTGGAGCTAGTACGTCCCCATATATATGGATTGAATTTAGCTTGCAACTGAAAATATACATTGTGTTCCCAAAAAGCTGGGTGAAATACGGCTTACATTCACACTTATATCTCTGAAATGAGCATGTAGAGAGACGTTCTTTCATCTAGCACAAAGGGAACACTTTGGAGGAGAAAATTTTTGTCTGGTTTTTCAGTCTGTTTCGTAGTGCCGGTTTGAAATTCCTGCATTTTTCGGTGTAAAATGATTTGAAGTTGGTACCTCACCATATATATGGATGGAGTGTAGTTTGCATCTGAAAATAAACTATTTGTGCCCAACAAGCTAGGTGAAGTACGACTTTCACACACACTTAACTCTCAGAACTGAGCTAGTGGAGAGACTTTCGTTCATCTAGCACAAAAGGAACGGGTTACAGGGAAACTTTTATTCTGGTATCTCAGTCTGTTTCCTAGTGCCGGTTTGAAGTTCCTTCATTTTACATTGTAAAACCTAGTTGGAGCTAGTACCTCCCATATATATGGATGGATTGTAGATAGCAACTGAAAAGACACTTTGTGTTCCCAACAACGTAGGTGAAGGACGGCTTTCACACACACTTACCCCTCAGAACTGAGCTATTGGAGAGACTTTCGTTCATCTTGCACAAAAGGAAAGGGATACAGGTGAAACTTTTTGTCTGGATTCTCAGTCTGTTTCCTAGTGCCGTTTTCTAGTTCCTGCAATTTTCACTGTAAAACCGAGTTGGAGCTTGTACTAACCATATATATATGGATGGATTGTAGTTTGCAACAGAAAAGAAACTTTGTGTTCCCAAGAAGCTAGGTGAAGGACAGCTTTCATACACACTTATCTCTCAGAAAATAGCATGTGGAGAGACGTTCGTTCATCTAGCACAAAGGGAACGGGTTGCAGGGAAACTTTTAGTCTGGATTCCATTCTGTTTCCTAGTGCTGGTTTGAAGTTCTTGCAGTTTATATTGTAAATCTAGTTGGAGCTAGTACCTACCCATATATATGCATGGAGTCTAGTTTGCAACTGAATCAAACTTTGTGTTCATAACAAGATATATGAAGGACGGCTTTAACACACACTTATCTCTCAGAACTGAGCATGTGGGCAGTCGTTCGTTCATCTAGCACAAAGGGAACGTGTTGCAGGAGAAACTTTTAGTCTGGTTTCTCAGTCAGTTTTCTAGTGCCGCTTTGAATTTCCTGCAGTTTTCACTGTAAAACCGAGTTGGAGACAGTACCTTATTTATAGATGGGGTTTAGTTTGCAACTAAAAATTAACTTTGAGTTCCCAACAATCTAGGTGAGGGACAGCTTTAACTAACAAATTATCTCTGCGAACTGAGCATTTGGAAAGAAGTTCGTTCATCTAGAACATAGTGAACAGATGCAGAAGAAACTTTTACTCTGGTTACTAAGTATGTTTCCTAGTGCCGGTTTCTTGTTCCTGCAATTTTCAGTGTAAAACCGAGTTGGAGTTAGTACCACACCATCTATAATAATGGAGTTTTTTTTGCAACTGAATACAAACTTTGTGTTCCCTAAAAGCTTGGTGAAGTTAGAATTTCACACACACTAATCTCTCAGAAATGAGCATGCGGAGAGACGTTCGTTATTCTAGCACAAATGGAAAGGGTTGCTTGTGAAACTTTAACTCTGGTTTCTCAGTCCGTTTCCTAGTGCCGCTTTGAATTTCCTGCAGTTTTCACTGTAAAACCGAGTCGGAAATACTACCTTATATATAGATGGAGTTTAGGTGGCAACTAAAAATTAACTTTGTGTTCCCAACAATCTAGGTGAGGGACAGCTTTAACTAACAAATTATGTCTCTGATTTGAGCATTTGGAGAGAAATTCGTTCATCTAGAACATAGTGAACGGATGCAGGGGAAACTTTTATTCCGGTTACTCAGTCTGTTTCCTAGTGCCGGTTTGAATTTCCTGCAGTTTTCACTGTAAAACAGATTTGGAGCTAGTACCTCCCCATATATAGGGTTTGAGTTTAGTTTGCAACTGAAAAGATACATTGTGTTCCCAAAAAGGTAGGTGAAGAACAGCTTACATATACAATTATCTCTCTGAAATGAGCATGTAGAGAGACGTTCTTTCATCTAGCACAAAGGGAACAGTTTGGAAGAGAAAATTTTTGTCTGGTTTTTCAGTCTGTTTCGTAGTGCCGGTTTAAAATTCCTGCAGTTTTTGGTGTAAAATTGATTTGGAGCTGGTACTTCCCCATATATAAGGATGGAGGGTAGTTTGCATCTGAAATGAAACTATTTGTGCCCAACAAGCTTTGTGAAGTACGGCTTTCACACACACTTAACTCTCGGAACTGAGCTAGTGGAGAAACTTTCGTTCATCTATCAGAAAAGAACGGGTTGCAGGGATACTATTATCCTGGATTCTCAGTCCGTTTCCTAGTGCCGGTTTGAAGTTCCTTCATTTTACCTTGTAAAACCTAGTTGGAGCTAGTACCTACCCATATATATGCATGGAATGTACTTTGAATCTGAATGAAACTTTGTGTTCATAACTAGATATATGATGGTCGGCAATCACAAACACTTATCTCTCAGAAGGGAGCATGTGGAGAGACGTTCGTTCATCTAGCACAAAAGGAACGGGTTTCAGGGAAACTTTTAGTCTGGTTTCTCAGTCAGTTTCTTAGGTCCGGTTTGAAGTTCCTGCAGTTTACACTATAAAACCTAGTTGGAGCTAGTACCTACCCATATATATGCATGGAGTGTAGTTTGCAACTGAATCAAACTTTATTTTCATAAGAAGATATATGAAGGACGGCATTCACACACACTTATCTCTCAGAACTGAGCATGTAGTGAGATGTTCGTTCATCTAGCACGTAGTGATCGGGTTGCAGGTGAAACTTTTACTATGGTTTCTCAGTCTGATTCATAGTGCCGGTTTGATGTTCCTGCAGTTTTCACTGTAAAACCGAGTTGGAGCTAGTAAATCCCCATATATATGGATGGATTGTAGTTTGCAACTGAAAAGAAACTTTGTGTTCCCAACAATCTAGGTGAAGTACGGCTTTCACAAGCACACTATCCCTCAGAACTGAGCATTTGGAGATATGTTCGTTCATCTAGCACGTAGTGAACGGGTTGCAGGTGAATCTTTTACTATGGTTTCTCAGTCTGTTTCCTAGTGCCAGTATCATTTTCCTGCAGTGTTCACTGTAAAACAGAGTTGGAGCTTGTACCTACACATATATATATAGATGGAGTTTTGTTTGCACCTGAATAGAAACATTCTGTTCCCTACAAGCTTGGTGAAGTTAGGCTTTCACACACACTTATCTCTCAGAACTGAGCATGTGGACAGAGGTTCGTTCATCTAGCACAAAGTGAAAGGGTTGCATGTGAAACTATTACTCTGGTTTCTCAGTCCGTTTCTTACTGCCGCTTTGAATTTCCTGCAGTTTTCACTGTAAAACCGAGTTGGACATTATACCTTATATATAGATGGAATTTAGTTGGCAACTAAAAATTACCTTTGTCTTCCCAACAATCTAGGTGAGGGACAGCTTTAACTAACACATTATGTCTCAGAACTGAGCATTTGGAGAGAAGTTTGTTCATCTAGAACATAGTGAACGGATGCAGGAGAAACTTTTATTCTGGTTACTCAGTCTGTTTCCTAGTGCCGGTTTCAAGTTCCTGCAATTTTCACTGTAAAATTAAGTTGGAGCTAGTACCTCCCCATATATATGAATTGAGTGTAGTTTGCAACTGAATAGAAGCTTTGTGTTACCTACAAGCTTGGTGAAGGAAGGCTTTCACACACACTTATCTCTCAGGCCTGAGCATTTGGGGAGACGTTCGTTCACCTAACAAAAAGTGAGCGAGATGCAGGAGCAAGTTTAAGTGTGTTTTCTCAGTCTGTTTCTTAGTGCCGGTTTGAATTTCCTGCAGTTTTCACTGTAAAACAGATTTGGAGCTATTACCTCCCCATATATAGGGTTTGAGTTTAGTTTGCAACTGAAAAGATACTTTGTGTTCCCAAAAAGATAGGTGAAGAACGGCTTACATACACACTTATGTCTCTGAAATGAGCATTTAGAGAGACGTTCTTTCATCTAGCACAAAGGGAACAGTTTGGAGGAGAAAATTTTTGTCTGGTTTTTCAGTCTGTTTCGTAGTGCCGGTTTGAAATTCCTGCATTTTTCAGTGTAAAATTGATTTGAAGCTGGTACCTCACCATATATATGGATGGAGTGTAGTTTGCATCTGAAAATAAAGTATTTGTGCCCAACAAGCTAGGTGAAGTACGGCTTTCACACACACTTATCTCTCTGAACTGAGCTAGTGGAGAGACTTTCTTTCATCTAGCGCAAAAGGAACGGGTTACAGGGAAACTTTTATTCTGGATTATCAGTCTGTTTCCTAGTGCCGGTTTGAAGTTCCTTCATTTTACATTGTAAAACCTAGTTGGAGCTAGTACCTCCCATATATATGGATGGATTGTAGATTGCAACTGAAAAGACACTTTGCGTTCCCAACAACGTAGGTGAATGACGGTTTCACACACACTTACCCCTCAGAACTGAGCTATTGGAGAGACTTTCGTTCATCTTGCACAAAAGGAAAGGGATACAGGTGAAACTTTTTGTCTGGATTCTCAGTCTGTTTCCTAGTGCCATTTTCTAGTTCCTGCAATTTTCACTGTAAAACCGAGTTGGAGCTTGTACTAACCGTATATATATGGATGGATTGTAGTTTGCAACAGAAAAGAAACTTTGTGTTCCCAAGAAGCTAGGTGAAGGACAGCTTTCATACACACTTATCTCTCAGAAAAGAGCATGTGGAGAGACGTTCGTTCATCTAGCACAAAGGGAACGGTTTGCAGGGAAACTTTTAGTCTGGATTCCAGTCTGTTTCCTAGTGCTGGTTTGAAGTTCCTGCAGTTTATACTGTAAATCTAGTTGGAGCTATTACGTACCCATATATATGCATGGAGTCTAGTTTGCAACTGAATCAAACTTTGTGTTCATAACAAGATATATGAAGGACGGCTTTAACACACAATTAACTCTCAGAACTGAGCATGTGGTGAGACGTTCGTTCATCTAGCACAAAGGGAACGGGTTGCAGGAGAAACTTTTAGTCTGGTTTCTCAGTCTGTTTTCTAGTGCCGCTTTGAATTTCCTGCAGTTTTCACTGTAATTCCAAGTTGGAGATAGTACCTTATTTATAGATGGGGTTTAGTTTGCAACTAAAAATTAACTTTGAGTTCCCAACAATCTAGGTGAGGGACAGGTTTAACAAACAAATTATCTCTCAGAACTGAGCATTTGGAGAGAATTTCGTTCATCTAGAACATAGTGAACGGATGCAGAAGAAACTTTTACTCTGGTTATTAAGTATGTTTCCTAGTGCCGGTTTCTTGTTCCTGCAGTTTTCAGTGTAAAACCGAGTTGGAGTTAGTACCAACCCATCTATAAGGATGGAGTATAGTTTGCAACTGAATAGAAACTTTGTGTTACCTACAAGATTGGTGAAGGAAGGCTTTCTCAAACACTTATCTCTCAGGCTTTAGCATGTGTAGAGACGTTCGTTCATCTAGCCAAAAGGGAATGGGTTGCAGGAGAAACTTTAAGTGTGTTTTCTCAGTCTGTTTCTTAGTGCCGGTTTGAAGTTCCTGCAGTTTTCACTGTAAAACTTAGTTAGAGCTAGTACGTCCCCATATATATGGATTGAGTTTAGGTTGCAACTGAAAAGATACATTGTGTTCCCAAAAAGCTGTGTGAAGAACGGCTTATATACACACTTATATCTTTGAAATGAGCATGTGGAGAGACGTTCGTTCATATAGCACAAAGGGAAGTGTTTTATGGAGAAAATTTTAGTCTGGTTTTTCAGTCTGTTTCTTAGTGCCGGTTTGAAGTTCCTGCAGTTATCTGTGTAAAATCGATTTGGAGCTAGTACCTATGCATATATATGCATTGAGTGTAGTTTGCAACTGAATCAAACTTTGTGTTCATAACAAGATATATGAAGGTCGGCATTCACACACACACATCTCTCAGAACTGATCATGTAGTGAGACTTTCGTTCATCTAGCACAACGGGAACGGGTTGAAGGGGAAACATTTATTCTGTTTTCTCAGTCTGTTTCATAGTGCCGGTTTGAATTTCCTGCAGTTTTCACTGTAAAACAGATTTGGAGCTAGTACCTCCCCATATATAGGGTTTGAGTTTAGTTTGCAACTGAAAAGATACATTGTGTTCCCAAAAAGATAGGTGAAGAACAGCTTACATATACACTTATATCTCTGAAATAAGCATGTAGAGAGACGTTCTTTCATCTAGCACAAAGGGAACAGTTTGGAGTAGAAAATTTTTTTCTGGTTTTTCAGTCTGTTTCGTAGTGCCGGTTTAAAATTCCTGCAGTTTTTGGTGTAAAATTGATTTGGAGCTGGTACTTCCCCATATATAAAGATGGAGTGTATTTTGCATCTGAAATGAAACTATTTGTGCCCAACAAGCTAGGTGAAGGACGGCTTTCACACACACTTACCTCTCAGATTTGAGCTAATTGAGAGAATATCTTTCATCTTGCACAAAAGGAAAGGGATGCTGGAGAAACATTTAGTCTGGTTTCTCAGTCTGTGTTTTCTAGTGCCGTTTTGTAGTTCCAGCAATTTTCAGTGTAAAACCGAGTTGGAGCTTGTACTTCCCCTATATATATGGATGTAGTGTAGTTTGCAACTGAAAAGAAAGTTTGTGTTCCCAAGAAGCTAGGTGAAGGACGGCTTTCATACACACTTATCTCTCAGAAAAGAGCATGTGGAAAGACGTTCGTTCATCTAGCACAAACGGAACGGTTTTCAGGGAAACTTTTATTCTGGTTTCTCAGTCTGTTTCATAGTGCCGGTTTGAAGTTCCTTCAGTTTACATTGTAAAACCTAGTTGGAGCTGGAACCTACCCATATATATGCATGGAATGTACTTTGCAACTGAATGAAACTTTGTGTTCATAACAAGATATATGAAGGACGGCATTCACACACACTTATCTCTCAGAACATAGCATGTGGAGAAACGTTCGTTCATCTAGCACAAAGGGAACGGGTTGCAGGAGAAACTTTTATTCTGGTTTCTCAGTCTGTTTCCTAGTTCTGGTTTGAAGTTCCTGCAGTTTTCACTGTAAAACCGAGTTGGAGCTAGTACCTCCCCATATATATGGATGGAATCTAGTTTGAAACCGAAAGAAACTTTGTGTTCATAACATGCTATATGGAGGACGGCTTTCAAACACAATTATCTCTCAGATCTGAGTGTTTGGTGAGACGTTCGTTCATCTAGCACATATGGAACGGGTTGCAGGAGAAAGTTTTAGTCTGGTTTCTCAGTCTGTTTCCTAGTGCCGGTTTGAAGTTCCTTCAGTTTACTTTATGAAACCTAGTGGGAGCTCGTACCTACCCATATATATGAATGGAGTGTAGTTTTCAACTGAATAAAACTTTGTGTTCATAACAAGATATATGAAGGCGGCATTCACACACACTTATCTCTCAGAACTGAGCATGTGGTGAGACGTTCGTTCATCTAGCACAACGGGAACGGGTTGCAGGAGAAACTTTTTGTCTGGTTTCTCAGTCTGTTTCATAGTGCCGGTTTGAATTTCCTGCAGTTTTCACTGTAAAACCGAGTTGGAGCTAGTACCTACACTGATATATATATGGATGGAGTGTTGTTTGCAACTGAAAAGACACTTTGTGTTCCCAACAAGGTAGGAGAATGACGGCTTTCACACACACTTACCTCTCAGAACTGAGCTATAGGAGAGACATTCGTTCATCTTGCACAAAAAGAACGGGATGCAGGTGAAACATTTAGTCTGGTTTCTCAGTCTGTTTCCTAGTTCCGGTTAGGTTTTCCTGCAATTTTCACTGTAAAAGAGATTTGGAGATAGTACCTCCCCATATATATGGATGGAGTGTAGTTTGCAACTGAAGAGACAATTTGTTTTCCCAACTATATATTTGAAGAACGGCTTTCACACACAGTTATCTCTCAGAAATGAGCATGTGGAGATACGTTCGTTCAACTAGCACAAAGGGAACGGGTTGCAGGTGAAACTTTTACTCTGGATTCACAGTCCGTTTCCTAGTGCCGCTTTGAATTTCCTGCAGTTTTCACTGTAAAACCGAGTTGGAGATAGTACCTTATATATAGATGGTTTTTAGTTTGCAACTAAAAATTAACTTTGTGTTCCCAACAATCTAGGTGAGGGACAGCTTTAACTAACACATTATGTCTCAGAACTGAGCATTTGGAGAGAAGTTCGTTCATCTAGAACATAGTGAACGGATGCAGGAGAAAATTTTACTCTGGTTACTCAGTCTGTTTCGTAGTGCCGGTTTCAATTTCCTGCAGTTTTCACTGTAAAACCGAGTTGGAGTTAGAACTACCCCATCTATAAGGATGGAGTGTAGTTTGCAATTGAATAGAAACTTTGTGTTACCTACAAGATTGGTGAAGGAAGGCTTTCACACAAACTTATCTCTCAGGCCTGAGCATGTGTAGAGACGTTCGTTCATCTAGCGAAAAGGGAACGGGTTGCAGGAGAAAGTTTAAGTGTTTTTTCTCAGTCTGTTTCTTAGTGCCGGTTTGTAGTTCCTGCAGTTTTCACTGTAAAACGGAGTTGGAGCTAGTACTTCCCCATATATATGGATTGACTTTAGTTTGCAACTGAAAAGATACATTGTGTTCCCAAAATCTAGGTGAAGAAAGGCTTACATACACACTTATATCTTTGAAATGAGCATGTGGAGAGACTTTCGTTCATATAGCACAAAGGGAACGGTTTGGAGGAGAAAATTTTAGTCTGGTTTTTCAGTCTGTTTCTTAATGCCGGTTTGAAGTTCCTGCATTTTTCAGTGTAAAATCGATTTGGAGCTAGTACCTCCCCATATATAAGGATGGAGTGTAGTTTGCATCTGAAAATAATCTATTTGTGCCCAACAAGCTAGGTGAAGGACGGCTTTCACACACACTTACCTCTCAGATTTGAGCTAATTGAGAGAATATCATTCATCTTGCACAAAAGGAAAGGGATGCAGGAGAAACATTTAGTCTGGTTTCTCAGTCTGTGTTTTCTAGTGCCGTTTTGTAGTTCCAGCAATTTTCACTGTAAAACCGAGTTGGAGCTTGTACTTCCCCTATATATATGGATGTAGTGTAGTTTGCAACTGAAAAGAAAGTTTGTGTTCCCAAGAAGCTAGGTGAAGGACGGCTTTCATACACACTTATCTCTCAGAAAAGAGCATGTGGAAAGACGTTCGTTCATCTAGCACAAACGGAACGGTTTTCAGGGAAACTTTTATTCTGGTTTCTCAGTCTGTTTCATAGTGCCGGTTTGAAGTTCCTTCAGTTTACATTGTAAAACCTAGTTGGAGCTAGTACCTACCCATATATATGCATGGAATGTACTTTGCAACTGAATGAAACTTTGTGTTCATAACAAGATATATGAAGGACGGCATTCACACACACTTATCTCTCAGAACATAGCATGTGGAGAAACGTTCGTTCATCTAGCACAAAGGGAACGGGTTGCAGGAGAAACTTTTATTCTGGTTTCTCAGTCTGTTTCCTAGTTCTGGTTTGAAGTTCCTGCAGTTTTCACTGTAAAACCGAGTTGGAGCTAGTACCTCCCCTTATATAAGTATGGAGTGTAGTTTGCAACTGAAAAGAAAATTTGTGTTCCCAACAATCTAGGTGAAGGACGGCTTTCACAAGCACATTATCTCTCAGAACTGAGCATTGGGAGAGAAGTACGTTCACCTAGCACGTAGTGAACGGGTTGCAGGAGAATCTTTTACTATGGTTTCTCAGTCTGTTTCCTAGTGCCGGTTTCATGTTCCTGCATTTTTCACTGTAAAACAGATTTGGAGCTACTACCTACCCATATATATATAGATGGAGTTTAGTTTGCAACTGAATAGCAACTTTGTGTTCCCTACAACCTTGCTGAAGTTAGGCTTTCACACACACTTATCTCTCAGTACTGAGCATGTGGAGAGATGTTCGTTCATCTAGCACAAATGGAAAGGGTTGCAGGTGAAACTTTTACTCTGGTTTCTCAGTCCGTTTCCTAGTGCCGCTTTGAATTTCCTGCAGTTTTCACTGTAAAACCGAGTTGGAGATTGTACCTTATATATAGATGGAGTTTTGTTTGCAACTACAAATTATCTTTGTGTTCCCAACAATCTAGGTGAGGGACAGCTTTAACTAACACATTATGTCTCAGAACTGAGCATTTGGAGAGAAGTTCTTTAATCTAGAACATATTGAATGGATGCAGGAGAAACTTTTACTCTTGTTAATCAGTCTGTTTCCTAGTGCCGGTGACAAGTTCCTGCAGTTTTCAATGAAAAACAGAGTTGGAGCTAGTACTTACCCATATATATGGATGGAGTGTAGTTTGCAACTAAATAGAAACTTTGTGTTACCTACAAGTTTGTTGAAGGAAGGCTTTCACACACACTTATCTCTGAGGCCTGAGCATTTGGAGAGATTTTCGTTCATCTAGCAAAAAGGGAACGGGTTGCAGTAGAAAGTTTAAGTGTGTTATCTCAGTCTGTTTCTTAGTGCCGGTTTGAAGTTCCTGCAGTTTTCATTGTAAAACAGAGTTGGAGCTACGACCTCCCCATATATAGGGTTTGAGTTTAGTTTGCAACTGAAAAGATACATTGTGTTCCCAAGAAGACAGGTGAAGAACGGCTTACATACACACATATATCTCTGAAATGAGCATGTAGACAGATGTTCGTTCATCTAGCACAAAGGGTACGGTTTGGAGGAAAAAAATTTTGTCTGGTTTTTCAGTCTGTTTCCTAGTGCCGGTTCGAAGTTCCTGCAGTTTTCAGTGTAAAATTGATTTGGAGCTCTTACCTCCCCATATATAAGGATGGAGTGTATTTTGCATCTGAAAAGAAACTATTTGTGCCCAACAAGCTAGGTGAAGGACGGCTTTCACTCACACTTAACTCTCAGAACTGAGCTAGTGGAGATACTTTCGTTCATCTAGCACAAAAGGAACGGGTGGCAGGAGAAACTTTTATTCTGGTTTCTCAGTCTGTTTCCTAGTGCCGGTTAGTAGTTCCTTCAATTTTCACTGTGAATGAGATTTGGAGATAGTACCTCCCCATATATATGGATGGAGTGTAGTTTGCAACTGAAGAGAAACTTTGTTTTCCCAACTATTTATTTGAAGAACGGCTTTCACACACAGTTATCTCTCAGAAATGAGCATGTGGAGATACGTTCATTCAACTAGCACAAAGGGAACAGGTAGCAGTAGAATATTTTAGTCTAGTTTCTCAGTCTGATTCCTAGTGCTGGTTTGAAGTTCCTGCATTTTTCACTGTAAAACCGAGGTGGAGCTAGAAACTCCCCATATATATGGATGGATTCTAGTTTGAAACAGAAAGAAACTTTGTGTTCATATCATGCTATATGGAAGACGGCATTCACACACACTTATCTCTCAGAACTGAGCAGGTGGTGAGACGTTCGTTCATCTAGCAAATATGGAACGGGTTGCAGGAGAATGTTTTACTCTGGTTTCTCAGTACGTTTCCTAGTGCCGCTTTGAATTTCCTGCAGTTTTCACTGTAAAACCGAGATAGTAACTTATATATATAGATGTTTTTTAGTTTGCAAATAAAAATTAACTTTGTGTTCCCAACAATCTAGGTGAGGGAAAGATTAACTAACACATTATTTCTCAGAACTGAGCATTTGGAGAGAAGTTCGTTATTCTAGAACATAGTGAACGGATGCAGGAGAAACTTTTACTCTTGTTAATCAGTCTGTTTCCTAGTGCCGGTTTCAAGTTCCTGCAGTTTTCAATGAAAAACCGAGTTGGAGCTAGTACCTCCCCATATATATGGATGGATACTAGTTTGAAACCGAAAGAAATTTTGTGTTCATAACATGCTATATGGAGGACGGCTTTCACACACACTTATCTCTCAGAACTGAGCATGTGGTGAGACGTTCGTTCATCTAGCACAAAGGGAACGGGTTGCAGGAGAAACTTTTAGTCTGGTTTCTCAGTCTGTTTTCTAGTGCCGCTTTGAATTTCCTGCAGTTTTCACTGTAATTCCAAGTTGGAGATAGTACCTTATTTATAGATGGGTTTTAGTTTGCAACTAAAAATTAACTTTGAGTTCCCAACAATCTAGGTGAGGGACAGCTTTAACAAACAAATTATCTCTCAGAACTGAGCATTTGGAGAGAATTTCGTTCATCTAGAACATAGTGAACGGATGCAGAAGAAACTTTTACTCTGGTTATTAAGTATGTTTCCTAGTGCCGGTTTCTTGTTCCTGCAGTTTTCAGTGTAAAACCGAGTTGGAGTTAGTACCAACCCATCTATAAGGATGGAGTATAGTTTGCAACTGAATAGAAACTTTGTGTTACCTACAAGATTGGTGAAGGAAGGCTTTCTCAAACACTTATCTCTCAGGCTTTAGCATGTGTAGAGACGTTCGTTCATCTAGCCAAAAGGGAATGGGTTGCAGGAGAAACTTTAAGTGTGTTTTCTCAGTCTGTTTCTTAGTGCCGGTTTGAAGTTCCTGCAGTTTTCACTGTAAAACTTAGTTAGAGCTAGTACGTCCCCATATATATGGATTGAGTTTAGTTTGCAACTGAAAAGATACATTGTGTTCCCAAAAAGCTGTGTGAAGAACGGCTTACATACACACTTATATCTTTGAAATGAGCATGTGGAGAGACGTTCGTTCATATAGCACAAAGGGAAGTGTTTTATGGAGAAAATTTTAGTCTGGTTTTTCAGTCTGTTTCTTAGTGCCGGTTTGAAGTTCCTGCAGTTATCTGTGTAAATTCGATTTGGATCTAGTACCTATGCATATATATGCATTGAGTGTAGTTTGCAACTGAATCAAACTTTGTGTTCATAACAAGATATATGAAGGTCGGCATTCACACACACACATCTCTCAGAACAGATCATGTAGTGAGACGTTCGTTCATCTAGCACAACTGGAACGGGTTGAAGGAGAAACATTTAGTCTGTTTTCTCAGTCTGTTTCATAGTGCCGGTTTGAATTTCCTGCAGTTTTCAGTGTAAAACAGATTTGGAGCTAGTACCTCCCCATATATAGGGTTTGAGTTTAGTTTGCAACTGAAAAGATACATTGTGTTCCCAAAAAGATAGGTGAAGAACAGCTTACATATACACTTATATCTCTGAAATAAGCATGTAGAGAGACGTTCTTTCATCTAGCACAAAGGGAACAGTTTGGAGTAGAAAATTTTTTTCTGGTTTTTCATTCTGTTTCGTAGTGCTGGTTTAAAATTCCTGCAGTTTTTGTTGTAAAATTGATTTGGAGCTGGTACTTCCCCATATATAAGGATGGAGTGTAGTTTGCATCTGAAATTAAACTATTTGTGCCCAACAAGCTAGGTGAAGTACGGCTTTCACACACACTTAACTCTCAGAACTGAGCTAGTGGGGACACTTTCGTTCATCTATCAGAAAAGAACGGGTTGCAGGGATAATATTATCCTGGATTCTCAGTCTGTTTCCTAGTGCCGGTTTGAAGTTCCTTCATTTTACCTTGTAAAACCTAGTTGGAGCTAGTACCTACCCATATATATGCATGGAATGTACTTTGAAACTGAATGAAACTTTGTGTTCATAACTAGATATATGAAGGACGGCATTCACAAACACTTATCTCTCAGAAGGGAGCATGTTGAGAGACGTTCGTTCATCTAGCACAAACGGAACGGATTTCAGGGAAACTTTTAGTCTTGTTTCTCAGTCTGTTTCTTAGGTCCGGTTTGAAGTTCCTGCAGTTTACACTATAAAACCTAGTTGGAGCTAGTACCTACCCATATATATGCATGGAGTGTAGTTTGCAACTGAATCAAACTTTATTTTCATAACAAGATATATGAAGGACGGCATTCACACACAGTTATCTCTCAGAACTGAGCATGTAGTGAGATGCTAGTTCGTCTAGCACGTAGTGAACGGGTTTCAGGTGAATCTTTTACTATGGTTTCTCAGTCTGTTTCCTAGTGCCAGTTTCATGTTCCTGCAGTTTTCACTGTAAAACAGAGTTGGAGCTTTTAACTACCCATATATATATAGATGGAGTTTAGTTTGCAACTGAATAGAAACTTTCTGTTCCCTACAAGCTTGGTGAAGTTAGGCTTTCGCACACACTTATCTCTCAGAACTGACCATGTGGACAGACGTTCGTTCATCTAGCACAAAGGGAACGGGTTGCAGGAGAAAGTTTAAGTGTTTTTTCTCAGTCTGTTTCTTAGTGCCGGTTTGTAGTTCCTGCAGTTTTCACTGTAAAACGGAGTTGGAGCTAGTACTTCCCCATATATATGGATTGACTTTAGTTTGCAACTGAAAAGATACATTGTGTTCCCAAAATCTAGGTGAAGAAAGGCTTACATACACACTTATATCTTTGAAATGAGCATGTGGAGAGACTTTCGTTCATATAGCACAAAGGGAACGGTTTGGAGGAGAAAATTTTAGTCTGGTTTTTCAGTCTGTTTCTTAATGCCGGTTTGAAGTTCCTGCATTTTTCAGTGTAAAATCGATTTGGAGCTAGTACCTCCCCATATATAAGGATGGAGTGTAGTTTGCATCTGAAAATAATCTATTTGTGCCCAACAAGCTAGGTGAAGGACGGCTTTCACACACACTTACCTCTCAGATTTGAGCTAATTGAGAGAATATCATTCATCTTGCACAAAAGGAAAGGGATGCAGGAGAAACATTTAGTCTGGTTTCTCAGTCTGTGTTTTCTAGTGCCGTTTTGTAGTTCCAGCAATTTTCACTGTAAAACCGAGTTGGAGCTTGTACTTCCCCTATATATATGGATGTAGTGTAGTTTGCAACTGAAAAGAAAGTTTGTGTTCCCAAGAAGCTAGGTGAAGGACGGCTTTCATACACACTTATCTCTCAGAAAAGAGCATGTGGAAAGACGTTCGTTCATCTAGCACAAACGGAACGGTTTTCAGGGAAACTTTTATTCTGGTTTCTCAGTCTGTTTCATAGTGCCGGTTTGAAGTTCCTTCAGTTTACATTGTAAAACCTAGTTGGAGCTAGTACCTACCCATATATATGCATGGAATGTACTTTGCAACTGAATGAAACTTTGTGTTCATAACAAGATATATGAAGGACGGCATTCACACACACTTATCTCTCAGAACATAGCATGTGGAGAAACGTTCGTTCATCTAGCACAAAGGGAACGGGTTGCAGGAGAAACTTTTATTCTGGTTTCTCAGTCTGTTTCATAGTGCCGGTTTGAAGTTCCTTCAGTTTACATTGTAAAACCTAGTTGGAGCTAGTACCTACCCATATATATGCATGGAATGTACTTTGCAACTGAATGAAACTTTGTGTTCATAACAAGATATATGAAGGATGGCATTCACACACACTTATCTCTCAGAACATAGCATGTGGAGAAACGTTCGTTCATCTAGCACAAAGGGAACGGGTTGCAGGAGAAACTTTTATTCTGGTTTCTCAGTCTGTTTCCTAGTTCTGGTTTGAAGTTCCTGCAGTTTTCACTGTAAAACCGAGTTGGAGCTAGTACCTCCCCTTATATAAGTTTGGAGTGTAGTTTGCAACTGAAAAGAAAATTTGTGTTCCCAACAATCTAAGTGAAGGACGGCTTTCACAAGCACATTATCTCTCAGAACTGAGCATTGGGAGAGAAGTACGTTCACCTAGCACGTAGTGAACGGGTTGCAGGAGAATCTTTTACTATGGTTTCTCAGTCTGTTTCCTAGTGCCGGTTTCATGTTCCTGCATTTTTCACTGTAAAACAGATTTGGAGCTACTACCTACCCATATATATATAGATGGAGTTTAGTTTGCAACTGAATAGCAACTTTGTGTTCCCTACAACCTTGCTGAAGTTAGGCTTTCACACACACTTATCTCTCAGTACTGAGCATGTGGAGAGATGTTCGTTCATCTAGCACAAATGGAAAGGGTTGCAGGTGAAACTTTTACTCTGGTTTCTCAGTCCGTTTCCTAGTGCCGCTTTGAATTTCCTGCAGTTTTCACTGTAAAACCGAGTTGGAGATTGTACCTTATATATAGATGGAGTTTTGTTTGCAACTACAAATTATCTTTGTGTTCCCAACAATCTAGGTGAGGGACAGCTTTAACTAACACATTATGTCTCAGAACTGAGCATTTGGAGAGAAGTTCTTTAATCTAGAACATATTGAATGGATGCAGGAGAAACTTTTACTCTTGTTAATCAGTCTGTTTCCTAGTGCCGGTGACAAGTTCCTGCAGTTTTCAATGAAAAACAGAGTTGGAGCTAGTACTTACCCATATATATGGATGGAGTGTAGTTTGCAACTAAATAGAAACTTTGTGTTACCTACAAGTTTGTTGAAGGAAGGCTTTCACACACACTTATCTCTGAGGCCTGAGCATTTGGAGAGATTTTCGTTCATCTAGCAAAAAGGGAACGGGTTGCAGTAGAAAGTTTAAGTGTGTTATCTCAGTCTGTTTCTTAGTGCCGGTTTGAAGTTCCTGCAGTTTTCATTGTAAAACAGAGTTGGAGCTACGACCTCCCCATATATAGGGTTTGAGTTTAGTTTGCAACTGAAAAGATACATTGTGTTCCCAAGAAGATAGGTGAAGAACGGCTTACATACACACATATATCTCTGAAATGAGCATGTAGACAGATGTTCGTTCATCTAGCACAAAGGGTACGGTTTGGAGGAAAAAAATTTTGTCTGGTTTTTCAGTCTGTTTCCTAGTGCCGGTTCGAAGTTCCTGCAGTTTTCAGTGTAAAATTGATTTGGAGCTCTTACCTCCCCATATATAAGGATGGAGTGTATTTTGCATCTGAAAAGAAACTATTTGTGCCCAACAAGCTAGGTGAAGGACGGCTTTCACTCACACTTAACTCTCAGAACTGAGCTAGTGGAGATACTTTCGTTCATCTAGCACAAAAGGAACGGGTGGCAGGAGAAACTTTTATTCTGGTTTCTCAGTCTGTTTCCTAGTGCCGGTTAGTAGTTCCTTCAATTTTCACTGTGAATGAGATTTGGAGATAGTACCTCCCCATATATATGAATGGAGTGTAGTTTGCAACTGAAGAGAAACTTTGTTTTCCCAACTATTTATTTGAAGAACGGCTTTCACACACAGTTATCTCTCAGAAATGAGCATGTGGAGATACGTTCATTCAACTAGCACAAAGGGAACAGGTAGCAGTAGAATATTTTAGTCTAGTTTCTCAGTCTGATTCCTAGTGCTGGTTTGAAGTTCCTGCATTTTTCACTGTAAAACCGAGGTGGAGCTAGAAACTCCCCATATATATGGATGGATTCTAGTTTGAAACAGAAAGAAACTTTGTGTTCATATCATGCTATATGGAAGACGGCATTCACACACACTTATCTCTCAGAACTGAGCAGGTGGTGAGACGTTCGTTCATCTAGCAAATATGGAACGGGTTGCAGGAGAATGTTTTACTCTGGTTTCTCAGTACGTTTCCTAGTGCCGCTTTGAATTTCCTGCAGTTTTCACTGTAAAACCGAGATAGTAACTTATATATATAGATGTTTTTTAGTTTGCAAATAAAAATTAACTTTGTGTTCCCAACAATCTAGGTGAGGGAAAGATTAACTAACACATTATTTCTCAGAACTGAGCATTTGGAGAGAAGTTCGTTATTCTAGAACATAGTGAACGGATGCAGGAGAAACTTTTACTCTTGTTAATCAGTCTGTTTCCTAGTGCCGGTTTCAAGTTCCTGCAGTTTTCAATGAAAAACCGAGTTGGAGCTAGTACCTCCCCATATATATGGATGGATACTAGTTTGAAACCGAAAGAAATTTTGTGTTCATAACATGCTATATGGAGGACGGCTTTCACACACACTTATCTCTCAGAACTGAGCATGTGGTGAGACGTTCGTTCATCTAGCACAAAGGGAACGGGTTGCAGGAGAAACTTTTAGTCTGGTTTCTCAGTCTGTTTTCTAGTGCCGCTTTGAATTTCCTGCAGTTTTCACTGTAATTCCAAGTTGGAGATAGTACCTTATTTATAGATGGGTTTTAGTTTGCAACTAAAAATTAACTTTGAGTTCCCAACAATCTAGGTGAGGGACAGCTTTAACAAACAAATTATCTCTCAGAACTGAGCATTTGGAGAGAATTTCGTTCATCTAGAACATAGTGAACGGATGCAGAAGAAACTTTTACTCTGGTTATTAAGTATGTTTCCTAGTGCCGGTTTCTTGTTCCTGCAGTTTTCAGTGTAAAACCGAGTTGGAGTTAGTACCAACCCATCTATAAGGATGGAGTATAGTTTGCAACTGAATAGAAACTTTGTGTTACCTACAAGATTGGTGAAGGAAGGCTTTCTCAAACACTTATCTCTCAGGCTTTAGCATGTGTAGAGACGTTCGTTCATCTAGCCAAAAGGGAATGGGTTGCAGGAGAAACTTTAAGTGTGTTTTCTCAGTCTGTTTCTTAGTGCCAGTTTCATGTTCCTGCAGTTTTCACTGTAAAACAGAGTTGGAGCTTTTAACTACCCATATATATATAGATGGAGTTTAGTTTGCAACTGAATAGAAACTTTCTGTTCCCTACAAGCTTGGTGAAGTTAGGCTTTCGCACACACTTATCTCTCAGAACTGACCATGTGGACAGACGTTCGTTCATCTAGCACAAAGGGAACGGGTTGCAGGAGAAAGTTTAAGTGTTTTTTCTCAGTCTGTTTCTTAGTGCCGGTTTGTAGTTCCTGCAGTTTTCACTGTAAAACGGAGTTGGAGCTAGTACTTCCCCATATATATGGATTGACTTTAGTTTGCAACTGAAAAGATACATTGTGTTCCCAAAATCTAGGTGAAGAAAGGCTTACATACACACTTATATCTTTGAAATGAGCATGTGGAGAGACTTTCGTTCATATAGCACAAAGGGAACGGTTTGGAGGAGAAAATTTTAGTCTGGTTTTTCAGTCTGTTTCTTAATGCCGGTTTGAAGTTCCTGCATTTTTCAGTGTAAAATCGATTTGGAGCTAGTACCTCCCCATATATAAGGATGGAGTGTAGTTTGCATCTGAAAATAATCTATTTGTGCCCAACAAGCTAGGTGAAGGACGGCTTTCACACACACTTACCTCTCAGATTTGAGCTAATTGAGAGAATATCATTCATCTTGCACAAAAGGAAAGGGATGCAGGAGAAACATTTAGTCTGGTTTCTCAGTCTGTGTTTTCTAGTGCCGTTTTGTAGTTCCAGCAATTTTCACTGTAAAACCGAGTTGGAGCTTGTACTTCCCCTATATATATGGATGTAGTGTAGTTTGCAACTGAAAAGAAAGTTTGTGTTCCCAAGAAGCTAGGTGAAGGACGGCTTTCATACACACTTATCTCTCAGAAAAGAGCATGTGGAAAGACGTTCGTTCATCTAGCACAAACGGAACGGTTTTCAGGGAAACTTTTATTCTGGTTTCTCAGTCTGTTTCATAGTGCCGGTTTGAAGTTCCTTCAGTTTACATTGTAAAACCTAGTTGGAGCTAGTACCTACCCATATATATGCATGGAATGTACTTTGCAACTGAATGAAACTTTGTGTTCATAACAAGATATATGAAGGACGGCATTCACACACACTTATCTCTCAGAACATAGCATGTGGAGAAACGTTCGTTCATCTAGCACAAAGGGAACGGGTTGCAGGAGAAACTTTTATTCTGGTTTCTCAGTCTGTTTCATAGTGCCGGTTTGAAGTTCCTTCAGTTTACATTGTAAAACCTAGTTGGAGCTAGTACCTACCCATATATATGCATGGAATGTACTTTGCAACTGAATGAAACTTTGTGTTCATAACAAGATATATGAAGGATGGCATTCACACACACTTATCTCTCAGAACATAGCATGTGGAGAAACGTTCGTTCATCTAGCACAAAGGGAACGGGTTGCAGGAGAAACTTTTATTCTGGTTTCTCAGTCTGTTTCCTAGTTCTGGTTTGAAGTTCCTGCAGTTTTCACTGTAAAACCGAGTTGGAGCTAGTACCTCCCCTTATATAAGTTTGGAGTGTAGTTTGCAACTGAAAAGAAAATTTGTGTTCCCAACAATCTAAGTGAAGGACGGCTTTCACAAGCACATTATCTCTCAGAACTGAGCATTGGGAGAGAAGTACGTTCACCTAGCACGTAGTGAACGGGTTGCAGGAGAATCTTTTACTATGGTTTCTCAGTCTGTTTCCTAGTGCCGGTTTCATGTTCCTGCATTTTTCACTGTAAAACAGATTTGGAGCTACTACCTACCCATATATATATAGATGGAGTTTAGTTTGCAACTGAATAGCAACTTTGTGTTCCCTACAACCTTGCTGAAGTTAGGCTTTCACACACACTTATCTCTCAGTACTGAGCATGTGGAGAGATGTTCGTTCATCTAGCACAAATGGAAAGGGTTGCAGGTGAAACTTTTACTCTGGTTTCTCAGTCCGTTTCCTAGTGCCGCTTTGAATTTCCTGCAGTTTTCACTGTAAAACCGAGTTGGAGATTGTACCTTATATATAGATGGAGTTTTGTTTGCAACTACAAATTATCTTTGTGTTCCCAACAATCTAGGTGAGGGACAGCTTTAACTAACACATTATGTCTCAGAACTGAGCATTTGGAGAGAAGTTCTTTAATCTAGAACATATTGAATGGATGCAGGAGAAACTTTTACTCTTGTTAATCAGTCTGTTTCCTAGTGCCGGTGACAAGTTCCTGCAGTTTTCAATGAAAAACAGAGTTGGAGCTAGTACTTACCCATATATATGGATGGAGTGTAGTTTGCAACTAAATAGAAACTTTGTGTTACCTACAAGTTTGTTGAAGGAAGGCTTTCACACACACTTATCTCTGAGGCCTGAGCATTTGGAGAGATTTTCGTTCATCTAGCAAAAAGGGAACGGGTTGCAGTAGAAAGTTTAAGTGTGTTATCTCAGTCTGTTTCTTAGTGCCGGTTTGAAGTTCCTGCAGTTTTCATTGTAAAACAGAGTTGGAGCTACGACCTCCCCATATATAGGGTTTGAGTTTAGTTTGCAACTGAAAAGATACATTGTGTTCCCAAGAAGATAGGTGAAGAACGGCTTACATACACACATATATCTCTGAAATGAGCATGTAGACAGATGTTCGTTCATCTAGCACAAAGGGTACGGTTTGGAGGAAAAAAATTTTGTCTGGTTTTTCAGTCTGTTTCCTAGTGCCGGTTCGAAGTTCCTGCAGTTTTCAGTGTAAAATTGATTTGGAGCTCTTACCTCCCCATATATAAGGATGGAGTGTATTTTGCATCTGAAAAGAAACTATTTGTGCCCAACAAGCTAGGTGAAGGACGGCTTTCACTCACACTTAACTCTCAGAACTGAGCTAGTGGAGATACTTTCGTTCATCTAGCACAAAAGGAACGGGTGGCAGGAGAAACTTTTATTCTGGTTTCTCAGTCTGTTTCCTAGTGCCGGTTAGTAGTTCCTTCAATTTTCACTGTGAATGAGATTTGGAGATAGTACCTCCCCATATATATGAATGGAGTGTAGTTTGCAACTGAAGAGAAACTTTGTTTTCCCAACTATTTATTTGAAGAACGGCTTTCACACACAGTTATCTCTCAGAAATGAGCATGTGGAGATACGTTCATTCAACTAGCACAAAGGGAACAGGTAGCAGTAGAATATTTTAGTCTAGTTTCTCAGTCTGATTCCTAGTGCTGGTTTGAAGTTCCTGCATTTTTCACTGTAAAACCGAGGTGGAGCTAGAAACTCCCCATATATATGGATGGATTCTAGTTTGAAACAGAAAGAAACTTTGTGTTCATATCATGCTATATGGAAGACGGCATTCACACACACTTATCTCTCAGAACTGAGCAGGTGGTGAGACGTTCGTTCATCTAGCAAATATGGAACGGGTTGCAGGAGAATGTTTTACTCTGGTTTCTCAGTACGTTTCCTAGTGCCGCTTTGAATTTCCTGCAGTTTTCACTGTAAAACCGAGATAGTAACTTATATATATAGATGTTTTTTAGTTTGCAAATAAAAATTAACTTTGTGTTCCCAACAATCTAGGTGAGGGAAAGATTAACTAACACATTATTTCTCAGAACTGAGCATTTGGAGAGAAGTTCGTTATTCTAGAACATAGTGAACGGATGCAGGAGAAACTTTTACTCTTGTTAATCAGTCTGTTTCCTAGTGCCGGTTTCAAGTTCCTGCAGTTTTCAATGAAAAACCGAGTTGGAGCTAGTACCTCCCCATATATATGGATGGATACTAGTTTGAAACCGAAAGAAATTTTGTGTTCATAACATGCTATATGGAGGACGGCTTTCACACACACTTATCTCTCAGAACTGAGCATGTGGTGAGACGTTCGTTCATCTAGCACAAAGGGAACGGGTTGCAGGAGAAACTTTTAGTCTGGTTTCTCAGTCTGTTTTCTAGTGCCGCTTTGAATTTCCTGCAGTTTTCACTGTAATTCCAAGTTGGAGATAGTACCTTATTTATAGATGGGTTTTAGTTTGCAACTAAAAATTAACTTTGAGTTCCCAACAATCTAGGTGAGGGACAGCTTTAACAAACAAATTATCTCTCAGAACTGAGCATTTGGAGAGAATTTCGTTCATCTAGAACATAGTGAACGGATGCAGAAGAAACTTTTACTCTGGTTATTAAGTATGTTTCCTAGTGCCGGTTTCTTGTTCCTGCAGTTTTCAGTGTAAAACCGAGTTGGAGTTAGTACCAACCCATCTATAAGGATGGAGTATAGTTTGCAACTGAATAGAAACTTTGTGTTACCTACAAGATTGGTGAAGGAAGGCTTTCTCAAACACTTATCTCTCAGGCTTTAGCATGTGTAGAGACGTTCGTTCATCTAGCCAAAAGGGAATGGGTTGCAGGAGAAACTTTAAGTGTGTTTTCTCAGTCTGTTTCTTAGTGCCGGTTTGAAGTTCCTGCAGTTTTCACTGTAAAACTTAGTTAGAGCTAGTACGTCCCCATATATATGGATTGAGTTTAGTTTGCAACTGAAAAGATACATTGTGTTCCCAAAAAGCTGTGTGAAGAACGGCTTACATACACACTTATATCTTTGAAATGAGCATGTGGAGAGACGTTCGTTCATATAGCACAAAGGGAAGTGTTTTATGGAGAAAATTTTAGTCTGGTTTTTCAGTCTGTTTCTTAGTGCCGGTTTGAAGTTCCTGCAGTTATCTGTGTAAATTCGATTTGGATCTAGTACCTATGCATATATATGCATTGAGTGTAGTTTGCAACTGAATCAAACTTTGTGTTCATAACAAGATATATGAAGGTCGGCATTCACACACACACATCTCTCAGAACTGATCATGTAGTGAGACGTTCGTTCATCTAGCACAACGGGAACGGGTTGAAGGAGAAACATTTAGTCTGTTTTCTCAGTCTGTTTCATAGTGCCGGTTTGAATTTCCTGCAGTTTTCAGTGTAAAACAGATTTGGAGCTAGTACCTCCCCATATATAGGGTTTGAGTTTAGTTTGCAACTGAAAAGATACATTGTGTTCCCAAAAAGATAGGTGAAGAACAGCTTACATATACACTTATATCTCTGAAATAAGCATGTAGAGAGACGTTCTTTCATCTAGCACAAAGGGAACAGTTTGGAGTAGAAAATTTTTTTCTGGTTTTTCAGTCTGTTTCGTAGTGCTGGTTTAAAATTCCTGCAGTTTTTGTTGTAAAATTGATTTGGAGCTGGTACTTCCCCATATATAAGGATGGAGTGTAGTTTGCATCTGAAATTAAACTATTTGTGCCCAACAAGCTAGGTGAAGTACGGCTTTCACACACACTTAACTCTCAGAACTGAGCTAGTGGGGACACTTTCGTTCATCTATCAGAAAAGAACGGGTTGCAGGGATAATATTATCCTGGATTCTCAGTCTGTTTCCTAGTGCCGGTTTGAAGTTCCTTCATTTTACCTTGTAAAACCTAGTTGGAGCTAGTACCTACCCATATATATGCATGGAATGTACTTTGAAACTGAATGAAACTTTGTGTTCATAACTAGATATATGAAGGACGGCATTCACAAACACTTATCTCTCAGAAGGGAGCATGTGGAGAGACGTTCGTTCATCTAGCACAAACGGAACGGATTTCAGGGAAACTTTTAGTCTTGTTTCTCAGTCTGTTTCTTAGGTCCGGTTTGAAGTTCCTGCAGTTTACACTATAAAACCTAGTTGGAGCTAGTACCTACCCATATATATGCATGGAGTGTAGTTTGCAACTGAATCAAACTTTATTTTCATAACAAGATATATGAAGGACGGCATTCACACACAGTTATCTCTCAGAACTGAGCATGTAGTGAGATGCTAGTTCGTCTAGCACGTAGTGAACGGGTTTCAGGTGAATCTTTTACTATGGTTTCTCAGTCTGTTTCCTAGTGCCAGTTTCATGTTCCTGCAGTTTTCACTGTAAAACAGAGTTGGAGCTTTTAACTACCCATATATATATAGATGGAGTTTAGTTTGCAACTGAATAGAAACTTTCTGTTCCCTACAAGCTTGGTGAAGTTAGGCTTTCGCACACACTTATCTCTCAGAACTGACCATGTGGACAGACGTTCGTTCATCTAGCACAAAGGGAACGGGTTGCAGGAGAAAGTTTAAGTGTTTTTTCTCAGTCTGTTTCTTAGTGCCGGTTTGTAGTTCCTGCAGTTTTCACTGTAAAACGGAGTTGGAGCTAGTACTTCCCCATATATATGGATTGACTTTAGTTTGCAACTGAAAAGATACATTGTGTTCCCAAAATCTAGGTGAAGAAAGGCTTACATACACACTTATATCTTTGAAATGAGCATGTGGAGAGACTTTCGTTCATATAGCACAAAGGGAACGGTTTGGAGGAGAAAATTTTAGTCTGGTTTTTCAGTCTGTTTCTTAATGCCGGTTTGAAGTTCCTGCATTTTTCAGTGTAAAATCGATTTGGAGCTAGTACCTCCCCATATATAAGGATGGAGTGTAGTTTGCATCTGAAAATAATCTATTTGTGCCCAACAAGCTAGGTGAAGGACGGCTTTCACACACACTTACCTCTCAGATTTGAGCTAATTGAGAGAATATCATTCATCTTGCACAAAAGGAAAGGGATGCAGGAGAAACATTTAGTCTGGTTTCTCAGTCTGTGTTTTCTAGTGCCGTTTTGTAGTTCCAGCAATTTTCACTGTAAAACCGAGTTGGAGCTTGTACTTCCCCTATATATATGGATGTAGTGTAGTTTGCAACTGAAAAGAAAGTTTGTGTTCCCAAGAAGCTAGGTGAAGGACGGCTTTCATACACACTTATCTCTCAGAAAAGAGCATGTGGAAAGACGTTCGTTCATCTAGCACAAACGGAACGGTTTTCAGGGAAACTTTTATTCTGGTTTCTCAGTCTGTTTCATAGTGCCGGTTTGAAGTTCCTTCAGTTTACATTGTAAAACCTAGTTGGAGCTAGTACCTACCCATATATATGCATGGAATGTACTTTGCAACTGAATGAAACTTTGTGTTCATAACAAGATATATGAAGGACGGCATTCACACACACTTATCTCTCAGAACATAGCATGTGGAGAAACGTTCGTTCATCTAGCACAAAGGGAACGGGTTGCAGGAGAAACTTTTATTCTGGTTTCTCAGTCTGTTTCCTAGTTCTGGTTTGAAGTTCCTGCAGTTTTCACTGTAAAACCGAGTTGGAGCTAGTACCTCCCCTTATATAAGTATGGAGTGTAGTTTGCAACTGAAAAGAAAATTTGTGTTCCCAACAATCTAGGTGAAGGACGGCTTTCACAAGCACATTATCTCTCAGAACTGAGCATTGGGAGAGAAGTACGTTCACCTAGCACGTAGAGAACGGGTTGCAGGAGAATCTTTTACTATGGTTTCTCAGTCTGTTTCCTAGTGCCGGTTTCATGTTCCTGCATTTTTCACTGTAAAACAGATTTGGAGCTACTACCTACCCATATATATATAGATGGAGTTTAGTTTGCAACTGAATAGCAACTTTGTGTTCCCTACAACCTTGCTGAAGTTAGGCTTTCACACACACTTATCTCTCAGTACTGAGCATGTGGAGAGATGTTCGTTCATCTAGCACAAATGGAAAGGGTTGCAGGTGAAACTTTTACTCTGGTTTCTCAGTCCGTTTCCTAGTGCCGCTTTGAATTTCCTGCAGTTTTCACTGTAAAACCGAGTTGGAGATTGTACCTTATATATAGATGGAGTTTTGTTTGCCACTACAAATTATCTTTGTGTTCCCAACAATCTAGGTGAGGGACAGCTTTAACTAACACATTATGTCTCAGAACTGAGCATTTGGAGAGAAGTTCTTTAATCTAGAACATATTGAATGGATGCAGGAGAAACTTTTACTCTTGTTAATCAGTCTGTTTCCTAGTGCCGGTGACAAGTTCCTGCAGTTTTCAATGAAAAACAGAGTTGGAGCTAGTACTTACCCATATATATGGATGGAGTGTAGTTTGCAACTAAATAGAAACTTTGTGTTACCTACAAGTTTGTTGAAGGAAGGCTTTCACACACACTTATCTCTGAGGCCTGAGCATTTGGAGAGATTTTCGTTCATCTAGCAAAAAGGGAACGGGATGCAGTAGAAAGTTTAAGTGTGTTATCTCAGTCTGTTTCTTAGTGCCGGTTTGAAGTTCCTGCAGTTTTCATTGTAAAACAGAGTTGGAGCTACGACCTCCCCATATATAGGGTTTGAGTTTAGTTTGCAACTGAAAAGATACATTGTGTTCCCAAGAAGATAGGTGAAGAACGGCTTACATACACACATATATCTCTGAAATGAGCATGTAGACAGATGTTCGTTCATCTAGCACAAAGGGTACGGTTTGGAGGAAAAAAATTTTGTCTGGTTTTTCAGTCTGTTTCCTAGTGCCGGTTCGAAGTTCCTGCAGTTTTCAGTGTAAAATTGATTTGGAGCTCTTACCTCCCCATATATAAGGATGGAGTGTATTTTGCATCTGAAAAGAAACTATTTGTGCCCAACAAGCTAGGTGAAGGACGGCTTTCACTCACACTTAACTCTCAGAACTGAGCTAGTGGAGATACTTTCGTTCATCTAGCACAAAAGGAACGGGTGGCAGGAGAAACTTTTATTCTGGTTTCTCAGTCTGTTTCCTAGTGCCGGTTAGTAGTTCCTTCAATTTTCACTGTGAATGAGATTTGGAGATAGTACCTCCCCATATATATGGATGGAGTGTAGTTTGCAACTGAAGAGAAACTTTGTTTTCCCAACTATTTATTTGAAGAACGGCTTTCACACACAGTTATCTCTCAGAAATGAGCATGTGGAGATACGTTCATTCAACTAGCACAAAGGGAACAGGTAGCAGTAGAATATTTTAGTCTAGTTTCTCGGTCTGATTCCTAGTGCTGGTTTGAAGTTCCTGCATTTTTCACTGTAAAACCGAGGTGGAGCTAGAAACTCCCCATATATATGGATGGATTCTAGTTTGAAACAGAAAGAAACTTTGTGTTCATATCATGCTATATGGAAGACGGCATTCACACACACTTATCTCTCAGAACTGAGCAGGTGGTGAGACGTTCGTTCATCTAGCAAATATGGAACGGGTTGCAGGAGAATGTTTTACTCTGGTTTCTCAGTACGTTTCCTAGTGCCGCTTTGAATTTCCTGCAGTTTTCACTGTAAAACCGAGATAGTAACTTATATATATAGATGTTTTTTAGTTTGCAAATAAAAATTAACTTTGTGTTCCCAACAATCTAGGTGAGGGAAAGATTAACTAACACATTATTTCTCAGAACTGAGCATTTGGAGAGAAGTTCGTTATTCTAGAACATAGTGAACGGATGCAGGAGAAACTTTTACTCTTGTTAATCAGTCTGTTTCCTAGTGCCGGTTTCAAGTTCCTGCAGTTTTCAATGAAAAACCGAGTTGGAGCTAGTACCTCCCCATATATATGGATGGATACTAGTTTGAAACCAAAAGAAATTTTGTGTTCATAACATGCTATATGGAGGACGGCTTTCACACACACTTATCTCTCAGAACTGAGCATGTGGTGAGACGTTCGTTCATCTAGCACATATGGAACGGGTTGCAGGAGAAAGATTTAGTCTGGTTTCTCAGTCTGTTTCCTAGTGCCGGTTTGAAGTTCCTTCAGTTTACATTGTAAAACCTAGTTGGATCTAGTACCTACCCATATATATATGGATGGAGTGCTGTTTGCAACTGAAAAGACACTTTGTGTTCCCAACAAGGTAGGAGAAGGACGGCTTTCACACATACTTACCTCTCAAAACTGAGCTATAGGAGAGACTTTCGTTCATCTTGCACAAAAGAACGGAATGCAGGTGAAACACTTAGTCTGGTTTCTCAGTCTGTTTCCTAGTGCCGGTTAGATGTTCCTGCAATTTTCACTGTAAAAGAGATTTGGAGATAGTACCTCCACATATATATGGATGGAGTGTAGTTTGCAACTGAAGAGACAATTTGTTTTCCCAACTATATATTTGAAGAACGGCTTTCACACACAGTTATCTCTCAGAAATGAGCATGTGGAGATACGTTCGTTCAACTAGCACAAAGGGAACGGGTTGCAGGTGAAACTTTTACTCTGGTTTCTCAGTCAGTTTCCTAGTGCCGCTTTGAATTTCCTGCAGTTTTTACTGTAAAACCGAGTTGGAGATAGTACCTTATATATAGATGGATTTTTGTTTGCAAATAAAAATTAACTTTGTGTTCCCAACAATCTAGTTGAGGGACAGATTTAACTAACACATTATGTCTAAGAACTGAGCATTTGGATAGAAGTTCGTTCATCTAGAACATAGTGAACGGATGCTGGAGAAACTTTTACTCTGGTTACTCAGTCTGTTTCATAGTGCTGGTTTGAAATTCTTTCAGTTTACATTGTAAAACCTAGTTGGAGCTAGTAACTACCCATATATATGAATGGAATGTACTTTGCAACTGAATGAAACTTTGTGTTCATAACAAGATATATGAAGGATGGCATTCACACACACTAATCTCTCAGAACATAGCATGTGGAGAGACGTTCGTTCATCTAGCACAAAGGGAACGGGTTGCAGGAGAAACTTTTATACTGGTTTCTCAGTCTGTTTCCTAGTTCCTGTTTGAAGTTCCTGCAGTTTTCACTGTAAAACCGAGTTGGAGCTAGTACCTCCCCATATATATATGGATGGAGTGTTGTTTGCAACTGAAAAGACTCTTTGTGTTCCCAACAAGGTAGGAGAAGGACGGCTTTCACACACACATACCTCTCAGAACTGAGCTATAGGAGAGACTTTCGTTCATCTTGCACAAAAGGAATGGGATGCAGGTGAAACATTTAGTCAGGTTTCTCAGTCTGTTTCCTAGTGCCGGTTAGATGTTCCTGCAATTTTCAATGTAAAAGAGATTTGGAGATACTACCTCCCCATATATATGGATTGATTGTTGTTTGCACCTGAAGAGACACTTTGTTTTCCCGACTATTTATTTGAAGAACGGCTTTCACACACAGTTATCACTCAGAAATGAGCATGTGGAGATACGTTCGTTCAACTAGCACAAAGGGAACGTGTTGCAGGTGAAACTTTTACTCTGGATTCTCAGTCCGTTTCCTAGTGCAGCTTTGAATTTCCTGCAGTTTTCACTGTAAAACCGAGTTGGAGATTGTACCTTATATATAGATGGAGTTTTGTTTGCAACTACAAATTAACTTTGTGTTCCCAACAATCTAGGTGAGGGACAGATTTAACTAACACATTATGTCTCAGAACTGAGCATTTGGAGAGAAGTTCGTTCATCTAGAACATAGTGAATGGATGCAGGAGAAACTTTTACTCTGGTTACTCAGTCTGTTTCGTAGTGCCGGTTTCATTTTTCTGCAGTTTTCACTGTAACACGGAGTTGGAGCTAGTACCTCCCCATATATATGGATTGACTTTAGTTTGCAACTGAAAAGATACATTGTGTTCCCAAAAAGCTAGGTGAAGAAAGACTTACATACACACTTATATCTTTGAAATGACCATGTGGAGAGACTTTCGTTCATATAGCACAAAGGGAACGGTTTGGAGGAGAAAATTTTATTCTGATTTTTTAGTCTGTTTCTTAATTCCGGTTTGAAGTTCCTGCAGTTTTCAGTGTAAAATTGTTTTGGAGCTAGTAATTCCCCATATATAAGGATGGAGTGTAGTTTGCATCTGAAAAGAATCTATTTGTGCCCAACAAGCTAGGTGAAGGACGGCTTTCACACAAACTTACCTCTCAGAACTGAGCTAATTGAGAGAATATCATTCATCTTGCACAAAAGGAACGGGATGTAGGAGAAACATTTATTCTGATATCTCAGTCTGTTTCCTAGTGCCGTTTTGTAGTTCCAGCAATTTTCACTGTAAAACCGAGTTGAAGCTTGTACTTCCACTATATATATGGATGTAGTGTAGTTTGCAACTGAAAAGAAACTTTGTGTTCCCAAGAAGCTAGGTGAAGGACGGCTGTCATACACACTTATCTCTCAGAAAAGAGCTTGTGGAGAGACGTTCGTTCATCTAGCACAAACGGAACGGTTTTCACTGAAAATTTTATTCTGGTTTCTCAGTCTGTTTCCTAGTGCCGGTTTGAAGTTCCTTCAGTTTACATTGTAAAACCTAGTTGGAGCTAGTACCTACCTATATATATGCATGGAATGTACTTTGCAAATGAATGAAACTTTGTGTTAGTAACAAGATATATGAAGGACGGCATTCACACACACTTATCTCTCAAAACTGAGCATGTGGAGAGATGTTCGTTCATCTAGCACAAAGGGAAAGTGTTGCAGGTGAAACTTTTACTCTGGTTTCTCAGTCCGTTTCCTAGTGCCGCTTTGAATTTCCTGCAGTTTTCACTCTAAAACCGAGTTGGAGATAGTACCTTATATATAGATGGAATTTAGTATTTCAACTACAAATTAACTTTGTGTTCCCAACAATCTAGGTGAGGGACAGCTTTAACTAATACATTATGTCTCAGAACTGAGCATTTGGAGACAAGTTCGTTCATCTATAACATAGTGAACGAATACAGGAGAAACTTTAACTCTTGTTAATCAGTCTGTTTCCTAGTGCCGGTTCCAAGTTCTTGCAGTTTTCAATGAAAAACCGAGTTGGTGCTAGTACCTACCCATATATATGGATGGATTGTAGTTTGCAACTGAATAGAAACTTTGTGTTCCGTACAAGCTTGGTGAAGTTAGGCTTTCACACACACTTATCTCTCAGAACTGAGCATGTGGAGAGATGTTCATTCATCTAGCACAAAGGGAAACGTTTGCAGGTGAAACTTTTACTCTGGTTTCTCAGTCCGTTTCCTAGTGCCGCTTTGAATTTCCTGCAGTTTTCACTGTAAAACCGAGTTGGAGATTGTACCTTATATATAGATGGAGTTTTGTTTGTAACTACAAATTAACTTTGTGTTCCCAACAATCTAAATGAGGGACAGATTTAACTAACACATTATGTCTCAGAACTGAGCATTTGGAGAGAAGTTCGTTCATCTAGAACATAGTGAACGGATGCAGGAAAAACTTTTACTCTGGTTACTCAGTCTGTTTCGTAGTGCCGGTTTCAATTTCCTGCAGTTTTCACTGTAAAAGCGAGTTGGAGTTAGTACCACCCCATCTATAAGAATGGAGTGTAGTTTGCAACTGAATAGAAACTTTGTGTTACCTACAAGCTTGGTGAAGGAAGGCTTTCACACACACTTATCTCTCAGGCCTGAGCATGTGTAGAGAAGTTCATTCATCTAGCCAAAAGTGAACGGGTTGCAGGAGAAACTTTAAGTGTTTTTTCTCAGTCTGTTTCTTAGTGCCGGTTTGAAGTTCCTGCAGTTTTCACTGTAACACGGAGTTGGAGCTAGTACCTCCCCATATATATGGATTGAGTTTAGTTTGCAACTGAAAAGATACATTGTGTTCCCAAAAAGCTAGGTGAAGAAAGACTTACATACACACTTATATCTTTGAAATGAGCATGTGGAGAGACTTTCGTTCATATAGCACAAAGGGAACGGTTTGGAGGAGAAAATTTTAGTCTGATTTCTCAGTCTGTTTCTCAATGCCGGTTTGAAGTTCCTGCAGTTTTCAGTGTAAAATTGTTTTGTAGCTAGTAATTCCCCATATATAAGGATGGAGTGTAGTTTGCATGTGAAAAAAATCTATTTGTGCCCAACAAGCTAGGTGAAGTACGGCTTTCACACACACTTAACTCTCAGAACTGAGCTAGAAGAGAGACTTTCGTTCATTTGGCACAAAAAGAACGGGTTGCAGGATAAACTTTTAGTCTGGTTTCTCAGTCTGTTTCCTAGTGCCGGTTAGATGTTCCTGCAATTTTCATTGTAAAAGAGATTTGGAGATAGTACCTCCCCATATATATGGATGGATTCTAGTTTGAAACCGAAAGAAAATTTGAATTCATAACATGCTATATGGAGGACGGCTTTCACAAAAACTTATCTCTCAGAACTGAGCATGTGGTGAGACGTTCTTACATCTAGCACATAGGGAACAGGTTGCAGGAGAAAGTTTTAGTCTGGTTCCTCAGTCTGTTTCCTAGTGCCGGTTAGATGTTCCTGCAATTTTCATTGTAAAAGAGATTTGGAGATAGTACCTCCCCATATATATGGATGGATTCTAGATTGAAACCGAAAGAAAATTTGAGTTCATAACATGCTATATGGAGGACGGCTTTCACAAAAACTTATCTCTCAGAACTGAGCATGTGGTGAGACGTTCTTACATCTAGCACATAGGGAACAAGTTGCAGGAGAAAGTTTTAGTCTGGTTTCTCAGTCTGTTTCCTAGTGCCGGTTTGAAGTTCCTTCAGTTTACATTGTAAAACCTAGTTGGAGCTCGTACGTACCCATATATATGCATGGAGTGTAGTTTTCAACTGAATAAACTTTGTGTTCATAACAAGATATATGAAGGACGGCATTTACACACACTTATCTCTCAGAACTGAGCATGTGGTGAGACGTTCGTTCATCTAGCACAACGGGAACGGGTTGCAGGAGAAACTTTTAGTCTGGCTTCTCAGTCTGTTTCATAGTGCCGGTTTGAAGTTCCTGCAGTTTTCACTGTAAACCCGAGTTTGAGATAGTTCCTACCCTTATATATATGGATGGAGTGCTGTTTGCAACTGAAAAGACACTTTGTGTTCCCAACAAGGTAGGAGAAGGACGGCTTTCACACACACTTACCTCTCAGTACTGAGCTATAGGAGAGAATTTCGTTCATCTTGCACAAAAAGAACGGGATGCAGGTGAAACCTTTAGTCTGGTTTCTCAGTCTGTTTCCTAGTGCCAGTTAGATGTTCCTGAAATTTTCACTGTAAAAGAGATTTGGAGATAGTACCTCCCCATATATATGGATGGAGTGTAGTTTGCAACTGAAGAGACACTTTGTTTTCCCAACTATTTATTTAAAGAACGGCATTCACACACAGTTATCTCTCAGAAATGAGTATGTAGAGATACGTTCGTTCAACTAGCACAAAGGGAACGTGTTGCAGGTGAAACTTTTACTCTGGTTTCTCAGTCCATTTCCTAGTGCCGCTTTGAATTTCCTGCAGTTTTCACTGTAAAACCGAGTTGGAGATAGTACCTTATATATAGATGGTTTTTAGTTTGCAACTAAAAATTAACTTTGTGTTCCCAACAATCTAGGTGTGAGACAGATTTAACTAACACATTATGTCTCAGAACTGAGCATTTGGAGAGAAGTTCGTTCATCTAGAACATAGTGAACGGATGGAGGAGAAACTTTTACTCTGATTAATCAGTCTGTTTCGTAGTGCCGGTTTGAAGTTCCTTCAGTTTACTTTGTAAAACCTAGTTAGAGCTACTACCTACCCATATATATGCATGGAATGTACTTTGCAACTGAATGAAACTTTGTGTTCATAACAAGATATACGAAGGACGGCATTCACACACACTAATCTCTCAGTACATAGCATGTGGAGAGACGTTCATTCTTCTAGCACAAATTGAAAGGGTTGCAGGAGAAACTTTTATTCTGGTTTCTCAGTCTGTTTCCTAGTGCCGGTTAGATGTTCCTGCAATTTTCACTGTAAAAGAGATTTGGAGATAGTACCTCCCCATATATATGGATGGAGTGTAGTTTGCAACTGAAGAGACACTCTGTTTTCCCAACTATTTATTTGAAGAACGGCTTTCACACACAGTTATCTCTCAGAAATGAGCATGTGGAGATACGTTCGTTCAACTAGCACAAAGGGAACAGGTAGCAGTAGAATATTTTAGTGTGGTTTCTCAGTCTGTTTCCTAGTGCTGGTTTGAAGTTCCTGCAGTTTTCACTGTAAAACCGAGTTGGAGCTAGTACCTCCCCATATATATGGATGGTATCTAGTTTGAAACCGAAAGTAACTTTGTGTTCATAACATGCTATATGGAGGACGGGTTTCACACACATTTATCTCTCAGAACTGAGTGTTTGGTGAGACGTTCGTTCATCTAGCACATATGGAACGGGTTGCAGGAGAAAGTTTTAGTCTGGTTTCTCTGTCTGTTTCCTAGTGCCGGTTTGAAGTTCCTTCAGTTTACATTGTAAAACCTAGTGGGAGCTCGTACCTACCCATATATATGCATGGAGTGTAGTTTTCAACTGAATAAAACTTTGTGTTCCTAACAAGATATATGAAGGCGGCATTCACACACACTTATCTCTCAGAACTGAGCATGTGGTGAGACATTCGTTCATTTAGCACAACGGGAACGGGTTGCAGGAGAAACTTTTTGTCTGGTTTCTCAGTCTGTTTCATAGTGCCGGTTTGAATTTCCTGCAGTTTTCACTGTAAAACCGAGTTGGAGCTAGTACCTACACTTATATATATGGATGGAGTGTTGTTTGCAACTGAAAAGACACTTTGTGTTCCCAACAAGGTAGGAGAATGACGGCTTTCACACACACTTACTTCTCAGAACTGAGCTATAGGAGAGACATTCGTTCATCTTGCACAAAAAGAACGGGATGCAGGTGAAACATTTAGTCTGGTTTCTCAGTCTGTTTCCTAGTTCCGGTTAGGTTTTCCTGCAATTTTCACTGTAAAAGAGATTTGGAGATAGTACCTCCCCATATATATGGATGGAGTGTAGTTTGCAACTGAAGAGACAATTTGTTTTCCCAACTATATATTTGAAGAACGGCTTTCACACACAGTTTTCTCTCAGAAATGAGCATGTGGAGATACGTTCGTTCAACTAGCACAAAGGGAACGGGTTGCAGGTGAAACTTTTACTCTGGATTCACAGTCCGTTTCCTAGTGCCGCTTTGAATTTCCTGCAGTTTTCACTGTAAAACCGAGTTTGAGATAGTACCTTATATATAGATGGTTTTTAGTTTGCAACTAAAAATTAACTTTGTTTTCCCAACAATCTAGGTGAGGGACAGCTTTAACTAACACATTATGTCTCAGAACTGAGCATTTGGAGAGAAGTTCGTTCATCTAGAACATAGTGAACGGATGCAGGAGAAAATTTTACTCTGGTTACTCAGTCTGTTTCGTAGTGCCGGTTTCAATTTCCTGCAGTTTTCACTGTAAAACCGATTTGGAGTTAGAACTACCCCATCTATAAGGATGGAGTGTAGTTTGCAATTGAATAGAAACTTTGTGTTACCTACAAGATTGGTGAAGGAAGGCTTTCACACAAACTTATCTCTCAGGCCTGAGCATGTGTAGAGACGTTCGTTCATCTAGCGAAAAGGGAACGGGTTGCAGGAGAAAGTTTAAGTGTTTTTTCTCAGTCTGTTTCTTAGTGCCGGTTTGTAGTTCCTGCAGTTTTCACTGTAAAACGGAGTTGGAGCTAGTACTTCCGCATATATATGGATTGACTTTAGTTTGCAACTGAAAAGATACATTGTGTTCCCAAAAAGCTAGGTGAAGAAAGGCTTACATACACACTTATATCTTTGAAATGAGCATGTGGAGAGACTTTCGTTCATATAGCACAAAGGGAACGGTTTGGAGGAGAAAATTTTAGTCTGGTTTTTCAGTCTGTTTCTTAATGCCGGTTTGAAGTTCCTGCATTTTTCAGTGTAAAATCGATTTGGAGCTAGTACCTCCCCATATATAAGGATGGAGTGTAGTTTGCATCTGAAAATAATCTATTTGTGCCCAACAAGCTAGGTGAAGGACGGCTTTCACACACACTTACCTCTCAGATTTGAGCTAATTGAGAGAATATCATTCATCTTGCACAAAAGGAAAGGGATGCAGGAGAAACATTTAGTCTGGTTTCTCAGTCTGTGTTTTCTAGTGCCGTTTTGTAGTTCCAGCAATTTTCACTGTAAAACCGAGTTGGAGCTTGTACTTCCCCTATATATATGGATGTAGTGTAGTTTGCAACTGAAAAGAAAGTTTGTGTTCCCAAGAAGCTAGGTGAAGGACGGCTTTCATACACACTTATCTCTCAGAAAAGAGCATGTGGAAAGACGTTCGTTCATCTAGCACAAACGGAACGGTTTTCAGGGAAACTTTTATTCTGGTTTCTCAGTCTGTTTCATAGTGCCGGTTTGAAGTTCCTTCAGTTTACATTGTAAAACCTAGTTGGAGCTAGTACCTACCCATATATATGCATGGAATGTACTTTGCAACTGAATGAAACTTTGTGTTCATAACAAGATATATGAAGGACGGCATTCACACACACTTATCTCTCAGAACATAGCATGTGGAGAAACGTTCGTTCATCTAGCACAAAGGGAACGGGTTGCAGGAGAAACTTTTATTCTGGTTTCTCAGTCTGTTTCCTAGTGCTGGTTTGAAGTTCCTGCAGTTTTCACTGTAAAACCGAGTTGGAGCTAGTACCTCCCCATATATATGGATGGAATCTAGTTTGAAACCGAAAGAAACTTTGTGTTCATAACATGCTCTATGGAGGACGGCTTTCACACACATTTATCTCTCAGAACTGAGTGTTTGGTGAGACGTTCGTTCATCTAGCACATATGGAACGGGTTGCAGGAGAAAGTTTTAGTCTGGTTTCTCTGTCTGTTTCCTAGTGCCGGTTTGAAGTTCCTTCAGTTTACATTGTAAAACCTAGTGGGAGCTCGTACCTACCCATATATATGCATGGAGTGTAGTTTTCAACTGAATAAAACTTTGTGTTCCTAACAAGATATATGAAGGCGGCATTCACACACACTTATCTCTCAGAACTGAGCATGTGTTGAGACGTTCGTTCATCTAGCACAACGGAAACGGGTTGCAGGAGAAACTTTTTGTCTGGTTTCTCAGTCTGTTTCATAGTGCCGGTTTGAATTTCCTGCAGTTTTCACTGTAAAACCGAGTTGGAGCTAGTACCTACACTTATATATATGGATGGAGTGTTGTTTGCAACTGAAAAGACACTTTGTGTTCCCAACAAGGTAGGAGAATGACGGCTTTCACACACACTTACCTCTCAGAACTGAGCATGTTGGGAGACATTCAATCAACTAGAATAAAGGGAATGATTTGCAAGAGCAACTTTTAGTATGGTTTCTCAGTCTATTTCCTAGTGCCGTTTTGTAGTTCCTGCAGTTTACATTTTAAAACCTAGTTGAACATTGTACCTACCCATGTATATGAATGGAGTGTAGTTTGCAACTGAATGAAACTTTGTTTTTATAACATAATATAAGAAGTACGGCTTCCACACAGAGTTATCTCTCAGAACTGAGCATGTGGTGAGACGTTCGTTCATCTAGCATATAGGGAACGTGTTGCAGGAAAAACTTTTATTCTCGTTTCTCAGTCTGTTTCCTAGTGCCAGTTTAATGTTCATGCAATTTTCACTGTAAAAGCGATTTGGATCTAGTACCTCCCCATATATATAGATGGAGTGTAGAATGCAACTGAACAGACACTTGTGTTCCCAACTATTTAGTTAAAGGACGGCTTTCACACACAGTTATCTCTCTGAACTGAACATGTGGATAGACGTTCGTTCAACTAGCACAAAGGGAACGATTTGCAGGAGAAACATTTAGTCTGGTTTCTCAGTCTGTTTCCTAGTGCCAGTTTGAAGTTCCTGCAGTTTTCACTGTAAAACCGAGTTGGATCTAGTACCTCCCCAAATATATGGATGGAGTGTAGTTTGCAACTGTAAAGAAACTATGTTTTCCCAACAAGCTAGGTGAAGGACGGCTTGCACACACACTTATCTCTCAGAACTGAGCATGTTGAGAGACGTTCGTTCATCTATCACAAGGGGATCTGTTGGCATTATAAACTTTTTGTCTTGTTTCTCATTCTGTTTCCTAATGCCGGTTTTAATTAACTTCATTTGTCTCTGAAATAGAGTTGGAGCTAGAAGTTAAGCATATATATGGATGGAGTGTAGTTTGCATATAATAAGGAACTTTTCTCTACAATTTAGTTGAAGTACGCCTTTCACACACAAGTATCTCTAAGAACTGAGCATGTAGAGAGACTGTCGTTCATCTAGCCCAAAGGAACGTGTCACAGGAGAAACTTTAAGTGTGTTTTCTCAGTCTGTTTCTTAGTTCCTGTTTGAAATTCCTGCAGTTTTAACTGTAATACTGATTTGGAGCTAGTACCTCCCCATATATATGGATGAAGTGTTGTTTGCATCTTAAAAGAAAATATTTGTGCCCAACAAGCTAGGTGAAGGACGGCTTTCACACACACTTATCTCTGTGAAATGAGCATGTGGATAGACGTTCGTTCAACTAGCACAAAGGGAACGATTTGCAGGAGAAACATTTAATCTGGTTTCTCAGCCTGTTTCCTAGTGACGGTTTGAAGATCCTGCAGTTTTCACATTAAAACCGAGTTGGTGCTAGTACCTCCCAATTTATATGGATGCAGAGTAGTTTGCAACTGAAAAGAAACTTTCTGTTCCCTAGAAGGTAGGTGAAGGACGGCTTTCACACACAATTATCTCTCAGAACTGAGTATGTGGAGAGACGATCGTTCATCTAGCACAAAGGAAACGGGTTGCAGGAGAAAATTTTAGTCTGGTTTCTCAGTCTGTTTCCTAGTTTCGGTTTGAAGTTCCTGCAGTTTTCACAGTAAAACCTAGTTGGAGCTAGTAACTCCCCATATATATGGATGGAGTGTAGTTTGCAACTGAAAAGACACTTTGTGTTCCCAACCAGGTAGGTGAATGACGGCTTTCACAATCACTTACCTCTCAGAAATGAGCTAGTGGAGAGACTTTCATTCATCCAGCACAAAAGGAACGGGATGAAGGAGAAACTTTTATTCGGGTTTCTCATTCTGTTTCCTAGTGCCGGTTTGATGTTCCTGCAGTTTTCACTGTAAAACCGAGTTGAAGCTAGTACCTCCCCATATGTATGGATGGAGTGTAGTTTGCAACTGAAAAGAAACTTTGTGTTCCCAACAATCTAGTTGAAGGACGGCTTTCACAAACACATTATCTCTCAGAACTGAGCATTTTGAGAGAAGTTCGTTCATCAAGCACGTAGTGAATGGGTTTCAGGAGAATCTTTTACTATGGTTTCTCAGTCTGTTTCCTAGTGCCGGTTTCAAGTTCCTACAGTTTACACTGTAAAACTGAGTTGGAGCTAGTACCTTCCCATATATAAATAGATGGAGTTTAGTTTGCAACTAAATAGAAACTTTGTGTTCCCTATAACCTTGGTGAAGGTAGGCTTTCACACACAATTATCTCTCAGAACTGAGCATGTGGAGAGACTTTCGTTCATCTAGCACAAAGGGAACGTGTCACAGGAGAAACTTTAAGTGTGTTTTCTCAGTCTGTTTCTTAGTTCCAGTTTGAAATTCCTGCAGTTTTAACTGTAATACTGATTTGGAGCTAGTACCTCCCCATATATATGGATGGAGTGTTGTTTGCATCTGAAAAGAAACTATTTGTGCCCAACAAGCTAGGTGAAGGACGGCTTTCACACACACTTATCTCTGTGAAATGAGCATGTGGAGAGGCTTTCGTTCATCTAGCACAAATGGAACGGTTTGCAGAAGAATCTTTTATTCTGGTTTTTCAGTCTGTTTCCTAGGGCTGGTTTGAAGTTCCTGCAGGTTTCACTGTAAAATTGATTTGAAGCTAGTACCTCCCCATATATATGGATGGAGTGTAGCTTGCTACTGAAAAGTAACTTTGTGTTCCCAACAAGGTAGGTGAAGGACGGCTTTCACACACACTTTTCTCTCAGAACTGAGCATGTGGAGAGACTTTCGTTCATCTATTACAAAGGGAACGTTTTGCAGGAGAAACATTCAGTGTGGATTTTCAGTCTTTTTCCCTGTGCTGGTTTGAAGATCCTTCAGTTTTCACTGTAAAACGGAGTTGGAGCTTGTACATGACCTTATATATGGATGAAATGTAGTTTGCAACTGAGAAGAATCTTTGTTTTCCAAACAAGATAGAGGAAGTATGGCTTTCACACACCCTTATCTCTCAGAACTGATCAAGTGGAGAGACTTTCGCTCATCTAGCAAAATAGGAAATTGTTGCAGGGGAAGTTTTACTCTTGTTTCTCAGTCTGTTTCCTAGTGACGGTTAGAAGATCCTGCAGATTTCACTGTAAATCCGTGTTGGTGCTAGTAAATCCCCATATATATGGATGAAGTGTATTTTGCAAATGAAAAGAAATTGTGTTCCCAACAAGCTAGGTGAAGGACGGCTTTCACACGCACTTATCTCTCAGAACTGAGCATGTTGAGAGACGTTCTTTCATCTAGCGCAAAGGGAACGGTTTGCAGGAGAAACTTTTATAGTGGTATCTCAGTCTTTTTCATACTGCCGGTTTGAAGTTAGTGCAGTTTTCACTGTAAAACCGAGTTGGAGCTTGTACCTACACATATATATATGAATGGAGTGTAGTTTGCAACTGAAAAGACACTTTGTGTTCCCAAATATTTAGGTGAAGGACGGCATTCACACACAGTTATCTCTCAGAAATGAGCATATGAAGAGACGTTCGTTCATCTATCACAATGGGAACAATTCGCAGGGGAACCTTTTTTTCGGGGTTCTCAGTCTGTTTCCTAGTGACTGTTTGAAGATATTGTAGTTTTCACTTTAAATCCGAGTTGGAGCTAGTAAATCCCAATATATTTGGATGCAGTGTATTTTGCAACTGAAAAGAAACTGTGTTCCTCAGAAGCTACTTGAAAGACGGCTTTTACAGACATTTATTTCTCAGAAATGGGCATGTGGAGGGACGTTCGTCGATCTCGCAAATAGGGAACGGGTTGCAGGAGAAACTTTAACTCCGGTTTCTCAGTCTGTTTCCTAGTACCTGTTTGAAGCTCCTGCAGTTTTCACAGTAAAAGCGAGTTGGGGCTAGTACCTCCCCATAGATATGTATGGTGTGTAGTTTGCAACTGAAAAGAAACTTTGTGTTCAGAACAAGCAAAGTGAAGGACGGATTTCACACACACTTATCTCTCAGAACTGAGCACTTAGAGAGACGTTCGTTAATCTAACACAAATGGAACGGGTTGCAGGAGAAACAATAACTACTTTTTCTCAGCCTGTTTCCTAGTGACGGTTTGAAGATCCTGCAGTTTTCACATTAAAACCGAGTTGGTGCTAGTACCTCCCAATTTATATGGATGCAGAGTAGTTTGCAACTGAAAAGAAACTTTCTGTTCCCTAGAAGGTAGGTGAAGGACGGCTTTCACACACAATTATCTCTCAGAACTGAGTATGTGGAGAGACGATCGTTCATCTAGCACAAAGGAAACGGGTTGCAGGAGAAAATTTTAGTCTGGTTTCTCAGTCTGTTTCCTAGTTTCGGTTTGAAGTTCCTGCAGTTTTCACAGTAAAACCTAGTTGGAGCTAGTAACTCCCCATATATATGGATGGAGTGTAGTTTGCAACTGAAAAGACACTTTGTGTTCCCAACCAGGTAGGTGAATGACGGCTTTCACAATCACTTACCTCTCAGAAATGAGCTAGTGGAGAGACTTTCATTCATCCAGCACAAAAGGAACGGGATGAAGGAGAAACTTTTATTCGGGTTTCTCATTCTGTTTCCTAGTGCCGGTTTGATGTTCCTGCAGTTTTCACTGTAAAACCGAGTTGAAGCTAGTACCTCCCCATATGTATGGATGGAGTGTAGTTTGCAACTGAAAAGAAACTTTGTGTTCCCAACAATCTAGTTGAAGGACGGCTTTCACAAACACATTATCTCTCAGAACTGAGCATTTTGAGAGAAGTTCGTTCATCAAGCACGTAGTGAATGGGTTTCAGGAGAATCTTTTACTATGGTTTCTCAGTCTGTTTCCTAGTGCCGGTTTCAAGTTCCTACAGTTTACACTGTAAAACTGAGTTGGAGCTAGTACCTTCCCATATATAAATAGATGGAGTTTAGTTTGCAACTAAATAGAAACTTTGTGTTCCCTATAACCTTGGTGAAGGTAGGCTTTCACACACAATTATCTCTCAGAACTGAGCATGTGGAGAGACTTTCGTTCATCTAGCACAAAGGGAACGTGTCACAGGAGAAACTTTAAGTGTGTTTTCTCAGTCTGTTTCTTAGTTCCAGTTTGAAATTCCTGCAGTTTTAACTGTAATACTGATTTGGAGCTAGTACCTCCCCATATATATGGATGGAGTGTTGTTTGCATCTGAAAAGAAACTATTTGTGCTCAACAAGCTAGGTGAAGGACGGCTTTCACACACACTTATCTCTGTGAAATGAGCATGTGGAGAGGCGTTCGTTCATCTAGCACAAATGGAACGGTTTGCAGAAGAATCTTTTAGTCTGGTTTTTCAGTCTGTTTCCTAGGGCTGGTTTGAAGTTCCTGCAGGTTTCACTGTAAAATTGATTTGAAGCTAGTACCTCCCCATATATATGGATGGAGTGTAGCTTGCTACTGAAAAGTAACTTTGTGTTCCCAACAAGGTAGGTGAAGGACGGCTTTCACACACACTTTTCTCTCAGAACTGAGCATGTGGAGAGACTTTCGTTCATCTATTACAAAGGGAACGTTTTGCAGGAGAAACATTCAGTGTGGATTTTCAGTCTTTTTCCTTGTGCTGGTTTGAAGATCCTTCAGTTTTCACTGTAAAACGGAGTTGGAGCTTGTACATGACCTTATATGTGGATGGAATGTAGTTTGCAACTGAGAAGAATCTTTGTTTTCCAAACAAGATAGAGGAAGTATGGCTTTCACACACCCTTATCTCTCAGAACTGATCAAGTGGAGAGACTTTCGCTCATCTAGCAAAATAGGAAATTGTTGCAGAGGAAGTTTTACTCTTGTTTCTCAGTCTGTTTCCTAGTGACGGTTAGAAGTTCCTGCAGATTTCACTGTAAATCCGTGTTGGTGCTAGTAAATCCCCATATATATGGATGAAGTGTATTTTGCAAATGAAAAGAAATTGTGTTCCCAACAAGCTAGGTGAAGGACGGCTTTCACACGCACTTATCTCTCAGAACTGAGCATGTTGAGAGACGTTCTTTCATCTAGCGCAAAGGGAACGGTTTGCAGGAGAAACTTTTATAGTGGTATCTCAGTCTTTTTCATACTGCCGGTTTGAAGTTAGTGCAGTTTTCACTGTAAAACCGAGTTGGAGCTTGTACCTACACATATATATATGAATGGAGTGTAGTTTGCAACTGAAAAGACACTTTGTGTTCCCAAATATTTAGGTGAAGGACGGCATTCACACACAGTTATCTCTCAGAAATGAGCATATGAAGAGACGTTCGTTCATCTATCACAATGGGAACAATTCGCAGGGGAACCTTTTTTTCGGGGTTCTCAGTCTGTTTCCTAGTGACTGTTTGAAGATATTGTAGTTTTCACTTTAAATCCGAGTTGGAGCTAGTAAATCCCAATATATTTGGATGCAGTGTATTTTGCAACTGAAAAGAAACTGTGTTCCTCAGAAGCTACTTGAAAGACGGCTTTTACAGACATTTATTTCTCAGAAATGGGCATGTGGAGGGACGTTCGTCGATCTCGCAAATAGGGAACGGGTTGCAGGAGAAACTTTAACTCCGGTTTCTCAGTCTGTTTCCTAGTACCTGTTTGAAGCTCCTGCAGTTTTCACAGTAAAAGCGAGTTGGGGCTAGTACCTCCCCATAGATATGTATGGTGTGTAGTTTGCAACTGAAAAGAAACTTTGTGTTCAGAACAAGCAAAGTGAAGGACGGATTTCACACACACTTATCTCTCAGAACTGAGCACTTAGAGAGACGTTCGTTAATCTAACACAAATGGAACGGGTTGCAGGAGAAACAATAACTACTTTTTCTCAGCCTGTTTCCTAGTGACGGTTTGAAGATCCTGCAGTTTTCACATTAAAACCGAGTTGGTGCTAGTACCTCCCAATTTATATGGATGCAGAGTAGTTTGCAACTGAAAAGAAACTTTCTGTTCCCTAGAAGGTAGGTGAAGGACGGCTTTCACACACAATTATCTCTCAGAACTGAGTATGTGGAGAGACGATCGTTCATCTAGCACAAAGGAAACGGGTTGCAGGAGAAAATTTTAGTCTGGTTTCTCAGTCTGTTTCCTAGTTTCGGTTTGAAGTTCCTGCAGTTTTCACAGTAAAACCTAGTTGGAGCTAGTAACTCCACATATATATGGATGGAGTGTAGTTTGCAACTGAAAAGACACTTTGTGTTCCCAACCAGGTAGGTGAATGACGGCTTTCACAATCACTTACCTCTCAGAAATGAGCTAGTGGAGAGACTTTCATTCATCCAGCACAAAAGGAACGGGATGAAGGAGAAACTTTTATTCGGGTTTCTCATTCTGTTTCCTAGTGCCGGTTTGATGTTCCTGCAGTTTTCACTGTAAAACCGAGTTGAAGCTAGTACCTCCCCATATGTATGGATGGAGTGTAGTTTGCAACTGAAAAGAAACTTTGTGTTCCCAACAATCTAGTTGAAGGACGGCTTTCACAAACACATTATCTCTCAGAACTGAGCATTTTGAGAGAAGTTCGTTCATCAAGCACGTAGTGAATGGGTTTCAGGAGAATCTTTTACTATGGTTTCTCAGTCTGTTTCCTAGTGCCGGTTTCAAGTTCCTACAGTTTACACTGTAAAACTGAGTTGGAGCTAGTACCTTCCCATATATAAATAGATGGAGTTTAGTTTGCAACTAAATAGAAACTTTGTGTTCCCTATAACCTTGGTGAAGGTAGGCTTTCACACACAATTATCTCTCAGAACTGAGCATGTGGATAGACTTTCGTTCATCTAGCACAAAGGGAACGTGTCACAGGAGAAACTTTAAGTGTGTTTTCTCAGTCTGTTTCTTAGTTCCAGTTTGAAATTCCTGCAGTTTTAACTGTAATACTGATTTGGAGCTAGTACCTCCCCATATATATGGATGGAGTGTTGTTTGCATCTGAAAAGAAACTATTTGTGCTCAACAAGCTAGGTGAAGGACGGCTTTCACACACACTTATCTCTGTGAAATGAGCATGTGGAGAGGCGTTCGTTCATCTAGCACAAATGGAACGGTTTGCAGAAGAATCTTTTAGTCTGGTTTTTCAGTCTGTTTCCTAGGGCTGGTTTGAAGTTCCTGCAGGTTTCACTGTAAAATTGATTTGAAGCTAGTACCTCCCCATATATATGGATGGAGTGTAGCTTGCTACTGAAAAGTAACTTTGTGTTCCCAACAAGGTAGGTGAAGGACGGCTTTCACACACACTTTTCTCTCAGAACTGAGCATGTGGAGAGACTTTCGTTCATCTATTACAAAGGGAACGTTTTGCAGGAGAAACATTCAGTGTGGATTTTCAGTCTTTTTCCTTGTGCTGGTTTGAAGATCCTTCAGTTTTCACTGTAAAACGGAGTTGGAGCTTGTACATGACCTTATATGTGGATGGAATGTAGTTTGCAACTGAGAAGAATCTTTGTTTTCCAAACAAGATAGAGGAAGTATGGCTTTCACACACCCTTATCTCTCAGAACTGATCAAGTGGAGAGACTTTCGCTCATCTAGCAAAATAGGAAATTGTTGCAGAGGAAGTTTTACTCTTGTTTCTCAGTCTGTTTCCTAGTGACGGTTAGAAGTTCCTGCAGATTTCACTGTAAATCCGTGTTGGTGCTAGTAAATCCCCATATATATGGATGAAGTGTATTTTGCAAATGAAAAGAAATTGTGTTCCCAACAAGCTAGGTGAAGGACGGCTTTCACACGCACTTATCTCTCAGAACTGAGCATGTTGAGAGACGTTCTTTCATCTAGCGCAAAGGGAACGGTTTGCAGGAGAAACTTTTATAGTGGTATCTCAGTCTTTTCATACTGCCGGTTTGAAGTTAGTGCAGTTTTCACTGTAAAACCGAGTTGGAGCTTGTACCTACACATATATATATGAATGGAGTGTAGTTTGCAACTGAAAAGACACTTTGTGTTCCCAAATATTTAGGTGAAGGACGGCATTCACACACAGTTATCTCTCAGAAATGAGCATATGAAGAGACGTTCGTTCATCTATCACAATGGGAACAATTCGCAGGGGAACCTTTTTTTCGGGGTTCTCAGTCTGTTTCCTAGTGACTGTTTGAAGATATTGTAGTTTTCACTTTAAATCCGAGTTGGAGCTAGTAAATCCCAATATATTTGGATGCAGTGTATTTTGCAACTGAAAAGAAACTGTGTTCCTCAGAAGCTACTTGAAAGACGGCTTTTACAGACATTTATTTCTCAGAAATGGGCATGTGGAGGGACGTTCGTCGATCTCGCAAATAGGGAACGGGTTGCAGGAGAAACTTTAACTCCGGTTTCTCAGTCTGTTTCCTAGTACCTGTTTGAAGCTCCTGCAGTTTTCACAGTAAAAGCGAGTTGGGGCTAGTACCTCCCCATAGATATGTATGGTGTGTAGTTTGCAACTGAAAAGAAACTTTGTGTTCAGAACAAGCAAAGTGAAGGACGGATTTCACACACACTTATCTCTCAGAACTGAGCACTTAGAGAGACGTTCGTTAATCTAACACAAATGGAACGGGTTGCAGGAGAAACAATAACTACTTTTTCTCAGCCTGTTTCCTAGTGACGGTTTGAAGATCCTGCAGTTTTCACATTAAAACCGAGTTGGTGCTAGTACCTCCCAATTTATATGGATGCAGAGTAGTTTGCAACTGAAAAGAAACTTTCTGTTCCCTAGAAGGTAGGTGAAGGACGGCTTTCACACACAATTATCTCTCAGAACTGAGTATGTGGAGAGACGATCGTTCATCTAGCACAAAGGAAACGGGTTGCAGGAGAAAATTTTAGTCTGGTTTCTCAGTCTGTTTCCTAGTTTCGGTTTGAAGTTCCTGCAGTTTTCACAGTAAAACCTAGTTGGAGCTAGTAACTCCCCATATATATGGATGGAGTGTAGTTTGCAACTGAAAAGACACTTTGTGTTCCCAACCAGGTAGGTGAATGACGGCTTTCACAATCACTTACCTCTCAGAAATGAGCTAGTGGAGAGACTTTCATTCATCCAGCACAAAAGGAACGGGATGAAGGAGAAACTTTTATTCGGGTTTCTCATTCTGTTTCCTAGTGCCGGTTTGATGTTCCTGCAGTTTTCACTGTAAAACCGAGTTGAAGCTAGTACCTCCCCATATGTATGGATGGAGTGTAGTTTGCAACTGAAAAGAAAATTTGTGTTCCCAACAATCTAGTTGAAGGACGGCTTTCACAAACACATTATCTCTCAGAACTGAGCATTTTGAGAGAAGTTCGTTCATCAAGCACGTAGTGAATGGGTTTCAGGAGAATCTTTTACTATGGTTTCTCAGTCTGTTTCCTAGTGCCGGTTTCAAGTTCCTACAGTTTACACTGTAAAACTGAGTTGGAGCTAGTACCTTCCCATATATAAATAGATGGAGTTTAGTTTGCAACTAAATAGAAACTTTGTGTTCCCTATAACCTTGGTGAAGGTAGGCTTTCACACACAATTATCTCTCAGAACTGAGCATGTGGAGAGACTTTCGTTCATCTAGCACAAAGGGAACGTGTCACAGGAGAAACTTTAAGTGTGTTTTCTCAGTCTGTTTCTTAGTTCCAGTTTGAAATTCCTGCAGATTTAACTGTAATACTGATTTGGAGCTAGTACCTCCCCATATATATGGATGGAGTGTTGTTTGCATCTGAAAAGAAACTATTTGTGCCCAACAAGCTAGGTGAAGGACGGCTTTCACACACACTTATCTCTGTGAAATGAGCATGTGGAGAGGCGTTCGTTCATCTAGCACAAATGGAACGGTTTGCAGAAGAATCTTTTAGTCTGGTTTTTCAGTCTGTTTCCTAGGGCTGGTTTGAAGTTCCTGCAGGTTTCACTGTAAAATTGATTTGAATCTAGTACCTCCCCATATATATGGATGGAGTGTAGCTTGCTACTGAAAAGTAACTTTGTGTTCCCAACAAGGTAGGTGAAGGACGGCTTTCACACACACTTTTCTCTCAGAACTGAGCATGTGGAGAGACTTTCGTTCATCTATTACAAAGGGAACGTTTTGCAGGAGAAACATTCAGTGTGGATTTTCAGTCTTTTTCCTTGTGCTGGTTTGAAGATCCTTCAGTTTTCACTGTAAAACGGAGTTGGAGCTTGTACATGACCTTATATGTGGATGGAATGTAGTTTGCAACTGAGAAGAATCTTTGTTTTCCAAACAAGATAGAGGAAGTATGGCTTTCACACACCCTTATCTCTCAGAACTGATCAAGTGGAGAGACTTTCGCTCATCTAGCAAAATAGGAAATTGTTGCAGGGGAAGTTTTACTCTTGTTTCTCAGTCTGTTTCCTAGTGACGGTTAGAAGTTCCTGCAGATTTCACTGTAAATCCGTGTTGGTGCTAGTAAATCCCCATATATATGGATGAAGTGTATTTTGCAAATGAAAAGAAATTGTGTTCCCAACAAGCTAGGTGAAGGACGGCTTTCACACGCACTTATCTCTCAGAACTGAGCATGTTGAGAGACGTTCTTTCATCTAGCGCAAAGGGAACGGTTTGCAGGAGAAACTTTTATAGTGGTATCTCAGTCTTTTTCATACTGCCGGTTTGAAGTTAGTGCAGTTTTCACTGTAAAACCGAGTTGGAGCTTGTACCTACACATATATATATGAATGGAGTGTAGTTTGCAACTGAAAAGACACTTTGTGTTCCCAAATATTTAGGTGAAGGACGGCATTCACACACAGTTATCTCTCAGAAATGAGCATATGAAGAGACGTTCGTTCATCTATCACAATGGGAACAATTCGCAGGGGAACCTTTTTTTCGGGGTTCTCAGTCTGTTTCCTAGTGACTGTTTGAAGATATTGTAGTTTTCACTTTAAATCCGAGTTGGAGCTAGTAAATCCCAATATATTTGGATGCAGTGTATTTTGCAACTGAAAAGAAACTGTGTTCCTCAGAAGCTACTTGAAAGACGGCTTTTACAGACATTTATTTCTCAGAAATGGGCATGTGGAGGGACGTTCGTCGATCTCGCAAATAGGGAACGGGTTGCAGGAGAAACTTTAACTCCGGTTTCTCAGTCTGTTTCCTAGTACCTGTTTGAAGCTCCTGCAGTTTTCACAGTAAAAGCGAGTTGGGGCTAGTACCTCCCCATAGATATGTATGGTGTGTAGTTTGCAACTGAAAAGAAACTTTGTGTTCAGAACAAGCAAAGTGAAGGACGGATTTCACACACACTTATCTCTCAGAACTGAGCACTTAGAGAGACGTTCGTTAATCTAACACAAATGGAACGGGTTGCAGGAGAAACAATAACTACTTTTTCTCAGCCTGTTTCCTAGTGACGGTTTGAAGATCCTGCAGTTTTCACATTAAAACCGAGTTGGTGCTAGTACCTCCCAATTTATATGGATGCAGAGTAGTTTGCAACTGAAAAGAAACTTTCTGTTCCCTAGAAGGTAGGTGAAGGACGGCTTTCACACACAATTATCTCTCAGAACTGAGTATGTGGAGAGACGATCGTTCATCTAGCACAAAGGAAACGGGTTGCAGGAGAAAATTTTAGTCTGGTTTCTCAGTCTGTTTCCTAGTTTCGGTTTGAAGTTCCTGCAGTTTTCACAGTAAAACCTAGTTGGAGCTAGTAACTCCCCATATATATGGATGGAGTGTAGTTTGCAACTGAAAAGACACTTTGTGTTCCCAACCAGGTAGGTGAATGACGGCTTTCACAATCACTTACCTCTCAGAAATGAGCTAGTGGAGAGACTTTCATTCATCCAGCACAAAAGGAACGGGATGAAGGAGAAACTTTTATTCGGGTTTCTCATTCTGTTTCCTAGTGCCGGTTTGATGTTCCTGCAGTTTTCACTGTAAAACCGAGTTGAAGCTAGTACCTCCCCATATGTATGGATGGAGTGTAGTTTGCAACTGAAAAGAAAATTTGTGTTCCCAACAATCTAGTTGAAGGACGGCTTTCACAAACACATTATCTCTCAGAACTGAGCATTTTGAGAGAAGTTCGTTCATCAAGCACGTAGTGAATGGGTTTCAGGAGAATCTTTTACTATGGTTTCTCAGTCTGTTTCCTAGTGCCGGTTTCAAGTTCCTACAGTTTACACTGTAAAACTGAGTTGGAGCTAGTACCTTCCCATATATAAATAGATGGAGTTTAGTTTGCAACTAAATAGAAACTTTGTGTTCCCTATAACCTTGGTGAAGGTAGGCTTTCACACACAATTATCTCTCAGAACTGAGCATGTGGAGAGACTTTCGTTCATCTAGCACAAAGGGAACGTGTCACAGGAGAAACTTTAAGTGTGTTTTCTCAGTCTGTTTCTTAGTTCCAGTTTGAAATTCCTGCAGTTTTAACTGTAATACTGATTTGGAGCTAGTACCTCCCCATATATTTGGATGGAGTGTTGTTTGCATCTGAAAAGAAACTATTTGTGCCCAACAAGCTAGGTGAAGGACGGCTTTCACACACACTTATCTCTGTGAAATGAGCATGTGGAGAGGCGTTCGTTCATCTAGCACAAATGGAACGGTTTGCAGAAGAATCTTTTAGTCTGGTTTTTCAGTCTGTTTCCTAGGGCTGGTTTGAAGTTCCTGCAGGTTTCACTGTAAAATTGATTTGAAGCTAGTACCTCCCCATATATATGGATGGAGTGTAGCTTGCTACTGAAAAGTAACTTTGTGTTCCCAACAAGGTAGGTGAAGGACGGCTTTCACACACACTTTTCTCTCAGAACTGAGCATGTGGAGAGACTTTCATTCATCTATTACAAAGGGAACGTTTTGCAGGAGAAACATTCAGTGTGGATTTTCAGTCTTTTTCCTTGTGCTGGTTTGAAGATCCTTCAGTTTTCACTGTAAAACGGAGTTGGAGCTTGTACATGACCTTATATATGGATGGAATGTAGTTTGCAACTGAGAAGAATCTTTGTTTTCCAAACAAGATAGAGGAAGTATGGTTTTCACACACCCTTATCTCTCAGAACTGATCAAGTGGAGAGACTTTCGCTCATCTAGCAAAATAGGAAATTGTTGCAGGGGAAGTTTTACTCTTGTTTCTCAGTCTGTTTCCTAGTGACGGTTAGAAGTTCCTGCAGATTTCACTGTAAATCCGTGTTGGTGCTAGTAAATCCCCATATATATGGATGAAGTGTATTTTGCAAATGAAAAGAAATTGTGTTCCCAACAAGCTAGGTGAAGGACGGCTTTCACACGCACTTATCTCTCAGAACTGAGCATGTTGAGAGACGTTCTTTCATCTAGCGCAAAGGGAACGGTTTGCAGGAGAAACTTTTATAGTGGTATCTCAGTCTTTTTCATACTGCCGGTTTGAAGTTAGTGCAGTTTTCACTGTAAAACCGAGTTGGAGCTTGTACCTACACATATATATATGAATGGAGTGTAGTTTGCAACTGAAAAGACACTTTGTGTTCCCAAATATTTAGGTGAAGGACGGCATTCACACACAGTTATCTCTCAGAAATGAGCATATGAAGAGACGTTCGTTCATCTATCACAATGGGAACAATTCGCAGGGGAACCTTTTTTTCGGGGTTCTCAGTCTGTTTCCTAGTGACTGTTTGAAGATATTGTAGTTTTCACTTTAAATCCGAGTTGGAGCTAGTAAATCCCAATATATTTGGATGCAGTGTATTTTGCAACTGAAAAGAAACTGTGTTCCTCAGAAGCTACTTGAAAGACGGCTTTTACAGACATTTATTTCTCAGAAATGGGCATGTGGAGGGACGTTCGTCGATCTCGCAAATAGGGAACGGGTTGCAGGAGAAACTTTAACTCCGGTTTCTCAGTCTGTTTCCTAGTACCTGTTTGAAGCTCCTGCAGTTTTCACAGTAAAAGCGAGTTGGGGCTAGTACCTCCCCATAGATATGTATGGTGTGTAGTTTGCAACTGAAAAGAAACTTTGTGTTCAGAACAAGCAAAGTGAAGGACGGATTTCACACACACTTATCTCTCAGAACTGAGCACTTAGAGAGACGTTCGTTAATCTAACACAAATGGAACGGGTTGCAGGAGAAACAATAACTACTTTTTCTCAGCCTGTTTCCTAGTGACGGTTTGAAGATCCTGCAGTTTTCACATTAAAACCGAGTTGGTGCTAGTACCTCCCAATTTATATGGATGCAGAGTAGTTTGCAACTGAAAAGAAACTTTCTGTTCCCTAGAAGGTAGGTGAAGGACGGCTTTCACACACAATTATCTCTCAGAACTGAGTATGTGGAGAGACGATCGTTCATCTAGCACAAAGGAAACGGGTTGCAGGAGAAAATTTTAGTCTGGTTTCTCAGTCTGTTTCCTAGTTTCGGTTTGAAGTTCCTGCAGTTTTCACAGTAAAACCTAGTTGGAGCTAGTAACTCCCCATATATATGGATGGAGTGTAGTTTGCAACTGAAAAGACACTTTGTGTTCCCAACCAGGTAGGTGAATGACGGCTTTCACAATCACTTACCTCTCAGAAATGAGCTAGTGGAGAGACTTTCATTCATCCAGCACAAAAGGAACGGGATGAAGGAGAAACTTTTATTCGGGTTTCTCATTCTGTTTCCTAGTGCCGGTTTGATGTTCCTGCAGTTTTCACTGTAAAACCGAGTTGAAGCTAGTACCTCCCATATGTATGGATGGAGTGTAGTTTGCAACTGAAAAGAAACTTTGTGTTCCCAACAATCTAGTTGAAGGACGGCTTTCACAAACACATTATCTCTCAGAACTGAGCATTTTGAGAGAAGTTCGTTCATCAAGCACGTAGTGAATGGGTTTCAGGAGAATCTTTTACTATGGTTTCTCAGTCTGTTTCCTAGTGCCGGTTTCAAGTTCCTGCAGTTTACACTGTAAAACTGAGTTGGAGCTAGTACCTTCCCATATATAAATAGATGGAGTTTAGTTTGCAACTAAATAGAAACTTTGTGTTCCCTATAACCTTGGTGAAGGTAGGCTTTCACACACAATTATCTCTCAGAACTGAGCATGTGGAGAGACTTTCGTTCATCTAGCACAAAGGGAACGTGTCACAGAAGAAACTTTAAGTGTGTTTTCTCAGTCTGTTTCTTAGTTCCAGTTTGAAATTCCTGCAGTTTTAACTGTAATACTGATTTGGAGCTAGTACCTCCCCATATATATGGATGGAGTGTTGTTTGCATCTGAAAAGAAACTATTTGTGCCCAACAAGCTAGTTGAAGGACGGCTTTCACACACACTTATCTCTGTGAAATGAGCATGTGGAGAGGCGTTCGTTCATCTAGCACAAATGGAACGGTTTGCAGAAGAATCTTTTAGTCTGGTTTTTCAGTCTGTTTCCTAGGGCTGGTTTGAAGTTCCTGCAGGTTTCACTGTAAAATTGATTTGAAGCTAGTACCTCCCCATATATATGGATGGAATGTAGCTTGCTACTGAAAAGTAACTTTGTGTTCCCAACAAGGTAGGTGAAGGACGGCTTTCACACACACTTTTCTCTCAGAACTGAGCATGTGGAGAGACTTTCGTTCATCTATTACAAAGGGAACGTTTTGCAGGAGAAACATTCAGTGTGGATTTTCAGTCTTTTTCCTTGTGCTGGTTTGAAGATCCTTCAGTTTTCACTGTAAAACGGAGTTGGAGCTTGTACATGACCTTATATATGGATGGAATGTAGTTTGCAACTGAGAAGAATCTTTGTTTTCCAAACAAGATAGAGGAAGTATGGCTTTCACACACCCTTATCTCTCAGAACTGATCAAGTGGAGAGACTTTCGCTCATCTAGCAAAATAGGAAATTGTTGCAGGGGAAGTTTTACTCTTGTTTCTCAGTCTGTTTCCTAGTGACGGTTAGAAGTTCCTGCAGATTTCACTGTAAATCCGTGTTGGTGCTAGTAAATCCCCATATATATGGATGAAGTGTATTTTGCAAATGAAAAGAAATTGTGTTCCCAACAAGCTAGGTGAAGGACGGCTTTCACACGCACTTATCTCTCAGAACTGAGCATGTTGAGAGACGTTCTTTCATCTAGCGCAAAGGGAACGGTTTGCAGGAGAAACTTTTATAGTGGTATCTCAGTCTTTTTCATACTGCCGGTTTGAAGTTAGTGCAGTTTTCACTGTAAAACCGAGTTGGAGCTTGTACCTACACATATATATATGAATGGAGTGTAGTTTGCAACTGAAAAGACACTTTGTGTTCCCAAATATTTAGGTGAAGGACGGCATTCACACACAGTTATCTCTCAGAAATGAGCATATGAAGAGACGTTCGTTCATCTATCACAATGGGAACAATTCGCAGGGGAACCTTTTTTTCGGGGTTCTCAGTCTGTTTCCTAGTGACTGTTTGAAGATATTGTAGTTTTCACTTTAAATCCGAGTTGGAGCTAGTAAATCCCAATATATTTGGATGCAGTGTATTTTGCAACTGAAAAGAAACTGTGTTCCTCAGAAGCTACTTGAAAGACGGCTTTTACAGACATTTATTTCTCAGAAATGGGCATGTGGAGGGACGTTCGTCGATCTCGCAAATAGGGAACGGGTTGCAGGAGAAACTTTAACTCCGGTTTCTCAGTCTGTTTCCTAGTACCTGTTTGAAGCTCCTGCAGTTTTCACAGTAAAAGCGAGTTGGGGCTAGTACCTCCCCATAGATATGTATGGTGTGTAGTTTGCAACTGAAAAGAAACTTTGTGTTCAGAACAAGCAAAGTGAAGGACGGATTTCACACACACTTATCTCTCAGAACTGAGCACTTAGAGAGACGTTCGTTAATCTAACACAAATGGAACGGGTTGCAGGAGAAACAATAACTACTTTTTCTCAGCCTGTTTCCTAGTGACGGTTTGAAGATCCTGCAGTTTTCACATTAAAACCGAGTTGGTGCTAGTACCTCCCAATTTATATGGATGCAGAGTAGTTTGCAACTGAAAAGAAACTTTCTGTTCCCTAGAAGGTAGGTGAAGGACGGCTTTCACACACAATTATCTCTCAGAACTGAGTATGTGGAGAGACGATCGTTCATCTAGCACAAAGGAAACGGGTTGCAGGAGAAAATTTTAGTCTGGTTTCTCAGTCTGTTTCCTAGTTTCGGTTTGAAGTTCCTGCAGTTTTCACAGTAAAACCTAGTTGGAGCTAGTAACTCCCCATATATATGGATGGAGTGTAGTTTGCAACTGAAAAGACACTTTGTGTTCCCAACCAGGTAGGTGAATGACGGCTTTCACAATCACTTACCTCTCAGAAATGAGCTAGTGGAGAGACTTTCATTCATCCAGCACAAAAGGAACGGGATGAAGGAGAAACTTTTATTCGGGTTTCTCATTCTGTTTCCTAGTGCCGGTTTGATGTTCCTGCAGTTTTCACTGTAAAACCGAGTTGAAGCTAGTACCTCCCATATGTATGGATGGAGTGTAGTTTGCAACTGAAAAGAAACTTTGTGTTCCCAACAATCTAGTTGAAGGACGGCTTTCACAAACACATTATCTCTCAGAACTGAGCATTTTGAGAGAAGTTCGTTCATCAAGCACGTAGTGAATGGGTTTCAGGAGAATCTTTTACTATGGTTTCTCAGTCTGTTTCCTAGTGCCGGTTTCAAGTTCCTGCAGTTTACACTGTAAAACTGAGTTGGAGCTAGTACCTTCCCATATATAAATAGATGGAGTTTAGTTTGCAACTAAATAGAAACTTTGTGTTCCCTATAACCTTGGTGAAGGTAGGCTTTCACACACAATTATCTCTCAGAACTGAGCATGTGGAGAGACTTTCGTTCATCTAGCACAAAGGGAACGTGTCACAGAAGAAACTTTAAGTGTGTTTTCTCAGTCTGTTTCTTAGTTCCAGTTTGAAATTCCTGCAGTTTTAACTGTAATACTGATTTGGAGCTAGTACCTCCCCATATATATGGATGGAGTGTTGTTTGCATCTGAAAAGAAACTATTTGTGCCCAACAAGCTAGTTGAAGGACGGCTTTCACACACACTTATCTCTGTGAAATGAGCATGTGGAGAGGCGTTCGTTCATCTAGCACAAATGGAACGGTTTGCAGAAGAATCTTTTAGTCTGGTTTTTCAGTCTGTTTCCTAGGGCTGGTTTGAAGTTCCTGCAGGTTTCACTGTAAAATTGATTTGAATCTAGTACCTCCCCATATATATGGATGGAGTGTAGCTTGCTACTGAAAAGTAACTTTGTGTTCCCAACAAGGTAGGTGAAGGACGGCTTTCACACACACTTTTCTCTCAGAACTGAGCATGTGGAGAGACTTTCGTTCATCTATTACAAAGGGAACGTTTTGCAGGAGAAACATTCAGTGTGGATTTTCAGTCTTTTTCCTTGTGCTGGTTTGAAGATCCTTCAGTTTTCACTGTAAAACGGAGTTGGAGCTTGTACATGACCTTATATATGGATGGAATGTAGTTTGCAACTGAGAAGAATCTTTGTTTTCCAAACAAGATAGAGGAAGTATGGCTTTCACACACCCTTATCTCTCAGAACTGATCAAGTGGAGAGACTTTCGCTCATCTAGCAAAATAGGAAATTGTTGCAGGGGAAGTTTTACTCTTGTTTCTCAGTCTGTTTCCTAGTGACGGTTAGAAGTTCCTGCAGATTTCACTGTAAATCCGTGTTGGTGCTAGTAAATCCCCATATATATGGATGAAGTGTATTTTGCAAATGAAAAGAAATTGTGTTCCCAACAAGCTAGGTGAAGGACGGCTTTCACACGCACTTATCTCTCAGAACTGAGCATGTTGAGAGACGTTCTTTCATCTAGCGCAAAGGGAACGGTTTGCAGGAGAAACTTTTATAGTGGTATCTCAGTCTTTTTCATACTGCCGGTTTGAAGTTAGTGCAGTTTTCACTGTAAAACCGAGTTGGAGCTTGTACCTACACATATATATATGAATGGAGTGTAGTTTGCAACTGAAAAGACACTTTGTGTTCCCAAATATTTAGGTGAAGGACGGCATTCACACACAGTTATCTCTCAGAAATGAGCATATGAAGAGACGTTCGTTCATCTATCACAATGGGAACAATTCGCAGGGGAACCTTTTTTTCGGGGTTCTCAGTCTGTTTCCTAGTGACTGTTTGAAGATATTGTAGTTTTCACTTTAAATCCGAGTTGGAGCTAGTAAATCCCAATATATTTGGATGCAGTGTATTTTGCAACTGAAAAGAAACTGTGTTCCTCAGAAGCTACTTGAAAGACGGCTTTTACAGACATTTATTTCTCAGAAATGGGCATGTGGAGGGACGTTCGTCGATCTCGCAAATAGGGAACGGGTTGCAGGAGAAACTTTAACTCCGGTTTCTCAGTCTGTTTCCTAGTACCTGTTTGAAGCTCCTGCAGTTTTCACAGTAAAAGCGAGTTGGGGCTAGTACCTCCCCATAGATATGTATGGTGTGTAGTTTGCAACTGAAAAGAAACTTTGTGTTCAGAACAAGCAAAGTGAAGGACGGATTTCACACACACTTATCTCTCAGAACTGAGCACTTAGAGAGACGTTCGTTAATCTAACACAAATGGAACGGGTTGCAGGAGAAACAATAACTACTTTTTCTCAGCCTGTTTCCTAGTGACGGTTTGAAGATCCTGCAGTTTTCACATTAAAACCGAGTTGGTGCTAGTACCTCCCAATTTATATGGATGCAGAGTAGTTTGCAACTGAAAAGAAACTTTCTGTTCCCTAGAAGGTAGGTGAAGGACGGCTTTCACACACAATTATCTCTCAGAACTGAGTATGTGGAGAGACGATCGTTCATCTAGCACAAAGGAAACGGGTTGCAGGAGAAAATTTTAGTCTGGTTTCTCAGTCTGTTTCCTAGTTTCGGTTTGAAGTTCCTGCAGTTTTCACAGTAAAACCTAGTTGGAGCTAGTAACTCCCCATATATATGGATGGAGTGTAGTTTGCAACTGAAAAGACACTTTGTGTTCCCAACCAGGTAGGTGAATGACGGCTTTCACAATCACTTACCTCTCAGAAATGAGCTAGTGGAGAGACTTTCATTCATCCAGCACAAAAGGAACGGGATGAAGGAGAAACTTTTATTCGGGTTTCTCATTCTGTTTCCTAGTGCCGGTTTGATGTTCCTGCAGTTTTCACTGTAAAACCGAGTTGAAGCTAGTACCTCCCATATGTATGGATGGAGTGTAGTTTGCAACTGAAAAGAAACTTTGTGTTCCCAACAATCTAGTTGAAGGACGGCTTTCACAAACACATTATCTCTCAGAACTGAGCATTTTGAGAGAAGTTCGTTCATCAAGCACGTAGTGAATGGGTTTCAGGAGAATCTTTTACTATGGTTTCTCAGTCTGTTTCCTAGTGCCGGTTTCAAGTTCCTGCAGTTTACACTGTAAAACTGAGTTGGAGCTAGTACCTTCCCATATATAAATAGATGGAGTTTAGTTTGCAACTAAATAGAAACTTTGTGTTCCCTATAACCTTGGTGAAGGTAGGCTTTCACACACAATTATCTCTCAGAACTGAGCATGTGGAGAGACTTTCGTTCATCTAGCACAAAGGGAACGTGTCACAGAAGAAACTTTAAGTGTGTTTTCTCAGTCTGTTTCTTAGTTCCAGTTTGAAATTCCTGCAGTTTTAACTGTAATACTGATTTGGAGCTAGTACCTCCCCATATATATGGATGGAGTGTTGTTTGCATCTGAAAAGAAACTATTTGTGCCCAACAAGCTAGTTGAAGGACGGCTTTCACACACACTTATCTCTGTGAAATGAGCATGTGGAGAGGCGTTCGTTCATCTAGCACAAATGGAACGGTTTGCAGAAGAATCTTTTAGTCTGGTTTTTCAGTCTGTTTCCTAGGGCTGGTTTGAAGTTCCTGCAGGTTTCACTGTAAAATTGATTTGAAGCTAGTACCTCCCCATATATATGGATGGAGTGTAGCTTGCTACTGAAAATAACTTTGTGTTCCCAACAAGGTAGGTGAAGGATGGCTTTCACACACACTTTTCTCTCAGAACTGAGCATGTGGAGAGAATTTCGTTCATCTATTACAAAGGGAACGTTTTGCAGGAGAAACATTCAGTGTGGATTTTCAGTCTTTTTCCTTGTGCTGGTTTGAAGATCCTTCAGTTTTCACTGTAAAACGGAGTTGGAGCTTGTACATGACCTTATATATGGATGGAATGTAGTTTGCAACTGAGAAGAATCTTTGTTTTCCAAACAAGATAGAGGAAGTATGGCTTTCACACACCCTTATCTCTCAGAACTGATCAAGTGGAGAGACTTTCGCTCATCTAGCAAAATAGGAAATTGTTGCAGGGGAAGTTTTACTCTTGTTTCTCAGTCTGTTTCCTAGTGACGGTTAGAAGATCCTGCAGATTTCACTGTAAATCCGTGTTGGTGCTAGTAAATCCCCATATATATGGATGAAGTGTATTTTGCAAATGAAAAGAAATTGTGTTCCCAACAAGCTAGGTGAAGGACGGCTTTCACACGCACTTATCTCTCAGAACTGAGCATGTTGAGAGACGTTCTTTCATCTAGCGCAAAGGGAACGGTTTGCAGGAGAAACTTTTATAGTGGTATCTCAGTCTTTTTCATACTGCCGGTTTGAAGTTAGTGCAGTTTTCACTGTAAAACCGAGTTGGAGCTTGTACCTACACATATATATATGAATGGAGTGTAGTTTGCAACTGAAAAGACACTTTGTGTTCCCAAATATTTAGGTGAAGGACGGCATTCACACACAGTTATCTCTCAGAAATGAGCATATGAAGAGACGTTCGTTCATCTATCACAATGGGAACAATTCGCAGGGGAACCTTTTTTTCGGGGTTCTCAGTCTGTTTCCTAGTGACTGTTTGAAGATATTGTAGTTTTCACTTTAAATCCGAGTTGGAGCTAGTAAATCCCAATATATTTGGATGCAGTGTATTTTGCAACTGAAAAGAAACTGTGTTCCTCAGAAGCTACTTGAAAGACGGCTTTTACAGACATTTATTTCTCAGAAATGGGCATGTGGAGGGACGTTCGTCGATCTCGCAAATAGGGAACGGGTTGCAGGAGAAACTTTAACTCCGGTTTCTCAGTCTGTTTCCTAGTACCTGTTTGAAGCTCCTGCAGTTTTCACAGTAAAAGCGAGTTGGGGCTAGTACCTCCCCATAGATATGTATGGTGTGTAGTTTGCAACTGAAAAGAAACTTTGTGTTCAGAACAAGCAAAGTGAAGGACGGATTTCACACACACTTATCTCTCAGAACTGAGCACTTAGAGAGACGTTCGTTAATCTAACACAAATGGAACGGGTTGCAGGAGAAACAATAACTACTTTTTCTCAGCCTGTTTCCTAGTGACGGTTTGAAGATCCTGCAGTTTTCACATTAAAACCGAGTTGGTGCTAGTACCTCCCAATTTATATGGATGCAGAGTAGTTTGCAACTGAAAAGAAACTTTCTGTTCCCTAGAAGGTAGGTGAAGGACGGCTTTCACACACAATTATCTCTCAGAACTGAGTATGTGGAGAGACGATCGTTCATCTAGCACAAAGGAAACGGGTTGCAGGAGAAAATTTTAGTCTGGTTTCTCAGTCTGTTTCCTAGTTTCGGTTTGAAGTTCCTGCAGTTTTCACAGTAAAACCTAGTTGGAGCTAGTAACTCCCCATATATATGGATGGAGTGTAGTTTGCAACTGAAAAGACACTTTGTGTTCCCAACCAGGTAGATGAATGACGGCTTTCACAATCACTTACCTCTCAGAAATGAGCTAGTGGAAAGACTTTCATTCATCCAGCACAAAAGGAACGGGATGAAGGAGAAACTTTTATTCGGGTTTCTCATTCTGTTTCCTAGTGCTGGTTTGATGTTCCTGCAGTTTTCACTGTAAAACCGAGTTGGAGCTAGTACCTCCCCATATGTATGGATGGAGTGTAGTTTGCAACTGAAAAGATAATTTGTGTTCCCAACAATCTAGTTGAAGGACGGCTTTCACAAACACATTATCTCTCAGAACTGAGCATTTTGAGAGAAGTTCGTTCATCAAGCACGTAGTGAATGGGTTTCAGGAGAATCTTTTACTATGGTTTCTCAGTCTGTTTCCTAGTGCCGGTTTCAAGTTCCTGCAGTTTACACTGTAAAACTGATTTGGAGCTAGTACCTTCCCATAAATAAATAGATGGAGTTTAGTTTGCAACTGAATAGAAACTATTTGTTCCCTATAATCTTGGTGAAGGTAGGCTTACACACACAATTATCTCTCAGAACTGAGCATGTGGAGAGACTTTCGTTCATCTAGCACAAAGGGAACGTGTCACATGAGAAACTTTAAGTGTGTTTTCTCAGTCTGTTTCTTAGTTCCTGTTTGAAATTCCTGCAGTTTTAACTGTAATACTGATTTGGAGCTATTACTTCCCCATATATATGGATGGAGTGTTGTTTGCATCTGAAAAGAAACTATTTGTGCCCAACAAGCTAGGTGAAGGACGGCTTTCACACACACTTATCTCTGTGAAATGAGCATGTGGAGAGACGTTTGTTCATCTCGCACAAATGGAAAGGTTTGCAAAAGAATCTTTTTGTCTGGATTTTCAGTCTGTTTCCTAGGGCTGGTTTGAATTTCCTGCAGGTTTCACTGTAAAATTGATTTGAAGCTAGTACCTCCCCATATTTATGGATGGAGTGTAGCTTGCTACTGAAAAGAAACTTTGTTTTCTCAACAAGGTAGCTGAAGGAAGGCTTTCACACACACTTTTCTCTCAGAACCGAGCATGTGGAGAGAATTTCGTTCATCTATCACAAAGGGAACATTTTGCAGGAGAAACATTCAGTGTGGATTCTCAGTCTTTTTCCTTGTGCTGGTTTGAAGATCCTGCAGTTTTCACTGTAAAACGGAGTTGGAGCTTGTACATGAACATATATATGGATGGAATGTAGTTTGCAACTGAGAAGAAACTTTGTTTTCCAAACAAGATAGAGGAAGTATGGCTTTCACACACCCTTATCTCTCAGAACTGATCAAGTCTAGAGACTTTCGCTCATCTAGCAAAATAGGAAATTGTTGCAGGGGAAGTTTTACTCTTGTTTCTCAGTCTGTTTCCTAGTGACGGTTAGAAGTTCCTGCAGATTTCACTGTAAATCCGTGTTGGTGCTAGTAAATCCCCATATATATGGATGAAGTGTATTTTGCAAATGAAAAAAATTGTGTTCCCAACAAGCTAGGTGAAGGACGGCTTTCACACGCACTTATCTCTCAGAACTGAGCATGTTGAGAGACGTTCTTTCATCTAGCGCAAAGGGAACGGTTTGCAGGAGAAACTTTTATAGTGGTATCTCAGTCTTTTTCATACTGCCGGTTTGAAGTTAGTGCAGTTTTCACTGTAAAACCGAGTTGGAGCTTGTACCTACACATATATATATGAATGGAGTGTAGTTTGCAACTGAAAAGACACTTTGTGTTCCCAAATATTTAGGTGAAGGATGGCATTCACACACATTTATCTCTCAGAAATGAGCATATGAAGAGACGTTCGTTCATCTATCACAAATGGAACAATTCACAGGGGAAACTTTTTTTCTGGGTTCTCAGTCTGTTTCCTAGTGACTGTTTGAAGTTATTGTAGTTTTCATTGTAAATCCGAGTTGGAGCTAGTAAATCCCAATATATTTGGATGCAGTGTATTTTGCAACTGAAAAGAAACTGTGTTCCTCAGAAGCTACTTGAAAGACGGCTTTTACAGACATTTATTTCTCAGAAATGGGCATGTGGAGGGACGTTCGTCGAACTCGCAAATAGGGAACGGGTTGCAGGAGAAACTTTAACTCCGGTTTCTCAGTCTGTTTCCTAGTACCTGTTTGAAGCTCCTGCAGTTTTCACAGTAAAAGCGAGTTGGGGCTAGTACCTCCCCATATATATGGATGGAGTGTAGTATGCAACTGAACAGACACTTGTGTTCCCAACTATTTAGTTGAAGGACGGCTTTCACACACAGTTATCTCTCTGAACTGAACATGTGGATAGACGTTCGTTCAACTAGCAGAAAGGGAACGATTTGCAGGAGAAACATTTAATCTGGTTTCTCAGTCTGTTTCCTAGTGCCGGTTTGAAGTTCCTGCAGTTTTCACTGTAAAACCGTGTTGGATCTAGTACCTCCCCAAATATATGGATGGAGTGTAGATTGCAACTGTAAAGAAACTATGTATTCCCAACAAGCTAGGTGAAGGACGGCTTGCACACACACTTATCTCTCAGAACTGAGCATGTTGAGAGACGTTTGTTCATCTATCACAAGGGGATCGGTTGGCAGTATAAACTTTTTGTCTTGTTTCTCATTCTGTTTCCTAATGCCGGTTTGAATTAACTTCATTTGTCACTGAAATACAGAGTTGGAGCTAGAAATTAAGCATATATATGGATGGATTGTTGTTTGCATTTGAAAAGAAACTATTTTTGCCCAACAAGCTAGGTGAAGGACGGCTTTCACACACACTTATCTCTGTGAAATGAGCATGTGGAGAGGCGTTCGTTCATCTAGCACAAATGGAACGGTTTGCAGAAGAATCTTTTAGTCTGGTTTTTCAGTCTGTTTCCTAGGGCTGGTTTGAAGTTCCTGCAGGTTTCACTGTAAAATTGATTTGAAGCTAGTACCTCCCCATATATATGGATGGAATGTAGCTTGCTACTGAAAAGTAACTTTGTGTTCCCAACAAGGTAGGTGAAGGACGGCTTTCACACACACTTTTCTCTCAGAACTGAGCATGTGGAGAGACTTTCGTTCATCTATTACAAAGGGAACGTTTTGCAGGAGAAACATTCAGTGTGGATTTTCAGTCTTTTTCCTTGTGCTGGTTTGAAGATCCTTCAGTTTTCACTGTAAAACGGAGTTGGAGCTTGTACATGACCTTATATATGGATGGAATGTAGTTTGCAACTGAGAAGAATCTTTGTTTTCCAAACAAGATAGAGGAAGTATGGCTTTCACACACCCTTATCTCTCAGAACTGATCAAGTGGAGAGACTTTCGCTCATCTAGCAAAATAGGAAATTGTTGCAGGGGAAGTTTTACTCTTGTTTCTCAGTCTGTTTCCTAGTGACGGTTAGAAGTTCCTGCAGATTTCACTGTAAATCCGTGTTGGTGCTAGTAAATCCCCATATATATGGATGAAGTGTATTTTGCAAATGAAAAGAAATTGTGTTCCCAACAAGCTAGGTGAAGGACGGCTTTCACACGCACTTATCTCTCAGAACTGAGCATGTTGAGAGACGTTCTTTCATCTAGCGCAAAGGGAACGGTTTGCAGGAGAAACTTTTATAGTGGTATCTCAGTCTTTTTCATACTGCCGGTTTGAAGTTAGTGCAGTTTTCACTGTAAAACCGAGTTGGAGCTTGTACCTACACATATATATATGAATGGAGTGTAGTTTGCAACTGAAAAGACACTTTGTGTTCCCAAATATTTAGGTGAAGGACGGCATTCACACACAGTTATCTCTCAGAAATGAGCATATGAAGAGACGTTCGTTCATCTATCACAATGGGAACAATTCGCAGGGGAACCTTTTTTTCGGGGTTCTCAGTCTGTTTCCTAGTGACTGTTTGAAGATATTGTAGTTTTCACTTTAAATCCGAGTTGGAGCTAGTAAATCCCAATATATTTGGATGCAGTGTATTTTGCAACTGAAAAGAAACTGTGTTCCTCAGAAGCTACTTGAAAGACGGCTTTTACAGACATTTATTTCTCAGAAATGGGCATGTGGAGGGACGTTCGTCGATCTCGCAAATAGGGAACGGGTTGCAGGAGAAACTTTAACTCCGGTTTCTCAGTCTGTTTCCTAGTACCTGTTTGAAGCTCCTGCAGTTTTCACAGTAAAAGCGAGTTGGGGCTAGTACCTCCCCATAGATATGTATGGTGTGTAGTTTGCAACTGAAAAGAAACTTTGTGTTCAGAACAAGCAAAGTGAAGGACGGATTTCACACACACTTATCTCTCAGAACTGAGCACTTAGAGAGACGTTCGTTAATCTAACACAAATGGAACGGGTTGCAGGAGAAACAATAACTACTTTTTCTCAGCCTGTTTCCTAGTGACGGTTTGAAGATCCTGCAGTTTTCACATTAAAACCGAGTTGGTGCTAGTACCTCCCAATTTATATGGATGCAGAGTAGTTTGCAACTGAAAAGAAACTTTCTGTTCCCTAGAAGGTAGGTGAAGGACGGCTTTCACACACAATTATCTCTCAGAACTGAGTATGTGGAGAGACGATCGTTCATCTAGCACAAAGGAAACGGGTTGCAGGAGAAAATTTTAGTCTGGTTTCTCAGTCTGTTTCCTAGTTTCGGTTTGAAGTTCCTGCAGTTTTCACAGTAAAACCTAGTTGGAGCTAGTAACTCCCCATATATATGGATGGAGTGTAGTTTGCAACTGAAAAGACACTTTGTGTTCCCAACCAGGTAGATGAATGACGGCTTTCACAATCACTTACCTCTCAGAAATGAGCTAGTGGAAAGACTTTCATTCATCCAGCACAAAAGGAACGGGATGAAGGAGAAACTTTTATTCGGGTTTCTCATTCTGTTTCCTAGTGCTGGTTTGATGTTCCTGCAGTTTTCACTGTAAAACCGAGTTGGAGCTAGTACCTCCCCATATGTATGGATGGAGTGTAGTTTGCAACTGAAAAGAAAATTTGTGTTCCCAACAATCTAGTTGAAGGACGGCTTTCACAAACACATTATCTCTCAGAACTGAGCATTTCGAGAGAAGTTCGTTCATCAAGCACGTAGTGAATGGGTTTCAGGAGAATCTTTTACTATGGTTTCTCAGTCTGTTTCCTAGTGCCGGTTTCAAGTTCCTGCAGTTTACACTGTAAAACTGATTTGGAGCTAGTACCTTCCCATAAATAAATAGATGGAGTTTAGTTTGCAACTGAATAGAAACTATTTGTTCCCTATAATCTTGGTGAAGGTAGGCTTACACACACAATTATCTCTCAGAACTGAGCATGTGGAGAGACTTTCGTTCATCTAGCACAAAGGGAACGTGTCACATGAGAAACTTTAAGTGTGTTTTCTCAGTCTGTTTCTTAGTTCCTGTTTGAAATTCCTGCAGTTTTAACTGTAATACTGATTTGGAGCTATTACTTCCCCATATATATGGATGGAGTGTTGTTTGCATCTGAAAAGAAACTATTTGTGCCCAACAAGCTAGGTGAAGGACGGCTTTCACACACACTTATCTCTGTGAAATGAGCATGTGGAGAGACGTTTGTTCATCTCGCACAAATGGAAAGGTTTGCAAAAGAATCTTTTTGTCTGGATTTTCAGTCTGTTTCCTAGGGCTGGTTTGAATTTCCTGCAGGTTTCACTGTAAAATTGATTTGAAGCTAGTACCTCCCCATATTTATGGATGGAGTGTAGCTTGCTACTGAAAAGAAACTTTGTTTTCTCAACAAGGTAGCTGAAGGACGGCTTTCACACACACTTTTCTCTCAGAACCGAGCATGTGGAGAGAATTTCGTTCATCTATCACAAAGGGAACATTTTGCAGGAGAAACATTCAGTGTGGATTCTCAGTCTTTTTCCTTGTGCTGGTTTGAAGATCCTGCAGTTTTCACTGTAAAACGGAGTTGGAGCTTGTACATGAACATATATATGGATGGAATGTAGTTTGCAACTGAGAAGAAACTTTGTTTTCCAAACAAGATAGAGGAAGTATGGCTTTCACACACCCTTATCTCTCAGAACTGATCAAGTCTAGAGACTTTCGCTCATCTAGCAAAATAGGAAATTGTTGCAGGGGAAGTTTTACTCTTGTTTCTCAGTCTGTTTCCTAGTGACGGTTAGAAGTTCCTGCAGATTTCACTGTAAATCCGTGTTGGTGCTAGTAAATCCCCATATATATGGATGAAGTGTATTTTGCAAATGAAAAAAATTGTGTTCCCAACAAGCTAGGTGAAGGACGGCTTTCACACGCACTTATCTCTCAGAACTGAGCATGTTGAGAGACGTTCTTTCATCTAGCGCAAAGGGAACGGTTTGCAGGAGAAACTTTTATAGTGGTATCTCAGTCTTTTTCATACTGCCGGTTTGAAGTTAGTGCAGTTTTCACTGTAAAACCGAGTTGGAGCTTGTACCTACACATATATATATGAATGGAGTGTAGTTTGCAACTGAAAAGACACTTTGTGTTCCCAAATATTTAGGTGAAGGATGGCATTCACACACATTTATCTCTCAGAAATGAGCATATGAAGAGACGTTCGTTCATCTATCACAAATGGAACAATTCACAGGGGAAACTTTTTTTCTGGGTTCTCAGTCTGTTTCCTAGTGACTGTTTGAAGTTATTGTAGTTTTCATTGTAAATCCGAGTTGGAGCTAGTAAATCCCAATATATTTGGATGCAGTGTATTTTGCAACTGAAAAGAAACTGTGTTCCTCAGAAGCTACTTGAAAGACGGCTTTTACAGACATTTATTTCTCAGAAATGGGCATGTGGAGGGACGTTCGTCGAACTCGCAAATAGGGAACGGGTTGCAGGAGAAACTTTAACTCCGGTTTCTCAGTCTGTTTCCTAGTACCTGTTTGAAGCTCCTGCAGTTTTCACAGTAAAAGCGAGTTGGGGCTAGTACCTCCCCATATATATGGATGGAGTGTAGTATGCAACTGAACAGACACTTGTGTTCCCAACTATTTAGTTGAAGGACGGCTTTCACACACAGTTATCTCTCTGAACTGAACATGTGGATAGACGTTCGTTCAACTAGCAGAAAGGGAACGATTTGCAGGAGAAACATTTAATCTGGTTTCTCAGTCTGTTTCCTAGTGCCGGTTTGAAGTTCCTGCAGTTTTCACTGTAAAACCGTGTTGGATCTAGTACCTCCCCAAATATATGGATGGAGTGTAGATTGCAACTGTAAAGAAACTATGTATTCCCAACAAGCTAGGTGAAGGACGGCTTGCACACACACTTATCTCTCAGAACTGAGCATGTTGAGAGACGTTTGTTCATCTATCACAAGGGGATCGGTTGGCAGTATAAACTTTTTGTCTTGTTTCTCATTCTGTTTCCTAATGCCGGTTTGAATTAACTTCATTTGTCACTGAAATACAGAGTTGGAGCTAGAAATTAAGCATATATATGGATGGATTGTTGTTTGCATTTGAAAAGAAACTATTTTTGCCCAACAAGCTAGGTGAAGGACGGCTTTCACACACACTTATCTCTGTGAAATGAGCATGTGGAGAGGCGTTCGTTCATCTAGCACAAATGGAACGGTTTGCAGAAGAATCTTTTAGTCTGGTTTTTCAGTCTGTTTCCTAGGGCTGGTTTGAAGTTCCTGCAGGTTTCACTGTAAAATTGATTTGAAGCTAGTACCTCCCCATATATATGGATGGAATGTAGCTTGCTACTGAAAAGTAACTTTGTGTTCCCAACAAGGTAGGTGAAGGACGGCTTTCACACACACTTTTCTCTCAGAACTGAGCATGTGGAGAGACTTTCGTTCATCTATTACAAAGGGAACGTTTTGCAGGAGAAACATTCAGTGTGGATTTTCAGTCTTTTTCCTTGTGCTGGTTTGAAGATCCTTCAGTTTTCACTGTAAAACGGAGTTGGAGCTTGTACATGACCTTATATATGGATGGAATGTAGTTTGCAACTGAGAAGAATCTTTGTTTTCCAAACAAGATAGAGGAAGTATGGCTTTCACACACCCTTATCTCTCAGAACTGATCAAGTGGAGAGACTTTCGCTCATCTAGCAAAATAGGAAATTGTTGCAGGGGAAGTTTTACTCTTGTTTCTCAGTCTGTTTCCTAGTGACGGTTAGAAGTTCCTGCAGATTTCACTGTAAATCCGTGTTGGTGCTAGTAAATCCCCATATATATGGATGAAGTGTATTTTGCAAATGAAAAGAAATTGTGTTCCCAACAAGCTAGGTGAAGGACGGCTTTCACACGCACTTATCTCTCAGAACTGAGCATGTTGAGAGACGTTCTTTCATCTAGCGCAAAGGGAACGGTTTGCAGGAGAAACTTTTATAGTGGTATCTCAGTCTTTTTCATACTGCCGGTTTGAAGTTAGTGCAGTTTTCACTGTAAAACCGAGTTGGAGCTTGTACCTACACATATATATATGAATGGAGTGTAGTTTGCAACTGAAAAGACACTTTGTGTTCCCAAATATTTAGGTGAAGGACGGCATTCACACACAGTTATCTCTCAGAAATGAGCATATGAAGAGACGTTTGTTCATCTATCACAATGGGAACAATTCGCAGGGGAACCTTTTTTTCGGGGTTCTCAGTCTGTTTCCTAGTGACTGTTTGAAGATATTGTAGTTTTCACTTTAAATCCGAGTTGGAGCTAGTAAATCCCAATATATTTGGATGCAGTGTATTTTGCAACTGAAAAGAAACTGTGTTCCTCAGAAGCTACTTGAAAGACGGCTTTTACAGACATTTATTTCTCAGAAATGGGCATGTGGAGGGACGTTCGTCGATCTCGCAAATAGGGAACGGGTTGCAGGAGAAACTTTAACTCCGGTTTCTCAGTCTGTTTCCTAGTACCTGTTTGAAGCTCCTGCAGTTTTCACAGTAAAAGCGAGTTGGGGCTAGTACCTCCCCATAGATATGTATGGTGTGTAGTTTGCAACTGAAAAGAAACTTTGTGTTCAGAACAAGCAAAGTGAAGGACGGATTTCACACACACTTATCTCTCAGAACTGAGCACTTAGAGAGACGTTCGTTAATCTAACACAAATGGAACGGGTTGCAGGAGAAACAATAACTACTTTTTCTCAGCCTGTTTCCTAGTGACGGTTTGAAGATCCTGCAGTTTTCACATTAAAACCGAGTTGGTGCTAGTACCTCCCAATTTATATGGATGCAGAGTAGTTTGCAACTGAAAAGAAACTTTCTGTTCCCTAGAAGGTAGGTGAAGGACGGCTTTCACACACAATTATCTCTCAGAACTGAGTATGTGGAGAGACGATCGTTCATCTAGCACAAAGGAAACGGGTTGCAGGAGAAAATTTTAGTCTGGTTTCTCAGTCTGTTTCCTAGTTTCGGTTTGAAGTTCCTGCAGTTTTCACAGTAAAACCTAGTTGGAGCTAGTAACTCCCCATATATATGGATGGAGTGTAGTTTGCAACTGAAAAGACACTTTGTGTTCCCAACCAGGTAGGTGAATGACGGCTTTCACAATCACTTACCTCTCAGAAATGAGCTAGTGTAGAGACTTCCGTTCATCCAGCACAAAAGGAACGGGATGAAGGAGAAACTTTTATTCGGGTTTCTCATTCTGTTTCCTAGTGCCGGTTTGATGTTCCTGCAGTTTTCACTGTAAAACCGAGTTGGAGCTAGTACCTCCCCATATGTATGGATGGAGTGTAGTTTGCAACTGAAAAAAACTTTGTTTTCCCAACAAGCTAGGTGAAGGACGGCTTTCACACACACTTTTTACTCACAACTGAGCATGTAGAGAGACGTTCGTTCATCTAGCACAAGAGGAACGTGTTGCATGAGAAACTATTTTTCTGGTTCCTCAGTCTGTTTCCTAGTGCTGGTTTGAATTTCCTGCAGTTATAACTGTAAAACCGAGCTGGAGCTAGTACCTCCCCATATATATGTATGGAGTGGAATTTGGCAACTGAAAAGAAACTTTGTGTTCCCAACAAGCTAGGTGAAGGACGGCTTTCTCACACACTTATCTCTCACAACTGAACATGTGGAGAGATTTTCGTTCATCTAGCACAAAGGGAAAGGGTTGCAGGAGGAACATTTACTCTGGTTTCTCAGTCTGTTTCCTAGTGCCGGTTTGAATTTCCAGCAGTTTTCACTGTAAAACAGAGCTGGAGCTTGTACCTCCCATATATATGTGTGGAGTGGAATTTTGCAACTGAGAAGTAAATTTGGATTCCCAAAAACCTGGGTGAAGGACGGCTTTCACACACACATATCTCTCACAACTGAGCATGTGGAGATACATTCTTTCTTCTAGCAGAAATGGAACGGGATGCAGGAGAAATTTTTACTATGGTTTCTCAGTCTGTTTCCTAGTGCCGGTTTGAAGTTCCTGCAGTTTTCACTGTGAAACCGAGTTGGAGCTAGTACCTTCCCATATATATTTATGGAGTGGAGTTTGCCACTGAAAAGAAACTTTGTGTTCCTAACAAGCTAGGTGAAGGAAGCTTTCACACACACTTATCTCTCACAACTGAAGCATGTGGAGAGACCTTCGTTCATCTATCACAAAGGGAACGGTTTGCAGGAGCAACTATTTATCTGATTTCTCAGTCTGTTTCCTAGTGCCGGTTTGAAGTTCCTGCAGTTTTCACTGTAAATCCGAGTTGAAGCTAGTACCTCCGCATATATATGTATGGAGTGGAGTTTGCCACTGAAAAGAAACTTTGTGTTCCCAACAAGCTAGGTGAAGGACGGCATTCACACACACTTATCTCTCAGAACTGAGCATGTGGAGAGACGTTCGTTCATCAAGCACAAATGGAATGGTATACAGGAGAAAATTTTACTATGGTTTCTTAGTCTCTTTCCTAGTGGCGGTTTGAACTTCCTGCAGTTTTCACCGTAAAACCGAGTTGGAGCTAGTACCTCCCCATATATATGTATGGAGTGGAGTTTGCAACTGTAAAGAAACTTTGTGTTCCATACAAGGTATTTGAAGGACGGCTTTCACACACGCTTATCTCTCAGAAATGAGCATGTGGAGAGACGTTCGTACATCTATCAAAAATGTAACGTGTTGCAGGAGAAACATTTACTCAGGTTTCTCAGTCTGTTTCCTAGTGCCGGGTTGAAATTACTGCAGTTTACACTGTAAAACCGGTTTGGAGTTAGTATCTCCCCATATATATGTATGGACTGGATTTAGCAAGTGAAAAGAATCTTTGTGTTCCCAACAAGTTAGGTGAAGACCGTCTTTCACAAACACTTATCTCTCAGAACTGAGCATGTATAGAGACTTTCGTTTATCTAGCACAAAGGGTACGGGTTGCAGGAGAAACTTTTACTCTGGTTTCTCATTCGGTTTCCTGGTGCTGGTTTGAAGTTCCTGCTTTTTTCACTGTAAAACAGACCTGGAGCTAGTAACTACCCCTTTATATGTGTGGAGTGGTATTATGCAAATGAAAAAAACTTTGTGTTCCCAAAAAGATAGGTGAAGGACGGCTTTCACACACACATATCTCTCACATCTGAGCATGTGGAGAAACTTTCGTTATTCTAGCAGAAATGGAACGCGTTGCAGGTGAATGTTTTACTCTGGTTTCTCAGTCGCATTCCTAGTGTCGGTTTGAAGTTCCTGCATTTTTCACTGTAAAACAGATTTGGATGTAGTAACTCCCCATTTATATGTATGGAGTGGAGTTTGCAAATTAAAAGATACTTTCTGTTCCCAACAAGCTAGGTGAAGGACAGCATTCACACACACTTATCTCTCAAAACTGAGCATGTGGAGAGATATTCGTTCATCTAGCAAAAAGTGAATGGGTTGCAGGAGAAATTTTACTCTGGTTTCTCAGTCTGTTTCCTAGTGCCAGTTGGAAGTTCCTGCAGTTTTCACTGTAAAACAGAGTTGGAGCTAGTACCTCACAATATATATGTATTGAGTGGAGTTTGCAACTGAAAAGAATCTTTGTGTTCCCTACAATATAGTTGATGGACGGCTTTCACACAATTATCTCTCACAACTGAGCATGTGGAGAGAAGTTCGTTCATTTAGCACAAAGGGAATGGGTTGTAGGAGTAAAGTTTACTCTGGATTCTCAGTCTGATTCCTACTGCCGGAATGAAGTTCCTGCAGATTTCACTGTAAAAAGAATTGGAGCTAATATCTCCCCATATATATGTATGGATTGGGGTTTGCAACCTAAAAGGAACTTTGTGTTCCCAACAATATAGGTGAAGGACGGCTTTCACACACAGTTATCTCTCACAACTGAGCATGTGGAGAGACGTTCGTTCATCTAGCACAAAGGGAAAGGTATGCAGGAGAAACTTTTATTCTGGTTTCTCAGTTTGTTTCCTTGTGCCTGTTTGAAATTACTGCAGTTTACACTGTAAAACCGGGTTGCAGCTAGTACCACCCCATATGTATGTATGGAGTGGAGTTTGCAAATGAAAAGATACTTTGTGTCCCGAACAAGCTAGTTGAAGGACGGCTTTCACACACAATTATCTCTCAGAAATGAGCATGTGGAGAGATTTTCGTTCATCTAGCACAAAGGGAAAGGTTTGCAGGAGGAACTTATACTCTGGTTTCTCAGTCTGTTTCCTAGTGCTGGTTTGTATTTCCAGCTGTTTTCACTGTAAAACAGAGCTGGAGCTAGTACCTCCCCATATGTATGTGTGGAGTGGAATTTTGCAACTGAAAAGAAAATTTGGGTTCCCAAAAAGCTGGGAGAAGGACGGCTTTCACACACACTTATCTCTCACAACAGAGCATGTGGAGAGACATTCGTTCTTCTAGCAGAAAATGAAAGGGATGCAGGAGAAATTTTTAGTATGGTTTCTCAGTCTGTCTCCTAGTGCTGGTTGGAAGTTCCAGCAGTTTTCACTGTGAAACCGAGTTGGAGCTCGTACCTTCCCATATATATTTATGGAGTGGAGTTTGCCACTGAAAAGAAACTTTGTGTTCCCAGCAAGCTAGGTGAAGGACGGCTTTCACACACACATATCTCTCACAAGTGAAGCATGTGGAGAGACATTCGTTCATCTGTCACAAAGGGAACGGGTTGCAGGAGAAACTATTACTCTGATTTCTCAGTCTGTTTCCTAGTGCAGTTTTGAAGTTCCTGTAGTTTTCACTGTAAAACCGAGTTGAAGCTAGTACCTCCGCATATATATGTATGGATTGGAGTTTTCAACTGAAAAGAAACTTTGTGTTCCCAACAAGCTAGGTGAAGGACGGCTTTCACACACACTTATCTCTCAGAACTGAGCATGTGGAGAGACGTTCGTTCATCTAGCCTAAATGAATGGGTTGCAGGAGAAACTTTTACTCTGGTTTCTCAGTCTATTTCCTAGTGCCGGTTGGAAGTTCCTGCAATTTTCACTGTAAAACAGATTTGGAGCTAGTACCTCACCATATGTATGTATGGAGTGGAGTTTGCAGCTTAAAAGAAATTTTGTGTTCCCAACAAGCTAGGTGATGGACGGCTTTCACACACTTATCTCTCACATCTGAGCATGTGGAGAGAAGTTCGTTCATCTAGCACAAATGGAATGAGTTGCAGGAGTAAACTTTACTCTGGATTCTCAGTCTGATTACTATGCCGGATTGAAGTTACTTAAGATTTCACTGTAAAAATAATTGGAGCTAGTACCTCCCCATTTATATGTATGGAGTGTGGTTTGCAACCTAAAAGAAACTTTGTGTTCCCAACAAGCTAGGTGAAAGGCGGCTTTCACACACACTTATCTCTCACAACTGAAAATGTGGAGAGACTTTCGTTCATCTATCACAAATGGAACTGGTTGCATGTGAAAATTTTACTCTGATTTCTCAGTCGGTTTCCCAGTGCCGGTTTAATGTTCCTGCAGTTTTCACTGTAAAACAGACTTGGAGCTAGTACCTCCCCATATAGTTGTATGGAGTGGAGTTTGCAAATGGAAAGAAACTTTGTGTTCCCAACAAGCTAGTTGAACTACGGCTTTCGCACACATTTAACTCTCACAACTGAGCATGTGGTGAGACATTCGTTCATCTATCACAAAGGGTAAGGGTTGCAGGACAAACTTTCACTCTTGTTTCTCAGTCTGCTTCCTAGTGCAGGTTTGAATTTCCTGCAGTTTTCATTGTAAATGCGTGTTGGAGCTAGTGCCTCCCAATATATATGTATGGAATGGAGTTTGCAACTTATAAGAATCTTTGTGTTCCCAAAAAGCTAGGTGAAGAACGGCTTTCACACACACTTATCTCTCAGGACTGAGCATGTGGGTAGATTTTCTTTCATCTAGCACAAATGGAAGTGGATGCAGGAGAATCTTTTACACTGGTATCTCAGTCTGTTTCCTAGTGTCGGTTTTAAATTCCTGTAGTTTTCACAGTATAATACAGTTGGAGCTAGTACATCCAAATATACATGTATGAAGTGGAGTTTGCAACTGAAAAGAAACTTTGGGTTCCCAACAAACTAGGTGAAAGACAGCTTTCACACACACTTATCTCTCAGAAGTGAGCATTTGGAGAGACGTTCGTTCATCTAGCACAAAGGGAACTGGTTGCAGTAGTAAATTTTACTCTGGTTTCTCAGTCTGTTTCCTGGTGCCGGGTTGAAGTTCCTGCAGATTTTACTGTAAAAAGATTTGGAGCTAGTACCTCCCCATATAGACTTATGGAGTGCAGTTTGCAACTGAAAAGAAACTTTGTGTTCCCAACAAGCAAGGTGAAGGACGGCTTTCACACACAATTATCTCTCACAACTGAGCATGTGGAGAGACGTTCGTTCATCTTGCACAAAGGGAACGTATTGCAGGAGAAACTTTTACAGTGATTTCTCAGTCTGTTTCCTAGTGCCGTTTTGAAGTTCCTGCAGTTTTTACTGTAAAACCGAGTTGGAGGTAGTACCTCCACATATATATGTATGGAGTGGAGTTTGCAACTGAAAATAAAATTTGTGTTCCCAAAAAGTTATGTGAAGTAAGGCTTTCACACAACATTATCTCTCTCACAAGATCATGTGGAGAGACGTTCGTTCATCTAGCAAAAAAAGCAAACGGGTTGCAGGAGAAATATTTACTCTGATTTCTCAGTATGTTTCCTAGTGCCTGTTTGAAGTTCCTGTAGTTTTCACTGTATAATAGAGTTGGAGCTAGTACATCCAAATATAAATGTACGAAGTGGACTTTGCAACTGAAAAGTAAATTTGTGTCCCCAACATGCTAGGTGAAGGACAACTTTCACACACACTTATCTCTCAGAAATGAGCATGTGGAGAGACGTTCGTTCATCTAGCACAAAGGGAATGGGTTGCAGGTGTAAATATTACTCTGATTTCTCAGTCTGTTTCCTGGTGCCAGTTTGAAGTTCCTGCAGATTTCACTGTAAAAAGAGTTGGAGGTAGTACCTCACCATATAGACGTATGGATTGGAGTTTGCAACTGAAAAGAAACTTTGTGTTTCCAACAAGCAAGATGAAGGACGGCTTTCACACACAATTATCTCTCACAACTGAGCATGTGGAGAGACGTTCGTTCATCTTGCACAAAGGGAAAATTTTTGCAGGAGAAACTTTTACTGTGATTTCTCAGTCTGATTCCTAGTGCCGTTTATAAGTTCCTGCAGTTTTCACTATAAACGGAGTTAGAGCTAGTAACTCCCCATATAGATGTATGGAGTGGAGTTTGCAACTGAAAAGAAACTTTGAGATCCCAACAAGCTAGTTGAAGGACGGCTTTCACACACAATTATCTCTCACAATTGAAGCATGTGGAGAGACTTTCGTTCATCTTTCACAAAGGGAACGGGTTGCAGGAGAAACTATTACTCTGATTTCTCAGTCTGTTTCCTAGTGCAGGTTTGAAGTTCCTGCAGTTTTCACTGTAAAACCGAGTTGGAGCTAGTACCTCCCCATATATATGTATGGAATGGAGTTTGCAACTGAAAAGAAACTTTGTGTTCCCAACAAGCTAGGTGAAGGACGGCTTTCACACACACTTATCTCTCAGAACTGAGCATGTGGAGAGAAGTTCATTCATCTAGCACAAATGGAATGGGTTGCAGGAGTAAAGTATACTCTGGATTCTCAGTCTGAATCCTAGTGCCAGATTGAAGTTCCTGCAGATTTCACTGTAAAAAGAATTGGAGCTAGTACCTCCCCATATATATTTATGGAGTGTTGTTTGCAACCGGAAAGAAACTTTGTGTTCCCAACAAGCTAGGTGAAGGACGGCTTTCACACACATTATCTATCACAGCTGAGCATGTGGAGAGACGTTCGTTCATCTATCACAAATGGAACGGATTGCATGTGAAACTTTTACTCTGATTTCTCAGTCTGTATCCCAGTGCCGGTTTGATGTTCCTGCAGTTTTCACTGTAAAACAGACTTGGAGCTAATACCTCCCCATATATATGTATGGAGTGGAGTTTGCAAATGAAAAGACACTTTGTGTTCCCAACAAGCTATGTGAAGGATGGGATTCACACACACATATCTCTCAGAACTGAGCATGTGGGGAGACTTTCGTTCATTTAGCACAAAGGGACTAGGTTGCAGGAAGAACTATTACTTGGTTTCTCAGTCTGTTTCCTAGTGCCGGATTGATGTTCCTGCAGTTTTCACTGTAAAACCAATCTGGAACTAGTACCGCCCCATATATATGTATGGAGTGGAATTTGGCAACTGAAAAGAAACTTTGTTTTCCCAACTAGCTAGGTGAAGGACGGATTTCACACACACTTATCTCTCAAAACTGAGCATGTGGAGAGATTTTCCTTCATCTAGCACAAAGGGAAAGGTTTGCAGGAGGAACTTATACTCTGGTTTCTCAGTCTGTTTCTTAGTACCGGTTTGAATTTCCAGCAGTTTTCACTGTAAAACAGAGCTGGAGCTTGTACCTCCCATATATATGTGTGGAGTGGAATTTTGCAACTGAGAAGTAAATTTGGATTCCCAAAAACCTGGGTGAATGACGGCTTTCACACACACTTATCTCTCACAACAGAGCATGTGGAGAGACTTTCGTTCTTCTAGCAGAAAGGGAATGGGATGCAGGAGAAATTTTTACTCTGGTTTCTCAATCTGTTTCCTAGTGCCGGTGTGAAGTTCCTGCAGTTTTCACTGTGAAACCGAGTTGGAGCTTGTACCATCCCATATATATTTATGGATTGGAGTTTGCCACTGAAAAGAATCTTTGTGTCCACAACAAGCTAGTTGAAGGACGGCTTTCACACACACTTATCTCTCAGAAGTGAGCATGTAGAGAGACGTTCGTTCATCTATCACAAAGGGAACGGTTTTCAGGAGAAAATTTTTCTCTGATTTTTCAGTCTGTTTCCTACTGCCGGTTTGAAGTTCATGCAGTTTTCACTGCAAAACAGATTTGGAGCTAGTACTTCCCCATAAAAATGTATGGATTGGAGTTTGCAACTGAAAAGTATATTTGTGTTCCCAGCAAGCTAGGTGAGGGACGGCATTCATACACATTTATCTCTCACAAATGAGCATGTGGAGAGACATTCTTTCATCTAGCACAAAGTGAAAGGGTTGCCGGATAAACTTTTCTCTGGGTTCTCAGTCTGTTTCCTAGTGCCGGTTTGAATTTCCTGCAGTTTTCACTGTAAAAGAGAGTTGGAGCCTGTGCCTACCCTTATATATGTATGGAGTGGAGTTAGCAAATAATAAGAAACTATGTGTTCCCAAAATCCTAGGTGAAGTACGGCTTCCACACACACTTATCTCTCACAAATGAGCATGTGGAGAGACGTTCGTTCATCTAGCACAATGTGAACGTGTTGCGGGAGAAACTTTTACTCTGGTTTCTCAGTGTGTTTCCTAGTGCCACGTTGAAGTTCCTGCAGTTTTCACTGTAAAACCGAGTTGGATCTAGTACCTCCCCATAAAGATGTATGGATTGGAGATTGCAACTGAAAAGATACTTTGTGTTCCGAACAAGCTAGTGAAGGACGGCTTTCAAACACACTTATCTCTGAGAACTGAGCATGTGGAGAGACGTTCGTTTATCTAGCACAAAGAGAAATGTTTGCAGAAGAAACTTTACTCTGGTATCTCAGTCTGTTTCCTAGTGCCACTTTGAAGTTACTGCTGTTTACACTGAAAAAACCGGGTTGGAGCTAGTACCACCCCATATATATGTATGGAGTTGAGTTAGAAAATGAAAAGTAACTTTGTGTTCCGAGCAAGCTACGAGTAGTACGGCTTTCACACACAATTAACTCTCACAACTTAGCAAGTGGAGAGACGTTCGTTCATCTAGCACAAAAGGAACGGGAAGCAGGAGAAAGTTTTTCTCTGGTTTCTAAGTATATTTCCTAATGCCGGTTCGAAGTTCCTGCAGTTTTCACTGTAAAACCGAGTTGGAGCTAATACCTAGCCATATATATGTATGGAGTGGAGTTTGCAACTGAAAAGAAACTTTTTGTTCCCAACAAGCTAGATGAAGAACGGCTTTCACACACACTTATCTATCAAAACTGAGCAAGTGGAGAGACGTTCGTTCATCTAGCACAAAGTGAACGGGTTGAAGGGAAACTTTTACTCAGGTTTCTCAGTCTGTTTCCTAGTGGCGGTTTGAATTTCCTGCAGTTTTCACTGTAAATGAGAGTTGGAACCTGTGCCTACCCTTATATATGTATGGAGTGGAGTTAGCAAATAATAAGAAACTATGTGTTCCCAAAATCCTAGGTGAAGGACGGCTTTCACACACACTTATCTCTCACAAATGAGCATGTGGAGAGACGTTCGTTCATCTAGCACAAATGGAAGGGAATGCAGGAGAAAAGTTTACACTGATTTCTCAGTCTGTTTCCTAGTGCCGGTTTGAAGTTCCTGCAGATTTCACTGTAAAAAACAGTTGGAGCTAGTACCTCCCCAAATATATGTATGGAGTGGGGTTTGCAACTGAAAAGAAACTTTGTGTTCCCTACAAGCTAGGTGAAGTACGGCTTTCACACACACTTATCTCTCACAACTGATCATGTGGAGAAACTTTCGTTCATCTATCACAAAGGGAACGGGTTGAAGGGAAACTTTTACTCTGGTTTCTCAGTCTGTTTCCTGGTGACGTTTAAAATTTCCTGAAGTTTTCACTGTAAAACAGATTTGGAGCTAGTACTTCCCCATATAGATGTATGGAGTGGAGTTTGCAACTGAAAAGAATCTTTGGGTTCCCAACAAGCTAGGTGAGGGACGGATTTCACACACATTTATCTCTCAAAAATGAGCATGTGGAGAGACATTCGTTCATCTAGCACAAAGGGAACGGTTTGCAGGGGAAAATTTTCTCTGGTTTATCAGTCTGTTTTCTAGTGCCGTTTTGAATTTCCTGCAGTTTTCACTGTAAAAGAGAGTTGGAACATGTGCCTACCCTTATATATGTATGGAGTGGATTTAGCAAATTATAAGACACTTTGTGTTCCCAACAAGCTAGTTGAAGTATGGCTTTCAAACACACATATCTCTCCCAAAAGAGCATGTGGAGAGACGTTCGTTCATCTAGCACAAAGGGAACGGGATGCAGAAGAATCTTTTACTCTGGTTTCCCAGTCTGTTTCCTATGTTTGTTTTAAGTTCCTGCAGGTTTCACTGTAAAAAGAGTTGGATCTATTACCTCCCCATATGTATGTATGGAGTGGGTTTGAAACTGAATAGAAACTTTGTGTTCCCAACAAGCTTGGTGAAGTACGGCTATCACACACATTTATCACTCACAAATGAGCATGGGAATAGACATTCGTTCATCTATCACAAAGGGATCTGTTTGCAGGTGAAAGTTTTACTCTGGTTTCTCAGTCTGTTTCCTAGTGCCTGTTTGAAGTTCCTGCAGTTATCACGGTAAAATCGAGTTGGAGCTAGTACCTCCCCTTATATATGTATGGAGTGGAGATTGCAACTGAAAAGAAACTATGTGTTCCCAACAAGCTAATTGAAGGACGGCTTTCACACACAATTGTCTCTCACGACTGAGCAAGTTGAGAGACGTTTGTTCATCTAGCACAAAAGGAACGGTTTGCAGGAGAAACTTTTACTCTGTTTTCTCAGTCTGTTTCCTAGTGCCGTTTTGAATTTCCTGCTCTTTTAACTGTAAATCTGAGTTGGAGCTAGTACCTCACCATATATATGTATGGAGTGGTTTTGCATCTTAAAAGAAGCTTTGAGTTCCCAACAAGCTAGGTGAAGGACGGCTTTCACACACACTTATCTCTCACAACTTAGCATGTAGAGAGACGTTCTTTCATCTAGCACAAAGGGAACGGGTTGCAGAAAAAATTTACTCTTGTATCTCTGTCTGTTTCCTAGTGCCGGTTTGAAGTTCCTGCAGTTTTCACTCTAAAACCGAGTCGGAACTACTACCTACCCAAATATATGTATCAGTGGAGTTTGGAAATGAAAAGCAACTTTGTGTTCCCAACAAGCTAGGTGAAGGACGGCTTTCACACACACTTATCTCTCAAATATGAGCATGTGGAGAGACGTTCGCTCATCTAAAACAAAGGGAATGGGTTGCAGGATCAAATTTTACTCTGGTTTCTCAGTCTGTTTCCTAGTGCCGGTTTGAAGTTCCTGCAGTTTTCACTGTAAAACAGAGTGGAGCTTGTAGCTCCCCATATATATGTATGGAGTGGAGTTTGCAACTGAAATGAAGCTTTGTGTTCCCAACAAGCTAAGTGAAGAACGGCTTTCACACACATTTATCTCTCACAACTGAGCAAGTGGAGATACTTTCGTTCATCTAGCACAAAAGGAACGTTTTGCAGGAGAAAATTTTACTCTGGTTTCTCAGACTGTTTCCTACTGCCGTTCTGAATTTCCTGCTGTTTTCACTGTAAAACCGAGTGGAGCTTGTTGCTCCCCATATATATGTATGGAGTGGAGTTTGCAACTGAAAAGAAACATTGTGTTCCCAACAAGCTATTTGAATGACGACTTTCACACCCTTATCTCTCACAACTGAGCATGTGGAGAGACGTTCGTTCCTCTAGCACAAAGGAAACGGGTTGCAGGAGTAACATTTACTCTGGTTTTTCAGTCTGTTTCCTAGTGCCTGTATGATGTTCCTGCAATTATCACTGTAAAACCGAGTTGGAGCTAGTACCTCCCCTTATGTATGTATGGAGTGGAGTTTGCATCTGAAAAGAAACTTAGTGTTCCCAACAATCTAGGTGAAGGACGGCTTTCACACACACATATCTCTCAGAACTGAGCAAGTTGAGAGACGTTCGTTCATCTAGGACAAATGGAACGGGTTGCAGGGGAAAATTTTTCTCTGGTTTCTCAGTCTGTTTCCTAGTGGTCGTTTGAAGTTCCTGCAGTTTTCACTGAAAAACCTGGTTGGAGCTAGTACTTCACCATATATATGTATGGAGTGGTGTTTGTAACTGAAAAGTAACTTTGTGTTCCCAAAAAGCTAGGTGAAGTACGGTTTTAACACACACATATCTCTCAGAACTGAGCATTGGAGAGACTTTCGTTCATCTAGCACAAAGGGAACGAGTTGCAGGTTTAACTTTTCCTCTGGTTTCTCAGTCTGTTTCCTAGTGCCGGTTTGAAGTTCCTGCAGATTTCACTGTAAAACCGAGTTGGAGCTAGTACCTCCCTATATATATGTATTCAGTGTAGTTTTCAACTGAAAAGAAACTGTGTTCCCTACAAGCTAGGTGAAGGAAACCTTTCACACACACTTATCTCTCAGAAATTAGCATGTGGTGAGATGTTCGTTCATCTAGCCCAAAAGGAACGGGTTGCAGGAAAAACTTTTACTCTGGTTTCTCAGTTTGTTTCTTAGTGTCGGTTTGTAATTCCAGCAGTTTTCCCTGCAAAACCTGGTTGGAGCTAGTACTTCACCATATATACGTATGGAGTGGAGTTTGGAACTGAAAAGGAACTTTGTGTTCCCAACAAGCTAGGTGAAGGACGGCTTTCACACACACTTATCTCTCAGAACAGAGCATGTGGAGAGATGTTCGTTCATCTAGCACAAAAGGAACGGGTTGCAGGAGAAACTTTTACTCTGGCTTCTCAGTCTGTTTAGTAGTGCCGGTTTAAAATTCCTGCAGTTTTCACTGTAAAACATAGTTGGAGCTCGTACCTCCCCATATATATGTATGGAGTGGGGTTTACAACTGAAAAGTAACTTTGTGTTCCCAACAAGTTAGGTGAAGGACGGCTTTCACACACACATATCTCTCACAACTGAGCATGTGGAGAGACGTTCGTTCATCAATCACAAAAGGAATGGTTTGCATTAGAAACATTTACTCTGATTTCTCAGTCTGTTTCCTAGTGCCGGTTTGAAGTTCCTGCAGTTTTCACTGTAAAACAGTTTTGGAGCTAGTACCTCCCCATATAGATGTATAGAGTGTAGTTTGCAACTGAAAAGAAACTTTGTGTTCCCAACAAGCTAAGTGAAGGGCGGCTTTCACACACAATTATCACTCACAAATGAGCATGTGGATAAACTTTCGTTCATCTAGCCCAAAAGGAAAGGTTTGCAGGAGAAACTTTTCCTCCGGTTTCTCAGTCTGTTTCCTAGTGCCGGTTTGAAGTTCCAGCAGTTTTCACTTTAAAACCGAGTTGGAGCTTGTACCACCCCATATATATGTATTGAGTGGAGTTTGCAACTGAAAAGAACCGTTGTGTTCCCAACAAGGTAGGTGAAGAACGGCTTTCACACACACTTATCTCTCAAATATGATCATTTGGAGAGACGTTCGTTCATCTAGCATAAATGGAACGGGTTGCAGGAGAAACTTTTACTATGGTTTCTCGGTCTGTTTCCTAGTGCCGGTATGAAGTTCCTGCTGATTTCTCTGTAAACCGAGTTGGATTAACTACGTCCACATATATATGTATGGAGTGGAGTTTGCAAATGAAAAGTAACTTTGTGTTTCCAAAAATCTAAGTGAAGGACGGCTTTCACACACAGTTAACTCTCACAACTTAGCACGTGGAGAGACGATCGTTCATCTAGCACAAAGGGAACGGGTTGTAGTAGAAACTATTATTCTGGTTTCTCAGTCTGTTTCCTAGTGCCGCTTGGAAGTTCCTGCAGTTTTCACTGTAAAACAGAGTTGGAGCTAGTACCTCCCCTTATATATGTATTTAGTGGATTTTGCAACTGAAAAGAAACTTTGTGTTCCCAACAAGCTATGTGAAGGACGGCTTTCACACACATTTTTCTCTCACAACTGAGCATGTGGAGAGATATTCGTTCATCTAGCACAAAGGGAACGGGATGCAGGTGTAAATTTTACTCTGGTTTCTCAGTCTGTTTCATGGTGCCGGTATGAATTTCCTGCACATTTCACTGTAAAAAGAGTTGGAGCTAGTACATCCGCATATAGATGTATGGAGTGGAATTAGCAACTGAAAAGAAACTGGTTCCCTAGAAGCTAGTTGAAGGATGGCTTTCACACACACTTATCTCTCACAACTGAGCATGTGGATAGACGTTCATTCATCTAGCACAAATGGAACGTGTTGCAGGAGAAACTTTTACTCTGGTTTCTCAGTCTGTTTCCTAGTGCCGGTTTGAAGTTCCTGCAGTTTTCACTGTAAAACTGTGTTGGAGCTATTACCTCCCCTGTAGATGTATGGACTGGAGATTGCAACTGAAAGAAACTTTGTGTTCCCAACAAGCTAGGTGGAGGACGTCTTTCACACACATTTATCTCTCACAAATTAGCATTTGGAGAGACATTCGTTCATCTATCACAAAGCGAACGTGTTGCAGGAGAAACTTTTACTCTGCTTTCTCACTCTGTTTCCTAGTGCTGGTGTGAATTTCCTGCAGTTTTCACTGTAAAAGCGAGTTGGAGCTAGTTCCTCCCAATATATATGTATTTAGTGGAGTTTGCGAATGATAAGAAACTTTGTGTTCCCAAAAGCTAGGTGAAGGACTGCTTTCACACACACTTATCTCACAGAACTGAGCATGTGGAGAGACTTTCTTTCATCTAGCACAAATGGAACCGAAAGAAGGAAAATCTTTTCTCTGGATCTCAGTCTGTTTCCTAGTGCCGGTATGAAGTTCCTGCAGATTTCTCTGTAAACCGAGTTGGAGCAACTACGTCCACATATATATTTATGGAGTGGAGTTTGCAACTGAAAAGTAACTTTGTGTTTCCAACAAGCTAAGTGAAGTACGGCTTTCACACACAGTTATCTCTCACAACTTAGCATGTGGAGAGACGTTCGTTCATCTAGCTCAAAGGGAACGGGATGCAGTAGAAACTATTATTCTGGTTTCTCAGTCTGTTTCCTAGTGCCGCTTGAAAGTTCCTGCAGTTTTCACTGTAAAACATTGTTGGAGCTAGTACCTCCCCATTTATATGTATGGAGTGGAGTTTGCAACTGAAAAGAAACTTTGTGTTCCCAACAAGCTATGTGAAGGACGGCTTTCACACACATTTTTCTCTCACAACTGAGCATGTGGAGAGATATTCGTTCATCTAGCACAAAGGGAACGGGATGCAGGTGTAAATTTTACTCTGGTTTCTCAGTCTGTTTCATGGTGCCGGTATGAATTTCCTGCAGTTATCACTGTAAAACCGAGTTGGAGCTAGTATCTACCCATATAGATGTATGGAGTGGGGTTTGCAACTGGAAAGAAACTTTGTGTTCCCAACAAGCTAGGTGAAGGACCGCATTCGCACACACTTATCTCTCAGAACTGAGCATGTGGAGAGACTTTCTTTAATCTAGCACAAAGGGAACGAGATGCAGGAGAATCTTTTCTCTGGTTTCTCAGTCTGTTTCCAAGTGCCGTCTTCAATTTCTTGCAGTTTTCACTGTAAAACCATGTTGGAGCTAGTACCTAGCCATATATATGTATGTAGTGGATTTTGCAACTGAAAGAAACTTTGTGTTCCCAACAAGCTAAGTGAAGGACGGCTTTAACACACAATTATCACTCACAAATGAGCATGTGGATAAACTTTCGTTCATCTAGCCCAAAAGGAAAATGTTGCAGGAGAAACTTATTCTCCGGTTTCTCAGTCTGTTTCTTAGTGCCGGTTTGAAGTTCCAGCAGTTTTCACTTTAAAACAGAGTTGGAGCTTGTACCACCCTATATATATATGTATAGAGTGGAGTTTGCAACTGAAAAGAACCGTTGTGTTCCCAACAAGGTAGGTGAAGAACGGCTTTCACACAAACTTATCTCTCAAATATGAGCATTTGGAGAGAAGTTCGTTCATCTAGCACAAATGGAATGGGTTGCAGGAGAAACTTTTACTATGGTTTCTCGGTCTGTTTCCTAGTGCCGGTATTAAGTTCCTGCAGATTTCTCTGTAAACCGAGTTGGAGCAAGTACGTCCACATATATATGTATGGAGTGGAGTTTGCAACTGAAAAGGTACTTTGTGTTTCCAACAAGCTAAGTGAAGGGCGGCTTTCACACACTGTTATCTCTCACAACTTATCACGTGTAGAGACGTTCGTTCATCTAGCACAAAGGGAACGGGATGCAGTAGAAACTATTATTCTGGTTTCTCAGTCTGTTCCCTAGTGCCGCTTGGAAGTTCCTGCAGTTTTCACTGTAAAACAGAGTTGGAGGTAGTACCTCCCAATATATATGTATGGAGTGGAGTTTGCAACTGAAAAGAAACTTTGTGTTCCCAACAAGCTATGTGAAGGACGGCTTTCACACACACTTATCTCTCAAATATGAGCATGTGGAGAGACGTTCTCTCATGTAACACAAAGGGAACGGGTTGCAGTATAAAATTTTACTATGGTTTCTCAGTCTGTTTCCTAGTGCCAGTATGAAGTTCCTGCATTTTTCACTGTAAAACCGAGTTGGAGCTAGTACCTCCCCATATATATGTATGGAGTGGGGTTTGCAACTGAAAAGTAACTTTGTGTTCCCAACTAGAAAGGTGAAGGGCGGCTTTCACACACTTATCTCTCATAACTGAGGAAGTGGAGAGATGTTCGTTCATCTAGCACAAAGGGAAAGGGTTGCAAGGGAAACTTTTCCTCTGATTTCTTAGTATTTTTCCTAGTGCCGCTTGGAAGTTCCTGCAGTTTTCACTGTAAAACCGAGTTGGAGCTAGTACCTACCAATATATATGTATTAAATGGTGTTTGCAACTGAATAGAAGCTTTGTGTTCCCAACAAGTTAGGGGAAGTTCGGTTTTCACACACACTTATCTCTCAGAACTGATCATATGGAGAGATATTCGTTCATGTAGCACAAAGGGAAAGGGTTGCAGGTATAAATTTTTCTCTCGTTTCTCAGTCTGTTTCATGGTGCCGGTTTGAATTTCCTGCATATTTCACTGTAAAAAGTGTTGGAGCTAGTACATCCGCATATAGATGTATGGAGTGGAGTTAGCAACTGAAAAGAAACTTTGGTTCCCTACAAGTTAGTTGAAGGACGGCTTTCACACACAGTTATCTCTCAGAACTGAGCATGTGTAGACACTTTCTTTAATCTAGCACAAAGTGAACGAGATGCAGGAGAATTTTCTCTCTGGTTTCTCAGTCTGTTTCCTAGTGCCGTTTTGAAGTTCCAGCAGTTTTCACTGTAAAACCGTCTTGCAGCTAGTACCTAGCCATATATATGTATGTAGTGGATTTTGCAACTGAAAAGAAACTTTGTGTTCCCAACAAGCTAAGTGAAGTACGACTTTCACACACACTTATCTCTCACAAATGATCATGTGGTTAGACTTTCGTTCATCTAGCCAAAAAGGAACTTGTTGCAGGACAAACTTTTCCTCCGGTTTCTCAGTCTGTTTCCTAGTGCCCGTTTGAAGTTCCAGCAGTTTCACTTTAAAACCACGTTGGAGCTTATACCTCCCCATATATATGTAAGTAGTGGAGTTGCAACTTAAAAGAACCGTTGTGTTCCCAACAATGTAGGTGAAGGACGGCTTTCACACACACTTATCTCTCAAATATGAGCATGTGGAGAGACGATCGCTCATGTAAAACAAAGGGAATATTTTGCAGGAGAAGCTTTTACTATGGTTTCTCAGTCTGTTTCCTAATGCCGGTATGAAGTTCCTGCAGTTTTCACTGTAAAACCGAGCTGGAGCTAGTACCAACCCATATATATGTATGGAGTGGAATTTGCTACTGAAAAGAAAATTTTTGTTCCCAACAAGATATGGGAAGTCGGCTTTCACACACACTTTTCTCTCAGAACTGAGCATGTGGAGAGATATTCGTTCATCTAGCACAAAAGTAACGGGCTGAAGGGGAAAATTTTCCTCTGGTTTCTCAGTCTGTTTCCTAGTGCCCGTTTGAACTTCCTGCAGTTTTCACTACAAAAACGATTTGGAGCTTGTACCCCCCATATATATGTATTCAGCGGAGTTTGCAAATGAAAAGAAACTTTCTGTTCCCTACAAGATAGTTGAAGGACGGCTTTCACACATATATATCCCTCACAAATGAGCATTTGGAGAGACATTCGTTCATCTAGCCCAAAAGGAATGGGTTGATGGAGAAAATTTTCCTCTGGTTTCTCAGTCTGTTTCCTAGGGCCGGTTGGAAGTTCCTGCAGTTTTCACTGTAAAACCGAGTTGGGACTTGTACCTCCCTATATATATGTATGGAGTGAAATTTGCAACTGAAAATAACCGTTGTTTTCCCAACAAGCTAGTTGAAGGACGGCTTTCACACACACTTATCTCTCAAATATGAGCATGTGGAGAGACGTTGCTCATCTAACACAAAGGGAACGGGTTGCAGGAGAAATATTTACTATTGATTCTCAGGGTGTTTCCTAGTGCCGGTATGAAATTCCTGCAGTTATCACTGTAAAACAGATTTGGAGCTAGTACCTAACCATATATATGTATGGAGTGGATATAGCATCTGAAAAGATACTTTGTGTTCCCAACAATCTAGGTGTAGTACGGCTTTCACACACACTTATCTCTCACAACTGAACATGTTGAGAGACTTTCGTTCATGTAGCAAAAAGGGAACGGGTTGCAGGAGAAACTTTTACTCTGGTTACTCAGTCTCTTTCCTAGTGGCGGTTTGAAGTTCCTGCAGTTATCACTTTAAAACCTGGTAGGAGCTAGTACCTCCCCAATATATGTATGAAGTGGAGTTTGCAACTGAAAAGAACCGTTGTGTTCCCAACAAGATAGTTGAAGGACGGCTTTCACACACAATTACACCTTAAATATGAGGATGTGGAGAGACTTTCGCTCATGTAACACAAAGGGAACGGGTTGAAGGAGAAAGTTTTACTATGGTGTCTCAGTCTGTTTCCTTGTTCTGGTATGAAGTTCCTGCAGTTTTCAATGTAAAACGAGTTGGAGCTAGTACCTCCCCATATATATTTATGGAGTGGGGTTTGCAACTGAAAAGTAACTTTGTGTTCCCAACAAGCTAAGTGAAGGACGGCTTTCAACACTTATCTCTCACAACTGAGCAAGTGGAGAGACATTCGTTCATTTAGCACAAAGGAAGGTGTTGCAGGAGAAAATTTTACTCTGGTTTCTCAGGCTGTTTCCTAGTGGCGGTTTGAAGTTCCTGCAGTTTTCACTGTAAAACCTGGTTGGGGCTTGTCCCTCCCCATATATATGTATGGAGTGGAGTTTGCAACTGAAAAGAAACTTTGTGTTCCCAACAAGAAAAGTGAAGGACGGCTTTCACACACATTTATCTCTCACAACTGAGCACGTGAGAGACTTTCGCTCATCTAGCAAAAAGGGAAAGGTGTGCAGGAGAAACTTTTACTCTGGTTTCTCAGTCTGTTTCCTAGTGACGGTTGGAAGTTCCTGCAGTTTTCACTGTAAAACTGAGTTGGAGCTAGTACCTCCCCATATATATTTATGGAGTGTAGATTGCAACTGAAATGTAACTTTGTGTTCCCAACAAGCTAGGTGAAGGACGGCTTTCACACACTTATCTCTCACAACTGAGCAAGTGGAGAGACGTTCGTTCATTTAGCACAAAGGGAACGCGTTGCAGGAGAAACTTTTACTCTGGTTTCTCAGTCTGTTTCCTAGTGGCGGTTTGAAGTTCCTACAATTTTCACTGTAAAACCTGGTTGGAGCTAGTACCTCCCCAATATATGTATGGATTGGGGTTTGCAACTGAAAAGAACCATTGTGTTCCCAACAACCTAGTTGAAGGACGGTTTTCACACACAATTACACCTTAAATATGAGCATTTGGAGAGACGTTCGCTCATGTAACACAAAGGAACTGGTTGCAGGAGAAAATTTACTATGTTTTCTCAGTCTGTTTCCTAGTTCCGTTATGAAGTTCCTGCAGTTTTCACTGTAAAAGCCAGTTGGAGCTAGTGCCTCCCCATATATATGTATGGATTAGAGTTTGCAACTGATAAGAAACTTTGTGTTCCCAACAAGCTAGGTGAAGAACGGCTTTCACACACACATATCTCTCACAACTGAGCATGTGGAGAGACGTTCGTTCATCTAGCACAAAGGGAAAGGTTAGCAGGTGAAACTATTACTCTGGTTTCTCAGTCCGTTTCCTACTGCCGCTTTGATTTCCTGCAGTTTTCACTGTAAAACTGAGTTGGAGATAGTACCTTATTTATAGATGTAGTTAGTTTGCAACTAAAAATTAACTTTGAGTTCCCAACAATCTAGGTGAGGGACAGCTTTAACAAACAAAGTATCTCTTAGAACTGAGCATTTGGAGAGAAGTTCGTTCATCTAGAACATAGTGAACGGATGCAGAAGAAACTTTTACTCTGGTTACTAAGTATGTTTCCTAGTGCCGGTTCCTTGTTCCTGCAGTTTTCAGTGTAAAACCGAGTTGGAGTTAGTACCACCCCATCTATAAGGATGGAATGTAGTTTGCAACTGAATAGAAGCTTTGTGTTACCTACAAGCTTGGTGAAGGAAGGCTTTCAAACACAATTATCTCTCAGTCCTGAGCATGTGTAGAGACTTTCGTTCATCTAGCCAAACCGGAATGGGTTGCAGGAGAAACTTTAAGTGTGTATTCTCAGTCTGTTTCTTAGTGCCGGTTTGAAGTTCCTGCAGTTTTCACTGTAAAAAGGAGTTGGAGCTAGTACCTCCCCATATATATGGATTGAGTTTAGTTTGCAACTGAAAAGATCCATTGTGTTCCCAAAAAGCTGGGTGAAGAACGGCTTACCTATACACTTATATCTCTGAAATGAGCATGCAGAGAGACGTTCGTTAATCTAGCACAAAGGGAACAGTTTGGAGGAGAAAATTTTTGTCTGGTTTTTCAGTCTGTTTCGTAGTGCCGGTTTGAAATTCCTGCAGTTTTCGATGTAAAATTGATTTGGAGCTGGTACCTCCCCATATATATGGATGGAGTGTAGTTTGCATCTGAAATGAAACTATTTGTGCCCAACAAGCTAGGTGAAGTACGGCTTTCAAACACTCTTAACTCTAAGAACTGAGCTAGTGGAGAGACTTTCGTTCATCTATCAGAAAGAACGGGTTCCAGGGATACTATTATTCTGGATTCTCAGTCTGTATCCTAGTGCCGGTTTGAAGTTCCTTCATTTTACATTGTAAAACCTAGTTGGAGCTAGTACCTACCCATATATATGCACGGAATGTACTTTGCAACTGAATGAAACTTTGTGTTCATAACAAGATATATGAAGGACGGCATTCACACACACTTATCTCTCAGAAGAGATCATGTGGTGAGACGTTCGTTCATCTAGTACGTAGGGAACGGGTTGCAGGTGAAACTTTTACTATGGTTTCTCAGTCTGTTTCCTAGTGCCAGTTTGATGTTCCTGCAGTTTTCACTGTAAAACAGAGTTGGAGCTAGTACCTACCCATATATATATAGATGGAATTTAGTTTGCAACTGAATAGAAAATTTGTGTTCCCTACAAGCTTGGTGAAGTTAGGCTTTCACACACACTTATCTATCAGAACTGAGCATGTGGACAGACTTCGTTCATCCAGCACAAAGGGAAAGGGTTGCAGGTGAAACTATTACTCTGGTTTCTCAGTCCGTTTCCTACTGCCGCTTTGAATTTCCTGCAGTTTTCACTGTAAAACCGAGATGGAGATAGTACCTTATATATAGATAAAGTTTAGTTGGCAACTAAAAATTAACTTTGTTTTCCCAACAATCTAGGTGATGGACACCTTTAACTAACACATTATGTCTGAGAACTGAGCATTTGGAGAGAAGTTCGTTCATCTGGAACAGAGTGAACGGATGCAGGAGAAACTTTTATTCTGGTTACTCAGTCTGTTTCCTAGTGCCGGTTTCAAGTTCCTGCAGTTTTCACTGTAAAACCGAGTTGGATCTAGTACATACCCATATATATGAATTCAGTGTAGTTTGCAACTGAATAGAAGCTTTGTGTTACCTACAAGCTTGGTGAAGGAAGGCTTTCACACACACTTATCTCTCAGGCCTGAGCATTTGGGGAGACGTTCGTTCAACTAACAAAAAGGGAACGGGTTGCAGGAGCAAGTTTAAGTGTGTTTTCTCAGTCTGTTTCTAAGTGCCGGTTTGAATTTCCTGCAGTTTTCACTGTAAAACAGATTTGGAGCTAGTGCCTCCCCATATATAGGGTTTGAGTTTAGTTTGCAACTGAAAAGATACATTGTGTTCCCAAAAGATATGTGAAGAACGGCTTACATACACACTTATATCTCTGAAATGAGCATGTAGAGAGACGTTCGTTCATCTAGCACAAAGGGAACAGTTTGGAGGAGAAAATTTTTGTCTGGTTTTTCAGTCTGTTTCGTAGTGCCGGTTTGAAATTCCTGCATTTTTCGGTGTAAAGTTGATTTGGAGCTAGTACCTCACCATATATATGGATGGAGTGTAGTTTGCATCTTAAAAGAAACTATTTGTGCCCAACAAGCTAGGTGAAGTACGGCTTTCACACACACTTAATTCTCAGAACTGAGCTAGTGGAGAGACTTTCTTTCATCTAGTGCAAAAGGAACGGGTTACAGGGAAATTTTTATTCTGGATTCTCAGTCTGTTTCCTAGTGCCGGTTTGAAGTTCCTTCCTTTTACATTGTAAAACCTAGTTGGAGCTAGTACCTACGCATATATATGCATGGAATGTACTTTGCAACTGAATGAAACTTTGTGTTCATAACAAGATATATGAAGGACGGCATTTACACACACTTATCTCTCAAAACTGAGCATGTGGTGAGACGTTCGTTCATCTAGCACAAAGGGAAAGGTTAGCAGGTGAAACTATTACTCTGGTTTCTCAGTCCGTTTCCTACTGCCGCTTTGATTTCCTGCAGTTTTCACTGTAAAACTGAGTTGGAGATAGTACCTTATTTATAGATGTAGTTAGTTTGCAACTAAAAATTAACTTTGAGTTCCCAACAATCTAGGTGAGGGACAGCTTTAACAAACAAAGTATCTCTTAGAACTGAGCATTTGGAGAGAAGTTCGTTCATCTAGAACATAGTGAACGGATGCAGAAGAAACTTTTACTCTGGTTACTAAGTATGTTTCCTAGTGCCGGTTCCTTGTTCCTGCAGTTTTCAGTGTAAAACCGAGTTGGAGTTAGTACCACCCCATCTATAAGGATGGAATGTAGTTTGCAACTGAATAGAAGCTTTGTGTTACCTACAAGCTTGCTGAAGTAAGGCTTTCAAACACAATTATCTCTCAGTCCTGAGCATGTGTAGAGACGTTCGTTCATCTAGCCAAACCGGAATGGGTTGCAGGAGAAACTTTAAGTGTGTATTCTCAGTCTGTTTCTTAGTGCCGGTTTGAAGTTCCTGCAGTTTTCACTGTAAAACGGAGTTGGAGCTAGTACCTCCCCATATATATGGATTGAGTTTAGTTTGCAACTGAAAAGAACCATTGTGTTCCCAAAAAGCTGGGTGAAGAACGGCTTACCTATACACTTATATCTCTGAAATGAGCATGCAGAGAGACGTTCGTTAATCTAGCACAAAGGGAACAGTTTGGAGGAGAAAATTTTTGTCTGGTTTTTCAGTCTGTTTCGTAGTGCCGGTTTGAAATTCCTGCAGTTTTCGATGTAAAATTGATTTGGAGCTGGTACCTCCCCATATATATGGATGGAGTGTAGTTTGCATCTGAAATGAAACTATTTGTGCCCAACAAGCTAGGTGATGTACGGCTTTCAAACACTCTTAACTCTAAGAACTGAGCTAGTGGAGAGACTTTCGTTCATCTATCAGAAAGAACGGGTTCCAGGGATACTATTATTCTGGATTCTCAGTCTGTATCCTAGTGCCGGTTTGAAGTTCCTTCATTTTACATTGTAAAACCTAGTTGGAGCTAGTACCTACCCATATATATGCATGGAATGTACTTTGCAACTGAATGAAACTTTGTGTTCATAACAAGATATATGAAGGACGGCATTCACACACACTTATCTCTCAGAAGAGAGCATGTGGTGAGACGTTCGTTCATCTAGCACAAACGCAACGGTTTTCAGGGAAACTTTTAGTCTGGTTTCTCAGTCTGTTTCCAAGGTCCGGTTTGAAGTTCCTGCAGTTTACATTATAAAACCTAGTTGGAGCCAGTAACTACCCATATATATGCATGCAGTGTAGTTTGCAACTGAATCAAACTTTGTGTTCATAACAAGATATATGAAGGACGGCATTCACACACACTTATCTCTCAGAAATGAGCATGTAGTGAGACGTTCGTTCATCTAGCACGTAGGGAACGGGTTGCAGGTGAAACTTTTACTATGGTTTCTCAGTCTGTTTCCTAGTGCCAGTTTGATGTTCCTGCAGTTTTCACTGTAAAACAGAGTTGGAGCTAGTACCTACCCATATATATATAGATGGAATTTAGTTTGCAACTGAATAGAAAATTTGTGTTCCCTACAAGCTTGGTGAAGTTAGGCTTTCACACACACTTATCTATCAGAACTGAGCATGTGGACAGACTTCGTTCATCCAGCACAAAGGGAAAGGGTTGCAGGTGAAACTATTACTCTGGTTTCTCAGTCCGTTTCCTACTGCCGCTTTGAATTTCCTGCAGTTTTCACTGTAAAACCGAGATGGAGATAGTACCTTATATATAGATAAAGTTTAGTTGGCAACTAAAAATTAACTTTGTTTTCCCAACAATCTAGGTGATGGACACCTTTAACTAACACATTATGTCTGAGAACTGAGCATTTGGAGAGAAGTTCGTTCATCTGGAACAGAGTGAACGGATGCAGGAGAAACTTTTATTCTGGTTACTCAGTCTGTTTCCTAGTGCCGGTTTCAAGTTCCTGCAGTTTTCACTGTAAAACCTAGTTGGATCTAGTACATACCCATATATATGAATTCAGTGTAGTTTGCAACTGAATAGAAGCTTTGTGTTACCTACAAGCTTGGTGAAGGAAGGCTTTCACACACACTTATCTCTCAGGCCTGAGCATTTGGGGAGACGTTCGTTCAACTAACAAAAAGGGAACGGGTTGCAGGAGCAAGTTTAAGTGTGTTTTCTCAGTCTGTTTCTAAGTGCCGGTTTGAATTTCCTGCAGTTTTCACTGTAAAACAGATTTGGAGCTAGTGCCTCCCCATATATAGGGTTTGAGTTTAGTTTGCAACTGAAAAGATACATTGTGTTCCCAAAAAGATAAGTGAAGAACGGCTTACATACACACTTATATCTCTGAAATGAGCATGTAGAGAGACGTTCGTTCATCTAGCACAAAGGGAACAGTTTGGAGGAGAAAATTTTTGTCTGGTTTTTCAGTCTGTTTCGTAGTGCCGGTTTGAAATTCCTGCATTTTTCGGTGTAAAGTTGATTTGGAGCTAGTACCTCACCATATATATGGATGGAGTGTAGTTTGCATCTTAAAAGAAACTATTTGTGCCCAACAAGCTAGGTGAAGTACGGCTTTCACACACACTTAATTCTCAGAACTGAGCTAGTGGAGAGACTTTCTTTCATCTAGTGCAAAAGGAACGGGTTACAGGGAAACTTTTATTCTGGATTCTCAGTCTGTTTCCTAGTGCCGGTTTGAAGTTCCTTCATTTTACATTGTAAAACCTAGTTGGAGCTAGTACCTACGCATATATATGCATGGAATGTACTTTGCAACTGAATGAAACTTTGTGTTCATAACAAGATATATGAAGGACGGCATTTACACACACTTATCTCTCAAAACTGAGCATGTGGTGAGACGTTCGTTCATCTAGCACAAAGGGAAAGGTTAGCAGGTGAAACTATTACTCTGGTTTCTCAGTCCGTTTCCTACTGCCGCTTTGATTTCCTGCAGTTTTCACTGTAAAACTGAGTTGGAGATAGTACCTTATTTATAGATGTAGTTAGTTTGCAACTAAAAATTAACTTTGAGTTCCCAACAATCTAGGTGAGGGACAGCTTTAACAAACAAAGTATCTCTTAGAACTGAGCATTTGGAGAGAAGTTCGTTCATCTAGAACATAGTGAACGGATGCAGAAGAAACTTTTACTCTGGTTACTAAGTATGTTTCCTAGTGCCGGTTCCTTGTTCCTGCAGTTTTCAGTGTAAAACCGAGTTGGAGTTTGTACCACCCCATCTATAAGGATGGAATGTAGTTTGCAACTGAATAGAAGCTTTGTGTTACCTACAAGCTTGCTGAAGTAAGGCTTTCAAACACAATTATCTCTCAGTCCTGAGCATGTGTAGAGACGTTCTTTCATCTAGCCAAACCGGAATGGGTTGCAGGAGAAACTTTAAGTGTGTATTCTCAGTCTGTTTCTTAGTGCCGGTTTGAAGTTCCTGCAGTTTTCACTGTAAAACGGAGTTGGAGCTAGTACCTCCCCATATATATGGATTGAGTTTAGTTTGCAACTGAAAAGAACCACTGTGTTCCCAAAAAGCTGGGTGAAGAACGGCTTACCTATACACTTATATCTCTGAAATGAGCATGCAGAGAGACGTTCGTTAATCTAGCACAAAGGGAACAGTTTGGAGGAGAAAATTTTTGTCTGGTTTTTCAGTCTGTTTCGTAGTGCCGGTTTGAAATTCCTGCAGTTTTCGATGTAAAATTGATTTGGAGCTGGTACCTCCCCATATATATGGATGGAGTGTAGTTTGCATCTGAAATGAAACTATTTGTGCCCAACAAGCTAGGTGATGTACGGCTTTCAAACACTCTTAACTCTAAGAACTGAGCTAGTGGAGAGACTTTCGTTCATCTGTCAGAAAGAACGGGTTCCAGGGATACTATTATTCTGGATTCTCAGTCTGTATCCTAGTGCCGGTTTGAAGTTCCTTCATTTTACATTGTAAAACCTAGTTGGAGCTAGTACCTACCCATATATATGCATGGAATGTACTTTGCAACTGAATGAAACTTTGTGTTCATAACAAGATATATGAAGGACGGCATTCACACACACTTATCTCTCAGAAGAGAGCATGTGGTGAGACGTTCGTTCATCTAGCACAAACGCAACGGTTTTCAGGGAAACTTTTAGTCTGGTTTCTCAGTCTGTTTCCAAGGTCCGGTTTGAAGTTCCTGCAGTTTACATTATAAAACCTAGTTGGAGCCAGTAACTACCCATATATATGCATGCAGTGTAGTTTGCAACTGAATCAAACTTTGTGTTCATAACAAGATATATGAAGGACGGCATTCACACACACTTATCTCTCAGAAATGAGCATGTAGTGAGACGTTCGTTCATCTAGCACTTAGGGAACGGGTTGCAGGTGAAACTTTTACTATGGTTTCTCAGTCTGTTTCCTAGTGCCAGTTTGATGTTCCTGCAGTTTTCACTGTAAAACAGAGTTGGAGCTAGTACCTACCCATATATATATAGATGGAATTTAGTTTGCAACTGAATAGAAAATTTGTGTTCCCTACAAGCTTGGTGAAGTTAGGCTTTCACACACACTTATCTATCAGAACTGAGCATGTGGACAGACTTCGTTCATCCAGCACAAAGGGAAAGGGTTGCAGGTGAAACTATTACTCTGGTTTCTCAGTCCGTTTCCTACTGCCGCTTTGAATTTCCTGCAGTTTTCACTGTAAAACCGAGATGGAGATAGTACCTTATATATAGATAAAGTTTAGTTGGCAACTAAAAATTAAATTTGTTTTCCCAACAATCTAGGTGATGGACACCTTTAACTAACACATTATGTCTAAGAACTGAGCATTTGGAGAGAAGTTCGTTCATCTAGAACATAGTGAACGGATGCAGAAAAAATTTTTCTCTGGTTACTAAGTATGTTTCCTAGTGCCGGTTTCTTGTTCCTGCAATTTTCAGTGTAAAACCGAGTTGGAGTTAGTACCACCCCATTTATAAGGATGGAGTGTAGTTTGCAACTGAATAGAAGCTTTGTGTTACCTACAAGCTTGGTGAAGTAAGGCTTTTAAACACAATTATCTCTCAGTCCTGAGCACGTATAGAGACGTTCGTTCATCTAGCCAAACGGGAATGGGTTGAAGGAGAAACTTTAAGTGTGTTTTTTCAGTCTGTTTCTTAGTGCCGGTTTGAAGTTCCTGCAGTTTTCACTGTAAAACGGAGTTGGAGCTAGTACCACCCCATATATATGGATTGAGTTTAGTTTGCAACTGAAAAGATACAATGTGTTCCCAAAAAGCTGGGTGAAGTACGGCTTACATACACACTTATAACTTTGACTTGAGCATGTGGAGAGACGTTCGTTCATATAGCACAATTTGAATGGTTTTAAGGAGAAAATTTTACGCAGGTTTTTCAGACTGTTTCTTAGTGCCTGTTTGAAGTTCCTGCAGTTTTCAGTGTAAAATCGATTTGGAGCTAGTACCTCCCCATATATATTGATGGAATGTAGTTTGCATCTGAAAAGAAACAATTTGTGCCCAACAAGCTAGGTGAAGTACGGCTTTCACACACACTTAACTATCAGAACTGAGCATGTGGACAGACTTTCGTTCATCTAGCACAAAGGGAAAGGGTTGCAGGTGAAACTATTACTCTGGTTTCTCAGTCCGTTTCCTACTGCTGTTTTGAATTTACTGCAGTTTTCACTGTAAAACCGAGTTGGAGATAGTACCGTATATATACATGGAGTTTAGTTGGCAACTAAAAATTAACTTTGTTTTCCCAACAATCTAGGGATGGACAGCTTTAACTAACACATTATGTCTCAGAACTGAGCATTTGGAGAGAAGTTCGTTCATCTAGAACATAGTGAACGGATGCAGGAGAAACTTTTATTCTGGCTACTCAGTCTGTTTCCTAGTGCCGGTTTCAAGTTCCTGCAGTTTTCACTGTAAAACCGAGTTGGATCTAGTACCTACCCATATATATGAATTGAGTGTAGTTTGCAAATGAATCAAACTTTGTGTTCATAACAAGATATATGAAGGACGGCATTCACACACACTTATCTCTCAGAAATGAGCATGTAGTGAGACGTTCGTTCATCTAGCACGTAGGGAACGGGTTGCAGGTGAAACTTTTACTATGGTTTCTCAGTCTGTTTCCTAGTGCCAGTTTGATGTTCCTGCAGTTTTCACTGTAAAACAGAGTTGGAGCTAGTACCTACCCATATATATATAGATGGAATTTAGTTTGCAACTGAATAGAAAATTTGTGTTCCCTACAAGCTTGGTGAAGTTAGGCTTTCACACACACTTATCTATCAGAACTGAGCATGTGGACAGACTTCGTTCATCCAGCACAAAGGGAAAGGGTTGCAGGTGAAACTATTACTCTGGTTTCTCAGTCCGTTTCCTACTGCCGCTTTGAATTTCCTGCAGTTTTCACTGTAAAACCGAGATGGAGATAGTACCTTATATATAGATAAAGTTTAGTTGGCAACTAAAAATTAAATTTGTTTTCCCAACAATCTACGTGATGGACACCTTTAACTAACACATTATGTCTAAGAACTGAGCATTTGGAGAGAAGTTCGTTCATCTAGAACATAGTGAACGGATGCAGAAAAAATTTTTCTCTGGTTACTAAGTATGTTTCCTAGTGCCGGTTTCTTGTTCCTGCAATTTTCAGTGTAAAACCGAGTTGGAGTTAGTACCACCCCATTTATAAGGATGGAGTGTAGTTTGCAACTGAATAGAAGCTTTGTGTTACCTACAAGCTTGGTGAAGTAAGGCTTTTAAACACAATTATCTCTCAGTCCTGAGCACGTATAGAGACGTTAGTTCATCTAGCCAAACGGGAATGGTTTGAAGGAGAAACTTTAAGTGTGTTTTTTCAGTCTGTTTCTTAGTGCCGGTTTGAAGTTCCTGCAGTTTTCACTGTAAAACGGAGTTGGAGCTAGTACCACCCCATATATATGGATTGAGTTTAGTTTGCAACTGAAAAGATACAATGTGTTCCCAAAAAGCTGGGTGAAGTACGGCTTACATACACACTTATAACTTTGACTTGAGCATGTGGAGAGACGTTCGTTCATATAGCACAATTTGAATGGTTTTAAGGAGAAAATTTTACGCAGGTTTTTCAGACTGTTTCTTAGTGCCTGTTTGAAGTTCCTGCAGTTTTCAGTGTAAAATCGATTTGGAGCTAGTACCTCCCCATATATATTGATGGAATGTAGTTTGCATCTGAAAAGAAACAATTTGTGCCCAACAAGCTAGGTGAAGTACGGCTTTCACACACACTTAACTATCAGAACTGAGCATGTGGACAGACTTTCGTTCATCTAGCACAAAGGGAAAGGGTTGCAGGTGAAACTATTACTCTGGTTTCTCAGTCCGTTTCCTACTGCTGTTTTGAATTTACTGCAGTTTTCACTGTAAAACCGAGTTGGAGATAGTACCGTATATATACATGGAGTTTAGTTGGCAACTAAAAATTAACTTTGTTTTCCCAACAATCTAGGGGATGGACAGCTTTAACTAACACATTATGTCTCAGAACTGAGCATTTGGAGAGAAGTTCGTTCATCTAGAACATAGTGAACGGATGCAGGATAAACTTTTATTCTGGCTACTCAGTCTGTTTCCTAGTGCCGGTTTCAAGTTCCTGCAGTTTTCACTGTAAAACCGAGTTGGATCTAGTACCTACCCATATATATGAATTGAGTGTAGTTTGCAACTGAATAGAAGCTTTGTGTTACCTACAAGCTTGGTGAAGGAAGGCTTTCACACACACTTATCTCTCAGGCCTGAGCATTTGGAGAGACGTTCGTTCAACTATCAAAAAGGGAGCGGGTTGCAGGCGCAAGTTTAAGTGTGTTTTCTCAGTCTGTTTCTTAGTGCCGGTTTGAAGATCCTGCAGTTTTCAGGGTAAAATCGATTTGGAGCTAGTGCCTCCCCATATATATTGATGAAGTGTAGTTTGCATCTGAAAAGAAACAATTTGTGCCCAACAAGCTAGGTGAAGTACGGCTTTCACACACACTTAACTCTCAGAAATGAGCATGTGGACAGACTTTCGTTCATCTAGCACAAAGGGAAATGGTTGCAGGTGAAACTATTACTCTGGTTTCTCAGTCCGTTTCCTACTGCTGTTTTGAATTTCCTGCAGTTTTCACTGTAAAACCGAGTTGGAGCTAGTACCTCCCCATGTATATGAATTGAGGGTAGTTTGCAACTGAACGGAAGCTTTGTGTTACCTACAAGGTTGGTGAAGGAAGGCTTTCACACACACTTATCTCTCAGGCCTGAGCATTTGGGGAGACGTTCGTTCATCTAGCACAAAGGGAACGGGTTGCAGGACAAACTTTTAGTCTCTATTCTCAGTCTGTTTTTTAGTGCCGCTTTGAATTTCCTGCAGTTTTCACTGTAAAACCGAGTTGGAGATTGTACCTTATTTATAGATGGGGTTTAGTTTGCAACTAAAAATTAACTTTGATTTCCCAACAATCTAGGAGAGGGACAGCTTTAACAAACAAATTATCTCTCAGAACTGAGCATTTGGAGAGAAGTTCGTTCATCAAGCACATAGTGAACTGATGCAGAAGAAACTTTTACTCTGGTTACTAAGTATGTTTCCTAGTGCCGGTTTCTTGTTACTGCAGTTTTCAGTTTAAAACCGAGTTGGTGTTAGTACCACCCCATCTATAATGATGGAGTGTAGTTTGCAACTGAATAGAAACTTTGTGTTACCTACAAGCTTGGTGAAGGAAGGCTTTCACACACACTTATCTCTCAGGACTTAGCATGTGTAGAGACGTACGTTCATCTAGCCAAAAGGGAATGGTTTGCAGGAGAAACATTAAGGGTGTTTTCTCAGTCTGTTTCTTAGTGCCGGTTTGAAGTTCCTGCAGTTTTCACTGTAAAACGGAGTTGGAGCTAGTACGTCCCCATATATATGGATTGAGTTTAGTTTGCATCTGAAAAGATACATTGTGTTCCCAAAAAGCTGGGTGAAGAACGGCTTACATACACACTTTTATCTTTGAAATGAGAATGTGGAGAGACATTCATTCATAGAGCACAAAGGGAACGGTTTTATGGAGAATATTTTAGTCTGGTTTTTCAGTCTGTTTCTTATTGCCGGTTTGAACTTCCTGCAGTTTTATGTGTAAAATCGATTTGGAGCTAGTACCTCCCCATATATATGGATGGAGTATAGTTTGCATCTGAAAAGAATCTATTTGTGCCCAACAAGCTAGATGAAGGACGGCTTTCACACACACTTACCTCTCAGAAATGAGCTAGTTGAGAGACTATCATTCATCTTGCACAAAAGGAAAGGGATGCAGGAGAAACACTTAGTCTCGTTTGTAAGTCTGTTTCCTAGTGCCGTTTTGTAGTTCCAGCAATTTTCACTGTAAAACCGAGTTGGAGCATGTACTTCCGCTATTTATATGGATTTAGTGTAGTTTGCAACTGAATAGAAACATTGTGTTCCCTACAAGCTTGGTGAAGTTAGGCTTTCACACACACTTATCTCTCAGAAATGAGCATGCGGAGAGACGTTCGTTAATCTAGCACAAATGGAAAGGGTTGCAGGTGAAACTATTACTCTGGTTTCTCAGTCCGTTTCCTACTGCCGCTTTGAATTTCCTGCAGTTTTCACTGTAAAACCGAGTTGGAAATACTACCTTATATATAGATAGAGTTTAGTTGGCAACTAAAAATTAACTTTGTGTTCCCAACAATCTAGGTGAAGGGCAGCTTTATCTAACACATTATGTCTCAGAACTGAGCATTTGGAGAGAAGTTCGTTCATCTAGAACATAGTGAACGGATGCAGGATAAACTTTTATTCTGGTTACTCAGTCTGTTTCCCAGTGCCGGTTTCAAGTTCCTGCAGTTTTCACTGTAAAACCGAGTTGGATCTAGTATCTACCCATATATATGAATTGAGTGTAGTTTGCAACTGAATAGAAGCTTTGTGTTACCTACAAGCTTGGTGAAGGAAGGCTTTCACACACACTTATTTCTCAGGCCTGAGCATTTGGAGAGACGTTCGTTCAACTAACAAAAAGGGAGCGGTTTGCAGGCGCAAGTTTAAGTGTGTTTTCTCAGTCTGTTTCTTAGTGCCGGTTTGAATTTCCTGCAGTTTTCACTTTAAAACAGATTTGGAGCTAGTACCTCCCCATATATAGGGTTTGAGTTTAGTTTGCAACTGAAAAGATACATTGTGTTCCCAACAGATAGGTGAAGAACGGCTTACATACACACTTATATCTCTGAAATGAGCATGTAGAGAGACGTTCGTTTTTCTAGCACAAATGGAACAGTTTGGAGGAGAAAATTTTTGTCTGGTTTTTCAGTCTGTTTCGTAGTGCCGGTTTGATATTCCTGCATTTTTCGGTGTAAAATTGATTTGGAGCTAGTACCTCACCATATATATGGATGGAGTGTAGTTTGCATCTGAAAAGAAACTATTTGTGCCCAACAAGCTAGGTGAAGTAAGGCTTTCACACACACTTAACTCTCAGAACTGAGCTAGTGGAGAGACCTTCGTTCATCTAGCACAAAAGGAACGGGTTACAGGGAAACTTTTATTCTGGATTCTCAGTCTGTTTCCTAGTGCCGGTTTGAAGTTCCTTCATTTTACATTGTAAAACCTAGTTGGAGCTTTTACCTACGCTTATATATGCATGAAATGTAATTTGGAACTGAATGAAACTTTGTGTTCATAACAAGATATATGAAGGACGGCATTCACACACACTTATCTCTCAGAACAGAGCATGTGGAGAGACGTTCGTTCATCTAGCACAAAGGGAACGGGTTGCAGGACAAACTTTTAGTCTCTATTCTCAGTCTGTTTTATAGTGCCGCTTTGAATTTCCTGCAGTTTTCACTGTAAAACCGAGTTGGAGATTGTACCTTATTTATAGATGGGGTTTAGTTTGCAACTAAAAATTAACTTTGAGTTCCCAACAATCTAGGTGAGGGACAGCTTTAACAAACAAATTATCTCTCAGAACTGATCATTTGGAGAGAAGTTCGTTCATCTAGTACATAGTGAACGGATGCAGAAGAAACTTTTACTCTGGTTACTAAGTATGTTTCCTAGTGCCGGTTTCTTGTTCCTGCAGTTTTCAGTGTAAAACCGAGTTGGTGTTAGTACCACCCCATCTATAATGATGGAGTGTAGTTTGCAACTGAATAGAAACTTTGTGTTACCTACAAGCTTGGTGAAGAAAGGCTTTCACACACACTTATCTCTCAGGAATTAGCATGTGTAGAGACGTTCGTTCATCTAGCCAAAAGGGAATGGTTTGCAGGAGAAACATTAAGGGTGTTTTCTCAGTCTGTTTCTTAGTGCCGGTTTGAAGTTCCTGCAGTTTTCACTGTAAAACGGAGTTGGAGCTAGTACTTCCCCATATATATGGATTGGGTTTAGTTTGCATCTGAAAAGATACATTGTGTTCCCAAAAAGCTGGGTGAAGAACGGCTTACATACACACTTTTATCTTTGAAATGAGAATGTGGAGAGACATTCGTTCATAGAGCACAAATGGAACGGTTTTATGGAGAATATTTTAGTCTGGTTTTTCAGTCTGTTTCTTAGTGCCGGTTTGAAATTCCTGCAGTTTTCAGTGTAAAATCGATTTGGAGCTAGTCCCTCCCCATATATATGGATGGAGTGTAGTTTGCATCTGAAAAGAATCTATTTGTGCCCAACAAGCTAGATGAAGGACGGCTTTCACACACACTTACCTCTCAGAAATGAGCTAGTTGAGAGACTATCATTCATCTTGCACAAAAGGAAAGGGATGCAGGAGAAACACTTAGTCTCGTTTGTAAGTCTATTTCCTAGAGCCGTTTTGTAGTTCCAGCAATTTTCACTGGAAAACCGAGTTGGAGCAAGTACTTCCCCTATTTATATGGATTTAGTGTAGTTTGCAACTGAATAGAAACTTTGTGTTCCCTACAAGATTGGTGAAGTTAGGGTTTCACACACACTTATCTCTCAGAAATGAGCATGCGGAGGGACGTTCGTTAATCTAGCACAAATGGAAAGGGTTGCAGGTGAAACTATTACTCTGGTTTCTCAGTCCGTTTCCTACTGCCGCTTTGAATTTCCTGCAGTTTTAACTGTAAAACCGAGTTGGAAATACTACCTTTTATATAGATAGAGTTTAGTTGGCAACTAAAAATTAACTTTGTGTTCCCAACAATCTAGGTGAAGGGCAGCTTTATCTAACACATTATGTCTCAGAACTGAGCATTTGGAGAGAAGTTCGTTCATCTAGAACATAGTGAACGGATGCAGGATAAACTTTTATTCTGGTTACTCAGTCAGTTTCCTAGTGCCGGTTTCAAGTTCCTGCAGTTTTCACTGTAAAACCGAGTTGGATCTAGTACCTAACCATATATATGAATTGAGTGTAGTTTGCAACTGAATAGAAGCTTTGTGTTACCTACAAGCTTGGTGAAGTACGGCTTTCACACACACTTAACTCTCAGAACTGAGCATGTGGACAGACTTTCGTTCATCTAGCACAAAGGGAAAGGGTTGCAGGTGAAACTATTACTCTGGTTTTTCAGTCCGTTTCCTACTGCCGCTTGGATTTCCTGCAGTTTTCACTGCAAATCCGAGTTGGAGATAGTACCTTATTTATAGATGGAGTTAGTTTGCAACTAAAAATTAACTTTGAGTTCCCAACAATCTTGGTGAGGGACAGCATTTTACAAATAAATTATCTCTCAGAACTGAGCATTTGGAGAGTAGTTCGTTCATCTAGAACATAGTGAACGGATGCAGAAAAAACTTTATCTCTGGTTACTAAGTATGTTTCCTAGTGCCGGTTTCTTGTTCCTGCACTTTTCAGTGTAAAACCGTGTTGGAGTTAGTACCACCCCATCTATAAGGATGGAGTGTATTTTGCAACTGAATAGAAGCTTTGTGTTACCTACAAGCTTGGTGAAGTAAGGCTTTCAATCACAATTATCTCTCAGTCCTTAGCATGTGTAGAGACGTTCGTTCATCTAGCCAAACCGGAATGGGTTGCAGGAGAAACTTTAAATGTGTTTTCTCAGTCTGTTTCTTAGTGCCGGTTTGAAGTTCCTGAAGTTTTCATTGTAAAATGGAGTTGGAGCTAGTACCTCCCCATATATATGGATTGCATTTAGTTTGCAACTGAAAAGATACATTGTTTTCCCAAAATGCTGGGTGAATTACGGCTTACATACACAATTATACCTTTGATTTGAGCATGTGGAGAGACGTTCGTTCATATAGCACGATGGGAACGGTTTTATGGAGAAAATATTAGTCTGGTTTTTCAGTCTGTTTCTTAGTGCCGGTTTGAAGATCCTGCAGTTTTCAGTGTAAAATCGATTTGGAGCTAGTGCCTCCCCATATATATTGATGAAGTGTAGTTTGCATCTGAAAAGAAACAATTTGTGCCCAACAAGCTAGGTGAAGTACGGCTTTCACACACACTTAACTCTCAGAACTGAGCATGTGGACAGACTTTCGTTCATCTAGCACAAAGGGAAAGGGTTGCAGGTGAAACTATTACTCTGGTTTCTCAGTCCGGTTCCTACTGCCGCTTTGAATTTCCTGCAGTTTTCACTGTAAAACCGAGTTGGAGATAGTACCTTATATATTCATGGAGTTTAGTTGGCAACTAAAAATTAACTTGGTTTTCCCAAAAATCTAGGTGATGGACAGCTTTAACTATCACATTATGTTTCAGAACTGAGCATTTGGAGAGAAGTTCGTTCATCTAGAACATAGTGAACGGATGCAGGAGAAACTTTTATTCTGGTTACTCAGTCTGTTTCCTAGTGCCGGTTTCATGTTCCTGCAGTTTTCACTGTAAAACCGAGTTGGATCTAGTACCTCCCCATATATATGAATTGAGTGTAGTTTGCAACTGAACGGAAGCTTTGTGTTACGTACAAGCTTGGTGAAGGAAGGCTTTCACACACACTTATCTCTCCGGCCTGAGCATTTGGGGAGACGTTCGTTCATCTAGCAAAAAGGGAACGGGTTGCAGGAGCAAGTTTAAGTGTGTTTTCTCAGTCTGTTTCTTAGTGCCGGTTTGAATTTCCTGCAGTTTTCACTTTAAAACAGATTTGGAGCTAGTACCTCCCCATATATAGGGTTTGAGTTTAGTTTGCAACTGAAAAGATACATTGTGTTCCCAACAGATAGGTGAAGAACGGCTTACATACACACTTATATCTCTGAAATGAGCATGTAGAGAGACGTTCGTTTTTCTAGCACAAATGGAACAGTTTGGAGGAGAAAATTTTTGTCTGGTTTTTCAGTCTGTTTCGTAGTGCCGGTTTGATATTCCTGCATTTTTCGGTGTAAAATTGATTTGGAGCTAGTACCTCACCATATATATGGATGGAGTGTAGTTTGCATCTGAAAAGAAACTATTTGTGCCCAACAAGCTAGGTGAAGTAAGGCTTTCACACACACTTAACTCTCAGAACTGAGCTAGTGGAGAGACCTTCGTTCATCTAGCACAAAAGGAACGGGTTACAGGGAAACTTTTATTCTGGATTCTCAGTCTGTTTCCTAGTGCCGGTTTGAAGTTCCTTCATTTTACATTGTAAAACCTAGTTGGAGCTTTTACCTACGCTTATATATGCATGAAATGTAATTTGGAACTGAATGAAACTTTGTGTTCATAACAAGATATATGAAGGACGGCATTCACACACACTTATCTCTCAGAACAGAGCATGTGGAGAGACGTTCGTTCATCTAGCACAAAGGGAACGGGTTGCAGGACAAACTTTTAGTCTCTATTCTCAGTCTGTTTTATAGTGCCGCTTTGAATTTCCTGCAGTTTTCACTGTAAAACCGAGTTGGAGATTGTACCTTATTTATAGATGGGGTTTAGTTTGCAACTAAAAATTAACTTTGAGTTCCCAACAATCTAGGTGAGGGACAGCTTTAACAAACAAATTATCTCTCAGAACTGATCATTTGGAGAGAAGTTCGTTCATCTAGTACATAGTGAACGGATGCAGAAGAAACTTTTACTCTGGTTACTAAGTATGTTTCCTAGTGCCGGTTTCTTGTTCCTGCAGTTTTCAGTGTAAAACCGAGTTGGTGTTAGTACCACCCCATCTATAATGATGGAGTGTAGTTTGCAACTGAATAGAAACTTTGTGTTACCTACAAGCTTGGTGAAGAAAGGCTTTCACACACACTTATCTCTCAGGAATTAGCATGTGTAGAGACGTTCGTTCATCTAGCCAAAAGGGAATGGTTTGCAGGAGAAACATTAAGGGTGTTTTCTCAGTCTGTTTCTTAGTGCCGGTTTGAAGTTCCTGCAGTTTTCACTGTAAAACGGAGTTGGAGCTAGTACTTCCCCATATATATGGATTGGGTTTAGTTTGCATCTGAAAAGATACATTGTGTTCCCAAAAAGCTGGGTGAAGAACGGCTTACATACACACTTTTATCTTTGAAATGAGAATGTGGAGAGACATTCGTTCATAGAGCACAAATGGAACGGTTTTATGGAGAATATTTTAGTCTGGTTTTTCAGTCTGTTTCTTAGTGCCGGTTTGAAATTCCTGCAGTTTTCAGTGTAAAATCGATTTGGAGCTAGTCCCTCCCCATATATATGGATGGAGTGTAGTTTGCATCTGAAAAGAATCTATTTGTGCCCAACAAGCTAGATGAAGGACGGCTTTCACACACACTTACCTCTCAGAAATGAGCTAGTTGAGAGACTATCATTCATCTTGCACAAAAGGAAAGGGATGCAGGAGAAACACTTAGTCTCGTTTGTAAGTCTATTTCCTAGAGCCGTTTTGTAGTTCCAGCAATTTTCACTGGAAAACCGAGTTGGAGCAAGTACTTCCCCTATTTATATGGATTTAGTGTAGTTTGCAACTGAATAGAAACTTTGTGTTCCCTACAAGATTGGTGAAGTTAGGGTTTCACACACACTTATCTCTCAGAAATGAGCATGCGGAGGGACGTTCGTTAATCTAGCACAAATGGAAAGGGTTGCAGGTGAAACTATTACTCTGGTTTCTCAGTCCGTTTCCTACTGCCGCTTTGAATTTCCTGCAGTTTTAACTGTAAAACCGAGTTGGAAATACTACCTTTTATATAGATAGAGTTTAGTTGGCAACTAAAAATTAACTTTGTGTTCCCAACAATCTAGGTGAAGGGCAGCTTTATCTAACACATTATGTCTCAGAACTGAGCATTTGGAGAGAAGTTCGTTCATCTAGAACATAGTGAACGGATGCAGGATAAACTTTTATTCTGGTTACTCAGTCAGTTTCCTAGTGCCGGTTTCAAGTTCCTGCAGTTTTCACTGTAAAACCGAGTTGGATCTAGTACCTAACCATATATATGAATTGAGTGTAGTTTGCAACTGAATAGAAGCTTTGTGTTACCTACAAGCTTGGTGAAGTACGGCTTTCACACACACTTAACTCTCAGAACTGAGCATGTGGACAGACTTTCGTTCATCTAGCACAAAGGGAAAGGGTTGCAGGTGAAACTATTACTCTGGTTTTTCAGTCCGTTTCCTACTGCCGCTTGGATTTCCTGCAGTTTTCACTGCAAATCCGAGTTGGAGATAGTACCTTATTTATAGATGGAGTTAGTTTGCAACTAAAAATTAACTTTGAGTTCCCAACAATCTTGGTGAGGGACAGCATTTTACAAATAAATTATCTCTCAGAACTGAGCATTTGGAGAGTAGTTCGTTCATCTAGAACATAGTGAACGGATGCAGAAAAAACTTTATCTCTGGTTACTAAGTATGTTTCCTAGTGCCGGTTTCTTGTTCCTGCACTTTTCAGTGTAAAACCGTGTTGGAGTTAGTACCACCCCATCTATAAGGATGGAGTGTATTTTGCAACTGAATAGAAGCTTTGTGTTACCTACAAGCTTGGTGAAGTAAGGCTTTCAATCACAATTATCTCTCAGTCCTTAGCATGTGTAGAGACGTTCGTTCATCTAGCCAAACCGGAATGGGTTGCAGGAGAAACTTTAAATGTGTTTTCTCAGTCTGTTTCTTAGTGCCGGTTTGAAGTTCCTGAAGTTTTCATTGTAAAATGGAGTTGGAGCTAGTACCTCCCCATATATATGGATTGCATTTAGTTTGCAACTGAAAAGATACATTGTTTTCCCAAAATGCTGGGTGAATTACGGCTTACATACACAATTATACCTTTGATTTGAGCATGTGGAGAGACGTTCGTTCATATAGCACGATGGGAACGGTTTTATGGAGAAAATATTAGTCTGGTTTTTCAGTCTGTTTCTTAGTGCCGGTTTGAAGATCCTGCAGTTTTCAGTGTAAAATCGATTTGGAGCTAGTGCCTCCCCATATATATTGATGAAGTGTAGTTTGCATCTGAAAAGAAACAATTTGTGCCCAACAAGCTAGGTGAAGTACGGCTTTCACACACACTTAACTCTCAGAACTGAGCATGTGGACAGACTTTCGTTCATCTAGCACAAAGGGAAAGGGTTGCAGGTGAAACTATTACTCTGGTTTCTCAGTCCGGTTCCTACTGCCGCTTTGAATTTCCTGCAGTTTTCACTGTAAAACCGAGTTGGAGATAGTACCTTATATATTCATGGAGTTTAGTTGGCAACTAAAAATTAACTTGGTTTTCCCAAAAATCTAGGTGATGGACAGCTTTAACTATCACATTATGTTTCAGAACTGAGCATTTGGAGAGAAGTTCGTTCATCTAGAACATAGTGAACGGATGCAGGAGAAACTTTTATTCTGGTTACTCAGTCTGTTTCCTAGTGCCGGTTTCATGTTCCTGCAGTTTTCACTGTAAAACCGAGTTGGATCTAGTACCTCCCCATATATATGAATTGAGTGTAGTTTGCAACTGAACGGAAGCTTTGTGTTACGTACAAGCTTGGTGAAGGAAGGCTTTCACACACACTTATCTCTCCGGCCTGAGCATTTGGGGAGACGTTCGTTCATCTAGCAAAAAGGGAACGGGTTGCAGGAGCAAGTTTAAGTGTGTTTTCTCAGTCGGTTTCTTAGTGCCGGTTTGAATTTCCTGCAGATTTCACTTTAAAACAGATTTGGAGCAAGTACCTCCCCATATATAGGGTTTGAGTTTAGTTTGCAACTGAAAAGATACATTGTGTTCCCAAAAGATATGTGAAGAACGGCTTACATACACACTTATATCTCTGAAATGAGCATGTGTAGAGACGTTCGTTCATCTAGCACAAAGGGAACAGTTTGGAGGAGAAAATTTTTGTCTGGTTTTTCAGTCTGTTTCGTAGTGCCGGTTTGAAATTCCTGCATTTTTCGGTGTAAAATTGATTTGGAGCTAGTACCACACCATATATATGGATGGAGTGTAGTTTGCATCTGAAAAGAAACTTTTTGTGCCCAACAAGCTAGGTGAAGTACGGCTTTCACACACACTTAACTCTCAGAACAGAGGTAGTGGAGAGACTTTCGTTCATCTAGCACAAAAGGAACGGGATACAGGGAAACTTTTATTCTGGATTCTCAGTCTGTTTCCTAGTGCCGGTTTGAAGTTCCTTCATTTTACATTGTAAAACCTAGTTGGAGCTAGTACCTACGCATATATATGCATGGAATGTACTTTGCAACTTAATGAAACTTTGTGTTCATAACAAGATATATGAAGGACGGCATTCACACACACTTATATCTCAGAATAGAGCATGTGGAGAGATGTTCGTTCATCTAGAACAAATGGAACGGGTTGCAGGGAAAACTTTAGTCTGGTTTCCCATTCTGTTTCCTAGTGCCAGTTTGAAATTCCTGCAGTTTACATTGAAAAACATATTTGGGGCTAGTACCTACCCATATATATGCATGGAGTGTAGTTTGCAACTGAATCAAACTTTGTGTTCATAACAAGATATATGAAGGACGGCATTCACACACACTTATCTCTCAGAACTGAGCATGTAGTGAGACTTTCGTTCATCTAGCACAACGGAAACGGGTTGAAGGAGAAACTTTTATTCTGGTATCTCAGTCTGTTTCATAGTGCCGGTTTGAAGTTCCTGCAATTTTCACTGTAAAACCGAGTTGGAGCTAGTACTTCCCCATATATATGGATGGATTGTAGTTTGCAACTGAAAAGAAACTTTTTGTTCCCAACAATCTAGGAGAAGAATGGCTTTCACAAGCACACTATCTCTCAGAACTGAGCATTTGGAGAGAAGTTCTTTCATCTAGCACGTAGTGAACGGGTTGCAGGTGGAACTTTTACTATGGTTTCTCAGTCAGTTTCCTAGTGCCAGTTTAATGTTCCTGCAGTTTTCACTGTAAAACAGAGTTGGAGCAAGTACCTACCCATATATATATAGATGGAGTTTAGTTTGCAACTGAATAGAAACTTTGTGTTCCCTACAAGCTTGGTGAAGTTAGGCTTTCACACACACATTTCTCTCAGAACTGAGCATGTGGACTGACGTTCGTTCATCTAGCACAAAGGGAAAGGGTTGCAGGTGAAACTATTACTCTGGTTTCTCAGTCCGTTTCCTACTGCCGCTTGGATTTCCTGCAGTTTTCACTGCAAATCCGAGTTGGAGATAGTACCTTATTTATAGATGGAGTTAGTTTGCAACTAAAAATTAATTTGAGTTCCCAACAATCTAGGTGAGGGACAGCATTTTACAAATAAATTATCTCTCAGAACTGAGAATTTGGAGAGAAGTTCGTTCATTAAGAACATAGTGATCGGAAGCAGAAAAAATTTTTCTCTGGTTACTAAGTATGTTTCCTAGTGCCGGTTTCTTGTTCCTGCAGTTTTCAGTGTAAAACCGAGTTGGAGGTAGTACCACCCCATCTATAAGGATGGAGTGTAGTTTGCAACTGAATAGAAGCTTTGTGTTACCTACAAGCTTGGTGAAGTAAGGCTTTCTAACACAGTTATCTCTCAGTCCTGAGCATGTGTAGAGACGTTCATTCATCTAGCCAAACCGGAATGGGTTGCAGGAGAATTTTTAAATGTGTTTTCTCAGTCTGTTTTTTAGTGCCGGTTTGAAGTTCCTGCAGTTTTCGTTGTAAAACGGAGTTGGAGCTAGTACCTCCCCATATATATGGAATGAGTTTAGTTTGCAACTGTAAAGATACATTGTGTTCCCAAAAAGCTGGGTGAAGTACGGCTTACATACACACATATATATCTTTGATTTGAGCATTTGGAGAGACGTTCGTTCATATAGCACGATGGGAACGGTTTTATGGAGAAAATTTTAGTCTGGTTTTTCAGTCTGTTTCTTAGTACCGGTTTGAAGTTCCTGCAGTTTTATGTGTAAAATCGATTTGGAGTTAGTACCTCCCCATATATATTGATGGAGTGTAGTTTGTCTCTGAAAAGAAACAATTTGTGCCCAACAAGCTAGGTGAATTACGGCTTTCACACACACTTAACTATCAGAACTGAGCATGTGGACAGACTTTCGTTCATCTAGCACAAAGGGAAAGGTTTGCAGGTGAAACTATTACTCTGGTTTCTCAGTCCGTTTCCTACTGCCGCTTTGAATTTCCTGCAGTTTTCACTGTAAAACCGAGTTGGAGATAGTACCTTATATATTCATGGAGTTTAGTTGGCAACTAAAAATTAACTTGTTTTTCCCAAAAATCTAGGTGATGGACAGCTTTAACTATCACATTATGTTTCAGAACTGAGCATTTGGAGAGAAGTTCGTTCATCTAGAACATAGTGAACGGATGCAGGAGAAACTTTTATTCTGGTTACTCAGTCTGTTTCCTAGTGCCGGTTTCATGTTCCTGCAGTTTTCACTGTAAAACCGAGTTGGAGCTAGTACCTCCCCATATATATGAATTGAGTGTAGTTTGCAACTGAACGGAAGCTTTGTGTTACCTACAAGCTTGGTGAAGGAAAGCTTTCACACACACTTATCTCTCCGGCCTGAGCATTTGGGGAGACGTTCGTTCATCTAGCAAAAAGGGAACGGGTTGCAGGAGCAAGTTTAAGTGTGTTTTCTCAGTCGGTTTCTTAGTGCCGGTTTGAATTTCCTGCAGATTTCACTTTAAAACAGATTTGGAGCAAGTACCTCCCCATATATAGGGTTTGAGTTTAGTTTGCAACTGAAAAGATACATTGTGTTCCCAAAAGATATGTGAATAACGGCTTACATACACACTTATATCTCTGAAATGAGCATGTGTAGAGACGTTCGTTCATCTAGCACAAAGGGAACAGTTTGGAGGAGAAAATTTTTGTCTGGTTTTTCAGTCTGTTTCGTAGTGCCGGTTTGAAATTCCTGCATTTTTCGGTGTAAAATTGATTTGGAGCTAGTACCACACCATATATATGGATGGAGTGTAGTTTGCATCTGAAAAGAAACTATTTGTGCCCAACAAGCTAGGTGAAGTACGGCTTTCACACACACTTAACTCTCAGAACAGAGCTAGTGGAGAGACTTTCGTTCATCTAGCACAAAAGGAACGGGATAAAGGGAAACTTTTATTCTGGATTCTCAGTCTGTTTCCTAGTGCCGGTTTGAAGTTCCTTCATTTTACATTGTAAAACCTAGTTGGAGCTAGTACCTACGCATATATATGCATGGAATGTACTTTGCAACTTAATGAAACTTTGTGTTCATAACAAGATATATGAAGGACGGCATTCACACACACTTATCTCTCAGAATAGAGCATGTGGAGAGATGTTCGTTCATCTAGCACAAATGGAACGGTTTGCAGGGAAAACTTTAGTCTGGTTTCCCATTCTGTTTCCTAGTGCCAGTTTGAAATTCCTGCAGTTTACATTGAAAAACATATTTGGGGCTAGTACCTACCCATATATATGCATGGAGTGTAGTTTGCAACTGAATCAAACTTTGTGTTCATAACAAGATATATGAAGGACGGCATTCACACACACTTATCTCTCAGAACTGAACATGTAGTGAGACTTTCGTTCATCTAGCGCAACGGAAACGGGTTGAAGGAGAAACTTTTATTCTGGTTTCTCAGTCTGTTTCATAGTGCCGGTTTGAAGTTCCTGCAATTTTCACTGTAAAACCGAGTTGGAGCTAGTACCTCCCCATATATATGGATGGATTGTAGTTTGCAACTGAAAAGAAACTTTTTGTTCCCAACAATCTAGGAGAAGAACGGCTTTCACAAGCACACTATCTCTCAGAACTGAGCATTTGGAGAGAAATTCTTTCATCTAGCACGTAGTGAACGGGTTGCAGGTGGAACTTTTACTATGGTTTCTCAGTCAGTTTCCTAGTGCCAGTTTAATGTTCCTGCAGTTTTCACTGTAAAACAGAGTTGGAGCAAGTACCTACCCATATATATATAGATGGAGTTTAGTTTGCAACTGAATAGAAACTTTGTGTTCCCTACAAGCTTGGTGAAGTTAGGCTTTCACACACACATTTCTCTCAGAACTGAGCATGTGGACTGACGTTCGTTCATCTAGCACAAAGGGAAAGTGTTGCAGGTGAAACTATTACTCTGTTTTCTCAGACCGTTTCCTACTGCCGCTTGGATTTCCTGCAGTTTTCACTGCAAATCCGAGTTGGAGATAGTACCTTATTTATAGATGGAGTTAGTTTGCAACTAAAAATTAACTTTGAGTTCCCAACAATCTAGGTGAGGGACAGCATTTTACAAATAAATTATCTCTCAGAACTGAGCATTTGGAGAGTAGTTCGTTCATCTAGAACATAGTGAACGGATGCAGAAAAAACTTTATCTCTGGTTACTAAGTATGTTTCCTAGTGCCGGTTTCTTGTTCCTGCAGTTTTCAGTGTAAAACCGAGTTGGAGTTAGTACCACCCCATCTATAAGGATGGAGTGTATTTTGCAACTGAATAGAAGCTTTGTGTTACCTACAAGCTTGGTGAAGTAAGGCTTTCAATCACAATTATCTCTCAGTCCTTAGCATGTGTAGAGACGTTCGTTCATCTAGCCAAACCGGAATGGGTTGCAGGAGGAACTTAAATGTGTTTTCTCAGTCTGTTTCTTAGTGCCGGTTTGAAGTTCCTGCAGTTTTCATTGTAAAACGGAGTTGGAGCCAGTACCTCCCCATATATATGGATTGCATTTAGTTTGCAACTGAAAAGATACATTGTTTTCCCAAAAAGCTGGGTGAAGTACGGCTTACATACACACTTATACCTTTGATTTGAGCATGTGGAGAGACGTTCGTTCATATAGCATGATGGGAACGGTTTTATGGAGAAAATATTAGTCTGGTTTTTCAGTCTGTTTCTTAGTGCCGGTTTGAAGTTCCTGCAGTTTTATGTGTAAAATCGATATGGAGCTAGTACCTCCCCATATATATGAATTGAGTGTTGTTTGCAACTGAACAGAAGTTTTGTGTTACCTACAAGCTTGGTGAAGGAAGGCTTTCACACACACTTATCTCTCAGGACTGAGCATTTGGGGAGACGTTCGTTCAACTAACAAAAAGGGAACGGGTTGAAGGAGCAAGTTTAAGTGTGTTTTCTCAGTCTGTTTCTTAGTGCCGGTTTGAAGATCCTGCAGTTTTCAGTGTAAAATCGATTTGGAGCTAGTGCCTCCCCATATATATTGATGAAGTGTAGTTTGCATCTGAAAAGAAACAATTTGTGCCCAACAATCTAGGTGAAGTACGGCTTTCACACACACTTAACTCTCAGAACTGAGCATGTGGACAGACTTTCGTTCATCTAGCACAAAGGGAAAGGGTTGCAGGTGAAACTATTACTCTGGTTTCTCAGTCCGTTTCCTACTGCCGCTTTGAATTTCCTGCAGTTTTCACTGTAAAACCGAGTTGGAGATAGTACCTTATATATTCATGGAGTTTAGTTGGCAAATAAAAATTAACTTGTTTTTCCCAAAAATCTAGGTGATGGACAGCTTTAACTATCACATTATGTTTCAGAACTGAGCATTTGGAGAGAAGTTCGTTCATCTAGAACATAGTGAACGGATGCAGGAGAAACTTTTATTCTGGTTACTCAGTCTGTTTCCTAGTGCCGGTTTCATGTTCCTGCAGTTTTCACTGTAAAACCGAGTTGGAGCTAGTACCTCCCCATATATATGAATTGAGTGTAGTTTGCAACTGAACGGAAGCTTTGTGTTACCTACAAGCTTGGTGAAGAAAGGCTTTCACACACACTTATCTCTCCGGCCTGAGCATTTGGGGAGACGTTCGTTCATCTAGCAAAAAGGGAACGGGTTGCAGGAGCAAGTTTAAGTGTGTTTTCTCAGTCGGTTTCTTAGTGCCGGTTTGAATTTCCTGCAGATTTCACTTTAAAACAGATTTGGAGCAAGTACCTCCCCATATATAGGGTTTGAGTTTAGTTTGCAACTGAAAAGATACATTGTGTTCCCAAATGATATGTGAATAACGGCTTACATACACACTTATATCTCTGAAATGAGCATGTGTAGAGACGTTCGTTCATCTAGCACAAAGGGAACAGTTTGGAGGAGAAAATTTTTGTCTGGTTTTTCAGTCTGTTTCGTAGTGCCGGTTTGAAATTCCTGCATTTTTCGGTGTAAAATTGATTTGGAGCTAGTACCACACCATATATATGGATGGAGTGTAGTTTGCATCTGAAAAGAAACTATTTGTGCCCAACAAGCTAGGTGAAGTACGGCTTTCACACACACTTAACTCTCAGAACAGAGCTAGTGGAGAGACTTTCGTTCATCTAGCACAAAAGGAACGGGATACAGGGAAACTTTTATTCTGGATTCTCAGTCTGTTTCCTAGTGCCGGTTTGAAGTTCCTTCATTTTACATTGTAAAACCTAGTTGGAGCTAGTACCTACGCATATATATGCATGGAATGTACTTTGCAACTTAATGAAACTTTGTGTTCATAACAAGATATATGAAGGACGGCATTCACACACACTTATCTCTCAGAAATGAGCATGTAGTGAGACTTTCGTTCATCTAGCACAACGGAAACGGGTTGAAGGAGAAACTTTTATTCTGGTATCTCAGTCTGTTTCATAGTGCCGGTTTGAAGTTCCTGCAATTTTCACTGTAAAACCGAGTTGGAGCTAGTACTTCCCCATATATATGGATGGATTGTAGTTTGCAACTGAAAAGAAACTTTTTGTTCCCAACAATCTAGGAGAAGAATGGCTTTCACAAGCACACTATCTCTCAGAACTGAGCATTTGGAGAGAAGTTCTTTCATCTAGCACGTAGTGAACGGGTTGCAGGTGGAACTTTTACTATGGTTTCTCAGTCAGTTTCCTAGTGCCAGTTTAATGTTCCTGCAGTTTTCACTGTAAAACAGAGTTGGAGCAAGTACCTACCCATATATATATAGATGGAGTTTAGTTTGCAACTGAATAGAAACTTTGTGTTCCCTACAAGCTTGGTGAAGTTAGGCTTTCACACACACATTTCTCTCAGAACTGAGCATGTGGACTGACGTTCGTTCATCTAGCACAAAGGGAAAGGGTTGCAGGTGAAACTATTACTCTGGTTTCTCAGTCCGTTTCCTACTGCCGCTTGGATTTCCTGCAGTTTTCACTGCAAATCCGAGTTGGAGATAGTACCTTATTTATAGATGGAGTTAGTTTGCAACTAAAAATTAATTTGAGTTCCCAACAATCTAGGTGAGGGACAGCATTTTACAAATAAATTATCTCTCAGAACTGAGAATTTGGAGAGAAGTTCGTTCATTAAGAACATAGTGAACGGAAGCAGAAAAAACTTTTTCTCTGGTTACTAAGTATGTTTCCTAGTGCCGGTTTCTTGTTCCTGCAGTTTTCAGCGTAAAACCGAGTTGGAGTTAGTATCACCCCATCTATAAGGATGGAGTGTAGTTTGCAACTGAATAGAAGCTTTGTGTTACCTACAAGCTTGGTGAAGTAAGGCTTTCTAACACAGTTATCTCTCAGTCCTGAGCATGTGTAGAGACGTTCATTCATCTAGCCAAACCGGAATGGGTTGCAGGAGAAATTTTAAATGTGTTTTCTCAGTCTGTTTTTTAGTGCCGGTTTGAAGTTCCTGCAGTTTTCGTTGTAAAACGGAGTTGGAGCTAGTACCTCCCCATATATATGGAATGAGTTTAGTTTGCAACTGTAAAGATACATTGTGTTCCCAAAAAGCTGGGTGAAGTACGGCTTACATACACACATATATATCTTTGATTTGAGCATGTGGAGAGACGTTCGTTCATATAGCACGATGGGAACGGTTTTATGGAGAAAATTTTAGTCTGGTTTTTCAGTCTGTTTCTTAGTACCGGTTTGAAGTTCCTGCAGTTTTATGTGTAAAATCGATTTGGAGTTAGTACCTCCCCATATATATTGATGGAGTGTAGTTTGTCTCTGAAAAGAAACAATTTGTGCCCAACAAGCTAGGTGAATTACGGCTTTCACACACACTTAACTATCAGAACTGAGCATGTGGACAGACTTTCGTTCATCTAGCACAAAGGGAAAGGTTTGCAGGTGAAACTATTACTCTGGTTTCTCAGTCCGTTTCCTACTGCCGCTTTGAATTTCCTGCAGTTTTCACTGTAAAACCGAGTTGGAGATAGTACCTTATATATTCATGGAGTTTAGTTGGCAACTAAAAATTAACTTGTTTTTCCCAAAAATCTAGGTGATGGACAGCTTTAACTATCACATTATGTTTCAGAACTGAGCATTTGGAGAGAAGTTCGTTCATCTAGAACATAGTGAACGGATGCAGGAGAAACTTTTATTCTGGTTACTCAGTCTGTTTCCTAGTGCCGGTTTCATGTTCCTGCAGTTTTCACTGTAAAACCGAGTTGGAGCTAGTACCTCCCCATATATATGAATTGAGTGTAGTTTGCAACTGAACGGAAGCTTTGTGTTACCTACAAGCTTGGTGAAGGAAAGCTTTCACACACACTTATCTCTCCGGCCTGAGCATTTGGGGAGACGTTCGTTCATCTAGCAAAAAGGGAACGGGTTGCAGGAGCAAGTTTAAGTGTGTTTTCTCAGTCGGTTTCTTAGTGCCGGTTTGAATTTCCTGCAGATTTCACTTTAAAACAGATTTGGAGCAAGTACCTCCCCATATATAGAGTTTGAGTTTAGTTTGCAACTGAAAAGATACATTGTGTTCCCAAAAGATATGTGAAGAACGGCTTACATACACACTTATATCTCTGAAATGAGCATGTGTAGAGACGTTCGTTCATCTAGCACAAAGGGAACAGTTTGGAGGAGAAAATTTTTGTCTGGTTTTTCAGTATGTTTCGTAGTGCCGGTTTGAAATTCCTGCATTTTTCGGTGTAAAATTGATTTGGAGCTAGTACCTCACCATATATATGGATGGAGTGTAGTTTGCATCTGAAAAGAAACTATTTGTGCCCAACAAGCTAGGTGAAGTACGGCTTTCACACACACTTAACTCTCAGAACAGAGCTAGTGGAGAGACTTTCGTTCATCTAGCACAAAAGGAACGGGATACAGGGAAACTTTTATTCTGGATTCTCAGTCTGTTTCCTAGTGCCGGTTTGAAGTTCCTTCATTTTACATTGTAAAACCTAGTTGGAGCTAGTACCTACGCATATATATGCATGGAATGTACTTTGCAACTTAATGAAACTTTGTGTTCATAACAAGATATATGAAGGACGGCATTCACACACACTTATCTCTCAGAATAGAGCATGTGGAGAGATGTTCGTTCATCTAGCACAAATGGAACGGGTTGCAGGGAAAACTTTAGTCTGGTTTCCCATTCTGTTTCCTAGTGCCAGTTTGAAATTCCTGCAGTTTACATTGAAAAACATATTTGGGGCTAGTACCTACCCATATATATGCATGGAGTGTAGTTTGCAACTGAATCAAACTTTGTGTTCATAACAAGATATATGAAGGACGGCATTCACACACACTTATCTCTCAGAAATGAGCATGTAGTGAGACTTTCGTTCATCTAGCACAACGGAAACGGGTTGAAGGAGAAACTTTTATTCTGGTATCTCAGTCTGTTTCATAGTGCCGGTTTGAAGTTCCTGCAATTTTCACTGTAAAACCGAGTTGGAGCTAGTACTTCCCCATATATATGGATGGATTGTAGTTTGCAACTGAAAAGAAACTTTTTGTTCCCAACAATCTAGGAGAAGAACGGCTTTCACAAGCACACTATCTCTCAGAACTGAGCATTTGGAGAGAAGTTCTTTCATCTAGCACGTAGTGAACAGGTTGCAGGTGGAACTTTTACTATGGTTTCTCAGTCAGTTTCCTAGTGCCAGTTTAATGTTCCTGCAGTTTTCACTGTAAAACAGAGTTGGAGCAAGTACCTACCCATATATATATAGATGGAGTTTAGTTTGCAACTGAATAGACACTTTGTGTTCCCTACAAGCTTGGTGAAGTTAGGCTTTCACACACACATTTCTCTCAGAACTGAGCATGTGGACTGACGTTCGTTCATCTAGCACAAAGGGAAAGGGTTGCAGGTGAAACTATTACTCTGGTTTCTCAGTCCGTTTCCTACTGCCGCTTGGATTTCCTGCAGTTTTCACTGCAAATCCGAGTTGGAGATAGTACCTTATTTATAGATGGAGTTAGTTTGCAACTAAAAATTAATTTGAGTTCCCAACAATCTAGGTGAGGGACAGCATTTTACAAATAAATTATCTCTCAGAACTGAGAATTTGGAGAGAAGTTCGTTCATTAAGAACATAGTGAACGGAAGCAGAAAAAACTTTTTCTCTGGTTACTAAGTATGTTTCCTAGTGCCGGTTTCTTGTTCCTGCAGTTTTCAGTGTAAAACCGAGTTGGAGTTAGTACCACCCCATCTATAAGGATGGAGTGTAGTTTGCAACTGAATAGAAGCTTTGTGTTACCTACAAGCTTGGTGAAGTAAGGCTTTCTAACACAGTTATCTCTCAGTCCTGAGCATGTGTAGAGACGTTCATTCATCTAGCCAAACCGGAATGGGTTGCAGGAGAAATTTTAAATGTGTTTTCTCAGTCTGTTTTTTAGTGCCGGTTTGAAGTTCCTGCAGTTTTCGTTGTAAAACGGAGTTGGAGCTAGTACCTCCCCATATATATGGAATGAGTTTAGTTTGCAACTGTAAAGATACATTGTGTTCCCAAAAAGCTGGGTGAAGTACGGCTTACATACACACATATATATCTTTGATTTGAGCATGTGGAGAGACGTTCGTTCATATAGCACGATGGGAACGGTTTTATGGAGAAAATTTTAGTCTGGTTTTTCAGTCTGTTTCTTAGTACCGGTTTGAAGTTCCTGCAGTTTTATGTGTAAAATCGATTTGGAGTTAGTACCTCCCCATATATATTGATGGAGTGTAGTTTGTCTCTGAAAAGAAACAATTTGTGCCCAACAAGCTAGGTGAATTACGGCTTTCACACACACTTAACTATCAGAACTGAGCATGTGGACAGACTTTCGTTCATCTAGCACAAAGGGAAAGGTTTGCAGGTGAAACTATTACTCTGGTTTCTCAGTCCGTTTCCTACTGCCGCTTTGAATTTCCTGCAGTTTTCACTGTAAAACCGAGTTGGAGATAGTACCTTATATATTCATGGAGTTTAGTTGGCAACTAAAAATTAACTTGTTTTTCCCAACAATCTAGGTGATGGACAGCTTTAACTATCACATTATGTTTCAGAACTGAGCATTTGGAGAGAAGTTCGTTCATCTAGAACATAGTGAACGGATGCAGGAGAAACTTTTATTCTGGTTACTCAGTCTGTTTCCTAGTGCCGGTTTCATGTTCCTGCAGTTTTCACTGTAAAACCGAGTTGGAGCTAGTACCTCCCCATATATATGAATTGAGTGTAGTTTGCAACTGAACGGAAGCTTTGTGTTACCTACAAGCTTGGTGAAGGAAAGCTTTCACACACACTTATCTCTCCGGCCTGAGCATTTGGGGAGACGTTCGTTCATCTAGCAAAAAGGGAACGGGTTGCAGGAGCAAGTTTAAGTGTGTTTTCTCAGTCGGTTTCTTAGTGCCGGTTTGAATTTCCTGCAGATTTCACTTTAAAACAGATTTGGAGCAAGTACCTCCCCATATATAGAGTTTGAGTTTAGTTTGCAACTGAAAAGATACATTGTGTTCCCAAAAGATATGTGAAGAACGGCTTACATACACACTTATATCTCTGAAATGAGCATGTGTAGAGACGTTCGTTCATCTAGCACAAAGGGAACAGTTTGGAGGAGAAAATTTTTGTCTGGTTTTTCAGTCTGTTTCGTAGTGCCGGTTTGAAATTCCTGCATTTTTCGGTGTAAAATTGATTTGGAGCTAGTACCTCACCATATATATGGATGGAGTGTAGTTTGCATCTGAAAAGAAACTATTTGTGCCCAACAAGCTAGGTGAAGTACGGCTTTCACACACACTTAACTCTCAGAACAGAGCTAGTGGAGAGACTTTCGTTCATCTAGCACAAAAGGAACGGGATAAAGGGAAACTTTTATTCTGGATTCTCAGTCTGTTTCCTAGTGCCGGTTTGAAGTTCCTTCATTTTACATTGTAAAACCTAGTTGGAGCTAGTACCTACGCATATATATGCATGGAATGTACTTTGCAACTTAATGAAACTTTGTGTTCATAACAAGATATATGAAGGACGGCATTCACACACACTTATCTCTCAGAATAGAGCATGTGGAGAGATGTTCGTTCATCTAGCACAAATGGAACGGTTTGCAGGGAAAACTTTAGTCTGGTTTCCCATTCTGTTTCCTAGTGCCAGTTTGAAATTCCTGCAGTTTACATTGAAAAACATATTTGGGGCTAGTACCTACCCATATATATGCATGGAGTGTAGTTTGCAACTGAATCAAACTTTGTGTTCATAACAAGATATATGAAGGACGGCATTCACACACACTTATCTCTCAGAACTGAACATGTAGTGAGACTTTCGTTCATCTAGCGCAATGGAAACGGGTTGAAGGAGAAACTTTTATTCTGGTTTCTCAGTCTGTTTCATAGTGCCGGTTTGAAGTTCCTGCAATTTTCACTGTAAAACCGAGTTGGAGCTAGTACCTCCCCATATATATGGATGGATTGTAGTTTGCAACTGAAAAGAAACTTTTTGTTCCCAACAATCTAGGAGAAGAACGGCTTTCACAAGCACACTATCTCTCAGAACTGAGCATTTGGAGAGAAGTTCTTTCATCTAGCATGTAGTGTACAGGTTGCAGGTGGAACTTTTACTATGGTTTCTCAGTCAGTTTCCTAGTGCCAGTTTAATGTTCCTGCAGTTTTCACTGTAAAACAGAGTTGGAGCAAGTACCTACCCATATATATATAGATGGAGTTTAGTTTGCAACTGAATAGAAACTTTGTGTTCCCTACAAGCTTGGTGAAGTTAGGCTTTCACACACATATTTCTCTCAGAACTGAGCATGTGGACTGACGTTCGTTCATCTAGCACAAAGGGAAAGGGTTGCAGGTGAAACTATTACTCTGGTTTCTCAGTCCGTTTCCTACTGCCGCTTGGATTTCCTGCAGTTTTCACTGCAAATCCGAGTTGGAGATAGTACCTTATTTATAGATGGAGTTAGTTTGCAACTAAAAATTAATTTGAGTTCCCAACAATCTAGGTGAGGGACAGCATTTTACAAATAAATTATCTCTCAGAACTGAGAATTTGGAGAGAAGTTCGTTCATTAAGAACATAGTGAACGGAAGCAGAAAAAACTTTTTCTCTGGTTACTAAGTATGTTTCCTAGTGCCGGTTTCTTGTTCCTGCAGTTTTCAGTGTAAAACCGAGTTGGAGTTAGTACCACCCCATCTATAAGGATGGAGTGTAGTTTGCAACTGAATAGAAGCTTTGTGTTACCTACAAGCTTGGTGAAGTAAGGCTTTCTAACACAGTTATCTCTCAGTCCTGAGCATGTGTAGAGACGTTCATTCATCTAGCCAAACCGGAATGGGTTGCAGGAGAAATTTTAAATGTGTTTTCTCAGTCTGTTTTTTAGTGCCGGTTTGAAGTTCCTGCAGTTTTCGTTGTAAAACGGAGTTGGAGCTAGTACCTCCCCATATATATGGAATGAGTTTAGTTTGCAACTGTAAAGATACATTGTGTTCCCAAAAAGCTGGGTGAAGTACGGCTTACATACACACATATATATCTTTGATTTGAGCATGTGGAGAGACGTTCGTTCATATAGCACGATGGGAACGGTTTTATGGAGAAAATTTTAGTCTGGTTTTTCAGTCTGTTTCTTAGTACCGGTTTGAAGTTCCTGCAGTTTTATGTGTAAAATCGATTTGGAGTTAGTACCTCCCCATATATATTGATGGAGTGTAGTTTGTCTCTGAAAAGAAACAATTTGTGCCCAACAAGCTAGGTGAATTACGGCTTTCACACACACTTAACTATCAGAACTGAGCATGTGGACAGACTTTCGTTCATCTAGCACAAAGGGAAAGGTTTGCAGGTGAAACTATTACTCTGGTTTCTCAGTCCGTTTCCTACTGCCGCTTTGAATTTCCTGCAGTTTTCACTGTAAAACCGAGTTGGAGATAGTACCTTATATATTCATGGAGTTTAGTTGGCAACTAAAAATTAACTTGGTTTTCCCAACAATCTAGGTGATGGACAGCTTTAACTATCACATTATGTTTCAGAACTGAGCATTTGGAGAGAAGTTCGTTCATCTAGAACATAGTGAACGGATGCAGGAGAAACTTTTATTCTGGTTACTCAGTCTGTTTCCTAGTGCCGGTTTCATGTTCCTGCAGTTTTCACTGTAAAACCGAGTTGGAGCTAGTACCTCCCCATATATATGAATTGAGTGTAGTTTGCAACTGAACGGAAGCTTTGTGTTACCTACAAGCTTGGTGAAGGAAAGCTTTCACACACACTTATCTCTCCGGCCTGAGCATTTGGGGAGACGTTCGTTCATCTAGCAAAAAGGGAACGGGTTGCAGGAGCAAGTTTAAGTGTGTTTTCTCAGTCGGTTTCTTAGTGCCGGTTTGAATTTCCTGCAGATTTCACTTTAAAACAGATTTGGAGCAAGTACCTCCCCATATATAGAGTTTGAGTTTAGTTTGCAACTGAAAAGATACATTGTGTTCCCAAAAGATATGTGAAGAACGGCTTACATACACACTTATATCTCTGAAATGAGCATGTGTAGAGACGTTCGTTCATCTAGCACAAAGGGAACAGTTTGGAGGAGAAAATTTTTGTCTGGTTTTTCAGTCTGTTTCGTAGTGCCGGTTTGAAATTCCTGCATTTTTCGGTGTAAAATTGATTTGGAGCTAGTACCTCACCATATATATGGATGGAGTGTAGTTTGCATCTGAAAAGAAACTATTTGTGCCCAACAAGCTAGGTGAAGTACGGCTTTCACACACACTTAACTCTCAGAACAGAGCTAGTGGAGAGACTTTCGTTCATCTAGCACAAAAGGAACGGGATAAAGGGAAACTTTTATTCTGGATTCTCAGTCTGTTTCCTAGTGCCGGTTTGAAGTTCCTTCATTTTACATTGTAAAACCTAGTTGGAGCTAGTACCTACGCATATATATGCATGGAATGTACTTTGCAACTTAATGAAACTTTGTGTTCATAACAAGATATATGAAGGACGGCATTCACACACACTTATCTCTCAGAATAGAGCATGTGGAGAGATGTTCGTTCATCTAGCACAAATGGAACGGGTTGCAGGGAAAACTTTAGTCTGGTTTCCCATTCTGTTTCCTAGTGCCAGTTTGAAATTCCTGCAGTTTACATTGAAAAACATATTTGGGGCTAGTACCTACCCATATATATGCATGGAGTGTAGTTTGCAACTGAATCAAACTTTGTGTTCATAACAAGATATATGAAGGACGGCATTCACACACACTTATCTCTCAGAACTGAACATGTAGTGAGACTTTCGTTCATCTAGCGCAATGGAAACGGGTTGAAGGAGAAACTTTTATTCTGGTTTCTCAGTCTGTTTCATAGTGCCGGTTTGAAGTTCCTGCAATTTTCACTGTAAAACCGAGTTGGAGCTAGTACCTCCCCATATATATGGATGGATTGTAGTTTGCAACTGAAAAGAAACTTTTTGTTCCCAACAATCTAGGAGAAGAACGGCTTTCACAAGCACACTATCTCTCAGAACTGAGCATTTGGAGAGAAGTTCTTTCATCTAGCACGTAGTGAACGGGTTGCAGGTGGAACTTTTACTATGGTTTCTCAGTCAGTTTCCTAGTGCCAGTTTAATGTTCCTGCAGTTTTCACTGTAAAACAGAGTTGGAGCAAGTACCTACCCATATATATATAGATGGAGTTTAGTTTGCAACTGAATAGAAACTTTGTGTTCCCTACAAGCTTGGTGAAGTTAGGCTTTCACACACACATTTCTCTCAGAACTGAGCATGTGGACTGACGTTCGTTCATCTAGCACAAAGGGAAAGTGTTGCAGGTGAAACTATTACTCTGGTTTCTCAGTCCGTTTCCTACTGCCGCTTGGATTTCCTGCAGTTTTCACTGCAATTCCGAGTTGGAGATAGTACCTTATTTATAGATGGAGTTAGTTTGCAACTAAAAATTAACTTTGAGTTCCCAACAATCTAGGTGAGGGACAGCATTTTACAAATAAATTATCTCTCAGAACTGAGCATTTGGAGAGTAGTTCGTTCATCTAGAACATAGTGAACGGATGCAGAAAAAACTTTATCTCTGGTTACTAAGTATGTTTCCTAGTGCCGGTTTCTTGTTCCTGCAGTTTTCAGTGTAAAACCGAGTTGGAGTTAGTACCACCCCATCTATAAGGATGGAGTGTATTTTGCAACTGAATAGAAGCTTTGTGTTACCTACAAGCTTGGTGAAGTAAGGCTTTCAATCACAATTATCTCTCAGTCCTTAGCATGTGTAGAGACGTTCGTTCATCTAGCCAAACCGGAATGGGTTGCAGGAGGAACTTAAATGTGTTTTCTCAGTCTGTTTCTTAGTGCCGGTTTGAAGTTCCTGCAGTTTTCATTGTAAAACGGAGTTGGAGCTAGTACCTCCCCATATATATGGATTGCATTTAGTTTGCAACTGAAAAGATACATTGTTTTCCCAAAAAGCTGGGTGAAGTACGGCTTACATACACACTTATACCTTTGATTTGAGCATGTGGAGAGACGTTCGTTCATATAGCATGATGGGAACGGTTTTATGGAGAAAATATTAGTCTGGTTTTTCAGTCTGTTTCTTAGTGCCGGTTTGAAGTTCCTGCAGTTTTATGTGTAAAATCGATATGGAGCTAGTACCTCCCCATATATATGAATTGAGTGTTGTTTGCAACTGAACAGAAGTTTTGTGTTACCTACAAGCTTGGTGAAGGAAGGCTTTCACACACACTTATCTCTCAGGACTGAGCATTTGGGGAGACGTTCGTTCAACTAACAAAAAGGGAACGGGTTGCAGGAGCAAGTTTAAGTGTGTTTTCTCAGTCTGTTTCTTAGTGCCGGTTTGAAGATCCTGCAGTTTTCAGTGTAAAATCGATTTGGAGCTAGTGCCTCCCCATATATATTGATGAAGTGTAGTTTGCATCTGAAAAGAAACAATTTGTGCCCAACAAGCTAGGTGAAGTACGGCTTTCACACACACTTAACTCTCAGAACTGAGCATGTGGACAGACTTTCGTTCATCTAGCACAAAGGGAAAGGGTTGCAGGTGAAAGTATTACTCTGGTTTCTCAGTCCGTTTCCTACTGCCGCTTTGAATTTCCTGCAGTTTTCACTGTAAAACCGAGTTGGAGCTAGTACCTCCCCATATATATGAATTGAGTGTAGTTTGCAACTGAACGGAAGCTTTGTGTTACCTACAAGCTTGGTGAAGAAAGGCTTTCACACACACTTATCTCTCCGGCCTGAGCATTTGGGGAGACGTTCGTTCATCTAGCAAAAAGGGAACGGGTTGCAGGAGCAAGTTTAAGTGTGTTTTCTCAGTCGGTTTCTTAGTGCCGGTTTGAATTTCCTGCAGATTTCACTTTAAAACAGATTTGGAGCAAGTACCTCCCCATATATAGGGTTTGAGTTTAGTTTGCAACTGAAAAGATACATTGTGTTCCCAAATGATATGTGAAGAACGGCTTACATACACACTTATATCTCTGAAATGAGCATGTGTAGAGACGTTCGTTCATCTAGCACAAAGGGAACAGTTTGGAGGAGAAAATTTTTGTCTGGTTTTTCAGTCTGTTTCGTAGTGCCGGTTTGAAATTCCTGCATTTTTCAGTGTAAAATTCATTTGGAGCTAGTACCACACCATATATATGGATGGAGTGTAGTTTGCATCTGAAAAGAAACTATTTGTGCCCAACAAGCTAGGTGAAGTACGGCTTTCACACACACTTAACTCTCAGAACAGAGCTAGTGGAGAGACTTTCGTTCATCTAGCACAAAAGGAACGGGATACAGGGAAACTTTTATTCTGGATTCTCAGTCTGTTTCCTAGTGCCGGTTTGAAGTTCCTTCATTTTACATTGTAAAACCTAGTTGGAGCTAGTACCTACGCATATATATGCATGGAATGTACTTTGCAACTTAATGAAACTTTGTGTTCATAACAAGATATATGAAGGACGGCATTCACACACACTTATCTCTCAGAATAGAGCATGTGGAGAGATGTTCGTTCATCTAGCACAAATGGAACGGGTTGCAGGGAAAACTTTAGTCTGGTTTCCCATTCTGTTTCCTAGTGCCAGTTTGAAATTCCTGCAGTTTACATTGAAAAACATATTTGGGGCTAGTACCTACCCATATATATGCATGGAGTGTAGTTTGCAACTGAATCAAACTTTGTGTTCATAACAAGATATATGAAGGACGGCATTCACACACACTTATCTCTCAGAACTGAGCATGTAGTGAGACTTTCGTTCATCTAGCACAACGGAAACGGGTTGAAGGAGAAACTTTTATTCTGGTATCTCAGTCTGTTTCATAGTGCCGGTTTGAAGTTCCTGCAATTTTCACTGTAAAACCGAGTTGGAGCTAGTACTTCCCCATATATATGGATGGATTGTAGTTTGCAACTGAAAAGAAACTTTTTGTTCCCAACAATCTAGGAGAAGAACGGCTTTCACAAGCACACTATCTCTCAGAACTGAGCATTTGGAGAGAAGTTCTTTCATCTAGCACGTAGTGAATGGGTTGCAGGTGGAACTTTTACTATGGTTTCTCAGTCAGTTTCCTAGTGCCAGTTTAATGTTCCTGCAGTTTTCACTGTAAAACAGAGTTGGAGCAAGTACCTACCCATATATATATAGATGGAGTTTAGTTTGCAACTGAATAGAAACTTTGTGTTCCCTACAAGCTTGGTGAAGTTAGGCTTTCACACACACATTTCTCTCAGAACTGAGCATGTGGACTGACGTTCGTTCATCTAGCACAAAGGGAAAGTGTTGCAGGTGAAACTATTACTCTGGTTTCTCAGTCCGTTTCCTACTGCCGCTTGGATTTCCTGCAGTTTTCACTGCAATTCCGAGTTGGAGATAGTACCTTATTTATAGATGGAGTTAGTTTGCAACTAAAAATTAACTTTGAGTTCCCAACAATCTAGGTGAGGGACAGCATTTTACAAATAAATTATCTCTCAGAACTGAGCATTTGGAGAGTAGTTCGTTCATCTAGAACATAGTGAACGGATGCAGAAAAAACTTTATCTCCGGTTACTAAGTATGTTTCCTAGTGCCGGTTTCTTGTTCCTGCAGTTTTCAGTGTAAAACCGAGTTGGAGTTAGTACCACCCCATCTATAAGGATGGAGTGTATTTTGCAACTGAATAGAAGCTTTGTGTTACCTACAAGCTTGGTGAAGTAAGGCTTTCAATCACAATTATCTCTCAGTCCTTAGCATGTGTAGAGACGTTCGTTCATCTAGCCAAACCGGAATGGGTTGCAGGAGGAACTTAAATGTGTTTTCTCAGTCTGTTTCTTAGTGCCGGTTTGAAGTTCCTGCAGTTTTCATTGTAAAACGGAGTTGGAGCTAGTACCTCCCCATATATATGGATTGCATTTAGTTTGCAACTGAAAAGATACATTGTTTTCCCAAAAAGCTGGGTGAAGTACGGCTTACATACACACTTATACCTTTGATTTGAGCATGTGGAGAGACGTTCGTTCATATAGCATGATGGGAACGGTTTTATGGAGAAAATATTAGTCTGGTTTTTCAGTCTGTTTCTTAGTGCCGGTTTGAAGTTCCTGCAGTTTTATGTGTAAAATCGATATGGAGCTAGTACCTCCCCATATATATGAATTGAGTGTTGTTTGCAACTGAACAGAAGTTTTGTGTTACCTACAAGCTTGGTGAAGGAAGGCTTTCACACACACTTATCTCTCAGGACTGAGCATTTGGGGAGACGTTCGTTCAACTAACAAAAAGGGAACGGGTTGCAGGAGCAAGTTTAAGTGTGTTTTCTCAGTCTGTTTCTTAGTGCCGGTTTGAAGATCCTGCAGTTTTCAGTGTAAAATCGATTTGGAGCTAGTGCCTCCCCATATATATTGATGAAGTGTAGTTTGCATCTGAAAAGAAACAATTTGTGCCCAACAAGCTAGGTGAAGTACGGCTTTCACACACACTTAACTCTCAGAACTGAGCATGTGGACAGACTTTCGTTCATCTAGCACAAAGGGAAAGGGTTGCAGGTGAAAGTATTACTCTGGTTTCTCAGTCCGTTTCCTACTGCCGCTTTGAATTTCCTGCAGTTTTCACTGTAAAACCGAGTTGGAGCTAGTACCTCCCCATATATATGAATTGAGTGTAGTTTGCAACTGAACGGAAGCTTTGTGTTACCTACAAGCTTGGTGAAGAAAGGCTTTCACACACACTTATCTCTCCGGCCTGAGCATTTGGGGAGACGTTCGTTCATCTAGCAAAAAGGGAACGGGTTGCAGGAGCAAGTTTAAGTGTGTTTTCTCAGTCGGTTTCTTAGTGCCGGTTTGAATTTCCTGCAGATTTCACTTTAAAACAGATTTGGAGCAAGTACCTCCCCATATATAGGGTTTGAGTTTAGTTTGCAACTGAAAAGATACATTGTGTTCCCAAATGATATGTGAAGAACGGCTTACATACACACTTATATCTCTGAAATGAGCATGTGTAGAGACGTTCGTTCATCTAGCACAAAGGGAACAGTTTGGAGGAGAAAATTTTTGTCTGGTTTTTCAGTCTGTTTCGTAGTGCCGGTTTGAAATTCCTGCATTTTTCAGTGTAAAATTCATTTGGAGCTAGTACCACACCATATATATGGATGGAGTGTAGTTTGCATCTGAAAAGAAACTATTTGTGCCCAACAAGCTAGGTGAAGTACGGCTTTCACACACACTTAACTCTCAGAACAGAGCTAGTGGAGAGACTTTCGTTCATCTAGCACAAAAGGAACGGGATACAGGGAAACTTTTATTCTGGATTCTCAGTCTGTTTCCTAGTGCCGGTTTGAAGTTCCTTCATTTTACATTGTAAAACCTAGTTGGAGCTAGTACCTACGCATATATATGCATGGAATGTACTTTGCAACTTAATGAAACTTTGTGTTCATAACAAGATATATGAAGGACGGCATTCACACACACTTATCTCTCAGAATAGAGCATGTGGAGAGATGTTCGTTCATCTAGCACAAATGGAACGGGTTGCAGGGAAAACTTTAGTCTGGTTTCCCATTCTGTTTCCTAGTGCCAGTTTGAAATTCCTGCAGTTTACATTGAAAAACATATTTGGGGCTAGTACCTACCCATATATATGCATGGAGTGTAGTTTGCAACTGAATCAAACTTTGTGTTCATAACAAGATATATGAAGGACGGCATTCACACACACTTATCTCTCAGAACTGAGCATGTAGTGAGACTTTCGTTCATCTAGCACAACGGAAACGGGTTGAAGGAGAAACTTTTATTCTGGTATCTCAGTCTGTTTCATAGTGCCGGTTTGAAGTTCCTGCAATTTTCACTGTAAAACCGAGTTGGAGCTAGTACTTCCCCATATATATGGATGGATTGTAGTTTGCAACTGAAAAGAAACTTTTTGTTCCCAACAATCTAGGAGAAGAACGGCTTTCACAAGCACACTATCTCTCAGAACTGAGCATTTGGAGAGAAGTTCTTTCATCTAGCACGTAGTGAACGGGTTGCAGGTGGAACTTTTACTATGGTTTCTCAGTCAGTTTCCTAGTGCCAGTTTAATGTTCCTGCAGTTTTCACTGTAAAACAGAGTTGGAGCAAGTACCTACCCATATATTTATAGATGGAGTTTAGTTTGCAACTGAATAGAAACTTTGTGTTCCCTACAAGCTTGGTGAAGTTAGGCTTTCACACACACATTTCTCTCAGAACTGAGCATGTGGACTGACGTTCGTTCATCTAGCACAAAGGGAAAGTGTTGCAGGTGAAACTATTACTCTGGTTTCTCAGTCCGTTTCCTACTGCCGCTTGGATTTCCTGCAGTTTTCACTGCAATTCCGAGTTGGAGATAGTACCTTATTTATAGATGGAGTTAGTTTGCAACTAAAAATTAACTTTGAGTTCCCAACAATCTAGGTGAGGGACAGCATTTTACAAATAAATTATCTCTCAGAACTGAGCATTTGGAGAGTAGTTCGTTCATCTAGAACATAGTGAACGGATGCAGAAAAAACTTTATCTCCGGTTACTAAGTATGTTTCCTAGTGCCGGTTTCTTGTTCCTGCAGTTTTCAGTGTAAAACCGAGTTGGAGTTAGTACCACCCCATCTATAAGGATGGAGTGTATTTTGCAACTGAATAGAAGCTTTGTGTTACCTACAAGCTTGGTGAAGTAAGGCTTTCAATCACAATTATCTCTCAGTCCTTAGCATGTGTAGAGACGTTCGTTCATCTAGCCAAACCGGAATGGGTTGCAGGAGGAACTTAAATGTGTTTTCTCAGTCTGTTTCTTAGTGCCGGTTTGAAGTTCCTGCAGTTTTCATTGTAAAACGGAGTTGGAGCTAGTACCTCCCCATATATATGGATTGCATTTAGTTTGCAACTGAAAAGATACATTGTTTTCCCAAAAAGCTGGGTGAAGTACGGCTTACATACACACTTATACCTTTGATTTGAGCATGTGGAGAGACGTTCGTTCATATAGCATGATGGGAACGGTTTTATGGAGAAAATATTAGTCTGGTTTTTCAGTCTGTTTCTTAGTGCCGGTTTGAAGTTCCTGCAGTTTTATGTGTAAAATCGATATGGAGCTAGTACCTCCCCATATATATGAATTGAGTGTTGTTTGCAACTGAACAGAAGTTTTGTGTTACCTACAAGCTTGGTGAAGGAAGGCTTTCACACACACTTATCTCTCAGGACTGAGCATTTGGGGAGACGTTCGTTCAACTAACAAAAAGGGAACGGGTTGCAGGAGCAAGTTTAAGTGTGTTTTCTCAGTCTGTTTCTTAGTGCCGGTTTGAAGATCCTGCAGTTTTCAGTGTAAAATCGATTTGGAGCTAGTGCCTCCCCATATATATTGATGAAGTGTAGTTTGCATCTGAAAAGAAACAATTTGTGCCCAACAAGCTAGGTGAAGTACGGCTTTCACACACACTTAACTCTCAGAACTGAGCATGTGGACAGACTTTCGTTCATCTAGCACAAAGGGAAAGGGTTGCAGGTGAAAGTATTACTCTGGTTTCTCAGTCCGTTTCCTACTGCCGCTTTGAATTTCCTGCAGTTTTCACTGTAAAACCGAGTTGGAGCTAGTACCTCCCCATATATATGAATTGAGTGTAGTTTGCAACTGAACGGAAGCTTTGTGTTACCTACAAGCTTGGTGAAGAAAGGCTTTCACACACACTTATCTCTCCGGCCTGAGCATTTGGGGAGACGTTCGTTCATCTAGCAAAAAGGGAACGGGTTGCAGGAGCAAGTTTAAGTGTGTTTTCTCAGTCGGTTTCTTAGTGCCGGTTTGAATTTCCTGCAGATTTCACTTTAAAACAGATTTGGAGCAAGTACCTCCCCATATATAGGGTTTGAGTTTAGTTTGCAACTGAAAAGATACATTGTGTTCCCAAATGATATGTGAAGAACGGCTTACATACACACTTATATCTCTGAAATGAGCATGTGTAGAGACGTTCGTTCATCTAGCACAAAGGGAACAGTTTGGAGGAGAAAATTTTTGTCTGGTTTTTCAGTCTGTTTCGTAGTGCCGGTTTGAAATTCCTGCATTTTTCAGTGTAAAATTCATTTGGAGCTAGTACCACACCATATATATGGATGGAGTGTAGTTTGCATCTGAAAAGAAACTATTTGTGCCCAACAAGCTAGGTGAAGTACGGCTTTCACACACACTTAACTCTCAGAACAGAGCTAGTGGAGAGACTTTCGTTCATCTAGCACAAAAGGAACGGGATACAGGGAAACTTTTATTCTGGATTCTCAGTCTGTTTCCTAGTGCCGGTTTGAAGTTCCTTCATTTTACATTGTAAAACCTAGTTGGAGCTAGTACCTACGCATATATATGCATGGAATGTACTTTGCAACTTAATGAAACTTTGTGTTCATAACAAGATATATGAAGGACGGCATTCACACACACTTATCTCTCAGAATAGAGCATGTGGAGAGATGTTCGTTCATCTAGCACAAATGGAACGGGTTGCAGGGAAAACTTTAGTCTGGTTTCCCATTCTGTTTCCTAGTGCCAGTTTGAAATTCCTGCAGTTTACATTGAAAAACATATTTGGGGCTAGTACCTACCCATATATATGCATGGAGTGTAGTTTGCAACTGAATCAAACTTTGTGTTCATAACAAGATATATGAAGGACGGCATTCACACACACTTATCTCTCAGAACTGAGCATGTAGTGAGACTTTCGTTCATCTAGCACAACGGAAACGGGTTGAAGGAGAAACTTTTATTCTGGTATCTCAGTCTGTTTCATAGTGCCGGTTTGAAGTTCCTGCAATTTTCACTGTAAAACCGAGTTGGAGCTAGTACTTCCCCATATATATGGATGGATTGTAGTTTGCAACTGAAAAGAAACTTTTTGTTCCCAACAATCTAGGAGAAGAACGGCTTTCACAAGCACACTATCTCTCAGAACTGAGCATTTGGAGAGAAGTTCTTTCATCTAGCACGTAGTGAACGGGTTGCAGGTGGAACTTTTACTATGGTTTCTCAGTCAGTTTCCTAGTGCCAGTTTAATGTTCCTGCAGTTTTCACTGTAAAACAGAGTTGGAGCAAGTACCTACCCATATATTTATAGATGGAGTTTAGTTTGCAACTGAATAGAAACTTTGTGTTCCCTACAAGCTTGGTGAAGTTAGGCTTTCACACACACATTTCTCTCAGAACTGAGCATGTGGACTGACGTTCGTTCATCTAGCACAAAGGGAAAGTGTTGCAGGTGAAACTATTACTCTGGTTTCTCAGTCCGTTTCCTACTGCCGCTTGGATTTCCTGCAGTTTTCACTGCAATTCCGAGTTGGAGATAGTACCTTATTTATAGATGGAGTTAGTTTGCAACTAAAAATTAACTTTGAGTTCCCAACAATCTAGGTGAGGGACAGCATTTTACAAATAAATTATCTCTCAGAACTGAGCATTTGGAGAGTAGTTCGTTCATCTAGAACATAGTGAACGGATGCAGAAAAAACTTTATCTCCGGTTACTAAGTATGTTTCCTAGTGCCGGTTTCTTGTTCCTGCAGTTTTCAGTGTAAAACCGAGTTGGAGTTAGTACCACCCCATCTATAAGGATGGAGTGTATTTTGCAACTGAATAGAAGCTTTGTGTTACCTACAAGCTTGGTGAAGTAAGGCTTTCAATCACAATTATCTCTCAGTCCTTAGCATGTGTAGAGACGTTCGTTCATCTAGCCAAACCGGAATGGGTTGCAGGAGGAACTTAAATGTGTTTTCTCAGTCTGTTTCTTAGTGCCGGTTTGAAGTTCCTGCAGTTTTCATTGTAAAACGGAGTTGGAGCTAGTACCTCCCCATATATATGGATTGCATTTAGTTTGCAACTGAAAAGATACATTGTTTTCCCAAAAAGCTGGGTGAAGTACGGCTTACATACACACTTACACCTTTGATTTGAGCATGTGGAGAGACGTTCGTTCATATAGCATGATGGGAACGGTTTTATGGAGAAAATATTAGTCTGGTTTTTCAGTCTGTTTCTTAGTGCCGGTTTGAAGTTCCTGCAGTTTTATGTGTAAAATCGATATGGAGCTAGTACCTCCCCATATATATGAATTGAGTGTTGTTTGCAACTGAACAGAAGTTTTGTGTTACCTACAAGCTTGGTGAAGGAAGGCTTTCACACACACTTATCTCTCAGGACTGAGCATTTGGGGAGACGTTCGTTCAACTAACAAAAAGGGAACGGGTTGCAGGAGCAAGTTTAAGTGTGTTTTCTCAGTCTGTTTCTTAGTGCCGGTTTGAAAATCCTGCAGTTTTCAGTGTAAAATCGATTTGGAGCTAGTGCCTCCCCATATATATTGATGAAGTGTAGTTTGCATCTGAAAAGAAACAATTTGTGCCCAACAAGCTAGGTGAAGTATGGCTTTCACACACACTTAACTCTCAGAACTGAGCATGTGGACAGACTTTCGTTCATCTAGCACAAAGGGAAAGGGTTGCAGGTGAAAGTATTACTCTGGTTTCTCAGTCCGTTTCCTACTGCCGCTTTGAATTTCCTGCAGTTTTCACTGTAAAACCGAGTTGGAGCTAGTACCTCCCCATATATATGAATTGAGTGTAGTTTGCAACTGAACGGAAGCTTTGTGTTACCTACAAGCTTGGTGAAGAAAGGCTTTCACACACACTTATCTCTCCGGCCTGAGCATTTGGGGAGACGTTCGTTCATCTAGCAAAAAGGGAACGGGTTGCAGGAGCAAGTTTAAGTGTGTTTTCTCAGTCGGTTTCTTAGTGCCGGTTTGAATTTCCTGCAGATTTCACTTTAAAACAGATTTGGAGCAAGTACCTCCCCATATATAGGGTTTGAGTTTAGTTTGCAACTGAAAAGATACATTGTGTTCCCAAATGATATGTGAAGAACGGCTTACATACACACTTATATCTCTGAAATGAGCATGTGTAGAGACGTTCGTTCATCTAGCACAAAGGGAACAGTTTGGAGGAGAAAATTTTTGTCTGGTTTTTCAGTCTGTTTCGTAGTGCCGGTTTGAAATTCCTGCATTTTTCAGTGTAAAATTCATTTGGAGCTAGTACCACACCATATATATGGATGGAGTGTAGTTTGCATCTGAAAAGAAACTATTTGTGCCCAACAAGCTAGGTGAAGTACGGCTTTCACACACACTTAACTCTCAGAACAGAGCTAGTGGAGAGACTTTCGTTCATCTAGCACAAAAGGAACGGGATACAGGGAAACTTTTATTCTGGATTCTCAGTCTGTTTCCTAGTGCCGGTTTGAAGTTCCTTCATTTTACATTGTAAAACCTAGTTGGAGCTAGTACCTACGCATATATATGCATGGAATGTACTTTGCAACTTAATGAAACTTTGTGTTCATAACAAGATATATGAAGGACGGCATTCACACACACTTATCTCTCAGAATAGAGCATGTGGAGAGATGTTCGTTCATCTAGCACAAATGGAACGGGTTGCAGGGAAAACTTTAGTCTGGTTTCCCATTCTGTTTCGTAGTGCCAGTTTGAAATTCCTGCAGTTTACATTGAAAAACATATTTGGGGCTAGTACCTACCCATATATATGCATGGAGTGTAGTTTGCAACTGAATCAAACTTTGTGTTCATAACAAGATATATGAAGGACGGCATTCACACACACTTATCTCTCAGAACTGAGCATGTAGTGAGACTTTCGTTCATCTAGCACAACGGAAACGGGTTGAAGGAGAAACTTTTATTCTGGTATCTCAGTCTGTTTCATAGTGCCGGTTTGAAGTTCCTGCAATTTTCACTGTAAAACCGAGTTGGAGCTAGTACTTCCCCATATATATGGATGGATTGTAGTTTGCAACTGAAAAGAAACTTTTTGTTCCCAACAATCTAGGAGAAGAACGGCTTTCACAAGCACACTATCTCTCAGAACTGAGCATTTGGAGAGAAGTTCTTTCATCTAGCACGTAGTGAACGGGTTGCAGGTGGAACTTTTACTATGGTTTCTCAGTCAGTTTCCTAGTGCCAGTTTAATGTTCCTGCAGTTTTCACTGTAAAACAGAGTTGGAGCAAGTACCTACCCATATATTTATAGATGGAGTTTAGTTTGCAACTGAATAGAAACTTTGTGTTCCCTACAAGCTTGGTGAAGTTAGGCTTTCACACACACATTTCTCTCAGAACTGAGCATGTGGACTGACGTTCGTTCATCTAGCACAAAGGGAAAGTGTTGCAGGTGAAACTATTACTCTGGTTTCTCAGTCCGTTTCCTACTGCCGCTTGGATTTCCTGCAGTTTTCACTGCAATTCCGAGTTGGAGATAGTACCTTATTTATAGATGGAGTTAGTTTGCAACTAAAAATTAACTTTGAGTTCCCAACAATCTAGGTGAGGGACAGCATTTTACAAATAAATTATCTCTCAGAACTGAGCATTTGGAGAGTAGTTCGTTCATCTAGAACATAGTGAACGGATGCAGAAAAAACTTTATCTCCGGTTACTAAGTATGTTTCCTAGTGCCGGTTTCTTGTTCCTGCAGTTTTCAGTGTAAAACCGAGTTGGAGTTAGTACCACCCCATCTATAAGGATGGAGTGTATTTTGCAACTGAATAGAAGCTTTGTGTTACCTACAAGCTTGGTGAAGTAAGGCTTTCAATCACAATTATCTCTCAGTCCTTAGCATGTGTAGAGACGTTCGTTCATCTAGCCAAACCGGAATGGGTTGCAGGAGGAACTTAAATGTGTTTTCTCAGTCTGTTTCTTAGTGCCGGTTTGAAGTTCCTGCAGTTTTCATTGTAAAACGGAGTTGGAGCTAGTACCTCCCCATATATATGGATTGCATTTAGTTTGCAACTGAAAAGATACATTGTTTTCCCAAAAAGCTGGGTGAAGTACGGCTTACATACACACTTATACCTTTGATTTGAGCATGTGGAGAGACGTTCGTTCATATAGCATGATGGGAACGGTTTTATGGAGAAAATATTAGTCTGGTTTTTCAGTCTGTTTCTTAGTGCCGGTTTGAAGTTCCTGCAGTTTTATGTGTAAAATCGATATGGAGCTAGTACCTCCCCATATATATGAATTGAGTGTTGTTTGCAACTGAACAGAAGTTTTGTGTTACCTACAAGCTTGGTGAAGGAAGGCTTTCACACACACTTATCTCTCAGGACTGAGCATTTGGGGAGACGTTCGTTCAACTAACAAAAAGGGAACGGGTTGCAGGAGCAAGTTTAAGTGTGTTTTCTCAGTCTGTTTCTTAGTGCCGGTTTGAAGATCCTGCAGTTTTCAGTGTAAAATCGATTTGGAGCTAGTGCCTCCCCATATATATTGATGAAGTGTAGTTTGCATCTGAAAAGAAACAATTTGTGCCCAACAAGCTAGGTGAAGTACGGCTTTCACACACACTTAACTCTCAGAACTGAGCATGTGGACAGACTTTCGTTCATCTAGCACAAAGGGAAAGGGTTGCAGGTGAAAGTATTACTCTGGTTTCTCAGTCCGTTTCCTACTGCCGCTTTGAATTTCCTGCAGTTTTCACTGTAAAACCGAGTTGGAGCTAGTACCTCCCCATATATATGAATTGAGTGTAGTTTGCAACTGAACGGAAGCTTTGTGTTACCTACAAGCTTGGTGAAGAAAGGCTTTCACACACACTTATCTCTCCGGCCTGAGCATTTGGGGAGACGTTCGTTCATCTAGCAAAAAGGGAACGGGTTGCAGGAGCAAGTTTAAGTGTGTTTTCTCAGTCGGTTTCTTAGTGCCGGTTTGAATTTCCTGCAGATTTCACTTTAAAACAGATTTGGAGCAAGTACCTCCCCATATATAGGGTTTGAGTTTAGTTTGCAACTGAAAAGATACATTGTGTTCCCAAATGATATGTGAAGAACGGCTTACATACACACTTATATCTCTGAAATGAGCATGTGTAGAGACGTTCGTTCATCTAGCACAAAGGGAACAGTTTGGAGGAGAAAATTTTTGTCTGGTTTTTCAGTCTGTTTCGTAGTGCCGGTTTGAAATTCCTGCATTTTTCAGTGTAAAATTCATTTGGAGCTAGTACCACACCATATATATGGATGGAGTGTAGTTTGCATCTGAAAAGAAACTATTTGTGCCCAACAAGCTAGGTGAAGTACGGCTTTCACACACACTTAACTCTCAGAACAGAGCTAGTGGAGAGACTTTCGTTCATCTAGCACAAAAGGAACGGGATACAGGGAAACTTTTATTCTGGATTCTCAGTCTGTTTCCTAGTGCCGGTTTGAAGTTCCTTCATTTTACATTGTAAAACCTAGTTGGAGCTAGTACCTACGCATATATATGCATGGAATGTACTTTGCAACTTAATGAAACTTTGTGTTCATAACAAGATATATGAAGGACGGCATTCACACACACTTATCTCTCAGAATAGAGCATGTGGAGAGATGTTCGTTCATCTAGCACAAATGGAACGGGTTGCAGGGAAAACTTTAGTCTGGTTTCCCATTCTGTTTCCTAGTGCCAGTTTGAAATTCCTGCAGTTTACATTGAAAAACATATTTGGGGCTAGTACCTACCCATATATATGCATGGAGTGTAGTTTGCAACTGAATCAAACTTTGTGTTCATAACAAGATATATGAAGGACGGCATTCACACACACTTATCTCTCAGAACTGAGCATGTAGTGAGACTTTCGTTCATCTAGCACAACGGAAACGGGTTGAAGGAGAAACTTTTATTCTGGTATCTCAGTCTGTTTCATAGTGCCGGTTTGAAGTTCCTGCAATTTTCACTGTAAAACCGAGTTGGAGCTAGTACTTCCCCATATATATGGATGGATTGTAGTTTGCAACTGAAAAGAAACTTTTTGTTCCCAACAATCTAGGAGAAGAACGGCTTTCACAAGCACACTATCTCTCAGAACTGAGCATTTGGAGAGAAGTTCTTTCATCTAGCACGTAGTGAACGGGTTGCAGGTGGAACTTTTACTATGGTTTCTCAGTCAGTTTCCTAGTGCCAGTTTAATGTTCCTGCAGTTTTCACTGTAAAACAGAGTTGGAGCAATTACCTACCCATATATATATAGATGGAGTTTAGTTTGCAACTGAATAGAAACTTTGTGTTCCCTACAAGCTTGGTGAAGTTAGGCTTTCACACACACATTTCTCTCAGAACTGAGCATGTGGACTGACGTTCGTTCATCTAGCACAAAGGGAAAGGGTTGCAGGTGAAACTATTACTCTGGTTTCTCAGTCCGTTTCCTACTGCCGCTTGGATTTCCTGCAGTTTTCACTGCAAATCCGAGTTGGAGATAGTACCTTATTTATAGATGGAGTTAGTTTGCAACTAAAAATTAATTTGAGTTCCCAACAATCTAGGTGAGGGACAGCATTTTACAAATAAATTATCTCTCAGAACTGAGAATTTGGAGAGAAGTTCGTTCATCAAGAACATAGTGAACGGAAGCAGAAAAAACTTTTTCTCTGGTTACTAAGTATGTTTCCTAGTGCCGGTTTCTTGTTCCTGCAGTTTTCAGTGTAAAACAGAGTTGGAGTTAGTACCACCCCATCTATAAGGATGGAGTGTAGTTTGCAACTGAATAGAAGCTTTGTGTTACCTACAAGCTTGGTGAAGTAAGGCTTTGTAACACAGTTATCTCTCAGTCCTGAGCATGTGTAGAGACGTTCATTCATCTAGCCAAACCGGAATGGGTTGCAGGAGAAATTTTAAATGTGTTTTCTCAGTCTGTTTTATAGTGCCGGTTTGAAGTTCCTGCAGTTTTCGTTGTAAAACGGAGTTGGAGCTAGTACCTCCCCATATATATGGAATGAGTTTAGTTTGCAACTGAAAAGATACATTGTTTTCCCAAAAAGCTGGGTGAAGTACGGCTTACATACACACTTATATCTTTGATTTGAGCATGTGGAGAGACTTTCCTTCATATAGCACGATGGGAACGGTTTTATGGAGAAAATTTTAGTCTGGTTTTTCAGTCTGTTTCTTAATACCGGTTTGAAGTTCCTGCAGTTTTATGTGTAAAATCGATTTGGAGTTAGTACCTCCCCATATATATTGATGGAGTATAGTTTGCCTCTGAAAAGAAACCATTTGTGCCCAACAAGCTAGGTGAATTACGGCTTTCACACACACTTAACTATCAGAACTGAGCATGTGGACAGACTTTCGTTCATCTAGCACAAAGGGAAAGGTTTGCAGGTGAAAATATTACTCGGGTTTCTCAGTCCGTTTCCTACTGCAGCTTTGAATTTCCTGCAGTTTTCACTATAAAACCGAGTTGGAGATAGTACCGTATATATACATGGAGTTTAGTTGGTAACTAAAAATGAACTTTGTTTTCCCAAAAATCTAGGTGATGGACAGCTTTAACTAACACATTATGTCTCAGAACTGAGCATTTGGAGAGGAGTTCGTTCATCTAGATCATAGTGAAAGGATGCAGGGGAAACTTTTATTCTGGTTACTCAGTCTGTTTCCTAGTGCCGATTTCAAGTTCCTGCAGTTTTCACTGTAAAACCGAGTTGGATCTATTACCAACCCATATATATGAATTGAGAGTAGTTTGCAACTGAACCGAAGTTTTGTGTTACCTACAAGCTTGGTGAAGGAAGGCTTTCACACACACTTATCTCTCAGGCATGAGCATTTGGGGAGACGTTCGTTCATCTAGCAAAAAGGGAACGGGTTTCAGGAGCAAGTTAAAGTGTGTTTTCTCAGTCTGTTTCTTAGTGCCGGTTTGAAGTTCCTTCATTTTACATTGTAAAACCTAGTTGGAGCTATTACCTACGCATATATATGCATGGAATGTACTTTGCAACTTAATGAAACTTTGTGTTCATAACAAGATATATGAAGGACGGCATTCACACACACTTATCTCTCAGAATAGAGCATGTGGAGAGATGTTCGTTCATCTAGCACAAATGGAACGGTTTGCAGGGAAAACTTTAGTCTGGTTTCCCATTCTGTTTCCTAGTGCCAGTTTGAAATTCCTGCAGTTTACATTGAAAAACATATTTGGGGCTAGTACCTACCCATATATATGCATGGAGTGTAGTTTGCAACTGAATCAAACTTTGTGTTCATAACAAGATATATGAAGGACGGCATTCACACACACTTATCTCTCAGAACTGAACATGTAGTGAGACTTTCGTTCATCTAGCGCAACGGAAACGGGTTGAAGGAGAAACTTTTATTCTGGTTTCTCAGTCTGTTTCATAGTGCCGGTTTGAAGTTCCTGCAATTTTCACTGTAAAACCGAGTTGGAGCTAGTACCTCCCCATATATATGGATGGATTGTAGTTTGCAACTGAAAAGAAACTTTTTGTTCCCAACAATCTAGGAGAAGAACGGCTTTCACAAGCACACTATCTCTCAGAACTGAGCATTTGGAGAGAAGTTCTTTCATCTAGCACGTAGTGAACGGGTTGCAGGTGGAACTTTTACTATGGTTTCTCAGTCAGTTTCCTAGTGCCAGTTTAATGTTCCTGCAGTTTTCACTGTAAAACAGAGTTGGAGCAAGTACCTACCCATATATATATAGATGGAGTTTAGTTTGCAACTGAATAGAAACTTTGTGTTCCCTACAAGCTTGGTGAAGTTAGGCTTTCACACACACATTTCTCTCAGAACTGAGCATGTGGACTGACGTTCGTTCATCTAGCACAAAGGGAAAGGGTTGCAGGTGAAACTATTACTCTGGTTTCTCAGTCCGTTTCCTACTGCCGCTTGGATTTCCTGCAGTTTTCACTGCAAATCCGAGTTGGAGATAGTACCTTATTTATAGATGGAGTTAGTTTGCAACTAAAAATTAACTTTGAGTTCCCAACAATCTAGGTGAGGGACAGCATTTTACAAATAAATTATCTCTCAGAACTGAGCATTTGGAGAGTAGTTCGTTCATCTAGAACTTAGTGAACGGATGCAGAAAAAACTTTTTCTCTGGTTACTAAGTATGTTTCCTAGTGCCGGTTTCTTGTTCCTGCAGTTTTCAGTGTAAAACCGAGTTGGAGTTAGTACCACCCCATCTATAAGAATGGAGTGTATTTTGCAACTGAATAGAAGCTTTGTGTTACCTACAAGCTTGGTGAAGTAAGGCTTTCAATCACAATTATCTCTCAGTCCTGAGCATGTGTAGAGACGTTCGTTCATCTAGCCAAACCGGAATGGGTTGCAGGAGAAACTTTAAATGTGTTTTCTCAGTCTGTTTCTTAGTGCCGGTTTGAAGTTCCTGCAGTTTTCATTGTAAAACGGAGTTGGAGCTAGTACCTCCCCATATATATGGATTGCATTTAGTTTGCAACTGAAAAGATACATTGTTTTCCCAAAAAGCTGGGTGAAGTACGGCTTACATACACACTTATATCTTTGATTTGAGCATGTGGAGAGACGTTCGTTCATATAGCACGATGGGAACGGTTTTATGGAGAAAATTTTAGTCTGGTTTTTCAGTCTGTTTCTTAGTACCGGTTTGAAGTTCCTGCAGTTTTATGTGTAAAATCGATTTGGAGTTAGTACCTCCCCATATATATTGATGGAGTGTAGTTTGCCTCTGAAAAGAAACAATTTGTGCCCAACAAGCTAGGTGAATTACGGCTTTCACACACACTTAACTATCAGAACTGAGCATGTGGACTGACTTTCGTTCATCTAGCACAAAGGGAAAGGGTTGCAGGTGAAACTATTACTCTGGTTTCTCAGTCCGTTTCCTACTGCCGCTTGGATTTCCTGCAGTTTTCACTGCAAATCCGAGTTGGAGATAGTACCTTATTTATAGATGGAGTTAGTTTGCAACTAAAAATTAACTTTGAGTTCCCAACAATCTAGGTGAGGGACAGCATTTTACAAATAAATTATCTCTCAGAACTGAGCATTTGGAGAGTAGTTCGTTCATCTAGAACATAGTGAACGGATGCAGAAAAAACTTTTTCTCTGGTTACTAAGTATGTTTCCTAGTGCCGGTTTCTTGTTCCTGCAGTTTTCAGTGTAAAACCGAGTTGGAGTTAGTACCACCCCATCTATAAGAATGGAGTGTATTTTGCAACTGAATAGAAGCTTTGTGTTTCCTACAATCTTGGTGAAGTAAGGCTTTCAATCACAATTATCTCTCAGTCCTGAGCATGTGTAGAGACGTTCGTTCATCTAGCCAAACCGGAATGGGTTGCAGGAGAAACTTTAAATGTGTTTTCTCAGTCTGTTTCTTAGTGCCGGTTTGAAGTTCCTGCAGTTTTCATTGTAAAACGGAGTTGGAGCTAGTACCTCCCCATATATAAGGATTGCATTTAGTTTGCAACTTAAAAGATACATTGTTTTCCCAAAAAGCTGGGTGAAGTACGGCTTACATACACAATTATACCTTTGATTTGAGCATGTGGAGAGACGTTCGTTCATATAGCACGATGGGAATGGTTTTATGGAGAAAATATTAGTCTGGTTTTTCAGTCTGTTTCTTAGTGCCGGTTTGAAGTTCCTGCAGTTTTATGTGTAAAATCGATATGGAGCTAGTACCTCCCCATATATATGAATTGAGTGTTGTTTGCAACTGAACAGAAGTTTTGTGTTACCTACAAGCTTGGTGAAGGAAGGCTTTCACACACACTTATCTCTCAGGCCTGAGCATTTGGGGAGACGTTCGTTCAACTAACAAAAAGGGAGCGGGTTGCAGGAGCAAGTTTAATTGTGTTTTCTCAGTCTGTTTCTTAGTGCCGGTTTGAAGATCCTGCAGTTTTCAGTGTAAAATCGATTTGGAGCTAGTGCCTCCCCATATATATTGATGAAGTGTAGTTTGCATCTGAAAAGAAACAATTTGTGCCCAACAAGCTAGGTGAAGTACGGCTTTCACACACACTTATGTCTCAGAACTGAGCATGTGGACAGACATTCGTTCATCTAGCACAAAGGGAAAGGGTTGCAGGTGAAACTATTACTCTGGTTTCTCAGTCCGTTTCCTACTGCCGCTTTGAATTTCCTGCAGTTTTCACTGTAAAACCGAGTTGGAGATAGTACCTTATATATTCATGGAGTTTAGTTGGCAACTAAAAATTAACTTGGTTTTCCCAACAATCTAGGTGATGGACAGCTTTAACTATCACATTATGTTTCAGAACTGAGCATTTGGAGAGAAGTTCGTTCATCTAGAACATAGTGAACGGATGCAGGAGAAACTTTTATTCTGGTTACTCAGTCTGTTTCCTAGTGCCGGTTTCATGTTCCTGCAGTTTTCACTGTAAAACCGAGTTGGAGCTAGTACCTCCCCATATATATGAATTGAGTGTAGTTTGCAACTGAACGGAAGCTTTGTGTTACCTACAAGCTTGGTGAAGGAAGGCTTTCACACACACTTATCTCTCCGGCCTGAGCATTTGGGGAGACGTTCGTTCATCTAGCAAAAAGGGAACGGGTTGCAGGAGCAAGTTTAAGTGTGTTTTCTCAGTCGGTTTCTTAGTGCCGGTTTGAATTTCCTGCAGATTTCACTTTAAATCAGATTTGGAGCAAGTAACTCCCCATATATAGGGTTTGAGTTTAGTTTGCAACTGAAAAGATACATTGTGTTCCCAAAGATATGTGAAGAACGGCTTACATATACACTTATATCTCTGAAATGAGCATGTGTAGAGACGTTCGTTCATCTAGAACAAAGGGAACAGTTTGGAGGAGAAAATTTTTGTCTGGTTTTTCAGTCTGTTTCGTAGTGCCGGTTTGAAATTCCTGCATTTTTCGGTGTAAAATTGATTTGGAGCTAGTACCTCACCATATATATGGATGGAGTGTAGTTTGCATCTGAAAAGAAACTATTTGTGCCCAACAAGCTAGGTGAAGTACGGCTTTCACACACACTTAACTCTCAGAACAGAGCTAGTGGAGAGACTTTCGTTCATCTAGCACAAAAGGAACGGGATAAAGGGAAACTTTTATTCTGGATTCTCAGTCTGTTTCCTAGTGCCGGTTTGAAGTTCCTTCATTTTACATTGTAAAACCTAGTTGGAGCTATTACCTACGCATATATATGCATGGAATGTACTTTGCAACTTAATGAAACTTTGTGTTCATAACAAGATATATGAAGGACGGCATTCACACACACTTATCTCTCAGAATAGAGCATGTGGAGAGATGTTCGTTCATCTAGCACAAATGGAACGGGTTGCAGGGAAAACTTTAGTGTGGTTTCCCATTCTGTTTCCTAGTGCCAGTTTGAAATTCCTGCAGTTTACATTGAAAAACATATTTGGGGCTAGTACCTACCCATATATATGCATGGAGTGTAGTTTGCAACTGAATCAAACTTTGTGTTCATAACAAGATATATGAAGGACGGCATTCACACACACTTATCTCTCAGAACTGAGCATGTAGTGAGACTTTCGTTCATCTAGCACAACGGAAACGGGTTGAAGGAGAAACTTTTATTCTGGTTTCTCAGTCTGTTTCATAGTGCCGGTTTGAAGTTCCTGCAATTTTCACTGTAAAACCGAGATGGAGCTAGTACTTCCCCATATATATGGATGGATTGTAGTTTGCAACTGAAAAGAAACTTTTTGTTCCCAACAATCTAGGAGAAGAACGGCTTTCACAAGCACACTATCTCTCAGAACTGAGCATTTGGAGAGAAGTTCTTTCATCTAGCACGTAGTGAACGGGTTGCAGGTGGAACTTTTACTATGGTTTCTCAGTCAGTTTCCTAGTGCCAGTTTAATGTTCCTGCAGTTTTCACTGTAAAACAGAGTTGGAGCAAGTACCTACCCATATATATATAGATGGAGTTTAGTTTGCAACTGAATAGAAACTTTGTGTTCCCTACAAGCTTGGTGAAGTTAGGCTTTCACACACACATTTCTCTCAGAACTGAGCATGTGGACTGACGTTCGTTCATCTAGCACAAAGGGAAAGTGTTGCAGGTGAAACTATTACTCTGGTTTCTCAGTCCTTTTCCTACTGCCGCTTTGATTTCCTGCAGTTTTCACTGCAAATCCGAGTTGGAGATAGGACCTTATTTATAGATGGAGATAGTTTGCAACTAAAAATTAATTTGAGTTCCCAACAATCAAGGTGAGGGACAGCATTTTACAAATAATTTATCTCTCAGAACTGAGAATTTGGAAAGAAGTTCGTTCATCAAGAACATAGTGAACGGATGCAGAAGAAACTTTTACTCTGGCTACTAAGTATGCTTCCTAGTGCCGGTTTGAATTTCCTGCAGTTTTCACTGTAAAACAGATTTGGAGCTAGTACCTCCCCATATATAGGGTTTGAGTTTAGTTTGCAACTGAAATGATACATTGTGTTCCCAAAAGATAGGTGAAGAACGGCTTACATACACACTTATATCTCTGAAATGAGCATGTAGAGAGACTTTCGTTCATCTAGCACAAAAGGAACGGGTTACAGGGAAACTTTTATTCTGGATTCTCTGTCTGTTTCCTAGTGCTGTTTTGAAGTTCCTTCATTTTACATTGTAAAACCTAGTTGGAGCTAGTACCTACTCATATATATGCATGGAATGTACTTTGCAACTGAATGAAAATTTGTGTTCATAACAAGATATATGAAGGACGGCATTCAAACACACTTATCTCTCAGAACAGAGCATGTAGAGAGACGTTCCTTTTTCTAGCACAAAGGGAATGGGTTGCAGGACAAAATTTTATTCTGGTTTCTCAGTATGTTTCATAGTGCCGGTTTGAAGTTCCTGCATTTTTCACTGTAAAACCGAGTTGGAGCTAGTACCTCCCCATATATATGGATGGATTGTAGATTGCAACTGAAAAGACACTTTGTGTTCCCAACAACGTAGGTGAAGGACGGCTTTCACACACACTTACCCCTCAGAAATGAGCTATTGGAGAGACTTTCGTTCATCTTGCAGAAAAGGAAAGGGATACAGGTGAAACTTTTAGTCTGGTTTCTCAGTCTGTTTCCTAGTGCCGTTTTCTTGTTCCTGCAGTTTTCACTGTAAAACAGAGTTGGAACTTGTACTAACGGTATGTATAAGGATGGAGTGTAGTTTGCAACAGAAAAGGAAATTTGTGTTACCAAGATGCTAGGTGAAGGACGGCTTTCATACACACTTATTTCTCAGAATAGAGCATGAGGAGAAATGTTCATTCATATAGCACAAAACGAACGGGTTTCAGGGAAACTTTTATTCTGGTTTCCCATTCTGTTTCCTAGTGCCAGTTTAAAATTCCTGCAGTTTACATTGAAAAACGTATTTGGGTCTAGTACATACCCATATATATGCATGGAGTGTAGTTTGCAACTGAATCAAACTTTGTTTTCATAACAAGATATATGAAGGACGGCATTCACACACACTTATCTCTCAGAACTGAGCATGTAGTGAGACTTTCGTTCATCTAGCACAACGGGAACGGGTTGAAGGAGAAACTTTTAGTCTGGTTTCTCATTCTGTTTCATAGTGCCGGTTTGAAGTTCCTGCAGTTTTCACTGTAAAACCGAGTTGGAGATACTACCTTATTTATAGATGGAGTTAGTTTGCAACTAAAAATTAACTTTGAGTTCCCAACAATCTAGGTGAGGGACAGCTTTAACAAATAAAGTATCTCTCAGAACTGAGCATTTGGAGAGAAGTTCGTTCATCAAGAAAATAGTGAACGGATGCAGAAAAAAACTTTTTCTCTGGTTACTAAGTATGTTTCCTAGTGCCGGTTACTTGTTCCTGCAGTTTTCAGTGTAAAACCGAGTTGGAGTTAGTACCACCCCATCTATAAGGACGGAGTGTAGTTTGCAACTGAATAGAAGCTTTGTGTTACCTACAAGCTTGGTGAAGTAAGGCTTTCTAACACAGTTATCTCTCAGTCCTGAGCATGTGTAGAGACGTTCGTTCATCTAGCCAAACCGGAATGGGTTGCAGGAGAAAATTTAAATGTGTTTTCTCAGTCTGTTTTTTAGTGCCGGTTTGAAGTTCCTGCAGTTTTCACTGTAAAAAGGAGTTGGAGCTAGTACCTCCCCATATATATGGAATGAGTTTAGTTTGCAACTGAAAAGATACATTGTGTTCCCAAAAAGCTGGGTGAAGTACGGCTTACATACACACTTATATCTTTGATTTGAGCATGTGGAGAGACGTTCGTTCATATAGCACGATGGGAACGGTTTTATGGAGAAAATTTTAGTCTGGTTTTTCAGTCTGTTTCTTAGTACCGGTTTGAAGTTCCTGCAGTTTTATGTGTAAAATCGATTTGGAGTTATTACCTCCCCATATATATTGATGGAGTGTAGTTTGCCTCTGAAAAGAAACAATTTGTGCCCAACAAGCTAGGTGAATTACGGATTTCACACACACTTAACTATCAGAACAGAGCATGTGGACAGACTTTCGTTCATCTAGCACAAAGGGAAAGGTTTGCAGGTGAAAATATTACTCTGGTTTCTCAGTCCGTTTCCTACTGCAGCTTTGAATTTCCTGCAGTTTTCACTATAAAACCGAGTTGGAGATAGTACCGTATATATACATGGAGTTTAGTTGGTAACTAAAAATGAACTTTGTTTTCCCAACAATCTAGGTGATGGACAGCTTTAACTAACACATTATGTCTCAGAATTGAGCATTTGGAGAGAAGTTCGTTCATCTAGATCATAGTGAACGGATGCAGGGGAAACTTTTATTCTGGTTACTCAGTCTGTTTCCTAGTGCCGGTTTCAAGTTCCTGCAGTTTTCACTGTAAAACCGAGTTGGATCTATTACCTACCCATATATATGAATTGAGTGCAGTTTGCAACTGAACAGAAGTTTTGTGTTACCTACAAGCTTGGTGAAGGAAGGCTTTCACACACACTTATCTCTCAGGCCTGAGCATTTGGGGAGACGTTCGTTCATCTAGGAAAAAGGGAATGGGTTGCAGGAGCAAGTTTAAGTGTGTTTTCTCAGTCTGTTTCTTAGTGCCGGTTTGAATTTCCTGCAGTTTTCACTGTAAAATAGATTTGGAGCTAGTACCTCCCCATATATAGGGTTTGAGTTTAGTTTGCAACTGAAATGATACATTGTGTTCCCAAAAGATATGTGAAGAACGGCTTACATACACACTTATATCTCTGAAATGAGCATGTAGAGAGACTTTCGTTCATCTAGCACAAATGGAACTGTATGGAGGAGAAAATTTTTGTCTGGTTTTTCAGTCTGTTTCGTAGTGCCGGTTTGAAATTCCTGCATTTTTCGGTGTAAAATTGATTTGGAGCTAGTACCTCACCATATATATGGATGGAGTGTAGTTTGCATCTGAAAAGAAACAATTTGTGCCCAAAAAGCTAGGTGAAGTACGGCTTTCACACACAATTAACTTCAGAACTGGGCTAGTGGAGAGACTTTCGTTCATCTAGCACAAAAGGAACGGGTTACAGGGAAACTTTTATTCTGGATTCTCAGTCTGTTTCCTAGTGCCGGTTTGAAGTTCCTTCATTTTACATTGTAAAACCTAGTTGGAGCTAGTACCTACTCATATATATGCATGGAATGTACTTTGCAACTGAATGAAAATTTGTGTTCATAACAAGATATATGAAGGACGGCATTCACACACACTTATCTCTCAGAAAAGAGCATGTGGAGAGACGTTCGTTCATCTAGCAGAAAGGGAATGGGTTGCAGGACAAAATTTTATTCTGGTTTCTCAGTATGTTTCATATTGCCGGTTTGAAGTTCCTGCAGTTTTCACTGTAAAACCGAGTTGGAGCTTGTACCTCCCCATATATATGGATGGATTGTAGATTGCAACTGAAAAGACACTTTGTGTTCCCAACAACGTAGGTGAAGGACGGCTTTCACACACACTTACCCCTCATAACTGAGCTATTGGAGAGACTTTCATTTATCTTGCACAAAAGGAAAGGGATACAGGTGAAACTTTTAGTCTGGTTTCTCAGTCTGTTTCCTAGTGCCGTTTCCTTGTTCCTGCAGTTTTCACTGTAAAACAGAGTTGGAACTTGTACTAACGGTATGTATATGGATGGAGTGTAGTTTGCAACAGAAAAGGAACTTTGTGTTACCAAGATGCTAGGTGAAGGACGGCTTTCATACACACTTATTTCTCAGAATAGAGCATGTGGAGAAATGTTCATTCATATAGCACAAAAGGAACGGGTTTCAGGGAAACTTTTATTCTGGTTTCTCATTCTGTTTCCTAGTGCCGGTTTGAAGTTCCTTCAGTTTACATTGTAAAACCTAGTTGGAGCTAGTACCTACCCATATATATGCATGGACTGTACTTTGCAACTGAAAGAAATTTTGTGTTCATAACAAGATATATGAAGGACGGCATTCACACACACTTATCTCTCAAAACTGAGCATGTGGTGAGACGTTCGTTCATCTAGAACAATGGGAACGGTTTGGAGGGAAAACTTTAATCTTGTTTCCCATTCTGTTTCCTAGTGCCAGTTTAAAATTCCTGCAGTTTACATTGAAAAACGTATTTGGGTCTAGTACATACCCATATATATGCATGGAGTGTAGTTTGCAACTGAATCAAACTTTGTTTTCATAACAAGATATATGCAGGACGGCATTCACACACACTTATCTCTCAGAACAGAGCATGTACAGAGACGTTCGTTCATCTAGCACAAAGGGAATGGGTTGTAGGACAAAATTTTATTCTGGTTTCTCAGTATGTTTCATAGTGCCGGTTTGAAGTTCCTGCAGTTTTCACTGTAAAACCGAGTTGGAGCTAGTACCTCCCCATATATATGGATGGATTGTAGATTGCAACTGAAAAGACACTTTGTGTTCCAAACAACGTAGGTGAAGGACGGCTTTCACACACACTTACCCTTCAGAACTGAGCTATTGGAGAGGCTTTCGTTCATCTTGCACAAAAGGAAAGGTATACAGGTGAAACTTTTAGTCTGGTTTCTCAGTCTGTTTCCTAGTGCCGTTTTCTTGTTCCTGCTGTTTTCACTGTAAAACAGAGTTGGAACTTGTACTAACGGTATGTATATGGATGGAGTGTAGTTTGCAACAGAAAAGGAACTTTGTGTTACCAAGATGCTAGGTGAAGGACGGCTTTCATACACACTTATTTCTCAGAATAGAGCATGTGGAGAAATGTTCATTCATATAGCACAAAAGGAACGGGTTTCAGGGAAACTTTTATTCTGGTTTCTCATTCTGTTTCCTAGTGCCGGTTTGAAGTTCCTTCAGTTTACATTGTAAAACCTAGTTGGAGCTAGTACCTACCCATATATATGCATGGACTGTACTTTGCAACTGAATGAAATTTTGTGTTCATAACAAGATATATGAAGGACGGAATTCACACACACTTATCTCTCAAAACTGAGCATGTGGTGAGACGTTCGTTCATCTAGAACAATGGGAACGGTTTGGAGGGAAAACTTTAGTCTGGTTTCCCATTCTGTATCCTAGTGCCAGTTTAAAATTCCTGCAGTTTACATTGAAAAACATATTTGGGGCTAGTACCTACCCATATATATGCATGGAGTGTAGTTTGCAACTGAATCAAACTTTGTGTTCATAATAAGATATATGAAGGACGGCATTCACACACACTTATCTCTCAGAACTGAGCATGTAGTGAGACTTTCGTTCATCTAGCACAACGGGAACGGGTTGAAGGAGAAACTTTTAGTCTGGTTTCTCATTCTGTTTCATAGTGCCGGTTTGAAGTTCCTGCAGTTTTCACTGTAAAACCGAGTTGGAGATACTACCTTATTTATAGATTGAGTTAGTTTGCAACTAAAAATTAACTTTGAGTTCCCAACAATCTAGGTGAGGGACAGCTTTAACAAATAAAGTATCTCTCAGAACTGAGCATTTGGAGAGAAGTTCGTTCATCAAGAACATAGTGAATGGATGCAGAAAAAAACTTTTTCTCTGGTTACTAAGTATGTTTCCAAGTGCCGGTTTCTTGTTCCTGCAGTTTTCAGTGTAAAACCGAGTTGGAGTTAGTACCACCCCATCTATAAGGATGGAGTGTTGTTTGCAAATGAATAGAAGCTTTGTGATACCTACAAGCTTGGTGAAGTAAGGCTTTCACACACACTCATCTCTCAGTACTGAGCATGTGTAGAGACGTTCGTTCATCTAGCCAAACCGGAATGGGTTGCAGGAGAATCTTTAACTGTGTTTTCTCAGTCTGCTTCTTAGTGCCGGTTTGAAGTTCCTGCAGTTTTCACTGTAAAACGGAGTTGGAGCTAGTACCTCCCCATATATATGGATTGAGTTTAGTTTGCAACTGAAAAGATACATTGTGTTCCCAAAAAGCTGGGTGAATTACGGCTTACATACACACTTATATCTTTGATTTGAGCATGTGGAGAGATGTTCGTTCATATAGCACAATGGGAACGGTTTTAAGGCGAAAATTTTACTCTGGTTTTTCAGTCTGTTTCTTAGTGCCGGTTTGAATTTCCTGCAGTTTTAAGTGTAAAATCGATTTGGAGCTAGTACCTCCCCATATATATTGATGGACTGTAGTTTGCCTTTGAAAAGAAACAATTTGTGCCCAACAAGCTAGGTGAAGTACGGCTTTCACACACACTTAACTATCAGAACAGAGCATGTGGACAGACTTTCGTTCATCTAGCACAAAGGGAAAGGTTTGCAGGTGAAACTATTACTCTGGTTCTCAGTCCGTTCCTACTGCCGCTTTGAATTTCCTGCAGATTTCACTGTAAAACCGAGTTGGAGATAGTACCTTATATATACATGGAGTTTAGTTGGCAACTAAAAATTAACTTTGTTTTCCCAACAATCTAGGTGATGGACAGCTTTAACAATCACATTATGTCTCAGAACTGAGCATTTGGAGAGAAGTTCGTTCATCTAGAACATAGTGAACGGATGCAGGAGAAACTTTTATTCTGGTTACTCAGTCTGTTTCCTAGTGCCGGTTTCAAGTTCCTGCATTTTTCACTTTAAAACCGAGTTGGATCTAGTGCCTCCCCATATATATGAATTGAGTGTAGTTTGCAACTGAATAGAACTTTGTGTTACCTTCAAGCTTGGTGAAGGAAGGCTTTCCCACACACTTATCTCTCAGGCCTGAGCATTTGGGGAGACGTTCGTTCATCTAGGAAAAAGGGAATGGGTTGCAGGAGCAAGTTTAAGTGTGTTTTCTCAGTCTGTTTCTTAGTGCCGGTTTGAATTTCCTGCAGTTTTCCCTGTAAACAAGATTTGGAGATAGTACCTCCCCATATATAGGGTTTGAGTTTAGTTTGCAACTGAAATGATACATTTTGTTCCCAAAAGATAGGTGAAGAACGGCTTACATACACACTTATATCTCTGAAATGAGCATGTAGAGAGACTTTCGTTCATCTAGCACAAAAGGAACGGGTTACAGGGAAACTTTTATTCTGGATTCTCAGTCTGTTTCCTAGTGCCGTTTTGAAGTTCCTTCATTTTACATTGTAAAACCTAGTTGGAGCTAGTTCCTACTCATATATATGCATGGAATATACTTTGCAACTGAATGAAAATTTGTGTTCATAACAAGATATATGAAGGACGGCATTCACACACACTTATCTCTCAGAACAGAGCATGTAGAGAGACGTTCGTTCATCTAGCACAAAGGGAATGGGTTGCAGGACAAAATTTTATTCTGGTTTCTCAGTATGTTTCATAGTGCCGGTTTTAAGTTCCTGCAGTTTTCACTGTAAAACAGATTTGGAGCTAGTACCTCCCCATATATATGGATGGATTGTAGATTGCAACTGAAAAGACCCTTTGTGTTCCCAACAACGTAGGTGAAGGACGGCTTTCACACACACTTACCCCTCAGAACTGAGCTATTGGAGAGACTTTCGTTCATCTTGCACAAAAGGAAAGGGATACAGGTGAAACTTTTAGTCTGGTTTCTCAGTCTGTTTCCTAGTGCCGTTTTCTTGTTCCTGCAGTTTTCACTGTAAAACAGAGTTGGAACTTGTACTAACGGTATGTATATGGATGGAGTGTAGTTTGCAACAGAAAAGGAACTTTGTGTTACCAAGATGCTAGGTGAAGGACGGCTTTCATACACACTTATTTCTCAGAATAGAGCATGTGGAGAAATGTTCATTCATATAGCACAAAAGGAACGGTTTTCAGGGAAACTTTTATTCTGGTTTCTCATTCTGTTTCCTAGTGCCGGTTTGAAGTTCCTTCAGTTTACATTTTAAAACCTAGTTGGAGCTAGTACCTACCCATATATATGCATGGACTGTACTTTGCAACTGAATGAAAGTTTGTGTTCATAACAAGATATATGAAGGACGGCATTCACACACACTTATCTCTCAAAACTGAGCACGTGGTGAGACGTTCGTTCATCTAGAACAATGGGAACGGTTTGGAGGGAAAACTTTAGTCTGGTTTCCCATTCTGTATCCTAGTGCCAGTTTAAAATTCCTGCAGTTTACATTGAAAAACATATTTGGGGCTAGTACCTACCCATATATATGCATGGAGTGTAGTTTGCAACTGAATCAAACTTTGTGTTCATAATAAGATATATGAAGGACGGCATTCACACACACTTATGTCTCAGAACTGAGCATGTAGTGAGACTTTCGTTCATCTAGCACAACGGGAACGGGTTGAAGGAGAAACTTTTAGTCTGGTTTCTCATTCTGTTTCATAGTGCCGGTTTGAAGTTCCTGCAGTTTTCACTGTAAAACCGAGTTGGAAATACTACCTTATTTATAGATGGAGTTAGTTTGCAACTAAAAATTAACTTTGAGTTCCCAACAATCTAGGTGAGGGACAGCTTTAACAAATAAAGTATCTCTCAGAACTGAGCATTTGGAGAGAAGTTCGTTCATCAAGAACATAGTGAACGGATGCAGAAAAAACTTTTTCTCTGGTTACTAAGTATGTTTCCTAGTGCTGGTTTCTTGTTCCTGCAGTTTTCAGTGTAAAACCGAGTTGGAGTTAGTACCACCCCATCTATAAGGATGGAGTGTAGTTTGCAAATGAATAGAAGCTTTGTGATACCTACAAGCTTGGTGAAGTAAGGCTATCACACACACTTATCTCTCAGTCCTGAGCATGTGTAGAGACGTTCGTTCATCTAGCCAAACCGGAATGGGTTGCAGGAGAATCTTTAACTGTGTTTTCTCAGTCTGCTTCTTAGTGCCGGTTTGAAGTTCCTGCAGTTTTCACTGTAAAACGGATTTGGAGCTAGTACCTCCCCATATATATGGATTGAGTTTAGTTTGCAACTGAAAAGATACATTGTGTTCCCAAAAAGCTGGGTGAAGTACGGCTAACATACACACTTATATCTTTGATTTGAGCATGTGGAGAGATGTTCGTTCATATAGCACAATGGGAACGGTTTTAAGGAGAAAATTTTACTCTGGTTTTTCAGTCTGTTTCTTAGTGCCGGTTTGAATTTCCTGCAGTTTTCACTGTAAAACAGATTTGGAGCTATGACCTCTCCATATATAGGGTTTGAGTTTAGTTTGCAACTGAAAAGTCACATTGTGTTCCCAAAAAGAAAGGTGAAGAACGGCTTACATACACACTTATATCTATGAAATGAGCATGTAGAGAGAAGTTCGTTCATCTAGCACAAAGGGAACAGTTTGGATGAGAAAATTTTTGTCTGGTTTTTCAGTCTGTTTCGTAGGGCCGGTTTGAAATTCCTGCTTTTTTCGGTGTAAAATTGATTTGGAGCTAGTACCTCACCATATATATGGATGGAGTGTAGTTTGCATCTGAAAAGAAACTATTTGTGCCCAACAAGGTAGGTGTAATACGGCTTTCACACACACTTAACTCTCAGAACTGAGCTAGTGGAGAGACATTCGTTCATCTAGGACAAAGGGAATGGATTGAAGGAGAAACTTTTATTCTGGTATCTCAGTCTGTTTCATAGTGCCGGTTTGAAGTTCCTGCAGTTTTCACTGTAAAACCGAGATGGAGCTAGTACTTCCCCATATATATGGATGGATTTTAGTTTGCAACTGAAAAGAAACTTTGTGTTCCCAACAATCTAGGTGAAAAACGGCTTTCACAAGCACACTATCTCTCAGAAATGAGCCTTTGGAGAGAAGTTCGTTCATCTAGCACGTAGTGAACGTGTTGTAAATGAATCTTTTACTATGGTTTCTCAGTCTGTTTCCTAGTGCCGGTTTCATGTTCCTGCAGTTTTCACTGTAAAACCGAGTTGGAGATAGTACCTTATATATAGATGGAGTTTAGTTGGCAACTAAAAATTAACTTTGTGTTCCCAACAATCTAGGTGAGGGACAGCTTTATCTAACACATTATGTCTCAGATCTGAGCATTTGGAGAGAAGTTCGTTCATCTAGAACATAGTGAACGGTTGCAGGGGAAACTTTTATTCTGGTTAATCAGTCTGTTTCCTAGTGCCAGTTTGAATTTCCTGCAGTTTTCACTGTAAAACAGATTTGGAGCTAGTACCTCCCCATATATAGGGTTTGAGTTTAGTTTGCAACTGAAAAGATACATTTTGTTCCCAAAAAGATAGGGGAAGTATGGCTTACATATACACTTATATGTCTCAAATGAGCATGTAGAGAGACGTTCTTTCATCTAGCAGAAAGGGAACAGTTTGGAGGAGAAAATTTTTGTCTGGTTTTTCAGTCTGTTTCGTAGTGCCGGTTTGAAATTCCTGCATTTTTCGGTGTAAAATTGATTTGGAGCTAGTACCTCACCATATATATTGATGGAGTGTAGTTTGCATCTGAAAAGAAAATATATGTGCCCAACAAGCTAGGTGAAGTACGGCTTTCACACACACAACTCTCAGAACTGAGCTAGTGGAGAGACTTTCGTTCATTTAGCACAAAAGGAACGGCTTACAGGGAAACTTTCATTTTGTATTCTCAGTCTGTTTCCTAGTGCCGGTTTGAAGTTCCTTCATTTTACATTGTAAAACCTAGTTCGAGCTAGTACCTACGCATATATATGCATGGAATGTACTTTGCAACTGAATGAAACTTTGTGTTCATAACAAGATATATGAAGGACGGCATTCACACACACTTATCTCTCAGAACAGAACATGTGGAGAGACGTTCGTTCATCTAGCACAAAGGGAACGGTTTGCAGGACAAACATTTATTCTGGTTTCTAAGTATGTTTCATAGTGCCGGTTTGAAGTTCCTGCAGTTTTCACTGTAAAACCGAGCTGGAGCTAGTACCTCCCCATATATGTGGATGGATTGTAGATTGCAACTGAAAAGACACTTTGTGTTCCCAACAACGTAGGTGAAGGACGGCTTACAAACACACTTACCCCTCAGAACTGAGCTATTGGAAAGACTTTCGTTCATCTTGCACAATAGGAATGGGATACAGGTGAAACTTTCAGTCTGGATTCTCAGTCTGTTTCCTAGTGCCGTTTTCTAATTCCTGCAGTTTTCACTGTAAATCCGAGTTGGAGCTTGTAATAACCGTATATATATTGATGGAGTGTAGTTTGGAACAGAAAAGTAATTATGTGTTCCCAAGAAGCTAGGTGAAGGACAGCTTTAATTCACACTTATCTCTCAGAAAAGTGCATGTGGAGAGACGTTCGTTCTTCTAGCACAAAGGGAACGGGTTGCAGGGAAAATTTTAGTCTGGATTCCAGTCTGTTTCCTAGTGCTGGTTTGAAGTTCCTGCAGTTTATATTGTAAATCTAGTTGGAGCTAGTACCTACCCATATATATGCATGGAGTCTAGTTTGCAACTGAATCAAACTTTGTGTTCATAACAAGATATATGAAGGACGGCTTTAACACACACTTATCTCTCAGAACTGAGCATGAGGGCAGACGTTCTTTCATCTAGCACAAAGGGAACGGGTTGCAGGGGAAAATTTTAGTCTGGTTTCTCTGTCTGTTTTCTAGTGCCGCTTTGAATTTCCTGCAGTTTTCACTGTAAAACCGAGTTGGAGATAGTACCTTATTTATAGATGGGGTTTAGTTTGCAACTAAAAATTAACTTTGAGTTCCCAACAATCTAGATGAGGGACAGCTTTAACAAACAAATTATCTCTCAGAAGTGAGCATTTGGAGAGAAGTTCGTTCATCTAGAACATAGTGAACAGATGCAGAAGAAACTTTTACTCTGGTTACAAAGTATGTTTCCTAGTGCCGGTTTCTTGTTCCTGCAGTTTTCAATGTAAAACCGAGTTGGAGTTAGTACCACACCATCTATAAGAATGGAGTGTATTTTGCAACTGAATAGAAACTTTGTGTTCCCTTCAAGCTTGGTGAAGTTAGGCTTTCACACACACTAATCTCTCAGAAATGAGCATGCGGAGAGACGTTCATTATTCTAGCAAAAAGGGAAAGGTTTGCAGGTGAAACTTTTACTCTGGTTTCTCAGTCCGTTTCCTAGTGCCGCTTTGAATTTCCTGCAGTTTTCACTGTAAAACAGTTTTGGAGCTAGTACCTCCCCATATATAGGTTTGGAGTTTAGTTTGCAACTTAAAAGGTACATTGTGTTCCCATAAATATATGTGAAGAACGGCTTACTTGTACACTTATATCTCTGAAATGAGCATGTAGAGAGACGTTCGTTCATCTAGCACAAAGGGAACAGTTTGGAGGAGAATATTTTTGTCTGGTTTTTCAGTCTGTTTCGTAGTGCCGGTTTGAAATTCCTGCAGTTTTCGGTGTAAAATTGATTTGGAGCTGGTACCTCCCCATATATATGGATGGAGTGTAGTTTGCATCTGAAAAGAAACTATTTGTCCCCAACAAGCTAGGTGAAGTACGGCTTTCACACACACTTAACTCTCAGAACAGAGCTAGAGGAGAGACTTTCGTTCATCTATCAGAAAAGAACGGGTTGCAGGGATACTATTATTCAGGATTCTCTATATGTTTCCTAGTGTTGGTTTGAAGTTCCTTAATTTTACATTGTAAAACCTAGTTGGAGCTAGTACCTACCCATATATATGCATGGAATGTACTTTGAAACTGAATGAAACTTTGTGTTTATAACAAGATATATGAAGGACGGCATTCACACACACTTATCTCTCAGAAGGGAGCATGTGGAGAGACGTTCGTTCATCTAGCACAAACGGAACGGGTTTCAGGGAAATTTTTAGTCTGGTTTCTCAGTCTGTTTCTTAGGTCCGGTTTGAAGTTCCTGCAGTTTACATTATAAAACCTGGTTGGAGCTAGTACCTACCCATATATATGCATGGAGTGTAGTTTGCAACCTAATCAAACTTTGTTTTCATAACAAGATATATGAAGGACGGCATTCACACACACTTATCTCTCAGAACTGAGCATGTAGTGAGATGTTCGTTCATCTAGCAAGTAGTGAACGAGTTGCAGGTGAATCTTTTACTATGGTTTCTCAGTCTGATTCACAGTGCCGGTTTGAAGTTCCTGCAGTTTTCACTGTAAAACCGAGTTGGAGCTAGTACCTCCCCATATATATGGATGGATTGTAGTTTGCAACTTAAAAGAAACTTTGTGTTCCCAACAATCTAGGTGAAGTACGGCTTTCACAAGCACACTATCTCTCAGAACTGACCATTTGGAGAGGTGTTCGTTCATCTAGCACGTAGTGAACGGGTTGCAGGTGAATCTTCTACTATGGTTTCTCAGTCTGTTTCCTAGTGCCAGTTTCATGTTCCTGCAGTTTTCACTGTAAAACAGAGTTGGAGCTTGTACCTACCCATATATATATAGATGGAGTTTAGTTTGCAACTGAATGGAAACTTTCAGTTCTCTACAAGCTTGGTGAATTTAGGCTTTCACACACACTTATCTCTCAGAACTGAGCATGTGGACAGACGTTCGTTCAACTAGCACAAAGGGAAAGGGTTGCAGGTGAAACTATTACTCTGTTTTCTCAGTCCGTTTCTTACTGCCACTTTGAATTTCCTGCAGTTTTCACTGTAAAACCGAGTTGGACATAGTACCTTATATATAGATGGAGTTTAGTTGGCAACAAAAAATTAAATTTGTGTTCCCGACAATCTAGGTGAAGGACAGCTTTAACTAACACATTATGTCTCAGAACTGAGCATTTGGAGAGAAGTTTGTTCATCTAGATCATAGTGAACGGATGCAGGAGAAACTTTTATTCTGGTTACTCAGTCTGTTTCCTAGTGCCGGTTTCATGTTCCTGCAATTTTCACTGTAAAACCAAGTTGGAGCTAGTACCTCCCCATATATATGAATTGAGTGTAGTTTTCAACTGAATAGAAGCTTTGTGTTACCTACAAGCTTGGTGAAGGAAGGCTTTCACATACACATATCTCTCAGGCCTGAGCATTTGGGGAGACGTTCGTTCAACTAACAAAAAAGAGCGGGATGCAGGAGCAAGTTTAAGTGTGTTTTCTCAGTGTGTTTCGTAGTGCCGGTTTGAATTTCCTGCAGTTTTCACTGTAAAACAGATTTTGAGCTAGTACTTCCCCATATATAGGGTTTGAGTTTATTTTGCAACTGAAAAGATACATTGTGTTCCCAAAAAGGTAGGTGAAGTACGGCTTACATACACACTTATATCTCTGAAATGAGCATGTAGAGAGTCATTCTTACATCTAGCACAAAGGGAACAGTTTGGAGGAGAAAATTTTTGTCTGGTTTTTCAGTCTGTTTCGTAGTGCCTGTTTGAAATTCCTGCATTTTTCGGTGTAAAATTGATTTGAAGCTGGTACCTCACCATATATATGGATGGAGTGTAGTTTGCATCTGAAAATAAACTATTTGTGCCCAACAAGCTAGGTGAAGTACGACTTTCACACACACTTAACTCTCAGAACTGAGCTAGTGGAGAGACTTTCGTTCATCTAGCACAAAAGGAACGGGTTACAGGGAAACTTTATTCTGGATTCTCAGTCTGTTTCCTAGTGCCGGTTTGAAGTTCCTTCATTTTACATTGTAAAACCTAGTTGGAGCTAGTACCTCCAATATATATGGATGGATTGTAGATAGCAACTGAAAAGACACTTTGTGTTCCCAACAACGTAGGTGAATGACGGCTTTCACACACACTTACCCCTCAGAACTGAGCTATTGGAGAGACTTTCGTTCATTTTGCACAAAAGGAAAGGGATACAGGTGAAACTTTTTGTCTGGATTCTCAGTCTGTTTCATAGTGCCGTTTTCTAGTTCCTGCAATTTTCACTGTAAAACCGAGTTGGAGCTTGTACTAACCGTATATATATGGATGGATTGTATTTTGCAACAGAAAAGAAACTTTGTGTTCCCAAGAAGCTAGGTGAAGGACAGCTTTCATACACACTTATCTCTCAGAAAAGAGCATGTGGAGAGACGTTCGTTCATCTAGCACAAAGGGAACTGGTTGCAGGGAAACTTTTAGTCTGGATTCCAGTCAGTTTCCTAGTGCTGGATTGAAGTTCCTGCAGTTTATATTGTATATCTAGTTGGAGCTAGTACCTACCCATATATATGCATGGAGTCTAGTTTGCAAATGAATCAAACTTTGTGTTCATAACAAGATATATGAAGGACGGCTTTAACACACACTGATCTCTCAGAACTGAGCATGTGGGCAGACGTTCGTTCATCTAGCACAAAGGGAATGGGTTGCAGGAGAAACTTTTTGTCTGGATTCTCAGTCTGTTTTCTAGTGCCGCTTTGAATTTCCTGCAGTTTTCACTGTAAAACCGAGTTGGAGAGAGTACCTTATTTATAGATGGGGTTTAGTTTGCAACTAAAAATTAACTTTGTGTTCCCAACAATCTAGGTGAGGGACAGCTATAACTAACAAATTATCTCTCAGAACTGAGCATTTGGAGAGAAGTTCGTTCATCTAGAACACAGTGAACAGATGCAGAAGAAACTTTTACTCTGGTTACTAAGTATGTTTCCTAGTGCCGGTTTCTTGTTCCTGCAGTTTTCAGTGTAAAACCGAGTTGGCGTTAGTACCACACCATCTATAAGATTGGAGTGTATTTTGCAACTGAATAGAAACTTTTTGTTCCCTACAAGCTTGGTGAAGTTAGGCTTTCACACACACTTATCTCTCAGAAATGAGCATGCGGAGAGACGTTCATTATTCTAGCACAAAGGGAAAGGTTTGCAGGTGAAATTTTACTCTGGTTTCTCAGTCCGTTTCTTACTGCCGCTTTGAATTTCCTGCAGTTTTCACTGTAAAACCGAGTTGGACATAGTACCTTATATATAGATGGAGTTTAGTTGGCAACTAAAAATTACCTTTGTGTTCCCAACAATCTAGGTGAGGGACAGATTTTACTAACACATTATGTCTCAGAACTGAGCATTTGGAGAGAAGTTTGTTCATCTAGAACATAGTGAACGGATGCAGCAGAAACTTTTATTCTGGTTGCTCAGTCTGTTTCCTAGTGCCGGTTTGAATTTCCTGCAGTTTTCACTGTAAAACAGATTTGGAGCTAGTACCTCCCCATATATAGGTTTGGAGTTTAGTTTGCAACTGAAAAGATACATTGTGTTCCCAAAAAGATAGGTGAAGAACGGCTTACTTATACACTTATATCTCTGAAATGAGCATTTGGAGAGACGTTCGTTCATCTAGCACAAAGGGAACAGTTTGGAGGAGAAAATTTTTGTCTGGTTTTTCAGTCTGTTTCGTAGTGCCGGTTTGAAATTCCTGCAGTTTTTGTTGTAAAATTGATTTGGAGCTGGTACCTCCCCATATATATGGATGGAGTGCAGTTTTCATCTGAAAAGAAACTATTTGTGCCCAACAAGCTAGGTGAAGTACGGCTTTCACACACACTTAACTCTCAGAAATGAGCTAGTGGAGACACTTTCGTTCATCTATCAGAAAAGAACGGGTTGCTGGGATACTATTATTCTGGATTCTCAGTCTGTTTCCTAGTGCTGGTTTGAAGTTCCTTCATTTTACATTGTAATACCAAGTTGGAGCTAGTACCTACTCATATATATGCATGGAATGTACTTTGAAACTGAATGAAACTTTGTGTTCATAACAAGATATATGAAGGACGGCATTCACACACACTTATCTCTCAGAACTGAGCATGTAGTGAGATGCTAGTTCATGTAGCACGTAGTGAACGGGTTGCAGGTGAATCTTTTACTATGGTTTCTCAGTCTGTTTCCTAGTGCCAGTTTCATGTTCCTGCAGTTTTCACTGTAAAACAGAGTTGGAGCTTTTACCTACCCATATATATATAGATGGAGTTTAGTTTGCAACTGAATAGAAACTTTCTTTTCCTACAAGCTTGGTGAAGTTAGGCTTTCGCACACACTTATCTCTCAGAACTGAGCATGTGGACAGACGTTCGTTCATCTAGCACAAAGGGAAAGGCTTGCAGGTGAAACTTTTACTCTGGTTTCTCAGTCCGTTTCTTACTGCCGCTTTGAATTTCCTGCAGTTTTCACTGTAAAACCGAGTTGGATATTATAACTTATATGTAGATGGAGTTTAGTTGGCAACTAAAATTACCTATGTGTTCCCAACAATCTAGGTGAGGGACAGCTTATCTAACACATTATGTCTCAGAACTGAGCATTTGGAGAGAAGTTTGTTCATCTAGAACATAGTGAACGGATGCAGGAGAAACTTTTATTCAGTTTACTCAGTCTGTTTCCTAGTGCCGGTTTCAAGTTCCTGCAATTTTCACTGTAAAACCAAATTGGAGCTAGTACCTCATAATATATATGAATTGAGTGTAGTTTGCAACTGAATAGAAGCTTTGTGTTACCTACAAGCTTGGTGAAGGAAGGCTTTCACACACAATTATCTCTCAGGCCTGAGCATTTGGGGAGACGTTCGTTCAACTAACAAAAAGGTAGCGGGAAGCAGGAGCAAGTTTAAGTGTGTTTTCTCAGTCTGTTTCTTAGTGCCGGTTTGAATTTCCTGCAGTTTTCACTGTAAAACAGATTTGGAGCTAGTACCTCCCCATATATAGGGTTTGAGTTTAGTTTGCAACTGAAAAGATACATTGTGTTCCCAAAAAGATAGGTGAAGAACGGCTTACATACACACTTATATCTCTGAAATGAGCATGTAGAGAGACGTTCTTTCATCTAGCACAAAGGGAACAGTTTGGAGGAGAAAATTTTTGTCTTGTTTTTCAGTCTGTTTCGTAGTGACGGTTTGAAATTCCTGCATTTTTCGGTGTAAAATTGATTTGGAGCTAGTACCTCACCATATATATGGATGGAGTGTAGTTTGCATCTGAAAAGAAATTTTGTGTTCCCAATAATCTAGGTGAAGTACGGCTTTCACAAGCACAGTATCTCTCAGAACTGAGCAATTGGAGAGAAGTTCGTTCATCTAGCACGTAGTGAACGGGTTGCAGGTGAATCTTTTACTATGGTTTCTCAGTCTGTTTCCTAGTGCCAGTTTCATGTTCCTGCAGTTTTCACTGTAAAACAGAGTTGGAGCATGTACCTACACATATATATATAGATGGAGTTTAGTTTGCAACTGAATAGAAACTTTCTGTTCCCTACAAGCTTGGTGAAGTTAGGCTTTCGCACACACTTATCTCTCAGGAATGAGCATGTGGACAGACGTTCGTTCATCTAGCACAAAGGGAAAGGCTTGCAGGTGAAACTATTACTCTGGTTTCTCAGTCCGTTTCTTACTGCCGCTTTGAATTTCCTGCAGTTTTCACTGTAAAACCGAGTTGGACATAGTACCTTATATATAGATGGAGTTTAGTTGGCAACTAAAAATTACCTTTGTGTTCCCAACAATCTAGGTGAGGGACAGCTTTAACTAACACATTATGTCTCAGAACTGAGCATTTGGAGAGAAGTTTGTTCATCTAGAACATAGTGAACGGATGCAGGAGAAACTTTTATTCTGGTTACTCAGTCTGTTTCCTAGTGCCGGTTTCAAGTTCCTGCAATTTTTACTGTAAAACCAAGTTGGAGCTAGTACCTCCCCATATATAGTGTTAGAGTTTAGTTTGCAACTGAAAAGATACAGTGTGTTCCCAAAAAGATAGGTGAAGTACGGCTTACATACACACTTATATCTCTGAAATGAGCATGTAGAGAGACGTTCGTTCATCTAGCACAAAGGGAACAGTTTGGAGGAGAAAATTTTTGTCTGGTTTTTCAGTCTGTTTCGTAGTGCCGGTTTGAAATTCCTGCAGTTTTCACTGTAAAACCGAGTTGGAGATAGTACCTTATTTATAGATGGGGTTTAGTTTGCAACTAAAAATTAACTTTGAGTTCCCAACAATCTAGGTGAGGGACAGCTTTAACTAACAAATTATCTCTGAGAACTGAGCATTTGGAGAGAAGTTCGTTCATCTAGAACATAGTGAACAGATGCAGAAGAAACTTTTACTCTGGTTACTAAGTATGTTTCCTAGTGCCGGTTTCTTGTTCCTGCAGTTTTCAGTGTAAAACCGAGTTGGAGTTAGTACCACACCATCTATAAAAATGGAGTGTATTTTGCAACTGAATAGAAACTTTGTGTTCCCTACAAACTTGGTTAAGTTAGGCTTTCACACACACTAATCTCTCAGAAATGAGCATGCGGAGAGACGTTCGTTATTCTAGCACAAATGGAAAGGGTTGCATGTGAAACTTTTACTCTGGTTTCTCAGTCCGTTTCCTAGTGCCGCTTTGAATTTCCTGCAGTTTTCACTGTAAAACTGAGTTGGAAATACTACCTTATATATAGATGGAGTTTAGGTGGCAACTAAAAATTAACTTTGTGTTCCCAAAAATCTAGGTGAGGGACAGCTTTAACTAACAAAATATGTCTCTGATTTGAGCATTTGGAGAGAAGTTTGTTCATCTAGAACATAGTGAACGGATGCAGGGGAAACTTTTATTCCGGTTACTCAGTCTGTTTCCTAGTGCCGGTTTGAATTTCCTGCAGTTTTCACTGTAAAACAGATTTGGAGCTAGTACCTCCCCATATATAGGGTTTGAGTTTAGTTTGCAACTGAAAAGATACATTGTGTTCCCAAAAAGATAGGTGAAGAACAGCTTACATATACACTTATATCTCTGAAATAAGCATGTAGAGAGACGTTCTTTCATCTAGCACAAAGGGAACAGTTTGGAGTAGAAAATTTTTTTCTGGTTTTTCAGTCTGTTTCGTAGTGCCGGTTTAAAATTCCTGCAGTTTTTGGTGTAAAATTGATTTGGAGCTGGTACTTCCCCATATATAAAGATGGAGTGTATTTTGCATCTGAAATGAAACTATTTGTGCCCAACAAGCTAGGTGAAGTACGGCTTTCACACACACTTAACTCTCAGAACTGAGCTAGTGGAGACACTTTCGTTCATCTATCAGAAAAGAACGGGTTGCAGGAATACTATTATTCTGGATTCTCAGTCTGTTTCCTAGTGCTGGTTTGAAGTTCCTTCATTTTACCTTGTAAAACCTAGTTGGAGCTAGTACCTACTCATATATATGCATGGAATGTACTTTGAAACTGAATGAAACTTTGTGTTCATAACAAGATATATGAAGGACGGCATTCACACACACTTATCTCTCAGAAGGGAGCATATGGAGAGACGTTCGTTCATCTCGCACAACGGGAACGGATTGAAGGAGAAACTTTTAGCCTGGTTTCTCAGTCTGTTTCATAGTGCCGGTTTGAAGTTCCTGTAGTGTTCACTGTAAAACCGAGATGGAGCTAGTACCTCCCCATATATATGGATGGATTTTAGTTTGCAACTGAAAAGAAAATTTTTGTTCCAAACAATCTATGTGAAGAACGGCTTTCACAAGCACACTATGTCTCAGAAATGAGCATTTGGAGAGAAGTTCGTTCATCTAGCACGTAGTGATCTGGTTGCATGTGAATCTTTTACTATGGTTTCTCAGTCTGTTTCCTAGTGCCGGTTTCATGTTCCTGCAGTTTTCACTGTAAAACCGAGTTGGAGATAGTACCTTATATATACATGGAATTTAGTTGGCAACTAAAAATTAACTTTGTGTTCCCAAAAATCTAGGTGAGGGACAGCTTTATCTAACACATTATATCTCAGGACTGAGCATTTGGAGAGAAGTTCGTTCATCTAGAACATAGTGAACGGATGCAGGGGAAACTTTTATTCCGGTTACTCAGTCTGTTTCCTAGTGCCGGTTTGAATTTCCTGCAGTTTTCACTGTAAAACAGATTTGGAGCTAGTACCTCCCCATATATAGGGTTTGAGTTTAGTTTGCAACTGAAAAGATACATTGTGTTCCCAAAAAGATAGGTGAAGAACAGCTTACATATACACTTATATCTCTGAAATAAGCATGTAGAGAGACGTTCTTTCATCTAGCACAAAGGGAACAGTTTGGAGTAGAAAATTTTTTTCTGGTTTTTCAGTCTGTTTCGTAGTGCCGGTTTAAAATTCCTGCAGTTTTTGGTGTAAAATTGATTTGGAGCTGGTACTTCCCCATATATAAGGATGGAGTGTAGTTTGCATCTGAAATGAAACTATTTGTGCCCAACAAGCTAGGTGAAGTACGGCTTTCACACACACTTAACTCTCAGAACTGAGCTAGTGGAGACACTTTCGTTCATCTATCAGAAAAGAACAGGTTGCAGGGATACTATTATCCTGGATTCTCATTCTGTTTCCTAGTGCCGGTTTGAAGTTCCTTCATTTTACCTTGTAAAACCTAGTTGGAGCTAGTACCTACCCATATATATGCATGGAATGTACTTTGAAACTGAATGAAACTTTGTGTTCATAACTAGATATATGAAGGACGGCATTCACAAACACTTATCTCTCAGAAGGGAGCATGTGGAGAGACGTTCGTTCATCTAGCACAAACGGAACGGATTTCCGGGAAACTTTTAGTCTGGTTTCTCAGTCTGTTTCTTAGGTCCGGTTTGAAGTTCCTGCAGTTTACACTATAAAACCTAGTTGGAGCTAGTACCTACCCATATATATGCATGGAGTGTAGTTTGCAACTGAATCAAACTTTATTTTCATAACAAGATATATGAAGGACGGCATTCACACACACTTATCTCTCAGAACTGAGCATCTAGTGAGATGCTAGTTCATGTAGCACGTAGTGAACGGGTTGCAGGTGAATCTTTTACTATGGTTTCTCAGTCTGTTTCCTAGTGCCAGTTTCATGTTCCTGCAGTTTTCACTGTAAAACAGAGTTGGAGCTTTTACCTACCCATATATATATAGATGGAGTTTAGTTTGCAACTGAATAGAAACTTTCTTTTCCTACAAGCTTGGTGAAGTTAGGCTTTCGCACACACTTATCTCTCAGAACTGAGCATGTGGACAGACGTTCGTTCATCTAGCACAAAGGGAAAGGCTTGCAGGTGAAACTATTACTCTGGTTTCTCAGTCCGTTTCTTACTGCCGCTTTGAATTTCCTGCAGTTTCCACTGTAAAACCGAGTTGGATATTATAACTTATATGTAGATGGAGTTTAGTTGGCAACTAAAATTACCTATGTGTTCCCAACAATCTAGGTGAGGGACAGCTTATCTAACACATTATGTCTCAGAACTGAGCATTTGGAGAGAAGTTTGTTCATCTAGAACATAGTGAACGGATGCAGGAGAAACTTTTATTCAGTTTACTCAGTCTGTTTCCTAGTGCCGGTTTCAAGTTCCTGCAATTTTCACTGTAAAACCAAGTTGGAGCTAGTACCTCATAATATATATGAATTGAGTGTAGTTTGCAACTGAATAGAAGCTTTGTGTTACCTACAAGCTTGGTGAAGGAAGGCTTTCACACACAATTATCTCTCAGGCCTGAGCATTTGGGGAGACGTTCGTTCAACTAACAAAAAGGTAGCGGGATGCAGGAGCAAGTTTAAGTGTGTTTTCTCAGTCTGTTTCTTAGTGCCGGTTTGAATTTCCTGCAGTTTTCACTGTAAAACAGATTTGGAGCTAGTACCTCCCCATATATAGGGTTTGAGTTTAGTTTGCAACTGAAAAGATACATTGTGTTCCCAAAAAGATAGGTGAAGAACGGCTTACATACACACTTATATCTCTGAAATGAGCATGTAGAGAGACGTTCTTTCATCTAGCACAAAGGGAACAGTTTGGAGGAGAAAATTTTTGTCTTGTTTTTCAGTCTGTTTCGTAGTGACGGTTTGAAATTCCTGCATTTTTCGGTGTAAAATTGATTTGGAGCTAGTACCTCACCATATATATGGATGGAGTGTAGTTTGCATCTGAAAAGAAATTTTGTGTTCCCAACAATCTAGGTGAAGTTCGGCTTTCACAAGCACAGTGTCTCTCAGAACTGAGCATTTGGAGAGAAGTTCGTTCATCTAGCACGTAGTGAACGGGTTGCAGGTGAATCTTTTACTATGGTTTCTCAGTCTGTTTCCTAGTGCCAGTTTCATGTTCCTGCAGTTTTCACTGTAAAACAGAGTTGGAGCATGTACCTACACATATATATATAGATGGAGTTTAGTTTGCAACTGAATAGAAACTTTCTGTTCCCTACAAGCTTGGTGAAGTTAGGCTTTCGCACACACTTATCTCTCAGGACTGAGCATGTGGACAGACGTTCGTTCATCTAGCACAAAGGGAAAGGCTTGCAGGTGAAACTATTACTCTGGTTTCTCAGTCCGTTTCTTACTGCCGCTTTGAATTTCCTGCAGTTTTCACTGTAAAACCGAGTTGGACATAGTACCTTATATATAGATGGATTTTAGTTGGCAACTAAAAATTACCTTTGTGTTCCCAACAATCTAGGTGAGGGACAGCTTTAACTAACATATTATGTCTCAGAACTGAGCATTTGGAGAGAAGTTTGTTCATCTAGAACATAGTGAACGGATGCAGGAGAAACTTTTATTCTGGTTACTCAGTCTGTTTCCTAGTGCCGGTTTCAAGTTCCTGCAATTTTTACTGTAAAACCAAGTTGGAGCTAGTACCTCCCCATATATAGTGTTAGAGTTTAGTTTGCAACTGAAAAGATACAGTGTGTTCCCAAAAAGATAGGTGAAGTACGGCTTACATACACACTTATATCTCTGAAATGAGCATGTAGAGAGACGTTCGTTCATCTAGCACAAAGGGAACAGTTTGGAGGAGAAAATTTTTGTCTGGTTTTTCAGTCTGTTTCGTAGTGCCGGTTTGAAATTCCTGCAGTTTTCACTGTAAAACCGAGTTGGAGATAGTACCTTATTTATAGATGGGGTTTAGTTTGCAACTAAAAATTAACTTTGAGTTCCCAACAATCTAGGTGAGGGACAGCTTTAACTAACAAATTATCTCTGAGAACTGAGCATTTGGAGAGAAGTTCGTTCATCTAGAACATAGTGAACAGATGCAGAAGAAACTTTTACTCTGGTTACTAAGTATGTTTCCTAGTGCCGGTTTCTTGTTCCTGCAGTTTTCAGTGTAAAACCGAGTTGGAGTTAGTACCACACCATCTATAAAAATGGAGTGTATTTTGCAACTGAATAGAAACTTTGTGTTCCCTACAAACTTGGTTAAGTTAGGCTTTCACACACACTAATCTCTCAGAAATGAGCATGCGGAGAGACGTTCGTTATTCTAGCACAAATGGAAAGGGTTGCATGTGAAACTTTTACTCTGGTTTCTCAGTCCGTTTCCTAGTGCCGCTTTGAATTTCCTGCAGTTTTCACTGTAAAACTGAGTTGGAAATACTACCTTATATATAGATGGAGTTTAGGTGGCAACTAAAAATTAACTTTGTGTTCCCAAAAATCTAGGTGAGGGACAGCTTTATCTAACAAATTATGTCTCTGATTTGAGCATTTGGAGAGAAGTTCGTTCATCTAGAACATAGTGAACGGATGCAGGGGAAACTTTTATTCCGGTTACTCAGTCTGTTTCCTAGTGCCGGTTTGAATTTCCTGCAGGTTTCACTGTAAAACAGATTTGGAGCTAGTACCTCCCCATATATAGGGTTTGAGTTTAGTTTGCAACTGAAAAGATACATTGTGTTCCCAAAAAGATAGGTGAAGAACAGCTTACATATACACTTATATCTCTGAAATAAGCATGTAGAGAGACGTTCTTTCATCTAGCACAAAGGGAACAGTTTGGAGTAGAAAATTTTTTTCTGGTTTTTCAGTCTGTTTCGTAGTGCCGGTTAAAAATTCCTGCAGTTTTTGGTGTAAAATTGATTTGGAGCTGGTACTTCCCCATATATAAGGATGGAGTGTAGTTTGCATCTGAAATGAAACTATTTGTGCCCAACAAGCTAGGTGAAGTACGGCTTTCACACACACTTAACTCTCAGAACTGAGCTAGTGGAGACACTTTCGTTCATCTATCAGAAAAGAACGGGTTGCAGGAATACTATTATTCTGGATTCTCAGTCTGTTTCCTAGTGCTGGTTTGAAGTTCCTTCATTTTACCTTGTAAAACCTAGTTGGAGCTAGTACCTACTCATATATATGCATGGAATGTACTTTGAAACTGAATGAAACTTTGTGTTCATAACAAGATATATGAAGGACGGCATTCACACACACTTATCTCTCAGAAGGGAGCATATGGAGAGACGTTCGTTCATCTCGCACAACGGGAACGGATTGAAGGAGAAACTTTTAGCCTGGTTTCTCAGTCTGTTTCATAGTGCCGGTTTGAAGTTCCTGTAGTGTTCACTGTAAAACCGAGATGGAGCTAGTACCTCCCCATATATATGGATGGATTTTAGTTTGCAACTGAAAAGAAAATTTTTGTTCCAAACAATCTATGTGAAGAACGGCTTTCACAAGCACACTATGTCTCAGAAATGAGCATTTGGAGAGAAGTTCGTTCATCTAGCACGTAGTGATCTGGTTGCATGTGAATCTTTTACTATGGTTTCTCAGTCTGTTTCCTAGTGCCGGTTTCATGTTCCTGCAGTTTTCACTGTAAAACCGAGTTGGAGATAGTACCTTATATATACATGGAATTTAGTTGGCAACTAAAAATTAACTTTGTGTTCCCAAAAATCTAGGTGAGGGACAGCTTTATCTAACACATTATGTCTCAGGACTGAGCATTTGGAGAGAAGTTCGTTCATCTAGAACATAGTGAACGGATGCAGGGGAAACTTTTATTCCGGTTACTCAGTCTGTTTCCTAGTGCCGGTTTGAATTTCCTGCAGTTTTCACTGTAAAACAGATTTGGAGCTAGTACCTCCCCATATATAGGGTTTGAGTTTAGTTTGCAACTGAAAAGATACATTGTGTTCCCAAAAAGATAGGTGAAGAACAGCTTACATATACACTTATATCTCTGAAATAAGCATGTAGAGAGACGTTCTTTCATCTAGCACAAAGGGAACAGTTTGGAGTAGAAAATTTTTTTCTGGTTTTTCAGTCTGTTTCGTAGTGCCGGTTTAAAATTCCTGCAGTTTTTGGTGTAAAATTGATTTGGAGCTGGTACTTCCCCATATATAAGGATGGAGTGTAGTTTGCATCTGAAATGAAACTATTTGTGCCCAACAAGCTAGGTGAAGTACGGCTTTCACACACACTTAACTCTCAGAACTGAGCTAGTGGAGACACTTTCGTTCATCTATCAGAAAAGAACAGGTTGCAGGGATACTATTATCCTGGATTCTCATTCTGTTTCCTAGTGCCGGTTTGAAGTTCCTTCATTTTACCTTGTAAAACCTAGTTGGAGCTAGTACCTACCCATATATATGCATGGAATGTACTTTGAAACTGAATGAAACTTTGTGTTCATAACTAGATATATGAAGGACGGCATTCACAAACACTTATCTCTCAGAAGGGAGCATGTGGAGAGACGTTCGTTCATCTAGCACAAACGGAACGGATTTCCGGGAAACTTTTAGTCTGGTTTCTCAGTCTGTTTCTTAGGTCCGGTTTGAAGTTCCTGCAGTTTACACTATAAAACCTAGTTGGAGCTAGTACCTACCCATATATATGCATGGAGTGTAGTTTGCAACTGAATCAAACTTTATTTTCATAACAAGATATATGAAGGACGGCATTCACACACACTTATCTCTCAGAACTGAGCATCTAGTGAGATGCTAGTTCATGTAGCACGTAGTGAACGGGTTGCAGGTGAATCTTTTACTATGGTTTCTCAGTCTGTTTCCTAGTGCCAGTTTCATGTTCCTGCAGTTTTCACTGTAAAACAGAGTTGGAGCTTTTACCTACCCATATATATATAGATGGAGTTTAGTTTGCAACTGAATAGAAACTTTCTTTTCCTACAAGCTTGGTGAAGTTAGGCTTTCGCACACACTTATCTCTCAGAACTGAGCATGTGGACAGACGTTCGTTCATCTAGCACAAAGGGAAAGGCTTGCAGGTGAAACTATTACTCTGGTTTCTCAGTCCGTTTCTTACTGCCGCTTTGAATTTCCTGCAGTTTCCACTGTAAAACCGAGTTGGATATTATAACTTATATGTAGATGGAGTTTAGTTGGCAACTAAAATTACCTATGTGTTCCCAACAATCTAGGTGAGGGACAGCTTATCTAACACATTATGTCTCAGAACTGAGCATTTGGAGAGAAGTTTGTTCATCTAGAACATAGTGAACGGATGCAGGAGAAACTTTTATTCAGTTTACTCAGTCTGTTTCCTAGTGCCGGTTTCAAGTTCCTGCAATTTTCACTGTAAAACCAAGTTGGAGCTAGTACCTCATAATATATATGAATTGAGTGTAGTTTGCAACTGAATAGAAGCTTTGTGTTACCTACAAGCTTGGTGAAGGAAGGCTTTCACACACAATTATCTCTCAGGCCTGAGCATTTGGGGAGACGTTCGTTCAACTAACAAAAAGGTAGCGGGATGCAGGAGCAAGTTTAAGTGTGTTTTCTCAGTCTGTTTCTTAGTGCCGGTTTGAATTTCCTGCAGTTTTCACTGTAAAACAGATTTGGAGCTAGTACCTCCCCATATATAGGGTTTGAGTTTAGTTTGCAACTGAAAAGATACATTGTGTTCCCAAAAAGATAGGTGAAGAACGGCTTACATACACACTTATATCTCTGAAATGAGCATGTAGAGAGACGTTCTTTCATCTAGCACAAAGGGAACAGTTTGGAGGAGAAAATTTTTGTCTTGTTTTTCAGTCTGTTTCGTAGTGACGGTTTGAAATTCCTGCATTTTTCGGTGTAAAATTGATTTGGAGCTAGTACCTCACCATATATATGGATGGAGTGTAGTTTGCATCTGAAAAGAAATTTTGTGTTCCCAACAATCTAGGTGAAGTTCGGCTTTCACAAGCACAGTGTCTCTCAGAACTGAGCATTTGGAGAGAAGTTCGTTCATCTAGCACGTAGTGAACGGGTTGCAGGTGAATCTTTTACTATGGTTTCTCAGTCTGTTTCCTAGTGCCAGTTTCATGTTCCTGCAGTTTTCACTGTAAAACAGAGTTGGAGCATGTACCTACACATATATATATAGATGGAGTTTAGTTTGCAACTGAATAGAAACTTTCTGTTCCCTACAAGCTTGGTGAAGTTAGGCTTTCGCACACACTTATCTCTCAGGACTGAGCATGTGGACAGACGTTCGTTCATCTAGCACAAAGGGAAAGGCTTGCAGGTGAAACTATTACTCTGGTTTCTCAGTCCGTTTCTTACTGCCGCTTTGAATTTCCTGCAGTTTTCACTGTAAAACCGAGTTGGACATAGTACCTTATATATAGATGGATTTTAGTTGGCAACTAAAAATTACCTTTGTGTTCCCAACAATCTAGGTGAGGGACAGCTTTAACTAACATATTATGTCTCAGAACTGAGCATTTGGAGAGAAGTTTGTTCATCTAGAACATAGTGAACGGATGCAGGAGAAACTTTTATTCTGGTTACTCAGTCTGTTTCCTAGTGCCGGTTTCAAGTTCCTGCAATTTTTACTGTAAAACCAAGTTGGAGCTAGTACCTCCCCATATATAGTGTTAGAGTTTAGTTTGCAACTGAAAAGATACAGTGTGTTCCCAAAAAGATAGGTGAAGTACGGCTTACATACACACTTATATCTCTGAAATGAGCATGTAGAGAGACGTTCGTTCATCTAGCACAAAGGGAACAGTTTGGAGGAGAAAATTTTTGTCTGGTTTTTCAGTCTGTTTCGTAGTGCCGGTTTGAAATTCCTGCAGTTTTCACTGTAAAACCGAGTTGGAGATAGTACCTTATTTATAGATGGGGTTTAGTTTGCAACTAAAAATTAACTTTGAGTTCCCAACAATCTAGGTGAGGGACAGCTTTAACTAACAAATTATCTCTGAGAACTGAGCATTTGGAGAGAAGTTCGTTCATCTAGAACATAGTGAACAGATGCAGAAGAAACTTTTACTCTGGTTACTAAGTATGTTTCCTAGTGCCGGTTTCTTGTTCCTGCAGTTTTCAGTGTAAAACCGAGTTGGAGTTAGTACCACACCATCTATAAAAATGGAGTGTATTTTGCAACTGAATAGAAACTTTGTGTTCCCTACAAACTTGGTTAAGTTAGGCTTTCACACACACTAATCTCTCAGAAATGAGCATGCGGAGAGACGTTCGTTATTCTAGCACAAATGGAAAGGGTTGCATGTGAAACTTTTACTCTGGTTTCTCAGTCCGTTTCCTAGTGCCGCTTTGAATTTCCTGCAGTTTTCACTGTAAAACTGAGTTGGAAATACTACCTTATATATAGATGGAGTTTAGGTGGCAACTAAAAATTAACTTTGTGTTCCCAAAAATCTAGGTGAGGGACAGCTTTATCTAACAAATTATGTCTCTGATTTGAGCATTTGGAGAGAAGTTCGTTCATCTAGAACATAGTGAACGGATGCAGGGGAAACTTTTATTCCGGTTACTCAGTCTGTTTCCTAGTGCCGGTTTGAATTTCCTGCAGGTTTCACTGTAAAACAGATTTGGAGCTAGTACCTCCCCATATATAGGGTTTGAGTTTAGTTTGCAACTGAAAAGATACATTGTGTTCCCAAAAAGATAGGTGAAGAACAGCTTACATATACACTTATATCTCTGAAATAAGCATGTAGAGAGACGTTCTTTCATCTAGCACAAAGGGAACAGTTTGGAGTAGAAAATTTTTTTCTGGTTTTTCAGTCTGTTTCGTAGTGCCGGTTAAAAATTCCTGCAGTTTTTGGTGTAAAATTGATTTGGAGCTGGTACTTCCCCATATATAAGGATGGAGTGTAGTTTGCATCTGAAATGAAACTATTTGTGCCCAACAAGCTAGGTGAAGTACGGCTTTCACACACACTTAACTCTCAGAACTGAGCTAGTGGAGACACTTTCGTTCATCTATCAGAAAAGAACGGGTTGCAGGAATACTATTATTCTGGATTCTCAGTCTGTTTCCTAGTGCTGGTTTGAAGTTCCTTCATTTTACCTTGTAAAACCTAGTTGGAGCTAGTACCTACTCATATATATGCATGGAATGTACTTTGAAACTGAATGAAACTTTGTGTTCATAACAAGATATATGAAGGACGGCATTCACACACACTTATCTCTCAGAAGGGAGCATATGGAGAGACGTTCGTTCATCTCGCACAACGGGAACGGATTGAAGGAGAAACTTTTAGCCTGGTTTCTCAGTCTGTTTCATAGTGCCGGTTTGAAGTTCCTGTAGTGTTCACTGTAAAACCGAGATGGAGCTAGTACCTCCCCATATATATGGATGGATTTTAGTTTGCAACTGAAAAGAAAATTTTTGTTCCAAACAATCTATGTGAAGAACGGCTTTCACAAGCACACTATGTCTCAGAAATGAGCATTTGGAGAGAAGTTCGTTCATCTAGCACGTAGTGATCTGGTTGCATGTGAATCTTTTACTATGGTTTCTCAGTCTGTTTCCTAGTGCCGGTTTCATGTTCCTGCAGTTTTCACTGTAAAACCGAGTTGGAGATAGTACCTTATATATACATGGAATTTAGTTGGCAACTAAAAATTAACTTTGTGTTCCCAAAAATCTAGGTGAGGGACAGCTTTATCTAACACATTATGTCTCAGGACTGAGCATTTGGAGAGAAGTTCGTTCATCTAGAACATAGTGAACGGATGCAGGGGAAACTTTTATTCCGGTTACTCAGTCTGTTTCCTAGTGCCGGTTTGAATTTCCTGCAGTTTTCACTGTAAAACAGATTTGGAGCTAGTACCTCCCCATATATAGGGTTTGAGTTTAGTTTGCAACTGAAAAGATACATTGTGTTCCCAAAAAGATAGGTGAAGAACAGCTTACATATACACTTATATCTCTGAAATAAGCATGTAGAGAGACGTTCTTTCATCTAGCACAAAGGGAACAGTTTGGAGTAGAAAATTTTTTTCTGGTTTTTCAGTCTGTTTCGTAGTGCCGGTTTAAAATTCCTGCAGTTTTTGGTGTAAAATTGATTTGGAGCTGGTACTTCCCCATATATAAGGATGGAGTGTAGTTTGCATCTGAAATGAAACTATTTGTGCCCAACAAGCTAGGTGAAGTACGGCTTTCACACACACTTAACTCTCAGAACTGAGCTAGTGGAGACACTTTCGTTCATCTATCAGAAAAGAACAGGTTGCAGGGATACTATTATCCTGGATTCTCATTCTGTTTCCTAGTGCCGGTTTGAAGTTCCTTCATTTTACCTTGTAAAACCTAGTTGGAGCTAGTACCTACCCATATATATGCATGGAATGTACTTTGAAACTGAATGAAACTTTGTGTTCATAACTAGATATATGAAGGACGGCATTCACAAACACTTATCTCTCAGAAGGGAGCATGTGGAGAGACGTTCGTTCATCTAGCACAAACGGAACGGATTTCCGGGAAACTTTTAGTCTGGTTTCTCAGTCTGTTTCTTAGGTCCGGTTTGAAGTTCCTGCAGTTTACACTATAAAACCTAGTTGGAGCTAGTACCTACCCATATATATGCATGGAGTGTAGTTTGCAACTGAATCAAACTTTATTTTCATAACAAGATATATGAAGGACGGCATTCACACACACTTATCTCTCAGAACTGAGCATCTAGTGAGATGCTAGTTCATGTAGCACGTAGTGAACGGGTTGCAGGTGAATCTTTTACTATGGTTTCTCAGTCTGTTTCCTAGTGCCAGTTTCATGTTCCTGCAGTTTTCACTGTAAAACAGAGTTGGAGCTTTTACCTACCCATATATATATAGATGGAGTTTAGTTTGCAACTGAATAGAAACTTTCTTTTCCTACAAGCTTGGTGAAGTTAGGCTTTCGCACACACTTATCTCTCAGAACTGAGCATGTGGACAGACGTTCGTTCATCTAGCACAAAGGGAAAGGCTTGCAGGTGAAACTATTACTCTGGTTTCTCAGTCCGTTTCTTACTGCCGCTTTGAATTTCCTGCAGTTTCCACTGTAAAACCGAGTTGGATATTATAACTTATATGTAGATGGAGTTTAGTTGGCAACTAAAATTACCTATGTGTTCCCAACAATCTAGGTGAGGGACAGCTTATCTAACACATTATGTCTCAGAACTGAGCATTTGGAGAGAAGTTTGTTCATCTAGAACATAGTGAACGGATGCAGGAGAAACTTTTATTCAGTTTACTCAGTCTGTTTCCTAGTGCCGGTTTCAAGTTCCTGCAATTTTCACTGTAAAACCAAGTTGGAGCTAGTACCTCATAATATATATGAATTGAGTGTAGTTTGCAACTGAATAGAAGCTTTGTGTTACCTACAAGCTTGGTGAAGGAAGGCTTTCACACACAATTATCTCTCAGGCCTGAGCATTTGGGGAGACGTTCGTTCAACTAACAAAAAGGTAGCGGGATGCAGGAGCAAGTTTAAGTGTGTTTTCTCAGTCTGTTTCTTAGTGCCGGTTTGAATTTCCTGCAGTTTTCACTGTAAAACAGATTTGGAGCTAGTACCTCCCCATATATAGGGTTTGAGTTTAGTTTGCAACTGAAAAGATACATTGTGTTCCCAAAAAGATAGGTGAAGAACGGCTTACATACACACTTATATCTCTGAAATGAGCATGTAGAGAGACGTTCTTTCATCTAGCACAAAGGGAACAGTTTGGAGGAGAAAATTTTTGTCTTGTTTTTCAGTCTGTTTCGTAGTGACGGTTTGAAATTCCTGCATTTTTCGGTGTAAAATTGATTTGGAGCTAGTACCTCACCATATATATGGATGGAGTGTAGTTTGCATCTGAAAAGAAATTTTGTGTTCCCAACAATCTAGGTGAAGTTCGGCTTTCACAAGCACAGTGTCTCTCAGAACTGAGCATTTGGAGAGAAGTTCGTTCATCTAGCACGTAGTGAACGGGTTGCAGGTGAATCTTTTACTATGGTTTCTCAGTCTGTTTCCTAGTGCCAGTTTCATGTTCCTGCAGTTTTCACTGTAAAACAGAGTTGGAGCATGTACCTACACATATATATATAGATGGAGTTTAGTTTGCAACTGAATAGAAACTTTCTGTTCCCTACAAGCTTGGTGAAGTTAGGCTTTCGCACACACTTATCTCTCAGGACTGAGCATGTGGACAGACGTTCGTTCATCTAGCACAAAGGGAAAGGCTTGCAGGTGAAACTATTACTCTGGTTTCTCAGTCCGTTTCTTACTGCCGCTTTGAATTTCCTGCAGTTTTCACTGTAAAACCGAGTTGGACATAGTACCTTATATATAGATGGATTTTAGTTGGCAACTAAAAATTACCTTTGTGTTCCCAACAATCTAGGTGAGGGACAGCTTTAACTAACATATTATGTCTCAGAACTGAGCATTTGGAGAGAAGTTTGTTCATCTAGAACATAGTGAACGGATGCAGGAGAAACTTTTATTCTGGTTACTCAGTCTGTTTCCTAGTGCCGGTTTCAAGTTCCTGCAATTTTTACTGTAAAACCAAGTTGGAGCTAGTACCTCCCCATATATAGTGTTAGAGTTTAGTTTGCAACTGAAAAGATACAGTGTGTTCCCAAAAAGATAGGTGAAGTACGGCTTACATACACACTTATATCTCTGAAATGAGCATGTAGAGAGACGTTCGTTCATCTAGCACAAAGGGAACAGTTTGGAGGAGAAAATTTTTGTCTGGTTTTTCAGTCTGTTTCGTAGTGCCGGTTTGAAATTCCTGCAGTTTTCACTGTAAAACCGAGTTGGAGATAGTACCTTATTTATAGATGGGGTTTAGTTTGCAACTAAAAATTAACTTTGAGTTCCCAACAATCTAGGTGAGGGACAGCTTTAACTAACAAATTATCTCTGAGAACTGAGCATTTGGAGAGAAGTTCGTTCATCTAGAACATAGTGAACAGATGCAGAAGAAACTTTTACTCTGGTTACTAAGTATGTTTCCTAGTGCCGGTTTCTTGTTCCTGCAGTTTTCAGTGTAAAACCGAGTTGGAGTTAGTACCACACCATCTATAAAAATGGAGTGTATTTTGCAACTGAATAGAAACTTTGTGTTCCCTACAAACTTGGTTAAGTTAGGCTTTCACACACACTAATCTCTCAGAAATGAGCATGCGGAGAGACGTTCGTTATTCTAGCACAAATGGAAAGGGTTGCATGTGAAACTTTTACTCTGGTTTCTCAGTCCGTTTCCTAGTGCCGCTTTGAATTTCCTGCAGTTTTCACTGTAAAACTGAGTTGGAAATACTACCTTATATATAGATGGAGTTTAGGTGGCAACTAAAAATTAACTTTGTGTTCCCAAAAATCTAGGTGAGGGACAGCTTTATCTAACAAATTATGTCTCTGATTTGAGCATTTGGAGAGAAGTTCGTTCATCTAGAACATAGTGAACGGATGCAGGGGAAACTTTTATTCCGGTTACTCAGTCTGTTTCCTAGTGCCGGTTTGAATTTCCTGCAGGTTTCACTGTAAAACAGATTTGGAGCTAGTACCTCCCCATATATAGGGTTTGAGTTTAGTTTGCAACTGAAAAGATACATTGTGTTCCCAAAAAGATAGGTGAAGAACAGCTTACATATACACTTATATCTCTGAAATAAGCATGTAGAGAGACGTTCTTTCATCTAGCACAAAGGGAACAGTTTGGAGTAGAAAATTTTTTTCTGGTTTTTCAGTCTGTTTCGTAGTGCCGGTTAAAAATTCCTGCAGTTTTTGGTGTAAAATTGATTTGGAGCTGGTACTTCCCCATATATAAGGATGGAGTGTAGTTTGCATCTGAAATGAAACTATTTGTGCCCAACAAGCTAGGTGAAGTACGGCTTTCACACACACTTAACTCTCAGAACTGAGCTAGTGGAGACACTTTCGTTCATCTATCAGAAAAGAACAGGTTGCAGGGATACTATTATCCTGGATTCTCAGTCTGTTTCCTAGTGCCGGTTTGAAGTTCCTTCATTTTACCTTGTAAAACCTAGTTGGAGCTAGTACCTACCCATATATATGCATGGAATGTACTTTGAAACTGAATGAAACTTTGTGTTCATAACTAGATATATGAAGGACGGCATTCACAAACACTTATCTCTCAGAAGGGAGCATGTGGAGAGACGTTCGTTCATCTAGCACAAACGGAACGGATTTCGGGGAAACTTTTAGTCTGGTTTCTCAGTCTGTTTCTTAGGTCCGGTTTGAAGTTCCTGCAGTTTACACTATAAAACCTAGTTGGAGCTAGTACCTACCCATATATATGCATGGAATGTACTTTGAAACTGAATGAAACTTTGTGTTCATAACAAGATATATGAAGGACGGCATTCACACACACTTATCTCTCAGAACTGAGCATGTAGTGAGATGCTAGTTCATGTAGCACGTAGTGAACGGGTTGCAGGTGAATCTTTTACTATGGTTTCTCAGTCTGTTTCCTAGTGCCAGTTTCATGTTCCTGCAGTTTTCACTGTAAAACAGAGTTGGAGCTTTTACCTACCCATATATATATAGATGGAGTTTAGTTTGCAACTGAATAGAAACTTTCTTTTCCTACAAGCTTGGTGAAGTTAGGCTTTCGCACACACTTATCTCTCAGAACTGAGCATGTGGACAGACGTTCGTTCATCTAGCACAAAGGGAAAGGCTTGCAGGTGAAACTATTACTCTGGTTTCTCAGTCCGTTTCTTACTGCCGCTTTGAATTTCCTGCTGTTTTCACTGTAAAACCGAGTTGGATATTATAACTTATATGTAGATGGAGTTTAGTTGGCAACTAAAATTACCTATGTGTTCCCAACAATCTAGGTGAGGGACAGCTTATCTAACACATTATGTCTCAGAACTGAGCATTTGGAGAGAAGTTTGTTCATCTAGAACATAGTGAACGGATGCAGGAGAAACTTTTATTCAGTTTACTCAGTCTGTTTCCTAGTGCCGGTTTCAAGTTCCTGCAATTTTCACTGTAAAACCAAATTGGAGCTAGTACCTCATAATATATATGAATTGAGTGTAGTTTGCAACTGAATAGAAGCTTTGTGTTACCTACAAGCTTGGTGAAGGAAGGCTTTCACACACAATTATCTCTCAGGCCTGAGCATTTGGGGAGACGTTCGTTCAACTAACAAAAAGGTAGCGGGAAGCAGGAGCAAGTTTAAGTGTGTTTTCTCAGTCTGTTTCTTAGTGCCGGTTTGAATTTCCTGCAGTTTTCACTGTAAAACAGATTTGGAGCTAGTACCTCCCCATATATAGGGTTTGAGTTTAGTTTGCAACTGAAAAGATACATTGTGTTCCCAAAAAGATAGGTGAAGAACGGCTTACATACACACTTATATCTCTGAAATGAGCATGTAGAGAGACGTTCTTTCATCTAGCACAAAGGGAACAGTTTGGAGGAGAAAATTTTTGTCTTGTTTTTCAGTCTGTTTCGTAGTGACGGTTTGAAATTCCTGCATTTTTCGGTGTAAAATTGATTTGGAGCTAGTACCTCACCATATATATGGATGGAGTGTAGTTTGCATCTGAAAAGAAATTTTGTGTTCCCAACAATCTAGGTGAAGTACGGCTTTCACAAGCACACTATCTCTCAGAACTGAGCAATTGGAGAGAAGTTCGTTCATCTAGCACGTAGTGAACGGGTTGCAGGTGAATCTTTTACTATGGTTTCTCAGTCTGTTTCCTAGTGCCAGTTTCATGTTCCTGCAGTTTTCACTGTAAAACAGAGTTGGAGCATGTACCTACACATATATATATAGATGGAGTTTAGTTTGCAACTGAATAGAAACTTTCTGTTCCCTACAAGCTTGGTGAAGTTAGGCTTTCGCACACACTTATCTCTCAGGAATGAGCATGTGGACAGACGTTCGTTCATCTAGCACAAAGGGAAAGGCTTGCAGGTGAAACTATTACTCTGGTTTCTCAGTCCGTTTCTTACTGCCGCTTTGAATTTCCTGCAGTTTTCACTGTAAAACCGAGTTGGACATAGTACCTTATATATAGATGGAGTTTAGTTGGCAACTAAAAATTACCTTTGTGTTCCCAACAATCTAGGTGAGGGACAGCTTTAACTAACACATTATGTCTCAGAACTGAGCATTTGGAGAGAAGTTTGTTCATCTAGAACATAGTGAACGGATGCAGGAGAAACTTTTATTCTGGTTACTCAGTCTGTTTCCTAGTGCCGGTTTCAAGTTCCTGCAATTTTTACTGTAAAACCAAGTTGGAGCTAGTACCTCCCCATATATAGTGTTAGAGTTTAGTTTGCAACTGAAAAGATACAGTGTGTTCCCAAAAAGATAGGTGAAGTACGGCTTACATACACACTTATATCTCTGAAATGAGCATGTAGAGAGACGTTCGTTCATCTAGCACAAAGGGAACAGTTTGGAGGAGAAAATTTTTGTCTGGTTTTTCAGTCTGTTTCGTAGTGCCGGTTTGAAATTCCTGCAGTTTTCACTGTAAAACCGAGTTGGAGATAGTACCTTATTTATAGATGGGGTTTAGTTTGCAACTAAAAATTAACTTTGAGTTCCCAACAATCTAGGTGAGGGACAGCTTTAACTAACAAATTATCTCTGAGAACTGAGCATTTGGAGAGAAGTTCGTTCATCTAGAACATAGTGAACAGATGCAGAAGAAACTTTTACTCTGGTTACTAAGTATGTTTCCTAGTGCCGGTTTCTTGTTCCTGCAGTTTTCAGTGTAAAACCGAGTTGGAGTTAGTACCACACCATCTATAAAAATGGAGTGTATTTTGCAACTGAATAGAAACTTTGTGTTCCCTACAAACTTGGTTAAGTTAGGCTTTCACACACACTAATCTCTCAGAAATGAGCATGCGGAGAGACGTTCGTTATTCTAGCACAAATGGAAAGGGTTGCATGTGAAACTTTTACTCTGGTTTCTCAGTCCGTTTCCTAGTGCCGCTTTGAATTTCCTGCAGTTTTCACTGTAAAACTGAGTTGGAAATACTACCTTATATATAGATGGAGTTTAGGTGGCAACTAAAAATTAACTTTGTGTTCCCAAAAATCTAGGTGAGGGACAGCTTTAACTAACAAAATATGTCTCTGATTTGAGCATTTGGAGAGAAGTTTGTTCATCTAGAACATAGTGAACGGATGCAGGGGAAACTTTTATTCCGGTTACTCAGTCTGTTTCCTAGTGCCGGTTTGAATTTCCTGCAGTTTTCACTGTAAAACAGATTTGGAGCTAGTACCTCCCCATATATAGGGTTTGAGTTTAGTTTGCAACTGAAAAGATACATTGTGTTCCCAAAAAGATAGGTGAAGAACAGCTTACATATACACTTATATCTCTGAAATAAGCATGTAGAGAGACGTTCTTTCATCTAGCACAAAGGGAACAGTTTGGAGTAGAAAATTTTTTTCTGGTTTTTCAGTCTGTTTCGTAGTGCCGGTTTGAAATTCCTGCAGTTTTTTTTGTAAAATTGATTTGGAGCTGGTACCTCCCCATATATATGGATGGAGTGCAGTTTTCATCTGAAAAGAAACTATTTGTGCCCAACAAGCTAGGTGAAGTACGGCTTTCACACACACTTAACTCTCAGAAATGAGCTAGTGGAGACACTTTCGTTCATCTATCAGAAAAGAACGGGTTGCTGGGATACTATTATTCTGGATTCTCAGTCTGTTTCCTAGTGCTGGTTTGAAGTTCCTTCATTTTACATTGTAATACCAAGTTGGAGCTAGTACCTACTCATATATATGCATGGAATGTACTTTGAAACTGAATGAAACTTTGTGTTCATAACAAGATATATGAAGGACGGCATTCACACACACTTATCTCTCAGAACTGAGCATGTAGTGAGATGCTAGTTCATGTAGCACGTAGTGAACGGGTTGCAGGTGAATCTTTTACTATGGTTTCTCAGTCTGTTTCCTAGTGCCAGTTTCATGTTCCTGCACTTTTCACTGTAAAACAGAGTTGGAGCTTTTACCTACCCATATATATATAGATGGAGTTTAGTTTGCAACTGAATAGAAACTTTCTTTTCCTACAAGCTTGGTGAAGTTAGGCTTTCGCACACACTTATCTCTCAGAACTGAGCATGTGGACAGACGTTCGTTCATCTAGCACAAAGGGAAAGGCTTGCAGGTGAAACTATTACTCTGGTTTCTCAGTCCGTTTCTTACTGCCGCTTTGAATTTCCTGCAGTTTTCACTGTAAAACCGAGTTGGATATTATAACTTATATGTAGATGGAGTTTAGTTGGCAACTAAAATTACCTATGTGTTCCCAACAATCTAGGTGAGGGACAGCTTATCTAACACATTATGTCTCAGAACTGAGCATTTGGAGAGAAGTTTGTTCATCTAGAACATAGTGAACGGATGCAGGAGAAACTTTTATTCAGTTTACTCAGTCTGTTTCCTAGTGCCGGTTTCAAGTTCCTGCAATTTTCACTGTAAAACCAAATTGGAGCTAGTACCTCATAATATATATGAATTGAGTGTAGTTTGCAACTGAATAGAAGCTTTGTGTTACCTACAAGCTTGGTGAAGGAAGGCTTTCACACACAATTATCTCTCAGGCCTGAGCATTTGGGGAGACGTTCGTTCAACTAACAAAAAGGTAGCGGGAAGCAGGAGCAAGTTTAAGTGTGTTTTCTCAGTCTGTTTCTTAGTGCCGGTTTGAATTTCCTGCAGTTTTCACTGTAAAACAGATTTGGAGCTAGTACCTCCCCATATATAGGGTTTGAGTTTAGTTTGCAACTGAAAAGATACATTGTGTTCCCAAAAAGATAGGTGAAGAACGGCTTACATACACACTTATATCTCTGAAATGAGCATGTAGAGAGACGTTCTTTCATCTAGCACAAAGGGAACAGTTTGGAGGAGAAAATTTTTGTCTTGTTTTTCAGTCTGTTTCGTAGTGACGGTTTGAAATTCCTGCATGTTTCGGTGTAAAATTGATTTGGAGCTAGTACCTCACCATATATATGGATGGAGTGTAGTTTGCATCTGAAAAGAAATTTTGTGTTCCCAATAATCTAGGTGAAGTACGGCTTTCACAAGCACACTATCTCTCAGAACTGAGCAATTGGAGAGAAGTTCGTTCATCTAGCACGTAGTGAACGGGTTGCAGGTGAATCTTTTACTATGGTTTCTCAGTCTGTTTCCTAGTGCCAGTTTCATGTTCCTGCAGTTTTCACTGTAAAACAGAGTTGGAGCATGTACCTACACATATATATATAGATGGAGTTTAGTTTGCAACTGAATAGAAACTTTCTGTTCCCTACAAGCTTGGTGAAGTTAGGCTTTCGCACACACTTATCTCTCAGGACTGAGCATGTGGACAGACGTTCGTTCATCTAGCACAAAGGGAAAGGCTTGCAGGTGAAACTATTACTCTGGTTTCTCAGTCCGTTTCTTACTGCCGCTTTGAATTTCCTGCAGTTTTCACTGTAAAACCGAGTTGGACATAGTACCTTATATATAGATGGAGTTTAGTTGGCAACTAAAAATTACCTTTGTGTTCCCAACAATCTAGGTGAGGGACAGCTTTAACTAACACATTATGTCTCAGAACTGAGCATTTGGAGAGAAGTTTGTTCATCTAGAACATAGTGAACGGATGCAGGAGAAACTTTTATTCTGGTTACTCAGTCTGTTTCCTAGTGCCGGTTTCAAGTTCCTGCAATTTTTACTGTAAAACCAAGTTGGAGCTAGTACCTCCCCATATATAGTGTTAGAGTTTAGTTTGCAACTGAAAAGATACAGTGTGTTCCCAAAAAGATAGGTGAAGTACGGCTTACATACACACTTATATCTCTGAAATGAGCATGTAGAGAGACGTTCGTTCATCTAGCACAAAGGGAACAGTTTGGAGGAGAAAATTTTTGTCTGGTTTTTCAGTCTGTTTCGTAGTGCCGGTTTGAAATTCCTGCAGTTTTCACTGTAAAACCGAGTTGGAGATAGTACCTTATTTATAGATGGGGTTTAGTTTGCAACTAAAAATTAACTTTGAGTTCCCAACAATCTAGGTGAGGGACAGCTTTAACTAACAAATTATCTCTGAGAACTGAGCATTTGGAGAGAAGTTCGTTCATCTAGAACATAGTGAACAGATGCAGAAGAAACTTTTACTCTGGTTACTAAGTATGTTTCCTAGTGCTGGTTTCTTGTTCCTGCAGTTTTCAGTGTAAAACCGAGTTGGAGTTAGTACCACACCATCTATAAAAATGGAGTGTATTTTGCAACTGAATAGAAACTTTGTGTTCCCTACAAACTTGGTTAAGTTAGGCTTTCACACACACTAATCTCTCAGAAATGAGCATGCGGAGAGACGTTCGTTATTCTAGCACAAATGGAAAGGGTTGCATGTGAAACTTTTACTCTGGTTTCTCAGTCCGTTTCCTAGTGCCGCTTTGAATTTCCTGCAGTTTTCACTGTAAAACTGAGTTGGAAATACTACCTTATATATAGATGGAGTTTAGGTGGCAACTAAAAATTAACTTTGTGTTCCCAAAAATCTAGTTGAGGGACAGCTTTAACTAACAAATTATGTCTCTGATTTGAGCATTTGGAGAGAAGTTTGTTCATCTAGAACATAGTGAACGGATGCAGGGGAAACTTTTATTCCGGTTACTCAGTCTGTTTCCTAGTGCCGGTTTGAATTTCCTGCAGTTTTCACTGTAAAACAGATTTGGAGCTAGTACCTCCCCATATATAGGGTTTGAGTTTAGTTTGCAACTGAAAAGATACATTGTGTTCCCAAAAAGATAGGTGAAGAACAGCTTACATATACACTTATATCTCTGAAATAAGCATGTAGAGAGACGTTCTTTCATCTAGCACAAAGGGAACAGTTTGGAGTAGAAAATTTTTTTCTGGTTTTTCAGTCTGTTTCGTAGTGCCGGTTTAAAATTCCTGCAGTTTTTGGTGTAAAATTGATTTGGAGCTGGTACTTCCCCATATATAAAGATGGAGTGTATTTTGCATCTGAAATGAAACTATTTGTGCCCAACAAGCTAGGTGAAGTACGGCTTTCACACACACTTAACTCTCAGAACTGAGCTAGTGGAGACACTTTCGTTCATCTATCAGAAAAGAACGGGTTGCAGGGATACTATTATTCTGGATTCTCAGTCTGTTTCCTAGTGCTGGTTTGAAGTTCCTTCATTTTACCTTGTAAAACCTAGTTGGAGCTAGTACCTACTCATATATATGCATGGAATGTACTTTGAAACTGAATGAAACTTTGTGTTCATAACAAGATATATGAAGGACGGCATTCACACACACTTATCTCTCAGAAGGGAGCATATGGAGAGACGTTCGTTCATCTCGCACAACGGGAACGGATTGAAGGGGAAACTTTTAGCCTGGTTTCTCAGTCTGTTTCATAGTGCCGGTTTGAAGTTCCTGTAGTGTTCACTGTAAAACCGAGATGGAGCTAGTACCTCCCCATATATATGGATGGATTTTAGTTTGCAACTTAAAAGAAAATTTTTGTTCCAAACAATCTATGTGAAGAACGGCTTTCACAAGCACACTATGTCTCAGAAATGAAAATTTGGAGAGAAGTTCGTTCATCTAGCACGTAGTGATCTGGTTGCATGTGAATCTTTTACTATGGTTTCTCAGTCTGTTTCCTAGTGCCGGTTTCATGTTCCTGCAGTTTTCACTGTAAAACCGAGTTGGAGATAGTACCTTATATATACATGGAATTTAGTTGGCAACTAAAAATTAACTTTGTGTTCCCAAAAATCTAGGTGAGGGACAGCTTTATCTAACACATTATGTCTCAGGACTGAGCATTTGGAGAGAAGTTCGTTCATCTAGAACATAGTGAACGGATGCAGGGGAAACTTTTATTCCGGTTACTCAGTCTGTTTCCTAGTGCCGGTTTGAATTTCCTGCAGTTTTCACTGTAAAACAGATTTGGAGCTAGTACCTCCCCATATATAGGGTTTGAGTTTAGTTTGCAACTGAAAAGATACATTGTGTTCCCAAAAAGATAGGTGAAGAACAGCTTACATATACACTTATATCTCTGAAATAAGCATGTAGAGAGACGTTCTTTCATCTAGCACAAAGGGAACAGTTTGGAGTAGAAAATTTTTTTCTGGTTTTTCAGTCTGTTTCGTAGTGCCGGTTTAAAATTCCTGCAGTTTTTGGTGTAAAATTGATTTGGAGCTGGTACTTCCCCATATATAAGGATGGAGTGTAGTTTGCATCTGAAATGAAACTATTTGTGCCCAACAAGCTAGGTGAAGTACGGCTTTCACACACACTTAACTCTCAGAACTGAGCTAGTGGAGACACTTTCGTTCATCTATCAGAAAAGAACAGGTTGCAGGGATACTATTATCCTGGATTCTCAGTCTGTTTCCTAGTGCCGGTTTGAAGTTCCTTCATTTTACCTTGTAAAACCTAGTTGGAGCTAGTACCTACCCATATATATGCATGGAATGTACTTTGAAACTGAATGAAACTTTGTGTTCATAACTAGATATATGAAGGACGGCATTCACAAACACTTATCTCTCAGAAGGGAGCATGTGGAGAGACGTTCGTTCATCTAGCACAAACGGAACGGATTTCCGGGAAACTTTTAGTCTGGTTTCTCAGTCTGTTTCTTAGGTCCGGTTTGAAGTTCCTGCAGTTTACACTATAAAACCTAGTTGGAGCTAGTACCTACCCATATATATGCATGGAGTGTAGTTTGCAACTGAATCAAACTTTATTTTCATAACAAGATATATGAAGGACGGCATTCACACACACTTATCTCTCAGAACTGAGCATGTAGTGAGATGCTAGTTCATGTAGCACGTAGTGAACGGGTTGCAGGTGAATCTTTTACTATGGTTTCTCAGTCTGTTTCCTAGTGCCAGTTTCATGTTCCTGCAGTTTTCACTGTAAAACAGAGTTGGAGCTTTTACCTACCCATATATATATAGATGGAGTTTAGTTTGCAACTGAATAGAAACTTTCTTTTCCTACAAGCTTGGTGAAGTTAGGCTTTCGCACACACTTATCTCTCAGAACTGAGCATGTGGACAGACGTTCGTTCATCTAGCACAAAGGGAAAGGCTTGCAGGTGAAACTATTACTCTGGTTTCTCAGTCCGTTTCTTACTGCCGCTTTGAATTTCCTGCAGTTTTCACTGTAAAACCGAGTTGGATATTATAACTTATATGTAGATGGAGTTTAGTTGGCAACTAAAATTACCTATGTGTTCCCAACAATCTAGGTGAGGGACAGCTTATCTAACACATTATGTCTCAGAACTGAGCATTTGGAGAGAAGTTTGTTCATCTAGAACATAGTGAACGGATGCAGGAGAAACTTTTATTCAGTTTACTCAGTCTGTTTCCTAGTGCCGGTTTCAAGTTCCTGCAATTTTCACTGTAAAACCAAGTTGGAGCTAGTACCTCATAATATATATGAATTGAGTGTAGTTTGCAACTGAATAGAAGCTTTGTGTTACCTACAAGCTTGGTGAAGGAAGGCTTTCACACACAATTATCTCTCAGGCCTGAGCATTTGGGGAGACGTTCGTTCAACTAACAAAAAGGTAGCGGGATGCAGGAGCAAGTTTAAGTGTGTTTTCTCAGTCTGTTTCTTAGTGCCGGTTTGAATTTCCTGCAGTTTTCACTGTAAAACAGATTTGGAGCTAGTACCTCCCCATATATAGGGTTTGAGTTTAGTTTGCAACTGAAAAGATACATTGTGTTCCCAAAAAGATAGGTGAAGAACGGCTTACATACACACTTATATCTCTGAAATGAGCATGTAGAGAGACGTTCTTTCATCTAGCACAAAGGGAACAGTTTGGAGGAGAAAATTTTTGTCTTGTTTTTGAGTCTGTTTCGTAGTGACGGTTTGAAATTCCTGCATTTTTCGGTGTAAAATTGATTTGGAGCTAGTACCTCACCATATATATGGATGGAGTGTAGTTTGCATCTGAAAAGAAATTTTGTGTTCCCAACAATCTAGGTGAAGTACGGCTTTCACAAGCACACTATCTCTCAGAACTGAGCATTTGGAGAGAAGTTCGTTCATCTAGCACGTAGTGAACGGGTTGCAGGTGAATCTTTTACTATGGTTTCTCAGTCTGTTTCCTAGTGCCAGTTTCATGTTCCTGCAGTTTTCACTGTAAAACAGAGTTGGAGCATGTACCTACACATATATTTATAGATGGAGTTTAGTTTGCAACTGAATAGAAACTTTCTGTTCCCTACAAGCTTGGTGAAGTTAGGCTTTCACACACACTTATCTCTCAGGACTGAGCATGTGGACAGACGTTCGTTCATCTAGCACAAAGGGAAAGGCTTGCAGGTGAAACTATTACTCTGGTTTCTCAGTCCGTTTCTTACTGCCGCTTTGAATTTCCTGCAGTTTTCACTGTAAAACCGAGTTGGACATATTACCTTATATATAGATGGAGTTTAGTTGGCAACTAAAAATTACCTTTGTGTTCCCAACAATCTAGGTGAGGGACAGCTTTAACTAACACATTATGTCTCAGAACTGAGCATTTGGAGAGAAGTTTGTTCATCTAGAACATAGTGAACGGATGCAGGAGAAACTTTTATTCTGGTTACTCAGTCTGTTTCCTAGTGCCGGTTTCAAGTTCCTGCAATTTTTACTGTAAAACCAAGTTGGAGCTAGTACCTCCCCATATATAGTGTTAGAGTTTAGTTTGCAACTGAAAAGATACAGTGTGTTCCCAAAAAGATAGGTGAAGTACGGCTTACATACACACTTATATCTCTGAAATGAGCATGTAGAGAGACGTTCGTTCATCTAGCACAAAGGGAACAGTTTGGAGGAGAAAATTTTTGTCTGGTTTTTCAGTCTGTTTCGTAGTGCCGGTTTGAAATTCCTGCAGTTTTCACTGTAAAACCGAGTTGGAGATAGTACCTTATTTATAGATGGGGTTTAGTTTGCAACTAAAAATTAACTTTGAGTTCCCAACAATCTAGGTGAGGGACAGCTTTAACTAACAAATTATCTCTGAGAACTGAGCATTTGGAGAGAAGTTCGTTCATCTAGAACATAGTGAACAGATGCAGAAGAAACTTTTACTCTGGTTACTAAGTATGTTTCCTAGTGCTGGTTTCTTGTTCCTGCAGTTTTCAGTGTAAAACCGAGTTGGAGTTAGTACCACACCATCTATAAAAATGGAGTGTATTTTGCAACTGAATAGAAACTTTGTGTTCCCTACAAACTTGGTTAAGTTAGGCTTTCACACACACTAATCTCTCAGAAATGAGCATGCGGAGAGACGTTCGTTATTCTAGCACAAATGGAAAGGGTTGCATGTGAAACTTTTACTCTGGTTTCTCAGTCCGTTTCCTAGTGCCGCTTTGAATTTCCTGCAGTTTTCACTGTAAAACTGAGTTGGAAATACTACCTTATATATAGATGGAGTTTAGGTGGCAACTAAAAATTAACTTTGTGTTCCCAAAAATCTAGGTGAGGGACAGCTTTAACTAACAAATTATGTCTCTGATTTGAGCATTTGGAGAGAAGTTTGTTCATCTAGAACATAGTGAACGGATGCAGGGGAAACTTTTATTCCGGTTACTCAGTCTGTTTCCTAGTGCCGGTTTGAATTTCCTGCAGTTTTCACTGTAAAACAGATTTGGAGCTAGTACCTCCCCATATATAGGGTTTGAGTTTAGTTTGCAACTGAAAAGATACATTGTGTTCCCAAAAAGATAGGTGAAGAACAGCTTACATATACACTTATATCTCTGAAATAAGCATGTAGAGAGACGTTCTTTCACCTAGCACAAAGGGAACAGTTTGGAGTAGAAAATTTTTTTCTGGTTTTTCAGTCTGTTTCGTAGTGCCGGTTTAAAATTCCTGCAGTTTTTGGTGTAAAATTGATTTGGAGCTGGTACTTCCCCATATATAAAGATGGAGTGTATTTTGCATCTGAAATGAAACTATTTGTGCCCAACAAGCTAGGTGAAGTACGGCTTTCACACACACTTAACTCTCAGAACTGAGCTAGTGGAGACACTTTCGTTCATCTATCAGAAAAGAACGGGTTGCAGGAATACTATTATTCTGGATTCTCAGTCTGTTTCCTAGTGCTGGTTTGAAGTTCCTTCATTTTACCTTGTAAAACCTAGTTGGAGCTAGTACCTACTCATATATATGCATGGAATGTACTTTGAAACTGAATGAAACTTTGTGTTCATAACAAGATATATGAAGGACGGCATTCACACACACTTATCTCTCAGAAGGGAGCATATGGAGAGACGTTCGTTCATCTCGCACAACGGGAACGGATTGAAGGAGAAACTTTTAGCCTGGTTTCTCAGTCTGTTTCATAGTGCCGGTTTGAAGTTCCTGTAGTGTTCACTGTAAAACCGAGATGGAGCTAGTACCTCCCCATATATATGGATGGATTTTAGTTTGCAACTGAAAAGAAAATTTTTGTTCCAAACAATCTATGTGAAGAACGGCTTTCACAAGCACACTATGTCTCAGAAATGAGCATTTGGAGAGAAGTTCGTTCATCTAGCACGTAGTGATCTGGTTGCATGTGAATCTTTTACTATGGTTTCTCAGTCTGTTTCCTAGTGCCGGTTTCATGTTCCTGCAGTTTTCACTGTAAAACCGAGTTGGAGATAGTACCTTATATATACATGGAATTTAGTTGGCAACTAAAAATTAACTTTGTGTTCCCAAAAATCTAGGTGAGGGACAGCTTTATCTAACATATTATGTCTCAGGACTGAGCATTTGGAGAGAAGTTCGTTCATCTAGAACATAGTGAACGGATGCAGGGGAAACTTTTATTCCGGTTACTCAGTCTGTTTCCTAGTGCCGGTTTGAATTTCCTGCAGTTTTCACTGTAAAACAGATTTGGAGCTAGTACCTCCCCATATATAGGGTTTGAGTTTAGTTTGCAACTGAAAAGATACATTGTGTTCCCAAAAAGATAGGTGAAGAACAGCTTACATATACACTTATATCTCTGAAATAAGCATGTAGAGAGACGTTCTTTCATCTAGCACAAAGGGAACAGTTTGGAGTAGAAAATTTTTTTCTGGTTTTTCAGTCTGTTTCGTAGTGCCGGTTTAAAATTCCTGCAGTTTTTGTTGTAAAATTGATTTGGAGCTGGTACTTCCCCATATATAAGGATGGAGTGTAGTTTGCATCTGAAATGAAACTATTTGTGCCCAACAAGCTAGGTGAAGTACGGCTTTCACACACACTTAACTCTCAGAACTGAGCTAGTGGAGACACTTTCGTTCATCTATCAGAAAAGAACAGGTTGCAGGGATACTATTATCCTGGATTCTCAGTCTGTTTCCTAGTGCCGGTTTGAAGTTCCTTCATTTTACCTTGTAAAACCTAGTTGGAGCTAGTACCTACCCATATATATGCATGGAATGTACTTTGAAACTGAATGAAACTTTGTGTTCATAACTAGATATATGAAGGACGGCATTCACAAACACTTATCTCTCAGAAGGGAGCATATGGAGAGAAGTTCGTTCATCTAGCACAAACGGAACGGATTTCGGGGAAACTTTTAGTCTGGTTTCTCAGTCTGTTTCTTAGGTCCGTTTTGAAGTTCCTGCAGTTTACACTATAAAACCTAGTTGGAGCTAGTACCTACCCATATATATGCATGGAGTGTAGTTTACAACTGAATCAAACTTTGTGTTCATAACAAGATATATGAAGGACGGCATTCACACACACTTATCTCTCAGAACTGAGCATGTAGTGAGATGCTAGTTCATGTAGCACGTAGTGAACGGGTTGCAGGTGAATCTTTTACTATGGTTTCTCAGTCTGTTTCCTAGTGCCAGTTTCATGTTCCTGCAGTTTTCACAGTAAAACAGAGTTGGAGCTTTTACCTACACATATATATATAGATGGAGTTTAGTTTGCAACTGAATAGAAACTTTCTTTTCCTACAAGCTTGGTGAAGTTAGGCTTTCGCACACACTTATCTCTCAGAACTGAGCATGTGGACAGACGTTCGTTCATCTAGCACAAAGGGAAAGGCTTGCAGGTGAAACTATTACTCTGGTTTCTCAGTCCGTTTCTTACTGCCGCTTTGAATTTCCTGCAGTTTTCACTGTAAAACCGAGTTGGATATTATAACTTATATGTAGATGGAGTTTAGTTGGCAACTAAAATTACCTATGTGTTCCCAACAATCTAGGTGAGGGACAGCTTATCTAACACATTATGTCTCAGAACTGAGCATTTGGAGAGAAGTTTGTTCATCTAGAACATAGTGAACGGATGCAGGAGAAACTTTTATTCAGTTTACTCAGTCTGTTTCCTAGTGCCGGTTTCAAGTTCCTGCAATTTTCACTGTAAAACCAAGTTGGAGCTAGTACCTCATAATATATATGAATTGAGTGTAGTTTGCAAGTGAATAGAAGCTTTGTGTTACCTACAAGCTTGGTGAAGGAAGGCTTTCACACACAATTATCTCTCAGGCCTGAGCATTTGGGGAGACGTTCGTTCAACTAACAAAAAGGTAGCGGGATGCAGGAGCAAGTTTAAGTGTGTTTTCTCAGTCTGTTTCTTAGTGCCGGTTTGAATTTCCTGCAGTTTTCACTGTAAAACAGATTTGGAGCTAGTACCTCCCCATATATAGGGTTTGAGTTTAGTTTGCAACTGAAAAGATACATTGTGTTCCCAAAAAGATAGGTGAAGAACGGCTTACATACACACTTATATCTCTGAAATGAGCATGTAGAGAGACGTTCTTTCATCTAGCACAAAGGGAACAGTTTGGAGGAGAAAATTTTTGTCTTGTTTTTCAGTCTGTTTCGTAGTGACGGTTTGAAATTCCTGCATTTTTCGGTGTAAAATTGATTTGGAGCTAGTACCTCACCATATATATGGATGGAGTGTAGTTTGCATCTGAAAAGAAATTTTGTGTTCCCAACAATCTAGGTGAAGTACGGCTTTCACAAGCACACTATCTCTCAGAACTGAGCATTTGGAGAGAAGTTCGTTCATCTAGCACGTAGTGAACGGGTTGCAGGTGAATCTTTTACTATGGTTTCTCAGTCTGTTTCCTAGTGCCAGTTTCATGTTCCTGCAGTGTTCACTGTAAAACAGAGTTGGAGCGTTTACCTACCCATATATATATAGATGGAGTTTAGTTTGCAACTGAATAGAAACTATCTGTTCCCTACAAGCTTGGTGAAGTTAGGCTTTCGCACACAATTATCTCTCAGAACTGAGCATGTGGACAGACGTTCGTTCATCTAGCACAAAGGGAAAAGGTTGCAGGTGAAATTATTACTCTGGTTTCTCAGTCCATTTCTTACTGCCGCTTTGAATTTCCTGAAGTTTTCACTGTAAAACCGAGTTGGACATAGTACCTTATATATAGATGGAGTTTAGTTGGCATCTAAAAATTACCTTTGTGTTCCCAACAATCTAGGTGAGGGACAGCTTTAACTAACACATTATGTCTCAGAACTGAGCATTTGGAGAGAAGTTTGTTCATCTAGAACATAGTGAACGGATGCAGGAGAAACTTTTATTCTGGTTACTCAGTCTGTTTCCTAGTGCCGGTTTCAAGTTCCTGCAATTTTCACTGTAAAACCAAGTTGGAGCTAGTACCTCCCCATATATATGAATTGAGTTTAGTTTGCAACTGAATAGAAGCTTTGTGTTACCTTAAAGCTTGGTGAAGTAAGGCTTTCACACACACTTATCTCTCAGGCCTGAGCATTTGGGGAGACGTTCGTTCAACTAACAAAAAGGAGCGGGATGCAGGAGCAAGTTTAAGTGTGTTTTCTCAGTCTGTTTCTTAGTGCCGGTTTGAATTTCCTGCAGTTTTCACTGTAAAACAGATTTGGAGCTATTACCTCCCCATATATAGGGTTTGAGTTTAGTTTGCAACTGAAAAGATACATTGTGTTCCCAAAAAGATAGGTGAAGAACGGCTTACATACACACTTATATCTCTGAAATGAGCATGTAGAGAGACGTTGTTTCATCTAGCAGAAAGGGAACAGTTTGTAGGGGAAAATTTTTGTCTGGTTTTTCAGTCTGTTTCGTAGTGCCGGTTTGATATTTCTGCATTTTTCGGTGTAAAATTGATTTGAAGCTGGTACCTCACCATATATATGGATGGAGTGTAGTTTGCATCTGAAAATAAACTATTTGTGCCCAACAAGCTAGGTGAAGTACGGCTTTCACACACACTTACCCCTCAGAACTGAGCTATTGGAGAGACTTTCGTTCATCTTGCTCAAAAGGAAAGGGATACAGGTGAAACTTTTTGTCTGGATTCTCAGTCTGTTTCCTAGTGCCGTTTTCTAGTTCCTGCAATTTTCACTGTAAAACCGAGTTGGAGCTTGTACTAACCGTATATATATGGATGGATTGTAGTTTGCAACAGAAAAGAAACTTTGTGTTCCCAAGAAGCTAGGTGAAGGACAGCTTTCATACACACTTATCTCTCAGAAAAGAGCATGTGGAGAGACGTTCGTTCATCTAGCACAAAGGGAACGGGTTGCAGGGAAAATTTTAGTCTGGATTCCAGTCTGTTTCCTAGTGCTGGTTTGAAGTTCCTGCAGTTTATATTGTAAATCTAGTTGGAGCTAGTACCTACCCATATATATGCATGGAGTCTAGTTTGCAACTGAATCAAACTTTGTGTTCATAACAAGATATATGAAGGACGGCTTTAACACACAATTAACTCTCAGATCTGAGCATGTGCTGAGACGTTCGTTCATCTAGCACAAAGGGAACGGGTTGCAGGAGAAACTTTTAGTCTGGTTTCTCAGTCTGTTTTCTAGTGCCGCTTTGAATTTCCTGCAGTTTTCACTGTAATTCCAAGTTGGATATAGTACCTTATTTATAGATGGGGTTTAGTTTGCAACTAAAATTAACTTTGAGTTCCCAACAATCTAGGTGAGGGACAGCTTTAACAAACAAATTATCTCTCAGAACTGAGCATTTGGAGAGAATTTCGTTCATCTAGAACATAGTGAACGGATGCAGAAGAAACTTTTACTCTGGTTACTAAGGATGTTTCCTAGTGCCGGTTTCAAGTTCCTGCAGTTTTCATTGTAAAACCGAGTTGGAGTTAGTACCACCCCATTTATAAGGATGGAGTGTAGTTTGCAACTGAATAGAAACTTTGTGTTACCTACAAGATTGGTGAAGGAAGGCTTTCTCAAACACTTATCTCTCAGGCTTTAGCATGTGTAGAGACGTTCGTTCATCTAGCCAAAAGGGAATGGGTTGCAGGAGAAACTTTAAGTGTGTTTTCTCAGTCTGTTTCTTAGTGCCGGTTTGAATTTCCTGCAGTTTTCACTGTAAAATAGATTTGGAGCTAGTACGTCCCCATATATATGGATTGAATTTAGCTTGCAACTGAAAAGATACATTGTGTTCCCAAAAAGCTGGGTGAAATACGGCTTACATTCACACTTATATCTCTGAAATGAGCATGTAGAGAGACGTTCTTTCATCTAGCACAAAGGGAACACTTTGGAGGAGAAAATTTTTGTCTGGTTTTTCAGTCTGTTTCGTAGTGCCGGTTTGAAATTCCTGCATTTTTCGGTGTAAAATGATTTTAAGTTGGTACCTCACCATATATATGGATGGAGTGTAGTTTGCATCTGAAAATAAACTATTTGTGCCCAACAAGCTAGGTGAAGTACGGCTTTCACACACACTTAACTCTCAGAACTGAGCTAGTGGAGAGACTTTCGTTCATCTAGCACAAAAGGAACGGGTTACAGGGAAACTTTTATTCTGGTATCTCAGTCTGTTTCCTAGTGCCGGTTTGAAGTTCCTTCATTTTACATTGTAAAACCTAGTTGGAGCTAGTACCTCCCATATATATGGATGGATTGTAGATAGCAACTGAAAAGACACTTTGTGTTCCCAACAACGTAGGTGAAGGACGGCTTTCACACACACTTACCCCTCAGAACTGAGCTATTGGAGAGACTTTCGTTCATCTTGCACAAAAGGAAAGGGATACAGGTGAAACTTTTTGTCTGGATTCTCAGTCTGTTTCCTAGTGCCGTTTTCTAGTTCCTGCAATTTTCACTGTAAAACCGAGTTGGAGCTTGTACTAACCATATATATATGGATGGATTGTAGTTTGCAACAGAAAAGAAACTTTGTGTTCCCAAGAAGCTAGGTGAAGGACAGCTTTCATACACACTTATCTCTCAGAAAATAGCATGTGGAGAGACGTTCGTTCATCTAGCACAAAGGGAACGGGTTGCAGGGAAACTTTTAGTCTGGATTCCATTCTGTTTCCTAGTGCTGGTTTGAAGTTCTTGCAGTTTATATTGTAAATCTAGTTGGAGCTAGTACCTACCCATATATATGCATGGAGTCTAGTTTGCAACTGAATCAAACTTTGTGTTCATAACAAGATATATGAAGGACGGCTTTAACACACACTTATCTCTCAGAACTGAGCATGTGGGCAGTCGTTCGTTCATCTAGCACAAAGGGAACGTGTTGCAGGAGAAACTTTTAGTCTGGTTTCTCAGTCAGTTTTCTAGTGCCGCTTTGAATTTCCTGCAGTTTTCACTGTAAAACCGAGTTGGAGACAGTACCTTATTTATAGATGGGGTTTAGTTTGCAACTAAAAATTAACTTTGAGTTCCCAACAATCTAGGTGAGGGACAGCTTTAACTAACAAATTATCTCTGCGAACTGAGCATTTGGAAAGAAGTTCGTTCATCTAGAACATAGTGAACAGATGCAGAAGAAACTTTTACTCTGGTTACTAAGTATGTTTCCTAGTGCCGGTTTCTTGTTCCTGCAATTTTCAGTGTAAAACCGAGTTGGAGTTAGTACCACACCATCTATAATAATGGAGTTTTTTTTGCAACTGAATACAAACTTTGTGTTCCCTAAAAGCTTGGTGAAGTTAGAATTTCACACACACTAATCTCTCAGAAATGAGCATGCGGAGAGACGTTCGTTATTCTAGCACAAATGGAAAGGGTTGCTTGTGAAACTTTAACTCTGGTTTCTCAGTCCGTTTCCTAGTGCCGCTTTGAATTTCCTGCAGTTTTCACTGTAAAACCGAGTCGGAAATACTACCTTATATATAGATGGAGTTTAGGTGGCAACTAAAAATTAACTTTGTGTTCCCAACAATCTAGGTGAGGGACAGCTTTAACTAACAAATTATGTCTCTGATTTGAGCATTTGGAGAGAAATTCGTTCATCTAGAACATAGTGAACGGATGCAGGGGAAACTTTTATTCCGGTTACTCAGTCTGTTTCCTAGTGCCGGTTTGAATTTCCTGCAGTTTTCACTGTAAAACAGATTTGGAGCTAGTACCTCCCCATATATAGGGTTTGAGTTTAGTTTGCAACTGAAAAGATACATTGTGTTCCCAAAAAGGTAGGTGAAGAACAGCTTACATATACAATTATCTCTCTGAAATGAGCATGTAGAGAGACGTTCTTTCATCTAGCACAAAGGGAACAGTTTGGAAGAGAAAATTTTTGTCTGGTTTTTCAGTCTGTTTCGTAGTGCCGGTTTAAAATTCCTGCAGTTTTTGGTGTAAAATTGATTTGGAGCTGGTACTTCCCCATATATAAGGATGGAGTGTAGTTTGCATCTGAAATGAAACTATTTGTGCCCAACAAGCTTTGTGAAGTACGGCTTTCACACACACTTAACTCTCGGAACTGAGCTAGTGGAGAAACTTTCGTTCATCTATCAGAAAAGAACGGGTTGCAGGGATACTATTATCCTGGATTCTCAGTCCGTTTCCTAGTGCCGGTTTGAAGTTCCTTCATTTTACCTTGTAAAACCTAGTTGGAGCTAGTACCTACCCATATATATGCATGGAATGTACTTTGAATCTGAATGAAACTTTGTGTTCATAACTAGATATATGATGGTCGGCAATCACAAACACTTATCTCTCAGAAGGGAGCATGTGGAGAGACGTTCGTTCATCTAGCACAAAAGGAACGGGTTTCAGGGAAACTTTTAGTCTGGTTTCTCAGTCAGTTTCTTAGGTCCGGTTTGAAGTTCCTGCAGTTTACACTATAAAACCTAGTTGGAGCTAGTACCTACCCATATATATGCATGGAGTGTAGTTTGCAACTGAATCAAACTTTATTTTCATAAGAAGATATATGAAGGACGGCATTCACACACACTTATCTCTCAGAACTGAGCATGTAGTGAGATGTTCGTTCATCTAGCACGTAGTGATCGGGTTGCAGGTGAAACTTTTACTATGGTTTCTCAGTCTGATTCATAGTGCCGGTTTGATGTTCCTGCAGTTTTCACTGTAAAACCGAGTTGGAGCTAGTAAATCCCCATATATATGGATGGATTGTAGTTTGCAACTGAAAAGAAACTTTGTGTTCCCAACAATCTAGGTGAAGTACGGCTTTCACAAGCACACTATCCCTCAGAACTGAGCATTTGGAGATATGTTCGTTCATCTAGCACGTAGTGAAAGGGTTGCAGGTGAATCTTTTACTATGGTTTCTCAGTCTGTTTCCTAGTGCCAGTATCATTTTCCTGCAGTGTTCACTGTAAAACAGAGTTGGAGCTTGTACCTACACATATATATATAGATGGAGTTTTGTTTGCACCTGAATAGAAACTTTCTGTTCCCTACAAGCTTGGTGAAGTTAGGCTTTCACACACACTTATCTCTCAGAACTGAGCATGTGGACAGAGGTTCGTTCATCTAGCACAAAGTGAAAGGGTTGCATGTGAAACTATTACTCTGGTTTCTCAGTCCGTTTCTTACTGCCGCTTTGAATTTCCTGCAGTTTTCACTGTAAAACCGAGTTGGACATTATACCTTATATATAGATGGAATTTAGTTGGCAACTAAAAATTACCTTTGTCTTCCCAACAATCTAGGTGAGGGACAGCTTTAACTAACACATTATGTCTCAGAACTGAGCATTTGGAGAGAAGTTTGTTCATCTAGAACATAGTGAACGGATGCAGGAGAAACTTTTATTCTGGTTACTCAGTCTGTTTCCTAGTGCCGGTTTCAAGTTCCTGCAATTTTCACTGTAAAATTAAGTTGGAGCTAGTACCTCCCCATATATATGAATTGAGTGTAGTTTGCAACTGAATAGAAGCTTTGTGTTACCTACAAGCTTGGTGAAGGAAGGCTTTCACACACACTTATCTCTCAGGCCTGAGCATTTGGGGAGACGTTCGTTCACCTAACAAAAAGTGAGCGAGATGCAGGAGCAAGTTTAAGTGTGTTTTCTCAGTCTGTTTCTTAGTGCCGGTTTGAATTTCCTGCAGTTTTCACTGTAAAACAGATTTGGAGCTATTACCTCCCCATATATAGGGTTTGAGTTTAGTTTGCAACTGAAAAGATACTTTGTGTTCCCAAAAAGATAGGTGAAGAACGGCTTACATACACACTTATGTCTCTGAAATGAGCATTTAGAGAGACGTTCTTTCATCTAGCACAAAGGGAACAGTTTGGAGGAGAAAATTTTTGTCTGGTTTTTCAGTCTGTTTCGTAGTGCCGGTTTGAAATTCCTGCATTTTTCAGTGTAAAATTGATTTGAAGCTGGTACCTCACCATATATATGGATGGAGTGTAGTTTGCATCTGAAAATAAAGTATTTGTGCCCAACAAGCTAGGTGAAGTACGGCTTTCACACACACTTATCTCTCTGAACTGAGCTAGTGGAGAGACTTTCTTTCATCTAGCGCAAAAGGAACGGGTTACAGGGAAACTTTTATTCTGGATTATCAGTCTGTTTCCTAGTGCCGGTTTGAAGTTCCTTCATTTTACATTGTAAAACCTAGTTGGAGCTAGTACCTCCCATATATATGGATGGATTGTAGATTGCAACTGAAAAGACACTTTGCGTTCCCAACAACGTAGGTGAATGACGGTTTCACACACACTTACCCCTCAGAACTGAGCTATTGGAGAGACTTTCGTTCATCTTGCACAAAAGGAAAGGGATACAGGTGAAACTTTTTGTCTGGATTCTCAGTCTGTTTCCTAGTGCCATTTTCTAGTTCCTGCAATTTTCACTGTAAAACCGAGTTGGAGCTTGTACTAACCGTATATATATGGATGGATTGTAGTTTGCAACAGAAAAGAAACTTTGTGTTCCCAAGAAGCTAGGTGAAGGACAGCTTTCATACACACTTATCTCTCAGAAAAGAGCATGTGGAGAGACGTTCGTTCATCTAGCACAAAGGGAACGGTTTGCAGGGAAACTTTTAGTCTGGATTCCAGTCTGTTTCCTAGTGCTGGTTTGAAGTTCCTGCAGTTTATACTGTAAATCTAGTTGGAGCTATTACGTACCCATATATATGCATGGAGTCTAGTTTGCAACTGAATCAAACTTTGTGTTCATAACAAGATATATGAAGGACGGCTTTAACACACAATTAACTCTCAGAACTGAGCATGTGGTGAGACGTTCGTTCATCTAGCACAAAGGGAACGGGTTGCAGGAGAAACTTTTAGTCTGGTTTCTCAGTCTGTTTTCTAGTGCCGCTTTGAATTTCCTGCAGTTTTCACTGTAATTCCAAGTTGGAGATAGTACCTTATTTATAGATGGGGTTTAGTTTGCAACTAAAAATTAACTTTGAGTTCCCAACAATCTAGGTGAGGGACAGGTTTAACAAACAAATTATCTCTCAGAACTGAGCATTTGGAGAGAATTTCGTTCATCTAGAACATAGTGAACGGATGCAGAAGAAACTTTTACTCTGGTTATTAAGTATGTTTCCTAGTGCCGGTTTCTTGTTCCTGCAGTTTTCAGTGTAAAACCGAGTTGGAGTTAGTACCAACCCATCTATAAGGATGGAGTATAGTTTGCAACTGAATAGAAACTTTGTGTTACCTACAAGATTGGTGAAGGAAGGCTTTCTCAAACACTTATCTCTCAGGCTTTAGCATGTGTAGAGACGTTCGTTCATCTAGCCAAAAGGGAATGGGTTGCAGGAGAAACTTTAAGTGTGTTTTCTCAGTCTGTTTCTTAGTGCCGGTTTGAAGTTCCTGCAGTTTTCACTGTAAAACTTAGTTAGAGCTAGTACGTCCCCATATATATGGATTGAGTTTAGGTTGCAACTGAAAAGATACATTGTGTTCCCAAAAAGCTGTGTGAAGAACGGCTTACATACACACTTATATCTTTGAAATGAGCATGTGGAGAGACGTTCGTTCATATAGCACAAAGGGAAGTGTTTTATGGAGAAAATTTTAGTCTGGTTTTTCAGTCTGTTTCTTAGTGCCGGTTTGAAGTTCCTGCAGTTATCTGTGTAAAATCGATTTGGAGCTAGTACCTATGCATATATATGCATTGAGTGTAGTTTGCAACTGAATCAAACTTTGTGTTCATAACAAGATATATGAAGGTCGGCATTCACACACACACATCTCTCAGAACTGATCATGTAGTGAGACTTTCGTTCATCTAGCACAACGGGAACGGGTTGAAGGGGAAACATTTATTCTGTTTTCTCAGTCTGTTTCATAGTGCCGGTTTGAATTTCCTGCAGTTTTCACTGTAAAACAGATTTGGAGCTAGTACCTCCCCATATATAGGGTTTGAGTTTAGTTTGCAACTGAAAAGATACATTGTGTTCCCAAAAAGATAGGTGAAGAACAGCTTACATATACACTTATATCTCTGAAATAAGCATGTAGAGAGACGTTCTTTCATCTAGCACAAAGGGAACAGTTTGGAGTAGAAAATTTTTTTCTGGTTTTTCAGTCTGTTTCGTAGTGCCGGTTTAAAATTCCTGCAGTTTTTGGTGTAAAATTGATTTGGAGCTGGTACTTCCCCATATATAAAGATGGAGTGTATTTTGCATCTGAAATGAAACTATTTGTGCCCAACAAGCTAGGTGAAGGACGGCTTTCACACACACTTACCTCTCAGATTTGAGCTAATTGAGAGAATATCTTTCATCTTGCACAAAAGGAAAGGGATGCTGGAGAAACATTTAGTCTGGTTTCTCAGTCTGTGTTTTCTAGTGCCGTTTTGTAGTTCCAGCAATTTTCAGTGTAAAACCGAGTTGGAGCTTGTACTTCCCCTATATATATGGATGTAGTGTAGTTTGCAACTGAAAAGAAAGTTTGTGTTCCCAAGAAGCTAGGTGAAGGACGGCTTTCATACACACTTATCTCTCAGAAAAGAGCATGTGGAAAGACGTTCGTTCATCTAGCACAAACGGAACGGTTTTCAGGGAAACTTTTATTCTGGTTTCTCAGTCTGTTTCATAGTGCCGGTTTGAAGTTCCTTCAGTTTACATTGTAAAACCTAGTTGGAGCTGGAACCTACCCATATATATGCATGGAATGTACTTTGCAACTGAATGAAACTTTGTGTTCATAACAAGATATATGAAGGACGGCATTCACACACACTTATCTCTCAGAACACAGCATGTGGAGAAACGTTCGTTCATCTAGCACAAAGGGAACGGGTTGCAGGAGAAACTTTTATTCTGGTTTCTCAGTCTGTTTCCTAGTTCTGGTTTGAAGTTCCTGCAGTTTTCACTGTAAAACCGAGTTGGAGCTAGTACCTCCCCATATATATGGATGGAATCTAGTTTGAAACCGAAAGAAACTTTGTGTTCATAACATGCTATATGGAGGACGGCTTTCAAACACAATTATCTCTCAGATCTGAGTGTTTGGTGAGACGTTCGTTCATCTAGCACATATGGAACGGGTTGCAGGAGAAAGTTTTAGTCTGGTTTCTCAGTCTGTTTCCTAGTGCCGGTTTGAAGTTCCTTCAGTTTACTTTATGAAACCTAGTGGGAGCTCGTACCTACCCATATATATGAATGGAGTGTAGTTTTCAACTGAATAAAACTTTGTGTTCATAACAAGATATATGAAGGCGGCATTCACACACACTTATCTCTCAGAACTGAGCATGTGGTGAGACGTTCGTTCATCTAGCACAACGGGAACGGGTTGCAGGAGAAACTTTTTGTCTGGTTTCTCAGTCTGTTTCATAGTGCCGGTTTGAATTTCCTGCAGTTTTCACTGTAAAACCGAGTTGGAGCTAGTACCTACACTGATATATATATGGATGGAGTGTTGTTTGCAACTGAAAAGACACTTTGTGTTCCCAACAAGGTAGGAGAATGACGGCTTTCACACACACTTACCTCTCAGAACTGAGCTATAGGAGAGACATTCGTTCATCTTGCACAAAAAGAACGGGATGCAGGTGAAACATTTAGTCTGGTTTCTCAGTCTGTTTCCTAGTTCCGGTTAGGTTTTCCTGCAATTTTCACTGTAAAAGAGATTTGGAGATAGTACCTCCCCATATATATGGATGGAGTGTAGTTTGCAACTGAAGAGACAATTTGTTTTCCCAACTATATATTTGAAGAACGGCTTTCACACACAGTTATCTCTCAGAAATGAGCATGTGGAGATACGTTCGTTCAACTAGCACAAAGGGAACGGGTTGCAGGTGAAACTTTTACTCTGGATTCACAGTCCGTTTCCTAGTGCCGCTTTGAATTTCCTGCAGTTTTCACTGTAAAACCGAGTTGGAGATAGTACCTTATATATAGATGGTTTTTAGTTGCAACTAAAAATTAACTTTGTGTTCCCAACAATCTAGGTGAGGGACAGCTTTAACTAACACATTATGTCTCAGAACTGAGCATTTGGAGAGAAGTTCGTTCATCTAGAACATAGTGAACGGATGCAGGAGAAAATTTTACTCTGGTTACTCAGTCTGTTTCGTAGTGCCGGTTTCAATTTCCTGCAGTTTTCACTGTAAAACCGAGTTGGAGTTAGAACTACCCCATCTATAAGGATGGAGTGTAGTTTGCAATTGAATAGAAACTTTGTGTTACCTACAAGATTGGTGAAGGAAGGCTTTCACACAAACTTATCTCTCAGGCCTGAGCATGTGTAGAGACGTTCGTTCATCTAGCGAAAAGGGAACGGGTTGCAGGAGAAAGTTTAAGTGTTTTTTCTCAGTCTGTTTCTTAGTGCCGGTTTGTAGTTCCTGCAGTTTTCACTGTAAAACGGAGTTGGAGCTAGTACTTCCCCATATATATGGATTGACTTTAGTTTGCAACTGAAAAGATACATTGTGTTCCCAAAATCTAGGTGAAGAAAGGCTTACATACACACTTATATCTTTGAAATGAGCATGTGGAGAGACTTTCGTTCATATAGCACAAAGGGAACGGTTTGGAGGAGAAAATTTTAGTCTGGTTTTTCAGTCTGTTTCTTAATGCCGGTTTGAAGTTCCTGCATTTTTCAGTGTAAAATCGATTTGGAGCTAGTACCTCCCCATATATAAGGATGGAGTGTAGTTTGCATCTGAAAATAATCTATTTGTGCCCAACAAGCTAGGTGAAGGACGGCTTTCACACACACTTACCTCTCAGATTTGAGCTAATTGAGAGAATATCATTCATCTTGCACAAAAGGAAAGGGATGCAGGAGAAACATTTAGTCTGGTTTCTCAGTCTGTGTTTTCTAGTGCCGTTTTGTAGTTCCAGCAATTTTCACTGTAAAACCGAGTTGGAGCTTGTACTTCCCCTATATATATGGATGTAGTGTAGTTTGCAACTGAAAAGAAAGTTTGTGTTCCCAAGAAGCTAGGTGAAGGACGGCTTTCATACACACTTATCTCTCAGAAAAGAGCATGTGGAAAGACGTTCGTTCATCTAGCACAAACGGAACGGTTTTCAGGGAAACTTTTATTCTGGTTTCTCAGTCTGTTTCATAGTGCCGGTTTGAAGTTCCTTCAGTTTACATTGTAAAACCTAGTTGGAGCTAGTACCTACCCATATATATGCATGGAATGTACTTTGCAACTGAATGAAACTTTGTGTTCATAACAAGATATATGAAGGACGGCATTCACACACACTTATCTCTCAGAACATAGCATGTGGAGAAACGTTCGTTCATCTAGCACAAAGGGAACGGGTTGCAGGAGAAACTTTTATTCTGGTTTCTCAGTCTGTTTCCTAGTTCTGGTTTGAAGTTCCTGCAGTTTTCACTGTAAAACCGAGTTGGAGCTAGTACCTCCCCTTATATAAGTATGGAGTGTAGTTTGCAACTGAAAAGAAAATTTGTGTTCCCAACAATCTAGGTGAAGGACGGCTTTCACAAGCACATTATCTCTCAGAACTGAGCATTGGGAGAGAAGTACGTTCACCTAGCACGTAGTGAACGGGTTGCAGGAGAATCTTTTACTATGGTTTCTCAGTCTGTTTCCTAGTGCCGGTTTCATGTTCCTGCATTTTTCACTGTAAAACAGATTTGGAGCTACTACCTACCCATATATATATAGATGGAGTTTAGTTTGCAACTGAATAGCAACTTTGTGTTCCCTACAACCTTGCTGAAGTTAGGCTTTCACACACACTTATCTCTCAGTACTGAGCATGTGGAGAGATGTTCGTTCATCTAGCACAAATGGAAAGGGTTGCAGGTGAAACTTTTACTCTGGTTTCTCAGTCCGTTTCCTAGTGCCGCTTTGAATTTCCTGCAGTTTTCACTGTAAAACCGAGTTGGAGATTGTACCTTATATATAGATGGAGTTTTGTTTGCAACTACAAATTATCTTTGTGTTCCCAACAATCTAGGTGAGGGACAGCTTTAACTAACACATTATGTCTCAGAACTGAGCATTTGGAGAGAAGTTCTTTAATCTAGAACATATTGAATGGATGCAGGAGAAACTTTTACTCTTGTTAATCAGTCTGTTTCCTAGTGCCGGTGACAAGTTCCTGCAGTTTTCAATGAAAAACAGAGTTGGAGCTAGTACTTACCCATATATATGGATGGAGTGTAGTTTGCAACTAAATAGAAACTTTGTGTTACCTACAAGTTTGTTGAAGGAAGGCTTTCACACACACTTATCTCTGAGGCCTGAGCATTTGGAGAGATTTTCGTTCATCTAGCAAAAAGGGAACGGGTTGCAGTAGAAAGTTTAAGTGTGTTATCTCAGTCTGTTTCTTAGTGCCGGTTTGAAGTTCCTGCAGTTTTCATTGTAAAACAGAGTTGGAGCTACGACCTCCCCATATATAGGGTTTGAGTTTAGTTTGCAACTGAAAAGATACATTGTGTTCCCAAGAAGACAGGTGAAGAACGGCTTACATACACACATATATCTCTGAAATGAGCATGTAGACAGATGTTCGTTCATCTAGCACAAAGGGTACGGTTTGGAGGAAAAAAATTTTGTCTGGTTTTTCAGTCTGTTTCCTAGTGCCGGTTCGAAGTTCCTGCAGTTTTCAGTGTAAAATTGATTTGGAGCTCTTACCTCCCCATATATAAGGATGGAGTGTATTTTGCATCTGAAAAGAAACTATTTGTGCCCAACAAGCTAGGTGAAGGACGGCTTTCACTCACACTTAACTCTCAGAACTGAGCTAGTGGAGATACTTTCGTTCATCTAGCACAAAAGGAACGGGTGGCAGGAGAAACTTTTATTCTGGTTTCTCAGTCTGTTTCCTAGTGCCGGTTAGTAGTTCCTTCAATTTTCACTGTGAATGAGATTTGGAGATAGTACCTCCCCATATATATGGATGGAGTGTAGTTTGCAACTGAAGAGAAACTTTGTTTTCCCAACTATTTATTTGAAGAACGGCTTTCACACACAGTTATCTCTCAGAAATGAGCATGTGGAGATACGTTCATTCAACTAGCACAAAGGGAACAGGTAGCAGTAGAATATTTTAGTCTAGTTTCTCAGTCTGATTCCTAGTGCTGGTTTGAAGTTCCTGCATTTTTCACTGTAAAACCGAGGTGGAGCTAGAAACTCCCCATATATATGGATGGATTCTAGTTTGAAACAGAAAGAAACTTTGTGTTCATATCATGCTATATGGAAGACGGCATTCACACACACTTATCTCTCAGAACTGAGCAGGTGGTGAGACGTTCGTTCATCTAGCAAATATGGAACGGGTTGCAGGAGAATGTTTTACTCTGGTTTCTCAGTACGTTTCCTAGTGCCGCTTTGAATTTCCTGCAGTTTTCACTGTAAAACCGAGATAGTAACTTATATATATAGATGTTTTTTAGTTTGCAAATAAAAATTAACTTTGTGTTCCCAACAATCTAGGTGAGGGAAAGATTAACTAACACATTATTTCTCAGAACTGAGCATTTGGAGAGAAGTTCGTTATTCTAGAACATAGTGAACGGATGCAGGAGAAACTTTTACTCTTGTTAATCAGTCTGTTTCCTAGTGCCGGTTTCAAGTTCCTGCAGTTTTCAATGAAAAACCGAGTTGGAGCTAGTACCTCCCCATATATATGGATGGATACTAGTTTGAAACCGAAAGAAATTTTGTGTTCATAACATGCTATATGGAGGACGGCTTTCACACACACTTATCTCTCAGAACTGAGCATGTGGTGAGACGTTCGTTCATCTAGCACAAAGGGAACGGGTTGCAGGAGAAACTTTTAGTCTGGTTTCTCAGTCTGTTTTCTAGTGCCGCTTTGAATTTCCTGCAGTTTTCACTGTAATTCCAAGTTGGAGATAGTACCTTATTTATAGATGGGTTTTAGTTTGCAACTAAAAATTAACTTTGAGTTCCCAACAATCTAGGTGAGGGACAGCTTTAACAAACAAATTATCTCTCAGAACTGAGCATTTGGAGAGAATTTCGTTCATCTAGAACATAGTGAACGGATGCAGAAGAAACTTTTACTCTGGTTATTAAGTATGTTTCCTAGTGCCGGTTTCTTGTTCCTGCAGTTTTCAGTGTAAAACCGAGTTGGAGTTAGTACCAACCCATCTATAAGGATGGAGTATAGTTTGCAACTGAATAGAAACTTTGTGTTACCTACAAGATTGGTGAAGGAAGGCTTTCTCAAACACTTATCTCTCAGGCTTTAGCATGTGTAGAGACGTTCGTTCATCTAGCCAAAAGGGAATGGGTTGCAGGAGAAACTTTAAGTGTGTTTTCTCAGTCTGTTTCTTAGTGCCGGTTTGAAGTTCCTGCAGTTTTCACTGTAAAACTTAGTTAGAGCTAGTACGTCCCCATATATATGGATTGAGTTTAGTTTGCAACTGAAAAGATACATTGTGTTCCCAAAAAGCTGTGTGAAGAACGGCTTACATACACACTTATATCTTTGAAATGAGCATGTGGAGAGACGTTCGTTCATATAGCACAAAGGGAAGTGTTTTATGGAGAAAATTTTAGTCTGGTTTTTCAGTCTGTTTCTTAGTGCCGGTTTGAAGTTCCTGCAGTTATCTGTGTAAATTCGATTTGGAGCTAGTACCTATGCATATATATGCATTGAGTGTAGTTTGCAACTGAATCAAACTTTGTGTTCATAACAAGATATATGAAGGTCGGCATTCACACACACACATCTCTCAGAACTGATCATGTAGTGAGACGTTCGTTCATCTAGCACAACGGGAACGGGTTGAAGGAGAAACATTTAGTCTGTTTTCTCAGTCTGTTTCATAGTGCCGGTTTGAATTTCCTGCAGTTTTCACTGTAAAACAGATTTGGAGCTAGTACCTCCCCATATATAGGGTTTGAGTTTAGTTTGCAACTGAAAAGATACATTGTGTTCCCAAAAAGATAGGTGAAGAACAGCTTACATATACACTTATATCTCTGAAATAAGCATGTAGAGAGACGTTCTTTCATCTAGCACAAAGGGAACAGTTTGGAGTAGAAAATTTTTTTCTGGTTTTTCATTCTGTTTCGTAGTGCTGGTTTAAAATTCCTGCAGTTTTTGTTGTAAAATTGATTTGGAGCTGGTACTTCCCCATATATAAGGATGGAGTGTAGTTTGCATCTGAAATTAAACTATTTGTGCCCAACAAGCTAGGTGAAGTACGGCTTTCACACACACTTAACTCTCAGAACTGAGCTAGTGGGGACACTTTCGTTCATCTATCAGAAAAGAACGGGTTGCAGGGATAATATTATCCTGGATTCTCAGTCTGTTTCCTAGTGCCGGTTTGAAGTTCCTTCATTTTACCTTGTAAAACCTAGTTGGAGCTAGTACCTACCCATATATATGCATGGAATGTACTTTGAAACTGAATGAAACTTTGTGTTCATAACTAGATATATGAAGGACGGCATTCACAAACACTTATCTCTCAGAAGGGAGCATGTGGAGAGACGTTCGTTCATCTAGCACAAACGGAACGGATTTCAGGGAAACTTTTAGTCTTGTTTCTCAGTCTGTTTCTTAGGTCCGGTTTGAAGTTCCTGCAGTTTACACTATAAAACCTAGTTGGAGCTAGTACCTACCCATATATATGCATGGAGTGTAGTTTGCAACTGAATCAAACTTTATTTTCATAACAAGATATATGAAGGACGGCATTCACACACACTTATCTCTCAGAACTGAGCATGTAGTGAGATGCTAGTTCGTCTAGCACGTAGTGAACGGGTTTCAGGTGAATCTTTTACTATGGTTTCTCAGTCTGTTTCCTAGTGCCAGTTTCATGTTCCTGCAGTTTTCACTGTAAAACAGAGTTGGAGCTTTTAACTACCCATATATATATAGATGGAGTTTAGTTTGCAACTGAATAGAAACTTTCTGTTCCCTACAAGCTTGGTGAAGTTAGGCTTTCGCACACACTTATCTCTCAGAACTGACCATGTGGACAGACGTTCGTTCATCTAGCACAAAGGGAACGGGTTGCAGGAGAAAGTTTAAGTGTTTTTTCTCAGTCTGTTTCTTAGTGCCGGTTTGTAGTTCCTGCAGTTTTCACTGTAAAACGGAGTTGGAGCTAGTACTTCCCCATATATATGGATTGACTTTAGTTTGCAACTGAAAAGATACATTGTGTTCCCAAAATCTAGGTGAAGAAAGGCTTACATACACACTTATATCTTTGAAATGAGCATGTGGAGAGACTTTCGTTCATATAGCACAAAGGGAACGGTTTGGAGGAGAAAATTTTAGTCTGGTTTTTCAGTCTGTTTCTTAATGCCGGTTTGAAGTTCCTGCATTTTTCAGTGTAAAATCGATTTGGAGCTAGTACCTCCCCATATATAAGGATGGAGTGTAGTTTGCATCTGAAAATAATCTATTTGTGCCCAACAAGCTAGGTGAAGGACGGCTTTCACACACACTTACCTCTCAGATTTGAGCTAATTGAGAGAATATCATTCATCTTGCACAAAAGGAAAGGGATGCAGGAGAAACATTTAGTCTGGTTTCTCAGTCTGTGTTTTCTAGTGCCGTTTTGTAGTTCCAGCAATTTTCACTGTAAAACCGAGTTGGAGCTTGTACTTCCCCTATATATATGGATGTAGTGTAGTTTGCAACTGAAAAGAAAGTTTGTGTTCCCAAGAAGCTAGGTGAAGGACGGCTTTCATACACACTTATCTCTCAGAAAAGAGCATGTGGAAAGACGTTCGTTCATCTAGCACAAACGGAACGGTTTTCAGGGAAACTTTTATTCTGGTTTCTCAGTCTGTTTCATAGTGCCGGTTTGAAGTTCCTTCAGTTTACATTGTAAAACCTAGTTGGAGCTAGTACCTACCCATATATATGCATGGAATGTACTTTGCAACTGAATGAAACTTTGTGTTCATAACAAGATATATGAAGGACGGCATTCACACACACTTATCTCTCAGAACATAGCATGTGGAGAAACGTTCGTTCATCTAGCACAAAGGGAACGGGTTGCAGGAGAAACTTTTATTCTGGTTTCTCAGTCTGTTTCCTAGTTCTGGTTTGAAGTTCCTGCAGTTTTCACTGTAAAACCGAGTTGGAGCTAGTACCTCCCCTTATATAAGTATGGAGTGTAGTTTGCAACTGAAAAGAAAATTTGTGTTCCCAACAATCTAGGTGAAGGACGGCTTTCACAAGCACATTATCTCTCAGAACTGAGCATTGGGAGAGAAGTACGTTCACCTAGCACGTAGTGAACGGGTTGCAGGAGAATCTTTTACTATGGTTTCTCAGTCTGTTTCCTAGTGCTGGTTTCATGTTCCTGCATTTTTCACTGTAAAACAGATTTGGAGCTACTACCTACCCATATATATATAGATGGAGTTTAGTTTGCAACTGAATAGCAACTTTGTGTTCCCTACAACCTTGCTGAAGTTAGGCTTTCACACACACTTATCTCTCAGTACTGAGCATGTGGAGAGATGTTCGTTCATCTAGCACAAATGGAAAGGGTTGCAGGTGAAACTTTTACTCTGGTTTCTCAGTCCGTTTCCTAGTGCCGCTTTGAATTTCCTGCAGTTTTCACTGTAAAACCGAGTTGGAGATTGTACCTTATATATAGATGGAGTTTTGTTTGCAACTACAAATTATCTTTGTGTTCCCAACAATCTAGGTGAGGGACAGCTTTAACTAACACATTATGTCTCAGAACTGAGCATTTGGAGAGAAGTTCTTTAATCTAGAACATATTGAATGGATGCAGGAGAAACTTTTACTCTTGTTAATCAGTCTGTTTCCTAGTGCCGGTGACAAGTTCCTGCAGTTTTCAATGAAAAACAGAGTTGGAGCTAGTACTTACCCATATATATGGATGGAGTGTAGTTTGCAACTAAATAGAAACTTTGTGTTACCTACAAGTTTGTTGAAGGAAGGCTTTCACACACACTTATCTCTGAGGCCTGAGCATTTGGAGAGATTTTCGTTCATCTAGCAAAAAGGGAACGGGTTGCAGTAGAAAGTTTAAGTGTGTTATCTCAGTCTGTTTCTTAGTGCCGGTTTGAAGTTCCTGCAGTTTTCATTGTAAAACAGAGTTGGAGCTACGACCTCCCCATATATAGGGTTTGAGTTTAGTTTGCAACTGAAAAGATACATTGTGTTCCCAAGAAGATAGGTGAAGAACGGCTTACATACACACATATATCTCTGAAATGAGCATGTAGACAGATGTTCGTTCATCTAGCACAAAGGGTACGGTTTGGAGGAAAAAAATTTTGTCTGGTTTTTCAGTCTGTTTCCTAGTGCCGGTTCGAAGTTCCTGCAGTTTTCAGTGTAAAATTGATTTGGAGCTCTTACCTCCCCATATATAAGGATGGAGTGTATTTTGCATCTGAAAAGAAACTATTTGTGCCCAACAAGCTAGGTGAAGGACGGCTTTCATTCACACTTAACTCTCAGAACTGAGCTAGTGGAGATACTTTCGTTCATCTAGCACAAAAGGAACGGGTGGCAGGAGAAACTTTTATTCTGGTTTCTCAGTCTGTTTCCTAGTGCCGGTTAGTAGTTCCTTCAATTTTCACTGTGAATGAGATTTGGAGATAGTACCTCCCCATATATATGGATGGAGTGTAGTTTGCAACTGAAGAGAAACTTTGTTTTCCCAACTATTTATTTGAAGAACGGCTTTCACACACAGTTATCTCTCAGAAATGAGCATGTGGAGATACGTTCATTCAACTAGCACAAAGGGAACAGGTAGCAGTAGAATATTTTAGTCTAGTTTCTCAGTCTGATTCCTAGTGCTGGTTTGAAGTTCCTGCATTTTTCACTGTAAAACCGAGGTGGAGCTAGAAACTCCCCATATATATGGATGGATTCTAGTTTGAAACAGAAAGAAACTTTGTGTTCATATCATGCTATATGGAAGACGGCATTCACACACACTTATCTCTCAGAACTGAGCAGGTGGTGAGACGTTCGTTCATCTAGCAAATATGGAACGGGTTGCAGGAGAATGTTTTACTCTGGTTTCTCAGTACGTTTCCTAGTGCCGCTTTGAATTTCCTGCAGTTTTCACTGTAAAACCGAGATAGTAACTTATATATATAGATGTTTTTTAGTTTGCAAATAAAAATTAACTTTGTGTTCCCAACAATCTAGGTGAGGGAAAGATTAACTAACACATTATTTCTCAGAACTGAGCATTTGGAGAGAAGTTCGTTATTCTAGAACATAGTGAACGGATGCAGGAGAAACTTTTACTCTTGTTAATCAGTCTGTTTCCTAGTGCCAGTTTCAAGTTCCTGCAGTTTTCAATGAAAAACCGAGTTGGAGCTAGTACCTCCCCATATATATGGATGGATACTAGTTTGAAACCGAAAGAAATTTTGTGTTCATAACATGCTATATGGAGGACGGCTTTCACACACACTTATCTCTCAGAACTGAGCATGTGGTGAGACGTTCGTTCATCTAGCACAAAGGGAACGGTTTGCAGGAGAAACTTTTAGTCTGGTTTCTCAGTCTGTTTTCTAGTGCCGCTTTGAATTTCCTGCAGTTTTCACTGTAATTCCAAGTTGGAGATAGTACCTTATTTATAGATGGGTTTTAGTTTGCAACTAAAAATTAACTTTGAGTTCCCAACAATCTAGGTGAGGGACAGCTTTAACAAACAAATTATCTCTCAGAACTGAGCATTTGGAGAGAATTTCGTTCATCTAGAACATAGTGAACGGATGCAGAAGAAACTTTTACTCTGGTTATTAAGTATGTTTCCTAGTGCCGGTTTCTTGTTCCTGCAGTTTTCAGTGTAAAACCGAGTTGGAGTTAGTACCAACCCATCTATAAGGATGGAGTATAGTTTGCAACTGAATAGAAACTTTGTGTTACCTACAAGATTGGTGAAGGAAGGCTTTCTCAAACACTTATCTCTCAGGCTTTAGCATGTGTAGAGACGTTCGTTCATCTAGCCAAAAGGGAATGGGTTGCAGGAGAAACTTTAAGTGTGTTTTCTCAGTCTGTTTCTTAGTGCCGGTTTGAAGTTCCTGCAGTTTTCACTGTAAAACTTAGTTAGAGCTAGTACGTCCCCATATATATGGATTGAGTTTAGTTTGCAACTGAAAAGATACATTGTGTTCCCAAAAAGCTGTGTGAAGAACGGCTTACATACACACTTATATCTTTGAAATGAGCATGTGGAGAGACGTTCGTTCATATAGCACAAAGGGAAGTGTTTTATGGAGAAAATTTTAGTCTGGTTTTTCAGTCTGTTTCTTAGTGCCGGTTTGAAGTTCCTGCAGTTATCTGTGTAAATTCGATTTGGAGCTAGTACCTATGCATATATATGCATTGAGTGTAGTTTGCAACTGAATCAAACTTTGTGTTCATAACAAGATATATGAAGGTCGGCATTCACACACACACATCTCTCAGAACTGATCATGTAGTGAGACGTTCGTTCATCTAGCACAACGGGAACGGGTTGAAGGAGAAACATTTAGTCTGTTTTCTCAGTCTGTTTCATAGTGCCGGTTTGAATTTCCTGCAGTTTTCAGTGTAAAACAGATTTGGAGCTAGTACCTCCCCATATATAGGGTTTGAGTTTAGTTTGCAACTGAAAAGATACATTGTGTTCCCAAAAAGATAGGTGAAGAACAGCTTACATATACACTTATATCTCTGAAATAAGCATGTAGAGAGACGTTCTTTCATCTAGCACAAAGGGAACAGTTTGGAGTAGAAAATTTTTTTCTGGTTTTTCATTCTGTTTCGTAGTGCTGGTTTAAAATTCCTGCAGTTTTTGTTGTAAAATTGATTTGGAGCTGGTACTTCCCCATATATAAGGATGGAGTGTAGTTTGCATCTGAAATTAAACTATTTGTGCCCAACAAGCTAGGTGAAGTACGGCTTTCACACACACTTAACTCTCAGAACTGAGCTAGTGGGGACACTTTCGTTCATCTATCAGAAAAGAACGGGTTGCAGGGATAATATTATCCTGGATTCTCAGTCTGTTTCCTAGTGCCGGTTTGAAGTTCCTTCATTTTACCTTGTAAAACCTAGTTGGAGCTAGTACCTACCCATATATATGCATGGAATGTACTTTGAAACTGAATGAAACTTTGTGTTCATAACTAGATATATGAAGGACGGCATTCACAAACACTTATCTCTCAGAAGGGAGCATGTGGAGAGACGTTCGTTCATCTAGCACAAACGGAACGGATTTCAGGGAAACTTTTAGTCTTGTTTCTCAGTCTGTTTCTTAGGTCCGGTTTGAAGTTCCTGCAGTTTACACTATAAAACCTAGTTGGAGCTAGTACCTACCCATATATATGCATGGAGTGTAGTTTGCAACTGAATCAAACTTTATTTTCATAACAAGATATATGAAGGACGGCATTCACACACAGTTATCTCTCAGAACTGAGCATGTAGTGAGATGCTAGTTCGTCTAGCACGTAGTGAACGGGTTTCAGGTGAATCTTTTACTATGGTTTCTCAGTCTGTTTCCTAGTGCCAGTTTCATGTTCCTGCAGTTTTCACTGTAAAACAGAGTTGGAGCTTTTAACTACCCATATATATATAGATGGAGTTTAGTTTGCAACTGAATAGAAACTTTCTGTTCCCTACAAGCTTGGTGAAGTTAGGCTTTCGCACACACTTATCTCTCAGAACTGACCATGTGGACAGACGTTCGTTCATCTAGCACAAAGGGAACGGGTTGCAGGAGAAAGTTTAAGTGTTTTTTCTCAGTCTGTTTCTTAGTGCCGGTTTGTAGTTCCTGCAGTTTTCACTGTAAAACGGAGTTGGAGCTAGTACTTCCCCATATATATGGATTGACTTTAGTTTGCAACTGAAAAGATACATTGTGTTCCCAAAATCTAGGTGAAGAAAGGCTTACATACACACTTATATCTTTGAAATGAGCATGTGGAGAGACTTTCGTTCATATAGCACAAAGGGAACGGTTTGGAGGAGAAAATTTTAGTCTGGTTTTTCAGTCTGTTTCTTAATGCCGGTTTGAAGTTCCTGCATTTTTCAGTGTAAAATCGATTTGGAGCTAGTACCTCCCCATATATAAGGATGGAGTGTAGTTTGCATCTGAAAATAATCTATTTGTGCCCAACAAGCTAGGTGAAGGACGGCTTTCACACACACTTACCTCTCAGATTTGAGCTAATTGAGAGAATATCATTCATCTTGCACAAAAGGAAAGGGATGCAGGAGAAACATTTAGTCTGGTTTCTCAGTCTGTGTTTTCTAGTGCCGTTTTGTAGTTCCAGCAATTTTCACTGTAAAACCGAGTTGGAGCTTGTACTTCCCCTATATATATGGATGTAGTGTAGTTTGCAACTGAAAAGAAAGTTTGTGTTCCCAAGAAGCTAGGTGAAGGACGGCTTTCATACACACTTATCTCTCAGAAAAGAGCATGTGGAAAGACGTTCGTTCATCTAGCACAAACGGAACGGTTTTCAGGGAAACTTTTATTCTGGTTTCTCAGTCTGTTTCATAGTGCCGGTTTGAAGTTCCTTCAGTTTACATTGTAAAACCTAGTTGGAGCTAGTACCTACCCATATATATGCATGGAATGTACTTTGCAACTGAATGAAACTTTGTGTTCATAACAAGATATATGAAGGACGGCATTCACACACACTTATCTCTCAGAACATAGCATGTGGAGAAACGTTCGTTCATCTAGCACAAAGGGAACGGGTTGCAGGAGAAACTTTTATTCTGGTTTCTCAGTCTGTTTCATAGTGCCGGTTTGAAGTTCCTTCAGTTTACATTGTAAAACCTAGTTGGAGCTAGTACCTACCCATATATATGCATGGAATGTACTTTGCAACTGAATGAAACTTTGTGTTCATAACAAGATATATGAAGGATGGCATTCACACACACTTATCTCTCAGAACATAGCATGTGGAGAAACGTTCGTTCATCTAGCACAAAGGGAACGGGTTGCAGGAGAAACTTTTATTCTGGTTTCTCAGTCTGTTTCCTAGTTCTGGTTTGAAGTTCCTGCAGTTTTCACTGTAAAACCGAGTTGGAGCTAGTACCTCCCCTTATATAAGTATGGAGTGTAGTTTGCAACTGAAAAGAAAATTTGTGTTCCCAACAATCTAAGTGAAGGACGGCTTTCACAAGCACATTATCTCTCAGAACTGAGCATTGGGAGAGAAGTACGTTCACCTAGCACGTAGTGAACGGGTTGCAGGAGAATCTTTTACTATGGTTTCTCAGTCTGTTTCCTAGTGCCGGTTTCATGTTCCTGCATTTTTCACTGTAAAACAGATTTGGAGCTACTACCTACCCATATATATATAGATGGAGTTTAGTTTGCAACTGAATAGCAACTTTGTGTTCCCTACAACCTTGCTGAAGTTAGGCTTTCACACACACTTATCTCTCAGTACTGAGCATGTGGAGAGATGTTCGTTCATCTAGCACAAATGGAAAGGGTTGCAGGTGAAACTTTTACTCTGGTTTCTCAGTCCGTTTCCTAGTGCCGCTTTGAATTTCCTGCAGTTTTCACTGTAAAACCGAGTTGGAGATTGTACCTTATATATAGATGTAGTTTTGTTTGCAACTACAAATTATCTTTGTGTTCCCAACAATCTAGGTGAGGGACAGCTTTAACTAACACATTATGTCTCAGAACTGAGCATTTGGAGAGAAGTTCTTTAATCTAGAACATATTGAATGGATGCAGGAGAAACTTTTACTCTTGTTAATCAGTCTGTTTCCTAGTGCCGGTGACAAGTTCCTGCAGTTTTCAATGAAAAACAGAGTTGGAGCTAGTACTTACCCATATATATGGATGGAGTGTAGTTTGCAACTAAATAGAAACTTTGTGTTACCTACAAGTTTGTTGAAGGAAGGCTTTCACACACACTTATCTCTGAGGCCTGAGCATTTGGAGAGATTTTCGTTCATCTAGCAAAAAGGGAACGGGTTGCAGTAGAAAGTTTAAGTGTGTTATCTCAGTCTGTTTCTTAGTGCCGGTTTGAAGTTCCTGCAGTTTTCATTGTAAAACAGAGTTGGAGCTACGACCTCCCCATATATAGTGTTTGAGTTTAGTTTGCAACTGAAAAGATACATTGTGTTCCCAAGAAGACAGGTGAAGAACGGCTTACATACACACATATATCTCTGAAATGAGCATGTAGACAGATGTTCGTTCATCTAGCACAAAGGGTACGGTTTGGAGGAAAAAAATTTTGTCTGGTTTTTCAGTCTGTTTCCTAGTGCCGGTTCGAAGTTCCTGCAGTTTTCAGTGTAAAATTGATTTGGAGCTCTTACCTCCCCATATATAAGGATGGAGTGTATTTTGCATCTGAAAAGAAACTATTTGTGCCCAACAAGCTAGGTGAAGGACGGCTTTCACTCACACTTAACTCTCAGAACTGAGCTAGTGGAGATACTTTCGTTCATCTAGCACAAAAGGAACGGGTGGCAGGAGAAACTTTTATTCTGGTTTCTCAGTCTGTTTCCTAGTGCCGGTTAGTAGTTCCTTCAATTTTCACTGTGAATGAGATTTGGAGATAGTACCTCCCCATATATATGGATGGAGTGTAGTTTGCAACTGAAGAGAAACTTTGTTTTCCCAACTATTTATTTGAAGAACGGCTTTCACACACAGTTATCTCTCAGAAATGAGCATGTGGAGATACGTTCATTCAACTAGCACAAAGGGAACAGGTAGCAGTAGAATATTTTAGTCTAGTTTCTCAGTCTGATTCCTAGTGCTGGTTTGAAGTTCCTGCATTTTTCACTGTAAAACCGAGGTGGAGCTAGAAACTCCCCATATATATGGATGGATTCTAGTTTGAAACAGAAAGAAACTTTGTGTTCATATCATGCTATATGGAAGACGGCATTCACACACACTTATCTCTCAGAACTGAGCAGGTGGTGAGACGTTCGTTCATCTAGCAAATATGGAACGGGTTGCAGGAGAATGTTTTACTCTGGTTTCTCAGTACGTTTCCTAGTGCCGCTTTGAATTTCCTGCAGTTTTCACTGTAAAACCGAGATAGTAACTTATATATATAGATGTTTTTTAGTTTGCAAATAAAAATTAACTTTGTGTTCCCAACAATCTAGGTGAGGGAAAGATTAACTAACACATTATTTCTCAGAACTGAGCATTTGGAGAGAAGTTCGTTATTCTAGAACATAGTGAACGGATGCAGGAGAAACTTTTACTCTTGTTAATCAGTCTGTTTCCTAGTGCCGGTTTCAAGTTCCTGCAGTTTTCAATGAAAAACCGAGTTGGAGCTAGTACCTCCCCATATATATGGATGGATACTAGTTTGAAACCGAAAGAAATTTTGTGTTCATAACATGCTATATGGAGGACGGCTTTCACACACACTTATCTCTCAGAACTGAGCATGTGGTGAGACGTTCGTTCATCTAGCACAAAGGGAACGGTTTGCAGGAGAAACTTTTAGTCTGGTTTCTCAGTCTGTTTTCTAGTGCCGCTTTGAATTTCCTGCAGTTTTCACTGTAATTCCAAGTTGGAGATAGTACCTTATTTATAGATGGGTTTTAGTTTGCAACTAAAAATTAACTTTGAGTTCCCAACAATCTAGGTGAGGGACAGCTTTAACAAACAAATTATCTCTCAGAACTGAGCATTTGGAGAGAATTTCGTTCATCTAGAACATAGTGAACGGATGCAGAAGAAACTTTTACTCTGGTTATTAAGTATGTTTCCTAGTGCCGGTTTCTTGTTCCTGCAGTTTTCAGTGTAAAACCGAGTTGGAGTTAGTACCAACCCATCTATAAGGATGGAGTATAGTTTGCAACTGAATAGAAACTTTGTGTTACCTACAAGATTGGTGAAGGAAGGCTTTCTCAAACACTTATCTCTCAGGCTTTAGCATGTGTAGAGACGTTCGTTCATCTAGCCAAAAGGGAATGGGTTGCAGGAGAAACTTTAAGTGTGTTTTCTCAGTCTGTTTCTTAGTGCCGGTTTGAAGTTCCTGCAGTTTTCACTGTAAAACTTAGTTAGAGCTAGTACGTCCCCATATATATGGATTGAGTTTAGTTTGCAACTGAAAAGATACATTGTGTTCCCAAAAAGCTGTGTGAAGAACGGCTTACATACACACTTATATCTTTGAAATGAGCATGTGGAGAGACGTTCGTTCATATAGCACAAAGGGAAGTGTTTTATGGAGAAAATTTTAGTCTGGTTTTTCAGTCTGTTTCTTAGTGCCGGTTTGAAGTTCCTGCAGTTATCTGTGTAAATTCGATTTGGATCTAGTACCTATGCATATATATGCATTGAGTGTAGTTTGCAACTGAATCAAACTTTGTGTTCATAACAAGATATATGAAGGTCGGCATTCACACACACACATCTCTCAGAACTGATCATGTAGTGAGACGTTCGTTCATCTAGCACAACGGGAACGGGTTGAAGGAGAAACATTTAGTCTGTTTTCTCAGTCTGTTTCATAGTGCCGGTTTGAATTTCCTGCAGTTTTCAGTGTAAAACAGATTTGGAGCTAGTACCTCCCCATATATAGGGTTTGAGTTTAGTTTGCAACTGAAAAGATACATTGTGTTCCCAAAAAGATAGGTGAAGAACAGCTTACATATACACTTATATCTCTGAAATAAGCATGTAGAGAGACGTTCTTTCATCTAGCACAAAGGGAACAGTTTGGAGTAGAAAATTTTTTTCTGGTTTTTCAGTCTGTTTCGTAGTGCTGGTTTAAAATTCCTGCAGTTTTTGTTGTAAAATTGATTTGGAGCTGGTACTTCCCCATATATAAGGATGGAGTGTAGTTTGCATCTGAAATTAAACTATTTGTGCCCAACAAGCTAGGTGAAGTACGGCTTTCACACACACTTAACTCTCAGAACTGAGCTAGTGGGGACACTTTCGTTCATCTATCAGAAAAGAACGGGTTGCAGGGATAATATTATCCTGGATTCTCAGTCTGTTTCCTAGTGCCGGTTTGAAGTTCCTTCATTTTACCTTGTAAAACCTAGTTGGAGCTAGTACCTACCCATATATATGCATGGAATGTACTTTGAAACTGAATGAAACTTTGTGTTCATAACTAGATATATGAAGGACGGCATTCACAAACACTTATCTCTCAGAAGGGAGCATGTGGAGAGACGTTCGTTCATCTAGCACAAACGGAACGGATTTCAGGGAAACTTTTAGTCTTGTTTCTCAGTCTGTTTCTTAGGTCCGGTTTGAAGTTCCTGCAGTTTACACTATAAAACCTAGTTGGAGCTAGTACCTACCCATATATATGCATGGAGTGTAGTTTGCAACTGAATCAAACTTTATTTTCATAACAAGATATATGAAGGACGGCATTCACACACACTTATCTCTCAGAACTGAGCATGTAGTGAGATGCTAGTTCGTCTAGCACGTAGTGAACGGGTTTCAGGTGAATCTTTTACTATGGTTTCTCAGTCTGTTTCCTAGTGCCAGTTTCATGTTCCTGCAGTTTTCACTGTAAAACAGAGTTGGAGCTTTTAACTACCCATATATATATAGATGGAGTTTAGTTTGCAACTGAATAGAAACTTTCTGTTCCCTACAAGCTTGGTGAAGTTAGGCTTTCGCACACACTTATCTCTCAGAACTGACCATGTGGACAGACGTTCGTTCATCTAGCACAAAGGGAACGGGTTGCAGGAGAAAGTTTAAGTGTTTTTTCTCAGTCTGTTTCTTAGTGCCGGTTTGTAGTTCCTGCAGTTTTCACTGTAAAACGGAGTTGGAGCTAGTACTTCCCCATATATATGGATTGACTTTAGTTTGCAACTGAAAAGATACATTGTGTTCCCAAAATCTAGGTGAAGAAAGGCTTACATACACACTTATATCTTTGAAATGAGCATGTGGAGAGACTTTCGTTCATATAGCACAAAGGGAACGGTTTGGAGGAGAAAATTTTAGTCTGGTTTTTCAGTCTGTTTCTTAATGCCGGTTTGAAGTTCCTGCATTTTTCAGTGTAAAATCGATTTGGAGCTAGTACCTCCCCATATATAAGGATGGAGTGTAGTTTGCATCTGAAAATAATCTATTTGTGCCCAACAAGCTAGGTGAAGGACGGCTTTCACACACACTTACCTCTCAGATTTGAGCTAATTGAGAGAATATCATTCATCTTGCACAAAAGGAAAGGGATGCAGGAGAAACATTTAGTCTGGTTTCTCAGTCTGTGTTTTCTAGTGCCGTTTTGTAGTTCCAGCAATTTTCACTGTAAAACCGAGTTGGAGCTTGTACTTCCCCTATATATATGGATGTAGTGTAGTTTGCAACTGAAAAGAAAGTTTGTGTTCCCAAGAAGCTAGGTGAAGGACGGCTTTCATACACACTTATCTCTCAGAAAAGAGCATGTGGAAAGACGTTCGTTCATCTAGCACAAACGGAACGGTTTTCAGGGAAACTTTTATTCTGGTTTCTCAGTCTGTTTCATAGTGCCGGTTTGAAGTTCCTTCAGTTTACATTGTAAAACCTAGTTGGAGCTAGTACCTACCCATATATATGCATGGAATGTACTTTGCAACTGAATGAAACTTTGTGTTCATAACAAGATATATGAAGGACGGCATTCACACACACTTATCTCTCAGAACATAGCATGTGGAGAAACGTTCGTTCATCTAGCACAAAGGGAACGGGTTGCAGGAGAAACTTTTATTCTGGTTTCTCAGTCTGTTTCCTAGTTCTGGTTTGAAGTTCCTGCAGTTTTCACTGTAAAACCGAGTTGGAGCTAGTACCTCCCCTTATATAAGTATGGAGTGTAGTTTGCAACTGAAAAGAAAATTTGTGTTCCCAACAATCTAGGTGAAGGACGGCTTTCACAAGCACATTATCTCTCAGAACTGAGCATTGGGAGAGAAGTACGTTCACCTAGCACGTAGAGAACGGGTTGCAGGAGAATCTTTTACTATGGTTTCTCAGTCTGTTTCCTAGTGCCGGTTTCATGTTCCTGCATTTTTCACTGTAAAACAGATTTGGAGCTACTACCTACCCATATATATATAGATGGAGTTTAGTTTGCAACTGAATAGCAACTTTGTGTTCCCTACAACCTTGCTGAAGTTAGGCTTTCACACACACTTATCTCTCAGTACTGAGCATGTGGAGAGATGTTCGTTCATCTAGCACAAATGGAAAGGGTTGCAGGTGAAACTTTTACTCTGGTTTCTCAGTCCGTTTCCTAGTGCCGCTTTGAATTTCCTGCAGTTTTCACTGTAAAACCGAGTTGGAGATTGTACCTTATATATAGATGGAGTTTTGTTTGCCACTACAAATTATCTTTGTGTTCCCAACAATCTAGGTGAGGGACAGCTTTAACTAACACATTATGTCTCAGAACTGAGCATTTGGAGAGAAGTTCTTTAATCTAGAACATATTGAATGGATGCAGGAGAAACTTTTACTCTTGTTAATCAGTCTGTTTCCTAGTGCCGGTGACAAGTTCCTGCAGTTTTCAATGAAAAACAGAGTTGGAGCTAGTACTTACCCATATATATGGATGGAGTGTAGTTTGCAACTAAATAGAAACTTTGTGTTACCTACAAGTTTGTTGAAGGAAGGCTTTCACACACACTTATCTCTGAGGCCTGAGCATTTGGAGAGATTTTCGTTCATCTAGCAAAAAGGGAACGGGATGCAGTAGAAAGTTTAAGTGTGTTATCTCAGTCTGTTTCTTAGTGCCGGTTTGAAGTTCCTGCAGTTTTCATTGTAAAACAGAGTTGGAGCTACGACCTCCCCATATATAGGGTTTGAGTTTAGTTTGCAACTGAAAAGATACATTGTGTTCCCAAGAAGATAGGTGAAGAACGGCTTACATACACACATATATCTCTGAAATGAGCATGTAGACAGATGTTCGTTCATCTAGCACAAAGGGTACGGTTTGGAGGAAAAAAATTTTGTCTGGTTTTTCAGTCTGTTTCCTAGTGCCGGTTCGAAGTTCCTGCAGTTTTCAGTGTAAAATTGATTTGGAGCTCTTACCTCCCCATATATAAGGATGGAGTGTATTTTGCATCTGAAAAGAAACTATTTGTGCCCAACAAGCTAGGTGAAGGACGGCTTTCACTCACACTTAACTCTCAGAACTGAGCTAGTGGAGATACTTTCGTTCATCTAGCACAAAAGGAACGGGTGGCAGGAGAAACTTTTATTCTGGTTTCTCAGTCTGTTTCCTAGTGCCGGTTAGTAGTTCCTTCAATTTTCACTGTGAATGAGATTTGGAGATAGTACCTCCCCATATATATGGATGGAGTGTAGTTTGCAACTGAAGAGAAACTTTGTTTTCCCAACTATTTATTTGAAGAACGGCTTTCACACACAGTTATCTCTCAGAAATGAGCATGTGGAGATACGTTCATTCAACTAGCACAAAGGGAACAGGTAGCAGTAGAATATTTTAGTCTAGTTTCTCAGTCTGATTCCTAGTGCTGGTTTGAAGTTCCTGCATTTTTCACTGTAAAACCGAGGTGGAGCTAGAAACTCCCCATATATATGGATGGATTCTAGTTTGAAACAGAAAGAAACTTTGTGTTCATATCATGCTATATGGAAGACGGCATTCACACACACTTATCTCTCAGAACTGAGCAGGTGGTGAGACGTTCGTTCATCTAGCAAATATGGAACGGGTTGCAGGAGAATGTTTTACTCTGGTTTCTCAGTACGTTTCCTAGTGCCGCTTTGAATTTCCTGCAGTTTTCACTGTAAAACCGAGATAGTAACTTATATATATAGATGTTTTTTAGTTTGCAAATAAAAATTAACTTTGTGTTCCCAACAATCTAGGTGAGGGAAAGATTAACTAACACATTATTTCTCAGAACTGAGCATTTGGAGAGAAGTTCGTTATTCTAGAATATAGTGAACGGATGCAGGAGAAACTTTTAATCTTGTTAATCAGTCTGTTTCCTAGTGCCGGTTTCAAGTTCCTGCAGTTTTCAATGAAAAACCGAGTTGGAGCTAGTACCTCCCCATATATATGGATGGATACTAGTTTGAAACCAAAAGAAATTTTGTGTTCATAACATGCTATATGGAGGACGGCTTTCACACACACTTATCTCTCAGAACTGAGCATGTGGTGAGACGTTCGTTCATCTAGCACATATGGAACGGGTTGCAGGAGAAAGATTTAGTCTGGTTTCTCAGTCTGTTTCCTAGTGCCGGTTTGAAGTTCCTTCAGTTTACATTGTAAAACCTAGTTGGATCTAGTACCTACCCATATATATATGGATGGAGTGCTGTTTGCAACTGAAAAGACACTTTGTGTTCCCAACAAGGTAGGAGAAGGACGGCTTTCACACATACTTACCTCTCAAAACTGAGCTATAGGAGAGACTTTCGTTCATCTTGCACAAAAGAACGGAATGCAGGTGAAACACTTAGTCTGGTTTCTCAGTCTGTTTCCTAGTGCCGGTTAGATGTTCCTGCAATTTTCACTGTAAAAGAGATTTGGAGATAGTACCTCCACATATATATTGATGGAGTGTAGTTTGCAACTGAAGAGACAATTTGTTTTCCCAACTATATATTTGAAGAACGGCTTTCACACACAGTTATCTCTCAGAAATGAGCATGTGGAGATACGTTCGTTCAACTAGCACAAAGGGAACGGGTTGCAGGTGAAACTTTTACTCTGGTTTCTCAGTCAGTTTCCTAGTGCCGCTTTGAATTTCCTGCAGTTTTTACTGTAAAACCGAGTTGGAGATAGTACCTTATATATAGATGGATTTTTGTTTGCAAATAAAAATTAACTTTGTGTTCCCAACAATCTAGTTGAGGGACAGATTTAACTAACACATTATGTCTAAGAACTGAGCATTTGGATAGAAGTTCGTTCATCTAGAACATAGTGAACGGATGCTGGAGAAACTTTTACTCTGGTTACTCAGTCTGTTTCATAGTGCTGGTTTGAAATTCTTTCAGTTTACATTGTAAAACCTAGTTGGAGCTAGTAACTACCCATATATATGAATGGAATGTACTTTGCAACTGAATGAAACTTTGTGTTCATAACAAGATATATGAAGGATGGCATTCACACACACTAATCTCTCAGAACATAGCATGTGGAGAGACGTTCGTTCATCTAGCACAAAGGGAACGGGTTGCAGGAGAAACTTTTATACTGGTTTCTCAGTCTGTTTCCTAGTTCCTGTTTGAAGTTCCTGCAGTTTTCACTGTAAAACCGAGTTGGAGCTAGTACCTCCCCATATATATATGGATGGAGTGTTGTTTGCAACTGAAAAGACTCTTTGTGTTCCCAACAAGGTAGGAGAAGGACGGCTTTCACACACACATACCTCTCAGAACTGAGCTATAGGAGAGACTTTCGTTCATCTTGCACAAAAGGAATGGGATGCAGGTGAAACATTTAGTCAGGTTTCTCAGTCTGTTTCCTAGTGCCGGTTAGATGTTCCTGCAATTTTCAATGTAAAAGAGATTTGGAGATACTACCTCCCCATATATATGGATTGATTGTTGTTTGCACCTGAAGAGACACTTTGTTTTCCCGACTATTTATTTGAAGAACGGCTTTCACACACAGTTATCACTCAGAAATGAGCATGTGGAGATACGTTCGTTCAACTAGCACAAAGGGAACGTGTTGCAGGTGAAACTTTTACTCTGGATTCTCAGTCCGTTTCCTAGTGCAGATTTGAATTTCCTGCAGTTTTCACTGTAAAACCGAGTTGGAGATTGTACCTTATATATAGATGGAGTTTTGTTTGCAACTACAAATTAACTTTGTGTTCCCAACAATCTAGGTGAGGGACAGATTTAACTAACACATTATGTCTCAGAACTGAGCATTTGGAGAGAAGTTCGTTCATCTAGAACATAGTGAATGGATGCAGGAGAAACTTTTACTCTGGTTACTCAGTCTGTTTCGTAGTGCCGGTTTCATTTTTCTGCAGTTTTCACTGTAACACGGAGTTGGAGCTAGTACCTCCCCATATATATGGATTGACTTTAGTTTGCAACTGAAAAGATACATTGTGTTCCCAAAAAGCTAGGTGAAGAAAGACTTACATACACACTTATATCTTTGAAATGACCATGTGGAGAGACTTTCGTTCATATAGCACAAAGGGAACGGTTTGGAGGAGAAAATTTTATTCTGATTTTTTAGTCTGTTTCTTAATTCCGGTTTGAAGTTCCTGCAGTTTTCAGTGTAAAATTGTTTTGGAGCTAGTAATTCCCCATATATAAGGATGGAGTGTAGTTTGCATCTGAAAAGAATCTATTTGTGCCCAACAAGCTAGGTGAAGGACGGCTTTCACACAAACTTACCTCTCAGAACTGAGCTAATTGAGAGAATATCATTCATCTTGCACAAAAGGAACGGGATGTAGGAGAAACATTTATTCTGATATCTCAGTCTGTTTCCTAGTGCCGTTTTGTAGTTCCAGCAATTTTCACTGTAAAACCGAGTTGAAGCTTGTACTTCCACTATATATATGGATGTAGTGTAGTTTGCAACTGAAAAGAAACTTTGTGTTCCCAAGAAGCTAGGTGAAGGACGGCTGTCATACACACTTATCTCTCAGAAAAGAGCTTGTGGAGAGACGTTCGTTCATCTAGCACAAACGGAACGGTTTTCACTGAAAATTTTATTCTGGTTTCTCAGTCTGTTTCCTAGTGCCGGTTTGAAGTTCCTTCAGTTTACATTGTAAAACCTAGTTGGAGCTAGTACCTACCTATATATATGCATGGAATGTACTTTGCAAATGAATGAAACTTTGTGTTAGTAACAAGATATATGAAGGACGGCATTCACACACACTTATCTCTCAAAACTGAGCATGTGGAGAGATGTTCGTTCATCTAGCACAAAGGGAAAGTGTTGCAGGTGAAACTTTTACTCTGGTTTCTCAGTCCGTTTCCTAGTGCCGCTTTGAATTTCCTGCAGTTTTCACTCTAAAACCGAGTTGGAGATAGTACCTTATATATAGATGGAATTTAGTATTTCAACTACAAATTAACTTTGTGTTCCCAACAATCTAGGTGAGGGACAGCTTTAACTAATACATTATGTCTCAGAACTGAGCATTTGGAGACAAGTTCGTTCATCTATAACATAGTGAACGAATACAGGAGAAACTTTAACTCTTGTTAATCAGTCTGTTTCCTAGTGCCGGTTCCAAGTTCTTGCAGTTTTCAATGAAAAACCGAGTTGGTGCTAGTACCTACCCATATATATGGATGGATTGTAGTTTGCAACTGAATAGAAACTTTGTGTTCCGTACAAGCTTGGTGAAGTTAGGCTTTCACACACACTTATCTCTCAGAACTGAGCATGTGGAGAGATGTTCATTCATCTAGCACAAAGGGAAACGTTTGCAGGTGAAACTTTTACTCTGGTTTCTCAGTCCGTTTCCTAGTGCCGCTTTGAATTTCCTGCAGTTTTCACTGTAAAACCGAGTTGGAGATTGTACCTTATATATAGATGGAGTTTTGTTTGTAACTACAAATTAACTTTGTGTTCCCAACAATCTAAATGAGGGACAGATTTAACTAACACATTATGTCTCAGAACTGAGCATTTGGAGAGAAGTTCGTTCATCTAGAACATAGTGAACGGATGCAGGAAAAACTTTTACTCTGGTTACTCAGTCTGTTTCGTAGTGCCGGTTTCAATTTCCTGCAGTTTTCACTGTAAAAGCGAGTTGGAGTTAGTACCACCCCATCTATAAGAATGGAGTGTAGTTTGCAACTGAATAGAAACTTTGTGTTACCTACAAGCTTGGTGAAGGAAGGCTTTCACACACACTTATCTCTCAGGACTGAGCATGTGTAGAGAAGTTCATTCATCTAGCCAAAAGTGAACGGGTTGCAGGAGAAACTTTAAGTGTTTTTTCTCAGTCTGTTTCTTAGTGCCGGTTTGAAGTTCCTGCAGTTTTCACTGTAACACGGAGTTGGAGCTAGTACCTCCCCATATATATGGATTGAGTTTAGTTTGCAACTGAAAAGATACATTGTGTTCCCAAAAAGCTAGGTGAAGAAAGACTTACATACACACTTATATCTTTGAAATGAGCATGTGGAGAGACTTTCGTTCATATAGCACAAAGGGAACGGTTTGGAGGAGAAAATTTTAGTCTGATTTCTCAGTCTGTTTCTCAATGCCGGTTTGAAGTTCCTGCAGTTTTCAGTGTAAAATTGTTTTGTAGCTAGTAATTCCCCATATATAAGGATGGAGTGTAGTTTGCATGTGAAAAAAATCTATTTGTGCCCAACAAGCTAGGTGAAGTACGGCTTTCACACACACTTAACTCTCAGAACTGAGCTAGAAGAGAGACTTTCGTTCATTTGGCACAAAAAGAACGGGTTGCAGGATAAACTTTTAGTCTGGTTTCTCAGTCTGTTTCCTAGTGCCGGTTAGATGTTCCTGCAATTTTCATTGTAAAAGAGATTTGGAGATAGTACCTCCCCATATATATGGATGGATTCTAGTTTGAAACCGAAAGAAAATTTGAATTCATAACATGCTATATGGAGGACGGCTTTCACAAAAACTTATCTCTCAGAACTGAGCATGTGGTGAGACGTTCTTACATCTAGCACATAGGGAACAGGTTGCAGGAGAAAGTTTTAGTCTGGTTCCTCAGTCTGTTTCCTAGTGCCGGTTAGATGTTCCTGCAATTTTCATTGTAAAAGACATTTGGAGATAGTACCTCCCCATATATATGGATGGATTCTAGATTGAAACCGAAAGAAAATTTGAGTTCATAACATGCTATATGGAGGACGGCTTTCACAAAAACTTATCTCTCAGAACTGAGCATGTGGTGAGACGTTCTTACATCTAGCACATAGGGAACAGGTTGCAGGAGAAAGTTTTAGTCTGGTTTCTCAGTCTGTTTCCTAGTGCCGGTTTGAAGTTCCTTCAGTTTACATTGTAAAACCTAGTTGGAGCTCGTACGTACCCATATATATGCATGGAGTGTAGTTTTCAACTGAATAAACTTTGTGTTCATAACAAGATATATGAAGGAAGGCATTTACACACACTTATCTCTCAGAACTGAGCATGTGGTGAGACGTTCGTTCATCTAGCACAACGGGAACGGGTTGCAGGAGAAACTTTTAGTCTGGCTTCTCAGTCTGTTTCATAGTGCCGGTTTGAAGTTCCTGCAGTTTTCACTGTAAACCCGAGTTTGAGCTAGTTCCTACCCTTATATATATGGATGGAGTGCTGTTTGCAACTGAAAAGACACTTTGTGTTCCCAACAAGGTAGGAGAAGGACGGCTTTCACACACACTTACCTCTCAGTACTGAGCTATAGGAGAGAATTTCGTTCATCTTGCACAAAAAGAACGGGATGCAGGTGAAACCTTTAGTCTGGTTTCTCAGTCTGTTTCCTAGTGCCAGTTAGATGTTCCTGCAATTTTCACTGTAAAAGAGATTTGGAGATAGTACCTCCCCATATATATGGATGGAGTGTAGTTTGCAACTGAAGAGACACTTTGTTTTCCCAACTATTTATTTAAAGAACGGCATTCACACACAGTTATCTCTCAGAAATGAGTATGTAGAGATACGTTCGTTCAACTAGCACAAAGGGAACGTGTTGCAGGTGAAACTTTTACTCTGGTTTCTCAGTCCATTTCCTAGTGCCGCTTTGAATTTCCTGCAGTTTTCACTGTAAAACCGAGTTGGAGATAGTACCTTATATATAGATGGTTTTTAGTTTGCAACTAAAAATTAACTTTGTGTTCCCAACAATCTAGGTGTGAGACAGATTTAACTAACACATTATGTCTCAGAACTGAGCATTTGGAGAGAAGTTCGTTCATCTAGAACATAGTGAACGGATGGAGGAGAAACTTTTACTCTGATTAATCAGTCTGTTTCGTAGTGCCGGTTTGAAGTTCCTTCAGTTTACTTTGTAAAACCTAGTTAGAGCTACTACCTACCCATATATATGCATGGAATGTACTTTGCAACTGAATGAAACTTTGTGTTCATAACAAGATATACGAAGGACGGCATTCACACACACTAATCTCTCAGTACATAGCATGTGGAGAGACGTTCATTCTTCTAGCACAAATTGAAAGGGTTGCAGGAGAAACTTTTATTCTGGTTTCTCAGTCTGTTTCCTAGTGCCGGTTAGATGTTCCTGCAATTTTCACTGTAAAAGAGATTTGGAGATAGTACCTCCCCATATATATGGATGGAGTGTAGTTTGCAACTGAAGAGACACTCTGTTTTCCCAACTATTTATTTGAAGAACGGCTTTCACACACAGTTATCTCTCAGAAATGAGCATGTGGAGATACGTTCGTTCAACTAGCACAAAGGGAACAGGTAGCAGTAGAATATTTTAGTGTGGTTTCTCAGTCTGTTTCCTAGTGCTGGTTTGAAGTTCCTGCAGTTTTCACTGTAAAACCGAGTTGGAGCTAGTACCTCCCCATATATATGGATGGTATCTAGTTTGAAACCGAAAGTAACTTTGTGTTCATAACATGCTATATGGAGGACGGGTTTCACACACATTTATCTCTCAGAACTGAGTGTTTGGTGAGACGTTCGTTCATCTAGCACATATGGAACGGGTTGCAGGAGAAAGTTTTAGTCTGGTTTCTCTGTCTGTTTCCTAGTGCCGGTTTGAAGTTCCTTCAGTTTACATTGTAAAACCTAGTGGGAGCTCGTACCTACCCATATATATGCATGGAGTGTAGTTTTCAACTGAATAAAACTTTGTGTTCCTAACAAGATATATGAAGGCGGCATTCACACACACTTATCTCTCAGAACTGAGCATGTGGTGAGACATTCGTTCATTTAGCACAACGGGAACGGGTTGCAGGAGAAACTTTTTGTCTGGTTTCTCAGTCTGTTTCATAGTGCCGGTTTGAATTTCCTGCAGTTTTCACTGTAAAACCGAGTTGGAGCTAGTACCTACACTTATATATATGGATGGAGTGTTGTTTGCAACTGAAAAGACACTTTGTGTTCCCAACAAGGTAGGAGAATGACGGCTTTCACACACACTTACTTCTCAGAACTGAGCTATAGGAGAGACATTCGTTCATCTTGCACAAAAAGAACGGGATGCAGGTGAAACATTTAGTCTGGTTTCTCAGTCTGTTTCCTAGTTCCGGTTAGGTTTTCCTGCAATTTTCACTGTAAAAGAGATTTGGAGATAGTACCTCCCCATATATATGGATGGAGTGTAGTTTGCAACTGAAGAGACAATTTGTTTTCCCAACTATATATTTGAAGAACGGCTTTCACACACAGTTTTCTCTCAGAAATGAGCATGTGGAGATACGTTCGTTCAACTAGCACAAAGGGAACGGGTTGCAGGTGAAACTTTTACTCTGGATTCACAGTCCGTTTCCTAGTGCCGCTTTGAATTTCCTGCAGTTTTCACTGTAAAACCGAGTTTGAGATAGTACCTTATATATAGATGGTTTTTAGTTTGCAACTAAAAATTAACTTTGTTTTCCCAACAATCTAGGTGAGGGACAGCTTTAACTAACACATTATGTCTCAGAACTGAGCATTTGGAGAGAAGTTCGTTCATCTAGAACATAGTGAACGGATGCAGGAGAAAATTTTACTCTGGTTACTCAGTCTGTTTCGTAGTGCCGGTTTCAATTTCCTGCAGTTTTCACTGTAAAACCGATTTGGAGTTAGAACTACCCCATCTGTAAGGATGGAGTGTAGTTTGCAATTGAATAGAAACTTTGTGTTACCTACAAGATTGGTGAAGGAAGGCTTTCACACAAACTTATCTCTCAGGCCTGAGCATGTGTAGAGACGTTCGTTCATCTAGCGAAAAGGGAACGGGTTGCAGGAGAAAGTTTAAGTGTTTTTTCTCAGTCTGTTTCTTAGTGCCGGTTTGTAGTTCCTGCAGTTTTCACTGTAAAACGGAGTTGGAGCTAGTACTTCCGCATATATATGGATTGACTTTAGTTTGCAACTGAAAAGATACATTGTGTTCCCAAAAAGCTAGGTGAAGAAAGGCTTACATACACACTTATATCTTTGAAATGAGCATGTGGAGAGACTTTCGTTCATATAGCACAAAGGGAACGGTTTGGAGGAGAAAATTTTAGTCTGGTTTTTCAGTCTGTTTCTTAATGCCGGTTTGAAGTTCCTGCATTTTTCAGTGTAAAATCGATTTGGAGCTAGTACCTCCCCATATATAAGGATGGAGTGTAGTTTGCATCTGAAAATAATCTATTTGTGCCCAACAAGCTAGGTGAAGGACGGCTTTCACACACACTTACCTCTCAGATTTGAGCTAATTGAGAGAATATCATTCATCTTGCACAAAAGGAAAGGGATGCAGGAGAAACATTTAGTCTGGTTTCTCAGTCTGTGTTTTCTAGTGCCGTTTTGTAGTTCCAGCAATTTTCACTGTAAAACCGAGTTGGAGCTTGTACTTCCCCTATATATATGGATGTAGTGTAGTTTGCAACTGAAAAGAAAGTTTGTGTTCCCAAGAAGCTAGGTGAAGGACGGCTTTCATACACACTTATCTCTCAGAAAAGAGCATGTGGAAAGACGTTCGTTCATCTAGCACAAACGGAACGGTTTTCAGGGAAACTTTTATTCTGGTTTCTCAGTCTGTTTCATAGTGCCGGTTTGAAGTTCCTTCAGTTTACATTGTAAAACCTAGTTGGAGCTAGTACCTACCCATATATATGCATGGAATGTACTTTGCAACTGAATGAAACTTTGTGTTCATAACAAGATATATGAAGGACGGCATTCACACACACTTATCTCTCAGAACATAGCATGTGGAGAAACGTTCGTTCATCTAGCACAAAGGGAACGGGTTGCAGGAGAAACTTTTATTCTGGTTTCTCAGTCTGTTTCCTAGTGCTGGTTTGAAGTTCCTGCAGTTTTCACTGTAAAACCGAGTTGGAGCTAGTACCTCCCCATATATATGGATGGAATCTAGTTTGAAACCGAAAGAAACTTTGTGTTCATAACATGCTCTATGGAGGACGGCTTTCACACACATTTATCTCTCAGAACTGAGTGTTTGGTGAGACGTTCGTTCATCTAGCACATATGGAACGGGTTGCAGGAGAAAGTTTTAGTCTGGTTTCTCTGTCTGTTTCCTAGTGCCAGTTTGAAGTTCCTTCAGTTTACATTGTAAAACCTAGTGGGAGCTCGTACCTACCCATATATATGCATGGAGTGTAGTTTTCAACTGAATAAAACTTTGTGTTCCTAACAAGATATATGAAGGCGGCATTCACACACACTTATCTCTCAGAACTGAGCATGTGGTGAGACGTTCGTTCATCTAGCACAACGGAAACGGGTTGCAGGAGAAACTTTTTGTCTGGTTTCTCAGTCTGTTTCATAGTGCCGGTTTGAATTTCCTGCAGTTTTCACTGTAAAACCGAGTTGGAGCTAGTACCTACACTTATATATATGGATGGAGTGTTGTTTGCAACTGAAAAGACACTTTGTGTTCCCAACAAGGTAGGAGAATGACGGCTTTCACACACACTTACCTCTCAGAACTGAGCATGTTGGGAGACATTCAATCAACTAGAATAAAGGGAATGATTTGCAAGAGCAACTTTTAGTATGGTTTCTCAGTCTATTTCCTAGTGCCGTTTTGTAGTTCCTGCAGTTTACATTTTAAAACCTAGTTGAACATTGTACCTACCCATGTATATGAATGGAGTGTAGTTTGCAACTGAATGAAACTTTGTTTTTATAACATAATATAAGAAGTACGGCTTCCACACAGAGTTATCTCTCAGAACTGAGCATGTGGTGAGACGTTCGTTCATCTAGCATATAGGGAACGTGTTGCAGGAAAAACTTTTATTCTCGTTTCTCAGTCTGTTTCCTAGTGCCAGTTTAATGTTCATGCAATTTTCACTGTAAAAGCGATTTGGATCTAGTACCTCCCCATATATATAGATGGAGTGTAGAATGCAACTGAACAGACACTTGTGTTCCCAACTATTTAGTTAAAGGACGGCTTTCACACACAGTTATCTCTCTGAACTGAACATGTGGATAGACGTTCGTTCAACTAGCACAAAGGGAACGATTTGCAGGAGAAACATTTAGTCTGGTTTCTCAGTCTGTTTCCTAGTGCCAGTTTGAAGTTCCTGCAGTTTTCACTGTAAAACCGAGTTGGATCTAGTACCTCCCCAAATATATGGATGGAGTGTAGTTTGCAACTGTAAAGAAACTATGTTTTCCCAACAAGCTAGGTGAAGGACGGCTTGCACACACACTTATCTCTCAGAACTGAGCATGTTGAGAGACGTTCGTTCATCTATCACAAGGGGATCTGTTGGCATTATAAACTTTTTGTCTTGTTTCTCATTCTGTTTCCTAATGCCGGTTTTAATTAACTTCATTTGTCTCTGAAATAGAGTTGGAGCTAGAAGTTAAGCATATATATGGATGGAGTGTAGTTTGCATATAATAAGGAACTTTTCTCTACAATTTAGTTGAAGTACGCCTTTCACACACAAGTATCTCTAAGAACTGAGCATGTAGAGAGACTGTCGTTCATCTAGCCCAAAGGAACGTGTCACAGGAGAAACTTTAAGTGTGTTTTCTCAGTCTGTTTCTTAGTTCCTGTTTGAAATTCCTGCAGTTTTAACTGTAATACTGATTTGGAGCTAGTACCTCCCCATATATATGGATGAAGTGTTGTTTGCATCTTAAAAGAAAATATTTGTGCCCAACAAGCTAGGTGAAGGACGGCTTTCACACACACTTATCTCTGTGAAATGAGCATGTGGATAGACGTTCGTTCAACTAGCACAAAGGGAACGATTTGCAGGAGAAACATTTAATCTGGTTTCTCAGCCTGTTTCCTAGTGACGGTTTGAAGATCCTGCAGTTTTCACATTAAAACCGAGTTGGTGCTAGTACCTCCCAATTTATATGGATGCAGAGTAGTTTGCAACTGAAAAGAAACTTTCTGTTCCCTAGAAGGTAGGTGAAGGACGGCTTTCACACACAATTATCTCTCAGAACTGAGTATGTGGAGAGACGATCGTTCATCTAGCACAAAGGAAACGGGTTGCAGGAGAAAATTTTAGTCTGGTTTCTCAGTCTGTTTCCTAGTTTCGGTTTGAAGTTCCTGCAGTTTTCACAGTAAAACCTAGTTGGAGCTAGTAACTCCCCATATATATGGATGGAGTGTAGTTTGCAACTGAAAAGACACTTTGTGTTCCCAACCAGGTAGGTGAATGACGGCTTTCACAATCACTTACCTCTCAGAAATGAGCTAGTGGAGAGACTTTCATTCATCCAGCACAAAAGGAACGGGATGAAGGAGAAACTTTTATTCGGGTTTCTCATTCTGTTTCCTAGTGCCGGTTTGATGTTCCTGCAGTTTTCACTGTAAAACCGAGTTGAAGCTAGTACCTCCCCATATGTATGGATGGAGTGTAGTTTGCAACTGAAAAGAAAATTTGTGTTCCCAACAATCTAGTTGAAGGACGGCTTTCACAAACACATTATCTCTCAGAACTGAGCATTTTGAGAGAAGTTCGTTCATCAAGCACGTAGTGAATGGGTTTCAGGAGAATCTTTTACTATGGTTTCTCAGTCTGTTTCCTAGTGCCGGTTTCAAGTTCCTACAGTTTACACTGTAAAACTGAGTTGGAGCTAGTACCTTCCCATATATAAATAGATGGAGTTTAGTTTGCAACTAAATAGAAACTTTGTGTTCCCTATAACCTTGGTGAAGGTAGGCTTTCACACACAATTATCTCTCAGAACTGAGCATGTGGAGAGACTTTCGTTCATCTAGCACAAAGGGAACGTGTCACAGGAGAAACTTTAAGTGTGTTTTCTCAGTCTGTTTCTTAGTTCCAGTTTGAAATTCCTGCAGTTTTAACTGTAATACTGATTTGGAGCTAGTACCTCCCCATATATATGGATGGAGTGTTGTTTGCATCTGAAAAGAAACTATTTGTGCCCAACAAGCTAGGTGAAGGACGGCTTTCACACACACTTATCTCTGTGAAATGAGCATGTGGAGAGGCTTTCGTTCATCTAGCACAAATGGAACGGTTTGCAGAAGAATCTTTTATTCTGGTTTTTCAGTCTGTTTCCTAGGGCTGGTTTGAAGTTCCTGCAGGTTTCACTGTAAAATTGATTTGAAGCTAGTACCTCCCCATATATATGGATGGAGTGTAGCTTGCTACTGAAAAGTAACTTTGTGTTCCCAACAAGGTAGGTGAAGGACGGCTTTCACACACACTTTTCTCTCAGAACTGAGCATGTGGAGAGACTTTCGTTCATCTATTACAAAGGGAACGTTTTGCAGGAGAAACATTCAGTGTGGATTTTCAGTCTTTTTCCCTGTGCTGGTTTGAAGATCCTTCAGTTTTCACTGTAAAACGGAGTTGGAGCTTGTACATGACCTTATATATGGATGAAATGTAGTTTGCAACTGAGAAGAATCTTTGTTTTCCAAACAAGATAGAGGAAGTATGGCTTTCACACACCCTTATCTCTCAGAACTGATCAAGTGGAGAGACTTTCGCTCATCTAGCAAAATAGGAAATTGTTGCAGGGGAAGTTTTACTCTTGTTTCTCAGTCTGTTTCCTAGTGACGGTTAGAAGATCCTGCAGATTTCACTGTAAATCCGTGTTGGTGCTAGTAAATCCCCATATATATGGATGAAGTGTATTTTGCAAATGAAAAGAAATTGTGTTCCCAACAAGCTAGGTGAAGGACGGCTTTCACACGCACTTATCTCTCAGAACTGAGCATGTTGAGAGACGTTCTTTCATCTAGCGCAAAGGGAACGGTTTGCAGGAGAAACTTTTATAGTGGTATCTCAGTCTTTTTCATACTGCCGGTTTGAAGTTAGTGCAGTTTTCACTGTAAAACCGAGTTGGAGCTTGTACCTACACATATATATATGAATGGAGTGTAGTTTGCAACTGAAAAGACACTTTGTGTTCCCAAATATTTAGGTGAAGGACGGCATTCACACACAGTTATCTCTCAGAAATGAGCATATGAAGAGACGTTCGTTCATCTATCACAATGGGAACAATTCGCAGGGGAACCTTTTTTTCGGGGTTCTCAGTCTGTTTCCTAGTGACTGTTTGAAGATATTGTAGTTTTCACTTTAAATCCGAGTTGGAGCTAGTAAATCCCAATATATTTGGATGCAGTGTATTTTGCAACTGAAAAGAAACTGTGTTCCTCAGAAGCTACTTGAAAGACGGCTTTTACAGACATTTATTTCTCAGAAATGGGCATGTGGAGGGACGTTCGTCGATCTCGCAAATAGGGAACGGGTTGCAGGAGAAACTTTAACTCCGGTTTCTCAGTCTGTTTCCTAGTACCTGTTTGAAGCTCCTGCAGTTTTCACAGTAAAAGCGAGTTGGGGCTAGTACCTCCCCATAGATATGTATGGTGTGTAGTTTGCAACTGAAAAGAAACTTTGTGTTCAGAACAAGCAAAGTGAAGGACGGATTTCACACACACTTATCTCTCAGAACTGAGCACTTAGAGAGACGTTCGTTAATCTAACACAAATGGAACGGGTTGCAGGAGAAACAATAACTACTTTTTCTCAGCCTGTTTCCTAGTGACGGTTTGAAGATCCTGCAGTTTTCACATTAAAACCGAGTTGGTGCTAGTACCTCCCAATTTATATGGATGCAGAGTAGTTTGCAACTGAAAAGAAACTTTCTGTTCCCTAGAAGGTAGGTGAAGGACGGCTTTCACACACAATTATCTCTCAGAACTGAGTATGTGGAGAGACGATCGTTCATCTAGCACAAAGGAAACGGGTTGCAGGAGAAAATTTTAGTCTGGTTTCTCAGTCTGTTTCCTAGTTTCGGTTTGAAGTTCCTGCAGTTTTCACAGTAAAACCTAGTTGGAGCTAGTAACTCCACATATATATGGATGGAGTGTAGTTTGCAACTGAAAAGACACTTTGTGTTCCCAACCAGGTAGGTGAATGACGGCTTTCACAATCACTTACCTCTCAGAAATGAGCTAGTGGAGAGACTTTCATTCATCCAGCACAAAAGGAACGGGATGAAGGAGAAACTTTTATTCGGGTTTCTCATTCTGTTTCCTAGTGCCGGTTTGATGTTCCTGCAGTTTTCACTGTAAAACCGAGTTGAAGCTAGTACCTCCCCATATGTATGGATGGAGTGTAGTTTGCAACTGAAAAGAAACTTTGTGTTCCCAACAATCTAGTTGAAGGACGGCTTTCACAAACACATTATCTCTCAGAACTGAGCATTTTGAGAGAAGTTCGTTCATCAAGCACGTAGTGAATGGGTTTCAGGAGAATCTTTTACTATGGTTTCTCAGTCTGTTTCCTAGTGCCGGTTTCAAGTTCCTACAGTTTACACTGTAAAACTGAGTTGGAGCTAGTACCTTCCCATATATAAATAGATGGAGTTTAGTTTGCAACTAAATAGAAACTTTGTGTTCCCTATAACCTTGGTGAAGGTAGGCTTTCACACACAATTATCTCTCAGAACTGAGCATGTGGAGAGACTTTCGTTCATCTAGCACAAAGGGAACGTGTCACAGGAGAAACTTTAAGTGTGTTTTCTCAGTCTGTTTCTTAGTTCCAGTTTGAAATTCCTGCAGTTTTAACTGTAATACTGATTTGGAGCTAGTACCTCCCCATATATATGGATGGAGTGTTGTTTGCATCTGAAAAGAAACTATTTGTGCTCAACAAGCTAGGTGAAGGACGGCTTTCACACACACTTATCTCTGTGAAATGAGCATGTGGAGAGGCGTTCGTTCATCTAGCACAAATGGAACGGTTTGCAGAAGAATCTTTTAGTCTGGTTTTTCAGTCTGTTTCCTAGGGCTGGTTTGAAGTTCCTGCAGGTTTCACTGTAAAATTGATTTGAAGCTAGAACCTCCCCATATATATGGATGGAGTGTAGCTTGCTACTGAAAAGTAACTTTGTGTTCCCAACAAGGTAGGTGAAGGACGGCTTTCACACACACTTTTCTCTCAGAACTGAGCATGTGGAGAGACTTTCGTTCATCTATTACAAAGGGAACGTTTTGCAGGAGAAACATTCAGTGTGGATTTTCAGTCTTTTTCCTTGTGCTGGTTTGAAGATCCTTCAGTTTTCACTGTAAAACGGAGTTGGAGCTTGTACATGACCTTATATGTGGATGGAATGTAGTTTGCAACTGAGAAGAATCTTTGTTTTCCAAACAAGATAGAGGAAGTATGGCTTTCACACACCCTTATCTCTCAGAACTGATCAAGTGGAGAGACTTTCGCTCATCTAGCAAAATAGGAAATTGTTGCAGAGGAAGTTTTACTCTTGTTTCTCAGTCTGTTTCCTAGTGACGGTTAGAAGTTCCTGCAGATTTCACTGTAAATCCGTGTTGGTGCTAGTAAATCCCCATATATATGGATGAAGTGTATTTTGCAAATGAAAAGAAATTGTGTTCCCAACAAGCTAGGTGAAGGACGGCTTTCACACGCACTTATCTCTCAGAACTGAGCATGTTGAGAGACGTTCTTTCATCTAGCGCAAAGGGAACGGTTTGCAGGAGAAACTTTTATAGTGGTATCTCAGTCTTTTTCATACTGCCGGTTTGAAGTTAGTGCAGTTTTCACTGTAAAACCGAGTTGGAGCTTGTACCTACACATATATATATGAATGGAGTGTAGTTTGCAACTGAAAAGACACTTTGTGTTCCCAAATATTTAGGTGAAGGACGGCATTCACACACAGTTATCTCTCAGAAATGAGCATATGAAGAGACGTTCGTTCATCTATCACAATGGGAACAATTCGCAGGGGAACCTTTTTTTCGGGGTTCTCAGTCTGTTTCCTAGTGACTGTTTGAAGATATTGTAGTTTTCACTTTAAATCCGAGTTGGAGCTAGTAAATCCCAATATATTTGGATGCAGTGTATTTTGCAACTGAAAAGAAACTGTGTTCCTCAGAAGCTACTTGAAAGACGGCTTTTACAGACATTTATTTCTCAGAAATGGGCATGTGGAGGGACGTTCGTCGATCTCGCAAATAGGGAACGGGTTGCAGGAGAAACTTTAACTCCGGTTTCTCAGTCTGTTTCCTAGTACCTGTTTGAAGCTCCTGCAGTTTTCACAGTAAAAGCGAGTTGGGGCTAGTACCTCCCCATAGATATGTATGGTGTGTAGTTTGCAACTGAAAAGAAACTTTGTGTTCAGAACAAGCAAAGTGAAGGACGGATTTCACACACACTTATCTCTCAGAACTGAGCACTTAGAGAGACGTTCGTTAATCTAACACAAATGGAACGGGTTGCAGGAGAAACAATAACTACTTTTTCTCAGCCTGTTTCCTAGTGACGGTTTGAAGATCCTGCAGTTTTCACATTAAAACCGAGTTGGTGCTAGTACCTCCCAATTTATATGGATGCAGAGTAGTTTGCAACTGAAAAGAAACTTTCTGTTCCCTAGAAGGTAGGTGAAGGACGGCTTTCACACACAATTATCTCTCAGAACTGAGTATGTGGAGAGACGATCGTTCATCTAGCACAAAGGAAACGGGTTGCAGGAGAAAATTTTAGTCTGGTTTCTCAGTCTGTTTCCTAGTTTCGGTTTGAAGTTCCTGCAGTTTTCACAGTAAAACCTAGTTGGAGCTAGTAACTCCACATATATATGGATGGAGTGTAGTTTGCAACTGAAAAGACACTTTGTGTTCCCAACCAGGTAGGTGAATGACGGCTTTCACAATCACTTACCTCTCAGAAATGAGCTAGTGGAGAGACTTTCATTCATCCAGCACAAAAGGAACGGGATGAAGGAGAAACTTTTATTCGGGTTTCTCATTCTGTTTCCTAGTGCCGGTTTGATGTTCCTGCAGTTTTCACTGTAAAACCGAGTTGAAGCTAGTACCTCCCCATATGTATGGATGGAGTGTAGTTTGCAACTGAAAAGAAACTTTGTGTTCCCAACAATCTAGTTGAAGGACGGCTTTCACAAACACATTATCTCTCAGAACTGAGCATTTTGAGAGAAGTTCGTTCATCAAGCACGTAGTGAATGGGTTTCAGGAGAATCTTTTACTATGGTTTCTCAGTCTGTTTCCTAGTGCCGGTTTCAAGTTCCTACAGTTTACACTGTAAAACTGAGTTGGAGCTAGTACCTTCCCATATATAAATAGATGGAGTTTAGTTTGCAACTAAATAGAAACTTTGTGTTCCCTATAACCTTGGTGAAGGTAGGCTTTCACACACAATTATCTCTCAGAACTGAGCATGTGGAGAGACTTTCGTTCATCTAGCACAAAGGGAACGTGTCACAGGAGAAACTTTAAGTGTGTTTTCTCAGTCTGTTTCTTAGTTCCAGTTTGAAATTCCTGCAGTTTTAACTGTAATACTGATTTGGAGCTAGTACCTCCCCATATATATGGATGGAGTGTTGTTTGCATCTGAAAAGAAACTATTTGTGCTCAACAAGCTAGGTGAAGGACGGCTTTCACACACACTTATCTCTGTGAAATGAGCATGTGGAGAGGCGTTCGTTCATCTAGCACAAATGGAACGGTTTGCAGAAGAATCTTTTAGTCTGGTTTTTCAGTCTGTTTCCTAGGGCTGGTTTGAAGTTCCTGCAGGTTTCACTGTAAAATTGATTTGAAGCTAGTACCTCCCCATATATATGGATGGAGTGTAGCTTGCTACTGAAAAGTAACTTTGTGTTCCCAACAAGGTAGGTGAAGGACGGCTTTCACACACACTTTTCTCTCAGAACTGAGCATGTGGAGAGACTTTCGTTCATCTATTACAAAGGGAACGTTTTGCAGGAGAAACATTCAGTGTGGATTTTCAGTCTTTTTCCTTGTGCTGGTTTGAAGATCCTTCAGTTTTCACTGTAAAACGGAGTTGGAGCTTGTACATGACCTTATATGTGGATGGAATGTAGTTTGCAACTGAGAAGAATCTTTGTTTTCCAAACAAGATAGAGGAAGTATGGCTTTCACACACCCTTATCTCTCAGAACTGATCAAGTGGAGAGACTTTCGCTCATCTAGCAAAATAGGAAATTGTTGCAGAGGAAGTTTTACTCTTGTTTCTCAGTCTGTTTCCTAGTGACGGTTAGAAGTTCCTGCAGATTTCACTGTAAATCCGTGTTGGTGCTAGTAAATCCCCATATATATGGATGAAGTGTATTTTGCAAATGAAAAGAAATTGTGTTCCCAACAAGCTAGGTGAAGGACGGCTTTCACACGCACTTATCTCTCAGAACTGAGCATGTTGAGAGACGTTCTTTCATCTAGCGCAAAGGGAACGGTTTGCAGGAGAAACTTTTATAGTGGTATCTCAGTCTTTTCATACTGCCGGTTTGAAGTTAGTGCAGTTTTCACTGTAAAACCGAGTTGGAGCTTGTACCTACACATATATATATGAATGGAGTGTAGTTTGCAACTGAAAAGACACTTTGTGTTCCCAAATATTTAGGTGAAGGACGGCATTCACACACAGTTATCTCTCAGAAATGAGCATATGAAGAGACGTTCGTTCATCTATCACAATGGGAACAATTCGCAGGGGAACCTTTTTTTCGGGGTTCTCAGTCTGTTTCCTAGTGACTGTTTGAAGATATTGTAGTTTTCACTTTAAATCCGAGTTGGAGCTAGTAAATCCCAATATATTTGGATGCAGTGTATTTTGCAACTGAAAAGAAACTGTGTTCCTCAGAAGCTACTTGAAAGACGGCTTTTACAGACATTTATTTCTCAGAAATGGGCATGTGGAGGGACGTTCGTCGATCTCGCAAATAGGGAACGGGTTGCAGGAGAAACTTTAACTCCGGTTTCTCAGTCTGTTTCCTAGTACCTGTTTGAAGCTCCTGCAGTTTTCACAGTAAAAGCGAGTTGGGGCTAGTACCTCCCCATAGATATGTATGGTGTGTAGTTTGCAACTGAAAAGAAACTTTGTGTTCAGAACAAGCAAAGTGAAGGACGGATTTCACACACACTTATCTCTCAGAACTGAGCACTTAGAGAGACGTTCGTTAATCTAACACAAATGGAACGGGTTGCAGGAGAAACAATAACTACTTTTTCTCAGCCTGTTTCCTAGTGACGGTTTGAAGATCCTGCAGTTTTCACATTAAAACCGAGTTGGTGCTAGTACCTCCCAATTTATATGGATGCAGAGTAGTTTGCAACTGAAAAGAAACTTTCTGTTCCCTAGAAGGTAGGTGAAGGACGGCTTTCACACACAATTATCTCTCAGAACTGAGTATGTGGAGAGACGATCGTTCATCTAGCACAAAGGAAACGGGTTGCAGGAGAAAATTTTAGTCTGGTTTCTCAGTCTGTTTCCTAGTTTCGGTTTGAAGTTCCTGCAGTTTTCACAGTAAAACCTAGTTGGAGCTAGTAACTCCCCATATATATGGATGGAGTGTAGTTTGCAACTGAAAAGACACTTTGTGTTCCCAACCAGGTAGGTGAATGACGGCTTTCACAATCACTTACCTCTCAGAAATGAGCTAGTGGAGAGACTTTCATTCATCCAGCACAAAAGGAACGGGATGAAGGAGAAACTTTTATTCGGGTTTCTCATTCTGTTTCCTAGTGCCGGTTTGATGTTCCTGCAGTTTTCACTGTAAAACCGAGTTGAAGCTAGTACCTCCCCATATGTATGGATGGAGTGTAGTTTGCAACTGAAAAGAAAATTTGTGTTCCCAACAATCTAGTTGAAGGACGGCTTTCACAAACACATTATCTCTCAGAACTGAGCATTTTGAGAGAAGTTCGTTCATCAAGCACGTAGTGAATGGGTTTCAGGAGAATCTTTTACTATGGTTTCTCAGTCTGTTTCCTAGTGCCGGTTTCAAGTTCCTACAGTTTACACTGTAAAACTGAGTTGGAGCTAGTACCTTCCCATATATAAATAGATGGAGTTTAGTTTGCAACTAAATAGAAACTTTGTGTTCCCTATAACCTTGGTGAAGGTAGGCTTTCACACACAATTATCTCTCAGAACTGAGCATGTGGAGAGACTTTCGTTCATCTAGCACAAAGGGAACGTGTCACAGGAGAAACTTTAAGTGTGTTTTCTCAGTCTGTTTCTTAGTTCCAGTTTGAAATTCCTGCAGATTTAACTGTAATACTGATTTGGAGCTAGTACCTCCCCATATATATGGATGGAGTGTTGTTTGCATCTGAAAAGAAACTATTTGTGCCCAACAAGCTAGGTGAAGGACGGCTTTCACACACACTTATCTCTGTGAAATGAGCATGTGGAGAGGCGTTCGTTCATCTAGCACAAATGGAACGGTTTGCAGAAGAATCTTTTAGTCTGGTTTTTCAGTCTGTTTCCTAGGGCTGGTTTGAAGTTCCTGCAGGTTTCACTGTAAAATTGATTTGAATCTAGTACCTCCCCATATATATGGATGGAGTGTAGCTTGCTACTGAAAAGTAACTTTGTGTTCCCAACAAGGTAGGTGAAGGACGGCTTTCACACACACTTTTCTCTCAGAACTGAGCATGTGGAGAGACTTTCGTTCATCTATTACAAAGGGAACGTTTTGCAGGAGAAACATTCAGTGTGGATTTTCAGTCTTTTTCCTTGTGCTGGTTTGAAGATCCTTCAGTTTTCACTGTAAAACGGAGTTGGAGCTTGTACATGACCTTATATGTGGATGGAATGTAGTTTGCAACTGAGAAGAATCTTTGTTTTCCAAACAAGATAGAGGAAGTATGGCTTTCACACACCCTTATCTCTCAGAACTGATCAAGTGGAGAGACTTTCGCTCATCTAGCAAAATAGGAAATTGTTGCAGGGGAAGTTTTACTCTTGTTTCTCAGTCTGTTTCCTAGTGACGGTTAGAAGTTCCTGCAGATTTCACTGTAAATCCGTGTTGGTGCTAGTAAATCCCCATATATATGGATGAAGTGTATTTTGCAAATGAAAAGAAATTGTGTTCCCAACAAGCTAGGTGAAGGACGGCTTTCACACGCACTTATCTCTCAGAACTGAGCATGTTGAGAGACGTTCTTTCATCTAGCGCAAAGGGAACGGTTTGCAGGAGAAACTTTTATAGTGGTATCTCAGTCTTTTTCATACTGCCGGTTTGAAGTTAGTGCAGTTTTCACTGTAAAACCGAGTTGGAGCTTGTACCTACACATATATATATGAATGGAGTGTAGTTTGCAACTGAAAAGACACTTTGTGTTCCCAAATATTTAGGTGAAGGACGGCATTCACACACAGTTATCTCTCAGAAATGAGCATATGAAGAGACGTTCGTTCATCTATCACAATGGGAACAATTCGCAGGGGAACCTTTTTTTCGGGGTTCTCAGTCTGTTTCCTAGTGACTGTTTGAAGATATTGTAGTTTTCACTTTAAATCCGAGTTGGAGCTAGTAAATCCCAATATATTTGGATGCAGTGTATTTTGCAACTGAAAAGAAACTGTGTTCCTCAGAAGCTACTTGAAAGACGGCTTTTACAGACATTTATTTCTCAGAAATGGGCATGTGGAGGGACGTTCGTCGATCTCGCAAATAGGGAACGGGTTGCAGGAGAAACTTTAACTCCGGTTTCTCAGTCTGTTTCCTAGTACCTGTTTGAAGCTCCTGCAGTTTTCACAGTAAAAGCGAGTTGGGGCTAGTACCTCCCCATAGATATGTATGGTGTGTAGTTTGCAACTGAAAAGAAACTTTGTGTTCAGAACAAGCAAAGTGAAGGACGGATTTCACACACACTTATCTCTCAGAACTGAGCACTTAGAGAGACGTTCGTTAATCTAACACAAATGGAACGGGTTGCAGGAGAAACAATAACTACTTTTTCTCAGCCTGTTTCCTAGTGACGGTTTGAAGATCCTGCAGTTTTCACATTAAAACCGAGTTGGTGCTAGTACCTCCCAATTTATATGGATGCAGAGTAGTTTGCAACTGAAAAGAAACTTTCTGTTCCCTAGAAGGTAGGTGAAGGACGGCTTTCACACACAATTATCTCTCAGAACTGAGTATGTGGAGAGACGATCGTTCATCTAGCACAAAGGAAACGGGTTGCAGGAGAAAATTTTAGTCTGGTTTCTCAGTCTGTTTCCTAGTTTCGGTTTGAAGTTCCTGCAGTTTTCACAGTAAAACCTAGTTGGAGCTAGTAACTCCCCATATATATGGATGGAGTGTAGTTTGCAACTGAAAAGACACTTTGTGTTCCCAACCAGGTAGGTGAATGACGGCTTTCACAATCACTTACCTCTCAGAAATGAGCTAGTGGAGAGACTTTCATTCATCCAGCACAAAAGGAACGGGATGAAGGAGAAACTTTTATTTGGGTTTCTCATTCTGTTTCCTAGTGCCGGTTTGATGTTCCTGCAGTTTTCACTGTAAAACCGAGTTGAAGCTAGTACCTCCCATATGTATGGATGGATTGTAGTTTGCAACTGAAAAGAAACTTTGTGTTCCCAACAATCTAGTTGAAGGACGGCTTTCACAAACACATTATCTCTCAGAACTGAGCATTTTGAGAGAAGTTCGTTCATCAAGCACGTAGTGAATGGGTTTCAGGAGAATCTTTTACTATGGTTTCTCAGTCTGTTTCCTAGTGCCGGTTTCAAGTTCCTGCAGTTTACACTGTAAAACTGAGTTGGAGCTAGTACCTTCCCATATATAAATAGATGGAGTTTAGTTTGCAACTAAATAGAAACTTTGTGTTCCCTATAACCTTGGTGAAGGTAGGCTTTCACACACAATTATCTCTCAGAACTGAGCATGTGGAGAGACTTTCGTTCATCTAGCACAAAGGGAACGTGTCACAGAAGAAACTTTAAGTGTGTTTTCTCAGTCTGTTTCTTAGTTCCAGTTTGAAATTCCTGCAGTTTTAACTGTAATACTGATTTGGAGCTAGTACCTCCCCATATATATGGATGGAGTGTTGTTTGCATCTAAAAAGAAACTTTTTGTGCCCAACAAGCTAGTTGAAGGACGGCTTTCACACACACTTATCTCTGTGAAATGAGCATGTGGAGAGGCGTTCGTTCATCTAGCACAAATGGAACGGTTTGCAGAAGAATCTTTTAGTCTGGTTTTTCAGTCTGTTTCCTAGGGCTGGTTTGAAGTTCCTGCAGGTTTCACTGTAAAATTGATTTGAAGCTAGTACCTCCCCATATATATGGATGGAATGTAGCTTGCTACTGAAAAGTAACTTTGTGTTCCCAACAAGGTAGGTGAAGGACGGCTTTCACACACACTTTTCTCTCAGAACTGAGCATGTGGAGAGACTTTCGTTCATCTATTACAAAGGGAACGTTTTGCAGGAGAAACATTCAGTGTGGATTTTCAGTCTTTTTCCTTGTGCTGGTTTGAAGATCCTTCAGTTTTCACTGTAAAACGGAGTTGGAGCTTGTACATGACCTTATATATGGATGGAATGTAGTTTGCAACTGAGAAGAATCTTTGTTTTCCAAACAAGATAGAGGAAGTATGGCTTTCACACACCCTTATCTCTCAGAACTGATCAAGTGGAGAGACTTTCGCTCATCTAGCAAAATAGGAAATTGTTGCAGGGGAAGTTTTACTCTTGTTTCTCAGTCTGTTTCCTAGTGACGGTTAGAAGTTCCTGCAGATTTCACTGTAAATCCGTGTTGGTGCTAGTAAATCCCCATATATATGGATGAAGTGTATTTTGCAAATGAAAAGAAATTGTGTTCCCAACAAGCTAGGTGAAGGACGGCTTTCACACGCACTTATCTCTCAGAACTGAGCATGTTGAGAGACGTTCTTTCATCTAGCGCAAAGGGAACGGTTTGCAGGAGAAACTTTTATAGTGGTATCTCAGTCTTTTTCATACTGCCGGTTTGAAGTTAGTGCAGTTTTCACTGTAAAACCGAGTTGGAGCTTGTACCTACACATATATATATGAATGGAGTGTAGTTTGCAACTGAAAAGACACTTTGTGTTCCCAAATATTTAGGTGAAGGACGGCATTCACACACAGTTATCTCTCAGAAATGAGCATATGAAGAGACGTTCGTTCATCTATCACAATGGGAACAATTCGCAGGGGAACCTTTTTTTCGGGGTTCTCAGTCTGTTTCCTAGTGACTGTTTGAAGATATTGTAGTTTTCACTTTAAATCCGAGTTGGAGCTAGTAAATCCCAATATATTTGGATGCAGTGTATTTTGCAACTGAAAAGAAACTGTGTTCCTCAGAAGCTACTTGAAAGACGGCTTTTACAGACATTTATTTCTCAGAAATGGGCATGTGGAGGGACGTTCGTCGATCTCGCAAATAGGGAACGGGTTGCAGGAGAAACTTTAACTCCGGTTTCTCAGTCTGTTTCCTAGTACCTGTTTGAAGCTCCTGCAGTTTTCACAGTAAAAGCGAGTTGGGGCTAGTACCTCCCCATAGATATGTATGGTGTGTAGTTTGCAACTGAAAAGAAACTTTGTGTTCAGAACAAGCAAAGTGAAGGACGGATTTCACACACACTTATCTCTCAGAACTGAGCACTTAGAGAGACGTTCGTTAATCTAACACAAATGGAACGGGTTGCAGAGAAACAATAACTACTTTTTCTCAGCCTGTTTCCTAGTGACGGTTTGAAGATCCTGCAGTTTTCACATTAAAACCGAGTTGGTGCTAGTACCTCCCAATTTATATGGATGCAGAGTAGTTTGCAACTGAAAAGAAACTTTCTGTTCCCTAGAAGGTAGGTGAAGGACGGCTTTCACACACAATTATCTCTCAGAACTGAGTATGTGGAGAGACGATCGTTCATCTAGCACAAAGGAAACGGGTTGCAGGAGAAAATTTTAGTCTGGTTTCTCAGTCTGTTTCCTAGTTTCGGTTTGAAGTTCCTGCAGTTTTCACAGTAAAACCTAGTTGGAGCTAGTAACTCCCCATATATATGGATGGAGTGTAGTTTGCAACTGAAAAGACACTTTGTGTTCCCAACCAGGTAGGTGAATGACGGCTTTCACAATCACTTACCTCTCAGAAATGAGCTAGTGGAGAGACTTTCATTCATCCAGCACAAAAGGAACGGGATGAAGGAGAAACTTTTATTCGGGTTTCTCATTCTGTTTCCTAGTGCCGGTTTGATGTTCCTGCAGTTTTCACTGTAAAACCGAGTTGAAGCTAGTACCTCCCATATGTATGGATGGAGTGTAGTTTGCAACTGAAAAGAAACTTTGTGTTCCCAACAATCTAGTTGAAGGACGGCTTTCACAAACACATTATCTCTCAGAACTGAGCATTTTGAGAGAAGTTCGTTCATCAAGCACGTAGTGAATGGGTTTCAGGAGAATCTTTTACTATGGTTTCTCAGTCTGTTTCCTAGTGCCGGTTTCAAGTTCCTGCAGTTTACACTGTAAAACTGAGTTGGAGCTAGTACCTTCCCATATATAAATAGATGGAGTTTAGTTTGCAACTAAATAGAAACTTTGTGTTCCCTATAACCTTGGTGAAGGTAGGCTTTCACACACAATTATCTCTCAGAACTGAGCATGTGGAGAGACTTTCGTTCATCTAGCACAAAGGGAACGTGTCACAGAAGAAACTTTAAGTGTGTTTTCTCAGTCTGTTTCTTAGTTCCAGTTTGAAATTCCTGCAGTTTTAACTGTAATACTGATTTGGAGCTAGTACCTCCCCATATATATGGATGGAGTGTTGTTTGCATCTGAAAAGAAACTATTTGTGCCCAACAAGCTAGTTGAAGGACGGCTTTCACACACACTTATCTCTGTGAAATGAGCATGTGGAGAGGCGTTCGTTCATCTAGCACAAATGGAACAGTTTGCAGAAGAATCTTTTAGTCTGGTTTTTCAGTCTGTTTCCTAGGGCTGGTTTGAAGTTCCTGCAGGTTTCACTGTAAAATTGATTTGAAGCTAGTACCTCCCCATATATATGGATGGAGTGTAGCTTGCTACTGAAAATAACTTTGTGTTCCCAACAAGGTAGGTGAAGGATGGCTTTCACACACACTTTTCTCTCAGAACTGAGCATGTGGAGAGAATTTCGTTCATCTATTACAAAGGGAACGTTTTGCAGGAGAAACATTCAGTGTGGATTTTCAGTCTTTTTCCTTGTGCTGGTTTGAAGATCCTTCAGTTTTCACTGTAAAACGGAGTTGGAGCTTGTACATGACCTTATATATGGATGGAATGTAGTTTGCAACTGAGAAGAATCTTTGTTTTCCAAACAAGATAGAGGAAGTATGGCTTTCACACACCCTTATCTCTCAGAACTGATCAAGTGGAGAGACTTTCGCTCATCTAGCAAAATAGGAAATTGTTGCAGGGGAAGTTTTACTCTTGTTTCTCAGTCTGTTTCCTAGTGACGGTTAGAAGATCCTGCAGATTTCACTGTAAATCCGTGTTGGTGCTAGTAAATCCCCATATATATGGATGAAGTGTATTTTGCAAATGAAAAGAAATTGTGTTCCCAACAAGCTAGGTGAAGGACGGCTTTCACACGCACTTATCTCTCAGAACTGAGCATGTTGAGAGACGTTCTTTCATCTAGCGCAAAGGGAACGGTTTGCAGGAGAAACTTTTATAGTGGTATCTCAGTCTTTTTCATACTGCCGGTTTGAAGTTAGTGCAGTTTTCACTGTAAAACCGAGTTGGAGCTTGTACCTACACATATATATATGAATGGAGTGTAGTTTGCAACTGAAAAGACACTTTGTGTTCCCAAATATTTAGGTGAAGGACGGCATTCACACACAGTTATCTCTCAGAAATGAGCATATGAAGAGACGTTCGTTCATCTATCACAATGGGAACAATTCGCAGGGGAACCTTTTTTTCGGGGTTCTCAGTCTGTTTCCTAGTGACTGTTTGAAGATATTGTAGTTTTCACTTTAAATCCGAGTTGGAGCTAGTAAATCCCAATATATTTGGATGCAGTGTATTTTGCAACTGAAAAGAAACTGTGTTCCTCAGAAGCTACTTGAAAGACGGCTTTTACAGACATTTATTTCTCAGAAATGGGCATGTGGAGGGACGTTCGTCGATCTCGCAAATAGGGAACGGGTTGCAGGAGAAACTTTAACTCCGGTTTCTCAGTCTGTTTCCTAGTACCTGTTTGAAGCTCCTGCAGTTTTCACAGTAAAAGCGAGTTGGGGCTAGTACCTCCCCATAGATATGTATGGTGTGTAGTTTGCAACTGAAAAGAAACTTTGTGTTCAGAACAAGCAAAGTGAAGGACGGATTTCACACACACTTATCTCTCAGAACTGAGCACTTAGAGAGACGTTCGTTAATCTAACACAAATGGAACGGGTTGCAGGAGAAACAATAACTACTTTTTCTCAGCCTGTTTCCTAGTGACGGTTTGAAGATCCTGCAGTTTTCACATTAAAACCGAGTTGGTGCTAGTACCTCCCAATTTATATGGATGCAGAGTAGTTTGCAACTGAAAAGAAACTTTCTGTTCCCTAGAAGGTAGGTGAAGGACGGCTTTCACACACAATTATCTCTCAGAACTGAGTATGTGGAGAGACGATCGTTCATCTAGCACAAAGGAAACGGGTTGCAGGAGAAAATTTTAGTCTGGTTTCTCAGTCTGTTTCCTAGTTTCGGTTTGAAGTTCCTGCAGTTTTCACAGTAAAACCTAGTTGGAGCTAGTAACTCCCCATATATATGGATGGAGTGTAGTTTGCAACTGAAAAGACACTTTGTGTTCCCAACCAGGTAGATGAATGACGGCTTTCACAATCACTTACCTCTCAGAAATGAGCTAGTGGAAAGACTTTCATTCATCCAGCACAAAAGGAACGGGATGAAGGAGGAACTTTTATTCGGGTTTCTCATTCTGTTTCCTAGTGCTGGTTTGATGTTCCTGCAGTTTTCACTGTAAAACCGAGTTGGAGCTAGTACCTCCCCATATGTATGGATGGAGTGTAGTTTGCAACTGAAAAGAAAATTTGTGTTCCCAACAATCTAGTTGAAGGACGGCTTTCACAAACACATTATCTCTCAGAACTGAGCATTTTGAGAGAAGTTCGTTCATCAAGCACGTAGTGAATGGGTTTCAGGAGAATCTTTTACTATGGTTTCTCAGTCTGTTTCCTAGTGCCGGTTTCAAGTTCCTGCAGTTTACACTGTAAAACTGATTTGGAGCTAGTACCTTCCCATAAATAAATAGATGGAGTTTAGTTTGCAACTGAATAGAAACTATTTGTTCCCTATAATCTTGGTGAAGGTAGGCTTACACACACAATTATCTCTCAGAACTGAGCATGTGGAGAGACTTTCGTTCATCTAGCACAAAGGGAACGTGTCACATGAGAAACTTTAAGTGTGTTTTCTCAGTCTGTTTCTTAGTTCCTGTTTGAAATTCCTGCAGTTTTAACTGTAATACTGATTTGGAGCTATTACTTCCCCATATATATGGATGGAGTGTTGTTTGCATCTGAAAAGAAACTATTTGTGCCCAACAAGCTAGGTGAAGGACGGCTTTCACACACACTTATCTCTGTGAAATGAGCATGTGGAGAGACGTTTGTTCATCTCGCACAAATGGAAAGGTTTGCAAAAGAATCTTTTTGTCTGGATTTTCAGTCTGTTTCCTAGGGCTGGTTTGAATTTCCTGCAGGTTTCACTGTAAAATTGATTTGAAGCTAGTACCTCCCCATATTTATGGATGGAGTGTAGCTTGCTACTGAAAAGAAACTTTGTTTTCTCAACAAGGTAGCTGAAGGACGGCTTTCACACACACTTTTCTCTCAGAACCGAGCATGTGGAGAGAATTTCGTTCATCTATCACAAAGGGAACATTTTGCAGGAGAAACATTCAGTGTGGATTCTCAGTCTTTTTCCTTGTGCTGGTTTGAAGATCCTGCAGTTTTCACTGTAAAACGGAGTTGGAGCTTGTACATGAACATATATATGGATGGAATGTAGTTTGCAACTGAGAAGAAACTTTGTTTTCCAAACAAGATAGAGGAAGTATGGCTTTCACACACCCTTATCTCTCAGAACTGATCAAGTCTAGAGACTTTCGCTCATCTAGCAAAATAGGAAATTGTTGCAGGGGAAGTTTTACTCTTGTTTCTCAGTCTGTTTCCTAGTGACGGTTAGAAGTTCCTGCAGATTTCACTGTAAATCCGTGTTGGTGCTAGTAAATCCCCATATATATGGATGAAGTGTATTTTGCAAATGAAAAAAATTGTGTTCCCAACAAGCTAGGTGAAGGACGGCTTTCACACGCACTTATCTCTCAGAACTGAGCATGTTGAGAGACGTTCTTTCATCTAGCGCAAAGGGAACGGTTTGCAGGAGAAACTTTTATAGTGGTATCTCAGTCTTTTTCATACTGCCGGTTTGAAGTTAGTGCAGTTTTCACTGTAAAACCGAGTTGGAGCTTGTACCTACACATATATATATGAATGGAGTGTAGTTTGCAACTGAAAAGACACTTTGTGTTCCCAAATATTTAGGTGAAGGATGGCATTCACACACATTTATCTCTCAGAAATGAGCATATGAAGAGACGTTCGTTCATCTATCACAAATGGAACAATTCACAGGGGAACCTTTTTTTCGGGGTTCTCAGTCTGTTTCCTAGTGACTGTTTGAAGTTATTGTAGTTTTCATTGTAAATCCGAGTTGGAGCTAGTAAATCCCAATATATTTGGATGCAGTGTATTTTGCAACTGAAAAGAAACTGTGTTCCTCAGAAGCTACTTGAAAGACGGCTTTTACAGACATTTATTTCTCAGAAATGGGCATGTGGAGGGACGTTCGTCGAACTCGCAAATAGGGAACGGGTTGCAGGAGAAACTTTAACTCCGGTTTCTCAGTCTGTTTCCTAGTACCTGTTTGAAGCTCCTGCAGTTTTCACAGTAAAAGCGAGTTGGGGCTAGTACCTCCCCATATATATGGATGGAGTGTAGTATGCAACTGAACAGACACTTGTGTTCCCAACTATTTAGTTGAAGGACGGCTTTCACACACAGTTATCTCTCTGAACTGAACATGTGGATAGACGTTCGTTCAACTAGCAGAAAGGGAACGATTTGCAGGAGAAACATTTAATCTGGTTTCTCAGTCTGTTTCCTAGTGCCGGTTTGAAGTTCCTGCAGTTTTCACTGTAAAACCGTGTTGGATCTAGTACCTCCCCAAATATATGGATGGAGTGTAGATTGCAACTGTAAAGAAACTATGTATTCCCAACAAGCTAGGTGAAGGACGGCTTGCACACACACTTATCTCTCAGAACTGAGCATGTTGAGAGACGTTTGTTCATCTATCACAAGGGGATCGGTTGGCAGTATAAACTTTTTGTCTTGTTTCTCATTCTGTTTCCTAATGCCGGTTTGAATTAACTTCATTTGTCACTGAAATACAGAGTTGGAGCTAGAAATTAAGCATATATATGGATGGATTGTTGTTTGCATTTGAAAAGAAACTATTTTTGCCCAACAAGCTAGGTGAAGGACGGCTTTCACACACACTTATCTCTGTGAAATGAGCATGTGGAGAGGCGTTCGTTCATCTAGCACAAATGGAACGGTTTGCAGAAGAATCTTTTAGTCTGGTTTTTCAGTCTGTTTCCTAGGGCTGGTTTGAAGTTCCTGCAGGTTTCACTGTAAAATTGATTTGAAGCTAGTACCTCCCCATATATATGGATGGAATGTAGCTTGCTACTGAAAAGTAACTTTGTGTTCCCAACAAGGTACGTGAAGGACGGCTTTCACACACACTTTTCTCTCAGAACTGAGCATGTGGAGAGACTTTCGTTCATCTATTACAAAGGGAACGTTTTGCAGGAGAAACATTCAGTGTGGATTTTCAGTCTTTTTCCTTGTGCTGGTTTGAAGATCCTTCAGTTTTCACTGTAAAACGGAGTTGGAGCTTGTACATGACCTTATATATGGATGGAATGTAGTTTGCAACTGAGAAGAATCTTTGTTTTCCAAACAAGATAGAGGAAGTATGGCTTTCACACACCCTTATCTCTCAGAACTGATCAAGTGGAGAGACTTTCGCTCATCTAGCAAAATAGGAAATTGTTGCAGGGGAAGTTTTACTCTTGTTTCTCAGTCTGTTTCCTAGTGACGGTTAGAAGTTCCTGCAGATTTCACTGTAAATCCGTGTTGGTGCTAGTAAATCCCCATATATATGGATGAAGTGTATTTTGCAAATGAAAAGAAATTGTGTTCCCAACAAGCTAGGTGAAGGACGGCTTTCACACGCACTTATCTCTCAGAACTGAGCATGTTGAGAGACGTTCTTTCATCTAGCGCAAAGGGAACGGTTTGCAGGAGAAACTTTTATAGTGGTATCTCAGTCTTTTTCATACTGCCGGTTTGAAGTTAGTGCAGTTTTCACTGTAAAACCGAGTTGGAGCTTGTACCTACACATATATATATGAATGGAGTGTAGTTTGCAACTGAAAAGACACTTTGTGTTCCCAAATATTTAGGTGAAGGACGGCATTCACACACAGTTATCTCTCAGAAATGAGCATATGAAGAGACGTTCGTTCATCTATCACAATGGGAACAATTCGCAGGGGAACCTTTTTTTCGGGGTTCTCAGTCTGTTTCCTAGTGACTGTTTGAAGATATTGTAGTTTTCACTTTAAATCCGAGTTGGAGCTAGTAAATCCCAATATATTTGGATGCAGTGTATTTTGCAACTGAAAAGAAACTGTGTTCCTCAGAAGCTACTTGAAAGACGGCTTTTACAGACATTTATTTCTCAGAAATGGGCATGTGGAGGGACGTTCGTCGATCTCGCAAATAGGGAACGGGTTGCAGGAGAAACTTTAACTCCGGTTTCTCAGTCTGTTTCCTAGTACCTGTTTGAAGCTCCTGCAGTTTTCACAGTAAAAGCGAGTTGGGGCTAGTACCTCCCCATAGATATGTATGGTGTGTAGTTTGCAACTGAAAAGAAACTTTGTGTTCAGAACAAGCAAAGTGAAGGACGGATTTCACACACACTTATCTCTCAGAACTGAGCACTTAGAGAGACGTTCGTTAATCTAACACAAATGGAACGGGTTGCAGGAGAAACAATAACTACTTTTTCTCAGCCTGTTTCCTAGTGACGGTTTGAAGATCCTGCAGTTTTCACATTAAAACCGAGTTGGTGCTAGTACCTCCCAATTTATATGGATGCAGAGTAGTTTGCAACTGAAAAGAAACTTTCTGTTCCCTAGAAGGTAGGTGAAGGACGGCTTTCACACACAATTATCTCTCAGAACTGAGTATGTGGAGAGACGATCGTTCATCTAGCACAAAGGAAACGGGTTGCAGGAGAAAATTTTAGTCTGGTTTCTCAGTCTGTTTCCTAGTTTCGGTTTGAAGTTCCTGCAGTTTTCACAGTAAAACCTAGTTGGAGCTAGTAACTCCCCATATATATGGATGGAGTGTAGTTTGCAACTGAAAAGACACTTTGTGTTCCCAACCAGGTAGGTGAATGACGGCTTTCACAATCACTTACCTCTCAGAAATGAGCTAGTGGAGAGACTTTCATTCATCCAGCACAAAAGGAACGGGATGAAGGAGAAACTTTTATTCGGGTTTCTCATTCTGTTTCCTAGTGCCGGTTTGATGTTCCTGCAGTTTTCACTGTAAAACCGAGTTGAAGCTAGTACCTCCCATATGTATGGATGGAGTGTAGTTTGCAACTGAAAAGAAACTTTGTGTTCCCAACAATCTAGTTGAAGGACGGCTTTCACAAACACATTATCTCTCAGAACTGAGCATTTTGAGAGAAGTTCGTTCATCAAGCACGTAGTGAATGGGTTTCAGGAGAATCTTTTACTATGGTTTCTCAGTCTGTTTCCTAGTGCCGGTTTCAAGTTCCTGCAGTTTACACTGTAAAACTGAGTTGGAGCTAGTACCTTCCCATATATAAATAGATGGAGTTTAGTTTGCAACTAAATAGAAACTTTGTGTTCCCTATAACCTTGGTGAAGGTAGGCTTTCACACACAATTATCTCTCAGAACTGAGCATGTGGAGAGACTTTCGTTCATCTAGCACAAAGGGAACGTGTCACAGAAGAAACTTTAAGTGTGTTTTCTCAGTCTGTTTCTTAGTTCCAGTTTGAAATTCCTGCAGTTTTAACTGTAATACTGATTTGGAGCTAGTACCTCCCCATATATATGGATGGAGTGTTGTTTGCATCTGAAAAGAAACTATTTGTGCCCAACAAGCTAGTTGAAGGACGGCTTTCACACACACTTATCTCTGTGAAATGAGCATGTGGAGAGGCGTTCGTTCATCTAGCACAAATGGAACGGTTTGCAGAAGAATCTTTTAGTCTGGTTTTTCAGTCTGTTTCCTAGGGCTGGTTTGAAGTTCCTGCAGGTTTCACTGTAAAATTGATTTGAAGCTAGTACCTCCCCATATATATGGATGGAGTGTAGCTTGCTACTGAAAATAACTTTGTGTTCCCAACAAGGTAGGTGAAGGATGGCTTTCACACACACTTTTCTCTCAGAACTGAGCATGTGGAGAGACTTTCGTTCATCTAGCGCAAAGGGAACGGTTTGCAGGAGAAACTTTTATAGTGGTATCTCAGTCTTTTTCATACTGCCGGTTTGAAGTTAGTGCAGTTTTCACTGTAAAACCGAGTTGGAGCTTGTACCTACACATATATATATGAATGGAGTGTAGTTTGCAACTGAAAAGACACTTTGTGTTCCCAAATATTTAGGTGAAGGACGGCATTCACACACAGTTATCTCTCAGAAATGAGCATATGAAGAGACGTTCGTTCATCTATCACAATGGGAACAATTCGCAGGGGAACCTTTTTTTCGGGGTTCTCAGTCTGTTTCCTAGTGACTGTTTGAAGATATTGTAGTTTTCACTTTAAATCCGAGTTGGAGCTAGTAAATCCCAATATATTTGGATGCAGTGTATTTTGCAACTGAAAAGAAACTGTGTTCCTCAGAAGCTACTTGAAAGACGGCTTTTACAGACATTTATTTCTCAGAAATGGGCATGTGGAGGGACGTTCGTCGATCTCGCAAATAGGGAACGGGTTGCAGGAGAAACTTTAACTCCGGTTTCTCAGTCTGTTTCCTAGTACCTGTTTGAAGCTCCTGCAGTTTTCACAGTAAAAGCGAGTTGGGGCTAGTACCTCCCCATAGATATGTATGGTGTGTAGTTTGCAACTGAAAAGAAACTTTGTGTTCAGAACAAGCAAAGTGAAGGACGGATTTCACACACACTTATCTCTCAGAACTGAGCACTTAGAGAGACGTTCGTTAATCTAACACAAATGGAACGGGTTGCAGGAGAAACAATAACTACTTTTTCTCAGCCTGTTTCCTAGTGACGGTTTGAAGATCCTGCAGTTTTCACATTAAAACCGAGTTGGTGCTAGTACCTCCCAATTTATATGGATGCAGAGTAGTTTGCAACTGAAAAGAAACTTTCTGTTCCCTAGAAGGTAGGTGAAGGACGGCTTTCACACACAATTATCTCTCAGAACTGAGTATGTGGAGAGACGATCGTTCATCTAGCACAAAGGAAACGGGTTGCAGGAGAAAATTTTAGTCTGGTTTCTCAGTCTGTTTCCTAGTTTCGGTTTGAAGTTCCTGCAGTTTTCACAGTAAAACCTAGTTGGAGCTAGTAACTCCCCATATATATGGATGGAGTGTAGTTTGCAACTGAAAAGACACTTTGTGTTCCCAACCAGGTAGATGAATGACGGCTTTCACAATCACTTACCTCTCAGAAATGAGCTAGTGGAAAGACTTTCATTCATCCAGCACAAAAGGAACGGGATGAAGGAGGAACTTTTATTCGGGTTTCTCATTCTGTTTCCTAGTGCTGGTTTGATGTTCCTGCAGTTTTCACTGTAAAACCGAGTTGGAGCTAGTACCTCCCCATATGTATGGATGGAGTGTAGTTTGCAACTGAAAAGAAAATTTGTGTTCCCAACAATCTAGTTGAAGGACGGCTTTCACAAACACATTATCTCTCAGAACTGAGCATTTTGAGAGAAGTTCGTTCATCAAGCACGTAGTGAATGGGTTTCAGGAGAATCTTTTACTATGGTTTCTCAGTCTGTTTCCTAGTGCCGGTTTCAAGTTCCTGCAGTTTACACTGTAAAACTGATTTGGAGCTAGTACCTTCCCATAAATAAATAGATGGAGTTTAGTTTGCAACTGAATAGAAACTATTTGTTCCCTATAATCTTGGTGAAGGTAGGCTTACACACACAATTTTCTCTCAGAACTGAGCATGTGGAGAGACTTTCGTTCATCTAGCACAAAGGGAACGTGTCACATGAGAAACTTTAAGTGTGTTTTCTCAGTCTGTTTCTTAGTTCCTGTTTGAAATTCCTGCAGTTTTAACTGTAATACTGATTTGGAGCTATTACTTCCCCATATATATGGATGGAGTGTTGTTTGCATCTGAAAAGAAACTATTTGTGCCCAACAAGCTAGGTGAAGGACGGCTTTCACACACACTTATCTCTGTGAAATGAGCATGTGGAGAGACGTTTGTTCATCTCGCACAAATGGAAAGGTTTGCAAAAGAATCTTTTTGTCTGGATTTTCAGTCTGTTTCCTAGGGCTGGTTTGAATTTCCTGCAGGTTTCACTGTAAAATTGATTTGAAGCTAGTACCTCCCCATATTTATGGATGGAGTGTAGCTTGCTACTGAAAAGAAACTTTGTTTTCTCAACAAGGTAGCTGAAGGACGGCTTTCACACACACTTTTCTCTCAGAACCGAGCATGTGGAGAGAATTTCGTTCATCTATCACAAAGGGAACATTTTGCAGGAGAAACATTCAGTGTGGATTCTCAGTCTTTTTCCTTGTGCTGGTTTGAAGATCCTGCAGTTTTCACTGTAAAACGGAGTTGGAGCTTGTACATGAACATATATATGGATGGAATGTAGTTTGCAACTGAGAAGAAACTTTGTTTTCCAAACAAGATAGAGGAAGTATGGCTTTCACACACCCTTATCTCTCAGAACTGATCAAGTCTAGAGACTTTCGCTCATCTAGCAAAATAGGAAATTGTTGCAGGGGAAGTTTTACTCTTGTTTCTCAGTCTGTTTCCTAGTGACGGTTAGAAGTTCCTGCAGATTTCACTGTAAATCCGTGTTGGTGCTAGTAAATCCCCATATATATGGATGAAGTGTATTTTGCAAATGAAAAAAATTGTGTTCCCAACAAGCTAGGTGAAGGACGGCTTTCACACGCACTTATCTCTCAGAACTGAGCATGTTGAGAGACGTTCTTTCATCTAGCGCAAAGGGAACGGTTTGCAGGAGAAACTTTTATAGTGGTATCTCAGTCTTTTTCATACTGCCGGTTTGAAGTTAGTGCAGTTTTCACTGTAAAACCGAGTTGGAGCTTGTACCTACACATATATATATGAATGGAGTGTAGTTTGCAACTGAAAAGACACTTTGTGTTCCCAAATATTTAGGTGAAGGATGGCATTCACACACATTTATCTCTCAGAAATGAGCATATGAAGAGACGTTCGTTCATCTATCACAAATGGAACAATTCACAGGGGAACCTTTTTTTCGGGGTTCTCAGTCTGTTTCCTAGTGACTGTTTGAAGTTATTGTAGTTTTCATTGTAAATCCGAGTTGGAGCTAGTAAATCCCAATATATTTGGATGCAGTGTATTTTGCAACTGAAAAGAAACTGTGTTCCTCAGAAGCTACTTGAAAGACGGCTTTTACAGACATTTATTTCTCAGAAATGGGCATGTGGAGGGACGTTCGTCGAACTCGCAAATAGGGAACGGGTTGCAGGAGAAACTTTAACTCCGGTTTCTCAGTCTGTTTCCTAGTACCTGTTTGAAGCTCCTGCAGTTTTCACAGTAAAAGCGAGTTGGGGCTAGTACCTCCCCATATATATGGATGGAGTGTAGTATGCAACTGAACAGACACTTGTGTTCCCAACTATTTAGTTGAAGGACGGCTTTCACACACAGTTATCTCTCTGAACTGAACATGTGGATAGACGTTCGTTCAACTAGCAGAAAGGGAACGATTTGCAGGAGAAACATTTAATCTGGTTTCTCAGTCTGTTTCCTAGTGCCGGTTTGAAGTTCCTGCAGTTTTCACTGTAAAACCGTGTTGGATCTAGTACCTCCCCAAATATATGGATGGAGTGTAGATTGCAACTGTAAAGAAACTATGTATTCCCAACAAGCTAGGTGAAGGACGGCTTGCACACACACTTATCTCTCAGAACTGAGCATGTTGAGAGACGTTTGTTCATCTATCACAAGGGGATCGGTTGGCAGTATAAACTTTTTGTCTTGTTTCTCATTCTGTTTCCTAATGCCGGTTTGAATTAACTTCATTTGTCACTGAAATACAGAGTTGGAGCTAGAAATTAAGCATATATATGGATGGATTGTTGTTTGCATTTGAAAAGAAACTATTTTTGCCCAACAAGCTAGGTGAAGGACGGCTTTCACACACACTTATCTCTGTGAAATGAGCATGTGGAGAGGCGTTCGTTCATCTAGCACAAATGGAACGGTTTGCAGAAGAATCTTTTAGTCTGGTTTTTCAGTCTGTTTCCTAGGGCTGGTTTGAAGTTCCTGCAGGTTTCACTGTAAAATTGATTTGAAGCTAGTACCTCCCCATATATATGGATGGAATGTAGCTTGCTACTGAAAAGTAACTTTGTGTTCCCAACAAGGTAGGTGAAGGACGGCTTTCACACACACTTTTCTCTCAGAACTGAGCATGTGGAGAGACTTTCGTTCATCTATTACAAAGGGAACGTTTTGCAGGAGAAACATTCAGTGTGGATTTTCAGTCTTTTTCCTTGTGCTGGTTTGAAGATCCTTCAGTTTTCACTGTAAAACGGAGTTGGAGCTTGTACATGACCTTATATATGGATGGAATGTAGTTTGCAACTGAGAAGAATCTTTGTTTTCCAAACAAGATAGAGGAAGTATGGCTTTCACACACCCTTATCTCTCAGAACTGATCAAGTGGAGAGACTTTCGCTCATCTAGCAAAATAGGAAATTGTTGCAGGGGAAGTTTTACTCTTGTTTCTCAGTCTGTTTCCTAGTGACGGTTAGAAGTTCCTGCAGATTTCACTGTAAATCCGTGTTGGTGCTAGTAAATCCCCATATATATGGATGAAGTGTATTTTGCAAATGAAAAGAAATTGTGTTCCCAACAAGCTAGGTGAAGGACGGCTTTCACACGCACTTATCTCTCAGAACTGAGCATGTTGAGAGACGTTCTTTCATCTAGCGCAAAGGGAACGGTTTGCAGGAGAAACTTTTATAGTGGTATCTCAGTCTTTTTCATACTGCCGGTTTGAAGTTAGTGCAGTTTTCACTGTAAAACCGAGTTGGAGCTTGTACCTACACATATATATATGAATGGAGTGTAGTTTGCAACTGAAAAGACACTTTGTGTTCCCAAATATTTAGGTGAAGGACGGCATTCACACACAGTTATCTCTCAGAAATGAGCATATGAAGAGACGTTCGTTCATCTATCACAATGGGAACAATTCGCAGGGGAACCTTTTTTTCGGGGTTCTCAGTCTGTTTCCTAGTGACTGTTTGAAGATATTGTAGTTTTCACTTTAAATCCGAGTTGGAGCTAGTAAATCCCAATATATTTGGATGCAGTGTATTTTGCAACTGAAAAGAAACTGTGTTCCTCAGAAGCTACTTGAAAGACGGCTTTTACAGACATTTATTTCTCAGAAATGGGCATGTGGAGGGACGTTCGTCGATCTCGCAAATAGGGAACGGGTTGCAGGAGAAACTTTAACTCCGGTTTCTCAGTCTGTTTCCTAGTACCTGTTTGAAGCTCCTGCAGTTTTCACAGTAAAAGCGAGTTGGGGCTAGTACCTCCCCATAGATATGTATGGTGTGTAGTTTGCAACTGAAAAGAAACTTTGTGTTCAGAACAAGCAAAGTGAAGGACGGATTTCACACACACTTATCTCTCAGAACTGAGCACTTAGAGAGACGTTCGTTAATCTAACACAAATGGAACGGGTTGCAGGAGAAACAATAACTACTTTTTCTCAGCCTGTTTCCTAGTGACGGTTTGAAGATCCTGCAGTTTTCACATTAAAACCGAGTTGGTGCTAGTACCTCCCAATTTATATGGATGCAGAGTAGTTTGCAACTGAAAAGAAACTTTCTGTTCCCTAGAAGGTAGGTGAAGGACGGCTTTCACACACAATTATCTCTCAGAACTGAGTATGTGGAGAGACGATCGTTCATCTAGCACAAAGGAAACGGGTTGCAGGAGAAAATTTTAGTCTGGTTTCTCAGTCTGTTTCCTAGTTTCGGTTTGAAGTTCCTGCAGTTTTCACAGTAAAACCTAGTTGGAGCTAGTAACTCCCCATATATATGGATGGAGTGTAGTTTGCAACTGAAAAGACACTTTGTGTTCCCAACCAGGTAGATGAATGACGGCTTTCACAATCACTTACCTCTCAGAAATGAGCTAGTGGAAAGACTTTCATTCATCCAGCACAAAAGGAACGGGATGAAGGAGAAACTTTTATTCGGGTTTCTCATTCTGTTTCCTAGTGCTGGTTTGATGTTCCTGCAGTTTTCACTGTAAAACCGAGTTGGAGCTAGTACCTCCCCATATGTATGGATGGAGTGTAGTTTGCAACTGAAAAGAAAATTTGTGTTCCCAACAATCTAGTTGAAGGACGGCTTTCACAAACACATTATCTCTCAGAACTGAGCATTTCGAGAGAAGTTCGTTCATCAAGCACGTAGTGAATGGGTTTCAGGAGAATCTTTTACTATGGTTTCTCAGTCTGTTTCCTAGTGCCGGTTTCAAGTTCCTGCAGTTTACACTGTAAAACTGATTTGGAGCTAGTACCTTCCCATAAATAAATAGATGGAGTTTAGTTTGCAACTGAATAGAAACTATTTGTTCCCTATAATCTTGGTGAAGGTAGGCTTACACACACAATTATCTCTCAGAACTGAGCATGTGGAGAGACTTTCGTTCATCTAGCACAAAGGGAACGTGTCACATGAGAAACTTTAAGTGTGTTTTCTCAGTCTGTTTCTTAGTTCCTGTTTGAAATTCCTGCAGTTTTAACTGTAATACTGATTTGGAGCTATTACTTCCCCATATATATGGATGGAGTGTTGTTTGCATCTGAAAAGAAACTATTTGTGCCCAACAAGCTAGGTGAAGGACGGCTTTCACACACACTTATCTCTGTGAAATGAGCATGTGGAGAGACGTTTGTTCATCTCGCACAAATGGAAAGGTTTGCAAAAGAATCTTTTTGTCTGGATTTTCAGTCTGTTTCCTAGGGCTGGTTTGAATTTCCTGCAGGTTTCACTGTAAAATTGATTTGAAGCTAGTACCTCCCCATATTTATGGATGGAGTGTAGCTTGCTACTGAAAAGAAACTTTGTTTTCTCAACAAGGTAGCTGAAGGACGGCTTTCACACACACTTTTCTCTCAGAAACGAGCATGTGGAGAGAATTTCGTTCATCTATCACAAAGGGAACATTTTGCAGGAGAAACATTCAGTGTGGATTCTCAGTCTTTTTCCTTGTGCTGGTTTGAAGATCCTGCAGTTTTCACTGTAAAACGGAGTTGGAGCTTGTACATGAACATATATATGGATGGAATGTAGTTTGCAACTGAGAAGAAACTTTGTTTTCCAAACAAGATAGAGGAAGTATGGCTTTCACACACCCTTATCTCTCAGAACTGATCAAGTCTAGAGACTTTCGCTCATCTAGCAAAATAGGAAATTGTTGCAGGGGAAGTTTTACTCTTGTTTCTCAGTCTGTTTCCTAGTGACGGTTAGAAGTTCCTGCAGATTTCACTGTAAATCCGTGTTGGTGCTAGTAAATCCCCATATATATGGATGAAGTGTATTTTGCAAATGAAAAAAATTGTGTTCCCAACAAGCTAGGTGAAGGACGGCTTTCACACGCACTTATCTCTCAGAACTGAGCATGTTGAGAGACGTTCTTTCATCTAGCGCAAAGGGAACGGTTTGCAGGAGAAACTTTTATAGTGGTATCTCAGTCTTTTTCATACTGCCGGTTTGAAGTTAGTGCAGTTTTCACTGTAAAACCGAGTTGGAGCTTGTACCTACACATATATATATGAATGGAGTGTAGTTTGCAACTGAAAAGACACTTTGTGTTCCCAAATATTTAGGTGAAGGATGGCATTCACACACATTTATCTCTCAGAAATGAGCATATGAAGAGACGTTCGTTCATCTATCACAAATGGAACAATTCACAGGGGAAACTTTTTTTCTGGGTTCTCAGTCTGTTTCCTAGTGACTGTTTGAAGTTATTGTAGTTTTCATTGTAAATCCGAGTTGGAGCTAGTAAATCCCAATATATTTGGATGCAGTGTATTTTGCAACTGAAAAGAAACTGTGTTCCTCAGAAGCTACTTGAAAGACGGCTTTTACAGACATTTATTTCTCAGAAATGGGCATGTGGAGGGACGTTCGTCGAACTCGCAAATAGGGAACGGGTTGCAGGAGAAACTTTAACTCCGGTTTCTCAGTCTGTTTCCTAGTACCTGTTTGAAGCTCCTGCAGTTTTCACAGTAAAAGCGAGTTGGGGCTAGTACCTCCCCATATATATGGATGGAGTGTAGTATGCAACTGAACAGACACTTGTGTTCCCAACTATTTAGTTGAAGGACGGCTTTCACACACAGTTATCTCTCTGAACTGAACATGTGGATAGACGTTCGTTCAACTAGCAGAAAGGGAACGATTTGCAGGAGAAACATTTAATCTGGTTTCTCAGTCTGTTTCCTAGTGCCGGTTTGAAGTTCCTGCAGTTTTCACTGTAAAACCGTGTTGGATCTAGTACCTCCCCAAATATATGGATGGAGTGTAGATTGCAACTGTAAAGAAACTATGTATTCCCAACAAGCTAGGTGAAGGACGGCTTGCACACACACTTATCTCTCAGAACTGAGCATGTTGAGAGACGTTTGTTCATCTATCACAAGGGGATCGGTTGGCAGTATAAACTTTTTGTCTTGTTTCTCATTCTGTTTCCTAATGCCGGTTTGAATTAACTTCATTTGTCACTGAAATACAGAGTTGGAGCTAGAAATTAAGCATATATATGGATGGATTGTTGTTTGCATTTGAAAAGAAACTATTTTTGCCCAACAAGCTAGGTGAAGGACGGCTTTCACACACACTTATCTCTGTGAAATGAGCATGTGGAGAGGCGTTCGTTCATCTAGCACAAATGGAACGGTTTGCAGAAGAATCTTTTAGTCTGGTTTTTCAGTCTGTTTCCTAGGGCTGGTTTGAAGTTCCTGCAGGTTTCACTGTAAAATTGATTTGAAGCTAGTACCTCCCCATATATATGGATGGAATGTAGCTTGCTACTGAAAAGTAACTTTGTGTTCCCAACAAGGTAGGTGAAGGACGGCTTTCACACACACTTTTCTCTCAGAACTGAGCATGTGGAGAGACTTTCGTTCATCTATTACAAAGGGAACGTTTTGCAGGAGAAACATTCAGTGTGGATTTTCAGTCTTTTTCCTTGTGCTGGTTTGAAGATCCTTCAGTTTTCACTGTAAAACGGAGTTGGAGCTTGTACATGACCTTATATATGGATGGAATGTAGTTTGCAACTGAGAAGAATCTTTGTTTTCCAAACAAGATAGAGGAAGTATGGCTTTCACACACCCTTATCTCTCAGAACTGATCAAGTGGAGAGACTTTCGCTCATCTAGCAAAATAGGAAATTGTTGCAGGGGAAGTTTTACTCTTGTTTCTCAGTCTGTTTCCTAGTGACGGTTAGAAGTTCCTGCAGATTTCACTGTAAATCCGTGTTGGTGCTAGTAAATCCCCATATATATGGATGAAGTGTATTTTGCAAATGAAAAGAAATTGTGTTCCCAACAAGCTAGGTGAAGGACGGCTTTCACACGCACTTATCTCTCAGAACTGAGCATGTTGAGAGACGTTCTTTCATCTAGCGCAAAGGGAACGGTTTGCAGGAGAAACTTTTATAGTGGTATCTCAGTCTTTTTCATACTGCCGGTTTGAAGTTAGTGCAGTTTTCACTGTAAAACCGAGTTGGAGCTTGTACCTACACATATATATATGAATGGAGTGTAGTTTGCAACTGAAAAGACACTTTGTGTTCCCAAATATTTAGGTGAAGGACGGCATTCACACACAGTTATCTCTCAGAAATGAGCATATGAAGAGACGTTCGTTCATCTATCACAATGGGAACAATTCGCAGGGGAACCTTTTTTTCGGGGTTCTCAGTCTGTTTCCTAGTGACTGTTTGAAGATATTGTAGTTTTCACTTTAAATCCGAGTTGGAGCTAGTAAATCCCAATATATTTGGATGCAGTGTATTTTGCAACTGAAAAGAAACTGTGTTCCTCAGAAGCTACTTGAAAGACGGCTTTTACAGACATTTATTTCTCAGAAATGGGCATGTGGAGGGACGTTCGTCGATCTCGCAAATAGGGAACGGGTTGCAGGAGAAACTTTAACTCCGGTTTCTCAGTCTGTTTCCTAGTACCTGTTTGAAGCTCCTGCAGTTTTCACAGTAAAAGCGAGTTGGGGCTAGTACCTCCCCATAGATATGTATGGTGTGTAGTTTGCAACTGAAAAGAAACTTTGTGTTCAGAACAAGCAAAGTGAAGGACGGATTTCACACACACTTATCTCTCAGAACTGAGCACTTAGAGAGACGTTCGTTAATCTAACACAAATGGAACGGGTTGCAGGAGAAACAATAACTACTTTTTCTCAGCCTGTTTCCTAGTGACGGTTTGAAGATCCTGCAGTTTTCACATTAAAACCGAGTTGGTGCTAGTACCTCCCAATTTATATGGATGCAGAGTAGTTTGCAACTGAAAAGAAACTTTCTGTTCCCTAGAAGGTAGGTGAAGGACGGCTTTCACACACAATTATCTCTCAGAACTGAGTATGTGGAGAGACGATCGTTCATCTAGCACAAAGGAAACGGGTTGCAGGAGAAAATTTTAGTCTGGTTTCTCAGTCTGTTTCCTAGTTTCGGTTTGAAGTTCCTGCAGTTTTCACAGTAAAACCTAGTTGGAGCTAGTAACTCCCCATATATATGGATGGAGTGTAGTTTGCAACTGAAAAGACACTTTGTGTTCCCAACCAGGTAGGTGAATGACGGCTTTCACAATCACTTACCTCTCAGAAATGAGCTAGTGTAGAGACTTCCGTTCATCCAGCACAAAAGGAACGGGATGAAGGAGAAACTTTTATTCGGGTTTCTCATTCTGTTTCCTAGTGCCGGTTTGATGTTCCTGCAGTTTTCACTGTAAAACCGAGTTGGAGCTAGTACCTCCCCATATGTATGGATGGAGTGTAGTTTGCAACTGAAAAAAACTTTGTTTTCCCAACAAGCTAGGTGAAGGACGGCTTTCACACACACTTTTTACTCACAACTGAGCATGTAGAGAGACGTTCGTTCATCTAGCACAAGAGGAACGTGTTGCATGAGAAACTATTTTTCTGGTTCCTCAGTCTGTTTCCTAGTGCTGGTTTGAATTTCCTGCAGTTATAACTGTAAAACCGAGCTGGAGCTAGTACCTCCCCATATATATGTATGGAGTGGAATTTGGCAACTGAAAAGAAACTTTGTGTTCCCAACAAGCTAGGTGAAGGACGGCTTTCTCACACACTTATCTCTCACAACTGAACATGTGGAGAGATTTTCGTTCATCTAGCACAAAGGGAAAGGGTTGCAGGAGGAACATTTACTCTGGTTTCTCAGTCTGTTTCCTAGTGCCGGTTTGAATTTCCAGCAGTTTTCACTGTAAAACAGAGCTGGAGCTTGTACCTCCCATATATATGTGTGGAGTGGAATTTTGCAACTGAGAAGTAAATTTGGATTCCCAAAAACCTGGGTGAAGGACGGCTTTCACACACACATATCTCTCACAACTGAGCATGTGGAGATACATTCTTTCTTCTAGCAGAAATGGAACGGGATGCAGGAGAAATTTTTACTATGGTTTCTCAGTCTGTTTCCTAGTGCCGGTTTGAAGTTCCTGCAGTTTTCACTGTGAAACCGAGTTGGAGCTAGTACCTTCCCATATATATTTATGGAGTGGAGTTTGCCACTGAAAAGAAACTTTGTGTTCCTAACAAGCTAGGTGAAGGAAGCTTTCACACACACTTATCTCTCACAACTGAAGCATGTGGAGAGACCTTCGTTCATCTATCACAAAGGGAACGGTTTGCAGGAGCAACTATTTATCTGATTTCTCAGTCTGTTTCCTAGTGCCGGTTTGAAGTTCCTGCAGTTTTCACTGTAAATCCGAGTTGAAGCTAGTACCTCCGCATATATATGTATGGAGTGGAGTTTGCCACTGAAAAGAAACTTTGTGTTCCCAACAAGCTAGGTGAAGGACGGCATTCACACACACTTATCTCTCAGAACTGAGCATGTGGAGAGACGTTCGTTCATCAAGCACAAATGGAACGGTATACAGGAGAAAATTTTACTATGGTTTCTTAGTCTCTTTCCTAGTGGCGGTTTGAACTTCCTGCAGTTTTCACCGTAAAACCGAGTTGGAGCTAGTACCTCCCCATATATATGTATGGAGTGGAGTTTGCAACTGTAAAGAAACTTTGTGTTCCATACAAGGTATTTGAAGGACGGCTTTCACACACGCTTATCTCTCAGAAATGAGCATGTGGAGAGACGTTCGTACATCTATCAAAAATGTAACGTGTTGCAGGAGAAACATTTACTCAGGTTTCTCAGTCTGTTTCCTAGTGCCGGGTTGAAATTACTGCAGTTTACACTGTAAAACCGGTTTGGAGTTAGTATCTCCCCATATATATGTATGGACTGGATTTAGCAAGTGAAAAGAATCTTTGTGTTCCCAACAAGTTAGGTGAAGACCGTCTTTCACAAACACTTATCTCTCAGAACTGAGCATGTATAGAGACTTTCGTTTATCTAGCACAAAGGGTACGGGTTGCAGGAGAAACTTTTACTCTGGTTTCTCATTCGGTTTCCTGGTGCTGGTTTGAAGTTCCTGCTTTTTTCACTGTAAAACAGACCTGGAGCTAGTAACTACCCCTTTATATGTGTGGAGTGGTATTATGCAAATGAAAAAAACTTTGTGTTCCCAAAAAGATAGGTGAAGGACGGCTTTCACACACACATATCTCTCACATCTGATCATGTGGAGAAACTTTCGTTATTCTAGCAGAAATGGAACGCGTTGCAGGTGAATGTTTTACTCTGGTTTCTCAGTCGCATTCCTAGTGTCGGTTTGAAGTTCCTGCATTTTTCACTGTAAAACAGATTTGGATGTAGTAACTCCCCATTTATATGTATGGAGTGGAGTTTGCAAATTAAAAGATACTTTCTGTTCCCAACAAGCTAGGTGAAGGACAGCATTCACACACACTTATCTCTCAAAACTGAGCATGTGGAGAGATATTCGTTCATCTAGCAAAAAGTGAATGGGTTGCAGGAGAAATTTTACTCTGGTTTCTCAGTCTGTTTCCTAGTGCCAGTTGGAAGTTCCTGCAGTTTTCACTGTAAAACAGAGTTGGAGCTAGTACCTCACAATATATATGTATTGAGTGGAGTTTGCAACTGAAAAGAATCTTTGTGTTCCCTACAATATAGTTGATGGACGGCTTTCACACAATTATCTCTCACAACTGAGCATGTGGAGAGAAGTTCGTTCATTTAGCACAAAGGGAATGGGTTGTAGGAGTAAAGTTTACTCTGGATTCTCAGTCTGATTCCTACTGCCGGAATGAAGTTCCTGCAGATTTCACTGTAAAAAGAATTGGAGCTAATATCTCCCCATATATATGTATGGATTGGGGTTTGCAACCTAAAAGGAACTTTGTGTTCCCAACAATATAGGTGAAGGACGGCTTTCACACACAGTTATCTCTCACAACTGAGCATGTGGAGAGACGTTCGTTCATCTAGCACAAAGGGAACGGTATGCAGGAGAAACTTTTATTCTGGTTTCTCAGTTTGTTTCCTTGTGCCTGTTTGAAATTACTGCAGTTTACACTGTAAAACCGGGTTGCAGCTAGTACCACCCCATATGTATGTATGGAGTGGAGTTTGCAAATGAAAAGATACTTTGTGTCCCGAACAAGCTAGTTGAAGGACGGCTTTCACACACAATTATCTCTCAGAAATGAGCATGTGGAGAGATTTTCGTTCATCTAGCACAAAGGGAAAGGTTTGCAGGAGGAACTTATACTCTGGTTTCTCAGTCTGTTTCCTAGTGCTGGTTTGTATTTCCAGCTGTTTTCACTGTAAAACAGAGCTGGAGCTAGTACCTCCCCATATGTATGTGTGGAGTGGAATTTTGCAACTGAAAAGAAAATTTGGGTTCCCAAAAAGCTGGGAGAAGGACGGCTTTCACACACACTTATCTCTCACAACAGAGCATGTGGAGAGACATTCGTTCTTCTAGCAGAAAATGAAAGGGATGCAGGAGAAATTTTTAGTATGGTTTCTCAGTCTGTCTCCTAGTGCTGGTTGGAAGTTCCAGCAGTTTTCACTGTGAAACCGAGTTGGAGCTCGTACCTTCCCATATATATTTATGGAGTGGAGTTTGCCACTGAAAAGAAACTTTGTGTTCCCAGCAAGCTAGGTGAAGGACGGCTTTCACACACACATATCTCTCACAAGTGAAGCATGTGGAGAGACATTCGTTCATCTGTCACAAAGGGAACGGGTTGCAGGAGAAACTATTACTCTGATTTCTCAGTCTGTTTCCTAGTGCAGTTTTGAAGTTCCTGTAGTTTTCACTGTAAAACCGAGTTGAAGCTAGTACCTCCGCATATATATGTATGGATTGGAGTTTTCAACTGAAAAGAAACTTTGTGTTCCCAACAAGCTAGGTGAAGGACGGCTTTCACACACACTTATCTCTCAGAACTGAGCATGTGGAGAGACGTTCGTTCATCTAGCCTAAATGAATGGGTTGCAGGAGAAACTTTTACTCTGGTTTCTCAGTCTATTTCCTAGTGCCGGTTGGAAGTTCCTGCAATTTTCACTGTAAAACAGATTTGGAGCTAGTACCTCACCATATGTATGTATGGAGTGGAGTTTGCAGCTTAAAAGAAATTTTGTGTTCCCAACAAGCTAGGTGATGGACGGCTTTCACACACTTATCTCTCACATCTGAGCATGTGGAGAGAAGTTCGTTCATCTAGCACAAATGGAATGAGTTGCAGGAGTAAACTTTACTCTGGATTCTCAGTCTGATTACTATGCCGGATTGAAGTTACTTAAGATTTCACTGTAAAAATAATTGGAGCTAGTACCTCCCCATTTATATGTATGGAGTGTGGTTTGCAACCTAAAAGAAACTTTGTGTTCCCAACAAGCTAGGTGAAAGGCGGCTTTCACACACACTTATCTCTCACAACTGAAAATGTGGAGAGACTTTCGTTCATCTATCACAAATGGAACTGGTTGCATGTGAAAATTTTACTCTGATTTCTCAGTCGGTTTCCCAGTGCCGGTTTAATGTTCCTGCAGTTTTCACTGTAAAACAGACTTGGAGCTAGTACCTCCCCATATAGTTGTATGGAGTGGAGTTTGCAAATGGAAAGAAACTTTGTGTTCCCAACAAGCTAGTTGAACTACGGCTTTCGCACACATTTAACTCTCACAACTGAGCATGTGGTGAGACATTCGTTCATCTATCACAAAGGGTAAGGGTTGCAGGACAAACTTTCACTCTTGTTTCTCAGTCTGCTTCCTAGTGCAGGTTTGAATTTCCTGCAGTTTTCATTGTAAATGCGTGTTGGAGCTAGTGCCTCCCAATATATATGTATGGAATGGAGTTTGCAACTTATAAGAATCTTTGTGTTCCCAAAAAGCTAGGTGAAGAACGGCTTTCACACACACTTATCTCTCAGGACTGAGCATGTGGGTAGATTTTCTTTCATCTAGCACAAATGGAAGTGGATGCAGGAGAATCTTTTACACTGGTATCTCAGTCTGTTTCCTAGTGTCGGTTTTAAATTCCTGTAGTTTTCACAGTATAATACAGTTGGAGCTAGTACATCCAAATATACATGTATGAAGTGGAGTTTGCAACTGAAAAGAAACTTTGGGTTCCCAACAAACTAGGTGAAAGACAGCTTTCACACACACTTATCTCTCAGAAGTGAGCATTTGGAGAGACGTTCGTTCATCTAGCACAAAGGGAACTGGTTGCAGTAGTAAATTTTACTCTGGTTTCTCAGTCTGTTTCCTGGTGCCGGGTTGAAGTTCCTGCAGATTTTACTGTAAAAAGATTTGGAGCTAGTACCTCCCCATATAGACTTATGGAGTGCAGTTTGCAACTGAAAAGAAACTTTGTGTTCCCAACAAGCAAGGTGAAGGACGGCTTTCACACACAATTATCTCTCACAACTGAGCATGTGGAGAGACGTTCGTTCATCTTGCACAAAGGGAACGTATTGCAGGAGAAACTTTTACAGTGATTTCTCAGTCTGTTTCCTAGTGCCGTTTTGAAGTTCCTGCAGTTTTTACTGTAAAACCGAGTTGGAGGTAGTACCTCCACATATATATGTATGGAGTGGAGTTTGCAACTGAAAATAAAATTTGTGTTCCCAAAAAGTTATGTGAAGTAAGGCTTTCACACAACATTATCTCTCACACAAGATCATGTGGAGAGACGTTCGTTCATCTAGCAAAAAAAGCAAACGGGTTGCAGGAGAAATATTTACTCTGATTTCTCAGTATGTTTCCTAGTGCCTGTTTGAAGTTCCTGTAGTTTTCACTGTATAATAGAGTTGGAGCTAGTACATCCAAATATAAATGTACGAAGTGGATTTTGCAACTGAAAAGTAAATTTGTGTCCCCAACATGCTAGGTGAAGGACAACTTTCACACACACTTATCTCTCAGAAATGAGCATGTGGAGAGACGTTCGTTCATCTAGCACAAAGGGAATGGGTTGCAGGTGTAAATATTACTCTGATTTCTCAGTCTGTTTCCTGGTGCCAGTTTGAAGTTCCTGCAGATTTCACTGTAAAAAGAGTTGGAGGTAGTACCTCACCATATAGACGTATGGATTGGAGTTTGCAACTGAAAAGAAACTTTGTGTTTCCAACAAGCAAGATGAAGGACGGCTTTCACACACAATTATCTCTCACAACTGAGCATGTGGAGAGACGTTCGTTCATCTTGCACAAAGGGAAAATTTTTGCAGGAGAAACTTTTACTGTGATTTCTCAGTCTGATTCCTAGTGCCGTTTATAAGTTCCTGCAGTTTTCACTATAAACGGAGTTAGACCTAGTAACTCCCCATATAGATGTATGGAGTGGAGTTTGCAACTGAAAAGAAACTTTGAGATCCCAACAAGCTAGTTGAAGGACGGCTTTCACACACAATTATCTCTCACAATTGAAGCATGTGGAGAGACTTTCGTTCATCTTTCACAAAGGGAACGGGTTGCAGGAGAAACTATTACTCTGATTTCTCAGTCTGTTTCCTAGTGCAGGTTTGAAGTTCCTGCAGTTTTCACTGTAAAACCGAGTTGGAGCTAGTACCTCCCCATATATATGTATGGAATGGAGTTTGCAACTGAAAAGAAACTTTGTGTTCCCAACAAGCTAGGTGAAGGACGGCTTTCACACACACTTATCTCTCAGAACTGAGCATGTGGAGAGAAGTTCATTCATCTAGCACAAATGGAATGGGTTGCAGGAGTAAAGTATACTCTGGATTCTCAGTCTGAATCCTAGTGCCAGATTGAAGTTCCTGCAGATTTCACTGTAAAAAGAATTGGAGCTAGTACCTCCCCATATATATTTATGGAGTGTTGTTTGCAACCGGAAAGAAACTTTGTGTTCCCAACAAGCTAGGTGAAGGACGGCTTTCACACACATTATCTATCACAGCTGAGCATGTGGAGAGACGTTCGTTCATCTATCACAAATGGAACGGATTGCATGTGAAACTTTTACTCTGATTTCTCAGTCTGTATCCCAGTGCCGGTTTGATGTTCCTGCAGTTTTCACTGTAAAACAGACTTGGAGCTAATACCTCCCCATATATATGTATGGAGTGGAGTTTGCAAATGAAAAGACACTTTGTGTTCCCAACAAGCTATGTGAAGGATGGGATTCACACACACATATCTCTCAGAACTGAGCATGTGGGGAGACTTTCGTTCATTTAGCACAAAGGGACTAGGTTGCAGGAAGAACTATTACTTGGTTTCTCAGTCTGTTTCCTAGTGCCGGATTGATGTTCCTGCAGTTTTCACTGTAAAACCAATCTGGAACTAGTACCGCCCCATATATATGTATGGAGTGGAATTTGGCAACTGAAAAGAAACTTTGTTTTCCCAACTAGCTAGGTGAAGGACGGATTTCACACACACTTATCTCTCAAAACTGAGCATGTGGAGAGATTTTCCTTCATCTAGCACAAAGGGAAAGGTTTGCAGGAGGAACTTATACTCTGGTTTCTCAGTCTGTTTCTTAGTACCGGTTTGAATTTCCAGCAGTTTTCACTGTAAAACAGAGCTGGAGCTTGTACCTCCCATATATATGTGTGGAGTGGAATTTTGCAACTGAGAAGTAAATTTGGATTCCCAAAAACCTGGGTGAATGACGGCTTTCACACACACTTATCTCTCACAACAGAGCATGTGGAGAGACTTTCGTTCTTCTAGCAGAAAGGGAATGGGATGCAGGAGAAATTTTTACTCTGGTTTCTCAATCTGTTTCCTAGTGCCGGTGTGAAGTTCCTGCAGTTTTCACTGTGAAACCGAGTTGGAGCTTGTACCATCCCATATATATTTATGGATTGGAGTTTGCCACTGAAAAGAATCTTTGTGTCCACAACAAGCTAGTTGAAGGACGGCTTTCACACACACTTATCTCTCAGAAGTGAGCATGTAGAGAGACGTTCGTTCATCTATCACAAAGGGAACGGTTTTCAGGAGAAAATTTTTCTCTGATTTTTCAGTCTGTTTCCTACTGCCGGTTTGAAGTTCATGCAGTTTTCACTGCAAAACAGATTTGGAGCTAGTACTTCCCCATAAAAATGTATGGATTGGAGTTTGCAACTGAAAAGTATATTTGTGTTCCCAGCAAGCTAGGTGAGGGACGGCATTCATACACATTTATCTCTCACAAATGAGCATGTGGAGAGACATTCTTTCATCTAGCACAAAGTGAAAGGGTTGCCGGATAAACTTTTCTCTGGGTTCTCAGTCTGTTTCCTAGTGCCGGTTTGAATTTCCTGCAGTTTTCACTGTAAAAGAGAGTTGGAGCCTGTGCCTACCCTTATATATGTATGGAGTGGAGTTAGCAAATAATAAGAAACTATGTGTTCCCAAAATCCTAGGTGAAGTACGGCTTCCACACACACTTATCTCTCACAAATGAGCATGTGGAGAGACGTTCGTTCATCTAGCACAATGTGAACGTGTTGCGGGAGAAACTTTTACTCTGGTTTCTCAGTGTGTTTCCTAGTGCCACGTTGAAGTTCCTGCAGTTTTCACTGTAAAACCGAGTTGGATCTAGTACCTCCCCATAAAGATGTATGGATTGGAGATTGCAACTGAAAAGATACTTTGTGTTCCGAACAAGCTAGTGAAGGACGGCTTTCAAACACACTTATCTCTGAGAACTGAGCATGTGGAGAGACGTTCGTTTATCTAGCACAAAGAGAAATGTTTGCAGAAGAAACTTTACTCTGGTATCTCAGTCTGTTTCCTAGTGCCACTTTGAAGTTACTGCTGTTTACACTGAAAAAACCGGGTTGGAGCTAGTACCACCCCATATATATGTATGGAGTTGAGTTAGAAAATGAAAAGTAACTTTGTGTTCCGAGCAAGCTACGAGTAGTACGGCTTTCACACACAATTAACTCTCACAACTTAGCAAGTGGAGAGACGTTCGTTCATCTAGCACAAAAGGAACGGGAAGCAGGAGAAAGTTTTTCTCTGGTTTCTAAGTATATTTCCTAATGCCGGTTCGAAGTTCCTGCAGTTTTCACTGTAAAACCGAGTTGGAGCTAATACCTAGCCATATATATGTATGGAGTGGAGTTTGCAACTGAAAAGAAACTTTTTGTTCCCAACAAGCTAGATGAAGAACGGCTTTCACACACACTTATCTATCAAAACTGAGCAAGTGGAGAGACGTTCGTTCATCTAGCACAAAGTGAACGGGTTGAAGGGAAACTTTTACTCAGGTTTCTCAGTCTGTTTCCTAGTGGCGGTTTGAATTTCCTGCAGTTTTCACTGTAAATGAGAGTTGGAACCTGTGCCTACCCTTATATATGTATGGAGTGGAGTTAGCAAATAATAAGAAACTATGTGTTCCCAAAATCCTAGGTGAAGGACGGCTTTCACACACACTTATCTCTCACAAATGAGCATGTGGAGAGACGTTCGTTCATCTAGCACAAATGGAAGGGAATGCAGGAGAAAAGTTTACACTGATTTCTCAGTCTGTTTCCTAGTGCCGGTTTGAAGTTCCTGCAGATTTCACTGTAAAAAACAGTTGGAGCTAGTACCTCCCCAAATATATGTATGGAGTGGGGTTTGCAACTGAAAAGAAACTTTGTGTTCCCTACAAGCTAGGTGAAGTACGGCTTTCACACACACTTATCTCTCACAACTGATCATGTGGAGAAACTTTCGTTCATCTATCACAAAGGGAACGGGTTGAAGGGAAACTTTTACTCTGGTTTCTCAGTCTGTTTCCTGGTGACGTTTAAAATTTCCTGAAGTTTTCACTGTAAAACAGATTTGGAGCTAGTACTTCCCCATATAGATGTATGGAGTGGAGTTTGCAACTGAAAAGAATCTTTGGGTTCCCAACAAGCTAGGTGAGGGACGGATTTCACACACATTTATCTCTCAAAAATGAGCATGTGGAGAGACATTCGTTCATCTAGCACAAAGGGAACGGTTTGCAGGGGAAAATTTTCTCTGGTTTATCAGTCTGTTTTCTAGTGCCGTTTTGAATTTCCTGCAGTTTTCACTGTAAAAGAGAGTTGGAACATGTGCCTACCCTTATATATGTATGGAGTGGATTTAGCAAATTATAAGACACTTTGTGTTCCCAACAAGCTAGTTGAAGTATGGCTTTCAAACACACATATCTCTCCCAAAAGAGCATGTGGAGAGACGTTCGTTCATCTAGCACAAAGGGAACGGGATGCAGAAGAATCTTTTACTCTGGTTTCCCAGTCTGTTTCCTATGTTTGTTTTAAGTTCCTGCAGGTTTCACTGTAAAAAGAGTTGGATCTATTACCTCCCCATATGTATGTATGGAGTGGGTTTGAAACTGAATAGAAACTTTGTGTTCCCAACAAGCTTGGTGAAGTACGGCTATCACACACATTTATCACTCACAAATGAGCATGGGAATAGACATTCGTTCATCTATCACAAAGGGATCTGTTTGCAGGTGAAAGTTTTACTCTGGTTTCTCAGTCTGTTTCCTAGTGCCTGTTTGAAGTTCCTGCAGTTATCACGGTAAAATCGAGTTGGAGCTAGTACCTCCCCTTATATATGTATGGAGTGGAGATTGCAACTGAAAAGAAACTATGTGTTCCCAACAAGCTAATTGAAGGACGGCTTTCACACACAATTGTCTCTCACGACTGAGCAAGTTGAGAGACGTTTGTTCATCTAGCACAAAAGGAACGGTTTGCAGGAGAAACTTTTACTCTGTTTTCTCAGTCTGTTTCCTAGTGCCGTTTTGAATTTCCTGCTCTTTTAACTGTAAATCTGAGTTGGAGCTAGTACCTCACCATATATATGTATGGAGTGGTTTTGCATCTTAAAAGAAGCTTTGAGTTCCCAACAAGCTAGGTGAAGGACGGCTTTCACACACACTTATCTCTCACAACTTAGCATGTAGAGAGACGTTCTTTCATCTAGCACAAAGGGAACGGGTTGCAGAAAAAATTTACTCTTGTATCTCTGTCTGTTTCCTAGTGCCGGTTTGAAGTTCCTGCAGTTTTCACTCTAAAACCGAGTCGGAACTACTACCTACCCAAATATATGTATCAGTGGTGTTTGGAAATGAAAAGCAACTTTGTGTTCCCAACAAGCTAGGTGAAGGACGGCTTTCACACACACTTATCTCTCAAATATGAGCATGTGGAGAGACGTTCGCTCATCTAAAACAAAGGGAATGGGTTGCAGGATCAAATTTTACTCTGGTTTCTCAGTCTGTTTCCTAGTGCCGGTTTGAAGTTCCTGCAGTTTTCACTGTAAAACAGAGTGGAGCTTGTAGCTCCCCATATATATGTATGGAGTGGAGTTTGCAACTGAAATGAAGCTTTGTGTTCCCAACAAGCTATGTGAAGAACGGCTTTCACACACATTTATCTCTCACAACTGAGCAAGTGGAGATACTTTCGTTCATCTAGCACAAAAGGAACGTTTTGCAGGAGAAAATTTTACTCTGGTTTCTCAGACTGTTTCCTACTGCCGTTCTGAATTTCCTGCTGTTTTCACTGTAAAACCGAGTGGAGCTTGTTGCTCCCCATATATATGTATGGAGTGGAGTTTGCAACTGAAAAGAAACATTGTGTTCCCAACAAGCTATTTGAATGACGACTTTCACACCCTTATCTCTCACAACTGAGCATGTGGAGAGACGTTCGTTCCTCTAGCACAAAGGAAACGGGTTGCAGGAGTAACATTTACTCTGGTTTTTCAGTCTGTTTCCTAGTGCCTGTATGATGTTCCTGCAATTATCACTGTAAAACCGAGTTGGAGCTAGTACCTCCCCTTATGTATGTATGGAGTGGAGTTTGCATCTGAAAAGAAACTTAGTGTTCCCAACAATCTAGGTGAAGGACGGCTTTCACACACACATATCTCTCAGAACTGAGCAAGTTGAGAGACGTTCGTTCATCTAGGACAAATGGAACGGGTTGCAGGGGAAAATTTTTCTCTGGTTTCTCAGTCTGTTTCCTAGTGGTCGTTTGAAGTTCCTGCAGTTTTCACTGAAAAACCTGGTTGGAGCTAGTACTTCACCATATATATGTATGGAGTGGTGTTTGTAACTGAAAAGTAACTTTGTGTTCCCAAAAAGCTAGGTGAAGTACGGTTTTAACACACACATATCTCTCAGAACTGAGCATTGGAGAGACTTTCGTTCATCTAGCACAAAGGGAACGAGTTGCAGGTTTAACTTTTCCTCTGGTTTCTCAGTCTGTTTCCTAGTGCCGGTTTGAAGTTCCTGCAGATTTCACTGTAAAACCGAGTTGGAGCTAGTACCTCCCTATATATATGTATTCAGTGTAGTTTTCAACTGAAAAGAAACTGTGTTCCCTACAAGCTAGGTGAAGGAAACCTTTCACACACACTTATCTCTCAGAAATTAGCATGTGGTGAGATGTTCGTTCATCTAGCCCAAAAGGAACGGGTTGCAGGAAAAACTTTTACTCTGGTTTCTCAGTTTGTTTCTTAGTGTCGGTTTGTAATTCCAGCAGTTTTCCCTGCAAAACCTGGTTGGAGCTAGTACTTCACCATATATACGTATGGAGTGGAGTTTGGAACTGAAAAGGAACTTTGTGTTCCCAACAAGCTAGGTGAAGGACGGCTTTCACACACACTTATCTCTCAGAACAGAGCATGTGGAGAGATGTTCGTTCATCTAGCACAAAAGGAACGGGTTGCAGGAGAAACTTTTACTCTGGCTTCTCAGTCTGTTTAGTAGTGCCGGTTTAAAATTCCTGCAGTTTTCACTGTAAAACATAGTTGGAGCTCGTACCTCCCCATATATATGTATGGAGTGGGGTTTACAACTGAAAAGTAACTTTGTGTTCCCAACAAGTTAGGTGAAGGACGGCTTTCACACACACATATCTCTCACAACTGAGCATGTGGAGAGACGTTCGTTCATCAATCACAAAAGGAATGGTTTGCATTAGAAACATTTACTCTGATTTCTCAGTCTGTTTCCTAGTGCCGGTTTGAAGTTCCTGCAGTTTTCACTGTAAAACAGTTTTGGAGCTAGTACCTCCCCATATAGATGTATAGAGTGTAGTTTGCAACTGAAAAGAAACTTTGTGTTCCCAACAAGCTAAGTGAAGGGCGGCTTTCACACACAATTATCACTCACAAATGAGCATGTGGATAAACTTTCGTTCATCTAGCCCAAAAGGAAAGGTTTGCAGGAGAAACTTTTCCTCCGGTTTCTCAGTCTGTTTCCTAGTGCCGGTTTGAAGTTCCAGCAGTTTTCACTTTAAAACCGAGTTGGAGCTTGTACCACCCCATATATATGTATTGAGTGGAGTTTGCAACTGAAAAGAACCGTTGTGTTCCCAACAAGGTAGGTGAAGAACGGCTTTCACACACACTTATCTCTCAAATATGATCATTTGGAGAGACGTTCGTTCATCTAGCATAAATGGAACGGGTTGCAGGAGAAACTTTTACTATGGTTTCTCGGTCTGTTTCCTAGTGCCGGTATGAAGTTCCTGCTGATTTCTCTGTAAACCGAGTTGGATTAACTACGTCCACATATATATGTATGGAGTGGAGTTTGCAAATGAAAAGTAACTTTGTGTTTCCAAAAATCTAAGTGAAGGACGGCTTTCACACACAGTTAACTCTCACAACTTAGCACGTGGAGAGACGATCGTTCATCTAGCACAAAGGGAACGGGTTGTAGTAGAAACTATTATTCTGGTTTCTCAGTCTGTTTCCTAGTGCCGCTTGGAAGTTCCTGCAGTTTTCACTGTAAAACAGAGTTGGAGCTAGTACCTCCCCTTATATATGTATTTAGTGGATTTTGCAACTGAAAAGAAACTTTGTGTTCCCAACAAGCTATGTGAAGGACGGCTTTCACACACATTTTTCTCTCACAACTGAGCATGTGGAGAGATATTCGTTCATCTAGCACAAAGGGAACGGGATGCAGGTGTAAATTTTACTCTGGTTTCTCAGTCTGTTTCATGGTGCCGGTATGAATTTCCTGCACATTTCACTGTAAAAAGAGTTGGAGCTAGTACATCCGCATATAGATGTATGGAGTGGAATTAGCAACTGAAAAGAAACTGGTTCCCTAGAAGCTAGTTGAAGGATGGCTTTCACACACACTTATCTCTCACAACTGAGCATGTGGATAGACGTTCATTCATCTAGCACAAATGGAACGTGTTGCAGGAGAAACTTTTACTCTGGTTTCTCAGTCTGTTTCCTAGTGCCGGTTTGAAGTTCCTGCAGTTTTCACTGTAAAACTGTGTTGGAGCTATTACCTCCCCTGTAGATGTATGGACTGGAGATTGCAACTGAAAGAAACTTTGTGTTCCCAACAAGCTAGGTGGAGGACGTCTTTCACACACATTTATCTCTCACAAATTAGCATTTGGAGAGACATTCGTTCATCTATCACAAAGCGAACGTGTTGCAGGAGAAACTTTTACTCTGCTTTCTCACTCTGTTTCCTAGTGCTGGTGTGAATTTCCTGCAGTTTTCACTGTAAAAGCGAGTTGGAGCTAGTTCCTCCCAATATATATGTATTTAGTGGAGTTTGCGAATGATAAGAAACTTTGTGTTCCCAAAAGCTAGGTGAAGGACTGCTTTCACACACACTTATCTCACAGAACTGAGCATGTGGAGAGACTTTCTTTCATCTAGCACAAATGGAACCGAAAGAAGGAAAATCTTTTCTCTGGATCTCAGTCTGTTTCCTAGTGCCGGTATGAAGTTCCTGCAGATTTCTCTGTAAACCGAGTTGGAGCAACTACGTCCACATATATATTTATGGAGTGGAGTTTGCAACTGAAAAGTAACTTTGTGTTTCCAACAAGCTAAGTGAAGTACGGCTTTCACACACAGTTATTTCTCACAACTTAGCATGTGGAGAGACGTTCGTTCATCTAGCTCAAAGGGAACGGGATGCAGTAGAAATTATTATTCTGGTTTCTCAGTCTGTTTCCTAGTGCCGCTTGAAAGTTCCTGCAGTTTTCACTGTAAAACATTGTTGGAGCTAGTACCTCCCCATTTATATGTATGGAGTGGAGTTTGCAACTGAAAAGAAACTTTGTGTTCCCAACAAGCTATGTGAAGGACGGCTTTCACACACATTTTTCTCTCACAACTGAGCATGTGGAGAGATATTCGTTCATCTAGCACAAAGGGAACGGGATGCAGGTGTAAATTTTACTCTGGTTTCTCAGTCTGTTTCATGGTGCCGGTATGAATTTCCTGCAGTTATCACTGTAAAACCGAGTTGGAGCTAGTATCTACCCATATAGATGTATGGAGTGGGGTTTGCAACTGGAAAGAAACTTTGTGTTCCCAACAAGCTAGGTGAAGGACCGCATTCGCACACACTTATCTCTCAGAACTGAGCATGTGGAGAGACTTTCTTTAATCTAGCACAAAGGGAACGAGATGCAGGAGAATCTTTTCTCTGGTTTCTCAGTCTGTTTCCAAGTGCCGTCTTCAATTTCTTGCAGTTTTCACTGTAAAACCATGTTGGAGCTAGTACCTAGCCATATATATGTATGTAGTGGATTTTGCAACTGAAAGAAACTTTGTGTTCCCAACAAGCTAAGTGAAGGACGGCTTTAACACACAATTATCACTCACAAATGAGCATGTGGATAAACTTTCGTTCATCTAGCCCAAAAGGAAAATGTTGCAGGAGAAACTTATTCTCCGGTTTCTCAGTCTGTTTCTTAGTGCCGGTTTGAAGTTCCAGCAGTTTTCACTTTAAAACAGAGTTGGAGCTTGTACCACCCTATATATATATGTATAGAGTGGAGTTTGCAACTGAAAAGAACCGTTGTGTTCCCAACAAGGTAGGTGAAGAACGGCTTTCACACAAACTTATCTCTCAAATATGAGCATTTGGAGAGAAGTTCGTTCATCTAGCACAAATGGAATGGGTTGCAGGAGAAACTTTTACTATGGTTTCTCGGTCTGTTTCCTAGTGCCGGTATTAAGTTCCTGCAGATTTCTCTGTAAACCGAGTTGGAGCAAGTACGTCCACATATATATGTATGGAGTGGAGTTTGCAACTGAAAAGGTACTTTGTGTTTCCAACAAGCTAAGTGAAGGACGGCTTTCACACACTGTTATCTCTCACAACTTATCACGTGTAGAGACGTTCGTTCATCTAGCACAATGGGAACGGGATGCAGTAGAAACTATTATTCTGGTTTCTCAGTCTGTTCCCTAGTGCCGCTTGGAAGTTCCTGCAGTTTTCACTGTAAAACAGAGTTGGAGGTAGTACCTCCCAATATATATGTATGGAGTGGAGTTTGCAACTGAAAAGAAACTTTGTGTTCCCAACAAGCTATGTGAAGAACGGCTTTCACACACACTTATCTCTCAAATATGAGCATGTGGAGAGACGTTCTCTCATGTAACACAAAGGGAACGGGTTGCAGTATAAAATTTTACTATGGTTTCTCAGTCTGTTTCCTAGTGCCAGTATGAAGTTCCTGCATTTTTCACTGTAAAACCGAGTTGGAGCTAGTACCTCCCCATATATATGTATGGAGTGGGGTTTGCAACTGAAAAGTAACTTTGTGTTCCCAACTAGAAAGGTGAAGGGCGGCTTTCACACACTTATCTCTCATAACTGAGGAAGTGGAGAGATGTTCGTTCATCTAGCACAAAGGGAAAGGGTTGCAAGGGAAACTTTTCCTCTGATTTCTTAGTATTTTTCCTAGTGCCGCTTGGAAGTTCCTGCAGTTTTCACTGTAAAACCGAGTTGGAGCTAGTACCTACCAATATATATGTATTAAATGGTGTTTGCAACTGAATAGAAGCTTTGTGTTCCCAACAAGTTAGGGGAAGTTCGGTTTTCACACACACTTATCTCTCAGAACTGATCATATGGAGAGATATTCGTTCATGTAGCACAAAGGGAAAGGGTTGCAGGTATAAATTTTTCTCTCGTTTCTCAGTCTGTTTCATGGTGCCGGTTTGAATTTCCTGCATATTTCACTGTAAAAAGTGTTGGAGCTAGTACATCCGCATATAGATGTATGGAGTGGAGTTAGCAACTGAAAAGAAACTTTGGTTCCCTACAAGTTAGTTGAAGGACGGCTTTCACACACAGTTATCTCTCAGAACTGAGCATGTGTAGACACTTTCTTTAATCTAGCACAAAGTGAACGAGATGCAGGAGAATTTTCTCTCTGGTTTCTCAGTCTGTTTCCTAGTGCCGTTTTGAAGTTCCAGCAGTTTTCACTGTAAAACCGTCTTGCAGCTAGTACCTAGCCATATATATGTATGTAGTGGATTTTGCAACTGAAAAGAAACTTTGTGTTCCCAACAAGCTAAGTGAAGTACGACTTTCACACACACTTATCTCTCACAAATGATCATGTGGTTAGACTTTCGTTCATCTAGCCAAAAAGGAACTTGTTGCAGGACAAACTTTTCCTCCGGTTTCTCAGTCTGTTTCCTAGTGCCCGTTTGAAGTTCCAGCAGTTTCACTTTAAAACCACGTTGGAGCTTATACCTCCCCATATATATGTAAGTAGTGGAGTTGCAACTTAAAAGAACCGTTGTGTTCCCAACAATGTAGGTGAAGGACGGCTTTCACACACACTTATCTCTCAAATATGAGCATGTGGAGAGACGATCGCTCATGTAAAACAAAGGGAATATTTTGCAGGAGAAGCTTTTACTATGGTTTCTCAGTCTGTTTCCTAATGCCGGTATGAAGTTCCTGCAGTTTTCACTGTAAAACCGAGCTGGAGCTAGTACCAACCCATATATATGTATGGAGTGGAATTTGCTACTGAAAAGAAAATTTTTGTTCCCAACAAGATATGGGAAGTCGGCTTTCACACACACTTTTCTCTCAGAACTGAGCATGTGGAGAGATATTCGTTCATCTAGCACAAAAGTAACGGGCTGAAGGGGAAAATTTTCCTCTGGTTTCTCAGTCTGTTTCCTAGTGCCCGTTTGAACTTCCTGCAGTTTTCACTACAAAAACGATTTGGAGCTTGTACCCCCCATATATATGTATTCAGCGGAGTTTGCAAATGAAAAGAAACTTTCTGTTCCCTACAAGATAGTTGAAGGACGGCTTTCACACATATATATCCCTCACAAATGAGCATTTGGAGAGACATTCGTTCATCTAGCCCAAAAGGAATGGGTTGATGGAGAAAATTTTCCTCTGGTTTCTCAGTCTGTTTCCTAGGGCCGGTTGGAAGTTCCTGCAGTTTTCACTGTAAAACCGAGTTGGGACTTGTACCTCCCTATATATATGTATGGAGTGAAATTTGCAACTGAAAATAACCGTTGTTTTCCCAACAAGCTAGTTGAAGGACGGCTTTCACACACACTTATCTCTCAAATATGAGCATGTGGAGAGACGTTGCTCATCTAACACAAAGGGAACGGGTTGCAGGAGAAATATTTACTATTGATTCTCAGGGTGTTTCCTAGTGCCGGTATGAAATTCCTGCAGTTATCACTGTAAAACAGATTTGGAGCTAGTACCTAACCATATATATGTATGGAGTGGATATAGCATCTGAAAAGATACTTTGTGTTCCCAACAATCTAGGTGTAGTACGGCTTTCACACACACTTATCTCTCACAACTGAACATGTTGAGAGACTTTCGTTCATGTAGCAAAAAGGGAACGGGTTGCAGGAGAAACTTTTACTCTGGTTACTCAGTCTCTTTCCTAGTGGCGGTTTGAAGTTCCTGCAGTTATCACTTTAAAACCTGGTAGGAGCTAGTACCTCCCCAATATATGTATGAAGTGGAGTTTGCAACTGAAAAGAACCGTTGTGTTCCCAACAAGATAGTTGAAGGACGGCTTTCACACACAATTACACCTTAAATATGAGGATGTGGAGAGACTTTCGCTCATGTAACACAAAGGGAACGGGTTGAAGGAGAAAGTTTTACTATGGTGTCTCAGTCTGTTTCCTTGTTCTGGTATGAAGTTCCTGCAGTTTTCAATGTAAAACGAGTTGGAGCTAGTACCTCCCCATATATATTTATGGAGTGGGGTTTGCAACTGAAAAGTAACTTTGTGTTCCCAACAAGCTAAGTGAAGGACGGCTTTCAACACTTATCTCTCACAACTGAGCAAGTGGAGAGACATTCGTTCATTTAGCACAAAGGAAGGTGTTGCAGGAGAAAATTTTACTCTGGTTTCTCAGGCTGTTTCCTAGTGGCGGTTTGAAGTTCCTGCAGTTTTCACTGTAAAACATGGTTGGGGCTTGTCCCTCCCCATATATATGTATGGAGTGGAGTTTGCAACTGAAAAGAAACTTTGTGTTCCCAACAAGAAAAGTGAAGGACGGCTTTCACACACATTTATCTCTCACAACTGAGCACGTGAGAGACTTTCGCTCATCTAGCAAAAAGGGAAAGGTGTGCAGGAGAAACTTTTACTCTGGTTTCTCAGTCTGTTTCCTAGTGACGGTTGGAAGTTCCTGCAGTTTTCACTGTAAAACTGAGTTGGAGCTAGTACCTCCCCATATATATTTATGGAGTGTAGATTGCAACTGAAATGTAACTTTGTGTTCCCAACAAGCTAGGTGAAGGACGGCTTTCACACACTTATCTCTCACAACTGAGCAAGTGGAGAGACGTTCGTTCATTTAGCACAAAGGGAACGCGTTGCAGGAGAAACTTTTACTCTGGTTTCTCAGTCTGTTTCCTAGTGGCGGTTTGAAGTTCCTACAATTTTCACTGTAAAACCTGGTTGGAGCTAGTACCTCCCCAATATATGTATGGATTGGGGTTTGCAACTGAAAAGAACCATTGTGTTCCCAACAACCTAGTTGAAGGACGGTTTTCACACACAATTACACCTTAAATATGAGCATTTGGAGAGACGTTCGCTCATGTAACACAAAGGAACTGGTTGCAGGAGAAAATTTACTATGTTTTCTCAGTCTGTTTCCTAGTTCCGTTATGAAGTTCCTGCAGTTTTCACTGTAAAAGCCAGTTGGAGCTAGTGCCTCCCCATATATATGTATGGATTGGAGTTTGCAACTGATAAGAAACTTTGTGTTCCCAACAAGCTAGGTGAAGAACGGCTTTCACACACACATATCTCTCACAACTGAGCATGTGGAGAGACGTTCGTTCATCTATCACAAATGGAATGGGTTGCAGGGGAAACATTTACTCTGATTTCTCAGTCTGTTTCCTATTGCCGGTTTGATGTTCCAGCAGTTTTCACTGTAAAAGCGTGTTGGAGCTAGTGCCTCCCAATATATATGTATGGATTGGAGTTTGCAACTGATAAGAAACTTTGTGTTTCCAACAAGCTAAGTGAAGGACGGGTTTCACACACACTTATCTCTCACAACTGAGCATGTGGATAGGCTTTCGTTCATCTAGCCCAAAAGGAACGGGTTGCAGGAGAAACTTTTCCTCCGGTTTCTCAGTGTGTTTCCTAGTGCCGGTTTGAATTTCCCGCAGTTTTCACTTTAAAACCGATTTGGAGCTTGTTCCTTCCCATATATATGTATGGAGTGGAGTTTTCAACTGAAAAGAACCGTTGTGTTCCCAACAAGCTAGGTGAAGGACGGCTTTCACACACAATTATCTCTCAAATATGAGCATGTGGAGAGACGTTGCTCACATAACACAAAGGGAACGGGTTGCAGGAGAAACTTTTACTATGGTTTCTCAGGGTGTTTCCTAGTGCCGGTATGAAGTTCCTGCAGTTATCACTGTAAAACAGAGTTGGAGCTAGTATCTCACCATATATATGTATGGAGTGGATATGGCATCTGATAAGATACTATGTTTTCCCAAAAAGCTAGGTTTAGTACGGCTTTCACAGAGAATTATCTCTCACAACTGAGCATGTTGGGAGACGTTCGTTCAGCTAGCAAAAAGGGAACGGGTTGCAGGAGAAACTTTTACTCTGGTTACTCAGTCTCTTTCCTAGTGGCGGTTAGAATTTCCTGCATTTATCACTGTAAAACCTGGTTGGAGCTTGTACCTCCCCAGTATATGTATGGAGTGGAGTTTGCAACTGAAAAGAACCGTTGTGTTCCCAACAACCTAGGTGAAGGACGGTTTTCACACACAATTTCCCCTTAAATACGAGCATGTTGAGAGACCTTGGCTCATGTAACACAAAGGGAACGGGTTGCAGGAGAAATTTTACTATGGTTTCTCAGTCTGTTTCCTAGTTCCTGTATGAAGTTCCTGCAGTTTTCACTGTAAAAAGAGTTGGAGCTAGTACCTCCCCATATATATGTATGGAGTGGGGTTTGCAACTGAAAAGTAACTTTGTGTTCCCAACAAGCTAGGTGAAGGACGGCTTTCACACACATTTATCTCTCACAAATGAGCATGTGGAGAAGCGTTCGTTCATCTAGCACAAACGGAATGGGTTGCAGTAGAAACTTTTCCTCTGGTTCCTCAGTCTTCTTCCTAGTGCCGCTTTGAAGTTCCTGCAGTTTTCACTGTAAAACCGAGTTGGAGCTTATACCCCCCAATATATATGTATTCAGTGGAATTTGAAACTGAAAAGAAACTTTGTGTTCCCAACAAGATAGGTGAAGTTCGGCTTTCACACACACTTATCTCTCAGAAATGAGCATGTGGAGAGACTTTGTTTAATCTAGCACAAAGGGAACGAGATGCAGGTGAAACTATTCTCTGGTTTTTCAGACTGTTTCGTGGTGCCGTTTTGAACTTCCAGCAGTTTTCACTGTAAAACAGTGTTGGAGCTAGTAGCTCGCCGTATATATGTATGTAGTGGAGTTGGCAACTGAAAAGAAACTTTGTGTTCCCAACAAGCTAAGTGAAGGACGGCTTTCACACACACTTATCTCTCACAACTGAGCATGTGGATAGGCTTTCGTTCATCCAGCCCAAAAGGATCGGATTGCAGGAGAAACTTTTCCTCCGGTTTCTCAGTGTGTTTCCTAGTTCCGGTTTAAATTTCCTGCAGTTTTCAGTGTAAAACATGGTTGGGGCTAGTCCCTCCCCATATATATGTATGGAGTGGAGTTTGCAACTGAAAAGAAACTTTGTGTTCCCAACAAGAAAAGTGAAGGACGGCTTTCACACACATTTATCTCTCACAACTGAGCACGTGAGAGACTTTCGCTCATCTAGCAAAAAGGGAAAGGTGTGCAGGAGAAACTTTTACTCTGGTTTCTCAGTCTGTTTCCTAGTGACGGTTGGAAGTTCCTGCAGTTTTCACTGTAAAACTGAGTTGGAGCTAGTACCTCCCCATATATATTTATGGAGTGTAGATTGCAACTGAAATGTAACTTTGTGTTCCCAACAAGCTAGGTGAAGGACGGCTTTCACACACTTATCTCTCACAACTGAGCAAGTGGAGAGACGTTCGTTCATTTAGCACAAAGGGAACGCGTTGCAGGAGAAACTTTTACTCTGGTTTCTCAGTCTGTTTCCTAGTGGCGGTTTGAAGTTCCTACAATTTTCACTGTAAAACCTGGTTGGAGCTAGTACCTCCCCAATATATGTATGGATTGGGGTTTGCAACTGAAAAGAACCATTGTGTTCCCAACAACCTAGTTGAAGGACGGTTTTCACACACAATTACACCTTAAATATGAGCATTTGGAGAGACGTTCGCTCATGTAACACAAAGGAACTGGTTGCAGGAGAAAATTTACTATGTTTTCTCAGTCTGTTTCCTAGTTCCGTTATGAAGTTCCTGCAGTTTTCACTGTAAAAGCCAGTTGGAGCTAGTGCCTCCCCATATATATGTATGGATTGGAGTTTGCAACTGATAAGAAACTTTGTGTTCCCAACAAGCTAGGTGAAGAACGGCTTTCACACACACATATCTCTCACAACTGAGCATGTGGAGAGACGTTCGTTCATCTATCACAAATGGAATGGGTTGCAGGGGAAACATTTACTCTGATTTCTCAGTCTGTTTCCTATTGCCGGTTTGATGTTCCAGCAGTTTTCACTGTAAAAGCGTGTTGGAGCTAGTGCCTCCCAATATATATGTATGGATTGGAGTTTGCAACTGATAAGAAACTTTGTGTTTCCAACAAGCTAAGTGAAGGACGGGTTTCACACACACTTATCTCTCACAACTGAGCATGTGGATAGGCTTTCGTTCATCTAGCCCAAAAGGAACGGGTTGCAGGAGAAACTTTTCCTCCGGTTTCTCAGTGTGTTTCCTAGTGCCGGTTTGAATTTCCCGCAGTTTTCACTTTAAAACCGATTTGGAGCTTGTTCCTTCCCATATATATGTATGGAGTGGAGTTTTCAACTGAAAAGAACCGTTGTGTTCCCAACAAGCTAGGTGAAGGACGGCTTTCACACACAATTATCTCTCAAATATGAGCATGTGGAGAGACGTTGCTCACATAACACAAAGGGAACGGGTTGCAGGAGAAACTTTTACTATGGTTTCTCAGGGTGTTTCCTAGTGCCGGTATGAAGTTCCTGCAGTTATCACTGTAAAACAGAGTTGGAGCTAGTATCTCACCATATATATGTATGGAGTGGATATGGCATCTGATAAGATACTATGTTTTCCCAAAAAGCTAGGTTTAGTACGGCTTTCACAGAGAATTATCTCTCACAACTGAGCATGTTGGGAGACGTTCGTTCAGCTAGCAAAAAGGGAACGGGTTGCAGGAGAAACTTTTACTCTGGTTACTCAGTCTCTTTCCTAGTGGCGGTTAGAATTTCCTGCATTTATCACTGTAAAACCTGGTTGGAGCTTGTACCTCCCCAGTATATGTATGGAGTGGAGTTTGCAACTGAAAAGAACCGTTGTGTTCCCAACAACCTAGGTGAAGGACGGTTTTCACACACAATTTCCCCTTAAATACGAGCATGTTGAGAGACCTTGGCTCATGTAACACAAAGGGAACGGGTTGCAGGAGAAATTTTACTATGGTTTCTCAGTCTGTTTCCTAGTTCCTGTATGAAGTTCCTGCAGTTTTCACTGTAAAAAGAGTTGGAGCTAGTACCTCCCCATATATATGTATGGAGTGGGGTTTGCAACTGAAAAGTAACTTTGTGTTCCCAACAAGCTAGGTGAAGGACGGCTTTCACACACATTTATCTCTCACAAATGAGCATGTGGAGAAGCGTTTGTTCATCTAGCACAAACGGAATGGGTTGCAGTAGAAACTTTTCCTCTGGTTCCTCAGTCTTCTTCCTAGTGCCGCTTTGAAGTTCCTGCAGTTTTCACTGTAAAACCGAGTTGGAGCTTATACCCCCCAATATATATGTATTCAGTGGAATTTGAAACTGAAAAGAAACTTTGTGTTCCCAACAAGATAGGTGAAGTTCGGCTTTCACACACACTTATCTCTCAGAAATGAGCATGTGGAGAGACTTTGTTTAATCTAGCACAAAGGGAACGAGATGCAGGTGAAACTATTCTCTGGTTTTTCAGACTGTTTCGTGGTGCCGTTTTGAACTTCCAGCAGTTTTCACTGTAAAACAGTGTTGGAGCTAGTAGCTCGCCGTATATATGTATGTAGTGGAGTTGGCAACTGAAAAGAAACTTTGTGTTCCCAACAAGCTAAGTGAAGGACGGCTTTCACACACACTTATCTCTCACAACTGAGCATGTGGATAGGCTTTCGTTCATCCAGCCCAAAAGGATCGGATTGCAGGAGAAACTTTTCCTCCGGTTTCTCAGTGTGTTTCCTAGTTCCGGTTTAAATTTCCTGCAGTTTTCAGTGTAAAACATGGTTGGGGCTAGTCCCTCCCCATATATATGTATGGAGTGGAGTTTGCAACTGAAAAGAAACTTTGTGTTCCCAACAAGAAAAGTGAAGGACGGCTTTCACACACATTTATCTCTCACAACTGAGCACGTGAGAGACTTTCGCTCATCTAGCAAAAAGGGAAAGGTGTGCAGGAGAAACTTTTACTCTGGTTTCTCAGTCTGTTTCCTAGTGACGGTTGGAAGTTCCTGCAGTTTTCACTGTAAAACTGAGTTGGAGCTAGTACCTCCCCATATATATTTATGGAGTGTAGATTGCAACTGAAATGTAACTTTGTGTTCCCAACAAGCTAGGTGAAGGACGGCTTTCACACACTTATCTCTCACAACTGAGCAAGTGGAGAGACGTTCGTTCATTTAGCACAAAGGGAACGCGTTGCAGGAGAAACTTTTACTCTGGTTTCTCAGTCTGTTTCCTAGTGGCGGTTTGAAGTTCCTACAATTTTCACTGTAAAACCTGGTTGGAGCTAGTACCTCCCCAATATATGTATGGATTGGGGTTTGCAACTGAAAAGAACCATTGTGTTCCCAACAACCTAGTTGAAGGACGGTTTTCACACACAATTACACCTTAAATATGAGCATTTGGAGAGACGTTCGCTCATGTAACACAAAGGAACTGGTTGCAGGAGAAAATTTACTATGTTTTCTCAGTCTGTTTCCTAGTTCCGTTATGAAGTTCCTGCAGTTTTCACTGTAAAAGCCAGTTGGAGCTAGTGCCTCCCCATATATATGTATGGATTGGAGTTTGCAACTGATAAGAAACTTTGTGTTCCCAACAAGCTAGGTGAAGAACGGCTTTCACACACACATATCTCTCACAACTGAGCATGTGGAGAGACGTTCGTTCATCTATCACAAATGGAATGGGTTGCAGGGGAAACATTTACTCTGATTTCTCAGTCTGTTTCCTATTGCCGGTTTGATGTTCCAGCAGTTTTCACTGTAAAAGCGTGTTGGAGCTAGTGCCTCCCAATATATATGTATGGATTGGAGTTTGCAACTGATAAGAAACTTTGTGTTTCCAACAAGCTAAGTGAAGGACGGGTTTCACACACACTTATCTCTCACAACTGAGCATGTGGATAGGCTTTCGTTCATCTAGCCCAAAAGGAACGGGTTGCAGGAGAAACTTTTCCTCCGGTTTCTCAGTGTGTTTCCTAGTGCCGGTTTGAATTTCCCGCAGTTTTCACTTTAAAACCGATTTGGAGCTTGTTCCTTCCCATATATATGTATGGAGTGGAGTTTTCAACTGAAAAGAACCGTTGTGTTCCCAACAAGCTAGGTGAAGGACGGCTTTCACACACAATTATCTCTCAAATATGAGCATGTGGAGAGACGTTGCTCACATAACACAAAGGGAACGGGTTGCAGGAGAAACTTTTACTATGGTTTCTCAGGGTGTTTCCTAGTGCCGGTATGAAGTTCCTGCAGTTATCACTGTAAAACAGAGTTGGAGCTAGTATCTCACCATATATATGTATGGAGTGGATATGGCATCTGATAAGATACTATGTTTTCCCAAAAAGCTAGGTTTAGTACGGCTTTCACAGAGAATTATCTCTCACAACTGAGCATGTTGGGAGACGTTCGTTCAGCTAGCAAAAAGGGAACGGGTTGCAGGAGAAACTTTTACTCTGGTTACTCAGTCTCTTTCCTAGTGGCGGTTAGAATTTCCTGCATTTATCACTGTAAAACCTGGTTGGAGCTTGTACCTCCCCAGTATATGTATGGAGTGGAGTTTGCAACTGAAAAGAACCGTTGTGTTCCCAACAACCTAGGTGAAGGACGGTTTTCACACACAATTTCCCCTTAAATACGAGCATGTTGAGAGACCTTGGCTCATGTAACACAAAGGGAACGGGTTGCAGGAGAAATTTTACTATGGTTTCTCAGTCTGTTTCCTAGTTCCTGTATGAAGTTCCTGCAGTTTTCACTGTAAAAAGAGTTGGAGCTAGTACCTCCCCATATATATGTATGGAGTGGGGTTTGCAACTGAAAAGTAACTTTGTGTTCCCAACAAGCTAGGTGAAGGACGGCTTTCACACACATTTATCTCTCACAAATGAGCATGTGGAGAAGCGTTCGTTCATCTAGCACAAACGGAATGGGTTGCAGTAGAAACTTTTCCTCTGGTTCCTCAGTCTTCTTCCTAGTGCCGCTTTGAAGTTCCTGCAGTTTTCACTGTAAAACCGAGTTGGAGCTTATACCCCCCAATATATATGTATTCAGTGGAATTTGAAACTGAAAAGAAACTTTGTGTTCCCAACAAGATAGGTGAAGTTCGGCTTTCACACACACTTATCTCTCAGAAATGAGCATGTGGAGAGACTTTGTTTAATCTAGCACAAAGGGAACGAGATGCAGGTGAAACTATTCTCTGGTTTTTCAGACTGTTTCGTGGTGCCGTTTTGAACTTCCAGCAGTTTTCACTGTAAAACAGTGTTGGAGCTAGTAGCTCGCCGTATATATGTATGTAGTGGAGTTGGCAACTGAAAAGAAACTTTGTGTTCCCAACAAGCTAAGTGAAGGACGGCTTTCACACACACTTATCTCTCACAACTGAGCATGTGGATAGGCTTTCGTTCATCCAGCCCAAAAGGATCGGATTGCAGGAGAAACTTTTCCTCCGGTTTCTCAGTGTGTTTCCTAGTTCCGGTTTAAATTTCCTGCAGTTTTCAGTGTAAAACATGGTTGGGGCTAGTCCCTCCCCATATATATGTATGGAGTGGAGTTTGCAACTGAAAAGAAACTTTGTGTTCCCAAGAAGCTAGGTGAAGGACGGCTTTCACACACAATTATATCTCACAACTGAGCATGTGGAGAGACTTTCGTTCATCTAGCCCAAAAGGAACGGGTTGATTGAGAAACTATTCCTCTGGTTTCTCAGTCTGTTTCCTAGTGCCGGTTGGAAGTTCCTGCAGTTTTCACTGTAAAATGTGTTGGAGCTAGTACCTACCCATATATATCTGTGGAGTGGGGTTTGCAACTGAAAAGTAACTTTGTGTTCCCAACAAGCTAGGTGAAGTACGGCTTTCACACACACATATCTCTCACAACTGAGCATGTGGAGAGACGTTCGCTCATCTATCACAAAGGGAATGGGTTGCAGGAGAAACATTTACTCTGATTTCTCAGTCTGTTTCTATTGCCGGTTTGAAGTTCCTGCAGTTTTCACTGTAAAGCAGTTTTGGAGCTACTACCTCCCCATATAGACATATAGATTGGAGTTTGCAACTGAAAAGAAACTTTGTGTTCCCAAGAAGCTAGGTGAAGGACGGCTTTCACACACAATTATATCTCACAACTGAGCATGTGGAGAGACTTTCGTTCATCTAGCCCAAAAGGAACGGGTTGATTGAGAAACTTTTCCTCTGGTTTCTCAGTCTGTTTCCTAGTGCCGGTTGGAAGTTCCTGCAGTTTTCACTGTAAAATCGAGTCGGAGCTTGTACATCCCCATATATATGTATGGAGTGGACTTTGCAACTGAAAAGAACCGTTGTGTTCCCAACAAGCTAGTTGAAGGACTTCTTTCACACACAATTACACCTTAAATATGAGCATGTGGAGAGACGTTCGTTCATGTAACACAAAGGGAACGGGTTGCAGGAGAAAGTTTTACTATGGTTTCTCAGTCTGTTTCCTAGTTCCGGTATGAAGTTCCTGCAGTTTTCACTGTAAAAAGTGTTGGAGCTAGTACCTCCCCATATATATCTATGGAGTGGGGTTTGCAACTGAAAAGTAACTTTGTGTTCCCAACAAGCTAGGTGAAGGACGGCTTTCACACACACATATCTCTCACAACTGAGCATGTGGAGAGACGTTCGTTCATCTATCACAAAAGGAATGGGTTGCAGTAGAAACATTTACTCTGATTTCTCAGTCTGTTTCTATTGCCGGTTTGAAGTTCCTGCAGTTTTCACTGTAAAACAGTTTTGGAGCTACTACCTCCCCATATAGACATATAGAGTGGAGTTTGCAACTGAAAAGAAACTTTGTGTCCCCAACAAGCTAGGTGAAGGACGGCTTTCACACACATTTATCTCTCACAAATGAGCATGTGGAGAAGCGTTCGTTCATCTAGCACAAAGGGAATGGGTTGGAGTAGAAATATTTCCTCTGGTTCCTAAGACTTTTTCCTAGTGCCGCTTTGAACTTCCTGCAGTTTTCACTGTAAAATCGAGTCGGAGCTAGTACCTCCCCATATATATGTATGGAGTGGACTTTGCAACTGAAAAGAACCGTTGTGTTCCCAACAAGCTAGTTGAAGGACGGCTTTCACACACAATTACATCTTAAATATGAGAATGTGGAGAGACTTTCGCTCATGTAACAGAAAGGGAACGGGTTGCAGGAGAAAGTTTTACTATGGTTTCTCAGTCTGTTTCCTAGTTCCAGTATGAATTTCCTGCAGTTTTCTCTGTAAAAAGATTTGGAGCTAGTACCTCCCCATATATATGTATGGAGTGGGGTTTGCAACTGAAAAGTAACTTTGTGGTCCCAACAAGCTAGGTGAAGGACGGCTTTCACACACACATATCTCTCACAACTGAGCATGTGGAGAGACGTTCGTTCATCTATCACAAAGGGAATGGGTTGCAGGGGAAACATTTACTCTGATTTCTCAGTCTGTTTCCTAGTGCCGGTTTGTATTTCCTGCAGTTTTCACTGTAAAACAGTTTTGGAGCTACTACCTCCCCATATAGACATATAGAGTGGAGTTTGCAATTGAAAAGAAACTTTGTGTCCCCAACAAGCTAGGTGAAGGACGGCTTTCACACACATATATCTCTCACAACAGTGCATGTGGAGAAGCGTTCGTTCATCTAGCACAAAAGGAAAGGGTTGCAGTAGAAACTTTTCCTCTGGTTCCTCAGAATTTTTCCTAGTGCGGTTTTGAAGTTAATGCAGTTTTCACTGTAAAACCGGGTTGGAGCTTGTACCTCACCATATATATGTATGGAGTGGAGTTTGCAACTGAAAAGAACCGTTGTGTTCCCAACAAGCTAAGTAAAGGACGGCTTTCACACACACATATATCTCAAATATGAGCATGTGGAGAGACGTTCGCTCATCTAGCACAAAGGGAAATTGTTGCAGGAGAAAATTTTAATATGGTATCTCATTCTGTTTCCTAGTGCGGGTAGGAAGTGCCTGCAGTTTTCACTGTAAACATAGTTGGAGCTATTACCTCACCATATATATGTATGGAGTGGGGTTTGCAACTGAAAAGTAACTTTGTGTTCCCAAGAAGCTAAGTGAAGGACGGCTTTCACACACTTATCTCTCACAACTGAGCAAGTGGAGAGACATTCGTTCATTTAGCACAAAGGGAACGGGTTGCAGGAGAAACTTTTACTCTGGTTTCTCAGTCTGTTTCCTAGTGGCGGTTTGATGTTCCTTCAGTTTTCACTGTAAAACCTGGTTGGGGCTTGTCCCTCCCAATATATATGTATGGAGTGGAGTTTGCAACTGAAAAGAAACTTTGTGTTCCCAACAAGCAAAGTGAAGGACGGCTTTCACACACATTTATCTCTCACAACTGAGCACGTGAGAGACGTTCGCTCATCTAGCACAAAGGGACAGGGATGCAGGAGAAACTTTACTCTGGTTTCTCACTCTGTTTTCTAGTGCCGGTTGGAAGTTCCTGCAGTTTTCACTGTAAAAAGAGTTGGAGCTAGTACCTCCCCATATATATGTATGGAGTGGGGTTAGCAACTGAAAAGAAACTTTGTGTTCCCAACAAGCTAGGTGAAGGACGGCTTTCACAAACACATATCTCTCACAACTGAGCATGTGGAGAGACGTTCGTTCATCTATCACAAAGGGAATGGGTTGCAGGAGAAACATTTACTCTGATTTCTCAGTCTGTTTCTATTGCCGGTTTGAAGTTCCTGCAGTTTTCACTGTAAAGCAGTTTTGGAGCTACTACCTCCCCATATAGACATATAGATTGGAGTTTGCAACTGAAAAGAAACTTTGTGTTCCCAAGAAGCTAGGTGAAGGACGGCTTTCACACACAATTATATCTCACAACTGAGCATGTGGAGAGACTTTCGTTCATCTAGCCCAAAAGGAACGGGTTGATTGAGAAACTTTTCCTCTGGTTTCTCAGTCTGTTTCCTAGTGCCGGTTGGAAGTTCCTGCAGTTTTCACTGTAAAATCAAGTCGGAGCTTGTACATCCCCATATATATGTATGGAGTGGATTTTGCAACTGAAAAGAACCGTTGTGTTCCCAACAAGCTAGTTGAAGGACTTCTTTCACACACAATTACACCTTAAATATGAGCATGTGGAGAGACGTTCGTTCATGTAACACAAAGGGAACGGGTTGCAGGAGAAAGTTTTACTATGGTTTCTCAGTCTGTTTCCTAGTTCCGGTATGAAGTTCCTGCAGTTTTCACTGTAAAAAGTGTTGGAGCTAGTACCTCCCCATATATATCTATGGAGTGGGGTTTGCAACTGAAAAGTAACTTTGTGTTCCCAACAACCTAGGTGAAGGACGGTTTTCACACACAATTTCCCCTTAAATACGAGCATGTTGAGAGACCTTGGCTCATGTAACACAAAGGGAACGGGTTGCAGGAGAAATTTTACTATGGTTTCTCAGTCTGTTTCCTAGTTCCTGTATGAAGTTCCTGCAGTTTTCACTGTAAAAAGAGTTGGAGCTAGTACCTCCCCATATATATGTATGGAGTGGGGTTTGCAACTGAAAAGTAACTTTGTGTTCCCAACAAGCTAGGTGAAGGACGGCTTTCACACACATTTATCTCTCACAAATGAGCATGTGGAGAAGCGTTCGTTCATCTAGCACAAACGGAATGGGTTGCAGTAGAAACTTTTCCTCTGGTTCCTCAGTCTTCTTCCTAGTGCCGCTTTGAAGTTCCTGCAGTTTTCACTGTAAAACCGAGTTGGAGCTTATACCCCCCAATATATATGTATTCAGTGGAATTTGAAACTGAAAAGAAACTTTGTGTTCCCAACAAGATAGGTGAAGTTCGGCTTTCACACACACTTATCTCTCAGAAATGAGCATGTGGAGAGACTTTGTTTAATCTAGCACAAAGGGAACGAGATGCAGGTGAAACTATTCTCTGGTTTTTCAGACTGTTTCGTGGTGCCGTTTTGAACTTCCAGCAGTTTTCACTGTAAAACAGTGTTGGAGCTAGTAGCTCGCCGTATATATGTATGTAGTGGAGTTGGCAACTGAAAAGAAACTTTGTGTTCCCAACAAGCTAAGTGAAGGACGGCTTTCACACACACTTATCTCTCACAACTGAGCATGTGGATAGGCTTTCGTTCATCCAGCCCAAAAGGATCGGATTGCAGGAGAAACTTTTCCTCCGGTTTCTCAGTGTGTTTCCTAGTTCCGGTTTAAATTTCCTGCAGTTTTCAGTGTAAAACATGGTTGGGGCTAGTCCCTCCCCATATATATGTATGGAGTGGAGTTTGCAACTGAAAAGAAACTTTGTGTTCCCAACAAGAAAAGTGAAGGACGGCTTTCACACACATTTATCTCTCACAACTGAGCACGTGAGAGACTTTCGCTCATCTAGCAAAAAGGGAAAGGTGTGCAGGAGAAACTTTTACTCTGGTTTCTCAGTCTGTTTCCTAGTGACGGTTGGAAGTTCCTGCAGTTTTCACTGTAAAACTGAGTTGGAGCTAGTACCTCCCCATATATATTTATGGAGTGTAGATTGCAACTGAAATGTAACTTTGTGTTCCCAACAAGCTAGGTGAAGGACGGCTTTCACACACTTATCTCTCACAACTGAGCAAGTGGAGAGACGTTCGTTCATTTAGCACAAAGGGAACGCGTTGCAGGAGAAACTTTTACTCTGGTTTCTCAGTCTGTTTCCTAGTGGCGGTTTGAAGTTCCTACAATTTTCACTGTAAAACCTGGTTGGAGCTAGTACCTCCCCAATATATGTATGGATTGGGGTTTGCAACTGAAAAGAACCATTGTGTTCCCAACAACCTAGTTGAAGGACGGTTTTCACACACAATTACACCTTAAATATGAGCATTTGGAGAGACGTTCGCTCATGTAACACAAAGGAACTGGTTGCAGGAGAAAATTTACTATGTTTTCTCAGTCTGTTTCCTAGTTCCGTTATGAAGTTCCTGCAGTTTTCACTGTAAAAGCCAGTTGGAGCTAGTGCCTCCCCATATATATGTATGGATTGGAGTTTGCAACTGATAAGAAACTTTGTGTTCCCAACAAGCTAGGTGAAGAACGGCTTTCACACACACATATCTCTCACAACTGAGCATGTGGAGAGACGTTCGTTCATCTATCACAAATGGAATGGGTTGCAGGGGAAACATTTACTCTGATTTCTCAGTCTGTTTCCTATTGCCGGTTTGATGTTCCAGCAGTTTTCACTGTAAAAGCGTGTTGGAGCTAGTGCCTCCCAATATATATGTATGGATTGGAGTTTGCAACTGATAAGAAACTTTGTGTTTCCAACAAGCTAAGTGAAGGACGGGTTTCACACACACTTATCTCTCACAACTGAGCATGTGGATAGGCTTTCGTTCATCTAGCCCAAAAGGAACGGGTTGCAGGAGAAACTTTTCCTCCGGTTTCTCAGTGTGTTTCCTAGTGCCGGTTTGAATTTCCCGCAGTTTTCACTTTAAAACCGATTTGGAGCTTGTTCCTTCCCGTATATATGTATGGAGTGGAGTTTTCAACTGAAAAGAACCGTTGTGTTCCCAACAAGCTAGGTGAAGGACGGCTTTCACACACAATTATCTCTCAAATATGAGCATGTGGAGAGACGTTGCTCACATAACACAAAGGGAACGGGTTGCAGGAGAAACTTTTACTATGGTTTCTCAGGGTGTTTCCTAGTGCCGGTATGAAGTTCCTGCAGTTATCACTGTAAAACAGAGTTGGAGCTAGTATCTCACCATATATATGTATGGAGTGGATATGGCATCTGATAAGATACTATGTTTTCCCAAAAAGCTAGGTTTAGTACGGCTTTCACAGAGAATTATCTCTCACAACTGAGCATGTTGGGAGACGTTCGTTCAGCTAGCAAAAAGGGAACGGGTTGCAGGAGAAACTTTTACTCTGGTTACTCAGTCTCTTTCCTAGTGGCGGTTAGAATTTCCTGCATTTATCACTGTAAAACCTGGTTGGAGCTTGTACCTCCCCAGTATATGTATGGAGTGGAGTTTGCAACTGAAAAGAACCGTTGTGTTCCCAACAACCTAGGTGAAGGACGGTTTTCACACACAATTTCCCCTTAAATACGAGCATGTTGAGAGACCTTGGCTCATGTAACACAAAGGGAACGGGTTGCAGGAGAAATTTTACTATGGTTTCTCAGTCTGTTTCCTAGTTCCTGTATGAAGTTCCTGCAGTTTTCACTGTAAAAAGAGTTGGAGCTAGTACCTCCCCATATATATGTATGGAGTGGGGTTTGCAACTGAAAAGTAACTTTGTGTTCCCAACAAGCTAGGTGAAGGACGGCTTTCACACACATTTATCTCTCACAAATGAGCATGTGGAGAAGCGTTCGTTCATCTAGCACAAACGGAATGGGTTGCAGTAGAAACTTTTCCTCTGGTTCCTCAGTCTTCTTCCTAGTGCCGCTTTGAAGTTCCTGCAGTTTTCACTGTAAAACCGAGTTGGAGCTTATACCCCCCAATATATATGTATTCAGTGGAATTTGAAACTGAAAAGAAACTTTGTGTTCCCAACAAGATAGGTGAAGTTCGGCTTTCACACACACTTATCTCTCAGAAATGAGCATGTGGAGAGACTTTGTTTAATCTAGCACAAAGGGAACGAGATGCAGGTGAAACTATTCTCTGGTTTTTCAGACTGTTTCGTGGTGCCGTTTTGAACTTCCAGCAGTTTTCACTGTAAAACAGTGTTGGAGCTAGTAGCTCGCCGTATATATGTATGTAGTGGAGTTGGCAACTGAAAAGAAACTTTGTGTTCCCAACAAGCTAAGTGAAGGACAGCTTTCACACACACTTATCTCTCACAACTGAGCATGTGGATAGGCTTTCGTTCATCCAGCCCAAAAGGATCGGATTGCAGGAGAAACTTTTCCTCCGGTTTCTCAGTGTGTTTCCTAGTTCCGGTTTAAATTTCCTGCAGTTTTCAGTGTAAAACATGGTTGGGGCTAGTCCCTCCCCATATATATGTATGGAGTGGAGTTTGCAACTGAAAAGAAACTTTGTGTTCCCAACAAGAAAAGTGAAGGACGGCTTTCACACACATTTATCTCTCACAACTGAGCACGTGAGAGACTTTCGCTCATCTAGCAAAAAGGGAAAGGTGTGCAGGAGAAACTTTTACTCTGGTTTCTCAGTCTGTTTCCTAGTGACGGTTGGAAGTTCCTGCAGTTTTCACTGTAAAACTGAGTTGGAGCTAGTACCTCCCCATATATATTTATGGAGTGTAGATTGCAACTGAAATGTAACTTTGTGTTCCCAACAAGCTAGGTGAAGGACGGCTTTCACACACTTATCTCTCACAACTGAGCAAGTGGAGAGACGTTCGTTCATTTAGCACAAAGGGAACGCGTTGCAGGAGAAACTTTTACTCTGGTTTCTCAGTCTGTTTCCTAGTGGCGGTTTGAAGTTCCTACAATTTTCACTGTAAAACCTGGTTGGAGCTAGTACCTCCCCAATATATGTATGGATTGGGGTTTGCAACTGAAAAGAACCATTGTGTTCCCAACAACCTAGTTGAAGGACGGTTTTCACACACAATTACACCTTAAATATGAGCATTTGGAGAGACGTTCGCTCATGTAACACAAAGGAACTGGTTGCAGGAGAAAATTTACTATGTTTTCTCAGTCTGTTTCCTAGTTCCGTTATGAAGTTCCTGCAGTTTTCACTGTAAAAGCCAGTTGGAGCTAGTGCCTCCCCATATATATGTATGGATTGGAGTTTGCAACTGATAAGAAACTTTGTGTTCCCAACAAGCTAGGTGAAGAACGGCTTTCACACACACATATCTCTCACAACTGAGCATGTGGAGAGACGTTCGTTCATCTATCACAAATGGAATGGGTTGCAGGGGAAACATTTACTCTGATTTCTCAGTCTGTTTCCTATTGCCGGTTTGATGTTCCAGCAGTTTTCACTGTAAAAGCGTGTTGGAGCTAGTGCCTCCCAATATATATGTATGGATTGGAGTTTGCAACTGATAAGAAACTTTGTGTTTCCAACAAGCTAAGTGAAGGACGGGTTTCACACACACTTATCTCTCACAACTGAGCATGTGGATAGGCTTTCGTTCATCTAGCCCAAAAGGAACGGGTTGCAGGAGAAACTTTTCCTCCGGTTTCTCAGTGTGTTTCCTAGTGCCGGTTTGAATTTCCCGCAGTTTTCACTTTAAAACCGATTTGGAGCTTGTTCCTTCCCGTATATATGTATGGAGTGGAGTTTTCAACTGAAAAGAACCGTTGTGTTCCCAACAAGCTAGGTGAAGGACGGCTTTCACACACAATTATCTCTCAAATATGAGCATGTGGAGAGACGTTGCTCACATAACACAAAGGGAACGGGTTGCAGGAGAAACTTTTACTATGGTTTCTCAGGGTGTTTCCTAGTGCCGGTATGAAGTTCCTGCAGTTATCACTGTAAAACAGAGTTGGAGCTAGTATCTCACCATATATATGTATGGAGTGGATATGGCATCTGATAAGATACTATGTTTTCCCAAAAAGCTAGGTTTAGTACGGCTTTCACAGAGAATTATCTCTCACAACTGAGCATGTTGGGAGACGTTCGTTCAGCTAGCAAAAAGGGAACGGGTTGCAGGAGAAACTTTTACTCTGGTTACTCAGTCTCTTTCCTAGTGGCGGTTAGAATTTCCTGCATTTATCACTGTAAAACCTGGTTGGAGCTTGTACCTCCCCAGTATATGTATGGAGTGGAGTTTGCAACTGAAAAGAACCGTTGTGTTCCCAACAACCTAGGTGAAGGACGGTTTTCACACACAATTTCCCCTTAAATACGAGCATGTTGAGAGACCTTGGCTCATGTAACACAAAGGGAACGGGTTGCAGGAGAAATTTTACTATGGTTTCTCAGTCTGTTTCCTAGTTCCTGTATGAAGTTCCTGCAGTTTTCACTGTAAAAAGAGTTGGAGCTAGTACCTCCCCATATATATGTATGGAGTGGGGTTTGCAACTGAAAAGTAACTTTGTGTTCCCAACAAGCTAGGTGAAGGACGGCTTTCACACACATTTATCTCTCACAAATGAGCATGTGGAGAAGCGTTCGTTCATCTAGCACAAACGGAATGGGTTGCAGTAGAAACTTTTCCTCTGGTTCCTCAGTCTTCTTCCTAGTGCCGCTTTGAAGTTCCTGCAGTTTTCACTGTAAAACCGAGTTGGAGCTTATACCCCCCAATATATATGTATTCAGTGGAATTTGAAACTGAAAAGAAACTTTGTGTTCCCAACAAGATAGGTGAAGTTCGGCTTTCACACACACTTATCTCTCAGAAATGAGCATGTGGAGAGACTTTGTTTAATCTAGCACAAAGGGAACGAGATGCAGGTGAAACTATTCTCTGGTTTTTCAGACTGTTTCGTGGTGCCGTTTTGAACTTCCAGCAGTTTTCACTGTAAAACAGTGTTGGAGCTAGTAGCTCGCCGTATATATGTATGTAGTGGAGTTGGCAACTGAAAAGAAACTTTGTGTTCCCAACAAGCTAAGTGAAGGACGGCTTTCACACACACTTATCTCTCACAACTGAGCATGTGGATAGGCTTTCGTTCATCCAGCCCAAAAGGATCGGATTGCAGGAGAAACTTTTCCTCCGGTTTCTCAGTGTGTTTCCTAGTTCCGGTTTAAATTTCCTGCAGTTTTCAGTGTAAAACATGGTTGGGGCTAGTCCCTCCCCATATATATGTATGGAGTGGAGTTTGCAACTGAAAAGAAACTTTGTGTTCCCAACAAGAAAAGTGAAGGACGGCTTTCACACACATTTATCTCTCACAACTGAGCACGTGAGAGACTTTCGCTCATCTAGCAAAAAGGGAAAGGTGTGCAGGAGAAACTTTTACTCTGGTTTCTCAGTCTGTTTCCTAGTGACGGTTGGAAGTTCCTGCAGTTTTCACTGTAAAACTGAGTTGGAGCTAGTACCTCCCCATATATATTTATGGAGTGTAGATTGCAACTGAAATGTAACTTTGTGTTCCCAACAAGCTAGGTGAAGGACGGCTTTCACACACTTATCTCTCACAACTGAGCAAGTGGAGAGACGTTCGTTCATTTAGCACAAAGGGAACGCGTTGCAGGAGAAACTTTTACTCTGGTTTCTCAGTCTGTTTCCTAGTGGCGGTTTGAAGTTCCTACAATTTTCACTGTAAAACCTGGTTGGAGCTAGTACCTCCCCAATATATGTATGGATTGGGGTTTGCAACTGAAAAGAACCATTGTGTTCCCAACAACCTAGTTGAAGGACGGTTTTCACACACAATTACACCTTAAATATGAGCATTTGGAGAGACGTTCGCTCATGTAACACAAAGGAACTGGTTGCAGGAGAAAATTTACTATGTTTTCTCAGTCTGTTTCCTAGTTCCGTTATGAAGTTCCTGCAGTTTTCACTGTAAAAGCCAGTTGGAGCTAGTGCCTCCCCATATATATGTATGGATTGGAGTTTGCAACTGATAAGAAACTTTGTGTTCCCAACAAGCTAGGTGAAGAACGGCTTTCACACACACATATCTCTCACAACTGAGCATGTGGAGAGACGTTCGTTCATCTATCACAAATGGAATGGGTTGCAGGGGAAACATTTACTCTGATTTCTCAGTCTGTTTCCTATTGCCGGTTTGATGTTCCAGCAGTTTTCACTGTAAAAGCGTGTTGGAGCTAGTGCCTCCCAATATATATGTATGGATTGGAGTTTGCAACTGATAAGAAACTTTGTGTTTCCAACAAGCTAAGTGAAGGACGGGTTTCACACACACTTATCTCTCACAACTGAGCATGTGGATAGGCTTTCGTTCATCTAGCCCAAAAGGAACGGGTTGCAGGAGAAACTTTTCCTCCGGTTTCTCAGTGTGTTTCCTAGTGCCGGTTTGAATTTCCCGCAGTTTTCACTTTAAAACCGATTTGGAGCTTGTTCCTTCCCATATATATGTATGGAGTGGAGTTTTCAACTGAAAAGAACCGTTGTGTTCCCAACAAGCTAGGTGAAGGACGGCTTTCACACACAATTATCTCTCAAATATGAGCATGTGGAGAGACGTTGCTCACATAACACAAAGGGAACGGGTTGCAGGAGAAACTTTTACTATGGTTTCTCAGGGTGTTTCCTAGTGCCGGTATGAAGTTCCTGCAGTTATCACTGTAAAACAGAGTTGGAGCTAGTATCTCACCATATATATGTATGGAGTGGATATGGCATCTGATAAGATACTATGTTTTCCCAAAAAGCTAGGTTTAGTACGGCTTTCACAGAGAATTATCTCTCACAACTGAGCATGTTGGGAGACGTTCGTTCAGCTAGCAAAAAGGGAACGGGTTGCAGGAGAAACTTTTACTCTGGTTACTCAGTCTCTTTCCTAGTGGCGGTTAGAATTTCCTGCATTTATCACTGTAAAACCTGGTTGGAGCTTGTACCTCCCCAGTATATGTATGGAGTGGAGTTTGCAACTGAAAAGAACCGTTGTGTTCCCAACAACCTAGGTGAAGGACGGTTTTCACACACAATTTCCCCTTAAATACGAGCATGTTGAGAGACCTTGGCTCATGTAACACAAAGGGAACGGGTTGCAGGAGAAATTTTACTATGGTTTCTCAGTCTGTTTCCTAGTTCCTGTATGAAGTTCCTGCAGTTTTCACTGTAAAAAGAGTTGGAGCTAGAACCTCCCCATATATATGTATGGAGTGGGGTTTGCAACTGAAAAGTAACTTTGTGTTCCCAACAAGCTAGGTGAAGGACGGCTTTCACACACATTTATCTCTCACAAATGAGCATGTGGAGAGACGTTCGTTCATCTATCACAAATGGAATGGGTTGCAGGGGAAACATTTACTCTGATTTCTCAGTCTGTTTCCTATTGCCGGTTTGATGTTCCAGCAGTTTTCACTGTAAAAGCGTGTTGGAGCTAGTGCCTCCCAATATATATGTATGGATTGGAGTTTGCAACTGATAAGAAACTTTGTGTTTCCAACAAGCTAAGTGAAGGACGGGTTTCACACACACTTATCTCTCACAACTGAGCATGTGGATAGGCTTTCGTTCATCTAGCCCAAAAGGAACGGGTTGCAGGAGAAACTTTTCCTCCGGTTTCTCAGTGTGTTTCCTAGTGCCGGTTTGAATTTCCCGCAGTTTTCACTTTAAAACCGATTTGGAGCTTGTTCCTTCCCGTATATATGTATGGAGTGGAGTTTTCAACTGAAAAGAACCGTTGTGTTCCCAACAAGCTAGGTGAAGGACGGCTTTCACACACAATTATCTCTCAAATATGAGCATGTGGAGAGACGTTGCTCACATAACACAAAGGGAACGGGTTGCAGGAGAAACTTTTACTATGGTTTCTCAGGGTGTTTCCTAGTGCCGGTATGAAGTTCCTGCAGTTATCACTGTAAAACAGAGTTGGAGCTAGTATCTCACCATATATATGTATGGAGTGGATATGGCATCTGATAAGATACTATGTTTTCCCAAAAAGCTAGGTTTAGTACGGCTTTCACAGAGAATTATCTCTCACAACTGAGCATGTTGGGAGACGTTCGTTCAGCTAGCAAAAAGGGAACGGGTTGCAGGAGAAACTTTTACTCTGGTTACTCAGTCTCTTTCCTAGTGGCGGTTAGAATTTCCTGCATTTATCACTGTAAAACCTGGTTGGAGCTTGTACCTCCCCAGTATATGTATGGAGTGGAGTTTGCAACTGAAAAGAACCGTTGTGTTCCCAACAACCTAGGTGAAGGACGGTTTTCACACACAATTTCCCCTTAAATACGAGCATGTTGAGAGACCTTGGCTCATGTAACACAAAGGGAACGGGTTGCAGGAGAAATTTTACTATGGTTTCTCAGTCTGTTTCCTAGTTCCTGTATGAAGTTCCTGCAGTTTTCACTGTAAAAAGAGTTGGAGCTAGTACCTCCCCATATATATGTATGGAGTGGGGTTTGCAACTGAAAAGTAACTTTGTGTTCCCAACAAGCTAGGTGAAGGACGGCTTTCACACACATTTATCTCTCACAAATGAGCATGTGGAGAAGCGTTCGTTCATCTAGCACAAACGGAATGGGTTGCAGTAGAAACTTTTCCTCTGGTTCCTCAGTCTTCTTCCTAGTGCCGCTTTGAAGTTCCTGCAGTTTTCACTGTAAAACCGAGTTGGAGCTTATACCCCCCAATATATATGTATTCAGTGGAATTTGAAACTGAAAAGAAACTTTGTGTTCCCAACAAGATAGGTGAAGTTCGGCTTTCACACACACTTATCTCTCAGAAATGAGCATGTGGAGAGACTTTGTTTAATCTAGCACAAAGGGAACGAGATGCAGGTGAAACTATTCTCTGGTTTTTCAGACTGTTTCGTGGTGCCGTTTTGAACTTCCAGCAGTTTTCACTGTAAAACAGTGTTGGAGCTAGTAGCTCGCCGTATATATGTATGTAGTGGAGTTGGCAACTGAAAAGAAACTTTGTGTTCCCAACAAGCTAAGTGAAGGACGGCTTTCACACACACTTATCTCTCACAACTGAGCATGTGGATAGGCTTTCGTTCATCCAGCCCAAAAGGATCGGATTGCAGGAGAAACTTTTCCTCCGGTTTCTCAGTGTGTTTCCTAGTTCCGGTTTAAATTTCCTGCAGTTTTCAGTGTAAAACATGGTTGGGGCTAGTCCCTCCCCATATATATGTATGGAGTGGAGTTTGCAACTGAAAAGAAACTTTGTGTTCCCAACAAGAAAAGTGAAGGACGGCTTTCACACACATTTATCTCTCACAACTGAGCACGTGAGAGACTTTCGCTCATCTAGCAAAAAGGGAAAGGTGTGCAGGAGAAACTTTTACTCTGGTTTCTCAGTCTGTTTCCTAGTGACGGTTGGAAGTTCCTGCAGTTTTCACTGTAAAACTGAGTTGGAGCTAGTACCTCCCCATATATATTTATGGAGTGTAGATTGCAACTGAAATGTAACTTTGTGTTCCCAACAAGCTAGGTGAAGGACGGCTTTCACACACTTATCTCTCACAACTGAGCAAGTGGAGAGACGTTCGTTCATTTAGCACAAAGGGAACGCGTTGCAGGAGAAACTTTTACTCTGGTTTCTCAGTCTGTTTCCTAGTGGCGGTTTGAAGTTCCTACAATTTTCACTGTAAAACCTGGTTGGAGCTAGTACCTCCCCAATATATGTATGGATTGGGGTTTGCAACTGAAAAGAACCATTGTGTTCCCAACAACCTAGTTGAAGGACGGTTTTCACACACAATTACACCTTAAATATGAGCATTTGGAGAGACGTTCGCTCATGTAACACAAAGGAACTGGTTGCAGGAGAAAATTTACTATGTTTTCTCAGTCTGTTTCCTAGTTCCGTTATGAAGTTCCTGCAGTTTTCACTGTAAAAGCCAGTTGGAGCTAGTGCCTCCCCATATATATGTATGGATTGGAGTTTGCAACTGATAAGAAACTTTGTGTTCCCAACAAGCTAGGTGAAGAACGGCTTTCACACACACATATCTCTCACAACTGAGCATGTGGAGAGACGTTCGTTCATCTATCACAAATGGAATGGGTTGCAGGGGAAACATTTACTCTGATTTCTCAGTCTGTTTCCTATTGCCGGTTTGATGTTCCAGCAGTTTTCACTGTAAAAGCGTGTTGGAGCTAGTGCCTCCCAATATATATGTATGGATTGGAGTTTGCAACTGATAAGAAACTTTGTGTTTCCAACAAGCTAAGTGAAGGACGGGTTTCACACACACTTATCTCTCACAACTGAGCATGTGGATAGGCTTTCGTTCATCTAGCCCAAAAGGAACGGGTTGCAGGAGAAACTTTTCCTCCGGTTTCTCAGTGTGTTTCCTAGTGCCGGTTTGAATTTCCCGCAGTTTTCACTTTAAAACCGATTTGGAGCTTGTTCCTTCCCATATATATGTATGGAGTGGAGTTTTCAACTGAAAAGAACCGTTGTGTTCCCAACAAGCTAGGTGAAGGACGGCTTTCACACACAATTATCTCTCAAATATGAGCATGTGGAGAGACGTTGCTCACATAACACAAAGGGAACGGGTTGCAGGAGAAACTTTTACTATGGTTTCTCAGGGTGTTTCCTAGTGCCGGTATGAAGTTCCTGCAGTTATCACTGTAAAACAGAGTTGGAGCTAGTATCTCACCATATATATGTATGGAGTGGATATGGCATCTGATAAGATACTATGTTTTCCCAAAAAGCTAGGTTTAGTACGGCTTTCACAGAGAATTATCTCTCACAACTGAGCATGTTGGGAGACGTTCGTTCAGCTAGCAAAAAGGGAACGGGTTGCAGGAGAAACTTTTACTCTGGTTACTCAGTCTCTTTCCTAGTGGCGGTTAGAATTTCCTGCATTTATCACTGTAAAACCTGGTTGGAGCTTGTACCTCCCCAGTATATGTATGGAGTGGAGTTTGCAACTGAAAAGAACCGTTGTGTTCCCAACAACCTAGGTGAAGGACGGTTTTCACACACAATTTCCCCTTAAATACGAGCATGTTGAGAGACCTTGGCTCATGTAACACAAAGGGAACGGGTTGCAGGAGAAATTTTACTATGGTTTCTCAGTCTGTTTCCTAGTTCCTGTATGAAGTTCCTGCAGTTTTCACTGTAAAAAGAGTTGGAGCTAGAACCTCCCCATATATATGTATGGAGTGGGGTTTGCAACTGAAAAGTAACTTTGTGTTCCCAACAAGCTAGGTGAAGGACGGCTTTCACACACATTTATCTCTCACAAATGAGCATGTGGAGAAGCGTTCGTTCATCTAGCACAAACGGAATGGGTTGCAGTAGAAACTTTTCCTCTGGTTCCTCAGTCTTCTTCCTAGTGCCGCTTTGAAGTTCCTGCAGTTTTCACTGTAAAACCGAGTTGGAGCTTATACCCCCCAATATATATGTATTCAGTGGAATTTGAAACTGAAAAGAAACTTTGTGTTCCCAACAAGATAGGTGAAGTTCGGCTTTCACACACACTTATCTCTCAGAAATGAGCATGTGGAGAGACTTTGTTTAATCTAGCACAAAGGGAACGAGATGCAGGTGAAACTATTCTCTGGTTTTTCAGACTGTTTCGTGGTGCCGTTTTGAACTTCCAGCAGTTTTCACTGTAAAACAGTGTTGGAGCTAGTAGCTCGCCGTATATATGTATGTAGTGGAGTTGGCAACTGAAAAGAAACTTTGTGTTCCCAACAAGCTAAGTGAAGGACGGCTTTCACACACACTTATCTCTCACAACTGAGCATGTGGATAGGCTTTCGTTCATCCAGCCCAAAAGGATCGGATTGCAGGAGAAACTTTTCCTCCGGTTTCTCAGTGTGTTTCCTAGTTCCGGTTTAAATTTCCTGCAGTTTTCAGTGTAAAACATGGTTGGGGCTAGTCCCTCCCCATATATATGTATGGAGTGGAGTTTGCAACTGAAAAGAAACTTTGTGTTCCCAACAAGAAAAGTGAAGGACGGCTTTCACACACATTTATCTCTCACAACTGAGCACGTGAGAGACTTTCGCTCATCTAGCAAAAAGGGAAAGGTGTGCAGGAGAAACTTTTACTCTGGTTTCTCAGTCTGTTTCCTAGTGACGGTTGGAAGTTCCTGCAGTTTTCACTGTAAAACTGAGTTGGAGCTAGTACCTCCCCATATATATTTATGGAGTGTAGATTGCAACTGAAATGTAACTTTGTGTTCCCAACAAGCTAGGTGAAGGACGGCTTTCACACACTTATCTCTCACAACTGAGCAAGTGGAGAGACGTTCGTTCATTTAGCACAAAGGGAACGCGTTGCAGGAGAAACTTTTACTCTGGTTTCTCAGTCTGTTTCCTAGTGGCGGTTTGAAGTTCCTACAATTTTCACTGTAAAACCTGGTTGGAGCTAGTACCTCCCCAATATATGTATGGATTGGGGTTTGCAACTGAAAAGAACCATTGTGTTCCCAACAACCTAGTTGAAGGACGGTTTTCACACACAATTACACCTTAAATATGAGCATTTGGAGAGACGTTCGCTCATGTAACACAAAGGAACTGGTTGCAGGAGAAAATTTACTATGTTTTCTCAGTCTGTTTCCTAGTTCCGTTATGAAGTTCCTGCAGTTTTCACTGTAAAAGCCAGTTGGAGCTAGTGCCTCCCCATATATATGTATGGATTGGAGTTTGCAACTGATAAGAAACTTTGTGTTCCCAACAAGCTAGGTGAAGAACGGCTTTCACACACACATATCTCTCACAACTGAGCATGTGGAGAGACGTTCGTTCATCTATCACAAATGGAATGGGTTGCAGGGGAAACATTTACTCTGATTTCTCAGTCTGTTTCCTATTGCCGGTTTGATGTTCCAGCAGTTTTCACTGTAAAAGCGTGTTGGAGCTAGTGCCTCCCAATATATATGTATGGATTGGAGTTTGCAACTGATAAGAAACTTTGTGTTTCCAACAAGCTAAGTGAAGGACGGGTTTCACACACACTTATCTCTCACAACTGAGCATGTGGATAGGCTTTCGTTCATCTAGCCCAAAAGGAACGGGTTGCAGGAGAAACTTTTCCTCCGGTTTCTCAGTGTGTTTCCTAGTGCCGGTTTGAATTTCCCGCAGTTTTCACTTTAAAACCGATTTGGAGCTTGTTCCTTCCCATATATATGTATGGAGTGGAGTTTTCAACTGAAAAGAACCGTTGTGTTCCCAACAAGCTAGGTGAAGGACGGCTTTCACACACAATTATCTCTCAAATATGAGCATGTGGAGAGACGTTGCTCACATAACACAAAGGGAACGGGTTGCAGGAGAAACTTTTACTATGGTTTCTCAGGGTGTTTCCTAGTGCCGGTATGAAGTTCCTGCAGTTATCACTGTAAAACAGAGTTGGAGCTAGTATCTCACCATATATATGTATGGAGTGGATATGGCATCTGATAAGATACTATGTTTTCCCAAAAAGCTAGGTTTAGTACGGCTTTCACAGAGAATTATCTCTCACAACTGAGCATGTTGGGAGACGTTCGTTCAGCTAGCAAAAAGGGAACGGGTTGCAGGAGAAACTTTTACTCTGGTTACTCAGTCTCTTTCCTAGTGGCGGTTAGAATTTCCTGCATTTATCACTGTAAAACCTGGTTGGAGCTTGTACCTCCCCAGTATATGTATGGAGTGGAGTTTGCAACTGAAAAGAACCGTTGTGTTCCCAACAACCTAGGTGAAGGACGGTTTTCACACACAATTTCCCCTTAAATACGAGCATGTTGAGAGACCTTGGCTCATGTAACACAAAGGGAACGGGTTGCAGGAGAAATTTTACTATGGTTTCTCAGTCTGTTTCCTAGTTCCTGTATGAAGTTCCTGCAGTTTTCACTGTAAAAAGAGTTGGAGCTAGTACCTCCCCATATATATGTATGGAGTGGGGTTTGCAACTGAAAAGTAACTTTGTGTTCCCAACAAGCTAGGTGAAGGACGGCTTTCACACACATTTATCTCTCACAAATGAGCATGTGGAGAAGCGTTCGTTCATCTAGCACAAACGGAATGGGTTGCAGTAGAAACTTTTCCTCTGGTTCCTCAGTCTTCTTCCTAGTGCCGCTTTGAAGTTCCTGCAGTTTTCACTGTAAAACCGAGTTGGAGCTTATACCCCCCAATATATATGTATTCAGTGGAATTTGAAACTGAAAAGAAACTTTGTGTTCCCAACAAGATAGGTGAAGTTCGGCTTTCACACACACTTATCTCTCAGAAATGAGCATGTGGAGAGACTTTGTTTAATCTAGCACAAAGGGAACGAGATGCAGGTGAAACTATTCTCTGGTTTTTCAGACTGTTTCGTGGTGCCGTTTTGAACTTCCAGCAGTTTTCACTGTAAAACAGTGTTGGAGCTAGTAGCTCGCCGTATATATGTATGTAGTGGAGTTGGCAACTGAAAAGAAACTTTGTGTTCCCAACAAGCTAAGTGAAGGACGGCTTTCACACACACTTATCTCTCACAACTGAGCATGTGGATAGGCTTTCGTTCATCCAGCCCAAAAGGATCGGATTGCAGGAGAAACTTTTCCTCCGGTTTCTCAGTGTGTTTCCTAGTTCCGGTTTAAATTTCCTGCAGTTTTCAGTGTAAAACATGGTTGGGGCTAGTCCCTCCCCATATATATGTATGGAGTGGAGTTTGCAACTGAAAAGAAACTTTGTGTTCCCAACAAGAAAAGTGAAGGACGGCTTTCACACACATTTATCTCTCACAACTGAGCACGTGAGAGACTTTCGCTCATCTAGCAAAAAGGGAAAGGTGTGCAGGAGAAACTTTTACTCTGGTTTCTCAGTCTGTTTCCTAGTGACGGTTGGAAGTTCCTGCAGTTTTCACTGTAAAACTGAGTTGGAGCTAGTACCTCCCCATATATATTTATGGAGTGTAGATTGCAACTGAAATGTAACTTTGTGTTCCCAACAAGCTAGGTGAAGGACGGCTTTCACACACTTATCTCTCACAACTGAGCAAGTGGAGAGACGTTCGTTCATTTAGCACAAAGGGAACGCGTTGCAGGAGAAACTTTTACTCTGGTTTCTCAGTCTGTTTCCTAGTGGCGGTTTGAAGTTCCTACAATTTTCACTGTAAAACCTGGTTGGAGCTAGTACCTCCCCAATATATGTATGGATTGGGGTTTGCAACTGAAAAGAACCATTGTGTTCCCAACAACCTAGTTGAAGGACGGTTTTCACACACAATTACACCTTAAATATGAGCATTTGGAGAGACGTTCGCTCATGTAACACAAAGGAACTGGTTGCAGGAGAAAATTTACTATGTTTTCTCAGTCTGTTTCCTAGTTCCGTTATGAAGTTCCTGCAGTTTTCACTGTAAAAGCCAGTTGGAGCTAGTGCCTCCCCATATATATGTATGGATTGGAGTTTGCAACTGATAAGAAACTTTGTGTTCCCAACAAGCTAGGTGAAGAACGGCTTTCACACACACATATCTCTCACAACTGAGCATGTGGAGAGACGTTCGTTCATCTATCACAAATGGAATGGGTTGCAGGGGAAACATTTACTCTGATTTCTCAGTCTGTTTCCTATTGCCGGTTTGATGTTCCAGCAGTTTTCACTGTAAAAGCGTGTTGGAGCTAGTGCCTCCCAATATATATGTATGGATTGGAGTTTGCAACTGATAAGAAACTTTGTGTTTCCAACAAGCTAAGTGAAGGACGGGTTTCACACACACTTATCTCTCACAACTGAGCATGTGGATAGGCTTTCGTTCATCTAGCCCAAAAGGAACGGGTTGCAGGAGAAACTTTTCCTCCGGTTTCTCAGTGTGTTTCCTAGTGCCGGTTTGAATTTCCCGCAGTTTTCACTTTAAAACCGATTTGGAGCTTGTTCCTTCCCATATATATGTATGGAGTGGAGTTTTCAACTGAAAAGAACCGTTGTGTTCCCAACAAGCTAGGTGAAGGACGGCTTTCACACACAATTATCTCTCAAATATGAGCATGTGGAGAGACGTTGCTCACATAACACAAAGGGAACGGGTTGCAGGAGAAACTTTTACTATGGTTTCTCAGGGTGTTTCCTAGTGCCGGTATGAAGTTCCTGCAGTTATCACTGTAAAACAGAGTTGGAGCTAGTATCTCACCATATATATGTATGGAGTGGATATGGCATCTGATAAGATACTATGTTTTCCCAAAAAGCTAGGTTTAGTACGGCTTTCACAGAGAATTATCTCTCACAACTGAGCATGTTGGGAGACGTTCGTTCAGCTAGCAAAAAGGGAACGGGTTGCAGGAGAAACTTTTACTCTGGTTACTCAGTCTCTTTCCTAGTGGCGGTTAGAATTTCCTGCATTTATCACTGTAAAACCTGGTTGGAGCTTGTACCTCCCCAGTATATGTATGGAGTGGAGTTTGCAACTGAAAAGAACCGTTGTGTTCCCAACAACCTAGGTGAAGGACGGTTTTCACACACAATTTCCCCTTAAATACGAGCATGTTGAGAGACCTTGGCTCATGTAACACAAAGGGAACGGGTTGCAGGAGAAATTTTACTATGGTTTCTCAGTCTGTTTCCTAGTTCCTGTATGAAGTTCCTGCAGTTTTCACTGTAAAAAGAGTTGGAGCTAGAACCTCCCCATATATATGTATGGAGTGGGGTTTGCAACTGAAAAGTAACTTTGTGTTCCCAACAAGCTAGGTGAAGGACGGCTTTCACACACATTTATCTCTCACAAATGAGCATGTGGAGAAGCGTTCGTTCATCTAGCACAAACGGAATGGGTTGCAGTAGAAACTTTTCCTCTGGTTCCTCAGTCTTCTTCCTAGTGCCGCTTTGAAGTTCCTGCAGTTTTCACTGTAAAACCGAGTTGGAGCTTATACCCCCCAATATATATGTATTCAGTGGAATTTGAAACTGAAAAGAAACTTTGTGTTCCCAACAAGATAGGTGAAGTTCGGCTTTCACACACACTTATCTCTCAGAAATGAGCATGTGGAGAGACTTTGTTTAATCTAGCACAAAGGGAACGAGATGCAGGTGAAACTATTCTCTGGTTTTTCAGACTGTTTCGTGGTGCCGTTTTGAACTTCCAGCAGTTTTCACTGTAAAACAGTGTTGGAGCTAGTAGCTCGCCGTATATATGTATGTAGTGGAGTTGGCAACTGAAAAGAAACTTTGTGTTCCCAACAAGCTAAGTGAAGGACGGCTTTCACACACACTTATCTCTCACAACTGAGCATGTGGATAGGCTTTCGTTCATCCAGCCCAAAAGGATCGGATTGCAGGAGAAACTTTTCCTCCGGTTTCTCAGTGTGTTTCCTAGTTCCGGTTTAAATTTCCTGCAGTTTTCAGTGTAAAACATGGTTGGGGCTAGTCCCTCCCCATATATATGTATGGAGTGGAGTTTGCAACTGAAAAGAAACTTTGTGTTCCCAACAAGAAAAGTGAAGGACGGCTTTCACACACATTTATCTCTCACAACTGAGCACGTGAGAGACTTTCGCTCATCTAGCAAAAAGGGAAAGGTGTGCAGGAGAAACTTTTACTCTGGTTTCTCAGTCTGTTTCCTAGTGACGGTTGGAAGTTCCTGCAGTTTTCACTGTAAAACTGAGTTGGAGCTAGTACCTCCCCATATATATTTATGGAGTGTAGATTGCAACTGAAATGTAACTTTGTGTTCCCAACAAGCTAGGTGAAGGACGGCTTTCACACACTTATCTCTCACAACTGAGCAAGTGGAGAGACGTTCGTTCATTTAGCACAAAGGGAACGCGTTGCAGGAGAAACTTTTACTCTGGTTTCTCAGTCTGTTTCCTAGTGGCGGTTTGAAGTTCCTACAATTTTCACTGTAAAACCTGGTTGGAGCTAGTACCTCCCCAATATATGTATGGATTGGGGTTTGCAACTGAAAAGAACCATTGTGTTCCCAACAACCTAGTTGAAGGACGGTTTTCACACACAATTACACCTTAAATATGAGCATTTGGAGAGACGTTCGCTCATGTAACACAAAGGAACTGGTTGCAGGAGAAAATTTACTATGTTTTCTCAGTCTGTTTCCTAGTTCCGTTATGAAGTTCCTGCAGTTTTCACTGTAAAAGCCAGTTGGAGCTAGTGCCTCCCCATATATATGTATGGATTGGAGTTTGCAACTGATAAGAAACTTTGTGTTCCCAACAAGCTAGGTGAAGAACGGCTTTCACACACACATATCTCTCACAACTGAGCATGTGGAGAGACGTTCGTTCATCTATCACAAATGGAATGGGTTGCAGGGGAAACATTTACTCTGATTTCTCAGTCTGTTTCCTATTGCCGGTTTGATGTTCCAGCAGTTTTCACTGTAAAAGCGTGTTGGAGCTAGTGCCTCCCAATATATATGTATGGATTGGAGTTTGCAACTGATAAGAAACTTTGTGTTTCCAACAAGCTAAGTGAAGGACGGGTTTCACACACACTTATCTCTCACAACTGAGCATGTGGATAGGCTTTCGTTCATCTAGCCCAAAAGGAACGGGTTGCAGGAGAAACTTTTCCTCCGGTTTCTCAGTGTGTTTCCTAGTGCCGGTTTGAATTTCCCGCAGTTTTCACTTTAAAACCGATTTGGAGCTTGTTCCTTCCCATATATATGTATGGAGTGGAGTTTTCAACTGAAAAGAACCGTTGTGTTCCCAACAAGCTAGGTGAAGGACGGCTTTCACACACAATTATCTCTCAAATATGAGCATGTGGAGAGACGTTGCTCACATAACACAAAGGGAACGGGTTGCAGGAGAAACTTTTACTATGGTTTCTCAGGGTGTTTCCTAGTGCTGGTATGAAGTTCGTGCAGTTATCACTGTAAAACAGAGTTGGAGCTAGTATCTCACCATATATATGTATGGAGTGGATATGGCATCTGATAAGATACTATGTTTTCCCAAAAAGCTAGGTTTAGTACGGCTTTCACAGAGAATTATCTCTCACAACTGAGCATGTTGGGAGACGTTCGTTCAGCTAGCAAAAAGGGAACGGGTTGCAGGAGAAACTTTTACTCTGGTTACTCAGTCTCTTTCCTAGTGGCGGTTAGAATTTCCTGCATTTATCACTGTAAAACCTGGTTGGAGCTTGTACCTCCCCAGTATATGTATGGAGTGGAGTTTGCAACTGAAAAGAACCGTTGTGTTCCCAACAACCTAGGTGAAGGACGGTTTTCACACACAATTTCCCCTTAAATACGAGCATGTTGAGAGACCTTGGCTCATGTAACACAAAGGGAACGGGTTGCAGGAGAAATTTTACTATGGTTTCTCAGTCTGTTTCCTAGTTCCTGTATGAAGTTCCTGCAGTTTTCACTGTAAAAAGAGTTGGAGCTAGTACCTCCCCATATATATGTATGGAGTGGGGTTTGCAACTGAAAAGTAACTTTGTGTTCCCAACAAGCTAGGTGAAGGACGGCTTTCACACACATTTATCTCTCACAAATGAGCATGTGGAGAAGCGTTCGTTCATCTAGCACAAACGGAATGGGTTGCAGTAGAAACTTTTCCTCTGGTTCCTCAGTCTTCTTCCTAGTGCCGCTTTGAAGTTCCTGCAGTTTTCACTGTAAAACCGAGTTGGAGCTTATACCCCCCAATATATATGTATTCAGTGGAATTTGAAACTGAAAAGAAACTTTGTGTTCCCAACAAGATAGGTGAAGTTCGGCTTTCACACACACTTATCTCTCAGAAATGAGCATGTGGAGAGACTTTGTTTAATCTAGCACAAAGGGAACGAGATGCAGGTGAAACTATTCTCTGGTTTTTCAGACTGTTTCGTGGTGCCGTTTTGAACTTCCAGCAGTTTTCACTGTAAAACAGTGTTGGAGCTAGTAGCTCGCCGTATATATGTATGTAGTGGAGTTGGCAACTGAAAAGAAACTTTGTGTTCCCAACAAGCTAAGTGAAGGACGGCTTTCACACACACTTATCTCTCACAACTGAGCATGTGGATAGGCTTTCGTTCATCCAGCCCAAAAGGATCGGATTGCAGGAGAAACTTTTCCTCCGGTTTCTCAGTGTGTTTCCTAGTTCCGGTTTAAATTTCCTGCAGTTTTCAGTGTAAAACATGGTTGGGGCTAGTCCCTCCCCATATATATGTATGGAGTGGAGTTTGCAACTGAAAAGAAACTTTGTGTTCCCAAGAAGCTAGGTGAAGGACGGCTTTCACACACAATTATATCTCACAACTGAGCATGTGGAGAGACTTTCGTTCATCTAGCCCAAAAGGAACGGGTTGATTGAGAAACTATTCCTCTGGTTTCTCAGTCTGTTTCCTAGTGCCGGTTGGAAGTTACTGCAGTTTTCACTGTAAAATGTGTTGGAGCTAGTACCTACCCATATATATCTGTGGAGTGGGGTTTGCAACTGAAAAGTAACTTTGTGTTCCCAACAAGCTAGGTGAAGTACGGCTTTCACACACACATATCTCTCACAACTGAGCATGTGGAGAGACGTTCGCTCATCTATCACAAAGGGAATGGGTTGCAGGAGAAACATTTACTCTGATTTCTCAGTCTGTTTCTATTGCCGGTTTGAAGTTCCTGCAGTTTTCACTGTAAAGCAGTTTTGGAGCTACTACCTCCCCATATAGACATATAGATTGGAGTTTGCAACTGAAAAGAAACTTTGTGTTCCCAAGAAGCTAGGTGAAGGACGGCTTTCACACACAATTATATCTCACAACTGAGCATGTGGAGAGACTTTCGTTCATCTAGCCCAAAAGGAACGGGTTGATTGAGAAACTTTTCCTCTGGTTTCTCAGTCTGTTTCCTAGTGCCGGTTGGAAGTTCCTGCAGTTTTCACTGTAAAATCGAGTCGGAGCTTGTACATCCCCATATATATGTATGGAGTGGACTTTGCAACTGAAAAGAACCGTTGTGTTCCCAACAAGCTAGTTGAAGGACTTCTTTCACACACAATTACACCTTAAATATGAGCATGTGGAGAGACGTTCGTTCATGTAACACAAAGGGAACGGGTTGCAGGAGAAAGTTTTACTATGGTTTCTCAGTCTGTTTCCTAGTTCCGATATGAAGTTCCTGCAGTTTTCACTGTAAAAAGTGTTGGAGCTAGTACCTCCCCATATATATCTATGGAGTGGGGTTTGCAACTGAAAAGTAACTTTGTGTTCCCAACAAGCTAGTTGAAGGACGGCTTTCACACACACATATCTCTCACAACTGAGCATGTGGAGAGACGTTCGTTCATCTATCACAAAAGGAATGGGTTGCAGTAGAAACATTTACTCTGATTTCTCAGTCTGTTTCTATTGCCGGTTTGAAGTTCCTGCAGTTTTCACTGTAAAACAGTTTTGGAGCTACTACCTCCCCATATAGACATATAGAGTGGAGTTTGCAACTGAAAAGAAACTTTGTGTCCCCAACAAGCTAGGTGAAGGACGGCTTTCACACACATTTATCTCTCACAAATGAGCATGTGGAGAAGCGTTCGTTCATCTAGCACAAAGGGAATGGGTTGGAGTAGAAATATTTCCTCTGGTTCCTAAGACTTTTTCCTAGTGCCGCTTTGAACTTCCTGCAGTTTTCACTGTAAAATCGAGTCGGAGCTAGTACCTCCCCATATATATGTATGGAGTGGACTTTGCAACTGAAAAGAACCGTTGTGTTCCCAACAAGCTAGTTGAAGGACGGCTTTCACACACAATTACATCTTAAATATGAGAATGTGGAGAGACTTTCGCTCATGTAACAGAAAGGGAACGGGTTGCAGGAGAAAGTTTTACTATGGTTTCTCAGTCTGTTTCCTAGTTCCAGTATGAATTTCCTGCAGTTTTCTCTGTAAAAAGATTTGGAGCTAGTACCTCCCCATATATATGTATGGAGTGGGGTTTGCAACTGAAAAGTAACTTTGTGGTCCCAACAAGCTAGGTGAAGGACGGCTTTCACACACACATATCTCTCACAACTGAGCAAGTGGAGAGACATTCGTTCATTTAGCACAAAGGGAACGGGTTGCAGGAGAAAATTTTAATATGGTATCTCATTCTGTTTCCTAGTGCGGGTAGGAAGTGCCTGCAGTTTTCACTGTAAACATAGTTGGAGCTATTACCTCACCATATATATGTATGGAGTGGGGTTTGCAACTGAAAAGTAACTTTGTGTTCCCAAGAAGCTAAGTGAAGGACGGCTTTCACACACTTATCTCTCACAACTGAGCAAGTGGAGAGACATTCGTTCATTTAGCACAAAGGGAACGGGTTGCAGGAGAAACTTTTACTCTGGTTTCTCAGTCTGTTTCCTAGTGGCGGTTTGATGTTCCTTCAGTTTTCACTGTAAAACCTGGTTGGGGCTTGTCCCTCCCAATATATATGTATGGAGTGGAGTTTGCAACTGAAAAGAAACTTTGTGTTCCCTACAAGCAAAGTGAAGGACGGCTTTCACACACATTTATCTCTCACAACTGAGCACGTGAGAGACGTTCGCTCATCTAGCACAAAGGGACAGGGATGCAGGAGAAACTTTACTCTGGTTTCTCACTCTGTTTTCTAGTGCCGGTTGGAAGTTCCTGCAGTTTTCACTGTAAAAAGAGTTGGAGCTAGTACCTCCCCATATATATGTATGGAGTGGGGTTAGCAACTGAAAAGAAACTTTGTGTTCCCAACAAGCTAGGTGAAGGACGGCTTTCACAAACACATATCTCTCACAACTGAGCATGTGGAGAGACGTTCGTTCATCTATCACAAAGGGAATGGGTTGCAGGAGAAACATTTACTCTGATTTCTCAGTCTGTTTCTATTGCCGGTTTGAAGTTCCTGCAGTTTTCACTGTAAAGCAGTTTTGGAGCTACTGCCTCCCCATATAGACATATAGATTGGAGTTTGCAACTGAAAAGAAACTTTGTGTTCCCAAGAAGCTAGGTGAAGGACGGCTTTCACACACAATTATATCTCACAACTGAGCATGTGGAGAGACTTTCGTTCATCTAGCCCAAAAGGAACGGGTTGATTGAGAAACTTTTCCTCTGGTTTCTCAGTCTGTTTCCTAGTGCCGGTTGGAAGTTCCTGCAGTTTTCACTGTAAAATCAAGTCGGAGCTTGTACATCCCCATATATATGTATGGAGTGGATTTTGCAACTGAAAAGAACCGTTGTGTTCCCAACAAGCTAGTTGAAAGACTTCTTTCACACACAATTACACCTTAAATATGAGCATGTGGAGAGACGTTCGTTCATGTAACACAAAGGGAACGGGTTGCAGGAGAAAGTTTTACTATGGTTTCTCAGTCTGTTTCCTAGTTCCGGTATGAAGTTCCTGCAGTTTTCACTGTAAAAAGTGTTGGAGCTAGTACCTCCCCATATATATCTATGGAGTGGGGTTTGCAACTGAAAAGTAACTTTGTGTTCCCAACAACCTAGGTGAAGGACGGTTTTCACACACAATTTCCCCTTAAATACGAGCATGTTGAGAGACCTTGGCTCATGTAACACAAAGGGAACGGGTTGCAGGAGAAATTTTACTATGGTTTCTCAGTCTGTTTCCTAGTTCCTGTATGAAGTTCCTGCAGTTTTCACTGTAAAAAGAGTTGGAGCTAGTACCTCCCCATATATATGTATGGAGTGGGGTTTGCAACTGAAAAGTAACTTTGTGTTCCCAACAAGCTAGGTGAAGGACGGCTTTCACACACATTTATCTCTCACAAATGAGCATGTGGAGAAGCGTTCGTTCATCTAGCACAAACGGAATGGGTTGCAGTAGAAACTTTTCCTCTGGTTCCTCAGTCTTCTTCCTAGTGCCGCTTTGAAGTTCCTGCAGTTTTCACTGTAAAACCGAGTTGGAGCTTATACCCCCCAATATATATGTATTCAGTGGAATTTGAAACTGAAAAGAAACTTTGTGTTCCCAACAAGATAGGTGAAGTTCGGCTTTCACACACACTTATCTCTCAGAAATGAGCATGTGGAGAGACTTTGTTTAATCTAGCACAAAGGGAACGAGATGCAGGTGAAACTATTCTCTGGTTTTTCAGACTGTTTCGTGGTGCCGTTTTGAACTTCCAGCAGTTTTCACTGTAAAACAGTGTTGGAGCTAGTAGCTCGCCGTATATATGTATGTAGTGGAGTTGGCAACTGAAAAGAAACTTTGTGTTCCCAACAAGCTAAGTGAAGGACGGCTTTCACACACACTTATCTCTCACAACTGAGCATGTGGATAGGCTTTCGTTCATCCAGCCCAAAAGGATCGGATTGCAGGAGAAACTTTTCCTCCGGTTTCTCAGTGTGTTTCCTAGTTCCGGTTTAAATTTCCTGCAGTTTTCAGTGTAAAACATGGTTGGGGCTAGTCCCTCCCCATATATATGTATGGAGTGGAGTTTGCAACTGAAAAGAAACTTTGTGTTCCCAAGAAGCTAGGTGAAGGACGGCTTTCACACACAATTATATCTCACAACTGAGCATGTGGAGAGACTTTCGTTCATCTAGCCCAAAAGGAACGGGTTGATTGAGAAACTATTCCTCTGGTTTCTCAGTCTGTTTCCTAGTTCCGGTATGAAGTTCCTGCAGTTTTCACTGTAAAAGCGAGTTGGAGCTAGTACCTCCCCATATATATGTATGGAGTGGGGTTTGCAACTGAAAAGTATCTTTGTGTTCCCAACAAGCTAGGTGAAGAACGGCTTTCACACACACATATCTCTCACAACTGAGCATGTGGAGAGACGTTCGTTCATCTATCACAATGGGAATGGGTTGCAGGGGAAACATTTACTCTGATTTCTCAGTCTGTTTCCTAGTGCCGGTTTGAAGTTCCAGCAGTTTTCACTGTAAAATCGTGTTGGAGCTAGTGCCTCCCCATATATATGTATGGAGTGTGGTTTGCAACTGATAAAAAACTTTGTGTTCCCAAAAAGTTAGGTGAAGGACGGCTTTAACACACACTTATCTCTCAGAACAGAGCATGTGGAGAGACTTTCTTTAATCTAGCACAAAGGGAAAGAGAAACAGGTGAAACTATTCTCTGGTTTCTCAGTCTGTTTCGTAGTGCCGCTCTGAAGTTCCAGCAGTTTTCACGGTAAAACCGTGTTGGAGCTAGTACCTCGCCATGTATCTGTATGTAGTGGAGATGGCAACTGAAAAGAAACTTTGTGTTCCCAACAAGCTAAGTGAAGGACGGCTTTCACACACACTTATCTCTCACAACTGAGCATGTGGATAGGCTTTCGTTCATCTAGCCCAAAATGAACGGGTTGCAGGAGAAACTTTTACTCTGGTTTCTCAGTCTGTTTCCTAGTGGCGGTTTGAAGTTCCTGCAGTTTTCACTGTAAATCCTTGTTGGGGCTAGTCCCTCCCCATATATATTTATGGAGTGGAGTTTGCAACTGAAAAGAAACTTTGTGTTCCCAACAAGCAAAATGAAGGATGGCTTTCCCACACACTTATCTCTCACAACTGAGCACGAGAGAGACTTTCGTTCATCTAGCACAAAGGGAACGGGATTCAGGAGAAAATTAACTCTGGTTTCTCAGTCTGTTTCCTAGTGCCAGTTTTAAGTTCCTGCAGTTTTCACTGTAAAACAGAGTTGGAGCTAGTACCTCACCATATATATGTATGGAGTGGAGTTTCCAACTGAGAAGAATCTTTGTGTTCTCAACAAGCTATGTGAAGGAAGGCTTTCACACACAATTATCTCTCAAAACTGACCATGTGGAGAGACTTTTGTTCATCTAGCATAAGGGAACGGGTTGCAGGAGAAACTTTTACTCTGGTTTCTCAGTCTTTTTCTTAGTGCCGCTTTGAAGTTCCTGCAGTTTTCACTGTAAAACCGAGTTGGAGCTAGTACCTCCCAATATATATGTATTCAGTGGAGTTTGCAACTGAAAAGAAACTTTGTGTTCCCAACAAGTTATGTGAAGTTCGGCTTTCACACATACTTATCTCTCAGAACTGAGCATGTGGAGAGTTATTCGTTCATCTAGCACAAATCGAACGGGTTGCTGGAGAAACATTTCCTCTGGTTTCTCAGTCTGTTTCCTAGTGCCTGTTTGAAATTCCTACAGTTTTCACTGTAAAACAGAGTTGGAGCTAGTACCTAACCATATATATTTTTGGAGTGGTGTTTGCAAATGAAAAGGACCGTTGTGTTCCCAACAAGCTAAGTAAAGGACGGCTTTCACACACACATATCTCTCAAATATGAGCATGTGGAGAGAAGTTCGCTCATCTAGCACAAAGGGAACGGGTTGCAGGAGAAACTTTTACTATGGTTTCTCAGTCTGTTTCCCAGTGCTGGTATGAATTTTCTGCAGTTTTCGCTGTAAAATGAGTTGGAGGTAGTACCTCCCCATATATATGTATGGATTGGTGTTTGCAACTGAAAAGTAACTTTGTGTTCCCAACAAGCTAGGTGAAGAACGGCTTTCACACACTTATCTCTCACAACTGGGTAAGTGGAGAGGCGTTCTTTCATTTAGCACAAAGGGAGCGGGTTGCAGGAGAAACTTTTACTCTTATTTCTCAGTCTGTTTCCTAGTGGCCGTTTGAAGTTCCTGCAGTTTTCACTGTAAAACCTGATTGGGGCTACTCCCTCCCCATATATATGTATGGAATGGAGTTTGCAACTGAAAAGAAACTTTGTGTTCCCAACAAGCAAAGTGAAACACGGCTTTCACACACAATTGTCTCTCACAACTGAGCACGTGAGAGACGTTCGTTCATCTAGCACAAAGGGAACGGAATGCAGGAGAAGCTTTACTCTGGTTTCTCAGTCTTTTTCTTAGTGCCGCTTTGAATTTCCTGCAGTTTTCACTGTAAAACAGAGTTGGAGCTAGTACCTCCCAATATATATGTATTCAGTGGAGTTTGCAACTGAAAAGAAATTTTGTGTTCCCAACAAGATAGTTGAAGTTGGTCTTTCACACATACTTATCTCTCAGAACTGAGCATGTGGAGAGATATTCGTTCATCTTGCACAAATCAAACTGGTTGCTGGAGAAACTTTTCCTCTGGTTTCTCAGTCTGTTTCCTGGTGCCGGTTTGAAGTTCCTGAAGTTTTCACTGTAAAACAGAGTTTGAGCTAGTACCTAACCATATATATTTATGGAGAGGTGTTTGCAACTGAAAAGAACCGTTGTGTTCCCTACAAGCTAACTAAAGGACGGCTTTCACACACAATTACACCTTAAATATGAGCATGTGGAGAGACGTTCGCTCATGTAACACAAAGGGAACGGGTTGCAGGAGAATGTTTTACTATGGTTTCTCTGTCTGTTTCATGGTTGCGGTATGAAGTTCCTGCGGTTTTCACTGTAAAAAGAGTTGGAGGTAGTACCTCCCCAATATATATGTATGGAGTGGGGTTTGCAACTGAAAAGTAACTTTGTGTTCCCAACAAGCTAGGTGAAGGACGGCTTTCACACACCAATATCTCTCACAACTGAGCATGTGGAGAGACGTTCGTTCATCTAGCACAAAGGGAACGGGATGCAGGAGAAACTTTACTATGTTTTCTCAGTCTGTTTCCTAGTGCCGGTTGGAATTTCCTGCAGTTTTCACTGTAAAACAGAGTTGGATCTAGTACCTCACCATATATATGTATGGAGTGGAGTTTCCAACTGAGAAGAAACTTTGTGTTCTCAACAAGCTATGTGAAGGGAAGCTTTCACACACAATTATCTCTCAAATCTGACCATGTGGAGAGACTTTTGTTCATCTAGCATAAGAGAACGTGTTGCAGGAGAAGATTTTACCCTGGTTTCTCAGTCTTTTCCTTAGTGCCGCTTTGAAGTTCCTGCAGTTTACACTGTAAAACAGTTTTGGAGCTAGTACCTCCCAATATATATGTATACAGTGGGGTTTGCAAGTGAAAAGAAACTTTGTGTTCCCAACAAGATATGTGAAGTTCGGCTTTCACACACACTTATCTCTCAGAACTGAGCAAGTGGAGAGATATTCGCTCATCCAGCACAAAAAGAACGGGTTGCTGGAGAAACTTTTCCTCTGGTTTCTCAGTCTGTTTCCTAGTACCGTTTTGAAGTTCCTGCAATTTTCACTGTAAAACAGAGTTGGAGCTAGAACCTCACCCTATATATTTATGGAGTGGAGTTTGCAACTGAAAAGAACCGTTGTGTTCCCAACAAGCTAAGTAAAGGACGGCTTTCACACACACATATCTCTCAAATATGAGCATGTGGAGAGACGTTCGCTCATCTAGCCCAAAGGGAACGGGATGCAGGAGAAATTTTTACTATGGTTTCTCAGTCTGTTTCCTAGTGCCGGTATGAATTTCCTGCAGTTTTCTCTGTAAAATGAGTTGGAGGTAGTACCTCCCCATATATATGTATGGAGTGGGGTTTGCAACTGAAAAGTAACTTTGTGTTCCCAACAAGCGAGGTGAAGGACGGCTTTCCCACACACATATCTCTCACAACTGAGCATGTGGAGAGACCTTCGTTCATCTCTCAGAAAGAGAAAGGATTGCAGGAAAAACATTTACTCGGATTTCTCAGTCTGTTTCTTAGTGCCGTTTTGAAGTTCCTGCAGTTTTCACTGTAAAACAGTTTTGGGGCTACTACCTCCCCATATAGACATATAAAGTGGAGTTTGCAACTGAAAAGAAACTTTGTGTCCCCAACAAGCTAGGTGAAGGACGGCTTTCACACACATTTATCTCTCACAACAGAGCATGTGGAGAAGCGTTCGTTCATCTAGCACAAAGGGAATGGGTTGCAGTAGAAACTTTTCCTCTGGTTCCTCAGACTTTTTCCTAGTGCCGTTATGAAGTTCCTGCAGTTTTCACTGTAAAACCGATTTGGAGCTAGTACCCCCCAATATATATGTATTCAGTGGAGTTTGCTACTGAAAAGAATCTTTGTGTTCCCAACAAGATATTTGAAGTTCGGCTTTCACACACACTTATCTCTCAGAACTGAGCATGTGGAGAGATATTCGTTCATCTAGCACAAAATGAATGGGTTGCTTGAGTAAATTTTCCTCTGGTTTCTCAGTCTGTTTCCTAGTGCCGGTTTGAAATTCCTGCAGATTTCACTGTAAAACAGATTTGGAGCTAGTACTTCACCATATATATGTATGGAGTGGATTTTGCAACTGAAAAGAACCGTTGTGTTCCCAACAAGCTAAGTAAAGGACGGCTTTCACACACACATATATCTCAAATATGAGCATTTGGAGAGACGTACGCTCATCTAGCACAAAGGGAAAGGGTTGCAGGAGAAAATTTTTCTATGGTTTCTCAGTCTGTTTCCTAGTGCCGGTATGAAGTTCCTGCATTTTTCACTGTAAACAGAGTTGGAGGTTTTACCTCACCATATATATGTATGGAGTGGGGTTTGCAACCGAAAAGTAACTATGTGTTCCCAACAAGCTAAGTGAAGGACGGCTTCACACATTTATCTCTCACAACTTAGCATGTGGAGAGACATTCGTTCATTTAGCACAAAGGGAACGGGTTGCAGGAGAAACTTTTACTCTGTTTTCTCAGTCTGTTTCCTAGTGCCGGTATGAATTTCCTGCAGTTTTCACTGTAAAATCTGGATGGTGCTTTTCCCTCCCCATATATATGTATGGATTGGAGTTTGCAACTGAAAAGAAACTTTGTGTTCCCAACAAGCAAAGTGAAGGACGGCATTCACACACATTTATCTCTCAAAATTGAGCACGTGAGAGACGTTCGCTCATCTAGCAAAAAGGGAAAGGAATGCAGGAAAAACTTTACTCTGGTTTCTCAGTCTGTTTCCTAGTGCCGGTTGGAAGTTCCTGCAGTTTTCACTGTAAAACTGAGTTAGAGATAGTACCTCCCCATATATATTTATGGAGTGTAGTTTGCAACTGAAATGTAACTTTGTGTTCCCAACAAGCTAGGTGAAGTACGGCTTTCACACACTTATCTCTCACAAATGAGCAAGTGGAGAGAAGCTCGTTCATTTAGCACGAAGGGAACGCGTTGCAGGAGAAACTTTTACTCTGGTTTCTCAGTCTGTTTCCTAGTGGCGGTTTGAAGTTCCTGCAGTTTTCACTGTAAAACATGGTTGGGGCTAGTACCTCCCCATATATATGTATGGAATGGAGTTTGCAACTGAAAAGAAACTTTGTGTTCCCAACAAGCAAATTGAGGGGCGGCTTTCACACACACTTATCTCTCAGAACTGAGCACGTGAGAGACGTTCGTTCATCTAGCAAAAAGGGAACGAGATGCAGGAGAAACTTTACTCTGGTTTCTCAGTCTGTTTCCTAGTGCCGGTTGGAAGTTCCTGCAGTTTTCACTGTAAAACAGATTTGGAGCTAGTACCTACCCATATATATGTATGGAGTGGAGTTTGCAACTGAGAAGAAACTTTGTGTCTCCAACAAGCTAGGTAAAGGACGGCTTTCACACACACATATATCTCAAATATGAGCATGTGGAGAGATATTCGCTCATCTAGCACAAAGTGAACGGGTTGCAGGAGAAAATTTTACTGTGGTTTCTCAGTCTGTTTCCTAGTGCCGGTATTAAGTTCCTGCAGTTTTCGCTGTAAAATGAGATGGAGGTAGTACCTCCCCATATATATGTATGGAGTGGAGATTGCAACTGAAAAGTAACTTGGTGTTCAAAACAAGCTAGGTGAAGGATGGCTTTCACACACTTATCTCTCACAACTGAGCAAGTGGAGAGACGTTCGTTCATTTAGCACAAAGGGAATGGGTTGCAGGAAAAACTTTTACTCTGAATTCTCAGTCTGTTTCCTAGTGGCGGTTTGAAGTTCCTGCAGTTTTCACTGTAAAACATAGATGGAGCTAGTACGTCACCATATATATGTATGGAGTGGATTTTGCAACTGAGAAGAAACTTTGTGTTCTCAACAAGCTATGTGAAGGAAGGCTTTCACACACAATTATCCCTCAAAACTGACCATGTGGAGAGACTTTTGTTCATCTAGCATAAGGGAACGGGTTGCAGGAGAAACTTTTACTATGGTTTCTCAGTCTGTTTCCTAGTGCCGGTATGAATTTCCTGCAGTTTTCTCTGTAAAATGATTTGGAGGTAGTACCTCCACATATATATGTATGGAGTGGTGTTTGCAACTGAGAAGAAACTTTGTGTTCCCAACAAGCTAGGTAAAGGACGGCATTCACACACACATATCTCTCAAATATGAGCATGTGGAGAGACTTTCGCTCATCTAGCACAAAATGGAAGGGTTGCAGGAGAAAAATTTACTGTGGTTTATCAGTCTGTTTCCTAGTGCAGGTTTGAAGTTCCTGCAGTTTTTACTGTAAAACAGAGTTGGAGCTAGTACCTAACCATATATATTTATGGGTGGAGTTTGCAACTGAAAGGAACCGTTTTGTTCCCAACAAGCTAACTAAAGGACGGCTTTCACACACAATTACACCTTAAATTTGAGCATGAGGAGAGACGTTCGCTCATGTAACACAAAGGGAACGGGTTGCAGGAGAAAGTTTTACTATGGTTTCTCAGTCTGTTTCCTAGTTCCGGTATGAAGTTCCTGCAGTTTTCACTGTAAAAAGAGTTGGAGGTAGTACTTCCCCATATATATGTATGGAGTGGGGTTTGCAACTGAAAAGATACTTTGTGTTCCCAACAGGCAAAATGAAGCACGGCTTTCACACACACTTATCTCCCACAACTGAGCACGAGAGAGACGTTCGTTCATTTAGCACAAAGGGAACGGGATGCAGGAGAAACTTTACTCTGGTTTCTCAGTCTGTTTCCTAGTGCCGGTTGGAAGTTCCTTCAGTTTTCACTGTAAAACAGAGTTGGAGCTAGTACCTCACCATATATATGTATGGAGTGGATTTTGCAACTGAGAAGAAACTCTGTGTTCTCAACAAGCTATGTGAAGGTAGGCTTTCACACACAATTATCTCTCAAAACTGACCATGTGGAGAGACTTTTGTTCATCTAGCATAAGGGAACGGGTTGCAGGAGAAACTTTTACTCTGGTTTCTCAGTCTTTTTCTTAGTGCCGCTTTGAAGTTCCTGCAGTTTTCACTGTAAAACCGAGTTGGAGATAGTACCTCCCAATGTATATGTATACAGTGGAGTTTGCAACTGAAAAGAAACTTTGTGTTCCCAACAAGATATGTGAAGTTCGGCTTTCACACACACTTATCTCTCAGAACTGAACATGTGGAGAGATATTCGTTCATCCAGCACAAAACGAACTGGTTGCTGGAGAAACTTTTCCTCTGGTTTCTCATTCTGTTTCCTAGTGCCGTTTTGAAGTTCCTGCAGTTTTCACTGTAAAACAGAGTTGGAGCTAGAACCTCACCATATATATTTATGGAGTGGAGTTTGCAACTGAAAAAAACCGTTGTGTTCCCAACAAGCTATGAGAAGGAAGGCTTTCAAACACACTTATCTCTCACAACTGAGCACGTGAGAGACGTTCGTTCATCTAGCACAAAGGGAACGGGATGCAGGAGAAACTTTTACTATGGATTCTCAGTCTGTTTCCTAGTGGCGGTATGAATTTTCTGCAATTTTCGCTGTAAAATGAGTTGGAGGTAGTACCTCCCCATATATATATATGGAGTGGGTTTTGCAACTGAAAAGTAACTTTGTGTTCCCAACAAGCTAGGTGAAGGACGGCTTTCACACACTTATCTCTCACAAATGGGTAAGTGGAGAGACGTTCGTTCATTTAGCACAAAGGGAACGGGTTGCAGGAGAAACTTTTACTCTGGTTTCTCAGTCTGTTTCCTAGTGGCGGTTTGAAGTTCCTGAGATTTCACTGTAAAACCTGGTTGGGGCTAGTCCCTCCCCATATATATGTATGGAATGGAGTTTGCAACTGAAAAGAAACTTTGTGTTCCCAACAAGCAAAGTGAAGGACGGCTTTCACACACAGTTATCTCTCACAGCAGAGCACGTGAGAGACGTTCGTTCATCTAGCACAAAGGGAACGGGAAGCGTGAGAAACTTTACTCTGTTTTCTCAGTCTGTGTCCTAGTGCGGGTTGGAAGTTCCTGCCGTTTTCACTGTAAAACAGAGTTGGAGATAGTACCTCACCATATATATGTATGGAGTGGTGTTTGCAACTGAGAAGTAACTTTGTGTTCCCAACAAGCTAGGTAAAGGACGGCTTTCACACACACATATCTCTCAAATATGAGCATTTGGAGAGACATTCGCTCATCTAGCACAAAATGAAAGGGTTGCAGGAGAAAAATTTACTATGGTTTCTCAGTCTGTTTCCTAGTGCCGGTATCAAGTTCCTGCATTTTTCACTGTAAACCGATTTGGAGGTAGTACCTCCCCATATATATGTATGGAGTTGAGTTTGCAACTGAAAAGTAACTTGGTGTTCAAAACAAGCTAGTTGAAGGATGGCTTTCACACTCTTATCTATCACAACTGAGCAAGTGGAGAGACGTTCGTTCATTTAGCACAAAGGGAACGGGATGCAGGAGAAACTTTTACTATGGATTCTCAGTCTGTTTCCTAGTGGCGGTATGAATTTTCTGCAATTTTCGCTGTAAAATGAGTTGGAGGTAGTACCTCCCCATATATATATATGGAGTGGGTTTTGCAACTGAAAAGAACCGTTGTGTTCCCAACAAGCTAACTAAAGGGCGGCTTTCACACACAATTACACCTTAAATATGAGCATGTGGGGAGACTTTTGTTCATCTAGCATAAGGGAACGGTTTGCAGGAGAAACTTTTACTATGGTTTCTCAGTCTTTTTCTTAGTGCCGCTTTGAAGTTCCTGCAGTTTTCTCTTTAAAACCGAGTTGGAGTTAGTACCTCCCAATATATATGTATTCAGTGGAGTTTGCAACTGAAAAGAAACTTTGTGTTCCCAACAAGATAGGTGAAGTTCAGCTTTCACACATACTTATCTCTCAGAACTGAGCATGTGGAGAGATATTCGTTCATCTAGCACAAAATGAATGTGTTGCTGGAGAAACTTTTCCTCTGGTTTCTCAGTCTGTTTCCTAGTGCCGATTTGAAGTTCCTGCAGTTTTCACTGTAAAACAGAGTTGGAGCTTGTACCTCACCATATATATATATGGAGTGGAGTTTGCAACTTAAAAGAACCGTTGTGTTCCCAACAAGCTAAGTAAAGAACGGCTTTCACACACACATATATCTCAAATATGAGCATATGGAGAGACGTTCGCTCATCTAGCACAAAGGGAAAGGGTTGCAGGAGAAACTTTTACTATGGTTTCTCAGTCTGTTTCCTAGTGCCGTTTTGAAGTTCCTGCAGTTTTCACTGTAAAACCGAGTTGGAGCTAGTACCCCCCAATATATATGTATTCAGTGGAGTTTGCAACTGAAAACAAACTTTGTGTTCCCAACAAGATAGGTGAAGTTCGGCTTTCACAAACACTTCTATCTCAGAACTGAGCATGTGGAGAGATATTCGTTCATCTAGCACAAAATGAATGGGTTGCTGGAGAAACATTTCCTCTGGTTTCTCAGTCTGTTTCCTTGTGGCGGTTTGAAGTTCCTGCAGTTTTCACTGTAAAACCTGGTTGGGGCTAGTACCTCCCCAATATATGTATGGATTGGGGTTTGCAACTTAAAAGAACCATTGTGTTCCCAACATCCTAGGTGAAGGACGGTTTCCACACACAATTACACCTTAAATATGAGCATGAGGAGAGACGTTCCCTCATGTAACACAAATGAACGGGTTGCAGGAGACACTTTTACTATGGTTTCTCAGTCTGTTTCCTAGTGCCGGTATGAAGTTCCTTCAGTTTTCACTGTAAAAGCGAGTTGGAACTTGTGCCTCCCCATATATATGTATGGAGTGTAGTTTGCATCTGATACGATACTTTGTGTTAAAAAAAAAGCTAGGTGAAAGACGGCTTTCACACACAATTATCTCTTCAAATATGAGCATGTGGAGAGAGTTTGTTCATCTAGCACAAGGGAACTGGTTGCAGGAGAGACTTTTACTCTAGTTTCTCAGTCTTTTTCTTAGTGCCGCTTTTAATTTCCTGCAGTTTTCACTGTAAAACCAAGTTGGAGCTAGTACCTCCCAATATATATGTATTCAGTGGAGTTTGCAACTGAAAAGAAACTTTGTGTTCCCAACAAGATAGGTGAAGTTCGGCTTTCACACATACTTATCTCTCAGAACTGAGCATGTGGAGAGTTATTCGTTCATCTAGCAAAAATCGAACGGGTTGCTGGAGAAACTTTTCCTCTGGTTTCTCAGTCTGTGTCCTAGTGCCAGTTTAAAGTTCCTGCAGTTTTCACTGTAAAACAGAGTTGGAGGTAGTACCTCACCATATATATTTATGGAGTGGTGTTTGCATATGAAAAGAACCGTTGTGTTCCCAACAAGCTAACTAAAGGACGGCTTTCACACACACATATCTCTCAAATATGAGCATGTGGAGAGAAGTTCGCTCATCTAGCACAAAGGGAACGGGTTGCAGGATAAACATTTACTATGGTTTCTCAGTCTGTTTCCTAGTGCCGGTCGAAAACCCTGCAGATTTCACTGTAAACTGAGTTGGAGGTAGTACTTCCCCATATATATGTATGGAGTGGGGTTTGCAACTGAAAAGTAACTATGTGATCCCAACAAGCTAGGTGAAGTACGGCTTTCACACACTTATCACTCACAACTGAGTAAGTGGAGAGACGTTCGTTCATTTAGCACAAAGGGAACGGTTTGCAGTAGAAACTTTTACTCTGGTTTCTCAGTCTTTTTCCTAGTGGCGGTTTGAAGTTCCTGCAGTTTTCACTGTAAAACTTGTTCGGGACTAGTCCCTCACCATATATATGTATGGAGTGGAGTTTGCAACTGAAAAGAAAGATTGTGTTCCCAACAAGCAAAGTGAAGGACGGCTTTCACACACACTTATCTCTCAAATTTAGCACGTGAGAGACGTTCCTTCATTTAGCACAAAGGGAACGGGATGCAGGAGAAACTTTACTATGTTTTCTCAGTCTGTTTCCTAGTGCCGGTTGGAATTTCCTGCAGTTTTCACTGTAAAACAGAGTTGGAGCTAGTACCTAACCATATATATGTAAGGAGTGGAGTTTCCAACTGAGAAGAAACTTTGTGTTCTCAACAAGCTATGTGAAGGAAGGCTTTCACAAACAATTATCTCTCAAAACTGACCATGTGGAGAGACTTTTGTTCATCTAGCATAAGGGAACGTGTTGCAGGAGAAACTTTTACTCTGGTTTCTCAGTCTTTTTCTTAGTGCCGCTTTGAAGTTCCTGCACTTTTCACTGTAAAACCGAGTTGGAGCTAGTACCTCCCAATATATATGTATACAGTGGAGTTTGCAACTGAAAAGAAACTTTGTGTTCCCAACAAGATATGTGAAGTTCGGCTTTCACACACACTTATCTCTCAGAACTGAGCATCTGGAGAGATATTCGTTCATCCATCACAAAAAGAACTTGTTGCTGGAGAAAAATTTCCTCTGGTTTCTCAGTCTGTTTCCTAGTGCCGTTTTGAAGTTCCTGCAGTTTTCACTGTAAAACAGAGTTGGAGCTAGTACCTCACCATATATATTTATGGAGTAGAGTTTGCAACTGAAAAGAACCGTTGTGTTCCCAACAAGATAAGTAAAGGACGGCTTTCACACACACATATCTTTCAAATATGAGCATGTGGAGAGACGTTCGCTCATCTAGCACAAAGGGAACGGGTTGCAGGAAAAACTTTTACTATGGTTTCTCAGTCTGTTTCCTAGTGCCGGTATGAATTTCCTGCAGTTTTCACTGTAAAATGAGTTGGAGGTAGTACATCCCCATATATATGTATCGAGTGGGGTTTGCAACTGAAAAGTAAATTTGTGTTCCCAAAAAGCTAGGTGAAGAACGGCTTTCACACACTTATCTCTCACAACTGAGCACGTGAGAGACGTTCGTTCATCTAGCACAAAGGGAACGGGATGCAGGAGAAAATTTACTCTGTTTTCTCAGTCTGTTTCCTAGTGCCGGTTGGAAGTTCCTGCAGTTTTCACTGTAAAACAGTGTTGGAGATAGTACCTCACCATATATATGTTTGGATTGGTGTTTGCAACTGAGAAGAAACTTTGTGTTCCCAACAAGCTAGGTAAAGGACGGCTTTCACACACAGATATCTCTCAAATATGAGTATGTGGAGAGACATTCGCTCATCTAGCACAAATTGAAAGGGTTGCAGGAGAAAAATTTACTGTGGTTCCTCAGTCTGTTTCCTAGTGCCGGTATTAAGTTCCTGGAGTTTTCACTGTAAACAGAGTTGGAGGTAGTACCTCCCCATATATATGTATGGAGTGGAGTTTGCAACTGAAAAGTAACTTGGTGTTCAAAACAAGCTAGGTGTAGGATGGCTTTCACACACTTATCTCTCACAACTGAGCAAGTGGAGAGACGTTCGTTCATTTAGCACAAATGAAACGGGTTGCAGGAGAAACTTTTACTCTGGTTTCTCAGTCTGTTTCCTAGTGGTGGTTTGAAGTTCCTGCAGTTTTCACTGTAACTCCGGGTTGGGGCTAGTCCCTCCCCATATATATGTATGGAGTGGAGTTTCCAACTGAGAAGAAACGTTGTGTTCCCAACAAGCAAAATGAAGGACCGTTTCACACACACTTATCTCTCACAACTGAGCACGAGAAAGACGTTCGTTCATCTAGCACAAAGGGAACGGGATGCAGGAGAAACTTTACTCTGGTTTCTCAGTCTTTTTCTTAGTGCCGCTTTGAAGTTCCTGCAGTTTTCACTGTAAAACCGAGTTGGAGCTAGTACCTCCCAATATATATGTATGCAGTGGAGTTTGCAACTGAAAAGAAACTTTGCGTTCCCAACAAGATAGTTGAAGTTGGGCTTTCACACATAATTATCTCTCAGAAATGAGCATGTGGAGAGATATTCGTTCATCTAGCGCAACTCGAACGGGTTGCTGGAGAAACTTTTCCTCTGGTTTCTCAGTCTGTTTCCTAGTGTCGGTTTGAAGTTCCTGCAGTTTTTACTGTAAAACAGAGTTGGAGCTAGTACCTAACCATATATATTTATGGAGTGGAATTTGCAACTGAAAAGAACCGTTGTGTTCCCAACAAGTTAACTAATGGACGGCTTTCACACACAATTACACCTTAAATATGAGCATGTGGAGAGACGTTCGCTCATGTTACACAAAGGGAACGGTTTGCAGGAGAACGTTTTACTATGGTTTCTCAGTCTGTTTCCTAGTTCCGGTATTAATTTCCTGCTGTTTTCACTGTAAAAAGAGTTGGAGGTAGTACCTCCCCATATATATGTATGGAGTGGGGTTTGCACCTGAAAAGTAACTTTGTGTTCCCAACAAGCTATGTGAATTACGGCTTTCACACACATATCTCTCACAACTGAGCATGTGGAGAGACGTTCGTTCATCTATCACAAAGGGAATGGGTTGCAGGAGAAACATTTAATCTGATTTCTCAGTCTGTTTCCTAGTGCCGTTTTGAAGTTCCTGCAGTTTTCACTGTAAAACAGTTTTGGGGCTACTACCTCCCCATATAGATATATAGAGTGGAGTTTGCAACTGAAAAGAAACTTTGTGTTCCCAACAAGATATTTGAAGTTGGGCATTCACACATAATTATCTCTCAGAACTGAGCATGTGGAGAGATATTCGTTCATTGAGCATAAAATGAATGGGTTGCTGGATTAAATTTTCCTCTGGTTTCTAAGTCTGTTTCCTAGTGCCGGTTTGAAATTCCTGCAGATTTCACTGTAAAACAGTTTTGGAGCTTGTACCTCACCATATATATGTATGGAGTGGAGTTTGCAACTGAAAATAAACGTTTTGTTCCCAACAAGCTAAGTAAAGGACGGCTTTCACACACACATATATCTCAAATATGAGCATTTGGAAAGACGTTCACTCATCTACAACAAAGGGAAAGGGTTGCAGGAGAAAATTTTACTATGGATCCTCAGTCTGTTTCCTAGTGCCGGTATGAAGTTCCTGCAGTTTTCACTGTAAAAAGAGTTGGAGGTTTTACCTCACCATATATATGTAGGGAGTGGGGTTTGCAACTGAAAAGAAACTTTGTGTTCCCAACAAGCAAAATGAAGGACGGCTTTCACACACACTTATCTCTCAAAACTTAGCACGTGAGAGACGTTCGTGCATATAGCACAAAGGGAACGGGATGCAGGAGAAACTTTACTATGTTTTCTCAGTCTGTTTCCTAGTGCCGGTTGGAATTTCCTGCAGTTTTCACTGTAAAACAGAGTTGGAGCTAGTACCTCACCATATATATGTATGGAGTGGAGTTTCCAACTGAGAAGAAACTTTGTGTTCTCAACAAGCTATGTGAAGGAAGGCTTTCACAAACAATTATCTCTCAAAACTGACCATGTGGAGAGACTTTTGTTCATCTAGCATAAGGGAACGGGTTGCAGGAGAAACTTTTACTCTGGTTTCTCAGTCTTTTTCTTAGTGCCGCTTTGAAGTTCCTGCAGTTTTCACTGTAAAACCGAGTTGGAGCTAGTACCTCCCAATACATATGTATACAGTGGAGTTTGCAACTGAAAAGAAACTTTGTGTTCCCAACAAGATATGTGAAGTTCGGCTTTCACACACACTTATCTCTCAGAACTGAGCATCTGGAGAGATATTCGTTCATCCATCACAAAAAGAACGGGTTGCTGGAGGAACTTTTCCTCTGGTTTCTCAGTCTGTTTCCTAGTGCCGTTTTGAAGTTCCTGCAGTTTTCACTGTAAAACAGAGTTGGAGCTAGAACCTCACCATATATATTTATGGAGTGGAGTTTGCAACTGAAAAGAACCGTTGTGTTCCCAACAAGCTAAGTAAAGGACGGCTTTCACACACAGATATCTCTCAAATATGAGCATGTGGAGAGACGTTCGCTCATCTAGCACAAAGGGAACGGGTTGCAGGTGAAACTTTTACTATGGTTTCTCAGTCTGTTTCCTAGTGCCGGGATGAATTTCCTGCAGTTTTCGCTGTAAAATGAGTTGGAGGTAGTACATCCCCATATATATGTATGGAGTGCGGTTTGCAACTGAAAAGTAACTTTGTGTTCCCAACAAGCTAGGTGAAGGACGGCTTTCACACACTTATCTCTCACAACTGGGTAAGTGGAGAGACGTTCGCTCATCTAGCACAAAGGGAACGGGTTGCAGGTGAAACTTTTACTCTGGTTTCTCAGTGTGTTTCCTAGTGGCCGTTTGAAGTTCCTGCAGTTTTCACTGTAAAACCTGGTTGGGGCTAATCCCTCCCCATATATATGTATGGAATGGAGTTTGCAAATGAAAAGAAACTTTGTGTTCCCAACAAGCAAAGTGAAGCACTGCTTTCACACACACTTATCTCTCACAACTGAGCACGTGAGAGACGTTCGTTCATCTAGTACAAAGGGAACGGAATGCAGGAGAAACTTTACTCTGTTTTCTCAGTCTGTTTCCTAGTGCTGGTTGGAAGTTCCTGCAGTTTTCACTGTAAAACCGTGTTGGAGCTAGTACCTCCCAATATATATGTATTCAGTGGAGTTTGCAACTGAAAAGAAACTTTGCGTTCCCAACAAGATAGTTGAAGTTGGGCTTTCACACATACTTATCTCTCAGAACTGAGCATATGGAGAGATATTCGTTCATCTAGCGCAAATCGAACGGGTTGCTGGAGAAACTTTTCCTTTAGTTTCTCAGTCTGTTTCCTAGTGTCGGTTTGAAGTTCCTGCATTTTTCACTGTAAAACAGAGTTGATGCTATTACCTAACCATATATATTTATGGAGTGGAGTTTGCAACTGAAAAGAACCGTTGTGTTCCCAACAAGCTAACTAAAGGACTGCTTTCATACACAATTACACCTTAAATATGAGCATGTGGAGAGACGTTCGCTCATGTAACACAAAGGGAACGGTTTGAAGGAGAACGTTTTACTATGGTTTCTCAGTCTGTTTCCTAGTTCTGGTATGAAGTTCCTGCAGTTTTCACTGTAAAAATGTTGGAGGTAGTACCTCCCCATATATATGTATGGAGTTGGGTTTGCACCTGAAAAGTAACTTTGTGTTCCCAACAAGCTAGGTGAAGGACGGCTTTCACACACATATCTCTCACAGCTGAGCATGTGGAGAGACGTTCGTTCATCTATCACAAAGGGAATTGGTTGCAGGAGAAACATTTAATCTGATTTCTCAGTCTGTTTCCTAGTGCCGTTTTGAAGTTACTGCAGTTTTCACTGTAAAACAGTTTTGGGGCTACTACCTCCCCATATAGACATATAGAGTGGAGTTTGCAACTGAAAAGAAACTTTGTGTTCCCAACAAGGTATTTGAAGTTGGGCTTTCACACATACTTAACTCTCAGAACTGAGCATGTGGGGAGATATTCGTTCATTGAGCACAAAATGAATGGGATGCTGGAGTAAATTTTCCTCTGGTTTCTAAGTCTGTTTCCTAGTGCCGGTTTGAAATTCCTGCAGATTTCACTGTAAAACTGATTTGGAGCTAGTACCTCACCATATATATGTATGGAGTGGAGTTTGCAACTTAAAAGAACCGTTGTGTTCCCAACAAGCTAAGTAAAGAACGGCTTTCACACACACATATATCTCAAATATGAGCATATGGAGAGACGTTCGCTCATCTAGCACAAAGGGAAAGGGTTGCAGGAGAAACTTTTACTATGGTTTCTCAGTCTGTTTCCTAGTGCCGTTTTGAAGTTCCTGCAGTTTTCACTGTAAAACCGAGTTGGAGCTAGTACCCCCCAATATATATGTATTCAGTGGAGTTTGCAACTGAAAACAAACTTTGTGTTCCCAACAAGATAGGTGAAGTTCGGCTTTCACAAACACTTCTATCTCAGAACTGAGCATGTGGAGAGATATTCGTTCATCTAGCACAAAATGAATGGGTTGCTGGAGAAACATTTCCTCTGGTTTCTCAGTCTGTTTCCTTGTGGCGGTTTGAAGTTCCTGCAGTTTTCACTGTAAAACCTGGTTGGGGCTAGTACCTCCCCAATATATGTATGGATTGGGGTTTGCAACTTAAAAGAACCATTGTGTTCCCAACATCCTAGGTGAAGGACGGTTTCCACACACAATTACACCTTAAATATGAGCATGAGGAGAGACGTTCCCTCATGTAACACAAATGAACGGGTTGCAGGAGACACTTTTACTATGGTTTCTCAGTCTGTTTCCTAGTGCCGGTATGAAGTTCCTTCAGTTTTCACTGTAAAAGCGAGTTGGAACTTGTGCCTCCCCATATATATGTATGGAGTGTAGTTTGCATCTGATACGATACTTTGTGTTAAAAAAAAAGCTAGGTGAAAGACGGCTTTCACACACAATTATCTCTTCAAATATGAGCATGTGGAGAGAGTTTGTTCATCTAGCACAAGGGAACTGGTTGCAGGAGAGACTTTTACTCTAGTTTCTCAGTCTTTTTCTTAGTGCCGCTTTTAATTTCCTGCAGTTTTCACTGTAAAACCAAGTTGGAGCTAGTACCTCCCAATATATATGTATTCAGTGGAGTTTGCAACTGAAAAGAAACTTTGTGTTCCCAAAAAGTTTGGTGAAGTTTGGCTTTCACACACACTTATATATCAGAAATGAGCATGTGGAGAGATATTCTTTCTTCTAGCACAAATCGAACGGGTTGCTGGAGAAACTTTTCTTCTGGTTTCTCAGTATGTTTCCTAGTGCCGGTTTGAAGTTCCTGCAGTTTTCACTGTAAAACATGGTTGGGGCTAGTACCTCCCCATATAAATGTATGGAATGTAGTTTGCAACTGAAAAGAAACTTTGTGTTCCCAACAAGCAAAGTGAAGGACGGCTTTCACACACACTTATCTCTTAAAACTGAGCACGTGAGAGACTTTCGTTCATCTAGCACAAAGGGAACGGGATGCAGGAGAAACTTTACTCTGTTTTCTCAGTCTGTTTCCTAGTGCCGGTTGGAAGTTCCTGCAGTTTTCACTGTAAAACAGAGTTGGAGCTAGTACCTCACCATATATATGTATGGAGTGGATTTTGCAACTGAGAAGAAACTTTGTGTTCTCAACCAGCTATGTGAAGGAAGGCTTTCACACACAATTATCTCTCAAAACTGACCATGTGGAGAGACTTTTGTTCATCTAGCATAAGGGAACGGGTTGCAGGAGAAACTTTTACTCTGGTTTCTCAGTCTTTTTCTTAGTGCCGCTTTGAAGTTCCTGCAGTTTTCTCTGTAAAACCGAGTTGGAGCTAGTACCTCCCAATATATATGTATTCAGTGGAGTTTGCAACTGAAAAGAAACTTTGTGTTCCCAACAAGATAGGTGAAGTTCGGCTTTCACACATACTTATCTCTCAGAACTGAGCATGTGGAGAGTTATTCGTTCATCTAGCAAAAATCGAACGGGTTGCTGGAGAAACTTTTCCTCTGGTTTCTCAGTCTGTGTCCTAGTGCCAGTTTAAAGTTCCTGCAGTTTTCACTGTAAAACAGAGTTGGAGGTAGTACCTCACCATATATATTTATGGAGTGGTGTTTGCATATGAAAAGAACCGTTGTGTTCCCAACAAGCTAACTAAAGGACGGCTTTCACACACACATATCTCTCAAATATGAGCATGTGGAGAGAAGTTCGCTCATCTAGCACAAAGGGAACGGGTTGCAGGATAAACATTTACTATGGTTTCTCAGTCTGTTTCCTAGTGCCGGTCGAAAATCCTGCAGATTTCACTGTAAACTGAGTTGGAGGTAGTACTTCCCCATATATATGTATGGAGTGGGGTTTGCAACTGAAAAGTAACTATGTGATCCCAACAAGCTAGGTGAAGTACGGCTTTCACACACTTATCACTCACAACTGAGTAAGTGGAGAGACGTTCGTTCATTTAGCACAAAGGGAACGGTTTGCAGTAGAAACTTTTACTCTGGTTTCTCAGTCTTTTTCCTAGTGGCGGTTTGAAGTTCCTGCAGTTTTCACTGTAAAACTTGTTCGGGACTAGTCCCTCACCATATATATGTATGGAGTGGAGTTTGCAACTGAAAAGAAAGATTGTGTTCCCAACAAGCAAAGTGAAGGACGGCTTTCACACACACTTATCTCTCAAATTTAGCACGTGAGAGACGTTCCTTCATTTAGCACAAAGGGAACGGGATGCAGGAGAAACTTTACTATGTTTTCTCAGTCTGTTTCCTAGTGCCGGTTGGAATTTCCTGCAGTTTTCACTGTAAAACAGAGTTGGAGCTAGTACCTAACCATATATATGTAAGGAGTGGAGTTTCCAACTGAGAAGAAACTTTGTGTTCTCAACAAGCTATGTGAAGGAAGGCTTTCACAAACAATTATCTCTCAAAACTGACCATGTGGAGAGACTTTTGTTCATCTAGCATAAGGGAACGTGTTGCAGGAGAAACTTTTACTCTGGTTTCTCAGTCTTTTTCTTAGTGCCGCTTTGAAGTTCCTGCAGTTTTCACTGTAAAACCGAGTTGGAGCTAGTACCTCCCAATATATATGTATACAGTGGAGTTTGCAACTGAAAAGAAACTTTGTGTTCCCAACAAGATATGTGAAGTTCGGCTTTCACACACACTTATCTCTCAGAACTGAGCATCTGGAGAGATATTCGTTCATCCATCACAAAAAGAACTTGTTGCTGGAGAAAAATTTCCTCTGGTTTCTCAGTCTGTTTCCTAGTGCCGTTTTGAAGTTCCTGCAGTTTTCACTGTAAAACAGAGTTGGAGCTAGTACCTCACCATATATATTTATGGAGTAGAGTTTGCAACTGAAAAGAACCGTTGTGTTCCCAACAAGATAAGTAAAGGACGGCTTTCACACACACATATCTTTCAAATATGAGCATGTGGAGAGACGTTCGCTCATCTAGCACAAAGGGAACGGGTTGCAGGAAAAACTTTTACTATGGTTTCTCAGTCTGTTTCCTAGTGCCGGTATGAATTTCCTGCAGTTTTCACTGTAAAATGAGTTGGAGGTAGTACATCCCCATATATATGTATCGAGTGGGGTTTGCAACTGAAAAGTAAATTTGTGTTCCCAAAAAGCTAGGTGAAGAACGGCTTTCACACACTTATCTCTCACAACTGAGCACGTGAGAGACGTTCGTTCATCTAGCACAAAGGGAACGGGATGCAGGAGAAAATTTACTCTGTTTTCTCAGTCTGTTTCCTAGTGCCGGTTGGAAGTTCCTGCAGTTTTCACTGTAAAACAGTGTTGGAGATAGTACCTCACCATATATATGTTTGGATTGGTGTTTGCAACTGAGAAGAAACTTTGTGTTCCCAACAAGCTAGGTAAAGGACGGCTTTCACACACAGATATCTCTCAAATATGAGTATGTGGAGAGACATTCGCTCATCTAGCACAAATTGAAAGGGTTGCAGGAGAAAAATTTACTGTGGTTCCTCAGTCTGTTTCCTAGTGCCGGTATTAAGTTCCTGGAGTTTTCACTGTAAACAGAGTTGGAGGTAGTACCTCCCCATATATATGTATGGAGTGGAGTTTGCAACTGAAAAGTAACTTGGTGTTCAAAACAAGCTAGGTGTAGGATGGCTTTCACACACTTATCTCTCACAACTGAGCAAGTGGAGAGACGTTCGTTCATTTAGCACAAATGAAACGGGTTGCAGGAGAAACTTTTACTCTGGTTTCTCAGTCTGTTTCCTAGTGGTGGTTTGAAGTTCCTGCAGTTTTCACTGTAACTCCGGGTTGGGGCTAGTCCCTCCCCATATATATGTATGGAGTGGAGTTTCCAACTGAGAAGAAACGTTGTGTTCCCAACAAGCAAAATGAAGGACCGTTTCACACACACTTATCTCTCACAACTGAGCACGAGAAAGACGTTCGTTCATCTAGCACAAAGGGAACGGGATGCAGGAGAAACTTTACTCTGGTTTCTCAGTCTTTTTCTTAGTGCCGCTTTGAAGTTCCTGCAGTTTTCACTGTAAAACCGAGTTGGAGCTAGTACCTCCCAATATATATGTATGCAGTGGAGTTTGCAACTGAAAAGAAACTTTGCGTTCCCAACAAGATAGTTGAAGTTGGGCTTTCACACATAATTATCTCTCAGAAATGAGCATGTGGAGAGATATTCGTTCATCTAGCGCAACTCGAACGGGTTGCTGGAGAAACTTTTCCTCTGGTTTCTCAGTCTGTTTCCTAGTGTCGGTTTGAAGTTCCTGCAGTTTTTACTGTAAAACAGAGTTGGAGCTAGTACCTAACCATATATATTTATGGAGTGGAATTTGCAACTGAAAAGAACCGTTGTGTTCCCAACAAGTTAACTAATGGACGGCTTTCACACACAATTACACCTTAAATATGAGCATGTGGAGAGACGTTCGCTCATGTTACACAAAGGGAACGGTTTGCAGGAGAACGTTTTACTATGGTTTCTCAGTCTGTTTCCTAGTTCCGGTATTAATTTCCTGCTGTTTTCACTGTAAAAAGAGTTGGAGGTAGTACCTCCCCATATATATGTATGGAGTGGGGTTTGCACCTGAAAAGTAACTTTGTGTTCCCAACAAGCTATGTGAATTACGGCTTTCACACACATATCTCTCACAACTGAGCATGTGGAGAGACGTTCGTTCATCTATCACAAAGGGAATGGGTTGCAGGAGAAACATTTAATCTGATTTCTCAGTCTGTTTCCTAGTGCCGTTTTGAAGTTCCTGCAGTTTTCACTGTAAAACAGTTTTGGGGCTACTACCTCCCCATATAGATATATAGAGTGGAGTTTGCAACTGAAAAGAAACTTTGTGTTCCCAACAAGATATTTGAAGTTGGGCATTCACACATAATTATCTCTCAGAACTGAGCATGTGGAGAGATATTCGTTCATTGAGCATAAAATGAATGGGTTGCTGGATTAAATTTTCCTCTGGTTTCTAAGTCTGTTTCCTAGTGCCGGTTTGAAATTCCTGCAGATTTCACTGTAAAACAGTTTTGGAGCTTGTACCTCACCATATATATGTATGGAGTGGAGTTTGCAACTGAAAATAAACGTTTTGTTCCCAACAAGCTAAGTAAAGGACGGCTTTCACACACACATATATCTCAAATATGAGCATTTGGAAAGACGTTCACTCATCTACAACAAAGGGAAAGGGTTGCAGGAGAAAATTTTACTATGGATCCTCAGTCTGTTTCCTAGTGCCGGTATGAAGTTCCTGCAGTTTTCACTGTAAAAAGAGTTGGAGGTTTTACCTCACCATATATATGTAGGGAGTGGGGTTTGCAACTGAAAAGAAACTTTGTGTTCCCAACAAGCAAAATGAAGGACGGCTTTCACACACACTTATCTCTCAAAACTTAGCACGTGAGAGACGTTCGTGCATATAGCACAAAGGGAACGGGATGCAGGAGAAACTTTACTATGTTTTCTCAGTCTGTTTCCTAGTGCCGGTTGGAATTTCCTGCAGTTTTCACTGTAAAACAGAGTTGGAGCTAGTACCTCACCATATATATGTATGGAGTGGAGTTTCCAACTGAGAAGAAACTTTGTGTTCTCAACAAGCTATGTGAAGGAAGGCTTTCACAAACAATTATCTCTCAAAACTGACCATGTGGAGAAACTTTTGTTCATCTAGCATAAGGGAACGGGTTGCAGGAGAAACTTTTACTCTGGTTTCTCAGTCTTTTTCTTAGTGCCGCTTTGAAGTTCCTGCAGTTTTCACTGTAAAACCGAGTTGGAGCTAGTACCTCCCAATACATATGTATACAGTGGAGTTTGCAACTGAAAAGAAACTTTGTGTTCCCAACAAGATATGTGAAGTTCGGCTTTCACACACACTTATCTCTCAGAACTGAGCATCTGGAGAGATATTCGTTCATCCATCACAAAAAGAACGGGTTGCTGGAGGAACTTTTCCTCTGGTTTCTCAGTCTGTTTCCTAGTGCCGTTTTGAAGTTCCTGCAGTTTTCACTGTAAAACAGAGTTGGAGCTAGAACCTCACCATATATATTTATGGAGTGGAGTTTGCAACTGAAAAGAACCATTGTGTTCCCAACAAGCTAAGTAAAGGACGGCTTTCACACACAGATATCTCTCAAATATGAGCATGTGGAGAGACGTTCGCTCATCTAGCACAAAGGGAACGGGTTGCAGGTGAAACTTTTACTATGGTTTCTCAGTCTGTTTCCTAGTGCCGGGATGAATTTCCTGCAGTTTTCGCTGTAAAATGAGTTGGAGGTAGTACATCCCCATATATATGTATGGAGTGCGGTTTGCAACTGAAAAGTAACATTGTGTTCCCAACAAGCTAGGTGAAGGACGGCTTTCACACACTTATCTCTCACAACTGGGTAAGTGGAGAGACGTTCGCTCATCTAGCACAAAGGGAACGGGTTGCAGGTGAAACTTTTACTCTGGTTTCTCAGTGTGTTTCCTAGTGGCCGTTTGAAGTTCCTGCAGTTTTCACTGTAAAACCTGGTTGGGGCTAATCCCTCCCCATATATATGTATGGAATGGAGTTTGCAAATGAAAAGAAACTTTGTGTTCCCAACAAGCAAAGTGAAGCACTGCTTTCACACACACTTATCTCTCACAACTGAGCACGTGAGAGACGTTCGTTCATCTAGTACAAAGGGAACGGAATGCAGGAGATACTTTACTCTGTTTTCTCAGTCTGTTTCCTAGTGCTGGTTGGAAGTTCCTGCAGTTTTCACTGTAAAACCGTGTTGGAGCTAGTACCTCCCAATATATATGTATTCAGTGGAGTTTGCAACTGAAAAGAAACTTTGCGTTCCCAACAAGATAGTTGAAGTTGGGCTTTCACACATACTTATCTCTCAGAACTGAGCATATGGAGAGATATTCGTTCATCTAGCGCAAATCGAACGGGTTGCTGGAGAAACTTTTCCTTTAGTTTCTCAGTCTGTTTCCTAGTGTCGGTTTGAAGTTCCTGCATTTTTCACTGTAAAACAGAGTTGATGCTATTACCTAACCATATATATTTATGGAGTGGAGTTTGCAACTGAAAAGAACCGTTGTGTTCCCAACAAGCTAACTAAAGGACTGCTTTCAAACACAATTACACCTTAAATATGAGCATGTGGAGAGACGTTCGCTCATGTAACACAAAGGGAACGGTTTGAAGGAGAACGTTTTACTATGGTTTCTCAGTCTGTTTCCTAGTTCTGGTATGAAGTTCCTGCAGTTTTCACTGTAAAAAAGTTGGAGGTAGTACCTCCCCATATATATGTATGGAGTTGGGTTTGCACCTGAAAAGTAACTTTGTGTTCCCAACAAGCTAGGTGAAGGACGGCTTTCACACACATATCTCTCACAGCTGAGCATGTGGAGAGACGTTCGTTCATCTATCACAAAGGGAATTGGTTGCAGGAGAAACATTTAATCTGATTTCTCAGTCTGTTTCCTAGTGCCGTTTTGAAGTTACTGCAGTTTTCACTGTAAAACAGTTTTGGGGCTACTACCTCCCCATATAGACATATAGAGTGGAGTTTGCAACTGAAAAGAAACTTTGTGTTCCCAACAAGGTATTTGAAGTTGGGCTTTCACACATACTTAACTCTCAGAACTGAGCATGTGGGGAGATATTCGTTCATTGAGCACAAAATGAATGGGATGCTGGAGTAAATTTTCCTCTGGTTTCTAAGTCTGTTTCCTAGTGCCGGTTTGAAATTCCTGCAGATTTCACTGTAAAACTGATTTGGAGCTAGTACCTCACCATATATATGTATGGAGTGGAGTTTGCAACTGAAAAGAACCGTTTTGTTCCCAACAAGCTAAGTAAAGGACGGCTTTCACACACACATATATCTCAAATATGAGCATTTGGAGAGACGTTCACTCATCTACAACAAAGGGAAAGGGTTGCAGGAGAAAATTTTACTATGGTTTCTCAGTCTGTTTCCAAGTGCCGGTATGAAGTTCCTGCAGTTTTCAATGTAAACCGAGTTGGAGGTTTTACCTCACCATATATATGTATGGAGTGGGGTTTGCAACTGAAAAGAAACTTTGTGTTCCCAAAAAGCTAAGTGAAGGACTTCTTTCACACACTTATCTCTCACAAATGAGCATTTGGAGAGACATTCGTTCATTTAGCACAAAGGGAACGGGTTGCAGGAGAAACTTTTACTCTGGTTTCTCAGTCTGTTTCCTAGTGCCGGTTGGAATTTCCTGCAGTTTTCACTGTAAAACCTGGTTGGGGCTTGTCCCTCCCCATATATATGTATGGAGTGGAGTTTGAAACTGAAATAAACTTTGTGTTCCCAACAAGCAAAGTGAAGGACGGCTTTCACACACATTTATCTCTCACAATTGAGCATGTGAGAGACGTTCGCTCATCTAGCAAAAAGGGAAATGGATGCAGGAGAAACATTACTCTGGTTTCTCAGTCTGTTTCCTAGTGCCGGTTGGAAGTTCCTGCAGTTTTCACTGTAAAACTGAGTTGGAGCTAGTACCTCCCATATATATTTATGGAGTGAAGTTTGCAACTGAAATGTAACTTTCTGTTCCCAACAAGCTAGGTGAAGTTCGGCTTTCACACAATTATCTCTCACAAATGAGCAAGTGGTGAGACGTTCGTTCATTTAGCACAAATGGAACGCGTTGCAGGAGTAATATTTACTCTGGTTTCTCAGTCTGTTTCCTAGTGGTGGTTTGAAGTTCCTGAAGTTTTCACTGTAAATCCTGGTTGGGGCTAGTACCTCCCCATATATATGTATGGAATGGAGTTTCCAACTGAAAAGAAACTTTGTGTTCCCAACAAGCAAATTGAAGGACGGCTTTCACACACATTTATCTCTCACAACTGAGCACGTGAGAGACGTTCGTTCATCTAGCAAAAAGGGAACGAGATGCAGGAGAAAATTTACTCTGGTTTCTCAGTCTGTTTCCTAGTGCCGTTTGGAAGTTCCTGCAGTTTTCACTGTAAAACAGATTTGGAGCTAGTACCTCCCCATATATATGTATGGATTGGAGTATGCAACTGAGAAGAATCTTTGTGTTCCCAACAAGCTAGGTAAAGGACGGCTTTCACACACACATATCTCTCAAATATTAGCATGTGGAGAGACATTCGCTCATCTAGCACAAAGTGAACGGGTTGCAGGAGAAACTTTTACTGTGGTTTCTCAGTCTGTTTCCTAGTGCCAGTATTAAGTTCCTGCAGTTTTCGCTGTAAAATGAGTTGGAGGTAGTACCTCCCCATATATATGTATGGAGTGGAGATTGCAACTGAAAAGTAACTTGGTGTTCAAAACAAGCTAGTTGATAGATGGCTTTCTCATACTTATCTCTCACAACTGAGCAAGTGGAGAGACGTTCTTTCATTTAGCACAAAGGGAACGGGTTGCAGGATAAACATTTACTCTTATTTCTCAGTCTGTTTCCTAGTGGCGGTTTGAAGTTCCTGCAGTTTTCACTGTAAATCCTGGTTGGGGCTAGTCCCTCCCCATATATATGTATGGAGTGGAGTTTGCAACTGAAAAGAATCTTTGTGTTCCCAACAAGCAAAATGAAGGACGGCTTTCACACACACTTATCTCTCACAACTGAGCACGAGAGAGACGTTCGTTCATCTAGCACAATGGGAACGGGATGCAGGAGAAACTTTACTCTGGTTTCTCTGTCTGTTTCCAAGTGCCGGTTGGAAGTTCCTGCAGTTTTCACTTTGAAACCGAGTTGGAGCTAGTACCTCCCAATATATATGTATTCAGTGGTGTTTGCAACTGAAAAGAAACTTTGTGTTCCCAACAAGATAGTTGAAGTTGGGGTTTCACACATACATATCTCTCAGAACTGAGCATGTGGAGAGATATTCGTTCATCTAGCACAAATCGAACGGGTTGCTGGAGAAACTTTTCCTCTGGTTTCTCAGTCTGTTCCCTAGTGTCGGTTTGAAGTTCCTGCATTTTTCACGGTAAAACCTGGTTGGAGATAGTAACTCCCCAATATATGTATGGATTGGGGTTTGCAACTGAAAAGAACCATTGTGTTCCCAACAACCTAATTGAAGGACGGTTTTCACACACAATTACACCTTAAATATGAGCATTTGGAGAGACGTTCGCTCATGTAACACAAAGGAACTGGTTGCAGGAGAAAGTTTTACTATGGTTTCTCACTCTGTTTCCTAGTTCCGGTATGAAGTTCCTGCAGTTTTCACTGTAAAAAGGAGTAGGAGCTAGTACCTCCCCATATATATGTATGGAGTGGGGTTTGCAACTGAAAAGTAACTTTGTGTTCCCAACAAGCTAGGTGAAGAACGGCTTTCACACACACATATCTCTCACAACTGAGCATGTGGAGAGACGTTCGTTCATCTATCACAAAGGGAATGGGTTGCAGGGGAAACATTTACTCTGATTTCTCAGTCTGTTTCCTAGTGCCGGTTTGAAGTTCCAGCAGTTTTCACTGTAAAAGCGTGTTGGAGGAAGTGCCTCCCCATATATATGTATGGATTGGAGTTTGCAACTGATAAGAAACTTTGTGTTCCCAAAAAGCTACGTGAAGGACGGCTTTAACACACACTTATCTCTCAGAACTTTGCATGTGGAGAGACTTTCTTTAATCTAGCACAAAGGGAACGAGATGCAGGTGAAACTATTCTCTGGTTTCTCAGTCTGTTTCGCGGTTCCGTTTTGAAGTTCCAGCAGTTTTCACGGTAAAACCGTGTTGGAGCTAGTACCTCACCATATATATGTATGTAGTGGAGATGGCAACTGAAAAGAAACTTTGTGTTCCCAACAAGCTATGTGAAGGACGGCTTTCACACACACATAACTCTCACATCTGAGCATGTGGATAGGCTTTCGTTCATCTAGCCCAAAGGGAACGGTTTGCAGGAGAAACTTTTCCTACAGTTTCTCAGTGTGTTTCCTAGTGCCGGTTTGAATTTCCCGCAGTTTTCACGTTAAAACCGAGTTGGAGCTTATACCTCCCCATATATATGTATGGAATGGAGTTTGCAACTGAAAAGAACCGTTGTGTTCCCAACAAGCTAGGTGAAGGACGGCTTTCACACACACTTATCTCTCAGAACTGAGCATGTGGAGAGACTTTAGTTCATCTAGCACAAAGGGAACGGGATGCAGGGAAAACATTTAATCTGGGTTCTCAGTTTGTTTCTTAGTGCCTTTTTGAAGTTCCTCCGGTTTTCTCTGTAAAATCGATTTGGAGCTAGAACCTACCCATATAAATGTAAGGAGTGGAGTTTGAAACTTAAAAGAAACTTTGTGTCCCCAACAAGCTAGGTGAAGGACGGCATTCACACACAATTATCTCTCATAACTGAGCATGTGGAATGACGGTCTTTCATCTTGCACAAAGAAAACGGGTTGCAGGAGAAACTATTACTCTGGACTCTCATTCTGTTTCCTAGTGCCGGTTTGAATATCCTGCAGTTTTCACGGTAAAACAAAGTTGGAGCTAGTACCTACCCATATATATGTATGGAGTGGAGTTTGCAACTGAAAAGAAACTTTGTGTTCCCAACAAGCTAGGTGAAGGATGGCTTTCACACTCAATTATCCCTCAGAACTGAGCATGTACAGAGACGTTCATTCATCTAGCACAATGGGAACGTATGCAGGAGAAAGTTTTACTCTGGTTTCTCAGTCTGATTCCTTGTGGCGGTTTGAAGTTCCTGCAGTTTTCACTGTTAAACGGAGTTGGAGCTTGTACATCCCCATATATATGTATGGTGTGGAGTATGCAGCTGAAAAGAAAAATTGTGCTCCCAAAAAGCTAGATGAAGCACTGCTTTCACACACACTTATCTCTCAAAACTTAGCATGATGAGAGACGTTCGTTCATTTAGCACAAAGGGAACGGGTTGCAAGAAAATCTTTTACTTTGTTTTCTCAGTCTGTTTCCTAGTTCCGGTTTGAAGTTCCTGCAGTTTTCACTGAAAAACCTGGTTGGAGCTAGTACCTCCCCACATATATGTATGGATTGGGGTTTGAAACTGAAAATAAAATTTGTGTTCCCAACAAGCTAGGTGAAGGACGGCTTTCACACAGTATTATCTCTCACAACTGAGCATGTGGAGAGAATTTCATTCATCTATCACAAATGGAACAGAATGCAGGGGTAACATTTACTCTGTTTTCTCAGTCTGTTTCCTAGTGCTGGTTTGATGTTCCTGCAGTTTACACTGTAAAACATGGTTGGAGCTAGTACATCCACATATATATGTATGGAGTGGAGTTTGCAACTGAAAAGAAACTTTGTGTTCCCAACAAGCTAGTTGAAGGACGGCTTTCACACACACTTATCTCTCAGAACTGAGTATGTGGAGAGACGTTTGTTCATCTAGAACAAAGCGAACGGGTTGCAGGTGAAACTTTTACTCTGGTTTCTCAGTCTGTTTCCTAGTGCCGATTTGAAGTTCCTGCAGTTTTCACTGCAAAACCAAGTTGGAGCAAGTACCTCCCCATAAAAATGTAAGAAGTGGAGTTTGCAACTGAAAAGTAACTTTGTGTTCCCAACAAGCTAGGTGAAGTACGGCTATCACACACACATATCTCTCAGAACTGAGCATGTGGAGAGACGCTCGTTCATCTAGCACAAAAGGAACGGGTTGCAGGAGAAACTTTTACTCTGGTTTCTCAGTCGGTTTCCAAGTGCCGGTTTGAAGTTCCTGCAGTTTTCACTGTAAAACCGTGTTGGAGCTTGTACCTCTAAATATATATATGTATGGAATGGAGTTTGCAACTGGAAAGAAACTTTGTGTTCCCAACATTCTAGATTAAGGACGGCTTTCAAACACAATTATCTCTCACAATGGAGCATGTGGAGAGACTTTCGTTCATCTAGCACAGTAGTAACGGTTTGCAGGAGTAAATTTTACACTTGTTTCTCAGTCTTTTTCCTGGTGCCGTTTTGAAGTTCCTGCAGATTTCACTGTAAAAGTTTTGGACCTAATATATCCCCATATATTTTTATGGAGTGGAGTTTGCAACTGAAAAGAAATTTTGTTTTCCCAACAAGCTAGTTGGAAGACGGCTTTAACACACACATATCTCTCACAATTGAGCATGTGGAGAGACGTTCGTTCACCTAGCACAAATGGAACGGGATGCAGGAGAAAATTATACTCAGTTTTCTCAGTCTGTTTCCTAGTGGCGGTTTGAAGTTCCTGCAGTTTTCACTGTAAAACCGAGTTGGAGCTAGTACGTCCTCTTATAAATGTATGGAGTAGGTTTTGCAACTGAAAAGTAACTTTGTGTTCCCAACAAGCTAAGTGAAGGACGGCTTTCAAAAACACTTATCTCTCAGAACTGTGCATGTGGAGATACTTTCGTTCATCTATCACAAAGGGAAAGGTTTGCAGGAGAAACTTTTACTCTGATTACTCAGTTTGGTTCCAAGTGCCGGTTTGAAGTTCCTGCAGTTTTCACTGTAAAACCGAGTTGGAGCTATTACCTCCCCTTATAGATGTATGGAGTGGAGTTTGCAACTGAAAAGAATCTTTGTATTCCTAACAAGCTAGGTGAAGGACGGCTTTCAAACACAATTATCTTTCAGAAATGAACATGTGGAGAGACATTCGTTCATATATCACAAAGGGAACTGTTATCAGGGGAAATTTTACTCTTGTTTCCAAGTCTGTTTCCTAGTGCCGGTTTGAAGTTCCTGCAGTTTTCACTGTAAAACGATTTGCAGCTTGGGCCTCCCCATATATATGTATGGAGTGGAGTTTCAACAGATAAGAAACATTGTGTTCCCAAAAAGCTAGTTGAAGTAAGGCTTTCACACACAATTATCTCCCACAACTGAGCATTTGGAGAGACTTTCGTTCATCTAGCACAAAGGGAACGGTTTGCAGGAGAGATTTTACTCTGGATTCTCAGTCTGTTTCGTAGTGCCGGTTTGAAGTTCATGCAGTTTTCACTGTAAAACAGACTTGGAGCTAGTACCTCGCCATATATATCTATCGAGTGGAGTTTGCAAGTGAAAAGAAACTTGGTGTTCCCAACAAGCTAGGTGATGGAGGGCTTTCACACAGACATATATCTCACAAATGAACATGTGGAGAGACATTGGTTCATATATCACAAAGGGAACTGTTATCAGGGGAAATTTTACTCTTGTTTCCAAGTCTGTTTCCTAGTGCCGGTTTGAAGTTCCTGCAGTTTTCACTGTAAAACGAGTTGCAGCTTGGACCTCCCCATATATATGTATGGAGTGGTGTTTCAACGGATAAGAAACATTGTGTTCCCAAAAAGCTAGTTGAAGTAACGCTTTCACACACAATTATCTCCCACAACTGAGCATTTGGAGAGACTTTCGTTCATCTAGCACAAAGGGAACGGTTTGCAGGAGAGATTTTACTCTGGATTCTCAGTCTGTTTCCTAGTGCCGGTTTGATGTTCCTGCAGTTTACAATGTAAAACTGAGTTGGAGCTAGTACCTCCCCATATATATGTATGGAGTGGAGTTTGCAACTGAAAAGAAACTTTGTGTTCCCAACAAGCTGGTTGAAGGATGTATTTCACACAAACTTATCTCTCAGAACTGAGCATTTGGAGAGACGTTTTTTCATCTAGAACAAAGGGAACGGGTTGCAGGAGATAATTTTACTCTGGTTTCTCAGTATATTTCCAAGTGCCGGTTTGAAGTTCCTGCAGTTTTCAATGTAAAACTGAGTTGGAGCTAGTACCTAACCACATAAATGTAAGAAGTGGAAATTTGCAACTGAAAACAAATTTTGTGTTCCCAGCAAGCTAGGTGAAGGACGGCTTTCACACACATATCTCTCACAACTGTGCATGTGGATTGTTGTTCGTTCTTCCAGCAGAAATGGAACGGGATGCATGAGAAACATTTACTCTAGTGTCTCAGTCTCTTTCCTAGTGGTGGTTTGAAGTTCCTGCAGTTTTCACTGTAAAGCAGATTTGGAGCTAGTACCTCCCTGTATATATTTATGGAGTGGAGTTTGCAAATGAAAAGAAACTTTGTGTTCCCAACAAGCTAGATGAAGGACGGCTTTCACACACACTTATCTCTCAGAACTGAGCATGTGGAGAGACGTTCGTTCATCTAGCACAAATGGAGCGGGATGCAGGAGAAACTTTTATTCTTGTTTCTCAGTCTGTTTGCTAGTGCCGGTTTGAAGTTACTGCTCTTTACACTGTAAAAATGTTTTGGAGCTAGTACCTCCACATATATATGTATGGAGTGGAGTTTGCAACTGAAAAGAACTTTGTGTTCCCAACAAGCTAGGTGAAGGACGGCTTTCACACACACTTATCTCTCAGAACTGAGCATGTGGAGAGACTTTAGTTCATCTAGCACAAAGGGAACGGGATGCAGGGAAAACATTTAATCTGGGTTCTCAGTGTGTTTCTTAGTGCCTTTTTGAAGTTCCTCCGATTTTCTCTGTAAAATCGAGTTGGAGCTAGAACCTACCCATATAAATGTAAGGAGTGGAGTTTGAAACTTAAAAGAAACTTTGTGTCCCCAACAAGCTAGGTGAAGGACGGCATTCACACACAATTATCTCTCATAACTGAGCATGTGGAATGACGGTCTTTCATCTTGCACAAAGAAAACGGGTTGCAGGAGAAACTATTACTCTGGACTCTCATTCTGTTTCCTAGTGCCGGTTTGAATATCCTGCAGTTTTCACGGTAAAACAAAGTTGGAGCTAGTACCTACCCATATATATGTATGGAGTGGAGTTTGCAACTGAAAAGAAACTTTGTGTTCCCAACAAGCTAGGTGAAGGACGGCTTTCACACTCAATTATCCCTCAGAACTGAGCATGTACAGAGACGTTCATTCATCTAGCACAATGGGAACGTATGCAGGAGAAAGTTTTACTCTGGTTTCTCAGTCTGATTCCTTGTGGCGGTTTGAAGTTCCTGCAGTTTTCACTGTTAAACAGAGTTGGAGCTTGTACATCCCCATATATATGTATGGTGTGGAGTATGCAGCTGAAAAGAAAAATTGTGTTCCCAAAAAGCTAGATGAAGCACTGCTTTCACACACACTTATCTCTCAAAACTGAGCATGTTGAGAGACGTTCGTTCATTTAGCACAAAGGGAACGGTTTGCAGGAAAAACTTTTACTTTGTTTTCTCAGTCTGTTTCCTAGTTCCGGTTTGAAGTTCCTGCAGTTTTCACTGAAAAACCTGGTTGGAGCTAGTACCTCCCCACATATATGTATGGATTGGGGTTTGAAACTGAAAATAAAATTTGTGTTCCCAACAAGCTAGGTGAAGGACGGCTTTCACACAGTATTATCTCTCACAACTGAGCATGTGGAGAGAATTTCATTCATCTATCACAAATGGAACAGAATGCAGGGGTAACATTTACTCTGTTTTCTCAGTCTGTTTCCTAGTGCTGGTTTGATGTTCCTGCAGTTTACACTGTAAAACATGGTTGGAGCTAGTACATCCACATATATATGTATGGAGTGGAGTTTGCAACTGAAAAGAAACTTTGTGTTCCCAACAAGCTAGTTGAAGGACGGCTTTCACACACACTTATCTCTCAGAACTGATTATGTGGAGAGACGTTTGTTCATCTAGAACAAAGGGAACGGTTTGCAGGTGAAACTTTTACTCTGGTTTCTCAGTCTGTTTCCTAGTGCCGATTTGAAGTTCCTGCAGTTTTCACTGCAAAACCAAGTTGGAGCAAGTACCTCCCCATAAAAATGTAAGAAGTGGAGTTTGCAACTGAAAAGTAACTTTGTGTTCCCAACATGCTAGGTGAAGTACGGCTATCACACACACATATCTCTCAGAACTGAGCATGTGGAGAGACGCTCGTTCATCTAGCACAAAAGGAACGGGTTGCAGGAGAAACTTTTACTCTGCTTTCTCAGTCTGTTTCCAAGTGCCGGTTTGAAGTTCCTGCAGTTTTCACTGTAAAACCGTGTTGGAGCTTGTACCTCTAAATATATATATGTATGGAATGGAGTTTGCAACTGGAAAGAAACTTTGTGTTCCCAACATTCTAGATTAAGGACGGCTTTCAAACACAATTATCTCTCACAACGGAGCATGTGGAGAGACTTTCGTTCATCTAGCACAATAGTAACGGTTTGCAGGAGTAAATTTTACACTTGTTTCTCAGTCTTTTTCCTGGTGCCGTTTTGAAGTTCCTGCAGATTTCACTGTAAAAGTTTTGGACCTAATACATCCCCATATATTTTTATGGAGTGGAGTTTGCAACTGAAAAGAAATTTTGTGTTCCCAACAAGCTAGTTGGAAGACGGCTTTAACACACACATATCTCTCACAATTGAGCATGTGGAGAGACGTTCGTTCACCTAGCACAAATGGAACGGGGTGCAGGAGAAAATTATACTCAGTTTTCTCAGTCTGTTTCCTAGTGGCGGTTTGAAGTTCCTGCAGTTTTCACTGTAAAACCGAGTTGGAGCTAGTACGTCCTCTTATAAATGTATGGAGTAGGTTTTGCAACTGAAAAGTAACTTTGTGTTCCCAACAACCTAAGTGAAGGACGGCTTTCAAAAACACTTATCTCTCAGAACTGTGCATGTGGAGATACTTTCGTTCATCTATCACAAAGGGAAAGGTTTGCAGGAGAAACTTTTACTCTGATTACTCAGTTTGGTTCCAAGTGCCGGTTTGAAGTTCCTGCAGTTTTCACTGTAAAACCGAGTTGGAGCTATTACCTCCCCTTATAGATGTATGGAGTGGAGTTTGCAACTGAAAAGAATCTTTGTATTCCTAACAAGCTAGGTGAAGGACGGCTTTCAAACACAATTATCTTTCAGAAATGAACATGTGGAGAGACATTCGTTCATATATCACAAAGGGAACTGTTATCAGGGGAAATTTTACTCTTGTTTCCAAGTCTGTTTCCTAGTGCCGGTTTGAAGTTCCTGCAGTTTTCACTGTAAAACGATTTGCAGCTTGGGCCTCCCCATATATATGTATGGAGTGGTGTTTCAACGGATAAGAAACATTGTGTTCCCAAAAAGCTAGTTGAAGTAACGCTTTCACACACAATTATCTCCCACAACTGAGCATTTGGAGAGACTTTCGTTCATCTAGCACAAAGGGAACGGTTTGCAGGAGAGATTTTACTCTGGATTCTCAGTCTGTTTCGTAGTGCCGGTTTGAAGTTCATGCAGTTTTCACTGTAAAACAGACTTGGAGCTAGTACCTCGCCATATATATCTATCGAGTGGAGTTTGCAAGTGAAAAGAAACTTGGTGTTCCCAACAAGCTAGGTGATGGAGGGCTTTCACACAGACATATATCTCACAAATGAACATGTGGAGAGACATTGGTTCATATATCACAAAGGGAACTGTTATCAGGGGAAATTTTACTCTTGTTTCCAAGTCTGTTTCCTAGTGCCGGTTTGAAGTTCCTGCAGTTTTCACTGTAAAACGAGTTGCAGCTTGGACCTCCCCATATATATGTATGGAGTGGTGTTTCAACGGATAAGAAACATTGTGTTCCCAAAAAGCTAGTTGAAGTAACGCTTTCACACACAATTATCTCCCACAACTGAGCATTTGGAGAGACTTTCGTTCATCTAGCACAAAGGGAACGGTTTGCAGGAGAGATTTTACTCTGGATTCTCAGTCTGTTTCCTAGTGCCGGTTTGATGTTCCTGCAGTTTACAATGTAAAACTGAGTTGGAGCTAGTACCTCCCCATATATATGTATGGAGTGGAGTTTGCAACTGAAAAGAAACTTTGTGTTCCCAACAAGCTGGTTGAAGGATGTATTTCACACAAACTTATCTCTCAGAACTGAGCATTTGGAGAGACGTTTTTTCATCTAGAACAAAGGGAGCGGGTTGCAGGAGATAATTTTACTCTGGTTTCTCAGTATATTTCCAAGTGCCGGTTTGAAGTTCCTGCAGTTTTCAATGTAAAACTGAGTTGGAGCTAGTACCTCCCCATATATATGTATGGAGTGGAGTTTGCAACTGAAAAGAAACTTTGTGTTCCCAACAAGCTGGTTGAAGGATGTATTTCACACAAACTTATCTCTCAGAACTGAGCATTTGGAGAGACGTTTTTTCATCTAGAACAAAGGGAACGGGTTGCAGGAGATAATTTTACTCTGGTTTCTCAGTATATTTCCAAGTGCCGGTTTGAAGTTCCTGCAGTTTTCAATGTAAAACTGAGTTGGAGCTAGTACCTAACCACATAAATGTAAGAAGTGGAAATTTGCAACTGAAAACAAATTTTGTGTTCCCAGCAAGCTAGGTGAAGGACGGCTTTCACACACATATCTCTCACAACTGTGCATGTGGATTGTTGTTCGTTCTTCCAGCAGAAATGGAACGGGATGCATGAGAAACATTTACTCTAGTGTCTCAGTCTCTTTCCTAGTGGTGGTTTGAAGTTCCTGCAGTTTTCACTGTAAAGCAGATTTGGAGCTAGTACCTCCCTGTATATATTTATGGAGTGGAGTTTGCAAATGAAAAGAAACTTTGTGTTCCCAACAAGCTAGATGAAGGACGGCTTTCACACACACTTATCTCTCAGAACTGAGCATGTGGAGAGACGTTCGTTCATCTAGCACAAATGGAGCGGGATGCAGGAGAAACTTTTATTCTTGTTTCTCAGTCTGTTTGCTAGTGCCGGTTTGAAGTTACTGCTCTTTACACTGTAAAAATGTTTTGGAGCTAGTACCTCCACATATATATGTATGGAGTGGAGTTTGCAACTGAAAAGAACTTTGTGTTCCCAACAAGCTAGGTGAAGGACGGCTTTCACACACACTTATCTCTCAGAACTGAGCATGTGGAGAGACTTTAGTTCATCTAGCACAAAGGGAACGGGATGCAGGGAAAACATTTAATCTGGGTTCTCAGTGTGTTTCTTAGTGCCTTTTTGAAGTTCCTCCGATTTTCTCTGTAAAATCGAGTTGGAGCTAGAACCTACCCATATAAATGTAAGGAGTGGAGTTTGAAACTTAAAAGAAACTTTGTGTTCCCAACAAGCTAGGTGAAGGACGGCATTCACACACAATTATCTCTCATAACTGAGCATGTGGAATGACGGTCTTTCATCTTGCACAAAGAAAACGGGTTGCAGGAGAAACTATTACTCTGGACTCTCATTCTGTTTCCTAGTGCCGGTTTGAATATCCTGCAGTTTTCACGGTAAAACAAAGTTGGAGCTAGTACCTACCCATATATATGTATGGAGTGGAGTTTGCAACTGAAAAGAAACTTTGTGTTCCCAACAAGCTAGGTGAAGGACGGCTTTCACACTCAATTATCCCTCAGAACTGAGCATGTACAGAGACGTTCATTCATCTAGCACAATGGGAACGTATGCAGGAGAAAGTTTTACTCTGGTTTCTCAGTCTGATTCCTTGTGGCGGTTTGAAGTTCCTGCAGTTTTCACTGTTAAACAGAGTTGGAGCTTGTACATCCCCATATATATGTATGGTGTGGAGTATGCAGCTGAAAAGAAAAATTGTGTTCCCAAAAAGCTAGATGAAGCACTGCTTTCACACACACTTATCTCTCAAAACTGAGCATGTTGAGAGACGTTCGTTCATTTAGCACAAAGGGAACGGTTTGCAGGAAAAACTTTTACTTTGTTTTCTCAGTCTGTTTCCTAGTTCCGGTTTGAAGTTCCTGCAGTTTTCACTGAAAAACCTGGTTGGAGCTAGTACCTCCCCACATATATGTATGGATTGGGGTTTGAAACTGAAAATAAAATTTGTGTTCCCAACAAGCTAGGTGAAGGACGGCTTTCACACAGTATTATCTCTCACAACTGAGCATGTGGAGAGAATTTCATTCATCTATCACAAATGGAACAGAATGCAGGGGTAACATTTACTCTGTTTTCTCAGTCTGTTTCCTAGTGCTGGTTTGATGTTCCTGCAGTTTACACTGTAAAACATGGTTGGAGCTAGTACATCCACATATATATGTATGGAGTGGAGTTTGCAACTGAAAAGAAACTTTGTGTTCCCAACAAGCTAGTTGAAGGACGGCTTTCACACACACTTATCTCTCAGAACTGATTATGTGGAGAGACGTTTGTTCATCTAGAACAAAGGGAACGGTTTGCAGGTGAAACTTTTACTCTGGTTTCTCAGTCTGTTTCCTAGTGCCGATTTGAAGTTCCTGCAGTTTTCACTGCAAAACCAAGTTGGAGCAAGTACCTCCCCATAAAAATGTAAGAAGTGGAGTTTGCAACTGAAAAGTAACTTTGTGTTCCCAACATGCTAGGTGAAGTACGGCTATCACACACACATATCTCTCAGAACTGAGCATGTGGAGAGACGCTCGTTCATCTAGCACAAAAGGAACGGGTTGCAGGAGAAACTTTTACTCTGCTTTCTCAGTCTGTTTCCAAGTGCCGGTTTGAAGTTCCTGCAGTTTTCACTGTAAAACCGTGTTGGAGCTTGTACCTCTAAATATATATATGTATGGAATGGAGTTTGCAACTGGAAAGAAACTTTGTGTTCCCAACATTCTAGATTAAGGACGGCTTTCAAACACAATTATCTCTCACAACGGAGCATGTGGAGAGACTTTCGTTCATCTAGCACAATAGTAACGGTTTGCAGGAGTAAATTTTACACTTGTTTCTCAGTCTTTTTCCTGGTGCCGTTTTGAAGTTCCTGCAGATTTCACTGTAAAAGTTTTGGACCTAATACATCCCCATATATTTTTATGGAGTGGAGTTTGCAACTGAAAAGAAATTTTGTGTTCCCAACAAGCTAGTTGGAAGACGGCTTTAACACACACATATCTCTCACAATTGAGCATGTGGAGAGACGTTCGTTCACCTAGCACAAATGGAACGGGGTGCAGGAGAAAATTATACTCAGTTTTCTCAGTCTGTTTCCTAGTGGCGGTTTGAAGTTCCTGCAGTTTTCACTGTAAAACCGAGTTGGAGCTAGTACGTCCTCTTATAAATGTATGGAGTAGGTTTTGCAACTGAAAAGTAACTTTGTGTTCCCAACAAGCTAAGTGAAGGACGGCTTTCAAAAACACTTATCTCTCAGAACTGTGCATGTGGAGATACTTTCGTTCATCTATCACAAAGGGAAAGGTTTGCAGGAGAAACTTTTACTCTGATTACTCAGTTTGGTTCCAAGTGCCGGTTTGAAGTTCCTGCAGTTTTCACTGTAAAACCGAGTTGGAGCTATTACCTCCCCTTATAGATGTATGGAGTGGAGTTTGCAACTGAAAAGAATCTTTGTATTCCTAACAAGCTAGGTGAAGGACGGCTTTCAAACACAATTATCTTTCAGAAATGAACATGTGGAGAGACATTCGTTCATATATCACAAAGGGAACTGTTATCAGGGGAAATTTTACTCTTGTTTCCAAGTCTGTTTCCTAGTGCCGGTTTGAAGTTCCTGCAGTTTTCACTGTAAAACGATTTGCAGCTTGGGCCTCCCCATATATATGTATGGAGTGGAGTTTCAACAGATAAGAAACATTGTGTTCCCAAAAAGCTAGTTGAAGTAAGGCTTTCACACACAATTATCTCCCACAACTGAGCATTTGGAGAGACTTTCGTTCATCTAGCACAAAGGGAACGGTTTGCAGGAGAGATTTTACTCTGGATTCTCAGTCTGTTTCGTAGTGCCGGTTTGAAGTTCATGCAGTTTTCACTGTAAAACAGACTTGGAGCTAGTACCTCGCCATATATATCTATCGAGTGGAGTTTGCAAGTGAAAAGAAACTTGGTGTTCCCAACAAGCTAGGTGATGGAGGGCTTTCACACAGACATATATCTCACAAATGAACATGTGGAGAGACATTGGTTCATATATCACAAAGGGAACTGTTATCAGGGGAAATTTTACTCTTGTTTCCAAGTCTGTTTCCTAGTGCCGGTTTGAAGTTCCTGCAGTTTTCACTGTAAAACGAGTTGCAGCTTGGACCTCCCCATATATATGTATGGAGTGGTGTTTCAACGGATAAGAAACATTGTGTTCCCAAAAAGCTAGTTGAAGTAACGCTTTCACACACAATTATCTCCCACAACTGAGCATTTGGAGAGACTTTCGTTCATCTAGCACAAAGGGAACGGTTTGCAGGAGAGATTTTACTCTGGATTCTCAGTCTGTTTCCTAGTGCCGGTTTGATGTTCCTGCAGTTTACAATGTAAAACTGAGTTGGAGCTAGTACCTCCCCATATATATGTATGGAGTGGAGTTTGCAACTGAAAAGAAACTTTGTGTTCCCAACAAGCTGGTTGAAGGATGTATTTCACACAAACTTATCTCTCAGAACTGAGCATTTGGAGAGACGTTTTTTCATCTAGAACAAAGGGAGCGGGTTGCAGGAGATAATTTTACTCTGGTTTCTCAGTATATTTCCAAGTGCCGGTTTGAAGTTCCTGCAGTTTTCAATGTAAAACTGAGTTGGAGCTAGTACCTCCCCATATATATGTATGGAGTGGAGTTTGCAACTGAAAAGAAACTTTGTGTTCCCAACAAGCTGGTTGAAGGATGTATTTCACACAAACTTATCTCTCAGAACTGAGCATTTGGAGAGACGTTTTTTCATCTAGAACAAAGGGAACGGGTTGCAGGAGATAATTTTACTCTGGTTTCTCAGTATATTTCCAAGTGCCGGTTTGAAGTTCCTGCAGTTTTCAATGTAAAACTGAGTTGGAGCTAGTACCTAACCACATAAATGTAAGAAGTGGAAATTTGCAACTGAAAACAAATTTTGTGTTCCCAGCAAGCTAGGTGAAGGACGGCTTTCACACACATATCTCTCACAACTGTGCATGTGGATTGTTGTTCGTTCTTCCAGCAGAAATGGAACGGGATGCATGAGAAACATTTACTCTAGTGTCTCAGTCTCTTTCCTAGTGGTGGTTTGAAGTTCCTGCAGTTTTCACTGTAAAGCAGATTTGGAGCTAGTACCTCCCTGTATATATTTATGGAGTGGAGTTTGCAAATGAAAAGAAACTTTGTGTTCCCAACAAGCTAGATGAAGGACGGCTTTCACACACACTTATCTCTCAGAACTGAGCATGTGGAGAGACGTTCGTTCATCTAGCACAAATGGAGCGGGATGCAGGAGAAACTTTTATTCTTGTTTCTCAGTCTGTTTGCTAGTGCCGGTTTGAAGTTACTGCTCTTTACACTGTAAAAATGTTTTGGAGCTAGTACCTCCACATATATATGTATGGAGTGGAGTTTGCAACTGAAAAGAACTTTGTGTTCCCAACAAGCTAGGTGAAGGACGGCTTTCACACACACTTATCTCTCAGAACTGAGCATGTGGAGAGACTTTAGTTCATCTAGCACAAAGGGAACGGGATGCAGGGAAAACATTTAATCTGGGTTCTCAGTGTGTTTCTTAGTGCCTTTTTGAAGTTCCTCCGATTTTCTCTGTAAAATCGAGTTGGAGCTAGAACCTACCCATATAAATGTAAGGAGTGGAGTTTGAAACTTAAAAGAAACTTTGTGTCCCCAACAAGCTAGGTGAAGGACGGCATTCACACACAATTATCTCTCATAACTGAGCATGTGGAATGACGGTCTTTCATCTTGCACAAAGAAAACGGGTTGCAGGAGAAACTATTACTCTGGACTCTCATTCTGTTTCCTAGTGCCGGTTTGAATATCCTGCAGTTTTCACGGTAAAACAAAGTTGGAGCTAGTACCTACCCATATATATGTATGGAGTGGAGTTTGCAACTGAAAAGAAACTTTGTGTTCCCAACAAGCTAGGTGAAGGACGGCTTTCACACTCAATTATCCCTCAGAACTGAGCATGTACAGAGACGTTCATTCATCTAGCACAATGGGAACGTATGCAGGAGAAAGTTTTACTCTGGTTTCTCAGTCTGATTCCTTGTGGCGGTTTGAAGTTCCTGCAGTTTTCACTGTTAAACAGAGTTGGAGCTTGTACATCCCCATATATATGTATGGTGTGGAGTATGCAGCTGAAAAGAAAAATTGTGTTCCCAAAAAGCTAGATGAAGCACTGCTTTCACACACACTTATCTCTCAAAACTGAGCATGTTGAGAGACGTTCGTTCATTTAGCACAAAGGGAACGGTTTGCAGGAAAAACTTTTACTTTGTTTTCTCAGTCTGTTTCCTAGTTCCGGTTTGAAGTTCCTGCAGTTTTCACTGAAAAACCTGGTTGGAGCTAGTACCTCCCCACATATATGTATGGATTGGGGTTTGAAACTGAAAATAAAATTTGTGTTCCCAACAAGCTAGGTGAAGGACGGCTTTCACACAGTATTATCTCTCACAACTGAGCATGTGGAGAGAATTTCATTCATCTATCACAAATGGAACAGAATGCAGGGGTAACATTTACTCTGTTTTCTCAGTCTGTTTCCTAGTGCTGGTTTGATGTTCCTGCAGTTTACACTGTAAAACATGGTTGGAGCTAGTACATCCACATATATATGTATGGAGTGGAGTTTGCAACTGAAAAGAAACTTTGTGTTCCCAACAAGCTAGTTGAAGGACGGCTTTCACACACACTTATCTCTCAGAACTGATTATGTGGAGAGACGTTTGTTCATCTAGAACAAAGGGAACGGTTTGCAGGTGAAACTTTTACTCTGGTTTCTCAGTCTGTTTCCTAGTGCCGATTTGAAGTTCCTGCAGTTTTCACTGCAAAACCAAGTTGGAGCAAGTACCTCCCCATAAAAATGTAAGAAGTGGAGTTTGCAACTGAAAAGTAACTTTGTGTTCCCAACATGCTAGGTGAAGTACGGCTATCACACACACATATCTCTCAGAACTGAGCATGTGGAGAGACGCTCGTTCATCTAGCACAAAAGGAACGGGTTGCAGGAGAAACTTTTACTCTGCTTTCTCAGTCTGTTTCCAAGTGCCGGTTTGAAGTTCCTGCAGTTTTCACTGTAAAACCGTGTTGGAGCTTGTACCTCTAAATATATATATGTATGGAATGGAGTTTGCAACTGGAAAGAAACTTTGTGTTCCCAACATTCTAGATTAAGGACGGCTTTCAAACACAATTATCTCTCACAACGGAGCATGTGGAGAGACTTTCGTTCATCTAGCACAATAGTAACGGTTTGCAGGAGTAAATTTTACACTTGTTTCTCAGTCTTTTTCCTGGTGCCGTTTTGAAGTTCCTGCAGATTTCACTGTAAAAGTTTTGGACCTAATACATCCCCATATATTTTTATGGAGTGGAGTTTGCAACTGAAAAGAAATTTTGTGTTCCCAACAAGCTAGTTGGAAGACGGCTTTAACACACACATATCTCTCACAATTGAGCATGTGGAGAGACGTTCGTTCACCTAGCACAAATGGAACGGGGTGCAGGAGAAAATTATACTCAGTTTTCTCAGTCTGTTTCCTAGTGGCGGTTTGAAGTTCCTGCAGTTTTCACTGTAAAACCGAGTTGGAGCTAGTACGTCCTCTTATAAATGTATGGAGTAGGTTTTGCAACTGAAAAGTAACTTTGTGTTCCCAACAAGCTAAGTGAAGGACGGCTTTCAAAAACACTTATCTCTCAGAACTGTGCATGTGGAGATACTTTCGTTCATCTATCACAAAGGGAAAGGTTTGCAGGAGAAACTTTTACTCTGATTACTCAGTTTGGTTCCAAGTGCCGGTTTGAAGTTCCTGCAGTTTTCACTGTAAAACCGAGTTGGAGCTATTACCTCCCCTTATAGATGTATGGAGTGGAGTTTGCAACTGAAAAGAATCTTTGTATTCCTAACAAGCTAGGTGAAGGACGGCTTTCAAACACAATTATCTTTCAGAAATGAACATGTGGAGAGACATTCGTTCATATATCACAAAGGGAACTGTTATCAGGGGAAATTTTACTCTTGTTTCCAAGTCTGTTTCCTAGTGCCGGTTTGAAGTTCCTGCAGTTTTCACTGTAAAACGATTTGCAGCTTGGGCCTCCCCATATATATGTATGGAGTGGAGTTTCAACAGATAAGAAACATTGTGTTCCCAAAAAGCTAGTTGAAGTAAGGCTTTCACACACAATTATCTCCCACAACTGAGCATTTGGAGAGACTTTCGTTCATCTAGCACAAAGGGAACGGTTTGCAGGAGAGATTTTACTCTGGATTCTCAGTCTGTTTCGTAGTGCCGGTTTGAAGTTCATGCAGTTTTCACTGTAAAACAGACTTGGAGCTAGTACCTCGCCATATATATCTATCGAGTGGAGTTTGCAAGTGAAAAGAAACTTGGTGTTCCCAACAAGCTAGGTGATGGAGGGCTTTCACACAGACATATATCTCACAAATGAACATGTGGAGAGACATTGGTTCATATATCACAAAGGGAACTGTTATCAGGGGAAATTTTACTCTTGTTTCCAAGTCTGTTTCCTAGTGCCGGTTTGAAGTTCCTGCAGTTTTCACTGTAAAACGAGTTGCAGCTTGGACCTCCCCATATATATGTATGGAGTGGTGTTTCAACGGATAAGAAACATTGTGTTCCCAAAAAGCTAGTTGAAGTAACGCTTTCACACACAATTATCTCCCACAACTGAGCATTTGGAGAGACTTTCGTTCATCTAGCACAAAGGGAACGGTTTGCAGGAGAGATTTTACTCTGGATTCTCAGTCTGTTTCCTAGTGCCGGTTTGATGTTCCTGCAGTTTACAATGTAAAACTGAGTTGGAGCTAGTACCTCCCCATATATATGTATGGAGTGGAGTTTGCAACTGAAAAGAAACTTTGTGTTCCCAACAAGCTGGTTGAAGGATGTATTTCACACAAACTTATCTCTCAGAACTGAGCATTTGGAGAGACGTTTTTTCATCTAGAACAAAGGGAGCGGGTTGCAGGAGATAATTTTACTCTGGTTTCTCAGTATATTTCCAAGTGCCGGTTTGAAGTTCCTGCAGTTTTCAATGTAAAACTGAGTTGGAGCTAGTACCTCCCCATATATATGTATGGAGTGGAGTTTGCAACTGAAAAGAAACTTTGTGTTCCCAACAAGCTGGTTGAAGGATGTATTTCACACAAACTTATCTCTCAGAACTGAGCATTTGGAGAGACGTTTTTTCATCTAGAACAAAGGGAACGGGTTGCAGGAGATAATTTTACTCTGGTTTCTCAGTATATTTCCAAGTGCCGGTTTGAAGTTCCTGCAGTTTTCAATGTAAAACTGAGTTGGAGCTAGTACCTAACCACATAAATGTAAGAAGTGGAAATTTGCAACTGAAAACAAATTTTGTGTTCCCAGCAAGCTAGGTGAAGGACGGCTTTCACACACATATCTCTCACAACTGTGCATGTGGATTGTTGTTCGTTCTTCCAGCAGAAATGGAATGGGATGCATGAGAAACATTTACTCTAGTGTCTCAGTCTCTTTCCTAGTGGTGGTTTGAAGTTCCTGCAGTTTTCACTGTAAAGCAGATTTGGAGCTAGTACCTCCCTGTATATATTTATGGAGTGGAGTTTGCAAATGAAAAGAAACTTTGTGTTCCCAACAAGCTAGATGAAGGACGGCTTTCACACACACTTATCTCTCAGAACTGAGCATGTGGAGAGACGTTCGTTCATCTAGCACAAATGGAGCGGGATGCAGGAGAAACTTTTATTCTTGTTTCTCAGTCTGTTTGCTAGTGCCGGTTTGAAGTTACTGCTCTTTACACTGTAAAAATGTTTTGGAGCTAGTACCTCCACATATATATGTATGGAGTGGAGTTTGCAACTGAAAAGAACTTTGTGTTCCCAACAAGCTAGGTGAAGGACGGCTTTCACACACACTTATCTCTCAGAACTGAGCATGTGGAGAGACTTTAGTTCATCTAGCACAAAGGGAACGGGATGCAGGGAAAACATTTAATCTGGGTTCTCAGTGTGTTTCTTAGTGCCTTTTTGAAGTTCCTCCGATTTTCTCTGTAAAATCGAGTTGGAGCTAGAACCTACCCATATAAATGTAAGGAGTGGAGTTTGAAACTTAAAAGAAACTTTGTGTCCCCAACAAGCTAGGTGAAGGACGGCATTCACACACAATTATCTCTCATAACTGAGCATGTGGAATGACGGTCTTTCATCTTGCACAAAGAAAACGGGTTGCAGGAGAAACTATTACTCTGGACTCTCATTCTGTTTCCTAGTGCCGGTTTGAATATCCTGCAGTTTTCACGGTAAAACAAAGTTGGAGCTAGTACCTACCCATATATATGTATGGAGTGGAGTTTGCAACTGAAAAGAAACTTTGTGTTCCCAACAAGCTAGGTGAAGGACGGCTTTCACACTCAATTATCCCTCAGAACTGAGCATGTACAGAGACGTTCATTCATCTAGCACAATGGGAACGTATGCAGGAGAAAGTTTTACTCTGGTTTCTCAGTCTGATTCCTTGTGGCGGTTTGAAGTTCCTGCAGTTTTCACTGTTAAACAGAGTTGGAGCTTGTACATCCCCATATATATGTATGGTGTGGAGTATGCAGCTGAAAAGAAAAATTGTGTTCCCAAAAAGCTAGATGAAGCACTGCTTTCACACACACTTATCTCTCAAAACTGAGCATGTTGAGAGACGTTCGTTCATTTAGCACAAAGGGAACGGTTTGCAGGAAAAACTTTTACTTTGTTTTCTCAGTCTGTTTCCTAGTTCCGGTTTGAAGTTCCTGCAGTTTTCACTGAAAAACCTGGTTGGAGCTAGTACCTCCCCACATATATGTATGGATTGGGGTTTGAAACTGAAAATAAAATTTGTGTTCCCAACAAGCTAGGTGAAGGACGGCTTTCACACAGTATTATCTCTCACAACTGAGCATGTGGAGAGAATTTCATTCATCTATCACAAATGGAACAGAATGCAGGGGTAACATTTACTCTGTTTTCTCAGTCTGTTTCCTAGTGCTGGTTTGATGTTCCTGCAGTTTACACTGTAAAACATGGTTGGAGCTAGTACATCCACATATATATGTATGGAGTGGAGTTTGCAACTGAAAAGAAACTTTGTGTTCCCAACAAGCTAGTTGAAGGACGGCTTTCACACACACTTATCTCTCAGAACTGATTATGTGGAGAGACGTTTGTTCATCTAGAACAAAGGGAACGGTTTGCAGGTGAAACTTTTACTCTGGTTTCTCAGTCTGTTTCCTAGTGCCGATTTGAAGTTCCTGCAGTTTTCACTGCAAAACCAAGTTGGAGCAAGTACCTCCCCATAAAAATGTAAGAAGTGGAGTTTGCAACTGAAAAGTAACTTTGTGTTCCCAACATGCTAGGTGAAGTACGGCTATCACACACACATATCTCTCAGAACTGAGCATGTGGAGAGACGCTCGTTCATCTAGCACAAAAGGAACGGGTTGCAGGAGAAACTTTTACTCTGCTTTCTCAGTCTGTTTCCAAGTGCCGGTTTGAAGTTCCTGCAGTTTTCACTGTAAAACCGTGTTGGAGCTTGTACCTCTAAATATATATATGTATGGAATGGAGTTTGCAACTGGAAAGAAACTTTGTGTTCCCAACATTCTAGATTAAGGACGGCTTTCAAACACAATTATCTCTCACAACGGAGCATGTGGAGAGACTTTCGTTCATCTAGCACAATAGTAACGGTTTGCAGGAGTAAATTTTACACTTGTTTCTCAGTCTTTTTCCTGGTGCCGTTTTGAAGTTCCTGCAGATTTCACTGTAAAAGTTTTGGACCTAATACATCCCCATATATTTTTATGGAGTGGAGTTTGCAACTGAAAAGAAATTTTGTGTTCCCAACAAGCTAGTTGGAAGACGGCTTTAACACACACATATCTCTCACAATTGAGCATGTGGAGAGACGTTCGTTCACCTAGCACAAATGGAACGGGGTGCAGGAGAAAATTATACTCAGTTTTCTCAGTCTGTTTCCTAGTGGCGGTTTGAAGTTCCTGCAGTTTTCACTGTAAAACCGAGTTGGAGCTAGTACGTCCTCTTATAAATGTATGGAGTAGGTTTTGCAACTGAAAAGTAACTTTGTGTTCCCAACAAGCTAAGTGAAGGACGGCTTTCAAAAACACTTATCTCTCAGAACTGTGCATGTGGAGATACTTTCGTTCATCTATCACAAGGGGAAAGGTTTGCAGGAGAAACTTTTACTCTGATTACTCAGTTTGGTTCCAAGTGCCGGGTTGAAGTTCCTGCAGTTTTCACTGTAAAACCGAGTTGGAGCTAGTACCTCCCCATATAGATGTATGGAGTTGAGTTTGCAACTGAAAAGAATCTTTGTATTCCTAACAAGCTAGGTGAAGGACGGCTTTCAAACACAATTATCTTTCACAAATGAACATGTGGAGAGACATTGGTTCATATATCACAAAGAGAATTGTTATCAGGGGAAATTTTACTCTTGTTTCCAAGTCTGTTTCCTAGTGCCGGTTTGAAGTTCCTGCAGTTTTCACTGTAAAACGATTTGCAGCTTGGACCTCCCCATATATATGTATGGAGTGGAGTTTCAAAGGATAAGAAACATTGTGTTCCCAAAAAGCTAGTTGAAGTAAGGCTTTCACACACAATTATCTCCCACAACTGAGCATTTGGAGAGACTTTCGTTCATCTAGCACAAAGGGAACGGTTTGCAGGAGAGATTTTACTCTGGATTCTCAGTCTGTTTCCTAGTGGCGGTTGAAGTTCCTGCAGTTTTCACTGTAAAACAGACTTGGAGCTAGTACCTCGCCATATATATCTATCGAGTGGAGTTTGCAAGTGAAAAGAAACTTTGTGTTCCCAACAAGCTAGGTGATGGAGGGCTTTCACACAGACTTATATCTCACAAATGAGCATGTGGAGAGACTTTCGTTCATCTATCACAAATGGAACGGGTTGCAGGAGAACTTTTACTCTGGATTCTCAGTCTGTTTCCTAGTGCCGGTTTGATGTTCCTGCAGTTTACAATGTAAAACCTGGTTGGAGCTAGTACCTCCCCATATATATGTATGGAGTGGAGTTTGCAACTGAAAAGAAACTTTGTGTTCCCAACAAGCTGGTTGAAGGATGTATTTCACACAAACTTATCTCTCAGAACTGAGCATTTGGAGAGACGTTTTTTCATCTAGAACAAAGGGAACGCATTGCAGGAGATAATTTTACTCTGGTTTCTCAGTTAGTTTCCTAGTGCCTGTTTTATGTTCCTGCAGTTTTCACTGTAAAACAGTGTTGAAGCTTGGACCTATAAATATGTATATATATGGAATGGAGTTTGCAACTGGAAAGAAACTTTGTGTTCCCAACAATCTAGGTGAAGGGCGGCTTTCACACACAATTATCCGTCACAACTGAGCATTTGGATAGACGTTCGTTCTTCTAACAGAATGGGAAAGGGTTGCGGGGGAAAATTTTACTATGGTTTCTCAGTCTGTTTCCTAGTGCCGGTTTGAAGTTCCTGCAATTTTCACTGTAAAACAGATTTGGAGCTAGTACCTCCCCATATATATGTATGGAATGAAGTTTGCAACTGAAAAGAAACTTTGTGTTCCCAACAAGCTATTTGAAGGACGGCTTTCACACACATTTATCTCTCACAACTTAGCATGTGGAGAGTCTTTCGTTCATCTAGCACAAATGGAACGGGTTGCGGGGGAAAATTTTACTATGGTTTCTCAGTCTGTTTCCTAGTGCCGGTTTGAAGTTTCTGCAGTTTTCACTGTAAAACAGAGTAGGAGCTTGTACCTCCCCATATAAATGTAAGAAGTGGAGTTTTCTAGTGAAAAGAATCTTTGTGTTCCCAACAAGCTTGTTGAAGGACTGCTTTCAAACACAATTATCTCTCAGAACTGAGCATGTGGAAAGACTTTTGTTCATCTAGAACAAAGGAACGCGTTGCAGGAGAAACTTTTACTCTGGTTTCTCAGTTTGTTTCCTAGTGCCGGTTTGAAGTTCCTGTAGTTTTAACTGTAAATACTTGTTGGAGCTAGTACCTCCCCAAATATATGTATGGATTGAAGTTTGCAACTGAAAAGAAACTTTGTGTTCCCAACAAGCTAGTTGAAGTACGGCTTTCACACACACTTACCTCTGGAAGTCAGCATGTGAAGAGACGATCATTCATCAAGCACAAAGTGAACGGGTTGCAGGGGAAACTTTTACTCTGGTTTCTCAGTCTGTTTCCTAGTGCCAGTTTGATTTTCCTGCAGTTTTCAGTGTAAAACCATGTTGGAGCTTGTACATCTAAATATATATATTTAAGGAATGGAGTTTGCAACTGGAAAGAAACATTGTTTTCCCAACAATCTAGGTAAAGGACGGCTTTAAAACACACTTATCTCTCACAACTGAGCATGTGGAGAGACGTTCGTTCATCTTTCACAAATGGAACATGTTGCAGTGGAAACTTTTACTCTGGTTTCTCAGTCTTTTCCCAGTGCTGGTTTAAAGTTAATGCAGTTTTCACTGTAAAACAAAGTTGGTGCTAGTACCTCCCCATATATATCTATGGAGTGGAGTTTGCTACTGTAAAGAAAATTTGTGTTCCCAACAAGCTAGATGAAGGACGGCTTTCACACACATATCTCTCACAAATTTGCATGGGGAATGATGTTCATTCTTCTAGCAGAAAGGGAACGGGTTGAAGGAGAAACTTTTACTCTGGTTTCTCAGTATATTTCCAAGTGCCGGTTTGAAGTTCCTGCATTTTTCAATGTAAAACTGAGTTTTAGCTAGTACCTAACCACATAAATGTAACAAGTGGAAATTTGCAACTGAAAACAAACTTTGTGTTCCCAACAAGCTAGGTGAAGGACAGCTTTCACACACATATCTCTCACAACTGTGCATGTGGATTGATGTTCTTTCTTCTAGCAGAAAGGGAACGGGTTGAAGTAGAAACTTTTACTGTGGTTTCTCAGTATATTTCCATGTGCCGGTTTGAAGTTCCTGCAGTTTTCAATGTAAAGCAGATTTGGAGCTAGAACCTCCCTGTATATATTTATGGAGTGGAGTTTGCAAATGAAAAGAAACTTTGTGTTCCCAACAAGCTAGGTGAAGGACGGCTTTCACACACACTTATCTCTCAGAATTGAGCATGTGGAGAGACGTTCGTTCATCTAGCACAAATGGAGCGGGATGCAGGAGAAACTTTTATTCTTGTCTCTCAGTCTGTTTCCTAGTGCCGGTTTGAAATTACTGCTCTTTACACTGAAAAAATGTTTTGGAGCTAGTACCTCCACTTATATATGTATGGAGTGGAGTTTGCAACTGAAAAGAAACTTTGTGTTCCCAACAAGCTAGGTGAAGGACGGCTTTCACACACAATTATCACTCACAAGTGTGCATGTTGAGAGACTTTCTTTCATCTAGCACAAAGGGAACATGTTGCAGGAGAAACTATTTCTCTGGATTCTCAGTCTGTTTCCTAGTGCCTGTTTGAAGTTCCTGCAGTTTTCACTGTAAATCCGATTTGGAGCTATTTCCTCCCCATATATATGTATGCAGTGGAGTTTAAAACTGAAAAGTAACTTTGTGTCCCAACAAGCTAGGTGAAAGACTGCTTTCACACACAGTTATCTCTCAGAACTGAGCATGTGGAGAGACATTCGTTCATCTAGCACAAAGGGAACGGGTTGCAGTTGAAACTTTTACTCTTGTTTCTAAGTCTGTTTCCTTGTGGCGGTTTGAAGTTCCTGCAATTTTCACTATTAAACCGAGGTGGAGCTTGTACGTCCCCATATATATTTATGGAGTGCAGTTTGCACCTGAAAAGAAAAATTGTGTTCCCAAAATGCTCGGTGAATTACCGCTTTCACACACAATTATCTCTCACAACTGAGCATGTCGAGAGACGTTCGTTCATGTAGCAAAAAGTGAACGGTTTGCAAGGGAAACTTTTACTCTGGATTCTCAGTCTGTTTCCTAGTGGCGGTTTGAAGTTCCTGCAGTTTTCAATCTAAAACGGAGTTGGAGCTTGTAGCTCCCCATATATTTGTATCAAGGGGAGTTAGCAACTGAAAAGAAACTTTGTGTTCCCAACAAGCTAGGTGAAGGACGGCTTTCACACACACTTATCTCTCAGAACTGAGCATGTGGATAGACTTTAATTCATCTAGCACAAAGGGAACGGGATGCAGGAAAACATTTAATCTGGGTTCTCAGTCTGTTTCTTAGTGCCTTTTTGAAGTTCCTCCGGTTTTCTATTTAAAATCGATTTGGAGCTAGAACCTACCCATATAAATGTAAGGTGTGGAGTTTGAAACTTAAAAGAAACTTTGTGTCCCCAACAAGCTAGGTGAAGGACGGCATTCACACACAATTATCTCTCATAACTGAGCATGTGGAATGACTTTCTTTCATCTTGCACAAAGAAAACGTGTTGCAGGAGAAACTATTACTCTGGATTCTCATTCTGTTTCCTAGTGCCGGTTTGAATATCCTGCAGTTTTCACGGTAAAACAAAGTTGGAGCTAGTACCTACCCATATATATGTATGGAGTGGAGTTTGCTACTGAAAATAAACTTTGTGTTCCCAACAAGCTAGGTGAAGGACGGCTTTCACACTCAATTATCACTCAGAACTGAGCATGTACACAGACGTTCATTCATCTAGCACAAAGGGAACGGATTGCAGGAGAAAGTTTTACTCTGGTTTCTCAGACAGTTTCCTAGTGCCGGTTTGAATTTCCTGCAGTTTTCACAGTAAAACCGTGTTGGAGCTTGTACTTCACAATATATATATGTATGGAGTGGAGTTTGCAACTGGAAAGTATCTTTGTGTTCCCAACAATCTAGGTGAATGTCGGCCTTCAAACACACTTATCTCTCACAACTGATCTTGTGGAGAGACGTTCATTCTTCTAGCACAAAAGGAATGGGTTGCAGGTGTAACTTTTACTCTGGTTTCTCTGTCTGTTTCCTGGTACCAGTTTGAAGTTCCTGCAGATTTCACTGTAAAAAGAGTTGGAGCTAGTACCTCCCCATATATTTGTATGGAGTGGAGTTTGCATCTGAAAAGAAAATTTGTGTTCCCAAAAAGCTAGTTGAAGGAAGGCTTTCACACACAATTATCTCCCACAACTGAGTATTTGGAGAGACTTTCGTTCATCTAGCACAAAAAAAGAATGGATTGCAGGAGAAATTTTTACTCTTGATTCTCAGTCTGTTTCCTAGTGCCGATTTCAAGTTCCTGCACATTTCACTGTAAAACCGAGTTGGAGCTTGTACATTCCCATATAAATGTAAGGATTGGTGTTGGCAACTGTAAAGAAAATTTGTGTTCCCAACAAGGTAGGTGAAGGACGGCTTTCACACAGTATTATCTCTCAAATCTGAGCTTGTGGAGAGAATTTCATTCATCTATCACAAATGGAACAGAATGCATTGGTAACTTTTACTCTGTTTTCTCAGTCTGTTTCCTAGTGCTAGTTTGAAGTTTTTGTAGTTCTCACTGTAAATCCTGGTTGGAGTTACTACCTCCCTATATATATATATGGATCGGAGTTTGCAACTAAAAATAAAATTTGTGTTCCCAACAATCTAGTTGAAGGACGGCTTTCACACACATTTATCTCTCACAACTGAGCATGTGAAGAGACGTTCTTTCATCTAGCACAAAGGGAACGGGTTGCAGGATAAACTTTTACTCTTGTTTCTTAGACTGTTTCCTAGTGCCGGTTTGAATTTCCTGCAGTTTTCACACTAAAACCGTGTTGGAGCTTGTACTTCACAATATATATATGTATGGAGTGGAGTTTGCAACTGGAAAGTATCTTTGTGTTCCCAACAATCTAGGTGAATGTCGGCTTTCAAACACACTTATCTCTCACAACTGATCTTGTGGAGAGACGTTCATTCATCTAGCACAAAAGGAACGGGTTGCAGGTGTAACTATTACTCTGGTTTCTCAGTCTGTTTCCTGGTGCCAGTTTGTAGTTCCTGCAGATTTCACTGTAAAAAGAGTTGGAGCTAGTACCTCCCCATATATATGTATGGAGTGGAGTTTGCATCTGAAAAGAAAATTTGTGTTCCCAAATAGCTAGTTGAAGGAAGGCTTTCACACACAATTATCTCCCACAACTGAGCATTTGGAGAGACTTTCGTTCATCTAGCACAAAAGGAATGGATTGCCGGAGAAATTTTTACTCTTGATTCTCAGTCTGTTTCCTAGTGCCGGTTTGAAGTTCCTGCACATTTCACTGTAAAACCGATTTGGAGCTTGTACATTCCCATATAAATGTAAGGAGTGGTTTTGGCAACTGAAAAGAAAATTTGTGTTCCCAACAAGGTAGGTGAAGGACGGTTTTCACACACACATATCTCTCAGAACTGAGCATGTGGACAGACGTTTGTTCATCTAGAACAAAGGGAACGGTTTGCAGGAGAGATTTTACACTGGATTCTCAGTCTGTTTCCTAGTGGCGGTTTGAAGTTCCTACAGTTTTCACTATAAAACATGTTTGGAACTAGTACCTCCCCATATATATGTATGGATTGGGGTTTGCAACTGAAAAGAAATTTTGTGATCCCAACAAGCTAAATGAAGGACGACTTTCACACACACGTATATCTCAGACTTGAGCAATGTGGAGAGACGTTCGTTCATCTTGCACAAGGGGAAAGGGAAGCAGGAGAAACATTTATTCTTGTTTCTCAGTCTGTTTCCTAGTGCCGGTTAGAAATTACTGCTCTTTACACTGTAAAAATGTGTTGGAGCTAGTACCTCCCCATATATATGTATGGAGTGTAGTTTGCTACTGAAAAGAAACTTTGTGTTCCCTACAAGCTAGGTGAAGTACGGCTTTCACACACACTTATCTCTCACAACTGAGCATGTGGATAGACGTTCGTTCTTCTAGCAGAAATGGAACGGTTATCAGGAGAAACTTTTACTCTGGTTTCTCAGTCTGTTTCCTAGTGCCGGTTTGATGTTCCTGCAATTTTCAATGTAAAACCGATTATGAGCTAGTACCTCCCCATATATATGTAAGGAATGGAGTTTGCAAATGAAAAGAAACTTTGTTTTCCCAACAAGCTACGTGAAGTACGGCATTCACACACACTTATCTCTAAGAAATTAGCATGTGGAGACACGTTCGTTCATATAGCACAAAAGGAACAGGTTGCAGGAGTAATTTTTACTCTGGTTTCTCAGTCTGTTTCCTAGTGCCGGTTTGAAGTTCATGCAGATTTCACTTAAAAAGAGTTGGAGCTAGTACCTCCCCATATATATGTATGGCCTGGAGTTTGCAACTGAATAGAAACTTTGTGTTCCAAAAAAGCTAGGTGAAGTATGGCTTTCACACACAATTATCTCTCACAACTGAGCATTTGTAGAGACGTTCGTTCATCTATCACAAAGTAAATGGTTTGCAGGAGAAATTTTACTCTGGTTTCTCAGTCTATTTCCAAGTGCCGGTTTGAAGATCCTTCAGTTTTCAATGTAAAACCGTGTTGGAGATAGTACCTAACCATATAAATGTAAAGAGTGGAATTTTGCAACTGAAAACAAACTTTGTGTTCCCAACAAGCTAGGTGAAGGACGGCTTTCACACACAAATATCTCTCAGAACTGAACATGTGGAAAGACGTTCGTTCATTTAGCACAAATGGAACTGGTTGCAGTAGTAAATTTTACTCTGGTATCTCAGTCTGTATCCTGGTGCTGTTTTGAAGTTCATGCAGATAACTGTAAAAAGGGTTGGAGCTAGTAACTCACCATTTATATGTATGGACTGGAGTTTGCAACTGAATAGAAACTTTGTGTTCCCAAAAAGCTAGGTGAAGTACGGCTTTCACACACAATTATCTCTCACAACTGAACATGTGTAGAGACATTCGTTCATCTATCACAAAGTAAACGGTTTGCAGTAGAAACATTTACTCTGGTTTCTCAGTCTGTTTACTAGTGCCGGTTTGAAGTTCCTGCAGTTTTCACTGTTAAACCGTGTTGGAGCAAGTACCTCCCCATATAAATGTAAGGAGTGGAGTTTGCAACTGAAAAGAAACATTGTTCGAAACAAGCTAGGTTAAGTACGGCATTCACACACACTTATCTCTCAGAAATTTGCATGTGGAGAGACGTTCGTTCATCTAGCACAAAGGGAACTGTTATCAGGAGAAACTTTTACTCTTGTTTCTCAGTCTTTTTCCTAGCGCCGGTTTTAACTTCCTGCAGTTTTCACTGTAAAATCGAGTTGGAGCTAGTGCTTCCTCATATATATGTATGGAGTGGAGTTTGCAACTGATAAGTAACTTTGTGTTCCCAAAAAGCTAGGTGAAGGACGGATGTCACACACAGATATCTCCCGCAAATGAGCATGTGGAGAGACGTTCATTCATCTAGCAAAAATGGAACGGGTTGCAGGGGAAACTTTTACTCTAGTTTCTCAGTCTGTTTCCTAGTGCTGGTTTGAATTTCCTGCAGTTTTCACTGTTAAACCGAGTTGGAGCAAGTACCTCCACATATAAATTTAAGGAGTGGAGTTTGCAACTGAAAAGAAACATTGTTCCCAACAAGCTAGATGAAGTAAGGCTTTCACACACACTTATCTCTCAGAACTGAGCATGTGTAGAGACGTTAATTCATCAAGCACAAAGGGAAAGGGATGCAGGAAAATAATTTACTCTGGTTTCTCAGTCTGTTAACTAGTGCCACTTTGAAGTACCTCCGTTTTTCTCTGTAAAACCGAGTTGGAGCTAGTACCTCCCCATATAAATTTAAGGAGTGTAATTTGCAACTGAAAGGAATTTTGTGTTCCCAACAAGCTAGGTGAAGGACGGCTTTCACACACACTTATCTCTCAGAATTGAGCATGTGGAGAGACGTTCGTTCATCTAGCACAAATGGAGCGGGATGCAGGAGAAACTTTTATTCTTGTCTCTCAGTCTGTTTCCTAGTGCCGGTTTGAAATTACTGCTCTTTACACTGAAAAAATGTTTTGGAGCTAGTACCTCCACTTATATATGTATGGAGTGGAGTTTGCAACTGAAAAGAAACTTTGTGTTCCCAACAAGCTAGGTGAAGGACGGCTTTCACACACAATTATCACTCACAAGTGTGCATGTTGAGAGACTTTCTTTCATCTAGCACAAAGGGAACATGTTGCAGGAGAAAAATTTCTCTGGATTCTCAGTCTGTTTCCTAGTGCCTGTTTGAAGTTCCTGCAGTTTTCACTGTAAATCCGATTTGGAGCTATTTCCTCCCCATATATATGTATGCAGTGGAGTTTAAAACTGAAAAGTAACTTTGTGTCCCAACAAGCTAGGTGAAAGACTGCTTTCACACACAGTTATCTCTCAGAACTGAGCATGTGGAGAGACATTCGTTCATCTAGCACAAAGGGAACGGGTTGCAGTTGAAACTTTTACTCTTGTTTCTAAGTCTGTTTCCTTGTGGCGGTTTGAAGTTCCTGCAATTTTCACTATTAAACCGAGGTGGAGCTTGTACGTCCCCATATATATTTATGGAGTGCAGTTTGCACCTGAAAAGAAAAATTGTGTTCCCAAAATGCTCGGTGAATTACCGCTTTCACACACAATTATCTCTCACAACTGAGCATGTCGAGAGACGTTCGTTCATGTAGCAAAAAGTGAACGGTTTGCAAGGGAAACTTTTACTCTGGATTCTCAGTCTGTTTCCTAGTGGCGGTTTGAAGTTCCTGCAGTTTTCAATCTAAAACGGAGTTGGAGCTTGTAGCTCCCCATATATTTGTATCAAGGGGAGTTAGCAACTGAAAAGAAACTTTGTGTTCCCAACAAGCTAGGTGAAGGACGGCTTTCACACACACTTATCTCTCAGAACTGAGCATGTGGATAGACTTTAATTCATCTAGCACAAAGGGAACGGGATGCAGGAAAACATTTAATCTGGGTTCTCAGTCTGTTTCTTAGTGCCTTTTTGAAGTTCCTCCGGTTTTCTATTTAAAATCGATTTGGAGCTAGAACCTACCCATATAAATGTAAGGTGTGGAGTTTGAAACTTAAAAGAAACTTTGTGTCCCCAACAAGCTAGGTGAAGGACGGCATTCACACACAATTATCTCTCATAACTGAGCATGTGGAATGACTTTCTTTCATCTTGCACAAAGAAAACGTGTTGCAGGAGAAACTATTACTCTGGATTCTCATTCTGTTTCCTAGTGCCGGTTTGAATATCCTGCAGTTTTCACGGTAAAACAAAGTTGGAGCTAGTACCTACCCATATATATGTATGGAGTGGAGTTTGCTACTGAAAATAAACTTTGTGTTCCCAACAAGCTAGGTGAAGGACGGCTTTCACACTCAATTATCACTCAGAACTGAGCATGTACACAGACGTTCATTCATCTAGCACAAAGGGAACGGATTGCAGGAGAAAGTTTTACTCTGGTTTCTCAGACAGTTTCCTAGTGCCGGTTTGAATTTCCTGCAGTTTTCACAGTAAAACCGTGTTGGAGCTTGTACTTCACAATATATATATGTATGGAGTGGAGTTTGCAACTGGAAAGTATCTTTGTGTTCCCAACAATCTAGGTGAATGTCGGCCTTCAAACACACTTATCTCTCACAACTGATCTTGTGGAGAGACGTTCATTCTTCTAGCACAAAAGGAATGGGTTGCAGGTGTAACTTTTACTCTGGTTTCTCTGTCTGTTTCCTGGTACCAGTTTGAAGTTCCTGCAGATTTCACTGTAAAAAGAGTTGGAGCTAGTACCTCCCCATATATTTGTATGGAGTGGAGTTTGCATCTGAAAAGAAAATTTGTGTTCCCAAAAAGCTAGTTGAAGGAAGGCTTTCACACACAATTATCTCCCACAACTGAGTATTTGGAGAGACTTTCGTTCATCTAGCACAAAAAAAGAATGGATTGCAGGAGAAATTTTTACTCTTGATTCTCAGTCTGTTTCCTAGTGCCGATTTCAAGTTCCTGCACATTTCACTGTAAAACCGAGTTGGAGCTTGTACATTCCCATATAAATGTAAGGATTGGTGTTGGCAACTGTAAAGAAAATTTGTGTTCCCAACAAGGTAGGTGAAGGACGGCTTTCACACAGTATTATCTCTCAAATCTGAGCTTGTGGAGAGAATTTCATTCATCTATCACAAATGGAACAGAATGCATTGGTAACTTTTACTCTGTTTTCTCAGTCTGTTTCCTAGTGCTAGTTTGAAGTTTTTGTAGTTCTCACTGTAAATCCTGGTTGGAGTTACTACCTCCCTATATATATATATGGATCGGAGTTTGCAACTAAAAATAAAATTTGTGTTCCCAACAATCTAGTTGAAGGACGGCTTTCACACACATTTATCTCTCACAACTGAGCATGTGAAGAGACGTTCTTTCATCTAGCACAAAGGGAACGGGTTGCAGGATAAACTTTTACTCTTGTTTCTTAGACTGTTTCCTAGTGCCGGTTTGAATTTCCTGCAGTTTTCACACTAAAACCGTGTTGGAGCTTGTACTTCACAATATATATATGTATGGAGTGGAGTTTGCAACTGGAAAGTATCTTTGTGTTCCCAACAATCTAGGTGAATGTCGGCTTTCAAACACACTTATCTCTCACAACTGATCTTGTGGAGAGACGTTCATTCATCTAGCACAAAAGGAACGGGTTGCAGGTGTAACTATTACTCTGGTTTCTCAGTCTGTTTCCTGGTGCCAGTTTGTAGTTCCTGCAGATTTCACTGTAAAAAGAGTTGGAGCTAGTACCTCCCCATATATATGTATGGAGTGGAGTTTGCATCTGAAAAGAAAATTTGTGTTCCCAAATAGCTAGTTGAAGGAAGGCTTTCACACACAATTATCTCCCACAACTGAGCATTTGGAGAGACTTTCGTTCATCTAGCACAAAAGGAATGGATTGCCGGAGAAATTTTTACTCTTGATTCTCAGTCTGTTTCCTAGTGCCGGTTTGAAGTTCCTGCACATTTCACTGTAAAACCGATTTGGAGCTTGTACATTCCCATATAAATGTAAGGAGTGGTTTTGGCAACTGAAAAGAAAATTTGTGTTCCCAACAAGGTAGGTGAAGGACGGTTTTCACACACACATATCTCTCAGAACTGAGCATGTGGACAGACGTTTGTTCATCTAGAACAAAGGGAACGGTTTGCAGGAGAGATTTTACACTGGATTCTCAGTCTGTTTCCTAGTGGCGGTTTGAAGTTCCTACAGTTTTCACTATAAAACATGTTTGGAACTAGTACCTCCCCATATATATGTATGGATTGGGGTTTGCAACTGAAAAGAAATTTTGTGATCCCAACAAGCTAAATGAAGGACGACTTTCACACACACGTATATCTCAGACTTGAGCAATGTGGAGAGACGTTCGTTCATCTTGCACAAGGGGAAAGGGAAGCAGGAGAAACATTTATTCTTGTTTCTCAGTCTGTTTCCTAGTGCCGGTTAGAAATTACTGCTCTTTACACTGTAAAAATGTGTTGGAGCTAGTACCTCCCCATATATATGTATGGAGTGTAGTTTGCTACTGAAAAGAAACTTTGTGTTCCCTACAAGCTAGGTGAAGTACGGCTTTCACACACACTTATCTCTCACAACTGAGCATGTGGATAGACGTTCGTTCTTCTAGCAGAAATGGAACGGTTATCAGGAGAAACTTTTACTCTGGTTTCTCAGTCTGTTTCCTAGTGCCGGTTTGATGTTCCTGCAATTTTCAATGTAAAACCGATTATGAGCTAGTACCTCCCCATATATATGTAAGGAATGGAGTTTGCAAATGAAAAGAAACTTTGTTTTCCCAACAAGCTACGTGAAGTACGGCATTCACACACACTTATCTCTAAGAAATTAGCATGTGGAGACACGTTCGTTCATATAGCACAAAAGGAACAGGTTGCAGGAGTAATTTTTACTCTGGTTTCTCAGTCTGTTTCCTAGTGCCGGTTTGAAGTTCATGCAGATTTCACTTAAAAAGAGTTGGAGCTAGTACCTCCCCATATATATGTATGGCCTGGAGTTTGCAACTGAATAGAAACTTTGTGTTCCAAAAAAGCTAGGTGAAGTATGGCTTTCACACACAATTATCTCTCACAACTGAGCATTTGTAGAGACGTTCGTTCATCTATCACAAAGTAAATGGTTTGCAGGAGAAATTTTACTCTGGTTTCTCAGTCTATTTCCAAGTGCCGGTTTGAAGATCCTTCAGTTTTCAATGTAAAACCGTGTTGGAGATAGTACCTAACCATATAAATGTAAAGAGTGGAATTTTGCAACTGAAAACAAACTTTGTGTTCCCAACAAGCTAGGTGAAGGACGGCTTTCACACACAAATATCTCTCAGAACTGAACATGTGGAAAGACGTTCGTTCATTTAGCACAAATGGAACTGGTTGCAGTAGTAAATTTTACTCTGGTATCTCAGTCTGTATCCTGGTGCTGTTTTGAAGTTCATGCAGATAACTGTAAAAAGGGTTGGAGCTAGTAACTCACCATTTATATGTATGGACTGGAGTTTGCAACTGAATAGAAACTTTGTGTTCCCAAAAAGCTAGGTGAAGTACGGCTTTCACACACAATTATCTCTCACAACTGAACATGTGTAGAGACATTCGTTCATCTATCACAAAGTAAACGGTTTGCAGTAGAAACATTTACTCTGGTTTCTCAGTCTGTTTACTAGTGCCGGTTTGAAGTTCCTGCAGTTTTCACTGTTAAACCGTGTTGGAGCAAGTACCTCCCCATATAAATGTAAGGAGTGGAGTTTGCAACTGAAAAGAAACATTGTTCGAAACAAGCTAGGTTAAGTACGGCATTCACACACACTTATCTCTCAGAAATTTGCATGTGGAGAGACGTTCGTTCATCTAGCACAAAGGGAACTGTTATCAGGAGAAACTTTTACTCTTGTTTCTCAGTCTTTTTCCTAGCGCCGGTTTTAACTTCCTGCAGTTTTCACTGTAAAATCGAGTTGGAGCTAGTGCTTCCTCATATATATGTATGGAGTGGAGTTTGCAACTGATAAGTAACTTTGTGTTCCCAAAAAGCTAGGTGAAGGACGGATGTCACACACAGATATCTCCCGCAAATGAGCATGTGGAGAGACGTTCATTCATCTAGCAAAAATGGAACGGGTTGCAGGGGAAACTTTTACTCTAGTTTCTCAGTCTGTTTCCTAGTGCTGGTTTGAATTTCCTGCAGTTTTCACTGTTAAACCGAGTTGGAGCAAGTACCTCCACATATAAATTTAAGGAGTGGAGTTTGCAACTGAAAAGAAACATTGTTCCCAACAAGCTAGATGAAGTAAGGCTTTCACACACACTTATCTCTCAGAACTGAGCATGTGTAGAGACGTTAATTCATCAAGCACAAAGGGAAAGGGATGCAGGAAAATAATTTACTCTGGTTTCTCAGTCTGTTAACTAGTGCCACTTTGAAGTACCTCCGTTTTTCTCTGTAAAACCGAGTTGGAGCTAGTACCTCCCCATATAAATTTAAGGAGTGTAATTTGCAACTGAAAGGAATTTTGTGTTCCCAACAAGCTAGGTGAAGGACGGCTTTCACACACACTTTTATCTCACAACTCAGCATGTGGAGAGACTTTGGTTCATCTAGCACAAAGGGAACGGAATAGAGGAGAAATTTTACTCTGGTTTCTCAGTCTGTTACCTAGTGCCGGTTGGAAGTTCCTGCACATTTCACTGTAAAAACAGTTGGAGCTAGTACATCCCCATATATACGTATGGAGTGGAGTTTGCAACTTAAAAGAAACTTTGTGTTCCCTACAAGCTAGTTGAAGTACGGTTTCACACACACTTATCTCTCACAAATCAGCATGTGGAGAGACGTTCGTTCATCTAGCAAAAAGGGAACGGAATAGAGGGGTTATTTTACTCTTGTTTCTCAGTCTGTTACCTAGTGCCGGTGTGAAGTTCATGCAGATTTCACTGAAAAATAGATTTGGAGCTAACATCTCCCCATATGTATGTATGGAGTGGAGTTTGCAACTGAAAATAAAATTTGTGTTCCCAACAATCTAGTTGAAGGACGGCTTTCACACACATTTATCTCTCACAACTGAGCATGTGAAGAGACGTTCATTCATCTAGCACAAAGGGAACGGGTTGCAGGATAAACTTTTACTCTTGTTTCTTAGACTGTTTCCTAGTTCCGGTTTGAATTTCCTGCAGTTTTCACACTAAAACCGTGTTGGAGCTTGTACTTCACAATATATATATGTATGGAGTGGAGTTTGCAACTGGAAAGTATCTTTGTGTTCCCAACAATCTAGGTGAATGTCGGCTTTCAAACACACTTATCTCTCACAACTGATCTTGTGGAGAGACGTTCATTCATCTAGCACAAAAGGAACGGGTTGCAGGTGTAACTTTTACTCTGGTTTCTCAGTCTGTTTCCTGGTGCCAGTTTGTAGTTCCTGCAGATTTCACTGTAAAAAGAGTTGGAGCTAGTACCTCCCCATATATATGTATGGAGTGGAGTTTGCATCTGAAAAGAAAATTTGTGTTCCCAAAAAGCTAGTTGAAGGAAGGCTTTCACACACAATTATCTCCCACAACTGAGCATTTGGAGAGACTTTCGTTCATCTAGCACAAAAGGAATGGATTGCCGGAGAAATTTTTACTCTTGATTCTCAGTCTGTTTCCTAGTGCCGGTTTGAAGTTCCTGCACATTTCACTGTAAAACCGATTTGGAGCTTGTACATTCCCATATAAATGTAAGGAGTGGTTTTGGCAACTGAAAAGAAAATTTGTGTTCCCAACAAGGTAGGTGAAGGACGGTTTTCACACACACATATCTCTCAGAACTGAGCATGTGGACAGACGTTTGTTCATCTAGAACAAAGGGAACGGTTTGCAGGAGAGATTTTACACTGGATTCTCAGTCTGTTTCCTAGTGGCGGTTTGAAGTTCCTACAGTTTTCACTATAAAACATGTTTGGAACTAGTACCTCCCCATATATATGTATGGATTGGGGTTTGCAACTGAAAAGAAATTTTGTGATCCCAACAAGCTAAATGAAGGACGACTTTCACACACACGTATATCTCAGACTTGAGCAATGTGGAGAGACGTTCGTTCATCTTGCACAAGGGGAACGGGAAGCAGGAGAAACATTTATTCTTGTTTCTCAGTCTGTTTCCTAGTGCCGGTTAGAAATTACTGCTCTTTACACTGTAAAAATGTGTTGGAGCTAGTACCTCCCCATATATATGTATGGAGTGTAGTTTGCTACTGAAAAGAAACTTTGTGTTCCCTACAAGCTAGGTGAAGTACGGCTTTCACACACACTTATCTCTCACAACTGAGCATGTGGATAGACGTTCGTTCTTCTAGCAGAAATGGAACGGTTATCAGGAGAAACTTTTACTCTGGTTTCTCAGTCTGTTTCCTAGTGCCGTTTTGATGTTCCTGCAATTTTCAATGTAAAACCGATTATGAGCTAGTACCTCCCCATATATATGTAAGGAATGGAGTTTGCAAATGAAAAGAAACTTTGTTTTCCCAACAAGCTACGTGAAGTACGGCATTCACACACACTTATCTCTAAGAAATTAGCATGTGGAGACACGTTCGTTCATATAGCACAAAAGGAACAGGTTGCAGGAGTAATTTTTACTCTGGTTTCTCAGTCTGTTTCCTAGTGCCGGTTTGAAGTTCATGCAGATTTCACTTAAAAAGAGTTGGAGCTAGTACCTCCCCATATATATGTATGGCCTGGAGTTTGCAACTGAATAGAAACTTTGTGTTCCAAAAAAGCTAGGTGAAGTATGGCTTTCACACACAATTATCTCTCACAACTGAGCATTTGTAGAGACGTTCGTTCATCTATCACAAAGTAAATGGTTTGCAGGAGAAATTTTACTCTGGTTTCTCAGTCTATTTCCAAGTGCCGGTTTGAAGATCCTTCAGTTTTCAATGTAAAACCGTGTTGGAGATAGTACCTAACCATATAAATGTAAAGAGTGGAATTTTGCAACTGAAAACAAACTTTGTGTTCCCAACAAGCTAGGTGAAGGACGGCTTTCACACACAAATATCTCTCAGAACTGAACATGTGGAAAGACGTTCGTTCATTTAGCACAAATGGAACTGGTTGCAGTAGTAAATTTTACTCTGGTATCTCAGTCTGTATCCTGGTGCTGTTTTGAAGTTCATGCAGATAACTGTAAAAAGGGTTGGAGCTAGTAACTCACCATTTATATGTATGGACTGGAGTTTGCAACTGAATAGAAACTTTGTGTTCCCAAAAAGCTAGGTGAAGTACGGCTTTCACACACAATTATCTCTCACAACTGAACATGTGTAGAGACATTCGTTCATCTATCACAAAGTAAACGGTTTGCAGTAGAAACATTTACTCTGGTTTCTCAGTCTGTTTACTAGTGCCGGTTTGAAGTTCCTGCAGTTTTCACTGTTAAACCGTGTTGGAGCAAGTACCTCCCCATATAAATGTAAGGAGTGGAGTTTGCAACTGAAAAGAAACATTGTTCGAAACAAGCTAGGTTAAGTACGGCTTTCACACACACTTATCTCTCAGAAATTTGCATGTGGAGAGACGTTCGTTCATCTAGCACAAAGGGAACTGTTATCAGGAGAATCTTTTACTCTTGTTTCTCAGTCTTTTTCCTAGCGCCGGTTTTAACTTCCTGCAGTTTTCACTGTAAAATCGAGTTGGAGCTAGTGCTTCCTCATATATATGTATGGAGTGGAGTTTGCAACTGATAAGTAACTTTGTGTTCCCAAAAAGCTAGGTGAAGGACGGATGTCACACACAGATATCTCCCGCAAATGAGCATGTGGAGAGACGTTCATTCATCTAGCAAAAATGGAACGGGTTGCAGGGGAAACTTTTACTCTAGTTTCTCAGTCTGTTTCCTAGTGCTGGTTTGAATTTCCTGCAGTTTTCACTGTTAAACCGAGTTGGAGCAAGAACCTCCACATATAAATTTAAGGAGTGGAGTTTGCAACTGAAAAGAAACATTGTTCCCAACAAGCTAGATGAAGTAAGGCTTTCACACACACTTATCTCTCAGAACTGAGCATGTGTAGAGACGTTAATTCATCAAGCAAAAAGGAAAAGGGATGCAGGAAAATAATTTACTCTGGTTTCTCAGTATGTTAACTAGTGCCACTTTGAAGTACCTCCGTTTTTCTCTATAAAACCGAGTTGGAGCTAGTACTTCCCCATATAAATTTAAGGAGTGTAATTTGCAACTGAAAGGAATTTTGTGTTCCCAACAAGCTAGGTGAAGGACGGCTTTCACACACACTTTTATCTCACAACTCAGCATGTGGAGAGACTTTGGTTCATCTAGCACAAAGGGAACGGAATAGAGGAGAAATTTTACTCTGGTTTCTCAGTCTGTTACCTAGTGCCGGTTGGAAGTTCCTGCACATTTCACTGTAAAAACAGTTGGAGCTAGTACATCCCCATATATACGTATGGAGTGGAGTTTGCAACTTAAAAGAAACTTTGTGTTCCCTACAAGCTATTTGAAGGACGGCTTTCACACACACATATCTCTCAGAACTGAGCATGTGGACAGACGTTTGTTCATCTAGAACAAAGGGAACGGTTTGCAGGAGAGATTTTACACTGGATTCTCAGTCTGTTTCCTAGTGGCGGTTTGAAGTTCCTACAGTTTTCACTATAAAACATGTTTGGAACTAGTACCTCCCCATATATATGTATGGATTGGGGTTTGCAACTGAAAAGAAATTTTGTGATCCCAACAAGCTAAATGAAGGACGACTTTCACACACACGTATATCTCAGACTTGAGCAATGTGGAGAGACGTTCGTTCATCTTGCACAAGGGGAACGGGAAGCAGGAGAAACATTTATTCTTGTTTCTCAGTCTGTTTCCTAGTGCCGGTTAGAAATTACTGCTCTTTACACTGTAAAAATGTGTTGGAGCTAGTACCTCCCCATATATATGTATGGAGTGTAGTTTGCTACTGAAAAGAAACTTTGTGTTCCCTACAAGCTAGGTGAAGTACGGCTTTCACACACACTTATCTCTCACAACTGAGCATGTGGATAGACGTTCGTTCTTCTAGCAGAAATGGAACGGTTATCAGGAGAAACTTTTACTCTGGTTTCTCAGTCTGTTTCCTAGTGCCGTTTTGATGTTCCTGCAATTTTCAATGTAAAACCGATTATGAGCTAGTACCTCCCCATATATATGTAAGGAATGGAGTTTGCAAATGAAAAGAAACTTTGTTTTCCCAACAAGCTACGTGAAGTACGGCATTCACACACACTTATCTCTAAGAAATTAGCATGTGGAGACACGTTCGTTCATATAGCACAAAAGGAACAGGTTGCAGGAGTAATTTTTACTCTGGTTTCTCAGTCTGTTTCCTAGTGCCGGTTTGAAGTTCATGCAGATTTCACTTAAAAAGAGTTGGAGCTAGTACCTCCCCATATATATGTATGGCCTGGAGTTTGCAACTGAATAGAAACTTTGTGTTCCAAAAAAGCTAGGTGAAGTATGGCTTTCACACACAATTATCTCTCACAACTGAGCATTTGTAGAGACGTTCGTTCATCTATCACAAAGTAAATGGTTTGCAGGAGAAATTTTACTCTGGTTTCTCAGTCTATTTCCAAGTGCCGGTTTGAAGATCCTTCAGTTTTCAATGTAAAACCGTGTTGGAGATAGTACCTAACCATATAAATGTAAAGAGTGGAATTTTGCAACTGAAAACAAACTTTGTGTTCCCAACAAGCTAGGTGAAGGACGGCTTTCACACACAAATATCTCTCAGAACTGAACATGTGGAAAGACGTTCGTTCATTTAGCACAAATGGAACTGGTTGCAGTAGTAAATTTTACTCTGGTATCTCAGTCTGTATCCTGGTGCTGTTTTGAAGTTCATGCAGATAACTGTAAAAAGGGTTGGAGCTAGTAACTCACCATTTATATGTATGGACTGGAGTTTGCAACTGAATAGAAACTTTGTGTTCCCAAAAAGCTAGGTGAAGTACGGCTTTCACACACAATTATCTCTCACAACTGAACATGTGTAGAGACATTCGTTCATCTATCACAAAGTAAACGGTTTGCAGTAGAAACATTTACTCTGGTTTCTCAGTCTGTTTACTAGTGCCGGTTTGAAGTTCCTGCAGTTTTCACTGTTAAACCGTGTTGGAGCAAGTACCTCCCCATATAAATGTAAGGAGTGGAGTTTGCAACTGAAAAGAAACATTGTTCGAAACAAGCTAGGTTAAGTACGGCTTTCACACACACTTATCTCTCAGAAATTTGCATGTGGAGAGACGTTCGTTCATCTAGCACAAAGGGAACTGTTATCAGGAGAAACTTTTACTCTTGTTTCTCAGTCTTTTTCCTAGCGCCGGTTTTAACTTCCTGCAGTTTTCACTGTAAAATCGAGTTGGAGCTAGTGCTTCCTCATATATATGTATGGAGTGGAGTTTGCAACTGATAAGTAACTTTGTGTTCCCAAAAAGCTAGGTGAAGGACGGATGTCACACACAGATATCTCCCGCAAATGAGCATGTGGAGAGACGTTCATTCATCTAGCAAAAATGGAACGGGTTGCAGGGGAAACTTTTACTCTAGTTTCTCAGTCTGTTTCCTAGTGCTGGTTTGAATTTCCTGCAGTTTTCACTGTTAAACCGAGTTGGAGCAAGTACCTCCACATATAAATTTAAGGAGTGGAGTTTGCAACTGAAAAGAAACATTGTTCCCAACAAGCTAGATGAAGTAAGGCTTTCACACACACTTATCTCTCAGAACTGAGCATGTGTAGAGACGTTAATTCATCAAGCACAAAGGAAAAGGGATGCAGGAAATTAATTTACTCTAGTTTCTCAGTCTTTTAACTAGTGCCACTTTGAAGTACCTCCGTTTTTCTCTGTAAAACCGAGTTGGAGCTAGTACCTCCCCATATAAATTTAAGGAGTGTAATTTGCAACTGAAAGGAATTTTGTGTTCCCAACAAGCTAGGTGAAGGACGGCTTTCACACACACTTTTATCTCACAACTCAGCATGTGGAGAGACTTTGGTTCATCTAGCACAAAGGGAACGGAATAGAGGAGAAATTTTACTCTGGTTTCTCAGTCTGTTACCTAGTGCCGGTTGGAAGTTCCTGCACATTTCACTGTAAAAACAGTTGGAGCTAGTACATCCCCATATATACGTATGGAGTGGAGTTTGCAACTTTAAAGAAACTTTGTGTTCCCTACAAGCTAGTTGAAGTACGGTTTCACACACACTTATCTCTCACAAATCAGCATGTGTAGAGACGTTCGTTCATCTAGCAAAAAGGGAACGGAATAGAGGGGTTATTTTACTCTTGTTTCTCAGTCTGTTACCTAGTGCCGGTGTGAAGTTCATGCAGATTTCACTGAAAAATAGATTTGGAGCTAACATCTCCCCATATATATGTATGGAGTGGAGTTTGCAACTGAAAAGGAAATTTGTGTTCCCAACAAGCTAGGTGAAGGACGGCTTTCAAACACACATATCTCTCACAACTGAGCATGTGGAGAGACTTTCTTTCATCTAGCACAAACGGAACGGGTTGCAGGATAAACTTTTACTCTGGTTTCTCAGTCAGTTTCCTAGTGCTGGTTTGAATTTCCTGCATTCTTCACTGTAAAATCGAGCTGGAGCAAGTACCTCCCCATATATATGTATGGAGTGGAATTTTGCAACTGAAAATAAACTTTGTGTTCCCAACAATCTAGGTGAAGGACGGATTTCACACACACATATCTCTCACAAATTAACATGTGGATAGACGTTCGTTCTTCTTGCAGAAATGGAACTCTTTGCAGGAGAAACTTTTACTCTGGTTTCTCAGCCTGTATCCCAGTGGCGGTTTGAAATTCCTGCAGTTTTCACTGTAAAACCGTGTTGGAGCTAGTACTTCCCCATATAAAAATAAGGAGTGGAGTTTGCAACTGAAAAGAAACTTTGTGTTCCCATCAAGCTAGTTGAAGTACGGCTTTCACACACACTTATACCTCAGAACTGAGCATGTGGAGAGACTTTCTTTCATCTAGCACAAAAAGATCGTGTTGAAGGAGAAAATTTTACTCAGTTTTCTCAGTCTGTTTCCTAGTGCCGGTTTGAAGTTCCTGCAGTGTTCACTTTAAAACCGAGTTGGAGCTAGTACCTCCCCATATATATGTATGAAGTGGAGTTTGCAACTTAAGAAACTTTGTGTTCCCAACAAGCTAGGTGAAGGACGTATTTAGCACACAATTATCTCTCACAACTGAGCATGTGGAGAGACGTTCGTTCATCTAGCACAAAGGGAATGGGATGCAGGGGTAACTTTTAATCTGGTTTCTCATTCTGTTTCCTGGTGCCGGTTTGAAGTTCCTGCAGATTTCACTGTAAAACCGTGTTGGAGCTAGTACCTCCCCATATATATGTATGGAATTGAGATTGCAACTGAAAAGAAACTTTGTGTTCCCTACAAGCTAGGTGAAGGACGGCTTTCAAACACACTTATCCCTCACAAATCAGCATGTGGAGAGGCGTTCTTTCATCTAGCACAAAGGGAACGGGATGCAGGAGAAACTTTACTCTGGTTTCTCAGTCTGTTTCCTAGTGCCGATTTGAAGTTCCTGCATTTTAAACTGTAATGCTGAGCTGGAACTAGTACATCCCCATATATATGTATGGAGTGGAATTTTGTAACTGAAAAGAAACTTTGTTTTCCCAACAAGCAATGTGAAGGACGGCTTTCACACACACTTATTTCTCACAAGTGAGCATGTGGAGAGAATTTCGTTCATCTAGCACAAAGGGAACGGGTTGAAGGAGTAACTTTTACTCTGGTTTCTCACTTTTTTTCCTAGTGGCGATTTGAAGTTCCTGCAGTTTTCACTGTAAAACCGTGTTGGAGCTAGTACCCCCCCATATATATGTATGGAGTGGATTTGGCATCTGAAAAGTCAATTTGTGTTCCCAACAAGCTAGGTGAAGGACGGCTTTCACAAACACTTATCTCTCAGAACTGAGCATGTGTAGAGACGTTAATTCATCAAGCACAAATTAAAAGTGATGCAGGAAAATCATTTACTCTGTTTTCTCAGTCTGTTAACTAGTGCCACTTTGAAGTACCTCCGTTTTTCTCTGTAAAACCGAGTTGGAGCTAGTACCACCCCATATAAATTTAAGGAGTGTAATTTGCAACTGAAAGAAATTTTGTGTTCCCAACAAGCTAGGTGAAGGATGGCTTTCACACACACTTTTATCTCACAACTCAGTATGTGGAGAGACTTTGGTTCATCTAGCTAAAAGGGAACGGAATAGAGGAGAAATTTTACTCTGGTTTCTCAGTCTGTTACCTAGTGCCGGTTGGAAGTTCCTGCACATTTCACTGTAAAAACAGTTGGAGCTAGTACATCCCCATATATACGTATGGAGTGGAGTTTGTAACTTAAAAGAAACTTTGTGTTCCCTACAAGCTAGTTGAAGTACGGCTTTCACACACAATTATCTCTCACAACTGAACATGTGTAGAGACATTCGTTCATCTATCACAAAGTAAACGGTTTGCAGTAGAAACATTTACTCTGGTTTCTCAGTCTGTTTACTAGTGCCGGTTTGAAGTTCCTGCAGTTTTCACTGTTAAACCGTGTTGGAGCAAGTACCTCCCCATATAAATGTAAGGAGTGGAGTTTGCAACTGAAAAGAAACATTGTTCGAAACAAGCTAGGTTAAGTACGGCTTTCACACACACTTATCTCTCAGAAATTTGCATGTGGAGAGACGTTCGTTCATCTAGCACAAAGGGAACTGTTATCAGGAGAAACTTTTACTCTTGTTTCTCAGTCTTTTTCCTAGCGCCGGTTTTAACTTCCTGCAGTTTTCACTGTAAAATCGAGTTGGAGCTAGTGCTTCCTCATATATATGTATGGAGTGGAGTTTGCAACTGATAAGTAACTTTGTGTTCCCAAAAAGCTAGGTGAAGGACGGATGTCACACACAGATATCTCCCGCAAATGAGCATGTGGAGAGACGTTCATTCATCTAGCAAAAATGGAACGGGTTGCAGGGGAAACTTTTACTCTAGTTTCTCAGTCTGTTTCCTAGTGCTGGTTTGAATTTCCTGCAGTTTTCACTGTTAAACCGAGTTGGAGCAAGTACCTCCACATATAAATTTAAGGAGTGGAGTTTGCAACTGAAAAGAAACATTGTTCCCAACAAGCTAGATGAAGTAAGGCTTTCACACACACTTATCTCTCAGAACTGAGCATGTGTAGAGACGTTAATTCATCAAGCACAAAGGGAAAGGGATGCAGGAAAATAATTTACTCTGGTTTCTCAGTCTGTTAACTAGTGCCACTTTGAAGTACCTCCGTTTTTCTCTGTAAAACCGAGTTGGAGCTAGTACCTCCCCATATAAATTTAAGGAGTGTAATTTGCAACTGAAAGGAATTTTGTGTTCCCAACAAGCTAGGTGAAGGACGGCTTTCACACACACTTTTATCTCACAACTCAGCATGTGGAGAGACTTTGGTTCATCTAGCACAAAGGGAACGGAATAGAGGAGAAATTTTACTCTGGTTTCTCAGTCTGTTACCTAGTGCCGGTTGGAAGTTCCTGCACATTTCACTGTAAAAACAGTTGGAGCTAGTACATCCCCATATATACGTATGGAGTGGAGTTTGCAACTTAAAAGAAACTTTGTGTTCCCTACAAGCTAGTTGAAGTACGGTTTCACACACACTTATCTCTCACAAATCAGCATGTGGAGAGACGTTCGTTCATCTAGCAAAAAGGGAACGGAATAGAGGGGTTATTTTACTCTTGTTTCTCAGTCTGTTACCTAGTGCCGGTGTGAAGTTCATGCAGATTTCACTGAAAAATAGATTTGGAGCTAACATCTCCCCATATGTATGTATGGAGTGGAGTTTGCAACTGAAAATAAAATTTGTGTTCCCAACAATCTAGTTGAAGGACGGCTTTCACACACATTTATCTCTCACAACTGAGCATGTGAAGAGACGTTCATTCATCTAGCACAAAGGGAACGGGTTGCAGGATAAACTTTTACTCTTGTTTCTTAGACTGTTTCCTAGTGCCGGTTTGAATTTCCTGCAGTTTTCACACTAAAACCGTGTTGGAGCTTGTACTTCACAATATATATATGTATGGAGTGGAGTTTGCAACTGGAAAGTATCTTTGTGTTCCCAACAATCTAGGTGAATGTCGGCTTTCAAACACACTTATCTCTCACAACTGATCTTGTGGAGAGACGTTCATTCATCTAGCACAAAAGGAACGGGTTGCAGGTGTAACTTTTACTCTGGTTTCTCAGTCTGTTTCCTGGTGCCAGTTTGTAGTTCCTGCAGATTTCACTGTAAAAAGAGTTGGAGCTAGTACCTCCCCATATATATGTATGGAGTGGAGTTTGCATCTGAAAAGAAAATTTGTGTTCCCAAAAAGCTAGTTGAAGGAAGGCTTTCACACACAATTATCTCCCACAACTGAGCATTTGGAGAGACTTTCGTTCATCTAGCACAAAAGGAATGGATTGCCGGAGAAATTTTTACTCTTGATTCTCAGTCTGTTTCCTAGTGCCGGTTTGAAGTTCCTGCACATTTCACTGTAAAACCGATTTGGAGCTTGTACATTCCCATATAAATGTAAGGAGTGGTTTTGGCAACTGAAAAGAAAATTTGTGTTCCCAACAAGGTAGGTGAAGGACGGTTTTCACACACACATATCTCTCAGAACTGAGCATGTGGACAGACGTTTGTTCATCTAGAACAAAGGGAACGGTTTGCAGGAGAGATTTTACACTGGATTCTCAGTCTGTTTCCTAGTGGCGGTTTGAAGTTCCTACAGTTTTCACTATAAAACATGTTTGGAACTAGTACCTCCCCATATATATGTATGGATTGGGGTTTGCAACTGAAAAGAAATTTTGTGATCCCAACAAGCTAAATGAAGGACGACTTTCACACACACGTATATCTCAGACTTGAGCAATGTGGAGAGACGTTCGTTCATCTTGCACAAGGGGAACGGGAAGCAGGAGAAACATTTATTCTTGTTTCTCAGTCTGTTTCCTAGTGCCGGTTAGAAATTACTGCTCTTTACACTGTAAAAATGTGTTGGAGCTAGTACCTCCCCATATATATGTATGGAGTGTAGTTTGCTACTGAAAAGAAACTTTGTGTTCCCTACAAGCTAGGTGAAGTACGGCTTTCACACACACTTATCTCTCACAACTGAGCATGTGGATAGACGTTCGTTCTTCTAGCAGAAATGGAACGGTTATCAGGAGAAACTTTTACTCTGGTTTCTCAGTCTGTTTCCTAGTGCCGTTTTGATGTTCCTGCAATTTTCAATGTAAAACCGATTATGAGCTAGTACCTCCCCATATATATGTAAGGAATGGAGTTTGCAAATGAAAAGAAACTTTGTTTTCCCAACAAGCTACGTGAAGTACGGCATTCACACACACTTATCTCTAAGAAATTAGCATGTGGAGACACGTTCGTTCATATAGCACAAAAGGAACAGGTTGCAGGAGTAATTTTTACTCTGGTTTCTCAGTCTGTTTCCTAGTGCCGGTTTGAAGTTCATGCAGATTTCACTTAAAAAGAGTTGGAGCTAGTACCTCCCCATATATATGTATGGCCTGGAGTTTGCAACTGAATAGAAACTTTGTGTTCCAAAAAAGCTAGGTGAAGTATGGCTTTCACACACAATTATCTCTCACAACTGAGCATTTGTAGAGACGTTCGTTCATCTATCACAAAGTAAATGGTTTGCAGGAGAAATTTTACTCTGGTTTCTCAGTCTATTTCCAAGTGCCGGTTTGAAGATCCTTCAGTTTTCAATGTAAAACCGTGTTGGAGATAGTACCTAACCATATAAATGTAAAGAGTGGAATTTTGCAACTGAAAACAAACTTTGTGTTCCCAACAAGCTAGGTGAAGGACGGCTTTCACACACAAATATCTCTCAGAACTGAACATGTGGAAAGACGTTCGTTCATTTAGCACAAATGGAACTGGTTGCAGTAGTAAATTTTACTCTGGTATCTCAGTCTGTATCCTGGTGCTGTTTTGAAGTTCATGCAGATAACTGTAAAAAGGGTTGGAGCTAGTAACTCACCATTTATATGTATGGACTGGAGTTTGCAACTGAATAGAAACTTTGTGTTCCCAAAAAGCTAGGTGAAGTACGGCTTTCACACACAATTATCTCTCACAACTGAACATGTGTAGAGACATTCGTTCATCTATCACAAAGTAAACGGTTTGCAGTAGAAACATTTACTCTGGTTTCTCAGTCTGTTTACTAGTGCCGGTTTGAAGTTCCTGCAGTTTTCACTGTTAAACCGTGTTGGAGCAAGTACCTCCCCATATAAATGTAAGGAGTGGAGTTTGCAACTGAAAAGAAACATTGTTCGAAACAAGCTAGGTTAAGTACGGCTTTCACACACACTTATCTCTCAGAAATTTGCATGTGGAGAGACGTTCGTTCATCTAGCACAAAGGGAACTGTTATCAGGAGAATCTTTTACTCTTGTTTCTCAGTCTTTTTCCTAGCGCCGGTTTTAACTTCCTGCAGTTTTCACTGTAAAATCGAGTTGGAGCTAGTGCTTCCTCATATATATGTATGGAGTGGAGTTTGCAACTGATAAGTAACTTTGTGTTCCCAAAAAGCTAGGTGAAGGACGGATGTCACACACAGATATCTCCCGCAAATGAGCATGTGGAGAGACGTTCATTCATCTAGCAAAAATGGAACGGGTTGCAGGGGAAACTTTTACTCTAGTTTCTCAGTCTGTTTCCTAGTGCTGGTTTGAATTTCCTGCAGTTTTCACTGTTAAACCGAGTTGGAGCAAGAACCTCCACATATAAATTTAAGGAGTGGAGTTTGCAACTGAAAAGAAACATTGTTCCCAACAAGCTAGATGAAGTAAGGCTTTCACACACACTTATCTCTCAGAACTGAGCATGTGTAGAGACGTTAATTCATCAAGCAAAAAGGAAAAGGGATGCAGGAAAATAATTTACTCTGGTTTCTCAGTCTGTTAACTAGTGCCACTTTGAAGTACCTCCGTTTTTCTCTATAAAACCGAGTTGGAGCTAGTACTTCCCCATATAAATTTAAGGAGTGTAATTTGCAACTGAAAGGAATTTTGTGTTCCCAACAAGCTAGGTGAAGGACGGCTTTCACACACACTTTTATCTCACAACTCAGCATGTGGAGAGACTTTGGTTCATCTAGCACAAAGGGAACGGAATAGAGGAGAAATTTTACTCTGCTTTCTCAGTCTGTTACCTAGTGCCGGTTGGAAGTTCCTGCACATTTCACTGTAAAAACAGTTGGAGCTAGTACATTCCCATATATACGTATGGAGTGGAGTTTGCAACTTAAAAGAAACTTTGTGTTCCCTACAAGCTATTTGAAGGACGGCTTTCACACACACATATCTCTCAGAACTGAGCATGTGGACAGACGTTTGTTCATCTAGAACAAAGGGAACGGTTTGCAGGAGAGATTTTACACTGGATTCTCAGTCTGTTTCCTAGTGGCGGTTTGAAGTTCCTACAGTTTTCACTATAAAACATGTTTGGAACTAGTACCTCCCCATATATATGTATGGATTGGGGTTTGCAACTGAAAAGAAATTTTGTGATCCCAACAAGCTAAATGAAGGACGACTTTCACACACACGTATATCTCAGACTTGAGCAATGTGGAGAGACGTTCGTTCATCTTGCACAAGGGGAACGGGAAGCAGGAGAAACATTTATTCTTGTTTCTCAGTCTGTTTCCTAGTGCCGGTTAGAAATTACTGCTCTTTACACTGTAAAAATGTGTTGGAGCTAGTACCTCCCCATATATATGTATGGAGTGTAGTTTGCTACTGAAAAGAAACTTTGTGTTCCCTACAAGCTAGGTGAAGTACGGCTTTCACACACACTTATCTCTCACAACTGAGCATGTGGATAGACGTTCGTTCTTCTAGCAGAAATGGAACGGTTATCAGGAGAAACTTTTACTCTGGTTTCTCAGTCTGTTTCCTAGTGCCGGTTTGATGTTCCTGCAATTTTCAATGTAAAACCGATTATGAGCTAGTACCTCCCCATATATATGTAAGGAATGGAGTTTGCAAATGAAAAGAAACTTTGTTTTCCCAACAAGCTACGTGAAGTACGGCATTCACACACACTTATCTCTAAGAAATTAGCATGTGGAGACACGTTCGTTCATATAGCACAAAAGGAACAGGTTGCAGGAGTAATTTTTACTCTGGTTTCTCAGTCTGTTTCCTAGTGCCGGTTTGAAGTTCATGCAGATTTCACTTAAAAAGAGTTGGAGCTAGTACCTCCCCATATATATGTATGGCCTGGAGTTTGCAACTGAATAGAAACTTTGTGTTCCAAAAAAGCTAGGTGAAGTATGGCTTTCACACACAATTATCTCTCACAACTGAGCATTTGTAGAGACGTTCGTTCATCTATCACAAAGTAAATGGTTTGCAGGAGAAATTTTACTCTGGTTTCTCAGTCTATTTCCAAGTGCCGGTTTGAAGATCCTTCAGTTTTCAATGTAAAACCGTGTTGGAGATAGTACCTAACCATATAAATGTAAAGAGTGGAATTTTGCAACTGAAAACAAACTTTGTGTTCCCAACAAGCTAGGTGAAGGACGGCTTTCACACACAAATATCTCTCAGAACTGAACATGTGGAAAGACGTTCGTTCATTTAGCACAAATGGAACTGGTTGCAGTAGTAAATTTTACTCTGGTATCTCAGTCTGTATCCTGGTGCTGTTTTGAAGTTCATGCAGATAACTGTAAAAAGGGTTGGAGCTAGTAACTCACCATTTATATGTATGGACTGGAGTTTGCAACTGAATAGAAACTTTGTGTTCCCAAAAAGCTAGGTGAAGTACGGCTTTCACACACAATTATCTCTCACAACTGAACATGTGTAGAGACATTCGTTCATCTATCACAAAGTAAACGGTTTGCAGTAGAAACATTTACTCTGGTTTCTCAGTCTGTTTACTAGTGCCGGTTTGAAGTTCCTGCAGTTTTCACTGTTAAACCGTGTTGGAGCAAGTACCTCCCCATATAAATGTAAGGAGTGGAGTTTGCAACTGAAAAGAAACATTGTTCGAAACAAGCTAGGTTAAGTACGGCATTCACACACACTTATCTCTCAGAAATTTGCATGTGGAGAGACGTTCGTTCATCTAGCACAAAGGGAACTGTTATCAGGAGAAACTTTTACTCTTGTTTCTCAGTCTTTTTCCTAGCGCCGGTTTTAACTTCCTGCAGTTTTCACTGTAAAATCGAGTTGGAGCTAGTGCTTCCTCATATATATGTATGGAGTGGAGTTTGCAACTGATAAGTAACTTTGTGTTCCCAAAAAGCTAGGTGAAGGACGGATGTCACACACAGATATCTCCCGCAAATGAGCATGTGGAGAGACGTTCATTCATCTAGCAAAAATGGAACGGGTTGCAGGGGAAACTTTTACTCTAGTTTCTCAGTCTGTTTCCTAGTGCTGGTTTGAATTTCCTGCAGTTTTCACTGTTAAACCGAGTTGGAGCAAGTACCTCCACATATAAATTTAAGGAGTGGAGTTTGCAACTGAAAAGAAACATTGTTCCCAACAAGCTAGATGAAGTAAGGCTTTCACACACACTTATCTCTCAGAACTGAGCATGTGTAGAGACGTTAATTCATCAAGCACAAAGGAAAAGGGATGCAGGAAATTAATTTACTCTAGTTTCTCAGTCTTTTAACTAGTGCCACTTTGAAGTACCTCCGTTTTTCTCTGTAAAACCGAGTTGGAGCTAGTACCTCCCCATATAAATTTAAGGAGTGTAATTTGCAACTGAAAGGAATTTTGTGTTCCCAACAAGCTAGGTGAAGGACGGCTTTCACACACACTTTTATCTCACAACTCAGCATGTGGAGAGACTTTGGTTCATCTAGCACAAAGGGAACGGAATAGAGGAGAAATTTTACTCTGGTTTCTCAGTCTGTTACCTAGTGCCGGTTGGAAGTTCCTGCACATTTCACTGTAAAAACAGTTGGAGCTAGTACATCCCCATATATTCGTATGGAGTGGAGTTTGCAACTTTAAAGAAACTTTGTGTTCCCTACAAGCTAGTTGAAGTACGGTTTCACACACACTTATCTCTCACAAATCAGCATGTGTAGAGACGTTCGTTCATCTAGCAAAAAGGGAACGGAATAGAGGGGTTATTTTACTCTTGTTTCTCAGTCTGTTACCTAGTGCCGGTGTGAAGTTCATGCAGATTTCACTGAAAAATAGATTTGGAGCTAACATCTCCCCATATATATGTATGGAGTGGAGTTTGCAACTGAAAAGGAAATTTGTGTTCCCAACAAGCTAGGTGAAGGACGGCTTTCAAACACACATATCTCTCACAACTGAGCATGTGGAGAGACTTTCTTTCATCTAGCACAAACGGAACGGTTTGCAGGATAAACTTTTACTCTGGTTTCTCAGTCAGTTTCCTAGTGCTGGTTTGAATTTCCTGCATTCTTCACTGTAAAATCGAGCTGGAGCAAGTACCTCCCCATATATATGTATGGAGTGGAATTTTGCAACTGAAAATAAACTTTGTGTTCCCAACAATCTAGGTGAAGGACGGATTTCACACACACATATCTCTCACAAATTAACATGTGGATAGACGTTCGTTCTTCTTGCAGAAATGGAACTCTTTGCAGGAGAAACTTTTACTCTGGTTTCTCAGCCTGTATCCCAGTGGCGGTTTGAAATTCCTGCAGTTTTCACTGTAAAACCGTGTTGGAGCTAGTACTTCCCCATATAAAAATAAGGAGTGGAGTTTGCAACTGAAAAGAAACTTTGTGTTCCCATCAAGCTAGTTGAAGTACGGCTTTCACACACACTTATACCTCAGAACTGAGCATGTGGAGAGACTTTCTTTCATCTAGCACAAAAAGATCGTGTTGAAGGAGAAAATTTTACTCAGTTTTCTCAGTCTGTTTCCTAGTGCCGGTTTGAAGTTCCTGCAGTGTTCACTTTAAAACCGAGTTGGAGCTAGTACCTCCCCATATATATGTATGAAGTGGAGTTTGCAACTTAAGAAACTTTGTGTTCCCAACAAGCTAGGTGAAGGACGTATTTAGCACACAATTATCTCTCACAACTGAGCATGTGGAGAGACGTTCGTTCATCTAGCACAAAGGGAATGGGATGCAGGGGTAACTTTTAATCTGGTTTCTCATTCTGTTTCCTGGTGCCGGTTTGAAGTTCCTGCAGATTTCACTGTAAAACCGTGTTGGAGCTAGTACCTCCCCATATATATGTATGGAATTGAGATTGCAACTGAAAAGAAACTTTGTGTTCCCTACAAGCTAGGTGAAGGACGGCTTTCAAACACACTTATCCCTCACAAATCAGCATGTGGAGAGGCGTTCTTTCATCTAGCACAAAGGGAACGGGATGCAGGAGAAACTTTACTCTGGTTTCTCAGTCTGTTTCCTAGTGCCGATTTGAAGTTCCTGCATTTTAAACTGTAATGCTGAGCTGGAACTAGTACATCCCCATATATATGTATGGAGTGGAATTTTGTAACTGAAAAGAAACTTTGTTTTCCCAACAAGCAATGTGAAGGACGGCTTTCACACACACTTATCTCTCACAAGTGAGCATGTGGAGAGAATTTCGTTCATCTAGCACAAAGGGAACGGGTTGAAGGAGTAACTTTTACTCTGGTTTCTCATTTTTTTTCCTAGTGGCGATTTGAAGTTCCTGCAGTTTTCACTGTAAAACCGTGTTGGAGCTAGTACCTCCCCATATATATGTATGGAGTGGATTTGGCATCTGAAAAGTCAATTTGTGTTCCCAACAAGCTAGGTGAAGGATGGCTTTCACACACACTTTTATCTCACAACTCAGTATGTGGAGAGACTTTGGTTCATCTAGCACAAAGGGAATGGAATAGAGGAGAAATTATACTCTGGTTTCTCAGTCTGTTACCTAGTGCCGGTTGGAAGTTCCTGCACATTTCACTGTAAAAACAGTTGGAGCTAGTACATCCCCATATATACGTATGGAGTGGAGTTTGTAACTTAAAAGAAACTTTGTGTTCCCTACAAGCTAGTTGAAGTACGGTTTCACACACACTTATCTCTCACAAATCAGCATGTGGAGAGACGTTCGTTCATCTAGCAAAAAGGGAACGGAATAGAGGGTTTATTTTACTCTTGTTTCTCAGTCTGTTACCTAGTGCCGGTATGATGTTCATGCAGATTTCACTGTAAAATAGATTTGGAGCTAACATCTCCCCATATATATGTATGGAGTGGAGTTTGCAACTGAAAAGAAAATTTGTGTTCCCAACAAGCTGGTGAAGGACGGCTTTCAAACACACATATCTCTCACAACTGAGCATGTGGAGAGACTTTCTTTCATCTAGCACAAACGGAACGGGTTGCAGGAGAAAATTTTACTCTGGTTTCTCAGTCAGTTTCCTAGTGCTGGTTTGAATTTCCTGCATTTTTCACTGTAAAATCGAGCTGGAGCAAATACCTCCCCATATATATGTATGGAGTGGAATTTTGCAACTGAAAATAAACTTTGTGTTCCCAACAATCTAGGTGAAGGACGGATTTCACACACACATATCTCTCACAAATTAGCATGTGGATAGACGTTCGTTCTTCTTGCAGAAATGGAAGTCTTTGCAGGAGAAACTTTTACTCTGGTTTCTCAGCCTGTATCCCAGTGGCGGTATGAAATTCCTGCAGTTTTCACTGTAAAACCGTGTTGGAGCTAGTACTTCCCCATATAAAAATAAGGAGTGGGGTTTGCAACTGAAAAGAAACTTTGTGTTCCCATCAAGCTAGTTGAAGTACGGCTTTCACACACACATATCTCTCACAAGTGAGCATGTGGATAGACTTTCGTTCATCTAGCACAAAGGGAACGGTTTGCAGGAGAATATTTTACTCTTGTTTCTCAGTCTGTTCCCTAGTGCCGGTTTTAAGTTCCTGCATTTCTCACTGTAAAATAGAGCTGGAGCTAGTCCTCCCCTTATATATGAATGGAGTGGAATTTTACAACTGAAAATAAAATTTCTGTTCCCAACAAACTAGTTTAAGTACGGCTTTCACACACAATTATCTCTACAACTGAGCATGTGGATACACGTTCGTTCTTCTAGCACAAAAGGAACGGGATGCAGGAGAAACTTTTACTCTGGTTTCTCAGTCTGATTCCAAGTGATGGTTTGAATATCCTGCAGTTTTCACTGTTAAAACGTGTTGGAGCTTGTACATCCCCATATATATGTAGGGAGTACAGTTAGCACCTGAAAAGAAAGTTTGTTTTCCCAACAAGCTAGGTGAAGTACGGCTTTCACACACACTTACCTCTCAAAACTGAGCATGTGAAGAGACGTTCGTTCATCTAGCACAAAGGGAACGGGATGCAGTAAAAACATTTACTCTGGATTCTCAGTCTGTTTCCTAGTTCCGGGATGAAGTTACTGTAGATTACACTGTAAAAAAGGGGTGGAGCTTGTACCTCCTCATATAAATATATGGAGTGGAGTTTGCAAATAAAAAGAAACTTTGTGTTCCCAACAAGCTAGATGAAGGACGTCTTTCACATACATTTTTCTCTCACAACTCAGCATGTGGAGAGACTTTTGTTCATCTAGCACAAAAAGAACAGGTTGCAGGAGCAACTTTTACTCTGGTTTCTCAGTCTGTTTTCTTGTGCCAGTTTTAAGTTCCTGCAGTTTTCAATGTAAATCCGAGTTGGAGCTAGTACCTAGCCATATATATTTATGCAGTGGTGTTTGCAACTGAAATGTAACTTTGTGTTCCCAAAAAGCTATAAGAAGGACGACTTTCACACACACTTATCTCTCAGAACTGTGCATGTTGAGAGACGTTCACATCTAGCACAAAGTAAATGGTATGCAGGAGAATCTTTTATTCTGGTTTCTCAGTCTGTTTCCTAGTGCCGGCTTGGAGTTCCTGCAATTTTCACTGTAAAACCGAGTTGGAGCTTGTACCTACCCATATAAAAGTAAGGATTGGATTTTGCAACTGAAAAGAAACTTTGTGTTCCCAACAAGATAGTTGAAGGATGAATTTCACAGACAATTATCTCTCAGAACTGAGATTGTGGAGAGACGTTCGTTCATCTAGCACAAAGGGAACGGTTTGCAGGAGAAATTTTACTCTGGTTTCTCAGTCTATTTCCTAGTGCCAGTTTGTAGTTACTGCAATTTACACTGTAAAAACGGGTTGGAGCTAGTACCTCCCCATATATATGTATGGAGTGGAGTTTGCAAATGAAAAGAAAATTTGTGTTCCCAAGAAGCTAGTTGAAGTACGGCTTTCAAACACATATATCTCTCAGAACTGAGCATGTGGAGAGACGTTCGTTCATCTAGCACAAAGGGAACGGAATGCAGGAGAATCTTTTACTATGGTTTCTCAGTCTGTTTCCTCGTGCCGGTTTGAAGATCCTGCAGTTTTCACAGTAAAAAAACCTGGAGCTTGTACATACCAATATATATGTATTGAGTGGAAGTTTGCAACTGAAAACAAACCCTGTGCTCCCAACAATCAAGCGGAAGGACGGCTTTCACACACACTTATCTCTCACAACTGAGCATGTGGATAGGCGTTTCCTAGTGCCGGTTTGAAGTTCCTGCAGTTTTCACTTTAAAACAGAGTTGGAGCTAGTACCTCCCCATATATATATATGGAGTGGAGTTTGCAACTTAAAAGAATCTATGTGTTCCCAACAAGCTAGGTGAAGGACGGATTTCACACACACTTTTCTCTCAGAACTGAGCATGTGTGGAGACTTTCGTTAATCTAGAACAAAGGGAACGGTTTGCAGGAGAAACTTTTACTCTGGTTCTCAGTCTGTTTCCTAGTGCCAGTTTGAAGTTACTGCAATTTACAATGTAAAAACGGGTTGGAGCTTGTACCTCCCCATATATATGTATGGAGTTGAGTTTGCTAATGAACAGAAAATTTGTGTTCCCAACAAGCTAGGTGTAGTTCGGCTTTCACACATACTTATCTCTTCAGAATTGAGCATGTGGAGGGACTTTCGTTTATATAGCACAAAGAGAACGGGATACAGGAGAAACTTTTACTCTGGTTTCTCAGTCTGTTTCCCAGTGCCGGTTTGAAGTTCCTGCATTTTTCACAGTAAAACAGATCTGGAGCTAGTACTTACACATATATATGTATGAAGAGGTATTTTGCAACTGAAAACAAACTCTGTGTTCCCAACAATCTAGGTGAAGGACGGCTTTCACACACACTTATCACTCACAAATGAGCATGTGGATACACGTTCTTTCTTCTAGCAGAAAGGGAACGGGTTGCAGGAGAAACTTTTACTCTCGATTCTCAGTCGGTTTCCTAGTGCCGGTTTGAAGTTCCTGCAGTTTTCACTGTAAAACCGAGTTGGAGCTTGTATCTCCCCTTATATATGTATGGATTGGAGTTTGCAACTGAAAAGAAACTTTGTGTTACTAAGAAACTAGTTGAAATAAGGCTTCCACACACACTTATCTCTCACAACTGAGCATGTGCAGAGACTTTCGTTCATCTAGCACAAAGGGAAGTGGATGCATGAGAAACTTTTACTCTGGTTTCTCAGTCTGTTTTCTAATGGCGGTTTGAAGTTTCTGCCGTTTTCACTGTTAAAAAGATTTAGAGCTTGTACTTCCCTATATATATGTATGGATTGGAGTTTGAACGTGAAAAGAAACTTTGTGTTCCCAACAAGCTAGGTGAAGGACGGCTTTCACACACACTTATCTCTCACAACTGAGCATGTGGAGAGACGTTCGTCATCTAGCACAAAGGGAACGGATTGCAAGAAAAACTATTACTCTGGTTTCTCAGTCTGTTCCCTTGTGCCGGTTTGAAGTTCCTGCAGTTTTCACTGTAAATCTGATTTGGAGCTAGTACCTCCCCATATTTATGTATGGACTGGAGTTTGCAACTGAAAAGAAACTTTGTGTACCCAACAAGCCATGTGAAGGTTGGCTTTCACACACAAATATCTCTCAGAACTGAGCATGTGGAGAGACGTTCATCTAGCACAAAGATAACGGGAGGCAGGAGAAACTTTACTCTCGTTTCTCATTCTATTTCCTAGTGCCGGTATGAAGTTACTGCAGTTTATACTGTAAAATCGGGTTGGAGCTAGTACTTCCCCCTATATATGTATGCAGTGGAGTTTGCAAATGAAAAGAATCTTTGTGTTCCCATCAAGTTGGGTGAAGGTCGGCTTTCACACACACTTATCTCTCACAACTGAGCATGTGGAGAGACGTTCGTTCATCTAGCACAAAAGGAACGTGTAGCAGGGGAAATCTTTACTATTGTTTCTCAGTCTGTTTCCTAGTGCTTGATTGAAGATCCTGCAGTTTTCACTGTAAACCAGATTTGGAGCTAGTTCCACCCCATATATATATATGGAGTGGTGTTTTCAACTGAAAAGAAATTTTGTGTTCCCAACAAACTAGGTGAAGGACGCCTTTAACACACTCTTATCTCTAAGAACTGAGCATGTGGAGAGACGTTCGTTCATCTAGCACAAAGGGAACGGGTTGAAGGAGAAACTATTACTGTGGTTTCTCAGTCTGTTTCCAAGTGGCGGTTTGAATATCCTGCAGTTTTCACTGTTAAAACGTGTTGGAGCTTGTACATCCCCATATATATGTAGGGAGTACAGTTTGCACCAGAAAAGAAAGTTTGTTTTAAACAACAAGCTAGGTGAATTACGGCTTTCACACACACTTATCTCTCACAAATGAGCATGTGGAGAGACTTTCATTCGTCTAGCACAAAGGGAACGGGATGCAGGAGAAAATTTTACTCTCGGTTCTCAGTCTGTTTCCTAGTGCCGGTTTGAAATTCCTGCAGTTTTCACTTTAAAACCAAGTTGGAGCTAGTACCTCCCCATATATATGTATGGAGAGGAGTTTGCAAATGAAAAGTAACTTTGTGTTCCCAACAAGCTTGATGAAGGACGACTTTCACACACACTTATTTCTCAGAACTGTGCATGTGGAGAGACATTCGTTCATCTAGCACAAAGGGAACGGGATGCAGGAGCAACTTTAACTCTGGTTTCTCAGTCTGTTTCCTGGTGCCGGTTTGAAGTTCCTGCAGATTTTACTGTAAAAATTGTTGGAGCTAGTACCTCCCCATATATATGTATGGAGTGGAGTTTGCAACTGAAAAGGAACTTTGTGTTCCCAACAAACTAAGTGAAGGGCGGCTTTCACACACACATATTTCTCAGTACTGACTATGTGGAGAGACGTTCGTTCATCTAGAAAAAAAAGAAAATGACACAGGATTAACTTTTACTCTGGTATCTCAGTCTGTTTCCTGGTGCCTGTTTGAAGTTCCTGCAGATTTCACTGTAAAAACATTTTGAGCTTGTACCTCCCCATATATATGTATGGAATTGAGTTTGCAACTGAAAAGTAAATTTGTGTTTCTAACAAGCTTGGTGAAGGACGGCTTTCACACACACTTATATCTCACAACTGAGCATGTGGATAGATTGTCGTTCATCTAGCACAAATGGAACGGTATGCAGGAGAAACTTTTACTCTGGTTTCTCAGTCTGTTTCTTAGTACCGGTTTGAAGTTCCTGCAGTTTTCACTTTAAAACAGATTTGGAGCTAGTACCTCACCATATATATATATGGAATGGAGTTTGTAACTGAAAACAAACTTTGTGTTCCCAACAAGCTAGGTGAAGGACGGCTTTCACACAGACTTATCTCTCATAACTGAGCATGTGGAGAGACGTTCGTTCATCTAGCACAAAGGGAACGGTTTGCAGGAAAAAATTTTACTCTTGTTTCTCAGTCTGTTTCCTAGTGCCGGTTTTAACTTCCTGCATTGTTCACTGTAAAATCGACCTGGAGCTAGTCCTCCCCTTATATATGAATGGAGTGGAATTTTACAACTGAAAATAAACTTTGTGTTCCCAATAAACTAGTTTAAGTACGGCTTTCACACACAATTATCTCTACAACTGAGCATGTGGATGCACGTTCGTTCTTCTAGCACAAAGGAACGGGTTTCAGGAGAAACTTTTACTCTAGTTTCTCAGTCTGATTCCAAGTGACCGTTTGAATATCCTGCAGTTTTCACTGTTAAAACGTGTTGGAGCTTGTACATCCCCATATATATTTAGGGAGTGCAGTTAGCACCTGAAAAGAAAGTTTGTTTTCCCAACAAGCTAGGTGAAGTACGGCTTTCACACACACTTATCTCTCACAAATGAGCATGTGGAGAGACTTTCGTTCATCTAGCACAAAGGGAACGGGATGCAGTAGAAACATTTACTCTGGATTCTCAGTCTGTTTCCTAGTTCCGGTTTTAAGTTGCTGTAGATTACACTGTAAAAAAGGTATGGAGCTTGTACCTCCTCATATAAATCTATGGAGTGGAGTTTGCAAATAAAAAGAATCTTTGTGTTCCCAACAAGCTAGATGAAGGACGTCTTTCACATACATTTATCTCTCACAACTCAGCATGTGGAGAGACGTTTGTTCATCTAGCACAAAAAGAACAGTTTGCAGGGAAAGTTTTACACTGGTTTCTCAGTCTGTTTTCTTGTGCCAGTTTTAAGTTCCTGCAGTTTTCAATGTAAAACAGAGTTGGAGCTAGTACTTCCAAATATATATTTATGCAGTGGTTTTTGCAACTGAAATGTAACTTTGTGTTCCCAAAAAGCTAGAAGAAGGACGACTTTCTCACACACTTATCTCTCAGAACTGTGCATGTTGAGAGACGTTCTTTCATCTAGCACAAAGGGAACGGTATGCAGGAAAATCTTTTATTCTGGTTTCTCAGTCTGTTTCCTAGTGCCGGTTTGGAGTTCCTACAGTTTTCACTGTAAAACCGAGTTGGAGCTTGTACCTACCCATATAAAATAAGGATTGGATTTTGCAACTGAAAAGAAACTTTGTGTTCCCAACAAGCTAGTTGAAGGACGGATTTCACAGACACTTATCTCTCAGAACTGAGTTTGTGGAGAGACGTTCGTTCATCTAGCACAAAGAGAACGGTTTGCAGGAGAAATTTTACTCTGGTTTCTCAGTCTGTTTCCTCGTGCCGGTTTGAAGTTCCTGCAGTTTTCACTGTAAATGTGATTTGGAGCTAGTACCTCCCCATATTTATGTATGGAGTGGAGTTTGCAACTGAAAAGAAACTTTGTCTTCCCAACAAGCCAGGTGAAGTTTGGCTTTCACACACACATATCTCTCAGATCTGAGCATGTGGAGAGACGTTCGTTCATCTAGCACAAAAATAATGGGAGGCAGGAGAAACTTTTACTCTCGTTTATCATTCTGTTTATTAGTGCCGGTTTGAAGTTACTGCAGGTTATACTGTAAAAACGGTTTGGAGCTTGTACTTCCCCCTATATATATGGAGTGGAGTTTGCAAATGAAAGAAACTTTGTGTTCCCAACAAGCTAGGTGAAGGACGGCTTTCACACACACTTATTTCTCGCAACTGAGCATGTGGAGAGTCGATCGTTCATCTAGCACAAAAGGAACGTGTAGCAGGGGAAACTTTTACTCTTGTTTCTCAGTCTGTTTCCTAGTGCTTGATTGAAGTTCCTGCAGTTTTCACTGTAAACCAGATTTGGAGCTAGTTCCTCCCCATATATATCTATGGAGTGGAGTTTTCAACTGAAAAGAAATTTTGTGTTCCCAACAAACAAGGTGAAGTACGCCTTTAACACACTCTTATCTCTAAGAAATGAGCATGTGGAGAGACGTTCGTTCATCTAGCACAAAGGGAACGGGTGGCAGGAGAACCTATTACTCTGGTTTCTCAGTCTGTTTCCAAGTGGCGGTTTGAATATCCTGCAGTTTTCACTGTTAAAACGAGTTGGAGCTTGTACATCCCCATATATATGTAGGGAGTACAGTTTGCACCAGAAAAGAAAGTTTGTTTTACCCAACAAGCTAGGTGAATTACGGCTTTCACACACACTTATGTCTCACAACTGAGCATGTGGATAGACTTTCTTTCATCTAGCACAAAGGGAACGGGATGCAGGAGAAACTATTACTCTGGGTTCTCAGTCTGTTTCCTAGTGCCGGTTTGAGATTCTTGCAGTTTTCACTTTAAAACCGAGTTGGAGCTTGTACCTCCCCTTATATATGTATGGAGTGGAGTTTGCAAATGAAAAGTAACTTTGTGTTCCCAACAAGCTAGATGAAGGACGACTTTCACACACACTTATTTCTCAGAACTGTGCATGTGGAGAGACATTCGTTCATCTAGCACAAAGGCAACGGGATGCAGGAGTAACTTTAACTCTGGTTTCTCAGTCTGTTTCCTGGTGCCGGTTTGAAGTTCCTGCAGATTTTACAGTAAAAATTGTTGGAGCTAGTACTTCCCCATATATATGTTTGGAGTGGATTTTGCAACTGAAAAGAAACTTTGTGTTCCCAACAATCTAAGTGAAGGGCGGCTTTCACACACACATATTTCTCAGAACTGAGCATGTGGAGAGACATTCGTTCATCTAGCACAAAGGGAACGGAATGAAGGGGAAACTTTTACTATTGTTTCTCAGTCTGTTTCCTCGTGCCGGTTTGAAGTTCCTGCAGTTTTCACAGTAAAAAAACCTGGAGCTTGTACCTACCCATATATATGTATGGAGTGGAAGTTTGCAACTGAAAACAAACTCTGTGTTCCCAACAATTTAGGGGAAGGACGGCTTTCACACACACTTATCTCTCACAATTGAGCATGTGGATAGACGTTCGTTCATCTAGCACAAAGGGAATGGGATGCAGGAGAAACTTTTACTCTGGATTCTCAGTCTGTTTCCTGGTGCCGGTATGAAGTTCCTGCAGTTTTCACTTTAAAACAGAGTTGGAGCTAGTACCTCCCCATATATATGTATTGAGTGGAGTTTGCAACTTAAAAGAATCTTTGTGTTACCAACAAGCTAGTTGAAGGACGGATTTCACACACACTTTTCTCTCAGAACTGAGCATTTGTGGAGACTTTCGTTCATCTAGAACAAAGGGAACGGTGTGCAGGAGAACCTTTTACTCTGGTTTCTCAGTCTGTTTCCTAGTGCCAGTTGGAAATTACTGCAATTTACACTGCAAAAACGGGTTGGAGCTGGTACCTCCCCATATATATATATGGAGTTGAGTTTGCTAATGAACAGAAAATTTGTTTTCCCAACAAGCTAGGTGAAGGTAGGCTTTCACACACACTTATCTCTCAGAACTGAGCATGTGGAGAGACTATCGTTTATTTAGCACAAAGAGAACGGGATGCAGGAGAAAATTTTACTCTGGTTTCTCAGTCTGTTTCCTAGTGCCGGTTTGAAGTTCCTGCATTTTTCACAGTAAAACAGAGCTGGAGATAGTACATACACATTTATATGTATGAAGAGGAATTTTGCAACTGAAAACAAACTCTGTGTTCCCAACAATCTAGGTGAAGGACTGCTTTCAAACACACTTATCACTCACAAATGAGCATGCGGATACACTTTCTTTCTTCTATCAGAAATGGAACGGGTTGCAGGAGAAATTTTACTCTGGATTCTCAGTCAGTTTCCTAGTGCCGGTTTGAAGTTCCTGCAGATTTCACTGTAAAACGGAGTTGCAGCTTGTATCTCCCATTATATATGTATGGATTGGGGTATGCAACTGAAAAGAAACTTTGTGTTCCCAAGAAGCTAGTTGAAATAAGGCTTCCACACACACTTATCTCTCACAATTGAGCATATGCAGAGACTTTCGTTCATATAGCACAAAGGGAAGGGGATGCATGAGAAACTTTTACTCTGGTTTCTCAGTCTGTTTTCCAGTGGCTGTTTGAAGTTTCTGCAGTTTTCACTGTTAAAAAGATTTAGAGCTTGTACTTCCATATATATATGTATGGATTGGAGTTTGAACGTGAAAAGATACTTTGTGTTCCCAACAAGATAGATGAAGGACTTCTTTCACACACAATTATCTCTCACAACTGAGCATGTGGAGAGACTTTCGTTCATCTAGCACAAAGGGAACGGGTTGCAGGAGAAACTATTACTCTGGTTTCTCAGTCTGTTTCCTTGTGCCGGTTTGAAGTTCCTGCAGTTTTCACTGTAAATCTGATTTGGAGCTAGTACCTCCCCATATTTATGTATGGAGTGGAGTTTGCAACTGAAAAGAAACTTTGTCTTCCCAACAAGCCAGGTGAAGTTTGGCTTTCACACACACATATCTCTCAGAACTGAGCATGTGGAGAGACGTTCGTTCATCTAGCACAAAAATAACGGGAGGCAGGAGAAACTTTTACTCTCGTTTATCATTCTGTTTATTAGTGCCGGTTTGAAGTTACTGCAGGTTATACTGTAAAAACGGTTTGGAGCTAGTACTTCCCCCTATATATATGGAGTGGAGTTTGCAAATGAAAGAAACTTTGTGTTCCCAACAAGCTAGGTGAAGGACGGCTTTCACACACACTTATCTCTCGCAACTGAGCATGTGGAGAGTCGATCGTTCATCTAGCACAAAAGGAACGTGTAGCAGGGGAAACTTTTACTCTTGTTTCTCGGTCTGTTTCCTAGTGCTTGATTGAAGTTCCTGCAGTTTTCACTGTAAACCAGATTTGGAGCTAGTTCCTCCCCATATATATCTATGGAGTGGAGTTTTCAACTGAAAAGAAATTTTGTGTTCCCAACAAACAAGGTGAAGGACGCCTTTAACACACTCTTATCTCTAAGAAATGAGCATGTGGAGAGACGTTCGTTCATCTAGCACAAAGGGAACGGGTGGCAGGAGAACCTATTACTCTGGTTTCTCAGTCTGTTTCCAAGTGGCGGTTTGAATATCCTGCAGTTTTCACTGTTAAAACGAGTTGGAGCTTGTACATCCCCATATATATGTAGGGAGTACAGTTTGCACCAGAAAAGAAAGTTTGTTTTACCCAACAAGCTAGGTGAATTACGGCTTTCACACACACTTATGTCTCACAACTGAGCATGTGGATAGACTTTCTTTCATCTAGCACAAAGGGAACGGGATGCAGGAGAAACTATTACTCTGGGTTCTCAGTCTGTTTCCTAGTGCCGGTTTGAGATTCTTGCAGTTTTCACTTTAAAACCGAGTTGGAGCTTGTACCTCCCCTTATATATGTATGGAGTGGAGTTTGCAAATGAAAAGTAACTTTGTGTTCCCAACAATCTAAGTGAAGGGCGGCTTTCACACACACATATTTCTCAGAACTGAGCATGTGGAGAGACATTCGTTCATCTAGCACAAAGGCAACGGGATGCAGGAGTAACTTTAACTCTGGTTTCTCAGTCTGTTTCCTGGTGCCGGTTTGAAGTTCCTGCAGATTTTACAGTAAAAATTGTTGGAGCTAGTACTTCCCCATATATATGTTTGGAGTGGATTTTGCAACTGAAAAGAAACTTTGTGTTCCCAACAATCTAAGTGAAGGGCGGCTTTCACACACACATATTTCTCAGAACTGAGCATGTGGAGAGACATTCGTTCATCTAGCACAAAGGGAACGGAATGAAGGGGAAACTTTTACTATTGTTTCTCAGTCTGTTTCCTCGTGCCGGTTTGAAGTTCCTGCAGTTTTCACAGTAAAAAAACCTGGAGCTTGTACCTACCCATATATATGTATGGAGTGGAAGTTTGCAACTGAAAACAAACTCTGTGTTCCCAACAATTTAGGGGAAGGACGGCTTTCACACACACTTATCTCTCACAATTGAGCATGTGGATAGACGTTCGTTCATCTAGCACAAAGGGAATGGGATGCAGGAGAAACTTTTACTCTGGATTCTCAGTCTGTTTCCTGGTGCCGGTATGAAGTTCCTGCAGTTTTCACTTTAAAACAGAGTTGGAGCTAGTACCTCCCCATATATATGTATTGAGTGGAGTTTGCAACTTAAAAGAATCTTTGTGTTACCAACAAGCTAGTTGAAGGACGGATTTCACACACACTTTTCTCTCAGAACTGAGCATTTGTGGAGACTTTCGTTCATCTAGAACAAAGGGAACGGTGTGCAGGAGAACCTTTTACTCTGGTTTCTCAGTCTGTTTCCTAGTGCCAGTTGGAAATTACTGCAATTTACACTGCAAAAACGGGTTGGAGCTGGTACCTCCCCATATATATATATGGAGTTGAGTTTGCTAATGAACAGAAAATTTGTTTTCCCAACAAGCTAGGTGAAGGTAGGCTTTCACACACACTTATCTCTCAGAACTGAGCATGTGGAGAGACTATCGTTTATTTAGCACAAAGAGAACGGGATGCAGGAGAAAATTTTACTCTGGTTTCTCAGTCTGTTTCCTAGTGCCGGTTTGAAGTTCCTGCATTTTTCACAGTAAAACAGAGCTGGAGATAGTACATACACATTTATATGTATGAAGAGGAATTTTGCAACTGAAAACAAACTCTGTGTTCCCAACAATCTAGGTGAAGGACTGCTTTCAAACACACTTATCACTCACAAATGAGCATGCGGATACACTTTCTTTCTTCTATCAGAAATGGAACGGGTTGCAGGAGAAATTTTACTCTGGATTCTCAGTCAGTTTCCTAGTGCCGGTTTGAAGTTCCTGCAGATTTCACTGTAAAACGGAGTTGCAGCTTGTATCTCCCATTATATATGTATGGATTGGGGTATGCAACTGAAAAGAAACTTTGTGTTCCCAAGAAGCTAGTTGAAATAAGGCTTCCACACACACTTATCTCTCACAATTGAGCATATGCAGAGACTTTCGTTCATATAGCACAAAGGGAAGGGGATGCATGAGAAACTTTTACTCTGGTTTCTCAGTCTGTTTTCCAGTGGCTGTTTGAAGTTTCTGCAGTTTTCACTGTTAAAAAGATTTAGAGCTTGTACTTCCATATATATATGTATGGATTGGAGTTTGAACGTGAAAAGATACTTTGTGTTCCCAACAAGATAGATGAAGGACTTCTTTCACACACAATTATCTCTCACAACTGAGCATGTGGAGAGACTTTCGTTCATCTAGCACAAAGGGAACGGGTTGCAGGAGAAACTATTACTCTGGTTTCTCAGTCTGTTTCCTTGTGCCGGTTTGAAGTTCCTGCAGTTTTCACTGTAAATCTGATTTGGAGCTAGTACCTCCCCATATTTATGTATGGAGTGGAGTTTGCAACTGAAAAGAAACTTTGTCTTCCCAACAAGCCAGGTGAAGTTTGGCTTTCACACACACATATCTCTCAGAACTGAGCATGTGGAGAGACTTTCATTCGTCTAGCACAAAGGGAACGGGATGCAGGAGAAAATTTTACTCTCGGTTCTCAGTCTGTTTCCTAGTGCCGGTTTGAAATTCCTGCAGTTTTCACTTTAAAACCAAGTTGGAGCTAGTACCTCCCCATATATATGTATGGAGAGGAGTTTGCAAATGAAAAGTAACTTTGTGTTCCCAACAAGCTTGATGAAGGACGACTTTCACACACACTTATTTCTCAGAACTGTGCATGTGGAGAGACATTCGTTCATCTAGCACAAAGGGAACAGGATGCAGGAGCAACTTTAACTCTGGTTTCTCAGTCTGTTTCCTGGTGCCGGTTTGAAGTTCCTGCAGATTTTACTGTAAAAATTGTTGGAGCTAGTACCTCCCCATATATATGTATGGAGTGGAGTTTGCAACTGAAAAGGAACTTTGTGTTCCCAACAAACTAAGTGAAGGGCGGCTTTCACACACACATATTTCTCAGTACTGACTATGTGGAGAGACGTTCGTTCATCTAGAAAAAAAAGAAAATGACGCAGGATTAACTTTTACTCTGGTATCTCAGTCTGTTTCCTGGTGCCTGTTTGATGTTCCTGCAGATTTCACTGTAAAAACATTTGGAGCTTGTACCTCCCCATATATATGTATGGAATTGAGTTTGCAACTGAAAAGTAAATTTGTGTTTCTAACAAGCTTGGTGAAGGACGGCTTTCACACACACTTATATCTCACAACTGAGCATGTGGATAGATTGTCGTTCATCTAGCACAAATGGAACGGTATGCAGGAGAAACTTTTACTCTGGTTTCTCAGTCTGTTTCCTAGTGCCGGTTTGAAGTTCCTGCAGTTTTCACTTTAAAACAGATTTGGAGCTAGTACCTCACCATATATATATATGGAATGGAGTTTGTAACTGAAAACAAACTTTGTGTTCCCAACAAGCTAGGTGAAGGACGGCTTTCACACACACTTATCTCTCATAACTGAGCATGTGGAGAGACGTTCGTTCATCTAGCACAAAGGGAACGGTTTGCAGGAAAAAATTTTACTCTTGTTTCTCAGTCTGTTTCCTAGTGCCGGTTTTAACTTCCTGCATTGTTCACTGTAAAATCGACCTGGAGCTAGTCCTCCCCTTATATATGAATGGAGTGGAATTTTACAACTGAAAATAAACTTTGTGTTCCCAATAAACTAGTTTAAGTACGGCTTTCACACACAATTATCTCTACAACTGAGCATGTGGATGCACGTTCGTTCTTCTAGCACAAAGGAACGGGTTTCAGGAGAAACTTTTACTCTAGTTTCTCAGTCTGATTCCAAGTGACCGTTTGAATATCCTGCAGTTTTCACTGTTAAAACGTGTTGGAGCTTGTACATCCCCATATATATTTAGGGAGTGCAGTTAGCACCTGAAAAGAAAGTTTGTTTTCCCAACAAGCTAGGTGAAGTACGGCTTTCACACACACTTATCTCTCACAAATGAGCATGTGGAGAGACTTTCGTTCATCTAGCACAAAGGGAACGGGATGCAGTAGAAACATTTACTCTGGATTCTCAGTCTGTTTCCTAGTTCCGGTTTTAAGTTGCTGTAGATTACACTGTAAAAAAGGTATGGAGCTTGTACCTCCTCATATAAATCTATGGAGTGGGGTTTGCAAATAAAAAGAATCTTTGTGTTCCCAACAAGCTAGATGAAGGACGTCTTTCAAATACATTTATCTCTCACAACTCAGCATGTGGAGAGACGTTTGTTCATCTAGCACAAAAAGAACAGTTTGCAGGAGAAAGTTTTACACTGGTTTCTCAGTCTGTTTTCTTGTGCCAGTTTTAAGTTCCTGCAGTTTTCAATGTAAAACAGAGTTGGAGCTAGTACTTCCAAATATATATTTATGCAGTGGTTTTTGCAACTGAAATGTAACTTTGTGTTCCCAAAAAGCTAGAAGAAGGACGACTTTCTCACACACTTATCTCTCAGAACTGTGCATGTTGAGAGACGTCCTTTCATCTAGCACAAAGGGAACAGTATGCAGGAAAATCTTTTATTCTGGTTTCTCAGTCTGTTTCCTAGTGCCGGTTTGGAGTTCCTACAGTTTTCACTGTAAAACCGAGTTGGAGCTTGTACCTACCCATATAAAATAAGGATTGGATTTTGCAACTGAAAAGAAACTTTGTGTTCCCAACAAGCTAGTTGAAGGACGGATTTCACAGACACTTATCTCTCAGAACTGAGTTTGTGGAGAGACGTTCGTTCATCTAGCACAAAGAGAACGGTTTGCAGGAGAAATTTTACTCTGGTTTCTCAGTCTGTTTCCTCGTGCCGGTTTGAAGTTCCTGCAGTTTTCACTGTAAATGTGATTTGGAGCTAGTACCTCCCCATATTTATGTATGGAGTGGAGTTTGCAACTGAAAAGAAACTTTGTCTTCCCAACAAGCCAGGTGAAGTTTGGCTTTCACACACACATATCTCTCAGATCTGAGCATGTGGAGAGACGTTCGTTCATCTAGCACAAAAATAATGGGAGGCAGGAGAAACTTTTACTCTCGTTTATCATTCTGTTTATTAGTGCCGGTTTGAAGTTACTGCAGGTTATACTGTAAAAACGGTTTGGAGCTTGTACTTCCCCCTATATATATGGAGTGGAGTTTGCAAATGAAAGAAACTTTGTGTTCCCAACAAGCTAGGTGAAGGACGGCTTTCACACACACTTATTTCTCGCAACTGAGCATGTGGAGAGTCGATCGTTCATCTAGCACAAAAGGAACGTGTAGCAGGGGAAACTTTTACTCTTGTTTCTCAGTCTGTTTCCTAGTGCTTGATTGAAGTTCCTGCAGTTTTCACTGTAAACCAGATTTGGAGCTAGTTCCTCCCCATATATATCTATGGAGTGGAGTTTTCAACTGAAAAGAAATTTTGTGTTCCCAACAAACAAGGTGAAGGACGCCTTTAACACACTCTTATCTCTAAGAAATGAGCATGTGGAGAGACGTTCGTTCATCTAGCACAAAGGGAACGGGTGGCAGGAGAACCTATTACTCTGGTTTCTCAGTCTGTTTCCAAGTGGCGGTTTGAATATCCTGCAGTTTTCACTGTTAAAACGAGTTGGAGCTTGTACATCCCCATATATATGTAGGGAGTACAGTTTGCACCAGAAAAGAAAGTTTGTTTTACCCAACAAGCTAGGTGAATTACGGCTTTCACACACACTTATGTCTCACAACTGAGCATGTGGATAGACTTTCTTTCATCTAGCACAAAGGGAACGGGATGCAGGAGAAACTATTACTCTGGGTTCTCAGTCTGTTTCCTAGTGCCGGTTTGAGATTCTTGCAGTTTTCACTTTAAAACCGAGTTGGAGCTTGTACCTCCCCTTATATATGTATGGAGTGGAGTTTGCAAATGAAAAGTAACTTTGTGTTCCCAACAAGCTAGATGAAGGACGACTTTCACACACACTTATTTCTCAGAACTGTGCATGTGGAGAGACATTCGTTCATCTAGCACAAAGGCAACGGGATGCAGGAGTAACTTTAACTCTGGTTTCTCAGTCTGTTTCCTGGTGCCGGTTTGAAGTTCCTGCAGATTTTACAGTAAAAATTGTTGGAGCTAGTACTTCCCCATATATATGTTTGGAGTGGATTTTGCAACTGAAAAGAAACTTTGTGTTCCCAACAATCTAAGTGAAGGGCGGCTTTCACACACACATATTTCTCAGAACTGAGCATGTGGAGAGACATTCGTTCATCTAGCACAAAGGGAACGGAATGAAGGGGAAACTTTTACTATTGTTTCTCAGTCTGTTTCCTCGTGCCGGTTTGAAGTTCCTGCAGTTTTCACAGTAAAAAAACCTGGAGCTTGTACCTACCCATATATATGTATGGAGTGGAAGTTTGCAACTGAAAACAAACTCTGTGTTCCCAACAATTTAGGGGAAGGACGGCTTTCACACACACTTATCTCTCACAATTGAGCATGTGGATAGACGTTCGTTCATCTAGCACAAAGGGAATGGGATGCAGGAGAAACTTTTACTCTGGATTCTCAGTCTGTTTCCTGGTGCCGGTATGAAGTTCCTGCAGTTTTCACTTTAAAACAGAGTTGGAGCTAGTACCTCCCCATATATATGTATTGAGTGGAGTTTGCAACTTAAAAGAATCTTTGTGTTACCAACAAGCTAGTTGAAGGACGGATTTCACACACACTTTTCTCTCAGAACTGAGCATTTGTGGAGACTTTCGTTCATCTAGAACAAAGGGAACGGTGTGCAGGAGAACCTTTTACTCTGGTTTCTCAGTCTGTTTCCTAGTGCCAGTTGGAAATTACTGCAATTTACACTGCAAAAACGGGTTGGAGCTGGTACCTCCCCATATATATATATGGAGTTGAGTTTGCTAATGAACAGAAAATTTGTTTTCCCAACAAGCTAGGTGAAGGTAGGCTTTCACACACACTTATCTCTCAGAACTGAGCATGTGGAGAGACTATCGTTTATTTAGCACAAAGAGAACGGGATGCAGGAGAAAATTTTACTCTGGTTTCTCAGTCTGTTTCCTAGTGCCGGTTTGAAGTTCCTGCATTTTTCACAGTAAAACAGAGCTGGAGATAGTACATACACATTTATATGTATGAAGAGGAATTTTGCAACTGAAAACAAACTCTGTGTTCCCAACAATCTAGGTGAAGGACTGCTTTCAAACACACTTATCACTCACAAATGAGCATGCGGATACACTTTCTTTCTTCTATCAGAAATGGAACGGGTTGCAGGAGAAATTTTACTCTGGATTCTCAGTCAGTTTCCTAGTGCCGGTTTGAAGTTCCTGCAGATTTCACTGTAAAACGGAGTTGCAGCTTGTATCTCCCATTATATATGTATGGATTGGGGTATGCAACTGAAAAGAAACTTTGTGTTCCCAAGAAGCTAGTTGAAATAAGGCTTCCACACACACTTATCTCTCACAATTGAGCATATGCAGAGACTTTCGTTCATATAGCACAAAGGGAAGGGGATGCATGAGAAACTTTTACTCTGGTTTCTCAGTCTGTTTTCCAGTGGCTGTTTGAAGTTTCTGCAGTTTTCACTGTTAAAAAGATTTAGAGCTTGTACTTCCATATATATATGTATGGATTGGAGTTTGAACGTGAAAAGATACTTTGTGTTCCCAACAAGATAGATGAAGGACTTCTTTCACACACAATTATCTCTCACAACTGAGCATGTGGAGAGACTTTCGTTCATCTAGCACAAAGGGAACGGGTTGCAGGAGAAACTATTACTCTGGTTTCTCAGTCTGTTTCCTTGTGCCGGTTTGAAGTTCCTGCAGTTTTCACTGTAAATCTGATTTGGAGCTAGTACCTCCCCATATTTATGTATGGAGTGGAGTTTGCAACTGAAAAGAAACTTTGTCTTCCCAACAAGCCAGGTGAAGTTTGGCTTTCACACACACATATCTCTCAGAACTGAGCATGTGGAGAGACGTTCGTTCATCTAGCACAAAGGGAACGGTTTGCAGGAAAAAATTTTACTCTTGTTTCTCAGTCTGTTTCCTAGTGCCGGTTTTAACTTCCTGCATTGTTCACTGTAAAATCGACCTGGAGCTAGTCCTCCCCTTATATATGAATGGAGTGGAATTTTACAACTGAAAATAAACTTTGTGTTCCCAATAAACTAGTTTAAGTACGGCTTTCACACACAATTATCTCTACAACTGAGCATGTGGATGCACGTTAGTTCTTCTAGCACAAAGGAACGGGTTTCAGGAGAAACTTTTACTCTAGTTTCTCAGTCTGATTCCAAGTGACCGTTTGAATATCCTGCAGTTTTCACTGTTAAAACGTGTTGGAGCTTGTACATCCCCATATATATTTAGGGAGTGCAGTTAGCACCTGAAAAGAAAGTTTGTTTTCCCAACAAGCTAGGTGAAGTACGGCTTTCACACACACTTATCTCTCACAAATGAGCATGTGGAGAGACTTTCGTTCATCTAGCACAAAGGGAACGGGATGCAGTAGAAACATTTACTCTGGATTCTCAGTCTGTTTCCTAGTTCCGGTTTTAAGTTGCTGTAGATTACACTGTAAAAAAGGTATGGAGCTTGTACCTCCTCATATAAATCTATGGAGTGGGGTTTGCAAATAAAAAGAATCTTTGTGTTCCCAACAAGCTAGATGAAGGACGTCTTTCAAATACATTTATCTCTCACAACTCAGCATGTGGAGAGACGTTTGTTCATCTAGCACAAAAAGAACAGTTTGCAGGAGAAAGTTTTACACTGGTTTCTCAGTCTGTTTTCTTGTGCCAGTTTTAAGTTCCTGCAGTTTTCAATGTAAAACAGAGTTGGAGCTAGTACTTCCAAATATATATTTATGCAGTGGTTTTTGCAACTGAAATGTAACTTTGTGTTCCCAAAAAGCTAGAAGAAGGACGACTTTCTCACACACTTATCTCTCAGAACTGTGCATGTTGAGAGACGTCCTTTCATCTAGCACAAAGGGAACGGTATGCAGGAAAATCTTTTATTCTGGTTTCTCAGTCTGTTTCCTAGTGCCGGTTTGGAGTTCCTACAGTTTTCACTGTAAAACCGAGTTGGAGCTTGTACCTACCCATATAAAATAAGGATTGGATTTTGCAACTGAAAAGAAACTTTGTGTTCCCAACAAGCTAGTTGAAGGACGGATTTCACAGACACTTATCTCTCAGAACTGAGTTTGTGGAGAGACGTTCGTTCATCTAGCACAAAGAGAACGGTTTGCAGGAGAAATTTTACTCTGGTTTCTCAGTCTGTTTCCTCGTGCCGGTTTGAAGTTCCTGCAGTTTTCACTGTAAATGTGATTTGGAGCTAGTACCTCCCCATATTTATGTATGGAGTGGAGTTTGCAACTGAAAAGAAACTTTGTCTTCCCAACAAGCCAGGTGAAGTTTGGCTTTCACACACACATATCTCTCAGATCTGAGCATGTGGAGAGACGTTCGTTCATCTAGCACAAAAATAATGGGAGGCAGGAGAAACTTTTACTCTCGTTTATCATTCTGTTTATTAGTGCCGGTTTGAAGTTACTGCAGGTTATACTGTAAAAACGGTTTGGAGCTTGTACTTCCCCCTATATATATGGAGTGGAGTTTGCAAATGAAAGAAACTTTGTGTTCCCAACAAGCTAGGTGAAGGACGGCTTTCACACACACTTATTTCTCGCAACTGAGCATGTGGAGAGTCGATCGTTCATCTAGCACAAAAGGAACGTGTAGCAGGGGAAACTTTTACTCTTGTTTCTCAGTCTGTTTCCTAGTGCTTGATTGAAGTTCCTGCAGTTTTCACTGTAAACCAGATTTGGAGCTAGTTCCTCCCCATATATATCTATGGAGTGGAGTTTTCAACTGAAAAGAAATTTTGTGTTCCCAACAAACAAGGTGAAGGACGCCTTTAACACACTCTTATCTCTAAGAAATGAGCATGTGGAGAGACGTTCGTTCATCTAGCACAAAGGGAACGGGTGGCAGGAGAACCTATTACTCTGGTTTCTCAGTCTGTTTCCAAGTGGCGGTTTGAATATCCTGCAGTTTTCACTGTTAAAACGAGTTGGAGCTTGTACATCCCCATATATATGTAGGGAGTACAGTTTGCACCAGAAAAGAAAGTTTGTTTTACCCAACAAGCTAGGTGAATTACGGCTTTCACACACACTTATGTCTCACAACTGAGCATGTGGATAGACTTTCTTTCATCTAGCACAAAGGGAACGGGATGCAGGAGAAACTATTACTCTGGGTTCTCAGTCTGTTTCCTAGTGCCGGTTTGAGATTCTTGCAGTTTTCACTTTAAAACCGAGTTGGAGCTTGTACCTCCCCTTATATATGTATGGAGTGGAGTTTGCAAATGAAAAGTAACTTTGTGTTCCCAACAAGCTAGATGAAGGACGACTTTCACACACACTTATTTCTCAGAACTGTGCATGTGGAGAGACATTCGTTCATCTAGCACAAAGGCAACGGGATGCAGGAGTAACTTTAACTCTGGTTTCTCAGTCTGTTTCCTGGTGCCGGTTTGAAGTTCCTGCAGATTTTACAGTAAAAATTGTTGGAGCTAGTACTTCCCCATATATATGTTTGGAGTGGATTTTGCAACTGAAAAGAAACTTTGTGTTCCCAACAATCTAAGTGAAGGGCGGCTTTCACACACACATATTTCTCAGAACTGAGCATGTGGAGAGACATTCGTTCATCTAGCACAAAGGGAACGGAATGAAGGGGAAACTTTTACTATTGTTTCTCAGTCTGTTTCCTCGTGCCGGTTTGAAGTTCCTGCAGTTTTCACAGTAAAAAAACCTGGAGCTTGTACCTACCCATATATATGTATGGAGTGGAAGTTTGCAACTGAAAACAAACTCTGTGTTCCCAACAATTTAGGGGAAGGACGGCTTTCACACACACTTATCTCTCACAATTGAGCATGTGGATAGACGTTCGTTCATCTAGCACAAAGGGAATGGGATGCAGGAGAAACTTTTACTCTGGATTCTCAGTCTGTTTCCTGGTGCCGGTATGAAGTTCCTGCAGTTTTCACTTTAAAACAGAGTTGGAGCTAGTACCTCCCCATATATATGTATTGAGTGGAGTTTGCAACTTAAAAGAATCTTTGTGTTACCAACAAGCTAGTTGAAGGACGGATTTCACACACACTTTTCTCTCAGAACTGAGCATTTGTGGAGACTTTCGTTCATCTAGAACAAAGGGAACGGTGTGCAGGAGAACCTTTTACTCTGGTTTCTCAGTCTGTTTCCTAGTGCCAGTTGGAAATTACTGCAATTTACACTGCAAAAACGGGTTGGAGCTGGTACCTCCCCATATATATATATGGAGTTGAGTTTGCTAATGAACAGAAAATTTGTTTTCCCAACAAGCTAGGTGAAGGTAGGCTTTCACACACACTTATCTCTCAGAACTGAGCATGTGGAGAGACTATCGTTTATTTAGCACAAAGAGAACGGGATGCAGGAGAAAATTTTACTCTGGTTTCTCAGTCTGTTTCCTAGTGCCGGTTTGAAGTTCCTGCATTTTTCACAGTAAAACAGAGCTGGAGATAGTACATACACATTTATATGTATGAAGAGGAATTTTGCAACTGAAAACAAACTCTGTGTTCCCAACAATCTAGGTGAAGGACTGCTTTCAAACACACTTATCACTCACAAATGAGCATGCGGATACACTTTCTTTCTTCTATCAGAAATGGAACGGGTTGCAGGAGAAATTTTACTCTGGATTCTCAGTCAGTTTCCTAGTGCCGGTTTGAAGTTCCTGCAGATTTCACTGTAAAACGGAGTTGCAGCTTGTATCTCCCATTATATATGTATGGATTGGGGTATGCAACTGAAAAGAAACTTTGTGTTCCCAAGAAGCTAGTTGAAATAAGGCTTCCACACACACTTATCTCTCACAATTGAGCATATGCAGAGACTTTCGTTCATATAGCACAAAGGGAAGGGGATGCATGAGAAACTTTTACTCTGGTTTCTCAGTCTGTTTTCCAGTGGCTGTTTGAAGTTTCTGCAGTTTTCACTGTTAAAAAGATTTAGAGCTTGTACTTCCATATATATATGTATGGATTGGAGTTTGAACGTGAAAAGATACTTTGTGTTCCCAACAAGATAGATGAAGGACTTCTTTCACACACAATTATCTCTCACAACTGAGCATGTGGAGAGACATTCGTTCATCTAGCACAAAGGGAACGGGTTGCAGGAGAAACTATTACTCTGGTTTCTCAGTCTGTTTCCTTGTGCCGGTTTGAAGTTCCTGCAGTTTTCACTGTAAATCTGATTTGGAGCTAGTACCTCCCCATATTTATGTATGGAGTGGAGTTTGCAACTGAAAAGAAACTTTGTCTTCCCAACAAGCCAGGTGAAGTTTGGCTTTCACACACACATATCTCTCAGAACTGAGCATGTGGAGAGACGTTCGTTCATCTAGCACAAAAATAACGGGAGGCAGGAGAAACTTTTACTCTCGTTTATCATTCTGTTTATTAGTGCCGGTTTGAAGTTACTGCAGGTTATACTGTAAAAACGGTTTGGAGCTAGTACTTCCCCCTATATATATGGAGTGGAGTTTGCAAATGAAAGAAACTTTGTGTTCCCAACAAGCTAGGTGAAGGACGGCTTTCACACACACTTATCTCTCGCAACTGAGCATGTGGAGAGTCGATCGTTCATCTAGCACAAAAGGAACGTGTAGCAGGGGAAACTTTTACTCTTGTTTCTCGGTCTGTTTCCTAGTGCTTGATTGAAGTTCCTGCAGTTTTCACTGTAAACCAGATTTGGAGCTAGTTCCTCCCCATATATATCTATGGAGTGGAGTTTTCAACTGAAAAGAAATTTTGTGTTCCCAACAAACAAGGTGAAGGACGCCTTTAACACACTCTTATCTCTAAGAAATGAGCATGTGGAGAGACGTTCGTTCATCTAGCACAAAGGGAACGGGTGGCAGGAGAACCTATTACTCTGGTTTCTCAGTCTGTTTCCAAGTGGCGGTTTGAATATCCTGCAGTTTTCACTGTTAAAACGAGTTGGAGCTTGTACATAACCATATATATGTAGGGAGTACAGTTTGCACCAGAAAAGAAAGTTTGTTTTACCCAACAAGCTAGGTGAATTACGGCTTTCACACACACTTATGTCTCACAACTGAGCATGTGGATAGACTTTCTTTCATCTAGCACAAAGGGAACGGGATGCAGGAGAAACTATTACTCTGGGTTCTCAGTCTGTTTCCTAGTGCCGGTTTGAGATTCTTGCAGTTTTCACTTTAAAACCGAGTTGGAGCTTGTACCTCCCCATATATATGTATGGAGTGGAGTTTGCAAATGAAAAGTAACTTTGTGTTCCCAACAAGCTAGATGAAGGACGACTTTCACACACACTTATTTCTCAGAACTGTGCATGTGGAGAGACATTCGTTCATCTAGCACAAAGGGAACGGGATGCAGGAGTAACTTTAACTCTGGTTTCTCAGTCTGTTTCCTGGTGCCTATTTGAAGTTCCTGCAGATTACACTGTAAAAACATTTGGAGCTTGTACCTCCCCATATATATGTATGGAGTTGAGTTTGCAACTGAAAAGAAAATTTGTGTTCCCAACAAGCTTGGTGAAGGACGGCTTTCACACACAATTATCTCTCACAACTGAGCATGTGGATAGACTTTTGTTCATCTAGCACAAAGGGAACGCGTTGCAGGTGAAACTTTTACTCTGGTTTCTCAGTCTGATTCCTAGTGCCGGTTAGAAGTTCCTGCAGATTTCACTGTAAAACCGAGTTGGAGCTAGTATCTCCCCATATATATGTATGGATTGGTGTTTGCAACTGAAAAGAAACTTTGTGTTCCCAAGAAGCTAGTTGATATAAGGCTTTCACACACACTTATCTCTCACAACTGAGTTTGTGGAGAGACTTTAGTTCATCTGGCACAAAGGGAACGGGATGCAGGAGAAAATTTTACTCTGGTTTCTCAGTCTGTTTTCTAGTGGTGGTTTGAAGTTTCTGCCGTTTTCCCTGTTAAAAAGATTTAGAGATTGTACTTCCCCATATACATATAGATTGGAGTTTGCAACTGAAAAGAATCTTTGTGTTCCCAACAAGCTAATTGAAGGACTTCTTTCACACACACTTATCTCTCACAACTGAGCATGTGGAGAGACTTTCGTTCATCTAGCACAAAGGGAACGGGATGCAGGAGAAACTTTTACTGTGGTTTCTCAGTCTGTTTCCTAGTGCCAGTTGGAAGTTCCTGCAGTTTTCACAGTAAAACAGAGCTGGAGCAAGTACCTACCCATATATATGTATGAAGTGGAATTTTGCAACTGAAAACAACTCTGTGTTCCCAACAATCTACGTGAAGGACTGCTTTCACACACACTTATCATTCACAACTGAGCCTGTGGATACACGTTCTTTCTTCTAGCAGAAAGGGAACGGTTTGCAGGAGAAACTTTTACTCTGGTTTCTCAGTCTGATTCCTAGTGCCGGTTAGAGGTTCCTGCAGATTTCACTGTAAAACCGAGTTGGAGCTAGTATCTCCCCATATATATGTATGGATTGGTGTTGGCAACTGAAAAGAAACTTTGTGTTCCCAAGAAGCTAGTTGATATAAGGCTTTCACACACAATTATCTCTCACAACTGAGTTTGTGGAGAGACATTCGTTCATCCAGCACAAATGGAACGGGATGCAGGAGAAAATTTTACTCTGATTTCTCAGTCTGTTTTCTAGTGGTAGTTTGAAGTTTCTGCAGTTTTCACTGTTAAAAAGATTTAGAGCTTGTACTTCCCCATATACATATGGATTGGAGTTTGCAATTGAAAAGAAACTTTGTGTTCCCAACAAGCTAAGTGAAGGACTTCTTTCACACACACTTATCTCTCACAACTGAGCATGTTGAGAGACTTTCGTTCATCTAGCACAAAGGGAACGGGTTGCAGGAGAAACTATTACTCTGGTTTCTCAGTCTGTTTCCTTTTGCTGCTTTGAAGTTCCTGCAGTTTTCACTGTAAATCTGATTTGGAGCTAGTACCTCCCCATATGTATGTATGGAGTGGAGTTTGCAAATGAAAAAAACTTTGTGTTCCCAACAAGCTAGGTGAAGGATGGGTTTCACACACACATATCTCTCAGAACTGAGCATGTGGAGAGACGTTCGTTCATCTAGAAAAAAAAGAAAATGATGCAGGATTAACTTTTACTCTGGTTTCTCAGTCTGTTTCCTAGTGCCTGTTTGAAGTTTCTGCAGATTTCACTGTAAAATCATTTGGAGCTTGTACCTCCCCATATATATGTATGGAGTTGAGTTTGCAACTGAAAAGAAAATTTGTTTTCCCAACAAGCTTGGTGAAGGACGGCTTTCACACACAATTATCTCTCACAAATGAGCATGTGGATAGACTTTTGTTCATCTAGCACAAAGGGAACGGGTTGCAGGAGAAACTTTTACTCTGGTTTCTCAGTCTGTTTCCTAGTGCCGGTTTGAAGTTCCTGCAGTTTTCACAGTAAAACAGAGCTGGAGCAAGTACCTACCCATATATATGTATGAAGTGGAATTTTGCAAATGAAAACAACTCTGTGTTCCCAACAATCTAGGTGAAGGACTGCTTTCACACACAATTATCACTCACAACTGAGCCTGTGGAACACGTTCTTTCTTCTAGCAGAAAGGGAACGGTTTGGAGGGGAAACTTTTTCTCTGGTTTCTCAGTCTGATTCCTAGTGCCGGTTAGAAGTTCCTGCAGATTTCACTGTAAAACTGAGATGGAGATGGTATCTCCCCATATATATGTATGGATTGATGTTTGCAACTGAAAAGAAACTTTGTGTTCCCAAGAAGCTAGTTGATATAAGGCTTTCACACACACTTATCTCTCACAACTGAGTTTGTGGAGAGACTTTCATTCATCTAGCACAAATGGAACGGGATGCAGGAGAAACTTTTACTCTTGTTTCTCAGTCTCTTTCCTAGTGCTTGATTGAAGTTCCTGCAATTTTCACTTTAAACCAGATTTGGAGCTAGTACCTCCCCATATATATGTATTGAGTGCAGTTTACAAATTAAAAGAAACTTTGTGTTCCCAACATGCTAGGTGAAGTACGGCTTTCACACACACTTATCTCTCAGAACTGAGCATGTGGAAAGACTTTCGTTTATCTACCACAAATGGAACGGTTTTCAGGAGAAACTTTTACTCTGGTCTCTCAGTCTGTTTCCTAGTGCCGGTTTGAAGTTACTGCAGTTTACACTGTAAAATCTTGTTGGAGCTAGTACCTCCCCATATATATGTATGGATTGGAGTTTGAACGTGAAAAGAAACTTTGTGTTCCCAACAAAGTAGGTGAAGGACGGCTTTCACTCAAACATATCTCTCACAACTCAGCATGTGGAGAGACGTTCGTTCATCTAGAAAAAAAAAGAAAATGATGCAGGATTAACTTTTACTCTGGTTTCTCAGTGTGTTTCCTGGTGCCGGTTTGAAGTTCCTGCAGATTTTACTGTAAAAATTGTTGGAGCTAGTACCTCCCCATATATATGTATGGAGTGGGGTTTGCAACTGAATAGAAACTTTGTGTTCCCAAGAAGCTAGTTGGAATAAGGCTTCCACACACACTTATCTCTCACAACTGAGCATGTGCAGAGACTTTCGTTCATCTAGCACAAAGGGAACGGGATGCAGGAGAAATTTTTACTCTGGTTTCTCAGTCTGTTTTCTAGTGGCGGTTTGAAGTTTCTGCAGTTTTCACTGTTAAAAAGATTTAGAGCTTGTACTTCCCCATATATATGTATGGATTGGAGTTTGAACGTGAAAAGAAACTTTGTGTTCCCAACAAAGTAGGTGAAGGACTTCTTTCACACCCAATTATCTCTCACAACTGAGCATGTGGAGAGACTTTCTTTCATCTAGCACAAAAGGAACGGATTGCTGGTAAAACTATTACTCTGGTTTCTCAGTCTGTTCCCTTGTGCCGGTTTGAATTTTCTGCAGTTTTCAATGTAAATCTGATTTGGAGCTAGTACCTCCCCATATTTATGTATGGAGTGAAGTTTGCAACTGAAAAGAATCTTTGTGTTCCCAACAAGCCAGGTGAATTTTGGCTTTCACACACACATATCTCTCAGAACTGAGCATGTGGAGAGACTTTCGTTCATGTAGCACAAAGATAACGGGAGGCAGGAGAAACTTTTACTCTCGTTTCTCATTCTATTTCCTAGTGCCATTTTGAAGTTACTGCAGTTTATTCTGTAAAATCGGGTTGGAGCTAGTACTTCCCCCTATATATGTATGGAGTGGAGTTTGCAAATGAAAAGAAACTTTCTGTTCCCATCAAGCTAGGTGAAGGACGGCTTTCACACACACTTATCTCTCACAACAGAGCATGTGGAGAGTCGATCGTTCATCTAGCACAAAAAGAACGTGTAGCAGGGGAAACTTATACTCTTGTTTCTCAGTCTGTTTCCTAGTGCTTGATTGAAGTTCCTGCAGTTTTCACTGTAAACCAGATTTGGAGCTAGTTCCTCCCCATATATATGTATGGAGTGGAGTATTCAACTGAAAGAAATTTTGTGTTCCCAACAAACTAGGTGAAGGGCGCCTTTAACACACTCTTATCTCTAAGAACTGAGCATGTGGAGAGACGTTCGTTCATCTAGCACAAAGGGAACGGGTTGCAGGAGAAACTATTACTCTGGTTTCTCTGTCTGTTTCCAAGTAGCGGTTTGAATATCCTGCAGTTTTCACTGTTAAAACGAGTTGGAGCTTATACATCCCCATATATATGTAGGGAGTACAGTTTGAACCAGAAAACAAAGTTTGTTTTACACAACAAGCTAGGTGAATTACGGCTTTCACACACACTTATCTCTCACAAATGAGCATGTGGAGAGACTTTCATTCATCTAGCACAAAGAGAAAGGGATGCAGGAGAAACTTTAACTCTGGGTTCTCAGTCTTTTTCCTAGTGCCGGTTTGAAATTAATGCAGTTTTCACTTTAAAACCGAGTTGGAGCTAGTACCTCCCCATATATATTTATTGAGTGGAGTTTGCAAATGAAAAGTAACTTTGTGTTCCCAACAAGCTAGATGAAGAACGACTTTCACACACACTTATTTCCCAGAACTGTGCATGAGGAGAGACATTGGTTAATCTAGCACAAAGGGAACGGGATGCAGGAGTAACTTTAACTCTGGTTTCTCAGTCTGTTTCCTGGTGCCGGTTTGAAGTTCCTGCAGATTTTACTGTAAAAATTGTTGGAGCTAGTTCCTCCCCATATATATGTATGGAGTGGAGTTTGCAACTGAAAAGAAACTTTTTGTTCCCAACAAGCTAATTGAAGGGTGGCTTTCACACACACATATTTCTCAGAACTGAGCATGTGGAGAGACGTTCATTCATCTAGCACAAAGGGAACGGGATGCAGGAGACACATTTACTCTTGTTTCTCAGTCTGTTTCCTAGTCCCGGATTGAAGTTACTTCTGTTTACACTGTAAAAACGTGTTGGAGCTATTACCTCCCCATATATATGTATGGAGTGCAGTATACAAATTAAAAGAAACTTTGTGTTCCCAACATGCTAGGTGAAGTACGGCTTTCACACACACTTATCTCTCAGAACTGAGCATGTGGAGAGACTTTCGTTTATCAACCACAAATGGAACGGTTTTCAGGAGAAACTTTTACTCTGGTTTCTCAGTCTGTTTCCTAGTGCCGGTTTGAAGTTCCTGCAGTTTTCACTGTAAATCTGATTTGGAGCTAGTACCTCCCCATATTTATGTATGGAGTGGAGTTTGCAACTGAAAAGAAACTTTGTCTTCCCAACAAGCCAGGTGAAGTTTGGCTTTCACAGACACATATCTCTCAGAACTGAGCATGTGGAGAGACGTTCGTTCATCTAGCACAAAAATAACGGGAGGCAGGAGAAACTTTTACTCTCGTTTATCATTCTGTTTATTAGTGCCGGTTTGAAGTTACTGCAGGTTATACTGTAAAAACGGTTTGGAGCTAGTACTTCCCCCTATATATATGGAGTGGAGTTTGCAAATGAAAGAAACTTTGTGTTCCCAACAAGCTAGGTGAAGGACGGCTTTCACACACACTTATCTCTCGCAACTGAGCATGTGGAGAGTCGATCGTTCATCTAGCACAAAAGGAACGTGTAGCAGGGGAAACTTTTACTCTTGTTTCTCGGTCTGTTTCCTAGTGCTTGATTGAAGTTCCTGCAGTTTTCACTGTAAACCAGATTTGGAGCTAGTTCCTCCCCATATATATCTATGGAGTGGAGTTTTCAACTGAAAAGAAATTTTGTGTTCCCAACAAACAAGGTGAAGGACGCCTTTAACACACTCTTATCTCTAAGAAATGAGCATGTGGAGAGACGTTCGTTCATCTAGCACAAAGGGAACGGGTGGCAGGAGAACCTATTACTCTGGTTTCTCAGTCTGTTTCCAAGTGGCGGTTTGAATATCCTGCAGTTTTCACTGTTAAAACGAGTTGGAGCTTGTACATAACCATATATATGTAGGGAGTACAGTTTGCACCAGAAAAGAAAGTTTGTTTTACCCAACAAGCTAGGTGAATTACGGCTTTCACACACACTTATGTCTCACAACTGAGCATGTGGATAGACTTTCTTTCATCTAGCACAAAGGGAACGGGATGCAGGAGAAACTATTACTCTGGGTTCTCAGTCTGTTTCCTAGTGCCGGTTTGAGATTCTTGCAGTTTTCACTTTAAAACCGAGTTGGAGCTTGTACCTCCCCATATATATGTATGGAGTGGAGTTTGCAAATGAAAAGTAACTTTGTGTTCCCAACAAGCTAGATGAAGGACGACTTTCACACACACTTATTTCTCAGAACTGTGCATGTGGAGAGACATTCGTTCATCTAGCACAAAGGGAACGGGATGCAGGAGTAACTTTAACTCTGGTTTCTCAGTCTGTTTCCTGGTGCCTATTTGAAGTTCCTGCAGATTACACTGTAAAAACATTTGGAGCTTGTACCTCCCCATATATATGTATGGAGTTGAGTTTGCAACTGAAAAGAAAATTTGTGTTCCCAACAAGCTTGGTGAAGGACGGCTTTCACACACAATTATCTCTCACAACTGAGCATGTGGATAGACTTTTGTTCATCTAGCACAAAGGGAACGCGTTGCAGGTGAAACTTTTACTCTGGTTTCTCAGTCTGATTCCTAGTGCCGGTTAGAAGTTCCTGCAGATTTCACTGTAAAACCGAGTTGGAGCTAGTATCTCCCCATATATATGTATGGATTGGTGTTTGCAACTGAAAAGAAACTTTGTGTTCCCAAGAAGCTAGTTGATATAAGGCTTTCACACACACTTATCTCTCACAACTGAGTTTGTGGAGAGACTTTAGTTCATCTGGCACAAAGGGAACGGGATGCAGGAGAAAATTTTACTCTGGTTTCTCAGTCTGTTTTCTAGTGGTGGTTTGAAGTTTCTGCCGTTTTCCCTGTTAAAAAGATTTAGAGATTGTACTTCCCCATATACATATAGATTGGAGTTTGCAACTGAAAAGAATCTTTGTGTTCCCAACAAGCTAATTGAAGGACTTCTTTCACACACACTTATCTCTCACAACTGAGCATGTGGAGAGACTTTCGTTCATCTAGCACAAAGGGAACGGGATGCAGGAGAAACTTTTACTGTGGTTTCTCAGTCTGTTTCCTAGTGCCAGTTGGAAGTTCCTGCAGTTTTCACAGTAAAACAGAGCTGGAGCAAGTACCTACCCATATATATGTATGAAGTGGAATTTTGCAACTGAAAACAACTCTGTGTTCCCAACAATCTACGTGAAGGACTGCTTTCACACACACTTATCATTCACAACTGAGCCTGTGGATACACGTTCTTTCTTCTAGCAGAAAGGGAACGGTTTGCAGGAGAAACTTTTACTCTGGTTTCTCAGTCTGATTCCTAGTGCCGGTTAGAGGTTCCTGCAGATTTCACTGTAAAACCGAGTTGGAGCTAGTATCTCCCCATATATATGTATGGATTGGTGTTGGCAACTGAAAAGAAACTTTGTGTTCCCAAGAAGCTAGTTGATATAAGGCTTTCACACACAATTATCTCTCACAACTGAGTTTGTGGAGAGACATTCGTTCATCCAGCACAAATGGAACGGGATGCAGGAGAAAATTTTACTCTGATTTCTCAGTCTGTTTTCTAGTGGTAGTTTGAAGTTTCTGCAGTTTTCACTGTTAAAAAGATTTAGAGCTTGTACTTCCCCATATACATATGGATTGGAGTTTGCAATTGAAAAGAAACTTTGTGTTCCCAACAAGCTAAGTGAAGGACTTCTTTCACACACACTTATCTCTCACAACTGAGCATGTTGAGAGACTTTCGTTCATCTAGCACAAAGGGAACGGGTTGCAGGAGAAACTATTACTCTGGTTTCTCAGTCTGTTTCCTTTTGCTGCTTTGAAGTTCCTGCAGTTTTCACTGTAAATCTGATTTGGAGCTAGTACCTCCCCATATGTATGTATGGAGTGGAGTTTGCAAATGAAAAAAACTTTGTGTTCCCAACAAGCTAGGTGAAGGATGGGTTTCACACACACATATCTCTCAGAACTGAGCATGTGGAGAGACGTTCGTTCATCTAGAAAAAAAAGAAAATGATGCAGGATTAACTTTTACTCTGGTTTCTCAGTCTGTTTCCTAGTGCCTGTTTGAAGTTTCTGCAGATTTCACTGTAAAATCATTTGGAGCTTGTACCTCCCCATATATATGTATGGAGTTGAGTTTGCAACTGAAAAGAAAATTTGTTTTCCCAACAAGCTTGGTGAAGGACGGCTTTCACACACAATTATCTCTCACAAATGAGCATGTGGATAGACTTTTGTTCATCTAGCACAAAGGGAACGGGTTGCAGGAGAAACTTTTACTCTGGTTTCTCAGTCTGTTTCCTAGTGCCGGTTTGAAGTTCCTGCAGTTTTCACAGTAAAACAGAGCTGGAGCAAGTACCTACCCATATATATGTATGAAGTGGAATTTTGCAAATGAAAACAACTCTGTGTTCCCAACAATCTAGGTGAAGGACTGCTTTCACACACAATTATCACTCACAACTGAGCCTGTGGAACACGTTCTTTCTTCTAGCAGAAAGGGAACGGTTTGGAGGGGAAACTTTTTCTCTGGTTTCTCAGTCTGATTCCTAGTGCCGGTTAGAAGTTCCTGCAGATTTCACTGTAAAACTGAGATGGAGATGGTATCTCCCCATATATATGTATGGATTGATGTTTGCAACTGAAAAGAAACTTTGTGTTCCCAAGAAGCTAGTTGATATAAGGCTTTCACACACACTTATCTCTCACAACTGAGTTTGTGGAGAGACTTTCATTCATCTAGCACAAATGGAACGGGATGCAGGAGAAACTTTTACTCTTGTTTCTCAGTCTCTTTCCTAGTGCTTGATTGAAGTTCCTGCAATTTTCACTTTAAACCAGATTTGGAGCTAGTACCTCCCCATATATATGTATTGAGTGCAGTTTACAAATTAAAAGAAACTTTGTGTTCCCAACATGCTAGGTGAAGTACGGCTTTCACACACACTTATCTCTCAGAACTGAGCATGTGGAGAGACTTTCGTTTATCTACCACAAATGGAACGGTTTTCAGGAGAAACTTTTACTCTGGTCTCTCAGTCTGTTTCCTAGTGCCGGTTTGAAGTTACTGCAGTTTACACTGTAAAATCTTGTTGGAGCTAGTACCTCCCCATATATATGTATGGATTGGAGTTTGAACGTGAAAAGAAACTTTGTGTTCCCAACAAAGTAGGTGAAGGACGGCTTTCACTCAAACATATCTCTCACAACTCAGCATGTGGAGAGACGTTCGTTCATCTAGAAAAAAAAAGAAAATGATGCAGGATTAACTTTTACTCTGGTTTCTCAGTGTGTTTCCTGGTGCCGGTTTGAAGTTCCTGCAGATTTTACTGTAAAAATTGTTGGAGCTAGTACCTCCCCATATATATGTATGGAGTAGGGTTTGCAACTGAATAGAAACTTTGTGTTCCCAAGAAGCTAGTTGGAATAAGGCTTCCACACACACTTATCTCTCACAACTGAGCATGTGCAGAGACTTTCGTTCATCTAGCACAAAGGGAACGGGATGCAGGAGAAATTTTTACTCTGGTTTCTCAGTCTGTTTTCTAGTGGCGGTTTGAAGTTTCTGCAGTTTTCACTGTTAAAAAGATTTAGAGCTTGTACTTCCCCATATATATGTATGGATTGGAGTTTGAACGTGAAAAGAAACTTTGTGTTCCCAACAAAGTAGGTGAAGGACTTCTTTCACACCCAATTATCTCTCACAACTGAGCATGTGGAGAGACTTTCTTTCATCTAGCACAAAAGGAACGGATTGCTGGTAAAACTATTACTCTGGTTTCTCAGTCTGTTCCCTTGTGCCGGTTTGAATTTTCTGCAGTTTTCAATGTAAATCTGATTTGGAGCTAGTACCTCCCCATATTTATGTATGGAGTGAAGTTTGCAACTGAAAAGAATCTTTGTGTTCCCAACAAGCCAGGTGAATTTTGGCTTTCACACACACATATCTCTCAGAACTGAGCATGTGGAGAGACTTTCGTTCATGTAGCACAAAGATAACGGGAGGCAGGAGAAACTTTTACTCTCGTTTCTCATTCTATTTCCTAGTGCCATTTTGAAGTTACTGCAGTTTATTCTGTAAAATCGGGTTGGAGCTAGTACTTCCCCCTATATATGTATGGAGTGGAGTTTGCAAATGAAAAGAAACTTTCTGTTCCCATCAAGCTAGGTGAAGGACGGCTTTCACACACACTTATCTCTCACAACAGAGCATGTGGAGAGTCGATCGTTCATCTAGCACAAAAAGAACGTGTAGCAGGGGAAACTTATACTCTTGTTTCTCAGTCTGTTTCCTAGTGCTTGATTGAAGTTCCTGCAGTTTTCACTGTAAACCAGATTTGGAGCTAGTTCCTCCCCATATATATGTATGGAGTGGAGTATTCAACTGAAAGAAATTTTGTGTTCCCAACAAACTAGGTGAAGGGCGCCTTTAACACACTCTTATCTCTAAGAACTGAGCATGTGGAGAGACGTTCGTTCATCTAGCACAAAGGGAACGGGTTGCAGGAGAAACTATTACTCTGGTTTCTCTGTCTGTTTCCAAGTAGCGGTTTGAATATCCTGCAGTTTTCACTGTTAAAACGAGTTGGAGCTTATACATCCCCATATATATGTAGGGAGTACAGTTTGAACCAGAAAACAAAGTTTGTTTTACACAACAAGCTAGGTGAATTACGGCTTTCACACACACTTATCTCTCACAAATGAGCATGTGGAGAGACTTTCATTCATCTAGCACAAAGAGAAAGGGATGCAGGAGAAACTTTAACTCTGGGTTCTCAGTCTTTTTCCTAGTGCCGGTTTGAAATTAATGCAGTTTTCACTTTAAAACCGAGTTGGAGCTAGTACCTCCCCATATATATTTATTGAGTGGAGTTTGCAAATGAAAAGTAACTTTGTGTTCCCAACAAGCTAGATGAAGAACGACTTTCACACACACTTATTTCCCAGAACTGTGCATGAGGAGAGACATTGGTTAATCTAGCACAAAGGGAACGGGATGCAGGAGTAACTTTAACTCTGGTTTCTCAGTCTGTTTCCTGGTGCCGGTTTGAAGTTCCTGCAGATTTTACTGTAAAAATTGTTGGAGCTAGTTCCTCCCCATATATATGTATGGAGTGGAGTTTGCAACTGAAAAGAAACTTTTTGTTCCCAACAAGCTAATTGAAGGGTGGCTTTCACACACACATATTTCTCAGAACTGAGCATGTGGAGAGACGTTCATTCATCTAGCACAAAGGGAACGGGATGCAGGAGACACATTTACTCTTGTTTCTCAGTCTGTTTCCTAGTCCCGGATTGAAGTTACTTCTGTTTACACTGTAAAAACGTGTTGGAGCTATTACCTCCCCATATATATGTATGGAGTGCAGTATACAAATTAAAAGAAACTTTGTGTTCCCAACATGCTAGGTGAAGTACGGCTTTCACACAAACTTATCTCTCAGAACTGAGCATGTGGAGAGACTTTCGTTTATCAACCACAAATGGAACGGTTTTCAGGAGAAACTTTTACTCTGGTTTCTCAGTCTGTTTCCTAGTGCCGGTTTGAAGTTACTGCAGTTTACACTGTAAAATCGTGTTGGAGCTAGTACCTCCCCATATATATGTATGGATTGGAGTTTGCAACTTAAAACAAAATTTGTGTTCCCAACAAGCTAGGTGAAGGACGGCTTTCACACAAACATATCTCTCACAACTCAGCATGTGGAGAGACGTTCGTTCATATAGAAAAAAAAAGAAAATGATGCAGGATTAACTTTTACTCTGTTTTCTCAGTGTGTTTCCTGGTGCCTGTTTGATGTTCCTGCAGATTTCACTGTAAAAACATTTGGAGCTTGTACCTTCCCATATATATGTATGGAGTTGAGTTTGCAACTGAAAAAAAAATTTGTGTTCCCAACAAGCTTGGTGAAGGACGGCTTTCACACACACTTATCTCTCACAAATGAGCATGTGGATAGACTTTCGTTCATCTAGCACAAAGGGAACGGGATGCAGGAGAGAGTTTTACTCTGGTTTCTCAGTCTGTTTCCTAGTGCCGGTTTGAATTTCCTGCAGTTTTCACTTTAAAACAGATTTGGAGCTAGTACCTCACCATATATATGTATGGAATGGAGTTTGCAACTGAAAAGAAACTTTGTGTTCCCAACAAGCTAGGTGAAGGACGGCTTTCACACACACTTATCTCTCATAACTGAGCATGTGGAGAGACTTTCGTTCATCTAGCACAAAGGGAAAGGTTTGCAGGAGAAAATTTTACTCTTGTTTCTCAGTCTGTTTGCTAGTGCCTGTTTTAACTTCCTGCATTTTTCACTGTAAAATCGACCTGGAGCTAGTCCTCCCCTTATATATGAATGGAGTGGAATTGTACAACTGAAAATAAAATTTGTGTTCCCAACAAACTAGTTTAAGTACGGCTTTCACACACAATTATCTCTAAAACTGAGCATGTGGATACACGTTCGTTCTTCTAGCACAAACTAACGGGTTGCAGGAGAAACTTTTACTCTGGTTTCTCAGTCTGATTCCAACTGACGGTTTGAATATCCTGCATTTTTCACTTTTAAAACGTGTTGGAGCTTGTACATCCCCATATATATGTAGGGAGTGCAGTTAGCACCTGAAAAGAAAGTTTGTTTTCCCAACAAGCTAGGTGAAGTACGGCTTTCACACACACTTATCTCTCACAACTGAGCATGTGGAGAGACTTTCGTTCATCTAGTACAAAGGGAACGGGATGCAGTAGAAACGTTTACTCTGGATTCTCAGTCTGTTTCCTAATTCCGGTTTGAAGTTACTGTAGATTACACTGTAAAAAAGGGGTGGAGCTTGTACCTCCTCATATAAATATATGGAGTGGAGTTTGCAAATAAAAAGAAACTTTGTGTTCCCAACAAGCTAGATGAAGGACGTCTTTCACATACATTTTTCTCTCACAATTCAGCATGTGGAGAGACGTTTGTTCATCTAGCACAAAAAGAACAGGTTGCAGGAGAATCTTTTACTCTGGTTTCTCAGTCTGTTTCCTTGTGCCAGTTTTAAGTTCCTGCAGTTTTCAATGTAAAACCGAGTTGGAGCTAGTACCTCCCCATATATATTTATGCAGTGGTTTTTGCAACTGAAATGTAACTTTGTGTTCCAAAAAAGCTAGAAGAAGGACGACTTTCACACACACTTATCTCTCAGAACTTGCATGTTGAGAGACGTTCGTTCATCTAGCACAATGGAACGGTATGCAGGAGAATCTTTTATTCTTGTTTCTCAGTCTGTTTCCTAATGCCAGTTTGGAGTTCCTGAAGTTTTCACTGTAAAACCGAGTTGGAGCTTGTACCTACCCATATAAAAGTAAGGATTGGATTTTGCAACTGAAAAGAAACTTTGTGTTCCCAACAAGCTAATTGAAGGACGGATTTCACAGACACTTATCTCTCAGAACTGAGATTGTGGAGAGACGTTCGTTCATCTAGCACAAAGGGAACGGTTTGCAGGAGAAATTTTACTCTGGTTTCTCAGTCTATTTCCTAGTGCCAGTTTGTAGTTACTGCAATTTACACTGTAAAAACGGGTTGGAGCTAGTACCTCCCCATATATATGTATGGAGTGGAGTTTGCAAATGAAAAGAAAATTTGTGTTCCTAACAAGCTAGTTGAAGTACGGCTTTCACACACACATATCTCTCAGAACTGAGCATGTGGAGAGACATTCGTTCATCTAGCACAAAGGGAACGGAATGCAGGAGAATCTTTTACTATGGTTTCTCAGTCTGTTTCCTCGTGCCGGTTTGAAGTTCCTGCAGTTTTCACAGTAAAAAAAACCTGGAGCTTGTACCTACCCATATATATGTATGGAGTGGAAGTTTGCAACTTAAAACAAACTCTGTGTTCCCAACAATCTAGGGGAAGGACGGCTTTCACACACATTTACCTCTCACAACTGAGCATGTGGATAGACGTTCGTTCATCTAGCACAAAGGGAACGGGATGCAGGAGAAACTATTACTCTGGGTTCTCAGTCTGTTTCCTAGTGCCGGTTTGATGTTCCTGCAGTTTTCACTTTAAAACAGAGTTGGAGGTAGTACCTCCCCATATATATGTATGGAGTGGAGTTTGCAACTTAAAAGAATCTTTGTGTTCCCAACAAGCTAGGTGAAGGACGGATTTCACACACACTTTTCTCTCAGAACTGAGAATGTGTGGAGACTTTCGTTCATCTAGAACAAAGGGAACGGTTTGCAGGAGAAAGTTTTACTCTGGTTTCTCAGTCTGTTTCCTAGTGCCAGTTTGAAGTTACTGCAATTTACACTGTAAAAACGGGTTGGAGCTTGTACCTCCCCATATATATGTATGGAGTTGAGTTTGCTAATGAACAGAAAATTTGTGTTCCCAACAAACTTGGTGAAGTTCGGCTTTCACACAAACTTTCTCTCAGAACTGAGCATGTGGAGAGACTATCGTTTATTTAGAACAAAGAGAATGGGATGCAGGAGAAACTTTTACTCTAGTTTCTCAGTCTGTTTCCTAGTTCCGGTTTGAAGTTCCTGCAGTTTTCACAGTAAAACAGAGCTGGAGCTAGTACATACCCATATATATGTATGAAGAGGAATTTTGCAACTGAAAACAAACTCTGTGTTCCCAACAATCTAGGTGAAGTACTGCTTTCACTCACACTTATCACTCACAAATGAGCATGTGGATACACGTTCTTTCTTCAAGCAGAAAGGGAACGGGTTGCAGGAGAATCTTTTACTCTGGTTTCTCAGTCTGTTTCCTAGTGCCGGTTTGATGTTCCTGCAGATTTCACTGTAAAACCGAGTTGCAGCTTGTATCTCCCCTTATAAATGTATGGATTGGTGTTTGCAACTGAAAAGAAACTTTGTGTTCCCAAGAAGCTAGTTGAAATAAGGCTTCCACACACACTTATCTCTCACAATTGAGCATGTGCAGAGACTTTCGTTCATTTAGCACAAAGGGAAGGAGATGCAGGAGAAACTTTCACTCTGGTTTCTCAGTCGGTTTTCTAGTGGCGGTTTGAAGTTTCTGCAGTTTTCACTGTTAAAAAGATTTAGAGCTTGTTCTTCCCCATATATATGTATGGATTGGAGTTTGAACGTGAAAAGAAACTTTGTGTTCCCAACAAGACTGTTGAAGGTTGGCTTTCACACACACATATCTCTCAGAACTTAGCATGTGGAGATACGTTCTTTCATCTAGCACAAAGATAACTGGAGGCAGGAGAAACTTTTACTCTCGTTTCTCATTGTATTTATTAGTGCCGTTTTGAATTTACTGCAGATTATACTGTTAAAACGGGTTGGAGCTAGTACTTCCCCTATATATGTATGGAGTGTAGTTTGCAAATGAAAAGAAACTTTGTGTTCCCAACAAGCTAGGTGAAGGACGGCTTTCACACACACTTATCTCTCACAACTGATCATGTGGAGAGTCGATCGTTCATGTAGCACAAAAGGAACGTGTAGCAGGGGAAACTTTTACTCTTGTTTCTCAGTCTTATTCCTAGTGCTTGATTGAAGTTCCTGCAGTTTTCACTGTAAACCAGATTTGGAGCTAGTTCCTCCCCATATATATGTATGGAGTGGAGTTTTCAACTGAAAAGAAATTTTGTGTTCCCAACAAACTAGGTGAAGGACGCCTTTAACACACTCTTATCTCTAAGAACTGAGCATATGAGAGACGTTCTTTCATCTAGCACAAAGGGATCGGGTTGCAGGAGAAACTATTACTCTGGTTTCTCAGTCTGTTTCCAAGTGGCGGTTTGAATATCCTGCAGTTTTCACTGTTAAAACGTGTTGGAGCTTGTACATCCCCGTATATATGTAGGGAGTACAGTTGTCACCAGAAAAGAAAGTTTGTTTTACCCAACAAGCTAGGTGAATTACGGCTTTCACACACACTTATCTCTCACAAATGGGCATGTGGAGAGACTTTCATTCATCTAGCACAAAGGGAACGGGATGCAGGAGAAACTTTTACTCTGGCTTCTCAGTCTGTTTCCAAGTGCCGGTTTGAAATTCCTGCAGTTTTCACCTTAAAACCGAGTTGGAGCTGGTACCTCCCCATATATATGTATGGAGTGGAGTTTGCAAATTAAAAGTAACTTTGTGTTCCCAACAAGCTAGATGAAGGACGACTTTCACACACACTTATTTCTCAGAACTGTGCATGTGGAGAGACATTCGTTCATCTAACACAAAGTGAACGGGATGCAGGAATAACTTTAACTCTGGTTTCTCAGTCTGTTTCCTGGTGCCGGTTTGAAGTTCCTGCAGATTTTACTGTAAAAATTGTTGGAGCCAATACCTCCCCATATATATGTATGGAGTGGAGTTTGCAACTGAAAAGAAACTTTGTTTTCCCAACAAGCTAAATGAAGGGCGGCTTTCACACACAAATATTTCTCAGAACTGAGCATGAGGAGAGACGTTCATTCATCTAGCACAAAGGGAACGGGATGCAGGAGACACATTTACTCTTGTTTCTCAGTCAGTTTCCTAGTCCCGGATTGAAGTTACTTCAGTTTAAACGGTAAAAACGGGTTGGAGCTACTACTTCCCCATATATATATATGGAGTGCAGTTTGCAAATGAAAAGAAACTTTGTGTTCCCAACATGCTAGTTGAAGTACGGCTTTCAAACACACTTACCTCTCAAAACTGAGCATGTGGAGAGACTTTCGTTTATCTACCACAAATGGAACGGTTTTCAGGAGAAACAATTACTCTGGTTTCTCAGTCTGTTTCCTAGTGCCGGTTTGAAGTTACTGCAGTTTACACTGTAAAATCGTGTTGGAGCTAGTACCTCCCCATATATATGTATGGATTGGAGTTTGCAACTTAAAACAAAATTTGTGTTCCCAACAAGCTAGGTGAAGGACGGCTTTCACACAAACATATCTCTCACAACTCAGCATGTGGAGAGACGTTCGTTCATCTAGGAAAAAAAGAAAATGATGCAGGATTAACTTTTACTCTGGTTTCTCATTGTGTTTCCTGGTGCCTGTTTTAATTTCCTGCAGATTTCACTGTAAAAACATTTGGAGCTTGTACCTCCCCATATATATTTATGGAGTTGAGTTTGCAACTGAAAAAAAAATTTGTGTTCCCAACAAGCTTGGTGAAGGACGGCTTTCACACACACTTATCTCTCACAACTGAGCATGTGGATAGACTTTCGTTCATCTAGCACAAAGGGAACGGGATGCAGGAGAAAATTTTACTCTTGTTTCTCAGTCTGTTTCCTAGTGCCTGTTTTAAGTTCCTGCATTTTTCACTGTAAAATCGACCTGGAGCTAGTCCTCCCCTTATATATGAATGGAGTGGAATTTACAACTGAAAATAAACTTTGTGTTCCCAACAAACTAGTTTAAGTACGGCTTTCACACACAATTATCTCTAAAACTGAGCATGTGGATACACGTTCGTTCTTCTAGCACAAACTAACGGGTTGCAGGAGAAACTTTTACTCTGGTTTCTCAGTCTGATTCCAACTGACGGTTTGAATATCCTGCATTTTTCACTTTTAAAACGTGTTGGAGCTTGTACATCCCCATATATATGTAGGGAGTGCAGTTAGCACCTGAAAAGAAAGTTTGTTTTCCCAACAAGCTAGGTGAAGTACGGCTTTCACACACACTTATCTCTCACAACTGAGCATGTGGAGAGACTTTCGTTCATCTAGCACAAAGGGAACGGGATGCAGTAGAAACGTTTACTCTGGATTCTCAGTCTGTTTCCTAATTCCGGTTTGAAGTTACTGTAAATTACACTGTAAATAAGGGGTGGAGCTTGTACCTCCTCATATAAATATATGGAGTGGAGTTTGCAAATAAAAAGAAACTTTGTGTTCCCAACAAGCTAGATGAAGGACGTCTTTCACATACATTTTTCTCTCACAACTCAGCATGTGGAGAGACGTTTGTTCATCTAGCACAAAAAGAACAGGTTGCAGGAGAAACTTTTACTCTGGTTTCTCAGTCTGTTTCCTTGTGCCAGTTTTAAGTTCCTGCAGTTTTCAATGTAAAACCGAGTTGGAGCTAGTACCTCCCCATATATATTTATGCAGTGGTTTTTGCAACTGAAATGTAACTTTGTGTTCCAAAAAAGCTAGAAGAAGGACGACTTTCACACACACTTATCTCTCAGAACTGTGCATGTTGAGAGACGTTCGTTCATCTAGCACAATGGGAACGGTATGCAGGAGAATCTTTTATTCTGGTTTCTCAGTCTGTTTCCTAGTGCCGGTTTGGAGTTCCTGCAGTTTTCACTGTAAAACCGAGTTGGAGCTTGTACCTACCCATATAAAAGTAAGGATTGGATTTTGCAAATGAAAAGAAACTTTGTGTTCCCAACAAGCTAGTTGAAGGATGGATTTCACAGACACTTATCTCTCAGAACTTAGATTGTGGAGAGACGTTCGTTCATCTAGCACAAAGGGAACGGTTTGCAGGAGAAATTTTACTCTGGTTTCTCAGTCTATTTCCTAGTGCCAGTTTGTAATTACTGCAATTTACACTGTAAAAACGGGTTGGATCTAGTACCTCCCCATATATATGTATGGAGTGGAGTTTGCAAATGAAAAGAAAATTTGTGTTCCCAACAAGCTAGTTAAAGTACGGCTTTCACACACACATATCTCTCAGAACTGAGCATGTGGAGAGACATTCGTTCATCTAGCACAAAGGGAACGGGATGCAGGAGAAAATTTTACTCTTGTTTCTCAGTCTGTTTCCTAGTGCCTGTTTTAAGTTCCTGCATTTTTCACTGTAAAATCGACCTGGAGCTAGTCCTCCCCTTATATATGAATGGAGTGGAATTTTACAACTGAAAATAAAATTTGTGTTCCCAACAAACTAGTTTAAGTACGGCTTTCACACACAATTATCTCTAAAACTGAGCATGTGGATACACGTTCGTTCTTCTAACACAAACTAACGGGTTGCAGGAGAAACTTTTACTCTGGTTTCTCAGTCTGATTCCAAGTGACGGTTTGAATATCCTGAATTTTTCACTTTTAAAACGTTTTGGAGCTTGTACATCCCCATATATATTTAGGGAGTGCAGTTAGCACCTGAAAAGAAAGTTTGTTTTCCCAACAAGCTAGGTGAACTACGGCTTTCACACACACTTATCTCTCACAACTGAGCATGTGGAGAGACTTTCGTTCATCTAGCACAAAGGGAATGGGATGCAGTAGAAACGTTTACTCTGGATTCTCAGTCTGTTTCCTAATTCCGGTTTGAAGTTACTGTAGATTACACTGTAAAAAAGGGGTGGAGCTTGTACCTCCTCATATAAATATATGGAGTGGAGTTTGCAAATAAAAAGAAACTTTGTGTTCCCAACAAGCTAGATGAAGGACGTCTTTCACATACATTTTTCTCTCACAACTCAGCATGTGGAGAGACGTTTGTTCATCTAGCACAAAAAGAACAGGTTGCAGGAGAAACTTTTACTCTGGTTTCTCAGTCTGTTTCCTTGTGCCAGTTTTAAGTTCCTGCAGTTTTCAATGTAAAACCGAGTTGGAGCTAGTACCTCCCCATATATATTTATGCAGTGGTTTTTGCAACTGAAATGTAACTTTGTGTTCCAAAAAAGCTAGAAGAAGGACGACTTTCACACACACTTATCTCTCAGAACTGTGCATGTTGAGAGACGTTCGTTCATCTAGCACAATGGGAACGGTATGAAGGAGAATCTTTTATTCTGGTTTCTCAGTCTGTTTCCTAGTGCCGGTTTGCAGTTCCTGAAGTTTTCACTGTAAAACCGAGTTGGAGCTTGTACCTACCCATATAAAATTAAGGATTGGATTTTGCAACTGAAAAGAAACTTTGTGTTCCCAACAAGCTAGTTGAAGGACGGAATTCACAGACACTTATCTCTCAGAACTGAGATTGTGGAGAGACGTTCTTTCATCTAGCACAAAGGGAACGGTTTGCAGGAGAAATTTTACTCTGGTTTCTCAGTCTATTTCCTAGTGCCAGTTTGTATTTACTGCAATTTACACTGTAAAAACGGGTTGGAGCTAGTACCTCCCCATATATATGTATCGAGTGGAGTTTGCAAATGAAAAGAAAATTTGTGATCCCAACAAGCTAGTTAAAGTACGGCTTTCACACACACATATCTCTCAGAACTGAGCATGTGGAGAGACATTCGTTCATCTAGCACAAAGGGAACGGAATGCAGGGGAATCTTTTACTATTGTTTCTCAGTCTGTTTCCACGTGCCGGTTTGAAGTTCCTCTAGTTTTCACAGTAAAAAAACCTGGAGCTTGTACCTACACATGTATATGTATGGAGTGGAAGTTTGCAACTGAAAACAAACTCTGTGTTCCAAACAATCTAGGTGAAGTACTGCTTTCACACACACTTATCACTCACAAATGAGCATGTGGATACACGTTCTTTCTTCTAGCAGAAAGGGAACGGGTTGCAGGAGAAACTTTTACTCTGGATTCTCAGTCTGTTTCCTAGTGCCGGTTTGAATTTCCTGCAGATATCACTGTAAAACCGAGTTGCAGCTTGTATCTCCCCTTAAATATGTATGGATTGGTGTTTGCAACTGAAAAGAAACTTTGTGTTCCCAAGAAGCTAGTTGAAATAAGGCTTCCACACACAATTATCTCTCACAATTGAGCATGTGCAGAGACTTTCGTTCATTTAGCACAAAGGGAAGGAGATGCAGGAGAAACTTTTACTCTGGTTTCTCAGTCTGTTTTCTAGTGGCGGTTTGAAGTTTCTGCAGTTTTCACTGTTAAAAAGATTTAGAGCTTGTTCTTCCCCATATATATGTATGGATTGGAGTTTGAACGTGAAAAGAAACTTTGTGTTCCCAACAAGCTAGGTGAAGGACTTCTTTCACACACAATTATCTCTCACAACTGAGCATGTGGAGAGACTTTCGTTCATCTAGCACAAAGGGAACAGATTGCAGGAAATACTATTACTCTGGTTTCTCAGTCTGTTTCCTTGTGCCGGTTTGAAGTTCCTGCAGTTTTCACTGTAAATCTGATTTGGAGCTAGTACCTCCCCATATTTAAGTATGGAGTGGAGTTTGCAACTGAAAAGAATCTTTGTGTTCCCAACAATCTAAGTGAAGGACTTCTTTCACACACAATTATCTCTCACAACTGAGCATGTGGAGAGACTTTCGTTCATCTAGCACAAAGGGAACGGATTGCAGGAAAAACTTTTACTCTGGTTTCTCAGTCTGTTTCTTTGTGCCGGTTTGAAGTTCCTGCAGTTTTCACTGTAAATATGATTTGGAGCCAGTACCTCCCCATATTTATGTATGGAGTGGAGTTTGCAACTGAAAAGAAACTTTGTGTTCCCAACAAGCCAGTTGAAATTTGGCTTTCACACACACATATCTCTCAGAACTTAGCATCTGGAGATACGTTCGTTCATCTAGCACAAATATAACTGGAGGCAGGAGAAACTTTTACTCTCGTTTCTCATTCTATTTATTAGTGCCGGTTTGAATTTACTGCAGGTTATACTGTTAAAACGGGTTGGAGCTAGTATTTCCCCTATATATGTATGGTGTGGAGTTTGCAACTGAAAAGAAACTTTGTGTACCCAACAAGCTAGATGAAGTTTGGCTTTCACACACAATTATCTCTCACAACTGAGCATGTGGATAGGCATTCGTTCATCTAGCACAAAGGGAACGGGATGCAGGAGAAATTTTTACTCTGGTTTCTCAGTCTGTTTCCTAGTGCCGGTTTGAAGTTCCTGCAGTTTTCACTTTAAAACAGAGTTGGAATTTGTACCTCCCCATATATATGTATGGAGTCTTGTTTGCAACTTAAAAGAATCTTTGTGTTCCCAACAAGCTAGGTGAAGGACGGATTTCACACACACTTTTCTCCCAGAACTGAGCATGTGTAGAGACTTTCGTTCATCTAGAACAAAGGGAACGGTTTGCAGGAGAAACTTTTTCTCTGGTTTCTCAGTCTGTTTCCTAGTGCCAGTTTGAAGTTACTGCAATTTACACTGTAAAAACGGGTTGGAGCTGGTACCTCCCCATATATATGTATGGAGTTGAGTTTTCAAATGAACAGAAAATTTGTGTTCCCAACAAGCTAGGTGAAGGTCGGCTTTAACACACACTTATCTCTCAGAACTGAGCATGTGGAGAGACTTTCGTTCATCTAGCATAAAGGGAACGGGTTGCAGGAGAAACTATTATTCTGGTTTCTCAGTCTGTTTCCTTGTTCCGGGTTGAAGTTCCTGCAGTTTTCACTGTAAATCTGATTTGGGGCTAGAACCTACCCATATATATGTATGGAGTGGAGTTTGCAACTGAAAAGAAATTTTGTGATCCAAACAAGCTTGGTGAAGAATGGGTTTCACACACACATATCTCTCAGAACTGAGCATGTGGAGAGACGTTCATTCATCTAGCACAAAGGGAACGGGATGCAGGAGAAAATTTTACTCTCATTTCTCATTCTATTTCCTAGTGCCGGTTTGAATTTACTGCAGGTTTTACTGTAAAACAGGTTGGAGCTAATACCTCCCCCTATATATTTATGGAGTGGTGTTTGCAAATGAAAAGTAACTTTGTGTTCCCAACAAGCTAGGTGAAGAACGGCTTCACACACACTTTTCTCTCACAACTGAGCATGTGTAGAAACATTTGTTCATCTAGCACAAAGGGAGCGTGTAGCAGGGGAAACTTTTACTCTTGTTTCTCAGTCTCTTTCCTAGTGCTTGATTGAAGTTCCTGCAATTTTCACTTTAAAAAAGATTTGGAGCTAGTTCCTCCCCATATATATGTATAGAGTGGTGTTTTCAACTGAAAAGAAATTTTGTGTTCCCAACAAACTAGGTGAAGGACGCCTTTAACACACTCTTATCTCTAAGAAATGAGCATGTGGAGAGACGTTCGTTCATCTAGCACAAAGTGAACGGGTTGCAGGAGAAACTATTTCTCTGGTTTCTCAGTCTGTTTAAAAGTGGCGGTTTGAATATCCTGCAGTTTTCACTGTTAAAAGGAGTTGGAGCTTGTACAACCCCATATATATGTAGGGAAAACACTTTGCACCAGAAAAGAAAGTTTGTTTTACTCAACAAGCTAGGTGAACTGCGGCTTTCACACACACTTATCTCTCACAAATGAGCATGTGGTGAGACTTTCGTTCATCTAGCACAAAGGGAACGGGATGCAGGAGAAACTTTTACTCTGGTTTCTCAGTCTGTTTCCTAGTGCCGGTTTGAAGTTCCTGCAGTTTTTACTTTAAAACCGAGTTGGAGCTAGTACCTCCCCATATATATGTATGGAGTGGAGTTTGCAAATGAAAAGTAACTTTGGGTTCCCAACAAGCTAGATGAAGGACGACATTCACACACACTTATATCTCAGAACTGTGCATGTGAAAAGACTTTCGTTCAACTAGCACAAAGAAACGGGATGCAGGAGTAACTTTAACTCTGGTTTCTCAGTCTGTTTCCTGGTGCCGGTTTGAAGTTCCTGTTTATTTACTGTAAAAATTGATGGAGCTAGTACCTTCCCATATATATGTATGGAGTGGAGTTTGCAACTGAAAGGAAACTTTGTGTTCCCAACAAGCAAAGTGAAGTGCGGCTTTCACACCACATATCTCTCAGAAATGAGCATGTGGAGAGACGTTCATTCATCTAGCACAATGGGAACGGGAAGCAGGCGTAACTTTAACTCTGGTTTCTCAGTCTGTTTTCTAGTGGCGGTTTGAAGTTTCTGCAGTTTTCACTGTTAAAAAGATTTAGAGCTTGTACTTCCCCATATATATGTATGGATTGGAGTTTTCACGTGAAAAGAAACTTTGTGTTCCCAACAAGCTAGTTGAAAGACTTCTTTCACACAACTTATCTCTCACAACTGAGCATGTGGAGAGACATTCGTTCATCTAGCAAAAAGTGAACGGGTTGCAGGAGAAACTATTACTCTGGTTTCTCAGTCTGTTTCCTTGTGCCGGTTTGAAGTTCCTGCTGTTTTCACTGTAAATCTGATTTGGAGCTAGTACCTCCCCATAAGTATGTATGGATTGGAGTTTGCAACTGAAAAGAAACTTTGTGTTCCCAACATGCTAGGTGAAGGATGGCTTTCACACACACATATTTCTCAGAAATGAGCATGTGGAGAGACGTTCGTTCATCTAGCACAAAGGGAACGGGATGCAGGAGAAACATTTACACTTGTTTATCATTCTATTTCCTAGTGCCGGTTTGAATTTACTGCAGTTTTTACTGTAAAACAGGTTGGAGCTAGTACCTCCCCCTATATATTTATGGAGTGGAGTTTGCAAATGAAAAGTAACTTTGTGTTCCCAACAAGCTAGGTGAAGGACGGCTTCACACAGACTTTTGTCTCACAACTGAGCATGTGGAGAAACATTTGTTCATCTAGCACAAATGGAACGTGTACCAGGGGAAACTTTTACTCTTGTTTCTCAGACTCTTTCCTAGTGCTTGATTGCAGTTCCTGCAATTTTCACTGTAAAAAAATTTGGAGCTAGTACCTCCCCATATATATGTATGGAGTGGTGTTTTCATCTGAAAAGAAATTTTGTGTTCCCAACAAACTAGGTGAAGGACCCCTTTAACAAACTCTTATCTCTAAGAAATGAGCATGTGGAGAGACGTTCGTTCATCTAGCACAAAGGGAACGTGTTGCAGGAGAAACTATTACTCTGGTTTCTCAGTCTGTTTAAAAGTGGCGGTTTGAATATCCTGCAGTTTTCACTGTTAAAACGAGTTGGAGCTTGTACAACCCCATATATATGTAGGGAAAACAGTTTGCACCAGAAAAGAAAGTTTGTTTTACTCAACAAGCTAGGTGAAATACGGCTTTCACACACACTTATCTCTCACAAATGAGCATGTGGTGAGACTTTCGTTCATCTAGCAAAAAGGGAACGGGATGCAGGTGAAACTTTTACTCTGGATTCTCAGTCTGTTTCCTAGTGCCGGTTTGAAGTTCCTGCAGTTTTTACTTTAAAACCGAGTTGGAGCTTGTACCTCCCCATATATATGTATGGAGTGGAGTTTGCACGTGAAAAGAAACTTTGTGTTCCCAACAAACTAGTTGAAGGACTTCTTTCACACACACTTATCTCTCACAACTGAGCATGTGGACAGACTTTCGTTCATCTAGCAAAAAGGGAACGGGTTGCAGGAGAAACTATTACTCTGGTTTCTCAGTCTGTTTCCTTGTGCCGGTTTGAAGTTCCTGCTGTTTTCACTGTAAATCTGATTTGGAGCTAGTACCTCCCCATATTTATGTATGGATTGGAGTCTGCAACTGAAAAGAAACTTTGTGTTCCCAACAAGCTAGGTGAAGAATGGCTTTCACACACACATATTTCTCAGAACTGAGCATGTGGAGAGACGTTAGTTCATCTAGCAAAAAGGGAACGGGATGCAGGAGAAACATTTACTCTTGTTTCTCATTCTATTTCCTAGTGCCGGTTTGAAGTTACTGCAGGTTATACTGTAAAAACGGGTTGGAGCTAGTACCTCCCCCTATATATGCATGGAGTGGAGTTCGCAAATGAAAAGAAACTTTGTGTTCCCAACAAGCTAGGTGAAGGACTGCTTTCACACACACTTATCTCTCACAACTGAGTATGTGGAGAGACGTTCATCTAGCACAATGTGAATGTGTAGCAGGGGAAACTTTTACTATTATTTCTCAGCCTGTTTCCTAGTGCTTGATTGATGTTACTGCAGTTTTCACTGTTAACCAGATTTGGAGCTAGTACCTCCCCATATATATGTATGAATTCGAATTTTGCAACTGAAAACAAACTCTGTGTTCCCAACAATTTAGGTGAAGGGCTGCTTTCACACACACATATCACTCACAACTGAGCATGTGGATACACGTTCTTTCTTCTAGCAGAAAGGGTACGGGTTGCAGATGAAACTTTTACTCTGGTTTCTCAGTCTGATTCCTAGTGCCGGTTTCAAGTTACTGCACATTTCACTGTAAAACCGAGTTGGAGCTAGTATCTCCCCATATTTATGTATGGAGTGGAGTTTGCAACTGAAAAAAACTTTGTTTTCACAAGAAGCTGGTTGATATAAGGCTTTCACACACACATATCTCTCACAACTGAGCTTATGGAGAGACTTTCGTTCATCTAGCACAAAGGGAACTGGATGCATGGGAAACTTTTACTCTGGTTTCTCAGTCTGTTTTCTAGTGGCGGTTTGAAGTTTCTGCAGTTTTCACTGTTAAAAAGATTTAGAGCTTGTACTTCCCCACATACATATGGATTGGAGATTGCACGTGAAAAGAAATTTTGTGTTCCCAGCAAGCTAAGTGAAGGACTTTTTCACACACACTTATCTCTCACAACTGAGCATGTGGAGAGACTTTCGTTCATCTACCACAAAGGGAACGGGTTGCAAGAGAAACTATTACTCTGGTTTCTCAGTCTGTTTCCAAGTGGCGGTTTGAATATCCTGCAGTTTTCACTGTAAATCTGATTTGGAGCTAGTATCTCCCCATATTTATGTATGAAGTGGAGTTTGCAAATGAAAAGAAACTTTGTGTTCCCACCAAGCTAGGTTAAGGATGGGTTTCACACACACAAATCTCTCAGAACTGAGCATGTGGAGAGAATTTCGTTCATCTAGCACAAAGGGAACGGGATGTAGGAGAAACTTTTACTCTCGTTTCTCCTTGTATTTCCTAGTGCCGTTTTGAATTTACTGCAGGTTATACTGTAAAACAGGTTGTAGCTAGTACCTCCCCCTATATATGCATGGAGTGGAGTTTGCATATGAAAAGTAACTCTGTGTTCCCAACAAGCTAGGTGAAGGACGGCTTTGACACACACTTATCTCTCACAACGGAGCATGTGGAGAGACGTTCGTTCATCTAGCACAAAGGGAAATTGTAGCTGGGGAAACTTTTACTCTTGTTTCTCAGTCTCTTTCCTAGTGCTTGATTGAAGATCCTGCAGTTTTCACTGTAAACCAGATTTGGAGCTAGTACTTCCCCATATATATGTATGGAGTGGAGTTTTCAACTGAAAAGAAATTTTGTGTTCCCAACGAATAAGGTGAAGGGCGCCTTTAACCCTCTCTTATCTCTAAGAACTGAGCATGTGGAGAGACGTTCGTTCATCTAGCACAAAGGGAACGGGTTGCAGGAGAAACTATTACTCTGGTTTCTCAGTCTGTTTCCAAGTGGCGGTTTGAATATATTGCAGTTTTCACTGTTGAAACGAGTTGGAGCTAGTACATTCCCATATATATGTAGGGAGTACAGTTTGCACCAGAAAGAAAGTTTGTTTTACCCAACAAGCTAGGTGAATTACGGCTTTAACACACACTTATGTCTCACAACTGAGCATGTGGATAGACTTTCGTTCATTTGGACAAAGGGAACGGGATGCAGGAGAAACTTTTACTCTTGTTTCTCAGTCTGTTTCCTAGTGCCGGTTTGAAGTATCTGCAGTTTTCACAGTAAAACAGAGCTGGAGCTAGTACCTACCCATATATATGTATGAAGTGGAATTTTGCAACTGAAAACAAACTCTGTGTTGCCAAAAATCTAGGTGAAGGACTGCTTTCACACACACATATCACTCACAACTGAGCATGTGGATACACGTTCTTTCTTCTAGCAGAAAAGGAACGGGTTGCAGGAGAAACTTTTACTCTTGTTTCTCAGTCTGATTCCTACTGCCGGTTTGAAATTCCTGCAGATTTCACTGTAAAACAGATTTGGAGCTAGTATCTCCCCATATATATTTATGGGTTGGTGTTTGCAACTGAAAAGAAACTTTGTGTTCCCAAGAAGCTAGTTGAAATAAGGCTTTCACACACACTTATCTCTCACAACTGAGCTTGTGGAGAGACATTCGTTCATCTAGCACAAAGGGAATGGGATGCAGGAGAAACATTTACTCTGGTTTCTCCGTCTGTTTTCTAGTGGGGGTTTGAAGTTTCTGCAGTTTTCACTGTTAAAAAGATTTAGAGCTTTTACTTCCCCATATATATATGGATTGGAGTTTGCACGTGAAAAGAAACTTTGTGTTCCCAACAAGCTAAGTGAAGGAATTCTTTCACACACACATATCTCTCACAACTGAGCATGTGGAGAGACTTTCGTTCATCTAGCACAAAGGGAACGGGTTGCTGGAGAAACTATTACTCTGGTTTCTCACTCTGTTTCCTTGTGCCGGTTTGAAGTTCCTGCAGTTTTCACTGTAAATCTGATTTTGAGCTAGTACCTCCCCATATTTATGTATGGTGTGGAGAATGCAACTGAAAATAAACTTTGTGTACCCAACAAGCTAGGTGAAGAATGGCTTTCACACACAATTATCTCTCACAACTGAGCATGTGGATAGGCGTTCGTTCATCTAGCACAAAGTGAACGGGATGCAGGAGAAACTTTTACTCTGGTTTCTCAGTCTGTTTACTAGTGCCGGTATGATGTTCCTGCAGTTTTAACTTTAAAACAGAGTTGGAGCTAGTACCTCCCCATATATATGTATGGAGTCTTGTTTGCAACTTCAAAGAATCTTTGTGTTCCCAACAAGCAAGGTGAAGGACGGATTTCACACACAATTTTCCCTCAGAACTGAGCATGTGTAGAGACTTTCGTTCATCTAGCATAAAGGGAACGGGTTGAAGGAGAAACTATTACTCTGGTTTCCTAGTCTGTTTCCCTGTGCCGGTTTGAAGTTCCTGCAGTTTTCACTGTAAATGTGATTTGGGGCTAGAACCTCCCCCTATATATGTATGGAGTGGAATTTGCATTTGAAAAGAAACTTTGTGTTCCCAACAAGCTTGGTGAAGGACGGCTTTCACACACACTTATCTCTCACAACTAAGCATGTGGAGAGACGTTCATCTAGCACAATGGGAATGTGTAGCAGGGGAAACTTTTACTCTTGTTTCTCAGTCTGTTTCCTAGTGTTTGATTGAAGTTCCTCCACTTTTCTCTGTAAACCAGATTGGGAGCTAGTACTTCCCCATATATATGTATAGAATGGAGTTTTCAACTGAAAAGAAATTTTGTGTTCCCAACAATCTAGGTGAAGGACGCCTTTAACACACTCTTATCTCTAAGAACTGAGCATGTGGAGAGACGTTCATTCATCTAGCACAAAGGGAACGGTTTGCATTTGAAACTATTACTCTGGTTTCTCAGTCTGTTTCCAAGTGGCGGTTTGAATATCCTGCAGTTTTCACTGTTAAAACGAGTTGGAGCTTGTACATCCCCATATATATTTAGGGAGTACAGTTTGCACCAGAAAAGAAAGTTTGTTTTACCCAACAAGCTATGTGAATTACGGCTTTCACACACACATATGTCTCACAAATGAGCATGTGGATACACTTTCGTTCATCCAGCACAAAGGGAACGGGATGCAGGAGAAACTTTTACTCTGGTTTCTCAGTCTGTTTCCTAGTGCCGGTTTGAAGTTTCTGCAGTTTTCACAGTAAAATAGAGCTGGAGCTAGTACCTACCCATATATATGTATGAAGTGGAATTTTGCATCTGAAAACAAACTCTGTGTTCCCAACAATCTAGGTGAAGGACTGCTTTCACACACACATATCACTCACAACTGAGCATGTGGATACACGTTCTTTCTTCTAGCAGAAAATGAACGGGGTGCAGGAGAAACTTTTACTCTGGTTTCCCAGTCTGATTCCTACTGCCGGTTTGAAATTCCTGCAGATTTCACTGTAAAACAGATTTGGAGCTCGTATCTCCCCATATATATTTATGGATTCGTGTTTGCAACTGAAAAGAAACTTCGTGTTCCCAAGAAGCTAGTTGAAATAAGGCTTTCACACACACTTATCTCTCACAAATGAGCTTGTGGAGAGATTTTCGTTCATCTAGCACAAAGGGAATGGGATGCAGGAGAATCATTTACTCTGGTTTCTCAGTCTGTTTCCTAGTGTTTGATTGAAGTTCCTGCACTTTTCACTGTAAACCAGATTTGGAGCTAGTACTTCCCCATATATATGTATGGATTGGAGTTTGCACGTGAAAAGAAACTTTGCGTTCCCAACAAGCTAAGTGAAGGACTTCTTTCACACACACTTTTCTCTCACAACTGAGCATGTGGACAGACATTCGTTCATCTAGCACAAAGGGAACGGGATGCAGGAGAAACTTTTACTCTGGTTTCTCAGTCTGTTTCCTAGTGCCGGTTTGAAGTTCCTGCATTTTTCACTTTAAAACAGAGTTGGAGCTAGTACCTCCCCATATATATGTATGGATTGGTGTTTGCAACTTAAAAGAATCTTTGTGTTCCCAACAAGCTAGGTGAAGGACGGATTTCACACACACTTTTCTCTCAGAACTGAGCATGTGTGGAGACTTTCGTTCATCTAGAACAAAGGGAACGGTTTGCAGGAGAAACTTTTACTCTGGTTTCTCAGTCTGTTTACTAGTGCAAGTTTGAACTTACTGCAATTTACACTGTAAAAACGGGTTGGAGCTGGTACCAACCCATATATATGTATGGAGTTGAGTTTGCTAATGAACAGAAAATTTGTGTTCCCAACAAGCTAGGTGAATGTCGGCTTTCACACACACTTATCTCTCAGAACTGAGCATGTGGAGAGACTTTCGTTTATCTAGCTCAAAGAGAACGGAATGCAGGAGAAACTTTTACTCCGGTTTCTCAGTCTGTTTCCTAGTGCCGGTTTGAAGTTCCTGCATTTTTCACAGTAAAACAGAGCTGGAGCTAGTACCTACCCATATATATGTATGAAGAGGAATTTTGCAACTGAAAACAAACTCTGTGTTCCCAACAATCTACGTGAAGGACTGCTTTCACACACACTTATCACTCACAAATTAGCGTGTGGATACACGTTCTTTCTTCTAGCAGAAAGGGAACGGGATGCTGGAGAAATTTTTACTCTGGGTTCTCAGGCTGTTTCCTAGTGCCGGTTTGAAGTTCCTGCAGATTTCACTGTAAAACCCAGTTGGGGTTAGTACCTCCCCTTATATATGTATGGATTGGAGTTTGCAACTGAAAAGAAACTTTGTGTTCCCAAGTAGCTAGTTGAAATAAGGCTTCCACACACACTTATCTCTCACAACAGAGCATGTGCAGATTGTTTCGTTCATCTAGCACAAAGGGAACGGGTGGCAGGAGAAACATTTTCTCTCGTTTCTCATTCTATTTTTTAGTGCCGGTTTGAAGTTACTGCAGGTTATACTGTAAAAACTGGTTGGAGCTTGTACTTCCCCCTATATATGTATGGAATGGAGTTTGCAAATGAAAATAAACTTTGTGTTCCCAACAAGCTAGGTGAAGGATGACTTTAACACACTCTTATCTCTAAGAACTGAGCATGTGGAGAGACGTTCGTTCATCTAGCACAAATGGAACGGGTTTCAGGAGAAACTTTTACTCTGGTTCTCAGTCTGTTTCCTACTGCCGGTTTGAAGTTACTGCAGTTTACACTGTAAAATCGTGTTGGAGCTAGTACCTCCCCATATATATGTATGGAGTGGAGTGTGCAACTTAGAAGAAACTTTGTGTTCCCAAAAAGCTTGGTGAAGGACGGCTTTCACACACACTTTTCTCTCACAACTGAGCATGTGGATACACGTTCTTTCTTCTAGCATAAAGGGAACGGTTTGCAGGAGAAAATTTTACTCTGGTTTCCCAGTCTGATTCCTTGTGCCGGTTTGAAGTTCCTGCAGATTTCACTGTAAAACCGAGTTGGAGCTAGTATCTCCCCATATATATATGTATGGATTGGTGTTTGCAACTGAAAAGAAACTTTGTGTTCCCAAGAAGCTAGTTAATATAAGTCTTTCACACACACATATCTCTCACAACTGAGCTTGTGGAGACACTTTCGTTCATCTAGCACAAAGGGAACGGGATTCAGGAGAAACTTTTACTCTGGTTTCTCAGTCTGTTTTCTAGGGGCGGTTTGAAGTTTCTGCAGTTTTCACTGTTAAAAAGATTTAGAGCTTGTACTTCCGCATATACATATGGATTGGAGTTTGCACGTGAAAAGAAACTTTGTGTTCCCAACAAGCTAATTGAAGGACTTTTTTCACACACATTTATCTCTCACAACTGAGCATGTGGAGAGACTTTCGTTCATCTAGCACAAAGGGAACGGTTTGCAGGAGAAACTATTACTCTGGTTTCTCAGTCTGTTTCCTTGTGCCGGTTTGAAGTTCCTGCTGTTTTCAGTGTAAAGCTGATTTGGAGCTAGTACCTCCCCATATTTATGTATGGAGTGGTGTTTGCAACTGAAAAGAAACTTTGTGTTCCCAACAAGCTAGGTGAAGGATGGCTTTCACACACACATATTTCTCAGAACTGAGCATGTGGAGAGACGTTCGTTCATCTAGCACAAAGGGAACGGGATGCAGGAGAAACTTTTACTCTCGTTTCTCATTCTATTTCCTAGTGCCGGTTTGAAGTTACTGCAGGTTATACTGTAAAAACGGGTTGGAGCTAGTAAGTCCCCCTATATATTTATGGAGAGGAGTTTGCAAATGAAAAGAAAGTTTGTGTTCCCAACAAGCTAGTTGAAGGACGGCTTTCACACACACTTATCTCTCACAACTGAGCATGTGGAGAGACGTTCATCTAGCACAATGTGAATGTGTAGCAGGGGAAACTTTTACTCTTGTTTCTCAGTCTGTTTCCTAGTGCTTGATTGAAGTTCCTGCAGTTTTCACTGTAAACAGGATTTGGAGCTAGTACCTCCCCATATAAATGTATGGAGTGGAGTTTTCAACTGAAAAGAAATTTTGTGTTCCCAACAATCTAGGTGAAGGACGCCTTTAACACACTCTTATCTCTAAGAACTGAGCATGTGCAGAGATTTTCGTTCATCTAGCAAAAAGGGAACGGGATGCAGGAGAAAGTTTTACTCTGGTTTCTCAGTCTGTTTTCTATTGGCGGTTTGAAGTTTCTGCAGTTTTCTCTGTTAAAAAGATTTAGAGCTTGTACTTCCCAATATAAATATGGATTGGAGTTTCCACGTGAAAAGAAACTTTGTGTTCCCAACAAGCTAAGTGAAGGTCTTCTTTCACACACACTTATCTCTCACAAATGAGCTTGTGGAGAGGCTTTCGTTCATCTAGCACAGAGGGAACGGGATGCAGGAGAAACTTTTACTCTGGTTTCTCATTCTGTTTTCTAGTGGCGGTTTGAAGTTTCTGCAGTTTTCACTGTTAAAAAGATTTAAGCTTGTACTTCCCCATATACATATGGATTGGAGTTTGCACGTGAAAAGAATCATTGTGTTCCCAACAAGCTAAGTGAAGGAATTTTTTCACACACAATTTTCTCTCACAACTGAGCATGTGGAGAGACTTTCGTTCATCTAGCACAAAGGGAACGGGTTGCTGGAGAAACTATTACTCTGATTTCTCAGTCTGTTTCCTTGTGCCGGTTTGAAGTTCCTGCAGTTTTCACTGTAAATCTGATTTGGAGCTAGTACCTCCCCATATTTATGTATGGAGTGGAGTTTGCAACTGAAAAGAAACTTTGTGTTCCCAAAAAGCTAGGTGAAGGATGGGTTTAACACACACATATCTCTCAGAACTGAGCATGTGGAGAGACGTTCGTTCATCTAGCACAAAGTGAACGGGATGCAGGAGAAACTTTTACTCTCGTTTCTCAGTCTGTTTCCTAGTGCCGGTTTGAATTTCCTGCAGTTTTCACTTTAAAACAGAGTTGGTGCTAGTACCTCCCCATATATATGTATGGAGTGGTGTTTGCAACTTTAAAGAATCTTTGTGTTCCCAACAAGCTAGATGAAGAACGACTTTCACACACACTTATCTCTCAGAACTGTGCATGTGGAGAGACATTCGTTCATCTAGCACAAAGGGAAACGGATGCAGGTGTAATTTTATCTCTGGTTTCTCAGTCTGTTTCCTGGTGCCGGATTGAAATTCCTGCATATTTACTGTAAAAAATGTTGGAGCTAGTACCTTCCCATATATATGTATGGAGTGGAGTTTGCAACTGAAAAGAAACTTTGTGTTCCAAACAAGCTAAGTGAAGGGCGGCTTTCACACACACATGTCTCTCAGAACTGAGCATGTGGAGAGACGTTCATTCATCTAGCACAAAGGGAACGGGATGCAGGAGTAACTTTAACTCTGGTTCCTCAGTCTGTTTTCTAGTGTCGTTTTGAAGTTTCTGCAGTTTTCACTGTTAAAAAGATTTAGAGCTTGTACTTCCCCATATATATGTATGGATTGGAGTTTGCACGTGAAAAGAAACTTTGTGTTCCCAACAAGCTAGTTGAAGGACTTCTTTCACACACACTTATCTCTCACAACTGAGCATGTGGAGAGACTTTCGTTCATCTAGCACAAAGGGAACGGGTTGCAGGAGAAACTATTACTCTGGCTTCTCAGTCTGTTTCCTTGTGCCGGTTTGAAGTTCCTGCTGTTTTCACTGTAAAGCTGATTAGGAGCTAGTACCTCCCCATAATTATGTATGGAGTGGTGTTTGCAACTGAAAAGAAACTTTGTGTTCCCAACAAGCTAGGTGAAGGATGGCTTTCACACACACATATTTCTCAGAACTGAGCATGTGGAGAGACGTTCGTTCATCTAGCACAAAGGGAACGGGATGCAGGAGAAACTTTTACTCTCGTTTCTCATTCTATTTCCTAGTGCCGCTTTGAAGTTACTGCAGGTTATACTGTAAAAACGGGTTGGAGCTAGTAAGTCCCCCTATATATTTATGGAGAGGAGTTTGCAAATGAAAAGAAAATTTGTGTTCCCAACAAGCTAGTTGAAGGACGGCTTTCACACACACTTATCTCTCACAACTGAGCATGTGGAGAGACGTTCATCTAGCACAATGTGAATGTGTAGCAGGGGAAACTTTTACTCTTGTTTCTCAGTCTGTTTCCAAGTGCTTGATTGAAGTTCCTGCAGTTTTCACTGTAAACAGGATTTGGAGCTAGTACCTCCCCTTAAATGTATCTAGTGGAGTTTTCAACTGAAAAGAAATTTTGTTTTCCCAACAATCTAGGTGAAGGACGCCTTTAACACACTCTTATCTCTAAGAACTGAGCATGTGCAGAGATTTTCGTTCATCTAGCAATAAGGGAACTGGATGCAGGAGAAAGTTTTAGTCTGGTTTCTCAGTCTGTTTTCTATTGGCGGTTTGAAGTTTCTGCAGTTTTCTCTGTTAAAAAGATTTAGAGCTTGTACTTCCCCATATACATATGGATTGGAGTTTGCACGTGAAAAGAATCATTGTGTTTCCAACAAGCTAAGTGAAGGAATTTTTTCACACACAATTTTCTCTCAAAACTGAGCATGTGGAGAGACTTTCGTTCATCTAGCACAAAGGGAACGGGTTGCTGGATAAACTATTACTCTGATTTCTCAGTCTGTTTCCTTGTGCCGGTTTGAAGTTCCTGCAGTTTTCACTGTAAATCTGATTTGGAGCTAGTACCTCCCCATATTTATGTATGGAGTGGAGTTTGCAACTGAAAAGAAACTTTGTGTTCCCAAAATCTAGGTGAAGGATGGGTTTCACACACACATATCCCTCAGAACTGAGCATGTGGAGAGACGTTCGTTCATCTAGCACAAAGTGAACGGGATGCAGGAGAAACTTTTACTCTCGTTTCTCAGTCTGTTTCCTAGTGCCGGTTTGAATTTCCTGCAGTTTTCACTTTTAAACAGAGTTGGTGCTAGTACCTCCCCATATGTATGTATGGAGTGGTGTTTGCAACTTTAAAGAAACTTTGTTCTCCCAACAAGCTAGATGAAGGACGACTTTCACACACACTTATCTCTCAGAACTGTGCATGTGGAGAGACATTCGTTCATCTAGCACAAAGGGAAACGGATGCAGGTGTAACTTTATCTCTGGTTTCTCAGTCTGTTTCCTGGTGCCGGATTGAAATTCCTGCATATTTACTGTAAAAATTGTTGGAGCTTGTACCTTCCCATATATATGTATGGAGTGGAGTTTGCAACTGAAAAGAAACTTTGTGTTCCAAACAAGCTAAGTGAAGGGCGGCTTTCACACACAAATGTCTCTCAGAACTGAGCATGTGGAGAGACGTTCATTCATCTAGCACAAAGGAAACGGGATGCAGGAGTAACTTTAACTCTGGTTCCTCAGTCTGTTTTCTAGTGTCGTTTTGAAGTTTCTGCAGTTTTCACTGTTAAAAAGATTTAGAGCTTGTACTTCCCCATATATATGTATGGATTGGAGTTTGCACGTGAAAAGAAACTTTGTGTTCCCAACAAGCTAGTTGAAGGACTTCTTTCACACACACTTATCTGTCACAACTGAGCATGTGGAGAGACTTTCGTTCATCTAGCACAAAGGGAAAGGGTTGCAGGAGAAACTATTACTCTGGCTTCTCAGTCTGTTTCCTTGTGCCGGTTTGAAGTTCCTGCTGTTTTCACTGTAAAGCTGATTAGGAGCTAGTACCTCCCCATAATTATGTATGGAGTGGTGTTTGCAACTGAAAAGAAACTTTGTGTTCCCAACAAGCTAGGTGAAGGATGGCTTTCACACACACATATTTCTCAGAACTGAGCATGTGGAGAGACGTTCGTTCATCTAGCACAAAGGGAACGGGATGCAGGAGAAACTTTTACTCTCGTTTCTCATTCTATTTCCTAGTGTCGGTTTGAAGTTACTGCAGGTTATACTGTAAAAACAGGTTGGAGCTAGTAAGTCCCCCTATATATGTATGGAGTGGAGTTTGCAAATGAAAAGAAATTTTGTGTTCCCAACAAGCTAGTTGAAGGACGGCTTTCACACACACTTATCTCTCACAACTGAGCATGTGGAGAGACGTTCATCTAGCACAATGTGAATGTGTAGCAGGGGAAACTTTTACTTTTGTTTCTCAGTCTGTTTCCTAGTGCTTGATTGAAGTTCCTGCAGTTTTCACTGTAAACAGGATTTGGAGCTAGTACCTCCCCATATAAATGTATGGAGTGGAGTTTGCAACTGAAAAGAAACTTTGTGTTCCAAACAAGCTAAGTGAAGGGCGGCTTTCACACACACATATCTCTCAGAACTGAGCATGTGGAGAGACGTTCATTCATCTAGCACAAAGGGAACGGGATGCATGAGTAACTTTAACTCTGGTTCCTCAGTCTGTTTTCTAGTGTCGTTTTGAAGTTTCTGCAGTTTTCACTGTTAAAAAGATTTAGAGCTTGTACTTCCCCATATATATGTATGGATTGGTGTTTGTACGTGAAAAGAAACTTTGTGTTCCCAACAAGCTAGTTGAAGGACTTCTTTCACACAGACTTATCTCTCACAACTGAGCATGTGGAGAGACTTTCGTTCATCTAGCACAAAGGGAAAGGGTTGCAGGAGAAACTATTACTCTGGCTTCTCAGTCTGTTTCCTTGTGCCGGTTTGAAGTTCCTGCTGTTTTCACTGTAAAGCTGATTTGGAGCTAGTACCTCCCCATATTTATGTATGGAGTGGTGTTTGCAAATGAAAAGAAACTTTGTGTTCCCAACAAGCTAGGTGAAGGATGGCTTTCACACACACATATTTCTCAGAACTGAGCATGTGGAGAGACGTTCGTTCATCTAGCACAAAGGGAACGGGATGCTGGGGAAACTTTTACTCTCGTTTCTCATTCTATTTCCTAGTGCCGGTTTGAAGTTACTGCAGGTTATACTGTAAAAACGGGTTGGAGCTAGTAAGTCCCCCTATATATGTATGGAGTGGAGTTTGCAAATGAAAAGAAACTTTGTGTTCCCAACAATCTAGGTGAAGGACGCCTTTAACACACTCTTATCTCTAAGAACTGAGCATGTGCAGAGATTTTCGTTCATCTAGCAAAAAGGGAACGGGATGCAGGAGAAACTTTTACTCTGGTTTCTCATTCTGTTTTCTAGTGACGGTTTGAAGTTTCTGCAGTTTTCACTAGTTAAAACGATTTAGAGCTTGTACTTCCCCATATACATATGGATTGGAGTTTGCACGTGAAAAGAATCATTGTGTTCCCAACAAGCTAAGTGAAGGAATTTTTTCACACACAATTTTCTCTCAAAACTGAGCATGTGGAGAGACTTTCGTTCATCTAGCACAAAGGGAACGGGTTGCTGGAGAAACTATTACTCTGATTTCTCAGTCTGTTTCCTTGTGCCGGTTTGAAGTTCCTGCAGTTTTCACTGTAAATCTGATTTGGAGCTAATACCTCCCCATATTTATGTATGGAGTGGAGTTTGCAACTGAAAAGAAACTTTGTGTTCCCAAAAAGCTAGGTGAAGGATGGGTTTCACACACACATATCTCTCAGAACTGAGCATGTGGAGAGACGTTCGTTCATCTAGCACAAAGTGAACGGGATGCAGGAGAAATTTTTACTCTCGTTTCTCAGTCTGTTTCCTAGTGCCGGTTTGAATTTCCTGCAGTTTTCACTTTAAAACAGAGTTGGTGTTGGACCTCCCCATATATATGTATGGAGTGGTGTTTGCAACTTTAAAGAATCTTTGTGTTCCCAACAAGCTAGATGAAGGACGACTTTCACACACACTTATCTCTCAGAATTGTGCATGTGGAGAGACATTCGTTCATCTAGCACAAAGGGAAACGGATGCAGGTGTAACTTTATCTCTGGTTTCTCAGTCTGTTTCCTGGTGCCGGATTGAAATTCCTGCATATTTACTGTAAAAAATGTTGGAGCTAGTACCTTCCCATATATATGTATGGAGTGGAGTTTGCCACTGAAAAGAAACTTTGTGTTCCAAACAAGCTAAGTGAAGGGCGGCTTTCACACACACATGTCTCTCAGAACTGAGCATGTGGAGAGACGTTCGTTCATCTAGCACAAAGTGAACGGGATGCAGGAGAAACTTTTACTCTGGTATCTCAGTCTGTTTCCTAGTGCCAGTTTGAAGTTACTGCAATTTACACTGTAAAAAAGGGTTGGATCTGGTACGACCCCATATATATGTATGGAGTTGAGTTTGCTAATGAACAGAAAATTTGTGTTCCCAACAAGCTATGTGAAGGTCGGCTTTCACACACACTTATCTCTCAGAACTGAGCATGTGGAGAGACTTTCGTTTATCTAGCACAAAGAGAACGGGATGCAGGAGAAACTTCTACTCTGGTTTCTCAGTCTGTTTCCTAGTGCCGGTTTGAAGATCCTGCATTTTTCACAGTAAAACAGATCTGGAGCTAGTACCTACCCATATATATTTATAAAGAGGAATTTTGCAACTGAAAACAAACTCTGTGTTCCCAACAATCTAGGTGAAGTACTGCTTTCACACACACTTATCACTCACAAATGAGTTGTGGATACACGTTCTTTCTTCTAGCAGAAAGGGAATGGTATACAGGAGAAACTTTTACTCTGTTTTCTCAGTCTGTTTCCTAGTGCCGGTTTGAAGTTCCTGCAGATTTCACTGTAAAACCGAGTTGGAGTTAGTACCTCCCCTTATATATGTATGGATTGGAGTTTGTAACTGAAAAGAAATTTGTGTTCCCAAGAAGCTAGTTGAAATAAGGCTTCCACACACACTTATCTCCCACAATTGAGCATGTGCAGAGACTTTCGTTCATCTAGCACAAAGGGAACGGGATGCAGGAGAAACTTTAACTCTGGTTTCTCAGTCTGTTTTCTAGTGGCGGTTTGAAGTTTCTGCAGTTTTCACTGTTAAAAAGATTTAGAGTTTGTACTTCCCCATATATATGTATGGATTGGAGTTTGAACGTGAAAAGGACTTTGTGTTCCCAACAAGCATGTTGAAGGACTTCTTTCACACACAATCTTCTCTCACAACTGAGCATGTGGAGAGACTTTCGTTCATCTAGCACAAAGGGAACGGATTGCAGTAAAAACTATTACTCTGTTTTCTCAGTCTGTTTCCTTGTGCCGGTTTGAAGTTCCTGCAATTTTCACTGTAAATCTGATTTGGAACTAGTACCTCCCCATATTTATGTATGGAGTGGAATTTGCAACTGAAAAGAAACTTTGTGTTCCCAACAAGCCAGGTGAAGTTTGGCTTTCACACACACATATCTCTCAGAACTGAGCATATGGAGTGACGTTCGTTCATCTAGCACAAAGATAACGGGAGGCAGGAGAAATTTTTACTCTCGTTTCTATTTCCTAGTGCCGGTTTTAAAGTTACTGCAGGTTATACTGTAAAAACGGGTTGGAGCTTGTACTTCCCCCTATATATGTATGGAGTGGAGTTTGCAAATGAAAAGAAACTTTGTGTTCCCAACACCTAGGTGAAGGACGGCTTTCACACACACTTTTCTCTCACAACTGAGCATGTGGAGAGTCGATCGTTCATCTAGCATAAAAGGAACGTGTAGCAGTGGAAACTTTTACTCTTGTTTCACAGTCTGTTTCCTAGTGCTTGATTGATGTTCCTGCAGTTTTCACTGTAAACCAGATTTGGAGCTAGTTCCTCCCCATATATATGTATGGAGTGGAGTTTTCAACTGAAAAGAAATTTCGAGTTCCCAACAAACTAGGTGAAGGACGCCTTTAACACACCCTTATCTCTAAGAACTGAGCATGTGGAGAGACGTTCTTTCATCTAGCACAAAGGGAACTGGTTGCAGGAGAATCTATTACTCTGGTATCCCAGTCTGTTTCCTGTTGCCGGTTTGAAGTTCCTGCAGATTTTACTGTAAAAATTGTTGGAGCTAGTACATCCCCATATATATGTATGGAGTGGAGTTTGCAACTGAAAAGAAACTTTGTGTTCCCAAAAGCTTAGTGAAGGGCGGCTTTCAAACACACATATTTCTCAGAACTGAGCATGTGGAGAGACGTTCATTCATCTAGCACAAAGGGAACGGGATGCAGGAGACACATTTACTCTTGTTTCTCAGTCTGTTTCCTAGTCCCGGATTGAAGTTACTTCAGTTTACACTGTAAAAACTTGTTGGAGCTAGTACCTCCCCATATATATGTATGGAGTGGAGTTTGCAACTTAGAAGAATCTTTGTGTTCCCAACAAGCTAGGTGTATGACGGCTTTCACACACACTTATCTCTCACAACTCAGCATGTGGAGAGACGTTCGTTCATCTAGAAAAAAAAGAAAATGATGCAGGATTAACTTTTACTCTGGGTCTCAGTCTGTTTCCTGGTGCCTGTTTGAAGTTCCTGCAGTTTTCTCAGTAAAACAGAGCTGGAGTTTGTACCTACCCATATATATGTATGAAGAGGAATTTTCAACTGAAAAGAAGCTCTGTGTTCCCAACAATGTAGGTGAAGGACAGCTTTCACACACACTTATCACTCACAACTGAGCATGTGGATACACGTTCTTTCTTCTAGCAGAAAAGGAACGGTTTGCAGGAGAAACTTTTTCTCTGGTTTCCCAGTCTGATTCCAAGTGCCGGTTTGAAGTTCCTGCAGATTTCACTGTAAAACAGATTTGGAGCTAGTATCTCCCCATATATATGTATGGATTGGTGTTTGCAACTGAAAAGAAACTTTGTGTTCCCAAAAAGCTAGTTGAAGGACTTCTTTCACACAAACTTATCTCTCACAACTGAGCATGTGGAGAGACTTTCGTTCATCTAGCACAAAGGGAACGGGTTCCAGGAGAAACTATTACTCTGGTTTCTCAGTCTGTTTCCTTGTGCCGGTTTGAAGTTCCTGCTGTTTTCACTGTAAATCTGATTTGGAGCTAGTACCTCCCCAAATTTATGTATGGAGTGGAGTTTGCAACTGAAAAGAAACTTTGTGTTCCCAACAATCTAGGTGAAGGACGCCTTTAACACACTCTTATCTCTAAGAACTGAGCATGTGCAGAGACTTTCGTTCATCTAGCACAAAGGGAACGGGATGCATGAGTAACTTTAACTCTGGTTCCTCAGTCTGTTTTCTAGTGTCGTTTTGAAGTTTCTGCAGTTTTCACTGTTAAAAAGATTTAGAGCTTGTACTTCCCCATATATATGTATGGATTGGTGTTTGTACGTGAAAAGAAACTTTGTGTTCCCAACAAGCTAGTTGAAGGACTTCTTTCACACAGACTTATCTCTCACAACTGAGCATGTGGAGAGACTTTCGTTCATCTAGCACAAAGGGAAAGGGTTGCAGGAGAAACTATTACTCTGGCTTCTCAGTCTGTTTCCTTGTGCCGGTTTGAAGTTCCTGCTGTTTTCACTGTAAAGCTGATTTGGAGCTAGTACCTCCCCATATTTATGTATGGAGTGGTGTTTGCAAATGAAAAGAAACTTTGTGTTCCCAACAAGCTAGGTGAAGGATGGCTTTCACACACACATATTTCTCAGAACTGAGCATGTGGAGAGACGTTCGTTCATCTAGCACAAAGGGAACGGGATGCTGGGGAAACTTTTACTCTCGTTTCTCATTCTATTTCCTAGTGCCGGTTTGAAGTTACTGCAGGTTATACTGTAAAAACGGGTTGGAGCTAGTAAGTCCCCCTATATATGTATGGAGTGGAGTTTGCAAATGAAAAGAAACTTTGTGTTCCCAACAATCTAGGTGAAGGACGCCTTTAACACACTCTTATCTCTAAGAACTGAGCATGTGCAGAGATTTTCGTTCATCTAGCAAAAAGGGAACGGGATGCAGGAGAAACTTTTACTCTGGTTTCTCATTCTGTTTTCTAGTGACGGTTTGAAGTTTCTGCAGTTTTCACTAGTTAAAACGATTTAGAGCTTGTACTTCCCCATATACATATGGATTGGAGTTTGCACGTGAAAAGAATCATTGTGTTCCCAACAAGCTAAGTGAAGGAATTTTTTCACACACAATTTTCTCTCAAAACTGAGCATGTGGAGAGACTTTCGTTCATCTAGCACAAAGGGAACGGGTTGCTGGAGAAACTATTACTCTGATTTCTCAGTCTGTTTCCTTGTGCCGGTTTGAAGTTCCTGCAGTTTTCACTGTAAATCTGATTTGGAGCTAATACCTCCCCATATTTATGTATGGAGTGGAGTTTGCAACTGAAAAGAAACTTTGTGTTCCCAAAAAGCTAGGTGAAGGATGGGTTTCACACACACATATCTCTCAGAACTGAGCATGTGGAGAGACGTTCGTTCATCTAGCACAAAGTGAACGGGATGCAGGAGAAATTTTTACTCTCGTTTCTCAGTCTGTTTCCTAGTGCCGGTTTGAATTTCCTGCAGTTTTCACTTTAAAACAGAGTTGGTGTTGGACCTCCCCATATATATGTATGGAGTGGTGTTTGCAACTTTAAAGAATCTTTGTGTTCCCAACAAGCTAGATGAAGGACGACTTTCACACACACTTATCTCTCAGAATTGTGCATGTGGAGAGACATTCGTTCATCTAGCACAAAGGGAAACGGATGCAGGTGTAACTTTATCTCTGGTTTCTCAGTCTGTTTCCTGGTGCCGGATTGAAATTCCTGCATATTTACTGTAAAAAATGTTGGAGCTAGTACCTTCCCATATATATGTATGGAGTGGAGTTTGCCACTGAAAAGAAACTTTGTGTTCCAAACAAGCTAAGTGAAGGGCGGCTTTCACACACACATGTCTCTCAGAACTGAGCATGTGGAGAGACGTTCGTTCATCTAGCACAAAGTGAACGGGATGCAGGAGAAACTTTTACTCTGGTATCTCAGTCTGTTTCCTAGTGCCAGTTTGAAGTTACTGCAATTTACACTGTAAAAAAGGGTTGGATCTGGTACGACCCCATATATATGTATGGAGTTGAGTTTGCTAATGAACAGAAAATTTGTGTTCCCAACAAGCTAGGTGAAGGTCGGCTTTCACACACACTTATCTCTCAGAACTGAGCATGTGGAGAGACTTTCGTTTATCTAGCACAAAGAGAACGGGATGCAGGAGAAACTTCTACTCTGGTTTCTCAGTCTGTTTCCTAGTGCCGGTTTGAAGATCCTGCATTTTTCACAGTAAAACAGATCTGGAGCTAGTACCTACCCATATATATTTATAAAGAGGAATTTTGCAACTGAAAACAAACTCTGTGTTCCCAACAATCTAGGTGAAGTACTGCTTTCACACACACTTATCACTCACAAATGAGTTGTGGATACACGTTCTTTCTTCTAGCAGAAAGGGAATGGTATACAGGAGAAACTTTTACTCTGTTTTCTCAGTCTGTTTCCTAGTGCCGGTTTGAAGTTCCTGCAGATTTCACTGTAAAACCGAGTTGGAGTTAGTACCTCCCCTTATATATGTATGGATTGGAGTTTGTAACTGAAAAGAAATTTGTGTTCCCAAGAAGCTAGTTGAAATAAGGCTTCCACACACACTTATCTCCCACAATTGAGCATGTGCAGAGACTTTCGTTCATCTAGCACAAAGGGAACGGGATGCAGGAGAAACTTTAACTCTGGTTTCTCAGTCTGTTTTCTAGTGGCGGTTTGAAGTTTCTGCAGTTTTCACTGTTAAAAAGATTTAGAGTTTGTACTTCCCCATATATATGTATGGATTGGAGTTTGAACGTGAAAAGGACTTTGTGTTCCCAACAAGCATGTTGAAGGACTTCTTTCACACACAATCTTCTCTCACAACTGAGCATGTGGAGAGACTTTCGTTCATCTAGCACAAAGGGAACGGATTGCAGTAAAAACTATTACTCTGTTTTCTCAGTCTGTTTCCTTGTGCCGGTTTGAAGTTCCTGCAATTTTCACTGTAAATCTGATTTGGAACTAGTACCTCCCCATATTTATGTATGGAGTGGAATTTGCAACTGAAAAGAAACTTTGTGTTCCCAACAAGCCAGGTGAAGTTTGGCTTTCACACACACATATCTCTCAGAACTGAGCATATGGAGTGACGTTCGTTCATCTAGCACAAAGATAACGGGAGGCAGGAGAAATTTTTACTCTCGTTTCTATTTCCTAGTGCCGGTTTTAAAGTTACTGCAGGTTATACTGTAAAAACGGGTTGGAGCTTGTACTTCCCCCTATATATGTATGGAGTGGAGTTTGCAAATGAAAAGAAACTTTGTGTTCCCAACACCTAGGTGAAGGACGGCTTTCACACACACTTTTCTCTCACAACTGAGCATGTGGAGAGTCGATCGTTCATCTAGCATAAAAGGAACGTGTAGCAGTGGAAACTTTTACTCTTGTTTCACAGTCTGTTTCCTAGTGCTTGATTGATGTTCCTGCAGTTTTCACTGTAAACCAGATTTGGAGCTAGTTCCTCCCCATATATATGTATGGAGTGGAGTTTTCAACTGAAAAGAAATTTCGAGTTCCCAACAAACTAGGTGAAGGACGCCTTTAACACACCCTTATCTCTAAGAACTGAGCATGTGGAGAGACGTTCTTTCATCTAGCACAAAGGGAACTGGTTGCAGGAGAATCTATTACTCTGGTATCCCAGTCTGTTTCCTGTTGCCGGTTTGAAGTTCCTGCAGATTTTACTGTAAAAATTGTTGGAGCTAGTACATCCCCATATATATGTATGGAGTGGAGTTTGCAACTGAAAAGAAACTTTGTGTTCCCAAAAGCTTAGTGAAGGGCGGCTTTCAAACACACATATTTCTCAGAACTGAGCATGTGGAGAGACGTTCATTCATCTAGCACAAAGGGAACGGGATGCAGGAGACACATTTACTCTTGTTTCTCAGTCTGTTTCCTAGTCCCGGATTGAAGTTACTTCAGTTTACACTGTAAAAACTTGTTGGAGCTAGTACCTCCCCATATATATGTATGGAGTGGAGTTTGCAACTTAGAAGAATCTTTGTGTTCCCAACAAGCTAGGTGTATGACGGCTTTCACACACACTTATCTCTCACAACTCAGCATGTGGAGAGACGTTCGTTCATCTAGAAAAAAAAGAAAATGATGCAGGATTAACTTTTACTCTGGGTCTCAGTCTGTTTCCTGGTGCCTGTTTGAAGTTCCTGCAGTTTTCTCAGTAAAACAGAGCTGGAGTTTGTACCTACCCATATATATGTATGAAGAGGAATTTTCAACTGAAAAGAAGCTCTGTGTTCCCAACAATGTAGGTGAAGGACAGCTTTCACACACACTTATCACTCACAACTGAGCATGTGGATACACGTTCTTTCTTCTAGCAGAAAAGGAACGGTTTGCAGGAGAAACTTTTTCTCTGGTTTCCCAGTCTGATTCCAAGTGCCGGTTTGAAGTTCCTGCAGATTTCACTGTAAAACAGATTTGGAGCTAGTATCTCCCCATATATATGTATGGATTGGTGTTTGCAACTGAAAAGAAACTTTGTGTTCCCAAAAAGCTAGTTGAAGGACTTCTTTCACACAAACTTATCTCTCACAACTGAGCATGTGGAGAGACTTTCGTTCATCTAGCACAAAGGGAACGGGTTCCAGGAGAAACTATTACTCTGGTTTCTCAGTCTGTTTCCTTGTGCCGGTTTGAAGTTCCTGCTGTTTTCACTGTAAATCTGATTTGGAGCTAGTACCTCCCCAAATTTATGTATGGAGTGGAGTTTGCAACTGAAAAGAAACTTTGTGTTCCCAACAATCTAGGTGAAGGACGCCTTTAACACACTCTTATCTCTAAGAACTGAGCATGTGCAGAGACTTTCGTTCATCTAGCACAAAGGGAACGGGATGCAGGAGAAACTTTTACTTTCGTTTCTCATTCTATTTCCTAGTGCCGGTTTGAAGTTACTGCAGGTTATACTGTAAAAACGGTTTGGAGCTAGTACCTCACCCTATATATGTATGGATTGGAGTTTGCAAATGAAAAGAAACTTTGTTTTCCCAACAAGCTAGGTGAAGGACGGCTTTCACACACACTTATCTCTCACAACTGAGCATGTGGAGAGACGTTAATCTAGCACAATGTGAATGTGTAGTAGGAGAAACTTTTAATCTTGTTTCTCAGACTGTTTCCTAGTGCTTGATTGAAGTTCCTGCAGTTTTCACTGTAAAGAGGATTTGGAGCTAGAACCTCCCCATATATATGTATGGAGTGGAGTTTTCAACTGAAAAGAAATTTTGTGTTCCCAACAATCTAGTTGAACGACGCCTTTAACACACTCTTATCTCTAAGAACTGAGCATGTGCAGAGACTTTCGTTCATCTAGCACAAAGGGAACAGGATGCAGGAGAAACTTTTACTCTGGTTTCTCAGTCTGTTTTCTAGTGGCGGTTTGAAGTTTCTGCAGTTTTCACTGTTAAAAAGATTTAGAGCTTGTACTTCCCAATATATATATGGATTGGAGTTTCCACGTGAAAAGAAACTTTGTGTTCCCAACAAGCTAAGTGAAGGTCTTCTTTAACACACACTTATCTCTCACAACTGAGCTTGTGGAGAGACTTTCGTTCATCTAGCACAAAGGGAACGGGATGCAGGAGAAACTTTTTCTCTGGTTTCTCAATCTATTTTCTAGTGGCGGTTTGAAGTTTGTGCAGTTTTCACTGTTAAAACGATTTAGAGATTGTACTTCCCCATATACATATGGATTGGAGTTTGCACGTGAAAAGAAACTTTGTGTCCCCAACAAGCAAAGTGAAGGAATTTTTTCACACACAATTATCTCTCAAAACTGAGCATGTGGAGAGACTTTCGATCATCTAGCACAAAGGGAACGGTTTGCAGGAGAAACTATTATTCTGGTTTCTCAGTCTGTTTCCTTGTGCCGGTTTGAATTTCCTGCAGTTTTCACTGTAAATCTGATTTGGAGCTAGTACCTCCCCATATTTATGTATGGAGTGGAGTTTGAAACTGACAAGAAACTTTGTGTTCCCAACAAGCTAGGTGAAGAATGGGTTTCACACACACATATCTCTCAGAACTGAGCATGTGGAGAGACTTTCGTTCATCTAGCACAAAGGGAACTGGATGCAGGAGAAACTTTTACTCTCGTTTCTCATTCTATTTCCTAGTGCCGGTTTGAATTTACTACAGGTTATACTGTAAAACAGGTTGGAGCTAGTACCTCCCCCTATATATTTATGGAGTGGAGTTTGCAAATGAAAGGTAACTTTGTGTTCCCAACATGGTAGGTGAAGGACGGCTTTCACACACACTTATATCTCACAACTGTGCATGTGGAGAGGCGTTCGGACATCTAGCACAAAGGGAACGTGTAGCAGGGGAAACTTTTACTCATGTTTCTCAGTCTCTTTCCTGGTGCTTGATTGAAGTTCCTGCAATTTTCACTGTAAACCAGAATAGGAAGTAGTCCCTCCCTTATATATGTATGGAGTGGAGTTTTCAATTGAAAAGTAATTTGGTGTTCCCAACAAACTAGGTGAAGGACGCCTTTAACACACTCTTATCTCTAAGAACTGAGCATGTGGAGAGACGTTCGTTCATCTAACACAAAGGGAACGTGTTGCAGGAGAAACTAATACTCTGGTTTCTCAGTCTGTTTCCAAGTGGCGGTTTGAATATCCTGCAGTTTTCACTGTTAAAACGAGTTGGAGCTTGTACAACCCCATATATATGTAGGGAATACAGTTTGCACAAGAAAAGAAAGTTTGTTTTACCCAACAATCTAGGTGAAATACGGCTTTCACACACACTTATCTCTCACAAAAGTGCATGTGGAGAGACTTTCGTTCATTTAGCACAAAGGGAACGGGTTGCAGGGGAAACTTTTACTCTGGTTTCTCAGTCTGTTTCCTAGTGCCGAATTGAAGTTCCTGCAGTTTTTACTTTAAAATCGAGTTGGAGCTAGTACCTCCCCATATATATATATGGAGTGGAGTTGTCTAATGAAAAGTAACTTTGAGTTTCCAACAAGCTAGATGAAGGACGACTTTCACACACACTTATCTCTCAGAACTGTGCAGGTGGAGAGACATTCGTTCATCTAGCACAAAGGGAACGGGATGCAGGAGTAACTTTAACACTGGTTTCTCAGTCTGTTTCCTGGTGCCGTTTTGAAGTTCCTGCATATTTACTGTAAAAAATGTTGGAGCTAGTACCTTCCCATATATATGTATGGAGTGGAGTTTGCAACTGAAAAGAAACTTTGTGTTCCCAACAAGCAAAGTGAAGGGCGGCTTTAACACACATATCTCTCAGAACTGAGCATGTGGAAAGACGTTCATTCATTTAGCACAAAGGGAACGGGATGCACGAGTAACCTTTACTCTCGATTCTCATTCTATTTCCTAGTGCCGGTTTGAAGTTAAGGCAGGTTATACTATAAAAACGGGTTGGAGCTAGTAAGTCCCCCTATATATGTATGGAGTGGAGTTTGCAAATGAAAAGAAATTTTGTGTTCCCAACAACCTAGGTGAAGGACGGCTTTCACACACACTTATCTCTCACACCTTAGCATGTGGAGAGACGTTCATCTAGCACAATGTGAATGTGTAGCAGGGGAAACTTTTACTCTTGTTTCTCAGTCTGTTTCCTAGTGCTTGATTGAAGTTCCTGCAGTTTTCACTGTAAACTAGATTTGGGGCTAGTATCTCCCCATATATATGTATGAAGTGGAGTTTTCAACTGAAAAGAAATTTTGTGTTCCCAACAAACTAGGTGAAGGACGCCTTTAACACACTCTTATCTCTAAGTACTGAGCATGTGCAGAGACTTTCGTTCATCTAGCACAAAGGGAACGGGATGCAGGTGAAACTTTTACTCTGGTTTCTCAGTCTGTTTTCTAGTGGCGGTTTGAAGTTTCTACAGTTTTCACTGTTAAAAAGATTTAGAGCTTGTACTTCCCCATATAAATATGGATTGGAGTTTCCTCGTGAAAAGAAACTTTTTGTTCCCAACAAGCAAATTGAAGGTCTTCTTTCACTCACACTTATCTCTCACAACTGAGCTTGTGGAGAGACTTTCGTTCATCTAGCACAAAGGGAAGGGTTTGCAGGAGAAACTATTACTCTGGTTTCTCAGTCTGTTTCCTTGTGCTGGTTTGAAGTTCCTGCAGTTTTCACTGTAAATCTGATTTGGAGCTAGTACCACCCCATATTTATGAATGGAATGGAGTTTGCAACTGAAAAGAATCTTTGTGTTCCCAACAAGCTAGGTGAAGTATGACTTTCACACACACATATTTCTCAGAACTGAGCATGTGGAGAGACGTTAATTCATCTAGCACAAAGGGAACGGGATGCAGGAGACACATTTACTCTTGTTTCTCAGTCTGTTTCCTTGTCCCGGATTGAAGTTACTTCAGTTTACACTGTAAAAACGTGTTGGAGCTAGTACCTCCCCATATATATGTATGGAGTGGAGTTTGCAACTTAGAAGAATCTTTGTGTTCCCAACAAGCTAGGTGTATGACGGCTTTCACACACACTTATCTCTCACAACTCAGCATGTGGAGAGACGTTCGTTCATCTAGAAAAAAAAGAAAATGATGCAGGATTAACTTTTACTCTGGTTTCTCAGTCTGTTTCCTGGTGCCTGTTTGACGTTCCTGCAGTTTTCTCAGTAAAACAGAGCTGGAGTTTGTACCTACCCATATATATGAATGAAGAGGAATTTTCAACTGAAAAGAAACTCTGTGTTCCCAACAATGTAGGTGAAGGACTGCTTTCACACACACTTATCACTCACAACTGAGCATGTGGATACACGTTCTTTCTTCTAGCAGAAAAGGAACGGTTTGCAGGAGAAACTTTTTCTCTGGTTTCCCAGTCTGATTCCTAGTGCCGGTTTGAAGTTCCTGCAGATTTCACTGTAAAACAGTTTTGGAGCTAGTATCTCCCCATATATATGTATGGATTGGTGTTTGCAACTGAAAAGAAACTTTGTGTTCCCAACAAGCTAGTTGAAGGACTTCTTTCACACACAATTATCTCTCACAACTGAGCATGTGGAGAGACATTCGTTCATCTAGCACAAAGGGAACGGGTTCCAGCAGAAACTATTACTCTGGATTCTCAGTCTGTTTCCTTGTGCCGGTTTGAAGTTCCTGCTGTTTTCACTGTAAATCTGATTTGGAGCTAGTACCTCCCCATATTTATGTATGGAGTGGAGTTTGCAACTGAAAAGAAACTTTGTGTTCCCAACAATCTAGGTGAAGGACGCCTTTAACACACTCTTATCTCTAAGAACTGAGCATGTGCAGAGACTTTCGTTCATCTAGCACAAAGGGAACGGGATGCAGGAGAAACTTTTACTCTCGTTTCTCATTCTATTTCCTAGTGCCGGTTTGAAGTTACTGCAGGTTATACTGTAAAAACGGTTTGGAGCTAGTACCTCACCCTATATATGTATGGATTGGAGTTTGCAAATGAAAAGATACTTTGTGTTCCCAACAAGCTAGGTGAAGGACGGCTTTCACACACACTTATCTCTCACAACTGAGCATGTGGAGAGACGTTCATCTAGCACAATGTGAATGTGTAGCAGGGGAAACTTTTACTCTTGTTTCTCAGACTGTTTCCTAGTGCTTGATTGAAGTTCCTGCAGTTTTCACTGTAAAGAGGATTTGGAGCAAAACCTCCCCATATATATGTATGGAGTGGAGTTTTCAACTGAAAAGAAATTTTGTGTTCCCAACAATCTAGGTGAAGGACGCCTTTAACACACTCTTATCTCTAAGAACTGAGCATGTGCAGAGACTTTCGTTCATCTAGCACAAAGGGAACAGGATGCAGGAGAAACTTTTACTCTGGTTTCTCAGTCTGTTTTCTAGTGGTGGTTTGAAGTTTCTGCAGTTTTCACTGTTAAAACGATTTAGAGATTGTACTTCCCCATATACATATGGATTGGAGTTTGCACGTGAAAAGAAACTTTGTGTTCCCAACAAGCAAAGTGAAGGAATTTTTTCACACACAATTATCTCTCAAAATTGAACATGTGGAGAGACTTTCAATCATCTAGCACAAAGGGAACGGTTTGCAGGAGAAACTATTACTCTGGTTTCTCAGTCTGTTTCCTTGTGCTGGTTTGAAGTTCCTGCAGTTTTCACTGTAAATCTGATTTGGAGCTAGTACCACCCCATATTTATGTATGGAGTGGAGTTTGCAACTGAAAAGAATCTTTGTGTTCCCAACAAGCTAGGTGAAGGATGACTTTCACACACACATATTTCTCAGAACTGAGCATGTGGAGAGACGTTAATTCATCTAGCACAAAGGGAACGGGATGCAGGAGACCCATTTACTCTTGTTTCTCAGTCTGTTTCCTAGTCCCGGATTGAAGTTACTTCAGTTTACACTGTAAAAACGGGTTGGAGCTAGTACCTCCCCATATATATGTATGGAGTGGAGTTTGCAACTTAGAAGAAACTTTGTGCTCCCAACAAGCTAGGTGAAGGACGGCTTTCACACACACTTATCTCTCACAACTGAGCATTTGGAGAGACGTTCATCTAGCACAATGGGAACGTGTAGCAGGTGAAACTTTCACTCTTGTTTCTCAGTCTGTTTCCTAGTGCTTGATTGAAGTTCCTGCAGTTTTCACTGCAAAAGGATTTGGAGCTAGTACCTCCCAATATATATGTATGGAGTGGAGATTTCAACTGAAAAGAAATTTTGTGTTCCCAACAATCTAGGTGAAGGACGCCTTTCACACACTCTTATCTCTAAGAACTGAGCATGTGGAGAGACGTTCGTTCATCTAGCACAAAGGGAACGGGTTTCAGGAGAAACTATTACTCTGGTTTCTCAGTCTGTTTCCAAGTCGCGGTTTGAATATCCTGCAGTTTTCACTGTTAAAACGAGTTGGAGCTTGTACATCCCCATAAATATGTAGGGAGTACAGTTTGCACCAGAAAAGAAAGTTTGTTTTATCCAACAAGCTAGGTGAATTATGGCTTTCACACACACTTATCTCTCACAACTGAGCATGTGGATAGACTTTCGTTCATCTAGCACAAAGGGAACGGGATGCAGGAGAACCATTTACTCTGGTTTCTCAGTCTGTTTCCTAGTGCCGGTTTGAAGTTTCTGCAGTTTTCACAGTAAAACAGTGCTGGAGCTAGTACCTACCCATATATATGTATGAAGTGGAATTTTGCAACTGAAAACAAACTCTGTGTTCCCAACAATCTAGGTGAAGTACTGCTTTCACACACACATATCACTCACAACTGAGCATGTGGATACACGTTTTTTCTACAAGCAGAAAAGGAACGGGTAGCAGGTGAAACTTTTATTCTGGTTTCTCAGTCTGATTCCTAGAGCCAGTTTGAAGTTCCTGCAGATTTCACTGTAAAACCGATTTGGAGCTTGTATCTCCCCATGTATATGTATGGATTGGTGTTTGCATCTGAAAAGAAACTTTGTGTTCCCAAGAAGCTAGTTGAAATAAGGCTTTCACACACAATTATCTCTCACAACTGAGCTTGTGGAGAGACTTTCGTTCATCTAGCACAAAGGGAATGGGATGCAGTAGAAACATTTACTCTGGTTTCTCAGTCTGTTTTCTAGTGTCGGTTTGAAGTTTCTGCAGTTTTCACTGTTAAAAAGATTTAGAGGTTGTACTTCCCCATATATACGTATGGATTGGAGTTTGCACGAGAAAAGAAACTTTGTGTTCCCAACAAGCTAAGTGAAGGACTTCTTTCACACACACTTATCTCTCACAACTGAGCATGTGGAGAGACATTCGTTCATCTAGCACAAAGGGAACTGGTTGCAGTAGAAACATTTACTCTGGTTTCTCAGTCTGTTTTCTAGTGTCGGTTTGAAGTTCCAGCAGTTTTCACTGTAAATCTGATTTGAAGCTAGTACCTCCCCATATTTATGTATGGAGTGGAGTTTGCAACTGAAAAGAAACTTTGTGTACCCCACAAGCTAGGTGAAGGATGGCTTTCACACACACATATCTCTCAGAACTGAGCATGTGGAGAGACGTTCGTTCATCTAGCACAAAGGGAACGGGATGCAGGAGAAACTTTTACTCTCGTTTCTCATTGTGTTTCCTAGTGCCGGTTTGAAGTTACTGCAGGTTATACTGTAAAAACGGGTTGGAATTAGTACCTAACCCTATATATTTATGGAGTGGAGTTTGCAAATGAAAAGTAACTTTGTGTTCCCAACAAGCTAGGTGAATGACGGCTATCACACACACTTATCTCTCACAACTGAGCATGTGGAGAGACGTTCGTTCATCTAGCACAAAGGGAACGTGTAGCAGGGGAAACTTTTACTCTGGTTTCTCAGTCTGTTTCCAATTGGCGGTTTGAATATCCTGCAGTTTTCACTGTTAAAACGAGTTGGAGCTTGTACATCCCCATATATATGTAGGGAGTACATTTTGCACCAGAAAAGAAAGTTTGTTTACCCAACAAGCTAGGTGAATTACGGCTTTCACACACACTTATCTCTCACAAATGAACATGTGGAGATACTTTCGTTCATGTAGCACAAAGGGAACGGGATGCAGGAGAAACTTTACTCTGGTTTCTCAGTCTGTTTCCTAGTGCCGGTTTGAAGTTCCTTCAGTTTTTACTTTAAAACCGATTTGGAGCTAGTACCTACCCTTATATATGTATGGAGTGGAGTTTGCAAATGAAAAGTTACTTTGTGTTCCCAACAAGCTAGTTGAAGTACTTCTTCACACACACTTATCTCTCACAACTGAGCATGTGGAGAGACTTTCGTTCATCTAGCACAAAGGGAACGGGTTGCAGGAGAAACCATTACTCTGGTTTCTCAGTCTGTTTCCTTGTGCCGGTTTGAAGATCCTGCACTTTTCACTGTAAATGTGATTTGGAGCTAGTACCTCCCCATATTTATGTATGGAGTGGAGTTTGCAACTGAAAAGAAACTTTGTGTTCCCAACAAGCTAGGTGAAGTATGGCTTTCACACACAAATATTTCTCAGAAATGAGCATGTGGAGAGACGTTCGTTCATCTAACACAAAGGGAACGGGATGCAGGAGAAACTTTTACTCTCATTTCTCATTCTATTTCCTAGTGCTGGTTTGAAGTTACTGCAGGTTATACTGTAAAAACGGGTTGGAGTTAGTACCTCCCCCTATATGTGTATGGAGTGGAGTTTGCAAATGAAAAGAAACTTTGTGTTCCCAACAAGCTAGGTGAAGTACGGTTTTCACACACACATATCTCTAAGAACTGAGCTTGTGGAGAGACTTTCGTTTATCTAGCACAAATGGAACGGGTTTCATTAGAAACTTTTACTCTGGTTTCTCACTCTGTTTCCTAGTGCTTGATTGAAGTTCCTGCAGTTTTCACTGTAAACCAGATTTGGAGCTAGTACCTCCCCATATATATGTATGGGGTGGAGTTTTCAACTGAAAAGTAGTTTTGAGTTCCCTAAAAACTAGATGAAGGACGCCTTTAACACACTTTTATCTCTAAGAACTGAGCATGTGGCGAGACATTCGTTCATCTAGCACAAAGGGAACGGGTTGCAGGAGAATCTATTACTCTGGTTTCTCACTGTGTTTCCAAGTTGCGGTTTGAATATCCTGCTGTTTTCACTGTTAAAACGAGTTGGAGCTTGTACATCCCCATATATATGTAGGGAGAACAGTTTGCACCAGAAAAGAAAGTTTGTTTTACCCAACAAGCTAGGTGAATTACGGCTTTCACACACACTTATCTCTCACAAATGAGCATGTGGAGAGAATTTCGTTCATGTAGCACAAAGGGAACGGGATGCAGGGGAAACTTTTCTCTGGTTTCTCAGTCTGTTTCCTAGTGCCGGTTTGAAGTTCCTGCAGTTTTTACTTTAAAACCGAGTTGGAGCTAGTACCTCCACATATATATGTATGGATTGAAGTTTGAAAATGAAAAGGAAATTTGTGTTCCGAACAAGCTAGATGAAGGACGACTTTCACACACACTTATCTCTCTAAAACTTTGCATGTGGGGAGACTTTCGTTCATCTAGCACTAAGGGAACGGGATGCAGGATTAATATTAACTCTGGATTCTCAGTCTGTTTCCTGGTGCCTTTTTGAAGTTACTGCAGTTTACACTGTAAAAACGGGTTGGAGCTAGTACCTACCCATATATGTGTATGGAGTGCAGTTTACATATTAAAAGAAACATTGTGTTCACAACAAGCTAGGTGCAGTACGGCTTTCACACACACATATCTCTCAGAACTGAGCATGTGGAGAGACTTTCGTTTATCTAGCACAATGGAACGGGTTTCAGGAGAAACATTTACTCTGGTTTCTCAGTCTGTTTCCTAGTGCCGGTTTGAAGTTACTGCAGTTTACACTGTAAAATTTTGTTGGAGCTAGTACCTCCCCATATATATGTATGGAGATGAGTTTGCACCTTAAAAGAAACTTTGTGTTCCCAACAAGCTAGTTGAAGGACTTCTTTCACACACACTTATCTCTCACAACTCAGCATGTGGAAAGACTTTCGTTCATATAGAACAAAAGGAAAATGATGCAGGACTAACTTTTACTCTGGTTTCTCAGTCTGTTTCCTGGTTCCTGTTTGAAGTTCCTGCAGATTTAACTGTAAAAACAGTTGGAGCTTGTACCTCCCCATATATATGTATGGAGTTGAGTTTGCAACTGGAAAGAAAATTTGTGTTCCCAACAAGCTAGTTGAAGGACGCCTTTCACTCACACTTATCACTCACAACAGAGCATGTGGATACACGTTCTTTCTTCTAGCAGAAAGGGAACGGGTTGCTGGAGAAACTTTTACTCTGGTTTCTCAGTCCCTTTCCTAGTGCCGGTTTGAAATTCCTGCAGATTTCACTGTAAAACCGAGTTGGAGCTAGTATCTCCCCTTATATATGAATGGATTGGTGTTTGCAACTGAAAAGAAACTTTGTGTCCCCAAGAAGCTAGTTGAAATAAGGCTTTCAGACACACTTATCTCTCACAACAAAGCATGTGGAGAGACTCTCGTTCATCTAGCACAAAACGAACGGAATGCAGGAGAAATTATACTCTGGTTCCTCAGTCTGTTTTCTAGTTGCGGTTTGAAGTTTCTGCAGTTTTCACTGTTAAAAAGATTTAGAGCTTGTACTTCCCCATATATATGTATGGATTGGTGTTTGCACGTGAAAAGAAACTTTGTGTTCCCAACAAACTAGTTGAAGGACTTCTTTCACACACACTTATCTCTCACAACTGAGCATGTGGAAAGACTTTCGTTCATCTAGCACAAAGGGAACGGGTTGAAGGAGAAATTATTACTCTTGTTTTTCAGTCTGTTTCCTTGTGCCGGTTTGAAGTTCCTGCAGTTTTCACTATAAATCTGATTTGGTGCTAGTACCTCTCCATATTTATGTATGGAGTGGAGTTTGCAACTGAAAAGAAACTTTGTGTTCCCAACAAGCTAGGTGAAGGACGGCTTTCACACACAATTATCTCTCACAACTGAGCATGTGGAAAGGCTTACGTTCATCTAGCACAAAGGAAACGGGATGCAGGAGAAACTTTTACTCTAGTTTCTCAGTCTGTTTCCTAGTGCCGGTTTGATGATCCTGCATTTTTCACAGTAAAACAGAGGTGGAGATTGTACCTACATATATATATGTATGAAGTGGAATTTTGCAACTGAAAACAAACTCTGTGTTCCCAACAATCTAGGTGAAGGACTGCTTTCACACACATATATCACTCACAACTAAGCATGTGTATACACGTTCTTTCTTCTAGCAGAAAAGGAACGGTTTTCAGGAGAAATCTTACTCTGGTTTCTCAGTCTGTTTCCTAGTGCCGGTTTGATGTTCCTGCAGATTTCACTGTAAAACCGAGTTGGAGCTAGAATCTCCCCATATATATATGTGGATTGGAATTTGCAAATGAAAAGAAACTTTGTGTTCCCAAGAAGCTAGTTGAAATAAGGCTTCACACACACTTATCTCTCACAACTGAGCATGTGGAGAGACTTTCTTTCATCTAGCACAAAGGGATGCAGGAGAAACTTTTACTCTGGTTTCTCAGTCTGTTTTCTAGTGGCGGTTTAAAGTTTCTGAGGTTTCACTGTTAAAAAGAATTAGAGCTTGTACTTCCCCATATAAATGTATGGATTGGAGTTTGCACGTGAAAAGAAACTTTGTGTTCCCAACAAGCTAGTTGAAGGAGGGCTTTCACACACACTTATCTCTCACAACTCAGCATGTGGAGAGACTATCGTTCATCTAGAAGAAAAGGAAAATGATGCAGGACTAACTTTTACTCTGTTTTCTCAGTCTGTTTCCTGGTGCCTGTTTGAAGTTCCTCCAGATTTCACTTTAAAAATAGTTGGAGCTTGTACCTCCCCATATATATGTATGGAGTTGTGTTTGCAACTGAAAAGAAACTTTGTGTTCCCAACAAGCAAGGTGAAGGACTTCTTTCACACACAATTATCTCTCACAACTGAGCATGTGGAGAGACTTTCGTTCATCTAGCACAAAGGGAACGGGTTGCAGGAGAAACTATTACTGTGGTTTCTCAGTCTTTTACCTTTTGCCGGTTTGAAGTTCCTGCAGTTTTCACTGTAAATATGACTTGCAGCTAGTACCACCCCATATTTATGTATGGAGTGGAGTTTGCATATGAAAAGAAACTTTGTGTTCCCAACAAGCTAGGTGAAGGACGGCTTTCACACACAATTATCTCTCACAACTGAGCATGTGGAGAGACGTTCGTTCATCTATCACTAAGGAACGTGTAGCAGGGGTAACTTTTACTCTTTTTTCTCAGTCTGTTTCCTAGTGCTTGATTGAAGTTCCTGCAGTTTTCACTGTAAACCAGATTTGTAGCTAGTAACGCCCCATATATATGTATGGAGTGGGGTTTTCAACTGAAAAGAAATTTTGTGTTCCCAACAAACTAGGTGAAAGACGCCTTTCACACATTCTTAACTCTAAGAAATAAGCGTGTGGAGAGACGTTCATTCTTCTAGCCCAAAGGGAACGGGTTGCAGGAGAAACTATTAATCTGGTTTCTCAGTCTGTTTCCTAGTGGCGGTTTGAATATCCTCCAGTTTTCACTGTTAAACGAGTTGGAGCTTGTCCATCCCCTTATATATGTAGGGAGTACAGTTTGGACCAGAAAAGAAAGTTTGTTTTACCCAAAAATCTAGGTGAATTACGGCTTTAACACACACTTATCTCTCACAAATGAGCATGTGGAGAGACTTTCGTTCATCTAGCACAAAGGGAACGGGATGCAGGAGAAACTTTTACTCTGGTTTCTCAGTCTGTTTCCTAGTGCCGGTTTGAAGTTCCTTCAGTTTTCACTTTAAAACCGAGTTGGAACTAGTACCTCCCCATATATATGTATGGAGTGGAGTTTGCAACTTAAAAGAAACTTTGTGTTCCCAACAAGCTAGGTGAAGGACGGCTTTCACACACACTTAACTCTCACAAATCAGCATGTGGAGAGACGTTCGTTCATCTAGAACAAAAATGAAAATGATGCAGGAGTAACTTTTACTCTGGTTTCTCAGTCTGTTTCCTGGTTCCTGTTTGAAGTTCCTGCAGAATTCACTGTAAAACAGTCGGAGTTTGTACCTCCCCATATATATGTATGGAGTTGGGTTTGCAACTGAAAAGAAAATTTGTGTTCCCAACAAGCTAGTTGAAGGACGGCTTTCACACACACTTATCTCTCACAAGTGAGCATGTGGATAGACTTTCGTTCATCTAGCACAAAGGGAACGGGATGCAGGTGAAACTTTTACTCTGGTTTCTCAGTCGGTTTTCTAGTGGCGTTTGAAATTTCTGCAGTTTTCACTGTTAAAAAGTATTAGAGCTTGTAATTCCCCATATAAATGTATGGATTGGAGTTTGCACGTGAAAAGAAACTTTGTGTTCCCAACAAGCTAGGTGAAGGACTTCTTTCACACACACTTATCTCTCACAACTTAGCATGTGGAGAGTCTTTCATTCATCTAGCACAAAGGGAACGGGTTGCAGGAGAAACTTTTACTCTGGTTTCTTAGTCTGTTTCCTTGTGCCGGTTTGAAGTTCCTGCAGTTTTCACTGTAAATCTGAGTTGGAGCTAGTACCTCCCCATATTTATGTATGGAGTTGAGTTTGCAACTGAAAAGAATCTTTGTGTTCCCAACAAGCTAGGTGATGGATGGCTTTCACACACACATATCTCTCCGAACTGAGCATGTGGAGAGACTTTCGTTCATCTAGCACAAAGGGAATGGGATGCATGAGAATCTTTTTCTGTCGTTTCTCATTCTATTTCCTACTGCCGGTTTGAAGTTACTGCAGGTTATACTGTAAAAACGGGTTGGAGCTAATACCTCCCCGTATATATGTATGGAGTGGAATTTGCAAATGAAAAGAAACTTTGTGTTCCCCACAAGCTAGGTGAAGGACGGCTTTCACACACACTTATCTCTCAGAAATGTGCATGTGGAGAGATTTTCATTCATCTAGAACAATGGGAACGGGATGCCGGTGTATCTTTTACTCTGGTTTCTCAGTCTGATTCCTGGTGCCTTTTAGAAGTTCCTGCAGATTTCACTGTAAAAACAGTTTGAGCTAGTACCTCCCCAAATATATGAATGGAGTGGAGTTTGCATCTGAATAGTAAATTTTGTTCCCTACAAGCTAGGTGAAGGACGGCATTCACACACACTTATCTCTCACAACTGATCATATGGAAAGACGTTTGTTCTTCTATCAGAAATAGAACGGGTTGCAGGAGAAACTTTTACTCTGCTTTCTCAATCTGTTTCCTAGTGCCGGTCTCAAGATCCTGCAGTTTTCACTGTAATTCAGAGTTGGAGCTAGTACCTCCCCTTATAAATGTATGGAGTGGAGTTTGCAACTGAAACGAAATTTTGTTTTCCCAACAAAATAGGTGAAGGACGGCTTACATACACACTAATCTTTCAGAACTGAGCATGTGGAGAGAGTTCGTTCATCTAGCACAAAGGGAATGGGATGCAGGGAAACTTTTACTCTGGTTTCTCAGTCTGTTTCCTAGTGGCCGTTTGAATTTCCTGCAGTTTTCACTGTTAAAAAGATTTGGGGATTGTACATCCCCATATATATATATGGAGTGGAATTTGCACCGAAAAGAAACTTCGTGTTCCCAACAATCTAGGTGAAGTACGGATTTCACACACACTTATCTCTCAAAACTGAGCATGTGGAGAGACGTTCGTTCATCTAGCACAAAGGGAAAGGGTTGCAGGAGAAACTTTTACTCTGGATTCTCAGTCTGTTTCCTGGTGCCTGTTTGAAGTTACTGCAGATATCACTGTAAAAACAGTTAGAGCTTGTACCTCACCGTATATATGTATGGAGTTGAGTTTGCAACTGAAAAGATAATTTGTGTTCCCAACAAGCTAGCTGAAGGACGGCATTGACACAAACTTATCTCTCACAACTGAGCTTGTGGAGAGACGTTCGTTCATCTAGCACAAAGGGAACGTGTAGCAGGAGAAACTTTTTGTCTTATTTATCATTCTGTTTCCTAGTGCTTGTTTGAAGATCCTGCAGTTTTCACTGTAAATTAGATTTGGAGCTAGAACCTCCGTATATAAATGTATGGAGTGGACTTTGCAACTGAAAAGAAACTTTGTGTACACAAGAAGCTATTTGAAATAAGGCTTTCACACACACATATCTCTCACAACTGGGCATGTGGAGAGACTTTCTTTCATCTAGCAAAAAGGGAACGGGATTCAGGAGAAACTTTTACTCTGGTTTCTCAGTCTGTTTTCTAGTGGCGTTTGAAATTTCTGCAGTTTTCACTGTTAAAAAGAATAAGAGCTTGTTCTTCCCCATATAAATGTATGGATTGGAGTTTGCTCGTGAAAAGAAACTTTGTGTTCCCAACAAGCTAGGTGAAGGACTTCTTTCACACACACTTATCTCTCACAACTTAGCATGTGGAGAGACTTTCGTTCATCTAGCACAATGGGAACGGGTTGCAGGAGTAACTATTACTCTGGGTTCTTAGTCTGTTTACTTGTGCCGGTTTGAAGTTCCTGCATGTTTCACTGTAAATCTGAGTTGGAGCTAGTACCTCCCCATATTTATGTATGGAGTTGAGTTTGCAAATAAAAAGAAACTTTGTGTTCCCAACAAGCTAGGTGAAGGATGTCTTTCACACACACATATCTCTCAGAACTGAGCATGTGGAGAGACGTTCGTTCATCTAGCACAAAGGAACGTGTAGCAGGGGAAACTTTTACCCTTCTTTCACAGTCTTTTTCCTAGTTCTTGTTTGAAGTTCCTGCAGTATTCACTGTAAATCAGATTTGGAGCTATTATCTCCCCATATATATGTATGGAGTGGAGTTTTCAACTGAAAAGAAATTTTGTGTTCCCAACATATTAGGTGAAGTACGTCTTTAAACCACTCTTATTTCTAAGAACAGAGCATGTGGATAGACGTACGTTCATCTAGCACAAAGAGAACGGGTTGCAGTGGAAACTTTTACTCTGGTTTCTCAGTGTGTTTCCAAGTGGCGGTTTGAATATCCTGCAGTTTTCACTGTTAAAATGAATTGGAGCTTGTACATCCCCATATATATGTAGGGAGTGCAGTTTGCACCTGAAAATTTAGTTTGTTTTCCCAACAAGCTAGGTGAAGTACGGCTTTAACACACAATTTTCTCTCACAAATGAGCATGTGGAGAGACTTTCGTTCATCTAGCACAAAGGGAACGGGATGCAGGAGAAACTTTTACTCTGGTTTCTCAGTCTGTTTCCTGGTGTCGGTTTGAATTTCTTGCAGTTTTCACTGTAAATCTGAGTTGGAGCTAGTACCTCCCCATATATATGTATGGAGTGAAGTTTGCACCTTAAAAGTATCTTTGTGTTCCCAACAAGCAAGATGAAGGACGACTTTCACACACATTTTTCTCTCAGAACTGTGCATGTGGAGAGACGTTCGTTCATCTAGCACAACGGGAACGGGATGCAGGAGTAACTATTACTCTGGTTTCTCAGTCATTTTCCTGGTGCCGGTTTGAAGTTCCTGCAGATTATACTATAAAAACTGTTGGAGCTAGTACCTCCCCATATATATGTATGGAGTGGTGTTTGCAACTGAAAATAAACTTTGGGTTCCCAACAAGCTAGTTGATGGACGGCTTTCCCACACAATATTTTCTCACAACTCAGCATTTGGAGACACTTTCATTCATCTAGCACAAAGGGAACGGGATGCAGGAGAAAGTTTTACTCTGTTTTCTCAGTCTGTTTTCTAGTGCCGGTATGAAGTTCCTGCAGTTTTCACTGTAAAACCGAGTTTGAGCTAGTATCTCCCCATATAAATGTATGGACTGGAGTTTGTAACTGAAAAGTAACTTTGTGTTCCCAAGAAGCTAGTTGAAGGACGGCTTTCACACACACTTATCTCTCAGAACTGTGCATGTGGAGAGATGTTCGTTCATCTAGAACAATGGGAACGGGATGCCGGTGTATCTTTTACTCTGGTTTCTCAGTCTGTTTCCTGGAGCCTTTTAGAAGTTCCTGCAGATTTCACTGTAAAAACAGTTTGAGCTAGTACCTCCCCAAATATATGAATGGAGTGGAGTTTGCATCTGAATAGTAAATTTTGTTCCCTACAAGCTAGGTGAAGGACGGCATTCACACACACTTATCTATCACAACTGATCATATGGAAAGACATTCGTTCTTCTATCAGAAATAGAACGGGTTGCAGGAGAAACTTTTACTCTGGTTTCTCAGTCTGTTTCCTAGTGCCGGTCTCAAGATCCTGCAATTTTCACTGTAATTCAGAGTTGGAGCTAGTAACTCCCCTTATAAATGTATGGAGTGGAGTTTGCAACTGAAACGAAATTTTGTTTTCCCAACAAAATAGGTGAAGGACGGCTTACACACACACTAATCTCTCAGAACTGAGCATTTGGAGAGAGTTCGTTCATCTAGCACAAAGTGAACGGTTTGCAGGAGAAACTTTTACTCTGGTTTCTCAGTCTGTTTCCTAGTGCCGGTTTGAAGTTCCTGCAGTTTTCACTGTAAAACCTAGTTGGAACTAGTACCTCCCCATATAAATGTAAGGATTGGAGTTTGCAACTGAAAAGTAACTTTGTGTTTCCAGAAAACTAGGTGAAGGACGGCTTTCACACACATTTATCTCTCACAATTGAGCATGTGGAGAGACGTTCGTTCATCTAGAACAAAGGGAAAATGATGTAGGAGAAACTTTTACCCTGGTTTCTCAGTCTGTTTCCTCGTGCCTGTTTGAAGTTCCTGCAGATATCACTGTAAAAACAGTTGGAGCTTGTACCTCACTATATATATGTATGGAGTTGAGTTTGCAACTGAAAAGATAATTTGTGTTCCCAACAAGCTAGCTGAAGGACGGCATTGACACAAACTTATCTCTCACAACTGAGCATGTGGAGAGACGTTCGTTCATGTAGCAAAAATGGCACGGGTTGCACGAGAAACTTTTCCTCTGGTTTCTCAGTCTGTTTCCTAGTGCCGGTTTGAAGTTCCTTCAGTTTTCACTGTAAAACCGTGTTGGAGCTAGTACTTCCCCATAGAGATGTATGGAGTGGAGTTTGCAACTGAAAAGAATCTTTGTGTTCCCAACAAGCTAGGTGAAGGACGGCTTTCCCACAAACTAATCTCTCACAACTGAGCATGTTGAGACACGTTCTTTCATATAGCACAAAGGGAACGTGTTGCAGTAGAAACTTTTCTTCTGGTTTCTCAGGCTTTTTCCTAGTGCCGGTTTGAAGTTCCTTCAGTTTTCACTGTAAAACCGTGTTGGAGCTAGTACCTCCCCATAGAGATGTATGGAGTGGAGTTTGCAACTGAAAAGAAACTTTGTGTTCCCAACAAGCCAGGTGAAGGACGGCTTTCACACACAATTATCTCTCAGAACTGAGCATGTGGAGGGACGTTGTTTCATCTAGCAAAAAAGCAACGGTTTGCAGGGGAAATTTTTACTCTAGTTTCTCAGGCTTTTTCCAAGTGCCGGTTTGAATTTCCTGCAGTTTTCACTGTAAATCCGTTATGGAGTTAGTACCTCCCCTTATACATGTATGTAGTGGAATTTGGAATTGCATAGAAACTTTGTGTTCCCAACAAGCTAGGTGAAGTACGTCTTTAACACACACCTATCTCTCAGAACTAAGTATGTGGAGAGACGTTCGTTCATCTATCCCTAAGGGAAAGGGTTGCAGGAGAAACTTTTTTTCTGTTTTCTCAGTCTGTTTCCTAGTGCCGGTATGATGTTCCTTCAGTTATCACGGTAAAAAATTTTGGAGGTAGTACCTACTTTTATATATATATGGAGTGGAGTTTACAACTGAAACGAAACTTTGTGTTCCCAACAAGATAGGTGAAGGACGGCTTTCACACATATTATCTCTCAGAACTGAGCATGTGGAGAGATATTCGTTCATCTAGCACAAATTGAACTGGTTGCAGGAGTAACTATTACTCTGGTATCTCTGTCTGTTTCCTAGTGTCGGTTTGAATTTCCGAAATTTTTCACTGTAAAACCGAGTTGAAACTATTATCTCGCCAAATATATGGATTGATTCGAGTTTGCAACTGAAAAGAAACTTTGTGTTCCCAACAAGCTATGTGAAGTACGGCATTCCCACACACTTATCTCTCACAACTCTGCATGTTGAGACTCGTTCGTTCATGTAGCACATAGGGAACGGGTTGCAGGAGAAAAATTTACTCTGGTTTCTCAGTCTGTTTCCTAGTGCCGGTTTGAAGTTCCTGCAATTTACACTGTAAAACAGGGTTGGAGATAGTAACTCCCCATATATATGTATGGAATGGAGTTTTCAACTGAAAAGAATCTTTGTGTTCCCAACAAGCTTGTTGAATGACGGCTTTCACACACAATTATATCTCACAAATGAGCATGTGGAGAGACGTTCTTTCATATAGCACAAAGGGAACGGGTTGCAGGAGAAACATTTATTCTGGTTTCTCAGTCTGTTTCCTAGTGCCGGTTTGAAGTTCCAGCAGTATTCACTGTAAAACAGAGTTGGAGCTTGTACCTTCCCATATATATATTTATGGAGTGGACTTTGCACTTGAAAAGAAACTTTGTGTTCCCAACAAGCTAGGTGAAGGACGGCTTTCACACACAATTTTCTCTCAGAACTGAGCATGTGGAGAGACGTTCGTTCATCTAGCACAAAAGTAACGGTTTGCAGGGGAAATTTTTACTCTGGTTTCACAGTCTTTTTCCTAGTGCCGGTTTGAAGTTCCTGCAGTTTTCAATGTAAAACCGTTATGGAGCTAGTTCCTCCCCATATACATGTATGGAGTGGAGTTTGCAATTGAAAGGAATCTTTGTGTTCCCAACAAGTTATGTGAAGCGCGTCTTTCACACACACTTATCTCTCAGAACTGAGCATGTGGAGAGACTTTCGTTCATCTAGCACAAATTGAACGGGTAGCAGGAGAAACTTTTACTCTGGTTTCTCAGTCTGTTTCCTAGTGCCGGTTTGAAGGTCCTGTAGTATTCAATGTAAAACCGAGTTGGAGATAGTACCTCCCCATATATATGTATGAAGTGGAGTTTGAAACTGAAAGAATCTTTGTGTTCCCAACAAGCTTGTTGAAGGACGGCTTTCACACACACATATATCTCACAACTGAGCATGTGGAGAGACGTTCGTTCATCTAGCACAAAGGGAATGGTTTGCAGGAGAAAATTTTACTCAGGTTTCTCAGTCTGTTTCCTAGTGCCGGGTAGAAGTTCCTGCAGTTTTCACTGTAAAACGGAGTTGGAGCTTGTACCTCCCCATATATATGTATGGAGAAGGGTTTGCAACTGAAAGGAATCTTTGTGTTCCAAACAAGCTAGGCGAACTACGGTTTTCACACACATATATCTCTCAGAACTGAACATGTGGAGAGACGTTCGTTCATCTAGCACAAATTGAACGGGTTGAAGGGGAAACTTTTATTCTCAGTTCTCAGTATTTTTCCTAGTGCCGGTTTGAAGTTCCTGCAATTTACACTGTAAAACAGGGTTGGAGATAGTAACTCCCCATATATATGTATGGAATGGAGTTTTCAACTGAAAAGAATCTTTGTGTTCCCAACAAGATAGGTGAAGGACGGCTTTAATACACAACTAACTCTCAGAACTGTGCATGTGGAGAGACGTTCGTTCATTTAGCACAAAGTGAACGGGTTGCAGGATAAAGTATTACACTGGTTCTCAGTCTGTTTCCTGGTGCCGGTTTGAAGTTCCTGCAGTATTCACTGTAAAACCGATTTGGAGCTTGTACATTCCAATATATATATTTATGGAGTGGACTTTGCACTTGAAAAGAAACTTTGTGTTCCCAACATGCTAGGTGAAGCACGGCTTTCACACACAATTATCTCTCAGAACTGAGCATGTGGAGAGACTTTCGTTCATCTAGCACAAAAGTAACGGTTTGCAGGGGAAACTTTTACTCTGGTTTCACAGTCTTTTTCCTAGTGCCGGTTTGAATTTCCTGCAGTTTTCACTGTAAAACCGTTGTGGAGGTAGTACTTCCCATATACATATATGGAATGGAGTTTGCAATTGAAAGGAATCTTTGTGTTCCCAACAAGCTATGTGAAGAGCGTCTTCACACGCACATATCTCTCAGAACTGAGCATGTGGAGAGACGTTCGTTCATCTAGCACAAATTCAACGGGTAGCAGGAGAAACTTTTACTCTGGTTTCTCAGTCTGTTTCCTAGTGCCGGTTTGAAGGTCCTGTAATATTCACTGTAAATCCGAGTTGGAGCTAGTACCTCCCCATATATATGTATGAAGTGGAGTTTGCAACTGAAAGAATCTATGTGTTCCCAACAAGCTTGTTGAAGGACGGCTTTCACACACACTTATATCTCAGAACTAAGCATGTGGAGAGACGTTCGTTCCTCTAGCACTAAGGGAACGGGTTGCAGGAGAAACTTTAATCTGGTTTCTCAGTCTGTTTCCTAGTGCCGGTTTGAAGTTCCTGCACTTTTAACTGCAAAACCGTGTTGGATCTAGTACCTACCTATATACATGTATTGAGTGGTGTTGGCAACTGAAAAGAAATTTTGTGTTCCCAACTAGCTATGTGAAGGACGGCTTCACACATAATTACCTCTCACAACTGAGCATGGAGAGATACTTTCGTTCATCTAGCACAAAGGGAACTTGTTGCAGGAGAAACTTTTTCTCTGTTTTCTCAGTCTGTATCCTAGTGCCGGTATGATGTTCCTTCAGTTTCACTTTAAAACCGATTTGGATGTAGTACCTCCCCATATATATGTATGGATTGGAGTTTACAACTGAAACGAAACTTTGTTTTCACAACAAGCTATGTGAATAACGACTTTCACACACACTTATATCTCACAACTGAGCATGTGGAGAGGCGTTTGCTCATGTAGTACAAAGGGAACGGGTTGCAGGAGAAACTTTACACTGGTTTATCAGTCTGTTTCCTTGTGCCGGTTTGAAGTTCCTGCAGTTTTCACTGTAAAACCGTGTTGGATCTAGAATCTCACCATATACATGTATTGAGTGGATTTGGCAACTGAAAAGAAACTTTTTGTTCCCAGCAAACTAGGTGAAGGACGGCTTTCACACATAATTACCTCTCACAACTGAGCATGTACAGAGTCTTTCGTTCATCTAGCACAAATATAACTGGTTACAGGAGAAACTTTTTCTCTGTTTTCTCAGTCTGATTCTTATTGCCGGTATGATGTTCCCGAATTTTTCAGTGTAAAACCGAGTTGAAGCTATTATCTCGCCAAATATATGGATGAAATCGAGTTTGCAACTGAAAAGAAACTTTGTGTTCCCAACAAGCTATGTGAAGGACGGCTTTCCCACACACTTATCTCTAACAACTGAGCATGTTGAGACACGTTCGTTCATCTAGCACAAATGGAACGGGTTGCAGGAGAAACTTTTACTCTGGTTTCTCAGTCTGTTTCCTAGTGCCGGTTTGAAGTTCCTGCAGTTTTCACTGTAAAACGGATTTGGAGCTTGTACCTCCCCATAAATATGTATGGAGTAGGGTTTGCAAATTAAAGGAATCTTTGTGTTCCCAACAGGCTTGGTGAAGGACGGTTTTCACACACATATATCTCTCAGAATTGAACATGTGGAGAGACGTTCGTTCATCTAGCACAAAGTGAACGGGTTGCAGGAGAAACTTTTATTCTGGGTTCTCAGATTTTTTCCTAGTGCCGGTTTGAAGTTCCTGCAATTTACACTGTTAAACAGGGTTGGAGATACTAAGTCCCCATATATATGTATGGAATGGAGTTTTCAACTGAAAAGAATCTTTCAGTTCCCAACAAGATAAGTGAAGGACCGCTTTAACACACACTTATCTCTCATAACTGTGCATGTGCAGAGACGTTCGTTCATCTAGCACAAATTGAACGGGTTGCAAGATAAACTTTTACTCTGGTTTCTCAGTCTGTTTCCTAGTGACGGTTTGAAGTTCCTGCAGTTTTCACTGTAAAACCGAGTTGGATCTAGTACCTTCCCATATATATGTATGGAGTGGAATTTGCACCTGAAAAGAAACTTTGTGTTCCCAACAATCAAGGTGAAGGACGGCTTTCACACAAAATTATCTCTCACAACTGAGCATTTGGAGAGAATTTCGTTCATCTAGCACTAAGGGAACGGTTTGCAGGAGAAACTTTACTCTAGTTACTCAGTCTGTTTCCTATTGCCAGTTTGAAGTTCCTGCAGTATTCACTGTAAAACCGAGTTGGAGCTACTACCTCCCCATATATATGTATGAAATGGAGTTTGCAACTAAAGAATCTTTGTGTTCCCAACAAGCTTGTTGAAGGACGGCTTTCACACACACTTATATCTAACAACTGAGCATGTGGAGAGACGTTCATTCATCTAGCACTAAGGGAACGGGTTGCAGGATTAACTTTTACTCTTGTTTCTCAGTCTGTTTCCTAGTGCCGGTTTGAAGTTCCTGCAGTATTCACAGTAAAACCGAGTTGGAGCTTGTATCTTCCCATATATATATTTATGTAGTGGACTTTGCACCTGAAAAGAAACCTTGTGTTCCCAACAAGCTAGGTGAAGGACGGCTTTCACACACAATTATCTCTCAGAACTGAGCATTTGGAGCGACTTTCGTTCATCTAGCACAAAAGTAACGGTTTGCAGTGTAAACTTTTACTTTGGTTTCACAGTCTTTTTCTACTGCTGGTTTGAAGTTCCTACAGTTTTCACTGTTAAAACGTAATGGAGCTAGTACCTCCCCATATACATGTATGGAGTGGAGTTTGCAATTGAAAGGAATCTTTGTGTTCCCTACAAGCTTGTTGAAGGACGGCTTTCACACACACTTATATCTCACAACTGAGCATTTGGAGAGACGTTCGTTCATCTAGCACTAAGGGAACGGGTTGCAGGATTAACTTTTACTCTGGTTTCTCAGTCTGTTTCCTAGTGCCGGTTTGAAGTTCCTGCAGTATTCACAGTAAAACCGAGTTGGAGCTTGTATCTTCCCATATATATATTTATGTAGTGGACTTTGCACCTGAAAAGAAACTTTGTGTTCCCAACAAGCTAGGTGAAGGAAGGCTTTCACACACAATTATCTCTCAGAACTGAGCATGTGGAGCGACTTTCGTTCATCTAGCACAAAAGTAACGATTTGCAGTGTAAACTTTTAATTTGGTTTCACAGTCTTTTTCCTAGTGCCGGTTTGAAGTTCCTACAGTTTTCACTGTAAAACCGTAATGGAGCTAGTACCTCCCCATATACATGTATGGAGTGGAGTTTGCAATTGAATGGAATCTTTGTGTTCCCAACAAGCTATTTGAAGGCGTCTTTCACACACAATTATCTCTCAGAACTGAGCATGTGGAGAGACGTTCGTTCATCTAGCACAAATTCAACGGGTAGCAGGAGAAACTTTTACTCTTGTTTCTCAGTCTGTTTCCTAGTGCCGGTTTGAAGTTCCTGCAGTATTCACAGTAAAACCGAGTTGGAGCTTGTATCTTCCCATATATATATTTATGTAGTGGACTTTGCACCTGAAAAGAAACTTTGTGTTCCCAACAAGCTAGGTGAAGGAAGGCTTTCACACACAATTATCTCTCAGAACTGAGCATGTGGAGAGACGTTCGTTCATCTAGCACTAAGCGAACGGGTTGCAGGAGAAACTTTACTCTGGTTTCTCAGTCTGTTTCTTAGTGCCGGTTTGAAGTTCCTGCAGTTTTCACTGTAAAACAGTGTTGGATCTAGTACCTCCCCATATACATGTATTGATTGGAGTTGGCAACTGAAAAGAAACTTTGTGTTCCCATCAAGCTTGGTGAAGGACGGCTAGCACACATAATTACCTCTCACAACTGAGCATGAAGAGAGACTGTCGTTCATCTAGCACAAAGGGAACTGGTTGCAGGAGAAACTTTTTCTCTGTTTTCTCAGTCTGTTTCCAAGTGCCGGTATGAAGTTCCTTCAGTTTCCCTGTAAAACCGAGTTGGAGGTAGTACCTCCCCATATATATGTATGGAGTGGAGTTTACAACTGAAAAGAAACTTTGTTTTCCCAACACGCTAGGTGAATAACGGCTTTCACACACACTTATCTCTCACAAATGAGCATGTGGAGGGGCGTTCGCTCGTGTAGCACAAAGGGAACGGGTTGAATGAGAAACTTTTACTCTGGTTTCTCAGTCTGTTTCCTAGTGCCTGTATGATGTTCCTTCAGTTTTCCCGGTAAAAACGTGTTGGAGGTAGTACCTCCCCATATATATGTATGGAGTGGTGTTTACAACTGAAACGAAACTTTGTGTTCCAATAAGTTATGTGAAGAACGGTTTTCACACACATTATCTCTCAGAACTGAGCATGTGGAGAGATATTCGTTAATCTAGCACAAAGTGAACTGGTTGCACGAGTAACTTTTACTATGGTATCTCTGTCTGTTTCCTAGTGCCGGTTTGAATTTCCTGAATGTTTCACTGTAAAACCGAGTTGAAGCTATTATCTCGCCAAATATATGGATGGAATCGATTTTGCAACTGAAAAGATACTTTGTGTTCCCAAAAAGCTATATGAAGTACGGCTTTCACACACACTTATATCTCACAACTAAGCATGTGGAGAGACGTTCGTTCATCTAGCACTAAGGGAACGGGTTGCAGGAGCAAATTTATTCTGGTTTCTCAGTCTGTTTCCTAGTGCTGGTTTGAAGTTCCTGCAGTTTTCACTGTAAAACCGTTTTGGATCTAGTACCTACCCATATACATGTATTGAGTGGAGTTGGCAACTGAAAAGAAACTTTGTGTTCCCAACAATCTAGGTGAAGGGCGGCTTTCACACATAAATACCTCTCACAACTGAGCATGTACAGAGACTTTCGTTCATCTAGCACAAAGGGAACTGGTTGCAGGTGAAACTTTTCTCTGTTTTCTCAGTCTGATTCCTATTGCCGTTTTGATGTTCCTGAATTTTTCACTGTAAAACCGATTTGAAGCTATTATCTCGCCAAATATATGGATGGAATCTAGTATGCAACTGAAGAGAAACTTTGTGTTCCCAACAAGCTATGTGAAGGACGGCTTTCCCACACACTTATCTCTCACAACTGAGAATGTTGAGACACTTTCGTTCATCTAGCAAAAATGGAACGGGTTGCAGGAGAAACTTTTACTCTGGTTTCTCAGTCTGTTTCCTAGTGCCGGTTTGAAATTCCTGCAGTAATCACAGTAAATCTGATTTGGAGCTAGTACCTCCCCATATATATGTATAAAGTGAAGTTTGCAACTGAAAAGAATCTTTGTGTTCCCAACAAGCTTGTTGAAGTACGGCTTTCACACACACTTATCTCTCACAACTGAGTATGTGGAGAGACGTTCGTTCATGTAGCACAAATGGAACGGGTTGCAGGAGAAACTTTTACTCTGGTTTCTCAGTCTGTTTCCTAGTGCCGGTTTGAAGTTCCTACAATTTTCACTGTATAACGGAATTGGTGCTTCTACCTCCCCATATATATGTATGGAGTAGAGTTTGCAACTGAAAGGAATCTTTGTGTTCCCAACAAGCTAGGTGAAGGACGGCTTTCACACACAATTTTCTCTCAGAACTGAGCATGTGGAGAGACGTTCGTTCATCTAGCACAAAAATAACGGTTTATAGGTTAAACTATTACTCTGGTTTCTCAGTCTTTTTCCTAGTGCCGGTTTGAAGTTCCTGCAGTTTTCACTGTAAAATCGTTATGGAGCTATAACCTCCCCATATACATATATGGATTGGAGATTGCAATTGAAAAGAAACTTTGTATTCCCAAAAAGCTAGGTGAAGGACGTCTTTCCCACACAATTATCTCTCAGATCTGAGCATGTTGAGACACGTTCGTTCATCTAGCACTAAGGGAACGGGTTGCAGGAGAAACTTTACTCTGGTTTCTCAGTCTGTTTCCTAGTGCCGGTTAGAACATCCTGTAGTTTTTACTGTAAAACCGTGTTGGATATACTACCTCACCATATATATGTATGGAGTAGAGTTTGCAACTGAAAAGAATCTTTGAGTTCCCAACAAGCTAGGTGAAGGAAGTTTTTCACACACATATATCTCTCACAGCTGAACATGTGGATTGACTTTCGTTCATCTAGCCCAAAGTGAACGGGTTGAAGTAGAAACTTTTACTCTGGTTTCTCAGTTTGTTTCCTAGTGCCGGTTTGAAATTCCTGCAGTAATCACAGTAAATCTGATTTGGAGCTAGTACCTCCCCATATATATGTATAAAGTGAAGTTTGCAACTGAAAAGTATCTTTGTGTTCCCAACAAGCTTGTTGAAGGACGGCTTTCACACACACTTATCTCTCACAACTGAGCATGTGGAGAGACGTTCGTTCATGTAGCACAAATGTAAAGGGTTGCAGGAGAAACTTTTTCTCTGGTTTCTCAGTCTGTTTCCTAGTGCCGGTTTGAAGTTCCTGCAGTTTTCACTGTATAACGGAGTTGGAGCTTGTACCACCCCATATATATGTATGGAGTGGAGTTTGCAATTGAAAAGAAACTTTGTATTCCCAACAAGCTAGGTGAAGGACGTCTATCCCACACAATTATCTCTCAGATCTGAGCATGTTGAGAGACGTTCTTTCATCTAGCACTAAGGGAACGGGTTGCAGGAGAAACTTTACTCTGGTTTCTCAGTCTGTTTCCTAGTGCCGGTTTGAAGTTCCTGCAGTTTTCACTGTAAAACCTTGTTGGATCTAGTACCTCACCATATATATGTATGGAGTAGTGTATGCAACTGAAAAGAATCTTTTGTTCCCTACAAGCTAGTTGAAGGACGGTTTTCACACACATGTATCTCTCGCAACTGAACATGTGGATTGACTTTCGTTCATCTAGCCCAAAGTGATCGGGTTGAAGTAGAAACTTTTACTCTGGTTTCTTAGTCTGTTTCCTAGTGCCAGTTTGAAATTCCTGCAGTAATCACAGTAAATCTGATTTGGAGCTAGTACCTACCCATATATATGTATAAAGTGAAGTTTGCAACTGAAAAGTATCTTTGTGTTCCCAACTAGCTTGTTGAAGGATGACTTTCACACACACTTATCTCTCACAACTGAGCATGTGGAGAGACGTTCGTTCATGTAGCACAAATGGAACGGGTTGCAGGAGAAACTTTTTCTCTGGTTTCTCAGTCTGTTTCCTAGTGCCGGTTTAAAGTTCCTGCAGTATTCACAGTAAAACCGAGTTGGAGCTTGTACTTTCCCATATATATATTTATATAGTGGACTTTGCACCTGAAAAGAAACTTTGTGTTCCCAACAAGCTAGGTGAAGGACGGCTTTCACACACAATTATCTCTCAGAACTGAGCATGTGGAGCGACTTTCGTTCATCTAGCACAAAAGTAACGGTTTGCAGTGTCAACTTTTAATTTGGTTTCACAGTCCTTTTCCTAGTGCCGGTTTGAAGTTCCTGCAGTTTTCACTGTAAAAACGTGTTGGATCTAGTACCTCCCCATATACATGTATTGAGTGGAGTTGGCAACTGAAAAGAAACTTTGTGTTCCCAACAAGCTTGGTGAAGGACAGCTATCACACATAATTACCTCTCACAACTGAGCATGAAGAGAGACTTTCGTTCATCTAGCACAAAGGGAACTGGTTGCAGGAGAAACTTTTTCTCTGTTTTCTCAGTCTGTTTCCTAGTGCCGGTATGATGTTCCTTCAGTTTCCCTGTAAAACCGAGTTGGAGGTAGTACCTCCCCATATATATATATGGAGTGGAGTTTACAACTGAAACGATACTTTGTTTTCCCAACAAGCTAGGTGAATAACGGCTTTCACACACACTTATCTCTCACAACTGAGCATGTGGTGAGGCGTTCGCTCATGTAGCACAAAGGGAACGGGTTGAATGAGAAACTTTTACTCTGGTTTCTCAGTCTGTTTCCTAGTGCCGGTATGATGTTCCTTCAGTTTTCACGGTAAAAACGTTTTGGAGGTAGTACCTCCCCATATATATGTATGGAGTGGTGTTTACAACTGAAACGAATCTTTGTGTTCCAACAAGTTATGTGAAGATCGGTTTTCACACACATTATCTCTTAGAATTGAGCATGTGGAGAGATATTCGTTCATCTAGCACAAAGTGAACTGGTTGCATGAGTAACTTTTACTATGGTATCTCTGTCTGTTTCCTAGTGCCGGTTTGAATTTCCTGAATGTTTCACTGTAAAACCGAGTTGAAGCTATTTTCTTGCCAAATATATGGATGGAATCGATTTTGCAACTGAAAAGAAACTTTGTGTTCCCAAAAAGCTATATGAAGTACGGCTTTCACACACACTTATATCTCACAACTAAGCATGTGGAGAGACGTTCGTTCATCTAGCACTAAGGGAACGGGTTGCAGGAGAAAATTTACTCTGGTTTCTCAGTCTGTTTCCTAGTGCCGGTTTGAAGTTCCTGCAGTTTTCACTGTAAAATCGTTTTGGATCAAGTACTTACCCGTATACATGTATTGAGTGGAGTTTGCAACTGAAAAGAAACTTTGTGTTCCCACAAGCTAGGTAAAGTCCGGCTTTCACACAAACATATCTCTCACCAATGAGCATGTGGACAGACGTTCGTTCATCTAGCACAAAGGGAAAGTGTTGCAGGAGAAACCATTATTCTGGTTTCTCAGTCTGTTTCCTAGTGCCGGTTTGAAGTTCCTGCTTATTTCTCTGTAAAACAGAGATGGAGCTAGAACTTCCCCATATATATGTATGGAGTAGAGATTGCAACTGAATAGAAACTTTGTGTTCCCAACAAGCTAGGTGAAGGTCGGCTTCCACACTCACTTATATCTCAGAACTGAGCAGGTGGAGAGACGTTCATTCATCTAGCACAATGGGAATGGGTTGCAGGAGAAAATTTTACTCTGGATTCTCAGTCTGTTCCCTAGTGCTGGTTTGAAGTTCCTGCAGTTCCACTGTGAAACCGAATTGGAGCTAGTACCTCCCCATATATATGTATGGAGTGGGGTTTGCAACTGAAATGGTTCTTTGTGTTCCCAACAAGCTAGGTGAAGGAGTTTTTTCATAAAAACTTATCTCTCAGAACAGAGCATGTGGAGAGACGTTCGTTCAACTAGCACAATAGGAACGGGTTGCAGGAGAAATTTTACTCCGGTTTCTCAGTCTGTTTCCTAGTGCCCGTTTGAAATTCCTGCAGTTTTCACTGTAAAATCGAGTTGGATCTAATACCTTCCCATATATTTGTATGGAGTGGACTTTGCACATGAAAAGAAACTTTGTGTTCCCAACAAGCTAGGTGAAGGACGGCTTTCACACACAATTATCTCTCACAACTTAGCATGTGGAGAGACTTTCGTTCATCTAGCACTAAGGGAACGCTTTGCAGGAGAAACTTTACTCAAGTTTCCCAGTCTGTTTCCTATTGCCAGTTTGAAGTTCCTGCAGTGTTCACTGTAAAACCGAGTTGGAGCTAGTACCTCTCCATATATATGTATGAAGTGGAGTTTGCAACTGAAAAGAATCTTTGTGTTCCCAACAAGCTTGTTGAAGGACGGCTTTCACACACACTTATCTCTCACAACTGAGCATGTGGAGAGAAGTTCGTTCATGTAGCACAAATGGAACGGTTTTCAGGAGAAACGGTTCCTCTGGTTTCTCAGTCTGTTTCCTAGTGCCGGTTTGAATTTCCTGCAGTTTTCACTGTAAAACCGAGTTGGAGCTAGTACCTTCAGATATATATGTATGGAGTGGACTTTGCAACTGAAAAGAAACTTTCTGTTCCCAACAAGCTAGGTGAAGAACGGCTTTCACACACAATTATCTCTCAGAACTGAGCATGTGGAGAGACGTTCTTTCATCCAGCACAAATGTAACGGTTTGCAGGGGAAACTTTTAATCTTGTTTCTCAGTCTTTTTCCTAGTGCCGGTTTGAAGTTCCTGCAGTTTTCACTGTAAAACTGTTATGGAGCTAGTACCTCCCCTTATACATGTATGGAGTGGAGTTTGCCATTGAAAAGAAACTTTGTGTTCCCAACAAGCTTGGTTAAGGACGTCTTTCGTTCAAAATTATCTCTCAGATCTGAGCATGTTGAGAGACGTTCGTTCATCTAGCACTAAGGGAACGTTTTGCAGGAGAAACTTTACTCTGGTTTCTCAGTCTGTTTCCTAGTGCCGGTTTGAAGTTCCTGCAGTGTTCACTGTAAAACCGAGTTGGATCTAGTACCTCAGCATATACTTGTATTGAGTGGAGTTGGCAACTGAAAAGAAACTTTGTGTTCCCAACAAGATAGGTGAAGGACGGCTTTCACACACAATTATCTCTCACAACTGAGCATGTGGAGAGACTTTCGTTCATCTAGCACTAAGGGAACGCTTTGCAGGAGAAACTTTACACAAGTTTCCCAGTCTGTTTCCTATTGCCAGTTTGAAGTTCCTGCAGTGTTCACTGTAAAACCGAGTTGGAGCTAGTACCTCTCCATATATATGTATGAAGTGGAGTTTGCAACTGAAAAGAATCTTTGTGTTCCCAACAAGCTTGTTGAAGGACGGCTTTCACACACACTTATCTCTCACAACTGAGCATGTGGAGAGAAGTTCGTTCATGTAGCACAAATGGAACGGTTTTCAGGAGAAACGGTTCCTCTGGTTTCTCAGTCTGTTTCCTAGTGCCGGTTTGAATTTCCTGCAGTTTTCACTGTAAAACCGAGTTGGAGATAGTACCTTCAGATATATATGTATGGAGTGGACTTTGCAACTGAAAAGAAACTTTCTGTTCCCAACAAGCTAGGTGAAGAACGGCTTTCACACACAATTATCTCTCAGAACTGAGCATGTGGAGAGACGTTCTTTCATCTAGCACAAATGTAACGGTTTGCAGGGGAAACTTTTACTCTTGTTTCTCAGTCTTTTTCCTAGTGCCGGTTTGAAGTTCCTGCAGTTTTCACTGTAAAACTGTTATGGAGCTAGTACCTCCCCTTATACATGTATGGAGTGGAGTTTGCCATTGAAAAGAAACTTTGTGTTCCCAACAAGCTTGGTTAAGGACGTCTTTCGTTCAAAATTATCTCTCAGATCTGAGCATGTTGAGAGACGTTCGTTCATCTAGCACTAAGGGAACGTTTTGCAGGAGAAACTTTACTCTGGTTTCTCAGTCTGTTTCCTAGTGCCGGTTTGAAGTTCCTGCAGTTTTCACTGTAAAACCGTGTTGGATCTAGTACCTCAGCATATACTTGTATTGAGTGCAGTTGGCAACTGAAAAGAAACTTTGTGTTCCCAACAAGCTAGGTGAAGGACGGCTTTCACACATAATTACCTCTCACAACTGAGCATGTACAGAGACTTTCGTTCATCTAGCACAAAGGGAACTGGTATCATGTGAAACTTTTTCACTGTTTTCTCAGTCTGATTCCTATTGCCGTTATGATGTTCCTGAATTTTTCACTGTAAAACCGAATTGAAGCTATTATCTCGCCAAATATATGCATGGAATCTAGTATGCAACTGAAAAGAAAGTTTGTGTTCCCAACAAGCTATGTGAAGGACGGCTTTCCCACACACTTATCTCTCACAACTGAGAATGTTGAGACACTTTCGTTCATCTAGCACAAATGGAACGGGTTGCAGGAGAAACTTTTACTCTGGTTTCTCAGTCTGTTTCCTAGTGCCGGTTTGAAATTCCTGCAGTAATCACAGTAAATCTGATTTGGTGCTAGTCCCTCCCATATATATGTATAAAGTGAAGTTTGCAACTGAAAAGTATCTTTGTGTTCCCAACAAGCTTGTTGAAGTACGGCTTTCACACACAATTATCTCTCACAACTGAGCATGTGGAGAGATGTTCGTTCATGTAGCACAAATGGAACGGGTTGCAGGAGAAACTTTTACTCTGGTTTCTCAGTCTGTTTCCTAGTGCCGGTTTGAAGTTCCTACAATTTTCACTTTATAACGGATTTGGTGCTTGTACCTCCACATATATATGTATGGAGTAGAGTTTGCAACTGAAAGGAATCTTTGTGTTCCCAACAAGCTAGGTGAAGGACGGCTTTCACACACAATTTTCTCTCAGAACTGAGCATGTGGAGAGACGTTCGTTCATCTAGCAAAAAAGTAACGGTTTGCAGGTTAAACTATTACTCTGGTTTCTCAGTCTTTTTCCTAGTGCCGGTTTGAAGTTCCTGCAGTTTTCACTGTAAAATCGTTATGGAGCTATAACCTCCCCATATACATATATGGATTGGAGATTGCAATTGAAAAGAAACTTTGTATTCCCAACAAGCTAGGTGAATGACGTCTTTCCCACACAATTATCTCTCAGATCTGAGCATGTTGAGAGACGTTTGTTCATCTAGCACTAAGGGAACGGGTTGCAGGAGAAACTTTACTCTGGTTTCTCAGTCTGTTTCCTAGTGCCGGTTGGAACATCCTGTAGTTTTTACTGTAAAACCGTGTTGGATATAGTACCTCACCATATATATGTATGGAGTAGAGATTGCAACTGAAAAGAATCTTTGAGTTCCCAACAAGCTACGTGAAGGAATTTTTTCACACACATATACCTCTCACAAATGAACATGTGGATTGACTTTCGTTCATCTAGCCCAAAGTGAACGGGTTGAAGTAGAAACTTTTACTCTGGTTTCTCAGTCTGTTTCCTAGTGCCGGTTTGAAATTCCTGCAGTAATCACAGTAAATCTGATTTGGAGCTAGTCCCCCCCCCATATATATGTATAAAGTGAAGTTTGCAATTGAAAAGTATCTTTGTGTTCCCAACAAGCTTGTTGAAGAACGGCTTTCACACACACTTATCTCTCACAACCTAGCATGTGTAGAGACGTTCTTTCATGTAGCACAAATGGAAAGGGTTGCAGGAGAAACTTTTTCTCTGGTTTCTCAGTCTGTTTCCTAGTGCCGGTTTAAAGTTCCTGCAGTTTTCAATGTATAACGGAGTTGGAGCTTGTACCACCCCATATATATGTATGGAGTAGTGTTTGAAACTGAAAAGAATCTTTGTGTTCCCAACAAGCTAGGTGAAGGGCGGCTTTCACACACAATTATCTCTCAGAACTGAGCATGTGGAGAGACGTTCGTTCATCTAGCACAAAAGTAACGGTTTGCAGGTTAAACTTTTACTCAGGTTTCTCAGTCTCTTTCCTAGTGCCGGTTTGAAATTCCTGCAGGTTTCACTGTAAAACCGTTATGGAGCTATTACCTCCCCATATACATATATGGAGTGGAGATTGCAATTAAAAAGAATCTTTGTATTCCCAACAAGCTAGGTGAAGGACGTCTTTCCCTCACAATTATCTCTCAGATCTGAGCATGTTGAGAGACGTTCGTTCATCTAGCACTAAGGGAACGGGTTGCAGGAGAAACTTTACTCTGGTTTCTCAGTCTGTTTCCTAGTGCCGGTTAGAACATCCTGTAGTTTTTACTGTAAAACCGTGTTGGATATAGTACCTCACCATATATATGTATGGAGTAGAGTATGCAATTGAAAAGAATCTTTGAGTTCCCAACAAGCTAGGTGAAGGAAGTTTTTCACACACATATATCTCTCACAACTTAACATGTGGATTGACTTTCGTTCATCTAGCCCAAATTGAACGGGTTGAAATAGAAACTTTTACTCTGGTTTCTCAGTTTGTTTCCTAGTGCCTGTTTGAAATTCCTGCAGTAATCACAGTAAATCTGATTTGGAGCTAGTACCTCCCCATATATATGTATAAAGTGAAGTTTGCAACTGAAAAGTATCTTTGTGTTCCCAACAAGCTTGTTGAAAGACGGCTTTCACACACACTTATCTCTCACAACTGAGCATGTGGAGAGACGTTCGTTCATGTAGCACAAATGGAAAGGGTTGCAGGAGAAACTTTTTCTCTGGTTTCTCAGTCTGTTTCCTAGTGCCGGTTTGAAGTTCCTGCAGTTTTCACTGTATAACGGAGTTGGAGCTTGTACCACCCCATATATATGTATGGAGTGGAGTTTGCAATTGAAAAGAAACTTTGTATTCCCAACAAGCTAGGTGAAGGACGTCTATCCCACACAATTATCTCTCAGATCTGAGCATGTTGAGAGACGTTCGTTCATCTAGCACTAAGGGAACGGGTTGCAGGAGAAACTTTACTCTGGTTTCTCAGTCTGTTTCCTAGTGCCGGTTTGAAGTTCCTGCAGTTTTCACTGTAAAACCGTGTTGGATCTAGTACCTCACCATATATATGTATGGAGTAGTGTATGCAACTGAAAAGAATCTTTTGTTCCCTACAAGCTAGTTGAAGGACGGTTTTAACACACATGTATCTCTCGCAACTGAACATGTGGATTGACTTTCGTTCATCTAGCCCAAAGTGAACGGGTTGAAGTAGAAACTTTTACTCTGGTTTCTCAGTCTGTTTCCTAGTGCCGGTTTCAAATTCCTGCAGTAATCACAGTAAATCTGATTTGGAGCTAGAACCTACCCATATATATATATAAAGTGAAGTTTGCAACTGAAAAGTATCTTTGTGTTCCCAACTAGCTTGTTGAAGGACGGCTTTCACACACACTTATCTCTCACAACTGAGCATGTGGAGAGACGTTCGTTCATGTAGCACAAATGGAACGGGTGCAGGAGAAACTTTTTCTCTGGTTTCTCAGTCTGTTTCCTAGTGCCTGTTTAAAGTTCCTGCAGTATTCACAGTAAAACCGAGTTGGAGCTTGTACCTTCCCATATATATATTTATATAGTGGACTTTGCACCTGAAAAGAAACTTTGTGTTCCCAACAATCTAGGTGAAGAACGGCTTTCACACACAATTATCTCTCAGAACTGAGCATGTGGAGCGACTTTCGTTCATCTAGCACAAAAGTAACGGTTTGCAGTGTCAACTTATCTTTGGTTTCACAGTCTTTTCCCTAGTGCCGGTTTGAAGTTCCTACAGTTTTCACTATAAAACCGTTATGGAGCTAGTACCTCCCCATATACATGTATGGAGTGGAGTTTGCAACTGAAAGAATTTTTGTGTTCCCAACAAGCTTGTTGAAGGACGGCTTTCACACACACTTATATCTCACAAATGAGCATGTGGAGAGACGTTCGTTCATCTAGCACTAAGGGAACGGGTTGCAGGAGAAACTTTACTCTGGTTTATCAGTCTGTTTCCTTGTGCCGTTTTGAAGTTCCTGCAGTTTTCTCTGTAAAACCGTGTTGGATCTAGAATCTCACCATATACATGTATTGAGTGGATTTGGCAACTGAAAAGAAAATTTGTGTTCCCAGCAAACTAGGTGAAGGACGGCTTTCACACATAATTACCTCTCACAACTGAGCATGTACAGAGTCTTTCGTTCATCTAGCACAAATGTAACTGGTTGCAGGAGAAACTTTTTCTCTGTTTTCTCAGTCTGATTCTTATTGCCGGTACGATGTTCCCGAATTTTTCAGTGTAAAACCGAGTTGAAGCTATTATCTCGCCAAATATATGGATGGAATCGAGTTTGCAACTGAAAAGAAACTTTGTGTTCCCAACAAGCTATGTGAAGGACGGCTTTCCCACACACTTATCTCTAACAACTGAGTATGTTGAGACACGTTCGTTCATCTAGCACAAATGGAACGGGTTGCAGGAGAAATTTTTACTCTGGTTTCTCAGTCTGTTTCATAGTGCCGGTTTGAATTTCCTGCAGTTTTCACTGTAAAACGGAATTGTTGCTTGTACCTCCCCATAAATATGTATGGAGTAGAGTTTGCAACTGAAAGGAATCTTTGTGTTCCCAACAAGCTTGGTGAAGGACGGTTTTCACACACATATATCTCTCAGAATTGAACATGTGGAGAGACGTTCTTTCATCTAGCACAAAGTGAACGCGTTGAAGGAGATACTTTTATTCTGGGTTCTCAGTTTTTTCCTAGTGCCGGTTTGAAGTTCCTGCAATTTACACTGTTAAACAGGGTTGGAGATAGTAAGTCCCCATATATATGTATGGAATGGAGTTTTCAACTGAAAAGAATCTTTGTTTTCCCAACAAGATAGGTGAAGGATGGCTTTAACACACACTTAGCTCTCATAACTGTGCATGTGGAGAGACGTTCGTTCATCTAGCACAAATTGAACGGGTTGCAAGGTAAACTTTTACTCTGGTTTCTCTGTCTGTTTCCTAGTGCCGGTTTGAAGTTCCTGCAGTTTTCACTGTAAAACCGAGTTGGTTCTAGTACCTTCCCATATATTTGTATGGAGTGGAATTTGCACCTGAAATGAAACTTTGTGTTCCCAACAATCTAGGTGAAGGACGGCTTTCACACTAAATTATCTCTCAGAACTGAGCATGTGGAGAGACTTTCGTTCATCTAGCGCTAAGGGAACGGTTTGCAGGAGAAACTTTACTCTAGATTCTCAGTCTGTTTCCTATTGCCAGTTTGAAATTCCTGCAGAATTCACTGTAAAACTGAGTTGGAGCTACTAACTCCCCATGTATATGTATGAAGTGGAGTTTGCAACTAAAGAATCTTTGTGTTCCCAACAAGCTTGTTGAAGGACGGCTTTCACACACACTTATATCTCACAACTGAGCATGTGGAGAGACGTTCGTTCATCTAGCACTAAGGGAACGGGTTGCTGGATTAACTTTTACTCTGGTTTCTCAGTCTGTTTCCTAGTGCCGGTTTGAAGTTCTTGCACTATTCACAGTAAAACCGAGTTGGAGCTTGTACCTTCCCATATATATATTTATGTAGTGGACTTTGCACCTGAAAAGATACTTTGTGTTCCCAACAAGCTATGTGAAGGACGGCTTTCACACACAATTATCTCTCAGAACTGAGCATGTTGAGCGATTTTCGTTCATCTAGCACAAAATTAACGGTTTGCAGTGTAAACTTTTACTTTGGTTTCACAGTCTTTTTCCTAGTGCCGGTTTGAAGTTCCTACAGTTTTCACTGTAAAACCGTTATGGAGCTAGTACCTCCCCATATACATGTATGGAGTGGAGTTTGCAATTGAAAGGAATCTTTGTGTTCCCAACAAGCTAGGTGAAGGGCGTCTTTCACACACACTTATCTCTCAGAACTAAGCATGTGGAGAGACGTTCGTTCATCTAGCACAAATTGAACGGGTAGCAGGAGAAACTTTTACTCTTGTTTCTCAGTCTGTTTCCTAGTGCCGGTTTGAAGGTCCTGTAGTATTCACTGTAAAACAGATTTGGAGCTAGTACCTACCCATATATATGTATGAAGTGGAGTTTGTAACTGAAAGAATTTTTGTGTTCCCAACAAGCTTGTTGAAGGACGGCTTTCACACACACTTATATCTCACAACTGAGCATGTGGAGAGACGTTCGTTCATCTAGCACTAAGGGAACGGGTTGCAGGAGAATCTTTACTCTGGTTTCTCAGTCTGTTTCTTAGTGCCGGTTTGAAGTTCCTGCAGTTTTCACCGTAAAAACGTGTTGGATCTAGTACCTCCCCATATACATGTATTGAGTGGAGTTGGCAACTGAAAAGAAACTTTGTGTTCCCAACAAGCTTGGTGAAGGTCGGCTATCACACATAATTACCTCTCACAACTGAGCATGAAGAGAGATTGTCGTTCATCTAGCACAAATGGAACTGGTTGCAGGAGAAACTTTTTCTCTGTTTTCTCAGTCTGTTTCCTAGTGCCGGTATGATGTTCCTTCAGTTTCCCTGTAAAATCGAGTATAGGTAATACCTCCCCATATATATGTATGGAGTGGAATTTACAACTGAAACGAAACTTTGTTTTCCCAACAAGCTAGGTAAATAACGGCTTTCACACACACTTATCTCTCACAACTGAGCATGTGGTGATGCGTTCGCTCATGTAGCACAAAGGGAACGGGTTGAATGAGAAACTTTTACTCTGGTTTCTCAGTCTGTTTCCTAGTGCCGGTATGATGTTCCTTCAGTTTTCACGGTAAAAACGTGTTGGAGGTAGTACCTCCCCATATATATGTATGGAGTGGTGTTTACAACTGAAACGAAACTTTGTGTTCCAACAAGTTATGTGAAGAACGGTTTTCACACACATTATCTCTCAGAACTGAGCATGTGGAGAGATATTAGTTCATCTAGCACAAAGTGAACTGGTTGCACGAGTAACTTTTCTATGGTATCTCAGTCTGTTTCATAGTGCCGGTATGAATTTCCTGAATGTTTCACTGTAAAACCGAGTTGAAGCTATTATCTCGCCAAATATATGGATGGAATCGATATTGCAACTGAAAAGAAACTTTGTGTTCCCAAAAAGCTATATGAAGTACGGCTTTCACACACACTTATATCTCACAACTAAGCATGTGGAGAGACGTTCGTTCATCTAGCACTAAGGGAACGGGTTGCAGGAGCAAATTTACTCTGGTTTCTCAGTCTTTTTCCTAGTGCCGGTTTGAAGTTCCTGCAGTTTTCACTGTAAAACCGTTTTGGATCTAGTACCTACCCATATACAAGTATTGAGTGGAGATGGCAACTGAAAAGTAACTTTGTGTTCCCAACAAGCTAGGTGAAGGACGGCTTTCACACATAATTACCTCTCACAACTGAGCATGAAGAGAGACTTTCGTTCATCTAGCACAAAGGGAACTGGTTGCAGGAGAAACTTTTTCTCTGTTTTCTCAGTGTGTTTCCTAGTGCCGGTATGATGTTCCTTCAGTTCCCTGTAAAACCGAGTTGGAGGTAGTACCTCCCCATATATATGTATGGAGAGGAGTTTACAACTGAAAAGAAACTTTGTTTTCACAACAAGCTAGGTGAATAACGACTTTCACACACACTTATCTCTCACAACTGAGCATGTGGAGAGGCTTTCGCTCATCTAGCACAAAGGGAACGGGTTGAATGAGGAATTTTTACTCTGGATTCTCAGTCTGTTTCCTAGTGCCGGTTTGAAGTTCCTGCAGTTTTCACTGTAAAAGCGAGTTGGAACTTGTACCTCCCCATATAGATTTATGGACTGTAGTTTGCAACTGAAAAGAAACTTTGTGTTCCCACAAGCTAGGTGAAGGGCGGCTTTCACACACAATTATCTCTCAGAACTGAGCATGTGGAGAGAAGTTCGTTCATCTAGCACAAATGTAACGGTTTGCAGGTTAAACTTTTACTCTGGTTTCTCAGTCTTTTTCCTAGTGCCGGTTTGAAGTTCCTGCAGTTTTCACTGTAAAACCGTTATGGAGCTATTACCTCCCCATATACATATATGGAGTGGAGTTTGCAATTGAAAAGAAACTTTGTATTCCCAACAAGCTAGGTGAAGGACGTCTTTCCCACACAATTATCTCTCAGATCTGAGCATGTTGAGACACGTTCGTTCATCTAGCACTAAGGCAACGGGTTGCAGGAGAAACTTTACTCTGGTTTATCAGTCTGTTTCCTTGTGCCGTTTTGAAGTTCCTGCAGTTTTCTCTGTAAAACTGTGTTGGATCTAGAATCTCACCATATACATGTATTGAGTGGATTTGGCAACTGAAAAGAAAATTTGTGTTCCCAGCAAACTAGGTGAAGGACGGCTTTCACACATAATTACCTCTCACAACTGAGCATGTACAGAGTCTTTCGTTCATCTAGCACAAATGTAACTGGTTGCAGGAGAAACTTTTTCTCTGTTTTCTCAGTCTGATTCTTATTGCCGGTACGATGTTCCCGAATTTTTCAGTGTAAAACCGAGTTGAAGCTATTATCTCGCCAAATATATGGATGGAATCGAGTTTGCAACTGAAAAGAAACTTTGTGTTCCCAACAAGCTATGTGAAGGACGGCTTTCCCACACACTTATCTCTAACAACTGAGTATGTTGAGACACGTTCGTTCATCTAGCACAAATGGAACGGGTTGCAGGAGAAATTTTTACTCTGGTTTCTCAGTCTGTTTCATAGTGCCGGTTTGAAGTTCCTGCAGTTTTCACTGTAAAACGGAATTGTAGCTTGTACCTCCCCATAAATATGTATGGAGTAGAGTTTGCAACTGAAAGAAATCTTTGTGTTCCCAACAAGCTTGGTGAAGGACGGTTTTCACACACATATATCTCTCAGAATTGAACATGTGGAGAGACGTTCTTTCATCTAGCACAAAGTGAACTGGTTGAAGGAGAAACTTTTATTCTGGGTTCTCAGTTTTTTCCTAGTGCCTGTTTGAAGCTCCTGCAATTTACACTGTTAAACAGGGTTGGAGATAGTAATTCCCCATATATATGTATGGAATGGAGTTTTCAACTGAAAAGAATCTTTGTTTTCCCAACAAGATAGGTGAAGGACGGCTTTAACACACACTTAGCTCTCATAACTGTGCATGTGGAGAGACTTTCGTTCATCTAGCACAAATAGAACGGGTTGCAAGGTAAACTTTTTCTCTGGTTTCTCAGTCTGTTTCCTAGTGCCGGTTTGAATTTCCTGCAGTTTTCACTGTAAAACCGAGTTGGATCTAGTACCTTCCCATATATTTGTATGGAGTGGAATTTGCACCTGAAATGAAACTTTGTGTTCCCAACAATCTAGGTGAAGGACGGCTTTCACACAAAATTATCTCTCAGAACTGAGCATGTGGAGAGACTTTCGTTCATCTAGCACTAAGGGAACGGTTTGCAGGAGAATCTTTACTCTAGATTCTCAGTCTGTTTCCTATTGCCAGTTTGAAGTTCCTGCAGTATTCACTGTAAAACTGAGTTGGATCTACTCCCTCCCCATATATATGTATGAAGTGGAGTTTGCAACTAAAGAATCTTTGTGTTCCCAACAAGCTTGTTGAAGGACGGCTTTCACACACACTTATATCTCACAACTGAGCATGTGGAGAGACGTTCGTTCATCTAGCACTAAGGGAACGGGTTGCTGGATTAACTTTTACTCTGGTTTCTCAGTCTGTTTCCTAGTGCCGGTTTGAAGTTCCTGCAGTATTCACAGTAAAACCGAGTTGGAGCTTGTACCTTCCCATATATATATTTATGTAGTGGACTTTGCACCTGAAAAGATACTTTGTGTTCCCAACAAGCTATGTGAAGGACGGCTTTCACACACAATTATCTCTCAGAACTGAGCATGTTGAGCGACTTTCGTTCATCTAGCACAAAATTAACGGTTTGCAGTGTAAACTTTTACTTTGGTTTCACAGTCTTTTTCCTAGTGCCGGTTTGAAGTTCCTACAGTTTTCACTGTAAAACCGTTATGGAGCTAGTACCTCCCCATATACATGTATGGAGTGGAGTTTGCAATTGAAAGGAATCTTTGTGTTCCCAACAAGCTAGGTGAAGGGCGTCTTTCACACACACTTATCTCTCAGAACTGAGCATGTGGAGAGACGTTCGTTCATCTAGCACTAAGGGAACGGGTTGCAGGAGAATCTTTACTCTGGTTTCTCAGTCTGTTTCTTAGTGCCGGTTTGAAGTTCCTGCAGTTTTCACTGTAAAACCGTGTTGGATCTAGTACCTCCCCATATACATGTATTGAGTGGAGTTGGCAACTGAAAAGAAACTTTGTGTTCCCAACAAGCTTGGTGAAGGACGGCTATCACACATAATTAACTCTCACAACTGAGCATGAAGAGAGACTGTCGTTCATCTAGCACAAAGGGAACTGGTTGCAGGAGAAACTTTTTCTCTGTTTTCTCAGTCTGTTTCCTAGTGCCGGTATGATGTTCCTTCAGTTTCCCTGTAAAATCGAGTTGGAGGTAGTACCTCCCCATATATATGTATGGAGTGGAGTTTACAACTGAAACGAAACTTTGTTTTCCCAACAAGCTAGGTGAATAACGGCTTTCACACACACTTATCTCTCATAACTGAGCATGTGGTGAGGCGTTCGCTCATGTAGCACAAAGGGAACGGGTTGAATGAGAAACTTTTACTCTGGTTTCTCAGTCTGTTTCCTAATGCCGGTATGATGTTCCTTCAGTTTTCACGGTAAAAACGTGTTGGAGGTAGTACCTCCCCATATATATGTATGGAGTGGTGTTTACAACTGAAACGAAACTTTGTGTTCCAACAAGTTATGTGAAGAACGGTTTTCACACACATTATCTCTCAGAACTGAGCATGTGGAGAGATATTCGTTCATCTAGCACAAAGTGAACTGGTTGCACGAGTAACTTTTCTATTGTATCTCTGTCTGTTTCCTAGTGCCGGTTTTAATTTCCTGAATGTTTCACTGTAAAACCGAGTTGAAGCTATTATCTCGCCAAATATATGGATGGAATCGATATTGCAACTGAAAAGAAACTTTGTGTTCCCAAAAATCTATATGAAGTACGGCTTTCACACACACTTATATCTCACAACTAAGCATGTGGAGAGACGTTCGTTCATCTAGCACTAAGGGAACGGGTTGCAGGAGCAAATTTACTCTGGTTTCTCAGTCTGTTTCCTAGTGCCGGTTTGAAGTTCCTGCAGTTTTCACTGTAAAACAGTTTTGGATCTAGTACCTACCCATATACAAGTATTGAGTGGAGATGGCAACTGAAAAGAAACTTTGTGTTCCCAACAAGCTAGGTGAAGGACGGCATTCACACATAATTACCTCTCACAACTGAGCATGAAGAGAGACTTTCGTTCATCTAGCACAAAGGGAACCTGTTGCAGGAGAAACTTTTTCTCTGTTTTCTCAGTGTGTTTCCTAGTGCCGGTATGATGTTCCTTCAGTTCCCTGTAAAACCGAGTTGGAGGTAGTACCTCCCCATATATATGTATGGAGTGGAGTTTACAACTGAAAAGAAACTTTTTTTTCACAACAAGCTAGGTGAATAACGACTTTCACACACACTTATCTCTCACATCTGAGCATGTGGAGAGGCGTTCGCTCATCTAGCACAAATGGAACGGGTTGAATGAGAAATTTTTACTCTGGATTCTCAGTCTGTTTCCTAGTGCCGGTTTGAAGTTCCTGCAGTTTTCACTGTAAAAGCGAGTTGGAGCTTGTACCTCCCCATATAGATTTATGGACTGTAGTTTGCAACTGAAAAGAAACTTTGTGTTCCCACAAGCTAGGTAAAGTCCGGCTTTCACACAAACATATCTCTCACCAATGAGCATGTGGACAGACATTCCTTCATCTAGCACAAAGGGAAAGTGTTGCAGGAGAAACTATTATTCTGGTTTCTCAGTCTGTTTCCTAGTGCCGGTTTGAAGTTCCTGCAGTTTTCCCTGTAAAACCGAATTGGAGCTAATACCTCCCCATATATATGTATGGAGTGGAGTTTGCAACTGAAAAGATTCTTTGTGTTCCCAACAAGCTAGGTTAAGGACGTCTTTCGTACAAAATTATCTCTCAGATCTGCGCATGTTGAGAGACGTTCGTTCATCTAGCACTAAGGGAACGTGTTGCAGGAGAAACTATACTCTGTTTTCTCAGTCTGTTTCTTAGTGCCGGTTTGAAGTTCCTGCAGTTTTCCCTGTAAAACCGAATTGGAGCTAATACCTCCCCATATATATGTATGGAGTGGAGTTTGCAACTGAAAAGATTCTTTGTGTTCCCAACAAGCTAGGTGAAGGACGGCTTTCACACACAATTATCTCTCAGAACTGAGCATGTGGAGAGACGTTCGTTCATCTAGCACAAAATAACGGTTTGCAGGGGAAACTTTTACTCTGGTTTCTCAGTCTTTTTCCTAGTGCCGGGTTGAAGTTCCTGCAGTTTTCACTTTAAAACTTTTATGGAGCTAGTACCTCCCCATATACATGTATGGAGTGGTGTTTGTCATTGAAAAGTAACTTTGTGTTCCCAACATGGTAGGTTAAGGACGTCTTTCATACAATATTATCTCTTAGATCTGAGCATGTTGAGAGACGTTCGTTCATCTAGCACTAAGGGAACGTGTTCCAGGAGAAACTTTACTCTGTTTTCTCAGTCTGTTTCCTAGTGCCGGTTTGAAGTTCCTGCAGTTTTCACTGTAAAACCGTGTTGGAACTAGTACCTCACCATATACATGTATTGAGTGGAGTTGGCAACTGAAAAGAAACTTTGTGTTCCCAACAAGCTTGGTGAAGGACGGCTTTCACACATAATTACCTCTCACAACTGAGCATGTACAGAGACATTCATTCATCTAGCACAAAGGGAACTGGTTGCAGGTGAAACTATTTCTCTGTTTTCTCAGTCTGATTCCTATTGCCGTTATGATGTTCCTGAATTTTTCACTGTAAAACCGAGTTGAAGCTATTATCTCGCCAAATATAAGGATGGAATCGAGTTTGCAACTGAAAAGAAACTTTGTGTTCCCAACTAGCTATGTGAAGTACCGCTTTCCCACACACTTATCTCTTACAACTGAGCATGTTGAGACACGTTCGTTCATCTAGCACAAAGGGAACGGGTTGCAGGAGAAACTTTTACTCTGGTTTCTCAGTCTGTTTCCTAGTGCCGGTTTGAAGTTCCTGCAGTTTTCACTGTATAACGGATTTGGAGCTTGTACCTCCCCATATAGATTTATGGACTGTAGTTTGCAACTGAAAGGAAACTTTGTGTTCCCACAAGCTAGGTAAAGTCCGGCTTTCACACAAACATATCTCTCACCAATGAGCATGTGGACAGACGTTCGTTCATCTAGCACAAAGGGAAAGTTTTGCAGGAGAAACTATTATTCTGGTTTCTCAGTCTGTTTCTTAGTGCCGGTTTGAAGTTCCTGCTTATTTCTCTGTAAAACAGAGATGGAGCTAGTATTTCCCCATATATATGTATGGAGTAGAGTTTGCAACTGAAAAGAAACTTTGTGTTCCGAACAAGCTAGGTGAAGGTCGGCTTCCACACACTCTTATCTCTCAGAACTGAGCAGGTGGAGAGACGTTCATTCATCTAGCACAATGGGAATGCGTTTCAGGAGAAAATTTTACTCTGGATTCTCAGTCTGTTTCCTAGTGCCGGTTTGAAGTTCCTGCAGTTTCACTGTGAAACCGAATTGGAGCTACTACCTCCCCATATATATGTATGGAGTGGGGTTTGCAACTGAAAAGAATCTTTGTGTTCCCAACAAGCTTGTTGAATGACGGCTTTCATACACACATATCTCTCACAACTGAGCATGTGGAGAGACTTTCGTTCATGTAGCACAAATGGAACGGTTTTCAGGGGAAACGGATCCTCTGGTTTCTCAGTCTGTTTCCTAGTGCCGGTTTGAATTTCCTGCAGTTTTCACTAAAAACCGAGTTGGAGCTAGTACCTTCCCATATATATGTATGGAGTGGACTTTGCAACTGAAAAGAAACTTTCTGTTCCCAACAAGCTAGGTGAAGGACGGCTTTCACACATAATTACCTCTCACAACTGAGCATGTACAGAGACTTTCGTTCATCTAGCACAAAGGAACTGGTTGCAGGTGAAAATTTTTCTCTGTTTTCTCAGTCTGATTCCTATTGCCGTTATGATGTTCCTGAATTTTTCACTATAAAACCGAGTTGAAGCTATTATCTCGCCAAATATATGGATGGAATCTAGTATGCAACTGAAAAGAAACTTTGTGTTCCCAACAAGCTATGTGAAGGACGGCTTTCCCACACACTTATCTCTCACAACTGAGAATGTTGAGACACGTTCGTTCATCTAGCACAAATGGAACGGTTTGCAGGAGAAACTTTTACTCTGGTTTCTCAGCCTGTTTCCTAGTGCCGGTATGAATTTCCTTCAGTTTTCACTGTAAAACAGAATTGGAGCTAGTACCTCCCCATATATATGTATGGAGTGGAGTTTGCAACTGAAAAGATTCTTTGTGTTCCCAACAAGCTAGGTGAAGGACGGCTTTCACACACAATTATCTCTCAGAACTGAGCATGTGGAGAGACGTTCGTTCATCTAGCACAAAAGTAACGGTTTGCAGGGGAAACTTTTACTCTGGTTTCTCAGTCTTTTTCCTAGTGCCGGTTTGAAGTTCCTGCAGTTTTCACTTTAAAACTTTTATGGAGCTTGTACCTCCCCATATACATGTATGGAGTGGAGTTTGCCATTGAAAAGAAACTTTGTGTTCCCAACATGCTAGGTGAAGTACGTCTTTCATACAATATTATCTCTTAGATCTGAGCATGTTGAGAGACGTTCGTTCATCTAGCACTAAGGGAACGTGTTGCAGGAGAAACTTTACTCTGGTTTCTCAGTCTGTTTCCTAGTGCCGGTTTGAAGTTCCTGCAGTTTTCACTGTTAAACCGTGTTGGAACTAGTACCTCACCATATACATGTATTGAGTGGAGGTGGCAACTGAAAAGAAACTTTGTGTTCCCAACAAGCTAGGTGAAGGACGGCTTTCACACATAAATACCTCTCACAACTGAGCATGTACAGAGACATTCATTCATCTAGCACAAAGGGAACTGGTTGCAGGTGAAACTATTTCTATGTTTTCTCAGTCTGATTCCTATTGCCGTTAAGATGTTCCTGAATTTTTCACTGTAAAGCAGAGTTGAAGCTATTATCTCGCCAAATATATGGATGGAATCGAGTTTGCAACTGAAAAGAAACTTTGTGTTCCCAACAAACTATGTGAAGTACCGCTTTCCCACACACTTATCTCTTACAACTGAGCATGTTGAGACACGTTCGTTCATCTAGCACAAAGGGAACGGGTTGCAGAAGAAACTTTTACTCTGGTTTCTCAGTCTGTTTCCTAGTGCCGGTTTGAAGTTCCTGCAGTTTTCACTGTATAACGGATTTGGAGCTAGTACCTCCCCATATATATGTATGGAGTAGAGTTTGCAACTGAAAAGAATCTTTGTGTTCCCAACAAGCTAGTTGAATGACGGCTTTCACACACAATTATTTCTCAGAACTGAGCATGTGGAGAGACGTTCGTTCATCTAGCACAAAAGTAACGGTTTGCAGGGGAAACTTTTACTCTGGTTTCTCAGTCTTTTTCCTAGTGCCGGTTTGAAGTTCCTGCAGTTTTCACTTTAAAACTTTTATGGAGCTTGTACCTCCCCATATACATGTATGGAGTGGAGTTTGCCATTGAAAAGAAACTTTGTGTTCCCAACATGCTAGGTGAAGTACGTCTTTCATACAATATTATCTCTTAGATCTGAGCATGTTGAGAGACGTTCGTTCATCTAGCACTAAGGGAACGTGTTGCAGGAGAAACTTTACTCTGGTTTCTCAGTCTGTTTCCTAGTGCCGGTTTGAAGTTCCTGCAGTTTTCACTGTTAAACCGTGTTGGAACTAGTACCTCACCATATACATGTATTGAGTGGAGGTGGCAACTGAAAAGAAACTTTGTGTTCCCAACAAGCTAGGTGAAGGACGGCTTTCACACATAAATACCTCTCACAACTGAGCATGTACAGAGACATTCATTCATCTAGCACAAAGGGAACTGGTTGCAGGTGAAACTATTTCTATGTTTTCTCAGTCTGATTCCTATTGCCGTTAAGATGTTCCTGAATTTTTCACTGTAAAGCAGAGTTGAAGCTATTATCTCGCCAAATATATGGATGGAATCGAGTTTGCAACTGAAAAGAAACTTTGTGTTCCCAACAAACTATGTGAAGTACCGCTTTCCCACACACTTATCTCTTACAACTGAGCATGTTGAGACACGTTCGTTCATCTAGCAAAAAGGGAACGGGTTGCAGAAGAAACTTTTACTCTGGTTTCTCAGTCTGTTTCCTAGTGCCGGTTTGAAGTTCCTGCAGTTTTCACTGTATAACGGATTTGGAGCTAGTACCTCCCCATATATATGTATGGAGTAGAGTTTGCAACTGAAAAGAATCTTTGTGTTCCCAACAAGCTAGTTGAATGACGGCTTTCACACACAATTATTTCTCAGAACTGAGCATGTGGAGAGACGTTCGTTCATCTAGCACAAAAGTAACGGTTTGCAGGGGAAACTTTTACTCTGGTTTCTCAGTCTTTTTCCTAGTGCCGGTTTGAAGTTCCTGCAGTTTTCACTTTAAAACTTTTATGGAGCTTGTACCTCCCCATATACATGTATGGAGTGGAGTTTGCCATTGAAAAGAAACTTTGTGTTCCCAACATGCTAGGTGAAGTACGTCTTTCATACAATATTATCTCTTAGATCTGAGCATGTTGAGAGACGTTCGTTCATCTAGCACTAAGGGAACGTGTTGCAGGAGAAACTTTACTCTGGTTTCTCAGTCTGTTTCCTAGTGCCGGTTTGAAGTTCCTGCAGTTTTCACTGTTAAACCGTGTTGGAACTAGTACCTCACCATATACATGTATTGAGTGGAGGTGGCAACTGAAAAGAAACTTTGTGTTCCCAACAAGCTAGGTGAAGGACGGCTTTCACACATAAATACCTCTCACAACTGAGCATGTACAGAGACATTCATTCATCTAGCACAAAGGGAACTGGTTGCAGGTGAAACTATTTCTATGTTTTCTCAGTCTGATTCCTATTGCCGTTAAGATGTTCCTGAATTTTTCACTGTAAAGCAGAGTTGAAGCTATTATCTCGCCAAATATATGGATGGAATCGAGTTTGCAACTGAAAAGAAACTTTGTGTTCCCAACAAACTATGTGAAGTACCGCTTTCCCACACACTTATCTCTTACAACTGAGCATGTTGAGACACGTTCGTTCATCTAGCACAAAGGGAACGGGTTGCAGAAGAAACTTTTACTCTGGTTTCTCAGTCTGTTTCCTAGTGCCGGTTTGAAGTTCCTGCAGTTTTCACTGTATAACGGATTTGGAGCTAGTACCTCCCCATATATATGTATGGAGTAGAGTTTGCAACTGAAAAGAATCTTTGTGTTCCCAACAAGCTAGTTGAATGACGGCTTTCACACACAATTATTTCTCAGAACTGAGCATGTGGAGAGACGTTCGTTCATCTAGCACAAATGTAACGGTTTGCAGGTTAAACTTTTAATCTGGTTTCTCAGTCTGTTTCCCAGTGCCGGTTTGAAGTTCCTGCAGTTTTCACTGTAAAAGCGAGTTGGAGCTTGTACCTCCCCATATAGATTTATGGACTGTAGTTTGCAACTGAAAAGAAACTTTGTGTTCCCACAAGCTAGGTAAAGTCCGGCTTTCACACAAACATATCTCTCACCAATGAGCATGTGGACAGACGTTCGTTCATCTAGCACAAAGGGAAAGTTTTGCAGGAGAAACTATTATTCTGGTTTCTCAGTCTGTTTCCTAGTGCCGGTTTGAAGTTCCTGCTTATTTCTCTGTACAACAGAGATGGAGCTGGTACTTCCCCATATATATGTATGGAGTAGAGTTTGCAACTGAAAAGAAACTTTGTGTTCCGAACAAGCTTGGTGAAGGTCGGCTTCCACACACTCTTATCTCTCAGAACTGAGCAGGTGGAGAGACGTTCATTCATCTAGCACAATGGGAATGTGTTTCAGGAGAAAATTTTCTCTGGATTCTCAGACTGTTTCCTAGTGCCGGTTTGAAGTTCCTGCAGTTTCACTGTGAAACCGAATTGGAGCTACTACCTCCCCATATATATGTATGGAGTGGGGTTTGCAACTGAAAAGAATCTTTGTGTTCCCAACAAGCTTGTTGAAGGACGGCTTTCATACACACATATCTCTCACAACTGAGCATGTGGAGAGACTTTCGTTCATGTAGCACAAATGGAACGGTTTTCAGGGGAAACGGATCCTCTGGTTTCTCAGTCTGTTTCTTAGTGCCGGTTTGAATTTCCTGCAGTTTTCACTGTAAAACCGAGTTGGAGCTAGTACCTTCCCATATATATGTATGGAGTGGACTTTGCAACTGAAAAGAAACTTTCTGTTCACAACAAGCTAGGTGAAGGAAGGCTTTCACACATAATTACCTCTCACAACTGAGCATGTACAGAGACTTTCGTTCATCTAGCACAAAGCGAACTGGTTGCAGGTGAAACTTTTTCTTTGTTTTCTCTGTCTGATTCCTATTGCCGTTATGATGTTCCTGAATTTTTCACTGTAAAACCGAGTTGAAGCTATTATCTCGCCAAATATATGGATGGAATCTAGTATGCAACTGAAAAGAAACTTTGTGTTCCCAACAAGCTATGTGAAGGACGGCTTTCCCACACACTTACCCCTCACAACTGAGAATGTTGAGACACGTTCGTTCATCTAGCACAAATGGAACGGTTTGCAGAAGAAATTTTACTCTGGTTTCTCAGCCTGTTTCCTAGTGCCGGTATGAATTTCCTCCAGTTTTCACTGTAAAATCGAATTGGAGCTAGTACCTCCCCATATATATGTATGGAGTGGTGTTTGCAACTGAAAAGATTCTTTGTGTTCCCAACAAGCTAGGTGAAGGACGGCTTCCACACACAATTATCTCTCAGAACTGAGCATGTGGAGAGACGTTCGTTCATCTAGCACAAAAGTAACGGTTTGCAGGGGAAACTTTTACTCTGGTTTCTCAGTCGTTTTCCTAGTGCCGGTTTGAAGTTCCTGCAGTTTTCACTTAAAAACTTTTATGGAGCTAGTTCCTCCCCATATACATGTATGGAGTGGAGTTTGCCATTGAAAAGAATCTTGGTGTTCCCAACATGCTATGTGAAGGACGTCTTTCATACAATATTATCTCTTAGATCTGAGCATGTTGAGAGACGTTCGTTCATCTAGCACTAAGGGAACGTGTTGCAGGAGAAACTTTACTCTGGTTTCTCAGTCTGTTTCCCAGTGCCGGTTTGAAGTTCCTGCAGTTTTCACTGTAAAACCGTGTTGGAACTAGTACCTCACCATATACATTTATTCAGTGGAGTTGGCAACTGAAAAGAAACTTTGTTTTCCCAACAAGCTAGGTGAAGGACGGCTTTCACACATAAATACCTCTCACAACTGAGCATGTACAGAGACTTTCTTTCATCTAGCACAAAGGGAACTGGTTGCAGGTGAAACTTTTTCTCTGTTTTCTCAGTCTGATTCTTATTGCCGTTATGATGTTCCTGAATTTTTCACTGTAAAACCGAGTTGAAGCTATTATCTCGCAAAATATATGGATGGAATCTAGTATGCAAGTGAAAAGAAACTTTGTGTTCCCAACAAGCTATGTGAAGGACGGCTTTCCCACACACTTGTCCCTCTCAACTGAGCATGTTGAGACACGTTTTTTCATCTAGCACAAATGGAACGGGTTGCAGGAGAAACTTTTACTCTGGTTTCTCAGTCTGTTTCCTAGTGCCGGTTTGAAATTCCTGCAGTAATCACAGTAAATCTGATTTGGAGCTAGTACCCCCCATATATATGTAAAAGTGAAGTTTGCAACTGAATAGTATCTTTGTGTTCCCAACAAGCTTGTTGAAGTACGGCTATCACACACACTTATCTCTCACAACTGAGCATGTGGAGACACGTTCGTTCATCTATCACAAAGGGAACGGGTTACAGGAGAAACTTTTACTCTGGTTTCTCAGTCTGTATCCTAGTGCCGGTTTGAAGTTCCTGCAGTTTTCACTGTAAAACCGTTATGGAGCTATTAACTCCCCATATACATATATGGAGTGGAGTTTGCAATTGAAAAGAAACTTTGTATTCCAAACAAGCTAGGTGAAGGACGTCTTTCCCACACAATTTTCTCTCAGATCTGAGCATGTTGAGAGACGTTCATTCATCTAGCACTAAGGAAACGGGTTGCAGGAGAAACTTTACTCTGGTTTCTCAGTCTGTTTCCTAGTGCCGGTTTGAAGTTCCTGCAGTTTTCACTGTAAAACCGTGTTGGATCTAGTACCTCACCATATACATGTATTGAGTGGAGTTGGCAACTGAAAAGAAACTTTGTGTTCCCAACAAGCTAGGTGAAGGACGGCTTTCACACATAATTACCTCTCACAACTGAGCATGTACAGAGACTTTCGTTCATCTAGCACAAAGGAACTGGTTGCATGTGAAAATTTTTCTCTGTTTTCTCAGTCTGATTCTTATTGCCGTTATGATGTTCCTGAATTTTTCAATGTAAAACCGAGTTGAAGCTATTATCTTGCCAAATATATGGATGGAATCTAGTATGCAACTGAAAAGAAACTTTGTTTTCCCAACAAGCTATGTGAAGGACGGCTTTCCAACACACTTATCTCTCACAACTGAGAATGTTGAGACACGTTCGTTCATCTAGCACAAATGGAACGGTTTGCAGGAGAAACTTTTACTCTGGTTTCTCAGCCTGTTTCCTAGTGCCGGTATGAATTTCCTTCAGTTTTCACTGTAAAACAGAATTGGAGCTAGTACCTCCCCATATATATGTATGGAGTGGAGTTTGCAACTGAAAAGATTCTTTGTGTTTCCAACAAGCTAGGTGAAGGACGGCTTTCACACACAATTATCTCTCAGAACTGAGCATGTGGAGAGACGTTCGTTCATCTAGCACAAAAGTAACGGTTTGCAGGGGAAACTTTTACTCAGGTTTCTCAGTCTTTTTCCTAGTGCCGGTTTGAAGTTCCTGCAGTTTTCACTTTAAAACATTTATGGAGCTAGTACCTCCCCATATACATGTATGGAGTGGAGTTTGCCATTGAAAAGAATCTTTGTGTTCCCAACATGCTAGTTGAAGGACGTCTTTCATACAATATTATCTCTTAGATCTGAGCATGTTGAGAGACGTTCGTTCATCTGGCACTAAGGGAACGTGTTGCAGTAGAAACTTTACTCTGGTTTCTCAGTCTGTTTCCTAGTGCCGGTTTGAAGTTCCTGCAGTTTTCACTGTTAAACCGTGTTGGAACTAGTACCTCACCATATACATGTATTGAGTGGAGTTGGCAACTGAAAAGAAACTTTGTGTTCCCAACAAGCTAGGTGAAGGACGGCTTTCACACATAAATACCTCTCACAACTGAGCATGTACAGAGACATTCATTCATCTAGCACAAAGGAACTGGTTGCAGGTGAAACTATTTCTCTGTTTTCTCAGTCTGATTCCTATTGCCGTTATGATGTTCCTGAATTTTTCACTTTAAAACCGAGTTGAAGCTATTATCTCGCCAAATATATGGATGGATTCGAGTTTGCAACTGAAAAGAAACTTTGTGTTCCCAACAAGCTATGTGAAGGACCGCTTTCCCTCACACTTATCTCTTACAACTGAGCATGTTGAGACACGTTCGTTCATCTAGCACAAAGGGAACGGGTTGCAGAAGAAACTTTTACTCTGGTTTCTCAGTCTGTTTCCTAGTGCCGGTTTGAAGTTCCTGCAGTTTTCACTGTATAACGGATTTGGAGCTAGTACCTCCCCATATATATGTATGGAGTAGAGTTTGCAACTGAAAAGAATCTTTGTGTTCCCAACAAGCTAGTTGAATGACGGCTTTCACACACAATTATTTCTCAGAACTGAGCATGTGGAGAGACGTTCGTTCATCTAGCAAAAAAGTTACGGTTTGCAGGTTAAACTTTTACTCTGGTTTCTCAGTCTATTTCCTAGTGCCGGTTTGAAGTTCCTGCAGTTTTCACTGTAAAACCGTTATGGAGCTATTAACTCCCCATATACATATATGGAGTGGAGTTTGCAATTGAAAAGAAACTTTGTATTTCAAACAAGCTAGGTGAAGGACGTCTTTCCCACACAATTTTCTCTCAGATCTGAGCATGTTGAGAGACGTTCATTCATCTAGCACTAAGGGAAAGGGTTGCAGGAGAAACTTTACTCTGGTTTCTCAGTCTGTTTCCTAGTGCCGGTTTGAAGTTCCTGCAGTTTTCACTGTAAAACCGTGTTGGATCTAGTACCTCACCATATACATGTATTGAGTGGAGTTGGCAACTGAAAAGAAACTTTGTGTTCCCAACAATCTAGGTGAAGGACGGCTTTCACACATAATTACCTCTCACAACTGAGCAAGTACAGAGTCTTTCGTTCATCTAGCACAAAGGGAACTGTTTGCAGGAGAAATTATTTCTCTGTTTTCTCAGTCTGATTCTTATTGCCGGTATGATGTTCCTGAATTTTTCACTGTAAAACCGATTTGAAGCTATTATCTCGCCAAATATATGGATGGAATCGAGTTTGCAACTGAAAAGAAACTTTGTGTTCCCAACAAGCTATGTGAAGGGTGGCTTTCCCACACACGTATCTCTCACAGCTGAGCATGTTGAGACACGTTCGTTCATCTAGCACAAATGGAACGGGTTGCAGGAGAAACTTTTACTCTGGTTTCTCAGTCTGTTTCCTAGTGCCAGTTTGAAGTTCCTGCAGTTTTCACTTTATAACGGAGTTGGTGCTTGTACCTCCCCATATATATGTATGGAGTAGAGTTTGCAACTGAAAAGAATCTTTGTGTTCCCAACAAGCTAAGTGAAGGACGGTTTTCACACACATGTATCTCTCACAACTGAACATGTGGATAGACTTTCGTTTATCTAGCCCAACTTGAACGGGTTGAAGTAGAAACTTTTACTCTGGTTTCTCAGTCTGTTTCCTAGTGCCGGTTTGAAATTCCTGCAGTAATCACAGTAAATCTGATTTGGAGCTAGTACCTCCCCATATATATGTATAAAGTGAAGTTTGCAACTGAAAAGTATCTTTGTGTTCCCAACAAGCTTTTTGATGGACGGCTTTCACACACACTTATCTCTCCCAACTGAACATGTGGAGAGACGTTCGTTCATGTAGCACAAATGGAACTGGTTGCAGGAGAAACTTTTACTCTGGTATCTCAGTCTGTTTCCTAGTGCCGGTTTGAAGTTCTTTCAGTTTTCATTGTAAAACCGAGTTGGAGCTAGTACCTCCCGTTAGAGTTATATGGAGTGGACTTTGCAACTGAAAAGAAACTTTGTGTTCCCAACAAGCTAGGTGAAGGACGGCTTTAACATATAATTATCTCTCAGAACTGAGCATGTGGGGAGACATTCGTTCTTAAGCACAAAGCGATCGGGAAGCAGGAGAAACTTTTCCTCTGGTTTCTCAGTCTGTTTCCTAGTGCCGGTTTGAAGTTCCTGCAGTTTTCACTGTAAAACGGAATTGGAGCTTGTACATCCCCATATATATGTATGGAGTAGCCTTTGCAACTGGAAGGAATCTTTGTGTTCCCAACATGCTAGATGAAGGACGGTTTTCACACACATATATATCTCAGAATTGAACATGTGGAGAGACGTTCGTTCATCTAGCAAAAAGTGAACGGGTTGAAGGAGAAACTTTTATCCTGGGTTGTCAGTTTTTTTCCTAGTGTCGGTTGGAAGTTCCTGCAATTTACACTGTTAAACAGGGTTGGAGATAGTAAGTCCCCATTTATATGTATGGAATGGAGTTTTCAACTGAAAACCATCTTTGTTTTCCCAACAAGATAGGTGAAGGACGGCTTTAACACACACTTAGCTCTCAGAAATGTGCATGTGGAGAGACGTTCGTTCATCTAGCATTAATTGAAAGGGTTGCAGGATAAACTTTTACTCTGGTTTCTCAGTCTGTTTCCTAGTGCCGGTTTGAAGTTCCTCTAGTTTTCACTGTAAAACCGAGTTGGATCTAGTACCTTCCCATATATATGTACGGAGTGGGCTTTACACTTGAAAAGAATCTTTGTGTTCCCAACAAGCTAGATGAAGGACGGCTTTCACACAAAATTATCTCTCACAACTGAGCATGTGGAGAGACTTTCGTTCATCTAGCACTAAGGGAACGTTTTGCAGGAGAAACTTTACTCTAGTTTCTCAGTCTGTTTCCTATTGCCAGTTTGAAGTTCCTGCAGTATTCACTGTAAAACCGAGTTGGAGCTAGTACCTCCCCGTATATATGTATGAAGTGGAGTTTGCAACTGAAAGATCTTTGTTTTCCCAACAAGCATGTTGAAGGATGCCTTTCACACACACTTATATCTCACAACTTAGCATGTGGAGAGACGTTCGTTCATCTAGCTATAAGGGAACGGGTTGCAGGAGAAACTTTACTCTGGTTTCTCTGTCTGTTTCCTAGTGCCGGATTGAAGTTCCTACAGTTTTCACTGTAAAACCGAGTTGGAGCTAGTACCTTCCCATATATATGTATGGAGTGGCTTTGCAACTGAAAAGAAACTTTGTGTTCCCAACAAGATAGGTGAAGGACGGCTTTCACACACAATTATCTCTCACACCTGAGCATGTGGAGAGACGTTCGTTCATCTAGCACTAAGGGAACGGTTTGCAGGGGAAACTTTACTCTGGTTTCTCATTCTGTTTCCTAGTGCCGGTTGGAATTTCCTGAATTTTTCACTGTCAAACCGAGTTGAAGCTATTATCTCGCAAAATATATGGATGGAATCGAGTTTGCAACTGAAAAGAAACTTTGTGTTCCCCACAAGCTATGTGAAGGATGGCTTTCCCACACACTTATCTCTCACAACTGAGCATGTTGAGACACGTTCGTTCATCTAGCACAAAGGGAACGGGTTGCAGGAGAAATTTTTACTCTGGTTTCTCAGTCTGTTTCCTAGTGCCGGTATGAAGTTCCTGCAGTTTTCACTGTAAAACAGAATTGGAGCTTGTACCTCCCCATATATATGTATGGATTAGAGTTTGCAACTGAAAGGAATCTTTGTGTTCCCAACAAGCTATGTGAAGGACGGTTTTCACACACATGTATCTCTCACAACTGAACATGTGGATAGACTTTCGTTCATCTAGCCCAAAATGAATGGGTTGAAGTAGAAACTTTTACTCTGGTTTCTCAGTCTGTTTCCTAGTGCCGGTTTGAAATTCCTGCAGTAATCACAGTAAATCTGATTTGGAGCTAGTACCTCCCCATATATATGTATAAAGTGAAGTTTGCAACTGAAAAGTATCTTTGTGTTCCCAACAAGCTTGTTGAAGGACGGCTTTCACACACAATTATCTCTCACAACTGAGCATGTGGAGAGAAGTTCGTTTATGTAGCACAAATGGAACGGGTTGCAGGAGAAACTTTAACTCTGGTTTCTCAGTCTGTTTCCTAGTGCCGGTTTGAAGTTCTTTCAGTTTTCACTGTAAAACCGATTTGGAGCTAGTACCTTCCCATAGAGATGTATGGAGTGGACTTTGCAACTGAAAAGAAACTTTGTGTTCCCATCAATCTATGTGAAGGACGGCTTTAACATATAATTATCTCTCAGAACTGAGCATGTGGAGAGATATTCGTTCATAAGCACAAAGGGATCGGGAAGCAGCAGAAAGTTTTACTCTGGTTTCTCAGTATGTTTCATAGTGCCGGTTTGAAGTTCCTGCAGTTTTCACTGTAAAACAGAATTGGAGCTTGTACCTCCCCATATATATGTATGGAGTAGAGTTTGCAACTGAAAGGAATTCTTTGTGTTCCCAACAAGCTAGGTGAAGGACGGTTTCCACACACATATATCTCTCAGAATTGAACTTGTGGAGAGACGTTCATTCATCTAGCACAAAAATAACTGTTTGCAGGGGAAACTTTTACTATGGTTTCTCAGTCTATTTCCTAGTGCCGGTTTGAAGTTCCTGCAGTTATCACTTTAAAACTTTATGGAGCTAGTACTTCCCCATATACATGTATGGAGTGGAGTTTGCCATTGAAAAGAAACTTTGTGTTCCCAACATGCTAGTTGAAAGAAGTCTTTCATACAAAATTATCTCTCAGATCTGAGCATGTTGAGAGACGTTCGTTCATCTAGCACTAAGGGAACGTGTTGCAGGAGAAACTTTACTCTGGTTTCTCTGTCTGTTTCCTAGTGCCAGTTTGAAGTTCCTGCAGTTTTCACTGTAAAACCGTGTTGGATCTAGTACCTCACCATATACATATATTGATTGGAGTTGGCAAATGAAAAGAAACTTTGTGTTCCCAACAAGCTAGGTGAAGGACGGCTTTCACACATAATTACCTCTCACAACTGAGCGTTTACAGAGACATTCATTCATCTAGAACAAAGGGAACTGTTTGCAGGTGAAACTTTTTCTCTGTTTTCTCAGTCTGATTCCTAATGCCGTTATGATGTTCCTGAATTTTTGACTGTCAATCCGAGTTGAAGCTATTATCTCGCCAAATATATGGATGGAATCGAGTTTGCAACTGAAAAGAAACTTTGTGTTCCCAACAAGCTATGTGAAGGACCGCTTTCCCACACACTTATCTCTCACAACTGAGCATGTTGAGACACGTTCATTCATCTAGCACAAATGGAACGGGTTGCAGGATAAACTTTTACTCTGGTTTCTCAGTCTGTTTCCTAGTGCCAGATTGAAGTTCCTGCAGTTTTCACTGTATAACGGAGTTGGAGCTTTTTCCTCCCCATATATATGTATGGAGTAGTGTTTGCAACTGAAAAGAATCTTTTTGTTCCCAACAAGCTAGGTGAAGGTCGGTATTAACACACATGTATCTCTCACAAATGAACATGTGGATAGACTTTCGTTCATCTAGCCCAAAGTGAAAGGGTTGAAGTAGAAACTTTTACTCTGGTTTCTCAGTCTGTTTCCTAGTGCCGGTTTGAAATTCCTGCAGTAATCAGAGTAAATCTGATTTGGAGCTAGTACCTCCCCGTATATATGTATAAAGTGAAGTTTGCAACTGAAAAGTATCTTTGTGTTCCCAACAAGCTTGTTGAAGAACGGCTTTCACACACACTTATCTCTCACAACTGAGCATGTGGAGAGACGTTCGTTCATGTAGCACAAATGGAACGGGTTGCAGGAGAAATTTTTACTCTGGTTTCTCAGTCTGTTTCCTAGTGCCGGTTTGAAGATCTTTCAGTTTTCACTGTAAAACAGAGTTGGAGCTTGTACATCCCCATAGAGATATATGGAGTGGACTTTGCAACTGAAAAGAAACTTTGTGTTCCCAACAAGCTAGTTTAAGGACGGCTTTAACATATAATTATCTCTCAGAACTGAGCATGTGGAGAGACATTCGTTAATAAGCTCAAAGGGAATGGGAAGCAGGAGAAACTTTTACTCTGGTTTCTCAGTCTGTTTCATAGTGACGGTTTGAAGTTCCTGCAGTTTTCACTGTAAAACCGAGTTGGAGCTAGTACCTTCCCATATATATGTATGGAGTGGCTTTGCAACTGAAAAGAAACTTTGTGTTCCCAACAAGCTAGGTGAAGGACAGTTTCACACACAAATATCTCTCACAACTGAGCATGTGGAGAGACGTTCGTTCATCTAGCAATAAGGGAACGATTTGCAGTAGAAACTTTACTCTGGTTTCTCAGTCTGTTTCCTACTGCCGGTTGGAATTTCCTGAATTTTTCACTGTCAAACCGAGTTGAAGCTATTATCTCGCCAAATATATGGATGGAATCGAGTTTGCAACTGAAAAGAAACTTTGTGTTCCCCACAAGCTATGTGAATGATGGCTTTCCCACACACTTATCTCTCACAGCTGAGCATGTTGAGACACGATCGTTCATCTAGCACAAAGGGAACGGTTTGCAGGAGAAATTTTTACTCTGGTTTCTCAGTCTGTTTCCTAGTGAAGGTTTGAAGTTCCTGCAGTTTTCACTGTAAAACAGAATTGGAGCTTGTGCCTCCCCATATATATGTATGGAGTAGAGTTTGCAACTTAAAGGAATCTTTGTGTTCCCAACAAGCTAGTTGTAGGACGGTTTCCACACACATATATCTCTCAGAATTGAACATGTGGAGAGACTTTCGTTCATCTAGCACAAAGTGAACGGGTTGAAGGAGAAACTGTTATTCTGGGTTCTCAGTTTTTTTCATAGTGCCGGTTTCAAGTTCCTGCAGTTTACACTGTTAAACAGGGTTGGAGATAGTAAGTCCCCATATATATGTATGGAATGGAGTTTTCAAATGAAAAGAATCTTTGTGTTCCCCACAAGCTATGTGAAGGATGGCTTTCCCACACACTTATCTCTCACAACTGAGCATGTTGAGACACGTTCGTTCATCTAGCACAAAGGGAACGGGTTGCAGGAGAAATTTTTACTCTGGTTTCTCAGTCTGTTTCCTAGAGAAGGTTTGAATTTCCTGCAGTTTTCACTGTAAAACGGAATTGGAGCTTGTACCTCCCCATATATATGTATGGAGTAGAGTTTGCAACTGAAAGGAATCGTTGTGTTCCCAACAAGCTAAGTGAAGAACGGTTTTCACACACATATAACTCTCAGAATTGAACATGTGGAGAGACGTTCGTTCATCTAGCACAAAGTGAACGGGTTGAAGGAGAAACTTTTATTCTGGGTTCTCAGTTTTTTCCTAGTGCCGGTTTGAAATTCCTGCAGTATTCACTGTAAAACCGAGTTGGAACTAGTACCTACCCATATATATGTATGAAGTGGAGTTTGCAACTGAAAAGAATCTTTGTGTTCCCAACAAGCTTGTTGAAGGACGGCTTTCACAAACACTTATCTCTCACAACTGAGCATGTGGGGAGACTTTCGTTCATGTAGCACAAATGGAACGGGTTTCAGGAGAAACTTTATCTCTGGTTTCTCAGTCTGTTTCCTAGTGCCGGTTTGAAGTTCTTTCAGTTTTCACTGTAAAACGGAATTGGAGCTTGTACCTCCCCATATATATGTATGGAGTAGAGTTTGCAACTGAAAAGAATCTTTGTGTTCCCAACAAGCTAAGTGAAGTACGGCTTTCACACACAATTATCTCTCAGAACTGAGCATGTGGTGAGACGTTCGTTCATCTAGCACAAAGTGATCGGGTTGAAGGAGAAACTTTTATTCTGGATTCTCAGTTTTTTTCCCAGTGCCGGTTTGAAGTTCCTGCAATTTACACTGTTAAACAGGGTTGGAGATAGTAAGACCCATATATATGTATGGAATGGAGTTTTCAACTGAAAAGAATCTTTGTGTTCCCAACAAGATAGATGAAGGACGGCTTTCACACACAATTATCTCTCAGAACTGAGCATGTGGAGAGACGTTCGTTCATCTAGCACAAAGTAACGGTTTGCTGGTGAAACAATTACTCTGGTTTCTCAGTCTTTTCCTAGTGCCGGATTGAAGTTCCTACAGTTTTCACTGTAAAACGGTTATGGGGCTAGTACCTACCCATACACATGTATGGAGTGGAGTTTGCAATTGAAAGGAATCTTTGTGTTCCCAACAAGCAAGGTGAAGGGCGTATTTCACACACACATATCCCTCAGAACTGAGCATGTGGAGAGACGTTCGTTCATCTAGCACAAATTTAACGGGTAGCAGGGGAAACTTTTACTCTGGTTTCTCAGTCTGTTTCCTAGTGCCGGTTTGAAGGTCCTGTAGTATTCACTGTAAAACCTAGTTGGAGCTAGTACCTCCCCATATATATGTATGAAGTGGAGTTTGCAACTGAAAGAATCTTTGTGTTCCCAACAAGCTTGTAGAAGGACGGCTTTCACACACACTTATATCTCACAACTGAGCATGTGGAGAGACGTTCGTTCATCTAGCACTAAGGGAACGTGTTGCAGGAGAAACTTTACTCTGGTTTCTCTGTCTGTTTCCTAGTGCCGGTTTGAAGTTCCTGCAGTTTTCACTGTAAAACCGTGTTGGATCTAGTACCTCACCATATACATGTATTGAGTGGAGTTGGCAAATGAAAAGAAACTTTGTGTTCCCAACAAGCTAGGTGAAGTACGGCTTTCACACATAATTACCTCTCACAACTGAGCATTTACAGAGACATTCATACATCTAGAACAAAGGGAAATGTTTGCAGGTGAAACTTTTTCTCTGTTTTCTCAGTCTGATTCCTAATGCCGTTATGATGTTCCTGAATTTTTGACTGTCAAACCGGTTGAAGCTATTATCTCGCCAAATATATGGATGGAATTAGTTTGCAACTGAAAAGAAACTTTGTGTTACCAAAAAGCTATGTGAAGGACGGCTTTCCCACACACTTACCTCTCAAAACTGAGCATGTTGAGACACGTTCGTTCATCTAGCACAAATGGAATGGGTTGCAGGAGAAACTTTTACTCTGGTTTCTCAGTCTGTTTCCTAGTGCCAGATTGAAGTTCCTGCAGTTTTCACTGTATAACGGAGTTGGAGCTTTTTCGTCCCCATATATATGTATGGAGTAGTGTTTGCAACTGAAAAGAATCTTTGTGTTCCCAACAAGCTAGGTGAAGGTCGGTATTAACACACATGTATCTCTCACAAATGAACATGTGGATAGACTATCGTTCATGTAGCCCAAAGTGAAAGGGTTGAAGAAGAAAATTTTACTCTGTTTTCTCAGTCTGTTTCCTAGTGCCGGTTTGAAATTCCTGCAGTAATCAGAGTAAATCTGATTTGGAGCTAGTACCTCCCCGTATATATGTATAAAGTGAAGTTAGCAACTGAAAAGTATCTTTGTGTTCCCAACAAGCTTGTTGAAGGACGGCTTTAACATATAATTATCTCTCAGAACTGAGCATGTGGAGAGACATTCGTTAATAATCTCAAAGGGAATGGGAAGCAGGAGAAACTTTTACTCTGGTTTCTCAGTCTGTTTCATAGTGCCGGTTTGAAGTTCCTGCAGTTTTCACTGTAAAACCGAGTTGGAGCTAGTACCTTCCCATATATATGTATGGAGTGGCTTTGCAACTGAAAAGAAACTTTGTGTTCCCAACAAGCTAGGTGAAGGACGGTTTCACACACAAATATCTCTCACAACTGAGCATGTGGAGAGACGTTCGTTCATCTAGCACTAAGGGAACGGTTTGCAGCAGAAACTTTACTCTGGTTTCTCCGTCTGTTTCCTAGTGCCGGTTGGAATTGCCTGAATTTTTCACTGTCAAACCGAGTTGAAGCTATTATCTCGCCAAATATATGGATGGAATCGAGTTTGCAACTGAAAAGAAACTTGGTGTTCCCCACAAGCTATGTGAAGGATGGCTTTCCCACACAATTATCTCTCACAACTGAGCATGTTCAGACACGTTCGTTCATCTAGCACAAAGGAAATGGGTTGCAGGAGAAATTTTTACTCTGGTTTCTCAGTCTGTTTCCTAGTGAAGGTTTGAATTTCCTGCAGTTTTCACTGTAAAACGGAATTGGAGCATGTACCTCCCCATATATATGTATGGAGTAGAGTTTGCAACTGAAAGGAATCGTTGTGTTCCCAACAAGCTAAGTGAAGAACGGTTTCACACACATATATCTCTCAGAATTGAACATGTGGAGAGACGTTCGTTCATCTAGCACAAAGTGAACGGGTTGAAGGAGAAACTTTTATTCTGGGTTCTCAGTTTTTTCCTAGTGCCGGTTTGAAATTCCTGCAGTATTCACTGTAAAACCGAGTTGGAACTAGTACCTACCCATATATATGTATGAAGTGGAGTTTGCAACTGAAAAGAATCTTTGTGTTCCCAACAAGCTTGTTGAAGGACGGCTTTCACAAACACTTATCTCTCACAACTGAGCATGTGGGGAGACTTTCGTTCATGTAGCACAAATGGAACGGGTTTCAGGAGGAACTTTAACTCTGGTTTCTCAGTCTGTTTCCTAGTGCCGGTATGAAGGTCTTTCAGTTTTCACTGTAAAACGGAATTGGAGCTTGTACCTCCCCATATATATGTATGGAGTAGAGTTTGCAACTGAAAAGAATCTTTGTGTTCCCAACAAGCTAGGTGAAGTACGGCTTTCACACACAATTATCTCTCAGAACTGAGCATGTGGAGAGACGTTCGTTCATCTAGCACAAAGTGAACGGGTTGCAGGAGAAACTTTACTCTGGTTTCTCTGTCTGTTTCCTAGTGCCGGTTTGAAGTTCCTGCAGTTTTCACTGTAAAACCGTGTTGGATCTAGTACCTCACCATATACATGTATTGAGTGGAGTTGGCAAATGAAAAGAAACTTTGTGTTCCCAACAAGCTAGGTGAAGGACGGCTTTCACACATAATTACCTCTCACAACTGAGCATTTACAGAGACATTCATTCATCTAGAACAAAGGGAACTGTTTGCAGGTGAAACTTTTTCTCTGTTTTCTCAGTCTGATTCCTAATGCCGTTATGATGTTCCTGAATTTTTTACTGTAAAACCGAGTTGAAGCTATTATCTCGCCAAATATATGCATGGAATCCAGTTTGCAACTGAAAAGAAACTTTGTGTTACCAACAAGCTAGGTGAAGGACGGCTTTAACATATAATTATCTCTCAGAACTGAGCATGTGGAGAGACATTCGTTAATAAGCTCAAAGGGAATGGGAAGCAGGAGGAACTTTTACTCTGGTTTCTCAGTCTGTTTCATAGTGCCGGTTTGAAGTTCCTGCAGTTTTCACTGTAAAACCGAGTTGGAGCTAGTACCTTCCCATATATATCTATGGAGTGGCTTTGCAACTGAAAAGAAACTTTGTGTTCCCAACAAGCAAGGTGAAGGACGGTTTCACACACAAATATCTCTCACAACTGTGCATGTGGAGGGACTTTCGTTCATCTAGCACTAAGGAACGGGTTGCAGGAGAAACTTTACTCTGGTATCTCAGTCTGTTTCCTAGTGCCGGTTTGAAGTTCCTGCAGTTTTCACTGCAAAAACGTGTTGGATATAATACCTCCCCATATACATGTATTTACTGGAGTTGGCAACTGAAAAGGAACGTTGTGTTCCCAACAAACTAGGTGAAGAACGGCTTTCACACATAAGTACCTCTCACAACTGAGCATGTAGAGAGACTTTCGTTCATCTAGCACAAAGATAACTGGTTGCAGGAGAAACTTTTCTCTGATTTCTCAGTCTGTTTCCTAGTGCTGGTATGCTGTTCCTTCAGTTTCCCTGTAAAACCGATTTGGATGTAGTACCTCCCCATATACATGTAGTGAGTGGTGTTTACAACTGAAACGAAACTATGTGTTCCCAACAAGCTAGGTGAATAACGGCTTTCACACACACTTATCTCTCAAAACTGAGCATGTGGAGAGGCATTCGCTCATGTAGCACAAAGGGAACGGGTTTAGGAGAAACTTTTACTCTGGTTTCTCAGTCTGTTTCATAGTGCCGGTTTGAAGTTCCTTCAGTTTTCACTGTAAAAGCGAGTTGGAGCTTGTACCTCCCCTTATAGATGTATGGAGGGTAGTTTTCAACTGAAAAGAAACATTGTGTTCCCAACAAGCTAGGTAAAGTCCGGCTTTCACAAAAACCTATTGCTTACCAATGAGCATGTGGACAGACGTTCGTTCATCTAGCACAAATGGAAAGTGTTGCAGGAGAAACTATTATTCTGGTTTCTCAGTCTGTTTCCTAGTGCCGGTTTGAAGTTCCTGCTTATTTCTCTGTAAACATAGATGGAGCTAGTATTTCCAAATATATATGTATGGAGTAGAGTTTGCAAATGAAAAGAAACTTTGTGTTCCTAACAAGCTAGATGAAGGACGGCTTCCACACACACTTATCTCTCAGAACTGATCAGGTGGAGAGACATTCCTTCATCTAGCACAAACGGAAAGGGTTGCAGGAGAAATTTTACCGTGGATTCTCAGTCTGTTTCCTAGTGCCGGTTTGAAATTTCTGCAGTTATCACTGTAAAACCGAGTTGGATCTAGTACCTTCCCATATATATGTATGGAGTGGACTTTGCAGCTGAAAAGAATCTTTGTGTTCCCAACAAGCTAGGTGAAGGACGGCTTTCACACACAATTATCTCTCACAACTGAGCATGTGGAGAGACTTTCGTTCATCTAGCAATAAGGGAAATGTTTGCAGGAGAAAATTTACTCTGGTTTCTCAGTCTGTTTCCTAGTGCCAGTTTGAAATTCCTGCAGTTTTCACTGTAAAACCGTGTTGGATCTAGTACCTCCCCATATACATCTATTGAGAGGAGTTGGCAAATTAAAAGAAACTTTGTGTTCCCAACAAAATACGTGAAGGACGGCTTTAACACACACTTAGCTCTCAGAACTGTGCATGTGGAGAGACGTTCGTTCATCTAGCACATAGTGAACGGGTTGCAGGAGAAACTGTTACTCTGGTTTCTCAGTCTGTTTCCTAGTGCCGGTTTGAAGATCCTGCAGTATTCACTGTAAAACCGATTTGGAGCTAGTACCTCCCCTTAAATATGTATGAAGTGGAGTTTGCAAATGAAAAGAATCTTTGTGTTCCCAACAAGCTTGTTGAAGGACGGCTTTCACACACACTTATCTCTCACAACTGAGCATGTGGAGAGACTTTCGTTCATGTAGCACAATTGGAACGGGTTTCAAGAGAAAATTTTTCTCTGGTTTCTCAGTCTGTTTCCTAGTGCCGCTTTGAAGTTCCTGCAGTTTTCATTGTAAAAACGAGTTGGAGCTAATAACTACCCATATATATGTATGGATTTGACTTTGCAACTGAAAAGAAACTTTGTGTTCCCAACAAGCTAGGTGAAGGACGGCTTTCACACACAATTATCTCTCAGAACTGAGCATGTGGAGAGACGTTCGTTCATCTAGCACAAAAGTAATGGTTTGCAGGGGAAAATTTTACTCTGGTTTCTCAGTCTTTTTCCTAGTTCCTGTTTGAAGTTCCTGCAGTTTTCACTGTAAAACCGTTATGGAGCTAGTACCTCGCCATATACATGTATGGAGTGGAGTTTGCAATTGAAAGGAATCTTTGTGTTCCCAACAAGCTTGGTGAAGTGCGTCTTTCACACACACTTATCTCTCAGAACTGAACATGTGGAGAGACTTTCGTTCATTTAGCACAAATTGACTGGGTAGCAGGAGAAACTTTTACTCTGGTTTCTCAGTCTTTTTCCTAGTGCCGGTTTTAAGTTCCTGCAGTTTTCACTGTAAAACCGTTATGGAAGCAGTACCTCCCCATATACATGTATGGAGTGGAGTTTGCTATTGAAAAGAATCTTTGTGTTCCCAACAAGCTTGTTGATGGACGGCTTTCACAAACACTTATCTCTCACAACTGAGCATGTGGGGAGACTTTCGTTCATGTAGCACAAATGGAACGGGTTTCAGGAGAAACTTTAACTCTGGTTTCTCAGTCTGTTTCCTAGTGCCCGTTTGAAGTTCTTTCAGTTTTCACTGTAAAACGGAATTGGAGCTTGTACCTCCCCATATATATGTATGGAGTAGAGTTTGCAACTGAAAAGAATCTTTGTGTTCCCAACAAGCTAGGTGAAGTACGGCTTTCACACATAATTACCTCTCACAACTGAGCATGAAGATAGACTTTCGTTCATCTAGCACAAAGGGAACTGTTTGCAGGAGAAACATTTTCTCTGTTTTCTCAGTCTGTTTCCTAGTGCCGGTATGATGTTCCTTCAGTTTCCCTGTAAAACCGAGTTGGATGTAGAATTTCCCCATATATTTGTATGGAGTGTAGTTTACAACTGAAACGAAACTTTGTGTTCCCAACAAGCTAGGTGAAGGACGGCTTTCACACACAATTATCTCTCACAACTGAGCATGTGGAGAGACTTTCGTTTATCTACTACTATGGGAACGTTTTGCAGGAGAAACTTTACTCTAGTTTCTCAGTCTGTTTCCTATTGTCAGTTTGAAGTTCCTGCAGTATTCACTGTAAAACCGAGTTGGAGCTAGTACATCCCCATATATATGTATGAAGTGGAGTTTGCAACTGAAAAGAATCTCTGTGTTCACAACAAGCTTGTTGAAGGACGGCTTTCACACACACATATCTCTCACAACTGAGCATGTGGAGAGACTTTCGTTCATGTAGCACAAATGGAACGGGTTTGAGGAGAAACTTTTCCTCTAGTTTCTCAGTCTGTTTCCTATTGCCAGGTTGAAGTTCCTGCAGTATTCACTGTAAAACCGAGATGGAGCTATTACCTCCCCATATATATGTATGAAGTGGAGTTTGCAACTGAAAAGAATCTTTGTGTTCCCAACAAGCTTTTTGAAGGACGGCTTTCACACACACTTATCTCTCACAACTGAGCATGTGGAGAGACGTTCGTTCATCTAGCAAAAAAGTCACGGTTTGCAGGGGAAACTTTTACTCTTATTTCTCAGTCTTTTTCCTAGTGCAGGTTTGAAGTTCCTGCAGTTTTCACTCTAAAACCGTGTTGGATCTAGTACGTCACCATACACATGTATTGAGTGGAGTTGGCAACTGAAAAGAATCTTTGTGTTCCCAACAATCTTGGTGAAGGACGGCTTTCACACATAGTTACTTCTCACAACTGAGCATGTACAGAGTCTTTCGTTCATCTAGCACAAAGGGAACTGGTTACAGGAGAAACTTTTTCTCGGTTTTCTCAGTCTAATTCTTATTGCCGGCATCTTGTTCCTGAATTTTTCACTGTAAAACCGAGTTGGAGCTAGTACCTTCCCATATATATGTATGGATTTGACTTTGAAAATGAAAAGAAACTTTGTGTTCCCAACAAGCTAGGTGAAGGACGGCTTTCACACACATTTATCGCTCAGAACTGGGCATGTGGAGAGACGTTCGTTCATCTAGCACAAAAGTAACGGTTTGCAGGGGAAAATTTTACTCTGGTTACTCAGTCTTTTTACTAGTGCCGGTTTGAAGTTCCTGCAATTTTCACTGTAAAACCGTTATGGAAGTAGTACCTCCCCATATACATGTATGGAGTGGAGTTTGCAATTGAAAGGAATCTTTGTCTTCCCAATAAGCTTGGTGAAGTGCGTCTTTCACACACACTTATCTCTCAGAACTGAGCATGTGGAGAGACGTTCGTTCATCTAGCACAAATTGACTGGGTAGCAGGAGAAACTTTTACTCTCGTTTCTCAGTCTGTTTGCTAGTGCCGGTAAGAAGGTCCTGTAGTATTCACTGTAAAACCGAGTTGGAGCTAGTACTCCCCATATATATGTATGAAGTGGAGTTTGCAACTGAAAAGAATCTTTGTGTTCCCAACAAGCTTGTTGAAGGACGGCTTTCACACACACTTATATCTCACAACAGAGCATGTGGAGAGACGTTCGTTCATCAAGCACTAAGGGAACGGGTTGCAGGAGAAATTTTACTCTGGTTTCTGAGTCTGTTTCCTAGTGCCGGTTTGAAGTTCCTGCAGTTTTCACTGTAAAACCGTGTTGGATCTAGTACCTCCCCATATACATGTATTGATTGGAGTTGGCAACTGAAAAGAAACTTTTTGTTCCCAACAAGCTAGGTGAAGGAAGTCTTTCACACATAATTACCTCTCACATCTGAGCATGTAGAGAGACTTTCGTTCATCTAGCACAAAGGGAACTGGTTGCAGGAGAACCTTTTTCTCTGATTTCCCAGTCTGTTTCCTAGTGCCGGTATGATGTTCCTTCAGGTTCCCTGTAAAACCGAGTTGGAAGTAGTACCTCCCAATATATATGTAGTGAGTGGAATTTACAACTTAAACGAAACTATGTGTTCCCAACAAGCTAGGTGAATAACGGCTTCACACACACTTATCTCTCACAACTGAGCATGTGGAGAGGCGTTCGCTCATGTAGCACAAATGGAAAGGGTTGGAGGAGAAACTTTTACTCTGGTTTCTGAGTCTGTTTCCTAGTGCCGGTTTGAAGTTCCTGCAGTTTTCACTGTAAAACCGAGTTGGAGATAGTACCTTACCATATATATGTATGGAGTGTACTTTGCAACTGAAAAGAAACTTTTTGTTCCCAACAAGCTAGGTGAAGGACGGCTTTCACACACAATTATCTCTCAGAACAGAGCATGTGGAGAAAGGTCCGTTGATCTAGCAAAAAAGTAACGGTTTGCAGGGGAAACATTTACTCTGGTTTCTCAGTCTTTTTCCTAGTGCCAGTTTGAAGATCCTGCACTTTTCACTGTAAAACAATTATGAAGCTAGTACCTCCCCATATACATGTATGGTGTGGAGTTGGCAATTGAAAAGTAACTATGTGTTCCCAACAAGCTAGGTGAAGGACGACTTTCACACACACTTATCTCCCAGATCTGTGCATGTTGAGAGTCTTTCGTTCATCTAGCACTAAGGGAACGGTTTGCAGGAGAAACTATACTCCGGTTTCTCAGTCTTTTTCCTAGTGCCGGTTTGAAGTTCCTGCAGTTTTCACTGTAAAACCGTGTTGGATCTAGTACCTCCCCATAAACTTGTATTGAGTGGAGTTGGCAAATTAAAAGAAACTTTTTATTCCCAACAAGATAGGTGAAGGACGGCTTTAACACAAACTTAGCCCTCAAAACTGTGCATGTGGAGAGACGTTCGTTCATCTAGCACAAAGTGAACTGATTGCAGGAGAAACTTTTACTCTGGTTTCTCAGTCTGTTTCCTAGTGCCGGTTTGAAGTTCCTGCAGTATTCACTGTAAAACTGACTTGGTGCTAGTACCTACCCATATATATGTATGAAGAGGAGTTTGCAACTGAAAAGAATCTTTGTGTTCCCAACAAGCTTGTTGAAGGACGGCTTTCACACACACTTATCTCTCACAACTGAGCATGTGGAGAGACTTTCGTTCATGTAGCACAATTGGAACGGGTTTCAAGAGAAACTTTTCCTCTGGTTTCTCAGTCTGTTTCCTAGTGCCGGTTTGAAGTTCCTGCAGTTTTCACTGTATAACGGAGTTGGAGCTTGTACCTCCCCATATATATGTATGGAGTAGAGTTTGCAACTGAAAAGAATCTTTGTGTTCCCAACAAGTTAGGTGAAGGACGGTTTTCACACACATGTATCTCTCAGAACTGAACATGTGGAGAGATGGTCGTTCATCTAGCCGAAAATGAACGGGTTGAAGTAGAAACTTTTACTCTGGTTTCTCAGTCTGTTTCCTAGTGCCGGTTTGAAATTCCAACAGTAATCACTGTAAATCTGAGTTGGAGATGGTACCTCCCCATATATATGTATAAAGTGGAGTTTGCAACTGAAAAGAATCTTTGTTTTCCAAAGAAGCTTGTTGAAGGTCGGCTTTCACACACACTTATATCTCACAACTTAGCATGTGAGAGACGTTCGTTCATGTAGCACAAATGGAACGGGTTGCAGGAGAAACTTTTACTCTGGTTTCTCAGTCTGTTTCCTAGTGCCGGTTTGAAGTTCCTTCAGTTTTCACTGTAAAAACGAGTTGGAGCTAATACCTCCCCATAGAGATGTATGGAGTGGACTTTGCAACTGAATAGAAACATTGTGTTCCCAACAAGCTATGTGAAGGACGGCTTTAACACACACTTAGCTCTCAGAACTGTTCATGTGGAGAGACGTTCGTTCATCTAGCACTAAGGGAACGGGTTGCAGGAGAAACTTTTACTCTGGTTTCTCAGTCTGTTTCCTAGTGCCGGTATGAAGGTCCTGTAGTTTTCACTGCAAAAACGTGTTGGATATAATACCTCCCCATATACATGTATTGACTGGAGTTGGCAACTGAAAAGAAACTTTGTGTTCCCAACAAACTAGGTGAAGAACGGCTTTCACACATAAGTACCTCTCACAACTGAGCATGTAGAGAGACTTTCGTTCATCTAGCACAAAGATAACTGGTTGCAGGAGAAACTTTTCTCTGATTTCTCAGTCTGTTTCCTAGTGCTGGTATGATGTTCCTTCAGTTTCCCTGTAAAACCGATTTGGATGTAGTACCTCCCCATATATATGTATGAAGTGGAGTTTGCAACTGAAAAGAATCTTTGTGTTCCCAAAAGCTTGTTGAAGGACGGCTTTCACACACACTTATCTCTCACAACTGAGCATGTGGAGAGACTTTCGTTCATGTAGCACAATTCGAACGGGTTTCAGGAGAAACTTTTCCTCTGGTTTCTCAGTCTGTTTCCTAGTGCCTGTTTGAAGTTCCTGCAGTTTTCACTGTAAAACCGTGTTGGATCTAGGACCTCCCCATATACATGTATTGAGTGGAGTTGGCAACTGAAAAGAAACTTTGTGTTCCCAACAAGCTAGGTGAAGTACGGCTTTCACACATAATTACCTCTCCCAAATGAGCATGTAGGGAGACTTTCGTTCATCTAGCACAAAGGGAACTTGTTGCAGGAGAATCTTTTACTCTGGTTTCTCAGTCTGTTTCCTAGTGCCAGTTTGAAGTTCCTGCAGTTTTCACTGTATAACGGAGTTGGAGCTTGTACCTCCCCATATATATGTATGGAGTAGAGTTTGCAACTGAAAAGAATCTTTGTGTTCCCAAGAAGCTAGGTGAAGAACATTTTCACACACATGTATCTCTCAGAACTGAACATGTGGAGAGACGTTCGTTCATGTACCCCAAAATGAACGGGTTGAAGTAGAAACTTTTTCTCTGGTTTCTCAGTCTGTTTCCTAGTGCCGGTTTGAAATTCCAACAGTAATCACTGTAAATCTGAGTTGGAGATGGTACCTCCCCATATACATGTATAAAGTGGAGTTTGCAACTGAAAGAATCTTTGTTTTCCAAACAAGCTTTTGAAGGTCTGCTTTCACACACACTTATCTCTCACAACATAGCATGTGGAGAGACGTTCGTTCATGTAGCACAAATGGAATGGGTTGCAGGAGAATCTTTTACTCTGGTTTCTCAGTCTGTTTCCTAGTGCCGGTTTGAATTTCCTTCAGTTTTCACTGTAAAAACGAGTTGGAGCTAATACCTCCCCATAGAGATGTATGGATTGGACTTTGCAACTGAAAAGAAACTTTGTGTTCCCAACAAGCTATGTGAATGACGGCTTTAACACACACTTAGCTCTCAGAACTGTGCATGTGGAGAGACGTTCGTTCATCTAAAACAAATTGAACGGGTTGCAGGAGAAACTTTTACTCTGGTTTCTCAGTCTGTTTCCTAGTGCCGGTATGAAGGTCCTGTAGTTTTCACTGAAAAACCAAGTTGGAGCTAGTACCTCCCCATATATATTTATGAATTGGTGTTGGCAACTGAAAAGAATCTTTGTGTTCCCAACAAGCTTGTTGAAGGACGGCTTTCACACACAATTATATCTCACAAATGTGCATGTGGAGAGACTTTCGTTCATCTAGTACTAAGGGAACGGGTTGCAGGAGAAACTTTACTCTGGTATATCAGTCTGTTTCCTAGTGCCGGTTTGAAGTTCCTGCAGTTTTCACTGTAAAACCTTGTTGGATATAGTACCTCCCCATATACATGTATTGAGTGGAGTTGGCAACTGAAAAGAAACGTTGTGTTCCCAACAAGCTATGTGAAGTACGGCTTTCACACATAAGTACCTCTCACAACTGAGCATGTAGAGAGACTTTCGTTCATCTAGCACAAAGATAACTGGTTGCAGGAGAAACTTTTCTCTGATTTCTCAGTCTGTTTCCTAGTGCTGGTATGATGTTCCTTCAGTTTCCCTGTAAAACCGATTTGGATGTAGTACCCCCCATAAATATGTAGTGAATGGAGTTTACAACTGAAACGAAACTATGTGTTCCCAACAAGCTATGTGAATGACGGCTTTCCCACACACTTATCTCTCACAACTGAGCATGTTGAGACACGTTCGTTCATCTAGCACAAAGGGAACTTGTTGCAGGAGAAACTTTTACTCTGGTTTCTCAGTCTTTTTCCTAGTTCCAGTTTGAAGTTCCTGCAATTTTCTCTGTATAACGGAGTTGGAGCTTGTACCTCCCCATATATATGTATGGAGTAGAGTTTGCAACTGAAAAGAATCTCTGTGTTCCCAACAAGCTAGGTGAAGGACGGTTTTCACACACATGTATCTCTCAGAACTGAACATGTGGAGAGACGTTCGTTCATCTAGTCCAAATTGAACGGGTTAAAGTAGAAACTTATACTCTGGATTCTCAGTCTGTTTCCTAGTGCCGGTTTGAAATTCCAACAGTAATCACTGTAAATCTGAGTTGGAGCTGGTACCGCCCCATATATATGTATAAAGTGGAGTTTGCAACTGAAAAGAATCTTTGTGTTCCCAACAAGCTTGTTGAAGGACGGCTTTCACACACACATATCTCTCACAACTTAGCATGTGGAGAGACGTTCGTTCATGTAGCACAAATGGAACGGGTTGCAAGAGAAACTTTTACTCTGGTTTCTCAGTCTGTTTCCTATTGCCGGTTTGAAGTTCCTTCAGTTTTCACTGTAAAACCGTTTTGGAGCTAGTACCTGCCCTTAGAGTTGTATGGAGTGGAATTTGCATCTTAAAGTAAACTTTGTGTTCCCAACAAGCTAGGTGAAGGACGGCTTTAACATATAATTATCTCTCAGAACTGAGCATGTGGAGAGTCTTTCGTTCATAAGCACAAAGGGAACGGGAAACAGGAGAAACTTATACTCTTGTTTATCAGTCTTTTTCCTTATGCCGGTTTGAAATTCCTGCAGTTTTCACTGTAAAACCGAGTTGGAGCTAGTACCTTCCCATATATATGTATGGAGTGGGCTTTGCAACTGAAAAGAAACTTTGTGTTCCCAACAAGCTAGTTGAAGGACGGCTTTCACACACACTTATCTCTCAGAACTGAGCATGTGGAGAGACGTTCGTTCATCAAGCACAAAAGTAACGGTTTGCAGGGGAAACTTTACTCTGGTTTCTCAGTCTTTTTCCTAGTGCCAGTTCGAAATTCCTGCAATTTTCACTGAAATACCGTTATGGAGCTAGTACATCCCCATATACATGTATGGAGTGGAGTTTGCAATTGAAAATAAACTTTGTGTTCCCAACAAGCTAGTTGAAGGACGGCTTCCACAAAACTTATCTCTCAGAACTGAGCAGGTGGAGAGACGTTCGTTCATCTAGCACAATGGGAATGGGTTCCAGGACAAACTTTTACTCTGGTTTCTCAGTCTGTTTCCTAGTGCCGGTTTGAAGTTCCTGCAGTTTTCACTGTAAAGCCGAATTGAAGATAGTACCTCCCCATATATATGTATGAAGTGGAGTTTGCAACTGAAAAGATTCTTTGTGTTCCCAACAAGCTAGGTGAAGGACGGCTTTCACACATATTTACATCTCACAACTGAGCATGTACAGATAGTTTCGTTCATCTAGCACAAATGGAATTGGTTGAAGGAGAAATTATTCTCGGTTTTCTCAGTCTGATTCCTATTGCCGGTATGATGTTCCTGAATTTTTCACTGTAAAACCGAGTTGAAGCTATTATCTCGCCAAATATATGGAAGGAATCGATTTTCCAACTGAAAAGAAACTTTGTGTTCCCAACAAGCTATGTGAAGGACGGCTTTCCCACATACTTATCTCTCACAACTGAGCATGTTGAGACACGTTCGTTCATCTAGCACAAAGGGAACGGGTTGCAGGTGAAACTTTTACTCTGGTTCCTCACTCTGTTTCCTAGTACCGTTTTGAAGTTCCTGCAGTTTTCACTGTATAACGGAGTTGGAGCTTGTACCTCCCCATATATATGTATGGAGTAGAGTTTGCAACTGAAAAGAATCTTTGTGTTCCCAACAAGCTAGGTGAAGGACGGTTTTCACACACATGTATCTCTCAGAACTGAACATGTGGAGAGACGTTCGTTCATCTAGCCCAAACTGAACGGTTGAAGTAGAAACATTTACTCTGGTTTCTCAGTCTGTTTCCTAGTGCCGGTTTGAAATTCCTGCAGTAATCCCTGTAAAAATGAGTTGGAGCTAGTACCTCCCCATTTATATGTATAAAGTGGAGTTTGCAACTGAAAAGAATCTTTGTGTTCCCAACAAGCTAGGTGAAGGACGGTTTTCACACACATGTATCTCTCAGAACTTAACATGTGGAGAGACGTTTGTTCATCTAGCACAAATTGAACAGGTTGAAGGAGAAAGCATTTTTCTGGGTTCTCAGTTTTTTTCCTAGTGCCGGTGTGAAGTTCCTGCAATTTACACTGTAAAACAGGGTTGGAGATAGTAACTCCCCATATATATGTATTGAATTGGATTTTCAACTGAAAAGAATCTTTGTGTTCCCAACAAGATAAGTGAAGGACAGCTTTAACACACACTTAGCTCTCAGAACTGTGCATGTGGAGAGACGTTCGTTCATCTAGCACAAAGTGAACGGGTTGCAGGAGAAACTTTAACTCTGGTTTCTCAGTCTGTTTACTACTGCCGGTTTGAAGATAATGCAGTATTCACTGTAAAACAGAGTTGGAGCTAGTACCTCCCCATATATATGTATAAAGTGGACTTTGCAACTGAAAAGAATCTTTGTGTTCCCAACAAGTTTGTTGAAGGACGGCTTTCACACACACTTATCTCTCAGAACTGAGCATGTGGAGAGACATTCGTTCATGTAGCACAATTGGAACGGGATTCAGTAGAAACTTTTCCTCTGTTTTCTCAGTCTTTTTCCAAGTGCCGGTTTGAAGTTCCTTCAGTTTTCACTGTAAAAAGGATTTGGAGCTAGTACCTCCAAATAGAGATGTATGGAGTGGACTTTGTAACCTAAAAGAAACTTTGTGTTCCCAACAAGCTAGGTGAAGGACGGCTTTAACACACACTTAGCTCTCAGAACTGTGCATGTGGAGAGACGTTCGTTCATCTAGCACAAATTGAACGGGTTGCAGGAGAAACTTTTACTCTGGTTTCTCAGTCTGTTTACTAGTGCCGCTTTGAAGTTCCTGCAGTATTCACTGTAAAACCGAATTGGAGCTAGTACCTCCCCATATATATGTATGAGGTGGAGTTTGCAACTGAAAAGAATCTTTCTGTTCCAAACAATTTTTTGAATGACGGCTTCCACACACACTTATCTCTCACAACTGAGCATGTGGAGAGACTTTCGTTCATGTAGCACAATAGTAACGGTTTGCAGGGGAATCTTTTCCTTTGGTTTCTCAGTCTGTTTCCTATTGCCGGTTTGAAGTTTCGACAGTTTTCACTGTAAAACCGAGTTGGAGATAGTACCTTCCCATAAATATGTATGGAGTGGACTTTGAAACTGAAAAGAAACTTTGTGTTCCCAACAAGCTAGGTGAAGGACGGCTTTCACACACAATTATCTCTCAGAACTGAGCATGTGGAGAGACCTCCGTTCATCTAGCACAAAAGTAACGGTTTGCAGGGGAAACTTTTACTCTGGTTTCTCAGTCTTTTTCCTAGTGCCGGTTTGAAGATCCTGCATTTTTCACTGTAAAACAGTTATGGAGCTAGTACCTCCCCATATAAATGTAGGGAGTGGAGTTGGCAACTGAAAAGAAACTTTGTGTTCCCAACAAGCTATGTGAAGGACAGCTTTCCCACACACTTATCTCTCACAACTGAGCATGTTGAGACACTTTCGTTCATCTAGCACAAAGTGATCGGGTTGCAGGAGAAACTTTTACTCTGGTTTCTCAGTCTGTTTTCTAGTGCCGGTTTGAAGTTCCTGCAATTTTCACTGTATAACGGAGTTGGAGCTTGTACCTACCCATATATATGTATGGATTAGAGTTTGCAACTGAAAATAATCTTTGTGTTCCCAACAATCTAAGTGAAGGACGGCTTTCACACATAATTACCTCTCACAACTGAGCATGTACAGAGAGTTTCGTATATCTAGCACAAAGGAACTGGTTGCAGGAGAAACTGTTTCTCTGTTTTCTCAGTCTGATTATTATTGCCGGTATGATGTTCCTGAATTTTTCACTGTAAAACCGAGTTGAAGCTATTATCTCGCCAAATAAATGAATGGAATCGAGTTTGCAACTGAAAAGAAACTTTGTGTTCCCAACAAGCTTGTTGAAGGACGGCTTCCACACACACTTATCTCTCACAACTGAGCATGTGGAGAGAATTTCGTTCATGTAGTACAAAAGTAACGGTTTGCAGGGGAAACTTTTCCTCTGGTTTCTCAGTCTGTTTCCTAGTGCCGGTTTGAAGTTTCGGCAATTTTCAATGTAAAACCGAGTTGGAGATAGTACCTTCCCATATATATGTATGGAGTGGACTTTGCAACTGAAAAGAAACTTTGTGTTCCCAACAAGCTAGGTGAAGGACGGCTTTCACTCACAATTATCTCTCAGAACTGAGCATGTGGAGAGACGTCCGTTCCTCTAGCACAAAAATAAAGGTTTGCAGGGGAAACTTTTACTCTGGTTTCTCAGTCTGTTTCCTAGTGCCGGTATGAAGGTCCTGTAGTTTTCACTGAAAAACCAAGTTGGAGCTAGTACCTCCCCATATATATTTATGAATTGGTGTTGGCAACTGAAAAGAATCTTTGTGTTCCCAACAAGCTTGTTGAAGGACGGCTTTCACACACAATTATATCTCACAAATGTGCATGTGGAGAGACTTTCGTTCATCTAGTACTAAGGGAACGGGTTGCAGGAGAAACTTTACTCTGGTATATCAGTCTGTTTCCTAGTGCCGGTTTGAAGTTCCTGCAGTTTTCACTGTAAAACCTTGTTGGATATAGTACCTCCCCATATACATGTATTGAGTGGAGTTGGCAACTGAAAAGAAACGTTGTGTTCCCAACAAGCTATGTGAAGTACGGCTTTCACACATAAGTACCTCTCACAACTGAGCATGTAGAGAGACTTTCGTTCATCTAGCACAAAGATAACTGGTTGCAGGAGAAACTTTTCTCTGATTTCTCAGTCTGTTTCCTAGTGCTGGTATGATGTTCCTTCAGTTTCCCTGTAAAACCGATTTGGATGTAGTACCCCCCATAAATATTTAGTGAATGGAGTTTACAACTGAAACGAAACTATGTGTTCCCAACAAGCTATGTGAATGACGGCTTTCCCACACACTTATCTCTCACAACTGAGCATGTTGAGACACGTTCGTTCATCTAGCACAAAGGGAACTTGTTGCAGGAGAAACTTTTACTCTGGTTTCTCAGTCTTTTTCCTAGTTCCAGTTTGAAGTTCCTGCAATTTTCTCTGTATAACGGAGTTGGAGCTTGTACCTCCCCATATATATGTATGGAGTAGAGTTTGCAACTGAAAAGAATCTCTGTGTTCCCAACAAGCTAGGTGAAGGACGGTTTTCACACACATGTATCTCTCAGAACTGAACATGTGGAGAGACGTTCGTTCATCTAGCCCAAATTGAACGGGTTAAAGTAGAAACTTATACTCTGGATTCTCAGTCTGTTTCCTAGTGCCGGTTTGAAATTCCAACAGTAATCACTGTAAATCTGAGTTGGAGCTGGTACCGCCCCATATATATGTATAAAGTGGAGTTTGCAACTGAAAAGAATCTTTGTGTTCCCAACAAGCTTGTTGAAGGACGGCTTTCACACACACATATCTCTCACAACTTAGCATGTGGAGAGACGTTCGTTCATGTAGCACAAATGGAACGGGTTGCAAGAGAAACTTTTACTCTGGTTTCTCAGTCTGTTTCCTATTGCCGGTTTGAAGTTCCTTCAGTTTTCACTGTAAAACCGTTTTGGAGCTAGTACCTGCCCTTAGAGTTGTATGGAGTGGAATTTGCATCTTAAAGTAAACTTTGTGTTCCCAACAAGCTAGGTGAAGGACGGCTTTAACATATAATTATCTCTCAGAACTGAGCATGTGGAGAGTCTTTCGTTCATAAGCACAAAGGGAACGGGAAACAGGAGAAACTTATACTCTTGTTTATCAGTCTTTTTCCTTATGCCGGTTTGAAATTCCTGCAGTTTTCACTGTAAAACCGAGTTGGAGCTAGTACCTTCCCATATATATGTATGGAGTGGGCTTTGCAACTGAAAAGAAACTTTGTGTTCCCAACAAGCTAGTTGAAGGACGGCTTTCACACACACTTATCTCTCAGAACTGAGCATGTGGAGAGACGTTCGTTCATCAAGCACAAAAGTAACGGTTTGCAGGGGAAACTTTACTCTGGTTTCTCAGTCTTTTTCCTAGTGCCAGTTCGAAATTCCTGCAATTTTCACTGAAATACCGTTATGGAGCTAGTACATCCCCATATACATGTATGGAGTGGAGTTTGCAATTGAAAATAAACTTTGTGTTCCCAACAAGCTAGGTGAAGGACGGCTTTCACACACAATTATCTCTCAGAACAGAGCATGTGGAGAAAGGTCCGTTGATCTAGCAAAAAAGTAACGGTTTGCAGGGGAAACATTTACTCTGGTTTCTCAGTCTTTTTCCTAGTGCCAGTTTGAAGATCCTGCACTTTTCACTGTAAAACAATTATGAAGCTAGTACCTCCCCATATACATGTATGGTGTGGAGTTGGCAATTGAAAAGTAACTATGTGTTCCCAACAAGCTAGGTGAAGGACGACTTTCACACACACTTATCTCCCAGATCTGTGCATGTTGAGAGTCTTTCGTTCATCTAGCACTAAGGGAACGGTTTGCAGGAGAAACTATACTCCGGTTTCTCAGTCTTTTTCCTAGTGCCGGTTTGAAGTTCCTGCAGTTTTCACTGTAAAACCGTGTTGGATCTAGTACCTCCCCATAAACTTGTATTGAGTGGAGTTGGCAAATTAAAAGAAACTTTTTATTCCCAACAAGATAGGTGAAGGACGGCTTTAACACAAACTTAGCCCTCAAAACTGTGCATGTGGAGAGACGTTCGTTCATCTAGCACAAAGTGAACTGATTGCAGGAGAAACTTTTACTCTGGTTTCTCAGTCTGTTTCCTAGTGCCGGTTTGAAGTTCCTGCAGTATTCACTGTAAAACTGACTTGGTGCTAGTACCTACCCATATATATGTATGAAGAGGAGTTTGCAACTGAAAAGAATCTTTGTGTTCCCAACAAGCTTGTTGAAGGACGGCTTTCACACACACTTATCTCTCACAACTGAGCATGTGGAGAGACTTTCGTTCATGTAGCACAATTGGAACGGGTTTCAAGAGAAACTTTTCCTCTGGTTTCTCAGTCTGTTTCCTAGTGCCGGTTTGAAGTTCCTGCAGTTTTCACTGTATAACGGAGTTGGAGCTTGTACCTCCCCATATATATGTATGGAGTAGAGTTTGCAACTGAAAAGAATCTTTGTGTTCCCAACAAGTTAGGTGAAGGACGGTTTTCACACACATGTATCTCTCAGAACTGAACATGTGGAGAGATGGTCGTTCATCTAGCCGAAAATGAACGGGTTGAAGTAGAAACTTTTACTCTGGTTTCTCAGTCTGTTTCCTAGTGCCGGTTTGAAATTCCAACAGTAATCACTGTAAATCTGAGTTGGAGATGGTACCTCCCCATATATATGTATAAAGTGGAGTTTGCAACTGAAAAGAATCTTTGTTTTCCAAAGAAGCTTGTTGAAGGTCGGCTTTCACACACACTTATATCTCACAACTTAGCATGTGAGAGACGTTCGTTCATGTAGCACAAATGGAACGGGTTGCAGGAGAAACTTTTACTCTGGTTTCTCAGTCTGTTTCCTAGTGCCGGTTTGAAGTTCCTTCAGTTTTCACTGTAAAAACGAGTTGGAGCTAATACCTCCCCATAGAGATGTATGGAGTGGACTTTGCAACTGAATAGAAACATTGTGTTCCCAACAAGCTATGTGAAGGACGGCTTTAACACACACTTAGCTCTCAGAACTGTTCATGTGGAGAGACGTTCGTTCATCTAGCACTAAGGGAACGGGTTGCAGGAGAAACTTTTACTCTGGTTTCTCAGTCTGTTTCCTAGTGCCGGTATGAAGGTCCTGTAGTTTTCACTGCAAAAACGTGTTGGATATAATACCTCCCCATATACATGTATTGACTGGAGTTGGCAACTGAAAAGAAACTTTGTGTTCCCAACAAACTAGGTGAAGAACGGCTTTCACACATAAGTACCTCTCACAACTGAGCATGTAGAGAGACTTTCGTTCATCTAGCACAAAGATAACTGGTTGCAGGAGAAACTTTTCTCTGATTTCTCAGTCTGTTTCCTAGTGCTGGTATGATGTTCCTTCAGTTTCCCTGTAAAACCGATTTGGATGTAGTACCTCCCCATATATATGTATGAAGTGGAGTTTGCAACTGAAAAGAATCTTTGTGTTCCCAAAAGCTTGTTGAAGGACGGCTTTCACACACACTTATCTCTCACAACTGAGCATGTGGAGAGACTTTCGTTCATGTAGCACAATTCGAACGGGTTTCAGGAGAAACTTTTCCTCTGGTTTCTCAGTCTGTTTCCTAGTGCCTGTTTGAAGTTCCTGCAGTTTTCACTGTAAAACCGTGTTGGATCTAGGACCTCCCCATATACATGTATTGAGTGGAGTTGGCAACTGAAAAGAAACTTTGTGTTCCCAACAAGCTAGGTGAAGTACGGCTTTCACACATAATTACCTCTCCCAAATGAGCATGTAGGGAGACTTTCGTTCATCTAGCACAAAGGGAACTTGTTGCAGGAGAATCTTTTACTCTGGTTTCTCAGTCTGTTTCCTAGTGCCAGTTTGAAGTTCCTGCAGTTTTCACTGTATAACGGAGTTGGAGCTTGTACCTCCCCATATATATGTATGGAGTAGAGTTTGCAACTGAAAAGAATCTTTGTGTTCCCAAGAAGCTAGGTGAAGAACATTTTCACACACATGTATCTCTCAGAACTGAACATGTGGAGAGACGTTCGTTCATGTACCCCAAAATGAACGGGTTGAAGTAGAAACTTTTTCTCTGGTTTCTCAGTCTGTTTCCTAGTGCCGGTTTGAAATTCCAACAGTAATCACTGTAAATCTGAGTTGGAGATGGTACCTCCCCATATACATGTATAAAGTGGAGTTTGCAACTGAAAGAATCTTTGTTTTCCAAACAAGCTTTTGAAGGTCTGCTTTCACACACACTTATCTCTCACAACATAGCATGTGGAGAGACGTTCGTTCATGTAGCACAAATGGAATGGGTTGCAGGAGAATCTTTTACTCTGGTTTCTCAGTCTGTTTCCTAGTGCCGGTTTGAATTTCCTTCAGTTTTCACTGTAAAAACGAGTTGGAGCTAATACCTCCCCATAGAGATGTATGGATTGGACTTTGCAACTGAAAAGAAACTTTGTGTTCCCAACAAGCTATGTGAATGACGGCTTTAACACACACTTAGCTCTCAGAACTGTGCATGTGGAGAGACGTTCGTTCATCTAAAACAAATTGAACGGGTTGCAGGGGAAACTTTTACTCTGGTTTCTCAGTCTGTTTCCTAGTGCCGGTATGAAGGTCCTGTAGTTTTCACTGAAAAACCAAGTTGGAGCTAGTACCTCCCCATATATATTTATGAATTGGTGTTGGCAACTGAAAAGAATCTTTGTGTTCCCAACAAGCTTGTTGAAGGACGGCTTTCACACACAATTATATCTCACAAATGTGCATGTGGAGAGACTTTCGTTCATCTAGTACTAAGGGAACGGGTTGCAGGAGAAACTTTACTCTGGTATATCAGTCTGTTTCCTAGTGCCGGTTTGAAGTTCCTGCAGTTTTCACTGTAAAACCTTGTTGGATATAGTACCTCCCCATATACATGTATTGAGTGGAGTTGGCAACTGAAAAGAAACGTTGTGTTCCCAACAAGCTATGTGAAGTACGGCTTTCACACATAAGTACCTCTCACAACTGAGCATGTAGAGAGACTTTCGTTCATCTAGCACAAAGATAACTGGTTGCAGGAGAAACTTTTCTCTGATTTCTCAGTCTGTTTCCTAGTGCTGGTATGATGTTCCTTCAGTTTCCCTGTAAAACCGATTTGGATGTAGTACCCCCCATAAATATGTAGTGAATGGAGTTTACAACTGAAACGAAACTATGTGTTCCCAACAAGCTATGTGAATGACGGCTTTCCCACACACTTATCTCTCACAACTGAGCATGTTGAGACACGTTCGTTCATCTAGCACAAAGGGAACTTGTTGCAGGAGAAACTTTTACTCTGGTTTCTCAGTCTTTTTCCTAGTTCCAGTTTGAAGTTCCTGCAATTTTCTCTGTATAACGGAGTTGGAGCTTGTACCTCCCCATATATATGTATGGAGTAGAGTTTGCAACTGAAAAGAATCTCTGTGTTCCCAACAAGCTAGGTGAAGGACGGTTTTCACACACATGTATCTCTCAGAACTGAACATGTGGAGAGACGTTCGTTCATCTAGTCCAAATTGAACGGGTTAAAGTAGAAACTTATACTCTGGATTCTCAGTCTGTTTCCTAGTGCCGGTTTGAAATTCCAACAGTAATCACTGTAAATCTGAGTTGGAGCTGGTACCGCCCCATATATATGTATAAAGTGGAGTTTGCAACTGAAAAGAATCTTTGTGTTCCCAACAAGCTTGTTGAAGGACGGCTTTCACACACACATATCTCTCACAACTTAGCATGTGGAGAGACGTTCGTTCATGTAGCACAAATGGAACGGGTTGCAAGAGAAACTTTTACTCTGGTTTCTCAGTCTGTTTCCTATTGCCGGTTTGAAGTTCCTTCAGTTTTCACTGTAAAACCGTTTTGGAGCTAGTACCTGCCCTTAGAGTTGTATGGAGTGGAATTTGCATCTTAAAGTAAACTTTGTGTTCCCAACAAGCTAGGTGAAGGACGGCTTTAACATATAATTATCTCTCAGAACTGAGCATGTGGAGAGTCTTTCGTTCATAAGCACAAAGGGAACGGGAAACAGGAGAAACTTATACTCTTGTTTATCAGTCTTTTTCCTTATGCCGGTTTGAAATTCCTGCAGTTTTCACTGTAAAACCGAGTTGGAGCTAGTACCTTCCCATATATATGTATGGAGTGGGCTTTGCAACTGAAAAGAAACTTTGTGTTCCCAACAAGCTAGTTGAAGGACGGCTTTCACACACACTTATCTCTCAGAACTGAGCATGTGGAGAGACGTTCGTTCATCAAGCACAAAAGTAACGGTTTGCAGGGGAAACTTTACTCTGGTTTCTCAGTCTTTTTCCTAGTGCCAGTTCGAAATTCCTGCAATTTTCACTGAAATACCGTTATGGAGCTAGTACATCCCCATATACATGTATGGAGTGGAGTTTGCAATTGAAAATAAACTTTGTGTTCCCAACAAGCTAGTTGAAGGACGGCTTCCACAAAACTTATCTCTCAGAACTGAGCAGGTGGAGAGACGTTCGTTCATCTAGCACAATGGGAATGGGTTCCAGGACAAACTTTTACTCTGGTTTCTCAGTCTGTTTCCTAGTGCCGGTTTGAAGTTCCTGCAGTTTTCACTGTAAAGCCGAATTGAAGATAGTACCTCCCCATATATATGTATGAAGTGGAGTTTGCAACTGAAAAGATTCTTTGTGTTCCCAACAAGCTAGGTGAAGGACGGCTTTCACACATATTTACATCTCACAACTGAGCATGTACAGATAGTTTCGTTCATCTAGCACAAATGGAATTGGTTGAAGGAGAAATTATTCTCGGTTTTCTCAGTCTGATTCCTATTGCCGGTATGATGTTCCTGAATTTTTCACTGTAAAACCGAGTTGAAGCTATTATCTCGCCAAATATATGGAAGGAATCGATTTTCCAACTGAAAAGAAACTTTGTGTTCCCAACAAGCTATGTGAAGGACGGCTTTCCCACATACTTATCTCTCACAACTGAGCATGTTGAGACACGTTCGTTCATCTAGCACAAAGGGAACGGGTTGCAGGTGAAACTTTTACTCTGGTTCCTCACTCTGTTTCCTAGTACCGTTTTGAAGTTCCTGCAGTTTTCACTGTATAACGGAGTTGGAGCTTGTACCTCCCCATATATATGTATGGAGTAGAGTTTGCAACTGAAAAGAATCTTTGTGTTCCCAACAAGCTAGGTGAAGGACGGTTTTCACACACATGTATCTCTCAGAACTGAACATGTGGAGAGACGTTCGTTCATCTAGCCCAAACTGAACGGTTGAAGTAGAAACATTTACTCTGGTTTCTCAGTCTGTTTCCTAGTGCCGGTTTGAAATTCCTGCAGTAATCCCTGTAAAAATGAGTTGGAGCTAGTACCTCCCCATTTATATGTATAAAGTGGAGTTTGCAACTGAAAAGAATCTTTGTGTTCCCAACAAGCTAGGTGAAGGACGGTTTTCACACACATGTATCTCTCAGAACTTAACATGTGGAGAGACGTTTGTTCATCTAGCACAAATTGAACAGGTTGAAGGAGAAAGCATTTTTCTGGGTTCTCAGTTTTTTTCCTAGTGCCGGTGTGAAGTTCCTGCAATTTACACTGTAAAACAGGGTTGGAGATAGTAACTCCCCATATATATGTATTGAATTGGATTTTCAACTGAAAAGAATCTTTGTGTTCCCAACAAGATAAGTGAAGGACAGCTTTAACACACACTTAGCTCTCAGAACTGTGCATGTGGAGAGACGTTCGTTCATCTAGCACAAAGTGAACGGGTTGCAGGAGAAACTTTAACTCTGGTTTCTCAGTCTGTTTACTACTGCCGGTTTGAAGATAATGCAGTATTCACTGTAAAACAGAGTTGGAGCTAGTACCTCCCCATATATATGTATAAAGTGGACTTTGCAACTGAAAAGAATCTTTGTGTTCCCAACAAGTTTGTTGAAGGACGGCTTTCACACACACTTATCTCTCAGAACTGAGCATGTGGAGAGACATTCGTTCATGTAGCACAATTGGAACGGGATTCAGTAGAAACTTTTCCTCTGTTTTCTCAGTCTTTTTCCAAGTGCCGGTTTGAAGTTCCTTCAGTTTTCACTGTAAAAAGGATTTGGAGCTAGTACCTCCAAATAGAGATGTATGGAGTGGACTTTGTAACCTAAAAGAAACTTTGTGTTCCCAACAAGCTAGGTGAAGGACGGCTTTAACACACACTTAGCTCTCAGAACTGTGCATGTGGAGAGACGTTCGTTCATCTAGCACAAATTGAACGGGTTGCAGGAGAAACTTTTACTCTGGTTTCTCAGTCTGTTTACTAGTGCCGCTTTGAAGTTCCTGCAGTATTCACTGTAAAACCGAATTGGAGCTAGTACCTCCCCATATATATGTATGAGGTGGAGTTTGCAACTGAAAAGAATCTTTCTGTTCCAAACAATTTTTTGAATGACGGCTTCCACACACACTTATCTCTCACAACTGAGCATGTGGAGAGACTTTCGTTCATGTAGCACAATAGTAACGGTTTGCAGGGGAATCTTTTCCTTTGGTTTCTCAGTCTGTTTCCTATTGCCGGTTTGAAGTTTCGACAGTTTTCACTGTAAAACCGAGTTGGAGATAGTACCTTCCCATAAATATGTATGGAGTGGACTTTGAAACTGAAAAGAAACTTTGTGTTCCCAACAAGCTAGGTGAAGGACGGCTTTCACACACAATTATCTCTCAGAACTGAGCATGTGGAGAGACCTCCGTTCATCTAGCACAAAAGTAACGGTTTGCAGGGGAAACTTTTACTCTGGTTTCTCAGTCTTTTTCCTAGTGCCGGTTTGAAGATCCTGCATTTTTCACTGTAAAACAGTTATGGAGCTAGTACCTCCCCATATAAATGTAGGGAGTGGAGTTGGCAACTGAAAAGAAACTTTGTGTTCCCAACAAGCTATGTGAAGGACAGCTTTCCCACACACTTATCTCTCACAACTGAGCATGTTGAGACACTTTCGTTCATCTAGCACAAAGTGATCGGGTTGCAGGAGAAACTTTTACTCTGGTTTCTCAGTCTGTTTTCTAGTGCCGGTTTGAAGTTCCTGCAATTTTCACTGTATAACGGAGTTGGAGCTTGTACCTACCCATATATATGTATGGATTAGAGTTTGCAACTGAAAATAATCTTTGTGTTCCCAACAATCTAAGTGAAGGACGGCTTTCACACATAATTACCTCTCACAACTGAGCATGTACAGAGAGTTTCGTATATCTAGCACAAAGGAACTGGTTGCAGGAGAAACTGTTTCTCTGTTTTCTCAGTCTGATTATTATTGCCGGTATGATGTTCCTGAATTTTTCACTGTAAAACCGAGTTGAAGCTATTATCTCGCCAAATAAATGAATGGAATCGAGTTTGCAACTGAAAAGAAACTTTGTGTTCCCAACAAGCTTGTTGAAGGACGGCTTCCACACACACTTATCTCTCACAACTGAGCATGTGGAGAGAATTTCGTTCATGTAGTACAAAAGTAACGGTTTGCAGGGGAAACTTTTCCTCTGGTTTCTCAGTCTGTTTCCTAGTGCCGGTTTGAAGTTTCGGCAATTTTCAATGTAAAACCGAGTTGGAGATAGTACCTTCCCATATATATGTATGGAGTGGACTTTGCAACTGAAAAGAAACTTTGTGTTCCCAACAAGCTAGGTGAAGGACGGCTTTCACTCACAATTATCTCTCAGAACTGAGCATGTGGAGAGACGTCCGTTCCTCTAGCACAAAAATAAAGGTTTGCAGGGGAAACTTTTACTCTGGTTTCTCAGTCTGTTTCCTAGTGCCGGTATGAAGGTCCTGTAGTTTTCACTGAAAAACCAAGTTGGAGCTAGTACCTCCCCATATATATTTATGAATTGGTGTTGGCAACTGAAAAGAATCTTTGTGTTCCCAACAAGCTTGTTGAAGGACGGCTTTCACACACAATTATATCTCACAAATGTGCATGTGGAGAGACTTTCGTTCATCTAGTACTAAGGGAACGGGTTGCAGGAGAAACTTTACTCTGGTATATCAGTCTGTTTCCTAGTGCCGGTTTGAAGTTCCTGCAGTTTTCACTGTAAAACCTTGTTGGATATAGTACCTCCCCATATACATGTATTGAGTGGAGTTGGCAACTGAAAAGAAACGTTGTGTTCCCAACAAGCTATGTGAAGTACGGCTTTCACACATAAGTACCTCTCACAACTGAGCATGTAGAGAGACTTTCGTTCATCTAGCACAAAGATAACTGGTTGCAGGAGAAACTTTTCTCTGATTTCTCAGTCTGTTTCCTAGTGCTGGTATGATGTTCCTTCAGTTTCCCTGTAAAACCGATTTGGATGTAGTACCCCCCATAAATATGTAGTGAATGGAGTTTACAACTGAAACGAAACTATGTGTTCCCAACAAGCTATGTGAATGACGGCTTTCCCACACACTTATCTCTCACAACTGAGCATGTTGAGACACGTTCGTTCATCTAGCACAAAGGGAACTTGTTGCAGGAGAAACTTTTACTCTGGTTTCTCAGTCTTTTTCCTAGTTCCAGTTTGAAGTTCCTGCAATTTTCTCTGTATAACGGAGTTGGAGCTTGTACCTCCCCATATATATGTATGGAGTAGAGTTTGCAACTGAAAAGAATCTCTGTGTTCCCAACAAGCTAGGTGAAGGACGGTTTTCACACACATGTATCTCTCAGAACTGAACATGTGGAGAGACGTTCGTTCATCTAGTCCAAATTGAACGGGTTAAAGTAGAAACTTATACTCTGGATTCTCAGTCTGTTTCCTAGTGCCGGTTTGAAATTCCAACAGTAATCACTGTAAATCTGAGTTGGAGCTGGTACCGCCCCATATATATGTATAAAGTGGAGTTTGCAACTGAAAAGAATCTTTGTGTTCCCAACAAGCTTGTTGAAGGACGGCTTTCACACACACATATCTCTCACAACTTAGCATGTGGAGAGACGTTCGTTCATGTAGCACAAATGGAACGGGTTGCAAGAGAAACTTTTACTCTGGTTTCTCAGTCTGTTTCCTATTGCCGGTTTGAAGTTCCTTCAGTTTTCACTGTAAAACCGTTTTGGAGCTAGTACCTGCCCTTAGAGTTGTATGGAGTGGAATTTGCATCTTAAAGTAAACTTTGTGTTCCCAACAAGCTAGGTGAAGGACGGCTTTAACATATAATTATCTCTCAGAACTGAGCATGTGGAGAGTCTTTCGTTCATAAGCACAAAGGGAACGGGAAACAGGAGAAACTTATACTCTTGTTTATCAGTCTTTTTCCTTATGCCGGTTTGAAATTCCTGCAGTTTTCACTGTAAAACCGAGTTGGAGCTAGTACCTTCCCATATATATGTATGGAGTGGGCTTTGCAACTGAAAAGAAACTTTGTGTTCCCAACAAGCTAGTTGAAGGACGGCTTTCACACACACTTATCTCTCAGAACTGAGCATGTGGAGAGACGTTCGTTCATCAAGCACAAAAGTAACGGTTTGCAGGGGAAACTTTACTCTGGTTTCTCAGTCTTTTTCCTAGTGCCAGTTCGAAATTCCTGCAATTTTCACTGAAATACCGTTATGGAGCTAGTACATCCCCATATACATGTATGGAGTGGAGTTTGCAATTGAAAATAAACTTTGTGTTCCCAACAAGCTAGTTGAAGGACGGCTTCCACAAAACTTATCTCTCAGAACTGAGCAGGTGGAGAGACGTTCGTTCATCTAGCACAATGGGAATGGGTTCCAGGACAAACTTTTACTCTGGTTTCTCAGTCTGTTTCCTAGTGCCGGTTTGAAGTTCCTGCAGTTTTCACTGTAAAGCCGAATTGAAGATAGTACCTCCCCATATATATGTATGAAGTGGAGTTTGCAACTGAAAAGATTCTTTGTGTTCCCAACAAGCTAGGTGAAGGACGGCTTTCACACATATTTACATCTCACAACTGAGCATGTACAGATAGTTTCGTTCATCTAGCACAAATGGAATTGGTTGAAGGAGAAATTATTCTCGGTTTTCTCAGTCTGATTCCTATTGCCGGTATGATGTTCCTGAATTTTTCACTGTAAAACCGAGTTGAAGCTATTATCTCGCCAAATATATGGAAGGAATCGATTTTCCAACTGAAAAGAAACTTTGTGTTCCCAACAAGCTATGTGAAGGACGGCTTTCCCACATACTTATCTCTCACAACTGAGCATGTTGAGACACGTTCGTTCATCTAGCACAAAGGGAACGGGTTGCAGGTGAAACTTTTACTCTGGTTCCTCACTCTGTTTCCTAGTACCGTTTTGAAGTTCCTGCAGTTTTCACTGTATAACGGAGTTGGAGCTTGTACCTCCCCATATATATGTATGGAGTAGAGTTTGCAACTGAAAAGAATCTTTGTGTTCCCAACAAGCTAGGTGAAGGACGGTTTTCACACACATGTATCTCTCAGAACTGAACATGTGGAGAGACGTTCGTTCATCTAGCCCAAACTGAACGGTTGAAGTAGAAACATTTACTCTGGTTTCTCAGTCTGTTTCCTAGTGCCGGTTTGAAATTCCTGCAGTAATCCCTGTAAAAATGAGTTGGAGCTAGTACCTCCCCATTTATATGTATAAAGTGGAGTTTGCAACTGAAAAGAATCTTTGTGTTCCCAACAAGCTAGGTGAAGGACGGTTTTCACACACATGTATCTCTCAGAACTTAACATGTGGAGAGACGTTTGTTCATCTAGCACAAATTGAACAGGTTGAAGGAGAAAGCATTTTTCTGGGTTCTCAGTTTTTTTCCTAGTGCCGGTGTGAAGTTCCTGCAATTTACACTGTAAAACAGGGTTGGAGATAGTAACTCCCCATATATATGTATTGAATTGGATTTTCAACTGAAAAGAATCTTTGTGTTCCCAACAAGATAAGTGAAGGACAGCTTTAACACACACTTAGCTCTCAGAACTGTGCATGTGGAGAGACGTTCGTTCATCTAGCACAAAGTGAACGGGTTGCAGGAGAAACTTTAACTCTGGTTTCTCAGTCTGTTTACTACTGCCGGTTTGAAGATAATGCAGTATTCACTGTAAAACAGAGTTGGAGCTAGTACCTCCCCATATATATGTATAAAGTGGACTTTGCAACTGAAAAGAATCTTTGTGTTCCCAACAAGTTTGTTGAAGGACGGCTTTCACACACACTTATCTCTCAGAACTGAGCATGTGGAGAGACATTCGTTCATGTAGCACAATTGGAACGGGATTCAGTAGAAACTTTTCCTCTGTTTTCTCAGTCTTTTTCCAAGTGCCGGTTTGAAGTTCCTTCAGTTTTCACTGTAAAAAGGATTTGGAGCTAGTACCTCCAAATAGAGATGTATGGAGTGGACTTTGTAACCTAAAAGAAACTTTGTGTTCCCAACAAGCTAGGTGAAGGACGGCTTTAACACACACTTAGCTCTCAGAACTGTGCATGTGGAGAGACGTTCGTTCATCTAGCACAAATTGAACGGGTTGCAGGAGAAACTTTTACTCTGGTTTCTCAGTCTGTTTACTAGTGCCGCTTTGAAGTTCCTGCAGTATTCACTGTAAAACCGAATTGGAGCTAGTACCTCCCCATATATATGTATGAGGTGGAGTTTGCAACTGAAAAGAATCTTTCTGTTCCAAACAATTTTTTGAATGACGGCTTCCACACACACTTATCTCTCACAACTGAGCATGTGGAGAGACTTTCGTTCATGTAGCACAATAGTAACGGTTTGCAGGGGAATCTTTTCCTTTGGTTTCTCAGTCTGTTTCCTATTGCCGGTTTGAAGTTTCGACAGTTTTCACTGTAAAACCGAGTTGGAGATAGTACCTTCCCATAAATATGTATGGAGTGGACTTTGAAACTGAAAAGAAACTTTGTGTTCCCAACAAGCTAGGTGAAGGACGGCTTTCACACACAATTATCTCTCAGAACTGAGCATGTGGAGAGACCTCCGTTCATCTAGCACAAAAGTAACGGTTTGCAGGGGAAACTTTTACTCTGGTTTCTCAGTCTTTTTCCTAGTGCCGGTTTGAAGATCCTGCATTTTTCACTGTAAAACAGTTATGGAGCTAGTACCTCCCCATATAAATGTAGGGAGTGGAGTTGGCAACTGAAAAGAAACTTTGTGTTCCCAACAAGCTATGTGAAGGACAGCTTTCCCACACACTTATCTCTCACAACTGAGCATGTTGAGACACTTTCGTTCATCTAGCACAAAGTGATCGGGTTGCAGGAGAAACTTTTACTCTGGTTTCTCAGTCTGTTTTCTAGTGCCGGTTTGAAGTTCCTGCAATTTTCACTGTATAACGGAGTTGGAGCTTGTACCTACCCATATATATGTATGGATTAGAGTTTGCAACTGAAAATAATCTTTGTGTTCCCAACAATCTAAGTGAAGGACGGCTTTCACACATAATTACCTCTCACAACTGAGCATGTACAGAGAGTTTCGTATATCTAGCACAAAGGAACTGGTTGCAGGAGAAACTGTTTCTCTGTTTTCTCAGTCTGATTATTATTGCCGGTATGATGTTCCTGAATTTTTCACTGTAAAACCGAGTTGAAGCTATTATCTCGCCAAATAAATGAATGGAATCGAGTTTGCAACTGAAAAGAAACTTTGTGTTCCCAACAAGCTTGTTGAAGGACGGCTTCCACACACACTTATCTCTCACAACTGAGCATGTGGAGAGAATTTCGTTCATGTAGTACAAAAGTAACGGTTTGCAGGGGAAACTTTTCCTCTGGTTTCTCAGTCTGTTTCCTAGTGCCGGTTTGAAGTTTCGGCAATTTTCAATGTAAAACCGAGTTGGAGATAGTACCTTCCCATATATATGTATGGAGTGGACTTTGCAACTGAAAAGAAACTTTGTGTTCCCAACAAGCTAGGTGAAGGACGGCTTTCACTCACAATTATCTCTCAGAACTGAGCATGTGGAGAGACGTCCGTTCCTCTAGCACAAAAATAAAGGTTTGCAGGGGAAACTTTTACTCTGGTTTCTCAGTCTGTTTCCTAGTGCCGGTATGAAGGTCCTGTAGTTTTCACTGAAAAACCAAGTTGGAGCTAGTACCTCCCCATATATATTTATGAATTGGTGTTGGCAACTGAAAAGAATCTTTGTGTTCCCAACAAGCTTGTTGAAGGACGGCTTTCACACACAATTATATCTCACAAATGTGCATGTGGAGAGACTTTCGTTCATCTAGTACTAAGGGAACGGGTTGCAGGAGAAACTTTACTCTGGTATATCAGTCTGTTTCCTAGTGCCGGTTTGAAGTTCCTGCAGTTTTCACTGTAAAACCTTGTTGGATATAGTACCTCCCCATATACATGTATTGAGTGGAGTTGGCAACTGAAAAGAAACGTTGTGTTCCCAACAAGCTATGTGAAGTACGGCTTTCACACATAAGTACCTCTCACAACTGAGCATGTAGAGAGACTTTCGTTCATCTAGCACAAAGATAACTGGTTGCAGGAGAAACTTTTCTCTGATTTCTCAGTCTGTTTCCTAGTGCTGGTATGATGTTCCTTCAGTTTCCCTGTAAAACCGATTTGGATGTAGTACCCCCCATAAATATTTAGTGAATGGAGTTTACAACTGAAACGAAACTATGTGTTCCCAACAAGCTATGTGAATGACGGCTTTCCCACACACTTATCTCTCACAACTGAGCATGTTGAGACACGTTCGTTCATCTAGCACAAAGGGAACTTGTTGCAGGAGAAACTTTTACTCTGGTTTCTCAGTCTTTTTCCTAGTTCCAGTTTGAAGTTCCTGCAATTTTCTCTGTATAACGGAGTTGGAGCTTGTACCTCCCCATATATATGTATGGAGTAGAGTTTGCAACTGAAAAGAATCTCTGTGTTCCCAACAAGCTAGGTGAAGGACGGTTTTCACACACATGTATCTCTCAGAACTGAACATGTGGAGAGACGTTCGTTCATCTAGCCCAAATTGAACGGGTTAAAGTAGAAACTTATACTCTGGATTCTCAGTCTGTTTCCTAGTGCCGGTTTGAAATTCCAACAGTAATCACTGTAAATCTGAGTTGGAGCTGGTACCGCCCCATATATATGTATAAAGTGGAGTTTGCAACTGAAAAGAATCTTTGTGTTCCCAACAAGCTTGTTGAAGGACGGCTTTCACACACACATATCTCTCACAACTTAGCATGTGGAGAGACGTTCGTTCATGTAGCACAAATGGAACGGGTTGCAAGAGAAACTTTTACTCTGGTTTCTCAGTCTGTTTCCTATTGCCGGTTTGAAGTTCCTTCAGTTTTCACTGTAAAACCGTTTTGGAGCTAGTACCTGCCCTTAGAGTTGTATGGAGTGGAATTTGCATCTTAAAGTAAACTTTGTGTTCCCAACAAGCTAGGTGAAGGACGGCTTTAACATATAATTATCTCTCAGAACTGAGCATGTGGAGAGTCTTTCGTTCATAAGCACAAAGGGAACGGGAAACAGGAGAAACTTATACTCTTGTTTATCAGTCTTTTTCCTTATGCCGGTTTGAAATTCCTGCAGTTTTCACTGTAAAACCGAGTTGGAGCTAGTACCTTCCCATATATATGTATGGAGTGGGCTTTGCAACTGAAAAGAAACTTTGTGTTCCCAACAAGCTAGTTGAAGGACGGCTTTCACACACACTTATCTCTCAGAACTGAGCATGTGGAGAGACGTTCGTTCATCAAGCACAAAAGTAACGGTTTGCAGGGGAAACTTTACTCTGGTTTCTCAGTCTTTTTCCTAGTGCCAGTTCGAAATTCCTGCAATTTTCACTGAAATACCGTTATGGAGCTAGTACATCCCCATATACATGTATGGAGTGGAGTTTGCAATTGAAAATAAACTTTGTGTTCCCAACAAGCTAGTTGAAGGACGGCTTCCACAAAACTTATCTCTCAGAACTGAGCAGGTGGAGAGACGTTCGTTCATCTAGCACAATGGGAATGGGTTCCAGGACAAACTTTTACTCTGGTTTCTCAGTCTGTTTCCTAGTGCCGGTTTGAAGTTCCTGCAGTTTTCACTGTAAAGCCGAATTGAAGATAGTACCTCCCCATATATATGTATGAAGTGGAGTTTGCAACTGAAAAGATTCTTTGTGTTCCCAACAAGCTAGGTGAAGGACGGCTTTCACACATATTTACATCTCACAACTGAGCATGTACAGATAGTTTCGTTCATCTAGCACAAATGGAATTGGTTGAAGGAGAAATTATTCTCGGTTTTCTCAGTCTGATTCCTATTGCCGGTATGATGTTCCTGAATTTTTCACTGTAAAACCGAGTTGAAGCTATTATCTCGCCAAATATATGGAAGGAATCGATTTTCCAACTGAAAAGAAACTTTGTGTTCCCAACAAGCTATGTGAAGGACGGCTTTCCCACATACTTATCTCTCACAACTGAGCATGTTGAGACACGTTCGTTCATCTAGCACAAAGGGAACGGGTTGCAGGTGAAACTTTTACTCTGGTTCCTCACTCTGTTTCCTAGTACCGTTTTGAAGTTCCTGCAGTTTTCACTGTATAACGGAGTTGGAGCTTGTACCTCCCCATATATATGTATGGAGTAGAGTTTGCAACTGAAAAGAATCTTTGTGTTCCCAACAAGCTAGGTGAAGGACGGTTTTCACACACATGTATCTCTCAGAACTGAACATGTGGAGAGACGTTCGTTCATCTAGCCCAAACTGAACGGTTGAAGTAGAAACATTTACTCTGGTTTCTCAGTCTGTTTCCTAGTGCCGGTTTGAAATTCCTGCAGTAATCCCTGTAAAAATGAGTTGGAGCTAGTACCTCCCCATTTATATGTATAAAGTGGAGTTTGCAACTGAAAAGAATCTTTGTGTTCCCAACAAGCTAGGTGAAGGACGGTTTTCACACACATGTATCTCTCAGAACTTAACATGTGGAGAGACGTTTGTTCATCTAGCACAAATTGAACAGGTTGAAGGAGAAAGCATTTTTCTGGGTTCTCAGTTTTTTTCCTAGTGCCGGTGTGAAGTTCCTGCAATTTACACTGTAAAACAGGGTTGGAGATAGTAACTCCCCATATATATGTATTGAATTGGATTTTCAACTGAAAAGAATCTTTGTGTTCCCAACAAGATAAGTGAAGGACAGCTTTAACACACACTTAGCTCTCAGAACTGTGCATGTGGAGAGACGTTCGTTCATCTAGCACAAAGTGAACGGGTTGCAGGAGAAACTTTAACTCTGGTTTCTCAGTCTGTTTACTACTGCCGGTTTGAAGATAATGCAGTATTCACTGTAAAACAGAGTTGGAGCTAGTACCTCCCCATATATATGTATAAAGTGGACTTTGCAACTGAAAAGAATCTTTGTGTTCCCAACAAGTTTGTTGAAGGACGGCTTTCACACACACTTATCTCTCAGAACTGAGCATGTGGAGAGACATTCGTTCATGTAGCACAATTGGAACGGGATTCAGTAGAAACTTTTCCTCTGTTTTCTCAGTCTTTTTCCAAGTGCCGGTTTGAAGTTCCTTCAGTTTTCACTGTAAAAAGGATTTGGAGCTAGTACCTCCAAATAGAGATGTATGGAGTGGACTTTGTAACCTAAAAGAAACTTTGTGTTCCCAACAAGCTAGGTGAAGGACGGCTTTAACACACACTTAGCTCTCAGAACTGTGCATGTGGAGAGACGTTCGTTCATCTAGCACAAATTGAACGGGTTGCAGGAGAAACTTTTACTCTGGTTTCTCAGTCTGTTTACTAGTGCCGCTTTGAAGTTCCTGCAGTATTCACTGTAAAACCGAATTGGAGCTAGTACCTCCCCATATATATGTATGAGGTGGAGTTTGCAACTGAAAAGAATCTTTCTGTTCCAAACAATTTTTTGAATGACGGCTTCCACACACACTTATCTCTCACAACTGAGCATGTGGAGAGACTTTCGTTCATGTAGCACAATAGTAACGGTTTGCAGGGGAATCTTTTCCTTTGGTTTCTCAGTCTGTTTCCTATTGCCGGTTTGAAGTTTCGACAGTTTTCACTGTAAAACCGAGTTGGAGATAGTACCTTCCCATAAATATGTATGGAGTGGACTTTGAAACTGAAAAGAAACTTTGTGTTCCCAACAAGCTAGGTGAAGGACGGCTTTCACACACAATTATCTCTCAGAACTGAGCATGTGGAGAGACCTCCGTTCATCTAGCACAAAAGTAACGGTTTGCAGGGGAAACTTTTACTCTGGTTTCTCAGTCTTTTTCCTAGTGCCGGTTTGAAGATCCTGCATTTTTCACTGTAAAACAGTTATGGAGCTAGTACCTCCCCATATAAATGTAGGGAGTGGAGTTGGCAACTGAAAAGAAACTTTGTGTTCCCAACAAGCTATGTGAAGGACAGCTTTCCCACACACTTATCTCTCACAACTGAGCATGTTGAGACACTTTCGTTCATCTAGCACAAAGTGATCGGGTTGCAGGAGAAACTTTTACTCTGGTTTCTCAGTCTGTTTTCTAGTGCCGGTTTGAAGTTCCTGCAATTTTCACTGTATAACGGAGTTGGAGCTTGTACCTACCCATATATATGTATGGATTAGAGTTTGCAACTGAAAATAATCTTTGTGTTCCCAACAATCTAAGTGAAGGACGGCTTTCACACATAATTACCTCTCACAACTGAGCATGTACAGAGAGTTTCGTATATCTAGCACAAAGGAACTGGTTGCAGGAGAAACTGTTTCTCTGTTTTCTCAGTCTGATTATTATTGCCGGTATGATGTTCCTGAATTTTTCACTGTAAAACCGAGTTGAAGCTATTATCTCGCCAAATAAATGAATGGAATCGAGTTTGCAACTGAAAAGAAACTTTGTGTTCCCAACAAGCTTGTTGAAGGACGGCTTCCACACACACTTATCTCTCACAACTGAGCATGTGGAGAGAATTTCGTTCATGTAGTACAAAAGTAACGGTTTGCAGGGGAAACTTTTCCTCTGGTTTCTCAGTCTGTTTCCTAGTGCCGGTTTGAAGTTTCGGCAATTTTCAATGTAAAACCGAGTTGGAGATAGTACCTTCCCATATATATGTATGGAGTGGACTTTGCAACTGAAAAGAAACTTTGTGTTCCCAACAAGCTAGGTGAAGGACGGCTTTCACTCACAATTATCTCTCAGAACTGAGCATGTGGAGAGACGTCCGTTCCTCTAGCACAAAAATAAAGGTTTGCAGGGGAAACTTTTACTCTGGTTTCTCAGTCTGTTTCCTAGTGCCGGTATGAAGGTCCTGTAGTTTTCACTGAAAAACCAAGTTGGAGCTAGTACCTCCCCATATATATTTATGAATTGGTGTTGGCAACTGAAAAGAATCTTTGTGTTCCCAACAAGCTTGTTGAAGGACGGCTTTCACACACAATTATATCTCACAAATGTGCATGTGGAGAGACTTTCGTTCATCTAGTACTAAGGGAACGGGTTGCAGGAGAAACTTTACTCTGGTATATCAGTCTGTTTCCTAGTGCCGGTTTGAAGTTCCTGCAGTTTTCACTGTAAAACCTTGTTGGATATAGTACCTCCCCATATACATGTATTGAGTGGAGTTGGCAACTGAAAAGAAACGTTGTGTTCCCAACAAGCTATGTGAAGTACGGCTTTCACACATAAGTACCTCTCACAACTGAGCATGTAGAGAGACTTTCGTTCATCTAGCACAAAGATAACTGGTTGCAGGAGAAACTTTTCTCTGATTTCTCAGTCTGTTTCCTAGTGCTGGTATGATGTTCCTTCAGTTTCCCTGTAAAACCGATTTGGATGTAGTACCCCCCATAAATATTTAGTGAATGGAGTTTACAACTGAAACGAAACTATGTGTTCCCAACAAGCTATGTGAATGACGGCTTTCCCACACACTTATCTCTCACAACTGAGCATGTTGAGACACGTTCGTTCATCTAGCACAAAGGGAACTTGTTGCAGGAGAAACTTTTACTCTGGTTTCTCAGTCTTTTTCCTAGTTCCAGTTTGAAGTTCCTGCAATTTTCTCTGTATAACGGAGTTGGAGCTTGTACCTCCCCATATATATGTATGGAGTAGAGTTTGCAACTGAAAAGAATCTCTGTGTTCCCAACAAGCTAGGTGAAGGACGGTTTTCACACACATGTATCTCTCAGAACTGAACATGTGGAGAGACGTTCGTTCATCTAGCCCAAATTGAACGGGTTAAAGTAGAAACTTATACTCTGGATTCTCAGTCTGTTTCCTAGTGCCGGTTTGAAATTCCAACAGTAATCACTGTAAATCTGAGTTGGAGCTGGTACCGCCCCATATATATGTATAAAGTGGAGTTTGCAACTGAAAAGAATCTTTGTGTTCCCAACAAGCTTGTTGAAGGACGGCTTTCACACACACATATCTCTCACAACTTAGCATGTGGAGAGACGTTCGTTCATGTAGCACAAATGGAACGGGTTGCAAGAGAAACTTTTACTCTGGTTTCTCAGTCTGTTTCCTATTGCCGGTTTGAAGTTCCTTCAGTTTTCACTGTAAAACCGTTTTGGAGCTAGTACCTGCCCTTAGAGTTGTATGGAGTGGAATTTGCATCTTAAAGTAAACTTTGTGTTCCCAACAAGCTAGGTGAAGGACGGCTTTAACATATAATTATCTCTCAGAACTGAGCATGTGGAGAGTCTTTCGTTCATAAGCACAAAGGGAACGGGAAACAGGAGAAACTTATACTCTTGTTTATCAGTCTTTTTCCTTATGCCGGTTTGAAATTCCTGCAGTTTTCACTGTAAAACCGAGTTGGAGCTAGTACCTTCCCATATATATGTATGGAGTGGGCTTTGCAACTGAAAAGAAACTTTGTGTTCCCAACAAGCTAGTTGAAGGACGGCTTTCACACACACTTATCTCTCAGAACTGAGCATGTGGAGAGACGTTCGTTCATCAAGCACAAAAGTAACGGTTTGCAGGGGAAACTTTACTCTGGTTTCTCAGTCTTTTTCCTAGTGCCAGTTCGAAATTCCTGCAATTTTCACTGAAATACCGTTATGGAGCTAGTACATCCCCATATACATGTATGGAGTGGAGTTTGCAATTGAAAATAAACTTTGTGTTCCCAACAAGCTAGTTGAAGGACGGCTTCCACAAAACTTATCTCTCAGAACTGAGCAGGTGGAGAGACGTTCGTTCATCTAGCACAATGGGAATGGGTTCCAGGACAAACTTTTACTCTGGTTTCTCAGTCTGTTTCCTAGTGCCGGTTTGAAGTTCCTGCAGTTTTCACTGTAAAGCCGAATTGAAGATAGTACCTCCCCATATATATGTATGAAGTGGAGTTTGCAACTGAAAAGATTCTTTGTGTTCCCAACAAGCTAGGTGAAGGACGGCTTTCACACATATTTACATCTCACAACTGAGCATGTACAGATAGTTTCGTTCATCTAGCACAAATGGAATTGGTTGAAGGAGAAATTATTCTCGGTTTTCTCAGTCTGATTCCTATTGCCGGTATGATGTTCCTGAATTTTTCACTGTAAAACCGAGTTGAAGCTATTATCTCGCCAAATATATGGAAGGAATCGATTTTCCAACTGAAAAGAAACTTTGTGTTCCCAACAAGCTATGTGAAGGACGGCTTTCCCACATACTTATCTCTCACAACTGAGCATGTTGAGACACGTTCGTTCATCTAGCACAAAGGGAACGGGTTGCAGGTGAAACTTTTACTCTGGTTCCTCACTCTGTTTCCTAGTACCGTTTTGAAGTTCCTGCAGTTTTCACTGTATAACGGAGTTGGAGCTTGTACCTCCCCATATATATGTATGGAGTAGAGTTTGCAACTGAAAAGAATCTTTGTGTTCCCAACAAGCTAGGTGAAGGACGGTTTTCACACACATGTATCTCTCAGAACTGAACATGTGGAGAGACGTTCGTTCATCTAGCCCAAACTGAACGGTTGAAGTAGAAACATTTACTCTGGTTTCTCAGTCTGTTTCCTAGTGCCGGTTTGAAATTCCTGCAGTAATCCCTGTAAAAATGAGTTGGAGCTAGTACCTCCCCATTTATATGTATAAAGTGGAGTTTGCAACTGAAAAGAATCTTTGTGTTCCCAACAAGCTAGGTGAAGGACGGTTTTCACACACATGTATCTCTCAGAACTTAACATGTGGAGAGACGTTTGTTCATCTAGCACAAATTGAACAGGTTGAAGGAGAAAGCATTTTTCTGGGTTCTCAGTTTTTTTCCTAGTGCCGGTGTGAAGTTCCTGCAATTTACACTGTAAAACAGGGTTGGAGATAGTAACTCCCCATATATATGTATTGAATTGGATTTTCAACTGAAAAGAATCTTTGTGTTCCCAACAAGATAAGTGAAGGACAGCTTTAACACACACTTAGCTCTCAGAACTGTGCATGTGGAGAGACGTTCGTTCATCTAGCACAAAGTGAACGGGTTGCAGGAGAAACTTTAACTCTGGTTTCTCAGTCTGTTTACTACTGCCGGTTTGAAGATAATGCAGTATTCACTGTAAAACAGAGTTGGAGCTAGTACCTCCCCATATATATGTATAAAGTGGACTTTGCAACTGAAAAGAATCTTTGTGTTCCCAACAAGTTTGTTGAAGGACGGCTTTCACACACACTTATCTCTCAGAACTGAGCATGTGGAGAGACATTCGTTCATGTAGCACAATTGGAACGGGATTCAGTAGAAACTTTTCCTCTGTTTTCTCAGTCTTTTTCCAAGTGCCGGTTTGAAGTTCCTTCAGTTTTCACTGTAAAAAGGATTTGGAGCTAGTACCTCCAAATAGAGATGTATGGAGTGGACTTTGTAACCTAAAAGAAACTTTGTGTTCCCAACAAGCTAGGTGAAGGACGGCTTTAACACACACTTAGCTCTCAGAACTGTGCATGTGGAGAGACGTTCGTTCATCTAGCACAAATTGAACGGGTTGCAGGAGAAACTTTTACTCTGGTTTCTCAGTCTGTTTACTAGTGCCGCTTTGAAGTTCCTGCAGTATTCACTGTAAAACCGAATTGGAGCTAGTACCTCCCCATATATATGTATGAGGTGGAGTTTGCAACTGAAAAGAATCTTTCTGTTCCAAACAATTTTTTGAATGACGGCTTCCACACACACTTATCTCTCACAACTGAGCATGTGGAGAGACTTTCGTTCATGTAGCACAATAGTAACGGTTTGCAGGGGAATCTTTTCCTTTGGTTTCTCAGTCTGTTTCCTATTGCCGGTTTGAAGTTTCGACAGTTTTCACTGTAAAACCGAGTTGGAGATAGTACCTTCCCATAAATATGTATGGAGTGGACTTTGAAACTGAAAAGAAACTTTGTGTTCCCAACAAGCTAGGTGAAGGACGGCTTTCACACACAATTATCTCTCAGAACTGAGCATGTGGAGAGACCTCCGTTCATCTAGCACAAAAGTAACGGTTTGCAGGGGAAACTTTTACTCTGGTTTCTCAGTCTTTTTCCTAGTGCCGGTTTGAAGATCCTGCATTTTTCACTGTAAAACAGTTATGGAGCTAGTACCTCCCCATATAAATGTAGGGAGTGGAGTTGGCAACTGAAAAGAAACTTTGTGTTCCCAACAAGCTATGTGAAGGACAGCTTTCCCACACACTTATCTCTCACAACTGAGCATGTTGAGACACTTTCGTTCATCTAGCACAAAGTGATCGGGTTGCAGGAGAAACTTTTACTCTGGTTTCTCAGTCTGTTTTCTAGTGCCGGTTTGAAGTTCCTGCAATTTTCACTGTATAACGGAGTTGGAGCTTGTACCTACCCATATATATGTATGGATTAGAGTTTGCAACTGAAAATAATCTTTGTGTTCCCAACAATCTAAGTGAAGGACGGCTTTCACACATAATTACCTCTCACAACTGAGCATGTACAGAGAGTTTCGTATATCTAGCACAAAGGAACTGGTTGCAGAAGAAACTGTTTCTCTGTTTTCTCAGTCTGATTATTATTGCCGGTATGATGTTCCTGAATTTTTCACTGTAAAACCGAGTTGAAGATATTATCTCGCCAAATAAATGAATGGAATCGAGTTTGCAACTGAAAAGAAACTTTGTGTTCCCAACAAGCTTGTTGAAGGACGGCTTCCACACACACTTATCTCTCACAACTGAGCATGTGGAGAGAATTTCGTTCATGTAGTACAAAAGTAACGGTTTGCAGGGGAAACTTTTCCTCTGGTTTCTCAGTCTGTTTCCTAGTGCCGGTTTGAAGTTTCGGCAATTTTCAATGTAAAACCGAGTTGGAGATAGTACCTTCCCATATATATGTATGGAGTGGACTTTGCAACTGAAAAGAAACTTTGTGTTCCCAACAAGCTAGGTGAAGGACGGCTTTCACTCACAATTATCTCTCAGAACTGAGCATGTGGAGAGACGTCCGTTCCTCTAGCACAAAAATAAAGGTTTGCAGGGGAAACTTTTACTCTGGTTTCTCAGTCTGTTTCCTAGTGCCGGTTTGGAGTTCCTGCAGTTTTCACTGTAAAGCCGAATAGGAGATGGTACCTCCCCATATATATGTATGGAGTGGAGGTTGCAACTGTAAAGATTCTTTGTGTTCCCAACAAGCTAGTTGAAGGACGGCTTTTACGCATAATTACCTCTCACAACTGAGCATGTACAGATAATTTCGTTCATCTAGCACAAATGGAACTGGTTGAAGGAGAAACTATTCTCGGTTTTCTCAGTCTGATTCCTATTGCCGGTATGATGTTCCTGAATTTTTCACTGTAAAACCGAGTTGAAGCTATTATCTCGCCAAATATATGGATGGAATCGATTTTGCAACAGAAAAGATACTTTGTGTTCCCAACAAGCTATGTGAAGGACCGCTTTCCCACACACTTATCTCTTACAACTGAGCATGTTGAGACACGTTCGTTCATCTAGCACAAAGGGAACGGGTTGCAGAAGAAACTTTTACTCAGGTTTCTCAGTCTTTTTCCTACTTCCGGTTTGAATTTCCTGCAGTTTTCACTGTAAAACCGTGTTGGATCTAGTACATCCCCATACACATGTATTCAGTGTAGTTGGCAACTGAAGAGAAACTTTGTGTTCCCAACAAGCTAGGTGAAAGTCGGGTTTCACACATAATTACCTGAAACAACTGAGCATGTAGAGAGACTTTCGTTCATCTAGCAAAAAGGGAACTGGTTGCAGAAGAAAATTTTTCTCTGGTATCTCTGTTTCCTAGTGCCGGTTTGAAGATCTTGCATTTTTCACTGTAAAACAGAGTTGGAGGTTGTACCTTCCCATATATATGTATGGAGTGGACTTTGCAAATGAAAAGAATCTTTGTGTTTCCAACAAACAAGGTGAAGGACGGCTTTCACACACAATTATCTCTCAGAACTGAGCATGTGGAGAGACGTTCGTTCATCTAGCACTAAGGGAACGGGTTGCAGGAGAAACTTTACTCTGGTTTTTCAGTCTGATTCCTAGGGCCAGATTGAAGTTCCTGCAGTTTTCACTGTAAAACACTGTTGGATCTAGTACCTCCACATATACACGTATTGAGTGGAGTTGGCAACTGAAAAGTAACTTTTTTTCCCAACAAGCTAGATGAAGGACGGCTTTAACACATAATTAACTCTCACAACTGAGCATGTAGAGAGACTTTCGTTCATTTAGCACAAAGGGAACTGGTTGCAGGGGAAACTTTTTCTCTGTTTTCTCATTCTGTTTCCTAGTGCCGGTATGATGTTCCTTCAGTTTCCCTGTAAAACCGAGTTGGATGTAGTACTTCCCCATATATATGTATGGAGTGGAGTTTACAACTGAAACGAAACTTTTTTTTCCCAACAAGTTAGGTGAAGAACGGCTTTCACACTCATTATCTCTCAGAACTGAGTATGTGGAGAGACATTCGTTCATCTAGCACAAAATGAACTGTTTGCAGGGGTAACTTTTACTATGGTATCTCAGTCTGTTTCCTAGTGCTGGTTTGAATTTCCTGAATTTTTCACCGTAAAACCGAGTTGAAGGTATTATCTCGCCAAATATATGGATGGAATCGAGTTTGCAACTGAAAAGAAACTTTGTGTTCCCAACAAGCTACGTGAAGGACGGCTTTACCACACACTTATCTCTCACAACTGAGCGTGTTGAGAAACATTCGTTCATCTAGCACAAAGGGAACGGGTTGCAGGAGAAACTTCACTCTGGTTTCTCAGTCTGTTTCCTAGTGCCGGTTTGAAGTTCGTGCAGATTTCACTGTAAAACTGAGTTGGAGCTTGTAACTCCGCATATATTTGTATGGAGTAGAGTTTGCAACTGAAAAGAATATTCATGTTCCCAACAAGCTAGGTGAAGGACGGTATTCACACACATGTATCTCTCAGAAGTGAACATGTGGATAGACGTTCATTCATCTAGCACATAGTGAACGGATTGAAGTAGAAACTTTTTTTCTGGGTTCTCAGATTTTTTCCTAGTGCCGGTTTGATGTTCCTGCAATTTACAGTGTAAAACAGGGTTGGAGATTGTAACTCCCCATATATATATATGGAATGGATTTTTCAACTGAAAAGAATTTTTGTGTTCCCAACAAGATATGTGAAGGATGGCTTTACCTCCTAATTATCTCTTAGAACTGAGCATGAAAAGAGACGTTCATTCATAAGCACAAAGGGAACGGGAAGCAGGAGAAAATTTTACTCTGGTTTCTCAGTCTGTTTCCTAGTGCCTTTTTGAAGTTCCTGCAGTATTCACTGTAAAACCGATTTGGAGCTAGTACCTCCCCATATATGTATGAAGTGGAGTTTGCAACTGAAAAGAATCTTTGTGTTCCCAACAAGCTTTTTGTAGGACGACTTCACACACACTTATCTCTCACAACTGAGCATGTGGAGAGACGTTCGTTCATAAGCACAAAGGGAACGGGAAGCAGGAGAAACTTTTACTCTGGTTTCTCAGTCTGTTTCCTAGTGCCGGTATGAAGTTCCTGCAGTTTTCACTGTAAAACCGAGTTGGAGCTAGTACCTTCCCATATATATGTATGGAGTGGACTTTGCAACTGAAAAGAAACTTTGTGTTCCCAACAAGCTAGGTAAAGTCCGGCTTTCACACAAACCTATCTCTCACCAATGTGAATGTGGAAAGACGTTCGTTCATCTAGCACAAAGGGAAAGTGTTGCAGGAGAAACTATTATTCTGGTTTCTCAGTCTGTTTCCTAGTGCCGGTTTGATGTTCCTGCTGATTTCTCTGTAAAACAGAGAAGGAGCCTTACTTCCCCATATATATGTATGGATTAGAGTTTGCAACTGAAAAGAAACTTTGTATTCCGAACAAAATATTTGAAGGACGGCTTTAACACACACTTATCTCTCAGAACTGTGCATGTGGAGAGACGTTCGTTCATCTAGCACAAAGGGAACGGGTTGCAGGAGAAACTTTAACTCTGGTTTCTCAGTCTGTTTCCTAGTGCATGTTTGAAGTTCCTGCAGTTATCACTGTAAAACCGAGTTGGAGCTAGAACCTTCCCATATATATGTATGGAGTGGATTTGCAACTGAAAAGAAACTTTGTGTTCCCAACAAGCTAGGTGAAGGTCAGCTTTCACACACAATTATCTCTCAGAACTGAGCATGTGGAGAGACGTTCCTTCATTTAGCACTAAGGGAACCGGTTGCAGTATAAATTTTACCCTGGTTTCTCAGTCTGTTTCCTAGTGCCGGTTTGAAGTTCCTGCACTTTTCACTATAAAACCGTGTTGGATCTAGTACCTCCACATATACATGTATTTAGTGGAGTTGGCAACTGAAAAGAAACTTTGTGTTCCCAAAGCTAGGTGAAGGACGGCTTTAACACATAATTAACTCTCACAACTGAGCATGTAGAGAGACTTTCGTTCATTTAGCACAAAGGGAAATGGTTGCAGGGGAAACTTTTTCTCTGTTTTCTCATTCTGTTTCCTAGTGCCGGTATGATGTTCCTTCAGTTTCCCTGTAAAACCGAGTTGGATGTAGTACCTCCCCATATATATGTATGGAGTGGAGTTTACAACTGAAACGAAACTTTTTTTTCCCAACAAGTTAGGTGAAGTACGGCTTTCACACTCATTATCTCTCAGAACTGAGCATGTGGTGAGACATTCGTTCATCTAGCACAAAATGAACTGTTTGCAGGAGTAACTTTTACTATGGTATCTCAGTCTGTTTCCTAGTGCCGGATTGAATTTCCTGAATTTTTCACTGTAAAACCGAGTTGAAGCTATTATCTCGCCAAATATATGGATGGAATCGAGTTTGCAACTGAAAAGAAACTTTGTGTTCCCAACAAGCTATATGAAGGACGGCTTTACCACACACTTATCTCTCACAACTGAGCGTGTTGAGAAACATTCGTTCATCTAGCACAAAGGGAACGGGTTGCAGGAGAAACTTTACTCTGGTTTCTCAGTCTGTTTCATAGTGCCGGTTTGAAGTTCGTGCAGATTTCACTGTAAAACTGAGTTGGAGCTTGTAACCCCGCATATATTTGTATGGAGTAGAGTTTGCAACTGAAAAGAATCTTTGTGTTCCTAACAAGCTAGGTGAAGGACGGTATTCACACACATGTATCTCTCAGAACTGAACATGTGGATAGACGTTCATTCATCTAGCACAAAGTGAACGGATTGAAGTAGAAACTTTTATTCTGGATTCTCAGATTTTTTCCTAGTGCCGGTTTGATGTTCCTGCAATTTACAGAGTAAAACAGGGTTGGAGATAGTAACTCCCCATATATATATATGGAATGGATTTTTCAACTGAAAAGAATCTTTGTGTTCCCAACAAGATATGTGAAGGACGGCATTACCACCTAATTATCTCTCAGAACTGAGCATGAGGAGAGATGTTCGTTCATAAGCACAAAGGGAACGGGAAGCTGGAGAAACTTTTACTCTGGTTTCTCAGTCTGTTTCCTAGTGCCTTTTTGAAGTTCCTGCAGTATTCACTGTAAAACCGAGTTGGAGCTATTACCTCCCCATATATATGTATGAAGTGGAGTTTGCAACTGAAAAGAATCTTTGTGTTCCCAACAAGCTTTTTGAAGGACGACTTTCACACACACTTATATCTCACAACTGAGCATGTGGAGAGATGTTCGTTCATAAGCACAAAGGGAACGTGAAGCAGGAGAAACTTTTACTCTGGTTTCTCAGTCTGTTTCCTACTGCTGGTTTGAAGTTCCTGCTGTTTTCACTGTAAAACCGAGTTGGAGTTAGTACCTTCCCATTTATATGTATGGAGTGGACTTTGCAACTGAAAAGAAACTTTCAGTTCCCAACATGCTAGGTAAAGTCCGGCTTTCACACAAACCTATCTCTCACCAATGTGCATGTGGACAGACGTTCGTACATCTAGCACAAAGGGAAAGTGTTGCAGAGGAAACCATTATTCTGGATTCTCAGTCTGTTTCCTAGTGCCGGTTTGATGTTCCTGCTGATTTCTCTGTAAAACAGAGAAGGAGCCTTACTTCCCCATATATATGTATGGATTAGAGTTTGCAACTGAAAAGAAACTTTGTATTCCGAACAAAATAGTTGAAGGACGGCTTTAACACTCACTTAGATCTCAGAACTGTGCATGTGGAGAGGCGTTCGTTCATCTAGCACAAAGGGAACGGGTTGCAGGAGAAACTTTTACTCTGGTTTCTCAGTCTGTTTCCTAGTGCCGGATTGAATTTCCTGCAGTATTCACTGTAAAGCCAAGTTGGAGCTAGTACCTCCTCATATATATGTGTGAAGTGGAGTTTGCAACTGAAAAGAATCTTTGTGTTCCCAACAAGCTTGTTCAAGGACGGCTTTCACACACACTTATCTCTCACAACTGAGCATGTGGAGAGACGTTCGCTCATGTAGCACAAATGGAACGGGTTGCAGGAGAAACTTTTCCTCTGGTTTCTCAGTCTGTTTCCTAGTGCATGTTTGAAGTTCCTGCAGTTATCACTGTAAAACCGAGTTGGAGCTAGAACTTTCCATATATATATATGGAGAGGATTTGCAACTGAAAAGAAACTTTGTGTTCCCAACAAGCTAGGAGAAGGTCGGCTTTCACACACAATTATCTCTCAGAACTGAGCATGAGGAGAGACGTTCGTTCATTTAGAACTAAGGGAACGGGTTGCAGGATAAATTTTACCCTGGTTCCTCAGTCTGTTTCCCAGTGCCGGTTTGAAGTTCCTGCACTTTTCACTGTAAAACCGTGTTGGATCTAGTACCTCCCCATGTACATGTATTGAGTGGAGTTGGCAACTGAAAAGAAACTTTGTGTTCCCAACAGGCTATGTGAAGGACGGCTTTTCCCTCACACTTATCTCTCACAACTGATCATGTTGAGACACGTTCGTTCATCTAGCAAAAAGGGAACGGGTTGCAGGAGAAATTTTACTCTGGTTTCTCAGTCTGTTTCCTAGTGCCGGTTTGAAGTTCCTGCAGTTTTCACTGTAAAACGGAGTTGGAGCTTGTACCTCCCTATATATATGTATGGAGTAGATTTTGCAGCTGAAAAGAATCTTTGTGTTCCCAACAAGCTAGGTGAAGGACGGTTTTCACACACATGTATCTCTCAGAAATGAACATGTGGAGAGACATTCGTTCATCTTGCACAAATTGAACGGGTTGAAGGAGAAACTTTTATTCTGGGTTCTCAGTATTTTTCCTAGTGCCGGTTTGAAGTTCCTGCAATTTACCCTGTAAAACAGGGTTGGAGATAGTAACTCCCCATATATATATATGGAATGGAGTTTTCAGCTGAAAAGTGTCTTTGTGTTCCCAAGAAGATAGGTGAAGGACGGCTTTAACACACACTTAGCTCTCAGAACATTGCATGTGGGGAGACGTTCGTTCATCTAGCACAAAGTGAACGGGTTGCAGGAGAAACATTTACTATTTTTTCTCAGTTTGTTTCCTAGTGCCGGTTTGATGATCCTGCAGTATTCACTGTAAAACCGAGTTGGTGCTAGTACCTCCCCATATTTGTATATGAAGTGGAGTTTGCAACTGATAAGAATATTTCTGTTCCAAACAAGCTTTTTGAAGGACGGCTTTCACACACACTTATCTCTCAGAAGTGAGCATGTGGAGAGACGTTCGTTCATCTAGAACTAAGGGAACGGGTTGCAGGAGAAACTTTACTCTGGTTTCTCAGTCTGATTCCTAGTGCCAGATTGAAGTTCCTGCAGTTTTCACTGTAAAACCCTGTTGGATCTAGTACCTCCCAATATACACGTATAAATTGGAGTTGGCAACTGAAAAGAAACTTTGTATTCCCAACAAGCTAGGTGAAGGACGGCTGTAACCCATAATTAACTCTCACAACTGAGCATGTAGAGAGACTTTCGTTCATTTAGCACAAAGGGAACTGGTTGCAGGGGAAACTTTTTCTCTGTTTTCTCATTCTGTTTCCTAGTGCCGGTATGATGATCCTTCAGTTTCCCTGTAAAACCGAGTTGGATGTAGTACCTCCCCATATATATGTATGGAGTGGAGTTTACAACTGAAACGAAACTTTTTTTTCCCAACAAGTTAGGTGAAGAACGGCTTTCACACTCATTATCTCTCAGAACTGAGCATGTGGAGAGACATTCGTTCATCTAGCACAAAATGAACTGTTTGCAGGGGTAACTTTTACTATGGTATCTCAGTCTGTTTCCTAGGGCCGATTTGAAATTCCTGAATTTTTCACTGTAAAACCGAGTTGAAGCTATTATCTCGCCAAATATACGGATGGAATCGAGTTTGCAACTGAAAAGAAACTTTGTGTTCCCAACAAGCTATATGAAGGACGGCTTTACCACACACTTATCTCTCACAACTGAGCGTGTTGAGAAACATTCGTTCATCTAGCACAAAGGGAACGGGTTGCAGGAGAAACTTTACTCTGGTTTCTCAGTCTGTTTCCTAGTGCCGGTTTGAAGTTCCTGCAGATTTCACTGTAAAACTGAGTTGGAGCTTGTAACTCCGCATATATTTGTATGGAGTAGAGTTTGCAACTGAAAAGAATCTTTGTGTTCCCAACAAGCTAGGTGAAGGACGGTATTCACACACATGTAACTCTCAGAACTGAACATGTGGATAGACGTTCATTCATCTAGCACAAAGTGAACGGATTGAAGTAGAAACTTTTATTCTGGGTTCTCAGATTTTTTCCTAGTGCCGGTTTGATGTTCCTGCAATTTACACTGTAAAACAGGGTTGGAGATAGTAACTGCCCATATATATATATGGAATGGATTTTTCAACTGAAAAGAATCTTTGTGTTCCCTACAAGATATGTGAAGGACGGCTTTACCACCTAATTATCTCTCAGAACTGAGCATGAGGAGAGACGTTCATTCATAAGCACAAAGGGAACGGGAAGCAGGAGAAACTTTTACTCTGGTTTCTCAGTCTGTTTCCTAGTGCCTTTTTGAAGTTCCTGCAGTATTCACTGTAAAACCGAGTTGGAGCTAGTACCTCCCCATATATATGTATGAAGTGGAGTTTGCAACTGAAAAGAATCTTTGTGTTCCCAACAAGCTTTTTGAAGGACGACTTTCACACACACTTATCTCTCACAACTGAGCATGTGGAGAGACGTTCGTTCATAAGCACAAAGGGAACGGGAATCAGGAGAAACTTTTACTCTGGTTTCTCAGTCTGTTTCCTAGTGCCGGTATGAAGTTCCTGCAGTTTTCACTGTAAAACCGAGTTGGAGCTAGTACCTTCCCATATATATGTATGGAGTGGACTATGCAACTGAAAAGAAACTTTGTGTTCCCAACAAGCTAGGAAAAGTCCGGCTTTCACACAAACCTATCTCTCACCAATGTGCATGTGGACAGACGTTCGTTCATCTAGCACAAAGGGAAAGTGTTGCAGGAGAAACTATTATTCTGGTTTCTCAGTCTGTTTCCTAGTGCCGGTTTGATGTTCCTGCTGATTTCTCTGTAAAACAGAGAAGGAGCTTTACTTCCCCATATATATGTATGGATTAGAGATTGCAACTGAAAAGAAACTTTGTATTCCGAACAAAATATTTGAAGGACGGCTTTAACACACACTTATCTCTCAGAACTTTGCATGTGGAGAGACGTTCGTTCATCTAGCACAAAGGGAACGGGTTGCAGGGAAACTTTTACTCTGGTTTTTCAGTCTGTTTCCTAGTGCTGGAGTGAAGTTCCTGCAGTATTCACTGTAAAACCGAGTTGGAGCTAGTACCTCCCCATATATATGTATGAAGTGGAGTTTGCAACTGAAAAGAATCTTTGTGTTCCCAACAAGCTTGTTCAAGGACGGCTTTCACACACACTTATCCCTCACAACTGAGCATGGGGAGAGACGTTCGCTCATGTAGCACAAATGGAACGGGTTGCAGGATAAATTTTACCCTGGTTTCTCAGTCTGTTTCCTAGTGCATGTTTGAAGTTCCTGCACTTTTCACTGCAAAAACGTGCTGGATCTAGTACCTCCCCATATACATGTTTTGAGTGGAGTTGGCAACTGAAAAGAAACTTTGTGTTTCCAACAAGCTAGGTGAAGGACGGCTTTCACACATAATTACCTCTCACAACTGAGCATGTAGAGAGACTTTCATTCATCTAGCACAAAGGGAACTGGTTGCAGGAGAATCTTTTTCTCTGTTTTCTCAGTCAGTTTCCTAGTGCCGGAATGATGTTCCTTCAGTTTCCCTGTAAAACCGAGTTGGCGTAGTACCTCCCCATATATATGTACGGAGTGGAGTTTACAACTGAAACGAAACTATGTGTTCCCAACAAGATAGTTGAACGACGGCTTTCACACACATTATCTCTCAGAACTGAGCATGTGGAGAGACATTCGTTCATATAGCACAAAGTGAACTGGTTGCAGGAATAACCTTACTCTGGAATCTCTGTCTGTTTCCTAGTGCCGGTTTGAATTTCCTGAATTTTTCACTGTAAAACCGAGTTGAAGCTATTATCTCACCAAATATATGGATGGAATGGATTTTGCAACTGAAAAGAATCTTTGTGTTCCCAACAAGCTATGTGTAGGACGGCTTTCCCACACACTTATCTCTCACAAATGAGCATGTTGAGACACGTTCGTTCATCTAGCACAAAGGGAACGGGTTGGAGGAGAAATTTTACTCTGGTTTCTCAGTCTGATTCCTAGTGCCGGTTTGAAGTTCCTGCAGTTTTCACTGTAAAACGGAGTTGGAGATTGTACCTCCCCATATATTTGTATAGAGTAGAGTTTGCAACTGAAAAGAATCTTTGTGTTCCCAACAAGCTTGTTGAAGGACGGCTTCCACACACACATATCTCTCACAACTGAGCATGTGGAGAGACTTTCGTTCATGTAGTACAAAAGTAACGGTTTGCAGGGGAAATTTTCCTCTGGATTCTCAGTCTGTTTCCTAGTGCCGGTTTGAAGTTTCGGCAATTTTCACTGTAAAACCGAGTTGGAGAGAGTACCTTCCCATATGTATGTATGGAGTGGACTTTGCAAATGAAAAGAAACTTTGTGTTCCCAACAAGCTAGGTGAAGGACGGCTTTCACACACAAATATCTCTCAGAACTGAGCATGTGGAGAGACGTTCTTTCATCTTGCACAAAAGTAACGGTTTGCAGGAGAAACTTTTACTCTGGTTTCTCAGTCTGTCTCCTAGTGCCGGTTGGAAGTTCCTGCAGTTTTCACTGTAAAACCGAGTTTGAGCTAATACCTTCCAATATATATGGATGGAGTGGACATTGCAACTTAAAAGAAACTTTGTGTTCCCAACAAGCTAGGTGAAGGATGGCTTTCGCACACAATTATCACTCAGAACTGAGCATGTGGAGAGACGTTCGTTCATCTAGCACAAAAGTAACGGTTTGCAGGGGAAACTGTTACTCTGGTTTCTCAGTATTTTTCCTAGTTCCGGTTTGAAGTTCCTGCATTTTTCACTGTAAAACCATTATGGAGCAAGTACCTCCCCACATTCATGTTTGGATTGGAGTTTGCAATTGAAAATTATCTTTGTGTTCCCAACAAGCTATGTCAAGGACGTCTTTCACACACACTTATCTCTCAGAACTGAGCATGTGGAGAGACTTTCGTTCATCTAGCACTATTGGAACGGGTTGCAGGTGAACTTTACTCTGGTTTCTCAGTCTGTTTCCCAGTGCCGGTTTGAATTTCCTGCAGTTTTCACTGTAAAACCGTGTTGGATCTAGTACCTACGCATGTACATGTATTGAGTGGAGTTGGCAAATGAAAAGAAATTTTGTGTTCCCAACAAGCTAGGTGAAGGACGGCTTTCACACATAATTACCTCTCACAACTGAACATGTGGAGAGACATTCGTTAATGTAGCACAAAATGAACTGGTTGCAAGTGTATCTTTTACTCTGGTATCTCAGTCTGTTTCCTAGTGCCGGTTTAAATTTCCTGAATTTTTCACTGTAAAACCGAGTTGAAGCTATTATCTCGCCAAATATACGGATGGAATCGAGTTTGCAACTGAAAAGGAACTTTGTGTTCCCAACAAGCTATATGAAGGACGGCTTTTCCTTCACACTTATGTCTCACAACTGAGCATGTTGAGACACGTTCGTTCATCTAGCAAAAAGGGAACGGGTTGCAGGAGTAATTTTACTCTGGTTTCTCAGTCTGTTTCCTAGTGCCGGTTTGAAGTTCCTGCAGTTTTCACTGCAAAACGGAGTTGGAGCTTGTACCTCCCCATATATATGTATGGAGTAGATTTTGCAACTGAAAAGAATCTTTGTGTTCCCAACAAGCTAGGTGAAGCACGGTTTTCACACACATGTATCTCTCAGAATTGAACATGTGGAGAGACGTTCGTTCATCTTGCACAAATTGAACGGGATGAAGGAGAAACTTTTATTCTGGGTTCTCAGTATTTTTCCTAGTGCCGGTTTGAAGTTCCTGCAATTTACACTGTAAAACAGGGTTGGAGATAGTAACTCCCCATATATATGTATGGAATGGAGATTTCAGCTGAAAAGAGTCTTTGTTTTCCCAACAAGATAGGTGAAGGACGGCTTTAACACACACTTAGCTCTCAGAACATTGCATGTGGAGAGACGTTCGTTCATCTAGCACAAAGTGAACGGGTTGCAGGAGAAACTTTTACTATTTTTTCTCAGTTTGTTTCCTAGTGCCGGTTTGATGATCCTGCAGTATTCACTGTAAAACCGAGTTGGTGCTAGTACCTCCCCATATATGTATATGAAGTGGAGTTTGCAACTGATAAGAATATTTTTGTTCCAAACAAGCTTTTTGAAGGACGGCTTTCACACACACTTATCTCTCAGAACTGAGCATGTGGAGAGACGTTCGTTCATCTAGCACTAAGGGAACGGGTTGCAGGAGAAACTTTACTCTGGTTTCTCAGTCTGATTCCTAGTGCCAGATTGAAGTTCCTGCAGTATTCACTGTAAAACCCTGTTGGATCTAGTACCTCCCAATATACACGTATTGATTGGAGTTGGCAACTGAAAAGAAACTTTGTGTTCCCAACAAGCTAGGTGAAGGACGGCTTTAACACATAATTAACTCTCACAACTGAGCATGTAGAGAGACTTTCGTTCATTTAGCACAAAGGGAACTGGTTGCAGGGGAAACTTTTTCTCTGTTTTCTCATTCTGTTTCCTAGTGCCGGTATGATGTTCCTTCAGTTTCCCTGTAAAACCGAGTTGGATGTAGTACCTCCCCATATATATGTATGGAGTGGAGTTTACAACTGAAACGAAACTTTTTTTTCCCAACAAGTTAGGTGAAAAACGGCTTTCACACTCATTATGTCTCAGAACTGAGCATGTGGAGAGACATTCGTTCATCTAGCACAAAATGAACTGTTTGCAGGGGTAACTTTTACTATGGTATCTCAGTCTGTTTCCTAGTGCCGGTTTGAATTTCCTGAATTTTTCACTGTAAAACCGAGTTGAAGCTATTATCTCGCCAAATATATGGATGGAATCGTGTTTGCAACTGAAAAGAAACTTTGTGTTACCAACAAGCTATGTGAAGGACGGCTTTACCACACACTTATCTCTCACAACTGAGCGTGTTGAGAAACATTCGTTCATCTAGCACAAAGGGAACGGGTGGCAGGAGAATCTTTACTCTGGTTTCTCAGTCTGTTTCCTAGTGCCGGTTTGAAGTTCATGCAGATTTCACTGTAAAATTGAGTTGGAGCTTGTAACTCCGCATATATTTGCATGGAGTAGAGTTTGCAACTGAAAAGAATCTTTGTGTTCCCAACAAGCAAGGTGAAGGACGGTATTCACACACATGTATCTCTCAGAACTGAACATGTGGATAGACGTTCATTCATCTAGCACAAAGTGAACGGATTGTAGTAGAAACTTTTATTCTGGGTTCTCAGATTTTTTCTTAGATCCGGTTTGATGTTCCTGCAATTTACAGTGTAAAACAGGGTTGGAGATAGTAACTCCCCATATATATATATGGAATGGATTTTTCAACTGAGAAGAATCTTTGTGTTCCCAACAAAATATGTGAAGGACAGCTTTACAACCTAATTATCTCTCAGAACTGAGCATGAGGAGAGACGTTCGTTCATAAGCACAAAGGGAACGGGAAGCAGGAGATACTTTTACTCTGGTTTCTCAGTCTGTTTCCTAGTGCCGGTTTGAAGTTCCTGCAGTTTTCACTGTAAAACCGAGTTGGAGCTAGTACCTTCCCATATATATGTATGGAGTGGACTTTGCAACTGAAAAGAAACTTTGTGTTCCCAACAAGCTAGGTAAAGTCCGGCTTTCACACAAACCTATCTCTCACCAATGTGCATGTGGACAGACGTTCGTTCATCTAGCACAAAGGGAAAGTGTTGCAGGAGAAACTATTATTCTGGTTTCTCAGTCTGTTTCCTAGTGCCGGGTTGATGTTCCTGCTGATTTCTCTGTAAAACAGAGAAGGAGCCTTACTTCCCCATATATATGTATGGATTAGAGTTTGCAACTGAAAAGAAACTTTGTATTCCGGACAAAATAGTTGAAGGACGGCTTTAACACACACGTAGCTCTCAGAACTGTGCATGTGGAGAGATGTTCGTTCATCTAGCACAAAGGGAACGGGTTGCAGGAGAAACTTTTACTCTGGTTTCTCAGTGTGTTTCCTAGTGCCGGATGGAAGTTCCTGCAGTATTCACTGTAAAACCGAGTTGGAGCTAGTACCTCCCCATATATATATATGAAGTGGAGTTTGCAACTGAAAAGAATCTTTGTGTTCCCAACAAGCTTGTTCAAGGACGGCTTTCACACACACTTATCTCTCACAACTGAGCATGGGGAGAGACTTTCGCTCTTGTAGCACAAATGGAACGGGTTGCAGGATAAATTTTACCCTGGTTTCTCAGTCTGTTTCCTAGTGCATGTTTGAAGTCCCTGCACTTTTCACTGTAAAACCGTGCTGGATCTAATGCCTCCCCATATACATGTATCGATTGGAGTTGGCAACTGAAAAGAAACTTTGTGTTCCCAACAAGCTATGTGAAGGACGGCTTTCCCACACACTTATCTCTCACAACTGAGCATGTTGAGACACGTTCGTTCATCTAACACAAAGGGAACGGGTTGCAGGAAAAATTTTACTCTGGTTTCTCAGTCTGTTTCCTAGTGCCGGTTTGAATTTCCTGCAGTTTTCACTGTAAAACGGAGTTGGAGATTGTACCTCCCCATATATATGTATAGAGTAGAGTTTGCAACTGAAAAGAATCTTTGTGTTCCCAACAAGCTTGTTGAAGGACGGCTTCCACACACACTTATCTCTCACAACTGAGCATGTGGAGAGACTTTCGTTCATGTAGTACAAAATAACGTTTTGCAGGGGAAATTTTCCTCTGGTTTCTCAGTCTGTTTCCTAGTACCGGTTTGAAGTTTCGGCAATTTTCACTGTAAAACCGAGTTGGAGATAGTACCTTCCCATATATATGTATGGAGTGAACTTTGCAACTGAAAAGAAACTTTGTGTTCCCAACAAGCTAGGTGAAGGACGGCTTTCGCACACAATTATCACTCAGAACTGAGCATGTGGAGAGACTTTCGTTCATCTAGCACTAAGGGAACGGGTTGCAGGAGAACTTTACTCTGGTTTCTCAGTCTGTTTCCCTGTGCCGGTTTGAATTTCCTGCAGTTTTCACTGTAAAACCGTGTTGGATCTAGTACCTACCCATGTACATGTATTGAGTGGAGTTGGCAACTGAAAAGAAATTTTGTGTTCCCAATAAGCTATGTGAAGTACGGCTTTCACACATAATTACCTCTCACAACTGAACATGTGGCGAGACATTCGTTAATGTAGCACAAATTGAACTGGTTGCAAGAGTATCTTTTACTCTGGTATCTCAGTCTGTTTCCTAGTGCCGGTTTAAATTTCCTGAATTTTTCACTGTAAAACCGAGTTGAAGCTATTATCTCGCCAAAAATACGGATGGAATCGAGTTTGCAACTGAAAAGGAACTTTGTGTTCCCAACAAGCTATGTGAAGCACGGCTTTTCCCTCACACTTATCTCTCAAAACTGAGCATGTTGAGACACGTTCGTTCATCTAGCAAAAAGGGAACGGGATGCAGGAGAAATTTTACTCTGGTTTCTCAGTCTGTTTCCTATTGCCGGTTTGAAGTTCCTGCAGTTTTCACTGTAAAACGGAGTTGGAGCTTGTATCTCCCCATATATATGTATGGAGTAAATTTTGCAACTGAAAAGAATCTTTGTGTTCCCAACAAGCTAGGTGAAGGACGGTTTTCACACACATGTATCTCTCAGAAATGAACATGTGGAGAGACTTTCGTTCATCTTGCACAAATTGAACGGGTTGAAGGAGAAACTTTTATTCTGGGTTCTCAGTATTTTTCCTAGTGCCGGTTAGAAGTTCCTGCAGTTTTCACTATAAAAATTGGTTGGAACTAGTACGTCCCCATATATATATATGGAATGGAGATTTCAGCTGAAAAGAGTCTTTGTGTTCCCAACAAGATAGGTGAAGGACGGCTTTAACACACACTTAGCTCTCAGAACATTGCATGTGGAGAGACGTTCGTTCATCTAGCACAAAGTGAACGGGTTGCAGGAGAAATTTTAATATTTTTTCTCAGTTTGTTTCCTAGTGCCGGTTTGATGATCCTGCAGTATTCACTGTAAAACCGAGTTGGTGCTAGTACCTCCCCATATATGTATATGAAGTGGAGTTTGCAACTGAAAAGAATCTTTGTGTTCCCAACAAGCTTGTTCAAGGACGGCTTTCACACACACTTATCTCTCACAACTGAGCATGGGGAGAGACTTTCGCTCATGTAGCACAAATGGAACGGGTTGCAGGATAAATTTTACCCTGGTTTCTCAGTCTGTTTCCTAGTGCATGTTTGAAGTTCCTGCACTTTTCACTGTAAAACCGTGCTGGATCTAGTGCCTCCCCATATACATGTATTGATTGGAGTTGGCAACTGAAAAGAAACTTTGTGTTCCCAACAAGCTAGGTGAAGGACGGCTTTCACACATAATTACCTCTCACAACTGAGCATGTAGAGAGACTTTCATTCATCGAGCACAAAGGGAACTGGTTGCAGGAGAAACTTTTTCTCTGTTTTCTCAGTCAGTTTCCTAGTGCCGGTATGATGTTCCTTCAGTTTCCCTGTAAAACCGAGTTGAAGCTATTATCTCACCAAATATATGGATGGAATCGATTTTGCAACTGAAAAGAAACTTTGTGTTCCCAACAAGCTATGTGAAGGACGGATTTCCCACACACTTATCTCTCACAACTGAGCATGTTGAGACACGTTCGTTCATGTAGCACAAAGGGAACCGGTTGCAGGAGAAATTTTACTCTGGTTTCTCAGTCTGTTTCCTAGTGCCGGTTTGAAGTTCCTGCAGTTTTCACTGTAAAACGGAGTTGGAGATTGTACCTCCCCATATATATGTATAGAGTAGAGTTTGCAACTGAAAAGAATCTTTGTGTTCCCAACAAGCTTGTTGAAGGACGGCTCCCACACACACTTATCTCTCAAAACTGAGCATGTGGAGAGACTTTCGTTCATGTAGTACAAAATAACGGTTTGCAGGGGAAATTTTCCTCTGGTTTCTCAGTCTGTTTCCTAGTGCCGGTTTGAAGTTTCGGCAATTTTCACTGTAAAACCGAGTTGGAGATAGTACCTTCCCATATATATGTATGGAGTGGACTTTGCAACTGAAAAGAAACTTTGTGTTCCCAACAAGCTATGTGAAGAACGGCTTTCACACACAAATATTTCTCAGAACTGAGCATGTGGAGAGACGTTCGTTCATCTTGCACAAAAGTAACGGTTTGCAGGGGAAACTTTTACTCTGGTTTCTCAGTCTGTTTCCTAGTGCCGGTTTGAAGTTCCTGCAGTTTTCACGGTAAAACCGAGTTTGAGCTAATACCTTCCCATATATATGGATGGAGTGGACTTTGCAACTTAAAAGAATCTTTGTGTTCCCAACAAGCTAGGTGAAGGACGGCTTTCGCACACAATTATCACTCAGAACTGAGCATGTGGAGAGACGTTCGTTCATCTAGCACAAAAGTAACGGTTTGCAGGGGAAACTGTTACTCTGGTTTCTCAGTATTTTTCCTAGAGCCGGTTTGAATTTCCTGCAGTTTTCACTGTAAAACCGTTATGGAGCAAGTACCTCCCCACATTCATGTATGGATTGGTGTTTGCAATTGAAAATTATCTTTGTGTTCCCAACAAGCTAGGTGAAGGACGTCTTTCACACACACTTATCTCTCAGAACTGAGCATGTGGAGAGACTTTCGTTCATCTAGCACTAAGGGAACGGGTTGCAGGAGAACTTTACTCTGGTTTCTCAGTCTGTTTCCCAGTGCCGGTTTGAATTTCCTGCAGTTTTCACTGTAAAACCGTGTTGGATCTAGTACCTCCCCATGTACATGTATTGAGTGGAGTTGGCAACTGAAAAGAAATTTTGTGTTCCCAACAAGCTAGGTGAAGGACGGCTTTCACACATAATTACCTCTCACAACTGAACATGTGGAGAGACATTCGTTAATGTAGCACAAAATGAACTGGTTGCAAGAGAATCTTTTACTCTGGTATCTCAGTCTGTTTCCTAGTGCCGGTTTAAATTTCCTGAATTTTTCACTGTAAAACCGAGTTGAAGCTATTATCTCGCCAAATATACGCATGGAATCGAGTTTGCAACTGAAAAGGAACTTTGTGTTCCCAACAAGCTATATGAAGGACGGCTTTTCCCTCACACTTATCTCTCACAACTGAGCATGTTGAGACACGTTCGTTCATCTAGCAAAAAGGGATCGGGATGCAGGAGAAATTTTACTCTGGTTTCTCAGTCTGTTTCCTAGTGCCGGTTTGAAGTTCCTGCAGTTTTCATTGTAAAACCGTGCTGGATCTAATACCTCCCCATATACATGTATTGAGTGGAGTTGGCAACTGAAAAGAATCTTTGTGTTCCCAACAAGCTAGTTGAAGGACGGCTTTCACACATAATTACCTCTCACAACTGAGCATGTAGAGAGACTTTCATTCATCTAGCACAAAGGGAACTGGTTGCAGGAGAATCTTTTTCTCTGTTTTCTCAGTCAGTTTCCTAGTGCCGGTATGATGTTCCTTCAGTTTCCCTGTAAAACCGAGTTGGCGTAGTACCTCCCCATATATATGTACGGAGTGGAGTTTACAACTGAAACGAAACTATGTGTTCCCAACAAGATAGTTGAACGACGGCTTTCACACACATTACCTCTCAGAACTGAGCATGTGGAGAGACATTCTTTCATCTAGAACAAAGTGAACTGGTTGCAGGAGTAACTTTTACTCTGGAATCTCTGTCTGTTTCCTAGTGCCGGTTTGAATTTCCTGAATTTTTCACTGTAAAACCGAGTTGAAGCTATTATCTCACCAAATATATGGATGGAATCGATTTTGCAACTGAAAAGAAACTTTGTGTTCCCAACAAGCTATGTGAAGGACGGATTTCCCACACACTTATCTCTCACAACTGAGCATGTTGAGACACGTTCGTTCATCTAGCACAAAGGGAACCGGTTGCAGGAGAAATTTTACTCTGGTTTCTCAGTCTGTTTCCTAGTGCCGGTTTGAAGTTCCTGCAGTTTTCACTGTAAAACGGAGTTGGAGATTGTACCTCCCCATATATATGTATAGAGTAGAGTTTGCAACTGAAAAGAATCTTTGTGTTCCCAACAAGCTTGTTGAAGGACGGCTTCCACACACACTTATCTCTCACAACTGATCATGTGGAGAGACTTTCGTTCATGTAGTACAAAATAACGGTTTGCAGGGGAAATTTTCCTCTGGTTTCTCAGTCTGTTTCCTAGTGCCGGTTTGAAGTTCCTGCAGTTTTCACTGTAAAACAGAGTTGGATTGTACCTCCCCATATATATGTATAGAGTAGAGTTTGCAACTGAAAAGAATCTTTGTGTTCCCAACAAGCTTGTTGAAGGACGGCTTCCACACACACTTATCTCTCACAACTGAGCATGTGGAGAGACTTTCGTTCATGTAGTACAAAATAACGGTTTGCAGGGGAAATTTTCCTCTGGTTTCTCAGTCTGTTTCCTAGTGCCGGTTTGAAGTTTCGGCAATTTTCACTGTAAAACCGAGTTGGAGATAGTACCTTCCCATATATATGTATGGAGTGGACTTTGCAACTTAAAAGAATCTTTGTGTTCCCAACAAGCTAGGTGAAGGACGGCTTTCGCACACAATTATCACTCAGAACTGAGCATGTGGAGAGACGTTCGTTCATCTAGCACAAAAGTAACGGTTTGCAGGGGAAACTGTTACTCTGGTTTCTCAGTATTTTTCCTAGAGCCGGTTTGAATTTCCTGCAGTTTTCACTGTAAAACCGTTATGGAGCAAGTACCTCCCCACATTCATGTATGGATTGGTGTTTGCAATTGAAAATTATCTTTGTGTTCCCAACAAGCTAGGTGAAGGACGTCTTTCACACACACTTATCTCTCAGAACTGAGCATGTGGAGAGACTTTCGTTCATCTAGCACTAAGGGAACGGGTTGCAGGAGAACTTTACTCTGGTTTCTCAGTCTGTTTCCCAGTGCCGGTTTGAATTTCCTGCAGTTTTCACTGTAAAACCGTGTTGGATCTAGTACCTACGCATGTACATGTATTGAGTGGAGTTGGCAAATGAAAAGAAATTTTGTGTTCCCAACAAGCTAGGTGAAGGACGGCTTTCACACATAATTACCTCTCACAACTGAACATGTGGAGAGACATTCGTTAATGTAGCACAAAATGAACTGGTTGCAAGTGTATCTTTTACTCTGGTATCTCAGTCTGTTTCTTGGTGCCGGTTTAAATTTCCTGAATTTTTCACTGTAAAACCGAGTTGAAGCTATTATCTCGCCAAATATACGCATGGAATCGAGTTTGCAACTGAAAAGGAACTTTGTGTTCCAACAAGCTATATGAAGGACGGCTTTTCCCTCACATTTATCTCTCACAACTGAGCATGTTGAGACACGTTCGTTCATCTAGCAAAAAGGGAACGGGTTGCAGGAGAAATTTTACTCTGGTTTCTCAGTCTGTTTCCTAGTGCCGGTTTGAATTTCCTGCAGTTTTCACTGTAAAACGGAGTTGGAGCTTGTACCTCCCCATATATATGTATGGAGTAGATTTTGCAACTGAAAAGAATCTTTGTGTTCCCAGCAAGCTAGGTGAAGGACGGTTTTCACACACATGTATCTCTCAGAAATGAACATGTGGAGAGACGTTCGTTCATCTTGCCCAAATTGAACGGGTTGAAGGAGAAACTTTTATTCTGGGTTCTCAGTATTTTTCCTAGTGCCGGTTAGAAGTTCCTGCAATTTACACTGTAAAACAGGGTTGGAGATAGTAACTCCCCATATATATGTATGGAATGGAGTTTTCAGCTGAAAAGAGTCTTTGTGTTCTCAACAAGATAGGTGAAGGACGGCTTTAACACACACTTAGCTCTCAGAACATTGCATGTGGAGAGACGTTCGTTCATCTAGCAGAAAGTGAACGGGTTGCAGGAGAAACTTTTACTATTTTTTCTCAGTTTGTTTCCTAGTGCCGGTTTGATGATCCTGCAGTATTCACTGTAAAACCGAGTTGGTGCTAGTACCACCCCATATATGTATATAAAGTGGAGTTTGCAACTGATAAGAATATTTTTGTTCCAAACAAGCTTTTTGAAGGACGGCTTTCACACACACTTATCTCTCAGAACTGAGCATGTGGAGAGACGTTCGTTCATCTAGCACTAACGGAACGGGTTGCAGGAGAAACTTTACTCTGGTTTCTCAGTCTGATTCCTAGTGCCAGATTGAAGTTCCTGCAATTTTCACTGTAAAACCCTGTTGGTTCCAGTACCTCCCAATATACACGTATTGATTGGAGTTGGCAACTGAAAAGAAACTTTGTATTCCCAACAAGCTAGGTGAAGGACGGCTTTAACACATAATTAACTCTCACAACTGAGCATGTAGAGAGACTTTCGTTCATTTAGCACAAAGGGAACTGGTTGCAGGGGAAACTTTTTCTCTGTTTTCTCATTCTGTTTCCTAGTGCCCCTATGATGATCCTTCAGTTTCCCTGTAAAACCGAGTTGGATGTAGTACCTCCCCATATATATGTATGGAGTGGTGTTTACAACTGAAACGAAACTTTTTTTTCCCAACAAGTTAGGTGAAGAACGGCTTTCACACTCATTATCTCTCAGAACTGAGCATGTGGAGAGACATTCGTTCATCAAGCACAAAATGAACTGTTTGCAGGGGTAACTTTTACTATGGTATCTCAGTCTGTTTCCTAGTGCCGGTTTGAATTTCCTGAATTTTTCACTGTAAAACCGAGTTGAAGCTATTATCTCGCCAAATATATGGATGGAATCGAGTATGCAACTGAAAAGAAACTTTGTGTTCCCATCAAGCTATGTGAAGGACGGCTTTACCACACACTTATCTCTCACAACTGAGCGTGTTGAGAAACATTCGTTCATCTAGCACAAAGGGAACGTGTTGCAGGAGAAACTTAACTCTGGTTTCTCAGTCTGTTTCCTAGTGCCGGTTTGAAGTTCGTGCAGATTTCACTGCAAAACTGAGTTGGAGCTTGTAACTCCGCATATATTTGTATGGAGTAGAGTTTGCCATTAAAAGAATCTTTGTGTTCCCAACAAGCTAGGTGAAGGACGGTATTCACACACATGTATCTCTCAGAACTGAACATGTGGATAGACGTTCATTCATCTAGCACAAAGTGAACGGATTGAAGTAGAAACTTTTATTCTGGGTTCTCAGATTTTTTCCTAGTGCCGGTTTGATGTTCCTGCAATTTAAAGTGTAAAACAGGGTTGGAGATAGTAACTCCCCATATATATATATGGAATGTATTTTTCAACTGAAAAGAATCTTTGTGTTCCCAACAAGATATGTGAAGGACGGCTTTACCACCTAATTATCTCTCAGAACTGAGCATGAGGAGAGACGTTTGTTCATAAGCACAAATGGAACGGAAAGCAGGAGAAACATTTACTCTGGTTTCTCAGTCTGTTTCCTAGTGCCTTTTTGAAGTTCCTGCAGTATTCACTGTAAAACCGAGTTGGAGCTAGTACCTCCCCATATATATGTATGAAGTGGTGTTTGCAACTGAAAAGAATCTTTGTGTTCCCAACAAGATTTTTGAAGGACGACTTTCACACACACTTATCTCTCACAACTGAGCATGTGGAGAGACGTTCGTTCATAAGCACAAAGGGAACGGGAAGCAGGAGAAACTTTTCCTCTGGTTTCTCAGTCTGTTTCCTAGTGCCGGTTTGAAGTTCCTGCAGTTTTCACTGCAAAATCGAGGTGGAGCTAGTACCTTCCCATATATATGTATGGAGTGGACTTTGCAACTAAAAGAAACTTTGTTTTCCCAACAAGCTAGGTAAAGTCCGGCTTTCACACAAACCTATCTCTCACCAATGTGCATGTGGACAGACGTTCGTTCATCTAGCACAAAGGGAAAGTGTTGCAGGAGAAACTATTATTCTGGTTTCTCAGTCTGTTTCCTAGTGCCGGTTTGATGTTCCTGCTGATTTCTCTGTAAAACAGAGAAGGAGCCTTACTTCCCCATATATATGTATGGATTAGAGTTTCCAATTGAAAAGAAACTTTGTATTCCGAACAAAATAGTTGAAGAACGGCTTTAACACACACTTATCTCTCAGAACTGTGCATGTGGAGAGACGTTCGTTCATCTAGCACAAAGGGAACGGGTTGCAGGAGAAAATTTTACTCTGGTTTCTCAGTCTGTTTCCTAGTGCCGGATTGATGTTCCTGCAGTATTCACTGTAAAACCGCGTTGGAGCTAGTACCTCCCCATATATATGTATGAAGTGGAGTTTGCAACTGAAAAGAATCTTTGTGTTCCCAACAAGCTTGTTCAAGAGTGGCTTTCACACACACTTATCTATCACAACTGAGCATGGGGAGAGACTTTCGCTCATGTAGCACAAATGGAACGGGTTGCAGGATAAATTTTACCCTGGTTTCTCAGTCTGTTTCCTAGTGCCGGTTTGAAGTTCCTGCACTTTTCTCTGTAAAACCGTGCTGGATCTAGTACCTCCCCATATACATGTATTGAGTGGAGTTGGCAACTGAAAAGAAACTTTGTGTTCCCAACAAGCTAGGTGAAGGACGGCTTTCACACATAATTACCTCTCACAACTGAGCATGTAGAGAGACTTTCATTCATCTAGCACAAAGGGTACTGGTTGCAGGAGAATCTTTTTCTCTGTTTTCTCAGTCAGTTTCCTAGTGCCGGTATGATGTTCCTTCAGTTTCCCTGTAAAAGCGAGTTGGCGTAGTACCTCCCCATATATATGTACGGAATGGAGATTACAACTGAAACGAAACTATGTTTTCCCAACAAGATAGTTGAACGACAGCTTTCACACACATTATCTCTCAAAACTGAGCTTGTGGAGAGACATTCGTTCATCCTGCACAAAGTGAACTGGTTGGAGGAGTAACTTTTACACTGGAATCTCTGTCTGTTTCCTAGTGCCGGTTTGAATTTCCTGAATTTTTCACTGTAAAACCGAGTTAAAGCTATTATCTCGCCAAATATATGGATGGAATCGATTTTGCAACTGAAAAGAAACTCTGTGTTCCCAACAAGCTAAGTGAAGGACGGCTTTCCCACACACTTATCTCTCACAACTGAGCATGTTGAGACACGTTTGTTCATCTAGCACAAAGGGTACGGGTTGCAGGAGAAATTTTACTCTGGTTTCTCAGTCTGTTTCCTAGTGCCGGTTTGAAGTTCCTGCAGTTTTCCCTGTAAAACGGAGTTGGAATTTGTACTTCCCCATATATATGTATAGAGTAGAGTTTGTAACTGAAAACAATCTTTGTGTACCCAACAAGCTACGTTAAGGACGGTTTTCACACACAAGTATCTCTCAGAACTGAACATGTGGAGAGACTTTCGTTCATCTAGCACAAAGTGAACGGGTTACAGGTGAAACTTTTCCTCTGGTTTCTCAGTCTGTTTCCTAGTGCCGGTTTGAAGTTCCTTCAGTTTTCACTGTAAAACCGAGTTGGAACTATTACCTCCCAATAGAGATGTATGGAGTAGGGTTTGCAACTTGAAAGAAACTTTGTGTTCCCAACAAGCTAGGAGAAGGACGGCTTTACCATATAATTTTTTCTCAGAACTGAGCATGTGAAGAGACTTTCGTTCATAAGCACAAAGGGAATGGGAAGCAGGAGAATGTTTTACTCTCTTTTCTCAGTCTGTTTCCTAGTGCCGTTTTGATGTTCCTACAGTTTTCACTGTAAAACAGAGTTGGAGCTAGTACCTTCCCATAGAGATTTATGGAGTAGAATTTGCAAATGAAAAGAAAATTTGTGTTCCCAAAAAGCTAGGTGAAGGACGGCTTTCACACACAATTATCTCTCAGAACTGAGCATGTGGAGAGACAATCGTTCATCTAGCACAAATGTAACGTTTTGCAGGGGAAACTTTTACTCTGTTTTCTCAGTATTTTTCCTAGTGCCGATTTGAATTTCCTGCAGTTTTCACTGTAAAACCGTTATGGAGCTAGTACCTCCCCATATACATATATGGAGTGGAGTTAGCAATTGAAAAGAAACTTTGTATTCCCAACAAGCTAGGTGAAGTACGTCTTTCACACACACTAATCTCTCAGAACTGAGCATGTCGAGAAACGTTCGTTCATCTAGCACTAAAGGAAAGTGTTGCAGGAGAAAATTTACTCTGGTTTCTCAGTCTGTTTCCTAGTGCCGGTTTGAAGTTCCTGCAGTATTCACTGTAACACCGAGTTGGATCTAGTACCTCCCCATATATATGTATGATGTGGAGTTTGCAACTGAAAAGAATCTTTGTGTTCCCAACAAGCTTGTTGAAGGACGGCTTTCACACACAATTATCCCTCACAACAGAGGATGTGGAGAGACGTTCGTTCATGTAGCACAAATGGAACAGTTTGCAGGAGAAATTTTCCTCTGGTTTCTCAGTCTGTCCTAGTGCCGTTTTGAAGTTCCTTCAGTTTTCACTGTAAAACCGAGTTGGATCTAGTACCTCCCCATATATATACATGAAGTGGTGTTTGCAACTGAAAAGAATCTTTGTGTTCCCAACAAGCTTGTTGAGGGACGGCTTTCACACACAGTTATCTCTCAGAACTGAGCATGTGGAGAGACGTTCTTTCATCTAGCAATAAGTGCACGGGTTGCAGGAGAAACTTTTCTGGTTTCTCAGTCTGATTCCTAGTGCCGGTTGGAAGTTCCTGCAGTTTTCACTGTAAAACCGTGTTGGATCTAGTACCACCCCATATACATGTATTGAGTGGAGTTGGCAACCGAAAAGAAACTTTGTGTTCCCAACAAGCTAGGTGAAGGACGGCTTTCACACATAATTACCTCTCACAACTGAGCATGTAGAGAGACTTTCGTTCATCTAGCAAAAAGGGAACTGTTTGCAGGAGAAACTTTTTCTCTGTTTCTCAGTCTGTTTCCTAGTGCCGGTATGATGTTCCTTCAGTTTCCCTGTTAAACCGAGTTGGATGTAATACCTCCCCATATATATGTATGGATTGGTGTTTACAACTGAAACGAAACTTTGTGTTCCCAACAAGATAGGTGAAGGACGGCTTTCACACACATTAATTCTCAGAACTGAGCATGTGGAGAGACATTCGTTCATCTAGCACAAAAGTAACGGTTTGCAGGGGAAACATTACTCTGGTTTATCAGTCTGTTTCCTAGTGCTGGTTTGAAGTTCCTGCAGTTTTCACTGTTAAAAAGTTATGGAGCTATTACCTCCCCATATACATGTATGGAGTGGAGTTTGCAATTGAAAAGAAACTTTGTGTTCCCAACCAGCTAGTTGAAGGACGGCTTCCACTCACACTTATCTCTCAGAAATGAGCAGGTGGAGAGACGTTCCTTCATCTAGCATAATTGGAATGGGTTGCAGGAGAAACTTTTACTCTGGTTTCTCAGTCTGTTTCCTAGTGCCTGTTTGAAGTTCCTGCAGTATTCACTGTAAAACAGAGTTGGAGCTAGTACTTCCCCTTATATATGTATGAAGTGGAGATTGAAACTGAAAAGAATCTTTGTGTTCCCAACAAGCTTGTTGAAGGACAGCTTTCACACACACTTATGTCTAACAACTGAGCATGTGGAGAGACGTTCGTTCATTTAGCACAAGTGGAACGGGTTGCAGGAGAAGTTTTTCCTCTGGTTTCTCAGTCTGTTTCCTACTGCCTGTTTGAAGTTCCTTCAGTTTTCACTGTAAAACCGATTTGGAGCTATTACCTCCCCATAGAGTTGTATGGAGTAGAGTTTGCAAATTAAAAGGAACTTTGTGTTCCCAAGAAGCTAGGTGAAGGACGGCTTTACCATATATTTATCTCTCAGAAATTAGCATGTGGAGAGACTTTCGCTCATCTAGAAAAAAGTAACGGTTTGCAGGGGAAATTTTTACTCTGGTTTCTCAGTCTTTTTCCTAGTGCCGGTTCGAATTTCCTGCAGTTTTCACTGTAAAACCTTTATGGAGCTAGTACTTCCCCATATACATGTATGTAGTGGAGTTTGCAATTGAAAAAATCTATGTGTTCCCAACAATCTAGGTGAAGGACGTCTTTCACACACACTTATCTCTCAGTCCTGAGCATGTGGAGAGACGTTCGTTCATCTAGCACTAAGGGAACGGGTTGCAGGAGAAATTTTACTCTGGTTTCTCAGTCTGTTTCCTAGTGCCTGTTTGAAGTTCCTGCAGTTTTCACTGTAAAACCGTGTTGGATCTAGTACCTCCCCTTATACATGTATTGAGTGGAGTTGGCAACTGAAAAGAAACTTTGTGTTCCCAACAAGCTAGGTGAAAGACGGCTTTCACACATAGTTACCTCTCACAACTGAGCATTTAGAGAGAATTTCGTTCATGTAGCACAAATGGAACTGGTTGCAGGAGAAACTTTTTCTCTGTTTTCTCATTCTGTTTCATAGTGCCGGTATGATGTTCCTTCAGTTTCCCTGTAAAACCGAGTTGGAGGTAGTACCTCCCCATATATATGTATGGAGTGGAGATTACAACTGAAAAGAAACTTTGTGTTCCCAACAATCTAGGTGAAGGACGTCTTTCACACAAACTTATCTCTCAGATCTGAGCATGTGGAGAGACGTTCGTTCATCTAGCAGTAAGGGAACGGTTTGCAGGAGAAATTTTACTCTGGTTTCTCAGTCTGTTTCCTAGTGCCGAGTTGAAGTTCCTGCTGTTTGCACTGTAAAACTGAGTTGGAGCTAGTACATCGACATAAATAAGTATGGAGTGGAGTTTGCAACTGAAAGGAAACTTTGTGTTCCCAACAAGCATGCTGAATTTCGGCATTCACACACAAATATCTCTCACAACTGAGCATGTGGTGAGACGTTCGTTCATCTGGCACAAAGGGAAAGTGTAGCAGGAGAAACTATTATTCTGGTTTCTCAGTCTGTTTCCTAGTGCCGGTTTGAAGTTCCTGCTGATTTCTCTGTAAAACAGAGATGAAGCTAGTACCTCCCCATATATATGTATGGAGTAGAGTTTGCATCTTAAAAGAAACTTTGTGTTCCCTACAAGCTAGGTGAAGGACGGCTTCCACACACACTTATCTCTCAGAACTGAGCAGGTGGAGAGACTGTCGTTCATCTAGCACAATGGGAATGGGTTGAATTTGAAACTTTTTCTCTGGTTTCTTAGTCTGTTTCCTAGGGCCGGATTGAAGTTCCTGCAGTTTTCTCTGTAAAACAGAATTGGTGCTAGTACCTACCCATATATATGTATGGAGTCTCGGTTGCAACTGAAAAGATTCTTTGTGTTCCCAACAAGCTAGGTGAAGGAATGTTTTCATAAAAATTTATCTCTCAGAACTGAGCATGTGGAGAGACGTTCGTTCATGTAGCACAAAAGGAACGGATTGCAGGAAAAACTTTTCCTATGGTTTCTCAGTCTGTTTCCTAGTGCCGGTTTGAAGTTCCTGCAATTTACACTGTAAAACAGGGATGGAGATAGTAATTCCCCATATATATGTATGGAATGGAGATTTCAACAGAAAAAAATCTTTGTGTTACCAACAAGATAGGTGAAGGAAGACTTTAACACACACTTAGCTCTCAGAACTGTGCATGTGAAGAGAAGTTCTTTCATCTAGCACAAAGTGAACGGGTTGCATGGGAAACTTTTACTCTGGTTTCTCAGTCTGAATCCTAGTGCCGGTTTGAAGTTCCGGCAATATTCACTGTAAAACCGTGTTTGAGCTTGTACATCCCCATATATATGTATGAAGTGGAGTTTGCAACTGAAAAGAATCTTTGTGTTCCCAACAATCTTGTTGAAGGACGGCTTTCACACACACTTATCTCTCACAACTGAGCATGTGGAGAGACGTTCGTTCATGTAGCACAAATGGAACGGGATTCATGGGGAAATATTTCCTCTGGTTTCTCAGTCTTTTTTCTAGTGCTGGTTTGAAGTTCCTTCAGTTTTCACTGTAAAACCGATTTGGAGCTAGTAACTCCCCATAGAGATGTATGGAGTGGAGTTTGCAACTGAAAAGGAACTCTGTCTTCCAAACAAGCTAGGTGAAGGACGGCTTTACCACATAATTATCTCTCAGAACTGAGCATGTGGAGAGACGTTCGTTCATAAGCAGAAAGGGAACGGGAAGAAGGAGAAATTTACATTCTGGTTTCTCAGTGTGTTTCCTAGTGCCGGTTTGAAGTTCCTGCAGTTTTCACTGTAAAACCGAGTTGCAGCTAGTACCTTCCTATATATATGTATGGAGTGGACTTTGCAACTGAAAAGAAACTTTGTGTTCCCCACAAGCTAGGTGAAGGACGTCTTTCACACACACTTATCTCTCAGAACTGAGCATGTGGAGAGACGTTCGTTCATCTAGCACAAAAGGAACGGTTTGAAGGAGAAACTTTTACTCTGGTTTCTCAGTCTTTTTCCTAGTCCCGTTTGGAAGTTCCTGCATTTTTCACTGTAAAACAGTGTTTTAGCTAGTAACTCCTAATATATAACTATGGAGTGGAGTTTTCAACTGAAAAGTATCTTTGAGTTCCCAACAAGCTAGGTGAAGGACTGCTTTAACACACAATTATCTCTCAGAACTGAGGATGCGGAGAGACGTTCGTTCATCTATCACAAAGGGAACGGGTTGCAGGAGAAAATTTTACTCTGTTTTCTCACTGTGTTTCCTAGTGCCGGTTTGAATTTCCTGCAGTTTTCACTTTAAAACGGACTTGGAGCTTGTACCTCCCCATATTTATGAATGGATTGGAGTTTGCAACTGAAAAGAATCTTTGTGTTCCCAAAAAGCTATGTGAAGGACGGCATTCACACACATGTATCTCTCAGAACTGAACATGTGCAGAGACGTTCGTTCATCTAGCACAAAGGGAAAGGTTTGAAGGAGAAACTTTTTTTCTGGTTTCTCAGTATTTCTCCTACTGATGGTTTGAAATTCCTGCAGTTATCACTGTAAAACAGAGTTGGAGATAGTAAATCCCCATATATATGTATGGAATGGAGTTTTCAACTGAAAAGAATCTTTGTGTTCCCAACAAGATAGTTGAAGGACGGATTTAACACACACATAACTCTCAGAACTGAGCATGTGGAGAGACGTTAGTTCATCTAGCACAAAGTGAATGGGTTGCAGGAGAAACTTTTACTCTGGTTTCTCGGTCTGTTTCCTAGTGCCGGTGTGAATTTCCTGCAGTTTTCACTGTAAAATCGATTTGGAGCTAGTCCCTCCCCATATATATGTATGGAGTGGATATTGCAACTGAAAAGAAACTTTGTGTTCCCAACAAGCTAGGTGAAGGACGGATTTCACACACATTATCTCTCAAAACTGAGCATGTGGAGAGACGTTCGTTCATCTAGCACAAAGGGAAAGGTTTGAAGGAGAAACTTTTTTTCTGGTTTCTCAGTATTTCTCCTACTGATGGTTTGAAATTCCTGCAGTTTTCACTGTAAAACCGAGTTGGAGCTAGTACCTCCCCATATATATGTATGGAGTAGGGTTTGCAACTGAAAAGAATCTTTGTGTTCCCAACAAGCTAGGTGAAGGACGGTTTTCACACACATGTATCTCTCATATCAGAGCATGTGGAGAGACGTTCGTTCATGTAGCACAAATTGAACGGGTTGCAGGAGAAACTTTCCTCTGGTTTATCAGTCTGTTTCCTAGTGCCGGTTTGAAGTTCCTTCAGTTTTCACTGTAAAACCGAGTTGCAGCAAGTACCTCCCCATAGAGATATATGGAGAATAGTTTGCAACTGAAAAGAAATATGTTTTACCAACAAGCTAGGAAAAGGGAGGCTTTCACACACACTTATCTCTCAGAAATGAGCATGTGGAGAGACGTTCGTTCATCTAGCACAAAGGGAACGGCTTGCAGGAGAAAGTTTTACTTTGTTTTCTCAGTCTGTTTCCTACAGCCGGCTTGATGTTCCTGCAGTTTTCACTGTAAAAACGAGTTGGAGCTAGTACCTCCCCATATATATGCATGGATTGGAGTTTGCAACTGAAAAGAAACTTTGTGTTCCCAACAAGATATGTGAAAGACGACTTCCACACACATGTATTTCTCAGAACTGAACATGTGGAGAGACGTTCTTTCATCTAGCACAAAGGAACGGGTTGATGAAGAAACTTTTACTCTGGTTTCTCTGTTTTTTTCTAGTGCCGTTTTGAAGTTCCTGCATTTTTCACTGTAAAACAGGGTTTTAGCTAGTAACTCCCCATATATAAATATGGAGTGGAGTTTTCAACTGAAAAGAATATTTGAGTTCCCAACAAGCTAGGTGAAGCACTGCTTTAACACACAATTATCTCTCAGAACTGAGCATGCAGAGAGACTTTCGTTCATGTAGCACAAATGGAACGGGTTGCAGGAGAAACTTTTCCTCTGGTTTCTCAGTCTGTTTCCTAGTGCCGGTTTGAAGATCCTTCAGTTTTCACTGTAAAATAGAATTGGAGCTAGTGCCTCCCCATATGTATGTATGGAGTGGACTTTGCAATGAAAAGAAACTTGGTGTTCCCAACAATCTAAGTGAAGGACGGCTTTCACACACAATTTTCTCGCAGAACTGAGCAAGTGGAGAGACGTTAGTTCATCTAGCACAAAGGGAACGGGTTGCAGGAAAAACTATTACTCTGGTTTCTCAGTCTGTTTCCTAGTGCCAGTTTGAAGTTCCTGAAGTTTTCACTGTGAAACAGAGGTGGAGCTATTACCTCCCCATTGAGATGTATGGAGTGCAGTTTGCAACTGAAAAGACACTTTGGGTTCCCAAAAAGTTAGGGGAAGGAAGGCTTTACCACATAAATATCTCTCAGAACTGAGCATGTGGAGAAACATTCGTTCATCTAGCACAAAGGGAACGGGAACAGGGGAAACATTTACTCTGGTTTCTTAGCCTGTTTCCTACTTCTGGTTTGAAGTTCCTGCAGTTTTCACTGTAAAACCGAGTTGGAGCTAGTACCTCCCCATATAGTTGCATGGCGTGGGGTTTGCAAATGAAAAGAAACTTTGTGTTCCCAACAAGCTAGGGGACGGACGGCTTTCACACAAACTTATCTCTAAAAACTGAGCATGTGGAGAGACGTTAGTTCATCTAGCACAAAAGAAAGTTTTGCAGGAGAAACTTTACTCTGCTTTCTCAGTTTGTTTCCTAGTGCCAGTTTGAAGTTCCTGCAGTTTTCACAGTAAAACAGGGTTGGATCAAGTACCTCCCCATATACATTTATTGAGTGGAGTTGGCAACTGAAAAGAAACTTTTTGTTTCCAACAAGCTAGGTGAAGGACGGCTTTAACACACACTTAGTTCTCAGAACTGTGCATGTGGAGAGACGTTCGTTCATCTAGAACAAAGTGAACGGATTGCAGGAGAAACTTTTACTCTGGTTTCTCAGTCTGTATCCTAGTTCCGGTTTGAAGTTCCTGAAGTTTTCACTGTAAAACCGTGTGGAGCTAGTACCTCCCCATATAGATGTATGGCGTGGGGTTTGCAAATGAAAAGAAACTTTGTGTTCCCAACAAGCTAGGGGAAGGACGGCTTTCACACAAAATTATCACTAAAAACTGAGCATGTGGAGAGACGTGGGTTCATCTAGCACAAAAGAACGTTTTGCAGGAGAAACTTTTACTCTGGTTTCTTAGTCTGTTTCCTGGTGCCGGTTTTAAGTTCCTGCAGTTTTCACTGTAAAAAAAATTTGCAGCTAGTACCACCCCATTAAAATATATGGATTTGAGTTTGCAACTGAAAACAACCTTTTTTTTCCCAACAAGTTAGCTGAAGGACGGCTTTCACACACACTTATCTCTCAGAAATGGGCATGTGGAGAGACTTTCTTTCATCTAGCACAAAGGGAACGAGTTGAAGGAGAAACTTTTACTCTGCTTTCTCAGTCTGTTTCCTAGTGCCGGTTTGAAGTTCCTGCATTATTCACTGTAAAACCGTGTTGGAGCTTGTACCTACCCGTATATATGTATGAATTGGAGATTGCAACTGAAAAGAATCTTTGTGTTCCCAACAAGCTTGTTGAAGGACGGCTTTCACACACAATTATCTCTCACAACTGAGCATGTGGAGAGACGTTCGTCATCTAGCACAAAGGGAAAGGCTTGCAGGAGAAACTTTTACTTTGTTTTCTCAGTCTGTTTCCTAGTGCCGGTATGAAGTTCCTGCAGTTTTCACTGCAAAACCGAGTTGGAGCTAGTACCTCCCCATATATATGCATGGAGTGCAGTGTGCAACTGAAAAGAAACTTGGTGTTCCCAACAAGCTATGTGAAGGACAGCTTTCACACACATTTATTTCTCAGGACTGAACATTTGGAGAGACTTTCTTTCACCTAGCACAAAGGAACGGGTTGAAGGGAAAATTTTACTCTGGTTTCTCAGTTTTTTTTCTATTGCCGTTTTGAAGTTCCTGCATTTTTCATTGTAAACAGGGTTTTTGCTAGTAACACCCCATATATAACTATGGAGAGGAGTTTTCAACTGAGAAGGATCTTTGGGTTCCCAACAAGCTAGGTGAAGGACTGCTTTAACACACACATATCTCTCAGAACTGAGCATGCGGAGAGACGTTCGTTCATCTAGCACAAACGGAACGGATTGCAGGAGAAATTTTACTCTGGTTTCTCAGTCTGTTTCCAAGTGCCGGTTAGAATTTCCTGCAGTTATCACTCTAAAATCGAATTGGAGACAGTACCTCCCCATATATCTGTATGGATTGAAGTTTGCTAGTGAAAATTAAATTTGTGTTCCCAACAAGCTAGGTGAAGGACGGCATTCACACACATTTATCTCTCGGAACTGAGTATGTGGAGAGAAGTTCTTTCAACTAGCACAAGGGAACGTGTTGCAGGAGCAACTTTTATTCTGGTATCTCAGTCTGTTTCCTAGCGCCGGTTTGAAGTTCCTGCAGTTTTCACTGTAAAACCGTTTTGGAGCTAGTACCTCCCCATGTATATGTATGGAGTGGACTTTGCAACTGAAAAGAAACTGTGTGTTCCCAACCAGCTAGGTGAAGGACGGCATTCACAAACACTTGTCTCTCAGTACTGAGCATGTGGAGAGACTTTCGTTCATCCAGCACACAGTGAACGGGTTGAAGCAGAAACTTTTATTCTGGGTTCTCTGTTTTTTTCCTAGTGCCGGTTTGAAGTTCCTGCAATTTACACTGTAAAACAGGGTTGGTGATTGTAACTCCCCATATATATGTATGCAGTGGAGTTTGTAACTGAAATGTATCTTTGTGTTCCCAACAATCTAGGTGAAGGACGGCTTTCACACACACTAATCTCTCAGTACTGTGCATGTGGAGAGACTTTCCTTCATGTAGCAAAAAGGGAACGGGTTGCAGGAGAAACTTTTACAATTTTATCTCAGTATGTTTCCTAGCTCCGGTTTGAAGTTCCTGCAGTTTTCACTGTAAAACCGATTTGGAGATTGTACCTCCGAATATATATTTATGGAGTCGATTTTGCAACTGAAAAGAAACTTTGGGTTCCCAACAAGCTATGTGAAGGACGGCTTTAACACACTGTTATCCCTCACAACTGACCATGTGGAGAGACGTTCGTTCATCTAGCACAAAATGAAAGGGTTGCAGGTGAAACGATTACTCTGGTTTCTTAGTCTGTTTCCTAGTGCCGGTTTGAAGTTCCTGCATTTTTCACTGTAAACCCGAGTTGGAGCTAGTACCTCCCATATATATGTATGGATTGGTGTTTGCAACTGAAAAAAAACTTTGTGTTTCCAACAAGCTAGTTGAAGTACGGCTTTCACACACAATTATCTCTCAGAACTGAGCATGAGGAGAGACGTTCGTTCACCTAGCACTAAGCAACCGGGTTGCAGGGGAAACTTTACTCTGGTTACTCAATCTGTTTCCTAGTGCCGGTTTGAAGTTCCTGCAGTTTTCACTGTAAAACCGTGTTGGATCTAGTACATCCCCATATACATGTATGGAGTGGACTTTGCAACTGAAAAGAAACTCTGTGTTCCCAACAAGTTAGGTGAAGTTCGGCTTTCACACACAATTACCTCTCAGAACTGAGCATGTGGAGGGACGTTCGTTCATCTAGCACATAAGTAACGGTTTGCAGGGGAAACTTTTCTCTGGTTTCTCAGTCTTTTTTCTAGTGCCGGTTTGAAGTTCCTGCAGTTTTCAATGTAAAACGGTTATGGATCTAATACCTCCCCATATACATATATGGAGTGGAGTTTGCAATTGAAAAGAAACTGTGTGTTCCCAACAAGCTAGGTGAAGTACGTCTTTCACACACACTTATCTCTCAGAACTGAGCATGTGGAGAGACATTCGTTCATCTAGCACAAAGGGAACGGGTTGCAGGAAAAACTTTTATTCTGGTTTCTCAGTCTGTTTCCTGGTGCCGGTTTGAAGTTCCTGCAGTTTTCACTGTAAAACAGTTTTGGAGTTAGTACTTCCCCATATATATGTATGGAGTGGAATTTGCAACTGAAAAGAAACTCTGGGTTCCCAACAAGCTAGGTGAAGGACGGCTTTCACAATCAATTATCTCTCAGAACTTAGCATGTGGAGAGACGTTCGTTCATCTAGCACAAAGGGAACGGCTTGCAGGATAAACTTTTACTTTGCTTTCTCAGTCTGTTTCCTAGTGCCAGTACGAAGTTCCTGCATTTTTCACTGTAAAACCGATTTGGAGCTAGTACCTTCCCATATATATGCATGCATTGGAGTGTGCAACTGAAAAGAAACTTCGTGTTCCCAACAAGCTATGTGAAGGACGGCTTTCACACACATTTATTTCTCAGAACTGAACATGTGGAAAGACTTTCTTTCATCTAGCACAAAGGAACGGGTTGAAGGAGAAACTTTTACTCTGGTTTCTCAGTTTTTTTCCTATTGCCGTTTTGAATTTCCTGCATTTTTCATTGTAAAAAGGATTTTAGCTAGTAACTCCCCATATATAACTATGGAGTGGAGTTTTCAACTGAAAAGAATCTTTGAGTTCCAAACAAGCTCGGTGAAGGACTGCTTTAACACACACTTATATCTCAGAACTGAGCATGCGGAGAGACGTTCGTTCATCTAGCACAAACGGAACGGGTTGCAGGAAAAATTTTACTCTGGTTTCTCAGTCTGTTTCCAAGTGCCGGTTAGAATTTCCTGCAGTTATCACTCTAAAATCGAATTGGAGCCAGTACCTCCCCATATATCTGTATTGAGTGAAGTTTGCAACTGAAAAGTTAATTTGTTTTCCCAACAAGCTAGGTGAAGGACGGCTTTCACACACATATATCTCTCAGAAATGAGCATGTGGAGAGAAGTTCTTTCAACTAGCACAAAGGGAAAGGGTTTCAGGAGCAACTTTTATTCTGGTTTCTCAGTCTGTTTCTTAGGGCCGGTTTGAAGTTCCTGCAGTTTTCACTGTAAAACCGTGTTGGATCTAGTACATCCCCATATAAATGTATTGAGTGGAGTTGGCAACTGAAAAGAAACTTTGTGTTCCCAACAAGCTAGGTGAAGGACGGCTTTAACACACACTTAGTTCTCAGAACTGTGCATGTGGAGAGACGTTCGTTCATACAGCACAAAGGGAACTGGTTGCAGGAGAACCTTTTACTCTTTTATCTCAGTCTGTTTCTTAGTGCCGGTTTGAAGTTCCTGCAGTTTACACTGTAAAAGCGTGTTGGAGCTTGTACCTCCGAATATATATTTTTGTAGTCGATTTTGCAACTGGAAAGAAACTTTGTGTTCCCAACAAGCTAGTTGAAGGACGGCTTACACACACTGTTCTCCCTCACAACTGAGCATGTGGAGAGACGATCTTTCATCTAGCACAAAATGAAAGGGTTGCAGGTGAAACGATTACTCTGGTTTCTCAGTCTGTTTCCTAGTGCCGGTTTGAAGTTCCTGCATTTTTCACTGTAAACCCGAGTTGGAGCTAGTACTTCCCATATATATGTATGTATTGGGGTTTGCAAATGAAAAGTAACTTTGTGTTTCAAACAAGCTAGTTTAAGTACGGCTTTCACACACATTTATCTCTCAGAACTGAGCAAGTGGAGAGAATTTCGTTCATCTAGCACAAATGGAATGGGTTGCAGGAGAAACATTTACTCTGGATTCTCAGTTGGTTTCCTAGTGCCGGTTTGAAGATACTGCAGTATTCACTGTAAAACAGAAATGGAACTAGTACCTCCCAATATATATGTATGGAGTGGTGTTATCAAATGAAAAGAAACATTGTGTTCCCAACAAGCTAGGTGAAGGCCGGCTTTCACACACACTTATCTCTCAGAAATGAGCATGTGGAGAGACTTTATTCATCTAGCACAAAGGGAATTGGTTGCAGGAGAAACTCTTACTCTGGATTCTTAGTCTGTTTCCTAGTGCCGGTTTGAAGTTCCAGCAGATTTCACTGTAAAACCGTGTTGGAGGTAGTACCTCACCATATATATGTATGGAGTGGAATTTGCAACTTAAAAGAAACTTTGTGTTCCCAACAAGTTAGGTGAAGTTCGGCTTTCACAAACAATTACCTCTCAGAACTGAGCATGTGGAGAGACGTTCGTTCATCTAGCACAAAATTAACAGTTTGCAGGGGAAATTTTTACTCTGGTTTCTCAGTATTTTTCCTAGTGCCGGTTTGAAGTTCCTGCAGTTTTCATTGTAAAACGGTTATGGTACTAATACATACCCATATAAATATATGGAGTGGAGTTTGCCATTGAAAAGAAACTGTGTGTTCCCAACAAGCTAGTTGAAGTACGTCTTTCACACACACTTATCTTTCAGAACTGAGCATGTGGAGAGACGTTCGTTCATCTAGCACTAAGCAACCGGGTTGCAGGGGAAACTTTACTCTGGTTTCTCAGTCTATTTCCTAGTGCCTGTTTGAATTTCCTGCAGTTTTCACTGCAAAACCGAGTTGGAGCTAGTACCTCCCCATATATATGCATGGAGTGCAGTGTGCAACTGAAAAGAAACTTGGTGTTCCCAACAAGCTATGTGAAGGACAGCTTTCACACACATTTATTTCTCAGGACTGAACATTTGGAGAGACTTTCTTTCATCTAGCACAAAGGAACGGGTTGAAGGAAAAACTTTTACTCTGGTTTCTCAGTTTTATTTCTATTGCCGTTTTGAAGTTCCTGCAGTTTTCACTGTAAAACCGTGTTGGAGCTTGTACCTCCGAATATATATTTATGGAGTCGATTTTGCAACTGAAAAGAAACTTTGTGTTCCCAACAAGCTATGTGAAGGACGGCTTTCACACACTGTTATCCCTCACAACTGACCATGTGGAGAGACGTTCGTTCATCTAGCACAAAATGAAAGGGTTGCAGGTGAAACGATTACTCTGGTTTCTTAGTCTGTTTCCTAGTGCCGGTTTGAAGTTCCTGCATTTTTCACTGTAAACCCGAGTTGGAGCTAGTACCTCCCATATATATGTATGGATTGGTGTTTGCAACTGAAAAAAAACTTTGTGTTTCCAACAAGCTAGTTGAAGTACGGCTTTCACACACAATTATGTCTCAGAACTGAGCATGAGGAGAGACGTTCGTTCACCTAGCACTAAGCAACCGGGTTGCAGGGGAAACTTTACTCTGGTTACTCAATCTGTTTCCTAGTGCCGGTTTGAAGTTCCTGCAGTTTTCACTGTAAAACCGTGTTGGATCTAGTACATCCCCATATACATGTATGGAGTGGACTTTGCAACTGAAAAGAAACTCTGTGTTCCCAACAAGTTAGGTGAAGTTCGGCTTTCACACACAATTACCTCTCAGAACTGAGCATGTGGAGGGACGTTCGTTCATCTAGCACATAAGTAACGGTTTGCAGGGGAAACTTTTCTCTGGTTTCTCAGTCTTTTTTCTAGTGCCGGTTTGAAGTTCCTGCAGTTTTCAATGTAAAACGGTTATGGATCTAATACCTCCCCATATACATATATGGAGTGGAGTTTGCAATTGAAAAGAAACTGTGTGTTCCCAACAAGCTAGGTGAAGTACGTCTTTCACACACACTTATCTCTCAGAACTGAGCATGTGGAGAGACATTCGTTCATCTAGCACAAAGGGAACGGGTTGCAGGAAAAACTTTTATTCTGGTTTCTCAGTCTGTTTCCTGGTGCCGGTTTGAAGTTCCTGCAGTTTTCACTGTAAAACAGTTTTGGAGTTAGTACTTCCCCATATATATGTATGGAGTGGAATTTGCAACTGAAAAGAAACTCTGGGTTCCCAACAAGCTAGGTGAAGGACGGCTTTCACAATCAATTATCTCTCAGAACTTAGCATGTGGAGAGACGTTCGTTCATCTAGCACAAAGGGAACGGCTTGCAGGATAAACTTTTACTTTGCTTTCTCAGTCTGTTTCCTAGTGCCAGTACGAAGTTCCTGCATTTTTCACTGTAAAACCGATTTGGAGCTAGTACCTTCCCATATATATGCATGCATTGGAGTGTGCAACTGAAAAGAAACTTCGTGTTCCCAACAAGCTATGTGAAGGACGGCTTTCACACACATTTATTTCTCAGAACTGAACATGTGGAAAGACTTTCTTTCATCTAGCACAAAGGAACGGGTTGAAGGAGAAACTTTTACTCTGGTTTCTCAGTTTTTTTCCTATTGCCGTTTTGAATTTCCTGCATTTTTCATTGTAAAAAGGATTTTAGCTAGTAACTCCCCATATATAACTATGGAGTGGAGTTTTCAACTGAAAAGAATCTTTGAGTTCCAAACAAGCTCGGTGAAGGACTGCTTTAACACACACTTATATCTCAGAACTGAGCATGCGGAGAGACGTTCGTTCATCTAGCACAAACGGAACGGGTTGCAGGAAAAATTTTACTCTGGTTTCTCAGTCTGTTTCCAAGTGCCGGTTAGAATTTCCTGCAGTTATCACTCTAAAATCGAATTGGAGCCAGTACCTCCCCATATATCTGTATTGAGTGAAGTTTGCAACTGAAAAGTTAATTTGTTTTCCCAACAAGCTAGGTGAAGGACGGCTTTCACACACATATATCTCTCAGAAATGAGCATGTGGAGAGAAGCTCTTTCAACTAGCACAAAGGGAAAGGGTTTCAGGAGCAACTTTTATTCTGGTTTCTCAGTCTGTTTCTTAGGGCCGGTTTGAAGTTCCTGCAGTTTTCACTGTAAAACCGTGTTGGATCTAGTACATCCCCATATAAATGTATTGAGTGGAGTTGGCAACTGAAAAGAAACTTTGTGTTCCCAACAAGCTAGGTGAAGGACGGCTTTAACACACACTTAGTTCTCAGAACTGTGCATGTGGAGAGACGTTCGTTCATACAGCACAAAGGGAACTGGTTGCAGGAGAACCTTTTACTCTTTTATCTCAGTCTGTTTCTTAGTGCCGGTTTGAAGTTCCTGCAGTTTACACTGTAAAAGCGTGTTGGAGCTTGTACCTCCGAATATATATTTTTGTAGTCGATTTTGCAACTGGAAAGAAACTTTGTGTTCCCAACAAGCTAGTTGAAGGACGGCTTACACACACTGTTCTCCCTCACAACTGAGCATGTGGAGAGACGATCTTTCATCTAGCACAAAATGAAAGGGTTGCAGGTGAAACGATTACTCTGGTTTCTCAGTCTGTTTCCTAGTGCCGGTTTGAAGTTCCTGCATTTTTCACTGTAAACCCGAGTTGGAGCTAGTACTTCCCATATATATGTATGTATTGGGGTTTGCAAATGAAAAGTAACTTTGTGTTTCAAACAAGCTAGTTTAAGTACGGCTTTCACACACATTTATCTCTCAGAACTGAGCAAGTGGAGAGAATTTCGTTCATCTAGCACAAATGGAATGGGTTGCAGGAGAAACATTTACTCTGGATTCTCAGTTGGTTTCCTAGTGCCGGTTTGAAGATACTGCAGTATTCACTGTAAAACAGAAATGGAACTAGTACCTCCCAATATATATGTATGGAGTGGTGTTATCAAATGAAAAGAAACATTGTGTTCCCAACAAGCTAGGTGAAGGCCGGCTTTCACACACACTTATCTCTCAGAAATGAGCATGTGGAGAGACTTTATTCATCTAGCACAAAGGGAATTGGTTGCAGGAGAAACTCTTACTCTGGATTCTTAGTCTGTTTCCTAGTGCCGGTTTGAAGTTCCAGCAGATTTCACTGTAAAACCGTGTTGGAGGTAGTACCTCACCATATATATGTATGGAGTGGAATTTGCAACTTAAAAGAAACTTTGTGTTCCCAACAAGTTAGGTGAAGTTCGGCTTTCACAAACAATTACCTCTCAGAACTGAGCATGTGGAGAGACGTTCGTTCATCTAGCACAAAATTAACAGTTTGCAGGGGAAATTTTTACTCTGGTTTCTCAGTATTTTTCCTAGTGCCGGTTTGAAGTTCCTGCAGTTTTCATTGTAAAACGGTTATGGTACTAATACATACCCATATAAATATATGGAGTGGAGTTTGCCATTGAAAAGAAACTGTGTGTTCCCAACAAGCTAGTTGAAGTACGTCTTTCACACACACTTATCTTTCAGAACTGAGCATGTGGAGAGACGTTCGTTCATCTAGCACTAAGCAACCGGGTTGCAGGGGAAACTTTACTCTGGTTTCTCAGTCTATTTCCTAGTGCCTGTTTGAAGTTCCTGCAGTTTTCACTGCAAAACCGAGTTGGAGCTAGTACCTCCCCATATATATGCATGGAGTGCAGTGTGCAACTGAAAAGAAACTTGGTGTTCCCAACAAGCTATGTGAAGGACAGCTTTCACACACATTTATTTCTCAGGACTGAACATTTGGAGAGACTTTCTTTCATCTAGCACAAAGGAACGGGTTGAAGGAAAAACTTTTACTCTGGTTTCTCAGTTTTATTTCTATTGCCGTTTTGAAGTTCCTGCAGTTTTCACTGTAAAACCGTGTTGGAGCTTGTACCTCCGAATATATATTTATGGAGTCGATTTTGCAACTGAAAAGAAACTTTGTGTTCCCAACAAGCTATGTGAAGGACGGCTTTCACACACTGTTATCCCTCACAACTGACCATGTGGAGAGACGTTCGTTCATCTAGCACAAAATGAAAGGGTTGCAGGTGAAACGATTACTCTGGTTTCTTAGTCTGTTTCCTAGTGCCGGTTTGAAGTTCCTGCATTTTTCACTGTAAACCCGAGTTGGAGCTAGTACCTCCCATATATATGTATGGATTGGTGTTTGCAACTGAAAAAAAACTTTGTGTTTCCAACAAGCTAGTTGAAGTACGGCTTTCACACACAATTATGTCTCAGAACTGAGCATGAGGAGAGACGTTCGTTCACCTAGCACTAAGCAACCGGGTTGCAGGGGAAACTTTACTCTGGTTACTCAATCTGTTTCCTAGTGCCGGTTTGAAGTTCCTGCAGTTTTCACTGTAAAACCGTGTTGGATCTAGTACATCCCCATATACATGTATGGAGTGGACTTTGCAACTGAAAAGAAACTCTGTGTTCCCAACAAGTTAGGTGAAGTTCGGCTTTCACACACAATTACCTCTCAGAACTGAGCATGTGGAGGGACGTTCGTTCATCTAGCACATAAGTAACGGTTTGCAGGGGAAACTTTTCTCTGGTTTCTCAGTCTTTTTTCTAGTGCCGGTTTGAAGTTCCTGCAGTTTTCAATGTAAAACGGTTATGGATCTAATACCTCCCCATATACATATATGGAGTGGAGTTTGCAATTGAAAAGAAACTGTGTGTTCCCAACAAGCTAGGTGAAGTACGTCTTTCACACACACTTATCTCTCAGAACTGAGCATGTGGAGAGACATTCGTTCATCTAGCACAAAGGGAACGGGTTGCAGGAAAAACTTTTATTCTGGTTTCTCAGTCTGTTTCCTGGTGCCGGTTTGAAGTTCCTGCAGTTTTCACTGTAAAACAGTTTTGGAGTTAGTACTTCCCCATATATATGTATGGAGTGGAATTTGCAACTGAAAAGAAACTCTGGGTTCCCAACAAGCTAGGTGAAGGACGGCTTTCACAATCAATTATCTCTCAGAACTTAGCATGTGGAGAGACGTTCGTTCATCTAGCACAAAGGGAACGGCTTGCAGGATAAACTTTTACTTTGCTTTCTCAGTCTGTTTCCTAGTGCCAGTACGAAGTTCCTGCATTTTTCACTGTAAAACCGATTTGGAGCTAGTACCTTCCCATATATATGCATGCATTGGAGTGTGCAACTGAAAAGAAACTTCGTGTTCCCAACAAGCTATGTGAAGGACGGCTTTCACACACATTTATTTCTCAGAACTGAACATGTGGAAAGACTTTCTTTCATCTAGCACAAAGGAACGGGTTGAAGGAGAAACTTTTACTCTGGTTTCTCAGTTTTTTTCCTATTGCCGTTTTGAATTTCCTGCATTTTTCATTGTAAAAAGGATTTTAGCTAGTAACTCCCCATATATAACTATGGAGTGGAGTTTTCAACTGAAAAGAATCTTTGAGTTCCAAACAAGCTCGGTGAAGGACTGCTTTAACACACACTTATATCTCAGAACTGAGCATGCGGAGAGACGTTCGTTCATCTAGCACAAACGGAACGGGTTGCAGGAAAAATTTTACTCTGGTTTCTCAGTCTGTTTCCAAGTGCCGGTTAGAATTTCCTGCAGTTATCACTCTAAAATCGAATTGGAGCCAGTACCTCCCCATATATCTGTATTGAGTGAAGTTTGCAACTGAAAAGTTAATTTGTTTTCCCAACAAGCTAGGTGAAGGACGGCTTTCACACACATATATCTCTCAGAAATGAGCATGTGGAGAGAAGTTCTTTCAACTAGCACAAAGGGAAAGGGTTTCAGGAGCAACTTTTATTCTGGTTTCTCAGTCTGTTTCTTAGGGCCGGTTTGAAGTTCCTGCAGTTTTCACTGTAAAACCGTGTTGGATCTAGTACATCCCCATATAAATGTATTGAGTGGAGTTGGCAACTGAAAAGAAACTTTGTGTTCCCAACAAGCTAGGTGAAGGACGGCTTTAACACACACTTAGTTCTCAGAACTGTGCATGTGGAGAGACGTTCGTTCATACAGCACAAAGGGAACTGGTTGCAGGAGAATCTTTTACTCTTTTATCTCAGTCTGTTTCTTAGTGCCGGTTTGAAGTTCCTGCAGTTTACACTGTAAAAGCGTGTTGGAGCTTGTACCTCCGAATATATATTTTTGTAGTCGATTTTGCAACTGGAAAGAAACTTTGTGTTCCCAACAAGCTAGTTGAAGGACGGCTTACACACACTGTTCTCCCTCACAACTGAGCATGTGGAGAGACGATCTTTCATCTAGCACAAAATGAAAGGGTTGCAGGTGAAACGATTACTCTGGTTTCTCAGTCTGTTTCCTAGTGCCGGTTTGAAGTTCCTGCATTTTTCACTGTAAACCCGAGTTGGAGCTAGTACTTCCCATATATATGTATGTATTGGGGTTTGCAAATGAAAAGTAACTTTGTGTTTCAAACAAGCTAGTTTAAGTACGGCTTTCACACACATTTATCTCTCAGAACTGAGCAAGTGGAGAGAATTTCGTTCATCTAGCACAAATGGAATGGGTTGCAGGAGAAACATTTACTCTGGATTCTCAGTTGGTTTCCTAGTGCCGGTTTGAAGATACTGCAGTATTCACTGTAAAACAGAAATGGAACTAGTACCTCCCAATATATATGTATGGAGTGGTGTTATCAAATGAAAAGAAACATTGTGTTCCCAACAAGCTAGGTGAAGGCCGGCTTTCACACACACTTATCTCTCAGAAATGAGCATGTGGAGAGACTTTATTCATCTAGCACAAAGGGAATTGGTTGCAGGAGAAACTCTTACTCTGGATTCTTAGTCTGTTTCCTAGTGCCGGTTTGAAGTTCCAGCAGATTTCACTGTAAAACCGTGTTGGAGGTAGTACCTCACCATATATATGTATGGAGTGGAATTTGCAACTTAAAAGAAACTTTGTGTTCCCAACAAGTTAGGTGAAGTTCGGCTTTCACAAACAATTACCTCTCAGAACTGAGCATGTGGAGAGACGTTCGTTCATCTAGCACAAAATTAACAGTTTGCAGGGGAAATTTTTACTCTGGTTTCTCAGTATTTTTCCTAGTGCCGGTTTGAAGTTCCTGCAGTTTTCATTGTAAAACGGTTATGGTACTAATACATACCCATATAAATATATGGAGTGGAGTTTGCCATTGAAAAGAAACTGTGTGTTCCCAACAAGCTAGTTGAAGTACGTCTTTCACACACACTTATCTTTCAGAACTGAGCATGTGGAGAGACGTTCGTTCATCTAGCACTAAGCAACCGGGTTGCAGGGGAAACTTTACTCTGGTTTCTCAGTCTATTTCCTAGTGCCTGTTTGAAGTTCCTGCAGTTTTCACTGCAAAACCGAGTTGGAGCTAGTACCTCCCCATATATATGCATGGAGTGCAGTGTGCAACTGAAAAGAAACTTGGTGTTCCCAACAAGCTATGTGAAGGACAGCTTTCACACACATTTATTTCTCAGGACTGAACATTTGGAGAGACTTTCTTTCATCTAGCACAAAGGAACGGGTTGAAGGAAAAACTTTTACTCTGGTTTCTCAGTTTTATTTCTATTGCCTTTTTAAAGTTCCTGCAGTTTTCACTGTAAAACCGTGTTGGAGCTTGTACCTCCGAATATATATTTATGGAGTCGATTTTGCAACTGAAAAGAAACTTTGTGTTCCCAACAAGCTATGTGAAGGACGGCTTTCACACACTGTTATCCCTCACAACTGACCATGTGGAGAGACGTTCGTTCATCTAGCACAAAATGAAAGGGTTGCAGGTGAAACGATTACTCTGGTTTCTTAGTCTGTTTCCTAGTGCCGGTTTGAAGTTCCTGCATTTTTCACTGTAAACCCGAGTTGGAGCTAGTACCTCCCATATATATGTATGGATTGGTGTTTGCAACTGAAAAAAAACTTTGTGTTTCCAACAAGCTAGTTGAAGTACGGCTTTCACACACAATTATGTCTCAGAACTGAGCATGAGGAGAGACGTTCGTTCACCTAGCACTAAGCAACCGGGTTGCAGGGGAAACTTTACTCTGGTTACTCAATCTGTTTCCTAGTGCCGGTTTGAAGTTCCTGCAGTTTTCACTGTAAAACCGTGTTGGATCTAGTACATCCCCATATACATGTATGGAGTGGACTTTGCAACTGAAAAGAAACTCTGTGTTCCCAACAAGTTAGGTGAAGTTCGGCTTTCACACACAATTACCTCTCAGAACTGAGCATGTGGAGGGACGTTCGTTCATCTAGCACATAAGTAACGGTTTGCAGGGGAAACTTTTCTCTGGTTTCTCAGTCTTTTTTCTAGTGCCGGTTTGAAGTTCCTGCAGTTTTCAATGTAAAACGGTTATGGATCTAATACCTCCCCATATACATATATGGAGTGGAGTTTGCAATTGAAAAGAAACTGTGTGTTCCCAACAAGCTAGGTGAAGTACGTCTTTCACACACACTTATCTCTCAGAACTGAGCATGTGGAGAGACATTCGTTCATCTAGCACAAAGGGAACGGGTTGCAGGAAAAACTTTTATTCTGGTTTCTCAGTCTGTTTCCTGGTGCCGGTTTGAAGTTCCTGCAGTTTTCACTGTAAAACAGTTTTGGAGTTAGTACTTCCCCATATATATGTATGGAGTGGAATTTGCAACTGAAAAGAAACTCTGGGTTCCCAACAAGCTAGGTGAAGGACGGCTTTCACAATCAATTATCTCTCAGAACTTAGCATGTGGAGAGACGTTCGTTCATCTAGCACAAAGGGAACGGCTTGCAGGATAAACTTTTACTTTGCTTTCTCAGTCTGTTTCCTAGTGCCAGTACGAAGTTCCTGCATTTTTCACTGTAAAACCGATTTGGAGCTAGTACCTTCCCATATATATGCATGCATTGGAGTGTGCAACTGAAAAGAAACTTCGTGTTCCCAACAAGCTATGTGAAGGACGGCTTTCACACACATTTATTTCTCAGAACTGAACATGTGGAAAGACTTTCTTTCATCTAGCACAAAGGAACGGGTTGAAGGAGAAACTTTTACTCTGGTTTCTCAGTTTTTTTCCTATTGCCGTTTTGAATTTCCTGCATTTTTCATTGTAAAAAGGATTTTAGCTAGTAACTCCCCATATATAACTATGGAGTGGAGTTTTCAACTGAAAAGAATCTTTGAGTTCCAAACAAGCTCGGTGAAGGACTGCTTTAACACACACTTATATCTCAGAACTGAGCATGCGGAGAGACGTTCGTTCATCTAGCACAAACGGAACGGGTTGCAGGAAAAATTTTACTCTGGTTTCTCAGTCTGTTTCCAAGTGCCGGTTAGAATTTCCTGCAGTTATCACTCTAAAATCGAATTGGAGCCAGTACCTCCCCATATATCTGTATTGAGTGAAGTTTGCAACTGAAAAGTTAATTTGTTTTCCCAACAAGCTAGGTGAAGGACGGCTTTCACACACATATATCTCTCAGAAATGAGCATGTGGAGAGAAGTTCTTTCAACTAGCACAAAGGGAAAGGGTTTCAGGAGCAACTTTTATTCTGGTTTCTCAGTCTGTTTCTTAGGGCCGGTTTGAAGTTCCTGCAGTTTTCACTGTAAAACCGTGTTGGATCTAGTACATCCCCATATAAATGTATTGAGTGGAGTTGGCAACTGAAAAGAAACTTTGTGTTCCCAACAAGCTAGGTGAAGGACGGCTTTAACACACACTTAGTTCTCAGAACTGTGCATGTGGAGAGACGTTCGTTCATACAGCACAAAGGGAACTGGTTGCAGGAGAACCTTTTACTCTTTTATCTCAGTCTGTTTCTTAGTGCCGGTTTGAAGTTCCTGCAGTTTACACTGTAAAAGCGTGTTGGAGCTTGTACCTCCGAATATATATTTTTGTAGTCGATTTTGCAACTGGAAAGAAACTTTGTGTTCCCAACAAGCTAGTTGAAGGACGGCTTACACACACTGTTCTCCCTCACAACTGAGCATGTGGAGAGACGATCTTTCATCTAGCACAAAATGAAAGGGTTGCAGGTGAAACGATTACTCTGGTTTCTCAGTCTGTTTCCTAGTGCCGGTTTGAAGTTCCTGCATTTTTCACTGTAAACCCGAGTTGGAGCTAGTACTTCCCATATATATGTATGTATTGGGGTTTGCAAATGAAAAGTAACTTTGTGTTTCAAACAAGATAGTTTAAGTACGGCTTTCACACACATTTATCTCTCAGAACTGAGCAAGTGGAGAGAATTTCGTTCATCTAGCACAAATGGAATGGGTTGCAGGAGAAACATTTACTCTGGATTCTCAGTTGGTTTCCTAGTGCCGGTTTGAAGATACTGCAGTATTCACTGTAAAACAGAAATGGAACTAGTACCTCCCAATATATATGTATGGAGTGGTGTTATCAAATGAAAAGAAACATTGTGTTCCCAACAAGCTAGGTGAAGGCCGGCTTTCACACACACTTATCTCTCAGAAATGAGCATGTGGAGAGACTTTATTCATCTAGCACAAAGGGAATTGGTTGCAGGAGAAACTCTTACTCTGGATTCTTAGTCTGTTTCCTAGTGCCGGTTTGAAGTTCCAGCAGATTTCACTGTAAAACCGTGTTGGAGGTAGTACCTCACCATATATATGTATGGAGTGGAATTTGCAACTTAAAAGAAACTTTGTGTTCCCAACAAGTTAGGTGAAGTTCGGCTTTCACAAACAATTACCTCTCAGAACTGAGCATGTGGAGAGACGTTCGTTCATCTAGCACAAAATTAACAGTTTGCAGGGGAAATTTTTACTCTGGTTTCTCAGTATTTTTCCTAGTGCCGGTTTGAAGTTCCTGCAGTTTTCATTGTAAAACGGTTATGGTACTAATACATACCCATATAAATATATGGAGTGGAGTTTGCCATTGAAAAGAAACTGTGTGTTCCCAACAAGCTAGTTGAAGTACGTCTTTCACACACACTTATCTTTCAGAACTGAGCATGTGGAGAGACGTTCGTTCATCTAGCACTAAGCAACCGGGTTGCAGGGGAAACTTTACTCTGGTTTCTCAGTCTATTTCCTAGTGCCTGTTTGAAGTTCCTGCAGTTTTCACTGCAAAACCGAGTTGGAGCTAGTACCTCCCCATATATATGCATGGAGTGCAGTGTGCAACTGAAAAGAAACTTGGTGTTCCCAACAAGCTATGTGAAGGACAGCTTTCACACACATTTATTTCTCAGGACTGAACATTTGGAGAGACTTTCTTTCATCTAGCACAAAGGAACGGGTTGAAGGAAAAACTTTTACTCTGGTTTCTCAGTTTTATTTCTATTGCCGTTTTGAAGTTCCTGCAGTTTTCACTGTAAAACCGTGTTGGAGCTTGTACCTCCGAATATATATTTATGGAGTCGATTTTGCAACTGAAAAGAAACTTTGTGTTCCCAACAAGCTATGTGAAGGACGGCTTTCACACACTGTTATCCCTCACAACTGACCATGTGGAGAGACGTTCGTTCATCTAGCACAAAATGAAAGGGTTGCAGGTGAAACGATTACTCTGGTTTCTTAGTCTGTTTCCTAGTGCCGGTTTGAAGTTCCTGCATTTTTCACTGTAAACCCGAGTTGGAGCTAGTACCTCCCATATATATGTATGGATTGGTGTTTGCAACTGAAAAAAAACTTTGTGTTTCCAACAAGCTAGTTGAAGTACGGCTTTCACACACAATTATGTCTCAGAACTGAGCATGAGGAGAGACGTTCGTTCACCTAGCACTAAGCAACCGGGTTGCAGGGGAAACTTTACTCTGGTTACTCAATCTGTTTCCTAGTGCCGGTTTGAAGTTCCTGCAGTTTTCACTGTAAAACCGTGTTGGATCTAGTACATCCCCATATACATGTATGGAGTGGACTTTGCAACTGAAAAGAAACTCTGTGTTCCCAACAAGTTAGGTGAAGTTCGGCTTTCACACACAATTACCTCTCAGAACTGAGCATGTGGAGGGACGTTCGTTCATCTAGCACATAAGTAACGGTTTGCAGGGGAAACTTTTCTCTGGTTTCTCAGTCTTTTTTCTAGTGCCGGTTTGAAGTTCCTGCAGTTTTCAATGTAAAACGGTTATGGATCTAATACCTCCCCATATACATATATGGAGTGGAGTTTGCAATTGAAAAGAAACTGTGTGTTCCCAACAAGCTAGGTGAAGTACGTCTTTCACAATCAATTATCTCTCAGAACTTAGCATGTGGAGAGACGTTCGTTCATCTAGCACAAAGGGAACGGCTTGCAGGATAAACTTTTACTTTGCTTTCTCAGTCTGTTTCCTAGTGCCAGTACGAAGTTCCTGCATTTTTCACTGTAAAACCGATTTGGAGCTAGTACCTTCCCATATATATGCATGCATTGGAGTGTGCAACTGAAAAGAAACTTCGTGTTCCCAACAAGCTATGTGAAGGACGGCTTTCACACACATTTATTTCTCAGAACTGAACATGTGGAAAGACTTTCTTTCATCTAGCACAAAGGAACGGGTTGAAGGAGAAACTTTTACTCTGGTTTCTCAGTTTTTTTCCTATTGCCGTTTTGAATTTCCTGCATTTTTCATTGTAAAAAGGATTTTAGCTAGTAACTCCCCATATATAACTATGGAGTGGAGTTTTCAACTGAAAAGAATCTTTGAGTTCCAAACAAGCTCGGTGAAGGACTGCTTTAACACACACTTATATCTCAGAACTGAGCATGCGGAGAGACGTTCGTTCATCTAGCACAAACGGAACGGGTTGCAGGAAAAATTTTACTCTGGTTTCTCAGTCTGTTTCCAAGTGCCGGTTAGAATTTCCTGCAGTTATCACTCTAAAATCGAATTGGAGCCAGTACCTCCCCATATATCTGTATTGAGTGAAGTTTGCAACTGAAAAGTTAATTTGTTTTCCCAACAAGCTAGGTGAAGGACGGCTTTCACACACATATATCTCTCAGAAATGAGCATGTGGAGAGAAGTTCTTTCAACTAGCACAAAGGGAAAGGGTTTCAGGAGCAACTTTTATTCTGGTTTCTCAGTCTGTTTCTTAGGGCCGGTTTGAAGTTCCTGCAGTTTTCACTGTAAAACCGTGTTGGATCTAGTACATCCCCATATAAATGTATTGAGTGGAGTTGGCAACTGAAAAGAAACTTTGTGTTCCCAACAAGCTAGGTGAAGGACGGCTTTAACACACACTTAGTTCTCAGAACTGTGCATGTGGAGAGACGTTCGTTCATACAGCACAAAGGGAACTGGTTGCAGGAGAACCTTTTACTCTTTTATCTCAGTCTGTTTCTTAGTGCCGGTTTGAAGTTCCTGCAGTTTACACTGTAAAAGCGTGTTGGAGCTTGTACCTCCGAATATATATTTTTGTAGTCGATTTTGCAACTGGAAAGAAACTTTGTGTTCCCAACAAGCTAGTTGAAGGACGGCTTACACACACTGTTCTCCCTCACAACTGAGCATGTGGAGAGACGATCTTTCATCTAGCACAAAATGAAAGGGTTGCAGGTGAAACGATTACTCTGGTTTCTCAGTCTGTTTCCTAGTGCCGGTTTGAAGTTCCTGCATTTTTCACTGTAAAACCGAGTTGGAGCTAGTACCTCCCATACATATGTATGTATTGGGGTTTGCAAATGAAAAGTAACTTTGTGTTTCAAACAAGCTAGTTTAAGTACGGCTTTCACACACATTTATCTCTCAGAACTGAGCAAGTGGAGAGAATTTCGTTCATCTAGCACAAAAGGAATGGGTTGCAGGAGAAACATTTACTCTGGATTCTCAGTTGGTTTCCTAGTGCCGGTTTGAAGATACTGCAGTATTCACTGTAAAACAGAAATGGAACTAGTACCTCCCAATATATATGTATGGAGTGGTGTTATCAAATGAAAAGAAACATTGTGTTCCCAACAAGCTAGGTGAAGGCCGGCTTTCACACACACTTATCTCTCAGAACTGAGCATGTGGAGAGACATTCGTTCATCTAGCACAAAGGGAACGGGTTGCAGGAAAAACTTTTATTCTGGTTTCTCAGTCTGTTTCCTGGTGCCGGTTTGAAGTTCCTGCAGTTTTCACTGTAAAACAGTTTTGGAGTTAGTACTTCCCCATATATATGTATGGAGTGGAATTTGCAACTGAAAAGAAACTCTGGGTTCCCAACAAGCTAGGTGAAGGACGGCTTTCACAATCAATTATCTCTCAGAACTTAGCATGTGGAGAGACGTTCGTTCATCTAGCACAAAGGGAATGGCTTGCAGGATAAACTTTTACTTTGCTTTCTCAGTATGTTTCCTAGTGCCAGTACGAAGTTCCTGCATTTTTCACTGTAAAACCGAGTTGCAGCAAGTACCTCCCCATAGAGATATATGGAGAATAGTTTGCAACTGAAAAGAAATATGTTTTACCAACAAGCTAGGAAAAGGGAGGCTTTCACACACACTTATCTCTCAGAAATGAGCATGTGGAGAGACGTTCGTTCATCTAGCACAAAGGGAACGGCTTGCAGGAGAAAGTTTTACTTTGTTTTCTCAGTCTGTTTCCTACAGCCGGCTTGATGTTCCTGCAGTTTTCACTGTAAAAACGAGTTGGAGCTAGTACCTCCCCATATATATGCATGGATTGAGTTTGCAACTGAAAAGAAACTTTGTGTTCCCAACAAGATATGTGAAAGACGACTTCCACACACATGTATTTCTCAGAACTGAACATGTGGAGAGACGTTCTTTCATCTAGCACAAAGGAACGGGTTGATGAAGAAACTTTTACTCTGGTTTCTCTGTTTTTTTCTAGTGCCGTTTTGAAGTTCCTGCATTTTTCACTGTAAAACAGGGTTTTAGCTAGTAACTCCCCATATATAAATATGGAGTGGAGTTTTCAACTGAAAAGAATATTTGAGTTCCCAACAAGCTAGGTGAAGCACTGCTTTAACACACAATTATCTCTCAGAACTGAGCATGCAGAGAGACTTTCGTTCATGTAGCACAAATGGAACGGGTTGCAGGAGAAACTTTTCCTCTGGTTTCTCAGTCTGTTTCCTAGTGCCGGTTTGAAGATCCTTCAGTTTTCACTGTAAAATGGAATTGGAGCTAGTGCCTCCCCATATGTATGTATGGAGTGGACTTTGCAATGAAAAGAAACTTGGTGTTCCCAACAATCTAAGTGAAGGACGGCTTTCACACACAATTTTCTCTCAGAACTGAGCAAGTGGAGAGACGTTAGTTCATCTAGCACAAAGGGAACGGGTTGCAGGAAAAACTATTACTCTGGTTTCTCAGTCTGTTTCCTAGTGCCGGTTTGAAGTTCCTGAAGTTTTCACTGTGAAACAGAGGTGGAGCTATTACCTCCCCATTGAGATGTATGGAGTGCAGTTTGCAACTGAAAAGACACTTTGGGTTCCCAAAAAGTTAGGGGAAGGAAGGCTTTACCACATAAATATCTCTCAGAACTGAGCATGTGGAGAAACATTCGTTCATCTAGCACAAAGGGAACGGGAACAGGGGAAACATTTACTCTGGTTTCTTAGCCTGTTTCCTACTTCTGGTTTGAAGTTCCTGCAGTTTTCACTGTAAAACCGAGTTGGAGCTAGTACCTCCCCATATAGTTGCATGGCGTGGGGTTTGCAAATGAAAAGAAACTTTGTGTTCCCAACAAGCTAGGGGACGGACGGCTTTCACACAAACTTATCTCTAAAAACTGAGCATGTGGAGAGACGTTAGTTCATCTAGCACAAAAGAAAGTTTTGCAGGAGAAACTTTACTCTGCTTTCTCAGTTTGTTTCCTAGTGCCAGTTTGAAGTTCCTGCAGTTTTCACAGTAAAACAGGGTTGGATCAAGTACCTCCCCATATACATTTATTGAGTGGAGTTGGCAACTGAAAAGAAACTTTTTGTTTCCAACAAGCTAGGTGAAGGACGGCTTTAACACACACTTAGTTCTCAGAACTGTGCATGTGGAGAGACGTTCGTTCATCTAGAACAAAGTGAACGGATTGCAGGAGAAACTTTTACTCTGGTTTCTCAGTCTGTATCCTAGTTCCGGTTTGAAGTTCCTGAAGTTTTCACTGTAAAACCGTGTGGAGCTAGTACCTCCCCATATAGATGTATGGCGTGGGGTTTGCAAATGAAAAGAAACTTTGTGTTCCCAACAAGCTAGGGGAAGGACGGCTTTCACACAAAATTATCACTAAAAACTGAGCATGTGGAGAGACGTGGGTTCATCTAGCACAAAAGAACGTTTTGCAGGAGAAACTTTTACTCTGGTTTCTTAGTCTGTTTCCTGGTGCCGGTTTTAAGTTCCTGCAGTTTTCACTGTAAAAAAAATTTGCAGCTAGTACCACCCCATTAAAATATATGGATTTGAGTTTGCAACTGAAAACAACCTTTTTTTTCCCAACAAGTTAGCTGAAGGACGGCTTTCACACACACTTATCTCTCAGAAATGGGCATGTGGAGAGACTTTCTTTCATCTAGCACAAAGGGAACGAGTTGAAGGAGAAACTTTTACTCTGCTTTCTCAGTCTGTTTCCTAGTGCCGGTTTGAAGTTCCTGCATTATTCACTGTAAAACCGTGTTGGAGCTTGTACCTACCCGTATATATGTATGAATTGGAGATTGCAACTGAAAAGAATCTTTGTGTTCCCAACAAGCTTGTTGAAGGACGGCTTTCACACACAATTATCTCTCACAACTGAGCATGTGGAGAGACGTTCGTCATCTAGCACAAAGGGAAAGGCTTGCAGGAGAAACTTTTACTTTGTTTTCTCAGTCTGTTTCCTAGTGCCGGTATGAAGTTCCTGCAGTTTTCACTGCAAAACCGAGTTGGAGCTAGTACCTCCCCATATATATGCATGGAGTGCAGTGTGCAACTGAAAAGAAACTTGGTGTTCCCAACAAGCTATGTGAAGGACAGCTTTCACACACATTTATTTCTCAGGACTGAACATTTGGAGAGACTTTCTTTCATCTAGCACAAAGGAACGGGTTGAAGGGAAAATTTTACTCTGGTTTCTCAGTTTTTTTTCTATTGCCGTTTTGAAGTTCCTGCATTTTTCATTGTAAACAGGGTTTTTGCTAGTAACACCCCATATATAACTATGGAGAGGAGTTTTCAACTGAGAAGGATCTTTGGGTTCCCAACAAGCTAGGTGAAGGACTGCTTTAACACACACATATCTCTCAGAACTGAGCATGCGGAGAGACGTTCGTTCATCTAGCACAAACGGAACGGATTGCAGGAGAAATTTTACTCTGGTTTCTCAGTCTGTTTCCAAGTGCCGGTTAGAATTTCCTGCAGTTATCACTCTAAAATCGAATTGGAGACAGTACCTCCCCATATATCTGTATGGATTGAAGTTTGCTAGTGAAAATTAAATTTGTGTTCCCAACAAGCTAGGTGAAGGACGGCATTCACACACATTTATCTCTCGGAACTGAGTATGTGGAGAGAAGTTCTTTCAACTAGCACAAGGGAACGTGTTGCAGGAGCAACTTTTATTCTGGTATCTCAGTCTGTTTCCTAGCGCCGGTTTGAAGTTCCTGCAGTTTTCACTGTAAAACCGTTTTGGAGCTAGTACCTCCCCATGTATATGTATGGAGTGGACTTTGCAACTGAAAAGAAACTGTGTGTTCCCAACCAGCTAGGTGAAGGACGGCATTCACAAACACTTGTCTCTCAGTACTGAGCATGTGGAGAGACTTTCGTTCATCCAGCACACAGTGAACGGGTTGAAGCAGAAACTTTTATTCTGGGTTCTCTGTTTTTTTCCTAGTGCCGGTTTGAAGTTCCTGCAATTTACACTGTAAAACAGGGTTGGTGATTGTAACTCCCCATATATATGTATGGAGTGGAGTTTGTAACTGAAATGTATCTTTGTGTTCCCAACAATCTAGGTGAAGGACGGCTTTCACACACACTAATCTCTCAGTACTGTGCATGTGGAGAGACTTTCCTTCATGTAGCAAAAACGGAACGGGTTGCAGGAGAAACTTTTACAATTTTATCTCAGTATGTTTCCTAGCTCCGGTTTGAAGTTCCTGCAGTTTTCACTGTAAAACCGATTTGGAGCTTGTACCTCCGAATATATATTTATGGAGTCGATTTTGCAACTGAAAAGAAACTTTGGGTTCCCAACAAGCTATGTGAAGGACGGCTTTCACACACTGTTATCCCTCACAACTGACCATGTGGAGAGACGTTCGTTCATCTAGCACAAAATGAAAGGGTTGCAGGTGAAACGATTACTCTGGTTTCTTAGTCTGTTTCCTAGTGCCGGTTTGAAGTTCCTGCATTTTTCACTGTAAACCCGAGTTGGAGCTAGTACCTCCCATATATATGTATGGATTGGTGTTTGCAACTGAAAAAAAACTTTGTGTTTCCAACAAGCTAGTTGAAGTACGGCTTTCACACACAATTATGTCTCAGAACTGAGCATGAGGAGAGACGTTCGTTCACCTAGCACTAAGCAACCGGGTTGCAGGGGAAACTTTACTCTGGTTACTCAATCTGTTTCCTAGTGCCGGTTTGAAGTTCCTGCAGTTTTCACTGTAAAACCGTGTTGGATCTAGTACATCCCCATATACATGTATGGAGTGGACTTTGCAACTGAAAAGAAACTCTGTGTTCCCAACAAGTTAGGTGAAGTTCGGCTTTCACACACAATTACCTCTCAGAACTGAGCATGTGGAGGGACGTTCGTTCATCTAGCACATAAGTAACGGTTTGCAGGGGAAACTTTTCCTCTGGTTTCTCAGTCTGTTTCCTAGTGCCGGTTTGAAGATCCTTCAGTTTTCACTGTAAAATAGAATTGGAGCTAGTGCCTCCCCATATGTATGTATGGAGTGGACTTTGCAATGAAAAGAAACTTGGTGTTCCCAACAATCTAAGTGAAGGACGGCTTTCACACACAATTTTCTCTCAGAACTGAGCAAGTGGAGAGACGTTAGTTCATCTAGCACAAAGGGAACGGGTTGCAGGAAAAACTATTACTCTGGTTTCTCAGTCTGTTTCCTAGTGCCGGTTTGAAGTTCCTGAAGTTTTCACTGTGAAACAGAGGTGGAGCTATTACCTCCCCATTGAGATGTATGGAGTGCAGTTTGCAACTGAAAAGACACTTTGGGTTCCCAAAAAGTTAGGGGAAGGAAGGCTTTACCACATAAATATCTCTCAGAACTGAGCATGTGGAGAAACATTCGTTCATCTAGCACAAAGGGAACGGGAACAGGGGAAACATTTACTCTGGTTTCTTAGCCTGTTTCCTACTTCTGGTTTGAAGTTCCTGCAGTTTTCACTGTAAAACCGAGTTGGAGCTAGTACCTCCCCATATAGTTGCATGGCGTGGGGTTTGCAAATGAAAAGAAACTTTGTGTTCCCAACAAGCTAGGGGACGGACGGCTTTCACACAAACTTATCTCTAAAAACTGAGCATGTGGAGAGACGTTAGTTCATCTAGCACAAAAGAAAGTTTTGCAGGAGAAACTTTACTCTGCTTTCTCAGTTTGTTTCCTAGTGCCAGTTTGAAGTTCCTGCAGTTTTCACAGTAAAACAGGGTTGGATCAAGTACCTCCCCATATACATTTATTGAGTGGAGTTGGCAACTGAAAAGAAACTTTTTGTTTCCAACAAGCTAGGTGAAGGACGGCTTTAACACACACTTAGTTCTCAGAACTGTGCATGTGGAGAGACGTTCGTTCATCTAGAACAAAGTGAACGGATTGCAGGAGAAACTTTTACTCTGGTTTCTCAGTCTGTATCCTAGTTCCGGTTTGAAGTTCCTGAAGTTTTCACTGTAAAACCGTGTGGAGCTAGTACCTCCCCATATAGATGTATGGCGTGGGGTTTGCAAATGAAAAGAAACTTTGTGTTCCCAACAAGCTAGGGGAAGGACGGCTTTCACACAAAATTATCACTAAAAACTGAGCATGTGGAGAGACGTGGGTTCATCTAGCACAAAAGAACGTTTTGCAGGAGAAACTTTTACTCTGGTTTCTTAGTCTGTTTCCTGGTGCCGGTTTTAAGTTCCTGCAGTTTTCACTGTAAAAAAAATTTGCAGCTAGTACCACCCCATTAAAATATATGGATTTGAGTTTGCAACTGAAAACAACCTTTTTTTTCCCAACAAGTTAGCTGAAGGACGGCTTTCACACACACTTATCTCTCAGAAATGGGCATGTGGAGAGACTTTCTTTCATCTAGCACAAAGGGAACGAGTTGAAGGAGAAACTTTTACTCTGCTTTCTCAGTCTGTTTCCTAGTGCCGGTTTGAAGTTCCTGCATTATTCACTGTAAAACCGTGTTGGAGCTTGTACCTACCCGTATATATGTATGAATTGGAGATTGCAACTGAAAAGAATCTTTGTGTTCCCAACAAGCTTGTTGAAGGACGGCTTTCACACACAATTATCTCTCACAACTGAGCATGTGGAGAGACGTTCGTCATCTAGCACAAAGGGAAAGGCTTGCAGGAGAAACTTTTACTTTGTTTTCTCAGTCTGTTTCCTAGTGCCGGTATGAAGTTCCTGCAGTTTTCACTGCAAAACCGAGTTGGAGCTAGTACCTCCCCATATATATGCATGGAGTGCAGTGTGCAACTGAAAAGAAACTTGGTGTTCCCAACAAGCTATGTGAAGGACAGCTTTCACACACATTTATTTCTCAGGACTGAACATTTGGAGAGACTTTCTTTCATCTAGCACAAAGGAACGGGTTGAAGGGAAAATTTTACTCTGGTTTCTCAGTTTTTTTTCTATTGCCGTTTTGAAGTTCCTGCATTTTTCATTGTAAACAGGGTTTTTGCTAGTAACACCCCATATATAACTATGGAGAGGAGTTTTCAACTGAGAAGGATCTTTGGGTTCCCAACAAGCTAGGTGAAGGACTGCTTTAACACACACATATCTCTCAGAACTGAGCATGCGGAGAGACGTTCGTTCATCTAGCACAAACGGAACGGATTGCAGGAGAAATTTTACTCTGGTTTCTCAGTCTGTTTCCAAGTGCCGGTTAGAATTTCCTGCAGTTATCACTCTAAAATCGAATTGGAGACAGTACCTCCCCATATATCTGTATGGATTGAAGTTTGCTAGTGAAAATTAAATTTGTGTTCCCAACAAGCTAGGTGAAGGACGGCATTCACACACATTTATCTCTCGGAACTGAGTATGTGGAGAGAAGTTCTTTCAACTAGCACAAGGGAACGTGTTGCAGGAGCAACTTTTATTCTGGTATCTCAGTCTGTTTCCTAGCGCCGGTTTGAAGTTCCTGCAGTTTTCACTGTAAAACCGTTTTGGAGCTAGTACCTCCCCATGTATATGTATGGAGTGGACTTTGCAACTGAAAAGAAACTGTGTGTTCCCAACCAGCTAGGTGAAGGACGGCATTCACAAACACTTGTCTCTCAGTACTGAGCATGTGGAGAGACTTTCGTTCATCCAGCACACAGTGAACGGGTTGAAGCAGAAACTTTTATTCTGGGTTCTCTGTTTTTTTCCTAGTGCCGGTTTGAAGTTCCTGCAATTTACACTGTAAAACAGGGTTGGTGATTGTAACTCCCCATATATATGTATGGAGTGGAGTTTGTAACTGAAATGTATCTTTGTGTTCCCAACAATCTAGGTGAAGGACGGCTTTCACACACACTAATCTCTCAGTACTGTGCATGTGGAGAGACTTTCCTTCATGTAGCAAAAACGGAACGGGTTGCAGGAGAAACTTTTACAATTTTATCTCAGTATGTTTCCTAGCTCCGGTTTGAAGTTCCTGCAGTTTTCACTGTAAAACCGATTTGGAGCTTGTACCTCCGAATATATATTTATGGAGTCGATTTTGCAACTGAAAAGAAACTTTGGGTTCCCAACAAGCTATGTGAAGGACGGCTTTCACACACTGTTATCCCTCACAACTGACCATGTGGAGAGACGTTCGTTCATCTAGCACAAAATGAAAGGGTTGCAGGTGAAACGATTACTCTGGTTTCTTAGTCTGTTTCCTAGTGCCGGTTTGAAGTTCCTGCATTTTTCACTGTAAACCCGAGTTGGAGCTAGTACCTCCCATATATATGTATGGATTGGTGTTTGCAACTGAAAAAAAACTTTGTGTTTCCAACAAGCTAGTTGAAGTACGGCTTTCACACACAATTATGTCTCAGAACTGAGCATGAGGAGAGACGTTCGTTCACCTAGCACTAAGCAACCGGGTTGCAGGGGAAACTTTACTCTGGTTACTCAATCTGTTTCCTAGTGCCGGTTTGAAGTTCCTGCAGTTTTCACTGTAAAACCGTGTTGGATCTAGTACATCCCCATATACATGTATGGAGTGGACTTTGCAACTGAAAAGAAACTCTGTGTTCCCAACAAGTTAGGTGAAGTTCGGCTTTCACACACAATTACCTCTCAGAACTGAGCATGTGGAGGGACGTTCGTTCATCTAGCACATAAGTAACGGTTTGCAGGGGAAACTTTTCTCTGGTTTCTCAGTCTTTTTTCTAGTGCCGGTTTGAAGTTCCTGCAGTTTTCAATGTAAAACGGTTATGGATCTAATACCTCCCCATATACATATATGGAGTGGAGTTTGCAATTGAAAAGAAACTGTGTGTTCCCAACAAGCTAGGTGAAGTACGTCTTTCACACACACTTATCTCTCAGAACTGAGCATGTGGAGAGACGTTCGTTCATCTAGCACAAAGGGAACGGCTTGCAGGATAAACTTTTACTTTGCTTTCTCAGTCTGTTTCCTAGTGCCAGTACGAAGTTCCTGCATTTTTCACTGTAAAACCGATTTGGAGCTAGTACCTTCCCATATATATGCATGCATTGGAGTGTGCAACTGAAAAGAAACTTCGTGTTCCCAACAAGCTATGTGAAGGACGGCTTTCACACACATTTATTTCTCAGAACTGAACATGTGGAAAGACTTTCTTTCATCTAGCACAAAGGAACGTGTTGAAGGAGAAACTTTTACTCTGGTTTCTCAGTTTTTTTCCTATTGCCGTTTTGAATTTCCTGCATTTTTCATTGTAAAAAGGATTTTAGCTAGTAACTCCCCATATATAACTATGGAGTGGAGTTTTCAACTGAAAAGAATCTTTGAGTTCCAAACAAGCTCGGTGAAGGACTGCTTTAACACACACTTATATCTCAGAACTGAGCATGCGGAGAGACGTTCGTTCATCTAGCACAAACGGAACGGGTTGCAGGAAAAATTTTACTCTGGTTTCTCAGTCTGTTTCCAAGTGCCGGTTAGAATTTCCTGCAGTTATCACTCTAAAATCGAATTGGAGCCAGTACCTCCCCATATATCTGTATTGAGTGAAGTTTGCAACTGAAAAGTTAATTTGTTTTCCCAACAAGCTAGGTGAAGGACGGCTTTCACACACATATATCTCTCAGAAATGAGCATGTGGAGAGAAGTTCTTTCAACTAGCACAAAGGGAAAGGGTTTCAGGAGCAACTTTTATTCTGGTTTCTCAGTCTGTTTCTTAGGGCCGGTTTGAAGTTCCTGCAGTTTTCACTGTAAAACCGTGTTGGATCTAGTACATCCCCATATAAATGTATTGAGTGGAGTTGGCAACTGAAAAGAAACTTTGTGTTCCCAACAAGCTAGGTGAAGGACGGCTTTAACACACACTTAGTTCTCAGAACTGTGCATGTGGAGAGACGTTCGTTCATACAGCACAAAGGGAACTGGTTGCAGGAGAACCTTTTACTCTTTTATCTCAGTCTGTTTCTTAGTGCCGGTTTGAAGTTCCTGCAGTTTACACTGTAAAACCGTGTTGGAGCTTGTACCTCCGAATATATATTTATGTAGTCGATTTTGCAACTGGAAAGAAACTTTGTGTTCCCAACAAGCTAGTTGAAGGACGGCTTACACACACTGTTCTCCCTCACAACTGAGCATGTGGAGAGACGATCTTTCATCTAGCACAAAATGAAAGGGTTGCAGGTGAAACGATTACTCTGGTTTCTCAGTCTGTTTCCTAGTGCCGGTTTGAAGTTCCTGCATTTTTCACTGTAAAACCGAGTTGGAGCTAGTACCTCCCATACATATGTATGTATTGGGGTTTGCAAATGAAAAGTAACTTTGTGTTTCAAACAAGCTAGTTTAAGTACGGCTTTCACACACATTTATCTCTCAGAACTGAGCAAGTGGAGAGAATTTCATTCATCTAGCACAAATGGAATGGGTTGCAGGAGAAACATTTACTCTGGATTCTCAGTTGGTTTCCTAGTGCCGGTTTGAAGATACTGCAGTATTCACTGTAAAACAGAAATGGAACTAGTACCTCCCAATATATATGTATGGAGTGGTGTTATCAAATGAAAAGAAACATTGTGTTCCCAACAAGCTAGGTGAAGGCCGGCTTTCACACACACTTATCTCTCAGAAATGAGCATGTGGAGAGACTTTATTCATCTAGCACAAAGGGAATTGGTTGCAGGAGAAACTCTTACTCTGGATTCTTAGTCTGTTTCCTAGTGCCGGTTTGAAGTTCCAGCAGATTTCACTGTAAAACCGTGTTGGAGGTAGTACCTCACCATATATATGTATGGAGTGGAATTTGCAACTTAAAAGAAACTTTGTGTTCCCAACAAGTTAGGTGAAGTTCGGCTTTCACAAACAATTACCTCTCAGAACTGAGCATGTGGAGAGACGTTCGTTCATCTAGCACAAAATTAACAGTTTGCAGGGGAAATTTTTACTCTGGTTTCTCAGTATTTTTCCTAGTGCCGGTTTGAAGTTCCTGCAGTTTTCATTGTAAAACGGTTATGGTACTAATACATACCCATATAAATATATGGAGTGGAGTTTGCCATTGAAAAGAAACTGTGTGTTCCCAACAAGCTAGTTGAAGTACGTCTTTCACACACACTTATCTTTCAGAACTGAGCATGTGGAGAGACGTTCGTTCATCTAGCACTAAGCAACCGGGTTGCAGGGGAAACTTTACTCTGGTTTCTCAGTCTATTTCCTAGTGCCTGTTTGAAGTTCCTGCAGTTTTCACTGCAAAACCGAGTTGGAGCTAGTACCTCCCCATATATATGCATGGAGTGCAGTGTGCAACTGAAAAGAAACTTGGTGTTCCCAACAAGCTATGTGAAGGACAGCTTTCACACACATTTATTTCTCAGGACTGAACATTTGGAGAGACTTTCTTTCATCTAGCACAAAGGAACGGGTTGAAGGAAAAACTTTTACTCTGGTTTCTCAGTTTTATTTCTATTGCCGTTTTGAAGTTCCTGCAGTTTTCACTGTAAAACCGTGTTGGAGCTTGTACCTCCGAATATATATTTATGGAGTCGATTTTGCAACTGAAAAGAAACTTTGTGTTCCCAACAAGCTATGTGAAGGACGGCTTTCACACACTGATATCCCTCACAACTGACCATGTGGAGAGACGTTTGTTCATCTAGCACAAAATGAAAGGGTTGCAGGTGAAACGATTACTCTGGTTTCTTAGTCTGTTTCCTAGTGCCGGTTTGAAGTTCCTGCATTTTTCACTGTAAACCCGAGTTGGAGCTAGTACCTCCCATATATATGTATGGATTGGTGTTTGCAACTGAAAAAAAACTTTGTGTTTCCAACAAGCTAGTTGAAGTACGGCTTTCACACACAATTATCTCTCAGAACTGAGCATGAGGAGAGACGTTCGTTCACCTAGCACTAAGCAACCGGGTTGCAGGGGAAACTTTACTCTGGTAACTCAATCTGTTTCCTAGTGCCGGTTTGAAGTTCCTGCAGTTTTCACTGTAAAACCGTGTTGGATCTAGTACATCCCCATATACATGTATGGAGTGGACTTTGCAACTGAAAAGAAACTCTGTGTTCCCAACAAGTTAGGTGAAGTTCGGCTTTCACACACAATTACCTCTCAGAACTGAGCATGTGGAGGGACGTTCGTTCATCTAGCACATAAGTAACGGTTTGCAGGGGAAACTTTTCTCTGGTTTCTCAGTCTTTTTTCTAGTGCCGGTTTGAAGTTCCTGCAGTTTTCAATGTAAAACGGTTATGGATCTAATACCTCCCCATATACATATATGGAGTGGAGTTTGCAATTGAAAAGAAACTGTGTGTTCCCAACAAGCTAGGTGAAGTACGTCTTTCACACACACTTATCTCTCAGAACTGAGCATGTGGAGAGACATTCGTTCATCTAGCACAAAGGGAACGGGTTGCAGGAAAAACTTTTATTCTGGTTTCTCAGTCTGTTTCCTGGTGCCGGTTTGAAGTTCCTGCAGTTTTCACTGTAAAACAGTTTTGGAGTTAGTACTTCCCCATATATATGTATGGAGTGGAATTTGCAACTGAAAAGAAACTCTGGGTTCCCAACAAGCTAGGTGAAGGACGGCTTTCACAATCAATTATCTCTCAGAACTTAGCATGTGGAGAGACGTTCGTTCATCTAGCACAAAGGGAACGGCTTGCAGGATAAACTTTTACTTTGCTTTCTCAGTCTGTTTCCTAGTGCCAGTACGAAGTTCCTGCATTTTTCACTGTAAAACCGATTTGGAGCTAGTACCTTCCCATATATATGCATGCATTGGAGTGTGCAACTGAAAAGAAACTTCGTGTTCCCAACAAGCTATGTGAAGGACGGCTTTCACACACATTTATTTCTCAGAACTGAACATGTGGAAAGACTTTCTTTCATCTAGCACAAAGGAACGGGTTGAAGGAGAAACTTTTACTCTGGTTTCTCAGTTTTTTTCCTATTGCCGTTTTGAATTTCCTGCATTTTTCATTGTAAAAAGGATTTTAGCTAGTAACTCCCCATATATAACTATGGAGTGGAGTTTTCAACTGAAAAGAATCTTTGAGTTCCAAACAAGCTCGGTGAAGGACTGCTTTAACACACACTTATATCTCAGAACTGAGCATGCGGAGAGACGTTCGTTCATCTAGCACAAACGGAACGGGTTGCAGGAAAAATTTTACTCTGGTTTCTCAGTCTGTTTCCAAGTGCCGGTTAGAATTTCCTGCAGTTATCACTCTAAAATCGAATTGGAGCCAGTACCTCCCCATATATCTGTATTGAGTGAAGTTTGCAACTGAAAAGTTAATTTGTTTTCCCAACAAGCTAGGTGAAGGACGGCTTTCACACACATATATCTCTCAGAAATGAGCATGTGGAGAGAAGTTCTTTCAACTAGCACAAAGGGAAAGGGTTTCAGGAGCAACTTTTATTCTGGTTTCTCAGTCTGTTTCTTAGGGCCGGTTTGAAGTTCCTGCAGTTTTCACTGTAAAACCGTGTTGGATCTAGTACATCCCCATATAAATGTATTGAGTGGAGTTGGCAACTGAAAAGAAACTTTGTGTTCCCAACAAGCTAGGTGAAGGACGGCTTTAACACACACTTAGTTCTCAGAACTGTGCATGTGGAGAGACGTTCGTTCATACAGCACAAAGGGAACTGGTTGCAGGAGAACCTTTTACTCTTTTATCTCAGTCTGTTTCTTAGTGCCGGTTTGAAGTTCCTGCAGTTTACACTGTAAAACCGTGTTGGAGCTTGTACCTCCGAATATATATTTATGTAGTCGATTTTGCAACTGGAAAGAAACTTTGTGTTCCCAACAAGCTAGATGAAGGACGGCTTACACACACTGTTCTCCCTCACAACTGAGCATGTGGAGAGACGATATTTCATCTAGCACAAAATGAAAGGGTTGCAGGTGAAACGATTACTCTGGTTTCTCAGTCTGTTTCCTAGTGCCGGTTTGAAGTTCCTGCATTTTTCACTGTAAAACCGAGTTGGAGCTAGTACCTCCCATACATATGTATGTATTGGGGTTTGCAAATGAAAAGTAACTTTGTGTTTCAAACAAGATAGTTTAAGTACGGCTTTCACACACATTTATCTCTCAGAACTGAGCAAGTGGAGAGAATTTCGTTCATCTAGCACAAATGGAATGGGTTGCAGGAGAAACATTTACTCTGGATTCTCAGTTGGTTTCCTAGGGCCGGTTTGAAGATACTGCAGTATTCACTGTAAAACAGAAATGGAACTAGTACCTCCCAATATATATGTATGGAGTGGTGTTATCAAATGAAAAGAAACATTGTGTTCCCAACAAGCTAGGTGAAGGCCGGCTTTCACACACACTTATCTCTCAGAACTGAGCATGTGGAGAGACATTCGTTCATCTAGCACAAAGGGAACTGGTTGCAGGAAAAACTTTTATTCTGGTTTCTCAGTCTGTTTCCTGGTGCCGGTTTGAAGTTCCTGCAGTTTTCACTGTAAAACAGTTTTGGAGTTAGTACTTCCCCATATATATGTATGGAGTGGAATTTGCAACTGAAAAGAAACTCTGGGTTCCCAACAAGCTAGGTGAAGGACGGCTTTCACAATCAATTATCTCTCAGAACTTAGCATGTGGAGAGACGTTCGTTCATCTAGCACAAAGGGAACGGCTTGCAGGATAAACTTTTACTTTGCTTTCTCAGTCTGTTTCCTAGTGCCAGTACGAAGTTCCTGCATTTTTCACTGTAAAACCGATTTGGAGCTAGTACCTTCCCATATATATGCATGCATTGGAGTGTGCAACTGAAAAGAAACTTCGTGTTCCCAACAAGCTATGTGAAGGACGGCTTTCACACACATTTATTTCTCAGAACTGAACATGTGGAAAGACTTTCTTTCATCTAGCACAAAGGAACGGGTTGAAGGTGAAACTTTTACTCTGGTTTCTCAGTTTTTTTCCTATTGCCGTTTTGAATTTCCTGCATTTTTCATTGTAAAAAGGATTTTAGCTAGTAACTCCCCATATATAACTATGGAGTGGAGTTTTCAACTGAAAAGAATCTTTGAGTTCCAAACAAGCTCGGTGAAGGACTGCTTTAACACACACTTATATCTCAGAACTGAGCATGCGGAGAGACGTTCGTTCATCTAGCACAAATGGAACGGGTTGCAGGAAAAATTTTACTCTGGTTTCTCAGTCTGTTTCCAAGTGCCGGTTAGAATTTCCTGCAGTTATCACTCTAAAATCGAATTGGAGCCAGTACCTCCCCATATATCTGTATTGAGTGAAGTTTGCAACTGAAAAGTTAATTTGTTTTCCCAACAAGCTAGGTGAAGGACGGCTTTCACACACATATATCTCTCAGAAATGAGCATGTGGAGAGAAGTTCTTTCAACTAGCACAAAGGGAAAGGGTTTCAGGAGCAACTTTTATTCTGGTTTCTCAGTCTGTTTCTTAGGGCCGGTTTGAAGTTCCTGCAGTTTTCACTGTAAAACCGTGTTGGATCTAGTACATCCCCATATAAATGTATTGAGTGGAGTTGGCAACTGAAAAGAAACTTTGTGTTCCCAACAAGCTAGGTGAAGGACGGCTTTAACACACACTTAGTTCTCAGAACTGTGCATGTGGAGAGACGTTCGTTCATACAGCACAAAGGGAACTGGTTGCAGGAGAACCTTTTAATCTTTTATCTCAGTCTGTTTCTTAGTGCCGGTTTGAAGTTCCTGCAGTTTACACTGTAAAACCGTGTTGGAGCTTGTACCTCCGAATATATATTTATGTAGTCGATTTTGCAACTGGAAAGAAACTTTGTGTTCCCAACAAGCTAGTTGAAGGACGGCTTACACACACTGTTCTCCCTCACAACTGAGCATGTGGAGAGACGATCTTTCATCTAGCACAAAATGAAAGGGTTGCAGGTGAAACGATTACTCTGGTTTCTCAGTCTGTTTCCTAGTGCCGGTTTGAAGTTCCTGCATTTTTCACTGTAAAACCGAGTTGGAGCTAGTACCTCCCATACATATGTATGTATTGGGGTTTGCAAATGAAAAGTAACTTTGTGTTTCAAACAAGCTAGTTCAAGTACGGCTTTCACACACATTTATCTCTCAGAACTGAGCAAGTGGAGAGAATTTCATTCATCTAGCACAAATGGAATGGGTTGCAGGAGAAACATTTACTCTGGATTCTCAGTTGGTTTCCTAGTGCCGGTTTGAAGATACTGCAGTATTCACTGTAAAACAGAAATGGAACTAGTACCTCCCAATATATATGTATGGAGTGGTGTTATCAAATGAAAAGAAACATTGTGTTCCCAACAAGCTAGGTGAAGGCCGGCTTTCACACACACTTATCTCTCAGAAATGAGCATGTGGAGAGACTTTATTCATCTAGCACAAAGGGAATTGGTTGCAGGAGAAACTCTTACTCTGGATTCTTAGTCTGTTTCCTAGTGCCGGTTTGAAGTTCCAGCAGATTTCACTGTAAAACCGTGTTGGAGGTAGTACCTCACCATATATATGTATGGAGTGGAATTTGCAACTTAAAAGAAACTTTGTGTTCCCAACAAGTTAGGTGAAGTTCGGCTTTCACAAACAATTACCTCTCAGAACTGAGCATGTGGAGAGACGTTCGTTCATCTAGCACAAAATTAACAGTTTGCAGGGGAAATTTTTACTCTGGTTTCTCAGTATTTTTCCTAGTGCCGGTTTGAAGTTCCTGCAGTTTTCATTGTAAAACGGTTATGGTACTAATACATACCCATATAAATATATGGAGTGGAGTTTGCCATTGAAAAGAAACTGTGTGTTCCCAACAAGCTAGTTGAAGTACGTCTTTCACACACACTTATCTTTCAGAACTGAGCATGTGGAGAGACGTTCGTTCATCTAGCACTAAGCAACCGGGTTGCAGGGGAAACTTTACTCTGGTTTCTCAGTCTATTTCCTAGTGCCTGTTTGAAGTTCCTGCAGTTTTCACTGCAAAACCGAGTTGGAGCTAGTACCTCCCCATATATATGCATGGAGTGCAGTGTGCAACTGAAAAGAAACTTGGTGTTCCCAACAAGCTATGTGAAGGACAGCTTTCACACACATTTATTTCTCAGGACTGAACATTTGGAGAGACTTTCTTTCATCTAGCACAAAGGAACGGGTTGAAGGAAAAACTTTTACTCTGGTTTCTCAGTTTTATTTCTATTGCCGTTTTGAAGTTCCTGCAGTTTTCACTGTAAAACCGTGTTGGAGCTTTAACCTCCCCATATATATGTATGGAGTGGTGTTTGCAACTGAATAGAAAGTTTGTGTTCCCAACAAGCTAGGTGAAGTTCGGCTTTCACACACACATATCTCTTTCAAATTAGCATGTGGAGAGACGTTCGTTCATGTAGCACAAATGGAACGGTTTTCAGGAGAATCTTTTACTCTGTTTCCTCAGTCTGTTTCCTAATGCCGGTTTGAAGTTCCTGCAGTTTTCACTGTAAAACCGAGTTGGTGCTAGTACCTCCCCTTATATATGTATGGTGTGGAGTTTGCAACTGAAAAGATTCTTTGTGTTCCCAACAAGTTAGATGAAGTACGGCTTTCACACACACTTATCTCTCTCAACTGAGCATGTGGAGAGACATTTGTTCATCTAGCACAAAGGAAACAGTTTGCAGGAGAAACTTTTTCTCTTGTTTCTCTGGGTGTTTCTTAAGCCGGTTTGAAGTCTCTGCAGTATTCACTGTATAACAGAATTGGAGCTAATACCTCCCCATATATATGTATGGATTGGAGATTGCAACTGAAAAGAAACTTTGTGTATCCATAAAGATAGGTTAAGGACGGCTTTCACACACAATTTCCTCTCACAACTGAGCATGTGGAGAGACTTTCGTTCATCTAGCACAAAGGGAACGGGTTTCAGGGAAAACCTTTACTCTGGTTTCTCAGACTGTTTCCTTGTGCCGGTTTGAAGTTCATGCAGTTTACACTGTAAAAACCAGTTGGTGCTAGTACTTCCCCATATATATTTTTGGAGTGCAGTTTGCAGCTGAAAAGAAATTTTGTGTTCCCAATAAGCAAGTAGAAGGACGTCTTTCACACACACTTATCTCTCAGAACAGAGCATGTGGATAGACGTTCGTTCATCTAGCAAAAAGGGAACGGTTTGCAGGGCAAACTTTTACTCTGATGTCAGTATTTTTCCTAGAGCCGTTTTGAAGTTCCTGCAGTTTTCTCTGTAAAACCGAGTTAGAGCTAGTACCTCCCATTATATATGTATGGATTGGAGTTTGCAACTGAAAAGAAACTTTGTGTTCCCAACAAGCTAGGTGAAGTACGGCTTTCACACACACTTATCTCTCAGAATTGAGCATGTGGAGAGACGTTCGTTCATCTAGCACAAAATGATCGGGTTGCAGGAGAAACTATTACTCTGGTTTCTCAGTCTGTTTCCTAGTGCCGGTTTTAAGTTCCTGAAGTTTTCACTGTAAAACCGACTTGGAGCTTGTACCTCTCCAAATATATGTATGGAGTGGAGTTTGCAACTGAAAAGGAACTTTGTGTTCCCAACAAGCTAGGTGAAGGACAGCTTTCACACACACTAATTTCTCAGAACTGAGCATGTGGAGAGACGTTCTTTCATCTAGCACAAAGTGAACGGGTTGCAGGAGAAACTTTTACTCTGGTTTCTCAGTCTGTTTCCTAATGCCGGTTTGAAGTTCGTGCAGTTTTTACTGTAAAACCGAGTTGGAATTGTACCTCCTCATATATATGTATGGAGTGGTGTTTGCAACTGAAAAGTAATTTTGTGTTCCTAAAAAGCTAGGTGAAGGACAGCTTTCACACACAATAATTTCTCAGAACTGAGCATGTGGAGAGACGTTCTTTCATCTAGCACAAAGGGAACGGATTGCAGGAGAAACTTTTATTCTTGTTTCTCATTGTGTTTCCTAAGCTGGTTTGAAGTTCCTGCAGTTTTCACTGTATAAAAGAATTGGAGTTAGTACTCCCCATATATATGTATGGAGTGGATAATTCAAAAGAAAAAACTTTGTGTTCCCAACAAGCTAGGTGAAGGACGGCTTTCACACACAATTATCTCTCACAAATTAGCATGTGGAGAGAGGTTCTTTCATCTAGTACAAAGGGAACGGTTTGCAGTAGAAACTTTTACTCTGGTTTCTCAGTCTGTTTCATAGTGCTGGTTTGAATTTCCTGCAGTTTTCACTAAAACCGAGTTGGATCTTGTACCTCTCCATATATAAGTATGGAGTGGAGTTTGCAACTTAAAAGAAACTTTGTGTTCCCAACAAGCTAGGTTAAAGACGGCTATCACACACACTTATCTCTCACAACTGAGCATGTGGAGAGACGTTCGTTCATCTAGCAGAAAGGGAACGTTTTGCAGGAGAAACTATTTCTCTGGTTTCTCATTCTGTTTCCTAGGGCCGGTTTGAATTTCCTGCAGTTTTCACTATAAAACCATGATGGAGCTTGTACGTCCCCATACATATTTGTAGTGGAGTTTGCAACTGAAAAGAAACTTTGTGTTCCCAACAAGCTAGGTTAAAGACGGCTATCACACACACTTATCTCTCAGAACTGAGCATGTGGAGAGACATTCGTTCATCTAGCACAAAGGGAACGGGTTGCAGGAAAAACTTTTATTCTGGTTTCTCAGTCTGTTTCCTGGTGCCGGTTTGAAGTTCCTGCAGTTTTCACTGTAAAACAGTTTTGGAGTTAGTACTTCCCCATATATATGTATGGAGTGGAATTTGCAACTGAAAAGAAACTCTGGGTTCCCAACAAGCTAGGTGAAGGACGGCTTTCACAATCAATTATCTCTCAGAACTTAGCATGTGGAGAGACGTTCGTTCATCTAGCACAAAGGGAACGGCTTGCAGGATAAATTTTTACTTTGCTTTCTCAGTCTGTTTCCTAGTGCCAGTACGAAGTTCCTGCATTTTTCACTGTAAAACCGATTTGGAGCTAGTACCTTCCCATATATATGCATGCATTGGAGTGTGCAACTGAAAAGAAACTTCGTGTTCCCAACAAGCTATGTGAAGGACGGCTTTCACACACATTTATTTCTCAGAACTGAACATGTGGAAAGACTTTCTTTCATCTAGCACAAAGGAACGAGTTGAAGGAGAAACTTTTACTCTGGTTTCTCAGTTTTTTTCCTATTGCCGTTTTGAATTTCCTGCATTTTTCATTGTAAAAAGGATTTTAGCTAGTAACTCCCCATATATAACTATGGAGTGGAGTTTTCAACTGAAAAGAATCTTTGAGTTCCAAACAAGCTCGGTGAAGGACTGCTTTAACACACACTTATATCTCAGAACTGAGCATGCGGAGAGACGTTCGTTCATCTAGCACAAACGGAACGGGTTGCAGGAAAAATTTTACTCTGGTTTCTCAGTCTGTTTCCAAGTGCCGGTTAGAATTTCCTGCAGTTATCACTCTAAAATCGAATTGGAGCCAGTACCTCCCCATATATCTGTATTGAGTGAAGTTTGCAACTGAAAAGTTAATTTGTTTTCCCAACAAGCTAGGTGAAGGACGGCTTTCACACACATATATCTCTCAGAAATGAGCATGTGGAGAGAAGTTCTTTCAACTAGCACAAAGGGAAAGGGTTTCAGGAGCAACTTTTATTCTGGTTTCTCAGTCTGTTTCTTAGGGCCGGTTTGAAGTTCCTGCAGTTTTCACTGTAAAACCGTGTTGGATCTAGTACATCCCCATATAAATGTATTGAGTGGAGTTGGCAACTGAAAAGAAACTTTGTGTTCCCAACAAGCTAGGTGAAGGACGGCTTTAACACACACTTAGTTCTCAGAACTGTGCATGTGGAGAGACGTTCGTTCATACAGCACAAAGGGAACTGGTTGCAGGAGAACCTTTTAATCTTTTATCTCAGTCTGTTTCTTAGTGCCGGTTTGAAGTTCCTGCAGTTTACACTGTAAAACCGTGTTGGAGCTTGTACCTCCGAATATATATTTATGTAGTCGATTTTGCAACTGGAAAGAAACTTTGTGTTCCCAACAAGCTAGTTGAAGGACGGCTTACACACACTGTTCTCCCTCACAACTGAGCATGTGGAGAGACGATCTTTCATCTAGCACAAAATGAAAGGGTTGCAGGTGAAACGATTACTCTGGTTTCTCAGTCTGTTTCCTAGTGCCGGTTTGAAGTTCCTGCATTTTTCACTGTAAAACCGAGTTGGAGCTAGTACCTCCCATATATATGTATGTATTGGGGTTTGCAAATGAAAAGTAACTTTGTGTTTCAAACAAGCTAGTTCAAGTACGGCTTTCACACACATTTATCTCTCAGAACTGAGCAAGTGGAGAGAATTTCGTTCATCTAGCACAAATGGAATGGGTTGCAGGAGAAACATTTACTCTGGATTCTCAGTTGGTTTCCTAGTGCCGGTTTGAAGATACTGCAGTATTCACTGTAAAACAGAAATGGAACTAGTACCTCCCAATATATATGTATGGAGTGGTGTTATCAAATGAAAAGAAACATTGTGTTCCCAACAAGCTAGGTGAAGGCCGGCTTTCACACACACTTATCTCTCAGAAATGAGCATGTGGAGAGACTTTATTCATCTAGCACAAAGGGAATTGGTTGCAGGAGAAACTCTTACTCTGGATTCTTAGTCTGTTTCCTAGTGCCGGTTTGAAGTTCCAGCAGATTTCACTGTAAAACCGTGTTGGAGGTAGTACCTCACCATATATATGTATGGAGTGGAATTTGCAACTTAAAAGAAACTTTGTGTTCCCAACAAGTTAGGTGAAGTTCGGCTTTCACAAACAATTACCTCTCAGAACTGAGCATGTGGAGAGACGTTCGTTCATCTAGCACAAAATTAACAGTTTGCAGGGGAAATTTTTACTCTGGTTTCTCAGTATTTTTCCTAGTGCCGGTTTGAAGTTCCTGCAGTTTTCATTGTAAAACGGTTATGGTACTAATACATACCCATATAAATATATGGAGTGGAGTTTGCCATTGAAAAGAAACTGTGTGTTCCCAACAAGCTAGTTGAAGTACGTCTTTCACACACACTTATCTTTCAGAACTGAGCATGTGGAGAGACGTTCGTTCATCTAGCACTAAGCAACCGGGTTGCAGGGGAAACTTTACTCTGGTTTCTCAGTCTATTTCCTAGTGCCTGTTTGAAGTTCCTGCAGTTTTCACTGCAAAACCGAGTTGGAGCTAGTACCTCCCCATATATATGCATGGAGTGCAGTGTGCAACTGAAAAGAAACTTGGTGTTCCCAACAAGCTATGTGAAGGACAGCTTTCACACACATTTATTTCTCAGGACTGAACATTTGGAGAGACTTTCTTTCATCTAGCACAAAGGAACGGGTTGAAGGAAAAACTTTTACTCTGGTTTCTCAGTTTTATTTCTATTGCCGTTTTGAAGTTCCTGCAGTTTTCACTGTAAAACCGTGTTGGAGCTTTAACCTCCCCATATATATGTATGGAGTGGTGTTTGCAACTGAATAGAAAGTTTGTGTTCCCAACAAGCTAGGTGAAGTTCGGCTTTCACACACACATATCTCTTTCAAATTAGCATGTGGAGAGACGTTCGTTCATGTAGCACAAATGGAACGGTTTTCAGGAGAATCTTTTACTCTGTTTCCTCAGTCTGTTTCCTAATGCCGGTTTGAAGTTCCTGCAGTTTTCACTGTAAAACCGAGTTGGTGCTAGTACCTCCCCTTATATATGTATGGTGTGGAGTTTGCAACTGAAAAGATTCTTTGTGTTCCCAACAAGTTAGATGAAGTACGGCTTTCACACACACTTATCTCTCTCAACTGAGCATGTGGAGAGACATTTGTTCATCTAGCACAAAGGAAACAGTTTGCAGGAGAAACTTTTTCTCTTGTTTCTCTGGGTGTTTCTTAAGCCGGTTTGAAGTCTCTGCAGTATTCACTGTATAACAGAATTGGAGCTAATACCTCCCCATATATATGTATGGATTGGAGATTGCAACTGAAAAGAAACTTTGTGTATCCATAAAGATAGGTTAAGGACGGCTTTCACACACAATTTCCTCTCACAACTGAGCATGTGGAGAGACTTTCGTTCATCTAGCACAAAGGGAACGGGTTTCAGGGAAAACCTTTACTCTGGTTTCTCAGACTGTTTCCTTGTGCCGGTTTGAAGTTCATGCAGTTTACACTGTAAAAACCAGTTGGTGCTAGTACTTCCCCATATATATTTTTGGAGTGCAGTTTGCAGCTGAAAAGAAATTTTGTGTTCCCAATAAGCAAGTAGAAGGACGTCTTTCACACACACTTATCTCTCAGAACAGAGCATGTGGATAGACGTTCGTTCATCTAGCAAAAAGGGAACGGTTTGCAGGGCAAACTTTTACTCTGATGTCAGTATTTTTCCTAGAGCCGTTTTGAAGTTCCTGCAGTTTTCTCTGTAAAACCGAGTTAGAGCTAGTACCTCCCATTATATATGTAAGGATTGGAGTTTGCAACTGAAAAGAAACTTTGTGTTCCCAACAAGCTAGGTGAAGTACGGCTTTCACACACACTTATCTCTCAGAATTGAGCATGTGGAGAGACGTTCGTTCATCTAGCACAAAATGATCGGGTTGCAGGAGAAACTATTACTCTGGTTTCTCAGTCTGTTTCCTAGTGCCGGTTTTAAGTTCCTGAAGTTTTCACTGTAAAACCGACTTGGAGCTTGTACCTCTCCAAATATATGTATGGAGTGGAGTTTGCAACTGAAAAGGAACTTTGTGTTCACAACAAGCTAGGTGAAGGACGGCTTTAACACACACTTAGTTCTCAGAACTGTGCATGTGGAGAGACGTTCGTTCATACAGCACAAAGGGAACTGGTTGCAGGAGAACCTTTTAATCTTTTATCTCAGTCTGTTTCTTAGTGCCGGTTTGAAGTTCCTGCAGTTTACACTGTAAAACCGTGTTGGAGCTTGTACCTCCGAATATATATTTATGTAGTCGATTTTGCAACTGGAAAGAAACTTTGTGTTCCCAACAAGCTAGTTGAAGGACGGCTTACACACACTGTTCTCCCTCACAACTGAGCATGTGGAGAGACGATCTTTCATCTAGCACAAAATGAAAGGGTTGCAGGTGAAACGATTACTCTGGTTTCTCAGTCTGTTTCCTAGTGCCGGTTTGAAGTTCCTGCATTTTTCACTGTAAAACCGAGTTGGAGCTAGTACCTCCCATATATATGTATGTATTGGGGTTTGCAAATGAAAAGTAACTTTGTGTTTCAAACAAGCTAGTTCAAGTACGGCTTTCACACACATTTATCTCTCAGAACTGAGCAAGTGGAGAGAATTTCGTTCATCTAGCACAAATGGAATGGGTTGCAGGAGAAACATTTACTCTGGATTCTCAGTTGGTTTCCTAGTGCCGGTTTGAAGATACTGCAGTATTCACTGTAAAACAGAAATGGAACTAGTACCTCCCAATATATATGTATGGAGTGGTGTTATCAAATGAAAAGAAACATTGTGTTCCCAACAAGCTAGGTGAAGGCCGGCTTTCACACACACTTATCTCTCAGAAATGAGCATGTGGAGAGACTTTATTCATCTAGCACAAAGGGAATTGGTTGCAGGAGAAACTCTTACTCTGGATTCTTAGTCTGTTTCCTAGTGCCGGTTTGAAGTTCCAGCAGATTTCACTGTAAAACCGTGTTGGAGGTAGTACCTCACCATATATATGTATGGAGTGGAATTTGCAACTTAAAAGAAACTTTGTGTTCCCAACAAGTTAGGTGAAGTTCGGCTTTCACAAACAATTACCTCTCAGAACTGAGCATGTGGAGAGACGTTCGTTCATCTAGCACAAAATTAACAGTTTGCAGGGGAAATTTTTACTCTGGTTTCTCAGTATTTTTCCTAGTGCCGGTTTGAAGTTCCTGCAGTTTTCATTGTAAAACGGTTATGGTACTAATACATACCCATATAAATATATGGAGTGGAGTTTGCCATTGAAAAGAAACTGTGTGTTCCCAACAAGCTAGTTGAAGTACGTCTTTCACACACACTTATCTTTCAGAACTGAGCATGTGGAGAGACGTTCGTTCATCTAGCACTAAGCAACTGGGTTGCAGGGGAAACTTTACTCTGGTTTCTCAGTCTATTTCCTAGTGCCTGTTTGAAGTTCCTGCAGTTTTCACTGCAAAACCGAGTTGGAGCTAGTACCTCCCCATATATATGCATGGAGTGCAGTGTGCAACTGAAAAGAAACTTGGTGTTCCCAACAAGCTATGTGAAGGACAGCTTTCACACACATTTATTTCTCAGGACTGAACATTTGGAGAGACTTTCTTTCATGTAGCACAAAGGAACGGGTTGAAGGAAAAACTTTTACTCTGGTTTCTCAGTTTTATTTCTATTGCCGTTTTGAAGTTCCTGCAGTTTTCACTGTAAAACTGTGTTGGAGCTTTAACCTCCCCATATATATGTATGGAGTGGTGTTTGCAACTGAAAAGAAAGTTTGTGTTCCCAACAAGCTAGGTGAAGTTCGGCTTTCACACACACATATCTCTTTCAAATTAGCATGTGGAGAGACGTTCGTTCATGTAGCACAAATGGAACGGTTTTCAGGAGAATCTTTTACTCTGTTTCCTCAGTCTGTTTCCTAATGCCGGTTTGAAGTTCCTGCAGTTTTCACTGTAAAACCGAGTTGGTGCTAGTACCTCCCCTTATATATGTATGGTGTGGAGTTTGCAACTGAAAAGATTCTTTGTGTTCCCAACAAGTTAGATGAAGTACGGCTTTCACACACACTTATCTCTCTCAACTGAGCATGTGGAGAGACATTTGTTCATCTAGCACAAAGGAAACAGTTTGCAGGAGAAACTTTTTCTCTTGTTTCTCTGGGTGTTTCTTAAGCCGGTTTGAAGTCTCTGCAGTATTCACTGTATAACAGAATTGGAGCTAATACCTCCCCATATATATGTATGGATTGGAGATTGCAACTGAAAAGAAACTTTGTGTATCCATAAAGATAGGTTAAGGACGGCTTTCACACACAATTTCCTCTCACAACTGAGCATGTGGAGAGACTTTCGTTCATCTAGCACAAAGGGAACGGGTTTCAGGGAAAACCTTTACTCTGGTTTCTCAGACTGTTTCCTTGTGCCGGTTTGAAGTTCATGCAGTTTACACTGTAAAAACCAGTTGGTGCTAGTACTTCCCCATATATATTTTTGGAGTGCAGTTTGCAGCTGAAAAGAAATTTTGTGTTCCCAATAAGCAAGTAGAAGGACGTCTTTCACACACACTTATCTCTCAGAACAGAGCATGTGGATAGACGTTCGTTCATCTAGCAAAAAGGGAACGGTTTGCAGGGCAAACTTTTACTCTGATGTCAGTATTTTTCCTAGAGCCGTTTTGAAGTTCCTGCAGTTTTCTCTGTAAAACCGAGTTAGAGCTAGTACCTCCCATTATATATGTAAGGATTGGAGTTTGCAACTGAAAAGAAACTTTGTGTTCCCAACAAGCTAGGTGAAGTACGGCTTTCACACACACTTATCTCTCAGAATTGAGCATGTGGAGAGACGTTCGTTCATCTAGCACAAAATGATCGGGTTGCAGGAGAAACTATTACTCTGGTTTCTCAGTCTGTTTCCTAGTGCCGGTTTTAAGTTCCTGAAGTTTTCACTGTAAAACCGACTTGGAGCTTGTACCTCTCCAAATATATGTATGAAGTGGAGTTTGCAACTGAAAAGGAACTTTGTGTTCCCAACAAGCTAGGTGAAGGACAGCTTTCACACACACTAATTTCTCAGAACTGAGCATGTGGAGAGACGTTCTTTCATCTAGCACAAAGTGAACGGGTTGCAGGAGAAACTTTTACTCTGGTTTCTCAGTCTGTTTCCTAATGCCGGTTTGAAGTTCGTGCAGTTTTTACTGTAAAACCGAGTTGGAATTGTACCTCCTCATATATATGTATGGAGTGGTGTTTGCAACTGAAAAGTAATTTTGTGTTCCTAAAAAGCTAGGTGAAGGACAGCTTTCACACACAATTATTTCTCAGAACTGAGCATGTGGAGAGACGTTCTTTCATCTAGCACAAAGGGAACGGATTGCAGGAGAAACTTTTAATCTTGTTTCTCATTGTGTTTCCTAAGCTGGTTTGAGGTTCCTGCAGTTTTCACTGTATAAAAGAATTGGAGTTAGTACTCCCCATATATATGTATGGAGTGGATAATTCAAAAGAAAAAACTTTGTGTTCCCAACAAGCTAGGTGAAGGACGGCTTTCACACACATATATCTCTCAGAAATGAGCATGTGGAGAGAAGTTCTTTCAACTAGCACAAAGGGAAAGGGTTTCAGGAGCAACTTTTATTCTGGTTTCTCAGTCTGTTTCTTAGGGCCGGTTTGAAGTTCCTGCAGTTTTCACTGTAAAACCGTGTTGGATCTAGTACATCCCCATATAAATGTGTTGAGTGGAGTTGGCAACTGAAAAGAAACTTTGTGTTCCCAACAAGCTAGGTGAAGGACGGCTTTAACACACACTTAGTTCTCAGAACTGTGCATGTGGAGAGACGTTCGTTCATACAGCACAAAGGGAACTGGTTGCAGGAGAACCTTTTAATCTTTTATCTCAGTCTGTTTCTTAGTGCCGGTTTGAAGTTCCTGCAGTTTACACTGTAAAACCGTGTTGGAGCTTGTACCTCCGAATATATATTTATGTAGTCGATTTTGCAACTGGAAAGAAACTTTGTGTTCCCAACAAGCTAGTTGAAGGACGGCTTACACACACTGTTCTCCCTCACAACTGAGCATGTGGAGAGACGATCTTTCATCTAGCACAAAATGAAAGGGTTGCAGGTGAAACGATTACTCTGGTTTCTCAGTCTGTTTCCTAGTGCCGGTTTGAAGTTCCTGCATTTTTCACTGTAAAACCGAGTTGGAGCTAGTACCTCCCATATATATGTATGTATTGGGGTTTGCAAATGAAAAGTAACTTTGTGTTTCAAACAAGCTAGTTCAAGTACGGCTTTCACACACATTTATCTCTCAGAACTGAGCAAGTGGAGAGAATTTCGTTCATCTAGCACAAATGGAATGGGTTGCAGGAGAAACATTTACTCTGGATTCTCAGTTGGTTTCCTAGTGCCGGTTTGAAGATACTGCAGTATTCACTGTAAAACAGAAATGGAACTAGTACCTCCCAATATATATGTATGGAGTGGTGTTATCAAATGAAAAGAAACATTGTGTTCCCAACAAGCTAGGTGAAGGCCGGCTTTCACACACACTTATCTCTCAGAAATGAGCATGTGGAGAGACTTTATTCATCTAGCACAAAGGGAATTGGTTGCAGGAGAAACTCTTACTCTGGATTCTTAGTCTGTTTCCTAGTGCCGGTTTGAAGTTCCAGCAGATTTCACTGTAAAACCGTGTTGGAGGTAGTACCTCACCATATATATGTATGGAGTGGAATTTGCAACTTAAAAGAAACTTTGTGTTCCCAACAAGTTAGGTGAAGTTCGGCTTTCACAAACAATTACCTCTCAGAACTGAGCATGTGGAGAGACGTTCGTTCATCTAGCACAAAATTAACAGTTTGCAGGGGAAATTTTTACTCTGGTTTCTCAGTATTTTTCCTAGTGCCGGTTTGAAGTTCCTGCAGTTTTCATTGTAAAACGGTTATGGTACTAATACATACCCATATAAATATATGGAGTGGAGTTTGCCATTGAAAAGAAACTGTGTGTTCCCAACAAGCTAGTTGAAGTACGTCTTTCACACACACTTATCTTTCAGAACTGAGCATGTGGAGAGACGTTCGTTCATCTAGCACTAAGCAACTGGGTTGCAGGGGAAACTTTACTCTGGTTTCTCAGTCTATTTCCTAGTGCCTGTTTGAAGTTCCTGCAGTTTTCACTGCAAAACCGAGTTGGAGCTAGTACCTCCCCATATATATGCATGGAGTGCAGTGTGCAACTGAAAAGAAACTTGGTGTTCCCAACAAGCTATGTGAAGGACAGCTTTCACACACATTTATTTCTCAGGACTGAACATTTGGAGAGACTTTCTTTCATCTAGCACAAAGGAACGGGTTGAAGGAAAAACTTTTACTCTGGTTTCTCAGTTTTATTTCTATTGCCGTTTTGAAGTTCCTGCAGTTTTCACTGTAAAACCGTGTTGGAGCTTGTACCTCCGAATATATATTTATGGAGTCGATTTTGCAACTGAAAAGAAACTTTGTGTTCCCAACAAGCTATGTGAAGGACGGCTTTCACACACTGTTATACCTCACAACTGACCATGTGGAGAGACGTTCGTTCATCTAGCACAAAATGAAAGGGTTGCAGGTGAAACGATTACTCTGGTTTCTTAGTCTGTTTCCTAGTGCCGGTTTGAAGTTCCTGCATTTTTCACTGTAAACCCGAGTTGGAGCTAGTACCTCCCATATATATGTAAGGATTGGTGTTTGCAACTGAAAAAAAACTTTGTGTTTCCAACAAGCTAGTTGAAGTACGGCTTTCACACACAATTATGTCTCAGAACTGAGCATGAGGAGAGACGTTCGTTCACCTAGCACTAAGCAACCGGGTTGCAGGGGAAACTTTACTCTGGTTACTCAATCTGTTTCCTAGTGCCGGTTTGAAGTTCCTGCAGTTTTCACTGTAAAACCGTGTTGGATCTAGTACATCCCCATATACATGTATGGAGTGGACTTTGCAACTGAAAAGAAACTCTGTGTTCCCAACAAGTTAGGTGAAGTTCGGCTTTCACACACAATTACCTCTCAGAACTGAGCATGTGGAGGGACGTTCGTTCATCTAGCACATAAGTAACGGTTTGCAGGGGAAACTTTTCTCTGGTTTCTCAGTCTTTTTTCTAGTGCCGGTTTGAAGTTCCTGCAGTTTTCAATGTAAAACGGTTATGGATCTAATACCTCCCCATATACATATATGGAGTGGAGTTTGCAATTGAAAAGAAACTGTGTGTTCCCAACAAGCTAGGTGAAGTACGTCTTTCACACACACTTATCTCTCAGAACTGAGCATGTGGAGAGACATTCGTTCATCTAGCACAAAGGGAACGGGTTGCAGGAAAAACTTTTATTCTGGTTTCTCAGTCTGTTTCCTGGTGCCGGTTTGAAGTTCCTGCAGTTTTCACTGTAAAACAGTTTTGGAGTTAGTACTTCCCCATATATATGTATGGAGTGGAATTTGCAACTGAAAAGAAACTCTGGGTTCCCAACAAGCTAGGTGAAGGACGGCTTTCACAATCAATTATCTCTCAGAACTTAGCATGTGGAGAGACGTTCGTTCATCTAGCACAAAGGGAACGGCTTGCAGGATAAACTTTTACTTTGCTTTCTCAGTCTGTTTCCTAGTGCCAGTACGAAGTTCCTGCATTTTTCACTGTAAAACCGATTTGGAGCTAGTACCTTCCCATATATATGCATGCATTGGAGTGTGCAACTGAAAAGAAACTTCGTGTTCCCAACAAGCTATGTGAAGGACGGCTTTCACACACATTTATTTCTCAGAACTGAACATGTGGAAAGACTTTCTTTCATCTAGCACAAAGGAACGGGTTGAAGGAGAAACTTTTACTCTGGTTTCTCAGTTTTTTTCCTATTGCCGTTTTGAATTTCCTGCATTTTTCATTGTAAAAAGGATTTTAGCTAGTAACTCCCCATATATAACTATGGAGTGGAGTTTTCAACTGAAAAGAATCTTTGAGTTCCAAACAAGCTCGGTGAAGGACTGCTTTAACACACACTTATATCTCAGAACTGAGCATGCGGAGAGACGTTCGTTCATCTAGCACAAACGGAACGGGTTGCAGGAAAAATTTTACTCTGGTTTCTCAGTCTGTTTCCAAGTGCCGGTTAGAATTTCCTGCAGTTATCACTCTAAAATCGAATTGGAGCCAGTACCTCCCCATATATCTGTATTGAGTGAAGTTTGCAACTGAAAAGTTAATTTGTTTTCCCAACAAGCTAGGTGAAGGACGGCTTTCACACACATATATCTCTCAGAAATGAGCATGTGGAGAGAAGCTCTTTCAACTAGCACAAAGGGAAAGGGTTTCAGGAGCAACTTTTATTCTGGTTTCTCAGTCTGTTTCTTAGGGCCGGTTTGAAGTTCCTGCAGTTTTCACTGTAAAACCGTGTTGGATCTAGTACATCCCCATATAAATGTATTGAGTGGAGTTGGCAACTGAAAAGAAACTTTGTGTTCCCAACAAGCTAGGTGAAGGACGGCTTTAACACACACTTAGTTCTCAGAACTGTGCATGTGGAGAGACGTTCGTTCATACAGCACAAAGGGAACTGGTTGCAGGAGAACCTTTTACTCTTTTATCTCAGTCTGTTTCTTAGTGCCGGTTTGAAGTTCCTGCAGTTTACACTGTAAAACCGTGTTGGAGCTTGTACCTCCGAATATATATTTATGTAGTCGATTTTGCAACTGGAAAGAAACTTTGTGTTCCCAACAAGCTAGTTGAAGGACGGCTTACACACACTGTTCTCCCTCACAACTGAGCATGTGGAGAGACGATCTTTCATCTAGCACAAAATGAAAGGGTTGCAGGTGAAACGATTACTCTGGTTTCTCAGTCTGTTTCCTAGTGCCGGTTTGAAGTTCCTGCATTTTTCACTGTAAAACCGAGTTGGAGCTAGTACCTCCCATACATATGTATGTATTGGGGTTTGCAAATGAAAAGTAACTTTGTGTTTCAAACAAGCTAGTTTAAGTACGGCTTTCACACACATTTATCTCTCAGAACTGAGCAAGTGGAGAGAATTTCGTTCATCTAGCACAAATGGAATGGGTTGCAGGAGAAACATTTACTCTGGATTCTCAGTTGGTTTCCTAGTGCCGGTTTGAAGATACTGCAGTATTCACTGTAAAACAGAAATGGAACTAGTACCTCCCAATATATATGTATGGAGTGGTGTTATCAAATGAAAAGAAACATTGTGTTCCCAACAAGCTAGGTGAAGGCCGGCTTTCACACACACTTATCTCTCAGAAATGAGCATGTGGAGAGACTTTATTCATCTAGCACAAAGGGAATTGGTTGCAGGAGAAACTCTTACTCTGGATTCTTAGTCTGTTTCCTAGTGCCGGTTTGAAGTTCCAGCAGATTTCACTGTAAAACCGTGTTGGAGGTAGTACCTCACCATATATATGTATGGAGTGGAATTTGCAACTTAAAAGAAACTTTGTGTTCCCAACAAGTTAGGTGAAGTTCGGCTTTCACAAACAATTACCTCTCAGAACTGAGCATGTGGAGAGACGTTCGTTCATCTAGCACAAAATTAACAGTTTGCAGGGGAAATTTTTACTCTGGTTTCTCAGTATTTTTCCTAGTGCCGGTTTGAAGTTCCTGCAGTTTTCATTGTAAAACGGTTATGGTACTAATACATACCCATATAAATATATGGAGTGGAGTTTGCCATTGAAAAGAAACTGTGTGTTCCCAACAAGCTAGTTGAAGTACGTCTTTCACACACACTTATCTTTCAGAACTGAGCATGTGGAGAGACGTTCGTTCATCTAGCACTAAGCAACCGGGTTGCAGGGGAAACTTTACTCTGGTTTCTCAGTCTATTTCCTAGTGCCTGTTTGAAGTTCCTGCAGTTTTCACTGCAAAACCGAGTTGGAGCTAGTACCTCCCCATATATATGCATGGAGTGCAGTGTGCAACTGAAAAGAAACTTGGTGTTCCCAACAAGCTATGTGAAGGACAGCTTTCACACACATTTATTTCTCAGGACTGAACATTTGGAGAGACTTTCTTTCATCTAGCACAAAGGAACGGGTTGAAGGAAAAACTTTTACTCTGGTTTCTCAGTTTTATTTCTATTGCCGTTTTGAAGTTCCTGCAGTTTTCACTGTAAAACCGTGTTGGAGCTTGTACCTCCGAATATATATTTATGGAGTCGATTTTGCAACTGAAAAGAAACTTTGTGTTCCCAACAAGCTATGTGAAGGACGGCTTTCACACACTGTTATCCCTCACAACTGACCATGTGGAGAGACGTTCGTTCATCTAGCACAAAATGAAAGGGTTGCAGGTGAAACGATTACTCTGGTTTCTTAGTCTGTTTCCTAGTGCCGGTTTGAAGTTCCTGCATTTTTCACTGTAAACCCGAGTTGGAGCTAGTACCTCCCATATATATGTATGGATTGGTGTTTGCAACTGAAAAAAAACTTTGTGTTTCCAACAAGCTAGTTGAAGTACGGCTTTCACACACAATTATGTCTCAGAACTGAGCATGAGGAGAGACGTTCGTTCACCTAGCACTAAGCAACCGGGTTGCAGGGGAAACTTTACTCTGGTTACTCAATCTGTTTCCTAGTGCCGGTTTGAAGTTCCTGCAGTTTTCACTGTAAAACCGTGTTGGATCTAGTACATCCCCATATACATGTATGGAGTGGACTTTGCAACTGAAAAGAAACTCTGTGTTCCCAACAAGTTAGGTGAAGTTCGGCTTTCACACACAATTACCTCTCAGAACTGAGCATGTGGAGGGACGTTCGTTCATCTAGCACATAAGTAACGGTTTGCAGGGGAAACTTTTCTCTGGTTTCTCAGTCTTTTTTCTAGTGCCGGTTTGAAGTTCCTGCAGTTTTCAATGTAAAACGGTTATGGATCTAATACCTCCCCATATACATATATGGAGTGGAGTTTGCAATTGAAAAGAAACTGTGTGTTCCCAACAAGCTAGGTGAAGTACGTCTTTCACACACACTTATCTCTCAGAACTGAGCATGTGGAGAGACATTCGTTCATCTAGCACAAAGGGAACGGGTTGCAGGAAAAACTTTTATTCTGGTTTCTCAGTCTGTTTCCTGGTGCCGGTTTGAAGTTCCTGCAGTTTTCACTGTAAAACAGTTTTGGAGTTAGTACTTCCCCATATATATGTATGGAGTGGAATTTGCAACTGAAAAGAAACTCTGGGTTCCCAACAAGCTAGGTGAAGGACGGCTTTCACAATCAATTATCTCTCAGAACTTAGCATGTGGAGAGACGTTCGTTCATCTAGCACAAAGGGAACGGCTTGCAGGATAAACTTTTACTTTGCTTTCTCAGTCTGTTTCCTAGTGCCAGTACGAAGTTCCTGCATTTTTCACTGTAAAACCGATTTGGAGCTAGTACCTTCCCATATATATGCATGCATTGGAGTGTGCAACTGAAAAGAAACTTCGTGTTCCCAACAAGCTATGTGAAGGACGGCTTTCACACACATTTATTTCTCAGAACTGAACATGTGGAAAGACTTTCTTTCATCTAGCACAAAGGAACGGGTTGAAGGAGAAACTTTTACTCTGGTTTCTCAGTTTTTTTCCTATTGCCGTTTTGAATTTCCTGCATTTTTCATTGTAAAAAGGATTTTAGCTAGTAACTCCCCATATATAACTATGGAGTGGAGTTTTCAACTGAAAAGAATCTTTGAGTTCCAAACAAGCTCGGTGAAGGACTGCTTTAACACACACTTATATCTCAGAACTGAGCATGCGGAGAGACGTTCGTTCATCTAGCACAAACGGAACGGGTTGCAGGAAAAATTTTACTCTGGTTTCTCAGTCTGTTTCCAAGTGCTGGTTAGAATTTCCTGCAGTTATCACTCTAAAATCGAATTGGAGCCAGTACATCCCCATATATCTGTATTGAGTGAAGTTTGCAACTGAAAAGTTAATTTGTTTTCCCAACAAGCTAGGTGAAGGACGGCTTTCACACACATATATCTCTCAGAAATGAGCATGTGGAGAGAAGTTCTTTCAACTAGCACAAAGGGAAAGGGTTTCAGGAGCAACTTTTATTCTGGTTTCTCAGTCTGTTTCTTAGGGCCGGTTTGAAGTTCCTGCAGTTTTCACTGTAAAACCGTGTTGGATCTAGTACATCCCCATATAAATGTATTGAGTGGAGTTGGCAACTGAAAAGAAACTTTGTGTTCCCAACAAGCTAGGTGAAGGACGGCTTTAACACACACTTAGTTCTCAGAACTGTGCATGTGGAGAGACGTTCGTTCATACAGCACAAAGGGAACTGGTTGCAGGAGAACCTTTTACTCTTTTATCTCAGTCTGTTTCTTAGTGCCGGTTTGAAGTTCCTGCAGTTTACACTGTAAAACCGTGTTGGAGCTTGTACCTCCGAATATATATTTATGTAGTCGATTTTGCAACTGGAAAGAAACTTTGTGTTCCCAACAAGCTAGTTGAAGGACGGCTTACACACACTGTTCTCCCTCACAACTGAGCATGTGGAGAGACGATCTTTCATCTAGCACAAAATGAAAGGGTTGCAGGTGAAACGATTACTCTGGTTTCTCAGTCTGTTTCCTAGTGCCGGTTTGAAGTTCCTGCATTTTTCACTGTAAAACCGAGTTGGAGCTAGTACCTCCCATACATATGTATGTATTGGGGTTTGCAAATGAAAAGTAACTTTGTGTTTCAAACAAGCTAGTTTAAGTACGGCTTTCACACACATTTATCTCTCAGAACTGAGCAAGTGGAGAGAATTTCGTTCATCTAGCACAAATGGAATGGGTTGCAGGAGAAACATTTACTCTGGATTCTCAGTTGGTTTCCTAGTGCCGGTTTGAAGATACTGCAGTATTCACTGTAAAACAGAAATGGAACTAGTACCTCCCAATATATATGTATGGAGTGGTGTTATCAAATGAAAAGAAACATTGTGTTCCCAACAAGCTAGTTGAAGGCCGGCTTTCACACACACTTATCTCTCAGAAATGAGCATGTGGAGAGACTTTATTCATCTAGCACAAAGGGAATTGGTTGCAGGAGAAACTCTTACTCTGGATTCTTAGTCTGTTTCCTAGTGCCGGTTTGAAGTTCCAGCAGATTTCACTGTAAAACCGTGTTGGAGGTAGTACCTCACCATATATATGTATGGAGTGGAATTTGCAACTTAAAAGAAACTTTGTGTTCCCAACAAGTTAGGTGAAGTTCGGCTTTCACAAACAATTACCTCTCAGAACTGAGCATGTGGAGAGACGTTCGTTCATCTAGCACAAAATTAACAGTTTGCAGGGGAAATTTTTACTCTGGTTTCTCAGTATTTTTCCTAGTGCCGGTTTGAAGTTCCTGCAGTTTTCATTGTAAAACGGTTATGGTACTAATACATACCCATATAAATATATGGAGTGGAGTTTGCCATTGAAAAGAAACTGTGTGTTCCCAACAAGCTAGTTGAAGTACGTCTTTCACACACACTTATCTTTCAGAACTGAGCATGTGGAGAGACGTTCGTTCATCTAGCACTAAGCAACCGGGTTGCAGGGGAAACTTTACTCTGGTTTCTCAGTCTATTTCCTAGTGCCTGTTTGAAGTTCCTGCAGTTTTCACTGCAAAACCGAGTTGGAGCTAGTACCTCCCCATATATATGCATGGAGTGCAGTGTGCAACTGAAAAGAAACTTGGTGTTCCCAACAAGCTATGTGAAGGACAGCTTTCACACACATTTATTTCTCAGGACTGAACATTTGGAGAGACTTTCTTTCATCTAGCACAAAGGAACGGGTTGAAGGAAAAACTTTTACTCTGGTTTCTCAGTTTTATTTCTATTGCCGTTTTGAAGTTCCTGCAGTTTTCACTGTAAAACCGTGTTGGAGCTTGTACCTCCGAATATATATTTATGGAGTCGATTTTGCAACTGAAAAGAAACTTTGTGTTCCCAACAAGCTATGTGAAGGACGGCTTTCACACACTGTTATCCCTCACAACTGACCATGTGGAGAGACGTTCGTTCATCTAGCACAAAATGAAAGGGTTGCAGGTGAAACGATTACTCTGGTTTCTTAGTCTGTTTCCTAGTGCCGGTTTGAAGTTCCTGCATTTTTCACTGTAAACCCGAGTTGGAGCTAGTACCTCCCATATATATGTATGGATTGGTGTTTGCAACTGAAAAAAAACTTTGTGTTTCCAACAAGCTAGTTGAAGTACGGCTTTCACACACAATTATCTCTCAGAACTGAGCATGAGGAGAGACGTTCGTTCACCTAGCACTAAGCAACCGGGTTGCAGGGGAAACTTTACTCTGGTTACTCAATCTGTTTCCTAGTGCCGGTTTGAAGTTCCTGCAGTTTTCACTGTAAAACCGTGTTGGATCTAGTACATCCCCATATACATGTATGGAGTGGACTTTGCAACTGAAAAGAAACTCTGTGTTCCCAACAAGTTAGGTGAAGTTCGGCTTTCACACACAATTACCTCTCAGAACTGAGCATGTGGAGGGACGTTCGTTCATCTAGCACATAAGTAACGGTTTGCAGGGGAAACTTTTCTCTGGTTTCTCAGTCTTTTTTCTAGTGCCGGTTTGAAGTTCCTGCAGTTTTCAATGTAAAATGGTTATGGATCTAATACCTCCCCATATACATATATGGAGTGGAGTTTGCAATTGAAAAGAAACTGTGTGTTCCCAACAAGCTAGGTGAAGTACGTCTTTCACACACACTTATCTCTCAGAACTGAGCATGTGGAGAGACATTCGTTCATCTAGCACAAAGGGAACGGGTTGCAGGAAAAACTTTTATTCTGGTTTCTCAGTCTGTTTCCTGGTGCCGGTTTGAAGTTCCTGCAGTTTTCACTGTAAAACAGTTTTGGAGTTAGTACTTCCCCATATATATGTATGGAGTGGAATTTGCAACTGAAAAGAAACTCTGGGTTCCCAACAAGCTAGGTGAAGGACGGCTTTCACAATCAATTATCTCTCAGAACTTAGCATGTGGAGAGACGTTCGTTCATCTAGCACAAAGGGAACGGCTTGCAGGATAAACTTTTACTTTGCTTTCTCAGTCTGTTTCCTAGTGCCAGTACGAAGTTCCTGCATTTTTCACTGTAAAACCGATTTGGAGCTAGTACCTTCCCATATATATGCATGCATTGGAGTGTGCAACTGAAAAGAAACTTCGTGTTCCCAACAAGCTATGTGAAGGACGGCTTTCACACACATTTATTTCTCAGAACTGAACATGTGGAAAGACTTTCTTTCATCTAGCACAAAGGAACGGGTTGAAGGAGAAACTTTTACTCTGGTTTCTCAGTTTTTTTCCTATTGCCGTTTTGAATTTCCTGCATTTTTCATTGTAAAAAGGATTTTAGCTAGTAACTCCCCATATATAACTATGGAGTGGAGTTTTCAACTGAAAAGAATCTTTGAGTTCCAAACAAGCTCGGTGAAGGACTGCTTTAACACACACTTATATCTCAGAACTGAGCATGCGGAGAGACGTTCGTTCATCTAGCACAAACGGAACGGGTTGCAGGAAAAATTTTACTCTGGTTTCTCAGTCTGTTTCCAAGTGCCGGTTAGAATTTCCTGCAGTTATCACTCTAAAATCGAATTGGAGCCAGTACCTCCCCATATATCTGTATTGAGTGAAGTTTGCAACTGAAAAGTTAATTTGTTTTCCCAACAAGCTAGGTGAAGGACGGCTTTCACACACATATATCTCTCAGAAATGAGCATGTGGAGAGAAGTTCTTTCAACTAGCACAAAGGGAAAGGGTTTCAGGAGCAACTTTTATTCTGGTTTCTCAGTCTGTTTCTTAGGGCCGGTTTGAAGTTCCTGCAGTTTTCACTGTAAAACCGTGTTGGATCTAGTACATCCCCATATAAATGTATTGAGTGGAGTTGGCAACTGAAAAGAAACTTTGTGTTCCCAACAAGCTAGGTGAAGGACGGCTTTAACACACACTTAGTTCTCAGAACTGTGCATGTGGAGAGACGTTCGTTCATACAGCACAAAGGGAACTGGTTGCAGGAGAACCTTTTACTCTTTTATCTCAGTCTGTTTCTTAGTGCCGGTTTGAAGTTCCTGCAGTTTACACTGTAAAACCGTGTTGGAGCTTGTTCCTCCGAATATATATTTATGTAGTCGATTTTGCAACTGGAAAGAAACTTTGTGTTCCCAACAAGCTAGTTGAAGGACGGCTTACACACACTGTTCTCCCTCACAACTGAGCATGTGGAGAGACGATCTTTCATCTAGCACAAAATGAAAGGGTTGCAGGTGAAACGATTACTCTGGTTTCTTAGTCTGTTTCCTAGTGCCGGTTTGAAGTTCCTGCATTTTTCACTGTAAACCCGAGTTGGAGCTAGTACCTCCCATATATATGTATGGATTGGTGTTTGCAACTGAAAAAAAACTTTGTGTTTCCAACAAGCTAGTTGAAGTACGGCTTTCACACACAATTATCTCTCAGAACTGAGCATGAGGAGAGACGTTCGTTCACCTAGCACTAAGCAACCGGGTTGCAGGGGAAACTTTACTCTGGTTACTCAATCTGTTTCCTAGTGCCGGTTTGAAGTTCCTGCAGTTTTCACTGTAAAACCGTGTTGGATCTAGTACATCCCCATATACATGTATGGAGTGGACTTTGCAACTGAAAAGAAACTCTGTGTTCCCAACAAGTTAGGTGAAGTTCGGCTTTCACACACAATTACCTCTCAGAACTGAGCATGTGGAGGGACGTTCGTTCATCTAGCACATAAGTAACGGTTTGCAGGGGAAACTTTTCTCTGGTTTCTCAGTCTTTTTTCTAGTGCCGGTTTGAAGTTCCTGCAGTTTTCAATGTAAAACGGTTATGGATCTAATACCTCCCCATATACATATATGGAGTGGAGTTTGCAATTGAAAAGAAACTGTGTGTTCCCAACAAGCTAGGTGAAGTACGTCTTTCACACACACTTATCTCTCAGAACTGAGCATGTGGAGAGACATTCGTTCATCTAGCACAAAGGGAACGGGTTGCAGGAAAAACTTTTATTCTGGTTTCTCAGTCTGTTTCCTGGTGCCGGTTTGAAGTTCCTGCAGTTTTCACTGTAAAACAGTTTTGGAGTTAGTACTTCCCCATATATATGTATGGAGTGGAATTTGCAACTGAAAAGAAACTCTGGGTTCCCAACAAGCTAGGTGAAGGACGGCTTTCACAATCAATTATCTCTCAGAACTTAGCATGTGGAGAGACGTTCGTTCATCTAGCACAAAGGGAACGGCTTGCAGGATAAACTTTTACTTTGCTTTCTCAGTCTGTTTCCTAGTGCCAGTACGAAGTTCCTGCATTTTTCACTGTAAAACCGATTTGGAGCTAGTACCTTCCCATATATATGCATGCATTGGAGTGTGCAACTGAAAAGAAACTTCGTGTTCCCAACAAGCTATGTGAAGGACGGCTTTCACACACATTTATTTCTCAGAACTGAACATGTGGAAAGACTTTCTTTCATCTAGCACAAAGGAACGGGTTGAAGGAGAAACTTTTACTCTGGTTTCTCAGTTTTTTTCCTATTGCCGTTTTGAATTTCCTGCATTTTTCATTGTAAAAAGGATTTTAGCTAGTAACTCCCCATATATAACTATGGAGTGGAGTTTTCAACTGAAAAGAATCTTTGAGTTCCAAACAAGCTCGGTGAAGGACTGCTTTAACACACACTTATATCTCAGAACTGAGCATGCGGAGAGACGTTCGTTCATCTAGCACAAACGGAACGGGTTGCAGGAAAAATTTTACTCTGGTTTCTCAGTCTGTTTCCAAGTGCCGGTTAGAATTTCCTGCAGTTATCACTCTAAAATCGAATTGGAGCCAGTACCTCCCCATATATCTGTATTGAGTGAAGTTTGCAACTGAAAAGTTAATTTGTTTTCCCAACAAGCTAGGTGAAGGACGGCTTTCACACACATATATCTCTCAGAAATGAGCATGTGGAGAGAAGTTCTTTCAACTAGCACAAAGGGAAAGGGTTTCAGGAGCAACTTTTATTCTGGTTTCTCAGTCTGTTTCTTAGGGCCGGTTTGAAGTTCCTGCAGTTTTCACTGTAAAACCGTGTTGGATCTAGTACATCCCCATATAAATGTATTGAGTGGAGTTGGCAACTGAAAAGAAACTTTGTGTTCCCAACAAGCTAGGTGAAGGATGGCTTTAACACACACTTAGTTCTCAGAACTGTGCATGTGGAGAGACGTTCGTTCATACAGCACAAAGGGAACTGGTTGCAGGAGAACCTTTTACTCTTTTATCTCAGTCTGTTTCTTAGTGCCGGTTTGAAGTTCCTGCAGTTTACACTGTAAAACCGTGTTGGATCTAGTACATCCCCATATACATGTATGGAGTGGACTTTGCAACTGAAAAGAAACTCTGTGTTCCCAACAAGTTAGGTGAAGTTCGGCTTTCACACACAATTACCTCTCAGAACTGAGCATGTGGAGGGACGTTCGTTCATCTAGCACATAAGTAACGGTTTGCAGGGGAAACTTTTCTCTGGTTTCTCAGTCTTTTTTCTAGTGCCGGTTTGAAGTTCCTGCAGTTTTCAATGTAAAACGGTTATGGATCTAATACCTCCCCATATACATATATGGAGTGGAGTTTGCAATTGAACAGAAACTGTGTGTTCCCAACAAGCTAGGTGAAGTACGTCTTTCACACACACTTATCTCTCAGAACTGAGCATGTGGAGAGACATTCGTTCATCTAGCACAAAGGGAACGGGTTGCAGGAAAAACTTTTATTCTGGTTTCTCAGTCTGTTTCCTGGTGCCGGTTTGAAGTTCCTGCAGTTTTCACTGTAAAACAGTTTTGGAGTTAGTACTTCCCCATATATATGTATGGAGTGGAATTTGCAACTGAAAAGAAACTCTGGGTTCCCAACAAGCTAGGTGAAGGACGGCTTTCACAATCAATTATCTCTCAGAACTTAGCATGTGGAGAGACGTTCGTTCATCTAGCACAAAGGGAACGGCTTGCAGGATAAACTTTTACTTTGCTTTCTCAGTCTGTTTCCTAGTGCCAGTACGAAGTTCCTGCATTTTTCACTGTAAAACCGATTTGGAGCTAGTACCTTCCCATATATATGCATGCATTGGAGTGTGCAACTGAAAAGAAACTTCGTGTTCCCAACAAGCTATGTGAAGGACGGCTTTCACACACATTTATTTCTCAGAACTGAACATGTGGAAAGACTTTCTTTCATCTAGCACAAAGGAACGGGTTGAAGGAGAAACTTTTACTCTGGTTTCTCAGTTTTTTTCCTATTGCCGTTTTGAATTTCCTGCATTTTTCATTGTAAAAAGGATTTTAGCTAGTAACTCCCCATATATAACTATGGAGTGGAGTTTTCAACTGAAAAGAATCTTTGAGTTCCAAACAAGCTCGGTGAAGGACTGCTTTAACACACACTTATATCTCAGAACTGAGCATGCGGAGAGACGTTCGTTCATCTAGCACAAACGGAACGGGTTGCAGGAAAAATTTTACTCTGGTTTCTCAGTCTGTTTCCAAGTGCCGGTTAGAATTTCCTGCAGTTATCACTCTAAAATCGAATTGGAGCCAGTACCTCCCCATATATCTGTATTGAGTGAAGTTTGCAACTGAAAAGTTAATTTGTTTTCCCAACAAGCTAGGTGAAGGACGGCTTTCACACACATATATCTCTCAGAAATGAGCATGTGGAGAGAAGTTCTTTCAACTAGCACAAAGGGAAAGGGTTTCAGGAGCAACTTTTATTCTGGTTTCTCAGTCTGTTTCTTAGGGCCGGTTTGAAGTTCCTGCAGTTTTCACTGTAAAACCGTGTTGGATCTAGTACATCCCCATATAAATGTATTGAGTGGAGTTGGCAACTGAAAAGAAACTTTGTGTTCCCAACAAGCTAGGTGAAGGACGGCTTTAACACACACTTAGTTCTCAGAACTGTGCATGTGGAGAGACGTTCGTTCATACAGCACAAAGGGAACTGGTTGCAGGAGAACCTTTTACTCTTTTATCTCAGTCTGTTTCTTAGTGCCGGTTTGAAGTTCCTGCAGTTTACACTGTAAAACCGTGTTGGATCTAGTACATCCCCATATACATGTATGGAGTGGACTTTGCAACTGAAAAGAAACTCTGTGTTCCCAACAAGTTAGGTGAAGTTCGGCTTTCACACACAATTACCTCTCAGAACTGAGCATGTGGAGGGACGTTCGTTCATCTAGCACATAAGTAACGGTTTGCAGGGGAAACTTTTCTCTGGTTTCTCAGTCTTTTTTCTAGTGCCGGTTTGAAGTTCCTGCAGTTTTCAATGTAAAACGGTTATGGATCTAATACCTCCCCATATACATATATGGAGTGGAGTTTGCAATTGAAAAGAAACTGTGTGTTCCCAACAAGCTAGGTGAAGTACGTCTTTCACACACACTTATCTCTCAGAACTGAGCATGTGGAGAGACATTCGTTCATCTAGCACAAAGGGAACGGGTTGCAGGAAAAACTTTTATTCTGGTTTCTCAGTCTGTTTCCTGGTGCCGGTTTGAAGTTCCTGCAGTTTTCACTGTAAAACAGTTTTGGAGTTAGTACTTCCCCATATATATGTATGGAGTGGAATTTGCAACTGAAAAGAAACTCTGGGTTCCCAACAAGCTAGGTGAAGGACGGCTTTCACAATCAATTATCTCTCAGAACTTAGCATGTGGAGAGACGTTCGTTCATCTAGCACAAAGGGAACGGCTTGCAGGATAAACTTTTACTTTGCTTTCTCAGTCTGTTTCCTAGTGCCAGTACGAAGTTCCTGCATTTTTCACTGTAAAACCGATTTGGAGCTAGTACCTTCCCATATATATGCATGCATTGGAGTGTGCAACTGAAAAGAAACTTCGTGTTCCCAACAAGCTATGTGAAGGACGGCTTTCACACACATTTATTTCTCAGAACTGAACATGTGGAAAGACTTTCTTTCATCTAGCACAAAGGAACGGGTTGAAGGAGAAACTTTTACTCTGGTTTCTCAGTTTTTTTCCTATTGCCGTTTTGAATTTCCTGCATTTTTCATTGTAAAAAGGATTTTAGCTAGTAACTCCCCATATATAACTATGGAGTGGAGTTTTCAACTGAAAAGAATCTTTGAGTTCCAAACAAGCTCGGTGAAGGACTGCTTTAACACACACTTATATCTCAGAACTGAGCATGCGGAGAGACGTTCGTTCATCTAGCACAAACGGAACGGGTTGCAGGAAAAATTTTACTCTGGTTTCTCAGTCTGTTTCCAAGTGCCGGTTAGAATTTCCTGCAGTTATCACTCTAAAATCGAATTGGAGCCAGTACCTCCCCATATATCTGTATTGAGTGAAGTTTGCAACTGAAAAGTTAATTTGTTTTCCCAACAAGCTAGGTGAAGGACGGCTTTCACACACATATATCTCTCAGAAATGAGCATGTGGAGAGAAGTTCTTTCAACTAGCACAAAGGGAAAGGGTTTCAGGAGCAACTTTTATTCTGGTTTCTCAGTCTGTTTCTTAGGGCCGGTTTGAAGTTCCTGCAGTTTTCACTGTAAAACCGTGTTGGATCTAGTACATCCCCATATAAATGTATTGAGTGGAGTTGGCAACTGAAAAGAAACTTTGTGTTCCCAACAAGCTAGGTGAAGGACGGCTTTAACACACACTTAGTTCTCAGAACTGTGCATGTGGAGAGACGTTCGTTCATACAGCACAAAGGGAACTGGTTGCAGGAGAACCTTTTACTCTTTTATCTCAGTCTGTTTCTTAGTGCCGGTTTGAAGTTCCTGCAGTTTACACTGTAAAACCGTGTTGGAGCTTGTACCTCCGAATATATATTTATGTAGTCGATTTTGCAACTGGAAAGAAACTTTGTGTTCCCAACAAGCTAGTTGAAGGACGGCTTACACACACTGTTCTCCCTCACAACTGAGCATGTGGAGAGACGATCTTTCATCTAGCACAAAATGAAAGGGTTGCAGGTGAAACGATTACTCTGGTTTCTCAGTCTGTTTCCTAGTGCCGGTTTGAAGTTCCTGCATTTTTCACTGTAAAACCGAGTTGGAGCTAGTACCTCCCATACATATGTATGTATTGGGGTTTGCAAATGAAAAGTAACTTTGTGTTTCAAACAAGCTAGTTTAAGTACGGCTTTCACACACATTTATCTCTCAGAACTGAGCAAGTGGAGAGAATTTCGTTCATCTAGCACAAATGGAATGGGTTGCAGGAGAAACATTTACTCTGGATTCTCAGTTGGTTTCCTAGTGCCGGTTTGAAGATACTGCAGTATTCACTGTAAAACAGAAATGGAACTAGTACCTCCCAATATATATGTATGGAGTGGTGTTATCAAATGAAAAGAAACATTGTGTTCCCAACAAGCTAGGTGAAGGCCGGCTTTCACACACACTTATCTCTCAGAAATGAGCATGTGGAGAGACTTTATTCATCTAGCACAAAGGGAATTGGTTGCAGGAGAAACTCTTACTCTGGATTCTTAGTCTGTTTCCTAGTGCCGGTTTGAAGTTCCAGCAGATTTCACTGTAAAACCGTGTTGGAGGTAGTACCTCACCATATATATGTATGGAGTGGAATTTGCAACTTAAAAGAAACTTTGTGTTCCCAACAAGTTAGGTGAAGTTCGGCTTTCACAAACAATTACCTCTCAGAACTGAGCATGTGGAGAGACGTTCGTTCATCTAGCACAAAATTAACAGTTTGCAGGGGAAATTTTTACTCTGGTTTCTCAGTATTTTTCCTAGTGCCGGTTTGAAGTTCCTGCAGTTTTCATTGTAAAACGGTTATGGTACTAATACATACCCATATAAATATATGGAGTGGAGTTTGCCATTGAAAAGAAACTGTGTGTTCCCAACAAGCTAGTTGAAGTACGTCTTTCACACACACTTATCTTTCAGAACTGAGCATGTGGAGAGACGTTCGTTCATCTAGCACTAAGCAACCGGGTTGCAGGGGAAACTTTACTCTGGTTTCTCAGTCTATTTCCTAGTGCCTGTTTGAAGTTCCTGCAGTTTTCACTGCAAAACCGAGTTGGAGCTAGTACCTCCCCATATATATGCATGGAGTGCAGTGTGCAACTGAAAAGAAACTTGGTGTTCCCAACAAGCTATGTGAAGGACAGCTTTCACACACATTTATTTCTCAGGACTGAACATTTGGAGAGACTTTCTTTCATCTAGCACAAAGGAACGGGTTGAAGGAAAAACTTTTACTCTGGTTTCTCAGTTTTATTTCTATTGCCGTTTTGAAGTTCCTGCAGTTTTCACTGTAAAACCGTGTTGGAGCTTTAACCTCCCCATATATATGTATGGAGTGATGTTTGCAACTGAAAAGAAAGTTTGTGTTCCCAACAAGCTAGGTGAAGTTCGGCTTTCACACACACATATCTCTTTCAAATTAGCATGTGGAGAGACGTTCGTTCATGTAGCACAAATGGAACGGTTTTCAGGAGAATCTTTTACTCTGTTTCCTCAGTCTGTTTCCTAATGCCGGTTTGAAGTTCCTGCAGTTTTCACTGTAAAACCGAGTTGGTGCTAGTACCTCCCCTTATATATGTATGGTGTGGAGTTTGCAACTGAAAAGATTCTTTGTGTTCCCAACAAGTTAGATGAAGTACGGCTTTCACACACACTTATCTCTCTCAACTGAGCATGTGGAGAGACATTTGTTCATCTAGCACAAAGGAAACAGTTTGCAGGAGAAACTTTTTCTCTTGTTTCTCGGGGTGTTTCTTAAGCCGGTTTGAAGTTCCTGCAGTATTCACTGTATAACAGAATTGCTGCTAATACCTCCCCATATATATGTATGGATTGGAGATTGCAACTGAAAAGAAACTTTGTGTATCCATAAAGATAGGTTAAGGACGGCTTTCACACACAATTTCCTCTCACAACTGAGCATGTGGAGAGACATTCGTTCATCTAGCACAAAGGGAACGGGTTTCAGGGAAAACTTTTACTCTGGTTTCTCAGACTGTTTCCTTGTGCCGGTTTGAAGTTCATGCAGTTTACACTGTAAAAACCAGTTGGTGCTAGTACTTCCCCATATATATTTTTGGAGTGCAGTTTGCAGCTGAAAAGAAATTTTGTGTTCCCAATAAGCAAGGAGAAGGACGTCTTTCACACACACTTATCTCTCAGAACAGAGCATGTGGATAGACGTTCGTTCATCTAGCAAAAAGGGAACGGTTTGCAGGGCAAGCTTTTACTCTGGTCTCAGTATTTTTCCTAGAGCCGTTGTGAAGTTCCTGCAGGTTTCTCTGTAAAACCGAGTTAGAGCTAGTACCTCCCCTTATATATGTATGGATTGGAGTTTGCAACTGAAAAGAAACTTTGTGTTCCCAACAAGCTAGGTGAAGTACGGCTTTCACACACACTTATCTCTCAGAATTGAGCATGTGGAGAGACGTTCGTTCATCTAGCACAAAATGATCGGGTTGCAGGAGAAACTATTACTCTGGTTTCTCAGTCTGTTTCCTAGTGCCGGTTTTAAGTTCCTGATGTTTTCACTGTAAAACCGACTTGGAGCTTGTACCTCTCCAAATATATGTATGGAGTGGAGTTTGCAACTGAAAAGGAACTTTGTGTTCCCAACAAGCTAGGTGAAGGACAGCTTTCACACACACTAATTTCTCAGAACTGAGCATGTGGAGAGACGTTCTTTCATCTAGCACAAAGTGAACGGGTTGCAGGAGAAACTTTTACTCTGGTTTCTCAGTCTGTTTCCTAATGCCGGTTTGAAGTTCGTGCAGTTTTTACTGTAAAACCGAGTTGGAATTGTACCTCCTCATATATATGTATGGAGTGGTGTTTGCAACTGAAAAGTAATTTTGTGTTCCTAAAAAGCTAGGTGAAGGACAGCTTTCACACACACTAATTTCTCAGAACTGAGCATGTGGAGAGACGTTCTTTCATCTAGCACAAAGGGAACGGATTGCAGGAGAAACTTTTATTCTAGTTTCTCAGTGTGTTTCATAAGCTGGTTTGAAGTTCCTGCAGTTTTCACTGTATAAAAGAATTGGAGTTAGTACTCCCCATATATATGTATGGAGTGGATAATTCAAAAGAAAAAACTTTGTGTTCCCAACAAGCTAGGTGAAGGACGGCTTTCACACACAATTATCTCTCACAAATTAGCATGTGGAGAGAGGTTCTTTCATCTAGTACAAAGGGAACGGGTTGCAGGAGAAACTTTTACTCTGGTTTCTCAGTCTGTTTCGTAGTGCTGGTTTGAATTTCCTGCAGTTTTCATCTAAAACCGAGTTGGATCTTGTACCTCCCCATATATAAGTATGGAGTGGAGTTTGCAACTTAAAAGAAACTTTGTGTTCCCAACAAGCTAGGTTAAAGACGACTATCACACACACTTATCTCTCACAACTGAGCATGTGGAGAGACGTTCGTTCATCTAGCACAAAGGGAACGTTTTGCAGGAGAAACTATTTCTCTGGTTTCTCATTCTGTTTCCTAGGGCCGGTTTGAATTTCCTGCAGTTTTCACTATAAAACCATGATGGAGCTTGTACGTCCCCATACATATTTGTAGTGGAGTTTGCAACTGAAAAGAAACTTTGTGTTCCCAACAAGGTAGTTGAAGGACGATGTTACACATAATTATCTCTCAGATATGAACATTTGGAGAGACGTTCGTTCACCTACCACGAAGTAAAGGGTTGCAGGTGAAATTTTACTCTGTTTTTTCAGTGTTTTTCCTAGTGCCGGTTTGTAGTTCCTGCAGTTTTCACTGTAAAACCGAGTTGGAGCAAGTACCTCCACATAAATATGTATGGAGTGGATTTTGAAACAGAAAAGAAAATTTGTGTTCCCTACAACCTAGGTGAAGGACGGCTTTCACACACAATTATCTCTCACAACTGAGCATGTGGAGAGACTTTCGTTCATTTAGCACATATGGAACTGGTTGCAGGAGAAACTTTTTCTCTCGTTTCTCAGTCTGTTTCCAAGTGCCGGTTTGATGTTCCTGCAGTTTTCACAATAAAAACGAGTTGGAGCTAGTACCTCCCCAAATATATTTATGGAGCGGAGTTTCCAACTGAAAAGAAACTTTGTGTTCCCAGCAAGCTTGTTGAAGGACGGCTTTCACACACACTTATTTCTCAGAACTGAGCATGTGGAGAGACGTTCGTTCATCTAGCACAAAAGGAATGGGTTGCACGAGAAACTTTTACTCTGGTTTCTCAGGCTGTTTCCTAGTGCCGGTTTGAAGTTCCTGCAATTTTCACTGTAAAACCGACTTGGAGCTAGTAACTACCCATATATATGTATGGAGTGGAGTTTGCAACTGAAAAGAAAGTTTGTTTTCCCAACAAGCTAGGTGAAGGACGGCTTTCACACACACTTATCTCTCAGAACTGAGCATGTGGAGAGACGTTCGTTCATGTAGCACAAACGGAACGGCTTGCTGGAGAAACTTTTACTCTGGTTTCTCAGTCTGTTTCCTAGTGCCGGTTTGAAGTTCCTGCAGTTTTCACTGGATAAAAGAATAGAAGTTAGTACTCCCCATATATATGTATGGATTGGAGTTTGCAACTGAAAAGAAACTTTGTTTTCCCAACAAGCTTTGTTAAGGACGGCTTTCACACAAACTTATCTCTCAAAACTGAGCATGGGGAGAGACTTTCGTTCAACTAGCACAAAAGGAAAGGTTTGCAGGAGTAACTTTTACTCTGGTTTCTCAGTCTGTTTCCTAGTGCAAGTTTGAATTTCCTGCATTTTTCACAGTAAAACCGAGTTGTAGCTAGTACCTTCCCATATATATGTACGGATTGTAGTTTGAAACTGAAAGATGCTTTGTGTTCCCAACAAGCTAAGTGAAGGAATGCTTTACACATAATTATCTCTCAGAAATGAACATTTGGAGAGACGTTCGTTCACCTACCACGAAGAAACGGGTTGCAAGAAAAATTTTACTCTGGTTTTTCAGTGTTTTTCTTAGTGCCGGTTTGTAGTTCCTGCAGTTTTCACTGTAAAACAATTTTGGAGCTAGCACCTCAACATATATATGTATGGAGGTGGTTTGCAAATGAAAAGAAACTTTGTATTCCAAACAAGCTAGGTGAAGGACGGCTTTCAAACACACTTATCTCTCAGAACACAGAATGTGGAGAGACTTTCATTCATGTAGCTCTAAGGGAAAGCTTTGCAGGAGAAACTTTTACTCTGATGTCTCAGTCTGTTTCCTAGTGCCGGTTTGAATTTCCTGCAGTTTTCATTTTAAAAACGAGTTGGATCTAGTACCTCCCCATATATATGAATGGAGTGGAGTTACCAACTGAAAAGAAACTTTCTGTTCCCAACAAGCTATGTGAAGTTCGGCTTTCACACACAGATATTTCTCACAACTGAGCATGTGGAGAGGCTTTCGTTCATGTAGCTCTAAGGGAAAGCTTTGCAGGAGAAACTTTTTCTCTGTTTCTCAGTCTGTTTATTAGTGCCGGTTTGAAGTTCCTGCTGTTTTCACTGTAAAACAGATTTGGAGCTAGAACCTACGCATATATATGTATGGAATGGGGATTGCAACTGAAAAGAAACTTTGTTTTCCCAACAAGCTAGGTGAACTACGGCTTTCACACACACTTCTCTCTCACAACTGAGCATGTGGAGAGACGTTCGTTCATCTATCACAAAGGGAACGGGTTGCAGGGGAAACATTTACTCGGGTTTCTCAGTCTGTTTCATATTGCGGTTTGATGTTCCTGCAGTTTTCACTGTAAAACAGATTTGGAGCTAGAACCTACGCATATATATGTATGGAATGGGGATTGCAACTGAAAAGAAGCTTTGTGTTCCCAACAAGCTAGGTGAAGGACGGCTTTCACACACACATATCTCTCAGAACTGTGCATGTGGAGAGACTTTCGTTCATCTAGCACATATGGAACGGTTTGAAGGAGAAACTATTACTCTTGTTCCTCAGTCTGTTTACTAGTGCCGGTTTGAATTTCCTGCAGTTTTCACTGTAAAACCGAGGTGGAGTTAGTACGTCCCCATATATATTTATGGAGTGTAGTTTGCATTTGAAAAGAAACTTGGTGTTCCCAACAAGCTAGGTGAAGTACGGCTTTCACACACAATTATATCTCACAAATGAGCATGTGGAGAGACGTTCGTTCATCTAGCACAAAGGGAACCGCTTGCAGGAGAAAATTTTCTCTGGTTTCTCAGTCTATTTCCTAGTGCCGGTTTGAAGTTCCTGCAGTTTTCACTGTAAAACCGAGTTGTAGCTTGTACCACTCCATATATATATATGGAGTGGAGTTTGAACCTGAAAAGAAACTTTTTGTTCCCAACTAAATGTGTGAAGGACGGCTTTCACACACAGTTATCTATCACAACTGAGCATGTGGAGAGACTTTCGTTCATCTAGCACAAATGGAACATTTTGCAGGAGAAATTTTACTGTGGTATCTCAGTCTGATTCCTAGTGCCGGTTTGATGTTCCTGCAGTTTTCACTATAAAACTGATTTGGAGTTTGTACCACCCCATATATATGTATGGAATGGAGTTTGCAACTGAAAAGAAACTTTGTGTTCCCAACATGATAGGTGAAAGGCGGCTTTCACACACACTTAGCTCTCAGTGCTTAGCATGTGGAGAGACGTTCGTTCATCTAGCACAAAGGGAACGGGTTGCAGGAGACACTTTTACTCTGGTTTCTCAGTCTGTTTCCTAGTGCCGGTTTGAAGTTCCTGCAGTTTTCACTGTAAAACCGAGTTGGAGTTTGTACATCCCCATATATATGTATGGAGTGTAGTTTGTATCTGAAAAGAAACTTTGTGTTCCCAACAAGCTAGGTGAAGGACGGCTTTCACACACAATTATCCCTCACAAATGAGCATGTGGAGAGACTTTCTTTCATCTAGCAAATGGGAACGGCTTGCAGGAGAAAATTTTCTCTGGTTTCTCAGTCTTTTTCCTAGTGCCGGTTTGAAGTTCCTGCAGTTTTCACTATAAAACCGAGTTGTAGCCTGTTCCTCTCCATATATATGTATGGAGTGAAGTTTGCACCTGAAAGGAATTTTGTGTTCCAAACTACCTGGGTGAAGGACGTCTTTCACACACAGTTCTATCTAACAACTGATCATGTGGAGAGACTTTCGTTCATCTAGCAAAAATGGAACTGGTTGAAGGAGAAACTTTTTCTCTGTTTCTCTGTTTGTTTCCTAGTGCCAGTTTGAAGTTCCTGCAGATTTCACTGTAAAAACGAGTTGGAGCTTGTACCTCTCCATAAATATGTATGGAGTGGAATTTGCAATAGTAAAGAAACTTTGTGTTCCCAACAAGCTATGTGAAGGACGGCTTTCACACACAATTATCTCTCACAAATGAGCATGTGGAGAGACGTTCGTTCATTAGTACAAAGGGAACTGGTTGCAGGAGAAAATTTTCTCTGGTTTCTCAGTCTGTTTCCTAGTGCCGGTTTGAAGTTCCTGCAGTTTTCACTGTAAAACCGAGTTGTAGCTTTTACATCTCCATATATATGTATGGAGTGGAGTTTGAACCTGAAAAGAAACTTTGTGTTCCCAACTACCTGGGTGAAGGACGGCTTTCACACACAATTATCCCTCACAAATGAGCATGTGGAGAGACGTTCCTTCACCTACCACGAAAAAACGGGTTGCAGGAGAAATTTTACTCTGGTTTTTGAGTGTTTTTCCTAGTGCCGGTTTGTAGTTCCTTCAGTTTTCACTGTAAAACCGTTTTGGAGCTAGCACCTCAACATATATATGTATGGAGCGGAGTTTGCAAATGAAAAGAAACTTTGTATTCCAAACAAGCTAGGTGAAGGACGGCTTTCACAAATACTTATCTCTCAGAACTGAGAATGTGGAGAGACTTTCGTTCATGTAGCTCTAAGGGAAAGCTTTGCATGAGAATCTTTTACTCTGGTTTCTCAGTCTGTTTCCTAAGGCAGGTTTCAAGTTCCTGCAGTTTTCACTGTAATACCGAGTTGGATCTAGTACCTCCCCATATATATGTTTGGAGTGGAATTCCCTACTAAAAAGAAACTTTGTGTTCCCAACAATCTTTGTGAAGTACAGCTTTCACAGACACTTATCTCTCAGAGCTGAGCATGTGGAGAGACGTTCGTTCATCTAGCACAAAGGGAACGGGTTGCAGGGAAAACTATTACTCTGGTTTCTCAGTCTGTTTCATAGTGCCGGTTTTAAGGTCCTGAAATTTTCACTGTAAAACCGACTTGGAGCTTGTACCTCTCCAAATATATGTATGGAGTGGAGTTTGCAACTGAAAAGGAACTTTGTGTTCCCAACAAGCAAAGTGAAGGACGGCTTTCACACACACTTATCTCTAAGAAATGAGCATGTGGAGAGACATTCATTAATCTAGCACAAAAGAAACGGGTTGCAGGAGAAACTTTTTCTCTGGTTTCTCAGTCTGTTTCCTAGTGCCGTTTTGAAGTTCCTGCAGTTTTCACTGTAAAACCGAGTTGGAGCTAGTACCTCCACATATATATGTATGGAATGGTTTTTGCAACTGAAAAGAAACTTTGTGTTCCCAACAAGCAAAGTGAAGGACGGCTTTCACACACACTTTTCTCTAAGAAATGAGCATGTGGAGAGACGTTCGTTCATCTAGCACAAAAGGAAGTGTTTGCATGTGAAACTATTTCTCTAGTTTCTCATTCTGTTTCCTAGGGCCGGTTTGAAGTTCCTGCAGTTTTCACTATAAAACAGTGTTGGAGCTTGTACTTCCCCATATATATGTATGGAGTGGAGTTTGCAACTGAAAAGAAACTTTTTTTCCCAAAAAGCTTGGTGAAGTACGGCTTTCACACACACATATTTCTCAGAACTAAGTATGTGGAGAGATTTTCATTCATGTAGCACAAAGGGAATGGGTTGTTGGTAAGACTTTACTCTGGTTTCTCTGTCTGGTTCCTAGTTCGGGTTTGAATTTCCTACAGTTTTCACTGTAAAACAGATTTGGAGCTAGTACATTCCCATATATATGTATGGTATGGAATTTGCAACTGAAAAGAATCTTTGTGTTCCCAACAAGCTAGGTGAAGGACGGTTTTCACACACACATATCTCTCACAACTGAGCATGTGGAGAGACGTTCGTTCATCTAGCACAAAGGGAACGGTTTGCATGATATACATTTATTCTGGTTTCTCAGACTGTTTCCTTGTTGCGTTTGAAGTTCCTGAAGTTTTCACTGTAAAACCGATTTGGAGATAGAATCTCCCCATATATATGTATGGAGACGAGTTTGCAACTGAAAAGAAACTTTGTGTTCCCAACAAGATAGGTGAAGAACGGCTTTCACACACACTTATCTCTCACATATTAGCATTTAGAGAGACGTTCGTTCATCTGGCACAAAGGGAACGGGTTGCAGGAGAATCTTTTACTCTGGTTTCTCAGTATGTTTCCTAGTGCCGGTTTGAAGTTCCTGCAGTTTTCACTGTAAAACCGTGTTGGTGCTAGTACCTCCCCTTATATATGTATGGATTGGTGTTTGCAACTGAAAAGAAACTTTGTGTTCCCAACAAGCTAGGTGAAGTACGGCTTTCACACACACTTATCTCTCTCAACTGAGCATGTGGAGAGACATTCGTTCATATAGCACAAAGGGAACAGTTTGCAGGAGAAACTTTTTCTCTTGTTTCTCAGTGTGTTTCCTAAGCCGGTTTGAAGTTCCTTCAGTTTTCACTGTATAACAGAATTGGAGCTAGTATCTCCCCATATATATGTAGGGAGTGGATATTGCAACTGAAAAGAAACTTTGCGTTCCCAACAAGCTAGGTTAAAGACGGCTATCACACACACTTATCTCTCACAACTGAGCATGTGGAGAGAATTTCGTTCATCTAGCACAAATGGAACGGTTTGCAGGGGAAATTTTTTCTCTGGTTTCTCATTCTGTTTCCTAGGGCCGGTTTGAATTTCCTGCAGTTTTCACTATAAATCCGAGATGGAGCTTGTACTTCCCCATACATATATGTAGTGGAGTTTGCAACTGGAAAGAAACTTTGTGTTCCCAACAAGAAAGGTGAATGACGGCTTTCACACACACTTTGCTCTGAGAGATTAGGATGTGGAGAGACGTTCGTTCATCTAGCACAAAGGGAACGGGTTGCAGGAGAAACTTTTATTCTGGTTTCTCAGTCTGTTTCCTAGTGCCGGTTTGAAGTTCCTGCTGTTTTCAATCTAAAACCGAGTTGGAATTGTACCTCCTCATATATATGTATGGAGTGTTGTTTGCAACGGAAAAGAAGCTTTGTGTTCCCAACAAGCTAGGTGAAGGACGGTTTTACACATAATTATCTCTCAGAAATGAACATATGGAGAGACGTTCGTTGACTTACCACGAAGAAAAGGGTTGCAGGAGAAATTTTACTCTGGTTTTTCAGTGTTTTTCCAAGTGCCGGTTTGTAGTTCCTGCAGTTTTCACTGTAAAACCGTTTTGGAGCTAGCACCTCAAAATATATATGTATGGTGCGGAGTTTGCAAATGAAAAGAAACTTTGTATTCCAAACAAGCTAGGTGAAGGACGGCTTTCACAAATACATATCTCTCAGAACTGAGAATGTGGAGAGACTTTCGTTCATATACATCTAAGGGAAAGCTTTGCAGGAGAAACTTTTACTCTGGTTTCTCAATCTGTTTCCTAGTGCCGGTTTGAAGTTCCTGCAGTTTTCACTGTAAAACCGAGTTGGATCTAGTACCTCCCCATATATATGTATGGAGTGGATTTTGCAACAGAAAAGAAAATTTGTGTTCCCAACCACCTAGGTGAAGGACGGCTTTCACACACAATTATCTCTCACAACTTAGCATTTGGAGAGACGTTCGTTCATCTAGCACATATGGAACGGTTTGCAGGAGAAATTATTACTCTTGTTCCTCAGACTGTTTCTTAGTGCCGGTTTGAAGTTCCTGCAGTTTTCACTGTAAAACCGAGTTGGAGCTAGTACCTCCCCAAATATATTTATGGAGTGGAGTTTCCAACTGAAAAGAAAATTTGTGTTCCCAGCAAGGTTGTTGAAGGACGGCTTTCACACACAATTATTTCTCAGAATTGAGCATGTGGAGAGAAGTTCGTTCATCTAACACAAAAGGAATGTGTTGCAGGAGAAACTTTTACTCTGGTTTCTCAGGCTGTTTCCTAGTGCCGGTTTGAAGTTACTGCAATTTTCACTGTAAAACCGAGTTGGAGCTAGTAACTCCCCATAAATATGTATGGAGTGGAGTTTGCAACTTAAAAGATACTTTGTGTTCCCAACAAGCTAGGTGAAGGACGGCTTTCCCACACATTTATCTCTCACAAATGAGCATGTGGAGAGACGTTCGTTCATCTAGCACAAAGGGAACGGGTTGCAGGAGAAACTTTTACTCTGGTTTTTCTGTCTGTTTCCTAGTACCGGTTTAAAATTCCTGCAGTTTTCACTGTAACAGCGATTTGGAGCTTGTAAATACCCATATATAATAATGGAGTGGATTTGGCAACTGAAAAGAAATTTTGTGTTCCCAACAAGCTAGGTGAAGATCGGCTTTCACACACACATATCTCTTTCAAATTAGCATGTGGAGAGAAGTTCGTTCATGTAGCACAAATGGAACGGTTTTCAGGAGAATCTTTTAATCTGTTTCCTCAGTCTGTTTCCTAGTGCCGGTTTGAAGTTCCTGCAGTTTTCACTGTAAAACCGAGTTGGTGCTAGTTCCTCCCCTTATATATGTATGGAGTGGAGTTTGCTACTGAAAAGAATCTTTGTGTTCCCAACAAGTTAGATGAAGTACGGCTTTCACACACACTTATCTCTCTCAACTGAGCATGTGGAGAGACGTTCATCATCTAGCACAAAGGAAAAATTTTGCAGGAGAAATTATTCTCTTGTTTCTCAGGGTGTTTCTTAAGCCGTTTTGAAGTTCTTGCAGTATTCACTGTATAATAGAATTGGAGCTAGTACCTCCTCATATATATGTATGGATTGGAGATTGCAACTGAAAAGAAACTTTGTGTTTCCATAAAGATAGTTTAAGGACGGCTTTCACACACAATTTCCTCTCACAACTGAGCATGTGGAGAGACTTTCGTTCATCTAGCACAAAGGGAACGGGTTTCAGGAAAAACTTTTACTCTGGTTTCTCAGACTGTTTCCTTGTGCCGGTTGGAAGTTCCTGCAGTTTACACTGTAAAAACCAGTTGGTGCTAGTACCACCCCATATATATGTTTGGAGTGCAGTTTGCAGCTGAAAAGAAATTTTGTGTTCCCAATAAGCAAGGAGAAGGACGTCTTTCACACACACTTATCTCTCAGAACAGAGCATGTGGAGAGACGTTCGTTCATCTAGCAAAAATGGAACGGTTTGCAGGGCAAAATTTTACTCTGGTCTCAGAATTTTTCCTAGTGCAGTTTTGAACTTCCTGCAGTTTTCTCTGTAAAACCGAGTTAGAGCTAGTACCTCCCCTTATATATGTATGGATTGGAGTTTGCAACTGAAAATAAACTGTGTTCCCAACAAGCTAGTTGAAGTAAGGCTTTCACACAAACTTATCTCTCAGAATTGAGCATGTGGAGACACTTTCGTTCATCTAGCACAAAAGAAACGTTTTGCAGTAGAAACTATGACTCTGGTTTCTCAGTCTGTTTCCTAGTGCCGGTTTTAAGTTCCTGAAGTTTTCACTGTAAAATCGACTTGGAGCTTGTACCTCTCCAAATATATGTATGGAGTGGAGTTTGCAACTGAAAAGGAACTTTGTGTTCCCAACAAGCTAATTGAAGGACGGCTTTCACACACACTTATCTCTCCAAAATGAGCATGTGGGGAGAAGTTCGTTCATCTAGCACAAAAGGAACGGGTTGCAGGAGAAACTTTTTCTCTGGTTTCTCAGTCTGTTTCCTAGTGCCGGTATGAAATTCCTGCAGTTTTCACTTTAAAACCGAGTTGGAGCTAGTACTTCCGCATATATATGTATGGAGTGGAGTTTGGAACTGAAAAGAAACTTTGTGTTCCCAACAAGGAAGGTGAAAGACGGCTTTCAAACACTCTTATCTCTCAGAGCTTAGGATGTGGAGCGACTTTCATTCATCTAGCACAAAGTGAACGGGTTGCAGGGGTAACTTTTACTCTGGTTTCTCAGTCTGTTTCCTAATGCCGGTATGAATTTCGTGCAGTTTTTACTGTAAAACCGAGTTGGAATTGTACCTCCTCATATATATGTATGGAGTGGTGTTTCCAACTGAAAAGTAATTTTTCGTTCCCAAAAAGCTAGGTGAAGGACAGCTTTCACACACACTAATCTCTCAGAACTGAGCATGTGGAGAGACGTTCTTTCATCTAGCACAAAGGGAACGGATTGCAGGAGAAACATTTATTCTTGTTTCTCAGTGTGTATCCTAAGATGGTTTGAAGTTCCTGCAGTTTTCACTGGATAAAAGAATTGGAGTTAGTACTCCCCATATATATGTATGGAGTGGATATTTCAAATGAAAAAAACTTTGTGTTCCCAACAAGCTAGGTGAAGGACGGCTTTCACACACAATTATCTCTCACAATTTAGCATGTGGGGAGAGTTTCTTTCATCTAGCACAAAGGGAACGGTTTGCAGGAGAAACTATTACTCTGGTTTCTCAGTCTGTTTCGTAGTGCCGGTTTGAATTTCCTGAAGTTTTCATCTAAAACCGAGTTGGAGCTTGTACTTCCCTATATATATGTATGGAGTGGATTTTACAACAGAAAAGAAAATTTGTGTTCCCAACCACCTAGGTGAAGGACGGCTTTCACACACAATTATCTCTCACAACTTAGCATTTGGAGAGACGTTCGTTCATCTAGCACATATGGAACGGTATCCAGGAGTAATTAATACTCTTGTTCCTCAGACTGTTTCCTAGTGCCGGTTTGAAGTTCCTGCATTTTTCACTGTAAAACCGTGTTGGAGCTAGTACCTCCCCATATATATTTATGGAGTGGAGTTTCCAACTGAAAAGAAAATTTGTGTTCCCAGCAAGGTTGTTGAAGGACGGCTTTCACACACACTTATTTCTCAGAATTGAGCATGTGGAGAGACGTTCGTTCATCTAACACAAAAGGAATGGGTTGCAGGAGAAACTTTTAATCTGGTTTCTTAGGCTGTTTCCTAGTGCCGGTTTGAAGTTACTGCAATTTCCAATGTAAAACCGAGTTGGAGCTAGTAACTCCCCATATATATGTATGGAGTGGAGTTTGCAACGGAAAAGATACTTTGTGTTCCCAAGAAGCTAGGTGAAGGACGGCTTTACACATAATTATCTCTCAGAAATGAACATTTGGAGAGACGTTCGTTCACCTGCCACGAAGAAAATGGTTGCAGGAGAAATTTTACTCTGGTTTTTCAGTGTTTTTCCTAGTGCCGGTTTGTAGTTCCTGCAGTTTTCCCTGTAAAACCGTTTTGGAGCTAGCACCTCGAAATATATATGTATGGTGTGGAGTTTGCAAATGAAAAGAAACTTTGTATTCCAAACAAGCTAGGTGAAGGACGGCTTTCACCAATACTTATCTCTCAGAACTGAGAATGTGGAGAGACTTTCGTTCATATAGCTCTAAGGGAAAGCTTTGCAGGAGAAATTTTTACTCTGGTTTCTCAGTCTGTTTCCTAGTGCCGGTTTGAAGTTCCTGCAGTTTTCACTGTAAAACCGAGTTGGATTTAGTACCTCCCCATATATATGTAAGGAGTGGAATTCCCAACTGAAAAGTAACTTTGTGTTCCCAACAAGCTATGTGAAGTACGGCTTTCACACACACTTATCTCTCAGAACTGAGCATGTGGAGAGACTTTCGTTCATCTAGCACAAAAGGAACGGGTTGCAGGATAAACTATTACACTGGATTCACAGTCTGTTTCCTAGTGCCGGTTTGAAGTTCCTGATGTTTTCACTGTAAAACCGACTTGGAGCTTGTACCTCTCCAAATATATGAATGGAGTGGAGTTTGCAACTGAAAAGGAACTTTGTGTTCCCAACAAGCTAAGTGAAGGACTTCTTTCACACACAATTATCTCTCACAACTGAACATGTGGAGAGATGTTCGTTCATCTAGCACAAAAGGAACGGGTTGCAGGCGAAAATTTTTCTCTGGTTTCTCAGTCTGTTTCCTAGTGCCAGTTTGAAGTTCCTGCAGTTTTCACTGTATAAAGAATTGGAGCTAGTACTCCCCATATATATGTATGGAGTGGATATTTCAAATGAAAAGAAAATATGTGTTCCCAACTAGCTAGGGTAAGGACGGCTTTCACACACAATTATCTCTCACAAATTAGTATGTGAACAGATGTTCGTTCATCTAACACAAAAGGAACGGGTTGCAGGAGAAACTTTTTCTCTGGACTCTCATTCTGTTTCCTAGGGCCGGTTTGAATTTCCTGCAGTTTTCATCTAAAACCGAGTTGGAGCTTGTACCTCCCCATATATATGTATGGAGTGGATTTTGCAACAGAAAAGAAAATTTGTGTTCCCAACCACCTAGGTGAAGGACGGCTTTCACACACAATTATCTCTCACAACTGAGCATTTGGAGAGACGTTCGTTCATCTAGCACATATGGAACGGTTTGCAGGAGAAATTATTACTCTTGTTCCTCAGACTGTTTCCTAGTGCCGGTTTGAAGTTCCTGCATTTTTCACTGTAAAACCGAGTTAGAGCTAGTACCTCCCCATATATATTTATGGAGTGGAATTTCCAACTGAAAAGAGAATTTGTGTTCCCAGCAAGGTTGTTGAAGGACGGCTTTCACACACACATATTTCTCAGAATTGAGCATGTGGAGAGAAGTTCGTTCATCTAACACAAAAGGAATATGTTGCAGGAGAAATTTTTACTCTGGATTCTCAGGCTTTTTCCTAGTGCCGGTTTGAAGTTACTGCAATTTTCACTGTAAAACCGAGTTGGAGCTAGTAACTCCCCATATATATGTATGGAGTGGAGTTTGCAACTGAAAAGATACTTTGTATTCCCAACAAGCTAGGTGAAGGACGGCTTTCACACACATTTATCTCTCTAAATGAGCATGTGGAGAGACGTTCGTTCATCTAGCACAAAGGGAACGGGTTGCAGGAGAAACTTTTACTCTGGTTTTTCTGTCTGTTTCCTAGTGCCGGTTTAAAATTCCTGCAGTTTTCACTGTAACAGCGAGTTGGAGCTTGTAAATACCCATATATATTTATGGAGTGGATTTTGCAACTGAAAAGAAAGTTTGTGTTCCCAACAAGCTAGGTGAAGTTCGGCTTTCACACACACATATCTCTTTCAAATTAGCATGTGGAGAGACGTTCGTTCATGTAGCACAAATGGAACGGTTTTCAGGAGAATCTTTTACTCTGTTTCCTCAGTCTGTTTCCTAGTGCCGGTTTGAAGTTCCTGCAGTTTTCACTGTAAAACCGAGTTGGTGCTAGTACCTCCCCTTATATATTTATGGAGTGGAGTTTGCAACTGAAAAGAATCTTTGTGTTCCCAACAAGTTAGATGAAGTACGGCTTTCACACACACTTATCTCTCTCAACTGAGCATGTGGAGAGACATTCGTTCATCTAGCACAAAGGGAACAGTTTGCAGGAGAAACTTTTTCTCTTGTTTCTCACGGTTTTTCTTAAGCCGGTTTGAAGTTCCTGCAGTATTCACTGTATAACAGAATTGGAGCTAATACCTCCCCATATATATGTATGGATTGGAGATTGCAACTGAAAAGAATCTTTGTGTATCCATAAAGATATGTTAAGGACGGCTTTCACACACAATTTCCTCTCACAACTGAGCATGTGGAGAGACTTTCGTTTATCTAGCACAAAGGGAACGGGTTTCAGGAAAAACTTTTACTCTGGTTTCTCAGACTGTTTCCTTGTGCCGGTTTGAAGTTCATGCAGTTTACACTGTAAAAACCAGTTGGTGCTAGTACCTCCACATATAAATTTTTGGAGTGCAGTTTGCAGCTGAAAAGAAATTTTGTGTTCCCAATAAGCAAGGAGAAGGACGTCTTTCACAGACACTTATCTCTCAGAACAGAGCATGTGGATAGACGTTCGTTCATCTAACAAAAATGGAACGATTTGCAGGGCAAACTTTTACTCTGGTCTCAGTATTTTTCCTAGAGCCGTTTTGAAGTTCCTGCAGTTTTCTCTGTAAAACCGAGTTAGAGCTAGTACCTCCCCTTATATATGTATGGATTGGAGTTTGCAACTGAAAAGAAACTTTGTGTTCCCAACATGATAGGTGAAAGGCGGCTTTCACACACACTTAGCTCTCAGTGCTTAGCATGTGGAGAGACGTTCGTTCATCTAGCACAAAGGGAACGGGTTGCAGGAGACACTTTTACTCTGGTTTCTCAGTCTGTTTCCTAGTGCCGGTTTGAAGTTCCTGCAGTTTTCACTGTAAAACCGAGTTGGAGTTTGTACATCCCCATATATATGTATGGAGTGTAGTTTGTATCTGAAAAGAAACTTTGTGTTCCCAACAAGCTAGGTGAAGGACGGCTTTCACACACAATTATCCCTCACAAATGAGCATGTGGAGAGACTTTCTTTCATCTAGCAAATGGGAACGGCTTGCAGGAGAAAATTTTCTCTGGTTTCTCAGTCTTTTTCCTAGTGCCGGTTTGAAGTTCCTGCAGTTTTCACTATAAAACCGAGTTGTAGCCTGTTCCTCTCCATATATATGTATGGAGTGAAGTTTGCACCTGAAAGGAATTTTGTGTTCCAAACTACCTGGGTGAAGGACGTCTTTCACACACAGTTCTATCTAACAACTGATCATGTGGAGAGACTTTCGTTCATCTAGCAAAAATGGAACTGGTTGAAGGAGAAACTTTTTCTCTGTTTCTCTGTTTGTTTCCTAGTGCCAGTTTGAAGTTCCTGCAGATTTCACTGTAAAAACGAGTTGGAGCTTGTACCTCTCCATAAATATGTATGGAGTGGAATTTGCAATAGTAAAGAAACTTTGTGTTCCCAACAAGCTATGTGAAGGACGGCTTTCACACACAATTATCTCTCACAAATGAGCATGTGGAGAGACGTTCGTTCATTAGTACAAAGGGAACTGGTTGCAGGAGAAAATTTTCTCTGGTTTCTCAGTCTGTTTCCTAGTGCCGGTTTGAAGTTCCTGCAGTTTTCACTGTAAAACCGAGTTGTAGCTTTTACATCTCCATATATATGTATGGAGTGGAGTTTGAACCTGAAAAGAAACTTTGTGTTCCCAACTACCTGGGTGAAGGACGGCTTTCACACACAATTATCCCTCACAAATGAGCATGTGGAGAGACGTTCCTTCACCTACCACGAAAAAACGGGTTGCAGGAGAAATTTTACTCTGGTTTTTGAGTGTTTTTCCTAGTGCCGGTTTGTAGTTCCTTCAGTTTTCACTGTAAAACCGTTTTGGAGCTAGCACCTCAACATATATATGTATGGAGCGGAGTTTGCAAATGAAAAGAAACTTTGTATTCCAAACAAGCTAGGTGAAGGACGGCTTTCACAAATACTTATCTCTCAGAACTGAGAATGTGGAGAGACTTTCGTTCATGTAGCTCTAAGGGAAAGCTTTGCATGAGAATCTTTTACTCTGGTTTCTCAGTCTGTTTCCTAAGGCAGGTTTCAAGTTCCTGCAGTTTTCACTGTAATACCGAGTTGGATCTAGTACCTCCCCATATATATGTTTGGAGTGGAATTCCCTACTAAAAAGAAACTTTGTGTTCCCAACAATCTTTGTGAAGTACGGCTTTCACAGACACTTATCTCTCAGAGCTGAGCATGTGGAGAGACGTTCGTTCATCTAGCACAAAGGGAACGGGTTGCAGGGAAAACTATTACTCTGGTTTCTCAGTCTGTTTCATAGTGCCGGTTTTAAGGTCCTGAAATTTTCACTGTAAAACCGACTTGGAGCTTGTACCTCTCCAAATATATGTATGGATTGGAGTTTGCAACTGAAAAGGAACTTTGTGTTCCCAACAAGCAAAGTGAAGGACGGCTTTCACACACACTTATCTCTAAGAAATGAGCATGTGGAGAGACATTCGTTAATCTAGCACAAAAGAAACGGGTTGCAGGAGAAACTTTTTCTCTGGTTTCTCAGTCTGTTTCCTAGTGCCGTTTTGAAGTTCCTGCAGTTTTCACTGTAAAACCGAGTTGGAGCTAGTACCTCCACATATATATGTATGGAATGGTTTTTGCAACTGAAAAGAAACTTTGTGTTCCCAACAAGCAAAGTGAAGGACGGCTTTCACACACACTTTTCTCTAAGAAATGAGCATGTGGAGAGACGTTCGTTCATCTAGCACAAAAGGAAGTGTTTGCATGTGAAACTATTTCTCTAGTTTCTCATTCTGTTTCCTAGGGCCGGTTTGAAGTTCCTGCAGTTTTCACTATAAAACAGTGTTGGAGCTTGTACTTCCCCATATATATGTATGGAGTGGAGTTTGCAACTGAAAAGAAACTTTTTTTCCCAAAAAGCTTGGTGAAGTACGGCTTTCACACACACATATTTCTCAGAACTAAGTATGTGGAGAGATTTTCATTCATGTAGCACAAAGGGAATGGGTTGTTGGTAAAACTTTACTCTGGTTTCTCTGTCTGGTTCCTAGTTCGGGTTTGAATTTCCTACAGTTTTCACTGTAAAACAGATTTGGAGCTAGTACATTCCCATATATATGTATGGTATGGAATTTGCAACTGAAAAGAATCTTTGTGTTCCCAACAAGCTAGGTGAAGGACGGTTTTCACACACACATATCTCTCACAACTGAGCATGTGGAGAGACGTTCGTTCATCTAGCACAAAGGGAACGGTTTGCATGATATACATTTATTCTGGTTTCTCAGACTGTTTCCTTGTTGCGTTTGAAGTTCCTGAAGTTTTCACTGTAAAACCGATTTGGAGATAGAATCTCCCCATATATATGTATGGAGACGAGTTTGCAACTGAAAAGAAACTTTGTGTTCCCAACAAGATAGGTGAAGAACGGCTTTCACACACACTTATCTCTCACATATTAGCATTTAGAGAGACGTTCGTTCATCTGGCACAAAGGGAACGGGTTGCAGGAGAATCTTTTACTCTGGTTTCTCAGTATGTTTCCTAGTGCCGGTTTGAAGTTCCTGCAGTTTTCACTGTAAAACCGTGTTGGTGCTAGTACCTCCCCTTATATATGTATGGATTGGTGTTTGCAACTGAAAAGAAACTTTGTGTTCCCAACAAGCTAGGTGAAGTACGGCTTTCACACACACTTATCTCTCTCAACTGAGCATGTGGAGAGACATTCGTTCATATAGCACAAAGGGAACAGTTTGCAGGAGAAACTTTTTCTCTTGTTTCTCAGTGTGTTTCCTAAGCCGGTTTGAAGTTCCTTCAGTTTTCACTGTATAACAGAATTGGAGCTAGTATCTCCCCATATATATGTAGGGAGTGGATATTGCAACTGAAAAGAAACTTTGCGTTCCCAACAAGCTAGGTTAAAGACGGCTATCACACACACTTATCTCTCACAACTGAGCATGTGGAGAGAATTTCGTTCATCTAGCACAAATGGAACGGTTTGCAGGGGAAATTTTTTCTCTGGTTTCTCATTCTGTTTCCTAGGGCCGGTTTGAATTTCCTGCAGTTTTCACTATAAATCCGAGATGGAGCTTGTACTTCCCCATACATATATGTAGTGGAGTTTGCAACTGGAAAGAAACTTTGTGTTCCCAACAAGAAAGGTGAATGACGGCTTTCACACACACTTTGCTCTGAGAGATTAGGATGTGGAGAGACGTTCGTTCATCTAGCACAAAGGGAACGGGTTGCAGGAGAAACTTTTATTCTGGTTTCTCAGTCTGTTTCCTAGTGCCGGTTTGAAGTTCCTGCTGTTTTCAATCTAAAACCGAGTTGGAATTGTACCTCCTCATATATATGTATGGAGTGTTGTTTGCAACGGAAAAGAAACTTTGTGTTCCCAACAAGCTAGGTGAAGGACGGTTTTACACATAATTATCTCTCAGAAATGAACATATGGAGAGACGTTCGTTGACTTACCACGAAGAAAAGGGTTGCAGGAGAAATTTTACTCTGGTTTTTCAGTGTTTTTCCAAGTGCCGGTTTGTAGTTCCTGCAGTTTTCACTGTAAAACCGTTTTGGAGCTAGCACCTCAAAATATATATGTATGGTGCGGAGTTTGCAAATGAAAAGAAACTTTGTATTCCAAACAAGCTAGGTGAAGGACGGCTTTCACAAATACATATCTCTCAGAACTGAGAATGTGGAGAGACTTTCGTTCATATACATCTAAGGGAAAGCTTTGCAGGAGAAACTTTTACTCTGGTTTCTCAATCTGTTTCCTAGTGCCGGTTTGAAGTTCCTGCAGTTTTCACTGTAAAACCGAGTTGGATCTAGTACCTCCCCATATATATGTATGGAGTGGATTTTGCAACAGAAAAGAAAATTTGTGTTCCCAACCACCTAGGTGAAGGACGGCTTTCACACACAATTATCTCTCACAACTTAGCATTTGGAGAGACGTTCGTTCATCTAGCACATATGGAACGGTTTGCAGGAGAAATTATTACTCTTGTTCCTCAGACTGTTTCTTAGTGCCGGTTTGAAGTTCCTGCAGTTTTCACTGTAAAACCGAGTTGGAGCTAGTACCTCCCCAAATATATTTATGGAGTGGAGTTTCCAACTGAAAAGAAAATTTGTGTTCCCAGCAAGGTTGTTGAAGGACGGCTTTCACACACAATTATTTCTCAGAATTGAGCATGTGGAGAGAAGTTCGTTCATCTAACACAAAAGGAATGTGTTGCAGGAGAAACTTTTACTCTGGTTTCTCAGGCTGTTTCCTAGTGCCGGTTTGAAGTTACTGCAATTTTCACTGTAAAACCGAGTTGGAGCTAGTAACTCCCCATAAATATGTATGGAGTGGAGTTTGCAACTGAAAAGATACTTTGTGTTCCCAACAAGCTAGGTGAAGGACGGCTTTCCCACACATTTATCTCTCACAAATGAGCATGTGGAGAGACGTTCGTTCATCTAGCACAAAGGGAACGGGTTGCAGGAGAAACTTTTACTCTGGTTTTTCTGTCTGTTTCCTAGTACCGGTTTAAAATTCCTGCAGTTTTCACTGTAACAGCGATTTGGAGCTTGTAAATACCCATATATAATAATGGAGTGGATTTGGCAACTGAAAAGAAATTTTGTGTTCCCAACAAGCTAGGTGAAGATCGGCTTTCACACACACATATCTCTTTCAAATTAGCATGTGGAGAGAAGTTCGTTCATGTAGCACAAATGGAACGGTTTTCAGGAGAATCTTTTAATCTGTTTCCTCAGTCTGTTTCCTAGTGCCGGTTTGAAGTTCCTGCAGTTTTCACTGTAAAACCGAGTTGGTGCTAGTTCCTCCCCTTATATATGTATGGAGTGGAGTTTGCTACTGAAAAGAATCTTTGTGTTCCCAACAAGTTAGATGAAGTACGGCTTTCACACACACTTATCTCTCTCCACTGAGCATGTGGAGAGACGTTCATCATCTAGCACAAAGGAAAAATTTTGCAGGAGAAATTATTCTCTTGTTTCTCAGGGTGTTTCTTAAGCCGTTTTGAAGTTCTTGCAGTATTCACTGTATAATAGAATTGGAGCTAGTACCTCCTCATATATATGTATGGATTGGAGATTGCAACTGAAAAGAAACTTTGTGTTTCCATAAAGATAGTTTAAGGACGGCTTTCACACACAATTTCCTCTCACAACTGAGCATGTGGAGAGACTTTCGTTCATCTAGCACAAAGGGAACGGGTTTCAGGAAAAACTTTTACTCTGGTTTCTCAGACTGTTTCCTTGTGCCGGTTGGAAGTTCCTGCAGTTTACACTGTAAAAACCAGTTGGTGCTAGTACCACCCCATATATATGTTTGGAGTGCAGTTTGCAGCTGAAAAGAAATTTTGTGTTCCCAATAAGCAAGGAGAAGGACGTCTTTCACACACACTTATCTCTCAGAACAGAGCATGTGGAGAGACGTTCGTTCATCTAGCAAAAATGGAACGGTTTGCAGGGCAAAATTTTACTCTGGTCTCAGAATTTTTCCTAGTGCAGTTTTGAACTTCCTGCAGTTTTCTCTGTAAAACCGAGTTAGAGCTAGTACCTCCCCTTATATATGTATGGATTGGAGTTTGCAACTGAAAATAAACTGTGTTCCCAACAAGCTAGTTGAAGTAAGGCTTTCACACAAACTTATCTCTCAGAATTGAGCATGTGGAGACACTTTCGTTCATCTAGCACAAAAGAAACGTTTTGCAGTAGAAACTATGACTCTGGTTTCTCAGTCTGTTTCCTAGTGCCGGTTTTAAGTTCCTGAAGTTTTCACTGTAAAATCGACTTGGAGCTTGTACCTCTCCAAATATATGTATGGAGTGGAGTTTGCAACTGAAAAGGAACTTTGTGTTCCCAACAAGCTAATTGAAGGACGGCTTTCACACACACTTATCTCTCCAAAATGAGCATGTGGGGAGAAGTTCGTTCATCTAGCACAAAAGGAACGGGTTGCAGGAGAAACTTTTTCTCTGGTTTCTCAGTCTGTTTCCTAGTGCCGGTATGAAGTTCCTGCAGTTTTCACTTTAAAACCGAGTTGGAGCTAGTACTTCCGCATATATATGTATGGAGTGGAGTTTGGAACTGAAAAGAAACTTTGTGTTCCCAACAAGGAAGGTGAAAGACGGCTTTCAAACACTCTTATCTCTCAGAGCTTAGGATGTGGAGCGACTTTCATTCATCTAGCACAAAGTGAACGGGTTGCAGGGGTAACTTTTACTCTGGTTTCTCAGTCTGTTTCCTAATGCCGGTATGAATTTCGTGCAGTTTTTACTGTAAAAACGAGTTGGAATTGTACCACCTCATATATATGTATGGAGTGGTGTTTCCAACTGAAAAGTAATTTTTCGTTCCCAAAAAGCTAGGTGAAGGACAGCTTTCACACACACTAATCTCTCAGAACTGAGCATGTGGAGAGACGTTCTTTCATCTAGCACAAAGGGAACGGATTGCAGGAGAAACATTTATTCTTGTTTCTCAGTGTGTATCCTAAGATGGTTTGAAGTTCCTGCAGTTTTCACTGGATAAAAGAATTGGAGTTAGTACTCCCCATATATATGTATGGAGTGGATATTTCAAATGAAAAAAACTTTGTGTTCCCAACAAGCTAGGTGAAGGACGGCTTTCACACACAATTATCTCTCACAATTTAGCATGTGGGGAGAGTTTCTTTCATCTAGCACAAAGGGAACGGTTTGCAGGAGAAACTATTACTCTGGTTTCTCAGTCTGTTTCGTAGTGCCGGTTTGAATTTCCTGAAGTTTTCATCTAAAACCGAGTTGGAGCTTGTACTTCCCTATATATATGTATGGAGTGGATTTTACAACAGAAAAGAAAATTTGTGTTCCCAACCACCTAGGTGAAGGACGGCTTTCACACACAATTATCTCTCACAACTTAGCATTTGGAGAGACGTTCGTTCATCTAGCACATATGGAACGGTATCCAGGAGTAATTAATACTCTTGTTCCTCAGACTGTTTCCTAGTGCCGGTTTGAAGTTCCTGCATTTTTCACTGTAAAACCGTGTTGGAGCTAGTACCTCCCCATATATATTTATGGAGTGGAGTTTCCAACTGAAAAGAAAATTTGTGTTCCCAGCAAGGTTGTTGAAGTACGGCTTTCACACACACATATTTCTCAGAATTGAGCATGTGGAGAGACGTTCGTTCATCTAACACAAAAGGAATGGGTTGCAGGAGAAACTTTTAATCTGGTTTCTTAGGCTGTTTCCTAGTGCCGGTTTGAAGTTACTGCAATTTCCAATGTAAAACCGAGTTGGAGCTAGTAACTCCCCATATATATGTATGGAGTGGAGTTTGCAACGGAAAAGATACTTTGTGTTCCCAACAAGCTAGGTGAAGGACGGCTTTACACATAATTATCTCTCAGAAATGAACATTTGGAGAGACGTTCGTTCACCTGCCACGAAGAAAATGGTTGCAGGAGAAATTTTACTCTGGTTTTTCAGTGTTTTTCCTAGTGCCGGTTTGTAGTTCCTGCAGTTTTCCCTGTAAAACCGTTTTGGAGCTAGCACCTCGAAATATATATGTATGGTGTGGAGTTTGCAAATGAAAAGAAACTTTGTATTCCAAACAAGATAGGTGAAGGACGGCTTTCACCAATACTTATCTCTCAGAACTGAGAATGTGGAGAGACTTTCGTTCATATAGCTCTAAGGGAAAGCTTTGCAGGAGAAATTTTTACTCTGGTTTCTCAGTCTGTTTCCTAGTGCCGGTTTGAAGTTCCTGCAGTTTTCACTGTAAAACCGAGTTGGATTTAGTACCTCCCCATATATATGTAAGGAGTGGAATTCCCAACTGAAAAGTAACTTTGTGTTCCCAACAAGCTATGTGAAGTACGGCTTTCACACACACTTATCTCTCAGAACTGAGCATGTGGAGAGACTTTCGTTCATCTAGCACAAAAGGAACGGGTTGCAGGATAAACTATTACACTGGATTCACAGTCTGTTTCCTAGTGCCGGTTTGAAGTTCCTGATGTTTTCACTGTAAAACCGACTTGGAGCTTGTACCTCTCCAAATATATGAATGGAGTGGAGTTTGCAACTGAAAAGGAACTTTGTGTTCCCAACAAGCTAAGTGAAGGACGGCTTTCACACACAATTATCTCTCACAACTGAACATGTGGAGAGATGTTCGTTCATCTAGCACAAAAGGAACGGGTTGCAGGCGAAAATTTTTCTCTGGTTTCTCAGTCTGTTTCCTAGTGCCAGTTTGAAGTTCCTGCAGTTTTCACTGTATAAAGAATTGGAGCTAGTACTCCCCATATATATGTATGGAGTGGATATTTCAAATGAAAAGAAAATATGTGTTCCCAACTAGCTAGGGTAAGGACGGCTTTCACACACAATTATCTCTCACAAATTAGTATGTGAACAGATGTTCGTTCATCTAACACAAAAGGAACGGGTTGCAGGAGAAACTTTTTCTCTGGACTCTCATTCTGTTTCCTAGGGCCGGTTTGAATTTCCTGCAGTTTTCATCTAAAACCGAGTTGGAGCTTGTACCTCCCCATATATATGTATGGAGTGGATTTTGCAACAGAAAAGAAAATTTGTGTTCCCAACCACCTAGGTGAAGGACGGCTTTCACACACAATTATCTCTCACAACTGAGCATTTGGAGAGACGTTCGTTCATCTAGCACATATGGAACGGTTTGCAGGAGAAATTATTACTCTTGTTCCTCAGACTGTTTCCTAGTGCCGGTTTGAAGTTCCTGCATTTTTCACTGTAAAACCGAGTTAGAGCTAGTACCTCCCCATATATATTTATGGAGTGGAATTTCCAACTGAAAAGAGAATTTGTGTTCCCAGCAAGGTTGTTGAAGGACGGCTTTCACACACACATATTTCTCAGAATTGAGCATGTGGAGAGAAGTTCGTTCATCTAACACAAAAGGAATATGTTGCAGGAGAAATTTTTACTCTGGATTCTCAGGCTTTTTCCTAGTGCCGGTTTGAAGTTACTGCAATTTTCACTGTAAAACCGAGTTGGAGCTAGTAACTCCCCATATATATGTATGGAGTGGAGTTTGCAACTGAAAAGATACTTTGTATTCCCAACAAGCTAGGTGAAGGACGGCTTTCACACACATTTATCTCTCTAAATGAGCATGTGGAGAGACGTTCGTTCATCTAGCACAAAGGGAACGGGTTGCAGGAGAAACTTTTACTCTGGTTTTTCTGTCTGTTTCCTAGTGCCGGTTTAAAATTCCTGCAGTTTTCACTGTAACAGCGAGTTGGAGCTTGTAAATACCCATATATATTTATGGAGTGGATTTTGCAACTGAAAAGAAAGTTTGTGTTCCCAACAAGCTAGGTGAAGTTCGGCTTTCACACACACATATCTCTTTCAAATTAGCATGTGGAGAGACGTTCGTTCATGTAGCACAAATGGAACGGTTTTCAGGAGAATCTTTTACTCTGTTTCCTCAGTCTGTTTCCTAGTGCCGGTTTGAAGTTCCTGCAGTTTTCACTGTAAAACCGAGTTGGTGCTAGTACCTCCCCTTATATATTTATGGAGTGGAGTTTGCAACTGAAAAGAATCTTTGTGTTCCCAACAAGTTAGATGAAGTACGGCTTTCACACACACTTATCTCTCTCAACTGAGCATGTGGAGAGACATTCGTTCATCTAGCACAAAGGGAACAGTTTGCAGGAGAAACTTTTTCTCTTGTTTCTCACGGTTTTTCTTAAGCCGGTTTGAAGTTCCTGCAGTATTCACTGTATAACAGAATTGGAGCTAATACCTCCCCATATATATGTATGGATTGGAGATTGCAACTGAAAAGAATCTTTGTGTATCCATAAAGATATGTTAAGGACGGCTTTCACACACAATTTCCTCTCACAACTGAGCATGTGGAGAGACTTTCGTTTATCTAGCACAAAGGGAACGGGTTTCAGGAAAAACTTTTACTCTGGTTTCTCAGACTGTTTCCTTGTGCCGGTTTGAAGTTCATGCAGTTTACACTGTAAAAACCAGTTGGTGCTAGTACCTCCACATATAAATTTTTGGAGTGCAGTTTGCAGCTGAAAAGAAATTTTGTGTTCCCAATAAGCAAGGAGAAGGACGTCTTTCACAGACACTTATCTCTCAGAACAGAGCATGTGGATAGACGTTCGTTCATCTAACAAAAATGGAACGATTTGTCGGGCAAACTTTTACTCTGGTCTCAGTATTTTTCCTAGAGCCGTTTTGAAGTTCCTGCAGTTTTCTCTGTAAAACCGAGTTAGAGCTAGTAACTCCCCTTATATATGTATGGATTGGAGTTTGCAACTGAAAAGTAACTTTGTGTTCCCAACAAGCTAGGTGAAGTACGGCTTTCACACACACTTATCTCTCAGAATTGAGCATGTGGAGAGACGTTCGTTCATCTAGCACAAAAGGATCGGGTGGCAGGAGAAACTATTACTCTGGTTTCTCAGTCTGTTTCCTAGTGCCGGTTTTAAGTTCCTGCAGTTTTCACTGTAAAACCGAGTTGGAGCTAGTTCCTCCGCATATATATGTATGGAGTGGAGTTTGGAACTGAAAAGAAACTTTGTGTTCCCAACAAGATAGGTGAAAGACGGCTTTCACACACACTTAGCTCTCAGAGCTTAGAATGTGGAGCGACTTTCGTTCATCTAGCACAAATTGAACGGGTTGCAGGAGAAACTTTTACTCTGGTTTCTCAGTCTGTTTCCTAGTGCCGGTTTTAAGTTCCTGAAGTTTTCACTGTAAAATCGACTTGGAGCTTGTACCTCTCCAAATATATATATGGAGTGGAGTTTGCAACTGAAAAGGAACTTTGTGTTCCCAACAAGCTAATTGAAGGACGGCTTTCACACACACTTATCTCTCCAAAATGAGCATGTGGGGAGAAGTTCGTTCATCTAGCACAAAAGGAACGGGTTGCAGGAGAAACTTTTTCTCTGGTTTCTCAGTCTGTTTCCTAGTACCGGTATGAAGTTCCTGCAGTTTTAACTTTAAAACCGAGTTGGAGCTAGTACTTCCACATATATATGTATGGAGTGGAGTTTGGAACTGAAAAGAAACTTTGTGTTCCCAACAAGGAAGGTGAAAGACGGCTTTCAAACACTCTTATCTCTCAGAGCTTAGGATGTGGAGCGACTTTCATTCATCTAGCACAAAGTGAACGGGTTGCAGGAGTAACTTTTACTCTGGTTTCTCAGTCTGTTTCCTAATGCCGGTATGAATTTCGTGCAGTTTTTACTGTAAAACCGAGTTGGAATTGTACCACCTCATATATATTTATGGAGTGGTGTTTCCAACTGAAAAGTAATTTTTCGTTCCCAAAAAGCTAGGTGAAGGACAGCTTTCACACACACTAATCTCTCAGAACTGAGCATGTGGAGAGACGTTCTTTCATCTAACACAAAGGGAACGGATTGCAGGAGAAACATTTATTCTTGTTTCTCAGTGTGTATCCTAAGATGGTTTGAAGTTCCTGCAGTTTTCACTGGATAAAAGAATTGGAGTTAGTACTCCCCATATATATGTATGGAGTGGATATTTCAAATGAAAAAAACTTTGTGTTCCCAACAAGCTAGGTGAAGGACGGCTTTCACACACAATTATCTCTCACAATTTAGCATGTGGGGAGAGTTTCTTTCATCTAGCACAAAGGGAACGGTTTGCAGGAGAAACTATTACTCTGGTTTCTCAGTCTGTTTCGTAGTGCCGGTTTGAATTTCCTGAAGTTTTCATCTAAAACCGAGTTGGAGCTTGTACTTCCCTATATATATGTATGGAGTGGATTTTACAACAGAAAAGAAAATTTGTGTTCCCAACCACCTAGGTGAAGGACGGCTTTCACACACAATTATCTCTCACAACTTAGCATTTGGAGAGACGTTCGTTCATCTAGCACATATGGAACGGTATCCAGGAGTAATTAATACTCTTGTTCCTCAGACTGTTTCCTAGTGCCGGTTTGAAGTTCCTGCATTTTTCACTGTAAAACCGTGTTGGAGCTAGTATCTCCCCATATATATTTATGGAGTGGAGTTTCCAACTGAAAAGAAAATTTGTGTTCCCAACAAGGTTGTTGAAGGACGGCTTTCAAACACACTTATTTCTCAGAATTGAGCATGTGGAGAGACGTTCGTTCATCTAACACAAAAGGAATGGGTTGCAGGAGAAACTTTTACTCTGGTTTCTCAGGCTGTTTCCTAGTGCCGGTTTGAAGTTACTGCAATTTTCAATGTAAAACCGAGTTGGAGCTAGTAACTCCCCATATATATGTATGGAGTGGAGTTTGCAACGGAAAAGATACTTTGTGTTCCCAAGAAGCTAGGTGAAGGACGGCTTTACACATAATTATCTCTCAGAAATGAACATTTGGAGAGACGTTCGTTCACCTGCCACGAAGAAAATGGTTGCAGGAGAAATTTTACTCTGGTTTTTCAGTGTTTTTCCTAGTGCCGGTTTGTAGTTCCTGCAGTTTTCCCTGTAAAACCGTTTTGGAGCTAGCACCTCGAAATATATATGTATGGTGTGGAGTTTGCAAATGAAAAGAAACTTTGTATTCCAAACAAGCTAGGTGAAGGACGGCTTTCACCAATACTTATCTCTCAGAACTGAGAATGTGGAGAGACTTTCGTTCATATAGCTCTAAGGGAAAGCTTTGCAGGAGAAATTTTTACTCTGGTTTCTCAGTCTGTTTCCTAGTGCCGGTTTGAAGTTCCTGCAGTTTTCACTGTAAAACCGAGTTGGATTTAGTACCTCCCCATATATATGTAAGGAGTGGAATTCCCAACTGAAAAGTAACTTTGTGTTCCCAACAAGCTATGTGAAGTACGGCTTTCACACACACTTATCTCTCAGAACTGAGCATGTGGAGAGACTTTCGTTCATCTAGCACAAAAGGAACGGGTTGCAGGAGAAACTATTACTCTGGATTCACAGTCTGTTTCCTAGTGCCGGTTTGAAGTTCCTGATGTTTTCACTGTAAAACCGACTTGGAGCTTGTACCTCTCCAAATATATGAATGGAGTGGAGTATGCAACTGAAAAGGAACTTTGTGTTCCCAACAAGCTAAGTGAAGGACGGCTTTCACACACATTTATCTCTCACAACTGAACATGTGGAGAGATATTCGTTCATCTAGCACAAAAGGAACGGGTTGCAGGCGAAAATTTTTCTCTGGTTTCTCAGTCTGTTTCCTAGTGCCAGTTTGAAGTTCCTGCAGTTTTCACTGTATAAAGAATTGGAGCTAGTACTCCCCATATATATGTATGGAGTGGATATTTCAAATGAAAAAAAATATGTGTTCCCAACTAGCTAGGGTAAGGACGGCTTTCACACACAATTATCTCTCACAAATTAGTATGTGAACAGATGTTCGTTCATCTAACACAAAAGGAACGGGTTGCAGGAGAAACTTTTTCTCTGGACTCTCATTCTGTTTCCTAGGGCCGGTTTGAATTTCCTGCAGTTTTCATCTAAAACCGAGTTGGAGCTTGTACCTCCCCATATATATGTATGGAGTGGATTTTGCAACAGAAAAGAAAATTTGTGTTCCCAACCACCTAGGTGAAGGACGGCTTTCACACACAATTATCTCTCACAACTGAGCATTTGGAGAGACGTTCGTTCATCTAGCACATATGGAACGGTTTGCAGGAGAAATTATTACTCTTGTTCCTCAGACTGTTTCCTAGTGCCGGTTTGAAGTTCCTGCATTTTTCACTGTAAAACCGAGTTAGAGCTAGTACCTCCCCATATATATTTATGGAGTGGAATTTCCAACTGAAAAGAGAATTTGTGTTCCCAGCAAGGTTGTTGAAGGACGGCTTTCACACACACATATTTCTCAGAATTGAGCATGTGGAGAGAAGTTCGTTCATCTAACACAAAAGGAATATGTTGCAGGAGAAATTTTTACTCTGGATTCTCAGGCTTTTTCCTAGTGCCGGTTTGAAGTTACTGCAATTTTCACTGTAAAACCGAGTTGGAGCTAGTAACTCCCCATATATATGTATGGAGTGGAGTTTGCAACTGAAAAGATACTTTGTATTCCCAACAAGCTAGGTGAAGGACGGCTTTCACACACATTTATCTCCCTAAATGAGCATGTGGAGAGACGTTCGTTCATCTAGCACAAAGGGAACGGGTTGCAGGAGAAACTTTTACTCTGGTTTTTCTGTCTGTTTCCTAGTGCCGGTTTAAAATTCCTGCAGTTTTCACTGTAACAGCGAGTTGGAGCTTGTAAATACCCATATATATTTATGGAGTGGATTTTGCAACTGAAAAGAAAGTTTGTGTTCCCAACAAGCTAGGTGAAGTTCGGCTTTCACACACACATATCTCTTTCAAATTAGCATGTGGAGAGACGTTCGTTCATGTAGCACAAATGGAACGGTTTTCAGGAGAATCTTTTACTCTGTTTCCTCAGTCTGTTTCCTAGTGCCGGTTTGAAGTTCCTGCAGTTTTCACTGTAAAACCGAGTTGGTGCTAGTACCTCCCCTTATATATTTATGGAGTGGAGTTTGCAACTGAAAAGAATCTTTGTGTTCCCAACAAGTTAGATGAAGTACGGCTTTCACACACACTTATCTCTCTCAACTGAGCATGTGGAGAGACATTCGTTCATCTAGCACAAAGGGAACAGTTTGCAGGAGAAACTTTTTCTCTTGTTTCTCACGGTTTTTCTTAAGCCGGTTTGAAGTTCCTGCAGTATTCACTGTATAACAGAATTGGAGCTAATACCTCCCCATATATATGTATGGATTGGAGATTGCAACTGAAAAGAATCTTTGTGTATCCATAAAGATATGTTAAGGACGGCTTTCACACACAATTTCCTCTCACAACTGAGCATGTGGAGAGACTTTCGTTTATCTAGCACAAAGGGAACGGGTTTCAGGAAAAACTTTTACTCTGGTTTCTCAGACTGTTTCCTTGTGCCGGTTTGAAGTTCATGCAGTTTACACTGTAAAAACCAGTTGGTGCTAGTACCTCCACATATAAATTTTTGGAGTGCAGTTTGCAGCTGAAAAGAAATTTTGTGTTCCCAATAAGCAAGGAGAAGGACGTCTTTCACAGACACTTATCTCTCAGAACAGAGCATGTGGAGAGACGTTCGTTCATCTAACAAAAATGGAACGATTTGCAGGGCAAACTTTTACTCTGGTCTCAGTATTTTTCCTAGAGCCGTTTTGAAGTTCCTGCAGTTTTCTCTGTAAAACCGAGTTAGAGCTAGTAACTCCCCTTATATATGTATGGATTGGAGTTTGCAACTGAAAAGTAACTTTGTGTTCCCAACAAGCTAGGTGAAGTACGGCTTTCACACACACTTATCTCTCAGAATTGAGCATGTGGAGAGACGTTCGTTCATCTAGCACAAAAGGATCGGGTGGCAGGAGAAACTATTACTCTGGTTTCTCAGTCTGTTTCCTAGTGCCGGTTTTAAGTTCCTGCAGTTTTCACTGTAAAACCGAGTTGGAGCTAGTTCCTCTGCATATATATGTATGGAGTGGAGTTTGGAACTGAAAAGAAACTTTGTGTTCCCAACAAGATAGGTGAAAGACGGCTTTCACACACACTTAGCTCTCAGAGCTTAGGATGTGGAGCGACTTTCGTTCATCTAGCACAAATTGAACGGGTTGCAGGAGAAACTTTTACTCTGGTTTCTCAGTCTGTTTCCTAGGGCCGGTTTGAAGTTCCTGCAGTTTTCACTATAAAACCGTGATGGAGCTTGTATGTCCCCATACTTATTTGTAGTGGAGTTTGCATCTGAAAAGAAACTTTGTGTTTCCAACAAGGTAGTTGAAGGACGGCGTTACACATAATTATCTCTCAGAAATGAACATTTGGAGAGACGTTCGTTCACCTACCACGAAGAAAAGGGTTGCAGGTGAAATTTTACTCTGTTTTTTCAGTGTTTTTCCTAGTGCCGGTTTGTAGTTCTTGCAGTTTTCACTGTAAAACCGAGTTGGAGCAAGTACTTCCGCATAAATATGTATGGAGTGGATTTTGAAAAAGAAAAGAAAATTTGTGTTCCCTACAACCTAGGTGAAGGACGGCTTTCACACACAATTATCTCTCACAACTGAGCATGTGGAGAGACGTTTGTTCATCTAGCACAAAAGAACGCGATGCAGGAGAGACTTTTTCTCTGGTTTATTAGTCTGTTTCCTAGTGCCGGGTTGAAGTTCCTGCAGTTTTCACTGTAAAACCGAGCTGGAGCAAGTACCTCCGCATATATATGTATGGAGGGAATTTTGCAACAAAAAGAAAATTTGTTTTCCCTACCACCTAGGTGAAGGACGGCTTTCACACACAATTATCTCTCACAACTGAGCATGTAGAGAGACGTTCGTTCATCTAACACATATGGAATGGTTTGCAGGAGAAACTATTACTCTTGTTCCTCAGTCTGTTTCCTAGTGCCGGTTTGCACTTCCTGCAGATTTCACTGTAAATCCGAGTTGGAGCTAGTACCTCCCCAAATATATTTATGGAGCGGAGTTTCCAACTGAAAAGAAACTTTGTGTTCCCAGCAAGCTTATTGAAGGACGGCTTTCACACACAATTATTTCTCAGAACTGAGCATGTGGAGAGACGTTCGTTCATCTAGCACAAAAGGAATGGGTTGCACGAGAAACTTTTACTCTGGTTTCTCAGGCTGTTTCCTAGTGCCGGTTTGAATTTCCTGCAATTTTCACTGTAAAACCGACTTGGAGCTAGTAACTACCCATATATATTTATGGAGTGGAGTTTGCAACTGAAAAGAAAGTTTGTTTTCCCAACAAGCTATGTGAAGGACGGCATTCACGCACAATTATCTCTCACAACTGAACATGTGGAGAGACGTTCGTTCATGTAGCACAAACGGAACGGGTTGCTGGAGAAACTTTTACTCTCGTTTCTCAGTCTGTTTCCTAGTGCCGGTTTGAAGTTCCTGCAGTTTTCACTGTAAAACCGAGTTGGATCTTGTACCTCCTCATATATATGTATGGAGTTTAGTTTGCAACTGAAAAGTAACTTTTTGTTCCCAACAAGCTAGGTGAAGGACGGCTTTCGCACACACATATCTCTCACAACTGAGCATGTGGAGAGACGTTCGTCCATCTAGCATATATGGAACGGGTTGCAGGAGAAACTTTTACTCTGGTTTCTCAGTCTGTTTCCAAGTGACGGTATGAAGTTCCTGCAGTTTTCACTGTAAAACCGATTTGGTGCTAGTACCTCCCCTTATATATGTATGGAGTGGAGTTTGCAACTGAAAAGAAACTTTGTGTTCCCAACAAGCTAGATGAAGTACGGCTTTCACACACACTTATCTCTCTCAACTGAGCATGTGGATAGACGTTCGTTCATCTAGCACAAAGGGAAAAGTTTGCAGGAGAAACTTTTCTGTTGTTTCTCAGTGTGTTTCATAAGCCGGATTGAAGTTCCTGCAGTTTTCACTGGATAAAAGAATTGGAGTTAGTACTCCCCATATATATGTATGGAGTGGATAGTTCAAATGAAAAAATCTTTGTTTTCCCAACAAGCTAGGTGAAGGGCGGCTTTCACACACAATTATCTCTCACAAATTAGCATGTGGAGAGAGTTTCTTTCGTCTAGCACAAAGGGAACGGGTTGCAGGAGAAACTTTTACTCTGGTTTCTCAGTCTGTTTCATAGTGCCGGTTTGAATTTCCTGAAGTTTTCATCTAAAACCGAGTTGGAGCTTGTACCTCCCCATATATATGTATGGAGTGGATTTTACAACAGAAAAGAAAATTTGTGTTCCCAACCACCTAGTTGAAGGACGGCTTTCACACACAATTATCTCTCACAACTTAGCATTTGGAGAGACGTTCGTTCATCTAGCACATATGGAACGGTTTGCAGGATTAATTATCACTCTTGTTCCTCAGACTGTTTCCTAGTGCCGGTTTGAAGTTCCTGCATTTTTCACTGTAAAAGAGTGTTGGAGCTAGTACCTCCCCATATATATTTATGGAGTGGAGTTTCCAACTGAAAAGAAAATTTGTGTTCCCAGCAAGGTTGTTGAAGGATGGCTTTCACACACACTTATTTCTCAGAATTGAGCATGTGGAGAGACGTTCGTTCATCTAACACAAAAGGAATGGGTTGCAGGAGAATCTTTTACTCTGGTTTCTCAGGCTGTTTCCTAGTGCCGGTTTGAATTTACTGCAATTTTCAATGTAAAACCGAGTTGGAGCTAGTAACTCCCCATATATATGTATGGAGTGGAGTTTGCAACGGAAAAGATACTTTGTGTTCCCAACAAGCTAGGTGAAGGACGGCTTTACACATAATTATCTCTCAGAAATGAACATTTGGAGAGACGTTCGTTCACCTGCCACGAAGAAAATGGTTGCAGGAGAAATTTTACTCTGGTTTTTCAGTGTTTTTCCTAGTGCCGGTTTGTAGTTCCTGCAGTTTTCACTGTAAACCGTTTTGGAGCTAGCACCTCGAAATATATATGTATGGTGCGGAGTTTGCAAATGAAAAGAAACTTTGTATTCCAAACAAGCTAGGTGAAGGACGGCTTTCACAAATACTTATCTCTCAGAACTGAGAATGTGGAGAGACTTTCGTTCATATAGCTCTAAGGGAAAGCTTTGCAGGAGAAATTTTTACTCTGGTTTCTCAGTCTGTTTCCTAGTGCCGGTTTGAAGTTCCTGCAGTTTTCACTGTAAAAACGAGTTGGATCTAGTACCTCCCCATATATATGTAAGGAGTGGAATTTCCAACTGAAAAGTAACTTTGTGTTCCCAACAAGCTATGTGAAGTACGGCTTTCACACACACTTATCTCTCAGAACTGAGCATGTGGAGAGACTTTCGTTCATCTAGCACAAAAGGAACGGGTTGCAGGAGAAACTATTACTCTGGATTCACAGTCTGTTTCCTAGTGCCGGTTTGAAGTTCCTGAAGTTTTCACTGTAAAACCGACTTGGAGCTTGTACCTCTCCAAATATATGTATGGAGTGGAGTTTGCAACTGAAAAGGAACTTTGTGTTCCCAACAAGCTAAGTGAAGGACGGCTTTCACACACAATTATCTCTCACAACTGAACATGTGGAGAGACGTTCTTTCATCTAGCACAAAAGGAACGGGTTGCAGGAGTAACTTTTTCTCTGGTTTCTCAGTCTGTTTCCTAGTGCCAGTTTGAAGTTCCTGCAGTTTTCACTGTATAAAGATTTGGAGCTAGTACTCCCCATATATATGTATGGAGTGGATATTTCAAATGAAAAGAAAATTTGTGTTCCCAACTAGCTAGGGTAAGGACGGCTTTCACACACAATTATCTCTCACAAATTAGTATGAGAACAGATGTTCGTTCATCTAACACAAAAGGAACGGGTTGCAGGAGAAACTTTTTCTCTGGACTCTCATTCTGTTTTCTAGGGCCGGTTTGGATTTCCTGCAGTTTTCAACTAAAACCGAGTTGGAGCTTTTACCTCCCCATATATATGTATGGAGTGGATTTTGCAACAGAAAAGAAAATTTGTGTTCCCAACCACCTAGGTGAAGGACGGCTTTCACACACATTTATCTATCACAACTGAGCATTTGGAGAGACGTTCGTTCATCTAGCACATATGGAACGGTTTGCAGGAGAAATTATTACTCTTGTTCCTCAGACTGTTTCCTAGTGCCGGTTTGAAATTCCTGCATTTTTCACTGTAAAACCTAGTTAGTGCTAGTACCTCCCCATATATATTTATGGAGTGGAGTTTCCAACTGAAAAGAGAATTTGTGTTCCCAGCAAGGTTGTTGAAGGACGGCTTTCACACACACATATTTCTCAGAATTGAGCATGTGGAGAGAAGTTCGTTCATCTAACACAAAATGAATATGTTGCAGGAGAAACTTTTACACTGGTTTCTCAGGCTGTTTCCTAGTGCCGGTTTGAAGTTACTGCAATTTTCACTGTAAAACCGAGTTGGAGCTAGTAACTCCCCATAAATATGTATGGAGTGGAGTTTGCAACTGAAAAGATACTTTGTGTTCCCAACAAGCTAGGTGAAGTACGGCATTCACACACATTTATCTCTCACAAATGAGCATGTGGATAGACGTTCGTTCAACTAGCACAAAGGGAACGGGTTGAAGGAGAAACTTTTACTCTGGTTTTTCTGTCTGTTTCCTAGTGCCGGTTTAAAATTCCTGCAGTTTTCACTGTAACAGCGAGTTGGAGCTTGTAAATACCCATATATATTTATGGAGTGGATTTTGCAACTGAAAAGAAAGTTTGTGTTCCCAACAAGCTAGGTGAAGTTCGGCTTTCACACACACATATCTCTTTCAAATTAGCATGTGGAGAGACGATCGTTCATGTAGCACAAATGGAACGGTTTTCAGGAGAATCTTTTACTCTGTTTCCTCAGTCTGTTTCCTAGTGCCGGTTTGAAGTTCCTGCAGTTTTCACTGTAAAACCGAGTTGGTGCTAGTACCTCCCCTTATATATGTATGGAGTGGAATTCCCAACTGAAAAGTAACTTTGTGTTCCCAACAAGCTATGTGAAGTACGGCTTTCACACACACATATCTCTCTCAACTGAGCATGTGGAGAGACATTCGTTCATCTAGCAAAAAGGAAACAGTTTGCAGGAGAAACTTTTTCTCTTGTTTCTCACGGTGTTTCTTAAGCCGGTTTGAAGTTCCTGCAGTATTCACTGTATAACAGAATTGGAGCTAATACCTCCCCATATATATGTATGCATTGGAGATTGCAACTGAAAAGAAACTTTGTGTATCCATAAAGATAAGTTAAGGACGGCTTTCACACACAATTTCCTCTCACAACTGAGCATGTGGAGAGACTTTCGTTCATCTAGCACAAAGGGAACGGGTTTCAGGAAAAACTTTTACTCTGGTTTCTCAGACTGTTTCCTTGTGCCGGTTTGAAGTTCATGCAGTTTACACTGTAAAAACCAGTTGGTGCTAGTACCTCCACATATAAATTTTTGGAGTGCAGTTTGCAGCTGAAAAGAAATTTTGTGTTCCCAATAAGCAAGGAGAAGGACGTCTTTCACACACACTTATCTCTCAGAACAGAGCATGTGGATAGACGTTCGTTCATCTATCAAAAGGGAACGGTTTACAGGGCAAACTTTTACTCTGGTCTCAGTATTTTTCCTAGAGACATTTTGAAGTTCCTGCAGTTTTCTCTGTAAAACCGAGTTAGAGCTAGTACCTTCCCTTATATATGTATGGATTGGAGTTTGCAACTGAAAAGAAACTTTGTGTTCCCAACAAGCTAGGTGAAGTACGGCTTTCACACACACTTATCTCTCAGAATTGAGCATGTGGAGAGACGTTCGTTCATCTAGCACAAAAGGATCGGGTTGCAGGAGAAACTATTACTCTGGTTTCTCAGTCTGTTTCCTAGTGCCGGTTTTAAGTTCCTGAAGTTTTCACTGTAAAATCGACTTGGAGCTTGTACCTCTCCAAATATATGTATGGAGTGGAGTTTGCAACTGAAAAGAAACTTTATGTTCCCAACAAGCTAGGTGAAGGTCGGCTTTCACACACACTTATCTCTCAAAAATGATCATGTGGGGAGAAGTTCGTTCATCTAGCACAAAAGGAACGGGTTGAAGGAGAAACTTTTTCTCTGGTTTCTCAGTCTGTTTCCTAGTGCCGGTTTGATGTTCCTGCAGTTTTCAATGTAAAACCATGTTGGAGCTAGTTCCTCCGCATATATATGTATGGAGTGGAGTTTGGAACTGAAAAGAATCTTTGTGTTCCCAACAAGATAGGTGAAAGACGGCTTTCACACTCACTTAACTCTCAGAGCTTAGGATGTGGAGCGACTTTCTTTCATCTAGCACAAAGTGAACGGGTTGCAGGAGTAACTTTTACTCTGGTTTCTCATTCTGTTTCCTAATGCCGGTTTGAAGTTCATTCAGTTTTTACTGTAAAACCGAGTTGGAATTGTACCTCCTCATATATATGCATGAAGTGGTGTTTGCAACTGAAAAGTAATTTTGTGTTCCCAAAATGCTAGGTGAAGGACAGCTTTCACACACACTAATTTCTCAGAACTGAGCATGTGGAGAGACGTTCTTTCATCTAGCACAAAGGGAACGGATTGCAGGAGAAACTTTTATTCTTGTTTCTCAGTGTGTTTCCTAAGCTGGTTTGAAGTTCCTGCAGTTTTCACTGTATAAAAGAATTGGAGTTAGTACTCCCCATATATATGTATGGAGTGGATAATTCAAATGAAAAAACTTTGTGTTCCCAACAAGCTAGGTGAAGGACGGCTTTCACACACAATTATCTCTCACAAATTAGCATGTGGAGAGAGGTTCTTTCTTCTAGTACAAAGGGAACGGGTTGCAGGAGAAACTTTTACTCTGGTTTCTCAGTCTGTTTCGTAGTGCTGCTTTGAATTTCCTGCAGTTTTCATCTAAAACCGAGTTGGATCATATAACTCCCCATATATATGTATGGAGTGGAGTTTGCAACTTAAAAGAAACTTTGTGTTCCCAACAAGCTAGGTTAAAGACGGCTATCACACACACTTATCTCTCACAACTGAGCATGTGGAGAGACGTTCGTTCATATAGCACAAAGGGAACGGTTTGCAGGAGAAACTTTTTCTCTGGTTTCTCATTCTGTTTCCTAGGGCCGGTTTGAAGTTCCTGCAGTTTTCACTATAAAACCGTGATGGAGCTTGTACGTCCCCATAAATATTTGTTGTGGAGTTTGCATCTGAAAAGAAAATTTGTGTTCCCAACAAGGTAGTTGAAGGACGCCGTTACACATAATTATCTCTCAGAAATGAACATTTGGAGAGACGTTCGTTCACCTACCACGAAGAAAAGGGTTGCAGGTGAAATTTTACTCTGTTTTTTCAGTGTTTTTCCTAGTGCCGGTTTGTAGTTCCTGCAGTTTTCACTGTAAAACCGAGTTGGAGCAAGTACCTCCGCATAAATATGTATGGAGTGGATTTTGAAACAGAAAAGAAAATTTGTGTTCCCTACAACCTAGGTGAAAGACGGCTTTCACACACAATTATCTCTCACAACTGAGCATGTGGAGAGACGTTCGTTCATCTAGCACAATAGGAACGCGTTGCAGGAGAGACTTTTTCTCTGGTTTCTTAGTCTGTTTCCTAGTGCCGGTTTGAAGTTCCTGCAGTTTTCACTGTAAAACCGAGCTGGAGCAAGTACCTCCGCATATATATGTATGGAGGGAATTTTGCAACAGAAAAGAAAATTTGTGTTCCCTACCACCTAGGTGAAGGACGGCTTTCACACACAATTATCTCTCACAACTGAGCATGTAGAGAGACGTTCGTTCATTTAACACATATGGAATGGTTTGCAGGAGAAACTATTACTCTTGTTCCTCAGTCTGTTTCCTAGTGCCGGTTTGCAATTCCTGCAGATTTCTCTGTAAATCTGAGTTGGTGCTAGTACCTCCCCAAATATATTTATGGAGCGGAGTTTCCAACTGAAAAGAAACTTTGTGTTCCCAGCAAGTTTGTTGAAGGACGGCTTTCACACACACTTATTTCTCAGAACTGAGCATGTGGAGAGACGTTCGTTCATCTAGCACAAAAGGAATGGGTTGCACGAGAAACTTTTACTCTGGTTTCTCAGGCTGTTTCCTAGTGCCGGTTTGAAGTTCCTGCAGTTTTCACTGTAAAACCGAGTTGGAGCTAGTAACTACCCATATATATGTATGGAGTGGAGTTTGCAACTGAAAAGAAACTTTGTTTTCCCAACAAGCTAGGTGAAGGACGGCTTTCACACACACTTATCTCTCTCAACTGAGCATGTGGATAGACGTTCGTTCATCTAGCACAAAGGGAAAAGTTTGCAGGAGAAACTTTACTCTTGTTTCTCAGTGTGTTTCCTAAGCCGGTTTGAAGTTCCTGCAGTTTTCACTGGATAAAAGAATTGGAGTTAGTACTCCCCATATATATGTATGGAGTGGATATTTCAAATGAAAAAAACTTTGTGTTCCCAACAAGCTAGGTGAAGGACGGCTTTCACACACAATTATCTCTCACAAATTAGCATGTGGAGAGAGGTTCTTTCATCTAGTACAAAGGGAACGGATTGCAGGAGAAACTTTTACTCTGGTTTCTCAGTCTGTTTCGTAGTGCTGGTTTGAATTTCCTGCAGTTTTCATCTAAAACCAAGTTGGATCATATACCTCCCCATATATATGTATGGAGTGGAGTTTGCAACTTAAAAGAAACTTTGTGTTCCCAACAAGCTAGGTGAAGGACGGCTTTACACATAATTATCTCTCAGAAATGAACATTTGGAGAGACGTTCGTTCACCTGCCACGAAGAAAATGGTTGCAGGAGAAATTTTACTCTGGTTTTTCAGTGTTTTTCCTAGTGCCGGTTTGTAGTTCCTGCAGTTTTCACTGTAAAACCGTTTCGGAGCTAGCACCTCGAAATATATATGTATGGTGCGGAGTTTGCAAATGAAAAGGAACTTTGTATTCCAAACAAGCTAGGTGAAGGACGGCTTTCACATATACTTTTCTCTCAGAACTGAGAATGTGGAGAGACGTTCGTTCATATAGCTCTAAGGGAAAGCTTTGCAGGAGAAATTTTTACTCTGGTTTCTCAGTCTGTTTCCTAGTGCCGGTTTGAAGTTCCTGCAGTTTTCACTGTAAAAACGAGTTGGATCTAGTACCTCCCCATATATATGTAAGGAGTGGAATTCCCAACTGAAAAGTAACTTTGTGTTCCCAACAAGCTATGTGAAGTACGGCTTTCACACACACTTATCTCTCAGAACTGAGCATGTGGAGAGACTTTCGTTCATCTAGCACAAAAGGAACGGGTTGCAGGAGAAACTATTACTCTGGTTTCTCAGTCTGATTCCTAGTGCCGGTTTGAAGTTCCTGAAGTTTTCACTGTAAAACAGACTTGGAGCTTGTACCTCTCCAAATATATGTATGGAGTGGAGTTTGCAACTGAAAGGGAACTTTGTGTTCCCAACAAGCTAAGTGAAGGACGGCTTTAACACACAGTTATCTCTCACAACTGAACATGTGGAGAGACGTTCGTTCATGTAGCACAAACGGAACGGGTTGCTGGAGAAACTTTTACTCTGGTTTCTCAGTCTGTTTCCTAGTGCCGGTTTGAAGTTCCTGCAGTTTTCACTGTAAAACCGAGTTGGATCTTGTACCTACTCATATATATGTATGGAGTTTAGTTTGCAAATGAAAAGTAACTTTTTGTTCCCAACAAGCTAGGTGAAGGACGGCTTTCGCACACACTTATCTCTCACAACTGAGCATGTGGAGAGACGTTCGTTCATCTAGCACAAAGGGAAAAGTTTGCAGGAGAAACTTTTCTGTTGTTTCTCAGTGTGTTTCATAAGCCGGTTTGAAGTTCCTGCAGTTTTCACTGGATAAAAGAATTGGAGTTAGTACTCCCCATATATATGTATGGAGTGGATATTTCAAATGAAAAAATCTTTGTTTTCCCAACAAGCTAGGTGAAGGACGGCTTTCACACACAATTATCTCTCACAAATTAGCATGTGGAGAGAGTTTCTTTCATCTAGCACAAAGGGAACGGGTTGCAGGAGAAACTTTTACTCTGGTTTCTCAGTCTGTTTCATAGTGCCGGTTTGAATTTCCTGAAGTTTTCATCTAAAACCGAGTTGGAGCTTGTACCTCCCCATATATATGTATGGAGTGGATTTTACAACAGAAAAGAAAATTTGTGTTCCCAACCACCTAGTTGAAGGACGGCTTTCACACACAATTATCTCTCACAACTTAGCATTTGGAGAGACGTTCGTTCATCTAGCACATATGGAACGGTTTGCAGGAGTAATTATCACTCTTGTTCCTCAGACTGTTTCCTAGTGCCGGTTTGAAGTTCCTGCATTTTTCACTGTAAAACAGTGTTGGAGCTAGTACCTCCCCATATATATTTATGGAGTGGAGTTTCCAACTGAAAAGAAAATTTGTGTTCCCAGCAAGGTTGTTGAAGGGCGGCTTTCACACACACTTATTTCTCAGAATTGAGCATGTGGAGAGACGTTCGTTCATCTAACACAAAAGGAATGGGTTGCAGGAGAATCTTTTACTCTGGTTTCTCAGGCTGTTTCCTAGTGCCGGTTTGAATTTACTGCAATTTTCAATGTAAAACCGAGTTGGAGCTAGTAACTCCCCATATATATGTATGGAGTGGAGTTTGCAACTGAAAAGATACTTTGTGTTCCCAACAAGCTAGGTGAAGGACGGCTTTACACATAATTATCTCTCAGAAATGAACATTTGGAGAGACGTTCGTTCACCTGTCACGAAGAAAATGGTTGCAGGAGAAATTTTACTCTGGTTTTTCAGTGTTTTTCCTAGTGCCGGTTTGTAGTTCCTGCAGTTTTCACTGTAAACCGTTTTGGAGCTAGCACCTCGAAATATATATGTATGGTGCGGAGTTTGCAAATGAAAAGAAACTTTGTATTCCAAACAAGCTAGGTGAAGGACGGCTTTCACAAATACTTATCTCTCAGAACTGAGAATGTGGAGAGACTTTCGTTCATATAGCTCTAAGGGAAAGCTTTGCAGGAGAAATTTTTACTCTGGTTTCTCAGTCTGTTTCCTAGTGCCGGTTTGAAGTTCCTGCAGTTTTCACTGTAAAAACGAGTTGGATCTAGTACCTCCCCATATATATGTAAGGATTGGAATTCCCAACTGAAAAGTAACTTTGTGTTCCCAACAAGCTATGTGAAGTACGGCTTTCACACACACTTATCTCTCAGAACTGAGCATGTGGAGAGACTTTCGTTCATCTAGCACAAAAGGAACGGGTTGCAGGAGAAACTATTACTCTGGATTCACAGTCTGTTTCCTAGTGCCGGTTTGAAGTTCCTGAAGTTTTCACTGTAAAACCGACTTGGAGCTTGTACCTCTCCAAATATATGTATGGAGTGGAGTTTGCAACTGAAAAGGAACTTTTTGTTCCCAACAAGCTAAGTGAAGGACGGCTTTCACACACAATTATCTCTCACAACTGAACATGTGGAGAGACGTTCTTTCATCTAGCACAAAAGGAACGGGTTGCAGGAAAAACTTTTTCTCTGGTTTCTCAGTCTGTTTCCTAGTGCCAGTTTGAAGTTCCTGCAGTTTTCACTGTATAAAGAATTGGAGCTAGTACTCCCCATATATATGTATGGAGTGGATATTTCAAATGAAAAGAAAATTTGTGTTCCAAACTAGCTAGGGTAAGGACGGCTTTCACACACAATTATCTCTCACAAATTAGTATGAGAACAGATGTTCGTTCATCTAACACAAAAGGAACGGGTTGCAGGAGAAACTTTTTCTCTGGACTCTCATTCTGTTTCCTAGGGCCGGTTTGGATTTCCTGCAGTTTTCATCTAAAACCGAGTTGGAGCTTGTACCTCCCCATATATAAGTATGGAGTGGATTTTGCAACAGAAAAGAAAATTTGTGTTCCCAACCACCTAGGTGAAGGACGGCTTTCACACACAATTATCTATCACAACTGAGCAATTGGAGAGACGTTCGTTCATCTAGCACATATGGAACGGTTTGCAGGAGAAATTATTACTCTTGTTCCTCAGACTGTTTCCTAGTGCCGGTTTGAAATTCCTGCATTTTTCACTGTAAAACCTAGTTAGTGCTAGTACCTCCCCATATATATTTTTGGAGTGGAGTTTCCAACTGAAAAGAGAATTTGTGTTCCCAGCAAGGTTGTTGAAGGACGGCTTTCACACACACTTATCTCTCAGAACAGAGCATGTGGATAGACGTTCGTTCATCTATCAAAAGGGAACGGTTTACAGGGCAAACTTTTACTCTGGTCTCAGTATTTTTCCTAGAGACTTTCTGAAGTTCCTGCAGTTTTCTCTGTAAAACCGAGTTAGAGCTAGTACCTTCCCTTATATATGTATGGATTGGAGTTTGCAACTGAAAAGAAACTTTGTGTTCCCAACAAGCTAGGTGAAGTACGGCTTTCACACACACTTATCTCTCAGAATTGAGCATGTGGAGAGACGTTCGTTCATCTAGCACAAAAGGATCGGGTTGCAGGAGAAACTATTACTCTGGTTTCTCAGTCTGTTTCCTAGTGCCGGTTTTAAGTTCCTGAAGTTTTCACTGTAAAATCGACTTGGAGCTTGTACCTCTCCAAATATATGTATGGAGTGGAGTTTGCAACTGAAAAGAATCTTTATGTTCCCAACAAGCTAGGTGAAGTTCGGCTTTCACACACACTTATCTCTCAAAAATGATCATGTGGGGAGAAGTTCGTTCATCTAGCACAAAAGGAACGGGTTTCTGGAGAAACTTTTACTCTGGTTTCTCAGTCTGTTTCCTAGTGCCGGTTTGAAGTTCCTGCAGTTTTCACTGTAAAACCGAGTTGGATCTTGTACCTCCTCATATATATGTATGGAGTTTAGTTTGCACCTGAAAAGTAACTTTTTGTTCCCAACAAGCTAGGTGAAGGACGGTATTCGCACACACTTATCTCTCACAAATGAGCATGTGGAGAGACTTTCGTCCATCTAGCACATATGGAACGGGTTGCAGGAGACAATTTTACTCTGGTTTCTCAGTCTGTTTCCAAGTGACGGTATGAAGTTCCTGCAGTTTTCACTGTAAAACCGATTTGGTGCTAGTACCTCCCCTTATATATGTATGGAGTGGAGTTTGCAACTGAAAAGAAACTTTGTGTTCCCAACAAGCTAGATGAAGTACGGATTTCACACACACTTATCTCTCTCAACTGAGCATGTGGATAGACGTTCATTCATCTAGCACAAAGGGAAAAGTTTGCAGGAGAAACTTTACTCTTGTTTCTCAGTGTGTTTCCTAAGCCGGTTTGAAGTTCCTGCAGTTTTCACTGGATAAAAGAATTGGAGTTAGTACTCCCCATATATATGTATGGAGTGGATATTTCAAATGAAAAAAACTTTGTGTTCCCAACAAGCTAGGTGAAGGACGGCTTTCACACACAATTATCTCTCACAAATTAGCATGTGGAGAGAGGTTCTTTCATCTAGTACAAAGGGAACGGGTTGCAGGAGAAACTTTTACTCTGGTTTCTCAGTCTGTTTCGTAGTGCTGGTTTGAATTTCCTGCAGTTTTCATCTAAAACCGAGTTGGATCATATACCTCCCCATATATATGTATGGAGTGGAGTTTGCAACTTAAAAGAAACTTTGTGTTCCCAACAAGCTAGGTTAAAGACGGCTATCACACACACTTATCTCTCACAACTGAGCATGTGGAGAGACGTTCGTTCATATAGCACAAAGGGAACGGTTTGCAGGAGAAACTTTTTCTCTGGTTTCTCATTCTGTTTCCTAGGGCCGGTTTGAAGTTCCTGCAGTTTTCACTATAAAACCGTGATGGAGCTTGTACGTCCCCATAAATATTTGTTGTGGAGTTTGCATCTGAAAAGAAACTTTGTGTTCCCAACAAGGTAGTTGAAGGACGGCGTTACACATAATTATCTCTCAGAAATGAACATTTGGAGAGACGTTCGTTCACCTACCACGAAGAAAAGGGTTGCAGGTGAAATTTTACTCTGTTATTTCAGTGTTTTTCCTAGTGCCGGTTTGTAGTTCCTGCAGTTTTCACTGTAAAACCGAGTTGGAGCAAGTACCTCCGCATAATTATGTATGGAGTGGATTTTGAAACAGAAAAGAAAATTTGTGTTCCCTACAACCTAGGTGAAGGACGGCTTTCACACACAATTATCTCTCACAACTGAGCATGTGGAGAGACGTTCGTTCATCTAGCACAAAAGGAACGCGTTGCAGGAGAGACTCTTTCTCTGGTTTCTTAGTCTGTTTCCTAGTGCCGGGTTGAAGTTCCTGCAGTTTTCACTGTAAAACCGAGCTGGAGCAAGTACCTCCGCATATATATGTATGGAGGGAATTTTGCAACAGAAAAGAAAATTTGTGTTCCCTACCACCTAGGTGAAGGACGGCTTTTACACACAATTATCTCTCACAAATGAGCATGTGGAGAGACGTTCGTTCATGTAGCACAAACGGAACGGGTTGCTGGAGAAACTTTTACTCTGGTTTCTCAGTCTGTTTCCAAGTGACGGTATGAAGTTCCTGCAGTTTTCACTGTAAAACCGATTTGGTGCTAGTACCTCCCCTTATATATGTATGGAGTGGAGTTTGCAACTGAAAAGAAACTTTGTGTTCCCAACAAGCTAGATGAAGTACGGCTTTCACACACACTTATCTCTCTCAACTGAGCATGTGGATAGACGTTCGTTCATCTAGCACAAAGGGAAAAGTTTGCAGGAGAAACTTTACTCTTGTTTCTCAGTGTGTTTCCTAAGCCGGTTTGAAGTTCCTGCAGTTTTCACTGGATAAAAGAATTGGAGTTAGTACTCCCCATATATATGTATGGAGTGGATATTTCAAATGAAAAAAACTTTGTGTTCCCAACAAGCTAGGTGAAGGACGGCTTTCACACACAATTATCTCTCACAATTTAGCATGTGGGGAGAGTTTCTTTCATCTAGCACAAAGGGAACGGGTTGCAGGAGAAACTTTTACTCTGGTTTCTCAGTCTGTTTCGTAGTGCTGGTTTGAATTTCCTGAAGTTTTCATCTAAAACCGAGTTGGAGCTTGTACCTCCCCATATATATGTATGGAGTGGATTTTACAACAGAAAAGAAAATTTGTGTTCCCAACCACCTAGGTGAAGGACGGCTTTCACACACAATTATCTCTCACAACTTAGCATTTGGAGAGACGTTCGTTCATCTAGCACATATGGAACGGTTTGCAGGTGTAATTATCACTCTTGTTCCTCAGACTGTTTCCTAGTGCCGGTTTGAAGTTCCTGCAGTTTTCACTGTAAAACCGAGTTGGATCTTGTACCTCCTCATATATATGTATGGAGTTTAGTTTGCACCTGAAAAGTAACTTTTTGTTCCCAACAAGCTAGGTGAAGGACGGTATTCGCACACACTTATCTCTCACAAATGAGCATGTGGAGAGACTTTCGTCCATCTAGCACATATGGAACGGGTTGCAGGAGACAATTTTACTCTGGTTTCTCAGTCTGTTTCCAAGTGACGGTATGAAGTTCCTGCAGTTTTCACTGTAAAACCGATTTGGTGCTAGTACCTCCCCTTATATATGTATGGAGTGGAGTTTGCAACTGAAAAGAAACTTTGTGTTCCCAACAAGCTAGATGAAGTACGGATTTCACACACACTTATCTCTCTCAACTGAGCATGTGGATAGACGTTCATTCATCTAGCACAAAGGGAAAAGTTTGCAGGAGAAACTTTACTCTTGTTTCTCAGTGTGTTTCCTAAGCCGGTTTGAAGTTCCTGCAGTTTTCACTGGATAAAAGAATTGGAGTTAGTACTCCCCATATATATGTATGGAGTGGATATTTCAAATGAAAAAAACTTTGTGTTCCCAACAAGCTAGGTGAAGGACGGCTTTCACACACAATTATCTCTCACAAATTAGCATGTGGAGAGAGGTTCTTTCATCTAGTACAAAGGGAACGGGTTGCAGGAGAAACTTTTACTCTGGTTTCTCAGTCTGTTTCGTAGTGCTGGTTTGAATTTCCTGCAGTTTTCATCTAAAACCGAGTTGGATCATATACCTCCCCATATATATGTATGTAGTGGAGTTTGCAACTTAAAAGAAACTTTGTGTTCCCAACAAGCTAGGTTAAAGACGGCTATCACACACACTTATCTCTCACAACTGAGCATGTGGAGAGACGTTCGTTCATATAGCACAAAGGGAACGGTTTGCAGGAGAAACTTTTTCTCTGGTTTCCCATTCTGTTTCCTAGGGCCGGTTTGAAGTTCCTGCAGTTTTCACTATAAAACCGTGATGGAGCTTGTACGTCCCCATAAATATTTGTTGTGGAGTTTGCATCTGAAAAGAAACTTTGTGTTCCCAACAAGGTAGTTGAAGGACGGCGTTACACATAATTATCTCTCAGAAATGAACATTTGGAGAGACGTTCGTTCACCTACCACGAAGAAAAGGGTTGCAGGTGAAATTTTACTCTGTTATTTCAGTGTTTTTCCTAGTGCCGGTTTGTAGTTCCTGCAGTTTTCACTGTAAAACCGAGTTGGAGCAAGTACCTCCGCATAATTATGTATGGAGTGGATTTTGAAACAGAAAAGAAAATTTGTGTTCCCTACAACCTAGGTGAAGGACGGCTTTCACACACAATTATCTCTCACAACTGAGCATGTGGAGAGACGTTCGTTCATCTAGCACAAAAGGAACGCGTTGCAGGAGAGACTCTTTCTCTGGTTTCTTAGTCTGTTTCCTAGTGCCGGGTTGAAGTTCCTGCAGTTTTCACTGTAAAACCGAGCTGGAGCAAGTACCTCCGCATATATATGTATGGAGGGAATTTTGCAACAGAAAAGAAAATTTGTGTTCCCTACCACCTAAGTGAAGGACGGCTTTTACACACAATTATCTCTCACAAATGAGCATGTGGAGAGACGTTCGTTCATGTAGCACAAACGGAACGGGTTGCTGGAGAAACTTTTACTCTGGTTTCTCAGTCTGTTTCCAAGTGACGGTATGAAGTTCCTGCAGTTTTCACTGTAAAACCGATTTGGTGCTAGTACCTCCCCTTATATATGTATGGAGTGGAGTTTGCAACTGAAAAGAAACTTTGTGTTCCCAACAAGCTAGATGAAGTACGGCTTTCACACACACTTATCTCTCTCAACTGAGCATGTGGATAGACGTTCGTTCATCTAGCACAAAGGGAAAAGTTTGCAGGAGAAACTTTACTCTTGTTTCTCAGTGTGTTTCCTAAGCCGGTTTGAAGTTCCTGCAGTTTTCACTGGATAAAAGAATTGGAGTTAGTACTCCCCATATATATGTATGGAGTGGATATTTCAAATGAAAAAAACTTTGTGTTCCCAACAAGCTAGGTGAAGGACGGCTTTCACACACAATTATCTCTCACAATTTAGCATGTGGGGAGAGTTTCTTTCATCTAGCACAAAGGGAACGGGTTGCAGGAGAAACTTTTACTCTGGTTTCTCAGTCTGTTTCGTAGTGCTGGTTTGAATTTCCTGAAGTTTTCATCTAAAACCGAGTTGGAGCTTGTACCTCCCCATATATATGTATGGAGTGGATTTTACAACAGAAAAGAAAATTTGTGTTCCCAACCACCTAGGTGAAGGACGGCTTTCACACACAATTATCTCTCACAACTTAGCATTTGGAGAGACGTTCGTTCATCTAGCACATATGGAACGGTTTGCAGGTGTAATTATCACTCTTGTTCCTCAGACTGTTTCCTAGTGCCGGTTTGAAGTTCCTGCATTTTTCACTGTAAAACCGTGTTGGAGCTAGTACCTCCCCATATATATTTATGGAGTGGAGTTTCCAACTGAAAAGAAAATTTGTGTTCCCAGCAAGGTTGTTGAAGGATGGCTTTCACACACACTTATTTCTCAGAATTGAGCATGTGGAGAGACGTTCGTTCATGTAACACAAAAGGAATGGGTTGCAGGTGAAACTTTTACTCTGGTTTCTCAGGCTGTTTCCTAGAGCCGGTTTGAAGTTACTGCAATTTTCAATGTAAAACCGAGTTGGAGCTAGTAACTCCCCATATATATGTATGGAGTGGAGTTTGCAACTGAAAAGATACTTTGTGTTCCCAACAAGCTAGGTGAAGGACGGCTTTACACATAATTATCTCTCAGAAATGAACATTTGGAGAGACGTTCGTTCACCTGCAATGAAGAAAATGGTTGCAGGAAAAATTTTACTCTGGTTTTTCAGTGTTTTCCCTAGTGCCGGTTTGTAGTTCCTGCAGTTTTCACTGTAAAACCGTTTTGGAGCTAGCACCTCGAAATATATATGTATGGTGCGGAGTTTGCAAATGAAAAGAAACTTTGTTTTCCAAACAAGCTAGGTGAAGGTCGGCTTTCACAAATACTTATCTCTCAGAACTGAGAATGTGGAGAGACTTTCGTTCATATAGCTCTAAGGGAAAGCTTTGCAGGAGAAATTTTTACTCTGGTTTCTCAGTCTGTTTCCTAGTGCCGGTTTGAAGTTCCTGCAGTTTTCACTGTAAAACCGAGTTGGATCTAGTACCTCCCCATATATATGTAAGGAGTGGAATTCCCAACTGAAAAGTAACTTTGTGTTCCCAACAAGCTATGTGAAGTACGGCTTTCACACACACTTATCTCTCAGAACTGAGCATGTGGAGAGACTTTCGTTCATCTAGCACAAAAGGAACGGGTTGCAGGAGAAACTATTACTCTGGTTTCTCAGTCTGTTTCCTAGTGCCGGTTTTAAGTTCCTTAAATTTTCACTGTAAAACCGACTTGGAGATTGTACCTCTCCAAATATATGTATGGAGTGGAGTTTGCAACTGAAAAGGAACTTTGTGTTCCCAACAAGCTAAGTGAAGGACGGCTTTCACACACAATTATCTCTCACAACTGAACATGTGGAGAGACGTTCGTTCATCTAGCACAAAAGGAACGGGTTGCAGGAGAAACTTTTTCTCTGGTTTCTCAGTCTGTTTCCTAGTGCCAGTTTGAAGTTCCTGCAGTTTTCACTGTATAAAGAATTGGAGCTAGTACTATCCATATATATGTATGGAGTGGATATTTCAAATGAAAAAAAATTTGTGTTCCCAACTAGCTAGGGTAAGGACGGCTTTCACACACAATTATCTCTCACAAATTAGTATGTGAAGAGATGTTCGTTCATCTAACACAAAAGGAACGGGTTGCAGGAGAAACTTTTTCACTGGTCTCTCATTCTGTTTCCTAGGGCCGGTTTGGATTTCCTGCAGTTTTCATCTAAAATCGAGTTGGAGCTTGTACCTCCCCATATATATATATGGAGTGGATTTTGCAACAGAAAAGAAAATTTGTGTTCCCAACCACCTAGATGAAGGATGGCTTTCACACACAATTATCTCTCACAACTGAGCATTTGGAGAGACGTTCGTTCATCTAGCACATATGGAACGGTTTGCAGGAGAAATTATTACTCTTGTCCTCAGACTGTTTCCTAGTGCCTGTTTGAAGTTCCTGCATTTTTCACTGTAAAACCGAGTTAGAGCTAGTACCTCCCCATATATATTTATGGAGTGGAGTTTCCAACTGAAAAGAAAATTTGTGTTCCCAGCAAGGTTGTTGAAGGGCGGCTTTCACACACACTTATTTCTCAGAATTTAGCATGTGGAGAGAAGTTCGTTCATGTAACACAAAAGGAATATGTTGCAGGGGAAACTTTTACTCTGGTTTCTCAGGCTGTTTCCTAGTGCCGGTTTGAAGTTACTGCAATTTTCACTGTAAAACCGAGTTGGAGCTAGTAACTCCCCATATATATGTATGGAGTGGAGTTTGCAACTGAAAAGATACTTTGTGTTCCCAACAAGGTAGTTGAAGGACAGCGTTACACATTATTATCTCTCAGAAATGAACATTTGGAGAGACGTTCGTTCACCTACCACGAAGAAAAGGGTTGCAGGTGAAATTTTACTCTGTTTTTTCAGTGTTTTTCCTAGTGCCGGTTTGTAGTTCCTGCAGTTTTCACTGTAAAACCGAGTTGGAGCAAGTACCTCCGCATAAATATGTATGGAGTGGATTTTGAAACAGAAAAGAAAATTTGTGTTCCCTACAACCTAGGTGAAGGACGGCTTTCACACACAATTATCTCTCACAACTGAGCATGTGGAGAGACGTTCGTTCATCTAGCACAAAAGAACGCGTTGCATGAGAGATTTTTTCTCTGGTTTCTTAGTCTGTTTCCTAGTGCCGTGTTGAAGTTCCTGCAGTTTTCACTGTAAAACCGAGTTGGAGCAAGTACCTCCGCATATATATGTATGGAGGGAATTTTGCAACAGAAAAGAAAATTTGTGTTCCCTACCACCTAGGTGAAGGACGGCTTTCACACACAATTATCTCTCACAACTGAGCATGTAGAGAGACGTTCGTTTATCTAACACATATGGAATGGTTTGCAGTAGAAACTATTACTCTTGTTCCTCAGTCTGTTTCCTAGTGCCGGTTTGCACTTCCTGCAGATTTCACTGTAAATCCGTGTTGGAGCTAGTACCTCCCCAAATATATTTATGGAGCGGAGTTTCCAAATGAAAAGAAACTTTGTATTCCCAGCAAGCTTGTAGAAGGACGGCTTTCACACACACTTATTTCTCAGAACTGAGCATGTGGAGAGACGTTCGTTCATGTAGCACAAATGGAACGGGTTGCTGGAGAAACTTTTACTCTGGTTTCTCAGTCTGTTTCCTAGTGCCAGGTTGAAGTTCCTGCAGTTTTCACTGTAAAACCGAGTTGGATCTTGTACCTCCTCATATATATGTATGGAGTTTAGTTTGCAACTGAAAAGTAACTTTTTGTTCCCTACAAACTAGGTGAAGGACGGCTTTCGCACACACTTATCTCTCACAACTGAGCATGAGGAGATACGTTCGTCCATCTAGCACATATGGAATGGGTTGCAGCAGAAACTTTTACTCTGGTTCCTCAGTCTGTTTCCAAGTGACGGTATGAAGTTCCTGCAGTTTTCTCTGTAAAACCGATTTGGTGCTAGTACCTCCCCTTATATATGTATGGAGTGGAGTTTGCAACTGAAAAGAAACTTTGTGTATCCATAATGCTAGGTGAAGGACGGTTTCACACACAATTTCCTCTCACAGCTGAGCATTTGGAGAGACTTTCATTCATCTAGCACAAAGGGAACAGGTTGCAGGAGAAACTTTTACTCTGGTTTCTCAGTCTGTTTCATTGTGCCGTTTTGAAGTTCCTGCACTTTACTCTGTAAAAACCACTTGGTGATAGTACATCCCCATATATATTTTTGGAGTAGAGTTTGCAGCTGAAAAGAAAGTTTGTGTTCCCAATCAGCAAGGTGAAGGACGTCTTTCACACAAACATATCTCTCAGAACTTAGCATGTGGAGAGACGTTCGTTCATCTAGCACAAATGGAACGGTTTGCAGGGCAAATTTTTACTCTGGTCTCAGTATTTTTCCTAGAGCTGTTTTGAAGTTCCTGCAGTTTTCTCTGTAAAACCGAGTTAGAGCTAGAACCTCCCCTTATATATGTATGGCTTGGAGTTTGAAACTGAAAAGAAACTTTGTGTTCCCAACAAGCTAGATTAAGGACGGCTTTCCCACACACATATCTCTCAAAACAGCATGGGGAGAGACGTTCGTTCAACTAGCACAAAGGGAACGAGTTGCAGGAGAAACTTTTACTCTGGTTTATCTGTCTGTTTCCTAGTGCCTGTTAGATGTTCCTGCAGCTTTCATTGTAACACCGAGTTGGAGCTTGTACATCCCCATATATATGTATGGAGTGTAGTTTGCAACAAAATAGAAGCTTTGTGTTCCCAACAAGCTAAGTGAATGACGGCTTTACACATAATTATCTCTCAGAAATGAACATTTGGAGAGACGTTCGTTCCCCTACCACGAAGAAACGGGTTGCAGGAAAAATTTTACTCTGGTTTTTCAGTGTTTTTCCTAGTGCCGGTTTGTACTTCCTGCAGTTTTCACTGTAAAAAAGTTTTGGAGCTAGCACCTCAAAATATAAATGTATGGAGCGGAGTTTGCAAATGAAAAGAAACTTTGTGTTCCCAAAAAGCGATGTGAAGTACGGCTTTCACACACACTTATCTCTCAGAACTGAGCATGTGGAGAGACTTTCGTTCATCTAGCACAAAGGGAACGGGTTGCAGGAGAAATTATTACTCAGGTTTCTCAGTCTGTTTCCTAGTGCCTGTTTTAACTTCCTGAAATTTTCACTGTAAAACCGACTTGGAGCTTGTACGTCTCCAAATATATGTATGGAGTGGAGTTTGCAGCTGAAATTAACTTTGTGTTCCCAACAAGTTAGTTGAAGGACGGCTTTCACACACACTTATCTCTCACAACTGAGCATGTGGAGAGACGTTCGTTCATCTAGCACAAAAGGAACGAGTTTCAGGAGAAACTTTTTCTCTGGTTTCTCATTCTGTTTCCTAGTGCCGGTTTGAAGTTCCTGCAGTTTTCACTGTAAAACCGAGTTGGAGCTAGTTCCTCCGCATATATATGTATGGAATGTATTTTGCAACTGAAAAGAAACTTTGTGTTCCCAACAAGTTAAGTGAAGGACGGCTTTCACACACACTTATCTCTCACAAATGAGCATGTGGAGAGACGTTCGTTCATCTACCACAAAGGGAACTGGTTGCAGGAGAAAATTTTCTCTGGTTACTCAGTCTGTTTCCTAGTGCCTTTTGAAGTTCCTGCAGTTTTCACTGTAAAACCGATTTGTAGCTTGTACCTCTCCATATATATGTATGGAGTGGAGTTTGCACCTGAAAAGAAACATTGTGTTCCCAACTAACTGGGTGAAGTACGGCTTTCACACACAGTTTTTTCACAACTGAGCCTGTGGAGAGAATTTGGTTCATCTAGCACAAATAGAAAGGTTTGCACGAGGAACTTTTACTCTGGTTTCTCAGTCTGTTTCCTAGGTCCTGTTTGAAGTTCCTGCAGTTTTCACTGTAAAATCGTGTTGGAGCTTATACCAACCTATATATATGTATGGAGTGGAGTTTGCAACTGAAAAGAAACTTTGTGTTCCCAACAAGATATTTGAAGGACGGCTTTCACACACACTTATCTCTCAGGACTGAGCATGTGTAGAGAAGTTCGTTCATCTAGCACAAAGAGAACGGGTTTCAGGAGAATCTTTTTCTATGGTTCTTAGTCTATTTCCTAGTGCCGGTTTGAAGTTCCTGCAGTTTTCAATGTAAAACCGAGTTTGATCTAGTACTTCCCCATATATATGTATGGAGTGTGGTACCCAACTGAAAAGAAACTTTGTGTTCCCAACAAGCTATGTGAAGTACGGCTTTCACACACACTTATATCTCATAACTGAGCACATGGAGAGACGTTCGTTAATCTAGCACAAAAGGAACGGGTTGCATTAGAAAATTTTACTCCGGTTTCTCAGTCTGTTTCTTAGTGCCGGTTTAAATTTCCTGAAGTTTTCACTGTAAAAGCGAGTTGGAGCTTGTAACTACCCATATATATTTATGGAGTGGATTTTGCAACTGAAAAGAAAGTTTGTGTTCCCAACAAGCTAGGTGAAGATCGGCTTCAACACACACATATCTCTCTCAACTGAGCATGTGGAGAAACTTTCGTTCATGTTGCACAAAGGGAACGGTTTGCAGGAGAAACTTTTACTTTGTTTCCTCAGTCTGTTTCCTAATGCCGGTTTGAAGTTCCTGCAGGTTTCACTGTAAAACAGAGTTGAATCTTGTACCTCCTCATATATATGTATGGAATGGAGTTTGCAACTGAAAAGAAAGTTTGTGTTCCCAACAAGCTAGGTGAAGTATGGCTTTCACACACACATATCTCTCACAACTGAGCATGTGGAGAGAATGTCGTTCATCTAGCACAAAGGGAAAGGGTTGCAGGAGAAACTTTTACTCTGGTTTCTCAGTCTGTTTCCTTGTGCCGGTTTGAAGTTCCTGCAGTTTACACTGTAAAACCCAGTTGGTGCTAGTACCACCCCATATATATATTTGGAGTGGAGTTTGCAGCTGAAAATAAACTTTGTGTTCCCAATAAGCAAGGTGAAGTACGTCTTTCACACACTCTTATCTCTCAGAACTGAGCATGTGGAGATAAGTTCGTTCATCTAGCACCAACGGAAAGGTATGCAGGGCAAACTTGTACTCTGGTATCAGTATTTTTCCTAGAGCCGTTTTGAAGTTCGTGCAGTTTTCTCTGTAAAACCGAGTTAGAGCTTGTACCTCCCCTTATATATGTATGGACTAGAGTTTGCAACTGAAAAGAAAATTTGTGTTCCCAACAAGCTAGGTGAAGGACGGCTTTCACACTCACTTATCTCTGAAAACTTAGCATGGGGAGAGACGTTCTTTCATCTAGCATAAAGGGAAAGTTTTGCAGGAGAAACTTTTACTCTGGATTCTCAGTCTGTTTCCTAGTGCCGGTTTGAAATTCCTGCAGTTCTCACTGTAACACCGAGATGGATCTTGTACTTCCCCATATATATGTAAGGAGTGGAGTTTGCAATAGTAAAGAAACTTTGTGTTCCCAACAAGCTAGGTGAAGGACGGCTTTCACACACAATTATCTCTCACAGCTGATCATATGGAGAGAAGTTCGTTCATCTAGCACAAAGGAACGGGTTGCAGGTGAAAATTTTCTCTGGTTTCTCAGTCTGTTTCCTAGTGCCGGTTTGAAGTTCCTGCAGTTTTCACTGTAAAACCGAGTTGTAGCTTGTACCACTCCATATATTTGTATGGAGTGGAGTTTGCACCTGAAAAGAAACTTTGTGTTCCCAACTACCTGAATGAAGGACGGCTTTCACTCACACTTATATCTCACAACTGAGCATGTGGAGAGACGTTCGTTCATCTTGCACAAAGGGAACTTTCAGAAGGAGAAATTTTACTCTTTATCCTCAGTCTCATTCCTAGTGCCGGTTTGAAGTTCCTGCAGTTTTCACTATAAAACAGATTTGGAGCTTGTACCTCCCCATATATATGTATGGAGTGGAGTTTGCAACTGAAAAGAAACTTTGTGTTCCCAACGAGATTGGTGAAAGGCGGCTTTCACACACACTTAGCTCTCAGATTTTAGCATGAGGAGAGACGTTCGTTCATCCAGCACAATGGGAATGGGTTGCAGGAGGAACTTTTACTCTGGAATCTCAGTGTGTTTCCTAGTGCCGGTTTGAAGTTCCTGCAGTTATCACAGTAAAACCGAGTTGGAGCTTGTTCCTCCACATATATATGTATGGAATGGAGTTTGCAACTGAAAAGAAACTTTGTGATCCCAACAATCTAGGTGAAGGACGGCATTCACACACACTTTTATCTCAGAACTGAGCATGTGGAGAGACGTTCGTTCATCTAGCACAAAGGGAACGTTTTGCAGGAGAAACTATTTCTCTGGTTTCTCAGTCTATTTCCTAGTGCCGTTTTGAATTTCCTGCAGATTTCACTGTAAAACCGAGTTGGAGCTTGTACCTCCCCATATATAGGTATGGAGTGGAATTTGCAACTGAAAAGAAACTTTGTGTTCCCAACAAGCTAGCTGAAGTACTGCTTTCACACACAATTATCTCTCAGAACTGAGCATGTGGAGAGACGTTCGTTCATCTAGCACAAAGGGAACGGGTTGCAGGGGAAACTTTTTCTCTGGATTCTCAGTCTGTTTCCTAGTGCCGGTATGAAGTTCCTGCAATTTTCATTGTAAAACCGAGTTGAAGCTTTTATCTCGCCAAATATATGGATGGAATCGAGTTTGCAACTGAAAAGTATCTTTGTATTCCCAACAAGCTATGTGAAGGACGGCTTTCCCACACACTTATCTCTCAAAACTGAGCATGTTGAGACACTTTCGTTCATCTAGCACAAAGGGAACGGGATGCAGGAGACAATTTTACTCTGGTTTCTCAGTCTGTTTCCAAGTGCCGGTTTGAAGTTCCTGCAATTTCACTGTAAAACTGAGTTGGTGCTAGTACCTCCCGATATATAAGTATGGAGTGGAGTTTGCAACTGAAAAGAAACTTTGTGTTCCCAACAAGCTAGGTGAAGGACGGCTTTCACACAAACATATCTCTCTCAACTGAGCATGTGGAGAGACATTCGTTCATCTAGCTCAAATAGAACGGGTTGCAGGAGAAACATTTACTCTGGTGTCTCAGTCTGTTTCCTAGTGCCGGTTTGAACTTCCTGCAGTTTTTACTGTAAAACCGTGTTGGAGCTACTACCTCCCCATATATATATATGGAGTGGTGTTTGCAACTGAAAAGAAATTTTGTGTTCCCAACTACCAAGGTGAAGGACGGCTTTCACACACACTTATCTTTCACAACTGAGCATGTGGAGAGACGTTCGTTCATCTAGCACAAAGGGAACTTTTTGCAGGGGAAATTTTACTCTGGTTTCCCACTCTGTTTCCTAGTGCCGGTTTGAAGTTCCTGCAGTTTACACTGTAAAATCGAGTTGTGAATTGTACCTCTCCATATATATGTATGGAGTGGAGTTTGCACCTGAAAAGTAACTTTGTGTTCCCAACAAGCTAGGTGAAGGACGACATTCACACACACTTATCTCTCATAACTGAGCATGTGGAGAGACGTTCGTTCATCTAGCACAAAGAACGGGTAGCAGGAGAAGATTTTTCTCTGTTTCTCAGTCTGTTTCCTAGTGCCGGTTTAAATTTCCTGAAGTTTTCACTGTAAATGCGAGTTGGAGCTTGTAACTACCCATATATATTTATGGAGTGGATTTTGCAACTGAAAAGAAAGTTTGTGTTCCCAACAAGCTAGGTGAAGATCGGCTTCAACACACACATATCTCTCTCAACTGAGCATGTGGAGAGACTTTCGTTCATCTAGCACAAAGGGAACGGGTTGCAGGAGAAACTTTTACTCTGTTTCCTCAGTCTGTTTCCTAATGCCGGTTTGAATTTCCTGCAGGTTTCACTGTAAAACAGAGTTGAATCTTGTACCTCCTCATTTATATGTATGGAATGGAGTTTGCAACTGAAAAGAAAGTTTGTGTTCCCAACAAGCTAGGTGAAGTATGGCTTTCACACACACATATCTCTCACAACTGAGCATGTGGAGAGAATTTCGTTCATCTAGCACAAAGGGAAAGGGTTGCAGGAGAAACTTTTACTCTGGTTTCTCAGTCTGTTTCCTTGTGCCGGTTTGAAGTTCCTGCAGTTTACACTGTAAAACCCAGTTGGTGCTAGTACCACCCCATATATATATTTGGAGTGGAGTTTGCAGCTGAAAATAAACTTTGTGTTCCCAATAAGCAAGGTGAAGTACGTCTTTCACACACACTTATCTCTCAGAACTGAGCATGTGGTGATAAGTTCGTTCATATAGCACCAACGGAAAGGTATGCAGGGCAAACTTGTACTCTGGTATCAGTATTTTTCCTAGAGTCGTTTTGAAGTTCGTGCAGTTTTCTCTGTAAAACCGAGTTAGAGCTAGTACCTCCCCTTATATATGTATGGACTAGAGTTTGCAACTGAAAAGAAAATTTGTGTTCCCAACAAGCTAGGTGAAGGACGGCTTTCACACTCACTTATCTCTGAAAACTTAGCATGGGGAGAGACGTTCTTTCATCTAGCATAATGGGAAAGTTTTGCAGGAGAAACTTTTACTCTGGATTCTCAGTCTGTTTCCTAGTGCCGGTTTGAAATTCCTGCAGTTCTCACTGTAACACCGAGATGGATCTTGTACTTCCCCATATATATGTAAGGAGTGGAGTTTGCAATAGTAAAGAAACTTTGTGTTCCCAACAAGCTAGGTGAAGGACGGCTTTCACACACAATTATCTCTCACAACTGATCATATGGAGAGAAGTTCGTTCATCTAGCACAAAGGAAACGCGTTGCAGGTTAAAATTTTACTCTGGTTTCTCTGTCTGTTTCCTTGTGCCGGTTTGAAGTTCCTGCAGTTTTCATTGTAAAAGCGATTTGGAGCTTTTAATTCCCATATATATTTATGAAGAGGTGTTTGCAAATGAAAACTATCTTTGTGTTCCCTACTAGATAGGTGAAGGACGGATTTCACACACAATTATCTCTCCCAACTGAGCATATGGAGAGACGTTCGTTCATCTAGCACAAAGGGATCGGGTTGCATGAGAAACTATTACTCTGGTTTCTCAGTCTGTTTCCTACTTCCGGTTTGAAGTTCCTGCAGTTTTCACTGTAAAAACGAGTTGGAGCTTGTACCTATCCATATATAATTATGGAGTGGAGTTTGCAACTGAAATAAAACTTTGTGTTCCCAACAAGCTAGGTGAAGGACGGCTTTCACACACAATTATCTCTCACAAATGAGCATGTGGATAGACGTTCGTTCATCTAGCACAAAGGAACGGGTTGCAGGTGAAAATTTTCTCTGGTTTCTCAGTCTGTTTCCTAGTGCCGGTTTGAAGTTCCTGCAGTTTTCACTGTAAAACCGAGTTGTAGCTTGTACCACTCCATATATTTGTATGGAGTGGAGTTTGCACCTGAAAAGAAACTTTGTGTTCCCAACTACCTGAATGAAGGACGGCTTTCACTCACACTTATATCTCACAACTGAGCATGTGGAGAGACGTTCGTTCATCTAGCACAAAGGGAGCTTTCAGAAGGAGAAATTTTACTCTTTATCCTCAGTCTCATTCCTAGTGCCGGTTTGAAGTTCCTGCAGTTTTCACTATAAAACAGATTTGGAGCTTGTACCTCCCCATATATATGTATGGAGTGGAGTTTGCAACTGAAAAGAAACTTTGTGTTCCCAACGAGATTGGTGAAGGGCGGCTTTCACACACACTTAGCTCTCAGATTTTAGCATGAGGAGAGACGTTCGTTCATCCAGCACAATGGGAATGGGTTGCAGGAGGAACTTTTACTCTGGAATCTCAGTGTGTTTCCTAGTGCCGGTTTGAAGTTCCTGCAGTTATCACAGTAAAACCGAGTTGGAGCTTGTTCCTCCACATATATATGTATGGAGTGGAGATTGCATCTGAAAAGAAACTTTGTGTTCCCAACAAGCTAGGTGAAGGACGGCTTTCACACACTCTTATCTCTCAGAACTGAGCATGTGGAGAGACGTTCGTTCATCTAGCGCAAAGGGAACGGTTTGCAGGTAGAAGTTTTACTCTGGTTTCTCAGTCTGTTTCCTAGTGCCGGTATGAAGTTCCTGCAATTTTCATTGTAAAACCGAGTTGAAACTTTTATCTCGCCAAATATATGGATGGAATCGAGTTTGCAACTGAAAAGTATCTTTGTATTCCCAACAAGCTATGTGAAGGACGGCTTTCCCACACACTTATACCTCAAAACTGAGCATGTTGAGACACTTTCGTTCATCTAGCACAAAGGGAACGGGATGCAGGAGACAATTTTACTCTGGTTTCTCAGTCTGTTTCCAAGTGCCGGTTTGAAGTTCCTGCAATTTCACTGTAAAACTGAGTTGGTGCTAGTACCTCCCGATATATAAGTATGGAGTGGAGTTTGCAACTGAAAAGAAACTTTGTGTTCCCAACAAGCTAGGTGAAGGACGGCTTTCACACAAACATATCTCTCTCAACTGAGCATGTGGAGAGACATTCGTTCATCTAGCACAAATGGAACGGGTTGCAGGAGAAACTTTTACTCTGGTGTCTCAGTCTGTTTCCTAGTGCCGGTTTGAACTTCCTGCAGTTTTTACTGTAAAACCGAGTTGGAGCTACTAACTCCCCATATATATATATGGAGTGGTGTTTGCAACTGAAAAGAAATTTTGTGTTCCCAACTACCAAGGTGAAGGACGGCTTTCACACACACTTATCTTTCACAACTGAGCATGTGGAGAGACGTTCGTTCATCTAGCACAAAGGGAACTTTTTGCAGGGGAAATTTTACTCTGGTTTCCCACTCTGTTTCCTAGTGCCGGTTTGAAGTTCCTGCAGTTTACACTGTAAAATCGAGTTGTGAATTGTACCTCTAGATATATATGTATGGAGTGGAGTTTGCACCTGAAAAGTAACTTTGTGTTCCCAACAAGCTAGGTGAAGGACGACATTCACACACACTTATCTCTCAGAACTGAGCATGTGGAGAGACGTTCGTTCATCTAGCACAAAGAACGGGTAGCAGGAGAAGATTTTTCTCTGTTTCTCAGTCTGTTTCCTAGTGCCGGTTTAAATTTCCTGAAGTTTTCACTGTAAATGCGAGTTGGAGCTTGTAACTACCCATATATATTTATGGAGTGGATTTTGCAACTGAAAAGAAAGTTTGTGTTCCCAACAAGCTAGGTGAAGATCGGCTTCAACACACACATATCTCTCTCAAATGAGCATGTGGAGAGACTTTCGTTCATGTTGCACAAAGGGAACGGTTTGCAGGAGAAACTTTTACTCTGTTTCCTCAGTCTGTTTCCTAATGCCGGTTTGAAGTTCCTGCAGGTTTCACTGTAAAACAGAGTTGAATCTTGTACCTCCTCATTTATATGTATGGAATGGAGTTTGCAACTGAAAAGAAAGTTTGTGTTCCCAACAAGCTAGGTGAAGTATGGCTTTCACACACACATATCTCTCACAACTGAGCATGTGGAGAGAATTTCGTTCATCTAGCACAAAGGGAAAGGGTTGCAGGAGAAACTTTTACTCTGGTTTCTCAGTCCGTTTCCTTGTGCCGGTTTGAAGTTCCTGCAGTTTACACTGTAAAACCCAGTTGGTGCTAGTACCACCCCATATATATATTTGGAGTGGAGTTTGCAGCTGAAAATAAACTTTGTGTTCCCAATAAGCAAGGTGAAGTACGTCTTTCACACACTCTTATCTCTCAGAACTGAGCATGTGGTGATAAGTTCGTTCATCTAGCACCAACGGAAAGGTATGCAGGGCAAACTTGTACTCTGGTATCAGTATTTTTCCTAGAGCCGTTTTGAAGTTCGTGCAGTTTTCTCTGTAAAACCGAGTTAGAGCTAGTACCTCCCCTTATATATGTATGGACTAGAGTTTGCAACTGAAAAGAAAATTTGTGTTCCCAACAAGCTAGGTGAAGGACGGCTTTCACACTCACTTATCTCTGAAAACTTAGCATGGGGAGAGACGTTCTTTCATCTAGCATAAAGGGAAAGTTTTGCAGGAGAAACTTTTACTCTGGATTCTCAGTCTGTTTCCTAGTGCCGGTTTGAAATTCCTGCAGTTCTCACTGTAAAAACGAGTTGGAGCTTGTACCTATCCATATATATTTATGGAGTGGAGTTTGCAACTGAAATAAAACTTTGTGTTCCCAACAAGCTAGGTGAAGGACGGCTTTCACACACAATTATCTCTCACAAATGAGCATGTGGATAGACGTTCGTTCACCTAGCACAAAGGAATGGGTTGCAGGTGAAAATTTTCTCTGTTCTCTCAGTCTGTTTCCTAGTGCCGTTTTGAAGTTCCTGCAGTTTTCACTGTAAAACCGAGTTGTAGCTTGTACCACTCCATATATTTGTATGGAGTGGAGTTTGCACCTGAAAAGAAACTTTGTGTTCCCAACTACCTGGATGAAGGACGGCTTTCACTCACACTTATATCTCACAACTGAGCATGTGGAGAGACTTTCGTTCATCTAGCCCAAAGGGAAATTACAGAAGGAGAAATTTTACTCTTTATCCTCAGTCTGATTCCTAGTGCCGGTTTGATGTTCCTGCAGTTTTCAGTATAAAACAGATTTGGAGCTTGTTCCTCCCCATAAATATGTATGGAGTGGAGTTTGCAACTGAAAAGAAACTTTGTGTTCCCAACAAGATTGGTGAAGGGCGGCTTTCACACACACTTAGCTCTCAGAGTTTAGCATGAGGAGAGACGTTCGTTCATCCAGCACAATGGGAATGGGTTGCAGGAGGAACTTTTACTCTGGAATCTCAGTGTGTTTCCTAGTGCCGGTTTGAAGTTCCTGCAGTTATCACTGTAAAAACGAGTTGGAGCTTGTTCCTCCACATATATATGTATGGAGTGGTGTTTGCATCTGAAAAGAAACTTTTTGTTCCCAACAAGCTAGGTGAAGGACGGCTTTCACACACTCTTATCTCTCAGAACTGAGCATGTTGAGACACTTTCGTTCATCTAGCACAAAGGGAACGGGAGGCAGGAGAAAGTTTACTCTGGTTTCTCAGTCTGTTTCCTAGTGCCTGTTTGAAGTTCGTGCAGATTTCACTGTAAAATTGAGTTGGAGCTTGTACCTCTCCATATATATGTATGGAGTAGAGTTTGCAACTGAAAAGAATCTTTGTATTCCCAACAAACTAGATGAAGGTCGGTATTCACACACATGTATCTCTCAGAACTGAACATGTGGATAGACGTTCATTCATCTAGCACAAAGTGAACGGATTGTAGTAGAAACTTTTATTCTGGGTTCTCAGTTTATTTCCTAGTGCCGGTTAGAAATTCCTGCAATTTACAGTGTAAATCAGGTTTGGAGATAGTAATTCCCCATATATATGTATGGAATGGAGTTTTCAACTGAAAAGAATCTTTGTGTTCCCAACAAGCTAGGTGAAGGACGGCTTTACCGCCTAATTATCTCTCAGATCTGAGCATGTGGAGAGACGTTCGTTCAAAAGCACAAAGGGAACGGTTTGCAGGAGAAATATTAACTCTGGTTTCTCAGTCTGTTTCCTTGTGCCGTTTTGAAATTCCTACAGTTTTCACTTTAAATACGATTTGGAGCTTGGACCTACCCATATAAATGTATGGAGTGGAGTTTGCAACTGAAAAGATACTTTGTGTTCCCAAAAAGCTAAGTGAAGTACGGCTTTCACACACACTTATCTCTCAGAACTGAGCAGGTGGAGAGACGTTCGTTCATCTAGCAAAAGGGTAACGGTTTGCAGGAGGAACTTTTAATCTGGTTTCTCAGACTGTTTCCTAGTGCCGGTTGGAAGTTCCTGCAGTTTTCACTGTAAAACCGAGTTGGAGCTTGAACCTCCCCATATATATGTATGGAGCGGAGTTTGCATATGAAAAGAAACTTTGTGTTCCCAAAAAGCTAGGTGAAGGACGGCTTTCACAAACACTTATATCTCAGAACTGAGCATGTGGAGGGACGTTCGTTCATCCAGCACAAAGGGAACGGTTTGCAGGGAAACTTTTTCTCTGTTTCTCAGTCTGTTTCCTATTCCGGTTTGAAGTTTCTGCAGTTTTCACTGTAAAACTGAGTTGGAGATAGGACTCCCCATATGTAAGTATGGAGTGGAGTTTGCAACTGAAAAAAAATTTTTGTTCCCAAAAAGCTAGGTTAAAGACGGCTTTCACACACACTTATCTCTCACAACTGAGCATGTGGAGAGACGTTCGTTCATCTAGCACATATGGAACGGGTTGCAGGAGAAATGGTTACTCTTGTATCTCAGTCTGTTTCCAAGTGCCGGTTTGAAGTTCCTGCAATTTCACTGTAAAACTGAGTTGGTGATAGTACCTCCCCATATATACGTATGGAGTGGAGTTTGCAACTGAAAAGAAACTTTGTGTTCCCAACAAGCTAGGTGAAGGACGGCTTTCACACAAACATATCTCTCTCAACTGAGCATGTGGAGAGACATTCGTTCATCTAGCACAAATGGAACGGGTTGCAGGAGAAACTTTTACTCTGGTGTCTCAGTCTGTTTCCTAGTGCCGGTTTGAACTTCCTGCAGTTTTTACTGTAAAACCGAGTTGGAGCTACTACCTCCCCATATATATATATGGAGTGGTGTTTGCAACTGAAAAGAAATTTTGTGTTCCCAACTACCAAGGTGAAGGACGGCTTTCACACACACTTATCTTTCACAACTGAGCATGTGGAGAGACGTTCGTTCATCTAGCACAAAGGGAACTTTTTGCAGGGGAAATTTTACTCTGGTTTCCCACTCTGTTTCCTAGTGCCGGTTTGAAGTTCCTGCAGTTTACACTGTAAAATCGAGTTGTGAATTGTACCTCTCCATATATATGTATGGAGTGGAGTTTGCACCTGAAAAGTAACTTTGTGTTCCCAACAAGCTAGGTGAAGGACGACATTCACACACACTTATCTCTCAGTACTGAGCATGTGGAGAGACGTTCGTTCATCTAGCACAAAGAACGGGTAGCAGGAGAAGATTTTTCTCTGTTTCTCAGTCTGTTTCCTAGTGCCTGTTTGAAGTTCGTGCAGATTTCACTGTAAAATTGAGTTGGAGCTTGTACCTCTCCATATATATGTATGGAGTAGAGTTTGCAACTGAAAAGAATCTTTGTATTCCCAACAACCTAGATGAAGGTCGGTATTCACACACATGTATCTCTCAGAACTGAACATGTGGATAGACGTTCATTCATCTAGCACAAAGTGAACGGATTGTAGTAGAAACTTTTATTCTGGGTTCTCAGTTTATTTCCTAGTGCCGGTTAGAAATTCCTGCAATTTACAGTGTAAATCAGGTTTGGAGATAGTAATTCCCCATATATATGTATGGAATGGAGTTTTCAACTGAAAAGAATCTTTGTGTTCCCAACAAGCTAGGTGAAGGACGGCTTTACCGCCTAATTATCTCTCAGATCTGAGCATGTGGAGAGACGTTCGTTCAAAAGCACAAAGGGAACGGTTTGCAGGAGAAATATTAACTCTGGTTTCTCAGTCTGTTTCCTTGTGCCGTTTTGAAATTCCTACAGTTTTCACTTTAAATACGATTTGGAGCTTGGACCTACCCATATAAATGTATGGAGTGGAGTTTGCAACTGAAAAGATACTTTGTGTTCCCAAAAAGCTAAGTGAAGTACGGCTTTCACACACACTTATCTCTCAGAACTGAGCAGGTGGAGAGACGTTCGTTCATCTAGCAAAAGGGTAACGGTTTGCAGGAGGAACTTTTAATCTGGTTTCTCAGTCTGTTTCCTAGTGCCGGTTGGAAGTTCCTGCAGTTTTCACTGTAAAACCGAGTTGGAGCTTGAACCTCCCCATATATATGTATGGAGTGGAGATTGCATCTGAAAAGAAACTTTGTGTTCCCAACAAGCTAGGTGAAGGACGGCTTTCACACACTCTTATCTCTCAGAACTGAGCATGTGGAGAGACGTTCGTTCATCTAGCGCAAAGGGAACGGTTTGCAGGTAGAAGTTTTACTCTGGTTTCTCAGTCTGTTTCCTAGTGCCGGTATGAAGTTCCTGCAATTTTCATTGTAAAACCGAGTTGAAACTTTTATCTCGCCAAATATATGGATGGAATCGAGTTTGCAACTGAAAAGTATCTTTGTATTCCCAACAAGCTATGTGAAGGACGGCTTTCCCACACACTTATACCTCAAAACTGAGCATGTTGAGACACTTTCGTTCATCTAGCACAAAGGGAACGGGATGCAGGAGACAATTTTACTCTGGTTTCTCAGTCTGTTTCCAAGTGCCGGTTTGAAGTTCCTGCAATTTCACTGTAAAACTGAGTTGGTGCTTGTACCTCCCGATATATAAGTATGGAGTGGAGTTTGCAACTGAAAAGAAACTTTGTGTTCCCAACAAGCTAGGTGAAGGACGGCTTTCACACAAACATATCTCTCTCAACTGAGCATGTGGAGAGACATTCGTTCATCTAGCACAAATGGAACGGGTTGCAGGAGAAACTTTTACTCTGGTGACTCAGTCTGTTTCCTAGTGCCGGTTTGAACTTCCTGCAGTTTTTACTGTAAAACCGAGTTGGAGCTACTACCTCCCCATATATATATATGGAGTGGTGTTTGCAACTGAAAAGAAATTTTGTGTTCCCAACTACCAAGGTGAAGGACGGCTTTCACACACACTTATCTTTCACAACTGAGCATGTGGAGAGACGTTCGTTCATCTAGCACAAAGGGAACTTTTTGCAGGGGAAATTTTACTCTGGTTTCCCACTCTGTTTCCTAGTGCCGGTTTGAAGTTCCTGCAGTTTACACTGTAAAATCGAGTTGTGAATTGTACCTCTCCATATATATGTATGGAGTGGAGTTTGCACCTGAAAAGTAACTTTGTGTTCCCAACAAGCTAGGTGAAGGACGACATTCACACACACTTATCTCTCAGAACTGAGCATGTGGAGAGACGTTCGTTCATCTAGCACAAAGAACGGGTAGCAGGAGAAGATTTTTCTCTGTTTCTCAGTCTGTTTCCTAGTGCCGGTTTAAATTTCCTGAAGTTTTCACTGTAAATGCGAGTTGGAGCTTGTAACTACCCATATATATTTATGGAGTGGATTTTGCAACTGAAAAGAAAGTTTGTGTTCCCAACAAGCTAGGTGAAGATCGGCTTCAACACACACATATCTCTCTCAAATGAGCATGTGGAGAGACTTTCGTTCATGTTGCACAAAGGGAACGGTTTGCAGGAGAAACTTTTACTCTGTTTCCTCAGTCTGTTTCCTAATGCCGGTTTGAAGTTCCTGCAGGTTTCACTGTAAAACAGAGTTGAATCTTGTACCTCCTCATTTATATGTATGGAATGGAGTTTGCAACTGAAAAGAAAGTTTGTGTTCCCAACAAGCTAGGTGAAGTATGGCTTTCACACACACATATCTCTCACAACTGAGCATGTGGAGAGAATTTCGTTCATCTAGCACAAAGGGAAAGGGTTGCAGGAGAAACTTTTACTCTGGTTTCTCAGTCCGTTTCCTTGTGCCGGTTTGAAGTTCCTGCAGTTTACACTGTAAAACCCAGTTGGTGCTAGTACCACCCCATATATATATTTGGAGTGGAGTTTGCAGCTGAAAATAAACTTTGTGTTCCCAATAAGCAAGGTGAAGTACGTCTTTCACACACTCTTATCTCTCAGAACTGAGCATGTGGTGATAAGTTCGTTCATCTAGCACCAACGGAAAGGTATGCAGGGCAAACTTGTACTCTGGTATCAGTATTTTTCCTAGAGCCGTTTTGAAGTTCGTGCAGTTTTCTCTGTAAAACCGAGTTAGAGCTAGTACCTCCCCTTATATATGTATGGACTAGAGTTTGCAACTGAAAAGAAAATTTGTGTTCCCAACAAGCTAGGTGAAGGACGGCTTTCACACTCACTTATCTCTGAAAACTTAGCATGGGGAGAGACGTTCTTTCATCTAGCATAAAGGGAAAGTTTTGCAGGAGAAACTTTTACTCTGGATTCTCAGTCTGTTTCCTAGTGCCGGTTTGAAATTCCTGCAGTTCTCACTGTAAAAACGAGTTGGAGCTTGTACCTATCCATATATATTTATGGAGTGGAGTTTGCAACTGAAATAAAACTTTGTGTTCCCAACAAGCTAGGTGAAGGACGGCTTTCACACACAATTATCTCTCACAAATGAGCATGTGGATAGACGTTCGTTCACCTAGCACAAAGGAATGGGTTGCAGGTGAAAATTTTCTCTGTTTTCTCAGTCTGTTTCCTAGTGCCGTTTTGAAGTTCCTGCAGTTTTCACTGTAAAACCGAGTTGTAGCTTGTACCACTCCATATATTTGTATGGAGTGGAGTTTGCACCTGAAAAGAAACTTTGTGTTCCCAACTACCTGGATGAAGGACGGCTTTCACTCACACTTATATCTCACAACTGAGCATGTGGAGAGACTTTCGTTCATCTAGCCCAAAGGGAAATTACAGAAGGAGAAATTTTACTCTTTATCCTCAGTCTGATTCCTAGTGCCGGTTTGATGTTCCTGCAGTTTTCAGTATAAAACAGATTTGGAGCTTGTTCCTCCCCATAAATATGTATGGAGTGGAGTTTGCAACTGAAAAGAAACTTTGTGTTCCCAACAAGATTGGTGAAGGGCGGCTTTCACACACACTTAGCTCTCAGAGTTTAGCATGAGGAGAGACGTTCGTTCATCCAGCACAATGGGAATGGGTTGCAGGAGGAACTTTTACTCTGGAATCTCAGTGTGTTTCCTAGTGCCGGTTTGAAGTTCCTGCAGTTATCACTGTAAAAACGAGTTGGAGCTTGTTCCTCCACATATATATGTATGGAGTGGAGTTTGCATCTGAAAAGAAACTTTTTGTTCCCAACAAGCTAGGTGAAGGACGGCTTTCACACACTCTTATCTCTCAGAACTGAGCATGTTGAGACACTTTCGTTCATCTAGCACAAAGGGAACGGGAGGCAGGAGAAAGTTTACTCTGGTTTCTCAGTCTGTTTCCTAGTGCCTGTTTGAAGTTCGTGCAGATTTCACTGTAAAATTGAGTTGGAGCTTGTACCTCTCCATATATATGTATGGAGTAGAGTTTGCAACTGAAAAGAATCTTTGTATTCCCAACAACCTAGATGAAGGTCGGTATTCACACACATGTATCTCTCAGAACTGAACATGTGGATAGACGTTCATTCATCTAGCACAAAGTGAACGGATTGTAGTAGAAACTTTTATTCTGGGTTCTCAGTTTATTTCCTAGTGCCGGTTAGAAATTCCTGCAATTTACAGTGTAAATCAGGTTTGGAGATAGTAATTCCCCATATATATGTATGGAATGGAGTTTTCAACTGAAAAGAATCTTTGTGTTCCCAACAAGCTAGGTGAAGGACGGCTTTACCGCCTAATTATCTCTCAGATCTGAGCATGTGGAGAGACGTTCGTTCAAAAGCACAAAGGGAACGGTTTGCAGGAGAAATATTAACTCTGGTTTCTCAGTCTGTTTCCTTGTGCCGTTTTGAAATTCCTACAGTTTTCACTTTAAATACGATTTGGAGCTTGGACCTACCCATATAAATGTATGGAGTGGAGTTTGCAACTGAAAAGATACTTTGTGTTCCCAAAAAGCTAAGTGAAGTACGGCTTTCACACACACTTATCTCTCAGAACTGAGCAGGTGGAGAGACGTTCGTTCATCTAGCAAAAGGGTAACGGTTTGCAGGAGGAACTTTTAATCTGGTTTCTCAGACTGTTTCCTAGTGCCGGTTGGAAGTTCCTGCAGTTTTCACTGTAAAACCGAGTTGGAGCTTGAACCTCCCCATATATATGTATGGAGCGGAGTTTGCATATGAAAAGAAACTTTGTGTTCCCAAAAAGCTAGGTGAAGGACGGCTTTCACAAACACTTATATCTCAGAACTGAGCATGTGGAGGGACGTTCGTTCATCCAGCACAAAGGGAACGGTTTGCAGGGAAACTTTTTCTCTGTTTCTCAGTCTGTTTCCTATTCCGGTTTGAAGTTTCTGCAGTTTTCACTGTAAAACTGAGTTGGAGATAGGACTCCCCATATGTAAGTATGGAGTGGAGTTTGCAACTGAAAAAAAATTTTTGTTCCCAAAAAGCTAGGTTAAAGACGGCTTTCACACACACTTATCTCTCACAACTGAGCATGTGGAGAGACGTTCGTTCATCTAGCACATATGGAACGGGTTGCAGGAGAAATGGTTACTCTTGTATCTCAGTCTGTTTCCAAGTGCCGGTTTGAAGTTCCTGCAATTTCACTGTAAAACTGAGTTGGTGATAGTACCTCCCCATATATACGTATGGAGTGGAGTTTGCAACTGAAAAGAAACTTTGTGTTCCCAACAAGCTAGGTGAAGGACGGCTTTCACACAAACATATCTCTCTCAACTGAGCATGTGGAGAGACATTCGTTCATCTAGCACAAATGGAACGGGTTGCAGGAGAAACTTTTACTCTGGTGTCTCAGTCTGTTTCCTAGTGCCGGTTTGAACTTCCTGCAGTTTTTACTGTAAAACCGAGTTGGAGCTACTACCTCCCCATATATATATATGGAGTGGTGTTTGCAACTGAAAAGAAATTTTGTGTTCCCAACTACCAAGGTGAAGGACGGCTTTCACACACACTTATCTTTCACAACTGAGCATGTGGAGAGACGTTCGTTCATCTAGCACAAAGGGAACTTTTTGCAGGGGAAATTTTACTCTGGTTTCCCACTCTGTTTCCTAGTGCCGGTTTGAAGTTCCTGCAGTTTACACTGTAAAATCGAGTTGTGAATTGTACCTCTCCATATATATGTATGGAGTGGAGTTTGCACCTGAAAAGTAACTTTGTGTTCCCAACAAGCTAGGTGAAGGACGACATTCACACACACTTATCTCTCAGTACTGAGCATGTGGAGAGACGTTCGTTCATCTAGCACAAAGAACGGGTAGCAGGAGAAGATTTTTCTCTGTTTCTCAGTCTGTTTCCTAGTGCCTGTTTGAAGTTCGTGCAGATTTCACTGTAAAATTGAGTTGGAGCTTGTACCTCTCCATATATATGTATGGAGTAGAGTTTGCAACTGAAAAGAATCTTTGTATTCCCAACAACCTAGATGAAGGTCGGTATTCACACACATGTATCTCTCAGAACTGAACATGTGGATAGACGTTCATTCATCTAGCACAAAGTGAACGGATTGTAGTAGAAACTTTTATTCTGGGTTCTCAGTTTATTTCCTAGTGCCGGTTAGAAATTCCTGCAATTTACAGTGTAAATCAGGTTTGGAGATAGTAATTCCCCATATATATGTATGGAATGGAGTTTTCAACTGAAAAGAATCTTTGTGTTCCCAACAAGCTAGGTGAAGGACGGCTTTACCGCCTAATTATCTCTCAGATCTGAGCATGTGGAGAGACGTTCGTTCAAAAGCACAAAGGGAACGGTTTGCAGGAGAAATATTAACTCTGGTTTCTCAGTCTGTTTCCTTGTGCCGTTTTGAAATTCCTACAGTTTTCACTTTAAATACGATTTGGAGCTTGGACCTACCCATATAAATGTATGGAGTGGAGTTTGCAACTGAAAAGATACTTTGTGTTCCCAAAAAGCTAAGTGAAGTACGGCTTTCACACACACTTATCTCTCAGAACTGAGCAGGTGGAGAGACGTTCGTTCATCTAGCAAAAGGGTAACGGTTTGCAGGAGGAACTTTTAATCTGGTTTCTCAGTCTGTTTCCTAGTGCCGGTTGGAAGTTCCTGCAGTTTTCACTGTAAAACCGAGTTGGAGCTTGAACCTCCCCATATATATGTATGGAGCGGAGTTTGCATATGAAAAGAAACTTTGTGTTCCCAAAAAGCTAGGTGAAGGACGGCTTTCACAAACACTTATATCTCAGAACTGAGCATGTGGAGGGACGTTCGTTCATCCAGCACAAAGGGAACGGTTTGCAGGGAAACTTTTTCTCTGTTTCTCAGTCTGTTTCCTATTCCGGTTTGAAGTTTCTGCAGTTTTCACTGTAAAACTGAGTTGGAGATAGGACTCCCCATATGTAAGTATGGAGTGGAGTTTGCAACTGAAAAAAAATTTTTGTTCCCAAAAAGCTAGGTTAAAGACGGCTTTCACACACACTTATCTCTCACAACTGAGCATGTGGAGAGACGTTCGTTCATCTAGCACATATGGAACGGGTTGCAGGAGAAATGGTTACTCTTGTATCTCAGTCTGTTTCCAAGTGCCGGTTTGAAGTTCCTGCAATTTCACTGTAAAACTGAGTTGGTGATAGTACCTCCCCATATATACGTATGGAGTGGAGTTTGCAACTGAAAAGAAACTTTGTGTTCCCAACAAGCTAGGTGAAGGACGGCTTTCACACAAACATATCTCTCTCAACTGAGCATGTGGAGAGACATTCGTTCATCTAGCACAAATGGAACGGGTTGCAGGAGAAACTTTTACTCTGGTGTCTCAGTCTGTTTCCTAGTGCCGGTTTGAACTTCCTGCAGTTTTTACTGTAAAACCGAGTTGGAGCTACTACCTCCCCATATATATATATGGAGTGGTGTTTGCAACTGAAAAGAAATTTTGTGTTCCCAACTACCAAGGTGAAGGACGGCTTTCACACACACTTATCTTTCACAACTGAGCATGTGGAGAGACGTTCGTTCATCTAGCACAAAGGGAACTTTTTGCAGGGGAAATTTTACTCTGGTTTCCCACTCTGTTTCCTAGTGCCGGTTTGAAGTTCCTGCAGTTTACACTGTAAAATCGAGTTGTGAATTGTACCTCTCCATATATATGTATGGAGTGGAGTTTGCACCTGAAAAGTAACTTTGTGTTCCCAACAAGCTAGGTGAAGGACGACATTCACACACACTTATCTCTCAGTACTGAGCATGTGGAGAGACGTTCGTTCATCTAGCACAAAGAACGGGTAGCAGGAGAAGATTTTTCTCTGTTTCTCAGTCTGTTTCCTAGTGCCGGTTTAAATTTCCTGAAGTTTTCACTGTAAATGCGAGTTGGAGCTTGTAACTACCCATATATATTTATGGAGTGGATTTTGCAACTGAAAAGAAAGTTTGTGTTCCCAACAAGCTAGGTGAAGATCGGCTTCAACACACACATATCTCTCTCAAATGAGCATGTGGAGAGACTTTCGTTCATGTTGCACAAAGGGAACGGTTTGCAGGAGAAACTTTTACTCTGTTTCCTCAGTCTGTTTCCTAATGCCGGTTTGAAGTTCCTGCAGGTTTCACTGTAAAACAGAGTTGAATCTTGTACCTCCTCATTTATATGTATGGAATGGAGTTTGCAACTGAAAAGAAAGTTTGTGTTCCCAACAAGCTAGGTGAAGTATGGCTTTCACACACACATATCTCTCACAACTGAGCATGTGGAGAGAATTTCGTTCATCTAGCACAAAGGGAAAGGGTTGCAGGAGAAACTTTTACTCTGGTTTCTCAGTCCGTTTCCTTGTGCCGGTTTGAAGTTCCTGCAGTTTACACTGTAAAACCCAGTTGGTGCTAGTACCACCCCATATATATATTTGGAGTGGAGTTTGCAGCTGAAAATAAACTTTGTGTTCCCAATAAGCAAGGTGAAGTACGTCTTTCACACACTCTTATCTCTCAGAACTGAGCATGTGGTGATAAGTTCGTTCATCTAGCACCAACGGAAAGGTATGCAGGGCAAACTTGTACTCTGGTATCAGTATTTTTCCTAGAGCCGTTTTGAAGTTCGTGCAGTTTTCTCTGTAAAACCGAGTTAGAGCTAGTACCTCCCCTTATATATGTATGGACTAGAGTTTGCAACTGAAAAGAAAATTTGTGTTCCCAACAAGCTAGGTGAAGGACGGCTTTCACACTCACTTATCTTTGAAAACTTAGCATGGGGAGAGACGTTCTTTCATCTAGCATAAAGGGAAAGTTTTGCAGGAGAAACTTTTACTCTGGATTCTCATTCTGTTTCCTAGTGCCGGTTTGAAATTCCTGCAGTTCTCACTGTAACACCGAGATGGATCTTGTACTTCCCCATATATATGTAAGGAGTGGAGTTTGCAATAGTAAAGAAACTTTGTGTTCCCAACAAGCTAGGTGAAGGACGGCTTTCACACACAATTATCTCCCACAACTGATCATTTGGAGAGACGTTCGTTCATCTAGCACAAAGGAAACGGGTTGCAGTTTAAAATTTTACTCTGGTTTCTCTGTCTGTTTCCTAGTGCCGTTTTGAAGTTCCTGCAGTTTTCACTGTAAAAGCGATTTGGAGCTTTTAATTCCCATATATATGTATGGAGAGGTGTTTGCAAATGAAAACTAACTTTGTGTTCCCTACTAGCTAGGTGAAGGACGGCTTTCACACACAATTATCTCTCCCAACTGAGCATATGGAGAGACGTTCGTTCATCTAGCACAAAGGGATCGGGTTGCATGAGAAACTATTACTCTGGTTTCTCAGTCTGTTTCCTACTTCCGGTTTGAAGTTCCTGCAGTTTTCACTATAAAAACGAGTTGGAGCTTGTACCTATCCATATATATTTATGGAGTGGAGTTTGCAACTGAAATAAAACTTTGTGTTCCCAACAAGCTAGGTGAAGGACGGCTTTCACACACAATTATCTCTCACAAATGAGCATGTGGATAGACGTTCGTTCACCTAGCACAAAGGAATGGGTTGCAGGTGAAAATTTTCTCTGGTTTCTCAGTCTGTTTCCTAGTGCCGTTTTGAAGTTCCTGTAGTTTTCACTGTAAAACCGAGTTGTAGCTTGTACCACTCCATATATTTGTATGGAGTGGAGTTTGCACCTGAAAAGAAACTTTGTGTTCCCAACTACCTGGATGAAGGACGGCTTTCACTCACACTTATATCTCACAACTGAGCATGTGGAGAGACTTTCGATCATCTAGCACAAAGGGAAATTACAGAAGGAGAAATTTTACTCTTTATCCTCAGTCTGATTCCTAGTGCCGGTTTGATGTTCCTGCAGTTTTCAGTATAAAAGAGATTTGGAGCTTGTACCTCCCCATAAATATGTATGGAGTGGAGTTTGCAACTGAAAAGAAACTTTGTGTTCCCAACAAGATTGGTGAAGGGAGGCTTTCACACACACTTAGCTCTTAGAGTTTAGCATGAGGAGAGACGTTCGTTCATCCAGCACAATGGGAATGGGTTGCAGGAGGAACTTTTAATCTGGAATCTCAGTGTGTTTCCTAGTGCCGGTTTGAAGTTCCTGCAGTTATCACTGTAAAAACGAGTTGGAGCTTGTTCCTCCACATATATATGTATGGAGTGGAGTTTGCATCTGAAAAGAAACTTTTTGTTCCCAACAAGCTAGGTGAAGGACGGCTTTCACACACTCTTATCTCTCAGAACTGAGCATGTTGAGACACTTTCGTTCATCTAGCACAAATGGAACGGGAGGCAGGAGAAAGTTTACTCTGGTTTCTCAGTCTGTTTCCTAGTGCCTGTTTGAAGTTCGTGCAGATTTCACTGTAAAATTGAGTTGGAGCTTGTACCTCTCCATATATATGTATGGAGTAGAGTTTGCAACTGAAAAGAATCTTTTTATTCCCAACAACCTAGATGAAGGTCGGTATTCACACACATGTATCTCTCAGAACTGAACATGTGGATAGACGTTCGTTCATCTAGCACAAAGTGAACGGATTGAAGTAGAAATTTTTATTCTGGGTTCTCAGTTTATTTCCTAGTGCCGGTTAGAAATTCCTGCAATTTACAGTGTAAAACAGGTTGGGAGATAGTAACTCCCCATATATATGTATGGAATGGACTTTTCAACTGAAAAGAATCTTTGTGTTCCCAACAAGCTAGGTGAAGGACGGCTTTACCACCTAATTATCTCTCAGATCTGAGCATGTGGAGAGACGTTCGTTCAAAAGCACAAAGGGAACGGTTTGCAGGAGAAATATTAACTCGGGTTTCTCAGTCTGTTTCCTTGTGCCGTTTTGAAATTCCTACAGTTTTCACTTTAAATACGATTTGGAGCTTGGACCTACCCATATAAATGTATGGAGTGGTGTTTGCAACTGAAAAGATACTTTGTGTTCCCAAAAAGCTAGGTGAAGTACGGCTTTCACACACACTTATCTCTCAGAACTGAGCAGGTGGAGAGACGTTCGTTCATCTAGCAAAAGGGTAACGGTTTGCAGGAGGAACTTTTAATCTGGTTTCTCAGTCTGTTTCCTAGTGCCGGTTGGAAGTTCCTGCAGTTTTCACTGTAAAACCGAGTTGGAGCTTGAACCTCCCCATATATATGTATGGAGCGGAGTTTGCATATGAAAAGAAACTTTGTGTTCCCAAAAAGCTAGGTGAAGGACGGCTTTCACAAACACTTATATCTCAGAACTGAGCATGTGGAGGGACGTTCGTTCATCCAGCACAAAGGGAACGGTTTGCAGGGAAACTTTTTCTCTGTTTCTCAGTGTGTTTCCTAGTCCGGTTTGAAGTTTCTGCAGTTTTCACTGTAAAACTGAGTTGGAGATAGGACTCCCCATATGTAAGTATGGAGTGGAGTTTGCAACTGAAAAAAAATTTTTGTTCCCAAAAAGCTAGGTTAAGACGGCTTTCACACACACTTATCTCTCACAACTGAGCATGTGGAGAGACGTTCGTTCATCTAGCACATATGGAACGGGTTGCAGGAGAAATGGTTACTCTTGTATCTCAGTCTGTTTCCAAGTGCCGGTTTGAAGTTCCTGCAATTTCACTGTAAAACTGAGTTGGTGATAGTACCTCCCCATATATACGTATGGAGTGGAGTTTGCAACTGAAAAGAAACTTTGTGTTCCCAACAAGCTAGGTGAAGGACGGCTTTCACACAAACATATCTCTCTCAACTGAGCATGTGGAGAGACATTCGTTCATCTAGCACAAATGGAACGGGTTGCAGGAGAAACTTTTACTCTGGTGTCTCAGTCTGTTTCCTAGTGCCGGTTTGAACTTCCTGCAGTTTTTACTGTAAAACCGAGTTGGAGCTACTACCTCCCCATATATATATATGGAGTGGTGTTTGCAACTGAAAAGAAATTTTGTGTTCCCAACTACCAAGGTGAAGGACGGCTTTCACACACACTTATCTTTCACAACTGAGCATGTGGAGAGACGTTCGTTCATCTAGCACAAAGGGAACTTTTTGCAGGGGAAATTTTACTCTGGTTTCCCACTCTGTTTCCTAGTGCCGGTTTGAAGTTCCTGCAGTTTACACTGTAAAATCGAGTTGTGAATTGTACCTCTCCATATATATGTATGGAGTGGGGTTTGCACCTGAAAAGTAACTTTGTGTTCCCAACAAGCTAGGTGAAGGACGACATTCACACACACTTATATCTCAGAACTGAGCATGTGGAGAGACGTTCGTTCATCTAGCACAAAGAACGGGTAGCAGGAGAAGATTTTTCTCTGTTTCTCAGTCTGTTTCCTCGTGCTGGTTTGAATTTCGTGCAGTTTTCACTTTAAAACAGAGTTAGAGCTAGTACCTAAGCATATATATGTATGGAATGGAGACTGCAACTGAAAAGAATCTTTGTGTTCCCAACAAGCTGGGTGAAGGACGGCTTTCCGACACACTTATGTCTCAGAACTGAGCATGTGGAGAGACGTTCGTTCATCTAGCATAAAGGGAACGGGTTGCAGGTGAAACTTATACTCGGAATTCTCAGTCTGTTTCCGAGTTCCGGTTTGAAGTTCCTGCAGTTTTCACTTTAAAACCGAGTTGGAGCTAGTACTTCCCCATATATAAGTATGGAGTGGATTTTGCATCTAAAAAGAAACTATGTGTTCCCAAAAAGCTAGGTGAAGGACGGCTTTCACACACACTTATCTCTCAGAACTGAGCATGGGGAGGGACGTTTGTTCATCCAGCACAATGGAAACGGTTTGCAGAGGAATTTTTACTCTGTTATCTCAGTCTGTTTCCTAGTGCCGGTAGGAAGTTCCTGCTGTTTTCACTGTAAAATCGAGTTGGGGCTTGAACATCCCCATATATATGTATGGAGTGGTGTTTGCAACTGCAAAGAAACTTTGTGTTCCCAAAAAGCTACGTGAAGTGCGGCTTTCAGACACATATATTTCTCACAACTGAGCATGTGTACAGACGTTCGTTCATTTAGCACATATGGAACGAGTTGCAGGAGAAACTTTTACTCTCGATTCTCAGTCTGTTTCCAAGTGCCGGTTTGAAGTCCCTGCAGTTTTCACTATAAAACGATTTGGAGCTTCTACCTCTCCATATATATGTATGGAGTGGAGTTTGCAACTGAAATAAAACTTTGTGTTCCCAACAAGCTAGGTGAAGGGCGGCATTCACACACCATTATCTCTCACAAATGAGCATGTGGAGAGACGTTCGTTCATCTACCACAAAGGGAACTGGTTGCAGGAGAAAATTTTCTCTGGTTACTCAGTCTGTTTCCTAGTGCCTGTTTGAAGTTCCTGCAGTTTTCACTGTAAAACCGAGTTGTAGCTTGTACCTCTCCATATATATGTATGGAGTGGAGTTTGCACCTGAAAAGAAACTTTGTGTTCCCAACTAACTGGGTGAATTACGGCTTTCACACACAGTTTTTTCACAACTGATCATGTGGAGAGACTTTCGTTCATCTAGCACAAATGGAAAGGTTTGCACGAGGAACTTTTACTCTGGTTTCTCAGTCTGTTTCCTAGGTCCTGTTTGAAGTTCCTGCAGTTTTCACTGTAAAATCGTGTTGGAGCTTATACCAACCTATATATATGTATGGAGTGGAGTTTGCAACTGAAAAGAAACTTTGTGTTCCCAACAAGGTATTTGAAGGACGGCTTTCACACACACATATCTCTCAGGACTGAGCATGTGTAGAGAAGTTCGTTCATCTAGCACAAAGAGAACGGGTTTCAGGAGAATCTTTTTCTATGGTTCTTAGTCTATTTCCTAGTGCCGGTTTGAAGTTCCTGCACTTTTCAATGTAAAACCGAGTTTGATCTAGTACTTCCCCATATATATGTATGGAGTGTGGTACCCAAATGAAAAGAAACTTTGTGTTCCCAACAAGCTATGTGAAGTACGGCTTTCACACACACTTATCTCTCATAACTGAGCACATGGAGAGACGTTCGTTAATCTAGCACAAAAGGAACGGGTTGCATTAGAAAATTTTACTCCGGTTTCTCAGTCTGTTTCCTAGTGCCGGTTTAAATTTCCTGAAGTTTTCACTGTAAAAGCGAGTTGGAGCTTGTAACTACCCATATATATTTATGGAGTGGATTTTGCAACTGAAAAGAAAGTTTGTGTTCCCAACAAGCTAGGTGAAGATCGGCTTCAACACACACATATCTCTCTCAACTGAGCATGTGGAGAGACTTTCGTTCATGTTGCACAAAGGGAACGGTTTGCAGGAGAAACTTTTACTCTGTTTCCTCAGTCTGTTTCCTAATGCCGGTTTGAAGTTCCTGCAGGTTTCACTGTAAAACAGAGTTGAATCTTGTACCTCCTCATATATATGTATGGAATGGAGTTTGCAACTGAAAAGAAAGTTTGTGTTCCCAACAAGCTAGGTGAAGTATGGCTTTCACACACACATATCTCTCACAACTGAGCATGTGGAGAGAATTTCGTTCATCTAGCACAAAGGGAAAGGGTTGCAGGAGAAACTTTTACTCTGGTTTCTCAGTCTGTTTCCTTGTGCCGGTTTGAAGTTCCTGCAGTTTACACTGTAAAACCCAGTTGGTGCTAGTACCACCCCATATATATATTTGGAGTGGAGTTTGCAGCTGAAAATAAACTTTGTGTTCCCAATAAGCAAGGTGAAGTACGTCTTTCACACACTCTTATCTCTCAGAACTGAGCATGTGGAGATAAGTTCGTTCATCTAGCACCAACGGAAAGGTATGCAGGGCAAACTTGTACTCTGGTATCAGTATTTTTCCTAGAGCCGTTTTGAAGTTCGTGCAGTTTTCTCTGTAAAACCGAGTTAGATCTAGTACCACCCCTTATATATGTATGGACTAGAGTTTGCAAATGAAAAGAAAATTTGTGTTCCCAACCAGCTAGGTGAAGGACGGCATTTCACACTCACTTATCTCTGAAAACTTAGCATGGGGAGAGACGTTCTTTCATCTAGCATAAAGGGAAAGTTTTGCAGGAGAAACTTTTACTCTGGATTCTCAGTCTGTTTCCTAGTGCCGGTTTGAAATTCCTGCAGTTCTCACTGTAACACCGAGATGGATCTTGTACTTCCCCATATATATGTAAGGAGTGGAGTTTGCAATAGTAAAGAAACTTTGTGTTCCCAACAAGCTAGGTGAAGGACGGCTTTCACACACAATTATCTCTCAGAACTGAGCATGTGGAGAGACGTTCCTTCATCTAGCACAAAGGGAACGGGTTGCAGGAGAAAATTTTTCTCTGGTTTCTCAGTCTATTTCCTAGTGCCGGTTTGAACTTCCTGCAGTTTTCACTGTAAAACCGAGTTGGAGCCTAATCACCGCATATAATGTATGTAATGGAGTTTGCTACTGAAAAGAAACTTTGTGTTACCAACAAGCTACATGAAGGTCGGCTTTCACACACACTTATCTCTCAAATCTGAGCATGTGGAGAGACGTTCGTTCATCTAGCAAAAAGGGAAATTTTGCAGGGGAATTTTACTCTGGTTTCTCAGTCTGTTTCCTAGTGCCGGTTTGATGTTCCTGCTGTTTTCACTATAAAACCGATTTGGAGCTTGTACATCCCCATATATATGTATGGAGTGGAGTTTGCAACTGAAAAGAAACTTTGTGTTCCCAACAAGCTAGGTGAAGTACAGCTTTCACACACACTTTTCTTTCAGAACTGAGCATGTGGAGAGACGTTCGTTCATCTAGCACAAAGGGAACGGGTTGCAGGAGATACTTTGACTCGGGTTTCCCAGTCTGTTTCCTAGTGCCGGTTTGAAGTTCCTGCAGTTTTCACTATAAAACCGAGTTGGAGCTTGTACTTCCCCATATAAATGTATGGAGTGGAGTTTGCATCTGAAAAGGAACTTTGTGTTCCCAACAAGCTAGTTGAAGGACGGCTTTCAAACACACTTACCTCTCAGAACTGAGCATGTGGAGAGACGTTCGTTCATCTGACATAAAGGGAACGGGTTTCAGGAGAAAATTTTTCTCTGTTTCTCAGTCTGTTTCCTGGTGCCTGTTTGAAGTTCCTGCAGTTTTCACTGTAAAATCGATTTGGAGCTTGAACCTCCCCATATATATGTATGGAGTGGACTTTGCAACTGCAAAGAAACATTGTGTTCCCAAAAACTATGTGACGGACAGCTTTCAGACACACATATTTCTCACAACTGTGCATGTGGAGAGACGTTCGTTGATCTAGCACATATATAACGGTTTGCAGGAGAAATTTTTACTCTCGTTTCTCAGTCTGTTTCGAAGTGCCGGTTTGAAGTTCCTGCAGTTTTCACTATAAAAACGAGTTAGAGCTTGTAGTTCTCCATATATATGTATGGAGTGGAGTTTACAACTGAAATAAATCTTTGTGTTCCCAACAAGCTAGGTGAAGTTCGGCTTTCACGCACAATTATCTCTCAGAAATGAGCATGTGGAGGGACGTTCGTTCATCTAGCACAAAGAAACGGTTTGCAGGAGGAAATTTTTCTCTGGTTTCTCAGTCTGTTTCCTAGTGCCGGTTTCAACTTCCTGCAGTTTTCACTGTAAAATCGAGTTGGAGCTTGAATCTCCCCATATATATGTATGGAGTGGAGTTTGCAACTGCAAAGAACCTTTGTGTTCCCAAAAACTAGGTAAAGGACGGCTTTCAGACACACTTATTTCTCACAACTGAGCATGTGGAGAGACGTTCGTTCATCTAGCACATATGGAACGGTTTGCAGGAGAAACTTTTACTCTCGTTTCTCAGTCTGTTTCAAAGTGCCGGTTTGAAGTTCCTGCAGTTTTCACTATAAAAATGAGTTGGAGCTTGTACATCCCCATATATATGTATGGAGTGGAGTTTTCAACTGCAAAGAAATTTGTGTTCCCAAAAACTAGGTGAAGGACGGCTTTCACACACACTTATCTCTCAGAACTGAGCATGTGGAGGGACGTTCGTTCATCTAGCACAAAGGAACGGTTTGCAGGAGGAAATTTTTCTCTGGTTTCTCAGTCTGTTTCCTTGTGCCGGTTTCAAGTTCCTGCAGTATTCACTGTAAAATCGAGTTGGAGCTTGAACCTCCGCATATATATGTATGGAGTGGAGTTTGCAACTGCAAAGAAACATTGTGTTCCCAAAAACTATGTGAAGGACAGCTTTCAGACACACTTATTTCTCACAACTGTGCATGTGGAGAGACTTTCGTTTATCTAGCACATATGGAACGGTTTGCAGGAGAAATTTTTACTCTCGTTTCTCAGTCTGTTTCGAAGTGCCGGTTTGAAGTTCCTGCAGTTTTCACTATAAAAACGAGTAGGAGCTTGTAAATCTCCATATATATGTATGGAGTGGAGTTTGCAACTGAAATAAAACTTTGTTTTCCCAACAAGCTAAGTGAAGGTCGGCTTTCACACACAATTATCTCTCACAAATGAGCATGTGGGGAGAAGTTCGTTCATCTAGCACAAAGGGAACGGTTTGCAGGAGGAAATTTTACTCTGGTTTCTCAGTCTGTTTCCTAGTGCCTGTTGGAAGTTCCTGCAGTTTTCACTGTAAAACCGTGTTGGAGCTTGTACCACCACACATATATGTATGGAATGGATTTTGCTACTGAAAAGAAACTTTGTGTCCCCAACAAGCTATTTGAAGGACTGCTTCACACACACTTATATCTCAGAACTGAGCATGTGGAGAGACGTTCGTTCATCTAGCACAAATGGAACGGTTTGCAGGAGAAACTCTTACTCTGGTTTCTCAGTCTGTTTCCTAGAGCCGGTTTGATGTTCCTGCAGTTTTCACTAAAAAAACGATTTGGAGCTTGTACATCCCCATATATATGTATGAAGTGGAGTTTGCAACTGAAAAGAAACTTTGTGTTCCCAACAAGATAGGTGAAGGGCGGCTTTCGCACACACTTAGCTCTCAAAACTGAGCATTTGGAGAGATGTTCATTCATCTAACACAAAGGGAATTGGTTGCAGGAGAAAATTTACTCGGGATTCTCAGTCTGTTTCCTAGTGCAGTTTTGAATTTCCTGCAGTTTACACTGTAAAATCAAGTTGGATCTTGAACCTCCCCATATATATGTATGTAGTGGAGTTGGCAAATGCAAAGAAACTTTGTGTTCCCATAAAGATAGTTGAAGTACGGCTTTCAGACACACTTTTTTCTCACAACTGAGCATGTGGAGAGACTTTCGTTCATTTAGCACATATGGAACTGGTTGCAGGAGAAACTTTTTCTCTCGTTTCTCAGTCTGTTTCCAAGTGCCGGTTTGATGTTCCTGCATTTTTCATAATAAAAACGAGTTGGAGCTAGTACCTCTCCATATATATGTATGGAGTGGAGTTTACAACTGAAATAAAACTTTGTGTTCCCAACAAGCTAGGTGAAGTTCGGCTTTCACACACAATTATCTCAGAACTGAGCATGTGAAGGGACGTTTGTTCATCTAGCACAAATAAACGGTTTGCAGGAGGAAATTTTTCTCTGGTTTCTCACTCTGTTTCCTAGTGCCGGTTTCAAGTTCCTGCAGTTTTCACTGTAATATCGAGTTGGAGCTTGAATCTCCCCATATATATGTATGGAGTGGAGTTTGCAACTGCAAAGAACCTTTGTGTTTCCAAAAACTAGGTGAAGGACGGCTTTCAGACACACTTATTTCTCACAACTGAGCATGTGGAGAGACGTTCGTTCATCTAGCACATATGGAACGGTTTGCAGGAGAAATTTTACTCTCGTTTCTCAGTCTGTTTCAAAGTGCCGGTTTGAAGTTCCTGCAGTTTTCACTATAAAAATGAGTTGGAGCTTGTACATCCCCATATATATTTATGAAGTGGAGTTTTCAACTGCAAAGAATTTTGTGTTCCCAAAAACTAGGTGAAGGACGGCTTTCACACACACTTATCTCTCAGAACTGAGCATGTGGAGGGACGTTCGTTCATCTAGCACAAAGTAACGGTTTGCAGGAGGAAATTTTTCTCTGGTTTCTCAGTGTGTTTCCTAGTGCCGGTTTCAAGTTCCTGCAGTTTTCACAGTAAAATCGAGTTGGAGCTTGAACCTCCGCATATATATGTATGGAGTGGAGTTTGCAACTGCAAAGAAACTTTGTGTTCCAAAAAACTAGGTGAAGGACGGCTTTCAGACACACTTATTGTTCACAACTGAGCATGTGGAGAGTCATTCTTTCATCTAGCACATATGGAACGGTTTGCAGGAGAAATTTTTACTCTCGTTTCTCAGTCTGTTTCGAAGTGCCGGTTTGAAGTTCCTGCAGTTTTCACTATAAAAACGAGTTGGAGCTTGTAAATCTCCATATATATGTATGGAGTGGAGTTTGCAACTGAAATAAAACTTTGTTTTCCCAACAAGCTAAGTGAAGGTCGGCTTTCACACACAATTATCTCTCACAAATGAGCATGTGGGGAAAGGTTCGTTCATCTAGCACAAAGGGAACGGGTTGCAGGAGAAAATTTTCTCTGGTTTCTCAGTCTGTTTCCTAGAGCCGGTTTCAACTTCCTGCAGTTTTCACTGTAAAATCGAGTTGGAGCTTGAACCTCCCCATATATATGTATGGAGTGGAGTTTGCAACTGCAAAGAAACTTTGTGTTACCAAAAACTAGGTGAAGGACGGCTTTCACACACACTTATCTCACAGAACTGAGCATGTGGAGGGAGGTTCGTTCACCTAGCACAAAGGAACGTTTTGCCGGAGGAAATTTTTCTCTGGTTTCTCAGTCTGTTTCCTAGTGCCGGTTTCAAGTTCCTTCAGTTTTCACTGTAAAATCGAGTTGGAGCTTGAATCTCCCCATATATATGTATGGTGTGGGGTTTGCAACTGCAAAGAAACATTCTGTTCCCAAAAACTAGGTGAAGGACGGCTTTCAATCACACTTATTTCTCACAACTGAGCATGTGGAGAGAGGTTCGTTCATCTAGCACATAAGGAACGGTTTGCAAGAGAAACTTTTACTCTCGTTTCTTAGTCTGTTTCGAAGTGCCGGTTTGAAGTTCCTGCAGTTTTCACTATAAAAACGTGTTGGAGCTTGTACCTCTCCATATATATGTATGGAGTGGAGTTTGCAACTGAAATAAAACTTTGTGCTCCCAACAAGCTAGGTGAAGGGCGGCTTTCACACACAATTATCTCTCACAAATGAGCATGTGGAGAGACGTTCATTCATCTAGCAAAAAGGGAACGGGTTGCAGGAAAAAATTTTCACTGCTTTCTCAGTCTGTTTCCTAGTGCCAGTTTGAAGTTCCTTCAGTTTTCACTGTAAAACCGAATTGTGACTTGTACATCTCCTTAAACATGTATGGAGTGTAGATTGCATCTGAAAATAAACTTTGTGTTACCAACAAGATAGGTGAAGGAAGACTTTCACACACACTTATCTCTCAGAACTGAGCATGTGGAGAGACTTTCGTTCATCTAGCACAAAGGTAACGGTTTGCAGGAAAAAATATTTCTCTGTTTCTCAGTCGGTTTCCTAGTGCCGGTTTGAAGTTCCTGCAGTTTTCACTGTAAAACAGAGTTGGAGCTTGTACCTACGCATATATATGTATGGAATGGAGATTGCAACTGAAAAGTAACTTTGTGTTCCCAACAAGCTAGTTGAAGGACGGCTTTCAGACACACTTATCTCTAAGAACTGAGCATGTGGAGAGACGTTCGTTCATCTGGCACAAATGGAACGGGTTGCAGGTGAAATATTTACTCGGGATTCTCAGTCTGTTTCCTAGTTCCGGTTTGAAGTTCCTGCATTTTTCACTGTAAAACCGAGTTGGAGCTAGTACCTCCCCATATATATGTATGGAGTGGAGTTTGCATCTGAAAAGAAACTTTGTGTTCCCAAAAAGCTAGCTGAATGACGGCTTTCACACACCCTTATCTCTCAGAACTGAGCATGTGGAGGGACGTTCGTTCATCTAGCACAAAGGGAACGGTTTGCAGGAGGAACTTTTACACTGGTTTCTCAGTCTGTTTCCTAGTGCCGGTTGGAAGTTCCTGCAGTTTTCACTGTAAAATCGTGTTGGAGCTTGAACCTCCCCATATATATGTATGGAGTGGAGTTTGCAACTGCAAAGGAACTTTGTGTTCCCAAATAGCTAGTTGAAGGACGGCTTCCAGACACACTTATTTCTCACAACTAAGCATGTGGAGAGACTTTCGTTCATCTAGCACATATGGAACGGGTTGCAGGGGAAAATTTTACTCTTGTTTCTCAGTCTGTTTCCAAGTGCCGGTTTGAAGTTCCTGCAGTTTTAACTATAAAACGAGTTGGAGCTTGTACCTCTCCATATATATGTATGGAGTGGAGTTTGCAACTGAAATAAAACTTTGTGTTCCCAACAAGCTAGGTGAAGGGCGGCTTCACACACAATTATCTCTCACAAATGAGCATGTGGAGAGACGTTCGTTCATCTAGCACAAAGGGAACGGGTTGCAGGAGAAAATTTTCTCTGGTTTCTCATTCTGTTTCCTAGTGCCAGTTTGAAGTTCCTGCGGTTTTCACTGTAAAACGGAGTTGGATCTAGTACTCCCCATATATATGTATGGAGTGGAGTTTGCAACCGAAAAGAAACTTTGTGTTCCCAACTACCTGGGTGAACGACGGCTTTCACACACAGTTTTCTCCGACAACTGAGCATGTGGAGAGACGTTCGTTCATCTAGCAAAAAGGGAACGGGTTGCAGGAGAAATTTTTATTCTGGTTTCTCAGTGTGTTTCCTTGTGCCGGATTGTAGTTCTGGCACTTTTCAATGTAAATCCGATTTGGAGCTTGTACCACCACATATATATTTATGGAGTGGAGTTCGCAACTCCAAAGAAACTTTGTGTTCCCAACAAGCTAGGTGAAGGTCGGCTTTCACACACAATTATCTCTCACAAATTAGCATGTGGAGAGACGTTCGTTCATCTAGCACAAAGGGAACGGGTTGCAGGTGAAACTTTCACTATGGTTTCTCAGTCTGTTTCCTTTTACCATTTTGTAATTCCTGCAGTTTTCACTTTAAATCCGATTTGGAGCTTGTACCTCCCCATATATATGTATGGAGTGGAGTTTGCATCTGAAAAGATACTTTGTGTTCCCAACTAACTGGGTGAAAGACGGCATTAACACACATTTATCTTTCACAACTGAGCATGTGGAGAGACTTTCTTTCATCTAGCACAAATGGAACGGGTTGCAGGAGAAACTTTTTCTCTGTTTCTCAGTCTGGTTCCTACTGCCGGTTTGAAGTTCCTGCAGTTTTCACTGTAAAACGAAGTTGGATCTAGTACTCCCCATATATATTTATGGAGTGGAGTTTGCAACGGAAAAGAAACTTTGTGTTCCCAACTACCTGGGTGAAGGACGGCTTTCACACACAGTTTTCTCTGACAACTAAGCATGTGGAGAGACATTCGTTCATCTAGCACAAAGGTACTTTTTGCAGGAGTAATTTTACTCTGGATTTCAGTCTGATTCCTAGTGCCCGTTTGATGTTCCTGCAGTTTTCACTGTAAAACCGAGTTGGAGCTTGTACCTCCCGATATATATGTATGGAGTGGAGTTTGCATCTGAAAAGAAACTTTGTGTTCCCAAGAAGCTAGTTGAAGGACGACTTTAACACACAATTATATCTCAGAACTGAGCATGTGGAGAGACGTTCGTTCATCTAGGACAGAGTGATAGCTTAGCAGGAGAAATTATTTCTCTGTTTCTCATTCTGTTTCCTAGTGCCGGTTTGAAGTTCCTGCAGTTTTCACTGTAAAGCAGAGTTGGAGCTATTACCTACGCATATATATGTATGGAATGGAGATTGCAACTGAAAAGAAACTTTGTGTTCCCAACAAGCTATGTGAAGAACGGCTTACACACACACTTATCTCTCAGAACTGAGCATGTGGAGAGACGTTCGTTCATCTAGCACAAATGGAACGGTTAGCAGGAGAATCATTTACTCTGGTTACTCAGTCTGTTTCCTAGTGCCTGTTTGAATTTCCTGAAGTTTTCACTGTAAAACCGTGTTGGAGATTGTACGTCCCCATATATATGTATGGAGTGGAGTTTGCTACTGAAAAGAAACTTTGTGTTCCCAACAAGATAAATGAAGTGCGGCTTTCAGGCACACTTAGCTCTCACAACTGAGCATTTGGAGAGACGTTCGTTCATCTAGCACAAAGGGAACGGGTTGCAGGAGAATCTTTTACTCGGGTTTCTAACTCTGTTTCCTTGTGCCGGGTTGAAGTTCTTGCAGTTTTCACTGTAAAACCTAGTTGGAGCTGGTACCTACGCATATATATGTATGGAATGGAGATTGCAAATGAAAAGAAACTTTGTGTTCCGAACAAGCTAGGTGAAGGACGGCTTTCACACATACGTATCTCTCAGAACTGAGCATGTGGAGAGACGTTCGTTCATCTAGCACAAATGGAACGGGTTGCAGGAGAAACTTTTTCTCTGGTTTCTCACTCTGTTTCCTAGGGCCGGTTTTAAGTTCCTGCAGTTTTCACTGTAAAAACGAGTTGGTGCTAGAACATCTGCAAATATATGCATGGAGTGGAGTATACAACTGAAAAGAAACTTTGTGTTCCCAACAAACTAGGTTAAAGACGGCTTTCGCACACACTTATCTCTCACAACTGAGCATGTGGAGAGACGTTCGTTCCTCTAGCACATATGGAACGGGTTGCAGGAGAAATTTTTACTCTTGTTTCACAGTCTGTTTCCAAGTGATGGTTTGAAGTTCCTGTAATATCACTGTAAAAACGGGTTGGTTCTAGAACCTCCCCATATATATGTATGGAGTGGAGTTTGCAACGGAAAAGAAACTTGTGTTCCCAACTACCTGGGTGAAGGTCGGCTTTCACACAAACATATCTCTCACAACTGAGCATGTGGAGAGACTTTCGTTCATCTAGCACAAATGGAACGGGTTGCAGGAGAAACTTTTACTGTTGTTTCTCAGTGTGATTCCTAAGCCGCTTTTGAAGTTCCTGCAGATTTCACTGTATAACAGAATTGGAGCTAGTGCCTCCCCATATATATGTATGGAGTGGAGTTTGCAACTGAAAAGTAACTTTGTTTTCACAACAAGCTAGCTGGAGGACTGCATTCACACACAATTATCTCTCACAAATTAGCATGTGAAGAGGCGTTCGTTCATATAGCACAAAGGGAACGGGTTGCAGGAGAAACTTTCACACTGGTTCCTCAGTCTGTTTCCTAGTGCCGGTTTGAATTTCCTGCAGATTTCAATGTATAACCGAGTTAGAGCTAGTACCTCCGCATATATATGTATTGAAGGAGTTTGCAACAGAAAAGAAACTTTGTGTTCCCAACAAGTTATGTGTAGGACGGCTTTCACACACAATTATCTCTCACAAATTAGCATGTGGAGGGACTTTCGTTCATCTAGCACAAAGGGAACGGTTTGCAGGAGAAACATATACTCTGGTTTCTCAGGCTGTTTCCTAGTGCCGGTTTAAAGTTCCTGCAGTTTTCACTGTAAAACCGAGTTGGAGCATTACCACCGCATATATATTTATGGAATGGTGTTTGCAACTGAAAAGAAAATTTGTGTTCCAAACAAGCTATACGAAGGACGGCTTTCACACACAATTATCTCTCACAACTGAGCATGTGGAGAGACGTTCGTTCATCTAGCACAAAGGGAAACTTTTCCAGGGGAAATTTTACTCTGGTTTCTCAGTCTGATTCCTAGTTCCGGTTTGATTTCCTGCAGTTTTCACTATAAAACCGATTTGGAGCTTGTACATCCCATATATATGTATGGAGTGGAGTTTGCAACTGAAAAGAAACTTTGTGTTCCCAACAAGATAGGTGAATGGCGGCTTTCACACACACTTATTTCCCAAAGCTTAGCATGTGGAGAGACGTTCGTTCATCTAGCACAAAGGGAACGGGTTGCAGGAGAAACTTTTACTCTGGTTTCTCAGTCTGTTTCTAGTTCCGCTTAGAAGTTCTTGCAATTTTCACTGTAAAAGCGATTTGGAGCTTGTATCTCCCCATATATTTGTATGGAGTGGAGTTTGCAAATGAAAAGTAACTTTGTGTTCCCAAATAGCTAGGTGAAGTACGGCTTTCACACACACTTATCTCTCACAACTGAGCATATAGAGAGACGTTCGTTCATGTAGCACAAAGGAAACGGGTTGCAAGAGAAAATTTTTCTCTGGTTTCTCATTCTGTTTCCTAGTGCCGGTTTGAAGTTCCTGCAGTTTTCAATGTAAAAACGAGTTGGAGCTTGTACCTCTCCTTATATATGAATGGAGTGGAATTTGCAACTGAAATATAACTTTGTGATCCCAACAAGCTAGGTGAAGGACGGCTTTAACACACAATTATCTCTCAAAAATGAGCATGTGGAGAGACGTTCGTTCATATTGCACCAGGGGAACGGGTTGCAGGAGAAAATTGCCTCTCGTTTCTCAGTCTGTTTCCTAGTGCCGGTTTGAAGTTCCTGCAATTTTCACTGTAAAAACGAGTTGTAGCTTGTACATCTCCATATATATGTATGGATTGTAGTTAGCACCTGAAAAGAAATTTTGTGTTCCCAACTACCTGTGTGAAGGACGGCTTTCACACAAAATTATCTCTCAGAACTGAGCATGTGGAGAGACTTTTGTTCATCTAGCACAAAAGGAACATTTTGCAGGAGAAATTATACTCTGGTTTCTCAGTCTGATTCCTAGTGCAGGTTTGATGTTCCTGCAGATTTCACTGTAAAATCGATTTGGAGCTTGTAAATCCCCATATATATGTATGGAGTGGATTTGCATCTGAAAAGAAACTTTGTGTTCCCAACAAGCTAGGTGAAGAACGGCGTTCACACACAATTATCACTCAGAACTGAGCATGTGGAGAGACGTTCGTTCATCTAGCATAAATGGTACGGGATGCAGAAGAAAATTTTCTCTGGTTTCTCAGTCTGTTTCCTAGGACCGGTTTGAAGTTCCTCCAGTTTTCACAGTAAAACCGAGTTGGAGCTTGTACCTACGCATATATATGTATGGAATGGAGATTACAACTGAAAAGAAACTTTGTGTTCTCAACAAGCTAGGTGAAGGACGGCTTTCACACACACATATCTCTCAGAACACAGCATTTGGAGAGACGTTCGTTCATCTAGCACAAAAGGAACGGCTTGCACGAGAAACTTTTACTCTGTTTTCTCAGTCTGTTTCCAAGTGCCGGTTTGAAGTTCCTGAAGTTTTCACTGTAAAATCGTGTTGGTGCTAGTACCTCCCCTCATATATATATGGATTGGAGTTTGCAACTGAAAAGAGACTTTGTGTTCCCAACAAGCTAGGTGAAGTACGGCTTTCACACACACTTATTTCTCAGATCTGAGCATGTGGAGAGACGTTCGTTCATCTAGCACAAAGGGAACGGTTTTCAGGGGAAATTTTACTCTGGTTTCTCACGCTGTTTCCTAGTGCCGGTTTGAATTTCCTGCAGTTTTCACAGTAAAACATTGTTGGATTTAGTATCTCCCCATATGTATGCATGGAGTGGAATTTTCAACTGAAAAGTAACTTTGAGTTCCCAACAAGCTATTTGAAGGACGGCTTTCACACACACTTATTTCTCAGATCTGAGCATGTGGAGAGACGTTCGTTCATCTAGCACAAAGGGAACGGTATGCAGAAGAAAATTTTCTCTGGTTTCTCAGTCTGTTTCCTAGTTCCGGTTTGAAGTTACTGCAGTTTTCACTGTAAAACCGATTTGGAGCTTGTACCTTTCCATATATATGTATGGAATGGAGTTTGCATCTGAAAAGGAACTTTGTGTTACCTACAATCTATTTGAAGGAAGTCTTTCACACACAATTATCTCTCATAAATTAGCATGTGGAGAGACGTTCGTTCATCTAGCACAAAGGGAATGTGTTGCAAGAGAAACTTTTTCTCTGGTTTCTCAAGATGTTTCCGAGTGTCGGCTTGAATTTCCTGCATTTTTCACTGTAAAGCCGTGTTGGAGCTAGTATCTCCCCATATATAAGCATGGAGTTGATTTTGCTACTGAAAAGTAAATTTCTGTTCCCAAGAATCTATTTGAAGGACGGCTTTAACACACACATATTTCTCTGAAGTGAGCATGTGGAGAGATGTTAGTTCATCTAGCACCAATTGAACGGTTTGCAGGAGAAACTTTTACTCTGGTTTCTCAGTCTTTTTCCTAGTGCCGGTTTGAAGTTCCTGCAGTTTTCACTGTAAAACGGAGATGGAGCTAGTAACTCCGAATATATATGTATGGAGTGGAGTTTGGAACTGAAAAGAAACTTTGTGTTCCCAACAAGCTAAGTGAAGGACGGCTTTCACACACACTTATCTCTCACAACTGAGCATGTGGAGAGACGATCGTTCATCTAGCACAAAGTGAACGGGTTGCAGGAGAAACTTTTTCTCTGGTTTCTCAGTCTGTTTCCTAGTGCCGGTTTGTAGTTCCTGCAGTTTTCACTTTACATCCGACTAGGAGCTTGAACCTCCCCATATATATGTATGGAATGGAGTTTGCATCTGAAAAGAAACTTTGTGTTCCCTACAGTCTAGTTGAAGGAAGTCTTTCACACACAATGTTCTATCAAAAAATTAGCATGTGGAGAGAAATTCGTTCATCTAGCACAAAGGGAACGTTTTGCAGGAGAAAATTTTACTCTAGATTCTCAGTCTGTTTCCTAGTGCCGGTTTGAATTTCCTGCAGTTTTCACTGTAAAACCGAGTTGGAGCTAGTACCTCCCCATATATATGTATAAATTGGTGATTGCTACTGAAAAGAAACTTTGTGTTCCCAACAAGATAGTTGAAGTACGGCTTTCACACACACTTAGCTCTCAGAGCTTAGCATGCGGAGAGACTTTCGTTCATCTAGCAAAAAGGGAACAGGTTGCACGAGAAACTTTTACTCTGTTTTGTCAGTCTGTTTCCAAGTGCCGGTTTGAAGTTCCTGCAGTTTTCACTGTAAAATCGAGTTGGTGCTCGAACCTCCCCTCATATATATATGGAGTGGAGTTTGCTACTGGAAAGAAACTTTGTGTTCCCAACAAGCTAGGTGAAGTACTGCTTTCACACACACTTATCTCTCTCATCTGAGCATGTGGAGGGACGTTCGTTAATCTAACACAAAGGGAACACGTTGCAGGAGAAATTTTTACTCTTGTTTCACAGTGTGTTTCCTAAGCCGGTTTGAAAATCATGCACTTTTCACTGTATAAAAGAATTGGAGCTAGTACCTACCCATATATATGTATGGAGTGGAGTTTGCAACTGAAAAGAAAGTTTGTGTTCCCAACAAGCTACGTGAAGATCGGCTTTCACAAACACTTAACTCTCTCAAAACAGCATGTGGAGAGACATTCGTTCATCTTGCACAAATGGAACGGTTTGCAGTAGAAACTTTTACTCTGATCTCTCAGTCTGTTTCCTAGTGCCGGTTTGAAGTTCCTGCAGTTTTCACTGTAAAACAGTGTTGGAGCTATTACCTCCCCATATATATATATAGAGTGGAGTTTGCAACTGTAAAGAAATTTTGTGTTCCCAACTACCTATGTGAAGGACGGGTTTCACACACACTTATCTCTCAGAACAGAGCAAGTAGTAGACTTTCGTTCATCTAGCACAAAGGGAACTTGTTGCAGGAGAAAGTTTTACTGTATTCTCAGTCTGTTTCCTAGTGCCGGTTTGAATTTCCTGCAGTTTTCATTGTAAAATCCAGTTGGATCTTGTACCTCCTAATATATATGTATGGAGTGGTGTTTGCAACTGAAAAGAAACTTTGTGTTCCCAACAAGCTAGTTGAAGACGGCTTTCACACACACTTATCTCTCAGAACTGAGCATGAGGAGAGACGTTCATTCATCTAGCACAAATGGAACGATTTGCAGGAGAAAGTTTACTCTGGTTTCTCAGGCTATTTCCTATTGCCTGTTTGAATTTCCTGCAGTTTTCACTGTAAAACCTTGTTGGAGCTTGAACCTCCCCATATATATGTATGGAGTGGAGTTTGCAACTGAAAAGGTACTTTGTGTTCCCAACAAGCTGGGTGAAGGACGGCTTTCACACACACTTATCTCTCACAATTTAGCATGTGGAGAGAAGTTCGTTCATCTAGCACAAAGGGAATGGGTTGCAGGAGAAACTATTTCTCTGGTTTCTCAGACTGTTTCCTAGTGCCTGTTTGAAGTTCCTGCAGTTTCACTGTAAATCCGTTTTGGAGCTAGTACGTCCGCATATATATATATGGATTGGAGTTTGAAACTGAAAAGAAATTTTGTGTTCCCAACAAGCTAGTTGAAGGACGGCAATCACACACACTTATCTCTCAGAACAGAGCATATGGAGAAACGTTCTTTCATGTAGCACAAATGGAACGGGATGCAGAAGAAAATTTTCTCTGGTTTCTCAGTCTGGTTCCTAGGACTGGTTTGAAGTTCCTGCAGTTTTCAGAGTAAAATGGAGTTGGAGCTATTACCTACGCATATATATGTATGGAATGGAGATTACAACTGAAAAGAAACTTTGTGTTCCCAACAAGCTAGGTGAAGTACGGCTTTCACACACACTTATCTCTCTCATCTGAGCATGTGGAGGGACGTTCGTTAATCTAACACAAAGGGAACTGGTTGCAGGAGAATTTTTACTCTTGTTTCACAGTGTGTTTCCTAAGCCGGTTTGAAAATCATGCACTTTTCACTGTATAAAAGAATTGGAGCTAGTACCTCCCCATATATATGTATGGAGAGGAGTTTGCAACTGAAAAGAAAGTTTGTGTTCCCAACACGCTATGTGAAGATCGGCTTTCACAAACACTTATCTCTCTCAACACAGCATGTGGAGAGACGTTCATTCATCTTGCAAAAATGGAACGGTTTGCAGTACAAACTTTTACTCTGATTTCTCAGTCGGTTTCCTTGTGCCGGTTTGAAGTTCCTGCAGTTTTCACTTTAAATCCGACTAGGAGCTTGTACCTCCCCATATATATGTATGGAATGGAGTTTGCATCTGAAAAGAAACTTTGTGTTACCTACAATCTAAGTGAAGCAAGGCTTCCACACACACTTATTCCTCAGAACTGAGCATGTTGAGAGACGTTCGTTCATCTAGCACAAATTGAACGGTTTGCAGGAGAAACATTTACTCTGTTTTCTCAGTCTTTTACCTAGTGCCGGTTTGAAGTTCCTGCAGTTTTCAGTGTAAAACCGAGTTGGAGCTAGTAAATCCCCATATATATGTATGGAATGGAGTTAGCAACCGCAAAGAAACTTTGTGTTCCCAACAAGCTAGGTGAAGGACGGCTTTCACACACACTTATCTCTCACAACTCAGCATGTGGAGAGACGTTTGTTCATCTAGCACAAAGGGAACGGTTCTCAGGGGAAATTTTACTCTGGTTTCTCAGGCTGTTTCCTAGTGCCGGTTTGAATTTCCTGCAGTTTTCACTGTAAAACCGTTTTGGAGTTAGTATCTCCCCATATATATGCATGGAGTGGAATTTTCAACTGAAAAGTAACTTTGTGTTCCCAACAAGCTATTTGAAGGACGGCTTTCACACACAATTATTTCTCAGATCTGAGCATGTGGAGAGACGTTCGTTCATCTACCACAATGGGAACGGGTTGCAGAAGAAAATTTTCTCTGGTTTCTCAGTCTGTTTCCTAGTTCCGGTTTGAAGTTACTGCAGTTTTCACTGTAACACCGATTTGGAACTTGTACATTTCCATATATATGTATGGAGTGGTGTTTGCACCTGAAAAGAAACTTTGTGTTCCCAAATACCTGAGTGAAGGACGGCTTTCACACACACATATCTCTCACAACTGACCATGTGGAGAGGCGTTCGTTCATCTAGCACATAGAACGGGTTGCAGGAGAAACTTTTTCTCTGGTTTCTCAGTCTGTTCCCTAGTGCCGGTTTGAATTTCCTGCAGTTTTCACTGTAAAACCGTGTTGGAGCTAGTATCTCCCCATATATATGCATGGAGTGGAATTTGCAACTGAAAAGTAACTTTGTGTTCCCAACAAGCTATTTGAAGGACGGCTTTCACACACACATATTTCTCAGAACTGAGCATGTGGAGAGATGTTAGTTCTTCTAACACCAATTGAACGGTTTGCAGGAGAAAATTTTTCTCTTGTTTCTCAGTCTGTTTCCTAGTGCCGGTTTGAAGTTCCTGCAGTTTTCACTGTAAAACCGAGTTTGATATTGTATCTCCGCATATATATGTATGGAGTGGAGTTTGCACTGAAAAGAAACTTTGTGTTCCCAACAAGCTAGGTGAAGGGCGGCTTTCACACACAATTATCTCTCACAAATTAGAATGTGGAGAGACGTTCGTTCATCTATCAAAAAGGGAACGAGTTGCATGAGAAAATTTTACTCTGGTTTCTCAGGCTGTTTCCAAGTGTCGCCTTGAATTTCCTGCAGTTTTCACTGTAAAACCGTGTTGGAGCTAGTATCTCCCCATATATATGCATGGAGTGGAATTTGCAACTGAAAAGTAACTTTGTGTTCCCAAGAAATTATTTGAAGTACGGCTTTCACACACACATATTTCTCTGAAGTGAGCATGTGGAGAGATGTTAGTTCATCTAGCACCAATTGAACGGTTTGCATTAGAAAATTTTACTCTGGTCTCTCAGTCTTTTTCCTAGTGCCGGTTTGAAGTTCCTGCAGTTTTCACTGTAAAACGGAGATGGAGCTAGTAACTCCCCATATATATGTATGGAATGGAGTTAGCAACCGCAAAGAAACTTTGTGTTCCCAACAAGCTAGGTGAAGGACGGCTTTCACACACACTTATCTCTCACAACTCAGCATGTGGAGAGACGTTCGTTCATCTAGCACAAAGGGAACGGTTTTCAAGGGAAATTTTACTCTGGATTCTCAGGCTGTTTCCTAGTGCCGGTTTGAATTTCCTGCAGTTTTCACTGTAAAACCGTGTTGGAGTTAGTATCTCCCCATATATATGCATGGAGTGGAATTTTCAACTGAAAAGTAACTTTTTGTTCCCAACAAGCTATTTGAAGGACGGCTTTCACACACACTTATTTCTCAGATCTGAGCATGTGGAGAGACGTTCGTTCATCTACCACAATGGGAACGGGTTGCAGAAGAAAATTTTCTCTGGTTTCTCAGTCTGTTTCCTAGTTCCGGTTTGAAGTTACTGCAGTTTTCACTGTAAAACCGATTTGGAGCTTGTACATTTCCATATATATGTTTGGAGTTGTGTTTGCACCTGAAAAGAAACTTTGTGTTCCCAAATACCTGAGTGAAGGACGGCTTTCACACACACATATCTCTCACAACTGAGCATGTGGAGACGCGTTCGTTCATCTAGCACATAGAACGGGTTGCAGGAGAAACTTTTTCTCTGGTTTCTCAGTCTGTTTCTTAGTGCCGGTTTGAATTTCCTGCAGTTTTCACTGTAAAACCGAGTTTGATATTGTATCTCCGCATATATATGTATGGAGTGGGGTTTGCACTGAAAAGAAACTTTGTGTTCCCAACAAGCTATGTGAAGGGCGGCTTTCACACACAATTATCTCTCACAAATTAGAATGTGGAGAGACGTTCGTTCATCTATCAAAAAGGGAACGAGTTGCATGAGAAAATTTTACTCTGGTTTCTCAGGCTGTTTCCAAGTGTCGCCTTGAATTTCCTGCAGTTTTCACTGTAAAACGGTGTTGGAGCTAGTATCTCCCCATATATATGCATGGAGTGGAATTTGCAACTGAAAAGTAACTTTGTGTTCCCAAGAAACTATTTGAAGGACGGCTTTCACACACACATATTTCTCTGAAGTGAGCATGTGGAGAGATGTTAGTTCATCTAGCACAAATTGAACGGTTTGCATTAGAAAATTTTACTCTGGTCTCTCAGTCTTTTTCCTAGTGCCGGTTTGAAGTTCCTGCAGTTTTCACTGTAAAACGGAGATGGAGCTAGTAACTCCCCATATATATGTATGGAGTGGAGTTTGCAACTGAAAAGAAACTTTGTGTTCCCAACAAGCTAGGTGAAGGACGGCTTTCACACACACTTATCTCTCACAACTGAGCATGTGGAGATACGTTCGTTCATCTAGCACAAAGGGAACGGGTTGCAGGAGAAACTTTTTCTCTGGTTTCTCAGTCTGTTTCCTAGTGCCGGTTTGTAGTTCCTGCAGTTTTCACTTTAAATCCGACTAGGAGCTTGAACCTCCCCATATATATGTATGGAATGGAGTTTGAATCTGAAAAGAAACTTTGTGTTCCCTACAATCTAGTTGAAGGAAGTCTTTCACACACAATTATCTATCACAAATTAGCATGTGGAGAGAAATTCGTTCATCTAGCACAAAGGGAACGTTTTGCAGGAGAAAATTTTACTCTAGTTTCTCAGTCTGTTTCCTAGTGCCGGTTTGAATTTCCTGCAGTTTTCACTGTAAAACCGTGTTGGAGCTAGTACTTCCCCATATATATGTATAAATTGGGGTTTGCAACTGAAAAGAAACTTTGTGTTCCCAACAAGCTAGGTGAAGCAAGGCTTCCACACACACTTATTTCTCAGTACTGAGCATGTTGAGAGAGGTTCGTTCATCTAGCACAAATTGAACGGTTTGCAGGAGAAACTTTTACTCTCGTTTCTCAGTCTGTTTCCAAGTGCCGGTTTGAATTTCCTGCAGTTTTCACTGTAAAACCGAGTTGGAGCTAATACGTCCGCATATATATGTATTGGTTGGGGTTTGAAACTGAAAAGAAACTTTGTGTTCCCAACAAGCTAGGTGAAGAACGGCATTCACACACACTTATCTCTCAGATCAGAGCATGTGGAGAGACGTTCTTTCATCTAGCACAAAGGGAACATTTTGCAGGAAAAACTATTTCTCTGGTTTCTAAGTCTGTCTCCTAGTGCTGGTTTGAAATTCCTGCAGTTTTCATTATTAAACCGATTTGGAGCTTGTACCTCCCCATATATATGTATGGAGTGGAGTTTGCAAATGAAAAAAATCTTTGTGTTCCCAACAAGATAGTTGAAGTACGGCTTTCACACACACTTAGCTCTCAGAGCTTAGCAAGCGGAGAAACTTTCGTTCATCTAGCACAAAGGGAACGGGTTGCACGAGAAACTTTTACTCTGTTTTGTCAGTCTGATTCCAAGTGCCGGTTTGAAGTTCCTGCAGTTTTCACTGTAAAATAGAGTTGGTGCTAGAACCTCCCCTCATATATATATGGATTGGAGTTTGCTACTGAAAAGAAACTTTGTGTTCCCAACAAGCTAGGTGAAGTACGGCTTTCACACACACTTATCTCTCTCATCTGAGCATGTGGAGGGACGTTCGTTAATCTAACACAAAGGGAACTGGTTGCAGGAGAAATTTTTACTCTTGTTTCACAGTGTGTTTCCTAAGCCGGTTTGAAAATCATGCACTTTTCACTGTATAAAAGAATTGGAGCTAGTACCTCCCCATATATATGTATGGAGTGGAGTTTGCAACTGAAAAGAAAGTTTGTGTTCCCAACAAGCTATGTGAAGTTCGGCTTTCACAAACACTTATCTCTCTCAACACAGCATGTGGAGAGACGTTCGTTCACCTTGCAAAAATGGAACGGTTTGCCGTACAAACTTTTACTCTGATTTCTCAGTCGGTTTCCTTGTGCCGGTTTGTAGTTCCTGCAGTTTTCACTGTAAAACAGTGTTGGAGCTAGTACCTCCCCATATATATATATAGAGTGGAGTTTGCATCTGTAAAGAAATTTTGTGTTCCCAACTACCTAGGTGAAGGACGGCTTTCACACACACTTATCTCTCACAACTGAGCATGTGGAGAGACGTTCGTTCATCTAGCACAAAGGGAATGGTTTGCAGGTAAAGTTTTACTCTGGTTTTTCAGTCTGTTTCCTAGTGCCGGTTTGAATTTCCTGCAGTTTTCACTGTATGAAAGAATTGGAGCTAGTACCTCCCCATATATATCTATGGAGTGGAGTTTGCAACTGAAAAGAAACTTTGTGTTTCCAAGAAGCTATTTGTAGGACGGCATTCACAAACACTTTACTCTCTTAACTGAACATGTGGAGAGACGTACTTTCATCGAGCACAAAGGGAACCGGTTGCAGGAGAAATTTTTACTCTGGTTTCTCAGTCTGTTTCCTTGTGCCAGTTTTAAGTTCCTGCAGTTTTCACTGTAAATCCTATTTGGAGCTTGTACTTCCCCATATATATGTATGGAGTGGAGTTTGCAACTGAAAAGAATCTTTGTGTTCCCAACAAGCTAGTTGAAGGACTGCTTTCAAACACAATTATCTCTCACAAATTAGCATGTGGAGAGACATTTGTTCATCTACCACAACGGGAACGGGTTGCAGGAGAAACTTTTACTATGGTTTCTCAGTCTGTTTCCTAGTGCCGGTTTGAATTTCCTGCAGATTTCACTGTAAAACCGTGTTGGAGTTGGTACCTCCCCATATATATGTATAAATTGGAGTTTGCAACTGAAAAGAAACTTTCTGTTCCCAACAAGCAATGTGAAGCACGCCTTCCACACACTCTTATTTCTCAGAACTGAGCATGTGGAGAGAGGTTCTTTCATCTAGCAGAAATTGAACGGTTTGCAGGAGAAATTTTTACTCTGGTTTCTCAGTCTGTTTCCTAGTGCCGGTTTGATCTTCCTGAAGATTTCACTGTTAAACCGAGTTGGAGCTTTTACATATCCATATATATGTATGGAGTGGAGTTTGCACCTGAAAAGGAACTTTGTGTTCGCAAATAGCTGATTGAAGGACGGCTTTCACACACACATATCTCTCACAACTGAGCATGTGGAGAGGCGTTCGTTCATCTAGCACATAGAACGGGTTGCAGGAGAAATATTTTCTCTGGTTTCTCAGTCTGTTTCCTAGTGCCGGTTTGAATTTCCTGCAGTTTTCACTGTAAAACAGTGTTGGAGCTAGTATCTCCCCATATATATGCATGGAGTGGAATTTGCAACTGAAAAGTAACTTTGTGTTCCCAACAAGCTATTTAAAGGACGGCTTTCACACACACTTATTTCTCAGAACTGAGCATGTGGAGAGATGTTAGTTCATCTAGCACCAATTGAACGGTTTGCAGGAGAAAATTTTTCTCTGGTTTCTCAGTCTGTTTCCTAGTGCCGGTTTGAATTTCCTGCAGTTTTCACTGTAAAACCGAGTTGAAGCTTGTATCTCCGCATATATATGTATGGAGTGGAGTTTGCACTGAAAAGAAACTTTGTGTTCACAACAAGCTAGGTGAAGGGCGGCTTTCACACACAATTATCTCTCACAAATTAGCATGTGGAGAGACGTTCGTTCATCTAGCACAAAGGGAACGTGTTGCATGAGAAACTTTTACTCTGGTTTCTCAGGCTGTTTCCTAGTGTCGGCTTGATTTTCCTGCAGTTTTCACTGTAAAACCGTGTTGGAGCTAGTATCTCCCCATATATATGCATGGAGTGGAATTTGCAACTGAAAAGTAACTTTGTGTTCCCAAGAATGTATTTGAAGGACGGCTTTCACACACACTTATTTCTCTGAACTGAGCATGTGGAGAGATATTAGTTCATCTAGCACCAATTGAACGGTTTGCATTAGAAACTTTTACTCTGGTTTCTCAGTCTTTTTCCTAGTGCCGGTTTGAAGTTCCTGCAGTTTTCACTGTAAAACGGAGATGGAGCTAGTAACTCCCCATATATATGTATGGAGTGGAGTTTGCAACTGAAAAGAAACTTTGTGTTCCCAACAAGCTAGGTGAAGGACGGCTTTCACACACACTTAACTCTCACAACTGAGCATGTGGAGAGACGTTCATTCATATAGCACAAAGGGAACGGGTTGCAGGAGAAACTTTTTCTCTGGTTTCTCAGTCTGTTTCCTAGTGCAGGTTTGAAGTTCCTGCAGTTTAAACTTTAAATCAGACTAGGAGCTTGAACCTCCCCATATATATGAATGGAATGGAGTTTGCATCTTAAAAGAAACTTTGTGTTCCCCACAATCTAGTTGAAGGAAGTCTTTCACACACAATTATCTATCACAAATTAGCATGTGGAGAGAAATTTGTTCATCTAGCACAAAGGGAACGGTTTGCAGGAGAAAATTTTACTCTGGTTTCTCAGTCTGTTTCCTAGTGCCGGTTTGAATCTCCTGCAGTTTTCACTTTAAAACCGAGTTGGAGCTAGTACATCCCCATATATATGTATAAATTGGAGTTTGCAACTGAAAATAACTTTGTGTTCCCAACAAACTAAGTGAAGCAAGGCTTCCACACACACTTATTCCTCAGAACTGAGCATGTTGAGAGAGGTTCGTTCATCTAGCACAAATTGAACGGTTTGCAGGAGAAACATTTACTCTGTTTTCTCAGTCTTTTACCTAGTGCCGGTTTGAAGTTCCTGCAGTTTTTAGTGTAAAACTGAGTTGGAGCTAGTAAATCCCCATATATATGTATGGAGTGGAGTTAGCAACCGCAAAGAAACTTTGTGTTCCCAACAAGCTAGGTGAAGAACGGCTTTCACACACACTTATCTCTCACAACTCAGCATGTGGAGAGACGTTCGTTCATCTAGCACAAAGGGAACGGTTTTCAGGGGAAATTTTACTCTGGTTTCTCAGGCTGTTTCCTAGTGCCGGTTTGAATTTCCTGCAGTTTTCACTGTAAAACCGTGTTGGAGTTAGTATCTCCCCATATATATGCATGGAGTGGAATTTTCAACTGAAAAGTAACTTTGTGTTCCCAACAAGCTATTTGAAGGACGGCTTTCACACACACTTATTTCTCAGATCTGAGCATGTGGAGAGACGTTCGTTCATCTAGCACAATGGGAACGGGTTGCAGAAGAAAATTTTCTCTGGTTTCTCAGTCTGTTTCCTAGTGCCGTTTTGAAGTTCCTGCAGTTTTCACTGTAAAACCGAGTTGGAGCATTACCACCGCATATATATTTATGGAATGGTGTTTGCAACTGAAAAGAAAATTTGTGTTCCAAACAAGCTATATGAAGGACGGCTTTCACACACAATTATCTCTCAAAACTGAGCATGTGGAGAGACGTTCGTTCATCTAGCACAAAGGGAAACTTTTCCAGGGGAAATTTTACTCTGGTTTCTCAGTCTGATTCCTAGTTCCGGTTTGATATTCCTGCAGTTTTCACTATAAAACCGATTTGGAGCTTGTACTTCCCATATATATGTATGGAGTGGAGTTTGCAACTGAAAAAAAACTTTGTGTTCCCAACAAGATAGGTGAATGGCAGCTTTCACACACACTTATCTCCCAAAGCTTAGCATGTGGAGAGACGTTCATTCATCTAGCACAAAGGGAACGGGTTGCAGGAGAAACTTTTACTCTGGTTTCCCAGTCTGTTTCTAGTTCCGCTTAGAAGTTCTTGCAATTTTCACTGTAAAAGCGATTTGGAGCTTGTATCTCCCCATATATTTGTATGGAGTGGAGTTTGCAAATGAAAAGTAACTTTGTGTTCCCAAATAGCTAGGTGAAGTACGGCTTTCCCACACAATTATCTCTCACAACTGAGTATATAGAGAGACGTTCGTTCATGTAGCACAAAGGAAACGGGTTGCAAGAGAAAATTTTTCTCTGGTTTCTCATTCTGTTTCCTAGTGCCGGTTTGAAGTTCCTGCAGTTTTCAATGTAAAAACGAGTTGGAGCTTGTACCTCTCCTTATATATGAATGGAGTGGAATTTGCAACTGAAATATAACTTTGTGATCCCAACAAGCTAGGTGAAGGACGGCTTTAACACACAATTATCTCTCAAAAATGAGCATGTGGAGAGACGTTCGTTCATATTGCACCAGGGGAACGGGTTGCAGGAGAAAATTGCCTCTCGTTTCTCAGTCTGTTTCCTAGTGCCGGTTTGAAGTTCCTGCAGTTTTCACTGTAAAAACGAGTTGTAGCTTGTACATCTCCATATATATGTATGGATTGTAGTTTGCACCTGAAAAGAAATTTTGTGTTCCCAACTACCTGTGTGAAGGACGGCTTTCACACAAAATTATCTCTCAGAACTGAGCATGTGGAGAGACATTCGTTCATCTAGCACAAAAGGAACATTTTGCAGGAGAAATTTTACTCTGGTTTCTCAGTCTGATTCCTAGTGCAGGTTTGATGTTCCTGCAGATTTCACTGTAAAATCGATTTGGAGCTTGTAAATCCCCATATATATGTATGGAGTGGGTTTGCATCTGAAAACAAACTTTGTGTTCCCAACAAGCTAGGTGAAGAACGGCGTTCACACACAATTATCACTCAGAACTGAGCATGTGGAGAGACGTTCGTTCATCTAGCATAAATGGTACGGGATGCAGAAGAAAATTTTCTCTGGTTTCTCAGTCTGTTTCCTAGGACCGGTTTGAAGTTCCTGCAGTTTTCACAGTAAAACCGAGTTGGAGCTTGTACCTACGCATATATATGTATAGAATGGAGATTACAACTGAAAAGAAACTTTGTGTTCTCAACAAGCTAGGTGAAGGACGGCTTCCACACACACATATCTCTCAGAACACAGCATTTGGAGAGACGTTCGTTCATCTAGCACAAAAGGAACGGCTTGCACGAGAAACTTTTACTCTGTTTTCTCAGTCTGTTTCCAAGTGCCGGTTTGAAGTTCCTGAAGTTTTCACTGTAAAATCGTGTTGGTGCTAGTACCTCCCCTCATATATATATGGATTGGAGTTTGCAACTGAAAAGAGACTTTGTGTTCCCAACAAGCTAGGTGAAGTACGGCTTTCACACACACTTATTTCTCAGATCTGAGCATGTGGAGAGACGTTCGTTCATCTAGCACAAAGGGAACGGTTTTCAGGGGAAATTTTACTCTGGTTTCTCACGCTGTTTCCTAGTGCCGGTTTGAATTTCCTGCAGTTTTCACAGTAAAACATTGTTGGATTTAGTATCTCCCCATATGTATGCATGGAGTGGAATTTTCAACTGAAAAGTAACTTTGTGTTCCCAACAAGCTATTTGAAGGACGGCTTTCACACACACTTATTTCTCAGATCTGAGCATGTGGAGAGACGTTCGTTCATCTAGCACAAAGGGAACGGTTTGCAGAAGAAAATTTTCTCTGGTTTCTCAGTCTGTTTCCTAGTTCCGGTTTGAAGTTACTGCAGTTTTCACTGTAAAACCGAGTTGGAGCTTGTAACTTTCCATATATATGTATGGAGTGGAGTTTGCACCTGAAAAGGATCTTTGTGTTCCCAAATACCTGAGTGAAGGACGGCTTTCACACACACATATCTCTCACAACTGAGCATGTGGAGAGGCGTTCGTTCATCTAGCACAAAGGGAACGGTTTTCAGGGGAAATTTTACTCTGGTTTCTCAGGCTGTTTCCTAGTGCCGGTTTGAATTTCCTGCAGTTTTCACAGTAAAACATTGTTGGATTTAGTATCTCCCCATATGTATGCATGGAGTGGAATTTTCAACTGAAAAGTAACTTTGTGTTCCCAACAAGCTATTTGAAGGACGGCTTTCACACACACTTATTTCTCAGATCTGAGCATGTGGAGAGACGTTCGTTCATCTAGCACAAAGGGAACGGTTTGCAGAAGAAAATTTTCTCTGGTTTCTCAGTCTGTTTCCTAGTTCCGGTTTGAAGTTACTGCAGTTTTCACTGTAAAACTGATTTGGAGCTTGTACCATTCCATATATATGTATGGAATGGAGTTTGCATCTGAAAAGGAACTTTGTGTTACCTACAATCTATTTGAAGGAAGTCTTTCACACACAATTATCTCTCACAAATTAGCATTTGGAGGGACGTTCGTTCATCTAGCACAAAGGGAATGTGTTGCAGGAGAAACTTTTTCACTGGTCTCAGGCTGTTTCCTAGTGTCGGCATGAATTTCCTGCAGTTTTCACTGTAAAGCCGTGTTGGAGCTATTATCTCCCCATATATAAGCATGGAGTGGATTTTGCTACTGAAAAGTAAATTTCTGTTCCCAAGAATCTATTTGAAGGACGGCTTTCACACACACATATTTCTCTGAAGTGAGCATGTGGAGAGATGTTAGTTCATCTAGCACCAATTGAACGGTTTGCAGGAGAAACTTTTACTCTGGTTTCTCAGTCTTTTTCCTAGTGCCGGTTAGAAGTTCCTGCAGTTTTCACTGTAAAACGGAGATGGAGTTAGTAACTCCGAATAAATATGTATGGATTGGAGTTTGCAACTGAAAAGAATCTTTGTGTTCCCAACAAGCTAAGTGAAGGACGGCTTTCACACACACTTATCTCTCACAACTGAGCATGTGGAGAGACGTTCGTTCATCTAGCACAAAGGGAACGGGTTGCAGGAGAAACTTTTTCTCTGGTTTCTCAGTCTGTTTTCTAGTGCCGGTTTGTAGTTCCTGCAGTTTTCACTTTACATCCGACTAGGAGCTTGAACCTCCCCATATATATGTATGGAATGGAGTTTGCATCTGAAAAGAAACTTTGTGTTCCCTACAATCTAGTTGAAGGAAGTCTTTCACACACAATTATCTATCACAAATTAGCATGTGGAGAGAAATTCGTTCATCTAGCACAAAGGGAACGTTTTGCAGGAGAAAATTTTACTCTAGATTCTCAGTCTGTTTCCTAGTGCCGGTTTGAATTTCCTGCAGTTTTCACTGTAAAACCGAGTTGGATCTAGTACCTCCCCATATATATGTATAAATTGGTGTTTGCTACTGAAAAGAAACTTTGTGTTCCCAACAAGATAGTTGAAGTACGGCTTTCACACACACTTAGCTCTCAGAGCTTAGCATGCGGAGAGACTTTCGTTCATCTAGCAAAAAGGGAACGGGTTGCACGAGAAACTTTTACTCTGTTTTGTCAGTCTGTTTCCAAGTGCCGGTTAGAAGTTCCTGCAGTTTTCACTGTAAAATCGAGTTGGTGCTCGAACCTCCCCTCATATGTATATGAAGTGGAGTTTGCTACTGAAAAGAAACTTTGTGTTCCCAACAAGCTATGTGAAGTACTGCTTTCACACACACTTATCTCTCTCAACTGAGCATGTGGAGGGACGTTCGTTAATCTAACACAAAGGGAACACGTTGCAGGAGAAATTTTTACTCTTGTTTCACAGTGTGTTTCCTAAGCCGGTTTGAAAATCATGCACTTTTCACTGTATAAGAGAATTGGAGCTAGTACCTACCCATATATATGTATGGAGTGGAGTTTGCAACTGAAAAGAAAGTTTGTGTTCCCAACAAGCTATGTGAAGATCGGCTTTCACAAACACTTATCTCTCTCAACACAGCATGTGGAGAGACATTCGTTCATCTTGCACAAATGGAACGGTTTGCAGTAGAAACTTTTACTCTGATCTCTCAGTTTGTTTCCTAGTGCCGGTTTGAAGTTCCTGCAGTTTTCACTGTAAAACAGTGTTGGAGCTAGTACCTCCCCATATATATATATAGAGTGGAGTTTGCAACTGTAAAGAAGTTTTGTGTTCCCAACTACCTAGGTGAAGGACGGGTTTCACACACACTTATCTCTCAGAACAGAGCAAGTAGTAGACTTTCGTTCATCTAGCACAAAGGGAACTTGTTGCAGGAGAAAGTTTTACTATATTCTCAGTCTGTTTCCTAGTGCCGGTTTGAATTTCCTGCAGTTTTCATTGTAAAATCCAGTTGGATCTTGTACCTCCTCATATATATGTATGGAGTGGTGTTTGCAACTGAAAAGAAACTTTGTGTTCCCAACAAGCTAGTTGAAGGACGGCTTTCACACACACTTATCTCTCACAATTTAGCATGTGGAGAGAAGTTCGTTCATCTAGCACAAAGGGAATGGGTTGCAGGAGAAACTATTTCTCTGGTTTCTCAGACTGTTTCCTAGTGCCTGTTTGAAGTTCCTGCAGTTTCACTGTAAATCCGGGTTGGAGCTAGTACGTCCGCATATATATATATGGATTGGAGTTTGAAACTGAAAAGAAATTTTGTGTTCCCAACAAGCTAGTTGAAGGACGGCAATCACACACACATATCTCTCAGAACAGAGCATGTGGAGAAACGTTCTTTCATGTAGCAGAAATGGAACGGGATGCAGAAGAAAATTTTCTCTGGTTTCTCAGTCTGGTTCCTAGGACTGGTTTGAAGTTCCTGCAGTTTTCAGACTAAAATGGAGTTGGAGCTATTACCTACGCATATATATGTATGGAATGGAGATTACAACTGAAAAGAAACTTTGTGTTCCCAACAAGTTAGGTGAAGGACGGCTTTCACACACACATATCTCTCAGAACTCAGCATTTGGAGAGACATTCGTTCATCTAGCACAAAGGGAACGGCTTGCAGTAGAAACTTTTACTCTGTTTTCTCAGTCTGTTTCATAGTGCCGGTTTGAATTTCCTGCAGTTTTCACTGTAAAACCGTTTTGGAGCTAGTATCTCCCCATATATATGCATGGAGTGGAATTTGCAACTGAAAAGTAACTTTGTGTTCCCAACAAGCTATTTGAAGGACGGCTTTCACACACACTTATTTCTCAGAACTGAGCATGTGGAGAGATGTTAGTTCTTCTAACACCAATTGAACGGTTTGCAGGAGAAAATTTTTCTCTGGTTTCTCAGTCTGTTTCCTAGTGCCGGTTTGAAGTTCCTGCAGTTTTCACTGTAAAACCGAGTTTGAGATTGTATCTTCGCATATATATGTATGGAGTGGAGTTTGCACTGAAAAGAAACTTTGTGTTCACAACAAGCTAGGTGAAGGGCGGCTTTCACACACAATTATCTCTCACAAATTAGAATGTGGAGAGACGTTCGTTCATCTATCAAAAAGGGAACGAGTTGCATGAGAAAATTTTACTCTGGTTTCTCAGGTTGTTTCCAAGTGTCGCCTTGAATTTCCTGCAGTTTTCACTTTAAAACCGAGTTGGAGCTCATACATCCCCATATATATGTATAAATTGGAGTTTGCAACTGAAAATAACTTTGTGTTCCCAACAAGCTAATTGAAGCAAGGCTTCCACACACACTTATTCCTCAGAACTGAGCATGTTGAGAGACGTTCGTTCATCTAGCACAAATTGAACGGTTTGCAGGAGAAACATTTACTCTGTTTTCTCAGTCTTTTACCTAGTGCCGGTTTGAAGTTCCTGCAGTTTTCAGTGTAAAACCGAGTTGGAGCTAGTAAATCCCCATATATATGTATGGAATGGAGTTAGCAACCGCAAAGAAACTTTGTGTTCCCAACAAGCTAGGTGAAGGACGGCTTTCACACACACTTATCTCTCACAACTCAGCATGTGGAGAGACGTTCGTTCATCTAGCACAAAGGGAACGGTTTTCAGGGGAAATTTTACTCTGGTTTCTCAGGCTGTTTCCTAGTGCCGGTTTGAATTTCCTGCAGTTTTCACTGTAAAACCGTGTTGGAGTTAGTATCTCCCCATATATATGCATGGAGTGGAATTTTCAACTGAAAAGTAACTTTGTGTTCCCAACAAGCTATTTGAAGGACGGCTTTCACAAACACTTATTTCTCAGATCTGAGCATGTGGAGAGACGTTCGTTCATCTACCACAATGGGAACGGGTTGCAGAAGAAAATTTTCTCTGGTTTCTCAGTCTGTTTCCTAGTTCCGGTTTGAAGTTACTGCAGTTTTCACTGTAAAACCGATTTGGAGCTTGTACATTTCCATATATATGTATGGAGTGGTGTTTGCACCTGAAAAGAAACTTTGTGTTCCCAAATACCTGAGTGAAGGACGGCTTTCACACACACATATCTCTCACAACTGACCATGTGGAGAGGCGTTCGTTCATCTAACACATAGAACGGTTTGCAGGAGAAAATTTTTCTCTGGTTTCTCAGTCTGTTTCCTAGTGCCGGTTTGAAGTTCCTGCAGTTTTCACTGTAAAACCGAGTTTGATATTGTATCTCCGCATATATATGTATGGAGTGGGGTTTGCACTGAAAAGAAACTTTGTGTTCCCAACAAGCTAGGTGAACGGCGGCTTTCACACACAATTATCTCTCACAAATTAGAATGTGGAGAGACGTTCGTTCATCTATCAAAAAGGGAACGAGTTGCATGAGAAAATTTTACTCTGGTTTCTCAGGCTGTTTCCAAGTGTCGCCTTGAATTTCCTGCAGTTTTCACTGTAAAACCGTGTTGGAGCTAGTATCTCCCCATATATATGCATGGAGTGGAATTTGCAACTGAAAAGTAACTTTGTGTTCCCAAGAAACTATTTGAAGGACGGCTTTCACACACACATATTTCTCTGAAGTGAGCATGTGGAGAGATGTTAGTTCATCTAGCACCAATTGAACGGTTTGCATTAGAAAATTTTACTCTGGTCTCTCACTCTTTTTCCTAGTGCCGGTTTGAAGTTCCTGCAGTTTTCACTGTAAAACGGAGATGGAGCTAGTAACTCCCCATATATATGTATGGAGTGGAGTTTGCAACTGAAAAGAAACTTTGTGTTCCCAACAAGCTAGGTGAAGGACGGCTTTCACACACACTTATCTCTCACAACTGAGCATGTGGAGAGACGTTCGTTCATCTAGCACAAAGGGAACGGGTTGCAGGAGAAACTTTTTCTCTGGTTTCTCAGTCTGTTTCCTAGTGCCGGTTTGTAGTTCCTGCAGTTTTCACTTTAAATCCGACTAGGAGCTTGAACCTCCCCATATATATGTATGGAATGGAGTTTGCATCTGAAAAGAAACTTTGTGTTCCCTACAATCTATTTGAAGGAAGTCTTTCACACACAATTATCTATCACAAATTAGCATGTGGAGAGAAATTCGTTCATCTAGCACAAAGGGAACGTTTTGCAGGAGAAAATTTTACTCTAGTTTCTCAGTCTGTTTCCTAGTGCCGGTTTGAATTTCCTGCAGTTTTCACTGTAAAACCGTGTTGGAGCTAGTACTTCCCCATATATATGTATAAATTGGGGTTTGCAACTGAAAAGAAACTTTGTGTTCCCAACAAGCTAGGTGAAGCAAGGCTTCCACACACACTTATTTCTCAGTACTGAGCATGTTGAGAGAGGTTCGTTCATCTAGCACAAATTGAACGGTTTGCAGGAGAAACTTTTACTCTCGTTTCTCAGTCTGTTTCCAAGTGCCGGTTTGAATTTCCTGCAGTTTTCACTGTAAAACCGAGTTGGAGCTTGTACGTCCGCATATATATGTATTGGTTGGGGTTTGAAACTGAAAAGAAACATTGTGTTCCCAACAAGCTAGGTGAAGAACGGCATTCACACACACTTATCTCTCAGATCAGAGCATGTGGAGAGACGTTCTTTCATCTAGCACAAAGGGAACATTTTGCAGGAAAAACTATTTCTCTGGTTTCTAAATCTGTCTCCTAGTGCTGGTTTCAAATTCCTGCAGTTTTCATTATTAAACCGATTTGGAGCTTGTACCTCCCCATATATATGTATGGAGTGGAGTTTGCAAATGAAAAAAATCTTTGTGTTCCCAACAAGATAGTTGAAGTACGGCTTTCACACACACTTAGCTCTCAGAGCTTAGCAAGCGGAGAGACTTTCGTTCATCTAGCACAAAGGGAACGGGTTGCACGAGAAACTTTTACTCTGTTTTGTCAGTCTGATTCCAAGTGCCGGTTTGAAGTTCCTGCAGTTTTCACTGTAAAATAGAGTTGGTGCTAGGACCTCCCCTCATATATATATGGATTGGAGTTTGCTACTGAAAAGAAACTTTGTGTTCCCAACAAGCTAGGTGAAGTACGGCTTTCACACACACTTATCTCTCTCATCTGAGCATGTGGAGGGACGTTCGTTAATCTAACACAAAGGGAACTGGTTGCAGGAGAAATTTTTACTCTTGTTTCACAGTGTGTTTCCTAAGCCGGTTTGAAAATCATGCACTTTTCACTGTATAAAAGAATTGGAGCTAGTACCTCCCCATATATATGTATGGAGTGGAGTTTGCAACTGAAAAGAAAGTTTGTGTTCCCAACAAGCTATGTGAAGTTCGGCTTTCACAAACACTTATCTCTCTCAACACAGCATGTGGAGAGACGTTCGTTCACCTTGCAAAAATGGAACGGTTTGCAGTACAAACTTTTACTCTGATTTCTCAGTCGGTTTCCTTGTGCCGTTTTGAAGTTCCTGCAGTTTTCACTGTAAAACAATGTTGGAGCTAGTACCTCCCCATATATATATATAGAGTGGAGTTTGCAACTGTAAAGAAATTTTGTGTTCCCAACTACCTAGGTGAAGGACGGCTTTCACACACACTTATCTCTCACAACTGAGCATGTGGAGAGAGGTTCGTTCATCTAGCACAAAGTGAATGGTTTGCAGGTAAAGTTTTACTCTGGTTTTTCAGTCTGTTTCCTAGTGCCGGTTTGAATTTCCTGCAGTTTTCACTGTATGAAAGAATTGGAGCTAGTACCTCCCCATATATATCTATGGAGTGGAGTTTGCAACTGAAAAGAAACTTTGTGTTTCCAAGAAGCTATTTGTAGGACGGCATTCACAAACACTTTACTCTCTTAACTGAACATGTGGAGAGACGTACGTTCATCGAGCACAAAGGGAACCGGTTGCAGGAGAAATTGTTACTCTGGTTTCTCAGTCTGTTTCCTTGTGCCAGTTTTAAGTTCCTGCAGTTTTCACTGTAAATCCTATTTGGAGCTTGTACCTCCCCATATATATGTATGGAGTGGAGTTTGCAACTGAAAAGAATCTTTGTGTTCCCAACAAGCTAGTTGAAGGACGGCTTTCAAACACAATTATCTCTCACAAATTAGCATGTGGAGAGACATTTGTTCATCTACCACAACGGGAACGGGTTGCAGGAGAAACTTTTACTATGGTTTCTCAGTCTGTTTCCTAGTGCCGGTTTGAATTTCCTGCAGATTTCACTGTAAAACCGTGTTGGAGTTGGTACCTCCCCATATATATGTATAAATTGGAGTTTGCAACTGAAAAGAAACTTTCTGTTCCCAACAAGCAATGTGAAGCACGCCTTCCACACACTCTTATTTCTCAGAACTGAGCATGTGGAGAGAGGTTCTTTCATCTAGCAGAAATTGAACGGTTTGCAGGAGAAATTTTTACTCTGGTTTCTCAGTCTGTTTCCTAGTGCCGGTTTGATCTTCCTGAAGATTTCACTGTTAAACCGAGTTGGAGCTTTAACATATCCATATATATGTATGGAGTGGAGTTTGCACCTGAAAAGGAACTTTGTGTTCGCAAATAGCTGATTGAAGGACGGCTTTCACACACACATATCTCTCACAACTGAGCATGTGGAGAGGCGTTCGTTCATCTAGCACATAGAACGGGTTGCAGGAGAAATATTTTCTCTGGTTTCTCAGTCTGTTTCCTAGTGCCGGTTTGAATTTCCTGCAGTTTTCACTGTAAAACAGTGTTGGAGCTAGTATCTCCCCATATATATGCATGGAGTGGAATTTGCAACTGAAAAGTAACTTTGTGTTCCCAACAAGCTATTTAAAGGACGGCTTTCACACACACTTATTTCTCAGAACTGAGCATGTGGAGAGATGTTAGTTCATCTAGCACCAATTGAACGGTTTGCAGGAGAAAATTTTCTCTGGTTTCTCAGTCTGTTTCCTAGTGCCGGTTTGAATTTCCTGCAGTTTTCACTGTAAAACCGAGTTGGAGCTTGTATCTCCGCATATATATGTATGGAGTGGAGTTTGCACTGAAAAGAAACTTTGTGTTCACAACAAGCTAGGTGAAGGGCGGCTTTCACACACAATTATCTCTCACAAATTAGCATGTGGAGAGACGTTCGTTCATCTAGCACAAAGGGAACGTGTTGCATGAGAAACTTTTACTCTGGTTTCTCAGGCTGTTTCCTAGTGTCGGCTTGAATTTCCTGCAGTTTTCACTGTAAAACCGTGTTGGAGCTAGTATCTCCCCATATATATGCATGGAGTGGAATTTGCAACTGAAAAGTAACTTTGTGTTCCCAAGAATGTATTTGAAGGACGGCTTTCACACACACTTATTTCTCTGAACTGAGCATGTGGAGAGATATTAGTTCATCTAGCACCAATTGAACGGTTTGCATTAGAAACTTTTACTCTGGTTTCTCAGTCTTTTTCCTAGTGCCGGTTTGAAGTTCCTGCAGTTTTCACTGTAAAACGGAGATGGAGCTAGTAACTCCCCATATATATGTATGGAGTGGAGTTTGCAACTGAAAAGAAACTTTGTGTTCCCAACAAGCTAGGTGAAGGACGGCTTTCACACACACTTAACTCTCACAACTGAGCATGTGGAGAGACGTTCATTCATATAGCACAAAGGGAACGGGTTGCAGGAGAAACTTTTTCTCTGGTTTCTCAGTCTGTTTCCTAGTGCAGGTTTGAAGTTCCTGCAGTTTAAACTTTAAATCAGACTAGGAGCTTGAACCTCCCCATATATATGAATGGAATGGAGATTGCATCTTAAAAGAAACTTTGTGTTCCCCACAATCTAGTTGAAGGAAATCTTTCACACACAATTATCTATCACAAATTAGCATGTGGAGAGAAATTTGTTCATCTAGCACAAAGGGAACGGTTTGCAGGAGAAAATTTTACTCTGGTTTCTCAGTCTGTTTCCTAGTGCCGGTTTGAATCTCCTGCAGTTTTCACTTTAAAACCGAGTTGGAGCTAGTACATCCCCATATATATTTATAAATTGGAGTTTGCAACTGAAAATAACTTTGTGTTCCCAACAAGCTAAGTGAAGCAAGGCTTCCACACACACTTATTCCTCAGAACTGAGCATGTTGAGAGAGGTTCGTTCATCTAGCACAAATTGAACGGTTTGCAGGAGAAACATTTACTCTGTTTTCTCAGTCTTTTACCTAGTGCCGGTTTGAAGTTCCTGCAGTTTTCAGTGTAAAACCGAGTTGGAGCTAGTAAATCCCCATATATATGTATGGAGTGGAGTTAGCAACCGCAAAGAAACTTTGTGTTCCCAACAAGCTAGGTGAAGGACGGCTTTCACACACACTTATCTCTCACAACTCAGCATGTGGAGAGACGTTCGTTCATCTAGCACAAAGGGAACGGTTTTCAGGGGAAATTTTACTCTGGTTTCTCAGGCTGTTTCCTAGTGCCGGTTTGAATTTCCTGCAGTTTTCACTGTAAAACCGTGTTGGAGTTAGTATCTCCCCATATATATGCATGGAGTGGAATTTTCAACTGAAAAGTAACTTTGTGTTCCCAACAAGCTATTTGAAGGACGGCTTTCACACACACTTATTTCTCAGATCTGAGCATGTGGAGAGACGTTCGTTCATCTAGCACAATGGGAACGGGTTGCAGAAGAAAATTTTCTCTGGTTTCTCAGTCTGTTTCCTAGTTCCGGTATGAAGTTACTGCAGTTTTCACTGTAAAACCGATTTGGAGCTTGTACATTTCCATATATATGTATGGAGTGGTGTTTGCACCTGAAAAGAAACTTTGTGTTCCCAAATACCTGAGTGAAGGACGGCTTTCACACACACATATCTCTCACAACTGACCATGTGGAGAGGCGTTCGTTCATCTAGCACATAGAACGGGTTGCAGGAGAAATTTTTTCTCTGGTTTCTCAGTCTGTTTCCTAGTGCCGGTTTGAATTTCCTGCAGTTTTCACTGTAAAACCGAGTTGGAGCTTGTACGTCCGCATATATATGTATTGGTTGGGGTTTGAAACTGAAAAGAAACATTGTGTTCCCAACAAGCTAGGTGAAGAACGGCATTCACACACACTTATCTCTCAGATCAGAGCATGTGGAGAGACGTTCTTTCATCTAGCACAAAGGGAACATTTTGCAGGAAAAACTATTTCTCTGGTTTCTAAATCTGTCTCCTAGTGCTGGTTTCAAATTCCTGCAGTTTTCATTATTAAACCGATTTGGAGCTTGTACCTCCCCATATATATGTATGGAGTGGAGTTTGCAAATGAAAAAAATCTTTGTGTTCCCAACAAGATAGTTGAAGTACGGCTTTCACACACACTTAGCTCTCAGAGCTTAGCAAGCGGAGAGACTTTCGTTCATCTAGCACAAAGGGAACGGGTTGCACGAGAAACTTTTACTCTGTTTTGTCAGTCTGATTCCAAGTGCCGGTTTGAAGTTCCTGCAGTTTTCACTGTAAAATAGAGTTGGTGCTAGGACCTCCCCTCATATATATATGGATTGGAGTTTGCTACTGAAAAGAAACTTTGTGTTCCCAACAAGCTAGGTGAAGTACGGCTTTCACACACACTTATCTCTCTCATCTGAGCATGTGGAGGGACGTTCGTTAATCTAACACAAAGGGAACTGGTTGCAGGAGAAATTTTTACTCTTGTTTCACAGTGTGTTTCCTAAGCCGGTTTGAAAATCATGCACTTTTCACTGTATAAAAGAATTGGAGCTAGTACCTCCCCATATATATGTATGGAGTGGAGTTTGCAACTGAAAAGAAAGTTTGTGTTCCCAACAAGCTATGTGAAGTTCGGCTTTCACAAACACTTATCTCTCTCAACACAGCATGTGGAGAGACGTTCGTTCACCTTGCAAAAATGGAACGGTTTGCAGTACAAACTTTTACTCTGATTTCTCAGTCGGTTTCCTTGTGCCGTTTTGAAGTTCCTGCAGTTTTCACTGTAAAACAATGTTGGAGCTAGTACCTCCCCATATATATATATAGAGTGGAGTTTGCAACTGTAAAGAAATTTTGTGTTCCCAACTACCTAGGTGAAGGACGGCTTTCACACACACTTATCTCTCACAACTGAGCATGTGGAGAGAGGTTCGTTCATCTAGCACAAAGTGAATGGTTTGCAGGTAAAGTTTTACTCTGGTTTTTCAGTCTGTTTCCTAGTGCCGGTTTGAATTTCCTGCAGTTTTCACTGTATGAAAGAATTGGAGCTAGTACCTCCCCATATATATCTATGGAGTGGAGTTTGCAACTGAAAAGAAACTTTGTGTTTCCAAGAAGCTATTTGTAGGACGGCATTCACAAACACTTTACTCTCTTAACTGAACATGTGGAGAGACGTACGTTCATCGAGCACAAAGGGAACCGGTTGCAGGAGAAATTGTTACTCTGGTTTCTCAGTCTGTTTCCTTGTGCCAGTTTTAAGTTCCTGCAGTTTTCACTGTAAATCCTATTTGGAGCTTGTACCTCCCCATATATATGTATGGAGTGGAGTTTGCAACTGAAAAGAATCTTTGTGTTCCCAACAAGCTAGTTGAAGGACGGCTTTCAAACACAATTATCTCTCACAAATTAGCATGTGGAGAGACATTTGTTCATCTACCACAACGGGAACGGGTTGCAGGAGAAACTTTTACTATGGTTTCTCAGTCTGTTTCCTAGTGCCGGTTTGAATTTCCTGCAGATTTCACTGTAAAACCGTGTTGGAGTTGGTACCTCCCCATATATATGTATAAATTGGAGTTTGCAACTGAAAAGAAACTTTCTGTTCCCAACAAGCAATGTGAAGCACGCCTTCCACACACTCTTATTTCTCAGAACTGAGCATGTGGAGAGAGGTTCTTTCATCTAGCAGAAATTGAACGGTTTGCAGGAGAAATTTTTACTCTGGTTTCTCAGTCTGTTTCCTAGTGCCGGTTTGATCTTCCTGAAGATTTCACTGTTAAACCGAGTTGGAGCTTTAACATATCCATATATATGTATGGAGTGGAGTTTGCACCTGAAAAGGAACTTTGTGTTCGCAAATAGCTGATTGAAGGACGGCTTTCACACACACATATCTCTCACAACTGAGCATGTGGAGAGGCGTTCGTTCATCTAGCACATAGAACGGGTTGCAGGAGAAATATTTTCTCTGGTTTCTCAGTCTGTTTCCTAGTGCCGGTTTGAATTTCCTGCAGTTTTCACTGTAAAACAGTGTTGGAGCTAGTATCTCCCCATATATATGCATGGAGTGGAATTTGCAACTGAAAAGTAACTTTGTGTTCCCAACAAGCTATTTAAAGGACGGCTTTCACACACACTTATTTCTCAGAACTGAGCATGTGGAGAGATGTTAGTTCATCTAGCACCAATTGAACGGTTTGCAGGAGAAAATTTTCTCTGGTTTCTCAGTCTGTTTCCTAGTGCCGGTTTGAATTTCCTGCAGTTTTCACTGTAAAACCGAGTTGGAGCTTGTATCTCCGCATATATATGTATGGAGTGGAGTTTGCACTGAAAAGAAACTTTGTGTTCACAACAAGCTAGGTGAAGGGCGGCTTTCACACACAATTATCTCTCACAAATTAGCATGTGGAGAGACGTTCGTTCATCTAGCACAAAGGGAACGTGTTGCATGAGAAACTTTTACTCTGGTTTCTCAGGCTGTTTCCTAGTGTCGGCTTGAATTTCCTGCAGTTTTCACTGTAAAACCGTGTTGGAGCTAGTATCTCCCCATATATATGCATGGAGTGGAATTTGCAACTGAAAAGTAACTTTGTGTTCCCAAGAATGTATTTGAAGGACGGCTTTCACACACACTTATTTCTCTGAACTGAGCATGTGGAGAGATATTAGTTCATCTAGCACCAATTGAACGGTTTGCATTAGAAACTTTTACTCTGGTTTCTCAGTCTTTTTCCTAGTGCCGGTTTGAAGTTCCTGCAGTTTTCACTGTAAAACGGAGATGGAGCTAGTAACTCCCCATATATATGTATGGAGTGGAGTTTGCAACTGAAAAGAAACTTTGTGTTCCCAACAAGCTAGGTGAAGGACGGCTTTCACACACACTTAACTCTCACAACTGAGCATGTGGAGAGACGTTCATTCATATAGCACAAAGGGAACGGGTTGCAGGAGAAACTTTTTCTCTGGTTTCTCAGTCTGTTTCCTAGTGCAGGTTTGAAGTTCCTGCAGTTTAAACTTTAAATCAGACTAGGAGCTTGAACCTCCCCATATATATGAATGGAATGGAGATTGCATCTTAAAAGAAACTTTGTGTTCCCCACAATCTAGTTGAAGGAAATCTTTCACACACAATTATCTATCACAAATTAGCATGTGGAGAGAAATTTGTTCATCTAGCACAAAGGGAACGGTTTGCAGGAGAAAATTTTACTCTGGTTTCTCAGTCTGTTTCCTAGTGCCGGTTTGAATCTCCTGCAGTTTTCACTTTAAAACCGAGTTGGAGCTAGTACATCCCCATATATATTTATAAATTGGAGTTTGCAACTGAAAATAACTTTGTGTTCCCAACAAGCTAAGTGAAGCAAGGCTTCCACACACACTTATTCCTCAGAACTGAGCATGTTGAGAGAGGTTCGTTCATCTAGCACAAATTGAACGGTTTGCAGGAGAAACATTTACTCTGTTTTCTCAGTCTTTTACCTAGTGCCGGTTTGAAGTTCCTGCAGTTTTCAGTGTAAAACCGAGTTGGAGCTAGTAAATCCCCATATATATGTATGGAGTGGAGTTAGCAACCGCAAAGAAACTTTGTGTTCCCAACAAGCTAGGTGAAGGACGGCTTTCACACACACTTATCTCTCACAACTCAGCATGTGGAGAGACGTTCGTTCATCTAGCACAAAGGGAACGGTTTTCAGGGGAAATTTTACTCTGGTTTCTCAGGCTGTTTCCTAGTGCCGGTTTGAATTTCCTGCAGTTTTCACTGTAAAACCGTGTTGGAGTTAGTATCTCCCCATATATATGCATGGAGTGGAATTTTCAACTGAAAAGTAACTTTGTGTTCCCAACAAGCTATTTGAAGGACGGCTTTCACACACACTTATTTCTCAGATCTGAGCATGTGGAGAGACGTTCGTTCATCTAGCACAATGGGAACGGGTTGCAGAAGAAAATTTTCTCTGGTTTCTCAGTCTGTTTCCTAGTTCCGGTATGAAGTTACTGCAGTTTTCACTGTAAAACCGATTTGGAGCTTGTACATTTCCATATATATGTATGGAGTGGTGTTTGCACCTGAAAAGAAACTTTGTGTTCCCAAATACCTGAGTGAAGGACGGCTTTCACACACACATATCTCTCACAACTGACCATGTGGAGAGGCGTTCGTTCATCTAGCACATAGAACGGGTTGCAGGAGAAATTTTTTCTCTGGTTTCTCAGTCTGTTTCCTAGTGCCGGTTTGAATTTCCTGCAGTTTTCACTGTAAAACCGTGTTGGAGCTAGTATCTCCCCATATATATGCATGGAGTGGAATTTGCAACTGAAAAGTAACTTTGTGTTCCCAACAAGCTATTTGAAGGACGGCTTTCACACACATTTATTTCTCAGAACTGAGCATGTGGAGAGATGTTAGTTCTTCTAACACCAATTGAACGGTTTGCAGGAGAAAATTTTTCTCTGGTTTCTCAGTCTGTTTCCTAGTGCCGGTTTGAAGTTCCTGCAGTTTTCACTGTAAAACCGAGTTTGAGATTGTATCTCCGCATATATATGTATGGAGTGGAGTTTGCACTGAAAAGAAACTTTGTGTTCCCAACAAGCTAGGTGAAGGGCGGCTTTCACACACAATTATCTCTCACAAATTAGAATGTGGAGAGACGTTCGTTCATCTATCAAAAAGGGAACGAGTTGCATGAGAAAATTTTACTCTGGTTTCTCAGGCTGTTTCCAAGTGTCGCCTTGAATTTCCTGCAGTTTTCACTGTAAAACCGTGTTGGAGCTAGTATCTCCCCATATATATGCATGGAGTGGAATTTGCAACTGAAAAGTAACTTTGTGTTCCCAAGAAACTATTTGAAGGACTGCTTTCACACACACATATTTCTCTGAAGTGAGCATGTGGAGAGATGTTAGTTCATCTAGCACCAATTGAACGGTTTGCAGGAGAAACTTTTACTCTGGTTTCTCAGTCTTTTTCCTAGTGCCGGTTTGAAGTTCCTGCAGTTTTCACTGTAAAACGGAGATGGAGCTAGTAACTCCCCATATATATGTATGGAGTGGAGTTTGCAACTGAAAAGAAACTTTGTGTTCCCAACAAGCTAGGTGAAGGACGGCTTTCACACACACTTATCTCTCAAAACTGAGCATGTGGAGAGACTTTCGTTCATCTAGCACAAAGGGAACGGGTTGCAGGAGAAACTTTTTCTCTGGTTTCTCAGTCTGTTTCCTAGTGCCTTTTTGTAGTTCCTGCAGTTTTCACTTTAAATCCGACTAGGAGCTTGAACCTCCCCATATATATGTATGGAATGGAGTTTGCATCTGAAAAGAAACTTTGTGTTCCCTACAATCTACTTGAAGGAAGTCTTTCACACACAATTATCTATCACAAATTAGCATGTGGAGAGAAATTCGTTCATCTAGCACAATGGGAACGGGTTGCAGGAGAAACTATTACTCTGGTTTCTCAGTCTGTTTCCTAGTGCCGGTTTGATGTTCCTGCAGTTTTCACTGTAAAACAGATTTGGAGCTAGTACCTCCCCATATATATATATGGAGTGGAGTTTGCAACTGAAAAGAAACTTTGTGTTCCCAACAATGAAGGTGAAAGACTGCTTTCACACACACTTATCTCTCAGAACTGAGCATGTGGAGAGACGTTCGTTCATCTAGCACAAATGTAACGGGTTGCAGGTAAATTTTACTCTGGTTTCTCAGTCTGTTTCCTAGTGCCGGTTTGAAGTACCTGCAGTTTTCACTGTAAAACCGGGTTAGAGCTAGTACCTCCCCATATATATGTATGGATTGGAGTTTGCAACTGAAAAGAAACATTGTGTTCCCAACAAGCTAGGTGAAGGACGGCTTTCACACACACTTATCTCTCAGAACTGAGCATGTGGAGAGACGTTCGTTCATCTAGCACAAAAGGAACGGGTGGCAGTAGTAACTTTTACTCTGGTTTCTCAGTCTGTTTCCTAGTGCCGGTTTGAAGTTCCTGCAGTTTTCACTATAAAACTGAGTTGGAGGTAGTACCACCCCATATATATGTATGGAGTGGAGTTTGCAACTGAGAAGAAACTTTGTGTTCCCAACAAGCTATGTGAAGGACGGCTTTCACACACACTTATCTCTCAGAACTGAGCATGTGGAGAGACGTTCGTTCATCTAGCACAAAAGGAACGGGATGCAGGAGAAACTTTTACTTTGGTTTCTCAGTCTGTTTCCTAGTGCCGGTTTGAAGTTCCTGCAGTTTTCACTGTAAAACAGAGTTGCAGCTAGTACCTCCCCATATATATGTATGGAGTGGAGTTTGCAACTGAAAAGGAACTTTGTGTTCCCAACAAGCTAGGTGAAGGATGGCTTTCAAACACAGTTATCTCTCAGAACTGAGCATGTGGAGAGACGTTCGTTCATCTAGCACAAAGGGAACGGGTTGCAGGAGAAACTTTTACTCTGTTTTCTCAGTCTGTTTCCTAGTGCCGGTTTGAAGTTCCTGCAGTTTTCACTGTAAAACCGAGTTGGAGCTAGTACCTCCCCATATATATGTATGGAGTGGAGTTTGCAACTGAAAAGAAACTTTGTGTTCCCAACAAGCTAGATGAAGGACGGCTTTCACACACACTTTTCTCTGAGAACTGAGCATGTGGAGAGACGTTCGTTCATCTAGCACAAAGGGGACGGGTTGCAGGAGAAAGTTTTACTCTGGTTTCTCAGTCTGTTTCCTAGTGCCGGTTTGAAGTTCTTGCAGTTTTCACTGTAAAACCAATTTGGAGCTAGTACCTCCCCATATATATGTATGGAGTGGAGTTTGCAACTGAAAAGAAACTTTGTGTTCCCAACAAGCTATGTGAAGGACGGCTTTCACACACACTTATCTCTCAGAACTGAGCATGTGGAGAGACGTACGTTCATCTAGCACAAAGGGAACAGGTTGCAGGAGAATCTTTTTCTGTGGTTTCTCAGTCTGTTTCCTAGTGCCGGTTTGAAGTTCCTGCAGTTTTCACTGTAAAACCGAGTTGCAGCTAGTACCTCCTCTTATATATGTATGGAGTGGAGTTTGCAACTGAAAAGAAACTTTGTGTTTCCAACAAGCTAGCTGAAGGACGGCTTTCACACACACTTATCTCTCAGAACTGAGCATGTGGAGAGACGTTCGTTCATCTAGAACAAAGGGAACGGTTTGCAGGAGAAACTTTTACTCTGGTTTCTCAGTCTGTTTCCTAGTGCCGGTTTGAAGTTCCTGCAGTTTTCATTGTAAAACCGAGTTGCAGCTAGTACCTCCCCATATATATGTATGGAGTGGAGTTTGCAACTGAAAAGAAACTTTGTGTTCCCAACAAGCTAGTTGAAGGACGGCTTTCACACACACATATCTCTCAGAACTGAGCATGTGGAGAGACGTTCGTTCATCTAGCACAAAGGGAACGGGTTGCAGGAGAAACTTTTACTCTGTTTTCTCAGTCTGTTTCCTAGTGCCGGTTTGAAGTTCCTGCAGTTTTCACTGCAAAAGAGAGCTGGAGCTAGTACCTCCCCATATATATGTATGGAGTGGAGTTTGCAACTGAAAAGAAACTTTGTGTTCCCAACAAGCTAGGTGAAGGACGGCTTTCACACACACTTTTCTCTGAGAAATGAGCATCTGGAGAGACGTTCGTTCATCTAGCACAAAGGGAACGGGTTGCAGGAGAAACTTTTACTCTGGTTTCTCAGTCTGTTTCCTAGTGCCGGTTTGAAGTTCCTGCAGTTTTCACTGTAAAAAAGGGTTGGAGCTAGTACCTCCCCATATATATGTATGGAGTGGAGTTTGCAACTGAAAAGAAACTTTGTGTTCCCAACTAGCTAGGTGAAGGGCGGATTTCACACACACTTATCTCTCAGAACTGAGCATGTGGAGAGACTTTCGTTCATCTAGCACAAAGGGAACGGGTTGCAGGTAAATTTTACTCTGGTTTCTCAGTCTGTTTCCTAGTGCCGGTTTGAAGTACCTGCAGTTTTCACTGTAAAACCGGGTTAGAGCTAGTACCTCACCATATATATGTATGGATTGGAGTTTGCAACTGAAAAGAAACTTTGTGTTCCCAACAAGCTAGGTGAAGGACGGCTTTCACACACACTTATCTCTCAGAACTGAGCATGTGGAGAGACGTTCGTTCATCTAGCACAAAGGGAACAGGTTGCAGGAGAATCTTTTTCTGTGGTTTCTCAGTCTGTTTCCTAGTGCCGGTTTGAAGTTCCTGCAGTTTTCACTGTAAAACCGAGTTGCAGCTAGTACCTCCTCTTATATATGTATGGAGTGGAGTTTGCAACTGAAAAGAAACTTTGTGTTTCCAACAAGCTAGGTGAAGGACGGCTTTCACACACACTTATCTCTCAGAACTGAGCATGTGGAGAGACGTTCGTTCATCTAGAACAAAGGGAACGGTTTGCAGGAGAAACTTTTACTCTGGTTTCTCAGTCTGTTTCCTAGTGCCGGTTTGAAGTTCCTGCAGTTTTCATTGTAAAACCGAGTTGCAGCTAGGACCTCCCCATATATATGTATGGAGTGGAGTTTGCAACTGAAAAGAAACTTTGTGTTCCCAACAAGCTAGTTGAAGGACGGCTTTCACACACACTTATCTCTCAGAACTGAGCATGTGGAGAGACGTTCGTTCATCTAGCACAAAGGGAACGGGTTGCAGGAGAAAATTTTACTCTGTTTTCTCAGTCTGTTTCCTAGTGCCGGTTTGAAGTTCCTGCAGTTTTCACTGCAAAACCGAGCTGGAGCTAGTACCTCCCCATATATATGTATGGAGTGGAGTTTGCAACTGAAAAGAAACTTTGTGTTCCCAACAAGCTAGGTGAAGGACGGCTTTCACACACACTTTTCTCTGAGAAAAGAGCATCTGGAGAGACGTTCGTTCATCTAGCACAAAGGGAACGGGTTGCAGGAGAAACTTTTACTCTGGTTTCTCAGTCTGTTTCCTAGTGCCGGTTTGAAGTTCCTGCAGTTTTCACTGTAAAACCGGGTTGGAGCTAGTACCTCCCCATATATATGTATGGAGTGGAGTTTGCAACTGAAAAGAAACTTTGTGTTCCCAACAAGCTCAGTGAAGGACGGCTTTCACACACACTTACCTCTCAGAAATGAGCATGTGGAGAGACGTTCGTTCATCTAGCACAAATGGAACGGGTTGCAGGAGAAACTTTTACTCTAGTTTCTCAGTCTGTTTCCTAGTGCCGGTTTGAAGTTCCTGCAGTTTTCACTGTAAAACCGATTTGGAGCTAGTACCTCCCCATATATATGTATGGAGTGAGTTTGCAACTGAAAAGAAACTTTGTGTTCCCAACTAGCTAGGTGAAGGACGGATTTCACACACACTTATCTCTCAGAACTGAGCATGTGGAGAGACTTTCGTTCATCTAGCACAAAGGGAACGGGTTGCAGGAGAAACTTTTACTCTAGTTTCTCAGTCTGTTTCCTAGTGCCGGTTTGAAGTTCCTGCAGTTTTCACTGTAAAACCGATTTGGAGCTAGTACCTCCCCATATATATGTATGGAGTGAGTTTGCAACTGAAAAGAAACTTTGTGTTCCCAACTAGCTAGGTGAAGGACGGATTTCACACACACTTATCTCTCAGAACTGAGCATGTGGAGAGACTTTCGTTCATCTAGCACAAAGGGAACGGGTTGCAGGAGTAACTTTTACTCTGGTTTCTCAGTCTGTTTCCTAGTGCCGGTTTGAAGTTCCTGCAGTTTTCACTATAAAACTGAGTTGGAGGTAGTACCACCCCATATATATGTATGGATTGGAGTTTGCAACTGAAAAGGAACTTTGTGTTCCCAACAAGTTAGGTGAAGGACGGCTTTCACACTCACTTATCTCTCAGAACTGAGCATGTGGAGAGACGTTCGTTCATCTAGCACAAAGGGAACGGTTTGCAGGAGAAACTTTTACTCTGGTTTCTCACTCTGTTTCCTAGTGCCGGTTTGAAGTTCCTGCAGTTTTCACTGTAATACCGAGTTGCAGCTTGTACCTCCCCATATATATGTATGGAGTGGAGTTTGCAACTGAAAAGAAACTTTGTGTTCCCAACAAGCTAGGTGAAGGACGGCTTTCACACACACTTATCTCTCAGAACTGAGCATGTGGAGAGACGTTCGTTCATCTAGCACAAAGGGAACAGGTTGCAGGAGAAACTTTTTCTGTGGTTTCTCAGTCTGTTTCCTAGTGCCGGTTTGAAGTTCCTGCAGTTTTCACTGTAAAACCGAGTTTGAGATTGTATCTTCGCATATATATGTATGGAGTGGAGTTTGCACTGAAAAGAAACTTTGTGTTCACAACAAGCTAGGTGAAGGGCGGCTTTCACACACAATTATCTCTCACAAATTAGAATGTGGAGAGACGTTCGTTCATCTATCAAAAAGGGAACGAGTTGCATGAGAAAATTTTACTCTGGTTTCTCAGGTTGTTTCCAAGTGTCGCCTTGAATTTCCTGCAGTTTTCACTTTAAAACCGAGTTGGAGCTCATACATCCCCATATATATGTATAAATTGGAGTTTGCAACTGAAAATAACTTTGTGTTCCCAACAAGCTAATTGAAGCAAGGCTTCCACACACACTTATTCCTCAGAACTGAGCATGTTGAGAGACGTTCGTTCATCTAGCACAAATTGAACGGTTTGCAGGAGAAACATTTACTCTGTTTTCTCAGTCTTTTACCTAGTGCCGGTTTGAAGTTCCTGCAGTTTTCAGTGTAAAACCGAGTTGGAGCTAGTAAATCCCCATATATATGTATGGAATGGAGTTAGCAACCGCAAAGAAACTTTGTGTTCCCAACAAGCTAGGTGAAGGACGGCTTTCACACACACTTATCTCTCACAACTCAGCATGTGGAGAGACGTTCGTTCATCTAGCACAAAGGGAACGGTTTTCAGGGGAAATTTTACTCTGGTTTCTCAGGCTGTTTCCTAGTGCCGGTTTGAATTTCCTGCAGTTTTCACTGTAAAACCGTGTTGGAGTTAGTATCTCCCCATATATATGCATGGAGTGGAATTTTCAACTGAAAAGTAACTTTGTGTTCCCAACAAGCTATTTGAAGGACGGCTTTCACAAACACTTATTTCTCAGATCTGAGCATGTGGAGAGACGTTCGTTCATCTACCACAATGGGAACGGGTTGCAGAAGAAAATTTTCTCTGGTTTCTCAGTCTGTTTCCTAGTTCCGGTTTGAAGTTACTGCAGTTTTCACTGTAAAACCGATTTGGAGCTTGTACATTTCCATATATATGTATGGAGTGGTGTTTGCACCTGAAAAGAAACTTTGTGTTCCCAAATACCTGAGTGAAGGACGGCTTTCACACACACATATCTCTCACAACTGACCATGTGGAGAGGCGTTCGTTCATCTAGCACATAGAACGGTTTGCAGGAGAAAATTTTTCTCTGGTTTCTCAGTCTGTTTCCTAGTGCCGGTTTGAAGTTCCTGCAGTTTTCACTGTAAAACCGAGTTTGATATTGTATCTCCGCATATATATGTATGGAGTGAGGTTTGCACTGAAAAGAAACTTTGTGTTCCCAACAAGCTAGGTGAACGGCGGCTTTCACACACAATTATCTCTCACAAATTAGAATGTGGAGAGACGTTCGTTCATCTATCAAAAAGGGAACGAGTTGCATGAGAAAATTTTACTCTGGTTTCTCAGGCTGTTTCCAAGTGTCGCCTTGAATTTCCTGCAGTTTTCACTGTAAAACCGTGTTGGAGCTAGTATCTCCCCATATATATGCATGGAGTGGAATTTGCAACTGAAAAGTAACTTTGTGTTCCCAAGAAACTATTTGAAGGACGGCTTTCACACACACATATTTCTCTGAAGTGAGCATGTGGAGAGATGTTAGTTCATCTAGCACCAATTGAACGGTTTGCATTAGAAAATTTTACTCTGGTCTCTCACTCTTTTTCCTAGTGCCGGTTTGAAGTTCCTGCAGTTTTCACTGTAAAACGGAGATGGAGCTAGTAACTCCCCATATATATGTATGGAGTGGAGTTTGCAACTGAAAAGAAACTTTGTGTTCCCAACAAGCTAGGTGAAGGACGGCTTTCACACACACTTATCTCTCACAACTGAGCATGTGGAGAGACGTTCGTTCATCTAGCACAAAGGGAACGGGTTGCAGGAGAAACTTTTTCTCTGGTTTCTCAGTCTGTTTCCTAGTGCCGGTTTGTAGTTCCTGCAGTTTTCACTTTAAATCCGACTAGGAGCTTGAACCTCCCCATATATATGTATGGAATGGAGTTTGCATCTGAAAAGAAACTTTGTGTTCCCTACAATCTATTTGAAGGAAGTCTTTCACACACAATTATCTATCACAAATTAGCATGTGGAGAGAAATTCGTTCATCTAGCACAAAGGGAACGTTTTGCAGGAGAAAATTTTACTCTAGTTTCTCAGTCTGTTTCCTAGTGCCGGTTTGAATTTCCTGCAGTTTTCACTGTAAAACCGTGTTGGAGCTAGTACTTCCCCATATATATGTATAAATTGGGGTTTGCAACTGAAAAGAAACTTTGTGTTCCCAACAAGCTAGGTGAAGCAAGGCTTCCACACACACTTATTTCTCAGTACTGAGCATGTTGAGAGAGGTTCGTTCATCTAGCACAAATTGAACGGTTTGCAGGAGAAACTTTTACTCTCGTTTCTCAGTCTGTTTCCAAGTGCCGGTTTGAATTTCCTGCAGTTTTCACTGTAAAACCGAGTTGGAGCTAGTACGTCCGCATATATATGTATTGGTTGGGGTTTGAAACTGAAAAGAAACATTGTGTTCCCAACAAGCTAGGTGAAGAACGGCATTCACACACACTTATCTCTCAGATCAGAGCATGTGGAGAGACGTTCTTTCATCTAGCACAAAGGGAACATTTTGCAGGAAAAACTATTTCTCTGGTTTCTAAATCTGTCTCCTAGTGCTGGTTTCAAATTCCTGCAGTTTTCATTATTAAACCGATTTGGAGCTTGTACCTCCCCATATATATGTATGGAGTGGAGTTTGCAAATGAAAAAAATCTTTGTGTTCCCAACAAGATAGTTGAAGTACGGCTTTCACACACACTTAGCTCTCAGAGCTTAGCAAGCGGAGAGACTTTCGTTCATCTAGCACAAAGGGAACGGGTTGCACGAGAAACTTTTACTCTGTTTTGTCAGTCTGATTCCAAGTGCCGGTTTGAAGTTCCTGCAGTTTTCACTGTAAAATAGAGTTGGTGCTAGGACCTCCCCTCATATATATATGGATTGGAGTTTGCTACTGAAAAGAAACTTTGTGTTCCCAACAAGCTAGGTGAAGTACGGCTTTCACACACACTTATCTCTCTCATCTGAGCATGTGGAGGGACGTTCGTTAATCTAACACAAAGGGAACTGGTTGCAGGAGAAATTTTTACTCTTGTTTCACAGTGTGTTTCCTAAGCCGGTTTGAAAATCATGCACTTTTCACTGTATAAAAGAATTGGAGCTAGTACCTCCCCATATATATGTATGGAGTGGAGTTTGCAACTGAAAAGAAAGTTTGTGTTCCCAACAAGCTATGTGAAGTTCGGCTTTCACAAACACTTATCTCTCTCAACACAGCATGTGGAGAGACGTTCGTTCACCTTGCAAAAATGGAACGGTTTGCAGTACAAACTTTTACTCTGATTTCTCAGTCGGTTTCCTTGTGCCGTTTTGAAGTTCCTGCAGTTTTCACTGTAAAACAATGTTGGAGCTAGTACCTCCCCATATATATATATAGAGTGGAGTTTGCAACTGTAAAGAAATTTTGTGTTCCCAACTACCTAGGTGAAGGACGGCTTTCACACACACTTATCTCTCACAACTGAGCATGTGGAGAGAGGTTCGTTCATCTAGCACAAAGTGAATGGTTTGCAGGTAAAGTTTTACTCTGGTTTTTCAGTCTGTTTCCTAGTGCCGGTTTGAATTTCCTGCAGTTTTCACTGTATGAAAGAATTGGAGCTAGTACCTCCCCATATATATCTATGGAGTGGAGTTTGCAACTGAAAAGAAACTTTGTGTTTCCAAGAAGCTATTTGTAGGACGGCATTCACAAACACTTTACTCTCTTAACTGAACATGTGGAGAGACGTACGTTCATCGAGCACAAAGGGAACCGGTTGCAGGAGAAATTGTTACTCTGGTTTCTCAGTCTGTTTCCTTGTGCCAGTTTTAAGTTCCTGCAGTTTTCACTGTAAATCCTATTTGGAGCTTGTACCTCCCCATATATATGTATGGAGTGGAGTTTGCAACTGAAAAGAATCTTTGTGTTCCCAACAAGCTAGTTGAAGGACGGCTTTCAAACACAATTATCTCTCACAAATTAGCATGTGGAGAGACATTTGTTCATCTACCACAACGGGAACGGGTTGCAGGAGAAACTTTTACTATGGTTTCTCAGTCTGTTTCCTAGTGCCGGTTTGAATTTCCTGCAGATTTCACTGTAAAACCGTGTTGGAGTTGGTACCTCCCCATATATATGTATAAATTGGAGTTTGCAACTGAAAAGAAACTTTCTGTTCCCAACAAGCAATGTGAAGCACGCCTTCCACACACTCTTATTTCTCAGAACTGAGCATGTGGAGAGAGGTTCTTTCATCTAGCAGAAATTGAACGGTTTGCAGGAGAAATTTTTACTCTGGTTTCTCAGTCTGTTTCCTAGTGCCGGTTTGATCTTCCTGAAGATTTCACTGTTAAACCGAGTTGGAGCTTTAACATATCCATATATATGTATGGAGTGGAGTTTGCACCTGAAAAGGAACTTTGTGTTCGCAAATAGCTGATTGAAGGACGGCTTTCACACACACATATCTCTCACAACTGAGCATGTGGAGAGGCGTTCGTTCATCTAGCACATAGAACGGGTTGCAGGAGAAATATTTTCTCTGGTTTCTCAGTCTGTTTCCTAGTGCCGGTTTGAATTTCCTGCAGTTTTCACTGTAAAACAGTGTTGGAGCTAGTATCTCCCCATATATATGCATGGAGTGGAATTTGCAACTGAAAAGTAACTTTGTGTTCCCAACAAGCTATTTAAAGGACGGCTTTCACACACACTTATTTCTCAGAACTGAGCATGTGGAGAGATGTTAGTTCATCTAGCACCAATTGAACGGTTTGCAGGAGAAAATTTTCTCTGGTTTCTCAGTCTGTTTCCTAGTGCCGGTTTGAATTTCCTGCAGTTTTCACTGTAAAACCGAGTTGGAGCTTGTATCTCCGCATATATATGTATGGAGTGGAGTTTGCACTGAAAAGAAACTTTGTGTTCACAACAAGCTAGGTGAAGGGCGGCTTTCACACACAATTATCTCTCACAAATTAGCATGTGGAGAGACGTTCGTTCATCTAGCACAAAGGGAACGTGTTGCATGAGAAACTTTTACTCTGGTTTCTCAGGCTGTTTCCTAGTGTCGGCTTGAATTTCCTGCAGTTTTCACTGTAAAACCGTGTTGGAGCTAGTATCTCCCCATATATATGCATGGAGTGGAATTTGCAACTGAAAAGTAACTTTGTGTTCCCAAGAATGTATTTGAAGGACGGCTTTCACACACACTTATTTCTCTGAACTGAGCATGTGGAGAGATATTAGTTCATCTAGCACCAATTGAACGGTTTGCATTAGAAACTTTTACTCTGGTTTCTCAGTCTTTTTCCTAGTGCCGGTTTGAAGTTCCTGCAGTTTTCACTGTAAAACGGAGATGGAGCTAGTAACTCCCCATATATATGTATGGAGTGGAGTTTGCAACTGAAAAGAAACTTTGTGTTCCCAACAAGCTAGGTGAAGGACGGCTTTCACACACACTTAACTCTCACAACTGAGCATGTGGAGAGACGTTCATTCATATAGCACAAAGGGAACGGGTTGCAGGAGAAACTTTTTCTCTGGTTTCTCAGTCTGTTTCCTAGTGCAGGTTTGAAGTTCCTGCAGTTTAAACTTTAAATCAGACTAGGAGCTTGAACCTCCCCATATATATGAATGGAATGGAGATTGCATCTTAAAAGAAACTTTGTGTTCCCCACAATCTAGTTGAAGGAAATCTTTCACACACAATTATCTATCACAAATTAGCATGTGGAGAGAAATTTGTTCATCTAGCACAAAGGGAACGGTTTGCAGGAGAAAATTTTACTCTGGTTTCTCAGTCTGTTTCCTAGTGCCGGTTTGAATCTCCTGCAGTTTTCACTTTAAAACCGAGTTGGAGCTAGTACATCCCCATATATATTTATAAATTGGAGTTTGCAACTGAAAATAACTTTGTGTTCCCAACAAGCTAAGTGAAGCAAGGCTTCCACACACACTTATTCCTCAGAACTGAGCATGTTGAGAGAGGTTCGTTCATCTAGCACAAATTGAACGGTTTGCAGGAGAAACATTTACTCTGTTTTCTCAGTCTTTTACCTAGTGCCGGTTTGAAGTTCCTGCAGTTTTCAGTGTAAAACCGAGTTGGAGCTAGTAAATCCCCATATATATGTATGGAGTGGAGTTAGCAACCGCAAAGAAACTTTGTGTTCCCAACAAGCTAGGTGAAGGACGGCTTTCACACACACTTATCTCTCACAACTCAGCATGTGGAGAGACGTTCGTTCATCTAGCACAAAGGGAACGGTTTTCAGGGGAAATTTTACTCTGGTTTCTCAGGCTGTTTCCTAGTGCCGGTTTGAATTTCCTGCAGTTTTCACTGTAAAACCGTGTTGGAGTTAGTATCTCCCCATATATATGCATGGAGTGGAATTTTCAACTGAAAAGTAACTTTGTGTTCCCAACAAGCTATTTGAAGGACGGCTTTCACACACACTTATTTCTCAGATCTGAGCATGTGGAGAGACGTTCGTTCATCTAGCACAATGGGAACGGGTTGCAGAAGAAAATTTTCTCTGGTTTCTCAGTCTGTTTCCTAGTTCCGGTATGAAGTTACTGCAGTTTTCACTGTAAAACCGATTTGGAGCTTGTACATTTCCATATATATGTATGGAGTGGTGTTTGCACCTGAAAAGAAACTTTGTGTTCCCAAATACCTGAGTGAAGGACGGCTTTCACACACACATATCTCTCACAACTGACCATGTGGAGAGGCGTTCGTTCATCTAGCACATAGAACGGGTTGCAGGAGAAATTTTTTCTCTGGTTTCTCAGTCTGTTTCCTAGTGCCGGTTTGAATTTCCTGCAGTTTTCACTGTAAAACCGTGTTGGAGCTAGTATCTCCCCATATATATGCATGGAGTGGAATTTGCAACTGAAAAGTAACTTTGTGTTCCCAACAAGCTATTTGAAGGACGGCTTTCACACACATTTATTTCTCAGAACTGAGCATGTGGAGAGATGTTAGTTCTTCTAACACCAATTGAACGGTTTGCAGGAGAAAATTTTTCTCTGGTTTCTCAGTCTGTTTCCTAGTGCCGGTTTGAAGTTCCTGCAGTTTTCACTGTAAAACCGAGTTTGAGATTGTATCTCCGCATATATATGTATGGAGTGGAGTTTGCACTGAAAAGAAACTTTGTGTTCCCAACAAGCTAGGTGAAGGGCGGCTTTCACACACAATTATCTCTCACAAATTAGAATGTGGAGAGACGTTCGTTCATCTATCAAAAAGGGAACGAGTTGCATGAGAAAATTTTACTCTGGTTTCTCAGGCTGTTTCCAAGTGTCGCCTTGAATTTCCTGCAGTTTTCACTGTAAAACCGTGTTGGAGCTAGTATCTCCCCATATATATGCATGGAGTGGAATTTGCAACTGAAAAGTAACTTTGTGTTCCCAAGAAACTATTTGAAGGACTGCTTTCACACACACATATTTCTCTGAAGTGAGCATGTGGAGAGATGTTAGTTCATCTAGCACCAATTGAACGGTTTGCAGGAGAAACTTTTACTCTGGTTTCTCAGTCTTTTTCCTAGTGCCGGTTTGAAGTTCCTGCAGTTTTCACTGTAAAACGGAGATGGAGCTAGTAACTCCCCATATATATGTATGGAGTGGAGTTTGCAACTGAAAAGAAACTTTGTGTTCCCAACAAGCTAGGTGAAGGACGGCTTTCACACACACTTATCTCTCAAAACTGAGCATGTGGAGAGACTTTCGTTCATCTAGCACAAAGGGAACGGGTTGCAGGAGAAACTTTTTCTCTGGTTTCTCAGTCTGTTTCCTAGTGCCTTTTTGTAGTTCCTGCAGTTTTCACTTTAAATCCGACTAGGAGCTTGAACCTCCCCATATATATGTATGGAATGGAGTTTGCATCTGAAAAGAAACTTTGTGTTCCCTACAATCTACTTGAAGGAAGTCTTTCACACACAATTATCTATCACAAATTAGCATGTGGAGAGAAATTCGTTCATCTAGCACAATGGGAACGGGTTGCAGGAGAAACTATTACTCTGGTTTCTCAGTCTGTTTCCTAGTGCCGGTTTGATGTTCCTGCAGTTTTCACTGTAAAACAGATTTGGAGCTAGTACCTCCCCATATATATATATGGAGTGGAGTTTGCAACTGAAAAGAAACTTTGTGTTCCCAACAATGAAGGTGAAAGACTGCTTTCACACACACTTATCTCTCAGAACTGAGCATGTGGAGAGACGTTCGTTCATCTAGCACAAATATAACGGGTTGCAGGTAAATTTTACTCTGGTTTCTCAGTCTGTTTCCTAGTGCCGGTTTGAAGTACCTGCAGTTTTCACTGTAAAACCGGGTTAGAGCTAGTACCTCCCCATATATATGTATGGATTGGAGTTTGCAACTGAAAAGAAACTTTGTGTTCCCAACAAGCTAGGTGAAGGACGGCTTTCACACACACTTATCTCTCAGAACTGAGCATGTGGAGAGACGTTCGTTCATCTAGCACAAAAGGAACGGGTGGCAGTAGTAACTTTTACTCTGGTTTCTCAGTCTGTTTCCTAGTGCCGGTTTGAAGTTCCTGCAGTTTTCACTATAAAACTGAGTTGGAGGTAGTACCACCCCATATATATGTATGGATCGGAGTTTGCAACTGAAAAGAAACTTTGTGTTCCCAACAAGTTAGGTGAAGGACGGCTTTCACACTCACTTATCTCTCAGAACTGAGCATGTGGAGAGACGTTCGTTCATCTAGCACAAAGGGAACGGGTTGCAGGAGAAACTTTTACTCTGGTTTCTCAGTCTGTTTCCTAGTGCCGGTTTGAAGTTCCTGCAGTTTTCACTGTAAAACTGAGTTGCAGCTAGTACCTCCCCATATATATGTATGGAGTGGAGTTTGCAACTGAAAAGAAACTTTGTGTTCCCAACAAGCTATGTGAAGGACGGCTTTCACACACACTTATCTCTCAGAACTGAGCATGTGGAGAGACGTTCGTTCATCTAGCACAAAAGGAACGGGATGCAGGAGAAACTTTTACTTTGGTTTCTCAGTCTGTTTCCTAGTGCCGGTTTGAAGTTCCTGCAGTTTTCACTGTAAAACAGAGTTGCAGCTAGTACCTCCCCATATATATGTATGGAGTGGAGTTTGCAACTGAAAAGGAACTTTGTGTTCCCAACAAGCTAGGTGAAGGATGGCTTTCAAACACAGTTATCTCTCAGAACTGAGCATGTGGAGAGACGTTCGTTCATCTAGCACAAAGGGAACGGGTTGCAGGAGAAACTTTTACTCTGTTTTCTCAGTCTGTTTCCTAGTGCCGGTTTGAAGTTCCTGCAGTTTTCACTGTAAAACCGAGTTGGAGCTAGTACCTCCCCATATATATGTATGGAGTGGAGTTTGCAACTGAAAAGAAACTTTGTGTTCCCAACAAGCTAGATGAAGGACGGCTTTCACACACACTTTTCTCTGAGAACTGAGCATGTGGAGAGACGTTCGTTCATCTAGCACAAAGGGGACGGGTTGCAGGAGAAAGTTTTACTCTGGTTTCTCAGTCTGTTTCCTAGTGCCGGTTTGAAGTTCCTGCAGTTTTCACTGTAAAAAAGGGTTGGAGCTAGTACCTCCCCATATATATGTATGGAGTGGAGTTTGCAACTGAAAAGAAACTTTGTGTTCCCAACTAGCTAGGTGAAGGGCGGATTTCACACACACTTATCTCTCAGAACTGAGCATGTGGAGAGACTTTCGTTCATCTAGCACAAAGGGAACGGGTTGCAGGTAAATTTTACTCTGGTTTCTCAGTCTGTTTCCTAGTGCCGGTTTGAAGTACCTTCAGTTTTCACTGTAAAACCGGGTTAGAGCTAGTACCTCACCATATATATGTATGGATTGGAGTTTGCAACTGAAAAGAAACTTTGTGTTCCCAACAAGCTAGGTGAAGGACGGCTTTCACACACACTTATCTCTCAGAACTGAGCATGTGGAGAGACGTTCGTTCATCTAGCACAAAGGGAACAGGTTGCAGGAGAATCTTTTTCTGTGGTTTCTCAGTCTGTTTCCTAGTGCCGGTTTGAAGTTCCTGCAGTTTTCACTGTAAAACCGAGTTGCAGCTAGTACCTCCTCTTATATATGTATGGAGTGGAGTTTGCAACTGAAAAGAAACTTTGTGTTTCCAACAAGCTAGGTGAAGGACGGCTTTCACACACACTTATCTCTCAGAACTGAGCATGTGGAGAGACGTTCGTTCATCTAGAACAAAGGGAACGGTTTGCAGGAGAAACTTTTACTCTGGTTTCTCAGTCTGTTTCCTAGTGCCGGTTTGAAGTTCCTGCAGTTTTCATTGTAAAACCGAGTTGCAGCTAGGACCTCCCCATATATATGTATGGAGTGGAGTTTGCAACTGAAAAGAAACTTTGTGTTCCCAACAAGCTAGTTGAAGGACGGCTTTCACACACACTTATCTCTCAGAACTGAGCATGTGGAGAGACGTTCGTTCATCTAGCACAAAGGGAACGGGTTGCAGGAGAAAATTTTACTCTGTTTTCTCAGTCTGTTTCCTAGTGCCGGTTTGAAGTTCCTGCAGTTTTCACTGCAAAACCGAGCTGGAGCTAGTACCTCCCCATATATATGTATGGAGTGGAGTTTGCAACTGAAAAGAAACTTTGTGTTCCCAACAAGCTAGGTGAAGGACGGCTTTCACACACACTTTTCTCTGAGAAAAGAGCATCTGGAGAGACGTTCGTTCATCTAGCACAAAGGGAACGGGTTGCAGGAGAAACTTTTACTCTGGTTTCTCAGTCTGTTTCCTAGTGCCGGTTTGAAGTTCCTGCAGTTTTCACTGTAAAACCGGGTTGGAGCTAGTACCTCCCCATATATATGTATGGAGTGGAGTTTGCAACTGAAAAGAAACTTTGTGTTCCCAACAAGCTCAGTGAAGGACGTCTTTCACACACACTTACCTCTCAGAAATGAGCATGTGGAGAGACGTTCGTTCATCTAGCACAAATGGAACGGGTTGCAGGAGAAACTTTTACTCTAGTTTCTCAGTCTGTTTCCTAGTGCCGGTTTGAAGTTCCTGCAGTTTTCACTGTAAAACCGATTTGGAGCTAGTACCTCCCCATATATATGTATGGAGTGAGTTTGCAACTGAAAAGAAACTTTGTGTTCCCAACTAGCTAGGTGAAGGACGGATTTCACACACACTTATCTCTCAGAACTGAGCATGTGGAGAGACTTTCGTTCATCTAGCACAAAGGGAACGGGTTGCAGGAGAAACTTTTACTCTAGTTTCTCAGTCTGTTTCCTAGTGCCGGTTTGAAGTTCCTGCAGTTTTCACTGTAAAACCGATTTGGAGCTAGTACCTCCCCATATATATGTATGGAGTGAGTTTGCAACTGAAAAGAAACTTTGTGTTCCCAACTAGCTAGGTGAAGGACGGATTTCACACACACTTATCTCTCAGAACTGAGCATGTGGAGAGACTTTCGTTCATCTAGCACAAAGGGAACGGGTTGCAGGAGTAACTTTTACTCTGGTTTCTCAGTCTGTTTCCTAGTGCCGGTTTGAAGTTCCTGCAGTTTTCACTATAAAACTGAGTTGGAGGTAGTACCACCCCATATATATGTATGGATTGGAGTTTGCAACTGAAAAGGAACTTTGTGTTCCCAACAAGTTAGGTGAAGGACGGCTTTCACACTCACTTATCTCTCAGAACTGAGCACGTGGAGAGACGTTCGTTCATCTAGCACAAAGGGAACGGTTTGCAGGAGAAACTTTTACTCTGGTTTCTCACTCTGTTTCCTAGTGCCGGTTTGAAGTTCCTGCAGTTTTCACTGTAATACCGAGTTGCAGCTTGTACCTCCCCATATATATGTATGGAGTGGAGTTTGCAACTGAAAAGAAACTTTGTGTTCCCAACAAGCTAGGTGAAGGACGGCTTTCACACACACTTATCTCTCAGAACTGAGCATGTGGAGAGACGTTCGTTCATCTAGCACAAAGGGAACAGGTTGCAGGAGAAACTTTTTCTGTGGTTTCTCAGTCTGTTTCCTAGTGCCGGTTTGAAGTTCCTGCAGTTTTCACTGTAAAACCGAGTTGCAGCTAGTACCTCCCCATATATATGTATGGAGTGGAGTTTGCAACTGAAAAGAAACTTTGTGTTCCCAGCAAGCTAGGTGAAGGACGGCTTTCACACACACTTATCTCTCAGAACTGAGCATGTGGATAGACGTTCGTTCATCTAGCACAAAGGGAACGGGTTGCAGGAGAAACTTTTACTCTGTTTTCTCAGTCTGTTTCCTAGTGCCGGTTTGAAGTTCCTGCAGTTTTCACTGCAAAACCGAGCTGGAGCTAGTGCCTCCCCATAAATATGTATGGAGTGGAGTTTGCAACTGAAAAGAAACTTTGTGTTCCCAACAAGCTAGGTGAAGGACGGCTTTCACACACACTTTTCTCTGAGAACTGAGCATGTGGAGAGACGTTCGTTCATCTAGCACAAAGGGAACGGGATGCAGGAGTAACTTTTACTCTGGTTTCTCAGTCTGTTTCCTAGTGCCGGTTTGAAGTTCCTGCAGTTTTCACTGTAAAACCGGGTTGGAGCTAGTACCTCCCCATATATATGTATGGAGTGGAGTTTGCAACTGAAAAGTAACTTTGTGTTCCCAACAAGCTATTTAAAGGACGGCTTTCACACACACTTATTTCTCAGAACTGAGCATGTGGAGAGATGTTAGTTCATCTAGCACCAATTGAACGGTTTGCAGGAGAAAATTTTCTCTGGTTTCTCAGTCTGTTTCCTAGTGCCGGTTTGAATTTCCTGCAGTTTTCACTGTAAAACCGAGTTGGAGCTTGTATCTCCGCATATATATGTATGGAGTGGAGTTTGCACTGAAAAGAAACTTTGTGTTCACAACAAGCTAGGTGAAGGGCGGCTTTCACACACAATTATCTCTCACAAATTAGCATGTGGAGAGACGTTCGTTCATCTAGCACAAAGGGAACGTGTTGCATGAGAAACTTTTACTCTGGTTTCTCAGGCTGTTTCCTAGTGTCGGCTTGAATTTCCTGCAGTTTTCACTGTAAAACCGTGTTGGAGCTAGTATCTCCCCATATATATGCATGGAGTGGAATTTGCAACTGAAAAGTAACTTTGTGTTCCCAAGAATCTATTTGAAGGACGGCTTTCACACACACTTATTTCTCTGAACTGAGCATGTGGAGAGATATTAGTTCATCTAGCACCAATTGAACGGTTTGCATTAGAAACTTTTACTCTGGTTTCTCAGTCTTTTTCCTAGTGCCGGTTTGAAGTTCCTGCAGTTTTCACTGTAAAACGGAGATGGAGCTAGTAACTCCCCATATATATGTATGGAGTGGAGTTTGCAACTGAAAAGAAACTTTGTGTTCCCAACAAGCTAGGTGAAGGACGGCTTTCACACACACTTAACTCTCACAACTGAGCATGTGGAGAGACGTTCATTCATATAGCACAAAGGGAACGGGTTGCAGGAGAAACTTTTTCTCTGGTTTCTCAGTCTGTTTCCTAGTGCAGGTTTGAAGTTCCTGCAGTTTAAACTTTAAATCAGACTAGGAGCTTGAACCTCCCCATATATATGAATGGAATGGAGTTTGCATCTTAAAAGAAACTTTGTGTCCCCCACAATCTAGTTGAAGGAAGTCTTTCACACACAATTATCTATCACAAATTAGCATGTGGAGAGAAATTTTCTTCATCTAGCACAAAGGGAACGGTTTGCAGGAGAAAATTTTACTCTGGTTTCTCAGTCTGTTTCCTAGTGCCGGTTTGAATCTCCTGCAGTTTTCACTTTAAAACCGAGTTGGAGCTAGTACATCCCCATATATATTTATAAATTGGAGTTTGCAACTGAAAATAACTTTGTGTTCCCAACAAGCTAAGTGAAGCAAGGCTTCCACACACACTTATTCCTCAGAACTGAGCATGTTGAGAGAGGTTCGTTCATCTAGCACAAATTGAACGGTTTGCAGGAGAAACATTTACTCTGTTTTCTCAGTCTTTTACCTAGTGCCGGTTTGAAGTTCCTGCAGTTTTCAGTGTAAAACCGAGTTGGAGCTAGTAAATCCCCATATATATGTATGGAGTGGAGTTAGCAACCGCAAAGAAACTTTGTGTTCCCAACAAGCTAGGTGAAGGACGGCTTTCACACACACTTATCTCTCACAACTCAGCATGTGGAGAGACGTTCGTTCATCTAGCACAAAGGGAACGGTTTTCAGGGGAAATTTTACTCTGGTTTCTCAGGCTGTTTCCTAGTGCCGGTTTGAATTTCCTGCAGTTTTCACTGTAAAACCGTGTTGGAGTTAGTATCTCCCCATATATATGCATGGAGTGGAATTTTCAACTGAAAAGTAACTTTGTGTTCCCAACAAGCTATTTGAAGGACGGCTTTCACACACACTTATTTCTCAGATCTGAGCATGTGGAGAGACGTTCGTTCATCTAGCACAATGGGAACGGGTTGCAGAAGAAAATTTTCTCTGGTTTCTCAGTCTGTTTCCTAGTTCCGGTATGAAGTTACTGCAGTTTTCACTGTAAAACCGATTTGGAGCTTGTACATTTCCATATATATGTATGGAGTGGTGTTTGCACCTGAAAAGAAACTTTGTGTTCCCAAATACCTGAGTGAAGGACGGCTTTCACACACACATATCTCTCACAACTGACCATGTGGAGAGGCGTTCGTTCATCTAGCACATAGAACGGGTTGCAGGAGAAATTTTTTCTCTGGTTTCTCAGTCTGTTTCCTAGTGCCGGTTTGAATTTCCTGCAGTTTTCACTGTAAAACCGTGTTGGAGCTAGTATCTCCCCATATATATGCATGGAGTGGAATTTGCAACTGAAAAGTAACTTTGTGTTCCCAACAAGCTATTTGAAGGACGGCTTTCACACACACTTATTTCTCAGAACTGAGCATGTGGAGAGATGTTAGTTCTTCTAACACCAATTGAACGGTTTGCAGGAGAAAATTTTTCTCTGGTTTCTCAGTCTGTTTCCTAGTGCCGGTTTGAAGTTCCTGCAGTTTTCACTGTAAAACCGAGTTTGAGATTGTATCTCCGCATATATATGTATGGAGTGGAGTTTGCACTGAAAAGAAACTTTGTGTTCCCAACAAGCTAGGTGAAGGGCGGCTTTCACACACAATTATCTCTCACAAATTAGAATGTGGAGAGACGTTCGTTCATCTATCAAAAAGGGAACGAGTTGCATGAGAAAATTTTACTCTGGTTTCTCAGGCTGTTTCCAAGTGTCGCCTTGAATTTCCTGCAGTTTTCACTGTAAAACCGTGTTGGAGCTAGTATCTCCCCATATATATGCATGGAGTGGAATTTGCAACTGAAAAGTAACTTTGTGTTCCCAAGAAACTATTTGAAGGACTGCTTTCACACACACATATTTCTCTGAAGTGAGCATGTGGAGAGATGTTAGTTCATCTAGCACCAATTGAACGGTTTGCAGGAGAAACTTTTACTCTGGTTTCTCAGTCTTTTTCCTAGTGCCGGTTTGAAGTTCCTGCAGTTTTCACTGTAAAACGGAGATGGAGCTAGTAACTCCCCATATATATGTATGGAGTGGAGTTTGCAACTGAAAAGAAACTTTGTGTTCCCAACAAGCTAGGTGAAGGACGGCTTTCACACACACTTATCTCTCAAAACTGAGCATGTGGAGAGACTTTCGTTCATCTAGCACAAAGGGAACGGGTTGCAGGAGAAACTTTTTCTCTGGTTTCTCAGTCTGTTTCCTAGTGCCTGTTTGTAGTTCCTGCAGTTTTCACTTTAAATCCGACTAGGAGCTTGAACCTCCCCATATATATGTATGGAATGGAGTTTGCATCTGAAAAGAAACTTTGTGTTCCCTACAATCTAGTTGAAGGAAGTCTTTCACACACAATTATCTATCACAAATTAGCATGTGGAGAGAAATTCGTTCATCTAGCACAATGGGAACGGGTTGCAGGAGAAACTATTACTCTGGTTTCTCAGTCTGTTTCCTAGTGCCGGTTTGATGTTCCTGCAGTTTTCACTGTAAAACAGATTTGGAGCTAGTACCTCCACATATATATATATGGAGTGGAGTTTGCAACTGAAAAGAAACTTTGTGTTCCCAACAATGAAGGTGAAAGACTGCTTTCACACACACTTATCTCTCAGAACTGAGCATGTGGAGAGACGTTCGTTCATCTAGCACAAATGTAACGGGTTGCAGGTAAATTTTACTCTGGTTTCTCAGTCTGTTTCCTAGTGCCGGTTTGAAGTACCTGCAGTTTTCACTGTAAAACCGGGTTAGAGCTAGTACCTCCCCATATATATGTATGGATTGGAGTTTGCAACTGAAAAGAAACATTGTGTTCCCAACAAGCTAGGTGAAGGACGGCTTTCACACACACTTATCTCTCAGAACTGAGCATGTGGAGAGACGTTCGTTCATCTAGCACAAAAGGAACGGGTGGCAGTAGTAACTTTTACTCTGGTTTCTCAGTCTGTTTCCTAGTGCCGGTTTGAAGTTCCTGCAGTTTTCACTATAAAACTGAGTTGGAGGTAGTACCACCCCATATATATGTATGGATCGGAGTTTGCAACTGAAAAGAAACTTTGTGTTCCCAACAAGTTAGGTGAAGGACGGCTTTCACACTCACTTATCTCTCAGAACTGAGCATGTGGAGAGACGTTCGTTCATCTAGCACAAAGGGAACGGGTTGCAGGAGAAAATTTAACTCTGGTTTCTCAGTCTGTTTCCTAGTGCCGGTTTGAAGTTCCTGCAGTTTTCACTGTAAAACTGAGTTGCAGCTAGTACCTCCCCATATATATGTATGGAGTGGAGTTTGCAACTGAAAAGAAACTTTGTGTTCCCAACAAGCTATGTGAAGGACGGCTTTCACACACACTTATCTCTCAGAACTGAGCATGTGGAGAGACGTTCGTTCATCTAGCACAAAAGGAACGGGATGCAGGAGAAACTTTTACTTTGGTTTCTCAGTCTGTTTCCTAGTGCCGGTTTGAAGTTCCTGCAGTTTTCACTGTAAAACAGAGTTGCAGCTAGTACCTCCCCATATATATGTATGGAGTGGAGTTTGCAACTGAAAAGGAACTTTGTGTTCCCAACAAGCTAGGTGAAGGATGGCTTTCACACACAGTTATCTCTCAGAACTGAGCATGTGGAGAGACGTTCGTTCATCTAGCACAAAGGGAACGGGTTGCAGGAGAAACTTTTACTCTGTTTTCTCAGTCTGTTTCCTAGTGCCGGTTTGAAGTTCCTGCAGTTTTCACTGTAAAACCGAGTTGGAGCTAGTACCTCCCCATATATATGTATGGAGTGGAGTTTGCAACTGAAAAGAAACTTTGTGTTCCCAACAAGCTAGATGAAGGACGGCTTTCACACACACTTTTCTCTGAGAACTGAGCATGTGGAGAGACGTTCGTTCATCTAGCACAAAGGGGACGGGTTGCAGGAGAAAGTTTTACTCTGGTTTCTCAGTCTGTTTCCTAGTGCCGGTTTGAAGTTCTTGCAGTTTTCACTGTAAAACCAATTTGGAGCTAGTACCTCCCCATATATATGTATGGAGTGGAGTTTGCAACTGAAAAGAAACTTTGTGTTCCCAAGAAGCTATGTGAAGTACGGCTTTCACACACACTTATCTCTCAGAACTGAGCATGTGGAGAGACGTTCGTTCATCTAGCACAAAGGGAACAGGTTGCAGGAGAATCTTTTTCTGTGGTTTCTCAGTCTGTTTCCTAGTGCCGGTTTTAAGTTCCTGCAGTTTTCACTGTAAAACCGAGTTGCAGCTAGTACCTCCTCTTATATATGTATGGAGTGGAGTTTGCAACTGAAAAGAAACTTTGTGTTTCCAACAAGCTAGCTGAAGGACGGCTTTCACACACACTTATCTCTCAGAACTGAGCATGTGGAGAGACGTTCGTTCATCTAGAACAAAGGGAACGGTTTGCAGGAGAAACTTTTACTCTGGTTTCTCAGTCTGTTTCCTAGTGCCGGTTTGAAGTTCCTGCAGTTTTCATTGTAAAACCGAGTTGCAGCTAGTACCTCCCCATATATATGTATGGAGTGGAGTTTGCACTGAAAAGAAACTTTGTGTTCACAACAAGCTAGGTGAAGGGCGGCTTTCACACACAATTATCTCTCACAAATTAGCATGTGGAGAGACGTTCGTTCATCTAGCACAAAGGGAACGTGTTGCATGAGAAACTTTTACTCTGGTTTCTCAGGCTGTTTCCTAGTGTCGGCTTGAATTTCCTGCAGTTTTCACTGTAAAACCGTGTTGGAGCTAGTATCTCCCCATATATATGCATGGAGTGGAATTTGCAACTGAAAAGTAACTTTGTGTTCCCAAGAATCTATTTGAAGGACGGCTTTCACACACACTTATTTCTCTGAACTGAGCATGTGGAGAGATATTAGTTCATCTAGCACCAATTGAACGGTTTGCATTAGAATCTTTTACTCTGGTTTCTCAGTCTTTTTCCTAGTGCCGGTTTGAAGTTCCTGCAGTTTTCACTGTAAAACGGAGATGGAGCTAGTAACTCCCCATATATATGTATGGAGTGGAGTTTGCAACTGAAAAGAAACTTTGTGTTCCCAACAAGCTAGGTGAAGGACGGCTTTCACACACACTTAACTCTCACAACTGAGCATGTGGATAGACGTTCATTCATATAGCACAAAGGGAACGGGTTGCAGGAGAAACTTTTTCTCTGGTTTCTCAGTCTGTTTCCTAGTGCAGGTTTGAAGTTCCTGCAGTTTAAACTTTAAATCAGACTAGGAGCTTGAACCTCCCCATATATATGAATGGAATGGAGTTTGCATCTTAAAAGAAACTTTGTGTTCCCCACAATCTAGTTGAAGGAAGTCTTTCACACACAATTATCTATCACAAATTAGCATGTGGAGAGAAATTTTCTTCATCTAGCACAAAGGGAACGGTTTGCAGGAGAAAATTTTACTCTGGTTTCTCAGTCTGTTTCCTAGTGCCGGTTTGAATCTCCTGCAGTTTTCACTTTAAAACCGAGTTGGAGCTAGTACATCCCCATATATATTTATAAATTGGAGTTTGCAACTGAAAATAACTTTGTGTTCCCAACAAGCTAAGTGAAGCAAGGCTTCCACACACACTTATTCCTCAGAACTGAGCATGTTGAGAGAGGTTCGTTCATCTAGCACAAATTGAACGGTTTGCAGGAGAAACATTTACTCTGTTTTCTCAGTCTTTTACCTAGTGCCGGTTTGAAGTTCCTGCAGTTTTCAGTGTAAAACCGAGTTGGAGCTAGTAAATCCCCATATATATGTATGGAGTGGAGTTAGCAACCGCAAAGAAACTTTGTGTTCCCAACAAGCTAGGTGAAGGACGGCTTTCACACACACTTATCTCTCACAACTCAGCATGTGGAGAGACGTTCGTTCATCTAGCACAAAGGGAACGGTTTTCAGGGGAAATTTTACTCTGGTTTCTCAGGCTGTTTCCTAGTGCCGGTTTGAATTTCCTGCAGTTTTCACTGTAAAACCGTGTTGGAGTTAGTATCTCCCCATATATATGCATGGAGTGGAATTTTCAACTGAAAAGTAACTTTGTGTTCCCAACAAGCTATTTGAAGGACGGCTTTCACACACACTTATTTCTCAGATCTGAGCATGTGGAGAGACGTTCGTTCATCTAGCACAATGGGAACGGGTTGCAGAAGAAAATTTTCTCTGGTTTCTCAGTCTGTTTCCTAGTTCCGGTATGAAGTTACTGCAGTTTTCACTGTAAAACCGATTTGGAGCTTGTACATTTCCATATATATGTATGGAGTGGTGTTTGCACCTGAAAAGAAACTTTGTGTTCCCAAATACCTGAGTGAAGGACGGCTTTCACACACACATATCTCTCACAACTGACCATGTGGAGAGGCGTTCGTTCATCTAGCACATAGAACGGGTTGCAGGAGAAATTTTTTCTCTGGTTTCTCAGTCTGTTTCCTAGTGCCGGTTTGAATTTCCTGCAGTTTTCACTGTAAAACCGAGTTTGAGATTGTATCTCCGCATATATATGTATGGAGTGGAGTTTGCACTGAAAAGAAACTTTGTGTTCCCAACAAGCTAGGTGAAGGGCGGCTTTCACACACAATTATCTCTCACAAATTAGAATGTGGAGAGACGTTCGTTCATCTATCAAAAAGGGAACGAGTTGCATGAGAAAATTTTACTCTGGTTTCTCAGGCTGTTTCCAAGTGTCGCCTTGAATTTCCTGCAGTTTTCACTGTAAAACCGTGTTGGAGCTAGTATCTCCCCATATATATGCATGGAGTGGAATTTGCAACTGAAAGGTAACTTTGTGTTCCCAAGAAACTATTTGAAGGACTGCTTTCACACACACATATTTCTCTGAAGTGAGCATGTGGAGAGATGTTAGTTCATCTAGCACCAATTGAACGGTTTGCAGGAGAAACTTTTACTCTGGTTTCTCAGTCTTTTTCCTAGTGCCGGTTTGAAGTTCCTGCAGTTTTCACTGTAAAACGGAGATGGAGCTAGTAACTCCCCATATATATGTATGGAGTGGAGTTTGCAACTGAAAAGAAACTTTGTGTTCCCAACAAGCTAGGTGAAGGACGGCTTTCACACACACTTATCTCTCAAAACTGAGCATGTGGAGAGACTTTCGTTCATCTAGCACAAAGGGAACGGGTTGCAGGAGAAACTTTTTCTCTGGTTTCTCAGTCTGTTTCCTAGTGCCTGTTTGTAGTTCCTGCAGTTTTCACTTTAAATCCGACTAGGAGCTTGAACCTCCCCATATATATGTATGGAATGGAGTTTGCATCTGAAAAGAAACTTTGTGTTCCCTACAATCTAGTTGAAGGAAGTCTTTCACACACAATTATCTATCACAAATTAGCATGTGGAGAGAAATTCGTTCATCTAGCACAATGGGAACGGGTTGCAGGAGAAACTATTACTCTGGTTTCTCAGTCTGTTTCCTAGTGCCGGTTTGATGTTCCTGCAGTTTTCACTGTAAAACAGATTTGGAGCTAGTACCTCCCCATATATATATATGGAGTGGAGTTTGCAACTGAAAAGAAACTTTGTGTTCCCAACAATGAAGGTGAAAGACTGCTTTCACACACACTTATCTCTCAGAACTGAGCATGTGGAGAGACGTTCGTTCATCTAGCACAAATGTAACGGGTTGCAGGTAAATTTTACTCTGGTTTCTCAGTCTGTTTCCTAGTGCCGGTTTGAAGTACCTGCAGTTTTCACTGTAAAACCGGGTTAGAGCTAGTACCTCCCCATATATATGTATGGATTGGAGTTTGCAACTGAAAAGAAACATTGTGTTCCCAACAAGCTAGGTGAAGGACGGCTTTCACACACACTTATCTCTCAGAACTGAGCATGTGGAGAGACGTTCGTTCATCTAGCACAAAAGGAACGGGTGGCAGTAGTAACTTTTACTCTGGTTTCTCAGTCTGTTTCCTAGTGCCGGTTTGAAGTTCCTGCAGTTTTCACTGTAAAACTGAGTTGGAGGTAGTACCACCCCATATATATGTATGGATCGGAGTTTGCAACTGAAAAGAAACTTTGTGTTCCCAACAAGTTAGGTGAAGGACGGCTTTCACACTCACTTATCTCTCAGAACTGAGCATGTGGAGAGACGTTCGTTCATCTAGCACAAAGGGAACGGGTTGCAGGAGAAAATTTAACTCTGGTTTCTCAGTCTGTTTCCTAGTGCCGGTTTGAAGTTCCTGCAGTTTTCACTGTAAAACTGAGTTGCAGCTAGTACCTCCCCATATATATGTATGGAGTGGAGTTTGCAACTGAAAAGAAACTTTGTGTTCCCAACAAGCTATGTGAAGGACGGCTTTCACACACACTTATCTCTCAGAACTGAGCATGTGGAGAGACGTTCGTTCATCTAGCACAAAAGGAACGGGATGCAGGAGAAACTTTTACTTTGGTTTCTCAGTCTGTTTCCTAGTGCCGGTTTGAAGTTCCTGCAGTTTTCACTGTAAAACAGATTTGCAGCTAGTACCTCCCCATATATATGTATGGAGTGGAGTTTGCAACTGAAAAGGAACTTTGTGTTCCCAACAAGCTAGGTGAAGGATGGCTTTCACACACAGTTATCTCTCAGAACTGAGCATGTGGAGAGACGTTCGTTCATCTAGCACAAAGGGAACGGGTTGCAGGAGAAACTTTTACTCTGTTTTCTCAGTCTGTTTCCTAGTGCCGGTTTGAAGTTCCTGCAGTTTTCACTGTAAAACCGAGTTGGAGCTAGTACCTCCCCATATATATGTATGGAGTGGAGTTTGCAACTGAAAAGAAACTTTGTGTTCCCAACAAGCTAGATGAAGGACGGCTTTCACACACACTTTTCTCTGAGAACTGAGCATGTGGAGAGACGTTCGTTCATCTAGCACAAAGGGGACGGGTTGCAGGAGAAAGTTTTACTCTGGTTTCTCAGTCTGTTTCCTAGTGCCGGTTTGAATTTCTTGCAGTTTTCACTGTAAAACCAATTTGGAGCTAGTACCTCCCCATATATATGTATGGAGTGGAGTTTGCAACTGAAAAGAAACTTTGTGTTCCCAACAAGCTATGTGAAGGACGGCTTTCACACACACTTATCTCTCAGAACTGAGCATGTGGAGAGACGTTCGTTCATCTAGCACAAAGGGAACAGGTTGCAGGAGAATCTTTTTCTGTGGTTTCTCAGTCTGTTTCCTAGTGCCGGTTTTAAGTTCCTGCAGTTTTCACTGTAAAACCGAGTTGCAGCTAGTACCTCCTCTTATATATGTATGGAGTGAAGTTTGCAACTGAAAAGAAACTTTGTGTTTCCAACAAGCTAGCTGAAGGACGGCTTTCACACACACTTATCTCTCAGAACTGAGCATGTGGAGAGACGTTCGTTCATCTAGAACAAAGGGAACGGTTTGCAGGAGAAACTTTTACTCTGGTTTCTCAGTCTGTTTCCTAGTGCCGGTTTGAAGTTCCTGCAGTTTTCATTGTAAAACCGAGTTGCAGCTAGTACCTCCCCATATATATGTATGGAGTGGAGTTTGCAACTGAAAAGAAACTTTGTGTTCCCAACAAGCTAGTTGAAGGACGGCTTTCACACACACTTATCTCTCAGAACTGAGCATGTGGAGAGACGTTCGTTCATCTAGCACAAAGGGAACGGGTTGCAGGAGAAACTTTTACTCTGTTTTCTCAGTCTGTTTCCTAGTGCCGGTTTGAAGTTCCTGCAGTTTTCACTGCAAAACCGAGCTGGAGCTAGTACCTCCCCATATATATGTATGGAGTGGAGTTTGCAACTGAAAAGAAACTTTGTGTTCCCAACAAGCTAGTTGAAGGACGGCATTCACACACACTTTTCTCTGAGAAATGAGCATCTGGAGAGACGTTCGTTCATCTAGCACAAAGGGAACGGGTTGCAGGAGAAACTTTTACTCTGGTTTCTCAGTCTGTTTCCTAGTGCCGGTTTGAAGTTCCTGCAGTTTTCACTGTAAAAAAGGGTTGGAGCTAGTACCTCCCCATATATATGTATGGAGTGGATTTTGCAACTGAAAAGAAACTTTGTGTTCCCAACAAGCTAGGTGAAGGACGGCTTTCACACACACTTACCTCTCAGAAATGAGCATGTGGAGAGACGTTCGTTCATCTAGCACAAATGGAACGGGTTGCAGGAGAAACTTTTACTCCAGTTTCTCAGTCTGTTTCCTAGTGCCGGTTTGAAGTTCCTGCAGTTTTCACTGTAAAACCGATTTGGAACTAGTACCTCCCCATATATATGTATGGAGTGAGTTTGCAACTGAAAAGAAACTTTGTGTTCCCAACTAGCTAGGTGAAGGGCGGATTTCACACACACTTATCTCTCAGAACTGAGCATGTGGAGAGACTTTCGTTCATCTAGCACAAAGGGAACGGGTTGCAGGTAAATTTTACTCTGGTTTCTCAGTCTGTTTCCTAGTGCCGGTTTGAAGTACCTGCAGTTTTCACTGTAAAACCGGGTTAGAGCTAGTACCTCCCCATATATATGTATGGATTGGAGTTTGCAACTGAAAAGAAACTTTGTGTTCCCAACAAGTTAGTTGAAGGACGGCTTTCACACTCACATATCTCTCAGAACTGAGCATGTGGAGAGACGTTCGTTCATCTAGCACAAAGGGAACGGTTTGCAGGAGAAACTTTTACTCTGGTTTCTCACTCTGTTTCCTAGTGCCGGTTTGAAGTTCCTGCAGTTTTCACGGTAAAACCGAGTAGCAGCTTGTACCTCCCCATATATATGTATGGAGTGGAGTTTGCAACTGAAAAGAAACTTTGTGTTCCCAACAAGCTAGGTGAAGGACGGCTTTCACACACACTTATCTCTCAGAACTGAGCATGTGGAGAGACGTTCGTTCATCTAGCACAAAGGGAACAGGTTGCAGGAGAATCTTTTTCTGTGGTTTCTCAGTCTGTTTCCAAGTGCCGGTTTGAAGTTCCTGCAGTTTTCACTGTAAAACCGAGTTGCAGCTAGTACCTCCTCTTATATATGTATGGAGTGGAGTTTGCAACTGAAAAGAAACTTTGTGTTTCCAACAAGCTAGGTGAAGGACGGCTTTCACACACACTTATCTCTCAGAACTGAGCATGTGGAGAGACGTTCGTTCATCTAGAACAAAGGGAACGGTTTGCAGGAGAAACTTTTACTCTGGTTTCTCAGTCTGTTTCCTAGTGCCGGTTTGAAGTTCCTGCAGTTTTCATTGTAAAACCGAGTTGCAGCTAGTACCTCCCCATATATATGTATGGAGTGGAGTTTGCAACTGAAAAGAAACTTTGTGTTCCCAACAAGCTAGTTGAAGGACGGCTTTCACACACACTTATCTCTCAGAACTGAGCATGTGGAGAGACGTTCGTTCATCTAGCACAAAGGGAACGGGTTGCAGGAGAAACTTTTACTCTGTTTTCTCAGTCTCTTTCCTAGTGCCGGTTTGAAGTTCCTGCAGTTTTCACTGCAAAACCGAGCTGGAGCTAGTACCTCCCCATATATATGTATGGAGTGGAGTTTGCAACTGAAAAGAAACTTTGTGTTCCCAACAAGCTAGGTGAAGGACGGCTTTCACACACACTTTTCTCTGAGAAATGAGCATCTGGAGAGACGTTCGTTCATCTAGCACAAAGGGAACGGGTTGCAGGGGAAACTTTTACTCTGGTTTCTCAGTCTGTTTCCTAGTGCCGGTTTGAAGTTCCTGCAGTTTTCACTGTAAAACCGGGTTGGAGCTAGTACCTCCCCATATATATGTATGGAGTGGAGTTTGCAACTGAAAAGAAACTTTGTGTTCCCAACAAGCTCAGTGAAGGACGGCTTTCACACACACTTACCTCTCAGAAATGAGCATGTGGAGAGACGTTCGTTCATCTAGCACAAATGGAACGGGTTGCAGGAGAAACTTTTACTCTAGTTTCTCAGTCTATTTCCTAGTGCCGGTTTGAAGTTCCTGCAGTTTTCACTGTAAAACCGATTTGGAGCTAGTACCTCCCCATATATATGTATGGAGTGAGTTTGCAACTGAAAAGAAACTTTGTGTTCCCAACTAGCTAGGTGAAGGACGGATTTCACACACACTTATCTCTCAGAACTGAGCATGTGGAGAGACTTTCGTTCATCTAGCACAAAGGGAACGGGTTGCAGGTAAATTTTACTCTGGTTTCTCAGACTGTTTCCTAGTGCCGGTTTGAAGTACCTGCAGTTTTCACTGTAAAACCGGGTTAGAGCTAGTACCTCCCCATATATATGTATGGATTGGAGTTTGCAACTGAAAAGAAACACTGTGTTCCCAACAAGCTAGGTGAAGGACGGCTTTCACACACACTTATCTCTCAGAACTGAGCATGTGGAGAGACGTTCGTTCATCTAGCACAAAAGGAACGGGTTGCAGGAGTAACTTTTACTCTGGTTTCTCAGTCTGTTTCCTAGTGTCGGTTTGAAGTTCCTGCAGTTTTCACTATAAAACTGAGTTGGAGGTAGTACCACCCCATATATATGTATGGATTGGAGTTTGCAACTGAAAAGAAACTTTGTGTTCCCAACAAGTTAGGTGAAGGACGGCTTTCACACTCACTTATCTCTCAGAACTGAGCATGTGGAGAGACGTTCGTTCATCTAGCACAAAGGGAACGGTTTGCAGGAGAAACTTTTACTCTGGTTTCTCACTCTGTTTCCTAGTGCCGGTTTGAAGTTCCTGCAGTTTTCACTGTAAAACCGAGTTGCAGCTTGTACCTCCCCATATATATGTATGGAGTGGAGTTTGCAACTGAAAAGAAACTTTGTGTTCCCAACAAGCTAGGTGAAGGACGGCTTTCACACACACTTATCTCTCAGAACTGAGCATGTGGAGAGACGTTCGTTCATCTAGCACAAAGGGAACAGGTTGCAGGAGAATCTTTTTCTGTGGTTTCTCAGTCTGTTTCCTAGTGCCGGTTTGAAGTTCCTGCAGTTTTCACGGTAAAACCGAGTTGCAGCTAGTACCTCCTCTTATATATGTATGGAGTGGAATTTGCAACTGAAAAGAAACTTTGTGTTTCCAACAAGCTAGGTGAAGGACGGCTTTCACACACACTTATCTCTCAGAACTGAGCATGTGGAGAGACGTTCGTTCATCTAGCACAAAGGGAACGGTTTGCAGTAGAAACTTTTACTCTGGTTTCTCAGTCTATTTCCTATTGCCGGTTTGAAATTCCTGCAGTTTTCACTGTAAAACCGAGTTGGAGCTAGTACCTCCCCATATATATGTATGGAGTGGAGTTTGCAACTGAAAAGAAACTTTGTGTTCCCAGCAAGCTAGGTGAAGGACGGCTTTCACACACACTTATCTCTCAGAACTGAGCATGTGGAGAGACGTTCGTTCATCTAGCACAAAGGGAACGGGTTGCAGGAGAAACTTTTACTCTGTTTTCTCAGTCTGTTTCCTAGTGCCGGTTTGAAGTTCCTGCAGTTTTCACTGCAAAACCGAGCTGGAGCTAGTACTTCCCCATATATATGTATGGAGTGGAGTTTGCAACTGAAAAGAAACTTTGTGTTCCCAACAAGCTAGGTGAAGGACGGCTTTCACACACACTTTTCTCTGAGAACTGAGCATGTGGAGAGACGTTCGTTCATCTAGCACAAAGGGAACGGGATGCAGGAGTAACTTTTACTCTGGTTTCTCAGTCTGTTTCCTAGTGCCGGTTTGAAGTTCCTGCAGTTTTCACTGTAAAACAGGGTTGGAGCTAGTACCTCCCCATATATATGTATGGAGTGGAGTTTGCAACTGAAAAGAAACTTTGTGTTCCCAACAAGCTAGGTGAAGGACGGCTTTCACACACACTTACCTCTCAGAAATGAGCATGTGGAGAGACGTTCGTTCATCTAGCACAAATGGAACGGGTTGCAGGAGAAATTTTACTCTGGTTTCTCAGTCTGTTTCCTAGTGCCGGTTTGAATTTCCTGCAGTTTTCACTGTAAAACCGAGTTGGAGCTAGTACCTCCCCATATATATGTATGGAGTGAGTTTGTAACTGAAAAGAAACTTTGTGTTCCCAACAAGCTAGGTGAAGGACTGATTTCACACACACTTATCTCTCAGAACTGAGCATGTGGAGAGACTTTCGTTCATCTAGCACAAAGGGAACGGGTTGCAGGAGAAACTATTACTCTGGTTTCTCAGTCTGTTTCCTAGTGCCGGTTTGATGTTCCTGCACTTTTCACTGTAAAACAGAGTTGGAGCTAGTACCTCCCCATATATATGTATGGAGTGGAGTTTGCAACTGAAAAGAAACTTTGTGTTCCCAACAATGAAGGTGAAGGACGGCTTTCACACACACTTATCTCTCAGAACTGAGCATGTGGAAAGACGTTCGTTCATCTAGCACAAAGGGAAAGGGTTGCAGGTAAATTTTACTCTGGTTTCTCAGTCTGTTTCCTAGTGCCGGTTTGAAGTACCTGCAGTTTTCTCTGTAAAACCGGGATAGAGCTAGAACCTCCCCATATATATGTATGGATTGGATTTTGCAACTGAAAAGAAACATTGTGTTCCCCACAAGCTAGGTGAACGACGGCTTTCACACACAATAATCTCTCTGAACTGAGCATGTGGAGAGACGTTCGTTCATCTAGGAAAAATGGAACGGGTTGCAGGAGTAACTTTTACTCTGGTTTCTCAGTCTGTTTCCTAGTGCCGGTTTGAAGTTCCTGCAATTTTCACTGTAAAACCGAGTTGGAGGTAGTACCACCCCATATATATTTATGGATTGGGGTTTGCAACTGAAAAGAAACTTTGTGTTCCCAACAAGCTAGTTGAAGGACGGCTTTCACACACACTTATCTCTGAGAACTGAGCATGTGGAGAGACGTTCATTCATCTAGCACAAAGGGAACGGGTTGCAGAAGAAATTTTACTCTGGTTTCTCAGTCTGTTTCCTAGTGCCGGTTTGAAGTTCCTGCAGTTTTCACTGTAAAACCGAGTTGCAGCTAGTACCTCCCCATATATATGTATGGAGTGGAGTTTGCAACTGAAAAGAAACTTTGTGTTCCCAACAAGCTAGGTGAAGGATGGCTTTCACACACACTTATCTCTCAGAACTGAGCATGAGGAGAGACGTTCGTTCATCTAGCACAAAGGGAACGGGTTGCAGGAGAAACTTTTACTCTGTTTTCTCAGTCTGTTTCCTAGTGCCGGTTTGAAGTTCCTGCAGTTTTCACTATAAAACCGAGTTGGAGCTAGTACCTCCCCATATATATGTATGGAGTGGAGTTTGCTACTGAAAAGAAACTTTGTGTTCCCAACAAGCTAGGTGAAGGACGGCTTTCACACACACTAATCTCTCAGAACTGAGCATGTGGAGAGACGTTCGTTCATCTAGCACAAAGGGAACAGGTTGCTGGAGAATCTTTTTCTGTGGTTTCTCAGTCTGTTTCCAAGTGCCGGTTTGAAGTTCCTGCAGTTTTCACTGTAAAACCGAGTTGCAGCTAGTACCTCCTCTTATATATGTATGGAGTGGAGTTTGCAACTGAAAAGAAACTTTGTGTTTCCAACAAGCTAGGTGAAGGACGGCTTTCACACACACTTATCTCTCAGAACTGAGCATGTGGAGAGACGTTCGTTCATCTAGAACAAAGGGAACGGTTTGCAGGAGAAACTTTTACTCTGGTTTCTCAGACTGTTTCCTAGTGCCGGTTTGAAATTCCTGCAGTTTTCATTGTAAAACCGAGTTGCAGCTAGTACCTCCCCATATATATGTATGGAGTGGAGTTTGCAACTGAAAAGAAACTTTGTGTTCCCAACAAGCTAGTTGAAGGACGGCTTTCACACACACTTATCTCTCAGAACTGAGCATGTGGAGAGACGTTCGTTCATCTAGCACCAAGGGAACGGGTTGCAGGAGAAACTTTTACTCTGTATTCTCAGTCTCTTTCCTAGTGCCGGTTTGAAGTTCCTGCAGTTTTCACTGCAAAACCGAGCTGGAGCTAGTACCTCCCCATATATATGTATGGAGTGGAGTTTGCAACTGAAAAGAAACTTTGTGTTCCCAACAAGCTAGGTGAAGGACGGCTTTCACACACACTTTTCTCTGAGAAATGAGCATCTGGAGAGACGTTCGTTCATCTAGCACAAAGGGAACGGGTTGCAGGAGAAACTTTTACTCTGGTTTCTCAGTCTGTTTCCTAGTGCCGGTTTGAAGTTCCTGCAGTTTTCACTGTAAAACCGGGTTGGAGCTAGTACCTCCCCATATATATGTATGGAGTGGAGTTTGCAACTGAAAAGAAACTTTGTGTTCCCAACAAGCTCAGTGAAGGACGGCTTTCACACACACTTACCTCTCAGAAATGAGCATGTGGAGAGACGTTCGTTCATCTAGCACAAATGGAACGGGTTGCAGGAGAAACTTTTACTCTAGTTTCTCAGTCTGTTTCCTAGTGCCGGTTTGAAGTTCCTGCAGTTTTCACTGTAAAACCGATTTGGAGCTAGTACCTCCCCATATATATGTATGGAGTGAGTTTGCAACTGAAAAGAAACTTTGTGTTCCCAACTAGCTAGGTGAAGGACGGATTTCACACACACTTATCTCTCAGAACTGAGCATGTGGAGAGACTTTCGTTCATCTAGCACAAAGGGAACGGGTTGCTGGAGAATCTTTTTCTGTGGTTTCTCAGTCTGTTTCCAAGTGCCGGTTTGAAGTTCCTGCAGTTTTCACTGTAAAACCGATTTGCAGCTAGTACCTCCTCTTATATATGTATGGAGTGGAGTTTGCAACGGAAAAGAAACTTTGTGTTTCCAACAAGCTAGGTGAAGGACGGCTTTCACACACACTTATCTCTCAGAACTGAGCATGTGGAGAGACGTTCGTTCATCTAGAACAAAGGGAACGGTTTGCAGGAGAAACTTTTACTCTTTTTTCTCAGACTGTTTCCTAGTGCCGGTTTGAAATTCCTGCAGTTTTCATTGTAAAACCGAGTTGCAGCTAGTACCTCCCCATATATATGTATGGAGTGGAGTTTGCAACTGAAAAGAAACTTTGTGTTCCCAACAAGCTAGTTGAAGGACGGCTTTCACACACACTTATCTCTCAGAACTGAGCATGTGGAGAGACGTTCGTTCATCTAGCACAAAGGGAACGGGATGCAGGAGAAACTTTTACTCTGTATTCTCAGTCTCTTTCCTAGTGCCGGTTTGAAGTTCCTGCAGTTTTCACTGCAAAACCGAGCTGGAGCTAGTACCTCCCCATATATATGTATGGAGTGGAGTTTGCAACTGAAAAGAAACTTTGTGTTCCCAACAAGCTAGGTGAAGGACGGCTTTCACACACACTTTTCTCTGAGAAATGAGCATCTGGAGAGACGTTCGTTCATCTAGCACAAAGGGAACGGGTTGCAGGAGAAACTTTTACTCTGGTTTCTCAGTCTGTTTCCTAGTGCCGGTTTGAAGTTCCTGCAGTTTTCACTGTAAAACCGGGTTGGAGCTAGTACCTCCCCATATATATGTATGGAGTGGAGTTTGCAACTGAAAAGAAACTTTGTGTTCCCAACAAGCTCAGTGAAGGACGGCTTTCACACACACTTACCTCTCAGAAATGAGCATGTGGAGAGACGTTCGTTCATCTAGCACAAATGGAACGGGTTGCAGGAGAAACTTTTACTCTAGTTTCTCAGTCTGTTTCCTAGTGCCGGTTTGAAGTTCCTGCAGTTTTCACTGTAAAACCGATTTGGAGCTAGTACCTCCCCATATATATGTATGGAGTGAGTTTGCAACTGAAAAGAAACTTTGTGTTCCCAACTAGCTAGGTGAAGGACGGATTTCACACACACTTATCTCTCAGAACTGAGCATGTGGAGAGACTTTCGTTCATCTAGCACAAAGGGAACGGGTTGCAGGTAAATTTTACTCTGGTTTCTCAGTCTGTTTCCTAGTGCCGGTTTGAAGTACCTGCAGTTTTCACTGTAAAACCGGGTTAGAGCTAGTACCTCCCCATATATATGTATGGATTGGAGTTTGCAACTGAAAAGAAACACTGTGTTCCCAACAAGCTAGGTGAAGGACGGCTTTCACACACACTTATCTCTCAGAACTGAGCATGTGGAGAGACGTTCGTTCATCTAGCACAAAAGGAACGGGTTGCAGGAGTAACTTTTACTCTGGTTTCTCAGTCTGTTTCCTAGTGTCGGTTTGAAGTTCCTGCAGTTTTCACTATAAAACTGAGTTGGAGGTAGTACCAACCCATATATATGTATGGATTGGAGTTTGCAACTGAAAAGAAACTTTGTGTTCCCAACAAGTTAGGTGAAGGACGGCTTTCACACTCACTTATCTCTCAGAACTGAGCATGTGGAGAGACGTTCGTTCATCTAGCAAAAAGGGAACGGTTTGCAGGAGAAACTTTTACTCTGGTTTCTCACTCTGTTTCCTAGTGCCGGTTTGAAGTTCCTGCAGTTTTCACTGTAAAACCGAGTTGCAGCTTGTACCTCCCCATATATATGTATGGAGTGGAGTTTGCAACTGAAAAGAAACTTTGTGTTCCCAACAAGCTAGGTGAAGGACGGCTTTCACACACACTTATCTCTCAGAACTGAGCATGTGGAGAGACGTTCGTTCATCTAGCACAAAGGGAACAGGTTGCAGGAGAATCTTTTTCTGTGGTTTCTCAGTCTGTTTCCTAGTGCCGGTTTGAAGTTCCTGCAGTTTTCACGGTAAAACCGAGTTGCAGCTAGTACCTCCTCTTATATATGTATGGAGTGGAATTTGCAACTGAAAAGAAACTTTGTGTTTCCAACAAGCTAGGTGAAGGACGGCTTTCACACACACTTATCTCTCAGAACTGAGCATGTGGAGAGACGTTCGTTCATCTAGCACAAAGGGAACGGTTTGCAGTAGAAACTTTTACTCTGGTTTCTCAGTCTATTTCCTATTGCCGGTTTGAAGTTCCTGCAGTTTTCACTGTAAAACCGAGTTGCAGCTAGTACCTCCCCATATATATGTATGGAGTGGAGTTTGCAACTGAAAAGAAACTTTGTGTTCCCAGCAAGCTAGGTGAAGGACGGCTTTCACACACACTTATCTCTCAGAACTGAGCATGTGGAGAGACGTTCGTTCATCTAGCACAAAGGGAACGGGTTGCAGGAGAAACTTTTACTCTGTTTTCTCAGTCTGTTTCCTAGTGCCGGTTTGAAGTTCCTGCAGTTTTCACTGCAAAACCGAGCTGGAGCTAGTACTTCCCCATATATATGTATGGAGTGGAGTTTGCAACTGAAAAGAAAATTTGTGTTCCCAACAAGCTAGGTGAAGGACGGCTTTCACACACACTTTTCTCTGAGAACTGAGCATGTGGAGAGACGTTCGTTCATCTAGCACAAAGGGAACGGGATGCAGGAGTAACTTTTACTCTGGTTTCTCAGTCTGTTTCCTAGTGCCGGTTTGAAGTTCCTGCAGTTTTCACTGTAAAACAGGGTTGGAGCTAGTACCTCCCCATATATATGTATGGAATGGAGTTTGCAACTGAAAAGAAACTTTGTGTTCCCAACAAGCTAGGTGAAGGACGGCTTTCACACACACTTACCTCTCAGAAATGAGCATGTGGAGAGACGTTCGTTCATCTAGCACAAATGGAACGGGTTGCAGGAGAAATTTTACTCTGGTTTCTCAGTCTGTTTCCTAGTGCCGGTTTGAATTTCCTGCAGTTTTCACTGTAAAACCGAGTTGGAGCTAGTACCTCCCCATATATATGTATGGAGTGAGTTTGTAACTGAAAAGAAACTTTGTGTTCCCAACAAGCTAGGTGAAGGACTGATTTCACACACACTTATCTCTCAGAACTGAGCATGTGGAGAGACTTTCGTTCATCTAGCACAAAGGGAACGGGTTGCAGGAGAAACTATTACTCTGGTTTCTCAGTCTGTTTCCTAGTGCCGGTTTGATGTTCCTGCACTTTTCACTGTAAAACAGAGTTGGAGCTAGTACCTCCCCATATATATGTATGGAGTGGAGTTTGCAACTGAAAAGAAACTTTGTGTTCCCAACAATGAAGGTGAAGGACGGCTTTCACACACACTTATCTCTCAGAACTGAGCATGTGGAAAGACGTTCGTTCATCTAGCACAAAGGGAAAGGGTTGCAGGTAAATTTTACTCTGGTTTCTCAGTCTGTTTCCTAGTGCCGGTTTGAAGTACCTGCAGTTTTCTCTGTAAAACCGGGATAGAGCTAGAACCTCCCCATATATATGTATGGATTGGATTTTGCAACTGAAAAGAAACATTGTGTTCCCCACAAGCTAGGTGAAGGACGGCTTTCACACACAATAATCTCTCTGAACTGAGCATGTGGAGAGACGTTCGTTCATCTAGGAAAAATGGAACGGGTTGCAGGAGTAACTTTTACTCTGGTTTCTCAGTCTGTTTCCTAGTGCCGGTTTGAAGTTCCTGCAGTTTTCACTGTAAAACCGAGTTGGAGGTAGTACCACCCCATATATATTTATGGATTGGGGTTTGCAACTGAAAAGAAACTTTGTGTTCCCAACAAGCTAGTTGAAGGACGGCTTTCACACACACTTATCTCTGAGAACTGAGCATGTGGAGAGACGTTCATTCATCTAGCACAAAGGGAACGGGTTGCAGAAGAAATTTTACTCTGGTTTCTCAGTCTGTTTCCTAGTGCCGGTTTGAAGTTCCTGCAGTTTTCACTGTAAAACCGAGTTGCAGCTAGTACCTCCCCATATATATGTATGGAGTGGAGTTTGCAACTGAAAAGAAACTTTGTGTTCCCAACAAGCTAGGTGAAGGATGGCTTTCACACACACTTATCTCTCAGAACTGAGCATGAGGAGAGACGTTCGTTCATCTAGCACAAAGGGAACGGGTTGCAGGAGAAACTTTTACTCTGTTTTCTCAGTCTGTTTCCTAGTGCCGGTTTGAAGTTCCTGCAGTTTTCACTATAAAACCGAGTTGGAGCTAGTACCTCCCCATATATATGTATGGAGTGGAATTTGCAACTGAAAAGAAACTTTGTGTTCCCAACAAGCTAGTTGAAGGACGGCTTTCACACACACTTATCTCTGAGAACTGTGCATGTGGAGAGACGTTCGTTCATCTAGCACAAAGGGAACGGGTTACAGGAGAAACTTTTACTCTGGTTTCTCAGTCTGTTTCCTTGTGCCAGTTTGAAGTTCCTGCAATTTTCACTGTAAAATCGGGTTGGAGCTAGTACCTCCCCATATATATGTAGGGAGTGGAGTTTGCTACTGAAAAGAAACACTGTGTTCCCAACAAGCTAGCTGAAGGACGGCTTTCACACACACTTATCTCTCAGAACTGAGCATGTGGAGAGACGTTCGTTCATCTAGCACAAAAGGAACGGGTTGCAGGAGTAACTTTTACTCTGGTTTCTCAGTCTGTTTCCTAGTGCCGGTTTGAAGTTCCTGCAGTTTTAACTATAAAACCGAGTTTGAGGTAGTACCACCCCATATATATGTATGGATTGGAGTTTGCAACTGAAAAGAAACACTGTGTTCCCAACAAGCTAGGTGAAGGACGGCTTTCACACACACTTATCTCTCAGAACTGAGCATGTGGAGAGACGTTCGTTCATCTAGCACAAAAGGAACGGGTTGCAGGAGTAACTTTTACTCTGGTATCTCAGTCTGTTTCCTAGTGCCGGTTTGAAGTTCCTGCAGTTTTCACTATAAAACCGAGTTTGAGGTAGTACCACCCCATATATATGTATGGATTGGAGTTTGCAACTGAAAAGAAACTTTGTGTTCCCAACAAGCTAGGTGAAGGACGGCTTTCACACACACTAAACTCTCAGAACTGAGCATGTGGAGAGACGTTCGTTCATCTAGCACAAAGGGAACAGGTTGCTGGAGAATCTTTTTCTGTGGTTTCTCAGTCTGTTTCCAAGTGCCGGTTTGAATTTCCTGCAGTTTTCACTGTAAAACCGAGTTGCAGCTAGTACCTCCTCTTATATATGTATGGAGTGGAGTTTGCAACTGAAAAGAAACTTTGTGTTTCCAACAAGCTAGGTGAAGGACGGCTTTCACACACACTTATCTCTCAGAACTGAGCATGTGGAGAGACGTTCGTTCATCTAGAACAAAGGGAACGGTTTGCAGGAGAAACTTTTACTCTGGTTTCTCAGACTGTTTCCTAGTGCCGGTTTGAAATTCCTGCAGTTTTCATTGTAAAACCGAGTTGCAGCTAGTACCTCCCCATATATATGTATGGAGTGGAGTTTGCAACTGAAAAGAAACTTTGTGTTCCCAACAAGCTAGTTGAAGGACGGCTTTCACACACACTAATCTCTCAGAACTGAGCATGTGGAGAGACGTTCGTTCATCTAGCACAAAGGGAACGGGTTGCAGGAGAAACTTTTACTCTGTATTCTCAGTCTCTTTCCTAGTGCCGGTTTGAAGTTCCTGCAGTTTTCACTGCAAAACCGAGCTGGAGCTAGTACCTCCCCATATATATGTATGGAGTGGAGTTTGCAACTGAAAAGAAACTTTGTGTTCCCAACAAGCTAGGTGAAGGACGGCTTTCACACACACTTTTCTCTGAGAAATGAGCATCTGGAGAGACGTTCGTTCATCTAGAACAAAGGGAACGGGTTGCAGGAGAAACTTTTACTCTGGTTTCTCAGTCTGTTTCCTAGTGCCGGTTTGAAGTTCCTGCAGTTTTCACTGTAAAACCGGGTTGGAGCTAGTACCTCCCCATATATATGTATGGAGTGGAGTTTGCAACTGAAAAGAAACTTTGTGTTCCCAACAAGCTCAGTGAAGGACGGCTTTCACACACACTTACCTCTCAGAAATGAGCATGTGGAGAGACGTTCGTTCATCTAGCACAAATGGAACGGGTTGCAGGAGAAACTTTTACTCTAGTTTCTCAGTCTGTTTCCTAGTGCCGGTTTGAAGTTCCTGCAGTTTTCACTGTAAAACCGATTTGGAGCTAGTACCTCCCCATATATATGTATGGAGTGAGTTTGCAACTGAAAAGAAACTTTGTGTTCCCAACTAGCTAGGTGAAGGACGGATTTCACACACACTTATCTCTCAGAACTGAGCATGTGGAGAGACTTTCGTTCATCTAGCACAAAGGGAACGGGTTGCTGGAGAATCTTTTTCTGTGGTTTCTCAGTCTGTTTCCAAGTGCCGGTTTGAAGTTCCTGCAGTTTTCACTGTAAAACCGATTTGCAGCTAGTACCTCCTCTTATATATGTATGGATTGGAGTTTGCAACTGAAAAGAAACTTTGTGTTTCCAACAAGCTAGGTGAAGGACGGCTTTCACACACACTTATCTCTCAGAACTGAGCATGTGGAGAGACGTTCGTTCATCTAGAACAAAGGGAACGGTTTGCAGGAGAAACTTTTACTCTGGTTTCTCAGACTGTTTCCTAGTGCCGGTTTGAAATTCCTGCAGTTTTCATTGTAAAACCGAGTTGCAGCTAGTACCTCCCCATATATATGTATGGAGTGGAGTTTGCAACTGAAAAGAAACTTTGTGTTCCCAACAAGCTAGTTGAAGGACGGCTTTCACACACACTTATCTCTCAGAACTGAGCATGTGGAGAGACGTTCGTTCATCTAGCACAAAGGGAACGGGATGCAGGAGAAACTTTTACTCTGTATTCTCAGTCTCTTTCCTAGTGCCGGTTTGAAGTTCCTGCAGTTTTCACTGCAAAACCGAGCTGGAGCTAGTACCTCCCCATATATATGTATGGAGTGGAGTTTGCAACTGAAAAGAAACTTTGTGTTCCCAACAAGCTAGGTGAAGGACGGCTTTCACACACACTTTTCTCTGAGAAATGAGCATCTGGAGAGACGTTCGTTCATCTAGCACAAAGGGAACGGGTTGCAGGAGAAACTTTTACTCTGGTTTCTCAGTCTGTTTCCTAGTGCCGGTTTGAAGTTCCTGCAGTTTTCACTGTAAAACCGGGTTGGAGCTAGTACCTCCCCATATATATGTATGGAGTGGAGTTTGCAACTGAAAAGAAACTTTGTGTTCCCAACAAGCTCAGTGAAGGACGGCTTTCACACACACTTACCTCTCAGAAATGAGCATGTGGAGAGACGTTCGTTCATCTAGCACAAATGGAACGGGTTGCAGGAGAAACTTTTACTCTAGTTTCTCAGTCTGTTTCCTAGTGCCGGTTTGAAGTTCCTGCAGTTTTCACTGTAAAACCGATTTGGAGCTAGTACCTCCCCATATATATGTATGGAGTGAGTTTGCAACTGAAAAGAAACTTTGTGTTCCCAACTAGCTAGGTGAAGGACGGATTTCACACACACTTATCTCTCAGAACTGAGCATGTGGAGAGACTTTCGTTCATCTAGCACAAAGGGAACGGGTTGCAGGTAAATTTTACTCTGGTTTCTCAGTCTGTTTCCTAGTGCCGGTTTGAAGTACCTGCAGTTCTCACTGTAAAACCGGGTTAGAGCTAGTACCTCCCCATATATATGTATGGATTGGAGTTTGCAACTGAAAAGAAACACTGTGTTCCCAACAAGCTAGGTGAAGGACGGCTTTCACACACACTTATCTCTCAGAACTGAGCATGTGGAGAGACGTTCGTTCATCTAGCACAAAAGGAACGGGTTGCAGGAGTAACTTTTACTCTGGTTTCTCAGTCTGTTTCCTAGTGTCGGTTTGAAATTCCTGCAGTTTTCACTATAAAACTGAGTTGGAGGTAGTACCACCCCATATATATGTATGGATTGGAGTTTGCAACTGAAAAGAAACTTTGTGTTCCCATCAAGTTAGGTGAAGGACGGCTTTCACACTCACTTATCTCTCAGAACTGAGCATGTGGAGAGACGTTCGTTCATCTAGCACAAAGGGAACGGTTTGCAGGAGAAACTTTTACTCTGGTTTCTCACTCTGTTTCCTAGTGCCGGTTTGAAGTTCCTGCAGTTTTCACTGTAAAACCGAGTTGCAGCTTGTACCTCCCCATATATATGTATGGAGTGGAGTTTGCAACTGAAAAGAAACTTTGTGTTCCCAACAAGCTAGGTGAAGGACGGCTTTCACACACACTTATCTCTCAGAACTGAGCATGTGGAGAGACGTTCGTTCATCTAGCCCAAAGGGAACAGGTTGCAGGAGAATCTTTTTCTGTTGCTTCTCAGTCTGTTTCCTAGTGCCGGTTTGAAGTTCCTGCAGTTTTCACGGTAAAACCGAGTTGCAGCTAGTACCTCCTCTTATATATGTATGGAGTGGAATTTGCAACTGAAAAGAAACTTTGTGTTTCCAACAAGCTAGGTGAAGGACGGCTTTCACACACACTTATGTCTCAGAACTGAGCATGTGGAGAGACGTTCGTTCATCTAGCACAAAGGGAACGGTTTGCAGTAGAAACTTTTACTCTGGTTTCTCAGTCTATTTCCTAGTGCCGGTTTGAAGTTCCTGCAGTTTTCACTGTAAAACCGAGTTGCAGCTAGTACCTCCCCATATATATGTATGGAGTGGAGTTTGCAACTGAAAAGAATCTTTGTGTTCCCAACAAGCTAGGTGAAGGACGGCTTTCACACACACTTTTCTCTGAGAACTGAGCATGTGGAGAGACGTTCGTTCATCTAGCACAAAGGGAACGGGATGCAGGAGTAACTTTTACTCTGGTTTCTCAGTCTGTTTCCTAGTGCCGGTTTGAAGTTCCTGCAGTTTTCACTGCAAAACCGAGCTGGAGCTAGTACCTCCCCATATATATGTATGGAGTGGAGTTTGCAACTGAAAAGAAACTTTGTGTTCCCAACAAGCTAGGTGAAGGACGGCTTTCACACACACTTACCTCTCAGAAATGAGCATGTGGAGAGACGTTCGTTCATCTAGCACAAATGGAACGGGTTGCAGGAGAAATTTTACTCTGGTTTCTCAGTCTGTTTCCTAGTGCCGGTTTGAATTTCCTGCAGTTTTCACTGTAAAACCGAGTTGGAGCTAGTACCTCCCCATATATATGTATGGAGTGAGTTTGTAACTGAAAAGAAACTTTGTGTTCCCAACAAGCTAGGTGAAGGACGGATTTCACACACACTTATCTCTCAGAACTGAGCATGTGGAGAGACTTTCGTTCATCTAGCACAAAGGGAACGGGTTGCAGGAGATACTATTACTCTGGTTTCTCAGTCTGTTTCCTAGTGCCGGTTTGATGTTCCTGCACTTTTCACTGTAAAACAGAGTTGGAGCTAGTACCTCCCCATATATATGTATGGAGTGGAGTTTGCAACTGAAAAGAAACTTTGTGTTCCCAACAATGAAGGTGAAGGACGGCTTTCACACACACTTATCTCTCAGAACTGAGCATGTGGAAAGACGTTCGTTCATCTAGCACAAAGGGAAAGGGTTGCAGGTAAATTTTACTCTGGTTTCTCAGTCTGTTTCCTAGTGCCGGTTTGAAGTACCTGCAGTTTTCTCTGTAAAACCGGGTTAGAGCTAGAACCTCCCCATATATATGTATGGATTGGATTTTGCAACTGAAAAGAAACATTGTGTTCCCCACAAGCTAGGTGAAGGACGGCTTTCACACACAATTATCTCTCAGAACTGAGGATGTGGAGAGACGTTCGTTCATCTAGGAAAAATGGAACGGGTTGCAGGAGTAACTTTTACTCTGGTTTCTCAGTCTGTTTCCTAGTGCCGGTTTGAAGTTCCTGCAGTTTTCACTGTAAAACCGAGTTGGAGGTAGTACCACCCCATATATATTTATGGATTGGGGTTTGCAACTGAAAAGAAACTTTGTGTTCCCAACAAGCTAGTTGAAGGACGGCTTTCACACACACTTATCTCTGAGAACTGAGCATGTGGAGAGACGTTCGTTCATCTAGCACAAAAGGAACGGTTTGCAGGAGTAACTTTTACTCTGGTATCTCAGTCTGTTTCCTAGTGCCGGTTTGAAGTTCCTGCAGTTTTCACTATAAAACCGAGTTTGAGGTAGTACCAACCCATATATTTGTATGGATTGGAGTTTGCAACTGAAAAGAAACTTTGTGTTCCCAACAAGTTAGGTGAAGGACGGCTTTCACACTCACTTATCTCTCAGAACTGAGCATGTGGAGAGACGTTCGTTCATCTAGCACAAAGGGAACGGTTTGCAGGAGAAACTTTTACTCTGGTTTCTCACTCTGTTTCCTAGTGCCGGTTTGAAGTTCCTGCAGTTTTCACTGTAAAACCGAGTTGCAGCTTCTACCTCCCCATATATATGTATGGAGTGGAGTTTGCAACTGAAAAGAAACTTTGTGTTCCCAACAAGCTAGGTGAAGGACGGCTTTCACACACACTTATCTCTGAGAACTGAGCATGTGGAGAGACGTTCGTTCATCTAGCACAAAGGGAACAGGTTGCAGGAGAATCTTTTTCTGTGGTTTCTCAGTCTGTTTCCTAGTGCCTGTTTGAAGTTCCTGCAGTTTTCACTGTAAAACCGAGTTGCAGCTAGTACCTCCTCTTATATATGTATGGAGTGGAATTTGCAACTGAAAAGAAACTTTGTGTTTCCAACAAGCTAGGTGAAGGACGGCTTTCACACACACTTATCTCTCAGAACTGAGCATGTGGAGAGACTTTCGTTCATCTAGCACAAAGGGAACGGTTTGCAGGAGAAACTTTTACTCTGGTTTCTCAGTCTGTTTCCTAGTGCCGGTTTGAAGTTCCTGCATTTTTCACTGTAAAACCGAGTTGCAGCTAGTACCTCCCCATATATATGTATGGAGTGGAGTTTGCAACTGAAAAGAAACTTTGTGTTCCCAGCAAGCTAGGTGAAGGACGGCTTTCACACACACTTATCTCTCAGAACTGAGCATGTGGAGAGACGTTCGTTCATCTAGCACAAAGGGAACGGGTTGCAGGAGAAACTTTTACTCTGTTTTCTCAGTCTGTTTCCTAGTGCCGGTTTGAAGTTCCTGCAATTTTCACTGCAAAACCGTGCTGGAGCTAGTACCTCCCCATATATATGTATGGAGTGGAGTTTGCAACTGAAAAGAAACTTTGTGTTCCCAACAATGAAGGTGAAGGACGGCTTTCACACACACTTATCTCTCAGAACTGAGCATGTGGAGAGACGTTCGTTCATCTAGCACAAAGGGAACGGGTTGCAGGTAAATTTTACTCTGGTTTCTCAGTCTGTTTCCTAGTGCCGGTTTGAAGTACCTGCAGTTTTCACTTTAAAACCGGGTTAGAGCTAGAACCTCCCCATATATATGTATGGATTGGACTTTGCAACTGAAAAGAAACATTGTGTTCCCAACAAGCTAGGTGAAGGACGGCTTTCACACACAATTATCTCTCAGAACTGAGCATGTGGAGAGACGTTCGTTCATCTAGGAAAAATGGAACGGGTTGCAGGAGTAACTTTTACTCTCGTTTCTCAGTCTGTTTCCTAGTGCCGGTTTGAAGTTCCTGCAGTTTTCACTGTAAAACCGAGTTGGAGCTAGTACCTCCCCATATATATGTATGGAGTGAGTTTGCAACTGAAAAGAAACTTTGTGTTCCCAACAAGCTAGGTGAAGAATGGCTTTCACACACACTTATCTCTGAGAACTGAGCATGTGGAGAGACGTTCATTCATCTAGCACAAAGGGAACGGGTTGCAGGAGAAATTTTACTCTGGTTTCTCAGTCTGTTTCCTAGTGCCGGTTTGAAGTTCCTGCAGTTTTCACTGTAAAACCGAGTTGGAGCTAGTACCTCCCCATATATATGTATGGAGTGGAGTTTGCAACTGAAAAGAAACTTTGTGTTCCCAACAAGCTAGGTGAAGGATGGCTTTCACACACACTTATCTCTCAGAACTGAGCATGAGGAGAGACGTTCGTTCATTTAGCACAAAGGGAACGGGTTGCAGGAGAAACTTTTACTCTGTTTTCTCAGTCTGTTACCTAGTGCCGGTTTGAAGTTCCTGCAGTTTTCACTGTAAAATCGAGTTGGAGCTTGTACCTCCCCATATATATGTATGGAGTGGAATTTGCAACTGAAAAGATACTTTGTGTTCCCAACAAGCTAGTTGAAGGACGGCTTTCACACACAATTATCTCTGAGAACTGACAATGTGGAGAGACGTTCGTTCATCTAGCACAAAGGGAACGGGTTACAGGAGAAACTTTTACTCTGGTTTCTCAGTCTGATTCCTTGTGCCGGTTTGAAGTTCCTGCAATTTTCACTGTAAAACCGGGTTGGAGCTAGTACCTCCCCATATATATGTATGGAGTGGAGTTTGCAACTGAAAAGAAACTTTGTGTTCCCAACAAGCTAGGTGAAGGACGGCTTTCACACACACTTACCTCTCAGAACTGAGCATGTGGAGAGACGTGCGTTCATCTAGCACAAATGGAACGGGTTGCAGGAGAAACTTTTACTCTGGTTTCTCAGTCTGTTTCCTAGTGCCGGTTTGAAGTTCCTGCAGTTTTCACTGTAAAACCGAGTTGGAACTTGTACCTCCCCATATATATGTATGGAGTGAGTTTGCAACTGAAAAGAAACTTTGTGTTCCCAACAATGTAGGTGAAGGACGGCTTTCACACACACTTATCTCTCAGAACTGAGCATGTGGAGAGACGTTCGTTCATCTAGCAGAAAGGGAACGGGTTGCAGGAAAATTTTACTCTGGTTTCTCAGTCTGTTTCCTAGTGCCGGTTTGAAGTTCCTGCAGTTTTCACTGTAAAACTTGGTTGGAGCTAGTACCTCCCCATAAATATGTATGGAGTGGACTTTGCAACTGAAAAGAAACTTAGTGTTCCGAAAAAGCTAGGTGAAGGACGGCTTTCACACACACTTATCTCTCAGAACTGAGCAGGTGGAGAGACGTTCGTTCATCTAGCACAAAGGGAACGGGTTGCAGGAGAATCTTTTTCTCTGGTTTCTCATTCTGTTTCCTAGTGCCGGTTTGATGTTCCTGCAGTTTTCACTGTATAACCGAATTGGAGCTTGTCCCTACCCATATATATGTATGGAGTGGACTTTGCAACTGAAAAGAAACTTTGTGTTCCCAACAAGCTAGGTGAAGGACGGCTTTCACACACACTTATCTCTCAGAACTGAGCATGTGGAGAGACGTTCATTCATCTAGCACAAAGGGAACGGGTTGCAGGAGTAACTTTTACTCTGGTTTCTCAGTCTGTTTCCTAGTGCCGGTTTGAAGTTCCTGCAGTTTTCACTGTAAAACCGAGTTGGAGGTAGTACCACCCCATATATATGTATGGATTGGAGTTTGCAACTGAAAAGAAACTTTGTGTTCCCAACAAGATAGGTGAAGGACGGCTTTCACACACACTTATCTCTCAGAACTGAGCATGTGGAGAGACGTTCGTTCATCTAGCACAAAGGGAACGGCTTGCAGGAGAAACTTTTACTCTGGTTTCTCAGTCTGTTTCCTAGTGCCGGTTTGAAGTTCCTGCAGTTTTCACTGTAAAACCGGTTTGGAGCTTGTACTTCCCCATATATATGTATGGAGTGGTGTTTGCAACTGAACAGAAAATTTGTGTTCCCAACAAGCTAGTTGAAGGACGGCTTTCACACACACTAATCTCTCAGAACTGAGCATGTGGAGAGACGTTCGTTCATCTAGCACAAAGGGAACGGGTTGCAGGAGAAACTTTTACTCTGGTTTCTCAGTCTGTTTCCTTGTGCCGGTTTGAAGTTCCTGCAGTTTTCACTGTAAAACCGGGTTGGAGCTAGTACCTCCCCATATATATGTATGGAGTGGAGTTTGCTACTGAAAAGAATCTTTGTGTTCCCAACAAGCTAGGTGAAGGAGGGCTTTCACACTCAATTATCTCTCAGAACTGAGCATGTGGAGAGACGTTCGTTCATCTAGCACAAAGGGAACGGGTTGCAGGAGAAACTTTTACTCTGGTTTCTCAGTCTGTTTCCTAGTGCCGGTTTGAAGTTCCTGCACTTTTCACTGTAAAACCCAGTTGCAGCTAGTACATCCCCATATATATGTACGGATTGGTGTTTGCAACTGAAAAGAAACTTTGTGTTCCCAACAAGCTAGATGAAGGACGGCTTTCTCACACACTTATCTCTCAGAACTGAACATGTGGAGAGACTTTCGTTCATCTAGCACAAGGGAACGGGTTGCAGGAGAAACTTTTACTCTGGTTTATCAGTCTGTTTCCTAGTGCCTGTTTGAAGTTCCTGCAGTTTTCACTGTAAAACAATGTTGGAGCTAGTACCTCCCCATATATATATATAGAGTGGAGTTTGCAACTGTAAAGAAATTTTGTGTTCCCAACTACCTAGGTGAAGGACGGCTTTCACACACACTTATCTCTCACAACTGAGCATGTGGAGAGACGTTCGTTCATCTAGCACAAAGGGAATATTTTGCAGGTAATGTTTTACTCTGGTTTTTCAGTCTGTTTCCTAGTGCCGGTTTGAATTTCCTGCAGTTTTCACTGTATGAAAGAATTGGAGCTAGTACCTCCCCATATATATCTATGGAGTGGAGTTTGCAACTGAAAAGAAACTTTGTGTTTCCAAGAAGCTATTTGAAGGACGGCATTAACAAACACTTTACTCTCTTAACTGAACATGTGGAGAGACGTACATTCATCGAGCACAAAGGGAACCGGTTGCAGGAGAAATTTTTACTCTGGTTTCTCAGTCTGTTTCCTTGTGCCAGTTTTAAGTTCCTGCAGTTTTCACTGTAAATCCTATTTGGAGCTTTTACCTCCCCATATATATGTATTAAGTGAGGTTTGCAACTGAAAAGAATCTTTGTGTTCCCAACAAGCTAGTTGAAGGACGGCTTTCAAACACAATTATCTCTCACAAATTAGCATGTGGAGAGACATTTGTTCATCTACCACAACGGGAAAGGGTTGCAGGGGAAACTTTTACTATGGTTTCTCAGTCTGTTTCCTAGTGCCGGTTTGAATTTCCTGCAGATTTCACTGTAAAACCGTGTTGGAGTTGGTACCTCCCCAAATATATGTATAAATTGGAGTTTGCAACTGAAAAGAAACTTTCTGTTCCCAACAAGCAATGTGAAGCACGGCTTCCACACACTCTTATTTCTCAGAACTGAGCATGTGGAGAGAGGTTCTTTCATCTAGCAGAAATTGAACGGTTTTCAGGAGAAATTTTTACTCTGGTTTCTCAGTCTGTTTCCTAGTGCCGGTTTGATCTTCCTGAAGATTTCACTGTTAAACCGAGTTGGAGCTTTTACATATCCATATATATGTATGGAGTGGAGTTTGCACCTGAAAAGGAACTTTGTGTTCCCAAATACCTGATTGAAGGACGGCTTTCACACACACATATCTCTCACAACTGAGCATGTGGAGAGGCGTTCGTTCATCTAGCACATAGAACGGGTTGCAGGAGAAATATTTTCTCTGGTTTCTCAGTCTGTTTCCTAGTGCCGGTTTGAATTTCCTGCAGTTTTCACTGTAAAACAGTGTTGGAGCTAGTATCTCCCCATATATATGCATGGAGTGGAATTTGCGACTGAAAAGTAACTTTGTGTTCCCAACAATCTATTTAAAGGACGGCTTTCACACACACTTATTTCTCAGAACTGAGCATGTGGAGAGATGTTAGTTCATCTAGCACCAATTGAACGGTTTGCAGGAGAAAATTTTTCTCTGGTTTCTCAGTCTGTTTCCTAGTGCCGGTTTGAAGTTCCTGCAGTTTTCACTGTAAAACCGAGTTGGAGCTTGTATCTCCGCATATATATGTATGGAGTGGAGTTTGCACTGAAAAGAAACTTTGTGTTCACAACAAGCTAGGTGAAGGGCGGCTTTCACACACAATTATCTCTCACAAATTAGCATGTGGAGAGACGTTCGTTCATCTAGCACAAAGGGAACGTGTTGCATGAGAAACTTTTACTCTGGTTTCTCAGGCTGTTTCCTAGTGTCGGCTTTAATTTCCTGCAGTTTTCACTGTAAAACCGTGTTGGAGCTAGTATCTCCCCATATATATGCATGGAGTGGAATTTGCAACTGAAAAGTAACTTTGTGTTCCCTAGAATCTATTTGAAGGACGGCTTTCACACACACTTATTTCTCTGAACTGAGCATGTGGAGAGATATTAGTTCATCTAGCACCAATTGAACGGTTTGCATTAGAAACTTTTACTCTGGTTTCTCAGTCTTTTTCCTAGTGCTGGTTTGAAGTTCCTGCAGTTTTCACTGTAAAACGGAGATGGAGCTAGTAACTCCCCATATATATGTATGGAGTGGAGTTTGCAACTGAAAAGAAACTTTGTGTTCCCAACAAGCTAGGTGAAGGACGGCTTTCACACACACTTAACTCTCACAACTGAGCATGTATATAGACGTTCGTTCATATAGCACAAAGGGAACGGGTTGCAGGAGAAACTTTTTCTCTGGTTTCTCAGTCTGTTTCCTAGTGCCAGTTTGAAGTTCCTGCAGTTTAAACTTTAAATCAGACTAGGAGCTTGAACCTCCCCATATATATGAATGGAATGGAGTTTGCATCTGAAAAGAAACTTTGTGTTCCCCACAATCTAGTTGAAGGAAGTCTTTCACACACAATTATCTATCACAAATTAGCATGTGGAGAGAAATTTGTTCATCTAGCACAAAGGGAACGGTTTGCAGGAGAAAATTTTACTCTAGTTTCTCAGTCTGTTTCCTAGTGCCGGTTTGAATCTCCTGCAGTTTTCACTTTAAAACCGAGTTGGAGCTAGTACATCCCCATATATATGTATAAATTGGAGTTTGCAACTGAAAATAACTTTGTGTTCCCAACAAGCTAAGTGAAGCAAGGCTTCCACACACACTTATTCCTCAGAACAGAGCATGTTGAGAGAGGTTCGTTCATCTAGCACAAATTGAACGGTTTGCAGGAGAAACATTTACTCTGTTTTCTCAGTCTTTTACCTAGTGCCGGTTTGAAGTTCCTGCAGTTTTCAGTGTAAAACCGTGTTGGAGCTAGTAAATCCCCATATATATGTATGGAGAGGAGTTAGCAACCGCAAAGAAACTTTGTGTTCCCAACAAGCTACGTGAAGGACGGCTTTCACACACACTTATCTCTCACAACTCAGCATGTGGAGAGACGTTCGTTCATCTAGCACAAAGGGAACGGTTTTCAGGGGAAATTTTACTCTGGTTTCTCAGGCTGTTTCCTAGTGCCGGTTTGAATTTCCTGCAGTTTTCAGTGTAAAACCGTGTTTGAGTTAGTATCTCCCCATATATATGCATGGAGTGGAATTTTCTACAAAATGTAACTTTGTGTTCCCAACAAGCTATTTGAAGGACGGCTTTCACACACACTTATTTCTCAGATCTGAGCATGTGGAGAGACGTTCGTTCATCCAGCACAATGGGAACGGGTTGCAGAAGAAAATTTTCTCTGATTTCTCAGTCTGTTTCCTAGTTCCGGTTTGAAGTTACTGCAGTTTTCACTGTAAAACCGATTTGGAGCTTGTACATTTCCATATATATGTATGGAGTGGTGTTTGCACCTGAAAAGAAATTTGTGTTCCCAAATACCTGAGTGAAGGACGGCTTTCACACACACATATCTCTCACAACTGACCATGTGGAGAGGCGTTCGTTCATCTAGCACATAGAACAGGTTGCAGGAGAAACTTTTTCTCTGGTTTCTCAGTCTGTTTCCTAGTGCCGGTTTGAATTTCCTGCAGTTTTCACTGTAGAACCGTGTTGGAGCTAGTATCTCCCCATATATATGCATGGAGTGGAATTTGCAACTGAAAAGTAACTTTGTGTTCCCAACAAGCTATTTGAAGGACGGCTTTCACACACACTTATTTCTCAGAACTGAGCATGTGGAGAGATGTTAGTTCTTCTAACACCAATTGAACGGTTTGCAGGAGAAAATTTTCCTCTGGTTTCTCAGTCTGTTTCCTAGTGCCGGTTTGAAGTTCCTGCAGTTTTCACTGTAAAACCGAGTTTGATATTGTATCTCCGCATATATATGTATGGAGTGGAGTTTGCACTGAAAAGAAACTTTGTGTTCCCAACAAGCTAGGTGAAGGGCGGCTTTCACACGCAATTATCTCTCACAAATTAGAATGTGGAGAGACGTTCGTTCATCTATCAAAAAGGGAACGAGTTGCATGAGAAAATTTTACTCTGGTTTCTCAGGCTGTTTCCAAGTGTCGCCTTGAATTTCCTGCAGTTTTCACTGTAAAACCGTGTTGGAGCTAGTATCTCCCCATATATATGCATGGAGTGGAATTTGCAACTGAAAAGTAACTTTGTGTTCAAAAGAATCTATTTGAAGGACGGCTTTCACACACACATATTTCTCTGAAGTGATCATGTGGAGAGATGTTAGTTCATCTAGCACCAATTGAACGGTTTGCATTAGAAAATTTTACTCTGGTCTCTCAGTCTTTTTCCTAGTGCCGGTTTGAAGTTCCTGCAGTTTTCACTGTAAAACGGTGATGGAGCTAGTAACTCCCCATATATATGTATGGAGTGGAGTTTGCAACTGAAAAGAAACTTTGTGTTCCCAACAAGCTAGGTGAAGGACGGCTTTCACACACACTTATCTCTCACAACTGAGCATGTGGAGAGACGTTCGTTCATCTAGCACAAAGGGAACGGGTTGCAGGAGAAACTTTTTCTCTGGTTTCTCAGTCTGTTTCCTAGTGCCGGTTTGTAGTTCCTGCAGTTTTCACTTTAAATCCGACTAGGAGCTTGAACCTCCCCATATATATGTATGCAATGGAGTTTGCATCTGAAAAGAAACTTTGTGTTCCCCACAATCTAGTTGAAGGAAGTCTTTCACACACAATTATCTATCAGAAATTAGCATGTGGAGAGAAATTCGTTCATCTAGCACAAAGGGAACGTTTTGCAGGAGAAAAGTTTACTCTAGTTTCTCAGTCTGTTTCCTAGTGCCGGTTTGAATTTCCTGCAGTTTTCACTGTAAAACCGTGTTGGAGCTAGTACTTCCCCATATATATGTATAAATTGGGGTTTGCAACTGAAAAGAAACTTTGTGTTCCCAACAATCTAGTTGAAGCAAGGCTTCCACACACACTTATTTCTCAGTACTGAGCATGTTGAGAGAGGTTCGTTCATCTAGCACAAATTGAACGGTTTGCAGGAGAAACTTTTACTCTCGTTTCTCAGTCTGTTTCCAAGTGCCGGTTTGAATTTCCTGCAGTTTTCACTGTAAAACCGAGTTGGAGCTAGTACGTCCGCATATATATGTATTGGTTGGGGTTTGAAACTGAAAAGAAACTTTGTGTTCCCAACAAGCTAGGTGAAGAACGGCATTCACACACACTTATCTCTCAGATCAGAGCATGTGGAGAGTCGTTCTTTCATCTAGCACAAAGGGAACATTTTGCAGGAAAAACTATTTCTCTGGTTTCTAAGTCTGTCTCCTAGTGCTGGTTTGAAATTCCTGCAGTTTTCATTATTAAACCGATTTGGAGCTTGTACCTCCCCATATATATGTATGGAGTGGAGTTTGCAAATGAAAAAAATCTTTGTGTTCCCAACAAGATAGTTGAAGTACGGCTTTCACACACACTTAACTCTCAGAGCTTAGCAAGCGGAGAGACTTTCGTTCATCTAGCACAAAGGGAACGGGTTGCACGAGAAACTTTTACTCTGTTTTGTCAGTCTGATTCCAAGTGCCGGTTTGAAGTTCCTGCAGTTTTCACTGTAAAATAGAGTTGGTGCTAGAACCTCCCCTCATATATATATGGATTGGAGTTTGCTACTGAAAAGAAACTTTTTGTTCCCAACAAGCTAGGTGAAGTATGGCTTTCACACACACTTATCTCTCTCATCTGAGCATTTGGAGGGACGTTCGTTAATCTAACACAAAGGGAACTGGTTGCAGGAGAAATTTTTACTCTTGTTTCACAGTGTGTTTCCTAAGCCGGTTTGAAAATCATGCACTTTTCACTGTATAAAGAATTGGGGCTAGTACCTCCCCATATATATGTATGGAGTGGAGTTTGCAACTGAAAAGAAAGTTTGTGTTCCCAACAAGCTATGTGAAGATCGGCTTTCACAAACACTTATCTCTCTCAACACATCATGTGGAGAGACGTTCGTTCATCTTGCAAAAATGGAACGGTTTGCAGTACAAACTTTTACTCTGATTTCTCAGTCGGTTTCCTTGTGCCGGTTTGAAGTTCCTGCAGTTTTCACTGTAAAACAGTGTTGAAGCTAGTACCTCCCCATATATATATATAGAGTGGAGTTTGCAACTGTAAAGAAATTTTGTGTTCCCAACTACCTAGGTGAAGGACGGCTTTCACACACACTTATCTCTCACAACTGAGCATGTGGAGAGGCGTTCGTTCATCTAGCACAAAGGGAATGGTTTGCAGGTAAAGTTTTACTCTGGTTTTTCAGTCTGTTTCCTAGTGCCGGTTTGAATTTCCTGCAGTTTTCACTGTATGAAAGAATTGGAGCTAGTACCTCCCCATATATATCTATGGAGTGGGGTTTGCAACTGAAAAGAAACTTTGTGTTTCCAAGAAGCTATTTGAAGGACGGCATTCACAAACACTTTACTCTCTTAAGTGAACATGTGGAGAGACGTACATTCATCGAGCACAAAGGGAACCGGTTGCAGGAGAAATTTTTACTCTGGTTTCTCAGTCTGTTTCCTTGTGCCAGTTTTAAGTTCCTGCAGTTTTCACTGTAAATCCTATTTGGAGCTTGTACGTCCCCATATATATGTATGGAGTGGAGTTTGCAACTGAAAAGAATCTTTGTGTTCCCAACAAGCTAGGTGAAGGACGGCTTTCAAACACAATTATCTCTCACAAATTAGCATGTGGAGAGACATTTGTTCATCTACCACAACGGGAACGGGTTGCAGGAGAAACTTTTACTATGGTTTCTCAGTCTGTTTCCTAGTGCCGGTTTGAATTTCCTGCAGATTTCACTGTAAAACCGTGTTGGAGTTGGTACCTCCCCATATATATGTATAAATTGGAGTTTGCAACTGAAAAGAAACTTTCTGTTCCCAACAAGCAATGTGAAGCACGGCTTCCACACACTCTTATTTCTCAGAACTGAGCATGTGGAGAGAGGTTCTTTCATCTAGCAGAAATTGAACGGTTTGCAGGAGAAATTTTTACTCTGGTTTCTCAGTCTGTTTCCTAGTGCCGGTTTGATCTTCCTGAAGATTTCACTGTTAAACCGAGTTGGAGCTTTTACATATCCATATATATGTATGGATTGGAGTTTGCACCTGAAAAGAAACTTTGTGTTCCCAACTACCTGAGTGAAGGACGGCTTTCACACACACTTATTTCTCAGATCTGAGCATGTGGAGATACGTTCGTTCATCTAGCACAATGGGAACGGGTTGCAGAAGAAAATTTTCTCTGGTTTCTCAGTCTGTTTCCTAGTGCCGGTTTGAATTTCCTGCACTTTTCACTGTAAAACAGTGTTGGAGCTAGTATCTCCCCATATATATGCATGGAGTGGAATTTGCAACTGAAAAGTAACTTTGTGTTCCCAACATGCTATTTAAAGGACGGCTTTCACACACAATTATTTCTCAGAACTGAGCATGTGGAGAGATGTTAGTTCATCTAGCACCAATTGAACGGTTTGCAGGAGAAAATTTTTCTCTGGTTTCTCAGTCTGTTTCCTAGTGCCGGTTTGAAGTTCCTGCAGTTTTCACTGTAAAACCGAGTTGGAGCTTGTATCTCCGCATATATATGTATGTAGTGGAGTTTGCACTGAAAAGTAACTTGGTGTTCACAACAAGCTAGGTGAAGGGCGGCTTTCACACACAATTATCTCTCACAAATTTGCATGTGGAGAGACATTCGTTCATCTAGCACAAAGGGAACATGTTGCATGAGAAACTTTTACTCTGGTTTCTCAGGCTGTTTCCTAGTGTCGGCTTGAATTTCCTGCAGTTTTCACTGTAAAACCATGTTGGAGCTAGTATCTCCCCATATATATGCATGGAGTGGAATTTGCAACTGAAAAGTAACTTTGTGTTACCAAGAATCTATTTGAAGGACGGCTTTCAAACACAATTATTTCTCTAAACTGAGCATGTGGAGAGATATTAATTCATCTAGCACCAATTGAACGGTTTGAATTAGAAACTTTTACTCTGGTTTCTCAGTCTTTTTCCTAGTGCCGGTTTGAAGTTCCTGCAGTTTTCACTGTAAAACGGAGATGGAGCTAGTAACTCCCCATATATACGTATGGAGTGGAGTTTGCAACTGAAAAGAAACTTTGTGTTCCCAACAAGCTAGGTGAAGGACGGCTTTCACACACACTTAACTCTCACAACTGAGCATGTGGAGAGACGTTCGTTCATCTAGCACAAAGGGAACGGGTTGCAGGAGAAACTTTTTCTCTGGTTTCTCAGTCTGTTTCCTAGTGCCGGTTTGAAGTTCCTGCAGTTTAAACTTTAAATCAGACTAGGAGCTTGAACCTCCCCATATATATGAATGGAATGGAGTTTGCATCTGAAAAGAAACTTTGTGTTCCCCACAATCTAGTTGAAGGAAGTCTTTCACACACAATTATCTATCACAAATTAGCATGTGGAGAGAAATTCGTTCATCTAACACAAAGGGAACGGTTTGCAGGAGAAAATTTTACTCTAGTTTCTCAGTCTGTTTCCTACTGCCGGTTTGAATCTCCTGCAGTTTTCACTTTAAAACCGAGTTGGAGCTAGTACCTCCCCATATATATGTATAAATTGGAGTTTGCAACTGAAAATAACTTTGTGTTCCCAACAAGCTAGGTGAAGCAAGGCTTCCACACACAGTTATTTCTCAGTACTGAGCATGTTGAGAGAGGATCGTTCATCTAGCACAAATTGAACGGTTTGCAGGAGAAACTTTTACTCTCGTTTCTCAGTCTGTTTCCAAGTGCCGGTTTGAATTTCCTGCAGTTTTCACTGTAAAACCGTGTTGGAGCTAGTACGTCCGCATATATATGTATTGGTTGGAGTTTGAAACTGAAAAGAAACTTTGTGTTCCCAACAAGCTAGGTGAAGAACGGCATTCACACACACTTATCTCTCAGATCAGAGCATGTGGAGAGACGTTCTTTCATCTAGCACAAAGGGAACGTTTTGCAGGAAAAACTATTTCTCTGGTTTCTCAGTCTGTTTCCTAGTGCCGGTTTGAAATTCCTGCAGTTTTCATTATTAAACCGATTTGGAGATTGTGCCTCCCCATATATATGTATGGAGTGGAGTTTGCAAATGTAAAGAATCTTTGTGTTCCCAACAAGATATTTGAAGTACGGCTTTCACACACACTTAATTCTCAGAGCTTAGCATGCGGAGAGACTTTCGTTCATCTAGCACAAAGGGAACGGGTTGCACGAGAAAGTTTTACTCTGTTTTGTCAGTCTGTTTCCAAGTGCCGGTTTGAAGTTCCTGCAATTTTCACTCTAAAATCGAGTTGGTGCTAGAACCTCCCCTCATATATTTATGGAGTGGAGTTTGCTACTGAAAAGAAACTTTGTGTTCCCAACAAGCTAGGTGAAGTACGGCTTTCACACACACTTATCTCTCTCATCTGAGCATGTGGAGGGACGTTCGTTAATCTAACACAAAGGGAACAGGTTGCAGGAGAAATTTTTACTCTTGTTTCACAGTGTGTTTCCTAAGCCGGTTTGAAAATCATGCACTTTTCACTGCATAACAAAATTGGAGCTAGTACCTCCCCATATATATGTATGGAGTGGAGTTTGCAACTGAAAAGAAAGTTTGTATTCCCAACAAGCTATGTGAAGATCGGCTTTCACAAACACTTATCTCTCTCAACACATCATGTGGAGAGACGTTCGTTCATCTTGCACAAATGGAACGGTTTGCAGTAGAAACTTTTACTCTGATCTCTCAGTCGGTTTCCTAGTGCCGGTTTGAAGTTCCTGCAGTTTTCACTGTAAAACAGTGTTGGAGCTAGTACCTCCCCATATATATATATAGAGTGGAGTTTGAAACTGTAAAGAAATTTTGTGTTCAGAACTACCTAGGTGAAGGACGGCTTTCACACACACTTATCTCTCACAACTGAGCATGTGGAGAGACGTTCGTTCATCTAGCACAAAGGGAACGGTTTGCAGGAGAAAATTTTACTCTAGTTTCTCAGTCTGCTTCCTAGTGCCGGTTTGAATCTCCTGCAGTTTTCACTTTCAAACCGAGTTGGAGCTAGTACCTCCCCATATATATGTATAAATTGGAGTTTGCAACTGAAAATAACTTTGTGTTCCCAACAAGCTAGGTGAAGCAAGGCTTCCACACACACTTATTTCTCAGTACTGAGCATGTTGAGAGAGGTTCGTTCATCTAGCACAAATTGAACGGTTTGCAGGAGAAACTTTTACTCTCGTTTCTCAGTCTGTTTCCAAGTGCCGGTTTGAATTTCCTGCAGTTTTCACTGTAAAACCGTGTTGGAGCTAGTACGTCCGCATATATATGTATTGGTTGGAGTTTGAAACTGAAAAGAAACTTTGTGTTCCCAACAAGCTAGGTGAAGAACGGCATTCACACACACTTATCTCTCAGATCAGAGCATGTGGAGAGACGTTCTTTCATCTAGCACAAAGGGAACGGTTTGCAGGAAAAACTATTTCTCTGGTTTCTCAGTCTGTTTCCTAGTGCCGGTTTGAAATTCCTGCAGTTTTCATTATTAAACCGATTTGGAGATTGTGCCTCCCCATATATATGTATGGAGTGGAGTTTGCAAATGAAAAGAATCTTTGTGTTCCCAACAAGATAGTTGAAGTACGGCTTTCACACACACTTAACTCTCAGAGCTTAGCATGCGGAGAGACTTTCGTTCATCTAGCACAAATGGAACGGGTTGCACGAGAAAGTTTTACTCTGTTTTGTCAGTCTGTTTCCAAGTGCCGGTTTGAAGTTCCTGCAATTTTCACTGTAAAATCGAGTTGGTGCTAGAACCTCCCCTCATATATTTATGGAGTGGAGTTTGCTACTGAAAAGAAACTTTGTGTTCCCAACAAGCTAGGTGAAGTACGGCTTTCACACACACTTATCTCTCTCATCTGAGCATGTGGAGGGACGTTCGTTAATCTAACACAAAGGGAACAGGTTGCAGGGGAAATTTTTATTCTTGTTTCACAGTGTGTTTCCTAAGCCGGTTTGAAAATCATGCACTTTTCACTGCATAACAGAATTGGAGCTAGTACCTCCCCATATATATGTATGGAGTGGAGTTTGCAACTGAAAAAAAGTTTGTGTTCCCAACAAGCTATGTGAAGATCGGCTATCACAAACACTTATCTCTCTCAACACATCATGTGGAGAGACGTTCGTTCATCTTGCACAAATGGAACGGTTTGCAGTAGAAACTTTTACTCTGATCTCTCAGTCGGTTTCCTAGTGCCGGTTTGAAGTTCCTGCAGTTTTCACTGTAAAACAGTGTTGGAGCTAGTACCTCCCCATATATATATATAGAGTGGAGTTGGAAACTGTAAAGAAATTTTGTGTTCCCAACTACCTAGGTGAAGGACGGCTTTCACACACACTTATCTCTCACAACTGAGCATGTGGAGAGACGTTCGTTCATCTAGCACAAAGGGAATGGTTTGCAGGTAAAGTTTTACTCTGGTTTTTCAGTCTGTTTCCTAGTGCCGGTTTGAATTTCCTGCAGTTTTCACTGTATGAAAGAATTGGAGCTAGTACCTCCCCATATATATCTATGGAGTGGAGTTTGCAACTGAAAAGAAACTTTGTGTTTCCAACAAGCTATTTGAAGGACGGCATTCACAAACACTTTACTCTCTTAAATGAGCATGTGGAGAGACGTTCGTTCATCGAGCACAAAGGGAACCGGTTGCAGGAGAAATTTTTACTCTGGTTTCTCAGTCTGTTTCCTTGTGCCAGTTTTAAGTTCCTGCAGTTTTCACTGTAAATCCTATTTGGAGCTTGTACCTCCCGATATATATGTATGGAGTGGAGTTTGCAACTGAAAAGTATCTTTGTGTTCCCAACAAGCTATTTGAAGTACGGCTTTCAAACACAATTATCTCTCACAAATTAGCATGTGGAGAGACATTTGTTCATCTACCACAACGGGAACGGGTTGCAGGAGAAGCTTTTACTATGGTTTCTCAGTCTGTTTCCTAGTGTCGGCTTGAATTTCCTGCAGTTTTCACTGTAAAACCGTGTTGGAGCTAGTATCTCCCCATATATATGCATGGAGTGGAATTTGCAACTGAAAAGTAACTTTGTGTTCCCAAGAATCTATTTGATGGACGGCTTTAACACACACTTATTTCTCTGAACTGAGCATGTGGAGAGATATTAGTTCATCTAGCACCAATTGAACGGTTTGCATTTGAAACTTTTCCTCTGGTTTCTCAGTCTTTTTCCTAGTGCCGGTTTGAAGTTCCTGCAGTTTTCACTGTAAAACGGAGATGGAGCTACTACCTCCCCATATATATGTATGGAGTGGAGTTTGCAACTGAAAAGAAACTTTGTGTTCCCAACAATCTAGGTGAAGGACGGCTTTCACACACAATTAACACTCTCAACTGAGCATGTGGAGAGACGTTCGTTCATATAGCACAAAGGGAACGGGTTGCAGGAGAAACTTTTTCTCTGGTTTCTCAGTCTGTTTCCTAGTGCCGGTTTGAAGTTCCTGCAGTTTAAACTTTAAATCAGACTAGGAGCTTGAACCTCCCCATATATATGAATGGAATGGAGTTTGCATCTGAAAAGAAACTTTGTGTTCCCCACAATCTAGTTGAAGGAAGTCTTTCACACACAATTATCTATCACAAATTAGCATGTGGAGAGAAATTCGTTCATCTAGCACAAAGGGAACGGTTTGCAGGAGAAAATTTTACTCTGGTTTCTCAGTCTGTTTCCTAGTGCCGGTTTGAATCTCCTGCAGTTTTCACTTTCAAACCGAGTTGGAGCTAGTACCTCCCCATATATATGTATAAATTGGGGTTTGCAACTGAAAATAACTTTGTGTTCCCAACAAGCTAGGTGAAGCAAGGCTTCCACACACACTTATTTCTCAGTACTGAGCATGTTGAGAGAGGATCGTTCATCTAGCACAAATTGAACGGTTTGCAGGAGAAACTTTTACTCTCGTTTCTCAGTCTGTTTCCAAGTGCCGGTTTGAATTTCCTGCAGTTTTCACTGTAAAACCGTGTTGGAGCTAGTACGTCCGCATATATATGTATTGGTTGGAGTTTGAAACTGAAAAGAAACTTTGTGTTCCCAACAAGCTAGGTGAAGAACGGCATTCACACACACTTATCTCTCAGATCAGAGCATGTGGAGAGACGTTATTTCATCTAGCACAAAGGGAACGGTTTGCAGGAAAAACTATTTCTCTGTTTTCTCAGTCTGTTTCCTAGTGCCGGTTTGAAATTCCTGCAGTTTTCATTATTAAACCGATTTGGAGCTTGTACCTCCCCATATATATGTATGGAGTGGAGTTTGAAAATGAAAAGAATCTTTGTGTTCCCAACAAGATAGTTGAAGTACGGCTTTCACACACACTTAACTCTCAGAGCTTAGCATGCGGAGAGACTTTCGTTCATCTAGCACAAAGGGAAAGGGTTGCACGAGAAAGTTGTACTCTGTTTTTTCAGTCTGTTTCCAAGTGCCGGTTTGAAGTTCATGCAATTTTCACTGTAAAATCGAGTTGGTGCTAGAACCTCCCCTCATATATTTATGGAGTGGAGTTTGCTACTGAAAAGAAACTTTGTGTTCCCAACAAGCTAGGTGAAGTACGGCTTTCACACACACTTACCTCTCTCATCTGAGCATGTGGAGGGACGTTCGTTAATCTAACACAAAGGGAACAGGTTGCAGGAGAAATTTTTACTCTTGTTTCACAGTGTGTTTCCTAAGCCGGTTTGAAAATCATGCACTTTTCACTGCATAACAGAATTGGAGCTTGTACCTCCCCATATATATGTATGGAGTGGAGTTTGCAACTGAAAAGAAAGTTTGTGTTCCCAACTACCTAGGTGAAGGACGGCTTTCACACACACTTATCTCTCACAACTGAGCATGTGGAGAGACGTTCGTTCATCTAGGACAAAGGGAATGGTTTGCAGGTAAAGTTTTACTCTGGTTTTTCAGTCTGTTTCCTAGTGCCGGTTTGAATTTCCTGCAGTTTTCACTGTATGAAAGAATTGGAGCTAGTACCTCCCCATATATATCTATGGAGTGGAATTTGCAACTGAAAAGAAACTTTGTGTTTCCAACAAGCTATTTGAAGGACGGCATTCACAAACACTTTACTCTCTTAAATGAGCATGTGGAGAGACGTTCGTTCATCGAGCACAAAGGGAACCGGTTGCAGGAGAAATTTTTACTCTGGTTTCTCAGTCTGTTTCCTTGTGCCAGTTTTAAGTTCCTGCAGTTTTCACTGTAAATCCTATTTGGAGCTTGTACCTCCCGATATATATGTATGGAGTGGAGTTTGCAACTGAAAAGTATCTTTGTGTTCCCAACAAACTAGTTGAAGGACGGCTTTCAAACACAATTATCTCTCACAAATTAGCATGTGGAGAGACATTTGTTCATCTACCACAACGGGAACGGGTTGCAGGAGAAACTTTTACTATGGTTTCTCAGTCTGTTTCCTAGTGCCGGTTAGAATTTCCTGCAGATTTCACTGTAAAACCGTGTTGGAGTTGGTACCTCCCCATATATATGTATAAATTGGAGTTTGCAACTGAAAAGAAACTTTCTGATCCTAACAAGGTATGTGAAGCACGGCTTCCACACACTCTTATTTCTCAGAACTGAGCATGTGGAGAAAGGTTCTTTCATCTAGCAGAAATTGAACAGTTTGCAGGAGAAATTTTTACTCTGGTTTCTCAATGTTTTTCCTAGTGCCGGTTTGAAGTTCCTGCAGTTTTCAGTGTCAAACCGAGTTGGAGCTAGTAACTCCCCATATATATGTATGGAGTGGAGTTTGCAACTGAAAAGAAACTTTGTGTTCCCAACAAGATAAGTGAAGGACGGCTTTCACACACACTTGTCTCTCACAACTGAGCATGTGGAGAGACGTTCGTTCATCTAACACAAAGGGAAAGGGTTGCAGGAGAAACTTTTACTCTGGTTTCTGAGTCTGTTTCCTAGTGCCAGCTTGAATTTCCTGCAGTTTTCACTGTAAAACCGAGTTGGAGATATTATCTCCCCATATATATGCATGGAGTGGAATTAGCAACTGATAAGTAACTTAGTGTTCCCAACAAGCTATTTGAAGGACGGCTTCCACACACACATATCTCTCAGACCTGAGTATTTGGAGAGACGTTCGTTCATCTAGCACAAAGGGAACGGGAGGCAGGAGAAAATTTTCTCTGGTTTCTCAGTCTGTTTCCTAGTGCCGGTTTGATGTTCCTGAAGATTTCACTGTTAAACCGATATGGAGCTTTTACATATCCATATATATGTATGGAGTGGAGTTTGCACCTGAAAAGAAACTTTGTGTTCCCAACTACCTGAGTGAAGGACGGCTTTCACACACACATATCTCTCACAACTGAGCATGTGGAGAGAAGTTCGTTCATCTAGCACAAAGGGAACGGTTTGCAGGAGAAATATTTTCTCTGGTTTCTCAGTCTGTTTCATAGTGCCGGTTGGAAGTTCCTGCAGTTTTCACTGTAAAACCGAGTTGGAGCTAGTACCTCCGCATATATATGTATGGAGTGGAGTTTGCAAATGAAAAGAAACTTTGTGTTCCCAACAACCTAGGTGAAGGACGGCATTCACACACAATTATCTCTCACAATTGAGTATGTGGTGAGATATTCGTTCATCTAGCACATATGGAACGGGTTGCATGAGAAACTTTTCCTCTGTTTTCTCAGTCTGTTTCCAAGTGCTGGTGTTAATTTCCTGCAGTTTTCACTGTAAAACCGTGTTGGTGCTATTACCTCCCCATATATATGTATGGAATGGAGTTTGAAACTGAAAAGAAACTTAGTGTTCCCAACAAGCTAGGTGAAGTACGGCATTCACACACACTTATCTCTCTCTCCGGGCATGTGGAGAGACGTTCGCTCATCTAGCACAAAAGGAACAGGTTGCAGGAGAAACTTTTAGTCTTGTTTCTCATTGTGTTTCCTAAGCCGGTTGGAAGTTTCTGCATTTTTCACTGTATAATAGAATTGGAGCTAGTACCTCCCCATATATATGTATGGATTGGAGTTTGCAGCTGAAAAGAAAGTTTGTGTTCCCAACAAGCTAGGTGAAAATCGGCTTTCACATACACTTATCTCTCTCAACTCAGCATGTGGATAGACGTTCTTTTATCTTGCAAAAATGGAACGGGTTGCAGGAGAAACTTTTACTCTGGTCTCTAAGTCTGTTTCCTAGTGCCTGTTTGAAGTTCCTGCAGTTTTCACTGTAAAACCGTGTTGGAGATAGAACCTCCGCATATATATGAATGGAGTGGAGTTTGCTTCTGAAAAGAAACTTTGTGTTCCCAACAAGCTAGGTGAAGGACGGCTTTCACACACAATTATCTCTCACAACTGAGCATGTAATGATACGTTCGTTCATCTAGCACCAAGGGAACCGGTTGCAGGAGAAACTTTTACTCTGTTTCTCAGTCTGTTTCCTAGTGCCGGTTTCAAGTTCCTGCAGTTTTCACTTTAAAAACGAGTTGGATCTTGTACCACCTCATATATATGTATGGAGTGGAGTTTGCAACTGAAAAGAAAGTTTGTGTTCCCAACAAGCTAGTGAAGGACGTCTTTCACACACACTTTTCTCTCTCAACACATCATGTGGAGAGACGTTCGTTCATCTTGCACAAATGGAACGGTTTGCAGTAGAAACTTTTACTCTGATCTCTCAGTCGGTTTCCTAGTGCCGGTTTGAAGTTCCTGCAGTTTTCACTGTAAAAAAGTGTTGGAGCTAGTACCTCCCCATATATATAGAGAGAGTGGAGTTTGCATCTGTAAAGAAATTTTGTGTTCCCAACTACCTAGGTGAAGGACGGCTTTCACACACACTTATCTCTCACAACTGAGCATGTGGAGAGACGTTCGTTCATCTAGCACAAAGGGAACGGAATGCAGGAGTAAATTTTCTCTGGGTTCTCAGTCTGTTTCCTAGTGCCGGTTTGATCTTCCTGAAGATTTCACTGTTAAACCGATTTGGAGTTTTTCATATCCATATATATGTATGGAGTGGAGTTTGCACCTGAAAAGAAACTTTGTGTTCCCAACTACCTGAGTGAAAGACGGCTTTCACACACACATATCTCTCACAACTGAGCATGTGGAGAGAAGTTCGTTCATCTAGCACAAAGGGAAAGGTTTGCAGGAGAAACTTTTTCTCTGGTTTCTCAGTCTGTTTCATAGTGCCGGTTTGAATTTCCTTCAGTTGTCACTGTAAAACCGAGTTGGAGCTAGTACCTCCGCATATAAATGTATGGAGTGGAGTTTGCAAATGAAAAGAAACTTTGTGTTCCCAACAACCTAGGTGAAGGACGGCATTCACACACAATTATCTCTCACAACTGAGCATGTGGAGAGACGTTCGTTCATCTAGCACAAAAGGAATGGGTTGCAGGAGAAACTTTTCCTCTGTTTTCTCTGTCTTTTTCCAAGTGCTGGTGTTAATTTCCTGCAGTTTTCACTGTAAAACCGTGTTGGTGCTATTACCTCCCCTTATATATGTATGGAGTGGAGTTTGAAACTGAAAAGAAACTTTGTGTTCCCAACAAGCTAGGTGAAGTACGGCTTTCACACACACTTATCTCTCTCTATGGAGCATGTGGAGAGACGTTCGTTCATCTAGCACGAAAAGAACAGGTTGCAGATGAAACTTTTAGTCTTGTTTCTCATTGTGTTTCCTAAGCCGGTTGGAAGATTCTGCAGTTTTCACTGTATAACAGAATTGTAGCTAGTACCTCCCCATATATATATATGGATTGGAGTTTTCAACTGTAAAGAAACTTTGTGTTCCCAACAAGCTACGTGAAGGACGGCATTCACACACAATTATCTCTCACAACTGAGCATGTGGAGAGACGTTCGTTCATCTAGCAAATATGGAACGGTTTGCAGGAGCAAATTATACTCTTGTTTCTCAGTCTGTTTTCTAATGCCGGTTTTAAATTCCTGCAATTTTCACTGTAAAACCGTGTTGGAGCTAGTACCTCTCCATATATATATATGGAGTGTAATTTGCATCTGAAAATATATTTTGTGTTCCCAACTACCTAGGTGAAGGACGGCTTTCACACACACTAATCTCTCACAACTGAGCATGTGGAGACACCTTCGTTCATCATGCACAAAGGGAATGGGTTGCAGGAGTAACATTTACTCTGGTCTCTCAGTCTGTTTCCTAGTGCCTGTTTGAAGTTCCTGCAGTTTTCACTGTAAAACCAAGTTGGAGCTAGAACCTCCGCATATATATGAATGGAGTGGAGTTTGCTTCTGAAAAGAAACTTTGTGTTCCCAACAAGCTAGGTGAAGGACGGCTTTCACACACAATTATCTCTCACAACTGAGCATGTAATGATACGTTCGTTCATCTAGCACCAAGGGAACCGGTTGCAGGAGAAACTTTTACTCTGTTTCTCAGTCTGTTTCCTAGTGCCGGTTTCAAGTTCCTGCAGTTTTCACTTTAAAAACGAGTTGGATCTTGTACCACCTCATATATATGTATGGAGTGGAGTTTGCAACTGAAAAGAAAGTTTGTGTTCCCAACAAGCTAGTGAAGGACGTCTTTCACACACACTTTTCTCTCTCAAAACATCATGTGGAGAGACGTTCGTTCATCTTGCACAAATGGAACGGTTTGCAGTAGAAACTTTTACTCTGATCTCTCAGTCGGTTTCCTAGTGCCGGTTTGAAGTTCCTGCAGTTTTCACTGTAAAAAAGTGTTGGAGCTAGTACCTCCCCATATATATATAGAGAGTGGAGTTTGCATCTGTAAAGAAATTTTGTGTTCCCAACTACCTAGGTGAAGGACGGCTTTCACACACACTTATCTCTCACAACTGAGCATGTGGAGAGACGTTCGTTCATCTAGCACAAAGGGAACGGAATGCAGGAGTAAATTTTCTCTGGGTTCTCAGTCTGTTTTCTAGTGCCGGTTTGATCTTCCTGAAGATTTCACTGTTAAACCGATTTGGAGTTTTTCATATCCATATATATGTATGGAGTGGAGTTTGCACCTGAAAAGAAACTTTGTGTTCCCAACTACCTGAGTGAAAGACGGCTTTCACACACACATATCTCTCACAACTGAGCATGTGGAGAGAAGTTCGTTCATCTAGCACAAAGGGAAAGGTTTGCAGGAGAAACTTTTTCTCTGGTTTCTCAGTCTGTTTCATAGTGCCGGTTTGAATTTCCTTCAGTTGTCACTGTAAAACCGAGTTGGAGCTAGTACCTCCGCATATAAATGTATGGAGTGGAGTTTGCAAATGAAAAGAAACTTTGTGTTCCCAACAACCTAGGTGAAGGACGGCATTCACACACAATTATCTCTCACAACTGAGCATGTGGAGAGACGTTCGTTCATCTAGCAAATATGGAACGGTTTGCAGGAGCAAATTATACTCTTGTTTCTCAGTCTGTTTTCTAATGCCGGGTTTAAGTTCCTGCAGTTTTCACTGTAAAACCGTGTTGGAGCTAGTACCTCTCCATATATATATATGGAGTGTAATTTGCATCTGAAAATATATTTTGTGTTCCCAACTACCTAGTTGAAGGACGGCTTTCACACACACTAATCTCTCACAACTGAGCATGTGGAGACACCTTCGTTCATCATGCACAAAGGGAATGGGTTGCAGGAGTAACATTTACTCTGGTCTCTCAGTCTGTTTCCTAGTGCCTGTTTGAAGTTCCTGCAGTTTTCACTGTAAAACCAAGTTGGAGCTAGAACCTCCGCATATATATGAATGGAGTGGAGTTTGCTTCTGAAAAGAAACTTTGTGTTCCCAACAAGCTAGGTGAAGGACGGCTTTCAAACACAATTATCTCTCACAAATTAGAATGTGGAGAGACATTTGTTCATCTACCACAACGGGAACGGGTTGCAGGAGAAACTTTTACTATGGTTTCTCAGTCTGTTTCCTAGTGCCGGTTTGAATTTCCTGCAGATTTCACTGTAAAACAGTGTTGGAGTTGGTACCTCCCCATATATATGTATAAATTGGAGTTTGCAACTGAAAAGAAACTTTCTGATCCTAACAAGGTATGTGAAGCACGGCTTCCACACACTCTTATTTCTCAGAACTGAGCATGTGGAGAAAGGTTCTTTCATCTAGCAGAAATTGAACGGTTTGCAGGAGAAATTTTTACTCTTGTTTCTCAATTTTTTCCTAGTGCCAGTTTGAAGTTCCTGCAGTTTTCAGTGTCAAACCGAGTTGGAGCTAGTAACTCCCCTTATATATGTATGGATTGGAGTTTGCAACTGAAAAGAAACTTTGTGTTCCCAACAAGATAGGTGAAGGACGGCTTTCACACACACTTGTCTCTCACAACTGAGCATGTGGAGAGACGTTCGTTCATCTAACACAAATGGAAAGGGTTGCAGGAGAAACTTTTACTCTGGTTTCTGAGTCTGTTTCCTAGTGCCAGCTTGAATTTCCTGCAGTTTTCACTGTAAAACCGAGTTGGAGATATTATCTCCCCATATATATGCATGGAGTGGAATTAGCAACTGATAAGTAACTTAGTGTTCCCAACAAGCTATTTGAAGGACGGCTTCCACACACACATATCTCTCAGACCTGAGTATTTGGAGAGACGTTCGTTCATCTAGCACAAAGGGAACGGGAGGCAGGTGAAAATTTTCTCTGGTTTCTCAGTCTGTTTCCTAGTGCCGGTTTGATGTTCTTGAAGATTTCACTGTTAAACCGATATGGAGCTTTTACATATCCATATATATGTATGGAGTGGAGTTTGCACCTGAAAAGAATCTTTGTGTTCCCATCTACCTGAGTGAAGGACGGCTTTCACACACACATATCTCTCACAACTGAGCATGTGGAGAGAAGTTCGTTCATCTAGCACAAAGGGAACGGTTTGCAGGAGAAATATTTTCTCTGGTTTCTCAGTCTGTTTCATAGTGCCGGTTGGAAGTTCCTGCAGTTTTCACTGTAAAACCGAGTTGGAGCTAGTACCTCCGCATATATATGTATGGAGTGGAGTTTGCAAATGAAAAGAAACTTTGTGTTCCCAACAACCTAGGTGAAGGACGGCATTCACACACAATTATCTCTCACAATTGAGTATGTGGTGAGATATTCGTTCATCTAGCACATATGGAACGGGTTGCATGAGAAACTTTTCCTCTGTTTTCTCAGTCTGTTTCCAAGTGCTGGTGTTAATTTCCTGCAGTTTTCACTGTAAAACCGTGTTGGTGCTATTACCTCCCCTTATATATGTATGGAATGGAGTTTGAAACTGAAAAGAAACTTAGTGTTCCCAACAAGCTAGGTGAAGTACGGCATTCACACACACTTATCTCTCTTTCCGGGCATGTGGAGAGACGTTCGCTCATCTAGCACAAAAGGAACAGGTTGCAGGAGAAACTTTTAGTCTTGTTTCTCATTGTGTTTCCTAAGCCGGTTGGAAGTTTCTGCATTTTTCACTGTATAATAGAATTGGAGCTAGTACATCCCCATATATATGTATGGATTGGAGTTTGCAACTGAAAAGAAAGTTTGTGTTCCCAACAAGCTAGGTGAAAATCGGCTTTCACATACACTTATCTCTCTCAAATCAGCATGTGGATAGACGTTCTTTTATCTTGCAAAAAGCGAACGGGTTGCAGGAGAAACTTTTACTCTGGTCTCTAAGTCTTTTTTCTAATGCCGGTTTTAAGATCCTGCAGTTTTCACTGTAAAACCGAGTTGGAGCTAGTACCTCTCCATATATATATATGGAGTGGAATTTGCATCTGAAAATAAATTTTGTGTTCCCAACAAGCTAGGTGAAGGACGGCTTTCACACACACTAATCTCTCACAACTGAGCATGTGGAGACACCTTCGTTCATCATGCACAAAGGGAATGGGTTGCAGGAGAAACATTTACTCTGGTCTCTCAGTCTGTTTCCTAGTGCCTGTTTGAAGTTCCTGCAGTTTTCACTGTAAAACCGATTTGGAGCTAGAACCTCCGCATATACATGTATGGAGTGGAGTTTGCTTCTGAAAAGAAACTTTGTGTTCCCAACAAGCTAGGTGAAGGACGGCTTTCACACACAATTATCTCTCACAACTGAGCATGTAAAGAGACGTTCGTTCATCTAGCACCAAGGGAACCGGTTGCAGGAGAAACTTTTACTCTGTTTCTCAGTCTGTTTCCTAGTGCCGGTTTCAAGTTCCTGCAGTTTTCACTTTAAAAACGAGTTGGATCTTGTACCACCTCATATATATGTATGGAGTGGAGTTTGCAACTGAAAAGAAAGTTTGTGTTCCCAACAAGCTAGTGAAGGACGGCTTTCACACACACTTATCTCTCTCAACACATCATGTGGAGAGACGTTCGTTCATCTTGCACAAATGGAACGGTTTGCAGTAGAAACTTTTACTCTGATCTCTCAGTCGGTTTCCTAGTGCCGGTTTGAAGTTCCTGCAGTTTTCACTGTAAAAAAGTGATGGAGCTAGTACCTCCCCATATATATATAGAGAGTGGAGTTTGCAAATGTAAAGAAATTTTGTGTTCCCAACTACCTAGGTGAAGGATGGCTTTCACACACACTTATCTCTCACAACTGAGCATGTGGAGAGACGTTCGTTCATCTAGCACAAAGGGAACGGAATGCAGGAGTAAATTTTCTCTGGTTTCTCAGTCTGTTTCCTAGTGCCGGTTTGATCTTCCTGAAGATTTCACTGTTAAACCGATTTGGAGTTTTTCATATCCATATATATGTATGGAGTGGAGTTTGCACCTGAAAAGAAACTTTGTGTTCCCAACAAGCTAGGTGAAGAACGGCATTCACACACACTTATCTCTCAGATCAGAGCATGTGGAGAGACGTTCTTTCATCTACCACAAAGGGAACGGTTTGCAGGAAAAACTATTTCTCTGGTTTCTCAGTCTGTTTCCTAGTGCCGGTTTGAAATTCCTGCAGTTTTCATTATTAAACCGATTTGGAGCTTGTACCTCCCCATATATATGTATGGAGTGGAGTTTGCAAATGAAAAGAATCTTTGTGTTCCCAACAAGATAGTTGAAGTACGGCTTTCACACACACTTAACTCTCAGAGCTTAGCATGCGGAGAGACTTTCGTTCATCTAGCACAAAGGGAACGGGTTGCACGAGAAAGTTGTACTCTGTTTTGTCAGTCTGTTTCCAAGTGCCGGTTTGAAGTTCATGCAATTTTCACTGTAAAATCGATTTGGTGCTAGAACCTCCCCTCATATATTTATGGAGTGGAGTTTGCTACTGAAAAGAAACTTTGTGTTCCCAACAAGCTAGGTGAAGTACGGCTTTCACACACACTTACCTCTCTCATCTGAGCATGTGGAGGGACGTTCGTTAATCTAACACAAAGGGAACAGGTTGCAGGAGAAATTTTTACTCTTGTTTCACAGTGTGTTTCCTAAGCTGGTTGGAAAATCATGCACTTTTCACTGCATAACAGAATTGGAGCTAGTACCTCCCCATATATATGTATGGAGTGGAGTTTGCAACTGAAAAGAAAGTTTGTGTTCCCAACTACCTAGGTGAAGGACGGCTTTCACACACACTTATCTCTCACAACTGAGCATGTGGAGAGACGTTCGTTCATCTAGCACAAAGGGAATGGTTTGCAGGTAAAGTTTTACTCTGGTTTTTCAGTCTGTTTCCTAGTGCCGGTTTGAATTTCCTGCAGTTTTCACTGTATGAAAGAATTGGAGCTAGTACCTCCCCATATATATCTATGGAGTGGAGTTTGCAACTGAAAAGAAACTTTGTGTTTCCAACAAGCTATTTGAAGGACGGCATTCACAAACACTTTACTCTCTTAAATGAGCATGTGGAGAGACGTTCGTTCATCGAGCACAAAGGGAACCGGTTGCAGGAGAAATTTTTACTCTGGTTTCTCAGTCTGTTTCCTTGTGCCAGTTTTAAGTTCCTGCAGTTTTCACTGTAAATCCTATTTGGAGCTTGTACCTCCCGATATATATGTATGGAGTGGAGTTTGCAACTGAAAAGAATCTTTGTGTTCCCAACAAGCTAGTTGAAGGACGGCTTTCAAACACAATTATCTCTCACAAATTAGAATGTGGAGAGACATTTGTTCATCTACCACAACGGGAACGGGTTGCAGGAGAAACTTTTACTATGGTTTCTCAGTCTGTTTCCTAGTGCCGGTTTGAATTTCCTGCAGATTTCACTGTAAAACAGTTTTGGAGTTGGTACCTCAGCATATATATGTATAAATTGGAGTTTGCAACTGAAAAGAAACTTTCTGATCCTAACAAGGTATGTGAAGCACGGCTTCCACACACTCTTATTTCTCAGAACTGAGCATGTGGAGAAAGGTTCTTTCATCTAGCAGAAATTGAACGGTTTGCAGGAGAAATTTTTACTCTGGTTTCTCAATCTTTTTCCTAGTGCCGGTTTGAAGTTCCTGCAGTTTTCAGTGTCAAACCGAGTTGGAGCTAGTAACTCCCCATATATATGTATGGAGTGGAGTTTGCAACTGAAAAGAAACTTTGTGTTCCCAACAAGATAGGTGAAGGACGGCTTTCACACACACTTGTCTCTCACAACTGAGCATGTGGAGAGACGTTCGTTCATCTAACACAAAGGGAACGGGTTGCACGAGAAAGTTGTACTCTGTTTTGTCAGTCTGTTTCCAAGTGCCGGTTTGAAGTTCATGCAATTTTCACTGTAAAATCGATTTGGTGCTAGAACCTCCCCTCATATATTTATGGAGTGGAGTTTGCTACTGAAAAGAAACTTTGTGTTCCCAACAAGCTAGGTGAAGTACGGCTTTCACACACACTTACCTCTCTCATCTGAGCATGTGGAGGGACGTTCGTTAATCTAACACAAAGGGAACAGGTTGCAGGAGAAATTTTTACTCTTGTTTCACAGTGTGTTTCCTAAGCTGGTTGGAAAATCATGCACTTTTCACTGCATAACAGAATTGGAGCTAGTACCTCCCCATATATATGTATGGAGTGGAGTTTGCAACTGAAAAGAAAGTTTGTGTTCCCAACTACCTAGGTGAAGGACGGCTTTCACACACACTTATCTCTCACAACTGAGCATGTGGAGAGACGTTCGTTCATCTAGCACAAAGGGAATGGTTTGCAGGTAAAGTTTTACTCTGGTTTTTCAGTCTGTTTCCTAGTGCCGGTTTGAATTTCCTGCAGTTTTCACTGTATGAAAGAATTGGAGCTAGTACCTCCCCATATATATCTATGGAGTGGAGTTTGCAACTGAAAAGAAACTTTGTGTTTCCAACAAGCTATTTGAAGGACGGCATTCACAAACACTTTACTCTCTTAAATGAGCATGTGGAGAGACGTTCGTTCATCGAGCACAAAGGGAACCGGTTGCAGGAGAAATTTTTACTCTGGTTTCTCAGTCTGTTTCCTTGTGCCAGTTTTAAGTTCCTGCAGTTTTCACTGTAAATCCTATTTGGAGCTTGTACCTCCCGATATATATGTATGGAGTGGAGTTTGCAACTGAAAAGAATCTTTGTGTTCCCAACAAGCTAGTTGAAGGACGGCTTTCAAACACAATTATCTCTCACAAATTAGAATGTGGAGAGACATTTGTTCATCTACCACAACGGGAACGGGTTGCAGGAGAAACTTTTACTATGGTTTCTCAGTCTGTTTCCTAGTGCCGGTTTGAATTTCCTGCAGATTTCACTGTAAAACAGTTTTGGAGTTGGTACCTCAGCATATATATGTATAAATTGGAGTTTGCAACTGAAAAGAAACTTTCTGATCCTAACAAGGTATGTGAAGCACGGCTTCCACACACTCTTATTTCTCAGAACTGAGCATGTGGAGAAAGGTTCTTTCATCTAGCAGAAATTGAACGGTTTGCAGGAGAAATTTTTACTCTGGTTTCTCAATCTTTTTCCTAGTGCCGGTTTGAAGTTCCTGCAGTTTTCAGTGTCAAACCGAGTTGGAGCTAGTAACTCCCCATATATATGTATGGAGTGGAGTTTGCAACTGAAAAGAAACTTTGTGTTCCCAACAAGATAGGTGAAGGACGGCTTTCACACACACTTGTCTCTCACAACTGAGCATGTGGAGAGACGTTCTTTCATCTAACACAAAGGGAAAGGGTTGCAGGAGAAACTTTTACTCTGGTTTCTGAGTCTGTTTCCTAGTGCCGGCTTGAATTTCCTGCAGTTTTCACTGTAAAACCGAGTTGGAGATATTATCTCCCCATATATATGCATGGAGTGGAATTAGCAACTGATAAGTAACTTAGTGTTCCCAACAAGCTATTTGAAGGACGGCTTCCACACACACATATCTCTCAGACCTGAGTATTTGGAGAGACGTTCGTTCATCTAGCACAAAGGGAACGGGAGGCAGGAGAAAATATTCTCTGGTTTCTCAGTCTGTTTCCTAGTGCCGGTTTGATGTTCCTGAAGATTTCACTGTTAAAACGATATGGAGCTTTTACATATCCATATATATGTATGGAGTGGAGTTTGCACTTGAAAAGAAACTTTGTGTTCCCAAATACCTGAGTGAAGGACGGCTTTCACACACACATATCTCTCACAACTGAGCATGTGGAGAGAAGTTCGTTCATCTAGCACAAAGGGAACGGTTTGCAGGAGAAACATTTTCTCTGGTTTCTCAGTCTGTTTCATAGTGCCGGTTGGAAGTTCCTGCAGTTTTCACTGTAAAACCGAGTTGGAGCTAGTACCTCCGCATATATATGTATGGAGTGGAGTTTGCAAATGAAAAGAAACTTTGTGTTCCCAACAACCTAGGTGAAGGACGGCATTCACACACAATTATCTCTCACAATTGAGTATGTGGTGAGATATTCGTTCATCTAGCACATATGGAACGGGTTGCAGGAGAAACTTTTCCTCTGTTTCTCAGTCTGTTTCCAAGTGCTGGTGTTAATTTCCTGCAGTTTTCACTGTAAAACCGAGTTGGAGCTAGTACCTCCGCATATATATGTATGGAGTGGAGTTTGCAACTGAAAAGAAAGTTTGTGTTCCCAACAAGCTAGTGAAGGACGGCTTTCACACACACTTATCTCTCTCTATGGAGCATGTGGAGAGACGTTCGTTCATCTAGCACGAAAAGAACAGGTTGCAGGTGAAACTTTTAGTCTTGTTTCTCATTGTGTTTCCTAAGCCGTTTGGAAGATTCTGCAGTTTTCACTGTATAACAGAATTGGAGCTAGTACCTCCCCATATATATATATGGATTGGAGTTTTCAACTGTAAAGAAACTTTGTGTTCCCAACAAGCTACGTGAAGGACGGCATTCACACACAATTATCTCTCACAACTGAGCATGTGGAGAGACGTTCGTTCATCTAGCAAATATGGAACGGTTTGCAGGAGCAAATTATACTCTTGTTTCTCAGTCTGTTTTCTAATGCCGGTTTTAAGTTCCTGCAATTTTCACTGTAAAACCGAGTTGGAGCTAGTACCTCTCCATATATATATATGGAGTGGAATTTGCATCTGAAAATAAATTTTGTGTTCCCAACTACCTAGTTGAAGGACGGCTTTCACACACACTAATCTCTCACAACTTAGCATGTGGAGACACCTTCGTTCATCATGCACAAAGGGAATGGGTTGCAGGAGTAACATTTACTCTGGTCTCTCAGTCTGTTTCCTAGTGCCTGTTTGAAGTTCCTGCAGTTTTCACTGTAAAACCGAGTTGGAGCTAGAACCTCCGCATATATATGAATGGAGTGGAGTTTGCTTCTGAAAAGAAAGTTTGTGTTCCCAACAAGCTAGGTGAAGGACGGATTTCACACACAATTATCTCTCACAACTGAGCATGTAAAGAGACGTTCGTTCATCTAGCACCAAGGGAACCGGTTGCAGGAGAAACTTTTACTCTGTTTCTCAGTATGTTTCCTAGTGCCGGTTTCAAGTTCCTGCAGTTTTCACTGTAAAACCAAGTTGGAGCTAGAACCTCCGCATATATATGAATGGAGTGGAGTTTGCTTCTGAAAAGAAACTTTGTGTTCCCAACAAGATAGGTGAAAATCGGCTTTCACATACACTTATCTCTCTCAACTCAGCATGTGGATAGACGATCTTTCATCTTGCAAAAAGGGAACGGGTTGCAGGAGAAACTTTTACTCTGGTCTCTAAGTCTGTTTCCTTGTGCCGGTTTGAAGTTCCTGCAGTTTTCACTGTAAAACCGTGTTGAAGCTAGTACCTCCGCATATATATGTATGGAGTGGAGTTTGCAACTGAAAAGGAACTTTGTGTTCCCAACAAGCTAGGTGAAGGGCGGCATTCACACACAATTATCTCTTACAAATTAGCATGTGGAGAGACGTTCGTTCATCTAGCAAAAAGGGAACGGGTTGCAGGTAAAGTTTTACTCTGGTTTCTCAGTCTGTTTCCTAGTGCCTGTTTGAATTTCCTGCAGTTTTCACTGTAAAAGCGTGTTGGAGCTTGTACCTTTCAATATATATGTATGGAGTGGAGTTTGCACCTGAAAAGTAATTTTGTGTTCCCAACTACCTGAGTGAAGGACGGCTTTCACACACACATATCTCTCACAACTGAGCATGTGGAGAGACTTTCGTTCATCTAGCACAAAGGGAACGGTTTGCAGGAGAAACTTTTTCTCTGGATTCTCAGTCTGTATCCTAGTGCGGTTTGAAGTTCCTGCATTTTTCACTGTAAAACCGAGTTGGAGCTAGTACATCAGCATATATATATATTGAGTGGAGTTTGCAACTGTAAAGAAACTTTGTGTTCCCAACAAGCTACGTGAAGGACGGCATTCACACACAATTATCTCTCACAACTGAGCATGTGGAGAGACGTTCGTTCATCTAGCAAATATGGAACGGTTTGCAGGAGCAAATTATACTCATGTTTCTCAGTCTGTTTTCTAATGCCGGTTTTAAGTTCCTGCAATTTTCACTGTAAAACCGAGTTGGAGCTAGTACCTCTCCATATATATATATGGAGTGGAATTTGCATCTGAAAATAAATTTTGTGTTCCCAACTACCTAGGTGAAGGACGGCTTTCACACACACTAATCTCTCACAACTTAGCATGTGGAGACACCTTCGTTCATCATGCACAAAGGGAATGGGTTGCAGGAGTAACATTTACTCTGGTCTCTCAGTCTGTTTCCTAGTGCCTGTTTGAAGTTCCTGCAGTTTTCACTGTAAAACCGAGTTGGAGCTAGAACCTCCGCATATATATGAATGGAGTGGAGTTTGCTTCTGAAAAGAAACTTTGTGTTCCCAACAAGCTAGGTGAGGGACGGCTTTCACACACAATTATCTCTCACAACTGAGCATGTAAAGAGACGTTCGTTCATCTAGCACCAAGGGAACCGGTTGCAGGAGAAACTTTTACTCTGTTTCTCAGTCTGTTTCCTAGTGCCGGTTTCAAGTTCCTGCAGTTTTCACTTTAAAAACGAGTTGGATCTTGTACCACCTCATATATATGTATGGAGTGGAGTTTGCAACTGAAAGGAAAGTTTGTGTTCCCAAAAAGCTAGTGAAGGACGGCTTTCACACACACTTATCTCTCTCAACAGAGCATGTGGAGATACGTTAGTTCATCTTGCACAAATGGAACTGTTTGCAGTAGAAACTTTTACTCTGATCTCTCAGTCGGTTTCCTAGTGCCGGTTTGAAGTTCCTGCAGTTTTCACTGTAAAACAGTGTTGGAGCTAGTACCTCCCCATATATATATATAGAGTGGAGATTGCAACTGTAAAGAAATTTTTTTTTCCCAACTACCTAGGTGAAGGACGGCTTTCACACACACTTATCTCTCACAACTGAGCATGTGGAGAGACGTTCGTTCATCTAGCACAAATGGAATGGTTTGCAGGTAAAGTTTTACTCTGGTTTTTCAGTCTGTTTCCTAGTGCCGGTTTGAATTTCCTGCAGATTTCACTGTAAAACCGTGTTGGAGTTGGTACCTCCCCATATATATGTATAAATTGGAGTTTGCAACTGAAAAGGAACTTTCTGTTCCCAACAAGCTATGTGAAGCACGGCTTCCACACACTCTTATTTCTCAGAACTGAGCATGTGGAGACAGGTTCTTTCTTCTAGCAGAAATTGAACGGTTTGCAGGAGAAATTTTTACTCTGGTTTCTCAGTCTTTTTCCTAGTGCCGGTTTGAAGTTCCTGCAGTTTTCAGTGTCAAACCGTGTTGGAGATAGTAACTCCCAATATATATATGTATGGAGTGGAGTTTGCAACTGAAAAGAAACTTTGTATTCCCAACAAGATAGTTGAAGGACGGCTTTCACACACACTTGTCTGTCACAACTGAGCATGTTGAGAAACGTTCGTTCATCTAACACAAATGGAAAGGTATGCAGGAGAAACTTTTACTCTGGTTTCTGAGTCTGTTTCCTAGTGCCGGCTTGAATTTCCTGCAGTTTTCACTGTAAAACCGAGTTGGAGATATTATCTCCCCATATATATGCATGGAGTGGAATTAGCAACTGAAAAGTAACTTTGTGTTCCCAACAAGCTATTTGAAGGACGGCTTCCACACACACATATCTCTCAAACCTGAGTATTTGGAGAGACGTTCGTTCATCTAGCACAAAGGGAACGGGATGCAAGAGAAAATTTTCTCTGGTATCTCAGTCTGTTTCTTAGTGCCGGTTTGATCTTCCTGAAGATTTCACTGTTAAACAGATTTGGAGCTTTGACATATCCATATATATGTATGGAGTCGAGTTTGCACCTGAAAAGAAACTTTGTGTTCCCAACTACCTGAGTGAAGGACGACTTACACACACACATATCTCTCACAACTGAGCATGTGGAGAGACGTTCGTTCATCTGGCACAAAGGGAACGGTTTGCAGGAGAAACTTTTTCTCTGGTTTCTCAGTCTGTTTCATAGTGCCGGTTTGAATTTCCTTCAGTTTTCACTGTAAAACCGAGTTGGAGCTTGTACCTCCACATATATATGTATGGAGTGGAGTTTGGAAATGAAAAGAAACTTTGTGTTCCCAACAACCTAGGTGAAGGACGGCATTCACACACAATTATCTCTCACAACTGATTATGTGGTGAGATATTCGTTCATCTAGCACATATGGAACGGGTTGCAGGAGAAAATTTTCCTCTGTTTTCTCAGTCTGTTTCCAATTGCTGGTGTTAATTTCCTTCAGTTTTCACTGTAAAAACGAGTTGGATCTTGTACCACCTCATATATATGTATGGAGTGGAGTTTGCAACTGAAAAGAAAGTTTGTGTTCCCAAAAAGCTAGTGAAGGACGGCTTTCACACATACTTATCTCTCTCAACACAGCATGTGGAGAGACGTTCGTTCATCTTGCACAAATGGAACGGTTTGCAGTAGAAACTTTTACTCTGATCTCTCAGTCGGTTTCCTAGTGCCGGTTTGAAGTTCCTGCAGTTTTCACTGTAAAAAAGTGTTGGAGCTAGTACCTCCCCATATATTTATATAGAGTGGAGTTTGCAACTGTAAAGAAATTTTGTGTTCCCAACTACCTAGGTGAAGGACGGCTTTCACACACACTTATCTCTCACAACTGAGCATGTGGAGAGACGTTCGTTCATCTAGCACAAAGGGAATGGTTTGCAGGTAAAGTTTTACTCTGGTTTTTCAGTCTGTTTCCTAGTGCCGGTTTTAATTTCCTGCAGTTTTCACTGTATGAAAGAACTGGAGCTAGTTCCTCCCCATATATATCTATGGAGTGGAGTTTGCAACTGAAAAGAAACTTTGTGTTTCCAACAAGCTATTTGAAGGACGGCATTCACAAACACTTTACTCTCTTAAATGAGCATGTGGAGAGACGTTAGTTCATCTAGCACAAAGGGAACGGGATGCAGGAGAAAATTTTCTCTGGTTTCTCAGTCTGTTTCCTAGTGCCGGTTTGATCTTCCTGAAGATTTCACTGTTAAACCGATTTGGAGCTTTTACATATCCATATATATGTATGGAGTGGAGTTTGCACCTGAAAAGAACCTTTGTGTTCCCAACTACCTGAGTGAAGGACGGCTTTCACACACACATATCTCTCACAACTGAGCATGTGGAGAGAAGTTCGTTCATCTAGCACAAAGGGAACGGTTTGCAGGAGAAACTTTTTCTCTGGTTTCTCTGTCTGTTTCATAGTGCCGGTTTGAATTTCCTTCAGTTTTCACTGTAAAACCGAGTTGGAGCTAGTACCTCCGCATATATATGTATGGAGTGGAGTTTTCAAATGAAAAGAAACTTTCTGTTCCCAACAACCTAGGTGAAGGACGTCATTCACACACAATTATCTCTCACAACTGAGTATGTGGTGAGATATTCGTTAATCTAGCACATATGGAACGGGTTGCAGGAGAAACTTTTCCTCTGTTTTCTCAGTCTGTTTCCAAGTGCTGGTGTTAATTTCCTGCAGTTTTCACTGTAAAACCGTGTTGGTGCTATTACCTCCCCTTATATATGTATGGAGTGGAGTTTGAATCTGAAAAGAAAGTTTGTGTTCCCAACAAGCTAGTGAAGGACGGCTTTCACACACACTTATCTCTCTCTGTGGAGCATGTGGAGAGACGTTCGTTCATCTAGCACTAAAAGAACAGGTTGCAGGTGAAACTTTTAGTCTTGTTTCTCATTGTGTTTCCTAAGCCGGTTGGAAGATTCTGCAGTTTTCACTGTATAACAGAATTGGAGCTAGTACCTCCCCATATATATGTATGGATTGGAGTTTTCAACTGAAAAGAAAGTTTGTGTTCCCAACAAGATAGGTGAAAATCGGCTTTCACATACACTTATCTCTCTCAACTCAGCATGTGGATAGACGTTCTTTCATCTTGCAAAAAGGGAACGGGTTGCAGGAGAAACTTTTACTCTGGTCTCTAAGTCTGTTTCCTTGTGCCGGTTTGAAGTTCCTGCAGTTTTCACTGTAAAACCGTGTTGGAGCTAGTACCTCCGCATATATATGTATGGAGTGGAATTTGCAACTGAAAAGAAACTTTGTGTTCCCAACAAGCTAGGTGAAGGGCGGCATTCACACACAATTATCTCTCACAAATTAGCATGTGGAGAGACGTTCGTTCATCTAGCAAAAAGGGAACGGGTTGCAGGTAAAGTTTTACTCTGGTTTCTCAGTCTGTTTCCTAGTGCCGGTTTGAAGTTCCTGCAGTTTTCACGGTAAAAGCGAGTTGGAGCTTGTAACTCCCCATATATATGTATGGAGTGTAGTTTGCAACTGAATAGTAACTTTGTGTTCCCAACTAGCTATGTGAATGTCGGCTTTAACACACACTTATCTCTCAGAACTGAGCATGAGGAGAGAAGTTCGTTCATCTAGCACAAAGGGAACGGGATGCAGAAGAAAATTTTCTTTGGTTTCTCAGTCTGTTTCCTAGTGCCTGTTTGAATTTCCTGCAGTTTTCACTGTAAAAGCGAGTTGGAGCTTGTACCTTTCATTATATATGTATGGAGTGGAGTTTGCACCTGAAAAGTAATTTTGTGTTCCCAACTACCTGAGTGAAGGACGGCTTTCACACACACATATCTCTCACAACTGAGCATGTGGAGAGACTTTCGTTCATCTAGCACAAAGGGAACGGGTTGCAGGAGAAAATTATTCTCTGGATTCTCAGTCTGTATCCTAGTGCGGTTTGAAGTTCCTGCATTTTTCACTGTAAAACCGAGTTGGAGCTAGTACATCAGCATATATATATATGGAGTGGAGTTTACAACTGTAAAGAAACTTTGTGTTCCCAACAAGCTACGTGAAGGACGGCATTCACACACAATTATCTCTCACAACTGAGCATGTGGAGAGACGTTCGTTCATCTAGCAAATATGGAACGGTTTGCAGGAGCAAATTATACTCTTGTTTCTCAGTCTGTTTTCTAATGCCGGTTTTAAGTTCCTGCAATTTTCACTGTAAAACCGAGTTGGAGCTAGTACCTCTCCATATATATATATGGAGTGGAATTTGCATCTGAAAATAAATTTTGTGTTCCCAACTACCTAGGTGAAGGACGGCTTTCACACACACTAATCTCTCACAACTGAGCATGTGGAGACACCTTCGTTCATCATGCACAAAGGGAATGGGTTGCAGGAGTAACATTTACTCTGGTCTCTCAGTCTGTTTCCTAGTGCCTGTTTGAAGTTCCTGCAGTTTTCACTGTAAAACCGAGTTGGAGCTAGAACCTCCGCATATATATGAATGGAGTGGAGTTTGCTTCTGAAAAGAAACTTTGTGTTCCCAACAAGCTAGGTGAAGGACGGCTTTCACACACAATTATCTCTCACAACTGAGCATGTAAAGAGACGTTCGTTCATCTAGCACCAAGGGAACCGGTTGCAGGAGAAACTTTTACTCTGTTTCTCAGTCTGTTTCCTAATGCCGGTTTCAAGTTCCTGCAGTTTTCACTTTAAAAACGAGTTGGATCTTGTACCACCTCATATATATGTATGGAGTGGAGTTTGCAACTGAAAAGAAAGTTTGTGTTCCCAAAAAGCTAGTGAAGGACGGCTTTCACACACACTTATCTCTCTCAACAGAGCATGTGGAGAGACGTTCGTTCATCTTGCACAAATGGAACTGTTTGCAGTAGAAACTTTTACTCTGATCTCTCAGTCGGTTTCCTAGTGCCGGTTTGAAGTTCCTGCAGTTTTCACTGTAAAACTGTGTTGGAGCTAGTAACTCCCCATATATATATATAGAGTGGAGATTGCAACTGTAAAGAAATTTTTTGTTCCCAACTACCTAGGTGAAGGACGGCTTTCACACACACTTATCTCTCACAACTGAGCATGTGGAGAGACGTTCGTTCATCTAGCACAAATGGAATGGTTTGCAGGTAAAGTTTTACTCTGGTTTTTCAGTCTGTTTCCTAGTGCCGGTTTGAATTTCCTGCATTTTTCACTGTATGAAAGAATTGGAGCTAGTACCACCCCATATATATCTATGGAGTGGAGTTTGCAACTGAAAAGAAACTTTGTGTTTCCAACAATCTATTTGAAGGACGGCATTCACAAACACTTTACTCTCTTAAATGAGCATGTTGAGAGACTTTCGTTCATCGAGCACAAAGGGAACCGGTTGCAGGAGAAATTTTTACTCTGGTTTCTCAGTCTGTTTCCTTGTGCCAGTTTTAAGTTCCTGCAGTTTTCACTGTAAATCCTATTTGGAGCTTGTACCTCCCCATATATATGTATGGAGTGGAGATTGCAACTGAAAAGAATCTTTGTGTTCCCAACAAGCTAGTTGAAGGACGGCTTTCAAACACAATAATCTCTCACAAATTAGCATGTGGAGAGACATTTGTTCATCTACCACAATGGGAACGGGTTGCAGGAGAAACTTTTACTATGGTTTCTCAGTCTGTTTCCTAGTGCCGGTTTGAATTTCCTGCAGATTTCACTGTAAAACCGTGTTGGAGTTGGTACCTCCCCATATATATGTATAAATTGGAGTTTGCAAATGAAAAGAAACTTTCTGTTCCCAACAAGCTATGTGAAGCACGGCTTCCACACACTCTTATTTCTCAGAACTGAGCATGTGGAGAGAGGTTCTTTCTTCTAGCAGAAATTGAACGGTTTGCAGGAGAAATTTTTACTCTGGTTTCTCAGTATTTTTCCTAGTGCCGGTTTGAAGTTCCTGCAGTTTTCAGTGTCAAACCGTGTTGGAGCTAGTAACTCCCTATAGATATATGTATGGAGTGGAGTTTGCAACTGAAAAGAAACTTTGTATTCCCAACAAGATAGTTGAAGGACGGCTTTCACACACAATTTTCTCTCACAAATTAGCATGTGGAGAGACGTTCGTTCATCTAGCAAAAAGGGAACGGGTTGCAGGAGAAACTTTTACTCTGGTCTCTAAGTCTGTTTCCTTGTGCCGGTTTGAAGTTCCTGCAGTTTTCACTGCAAAACCGTGTTGGAGCTAGTACCTCCGCATATATATGTATGGAATGGAGTTTGCAACTGAAAACAAACTTTGTGTTCCCAACAAGCTAGGTGAAGGGCGGCATTCACACACAATTTTCTCTCACAAATTAGCATGTGGAGAGACGTTCGTTCATCTAGCAAAAAGGGAACGGGTTGCAGGTAAAGATTTTCTCTGGTTTCTCAGTATGTTTCCTAGTGCCGGTTTGAAGTTCCTGCAGTTTTCACGGTAAAAGCGATTTGGAGCTTGTAACTCCCCATATATATGTATGGAGTGGAGTTTGCAACTGAATAGTAACTTTGTGTTCCCAACTAGCTATGTGAATGTCGGCTTTAACACACACTTATCTCTCAGAACTGAGCATGAGGAGAGAAGTTCGTTCATTTAGCACAAAGGGAAAGGGATGCAGAAGAAAATTTTCTCTGGTTTCTCAGTCTGTTTCCTAGTGCCTGTTTGAATTTCCTGCAGTTTTCACTGTAAAACCGAGTTGGAGCTAGAACCTCCGGATATATATGTATGGAGTGGAGTTTGCTTCTGAAAAGAAACTTTCTGTTCCCAACAACCTAAGTGAAGGACGGCATTCACACACAATTATCTCTCACAACTGATTATGTGGTGAGATATTCGTTCATCTAGCACATATGGAACGGGTTGCAGGAGAAAATTTTCCTCTGTTTTCTCAGTCTGTTTCCAATTGCTGGTGTTAATTTCCTTCAGTTTTCACTGTAAAAACGAGTTGGATCTTGTACCACCTCATATATATGTATGGAGTGGAGTTTGCAACTGAAAAGAAAGTTTGTGTTCCCAACAAGCTAGTGAAGGACGGCTTTCACACATACTTATCTCTCTCAACACAGCATGTGGAGAGACGTTCGTTCATCTTGCACAAATGGAACGGTTTGCAGTAGAAACTTTTACTCTGATCTCTCAGTCGGTTTCCTAGTGCCGGTTTGAAGTTCCTGCAGTTTTCACTGTAAAAAAGTGTTGGAGCTAGTACCTCCCCATATATATATATAGAGTGGAGTTTGCAACTGTAAAGAAATTTTGTGTTCCCAACTACCTAGGTGAAGGACGGCTTTCACACACACTTATCTCTCACAACAGAGCATGTGGAGAGACGTTCGTTCATCTAGCACAAAGGGAATGGTTTGCAGGTAAAGTTTTACTCTGGTTTTTCAGTCTGTTTCCTAGTGCAGGTTTTAATTTCCTGCAGTTTTCACTGTATGAAAGAACTGGAGCTAGTTCCTCCCCATATATATCTATGGAGTGGAGTTTGCAACTGAAAAGAAACTTTGTGTTTCCAACAAGCTATTTGAAGGACGGCATTCACAAACACTTTACTCTCTTAAATGAGCATGTGGAGAGACGTTCGTTCATCTAGCACAAAGGGAACGGGTTTCAGGAGAAAATTTTCTCTGGTTTCTCAGTCTGTTTCCTAGTGCCGGTTTGATCTTCCTGAAGATTTCACTGTTAAACCGATTTGGAGCTTTTACATATCCATATATATGTATGGAGTGGAGTTTGCACCTGAAAAGAACCTTTGTGTTCCCAACTACCTGAGTGAAGGACGGCTTTCACACACACATATCTCTCACAACTGAGCATGTGGAGAGAAGTTCGTTCATCTAGCACAAAGGGAACGGTTTGCAGGAGAAACTTTTTCTCTGGTTTCTCTGTCTGTTTCATAGTGCCGGTTTGAATTTCCTTCAGTTTTCACTGTAAAACCGAGTTGGAGCTAGTACCTCCGCATATATATGTATGGAGTGGAGTTTTCAAATGAAAAGAAACTTTCTGTTCCCAACAACCTAGGTGAAGGACGTCATTCACACACAATTATCTCTCACAATTGAGTATGTGGTGAGATATTCGTTAATCTAGCACATATGGAACGGGTTGCAGGAGAAACTTTTCCTCTGTTTTCTCAGTCTGTTTCCAAGTGCTGGTGTTAATTTCCTGCAGTTTTCACTGTAAAACCGTGTTGGTGCAATTACCTCCCCTTATATATGTATGGAGTGGAGTTTGAATCTGAAAAGAAAGTTTGTGTTCCCAACAAGCTAGTGAAGGACGGCTTTCACACACACTTATCTCTCTCTATGGAGCATGTGGAGAGACGTTCGTTCATCTAGCACGACAAGAACAGGTTGCAGGTGAAACTTTTAGTCTTGTTTCTCATTGTGTTTCCTAAGCCGGTTGGAAGATTCTGCAGTTTTCACTGTATAACAGAATTGGAGGTAGTACCTCCCCATATATATGTATGGATTGGAGTTTTCAACTGAAAAGAAAGTTTGTGTTCCCAACAAGATAGGTGAAAATCGGCTTTCACATACACTTATCTCTCTCAACTCAGCATGTGGATAGACGTTCTTTCATCTTGCAAAAAGGGAACGGGTTGCAGGAGAAAGTTTTACTCTGGTCTCTAAGTCTGTTTCCTTGTGCCGGTTTGAAGTTCCTGCAGTTTTCACTGTAAAACCGTGTTGGAGCTAGTACCTCCGCATATATATGTATGGAGTGGAATTTGCAACTGAAAAGAAACTTTGTGTTCCCAACAAGCTAGGTGAAGGGCGGCATTCACACACAATTATCTCTCACAAATTAGCATGTGGAGAGACGTTCGTTCATCTAGCAAAAAGGGAACGGGTTGCAGGTAAAGTTTTACTCTGGTTTCTCAGTCTGTTTCCTAGTGCCGGTTTGAAGTTCCTGCAGTTTTCACGGTAAAAGCGAGTTGGAGCTTATAACTCCCCATATATATGTATGGAGTGTAGTTTGCAACTGAATAGTAACTTTGTGTTCCCAACTAGCTATGTGAATGTCGGCTTTAACACACACTTATCTCTCAGAACTGAGCATGAGGAGAGAAGTTCGTTCATCTAGCACAAAGGGAACGGGATGCAGAAGAAAATTTTCTTTGGTTTCTCAGTCTGTTTCCTAGTGCCTGTTTGAATTTCCTGCAGTTTTCACTGTAAAAGCGAGTTGGAGCTTGTACCTTTCATTATATATGTATGGAGTGGAGTTTGCACCTGAAAAGTAATTTTGTGTTCCCAACTACCTGAGTGAAGGACGGCTTTCACACACACATATCTCTCACAACTGAGCATGTGGAGAGACTTTCGTTCATCTAGCACAAAGGGAACGGGTTGCAGGAGAAAATTATTCTCTGGATTCTCAGTCTGTATCCTAGTGCGGTTTGAAGTTCCTGCATTTTTCACTGTAAAACCGAGTTGGAGCTAGTACATCAGCATATATATATATGGAGTGGAGTTTACAACTGTAAAGAAACTTTGTGTTCCCAACAAGCTACGTGAAGGACGGCATTCACACACAATTATCTCTCACAACTGAGCATGTGGAGAGACGTTCGTTCATCTAGCAAATATGGAACGGTTTGCAGGAGCAAATTATACTCTTGTTTCTCAGTCTGTTTTCTAATGCCGGTTTTAAGTTCCTGCAATTTTCACTGTAAAACCGAGTTGGAGCTAGTACCTCTCCATATATATATATGGAGTGGAATTTGCATCTGAAAATAAATTTTGTGTTCCCAACTACCTAGGTGAAGGACGGCTTTCACACACACTAATCTCTCACAACTGAGCATGTGGAGACACCTTCGTTCATCATGCACAAAGGGAATGGGTTGCAGGAGTAACATTTACTCTGGTCTCTCAGTCTGTTTCCTAGTGCCTGTTTGAAGTTCCTGCAGTTTTCACTGTAAAACCGAGTTGGAGCTAGAACCTCCGCATATATATGAATGGAGTGGAGTTTGCTTCTGAAAAGAAACTTTGTGTTCCCAACAAGCTAGGTGAAGGACGGCTTTCACACACAATTATCTCTCACAACTGAGCATGTAAAGAGACGTTCGTTCATCTAGCACCAAGGGAACCGGTTGCAGGAGAAACTTTTACTCTGTTTCTCAGTCTGTTTCCTAGTGCCGGTTTCAAGTTCCTGCAGTTTTCACTTTAAAAACGAGTTGGATCTTGTACCACCTCATATACATGTATGGAGTGGAGTTTGCAACTGAAAAGAAAGTTTGTGTTCCCAAAAAGCTAGTGAAGGACGGCTTTCACACACACTTATCTCTCTCAACAGAGCATGTGGAGAGACGTTCGTTCATCTTGCACAAATGGAACTGTTTGCAGTAGAAACTTTTACTCTGATCTCTCAGTCGGTTTCCTAGTGCCGGTTTGAAGTTCCTGCAGTTTTCACTGTAAAACTGTGTTGGAGCTAGTAACTCCCCATATATATATATAGAGTGGAGATTGCAACTGTAAAGAAATTTTTTGTTCCCAACTACCTAGGTGAAGGACGGCTTTCACACACACTTATCTCTCACAACTGAGCATGTGGAGAGACGTTCGTTCATCTAGCACAAATGGAATGGTTTGCAGGTAAAGTTTTACTCTGGTTTTTCAGTCTGTTTCCTAGTGCCGGTTTGAATTTCCTGCATTTTTCACTGTATGAAAGAATTGGAGCTAGTACCACCCCATATATATCTATGGAGTGGAGTTTGCAACTGAAAAGAAACTTTGTGTTTCCAACAATCTATTTGAAGGACGGCATTCACAAACACTTTACTCTCTTAAATGAGCATGTTGAGAGACGTTCGTTCATCGAGCACAAAGGGAACCGGTTGCAGGAGAAATTTTTACTCTGGTTTCTCAGTCTGTTTCCTTGTGCCAGTTTTAAGTTCCTGCAGTTTTCACTGTAAATCCTATTTGGAGCTTGTACCTCCCCATATATATGTATGGAGTGGAGATTGCAACTGAAAAGAATCTTTGTGTTCCCAACAAGCTAGTTGAAGGACGGCTTTCAAACACAATAATCTCTCACAAATTAGCATGTGGAGAGACATTTGTTCATCTACCACAATGGGAACGGGTTGCAGGAGAAACTTTTACTATGGTTTCTCAGTCTGTTTCCTAGTGCCGGTTTGAATTTCCTGCAGATTTCACTGTAAAACCGTGTTGGAGTTGGTACCTCCCCATATATATGTATAAATTGGAGTTTGCAAATGAAAAGAAACTTTCTGTTCCCAACAAGCTATGTGAAGCACGGCTTCCACACACTCTTATTTCTCAGAACTGAGCATGTGAAGAGAGGTTCTTTCTTCTAGCAGAAATTGAACGGTTTGCAGGAGAAATTTTTACTCTGGTTTCTCAGTATTTTTCCTAGTGCCGGTTTGAAGTTCCTGCAGTTTTCAGTGTCAAACCGTGTTGGAGCTAGTAACTCCCAATATATATATGTATGGAGTGGAGTTTGCAACTGAAAAGAAACTTTGTATTCCCAACAAGATAGTTGAAGGACGGCTTTCACACACAATTTTCTCTCACAAATTTGCATGTGGAGAGACGTTCGTTCATCTAGCAAAAAGGGAACGGGTTGCAGGAGAAACTTTTACTCTGGTCTCTAAGTCTGTTTCCTTGTGCCGGTTTGAAGTTCCTGCAGTTTTCACTGCAAAACCGTGTTGGAGCTAGTACCTCCGCATATATATGTATGGAATGGAGTTTGCAACTGAAAACAAACTTTGTGTTCCCAACAAGCTAGGTGAAGGGCGGCATTCACACACAATTTTCTCTCACAAATTAGCATGTGGAGAGACGTTCGTTCATCTAGCAAAAAGGGAACGGGTTGCAGGTAAAGATTTTCTCTGGTTTCTCAGTATGTTTCCTAGTGCCGGTCTGAAGTTCCTGCAGTTTTCACGGTAAAAGCGATTTGGAGCTTGTAACTCCCCATATATATGTATGGAGTGGAGTTTGCAACTGAATAGTAACTTTGTGTTCCCAACTAGCTATGTGAATGTCGGCTTTAACACACACTTATCTCTCAGAACTGAGCATGAGGAGAGAAGTTCGTTCATTTAGCACAAAGGGAAAGGGATGCAGAAGAAAATTTTCTCTGGTTTCTCAGTCTGTTTCCTAGTGCCTGTTTGAATTTCCTGCAGTTTTCACTGTAAAACCGAGTTGGAGCTAGAACCTCCGGATATATATGTATGGAGTGGAGTTTGCTTCTGAAAAGAAACTTTCTGTTCCCAACAACCTAGGTGAAGGACGGCATTCACACACAATTATCTCTCACAACTGATTATGTGGTGAGATATTCGTTCATCTAGCACATATGGAACGGGTTGCAGGAGAAAATTTTCCTCTGTTTTCTCAGTCTGTTTCCAATTGCTGGTGTTAATTTCCTTCAGTTTTCACTGTAAAAACGAGTTGGATCTTGTACCACCTCATATATATGTATGGAGTGGAGTTTGCAACTGAAAAGAAAGTTTGTGTTCCCAACAAGCTAGTGAAGGACGGCTTTCACACATACTTATCTCTCTCAACACAGCATGTGGAGAGACGTTCGTTCATCTTGCACAAATGGAACGGTTTGCAGTAGAAACTTTTACTCTGATCTCTCAGTCGGTTTCCTAGTGCCGGTTTGAAGTTCCTGCAGTTTTCACTGTAAAAAAGTGTTGGAGCTAGTACCTCCCCATATATATATATAGAGTGGAGTTTGCAACTGTAAAGAAATTTTGTGTTCCCAACTACCTAGGTGAAGGACGGCTTTCACACACACTTATCTCTCACAACAGAGCATGTGGAGAGACGTTCGTTCATCTAGCACAAAGGGAATGGTTTGCAGGTAAAGTTTTACTCTGGTTTTTCAGTCTGTTTCCTAGTGCAGGTTTTAATTTCCTGCAGTTTTCACTGTATGAAAGAACTGGAGCTAGTTCCTCCCCATATATATCTATGGAGTGGAGTTTGCAACTGAAAAGAAACTTTGTGTTTCCAACAAGCTATTTGAAGGACGGCATTCACAAACACTTTACTCTCTTAAATGAGCATGTGGAGAGACGTTCGTTCATCTAGCACAAAGGGAACGGGTTTCAGGAGAAAATTTTCTCTGGTTTCTCAGTCTGTTTCCTAGTGCCGGTTTGATTTTCCTGAAGATTTCACTGTTAAAACGATTTGGAGCTTTTACATATCCATATATATGTATGGAGTGGAGTTTGCACCTGAAAAGAACCTTTGTGTTCCCAACTACCTGAGTGAAGGACGGCTTTCACACACACATATCTCTCACAACTGAGCATGTGGAGAGAAGTTCGTTCATCTAGCACAAAGGGAACGGTTTGCAGGAGAAACTTTTTCTCTGGTTTCTCTGTCTGTTTCATAGTGCCGGTTTGAATTTCCTTCAGTTTTCACTGTAAAACCGAGTTGGAGCTAGTACCTCCGCATATATATGTATGGAGTGGAGTTTTCAAATGAAAAGAAACTTTGTGTTCCCAACAACCTAGGTGAAGGACGTCATTCACACACAATTATCTCTCACAACTGAGTATGTGGTGAGATATTCGTTAATCTAGCACATATGGAACGGGTTGCAGGAGAAACTTTTCCTCTGTTTTCTCAGTCTGTTTCCAAGTGCTGGTGTTAATTTCCTGCAGTTTTCACTGTAAAACCGTGTTGGTGCTATTACCTCCCCTTATATATGTATGGAGTGGAGTTTGAATCTGAAAAGAAAGTTTGTGTTCCCAACAAGCTAGTGAAGGACGGCTTTCACACACACTTATCTCTCTCTGTGGAGCATGTGGAGAGACGTTCGTTCATCTAGCACGAAAAGAACAGGTTGCAGGTGAAACTTTTAGTCTTGTTTCTCATTGTGTTTCCTAAGCCGGTTGGAAGATTCTGCAGTTTTCACTGTATAACAGAATTGGAGCTAGTACCTCCCCATATATATGTATGGATTGGAGTTTTCAACTGAAAAGAAAGTTTGTGTTCCCAACAAGATAGGTGAAAATCGGCTTTCACATACACTTATCTCTCTCAACTCAGCATGTGGATAGACGTTCTTTCATCTTGCAAAAAGGGAACGGGTTGCAGGAGAAACTTTTACTCTGGTCTCTAAGTCTGTTTCCTTGTGCCGGTTTGAAGTTCCTGCAGTTTTCACTGTAAAACCGTGTTGGAGCTAGTACCTCCGCATATATATGTATGGAGTGGAGTTTGCAACTGAAAAGAAACTTTGTGTTCCCAACAAGCTAGGTGAAGGGCGGCATTCACACACAATTATCTCTCACAAATTAGCATGTGGAGAGACGTTCGTTCATCTAGCAAAAAGGGAACGGGTTGCAGGTAAAGTTTTACTCTGGTTTCTCAGTCTGTTTCCTAGTGCCGGTTTGAAGTTCCTGCAGTTTTCACGGTAAAAGCGAGTTGGAGCTTGTAACTCCCCATATATATGTATGGAGTGTAGTTTGCAACTGAATAGTAACTTTGTGTTCCCAACTAGCTATGTGAATGTCGGCTTTAACACACACTTATCTCTCAGAACTGAGCATGAGGAGAGAAGTTCGTTCATCTAGCACAAAGGGAACGGGATGCAGAAGAAAATTTTCTCTGGTTTCTCAATCTGTTTCCTAGTGCCTGTTTGAATTTCCTGCAGTTTTCACTGTAAAAGCGAGTTGGAGCTTGTACCTTTCAATATATATGTATGGAGTGGAGTTTGCACCTGAAAAGTAATTTTGTGTTCCCAACTACCTGAGTGAAGGACGGCTTTCACACACACATATCTCTCACAACTGAGCATGTGGAGAGACTTTCGTTCATCTAGCACAAAGGGAACGGGTTGCAGGAGAAACTTTTTCTCTGGATTCTCAGTCTGTATCCTAGTGCGGTTTGAAGTTCCTGCATTTTTCACTGTAAAACCGAGTTGGAGCTAGTACATCAGCATATATATATATTGAGTGGAGTTTGCAAATGTAAAGAAACTTTGTGTTCCCAACAAGCTACGTGAAGGACGGCATTCACACACAATTATCTCTCACAACTGAGCATGTGGAGAGACGTTCGTTCATCTAGCAAAAAGGGAACGGGTTGCAGGTAAAGTTTTACTCTGGTTTCTCAGTCTGTTTCCTAGTGCCGGTTTGAAGTTCCTGCAGTTTTCACGGTAAAAGCGAGTTGGAGCTTGTAACTCCCCATATATATGTATGGAGTGTAGTTTGCAACTGAATAGTAACTTTGTGTTCCCAACTAGCTATGTGAATGTCGGCTTTAACACACACTTATCTCTCAGAACTGAGCATGAGGAGAGAAGTTCGTTCATCTAGCACAAAGGGAACGGGATGCAGAAGAAAATTTTCTCTGGTTTCTCAATCTGTTTCCTAGTGCCTGTTTGAATTTCCTGCAGTTTTCACTGTAAAAGCGAGTTGGAGCTTGTACCTTTCAATATATATGTATGGAGTGGAGTTTGCACTTGAAAAGTAATTTTGTGTTCCCAACTACCTGAGTGAAGGACGGCTTTCACACACACATATCTCTCACAACTGAGCATGTGGAGAGACTTTCGTTCATCTAGCACAAAGGGAACGGGTTGCAGGAGAAACTTTTTCTCTGGATTCTCAGTCTGTATCCTAGTGCGGTTTGAAGTTCCTGCATTTTTCACTGTAAAACCGAGTTGGAGCTAGTACATCAGCATATATATATATTGAGTGGAGTTTGCAACTGTAAAGAAACTTTGTGTTCCCAACAAGCTACGTGAAGGACGGCATTCACACACAATTATCTCTCACAACTGAGCATGTGGAGAGACGTTCGTTCATCTAGAAAATATGGAACGGTTTGCAGGAGCAAATTATACTCTTGTTTCTCAGTCTGTTTTCTAATGCCGGTTTTAAGTTCCTGCAATTTTCACTGTAAAACCGAGTTGGAGCTAGTACCTCTCCATATATATATATGGAGTGGAATTTGCATCTGAAAATAAATTTTGTGTTCCCAACTACCTAGGTGAAGGACGGCTTTCACACACACTAATCTCTCACAACTGAGCATGTGGAGACACCTTCGTTCATCATGCACAAAGGGAATGGGTTGCAGGAGTAACATTTACTCTGGTTTCTCAGTCTGTTTCCTAGTGCCTGTTTGAAGTTCCTGCAGTTTTCACTGTAAAACCGAGTTGGAGCTAGAACCTCCGCATATATATGAATGGAGTGGAGTTTGCTTCTGAAAAGAAACTTTGTGTTCCCAACAAGCTAGGTGAAGGACAGCTTTCACACACAATTATCTCTCACAACTGAGCATGTAAAGAGACGTTCGTTCATCTAGCACCAAGGGAACCGGTTGCAGGAGAAACTTTTACTCTGTTTCTCAGTCTGTTTCCTAGTGCCGGTTTCAAGTTCCTGCAGTTTTCACTTTAAAAACGAGTTGGATCTTGTACCACCTCATATATATGTATGGAGTGGAGTTTGCAACTGAAAAGAAACTTTGTGTTCCCAAAAAGCTAGTGAAGGACGGCTTTCACACACACTTATCTCTCACAACTGAGCATGTGGAGAGACGTTCGTTCATCTAGCACAAATGGAATGGTTTGCAGGTAAAGTTTTACTCTGGTTTTTCAGTCTGTTTCCTAGTGCCGGTTTGAATTTCCTGCATTTTTCACTGTATGAAAGAATTGGAGCTAGTACCACCCCATATATATCTATGGAGTGGAGTTTGCAACTGAAAAGAAACTTTGTGTTTCCAACAATCTATTTGAAGGACGGCATTCACAAACACTTTACTCTCTTAAATGAGCATGTTGAGAGACGTTCGTTCATCGAGCACAAAGGGAACCGGTTGCAGGAGAAATTTTTACTCTGGTTTCTCAGTCTGTTTCCTTGTGCCAGTTTTAAGTTCCTGCAGTTTTCACTGTAAATCCTATTTGGAGCTTGTACCTCCCCATATATATGTATGGAGTGGAGATTGCAACTGAAAAGAATCTTTGTGTTCCCAACAAGCTAGTTGAAGGACGGCTTTCAAACACAATAATCTCTCACAAATTAGCATGTGGAGAGACATTTGTTCATCTACCACAATGGGAACGGGTTGCAGGAGAAACTTTTACTATGGTTTCTCAGTCTGTTTCCTAGTGCCGGTTTGAATTTCCTGCAGATTCACTGTAAAACCGTGTTGGAGTTGGTACCTCCCCATATATATGTATAAATTGGAGTTTGCAAATGAAAAGAAACTTTCTTTCCCAACAAGCTATGTGAAGCACGGCTTCCAAACACTCTTATTTCTCAGAACTGAGCATGTGGAGAGAGGTTCTTTCTTCTAGCAGAAATTGAACGGTTTGCAGGAGAAATTTTTACTCTGGTTTCTCATTCTTTTTCCTAGTGCCGGTTTGAAGTTCCTGCAGTTTTCAGTGTCAAACCGTGTTGGAGCTAGTAACTCCCAATATATATATGTATGGAGTGGAGTTTGCAACTGAAAAGAAACTTTGTATTCCCAACAAGATAGTTGAAGGACGGCTTTCACACACAATTTTCTCTCACAAATTAGCATGTGGAGAGACGTTCGTTCATCTAGCAAAAAGGGAACGGGTTGCAGGAGAAACTTTTACTCTGGTCTCTAAGTCTGTTTCCTTGTGCCGGTTTGAAGTTCCTGCAGTTTTCACTGTAAAACCGTGTTGGAGCTAGTACCTCCGCATATATATGTATGGAATGGAGTTTGCAACTGAAAACAAACTTTGTGTTCCCAACAAGCTAGGTGAAGTGCGGCATTCACACACAATTTTCTCTCACAAATTAGTATGTGGAGAGACGTTCGTTCATCTAGCAAAAAGGGAACGGGTTGCAGGTAAAGTTTTTCTCTGGTTTCTCAGTATGTTTCCTAGTGCCGGTTTGAAGTTCCTGCAGTTTTCACGGTAAAAGCGATTTGGAGCTTGTAACTCCCCATATATATGTATGGAGTGGAGTTTGCAACTGAATAGTAACTTTGTGTTCCCAACTAGCTATGTGAATGTCGGCTTTAACACACACTTATCTCTCAGAACTGAGCATGAGGAGAGAAGTTCATTCATCTAGCACAAAGGGAACGGGATGCAGAAGAAAATTTTCTCTGGTTTCTCAGTCTGTTTCCTAGTGCCTGTTTGAATTTCCTGCAGTTTTCACTGTAAAACCGAGTTGGAGCTAGAACCTCCGGATATATATGTATGGAGTGGAGTTTGCTTCTGAAAAGAAACTTTCTGTTCCCAACAACCTAGGTGAAGGACGGCATTCACACACAATTATCTCTCACAACTGATTATATGGTGAGATATTCGTTCATCTAGCACATATGGAACGGGTTGCAGGAGAAAATTTTCCTCTGTTTTCTCAGTCTGTTTCCAATTGCTGGTGTTAATTTCCTTCAGTTTTCACTGTAAAAACGAGTTGGATCTTGTACCACCTCATATATATGTATGGAGTGGAATTTGCAACTGAAAAGAAAGTTTGTGTTCCCAACAAGCTAGTGAAGGACGGCTTTCACACATACTTATCTCTCTCAACACAGCATGTGGAGAGACGTTCGTTCATCTTGCACAAATGGAACGGTTTGCAGTAGAAACTTTTACTCTGATCTCTCAGTCGGTTTCCTAGTGCCGGTTTGAAGTTCCTGCAGTTTTCACTGGAAAACCGTGTTGGAGCTAGTACCTCCGCATATATATGTATGGAGTGGAGTTTGCAACTGAAAAGAAACTTTGTGTTCCCAACAAGCTAGGTGAAGGGCGGCATTCACACACAATTATCTCTCACAAATTAGCATGTGGAGAGACGTTCGTTCATCTAGCTAAAAGGGAACGGGTTGCAGGTAAAGTTTTACTCTGGTTTCTCAGTCTGTTTCCTAGTGCCTGTTTGAAGTTCCTGCAGTATTCACGGTAAAAGCGAGTTGGAGCTTGTAACTCCCCATATATATGTATGGAGTGGAGTTTGCAACTGAATAGTAACTTTGTGTTCCCAACTAGCTAAGTGAATGTCGGCTTTAACACACACTTATCTCTCAGATCTGAGCATGAGGAGAGAAGTTCGTTCATCTAGCACAAAGGGAACGGGATGCAGAAGAAAATTTTCTCTAGTTTCTCAGTCTGTTTCCTAGTGCCTGTTTGAATTTCCTGCAGTTTTCACTGTAAAAGCGAGTTGGAGCTTGTACCTTTCAATATATATGTATGGAGTGGAGTTTGCACCTGAAAAGTAATTTTGTGTTCCCAACTACCTGAGTGAAGGACGGCTTTCACACACACATATCTCTCACAACTGAGCATGTGGAGAGACTTTCGTTCATCTAGCACAAAGGGAACGGGTTGCAGGAGAAACTTTTTCTCTGGATTCTCAGTCTGTATCCTAGTGCAGTTTGAAGTTCCTGCATTTTTCACTGTAAAACCGAGTTGGAGCTAGTACATCAGCATATATATATATGGAGTGGAGTTTGCAACTGTAAAGAAACTTTGTGTTCCCAACAAGCTACGTGAAGGACGGCATTCACACACAATTATCTCTCACAACTGAGCATGTGGAGAGACGTTCGTTCATCTAGCAAATTTGGAACGGTTTGCAGGAGCAAATTATACTCTTGTTTCTCAGTCTGTTTTCTAATGCCGGTTTTAAGTTCCTGCAATTTTCACTGTAAAACCGAGTTGGAGCTAGTACCTCTCCATATATATATATGGAGTGGAATTTGCATCTGAAAATAAATTTTGTGTTCCCAACTACCTAGGTGAAGGACGGCTTTCACACACACTAATCTCTCACAACTGAGCATGTGGAGACAACTTCGTTCATCATGCACAAAGGGAATGGGTTGCAGGTGTAACATTTACTCTGGTCTCTCAGTCTGTTTCCTAGTGCCTGTTTGAAGTTCCTGCAGTTTTCACTGTAAAACCGAGTTGGAGCTAGAACCTCCGCATATATATGAATGGAGTGGAGTTTGCTTCTGAAAAGAAACTTTGTGTTCCCAACAAGCTAGGTGAAGGAAGGCTTTCACACACAATTATCTCTCACAACTGAGCATGTAAAGAGACGTTCGTTCATCTAGCACCAAGGGAACCGGTTGCAGGAGAAATTTTTACTCTGTTTCTCAGTCTGTTTCCTAGTGCCGGTTTCAAGTTCCTGCAGTTTCACTTTAAAAACGAGTTGGATCTTGTACCACCTCATATATATGTATGGAGTGGAGTTTGCAACTGAAAAGAAAGTTTGTGTTCCCAAAAAGCTAGTGAAGGACGGCTTTCACACACACTTATCTCTCTCAACAGATCATGTGGAGAGACGTTCGTTCATCTTGCACAAATGGAACGGTTTGCAGTAGAAACTTTTACTCTGATCTCTCAGTCGGTTTCCTAGTGCCGGTTTGAAGTTCCTGCAGTTTTCACTGTAAAACTGTGTTGGAGCTAGTACCTCCCCATATATATATATAGAGTGGAGATTGCAACTGTAAAGAAATTTTTTGTTCCCAACTACCTAGGTGAAGGACGGCTTTCACACACACTTATCTCTCACAACTGAGCATGTGGAGAGACGTTCGTTCATCTAGCACAAATGGAATGGTTTGCAGGTAAAGTTTTACTCTGGTTTTTCAGTCTGTTTCCTAGTGCCGGTTTGAATTTCCTGCATTTTTCACTGTATGAAAGAATTGGAGCTAGTACCACCCCATATATATCTATGGAGTGGAGTTTGCAACTGAAAAGAAACTTTGTGTTTCCAACAATCTATTTGAAGGACGGCATTCACAAACACTTTACTCTCTTAAATGAGCATGTTGAGAGACGTTCGTTCATCGAGCACAAAGGGAACCGGTTGCAGGAGAAATTTTTACTCTGGTTTCTCAGTCTGTTTCCTTGTGCCAGTTTTAAGTTCCTGCAGTTTTCACTGTAAATCCTATTTGGAGCTTGTACCTCCCCATATATATGTATGGAGTGGAGATTGCAACTGAAAAGAATCTTTGTGTTCCCAACAAGCTAGTTGAAGGACGGCTTTCAAACACAATAATCTCTCACAAATTAGCATGTGGAGAGACATTTGTTCATCTACCACAATGGGAACGGGTTGCAGGAGAAACTTTTACTATGGTTTCTCAGTCTGTTTCCTAGTGCCGGTTTGAATTTCCTGCAGATTTCACTGTAAAACCGTGTTGGAGTTGGTACCTCCCCATATATATGTATAAATTGGAGTTTGCAAATGAAAAGAAACTTTCTGTTCCCAACAAGCTATGTGAAGCCCGGCTTCCACACACTCTTATTTCTCAGAACTGAGCATGTGGAGAGAGGTTCTTTCTTCTAGCAGAAATTGAACGGTTTGCAGGAGAAATTTTTACTCTGGTTTCTCAGTCTTTTTCCTAGTGCCGGTTTGAAGTTCCTGCAGTTTTCACTGTCAAACCGTGTTGGAGCTAGTAACTCCCAATATATATATGTATGGAGTGGAGTTTGCAACTGAAAAGAATCTTTGTGTTCCCAACAAGCTAGTTGAAGGACGGCTTTCAAACACAATTATCTCTCACAAATTAGCATGTGGATAGACATTTGTTCATCTACCACAACGGGAACGGGTTGCAGGAGAAACTTTTACTATGGTTTATCAGTCTGTTTCTTAGTGCCGGTTTGATCTTCCTGAAGATTTCACTGTTAAACAGATTTGGAGCTTTTACATATCCATATATATGTATGGAGTGGAGTTTGCACCTGAAAAGAAACTTTGTGTTCCCAACTACCTGAGTGAAGGACGGCTTTCACACACACATATCTCTCACAACTGAGCATGTGGAGAGAAGTTCGTTCATCTAGCACAAAGGGAACGGTTTGCAGGAGAAACTTTTTCTCTGGTTTCTCAGTCTGTTTCATAGTGCCGGTTTGAATTTCCTTCAGTTTTCACTGTAAAACCGAGTTGGAGCTAGTACCTCCGCATATATATGTATGGAGTGGAGTTTGCAAATGAAAAGAAACTTTGTGTTCCCAACAACCTAGGTGAAGGACGGCATTCACACACAATTATATCTCACAACTGAGTATGTGGTGAGATATTCGTGCATCTAGCACATATGGAACGGGTTGCAGGAGAAACTTTTCCTCTGTTTTCTCAGTCTGTTTCCAAGTGCTGGTGTTAATTTCCTGCAGTTTTCACTGTAAAACCGTGTTGGTGCTATTACCTCCCCTTATATATGTATGGAGTGGATTTTGAAACTGAAAAGAAACTTTGTGTTCCCAACAAGCTAGGTGAAGTACGGTTTTCACACACACATATCTCTCTCTACGGAGCATGTGGAGAGACGTTCGTTCATCTAACACAAAGGGAAAGGGTTGCAGGGGAATCTTTTACTCTGGTTTCTGAGTCTGTTTCCTAGTGCCGGCTTGAATTTCCTGCAGTTTTCACTGTAAAACCGAGTTGGAGATATTATCTCCCCATATATATTCATGGAGTGGAATTAGCAACTGAAAAGTAACTTTGTGTTCCCAACAAGCTATTTGAAGGACGGCTTCCACACACACATATCTCTCAGACCTGAGTATTTGGAGAGACGTTCGTTCATCTAGCACAAAGGGAACGGCATGCAGGAGAAAATTTTCTCTGGTTTCTCAGTCTGTTTCCTAGTGCCGGTTTGATCTTCCTGAAGATTTCACTGTTAAACCGATTTGGATCTTTTACATATCCATATATATGTATGGAGTGGAGTTTGCACCTGAAAAGAAACTTTGTGTTCCCAACTACCTGAGTGAAGGACGGCTTTCACACACACATATCTCTCACAAATGAGCAAGTGGAGAGAAGTTCGTTCATCTAGCACAAAGGGAACGGTTTGCAGGAGAAACTTTTTCTCTGGTTTCTCAGTCTGTTTCATAGTGCCGGTTTGAATTTCCTTCAGTTTTCACTGTAAAACCGAGTTGGAGCTAGAACCTCCGCATATATATGTATGGAGTGGAGTTTGCAAATGAAAAGAAACTTTGTGTTCCCAACAACCTAGGTGAAGGACGGCATTCACACACACTTAACTCTCACAACTTAGTATGTGGTGAGATATTCGTTCATCTAGCACATATGGAACGGTTTGCAGGAGAAACTTTTCCTCTGTTTTCTCAGTCTGTTTCCAAGTGCTGGTGTTAATTTCCTGCAGTTTTCACTGTAAAACCGTGTTGGTGCTATTACCTCCCCTTATATATGTATGGAGTGGAATTTGAAACTGAAAAGAAACTTTGTGTTCCCAACAACCTCTGTGAAGTACGGCTTTCACACACACTTATCTCTCTCTACGGAGCATGTGGAGAGACGTTCCTTCATCTAGCACAAAAGGAACAGGTTGAAGGAGAAACTTTTTGTCTTGTTTCTCATTGTGTTTCCTAAGCCGTTTGAAGTTTCTGCAGTTTTCACTGTATAACAGAATTGGAGCTATTACCTCCCCATATATATGTATGGATTGGAGTTAGCAACTGAAAAGAAAGTTTGTGTTCCCAACAAGCTAGGTGAAAATCGGCTTTCACATATACTTATCTCTCTCAACTCAGCATGTGGATAGACGTTCTTTCATCTTGCAAAAAGGGAACGGGTTGCAGGAGAAACTTTTACTCTGGTCTCTAAGTCTGTTACCTTGTGCCGGTTTGAAGTTCCTGCAGTTTTCACTGTAAAACCGAGTTGGAGCTAGTACCTCCGCATATATATGTATGGAGTGGAGTTTGCAACTGAAAAGAAACTTTGTGTTCCCAACAAGCTAGGTGAAGGGCTGCATTCACACACAATTTTCTCTCACAAATTAGCATGTGGAGAGACGTTCGTTCATCTAGCAAAAAGGGAACAGGTTGCAGGTAAAGTTTTACTCTGGTCTCTCAGTCTGTTTCCTAGTGCCGGTTTGAAGTTCCTGCAGTTTTCACGGTAAAAGCGAGTTGGAGCTTGTAACTCCCCATATATATGTATGGAGTGGAGTTTGCAACTGAATAGTAACTTTGTTTTCCCAACTACCTGAGTGAAAGACGGCTTTCACACACACATATCTCTCACAACTGAGCATGTGGAGAGACGTTCGTTAATCTAGCAATATGGAACGTTTTGCAGGAGCAAATTATACTCTTGTTTCTCAGTCTGTTTTCTAATGCCGGTTTTAAGTTCCTGCATTTTTCACTGTAAAACCGAGTTGGAGCTTGTACCTCTCCATATATACATATGGAGTGGAATTTGCATCTGAAAATAAATTTTGTGTTCCCACCTACCTAGGTGAAGAACGGCTTTCACACACACTAATCTCTCACATCTGTGCATGTGGAGAGACATTCGTTCATCATGCACAAAGGGAACCGGTTGCAGGAGAAATTTTTACTCTGTTTCTCAGTCTGTTTCCTAGTGCCGGTTTCAACTTCCTGCAGTTTTCACTGTAAAACCGAGTTGGAGCTAGAACCTCCGCATATATATGTATGGAGTGGAGTTTGCTTCTGAAAAGAAACTTTGTGTTCCCAACAAGCTAGGTGAAGGAAGGCTTTCACACACAATTATCTCTCACAACTGAGCATGTAAAGAGACGTTCGCTCATCTAGCACATATGTAAAGGTTTGCTGGAGAAACTTTTACTCTGTTTCTCAGTCTGTTTCCTAGTGCCGGTTTCAAGTTCCTGCAGTTTTCACTTTAAAAACGAGTTGGATCTTGTACCACCTCATATATATGTATGGAGTGGTGTTTGCAACTGAAAAGAAACTTTGTGTTCCCAACAAGCTAGTGAAGGACGGCTTTCACACACACTTATCTCTCAGAACTGAGCATGTGGAGAGACGTTCGTTCATCTAGCACAAAGGGAACGGTTTGCAGGTGAAAATTTTACTCAGGATTCTCAGTCTATTTCCTATTGCCTGTTTGAATTTCCTGCAGTTTTCACTGTAAAACCGTGTTGGAGCTTGAACCTCCCCGTATATATGTATGGAGTGGTTTTTGCAACTGAAAAGAAACTTTGTGTTCCCAACACGCTAGGTAAAGGACGGCTTTCACACACACATAAATCTCAGAACTGAGCATGTGGAGAGATGTTCGCTCATCTAGCACATATGGAACCAGTTGCAGGAGAAACTTTTACTCTGATTTCTCAGTCTGTTTCCAAGTGCCGGTGTTAAGTTCCTGCAGTTCTCACTGTTAAACCAAGTTGGTGCTAGAATCTCCCCTTATATGTATGGAGTGGAGATTGCAACTGAAAAGAAACTTTGTGTTCCCAACAAGTTAAGTGAAGTTCGGCTTTCACTCACACTTATCTCTCTCAACTCAGCATGTGGAGAGACGTTCTTTAATCTAGCAAATATGGAACGGTTTGCAGGAGAAACTTTTACTCTTGTTTCTCAGTCTGTTTCCTAGTGCCGGTTTGAAGTTCCTGCAGTTTTCACTGTTAAACCGAGTTGGAGCTAGTACCTCCCCATATGTATGTATGGATTGGAGTTTCCAACTGAAAAGAAACTTTGTGTTCCCAATAAACTAGGTTAAGTACGGCTTTCACACACATCTTTCTCTCTCAAATGAGTATGTGGAGAGACGTTATTTCATCTAGCACAAAGGGAACGGGTTGCAGGAGAAACTTTTACTTTGGTTTCTGAGTCTATTTCCTAGTGCCGGCTTGAATTTCCTGCAGTATTCACTGTAAAACAGAGTTGGAGTTATTATCTCCCCATATATATGCATGGAGTGGAATTAGCAACTGAAAAGTAACTTTGTGTTCCCAACAAGTTATTTGAAGGACGGCTTCCACACACACTTATTTCTCACAACTGAGCATGTAGAGAGACGTTTGTTCATATTGCACAAAGGTAACGGGTTGCATGAGAATATTTTATTCTGGTCTCTCAGTCTGTTTCCTAGTGCCGGTTTGAAGTTCCTACAGTTTTCACTGTAAAACCTTGTTGGAGCTAGAACCTCCGCATATATATGTATGGATTGTTGTTTGCAACTGAAAAGAAACTTTGTGTTCCCAACAAGTTAAGTGAAGGACGGCTTTCACACACAATTATCTCTCACAACTGAGCTTGTGGAGAGACGTTCGCTCATCTAGCACATATGTAAAGGTTTGCTGGAGAAACTTTTACTCTTATTTCTCAGTCTGTTTCCTAGTGCCGGGTTAAATTTCCTGCAGTTTTCACGGTAAAACCGAGTTGGAGCTAGTATCTCCCCATATATATGCATGGAGTGGAATTTGCAACTGAAAAGTAACTTTGTGTTCCCAGCAAGCTATTTGAAGGGCGGCTTCCACACACACTTATTTCTCAGAACTGAGCATGTGGAGAGACGTTCGTTCATCTAGCACAATTTGAACGGTTTGCAGGAGAAACTTTTAGTCTGATTTCTCAGGCTTTTTCCTAGTGCGGGTTTAATGTTCCTGCAGTTTTCACTGTAAAACGGAGTTGTAGTGAGAAATTCCCCATATATATGTATTGAGTGGGGTTTGCTACTGAAAATAACTTTGTGTTTCCAACAAGCTAGGTGAAGGACGGCTTTCACACACACTTAACTTTCACAACTTAGCATGTGGAGAGACGTTCATTCAACTAGCACAAAGGGAACACTTTGCAGGAGAAACTTTTACTCTGGTTTCTCAGTCTGTTTCCTAGTGCCGGTTTGAAGTTCCTGCATTTTTCACGTAAAACCGAGTTGGAGCTAGTACCTCTCCATATATATATAAAGAGTGGAGTTTGCAAATGAATAGAAATTTTGTGTTCCCAACTACCTAGGTGAAGGCGGCTTTCACACACACTTATTTCTCACAACTGAGCATGTGGAGAGACGTTCGTTCATCTAGCACAAAGGGAACGATTTGCAGGAGAAAATTTTTCTCTGGTTTCTCAGGCTCTTTCCTATTGCCTGTTTGAATTTCCTGCAGTTTTCACTGTAAAACCGTGTTGGAGCTTGAACCTCCCCATATATATGTATGGAGTGGAGTTTGCAACTGAATAGGAACTTTGTGTTCCCAACAAGCTAGGTGAAGGACGGCTTTCACACACAATTTTCTCTCACAAATTAGCATGTGGAGAGACGTTCGTTCATCTAGCAAAAAGGGAACGTGTTGCAGGTAAAGTTTTACCCTGGTTTCTCAGTCTCTTTCCTAGTGCCGGTTAGAATTTCCTGCAGTTTTCACGGTAAAAGCGAGTTGGAGCTTGTAACTCCCCATATACATGTATGGAGTGGAGTTTGCAACTGAATAATAACTTTGTGTTCCCAACTAGCTATGTGAAGGTCGGCTTTAACACACACTTATCTCTCAGAACTGAGCATGAGGAGAGACTTTCGTTTATCTAGCACAAAGGGAACGGGAGGCATGAGAAAATTTTCTCTGGTTTCTCAGTCTGTTTCCTAGTGCCTGTTTGAATTTCCTGCAGTTTTCACTGTAAAAGCGAGTTGGAGCTTGTACCTTACAATATATATGTATGGAGTGGAGTTTGCACCTGAAAAGAAACTTTGTGTTCCCAACTACCTGAGTGAAGGGCGGCTTTCGCACACACAAATCTCTCACAACTGAGCATGTGGAGACACTTTCGTTCATCTAGCACAAAGGGAACGGGTTTCAGGAGAAATTTTTTCTCTGGTTTCTCAGTCTGTTTCCTAGTGCCGGTATGAAGTTCCTGCAGTTTTCACTGTAAAACAGAGTTGGAGCTTGTACCTCCGCATCTATATGTATGGATTGGAGTTTGCAACTGAAAAGAATCTTTGTGTTCCCAACAAGCAAGGTGAAGGACGACTTTCACACACAATTATCTCTCACATCCGAGCATGTGGAGAGACGTTCGTTCATCTAGCACATATGGAACGGTATGAGGGAGCAAATTTTACTCTTGTTTCTCAGTCTGTTTCCTAGTGCCGGATTGAAGTTCCTGCAGTTTTCACTGTAAAAACGTGTTGGAGCTTGTAACTCCCCATATATATGTATGGATTTGAGTTTGCAAGTGAAAAGTAACTTTGTGTTCCCAACTAGCTAGGTGAAGGTCGGCTTTAACACACACTTATCTCTCAGAACTGAGCATGTGGAGAGACGTTCTTTCATCTAGCACAAAGAAAACTAGATGCAGAAGAAAATTTTCTCTGGTTTATCAGTGTGTTTCTTAGTGCCGGTTTGAAGTTCCTGCAGTTTTCACTGTAAAACCGAGTTGGAGCTTGTACCTTTCCATATATATGTATGGATTGGAGTTTGCACCTGAAAAGAAACTTTGTGTTCCCAACAAGCAAGGTGGAGGACTGCTTTCACACACAATTATCCCTCACAACCGAGCATGTGGAGAGACGTTCGTTCATCTAGCACATATTTAACGGTTTGAGGGTGCAAATTTAACTCTTGTTTCTCAGTCTGTTTCCTAGTGCCGATTTGTAGTTCCTGAAGTTTTCACTGTAAAACCGAGTTGGAGCTACTACCTCTCCATATATATATATGGAGTGGAGTTTGCAACTGAAAAGGAATTTTGTGTTCCCAACTACCTAAGTGAAGGACGGCTTTAACACACACATATCTCTCACACCTGAGCATGTGGATAGTGTTTCGTTCATCTGGCACAAAAGGAATGGGTTGCAGGAGAAACTTTTACTCTGGTTTCTCAGTCTGTTTCCTAGTGCCGGCTTGAATTTCCTGCAGTTTTCACTGTAAAACCGATTTGGAGCTAGTATCTCCCAATATATATGCATGGAGTGGAATTTGCAACTGAAAAGTAACATTTTATTCCCAACAAGCTATTTGAAGTACGGCTTTCACACACACTTATTTCTCAGAACTGAGCATGTTGAGAGACGTTCGTTCATCTAGAACAAATTGAACGGTTTGCAGGAGAAACTTTTACTCTGGTATCTCAGTCTTTTTCCTAGTGCCGGTTTGATGTTCCTGCAATGTTCACTGTAAAACGGTTTTGGAGCTAGTAACTCCTCATATATATGTATGGAGTGGAGTTGGCAACTGAAAAGAATCTTTGTGTTCCCAAAAAGCTAGGTGCAGGACGGCTTTCACACACACTTATCTCTCACAACCTAGCATGTGGAGAGACATTCGTTCATATAGCACAAAGGGAACGGTTTGCAGGAGAAACTTTTTCTCTGGTTTCTCAGTCTGTTTCCTAGTGCCGGTTTGAAGTTCCTGCAGTTTTCACTGTAAAACCGAGTTGGAGCTAGTACATCCGCATATATATGTATGGATTGGGGTTTGAAACTGAAAAGAATCTTTGTGTTCCCAACAAGCTAGGTGAAGGGCGGCATTCACACACAATTATCTCTCACAACAGAGCATGTGGAGAGACGTTCGTTCATCAAGCAAAAAGGGAACTTTTTGCAGGGGAAAATTTTACTCTGGTTTCTCAGTCTGTTTCCTAGTGCCTGTTTGAAATTCCTGCAGTTTTCACTGTAAAACCGATTTGGAGCTAGTACCTCCCCATATATATGTATGGAGTGGAGTATGCATCTGAAAAAGATCTTTGTGTTCCCAACAAGCCAGTTGAAGTTCGCCTTTCACACACTCTTATCTCTCAGTCCTGAGCATGTGGAGAGACGTTCGTTCAACTAGCACAAAGGGAACGGGATGCAGAAGAAAATTTTCTCTGGTTTCTCAGTCTGTTTCCTAGTGCCGGTTTGAAGTTCCTGCAGTTTTCACTGTAAAACTGATTTGGAGCTTGTAAATCCCCATATATACGTATGGAGTGTAATTTGCAACTGAAAAGTAACTTTGTGTTCCCAACTAGCTAGATGAAGTTCGGCTTAAACACACACTTTTCTCTCAGAATTGAGCATGTGGAGAGACATTCGTTCATCTAGCACATATGGAACGGTTTGCAGGAGAAACTTTTACTCTTGTTTCTCAGTCTGTTTCCTAGTGCCGGTTTGAAGTTCCTACATTTTTCACTGTAAAACCGAGTTGGGGCTAGTACCTCCCTATATATATTTATGGATTGGGGTTTCCAACTCAAAAGAAACTTTGTGTTCCCAATAAGCTAGGTGAAGTACGGCTTTAACACACACTTTTCTATCTCAACTCAGCATGTGGAGAGACGTTCGTTCATCTAGCACAAAGGGAACGAGTTGCAGGAGAACTTTTAATCTGGTTTCTCATTCTGTTTCCTAGTGCCGGTTTGAATTTCTTGCAGTTTTCACTGTAAAACCGAGTTGGATCTAGTATCTCCCCATATATATGCATGGAGTGGAATTTGCAACTGAAAAATAACTTTGTGTTCCCAACTAGATAGGTGAAGTTCGGCTTTAACCCACACTTATCACTCAGAACTGATCATGTGGAGAGACGTTCGTTCATCTAGCACAAAGGGAACGAGTTGCAGGGGAACTTTTACTCTGGTTTCTCAGTCTGTTTCCTAGTGCCGAATTGAAGTTCCTCCAGTTTTCACAGTAAAACCGAGTTGGAGCTTGTACCTATCTATATATATGTATGGAGTGGTGTTTGCACCCGAAAAGAAACTTTCTGTTCCCAACTACCTGAGTGAAGGACGGCTTTAACACACACATATTCCTCACAACTGAGCATGTGGAGAGACGTTCGTTCATCTAGCACAAAGAGATCGGGTTTCAGGAGAAACTTTTTCTCTGGTTTCTCTATCTGTTTCCTAGTGTCGGTTTGAAGTTACTGCAATTTTCACAGTAAAACCAAGTTGGAGCTAGTATCTCCGCATATATATGTATGGATTGCAGTTTGCAACTGAAACAAAACATTGGTTCCCTACAAGCTAGGTGAAGAACGGCTTGCACACACAATTATCTCTCACAACTTGGCATTTGGAGACACGTTCGTTCATCTAGCACATTTGGAACGGTTTGCAGGAACAACTTTTACTCTTGTTTCTCAGTCTGTTTCCTAGTGCCTGTTTGATGTTCCTGCAGTTTTCACTGTAAAACCGAGTTGGAGCTAGTACCTCCCCATATATATGTATGGAGTGGACTTTCCAACTGCAAAGAAACTTTGTGTTCCCAATAAGCTATGTGAAGTACGGCTTTCACACACAGTTTACTCTCTCAACTGAGCATGTGGAGAGACGTTCGTTCATCTAGCACAAAGGGAACGGTTTGCAGGAGAAACTTTTACTCTGGTTTCTCAGTCTGTTTCCTAGTGCGGCTTGAATTTCCTGCAGTTTTCACTGTAAAACCGAGTTGGAGCTAGTATCTCACAATATATATGCATTGAGTGGAATTTGCAACTGAAAAGTAACTTTTTATTCCCTACAAGCTATTTGAAGGACGGCTTTCACACACACTTATTTCTCAGAACTGTGCATGTGGAGAGACGTTCGTTCATCTAGCACAAATTAGACGGTTTGCAGGATAAACTTTTACTCTGGTTTCTCAGTCTTTTTCCTAGTGTCGGTTTGATGTTCCTGCAATGTTCTCTGTAAAACGGTTTTGGAGCTAGTAACTCCCCTTATATATGTATGGATTGGAGATTGCACTGAAAATAAACTTTGTGTTCCCAAAAAGCTAGGTGAAGGACGGCTTTCACACACACTTATCTCTCACAACTGAGCATGTGGAGAGACGTTCGTTCAACTAGCACAAAGGGAACGGAATTCAGAAGAAAATTTTCTCTGGTTTCTCAGTCTGTTTCCTAGTGCCGGTTGGAAGTTCCTGCAGTTTTCACTGTAAAAGCTGTTGGAGCTTGTACCTTTCCATATATATGTATGGAGTGGAGTTTTCACCTGAAAAGAAACTTTGTGTTCCCAACTATCTGAGTGAAGGACGGCTTTCACACACACATATCTCTAACAAAAGAGCATGTGGATAGACTTTCGTTCATTTAGCACAAAGGGATCGGGTTTCAGGAGAAAATTTTCTCTGGTTTCTCAGTCTGTTTCCTAGTGCCGGTTTGATGTTCCTGCAGTTTTCACTGTAAAACTGAGTTGGAGCTAGTACCTCCCCATATATTTGTATGGAGTGGGGTTTCCAACTGAAAAGAAACTTTGTGTTCCCAATAAGCTATGTGAAGTACGGCATTCACACACACATTTCTTTCTCAGCTGAGCATGTGGAGAGACGTTCGTTCATCTAGCACAATGGGAACGGGTTGCAGGAGAAACTTTTACTCTGGTTTCTCAGTCTGTTTCCTAGTGCCGGCTTGAATTTCCTGCAGATTTCACTGTAAAACGGAGTTGGGGCTAGTATCTCCCAAGATATATGCATGGAGTGTAATTTGCAACTGAAAAGTAACTTTGTGTTCCCAACTAGCTAGGTGAAGGTCGGCTTTAACACACAATTATCTCTCAGGAATCAGCATGTGGAGAGACGTTCGTTCATCTAACACAAAGGGAACGTGTTGCAGAAGTAAATTTTCTCTGGTTTCTCAGTCTGTTTCCTAGTGCCGGTATGAATTTCCTGCAGTTTTCACTGTAAAAGCGAGTTAGAGCTTGTAACTCCCCATAGATATTTATGGATTGGAGTTTGCAACTGAAAAGTAACTTTGTGTTCCCAACAAGCTAGGTGAAGGACGGCTTTAACACACAATTATCTCTCACCACTTAGCATGTGGAGAGGTGTTCTTTCATCTATCACATATGGAACGGTTTGCAAATGCAACTTTTACTCTTGTTTCTCAGTCTGTTTCCTAGTGCCGGCTTCAATTTCCTGCAGTTTTCACTGTAAAACCGTGTTGGAGCTAGTATCTCACCATATATATGCATGAAGTGGAATTTGCAACTGAAAAGTAACTTTGTGTTCCCAACAAGATATTTGAAGGACGGCTTTCACACACAATTATTTCTCAGAACTGAGCATGTGGAGAGACGTTCGTTCATCTAGCACAAATTGAATGGTTTGAAGGGGAAAATGTTACTCAGGTCTCTCAGTCTGTTTCCTAGTGCCGGTTGGAAGTTCCTGCAGTTTTCACTATAAAACCGTGTTGGAGCTAGAACCTCCGCATAGATATGTATGGACTGGAGTTTGCAACTGAAAAGAAACTTTGTGTTCCCAACAAGCTAGTTGAAGGACGTCTTTCACACTCAATTATCTCTCACAACTGAGCATGTGGAGAGACGTTCGTTCATGTAGCACATATGGAACGGTTTGCAGGAGAAAGTTTTACTCTTGTTTCTCAGTCTGTTTCCTAGTGCCGGTTTGAAGTTCCTGCTGTTTTCACTGTAAAATCGAGTTGGAGCTAGAACCTCCCCATATATATGTATGGAGAGGTGTTTCCAACTGAAAAGAAACTTTGTGTTCCCAATAAGCTAGGTGAAGTACGGTTTTTACACACACTTTTCTCTCTCAACTGAGCATGTGGAGAGACGTTCGTTCATCTAGCTCAAAGGGAACAGGTTGCAGGAGCAACTTTTACTCTGGTTTCTCATTCTGTTTCCTGGTGCCAGTTGGAAGTTCCTGCAGTTTTCACTGTAAAAGCTGTTGGAGCTTGTATCTTTCCATATATATGTACGGAGTGGAGTTTGCACCTGAAAATAAACTTTGTGTTCCCAACTATCTGAATGAACGACGGCTTTCACACACATATATCTCTAACAACTGAGCATGTGGAGAGACTTTCGTTCATCTAGCACAAAGGGAACGGTTTGCAGGAGAAACTTTTTCTCTGGTTTCTCAGTCTGTTTCCAGTGCCGTTTTGAAGTTCCTGCAGTTTTCACAGTAAAACAGAGTTGGAGCTAGTAAGTCCGCATATATATATATGGATTGGAGTTTGAAACTGAAAAGAAATTTTGAGTTCCCAACAAGCTAGGTGAAGGACGGCTTTCACACACACTTATCTCTCACAACAGAGCATGTGGAGAGACGTTCATTCATCTAGCACAAAGGGAAAGGTTTGCAGGGGAAACTTTTACTCAGGTTTCTCAGTCTGATTCCTATTGCCGGTTTGAAGTTCCTGCAGTTTTCATTATAAAACCGATTTGGAGCTTGTACCACCCCATATATATGTATGGAGTGGAGTTTGCAACTGAAAAAAACTTTGTTTTCCCAACAAGATAGGTGAAGTATAGCTTTCACACACATTTAGCTCTCAGAGCTTAGCATTCGGAGAGACGTTCGTTCATCTAGCACATAGGTAACGGTTTGCAGGAGAAACTTTACTCTGGTTTCTCAGTCTTTTTCCTAGTGCCGGTTTGAAGATCCTGCAGTTTTCACTGTAAAACCGAGTTGGAGCTAGTACCTCCTCTATATATATGTATGGAGTGGAGTTTGATTCTGAAAAGAAATTCTGTGTTCCCAACCAGCTAGGTGAAGTACGGCTTTCACACACATTTAGCTCTCAGAGCTTAGCATGCGGAGAGACGTTCGTTCATCTAGCACAAAGGGAACGGTTTGCAGGAGAAACATTTACTGTGGTTTCTCAGTCTGTTTCCTAGTGCCGGTTTAAAGATCCTGCAGTTTTCACTGTAAAACCGAGTTGGAGCTTGTACATCCGCTTATATATGTATGGATTGGAGTTTGAAACTTAAAAGAAACCTTGTTTTCCCAACAAGCTATTTGAAAGACGGCTTTCACACACACTTATCTCTCAGAACAGAGCATGTGGAGAGACGTTCGTTCATCTAGCACAAAGGGAACGGTTTGCAGGAGAAACATTTTCTGTGGTTTCTCAGTCTGTTTCCTAGTGCCGGTTTGAAGGTCCTGCAGTTTTTGCTGTAAAACCGAGTTGGAACTTGTCCCTCTCCATATATATATATGGATTGGGGTTTGCAACTGAAAAGAATCTTTGTGTTCCCAACAAGCTTGTTCAAGGACGGCTTTCACACACACTTACCTCTCACAACAGAGCATGGGGAGAGACGTTCGTTCATCTTGCACAAAAGGAACGGGTTGCAGGTAAACTTTTACTCTGGTCTATCAGTCCGTTTCCTAGTGCCGGTTTGAAATTCCTGCAGTTTTCACTGTAAAACAGTGTTGGAGCTTGAAACTCCGCATGTATATGTAATGAGTGGAGTTTGCAACTGAAAAGAAACTTTGTGTTCCCAACAAGCTAGGTGAAGGACGGCTTTCAACCACAATTATCACTCACAACTGAGCATGTGGAGAGACGTTCGTTCATCTAGCACATATGGAACGGTTTGCAGAAGAAACTTTTACTCTTGTTTCTCAGTCTGTTTCCTAGTGCCGGTTTGAAGTTCCTGCAGTTTTCACAGGAAAAACCGAGTTGGAGCTAGTACCTCCCCATATAAATGTATGGAGTGGAATTTCCAACTGAAAAGAAACTTTGTGTTCCCAATAAGCTACGTGAAGTACGGCTTTCACACACACTTTTCTCTCTCAACTGAGCATGTGGAGAGACGTTCGTTCATCTAGCACAAAGGGAACGAGTTGCAAGAGAAACAGTTTCTGTGGATTCTCAGTCAGTTTCCTACTACCTGTTTGAAGTTCCTGCAGTTTACACTGTAAAACAGAGTTGGAGCTAGTACCTACGCATATATATGTATGGATTGGAGTTTGAAACTGAAATGAAACTTTGTGTTCCCAACAAGCTAGTTGAAGTAAAGCTTTCACACACACTTTGCTCTCAGAGCTTAGCATGCGGAGAGACGTTTGTTCATCTAGCACAAAGGGAACGGGATGCAGAAGAAAGTTTTCTCTGGTTTCTCAGTTGGTTTCCAAGTGCCGGTTTTAAGTTCCTGCAGTTTTCAAGGTTAAACCGAGTTGGAGTTTGTACCTTTCCATATATATTTTTGGAGTGGAGATTGCACCTGAAAAGAAACTTTCTGTTCCCAAATGCCCGAGTGAAGTACGGCTTACACACACACATATCTCTCACAACTGAGCATGTGGAGGGACGTTCGTTCATCTAGCACAAAATGCACGGGTTGCAGGAGAAACTTTTTCTCTTGTTTCTCAGACTGTTTCCTAGTGGCGGTTTGACGTTCCAGCAGTTTTCATTGTAAAACCGGGTTGGAGCTTGTACCTCCGCATATATATGTATGGATTGAAGTTTGCAAGTGAAACAAAACTTTGTGTTCACAACAAGCTAGGTGAATGACGGCTTTCACACACAATTCTCTCTCACAACTGAGCTAGTGTAGAGACGTTCTTTCATCTAGCACATATGCAACGGTTTGCAGGAGCAATTTTTACTCTTGTTTCTCAGTCTGTTTCCTAGTGCCTGTTTGATGTTCCTGAAGTTTTCACTGTAAAACCGAGATGGAGCTATTACCTCCCCTTATAAATGTATGGAATGGAGATTCCAACTGAAAAGAAACTTTGTGTTCCCAATAAGCAATATGAAGTTCGGCTTTCACACATACTTCTCTCTCAACTGAGCATGTGGAGAGACGTTCGTTCATCTAGCACAAATGGATCGGGTTGCAGAAGAAACATTTTCTCTGGTTCTCAGTCTGTTTCCTAGTGCCGGTTTGAAGTTCCTGCAGTTTTCATTATAAAACAGATTTGTAGCTTGTACCTTCCCATATATATGTAAGGAGTGGAGTTTGCAACTGAAAAGAAACTTTGTGTTCCCAAAAAAATAGGTGAAGTACGGCTGTCACACACACTTAGAACTCAGAGCTTAGCATGCGTAGAGACGTTCGTTCATCTAGCACAAAGGGAACGGGATGCAGAAGAAAATTATCTCTTGTTTCTCAGTCTGTTTCCTAGTGCCGGTTTGAAGTTCCTGCAGTTTTCATTGTGAAACCGAGTTGGAGCTAGTACCTCCGCATATATATGTATGGATTGGAGTTTGCAAGTGAAACAAAAGTTTGTGTTCCAAACAAGCTAGGTGAAGGACGGCTTTCACACACAATTATCTCTCACAACTGAGCATGTGGAGAGACGTTCATTCATTTAGCACATATGCAACGGTTTGCTGGAGCAACTTTTACTATTGTTTCTCAGTCTGTTTCCTAGTGCCGGTTTGAAGTTCCTGCAGTTTTCACTGTAAAACCGAGTTGAATTTTGTACCATTCCATATATATGTATGGAGTGGAGTGTGCACCTGAAAAGAAACTTTGTGTTCCCATATACCCGAGTGAAGATCGGCTTTCACACACACATATCTCTCACAACAGAGCATGTGGAGAGACGTTCGTTCATCTAGCACAAAGGGAACGGTTTTTAGGATAAACTTTTACTCTGGAATCTCAGTCTGTTTCCTAGTGCCGGTTTCAAGTTCCTGCAGTTTTCATTATAAAACATATTTGTAGCTTGTACCTCCCCATATATATGTATGGAGTGGAGTTTGCAACTGAAAAGGAACTTTGTGTTCCCAACAAGATAGATGAAGTACGGCTTTCACACACACTTAGCTCTCAGTGATTAGCATGCGGAGAGACGTTCGTTCATCTAGCACATATGGAACGGGTTACAGGAGAAGCTTTTACTCTGGTTTCTTAGTCTGTTTCCTAGTGCCGGTTTGAAGATCCTGCAGTTTACACTGTAAAACCGAGTTGGAGCTAGTACCTCACCTATATATATTTATGGAGTGGAGTTTGCATCTGAAAAGAAACTATCTGTTCCCAACAAGCTAGGTGAATGACGGCTTTCACACACTCTTATTTCTCAGAACTGAGCATGTGAAGAGACGTTCGTTCATCTAGCACAAAGGGAAAGGTTTGCAGGAGGAACTTTAACTCTGGTTTCTCAGTCTGTTTCCTAGTGCCGGTTTGAAGTTCATTCAGTTTTCACTGTAAAAACGAGTTGGAGATTTAACTTCCCATATATATATATGGAGTGGAGTTTGCAACTGAAAAGTAACTTTGTGTTCCCAACAAGCTAGGTGAATGACGGCTTTCACACACTCTTATCTCTCAGAACTGATCATGTGGAGAAACGTTCTTTCTTCTAGCACAAATTGAACGGTTTGCATGAGAAACTTTTACTCTGGATTCTCAGTCTTTTTCCTAGTGCCGGTTTGAAGTTCCTGCAGTTTTCACTGTAAAACTGTGTTGGAGCTAGGAACTCCCAAATATATATGTATGTAGTGGAGTTTGCAACAGAAAAGAAACTTTGTGTTCCCAACAACCTAGGAGAAGGATGGCTTTCACACACAATTATCTCTCACAACTGAGCATGTAGAGATACGTTCATTCATCTAGCAGAAAAGGAACGGGTTGCAGGGGAAACATTTTCTCTGGTTCTCAGTCTATTTCCTAGTGCCCGTTTGAAGTTCCTGCAGTTTTCATTATAAAACCGATTTGTAGCTTGTACCTCCCCATATATATGTATGGAGTGGTGTTTGCAACTGAAAAGAAACTTTGTTGTCCCAAAAAGATAGGTGAAGTACGGGTTTCACACACACTTAGCACTCAGAGCTTAGCATGCATAGAGACGTTCGTTCATCAAGCACAAAGGGAACGGGATGCAGAAGAATATATTCTCTGGTTTCTCTGTCTGTTTCCTCGTGCCGGTTTGAAGTTCCTGCACTTTTCACTGTAAAAACGAGTTCGAGTTTGTAACTCCCCATATATTTATATGGAGTGGAGTTTGCAACTGAAAAGTATCTTTGTGTTCCCAACTAGCTAGGTGAATTTCGGCTTTAACACACACATATCTCTCAGAAGTGAGCATGTGGAGAGACGTTCGTTCATCTAGCACAAAGGGAACGGGATGCAGTAGAAAATTTTCTCTGGTTTCTCAGTTGGTTTCCAAGTGCCGGTTTTAAGTTCCTGCAGTTTTCAAGGTTAAACCGAATTGGAGTTTTTACCTTTCCATATATATTTATGGAGTGGAGATTGCACCTGAAAAGAAACTTTCTGTTCCCAAATGCCCGAGTGAAGTACGGCTTACACACACACATATCTCTCACAACTGAGCATGTGGAGGGACGTTCGTTCATCTAGCACAAAATGAAAGGGTTGCAGGCGAAACTTTTTCTCTGGTTTCTCAGTCTGTATCCTAGTGCCTTTTTGAAGTGCCTGCAGATTTCATTGTGAAACCGAATTGGAGCTAGTACCTCCGCATATATATGTATGGATTGGAGTTTGCAAGTGAAACAAAACTTTGTGTTCCCAACAAGCTAGGTGAAGGACGGCTTTCACACACAATTATCTCTCACAACTGAGCATGTGGAGAGACGTTCGTTCATCTAGCACATATGCAACGGTTTGCAGGAGCAACTTTTACTCTTGTTTCTCAGTCAGTTTCCTAGTGCCGGTTTGATGTTCCTGCAGTTTTCACTGTAAAATCGTGTTGGATCTTGTACCTACCCATGTATATGTATGGAATGGTGTTTCCAACTGAAAAGATACATTGTTTTCCAAATAAGCTATATGAAGTACGGCTTTCACACACACTTTTCTCTCTCAACTGAGCATGTGGAGAGACGTTCGTTCATCTAGCACAAATGGAACGGGTTGCAGGAGAAGCTTTTCCACTGGTTTCTCAGTCTGTTTCCTAGTGCCGGTTTGAAGTTCCTGCAGTTTTCACTGTAAAAACGAGTTGGAGCTTGTACATTTCCATATATAAGTATGGAGTGGAGTTTGAACCTGAAAAGAAACTTTATGATCCCAACTGCCTGAGTGAAGGTCGGCTTTCACACACACATATCTCTCACAACTGAGCATGTGGAGGGACTTCCGTTCATCTAGAACAAAATGCACGGGTTGCAGGAGAAACTTTTTCTCTTGTTTCTCAGACTGTTTCCTAGTGGCGGTTTGACGTTCCAGCAGTTTTCATTGTAAAACCGAGTTGGAGCTTGTACCTCCGCATATATATGTATGGATTGAAGTTTGCAAGTGAAACAAAACTTTGTGTTCACAACAAGCTAGGTGAAGGACGGCTTTCACACACAATTATCTCTCACAACTGAGCTTGTGTAGAGACGTTCGTTCATCTAGCACATATGCAACGGTTTGCAGTAGCAATATTTATTCTTGTTTCTCAGTCTGTTTCCTAGTGCCTGTTTGATGTTCCTGCAGTTTTCACTGTAAAACAGAGATGGAGCTATTACCTCCCCATATATATGTATGGAATGGAGATTCCAACTGAAAAGAAACTTTGTGTTCCCAATAAGCAATATGAAGTACGGCTTTCACACATACTTCTCTCTCAAATGAGCATATGGAGAGACGTTCGTTCATTTAGCGCAAATGGATCGGGTTGCAGAAGAAACATTTTCTCTGGTTCTCAGTCTGTTTCCTAGTGCCGGTTTGAAGTTCCTGCAGTTTTCATTATAAAACAGATTTGTAGCTTGTACCTCCCCATATATATGTATGGAGTGGAGTTTGCAACTGAAAAGAAACTTTGTGTTCCCAAAAAGATAGGTGAAGTACAGCTTTCACACACAATTAGAACTCAGAGCTTAGCATGCGTAAAGACGTTCGTTCATCTAGCACAAAAGGAACGGGTTGCAGGAGAAGTTTTTCCACTGGTTTCTCAGTCTGTTTCCTAGTGCCGGTTTGAAGTTCCTGCAGTTTTCACTGTAAAAACGAGTTGTAGCTTGTAACTTCCCATATATATATATGGAGTGGAGTTTGCAACTGAAAAGTATCTTTGTGTTCCCAACTAGATAGGTGAAGGTCGGCTTTAACACACAAATATCTCTAAGAACTGAGCATGTGGAGAGACGGTTGTTCATCTAGCACAAAGGGAACGGGATGCAGAAGAAAATTTTCTCTGTTTTCTCAGTCTGTTTCCTAGTGCCGGTTTGAAGTTCCTGCAGTTTTCACTGTAAAACCGAGTTGAATTTTGTACCATTCCATATATATGTATGGAGTGGAGTGTGCACCTGAAAAGAAACTTTGTGTTCCCATATACCTGAGTGAAGATCGGCTTTCACACACACATATCTCTCACAACAGAGCATGTGGAGAGACGTTCGTTCATCTAGCAAAAAGGGAACGGTTTTTAGGATAAACTTTTACTCTGGTTTTCATTCTGTTTCCTAGTGCCAGTTTCAATTTCCTGCAGTTTTCATTATAAAATATATTTGTAGCTTGTACCTCCCCATATATATGTATGGAGTGGAGTTTGCAACTGAAAAGGAACTTTGTGTTCCCAACAAGATAGATGAAGTACGGCTTTCACACACAATTAGCTCTCAGTGCTTAGCATGCGGAGAGACGTTCGTTCATCTAGCACAAATGGAACGGGTAACAGGAGAAGCTTTTACTCTGGTTTCTTAGTCTGTTTCCTAGTGCCGGTTTGAAGTTCCTGCAGTTTAAACTGTAAAACCGAGTTGGAGCTAGTACCTCCCCTATATATATTTATAGAGTGGAGATTGCATCTGAAAAGAAACTTTGTGTTCCCAACAAGCTAGGTGAATGACGGCTTTCACACACTCTTATCTCTCAGAACTGAGCATGTGGAGGGACGTTCGTTCATCTAGCACAAAGGGAAAGGTTTCCAGGAGGAACTTTAACTCTGGTTTCTCAGTCTGTTTCCTAGTGCCGGTTTGAAGTTCATTCAGTTTTCACTGTAAAAACGAGTTGGAGATTTAAATTCCCATATATATATATGGAGGGGAGTATGCAACTGAAAAGTAATTTTGTGTTCCCAACAAGCTATGTGAATGACGGCTTTCACAGACTCTTATCTCTCAGAACTGATCATGTGAGAAACGTTCGTTCTTCTAGCACAAATTGAACGGTTTGCATGAGAAAATTTTACTCTGGATTCTCAGTCTTTTTCCTAGTGCCGGTTTGAATTTCCTGCAATTTTCACTGTAAAACGGTGTTGGAGCTAGGAACTCCCAAATATATATGTATGGAGTGGAGTTTGCAACAGAAAAGAAACTTTGTGTTCCCAACAACCAAGGTGAAGGACGGCTTTCACACACAATTATCTCTCACAACTGAGCATGTAGAGATACGTTCGTTCATCTAGCAAAAATGGAACGGGTTGCAGGAGAAACATTTTCTCTGGTTCTCAGTCTGTTTCCTAGTGCCGGTTTGAAGTTCCTGCAGGTTTCATTATAAAACCGATTTGTAGCTTGTACCTCCCCATATATATGTATGGAGTGGTGTTTGCAACTGAAAAGAAACTTTGTTGTCCCAAAAAGATAGGTGAAGTACGGCTTTCACACACACTTAGCACTCAGAGCTTAGCATGCATAGAGACGTTCGTTCATCTAGCACAAAGGTAACGGGATGCAGAAGAAAATTTTCTCTGGTTTCTCTGTCTGTTTCCTCGTGCCGGTTTGAAGTTCCTGCATTTTTCACTGTAAAAACGAGCGCGAGTTTGTAACTCCCCTTATATTTATATGGAGTGGAGTTTGCAACTGAAAAGTAACTTTGTGTTCCCAAGTAGCTAGGTGAAGTTCGGCTTTAACACACACATATCTCTCAGAACTGAGCATGTGGAGAGACGTTCGTTCATCTAGCACAAAGGGAACGGGATGCAGTAGAAAATTTTCTCTAGTTTCTCAGTTGGTTTCCAAGTGCCGGTTTTAAGTTCCTGCAGTTTTCAAGGTTAAACCGAGTTGGAGCTTGTACCTTTCCTTATATATTTATGGAGTGGAGTTTGCACCTGAAAAGAAACTTTGTGTTCTCAAATGCCCGAGTGAAGTACGGCTTACACACACACATATCTCTCACAACTGAGCATGTGGAGGGACGATCGTTCATCTAGCACAAAGTGAAAGGGTTGCAGGAGAAACTTTTTCTCTGGTTTCTCAGTCTGTTTCCTAGTGCCTTTTTGAAGTGCCTGCAGTTTTCATTGTGAAACCGAATTGGAGCTAGTACCACCGCATATATATGTATGGATTGGAGTTTGCAAGTGAAACAAAACTTTGTGTTCCCAACAAGCTAGGTGAAGGACGGCTTTCACACACAATTATCTCTCACAACTGAGCATGTGGAGAGACGTTCGTTCATCTAGCACTTATGCAACGGTTTGCAGGAGCAACTTTTACTCTTGTTTCTCAGTCAGTTTCCTAGTGCCGGTTTGATGTTCCTGCAGTTTTCACTGTAAAATCATGTTGGATCTTGTACCTCCCCATATATATGTATGGAATGGTGTTTCCAACTGAAAAGATACATTGTTTTCCAAATAAGCTATATGAAGTACGGCTTTCACACACACTTTTCTCTCTCAACTGAGCATGTGGAGAGACGTTCGTTCATCTAGCACAAAAGGAACAGGTTGCAGGAGAAGCTTTTCCACTGGTTTCTCAGTCTGTTTCCTAGTGCCGGTTTGAAGTTCCTGCAGTTTTCACTGTAAAAACGATTTGGAGCTTGTAACTTCCCATATATATATATGGAGTGGAGTTTGCAACTGAAAAGTATCTTTGTGTTCCCAACTAGTTAGGTGAAGGTCGGCTTTAACACACAATTATCTCTAAGAACTGAGCATGTGGAGAGACGTTTGTTCATCTAGCACAAAGGGAACGGGATGCAGAAGAAAATTTTCTCTGTTTTCTCAGTCTGTTTCCTAGTGCCTTTTTAAAGTTCCTGCAGTTTTCACTGTAAAACCGAGTTGAATTTTGTACCATTCCATATATATGTATGGAGTTGAGTGTGCACCTGAAAAGAAACTTTGTGTTCCCATATACCTGAGTGAAGATCGGCTTTCACACACACATATCTCTCACAACAGAGCATGTGGAGAGACGTTCGTTCATCTAGCACAAAGGGAACGGTTTGTAGGATAAACTTTTACTCTGGTTTCTCAGTCTGTTTCCTAGTGCCGGATTGAAGTTCCTGCAGTTTTCATTATAAAATATATTTGTAGCTTGTACCTCCCCATATATATGTATGGAGTGAAGTTTGCAACGGAAAAGAAACTTTGTGTTCCCAACAAGATAGATGAAGTACGGCTTTCAAACACACTTATCTCTCAGTGCTTAGCATGCGGAGAGACGTTCGTTCATCTAGCACAAATGGAACGGTTTGCAGGAGCAGCTTTTACTCTGGTTTCTCAGTCTGTTTCCTAGTGCCGGTTTGAAGTTCCTGCAGTTTACTCTGTAAAACCGATTTGGAGCTAGTACCTCCCCTATATATATGTATGGAGTGGAGTTTGCATCTGAAAAGAAACTTTGTGTTCCCAACAAGCTAGGTGAATGACGGCTTTCACACACTCTTATCTCTCAGAACTGAGCATGTGGAGGGACGTTCGTTCATCTAGCACAAAGGGAAAGGTTTCCAGGAGGAACTTTAACTCTGGTTTCTCAGTCTGTTTCCTAGTGCCGGTTTGAAGTTCATTCAGTTTTCACTGTAAAAACGAGTTGGAGATTTAAATTCCCATATATATATATGGAGGGGAGTATGCAACTGAAAAGTAATTTTGTGTTCCCAACAAGCTATGTGAATGACGGCTTTCACAGACTCTTATCTCTCAGAACTGATCATGTGAGAAACGTTCGTTCTTCTAGCACAAATTGAACGGTTTGCATGAGAAAATTTTACTCTGGATTCTCAGTCTTTTTCCTAGTGCCGGTTTGAATTTCCTGCAATTTTCACTGTAAAACGGTGTTGGAGCTAGGAACTCCCAAATATATATGTATGGAGTGGAGTTTGCAACAGAAAAGAAACTTTGTGTTCCCAACAACCAAGGTGAAGGACGGCTTTCACACACAATTATCTCTCACAACTGAGCATGTAGAGATACGTTCGTTCATCTAGCAAAAATGGAACGGGTTGCAGGAGAAACATTTTCTCTGGTTCTCAGTCTGTTTCCTAGTGCCGGTTTGAAGTTCCTGCAGGTTTCATTATAAAACCGATTTGTAGCTTGTACCTCCCCATATATATGTATGGAGTGGTGTTTGCAACTGAAAAGAAACTTTGTTGTCCCAAAAAGATAGGTGAAGTACGGCTTTCACACACACTTAGCACTCAGAGCTTAGCATGCATAGAGACGTTCGTTCATCTAGCACAAAGGTAACGGGATGCAGAAGAAAATTTTCTCTGGTTTCTCTGTCTGTTTCCTCGTGCCGGTTTGAAGTTCCTGCATTTTTCACTGTAAAAACGAGCGCGAGTTTGTAACTCCCCTTATATTTATATGGAGTGGAGTTTGCAACTGAAAAGTAACTTTGTGTTCCCAACTAGCTAGGTGAAGTTCGGCTTTAACACACACATATCTCTCAGAACTGAGCATGTGGAGAGACGTTCGTTCATCTAGCACAAAGGGAACGGGATGCAGTAGAAAATTTTCTCTAGTTTCTCAGTTGGTTTCCAAGTGCCGGTTTTAAGTTCCTGCAGTTTTCAAGGTTAAACCGAGTTGGAGCTTGTACCTTTCCTTATATATTTATGGAGTGGAGTTTGCACCTGAAAAGAAACTTTGTGTTCTCAAATGCCCGAGTGAAGTACGGCTTACACACACACATATCTCTCACAACTGAGCATGTGGAGGGACGATCGTTCATCTAGCACAAAGTGAAAGGGTTGCAGGAGAAACTTTTTCTCTGGTTTCTCAGTCTGTTTCCTAGTGCCTTTTTGAAGTGCCTGCAGTTTTCATTGTGAAACCGAATTGGAGCTAGTACCACCGCATATATATGTATGGATTGGAGTTTGCAAGTGAAACAAAACTTTGTGTTCCCAACAAGCTAGGTGAAGGACGGCTTTCACACACAATTATCTCTCACAACTGAGCATGTGGAGAGACGTTCGTTCATCTAGCACTTATGCAACGGTTTGCAGGAGCAACTTTTACTCTTGTTTCTCAGTCAGTTTCCTAGTGCCGGTTTGATGTTCCTGCAGTTTTCACTGTAAAATCATGTTGGATCTTGTACCTCCCCATATATATGTATGGAATGGTGTTTCCAACTGAAAAGATACATTGTTTTCCAAATAAGCTATATGAAGTACGGCTTTCACACACACTTTTCTCTCTCAACTGAGCATGTGGAGAGACGTTCGTTCATCTAGCACAAAAGGAACAGGTTGCAGGAGAAGCTTTTCCACTGGTTTCTCAGTCTGTTTCCTAGTGCCGGTTTGAAGTTCCTGCAGTTTTCACTGTAAAAACGATTTGGAGCTTGTAACTTCCCATATATATATATGGAGTGGAGTTTGCAACTGAAAAGTATCTTTGTGTTCCCAACTAGTTAGGTGAAGGTCGGCTTTAACACACAATTATCTCTAAGAACTGAGCATGTGGAGAGACGTTTGTTCATCTAGCACAAAGGGAACGGGATGCAGAAGAAAATTTTCTCTGTTTTCTCAGTCTGTTTCCTAGTGCCTTTTTAAAGTTCCTGCAGTTTTCACTGTAAAACCGAGTTGAATTTTGTACCATTCCATATATATGTATGGAGTTGAGTGTGCACCTGAAAAGAAACTTTGTGTTCCCATATACCTGAGTGAAGATCGGCTTTCACACACACATATCTCTCACAACAGAGCATGTGGAGAGACGTTCGTTCATCTAGCACAAAGGGAACGGTTTGTAGGATAAACTTTTACTCTGGTTTCTCAGTCTGTTTCCTAGTGCCGGATTGAAGTTCCTGCAGTTTTCATTATAAAATATATTTGTAGCTTGTACCTCCCCATATATATGTATGGAGTGAAGTTTGCAACGGAAAAGAAACTTTGTGTTCCCAACAAGATAGATGAAGTACGGCTTTCAAACACACTTATCTCTCAGTGCTTAGCATGCGGAGAGACGTTCGTTCATCTAGCACAAATGGAACGGTTTGCAGGAGCAGCTTTTACTCTGGTTTCTCAGTCTGTTTCCTAGTGCCGGTTTGAAGTTCCTGCAGTTTACTCTGTAAAACCGATTTGGAGCTAGTACCTCCCCTATATATATGTATGGAGTGGAGTTTGCATCTGAAAAGAAACTTTGTGTTCCCAACAAGCTAGGTGAATGACGGCTTTCACACACTCTTATCTCTCAGAACTGAGCATGTGGAGGGACGTTCGTTCATCTAGCACAAAGGGAAAGGTTTCCAGGAGGAACTTTAACTCTGGTTTCTCAGTCTGTTTCCTAGTGCCGGTTTGAAGTTCATTCAGTTTTCACTGTAAAAACGAGTTGGAGATTTAAATTCCCATATATATATATGGAGGGGAGTATGCAACTGAAAAGTAATTTTGTGTTCCCAACAAGCTATGTGAATGACGGCTTTCACAGACTCTTATCTCTCAGAACTGATCATGTGAGAAACGTTCGTTCTTCTAGCACAAATTGAACGGTTTGCATGAGAAAATTTTACTCTGGATTCTCAGTCTTTTTCCTAGTGCCGGTTTGAATTTCCTGCAATTTTCACTGTAAAACGGTGTTGGAGCTAGGAACTCCCAAATATATATGTATGGAGTGGAGTTTGCAACAGAAAAGAAACTTTGTGTTCCCAACAACCAAGGTGAAGGACGGCTTTCACACACAATTATCTCTCACAACTGAGCATGTAGAGATACGTTCGTTCATCTAGCAAAAATGGAACGGGTTGCAGGAGAAACATTTTCTCTGGTTCTCAGTCTGTTTCCTAGTGCCGGTTTGAAGTTCCTGCAGGTTTCATTATAAAACCGATTTGTAGCTTGTACCTCCCCATATATATGTATGGAGTGGTGTTTGCAACTGAAAAGAAACTTTGTTGTCCCAAAAAGATAGGTGAAGTACGGCTTTCACACACACTTAGCACTCAGAGCTTAGCATGCATAGAGACGTTCGTTCATCTAGCACAAAGGTAACGGGATGCAGAAGAAAATTTTCTCTGGTTTCTCTGTCTGTTTCCTCGTGCCGGTTTGAAGTTCCTGCATTTTTCACTGTAAAAACGAGCGCGAGTTTGTAACTCCCCTTATATTTATATGGAGTGGAGTTTGCAACTGAAAAGTAACTTTGTGTTCCCAACTAGCTAGGTGAAGTTCGGCTTTAACACACACATATCTCTCAGAACTGAGCATGTGGAGAGACGTTCGTTCATCTAGCACAAAGGGAACGGGATGCAGTAGAAAATTTTCTCTAGTTTCTCAGTTGGTTTCCAAGTGCCGGTTTTAAGTTCCTGCAGTTTTCAAGGTTAAACCGAGTTGGAGCTTGTACCTTTCCTTATATATTTATGGAGTGGAGTTTGCACCTGAAAAGAAACTTTGTGTTCTCAAATGCCCGAGTGAAGTACGGCTTACACACACACATATCTCTCACAACTGAGCATGTGGAGGGACGATCGTTCATCTAGCACAAAGTGAAAGGGTTGCAGGAGAAACTTTTTCTCTGGTTTCTCAGTCTGTTTCCTAGTGCCTTTTTGAAGTGCCTGCAGTTTTCATTGTGAAACCGAATTGGAGCTAGTACCACCGCATATATATGTATGGATTGGAGTTTGCAAGTGAAACAAAACTTTGTGTTCCCAACAAGCTAGGTGAAGGACGGCTTTCACACACAATTATCTCTCACAACTGAGCATGTGGAGAGACGTTCGTTCATCTAGCACTTATGCAACGGTTTGCAGGAGCAACTTTTACTCTTGTTTCTCAGTCAGTTTCCTAGTGCCGGTTTGATGTTCCTGCAGTTTTCACTGTAAAATCATGTTGGATCTTGTACCTCCCCATATATATGTATGGAATGGTGTTTCCAACTGAAAAGATACATTGTTTTCCAAATAAGCTATATGAAGTACGGCTTTCACACACACTTTTCTCTCTCAACTGAGCATGTGGAGAGACGTTCGTTCATCTAGCACAAATGGAACAGGTTGCAGGAGAAGCTTTTCCACTGGTTTCTCAGTCTGTTTCCTAGTGCCGGTTTGAAGTTCCTGCAGTTTTCACTGTAAAAACGAGTTGGAGCTTGTACATTTCCATATATAAGTATGGAGTGGAGTTTGCACCTGAAAAGAAACTTTATGTTCCCAACTGCCTGAGTGAAGGTCGGCTTTCACACACACATATCTCTCACAACTGAGCATGTGGAGGGACTTTCGTTCATCTAGAACAAAATGCACGGGTTGCAGGAGAAACTTTTTCTCTTGTTTCTCAGTCTGTTTCCTAGTGGCGGTTTGACGTTCCAGCAGTTTTCATTGTAAAACCGAGTTGGAGCTTGTACCTCCGCATATATATATATGGATTGAAGTTTGCAAGTGAAACAAAACTTTGTGTTCACAACAAGCTAGGTGAAGGACGGCTTTCACACACAATTATCTCTCACAACTGAGCTTGTGTAGAGACGTTCGTTCATCTACCACATATGCAACGGTTTGCAGGAGCAATTTTTACTCTTGTTTCTCAGTCTGTTTCCTAGTGCCTGTTTGATGTTCCTGCAGTTTTCACTGTAAAACCGAGATGGAGCTATTACCTCCCCATATATATGTATGGAATGGAGATTCCAACTGAAAAGAAACTTTGTGTTCCCAATAAGCAATATGAAGTACGGCTTTCACACATACTTCTCTCTCAACTGAGCATGTGGAGAAACGTTCGTTCATCTAGCACAAATTGATCGGGTTGCAGAAGAAACATTTTCTCTGGTTCTCAGTCTGTTTCCTAGTGCTGGTTTGAAGTTCCTGCAGTTTTCATTATAAAACAAATTTGTAGCTTGTACCTCCCCATGTATATGTATGGAGTGGAGTTTGCAACTGAAAAGAAACTTTGTGTTCCCAAAAAGATAGGTAAAGTACAGCTTTCACACACACTTAGAACTCAGAGCTTAGCATGCGTTGAGACGTTCGTTCATCTAGCACAAAGGGAACGGGATGCAGAAGAAAATTTTCTCTGGTTTCTCAGTCTGATTCCTAGTGCCGGTTTGAAGTTCCTGCAGTTTTCATTGTGAAACCGAGTTGGAGCTAGTACCTCCACATATATATGTATGGATTGGAGTTTGCAAGAGAAACAAACTTTGTGTTCCCAACAAGCTAGGTGAAGGACGCCTTTCACACACAATTATCTCTCACAACTTAGCATGTGGAGAGACGTTCGTTCATCAAGCACATATGCAACGGTTTTCAGGAGCAACTTTTACTATTGTTTCTCAGTCTATTTCCTAGTGCCGGTTTGATGTTCCTGCAGTTTTCATTGTAAAATCTTGTTGGAGCTAGCATCTCCCCATATATATGTATTTAATGGTGTTTCCAACTGAAAAGAATCTTTGTTTTCCAAATAAGTTATATGAAGAACGGCTTTCACACACACTTTTCTCTCTCAACTGAGCATGTGGAGAGACGTTCGTTCATCTAGCACAAAAGGATCAGGTTGCAGGAGAAGCTTTTCCACTGGTTTCTCAGTCTGTTTCCTAGTGCCGGTTTGAAGTTCCTGCAGTTTTCACTGTAAAACGGTGTTGGAGCTAGGAACTCCCAAATATATATGTATGGAGTGGAGTTTGCAACTGAAAAGAAACTTTTTGTTCCCAACAACCTAGGTGAAGGTCGGGTTTCACACACAATTATCTCTAAGAACTGAGCATGTGGAGAGACGTTTGTTCATCTAGCACAAAGGGAACGGGATGCAGAAGAAAATTTTCTCTGTTTTCTCAGTCTGTTTCCTAGTGCCTTTTTAAAGTTCCTGCAGTTTTCACTGTAAAACCGAGTTGAATTTTGTACCATTCCATATATATGTATGGAGTTGAGTGTGCACCTGAAAAGAAACTTTGTGTTCCCATATACCTGAGTGAAGATCGGCTTTCACACACACATATCTCTCACAACAGAGCATGTGGAGAGACGTTCGTTCATCTAGCACAAAGGGAACGGTTTGTAGGATAAACTTTTACTCTGGTTTCTCAGTCTGTTTCCTAGTGCCGGATTGAAGTTCCTGCAGTTTTCATTATAAAATATATTTGTAGCTTGTACCTCCCCATATATATGTATGGAGTGAAGTTTGCAACGGAAAAGAAACTTTGTGTTCCCAACAAGATAGATGAAGTACGGCTTTCAAACACACTTATCTCTCAGTGCTTAGCATGCGGAGAGACGTTCGTTCATCTAGCACAAATGGAACGGTTTGCAGGAGCAGCTTTTACTCTGGTTTCTCAGTCTGTTTCCTAGTGCCGGTTTGAAGTTCCTGCAGTTTACTCTGTAAAACCGATTTGGAGCTAGTACCTCCCCTATATATATGTATGGAGTGGAGTTTGCATCTGAAAAGAAACTTTGTGTTCCCAACAAGCTAGGTGAATGACGGCTTTCACACACTCTAATCTCTCAGAACTGAGCATGTGGAGAGACGTTCGTTCGTCTAGCACAAAGGGAAAGGGTTGCAGGAGGAACTTTTACTCTGGTTTCTCAGTCTGTTTCCTAGTGCCGGTTTGAAGTTCCTGCAGTTTTCACTGTAAAACGGTGTTGGAGCTAGGAACTCCCAAATATATATGTATGGAGTTGAGTTTGCAACAGAAAAGAAACTTTTTGTTCCCAACAACCTAGGTGAAGGTCGGGTTTCACACACAATTATCTCTCAAAACTGAGCATGTAGAGATACGTTCGTTCATCTAGCACAAATGGAACGGGTTGCAGGAGAAATATTTTCTCTGGTTCTCAGTCTGTTTCCTAGTGCCTGTTTGAAGTTCCTGCATTTTTCATTATAAAACCGATTTGTAACTTGTACCTACCCATATATATGTATGGAGTGGAGTTTGCAACTGAAAAGAAACTTTGTTGTCCCAAATAGATAGGTGAAGTACGGCTTTCACACACACTTAGCACTCAGAGCTTAGCATGCATAGAGACGTTCGTTCATCTAACACAAAGGTAACGGGATGCAAAAGAAAATTTTCTCTGGTTTCTCTGACTGTTTCCTAGTGCCGATTTGAAGTTCCTGCAGAATTCACTGTAAAATCGAGTTGGATCTTGTACCATTCAATATATATGTATGGAGTGGAGTTTGCATCTGAAAAGAAACTTTGTGTTCCCAACTACCTGAGTTAAGGACGGCTTTCACACACACATATCTCTCACAACTGAGCATGTGGAGAGACTTTAGTTCATCTAGCACTAATTGAACGGTGTGCAGAAGAAACTTTTCTCTGGTTTCTCAGTCTGTTTCCTAGTGCCGGTTTGAAGTTCCTGAAGTTTTCACTGTAAAACGGAATTTTTAGCTAGTAACTCCACATATATATGTATGGAGTGGAGTTTGCAACTGAAAAGAAACTTTGTGTTCCCAACAAGCTAGGTGAAGAACGGCTTGCAAACACACTTATCTCTCACAACAGAGCATGTGGAGAGACGATCGTTCATCTAGCACAAAGGGAGCTGGTTGCAGGAGAAACACTTTCTCTGGTTTCTCAGTCTGTTTCCTAGTTCCGGTTTGAAGTTCCTGCACTTTTCATTATAAAACCGATTTGGAGCTTGTAACTCCCCATATATATGTATGGATTGGAGTTTGAAACTGAAAAGAAACTTTGTGTCCCAAACAAGCTAAGTGAAGGACGGCTTTCACACACACTTATCTCTCAGAACTTAACATTTGGAGAGACGTTCGTTCATCTAGCACAAAGGGAACGGGTTGCAGGAGGAACTTTTACTCTGGTTTCTCAGTCTGTTTCTTAGTGCCGGTTTGAATTTCCTGCAGTTTTCACGGTAAAAACGAATTGGATGTCGTAACTTCCCATATATATATATGGAGTGGATTTGGCAACTGAAAAGTAACTTTGTGTTCCCAACTAGCTAGGTGAAGTTCGGCTTAAACACACACTTATCTCTCAGAACTGAGCATGTGGAGAGACGTTCGTTCATCTAGCACAAAGGGAACGGGATGCAGAAGAAAATTTTCTCAGGTTTCTTAGTTGTTATCCAAGTGCCGGTTTGACGTTCCTGTACTTTTCACAGTAAAATCGAGTTGGAGCTTGTACCTTTCCATATATATGTATGGAGTGGAGTTTGCACCTGAAAAGAAACTATATGTTCCCAACTGCCTGAGTGAAGTTCGGCTTTAACACACACATATCTCTCACAACTGAGCATGTGGAGGGACGTTCGTTCATCTAGCACAAAATGCACGGGATGCAGGAGAAACTATTTCTCTTGTTTCTCAGTCTGTTTCCTAGTGGCGGTTTGACGTTCCAGCAGTTTTCATTGTAAAACCGAGTTGGAGCTTGTACTTCCGCATATATATGTATGGATTGAAGTTTGCAAGTGAAACAAATCTTTGTGTTCACAACAATCTAGGTGAAGGACGGCTTTCACACACACATATCTCTCACAACTGAGCATGTGGAGCGACGTTCGTTCATCTGGCACAAAATGCACGGGTTTCAGGAGCAACTTTTACTCTTGTTTCTCAGTCTGTTTCCTAGTGCCGGTTTGATGTTCCTGCAGTTTTCACTGTAAAACCGAGTTGGAGCTATTACCTCCCAATATATATGTATGGAATGCAGTTTCCATCTGAAAAGAAACTTTGTGTTCCCAATAAGCAATATGAAGTACGGCTTTCACACATACTTCTCGCTCAACTGAGCATGTGGAGAGACGTTCATTCATCTAGCACAAAGGGAAAGGGTTGCAGGAGTAACTTTTACTCTGGTTCCTCAGTCTGTTTCCAGTGCCGTTTTGAAGTTCCTGCAGTTTTCACAGTAAAACCGAGTTGAAGCTAGTAAGTTCGCATATATATATATATGGATTGGAGTTTGAAACTGAATAGAAATTTTGAGTTCCCAACAAGCTAGGTGAAGGACGGCATTCACACACACACCTCTCAGAACAGAGCATGTGGAGAGACGTTCGTTCATCTAGCACAAAGGGAAAAGTTTGCAGGAGAAACTTTTACTCTTTTTTCTCAGTCTGATTCCTAGTTCCGGTTTGAAGTTCCTGCAGTTTTCATTAGAAAACCGATTTGGAGCTTGTACCAACCCATATATATGTATGCAGTGGAGTTTGCAACTAAAAAACACTTTGTGTTCCCAACAAGATAGGTGAAGGACAGCTTTCACACACATTAAGCTTTCAGAGCTTAGCATTTGGAGAGACGTTCGTTCATCTAGCACAAAGGTAACGGTTTGCAGGAGAAACTTTACTCTGGTTTCTCAGTCTTTATCCTAGTGCCGGTTTGAAGATCCTGCAGTTTTCAATGTAAAATCGATTTGGAGCTAGTATCTCCCCATATATATTTATGGAGTGGAGTTTGCAACTGAAAAGTAACTTTGTGTTCCCAACTAGCTAGGTGAAGGTCGGCTTTAACACACACTAATCTCTCAGAACTGAGCATGTGGAGAGACGTTCGTTAATCTAGCACAAAGGGATCGGGATGCAGAAAAAAATTTTCTCTGGTTTCTCAGTCTGTTTCCTAGTGCCGGTTTGAAGTTCCAGAAGGTTTCATTATAAAACCGGCTTGGAGCTTGTACCTCCCCATATATATGTATGGAGTGGAGTTTGCAACTGAAAAGAAACTTTGTGTTCCCAACAAGATAAATTAAGTACGGCTTTCAAATACACATAGGTCTCAGAGCTTAGCATGTGGAGAGACGTTCGTTCATCTAGCACAAAGGGAACGGGTTGCAGGAGAAAAATTTACTCTACTTTCTCAGTCTGTTTCCTAGTGCCAGTTTGATGTTCCTGCAGTTTTCACTGTAAAACCGAGTTGGAGCTTGTACCTCTCCATATTTATGTAAGGAGTGGAGTTTGCATCTGAAAAGAAACTTTGTGTTCCCAACTACCTGAGTGAAGGACGGCTTTTACACACACATATCTCTCACAACTGGGCATGTGGAGAGACTTTCGTTCATCTAGCACAAAGGGAACGGGTTTCAGGAGAAACTTTTACTCTTGTTTCTCAGTGTGTTTCCTAAGCCGGTTTGAAGTTCCTGCAGTTTTCACTGTATAACAGAATTGGAGCTAGTACATCCCCATATATATGTATGGAGTGGAGTTTGCAACTGAAAAGAAAGTTTGTGTTCCCAACAAGCTAGGTGAATATCGGCTTTCACACACACTTACCTCTCTCAACTCAGCATGTGGTGAGACGTTCGTTCATCTTGCACAAAGGGAATGGGTTGCAGGAGAAACTTTTTCTCTGGTCTCTCAGGCTGTTTCCTAGTGCCGGTTTGAATTTCCTGCAGTTTTCACTGTAAAAAAGATTTGGAGCTTGTACCTCCGCATATATATGTATGGAGTGGTTTTTGCAACTGAAAAGAAACTTTGTTTTCCCAACAAGCTGGGTGAAGGGCGGCTTTCACACATAATTATCTCTCACAGATTAGCATGTGGAGAGACGTTCGTTCATTACCACAATGGGAACGGTTTGCAGGTAAAATTTTACTCTGTTTTCTCAGTCTCATTCCTAGTGCCGGGTTGAAATTCCTGCAGTTTTCACTCTAAAACGGAGTAGGAGCTAGTTCTTCCCCATATATATGTATGGATTTGAGTTTCCAACTGAAAAGAAGCTTTGTGTTCCCAATAAGCTAGGTGAAGTACGGCTTTAACACACACTTATCTCTCACAACTGAGCATGTGTAGAGACGTTCGTTCATCTAGCACAAAGGGAACGGGTTGCAGGAGAAACTTTTTCTCTGGTTTCTCAGTCAGTTTCCTAGTGCCGGTTTAAGGATCATGCAGTTTTCACTGTAAAACCGAGTTGGAGCTCGTACGTCTGCTTATATATGTATGGATTGGAGTTTGAAACAGAAAAGAAACTTTGTTTTCCCATACAAGCTAGGTGAAAGACGGCTTTCACACACACTTATCTCTCAGAACAGAGCATGTGGAGATACGTTCGTTCATCTAGCACAAAGGGAACTGTTTGTAGGAGAATCTTTTACTCTGGATTCTTAGTCTGTTTCCTAGTGCCAGTTTGAAGTTACTGCAGTTTTCATTATAAAACCGATTTAGAGCTAGTACCTCCCCTATATATGTATGGAGTGGAGTTTCCAACTGAAAAGAAACTTTGTGTTCCCAACAACATAGGTGAAGTACGGCTTTCACACTCACTTAGCTCTCAGAGCTTAGCATGCGGAGAGACGTTCGTTCATCTAGCACAAAGTGAACTGTTTGTAGGAGAAACTTTTACTCTGGTTTCTCAGTCTGTTTCCTAGTGCCGGTTTGAAGGTCCTGCAGTTTTCACTGTAAAACCGAGTTGGAGCTTGTACCATTCCATATATATGTATGGAGTGGAGTCTGCACCTGAAAAGAAACTTTGTGTTCCCAACTACCTGAGTGAAGGACGGCTTTTACACACACATATCTCTCACAACTGAGCATGTGGAGAGACTTTCGTTCATCTAGCACAAAGGGAACGGGTTTCAGGAGAAACTTTTACTCTTGTTTCTCAGTGTGTTTCCTAAGCCGGTTTGAAATTCCTGCAGTTTTCACTGTATAACAGAATTGGAGCTAGTACATCCCCATATATATGTATGGAGTGGAGTTTGCACCTGAAAAGAAACTTTGTGTTCCCAACAAGCTAGGTGAATATCGGCTTTCACACACACTTACCTCTCTCAACTCAGCATGTGGTGAGACGTTCGTTCATCTTGCACAAAGGGAATGGGTTGCAGGAGAAACTTTTTCTCTGGTCTCTCAGGCTGTTTCCTAGTGCCGGTTTGAATTTCCTGCAGTTTTCACTGTAAAAAAGATTTGGAGCTTGTACCTCCGCATATATATGTATGGAGTGGTTTTTGCAACTGAAAAGAAACTTTGTTTTCCCAACAAGCTGGGTGAAGGGCGGCTTTCACACATAATTATCTCTCACAGATTAGCATGTGGAGAGACGTTCGTTCATTACCACAATGGGAACGGTTTGCAGGTAAAATTTTACTCTGTTTTCTCAGTCTCATTCCTAGTGCCGGGTTGAAATTCCTGCAGTTTTCACTCTAAAACGGAGTAGGGGCTAGTTCTTCCCCATATATATGTATGGATTTGAGTTTCCAACTGAAAAGAAGCTTTGTGTTCCCAATAAGCTAGGTGAAGTACGGCTTTAACACACACTTATCTCTCACAACTGAGCATGTGTAGAGACGTTCGTTCATCTAGCACAAAGGGAACGGGTTGCAGGAGAAACTTTTTCTCTGGTTTCTCAGTCAGTTTCCTAGTGCCGGTTTAAGGATCATGCAGTTTTCACTGTAAAACCGAGTTGGAGCTCGTACGTCTGCTTAAAAATGTATGCATTTGAGTTTCCAACTGAAAAGAAGCTTTGTGTTCCCAATAAGCTAGGTGAAGTACGGCTTTAACACACACTTATCTCTCACAACTGAGCATGTGTAGAGACGTTCGTTCAACTAGCACAAAGGGAACGGGATGCAGAAGAAAATTTTCTCTGTTTTCTCAGTCTGTTTCCTAGTGCCGATTTGAAGTTCCTGCAGTTTTCTCTGTAAAACCGAATTGAATCTTGTACCATTCCATATATATGTATGGAGAGGAGTGTGCACATGAAAAGAAACAATGTTTTCCCATATACCTGATTGAAGATAGGCTTTCACACACACATATCTCTCACAACTGAGCATGTGGAGAGACGTTCGTTCATCTAGCACAAAGGGAAGGGTTTGTAGGAGAAATTTTTACTCTGGGTTCTCAGTCTGTTTCCTAGTGCCGGTTTGAAGTTCCTGCAGTTTTCATTATAAAACATATTTGTAGCTTGTACCTCCCCATATATATGTATGGAGTGGAGTTTGCAACTGAAAAGAAACTCTGTGTTCCGAAAAAGATAGGTCAAGTACGGCTTTCACACACAATTTGCTCTCAGAGCTTAGCATGCGGAGAGACGTTCGATCATCTAGCACAAATGGAACGGGTTGCAGGAAAAAATTTTACTCTGGTTTCTCAGTCTGTTTCCTAGTGCCGCTTTGCAGTTCCTGCAGTTTTCACTGTAAAATCGAATGGGAGCTATTACCTCCCAATATACATGTATGGAATGGAGTTTGTATCTGATAAGAAACTTTGTGTTCCAAACAAGCTATTTGAAGTACGGCTTTCACACACACTTTGCTCTCAGAGATTAGCATGCGGAGAGACTTTCGTTCATCTAGCACAAATGGAACGGTTTGCAGGAGAAACCTTTACTCTGGCTTCTCAGTCTGTTTCCTAGTGCCGGTTTGAAGTTCTTGCAGTTTTCACTGTAAAACCGAGTTGGAGTTAGTATCTCCCCATATATATGTATGGAGTGGTGTTTGCATCTGAAAAGAAACTTTGTGTTCCCAACAAGCTAGGTGAAGGACGGCTTTCACACATCCTTATCTCTCAGAACTGAGCATGTGGAGAGACGTTCGTTTATCTAGCACAAAGGGAACGGGTTGCAGGGGAATTTTTACTCTGGATTCTCATTCTGTTTCCTAGTGCCGGTTTGAATTTCCTGCAGTTTTCACTGTAAAACCGAGTTGGAGCTTGTACCTTTCCATATATATGTATGGAGTGGAGTTTGCACCTGAAAAGAAACTTTGTGTTCCCAACTACCTGAGTGAAGGACGGCTTTCACACACACTTATTTCTCAGAACTAAGCATGCGGAGAGACGTTCGTTCATCTAGCACAAAGGGAACGGTTTGTAGGAGAAACTTTTACTCTGGATTCTCAGCCTGTTTCCTAGTGCCGGTTTGAAGTTCCTGCAGTTTTCATTATAAAACATATTTGTAGCTTGTACCTCCCCATATATATGTATGGAGTGGAGTTTGCAACTGAAAAGAAACTCTGTGTTCCAAAAAAGATAGGTCAAGTACGGCTTTCACACACAATTTGCTCTCAGAGCTTAGCATGCGGAGAGACGTTCGTTCATCTAGCACAAATGGAACGGGTTGCAGGAAAAAATTTTACTCTGGTTTCTCAGTCTGTTTCCTAGTGCCGGGTTGAAATTCCTGCAGTTTTCACTCTAAAACGGAGTAGGAGCTAGTTCTTCCCCATATATATGTATGGATTTGAGTTTCCAACTGAAAAGAAGCTTTGTGTTCCCAATAAGCTAGGTGAAGTACGGCTTTAACACACACTTATCTCTCACAACTGAGCATGTGTAGAGACGTTCGTTCATCTAGCACAAAGGGAACGGGTTGCAGGAGAAACTTTTTCTCTGGTTTCTCAGTCAGTTTCCTAGTGCCGGTTTAAGGATCATGCTGTTTTCACTGTAAAACCGAGTTGGAGCTCGTACGTCTGCTTATATATGTATGCATTTGAGTTTCCAACTGAAAAGAAGCTTTGTGTTCCCAATAAGCTAGGTGAAGTACGGCTTTAACACACACTTATCTCTCACAACTGAGCATGTGTAGAGACGTTCGTTCAACTAGCACAAAGGGAACGGGATGCAGAAGAAAATTTTCTCTGTTTTCTCAGTCTGTTTCCTAGTGCCGATTTGAAGTTCCTGCAGTTTTCTCTGTAAAACCGAGTTGAATCTTGTACCATTCCATATATATGTATGGAGAGGAGTGTGCACATGAAAAGAAACAATGTGTTCCCATATACCTGATTGAAGATCGGCTTTCACACACACATATCTCTCACAACTGTGCATGTGGAGAGACGTTCGTTCATCTAGCACAAAGGGAACGGTTTGTAGGAGAAATTTTTACTCTGGATTCTCAGTCTGTTTCCTAGTGCCGGTTTGAAGTTCCTGCAGTTTTCATTATAAAACATATTTGTAGCTTGTACCTCCCCATATATATGTATGGAGTGGAGTTTGCAACTGAAAAGAAACTCTGTGTTCCGAAAAAGATAGGTCAAGTACGGCTTTCACACACAATTTGCTCTCAGAGCTTAGCATGCGGAGAGACGTTCGATCATCTAGCACAAATGGAACGGGTTGCAGGAAAAAATTTTACTCTGGTTTCTCAGTCTGTTTCCTAGTGCCGCTTTGCAGTTCCTGAAGTTTTCACTGTAAAATCGAATGGGAGCTATTACCTCCCAATATAGATGTATGGAATGGAGTTTGTATCTGATAAGAAACTTTGTGTTCCAAACAAGCTATGTGAAGTACGGCTTTCACACACACTTTGCTCTCAGAGATTAGCATGCGGAGAGACTTTCGTTCATCTAGCACAAATGGAACGGGTTGCAGGAGAAACCTTTACTCTGGCTTCTCAGTCTGTTTCCTAGTGCCGGTTTGAAGTTCTTGCAGTTTTCACTGTAAAACCGAGTTGGAGTTAGTACCTCCCCATATATATGTATGGAGTGGTGTTTGCATCTGAAAAGAAACTTTGTGTTCCCAACATGCTAGGTGAAGGACGGCTTTCACACACCCTTATCTCTCAGAACTGAGCACGTGGAGAGACGTTCGTTTATCTAGCACAAAGGGAACGGGTTGCAGGGGAATTTTTACTCTGGATTCTCATTCTGTTTCCTAGTGCCGGTTTGAATTTCCTGCAGTTTTCACTGTAAAACCGAGTTGGAGCTTGTACCTTTCCATATATATGTATGGAGTGGAGTTTGCACCTGAAAAGAAACTTTGTGTTCCCAACTACCTGAGTGAAGGACGGCTTTCACACACACTTATTTCTCAGAACTAAGCATGCGGAGAGACGTTCGTTCATCTAGCACAAAGGGAACGGTTTGTAGGAGAAACTTTTACTCTGGATTCTCAGTCTGTTTCCTAGTGCCGGTTTGAAGTTCCTGCAGTTTTCATTATAAAACATATTTGTAGCTTGTACCTCCCCATATATATGTATGGAGTGGAGTTTGCAACTGAAAAGAAACTCTGTGTTCCAAAAAAGATAGGTCAAGTACGGCTTTCACACACAATTTGCTCTCAGAGCTTAGCATGCGGAGAGACGTTCGTTCATCTAGCACAAATGGAACGGGTTGCATGAAAAAATTTTACTCTGGTTTCTCAGTCTGTTTCCTAGTGCCGCTTTGCTGTTCCTGCAGTTTTCACTGTAAAATCGAATGGGAGATATTACCTCCCAATATAGATGTATGGAATGGAGTTTGTATCTGATAAGAAACTTTGTGTTCCAAACAAGCTATGTGAAGTACGGCTTTCACACACACTTTGCTCTCAGAGATTAGCATGAGGAGAGACTTTCGTTCATCTAGCACAAATGGAACGGGTGGCAGGAGAAACCTTTACTCTGGCTTCTCAGTCTGTTTCCTAGTGCCGGTTTGAAGTTCTTGCAGTTTTCACTGTAAAACCGAGTTGGAGTTAGTACCTCCCCATATATATGTATGGAGTGGTGTTTGCATCTGAAAAGAAACTTTGTGTTCCCAACAAGCTAGGTGAAGGACGGCTTTCACACACCCTTATCTCTCAGAACTGAGCACGTGGAGAGACGTTCGTTTATCTAGCACAAAGGGAACGGGTTGCAGGGGAATTTTTACTCTGGATTCTCATTCTGTTTCCTAGTGCCGATTTGAAGTTCCTGCAGTTTTCACTGTAAATCCGAGTTGGAACTTGTACCTTTCCATATATATGTATGGAGTGGAGTTTGCACCTGAAAAGAAACTTTGTGTTCCCAACTACCTGAGTGAAGGACGGCTTTCACACACACTTATTTCTCAGAACTAAGCATGCGGAGAGACGTTCGTTCATCTAGCACAAAAGGAACGGGTAGCAGGAAAAATTATTTCTCTGGTTTCTCAGTCTGTTTCCTAGTTCCGATTTGTAGTTCCTGCAGATTACACTGTAAAACCGAGTTGGAGCTAGTACGTCCGCTTATATATGTATGGAGTGGAGTTTAAAACTGAAAAGGAACTTTGTGTTCCCAACATGCTAGGTGAAGGGCGGCTTTCACACACTCTTATCTCTCAGAACTTATCATTTGGAGAGACGTTCGTTCATCTATCACAAATGGAACGGGTTGCAGGAGGAACTTTTACTCTGGTTTCTCAGTCTGTTTCCTAGTGCCGGTTTGAAGTTCCTGCAGTTTTCACTGTAAAAATGAGTTCGAGTTTGTAACTCCCCATATATTTATATAGAGTGGAGTTTGCAACTGAATAGTAACTATGTGTTCCCAACTAGCTAGGTGAAGTTCGGCTTTAACACACACTTATCTCTCAGAACTGAGCATGTGGAGTGACGTTCGTTCTTCTAGCACAAAGGGAACGGGATGCAGAAGAAAATTTTCTCTGGTTTCTCAGTTGGTTTCCAAGTGCCGGTTTTAAGTTCCTGCAGTTTTCAAGGTTAAACCGAGTTGGAGCTTGTACCTTTCCATATATATATATGGAGTGGATTTGGCAACTGAAAAGTAACTTTGTGTTCCCAACTAGCTAGGTGAAGTTCGGCTTTAACACACACTTATCCCTCAGAACTGAGCATGTGGAGAGACGTTCGTTCATCTAGCACAAAAGGAACGGGATGCAGAAGAAAATTTTCTCTGGTTTCTTAGTTGTTATCCAAGTGCCGATTTGACGTTCCTGCAGTTTTCACAGTAAAATCGAGTTGGAGCTTGTACCTTTCCATATATATGTATGGAGTGGAGTTTGCACCTGAAAAGAAACTATATGTTCCCAACTGCCTGAGTGAAGTTCGGCTTTCACACACACATATCTCTCACAACTGAGCATGTGTAGGGACGTTCGTTCATCTAGCACAAAATGCACGGGTTGCCGGAGAAACTTTTACTCTTGTTTCTCAGTCTGTTTCCTAGTGCCGGTTTGATAATCCTGCAGTTTTCACTGTAAAACAGAGTTGAAGCTAGTATCACCACATATATATGCATGGAGTGGAATTTGCAACTTAAAAGTAACTTTGTGTTCCCAACAAGCAATTTGAAGGACGGCTTTCACACACACTTATTCCTCAGAACTGAGCATGTGGAGAAACGTTCGTTCTTCTAGCACAAATTGAACGGTTTGCAGGTGAAAATTTTACTCTGGATTCTCAGTCTTTTTCCTAGTGCCGGTTTGAAGTTCCTGCAGTTTTCACTGTAAAACGGAGTTGGAGCTAGGAACTCCGAAATATATACGTATGGAGTGGAGTTTGCAACAGAAAAGAAACTTTGTGTTCCCAACAACCAAGGTGAAGGACGGCTTTCACACACAATTATCTCTCTCACCTGAGCATGTAGAGATACGTTCGTTCATCTAGCACAAATGGAACGGGTTGCAGGAAAAACAATTTCTCTGGTTCTCAGTCTGTTTCCTAGTGCCGGTTTGAAGTTCCTGCAATTTTCATTATAAAACCGATTTGTAGCTTGTACCTCCCCATATATATGTATGGAGTGGAGTTTGCAACTGAAAAGAAACTTTGTGTTCCCAACAAGATAGGTGAAGTACGGCTTTCACACACACTTAACACTCAGAGCTTAGCATGCGTAGAGACGTTCGTTCATCTAGCAAAAAGGGAACGGGTTGCAGAAGAAAATTTTCTCTGGTTTCTCACTCTGTTTCCTAGTGCCGGTTTGAAGTTCCTGCAGTTATCACTGTAAAAACGAGTTGGAGTTTGTAACTCCCCATATATATATATGGAGTGGAGTTTGCAACTGAAAAGTAACTTTGTGTTCCCAACTAGCTAGGTGAAGTTCGGCTTTAACACACACTTATCTCTCAGAACTGAGCATGTGGAGAGACGTTAGTTCATCTAGCAGAAAGGGAACGGGATGCAGAAGAAAATATTCTCTGGTATCTCAGTTGGTTTCCAAGTGCCGGTTTTAAGTTCCTGCAGTTTTCAAGGTTAATCCGAGTTGGAGCTTGTACCTTTCCATATATATTTATGCAGTGGAGTTTGCACTTGAAAAGAAAATATGTGTTCCCAAATTCCCGAGTGAAGAACGGCTTAGACACACACATATCTCTCACAACTGAGCATGTGGAGGGACGTTCGTTCATCTAGCACAAAATGATAGGGTTGCAGGAGAAACTTTTTCTCTGGTTTCTCAGTCTGTTTCCTAGTGCCGGTTTGAAATTCCTGCAGTTTTCATTGTGAAACCGAGTTGGAGCTAGTACCTCAAAATATATATGTATCGATTGGAGTTTGCAAGTGAAAAAAAATTTGTGTTCCCAACAATCTAGGTGAAGGACGGCTTTCACACACAATTATCTCTCACAACTGAGCATGTGGAGAGACGTTCGTTCATCTAGCACAAAGGGAACGGTTTGTAGGAGAAACTTTTACTCTGGTTTCTCAGTCTGTTTCCTAGTGCCGGTTTGAAGTTCCTGCAGTTTTCATTATAAAACATATTTGTAGCTTGTACCTCCCCATATATATTTATGGAGTGGAGTTTGCAACTGAAAAGAAACTCTGTGTTCCCAAAAAGATAGGTCAAGTACGGCTTTCACACACAATTTGTTCTCAGAGCTTAGCATGCGGAGAGACGTTCGTTCATCTAGCACAAATGGAACGGGTTCCAAAAAAACTTTTACTCTGGTTTCTCAGTCTGTTTCCTAGTGCCGGTTTGCAGTTCCTGCACTTTTCACTGTAAAATCGAATGGGAGCTATTACCTCCCCATATATATGTATGGAGTGGAGTTTGTATCTGATAAGAAACTTTGTGTTCCAAACAAGCTATGTGAAGTACGGCTTTCACACACACTTTGCTCTCAGAGATAAGCATGCGGAGAGACTTTCGTTCATCTAGCACAAATGGAACGGGTTGCAGGAGAAACCTTTACTCTGGCTTCTCAGTCTGTTTCCTAGTGCCGGTTTGATGTTCTTGCAGTTTTCACTGTAAAACCGAGTTGGAGTTAGTACCTCCCCATATATATGTACGGAGTGGTGTTTCATCTGAAAACAAACTTTGTGTCCCCAACAAGCTAGGTGAAGGACGGCTTTCACACACCCTTATCTCTCAGAACTGAGCACGTGGAGAGACGTTCGTTTATCTAGCACAAACGGAACGGGTTGCAGGGGAATTTTTACTCTGGATTCTCATTCTGTTTCCTAGTGCCGGTTTGAATTTCCTGCAGTTTTCACTGTAAAACCGAGTTGGAACTTGTACCTTTCCATATATATGTATGGAGTGGAGTTTGCACCTGAAAAGAAACTTTGTGTTCCCAACTACCTGAGTGAAGGACGGCTTTCACACACACTTATCTCTCAGAACTGAGCATGTGGAGAGACGTTCGTTCTTCTAGCACAAAGGGAACGGGATGCAGAAGAAAATTTTCTCTGGTTTCTCAGTTGGTTTCCAAGTGCCGGTTTTAAGTTCCTGCAGTTTTCAAGGTTAAACCGAGTTGGAGATTGTACCTTTCCATATATATATATGGAGTGGATTTGGCAACTGAAAAGTAACTTTGTGTTCCCAACTAGCTAGGTGAAGTTCGGCTTTAACACACACTTATCTCTCAGAACTGAGCATGTGGAGAGACGTTCGTTCATCTAGCACAAAATGCACGGGTTGCCGGAGAAACTTTTACTCTTGTTTCTCAGTCTGTTTCCTAGTGCCGGTTTGAAGTTCCTGCAGTTTTCACTGTAAAACGGAGTTGGAGCTAGGAACTCCGAAATATATACGTATGGAGTGGAGTTTGCAACAGAAAAGAAACTTTGTGTTCCCAACAACCAAGGTGAAGGAAGGCTTTCACACAAAATTTTCTCTCTCACCTGAGCATGTAGAGATACGTTCATTCATCTAGCACAAATGGAACGGGTTGCAGGAAAAACAATTTCTCTGGTTCTGAGTCTGTTTCCTAGTGGCGGTTTGAAGTTCCTGCAATTTTCATTATAAAACCGATTTGTAGCTTGTACCTCCCCATATATATGTAAGGAGTGGAGATTGCAACTGAAAAGAAACTTTGTGTTCCCAACAAGATAGGTGAAGTACGGCTTTCACACACACTTAGCACTCAGAACTTAGCATGCGTAGAGACGTTCGTTCATCTAGCAAAAAGGGAACGGGATGCAGAAGAATATTTTCTCTGGTTTCTCACTCTGTTTCCTAGTGCCGGTTTGAAGTTCCTGCAGTTATCACTGTAAAAACGAGTTGGAGTTTGTAACTCCCCATATATATATATGGAGTGGAGTTTGCAACTGAAAAGTAACTTTGTGTTCCCAACTAGCTAGGTGAAGTTCGGCTTTAACACACACTTATCTCTCAGAACTGAGCATGTGGAGAGACGTTAGTTCATCTAGCAGAAAGGGAACGGGATGCAGAAGAAAATATTCTCTGGTATCTCAGTTGGTTTCCAAGTGCCGGTTTTAAGTTCCTGCAGTTTTCAAGGTTAATCCGAGTTGGAGCTTGTACCTTTCCATATATATTTATGCAGTGGAGTTTGCACTTGAAAAGAAAATATGTGTTCCCAAAAGCCCGAGTGAAGAATGGCTTAGACACACACATATCTCTCACAACTGAGCATGTGGAGGGACGTTCGTTCATCTAGCACAAAATGATAGGGTTGCAGGAGAAACTTTTTCTCTGGTTTCTCAGTCTGTTTCCTAGTGCCGGTTTGAAATTCCTGCAGTTTTCATTGTGAAACCGAGTTGGAGCTAGTACCTCCACATATATATGTATCGATTGGAGTTTGCAAGTGAAAAAAAATTTGTGTTCCCAACAAGCTAGGTGAAGGACGGCTTTCACACACAATTATCTCTCACAACTGAGCATGTGGAGAGACGTTCGTTCATCTAGCAGATATGCAACGGTTTGCAGGAGCAACTTTTACTCTTGTTTCTCAGTCTGTTTCCTAGTGCCGGTTTGATGTTCCTGCATATTTCACTGTAAAATCATGTTGGAGCTTGTACCTCCCCATATATATGTATAGAATGATGTTTCCAACTGAAAAGAAACTTTGTTTTCCAAATAAGCTATATGAAGTACGGCTTTCACACACAATTTTCTCTCTCAACTGAGCATGTGGTCAGACGTTCTTTCATCTAGCACAAATGGAACGGGTTGCAGGAGAAGCTTTTCCACTGGTTTCTCAGTCTGTTTCCTAGTGCCGGTTTGAAGTTCCTGCAGTTTTCACTGTAAAAACGAGTTGGAGCTTGTAACTTCCCATATATATATATGGAGTGGAGTTTGCAACTGAAAAGTATCTTTGTGTTCCCAACTAGTTAGGTGAAGGTCGGCTTTAACACACACTTATTTCTCAGAACTGAGCATGTGGAGAGACGTTCGTTCAACTAGCACAAAGGGAAAGGGATGCAGAAGAAAATTTTCTGTGTTTTCTCAGTCTGTTTCCTACTGCCGGGTTGAAGTTCCTGCAGATTTCACTGTAAAACCGAGTTGAATTTTGTACCATTCCATATATATGTTTGGAGAGGAGTGTGCTCATGAAAAGAAACTATGTGTTCCCATATACCTGAGTGAAGATCGGCTTTCACACACACATATCTCTCACAACTGAGCATGTGGAGAGACGTTCGTTCATCTAGCACAAAGGGAACGGTTTGTAGGAGAAACTTTTACTCTGGTTTCTCAGTCTGTTTCCTAGTGCCGGTTTGAAGTTCCTGCAGTTTTCATTATAAAACATATTTGTAGCTTGTACCTCCCCATATATATTTATGGAGTGGAGTTTGCAACTGAAAAGAAACTCTGTGTTCCCAAAAAGATAGGTCAAGTACGGCTTTCACACACAATTTGCTCTCAGAGCTTAGCATGCGGAGAGACGTTCGTTCATCTAGCACAAATGGAACGGGTTGCAAAAAAACTTTTACTCTGGTTTCTCAGTCTGTTTCCTAGTGCCGGTTTGCAGTTCCTGCAGTTTTCACTGTAAAATCGAATGGGAGCTATTACTTCCCCATATATATGTATGGAGTGGAGTTTGTATCTGATAAGAAACTTTGTGTTCCAAACAAGCTATGTGAAGTACGGCTTTCACACACACTTTGCTCTCAGAGATAAGCATGCGGAGAGACTTTCGTTCATCTAGCACAAATGGAACGGGTTGCAGGAGAAACCTTTACTCTGGCTTCTCAGTCTGTTTCCTAGTGCCGGATTGAAGTTCTTGCAGTTTTCACTGTAAAACCGAGTTGGAGTTAGTACCTCCCCATATATATGTATGGAGTGGTGTTTCATCTGAAAAGAAACTTTGTGTCCCCAACAAGCTAGGTGAAGGACGGCTTTCACACACACTTATCTCTCAGAACTGAGCACGTGGAGAGACGTTCGTTTATCTAGCACAAATGGAACGGGTTGCAGGGGAATTTTTACTCTGGATTCTCATTCTGTTTCCTAGTGCCGGTTTGAATTTCCTGCAGTTTTCACTGTAAAAACGAGTTGGAGCTTGTACCTTTCCATATATAAGTATGGAGTGGAGTTTGCACCTGAAAAGAAACTTTGTGTTCCCAACTACCTGAGTGAAGGACGGCTTTCACACACACTTATCTCTCAGAACTGAGCATGTGGAGAGACGTTCGTTCATCTAGCACAAAGGGAACGGGATGCAGAAGAAAATTTTCTCTGGTTTCTCAGTTGGTTTCCAAGTGCCGGTTTTAAGTTCCTGCAGTTTTCAAGGTTAAACCGAGTTGGAGCTTGTACCTTTCCTTATATATATATGGAGTTGATTTGGCAACTGAAAAGTAACTTTGTTTCCCAACTAGCTAGGTGAAGTTCGGCTTTAACACACACTTATCTCTCAGAACTGAGCATGTGGAGAGACGTTCGTTCATCTAGCACAAAAGGAACGGGATGCAGAAGAAAATTTTCTCTGGTTTCTTAGTTGTTATCCAAGTGCCGATTTGACGTTCCTGCAGTTTTCACAGTAAAATCGAGTTGGAGCTTGTACCATTCCATATATATGTATGGAGTGGAGTTTGCACCTGAAAAGAAACTATATGTTCCCAACTGCCTGAGTGAAGTTCGGCTTTCACACACACATATCTCTCACAACTGAGCATGTGTAGGGACGTTCGTTCATCTAGCACAAAATGCACGGGTTGCCGGAGAAACTTTTACTCTTGTTTCTCAGTCTGTTTCCTAGTGCCGGTTTGAAGTTCCTGCAGTTTTCACTGTAAAACAGAGTTGAAGCTAGTATCACCACATATATATGCATGGAGTGGAATTTGCAACTTAAAAGTAACTTTGTGTTCCCAACAAGCTATTTGAAGGACGGCTTTCACACACACTTATTCCTCAGAACTGAGCATGTGGAGAAACGTTCGTTCTTCTAGCACAAATTGAACGGTTTGCAGGTGAAAATTTTACTCTGGATTCTCAGTCTTTTTCCTAGTGCCGGTTTGAAGTTCCTGCAGTTTTCACTGTAAAAAGGAGTTGGAGCTAGGAACTCCGAAATATATACGTATGGAGTGGAGTTTGCAACAGAAAAGAAACTTTGTGTTCCCAACAACCAAGGTGAAGGAAGGCTTTCACACACAATTATCTCTCTCACCTGAGCATGTAGAGATACGTTCGTTCATCTAGCTCAAATGGAACGGGTTGCAGGTAAAACAATTTCTCTGGTTCTGAGTCTGTTTCCTAGTGCCGGTTTGAAGTTCCTGCAAATTTCATTATAAAACCGATTTGTAGCTTGTACCTCCCCATATATATGTAAGGAGTGGAGATTGCAACTGAAAAGAAACTTTGTGTTCCCAACAAGATAGGTGAAGTACGGCTTTCACACACACTTAGCACTCAGAGCTTACCATGCGTAGAGACGTTCGTTCATCTAGCAAAAAGGGAACGGGATGCAGAAGAAAATTTTCTCTGGTTTCTCACTCTGTTTCCTAGTGCCGGTTTGAAGTTCCTGCAGTTATCACTGTAAAAACGAGTTGGAGTTTGTAACTCCCCATATATATATATGGAGTGGAGTTTGCAACTGAAAAGTAACTTTGTGTTCCCAACTAGCTAGGTGAAGTTCGGCTTTAACACACACTTATCTCTCAAAACTGAGCATGTGGAGAGACGTTAGTTCATCTAGCAGAAAGGGAACGGGATGCAGAAGAAAATATTCTCTGGTATCTCAGTTGGTTTCCAAGTGCCGGTTTTAAGTTCCTGCTGTTTTCAAGGTTAATCCGAGTTGGAGCTTGTACCTTTCCATATATATTTATGCAGTGGAGTTTGCAATTGAAAAGAAAATATGTGTTCCCAAATGCCCGAGTGAAGAACGGCTTAGACACACACATATCTCTCACAACTGAGCATGTGGAGGGACGTTCGTTCATCTAGCACAAAATGATAGGGTTGCAGGAGAAACTTTTTCTCTTGTTTCTCAGTGTGTTTCCTAAGCCGGTTTGAAATTCCTGCAGTTTTCACTGTATAACAGAATTGGAGCTAGTACATCCCCATATATATGTATGGAGTGGAGTTTGCAACAGAAAAGAAAGTTTGTGTTCCCAACAAGCTAGGTGAATATCGGCTTTCACACACACTTACCTCTCTCAACTCACCATGTGGTGAGACGTTCGTTCATCTTGCACAAAGGGAATGGGTTGCAGGAGAAACTTTTTCTCTGGTCTCTCAGGCTGTTTCCTAGTGCCGGTTTGAATTTCCTGCAGTTTTCACTGTAAAAAAGATTTGGAGCTTGTACTTCCGCATATATATGTATGGAGTGGTTTTTGCAACTGAAAAGAAACTTTGTTTTCCCAGCAAGCTGGGTGAAGGGCGGCTTTCACACATAATTATCTCTCACAGATTAGCATGTGGAGAGACGTTCGTTCATTACCACAATGGGAACGGTTTGCAGGTAAAATTTTACTCTGTTTTCTCAGTCTCATTCCTAGTGCCGGGTTGAAATTCCTGCAGTTTTCACTCTAAAACGGAGTAGGAGCTAGTTCTTCCCCATATATATGTATGGATTTGAGTTTCCAACTGAAAAGAAGCTTTGTGTTCCCAATAAGCTAGGTGAAGTACGGCTTTAACACACACTTATCTCTCACAACTGAGCATGTGTAGAGACGTTCGTTCAACTAGCACAAAGGGAACGGGATGCAGAAGAAAATTTTCTGTTTTCTCAGTCTGTTTCCTAGTGCCATTTTGAAGTTCCTGCAGTTTTCACTGTAAAACCGAGTTGGAGATTGTACCTTTCCATATATATGTATGGAGTGGAGTTTGCACCTGAAAAGAAACTTTGTGTTCCCAACTACCTGAGTGAAGGACGGCTTTCACACACACTTATTTCTCAGAACTAAGCATGCGGAGAGACGTTCGTTCATCTAGCACAAAGGGAACGGTTTGTAGGAGAAACTTTTACTCTGGATTCTCAGTCTGTTTCCTAGTGCCGGTTTGAAGTTCCTGCAGTTTTCATTATAAAACATATTTGTAGCTTGTACCTCCCCATATATATGTATGGAATGGAGTTTGCAACTGAAAAGAAACTCTGTGTTCCAAAAAAGATAGGTCAAGTACGGCTTTCACACACAATTTGCTCTCAGAGCTTAGCATGCGGAGAGACGTTCGTTCATCTAGCACAAATGGAACGGGTTGAAGGAAAAAATTTTACTCTGGTTTCTCAGTCTGTTTCCTAGTGCCGCTTTGCAGTTCCTGCAGTTTTCACTGTAAAATCGAATGGGAGATATTACCTCCCAATATAGATGTATGGAATGGAGTTTGTATCTGATAAGAAACTTTGTGTTCCAAACAAGCTATGTGAAGTACGGCTTTCACACACACTTTGCTCTCAGAGATTAGCATGAGGAGAGACATTCGTTCATCTAGCACAAATGGAACGGGTTGCAGGAGAAACCTTTACTCTGGCTTCTCAGTCTGTTTCCTAGTGCCGGTTTGAAGTTCTTGCAGTTTTCACTGTAAAACCGAGTTGGAGTTAGTACCTCCCCATATATATGTATGGAGTGGTGTTTGCATCTGAAAAGAAACTTTGTGTTCCCAACTACATGAGTGAAGGACGGCTTTCACACACAATTATTTCTCAGAACTAAGCATGCGGAGAGACGTTCGTTCATCTAGCAAAAAGGGAACGGGTTGCAGGAGAAACTTTTTCTCTGGTTTCTCAGTCTGTTTCCTAGTGCAATTTTGAAGTTCCTGCAGTTTTCATTATAAAACCGATTTCGTGCTTGTACCTCCGCATATATATGTATGGAGTGGATTTTGAAACTGAAAAGAAACTTTGTGTTCCCAACAAGATAGGTGAAGTACGGCTTTCACACACACTTTGCTCTCAGAGCTTAGCTTGCGGAGAGACGTTCGTTCATCTAGCACAAAGGGAACGGGTTGCAGCAGGAACTATTACTCTGGATTCTCAGTCTGTTTCCCAGTGCCGGTTTGAATTTCCTGCATTTTTCACTGTAAAAACGATTTGAAACTTGTAATTCCCCAAATATATATATGGAGTGGAGTTTGCAACTGAAAAGAAACTTTGTGTTCCCAACAAGCTAGGTGAAGGACGGCTTTCACACACAATTATCTGTCACAACTGAGAATGTGGAGAGACGTTCGTTCATCTATCACTTATGGAAAGGATTGCAGGAGAAACTTTTCTCTTGTTTCTCAGTCTGTTTCATAGTGCCGGTTTGATGTTCCTGCAGTTTTCACTGTAAAACCGAGTTGGAACTAGTACATCTACATATATATGTATGGAGTGGATTTTCCAACTGGAAAGAAACTTTGTGTTCCCAATAAGCTAGGTGAAGTACGGCTTTCACACACACTTTTCTCTCTCAACTGAGCATTTGGAGAGACTTTCGTTCATCTAGCACAAAGGGAACGGCTAGCAGGGTAAACTTTTTCTCTGGTTTCTCAGTCTGTTTCCTAGTTCCGATTTGAAGTTCCTGCAGTTTACAATGTAAAACCGAGTTGGAGCTAGTACGTCCGCTTATATATGTATGGATTGGTGTTTGAAACTGAAGAGAAACTTTGTGTTCCCAACAAGCTAGGTGAAGGACCCCTTTCACACACACTTATCTCTCAGAACAGAGCATGTGGAGAGACTTTCGTTCATCTAGCACAAAGGGAAATGTTTGTAGGAGAAACTTTTACTCTGGATTCTTATTCTGTTTCCTAGTGCCGGTTTGAAGGTCCTGCAGTTTTCATTATAAAACATATTTGTAGCTTGTACCTCCCCATATATATGTATGCAGTGGGGTTTGCAACTGAAAAGATACTTTGAGTTCCCAACAAGATAGGTGAATTACGGCTTTCACACACACTTAGCTCTCAGTGCTTAGCATGCGGAGAAACGTTCGTTCATCTAGCACAAATGGAACGGGTTGCAGGGGAAGCTTTTACTCTGGTTTCTCAGTCTGTTTCCTAGTGCCGGTTTGAAGTTCCTGCAGTTTTCACTGTAAAACTTTTTGGAGATTGTAACTTCCGATATATATATATGGAGTGGAGTTTGCAACTGAAAAGTAACTTTGTGTTCCCAACTAGCTAGGTGAATTTCGGCTTTAACACACACTTATCTCTCAGAACTGAGCTTGTGGAGAGTCGTTCGTTCATCTAGCACAAAGGGAACGGGATGCAGAAGAAAATATTCTATGGTTTTTCAGTCTGTTTCCTAGAGCCGGTTTAAAATTCCTGCAGTATTCACCGTAAAACCGAGTTGGAGCTTGTACCATTCCATATATATGTATGGAGTGATGTTTGCATCTGAAAAGGAACTTTGTTTTCCCAACAACCTGAGTGAAGGACGGCTTTCACACTCACATATCTCTCATAATTGAGCATGTGGAGAGACTTTCGTTCATCTAGCACAAATTGAACGGTTTGCAGAAGAAGCTTTTCTCTGGTTTCTCAGTCTGTTTCCTAGTGCCGGTTTGAAGTTCCTGCAGTTTTCACTGCAAAACGGAGTTGGATCTAGTACCTCCGCATATATATTTATGGAGTGGAGTTTGCAACTGAAAAGAAACTTTGTGTTCCCAACAAGCTAGGTGAAGGACGGCTTTCAAACACACTTATCTCTCACAACTGAGCATGTGGAGAGACTTTCGTTCATCTAGCAAAAAGGGAACGGGTTGCAGTAGAAACTTTTTCTCTGGTTTCTCAGTCTGTTTCCTAGTTCCGGTTTGAAGTTCTTGCAGTTTTCATTATAAAACCGATTTGGAGCTTGTAACTCCCCATATATATGTATGGAGTGGAGTTTAAAACTGAAAAGAAACTTTGTGTTCCCAACATGCTAGGTGAAGGGCGGCTTTCACACACTCTTATCTCTCAGAACTTATCTTTTGGAGAGACGTTCGTTCATCTAGCACAAAGGGAACGGTTTGCAGGAGAAGATTTTACTCTGGTATCTCAGTCTGTATCCTAGTGCCGGTTTGAAGTTCCTGCAGTTTTTACTGTAAAACCGATTTGGAGCTAGTACCTCCCCTATATATATGTATGGAGTGGAGTTTGCATCTGAAAATAAACTTTGTGTTCCCAACAAGCTAGGTGAAAGACGGCTTTAACACACTCTTATCTCTCAGAACTGAGCATGTGGAGAGACGTTCGTTCATCTAGCACAAACGGAACGGTTTGCAGGAGGAACTTTTACTCTGGTTTCTCAGTCTGTTTCCTTGTGCCGGTTTGAAGTTCCTGCAATTTTCACTGTAAAACCGTGTTGGAGCTAGTATCAACCCATATATATGCATGGAGTGGAATTTGCAACTGAAAAGTAACTTTGTGTTCCCAACAAGCTTGATGAAGGACGGCTTTCACACACACATATCTCTCACAACTGAGCATGTGGAGATACGTTCGTTCATCTAGCAAAAAGGGAACGGGTTGCAGGAGAAACTTTTTCTCTGGTTTCTCAGTCTGTTTCCTAGTGCAATTTTGAAGTTCCTGCAGTTTTCATTATAAAACCGATTTCGTGCTTGTACCTCCGCATATATATGTTTGGAGTGGATTTTGAAACTGAAAAGAAACTTTGTGTTCCCAACAAGATAGGTGAAGTACGGCTTTCACACACACTTTGCTCTCAGAGCTTAGCTTGCGGAGAGACGTTCGTTCATCTAGCACAAAGGGAACGGGTTGCAGCAGGAACTATTACTCTGGATTCTCAGTCTGTTTCCCAGTGCCGGTTTGAATTTCCTGCATTTTTCACTGTAAAAACGATTTGAAACTTGTAATTCCCCAAATATATATATGGAGTGGAGTTTGCAACTGAAAAGAAACTTTGTGTTCCCAACAAGCTAGGTGAAGGACGGCTTTCACACACAATTATCTGTCACAACTGAGAATGTGGAGAGACGTTCGTTCATCTATCACTTATGGAAAGGATTGCAGGAGAAACTTTTCTCTTGTTTCTCAGTCTGTTTCATAGTGCCGGTTTGATGTTCCTGCAGTTTTCACTGTAAAACCGAGTTGGAACTAGTACATCTACATATATATGTATGGAGTGGATTTTCCAACTGGAAAGAAACTTTGTGTTCCCAATAAGCTAGGTGAAGTACGGCTTTCACACACACTTTTCTCTCTCAACTGAGCATTTGGAGAGACTTTCGTTCATCTAGCACAAAGGGAACGGCTAGCAGGGTAAACTTTTTCTCTGGTTCTCAGTCTGTTTCCTAGTTCCGATTTGAAGTTCCTGCAGTTTACAATGTAAAACCGAGTTGGAGCTAGTACGTCCGCTTATATATGTATGGATTGGTGTTTGAAACTGAAGAGAAACTTTGTGTTCCCAACAAGCTAGGTGAAGGACCCCTTTCACACACACTTATCTCTCAGAACAGAGCATGTGGAGAGACTTTCGTTCATCTAGCACAAAGGGAAATGTTTGTAGGAGAAACTTTTACTCTGGATTCTTATTCTGTTTCCTAGTGCCGGTTTGAAGGTCCTGCAGTTTTCATTATAAAACATATTTGTAGCTTGTACCTCCCCATATATATGTATGCAGTGGAGTTTGCAACTGAAAAGATACTTTGAGTTCCCAACAAGATAGGTGAATTACGGCTTTCACACACACTTAGCTCTCAGTGCTTAGCATGCGGAGAAATTTTCGTTCATCTAGCACAAATGGAACGGGTTGCAGGAGAAGCTTTTACTCTGGTTTCTCAGTCTGTTTCCTAGTGCCGGTTTGAAGTTCCTGCAGTTTTCACTGTAAAAATTTTTGGAGATTGTAACTTCCGATATATATATATGGAGTGGAGTTTGCAACTGAAAAGTAACTTTGTGTTCCCAACTAGCTAGGTGAATTTCGGCTTTAACACACACTTATCTCTCTGAACTGAGCTTGTGGAGAGTCGTTCGTTCATCTAGCACAAAGGGAACGGGATGCAGAAGAAAATATTCTATGGTTTTTCAGTCTGTTTCCTAGAGCCGGTTTAAAATTCCTGCAGTATTCACCGTAAAACCGAGTTGGAGCTTGTACCATTCCATATATATGTATGGAGTGATGTTTGCATCTGAAAAGGAACTTTGTGTTCCCAACAACCTGAGTGAAGGACGGCTTTCACACTCACATATCTCTCACAATTGAGCATGTGGAGAGACTTTCGTTCATCTAGCACAAATTGAACGGTTTGCAGAAGAAGCTTTTCTCTGGTTTCTCAGTCTGTTTCCTAGTGCCGGTTTGAAGTTCCTGCAGTTTTCACTGCAAAACGGAGTTGGAGCTAGTATCTCTGCATATATATTTATGGAGTGGAGTTTCCAACTGAAAAGAAACTTTGTGTTCCCAACAAGCTAGGTGAAGGACGGCTTTCAAACACACTTATCTCTCACAACTGAGCATGTGGAGAGACTTTCGTTCATCTAGCAAAAAGGGAACGGGTTGCAGTAGAAACTTTTTCTCTGGTTTCTCAGTCTGTTACCTAGTTCCGGTTTGAAGTTCTTGCAGTTTTCATTATAAAACCGATTTGGAGCTTGTAACTCCCCATATATATGTATGGAGTGGAGTTTAAAACTGAAAAGAAACTTTGTGTTCCCAACATGCTAGGTGAAGGGCGGCTTTCACACACTCTTATCTCTCAGAACTTATCATTTGGAGAGACGTTCGTTCATCTAGCACAAAGGGAACGGGTTGCAGGAGGAACTTTTACTCTGGTTTCTCAGTCTGTTTCTTAGTGCCGGTTTGAATTTCCTCCAGTTTTCACTGTAAAAACGAGTTGGATGTTGTAACTTCCCATATATATATGGAGTGGATTTTGCAACTGAAAAGTAGCTTTGTGTTCCCAACTAGCTAGGTGAAAGTCGGATTTAACACACACTTATCTCTCAGAACTGAGCATGTGGAGAGACGTTCGTTCATCTAGCACAAAGGGAACGGGATGGAGAAGAAAATTTTCTCTGGTTTCTCAGTCTGTTTCCTAGTGCCATTTTGAAGTTCCTGCAGTTTTCACTGTAAAACCGAGTTGGAGCTTGTACCATTCCATATATATGTATGGAGTGGAGTTTGCACCTGAAAAGAAACTTTGTGTTCCCAACTGCCTGAGTGAAGGACGGCTTTCACACACACATATCTCTCACAACTGAGCATGTGGACGGACTTTCGTTCATCTAGCAAAAAGGGAACGGGTTGCAGGAGAAACTTTTTCTCTGGTTTCTCAGTCTGTTTCCTAGTGCAATTTTGAAGTTCCTGCAGTTTTCATTATAAAACCGATTTGGTGCTTGTACCTCCGCATATATATGTATGGAGTGGATTTTGAAACTGAAAAGAAACTTTGTGTTCCCAACCAGATAGGTGAAGGACGGCTTTCACACACACTTTGCTCTCAGAGCTTAGCATGCGGAGAGACGTTCGTTCATCTAGCACAAAGGGAACGGGTTGCAGCAGGAACTATTACTCTGGATTCTCAGTCTGTTTCCTAGTGCCGGTTTGAATTTCCTGCATTTTTCACTGTAAATACGATTTGAAACTTGTAATTCCCCAAATATATATATGGAGTGGAGTTTGCAACTGAAAAGAAACTTTGTGTTCCCAACAAGCTTGGTGAAGGACGGCTTTCACACACAATTATCTGTCACAACTGAGAATGTGGAGAGACGTTCGTTCATCTATCACTTATGGAAAGGATTGCAGGAGAAACTTTTCTCTTGTTTCTCAGTCTGTTTCATAGTGCAGGTTTGATGTTCCTGCAGTTTTCACTGTAAAACCGAGTTGGAACTAGTACATCTACATATATATGTATGGAGTGGATTTTCCAACTGGAAAGAAACTTTGTGTTCCCAATAAGCTAGGTGAAGTACGGCTTTCACACACACTTTTCTCTCTCAACTGAGCATTTGGAGAGACTTTCGTTCATCTAGCACAAAGGGAACGGGTAGCAGGGTAAACTTTTCTCTGGTTTCTCAGTCTGTTTCCTAGTTCCGATTTGAAGTTCCTGCAGTTTACACTGTAAAACCGTGTTGGAGCTAGTACGTCCGCTTATATATGTATGGATTGGTGTTTGAAACTGAAAAGAAACTTTGTGTTCCCAACAAGCTAGGTGAAGGACGGCTTTCACACACACTTATCTCTCAGAACAGAGCATGTGGAGAGACATTCGTTCATCTAGCACAAAGGGAAATGTTTGTAGGAGAAAATTTTACTCTGGATTCTAATTCTGTTTCCTAGTGCCGGTTTGAAGTTCCTGCAGTTTTCATTATAAAACATATTTGTAGCTTGTACCTCCCCATATATATTTATGCAGTGGAGTTTGCAACTGAAAAGAAACTTTGTGTTCCCAACAAGATAGATGAAGTACGGCTTTCACACACACTTAGCTCTCAGTGCTTAGCATGCGGAGAGACGTTCATTCATCTAGCACAAATGGAACGGGTTGCAGGAGAAGCTTTTACTCTGGTTTCTCAGTCTGTTTCCTAGTGCCGGTTTGAAGTTCCTGCAGTTTACACTGTAAAACCGAGTTGGAGCTAGTACCTCCCCTATATATATGTATGGAGGGGAGTTTGCATCTGAAAAGTAACTTTGTGTTCCCAACAAGCTAGGTGAATGACGGCTTTCACACACTCTTATCTCTCAGAACTGAGCATGTGGAGAGACGTTCGTTCATCTAGCACAAAAGGAAAGGGTTGCAGGGGGAACTTTTACTCTGGTTTCTCAGTCTGTTTCTTAGTGCCGGTTTGAAGTTCCTGCAGTTTTCACTGTAAAACCGAGTTGGAACTTGTACCATTCTATATATATGTATGGAGTGGAGTTTGCACCTGAAAAGAAACTTTGTTTCCCAACTGCCTGAGTGAAGGACGGCTTTCAAACACACATATCTCTCACAACTGAGCATGTGGACGGACTTTCGTTCATCTAGCAAAAAGGGAACGGGTTGCAGGAGAAACTTTTTCTCTGGTTTCTCAGTCTGTTTCCTAGTGCAATTTTGAAGTTCCTGCAGTTTTCATTATAAAACCGATTTGGTGCTTGTACCTCCGCATATCTATGTATGGAGTGGATTTTATAACTGAAAAGAAACTTTGTGTTCCCAACAAGATAGGTGAAGTACGGCTTTCACACACACTTTGCTCTCAGAGCTTAGCATGCGGAGAGACGTTCGTTCATCTAGCACAAATGGAACGGGTTGCAGCAGGAACTATTACTCTGGATTCTCAGTCTGTTTCCTAGTGCCGGTTTGAATTTCCTGCATTTTTCACTGTAAAAACGATTTGAAACTTGTAATTCCCCAAATATATATATGGAGTGGAGTTTGCAACTGAAAAGAAACTTTGTGTTCCCAACAAGCTAGGTGAAGGACGGCTTTCACACACAATTATCTGTCACAACTGAGAATGTGGAGACACGTTCGTTCATCTATCACTTATGGAAAGGATTGCAGGAGAAACTTTTCTCTTGTTTCTCAGTCTGTTTCATAGTGCCGGTTTGATGTTCCTGCAGTTTTTACTGTAAAACCGATTTGGAACTAGTACATCTACATATATATGTATGGAGTGGATTTTCCAACTGGAAAGAAACTTTGTGTTCCCAATAAGCTAGGTGAAGTACGGCTTTCACACACACTTTTCTCTCTCAACTGAGCATTTGGAGAGACTTTCGTTCATCTAGCAAAAAGGGAACGGTTTGCAGTAGAAACTTTTTCTCTGGTTTCTCAGTCTGTTTCCTAGTTCCGGTTTGAAGTTCCTGCAGTTTTCATTATAAAACCGATTTGGAGCTTGTAACTCCCCATATATATGTATGGAGTGGATTTTAAATGTGAAAAGAAACTTTGTGTTCCCAACATGCTAGGTGAAGGGCGGCTTTCACAGACTCTTATCTCTCAGAACTTATCATTTGGAGAGACGTTCGTTCATCTAGCACAAAGGGAACGGGTTGCAGGAGGAACTTTTACTCTGGTTTCTCAGTCTGTTTCTTAGTGCCGGTTTGAATTTCCTGCAGTTTTCACTGTAAAAACGAGTTGGATGTTATAACTTCCCATATATATATGGAGTGGATTTTGCAACTGAAAAGTAACTTTGTGTTCCCAACTAGCTAAGTGAAGTTCGGATTTAACACACACTTATCCCTCAGAAATCAGCATGTGGAGAGACGTTCGTTCATCTAGCACAAAGGGAACGGGATGGAGAAGAAAATTTTCTCTGGTTTCTCAGTCTGTTTCCTAGTGCCATTTTGAAGTTCCTGCAGTTTTCACTGTAAAACCGAGTTGGAACTTGTACCATTCTATATATATGTATGGAGTGGAGTTTGCACCTGAAAAGAAACTTTGTGTTCCCAAATGCCTGAGTGAAGGACGGCTTTCACACACACATATCTCTCACAACTGAGCATGTGGACGGACTTTCGTTCATCTAGCAAAAAGGGAACGGGTTGCAGGAAAAACTTTTTCTCTGGTTTCTCAGTATGTTTCCTAGTGCAATTTTGAAGTTCCTGCAGTTTTCATTATAAAACCGATTTGGTGCTTGTATCTCCGCATATATATGTATGGAGTGGATTTTGAAACTGAAAAGAAACTTTGTGTTCCCAACAAGCTAGGTGAAGGACGGCTTTCACACACAATTATCTGTCACAACTGAGAATGTGGAGAGACGTTCGTTCATCTATCATTTATGGAAAGGATTGCAGGAGAAACTTTTCTCTTGTTTCTCAGTCTGTTTCATAGTGCCGGTTTGATGTTCCTGCAGTTTTCACTGTAAAACCGAGTTGGAACTAGTACATCTTCATATATATGTATGGAGTGGATTTTCAAACTGGAAAGAAACTTTGTGTTCCCAATAAGCTAGGTGAAGTACGGCTTTCACACACACTTTTCTCTCTCAACTGAGCATTTGGAGAGACTTTCGTTCATCTAGCACAAAGGGAACGGGTAGCAGGGTAAACTTTTTCTCTGGTTTCTCAGTCTGTTTCCTAGTTCCGATTTGAAGTTCCTGCAGTTTACACTGTAAAACCGAGTTGGAGCTAGTACGTCCGCTTATATATGTATGGATTGGTGTTTGAAACTGAAAAGAAACTTTGTGTTCCCAACAAGCTAGGTGAAGGACGGCTTTCACACACACTTATCTCTCAGAACAGAGCATGTGGAGAGACTTTCGTTCATCTAGCACAAAGGGAAATGTTTGTAGGAGAAACTTTTACTCTGGATTCTAATTCTGTTTCCTAGTGCCGGTTTGAAGTTCCTGCAGTTTTCATTATAAAACATATTTGTAGCTTGTACGTCCCCATATATATGTATGCAGTGGAATTTGCAACTGAAAAGAAACTTTGTGTTCCCAACAAGATAGATGATGTACGGCTTTCACACACACTTAGCTCTCAGTGCTTAGCATGCGGAGAGACGTTTGTTCATCTAGCACAAATGGAACGGGTTGCAGGAGAAGCTTTTACTCTGGTTTCTCAGTCTGTTTCCTAGTGCCGGTTTGAAGTTCCTGCAGATTACACTGTAAAACCGAGTTGGATCTAGTACCTCCCCTATATATATGTATGGAGGGGAGTTGGAATCTGAAAAGAAACTTTGTGTTCCCAACAAGATAGGTGAATGACGGCTTTCACACACTCTTATCTCTCAGAACTGAGCATGTGGAGAGACGTTCGTTCATCTAGCACAAAGGGAAAGGGTTGCAGGAGGAAATTTTACTCTGGTTTCTCAGTCTGTTTCCTAGTGCCGGTTTGAAGTTCATGCAGTTTTCACTGTAAAAACGAGTTGGAGATTGTAACATACCATATATATATATGGAGTGGAGTTTGCAACGGAAAAGTAACTATGTGTTCCCAACTAGCTAGGTGAAGGTCGGCTTAACACACACTTATGTCTCAGAACTGAGCATGTGGAGAGACGTTCGTTCATCTAGCACAAAGGGAACAGGATGCAGAAGAAAATTTTCTCTGGTTTCTCGGTTGTTATCCAAGTGCCTGTTTGACGTTCCTGCAGTTTTCATAGTAAAACCGAGTTGGAGCTTGTACCATTCCATATATATGTATGGAGTGGAGTTTGCACCTGAATAGAAACTTTATGTTCCCAACTGCCTGAGTGAAGGTCGGCTTTCACACACACATATCTCTCACAACTGATCATGAGGAGGGACGTTCGTTCATCTAGCACAAAATGCACGGGTTGTGGAGAAACTTTTTCTCTTGTATCTCAGTCTGTTTCCTAGTGGCGGTTTGACGTTCCAGCAGTTTTCATTGTAAAACCGAGTTGGACCTTGTACATCCGCATATATATGTATGGATTGAAGTTTGCAAGTGAAACAAACTTTGTTTTCACAACAAGCTAGATGAAGGACGGCTTTCACACACACATATCTCTCACAACTGAGCATGTGGAGAGACGTTCGTTCATCTAGCACAAAATGCACGGGTTGAAGGAGCAACTTTTACCCTTGTTTCTCAGTCTGTTTCCTAGTGCCTTTTTGATGTTCCTGCAGTTTTCACTGTAAAACCGAGTTGGAGTTATTACCTCCCCATATATATGTATGGAATGGTGTTTCCAACTGAAAAGAAAATTTGTGTTCCCAATAAGCAATATGAAGTACGGCTTTCACACATACTTCTCTCTCAACTGAGCATGTGGAGAGACGTTCGTTCATCTAGCACAAAGGGAAAGGGTTGCAGGAGAAACTTTTACTCTGGTCTCTCAGTCGGTTTCCTAGTGGCGGTATGAAGTTCCTGCAGTTTTCACTGTAAAACCGAGTTGGAGCTAGAACCTCCACGTATATATGTATGGAATGGAGTTTGCTACTGAAAAGAAACTTTGTGTTCCCAACAAGCTAGGTGAAGGACGGCTTTCACATACAATTATCTCTCACAACTGAGCATGTGGAGAGTATTTCGTTCATCTAGCACATATGGAACGGTTTGCAGGAGAAACTTTTACTCTTGTTTCTCAGTCTGTTTCCTAGTGCCAGTTTGAAGTACCTGCAGTTTTCATTATAAAACCGATTTGGTGCTTGTACCTCTGCATATATACGTATGGAGTGGATTTTGAAACTGAAAAGAAACTTTGTGTTCCCAACAATATAGGTGAAGTACGGCTTTCACACACACTTTGCTCTCAGAGCTTAGCATGCGGAGAGACGTTCGTTCATCTAGCACAAAGGGAACGGGTTGCAGCAGGAACTATTACTCTGGATTCTCAGTCTGTTTCCTAGTGCCGGTTTGAATTTCCTGCATTTTTTACTGTAAAAACGATTTGAAACTTGTAATTCCCCAAATATATATATGGAGTGGAATTTGCAACTGAAAAGAAACTTTGTGTTCCCAACAAGCTAGGTGAAGGACGGCTTTCACACACAAATATCTGTCACAACTGAGCATGTGGAGAGACTTTCGTTCATCTATCACTTATGGAAAGGATTGCAGGAGAAACTTTTCTCTTTTTTCTCAGTCTGTTTCATAGTGCCGGTTTGATGTTCCTGCAGTTTTCACTGTAAAACCGAGTTGGAACTAGTACATCTACATATATATGTATGGAGTGGATTTTCCAACTGGAAAGAAACTTTGTGTTCATAATAAGCTAGGTGAAGTACGGCTTTCACACACACTTTTCTCTCTCAACTGAGCATTTGGAGAGACTTTCGTTCATCTAGCACAAAGGGAACGGGTAGCAGGTTAAACTTTTTCTCTGGTTTCTCAGTCTGTTTCCTAGTTCCGATTTGAAGTTCCTGCAGTTTACACTGTAAAACCGAGTTGGAGCTAGTACGTCCGCTTATATATGTATGGATTGGTGTTTGAAACTGAAAAGAAACTTTGTGTTCCCAACAAGCTAGGTGAAGGACGGCTTTCACACACACTTATCTCTCAGAAAAGAGCATGTGGAGAGACTTTCTTTCATCTAGCAAAATGGGAAATGTTTGTAGGAGAAACTTTTACTCTGGATTCTAATTCTGTTTCCTAGTGCCGGTTTGAAGTTCCTGCAGTTTTCATTATAAAATGTATTTGTAGCTTGTACATCCCCATATATATGTATGGAGTGGAGTTTGCAACTGAAAAGATACTTTGAGTTCCCAACAAGATAGGTGAAGTACGGCTTTCACACACACTTAGCTCTCAGTGCTTAGCATGCGGAGAAACGTTCGTTCATCTAGCACAAATGAAACGGGTTGCAGGAGAAGCTTTTACTCTGGTTTCTCAGTCTGTTTCCTAGTGCCGGTTTGAAGTTCCTGCAGTTTTCACTGTAAAAACTTGTTGGAGATTGTAACTTCCGATATATATATATGGAGTGGAGTTTGCAACTGAAAAGTAACTTTGTGTTCCCAACTAGCTAGGTGAATTTCGGCTTTAACACACACTTATCTCTCTGAACTGAGCTTGTGGAGAGTCGTTCGTTCATTTGGCACAAAGGGAACGGGATGCAGAAGAAATTATTCTATGGTTTTTCAGTCTGTTTCCTAGAGCCGGTTTAAAATTCCTGCAGTATTCACCGTAAAACCGAGTTGGAGCTTGTACCATTCCATATATATGTATGGAGTGATGTTTGCATCTGAAAAGGAACTTTGTGTTCCCAACAACCTGAGTGAAGGACGGCTTTCACACACACATATCTCTCACAATTGAGCATGTGGAGAGACTTTCGTTCATCTAGCACAAATTGAACGGTTTGCAGAAGAAACTTTTCTCTGGTTTCTCAGTCTGTTTCCTAGTGCCGGTTTGAAGTTCCTGCAGTTTTCACTGCAAAACGGAGTTGGAGCTAGTACCTCCGCATATATATTTATGGAGTGGAGTTTGCAACTGAAAAGAAACTTTGTGTTCCCAACAAGCTAGGTGAAGGACGGCTTTCAAACACACTTATCTCTCACAACTGAGCATGTGGAGAGACTTTCGTTCATCTAGCAAAATGGGAACGGGTTGCAGTAGAAACTTTTTCTCTGGTTTCTCAGTCTGTTTCCTAGTTCCGGTTTGAAGTTCTTGCAGTTTTCATTATAAAACCGATTTGGAGCTTGTAACTCCCCATATATATGTATGGAGTGGAGTTTAAAACTGAAAAGAAACTTTGTGTTCCCAACATGCTAGTTGAAGGGCGGCTTTCACACACTCTTATCTCTCAGAACTTATCATTTGGAGAGACGTTCGTTCATCTAGCACAATGGGAACGGGTTGCAGGAGGAACTTTTACTCTGGTTTCTCAGTCTGTTTCTTAGTGCCGGTTTGAATATCCTGCAGTATTCACTGTAAAAACGAGTTGGATGTTGTAACTTCCCATATATATATGGAGTGGATTTGGCAACTGAAAAGTAACTTTGTGTTCCCAACTAGCTAGGTGAAGGTCGGATTTAACACACAGTTATCTCTCAGAACTGAGCATGTGAAGAGACGTTCGTTCATCTAGCACAAAGGGAACGGGATGGAGAAGAAAATTTTCTCTGGTTTCTCAGTCTGTTTCCTAGTGCCATTTTGAAGTTCCTGCAGTTTTCACTGTAAAAACGAGTTGGAGCTTGTACCATTCCATATATATGTATGGAGTGGAATTTGCACCTGAAGAGAAACTTTGTGTTCCCAACTGCCTGAGTGAAGGACGGCTTTCACACACACATATCTCTCACAACTGAGCATGTGGACGGACTTTCGTTCATCTAGCAAAAAGGGAACGGGTTGCAGGAGAAACTTTTTCTCTGGTTTCTCAGTCTGTTTCCTAGTGCAATTTTGAAGTTCCTGCAGTTTTCATTATAAAACCGATTTCGTGCTTGTACCTCCGCATATATATGTATGGAGTGGATTTTGAAACTGAAAAGAAACTTTGTGTTCCCAACAAGATAGGTGAAGTACGGCTTTCACACACACTTTGCTCTCAGAGCTTAGCTTGCGGAGAGACGTTCGTTCATCTAGCACAAAGGGAACGGGTTGCAGCAGGAAATATTACTCTGGATTCTCAGTCTGTTTCCCAGTGCCGGTTTGAATTTCCTGCATTTTTCACTGTAAAAACGATTTGAAACTTGTAATTCCCCAAATATATATATGGAGTGGAGTTTGCAACTGAAAAGAAACTTTGTGTTCCCAACAAGCTAGGTGAAGGACGGCTTTCACACACAATTATCTGTCACAACTGAGAATGTGGAGAGACGTTCGTTCATCTATCACTTATGGAAAGGATTGCAGGAGAAACTTTTCTCTTGTTTCTCAGTCTGTTTCATAGTGCCGGTTTGATGTTCCTGCAGTTTTCACTGTAAAACCGAGTTGGAACTAGTACATCTACATATATATGTATGGAGTGGATTTTCCAACTGGAAAGAAACTTTGTGTTCCCAATAAGCTAGGTGAAGTACGGCTTTCACACACACTTTTCTCTCTCAACTGAGCATTTGGAGAGACTTTCGTTCATCTAGCACAAAGGGAACGGCTAGCAGGGTAAACTTTTTCTCTGGTTCTCAGTCTGTTTCCTAGTTCCGATTTGAAGTTCCTGCAGTTTACAATGTAAAACCGAGTTGGAGCTAGTACGTCCGCTTATATATGTATGGATTGGTGTTTGAAACTGAAGAGAAACTTTGCGTTCCCAACAAGCTAGGTGAAGGACCCCTTTCACACACACTTATCTCTCAGAACAGAGCATGTGGAGAGACTTTCGTTCATCTAGCACAAAGGGAAATGTTTGTAGGAGAAACTTTTACTCTGGATTCTTATTCTGTTTCCTAGTGCCGGTTTGAAGGTCCTGCAGTTTTCATTATAAAACATATTTGTAGCTTGTACCTCCCCATATATATGTATGCAGTGGAGTTTGCAACTGAAAAGATACTTTGAGTTCCCAACAAGATAGGTGAATTACGGCTTTCACACACACTTAGCTCTCAGTGCTTAGCATGCGGAGAAACGTTCGTTCATCTAGCACAAATGGAACGGGTTGCAGGAGAAGCTTTTACTCTGGTTTCTCAGTCTGTTTACTAGTGCCGGTTTGAAGTTCCTGCAGTTTTCACTGTAAAAATTTTTGGAGATTGTAACTTCCGATATATATATATGGAGTGGAGTTTGCAACTGAAAAGTAACTTTGTGTTCCCAACGAGCTAGGTGAATTTCGGCTTTAACACACACTTATCTCTCTGAACTGAGCTTGTGGAGAGTCGTTCGTTCATCTAGCACAAAGGGAACGGGATGCAGAAGAAAATATTCTATGGTTTTTCAGTCTGTTTCCTAGAGCCGGTTTAAAATTCCTGCAGTATTCACCGTAAAACCGAGTTGGAGCTTGTACCATTCCATATATATGTATGGAGTGATGTTTGCATCTGAAAAGGAACTTTGTGTTCCCAACAACCTGAGTGAAGGACGGCTTTCACACTCACATATCTCTCACAATTGAGCATGTGGAGAGACTTTCGTTCATCTAGCACAAATTGAACGGTTTGCAGAAGAAGCTTTTCTCTGGTTTCTCAGTCTGTTTCCTAGTGCCGGTTTGAAGTTCCTGCAGTTTTCACTGCAAAACGGAGTTGGAGCTAGTACCTCCGCATATATATTTATGGAGTGGAGTTTCCAACTGAAAAGAAACTTTGTGTTCCCAACAAGCTAGGTGAAGGACGGCTTTCAAACACACTTATCTCTCACAACTGAGCATGTGGAGAGACGTTCGTTCATCTAGCACAAAGGGAACGGGATGGAGAAGAAAATTTTCTCTGGTTTCTCAGTCTGTTTCCTAGTGCCATTTTGAAGTTCCTGCAGTTTTCACTGTAAAACCGAGTTGGAGCTTGTACCATTCCATATATATGTATGGAGTGGAGTTTGCACCTGAAAAGAAACTTTGTGTTCCCAACTGCCTGAGTGAAGGACGGCTTTCACACACACATATCTCTCACAACAGAGCATGTGGACGGACTTTCGTTCATCTAGCAAAAAGGGAACGGGTTGCAGGAGAAACTTTTTCTCTGGTTTCTCAGTCTGTTTCCTAGTGCAATTTTGAAGTTCCTGCAGTTTTCATTATAAAAACGATTTGGTGCTTGTACCTCCGCATATATATGTATGGAGTGGATTTTGAAACTGAAAAGAAACTTTGTGTTCCCAACCAGATAGGTGAAGGACGGCTTTCACACACACTTTGCTCTCAGAGCTTAGCATGCGGAGAGACGTTCGTTCATCTAGCACAAAGGGAACGGGTTGCAGCAGGAACTATTACTCTGGATTCTCAGTCTGTTTCCTAGTGCCGGTTTGAATTTCCTGCATTTTTCACTGTAAATACGATTTGAAACTTGTAATTCCCCAAATATATATATGGAGTGGAGTTTGCAACTGAAAAGAAACTTTGTGTTCCCAACAAGCTTGGTGAAGGACGGCTTTCACACACAATTATCTGTCACAACTGAGAATGTGGAGAGACGTTCGTTCATCTATCACTTATGGAAAGGTTTGCAGGAGAAACTTTTCTCTTGTTTCTCAGTCTGTTTCATAGTGCAGGTTTGATGTTCCTGCAGTTTTCACTGTAAAACCGAGTTGGAACTAGTACATCTACATATATATGTATGGAGTGGATTTTCCAACTGGAAAGAAACTTTGTGTTCCCAATAAGCTAGGTGAAGTACGGCTTTCACACACACTTTTCTCTCTCAACTGAGCATTTGGAGAGACTTTCGTTCATCTAGCACAAAGGGAACGGGTAGCAGGGTAAACTTTTCTCTGGTTTCTCAGTCTGTTTCCTAGTTCCGATTTGAAGTTCCTGCAGTTTACACTGTAAAACCGTGTTGGAGCTAGTACGTCCGCTTATATATGTATGGATTGGTGTTTGAAACTGAAAAGAAACTTTGTGTTCCCAACAAGCTAGGTGAAGGACGGCTTTCACACACACTTATCTCTCAGAACAGAGCATGTGGAGAGACATTCGTTCATCTAGCACAAAGGGAAATGTTTGTAGGAGAAAATTTTACTCTGGATTCTAATTCTGTTTCCTAGTGCCGGTTTGAAGTTCCTGCAGTTTTCATTATAAAACATATTTGTAGCTTGTACCTCCCCATATATATTTATGCAGTGGAGTTTGCAACTGAAAAGAAACTTTGTGTTCCCAACAAGATAGATGAAGTACGGCTTTCACACACACTTAGCTCTCAGTGCTTAGCATGCGGAGAGACGTTCATTCATCTAGCACAAATGGAACGGGTTGCAGGAGAAGCTTTTACTCTGGTTTCTCAGTCTGTTTCCTAGTGCCGGTTTGAAGTTCCTGCAGTTTACACTGTAAAACCGAGTTGGAGCTAGTACCTCCCCTATATATATGTATGGAGGGGAGTTTGCATCTGAAAAGAAACTTTGTGTTCCCAACAAGCTAGGTGAATGACGGCTTTCACACACTCTTATCTCTCAGAACTGAGCATGTGGAGAGACGTTCGTTCATCTAGCACAAAAGGAAAGGGTTGCAGGGGGAACTTTTACTCTGGTTTCTCAGTCTGTTTCTTAGTGCCGGTTTGAAGTTCCTGCAGTTTTCACTGTAAAACCGAGTTGGAACTTGTACCATTCTATATATATGTGTGGAGTGGAGTTTGCAACTGAAAAGAAACTTTGTTTCCCAACTGCCTGAGTGAAGGACGGCTTTCAAACACACATATCTCTCACAACTGAGCATGTGGACGGACTTTCGTTCATCTAGCAAAAAGGGAACGGGTTGCAGGAGAAACTTTTTCTCTGGTTTCTCAGTCTGTTTCCTAGTGCAATTTTGAAGTTCCTGCAGTTTTCATTATAAAACCGATTTGGTGCTTGTACCTCCGCATATATATGTATGGAGTGGATTTTGTAACTGAAAAGAAACTTTGTGTTCCCAACAAGATAGGTGAAGTACGGCTTTCACACACACTTTGCTCTCAGAGCTTAGCATGCGGAGAGACGTTCGTTCATCTAGCACAAATGGAACGGGTTGCAGCAGGAACTATTACTCAGGATTCTCAGTCTGTTTCCTAGTGCCGGTTTGAATTTCCTGCATTTTTCACTGTAAAAACGATTTGAAACTTGTAATTCCCCAAATATATATATGGAGTGGAGTTTGCAACTGAAAAGAAACTTTGTGTTCCCAACAAGCTAGGTGAAGGACGGCTTTCACACACAATTATCTGTCACAACTGAGAATGTGGAGACACGTTCGTTCATCTATCACTTATGGAAAGGATTGCAGGAGAAACTTTTCTCTTGTTTCTCAGTCTGTTTCATAGTGCCGGTTTGATGTTCCTGCAGTTTTTACTGTAAAACCGAGTTGGAACTAGTACATCTACATATATATGTATGGAGTGGATTTTCCAACTGGAAAGAAACTTTGTGTTCCCAATAAGCTAGGTGAAGTACGGCTTTCACACACACTTTTCTCTCTCAACTGAGTATTTGGAGAGACTTTCGTTCATCTAGCAAAAAGGGAACGGGTTGCAGTAGAAACTTTTTCTCTGGTTTCTCAGTCTGTTTCCTAGTTCCGGTTTGAAGTTCCTGCAGTTTTCATTATAAAACCGATTTGGAGCTTGTATCTCCCCATATATATGTATGGAGTGGATTTTAAATGTGAAAAGAAACTTTGTGTTCCCAACATGCTAGGTGAAGGGCGGCTTTCACAGACTCTTATCTCTCAGAACTTATCATTTGGAGAGACGTTCGTTCATCTAGCACAAAGGGAACGGGTTGCAGGAGGAACTTTTACTCTGGTTTCTCAGTCTGTTTCTTAGTGCCGGTTTGAATTTCCTGCAGTTTTCACTGTAAAAACGAGTTGGATGTTGTAACTTCCCATATATATATGGAGTGGATTTTGCAACTGAAAAGTAACTTTGTGTTCCCAACTAGCTAAGTGAAGTTCGGATTTAACACACACTTATCCCTCAGAAATCAGCATGTGGAGAGACGTTCGTTCATCTAGCACAAAGGGAACGGGATGGAGAAGAAAATTTTCTCTGGTTTCTCAGTCTGTTTCCTAGTGCCATTTTGAAGTTCCTGCAGTTTTCACTGTAAAACCGAGTTGGAACTTGTACCATTCTATATATATGTATGGAGTGGAGTTTGCACCTGAAAAGAAACTTTGTGTTCCCAACTGCCTGAGTGAAGGACGGCTTTCACACACACATATCTCTCACAACTGAGCATGTGGACGGACTTTCGTTCATCTAGCAAAAAGCGAACGGGTTGCAGGAAAAACTTTTTCTCTGGTTTCTCAGTATGTTTCCTAGTGCAATTTTGAAGTTCCTGCAGTTTTCATTATAAAACCGATTTGGTGCTTGTATCTCCGCATATATATGTATGGAGTGGATTTTGAAACTGAAAAGAAACTTTGTGTTCCCAACAAGATAGGTGAAGTACGGCTTTCACACACACTTTGCTCTCAGAGCTTAGCATGCGGAGAGACGTTCGTTCATCTAGCACAAAGGGAACGGGTTGCAGCAGGAACTATTACTCTGGATTCTCAGTCTGTTTCCTAGTGCCGGTTTGAATTTCCTGCATTTTTCACTGTAAAAACGATTTGAAACTTGTAATTCCCCAAATATATATATGGAGTGGAGTTTGCAACTGAAAACAAACTTTGTGTTCCCAACAAGCTAGTTGAAGGACGGCTTTCACACACAATTATCTGTCACAACTGAGAATGTGGAGAGACGTTCGTTCATCTATCATTTATGGAAAGGATTGCAGGAGAAACTTTTCTCTTGTTTCTCAGTCTGTTTCATAGTGCCGGTTTGATGTTCCTGCAGTTTTCACTGTAAAACCGATTTGGAACTAGTACATCTACATATATATGTATGGAGTGGATTTTCAAACTGGAAAGAAACTTTGTGTTCCCAATAAGCTAGGTGAAGTACGGCTTTCACACACAGTTTTCTCTCTCAACTGAGCATTTGGAGAGACTTTCGTTCATCTAGCACAAAGGGAACGGGTAGCAGGGTAAACTTATTCTCTGGTTTCTCAGTCTGTTTCCTAGTTCCGATTTGAAGTTCCTGCAGTTTACACTGTAAAACCGAGTTGGAGCTAGTACGTCCGCTTATATATGTATGGATTGGTGTTTGAAACTGAAAAGAAACTTTGTGTTCCCAACAAGCTATTTGAAGGACGGCTTTCACACACACTTATCTCTCAGAACAGAGCATGTGGAGAGACTTTCGTTCATCTAGCACAAAGGGAAATGTTTGTAGGAGAAACTTTTACTCTGGATTCTAATTCTGTTTCCTAGTGCCGGTTTGAAGTTCCTGCAGTTTTCATTATAAAACATATTTGTAGCTTGTACCTCCCCATATATATGTATGCAGTGGAATTTGCAACTGAAAAGAAACTTTGTGTTCCCAACAAGAAAGATGATGTACGGCTTTCACACACACTTAGCTCTCAGTGCTTAGCATGCGGAGAGACGTTTGTTCATCTAGCACAAATGGAACGGGTTGCAGGAGAAGCTTTTACTCTGGTTTCTCAGTCTGTTTCCTAGTGCCGGTTTGAAGTTCCTGCAGATTACACTGTAAAACCGAGTTGGATCTAGTACCTCCCCTATATATATGTATGGAGGGGAGTTGGAATCTGAAAAGAAACTTTGTGTTCCCAACAAGCTAGGTGAATGACGGCTTTCACACACTCTTATCTCTCAGAACTGAGCATGTGGAGAGACGTTCGTTCATCTAGCACAAAGGGAAAGGGTTGCAGGAGGAAATTTTACTCTGGTTTCTCAGTCTGTTTCCTAGTGCCGGTTTGAAGTTCATGCAGTTTTCACTGTAAAAACGAGTTGGAGATTGTAACATACCATATATATATATGGAGTGGAGTTTGCAACGGAAAAGTAACTATGTGTTCCCAACTAGCTAGGTGAAGGTGGCTTTAACACACACTTATGTCTCAGAACTGAGCATGTGGAGAGACGTTCGTTCATCTAGCACAAAGGGAATAGGATGCAGAAGAAAATTTTCTCTGGTTTCTCAGTTGTTATCCAAGTGCCTGTTTGACGTTCCTGCAGTTTTCACAGTAAAACCGAGTTGGAGCTTGTACCATTCCATATATATGTATGGAGTGGAGTTTGCACCTGAATAAAACTTTATGTTCCCAACTGCCTGAGTGAAGGTCGGCTTTCACACACACATATCTCTCACAACTGATCATGAGGAGGGACGTTCGTTCATCTAGCACAAAATGCACGGGTTGTGGAGAAACTTTTTCTCTTGTTTCTCAGTCTGTTTCCTAGTGGCGGTTTGACGTTCCAGCAGTTTTCATTGTAAAACCGAGTTGGACCTTGTACATCCGCATATATATGTATGGATTGAAGTTTGCAAGTGAAACAAACTTTGTTTTCACAACAAGCTAGATGAAGGACGGCTTTCACACACACATATCTCTCACAACTGAGCATGTGGAGAGACGTTCGTTCATCTAGCACAAAATGCACGGGTTGAAGGAGCAACTTTTACCCTTGTTTCTCAGTCTGTTTCCTAGTGCCTTTTTGATGTTCCTGCAGTTTTCACTGTAAAACCGAGTTGGAGTTATTACCTCCCCATATATATGTATGGAATGGTGTTTCCAACTGAAAAGAAAATTTGTGTTCCCAATAAGCAATATGAAGTACGGCTTTCACACATACTTCTCTCTCAACTGAGCATGTGGAGAGACGTTCGTTCATCTAGCACAAAGGGAAAGGGTTGCAGGAGAAACTTTTACTCTGGTCTCTCAGTCGGTTTCCTAGTGGCGGTATGAAGTTCCTGCAGTTTTCACTGTAAAACCGAGTTGGAGCTAGAACCTCCACGTATATATGTATGGAATGGAGTTTGCTACTGAAAAGAAACTTTGTGTTCCCAACAAGCTAGGTGAAGGACGGCTTTCACATACAATTATCTCTCACAACTGAGCATGTGGAGAGTATTTCGTTCATCTAGCACATATGGAACGGTTTGCAGGAGAAACTTTTACTCTTGTTTCTCAGTCTGTTTCCTAGTGCCAGTTTGAAGTTCCTGCAGTTTTCATTATAAAACCGATTTGGTGCTTGTACCTCTGCATATATATGTATGGAGTGGATTTTGAAACTGAAAAGAAACTTTGTGTTCCCAACAAGATAGGTGAAGTACGGCTTTCACACACACTTTGCTCTCAGAGCTTAGCATGCGGAGAGACGTTCGTTCATCTAGCACAAAGGGAACGGGTTGCAGCAGGAACTATTACTCTGGATTCTCAGTCTGTTTCCTAGTGCCGGTTTGAATTTCCTGCATTTTTTACTGTAAAAACGATTTGAAACTTGTAATTCCCCAAATATATATATGGAGTGGAATTTGCAACTGAAAAGAAACTTTGTGTTCCCAACAAGCTAGGTGAAGGACGGCTTTCACACACAATTATCTGTCACAACTGAGCATGTGGAGAGACGTTCGTTCATCTATCACTTATGGAAAGGATTGCAGGAGAAACTTTTCTCTTTTTTCTCAGTCTGTTTCATAGTGCCGGTTTGATGTTCCTGCAGTTTTCACTGTAAAACCGAGTTGGAACTAGTACATCTACATATATATGTATGGAGTGGATTTTCCAACTGGAAAGAATCTTTGTGTTCATAATAAACTAGGTGAACTACGGCTTTCACACACACTTTTCTCTCTCAACTGAGCATTTGGAGAGACTTTCGTTCATCTAGCAAAAAGGGAACGGGTAGCAGGTTAAACTTTTTCTCTGGTTTCTCAGTCTGTTTCCTAGTTCCGATTTGAAGTTCCTGCAGTTTACACTGTAAAACCGAGTTGGAGCTAGTACGTCCGCTTATATATGTATGGATTGGTGTTTGAAACTGAAAAGAAACTTTGTGTTCCCAACAAGCTAGGTGAAGGACGGCTTTCACACACACTTATCTCTCAGAAAAGAGCATGTGGAGAGACTTTCGTTCATCTAGCAAAATGGGAAATGTTTGTAGGAGAAACTTTTACTCTGGATTCTAATTCTGTTTCCTAGTGCCGGTTTGAAGTTCCTGCAGATTTCATTATAAAACATATTTGTAGCTTGTACCTCCCCATATATATGTATGGAGTGGAGTTTGCAACTGAAAAGAAATTTGTGTTCCCAACCAGATAGATGAAGTACGGCTTTCACACACACTTAGCTCTCAGTGCTTAGCATGCGGAGAGACGTTCGTTCATCTAGCACAAATGGAACGGGTTGCAGGAGAAGCTTTTACTCTGGTTTCTCAGTCTGTTTCCTAGTGCCGGTTTGAAGTTCCTGCAGTTTACACTGTAAAACCGAGTTGGAGCTAGTACCTCCCCTATATATATGTATGGAGGTGAGTTAGAATCTGAAAAGAAACTTTGTGTTCCCAACAAGCTAGGTGAATGACGGCTTTCACACAATCTTTTCTCTCAGAACTGAGCATGTGGAGAGACGTTCGTTCATCTAGCACAAAGGGAACGGGATGCAGAAGAAAATTTTCTATGGTTTTTCAGTCTGTTTCCTAGTGCGATTTGAAGTTCCTGCAGTATTCACTGTAAAACCGAGTTGGATCTTGTACCATTCAATATATATGTATGGAGTGGAGTTTGCATCTGAAAAGAAACTTTGTGTTCCCAACTACCTGTGTGAAAGACGGCTTTCACACACACATATCTCTCACAACTGAGCATGTGGGGAGACTTTAGTTCATCTAGCACAAATTGAACGGTTTGCAGAAGAAACTTTTCTCTGGTTTCTCAGTCTGTTTCCTAGTGCCGGTTTGAAGTTCCTGCAGTTTTCACTGTAAAACGGAATTTTTAGCTAGTATTTCCTCATATATATGTATGGAGTGGAGTTTGCATCTGAAAAGAAACTTTGTGTTCCCAACAAGCTAGGTGAAGGACGGCTTGCAAACACACTTATCTCTCACAACAGAGCATGTGGAGAGACGATTGTTCATCTAGCACAAAGGGAACGGAATGCAGGAGAAACATTTTCTCTTGTTTCTCAGTCTGTTTCCTTGATCCGGTTTGAAGTTCCTGCAGTTTCCATTATAAAACCGATTTGGAGCTTGTAACTCCCCATATATATGCATGGAGTGGAGTTTGAAACTGAAAAGAAACTTTGTGTTCCCAACAAGCTAGGTGAAAATCGGCTTTCACACACTGTTATTTCTCAGAACTTAGCATTTGGAGAGACGTTCGTTCATCTAGCACAAAGGGAACGGTTTGCAGGAGGAAATTTTACTCTGGTTTCTCAGTCTGTTTCTTAGTGCCGGTTTGAATTTCCTGCAGTTTTCACTGTAAAAACGAGTTGGATGTTATAACTTCCCGTATATATATATGGAGTGGATTTTGCAACTGAAAAGTAACTTTGTGTTCCCAACTAGCTAGGTGAAAGTCGGCTTTAACACACATTTATCTCTCAGAACTGAGCATGTGGAGAGAAGTTCGTTCATCTAGCACAAAGGGAACGGGTTGCAGCAGGAACTACTACTCTGTTTTCTCAGTCTGTTTCCTAGTGCCGGTTTGAAGTTCCTGCAGTTTTCACTGTATAACCGTGTTGGAGCTTGTAACTCCCCATATATATATATGGAGTGGAATTTGAAACTGAAAAGTAACATTGTGTTCACAACTAGCTAGGTGAAGTTCGGCTTTAACACACACTTATCTCTCAGAACTGAGCATGTGGAGAGACGTCCGTTCATCTAGCACAAAGGGAATGGGATGCAGAAGATAATTTTCTCTGGTTTCTCAGTTGTTATCCAAGTGCCGGTTTGACGTTCCTGCAGTTTTCACAGTTAAACCGAGTTGGAGCTTGTACCTTTCCATATATATGTATGGAGTGGAGTTTGCACCTGGAAAGAAACTTTATGTTCCCAACTGCCTGAGTGAAGTTCGGCTTTCACACACACATATCTCTCACAACTGAGCATGTGGAGGGACGTTCGTTCATTTAGCACAAAATGCACGGGTTGCAGGAGAAACTTTTTCTCTTGTTTCTCAGTCTGTTTCCTAGTGGCGGTTTGACGTTCCAGCAGTTTTCATTGTACAGCCGTGTTGGAGCTTCTACATCCGCATATATATGTATGGATTGCAGTTTGCAAGTGAAACAAAACTTTGTGTTCACAACAAGGTAGGTGAAGGACGGCTTGCAAACACACTTATCTCTCACAACAGAGCATGTGGAGAGACGATCGTTCATCTAGCACAAAGGGAACGGGATGCAGGAGAAACATTTTCTCTTGTTTCTCAGTCTGTTTCCTTGTTCCGGTTTGAAGTTCCTGCAGTTTCCATTATAAAACCGATTTGGAGCTTGTAACTCCCCATATATATGCATGGAGTGGAGTTTGAAACTGAAAAGAAACTTTGTGTTCCCAACAATCTAGGTGAAAGACGGCTTTCACACACTCTTGTTTCTCAGAACTTAGCATTTGGAGAGACGTTCGTTCATCTAGCACAAAGGGAACGGTTTGCAGGAGGAAATTTTACTCTGGTTTCTCAGTCTGTTTCTTAGTGCCGGTTTGAATTTCCTGCAGTTTTCACTGTAAAAACGAGTTGGATGTTATAACTTCCCGTATATATATATGGAGTGGATTTTGCAACTGAAAAGTAACTTTGTGTTCCCAACTAGCTAGGTGAAGGTCGGCTTTAACACACACTTATCTCTCAGAACTGAGCATGTGGAGAGACGTTCGTTCATCTAGCACAAAGGGAACGGGTTGCAGGAGAAACATTTTCTCTGGTTCTCAGTCTGTTTCCTAGTTCCGATTTGAAGTTCCTTCAGTTTACACTGTAAAACCGATTTGGAGCTAGTACGTCCGCTTATATATGTATGGATTGGTGTTTGAAACTGAAAAGAACCTTTTGTTCCCAACAAGCCAGGAGAAGGACGGCTTTCACACACACTTATCTCTCAGAACAGAGCATGTGGGGAGACGTTCGTTCATCTAGCACAAAGGGAACTGTTTGTAGGTGAAACTTTTACTCTGGATTCTAATTCTGTTTCCTAGTGCCGGTTTGATGTTCCTGCAGTTTTCATTATAAAACCGATTTGGAGCTTGTACCTCCCCATATATATTTATGGAGTGGATTTTGCAACTGAAAAGAAACTTTATGTTCCCAACTGCCTGAGTGAAGTTCGGCTTTCACACACACATATCTCTCACAACTGAGCATGTGGAGGGACGTTCGTTCATTTAGCACAAAATGCACGGGTTGCAGGAGAAACTTTTTCTCTTGTTTCTCAGTCTGTTTCCTAGTGGCGGTTTGACGTTCCAGCAGTTTTCATTGTAAAACCGAGTTGGAGCTTCTACATCCGCATATATATGTATGGATTGCAGTTTGCAAGTGAAACAAAACTTTGTGTTCACAACAAGGTAGGTGAAGGACGGCTTTCACACACACATACCTCTCACAACTGAGCATGTGGAGAGACGTTCGTTCATCTAGCACAAAATGCACGGTTTGCAGGAGCAACTTTTACTCTTGTTTCTCAGTCTGTTTCCTAGTGCCGGTTCGATGTTCCTGCAGTTTTCACTGTAAAACCGTGTTGGAGCTATTACCTCCCCATATATATGTATGGAATGGAGTTTCCAACTGAAAAGAAACTTTGTGTTCCCAATAAGCAATATGAAGTACGGCTTTCACACATAATTTTCTCTCAAATGAGCATGTGGAGAGACGTTCGTTCATCTAGCACAAAGGGAAAGGGTTGCAGGAGAAACTTTTACTCTGGTTTCTCTGTCTGTTTTCAAGTGCCGGCTTGATTTTCCTGCAGTTTTCACTGTAAAATCGAGTTGGAGATAGTATCACCCCATATATATGCATGGAGTGGAATTTGCAACTTAAAAGTAACTTTGTGTTCCCAACAAGCTATTTGAAGGACGGCTTTCACACACACTTATTCCTCAGAACTGAGCATGTGGAGAAACGTTCGTTCTTCTAGCACAAATTGAACGGTTTGCAGGAGAAAATTTTACTCTGGATTCTCAGTCTTTTTCCTAGTGCCGGTTTGATGTTCCTGCAGTTTTCACTGTAAAACGGAGTTGGAGATAGGAACTCCCAAATATATATGTATGGAGTGGAGTTTGCAACAGAAAAGAAACTTTGTGTTCCCAACAACCTAGGTGAAGGACGGCTTTCACACACAATTATCTCTCACACCTGAGCATGTAGAGATACGTTCGTTCATCTAGCACAAATTGAACGGGTTGCAGGAGAAACATTTTCTCTGGTTCTCAGTCTGTTTCCTAGTGCCGGTTTGAAGTTCCTGCAGTTTTCATTATAAAACCGATTTCTAGCTTGTACATCCCCATATATATGTATGGAGTGGAGTTTGCAACTGAAAAGAAACTTTGTTTTCCCAACAAGATAGGTGAAGTACGGCTTTCACACACACTTAGCACTCAGAGCTTAGCATGCGTAGAGACGTTCGTTCATCTAGCACAAAGGTAACGGGATGCAGAAGAAAACTTTCTCTGGTTTCTCACTCTGTTTCCTAGTGCCGGTTTGAAGTTCCTGCAGTTTTCACTGTAAAAACGAGTTGGAGTGTGTAACTACCCATATATATATGGAGTGGATTTTGCAACTGAAAAGTAGCTTTTTGTTCCCAACTAGCTAGGAGAAGTTCGGCTTTAACACACACTTATCTCTCAGAACTGAGCATGTGGAGAGACGTTCGTTCATCTAGCACAAATGGAACGGGATGCAGAAGAAAATTTTCTCTGGTTTCTCAGTCTGTTTCCTAGTGCCGGTTTGATGTTCCTGCAGTTTTCACTGTAAAACCGAGTTGGATCTTGTACATCCTCATATATATGTATGGATTGAAGTTTGCAAGTGAAACAAAACTTTGTGTTCACAACAAGCTAGGTGAAGTACGGCTTTCACACACACATATCTCTCACAACTGAGCATGTGGAGAGACGTTCGTTCATCTAGCACAAAAAGCACGGGTTGCAGAAGCAACTTTTGCTCTTGTTTCTCAGTCTGTTTCCTAGTGCCGGTTTGATGTTCCTGCAGTTTTCACTGTAAAACCGAGTTGGATCTTGTACATCCTCATATATATGTATGGATTGAAGTTTGCAAGTGAAACAAAACTTTGTGTTCACAACAAGCTAGGTGAAGTACGGCTTTCACACACACATATCTCTCACAACTGAGCATGTGGACAGACGTTCGTTCATCTAGCACAAAAAGCACGGGTTGCAGGAGCAACTTTTGCTCTTGTTTCTCAGTCTGTTTCCTAGTGCCGGTTTGATGTTCCTGCAGTTTTCACTGTAAAACCGAGTTGGAGCTATTACCTCCCCATATATATGTATGGAATGGAGTTTCCAACTGAAAAGAAACTTTGTGTTCCCAATAAGCAATATGAAGTATGGCTTTCACACATACTTCTCTCTCAACTGAGCATGTGGAGAGACGTTCGTTCATCTAGCACAAAGGGAAAGGGTTGCAGGAGGAACTTTTACTCTGGTTTCTCAGTCTGTTTCCTAGTGCCGTTTTGAAGTTCATGCAGTTTTCACTGTAAAAACGAGTTGGAGATTGTAACTTCCCATATATATATATGGAGTGGAGTTTGCAACTGAAAAGTAACTATGTGTTCCCAAATAGCTAGGTGAAGGTCGGCTTTAACACACAATTATCTCTCAGAACTGAGCATGTGGAGACACGTTCGTTCATCTAGCACAAAGGGAACGGGATGCAGAAGAAAATTTTCTATGGTTTTTCAGTCTGTTTCCTAGTGCCGATTTGAAGTTCCTGCAGTATTCACTGTAAAACCGAGTTGGATCTTGTACCATTCAATATATATGTATGGAGTGGAGTTTGCATCTGAAAAGAAACTTGGTGTTCCCAACTACCTGAGTGAAGGACGGCTTTCACACACACATATCTCTCACAACTGAGCATGTGGAGAGACTTTAGTTCATCTAGCACAAATTGAACGGTTTGCAGAAGAAACTTTTCTCTGGTTTCTCAGTCTGTTTCCTAGTGCCGGTTTGAAGTTCCTGCAGTTTTCAATGTAAAACGGAATTTTTAGCTAGTATTTCCGCATATATATGTATGGAGTGGAGTTTGCAACTGAAAAGGAACTTTGTGTTCCCAACAAGCTAGGTGAAGGACGGCTTGCAAACACACTTATCTCTCACAACAGAGCATGTGGAGAGACGATCGTTCATCTAGCACAAAGGGAACGGGATGCAGGAGAAACATTTTCTCTGGTTTCTCAGACTGTTTACTTGTTCCGGTTTGAAGTTCCTGCAGTTTCCATTATAAAACCGATTTGGAGCTTGTAACTCCCCATATATATATATGGAGTGGAATTTGCAACTGAAAAGTAACATTGTGTTCCCAACTAGCTAGGTGAAGTTCGGCTTTAACACACACTTATCTCTCAGAACTGAGCATGTGGAGAGACGTTCGTTCATTTAGCACAAAGGGAATGGGATGCAGAAGATAATTTTCTCTGGTTTCTCAGTTGTTATCCAAGTGCCGGTTTGACGTTCCTGCAGTTTTCACAGTAAAACCGAGTTGGAGCTTGTACATTTCCATATATATGTATGGAGTGGAGTTTGCACCTGGAAAGAAACTTTATGTTCCCAACTGCCTGAGTGAAGTTCGGCTTTCACACACACATATCTCTCACAACTGAGCATGTGGAGGGACGTTCGTTCAATTAGCACAAAATGCACGGGTTGCAGGCGAAACTTTTTCTCTTGTTTCTCAGTCTGTTTCCTAGTGGCGGTTTGACGTTCCAGCAGTTTTCATTGTAAAACCGAGTTAGAGCTTCTACATCCGCATATATATGTATGGATTGCAGTTTGCAAGTGAAACAAAACTTTGTGTTCACAACAAGGTAGGTGAAGGACGGCTTTCACACACACATATCTCTCACAACTGAGCATGTGGACAGACGTTCGTTCATCTAGCACAAAAAGCACGGGTTGCAGGAGCAACTTTTACTCTTGTTTCTCAGTCTGTTTCCTAGTGCCGGTTCGATGTTCCTGCAGTTTTCACTGTAAAACCGAGTTGGAGCTATTACCTCCCCATATATATGTATGGAATGGAGTTTCCAACTGAAAAGAAACTTTGTGTTCCCAATAAGCAATATGAAGTACGGCTTTCACACATAATTTTCTCTCAACTGAGCATGTGGAGAGACGTTCGTTCATTTAGCACAAAGGGAAAGGGTTGCAGGAGAAACTTTTACTCTGGTTTCTCTGTCTGTTTTCAAGTGCTGGCTTGATATTCCTGCAGTTTTCACTGTAAAATCGAGTTGGAGATAGTATCACCCCATATATATGCATGGAGTGGAATTTGCAACTTAAAAGTAACTTTGTGTTCCCAACAAGCTATTTGAAGGACGGCTTTCACACACACTTATTCCTCAGAACTGAGCATGTGGAGAAACGTTCGTTCTTCTAGCACAAATGGAACGGTTTGCAGGAGAAAATTTTACTCTGGATTCTCAGTCTTTTTCCTAGTGCCGGTTTGAAGTTCCTGCAGTTTTCACTGTAAAACGGAGTTGGAGAAAGGAACTCCCAAATATATATGTATGGAGTGGAGTTTGCAACAGAAAAGAAACTTTGTGTTCCCAACAACCTAGTTGAAGGACGGCTTTCACACACAATTATCTCTCACAACTGAGCATGTAGAGATACGTTCGTTCATCTAGCAAAAATTGAACGGGTTGCAGGAGAAACATTTTCTCTGGTTCTCAGTCTGTTTCCTAGTGCCGGTTTGAAGTTCCTGCAGTTTTCACTGTAAAAACGAGTTGGAGTGTGTAACTTCCCATATATATATATGGATTGGAGTTTGCAACTGAAATGTATCCTTGTGTTCCCAACTAGTTAGGTGAAGGTCGGCTTTAACACACACTTATCTCTCAGAACTGAGCATGTGGAGAGACGTTCGTTCATCTAGCACAAAGGGAACGGAATGCAGAAGAAAATTTTCTCTGTTTTCTCAGTCTGTTTCCCAGTGCCGGTTTGAAGTTCCTGAAGTTTTCACTGTAAAACCGAGTTGAATCTTGTACCATTCCATATATATGTATGGAGTGGAGTGTGCACCTGAAAAGAAACTTTGTGTTCCCATATACCTGAGTGAAGATCGGCTTTCACACACACATATCTCTCACAACTGAGCATGTGGAGAGACGTTCGTTCATCAAGCACAAAGGGAACGGTTTTTAGGGTAAACTTTACTCTGGTTTCTCAGTCTGTTTCCTAGTGCCGGTTTGAAGTTCCTGCAGTTTTCATTATAAAACATATTTGTAGCTTGTACCTCCCCATATATATGTATGGAGTGGAGTTTGCAACTGAAAAGAAACTCTGTGTTCCCAACAAGATAGGTCAAGTATGGCTTTCACATACAATTTTCTCTCAGAGCTTAGCATGCAGAGAGACGTTCGTTCATCTAGCAGAAATGAAACGGGTTGCAGGAGAAACTTTTACTCTGGTTTCTCAGTCTGTTTCCTAGTGCCGGTTTGCAGTTCCTGCAGTTTTCACTGTAAAATCGAGTGGGAGCTTGTACCTCCCCATATATATGTATGGAGTGGAGTTTGTATCTGATAAGAAACTTTGTGTTCCAAACAAGCTATGTGAAGTACGGCTTTCACACACACTTTGCTCTCAGAGCTTAGCATGGGGAGAGACTTTCGTTCATCTAGCACAAATGGAACGGGTTGCAGGAGAAACCTTTACTCTGGTTTCTCAGTCTGTTTCCTAGTGCCGGTTTGAATTTCCTGCAGTTTACACTTTAAAACCGATTTGGAGCTAGTACGTCCGATTATATATGTATGGATTGGTGTTGAAACTGAAAAGAACCTTTAGTTCCCAACAAGCCAGGAGAAGGACGGCTTTCACACAAACTTATCTCTCAGAACAGAGCATGTGGGGAGACGTTTGTTCATCTAGCACAAAGCGAAATGTTTGTAGGTGAAACTTTTACTCTGGATTCTAATTCTGTTTCCTAGTGCCGGTTTGATGTTCTTGCAGTTTTCATTATAAAACAGATTTGGAGATTGTACCTCCCCATATATATTTATGGAGTGGATTTTGCAACTGAAAAGAAACTTTCTCTTCCCAACAAGATAGGTGAATTACGGCTTTCACACACAATTTGCTCTCAGAGCTTAGCATGCGGAGAGACTTTCGTTCATCTAGCACAAATGGAACGGGTTGCAGGAGGAAATTTTTTTCTGGTTTTTCAGTGTGTTTCCTAGTGCCGGTTTGAAGTTCCTGCAGTTTTCACTGTAAAAACGAGTTGGAGTTTGTAACTTCCCATATATATATATATGGAGTGGAATTTGCAAATGAAAAGTATCTTTGTGTTCCCAACTAGCTAGGAGAAGTTTGGCTTTAACACACACTTATCTCTCAGAACTGAGCATGTGGAGAGACGTTCGTTCATCTAGCACAACTGTAACGGGATGCAGAAGAAAATTTTCTCTGGTTTCTCAGTCTGTTTCCTAGTGCCGGTTTGATGTTCCTGCAGTTTTCACTGTAAAACCGAGTTGGAGCTTGTACATCCGCATATATATGTATGGATTGCAGTTTGCAAGTGAAACAAAACTTTGTGTTCACAACAAGCTAGGTGAAGGACGGCTTTCACACACACATATCTCTCACAACTGAGCATGTGGAGAGACGTTCGTTCATCTAGCACAAATAGCACGGTTTGCAGGAGGAACTTTTGCTCTTGTTTCTCAGTCTGTTTCCTAGTGCCGGTTCGATGTTCCTGCAGTTTTCACTGTAAAACCGAGTTGGAGCTATTACCTCCCCATATATATGTATGGAATGGAGTTTCCAACTGAAAAGAAATTTTGTGTTCCCAATAAGCAATATGAAGTACGGCTTTCACACATAATTTTCTCTCAACTGAGCATGTGGAGAGACGTTCGTTCATCTAGCACAAAGGGAAAGGGTTGCAGGAGAAACTTTTACTCTGGTTTCTCTGTCTGTTTTCAAGTGCCGGCTTGATTTTCCTGCAGTTTTCACTGTAAAATCGAATTGGAGATAGTATCACCCCATATATATGCATGGAGTGGAATTTGCAACTTAAAAGTAACTTTGTGTTCCCAACAAGCTATTTGAAGGACGGCTTTCACACACACTTATTCCTCAGAACTGAGCATGTGGAGAAACGTTCGTTCTTCTAGCACAAATTGAACGGTTTGCAGGAGAAAATTTTACTCTGGATTCTCAGTCTTTTTCCTAGTGCCGGTTTGAAGTTCCTGCAGTTTTCACTGTAAAACGGAGTTGGAGAAAGGAACTCCCAAATATATATGTATGGAGTGGAGTTTGCAACAGAAAAGAAACTTTGTGTTCCCAACAACCTATGTGAAGGACGGCTTTCACACACAATTATCTCTCACACCTGAGCATGTAGAGATACGTTCGTTCATCTAGCACAAATTGAACGGGTTACAGGAGAAACATTTTCTCTGGTTCTCAGTCTGTTTCCTAGTGCCGGTTTGAAGTTCCTGCAGTTTTCATTATAAAACAGATTTGTAGCTTGTACCTCCCCATATATATGTATGGAGTGGAGTTTGCAACTGAAAAGAAACTTTGTGTTCCCAACAAGATAGGTGAAGTACGGCTTTCACACACACTTTGCACTCAGAGCTTAGCATGCGTAGAGACGTTCGTTCATCTAGCACAAAGGGAACGGGATGTAGAAGAAAATTTTCTCTGGTTTCTCACTCTGTTTCCTTGTGCCGGTTTGAAGTTCTTGCAGTTTTCACTGTAAAAACGAGTTGGAGATTGTAACTCCCCATATATATATATGGAGTGGAGTTTGCAACTGAAAAGTAACTTTGTGTTCCCAACTAGCTAGGTGAAGTTCGGCTTTAACACACACTTATCTCTCAGAACTGAGCATGTGGAGAGACGTTCGTTCATCTAGCACAAAGGGAACTGTTTGTAGGTGAAACTTTTACTCTGGATTCTAATTCTGTTTCCTAGTGCCGGTTTGATGTTCCTGCAGTTTTCATTATAAAACCGATTTGGAGCTTGTACCTCCCCATATATATTTATGGAGTGGATTTTGCAACTGAAAAGAAACTTTCTGTTCCCAACAAGATAGGTGAATTACGGCTTTCACACACAATTTGCTCTCAGAGCATAGCATGCGGAGAGACATTCGTTCATCTAGCACAAAGGGAACGGGATGCAGAAGAAAATTTTCTCTGGTATCTCTGTTGTTTTCCAAGTGCCGGATTTAAGTTCCTGCAGTTTTCAAGGTTAAACCGAGTTGGAGCTTGTACCATTCCATATATATTTATGCAGTGAAGTTTGCACCTGAAAAGAAACTTTGTGTTCCCAAATGCCCGAGTGAAGTACGGCTTACACACACACATATCTCTCACAACTGAGCATGTGGAGGGACGTTCGTTCATCTAGCACATGTGCAACGGTTTGCAGGAGCAAATTTTACTCTTGTTTCTCAGTCTGTTTCCTAGTGCCGTTATGATGTTCCTGCAGTTTTCACTGTAAAATCATGTTGGAGCTAGTACCTCCCCATATATATGTATGGAATGGTGTTTCCAACTGAAAAGAAACATTGTTTTCCAAATAAGCTAAATGAAGTACGGCTTTCACACACAATTTTCTCTTTCAAATGAGCATGTGGAGAGACGTTCGTTCATCTAGCACAAAAGGAACGGGTTGCAGGAGAAGCTTTTCCACTGGTTTCTCAGTCTTTTTCCTAGTGCCGGTTTGAAGTTCCTGCAGTTTTCACTGTAAAAACGTGTTGGAGTGTGTAACTTCCCATATATATATATGGAGTGGAGTTTGCAACTGAAATGTATCCTTGTGTTCCCAACTACTTAGGTGAAGGTCGGCTTTAACACACACTTATCTCTCAGAACTAAGCATGTGGAGAAACGTTCGTTCATCTAGCACAAAGGGAACGGGATGCAGAAGAAAATTTTCTCTGTTTTCTCAGTCTGTTTCCCAGTGCCGGTTTGAAGTTCCTGAAGTTTTCACTGTAAAACCGAGTTGAATCTTGTACCATTCCATATATATGTATGGAGTGGAGTGTGCACCTGAAAAGAAACTTTGTGTTCCCATATACCTGAGTGAAGATCGGCTTTCACACACACATATCTCTCACAACTGAGCATGTGGAGAGACGTTCGTTCATCTAGCACAAAGGGAACGGTTTTTAGGGTAAACTTTTACTCTGGTTTCTCAGTCTGTTTCCTAGTGCCGGTTTGAAGTTCCTGCAGTTTTCATTATAAAACATATTTGTAACTTGTACCTCCCCATATATATGTATGGAGTGGAGTTTGCAACTGAAAAGAAACTCTGTGTTCCCAACAAGATAGGTCAAGTATGACTTTCACACACAATTTTCTCTCAGAGCTTAGCATGCAGAGAGACGTTCGTTCATCTAGCACAAATGGAACGGGTTGCAGGAGAAACTTTTACTCAGGTTTCTCAGTCTGTTTCCTAGTGCCGGTTTGCAGTTCCTGCAGTTTTCACTGTAAAATCGAGTGGGAGCTAGTACCTCCCCATATATATGTATGGAGTGGAGTTTGTATCTGATAAGAAACTTTGTGTTCCAAACAAGCTATGTGAAGTACGGCTTTCACACACACTTTGCTCTCAGAGCTTAGCATGGGGAGAGACTTTCGTTCATCAAGCACAAATGGAACAGGTTGCAGGAGAAACCTTTACTCTGGTTTCTCAGTCTGTTTCCTAGTGCCGGTTTGAAGTTCCTGCAGTTTTCACTGTAAAACCGAGTTGGAGTTAGTACCTCCCCATATATATGTATGGAGTGGTGTTTGCATCTGAAAAGAAACTTTGTGTTCCCAACTACCTGAGTGAAGGACGGCTTTCACACACACATATCTCTCACAACTGAGCTTGTGGAGAGACTTTAGTTCATCTAGCACAAATTGAACGGTTTGCAGAAGAATCTTTTCTCTGGTTTCTCAGTCTGTTTCCTAGTGCCGGTTTGAAGTTCCTGCAGTTTTCACTGTAAAACGGAATTTTTAGCTAGTATTTCCGCATATATATGTATGGAGTGGAGTTTGCAACTGAAAAGAAACTTTGTGTTCCCAGCAAGCTAGCTGAAGGACGGCTTGCAAACACACTTATCTCTCACAACAGAGCATGTGGAGAGACGATCGTTCATCTAGCACAAAGGGAACGGGATGCAGGAGAAACATTTTCTCTTGTTTCTCAGTCTGTTTCCTTGTTCCGGTTTGAAGTTCCTGCAGTTTCCATTATAAAACCGATTTGGAGCTTGTATCTCCCCATATATATGCATGGAGTGGAGTTTGAAACTGAAAAAAAACTTTGTGTTCCCAACAAGCTAGGTGAAAGGCGGCTTTCACACACTCTTATTTCTCAGAACTTAGCATGTGGAGAGACGTTCGTTCATCTAGCACAAAGGGAACGGGTTGCAGGAGGAACTTTTACTCTGGTTTCTCAGTCTGTTTCTTAGTGCCGGTTTGAATTTCCTGCAGTTTTCACTGTAAAAACGAGTTGGATGTTGTAACTTCCCATATATATATGGAGTGGATTTTGCAACTGAAAAGTAACTTTGTTTTCCCAACTAGCTAAGTGAAATTCGGATTTAACACACACTTATCCCTCAGAAATCAGCATGTGGAGAGACGTTCGTTCATCTAGCACAAAGGGAACGGGATGGAGAAGAAAATTTTCTCTGGTTTCTCAGTCTGTTTCCTAGTGCCATTTTGAAGTTCCTGCAGTTTTCACTGTAAAACCGAGTTGGAACTTGTACCATTCTATATATATGTATGGAGTGGAGTTTGCACCTGAAAAGAAACTTTGTGTTCCCAACTGCCTGAGTGAAGGACGGCTTTCACACACACATATCTCTCACAACTGAGCATGTGGACGGACTTTCGTTCATCTAGCAAAAAGCGAACGGGTTGCAGGAAAAACTTTTTCTCTGGTTTCTCAGTATGTTTCCTAGTGCAATTTTGAAGTTCCTGCAGTTTTCATTATAAAACCGATTTGGTGCTTGTATCTCCGCATATATATGTATGGAGTGGATTTTGAAACTGAAAAGAAACTTTGTGTTCCCAACAAGATAGGTGAAGTACGGCTTTCACACACACTTTGCTCTCAGAGCTTAGCATGCGGAGAGACGTTCGTTCATCTAGCACAAAGGGAACGGGTTGCAGCAGGAACTATTACTCTGGATTCTCAGTCTGTTTCCTAGTGCCGGTTTGAATTTCCTGCATTTTTCACTGTAAAAACGATTTGAAACTTGTAATTCCCCAAATATATATATGGAGTGGAGTTTGCAACTGAAAACAAACTTTGTGTTCCCAACAAGCTAGTTGAAGGACGGCTTTCACACACAATTATCTGTCACAACTGAGAATGTGGAGAGACGTTCGTTCATCTATCACTTATGGAAAGGTTTGCAGGAGAAACTTTTGTCTTGTTTCTCAGTCTGTTTCATAGTGCCGGTTTGATGTTCCTGCAGTTTTCACTGTAAAACCGAGTTGGAACTAGTACATCTACATATATATGTATGGAGTGGATTTTCAAACTGGAAAGAAACTTTGTGTTCCCAATAAGCTAGGTGAAGTAAGGCTTTCACACACACTTTTCTCTCTCAACTGAGCATTTGGAGAGACTTTCGTTCATCTAGCACAAAGGGAACGGGTAGCAGGGTAAACTTTTTCTCTGGTTTCTCAGTCTGTTTCCTAGTTCCGATTTGAAGTTCCTGCAGTTTACACTGTAAAACCGAGTTGGAGCTAGTACGTCCGCTTATATATGTATGGATTGGTGTTTGAAACTGAAAAGAAACTTTGTGTTCCCAACAAGCTATTTGAAGGACGGCTTTCACACACACTTATCTCTCAGAACAGAGCATGTGGAGAGACTTTCGTTCATCTAGCACAAAGGGAAATGTTTGTAGGAGAAACTTTTACTCTGGATTCTAATTCTGTTTCCTAGTGCCGGTTTGAAGTTCCTGCAGTTTTCATTATAAAACATATTTGTAGCTTGTACCTCCCCATATATATGTATGCAGTGGAATTTGCAACTGAAAAGAAACTTTGTGTTCCCAACAAGAAAGATGATGTACGGCTTTCACACACACTTAGCTCTCAGTGCTTAGCATGCGGAGAGACGTTTGTTCATCTAGCACAAATGGAACGGGTTGCAGGAGAAGCTTTTACTCTGGTTTCTCAGTCTGTTTCCTAGTGCCGGATTGAAGTTCCTGCAGATTACACTGTAAAACCGAGTTGGATCTAGTACCTCCCCTATATATATGTATGGAGGGGAGTTGGAATCTGAAAAGAAACTTTGTGTTCCCAACAAGCTAGGTGAATGACGGCTTTCACACACTCTTATCTCTCAGAACTGAGCATGTGGAGAGACGTTCGTTCATCTAGCACAAAGGGAAAGGGTTGCAGGAGGAAATTTTTCTCTGGTTTCTCAGTCTGTTTCCTAGTGCCGGTTTGAAGTTCATGCAGTTTTCACTGTAAAAACGAGTTGGAGATTGTAACATACCATATATATATATGGAGTGGAGTTTGCAACGGAAAAGTAACTATGTGTTCCCAACTAGCTAGGTGAAGGTGGCTTTAACACACAATTATGTCTCAGAACTGAGCATGTGGAGAGACGTTCGTTCATCTAGCACAAAGGGAACAGGATGCAGAAGAAAATTTTCTCTGGTTTCTCAGTTGTTATCCAAGTGCCTGTTTGACGTTCCTGCAGTTTTCACAGTAAAACCGAGTTGGAGCTTGTACCATTCCATATATATGTATGGAGTGGAGTTTGCACCTGAATAAAACTTTATGTTCCCAACTGCCTGAGTGAAGGTCGGCTTTCACACACACATATCTCTCACAACTGATCATGAGGAGGGACGTTCGTTCATCTAGCACAAAATGCACGGGTTGTGGAGAAACTTTTTCTCTTGTTTCTCAGTCTGTTTCCTAGTGGCGATTTGACGTTCCAGCAGTTTTCATTGTAAAACCGAGTTGGACCTTGTACATCCGCATATATATGTATGGATTGAAGTTTGCAAGTGAAACAAACTTTGTTTTCACAACAAGCTAGATGAAGGACGGCTTTCACACACACATATCTCTCACAACTGAGCATGTGGAGAGACGTTCGTTCATCTAGCACAAAATGCACGGGTTGAAGGAGCAACTTTTACCCTTGTTTCTCAGTCTGTTTCCTAGTGCCTTTTTGATGTTCCTGCAGTTTTCACTGTAAAACCGAGTTGGAGTTATTACCTCCCCATATATATGTATGGAATGGTGTTTCCAACTGAAAAGAAAATTTGTGTTCCCAATAAGCAATATGAAGTACGGCTTTCACACATACTTCTCTCTCAACTGAGCATGTGGAGAGACGTTCGTTCATCTAGCACAAAGGGAAAGGGTTGCAGGAGAAACTTTTACTCTGGTCTCTCAGTCGGTTTCCTAGTGGCGGTATGAAGTTCCTGCAGTTTTCACTGTAAAACCGAGTTGGAGCTAGAACCTCCACGTATATATGTATGGAATGGAGTTTGCTACTGAAAAGAAACTTTGTGTTCCCAACAAGCTAGGTGAAGGACGGCTTTCACATACAATTATCTCTCACAACTGAGCATGTGGAGAGTATTTCGTTCATCTAGCACATATGGAACGGTTTGCAGGAGAAACTTTTACTCTTGTTTCTCAGTCTGTTTCCTAGTGCCAGTTTGAAGTTCCTGCAGTTTTCATTATAAAACCGATTTGGTGCTTGTACCTCTGCATATATATGTATGGAGTGGATTTTGAAACTGAAAAGAAACTTTGTGTTCCCAACAAGATAGGTGAAGTACGGCTTTCACACACACTTTGCTCTCAGAGCTTAGCATGCGGAGAGACGTTCGTTCATCTAGCACAAAGGGAACGGGTTGCAGCAGGAACTATTACTCTGGATTCTCAGTCTGTTTCCTAGTGCCGGTTTGAATTTCCTGCATTTTTTACTGTAAAAACGATTTGAAACTTGTAATTCCCCAAATATATATATGGAGTGGAATTTGCAACTGAAAAGAAACTTTGTGTTCCCAACAAGCTAGGTGAAGGACGGCTTTCACACACAATTATCTTTCACAACTGAGCATGTGGAGAGACGTTCGTTCATCTATCACTTATGGAAAGGATTGCAGGAGAAACTTTTCTCTTTTTTCTCAGTCTGTTTCATAGTGCCGGTTTGATGTTCCTGCAGTTTTCACTGTAAAACCGAGTTGGAACTAGTACATCTACATATATATGTATGGAGTGGATTTTCCAACTGGAAAGAAACTTTGTGTTCATAATAAGCTAGGTGAAGTACGGCTTTCACACACACTTTTCTCTCTCAACTGAGCATTTGGAGAGACTTTCGTTCATCTAGCAAAAAGGGAACGGGTAGCAGGTTAAACTTTTTCTCTGGTTTCTCAGTCTGTTTCCTAGTTCCGATTTGAAGTTCCTGCAGTTTACACTGTAAAACCGAGTTGGAGCTAGTACGTCCGCTTATATATGTATGGATTGGTGTTTGAAACTGAAAAGAAACTTTGTGTTCCCAACAAGCTAGGTGAAGGACGGCTTTCACACACACTTATCTCTCAGAAAAGAGCATGTGGAGAGACTTTCGTTCATCTAGCAAAATGGGAAATGTTTGTAGGAGAAACTTTTACTCTGGATTCTAATTCTGTTTCCTAGTGCCGGTTTGAAGTTCCTGCAGATTTCATTATAAAACATATTTGTAGCTTGTACCTCCCCATATATATGTATGGAGTGGAGTTTGCAACTGAAAAGAAATTTGTGTTCCCAACCAGATAGATGAAGTACGGCTTTCACACACACTTAGCTCTCAGTGCTTAGCATGCGGAGAAACGTTCGTTCATCTAGCACAAATGGAACGGGTTGCAAGAGAAGCTTTTACTCTGGTTTCTCAGTCTGTTTCCTAGTGCCGGTTTGAAGTTCCTGCAGTTTACACTGTAAAACCGAGTTGGAGCTAGTACCTCCCCTATATATATGTATGGAGGTGAGTTAGAATCTGAAAAGAAACTTTGTGTTCCCAACAAGCTAGGTGAATGACGGCTTTCACACAATCTTTTCTCTCAGAACTGAGCATGTGGAGAGACGTTCGTTCATCTAGCACAAAGGGAACGGGATGCAGAAGAAAATTTTCTATGGTTTTTCAGTCTGTTTCCTAGTGCGATTTGAAGTTCCTGCAGTATTCACTGTAAAACCGAGTTGGATCTTGTACCATTCAATATATATGTATGGAGTGGAGTTTGCATCTGAAAAGAAACTTTGTGTTCCCATCTACCTGTGTGAAAGACGGCTTTCACACACACATATCTCTCACAACTGAGCATGTGGGGAGACTTTAGTTCATCTAGCACAAATTGAACGGTTTGCAGAAGAAACTTTTCTCTGGTTTCTCAGTCTGTTTCCTAGTGCCGGTTTGAAGTTCCTGCAGTTTTCACTGTAAAACGGAATTTTTAGCTAGTATTTCCTCATATATATGTATGGAGTGGAGTTTGCATCTGAAAAGAAACTTTGTGTTCCCAACAAGCTAGGTGAAGGACGGCTTGCAAACACACTTATCTCTCACAACAGAGCATGTGGAGAGACGATCGTTCATCTAGCACAAAGGGAACGGAATGCAGGAGAAACATTTTCTCTTGTTTCTCAGTCTGTTTCCTTGATCCGGTTTGAAGTTCCTGCAGTTTCCATTATAAAACCGATTTGGAGCTTGTAACTCCCCATATATATGCATGGAGTGGAGTTTGAAACTGAAAAGAAACTTTGTGTTCCCAACAAGCTAGGTGAAAATCGGCTTTCACACACTGTTATTTCTCAGAACTTAGCATTTGGAGAGACGTTCGTTCATCTAGCACAAAGGGAACGGTTTGCAGGAGGAAATTTTACTCTGGTTTCTCAGTCTGTTTCTTAGTGCCGGTTTGAATTTCCTGCAGTTTTCACTGTAAAAACGAGTTGGATGTTATAACTTCCCGTATATATATATGGAGTGGATTTTGCAACTGAAAAGTAACTTTGTGTTCCCAACTAGCTAGGTGAAAGTCGGATTTAACACACATTTATCTCTCAGAACTGAGCATGTGGAGAGACGTTCGTTCATCTAGCACAAAGGGAACGGGTTGCAGCAGGAACTACTACTCTGTTTTCTCAGTCTGTTTCCTACTGCCGGTTTGAAGTTCCTGCAGTTTTCACTGTATAACCGAGTTGGAGCTTGTAACTCCCCATATATATATATGGAGTGGAATTTGAAACTGAAAAGTAACATTGTGTTCCCAACTAGCTAGGTGAAGTTCGGCTTTAACACACACTTATCTCTCAGAACTGAGCATGTGGAGAGACGTCCGTTCATCTAGCACAAAGGGAATGGGATGCAGAAGATAATTTTCTCTGGTTTCTCAGTTGTTATCCAAGTGCCGGTTTGACGTTCCTGCAGTTTTCACAGTTAAACCGAGTTGGAGCTTGTACCTTTCCATATATATGTATGGAGTGGAGTTTGCACCTGGAAAGAAACTTTATGTTCCCAACTGCCTGAGTGAAGTTCGGCTTTCACACACACATATCTCTCACAACTGAGCATGTGGAGGGACGTTCGTTCATTTAGCACAAAATGCACGGGTTGCAGGAGAAACTTTTTCTCTTGTTTCTCAGTCTGTTTCCTAGTGGCGGTTTGACGTTCCAGCAGTTTTCATTGTACAGCCGTGTTGGAGCTTCTACATCCGCATATATATGTATGGATTGCAGTTTGCAAGTGAAACAAAACTTTGTGTTCACAACAAGGTAGGTGAAGGACGGCTTGCAAACACACTTATCTCTCACAACAGAGCATGTGGAGAGACGATCGTTCATCTAGCACAAAGGGAACGGGATGCAGGAGAAACATTTTCTCTTGTTTCTCAGTCTGTTTCCTTGTTCCGGTTTGAAGTTCCTGCAGTTTCCATTATAAAACCGATTTGGAGCTTGTAACTCCCCATATATATGCATGGAGTGGAGTTTGAAACTGAAAAGAAACTTTGTGTTCCCAACAATCTAGGTGAAAGACGGCTTTCACACACTCTTGTTTCTCAGAACTTAGCATTTGGAGAGACGTTCGTTCATCTAGCACAAAGGGAACGGTTTGCAGGAGGAAATTTTACTCTGGTTTCTCAGTCTGTTTCTTAGTGCCGGTTTGAATTTCCTGCAGTTTTCACTGTAAAAACGAGTTGGATGTTATAACTTCCCGTATATATATATGGAGTGGATTTTGCAACTGAAAAGTAACTTTGTGTTCCCAACTAGCTAGGTGAAGGTCGGCTTTAACACACACTTATCTCTCAGAACTGAGCATGTGGAGAGACGTTCGTTCATCTAGCACAAAGGGAACGGGTTGCAGGAGAAACATTTTCTCTGGTTCTCAGTCTGTTTCCTAGTTCCGATTTGAAGTTCCTGCAGTTTACACTGTAAAACCGATTTGGAGCTAGTACGTCCGCTTATATATGTATGGATTGGTGTTTGAAACTGAAAAGAAGCTTTTGTTCCCAACAAGCCAGGAGAAGGACGGCTTTCACACACACTTATCTCTCAGAACAGAGCATGTGGGGAGACGTTCGTTCATCTAGCACAAAGGGAACTGTTTGTAGGTGAAACTTTTACTCTGGATTCTAATTCTGTTTCCTAGTGCCGGTTTGATGTTCCTGCAGTTTTCATTATAAAACCGATTTGGAGCTTGTACCTCCCCATATATATTTATGGAGTGGATTTTGCAACTGAAAAGAAACTTTATGTTCCCAACTGCCTGAGTGAAGTTCGGCTTTCACACACACATATCTCTCACAACTGAGCATGTGGAGGGACGTTCGTTCATTTAGCACAAAATGCACGGGTTGCAGGAGAAACTTTTTCTCTTGTTTCTCAGTCTGTTTCCTTGTGGCGGTTTGACGTTCCAGCAGTTTTCATTGTAAAACCGAGTTGGAGCTTCTACATCCGCATATATATGTATGGATTGCAGTTTGCAAGTGAAACAAAACTTTGTGTTCACAACAAGGTAGGTGAAGGACGGCTTTCACACACACATACCTCTCACAACTGAGCATGTGGAGAGACGTTCGTTCATCTAGCACAAAATGCACGGTTTGCAGGAGCAACTTTTACTCTTGTTTCTCAGTCTGTTTCCTAGTGCCGGTTCGATGTTCCTGCAGTTTTCACTGTAAAACCGTGTTGGAGCTATTACCTCCCCATATATATGTATGGAATGGAGTTTCCAACTGAAAAGAAACTTTGTGTTCCCAATAAGCAATATGAAGTACGGCTTTCACACATAATTTTCTCTCAACTGAGCATGTGGAGAGACGTTCGTTCATCTAGCACAAAGGGAAAGGGTTGCAGGAGAAACTTTTACTCTGGTTTCTCTGTCTGTTTTCAAGTGCCGGCTTGATTTTCCTGCAGTTTTCACTGTAAAATCGAGTTGGAGATAGTATCACCCCATATATATGCATGGAGTGGAATTTGCAACTTAAAAGTAACTTTGTGTTCCCAACAAGCTATTTGAAGGACGGCTTTCACACACACTTATTCCTCAGAACTGAGCATGTGGAGAAACGTTCGTTCTTCTAGCACAAATTGAACGGTTTGCAGGAGAAAATTTTACTCTGGATTCTCAGTCTTTTTCCTAGTGCCGGTTTGATGTTCCTGCAGTTTTCACTGTAAAACGGAGTTGGAGATAGGAACTCCCAAATATATATGTATGGAGTGGAGTTTGCAACAGAAAAGAAACTTTGTGTTCCCAACAACCTAGGTGAAGGACGGCTTTCACACACAATTATCTCTCACACCTGAGCATGTAGAGATACGTTCGTTCATCTAGCACAAATTGAACGGGTTGCAGGAGAAACATTTTCTCTGGTTCTCAGTCTATTTCCTAGTGCCGGTTTGAAGTTCCTGCAGTTTTCATTATAAAACCGATTTCTAGCTTGTACATCCCCATATATATGTATGGAGTGGAGTTTGCAACTGAAAAGAAACTTTGTTTTCCCAACAAGATAGGTGAAGTACGGCTTTCACACACACTTAGCACTCAGAGCTTAGCATGCGTAGAGACGTTCGTTCATCTAGCACAAAGGTAACGGGATGCAGAAGAAAACTTTCTCTGGTTTCTCACTCTGTTTCCTAGTGCCGGTTTGAAGTTCCTGCAGTTTTCACTGTAAAAGCGAGTTGGAGTGTGTAACTACCCATATATATATGGAGTGGATTTTGCAACTGAAAAGTAGCTTTTTGTTCCCAACTAGCTAGGAGAAGTTCGGCTTTAACACACACTTATCTCTCAGAACTGAGCATGTGGAGAGACGTTCGTTCATCTAGCACAAATGGAACGGGATGCAGAAGAAAATTTTCTCTGGTTTCTCAGTCTGTTTCCTAGTGCCGGTTTGATGTTCCTGCAGTTTTCACTGTAAAACCGAGTTGGATCTTGTACATCCTCATATATATGTATGGATTGAAGTTTGCAAGTGAAACAAAACTTTGTGTTCACAACAAGCTAGGTGAAGTACGGCTTTCACACACACATATCTCTCACAACTGAGCATGTGGAGAGACGTTCGTTCATCTAGCACAAAAAGCACGGGTTGCAGAAGCAACTTTTGCTCTTGTTTCTCAGTCTGTTTCCTAGTGCCGGTTTGATGTTCCTGCAGTTTTCACTGTAAAACCGAGTTGGATCTTGTACATCCTCATATATATGTATGGATTGAAGTTTGCAAGTGTAACAAAACTTTGTGTTCACAACAAGCTAGGTGAAGTACGGCTTTCACACACACATATCTCTCACAACTGAGCATGTGGAGAGACGTTCGTTCATCTAGCACAAAAAGCACGGGTTGCAGGAGCAACTTTTGCTCTTGTTTCTCAGTCTGTTTCCTAGTGCCGGTTTGATGTTCCTGCAGTTTTCACTGTAAAACCGAGTTGGAGCTATTACCTCCCCATATATATGTATGGAATGGAGTTTCCAACTGAAAAGAAACTTTGTGTTCCCAATAAGCAATATGAAGTATGGCTTTCACACATACTTCTCTCTCAACTGAGCATGTGGAGAGACGTTCGTTCATCTAGCACAAAGGGAAAGGGTTGCAGGAGGAACTTTTACTCTGGTTTCTCAGTCTGTTTCCTAGTGCCGTTTTGAAGTTCATGCAGTTTTCACTGTAAAAACGAGTTGGAGATTGTAACTTCCCATATATATATATGGAGTGGAGTTTGCAACTGAAAAGTAACTATGTGTTCCCAAATAGCTAGGTGAAGGTCGGCTTTAACACACAATTATCTCTCAGAACTGAGCATGTGGAGACACGTTCGTTCATCTAGCACAAAGGGAACGGGATGCAGAAGAAAATTTTCTATGGTTTTTCAGTCTGTTTCCTAGTGCCGATTTGAAGTTCCTGCAGTATTCACTGTAAAACCGTGTTGGATCTTGTACCATTCAATATATATGTATGGAGTGGAGTTTGCATCTGAAAAGAAACTTTGTGTTCCCAACTACCTGAGTGAAGGACGGCTTTCACACACACATATCTCTCACAACTGAGCATGTGGAGAGACTTTAGTTCATCTAGCACAAATTGAACGGTTTGCAGAAGAAACTTTTCTCTGGTTTCTCAGTCTGTTTCCTAGTGCCGGTTTGAAGTTCCTGCAGTTTTCAATGTAAAACGGAATTTTTAGCTAGTATTTCCGCATATATAAGTATGGAGTGGAGTTTGCAACTGAAAAGGAACTTTGTGTTCCCAACAAGCTAGGTGAAGGACGGCTTGCAAACACACTTATCTCTCACAACAGAGCATGTGGAGAGACGATCGTTCATCTAGCACAAAGGGAACGGGATGCAGGAGAAACATTTTCTCTGGTTTCTCAGACTGTTTCCTTGTTCCGGTTTGAAGTTCCTGCAGTTTCCATTATAAAACCGATTTGGAGCTTGTAACTCCCCATATATATATATGGAGTGGAATTTGCAACTGAAAAGTAACATTGTGTTCCCAACTAGCTAGGTGAAGTTCGGCTTTAACACACACTTATCTCTCAGAACTGAGCATGTGGAGAGACGTTCGTTCATTTAGCACAAAGGGAACGGGATGCAGAAGATAATTTTCTCTGGTTTCTCAGTTGTTATCCAAGTGCCGGTTTGACGTTCCTGCAGTTTTCACAGTAAAACCGAGTTGGAGCTTGTACATTTCCATATATATGTATGGAGTGGAGTTTGCACCTGGAAAGAAACTTTATGTTCCCAACTGCCTGAGTGAAGTTCGGCTTTCACACACACATATCTCTCACAACTGAGCATGTGGAGGGACGTTCGTTCAATTAGCACAAAATGCACGGGTTGCAGGCGAAACTTTTTCTCTTGTTTCTCAGTCTGTTTCCTAGTGGCGGTTTGACGTTCCAGCAGTTTTCATTGTAAAACCGAGTTAGAGCTTCTACATCTGCATATATATGTATGGATTGCAGTTTGCAAGTGAAACAAAACTTTGTGTTCACAACAAGTTAGGTGAAGGACGGCTTTCACACACACATATCTCTCACAACTGAGCATGTGGAGAGACGTTCGTTCATCTAGCACAAAATGCACGGGTTGCAGGAGCAACTTTTACTCTTGTTTCTCAGTCTGTTTCCTAGTGCCGGTTCGATGTTCCTGCAGTTTTCACTGTAAAACCGAGTTGGAGCTATTACCTCCCCATATATATGTATGGAATGGAGTTTCCAACTGAAAAGAAACTTTGTGTTCCCAATAAGCAATATGAAGTACGGCTTTCACACATAATTTTCTCTCAACTGAGCATGTGGAGAGACGTTCGTTCATTTAGCACAAAGGGAAAGGGTTGCAGGAGAAACTTTTACTCTGGTTTCTCTGTCTGTTTTCAAGTGCTGGCTTGATATTCCTGCAGTTTTCACTGTAAAATCGAGTTGGAGATAGTATCACCCCATATATATGCATGGAGTGGAATTTGCAACTTAAAAGTAACTTTGTGTTCCCAACAAGCTATTTGAAGGACGGCTTTCACACACACTTATTCCTCAGAACTGAGCATGTGGAGAAACGTTCGTTCTTCTAGCACAAATGGAACGGTTTGCAGGAGAAAATTTTACTCTGGATTCTCAGTCTTTTTCCTAGTGCCGGTTTGAAGTTCCTGCAGTTTTCACTGTAAAACGGAGTTGGAGAAAGGAACTCCCAAATATATATGTATGGAGTGGAGTTTGCAACAGAAAAGTAACTTTGTGTTCCCAACAACCTAGTTGAAGGACGGCTTTCACACACAATTATCTCTCACACCTGAGCATGTAGAGATACGTTCGTTCATCTAGCACAAATTGAACGGGTTGCAGGAGAAACATTTTCTCTGGTTCTCAGTCTGTTTCCTAGTGCCGGTTTGAAGTTCCTGCAGTTTTCACTGTAAAAACGAGTTGGAATGTGTAACTTCCCATATATATATATGGAGTGGAGTTTGCAACTGAAATGTATCCTTGTGTTCCCAACTAGTTAGGTGAAGGTCGGCTTTAACACACACTTATCTCTCAGAACTGAGCATGTGGAGAGACGTTCGTTCATCTAGCACAAAGGGAACGGAATGCAGAAGAAAATTTTCTCTGTTTTCTCAGTCTGTTTCCCAGTGCCGGTTTGAAGTTTCTGAAGTTTTCACTGTAAAACCGAGTTGAATCTTGTACCATTCCATATATATGTATTTAGTGGAGTTTGCACCTGAAAAGAAACTTTGTGTTCCCAACTACCTGAGTGAAGGACGGCTTTCACACACACTTATTTCTCAGAACTGAGCATGTGAAGAGACTTTCGTTCATCTAGCACAAATTTAAAAGTTTGCAGAAGAAACTTTTCTCTGGTTTTTAAGTCTTTTTCCTAGTGCCGGTTTGAAGTTCCTGCAGTTTTCACTGTAAAACTGATTTGGAGCAAGTAACTCCCCATATATATGTATGGAGTGGATTTTGCAACTGAAAAGAAACTTTGTGTTCCCAACAAGCTAGGTGAAGGACGGCTTTCATACAAAATTATCTCTCACAACTGAGCATGTGGAGAGACGTTCGTTCATCTAGCACAATGGGAACGGGAAGCAGGAGAAATTTTTTCTCTGGTTTCTCAGTCTGTTTCCTAGTTCCGATTTGAAGTTCCTGCAGTTTACACTTTAAAACAGATTTGGAGCTAGTACGTCCGATTATATATGTATGGATTGGTGTTTGAAACTGAAAAGAACCTTTAGTTCCCAACAAGCCAGGAGAAGGACGGCTTTCACACACACTTATCTCTCAGAACAGAGCATGTGGGGAGACGTTTGTTCATCTAGCACAAAGCGAAATGTTTGTAGGTGAAACTTTTACTCTGGATTCTAATTCTGTTTCCTAGTGCCGGTTTGATATTCTTGCAGTTTTCATTATAAAACAGATTTGGAGATTGTACCTCCCCATATATATTTATGGAGTGGATTTTGCAACTGAAAAGAAACTTTCTCTTCCCAACAAGATAGGTGAATTACGGCTTTCACACACAATTTGCTCTCAGAGCTTAGCATGCGGAGAGACTTTCGTTCATCTAGCACAAATGGAACGGGTTGCAGGAGGAAATTTTTTTCTGGTTTTTCAGTGTGTTTCCTAGTGCCGGTTTGAAGTTCCTGCAGTTTTCACTGTAAAAACGAGTTGGAGTTTGTAACTTCCCATATATATATATATGGAGTGGAATTTGCAAATGAAAAGTATCTTTGTGTTCCCAACTAGCTAGGAGAAGTTTGGCTTTAACACACACTTATCTCTCAGAACTGAGCATGTGGAGAGACGTTCGTTCATCTAGCACAACTGTAACGGGATGCAGAAGAAAATTTTCTCTGGTTTCTCAGTCTGTTTCCTATTGCCGGTTTGATGTTCCTGCAGTTTTCACTGTAAAACCGAGTTGGAGCTTGTACATCCGCATATATATGTATGGATTGCAGTTTGCAAGTGAAACAAAACTTTGTGTTCACAACAAGCTAGGTGAAGGACGGCTTTCACACACACATATCTCTCACAACTGAGCATGTGGAGAGACGTTCGTTCATCTAGCACAAATAGCACGGTTTGCAGGAGGAACTTTTGCTCTTGTTTCTCAGTCTGTTTCCTAGTGCCGGTTCGATGTTCCTGCAGTTTTCACTGTAAAACCGAGTTGGAGCTATTACCTCCCCATATATATGTATGGAATGGAGTTTCCAACTGAAAAGAAATTTTGTGTTCCCAATAAGCAATATGAAGTACGGCTTTCACACATAATTTTCTCTCAACTGAGCATGTGGAGAGACGTTCGTTCATCTAGCACAAAGGGAAAGGGTTGCAGGAGAAACTTTTACTCTGGTTTCTCTGTCTGTTTTCAAGTGCCGGCTTGATTTTCCTGCAGTTTTCACTGTAAAATCGAGTTGGAGATAGTATCACCCCATATATATGCATGGAGTGGAATTTGCAACTTAAAAGTAACTTTGTGTTCCCAACAAGCTATTTGAAGGACGGCTTTCACACACACTTATTCCTCAGAACTGAGCATGTGGAGAAACGTTCGTTCTTCTAGCACAAATTGAACGGTTTGCAGGAGAAAATTTTACTCTGGATTCTCAGTCTTTTTCCTAGTGCCGGTTTCAAGTTCCTGCAGTTTTCACTGTAAAACGGAGTTGGAGAAAGGAACTCCCAAATATATATGTATGGAGTGGAGTTTGCAACAGAAAAGAAACTTTGTGTTCCCAACAACCTATGTGAAGGACGGCTTTCACACACAATTATCTCTCACACCTGAGCATGTAGAGATACGTTCGTTCATCTAGCACAAATTGAACGGGTTACAGGAGAAACATTTTCTCTGGTTCTCAGTCTGTTTCCTAGTGCCGGTTTGAAGTTCCTGCAGTTTTCATTATAAAACAGATTTGTAGCTTGTACCTCCCCATATATATGTATGGAGTGGAGTTTGCAACTGAAAAGAAACTTTGTGTTCCCAACAAGATAGGTGAAGTACGGCTTTCACACACACTTAGCACTCAGAGCTTAGCATGCGTAGAGACGTTCGTTCATCTAGCACAAAGGGAACGGGATGCAGAAGAAAATTTTCTCTGGTTTCTCACTCTGTTTCCTTGTGCCGGTTTGAAGTTCTTGCAGTTTTCACTGTAAAAACGAGTTGGAGATTGTAACTCCCCATATATATATATGGAGTGGAGTTTGCAACTGAAAAGTAACTTTGTGTTCCCAACTAGCTAGGTGAAGTTCGGCTTTAACACACACTTATCTCTCAGAACTGAGCATGTGGAGAGACGTTCGTTCATCTAGCACAAAGGGAACTGTTTGTAGGTGAAACTTTTACTCTGGATTCTAATTCTGTTTCCTAGTGCCGGTTTGATGTTCCTGCTGTTTTCATTATAAAACCGATTTGGAGCTTGTACCTCCCCATATATATTTATGGAGTGGATTTTGCAACTGAAAAGAAACTTTCTGTTCCCAACAAGATAGGTGAATTACGGCTTTCACACACAATTTGCTCTCAGAGCTTAGCATGCGGAGAGACATTCGTTCATCTAGCACAAAGGGAACGGGATGCAGAAGAAAATTTTCTCTGGTATCTCTGTTGTTTTCCAAGTGCCGGATTTAAGTTCCTGCAGTTTTCAAGGTTAAACCGAGTTGGAGCTTGTACCATTCCATATATATTTATGCAGTGAAGTTTGCACCTGAAAAGAAACTTTGTGTTCCCAAATGCCCGAGTGAAGTACGGCTTACACACACACATATCTCTCACAACTGAGCATGTGGAGGGACGTTCGTTCATCTAGCACATGTGCAACGGTTTGCAGGAGCAAATTTTACTCTTGTTTCTCAGTCTGTTTCCTAGTGCCGTTATGATGTTCCTGCAGTTTTCACTGTAAAATCATGTTGGAGCTAGTACCTCCCCATATATATGTATGGAATGGTGTTTCCAACTGAAAAGAAACATTGTTTTCCAAATAAACTAAATGAAGTACGGCTTTCACACACAATTTTCTCTCTCAAATGAGCATGTGGAGAGACGTTCGTTCATCTAGCACAAAAGGAACGGGTTGCAGGAGAAGCTTTTCCACTGGTTTCTCAGTCTTTTTCCTAGTGCCGGTTTGAAGTTCCTGCAGTTTTCACTGTAAAAACGTGTTGGAGTGTGTAACTTCCCATATATATATATGGAGTGGAGTTTGCAACTGAAATGTATCCTTGTGTTCCCAACTAGTTAGGTGAAGGTCGGCTTTAACACACACTTATCTCTCAGAACTAAGCATGTGGAGAAACGTTCGTTCATCTAGCACAAATGGAACGGGATGCAGAAGAAAATTTTCTCTGTTTTCTCAGTCTGTTTCCCAGTGCCGGTTTGAAGTTCCTGAAGTTTTCACTGTAAAACCGAGTTGAATCTTGTACCATTCCATATATATGTATGGAGTGGAGTGTGCACCTGAAAAGAAACTTTGTGTTCCCATATACCTGAGTGAAGATCGGCTTTCACACACACATATCTCTCACAACTGAGCATGTGGAGAGACGTTCGTTCATCTAGCACAAAGGGAACGGTTTTTAGGGTAAACTTTTACTCTGGTTTCTCAGTCTGTTTCCTAGTGCCGGTTTGAAGTTCCTGCAGTTTTCATTATAAAACATATTTGTAACTTGTACCTCCCCATATATATGTATGGAGTGGAGTTTGCAACTGAAAAGAAACTCTGTGTTCCCAACAAGATAGGTCAAGTATGGCTTTCACACACAATTTTCTCTCAGAGCTTAGCATGCAGAGAGACGTTCGTTCATCTAGCACAAATGGAACGGGTTGCAGGAGAAACTTTTACTCAGGTTTCTCAGTCTGTTTCCTAGTGCCGGTTTGCAGTTCCTGCAGTTTTCACTGTAAAATCGAGTGGGAGCTAGTACCTCCCCATATATATGTATGGAGTGGAGTTTGTATCTGATAAGAAACTTTGTGTTCCAAACAAGCTATGTGAAGTACGGCTTTCACACACACTTTGCTCTCAGAGCTTAGCATGGGGAGAGACTTTCGTTCATCAAGCACAAATGGAACAGGTTGCAGGAGAAACCTTTACTCTGGTTTCTCAGTCTGTTTCCTAGTGCCGGTTTGAAGTTCCTGCAGTTTTCACTGTAAAACCGAGTTAGAGTTAGTACCTCCCCATATATATGTATGGAGTGGTGTTTGCATCTGAAAAGAAACTTTGTGTTCCCAACTACCTGAGTGAAGGACGGCTTTCACACACACATATCTCTCACAACTGAGCTTGTGGAGAGACTTTAGTTCATCTAGCACAAATTGAACGGTTTGCAGAAGAATCTTTTCTCTGGTTTCTCAGTCTGTTTCCTAGTGCCGGTTTGAAGTTCCTGCAGTTTTCACTGTAAAACGGAATTTTTAGCTAGTATTTCCGCATATATATGTATGGAGTGGAGTTTGCAACTGAAAAGAAACTTTGTGTTCCCAGCAAGCTAGCTGAAGGACGGCTTGCAAACACACTTATCTCTCACAACAGAGCATGTGGAGAGACGATCGTTCATCTAGCACAAAGGGAACGGGATGCAGGAGAAACATTTTCTCTTGTTTCTCAGTCTGTTTCCTTGTTCCGGTTTGAAGTTCCTGCAGTTTCCATTATAAAACCGATTTGGAGCTTGTATCTCCCCATATATATGCATGGAGTGGAGTTTGAAACTGAAAAAAAACTTTGTGTTCCCAACAAGCTAGGTGAAAGGCGGCTTTCACACACTCTTATTTCTCAGAACTTAGCATGTGGAGAGACGTTCGTTCATCTAGCACAAAGGGAGCGGTTTGCAGGAGGAAATTTTACTCTGGTTTCTCAGTCTGTTTCTTAGTGCCGGTTTGAATTTCCTGCAGTTTTCACTGTAAAAACGAGTTGGATGTTATAACTTCCCGTATATATATATGGAGTGGATTTGGCAACTGAAAAGTAACTTTGTGTTCCCAACTAGCTAGGTGAAGGTCGGCTTTAACACACACTTATCTCTCAGAACTGAGCATGTGGAGAGACGTTCGTTCATCTAGCACAAAGGGAACGGGTTGCAGCAGGAACTACTACTCTGTTTTCTCAGTCTGTTTCCTAGTGCCGGTTTGATGTTCCTGCAGTTTTCACTGTATAACCAAGTTGGAACTTGTAACTCCCCATATATATATATGGAGTGGAATTTGCAACTGAAAAGTAACATTGTGTTCCCAACTAGCTAGGTGAAGTTCGGCTTTAACACACACTTATCTCTCAGAACTGAGCATGTGGAGAGACGTTCGTTCATTTAGCACAAAGGGAACGGGATGCAGAAGATAATTTTCTCTGGTTTCTCAGTTGTTATCCAAGTGCCGGTTTGACGTTCCTGCAGTTTTCACAGTAAAACCGAGTTGGAGCTTGTACCTTTCCATATATATGTATGGAGTGGAGTTTGCACCTGGAAAGAAACTTTATGTTCCCAACTGCCTGAGTGAAGTTCGGCTTTCACACACACATATCTCTCACAACTGAGCATGTGGAGGGACGTTCGTTCATTTAGCACAAAATGCACGGGTTGCAGGAGAAACTTTTTCTCTTGTTTCTCAGTCTGTTTCCTAGTGGCGGTTTGACGTTCCAGCAGTTTTCATTGTAAAACCGAGTTGGAGCTTCTACATCCGCATATATATGTATGGATTGCAGTTTGCAAGTGAAACAAAACTTTGTGTTCACAACAAGCTAGGTGAAGGACGGCTTTCACACACACATATCTCTCACAACTGAGCATGTGGAGAGACGTTCGTTCATCTAGCACAAAATGCACGGGTTGAAGGAGCAACTTTTGCTCTTGTTTCTCAGTCTGTTTCCTAGTGCCGGTTCGATGTTCCTGCAGTTTTCACTGTAAAATCGAGTTGGAGATAGTATCACCCCATATATATGCATGGAGTGGAATTTGCAACTTAAAAGTAACTTTGTGTTCCCAACAAGCTATTTGAAGGACGGCTTTCACACACACTTATTCCTCAGAACTGAGCATGTGGAGAAACGTTCGTTCTTCTAGCACAAATTGAACGGTTTGCAGGAGAAAATTTTACTCTGGATTCTCAGTCTTTTTCCTAGTGCCGGTTTGAAGTTCCTGCAGTTTTCACTGTAAAACGGAGTTGGAGAAAGGAACTCCCAAATATATATGTATGGAGTGGAGTTTGCAACAGAAAAGAAACTTTGTGTTCCCAACAACCTAGGTGAAGGACGGCTTTCACACACAATTATCTCTCACACCTGAGCATGTAGAGATACGTTCGTTCATCTAGCACAAATTGAACGGGTTGCAGGAGAAACATTTTCTCTGGTTCTCAGTCTGTTTCCTAGAGCCGGTTTGAAGTTCCTGCAGTTTTCATTATAAAACCGATTTGTAGCTTGTACCTCCCCATATATATGTATGGAGTGGAGTTTGCAACTGAAAAGAAACTTTGTGTTCCCAACAAGATAGGTGAAGTACGGCTTTCACACACACTTAGCACTCAGAGCTTAGCATGCGTAGAGACGTTCGTTCATCTAGCACAAAGGGAACGGGATGCAGAAGAAAATTTTCTCTGGTTTCTCACTCTGTTTCCTAGTGCCGGTTTGAAGTTCCTGCAGTTTTCACTGTAAAAACGAGTTGGAGTTTGTAACTTCCCATAAATATATATATGGAGTGGTGTTTGCAACTGAAATGTATCCTTGTGTTCCCAACTAGTTAGGTGAAGGTCGGCTTTAACACACACTTATCTCTCAGAACTGAGCATGTGGAGAGACGTTCGTTCATCTAGCACAAAGGGAACGGAATGCAGAAGAAAATTTTCTCTGTTTACTCAGTCTGTTTCCCAGTGCCGGTTTGAAGTTCCTGAAGTTTTCACTGTAAAACCGAGTTGAATCTTGTACCATTCCATATATATGTATGGAGTGGAGTGTGCACCTGAAAAGAAACTTTGTGTTCCCATATACCTGAGTGAAGATCGGCTTTCACACACACATATCTCTCACAACTGAGCATGTGGAGAGACGTTCGTTCATCTAGCACAAACGGAACAGTTTTTAGGGTAAAATTTTACTCTGGTTTCTCAGTCTTTTTCCTAGTGCCGGTTTGAAGTTCCTGCAGTTTTCATTATAAAACATATTTGTAGCTTGTACCTCCCCATATATATGTATGGAGTGGAGTTTGCAACTGAAAGAAACTCTGTGTTCCCAACAAGATAGGTCAAGTATGGCTTTCACACACAATATTCTCTCAGAGCTTAGCATGCAGAGAGACGTTCGTTCATCTAGCAGAAATAAAACGGGTTGCAGGAGAAACTTTTACTCTGGTTTCTCAGTCTGTTTCCTAGTGCCGGTTTGCAGTTCCTGCAGTTTTCACTGTAAAATCGAGTGGGAGCTAGTACCTCCCCATATATACGTATGGAGTGGAGTTTGTATCTGATAAGAAACTTTGTGTTCCAAACAAGCTATGTGAAGTACGGCTTTCACACACACTTTGCTCTCAGAGCTTAGCATGGGGAGAGACTTTCGTTCATCTAGCACAAATGGAACGGGTTGCAGGAGAAACCTTTACTCTGGTTTCTCAGTCTGTTTCCTAGTGCCGGTTTGAAGTTCCTGCAGTTTTCACTGTAAAACCGAGTTAGAGTTAGTACCTCCCCATATATATGTATGGAGTGGTGTTTGCATCTGAAAAGAAACTTTGTGTTCCCAACAAGCTAGGTGAAGGACGGCTTTCACACACCCTTTTCTCTCCGAACTGATCATGTGGAGATACGTTCTTTTATTTAGCACAAAGGGAACGGTTTGCAGGGGAATTTTTACTCTGGATTCTTAATCTGTTTCCTAGTGCCGGTTTGAATTTCCTGCAGTTTTCATTGTAAAACCGAGTTGGAGCTTGTACCTTTCCATATATATGTATGGAGTGGAGTTTGCACCTGAAAAGAAACTTTGTGTTCCCAACTACCTGAGTGAAGGACGGCTTTCACACACACTTATTTCTCAGAACTGAGCATGTGAAGAGACGTTCGTTCATGTAGCACAAATTTAAAAGATTGCAGAAGAAACTTTTCTCTGGTTTTTAAGTCTTTTTCCTAGTGCCGGTTTGAAGTTCCTGCAGTTTTCACTGTAAAACGGATTTGGAGCTAGTAACTCCCCATATATATGTATGGAGTGGATTTTGCAACTGAAAAGAAACTTTGTGTTCCCAACAAGCTAGGTGAAGGACGGCTTTCATACAAAATTATCTCTCACAACTGAGCATGTGGAGAGACGTTCGTTTTTCTAGCACAATGGGAACGGGAAGCAGGAGAAACTTTTTCTCTGGTTTCTCAGTCTGTTTCCTAGTTCCGATTTGAAATTCCTGCAGTTTACACTGTAAAACCGATTTGGAGCTAGTACGTCCGCTTATATATGTATGGATTGGTGTTTGAAACTGAAAAGAACCTTTTGTTCCCAACAAGCCAGGAGAAGGACGGCTTTCACACACACTTATCTCTCAGAACAGAGCATGTGGGGAGACGTTCGTTCATCTAGCACAAAGGGAAATGTTTGTAGGTGAAACTATTACTCTGGATTCTAATTCTGTTTCCTAGTGCCGGTTTGATGTTCCTGCAGTTTTCATTATAAAACCGATTTGGAGCTTGTACCTCCCCATATATATTTATGGAGTAGATTTTGCAACTGAAAAGAAACTTTCTGTTCCCAACAAGATAGGTGAATTACGGCTTTCACACACAATTTGCTCTCAGAGCTTAGCATGCGGAGAGACATTCGTTCATCTAGCACAAATGGAACGGGTTGCAGGAGGAAATTTTTCTCTGGTTTTTCAGTGTGTTTCCTACTGCCGGTTTGAAGTTCCTGCAGTTTTCACTGTAAAAACGAGTTGGAGTTTGTACCTTCCCATATATATATATATGGAGTGGAATTTGCAAATGAAAAGTATCTTTGTGTTCCCAACTAGCTAGGAGAAGTTCGGCTTTAACACACACTTATCTCTCAGAACTGAGCATGTGGAGAGACGTTCGTTCATCTAGCACAAAATGCACGGGTTGCAGGAGCAACTTTTGCTCTTGTTTCTCAGTCTGTTTCCTAGTGCCGGTTCGATGTTCCTGCAGTTTTCACTGTAAAACCGAGTTGGAGCTATTTCCTTCCCATATATATGTATGGAATGGAGTTTCCAACTGAAAGAAACTTTGTGTTCCCAATAAGCAATATGAAGTACGGCTTTCACACATAATTTTCTCTCAACTGAGCATGTGGAGAGACGTTCGTTCATCTAGCACAAAGGGAAAGGGTTGCAGGAGAAACTTTTACTCTGGTTTCTCTGTCTGTTTTCAAGTGCCGGCTTGATTTTCCTGCAGTTTTCACTGTAAAATCGAGTTGGAGATAGTATCACCCCATATATATGCATGGAGTTGAATTTGCAACTTAAAAGTAACTTTGTGTTCCCAACAAGCTATTTGAAGGACGGCTTTCACACACACTTATTCCTCAGAACTGAGCATGTGGAGAAACGTTCGTTCTTCTAGCACAAATTGAACGGTTTGCAGGAGAAAATTTTACTCTGGATTCTCAGTCTTTTTCCTAGTGCCGGTTTGAAGTTCCTGCAGTTTTCACTGTAAAACGGAGTTGGAGAAAGGAACTCCCAAATATATATGTATGGAGTGGAGTTTGCAACAGAAAAGAAACTTTGTGTTCCCAACAACCTAGGTGAAGGTCGGCTTTCACACACAATTATCTCTCACACCTGAGCATGTAGAGATACGTTCGTTCATCTAGCACAAATTGAACGGGTTACAGGAGAAACATTTTCTCTGGTTCTCAGTCTGTTTCCTAGTGCCGGTTTGAAGTTCCTGCAGTTTTCATTATAAAACCGATTTGTAGCTTGTACCTCCCCATATATATGTATGGAGTGGAGTTTGCAACTGAAAAGAAACTTTGTGTTCCCAACAAGATAGGTGAAGTACGGCTTTCACACACACTTAGCACTCAGAGCTTAGCATGCGTAGAGACGTTCGTTCATCTAGCACAAAGGGAATGGGATCCAGAAGAAAATTTTCTCTGGTTTCTCACTCTGTTTCCTAGTGCCGGTTTGAAGTTCTTGCAGTTTTCACTGTAAAAACGAGTTGGAGTTTGTAACTTCCCATAAATATATATATGGATTGGTGTTTGCAACTGAAATGTATCCTTGTGTTCCCAACTAGTTAGGTGAAGGTCGGCTTTAACACACACTTATCTCTCAGAACTGAGCATGTGGAGAGACGTTCGTTCATCTAGCACAAAGGGAACGGAATGCAGAAGAAAATTTTCTCTGTTTACTCAGTCTGTTTCCCAGTGCCGGTTTGAAGTTCCTGAAGTTTTCACTGTAAAACCGAGTTGAATCTTGTACCATTCCATATATATGTATGGAGTGGAGTGTGCACCTGGAAAGAAACTTTGTGTTCCCAAATGCCCGAGTGAAGTACGGCTTACACACACACATATCTCTCACAACTGAGCATGTGGAGGGACGTTCGTTCATCTAGCATATATGCAACGGTTTGCAGGAGCAAATTTTACTCTTGTTTCTCAGTCTGTTTCCTAGTGCCGGTTTGTTGTTCCTGCAGTTTTCACTGTAAAATCATGTTGGAGCTAGTACCTCCCCATATATATGTATGGAAAGGTGTTTCCAACTGAAAAGAAACTTTGTTTTCCAAATAAGCTAAATGAAGTACGGCTTTCACACACAATTTTTTCTCTCAACTGAGCATGTGGAGAGACGTTCGTTCATCTAGCACAAAAGGAACGGGTTGCAGGAGAAGCTTTTCCACTGGTTTCTCAGTCTTTTTCCTAGTGCCGGTTTCAAGTTCCTGCAGTTTTCACTGTAAAAACGAGTTGTAGTTTCTAACTTCCCATATATATATATGGAGTGGAGTTTGCAACTGAAATGTATCCTTGTGTTCCCAACTAGTTAGGTGAAGGTCGGCTTTAACACACACTTATCTCTCAGAACTGAGCATGTGGAGAAACGTTCGTTCATCTAGCACAAAGGGAACGGGATGCAGAAGAAAATTTTCTCTGTTTTCTCAGTCTGTTTCCCAGTGCCGGTTTGAAGTTCCTGAAGATTTCACTGTAAAACCGAGTTGAATCTTGTACCATTCCATATATATGTATGGAGTGGAGTGTGCACCTGAAAAGAAACTTTGTGTTCCCATATACCTGAGTGAAGATCGGCTTTCACACACACATATCTCTCACAACTGAGCATGTGGAGAGACGTTCGTTCATCTAGCACAAAGGGAACGGTTTTTAGGGTAAACTTTTACTCTGGTTTCTCTGTCTGTTTCCTAGTGCCGGTTTGAAGTTCCTGCAGTTTTCATTATAAAACATATTTGTAGCTTGTACCTCCCCATATATATGTATGGAGTGGAGTTTGCAACTGAAAAGAAACTCTGTGTTCCCAACAAGATAGGTCAAGTACGGCTTTCACACACAATTTTCTCTCAGAGCTTAGCATGCAGAGAGACGTTCGTTCATCTAGCACAAATGGAACGGGTTGCAGTAGAAACTTTTACTCTGGTTTCTCAGTCTGTTTCCTAGTGCCGGTTTGAAGTTCCTGCAGTTTTCACTGTAAAACCGAGTTGGAGTTAGTACCTCCCCTTATATATGTATGGAGTGGTGTTTGCATCTGAAAAGAAAATCTGTGTTCCCAACTACCTGAGTGAAGGACGGCTTTCACACACACATATCTCTCACAACTGAGCTTGTGGAGAGACTTTAGTTCATCTAGCACAAATTGAACGGTTTGCAGAAGAAACTTTTCTCTGGTTTCTCAGTCTGTTTCCTAGTGCCGGTTTGAAGTTCCTGCAGTTTTCACTATAAAACGGAATTTTTAGCTAGTATTTCCGCATATATATGTATGGAGTGGAGTTTGCAACTGAAAAGAAACTTTGTGTTCCCAACAAGCTAGGTGAAGGACGGCTTGCAAACACACTTATCTCTCACAACAGAGCATGTGGAGAGACGATCGTCCATCTAGCACAAAGGGAACGGGATGCAAGAGAAACATTTTCTCTGGTTTCTCAGTCTGTTTCCTTGTTCCGGTTTGAAGTTCCTGCAGTTTCCATTATAAAACCGATGTGGAGCTTGTATCTCCCCATATATATGCATGGAGTGGAGTTTGAAACTGAAAAGAAACTTTGTGTTCCCAACAAGCTAGGTGAAAGACGGCTTTCACACACTCTTATTTCTCAGAACTTAGCATTTGGAGAGACGTTCGTTCATCTAGCACAAAGGGAACGGTTTGCAGGAGGAAATTTTAATCTGGTTTCTCAGTCTGTTTCTTAGTGCCGGTTTGAATTTCCTGCAGTTTTCACTGTAAAAACGAGTTGGATGTTATAACTTCCCGTATATATATATGGAGTGGATTTTGCAACTGAAAAGTAACTTTGTGTTCCCAACTAGCTAGGTGAAGGTCGGCTTTAACACACACTTATCTCTCACAACTGAGCATGTGGAGAGACGTTCGTTCATCTAGCACAAAGGGAACGGGTTGCAGCAGGAACTACTACTCTGTTTTCTCAGTCTATTTCCTAGTGCCGGTTTGAAGTTCCTGCAGTTTTCACTGTATAACCGAGTTGGAACTTGTAACTCCCCATATATATATATGGAGTGGAATTTGCAACTGAAAAGTAACATTGTGTTCCCAACTAGCTAGGTGAAGTTCGGCTTTAACAAACACTTATCTCTCAGAACTGAGCATGTGGAGAGACGTTCGTTCATTTAGCACAAAGGGAACGGGATGCAGAAGATAATTTTCTCTGGTTTCTCAGTTGTTATCCAAGTGCCGGTTTGACGTTCCTGCAGTTTTCACAGTAAAACCGAGTTGGAGCTTGTACCTTTCCATATATATGTATGGAGTGGAGTTTGCACCTGGAAAGAAACTTTATGTTCCCAACTGCCTGAGTGAAGTTCGGCTTTCACACACACATATCTCTCACAACTGAGCATGTGGAGGGACGTTCGTTCATTTAGCACAAAATGCACGGGTTGCAGGAGAAACTTTTTCTCTTGTTTCTCAGTCTGTTTCCTAGTGGCGGTTTGACGTTCCAGCAGTTTTCATTGTAAAACCGAGTTGGAGCTTCTACATCCGCATATATATGTATGGATTGCAGTTTGCAAGTGAAACAAAACTTTGTGTTCACAACAAGCTAGGTGAAGGACGGCTTTCACACACACATATCTCTCACAACTGAGCATGTGGAGGGACGTTCGTTCATTTAGCACAAAATGCACGGGTTGCAGGAGCAACATTTGCTCTTGTTTCTCAGTCTGTTTCCTAGTGCCGGTTCGATGTTCCTGCAGTTTTCACTGTGAAACCGAGTTGGAGCTATTACCTCCCCATATATATGTATGGAATGGAGTTTCCAACTGAAAAGAAACTTTGTGTTCCCAATAAGCAATATGAAGTACGGCTTTCACACATAATTTTCTCTCAACTGAGCATGTGGAGAGACGTTCGTTCATCTAGCACAAAGGGAAAGGGTTGCAGGAGAAACTTTTACTCTGGTTTCTCTGTCTGTTTTCAAGTGCCGGCTTGATTTTCCTGCAGTGTTCACTGTAAAATAGAGTTGGAGATAGTATCACCCCATATATATGCATGGAGTGGAATTTGCAACTTAAAAGTAACTTTGTGTTCCCAACAAGCTATTTGAAGGACGGCTTTCACACACACTTATTCCTCAGAACTGAGCATGTGGAGAAACGTTCGTTCTTCTAGCACAAATTGAACGGTTTGCAGGAGAAAATTTTTCTCTGGATTCTCAGTCTTTTTCCTAGTGCCGGTTTGAAGTTCCTGCAGTTTTCACTGTAAAACGGAGTTGGAGAAAGGAACTCCCAAATATATATGTATGGAGTGGAGTTTGCAACAGAAAAGAAATTTTGTGTTCCCAACAACCTATGTGAAGGACGGCTTTCACACACAATTATCTCTCACACCTGAGCATGTAGAGATATGTTCGTTCATCTAGCACAAATTGAACGGGTTACAGGAGAAACATTTTCTCTGGTTCTCAGTCTGTTTCCTAGTGCCAGTTTGAAGTTCCTGCATTTTTCATTATAAAACCCTTTTTGTAGCTTGTACCTCCCCATATATATGTATGGAGTGGAGTTTGCAACTGAAAAGAAACTTTGTGTTCCCAACAAGATAGGTGAAGTACGGCTTTCACACACACTTAGCACTCAGAGCTTAGCATGCGTAGAGACGTTCGTTCATCTAGCACAAAGGGAACGGGATCCAGAAGAAAATTTTCTCTGGTTTCTCACTCTGTTTCCTAGTGCCGGTTTGAAGTTCTTGCAGTTTTCACTGTAAAAACGAGTTGGAGTTTGTAACTCCCCATATATATATATATGGAGTGGAGTTTGCAACTGAAAAGTAACTTTGTGTTCCCAACTAGCTAGGTGAAGTTCGGCTTTAACACACACTTATCTCTCAGAACTGAGCATGTGGAGAGACGTTCGTTCATCTAGCACAAAGGGAACGGGATGCAGAAGAAAATTTTCTCTGTTTTCTCAGTCTGTTTCCCAGTGCCGGTTTGAAGTTCCTGAAGTTTTCACTGTAAAACCGAGTTGAATCTTGTACCATTCCATATATATGTATGGAGTGGAGTGTGCACCTGAAAAGAAACTTTGTGTTCCCATATACCTGAGTGAAGATCGGCTTTCACACACACATATCTCTCACAACTGAGCATGTGGAGAGACGTTCGTTCATCTAGCACAAAGGGAACGGTTTTTAGGGTAAACTTTTACTCTGGTTTCTCAGTCTGTTTCCTAGTGCCGGTTTGAATTTCCTGCAGTTTTCATTATAAAACATATTTGTAGCTTGTACCTCCCCATATATATGTATGGAGTGGAGTTTGCAACTGAAAAGAAACTCTGAGTTCCCAACAAGAAAGGTCAAGTATGGCTTTCACACACAATTTTCTCTCAGAGCTTAGCATGCAGAGAGACGTTCGTTCATGTAGCACAAATGGAACGGGTTGCAGGAGAAACTTTTACTCTGGTTTCTCAGTCTGTTTCCTAGTGCCAGTTTGCAGTTCCTGCAGTTTTCACTGTAAAATCGAGTGGGAGCTAGTACCTCCCCATATATATGTATGGAGTGGTGTTTGCATCTGAAAAGAAACTTTGTGTTCCCAACTACCTGATTGAAGGACGGCTTTCACACACACATATCTCTCACAACTGAGCTTGTGGAGAGACTTTAGTTCATCTAGCACAAATTGAACGGTTTGCAGAAGAAACTTTTCTCTGGTTTCTCAGTCTGTTTCCTAGTGCCGGTTCGATGTTCCTGCAGTTTTCACTGTGAAACCGAGTTGGAGCTATTACCTCCCCATATATATGTATGGAATGGAGTTTCCAACTGAAAAGAAACTTTGTGTTCCCAATAAGCAATATGAAGTACGGCTTTCACACATAATTTTCTCTCAACTGAGCATGTGGAGAGACGTTCGTTCATCTAGCACAAAGGGAAAGGGTTGCAGGAGAAACTTTTACTCTGGTTTCTCTGTCTGTTTTCAAGTGCCGGCTTGATTTTCCTGCAGTGTTCACTGTAAAATCGAGTTGGAGATAGTATCACCCCATATATATGCATGGAGTGGAATTTGCAACTTAAAAGTAACTTTGTGTTCCCAACAAGCTATTTGAAGGACGGCTTTCACACACACTTATTCCTCAGAACTGAGCATGTGGAGAAACGTTCGTTCTTCTAGCACAAATTGAACGGTTTGCAGGAGAAAATTTTTCTCTGGATTCTCAGTCTTTTTCCTAGTGCCGGTTTGAAGTTCCTGCAGTTTTCACTGTAAAACGGAGTTGGAGAAAGGAACTCCCAAATATATATGTATGGAGTGGAGTTTGCAACAGAAAAGAAATTTTGTGTTCCCAACAACCTATGTGAAGGACGGCTTTCACACACAATTATCTCTCACACCTGAGCATGTAGAGATATGTTCGTTCATCTAGCACAAATTGAACGGGTTACAGGAGAAACATTTTCTCTGGTTCTCAGTCTGTTTCCTAGTGCCAGTTTGAAGTTCCTGCATTTTTCATTATAAAACCCTTTTTGTAGCTTGTACCTCCCCATATATATGTATGGAGTGGAGTTTGCAACTGAAAAGAAACTTTGTGTTCCCAACAAGATAGGTGAAGTACGGCTTTCACACACACTTAGCACTCAGAGCTTAGCATGCGTAGAGACGTTCGTTCATCTAGCACAAAGGGAACGGGATCCAGAAGAAAATTTTCTCTGGTTTCTCACTCTGTTTCCTAGTGCCGGTTTGAAGTTCTTGCAGTTTTCACTGTAAAAACGAGTTGGAGTTTGTAACTCCCCATATATATATATATGGAGTGGAGTTTGCAACTGAAAAGTAACTTTGTGTTCCCAACTAGCTAGGTGAAGTTCGGCTTTAACACACACTTATCTCTCAGAACTGAGCATGTGGAGAGACGTTCGTTCATCTAGCACAAAGGGAACGGGATGCAGAAGAAAATTTTCTCTGTTTTCTCAGTCTGTTTCCCAGTGCCGGTTTGAAGTTCCTGAAGTTTTCACTGTAAAACCGAGTTGAATCTTGTACCATTCCATATATATGTATGGAGTGGAGTGTGCACCTGAAAAGAAACTTTGTGTTCCCATATACCTGAGTGAAGATCGGCTTTCACACACACATATCTCTCACAACTGAGCATGTGGAGAGACGTTCGTTCATCTAGCACAAAGGGAACGGTTTTTAGGGTAAAGTTTTACTCTGGTTTCTCAGTCTGTTTCCTAGTGCCGGTTTGAATTTCCTGCAGTTTTCATTATAAAACATATTTGTAGCTTGTACCTCCCCATATATATGTATGGAGTGGAGTTTGCAACTGAAAAGAAACTCTGAGTTCCCAACAAGAAAGGTCAAGTATGGCTTTCACACACAATTTTCTCTCAGAGCTTAGCATGCAGAGAGACGTTCGTTCATGTAGCACAAATGGAACGGGTTGCAGGAGAAACTTTTACTCTGGTTTCTCAGTCTGTTTCCTAGTGCCAGTTTGCAGTTCCTGCAGTTTTCACTGTAAAATCGAGTGGGAGCTAGTACCTCCCCATATATATGTATGGAGTGGTGTTTGCATCTGAAAAGAAACTTTGTGTTCCCAACTACCTGATTGAAGGACGGCTTTCACACACACATATCTCTCACAACTGAGCTTGTGGAGAGACTTTAGTTCATCTAGCACAAATTGAACGGTTTGCAGAAGAAACTTTTCTCTGGTTTCTCAGTCTGTTTCCTAGTGCCGGTTTGAATTTCCTGCAGTTTTCACTGTAAAACGGAATTTTTAGCTAGTATTTCCGCATATATCTGTATGGAGTGGAGTTTGCAACTGAAAAGAAACTTTGTGTTCCCAACAAGCTAGGTGAAGGACGGCTTGCAAACACACTTATCTCTCACAACAGAGCATGTGGAGAGACGATCGTTCATCTAGCACAAAGGGAACGGGATGCAGGAGAAACATTTTCTCTGGTTTCTCAGTCTGTTTCCTTGTTCCGGTTTGAAGTTCCTGCAGTTTCCATTATAAAACCGATTTGGAGCTTGTATCTCCCCATATATATGCATGGAGTGGTGTTTGAAACTGAAAAGAAACTTTGTGTTCCCAACAAGCTAGGTAAAAGATGGCTTTCACACACTCTTATTTCTCAGAACTTAGCATTTGGAGAGACGTTCGTTCATCTAGCACAAAGGGAACGGTTTGCAGGAGGAAATTTTACTCTGGTTTCTCAGTCTGTTTCTTAGTGCCGGTTTGAATTTCCTGCAGTTTTCACTGTAGAACGGAGTTGGAGAAAGGAACTCCCAAATATATATGTATGGAGTGGAGTTTGCAACAGAAAAGAAACTTTGTGTTCCCAACAACCTATGTGAAGGACGGCTTTCACACACAATTATCTCTCACACCTGATCATGTAGAGATATGTTCGTTCATCTAGCACAAATTGAACGGGTTACAGGAGAAACATTTTCTCTGGTTCTCAGTCTGTTTCCTAGTGCCGGTTTGAAGTTCCTGCAGTTTTCATTATAAAACCGATTTGTAGCTTGTACCTCCCCATATATATGTATGGAGTGGAGTTTGCAACTGAAAAGAAACTTTGTGTTCCCAACAAGATAGGTGAAGTACGGCTTTCACACACACTTAGCACTCAGAGCTTAGCATGCGTAGAGACGTTCGTTCATCTAGCACAAAGGGAACGGGATCCAGAAGAAAATTTTCTCTGGTTTCTCACTCTGTTTCCTAGTGCCGGTTTGAAGTTCTTGCAGTTTTCACTGTAAAAACGAGTTGGAGATTGTAACTCCCCATATATATATATGGAGTGGAGTTTGCAACTGAAAAGTAACTTTGTGTTCCCAACTAGCTAGGTGAAGTTCGGCTTTAACACACACTTATCTCTCAGAACTGAGCATGTGGAGAGACGTTCGTTCATCTAGCACAAAGGGAACGGGATGCAGAAGAAAATTTTCTCTGGTATCTCAGTTGGTTTCTAAGTGCCGGATTTAAGTTCCTGCAGTTTTCAAGGTTAAACCGAGTTGGAGCTTGTACCTTTCCATATATATTTATGCAGTGAAGTTTGCACCTGAAAAGAAACTTTGTGTTCCCAAATGCCCAAGTGAAGTACGGCTTACACACACACATATCTCTCACAACTGAGCATGTGGAGGGACGTTCGTTCATCTAGCATATATGCAACGGTTTGCAGGAGCAAATTTTACTCTTGTTTCTCAGTCTGTTTCCTAGTGCCGGTTTGATGTTCCTGCAGTTTTCACTGTAAAATCATGTTGGAGCTAGTACCTCCCCATATATATGTATGGAATGGTGTTTCCAACTGAAAAGAAACTTTGTTTTCCAAATAAGCTAAATGAAGTACGGCTTTCACACACAATTTTTTCTCTCAACTGAGCATGTGGAGAGACGTTCGTTCATCTAGCACAAAAGGAACGGGTTGCAGGAGAAGCTTTTCCACTGGTTTCTCAGTCTTTTTCCTAGTGCCGGTTTCAAGTTCCTGCAGTTTTCACTGTAAAAACGAGTTGGAGTGTGTAACTTCCCATATATATATATGGAGTGGAGTTTGCAACTGAAATGTATCCTTGTGTTCCCAACTAGTTAGGTGAAGGTCGGCTTTAACACACACTTATCTCTCAGAACTGAGCATGTGGAGAAACGTTCGTTCATCTAGCACAAAGGGAACGGGATGCAGAAGAAAATTTTCTCTGTTTTCTCAGTCTGTTTCCCAGTGCCGGTTTGAAGTTCCTGAAGTTTTCACTGTAAAACCGAGTTGAATCTTGTACCATTCCATATATATGTATGGAGTGGAGTGTGCACCTGAAAAGAAACTATGTGTTCCCATATACCTGAGTGAAGATCGGCTTTCACACACACATATCTCTCACAACTGAGCATGTGGAGAGACGTTCGTTCATCTAGCACAAAGGGAACGGTTTTTAGGGTAAACTTTTACTCTGGTTTCTCAGTCTGTTTCCTAGTGACGGTTTGAAGTTCCTGCAGTTTTCATTATAAAACATATTTGTAGCTTGTACCTCCCCATATATATGTATGGAGTGGAGTTTGCAACTGAAAAGAAACTCTGTGTTCCCAACAAGATAGGTCAAGTATGGCTTTCACACACAATTTTCTCTCAGAGCTTAGCATGCAGAGAGACGTTCGTTCATCTAGCACAAATGGAACGGGTTGCAGGAGAAAATTTTACTCTGGTTTCTCAGTCTGTTTCCTAGTGCCAGTTTGCAGTTCCTGCAGTTTTCACTGTAAAATCGAGTGGGAGCTAGTACCTCCCCATATATATGTATGGAGTGGAGTTTGTATCTGATAAGAAACTTTGTGTTCCAAACAAGCTATGTGAAGTACGGCTTTCACACACACTTTGCTCTCAGAGCTTAGCATGGGGAGAGACTTTCGTTCATCTAGCACAAATGGAACGGGTTGCAGGAGAAACCTTTACTCTGGTTTCTCAGTCTGTTTCCTAGTGCCGGTTTGAAGTTCCTGCAGTTTTCACTGTAAAACCGAGTTGGAGTTAGTACCTCCCCATATATATGTATGGAGTGGTGTTTGCATCTGAAAAGAAACTTTGTGTTCCCAACTACCTGAGTGAAGGACGGCTTTCACACACACATATCTCTCACAACTGAGCTTGTGGAGAGACTTTAGTTCATCTAGCACAAATTGAACGGTTTGCAGAAGAAACTTTTCTCTGGTTTCTCAGTCTGTTTCCTAGTGCCGGTTTGAAGTTCCTGCAGTTTTCACTGTAAAACGGAATTTTTAGCTAGTATTTCCGCATATATATGTATGGAGTGGAGTTTGCAACTGAAAAGAAACTTTGTGTTCCCAACAAGCTAGGTGAAGGACGGCTTGCAAACACACTTATCTCTCACAACAGAGCATGTGGAGAGACGATCGTTCATCTAGCACAAAGGGAACGGGATGCAGGAGAAACATTTTCTCTGGTTTCTCAGTCTGTTTCCTTGTTCCGGTTTGAAGTTCCTGCAGTTTCCATTATAAAACCGATTTGGAGCTTGTATCTCCCCATATATATGCATGGAGTGGAGTTTGAAACTGAAAAGAAACTTTGTGTTCCCAACAAGCTAGGTGAAAGACGGCTTTCACACACTCTTATTTCTCAGAACTTAGCATTTGGAGAGACGTTCGTTCATCTAGCACAAAGGGAACGGTTTGCAGGAGGAAATTTTACTCTGGTTTCTCAGTCTGTTTCTTAGTGCCGGTTTGAATTTCCTGCAGTTTTCACTGTAAAAACGAGTTGGATGTTATAACTTCCCGTATATATATATGGAGTGGATTTTGCAACTGAAAAGTAACTTTGTGTTCCCAACTAGCTAGGTGAAGGTCGGCTTTAACACACACTTATCTCTCAGAACTGAGCATGTGGAGAGACGTTCGTTCATCTAGCACAAAGGGAACGGGTTGCAGCAGGAACTACTACTCTGTTTTCTCAGTCTGTTTCCTAGTGCCGGTTTGAAGTTCCTGCAGTTTTCACTGTATAACCGAGTTGGAACTTGTAACTCCCCATATATATATATGGAGTGGAATTTGCAACTGAAAAGTAACATTGTGTTCCCAACTAGCTAGGTGAAGTTCGGCTTTAACACACACTTATCTCTCAGAACTGAGCATGTGGAGAGACGTTCGTTCATTTAGCACAAAGGGAACGGGATGCAGAAGATAATTTTCTCTGGTTTCTCAGTTGTTATCCAAGTGCCGGTTTGACGTTCCTGCAGTTTTCACAGTAAAACCGAGTTGTAGCTTGTACCTTTCCATATATATGTATGGAGTGGAGTTTGCACCTGGAAAGAAACTTTATGTTCCCAACTGCCTGAGTGAAGTTCGGCTTTCACACACACATATCTCTCACAACTGAGCATGTGGAGGGACGTTCGTTCATTTAGCAGAAAATGCACGGGTTGCAGGAGAAACTTTTTCTCTTGTTTCTCAGTCTGTTTCCTAGTGGCGGTTTGACGTTCCACAGTTTTCATTGTAAAACCGAGTTGGAGCTTCTACATCCGCATATATATGTATGGATTGCAGTTTGCAAGTGAAACAAAACTTTGTGTTCACAACAAGCTAGGTGAAGGACGGCTTTCACACACACATATCTCTCACAACTGAGCATGTGGAGAGACGTTCGTTCATCTAGCACAAAATGCACGGGTTGCAGGAGCAACTTTTGCTCTTGTTTCTCAGTCTGTTTCCTAGTGCCGGTTCGATGTTCCTGCAGTTTTCACTGTAAAACCGAGTTGGAGCTATTACCTCCCCATATATATGTATGGAATGGAGTTTCCAACTGAAAAGAAATTTTGTGTTCCCAATAAGCAATATGAAGTACGGCTTTCACACATAATTTTCTCTCAACTGAGCATGTGGAGAGACGTTCGTTCATCTAGCACAAAGGGAAAGGGTTGCAGGAGAAACTTTTACTCTGGTTTCTCTGTCTGTTTTCAAGTGCCGGCTTGATTTTCCTGCAGTGTTCACTGTAAAATCGAGTTGGAGATAGTATCACCCCATATATATGCATGGAGTGGAATTTGCAACTTAAAAGTAACTTTGTGTTCCCAACAAGCTATTTGAAGGACGGCTTTCACACACACCTATTCCTCAGAATTGAGCATGTGGAGAAACGTTCGTTCTTCTAGCACAAATTGAACGGTTTGCAGGAGAAACTTTTACTCTGGATTCTCAGTCTTTTTCCTAGTGCCGATTTGAAGTTCCTGCAGTTTTCACTGTAAAACGGATTTGGAGAAAGGAACTCCCAAATATATATGTATGGAGTGGAGTTTGCAACAGAAAAGAAACTTTGTGTTCCCAACAACCTAGGTGAAGGACGGCTTTCACACACAATTATCTCTCACACCTGAGCATGTAGAGATACGTTCGTTCATCTAGCACAAATTGAACGGGTTGCAGGAGAAACATTTTCTCTGGTTCTCAGTCTGTTTCCTAGTGCCGGTTTCAAGTTCCTGCAGTTTTCATTATAAAACCGATTTCTAGCTTGTACCTCCCCATATATATGTATGGAGTGGAGTTTGCAAATGAAAAGAAACTTTGTGTTCCCAACAAGATAGGTGAAGTATGGCTTTCACACACACTTAGCACTCAGAGCTTAGCATGCGTAGAGACGTTCGTTCATCTAGCACAAAGGGAACGGGATGCAGAAGAAAATTTTCTCTGGTTTCTCACTCTGTTTCCTAGTGCCGGTTTGAAGTTCTTGCAGTTTTCACTGTAAAAACGAGTTGGAGTTTGTAACTCCCCATATATATATATGGAGTGGAGTTTGCAACTGAAATGTATCCTTGTGTTCCCATCTAGTTAGGTGAAGGTCGGATTTAACACACACTTATCTCTCAGAACTGAGCATGTGGAGAGACGTTCGTTCATCTAGCACCAAGGGAACGGGATGCAGAAGAAAATTTTCTCTGTTTTCTCAGTCTGTTTCCCAGTGCCGGTTTGAAGTACCTGAAGTTTTCACTGTAAAACCGAGTTGAATCTTGTACCATTCCATATATATGTATGGAGTGGAGTGTGCACCTGAAAAAACTTTGTGTTCCCATATACCTGAGTGAAGATCGGCTTTCACACACACATATCTCTCACAACTGAGCATGTGGAGAGACGTTCGTTCATCTAGCACAAAGGGAACGGTTTTTAGGGTAAACTTTTACTCTGGTTTCTCAGTCTGTTTCCTAGTGCCGGTTTGAAGTTCCTGCAGTTTTCATTATAAAACATATTTGTAGCTTGTACCTCCCCATATATATGTATGGAGTGGAGTTTGCAACTGAAAAGAAACTCTGTGTTCCCAACAAGATAGGTCAAGTATGGCTTTCACACACAATTTTCTCTCAGAGATTAGCATGCAGAGAGACGTTCGTTCATCTAGCACAAATGGAACGGGTTGCAGGAGAAACTATTACTCTGGTTTCTCAGTCTGTTTCCTAGTGCCAGTTTGCAGTTCCTGCAGTTTTCACTGTAAAATCGAGTGGGAGCTAGTACCTCCCCATATATATGTATGGAGTGGAGTTTGTATCTGATAAGAAACTTTGTGTTCCAAACAAGCTATGTGAAGTACGGCTTTCACACACACTTTGCTCTCAGAGCTTAGCATGGGGAGAGACTTTCGTTCATCTAGCACAAATGGAACGGGTTGCAGGAGAAACCTTTACTCTGGTTTCTCAGTCTGTTTCCTAGTGCCGGTTTGAAGTTCCTGCAGTTTTCACTGTAAAACCGAGTTGGAGTTAGTACCTCCCCATATATATGTATGGAGTGGTGTTTGCATCTGAAAAGAAACTTTGTGTTCCCAACTACCTGAGTGAAGGACGGCTTTCACACACAAATATCTCTCACAACTGAGCTTGTGGAGAGACTTTAGTTCATCTAGCACAAATTGAACGGTTTGCAGAAGAAACTTTTCTCTGGTTTCTCAGTCTGTTTCCTAGTGCCGGTTTGAAGTTCCTGCAGTTTTCAGTGTAAAACGGAATTTTTAGCTAGTATTTCCGCATATATATGTATGGAGTGGAGTTTGCAACTGAAAAGAAACTTTGTGTTCCCTACAAGATAGGTGATGTACGGCTTTCACACACACTTAGCACTCAGAGCTTAGCATGCGTAGAGACGTTCTTTCATCTAGCACAAAGGGAACGGGATCCAGAAGAAAATTTTCTCTGGTTTCTCACTCTGTTTCCTAGTGCCGGTTTGAAGTTCTTGCAGTTTTCACTGTAAAAACGAGTTGGAGTTTGTAACTCCCCATATATATATATGGTTTAGAGTTTGCAACTGAAAAGTAACTTTGTGTTCCCAACTAGCTAGGTGAATTTCGGCTTTAACACACACTTATCTCTCAGAACTGAGCATGTGGAGAGACGTTCGTTCATCTAGCACAAAGGGAACGGGATGCAGAAGAAAATTTTCTCTGGTATCTCAGTTGGTTTCCAAGTGCCGGATTTAATTTCCTGCAGTTTTCAAGGTTAAACCGAGTTGGAGCTTGTACCTTTCCATATATATTTATGAAGTGAAGTTTGCACCTGAAAAGAAACTTTGTGTTCCCAAATGCCCGAGTGAATTACGGCTTACACACACACATATCTCTCACAACTGAGCATGTGGAGGGACGTTCGTTCATCTAGCACATATGCAACGGTTTGCAGGAGCAAATTTTACTCTTGTTTCTCAGTCTGTTTCCTAGTGCCGGTTTGATGTTCCTGCAGTTTTCACTGTAAAATCATTTTGGAGCTAGTACCTCCCCATATATATGAATGGAATTGTGTTTCCAACTGAAAAGAAACTTTGTTTTCCAAATAAGCTAAATGAAGTACGGCTTTCACACACAATTTTCTCTCTCAACTGAGCATGTGGAGAGACGTTCGTTCATCTAGCACAAAAGGAACGGGTTGCAGGAGAAGCTTTTCCACTGGTTTCTCAGTCTTTTTCCTAGTGCCGGTTTGAAGTTCCTGCAGTTTTCACTGTAAAAACGAGTTGGAGTTTGTAACTTCCCATATATATATATGGAGTGGATTTTGCAACTGAAATGTATCTTTGTGTTCCCAACTAGTTAGGTGAAGGTCGGCTTTAACACACACTTATCTCTCAGAACTGAGCATGTGGAGAGACGTTCGTTCATCTAGCACAAAGGGAACGGGATGCAGAAGAAAATGTTCTCTGTTTTCTCAGTCTGTTTCCCAGTGCCGGTTTGAAGTTCCTGAAGTTTTCACTGTAAAACCGAGTTGAATCTTGTACCATTCCATATATATGTATGGAGTGGAGTGTGCACCTGAAAAGAAACTTTGTGTTCCCATATACCTGAGTGAAGATCGGCTTTCACACACAAGTATCTCTCACAACTGAGCATGTGGAGAGACGTTCGTTCATCTAGCACAAAGGGAACGGTTTTTAGGGTAAACTTTTACTCTGGTTTCTCTGTCTGTTTCCTAGTGCCGGTTTGAAGTTCCAGCAGTTTTCATTATAAAACATATTTGTAGCTTGTACCTCCCCATATATAAATATGGAGTGGAGTTTGCAACTGAAAAGAAACTCTGTTTTCCCAACAAGATAGGTCAAGTATGACTTTCACACACAATTTTCTCTCAGAGCTTAGCATGCAGAGAGACGTTCGTTCATCTAGCACAAATGGAACGGGTTGCAGGAGAAACTTTTACTCTGGTTTCTCAGTCTGTTTCCTAGTGCCGGTTTGCAGTTCCTGCAGTTTTCACTGTAAAATCGAGTGGGAGCTAGTACCTCCCCATATATATGTATGGAGTGGAGTTTGTATCTGATAAGAAACTTTGTGTTCCAAACAAGCTATGTGAAGTACGGCTTTCACAGACACTTTGCTCTCAGAGCTTAGCATGGGGAGAGACTTTCGTTCATCTAGCACAAATGGAACGGGTTGCAGGAGAAACCTTTACTCTGGTTTCTCAGTCTGTTTCCTAGTGCCGGTTTGAAGTTCCTGCAGTTTTCACTGTAAAACCGAGTTGGAGTTAGTACCTCCCCATATATATGTATGGAGTGGTGTTTGAATCTGAAAAGAAACTTTGTGTTCCCAACAAGCTAGGTGAAGGACGGCTTTCACACACCCTTTTCTCTCAGAACTGATCATGTGGAGAGACGTTCTTTTATTTATCACAAAGGGAACGGTTTTCGGGGGAATTTTTACTCTGGATTCTCATTCTGTTTCCTAGTGCCGGTTTGAATTTCCTGCAGTTTTCATTGTAAAAGCGAGTTGGAGCTTGTACCTTTCCATATATATGTATTTAGTGGAGTTTGCACCTGAAAAGAAACTTTGTGTTCCCAACTACCTGAGAGAAGGACGGCTTTCACACACACTTATTTCTCAGAACTGAGCATGTGAACAGACGTTCGTTCATCTAGCACAAATTTAAAAGTTTGCAGAAGATACTTTTCTCTGGTTTTTCAGTCTTTTTCCTAGTGCCGGTTTGAAGTTCCTGCAGTTTTCACTGTAAAACGGATTTGGATCTAGTAACTCCCCATATATATGTATGGAGTGGATTTTGCAACTGAAAAGAAACTTTGTGTTCCCAACAAGCTAGGTGAAGGACGACTTTCATACAAAATTATCTCTCACAACTGAGCATGTGGAGAGACGTTCGTTCATCTAGCACAATGGGAACGGGAAGCAGGAGAAACTTTTTCTCTGGTTTCTCAGTCTGTTTCCTAGTTCCGATTTGAAGTTCCTGCAGTTTACACTGTAAAACCGATTTGGAGCTAGTACGTCCGCTCATATATGTATGGATTGGTGTTTGAAACTGAAAAGAACCTTTTGTTCCCAACAAGCCAGGAGAAGGACGGCTTTCACACACACTTATCTCTCAGAACAGAGCATGTGGGGAGACGTTCGTTCATCTAGCAAAAAGGGAACTGTTTTTAAGTTGAAACTTTTACTCTGGATTTTTTTTCTGTTTCCTAGTTCCGGTTTGATATTCCTGCAGTTTTCATTATAAAACCGATTTGGAGCTTGTACCTCCCCATATATATTTATGGAGTGGATTTTGCAACTGAAGAGAAACTTTGTGTTCCCAACAAGATAGGTGAAGTACGGCTTTCACACAGAATTTCCTCTCAGAGCTTAGCATTCGGAGAGACATTCGTTCATCTAGCACAAATGGAAAGGGTTGCAGGAGGAAATTTTTCTCTGGTTTCTCAGTGTGTTTCCTACTGCCGGTTTGAAGTTCCTGCAGTTTTCACTGTAAAAACGAGTTGGAGTTTGTAACTCCCCATATATATATATGGAGTGGTGTTTGCAACTGAAATGTATCCTTGTGTTCCCAACTAGTTAGGTGAAGGTCGGCTTTAACACACACTTATCTCTCAGAACTGAGCATGTGGAGAGACGTTCGTTCATCTAGCACAAAGGGAACGGGATGCAGAAGAAAATTTTCTCTGTTTTCTCAGTCTGTTTCCCAGTGCCGGTTTGAAGTTCCTGAAGTTTTCACTGTAAAACCGAGTTGAATCTTGTACCATTCCATATATATGTATGGAGTGGAGTGTGCACCTGAAAAGAAACTTTGTGTTCCCATATACCTGAGTGAAGATCGGCTTTCACACACACATATCTCTCACAAATGAGCATGTGGAGAGACGTTCGTTCATCTAGCACAAAGGGAACGGTGTTTAGGGTAAACTTTTACTCTGGTTTCTCAGTCTGTTTCCTAGTGCCGGTTTGAAGTTCCTGCAGTTTTCATTATAAAACATATTTGTAGCTTGTACCTCCCCATATATATGTATGGAGTGGAGTTTGCAACTGAAAAGAAACTCTGTGTTCCCAACAAGATAGGTCAAGTATGGCTTTCACACACAATTTTCTCTCAGAGATTAGCATGCAGAGAGACGTTCGTTCATCTAGCACAAATGGAACGGGTTGCAGGAGAAACTTTTACTCTGGTTTCTCAGTCTGTTTCCTAGTGCCAGTTTGCAGTTCCTGCAGTTTTCACTGTAAAATCGAGTGGGAGCTAGTACCTCCCCATATATATGTATGGAGTGGAGTTTGTATCTGATAAGAAACTTTGTGTTCCAAACAAGCTATGTGAAGTACGGCTTTCACACACACTTTGCTCTCAGAGCTTAGCATGGGGAGAGACTTTCGTTCATCTAGCACAAATGGAACGGGTTGCAGGAGAAACCTTTACTCTGGTTTCTCAGTCTGTTTCCTAGTGCCGGTTTGAAGTTCCTGCAGTTTTCACTGTAAAACCGAGTTGGAGTTAGTACCTCCCCATATATATGTATGGAGTGGTGTTTGCATCTGAAAAGAAACTTTGTGCTCCCAACTACCTGAGTGAAGGACGGCTTTCACACACACATATCTCTCACAACTGAGCTTGTGGAGAGACTTTAGTTCATCTAGCACAAATTGAACGGTTTGCAGAAGAAACTTTTCTCTGGTTTCTCAGTCTGTTTCCTAGTGCCGGTTTGAAGTTCCTGCAGTTTTCACTGTAAAACGGAATTTTTAGCTAGTATTTCCGCATATATATGTATGGAGTGGAGTTTGCAACTGAAAAGAAACTTTGTGTTCCCAACAAGCTAGGTGAAGGACGGCTTGCAATCACACTTATCTCTCACAACAGAGCATGTGGAGAGACGATCGTTCATCTAGCACAAAGGGAACGGGATGCAGGAGAAACATTTTCTCTGGTTTCTCAGTCTGTTTCCTTGTTCCGGTTTGAAGTTCCTGCAGTTTCCATTATAAAACCGATTTGGAGCTTGTATCTCCCCATATATATGCATGGAGTGGAGTTTGAAACTGAAAAGAAACTTTGTGTTCCCAACAAGCTAGGTGAAAGACGGCTTTCACACACTCTTATTTCTCAGAACTTAGCATTTGGAGAGACGTTCGTTCATCTAGCACAAAGGGAACGGTTTGCAGGAGGAAATTTTACTCTGGTTTCTCAGTCTGTTTCTTAGTGCCGGTTTGAATTTCCTGCAGTTTTCACTGTAAAAACGAGTTGGATGTTATAACTTCCCGTATATATATATGGAGTGGATTTTGCAACTGAAAAGTAACTTTGTGTTCCCAACTAGCTAGGTGAAGGTCGGCTTTAACACACACTTATCTCTCAGAACTGAGCATGTGGAGAGACGTTCGTTCATCTAGCACAAAGGGAACGGGTTGCAGCAGGAACTACTACTCTGTATTCTCAGTCTGTTTCCTAGTGCCGGTTTGAAGTTCCTGCAGTTTTCACTGTATAACCGAGTTGGAACTTGTAACTCCCCATATATATATATGGAGTGGAATTTGCAACTGAGAAGTAACTTTGTGTTCCCAACTAGCTAGGTGAAGTTCGGCTTTAACACACACTTATCTCTCAGAACTGAGCATGTGGAGAGACGTTCGTTCATTTAGCACAAAGGGAACGGGATGCAGAAGATAATTTTCTCTGGTTTCTCAGTTGTTATCCAAGTGCCGGTTTGACGTTCCTGCAGTTTTCACAGTAAAACCGAGTTGGAGCTTGTACCTTTCCATATATATGTATGGAGTGGAGTTTGCACCTGGAAAGAAACTTTATGTTCACAACTGCCTGAGTGAAGTTCGGCTTTCACACACACATATCTCTCACAACTGAGCATGTGGAGGGACGTTCGTTCATTTAGCACAAAATGCACGGGTTGCAGGAGAAACTTTTTCTCTTGTTTCTCAGTCTGTTTCCTAGTGGCGGTTTGACGTTCCAGCAGTTTTCATTGTAAAACCGAGTTGGAGCTTCTACATCCGCATATATATATATGGATTGCAGTTTGCAAGTGAAACAAAACTTTGTGTTCACAACAAGCTAGGTGAAGGACGGCTTTCACACACACATATCTCTCACAACTGAGCATGTGGAGAGACGTTAGTTCATCTAGCACAAAATGCACGGGTTGCAGGAGCAACTTTTGCTCTTGTTTCTCAGTCTGTTTCCTAGTGCCGGTTCGATGTTCCTGCAGTTTTCACTGTAAAACCGAGTTGGAGCTATTACCTCCCAATATATATGTATGGAATGGAGTTTCCAACTGAAAAGAAATTTTGTGTTCCCAATAAGCAATATGAATTACTGCTTTCACACATAATTTTCTCTCAACTGAGCATGTGGAGAGACGTTCGTTCATCTAGCACAAAGGGAAAGGGTTGCAGGAGAAACTTTTACTCTGGTTTCTCTGTCTGTTTTCAAGTGCCGGCTTGATTTTCCTGCAGTTTTCACTGTAAAATCGAGTTGGAGATAGTATCACCCCATATATATGCATGGAGTGGAATTTGCAACTTAAAAGTAACTTTGTGTTCCCAACAAGATATTTGAAGGACGGCTTTCACACACACTTATTCCTCAGAAATGAGCATGTGGAGAAACGTTCGTTCTTCTAGCACAAATTGAACGGTTTGCAGGAGAAACTTTTACTCTGGATTCTCAGTCTTTTTCCTAGTGCCGGTTTGAAGTTCCTGCAGTTTTCACTGTAAAACGGAGTTGGAGAAAGGAACTCCCAAATATATATGTATGGAGTGGAGTTTGCAACAGAAAAGAAACTTTGTGTTCCCAACAACCTAGGTGAAGGACGGCTTTCACACACAATTATCTCTCACACCTGAGCATGTAGAGATACGTTCGTTCATCTAGCACAAATTGAACGGGTTGCAGGAGAAACATTTTCTCTGTTTCTCAGTCTGTTTCCTAGAGCCGGTTTGAAGTTCCTGCAGTTTTCATTATAAAACCGATTTGTAGCTTGTACCTCCCCATATATATGTATGGAGTGGAGTTTGCAACTGAAAAGAAACTTTGAGTTCCCAACAAGATAGGTGAAGTACGGCTTTCACACACACTTAGCACTCAGAGCTTAGCATGCGTAGAGACGTTCGTTCATCTAGCACAAAGCGAACGGGATCCAGAAGAAAATTTTCTCTGGTTTCTCACTCTGTTTCCTAGTGCCGGTTTGAAGTTCTTGCAGTTTTCACTGTAAAAACGAGTTGGAGTTTGTAACTCCCCATATATATATATGGTTTGGAGTTTGCAACTGAAAAGTATCTTTGTGTTCCCAACTAGCTAGGTGAATTTCGGCTTTAACACACACTTATCTCTCAGAACTGAGCATGTGGAGAGACGTTCGTTCATCTAGCACAAAGGGAACGGGATGCAGAAGAAAATTTTCTCTGGTATCTCAGTTGGTTTCCAAGTGCCGGATTTAAGTTCCTGCAGTTTTCAAGGTTAAACCGAGTTGGAGCTTGTACCTTTCCATATATATTTATGAACTGAAGTTTGCACCTGAAAAGAAACTTTGTGTTCCCAAATGCCCGAGTGAATTACGGCTTACACACACACATATCTCTCACAACTGAGCATGTGGAGGGACGTTCGTTCATCTAGCACATATGCAACGGTTTGCAGGAGCAAATTTTACTCTTGTTTCTCAGTCTGTTTCCTAGTGCCGGTTTGATGTTCCTGCAGTTTTCACTGTAAAATCATTTTGGAGCTAGTACCTCCCCATATATATGAATGGAATTGTGTTTCCAACTGAAAAGAAACTTTGTTTTCCAAATAAGCTAAATGAAGTACGGCTTTCACACACAATTTTCTCTCTCAACTGAGCATGTGGAGAGACGTTTGTTCATCTAGCACAAAAGGAACGGGTTGCAGGAGAAGCTTTTCCACTGGTTTCTCAGTCTTTTTCCTAGTGCCGGTTTGAAGTTAGTGCAGTTTTCACTGTAAAAACGAGTTGGAGTTTGTAACTTCCCATATATATATATGGAGTGGATTTTGCAACTGAAATGTATCCTTGTGTTCCCAACTAGTTAGGTGAAGGTCGGCTTTAACACACACTTATCTCTCAGAACTGAGCATGTGGAGAGACGTTCGTTCATCTAGCACAAAGGGAACGGGATGCAGATGAAAATGTTCTCTGTTTTCTCAGTCTGTTTCCCAGTGCCGGTTTGAAGTTCCTGAAATTTTCACTGTAAAACCGAGTTGAATCTTGTACCATTCCATATATACGTATGGAGTGGAGTGTGCACCTGAAAAGAAACTTTGTGTTCCCATATACCTGAGTGAAGATCGGCTTTCACACACAAGTATCTCTGACAACTGAGCATGTGGAGAGACGTTCGTTCATCTAGCACAAAGGGAACGGTTTTTAGGGTAAACTTTTACTCTGGTTTCTCTGTCTGTTTCCTAGTGCCGGTTTGAAGTTCCTGCAGTTTTCATTATAAAACATATTTGTAGCTTGTAACTCCCCATATATAAATATGGAGTGGAGTTTGCAACTGAAAAGATACTCTGTGTTCCCAACAAGATAGGTCAAGTATGACTTTCACACACAATTTTCTCTCAGAGCTTAGCATGCAGAGAGACGTTCGTTCATCTAGCACAAATGGAACGGGTTGCAGGAGAAACTTTTACTCTGGTTTCTCAGTCTGTTTCCTAGTGCAGGTTTGCAGTTCCTGCAGTTTTCACTGTAAAATCGAGTGGGAGCTAGTACCTCCCCATATATATGTATGGAGTGGAGTTTGTATCTGATAAGAAACTTTGTGTTCCAAACAAGCTATGTGAAGTACGGCTTTCACACACACTTTGCTCTCAGAGCTTAGCATGGGGAGAGACTTTCGTTCATCTAGCACAAATGGAAAGGGTTGCAGGAGAAACCTTTACTCTGGTTTCTCAGTCTGTTTCCTAGAGCCGGTTTGAAGTTCCTGCAGTTTTCACTGTAAAACCGAGTTGGAGTTAGTACCTCCCCATATATATATATGGAGTGGTGTTTGCATCTGAAAAGAAACTTTGTGTTCCCAACAAGCTAGGTGAAGGGCGGCTTTCACACACACTTATCTCTCAGAACTGATCATGTGGAGAGACGTTCATTTATTTAGCACAAAGGGAACGGGTTGCAGGGGAATTTTTAATCTGGATTCTCATTCTGTTTCCTAGTGCCGGTTTGAATTTCCTGCAGTTTTCACTGTAAAACCGAGTTGGAGCTTGTACCTTTCCATATATATGTATGGAGTGGAGTTTGCACCTGAAAAGAACCTTTGTGTTCCCAACTACCTGAGTGAAGGACGGCTTTCACACACACTTATTTCTCAGAACTGAGCATGTGAAGAGACGTTCGTTCATCTAGCACAAATTTAAAAGTTTGCAGAAGAAACTTTTCTCTGGTTTCTCATTCTTTTTCCTAGTGCCGGTTTGAAGTTCCTGCAGTTTTCACTGTAAAACGGATTTGGAGCTAGTAACTCCCCATAAATATGTATGGAGTGGATTTTGCAACTGAAAAGAAACTTTGTGTTCCCAACAAGCTAGGTGAAGGACGGCTTTCATACAAAATTATCTCTCACAACTGAGCATGTGGAGAGACGTTCGTTCATCTAGCACAATGGGAACGGGAAGCAGGAGAAACTTTTTCTCTGGTTTCTCAGTCTGTTTCCTACTTCCGATTTGAAGTTCCTGCAGTTTACACTGTAAAACCGATTTGGAGCTAGTACGTCCGCTTATATATGTATGGATTGGTGTTTGAAACTGAAAAGAACCTTTTGTTCCCAACAAGCCAGGAGAAGGACGGCTTTCACACACACTTATCTCTCAGAACAGAGCATGTGGGGAGACGTTCGTTCATCTAGCACAAAGGGAACTGTTTGTAGGTGAAACTTTTACTCTGGATTCTAATTCTGTTTCCTAGTGCCGGTTTGATGTTCCTGCAGTTTTCATTTTAAAACCGATTTGGAGCTTGTACCACCCCATATGTATTTATGGAGTGGATTTTGCTACTGAAAAGAAACTTTGTGTTCCCAACTAGATAGGTGAAGTACGGCTTTCACACACAATTTCCTCTCAGAGCTTAGCATGCGGAGAGACGTTCGTTCATCTAGCACAAATGGAACGGGTTGCAGGAGGAAATTTTTCTCTGGTTTCTCAGTGTGTTTCCTACTGCCGGTTTGAAGTTCCTTCAGTTTTCACTGTAAAAACGAGTTGGAGATTGTAATTTCCCATATATATATATATGGAGTGGAATTTGCAAATGAAAAGTATCTTTGTGTTCCCAACTAGCTAGGAGAAGTTTGGCTTTAACACACACTTATCTCTCAGAACTGAGCATGTGGAGAGACGTTCGTTCATCTAGCACAAATGGAACGGGATGCAGAAGAAAATTTTCTCTGGTTTCTCAGTCTTTTTCCTAGTGCCGGTTGGAAGTTCCTGCAGTTTTCACTGTAAAACCGAGTTGGAGCTTGTACATCCGCATATATATGTATGGATTGAAGTTTGCAAGTGAAACAAAACTTTGTGTTCACAACAAGCTAGGTGAAGTACGGCTTTCACACACACATATCTCTCACAACTGAGCATGTGGAGAGACGTTCGTTCATCTAGCACAAATTGCTCGGGTTGCAGGAGCAACTTTTGCTTTTGTTTCTCAGTCTGTTTCCTAGTGCCGGTTTGATGTTCCTGCAGTTTTCACTGTAAAACAGAGTTGGAGCTATTACCTCCCCATATATATGTATGGAATGGAGTTTCCAACTGAAAAGAAACTTTGTGTTCCCAATAAGCAATATGAAGTACGGCTTTCACACATACTTCTCTCTCAAATGAGCATGTGGAGAGACGTTCGTTCATCTAGCAAAAAGGGAAAGTGTTGCAGGAGAAACTTTTACTCTGTTTTCTCTGTCTGTTTTCAAGTGCCGGCTTGATTTTCCTGCAGTTTTCACTGTAAAATCGAGTTGGAGATAGTATCACCCCATATATATGCATGGAGTGGAATTTGCAAATTAAAAGTAACTTTGTGTTCCCAACAAGCTATTTGAAGGGCGGGTTTCACACACACTTATTCCTCAGAACTGAGCATGTGGAGAAACGTTCGTTCTTCTAGCACAAATTGAACGGTTTGCAGGAGAATCTTTTACTCTGGATTCTCAGTCTTTTTCCTAGTGCCGGTTTGAAGTTCCTGCAGTTTTCACTGTAAAACGGAGTTGGAGCAAGGAACTCCCAAATATATATGTATGGAGTGGAGTTTGCAACAGAAAAGAAACTTTGTGTTCCCAACAAGATAGGTGAAGGACGGCTTTCATACAAAACTATCTCTCACAACTGAGCATGTGGAGAGACGTTCGTTCATCTAGCACAATGGGAACGGGAAGCAGGAGAAACTTTTTCTCTGGTTTCTCAGTCTGGTTCCTAGTTCCGATTTGAAGTTCCTGCAGTTTACACTGTAAAACCGATTTGGAGCTAGTACGTCCGCTTATATATGTATAGATTGGTGTTTGAAACTTAAAAGAACCTTTTGTTCCCAACGAGCCAGGTGAAGGACGGCTTTCACACACACTTATCTCTCAGAACAGAGCATGTGGGGAGACGTTCGTTCATCTAGCACAAAGGGAACTGTTTGTAGGTGAAACTTTTACTCTGGATTCTAATTCTGTTTCCTAGTGCCGGTTTGATGTTCCTGCAGTTTTCATTATAAAACCGATTTGGAGCTTGTACCTCCCCATATATATTTATGGAGTGGATTTTGCAACTGAAAAGAAACTTTGTTGTCCCAAAAAGATAGGTGAAGTACGGCTTTCACACACACTTAACTCTCAGAGCATAGCATACGGAGAGACGTTCGTTCATCTAGCACAAATGGAACGGGTTGCAGGAGAAGCTTTTTCTCTGGTTTCTCAGTCTGTTTCCTAGTGCCGGTTTGAAGTTCCTGCAGTTTTCACTGTAAAACCGAGTTGGAGCTAGTACCTCCCCTATATATATGTATGGAGTGGAGATTGCATCTGAAAATAAACTTTGTTTTCCCACAAGCTAGGTGAAGGACGGCTTTCACACACTCTTATCTCTCAGAACTGAGCATGTGGAGAGACGTTCGTTCATCTAGCACAAACGGAACGGTTTGCAGGAGGAACTTTTACTCTGGTTTCTCAGTCTGTTTCCTTGTGCCGGTTTGAAGTTACTGCAGTTTTCATTGTAAAATCGAGTTGGAGCTAGTATCACCCCATATATATGCATGGAGTGGAATTTGCAACTGAAAAGTAACTTTGTGTTCCCAACAAGTTAGGTGAAGGACGGCTTTCACACACACATATCTCTCACAACTGAGCATGTGGAGATACGTACGTTCATCTAGCACAAAGGGAACGGGTTGCAGGAGAAACTTTTTCTCTGGTTTCTCAGTCTGTTTCCTAGTGCCGGTTTGAAGTTCCTGCAGTTTTCATTATAAAACATATTTGTAGTTTGTACCTCCCCATATATATGTATGGAGTGGAGTTTGCAACTGAAAAGATACTTTGTGTTCCCAACAAGATAGGTGAAGTACGGCTTTCACACACAATTTCCTCTCAGAGCTTAGCATGCGGAGAGACTTTCGTTCATCTAGCACAAATGGAACGGGTTGCAGGAGGAAATTTTTCTCTGGTTTCTCAGTGTGTTTCCTACTGCCGGTTTGAAGTTCCTGCAGTTTTCACTGTAAAAACGAGTTGGAGATTGTAATTTCCCATATATATATATGGAGTGGAATTTGCAAATGAAAAGTATCTTTGTGTTCCCAACTAGCTAGGAGAAGTTCGGCTTTAACACACACTTATGTCTCAGAACTGAGCATGTGGAGAGACGTTCGTTCATCTAGCACAAATGGAACGGGATGCAGAAGAAAATTTTCTCTGGTTTCTCAGTCTTTTTCCTAGTGCCGGTTGGAAGTTCCTGCAGTTTTCACTGTAAAACCGAGTTGGAGCTTGTACATCCGCATATATATGTATGGATTGAAGTTTGCAAGTGAAACAAAACTTTGTGTTCACAACAATCTAGGTGAAGTACGGCTTTCACACACACATAACTCTCACAACTGGGCATGTGGAGAGACGTTCGTTCATCTAGCACAAAATGCACGGGTTGCAGGAGCAACTTTTGCTTATGTTTCTCAGTCTGTTTCCTAGTGCCGGTTTGATGTTCCTGCAGTTTTCACTGTAAAACAGAGTTGGAGCTATTACCTCCCCATATATATGTATGGAATGGAGTTTCCAACTGAAAAGAAACTTTGTGTTCCCAATAAGCAATATGAAGTACGGCTTTCACACATACTTCTCTCTCAAATGAGCATGTGGAGAGACGTTCGTTCATCTAGCAAAAAGGGAAAGTGTTGCAGGAGAAACTTTTACTCTGTTTTCTCTGTCTGTTTTCAAGTGCCGGCTTGATTTTCCTGCAGTTTTCACTGTAAAATCGAGTTGGAGATAGTATCACCCCATATATATGCATGGAGTGGAATTTGCAACTTAAAAGTAACTTTGTGTTCCCAACAAGCTATTTGAAGGGCGGGTTTCACACACACTTATTCCTCAGAACTGAGCATGTGGAGAAACGTTCGTTCTTCTAGCACAAATTGAACGGTTTGCAGGAGAAACTTTTTCTCTGGATTCTCAGTCTTTTTCCTAGTGCCGGTTTGAAGTTCCTGCTGTTTTCACTGTAAAACGGAGTTGGAGCAAGGAACTCCCAAATATATATGTATGGATTGGAGTTTGCAACAGAAAAGAAACTTTGTGTTCCCAACAAGCTAGGTGAAGGACGGCTTTCATACAAAACTATCCCTCACAACTGAGCATGTGGAGAGACGTTCGTTCATCTAGCACAATGGGAACGGGAAGCAGGAGAAACTTTTTCTCTGGTTTCTCAGTCTGGTTCCTAGTTCCGATTTGAAGTTCCTGCAGTTTACACTGTAAAACCGATTTGGAGCTAGTACGTCCGCTTATATATGTATAGATTGGTGTTTGAAACTTAAAAGAACCTTTTGTTCCCAACGAGCCAGGTGAAGGACGGCTTTCACACACACTTATCTCTCAGAACAGAGCATGTGGGGAGACGTTCGTTCATCTAGCACAAAGGGAACTGTTTGTAGGTGAAACTTTTACTCTGGATTCTAATACTGTTTCCTAGTGCCGGTTTGATGTTCCTGCAGTTTTCATTATAAAACCGATTTGGAGCTTGTACCTCCCCATATATATTTATGGAGTGGATTTTGCAACTGAAAAGAAACTTTGTTGTCCCAAAAAGATAGGTGAAGTACGGCTTTCACACACACTTAACTCTCAGAGCATAGCATACGGAGAGACGTTCGTTCATCTAGCACAAATGGAACGGGTTGCAGGAGAAGCTTTTTCTCTGGTTTCTCAGTCTGTTTCCTAGTGCCGGTTTGAAGTTCCTGCAGTTTTCACTGTAGAACCGAGTTGGAGCTAGTAACTCCCCTATATATATGTATGGAGTGGAGATTGCATCTGAAAATAAACTTTGTTTTCCCACAAGCTAGTGAAGGACGGCTTTCACACACTCTTATCTCTCAGAACTGAGCATGTGGAGAGACGTTCGTTCATCTAGCACAAACGGAACGGTTTGCAGGAGGAACTTTTACTCTGGTTTCTCAGTCTGTTTCCTTGTGCCGGTTTGAAGTTACTGCAGTTTTCATTGTAAAATCGAGTTGGAGCTAGTATCACCCCATATATATGCATGGAGTGGAATTTGCAACTGAAAAGTAACTTTGTGTTCCCAACAAGTTAGGTGAAGGACGGCTTTCACACACACATATCTCTCACAACTGAGCATGTGGAGATACGTACGTTCATCTAGCACAAAGGGAACGGGTTGCAGGAGAAACTTTTTCTCTGGTTTCTCAGTCTGTTTCCTAGTAACGGCTTTAATTTCCTGCAGATTTCACTGTAAAACCGAGTTGGAGCTAGTACCTCCCCATATATATGTATGGAGTGGAGTTTGCACCTGAAAAGAAACTTTGTGTTCCCAACAGCCTGTGTGAAGGACGGCTTTCACACACACATATCTCTCACAACTGAGCATGCGGAGAGACGTTCGTTCATCTAGCACAAAGGAACGTGATGCAGAAGGAAATTTTCTCTGTTTTCTCAGTCTGTTTCCTAGTGCCGGTTTGAAGTTCCTGCAGTTTTCACTGTAAAACCGTGTTGGATCTTGTACCATTCCATATATATGTATGGAGCGGTGTGTGCACCTGAAAAGAAACTTTGTGTTTCCATATACCTGAGTGAAGGTCGGCTTTCACACACACATATTTCTCACAACTGAGCATGTGGAGAGTCGTTCGTTCATCTAGCACAAAGGGAACGGTTTGTAGGAGAAACTTTTACTCTGGTTTCTCAGTCTGTTTCCTAGTACCGGTTTGAAGTTCCTGCAGTTTTCATTATAAAACATATTTGTAGCTTGTACCTCCCCATATATATGTATGGAGTGGAATTTGCAACTGAAAAGATACTTTGTGTTCCCAACAAGATAGGTGAAGTACGGCTTTCACAGACACTTAGCTCTCAGTGCTTAGCATGCGGAGAAACGTTCGTTCATCTAGCACAAATGGAACGGGTTGCAGGAGAAGCTTTTACTCTGGTTTCTCAGTCTGTTTCCTAGTGCCGGTTTGAACTTCCTGCAGTTTTCACTGTAAAACGGAGTTGGAGCAAGGAACTCCCAAATATATATGTATGGAGTGGAGTTTGCAACAGAAAAGAAACTTTGTGTTCCCAACAAGCTAGGTGAAGGACGGCTTTCATACAAAATTATCTCTCACAACTGAGCATGTGGTGAGACGTTCGTTCATCTAGCACAATGGGAACGGGAAGCAGGAGAAACTTTTTCTCTGGTTTCTCAGTCTGGTTCCTAGTTCCGATTTGAAGTTCCTGCAGTTTACACTGTAAAACCGATTTGGAGCTTGTACGTCCGCTTATATATGTATACATTGGTGTTTGAAACTTAAAAGAACCTTTTGTTCCCAACGAGCCAGGTGAAGGACGGCTTTCACACACACTTATCTCTCTGAACAGAGCATGTGGGGAGACGTTCGTTCATCTAGCACAAAGGGAACTGATTGTAGGTGAAACTTTTACTCTGGATTCTAAATCTGTTTCCTAGTGCCGGTTTGATGTTCCTGCAGTTTTCATTATAAAATCGATTTGGAGCTTGTACCTCCCCATATATATTTATGGAGTGGATTTTGCAACTGAAAAGAAACTTTGTTGTCCCAAAAAGATAGGTGAAGTACGGCTTTCACACACATTTAACTCTCAGAGCATAGCATACGGAGAGACGTTCGTTCATCTAGCAGAAATGGAACGGGTTGCAGGAGAAGCTTTTTCTCTGGTTTCTCACTCTGTTTCCTAGTGCCGGTTTGAAGTTCTTGCAGTTTTCACTGTAAAAACGAGTTGGAGATTGTAACTCCCCATATATATATATGGAGTGGAGTTTGCAACTGAAAAGTAACTTTGTGTTCCCAACTAGCTAGGTGAAGTTCGGCTTTAACACACACTTATCTCTCAGAACTGAGCATGTGGAGAGACGTTCGTTCATCTAGCACAAAGGGAACGGGATGCAGAAGAAAATTTTCTCTGGTATCTCAGTTGGTTTCTAAGTGCCGGATTTAAGTTCCTGCAGTTTTCAAGGTTAAACCGAGTTGGAGCTTGTACCTTTCCATATATATTTATGCAGTGAAGTTTGCACCTGAAAAGAAACTTTGTGTTCCCAAATGCCCAAGTGAAGTACGGCTTACACACACACATATCTCTCACAACTGAGCATGTGGAGGGACGTTCGTTCATCTAGCATATATGCAACGGTTTGCAGGAGCAAATTTTACTCTTGTTTCTCAGTCTGTTTCCTAGTGCCGGTTTGATGTTCCTGCAGTTTTCACTGTAAAATCATGTTGGAGCTAGTACCTCCCCATATATATGTATGGAATGGTGTTTCCAACTGAAAAGAAACTTTGTTTTCCAAATAAGCTAAATGAAGTACGGCTTTCACACACAATTTTTTCTCTCAACTGAGCATGTGGAGAGACGTTCGTTCATCTAGCACAAAAGGAACGGGTTGCAGGAGAAGCTTTTCCACTGGTTTCTCAGTCTTTTTCCTAGTGCCGGTTTCAAGTTCCTGCAGTTTTCACTGTAAAAACGAGTTGGAGTGTGTAACTTCCCATATATATATATGGAGTGGAGTTTGCAACTGAAATGTATCCTTGTGTTCCCAACTAGTTAGGTGAAGGTCGGCTTTAACACACACTTATCTCTCAGAACTGAGCATGTGGAGAAACGTTCGTTCATCTAGCACAAAGGGAACGGGATGCAGAAGAAAATTTTCTCTGTTTTCTCAGTCTGTTTCCCAGTGCCGGTTTGAAGTTCCTGAAGTTTTCACTGTAAAACCGAGTTGAATCTTGTACCATTCCATATATATGTATGGAGTGGAGTGTGCACCTGAAAAGAAACTATGTGTTCCCATATACCTGAGTGAAGATCGGCTTTCACACACACATATCTCTCACAACTGAGCATGTGGAGAGACGTTCGTTCATCTAGCACAAAGGGAACGGTTTTTAGGGTAAACTTTTACTCTGGTTTCTCAGTCTGTTTCCTAGTGACGGTTTGAAGTTCCTGCAGTTTTCATTATAAAACATATTTGTAGCTTGTACCTCCCCATATATATGTATGGAGTGGAGTTTGCAACTGAAAAGAAACTCTGTGTTCCCAACAAGATAGGTCAAGTATGGCTTTCACACACAATTTTCTCTCAGAGCTTAGCATGCAGAGAGACGTTCGTTCATCTAGCACAAATGGAACGGGTTGCAGGAGAAAATTTTACTCTGGTTTCTCAGTCTGTTTCCTAGTGCCAGTTTGCAGTTCCTGCAGTTTTCACTGTAAAATCGAGTGGGAGCTAGTACCTCCCCATATATATGTATGGAGTGGAGTTTGTATCTGATAAGAAACTTTGTGTTCCAAACAAGCTATGTGAAGTACGGCTTTCACACACACTTTGCTCTCAGAGCTTAGCATGGGGAGAGACTTTCGTTCATCTAGCACAAATGGAACGGGTTGCAGGAGAAACCTTTACTCTGGTTTCTCAGTCTGTTTCCTAGTGCCGGTTTGAAGTTCCTGCAGTTTTCACTGTAAAACCGAGTTGGAGTTAGTACCTCCCCATATATATGTATGGAGTGGTGTTTGCATCTGAAAAGAAACTTTGTGTTCCCAACTACCTGAGTGAAGGACGGCTTTCACACACACATATCTCTCACAACTGAGCTTGTGGAGAGACTTTAGTTCATCTAGCACAAATTGAACGGTTTGCAGAAGAAACTTTTCTCTGGTTTCTCAGTCTGTTTCCTAGTGCCGGTTTGAAGTTCCTGCAGTTTTCACTGTAAAACGGAATTTTTAGCTAGTATTTCCGCATATATATGTATGGAGTGGAGTTTGCAACTGAAAAGAAACTTTGTGTTCCCAACAAGCTAGGTGAAGGACGGCTTGCAAACACACTTATCTCTCACAACAGAGCATGTGGAGAGACGATCGTTCATCTAGCACAAAGGGAACGGGATGCAGGAGAAACATTTTCTCTGGTTTCTCAGTCTGTTTCCTTGTTCCGGTTTGAAGTTCCTGCAGTTTCCATTATAAAACCGATTTGGAGCTTGTATCTCCCCATATATATGCATGGAGTGGAGTTTGAAACTGAAAAGAAACTTTGTGTTCCCAACAAGCTAGGTGAAAGACGGCTTTCACACACTCTTATTTCTCAGAACTTAGCATTTGGAGAGACGTTTGTTCATCTAGCACAAAGGGAACGGTTTGCAGGAGGAAATTTTACTCTGGTTTCTCAGTCTGTTTCTTAGTGCCGGTTTGAATTTCCTGCAGTTTTCACTGTAAAAACGAGTTGGATGTTATAACTTCCCGTATATATATATGGAGTGGATTTTGCAACTGAAAAGTAACTTTGTGTTCCCAACTAGCTAGGTGAAGGTCGGCTTTAACACACACTTATCTCTCAGAACTGAGCATGTGGAGAGACGTTCGTTCATCTAGCACAAAGGGAACGGGTTGCAGCAGGAACTACTACTCTGTTTTCTCAGTCTGTTTCCTAGTGCCGGTTTGAAGTTCCTGCAGTTTTCACTGTATAACCGAGTTGGAACTTGTAACTCCCCATATATATATATGGAGTGGAATTTGCAACTGAAAAGTAACATTGTGTTCCCAACTAGCTAGGTGAAGTTCGGCTTTAACACACACTTATCTCTCAGAACTGAGCATGTGGAGAGACGTTCGTTCATTTAGCACAAAGGGAACGGGATGCAGAAGATAATTTTCTCTGGTTTCTCAGTTGTTATCCAAGTGCCGGTTTGACGTTCCTGCAGTTTTCACAGTAAAACCGAGTTGTAGCTTGTACCTTTCCATATATATGTATGGAGTGGAGTTTGCACCTGGAAAGAAACTTTATGTTCCCAACTGCCTGAGTGAAGTTCGGCTTTCACACACACATATCTCTCACAACTGAGCATGTGGAGGGACGTTCGTTCATTTAGCAGAAAATGCACGGGTTGCAGGAGAAACTTTTTCTCTTGTTTCTCAGTCTGTTTCCTAGTGGCGGTTTGACGTTCCACAGTTTTCATTGTAAAACCGAGTTGGAGCTTCTACATCCGCATATATATGTATGGATTGCAGTTTGCAAGTGAAACAAAACTTTGTGTTCACAACAAGCTAGGTGAAGGACGGCTTTCACACACACATATCTCTCACAACTGAGCATGTGGAGAGACGTTCGTTCATCTAGCACAAAATGCACGGGTTGCAGGAGCAACTTTTGCTCTTGTTTCTCAGTCTGTTTCCTAGTGCCGGTTCGATGTTCCTGCAGTTTTCACTGTAAAACCGAGTTGGAGCTATTACCTCCCCATATATATGTATGGAATGGAGTTTCCAACTGAAAAGAAATTTTGTGTTCCCAATAAGCAATATGAAGTACGGCTTTCACACATAATTTTCTCTCAACTGAGCATGTGGAGAGACGTTCGTTCATCTAGCACAAAGGGAAAGGGTTGCAGGAGAAACTTTTACTCTGGTTTCTCTGTCTGTTTTCAAGTGCCGGCTTGATTTTCCTGCAGTGTTCACTGTAAAATCGAGTTGGAGATAGTATCACCCCATATATATGCATGGAGTGGAATTTGCAACTTAAAAGTAACTTTGTGTTCCCAACAAGCTATTTGAAGGACGGCTTTCACACACACCTATTCCTCAGAATTGAGCATGTGGAGAAACGTTCGTTCTTCTAGCACAAATTGAACGGTTTGCAGGAGAAACTTTTACTCTGGATTCTCAGTCTTTTTCCTAGTGCCGATTTGAAGTTCCTGCAGTTTTCACTGTAAAACGGATTTGGAGAAAGGAACTCCCAAATATATATGTATGGAGTGGAGTTTGCAACAGAAAAGAAACTTTGTGTTCCCAACAACCTAGGTGAAGGACGGCTTTCACACACAATTATCTCTCACACCTGAGCATGTAGAGATACGTTCGTTCATCTAGCACAAATTGAACGGGTTGCAGGAGAAACATTTTCTCTGGTTCTCAGTCTGTTTCCTAGTGCCGGTTTCAAGTTCCTGCAGTTTTCATTATAAAACCGATTTCTAGCTTGTACCTCCCCATATATATGTATGGAGTGGAGTTTGCAAATGAAAAGAAACTTTGTGTTCCCAACAAGATAGGTGAAGTATGGCTTTCACACACACTTAGCACTCAGAGCTTAGCATGCGTAGAGACGTTCGTTCATCTAGCACAAAGGGAACGGGATGCAGAAGAAAATTTTCTCTGGTTTCTCACTCTGTTTCCTAGTGCCGGTTTGAAGTTCTTGCAGTTTTCACTGTAAAAACGAGTTGGAGTTTGTAACTCCCCATATATATATATGGAGTGGAGTTTGCAACTGAAATGTATCCTTGTGTTCCCATCTAGTTAGGTGAAGGTCGGATTTAACACACACTTATCTCTCAGAACTGAGCATGTGGAGAGACGTTCGTTCATCTAGCACCAAGGGAACGGGATGCAGAAGAAAATTTTCTCTGTTTTCTCAGTCTGTTTCCCAGTGCCGGTTTGAAGTACCTGAAGTTTTCACTGTAAAACCGAGTTGAATCTTGTACCATTCCATATATATGTATGGAGTGGAGTGTGCACCTGAAAAAACTTTGTGTTCCCATATACCTGAGTGAAGATCGGCTTTCACACACACATATCTCTCACAACTGAGCATGTGGAGAGACGTTCGTTCATCTAGCACAAAGGGAACGGTTTTTAGGGTAAACTTTTACTCTGGTTTCTCAGTCTGTTTCCTAGTGCCGGTTTGAAGTTCCTGCAGTTTTCATTATAAAACATATTTGTAGCTTGTACCTCCCCATATATATGTATGGAGTGGAGTTTGCAACTGAAAAGAAACTCTGTGTTCCCAACAAGATAGGTCAAGTATGGCTTTCACACACAATTTTCTCTCAGAGATTAGCATGCAGAGAGACGTTTGTTCATCTAGCACAAATGGAACGGGTTGCAGGAGAAACTATTACTCTGGTTTCTCAGTCTGTTTCCTAGTGCCAGTTTGCAGTTCCTGCAGTTTTCACTGTAAAATCGAGTGGGAGCTAGTACCTCCCCATATATATGTATGGAGTGGAGTTTGTATCTGATAAGAAACTTTGTGTTCCAAACAAGCTATGTGAAGTACGGCTTTCACACACACTTTGCTCTCAGAGCTTAGCATGGGGAGAGACTTTCGTTCATCTAGCACAAATGGAACGGGTTGCAGGAGAAACCTTTACTCTGGTTTCTCAGTCTGTTTCCTAGTGCCGGTTTGAAGTTCCTGCAGTTTTCACTGTAAAACTGAGTTGGAGTTAGTACCTCCCCATATATATGTATGGAGTGGTGTTTGCATCTGAAAAGAAACTTTGTGTTCCCAACTACCTGAGTGAAGGACGGCTTTCACACACAAATATCTCTCACAACTGAGCTTGTGGAGAGACTTTAGTTCATCTAGCACAAATTGAACGGTTTGCAGAAGAAACTTTTCTCTGGTTTCTCAGTCTGTTTCCTAGTGCCGGTTTGAAGTTCCTGCAGTTTTCAGTGTAAAACGGAATTTTTAGCTAGTATTTCCGCATATATATGTATGGAGTGGAGTTTGCAACTGAAAAGAAACTTTGTGTTCCCTACAAGATAGGTGATGTACGGCTTTCACACACACTTAGCACTCAGAGCTTAGCATGCGTAGAGACGTTCTTTCATCTAGCACAAAGGGAACGGGATCCAGAAGAAAATTTTCTCTGGTTTCTCACTCTGTTTCCTAGTGCCGGTTTGAAGTTCTTGCAGTTTTCACTGTAAAAACGAGTTGGAGTTTGTAACTCCCCATATATATATATGGTTTAGAGTTTGCAACTGAAAAGTAACTTTGTGTTCCCAACTAGCTAGGTGAATTTCGGCTTTAACACACACTTATCTCTCAGAACTGAGCATGTGGAGAGACGTTCGTTCATCTAGCACAAAGGGAACGGGATGCAGAAGAAAATTTTCTCTGGTATCTCAGTTGGTTTCCAAGTGCCGGATTTAAGTTCCTGCAGTTTTCAAGGTTAAACCGAGTTGGAGCTTGTACCTTTCCATATATATTTATGAAGTGAAGTTTGCACCTGAAAAGAAACTTTGTGTTCCCAAATGCCCGAGTGAATTACGGCTTACACACACACATATCTCTCACAACTGAGCATGTGGAGGGACGTTCGTTCATCTAGCACATATGCAACGGTTTGCAGGAGCAAATTTTACTCTTGTTTCTCAGTCTGTTTCCTAGTGCCGGTTTGATGTTCCTGCAGTTTTCACTGTAAAATCATTTTGGAGCTAGTACCTCCCCATATATATGAATGGAATTGTGTTTCCAACTGAAAAGAAACTTTGTTTTCCAAATAAGCTAAATGAAGTACGGCTTTCACACACAATTTTCTCTCTCAACTGAGCATGTGGAGAGACGTTCGTTCATCTAGCACAAAAGGAACGGGTTGCAGGAGAAGCTTTTCCACTGGTTTCTCAGTCTTTTTCCTAGTGCCGGTTTGAAGTTCCTGCAGTTTTCACTGTAAAAACGAGTTGGAGTTTGTAACTTCCCATATATATATATGGAGTGGATTTTGCAACTGAAATGTATCTTTGTGTTCCCAACTAGTTAGGTGAAGGTCGGCTTTAACACACACTTATCTCTCAGAACTGAGCATGTGGAGAGACGTTCGTTCATCTAGCACAAAGGGAACGGGATGCAGAAGAAAATGTTCTCTGTTTTCTCAGTCTGTTTCCCAGTGCCGGTTTGAAGTTCCTGAAGTTTTCACTGTAAAACCGAGTTGAATCTTGTACCATTCCATATATATGTATGGAGTGGAGTGTGCACCTGAAAAGAAACTTTGTGTTCCCATATACCTGAGTGAAGATCGGCTTTCACACACAAGTATCTCTCACAACTGAGCATGTGGAGAGACGTTCGTTCATCTAGCACAAAGGGAACGGTTTTTAGGGTAAACTTTTACTCTGGTTTCTCTGTCTGTTTCCTAGTGCCGGTTTGAAGTTCCAGCAGTTTTCATTATAAAACATATTTGTAGCTTGTACCTCCCCATATATAAATATGGAGTGGAGTTTGCAACTGAAAAGAAACTCTGTTTTCCCAACAAGATAGGTCAAGTATGACTTTCACACACAATTTTCTCTCAGAGCTTAGCATGCAGAGAGACGTTCGTTCATCTAGCACAAATGGAACGGGTTGCAGGAGAAACTTTTACTCTGGTTTCTCAGTCTGTTTCCTAGTGCCGGTTTGCAGTTCCTGCAGTTTTCACTGTAAAATCGAGTGGGAGCTAGTACCTCCCCATATATATGTATGGAGTGGAGTTTGTATCTGATAAGAAACTTTGTGTTCCAAACAAGCTATGTGAAGTACGGCTTTCACAGACACTTTGCTCTCAGAGCTTAGCATGGGGAGAGACTTTCGTTCATCTAGCACAAATGGAACGGGTTGCAGGAGAAACCTTTACTCTGGTTTCTCAGTCTGTTTCCTAGTGCCGGTTTGAAGTTCCTGCAGTTTTCACTGTAAAACCGAGTTGGAGTTAGTACCTCCCCATATATATGTATGGAGTGGTGTTTGAATCTGAAAAGAAACTTTGTGTTCCCAACAAGCTAGGTGAAGGACGGCTTTCACACACCCTTTTCTCTCAGAACTGATCATGTGGAGAGACGTTCTTTTATTTATCACAAAGGGAACGGTTTTCGGGGGAATTTTTACTCTGGATTCTCATTCTGTTTCCTAGTGCCGGTTTGAATTTCCTGCAGTTTTCATTGTAAAAGCGAGTTGGAGCTTGTACCTTTCCATATATATGTATTTAGTGGAGTTTGCACCTGAAAAGAAACTTTGTGTTCCCAACTACCTGAGTGAAGGACGGCTTTCACACACACTTATTTCTCAGAACTGAGCATGTGAACAGACGTTCGTTCATCTAGCACAAATTTAAAAGTTTGCAGAAGATACTTTTCTCTGGTTTTTCAGTCTTTTTCCTAGTGCCGGTTTGAAGTTCCTGCAGTTTTCACTGTAAAACGGATTTGGATCTAGTAACTCCCCATATATATGTATGGAGTGGATTTTGCAACTGAAAAGAAACTTTGTGTTCCCAACAAGCTAGGTGAAGGACGACTTTCATACAAAATTATCTCTCACAACTGAGCATGTGGAGAGACGTTCGTTCATCTAGCACAATGGGAACGGGAAGCAGGAGAAACTTTTTCTCTGGTTTCTCAGTCTGTTTCCTAGTTCCGATTTGAAGTTCCTGCAGTTTACACTGTAAAACCGATTTGGAGCTAGTACGTCCGCTCATATATGTATGGATTGGTGTTTGAAACTGAAAAGAACCTTTTGTTCCCAACAAGCCAGGAGAAGGACGGCTTTCACACACACTTATCTCTCAGAACAGAGCATGTGGGGAGACGTTCGTTCATCTAGCAAAAAGGGAACTGTTTTTAAGTTGAAACTTTTACTCTGGATTTTTTTTCTGTTTCCTAGTTCCGGTTTGATATTCCTGCAGTTTTCATTATAAAACCGATTTGGAGCTTGTACCTCCCCATATATATTTATGGAGTGGATTTTGCAACTGAAGAGAAACTTTGTGTTCCCAACAAGATAGGTGAAGTACGGCTTTCACACAGAATTTCCTCTCAGAGCTTAGCATTCGGAGAGACATTCGTTCATCTAGCACAAATGGAAAGGGTTGCAGGAGGAAATTTTTCTCTGGTTTCTCAGTGTGTTTCCTACTGCCGGTTTGAAGTTCCTGCAGTTTTCACTGTAAAAACGAGTTGGAGTTTGTAACTCCCCATATATATATATGGAGTGGTGTTTGCAACTGAAATGTATCCTTGTGTTCCCAACTAGTTAGGTGAAGGTCGGCTTTAACACACACTTATCTCTCAGAACTGAGCATGTGGAGAGACGTTCGTTCATCTAGCACAAAGGGAACGGGATGCAGAAGAAAATTTTCTCTGTTTTCTCAGTCTGTTTCCCAGTGCCGGTTTGAAGTTCCTGAAGTTTTCACTGTAAAACCGAGTTGAATCTTGTACCATTCCATATATATGTATGGAGTGGAGTGTGCACCTGAAAAGAAACTTTGTGTTCCCATATACCTGAGTGAAGATCGGCTTTCACACACACATATCTCTCACAAATGAGCATGTGGAGAGACGTTCGTTCATCTAGCACAAAGGGAACGGTGTTTAGGGTAAACTTTTACTCTGGTTTCTCAGTCTGTTTCCTAGTGCCGGTTTGAAGTTCCTGCAGTTTTCATTATAAAACATATTTGTAGCTTGTACCTCCCCATATATATGTATGGAGTGGAGTTTGCAACTGAAAAGAAACTCTGTGTTCCCAACAAGATAGGTCAAGTATGGCTTTCACACACAATTTTCTCTCAGAGATTAGCATGCAGAGAGACGTTCGTTCATCTAGCACAAATGGAACGGGTTGCAGGAGAAACTTTTACTCTGGTTTCTCAGTCTGTTTCCTAGTGCCAGTTTGCAGTTCCTGCAGTTTTCACTGTAAAATCGAGTGGGAGCTAGTACCTCCCCATATATATGTATGGAGTGGAGTTTGTATCTGATAAGAAACTTTGTGTTCCAAACAAGCTATGTGAAGTACGGCTTTCACACACACTTTGCTCTCAGAGCTTAGCATGGGGAGAGACTTTCGTTCATCTAGCACAAATGGAACGGGTTGCAGGAGAAACCTTTACTCTGGTTTCTCAGTCTGTTTCCTAGTGCCGGTTTGAAGTTCCTGCAGTTTTCACTGTAAAACCGAGTTGGAGTTAGTACCTCCCCATATATATGTATGGAGTGGTGTTTGCATCTGAAAAGAAACTTTGTGCTCCCAACTACCTGAGTGAAGGGCGGCTTTCACACACACATATCTCTCACAACTGAGCTTGTGGAGAGACTTTAGTTCATCTAGCACAAATTGAACGGTTTGCAGAAGAAACTTTTCTCTGGTTTCTCAGTCTGTTTCCTAGTGCCGGTTTGAAGTTCCTGCAGTTTTCACTGTAAAACGGAATTTTTAGCTAGTATTTCCGCATATATATGTATGGAGTGGAGTTTGCAACTGAAAAGAAACTTTGTGTTCCCAACAAGCTAGGTGAAGGACGGCTTGCAATCACACTTATCTCTCACAACAGAGCATGTGGAGAGACGATCGTTCATCTAGCACAAAGGGAACGGGATGCAGGAGAAACATTTTCTCTGGTTTCTCAGTCTGTTTCCTTGTTCCGGTTTGAAGTTCCTGCAGTTTCCATTATAAAACCGATTTGGAGCTTGTATCTCCCCATATATATGCATGGAGTGGAGTTTGAAACTGAAAAGAAACTTTGTGTTCCCAACAAGCTAGGTGAAAGACGGCTTTCACACACTCTTATTTCTCAGAACTTAGCATTTGGAGAGACGTTCGTTCATCTAGCACAAAGGGAACGGTTTGCAGGAGGAAATTTTACTCTGGTTTCTCAGTCTGTTTCTTAGTGCCGGTTTGAATTTCCTGCAGTTTTCACTGTAAAAACGAGTTGGATGTTATAACTTCCCGTATATATATATGGAGTGGATTTTGCAACTGAAAAGTAACTTTGTGTTCCCAACTAGCTAGGTGAAGGTCGGCTTTAACACACACTTATCTCTCAGAACTGAGCATGTGGAGAGACGTTCGTTCATCTAGCACAAAGGGAACGGGTTGCAGCAGGAACTACTACTCTGTATTCTCAGTCTGTTTCCTAGTGCCGGTTTGAAGTTCCTGCAGTTTTCACTGTATAACCGAGTTGGAACTTGTAACTCCCCATATATATATATGGAGTGGAATTTGCAACTGAGAAGTAACTTTGTGTTCCCAACTAGCTAGGTGAAGTTCGGCTTTAACACACACTTATCTCTCAGAACTGAGCATGTGGAGAGACGTTCGTTCATTTAGCACAAAGGGAACGGGATGCAGAAGATAATTTTCTCTGGTTTCTCAGTTGTTATCCAAGTGCCGGTTTGACGTTCCTGCAGTTTTCACAGTAAAACCGAGTTGGAGCTTGTACCTTTCCATATATATGTATGGAGTGGAGTTTGCACCTGGAAAGAAACTTTATGTTCACAACTGCCTGAGTGAAGTTCGGCTTTCACACACACATATCTCTCACAACTGAGCATGTGGAGGGACGTTCGTTCATTTAGCACAAAATGCACGGGTTGCAGGAGAAACTTTTTCTCTTGTTTCTCAGTCTGTTTCCTAGTGGCGGTTTGACGTTCCAGCAGTTTTCATTGTAAAACCGAGTTGGAGCTTCTACATCCGCATATATATATATGGATTGCAGTTTGCAAGTGAAACAAAACTTTGTGTTCACAACAAGCTAGGTGAAGGACGGCTTTCACACACACATATCTCTCACAACTGAGCATGTGGAGAGACGTTAGTTCATCTAGCACAAAATGCACGGGTTGCAGGAGCAACTTTTGCTCTTGTTTCTCAGTCTGTTTCCTAGTGCCGGTTCGATGTTCCTGCAGTTTTCACTGTAAAACCGAGTTGGAGCTATTACCTCCCAATATATATGTATGGAATGGAGTTTCCAACTGAAAAGAAATTTTGTGTTCCCAATAAGCAATATGAATTACTGCTTTCACACATAATTTTCTCTCAACTGAGCATGTGGAGAGACGTTCGTTCATCTAGCACAAAGGGAAAGGGTTGCAGGAGAAACTTTTACTCTGGTTTCTCTGTCTGTTTTCAAGTGCCGGCTTGATTTTCCTGCAGTTTTCACTGTAAAATCGAGTTGGAGATATTATCACCCCATATATATGCATGGAGTGGAATTTGCAACTTAAAAGTAACTTTGTGTTCCCAACAAGATATTTGAAGGACGGCTTTCACACACACTTATTCCTCAGAAATGAGCATGTGGAGAAACGTTCGTTCTTCTAGCACAAATTGAACGGTTTGCAGGAGAAACTTTTACTCTGGATTCTCAGTCTTTTTCCTAGTGCCGGTTTGAAGTTCCTGCAGTTTTCACTGTAAAACGGAGTTGGAGAAAGGAACTCCCAAATATATATGTATGGAGTGGAGTTTGCAACAGAAAAGAAACTTTGTGTTCCCAACAACCTAGGTGAAGGACGGCTTTCACACACAATTATCTCTCACACCTGAGCATGTAGAGATACGTTCGTTCATCTAGCACAAATTGAACGGGTTGCAGGAGAAACATTTTCTCTGTTTCTCAGTCTGTTTCCTAGAGCCGGTTTGAAGTTCCTGCAGTTTTCATTATAAAACCGATTTGTAGCTTGTACCTCCCCATATATATGTATGGAGTGGAGTTTGCAACTGAAAAGAAACTTTGAGTTCCCAACAAGATAGGTGAAGTACGGCTTTCACACACACTTAGCACTCAGAGCTTAGCATGCGTAGAGACGTTCGTTCATCTAGCACAAAGCGAACGGGATCCAGAAGAAAATTTTCTCTGGTTTCTCACTCTGTTTCCTAGTGCCGGTTTGAAGTTCTTGCAGTTTTCACTGTAAAAACGAGTTGGAGTTTGTAACTCCCCATATATATATATGGTTTGGAGTTTGCAACTGAAAAGTATCTTTGTGTTCCCAACTAGCTAGGTGAATTTCGGCTTTAACACACACTTATCTCTCAGAACTGAGCATGTGGAGAGACGTTCGTTCATCTAGCACAAAGGGAACGGGATGCAGAAGAAAATTTTCTCTGGTATCTCAGTTGGTTTCCAAGTGCCGGATTTAAGTTCCTGCAGTTTTCAAGGTTAAACCGAGTTGGAGCTTGTACCTTTCCATATATATTTATGAAGTGAAGTTTGCACCTGAAAAGAAACTTTGTGTTCCCAAATGCCCGAGTGAATTACGGCTTACACACACACATATCTCTCACAACTGAGCATGTGGAGGGACGTTCGTTCATCTAGCACATATGCAACGGTTTGCAGGAGCAAATTTTACTCTTGTTTCTCAGTCTGTTTCCTAGTGCCGGTTTGATGTTCCTGCAGTTTTCACTGTAAAATCATTTTGGAGCTAGTACCTCCCCATATATATGAATGGAATTGTGTTTCCAACTGAAAAGAAACTTTGTTTTCCAAATAAGCTAAATGAAGTACGGCTTTCACACACAATTTTCTCTCTCAACTGAGCATGTGGAGAGACGTTTGTTCATCTAGCACAAAAGGAACGGGTTGCAGGAGAAGCTTTTCCACTGGTTTCTCAGTCTTTTTCCTAGTGCCGGTTTGAAGTTAGTGCAGTTTTCACTGTAAAAACGAGTTGGAGTTTGTAACTTCCCATATATATATATGGAGTGGATTTTGCAACTGAAATGTATCCTTGTGTTCCCAACTAGTTAGGTGAAGGTCGGCTTTAACACACACTTATCTCTCAGAACTGAGCATGTGGAGAGACGTTCGTTCATCTAGCACAAAGGGAACGGGATGCAGATGAAAATGTTCTCTGTTTTCTCAGTCTGTTTCCCAGTGCCGGTTTGAAGTTCCTGAAATTTTCACTGTAAAACCGAGTTGAATCTTGTACCATTCCATATATACGTATGGAGTGGAGTGTGCACCTGAAAAGAAACTTTGTGTTCCCATATACCTGAGTGAAGATCGGCTTTCACACACAAGTATCTCTGACAACTGAGCATGTGGAGAGACGTTCGTTCATCTAGCACAAAGGGAACGGTTTTTAGGGTAAACTTTTACTCTGGTTTCTCTGTCTGTTTCCTAGTGCCGGTTTGAAGTTCCTGCAGTTTTCATTATAAAACATATTTGTAGCTTGTAACTCCCCATATATAAATATGGAGTGGAGTTTGCAACTGAAAAGATACTCTGTGTTCCCAACAAGATAGGTCAAGTATGACTTTCACACACAATTTTCTCTCAGAGCTTAGCATGCAGAGAGACGTTCGTTCATCTAGCACAAATGGAACGGGTTGCAGGAGAAACTTTTACTCTGGTTTCTCAGTCTGTTTCCTAGTGCAGGTTTGCAGTTCCTGCAGTTTTCACTGTAAAATCGAGTGGGAGCTAGTACCTCCCCATATATATGTATGGAGTGGAGTTTGTATCTGATAAGAAACTTTGTGTTCCAAACAAGCTATGTGAAGTACGGCTTTCACACACACTTTGCTCTCAGAGCTTAGCATGGGGAGAGACTTTCGTTCATCTAGCACAAATGGAAAGGGTTGCAGGAGAAACCTTTACTCTGGTTTCTCAGTCTGTTTCCTAGAGCCGGTTTGAAGTTCCTGCAGTTTTCACTGTAAAACCGAGTTGGAGTTAGTACCTCCCCATATATATATATGGAGTGGTGTTTGCATCTGAAAAGAAACTTTGTGTTCCCAACAAGCTAGGTGAAGGGCGGCTTTCACACACACTTATCTCTCAGAACTGATCATGTGGAGAGACGTTCATTTATTTAGCACAAAGGGAACGGGTTGCAGGGGAATTTTTAATCTGGATTCTCATTCTGTTTCCTAGTGCCGGTTTGAATTTCCTGCAGTTTTCACTGTAAAACCGAGTTGGAGCTTGTACCTTTCCATATATATGTATGGAGTGGAGTTTGCACCTGAAAAGAACCTTTGTGTTCCCAACTACCTGAGTGAAGGACGGCTTTCACACACACTTATTTCTCAGAACTGAGCATGTGAAGAGACGTTCGTTCATCTAGCACAAATTTAAAAGTTTGCAGAAGAAACTTTTCTCTGGTTTCTCATTCTTTTTCCTAGTGCCGGTTTGAAGTTCCTGCAGTTTTCACTGTAAAACGGATTTGGAGCTAGTAACTCCCCATAAATATGTATGGAGTGGATTTTGCAACTGAAAAGAAACTTTGTGTTCCCAACAAGCTAGGTGAAGGACGGCTTTCATACAAAATTATCTCTCACAACTGAGCATGTGGAGAGACGTTCGTTCATCTAGCACAATGGGAACGGGAAGCAGGAGAAACTTTTTCTCTGGTTTCTCAGTCTGTTTCCTACTTCCGATTTGAAGTTCCTGCAGTTTACACTGTAAAACCGATTTGGAGCTAGTACGTCCGCTTATATATGTATGGATTGGTGTTTGAAACTGAAAAGAACCTTTTGTTCCCAACAAGCCAGGAGAAGGACGGCTTTCACACACACTTATCTCTCAGAACAGAGCATGTGGGGAGACGTTCGTTCATCTAGCACAAAGGGAACTGTTTGTAGGTGAAACTTTTACTCTGGATTCTAATTCTGTTTCCTAGTGCCGGTTTGATGTTCCTGCAGTTTTCATTTTAAAACCGATTTGGAGCTTGTACCACCCCATATGTATTTATGGAGTGGATTTTGCTACTGAAAAGAAACTTTGTGTTCCCAACTAGATAGGTGAAGTACGGCTTTCACACACAATTTCCTCTCAGAGCTTAGCATGCGGAGAGACGTTCGTTCATCTAGCACAAATGGAACGGGTTGCAGGAGGAAATTTTTCTCTGGTTTCTCAGTGTGTTTCCTACTGCCGGTTTGAAGTTCCTTCAGTTTTCACTGTAAAAACGAGTTGGAGATTGTAATTTCCCATATATATATATATGGAGTGGAATTTGCAAATGAAAAGTATCTTTGTGTTCCCAACTAGCTAGGAGAAGTTCGGCTTTAACACACACTTATCTCTCAGAACTGAGCATGTGGAGAGACGTTCGTTCATCTAGCACAAATGGAACGGGATGCAGAAGAAAATTTTCTCTGGTTTCTCAGTCTTTTTCCTAGTGCCGGTTGGAAGTTCCTGCAGTTTTCACTGTAAAACCGAGTTGGAGCTTGTACATCCGCATATATATGTATGGATTGAAGTTTGCAAGTGAAACAAAACTTTGTGTTCACAACAAGCTAGGTGAAGTACGGCTTTCACACACACATATCTCTCACAACTGAGCATGTGGAGAGACGTTCGTTCATCTAGCACAAATTGCTCGGGTTGCAGGAGCAACTTTTGCTTTTGTTTCTCAGTCTGTTTCCTAGTGCCGGTTTGATGTTCCTGCAGTTTTCACTGTAAAACAGAGTTGGAGCTATTACCTCCCCATATATATGTATGGAATGGAGTTTCCAACTGAAAAGAAACTTTGTGTTCCCAATAAGCAATATGAAGTACGGCTTTCACACATACTTCTCTCTCAAATGAGCATGTGGAGAGACGTTCGTTCATCTAGCAAAAAGGGAAAGTGTTGCAGGAGAAACTTTTACTCTGTTTTCTCTGTCTGTTTTCAAGTGCCGGCTTGATTTTCCTGCAGTTTTCACTGTAAAATCGAGTTGGAGATAGTATCACCCCATATATATGCATGGAGTGGAATTTGCAAATTAAAAGTAACTTTGTGTTCCCAACAAGCTATTTGAAGGGCGGGTTTCACACACACTTATTCCTCAGAACTGAGCATGTGGAGAAACGTTCGTTCTTCTAGCACAAATTGAACGGTTTGCAGGAGAATCTTTTACTCTGGATTCTCAGTCTTTTTCCTAGTGCCGGTTTGAAGTTCCTGCAGTTTTCACTGTAAAACGGAGTTGGAGCAAGGAACTCCCAAATATATATGTATGGAGTGGAGTTTGCAACAGAAAAGAAACTTTGTGTTCCCAACAAGATAGGTGAAGGACGGCTTTCATACAAAACTATCTCTCACAACTGAGCATGTGGAGAGACGTTCGTTCATCTAGCACAATGGGAACGGGAAGCAGGAGAAACTTTTTCTCTGGTTTCTCAGTCTGGTTCCTAGTTCCGATTTGAAGTTCCTGCAGTTTACACTGTAAAACCGATTTGGAGCTAGTACGTCCGCTTATATATGTATAGATTGGTGTTTGAAACTTAAAAGAACCTTTTGTTCCCAACGAGCCAGGTGAAGGACGGCTTTCACACACACTTATCTCTCAGAACAGAGCATGTGGGGAGACGTTCGTTCATCTAGCACAAAGGGAACTGTTTGTAGGTGAAACTTTTACTCTGGATTCTAATTCTGTTTCCTAGTGCCGGTTTGATGTTCCTGCAGTTTTCATTATAAAACCGATTTGGAGCTTGTACCTCCCCATATATATTTATGGAGTGGATTTTGCAACTGAAAAGAAACTTTGTTGTCCCAAAAAGATAGGTGAAGTACGGCTTTCACACACACTTAACTCTCAGAGCATAGCATACGGAGAGACGTTCGTTCATCTAGCACAAATGGAACGGGTTGCAGGAGAAGCTTTTTCTCTGGTTTCTCAGTCTGTTTCCTAGTGCCGGTTTGAAGTTCCTGCAGTTTTCACTGTAAAACCGAGTTGGAGCTAGTACCTCCCCTATATATATGTATGGAGTGGAGATTGCATCTGAAAATAAACTTTGTTTTCCCACAAGCTAGGTGAAGGACGGCTTTCACACACTCTTATCTCTCAGAACTGAGCATGTGGAGAGACGTTCGTTCATCTAGCACAAACGGAACGGTTTGCAGGAGGAACTTTTACTCTGGTTTCTCAGTCTGTTTCCTTGTGCCGGTTTGAAGTTACTGCAGTTTTCATTGTAAAATCGAGTTGGAGCTAGTATCACCCCATATATATGCATGGAGTGGAATTTGCAACTGAAAAGTAACTTTGTGTTCCCAACAAGTTAGGTGAAGGACGGCTTTCACACACACATATCTCTCACAACTGAGCATGTGGAGATACGTACGTTCATCTAGCACAAAGGGAACGGGTTGCAGGAGAAACTTTTTCTCTGGTTTCTCAGTCTGTTTCCTAGTGCCGGTTTGAAGTTCCTGCAGTTTTCATTATAAAACATATTTGTAGTTTGTACCTCCCCATATATATGTATGGAGTGGAGTTTGCAACTGAAAAGATACTTTGTGTTCCCAACAAGATAGGTGAAGTACGGCTTTCACACACAATTTCCTCTCAGAGCTTAGCATGCGGAGAGACTTTCGTTCATCTAGCACAAATGGAACGGGTTGCAGGAGGAAATTTTTCTCTGGTTTCTCAGTGTGTTTCCTACTGCCGGTTTGAAGTTCCTGCAGTTTTCACTGTAAAAACGAGTTGGAGATTGTAATTTCCCATATATATATATGGAGTGGAATTTGCAAATGAAAAGTATCTTTGTGTTCCCAACTAGCTAGGAGAAGTTCGGCTTTAACACACACTTATGTCTCAGAACTGAGCATGTGGAGAGACGTTCGTTCATCTAGCACAAATGGAACGGGATGCAGAAGAAAATTTTCTCTGGTTTCTCAGTCTTTTTCCTAGTGCCGGTTGGAAGTTCCTGCAGTTTTCACTGTAAAACCGAGTTGGAGCTTGTACATCCGCATATATATGTATGGATTGAAGTTTGCAAGTGAAACAAAACTTTGTGTTCACAACAATCTAGGTGAAGTACGGCTTTCACACACACATAACTCTCACAACTGGGCATGTGGAGAGACGTTCGTTCATCTAGCACAAAATGCACGGGTTGCAGGAGCAACTTTTGCTTATGTTTCTCAGTCTGTTTCCTAGTGCCGGTTTGATGTTCCTGCAGTTTTCACTGTAAAACAGAGTTGGAGCTATTACCTCCCCATATATATGTATGGAATGGAGTTTCCAACTGAAAAGAAACTTTGTGTTCCCAATAAGCAATATGAAGTACGGCTTTCACACATACTTCTCTCTCAAATGAGCATGTGGAGAGACGTTCGTTCATCTAGCAAAAAGGGAAAGTGTTGCAGGAGAAACTTTTACTCTGTTTTCTCTGTCTGTTTTCAAGTGCCGGCTTGATTTTCCTGCAGTTTTCACTGTAAAATCGAGTTGGAGATAGTATCACCCCATATATATGCATGGAGTGGAATTTGCAACTTAAAAGTAACTTTGTGTTCCCAACAAGCTATTTGAAGGGCGGGTTTCACACACACTTATTCCTCAGAACTGAGCATGTGGAGAAACGTTCGTTCTTCTAGCACAAATTGAACGGTTTGCAGGAGAAACTTTTTCTCTGGATTCTCAGTCTTTTTCCTAGTGCCGGTTTGAAGTTCCTGCTGTTTTCACTGTAAAACGGAGTTGGAGCAAGGAACTCCCAAATATATATGTATGGATTGGAGTTTGCAACAGAAAAGAAACTTTGTGTTCCCAACAAGCTAGGTGAAGGACGGCTTTCATACAAAACTATCCCTCACAACTGAGCATGTGGAGAGACGTTCGTTCATCTAGCACAATGGGAACGGGAAGCAGGAGAAACTTTTTCTCTGGTTTCTCAGTCTGGTTCCTAGTTCCGATTTGAAGTTCCTGCAGTTTACACTGTAAAACCGATTTGGAGCTAGTACGTCCGCTTATATATGTATAGATTGGTGTTTGAAACTTAAAAGAACCTTTTGTTCCCAACGAGCCAGGTGAAGGACGGCTTTCACACACACTTATCTCTCAGAACAGAGCATGTGGGGAGACGTTCGTTCATCTAGCACAAAGGGAACTGTTTGTAGGTGAAACTTTTACTCTGGATTCTAATACTGTTTCCTAGTGCCGGTTTGATGTTCCTGCAGTTTTCATTATAAAACCGATTTGGAGCTTGTACCTCCCCATATATATTTATGGAGTGGATTTTGCAACTGAAAAGAAACTTTGTTGTCCCAAAAAGATAGGTGAAGTACGGCTTTCACACACACTTAACTCTCAGAGCATAGCATACGGAGAGACGTTCGTTCATCTAGCACAAATGGAACGGGTTGCAGGAGAAGCTTTTTCTCTGGTTTCTCAGTCTGTTTCCTAGTGCCGGTTTGAAGTTCCTGCAGTTTTCACTGTAGAACCGAGTTGGAGCTAGTAACTCCCCTATATATATGTATTGAGTGGAGATTGCATCTGAAAATAAACTTTGTTTTCCCACAAGCTAGTGAAGGACGGCTTTCACACACTCTTATCTCTCAGAACTGAGCATGTGGAGAGACGTTCGTTCATCTAGCACAAACGGAACGGTTTGCAGGAGGAACTTTTACTCTGGTTTCTCAGTCTGTTTCCTTGTGCCGGTTTGAAGTTACTGCAGTTTTCATTGTAAAATCGAGTTGGAGCTAGTATCACCCCATATATATGCATGGAGTGGAATTTGCAACTGAAAAGTAACTTTGTGTTCCCAACAAGTTAGGTGAAGGACGGCTTTCACACACACATATCTCTCACAACTGAGCATGTGGAGATACGTACGTTCATCTAGCACAAAGGGAACGGGTTGCAGGAGAAACTTTTTCTCTGGTTTCTCAGTCTGTTTCCTAGTAACGGCTTTAATTTCCTGCAGATTTCACTGTAAAACCGAGTTGGAGCTAGTACCTCCCCATATATATGTATGGAGTGGAGTTTGCACCTGAAAAGAAACTTTGTGTTCCCAACAGCCTGTGTGAAGTACGGCTTTCACACACACATATCTCTCACAACTGAGCATGCGGAGAGACGTTCGTTCATCTAGCACAAAGGAACGTGATGCAGAAGGAAATTTTCTCTGTTTTCTCAGTCTGTTTCCTAGTGCCGGTTTGAAGTTCCTGCAGTTTTCACTGTAAAACCGTGTTGGATCTTGTACCATTCCATATATATGTATGGAGCGGTGTGTGCACCTGAAAAGAAACTTTGTGTTTCCATATACCTGAGTGAAGGTCGGCTTTCACACACACATATTTCTCACAACTGAGCATGTGGAGAGTCGTTCGTTCATCTAGCACAAAGGGAACGGTTTGTAGGAGAAACTTTTACTCTGGTTTCTCAGTCTGTTTCCTAGTACCGGTTTGAAGTTCCTGCAGTTTTCATTATAAAACATATTTGTAGCTTGTACCTCCCCATATATATGTATGGAGTGGAATTTGCAACTGAAAAGATACTTTGTGTTCCCAACAAGATAGGTGAAGTACGGCTTTCACAGACACTTAGCTCTCAGTGCTTAGCATGCGGAGAAACGTTCGTTCATCTAGCACAAATGGAACGGGTTGCAGGAGAAGCTTTTACTCTGGTTTCTCAGTCTGTTTCCTAGTGCCGGTTTGAACTTCCTGCAGTTTTCACTGTAAAACGGAGTTGGAGCAAGGAACTCCCAAATATATATGTATGGAGTGGAGTTTGCAACAGAAAAGAAACTTTGTGTTCCCAACAAGCTAGGTGAAGGACGGCTTTCATACAAAATTATCTCTCACAACTGAGCATGTGGTGAGACGTTCGTTCATCTAGCACAATGGGAACGGGAAGCAGGAGAAACTTTTTCTCTGGTTTCTCAGTCTGGTTCCTAGTTCCGATTTGAAGTTCCTGCAGTTTACACTGTAAAACCGATTTGGAGCTTGTACGTCCGCTTATATATGTATAGATTGGTGTTTGAAACTTAAAAGAACCTTTTGTTCCCAACGAGCCAGGTGAAGGACGGCTTTCACACACACTTATCTCTCTGAACAGAGCATGTGGGGAGACGTTCGTTCATCTAGCACAAAGGGAACTGATTGTAGGTGAAACTTTTACTCTGGATTCTAAATCTGTTTCCTAGTGCCGGTTTGATGTTCCTGCAGTTTTCATTATAAAATCGATTTGGAGCTTGTACCTCCCCATATATATTTATGGAGTGGATTTTGCAACTGAAAAGAAACTTTGTTGTCCCAAAAAGATAGGTGAAGTACGGCTTTCACACACATTTAACTCTCAGAGCATAGCATACGGAGAGACGTTCGTTCATCTAGCAGAAATGGAACGGGTTGCAGGAGAAGCTTTTTCTCTGGTTTCTCAGTCTGTTTCCTAGTGCCGGTTTGAAGTTCCTGCAGTTTTCACTGTAAAACCGAGTTGGAGCTAGTACCTCCCCTATATATATGTATGGAGTGGAGATTCCATCTGAAAATAAACTTTGTTTTCCCACAAGCTAGGTGAAGGACGGCTTTCACACACTCTTATCTCTCAGAACTGAGCATGTGGAGAGACGTTCGTTCATCTAGCACAAACGGAACGGTTTGCAGGAGGAACTTTTACTCTGGTTTCTCAGTCTGTTTCCTTGTGCCGGTTTGCAGTTCCCGCAGTTTTCATTGTAAAATCGAGTTGGAGCTAGTATCACCCCATATATATGCATGGAGTGGAATTTGCAACTGAAAAGTAACTTTGTGTTCCCAACAAGTTAGGTGAAGGACGGCTTTCACACACACATATCTCTCACAACTGAGCATGTGGAAATACGTACGTTCATCTAGCACAAAGGGAACGGGTTGCAGGAGAAACTTTTTCTCTGGTTTCTCAGTCTGTTTCCTAGTGCCGGTTTGAAGTTCCTTCAGTTTTCATTATAAAACATATTTGTAGCTTGTACCTCCCCATATATATGTATGGAGTGGAGTTTGCAACTGAAAAGATACTTTGTGTTCCCAACAAGATAGGTGAAGTACGGCTTTCACAGACACTTAGCTCTCAGTGCTTAGCATGCGGAGAAACGTTCGTTCATCTAGCACAAATGGAACGTGTTGCAGGAGAAGCTTTTACTCTGGTTTCTCAGTCTGTTTCCTAGTGCCGGTTTGAAGTTCCTGCAGTTTTCACTGTAAAAACATGTTGGAGATTGTAACTTCCAATACATATATATGGATTGGAGTTTGCAACTGAAAAGTAACTTTGTTTTCCCAACTAGCAAGGTGAAGGTCGGCTTTAACACACACTTATCTCTCAGAACTGAACTTGTGGAGAGACTTTCATTCATTTAGCACAAACTGAACGGGATGCAGAAGAAAATTTTCTATGGTTTTTCAGTCTGTTTCCTAGAGCCGGTTTGAAATTCCTGCAGTATTCACCGTAAAACCGAGTTGGAGCTTGTACCATTCCATATATATGTATGGAGTGGAGTTTGCATCTGAAAAGGAAATTTGTGTTCCCAACTACCTGAGTGAAGGACAGCTTTCACACACACATATCTCTCACAACTGAGCATGTGGAGAGACTTTCGTTCATTTAGCACAAATTGAACGGTTTGCAGAAGAAACATTTCTCTCGTTTCTCAGTCTGTTTCCTAGTTCCGGTTTGAAGTTCCTGCAGTTTTCACTGTAAAACGGAGTTGGAGCTAGTACCTCCGCATATATATTTATGGAGTGGAGTTTGCAACTAAAAAGAAACTTTGTGTTCCCAAAAAGCTAGGTGAAGGGCGGCTTTCAAACACACTTATCTCTCACAACTGAGCATGTGGAGAGACGTTCGTTCATCTAGCACAAAGGGAACGGTTTTCAGGAGAAACTTTTTCTCTGGTTTCTCAGTCTGTTTCCTAGTTCCGATTTCAAGTTCCTGCAGTTTACACTGTAAAACCGTGTTGGAGCTAGTACGTCCGCTTATATATGTATAGATTGGTGTTTGAAACTGAAAAGAAAATTTGTGTTCCCAACAAGGTATATGAAGGACAGCTTTCACACACAATTATCTCTCACAACTGAGCATGTGGAGAGATGATCGTTCATCTAGCACATATGGAACGGTATGCAGGAGAAACTTTTATTCTTGTTTCTCAGTCTGTTTCCTAGTGCCGGTTTGATGTTCCTGCAGTTTTCACTTTAAAACCGAGTTGGAGCTAGTACCTCCCCATATATATGTATGGAGTGGAGTTTTAAACTGAAAAGAATCTTTGTGTTCCCAATAAGCTATGTGAAGTACGGCTTTCACACACACTTTTCTCTCTCAAATGAGCATGTCGATAGACGTTCGTTCATCTAGGACAAAGTGAACCGGTTGCAGGAGAAATTTTTACTTTGGTTTCTCAGTCTGTTTCCTAGTGCCGGCTTGAATTTCCTGCAGTTTTCACTTTAAAACCGAGTTGGAGATAGTATCACCCCATATATATGCATGGAGTGGAATTTGCAACTGAAAAGTAACTTTGTGTTCCCAACAAGCTATTTGAAGGACGGATTTCACACACACTTATTTCTCAGAACTGAGCATGTGGAGAAACGTTCTTTCATTTAGCACAAATGGAACGGTTTGCAGGAGAAACTTTTACTCTGGTTTCTCAACATTTTTCCTAGTGCCGGTTTGAAATTCCTGCACTTTTCACTGTAAAACGGAGTTTGAGCTAGTAACAACCCATATATATGTATGGAGTGGAGTTTGCATCACAAAACATATTTTGTGTTCCCAACAATCTGGTTGAAGGACGGCTTTCACACACTCTTATCTATCAGAACTGAGCATGTGGAGAGACGTTCGTTCATCAAGCACAAAGGGAACGCGTAGCAGGTGGAAATATTATTCTGGTTTCTCAATCTGTTTCCTAGAGCCGGTTTGAAATTCCTGCATTTTTCACTGTAAATGCGAGTTGGAGTTTGTAACACACCATATATATGTATGGAGTGGGTTTTGCTTCTGAAAAGTAACTTTGTGTTCCCAAATAGCTAGGTAAAGGTCGGATTTAACACACACTTATCTCTCAGAACTGAGCATGTAGAGAGACTTTCGTTCATCTAGCACAAAGGGAACGGGATGCAGAAGAAAATTTTCTCAGGTTTCTCAGTATGTTTCCTAGTGCCGGTTTGAAGTTCCTGCAGTTTTCACTGTAAAACAAATTTGGAGCTAGTACCTCCGCATATATATGTATGGATTGGAATTTGCAACTGAAAAGAAACCTTGTGTTCCCAACAAGCTAGGTGAAGGACGGCTTTCACATACAATTATCTCTCACAACTGAGCATGTGGAGAGACGTTCGTTCATCTAGCACAAAGGGAACGGATTCCAGGAGAAACATTTACTCTTGTTTCTCAGTCTGTTTCCTAGTGCCGGTTTTAAGTTCCTGAACTTTTCACTCTAAAACGGATTTGGAGCTAGTAACTCCCCATATATATATATGGAGTGGAGTTTGCAACTGAAAAGAAACTTTGTATTCCCATAAATCTATGTGAAGGACGGCTTTCGCACACAATTATCTCTCACAACTGAGCATGTGGAGAGACGTTCGTTCATCTAGCACAAAGGGAAACGGTTGCAGGAAAACTTTTACTCGGGTTTCTCAGTCTGTTTCCTAGTGCCATTTTGAAGTTCCTGCAGTTTTCACTGTAAAACGGAGTTGGAGCTAGTACCGCCCCATATATATGTATGGAGTGGAGTTTGCATCACAAAACATACTTTGTGTTCCCAACAATCTGGTTGAAGGACGGCTTTCACACACTCTTATCTATCAGAACTGAGCATGTGGAGAGACGTTCGTTCATCTAGCACAAAGAGAAATGTTTGTAGGAGAAACTTTTACTCTGGATTCTAATTCTGTTTCCTAGTGCCGGTATGATGTTCCTGCAGTTTTAATTATAAAACCGATTTGGAGCTTGTACCTCCCCATATATATTTATGGAGTGGATTTTGCAGCTGAAAAGAAACTTTGTGTTCCCAACAAGCTAGGTGAAGGACGGCTTTCACACAAAATTATCTGTCACAACTGAGCATGCGGAGAGACGTTCGTTCATCTAGCACAAAGGAAAGTGATGCAGAAGGAAATTTTCTCTGTTTTCTCTGTCTGTTTCCTAGTGCCGGTTTGAAGTTCCTGCAATTTTCACTGTAAAACCGAGTTGGATTTTGTACAATTCCATATATATGTATGAAGTGGTGTGTGCACCTGAAAAGAAACTTTGTGTTCCCATATACCTGAGTGAAGGTCGGCTTTCACACACACATATTTCTCACAACTGAGCATGTGGAGAGACGTTCGTTCATCTAGCACAAAGGGAACGGTTTGTAGGAGAATCTTTTACTCTGGTTTCTCAATCTGTTTCCTAGTGCCGGTTTGAAGTTCCTGCAGTTTTCATTATAAAACATATTTGTAGCTTGTACCTCCCAATATATATGTATGGAGTGGAGTTTGCAACTGAAAAGATACTTTGTGTTCCCAACAAGATAGTTGAAGGGCGGCTTTCACACACACTTAGCTCTCAGTGCTTAGCATTCGGAGAAACGTTCGTTCATCTAGCACAAATGGAACGGGTTGCAGGAGAAGCTTTTACACTGGTTTCTCAGTCTGTTTCCTAGTGCCGTTTTTAAGTTCCTGCACTTTTCACTGTAAAAACGTGTTGGAGATTGTAACTTCCGATATATATATATGGAGTGGAGTTTGCAACTGAAAAGTAACATTGTTTTCCCAACTAGCAAGGTGAAGGTCGGCTTTAACACACACTTATCTCTCAGAACTGAGCTTGTGGAGAGACGTTCGTTCATTTAGCACAAACGGAAGGGGATGCAGATGAAAATTTTCTATGGATTTTCAGTCTGTTTCCTAGAGCCGGTTTGATATTCCTGCAGTATTCACCGTAAAACCGAGTTGGAGCTTGTACCATTCCATATATATGTATGGAGTGGAGTATGCATCTGAAAAGGAAATTTGTGTTCCCAACTACCTGAGTGAAGGACGGCTTTCACACACACATATCTCTCACAATTGAGCATGTGGAGAGACTTTCGTTCATCTAGCACAAATTGAACGGTTTGCAGAAGAAACATTTCTCTGGTTTCTCAGTCTGTTTCCTAGTGCCGGTTTGAAGTTCCTGCAGTTTTCACTGTAAAACGGAGTTGGAGCTAGTACCTCCGCATATGTATTTATGGAGTGGAGTTTGCAACTGAAAAGAAACTATGTGTTCCCAACAAGCTAGGTGAAGGGCGGCTTTCACACTCTCTTATCTCTCATAACTTATCATTTGGAGAGACGTTCGTTCATCTAGCACAAAGGGAACGGGTTGCAGGAGGAACTTTTACTCTGGTTTCTCAGTCTGTTTCTTAGTGCCGGTTTGAATTTCCTGCAGTTTTCACTGTAAAAACGAGTTGGATGTTGTAACTTCCCATATATATATGGAGTGGATTTTGCAACTGAAAAGTAACTTTGTGTTCCCAACTAGCTAGGTGAAGTTCGGCTTTAACACACACTTATCTCTCAGAACTGAGCATGTGGAGAGACGTTCGTTCATCTAGCACAAAGGGAACGAGATGGAGAAGAAAATTTTCTCTGGTTTCTCAGTCTGTTTCCTAGTTCCGATTTCAAGTTCCTGCAGTTTTCACTGTAAATCCTATTTGGAGCTTGTACCTCCACATATATATGTATGGATTGGAGTTTGAAACTGAAAAGAAGCTTTGTGTTCCCAACGAGCTAGGTGAAGTACGGCTTTCACACACACTTTTCTCTCAGAACAGAGCATGTGGAGAGACGTTCGTTCATCTAGCACAAAGGGAAATTTTTGTAGGGAAACTTTTACTCTTGTTTCTCAGTCTGTTTCCTAGTGCCAGTTTGAATTTCCTGCAGTTTTCATTATAAAACCGATTAGGTGCTTGTACCTCCGCATATATATGTATGGAGTGGATTTAGAAACTGAAAAGAAACTTTGTTGTCCCAAAAAGATAGGTGAAGTACGGCTTTCACACACACTTTGCTCTCAGAGCTTAGCATGCGGTGAGAAGTTAGTTTATCTAGCACAAATATAACGGGTTGCAGGAGAAAATTTTACTCTGGTTTCTCAGTCTGTTTTCTAGTGCCGGTTTGAAGTTCCTGCAGTTGTCATTGTAAAACCGAGTTGGAGCTTGTACCTCCGCATATATATGTATGGATTGGTGTTAGCAACTGAAACAAAACTTTGTGTTCCCAACAATCTAGGTGAAGAACGGCTTTCACACACAATTATCTCTCACAACTGAGCATTTGGAGAGACGTTCGTTCATCTAGCACATATGGAACGGTTTGCAGGAGAAACTTTTACTCTTGTTTCTCAGTCTGTTTCCTAGTGCCGGTTTGATGTTCCTGCAGATTTCACTGTAAAACCGAGTTGGAGCTAGTACCTCCCCATATATATGTATGGAGTGGAGTTTTAAACTGAAAAGAATCTTTGTGTTCCCAATAAGCTATGTGAAGTACGGCTTTCACACACACTTTTCTCTCTCAACTGAGCATGTGGATAGACGTTCGTTCATCTAGCACAAAGTGAAACGGTTGCAGGAGAAATTTTTACTCTGGTTTCTCAGTCTGTTTCCTAGTGTCGGCTTGAATTTCCTGCAGTTTTCACTTTAAAACCGAGTTGGAGCTAGTATCAACCCATATATATGCATGGAGTGGAATTTGCAACTGAAAAGTAAATTTGTGTTCCCAACAAGCTATTTGAAGGTCGGATTTCACACACACTTATTTCTCAGAACTGAGCATGTGGAGAAACGTTCGTTCATCTAGCACAAAAGGAACGGTTTGCAGGTGAAACTTTTACTCTGGTTTCTCAACATTTTTCCTAGTGCCGGTTTGAAATTCCTGCAGTTTTCACTGTAAAACGGAGTTGGAGCTAGTAACTACCCATATATATGTATGGAGTGGAGTTTGCATCTGAAAAGAAACTTTGTGTTCCCAACTACCTGAGTGAAGGACGGCTTTCACACACACTTATCTCTCAGAACAGAGCATGTGGAGAGACGTTCGTTCATTTAGCACAAAGAAAACTGTTTGTAGGGGAAACTTTTACTCTGGATTCTAATTCTGTTTCCTAGTGCCGGTTTGATGTTCCTGCAGTTTTCATTATAAAACCGATTTGGAACTTGTACCACCCCATATATATTTATGGAGTGGATTTTGCAGCTGAAAAGAAACTTTGTGTTCCCAACAAGATAGGTGAAGTACGGCTTTCACACACAATTTGCTCTCAGAACTTAGCATGCGGAGAGACGTTCGTTCATCTAGCACAAATGGAACGGGTTGCAGGAGAAACTTTTACTCTGGTTTCTCAGTCTGTTTCCTAGTGCCGGTTTGAAGTTCCTGCAGTTTTCACTGTAAAATCGAGTTTGAGCTAGTACCTCCCCATATATATGTATGGATTGGTGTTTGTATCTGATAAGAAACTTTGTGTTACCAACAAGCTAGTTGAAGGACGGCTTTCACACCCTCTTATCTCTCAGAACTGAGCATGTGGAGAGACGTTCGTTCATCTAGCACAAATGGAACGGGTTGCAGCAGGAACTATTACTCTGGATTCTCAGTCTTTTTCCTAGTGCCGGTTTGAATTTCCTGCAGTTTTCACTGTAAAAACGATTTGAAGCTTGTAATTCCCCAAATATATATATGGAGTGGAGTTTGCAACTGAAAAGAAACTTTGTGTTCCCAACAAGCTAGGTGAAGGACGGCTTTCACACACAATTATCTGTCACAACTGATCATGTGGAGAGACGTTCGTTCATCTATCACATATGGAAAGGATTGCAGGAGAAACTTTTCTCTTGTTTCTCAGTCTGTTTCATTGTGCCGGTTTAATGTTCCTGCAGTTTTCACTGTAAAACCGATTTGGAACTAGTACATCTACATATATATGTATGGAGTGGATTTTCCAACTGGAAAGAACCTTTGTGTTCCCAATAAGCTAGGTGAAGTACAGCTTTCACACACACTTTTCTCTCTCAACTGAATATTTGGAGAGACTTTCGTTCATCTAACACAAAGGGAACGGGTAGCATCAGAAACTTTTTCTCTGGTTTCTCAGTCTGTTTCCTAGTTCCGATTTGAAGTTCCTGCAGTTTACACTGTAAAACCGAGTTGGAGCTAGTACGTCCGCTTATATATGTATGGATTGGTGTTTGAAACTGAAAAGAAACTTTGTGTTCCCAACAAGATAGGTGAAGGAAGGCTTTCACACACAATTATCTCTCAGAACAGAGCATGTGGAGAGACGTTCGTTCATCTAGCACAAAGGGTAATGTTTGTAGGAGAAACTTTTAATCTGGATTCTATTTCTGTTTCCTAGTACCAGTTTGATGTTCCTGCAGTTTTCATTATAAAACCGATTTGGAGCTTGTACCTACCCATATATATTTATGGAGTGGATTTTGCAACGGAAAAGAAACTTTGTGTTCCCAACAAGATAGGTGAAGTACGGCTTTCAAACACAATTTGCTCTCAGAAGTTAGCATGCGGAGAGACGTTCGTTCATCTAGCACAAATGGAACGGGTTGCAGGAGAAACTTTACTCTGGTTTCTCAGTCTGTTTCCTAGTGCCGGTTTGAAGTTCCTGCAGTTTTCACTGTAAAATCGAGTTGGAGCTAGTACCTCCCCATATAAATGTATGGAGTGGAGTTTGTATCTGATAAGAAACTTTGTGTTCCAAACAAGCTATGTGAAGTTCGGCTTTAACACACACTTATCTCTCAGAACTGAGCATGTGGAGAGACGTTCGTTCATCTAGCACAAAGGGAACGGGATGGAGAAGAAAATTTTCTCTGGTTTCTCAGTCTGTTTCCTAGTGCCGTTTTGAAGTTCCTGCAGTTTTCACTGTAAAACCGAGTTGGAGCTTGTATATCTACATATATAAGTATGGAGTGGATTTTCCAACTGGAAAGAAACTTTGTGTTCCCAATAAGCTAGGTGAAGTACGGCTTTCACACACAATTTCTCTCTCAACTGAGCATTTGGAGAGACTTTCGTTCATCTAGCACAAAGGGAACGGGTAGCAGGAGAAACTATTTTTCTGGTTTCTCAGTCTATTTCCTAGTTCCGATTTCAAGTTCCTGCAGTTTTCACTGTAAATCCTATTTGGAGCTTGTACCTCCACATATATATGTATGGATTGGAGTTTGAAACTGAAAAGAAGCTTTGTGTTCCCAATGAGCTAGGTGAAGTACGGCTTTCACACACACTTTTCTCTCAGAACAGAGCATGTGGAGAGACGTTCGTTCATCTAGCACAAAGGGAAATGTTTGTAGGGAAACTTTTACTCTTGTTTCTCAGTCTGTTTCCTAGTGCCAGTTTGAATTTCCTGCAGTTTTCATTATAAAACCGATTAGGTGCTTGTACCTCCGCATATATATGTATGGAGTGGATTTAGAAACTGTAAAGAAACTTTGTTGTCCCAAAAAGATAGGTGAAGTACGGCTTTCACACACACTTTGCTCTCAGAGCTTAGCATGCGGAGAGAAGTTAGTTTATCTAGCACAAATATAACGGGTTGCAGGAGAAAATTTTACTCTGGTTTCTCAGTCTGTTTTCTAGTGCCGGTTTGAAGTTCCTGCAGTTGTCATTGTAAAACCGAGTTGGAGCTAGTACCTCCGCATATATATGTATGGATTGGTGTTAGCAACTGAAACAAAACTTTGTGTTCCCAACAATCTAGGTGAAGAACGGCTTTCACACACAATTATCTCTCACAACTGAGCATTTGGAGAGACTTCGTTCATCTAGCACAAATGGAACGGGTTGCAGGAGGAACATTTACTCTGGTTTCTCAGTCTATTTCCTAGTGCCGGTTTGAAATTCCTGCAGTTTTCACTGTAAAAACGATTTGAAGCTTGTATTTCCCCAAATATATATATGGAGGGGATTTTGCATCTGAAAAGAAACTTTTTGTTCCCAACAAGATAGGTGAAGTAAGGCTTTTACACACACTTAGCTCTCAGATTAGCATTTGGAGAGACGTTCGTTCATCTAGCACAAAGGAAAGTGTTGCAGTAGAAACTTTTACTCTGGTTTTCAGTCTGTTTCCTAATTCCGGTTTGAAGTTCCTGCAGTTTTCACAGTAAAAGCGAGTTGGAGCTTGTACTTTCCCATATATATGTATGGAGTGGAGTTTGCACCTGAAAAAAACTTTGTGTTCCCAACTACCTGAGGGAAGGGCGGCTTTCACACACCCATATATCTAAATACTGAGCATGTGGAGAGACATTCGTTCATCTAGCACAAAGGGAACGGTTTGCTAGAGAAACTATTTCTTTGTTTCTCAGTCTGTTTCCTAGTGCCGGTTTGAAGTTCCTGCAGTTTTCACTGTTAAACAGATTTGGAGCTAGTTCCTCCACATATATATGTATGGAGTGGAATTTGCAACTGAAAAGAAACTTTGTGTGCCCAACAATCTAGGTGAAGGACGGCTTTCACACACAATTATCTCTCACAAATGAGCATGTGGAGAGACGTTCGTTCATCTAGCACATATGGAACGGTTTGCAGGAGAAACTTTTACTCTTGATTCTCAGTCTGTTTCCTAGTGCCGGTTTGAAGTTCCTGCAGTTTTCACTGTAAAACCGAGTTGGTACTAGTACCTCCCCATATATATATATGGAGTGTAGTTTCCAACTGAAAAGAAACTTTGTGTTCAAAATAAGCTAGGTGAATTACGGCTTTCACACACACTTTGCTCTCAGAGCTTAGCATGCGGAGAGACTTTCGTTCATCAAGCACAAATGGAACGGGTTGCAGGAGAAACTTTTACTCTGGGTTCTCAGTCTGTTTCCTAGTGCCGGATTGAATTTCCTGCAGTTTTCACTGTAAAAACGACTTGAAGCTTGTAACTCCCCAAATATATATATGGAGTGGAGTTTGCAACTGAAAAGTAACTTTGTGTTCCCAACTAGCTAGGAGAAGGACGGCTTTCACACACACTAATCTCTCAGAACTGAGCATGTGGAGAGACGTTCGTTCATCTAGCACAAAGGGAACTGGATGCAGAAGAAAATTTTCTCTGGTTTCTCAGTCTGTTTCCTAGTGGCGGTTAGAATTTCCTGCAGTTTTCACAGTAAAAACGAGTTGGAGCTTGTACTTTTCCATATATATATATGGGGTGGAATTTGCACCTGAAAAGAACTTTGTGTTCCCAAATGCCTGAGTGAAGGACGGCTTTCACACACACATATCTCTCAGAACTGAGCATGTGGAGAGACGTTCGTTCATCTAGCACAAAGGGAACGGGTTGCAGGAGAAACTTTTACTCTGGTTTCTCAGTCTGTTTCCTAGTGCCGGTTATGAAGTTCCTGTAGTTTTCACTATAAAAACGAGTTGGAGCTTGTACCTATCCATATATATGTATGGATTGGAGTTTAAAACTGAAAAGAAACTTTGTGTTCCCAACAAGCTAGGTGAAGGACGGCTTTCACACACACTTATCTCTCACAACTGAGCATGTGGAGAGACGTTCGTTCATCTAGCACAAAAGGAACGGTTTGCAGGGAAATTATTTCTCTGGTTTCTCAGTCTGTTTCTAGTGCCGGTTTGAAGTTCCTGCAGTTTTCACTGTAAAACCGAGTTCGAGCTGGTACCTCCGCATATATATGTATGGAATGGAGTTAGCAACTGAAAAGAAAATTTGTGTTCCCAACAAGCTTAGTGAAGGCGGCTTTCACTAACAATTATCTCTCACAACTGAGCAAGTGGAGAGACGTTCGTTCATCTAGCACATATGGAATGGTTTGCAGGAGAAACTTTTACTCTTGTTTCTCAGTCTGTTTCCTAGTGCCGGTTTGAAATTCCTGCAGTTTTTACTTTAAAACCGAGTTGGTGCTTGTACATCCCCATATATATGTATGGAGCGGAGTTTCCAACTGAAAAGAAACTTTGTGTTCCCAATAAGCTAGGTGAAGTACGGCTTTCACACACACATTTCTCTCTCAACTGAGCATGTGGAGAGACGTTCGTTCATCTAGCACAAAGGGAACAGGTTGCAGGAGAAACTATTACTCTGGTTTCTCAGTCTGTTTCCTAGTGCCGGCTTGAATTTCCTGCAGTTTTCACTGTAAAACAGTGTTGGAGCTATTATCTCCCCATATATTTGCATGGAGAGGGATTTGCTACTGAAAAGTATCTTTGTGTACCCAACAAGCTATTTGAAGGACGGATTTCACACACACTTATTTCTCAGAACTGAGCATGTGGAGAGACGTTCGTTCATCTAGCACAAATTCAACGGTTTGCAGGAGAAACTTTTTCTCTGGTTTCTCAGTCTTTTTCCTTGTGCCGGTTTGAAGTTCCTGCAGTTTTCACTGTAAAACGGATTTGGAGCTAGTAACTCGCCTTATATATGTATGGAGTGGAGATTGCAACTGAAAAGAAACTTTGTGTTCCCAACAAGCGAGGTGAAGGACTGCTTTCCCACACACATATCTCTTACAACTGAGCATGTGGAGAGACGTTCGTTCATCTAGCACAAAGGGAACTGGTTGCAGGAGAAACTTTTTCCCTGGTTTCTCAGTCTGTTTCCTAGTGCCGGTTAGAATTTCCTGCAGATTTCACTGTAAAACCGAGTTGGAGCTAGTACCTCCCAATATATATGTATGGAATGGAGTTTGCAACTGAAAAGAAACTTTGTGTTCCCAACAAGCTAGGTGAAGGACGGCTTTCACACACACGTATCTCTCAGAACAGAGCATGTGGAGAGACGTTCGTTCATCTAGCACAAAGGGAACGGTTTGCAGGAGAAACTATTACTCTGGTTTCTCAGTCTGTTTCCTATTGCCGGTTTGAAGTTCCTGCAGTTTTCCTTAAAAACCGGTTTGGGGCTTGTAAATCCCCATATATATGTAAGGAGTGGAGTTTGCAACTGAAAAGAAGCTTTGTGTTCCCAACAAGATAGTTGAAGTACGGCTTTCAAACACAGTTATCTCTCAGAGCTTAGCATGCGGAGAGACGTTCGTTCATCTAAAACAAACGGAACGGGTTGCAGGAGAAACTTTTATTCTGGTTTCTCAGTCTGTTTCCTAGTGCCGGTTTGAAGATCCTGCAGTTTTCACTGTAAAACCGTGTTGGAGCTTGTAACTCCCCATATATATGTATGGAGTGGAGTTTGCATCTGAAAAGAAACTTTGTGTTCCAAACAATCTAGTTGAAGGACTGCTTTCACACACTCTTATCTCTCAGAACTGAGCATGTGGAGAAACTTTCGTTCATCTAGCACAAAGGGAACGGGTTGCAGGAGGAACGTTTTCTCTGTTTTCACAGTATGTTTCCTAGTGCCGGGTTGAAGTTCCTGCAGTTTTCACTGTAAAAGCGAGTTGGAGCTTGTAACGCCCCATATATATGTATGGAGTGGAGTTTGCAACTGAGAAGTAACTTTGTTTTTCCAACTAGCTAGGTGAAGGACGGCTTTCACACACAATTATTTCTCAGAACTGAGCATTTGGAGAGACGTTCGTTCATCTAGCACAAATTGAACAGTTTGCCGGGGAAACTTTTACTCTGGTTTCTCAGTAGTTTTCCTAGTGCCGGTTTGAAGTTCTTGCATTTTTCTCTGTAAAACGGAGTTGGAGCTAGTAACTCCCCATATATATGTATGGAGTGGATTTTGCAACTGAAAAGAATCTTTGTGTTCCCAAAAAGCTACTTGAAGGACGGCTTTCACACACACTTATCTCTCACAACTTAGCTTGTGGAGAGACGTTCGTTCATCAAGCACAAATTGAACGGGTTGCAGGACAAACATTTTCTCTGGTTTCTCAGTCTGTTTCCTAGTGCTGGTTTGAAGTTCCTGCAGTTTTCACGGTAAAACCGTGTTGGAGCTACTACGTCCGAATATATATCTATGGATTGGAGTTTGAAACTGAAAAGAAAATTTGTGTTCCCAACAAGCTAGGTGAAGGACGGCTTTCACACACACATATCTCTCAGAAGAGAGCATGTGGAGATACGTTCGTTCATCTAGCACAAAGAGAACGGTTTGCAGGAGAAACTTTTACACTGGTTTCTAAGTCTGTTTCCTAGGGCCGGTTTGAAGTTCCTGCAGTTTTCACTGTAAAATCGAGTTGGGGTTAGTACCTCCCCATATATATGTATGGAGTGGTGTTTGCATCTGAAAAGAAACTTTGTGTTCCCAACAAGCTAGGTGAAGGACGGCTTTCACACACACTTATCTCTCAGAACTGAGCATGTGGAGAGACGTTCGTTCATCTAGCACAAAAGTTACGGGTTGCAGGAGAAACTACTTCTCTGGTTTCTCAGTCTGTTTCCTAGTGCCGGTTTGAAGTTCCTGCAATTTTCACTGTAAAACTGGGTTGGAAATAGTACCTCCCAATATAAATGTATGGAGTGGAGTTTGTATCTGAAAAGAAACTTTGTGTTCCCAACAAGCTATTTGAAGGACGGCTTTCACACAATTTAATCTCTCAGAACTGAGCATGTGGACAGACGTTCATTTATCTAGCACAAAATGAACGGGTTGCAGGAGAAATTTTACTCTTGTTTCTCACTCTGTTCCCTAGGGCCGGTTTGAAGTTCCTGCAGATTTCACTGTAAAAGCGATTTGGAGCTTGTAACTCCCCATATAGATGTATGGATTGGAGTTTGCAACTGAAAAGTAACTTTGTGTTCCCAACTAGCTAGGTGAAGTACGGCTTTCACACACACTTATCTCTCAGAACTGAGCATGTGGAGAGACATTCGTTCATGTAGCAAAAAGGGAACGGGTTGCAGGAGAAATATTTACTCTGGTTTCTCAGTCTGTTTCCTAGTGCCGTTTTGAAGTTGCTGCAGTTTTCACTGTAAAACAGAGTTGGAGCTAGCACATCCCCATATATATGTATGGAGTGGATTTTGCATCTGAAAAAAAAGTTTGTGTTCCCAACAAGCTATGTGAAGAACGGCTTTCACACACACTTAACTCTCAGAACTGAGCATGTGGAGAGACGTTCGTTCAACTAGAACAAAGGGAAAGGACTGCAGGTGGAACTTTTACTCTGGTTTCTCAGTGTGTTCCCTAGTGCCGGTTTGAAGTTCTTGCAGTTTTCACTGTAAAAGCGATTTGTTGATTGTAACTCCCCATATATATGTATGGAATGGGGTTTGCAACTGAAAAGAAACTTGGTGTTCCCAACTACCTAGTTGAAATACGGCTATCACACACTCTTATCTCTCAGAACTGAGCATGTGGAGAGAATTTCGTTCATCTAGCACATATGGTACTGTTTTCAAGTGAAATTTTACTCTTGTTTCTCAGTCTGTTTCCATGTGCCGGTTTGAAGTTCCTGCAGTTTTCACTGTAAAAACGAGTTGGTGTTAGTAATTCCCCTTATATATGTATGGATTGGAGTCTGCAACTGAAAAGAAACTTTGTATTCCCAACAAGCTAGGTGAAGTACGGCTATCACACACACATATCTCTCTCACATGAGCATGTGGAGAGACGTTCGTTCATCTAAAATAAAGGGAACTGGTTTCAGGGGTTACATTTCCTCTGGTTTCTCAGTCTGTTTCCTAGTGCCGGTTTGAAGTTCCTGCAGTTTTCCCTGTAAAACCGTGTTGGAGCTTTTACCTCTTAATATATATGTATGGAGTGGAGTTTGCAACAGAAAAGAAACTTTGTGTTCCCAACAAGTTAGGTGAAAAACCTCTTTCAAACACACTTATCTCTCACAACTGAACATGTGGAGAGAAGTTCGTTCATCAAGCAGAAAGGGAACGGGTTGCAGGAGAAACTGTTTCTCTGGTTTCTCAGTCTGTTTCCTAGTGCCGGTTTGAAGTTCATGCAGTTTTCAGTGTAAAATAGAGTTGGAGCTTGTACCTCCCCATATATATGAATTGAATGGTGTTTGCAACAGGAAAAGAAACTTTGTGTTCCCAACAAGCTAGGTGAAGGACGGCTTTCACACACAATTATCTCTCCTAACTGATCATGTGGAGAGAAGTTCGTTCATCTAGCAGAAAGGGAACGGTTTGCAGGAGAAACTGTTTCTCTGGTTTCTCAGTCTGTTTCCTAGTGCCGGTTTGAAGTTCCTGCAGTTTTCAGTGTAAAACAGCGTTGGAGTTTGTACCTCTCCTTATATATGTATGGATTAGTGTTTGCAACTGAAAAGAATCTTTGTGTTTCAAACAAGATAGGTGACGGACGGCTTTCACACACACTTATCTCTCACAACTGAGCATGTGGAGGGACGTTCGTTCATCTAGCACAAAGGGAGCGGGTTGCAGGAGAAATTTTTACTCTGGTTTCTCAGTCTGTTTCCTAGTGCTGTTTTAAAGTTCCTGCATTTTTCAATGTAAAACCGAGTTGGAGCTTGTACCTCTCCATATATATGTATGGAGTGGAGTTTGCAACAGAAAGAATCTTTGTGTTCCCAACAAGCTAGGTGAAGGACGGCTTTCACACACATTTATCTCTCACAACTGAGCATGTGGAGAGACGTTCGTTCATCTAGCACAATGGGAAAGTGTTGCAGGTGTAAATTTTTCTCTGATTTCTCAGTCTGTTTCCTAGTGCCGGTTTGAAGTTCCTGCAGTTTTTACTGTAAAACCGAGTTGAAGATTGTACTTCCGCATATATATGTATGGAAAGGTGTTTGCAACTGAAAAGAATCTTTGTGTTCCCAACAAGCTATGTGAAGAACGGCTTTCACTCACACATTTCTCTCAGAACTGAGCAAGTTTTGAGACATTCGTTCATCTAGCAAAAAGGGAACGTTTTGCAGGAGAAACTTTTACTCTGTTTTCTCAGTCTGTTTCCTAGTGCCTGTTTGAAGTTCCTGCAGTTTTCACTATAAAACCGAGTTGTACCTTGTACCTACCCATATATATAAGGAGTGGAGTTTGCAACTGAAAAGAAACTTTGTGTTCCCAACAAGAGAGGTGAAGGAAGGCTTTCCCACACACATATATCAAAACTGAGCATTTCGAGAGACGTTCGTTCAACTAGCACAAAGGGAACGGGTTGCAGGAGAAGCTTTTACTCTGGTTTCTCAGTCTGTTTCCTAGTGCCGGTTTGAAGTTCCTGCAATTTTCACTGTAAAACTGGGTTGGAAATAGTACCTCCCAATATAAATGTATGGAGTGGAGTTTGTATCTGAAAAGAAACTTTGTGTTCCCAACAAGCTATTTGAAGGACGGCTTTCACACAATTTAATCTCTCAGAACTGAGCATGTGGACAGACGTTCATTTATCTAGCACAAAATGAACGGGTTGCAGGAGAAATTTTACTCTTGTTTCTCACTCTGTTCCCTAGGGCCGGTTTGAAGTTCCTGCAGATTTCACTGTAAAAGCGATTTGGAGCTTGTAACTCCCCATATAGATGTATGGATTGGAGTTTGCAACTGAAAAGTAACTTTGTGTTCCCAACTAGCTAGGTGAAGTACGGCTTTCACACACACTTATCTCTCAGAACTGAGCATGTGGAGAGACATTCGTTCATGTAGCAAAAAGGGAACGGGTTGCAGGAGAAATATTTACTCTGGTTTCTCAGTCTGTTTCCTAGTGCCGTTTTGAAGTTCCTGCAGTTTTCACTGTAAAACAGAGTTGGAGCTAGCACATCCCCATATATATGTATGGAGTGGATTTTGCATCTGAAAAAAAAGTTTGTGTTCCCAACAAGCTATGTGAAGAACGGCTTTCACACACACTTAACTCTCAGAACTGAGCATGTGGAGAGACGTTCGTTCAACTAGAACAAAGGGAAAGGACTGCAGGTGGAACTTTTACTCTGGTTTCTCAGTGTGTTCCCTAGTGCCGGTTTGAAGTTCTTGCAGTTTTCACTGTAAAAGCGATTTGTTGATTGTAACTCCCCAAATATATGTATGGAATGGGGTTTGCAACTGAAAAGAAACTTGGTGTTCCCAACTACCTAGTTGAAATACGGCTATCACACACTCTTATCTCTCAGAACTGAGCATGTGGAGAGAATTTCGTTCATCTAGCACATATGGTACTGTTTTCAAGTGAAATTTTACTCTTGTTTCTCAGTCTGTTTCCATGTGCCGGTTTGAAGTTCCTGCAGTTTTCACTGTAAAAACGAGTTGGTGTTAGTAATTCCCCTTATATATGTATGGATTGGAGTCTGCAACTGAAAAGAAACTTTGTATTCCCAACAAGCTAGATGAAGTACGGCTATCACACACACATATCTCTCTCACATGAGCATGTGGAGAGACGTTCGTTCATCTAAAATAAAGGGAACTGGTTTCAGGGGTTACATTTCCTCTGGTTTCTCAGTCTGTTTCCTAGTGCCGGTTTGAAGTTCCTGCAGTTTTCCCTGTAAAACCGTGTTGGAGCTTTTACCTCTTAATATATATGTATGGAGTGGAGTTTGCAACAGAAAAGAAACTTTGTGTTCCCAACAAGTTAGGTGAAAAACCTCTTTCAAACACACTTATCTCTCACAACTGAACATGTGGAGAGAAGTTCGTTCATCAAGCAGAAAGGGAACGGGTTGCAGGAGAAACTGTTTCTCTGGTTTCTCAGTCTGTTTCCTAGTGCCGGTTTGAAGTTCATGCAGTTTTCAGTGTAAAATAGAGTTGGAGCTTGTACCTCCCCATATATATGAATTGAATGGTGTTTGCAACAGGAAAAGAAACTTTGTGTTCCCAACAAGCTAGGTGAAGGACGGCTTTCACACACAATTATCTCTCCTAACTGATCATGTGGAGAGAAGTTCGTTCATCTAGCAGAAAGGGAACGGTTTGCAGGAGAAACTGTTTCTCTGGTTTCTCAGTCTGTTTCCTAGTGCCGGTTTGAAGTTCCTGCAGTTTTCAGTGTAAAACAGCGTTGGAGTTTGTACCTCTCCTTATATATGTATGGATTAGTGTTTGCAACTGAAAAGAATCTTTGTGTTTCAAACAAGATAGGTGACGGACGGCTTTCACACACACTTATCTCTCACAACTGAGCATGTGGAGGGACGTTCGTTCATCTAGCACAAAGGGAACGGGTTGCAGGAGAAATTTTTACTCTGGTTTCTCAGTCTGTTTCCTAGTGCTGTTTTAAAGTTCCTGCATTTTTCAATGTAAAACCGAGTTGGAGCTTGTACCTCTCCATATATATGTATGGAGTGGAGTTTGCAACAGAAAGAATCTTTGTGTTCCCAACAAGCTAGGTGAAGGACGGCTTTCACACACATTTATCTCTCACAACTGAGCATGTGGAGAGACGTTCGTTCATCTAGCACAATGGGAAAGTGTTGCAGGTGTAAATTTTTCTCTGATTTCTCAGTCTGTTTCCTAGTGCCGGTTTGAAGTTCCTGCAGTTTTTACTGTAAAACCGAGTTGAAGATTGTACTTCCGCATATATATGTATGGAAAGGTGTTTGCAACTGAAAAGAATCTTTGTGTTCCCAACAAGCTATGTGAAGAACGGCTTTCACTCACACATTTCTCTCAGAACTGAGCAAGTTTTGAGACATTCGTTCATCTAGCAAAAAGGGAACGTTTTGCAGGAGAAACTTTTACTCTGTTTTCTCAGTCTGTTTCCTAGTGCCTGTTTGAAGTTCCTGCAGTTTTCACTATAAAACCGAGTTGTACCTTGTACCTACCCATATATATAAGGAGTGGAGTTTGCAACTGAAAAGAAACTTTGTGTTCCCAACAAGAGAGGTGAAGGAAGGCTTTCCCACACACATATATCAAAACTGAGCATTTCGAGAGACGTTCGTTCAACTAGCACAAAGGGAACGGGTTGCAGGAGAAGCTTTTACTCTGGTTTCTCAGTCTGTTTCCTAGTGCCGGTTTGAAGTTCCTGCAATTTTCACTGTAAAACCGTGTTGGAGCTTCTGCATCCCCATATATATGTATGGAATGCAGTTTGCAAATGAAAAAAAAACTTTTTTTTCCCAACAAGTTATGTGAAGTACCAATTTCATGCACACTTATCTCTCAGAACTCAGCATGTGGAGAGACGTTCGTTCATCTAGCACATATGGAACGGGTTGCAGGAGAAACTTTTCTCTTGATTCTCAGTCTGTTTCCAAGTGCCGGTTTGATGTTACTGCAGTTTTCACTGTAAAATCGGGTTGGTGCTTGTACCTCCCCTTATATATGTATGGATTGGAGTTTGCAACTGAAAAGAAACTTTGTTTTCCCAACAAGCTAGGTGAAGTATGGCTATCACAGACACATAACTCTCTCAACTGAGCATGTGGAGGGACGTACGTTCATCTAGCACAAAGGGAACGGTTTGCAGGAGAAACTTTTACTCTTGTTTCTCTGTGTGTTTCATAAGCTGGTTTGAAGTTCCTGCAGTTTTCACTGTAAAACTGATTTGGAGCTAGTACCTCCCCATATATATGTATGGATTGGAGTTTGCAACTGAATAGAAACTTTGTGTTCCCAACTACCTAGGTGAAGGAATGCTTTCACACACATTTTCCTCTCACAACTGAGCATGTGGAGAGACGTTCGTTCATCTAACACAAAAGTAAAGGGTTTCAGGAGTAACTTTTACACTGGTATTTCAGTCTTTTCCCTAGTGCCGGTTTGAAGTTACTGCAATTTTCACTGTAAAAGCGTGTTGGAGTTGTTACTCCCCATATATATGTATGGAATGGAGTTTGCAACAGAAAAGTAACTTTGTGTTCCCAACTAGCTAGGTGAAGTTCGGCTTTCACACACAAAAATCTCTCAGAACTGAGCATGTGGAGAGACGTTCTTTCATCTAGCCGAAAAGGAACGAGTTGCAGGGAAATTTTACTCTGGTTTCTCAGTCTGTTTCCTAGTGCCGATTTGAAGTTCCTGCAGTTTTCACTGTAAACCGAGTTGGAGCTAGTATCTACCCTTATAGATGTATGGAGTGGAGTTTGCAACTGAAAAGAAACTTTGATTTCCCAACAAGTTAGGCGAAGGACGGCTTTCACACACTTAGCTCTCAGAGCTTAGCATGTGGAGAGACGTTCCTTCATCTAGCACAAAGGGAACGGGTTGCAGGAGAAACATATAATCTGGTTTCCCAGTCTGTTTCCTAGTGCCGGTTTGAAGTTACAGCAGTTTTCACTGTAAAAGCGATTTGGTGCTTGTAACTCCCCATAAAGATTTATGGATTGGAGTTTGCAACTGAAAAGTAACTTTGTGTTCCCAACTAGCTAGGTGAAGGACGGCTTTCACACACAATTATCTCTCAGAACTGAGCATGTGGAGAGACTTTTGTTCATGTAGCACAAAGGGAACGGGTTGCAGGAGAAACTTTTACTCTTGTTTCTCAGTCTGTTTCCTAGTGCCGGTTTGAAGTCCCTGCAGTTTTCAGTTTAAAACCGAGTTGGAGCTTGTACCTCCCCATATATACGTATTGAATGGAGTTTGCAACTGAAAAGAAACTTTGTTTTCAAAACAAGCTAGCTGAAGGGCGGCTTTCACACTCAATTTTCTCTCAGAACTGAGCATGTGGAGAGACGTTCGTTCGTCTACCACAAAGGGAACAGGTTGCAGGAGAAACTATTACTCAGGTTTCTCAGTCTGTTTCCTAGTCCCAGTTATTATTTCCGGCAGTTTTCAGTGTAAAACAGTGTTGCAGCTTGTACCTCCCCATATATATGTATGGAGTAGAGTTTGCAACTGAAAAGAAACTTTGTGTTCCAAACAAGGTAGTTGATGGACGGCTTTGACACACACTTATCTCTGACAACTGAGCATGTGGAAAGAAGTTCGTTCATCTAGCACAAATGGAACGGGTTGCAGGGGATACATTTACTCTGGTTTCTCAGTCTGTTTCCTAGTGCCGGTTTGAAGTTTCTGCAGTTTTAAATGTAAAACCGAGTTGGAGCTTGTACCTCCGCTTATATATGTATGGAAAGGAGTTTGCAATTGAAAAGAATTTTGTGTTCCCAGCAAGCTATGTGAAGAACGGCTTTCACTCACACTTTTCTCTCAGAACTGAGCAAGTGTTGAGACGTTCATTCATCTTGCAAAAATGGAACTTTTGGCAGGAGAAAATTTTACTCTGGTTTCTCAGTGTGTTTCTTAGTGCCAGTTTGAAATTCCTGCAGTTTTCACTATAAAACTGATTTGGAGCTTGTACCACCCCATATATATGTATGGAGAGGGTTTCCAACTGAAAAGAAACTTTGTGTTCCCAACAAGCAAGTTGAAGCACGGCTTTCACACACACTTATCTCTCAGAACTGAGCATGTGGAGAGACGTTCGTTCATCTAGCACAAAGGGAACGATTTGCAGGACAATCTATTACTCTGGTTTCTCAGTCTGTTTCCTAGTGCCGGTTTGAAGTTCCTGCAGTTTTCACTATAAAACCGAGTTGTAGCTTTTAATTACCCATATATATAATGAGTGGAGTTTGCAACTGAAAAGAAACCTTGTGTTCCCAACAAGAGAGTTGAAGGACAGTATTCCCACACACATATCTCAATACTGAGCATTTGGAGAGACGTTCGTTCAACTAGCACAAAGGGAATGTGTTGCAGGAGAAACTTTTTCTCTGGTTTCTCAGTCTGTTTCCTAGTGCCGGTTTATGTTCCTGCAGTTTTCACTGTAAAACAGTGTTGGAGCTTCTACATCCCCATATATATTTATGGAATGCAGTTTGCAAATGAAAAAAAACACTGTGTTCCCAACAAGTTAGGTGAAGTACTGACTTCACACACACTTATCTCTCAGAACACAGCATGTGGAGAGACGTTCGTTCATCTAGCACAAGGGAACGATTTGCAGGAGAAACTATTACTCTGGTTTCTAATTCTGTTTCCTAGTGCAGGGTTGAAGTTCTTGCAGTTTTCACTGTATAACAAAATTGGAGCTAGTACCTCCCCATATATATGTATGGAGTGGAGATTGCAACTGAAAAGAAACTTTGTGTTCCCAACAAGCTAGGTGAAGTACGGGTTTCACACACACTTATCCCTCAGAACTGAGCATGTGGAGAGACTTTCATTCATCTAGCACAAAGGGAACAGGTTGCAGGAGAAAATTTTACTCCGGTTTCTCAGTCTGTTTCCTAGTGCCGGTTTGAAGTTCCTGCAGTTTTCAGTGTAAAACACAGTAGGAGCTAGTACCTCCCTATATATATGTATGGATTTGGGTTAGCAACTAAAAACAATCTTTGTGTTCCAAAAAAGATATGTGAAGGACGGCTTTCACACACACTTATCTCTCACAACTGAGCATGTGGAGAGACGTTCATTCATCTAGTACAAAGGGAACGGTTTGCAGGAGAAACTTTTTCTCTGGTTTCTCAGTGTGTTTCCTAGTGCCGGTTTGAAGTTACTGCAGTTTTCACTGTAAAAGCGAGTTGGAGATTGTAACTCCCCATATATATGTATGGAGTGGGGTTTGCAACTGAAAAGTAACTTTGTGTTCCCAACTAGCAAGGTGAAGTTCGGATTTCACACACAATTATCTCTCAGAACTGAGCTTGTGGAGAGACATTCGTTCATCTAGCAGAAAAGGGAACAGGTTGCAGGAGAAACTTTTACTATTGTTTCTCATTCTGTTTCCTAGCGCCGGTTTGAAGTTCCTGCATTTTACACTGTAAACCGTGTTGGAGCTATTATCTACCCTTATAGATGTATGGAGTGGAGTTTGCAACTGAAAAGAAACTTTGTTTTCCTAACAAGATAGGCGAAGTACGGCTTTCATCCACATTTATCTCTCTGAAATGATTATGTGTAGAGACGTTCGTTCATATAGCAAAAAAGGAACGGGTTGCAGGAGAAACTTTTACTCTTGTTTCTCAGTCTGTTTCCTAGTGCCGGTTTGAAGTTCCTGCAATTTTCACTTTAAACCGAGTTGGAGCTAGTATCTACCCATATAGATGTATGGAGTGGAGTTAGCAACTGAAAAGTAACTTTGTGTTCCCAACTAGCTAGGTGAAGGGCGGCTTTCACACACACGTATTACTCAGAACTGAGCATGCGGAGAGACGTTCGTTCATCTGGCACAAAGGGAACGTGTTGCAGGAGAAAATTTTTATCTGGTTTCTGTCTGCTTCCTAGTGCCGATTTGAAGGTCCTGCAGTTTTCAGTATAAAACAGAGTTGGGGCTTGTACCTCCCCATATATATGTATTGAATGGATTTTGCAACTGAAAAGAAACTTTGTGTTCCTAAGAAGCTAGGTGAAGGACAGCTTTAACACACAATTATCTCTCCAAACTGAGCATGTGGAGAGGCGTTCGTTCATCTAACACAAAGGGAACAGTTTGCAGGGGAAACCTTTACTCTGGTTTCTCAGTCTGTTTCCTAGTGCCGGTTTGAAGTTCGTGCAATTTTCACTGTAAAACCGAGTTGGAGCTTGTACCTCTCCATATATATGTATGGAGTGGTGCTTGCAACTGAAAAGAAACTTTGTGTTCCCAACAAGCTAGGTGAATGACGGCTTTCACACACATTAATCTCTCACAACTGAGCATGTGGAGAGACTTTCTTTCATCTAGCACAAAGTGAACGGGTGGCAGGGGTAACTTTTTCTCTGATTTCTCAGTCTGTTTCCTAGTGCCGGCTTGAAGTTCCTGCAGTTTTCACTGTAAAAGCGAGTTGAAGCTTGTACCTCCGCATATATATGTATGGAAAGGAGTTTGCAACTGAAAAGAATCTTTTTGTTCCAAACAACCTATGTGAAATACGGCTTTAACTCACACTTTTCTCTCAGAACTGAGCATGTGTTGAGACGTTCGTTCATCTTGCAAAAATGGAACATTTTGCAAGAGAAACTTTTACTCTGGTTTCTCAGTCTGTTTCCTAGTGCCGGTTTTAAATTCCTGCAGTTTTCACTATAAAACCGAGTTGGAGCTTGTACCTCCCCATGTATATGTATGGAAAGGAGTTTGCAACTGAAAAGAAACTTTGTGTTCCCAACAAGCAAGTTGAAGCACGACTTTCACACACATTTATCTCTCAGAACTGAGCATGTGGAGAGACGTTCGTTCATCTAGCACAAAGGGAACGGGTTGCAGGAGAAACATATACTCCGGTTTCTCAGTCTGTTTCCTAGTGCCGATTTGAAGTTACTGCAGTTTTCACTGTAAAATCGATTTGGAGCTTGTAACTCCCCATATAGATGTATGGATTGGAGTTTGAAACTGAAAAGTAACTTTGTGTTCCCAACTAGTTAGGTGAAGGACGGCTTTCACTCACACTTATATCTCAGAACTGAGCATGTGGAGAGACGTTCGTTCATCTAACACAAAGGGAACGGGATGCAGGAGAAAATTTTACTCTGGTTTCTCAGTCTGTTTCCTAGTGCCGATTTGAATATCCTGCAGTTTTCACTGTAAAAACGAGTTGGAGCTTGTACCTCTCCATATATATGTATGGAGTGGGATTTGCAACTGAAAAGAAACTTTGTGTTCCCAACAAGCTAGGTGAAGGACGGCTTTCACACACACTTATCTCTCAGAACTGAGCATGTGGAGAGACGTTCATTCATCTAGCAGAAAGGAACGGGTTGAAGGAGAAACAATTTCTCTGGTTTCTCAGTTTCCTAGTGCCGGTTTGAAGTTCCTGCATTTTTCAGTGTAAAACAGAGTTGGAGCTTGTACATCCCCATATATATGTATTGAATGGAGTTTGCAACTGAAAAGAAACTATGTGTTCCCAACAAGCTAGTTGAAGGACGGGTTTCACACACAATTATCTCTCAGAACTTAGCATGTTTAAAGATATTTGTTCATCTAGCACAAAGGGAACGGTTTGCAGGGGAAACTTTTACTCTTGTTTCTCAGTCTGTTTCCTAGTGCCGGTTTGAATTTCCTGCAGTTTTCACTGTAAAACCGATTTGGAGCTAGTATATCGGCATATATATGTATGGATTGGAGTTTGAAACTGAAAAGAAACTTTGTGTTCCCAACAAGCTAGGTGAAGTACGGCTTTCACACACACTTATCTCTCGGAACCGAGCATGTGGAGAGACGTTCATACATCTAGCACAAATGGAAAAGTTTGCAGGAGAAAATTTTACTCTGCTTTCTCAGTCTGTTTCCTAGTGCCAGTTTGAAGTTCCTGCATTTTTCACTGTAAACCGAGTTGGAGCTACTATCTACCCTTATAGATGTATGGAGTGGAGTTTGCAACTGAAAAGAAACTTTGTTTTCCCAACAAGATAGGTGAAGGACGGCTTTAACACACAATTATCTCTCGGAACTGAGCATCAGGAGAGACTTTCGTTCATCTAGCACAAAGGGAACAGTTTGCAGGAGAAACTTTTACTCTGGTTTCTCAGTCTGTTTCCTAGTGCCGATTTGAAGTTACTGCAGTTTTCTGTGTAAAAGAGTGTTGGAGATTTACCTCCCCATATATATGTATGGAGTAGAGTTGGCAACTTAAAATAATCTTTGTGTTCCAAACAAGATAAGTGAAGGACGGCATTCACACACACTTATCTCTCACAAATGAGCATGTGGAGGGACGTAGATTCATCTAGCAGAAAGGGAAAGGGTTGCAGGAGAAACTTTTTCTCTGGTTTCTCAGTATGTTTCCTACTGCCGGTTTGAAGTTCCTGCAGTTTTCAGTGTAAAACCGAGTTGGAGCTTGTACCTCCCCATATATATATATTGAATGGAGTTTGCAACTGAAAAGAAACTTTGTGTTCCCAACAAGCTAGTTGAAGGACGGGTTTCACACACAATTATATCTCAGAACAGAGCACGTGGAGAGACGTTCGTTCATCTAGCACAAAGGGAAGAGGTTGCAGGAGAAAATTTTACTCTGGTATCTCAGTCTGTTTCCTAGAGCCGGTTTGAAGTTCCTGCAGTTTTCAGTGTAAAACAGAGTTGGAGCTTGTACCTCTCCATATATATGTATGGAGTTGTGTTTGCAACTGAAAAGAAATTTTGTGTTCCCAACAAACAAGGTGAAGGACGGCTTTAACACACACTTATCTCTCAGAACTGAGCATGTCGAGAGACGTTCGTTCATCTAGCAAAAGGGGAACAGGTTGCAGGAAAAACTTTTACTCTGGTTTCTCAGTGTGTTTCCTAGTGCCGGTTTGAAGTTCCTGCAGTATTCAGGTTAAAACCGAGTTGGAGATTGTACGTCCCAATATATATCTATGGAATAGGGTTTGCAACTTAAAAGAATCTTTGTGTTCCAAACAAAATAGGTGAAGGACGGCTTTCACACACACTTATCTCTCACAACGTAGCATGTGGAGAGACGTTCGTTCATCTAGCACAAAGGGAACGTGTTGCAGGAAAAACTTTTTCTCTGGTTTCTCAGTCTGTTTCCTAGTGCCGATTTGAAGTTCCTGCATTTTTCACTGTAAAACGGAGTTGGAGCTTTTACCTCTCCATATATATATATAGAGTGGAGTTTGCAACTGAAACGAAATTTTGTGTTCCCAACAAGAGAGCTGAAGGACGGCTTTCCCACACACATATCTCAGAACTGAGCATTTGGAGAGACGTTCGTTCAAATAGCACAAAGGGATCGTGTTGCAGATAAATTTTTCTCTGGTTTCTCTGTCTGTTTCCTAGTTCCGGGTATATGTTCCTGCAGTTTTCACTGTAAAACCGTGTTGGAGCTTCTACATCCCCATATATATGTATGGAATGCTGTTTGCAAATGAATAAAAATTTTGTGTTCTCAAGAAGTCAGGTGAAGTACGGATTTCACACACACTTCTCTCTCAGAACACAGCATGTGCGGAGACGTTCGTTCATCTAGCACCAGGGAACGGTTTGCAGGAGAAACTTTTACTCTGATATCTCAGTCTGTTTCCTAGTGCCGGTTTGAAGTTCCTGCAGTTTTCACTGTATAACAAAATTGGAGCTAGTACCTCCCCATATACATTTATGGAGTGGAGTTTGCAACTGAAAAGAAACTTTGTGTTCCCAACTACCTAGGTGAAAGACGGCTTTCACACACACTTATCTCTCAGAACTGTGCATGTGGAAAGACTTTTGTTCATCTAGAACATATGGAACTGGTTGCAGGAGAAAGTTTTACTCTTCTTTCTCAGACTGTTTCCAAGTGCTGGTTTGAAGTTCCTGCAGTTTTCACTGTAAAATCGTGTTGGTGATAGTACCTCCCCTTATGAAAGTATGGATTAGTGTTTGCAACTGAAAAGTAAGTTTGTGTTCCCAACTAGCTAGTTGAAGTTCGGCTTTCACACACAAATATCTCTCAGAACTGAGCTTGTGGAGAGACATTCGTTCATCTAGCAGAAAGGGAACGAGTTGCAGGAGAAACTTTTACACTGGTTTCTCAGTCTGTTTCCTAGTGCCAGTTTGAAGTTCCTGCATTTTTCACTGTAAACCGAGTTGGAGCTTGTATCTACCCTTATAGATGTATGGAGTGGAGATGGCAACTGAAAAGAAACTTTGTTTTCCCAACAAGAGAGGCGAAGGACGGCTTTCACACACAATTAGCTCTCACAACTGAGCATGTGGAGAGACGTTCGTTCAACTAGCACAAAGGGAACGGTTTGCAGGGGAAACTTTTACTCTTGTTTCTCAGTCTGTTTCCTAGTGCCGGTTTGAATTTCCTGCAGTTTTCACTGTAAAACCGAGTTGGAGCTAGTACCTCCGCATATATATGTATGGATTGGAGTTTGAAACTGAAAAGAAACTTTGTGTTCCCAACAAGCTAGGTGAAGTACGGCTTTCACACACACTTATCTCTCGGAACAGAGCATGTGGAGAGACGTTCGTTCATCTAGCACAAAGGGAACGGTTTGCAGGAGAAACTATTACACTGGTTTCTCAGTCTGTTTCCTAGTGCCGGTTTGTATTTCCTGCAGTTTTCAGGTTAAAACCGAGTTGGAGCTTGTACTTCCCCATATATATCTATGGAATAGGGTTTGCAACTTAAAAGAATCTTTGTGTTCCAAACAAAATGGGTGAAGGACGGCTTTCACACACACTTATCTCTCACAACTTAGCATATGGAGAGACGTTCGTTCTTCTAGCACAAAGTTAAAGTTTTGCAGGAAAAACTTTTACTCTGGTTTCTCAGTCTGTTTCCTTGTGCCGGTTTAAATTTCCTGCAGTTTTCAAGTTAAAACCGAGTTGGAGCTTGTACGTCCCCATATATATCTATGGAGTAGGGTTTGCAACTTAAAAGAATTTTTGTGTTCCAAACAAAATAGGTGAAGTACGGCTTTCACACACACTTATCTCTCACAAATTAACATGTGGAGAGACGTTCGTTCATCTAGCACAAAGGGAAAGAGTTGCAGGAAAAACTTTTTCTCTGGTTTCTCAGTCTGTTTCCTAGTGCCGGTTTGAAGTTCCTGCAGTTTTCACTGTAAAACGGAGTTGGAGCTTTTACCTCTCCATATATAAATATAGAGTGGAGTTTGCAACTGAAAAGAAACTTTGTGTTCCCAACAAGAGAGCTGAAGGACGGCTTTCCCACACACATATCTCAGAACTGAGCATTTGGAGAGACGTTCGTTCAACTAGAACAAAGGGATCGTGTTGCAAGATAAATTTTTCTCTGGTTTCTAAGTCTGTTTCCTAGTGCCGGGTTTATGTTCCTGCAGTTTTCACTGTAAAACCGTGTTGGAGCTTCTACATCCCCATATATATGTATGGAATGCAGTTTGCAAATGAATAAAAACTTTGTGTTCTCAACAAGTCAGGTGAAGTACGGATTTCAAACACACTTCTCTCTCAGAACACAGCATGTGCGGAGACGTTCGTTCATCTAGCACCAGGGAACGGTTTGCAGGAGAAACTTTTACTCTGGTATCACAGTCTTTTTCCTAGTGCCGGTTTGAAGTTCCTGCAGTTTTCACTGTATAACAAAATTGGAGCTAGTACCTCCCCATATACATTTATGGAGTGGAGTTTGCAACAGAAAAGAAACTTTGTGTTCCCAACTACCAAGGTGAAAGACGGCTTTCACACACACTTATCTCTCAGAACTGTGCATGTGGAAAGACTTTTGTTCATCTAGAACATATGGAACTGGATGCAGGAGAAAGTTTTACTCTTCTTTCTCAGACTGTTTCCAAGTGCTGGTTTGACTTCCTGCAGTTTTCACTGTAAAATCGTGTTGGTGCTTATACCTCCCCTTATGTATGAATGGATTAGTGTTTGCACTGAAAAGTAACTTTGTGTTCCCAACTAGCTAGTTGAAGTTCGGCTTTCACACACAAATATCTCTCAGAACTGAGCTTGTGGAGAGACATTCGTTCATCTAGTAGAAAGGGAACGAGTTGCAGGAGAAACTTTTACACTGGTTTCTCAGTCTGTTTCCTAGTGCCAGTTTGAAGTTCCTGCATTTTTCACTGTAACCGAGTTGGAGCTTGTATCTACCCTTATATATGTATGGAGTGGAGTTTGCAAATGAAAAGAAACTTTGTTTTCCCAACAAGATAGGCGAAGTACGGCTTTCACACACACTTAGCTCTCACAACTGAGCATGTGGAGAGACGTTCGTTCAACTAGCACAAAGGGAACGGGTTGCAGGAGAAACATATACTCCGGTTTCTCAGTCTGTTTCCTAGAGCCGGTTTGAAGTTACTGCAGTTTTCACTATAAAAGCGATTTGGAGCTTGTAACTCCCCATATAGATGTATGGATTGGAGTTTGCAACTGAAAAGTAACTTTGTGTTCCCAACTAGTTAGGTGAAGGACGGCTTTCACTCACACTTATTTCTCAGAACTGAGCATTTGGAGAGACGTTCGTTCATCTAACACAAAGGGAACGGGTTGCAGGAGAAACTTTTACTCTGGTTTCTCAGTCTGTTTCCTAGTGCCGATTTGAATATCCTGCAGTTTTCACTGTAAAACCGAGTTGGAGCTTGTACCTTTCCATATATATGTATGGAGAGGAATTTGCAACTGAAAAGAAACTTTGTGTTCCCAACAAGCTAGGTGAAGGACGGCTTTCACACACACTTATCTCTCAGAACTGAGCATGTGGAGAGACGTTCATTCATCTAGCAGAAAGGGAACGGGTTGAAGGAGAAACAATTTCTCTGGTTTCTCAGTTTCCTAGTGCCGGTTTGAAGTTCCTGCATTTTTCAGTGTAAAACCGAGTTGGAGCTAGTACATCCACATATATATGTATTGAATGGAGTTTGCAACTGAAAAGAAACTTTGTGTGTCCCAACAAGCTAGTTGAAGGACGGGTTTCATACACAATTATCTCTCAGAACTGAGCATGTTTAAAGACATTCGTTCATCTAGCACAAAGGGAACAGGTTGCAGGAGAAACTTTTACTCTTGTTTCTCAGTCTGTTTCCTAGTGCCGGTTTGAAGTTCTGCAGTTTTCACTGTAATACCGAGTAGGAGCTAGTACCTCCCCATATATATATTTGGAATAGAGTTTGCATCTGAAAAGAAACATTGTGTTCCCAAGAAGCTAGGTGAAGGACAGCTTTAACACACAATTATCTCTCCAAACTGAGCATGTGGAGAGACGTTCGTTCATCTAACACAAAGGGAACAGTTTAAGGGGAAACTTTTACTCTGGTTTCTCAGTCTGTTTCCTAGTGCTGGTTTGAAGTTCCTGCAATTTTCACTGAAAAACCGAATTGGAGCTTGTACCTCTCCATATATATGCATGGAGTGGTGCTTGCAACTGAAAAGAAACTTTGTGTTCCCAACAAGCTAGGTGAATGACGGCTTTCACACACATTAATCTCTCACAACTGAGCATGTGGAGAGACTTTCTTTCATCTAGCACAAAGTGAACGGGTGGCAGGAGTAACTTTTTCTCTGATTTCTCAGTCTGTTTCCTAGTGCCGGCTTGAAGTTCCTGCAGTTTTCACTGTAAAAGCGAGTTGAAGCTTGTACGTCCGCATATATATGTATGGAAAGGAGTTTGCAACTGAAAAGAATCTTTTTGTTCCAAACAACCTATGTGAATTACGGCTTTAACTCACACTTTTCTCTCAGAACTGAGCATGTGTTGAGACGTTCGTTCATCTTGCAAAAATGGAACATTTTGCAAGAGAAACTTTTACTCTGGTTTCTCAGTCTGTTTCCTAGTGCCGGTTTGAAGTTCCTGCAGTTTTCACTGTAAAACCGAGTTGGAGCTTCTACCTCCCCATGTATATGTATGGAATGGAGTTTGCAACTGAAAAGAAACTTTGTGTTCCCAACAAGCAAGTTGAAGCACGACTTTCACACACACTTATCTCTCAGAACTGAGCATGTGGAGAGACGTTCGTTCATCTAGCAGAAAGGGAACGAGTTGCAGGAGAAACTTTTACTCTGCTTTCTCAGTCTGTTTCCTAGTGCCAGTTTGAAGTTCCTGCATTTTTCACTGTAAACCGAGTTGGAGCTACTATCTACCCTTATAGATGTATGGAGTGGAGTTTGCAACTGAAAAGAAACTTTGTTTTCCCAACAAGATAGGTGAAGGACGGCTTTAACACACAATTATCTCTCGGAACTGAGCATCAGGAGAGACTTTCGTTCATCTAGCACAAAGGGAACAGTTTGCAGGAGAAACTTTTACTCTGGTTTCTCAGTCTGTTTCCTAGTGCCGATTTGAAGTTACTGCAGTTTTCTGTGTAAAAGAGTGTTGGAGATTTACCTCCCCATATATATGTATGGAGTAGAGTTGGCAACTGAAAATAATCTTTGTGTTCCAAACAAGATAAGTGAAGGACGGCATTCACACACACTTATCTCTCACAAATGAGCATGTGGAGGGACGTAGATTCATCTAGCAGAAAGGGAAAGGGTTGCAGGAGAAACTTTTTCTCTGGTTTCTCAGTATGTTTCCTACTGCCGGTTTGAAGTTCCTGCAGTTTTCAGTGTAAAACCGAGTTGGAGCTTGTACCTCCCCATATATATATATTGAATGGAGTTTGCAACTGAAAAGAAACTTTGTGTTCCCAACAAGCTAGTTGAAGGACGGGTTTCACACACAATTATATCTCAGAACAGAGCACGTGGAGAGACGTTCGTTCATCTAGCACAAAGGGAAGAGGTTGCAGGAGAAAATTTTACTCTGGTATCTCAGTCTGTTTCCTAGAGCCGGTTTGAAGTTCCTGCAGTTTTCAGTGTAAAACAGAGTTGGAGCTTGTACCTCTCCATATATATGTATGGAGTTGTGTTTGCAACTGAAAAGAAATTTTGTGTTCCCAACAAACAAGGTGAAGGACGGCTTTAACACACACTTATCTCTCAGAACTGAGCATGTCGAGAGACGTTCGTTCATCTAGCAAAAGGGGAACAGGTTGCAGGAAAAACTTTTACTCTGGTTTCTCAGTGTGTTTCCTAGTGCCGGTTTGAAGTTCCTGCAGTATTCAGGTTAAAACCGAGTTGGAGATTGTACGTCCCAATATATATCTATGGAATAGGGTTTGCAACTTAAAAGAATCTTTGTGTTCCAAACAAAATAGGTGAAGGACGGCTTTCACACACACTTATCTCTCACAACGTAGCATGTGGAGAGACGTTCGTTCATCTAGCACAAAGGGAACGTGTTGCAGGAAAAACTTTTTCTCTGGTTTCTCAGTCTGTTTCCTAGTGCCGATTTGAAGTTCCTGCATTTTTCACTGTAAAACGGAGTTGGAGCTTTTACCTCTCCATATATATATATAGAGTGGAGTTTGCAACTGAAACGAAATTTTGTGTTCCCAACAAGAGAGCTGAAGGACGGCTTTCCCACACACATATCTCAGAACTGAGCATTTGGAGAGACGTTCGTTCAAATAGCACAAAGGGATCGTGTTGCAGATAAATTTTTCTCTGGTTTCTCTGTCTGTTTCCTAGTTCCGGGTATATGTTCCTGCAGTTTTCACTGTAAAACCGTGTTGGAGCTTCTACATCCCCATATATATGTATGGAATGCTGTTTGCAAATGAATAAAAATTTTGTGTTCTCAAGAAGTCAGGTGAAGTACGGATTTCACACACACTTCTCTCTCAGAACACAGCATGTGCGGAGACGTTCGTTCATCTAGCACCAGGGAACGGTTTGCAGGAGAAACTTTTACTCTGATATCTCAGTCTGTTTCCTAGTGCCGGTTTGAAGTTCCTGCAGTTTTCACTGTATAACAAAATTGGAGCTAGTACCTCCCCATATACATTTATGGAGTGGAGTTTGCAACTGAAAAGAAACTTTGTGTTCCCAACTACCTAGGTGAAAGACGGCTTTCACACACACTTATCTCTCAGAACTGTGCATGTGGAAAGACTTTTGTTCATCTAGAACATATGGAACTGGTTGCAGGAGAAAGTTTTACTCTTCTTTCTCAGACTGTTTCCAAGTGCTGGTTTGAAGTTCCTGCAGTTTTCACTGTAAAATCGTGTTGGTGATAGTACCTCCCCTTATGAAAGTATGGATAAGTGTTTGCAACTGAAAAGTAAGTTTGTGTTCCCAACTAGCTAGTTGAAGTTCGGCTTTCACACACAAATATCTCTCAGAACTGAGCTTGTGGAGAGACATTCGTTCATCTAGCAGAAAGGGAACGAGTTGCAGGAGAAACTTTTACACTGGTTTCTCAGTCTGTTTCCTAGTGCCAGTTTGAAGTTCCTGCATTTTTCACTGTAAACCGAGTTGGAGCTTGTATCTACCCTTATAGATGTATGGAGTGGAGATGGCAACTGAAAAGAAACTTTGTTTTCCCAACAAGAGAGGCGAAGGACGGCTTTCACACACAATTAGCTCTCACAACTGAGCATGTGGAGAGACGTTCGTTCAACTAGCACAAAGGGAACGGTTTGCAGGGGAAACTTTTACTCTTGTTTCTCAGTCTGTTTCCTAGTGCCGGTTTGAATTTCCTGCAGTTTTCACTGTAAAACCGAGTTGGAGCTAGTACCTCCGCATATATATGTATGGATTGGAGTTTGAAACTGAAAAGAAACTTTGTGTTCCCAACAAGCTAGGTGAAGTACGGCTTTCACACACACTTATCTCTCGGAACAGAGCATGTGGAGAGACGTTCGTTCATCTAGCACAAAGGGAACGGTTTGCAGGAGAAACTATTACACTGGTTTCTCAGTCTGTTTCCTAGTGCCGGTTTGTATTTCCTGCAGTTTTCAGGTTAAAACCGAGTTGGAGCTTGTACTTCCCCATATATATCTATGGAATAGGGTTTGCAACTTAAAAGAATCTTTGTGTTCCAAACAAAATGGGTGAAGGACGGCTTTCACACACACTTATCTCTCACAACTTAGCATATGGAGAGACGTTCGTTCTTCTAGCACAAAGTTAAAGTTTTGCAGGAAAAACTTTTACTCTGGTTTCTCAGTCTGTTTCCTTGTGCCGGTTTAAATTTCCTGCAGTTTTCAAGTTAAAACCGAGTTGGAGCTTGTACGTCCCCATATATATCTATGGAGTAGGGTTTGCAACTTAAAAGAATTTTTGTGTTCCAAACAAAATAGGTGAAGTACGGCTTTCACACACACTTATCTCTCACAAATTAACATGTGGAGAGACGTTCGTTCATCTAGCACAAAGGGAAAGAGTTGCAGGAAAAACTTTTTCTCTGGTTTCTCAGTCTGTTTCCTAGTGCCGGTTTGAAGTTCCTGCAGTTTTCACTGTAAAACGGAGTTGGAGCTTTTACCTCTCCATATATAAATATAGAGTGGAGTTTGCAACTGAAAAGAAACTTTGTGTTCCCAACAAGAGAGCTGAAGGACGGCTTTCCCACACACATATCTCAGAACTGAGCATTTGGAGAGACGTTCGTTCAACTAGAACAAAGGGATCGTGTTGCAAGATAAATTTTTCTCTGGTTTCTAAGTCTGTTTCCTAGTGCCGGGTTTATGTTCCTGCAGTTTTCACTGTAAAACCGTGTTGGAGCTTCTACATCCCCATATATATGTATGGAATGCAGTTTGCAAATGAATAAAAACTTTGTGTTCTCAACAAGTCAGGTGAAGTACGGATTTCAAACACACTTCTCTCTCAGAACACAGCATGTGCGGAGACGTTCGTTCATCTAGCACCAGGGAACGGTTTGCAGGAGAAACTTTTACTCTGGTATCACAGTCTTTTTCCTAGTGCCGGTTTGAAGTTCCTGCAGTTTTCACTGTATAACAAAATTGGAGCTAGTACCTCCCCATATACATTTATGGAGTGGAGTTTGCAACAGAAAAGAAACTTTGTGTTCCCAACTACCAAGGTGAAAGACGGCTTTCACACACACTTATCTCTCAGAACTGTGCATGTGGAAAGACTTTTGTTCATCTAGAACATATGGAACTGGATGCAGGAGAAAGTTTTACTCTTCTTTCTCAGACTGTTTCCAAGTGCTGGTTTGACTTCCTGCAGTTTTCACTGTAAAATCGTGTTGGTGCTTATACCTCCCCTTATGTATGAATGGATTAGTGTTTGCACTGAAAAGTAACTTTGTGTTCCCAACTAGCTAGTTGAAGTTCGGCTTTCACACACAAATATCTCTCAGAACTGAGCTTGTGGAGAGACATTCGTTCATCTAGTAGAAAGGGAACGAGTTGCAGGAGAAACTTTTACACTGGTTTCTCAGTCTGTTTCCTAGTGCCAGTTTGAAGTTCCTGCATTTTTCACTGTAACCGAGTTGGAGCTTGTATCTACCCTTATATATGTATGGAGTGGAGTTTGCAAATGAAAAGAAACTTTGTTTTCCCAACAAGATAGGCGAAGTACGGCTTTCACACACACTTAGCTCTCACAACTGAGCATGTGGAGAGACGTTCGTTCAACTAGCACAAAGGGAACGGGTTGCAGGAGAAACATATACTCCGGTTTCTCAGTCTGTTTCCTAGAGCCGGTTTGAAGTTACTGCAGTTTTCACTATAAAAGCGATTTGGAGCTTGTAACTCCCCATATAGATGTATGGATTGGAGTTTGCAACTGAAAAGTAACTTTGTGTTCCCAACTAGTTAGGTGAAGGACGGCTTTCACTCACACTTATTTCTCAGAACTGAGCATTTGGAGAGACGTTCGTTCATCTAACACAAAGGGAACGGGTTGCAGGAGAAACTTTTACTCTGGTTTCTCAGTCTGTTTCCTAGTGCCGATTTGAATATCCTGCAGTTTTCACTGTAAAACCGAGTTGGAGCTTGTACCTTTCCATATATATGTATGGAGAGGAATTTGCAACTGAAAAGAAACTTTGTGTTCCCAACAAGCTAGGTGAAGGACGGCTTTCACACACACTTATCTCTCAGAACTGAGCATGTGGAGAGACGTTCATTCATCTAGCAGAAAGGGAACGGGTTGAAGGAGAAACAATTTCTCTGGTTTCTCAGTTTCCTAGTGCCGGTTTGAAGTTCCTGCATTTTTCAGTGTAAAACCGAGTTGGAGCTAGTACATCCACATATATATGTATTGAATGGAGTTTGCAACTGAAAAGAAACTTTGTGTGTCCCAACAAGCTAGTTGAAGGACGGGTTTCATACACAATTATCTCTCAGAACTGAGCATGTTTAAAGACATTCGTTCATCTAGCACAAAGGGAACAGGTTGCAGGAGAAACTTTTACTCTTGTTTCTCAGTCTGTTTCCTAGTGCCGGTTTGAAGTTCCTGCAGTTTTCACTGTAATACCGAGTAGGAGCTAGTACCTCCCCATATATATATTTGGAATAGAGTTTGCATCTGAAAAGAAACATTGTGTTCCCAAGAAGCTAGGTGAAGGACAGCTTTAACACACAATTATCTCTCCAAACTGAGCATGTGGAGAGACGTTCGTTCATCTAACACAAAGGGAACAGTTTAAGGGGAAACTTTTACTCTGGTTTCTCAGTCTGTTTCCTAGTGCCGGTTTGAAGTTCCTGCAATTTTCACTGAAAAACCGAATTGGAGCTTGTACCTCTCCATATATATGCATGGAGTGGTGCTTGCAACTGAAAAGAAACTTTGTGTTCCCAACAAGCTAGGTGAATGACGGCTTTCACACACATTAATCTCTCACAACTGAGCATGTGGAGAGACTTTCTTTCATCTAGCACAAAGTGAACGGGTGGCAGGAGTAACTTTTTCTCTGATTTCTCAGTCTGTTTCCTAGTGCCGGCTTGAAGTTCCTGCAGTTTTCACTGTAAAAGCGAGTTGAAGCTTGTACGTCCGCATATATATGTATGGAAAGGAGTTTGCAACTGAAAAGAATCTTTTTGTTCCAAACAACCTATGTGAATTACGGCTTTAACTCACACTTTTCTCTCAGAACTGAGCATGTGTTGAGACGTTCGTTCATCTTGCAAAAATGGAACATTTTGCAAGAGAAACTTTTACTCTGGTTTCTCAGTCTGTTTCCTAGTGCCGGTTTGAAGTTCCTGCAGTTTTCACTGTAAAACCGAGTTGGAGCTTCTACCTCCCCATGTATATGTATGGAATGGAGTTTGCAACTGAAAAGAAACTTTGTGTTCCCAACAAGCAAGTTGAAGCACGACTTTCACACACACTTATCTCTCAGAACTGAGCATGTGGAGAGACGTTCGTTCATCTAGCAGAAAGGGAACGAGTTGCAGGAGAAACTTTTACTCTGCTTTCTCAGTCTGTTTCCTAGTGCCAGTTTGAAGTTCCTGCATTTTTCACTGTAAACCGAGTTGGAGCTACTATCTACCCTTATAGATGTATGGAGTGGAGTTTGCAACTGAAAAGAAACTTTGTTTTCCCAACAAGATAGGTGAAGGACGGCTTTAACACACAATTATCTCTCGGAACTGAGCATCAGGAGAGACTTTCGTTCATCTAGCACAAAGGGAACAGTTTGCAGGAGAAACTTTTACTCTGGTTTCTCAGTCTGTTTCCTAGTGCCGATTTGAAGTTACTGCAGTTTTCTGTGTAAAAGAGTGTTGGAGATTTACCTCCCCATATATATGTATGGAGTAGAGTTGGCAACTGAAAATAATCTTTGTGTTCCAAACAAGATAAGTGAAGGACGGCATTCACACACACTTATCTCTCACAAATGAGCATGTGGAGGGACGTAGATTCATCTAGCAGAAAGGGAAAGGGTTGCAGGAGAAACTTTTTCTCTGGTTTCTCAGTATGTTTCCTACTGCCGGTTTGAAGTTCCTGCAGTTTTCAGTGTAAAACCGAGTTGGAGCTTGTACCTCCCCATATATATATATTGAATGGAGTTTGCAACTGAAAAGAAACTTTGTGTTCCCAACAAGCTAGTTGAAGGACGGGTTTCACACACAATTATATCTCAGAACAGAGCACGTGGAGAGACGTTCGTTCATCTAGCACAAAGGGAAGAGGTTGCAGGAGAAAATTTTACTCTGGTATCTCAGTCTGTTTCCTAGAGCCGGTTTGAAGTTCCTGCAGTTTTCAGTGTAAAACAGAGTTGGAGCTTGTACCTCTCCATATATATGTATGGAGTTGTGTTTGCAACTGAAAAGAAATTTTGTGTTCCCAACAAACAAGGTGAAGGACGGCTTTAACACACACTTATCTCTCAGAACTGAGCATGTCGAGAGACGTTCGTTCATCTAGCAAAAGGGGAACAGGTTGCAGGAAAAACTTTTACTCTGGTTTCTCAGTGTGTTTCCTAGTGCCGGTTTGAAGTTCCTGCAGTATTCAGGTTAAAACCGAGTTGGAGATTGTACGTCCCAATATATATCTATGGAATAGGGTTTGCAACTTAAAAGAATCTTTGTGTTCCAAACAAAATAGGTGAAGGACGGCTTTCACACACACTTATCTCTCACAACGTAGCATGTGGAGAGACGTTCGTTCATCTAGCACAAAGGGAACGTGTTGCAGGAAAAACTTTTTCTCTGGTTTCTCAGTCTGTTTCCTAGTGCCGATTTGAAGTTCCTGCATTTTTCACTGTAAAACGGAGTTGGAGCTTTTACCTCTCCATATATATATATAGAGTGGAGTTTGCAACTGAAACGAAATTTTGTGTTCCCAACAAGAGAGCTGAAGGACGGCTTTCCCACACACATATCTCAGAACTGAGCATTTGGAGAGACGTTCGTTCAAATAGCACAAAGGGATCGTGTTGCAGATAAATTTTTCTCTGGTTTCTCTGTCTGTTTCCTAGTTCCGGGTATATGTTCCTGCAGTTTTCACTGTAAAACCGTGTTGGAGCTTCTACATCCCCATATATATGTATGGAATGCTGTTTGCAAATGAATAAAAATTTTGTGTTCTCAAGAAGTCAGGTGAAGTACGGATTTCACACACACTTCTCTCTCAGAACACAGCATGTGCGGAGACGTTCGTTCATCTAGCACCAGGGAACGGTTTGCAGGAGAAACTTTTACTCTGATATCTCAGTCTGTTTCCTAGTGCCGGTTTGAAGTTCCTGCAGTTTTCACTGTATAACAAAATTGGAGCTAGTACCTCCCCATATACATTTATGGAGTGGAGTTTGCAACTGAAAAGAAACTTTGTGTTCCCAACTACCTAGGTGAAAGACGGCTTTCACACACACTTATCTCTCAGAACTGTGCATGTGGAAAGACTTTTGTTCATCTAGAACATATGGAACTGGTTGCAGGAGAAAGTTTTACTCTTCTTTCTCAGACTGTTTCCAAGTGCTGGTTTGAAGTTCCTGCAGTTTTCACTGTAAAATCGTGTTGGTGATAGTACCTCCCCTTATGAAAGTATGGATTAGTGTTTGCAACTGAAAAGTAAGTTTGTGTTCCCAACTAGCTAGTTGAAGTTCGGCTTTCACACACAAATATCTCTCAGAACTGAGCTTGTGGAGAGACATTCGTTCATCTAGCAGAAAGGGAACGAGTTGCAGGAGAAACTTTTACACTGGTTTCTCAGTCTGTTTCCTAGTGCCAGTTTGAAGTTCCTGCATTTTTCACTGTAAACCGAGTTGGAGCTTGTATCTACCCTTATAGATGTATGGAGTGGAGATGGCAACTGAAAAGAAACTTTGTTTTCCCAACAAGAGAGGCGAAGGACGGCTTTCACACACAATTAGCTCTCACAACTGAGCATGTGGAGAGACGTTCGTTCAACTAGCACAAAGGGAACGGTTTGCAGGGGAAACTTTTACTCTTGTTTCTCAGTCTGTTTCCTAGTGCCGGTTTGAATTTCCTGCAGTTTTCACTGTAAAACCGAGTTGGAGCTAGTACCTCCGCATATATATGTATGGATTGGAGTTTGAAACTGAAAAGAAACTTTGTGTTCCCAACAAGCTAGGTGAAGTACGGCTTTCACACACACTTATCTCTCGGAACAGAGCATGTGGAGAGACGTTCGTTCATCTAGCACAAAGGGAACGGTTTGCAGGAGAAACTATTACACTGGTTTCTCAGTCTGTTTCCTAGTGCCGGTTTGTATTTCCTGCAGTTTTCAGGTTAAAACCGAGTTGGAGCTTGTACTTCCCCATATATATCTATGGAATAGGGTTTGCAACTTAAAAGAATCTTTGTGTTCCAAACAAAATGGGTGAAGGACGGCTTTCACACACACTTATCTCTCACAACTTAGCATATGGAGAGACGTTCGTTCTTCTAGCACAAAGTTAAAGTTTTGCAGGAAAAACTTTTTCTCTGGTTTCTCAGTCTGTTTCCTAGTGCCGGTTTGAAATTCCTGCAGTTTTCACTGTAAAACGGAGTTGGTGCTTTTATCTCTCCATATATATATATAGAGTGGAGTTTGCAACTGAAAAGAAACTTTGTGTTCCCAACAAGTGAGCTAAAGGACGGCTTTCCCACACACATATCTCAGAACTGAGCATTTGGAGAGACGTTCGTTCAACTAGCACAAAGGGATCGTGTTGCAAGATAAATTTTTCTCTGGTTTCTCAGTCTGTTTCCTAGTGCCGGGTTTATGTTCTTGCAGTTTTCACTGTAAAACCGTGTTGGAGATTCTACATCCCCATATATATTTATGGAATGCATTTTGCAAATGAATAAAAACTTTGTGTTCCCAACAAGTCAGGTGAAGTACGGATTTCACACACACTTATCCCTCAGAACTCAGCATGTGGGGAGACGTTTGTTCATCTAGCACCAGGGAACGATTTGCAGGAGAAACTTTTACTCTGGTATCTCAGTCTGTTTCCTAGTGCCGGTTTGAAGTTCCTGCAGTTTTCACTGTAAAATTGTTTTGGTGCTAGTACCTCCCCTTATGTATGTATGGATTAGTGTTTGCAACTGAAAAGTAACTTTGTGTTCCCACTAGCTTGTTGAAGTTCGTCTTTCACACACACATAACTCTCAGAACTGAGCTTGTGGACAGACATTCGTTCATCTAGCAGAAAGGGAACGAGTTGCAGGAGAAACTATTACTCTGCTTTCTCAGTCTGTTTCCTAGTGCCAGTTTGATGTTCCTGCATTTTTCACTGTAAACCGAGTTGGAGATAGTATCTACCCTTATAGATGTATGGAGTGGAATTTGCAACTGAAAAAAACTTTGTTTTCCCAACAAGATAGGCGAAGTACGGCTTTCACACACACTTAGCTCTCACAACTGAGCATGTGGAGGGACGTTCGTTCAACGAGCACAAAGGGAACAGGTTGCAGGAGAAACAATTACTCTGGTTTCTCATTCTGTTTCCTTGTGCCGGTTTGAAGTTCCTGCAGTTTTCAGTGTAAAACCGTGTTGGAGCTTGTACCTCCCCATATATATTTATTGAAAGGTTTTTGCAACTGGAAAGAAACTGTGTTCCCAACAAGCTAGGTGAAGAACGGCTTTAACACACAATTATCTCTCGGAACTGAGCATCGGGAGAGACTTTCGTTCATCTAGCACAAAGGGAACAGTTTGCAGGAGAAAATTTTACTCTGGTTTCTCAGCCTGTTTCCTAGTGCCGATTTGAAGTTACTGCAGTTTTCAGTGTAAAAGAGTGTTGGAGATTTACCTCCCCATATATATGTATGGAGTAGAGTTGGCAACTGAAAATAATCTTTGTGTTCCAAACAAGATAAGTGAAGGACGGCATTCACACACAATTATCTCTCACAAGTGAGCATGTGGAGGGACGTTCATTCATCTAACAGAAAGGGAAAGGGTTGCAGGAGAAACTTTTTCTCTGGTTTCTCAGTATGTTTCCTACTGCCGGTTTGAAGTTCCTGCAGTTTTCAGTGTAAAACCGAGTTGGAGCTTGTACCTCCCCATATATATATATTGAATGGAGTTTGCAACTGAAAAAAAACTTTGTGTTCCCAACAAGCTAGTTGAAGGACGGGTTTCACACACAATTATCTCTCAGAACAGAGCATGTGGAGAGACGTTCGTACATCCAGCACAAAGGGAAAAGTTTGCAGGAGAAAATTTTACTCTGGTATCTCAGTCTGTTTCCTAGAGCCGGTTTGAAGTTCCTGCAGTTTTCAGTGTAAAACAGAGTTGGAGGTTGTACCTCTCCATATATATGTATGGAGTTGTGTTTGCAACTGAAAAGAAATTTTGTGTTCCCAACAAACTAGGTGAAGGACGGCTTTCACACACACTTATCTCTGAGAATTGAGCATGTCGAGAGACGTTCGTTCATCTAGCAAAAGGGGAACAGGTGGCAGGACAAATTTTACTCTGGTTTCTCAGTCTGTTTCCTAGTGCCGGTTTAAATTTCCTGCAGTTTTCAAGTTAAACCAAGTTGGAGCTTGTACGTCCCCATATATATCTATGGAGTAGTGTTTGCAACTTAAAAGAATCTTTGTGTTCCAAACAAAATAGGTGAAGTACGGCTTTCACACACACTTATCTCTCACAAATTAACATGTGGAGAGACGTTCGTTCATCTAGCACAAAGGGAAATAGTTGCAGGAAAACTTTTTCTCTGGTTTCTCAGTCTGTTTCCTAGTGCCGGTTTGAAGTTCCTGCAGTTTTCACTGTAAAACGGAGTTGGAGCTTTTACCTCTCCATATATAAATATAGAGTGGAGTTTGCAACTGAAAAGAAACTTTGTGTTCCCAACAAGAGGGCTGAAGGACGGCTTTCCCACACACATATCTCAGAACTGAGCATTTGGAGAGACGTTCGTTCAACTAGAACAAAGGGATCGTGTTGCAAGATAAATTTTTCTCTGGTTTCTCATTCTGTTTCCTAGTGCCGGGTTTATGTTCCTGCAGTTTTCACTGTAAAACCGTGTTGGAGCTTCTACATCCCCATATATATGTATGGAATGCTGTTTGCAAATGAATAAAAACTTTGTGTTCTCAACAAGTCAGGTGAAGTACGGATTTCACACACACTTCTCTCTCAGAACACAGCATGTGCGGAGACGTTCGTTCATCTAGCACCAGGGAACGGTTTGCAGGAGAAACTTTTACTCTGGTATCACAGTCTGTTTCCTAGTGCCGGTTTGAAGTTCCTGCAGTTTTCACTGTATAACAAAATTGGAGCTAGTACCTCCCCATATACATTTATGGAGTGGAGTTTGCAACAGAAAAGAAACTTTGTGTTCCCAACTACCTAGGTGAAAGACGGCTTTCTCACACACTTATCTCTCAGAACTGTGCATGTGGAAAGACTTTTGTTCATCTAGAACATATGGAACTGGTTGCAGGAGAAAGTTTTACTCTTCTTTCTCAGACTGTTTCCAAGTGCTGGTTTGAAGTTCCTGCAGTTTTCACTGTAAAATCGTGTTGGTGCTTATACCTCCCCTTATGTATGAATGGATTAGTGTTTGCAACTGAAAAGTAACTGTGTGTTCCCAACTAGCTAGTTGAAGTTCGGCTTTCACACACAAATATCTCTCAGAACTGAGCTTGTGGAGAGACATTCGTTCATCTAGCAGAAAGGGAACGAGATGCAAGAGAAACTTTTACACTGATTTCTCAGTGTGTTTCCTAGTGCCAGTTTGAAGTTCCTGCATTTTTCACTGTAAACCGAGTTGGAGCTTGTATCTACCCTTATATATGTATGGAGTGGAGTTTGCAAATGAAAAGAAACTTTGTTTTCCCAACAAGATAGGCGAAGTACGGCTTTCACACACACTTAGCTCTCACAACTGAGCATGTGGAGAGACGTTCGTTCAACTAGCAGAAAGGGAAAGGGTTGCAGGGGAAACATATACTCCTGTTTCTCAGTCTGTTTCCTAGTGCCGGTTTGAAGTTACTGCAGTTTTCACTATAAAAGAGATTTGGAGCTTGTAACTCACCATATGGATGTATGGATTGGAGTTTGCAACTGAAAAGTAACTTTGTGTTCCCAACTAGTTAGGTGAAGGACGGCTTTCACTCACACTTATATCTCAGAACTGAGCATGTGGAGAGACGTTCGTTCATCTAACACAAAGGGAACGGGTTGCAGGAGAAACTTTTACTCTGGTTTCTCAGTCTGTTTCCTAGTGCCGATTTGAATATCCTGCAGTTTTCACTGTAAAACCGAGTTGGAGCTTGTACCTCTCCATATATATGTATGGAGAGGAATTTGCAACTGAAAACAAACTTTGTGTTCCCAACAAGCTAGGTGAAGGACGGCTTTCACACACACTTATCTCTTAGAACTGAGCATGTGGAGAGACGTTCATTCATCTAGCAGAAAGGGAACGGGTTGAAGGAGAAACAGTTTCTCTGGTTTCTCAGTTTCCTAGTGCCGGTTTGAAGTTCCTGCATTTTTCAGTGTAAAACCGAGTTGGAGCTTGTACATCCCCATATATATATATTGAATGGAGTTTGCAACTGAAAAGAAACTTTGTGTTCCCAACAAGCTAGTTGAAGGACGGGTTTCATACACAATTATCTCTCAGAACTGAGCATGTTTAAAGACATTCGTTCATCTAGCACAAAGGGAAAAGGTTGCAGGAGAAAATATTACTCTGGTTTCTCAGTCTGTTTCCTAGTGCCGGTTTGAAGTTCCTGCAGTTTTCACTGTAAAACCGAGTAGGAGCTAGTACCTCCCCATATATATATTTGGAATAGAATTTGCATCTGAAAAGAAACATTGTGTTCCAAACAAGCTAGTTTAAGGATTGCTTTCACACACTCTTATCTCTCAGAACTGAGCATGTGGAGAGCCTTTCGTTCATCTAGCACAAAGGGAACGGGTTGCAGGAGAAAATTTTTCTCTGGTTTCTCAGTCTGTTTCCTAGTGCCGGTTCGAATTTATTGCAGTTTTCACTGTAAAAGCGATTTGGAGCTTGTACCTCCCCATATATATGTATGGATTGGAGTTTGCAACTGAAAAGAAATTTTGTGTTCCCAACAAGATAGGTGAAGTACGGCTTTCAAACACAATTAACTCTCAGAGCCTAGCATGCGGAGAGACCTTCGTTCATCTAGCACAATGGGAACGGTTTGCAGGGGAAACTTTTACTCTTGTTTCTCAGTCTGTTTCCTAGTGCCGGTTTGAATTTCCTGCATTTTTCACTGTAAAACCGAGTTGGAGCTAGTACCTCCGCATATATATGTATGGATTGGAGTTTGAAACTGAAAAGAAACGTTGTGTTCCCAACAAGCTAGGTGAAGTACGGCTTTCACACTCACTTATCTCTCGGAACAGAGCATGTGGAGACTTTTGTTCATCTAGCACAAAGGGAAAGGTTTGCAGGAGAATCTATTACACTGGTTTCTCAGTCTGTTTCCTAGTGCCGGTTTGAAGTTCCTGCAGTTTTCATTATAAAACAGATTTGGAGCTTGTACATCCCCATATATATGTATGGAGTGGAGTATGCAACTGAAAAGAAACTTTGTGTTCCCAACAAGATATGTGAAGTACCGCTTTCACGCACACTTATCTCACAGAGCTTAGCATGCGGAGAGACTTTCGTTCATCTAGCACAAAGGGAAAGGGTTGCAGGAGAAACTTTTACTCTGGTATCTCACTCTGTTTCCTACTGCCGGTTTGAAGATCCTGCAGTTTTCACTATAAAACAGAATTGGAGCTAGTACCTCCCCATATATAATTATGGAGTGGATTTTGCATCTGAAAAGAAACTTTGTGTTCCCAACAATCTAGTTGAAGGACGGCTTTCACACACTCGTATCTCTGAGAACTGAGCATGTGGAGAGACTTTCGTTCATCTAGCCCAAATGGAACGGGTTGCAGGAGGAACTTTTACTCTGCTTTCTCAGACTATTTCCTAGTGCCGGTTTGAAGTTCCTCCAGTTTTCACTGTAAAAACGAGTTGGAGCTTGTAACTCCCCATATATATGTATGGAGTGGAGTTTACAACTGATAAGAAACTTTGTGTTCCCAACTAGCTAGGTGAAGGTCGGCTTTAACACACACTTATCTCTCAGAAATGAGCATGTGGAGAGACGTTCGTTCATCTAGCACAAAGGGAACGGTTTGTAGGGAAAACATATTCTCTGGTTTCTCATTCTGTTTCCTAGTGCCGGTTTGAAGTTCCTGCAGTTTTCAGTGTAAAACAGAGTTGGAGCTTGTACCTCCAAATATATATGTATTTAGTAGAGTTTGCAACTGAAAAGAATCTTTGTGTTCCAAACAAGGTAAGTGAAGGACGGCTTTCACACACAATTATCTCTCACAACTGAGTATGTGTAGAGAAGTTCTTTCATCTAGCACAAATGGAACGGGTTGCAGTTGTAACATTTTCTCTGATTTCTCAGTCTCTTTCCTAGTGCCGGTTTGAAGTTCCTGCAATTTTCACTGTAAAACCGAGTTGAAGCTTGTACCTCCGCATATATATGTATGGAAATGAGTTTGCAAATGAAAAGAATCTTTGTGTTCCCAGCAAGCTATGTGAAGAACGGCTTTCACTCACATTTTTCTCTCAGAATTGAGCAAGTTTTGAGACGTTCGTTCATCTAGCAAATAGGGAACGTTTTACAGGAGAAAATTTTACTCTGGTTTCTCAGTCTGTTTCTTAGTGCCGGTTTGTAATTCCTGCAGTTATCACTATAAAACCGAGTTGGAGCTTGTACCTCCCCATATATATGTATTAGAGGGGTTTGCAAATGAAAAGAAACTTTGTGTTCCCAACAAGTAAGTTTAAGCACGGCTTTCACACACACTTATCTCTCAGATCTGAGCATGTGGAAAGACGTTCGTTCATCTAGCACAAAGGGAACGATTTGCAGGACAATCTATTACTCTGGATTCTCAGTCTGTTTCCTAGTGCCGGTTTGAAGTTCCTGCAGTTTTCATTACAAAACCGAGTTGTAGCTTGTAGATACCCATATATATAAGGAGTGGAGTTGGCAAATAAAAATTATCTTTGTGTTTCCAACTAGCTAGGTGAAGTTCGGCTTTCACACACAAATATCTCTCAGAACTGAGCTTGTGGAGAGACATTCGTTCATCTAGCAGAAAGGGAACGAGTTGCAGGAGAAAATTTTACTCTGGTTTCTCAGTCTGTTTCCTAGTGCCTGTTTGATGTTCCTGCAGTTTTCACTGTAAAACCGAGTTGGAGCTAGTACCTCCCCATATATATGTATGGATTGGAGTTTCCAACTGAAAAGAAACTTTGTTTTCCCAACAAGATAGGCGAAGTACGGCTTTCACACACAATTAGCTCTCACAACTGAGCATGTGTAGAGACGTTTTTTCAACAAGCACAAAGGGAAAGGGAAGCAGAAGAAAATTTTCTCTGGTTTCTCAGTCTGTTCCCTAGTTCCGGTTTGAAGTTCCTACAGTTTTCACAGTAAAATCGAGTTGGAGCTTCTACCTTTCCATATATATGTATGGGGTGAAGTTTGCAACAGAAAAGAATCTTTGTGTTCCAAAGATGATAGGTGAAGGACGGCTTTCACACACACTTATCTCTCAGAACTGAGCATGTGGAGAGACGTTCGTTCATCTAGAACAAAGGGAACAGGTTGCAGGAGAAATATTTACACTGGTTTCTCAGTCTGTTTCCTAGTGCCGGTTTGAAGTTCCTGCAGTTTTCAGTGTAAAATCAAGTTGGAGCTTGTACCTCCCCATATATATGTATGGAGTAGAGTTTGCAACTCAAAAGAATCTTTGTGTTCCAAACAAGATATGTGAAGTACAGCTTTCACACACACTTATCTCTCACAACTGAGCATGTGGAGAGACGTTCGTTCATCTAGCACAAAGGAACGGGTTGCAGGAGAAACTTTTTCTCTGGTTTCTCAGTCTGTTTCCAAGTGCCGTTTTGAAGTTCCAGCATTTTTCACTCTATAACCGAGTTGGAGCTTGTACTCCCCATATAAATGTATGGAATGGATTTTGCAACTGAAAAGAAACTTTGTGTTCCCAACAAGCAAGTTGAAGGACGGCTTTCACACACACTTATCTCTGACAAATGAGCATGTGGAGAGACGTTCGTTCATTTAGCACAAAGGGTACGGATTGCAGGAGAAAGTATTTCTCTCGTTTCTCAGACTGTTTCCTAGTGCCTGTTTGAAGTTCCTGCAGTTTTCAGTTTAAAAGAGGGTTGGAGCTTGTACATCCCCATATATATGTATGGAATGCAGTTTGCAACTGAAAAGAATCTTTGTGTTCCCAACAAGCTAGTTGAAGGACTTCTTTCACACACACATATCTCTAAGAACTGAGCATGGGGAGAGACGTTCTTTCATCTAGCACAAATGGAAATGATTGCAGGAGATACTTTAACTCTGGTTTCTCAGTCTGTTTCATAGTGCCGGTTTGAAGTTCCTGCTATTTTCACTGTAAAACCGAGTTGGAGCTAGTAACAACCCATATAAATATAAGGAGTGGAGTTTGCAACTGAAAAGAAAATTTGTGATCCCAACAAGCTAGGTGAAGGACGGCTTTCACACACACTTATCTCTCAGAACTGAGCGTGTGGAGAGACGTTAGTACATCTAGCACAAAGGGAACTTGTTGTAGGAGAAACTAATACTCTGGTTTCTCAGTCTGTTTCCTAGTGTCGGAATGAAATTCCTCCAGTTTTCACTGTAAAACCGAGTTGGAGCATGTACCACAACATATAAATGTATGGAATGGAGTTTGCAACTTAAAAGAAACACTCTGATCCCAACAAGCTAGGTGAAGTTCGGCTTTCACACACACTTAACTCTCACAAATGAGCATGTAGAGAGACGTTCGTTCATCTAGCTCAAAGGGAACGGGTTGCAGGAGAAACATTTTCTCTGGTTTCTCAGTCTGTGTCCTAGTGCCAGTTTGAAGTTCCAGCAGTTTTCAGTGTAAAACAGAGTTGGAGCTTGTACCTCAACATATATATGTATGGAATGCAGTTTGCAACTGAAAAGAATCTTTGTGTTCCCAACAAGCTAGGTGAAGGACGGCTTTCACACACACTGATCTCTCAGAACTGAGCATGTGGACAGAGGATCGTTCATCCAGCAAAAAGGGAACGGGTTGCAAGAGAAACATTTTTCTGGTATCTCAGTCTGTTTCCAAGTGCCAATTTTAAGTTCCTGCAGTTTTCACTGTAAAACCGATGTGGAGCTTCTACCTCCCCATATATATGTAAGGAATGGATTCTGCAACTGAAAAAAAATTTGTGTTCCCAGCAAGCTAGGTGAAGGACGGATATCACACACAAATTTCTCTCAGATCTGAGCATGTGGAGAGACGTTCGTTCATCTAGCACAAAGGGAACAGGTTGCAGGAGAAATATTTACACTGGTTCTCAGTGTGTTTCCTAGTGCCTGTTTGAAGTTCCTGCAGTTTTCAGTGTAAAACCAATTTGGAGCTTGTACCTCCCCATATATATGTATGGAGTAGAGTTTGCAACTGAAAAGAATCTTTGTGTTCCAAACAAGATAGTTGAAGGACGGCTTTCACAACACATTTCTCTCACAACTGAGCATGTGGAAAGACGTTCGTTCATCTAGCACAAAGGGAACGGGTTGCAGGATGAACATTTTCTCTGGATTCTCAGTCTGTTTCCAAGTGTCGGTTTGAAGTTCCAGCAGTTTTCACTCTAAAACCGAGTTGGAGATTGTACTCCCCATATAAATTTATGGAATGGAGTTTGCAACTGAAAACAAACTTTGTGTTCCCAACAAGCTAGTTGAAGGACGGCTTTCACACACACTTATCTCTGACAACAGAGCATGTGGAGAGACGTTCGTTCATTTAGCACAAAGGGAACGGATTGCAGGAGAAACTTTTTCTCTGGTTTCTCAGACTGTTTCCTAGTGCCTGTTTGAAGTTCCTTCAGTTTTCACTGTAAAACCGAGTTGGAGCTTGTACCTCGGTATATATATGTATGGAAAGGAGTTTGCAACTGAAAAGAAACTTTGTGTTCCCAACAAGCTATGTGAAGGACCGCTTTCACACACAATTATCTCTCAGAACTGAGTATGTGGTGAGACGTTCGTTCATCTAGCACAAAGGGAAAGGTTTCCAGGAGAAACTTTTTCTCTGGTTTCTCAGTCTGTTTCCAAGTTCCGGTTTGAAGTTCCTGCAGTTTTCAATGTAAAGCAGAGTTGGATCTAGTAACTCCTCATATATATGTATGGATTGGAGTTTGCAACTGAAAAGAAAATTTGTGTTCCCCACAAGCTAGGTGAAGGACGGCTTTCACACACACTTATCTCTCAGAACTGAGCATGTGGAGAGACGTTCGTTCAACTAGCACTAAGGGAACGGTTTGCATGAGAAATTTTTACTCTGGTTTCTCAGTCTGTTTCCTAGTGCCGGTTTTAAGTTCCTGCAGTTTTCACTGTAAAACCTTAGTGGAGCTTCAACCTCCCCATATAAATGTATGCAATGGAGTATTCAACTGAATAGAACCTTTGTGTTCCCAACATGCTAGGTGAAGGACGGCTTCGCACACACTTATCTCTCACAACTGAGCATGTGGTGAGACGTTCGTTCATCTAGCTCAAAGAGAACAGTTTGCAGGAGAAACTTTTATTCTGGTTTCTCAGTCTGTTTCCTAGTGCCGGTTTGAATTTCCTGCAGTTATCAGTGTAAAACAGAGTAAGAGCTTGTACCTCCCCATATATATGTATGGATTGCAGTTTGCAACTGAAAAAAATCTTTGTATTCCAAACAAGCTAGGTGAAGGACGGCTTTCACACACACTTATCTCTAAGTACAGAGCATGTGGACAGACTTTCGTTCATCTGGCACAAAGGGAACGGTTTGCAGTGGAAAATTTTCTCTGTTTTCTCAGTCTGTTTCCTAGTGCCGGATTTAAGTTCCTGCAGTTTTCATTATAAAACCGATTTGGAGCTTGTACATCCCCATATATATGTATTGAGTGGAGTTTGCAACTGAAAAGAAACTTTGTGTTCCCAACAAGATAGGTGAAGTACCGCTTTCACACACACTTATCTCTCAGAGCTTAGCATGCGGGGAGACGTTCGTTCATCTAGCACAAATGGAAAGGGTTGCAGGAGAAACTTTTACTCTGGTTTCTCAGTCTGTTTCCTAGTGCCGGTTTGAAGATCCTGCAGTTTTCACTGTAAAAACGAGTTGGAGCTTGTAACTCCCCATATATATGTATGGAGTGGAGTTTACAACCGAAAAGAAACTTTGTGTTCCCAACTAGCTAGGTGAAGGTCGGCTTTAACACACACTTTTCTCTCAGAACTGACCATGTGGAGAGACGTTCCTTCATCTAGCACAAAGGGAACGGTTTGCAGGGGCAACTTTTACTCTTGTTTTTCAGTATGTTTCCTCGTGCCGGTTTGAAGTTCCTGCAGTTTTCACTGTAAAACCGAGTTGAAGCTTGTACCTCCCTATATATATGTATGGATTGGAGTTTCCAACTGAAAAGAAAATTTGTCTTCCCAATAAGCTATGTGAAGTACGGCTTTCCCACACACTTTTTTCTCTCAGCGGTGCATGTGGAGAGACGTTCGTTCATCTAGCACAAAGGGAACGGGTTGCAGGGAAAACATATACTCTGGTTTCTCATTCTGTTTCCTAGTGCCGGTTTGAAATTCCTGCAGTTTTCAGTGTAAAACAGAGTTGGAGCTTGTACCTCCAAATATATATGTATGGAGTAGAGTTTGCAACTGAAAAGAATCTTTGTGTTCCAAACAAGGTAGGTGAAGGACGGCTTTCACACACACTTATCTCTCACAACTGAACATGTGGAGAGACGTTCTTTCATCTAGCACAAAGGGAACGGGTTGCAGTAGTAACTTTTTCTCTGATTTCTCAGTCTGTTTCCTAGTGCCGGTTTGAAGTTCCTGCAATTTTCACTGTAAAACCGAGTTGAAGCTTGTACCTCCGCATATATATGTATGGAAAGGAGTTTGCAAAAAAAAGAATCTTTGTGTTTACAACAAGCTATGTGAAGAACGGCTTTCACTCACATATTTCTCTCAGAAATGAGCAAGTTTTGAGACGTTCGTTCATCTAGCAAAAAGGGAACGTTTTACAGGAGAAACTTTTACTCTAGTTTCTCAGTCTGTTTCTTAGTGCCGGTGTGAAATTCCTGCAGTTATCACTATAAAACCGAGTTGGAGCTTGTACCTCCCCATATATATGTATTAGATGGGTTTGCAAATGAAAAGAAACTTTGTGTTCCCAACAACTAAGTTTAAGCACGGCTTTCACACACACTTATCTCTCAGATCTGAGCATGTGGAGAGACGTTCGTTCATCTAGCACAAAGGGAACGATTTGCAGGACAATCTATTACTCTGGATTCTCAGTCTGTTTCCTAGAGCCGGTTTGAAGTTCCTGCAGTTTTCACTATAAAACCGAGTTGTATCTTGTACATACCCATATATATAAGGAGTGGAGTTTGCAACTGAAAAGTAACTTTGTGTTTCCAACTAGCTAGGTGAAGTTCGGCTTTCACACACACTTTTTCTCTCAGCGGAGCATGTGGAGAGACGTTCGTTCATCTAGCAGAAAGGGAACGAGTTGCAGGAGAAACTTTTTCTCTGGTTTCTCAGTCTGTTTCCAAGTGCCGGTTTGAAGTTCCAGCAGTTTTCACTCTAAAACCGAGTTCGAGATTGTACTCCCCATATAAATTTATGGAATGGAGTTTGCAACTGAAAACAAACTTTGTGTTCCCAACAAGCTAGTTGAAGGACGGCTTTCACACACACTTATCTCTGACAACAGAGCATGTGGAGAGACGTTCGTTCATTTAGCACAAAGGGAACGGATTGCAGGAGAAACTTTTTCTCTGGTTTCTCAGACTGTTTCCTAGTGCCTGTTTGAAGTTCCTTCAGTTTTCACTGTAAAACCGAGTTGGAGCTTGTACCTCCAAATATATATGTATGGAGTAGAGTTTGCAACTGAAAAGAATCTTTGTGTTCCAAACAAGGTAGGTGAAGGACGGCTTTCACACACACTTATCTCTCACAACTGAACATGTGGAGAGACGTTCTTTCATCTAGCACAAAGGGAACGGGTTGCAGTAGTAACTTTTTCTCTGATTTCTCAGTCTGTTTCCTAGTGCCGGTTTGAAGTTCCTGCAATTTTCACTGTAAAACCGAGTTGAAGCTTGTACCTCCGCATATATATGTATGGAAAGGAGTTTGCAAAAAAAAGAATCTTTGTGTTTACAACAAGCTATGTGAAGAACGGCTTTCACTCACATATTTCTCTCAGAAATGAGCAAGTTTTGAGACGTTCGTTCATCTAGCAAAAAGGGAACGTTTTACAGGAGAAACTTTTACTCTAGTTTCTCAGTCTGTTTCTTAGTGCCGGTGTGAAATTCCTGCAGTTATCACTATAAAACCGAGTTGGAGCTTGTACCTCCCCATATATATGTATTAGATGGGTTTGCAAATGAAAAGAAACTTTGTGTTCCCAACAACTAAGTTTAAGCACGGCTTTCACACACACTTATCTCTCAGATCTGAGCATGTGGAGAGACGTTCGTTCATCTAGCACAAAGGGAACGATTTGCAGGACAATCTATTACTCTGGATTCTCAGTCTGTTTCCTAGAGCCGGTTTGAAGTTCCTGCAGTTTTCACTATAAAACCGAGTTGTATCTTGTACATACCCATATATATAAGGAGTGGAGTTTGCAACTGAAAAGTAACTTTGTGTTTCCAACTAGCTAGGTGAAGTTCGGCTTTCACACACACTTTTTCTCTCAGCGGAGCATGTGGAGAGACGTTCGTTCATCTAGCAGAAAGGGAACGAGTTGCAGGAGAAACTTTTTCTCTGGTTTCTCAGTCTGTTTCCAAGTGCCGGTTTGAAGTTCCAGCAGTTTTCACTCTAAAACCGAGTTCGAGATTGTATTCCCCATATAAATTTATGGAATGGAGTTTGCAACTGAAAACAAACTTTGTGTTCCCAACAAGCTAGTTGAAGGACGGCTTTCACACACACTTATCTCTGACAACAGAGCATGTGGAGAGACGTTCGTTCATTTAGCACAAAGGGAACGGATTGCAGGAGAAACTTTTTCTCTGGTTTCTCAGACTGTTTCCTAGTGCCTGTTTGAAGTTCCTTCAGTTTTCACTGTAAAACCGAGTTGGAGCTTGTACCTCGGTATATATATGTATGGAAAGGAGTTTGCAACTGAAAAGAAACTTTGTGTTCCCAACAAGCTATGTGAAGGACCGCTTTCACACACAATTATCTCTCAGAACTGAGTATGTGGTGAGACGTTCGTTCATCTAGCACAAAGGGAAAGGTTTCCAGGAGAAACTTTTTCTCTGGTTTCTCAGTCTGTTTCCAAGTTCCGGTTTGAAGTTCCTGCAGTTTTCAATGTAAAGCAGAATTGGATCTAGTAACTCCTCATATATATGTATGGATTGGAGTTTGCAACTGAAAAGAAAATTTGTGTTCCCCACAAGCTAGGTGAAGGACGGCTTTCACACACACTTATCTCTCAGAACTGAGCATGTGGAGAGACGTTCGTTCAACTAGCACTAAGGGAACGGTTTGCATGAGAAATTTTTACTCTGCTTTCTCTGTCTGTTTCCTAGTGCCGGTTTTAAGTTCCTGCAGTTTTCACTGTAAAACCTTAGTGGAGCTTCAACCTCCCCATATAAATGTATGCAATGGAGTATTCAACTGAATAGAACCTTTGTGTTCCCAACATGCTAGGTGAAGGACGGCTTCGCACACACTTATCTCTCACAACTGAGCATGTGGTGAGACGTTCGTTCATCTAGCTCAAAGAGAACAGTTTGCAGGAGAAACTTTTATTCTGGTTTCTCAGTCTGTTTCCTAGTGCCGGTTTGAATTTCCTGCAGTTATCAGTGTAAAACAGAGTAAGAGCTTGTACCTCCCCATATATATGTATGGATTGCAGTTTGCAACTGAAAAAAATCTTTGTATTCCAAACAAGCTAGGTGAAGGACGGCTTTCACACACACTTATCTCTAAGTACAGAGCATGTGGACAGACTTTCGTTCATCTGGCACAAAGGGAACGGTTTGCAGTGGAAAATTTTCTCTGTTTTCTCAGTCTGTTTCCTAGTGCCGGATTTAAGTTCCTGCAGTTTTCATTATAAAACCGATTTGGAGCTTGTACATCCCCATATATATGTATTGAGTGGAGTTTGCAACTGAAAAGAAACTTTGTGTTCCCAACAAGATAGGTGAAGTACCGCTTTCACACACACTTATCTCTCAGAGCTTAGCATGCGGGGAGACGTTCGTTCATCTAGCACAAATGGAAAGGGTTGCAGGAGAAACTTTTACTCTGCTTTCTCAGTCTGTTTCCTAGTGCCGGTTTGAAGATCCTGCAGTTTTCACTGTAAAACAGAGTTGGAGATAGTACCTCCCCATATATATATATGGAGTGGATTTTGCATCTGAAAAGAAACTTTGTGTTCCCAACCAGCTAGTTGAAGGACGGCTTTCACACACTCTTATCTCTCAGAACTGAGCATGTGGAGAGACGTTCGTTCATCTAGCACAAAGGGAATGGGTTGCAGGAGGAACATTTAGTCTGGTTTCTCAGTCTGTTTCCTAGTGCCGGTTTGAAGTTCCTGCAGTTTTCACTGTAAAAACGAGTTGGAGCTTGTAACTCCCCATATATATGTATGGAGTGGAGTTTACAACCGAAAAGAAACTTTGTGTTCCCAACTAGCTAGGTGAAGGTCGGCTTTAACACACACTTTTCTCTCAGAACTGACCATGTGGAGAGACGTTCCTTCATCTAGCACAAAGGGAACGGTTTGCAGGGGCAACTTTTACTCTTGTTTCTCAGTATGTTTCCTCGTGCCGGTTTGAAGTTCCTGCAGTTTTCACTGTAAAACCGAGTTGAAGCTTGTACCTCCCTATATATATGTATGGATTGGAGTTTCCAACTGAAAAGAAAATTTGTCTTCCCAATAAGCTATGTGAAGTACGGCTTTCACACGCACTTTTTTCTCTCAGCGGTGCATGTGGAGAGACGTTCGTTCATCTAGCACAAAGGGAACGGGTTGCAGGGAAAACATATACTCTGGTTTCTCATTCTGTTTCCTAGTGCCGGTTTGAAATTCCTGCAGTTTTCAGTGTAAAACAGAGTTGGAGCTTGTACCTCCAAATATATATGTATGGAGTAGAGTTTGCAACTGAAAAGAATCTTTGTGTTCCAAACAAGGTAGGTGAAGGACGGCTTTCACACACACTTATCTCTCACAACTGAACATGTGGAGAGACGTTCTTTCATCTAGCACAAAGGGAACGGGTTGCAGTAGTAACTTTTTCTCTGATTTCTCAGTCTGTTTCCTAGTGCCGGTTTGAAGTTCCTGCAATTTTCACTGTAAAACCGAGTTGAAGCTTGTACCTCCGCATATATATGTATGGAAAGGAGTTTGCAAAAAAAAGAATCTTTGTGTTTACAACAAGCTATGTGAAGAACGGCTTTCACTCACATATTTCTCTCAGAAATGAGCAAGTTTTGAGACGTTCGTTCATCTAGCAAAAAGGGAACGTTTTACAGGAGAAACTTTTACTCTAGTTTCTCAGTCTGTTTCTTAGTGCCGGTGTGAAATTCCTGCAGTTATCACTATAAAACCGAGTTGGAGCTTGTACCTCCCCATATATATGTATTAGATGGGTTTGCAAATGAAAAGAAACTTTGTGTTCCCAACAACTAAGTTTAAGCACGGCTTTCACACACACTTATCTCTCAGATCTGAGCATGTGGAGAGACGTTCGTTCATCTAGCACAAAGGGAACGATTTGCAGGACAATCTATTACTCTGGATTCTCAGTCTGTTTCCTAGAGCCGGTTTGAAGTTCCTGCAGTTTTCACTATAAAACCGAGTTGTATCTTGTACATACCCATATATATAAGGAGTGGAGTTTGCAACTGAAAAGTAACTTTGTGTTTCCAACTAGCTAGGTGAAGTTCGGCTTTCACACACACTTTTTCTCTCAGCGGAGCATGTGGAGAGACGTTCGTTCATCTAGCAGAAAGGGAACGAGTTGCAGGAGAAACTTTTTCTCTGGTTTCTCAGTCTGTTTCCAAGTGCCGGTTTGAAGTTCCAGCAGTTTTCACTCTAAAACCGAGTTCGAGATTGTACTCCCCATATAAATTTATGGAATGGAGTTTGCAACTGAAAACAAACTTTGTGTTCCCAACAAGCTAGTTGAAGGACGGCTTTCACACACACTTATCTCTGACAACAGAGCATGTGGAGAGACGTTCGTTCATTTAGCACAAAGGGAACGGATTGCAGGAGAAACTTTTTCTCTGGTTTCTCAGACTGTTTCCTAGTGCCTGTTTGAAGTTCCTTCAGTTTTCACTGTAAAACCGAGTTGGAGCTTGTACCTCGGTATATATATGTATGGAAAGGAGTTTGCAACTGAAAAGAAACTTTGTGTTCCCAACAAGCTATGTGAAGGACCGCTTTCACACACAATTATCTCTCAGAACTGAGTATGTGGTGAGACGTTCGTTCATCTAGCACAAAGGGAAAGGTTTCCAGGAGAAACTTTTTCTCTGGTTTCTCAGTCTGTTTCCAAGTTCCGGTTTGAAGTTCCTGCAGTTTTCAATGTAAAGCAGAGTTGGATATAGTAACTCCTCATATATATGTATGGATTGGAGTTTGCAACTGAAAAGAAAATTTGTGTTCCCCACAAGCTAGGTGAAGGACGGCTTTCACACACACTTATCTCTCAGAACTGAGCATGTGGAGAGACGTTCGTTCAACTAGCACTAAGGGAACGGTTTGCATGAGAAATTTTTACTCTGGTTTCTCTGTCTGTTTCCTAGTGCCGGTTTTAAGTTCCTGCAGTTTTCACTGTAAAACCTTAGTGGAGCTTCAACCTCCCCATATAAATGTATGCAATGGAGTATTCAACTGAATAGAACCTTTGTGTTCCCAACATGCTAGGTGAAGGACGGCTTCGCACACACTTATCTCTCACAACTGAGCATGTGGTGAGACGTTCGTTCATCTAGCTCAAAGAGAACAGTTTGCAGGAGAAACTTTTATTCTGGTTTCTCAGTCTGTTTCCTAGTGCCGGTTTGAATTTCCTGCAGTTATCAGTGTAAAACAGAGTAAGAGCTTGTACCTCCCCATATATATGTATGGATTGCAGTTTGCAACTGAAAAAAATCTTTGTATTCCAAACAAGCTAGGTGAAGGACGGCTTTCACACACACTTATCTCTAAGTACAGAGCATGTGGACAGACTTTCGTTCATCTGGCACAAAGGGAACGGTTTGCAGTGGAAAATTTTCTCTGTTTTCTCAGTCTGTTTCCTAGTGCCGGATTTAAGTTCCTGCAGTTTTCATTATAAAACCGATTTGGAGCTTGTACATCCCCATATATATGTATTGAGTGGAGTTTGCAACTGAAAAGAAACTTTGTGTTCCCAACAAGATAGGTGAAGTACCGCTTTCACACACACTTATCTCTCAGAGCTTAGCATGCGGGGAGACGTTCGTTCATCTAGCACAAATGGAAAGGGTTGCAGGAGAAACTTTTACTCTGCTTTCTCAGTCTGTTTCCTAGTGCCGGTTTGAAGATCCTGCAGTTTTCACTGTAAAACAGAGTTGGAGATAGTACCTCCCCATATATATATATGGAGTGGATTTTGCATCTGAAAAGAAACTTTGTGTTCCCAACCAGCTAGTTGAAGGACGGCTTTCACACACTCTTATCTCTCAGAACTGAGCATGTGGAGAGACGTTCGTTCATCTAGCACAAAGGGAATGGGTTGCAGGAGGAACATTTAGTCTGGTTTCTCAGTCTGTTTCCTAGTGCCGGTTTGAAGTTCCTGCAGTTTTCACTGTAAAAACGAGTTGGAGCTTGTAACTCCCCATATATATGTATGGAGTGGAGTTTACAACCGAAAAGAAACTTTGTGTTCCCAACTAGCTAGGTGAAGGTCGGCTTTAACACACACTTTTCTCTCAGAACTGACCATGTGGAGAGACGTTCCTTCATCTAGCACAAAGGGAACGGTTTGCAGGGGCAACTTTTACTCTTGTTTCTCAGTATGTTTCCTCGTGCCGGTTTGAAGTTCCTGCAGTTTTCACTGTAAAACCGAGTTGAAGCTTGTACCTCCCTATATATATGTATGGATTGGAGTTTCCAACTGAAAAGAAAATTTGTCTTCCCAATAAGCTATGTGAAGTACGGCTTTCACACGCACTTTTTTCTCTCAGCGGTGCATGTGGAGAGACGTTCGTTCATCTAGCACAAAGGGAACGGGTTGCAGGGAAAACATATACTCTGGTTTCTCATTCTGTTTCCTAGTGCCGGTTTGAAATTCCTGCAGTTTTCAGTGTAAAACAGAGTTGGAGCTTGTACCTCCAAATATATATGTATGGAGTAGAGTTTGCAACTGAAAAGAATCTTTGTGTTCCAAACAAGGTAGGTGAAGGACGGCTTTCACACACACTTATCTCTCACAACTGAACATGTGGAGAGACGTTCTTTCATCTAGCACAAAGGGAACGGGTTGCAGTAGTAACTTTTTCTCTGATTTCTCAGTCTGTTTCCTAGTGCCGGTTTGAAGTTCCTGCAATTTTCACTGTAAAACCGAGTTGAAGCTTGTACCTCCGCATATATATGTATGGAAAGGAGTTTGCAAAAAAAAGAATCTTTGTGTTTACAACAAGCTATGTGAAGAACGGCTTTCACTCACATATTTCTCTCAGAAATGAGCAAGTTTTGAGACGTTCGTTCATCTAGCAAAAAGGGAACGTTTTACAGGAGAAACTTTTACTCTAGTTTCTCAGTCTGTTTCTTAGTGCCGGTGTGAAATTCCTGCAGTTATCACTATAAAACCGAGTTGGAGCTTGTACCTCCCCATATATATGTATTAGATGGGTTTGCAAATGAAAAGAAACTTTGTGTTCCCAACAACTAAGTTTAAGCACGGCTTTCACACACACTTATCTCTCAGATCTGAGCATGTGGAGAGACGTTCGTTCATCTAGCACAAAGGGAACGATTTGCAGGACAATCTATTACTCTGGATTCTCAGTCTGTTTCCTAGAGCCGGTTTGAAGTTCCTGCAGTTTTCACTATAAAACCGAGTTGTATCTTGTACATACCCATATATATAAGGAGTGGAGTTTGCAACTGAAAAGTAACTTTGTGTTTCCAACTAGCTAGGTGAAGTTCGGCTTTCACACACACTTTTTCTCTCAGCGGAGCATGTGGAGAGACGTTCGTTCATCTAGCAGAAAGGGAACGAGTTGCAGGAGAAACTTTTTCTCTGGTTTCTCAGTCTGTTTCCAAGTGCCGGTTTGAAGTTCCAGCAGTTTTCACTCTAAAACCGAGTTCGAGATTGTACTCCCCATATAAATTTATGGAATGGAGTTTGCAACTGAAAACAAACTTTGTGTTCCCAACAAGCTAGTTGAAGGACGGCTTTCACACACACTTATCTCTGACAACAGAGCATGTGGAGAGACGTTCGTTCATTTAGCACAAAGGGAACGGATTGCAGGAGAAACTTTTTCTCTGGTTTCTCAGACTGTTTCCTAGTGCCTGTTTGAAGTTCCTTCAGTTTTCACTGTAAAACCGAGTTGGAGCTTGTACCTCGGTATATATATGTATGGAAAGGAGTTTGCAACTGAAAAGAAACTTTGTGTTCCCAACAAGCTATGTGAAGGACCGCTTTCACACACAATTATCTCTCAGAACTGAGTATGTGGTGAGACGTTCGTTCATCTAGCACAAAGGGAAAGGTTTCCAGGAGAAACTTTTTCTCTGGTTTCTCAGTCTGTTTCCAAGTTCCGGTTTGAAGTTCCTGCAGTTTTCAATGTAAAGCAGAGTTGGATATAGTAACTCCTCATATATATGTATGGATTGGAGTTTGCAACTGAAAAGAAAATTTGTGTTCCCCACAAGCTAGGTGAAGGACGGCTTTCACACACACTTATCTCTCAGAACTGAGCATGTGGAGAGACGTTCGTTCAACTAGCACTAAGGGAACGGTTTGCATGAGAAATTTTTACTCTGGTTTCTCTGTCTGTTTCCTAGTGCCGGTTTTAAGTTCCTGCAGTTTTCACTGTAAAACCTTAGTGGAGCTTCAACCTCCCCATATAAATGTATGCAATGGAGTATTCAACTGAATAGAACCTTTGTGTTCCCAACATGCTAGGTGAAGGACGGCTTCGCACACACTTATCTCTCACAACTGAGCATGTGGTGAGACGTTCGTTCATCTAGCTCAAAGAGAACAGTTTGCAGGAGAAACTTTTATTCTGGTTTCTCAGTCTGTTTCCTAGTGCCGGTTTGAATTTCCTGCAGTTATCAGTGTAAAACAGAGTAAGAGCTTGTACCTCCCCATATATATGTATGGATTGCAGTTTGCAACTGAAAAAAATCTTTGTATTCCAAACAAGCTAGGTGAAGGACGGCTTTCACACACACTTATCTCTAAGTACAGAGCATGTGGACAGACTTTCGTTCATCTGGCACAAAGGGAACGGTTTGCAGTGGAAAATTTTCTCTGTTTTCTCAGTCTGTTTCCTAGTGCCGGATTTAAGTTCCTGCAGTTTTCATTATAAAACCGATTTGGAGCTTGTACATCCCCATATATATGTATTGAGTGGAGTTTGCAACTGAAAAGAAACTTTGTGTTCCCAACAAGATAGGTGAAGTACCGCTTTCACACACACTTATCTCTCAGAGCTTAGCATGCGGGGAGACGTTCGTTCATCTAGCACAAATGGAAAGGGTTGCAGGAGAAACTTTTACTCTGCTTTCTCAGTCTGTTTCCTAGTGCCGGTTTGAAGATCCTGCAGTTTTCACTGTAAAACAGAGTTGGAGATAGTACCTCCCCATATATATATATGGAGTGGATTTTGCATCTGAAAAGAAACTTTGTGTTCCCAACCAGCTAGTTGAAGGACGGCTTTCACACACTCTTATCTCTCAGAACTGAGCATGTGGAGAGACGTTCGTTCATCTAGCACAAAGGGAATGGGTTGCAGGAGGAACATTTAGTCTGGTTTCTCAGTCTGTTTCCTAGTGCCGGTTTGAAGTTCCTGCAGTTTTCACTGTAAAAACGAGTTGGAGCTTGTAACTCCCCATATATATGTATGGAGTGGAGTTTACAACCGAAAAGAAACTTTGTGTTCCCAACTAGCTAGGTGAAGGTCGGCTTTAACACACACTTTTCTCTCAGAACTGACCATGTGGAGAGACGTTCCTTCATCTAGCACAAAGGGAACGGTTTGCAGGGGCAACTTTTACTCTTGTTTCTCAGTATGTTTCCTCGTGCCAGTTTGAAGTTCCTGCAGTTTTCACTGTAAAACCGAGTTGAAGCTTGTACCTCCCTATATATATGTATGGATTGGAGTTTCCAACTGAAAAGAAAATTTGTCTTCCCAATAAGCTATGTGAAGTACGGCTTTCACACGCACTTTTTTCTCTCAGCGGTGCATGTGGAGAGACGTTCGTTCATCTAGCACAAAGGGAACGGGTTGCAGGGAAAACATATACTCTGGTTTCTCATTCTGTTTCCTAGTGCCGGTTTGAAATTCCTGCAGTTTTCAGTGTAAAACAGAGTTGGAGCTTGTACCTCCAAATATATATGTATGGAGTAGAGTTTGCAACTGAAAAGAATCTTTGTGTTCCAAACAAGGTAGGTGAAGGACGGCTTTCACACACACTTATCTCTCACAACTGAACATGTGGAGAGACGTTCTTTCATCTAGCACAAAGGGAACGGGTTGCAGTAGTAACTTTTTCTCTGATTTCTCAGTCTGTTTCCTAGTGCCGGTTTGAAGTTCCTGCAATTTTCACTGTAAAACCGAGTTGAAGCTTGTACCTCCGCATATATATGTATGGAAAGGAGTTTGCAAAAAAAAGAATCTTTGTGTTTACAACAAGCTATGTGAAGAACGGCTTTCACTCACATATTTCTCTCAGAAATGAGCAAGTTTTGAGACGTTCGTTCATCTAGCAAAAAGGGAACGTTTTACAGGAGAAACTTTTACTCTAGTTTCTCAGTCTGTTTCTTAGTGCCGGTGTGAAATTCCTGCAGTTATCACTATAAAACCGAGTTGGAGCTTGTACCTCCCCATATATATGTATTAGATGGGTTTGCAAATGAAAAGAAACTTTGTGTTCCCAACAACTAAGTTTAAGCACGGCTTTCACACACACTTATCTCTCAGATCTGAGCATGTGGAGAGACGTTCGTTCATCTAGCACAAAGGGAACGATTTGCAGGACAATCTATTACTCTGGATTCTCAGTATGTTTCCTAGAGCCGGTTTGAAGTTCCTGCAGTTTTCACTATAAAACCGAGTTGTATCTTGTACATACCCATATATATAAGGAGTGGAGTTTGCAACTGAAAAGTAACTTTGTGTTTCCAACTAGCTAGGTGAAGTTCGGCTTTCACACACACTTTTTTCTCTCAGCGGAGCATGTGGAGAGACGTTCGTTCATCTAGCAGAAAGGGAACGAGTTGCAGGAGAAACTTTTTCTCTGGTTTCTCAGTCTGTTTCCAAGTGCCGGTTTGAAGTTCCAGCATTTTTCACTCTATAACCGAGTTGGAGCTTGTACTCCCCATATAAATGTATGGAATGGCGTTTGCAACTGAAAAGAAACTTTGTGTTCCCAACAAGCTAGTTGAAGTACGGCTTTCACACACACTTATCTCTGACAACTGAGAACGTGGAGAGACGTTCGTTCATTTAGCACAAAGGGAACGGATTGCAGGAGAAACTTTTTCTCTGGTTTCTCCGACTGTTTCCTAGTGCCTGTTTGAAGTTCCTGCAGTTTTCAGTGTAAAGAGGTTTGGAACTTGTACCTCCCCATATATATGTATGGAATGCAGTATGCAACTGAAAAGAATCTTTGTGTTCCCAACAAGCTAGGTGAAGGACGACTTTCACACACACTTATCTCTCAGAACTTAGCGTGTGGAGTGACGTTTGTTCATCTAGCACAAAGGGAAATGGTTGTAGGAGAAACTAATACTCTTGTTTCTCAGTCTGTTTCCTAGTGTCGGATTTAAGTTCCTCCAGTTTTCACTATAAAACCGAGTTGGTGCATGTACCTCCCCATTTAAATGTATCGAATGTAGTTTGCAACTTAAAAGAAACACTCTGATCCCAACAAGCTAGGTGAAGTTCGGCTTTCACACAGACTTATCTCTCACAACTGAGCATGTAGAGAGACTTTCGTTCATCTAGCACAAAGGGAACTGGTTGCAGGAGAAACATTTTCTCTGGTTTCTCAGTCTGTGTCCTAGTGCCAGATTGAAATTCCAGCAGTTTTCAGTGTAAAACAAATTTGGAGCTTGTACCTCAACATATATATGTATGGAATGCAGTTTGCAACTGAAAAGAATCTTTGTGTTCCCAACAATTTAGGTGAAGGACGGCTTCCACACACACTGATCTCTCAGATCTGAGCATGTGGAGAGACTTTCGTTCATCTAGCACAAAGAGAACGGGTTGCAGGAGAAACTTTTACTCTGGATACTCGGTCTTTTTCCTAGTGCCGGTTTGAAGTTCCTGCAGTTATCACTGTAAAACAGAGTTGGAGCTTGTACTTCTCCATGTATATATATGGATTGGAGTTTGCAACTGAAAAGAAACTTTGTGTTCCCAACAAGCTATGTGAAGAACGGCTTTCACACACACTTATCTCTCAAAACTGAGCATGTGTAGAGACGTTCGTTCATCCAGCAAAAAGGGAACGGGTTGCAGGAGAAACATTTTTCTGGTATCTCAGTCTGTTTCCAAGTGCCGATATTAAGTTCCTGCAGTTTTCACTGTAAAATCGATGTGGAGCTTTTACCTCCCCATATATATGTATGGAATGGATTTTGCAACTGAAAAAATAATTTGTTTTCCCAACAAGCTAGGTGAAGGACGGATATCACACACAAATTTCTCTCTGAACTGAGCATGTGGAGAGACGTTCGTTCATGTAGCACAAAGGGAACAGGTTGCAGGGGAAATATTTACACTGGTTCTCAGTCTGTTTCCTAGTGCCGGTTTGAAGTTCCTGCAGTTTTCAGTGTAAAACCAAGTTTTAGCTTGTAACTCCTCATAAATATGTATGGAGTAGAATTTCCAACTGAAAAGAATCTTTGTGTTCCAAACAAGATAGTTGAAGGACGACTTTCACAAAATTTATCTCTCACAACTGAGCATGTGGAGAGACGTTCGTTCATCTAGCAGAAAGGGAACGGGTTGCAGGAGAAACTTTTTCTCTGGATTCTCAGTCTGTTTCCAAGTGCCGGTTTGAAGTTCCAGCAGTTTTCACTCTAAAACCGAGTTGGAGCTTGTAACTCCTCATAAATATGTATGGAGTAGAATTTCCAACTGAAAAGAATCTTTGTGTTCCAAACAAGATAGTTGAAGGACGACTTTCACAAAATTTATCTCTCACAACTGAGCATGTGGAGAGACGTTCGTTCATCTAGCACAAAGGGAACGGGTTGCAGGAGAAACTTTTTCTCTGGATTCTCAGTCTGTTTCCAAGTGCCGGTTTGAAGTTCCAGCAGTTTTCACTCTAAAACCGAGTTGGAGCTTGTACTCCCCATATGAATGAAGTTTGCAACTGAAAAGAAACTTTGTGTTCCCAACAAGCTAGTTGAAGGACGGCTTTCACACACACTTATCTCTGACAACTGAGCGTGTGGAGAGACGTTCGTTCATTTAGCACAAAGGGAACGGATTGCAGGAGAGACTTTTCTCTGGTTTCTCAGACTGTTTCCTAGTGCCTGTTTGAAGTTCCTGCAGTTTTCACTGTAAAACCGAGTTGGAGATTGTACCTCCGCATATATATATATGGAAATGAGTTTGCAACTGAAAAGAATCTTTGTGTTCCCAACAAGCTATGTGGAGGAAGGCTTTCACACACAATTATCTCTCAGAACTGAGCATGTGGTGAGACGTTCGTTTATCTAGCACAAAGGGAAAGGTTTGCATGAGAAACTATTTCTCTGGTTTCTCAGTCTGTTTCCAAGTTCTGGTTTGAAGTTCCTGCAGTTTTCACTGTAAAGCAGAGTTGGAGCTAGTAACTCCTCATGTATATGTATGGATTGAATTTTGCAACTGAAAAGATAATTTGTGTTCCCAACAAGCTAGGTGAAGGACGGCTTTCACACACACTTATCTCTCTGAACTGAGCATGTGATGAGACGTTCGTTCATCTAGCACAAAAGGAACGTGTTGCAGGTGAAAATTTTACTCTGGTTTCCCAGTCTGTTTCCTAGTGACGTTTTGAATTTCCTGCAGTTTTCAGTGTAAAACCTTGGTGGAGCTTCAACCTCCCCATATAAATGTATGCAATGTAGTTTTCATCTGAAAAGAACCTTTGTGTTCCCAACATGCTAGGTGAAGGACCGCTTTCCCACACACTTATCTCTCACAACTGAGCATGTGGTGAGACGTTCGTTCATCTAGCAAAAAGGGAACAGTTTGCAGGAGAAACTTTTATTCTGGTTTCTCAGTCTGTTTCCTAGTGCCGGTTTGAATTTCCTGCAGTTTTCAGTGTAAAACAGAGTAGGAGATTGTACCTCCCCAAATATACGTATGGAGTAGAGTTTGCAACTGAAAAGAATCTTTGTGTTCCAAACAAGCTATGTGAAGGACGGCTTTCACACACACTTATCTCTCAGAACTGAGCATGTGATGAAACGTTCGTTCATCTAACACAAAGGGAACGGTTTGCAGGAGAAACACTTTCTCTGTTTTCTCAGTCTGTTTAATAGTGCCGGATTTAAGTTCCTGTAGTTTTCTCTGTAAAACAGTGGTGGAGCTTCAACCTCCCCATATAAATGTATGCAATGGATTTTTCAACTGAAAAGAACCTTTCTGTTCCCAACAAGCTTGGTGAAGGGCGGCTTTCACACACACTTATCTCTCAGAACTGAGCATGTGGAGAGACGTTCGTTCATCTAGCACAAAGGGAACGTGTTGCAGGTGAAACTTTTACTCTGGTTTCCCAGTCTGTTTCCTAGTGCCGGTTTGAATTTCCTGCAGTTTTCTCAGTAAAACCGAGTTGGAGCTTATACCTCCCCATATATATGCATGGAGTGGAGTTTGCAACTGAAAAGAATCTTTGTATTCCCAACAATCTATATGAAGGGCGGCTTTCACACACACTTATCTCTCACAACTGAGCATGTGGAGAGACTTTTGTTCATGTAGCACAAATGTAACGGGTGTCAGGAGAAATTTTTCTCCGGTTTCTCAGTCTGTTTCTTAGTGCCGGGTTAAAGTTCCTGCAGTTTTATTATAAAACCAATTTGAAGCTTGTAACACCCAATATAAATGTATGCGATGGAGTTTGCCACTTAAAAGAAAATGGTGTTCCCAACAAGCTATGTGAAGGACGGCTTTCACACACACATATTACTCAAAACTGAGAATGTGTAGAGACGTTCATTCATTTACCACAAAGGGACAGGATATCAGGAGAAAATTTTCTCTCGTTTCTCAGTCTGTTTCCTAGTGCCGGTTTGAAGTTCCTGCCGTTTTCAATATAAAATAGAGTTGGAGCTTGTACCTCCCCATATATATGTATGAATTGCAGTTTGCAACTGAAAAAACTTTGTATTCCAAACAAGCTAGGTGAAGGACGGCTTTCACACACACTTATTTCTCAAAACAAAGCATGTGGAGAGACGTTCGTTCATCTAGTACAAAGGAAACGGTTTGCAGGAGAAACTATTTCTCTGGATTCTCAGTCTGTTTCCAAGTGCCGGTTTGAAGTTCCAGCAGTTTTCACTCTAAATCGAGTTGGAGCTTGTACTCCAAATATAAATGTATGGAATGGAGTTTGCAACTGAAAAGAAACTTTGTGTTCCCAACAAGCTAGTTAAAGTACGGCTTTCACACACACTTATCTCTGACAACTGAGCATGTGGAGAGACGTTCGTTCATTTAGCACAAAGGGAACGGATTGCAGGTGAAACATTTTCTCTGGTTTCTCAGACTGTTTCCTAGTGCCTGTTTGAAGTTCCTGCAGATTTCACTGTAAAACCGAGTTGGAGCTTGTACCTCCGCATATATATGTATGGAAAGGGGTTTGCAACTGAAAAGAAACTTTGTGTTCCCAACAAGCTATGTGAAGGACGGCTTTCACACACAATTATCTCTCAGAACTGAGCATGTGGTGAGACGTTCGTTCATCTAGCACAAAGGGAAAGGTTTGCAGGGGAAACTATTTCTCTGGTTTCTCAGTCTGTTTCCAAGATCCGGTTTGAAGTTCCTGCAGTTTTCAATGTAAAGCAGAGTTGGAGCTAGTAACTCCTCATATATATGTATGGATTGGAGTTTGCAACTGAAAAGAAAATTTGTGTTCTCAACAAGCTAGGTGAAGGACGGCTTTCACACACACTTATATCTCAGAACTGGGCATGTGGAGAGACGTTCTTTCAACTAGCACAAAGGGAACGGATTGCATGAGAAACTTTTACTCTGGTTTATCAGTCTGTTTCCTAGTGCCGGTTTTAAGTTCCTGCAGTTTTCACTGTAAAACCTTGGTGGAGCTTCAACCTCCCCTTATAAATTTATGCAATGTAGTTTTCAACTGAAAAGAACCTTTGTGTTCCCAACATGCTAGGTGAAGGACCGCTTTCCCACAAACTTATCTCTCACAACTGAGCATGTGGTGAGACGTTCGTTCATCTAGCAAAAAGGGAACAGTTTGCAGGAGAAACTTTTATTCTGTTTTCTCAGTCTGTTTCCTAGTGCCGGTTTGAATTTCCTGCAGTTTTCAGGGTAAAACAGTGTAGGAGCTTGTACCTCCCCATATATATGTATGGAGTAGACTTAGCAACTGAAAAGAATCTTTGTGTTCCAAACAAGCTAGGTGAAGGACGGCTTTCACACACACTTATCTCTCAGAACTGAGCATGTGATGAGACGTTCGTTCATCTAGCACAAAGGGAACGGTTTGCAGGAGAAATTTTTTCTCTGGTTTCTCAGTCTGTTTCCTAGTGCCGGATTTAAGTTCCTGCAGTTTTCACTGTAAAACAGTGGTGGAGCTTCAACCTCCCCATATAAATGTTTGCAATGGAGTTTTCAACTGAAAAGAACCTTTGTGTTCCCAACAAGCTAGTTGAAGTTCGGCCTTCACACACACTTATCTCTCACAACTGAGCATGTGGAGAGACTTTTGTTCATGTAGCACAAATGTAACGGGTGTCAGGAGAAACTTTTTCTCCGGTTTCTCATTCTGTTTCTTAGTGCCGGTTTAAAGTTCCTGCAGTTTTCATTATAAAACCGATTTGGAGCTTTTAACACCCAATATAAATGTATGCGATGGAGTTTGCCACTTAAAAGAAATTGGTGTTCCCAACAAGATAGGTGAAGGACGGCTTTCACACACACTTATCTCTCACAACTGAGCATGTGGAGAGACGTTCGTTCATCTAGCACAAACGGAACGGTTTGCAGGAGAAAATTTTTCTCTGGTTTCTCAGTCTGTTTCCTAGTGCCGGTTTTAAGTTCCTGCAGTTTTCACTGTAAAACCGTGGTGGAGCTTCAACCTCCCCATATAAATGTATGCAATGGAATTTTCAACTGAAAAGGACCTTTGTGTTCCCAACAAGCTAGTTGAAGGACCGCTTTCGCACACACTTATCTCTCACAACTGAGCATGTGCTGAGACGTTCGTTCATCTAGCACAAAGGGAACAGTTTGCTGGAGAAACTTTTATTCTGGTTTCTCAGTCTGTTTCCTAGTGCCGGTTTGAAATTCCTGCAGTTTTCAATGTAAAACAGTGTAGGAGCTTGTACCTCCCCATATATATGTATGGAGTAGAGTTTGCAACTGAAAAGAATCTTTGTGTTCCCAACAAGCTAAGTGAAGGTCGGCTTTCACACACACTTATCTCTCACAACTGAGCATGTGGAGAAACGTTCGTTCATCTAGCACAAATCGAAAGAGTTGCAGGAGATACTATTACTCTGGTTCCTCATTCTGTTTCCTAGTGCTGGTTTGAAGTTCCTCCAGTTTTCACTGTAAAGCACATTTGGAGCTAGTAACTCCCCATATATATGTATGAATTTGGAGTTTGCAGCTGAAAAGACAATTTGTGTTCACAACAAGCTAGGTTAAGGACGGCTTTCACACACACTTATCTCTCAGAACTGAGCATGTGGAGAGACGTTCGTTCATCTAGCACAAAGGGAACGGGTTGAATGAGAAACTTTTACTCTGGTTTCTCAGTCTGTTTCCTAGTGACGGTTTGAAGTTCCTGCAGTTTTCACTGTAAAACCGAGTTGGAGCTTGTACCTCTCCATATATATGTATGGAGTGGAGTTTGCATCTGAAAAGAAACTTTGTGTTCCCAACAAGCTAGGTGAAGGACCGATTTCACACACACTTATGTATCACAACTGAGCATGTGGAGATACTTTCGTTCATGTAGCACAAATGGAAAGGTTTGCAGGAGAAACTTTTTCTCTGATTTCTCAGTCTCTTTCCTAGTGCCGGTTTGAAGTTCCTGCAGTTTTCACTATAAAACCGATTTGGAGATTATACCACCAAATATAAATGTATGGAATGGAGTTTGCAATTGGAAAGAAACTTTGTGTTTACAACAATCTAGGTGAAGGACGGCTTTCACACATAATAAACTCTCACAACTGAGCATGTGGAGAGACGTTCGTTCATCTAGCAAAAAGGGAACTGGAAGCAGGAGAAACTTTTACTCTGATTTCTCAGCCTGTCTTCTAGTGCCGGTTTGCTGTTTCTGCAATTTTCACTGTAAACCTGATTTGGAGCTAGTAACTCCCCATTTAAATGTATCAAGTGGATTTTGCAACTGAAAAGAAAATTTGTGTTCCCAACAAGCTAGGTGAAGGACGGCTTTCACACACACTTATCTCTCAGAACTGAGCATATGGAGAGACGTTCGTTCATCTAGCACAAAGGGAACGGGTTGCTGGAGAAACTATTACTCTGGTTTCTCATTCTTTTTTCTAGTACCAGTTTGAAGTTCCTGCATTTTTCACTGTAAAACCGAGGTGGAGCTTCTAACTCCCCTTATATATTTATGGAATGGAGTTTGCAACTGAAAAAATAATTTGTGTTCCCAACAAGCTAGGTGAAGGACGGATTTCACACACAATTATCTCTCAGAACTGAGCATGTGGTGAGACGTTCGTTCATCAAGCATTAAATGATAGGTTTGCAGGAGAAACATTTACTCTGGTTTCTCAGTCTGTTTCCAAGTTCCGGTTTTAAGTTCCTGCAGTTTTCTTATAAAACCGAGTTGGATCTAGTACCTACCCATATAAATGTATGGAGTAGAGTTTGCAACTGAAAAGTAACTTTGTGTTCCCAACTAGCTAGGTGAAGGACGGCTTTCACACACACTTTTCTCTCACAACTGAGCATGTGGAGAAACGTTCATTCATCTATCACAATGGGAACGTGTTGCAGGAGAAACTTTTACTCTGGTTTCTCAGACTGTTTCCTAGTGCCGGTTTGAAGTTCCTGCAGTTTTCACTCTAAAACCGAGTTGGAGATTGTACCTACCCATATAGATGTATGGAGTGGAGTTTGCAACTGAAAAGTAACTTTGTGTTTCCAAATAACTAGGTGAAGGACGGTTTTCACACACACTTTTCTCTCACAACTGAGCATGTGGAGAAACGTTCGTTCATCTAGCACAAAGGGAACGGTTTCCAGGAGAAACTTTTACTCTGGATTCTCAGCCTGTTTCCTAGTGCCTGATTGAAGTTCCTGCAGTTTTCACTGTAAAGCAGGGTTGGAGCTAGTAAATCCCCATATATATGTATGGAGTGGTGTTTGCAACTGAAAAGAAACTTTGTGTTCCCAACAAGCTAGTTAATGTACGGCTTTCACACAGACTTATCTCGCAGAATTGAGCATGTGGAGAGACGTTCTTTCATCTAGCACAAAGGGAACTGGTTTCAGGAGAAAGTATTTCTCTGGTTTCTCAGTCTGTTTCCTAGTGCCTGTTTAAAGTTCCTGCAGTTTTCATTGTAAAAGAGAGTTCTAGCTTGTACCTCCCCATATATATTTATGGAATGCAGTTTGCAATTAAAAAGAATCTTTGTGTTCCCAACAAACTAGGTGGAGACTGCTTTCCCACACACTTATCTCTCTCAACTGAGCATGTGGAGAGACGTTCGTTCATCTAGCACAAAAGCAAGGGTTTGCAGGAGCAAATTTTTCTCTGGTTTTTCAGTCTGTTTCCTAGTGCCGGCTTGAAATTCCTGCAGTTTTCACTATAAAACACTCTTGGGGCTTGTACCTCCCCATATATATGTATGGATTGCAGTTTGCAACTGAAAAGAATCTTTGTGTTCCCAACAAGCTAGGAGAAGGACGGCTTCACACACACTTATCTCTCAGAACTGAGCATGTGGAGAGACATTCGTTCATCTAGCACAAATGGAACGGGTTGCAGGTGTAATAATTTCTCTGGTTTCTCACTGTTTCCTAGTGCCTCTTTTAAGTTCCTGCAGTTTTCAGTGTAAAAGAGAGTTGCAGCCAGTAACTCCCCATATATATCTATGGAATGGAATTTGCAAATGAATAAAATCTATGTGTTCCCATCAAGCTAGGTGAAGGAAGGATTTCACACACATTTATCTCTCAGAACTGAGCATGTGGAGAGACATTCGTTCATCTAGCACAAAGGGAACGGGTTTCAGGAGAAACTTTTACTCGGGTTTCTCAGTCTGTTTCCTAGTGTAGGTTTGAAGTTCCTGCAGTTTTCAAAGTTAAACCGAGTTGGAGTTTGTACCGCTCAATATATATGTATGGAGTGGAGTTAGCTACTGAAAAGAAACTTTGTGTTCCAAACAGGATAGGTGAAGGACGGCTTTCACACACAATTATCTCTCACAACTGAGCATGTGGAGAGAGTTTCGTTCATCCAGCACAAAGTGAACGGGTTGCAGTGAAACATTTTCTCTGGTTTCTCAGTCTGTTTCCTAGTGCCGGTTTGAAGTTCCTGCAATTTTCCCTGTAAAAACGAGGTGGAGCTTCTACCTCCCCATATATATGTATGGAATGGAGTTTGCAACTTAAAAGAAACTTTGTGTTCCCAACAAGCTAGGTGAAGAACGGATTTCACACACACTTATCTCTCAGAACTGAGCATGGGGAGAGACGTTCGTTCATGTAGCACAAAGGGAACGGTTTGAGGGAGAAATTTTTCACTCCAAAATTGATTTGGAGCTTGTACCTCTCCAAATATTTTTATGGAGTGGAGTTTGCAACTGAAAAGAAACTTTGTGTTCCCTACAAGCTAGTTGAAGGACGGATTTCACTCACACTTATCTCTCAGAACTGATCATGTGGAGAGACGTTCGTTCATCTAGCACAAAAGGAAAAGTTTGCATGAGAAACTTTTACTCTGGTTTCTCAGGCTGTTTCCTAGTGCCAGTTTGAAGTTCCTGCAATTTTCACTGTAAAACCTAGTTGGAGCTTGTACCTCTCCATATATATGTATGGAGTGGCGTTTGCAATTGAAAAGAAACTTCCTTTTCCTAACAAGCTAGGTGAAGGACCGCTTTCCCACACACTTATCTATCACAACTGAGCATGTGGAGATACTTTCGTTCATGTAGCACAAAAGGAACGGGTTGCAGGAGAAAATTTTCTCTGGTGTCTCAGTCTGTTTCCTAGTGCCGCTTTGAAGTTCCTTCAGTTTTCAGTGTACAACATAATTGGAACTTGTACCTACCCATATATATTTATGGAATGCAGTTTGAAACTGAAAAGAATCTTTGTGTTCCCAACAAGCTAGCTGAAGGACGGCTTTCACACACACTTATCTCTCAGAAATGAGCATGTGGAGAGACGTTCGTTCATTTAGCACAAACGGAACGGGTTGCAGGAGAAACTATAACTCTGATTTCTCAGTCTGTTTCCTAGTGCCGGTTTTAAGTTCCTGCATTTTTCACTGCAAAACCGAGGTGGAGATTCTACTTCCCCATATATATGTATGGAATGGAGTTTGCAACTGAAAAAAATCTTTGTGTTACCAATAAGCTAGGTGAAGGACGGATTACACACACACTTATCTCTCAGTACTGAGCATGTGGAGAGACTTTCGTTCATATAGCACAAAGGGAACAGGTTGCATGAGAAACTTCTTTTCTGGTTTCTCTGTCTGTTTCCTAGTGCCGGTTTGATGTTCCTGCAGTTTTCACTGTAAAATTGATTTGGAGCTTGTACCACTCCATATATATTTATGGAGTGGAGTTGGCAACTGAAAATAAACTTTGGGTTCCCAACAAGCTAGGTGAAGGACGGCTTTCACACACAATTATCTCTCTCAACTGAGCATGTGTAGAGACGTTCTTTCATGTAGCACAAAGGGAACGGGTTGCAGGAGAAACTTTTACTCTGGATTCTCAGTCTGTTTCCTAGTGCCCGTTTGAAGTTCCTTCAATTTTCACTGTAAAACCGAGTTGGAGCTTGTACCTCTCCATATATATGTATGTATTGGGGTTTGCAAATGAAAAGAAACTTTGTGTTTCCAACAAGCTAGGTGAAGGACAGCTTTCCCACACACTTATCTATCACAACTGAGCATGTGGAGATACTTTCGTTCATGTAGCAGAAAGGGAACTGTTTGCAGGAGAAAATTTTCTCTGGTTTCTCAGTCTGTTTCCTAGTGCCCTTTTGAAGTTCCTGCAGTTTTCAGTGTAAAACAGAGTTGGAGCTTGTACCACCCCACATATATGTATGGATTGGAGTTTGCAACTTAAAACAATCTTTGTGTTCCCAACAAGCTAGTTGAATGACGGCTTTCAAACACAATTATCTCTCACAACTGAGCATGTGGAGAGACGTTAGTTCATCTAGCACAAAGGGAACGGGTTGCAGGAGAAATAAATTCTCTGGTTTCTCAGTCTGTTTCCTAGTGCCTGATAGAAGTTCCTGCAGTTTTCACTTTAAAGCAGTGTTGGAGCAAGTAACTACCCATATAAATGTATGGAGTGGAGTATGCAACTGAATAGAAAATTTGTGTTACCAACAAGCTAGGTGAAGGACGACTGTCACACACACTGATCTCTCAGAACAGTGCATGTGGAGGACGTTCGTTCATCTAGCACAAAGTGAACGGGTTGCAGGAGAAACTATTACCCTGGATTCTCAGTCTGTATCCTAGTGTCCGATTTAAGTTCCTGCAGTTATCACTGTATAACCAAGTTGGAGCTTGTACCACTCCATATATATGTATGGAGTGGAGTTTGCAACTGAAAAGAAACTTTGTGTTCCCAACAAGCTATGTGAAGGACGGCATTCACACACACTTATCTCTCACAACTGAGCATGTGGAGAGACGTTCGTTCATCTAGCACAAAGGGAACAGGTTGCAGGAGAAACTATTTCTCTGGTTTCTCAGTCTGTTTCTTAGTGCCGGTTTTAAGTTCCTGCAGTTTTCAGTGTAAAACAGAGTTAGAGCTTGTACCTCCCCATATATATGTATGGATTGGAGTTTGCAACTTAAAAGAATCTTTGTGTTCCCAACAAGCTAGTTGAATGACGGCTTTCAAACACACTTATCTCTCACAACTGAGCATGTGGAGAGACGTTCGTTGATCTAGCACAAAGGGAACGGTTTGCAGGAGAAAATTTTCTCTGGTTTCTCAGTTTTTTCCTAGTGCCGTTTTGAAGTACCTGCAGTTTTCACTGTAAAACCGAGTTGGAGCTTGAACTTCCCCATATATTTGTATGGAATGCTGTTTGCAACTGAAAAGAAACTTTGACTTCCCAACAAGCGAGGTGAATGACGGCTTTCACACACACTTATCTCTCAGATTTGAGCATGTGGAGAGACTTTCGTTCAACTAGCACAAAGGGGACGGTTTGCAGGAGAAACTTTTACTTTGGTTTCTCAGTCTGTTTCATAGTGCCGGTTTGAAGTTCCTGCAATTTTCATTGTAAAACCGAGTTGGAGCTTGTACCTCTCCATATATATGTATGGAGTGGAATTTGCAATTGAAAAGTAACTTTGTGACCCCAACAAGATATGTGAAGGACCGCTTTCCCACACACTTATCTATCACAACTGAGCATGTGGAGATACTTTCGTTCATGTGGCACAAAGGGAACGGGTTGCAGGAGAAACTTCTTTTCTGGTTTCTCTGTCTGTTTCCTAGTGCCTGTTTGATGTTCCTGCAGTTTTCACTGTAAAATTGATTTTGAGATTGTACCACTCCATATATATTTATGGAGAGGAGTTGGCAACTGAAAAGAAACTTTGTGTTCCCAACAAGCTAGGTGAAGGACGGCTATCACACACACTTATCTCTCTCAACTGAGCATGTGTAGAGACGTTCGTTCATCTATCACAAAGGGAACGGTTTGCAGGAGAAACTTTTACTCTGGTTTCTCAGTCTGTTTCCTAGTGCTGGTTTGAAGTTCCTGCAATTTTCACTGTAAAACCGAGATGGAGCTTGTACCTCTCCATATATATATGTATGGATTAGAGTTTGCAAATGAAAAGAAACTTTCTATTCCCAACAAGCTAGATGAAGGACGGCTTTCACACACACTTTTATCTCACAACTGAGCATGTGGATAGACGTTCGTTCATCGAGCAGAAAGGGAACGGTTTGCAGGAGAAATTTTTCCCTGGATTCTCAGTCTATTTCATAGGGCCTGTTTGAAGTTCCTGCAGTTTTCAGTATAAATCCGATTTGGTGCTTGTTCCGCCCCATATAAATGTATGGAATGTAGTTTGCAACTGAAAAGAAACTGTGTGTTCCCATCAAGCTAGGTGAAGTACGGCTTTCACACACAATTATCTCTCACAACTGAGCATAGGGAGAGACGTTCGTTCATGTAGCACAAAGGTAATTGGTTGCAGGAGAAATTATTCTCTGGTTTCTTAGTCTGTTTCCTAGTGCCGGTTTTAAGTTCCTTCAGTTTTCAGTGTAAAACAGTGTTAGAGGTTGTACCTCCCCATATATATGTATGGAATGCAGTTTGCATCTGAAAAGAAACTTTGTCTTCCCAACAAGCGAGGTGAATGTCGGCATTCACACACACTTATCTCTCAGAATTCTGCATGTGGATAGACTTTCGTTCATCTAGCACAAAGGGAACGGTTTGCAGAAGAAAATTTTCTCTCGTTTCTCAGTCTGTTTCAAAGTGCCCGATAGAAGTTCCTGCAGTTTTCACTGTAAAGCATTGTTGGAGCTTGTAACTCCCCATATAAATGTATGGATTGGAGTTTGCAACTGAAAAGAAAATTTGTGTTACCAACAAGCTAGGTGAAGGACGACTTTCACACACACTTATCTCTCAGAACAGTGCATGTGGAGGACGTTCTTTCGTCTAGCACAAAGGGAACGGGTTGCAGGAGAAACTAATAACATTGTTTCTCAGTCTGTTTCCTAGTGTCGTATTGAAGTTCTTGCAGTTTTCCCTGTATAACCGAGTTGGAGTTTGTACCTCTCCATATATATGTATGGAGTGGTGTTTGCAACTTAAAAGTAACTTTGTGTTCCCAACAAACTAGGTGAAGAACGGCTTTCACACACACTTATCTCTCACAACTGAGCATGTGGAGAGACGTTCGTTCATCTAGCACAAAGGGAACTGTTTGCAGGAGAAACTATTTCTCTGGTTTCTCAGTGTGTTTCTTAGTGCCGGTTTTAAGTTCCTGCAGTTTTCACTGCAAAATCGAGTTGGAGCTTCTACCTCCCCTTATATATGTATGGAATGGAGTTTGCAACTGAAAAGAACATTTGTGTTCCCAACAAGCTAGGTGAAGTACCGATTTCCCACACACTTATCTCTCAAAACTGAGCATGTGGAGAGACGTTCGTTCATCGAGCAGAAAGGGAACGGTTTGCAGGAGAAATTTTTCTCTGGATTCTCAGTCTATTTCATAGTGCCTGTTTGAAGTTCCTGCAGTTTTCAGTGTAAAACAGAGTTGGAGCTTGTACCTCCCGATATATATGTATGGAATGCAGTTTGAAACTGAAAAGAAAATTTGTGTTCCCAACAAGCTAGGTGAAGGACGGCTTTCACACACACTTATCTCTCAGAACTGAGCATGTGGAGAGACGTTCATTCATCTATCCCAAACGGAAAGGTTTGCAGGAGAAACTTTATCTCTGGTTTCTCAGTCTGTTTCCTAGTGCCGGTTTTAAGTTCCTGCAGTTTTCACTGTAAAACAGAGGTGGAGCTTCTACCACCCCATATATATGTATGGAATGGAGTTTGAAACTGAAAAGAAACTTTGTGTTCCCAACAAGCTAGGTGAAGTACGGCTTTCACACACACTTATCTCTCTCAACTGAGCATGTGTAGAGACGTTCGTTCATCTAGCACAAAGGGAACGGGTTGCAGGAGAAACTTTTACTCTGGTTTCTCAGTCTGTTTCCTAGTGCCGGTTTGAAGTTCCTGCAATTTTCACTGTAAAATCGAGTTGGAGCTTGTACCTCTCCATATATATGTATGGATTGGAGTTTGCAACTGAAAAGAAACTTTTTGTTCCCAACAAGCTAGTTGAAGGACCGCATTCCCACACAATTATCTATCACAACTGAGCATGTGGAGATACTTTCTTTCATGTAGCACAAAGGGAACGGTTTGCAGGAGAAAATTTCCTCTGGTTTCTCAGTCTGTTTCCTAGTGCCGTTTTGAAGTTCCTGCAGTTTTCAGTGTAAAACAGAGTTGGAGCTTGTACCGCCCCATATATATATTTATGGACTGCAGTTTGAAACTGAAATGTATCTTTGTGTTCCCAACAAGTTAGGTGAAGGACGGCTTTCACACACACTTATTTCTCACAAATAAGCATGTGGAGAGACGTTCCTTCAACTGGCACAAAGGAACGGGTGGCAGGCGAAACAAACTCTGGTTTCTCAGTCTGTTTCCTAGTGCCACTTTGAAGTTCCTAGAGTTTTCACTGTAAAGCATAGTTGGAGCTAGTATCTCAACATATATATGTATGGTTTGTAGTTTGCAACTGAAAAGAAAACTTGTGTTCCCAACAAGCTAGGTGAAGGACGGCTTTCACACACACTTATCTCTCAGAACAATGCATGTGGAGAGACTTTCGTTCATCTAGCACAAAGGGAACGGGTTGCAGGAGAAACTTTTCTATGGTTTCTCAGTCTGTTTCCTAGTGCCGGTTTGAAGTTCCTGCACTTTTCACTGTAAAGCAGAGTTGGAGCTAGTATCTCCCCATATATATGTATGGTGTGGAGTATGCAACTGAAAAGAAAATTTGTGTTCCCAACAAGCTAGGTGAAGGACGGCTTTCACACACACTTATCTCTCAGAAATGTGCATTTGGAGAGACGTTCGTTCATCTACCACAAAGGGAACGGGTTGCAGGAGAAACAATTTCTCTCGTTTCTCAGTCTGTTTCCTAGTGCCGGATAGATGTTCCTGCAGTTTTCACTGTAAAGCAGTGTTGGAGCTAGTAACTCCCCTTATAAATGTATGGATTGGAGTTTGCTACTGAAAAGAATTTTTGTGTTCCCAACAAGCTAGTTGAAGGACGGCTTTCACACACACTTATCTCTCAGAACTGAGCATGTGGAGAGACGTTCGTATATCTAGCACAAAGGGAACGGGTTGCAGGAGAAAGTTTTTCACAGTTTTCTAAGTCTGTTTCCTAGTGCCGGTTTTAAGATCCTGCAGTTTTCACTGTAAAACAGTGGTGGAGCTTCTACCTCCCCAAATATATGTATGGAATGGAGTTAGCAACTGAAAAGAAAATTTGTGTTCCCAACAAGCTAGGTGAAGTACGGCTTTCAATCACACTTATCTCTCAGAATTGAGCATGTGGAGAGACGTTCGTTCATTCAGCACAAAGGGAACGGGTTGCATAGAAACTTTTACTCTGGTTTCTCAGTATGTTTCCTATTGCCGGTTTGAAGTTCCTGCAGTTTTCACTGTAAAACCGAGTTGGAGCTTTTACCTCTCCATATATATGTATGGAGTGGAGTTTGAAACTGAAAATAATCTTTGTGTTCCCAACAAGCTAGGTGAAGTACCGCTTTCCCACACAATTATCTATCACAACTGAGCATGTGGAGATACTTTCGTTCATGTAGCACAAAGGGAACGGGTTGTAGGAGAAACATTTTCTCTGATTTCTCAGTCTGTTTCCTAGTGCCGGTTTGATGTTCCTGCAGTTTTCACTTTAAAAACGATTTGGGGCTTGTACCACCCAATATAAATTTATGGAATGGAGTTTGCAACTGAAAAGAAACTTTCTATTCCCAACAAGCTAGATGAAGGACGGCTTTCACACACACTTTTATCTCACAACTGAGCATGTGGATAGACGTTCGTTCATCTAGCACAAAGGGAAAGGGTTGCAGGAGAAATTATTCTCTGGTTTCTTAGTCTGTTTCCTAGTGCCGTTTAGAAGTTCCTGCAGTTTTCAGTGTAAAACAGAGTTGGAGCTTGTACCACCCCATATATTTGTATGGAATGCAGTTTACAACTGAAAAGAATCTTTGTGTTCCCAACAAGCTAGTTGAAGGACGGCTTACACACACACTTATCTCTCAGAACTGAGCATGTGGAGAGACTTTCGTTCATCTAGCACAAAGGGAACGGATTGCAGGAGAAAGTTTTTCACAGTTTTCTAAGTCTGTTTCCTAGTGCCGGTTTTAAGATCCTGCAGTTTTCACTGTAAAACAGTGGTGGAGCTTCTACCTCCCCAAATATATGTATGGAATGGAGTTAGCAACTGAAAAGAACCTTTGTGTTCCCAACAAGCTAGGTGAAGGACCGCTTTCCCACACACTTGTCTCTCACAACTGAGCATGTGGAGAGACATCTGTTCATTGAGCACAAAGGGAACGGTTTGCAGGAGAAACTTTTACTCTGGTTTCTCAGTCTGTTTACTAGTGCCAGATAGAAATTCCTGCAGTTTTCACTGTAAAGCAGTGTTGGAGCTACTAACTCCCCATATAAATATATGGAGTGGAATTTGCTACTGAAAAGTAAATTTGTGTTCCCAACAAGCTAGGTGAAGGACGGCTTTCACACACACTTATCTCTCAGAACAGAGCATGTGGAGAGACGTTCGTTAATCTAGAACAAGGGAACGGGTTGCAGGAGAAACTTTTACTTTGGTTTCTCAGTCTGATTTATAGTGCCGGTTTGAATTTCCTGCAGGTTTCACTGTATAACCGAGTTGCAGCTTGTACCTCCCCATATATATTTATGGAGTGGAGTTTGCAACTGAAAAGAAACTTTGTGTTCCCAACAAGCTAGATGAAGGGCGGCTTTCACACACACTTATCTCTCACAACTGAGCATGTGGAGAGACTTTCGTTCATGTAGCACAAATGGAACGGTTTTCAGGAGAAACTTTTTCTTTGGTTTCTCATCTGTTTCTTAGTGCCGGTTTAAAGTTCCTGCAGTTTTCACTATAAAACCGATTTGGAGCTTATACCACCCAATATAAATGTATGGAATGGAGTTTGCAACTGAAAAGAAATTGGTGTTCCCAACAAGCTAGGTGAAGGACGGCTTTCACACACACTTATTTCTCACAATTAAGCATGTGGAGAGACGTTCTTTCATCTAGCACAAAGGAACTTGTTGCATAAGTAATTTTCTCTCGTTTCTCAGTCTGTTTCCTAGTGCCGGTTTGAAGTTCCTGCACTTTTCACTGTAAAGCAGAGTTGGAGCTAGTATCTTCCCATATATATGTATGGTATGGAGTATGCAACTGAAAAGAAAATTTGTTTTCCCAACAAGCTAGGTGAAGGACGGCTTTCACACACACTTATCTCTCACAACTGAGCATGTGGAGAGACGTACGTTCATCTAGCACAAAGGGAACGGGTTGCAGGAGAAACATTTTCTCTGGATCCTCAGTCTGTTTCATAGTGCCGGTTTGATGTTCCTGCAGTTTTCACTATAAAACCGAGTTGGAGCTTGTACCTCCACATAAAAATGTATGGAATGGAGTTTGCCACTGAAAAGAAACTTTGTGTTCCCAACAAGTTAGGTGAAGGACGGCTTTCACACACAATTATCTCTTACAACTGAGCATGTGGAGAGACGTACGTTCATCTAGCACAAAGGGAACAGGTTGCAGGAGAAATATTTTCTCTGGATCCTCAGTCTGTTTCATAGTGCCGGTTTGATGTTCCTGCATTTTTCACTATGAAACCGAGTTGGAGCTTGTACCTCCCCATAAAAATGAATGGAATGGAGTTTGCCACTGAAAAGAAACTTTGTGTTCCCAACAAGCAAGGTGAAGGAAGGCTTTCACACTCACTTATCTCTCACAACTGAGCATGTGTAGAGACGTTCGTTCATATAGCACAAAAGGAACGGGTTGCATGGGAAATTATTCTCTGGTTTCTTAGTCTGTTTTCTAGTGCCGGTTTGAATTTCCTGCAGTTTTCAGTGTAAAACAAGTTGGAGCTTGTACCTCCCCATATATATGTATGGATTGGTGTTTGCAACTTAAAAGAATTTTTGTGTTCCCAACAAGCTAGTTGAAGGACGGCTTTCACACACACTTTTCTCTCAGAACTGAGCATGTGGAGAGACGTTCGTACATCTAGCACAAAGGGAACGGGTTGCAGGAGAAACATTTTTACTGGTTTCTCAGTCTCTTTCCTAGTACTGGTTTGAAGTTCCTGCTGTTTTCACTGTTAAACAGAGTTGGCGCTAGTAACTCCCCATATATATTTATGGATTGGAGTTTGCAACTGAAAAGAAAATTTGTGTTCCCAACAAGCTAGGTGAAGTACGGCTTTCAATCATATATATCTCTCAGAATTGAGCATGTGGAGAGTCGTTCGTTCATCCAGCACAAAGGGAACGGTTTGCATGGGAAACTTTTACTCTGGTTTCTCAGTATGTTTCCTATTGCCGGTTTGAAGTTCCTGCAGTTTTCACTGTAAAACCGAGTTGGAGCTTGTACCTCTCCATATATATGTATGGAATGGAGTTTGAAACTAAAAATAATCTTTGTGTTCCCAACAAGCTAGGTGAAATACCACTTTCCCACACAATTATCTATCACAACTGAGCATGTGGAGAAACATTCGTTCATGTAGCACAAAGGGAACGGGTTGTAGGGGAAACTATTTCTCTGATTTCTCAGTCTGTTTCCTAGTGCCGGTTTGATGTTCCTCCAGTTTTCACTATAAAACCGATTTGGGGCTTGTACCACCCAATATGAAAATATGGAATGGAGTTTGCAACTGAAAAGGAACTTTGTGTTCCCAACAAGCTAGGTGAAGTTTGGCTTTCACACACACTTATCTCTCACACCTGAGCATGTGGAGAGACTTTCGTTCATGTAGCAAAAAGGGAACGGTTTTCAGGAGAAACTATTTCTCTGGTTTCTCAGTCTGTTTCTTAGTGCCGGGTTAAAGTTCCTGCAGTTTTCTCTATAAAACAGATTTGGAGCTTGTACCACAAAATATAAATTTATGGAATGGAGTTTGCAACTGAAAAGAAACTTTCTTTTCCCAACAAGATAGGTGAAGGACGGCTTTCACACACATTTATATCTCACAACTGAGCATGTGGAGAGACGTTCGTTCATCTAGCACAAAGGGAACGGGTTGCAGGAGAAAGTTTTTCACTGTTTTCTAAGTCTGTTTCCTAGTGCCGGTTTTAAGTTCCTGCAGTTTTCACTGTAAAACAGTTGTGGAGCTTCTACCTCCCCATATATATGTATCGAATGGAGTTAGCAACTGAAAAGATCCTTTGTGTTCCCAACAAGCTAGGTGAAGGACCGCTTTTCCACACACTTGTCTCTCACAACTGAGCATGTGGAGAGACATTCGTTCATCTAGCACAATGGGAACGGGTTGCAGGAGAAACTTTTACTCTGGTTTCTCAGTCTGTTTCCTAGTGCCAGATAGAAATTCCTGCAGTTTTCACTGTAAAGCATTGTTGGAGCTAGTAACTCCCCATATAAATATATGGAGTGGAAATTGCTACTGAAAAGTAAATTTGTGTTCTCAACAAGCTAGGTGAAGGACGGCTTTCACACACACTTATCTCTCAGAACTGAGCATATGGAGAGATGTTCGTTCATCTAGAACAAGGGAACGGGTTGCAGGAGAAACTAATAATCTGGTTTCTCAGACTGTTCCCTAGTGTCTGATTAAAGTTCCTGCAGTTTTCACTGTAAAACCGAGTTGGAGCTAGTAACTCCCCATATATATGTATGGAATGGAATTTGCAACTGAAACGAAAATTTGTGTTCCCAAAAAGCTAGATGAAGGACGGCATTCACACACACTTATCTCTCACAACTGAGCATGTTGAAAGACGTTCGTTCATCTAGCACAAAGTGAACGGGTTTCATGAGAAACTGTTACTATGTTTTCTCAGTCTGTTTCCTAGTGCCGGTTTGAATTTCCTGCAGTTTTCATTGTAAAACCGAGTTGGAGCTTGTACTTCCGCATATATATTAATGGAAAGGAGTTTGCAACTGAAAAGAAACTTTTTGTTCCCAAAAAGCTAAGTGAAGGACGGTTTTCACACACACCTATCTCTCAGAACGGAGCTTTTGGTGAGAAGTTCGTTCATCTAGCACAATGGGAAAGCATTGCAGGAGAAAATTTTACTATGTTTTTTCAGTCTGTTCCCTAGTGCTGGTTTGAAGTTCCTGCAGTTTTCACTGTAAAACCGAGTTGGAGCTTGTACCTCTCCATGTATATGTATGGAGTGGAGATTGCAACAGAAAAGAAACTTTGTGTTCCCAAAAAGCTAGGTGAAGGACGACTTTCACACACACTTATCTCTCAAAACTGAGCATGTGGAGAGACGTTCGTTCATCTAGCACAAAGGGAACGGGTTGCAGGAGAAACTTTTCCTCTGGTTTCTAAGTCTGTTTCCTAGTGCCGGTTTGAAGTTCCTGCAGTTTACACTGTAAAACCATTGTGGATCTTCTACCTCTCCATATATATGTATGGAATGGAATTAGTAACTGAAAAGAACCTTTGTTTTCCCAACAAGCTAGGTGAAGGACCGCTTTCCCACACACATGTATCTCACAACTGAGCATGTGGAGAGACTTTCGTTCATCCAGCACAAGGGAACGGGTTGCAGGAGAAACTATTACTCTGGTATCTCAGTCTCTTTTCTAGTGCCGGATAGAAGTTCCTGCATTTTTCACTGTAAAACCGAGTTGGAGCTTGTATCTCTCCATATATATGTATGGAGTGGAGTTTGAAACTGAAAAGAAACTTTGTGTTCCCAACAAGCTAAGTGAAGGACGGCTTTCACACACAATTATCTCTCAGAACTGAGCATGTGTTGAGACGTTCGTTCATCTAGCAAAAGGGAACGGGTTGCAGGATAAAGTATTACTCTGGTATCTCAGTCTATTTCCTAGTGCCGGATAGAAGTTCCTGCAATTTTCACTGTAAAGCAGTGGTGGAGCTTGTAACTCCACATATAAATGAATGGAGTGTAGTTTGCAACTGAAAAGAAGATTTGTGTTCCCAACAAGCTAGGTGAAGGACGGCTTTCACACGCACTTATGTCTCAAAACAGAGCATGTGGAGAGACGTTCGTTCATCTATCACAAGGGAACGGGTTGCAGAAGAAACTCTTACTCCGGTTTCTCAGTCTGTTTCTAGTGCCGGTTTAAGTTCCTGCAGTTTTCACTGTAAAACCGTGGTGGAGCTTCTACCTCCCCATATATATTTATGGAATGGAGTTTGCAACTTAAAAGAACCTTTGTGTTCCCAAAAAGCTAGGTGAAGGGCCGCATTCCCAAACACTTATCTCTCACAACTGAGCATGTGGAGAGACGTTCGTTCATCAAGCACAAAGGGAACTGGTTGCAGGAGAAACTTTATTTCTCGTTTCTCAGTCTGTTTCCTAGTGCCGGTTTGAAGTTCCTGCAGTTTTCACTGTAAAACAGAGTTGGGGCTTGTACCTCCGCATATATATTTATGGAAAGGAGTTTGCAACTGAAAAGAAACTTTGTGTTCCCAACAAGCTAGGTGAAGGAAGGCTTTCACACACACTTATCTCTCACAACTGAGCATGTGGATAGACGTTCGTTCATCTAGCACAAAGAGAACGGGTTGCAGGAGAAACTTTTTCTCTGGTTTCTCAGTCTGTTTCCTAGTGCCGGTTTTAAGATCCTGCAGTTTTCACTGTAAAATCGTGGTGGAGATTCTACCTCCCCATATATATGTATCTAATGGAGTTGGCATCTGAAAAGAAACTTTGTGTTCCCAACAAGCTAGGTGAAGGACGGATTTAACAGACACTTATCTCTCACAACTGAGCATATGGAGAGACGTTCGTTCATCTAGCACAAAGGGAACGGGTTGCAGGAGAAACTTTATTCTCGTTTCTCAGTCTGTTTCCTAGTGCCGGTTTGAAGTTCCTGCAGTTTTCACTGTAAAACCGAGTTGGGGCTTGTACCTCCGCATATATATTTATGGAAAGGAGTTTGCAACTGAAAAGAAACTTTGTGTTCCCAACAAGCTAGGTGAAGGAAGGCTTTCACACACACTTATCTCTCACAACTGAGCATGTGGAGAGAATTTCGTTCATCTAAAAACAAAGGGAACGTGTTGCAGGGGAAACTTTTACTCTGGTTTCTCAGTCTGTTTCCATTTTCCGGTTTGAAGTTCCTGAATTTTTCACTGTAAATCCGAGTTGGAACTTGTACATACCCATATATGTGTATGGAGTGGAGTTTGCAACTGAAAACAAACTTTGTGTTCCCTATAAGATTGGAGAAGGCGGCATTCACACACACTTATCTCTCACATCTGAGCATGTGGAGAGACGTTCATTCATCAAACACAAAGGGATTGGTTCGCAGGAGATACTTTTACTCGGAATTCTCAGTCTGTTTCCTTGTGCCTGTTTGAAGTTCCTGCAATTTTCTCTGTAAAACAGAGTTGGAGCTTGTACTTCTCCATATATAGGTATGGAGTGGAGTTTGAAACTGAAAAGAAACTTTGTGTTCCCAACAAGATAGGTGAAGTACGGCTTACACACACTTATCTCTCAGAACTGGGCATGTGTTGAGACGTTCGTTCATCTAGCACAAGGGAACGTGTTGCAGGAGAAACTATTGCTCTGGTATCTCAGTCTATTTCCTAGTGCCGGATAGAATTTCCTGCAGTTTTCACTGTAAAGCAGTGTTGGAGCTTGTAATTCCACATATAAATGAATGGAGTGTAGTTTGCAACTGAAAAGAAATTAGTGTTCCCAACAAGCTAGGTGAAGGAAGTCATTCACACACACTTATCTCTCAGAACAGAGCTTGTGGAGAGACGTCCGTTCATCTAGCACAAGGGAACGGGTTGCAGAATAAACTATTACTCTGGTTTCTCAGTCTGTTTCCTAGAGTCGGATTGAAGTTCCTGCATTTTTCACTGTAAAACCGAGTTGGAGCTTGTACCTCTCCATATATATGTATGCAGTGGAGTTTGCAACTGAAAAGAAACTTTGTGTTCCCAACAAGCTAGGTGAAGGACGGCTTTCACACACACTTATCTCTCAGAACAGAGCATGTGGAGAAACGTTCGTTCATCTAGCACAAGGGAACGGGTTGCAGAAGAAACTATTACTCTGCTTTCTCAGTCTGTTTCCTAGAGTCGGATTGAAGTTCCTGCAGTTTTCACTGTAAAACCGAGTTCGAGCTTGTACCTCTCCATATATATGTATGGAGTGGATTTAGAAACTGAAAAGAAGCTTTGTGTTCCCAACAAGCTAAGTGAAGGACGTCTTTCATACACAATTATCTCTCAGAACTGAGCATGTGTTGAGACGTTCGTTCATCTAGAACAAGGGAACTCGTTGCAGGAGAAACTATTACTCTGGTATCTCAGTCTATTTCCTAGTGCCAGATAGAAGTTCCTGCAGTTTTCACTGTAAAGCAGTGTTGGAGCTTGTAATTCCACATATAAATGAATGGAGTGTAGTTTGCAACTGAAAAAAAATTAGTGTTCCCAACAAGCTAGGTGAAGGAAGGCATTCACACACACTTATATTTCAGAACAGAGCATGTGGAGAGACGTCCGTTCATCTAGCGCAAGGGAACGGGTTGCAGAAGAAACTATTACTCTGGTTTCTCAGTCTGTTTCCTAGAGTCGGATTGAAGTTCCTGCAGTTGTCACTGTAAAACAGAGTTGGAGCTTGTACCGCTCCATATATATGTATGCAGTGGAGTTTGATACTGAAAAGAAACTTTGTGTTCCCAACAAGCTAGGTGAAGGACGGCTTTCACACACACTTATCTCTCACAACTGAGCATGTGGAGAGACGTTCGTTCATCAAGCACAAAGGGAACGTGTTGCAGGAGAAACTTTTACTATGTTTTCACAGTCTCTTTCCTAGTGCCGGTTTGAAGTTCCTGCAGTTTTCACTGTAAAACCGAGTTGGAGCTTGTACTTCTCCATATATATGTATGGAGTGGAGTTTGCAACTGAAAAGAAACTTTTTGTTCCCAACAAGCTAAGTGAAGGACGGCTTTCACACACAATTATCTCTCAGAACTGAGCATGTGTTGAGACGTTCGTTCATCTAGCACAAGGGAACGGGTTGCAGGAGAAACTATTACACTGGTATATCAGTCTGTTTCCTAATGTCACATTGAAGTTCCTGCAATTTTCACTGTAAACCGAGTTGGAGCTTGTACTTCTCCATATATATATATGGAGTGGAGTTTGCAACTGAAAAGTCTCTTTGTGTTCCCAACAAGCTATGTGAAGGACGGCTTTCACACACACATCTCTCTCACAACTGAGCATGTGGAGATACGTTCGTTCATCTAGCACAAACGGAACGGGTTGCAGTAGAAACTATTTCTCTGGTTTCTCAGTCTGTTTCTTAGTGCCGGTTTTAAGTTCCTGCAGTTTTCACTGTAAAACCGTGGTGGAGCTTCTACCTCCCCATATATATGTATGGAATGGAGTTTGCAACCTAAAAGAAACTTTGGGTTCCCAAAAAGCTAGGTGAAGTACCGTTTTCCCACACACTAATATTTCACATCTGAGCATGTGGAGATACGTTCGTTCATCTAGCACAAATGGAACGGATTGCAGGAGAAACTTTTTCTCTGGATTCTCAGTCTCTTTCCTAGTGCCGGTTTGAAGTTCCTGCAGTTTTCACAATAAAACCGAGTTGGTGCTTGTACCTCCCCATATAAATATATGGAATGCAGTTTGCGACTGAAAAGAAACTTTGTGTTCCCAACAAGCAAGTTGAAGGACGGCTATCACACACAGTTATCTCTCACAACTGAGCATGTGGAGAGACGTTCGTTCATCTAGCACAAAGGGAACGGGTTGCAGGAGAAACTTTTACTATGTTTTCTCAGCCTCTTTCCTAGTGCCGGTTTGAAGTTCCTGCAGTTTTCACTGTAAAGCAGATTTTGTGTTAGTAACACCCCATATATATGTATGGTTGGAGTTTGCAACTGAAACGAAAATTTGTGATCACAAAAAGCTAGGTAAAGTACGGCTTTCACACACACTTATCTCCCACAAATGAGCATGTGGAGAGACGTTCGTTCATCTAGCACAAATGGAACTGGTTGCATGAGAAATTTTTACTATGTTTTCTCAGTCTCTTTCCTAGTGCCGGTTTGAAGTTCCTGCAGTTTTCACTGTAAAACCGAGTTGGAGATTGTACTTTTCCATATATATGTATGGAGTGGAGTTTGCAACTGAAAATAAACTTTGTGTTCCCAACAAGCTAAGTGAAGGACGGCTTTCACACACAATTATCTCTCAGAACTGAGCATATGGAGAGACGTTCGTTCATTTAGCACAAGGGAATGGGTTGCAGGAGAAACTAATACTCTGGTTTCTCAGCCTGTTTCCTAGTGTCGGATTCTATTTCCTGCAGTTTTCACTGTAAAATCGAGTTGGAGCTTGTACTTCTCCATATATATATATATGGAGTGGAGTTTGCAAATGAAAAGAAACTTTGTGTTCCCAACAAGCTAGGTGAAGGACGGCTTTAACAGACACATATCTCTCACAACTGAGCATGTGGAGAGACGTTCGTTCATCTAGCACAAAGGGAACGGTTTGCAGGAGAAACTTTTTCTCCGGATTCTCAGTCTGTTTCCTAGTGGCGGTTTGATGTTCCTGCAGTTTTCACTGTAAAACCGAGTTGGAGCTTGTACTTCACCATATATATGTATGGAGTGGAGTTTGAAACTGAAAAGAAACTTTGTGTTCCCAACAAGATAGGTGAAGTACGGCTTACACACACTTATCTCTCAAAACTGAGCATGTGGAGAGACGTTCGTTCATCTAGCACAAAGTGAACGGGTTGCAAGTGAAACTTTTTCTCTGGTTTCTCAGTCTGTTTCCTAGTGCCGCTTTGAAGTTCCTGCAGTTTTCTCTGTAAAACCGTGGTGGAGATTCTACTCTCCATATATATGTATGGAATGTAGTTTGCTACTTAAAAGAAACTTTGTGTTCCCAACATGCTAGGTGAACGACCGCTTTCCCACACACTTGTCTCTCACAACTGAGCATGTGGAGAGACTTTCGTTCATCTAGCACAAAGGGAACCGGTTGCAAGAGAAACTTTTTCTCTGGTTTCTCAGTCTGTTTCCTAGTGCCGGTTTGAAGTTCCTGAAGTTTTCACTGTAAAACCGTGATGGAGATTTTACCTCCCCATATATATGTATGGAGTGGAATTTGCAACTGAAAAGAAACTTTGTATTCCCAAAAGATAGTTGAAGGCGGCATTCACACACACTTATCTCTCACAACTGACCATGTGGAGAGACGTTCGTTCGTCTAGCACAAAGGGAAACGGTTGCAGGAGAAAGTTTTACTCTGATTACTCAGTCGGTTTCCTAGTGCCGGTTTGAAGTTCCTACAGTTTACACTATAAAACCGAGGTGGAGCTTCTACCTCCCCATATATATGTATGAAATGGAGTTTCCAACTTAAAAAAAAAACTTCGTGTTCCCAACAAGCTAGTTGAAGTACGGAATTCAAACACACTTTTCTCTAAGGACTGATAATGTGGAGAGACGTTCGTTCATCTAGCACAAATGGAACTGGTTGCATGAGAAACTTTTACTATGTTTTCTCAGTCTCTTTCCTAGTGCCGTTTTGAAGTTCCTGCAGTTTTCACAAAAAAACCGAGTTGGTGCTTGTACCTCCCCATATAAATATATGGAATGCAGTTTGCGACTGAAAAGAAACTTTGTGTTCCCAACAAACAAGTTGAAGGACGGCTATCACACACAGTTATCTCTCACAACTGAGCATGTGGAGAGACGTTCGTTCATCTAGCACAAAGGGAACGGGTTGCAGGAGAAACTTTTACTATGTTTTCTCAGTCTCTTTCCTACTGCCGGTTTGAAGTTCCTGCAGTTTCACTGTAAAACCTAGTTGGAGCTTTTACTTCTCCATATATATGTATGGAGTGGAGTTTGCAACTGAAAAGAAACTTTGTGTTCCCAACAAGCTAAGTGATGAAGGCTTTCACACACAATTATCTCTCAGAACTGAGCATGTGTTGAGACGTTCGTTCATCTAGCACAAGGGAACGGGTTGCAGGAGAAACTATTTCTCTGGTTTCTCAGTCTGTTTCTTAGTGCCGGTTTTAAGTTCCTGCAGTTTTCACTGTAAAACCATGGTGGAGCTTCTACCTCCCCATATATATGTATGGAATGGAGTTTGCAACTGTAAAGAACCTTTGTGTTCCCAAAAAGCTTGGTGAATTACCGCATTCCCACACACTTATATTTCACAACTGAGCATGTGGAGAGACGTTCGTTCATCTAGCAGAAAGGGAACGGGTTGCAGGAGAAACTTTTCTCTGGATTCTCAGTCTGTTTCCTAGTGCCGGCTTGAAGTTCCTGCAGTTTTCACAATAAAACCGAGTTGGAGCTTGTTCCTCCACATATAAATGTATGGAATGCAGTTTGCAACTGAAAAGAAAATTTGTGTTCCCAACAAGCTAGGTGAAGTACGGCTTTCACACACAATTTTCTCTCAGAACACAGCATGTGGAGAGACGTTCGTTCATCTAGCACAAGGGAACAGGTTGCAGAAGGAACTATTACTCTGCTTTCTTAGTCAGTTTCCTAGAGTCGGATTGAAGTTCCTGCAGTTTTCACTGTAAAACCGAGTTGGAGCTTGTACCTCTCCATATATATGTATGGATTGGAGTTTCAATCTGAAAAGAAACTTTGTGTTCCCAACAAGCTAAGTGAAGGACGGCTTTGACACACAATTATCTCTCAGAACTGAGCATGTGTTGAGACGTTCGTTCATCTAGCACAAGGGAACGTGTTGCAGGAGAAACTATTACTCTGGTATCTCAGTCTATTTCCTAGTGCCGGATAGAATTTCCTGCAGTTTTCACTGTAAAGCATTGTTGGAGCTTGTAACACCACATATAAATGAATGGAGTGTAGTTTGCAACTGAAAAGAAATTTGTGTTCCCAACAAGCTAGGTGAAGGACGGCATTCACACACACATATCTCTCAGAACAGAGCATGTTGAGAGACGTCCGTTCATCTAGCACAAGGGAACGGGTTGCAGAAGAAACTATTACTCTTGTTTCTCAGTCTGTTTCCTAGAGTTGGAATGAAGTTCCTGCAGTTTTCACTGTAAAACCGAGTTGGAGCTTGTACCTCTCCATATATATGTATGGAGTGGAGTTTGAAACTGAAAAGAAACGTTGTGTTCCCAAAAAGCTAGGTGAAGGACGGCTTTCACACACACTTATCTCTCACAACTGAGCATGTGGAGAGACGTTCGTTCATCTAGCACAAAGGGAACGGGTTGCAGTAGAAATTATTTCTCTGGATTCTCAGTCTGTTCCTTAGTGCCGGTTTTAAGTTCCTGCAGTTTTCAATGTAAAACCGTGGTGGAGCTTCTACCTCCCCATATAAATGTATGGAATGCAGTTTGCGACTGAAAAGAAACTTTGTGTTCCCAACAAGCAATTTGAAGGACGGCTATCACACAAAGTTATCTCTCACAACTGAGCATGTGGAGAGACGTTCGTTCATTTAGCACAAAGGGAACGGGTTGCAGGAGAAACTTTTACTATGTTTTCTCAGTCTCTTTCCTAGTGCCGTTTTGAAATTCCTGCAGTTTTCACTGTAAAGCAGATTTTTGTTAGTAACACCCCATATATATGTATGGTTGGAGTTTGCAACTGAAACGAATATCTGTGATCACAAAAAGCAAGGTAAAGTACGGCTTTCACACACAATTATCTCCCACAACTGAGCATGTGGAGAGACGTTCGTTCATCTAGCACAAATGGAACTGGTTGCATGAGAAACTTTACTATGTTTTCTCAGTCTCTTTCCTAGTGCCGGTTTGAAGTTCCTGCAGTTTTCACTGTCAAACCGAGTTGGAGATTGTACTTTTCCATATATATTTAAGGAGTGGAGTTTGCAACTGAAAAGAAACTTTGTGTTCCCAACAAGCTAAGTGAAGGACGGCTTTCACACACACTTATCTCTCACAACTGAGCATATGGAGAGACGTTCGTTCATTTAGCACAAGGGAACGGGTTGCAGGAGAAATTAATACTCTGGTTTCTCAGCCTGTTTCCTAGTGTGGGATTGTATTTCCTGCAGTTTTCACTGTAAAATCGAGTTGGAGCTTGTACCTCTCCATATATATATATGGAGTGGAGTTTGCAAATGAAAAGAAACTTTGAATGTTCCCAACAAGCTAGGTGAAGGACGGCTTTCACACACACTTATCTCCCACAACTGAGCATGTGGAGAGACGTTCGTTCATCTAGCAAAATGGGAAAGCTTTGCAGGAGAAACTTTTAGTCTGGTTTCTCAGTCTGTTTCCTAGTGCTGGTTATGAAGTTCCTGTAGTTTACACTATAAAAACGAGTTGGAGCTTATACCTTTCCATATATATGTATTGAGTGGTGTTTGCAACTGAAAAGAAACTTTGTGTTCCCAACAAGCTAGGTGATGGACGTCTTTCACACACACTGATTTCTCACAACTGAACATGTGGAGAGAATTTCGTTCATCTAGAACAAAGGGAACGTGTTGCAGGAGAAACTTTTACTCTTGTTTCTCAGTCTGTTTCCTTTTTCCGGTTTGAAGTTCCTGAAATTTTCACTGTAAAATCGAGTTGGAAATTGTACCTCCCCATATATATGTATGGAGTGGAGTTTGCAACTGAAAAGAAACTTTGTGTTCCCAACAAGCTAGGTGAAGGACGGCTTTCACACACAATTATCTCTCAGAACTGAGCATGTGTTGAGACGTTCGTTCATCTAGCACAAGGGAACGGGTTGCAGGAGAAACTATTACTCTGTTATCTCAGTCTATTTTCTAGTGCCGGATAGAATTTCCTGCAGTTTTCACTGTAAAGCATTGTTGGAGCTTGTAACACCACATATAAATGAATGCAGTGTAGTTTGCAACTGAAAAGAAATTTGTGTTCCCAACAAGCTAGGTGAAGGACGGCATTCACACACACATATCTCTCAGAACAGAGCATGTTGAGAGACGTCTGTTCATCTAGCACAAGGGAACGGGTTGGAGAAGAAACTATTTCTCTGGTTTCTCGGTCTCTTTCCTAGTGCCGGTTTGAAGTTCCTGCAGTTTTCACTGTAAAGCAGAGTTGGAGCTAGTAACAACCCATATATATGTATGGATGGGAGTTTGCAACTGAAACGAAAATTTGTGATCCCAAAAAGCTAGCTAAAGTACGGCTTTCACACACACTTATCTCTCACAACTGAGCATGTGGAGAGAGGTTCGTTCATCTAGCACAAATGGAACTGGTTACATGAGAAACATTTACAATGATTTCTCAGTCTCTTTCCTAGTGCCGGTTTGAAGTTCCTGCAGTTTCACTATAAAACCGAGTTGGAGCTTGTACTTCTCCATATATATGTATGGAATGGAGTTTGCAACTGAAAAGAAACTTTGTGTTCCCAACAAGCTAAGTGAAGGAAGGCTTTCACACACAATTTTCTCTCAGAACTGAGCATGTGTTGAGACGTTCGTTCATCTAGCACAAGGGAATGGGTTGCAGGAGAAACTATTACTGTGGTTTCTCAGTCTGTTTCCTAGTGTCGGATTGAAGTTCCTGCACTTTTCACTGTAAAACCGAGTTGGAGCTTGTACCTTTTCATATATCTATATGGAATGGAGTTTGCAAATGAAAAGAAACTTTGTATTCCCAAAAAGCTAAGTGAAGGAAAGCTTTCACACACAATTATCTCTCAGAACTGAGCATGTGTTGAGACGTTCGTTCATCTAGCACAAGGGAACGGGTTGCAGGAGAAACTATTTCTCTGGTTTCTCAGTCTGTTTCTTAGTGCCGGTTTTAAGTTCCTGCAGTTTTCACTGTAAAACCATAGTGGAGCTTCTACCTCCCCATATATATGTATGGAATGGAGTTTGCAACTGAAAAGAAACTTTGTGTTCCCAAAAAGCTTGGTGAATTACCGCATTCCCACACACTTATATTTCACAACTGAGCATGTGGAGAGACGTTCGTTCATCTAGCACAAAGGGAAAGGTTTGCAGGAGAAACTTTTACTCTGGATTCTCAGTCTGTTTCCTAGTGCCGGTATGAGGTTCCTGCAGTTTTCACAATAAAAACGAGTTGGAGCTTGTTCCTCCACATATAAATGTATGGAATGCAGTTTGCGACTGAAAAGAAAATTTGTGTTCCCAACAAGCTAGGTGAAGGACTGCTTTCACACACACTTTTCTCTCAGAACAGAGCATGTTGAGAGACGTCCGTTCATCTAGCACAAGGGAACGGGTTGCAGAAGAAACTATTACTCTGGTTTCTCAGTCTGTTTCCTAGAGTCGGAATGAAGTTCCTGCAGTTTTCACTGTAAAACCGAGTTGGATCTTATACCTCTCCATATATATGTATGGAGTGGAGTTTAAAACTGAAAAGAAACTTTGTGTTCCCAACAAGCTAGGTGAAGGACGGCTTTCACACACAATGATCTCTCACAACTGAGCATGTGGAGAGACGTTCGTTCATCTAGCACAAAAGGAACGGTTTGCAGGGAAATTATTTCTCTGGTTTCTCAGTCTGTTTCTAGTGCCGGTTTAAGTTCCTGCAGTTTTCACTGTAAAACCGTGGTGGAGCTTCAACTTCCCCATATATATTTATGGAATGGAGTTTGCAACTTAAAAGTACCTTTGTGTTCCCAACAAGCTAGGTGAAGTGCCGCATTCCCACACACTTATCTCTCACAACTGAGCATGTGGAGAGACGTTCGTTCATCAAGCATAAAGGGAACGGGTTGCAGGAGAAACTTTTACTATGTTTTCACAGTCTCTTTCATAGTGCCGGTTTGAAGTTCCTGCAGTTTTCACTGTAAAACCGAGTTGGAGCTTGTACTTCTCCATATATATGTATGGAGTGGAGTTTGCAACTGAAAAGAAACTTTGTGTTCCCAACAATCTAAGTGAAGGTCGTCTTTCACACACACTTATCTCTCACAACTGAGCATGTTTTGAGACGTTCTTTCATCTAGAAAAAGGGAATGGGTTTCAGGAGAAACTATTACTCTGGTATCTCAGTCTGTTTCCTAATGTCAGATTGAAGTTCCTGCAATTTTCACTGTAAAACCGAGTTGGAGCTTATAATTCTCCATATATATATATGGAGTGGAGTTTGCAACTGAAAAGAATCTTTGTGTTCCCAACAAGCTAGGTGAAGGACGGCTATCACACACACATCTCTCTCTAAAACTGAGCATGTGGAGAGACGTTCGTTCATCTAGCACAAAGGGAACGGGTTGCAGTAGAAACTATTTCTCTGGTTTCTCAGTCTGTTCCTTAGTGCCGGTTTTAATTTCCTGCAGTTTTCACTGTAAAACCGTGGTGGAGCTTCTACTTCCTCATATATATGTATGGAATGGAGTTTGCAACTGAAAAGAAACTTTGGGTTCCCAAAAAGCTAGGTGAAGTAACGCTTTCCCACACACTAATGTTTCACAACTGAGCATGTGGAGAGACGTTCGTTCATGTAGCACAAATGGAACGTGTTGCAAGAGAAACTTTTTCTCTGGATTCTCAGTCTGTTTCCTAGTGCCGGTTTGAAGTTCCTGCAGTTTTCACAATAAAACCGAGTTGGTGCTTGTACATCCGCATATAAATGTGTGGAATGCAGTTTGCGACTGAAAAGAAACTTTGTGTTCCCAACAAGCAAGTTGAAGGACGGCTATCACACACAGTTTTCTCTCACAACTGAGCATGTGGAGAGACTTTCGTTCATCTAGCACAAAGGGAAAGGTTTGCAGGAGAAAATTTTACTATGATTTCTCAGTCTCTTTCCTAGTGCCGGTTTGAAGTTCCTGCAGTTTTCACTGTAAAGCAGATTTGGTGTTAGTAACAACCCATATATATGTATGGATTGGAGTTTGCAAATGAAACGAAAATTTGTGATCACAAAAAGTTAGGTAAAGTACGGCTTTCACACACATTTATCTCCCACATCTGAGCATGTGGAGAGACGTTAGTTCATCTAGCACAAATGGAACTGGTTGCATGAGAAACTTTTACTATGTTTTCTCAGTCTATTTCCTAGTGCCGGTTTGAAGTTCCTGCAGATTTCACAGTAATACCGTGTTGGAGATTGTACTTTTCCATATATATGTATGGAGTGGATTTTGCAACTGAAAAGAAACTTTGTGTTCCCAACAAGCTAGGTGAAGGACAGCTTTCAAACACACTTTTCTCTCACAACTGAGCATGTGGAGGGACTTTCATTCATCTAGCACAAAGGGAACGGGTTGCAGGAGAAACTATTTCTCTGGTTTCTCAGTCTGTTTTTAGTGCCGGTTTAAGTTCCTGCAGTTTTCACTGTAAAATCGTGGTGGAGATTCTACCTCCCCATATATATGTATGGAATGGAGTTTGCAACTGAAAAGAAACTTTGTGTTCCCAAAACTCTTGGTGAATTACCGCATTCCCACACACTTATATTTCAAAACTGAGCATGTGGAGAGACGTTCGTTCATCTAGCAGAAAGGGAACGGGTTGCAGGAGAAACTTTTCTCTGGATTCTCAGTCTGTTTCCTAGTGCCGTTTTGAAGTTCCTGCAGTTTTCACAATAAAACCGATTTGGAGCTTGTTCCTCCACATATAAATGTATGGAAAGCAGTTTGCGACTGAAAAGAAAATTTGTGTTCCCAACAAGCTATGTGAAGGACGGCTTTCACCCACACTTTTCTCTCAGAACAGAGCATGTGGAGAGACGTTCGTTCATCTAGCACAAAGGGAAAGGGTTGCAGGAGAAACTTTTACTCTGGTTTCTCAGTCTGTTTCCTAGTGCCGATTATGAAGTTCCTGTAGTTTTCACTATAAAAACGAGTTGGAGCTTGTACCTATCCATATATATGTATTGAGTGGAGTTTGCAACTGAAAAGAAACTTTGTGTTCCCAACAAGCTAGGTGAAGGACGGCTTTCACACACAATGATCTCTCACAACTGAGCATGTGGAGAGAAGTTCGTTCATCTAGAACAAAGGGAACGTGTTGCAGGAGAAAATTTTTCTCTTGTTTCTCAGTCTGTTTCCTTTTTCCGGTTTGAATTTCCTGAAATTTTCACTGTAAAATCGAGTTGGAAATTGTACCTCCCCATATATATGTATGGATTGGAGTTTGCAACTGAAAAGAAACTTTGTGTTCCCTACAAGATAGGAGAAGGCGGCATTCACACACACTTATCTCTCACAACTGAGCATGTGGAGAGACGTTCGTTCATCAAGAACAAAGGGAAAGGGTTGCAGGAGATACTTTTACTCTGATTTCTCAGTCTGTTTCCTAGTGCCGGTTTGAAGTTCCTGCAATTTTCTCTGTAAAACCGAGTTGGAGCTTGTACTTCTCCATATATATGTATGGAGTGGAGTTTGAAACTGAAAAGAAACATTGTGTTCCCAACAAGATAGGTGAAGTACGGCTTACACACTATTATCTCTCAAAACTGAGCATGTGGAGAGACGTTCGTTCATCTAGCACAAAGTGAACGGGTTGCAGGAGAAACTTTTTCTCTGGTTTCTCAGTCTGTTTCCTAGTGCCGCTTTGAAGTTCCTGCAGTTTTCACTGTAAAAGCGTGGTGGAGATTCTACCTCCCCATATATATGTATGGAAAGGAGTTTGCTACTTAAAAGAAACTTTGTGTTCCCAACATGCTTGGTGAACGACCGCTTTCCCACACACTTATATCTCAAAACTGAGCATGTGGAGAGACGTTCGTTCATCTAGCACAAATGGAACAGGTTACATGAGAAACATTTACAATGTTTTCTCAGTCTCTTTCCTAGTGCCGGTTTTAAGTTCCTGCAGTTTCACTATAAAACCGAGTTGGAGCTTGTACTTCTCCATATATATGTATGGAGTGGATTTTGCAACTGAAAAAAACTTTGTGTTCCCAACAAGCTAAGTGAAGGAAGGCTTTCACACACAATTATCTCTCAGAACTGAGCATGTGTTGAGACGTTCGTTCATCTAGCACAAGGGAACGGGTTGCAGGAGAAACTATTTCTCTGGTTTATCAGTCTGTTTCTTAGTGCCGGTTTTAAATTCCTGCAGTTTTCACTGTAAACCCATGGTGGAGCTTCTACCTCCCCATATATATGTATGGAATGGAGTTTGCAACTGAAAAGAACCTTTGTGTTCCCAAAAAGCTTGGTGAATTACCGCATTCCCACACACTTATATTTCACAACTGAGCATGTGGAGAGACGTTCGTTCATCTAGCAGAAAGGGAACGGGTTGCAGGAGAAACTTTTCTCTGGATTCTCAGTCTGTTTCCTAGTGCCGGTTTGAAGTTCCTGCAGTTTTCACAATAAAACCGAGTTGGAGCTTGTTCCTCCACATATAAATGTATGGAATGCAGTTTGCGACTGAAAAGAAAATTTGTGTTCCCAACAAGCTAGGTGAAGGACCGCTTTCACCCACAATTTTCTCTCAGAACAGAGCATGTGGAGAGACGTTCGTTCATCTAGCACAAAGGGAAAGGTTTGCAGGAGAAACTTTTACTCTGGTTTCTCAGTCTGTTTCCTAGTGCCGGTTATGAAGTTCCTGTAGTTTTCACTATAAAAACGAGTTGGAGCTTGTACCTATCCATATATATGTATTGAGTGGAGTTTGCAACTGAAAAGAAATTTGTGTTCCCAACAAGCTAGGTGAAGGACAGCATTCACACACACATATCTCTCAGAACAGAGCATGTTGAGAGACGTCCGTTCATCTAGCACAAGGGAACGGGTTGCAGAAGAAACTATTACTCTGGTTTCTCAGTCTGTTTCCTAGAGTCGGAATGAAGTTCCTGCAGTTTTCACTGTAAAACCGAGTTGGAGGTTATACCTCTCCATATATATGTATGGATTGGAGTTTAAAACTGAAAAGAAACTTTGTGTTCCCAACAAGCTAGGTGAAGGACGGCTTTCACACACACTTATCTCTCACAACTGAGCATGTGGAGAGACGTTCGTTCATCTAGCACAAAAGGAACGGTTTGCAGGGAAATTATTTCTCTGGTTTCTCAGTCTGTTTCTAGTGCCGGTTTAAGTTCCTGCAGTTTTCACTGTAAAACCGTGGTGGAGCTTCAACTTCCCCATATATATTTATGGAATGGAGTTTGCAACTTAAAAGAACCTTTGTGTTCCCAAGAAGCTAGGTGAAGTGCCGCATTCCCACACACTTATCTCTCACAACTGAGCATGTGGAGAGACGTTCGTTCATCAAGCATAAAGGGAACGGATTGCAGGAGAAACTTTTACTATGTTTTCACAGTCTCTTTCGTAGTGCCGGTTTGAAGTTCCTGCAGTTTTCACTGTAAAACCGAGTTGGAGCTTGTACTTCTCCATATATATGTATGGAGTGGAGTTTGCAACTGAAAAGAAACTTTGTGTTCCCAACAATCTAAGTGAAGGTCGTCTTTCACACACACTTATCTCTCACAACTGAGCATGTTTTGAGACGTTCGTTCATCTAGAAAAAGGGAACGGGTTTCAGGAGAAACTATTACTCTGGTATCTCAGTCTGTTTCCTAATGTCAGATTGAAGTTCCTGCAATTTTCACTGTAAAACCGAGTTGGAGCTTATAATTCTCCATATATTTATATGGAGTGGAGTTTGCAACTGAAAAGAATCTTTGTGTTCCCAACAAGCTAGGTGAAGGACGGCTTTCACACACACATCTCTCTCTAAATCTGAGCATGTGGAGAGACGTTCGTTCATCTAGCACAAAGGGAACGGGTTGCAGTAGAAACTATTTCTCTGGTTTCTCAGTCTGTTCCTTAGTGCCGGTTTTAAGTTCCTGCAGTTTTCACTGTAAAACCGTGGTGGAGCTTCTACTTCCTCATATATATGTATGGAATGGAGTTTGCAACTGAAAAGTATCTTTGGGTTCCCAAAAAGCTAGGTGAAGTACCGCTTTCCCACACACTAATGTTTCACAACTGAGCATGTGGAGAGACGTTCGTTCATGTAGCACAAATGGAACGTGTTGCAGGAGAAACTTTTTCTCTGGATTCTCAGTCTGTTTCCTAGTGCCGGTTTGAAGTTCCTGCAGTTTTCACAATAAAACCGAGTTGATGTTTGTACCTCCCCATATAAATGTATGGAATGCAGTTTGCGACTGAAAAGAAACTTTGTGTTCCCAACAAGCAAGTTGAAGGACGGCTATCACACACAGTTTTCTCTCACAACTGAGCATGTGTAGAGACGTTCGTTCATCTAGCACAAAGGGAAAGGTTTGCAGGAGAAACTTTTACTATGTTTTCTCAGTCTCTTTCCTAGTGCCGGTTTAAAGTTCCTGCAGTTTTCACTGTAAAGCAGATTTGGTGTTAGTAACAACCCATATATATGTATGGATTGGAGTTTGCAACTGAAACGAAAATTTGTGATCACAAAAAGTTAGGTAAAGTACGGCTTTCACACACACTTATCTCCCACATCTGAGCATGTGGAGAGACGTTCTTTCATCTAGCACAAATGGAACTGGTTGCATGAGAAACTTTTACTATGTTTTCTCAGTCTCTTTCCTAGTGCCGGTTTGAAGTTCCTGCAGTTTTCACAGTAATACCGAGTTGGAGATTGTACTTTTCCATATATATGTATGGAGTGGAGTTTGCAACTGAAAAGAAACTTTGTGTTCCCAACAAGCTAGGTGAAGGACGGCTTTCAAACACACTTTTCTCTCACAACTGAGCATGTGGAGGGACTTTCATTCATCTAGCACATAGGGAACGGGTTGCAGGAGAAACTATTTCTCTGGTTTCTCAGTCTGTTTCTTAGTGCCGTTTTAAGTTCCTGCAGTTTTCACTGTAAAATCGTGGTGGTGCTTCTACCTCCTCATTTATATGTATCTAGTGGTGTTGGCATCTGAAAAGAAACTTTGTGTTCCCAACAAGCTAGGTGAAGGACGGCTTTAACAGTCACTTATCTCTCACAACTGAGCATGTGGAGAGACGTTCGTTCATCTAGCACAAAGGGAACGGGTTGCAGGAGAAACTATTTCTCTCGTTTCTCAGTCTGTTTCCTAGTGCCGGTATGAAGTTCCTGCAGTTTTCACTGTAAAACCGAGTTGGAGCTTGTACCTCCGCATATATATTTATGGAAAGGAGTTTGCAACTGAAAAGAAACTTTGTGTTCCCAACAAGCTAAGTTAAGGACAGTTTTCACACACACTTATCTCTCAGAACTGAGCATGTGGTGAGACGTTCGTTCATCTACCAAAATGGGAAAGCTTTGCAGGAGAAACTTTTACTCTGGTTTCTCAGTCTGTTTCCTAGTGCCGGTTATGAAGTTCCTGTAGTTTTCACTATAAAAACGAGTTGGAGCTTGTACCTTTCCATATATATGTATGGAGTGGAGTTGGCAACTGAAAAGAAACTTTGTGTTCCCAACAAGCTAGGTGAAGGACGGCTTTCACACACAATGATCTCTCACAACTGAGCATGTGGAGAGACGTTCGTTCATCTAGCACAAAAGGAACAGTTTGCAGGGAAATTATTTCTCTGGTTTCTCAGTCTGTTTCTAGTGCCGGTTTAAGTTCCTGCAGTTTTCACTGTAAAACCGTGGTGGAGCTTCAACTTCCCCATATATATTTATGGAATGGAGTTTGCAACTTAAAAGAACCTTTGTGTTCCCAACAAGGTAGGTGAAGTGCCGCATTCCCACACACTTATCTCTCACAACTGAGCATGTGGAGAGACGTTCGTTCATCAAGCACAAAGGGAACGGTTTGCAGGAGAAACTTTTACTATGTTTCACAGTCTCTTTCCTAGTGCCGGTTTGAAGATCCTGCAGTTTTCACTGTAAAACCGAGTTGGAGCTTGTACTTCTCCATATATATTTATGGAGTGGGTTTTGCAACTGAAAAGAAACTTTGTGTTCCCAACAATCTAAGTGAAGGACGTCTTTCACACACACTTATCTCTCACAACTGAGCATGTGTTGAGACGTTCGTTCATCTAGCACAAGGGAACGGGTTTCAGGAGAAACTATTACTCTGGTATCTCAGTCTGTTTCCTAATGTCAGATTGAAGTTCCTGCAATTTTCACTGTAAAACCGAGTTGGAGCTTATACCTCTCCATATATATGTATGGATTGGAGTTTAAAACTGAAAAGAAACTTTGTGTTCCCAACAAGCTAGGTGAAGGACGGGTTTCACACACACTTATCTCTCACAACTGAGCATGTGGAGAGACGTTCGTTCATCTAGCACAAAAGGAACGGTTTGCAGGAAATTATTTCTCTGGTTTCTCAGACTGTTTCTAGTGCCGGTTTAAGTTCCTGCAGTTTTCACTGTAAAACCGTGGTGGAGCTTCAACTTCCCCATATATATTTATGGAATGGAGTTTGCAACTTAAAAGAACCTTTGTGTTCCCAACAAACTAGGTGAAGTGCTGCATACCCACACACTTATCTCTCACAACTGAGCATGTGGAGAGACGTTCGTTCATCAAGCATAAAGGGAACGGGTTGCAGGAGAAACTTTTACTATGTTTTCACAGTCTCTTTCCTAGTGCCGGCTTGAAGTTCCTGCAGTTTTCACTGTAAAACCGAGTTGGAGCTTGTACTTCTCCATATATATGTATGGAGTGGAGTTTGCAACTGAAAAGAAACTTTGTGTTCCCAACAATCTAAGTGAAGGTCGTCTTTCACACACACTTATCTCTCACAACTGAGCATGTTTTGAGACGTTCGTTCATCTAGAAAAAGGGAACGGGTTTCAGGAGAAACTATTACTCTGGTATCTCAGTCTGTTTCCTAATGTCAGATTGAAGTTCCTGCAATTTTCACTGTAAAACCGAGTTTGAGCTTATAATTCTCCATATATTTATATGGAGTGGAGTTTGCAACTGAAAAGAATCTTTGTGTTCCCAACAAGCTAGGTGAAGGACGGCTTTCACACACACATCTCTCTCTAAATCTGAGCATGTGGAGAGACGTTCGTTCATCTAGCACAAAGGGAACGGGTTGCAGTAGAAACTATTTCTCTGGTTTCTCAGTCTGTTCCTTAGTGCCGGTTTTAAGTTCCTGCAGTTTTCACTGTAAAACCGTGGTGGAGCTTCTACTTCCTCATATATATGTATGGAATGGAGTTTGCAACTGAAAAGTATCTTTGGGTTCCCAAAAAGCTAGGTGAAGTACCGCTTTCCCACACACTAATGTTTCACAACTGAGCATGTGGAGAGACGTTCGTTCATGTAGCACAAATGGAACGTGTTGCAGGAGAAACTTTTTCTCTGGATTCTCAGTCTGTTTCCTAGTGCCGGTTTGAAGTTCCTGCAGTTTTCACAATAAAACCGAGTTGATGTTTGTACCTCCCCATATAAATGTATGGAATGCAGTTTGCGACTGAAAAGAAACTTTGTGTTCCCAACAAGCAAGTTGAAGGACGGCTATCACACACAGTTTTCTCTCACAACTGAGCATGTGTAGAGACGTTCGTTCATCTAGCACAAAGGGAAAGGGTTGCAGGAGAAACTTTTACTATGTTTTCTCAGTCTCTTTCCTAGTGCCGGTTTGAAGTTCCTGCAGTTTTCACTGTAAAGCAGATTTGGTGTTAGTAACAACCCATATATATGTATGGATTGGAGTTTGCAACTGAAACGAAAATTTGTGATCACAAAAAGTTAGGTAAAGTACGGCTTTCACACACACTTATCTCCCACATCTGAGCATGTGGAGAGACGTTCTTTCATCTAGCACAAATGGAACTGGTTGCATGAGAAACTTTTACTATGTTTTCTCAGTCTCTTTCCTAGTGCCGGTTTGAAGTTCCTGCAGTTTTCACAGTAATACCGAGTTGGAGATTGTACTTTTCCATATATATGTATGGAGTGGAGTTTGCAACTGAAAAGAAACTTTGTGTTCCCAACAAGCTAGGTGAAGGACGGCTTTCAAACACACTTTTCTCTCACAACTGAGCATGTGGAGGGACTTTCATTCATCTAGCACATAGGGAACGGGTTGCAGGAGAAACTATTTCTCTGGTTTCTCAGTCTGTTTCTTAGTGCCGTTTTAAGTTCCTGCAGTTTTCACTGTAAAATCGTGGTGGTGCTTCTACCTCCTCATTTATATGTATCTAGTGGTGTTGGCATCTGAAAAGAAACTTTGTGTTCCCAACAAGCTAGGTGAAGGACGGCTTTAACAGTCACTTATCTCTCACAACTGAGCATGTGGAGAGACGTTCGTTCATCTAGCACAAAGGGAACGGGTTGCAGGAGAAACTATTTCTCTCGTTTCTCAGTCTGTTTCCTAGTGCCGGTATGAAGTTCCTGCAGTTTTCACTGTAAAACCGAGTTGGAGCTTGTACCTCCGCATATATATTTATGGAAAGGAGTTTGCAACTGAAAAGAAACTTTGTGTTCCCAACAAGCTAAGTTAAGGACAGTTTTCACACACACTTATCTCTCAGAACTGAGCATGTGGTGAGACGTTCGTTCATCTACCAAAATGGGAAAGCTTTGCAGGAGAAACTTTTACTCTGGTTTCTCAGTCTGTTTCCTAGTGCCGGTTATGAAGTTCCTGTAGTTTTCACTATAAAAACGAGTTGGAGCTTGTACCTTTCCATATATATGTATGGAGTGGAGTTGGCAACTGAAAAGAAACTTTGTGTTCCCAACAAGCTAGGTGAAGGACGGCTTTCACACACAATGATCTCTCACAACTGAGCATGTGGAGAGACGTTCGTTCATCTAGCACAAAAGGAACAGTTTGCAGGGAAATTATTTCTCTGGTTTCTCAGTCTGTTTCTAGTGCCGGTTTAAGTTCCTGCAGTTTTCACTGTAAAACCGTGGTGGAGCTTCAACTTCCCCATATATATTTATGGAATGGAGTTTGCAACTTAAAAGAACCTTTGTTTCCCAACAAGGTAGGTGAAGTGCCGCATTCCCACACACTTATCTCTCACAACTGAGCATGTGGAGAGACGTTCGTTCATCAAGCACAAAGGGAACGGTTTGCAGGAGAAACTTTTACTATGTTTCACAGTCTCTTTCCTAGTGCCGGTTTGAAGTTCCTGCAGTTTTCACTGTAAAACCGAGTTGGAGCTTGTACTTCTCCATATATATTTATGGAGTGGGTTTTGCAACTGAAAAGAAACTTTGTGTTCCCAACAATCTAAGTGAAGGACGTCTTTCACACACACTTATCTCTCACAACTGAGCATGTGTTGAGACGTTCGTTCATCTAGCACAAGGGAACGGGTTTCAGGAGAAACTATTACTCTGGTATCTCAGTCTGTTTCCTAATGTCAGATTGAAGTTCCTGCAATTTTCACTGTAAAACCGAGTTGGAGCTTATACCTCTCCATATATATGTATGGATTGGAGTTTAAAACTGAAAAGAAACTTTGTGTTCCCAACAAGCTAGGTGAAGGACGGGTTTCACACACACTTATCTCTCACAACTGAGCATGTGGAGAGACGTTCGTTCATCTAGCACAAAAGGAACGGTTTGCAGGAAATTATTTCTCTGGTTTCTCAGTCTGTTTCTAGTGCCGGTTTAAGTTCCTGCAGTTTTCACTGTAAAACCGTGGTGGAGCTTCAACTTCCCCATATATATTTATGGAATGGAGTTTGCAACTTAAAAGAACCTTTGTGTTCCCAACAAACTAGGTGAAGTGCTGCATACCCACACACTTATCTCTCACAACTGAGCATGTGGAGAGACGTTCGTTCATCAAGCATAAAGGGAACGGGTTGCAGGAGAAACTTTTACTATGTTTTCACAGTCTCTTTCCTAGTGCCGGCTTGAAGTTCCTGCAGTTTTCACTGTAAAACCGAGTTGGAGCTTGTACTTCTCCATATATATGTATGGAGTGGAGTTTGCAACTGAAAAGAAACTTTGTGTTCCCAACAATCTAAGTGAAGGTCGTCTTTCACACACACTTATCTCTCACAACTGAGCATGTTTTGAGACGTTCGTTCATCTAGAAAAAGGGAACGGGTTTCAGGAGAAACTATTACTCTGGTATCTCAGTCTGTTTCCTAATGTCAGATTGAAGTTCCTGCAATTTTCACTGTAAAACCGAGTTTGAGCTTATAATTCTCCATATATTTATATGGAGTGGAGTTTGCAACTGAAAAGAATCTTTGTGTTCCCAACAAGCTAGGTGAAGGACGGCTTTCACACACACATCTCTCTCTAAATCTGAGCATGTGGAGAGACGTTCGTTCATCTAGCACAAAGGGAACGGGTTGCAGTAGAAACTATTTCTCTGGTTTCTCAGTCTGTTCCTTAGTGCCGGTTTTAAGTTCCTGCAGTTTTCACTGTAAAACCGTGGTGGAGCTTCTACTTCCTCATATATATGTATGGAATGGAGTTTGCAACTGAAAAGTATCTTTGGGTTCCCAAAAAGCTAGGTGAAGTACCGCTTTCCCACACACTAATGTTTCACAACTGAGCATGTGGAGAGACGTTCGTTCATGTAGCACAAATGGAACGTGTTGCAGGAGAAACTTTTTCTCTGGATTCTCAGTCTGTTTCCTAGTGCCGGTTTGAAGTTCCTGCAGTTTTCACAATAAAACCGAGTTGATGTTTGTACCTCCCCATATAAATGTATGGAATGCAGTTTGCGACTGAAAAGAAACTTTGTGTTCCCAACAAGCAAGTTGAAGGACGGCTATCACACACAGTTTTCTCTCACAACTGAGCATGTGTAGAGACGTTCGTTCATCTAGCACAAAGGGAAAGGGTTGCAGGAGAAACTTTTACTATGTTTTCTCAGTCTCTTTCCTAGTGCCGGTTTGAAGTTCCTGCAGTTTTCACTGTAAAGCAGATTTGGTGTTAGTAACAACCCATATATATGTATGGATTGGAGTTTGCAACTGAAACGAAAATTTGTGATCACAAAAAGTTAGGTAAAGTACGGCTTTCACACACACTTATCTCCCACATCTGAGCATGTGGAGAGACGTTCTTTCATCTAGCACAAATGGAACTGGTTGCATGAGAAACTTTTACTATGTTTTCTCAGTCTCTTTCCTAGTGCCGGTTTGAAGTTCCTGCAGTTTTCACAGTAATACCGAGTTGGAGATTGTACTTTTCCATATATATGTATGGAGTGGAGTTTGCAACTGAAAAGAAACTTTGTGTTCCCAACAAGCTAGGTGAAGGACGGCTTTCAAACACACTTTTCTCTCACAACTGAGCATGTGGAGGGACTTTCATTCATCTAGCACATAGGGAACGGGTTGCAGGAGAAACTATTTCTCTGGTTTCTCAGTCTGTTTCTTAGTGCCGTTTTAAGTTCCTGCAGTTTTCACTGTAAAATCGTGGTGGTGCTTCTACCTCCTCATTTATATGTATCTAGTGGTGTTGGCATCTGAAAAGAAACTTTGTGTTCCCAACAAGCTAGGTGAAGGACGGCTTTAACAGTCACTTATCTCTCACAACTGAGCATGTGGAGAGACGTTCGTTCATCTAGCACAAAGGGAACGGGTTGCAGGAGAAACTATTTCTCTCGTTTCTCAGTCTGTTTCCTAGTGCCGGTATGAAGTTCCTGCAGTTTTCACTGTAAAACCGAGTTGGAGCTTGTACCTCCGCATATATATTTATGGAAAGGAGTTTGCAACTGAAAAGAAACTTTGTGTTCCCAACAAGCTAAGTTAAGGACAGTTTTCACACACACTTATCTCTCAGAACTGAGCATGTGGTGAGACGTTCGTTCATCTACCAAAATGGGAAAGCTTTGCAGGAGAAACTTTTACTCTGGTTTCTCAGTCTGTTTCCTAGTGCCGGTTATGAAGTTCCTGTAGTTTTCACTATAAAAACGAGTTGGAGCTTGTACCTTTCCATATATATGTATGGAGTGGAGTTGGCAACTGAAAAGAAACTTTGTGTTCCCAACAAGCTAGGTGAAGGACGGCTTTCACACACAATGATCTCTCACAACTGAGCATGTGGAGAGACGTTCGTTCATCTAGCACAAAAGGAACAGTTTGCAGGGAAATTATTTCTCTGGTTTCTCAGTCTGTTTCTAGTGCCGGTTTAAGTTCCTGCAGTTTTCACTGTAAAACCGTGGTGGAGCTTCAACTTCCCCATATATATTTATGGAATGGAGTTTGCAACTTAAAAGAACCTTTGTTTCCCAACAAGGTAGGTGAAGTGCCGCATTCCCACACACTTATCTCTCACAACTGAGCATGTGGAGAGACGTTCGTTCATCAAGCACAAAGGGAACGGTTTGCAGGAGAAACTTTTACTATGTTTCACAGTCTCTTTCCTAGTGCCGGTTTGAAGTTCCTGCAGTTTTCACTGTAAAACCGAGTTGGAGCTTGTACTTCTCCATATATATTTATGGAGTGGGTTTTGCAACTGAAAAGAAACTTTGTGTTCCCAACAATCTAAGTGAAGGACGTCTTTCACACACACTTATCTCTCACAACTGAGCATGTGTTGAGACGTTCGTTCATCTAGCACAAGGGAACGGGTTTCAGGAGAAACTATTACTCTGGTATCTCAGTCTGTTTCCTAATGTCAGATTGAAGTTCCTGCAATTTTCACTGTAAAACCGAGTTGGAGCTTATACCTCTCCATATATATGTATGGATTGGAGTTTAAAACTGAAAAGAAACTTTGTGTTCCCAACAAGCTAGGTGAAGGACGGGTTTCACACACACTTATCTCTCACAACTGAGCATGTGGAGAGACGTTCGTTCATCTAGCACAAAAGGAACGGTTTGCAGGAAATTATTTCTCTGGTTTCTCAGTCTGTTTCTAGTGCCGGTTTAAGTTCCTGCAGTTTTCACTGTAAAACCGTGGTGGAGCTTCAACTTCCCCATATATATTTATGGAATGGAGTTTGCAACTTAAAAGAACCTTTGTGTTCCCAACAAACTAGGTGAAGTGCTGCATACCCACACACTTATCTCTCACAACTGAGCATGTGGAGAGACGTTCGTTCATCAAGCATAAAGGGAACGGGTTGCAGGAGAAACTTTTACTATGTTTTCACAGTCTCTTTCCTAGTGCCGGCTTGAAGTTCCTGCAGTTTTCACTGTAAAACCGAGTTGGAGCTTGTACTTCTCCATATATATGTATGGAGTGGAGTTTGCAACTGAAAAGAAACTTTGTGTTCCCAACAATCTAAGTGAAGGTCGTCTTTCACACACACTTATCTCTCACAACTGAGCATGTTTTGAGACGTTCGTTCATCTAGAAAAAGGGAACGGGTTTCAGGAGAAACTATTACTCTGGTATCTCAGTCTGTTTCCTAATGTGAGATTGAAGTTCCTGCAATTTTCACTGTAAAACCGAGTTGGAGCTTATAATTCTCCATATATATATATGGAGTGGAGTTTGCAACTGAAAAGAATCTTTGTGTTCCCAACAAGCTAGGTGAAGGACGGCTTTCACACACACATCTCTCTCTAAAACTGAGCATGTGGAGAGACGTTCGTTCATCTAGCACAAAGGGAACGGGTTGCAGTAGAAACTATTTCTCTGGTTTCTCAGTCTGTTCCTTAGTGCCGGTTTTAAGTTCCTGCAGTTTTCACTGTAAAACCGTGGTGGAGCTTCTACTTCCTCATATATATGTATGGAATGGAGTTTGCAACTGAAAAGAATCTTTGGGTTCCCAAAAAGCTAGGTGAAGTACCGCTTTCCCACACACTAATGTTTCACAACTGAGCATGTGGAGAGACGTTCGTTCATGTAGCACAAATGGAACGTGTTGCAGGAGAAACTTTTTCTCTGGATTCTCAGTCTGTTTCCTAGTGCCGTTTTGAAGTTCCTGCAGTTTTCACAATAAAACCGAGTTGATGCTTGTACCTCCCCATATAAATGTATGGAATGCAGTTTGCGACTGAAAAGAAACTTTGTGTTCCCAACAAGCAAGTTGAAGGACGGCTATCACACACAGTTTTCTCTCACAACTGAGCATGTGTAGAGACGTTCGTTCATCTAGCACAAAGGGAAAGGGTTGCAGGAGAAACTTTTACTATGTTTTCTCAGTCTCTTTCCTAGTGCCGGTTTGAAGTTCCTGCAGTTTTCACTGTAAAGCAGATTTGGTGTTAGTAACAACCCATATATATGTATGGATTGGAGTTTGCAACTGAAACGAAAATTTGTGATCACAAAAAGTTAGGTAAAGTACGGCTTTCACACACACTTATCTCCCACATCTGAGCATGTGGAGAGACGTTCGTTCATCTAGCACAAATGGAACTGGTTGCATGAGAAACTTTTACTATGTTTTCTCAGTCTCTTTCCTAGTGCCGGTTTGAAGTTCCTGCAGTTTTCACAGTAATACCGAGTTGGAGATTGTACTTTTCCATATATATGTATGGAGTGGAGTTTGCAACTGAAAAGAAACTTTGTGTTCCCAACAAGCTAGGTGAAGGACGGCTTTCAAACACACTTTTCTCTCACAACTGAGCATGTGGAGGGACTTTCATTCATCTAGCACATAGGGAACGGGTTGCAGGAGAAACTATTTCTCTGGTTTCTCAGTCTGTTTCTTAGTGCCGTTTTAAGTTCCTGCAGTTTTCACTGTAAAATCGTGGTGGTGCTTCTACCTCCTCATTTATATTTATCTAGTGGTGTTGGCATCTGAAAAGAAACTTTGTGTTCCCAACAAGCTAGGTGAAGGACGGCTTTAACAGTCACTTATCTCTCACAACTGAGCATGTGGAGAGACGTTCGTTCATCTAGCACAAAGGGAACGGGTTGCAGGAGAAACTATTTCTCTCGTTTCTCAGTCTGTTTCCTAGTGCCGGTATGAAGTTCCTGCAGTTTTCACTGTAAAACCGAGTTGGAGCTTGTACCTCCGCATATATATTTATGGAAAGGAGTTTGCAACTGAAAAGAAACTTTGTGTTCCCAACAAGCTAAGTTAAGGACAGTTTTCACACACACTTATCTCTCAGAACTGAGCATGTGGTGAGACGTTCGTTCATCTACCAAAATGGGAAAGCTTTGCAGGAGAAACTTTTACTCTGGTTTCTCAGTCTGTTTCCTAGTGCCGGTTATGAAGTTCCTGTAGTTTTCACTATAAAAACGAGTTGGAGCTTGTACCTTTCCATATATATGTATGGAGTGGAGTTGGCAACTGAAAAGAAACTTTGTGTTCCCAACAAGCTAGGTGAAGGACGGCTTTCACACACAATGATCTCTCACAACTGAGCATGTGGAGAGACGTTCGTTCATCTAGCACAAAAGGAACGGTTTGCAGGGAAATTATTTCTCTGGTTTCTCAGTCTGTTTCTAGTGCCGGTTTAAGTTCCTGCAGTTTTCACTGTAAAACCGTGGTGGAGCTTCAACTTCCCCATATATATTTATGGAATGGAGTTTGCAACTTAAAAGAACCTTTGTGTTCCCAACAAGGTAGGTGAAGTGCCGCATTCCCACACACTTATCTCTCACAACTGAGCATGTGGAGAGACGTTCGTTCATCAAGCACAAAGGGAACGGTTTGCAGGAGAAACTTTTACTATGTTTTCACAGTCTCTTTCCTAGTGCCGGTTTGAAGTTCCTGCAGTTTTCACTGTAAAACCGAGTTGGAGCTTGTACTTCTCCATATATATGTATGGAGTGGGTTTTGCAACTGAAAAGAAACTTTGTGTTCCCAACAAGCTAAGTGAAGGACGTCTTTCACACACACTTATCTCTCACAACTGAGCATGTGTTGAGACGTTCGTTCATCTAGCACAAGGGAACGGGTTTCAGGAGAAACTATTACTCTGGTATCTCAGTCTGTTTCCTAATGTCAGATTGAAGTTCCTGCAATTTTCACTGTAAAACCGATTTGGAACTTGTACTTCTCCATATATATATATGGAGTGGAGTTTGCAACTGAAAAGAATCTTTGTGTTCCCAACAAGCTAGGTGAAGTACGGCTTTCACACACACATCTCTCTCTCAACTGAACATGTGGAGAGACGTTCGTTCATCTAGCACAAAGGGAACGGGTTGCAGTAGAAACTATTTCTCTGGTTTCTCAGTCTGTTCCTTAGTGCCGGTTTTAAGTTCCTGCAGTTTTCACTGTAAAACCGTAGTGGAGCTTCTACTTCCTCATATATTTGTATGGAATGGAGTTTGCAACTGAAAAGAAACTTTGGGTTCCCAAAAAGCTAGGTGAAGTACCGCTTTCCCACACACTAATGTTTCACATCTGAGCATGTGGAGAGACGTTCGTTCATGTAGCACAAATGGAACGGGTTGCAGGAGAAACTTTTTCTCAGGATTCTCAGTCTGTTTCCTAGTGCCGGTTTGAAGTTCCTGCAGTTTTCACAATAAAACCGAGTTGGTGCTTGTACCTCCCCATATAAATATATGGAATGTTGTTTGCGACTGAAAAGAAACTTTGTGTTCCCAACAAGCAAGTTGAAGGACGGCTATCACACACAGTTTTCTCTCACAACTGAGCATGTGGAGAGACGTTCGTTCATCTAGCACAAAGTGAACGGGTTGCAGGAGAAACTTTTACTATGTTTTCTCAGTCTCTTTCCTAGTGCCGGTTTGAAGTTCCTGCAGTTTTCACTTTAAAGCAGATTTGGTGTTAGTAACACCCCATATGTATGTATGGATTGGAGTTTGCAAATGAAACGAAAATTTGTGATCACAAAATGTTAGGTAAAGTACGGCTTTCACACACACTTATCTCCCACAACTGAGCATGTGGAGAGACGTTCGTTCATCTAGCAGAAAGGGAACGGGTTGCAGGAGAAACTTTTCTCTGGATTCTCAGTCTGTTTCCTAGTGCCGGTTTGAAGTTCCTTCAGTTTTCACAATAAAACCGAGTTGGAGCTTGTTCCTTCACATATAAATGTATGGAATGCAGTTTGCGACTGAAAAGAAAATTTGTGTTCCCAACAAGCTAGGTGAAGGACCGCTTTCACCCACAATTTTCTCTCAGAACAGAGCATGTGGAGAGACGTTCGTTCATCTAGCACAAAGGGAAAGGTTTGCAGGAGAAACTTTTACTCTGGTTTCTCAGTCTGTTTCCTAGTGCTGGTTATGAAGTTCCTGTAGATTTCACTATAAAACCGAGTTGGAGCTTGTACCTATCCATATATATGTATTGAGTGGAGTTTGCAACTGAAAAGAAATTTGTGTTCCCAACAAGCTAGGTGAAGGACAGCATTCACACACACATATCTCTCAGAACAGAGCATGTTGAGAGACGTCCGTTCATCTAGCACAAGGGAACGGGTTGCAGAAGTAACTATTACTCTGGTTTCTCAGTCTGTTTCCTAGAGTCGGAATGAAGTTCCTGCAGTTTTCACTGTAAAACCGAGTTGGAGCTTATACCTCTCCATATATATGTATGGATTGGAGTTTAAAACTGAAAAGAAACTTTGTGTTCCCAACAAGCTAGGTGAAGGACGGCTTTCACACACACTTATCTCTCACAACTGAGCATGTGGAGAGACGTTCGTTCATCTAGCACAAAAGGAACGGTTTGCAGGGAAATTATTTCTCTGGTTTCTCAGTCTGTTTCTAGTGCCTGTTTAAGTTCCTGCAGTTTTCACTGTAAAACCTTGGTGGAGCTTCAACTTCCCCATATATATTTGTGGAATGGAGTTTGCAACTTAAAAGAACCTTTGTGTTCCCAACAAGCTAGGTGAAGTGCTGCATACCCACACACTTATCTCTCACAACTGAGCATGTGGAGAGACGTTCGTTCATCAAGCATAAAGGGAACGGGTTGCAGGAGAAACTTTTACTATGTTTTCACAGTCTCTTTCTAGTGCCGGCTTGAAGTTCCTGCAGTTTTCACTGTAAAACCGAGTTGGAGCTTGTTCTTCTCCATATATATGTATGGAGTGGAGTTTGCAACTGAAAAGAAACTTTGTGTTCCCAACAATCTAAGTGAAGGTCGTCTTTCACACACACTTATCTCTCACAACTGAGCATGTTTTGAGACGTTCGTTCATCTAGAAAAAGGGAACGGGTTTCAGGATAAACTATTACTCTGGTATCTCAGTCTGTTTCCTAATGTCAGATTGAAGTTCCTGCAATTTTCACTGTAAAACCGAGTTGGAGCTTATAATTCTCCATATATATATATGGAGTGGAGTTTGCAACTGAAAAGAATCTTTGTGTTCCCAACAAGCTAGGTGAAGGACGGCTTTCACACACACATCTCTCTCTAAAACTGAGCATGTGGAGAGACGTTCGTTCATCTAGCACAAAGGGAACGGGTTGCAGTAGAAACTATTTCTCTGGTTTCTCAGTCTGTTCCTTAGTGCCGGTTTTAAGTTCCTGCAGTTTTCACTGTAAAACCGTGGTGGAGCTTCTACTTCCTCATATATATGTATGGAATGGAGTTTGCAACTGAAAAGAATCTTTGGGTTCCCAAAAAGCTAGGTGAAGTACCGCTTTCCCACACACTAATGTTTCACAACTGAGCATGTGGAGAGACGTTCGTTCATGTAGCACAAATGGAACGTGTTGCAGGAGAAACTTTTTCTCTGGATTCTCAGTCTGTTTCCTAGTGCCGGTTTGAAGTTCCTGCAGTTTTCACAATAAAACCGAGTTGATGCTTGTACCTCCCCATATAAATGTATGGAATGCAGTTTGCGACTGAAAAGAAACTTTGTGTTCCCAACAAGCAAGTTGAAGGACGGCTATCACACACAGTTTTCTCTCACAACTGAGCATGTGTAGAGACTTTCGTTCATCTAGCACAAAGGGAAAGGGTTGCAGGAGAAACTTTTACTATGTTTTCTCAGTCTCTTTCCTAGTGCCGGTTTGAAGTTCCTGCAGTTTTCACTGTAAAGCAGATTTGGTGTTAGTAACAACCCATATATATGTATGGATTGGAGTTTGCAACTGAAACGAAAATTTGTGATCACAAAAAGTTAGGTAAAGTACGGCTTTCACACACACTTATCTCCCACATCTGAGCATGTGGAAAGACGTTCGTTCATCTAGCACAAATGGAACTGGTTGCATGAGAAACTTTTACTATGTTTTCTCAGTCTCTTTCCTAGTGCCGGTTTGAAGTTCCTGCAGTTTTCACAGTAATACCGAGTTGGAGATTGTACTTTTCCATATATATGTATGGAGTGGAGTTTGCAACTGAAAAGAAACTTTGTGTTCCCAACAAGCTAGGTGAAGGACGGCTTTCAAACACACTTTTCTCTCACAACTGAGCATGTGGAGGGACTTTCATTCATCTAGCACATAGGGAACGGGTTGCAGGAGAAACTATTTCTCTGGTTTCTCAGTCTGTTTCTTAGTGCCGTTTTAAGTTCCTGCAGTTTTCACTGTAAAATCGTGGTGGTGCTTCTACCTCCTCATTTATATGTATCTAGTGGTGTTGGCATCTGAAAAGAAACTTTGTGTTCCCAACAAGCTAGGTGAAGGACGGCTTTAACAGTCACTTATCTCTCACAACTGAGCATGTGGAGAGACGTTCGTTCATCTAGCACAAAGGGAACGGGTTGCAGGAGAAACTATTTCTCTCGTTTCTCAGTCTGTTTCCTAGTGCCGGTATGAAGTTCCTGCAGTTTTCACTGTAAAACCGAGTTGGAGCTTGTACCTCCGCATATATATTTATGGAAAGGAGTTTGCAACTGAAAAGAAACTTTGTGTTCCCAACAAGCTAAGTTAAGGACAGTTTTCACACACACTTATCTCTCAGAACTGAGCATGTGGTGAGACGTTCGTTCATCTACCAAAATGGGAAAGCTTTGCAGGAGAAACTTTTACTCTGGTTTCTCAGTCTGTTTCCTAGTGCCGGTTATGAAGTTCCTGTAGTTTTCACTATAAAAACGAGTTGGAGCTTGTACCTTTCCATATATATGTATGGAGTGGAGTTGGCAACTGAAAAGAAACTTTGTGTTCCCAACAAGCTAGGTGAAGGACGGCTTTCACACACAATGATCTCTCACAACTGAGCATGTGGAGAGACGTTCGTTCATCTAGCACAAAAGGAACGGTTTGCAGGGAAATTATTTCTCTGGTTTCTCAGTCTGTTTCTAGTGCCGGTTTAAGTTCCTGCAGTTTTCACTGTAAAACCGTGGTGGAGCTTCAACTTCCCCATATATATTTATGGAATGGAGTTTGCAACTTAAAAGAACCTTTGTGTTCCCAACAAGGTAGGTGAAGTGCCGCATTCCCACACACTTATCTCTCACAACTGAGCATGTGGAGAGACGTTCGTTCATCAAGCACAAAGGGAACGGTTTGCAGGAGAAACTTTTACTATGTTTTCACAGTCTCTTTCCTAGTGCCGGTTTGAAGTTCCTGCAGTTTTCACTGTAAAACCGAGTTGGAGCTTGTACTTCTCCATATATATGTATGGAGTGGGTTTTGCAACTGAAAAGAAACTTTGTGTTCCCAACAAGCTAAGTGAAGGACGTCTTTCACACACACTTATCTCTCACAACTGAGCATGTGTTGAGACGTTCGTTCATCTAGCACAAGGGAACGGGTTTCAGGAGAAACTATTACTCTGGTATCTCAGTCTGTTTCCTAATGTCAGATTGAAGTTCCTGCAATTTTCACTGTAAAACCGAGTTGGAACTTGTACTTCTCCATATATATATATGGAGTGGAGTTTGCAACTGAAAAGAATCTTTGTGTTCCCAACAAGCTAGGTGAAGTACTGCTTTCACACACACATCTCTCTCTCAACTGAGCATGTGGAGAGACGTTCGTTCATCTAGCACAAAGGGAACGGGTTGCAGTAGAAACTATTTCTCTGGTTTCTCAGTCTGTTCCTTAATGCCGGTTTTAAGTTCCTGCTGTTTTCACTGTAAAACCGTAGTGGAGCTTCTACTTCCTCATATATATGTATGGAATGGAGTTTGCAACTGAAAAGAAACTTTGGGTTCCCAAAAAGCTAGGTGAAGTACCGCTTTCCCACACACTAATGTTTCACATCTGAGCATGTGGAGAGACGTTCGTTCATGTAGCACAAATGGAACGGGTTGCAGGAGAAATTTTTCTCAGGATTCTCAGTCTGTTTCCTAGTGCCGGTTTGAAGTTCCTGCAGTTTTCACAATAAAACCGAGTTGGTGCTTGTACCTCCCCATATAAATATATGGAATGTTGTTTGCGACTGAAAAGAAATTTTGTGTTCCCAACAAGCAAGTTGAAGGACGGCTATCACACACAGTTTTCTCTCACAACTGAGCATGTGGAGAGACGTTCGTTCATCTAGCACAAAGGGAACGGGTTGCAGGAGAAACTTTTACTATGTTTTCTCAGTCTCTTTCCTAGTGCCGGTTTGAAGTTCCTGCAGTTTTCACTTTAAAGCAGATTTGGTGTTAGTAACACCCCATATATATGTATGGATTGGAGTTTGCAAATGAAACGAAAATTTGTGATCACAAAAAGTTAGGTAAAGTACGGCTTTCACACACACTTATCTCCCACAACTGAGCATGTGGAGAGACGTTCGTTCATCTAGCAGAAAGGGAACGGGTTGCAGGAGAAACTTTTCTCTGGATTCTCATTCTGTTTCCTAGTGCCGGTTTGAAGTTCCTGCAGTTTTCACAATAAAACAGAGTTGGAGCTTGTTCCTCCACATATAAATGTATGGAATGCAGTTTGCGACTGAAAAGAAAATTTGTGTTCCCAACAAGCTAGGTGAAGGACCGCTTTCACCCACAATTTTCTCTCAGAACAGAGCATGTGGAGAGACGTTCGTTCATCTAGCACAAAGGGAAAGGTTTGCAGGAGAAACTTTTACTCTGGTTTCTCAGTCTGTTTCCTAGTGCCGGTTATGAAGTTCCTGTAGTTTTCACTATAAAAACGAGTTGGAGCTTGTACCTATCCATATATATGTATTGAGTGGAGTTTGCAACTGAAAAGAATTTTGTGTTCCCAACAAGCTAGGTGAAGGACAGCATTCACACACACATATCTCTCAGAACAGAGCATGTTGAGAGACGTCCGTTCATCTAGCACAAGGGAACGGGTTGCAGAAGGAACTATTACTCTGGTTTCTCAGTCTGTTTCCTAGAGTCGGAATGAAGTTCCTGCAGTTTTCACTGTAAAACCGTGTTGGAGCTTATACCTCTCCATATATATGTATGGATTGGAGTTTAAAACTGAAAAGAAACTTTGTGTTCCCAACAAGCTAGGTGAAGGACGGCTTTCACACACACTTATCTCTCACAACTGAGCATGTGGAGAGACGTTCGTTCATCTAGCACAAAAGGAACGGTTTGCAGGTAAATTATTTCTCTGGTTTCTCAGTCTGTTTCTAGTGCCGGTTTAAGTTCCTGCAGTTTTCACTGTAAAACCGTGGTGGAGCTTCAACTTCCCCATATATATTTATGGAATGGAGTTTGCAACTTAAAAAAACCTTTGTGTTCCCAACAAGCTAGGTGAAGTGCTGCATACACACACACTTATCTCTCACAACTGAGCATGTGGAGAGACGTTCGTTCATCAAGCATAAAGGGAACGGGTTGCAGGAGAAACTTTTACTATGTTTTCACAGTCTCTTTCCTAGTGCCGGCTTGAAGTTCCTGCAGTTTTCACTGTAAAACCGAGTTGGAGCTTGTACTTCTCCATATATATGTATGGAGTGGAGTTTGCAACTGAAAAGAAACTTTGTGTTCCCAACAATCTAAGTGAAGGTCGTCTTTCACACACACTTATCTCTCACAACTGAGCATGTTTTGAGACGTTCGTTCATCTAGAAAAAGGGAACGGGTTTCAGGAGAAACTATTACTCTGGTATCTCAGTCTGTTTCCTAATGTCAGATTGAAGTTCCTGCAATTTTCACTGTAAAACCGAGTTGGAGCTTATAATTCTCCATATATATATATGGAGTGGAGTTTGCAACTGAAAAGAATCTTTGTGTTCCCAACAAGCTAGGTGAAGGACGGCTTTCACACACACATCTCTCTCTAAAACTGAGCATGTGGAGAGACGTTCGTTCATCTAGCACAAAGGGAACGGGTTGCAGGAGAAACTTTTTCTCTGGATTCTCAGTCTGTTTCCTAGTGCCGGTTTGAAGTTCCTGCAGTTTTCACAATAAAACCGAGTTGGTGCTTGTACCTCCCCATATAAATATATGGAATGCTGTTTGCGACTGAAAAGAAACTTTGTGTTCCCAACAAGCAAGTTGAAGGACGGCTATCACACAGTTTTCTCTCACAACTGAGCATGTGTAGAGACGTTCGTTCATCTAGCACAAAGGGAAAGGGTTGCAGGAGAAACTTTTACTATGTTTTCTCAGTCTCTTTCCTAGTGCCGGTTTGAAGTTCCTGCAGTTTTCACTGTAAAGCAGATTTGGTGTTAGTAACAACCCATATATATGTATGGATTGGAGTTTGCAACTGAAACGAAAATTTGTGATCACAAAAAGTTAGGTAAAGTAAGGCTTTCACACACACTTATCTCCCACATCTGAGCATGTGGAGAGACGTTCGTTCATCTAGCACAAATGGAACTGGTTGCATGAGAAACTTTTACTATGTTTTCTCAGTCTCTTTCCTAGTGCCGGTTTGAAGTTCCTGCAGTTTTCACAGTAATACCGAGTTGGAGATTGTACTTTTCCATATATATGTATGGAGTGGAGTTTGCAACTGAAAAGAAACTTTGTGTTCCCAACAAGCTAGGTGAAGGACGGCTTTCAAACACACTTTTCTCTCACAACTGAGCATGTGGAGGGACTTTCATTCATCTAGCACATAGGGAACGGGTTGCAGGAGAAACTATTTCTCTGGTTTCTCAGTCTGTTTCTTAGTGCCGTTTTAAGTTCCTGCAGTTTTCACTGTAAAATCGTGGTGGTGCTTCTACCTCCTCATTTATATGTATCTAGTGGTGTTGGCATCTGAAAAGAAACTTTGTGTTCCCAACAAGCTAGGTGAAGGACGGCTTTAACAGTCACTTATCTCTCACAACTGAGCATGTGGAGAGACGTTCGTTCATCTAGCACAAAGGGAACGGGTTGCAGGAGAAACTATTTCTCTCGTTTCTCAGTCTGTTTCCTAGTGCCGGTATGAAGTTCCTGCAGTTTTCACTGTAAAACCGAGTTGGAGCTTGTACCTCCGCATATATATTTATGGAAAGGAGTTTGCAACTGAAAAGAAACTTTGTGTTCCCAACAAGCTAAGTTAAGGACAGTTTTCACACACACTTATCTCTCAGAACTGAGCATGTGGTGAGACGTTCGTTCATCTACCAAAATTTGAAAGCTTTGCAGGAGAAACTTTTACTCTGGTTTCTCAGTCTGTTTCCTAGTGCCGGTTATGAAGTTCCTGTAGTTTTCACTATAAAAACGAGTTGGAGCTTGTACCTTTCCATATATATGTATGGAGTGGAGTTGGCAACTGAAAAGAAACTTTGTGTTCCCAACAAGCTAGGTGAAGGACGGCTTTCACACACAATGATCTCTCACAACTGAGCATGTGTTGAGACGTTCGTTCATCTAGCACAAGGGAACGGGTTTCAGGAGAAACTATTACTCTGGTATCTCAGTCTGTTTCCTAATGTCAGATTGAAGTTCCTGCAATTTGCACTGTAAAACCGAGTTGGAACTTGTATTTCTCCATATATATATATGGAGTGGAGTTTGCAACTGAAAAGAATCTTTGTGTTCCCAACAATCTAGGTGAAGTACGGCTTTCACACACACATCTCTCTCTCAACTGAGCATGTGGAGAGACGTTCGTTCATCTAGCACAAAGGGAACGGGTTGCAGTAGAAACTATTTCTCTGGTTTCTCAGTCTGTTCCTTAGTGCCGGTTTTAAGTTCCTGCAGTTTTCACTGTAAAACCGTAGTGGAGCTTCTACTTCCTCATATATATGTATGGAATGGAGTTTGCAACTGAAAAGAAACTTTGGGTTCCCAAAAAGCTAGGTGAAGTACCGCTTTCCCACACACTAATGTTTCACATCTGAGCATGTGGAGAGACGTTCGTTCATGTAACACAAATGGAACGGGTTGCAGGAGAAACTTTTTCTCAGGATTCTCAGTCTGTTTCCTAGTGCCGGTTTGAAGTTCCTGCAGTTTTCACAATAAAACCGAGTTGGTGCTTGTACCTCCCCATATAAATATATGGAATGCTGTTTGCGACTGAAAAGAAACTTTGTGTTCCCAACAAGCAAGTTGAAGGACGGCTATCACACACAGTTTTCTCTCACAACTGAGCATGTGGAGAGACGTTCGTTCATCTAGCACAAAGGGAACGGGTTGCAGGAGGAACTTTTACTATGTTTTCTCAGTCTCTTTCCTAGTGCCGGTTTGAAGTTCCTGCAGTTTTCACTTTAAAGCAGATTTGGTGTTAGTAACACCCCATATATATGTATGGATTGGAGTTTGCAAATGAAACGAAAATTTGTGATCACAAAAAGTTAGGTAAAGTACGGCTTTCACACACACTTATCTCCCACAACTGAGCATGTGGAGAGACGTTCGTTCATCTAGCAGAAAGGGAACGGGTTGCAGGAGAAACTTTTCTCTGGATTCTCAGTCTGTTTCCTAGTGCCGGTTTGAAGTTCCTGCAGTTTTCACAATAAAACCGAGTTGGAGCTTGTTCCTCCACATATAAATGTATGGAATGCAGTTTGCGACTGAAAAGAAAATTTGTGTTCCCAACAAGCTAGGTGAAGGACCGCTTTCACCCACAATTTTCTCTCAGAACAGAGCATGTGGAGAGACGTTCGTTCATCTAGCACAAAGGGAAAGGTTTGCAGGAGAAACTTTTACTCTGGTTTCTCAGTCTGTTTCCTAGTGCCGGTTATGAAGTTCCTGTAGTTTTCACTATAAAAACGAGTTGGAGCTTGTACCTATCCATATATATGTATTGAGTGGAGTTTGCAACTGAAAAGAAATTTGTGTTCCCAACAAGCTAGGTGAAGGACAGCATTCACACACACATATCTCTCAGAACAGAGCATGTTGAGAGACGTCCGTTCATCTAGCACAAAAGGAACGGGTTGCAGAAGAAACTATTACTCTGGTTTCTCAGTCTGTTTCCTAGAGTCGGAATGAAGTTCCTGCAGTTTTCACTGTAAAACCGAGTTGGAGCTTATACCTCTCCATATATAAGTATGGATTGGAGTTTAAAACTGAAAAGAAACTTTGTGTTCCCAACAAGCTAGGTGAAGGACGGCTTTCACACACACTTATCTCTCACAACTGAGCATGTGGAGAGACGTTCGTTCATCTAGCACAAAAGGAACGGTTTGCAGGGAAATTATTTCTCTGGTTTCTCAGTCTGTTTCTAGTGCCGGATTAAGTTCCTTCAGTTTTCACTGTAAAACCGTGGTGGAGCTTCTACTTCCTCATATATATGTATGGAATGGAGTTTGCAACTGAAAAGAATCTTTGGGTTCCCAAAAAGCTAGGTGAAGTACCGCTTTCCCACACACTAATGTTTCACAACTGAGCATGTGGAGAGACGTTCGTTCATGTAGCACAAATGGAACGTGTTGCAGGAGAAACTTTTTCTCTGGATTCTCAGTCTGTTTCCTAGTGCCGGTTTGAAGTTCCTGCAGTTTTCACAATAAAACCGAGTTGATGCTTGTACCTCCCCATATAAATGTATGGAATGCAGTTTGCGACTGAAAAGAAACTTTGTGTTCCCAACAAGCAAGTTGAAGGACGGCTATCACACACAGTTTTCTCTCACAACTGAGCATGTGTAGAGACGTTCGTTCATCTAGCACAAAGGGAAAGGTTGCAGGAGAAACTTTTACTATGTTTTCTCAGTCTCTTTCCTAGTGCCGGTTTGAAGTTCCTGCAGTTTTCACTGTAAAGCAGATTTGGTGTTAGTAACAACCCATATATATGTATGGATTGGAGTTTGCAACTGAAACGAAAATTTGTGATCACAAAAAGTTAGGTAAAGTACGGCTTTCACACACACTTATCTCCCATATCTGAGCATGTGGAGAGACGTTCGTTCATCTAGCACAAATGGAACTGGTTGCATGAGAAACTTTTACTATGTTTTCTCAGTCTCTTTCCTAGTGCCGGTTTGAAGTTCCTGCAGTTTTCACAGTAATACCGAGTTGGAGATTGTACTTTTCCATATATATGTATGGAGTGGAGTTTGCAACTGAAAAGAAACTTTGTGTTCCCAACAAGCTAGGTGAAGGACGGCTTTCAAACACACTTTTCTCTCACAACTGAGCATGTGGAGGGACTTTCATTCATCTAGCACATAGGGAACGGGTTGCAGGAGAAACTATTTCTCTGGTTTCTCAGTCTGTTTCTTAGTGCCGTTTTAAGTTCCTGCAGTTTTCACTGTAAAATCGTGGTGGTGCTTCTACCTCCTCATTTATATGTATCTAGTGGTGTTGGCATCTGAAAAGAAACTTTGTGTTCCCAACAAGCTAGGTGAAGGACGGCTTTAACAGTCACTTATCTCTCACAACTGAGCATGTGGAGAGACGTTCGTTCATCTAGCACAAAGGGAACGGGTTGCAGGAGAAACTATTTCTCTCGTTTCTCAGTCTGTTTCCTAGTGCCGGTATGAAGTTCCTGCAGTTTTCACTGTAAAACCGAGTTGGAGCTTGTACCTCCGCATATATATTTATGGAAAGGAGTTTGCAACTGAAAAGAAACTTTGTGTTCCCAACAAGCTAAGTTAAGGACAGTTTTCACACACACTTATCTCTCAGAACTGAGCATGTGGTGAGACGTTCGTTCATCTACCAAAATGGGAAAGCTTTGCAGGAGAAACTTTTACTCTGGTTTCTCAGTCTGTTTCCTAGTGCCGGTTATGAAGTTCCTGTAGTTTTCACTATAAAAACGAGTTGGAGCTTGTACCTTTCCATATATATGTATGGAGTGGAGTTGGCAACTGAAAAGAAACTTTGTGTTCCCAACAAGCTAGGTGAAGGACGGCTTTCACACACAATGATCTCTCACAACTGAGCATGTGGAGAGACGTTCGTTCATCTAGCACAAAAGGAACGGTTTGCAGGGAAATTATTTCTCTGGTTTCTCAGTCTGTTTCTAGTGCCGGTTTAAGTTCCTGCAGTTTTCACTGTAAAACCGTGGTGGAGCTTCAACTTCCCCATATATATTTATGGAATGGAGTTTGCAACTTAAAAGAACCTTTGTGTTCCCAACAAGGTAGGTGAAGTGCCGCATTCCCACACACTTATCTCTCACAACTGAGCATGTGGAGAGACGTTCGTTCATCAAGCACAAAGGGAACGGTTTGCAGGAGAAACTTTTACTATGTTTTCACAGTCTCTTTCCTAGTGCCGGTTTGAAGTTCCTGCAGTTTTCACTGTAAAACCGAGTTGGAGCTTGTACTTCTCCATATATATGTATGGAGTGGGTTTTGCAACTGAAAAGAAACTTTGTGTTCCCAACAAGCTAAGTGAAGGACGTCTTTCACACACACTTATCTCTCACAACTGAGCATGTGTTGAGACGTTCGTTCATCTAGCACAAGGGAACGGGTTTCAGGAGAAACTATTACTCTGGTATCTCAGTCTGTTTCCTAATGTCAGATTGAAGTTCCTGCAATTTTCACTGTAAAACCGAGTTGGAACTTGTACTTCTCCATATATATATATGGAGTGGAGTTTGCAACTGAAAAGAATCTTTGTGTTCCCAACAAGCTAGGTGAAGTACGGCTTTCACACACACATCTCTCTCTCAACTGAACATGTGGAGAGACGTTCGTTCATCTAGCACAAAGGGAACGGGTTGCAGTAGAAACTATTTCTCTGGTTTCTCAGTCTGTTCCTTAGTGCCGGTTTTAAGTTCCTGCAGTTTTCACTGTAAAACCGTAGTGGAGCTTCTACTTCCTCATATATATGTATGGAATGGAGTTTGCAACTGAAAAGAAACTTTGGATTCCCAAAAAGCTAGGTGAAGTACCGCTTTCCCACACACTAATATTTCACATCTGAGCATGTGGAGAGAAGTTCGTTCATGTAGCACAAATGGAACGGGTTGCAGGAGAAACTTTTTCTCAGGATTCTCAGTCTGTTTCCTAGTGCCGGTTTGAAGTTCCTGCAGTTTTCACAATAAAACCGAGTTGGTGCTTGTACCTCCCCATATAAATATATGGAATGCTGTTTGCGACTGAAAAGAAACTTTGTGTTCCCAACAAGCAAGTTGAAGGACGGCTATCACACACAGTTTTCTCTCACAACTGAGCATGTGGAGAGACGTTCGTTCATCTAGCACAAAGGGAACGGGTTGCAGGAGAAACTTTTACTATGTTTTCTCAGTCTCTTTCCTAGTGCCGGTTTGAAGTTCCTGCAGTTTTCACTTTAAAGCAGATTTGGTGTTAGTAACACCCCATATATATGTATGGATTGGAGTTTGCAAATGAAACGAAAATTTGTGATCACAAAAAGTTAGGTAAAGTACGGCTTTCACACACACTTATCTCCCACAACTGAGCATGTGGAGAGACGTTCGTTCATCTAGCAGAAAGGGAACGGGTTGCAGGAGAAACTTTTCTCTGGATTCTCAGTCTGTTTCCTAGTGCCGTTTTGAAGTTCCTGCAGTTTTCACAATAAAACCGAGTTGGAGCTTGTTCCTCCCCATATAAATATATGGAATGCTGTTTGCGACTGAAAAGAAAATTTGTGTTCCCAACAAGCTAGGTGAAGCACCGCTTTCACCCACAATTTTCTCTCAGAACAGAGCATGTGGAGAGACGTTTGTTCATCTAGCACAAAGGGAAAGGTTTGCAGGAGAAACTTTTACTCTGGTTTCTCAGTCTGTTTCCTAGTGCCGGTTATGAAGTTCCTGTAGTTTTCACTATAAAAACGAGTTGGAGCTTGTACCTATCCATATATATGTATTGAGTGGAGTTTGCAACTGAAAAGAAATTTGTGTTCCCAACAAGCTAGGTGAAGGACAGCATTCACACACACATATCTCTCAGAACAGAGCATGTTGAGAGACGCCCGTTCATCTAGCACAAGGGAACGGGTTGCAGAAGAAACTATTACTCAGGTTTCTCAGTCTGTTTCCTAGAGTCGGAATGAAGTTCCTGCAGTTTTCACTGTAAAACCGAGTTGGAGCTTATACCTCTCCATATATATGTATGGATTGGAGTTTAAAACTGAAAAGAAACTTTGTATTCCCAACAAGCTAGGTGAAGGACGGCTTTCACACACACTTATCTCTCACAACTGAGCATGTGGAGAGACGTTCGTTCATCTAGCACAAAAGGAACGGTTTGCAAGGAAATTATTTCTCTGGTTTCTCAGTCTGTTTCTAGTGCCGGTTTAAGTTCCTGCAGTTTTCACTGTAAAACCGTGGTGGAGCTTCAACTTCCCCATATATATTTATGGAATGGAGTTTGCAACTTAAAAGAACCTTTGTGTTCCCAACAAGCTAGTTGAAGTGCTGCATACCCACACACTTATCTCTCACAAATGAGCATGTGGAGAGACGTTCGTTCATCAAGCATAAAGGGAACGGGTTGCAGGAGAAACTTTTACTATGTTTTCACAGTCTCTTTCCTAGTGCCGGCTTGAAGTTCCTGCAGTTTTCACTGTAAAACCGAGTTGGAGCTTGTATTTCTCCATATATATGTATGGAGTGGAGTTTAAAACTGAAAAGAAACTTTGTGTTCCCAACAATCTAAGTGAAGGTCGTCTTTCACACACACTTATCTCTCACAACTGAGCATGTTTTGAGACGTTCGTTCATCTAGAAAAAGGGAACGGGTTTCAGGAGAAACTATTACTCTGGTATCTCAGTCTGTTTCCTAATGTCAGATTGAAGTTCCTGCAATTTTCACTGTAAAACCGAGTTGGAGCTTATAATTCTCCATATATATATATGGAGTGGAGTTTGCAACTGAAAAGAATCTTTGGGTTCCCAAAAAGCTAGGTGAAGTACCGCTTTCCCACACACTAATGTTTCACAACTGAGCATGTGGAGAGACGTTCGTTCATGTAGCACAAATGGAACGTGTTGCAGGAGAAACTTTTTCTCTGGATTCTCAGTCTGTTTCCTAGTGCCGGTTTGAAGTTCCTGCAGTTTTCACAATAAAACCGAGTTGATGCTTGTACCTCCCCATATAAATGTATGGAATGCAGTTTGCGACTGAAAAGAAACTTTGTGTTCCCAACAAGCAAGTTGAAGGACGGCTATCACACACAGTTTTCTCTCACAACTGAGCATGTGTAGAGACGTTCGTTCATCTAGCACAAAGGGAAAGGTTGCAGGAGAAACTTTTACTATGTTTTCTCAGTCTCTTTCCTAGTGCCGGTTTGAAGTTCCTGCAGTTTTCACTGTAAAGCAGATTTGGTGTTAGTAACAACCCATATATATGTATGGATTGGAGTTTGCAACTGAAACGAAAATTTGTGATCACAAAAAGTTAGGTAAAGTACGGCTTTCACACACACTTATCTCCCACATCTGAGCATGTGGAGAGACGTTCGTTCATCTAGCACAAATGGAACTGGTTGCATGAGAAACTTTTACTATGTTTTCTCAGTCTCTTTCCTAGTGCCGGTTTGAAGTTCCTGCAGTTTTCACAGTAATACCGAGTTGGAGATTGTACTTTTCCATATATATGTATGGAGTGGAGTTTGCAACTGAAAAGAAACTTTGTGTTCCCAACAAGCTAGGTGAAGGACGGCTTTCAAACACACTTTTCTCTCACAACTGAGCATGTGGAGGGACTTTCATTCATCTAGCACATAGGGAACGGGTTGCAGGAGAAACTATTTCTCTGGTTTCTCAGTCTGTTTCTTAGTGCCGTTTTAAGTTCCTGCAGTTTTCACTGTAAAATCGTGGTGGTGTTTCTACCTCCTCATTTATATGTATCTAGTGGTGTTGGCATCTGAAAAGAAACTTTGTGTTCCCAACAAGCTAGGTGAAGGACGGCATTAACAGTCACTTATCTCTCACAACTGAGCATGTGGAGAGACGTTCGTTCATCTAGCACAAAGGGAACGGGTTGCAGGAGAAACTATTTCTCTCGTTTCTCAGTCTGTTTCCTAGTGCCGGTATGAAGTTCCTGCAGTTTTCACTGTAAAACCGAGTTGGAGCTTGTACCTCCGCATATATATTTATGGAAAGGAGTTTGCAACTGAAAAGAAACTTTGTGTTCCCAACAAGCTAAGTTAAGGACAGTTTTCACACACACTTATCTCTCAGAACTGAGCATGTGGTGAGACGTTCGTTCATCTACCAAAATGGGAAAGCTTTGCAGGAGAAACTTTTACTCTGGTTTCTCAGTCTGTTTCCTAGTGCCGGTTATGAAGTTCCTGTAGTTTTCACTATAAAAACGAGTTGGAGCTTGTACCTTTCCATATATATGTATGGAGTGGAGTTGGCAACTGAAAAGAAACTTTGTGTTCCCAACAAGCTAGGTGAAGGACGGCTTTCACACACAATGATCTCTCACAACTGAGCATGTGGAGAGACGTTCGTTCATCTAGCACAAAAGGAACGGTTTGCAGGGAAATTATTTCTCTGGTTTCTCAGTCTGTTTCTAGTGCCGGTTTAAGTTCCTGCAGTTTTCACTGTAAAACCGTGGTGGAGCTTCAACTTCCCCATATATATTTATGGAATGGAGTTTGCAACTTAAAAGAACCTTTGTGTTCCCAACAAGGTAGGTGAAGTGCCGCATTCCCACACACTTATCTCTCACAACTGAGCATGTGGAGAGACGTTCGTTCATCAAGCACAAAGGGAACGGGTTGCAGGAGAAACTTTTACTATGTTTTCACAGTCTCTTTCCTAGTGCCGGTTTGAAGTTCCTGCAGTTTTCACTGTAAAACCGAGTTGGAGCTTGTACTTCTCCATATATATGTATGGAGTGGGTTTTGCAACTGAAAAGAAACTTTGTGTTCCCAACAAGCTAAGTGAAGGACGTCTTTCACACACACTTATCTCTCACAACTGAGCATGTGTTGAGACGTTCGTTCATCTAGCACAAGGGAACGGGTTTCAGGAGAAACTATTACTCTGGTATCTCAGTCTGTTTCCTAATGTCAGATTGAAGTTCCTGCAATTTTCACTGTAAAACCGAGTTGGAACTTGTACTTCTCCATATATATATATGGAGTGGAGTTTGCAACTGAAAAGAATCTTTGTGTTCCCAACAAGCTAGGTGAAGTACGGCTTTCACACACACATCTCTCTCTCAACTGAACATGTGGAGAGACGTTCGTTCATCTAGCACAAAGGGAACGGGTTGCAGTAGAAACTATTTCTCTGGTTTCTCAGTCTGTTCCTTAGTGCCGGTTTTAAGTTCCTGCAGTTTTCACTGTAAAACCGTAGTGGAGCTTCTACTTCCTCATATATATGTATGGAATGGAGTTTGCAACTGAAAAGAAACTTTGGGTTCCCAAAAAGCTAGGTGAAGTACCGCTTTCCCACACACTAATGTTTCACATCTGAGCATGTGGAGAGACGTTCGTTCATGTAGCACAAATGGAACGGGTTGCAGGAGAAACTTTTTCTCAGGATTCTCAGTCTGTTTCCTAGTGCCGGTTTGAAGTTCCTGCAGTTTTCACAATAAAACCGAGTTGGTGCTTGTACCTCCCCATATAAATATATGGAATGCTGTTTGCGACTGAAAAGAAACTTTGTGTTCCCAACAAGCAAGTTGAAGGACGGCTATCACACACAGTTTTCTCTCACAACTGAGCATGTGGAGAGACGTTCGTTCATCTAGCACAAAGGGAACGGGTTGCAGGAGAAACTTTTACTATGTTTTCTCAGTCTCTTTCCTAGTGCCGGTTTGAAGTTCCTGCAGTTTTCACTTTAAAGCAGATTTGGTGTTAGTAACACCCCATATATATGTATGGATTGGAGTTTGCAAATGAAACGAAAATTTGTGATCACAAAAAGTTAGGTAAAGTACGGCTTTCACACACACTTATCTCCCACAACTGAGCATGTGGAGAGACGTTCGTTCATCTAGCAGAAAGGGAACGGGTTGCAGGAGAAACTTTTCTCTGGATTCTCAGTCTGTTTCCTAGTGCCGGGTTGAAGTTCCTGCAGTTTTCACAATAAAACCGAGTTGGAGCTTGTTCCTCCCCATATAAATATATGGAATGCTGTTTGCGACTGAAAAGAAAATTTGTGTTCCCAACAAGCTAGGTGAAGCACCGCTTTCACCCACAATTTTCTCTCAGAACAGAGCATGTGGAGAGACGTTCGTTCATCTAGCACAAAGGGAAAGGTTTGAAGGAGAAACTTTTACTCTGGTTTCTCAGTCTGTTTCCTAGTGCCGGTTATGAAGTTCCTGTAGTTTTCACTATAAAAACGAGTTGGAGCTTGTACCTATCCATATATATGTATTGAGTGGAGTTTGCAACTGAAAAGAAATTTGTGTTCCCAACAAGCTAGGTGAAGGACAGCATTCACACACACATATCTCTCAGAACAGAGCATGTTGAGAGACGTCCGTTCATCTAGCACAAGGGAACGGGTTGCAGAAGAAACTATTACTCTGGTTTCTCAGTCTGTTTCCTAGAGTCGGAATGAAGTTCCTGCAGTTTTCACTGTAAAACCGAGTTGGAGCTTATATCTCTCCATATATATGTATGGATTGGAGTTTAAAACTGAAAAGAAACTTTGTGTTCCCAACAAGCTAGGTGAAGGACGGCTTTCACACACACTTATCTCTCACAACTGAGCATGTGGAGAGACGTTCGTTCATCTAGCACAAAAGGAACGGTTTGCAGGGAAATTATTTCTCTGGTTTCTCAGTCTGTTTCTAGTGCCGGTTTAAGTTCCTGCAGTTTTCACTGTAAAACCGTGGTGGAGCTTCAACTTCCCCATATATATTTATGGAATGGAGTTTGCAACTTAAAAGAACCTTTGTGTTCCCAACAAGCTAGTTGAAGTGCTGCATACCCACACACTTATCTCTCACAACTGAGCATGTGGAGAGACGTTCGTTCATCAAGCATAAAGGGAACGGGTTGCAGGAGAAACTTTTACTATGTTTTCACAGTCTCTTTCCTAGTGCCGGCTTGAAGTTCCTGCAGTTTTCACTGTAAAACCGAGTTGGAGCTTGTATTTCTCCATATATATGTATGGAGTGGAGTTTGCAACTGAAAAGAAACTTTGTGTTCCCAACAATCTAAGTGAAGGTCGTCTTTCACACACACTTATCTCTCACAACTGAGCATGTTTTGAGACGTTCGTTCATCTAGAAAAAGGGAACGGGTTTCAGGAGAAACTATTACTCTGGTATCTCAGTCTGTTTCCTAATGTCAGATTGAAGTTCCTGCAATTTTCACTGTAAAACCGAGTTGGAGCTTATAATTCTCCATATATATATATGGAGTGGAGTTTGCAACTGAAAAGAATCTTTGGGTTCCCAAAAAGCTAGGTGAAGTACCGCTTTCCCACACACTAATGTTTCACAACTGAGCATGTGGAGAGACGTTCGTTCATGTAGCACAAATGGAACGTGTTGCAGGAGAAACTTTTTCTCTGGATTCTCAGTCTGTTTCCTAGTGCCGGTTTGAAGTTCCTGCAGTTTTCACAATAAAACCGAGTTGATGCTTGTACCTCCCCATATAAATGTATGGAATGCAGTTTGCGACTGAAAAGAAACTTTGTGTTCCCAACAAGCAAGTTGAAGGACGGCTATCACACACAGTTTTCTCTCACAACTGAGCATGTGTAGAGACGTTCGTTCATCTAGCACAAAGGGAAAGGTTGCAGGAGAAACTTTTACTATGTTTTCTCAGTCTCTTTCCTAGTGCCGGTTTGAAGTTCCTGCAGTTTTCACTGTAAAGCAGATTTGGTGTTAGTAACAACCCATATATATGTATGGATTGGAGTTTGCAACTGAAACGAAAATTTGTGATCACAAAAAGTTAGGTAAAGTACGGCTTTCACACACACTTATCTCCCACATCTGAGCATGTGGAGAGACGTTCGTTCATCTAGCACAAATGGAACTGGTTGCATGAGAAACTTTTACTATGTTTTCTCAGTCTCTTTCCTAGTGCCGGTTTGAAGTTCCTGCAGTTTTCACAGTAATACCGAGTTGGAGATTGTACTTTTCCATATATATGTATGGAGTGGAGTTTGCAACTGAAAAGAAACTTTGTGTTCCCAACAAGCTAGGTGAAGGACGGCTTTCAAACACACTTTTCTCTCACAACTGAGCATGTGGAGGGACTTTCATTCATCTAGCACAAAGGGAACGGGTTGCAGGAGAAACTATTTCTCTGGTTTCTCAGTCTGTTTCTTAGTGCCGTTTTAAGTTCCTGCAGTTTTCACTGTAAAATCGTGGTGGTGCTTCTACCTCCTCATTTATATGTATCTAGTGGTGTTGGCATCTGAAAAGAAACTTTCTGTTCCCAACAAGCTAAGTTAAGGACAGTTTTCACACACACTTATCTCTCAGAACTGAGCATGTGGTGAGACGTTCGTTCATCTACCAAAATGGGAAAGCTTTGCAGGAGAAACTTTTACTCTGGTTTCTCAGTCTGTTTCCTAGTGCCGGTTATGAAGTTCCTGTAGTTTTCACTATAAAAACGAGTTGGAGCTTGTACCTTTCCATATATATGTATGGAGTGGAGTTGGCAACTGAAAAGAAACTTTGTGTTCCCAACAAGCTAGGTGAAGGACGGCTTTCACACACAATGATCTCTCACAACTGAGCATGTGGAGAGACGTTCGTTCATCTAGCACAAAAGGAACGGTTTGCAGGGAAATTATTTCTCTGGTTTCTCAGTCTGTTTCTAGTGCCGGTTTAAGTTCCTGCAGTTTTCACTGTAAAACCGTGGTGGAGCTTCAACTTCCCCATATATATTTATGGAATGGAGTTTGCAACTTAAAAGAACCTTTGTGTTCCCAACAAGGTAGGTGAAGTGCCGCATTCCCACACACTTATCTCTCACAACTGAGCATGTGGAGAGACGTTCGTTCATCAAGCACAAAGGGAACGGTTTGCAGGAGAAACTTTTACTATGTTTTCACAGTCTCTTTCCTAGTGCCGGTTTGAAGTTCCTGCAGTTTTCACTGTAAAACCGAGTTGGAGCTTGTACTTCTCCATATATATGTATGGAGTGGGTTTTGCAACTGAAAAGAAACTTTGTGTTCCCAACAAGCTAAGTGAAGGACGTCTTTCACACACACTTATCTCTCACAACTGAGCATGTGTTGAGACGTTCGTTCATCTAGCACAAGGGAACGGGTTTCAGGAGAAACTATTACTCTGGTATCTCAGTCTGTTTCCTAATGTCAGATTGAAGTTCCTGCAATTTTCACTGTAAAACCGAGTTGGAACTTGTACTTCTCCATATATATATATGGAGTGGAGTTTGCAACTGAAAAGAATCTTTGTGTTCCCAACAAGCTAGGTGAAGTACGGCTTTCACACACACATCTCTCTCTCAACTGAACATGTGGAGAGACGTTCGTTCATCTAGCACAAAGGGAACGGGTTGCAGTAGAAACTATTTCTCTGGTTTCTCAGTCTGTTCCTTAGTGCCGGTTTTAAGTTCCTGCAGTTTTCACTGTAAAACCGTAGTGGAGCTTCTACTTCCTCATATATATGTATGGAATGGAGTTTGCAACTGAAAAGAAACTTTGGGTTCCCAAAAAGCTAGGTGAAGTACCGCTTTCCCACACACTAATGTTTCACATCTGAGCATGTGGAGAGACGTTCGTTCATGTAGCACAAATGGAACGGGTTGCAGGAGAAACTTTTTCTCAGGATTCTCAGTCTGTTTCCTAGTGCCGGTTTGAAGTTCCTGCAGTTTTCACAATAAAACCGAGTTGGTGCTTGTACCTCCCCATATAAATATATGGAATGCTGTTTGCGACTGAAAAGAAACTTTGTGTTCCCAACAAGCAAGTTGAAGGACGGCTATCACACACAGTTTTCTCTCACAACTGAGCATGTGGAGAGACGTTCGTTCATCTAGCACAAAGGGAACGGGTTGCAGGAGAAACTTTTACTATGTTTTCTCAGTCTCTTTCCTAGTGCCGGTTTGAAGTTCCTGCAGTTTTCACTTTAAAGCAGATTTGGTGTTAGTAACACCCCATATATATGTATGGATTGGAGTTTGCAAATGAAACGAAAATTTGTGATCACAAAAAGTTAGGTAAAGTACGGCTTTCACACACACTTATCTCCCACAACTGAGCATGTGGAGAGACGTTCGTTCATCTAGCAGAAAGGGAACGGGTTGCAGGAGAAACTTTTCTCTGGATTCTCAGTCTGTTTCCTAGTGCCGGTTTGAAGTTCCTGCAGTTTTCACAATAAAACCGAGTTGGAGCTTGTTCCTCCCCATATAAATATATGGAATGCTGTTTGCGACTGAAAAGAAAATTTGTGTTCCCAACAAGCTAGGTGAAGCACCGCTTTCACCCACAATTTTCTCTCAGAACAGAGCATGTGGAGAGACGTTCGTTCATCTAGCACAAAGGGAAAGGTTTGCAGGAGAAACTTTTACTCTGGTTTCTCAGTCTGTTTCCTAGTGCCGGTTATGAAGTTCCTGTAGTTTTCACTATAAAAACGAGTTGGAGCTTGTACCTATCCATATATATGTATTGAGTGGAGTTTGCAAGTGAAAAGAAATTTGTGTTCCCAACAAGCTAGGTGAAGGACAGCATTCACACACACATATCTTTCAGAACAGAGCATGTTGAGAGACGTCCGTTCATCTAGCACAAGGGAACGGGTTGCAGAAGAAACTATTACTCTGGTTTCTCAGTCTGTTTCCTAGAGTCGGAATGAAGTTCCTGCAGTTTTCACTGTAAAACCGAGTTGGAGCTTATACCTCTCCATATATATGTATGGATTGGAGTTTAAAACTGAAAAGAAACTTTGTGTTCCCAACAAGCTAGGTGAAGGACGGCTTTCACACACACTTATCTCTCACAACTGAGCATGTGGAGAGACGTTCGTTCATCTAGCACAAAAGGAACGGTTTGCAGGGAAATTATTTCTCTGGTTTCTCAGTCTGTTTCTAGTGCTGGTTTAAGTTCCTGCAGTTTTCACTGTAAAACCGTGGTGGAGCTTCAACTTCCCCATATATATTTATGGAATGGAGTTTGCAACTTAAAAGAACCTTTGTGTTCCCAACAAGCTAGATGAAGTGCTGCATACCCACACACTTATCTCTCACAACTGAGCATGTGGAGAGACGTTCGTTCATCAAGCATAAAGGGAACGGGTTGCAGGAGAAACTTTTACTATGTTTTCACAGTCTCTTTCCTAGTGCCGGCTTGAAGTTCCTGCAGTTTTCACTGTAAAACCGAGTTGGAGCTTGTATTTCTCCATATATATGTATGGAGTGGAGTTTGCAACTGAAAAGAAACTTTGTGTTCCCAACAATCTAAGTGAAGGTCGTCTTTCACACACACTTATCTCTCACAACTGAGCATGTTTTGAGACGTTCGTTCATCTAGAAAAAGGGAACGGGTTTCAGGAGAAACTATTACTCTGGTATCTCAGTCTGTTTCCTAATGTCAGATTGAAGTTCCTGCAATTTTCACTGTAAAACCGAGTTGGAGCTTATAATTCTCCATATATATATATGGAGTGGAGTTTGAAACTGAAAAGAATCTTTGTGTTCCCAACAAGCTAGGTGAAGGACGGCTTTCACACACACATCTCTCTCTAAAACTGAGCATGTGGAGAGACGTTCGTTCATCTAGCACAAAGGGAACGGGTTGCAGTAGAAACTATTTCTCTGGTTTCTCAGTCTGTTCCTTAGTGCCGGTTTTAAGTTCCTGCAGTTTTCACTGTAAAACCGTGGTGGAGCTTCTACTTCCTCATATATATGTATGGAATGGAGTTTGCAACTGAAAAGAATCTTTGGGTTCCCAAAAAGCTAGGTGAAGTACCGCTTTCCCACACACTAATGTTTCACAACTGAGCATGTGGAGAGACGTTCGTTCATGTAGCACAAATGGAACGTGTTGCAGGAGAAACTTTTTCTCTGGATTCTCAGTCTGTTTCCTAGTGCCGGTTTGAAGTTCCTGCAGTTTTCACAATAAAACCGAGTTGATGCTTGTACCTCCCCATATAAATGTATGGAATGCAGTTTGCGACTGAAAAGAAACTTTGTGTTCCCAACAAGCAAGTTGAAGGACGGCTATCACACACAGTTTTCTCTCACAACTGAGCATGTGTAGAGACGTTCGTTCATCTAGCACAAAGGGAAAGGGTTGCAGGAGAAACTTTTACTATGTTTTCTCAGTCTCTTTCCTAGTGCCGGTTTGAAGTTCCTGCAGTTTTCACTGTAAAGCAGATTTGGTGTTAGTAACAACCCATATATATGTATGGATTGGAGTTTGCAACTGAAACGAAAATTTGTGATCACAAAAAGTTAGGTAAAGTACGGCTTTCACACACACTTATCTCCCACATCTGAGCATGTGGAGAGACATTCGTTCATCTAGCACAAATGGAACTGGTTGCATGAGAAACTTTTACTATGTTTTCTCAGTCTCTTTCCTAGTGCCGGTTTGAAGTTCCTGCAGTTTTCACAGTAATACCGAGTTGGAGATTGTACTTTTCCATATATATGTATGGAGTGGAGTTTGCAACTGAATAGAAACTTTGTGTTCCCAACAAGCTAGGTGAAGGACGGCTTTCAAACACACTTTTCTCTCACAACTGAGCATGTGGAGGGACTTTCATTCATCTAGCACATAGGGAACGGGTTGCAGGAGAAACTATTTCTCTGGTTTCTCAGTCTGTTTCTTAGTGCCGTTTTAAGTTCCTGCAGTTTTCACTGTAAAATCGTGGTGGTGCTTCTACCTCCTCATTTATATGTATCTAGTGGTGTTGGCATCTGAAAAGAAACTTTGTGTTCCCAACAAGCTAGGTGAAGGACGGCTTTAACAGTACAATTTTCTCTCAGAACAGAGCATGTGGAGAGACGTTCGTTCATCTAGCACAAAGGGAAAGGTTTGCAGGAGAAACTTTTACTCTGGTTTCTCAGTCTGTTTCCTAGTGCCGGTTATGAAGTTCCTGTAGTTTTCACTATAAAAACGAGTTGGAGCTTGTACCTATCCATATATATGTATTGAGTGGAGTTTGCAAGTGAAAAGAAATTTGTGTTCCCAACAAGCTAGGTGAAGGACAGCATTCACACACACATATCTTTCAGAACAGAGCATGTTGAGAGACGTCCGTTCATCTAGCACAAGGGAACGGGTTGCAGAAGAAACTATTACTCTGGTTTCTCAGTCTGTTTCCTAGAGTCGGAATGAAGTTCCTGCAGTTTTCACTGTAAAACCGAGTTGGAGCTTATACCTCTCCATATATATGTATGGATTGGAGTTTAAAACTGAAAAGAAACTTTGTGTTCCCAACAAGCTAGGTGAAGGACGGCTTTCACACACACTTATCTCTCACAACTGAGCATGTGGAGAGACGTTCGTTCATCTAGCACAAAAGGAACGGTTTGCAGGGAAATTATTTCTCTGGTTTCTCAGTCTGTTTCTAGTGCTGGTTTAAGTTCCTGCAGTTTTCACTGTAAAACCGTGGTGGAGCTTCAACTTCCCCATATATATTTATGGAATGGAGTTTGCAACTTAAAAGAACCTTTGTGTTCCCAACAAGCTAGATGAAGTGCTGCATACCCACACACTTATCTCTCACAACTGAGCATGTGGAGAGACGTTCGTTCATCAAGCATAAAGGGAACGGGTTGCAGGAGAAACTTTTACTATGTTTTCACAGTCTCTTTCCTAGTGCCGGCTTGAAGTTCCTGCAGTTTTCACTGTAAAACCGAGTTGGAGCTTGTATTTCTCCATATATATGTATGGAGTGGAGTTTGCAACTGAAAAGAAACTTTGTGTTCCCAACAATCTAAGTGAAGGTCGTCTTTCACACACACTTATCTCTCACAACTGAGCATGTTTTGAGACGTTCGTTCATCTAGAAAAAGGGAACGGGTTTCAGGAGAAACTATTACTCTGGTATCTCAGTCTGTTTCCTAATGTCAGATTGAAGTTCCTGCAATTTTCACTGTAAAACCGAGTTGGAGCTTATAATTCTCCATATATATATATGGAGTGGAGTTTGAAACTGAAAAGAATCTTTGTGTTCCCAACAAGCTAGGTGAAGGACGGCTTTCACACACACATCTCTCTCTAAAACTGAGCATGTGGAGAGACGTTCGTTCATCTAGCACAAAGGGAACGGGTTGCAGTAGAAACTATTTCTCTGGTTTCTCAGTCTGTTCCTTAGTGCCGGTTTTAAGTTCCTGCAGTTTTCACTGTAAAACCGTGGTGGAGCTTCTACTTCCTCATATATATGTATGGAATGGAGTTTGCAACTGAAAAGAATCTTTGGGTTCCCAAAAAGCTAGGTGAAGTACCGCTTTCCCACACACTAATGTTTCACAACTGAGCATGTGGAGAGACGTTCGTTCATGTAGCACAAATGGAACGTGTTGCAGGAGAAACTTTTTCTCTGGATTCTCAGTCTGTTTCCTAGTGCCGGTTTGAAGTTCCTGCAGTTTTCACAATAAAACCGAGTTGATGCTTGTACCTCCCCATATAAATGTATGGAATGCAGTTTGCGACTGAAAAGAAACTTTGTGTTCCCAACAAGCAAGTTGAAGGACGGCTATCACACACAGTTTTCTCTCACAACTGAGCATGTGTAGAGACGTTCGTTCATCTAGCACAAAGGGAAAGGTTTGCAGGAGAAACTTTTACTATGTTTTCTCAGTCTCTTTCCTAGTGCCGGTTTGAAGTTCCTGCAGTTTTCACTGTAAAGCAGATTTGGTGTTAGTAACAACCCATATATATGTATGGATTGGAGTTTGCAACTGAAACGAAAATTTGTGATCACAAAAAGTTAGGTAAAGTACGGCTTTCACACACACTTATCTCCCACATCTGAGCATGTGGAGAGACATTCGTTCATCTAGCACAAATGGAACTGGTTGCATGAGAAACTTTTACTATGTTTTCTCAGTCTCTTTCCTAGTGCCGGTTTGAAGTTCCTGCAGTTTTCACAGTAATACCGAGTTGGAGATTGTACTTTTCCATATATATGTATGGAGTGGAGTTTGCAACTGAATAGAAACTTTGTGTTCCCAACAAGCTAGGTGAAGGACGGCTTTCAAACACACTTTTCTCTCACAACTGAGCATGTGGAGGGACTTTCATTCATCTAGCACATAGGGAACGGGTTGCAGGAGAAACTATTTCTCTGGTTTCTCAGTCTGTTTCTTAGTGCCGTTTTAAGTTCCTGCAGTTTTCACTGTAAAATCGTGGTGGTGCTTCTACCTCCTCATTTATATGTATCTAGTGGTGTTGGCATCTGAAAAGAAACTTTGTGTTCCCAACAAGCTAGGTGAAGGACGGCTTTAACAGTCACTTATCTCTCACAACTGAGCATGTGGAGAGACGTTCGTTCATCTAGCACAAAGGGAACGGGTTGCAGGAGAAACTATTTCTCTCGTTTCTCAGTCTGTTTCCTAGTGCCGGTATGAAGTTCCTGCAGTTTTCACTGTAAAACCGAGTTGGAGCTTGTACCTCCGCATATATATTTATGGAAAGGAGTTTGCAACTGAAAAGAAACTTTGTGTTCCCAACAAGCTAAGTTAAGGACAGTTTTCACACACACTTATCTCTCAGAACTGAGCATGTGGTGAGACGTTCGTTCATCTACCAAAATGGGAAAGCTTTGCAGGAGAAACTTTTACTCTGGTTTCTCAGTCTGTTTCCTAGTGCCGGTTATGAAGTTCCTGTAGTTTTCACTATAAAAACGAGTTGGAGCTTGTACCTTTCCATATATATGTATGGAGTGGAGTTGGCAACTGAAAAGAAACTTTGTGTTCCCAACAAGCTAGGTGAAGGACGGCTTTCACACACAATGATCTCTCACAACTGAGCATGTGGAGAGACGTTCGTTCATCTAGCACAAAAGGAACGGTTTGCAGGGAAATTATTTCTCTGGTTTCTCAGTCTGTTTCTAGTGCCGGTTTAAGTTCCTGCAGTTTTCACTGTAAAACCGTGGTGGAGCTTCAACTTCCCCATATATATTTATGGAATGGAGTTTGCAACTTAAAAGAACCTTTGTGTTCCCAACAAGGTAGGTGAAGTGCCGCATTCCCACACACTTATCTCTCACAACTGAGCATGTGGAGAGACGTTCGTTCATCAAGCACAAAGGGAACGGTTTGCAGGAGAAACTTTTACTATGTTTTCACAGTCTCTTTCCTAGTGCCGGTTTGAAGTTCCTGCAGTTTTCACTGTAAAACCGAGTTGGAGCTTGTACTTCTCCATATATATGTATGGAGTGGGTTTTGCAACTGAAAAGAAACTTTGTGTTCCCAACAAGCTAAGTGAAGGACGTCTTTCACACACACTTATCTCTCACAACTGAGCATGTGTTGAGACGTTCGTTCATCTAGCACAAGGGAACGGGTTTCAGGAGAAACTATTACTCTGGTATCTCAGTCTGTTTCCTAATGTCAGATTGAAGTTCCTGCAATTTTCACTGTAAAACCGAGTTGGAACTTGTACTTCTCCATATATATATATGGAGTGGAGTTTGCAACTGAAAAGAATCTTTGTGTTCCCAACAAGCTAGGTGAAGTACGGCTTTCACACACACATCTCTCTCTCAACTGAACATGTGGAGAGACGTTCGTTCATCTAGCACAAAGGGAACGGGTTGCAGTAGAAACTATTTCTCTGGTTTCTCAGTCTGTTCCTTAGTGCCGGTTTTAAGTTCCTGCAGTTTTCACTGTAAAACCGTAGTGGAGCTTCTACTTCCTCATATATATGTATGGAATGGAGTTTGCAACTGAAAAGAAACTTTGGGTTCCCAAAAAGCTAGGTGAAGTACCGCTTTCCCACACACTAATGTTTCACATCTGAGCATGTGGAGAGACGTTCGTTCATGTAGCACAAATGGAACGGGTTGCAGGAGAAACTTTTTCTCAGGATTCTCAGTCTGTTTCCTAGTGCCGGTTTGAAGTTCCTGCAGTTTTCACAATAAAACCGAGTTGGTGCTTGTACCTCCCCATATAAATATATGGAATGCTGTTTGCGACTGAAAAGAAACTTTGTGTTCCCAACAAGCAAGTTGAAGGACGGCTATCACACACAGTTTTCTCTCACAACTGAACATGTGGAGAGACGTTCGTTCATCTAGCACAAAGGGAACGGGTTGCAGGAGAATCTTTTACTATGTTTTCTCAGTCTCTTTCCTAGTGCCGGTTTGAAGTTCCTGCAGTTTTCACTTTAAAGCAGATTTGGTGTTAGTAACACCCCATATACATGTATGGATTGGAGTTTGCAAATGAAACGAAAATTTGTGATCACAAAAAGTTAGGTAAAGTACGGCTTTCACACACACTTATCTCCCACAACTGAGCATGTGGAGAGACGTTCGTTCATCTAGCAGAAAGGGAACGGGTTGCAGGAGAAACTTTTCTCTGGATTTTCAGTCTGTTTCCTAGTGCCGGTTTGAAGTTCCTGCAGTTTTCACAATAAAACCGAGTTGGAGCTTGTTCCTCCACATATAAATGTATGGAATGCAGTTTGTGACTGAAAAGAAAAGTTGTGTTCCCAACAAGCTAGGTGAAGGACCGCTTTCACCCACAATTTTCTCTCAGAACAGAGCATGTGGAGAGACGTTCGTTCATCTAGCACAAAGGGAAAGGTTTGCAGGAGAAACTTTTACTCTGGTTTCTCAGTCTGTTTCCTAGTGCCGGTTATGAAGTTCCTGTAGTTTTCACTATAAAAACGAGTTGGAGCTTGTACCTATCCATATATATGTATGGATTGGAGTTTAAAACTGAAAAGAAACTTTGTGTTCCCAACAAGCTAGGTGAAGGACGGCTTTCACACACACTTATCTCTCACAACTGAGCATGTGGAGAGACGTTCGTTCATCTAGCACAAAGGGAACGGTTTGCAGGGAAATTATTTCTCTGGTTTCTCAGTCTGTTTCTAGTGCCGGTTTAAGTTCCTGCAGTTTTCACTGTAAAACCGTGGTGGAGCTTCAACTTCCCCATATATATTTATGGAATGGAGTTTGCAACTTAAAAGAACCTTTGTGTTCCCAACAAGCTAGGTGAAGTGCTGCATACCCACACACTTATCTCTCACAACTGAGCATGTGGAGAGACGTTCGTTCATCAAGCATAAAGGGAACGGGTTGCAGGAGAAACTTTTACTATGTTTTCACAGTCTCTTTCCTAGTGCCGGCTTGAAGTTCCTGCAGTTTTCACTGTAAAACCGAGTTGGAGCTTGTACTTCTCCATATATATGTATGGAGTGGAGTTTGCAACTGAAAAGAAACTTTGTGTTCCCAACAATCTAAGTGAAGGTCGTCTTTCACACACACTTATCTCTCACAACTGAGCATGTTTTGAGAAGTTCGTTCATCTAGAAAAAGGGAACGGGTTTCAGGAGAAACTATTACTCTGGTATCTCAGTCTGTTTCCTAATGTCAGATTGAAGTTCCTGCAATTTTCACTGTAAAACCGAGTTGGAGCTTATAATTCTCCATATATATATATGGAGTGGAGTTTGCAACTGAAAAGAATCTTTGTGTTCCCAACAAGCTAGGTGAAGGACGGCTTTCACACACACATCTCTCTCTAAAACTGAGCATGTGGAGAGACGTTCGTTCATCTAGCACAAAGGGAACGGGTTGCAGTAGAAACTATTTCTCTGGTTTCTCAGTCTGTTCCTTAGTGCCGGTTTTAAGTTCCTGCAGTTTTCACTGTAAAACCGTGGTGGAGCTTCTACTTCCTCATATATATGTATGGAATGGAGTTTGCAACTGAAAAGAATCTTTGGGTTCCCAAAAAGCTAGGTGAAGTACCGCTTTCCCACACACTAATGTTTCACAACTGAGCATGTGGAGAGACGTTCGTTCATGTAGCACAAATGGAACGTGTTGCAGGAGAAACTTTTTCTCTGGATTCTCAGTCTGTTTCCTAGTGCCGGTTTGAAGTTCCTGCAGTTTTCACAATAAAACCGAGTTGGTGCTTGTACCTCCCCATATAAATGTATGGAATGCAGTTTGCGACTGAAAAGAAACTTTGTGTTCCCAACAAGCAAGTTGAAGGACGGCTATCACACACAGTTTTCTCTCACAACTGAGCATGTGTAGAGACGTTCGTTCATCTAACACAAAGGGAAAGGGTTGCAGGAGAAACTTTTACTATGTTTTCTCAGTCTCTTTCCTAGTGCCGGTTTGAAGTTCCTGCAGTTTTCACTGTAAAGCAGATTTGGTGTTAGTAACAACCCATATATATGTATGGATTGGAGTTTGCAACTGAAACGAAAATTTGTGATCACAAAAAGTTAGGTAAATTACGGCTTTCACACACACTTATCTCCCACATCTGAGCATGTGGAGAGACGTTCGTTCATCTAGCACAAATGGAACTGGTTGCATGAGAAACTTTTACTATGTTTTCTCAGTCTCTTTCCTAGTGCCGGTTTGAAGTTCCTGCAGTTTTCACAGTAATACCGAGTTGGAGATTGTACTTTTCCATATATATGTATGGAGTGGAGTTTGCAACTGAAAAGAAACTTTGTGTTCCCAACAAGCTAGGTGAAGGACGGCTTTCAAACACACTTTTCTCTCACAACTGAGCATGTGGAGGGACTTTCATTCATCTAGCACATAGGGAACGGGTTGCAGGAGAAACTATTTCTCTGGTTTCTCAGTCTGTTTCTTAGTGCCGGTTTAAGTTCCTGCAGTTTTCACTGTAAAACCGTGGTGGAGCTTCAACTTCCCCATATATATTTATGGAATGGAGTTTGCAACTTAAAAGAACCTTTGTGTTCCCAACAAGCTAGTTGAAGTGCTGCATACCCACACACTTATCTCTCACAACTGATCATGTGGAGAGACGTTCGTTCATCAAGCATAAAGGGAACGGGTTGCAGGAGAAACTTTTACTATGTTTTCACAGTCTCTTTCCTAGTGCCGGCTTGAAGTTCCTGCAGTTTTCACTGTAAAACCGAGTTGGAGCTTGTATTTCTCCATATATATGTATGGAGTGGAGTTTGCAACTGAAAAGAAACTTTGTGTTCCCAACAATCTAAGTGAAGGTCGTCTTTCACACACACTTATCTCTCACAACTGAGCATGTTTTGAGACGTTCGTTCATCTAGAAAAAGGGAACGGGTTTCAGGAGAAACTATTACTCTGGTATCTCAGTCTGTTTCCTAATGTCAGATTGAAGTTCCTGCAATTTTCACTGTAAAACCGAGTTGGAGCTTATAATTCTCCATATATATATATGGAGTGGAGTTTGCAACTGAAAAGAATCTTTGGGTTCCCAAAAAGCTAGGTGAAGTACCGCTTTCCCACACACTAATGTTTCACAACTGAGCATGTGGAGAGACGTTCGTTCATGTAGCACAAATGGAACGTGTTGCAGGAGAAACTTTTTCTCTGGATTCTCAGTCTGTTTCCTAGTGCCGGTTTGAAGTTCCTGCAGTTTTCACAATAAAACCGAGTTGATGCTTGTACCTCCCCATATAAATGTATGGAATGCAGTTTGCGACTGAAAAGAAACTTTGTGTTCCCAACAAGCAAGTTGAAGGACGGCTATCACACACAGTTTTCTCTCACAACTGAGCATGTGTAGAGACGTTCGTTCATCTAGCACAAAGGGAAAGGTTGCAGGAGAAACTTTTACTATGTTTTCTCAGTCTCTTTCCTAGTGCCGGTTTGAAGTTCCTGCAGTTTTCACTGTAAAGCAGATTTGGTGTTAGTAACAACCCATATATATGTATGGATTGGAGTTTGCAACTGAAACGAAAATTTGTGATCACAAAAAGTTAGGTAAAGTACGGCTTTCACACACACTTATCTCCCACATCTGAGCATGTGGAGAGACGTTCGTTCATCTAGCACAAATGGAACTGGTTGCATGAGAAACTTTTACTATGTTTTCTCAGTCTCTTTCCTAGTGCCGGTTTGAAGTTCCTGCAGTTTTCACAGTAATACCGAGTTGGAGATTGTACTTTTCCATATATATGTATGGAATGGAGTTTGCAACTGAAAAGAAACTTTGTGTTCCCAACAAGCTAGGTGAAGGACGGCTTTCAAACACACTTTTCTCTCACAACTGAGCATGTGGAGGGACTTTCATTCATCTAGCACATAGGGAACGGGTTGCAGGAGAAACTATTTCTCTGGTTTCTCAGTCTGTTTCTTAGTGCCGTTTTAAGTTCCTGCAGTTTTCACTGTAAAATCGTGGTGGTGTTTCTACCTCCTCATTTATATGTATCTAGTGGTGTTGGCATCTGAAAAGAAACTTTGTGTTCCCAACAAGCTAGGTGAAGGACGGCTTTAACAGTCACTTATCTCTCACAACTGAGCATGTGGAGAGACGTTCGTTCATCTAGCACAAAGGGAACGGGTTGCAGGAGAAACGATTTCTCTCGTTTCTCAGTCTGTTTCCTAGTGCCGGTATGAAGTTCCTGCAGTTTTCACTGTAAAACCGAGTTGGAGCTTGTACCTCCGCATATATATTTATGGAAAGGAGTTTGCAACTGAAAAGAAACTTTGTGTTCCCAACAAGCTAAGTTAAGGACAGTTTTCACACACACTTATCTCTCAGAACTGAGCATGTGGTGAGACGTTCGTTCATCTACCAAAATGGGAAAGCTTTGCAGGAGAAACTTTTACTCTGGTTTCTCAGTCTGTTTCCTAGTGCCGGTTATGAAGTTCCTGTAGTTTTCACTATAAAAACGAGTTGGAGCTTGTACCTTTCCATATATATGTATGGAGTGGAGTTGGCAACTGAAAAGAAACTTTGTGTTCCCAACAAGCTAGGTGAAGGACGGCTTTCACACACAATGATCTCTCACAACTGAGCATGTGGAGAGACGTTCGTTCATCTAGCACAAAAGGAACGGTTTGCAGGGAAATTATTTCTCTGGTTTCTCAGTCTGTTTCTAGTGCCGGTTTAAGTTCCTGCAGTTTTCACTGTAAAACCGTGGTGGAGCTTCAACTTCCCCATATATATTTATGGAATGGAGTTTGCAACTTAAAAGAACCTTTGTGTTCCCAACAAGGTAGGTGAAGTGCCGCATTCCCACACACTTATCTCTCACAACTGAGCATGTGGAGAGACGTTCGTTCATCAAGCACAAAGGGAACGGTTTGCAGGAGAAACTTTTACTATGTTTTCACAGTCTCTTTCCTAGTGCCGGTTTGAAGTTCCTGCAGTTTTCACTGTAAAACCGAGTTGGAGCTTGTACTTCTCCATATATATGTATGGAGTGGGTTTTGCAACTGAAAAGAAACTTTGTGTTCCCAACAAGCTAAGTGAAGGACGTCTTTCACACACACTTATCTCTCACAACTGAGCATGTGTTGAGACGTTCGTTCATCTAGCACAAGGGAACGGGTTTCAGGAGAAACTATTACTCTGGTATCTCAGTCTGTTTCCTAATGTCAGATTGAAGTTCCTGCAATTTTCACTGTAAAACCGAGTTGGAACTTGTACTTCTCCATATATATATATGGAGTGGAGTTTGCAACTGAAAAGAATCTTTGTGTTCCCAACAAGCTAGGTGAAGTACGGCTTTCACACACACATCTCTCTCTCAACTGAACATGTGGAGAGACGTTCGTTCATCTAGCACAAAGGGAACGGGTTGCAGTAGAAACTATTTCTCTGGTTTCTCAGTCTGTTCCTTAGTGCCGGTTTTAAGTTCCTGCAGTTTTCACTGTAAAACCGTAGTGGAGCTTCTACTTCCTCATATATATGTATGGAATGGAGTTTGCAACTGAAAAGAAACTTTGGGTTCCCAAAAAGCTAGGTGAAGTACCGCTTTCCCACACACTAATGTTTCACATCTGAGCATGTGGAGAGACGTTCGTTCATGTAGCACAAATGGAACGGGTTGCAGGAGAAACTTTTTCTCAGGATTCTCAGTCTGTTTCCTAGTGCCGGTTTGAAGTTCCTGCAGTTTTCACAATAAAACCGAGTTGGTGCTTGTACCTCCCCATATAAATATATGGAATGCTGTTTGCGACTGAAAAGAAACTTTGTGTTCCCAACAAGCAAGTTGAAGGACGGCTATCACACACAGTTTTCTCTCACAACTGAGCATGTGGAGAGACGTTCGTTCATCTAGCACAAAGGGAACGGGTTGCAGGAGAAACTTTTACTATGTTTTCTCAGTCTCTTTCCTAGTGCCGGTTTGAAGTTCCTGCAGTTTTCACTTTAAAGCAGATTTGGTGTTAGTAACACCCCATATATATGTATGGATTGGAGTTTGCAAATGAAACGAAAATTTGTGATCACAAAAAGTTAGGTAAAGTACGGCTTTCACACACACTTATCTCCCACAACTGAGCATGTGGAGAGACGTTCGTTCATCTAGCAGAAAGGGAACGGGTTGCAGGAGAAACTTTTCTCTGGATTCTCAGTCTGTTTCCTAGTGCCGGTTTGAAGTTCCTGCAGTTTTCACAATAAAACCGAGTTGGAGCTTGTTCCTCCCCATATAAATATATGGAATGCTGTTTGCGACTGAAAAGAAAATTTGTGTTCCCAACAAGCTAGGTGAAGCACCGCTTTCACCCACAATTTTCTCTCAGAACAGAGCATGTGGAGAGACGTTCGTTCATCTAGCACAAAGGGAAAGGTTTGCAGGAGAAACTTTTACTCTGGTTTCTCAGTCTGTTTCCTAGTGCCGGTTATGAAGTTCCTGTAGTTTTCACTATAAAAACGAGTTGGAGCTTGTACCTATCCATATATATGTATTGAGTGGAGTTTGCAACTGAAAAGAAATTTGTGTTCCCAACAAGCTAGGTGAAGGACAGCATTCACACACACATATCTTTCAGAACAGAGCATGTTGAGAGACGTCCGTTCATCTAGCACAAGGGAACGGGTTGCAGAAGAAACTATTACTCTGGTTTCTCAGTCTGTTTCCTAGAGTCGGAATGAAGTTCCTGCAGTTTTCACTGTAAAACCGAGTTGGAGCTTATACCTCTCCATATATATGTATGGATTGGAGTTTAAAACTGAAAAGAAACTTTGTGTTCCCAACAAGCTAGGTGAAGGACGGCTTTCACACACACTTATCTCTCACAACTGAGCATGTGGAGAGACGTTCGTTCATCTAGCACAAAAGGAACGGTTTGCAGGGAAATTATTTCTCTGGTTTCTCAGTCTGTTTCTAGTGCCGGTTTAAGTTCCTGCAGTTTTCACTGTAAAACCGTGGTGGAGCTTCAACTTCCCCATATATATTTATGGAATGGAGTTTGCAACTTAAAAGAACCTTTGTGTTCCCAACAAGCTAGATGAAGTGCTGCATACCCACACACTTATCTCTCACAACTGAGCATGTGGAGAGACGTTCGTTCATCAAGCATAAAGGGAACGGGTTGCAGGAGAAACTTTTACTATGTTTTCACAGTCTCTTTCCTAGTGCCGGCTTGAAGTTCCTGCAGTTTTCACTGTAAAACCGAGTTGGAGCTTGTATTTCTCCATATATATGTATGGAGTGGAGTTTGCAACTGAAAAGAAACTTTGTGTTCCCAACAATCTAAGTGAAGGTCGTCTTTCACACACACTTATCTCTCACAACTGAGCATGTTTTGAGACGTTCGTTCATCTAGAAAAAGGGAACGGGTTTCAGGAGAAACTATTACTCTGGTATCTCAGTCTGTTTCCTAATGTCAGATTGAAGTTCCTGCAATTTTCACTGTAAAACCGAGTTGGAGCTTATAATTCTCCATATATATATATGGAGTGGAGTTTGAAACTGAAAAGAATCTTTGTGTTCCCAACAAGCTAGGTGAAGGACGGCTTTCACACACACATCTCTCTCTAAAACTGAGCATGTGGAGAGACGTTCGTTCATCTAGCACAAAGGGAACGGGTTGCAGTAGAAACTATTTCTCTGGTTTCTCAGTCTGTTCCTTAGTGCCGGTTTTAAGTTCCTGCAGTTTTCACTGTAAAACCGTGGTGGAGCTTCTACTTCCTCATATATATGTATGGAATGGAGTTTGCAACTGAAAAGAATCTTTGGGTTCCCAAAAAGCTAGGTGAAGTACCGCTTTCCCACACACTAATGTTTCACAACTGAGCATGTGGAGAGACGTTCGTTCATGTAGCACAAATGGAACGTGTTGCAGGAGAAACTTTTTCTCTGGATTCTCAGTCTGTTTCCTAGTGCCGGTTTGAAGTTCCTGCAGTTTTCACAATAAAACCGAGTTGATGCTTGTACCTCCCCATATAAATGTATGGAATGCAGTTTGCGACTGAAAAGAAACTTTGTGTTCCCAACAAGCAAGTTGAAGGACGGCTATCACACACAGTTTTCTCTCACAACTGAGCATGTGTAGAGACGTTCGTTCATCTAGCACAAAGGGAAAGGGTTGCAGGAGAAACTTTTACTATGTTTTCTCAGTCTCTTTCCTAGTGCCGGTTTGAAGTTCCTGCAGTTTTCACTGTAAAGCAGATTTGGTGTTAGTAACAACCCATATATATGTATGGATTGGAGTTTGCAACTGAAACGAAAATTTGTGATCACAAAAAGTTAGGTAAAGTACGGCTTTCACACACACTTATCTCCCACATCTGAGCATGTGGAGAGACATTCGTTCATCTAGCACAAATGGAACTGGTTGCATGAGAAACTTTTACTATGTTTTCTCAGTCTCTTTCCTAGTGCCGGTTTGAAGTTCCTGCAGTTTTCACAGTAATACCGAGTTGGAGATTGTACTTTTCCATATATATGTATGGAGTGGAGTTTGCAACTGAATAGAAACTTTGTGTTCCCAACAAGCTAGGTGAAGGACGGCTTTCAAACACACTTTTCTCTCACAACTGAGCATGTGGAGGGACTTTCATTCATCTAGCACATAGGGAACGGGTTGCAGGAGAAACTATTTCTCTGGTTTCTCAGTCTGTTTCTTAGTGCCGTTTTAAGTTCCTGCAGTTTTCACTGTAAAATCGTGGTGGTGCTTCTACCTCCTCATTTATATGTATCTAGTGGTGTTGGCATCTGAAAAGAAACTTTGTGTTCCCAACAAGCTAGGTGAAGGACGGCTTTAACAGTCACTTATCTCTCACAACTGAGCATGTGGAGAGACGTTCGTTCATCTAGCACAAAGGGAACGGGTTGCAGGAGAAACTATTTCTCTCGTTTCTCAGTCTGTTTCCTAGTGCCGGTATGAAGTTCCTGCAGTTTTCACTGTAAAACCGAGTTGGAGCTTGTACCTCCGCATATATATTTATGGAAAGGAGTTTGCAACTGAAAAGAAACTTTGTGTTCCCAACAAGCTAAGTTAAGGACAGTTTTCACACACACTTATCTCTCAGAACTGAGCATGTGGTGAGACGTTCGTTCATCTACCAAAATGGGAAAGCTTTGCAGGAGAAACTTTTACTCTGGTTTCTCAGTCTGTTTCCTAGTGCCGGTTATGAAGTTCCTGTAGTTTTCACTATAAAAACGAGTTGGAGCTTGTACCTTTCCATATATATGTATGGAGTGGAGTTGGCAACTGAAAAGAAACTTTGTGTTCCCAACAAGCTAGGTGAAGGACGGCTTTCACACACAATGATCTCTCACAACTGAGCATGTGGAGAGACGTTCGTTCATCTAGCACAAAAGGAACGGTTTGCAGGGAAATTATTTCTCTGGTTTCTCAGTCTGTTTCTAGTGCCGGTTTAAGTTCCTGCAGTTTTCACTGTAAAACCGTGGTGGAGCTTCAACTTCCCCATATATATTTATGGAATGGAGTTTGCAACTTAAAAGAACCTTTGTGTTCCCAACAAGGTAGGTGAAGTGCCGCATTCCCACACACTTATCTCTCACAACTGAGCATGTGGAGAGACGTTCGTTCATCAAGCACAAAGGGAACGGTTTGCAGGAGAAACTTTTACTATGTTTTCACAGTCTCTTTCCTAGTGCCGGTTTGAAGTTCCTGCAGTTTTCACTGTAAAACCGAGTTGGAGCTTGTACTTCTCCATATATATGTATGGAGTGGGTTTTGCAACTGAAAAGAAACTTTGTGTTCCCAACAAGCTAAGTGAAGGACGTCTTTCACACACACTTATCTCTCACAACTGAGCATGTGTTGAGACGTTCGTTCATCTAGCACAAGGGAACGGGTTTCAGGAGAAACTATTACTCTGGTATCTCAGTCTGTTTCCTAATGTCAGATTGAAGTTCCTGCAATTTTCACTGTAAAACCGAGTTGGAACTTGTACTTCTCCATATATATATATGGAGTGGAGTTTGCAACTGAAAAGAATCTTTGTGTTCCCAACAAGCTAGGTGAAGTACGGCTTTCACACACACATCTCTCTCTCAACTGAACATGTGGAGAGACGTTCGTTCATCTAGCACAAAGGGAACGGGTTGCAGTAGAAACTATTTCTCTGGTTTCTCAGTCTGTTCCTTAGTGCCGGTTTTAAGTTCCTGCAGTTTTCACTGTAAAACCGTAGTGGAGCTTCTACTTCCTCATATATATGTATGGAATGGAGTTTGCAACTGAAAAGAAACTTTGGGTTCCCAAAAAGCTAGGTGAAGTACCGCTTTCCCACACACTAATGTTTCACATCTGAGCATGTGGAGAGACGTTCGTTCATGTAGCACAAATGGAACGGGTTGCAGGAGAAACTTTTTCTCAGGATTCTCAGTCTGTTTCCTAGTGCCGGTTTGAAGTTCCTGCAGTTTTCACAATAAAACCGAGTTGGTGCTTGTACCTCCCCATATAAATATATGGAATGCTGTTTGCGACTGAAAAGAAACTTTGTGTTCCCAACAAGCAAGTTGAAGGACGGCTATCACACACAGTTTTCTCTCACAACTGAGCATGTGGAGAGACGTTCGTTCATCTAGCACAAAGGGAACGGGTTGCAGGAGAAACTTTTACTATGTTTTCTCAGTCTCTTTCCTAGTGCCGGTTTGAAGTTCCTGCAGTTTTCACTTTAAAGCAGATTTGGTGTTAGTAACACCCCATATACATGTATGGATTGGAGTTTGCAAATGAAACGAAAATTTGTGATCACAAAAAGTTAGGTAAAGTACGGCTTTCACACACACTTATCTCCCACAACTGAGCATGTGGAGAGACGTTCGTTCATCTAGCAGAAAGGGAACGGGTTGCAGGAGAAACTTTTCTCTGGATTTTCAGTCTGTTTCCTAGTGCCGGTTTGAAGTTCCTGCAGTTTTCACAATAAAGCCGAGTTGGAGCTTGTTCCTCCACATATAAATGTATGGAATGCAGTTTGTGACTGAAAAGAAAAGTTGTGTTCCCAACAAGCTAGGTGAAGGACCGCTTTCACCCACAATTTTCTCTCAGAACAGAGCATGTGGAGAGACGTTCGTTCATCTAGCACAAAGGGAAAGGTTTGCAGGAGAAACTTTTACTCTGGTTTCTCAGTCTGTTTCCTAGTGCCGGTTATGAAGTTCCTGTAGTTTTCACTATAAAAACGAGTTGGAGCTTGTACCTATCCATATATATGTATGGATTGGAGTTTAAAACTGAAAAGAAACTTTGTGTTCCCAACAAGCTAGGTGAAGGACGGCTTTCACACACACTTATCTCTCACAACTGAGCATGTGGAGAGACGTTCGTTCATCTAGCACAAAGGGAACGGTTTGCAGGGAAATTATTTCTCTGGTTTCTCAGTCTGTTTCTAGTGCCGGTTTAAGTTCCTGCAGTTTTCACTGTAAAACCGTGGTGGAGCTTCAACTTCCCCATATATATTTATGGAATGGAGTTTGCAACTTAAAAGAACCTTTGTGTTCCCAACAAGCTAGGTGAAGTGCTGCATACCCACACACTTATCTCTCACAACTGAGCATGTGGAGAGACGTTCGTTCATCAAGCATAAAGGGAACGGGTTGCAGGAGAAACTTTTACTATGTTTTCACAGTCTCTTTCCTAGTGCCGGCTTGAAGTTCCTGCAGTTTTCACTGTAAAACCGAGTTGGAGCTTGTACTTCTCCATATATATGTATGGAGTGGAGTTTGCAACTGAAAAGAAACTTTGTGTTCCCAACAATCTAAGTGAAGGTCGTCTTTCACACACACTTATCTCTCACAACTGAGCATGTTTTGAGAAGTTCGTTCATCTAGAAAAAGGGAACGGGTTTCAGGAGAAACTATTACTCTGGTATCTCAGTCTGTTTCCTAATGTCAGATTGAAGTTCCTGCAATTTTCACTGTAAAACCGAGTTGGAGCTTATAATTCTCCATATATATATATGGAGTGGAGTTTGCAACTGAAAAGAATCTTTGTGTTCCCAACAAGCTAGGTGAAGGACGGCTTTCACACACACATCTCTCTCTAAAACTGAGCATGTGGAGAGACGTTCGTTCATCTAGCACAAAGGGAACGGGTTGCAGTAGAAACTATTTCTCTGGTTTCTCAGTCTGTTCCTTAGTGCCGGTTTTAAGTTCCTGCAGTTTTCACTGTAAAACCGTGGTGGAGCTTCTACTTCCTCATATATATGTATGGAATGGAGTTTGCAACTGAAAAGAATCTTTGGGTTCCCAAAAAGCTAGGTGAAGTACCGCTTTCCCACACACTAATGTTTCACAACTGAGCATGTGGAGAGACGTTCGTTCATGTAGCACAAATGGAACGTGTTGCAGGAGAAACTTTTTCTCTGGATTCTCAGTCTGTTTCCTAGTGCCGGTTTGAAGTTCCTGCAGTTTTCACAATAAAACCGAGTTGGTGCTTGTACCTCCCCATATAAATGTATGGAATGCAGTTTGCGAGTGAAAAGAAACTTTGTGTTCCCAACAAGCAAGTTGAAGGACGGCTATCACACACAGTTTTCTCTCACAACTGAGCATGTGTAGAGACGTTCGTTCATCTAACACAAAGGGAAAGGGTTGCAGGAGAAACTTTTACTATGTTTTCTCAGTCTCTTTCCTAGTGCCGGTTTGAAGTTCCTGCAGTTTTCACTGTAAAGCAGATTTGGTGTTAGTAACAACCCATATATATGTATGGATTGGAGTTTGCAACTGAAACGAAAATTTGTGATCACAAAAAGTTAGGTAAAGTACGGCTTTCACACACACTTATCTCCCACATCTGAGCATGTGGAGAGACGTTCGTTCATCTAGCACAAATGGAACTGGTTGCATGAGAAACTTTTACTATGTTTTCTCAGTCTCTTTCCTAGTGCCGGTTTGAAGTTCCTGCAGTTTTCACAGTAATACCGAGTTGGAGATTGTACTTTTCCATATATATGTATGGAGTGGAGTTTGCAACTGAAAAGAAACTTTGTGTTCCCAACAAGCTAGGTGAAGGACGGCTTTCAAACACACTTTTCTCTCACAACTGAGCATGTGGAGGGACTTTCATTCATCTAGCACATAGGGAACGGGTTGCAGGAGAAACTATTTCTCTGGTTTCTCAGTCTGTTTCTTAGTGCCGTTTTAAGTTCCTGCAGTTTTCACTGTAAAATCGTGGTGGTGCATCTACCTCCTCATTTATATGTATCTAGTGGTGTTGGCATCTGAAAAGAAACTTTGTGTTCCCAACAAGCTAGGTGAAGGACGGCTTTAACAGTCACTTATCTCTCACAACTGAGCATGTGGAGAGACGTTCGTTCATCTAGCACAAAGGGAACGGGTTGCAGGAGAAACTATTTCTCTCGTTTCTCAGTCTGTTTCCTAGTGCCGGTATGAAGTTCCTGCAGTTTTCACTGTAAAACCGAGTTGGAGCTTGTACCTCCGCATATATATTTATGGAAAGGAGTTTGCAACTGAAAAGAAACTTTGTGTTCCCAACAAGCTAAGTTAAGGACAGTTTTCACACACACTTATCTCTCAGAACTGAGCATGTGGTGAGACGTTCGTTCATTTACCAAAATGGGAAAGCTTTGCAGGAGAAACTTTTACTCTGGTTTCTCAGTCTGTTTCCTAGTGCCGGTTATGAAGTTCCTGTAGTTTTCACTATAAAAACGAGTTGGAGCTTGTACCTTTCCATATATATGTATGGAGTGGAGTTGGCAACTGAAAAGAAACTTTGTGTTCCCAACAAGCTAGGTGAAGGACGGCTTTCACACACAATGATCTCTCACAACTGAGCATGTGGAGAGACGTTCGTTCATCTAGCACAAAAGGAACGGTTTGCAGGGAAATTATTTCTCTGGTTTCTCAGTCTGTTTCTAGTGCCGGTTTAAGTTCCTGCAGTTTTCACTGTAAAACCGTGGTGGAGCTTCAACTTCCCCATATATATTTATGGAATGGAGTTTGCAACTTAAAAGAACCTTTGTGTTCCCAACAAGGTAGGTGAAGTGCCGCATTCCCACACACTTATCTCTCACAACTGAGCATGTGGAGAGACGTTCGTTCATCAAGCACAAAGGGAACGGTTTGCAGGAGAAACTTTTACTATGTTTTCACAGTCTCTTTCCTAGTGCCGGTTTGAAGTTCCTGCAGTTTTCACTGTAAAACCGAGTTGGAGCTTGTACTTCTCCATATATATGTATGGAGTGGGTTTTGCAACTGAAAAGAAACTTTGTGTTCCCAACAAGCTAAGTGAAGGACGTCTTTCACACACACTTATCTCTCACAACTGAGCATGTGTTGAGACGTTCGTTCATCTAGCACAAGGGAACGGGTTTCAGGAGAAACTATTACTCTGGTATCTCAGTCTGTTTCCTAATGTCAGATTGAAGTTCCTGCAATTTTCACTGTAAAACCGAGTTGGAACTTGTACTTCTCCATATATATATATGGAGTGGAGTTTGCAACTGAAAAGAATCTTTGTGTTCCCAACAAGCTAGGTGAAGTACGGCTTTCACACACACATCTCTCTTTCAACTGAGCATGTGGAGAGACGTTCGTTCATCTAGCACAAAGGGAACGGGTTGCAGTAGAAACTATTTCTCTGGTTTCTCAGTCTGTTCCTTAGTGCCGGTTTTAAGTTCCTGCAGTTTTCACTGTAAAACCGTAGTGGAGCTTCTACTTCCTCATATATATGTATGGAATGGAGTTTGCAACTGAAAAGAAACTTTGGGTTCCCAAAAAGCTAGGTGAAGTACCGCTTTCCCACACACTAATGTTTCACATCTGAGCATGTGGAGAGACGTTCGTTCATGTAGCACAAATGGAACGGGTTGCAGGAGAAACTTTTTCTCAGGATTCTCAGTCTGTTTCCTAGTGCCGGTTTGAAGTTCCTGCAGTTTTCACAATAAAACCGAGTTGGTGCTTGTACCTCCCCATATAAATATATGGAATGCTGTTTGCGACTGAAAAGAAACTTTGTGTTCCCAACAAGCAAGTTGAAGGACGGCTATCACACACAGTTTTCTCTCACAACTGAGCATGTGGAGAGACGTTCGTTCATCTAGCACAAAGGGAACGGGTTGCAGGAGAAACTTTTACTATGTTTTCTCAGTCTCTTTCCTAGTGCCGGTTTGAAGTTCCTGCAGTTTTCACTTTAAAGCAGATTTGGTGTTAGTAACACCCCATATACATGTATGGATTGGAGTTTGCAAATGAAACGAAAATTTGTGATCACAAAAAGTTAGGTAAAGTACGGCTTTCACACACACTTATCTCCCACAACTGAGCATGTGGAGAGACGTTCGTTCATCTAGCAGAAAGGGAACGGGTTGCAGGAGAAACTTTTCTCTGGATTTTCAGTCTGTTTCCTAGTGCCGGTTTGAAGTTCCTGCAGTTTTCACAATAAAGCCGAGTTGGAGCTTGTTCCTCCACATATAAATGTATGGAATGCAGTTTGTGACTGAAAAGAAAAGTTGTGTTCCCAACAAGCTAGGTGAAGGACCGCTTTCACCCACAATTTTCTCTCAGAACAGAGCATGTGGAGAGACGTTCGTTCATCTAGCACAAAGGGAAAGGTTTGCAGGAGAAACTTTTACTCTGGTTTCTCAGTCTGTTTCCTAGTGCCGGTTATGAAGTTCCTGTAGTTTTCACTATAAAAACGAGTTGGAGCTTGTACCTATCCATATATATGTATGGATTGGAGTTTAAAACTGAAAAGAAACTTTGTGTTCCCAACAAGCTAGGTGAAGGACGGCTTTCACACACACTTATCTCTCACAACTGAGCATGTGGAGAGACGTTCGTTCATCTAGCACAAAGGGAACGGTTTGCAGGGAAATTATTTCTCTGGTTTCTCAGTCTGTTTCTAGTGCCGGTTTAAGTTCCTGCAGTTTTCACTGTAAAACCGTGGTGGAGCTTCAACTTCCCCATATATATTTATGGAATGGAGTTTGCAACTTAAAAGAACCTTTGTGTTCCCAACAAGCTAGGTGAAGTGCTGCATACCCACACACTTATCTCTCACAACTGAGCATGTGGAGAGACGTTCGTTCATCAAGCATAAAGGGAACGGGTTGCAGGAGAAACTTTTACTATGTTTTCACAGTCTCTTTCCTAGTGCCGGCTTGAAGTTCCTGCAGTTTTCACTGTAAAACCGAGTTGGAGCTTGTACTTCTCCATATATATGTATGGAGTGGATTTTGCAACTGAAAAGAAACTTTGTGTTCCCAACAATCTAAGTGAAGGTCGTCTTTCACACACACTTATCTCTCACAACTGAGCATGTTTTGAGAAGTTCGTTCATCTAGAAAAAGGGAACGGGTTTCAGGAGAAACTATTACTCTGGTATCTCAGTCTGTTTCCTAATGTCAGATTGAAGTTCCTGCAATTTTCACTGTAAAACCGAGTTGGAGCTTATAATTCTCCATATATATATATGGAGTGGAGTTTGCAACTGAAAAGAATCTTTGTGTTCCCAACAAGCTAGGTGAAGGACGGCTTTCACACACACATCTCTCTCTAAAACTGAGCATGTGGAGAGACGTTCGTTCATCTAGCACAAAGGGAACGGGTTGCAGTAGAAACTATTTCTCTGGTTTCTCAGTCTGTTCCTTAGTGCCGGTTTTAAGTTCCTGCAGTTTTCACTGTAAAACCGTGGTGGAGCTTCTACTTCCTCATATATATGTATGGAATGGAGTTTGCAACTGAAAAGAATCTTTGGGTTCCCAAAAAGCTAGGTGAAGTACCGCTTTCCCACACACTAATGTTTCACAACTGAGCATGTGGAGAGACGTTCGTTCATGTAGCACAAATGGAACGTGTTGCAGGAGAAACTTTTTCTCTGGATTCTCAGTCTGTTTCCTAGTGCCGGTTTGAAGTTCCTGCAGTTTTCACAATAAAACCGAGTTGGTGCTTGTACCTCCCCATATAAATGTATGGAATGCAGTTTGCGAGTGAAAAGAAACTTTGTGTTCCCAACAAGCAAGTTGAAGGACGGCTATCACACACAGTTTTCTCTCACAACTGAGCATGTGTAGAGACGTTCGTTCATCTAACACAAAGGGAAAGGGTTGCAGGAGAAACTTTTACTATGTTTTCTCAGTCTCTTTCCTAGTGCCGGTTTGAAGTTCCTGCAGTTTTCACTGTAAAGCAGATTTGGTGTTAGTAACAACCCATATATATGTATGGATTGGAGTTTGCAACTGAAACGAAAATTTGTGATCACAAAAAGTTAGGTAAAGTACGGCTTTCACACACACTTATCTCCCACATCTGAGCATGTGGAGAGACGTTCGTTCATCTAGCACAAATGGAACTGGTTGCATGAGAAACTTTTACTATGTTTTCTCAGTCTCTTTCCTAGTGCCGGTTTGAAGTTCCTGCAGTTTTCACAGTAATACCGAGTTGGAGATTGTACTTTTCCATATATATGTATGGAGTGGAGTTTGCAACTGAAAAGAAACTTTGTGTTCCCAACAAGCTAGGTGAAGGACGGCTTTCAAACACACTTTTCTCTCACAACTGAGCATGTGGAGGGACTTTCATTCATCTAGCACATAGGGAACGGGTTGCAGGAGAAACTATTTCTCTGGTTTCTCAGTCTGTTTCTTAGTGCCGTTTTAAGTTCCTGCAGTTTTCACTGTAAAATCGTGGTGGTGCATCTACCTCCTCATTTATATGTATCTAGTGGTGTTGGCATCTGAAAAGAAACTTTGTGTTCCCAACAAGCTAGGTGAAGGACGGCTTTAACAGTCACTTATCTCTCACAACTGAGCATGTGGAGAGACGTTCGTTCATCTAGCACAAAGGGAACGGGTTGCAGGAGAAACTATTTCTCTCGTTTCTCAGTCTGTTTCCTAGTGCCGGTATGAAGTTCCTGCAGTTTTCACTGTAAAACCGAGTTGGAGCTTGTACCTCCGCATATATATTTATGGAAAGGAGTTTGCAACTGAAAAGAAACTTTGTGTTCCCAACAAGCTAAGTTAAGGACAGTTTTCACACACACTTATCTCTCAGAACTGAGCATGTGGTGAGACGTTCGTTCATTTACCAAAATGGGAAAGCTTTGCAGGAGAAACTTTTACTCTGGTTTCTCAGTCTGTTTCCTAGTGCCGGTTATGAAGTTCCTGTAGTTTTCACTATAAAAACGAGTTGGAGCTTGTACCTTTCCATATATATGTATGGAGTGGAGTTGGCAACTGAAAAGAAACTTTGTGTTCCCAACAAGCTAGGTGAAGGACGGCTTTCACACACAATGATCTCTCACAACTGAGCATGTGGAGAGACGTTCGTTCATCTAGCACAAAAGGAACGGTTTGCAGGGAAATTATTTCTCTGGTTTCTCAGTCTGTTTCTAGTGCCGGTTTAAGTTCCTGCAGTTTTCACTGTAAAACCGTGGTGGAGCTTCAACTTCCCCATATATATTTATGGAATGGAGTTTGCAACTTAAAAGAACCTTTGTGTTCCCAACAAGGTAGGTGAAGTGCCGCATTCCCACACACTTATCTCTCACAACTGAGCATGTGGAGAGACGTTCGTTCATCAAGCACAAAGGGAACGGTTTGCAGGAGAAACTTTTACTATGTTTTCACAGTCTCTTTCCTAGTGCCGGTTTGAAGTTCCTGCAGTTTTCACTGTAAAACCGAGTTGGAGCTTGTACTTCTCCATATATATGTATGGAGTGGGTTTTGCAACTGAAAAGAAACTTTGTGTTCCCAACAAGCTAAGTGAAGGACGTCTTTCACACACACTTATCTCTCACAACTGAGCATGTGTTGAGACGTTCGTTCATCTAGCACAAGGGAACGGGTTTCAGGAGAAACTATTACTCTGGTATCTCAGTCTGTTTCCTAATGTCAGATTGAAGTTCCTGCAATTTTCACTGTAAAACCGAGTTGGAACTTGTACTTCTCCATATATATATATGGAGTGGAGTTTGCAACTGAAAAGAATCTTTGTGTTCTCAACAAGCTAGGTGAAGCACGGCTTTCACACACACATCTCTCTCTCAACTGAGCATGTGGAGAGACGTTCGTTCATCTAGCACAAAGGGAACGGGTTGCAGTAGAAACTATTTCTCTGGTTTCTCAGTCTGTTCCTTAATGCCGGTTTTAAGTTCCTGCTGTTTTCACTGTAAAACCGTAGTGGAGCTTCTACTTCCTCATATATATGTATCTAGTGGTGTTGGCATCTGAAAAGAAACTTTGTGTTCCCAACAAGCTAGGTGAAGGACGGCTTTAACAGTCACTTATCTCTCACAACTGAGCATGTGGAGAGACGTTCGTTCATCTAGCACAAAGGGAACGGGTTGCAGGAGAAACTATTTCTCTCGTTTCTCAGTCTGTTTCCTAGTGCCGGTATGAAGTTCCTGCAGTTTTCACTGTAAAACCGAGTTGGAGCTTGTACCTCCGCATATATATTTATGGAAAGGAGTTTGCAACTGAAAAGAAACTTTGTGTTCCCAACAAGCTAAGTTAAGGACAGTTTTCACACACACGTATCTCTCAGAACAGAGCATGTGGTGAGACGTTCGTTCATCTACCAAAATGGGAAAGCTTTGCAGGAGAAACTTTTACTCTGGTTTCTCAGTCTGTTTCCTAGTGCCGGTTATGAAGTTCCTGTAGTTTTCACTATAAAAACGAGTTGGAGCTTGTACCTTTCCATATATATGTATGGAGTGGAGTTGGCAACTGAAAAGAAACTTTGTGTTCCCAACAAGCTAGGTGAAGGACGGCTTTCACACACAATGATCTCTCACAACTGAGCATGTGGAGAGACGTTCGTTCATCTAGCACAAAAGGAACGGTTTGCAGGGAAATTATTTCTCTGGTTTCTCAGTCTGTTTCTAGTGCCGGTTTAAGTTCCTGCAGTTTTCACTGTAAAACCGTGGTGGAGCTTCAACTTCCCCATATATATTTATGGAATGGAGTTTGCAACTTAAAAGAACCTTTGTGTTCCCAACAAGGTAGGTGAAGTGCCGCATTCCCACACACTTATCTCTCACAACTGAGCATGTGGAGAGACGTTCGTTCATCAAGCACAAAGGGAACGGTTTGCAGGAGAAACTTTTACTATGTTTTCACAGTCTCTTTCCTAGTGCCGGTTTGAAGTTCCTGCAGTTTTCACTGTAAAACCGAGTTGGAGCTTGTACTTCTCCATATATATGTATGGAGTGGGTTTTGCAACTGAAAAGAAACTTTGTGTTCCCAACAAGCTAAGTGAAGGACGTCTTTCACACACACTTATCTCTCACAACTGAGCATGTGTTGAGACGTTCGTTCATCTAGCACAAGGGAACGGGTTTCAGGAGAAACTATTACTCTGGTATCTCAGTCTGTTTCCTAATGTCAGATTGAAGTTCCTGCAATTTTCACTGTAAAACCGAGTTGGAACTTGTACTTCTCCATATATATATATGGAGTGGAGTTTGCAACTGAAAAGAATCTTTGTGTTCCCAACAAGCTAGGTGAAGTACGGCTTTCACACACACATCTCTCTCTCAACTGAACATGTGGAGAGACGTTCGTTCATCTAGCACAAAGGGAACGGGTTGCAGTAGAAACTATTTCTCTGGTTTCTCAGTCTGTTTCCTAGTGCCGGTTTGAAGTTCCTGCAGTTTTCACAATAAAACCGAGTTGATGCTTGTACCTCCCCATATAAATGTATGGAATGCAGTTTGCGACTGAAAAGAAACTTTGTGTTCCCAACAAGCAAGTTGAAGGACGGCTATCACACACAGTTTTCTCTCACAAATGAGCATGTGTAGAGACGTTAGTTCATCTAGCACAAAGGGAAAGGGTTGCATGAGAAACTTTTACTATGTTTTCTCAGTCTCTCTCCTAGTGCCGGTTTGAAGTTCCTGCAGTTTTCACAGTAATACCGAGTTGGAGATTGTACTTTTCCATATATATGTATGGAGTGGAGTTTGCAACTGAAAAGAAACTTTGTGTTCCCAACAAGCTAGGTGAAGGACGGCTTTCAAACACACTTTTCTCTCACAACTGAGCATGTGGAGGGACTTTCATTCATCTAGCACATAGGGAACGGGTTGCAGGAGAAACTATTTCTCTGGTTTCTCAGTCTGTTTCTTAGTGCCGTTTTAAGTTCCTGCAGTTTTCACTGTAAAATCGTGGTGGTGCTTCTACCTCCTCATTTATATGTATCTAGTGGTGTTGGCATCTGAAAAGAAACTTTGTGTTCCCAACAAGCTAGGTGAAGGACGGCTTTAACAGTCACTTATCTCTCACAACTGAGCATGTGGAGAGACGTTCGTTCATCTAGCACAAAGGGAACGGGTTGCAGGAGAAACTATTTCTCTCGTTTCTCAGTCTGTTTCCTAGTGCCGGTATGAAGTTCCTGCAGTTTTCACTGTAAAACCGAGTTGGAGCTTGTACCTCCGCATATATATTTATGGAAAGGAGTTTGCAACTGAAAAGAAACTTTGTGTTCCCAACAAGCTAAGTTAAGGACAGTTTTCACACACACTTATCTCTCAGAACTGAGCATGTGGTGAGACGTTCGTTCATCTACCAAAATGGGAAAGCTTTGCAGGAGAAACTTTTACTCTGGTTTCTCAGTCTGTTTCCTAGTGCCGGTTATGAAGTTCCTGTAGTTTTCACTATAAACACGAGTTGGAGCTTGTACCTTTCCATATATATGTATGGAGTGGAGTTGGCAACTGAAAAGAAACTTTGTGTTCCCAACAAGCTAGGTGAAGGACGGCTTTCACACACACATCTCTCTCTCAACTGAACATGTGGAGAGACGTTCGTTCATCTAGCACAAAGGGAACGGGTTGCAGTAGAAACTATTTCTCTGGTTTCTCAGTCTGTTTCCTAGTGCCGGTTTGAAGTTCCTGCAGTTTTCACAATAAAACCGAGTTGATGCTTGTACCTCCCCATATAAATGTATGGAATGCAGTTTGCGACTGAAAAGAAACTTTGTGTTCCCAACAAGCAAGTTGAAGGACGGCTATCACACACAGTTTTCTCTCACAAATGAGCATGTGTAGAGACGTTCGTTCATCTAGCACAAAGGGAAAGGGTTGCATGAGAAACTTTTACTATGTTTTCTCAGTCTCTTTCCTAGTGCCGGTTTGAAGTTCCTGCAGTTTTCACAGTAATACCGAGTTGGAGATTGTACTTTTCCATATATATGTATGGAGTGGAGTTTGCAACTGAAAAGAAACTTTGTGTTCCCAACAAGCTAGGTGAAGGACGGCTTTCAAACACACTTTTCTCTCACAACTGAGCATGTGGAGGGACTTTCATTCATCTAGCACATAGGGAACGGGTTGCATGAGAAACTATTTCTCTGGTTTCTCAGTCTGTTTCTTAGTGCCGTTTTAAGTTCCTGCAGTTTTCACTGTAAAATCGTGGTGGTGCTTCTACCTCCTCATTTATATGTATCTAGTGGTGTTGGCATCTGAAAAGAAACTTTGTGTTCCCAACAAGCTAGGTGAAGGACGGCTTTAACAGTCACTTATCTCTCACAACTGAGCATGTGGAGAGACGTTCGTTCATCTAGCACAAAGGGAACGGGTTGCAGGAGAAACTATTTCTCTCGTTTCTCAGTCTGTTTCCTAGTGCCGGTATGAAGTTCCTGCAGTTTTCACTGTAAAACCGAGTTGGAGCTTGTACCTCCGCATATATATTTATGGAAAGGAGTTTGCAACTGAAAAGAAACTTTGTGTTCCCAACAAGCTAAGTTAAGGACAGTTTTCACACACACTTATCTCTCAGAACTGAGCATGTGGTGAGACGTTCGTTCATCTACCAAAATGGGAAAGCTTTGCAGGAGAAACTTTTACTCTGGTTTCTCAGTCTGTTTCCTAGTGCCGGTTATGAAGTTCCTGTAGTTTTCACTATAAAAACGAGTTGGAGCTTGTACCTTTCCATATATATGTATGGAGTGGAGTTGGCAACTGAAAAGAAACTTTGTGTTCCCAACAAGCTAGGTGAAGGACGGCTTTCACACACAATGATCTCTCACAACTGAGCATGTGGAGAGACGTTCGTTCATCTAGCACAAAAGGAACGGTTTGCAGGGAAATTATTTCTCTGGTTTCTCAGTCTGTTTCTAGTGCCGGTTTAAGTTCCTGCAGTTTTCACTGTAAAACCGTGGTGGAGCTTCAACTTCCCCATATATATTTATGGAATGGAGTTTGCAACTTAAAAGAACCTTTGTGTTCCCAACAAGGTAGGTGAAGTGCCGCATTCCCACACACTTATCTCTCACAACTGAGCATGTGGAGAGACGTTCGTTCATCAAGCACAAAGGGAACGGTTTGCAGGAGAAACTTTTACTATGTTTTCACAGTCTCTTTCCTAGTGCCGGTTTGAAGTTCCTGCAGTTTTCACTGTAAAACCGAGTTGGAGCTTGTACTTCTCCATATATATGTATGGAGTGGGTTTTGCAACTGAAAAGAAACTTTGTGTTCCCAACAAGCTAAGTGAAGGACGTCTTTCACACACACTTATCTCTCACAACTGAGCATGTGTTGAGACGTTCGTTCATCTAGCACAAGGGAACGGGTTTCAGGAGAAACTATTACTCTGGTATCTCAGTCTGTTTCCTAATGTCAGATTGAAGTTCCTGCAATTTTCACTGTAAAACCGAGTTGGAACTTGTACTTCTCCATATATATATATGGAGTGGAGTTTGCAACTGAAAAGAATCTTTGTGTTCCCAACAAGCTAGGTGAAGTACGGCTTTCACACACACATCTCTCTCTCAACTGAACATGTGGAGAGACGTTCGTTCATCTAGCACAAAGGGAACGGGTTGCAGTAGAAACTATTTCTCTGGTTTCTCAGTCTGTTTCCTAGTGCCGGTTTGAAGTTCCTGCAGTTTTCACAATAAAACCGAGTTGATGCTTGTACCTCCCCATATAAATGTATGGAATGCAGTTTGCGACTGAAAAGAAACTTTGTGTTCCCAACAAGCAAGTTGAAGGACGGCTATCACACACAGTTTTCTCTCACAACTGAGCATGTGTAGAGACGTTCGTTCATCTAGCACAAAGGGAAAGGGTTGCAGGAGAAACATTTACTATGTTTTCTCAGTCTCTTTCCTAGTGCCGGCTTGAAGTTCCTGCAGTTTTCACTGTAAAACCGAGTTGGAGCTTGTACTTCTCCATATATATGTATGGAGTGGAGTTTGCAACTGAAAAGAAACTTTGTGTTCCCAACAATCTAAGTGAAGGTCGTCTTTCACACACACTTATCTCTCACAACTGAGCATGTTTTGAGACGTTCGTTCATCTAGAAAAAGGGAACGGGTTTCAGGAGAAACTATTACTCTGGTATCTCAGTCTGTTTCCTAATGTCAGATTGAAGTTCCTGCAATTTTCACTGTAAAACCGAGTTGGAGCTTATAATTCTCCATATATATATATGGAGTGGAGTTTGCAACTGAAAAGAATCTTTGTGTTCCCAACAAGCTAGGTGAAGGACGGCTTTCACACACACATCTCTCTCTAAAACTGAGCATGTGGAGAGACGTTCGTTCATCTAGCACAAAGGGAACGGGTTGCAGTAGAAACTATTTCTCTGGTTTCTCAGTCTGTTCCTTAGTGCCGGTTTTAAGTTCCTGCAGTTTTCACTGTAAAACCGTAGTGGAGCTTCTACTTCCTCATATATTTGTATGGAATGGAGTTTGCAACTGAAAAGAAACTTTGGGTTCCCAAAAAGCTAGGTGAAGTACCGCTTTCCCACACACTAATGTTTCACATCTGAGCATGTGGAGAGACGTTCGTTCATGTAGCACAAATGGAACGGGTTGCAGGAGAAACTTTTTCTCAGGATTCTCAGTCTGTTTCCTAGTGCCGGTTTGAAGTTCCTGCAGTTTTCACAATAAAACCGAGTTGGTGCTTGTACCTCCCCATATAAATATATGGAATGTTGTTTGCGACTGAAAAGAAACTTTGTGTTCCCAACAAGCAAGTTGAAGGACGGCTATCACACACAGTTTTCTCTCACAACTGAGCATGTGGAGAGACGTTCGTTCATCTAGCACAAAGTGAACGGGTTGCAGGAGAAACTTTTACTATGTTTTCTCAGTCTCTTTCCTAGTGCCGGTTTGAAGTTCCTGCAGTTTTCACTTTAAAGCAGATTTGGTGTTAGTAACACCCCATATGTATGTATGGATTGGAGTTTGCAAATGAAACGAAAATTTGTGATCACAAAAAGTTAGGTAAAGTACGGCTTTCACACACACTTATCTCCCACAACTGAGCATGTGGAGAGACGTTCGTTCATCTAGCAGAAAGGGAACGGGTTGCAGGAGAAACTTTTCTCTGGATTCTCAGTCTGTTTCCTAGTGCCGGTTTGAAGTTCCTGCAGTTTTCACAATAAAACTGAGTTGGAGCTTGTTCCTCCACATATAAATGTATGGAATGCAGTTTGCGACTGAAAAGAAAATTTGTGTTCCCAACAAGCTAGGTGAAGGACCGCTTTCACCCACAATTTTCTCTCAGAACAGAGCATGTGGAGAGACTTTCGTTCATCTAGCACAAAGGGAAAGGTTTGCAGGAGAAACTTTTACTCTGGTTTCTCAGTCTGTTTCCTAGTGCTGGTTATGAAGTTCCTGTAGATTTCACTATAAAACCGAGTTGGAGCTTGTACCTATCCATATATATGTATTGAGTGGAGTTTGCAACTGAAAAGAAATTTGTGTTCCCAACAAGCTAGGTGAAGGACAGCATTCACACACACATATCTCTCAGAACAGAGCATGTTGAGAGACGTCCGTTCATCTAGCACAAGGGAACGGGTTGCAGAAGTAACTATTACTCTGGTTTCTCAGTCTGTTTCCTAGAGTCGGAATGAAGTTCCTGCAGTTTTCACTGTAAAACCGAGTTGGAGCTTATACCTCTCCATATATATGTATGGATTGGAGTTTAAAACTGAAAAGAAACTTTGTGTTCCCAACAAGCTAGGTGAAGGACGGCTTTCACACACACTTATCTCTCACAACTGAGCATGTGGAGAGACGTTCGTTCATCTAGCACAAAAGGAACGGTTTGCAGGGAAATTATTTCTCTGGTTTCTCAGTCTGTTTCTAGTGCCTGTTTAAGTTCCTGCAGTTTTCACTGTAAAACCTTGGTGGAGCTTCAACTTCCCCATATATATTTGTGGAATGGAGTTTGCAACTTAAAAGAACCTTTGTGTTCCCAACAAGCTAGGTGAAGTGCTGCATACCCACACACTTATCTCTCACAACTGAGCATGTGGAGAGACGTTCGTTCATCAAGCATAAAGGGAACGGGTTGCAGGAGAAACTTTTACTATGTTTTCACAGTCTCTTTCTAGTGCCGGCTTGAAGTTCCTGCAGTTTTCACTGTAAAACCGAGTTGGAGCTTGTACTTCTCCATATATATGTATGGAGTGGAGTTTGCAACTGAAAAGAAACTTTGTGTTCCCAACAATCTAAGTGAAGGTCGTCTTTCACACACACTTATCTCTCACAACTGAGCATGTTTTGAGACGTTCGTTCATCTAGAAAAAGGGAACGGGTTTCAGGAGAAACTATTACTCTGGTATCTCAGTCTGTTTCCTAATGTCAGATTGAAGTTCCTGCAATTTTCACTGTAAAACCGAGTTGGAGCTTATAATTCTCCATATATATATATGGAGTGGAGTTTGCAACTGAAAAGAATCTTTGTGTTCCCAACAAGCTAGGTGAAGGACGGCTTTCACACACACATCTCTCTCTAAAACTGAGCATGTGGAGAGACGTTCGTTCATCTAGCACAAAGGGAACGGGTTGCAGTAGAAACTATTTCTCTGGTTTCTCAGTCTGTTCCTTAGTGCCGGTTTTAAGTTCCTGCAGTTTTCACTGTAAAACCGTGGTGGAGCTTCTACTTCCTCATATATATGTATGGAATGGAGTTTGCAACTGAAAAGAATCTTTGGGTTCCCAAAAAGCTAGGTGAAGTACCGCTTTCCCACACACTAATGTTTCACAACTGAGCATGTGGAGAGACGTTCGTTCATGTAGCACAAATGGAACGTGTTGCAGGAGAAACTTTTTCTCTGGATTCTCAGTCTGTTTCCTAGTGCCGGTTTGAAGTTCCTGCAGTTTTCACAATAAAACCGAGTTGATGCTTGTACCTCCCCATATAAATGTATGGAATGCAGTTTGCGACTGAAAAGAAACTTTGTGTTCCCAACAAGCAAGTTGAAGGACGGCTATCACACACAGTTTTCTCTCACAACTGAGCATGTGTAGAGACGTTCGTTCATCTAGCACAAAGGGAAAGGGTTGCAGGAGAAACTTTTACTATGTTTTCTCAGTCTCTTTCCTAGTGCCGGTTTGAAGTTCCTGCAGTTTTCACTGTAAAGCAGATTTGGTGTTAGTAACAACCCATATATATGTATGGATTGGAGTTTGCAACTGAAACGAAAATTTGTGATCACAAAAAGTTAGGTAAAGTACGGCTTTCACACACACTTATCTCCCACATCTGAGCATGTGGAGAGACGTTCGTTCATCTAGCACAAATGGAACTGGTTGCATGAGAAACTTTTACTATGTTTTCTCAGTCTCTTTCCTAGTGCCGGTTTGAAGTTCCTGCAGTTTTCACAGTAATACCGAGTTGGAGATTGTACTTTTCCATATATATGTATGGAGTGGAGTTTGCAACTGAAAAGAAACTTTGTGTTCCCAACAAGCTAGGTGAAGGACGGCTTTCAAACACACTTTTCTCTCACAACTGAGCATGTGGAGGGACTTTCATTCATCTAGCACATAGGGAACGGGTTGCAGGAGAAACTATTTCTCTGGTTTCTCAGTCTGTTTCTTAGTGCCGTTTTAAGTTCCTGCAGTTTTCACTGTAAAATCGTGGTGGTGCTTCTACCTCCTCATTTATATGTATCTAGTGGTGTTGGCATCTGAAAAGAAACTTTGTGTTCCCAACAAGCTAGGTGAAGGACGGCTTTAACAGTCACTTATCTCTCACAACTGAGCATGTGGAGAGACGTTCGTTCATCTAGCACAAAGGGAACGGGTTGCAGGAGAAACTATTTCTCTCGTTTCTCAGTCTGTTTCCTAGTGCCGGTATGAAGTTCCTGCAGTTTTCACTGTAAAACCGAGTTGGAGCTTGTACCTCCGCATATATATTTATGGAAAGGAGTTTGCAACTGAAAAGAAACTTTGTGTTCCCAACAAGCTAAGTTAAGGACAGTTTTCACACACACTTATCTCTCAGAACTGAGCATGTGGTGAGACGTTCGTTCATCTACCAAAATGGGAAAGCTTTGCAGGAGAAACTTTTACTCTGGTTTCTCAGTCTGTTTCCTAGTGCCGGTTATGAAGTTCCTGTAGTTTTCACTATAAAAACGAGTTGGAGCTTGTACCTTTCCATATATATGTATGGAGTGGAGTTGGCAACTGAAAAGAAACTTTGTGTTCCCAACAAGCTAGGTGAAGGACGGCTTTCACACACAATGATCTCTCACAACTGAGCATGTGGAGAGACGTTCGTTCATCTAGCACAAAAGGAACGGTTTGCAGGGAAATTATTTCTCTGGTTTCTCAGTCTGTTTCTAGTGCCGGTTTAAGTTCCTGCAGTTTTCACTGTAAAACCGTGGTGGAGCTTCAACTTCCCCATATATATTTATGGAATGGAGTTTGCAACTTAAAAGAACCTTTGTGTTCCCAACAAGGTAGGTGAAGTGCCGCATTCCCACACACTTATCTCTCACAACTGAGCATGTGGAGAGACGTTCGTTCATCAAGCACAAAGGGAACGGTTTGCAGGAGAAACTTTTACTATGTTTTCACAGTCTCTTTCCTATTGCCGGTTTGAAGTTCCTGCAGTTTTCACTGTAAAACCGAGTTGGAGCTTGTACTTCTCCATATATATGTATGGAGTGGGTTTTGCAACTGAAAAGAAACTTTGTGTTCCCAACAAGCTAAGTGAAGGACGTCTTTCACACACACTTATCTCTCACAACTGAGCATGTGTTGAGACGTTCGTTCATCTAGCACAAGGGAACGGGTTTCAGGAGAAACTATTACTCTGGTATCTCAGTCTGTTTCCTAATGTCAGATTGAAGTTCCTGCAATTTTCACTGTAAAACCGAGTTGGAACTTGTACTTCTCCATATATATATATGGAGTGGAGTTTGCAACTGAAAAGAATCTTTGTGTTCCCAACAAGCTAGGTGAAGTACGGCTTTCACACACACATCTCTCTCTCAACTGAACATGTGGAGAGACGTTCGTTCATCTAGCACAAAGGGAACGGGTTGCAGTAGAAACTATTTCTCTGGTTTCTCAGTCTGTTCCTTAGTGCCGGTTTTAAGTTCCTGCAGTTTTCACTGTAAAACCGTAGTGGAGCTTCTACTTCCTCATATATATGTATGGAATGGAGTTTGCAACTGAAAAGAAACTTTGGGTTCCCAAAAAGCTAGGTGAAGTACCGCTTTCCCACACACTAATGTTTCACATCTGAGCATGTGGAGAGACGTTCGTTCATGTAGCACAAATGGAACGGGTTGCAGGAGAAACTTTTTCTCAGGATTCTCAGTCTGTTTCCTAGTGCCGGTTTGAAGTTCCTGCAGTTTTCACAATAAAACCGAGTTGGTGCTTGTACCTCCCCATATAAATATATGGAATGCTGTTTGCGACTGAAAAGAAACTTTGTGTTCCCAACAAGCAAGTTGAAGGACGGCTATCACACACAGTTTTCTCTCACAACTGAGCATGTGGAGAGACGTTCGTTCATCTAGCACAAAGGGAACGGGTTGCAGGAGAAACTTTTACTATGTTTTCTCAGTCTCTTTCCTAGTGCCGGTTTGAAGTTCCTGCAGTTTTCACTTTAAAGCAGATTTGGTGTTAGTAACACCCCATATATATGTATGGATTGGAGTTTGCAAATGAAACGAAAATTTGTGATCACAAAAAGTTAGGTAAAGTACGGCTTTCACACACACTTATCTCCCACAACTGAGCATGTGGAGAGACGTTCGTTCATCTAGCAGAAAGGGAACGGGTTGCAGGAGAAACTTTTCTCTGGATTCTCAGTCTGTTTCCTAGTGCCGGTTTGAAGTTCCTGCAGTTTTCACAATAAAACCGAGTTGGAGCTTGTTCCTCCCCATATAAATATATGGAATGCTGTTTGCGACTGAAAAGAAAATTTGTGTTCCCAACAAGCTAGGTGAAGCACCGCTTTCACCCACAATTTTCTCTCAGAACAGAGCATGTGGAGAGACGTTCGTTCATCTAGCACAAAGGGAAAGGTTTGCAGGAGAAACTTTTACTCTGGTTTCTCAGTCTGTTTCCTAGTGCCGGTTATGAGGTTCCTGTAGTTTTCACTATAAAAACGAGTTGGAGCTTGTACCTATCCATATATATGTATTGAGTGGAGTTTGCAACTGAAAAGAAATTTGTGTTCCCAACAAGCTAGGTGAAGGACAGCATTCACACACACATATCTCTCAGAACAGAGCATGTTGAGAGACGTCCGTTCATCTAGCACAAGGGAACGGGTTGCAGAAGAAACTATTACTCTGGTTTCTCAGTCTGTTTCCTAGAGTCGGAATGAGGTTCCTGCAGTTTTCACTGTAAAACCGAGTTGGAGCTTATACCTCTCCATATATATGTATGGATTGGAGTTTAAAACTGAAAAGAAACTTTGTGTTCCCAACAAGCTAGGTGAAGGACGGCTTTCACACACACTTATCTCTCACAACTGAGCATGTGGAGAGACGTTCGTTCATCTAGCACAAAAGGAACGATTTGCAGGGAAATTATTTCTCTGGTTTCTCAGTCTGTTTCTAGTGCCGGTTTAAGTTCCTGCAGTTTTCACTGTAAAACCGTGGTGGAGCTTCAACTTCCCCATATATATTTATGGAATGGAGTTTGCAACTTAAAAGAACCTTTGTGTTCCCAACAAGCTAGATGAAGTGCTGCATACCCACACACTTATCTCTCACAACTGAGCATGTGGAGAGACGTTCGTTCATCAAGCATAAAGGGAACGGGTTGCAGGAGAAACTTTTACTATGTTTTCACAGTCTCTTTCCTAGTGCCGGCTTGAAGTTCCTGCAGTTTTCACTGTAAAACCGAGTTGGAGCTTGTATTTCTCCATATATATGTATGGAGTGGAGTTTGCAACTGAAAAGAAACTTTGTGTTCCCAACAATCTAAGTGAAGGTCGTCTTTCACACACACTTATCTCTCACAACTGAGCATGTTTTGAGACGTTCGTTCATCTAGAAAAAGGGAACGGGTTTCAGGAGAAACTATTACTCTGGTATCTCAGTCTGTTTCCTAATGTCAGATTGAAGTTCCTGCAATTTTCACTGTAAAACCGAGTTGGAGCTTATAATTCTCCATATATATATATGGAGTGGAGTTTGCAACTGAAAAGAATCTTTGTGTTCCCAACAAGCTAGGTGAAGGACGGCTTTCACACACACATCTCTCTCTAAAACTGAGCATGTGGAGAGACGTTCGTTCATCTAGCACAAAGGGAACGGGTTGCAGTAGAAACTATTTCTCTGGTTTCTCAGTCTGTTCCTTAGTGCCGGTTTTAAGTTCCTGCAGTTTTCACTGTAAAACCGTGGTGGAGCTTCTACTTCCTCATATATATGTATGGAATGGAGTTTGCAACTGAAAAGAATCTTTGGGTTCCCAAAAAGCTAGGTGAAGTACCGCTTTCCCACACACTAATGTTTCACAACTGAGCATGTGGAGAGACGTTCGTTCATGTAGCACAAATGGAACGTGTTGCAGGAGAAACTTTTTCTCTGGATTCTCAGTCTGTTTCCTAGTGCCGGTTTGAAGTTCCTGCAGTTTTCACAATAAAACCGAGTTGATGCTTGTACCTCCCCATATAAATGTATGGAATGCAGTTTGCGACTGAAAAGAAACTTTGTGTTCCCAACAAGCAAGTTGAAGGACGGCTATCACACACAGTTTTCTCTCACAACTGAGCATGTGTAGAAACGTTCGTTCATCTAGCACAAAGGGAAAGGGTTGCAGGAGAAACTTTTACTATGTTTTCTCAGTCTCTTTCCTAGTGCCGGTTTGAAGTTCCTGCAGTTTTCACTGTAAAGCAGATTTGGTATTAGTAACAACCCATATATATGTATGGATTGGAGTTTGCAACTGAAACGAAAATTTGTGATCACAAAAAGTTAGGTAAAGTACGGCTTTCACACACACTTATCTCCCACATCTGAGCATGTGGAGAGACATTCGTTCATCTAGCACAAATGGAACTGGTTGCATGAGAAACTTTTACTATGTTTTCTCAGTCTCTTTCCTAGTGCCGGTTTGAAGTTCCTGCAGTTTTCACAGTAATACCGAGTTGGAGATTGTACTTTTCCATATATATGTATGGAGTGGAGTTTGCAACTGAAAAGAAACTTTGTGTTCCCAACAAGCTAGGTGAAGGACGGCTTTCAAACACACTTTTCTCTCACAACTGAGCATGTGGAGGGACTTTCATTCATCTAGCACATAGGGAACGGGTTGCAGGAGAAACTATTTCTCTGGTTTCTCAGTCTGTTTCTTAGTGCCGTTTTAAGTTCCTGCAGTTTTCACTGTAAAATCGTGGTGGTGCTTCTACCTCCTCATTTATATGTATCTAGTGGTGTTGGCATCTGAAAAGAAACTTTGTGTTCCCAACAAGCTAGGTGAAGGACGGCTTTAACAGTCACTTATCTCTCACAACTGAGCATGTGGAGAGACGTTCGTTCATCTAGCACAAAGGGAACGGGTTGCAGAAGAAACTATTTCTCTCGTTTCTCAGTCTGTTTCCTAGTGCCGGTATGAAGTTCCTGCAGTTTTCACTGTAAAACCGAGTTGGAGCTTGTACCTTTCCATATATATGTATGGAGTGGAGTTGGCAACTGAAAAGAAACTTTGTGTTCCCAACAAGCTAGGTGAAGGACGGCTTTCACACACAATGATCTCTCACAACTGAGCATGTGGAGAGACGTTCGTTCATCTAGCACAAAAGGAACGGTTTGCAGAGAAATTATTTCTCTGGTTTCTCAGTCTGTTTCTAGTGCCGGTTTAAGTTCCTGCAGTTTTCACTGTAAAACCGTGGTGGAGCTTCAACTTCCCCATATATATTTATGGAATGGAGTTTGCAACTTAAAAGAACCTTTGTGTTCCCAACAAGGTAGGTGAAGTGCCGCATTCCCACACACTTATCTCTCACAACTGAGCATGTGGAGAGACGTTCGTTCATCAAGCACAAAGGGAACGGTTTGCAGGAGAAACTTTTACTATGTTTTCACAGTCTCTTTCCTAGTGCCGGTTTGAAGTTCCTGCAGTTTTCACTGTAAAACCGAGTTGGAGCTTGTACTTCTCCATATATATGTATGGAGTGGGTTTTGCAACTGAAAAGAAACTTTGTGTTCCCAACAAGCTAAGTGAAGGACGTCTTTCACACACACTTATCTCTCACAACTGAGCATGTGTTGAGACGTTCGTTCATCTAGCACAAGGGAACGGGTTTCAGGAGAAACTATTACTCTGGTATCTCAGTCTGTTTCCTAATGTCAGATTGAAGTTCCTGCAATTTTCACTGTAAAACCGAGTTGGAACTTGTACTTCTCCATATATATATATGGAGTGGAGTTTGCAACTGAAAAGAATCTTTGTGTTCCCAACAAGCTAGGTGAAGTACGGCTTTCACACACACATCTCTCTCTCAACTGAACATGTGGAGAGACGTTCGTTCATCTAGCACAAAGGGAACGGGTTGCAGTAGAAACTATTTCTCTGGTTTCTCAGTCTGTTCCTTAGTGCCGGTTTTAAGTTCCTGCAGTTTTCACTGTAAAACCGTAGTGGAGCTTCTACTTCCTCATATATATGTATGGAATGGAGTTTGCAACTGAAAAGAAACTTTGGGTTCCCAAAAAGCTAGGTGAAGTACCGCTTTCCCACACACTAATGTTTCACATCTCAGCATGTGGAGAGACGTTCGTTCATGTAGCACAAATGGAACGGGTTGCAGGAGAAACTTTTTCTCAGGATTCTCAGTCTGTTTCCTAGTGCCGGTTTGAAGTTCCTGCAGTTTTCACAATAAAACCGAGTTGGTGCTTGTACCTCCCCATATAAATATATGGAATGCTGTTTGCGACTGAAAAGAAACTTTGTGTTCCCAACAAGCAAGTTGAAGGACGGCTATCACACACAGTTTTCTCTCACAACTGAACATGTGGAGAGACGTTCGTTCATCTAGCACAAAGGGAACGGTTTGCAGGTGAAACTTTTACTATGTTTTCTCAGTCTCTTTCCTAGCGCCGGTTTGAAGTTCCTGCAGTTTTCACTTTAAAGCAGATTTGGTGTTAGTAACACCCCATATACATGTATGGATTGGAGTTTGCAAATGAAACGAAAATTTGTGATCACAAAAAGTTAGGTAAAGTACGGCTTTCACACACACTTATCTCCCAAAACTGAGCATGTGGAGAGACGTTCGTTCATCTAGCAGAAAGGGAACGGGTTGCAGGAGAAACTTTTCTCTGGATTTTCAGTCTGTTTCCTAGTGCCGGTGTGAAGTTCCTGCAGTTTTCACAATAAAACCGAGTTGGAGCTTGTTCCTCCACATATAAATGTATGGAATGCAGTTAGCGACTGAAAAGAAAAGTTGTGTTCCCAACAAGCTAGGTGAAGGACCGCTTTCACCCACAATTTTCTCTCAGAACAGAGCATGTGGAGAGACGTTCGTTCATCTAGCACAAAGGGAAAGGTTTGCAGGAGAAACTTTTACTCTGGTTTCTCAGTCTGTTTCCTAGTGCCGGTTATGAAGTTCCTGTAGTTTTCACTATAAAAACGAGTTGGAGCTTGTACCTATCCATATATATGTATGGATTGGAGTTTAAAACTGAAAAGAAACTTTGTGTTCCCAACAAGCTAGGTGAAGGACGGCTTTCACACACACTTATCTCTCACAACTGAGCATGTGGAGAGACGTTCGTTCATCTAGCACAAAGGGAACCGTTTGCAGGGAAATTATTTCTCTGGTTTCTCAGTCTGTTTCTAGTGCCGGTTTAAGTTCCTGCAGTTTTCACTGTAAAACCGTGGTGGAGCTTCAACTTCCCCATATATATTTATGGAATGGAGTTTGCAACTTAAAAGAACCTTTGTGTTCCCAACAAGCTAGGTGAAGTGCTGCATACCCACACACTTATCTCTCACAACTGAGCATGTGGAGAGACGTTCGTTCATCAAGCATAAAGGGAACGGGTTGCAGGAGAAACTTTTACTATGTTTTCACAGTCTCTTTCCTAGTGCCGGCTTGAAGTTCCTGCAGTTTTCACTGTAAAACCGAGTTGGAGCTTGTACTTCTCCATATATATGTATGGAGTGGAGTTTGCAACTGAAAAGAAACTTTGTGTTCCCAACAATCTAAGTGAAGGTCGTCTTTCACACACACTTATCTCTCACAACTGAGCATGTTTTGAGACGTTCGTTCATCTAGAAAAAGGGAACGGGTTTCAGGAGAAACTATTACTCTGGTATCCCAGTCTGTTTCCTAATGTCAGATTGAAGTTCCTGCAATTTTCACTGTAAAACCGAGTTGGAGCTTATAATTCTCCATATATATATATGGAGTGGAGTTTGCAACTGAAAAGAATCTTTGTGTTCCCAACAAGCTAGGTGAAGGACGGCTTTCACACACACATCTCTCTCTAAAACTGAGCATGTGGAGAGACGTTCGTTCATCTAGCACAAAGGGAACGGGTTGCAGTAGAAACTATTTCTCTGGTTTCTCAGTCTGTTCCTTAGTGCCGGTTTTAAGTTCCTGCAGTTTTCACTGTAAAACCGTGGTGGAGCTTCTACTTCCTCATATATATGTATGGAATGGAGTTTGCAACTGAAAAGAATCTTTGGGTTCCCAAAAAGCTAGGTGAAGTACCGCTTTCCCACACACTAATGTTTCACAACTGAGCATGTGGAGAGACGTTCGTTCATGTAGCACAAATGGAACGTGTTGCAGGAGAAACTTTTTCTCTGGATTCTCAGTCTGTTTCCTAGTGCCGGTTTGAAGTTCCTGCAGTTTTCACAATAAAACCGAGTTGGTGCTTGTACCTCCCCATATAAATGTATGGAATGCAGTTTGCGACTGAAAAGAAACTTTGTGTTCCCAACAAGCAAGTTGAAGGACGGCTATCACACACAGTTTTCTCTCACAACTGAGCATGTGTAGAGACGTTCGTTCATCTAACACAAAGGGAAAGGGTTGCAGGAGAAACTTTTACTATGTTTTCTCAGTCTCTTTCCTAGTGCCGGTTTGAAGTTCCTGCAGTTCTCACTGTAAAGCAGATTTGGTGTTAGTAACAACCCATATATATGTATGGATTGGAGTTTGCAACTGAAACGAAAATTTGTGATCACAAAAAGTTAGGTAAAGTACGGCTTTCACACACACTTATCTCCCACATCTGAGCATGTGGAGAGACGTTCGTTCATCTAGCACAAATGGAACTGGTTGCATGAGAAACTTTTACTATGTTTTCTCAGTCTCTTTCCTAGTGCCGGTTTGAAGTTCCTGCAGTTTTCACAGTAATACCGAGTTGGAGATTGTACTTTTCCATATATATGTATGGAGTGGAGTTTGCAACTGAAAAGAAACTTTGTGTTCCCAACAAGCTAGGTGAAGGACGGCTTTCAAACACACTTTTCTCTCACAACTGAGCATGTGGAGGGACTTTCATTCATCTAGCACATAGGGAACGGGTTGCAGGAGAAACTATTTCTCTGGTTTCTCAGTCTGTTTCTTAGTGCCGTTTTAAGTTCCTGCAGTTTTCACTGTAAAATCGTGGTGGTGCTTCTACCTCCTCATTTATATGTATCTAGTGGTGTTGGCATCTGAAAAGAAACTTTGTGTTCCCAACAAGCTAGGTGAAGGACGGCTTTAACAGTCACTTATCTCTCACAACTGAGCATGTGGAGAGACGTTCGTTCATCTAGCACAAAGGGAACGGGTTGCAGGAGAAACTATTTCTCTCGTTTCTCAGTCTGTTTCCTAGTGCCGGTATGAAGTTCCTGCAGTTTTCACTGTAAAACCGAGTTGGAGCTTGTACCTCCGCATATATATTTATGGAAAGGAGTTTGCAACTGAAAAGAAACTTTGTGTTCCCAACAAGCTAAGTTAAGGACAGTTTTCACACACACTTATCTCTCAGAACTGAGCATGTGGTGAGACGTTCGTTCATCTACCAAAATGGGAAAGCTTTGCAGGAGAAACTTTTACTCTGGTTTCTCAGTCTGTTTCCTAGTGCCGGTTATGAAGTTCCTGTAGTTTTCACTATAAAAACGAGTTGGAGCTTGTACCTTTCCATATATATGTATGGAGTGGAGTTGGCAACTGAAAAGAAACTTTGTGTTCCCAACAAGCTAGGTGAAGGACGGCTTTCACACACAATGATCTCTCACAACTGAGCATGTGGAGAGACGTTCGTTCATCTAGCACAAAAGGAACGGTTTGCAGGGAAATTATTTCTCTGGTTTCTCAGTCTGTTTCTAGTGCCGGTTTAAGTTCCTGCAGTTTTCACTGTAAAACCGTGGTGGAGCTTCAACTTCCCCATATATATTTATGGAATGGTGTTTGCAACTTAAAAGAACCTTTGTGTTCCCAACAAGGTAGGTGAAGTGCCGCATTCCCACACACTTATCTCTCACAACTGAGCATGTGGAGAGACGTTCGTTCATCAAGCACAAAGGGAACGGTTTGCAGGAGAAACTTTTACTATGTTTTCACAGTCTCTTTCCTAGTGCCGGTTTGAAGTTCCTGCAGTTTTCACTGTAAAACCGAGTTGGAGCTTGTACTTCTCCATATATATGTATGGAGTGGGTTTTGCAACTGAAAAGAAACTTTGTGTTCCCAACAAGCTAAGTGAAGGACGTCTTTCACACACACTTATCTCTCACAACTGAGCATGTGTTGAGACGTTCGTTCATCTAGCACAAGGGAACGGGTTTCAGGAGAAACTATTACTCTGGTATCTCAGTCTGTTTCCTAATGTCAGATTGAAGTTCCTGCAATTTTCACTGTAAAACCGAGTTGGAACTTGTACTTCTCCATATATATATATGGAGTGGAGTTTGCAACTGAAAAGAATCTTTGTGTTCCCAACAAGCTAGGTGAAGTACGGCTTTCACACACACATCTCTCTCTCAACTGAACATGTGGAGAGACGTTCGTTCATCTAGCACAAAGGGAACGGGTTGCAGTAGAAACTATTTCTCTGGTTTCTCAGTCTGTTTCCTAGTGCCGGTTTGAAGTTCCTGCAGTTTTCACAATAAAACCGAGTTGATGCTTGTACCTCCCCATATAAATGTATGGAATGCAGTTTGCGACTGAAAAGAAACTTTGTGTTCCCAACAAGCAAGTTGAAGGACGGCTATCACACACAGTTTTCTCTCACACTGAGCATGTGTAGAGACGTTCGTTCATCTAGCACAAAGGGAAAGGGTTGCAGGAGAAACTTTTACTATGTTTTCTCAGTCTCTTTCCTAGTGCCGGCTTGAAGTTCCTGCAGTTTTCACTGTAAAACCGAGTTGGAGCTTGTACTTCTCCATATATATGTATGGAGTGGAGTTTGCAACTGAAAAGAAACTTTGTTTTCCCAACAATCTAAGTGAAGTTCGTCTTTCACACACACTTATCTCTCACAACTGAGCATGTTTTGAGACGTTCGTTCATCTAGAAAAAGGGAACGGGTTTCAGGAGAAACTATTACTCTGGTATCTCAGTCTGTTTCCTAATGTCAGATTGAAGTTCCTGCAATTTTCACTGTAAAACCGAGTTGGAGCTTATAATTCTCCATATATATATATGGAGTGGAGTTTGCAACTGAAAAGAATCTTTGTGTTCCCAACAAGCTAGGTGAAGGACGGCTTTCACACACACATCTCTCTCTAAAACTGAGCATGTGGAGAGACGTTCGTTCATCTAGCACAAAGGGAACGGGTTGCAGTAGAAACTATTTCTCTGGTTTCTCAGTCTGTTCCTTAGTGCCGGTTTTAAGTTCCTGCAGTTTTCACTGTAAAACCGTGGTGGAGCTTCTACTTCCTCATATATATGTATGGAATGGAGTTTGCAACTGAAAAGAATCTTTGGGTTCCCAAAAAGCTAGGTGAAGTACCGCTTTCCCACACACTAATGTTTCACAACTGAGCATGTGGAGAGACGTTCGTTCATGTAGCACAAATGGAACGTGTTGCAGGAGAAACTTTTTCTCTGGATTCTCAGTCTGTTTCCTAGTGCCGGTTTGAAGTTCCTGCAGTTTTCACAATAAAACCGAGTTGATGCTTGTACCTCCCCATATAAATGTATGGAATGCAGTTTGCGACTGAAAAGAAACTTTGTGTTCCCAACAAGCAAGTTGAAGGACGGCTATCACACACAGTTTTCTCTCACAACTGAGCATGTGTAGAGACGTTCGTTCATCTAACACAAAGGGAAAGGGTTGCAGGAGAAACTTTTACTATGTTTTCTCAGTCTCTTTCCTAGTGCCGGTTTGAAGTTCCTGCAGTTTTCACTGTAAAGCAGATTTGGTGTTAGTAACAACCCATATATATTTATGGATTGGAGTTTGCAACTGAAACGAAAATTTGTGATCACAAAAAGTTAGGTAAAGTACGGCTTTCACACACACTTATCTCCCACATCTGAGCATGTGGAGAGACGTTCGTTCATCTAGCACAAATGGAACTGGTTGCATGAGAAACTTTTACTATGTTTTCTCAGTCTCTTTCCTAGTGCCGGTTTGAAGTTCCTGCAGTTTTCACAGTAATACCGAGTTGGAGATTGTACTTTTCCATATATATGTATGGAGTGGAGTTTGCAACTGAAAAGAAACTTTGTGTTCCCAACAAGCTAGGTGAAGGACGGCTTTCAAACACACTTTTCTCTCACAACTGAGCATGTGGAGGGACTTTCATTCATCTAGCACATAGGGAACGGGTTGCAGGAGAAACTATTTCTCTGGTTTCTCAGTCTGTTTCTTAGTGCCGTTTTAAGATCCTGCAGTTTTCACTGTAAAATCGTGGTGGTGCTTCTACCTCCTCATTTATATGTATCTAGTGGTGTTGGCATTTGAAAAGAAACTTTGTGTTCCCAACAAGCAAGTTGAAGGACGGCTATCACACACAGTTTTCTCTCACAACTGAGCATGTGTAGAGACGTTCGTTCATCTAGCACAAATGGAAAGGGTTGCAGGAGAAACTTTTACTATGTTTTCTCAGTCTCTTTCCTAGTGACGGTTTGAAGTTCCTGCAGTTTTCACTGTAAAGCAGATTTGGTGTTAGTAACAACCCATATATATGTATGGATTGGAGTTTGCAACTGAAACGAAAATTTGTGATCACAAAAAGTTAGGTAAAGTACGGCTTTCACACACACTTATCTCCCACATCTGAGCATGTGGAGACACGTTCGTTCATCTAGCACAAATGGAACTGGTTGCATGAGAAACTTTTACTATGTTTTCTCAGTCTCTTTCCTAGTGCCGGTTTGAAGTTCCTGCAGTTTTCACAGTAATACCGAGTTGGAGATTGTACTTTTCCATATATATGTATGGAGTGGAGTTTGCAACTGAAAAGAAACTTTGTGTTCCCAACAAGCTAGGTGAAGGACGGCTTTCAAACACACTTTTCTCTCACAACTGAGCATGTGGAGGGACTTTCATTCATCTAGCACATAGGGAACGGGTTGCAGGAGAAACTATTTCTCTGGTTTCTCAGTCTGTTTCTTAGTGCCGTTTTAAGTTCCTGCAGTTTTCACTGTAAAATCGTGGTGGTGCTTCTACCTCCTCATTTATATGTATCTAGTGGTGTTGGCATCTGAAAAGAAACTTTGTGTTCCCAACAAGCTAGGTGAAGGACGGCTTTAACAGTCACTTATCTCTCACAACTGAGCATGTGGAGAGACGTTCGTTCATCTAGCACAAAGGGAACGGGTTGCAGGAGAAACTATTTCTCTCGTTTCTCAGTCTGTTTCCTAGTGCCGGTATGAAGTTCCTGCAGTTTTCACTGTAAAACCGAGTTGGAGCTTGTACCTCCGCATATATATTTATGGAAAGGAGTTTGCAACTGAAAAGAAACTTTGTGTTCCCAACAAGCTAAGTTAAGGACAGTTTTCACACACACTTATCTCTCAGAACTGAGCATGTGGTGAGACGTTCGTTCATCTACCAAAATGGGAAAGCTTTGCAGGAGAAACTTTTACTCTGGTTTCTCAGTCTGTTTCCTAGTGCCGGTTATGAAGTTCCTGTAGTTTTCACTATAAAAACGAGTTGGAGCTTGTACCTTTCCATATATATGTATGGAGTGGAGTTGGCAACTGAAAAGAAACTTTGTGTTCCCAACAAGCTAGGTGAAGGACGGCTTTCACACACAATGATCTCTCACAACTGAGCATGTGGAGAGACGTTCGTTCATCTAGCACAAAAGGAACGGTTTGCAGGGAAATTATTTCTCTGGTTTCTCAGTCTGTTTCTAGTGCCGGTTTAAGTTCCTGCAGTTTTCACTGTAAAACCGTGGTGGAGCTTCAACTTCCCCATATATATTTATGGAATGGAGTTTGCAACTTAAAAGAACCTTTGTGTTCCCAACAAGGTAGGTGAAGTGCCGCATTCCCACACACTTATCTCTCACAACTGAGCATGTGGAGAGACGTTCGTTCATCAAGCACAAAGGGAACGGTTTGCAGGAGAAACTTTTACTATGTTTTCACAGTCTCTTTCCTAGTGCCGGTTTGAAGTTCCTGCAGTTTTCACTGTAAAACCGAGTTGGAGCTTGTACTTCTCCATATATATGTATGGAGTGGGTTTTGCAACTGAAAAGAAACTTTGTGTTCCCAACAAGCTAAGTGAAGGACGTCTTTCACACACACTTATCTCTCACAACTGAGCATGTGTTGAGACGTTCGTTCATCTAGCACAAGGGAACGGGTTTCAGGAGAAACTATTACTCTGGTATCTCAGTCTGTTTCCTAATGTCAGATTGAAGTTCCTGCAATTTTCACTGTAAAACCGAGTTGGAACTTGTACTTCTCCATATATATATATGGAGTGGAGTTTGCAACTGAAAAGAATCTTTGTGTTCCCAACAAGCTAGGTGAAGTACGGCTTTCACACACACATCTCTCTCTCAACTGAGCATGTGGAGAGACGTTCGTTCATCTAGCACAAAGGGAACGGGTTGCAGTAGAAACTATTTCTCTGGTTTCTCAGTCTGTTCCTTAGTGCCGGTTTTAAGTTCCTGCAGTTTTCACTGTAAAACCGTAGTGGAGCTTCTACTTCCTCATATATATGTATGGAATGGAGTTTGCAACTGAAAAGAAACTTTGGGTTCCCAAAAAGCTAGGTGAAGTACCGCTTTCCCACACACTAATGTTTCACATCTGAGCATGTGGAGAGACGTTCGTTCATGTAGCACAAATGGAACGGGTTGCAGGAGAAACTTTTTCTCAGGATTCTCAGTCTGTTTCCTAGTGCCGGTTTGAAGTTCCTGCAGTTTTCACAATAAAACCGAGTTGGTGCTTGTACCTCCCCATATAAATATATGGAATGCTGTTTGCGACTGAAAAGAAACTTTGTGTTCCCAACAAGCAAGTTGAAGGACGGCTATCACACACAGTTTTCTCTCACAACTGAGCATGTGGAGAGACGTTCGTTCATCTAGCACAAAGGGAACGGGTTGCAGGAGAAACTTTTACTATGTTTTCTCAGTCTCTTTCCTAGTGCCGGTTTGAAGTTCCTGCAGTTTTCACTTTAAAGCAGATTTGGTGTTAGTAACACCCCATATATATGTATGGATTGGAGTTTGCAAATGAAACGAAAATTTGTGATCACAAAAAGTTAGGTAAAGTACGGCTTTCACACACACTTATCTCCCACAACTGAGCATGTGGAGAGACGTTCGTTCATCTAGCAGAAAGGGAACGGGTTGCAGGAGAAACTTTTCTCTGGATTCTCAGTCTGTTTCCTAGTGCCGGTTTGAAGTTCCTGCAGTTTTCACAGTAATACCGAGTTGGAGATTGTACTTTTCCATATATATGTATGGAGTGGAGTTTGCAACTGAAAAGAAACTTTGTGTTCCCAACAAGCTAGGTGAAGGACGGCTTTCAAACACACTTTTCTCTCACAACTGAGCATGTGGAGGGACTTTCATTCATCTAGCACATAGGGAACGGGTTGCAGGAGAAACTATTTCTCTGGTTTCTCAGTCTGTTTCTTAGTGCCGTTTTAAGTTCCTGCAGTTTTCACTGTAAAATCGTGGTGGTGCTTCTACCTCCTCATTTATATGTATCTAGTGGTGTTGGCATCTGAAAAGAAACTTTGTGTTCCCAACAAGCTAGGTGAAGGACGGCTTTAACAGTCACTTATCTCTCACAACTGAGCATGTGGAGAGACGTTCGTTCATCTAGCACAAAGGGAACGGGTTGCAGGAGAAACTATTTCTCTCGTTTCTCAGTCTGTTTCCTAGTGCCGGTATGAAGTTCCTGCAGTTTTCACTGTAAAACCGAGTTGGAGCTTGTACCTCCGCATATATATTTATGGAAAGGAGTTTGCAACTGAAAAGAAACTTTGTGTTCCCAACAAGCTAAGTTAAGGACAGTTTTCACACACACTTATCTCTCAGAACTGAGCATGTGGTGAGACGTTCGTTCATCTACCAAAATGGGAAAGCTTTGCAGGAGAAACTTTTACTCTGGTTTCTCAGTCTGTTTCCTAGTGCCGGTTATGAAGTTCCTGTAGTTTTCACTATAAAAACGAGTTGGAGCTTGTACCTTTCCATATATATGTATGGAGTGGAGTTGGCAACTGAAAAGAAACTTTGTGTTCCCAACAAGCTAGGTGAAGGACGGCTTTCACACACAATGATCTCTCACAACTGAGCATGTGGAGAGACGTTCGTTCATCTAGCACAAAAGGAACGGTTTGCAGGGAAATTATTTCTCTGGTTTCTCAGTCTGTTTCTAGTGCCGGTTTAAGTTCCTGCAGTTTTCACTGTAAAACCGTGGTGGAGCTTCAACTTCCCCATATATATTTATGGAATGGAGTTTGCAACTTAAAAGAACCTTTGTGTTCCCAACAAGGTAGGTGAAGTGCCGCATTCCCACACACTTATCTCTCACAACTGAGCATGTGGAGAGACGTTCGTTCATCAAGCACAAAGGGAACGGTTTGCAGGAGAAACTTTTACTATGTTTTCACAGTCTCTTTCCTAGTGCCGGTTTGAAGTTCCTGCAGTTTTCACTGTAAAACCGAGTTGGAGCTTGTACTTCTCCATATATATGTATGGAGTGGGTTTTGCAACTGAAAAGAAACTTTGTGTTCCCAACAAGCTAAGTGAAGGACGTCTTTCACACACACTTATCTCTCACAACTGAGCATGTGTTGAGACGTTCGTTCATCTAGCACAAGGGAACGGGTTTCAGGAGAAACTATTACTCTGGTATCTCAGTCTGTTTCCTAATGTCAGATTGAAGTTCCTGCAATTTTCACTGTAAAACCGAGTTGGAACTTGTACTTCTCCATATATATATATGGAGTGGAGTTTGCAACTGAAAAGAATCTTTGTGTTCCCAACAAGCTAGGTGAAGTACGGCTTTCACACACACATCTCTCTCTCAACTGAGCATGTGGAGAGACGTTCGTTCATCTAGCACAAAGGGAACGGGTTGCAGTAGAAACTATTTCTCTGGTTTCTCAGTCTGTTCCTTAGTGCCGGTTTTAAGTTCCTGCAGTTTTCACTGTAAAACCGTAGTGGAGCTTCTACTTCCTCATATATATGTATGGAATGGAGTTTGCAACTGAAAAGAAACTTTGGGTTCCCAAAAAGCTAGGTGAAGTACCGCTTTCCCACACACTAATGTTTCACATCTGAGCATGTGGAGAGACGTTCGTTCATGTAGCACAAATGGAACGGGTTGCAGGAGAAACTTTTTCTCAGGATTCTCAGTCTGTTTCCTAGTGCCGGTTTGAAGTTCCTGCAGTTTTCACAATAAAACCGAGTTGGTGCTTGTACCTCCCCATATAAATATATGGAATGCTGTTTGCGACTGAAAAGAAACTTTGTGTTCCCAACAAGCAAGTTGAAGGACGGCTATCACACACAGTTTTCTCTCACAACTGAGCATGTGGAGAGACGTTCGTTCATCTAGCACAAAGGGAACGGGTTGCAGGAGAAACTTTTACTATGTTTTCTCAGTCTCTTTCCTAGTGCCGGTTTGAAGTTCCTGCAGTTTTCACTTTAAAGCAGATTTGGTGTTAGTAACACCCCATATATATGTATGGATTGGAGTTTGCAAATGAAACGAAAATTTGTGATCACAAAAAGTTAGGTAAAGTACGGCTTTCACACACACTTATCTCCCACAACTGAGCATGTGGAGAGACGTTCGTTCATCTAGCAGAAAGGGAACGGGTTGCAGGAGAAACTTTTCTCTGGATTCTCAGTCTGTTTCCTAGTGCCGGTTTGAAGTTCCTGCAGTTTTCACAATAAAACCGAGTTGGAGCTTGTTCCTCCACATATAAATGTATGGAATGCAGTTTGCGACTGAAAAGAAAATTTGTGTTCCCAACAAGCTAGGTGAAGGACCGCTTTCACCCACAATTTTCTCTCAGAACAGAGCATGTGGAGAGACGTTCGTTCATCTAGCACAAAGGGAAAGGTTTGCAGGAGAAACTTTTACTCTGGTTTCTCAGTCTGTTTCCTAGTGCCGGTTATGAAGTTCCTGTAGTTTTCACTATAAAAACGAGTTGGAGCTTGTACCTATCCATATATATGTATTGAGTGGAGTTTGCAACTGAAAAGAAACTTTGTGTTCCCAACAAGCTAGGTGAAGGACGGCTTTCACACACACATATCTGTCACAACTGAGCATGTGGAGAGACGTCCGTTCATCTAGCACAAAAGGAACGGTTTGCAGGGAAATTATTTCTCTGGTTTCTCAGTCTGTTTCTAGTGCCGGTTTAAGTTCCTGCAGTTTTCACTGTAAAACCGTGGTGGAGCTTCAACTTCCCCATATATATTTATGGAATGGAGTTTGCAACTTAAAAGAACCTTTGTGTTCCCAACAAGCCAGGTGAAGTGCTGCATACCCACACACTTATCTCTCACAACTGAGCATGTGGAGAGACGTTCGTTCATCAAGCATAAAGGGAACGGGTTGCAGGAGAAACTTTTACTATGTTTTCACAGTCTCTTTCCTAGTGCCGGCTTGAAGTTCCTGCAGTTTTCACTGTAAAACCGAGTTGGAGCTTGTACTTCTCCATATATATGTATGGAGTGGAGTTTGCAACTGAAAAGAAACTTTGTGTTCCCAACAATCTAAGTGAAGGTCGTCTTTCACACACACTTATCTCTCACAACTGAGCATGTTTTGAGACGTTCGTTCATCTAGAAAAAGGGAACGGGTTTCAGGAGAAACTATTACTCTGGTATCTCAGTCTGTTTCCTAATGTCAGATTGAAGTTCCTGCAATTTTCACTGTAAAACCGAGTTGGAGCTTATAATTCTCCATATATATATATGGAGTGGAGTTTGCAACTGAAAAGAATCTTTGTGTTCCCAACAAGCTAGGTGAAGGACGGCTTTCACACACACATCTCTCTCTAAAACTGAGCATGTGGAGAGACGTTCGTTCATCTAGCACAAAGGGAACGGGTTGCAGTAGAAACTATTTCTCTGGTTTCTCAGTCTGTTCCTTTGTGCCGGTTTTAAGTTCCTGCAGTTTTCACTGTAAAACCGTGGTGGAGCTTCTACTTCCTCATATATATGTATGGAATGGAGTTTGCAACTGAAAAGAATCTTTGGGTTCCCAAAAAGCTAGGTGAAGTACAGCTTTCCCACACACTAATGTTTCACAACAGAGCATGTGGAGAGACGTTCGTTCATGTAGCACAAATGGAACGTGTTGCAGGAGAAACTTTTTCTCTGGATTCTCAGTCTGTTTCCTAGTGCCGGTTTGAAGTTCCTGCAGTTTTCACAATAAAACCGAGTTGATGCTTGTACCTCCCCATATAAATGTATGGAATGCAGTTTGCGACTGAAAAGAAACTTTGTGTTCCCAACAAGCAAGTTGAAGGACGGCTATCACACACAGTTTTCTCTCACAACTGAGCATGTGTAGAGACGTTCGTTCATCTAGCACAAAGGGAAAGGTTTGCAGGAGAAACTTTTACTATGTTTTCTCAGTCTCTTTCCTAGTGCCGGTTTGAAGTTCCTGCAGTTTTCACTGTAAAGCAGATTTGGTGTTAGTAACAACCCATATATATGTATGGATTGGAGTTTGCAACTGAAACGAAAATTTGTGATCACAAAAAGTTAGGTAAAGTACGGCTTTCACACACACTTATCTCCCACATCTGAGCATGTGGAGACACGTTCGTTCATCTAGCACAAATGGAACTGGTTGCATGAGAAACTTTTACTATGTTTTCTCAGTCTCTTTCCGAGTGCCGGTTTGAAGTTCCTGCAGTTTTCACAGTAATACCGAGTTGGAGATTGTACTTTTCCATATATATGTATGGAGTGGAGTTTGCAACTGAAAAGAAACTTTGTGTTCCCAACAAGCTAGGTGAAGGACGGCTTTCAAACACACTTTTCTCTCACAACTGAGCATGTGGAGGGACTTTCATTCATCTAGCACATAGGGAACGGGTTGCAGGAGAAACTATTTCTCTGGTTTCTCAGTCTGTTTCTTAGTGCCGTTTTAAGTTCCTGCAGTTTTCACTGTAAAATCGTGGTGGTGCTTCTACCTCCTCATTTATATGTATCTAGTGGTGTTGGCATCTGAAAAGAAACTTTGTGTTCCCAACAAGCTAGGTGAAGGACGGCTTTAACAGTCACTTATCTCTCACAACTGAGCATGTGGAGAGACGTTCGTTCATCTAGCACAAAGGGAACGGGTTGCAGGAGAAACTATTTCTCTCGTTTCTCAGTCTGTTTCCTAGTGCCGGTATGAAGTTCCTGCAGTTTTCACTGTAAAACCGAGTTGGAGCTTGTACCTTTCCATATATATGTATGGAGTGGAGTTGGCAACTGAAAAGAAACATTGTGTTCCCAACAAGCTAGGTGAAGGACGGCTTTCACACACAATGATCTCTCACAACTGAGCATGTGGAGAGACGTTCGTTCATCTAGCACAAAAGGAACGGTTTGCAGAGAAATTATTTCTCTGGTTTCTCAGTCTGTTTCTAGTGCCGGTTTAAGTTCCTGCAGTTTTCACTGTAAAACCGTGGTGGAGCTTCAACTTCCCCATATATATTTATGGAATGGAGTTTGCAACTTAAAAGAACCTTTGTGTTCCCAACAAGGTAGGTGAAGTGCCGCATTCCCACACACTTATCTCTCACAACTGAGCATGTGGAGAGACGTTCGTTCATCAAGCACAAAGGGAACGGTTTGCAGGAGAAACTTTTACTATGTTTTCACAGTCTCTTTCCTAGTGCCGGTTTGAAGTTCCTGCAGTTTTCACTGTAAAACCGAGTTGGAGCTTGTACTTCTCCATATATATGTATGGAGTGGGTTTTGCAACTGAAAAGAAACTTTGTGTTCCCAACAAGCTAAGTGAAGGACGTCTTTCACACACACTTATCTCTCACAACTGAGCATGTGTTGAGACGTTCGTTCATCTAGCACAAGGGAACGGGTTTCAGGAGAAACTATTACTCTGGTATCTCAGTCTGTTTCCTAATGTCAGATTGAAGTTCCTGCAATTTTCACTGTAAAACCGAGTTGGAACTTGTACTTCTCCATATATATATATGGAGTGGAGTTTGCAACTGAAAAGAATCTTTGTGTTCCCAACAAGCTAGGTGAAGTACGGCTTTCACACACACATCTCTCTCTCAACTGAACATGTGGAGAGACGTTCGTTCATCTAGCACAAAGGGAACGGGTTGCAGTAGAAACTATTTCTCTGGTTTCTCAGTCTGTTCCTTAGTGCCGGTTTTAAGTTCCTGCAGTTTTCACTGTAAAACCGTAGTGGAGCTTCTACTTCCTCATATATATGTATGGAATGGAGTTTGCAACTGAAAAGAAACTTTGGGTTCCCAAAAAGCTAGGTGAAGTACCGCTTTCCCACACACTAATGTTTCACATCTGAGCATGTGGAGAGACGTTCGTTCATGTAGCACAAATGGAACGGGTTGCAGGAGAAACTTTTTCTCAGGATTCTCAGTCTGTTTCCTAGTGCCGGTTTGAAGTTCCTGCAGTTTTCACAATAAAACCGAGTTGGTGCTTGTACCTCCCCATATAAATATATGGAATGCTGTTTGCGACTGAAAAGAAACTTTGTGTTCCCAACAAGCAAGTTGAAGGACGGCTATCACACACAGTTTTCTCTCACAACTGAGCATGTGGAGAGACGTTCGTTCATCTAGCACAAAGGGAACGGGTTGCAGGAGAAACTTTTACTATGTTTTCTCAGTCTCTTTCCTAGTGCCGGTTTGAAGTTCCTGCAGTTTTCACTTTAAAGCAGATTTGGTGTTAGTAACACCCCATATATATGTATGGATTGGAGTTTGCAAATGAAACGAAAATTTGTGATCACAAAAAGTTAGGTAAAGTACGGCTTTCACACACACTTATCTCCCACAACTGAGCATGTGGAGAGACGTTCGTTCATCTAGCAGAAAGGGAACGGGTTGCAGGAGAAACTTTTCTCTGGATTCTCAGTCTGTTTCCTAGTGCCGGTTTGAAGTTCCTGCAGTTTTCACAATAAAACCGAGTTGGAGCTTGTTCCTCCCCATATAAATATATGGAATGCTGTTTGCGACTGAAAAGAAAATTTGTGTTCCCAACAAGCTAGGTGAAGCACCGCTTTCACCCACAATTTTCTCTCAGAACAGAGCATGTGGAGAGACGTTCGTTCATCTAGCACAAAGGGAAAGGTTTGTAGGAGAAACTTTTACTCTGGTTTCTCAGTCTGTTTCCTAGTGCCGGTTATGAAGTTCCTGTAGTTTTCACTATAAAAACGAGTTGGAGCTTGTACCTATCCATATATATGTATTGAGTGGAGTTTGCAACTGAAAAGAAATTTGTGTTCCCAACAAGCTAGGTGAAGGACAGCATTCACACACACATATCTCTCAGAACAGAGCATGTGGAGAGACGTCCGTTCATCTAGCACAAGGGAACGGGTTGCAGAAGAAACTATTACTCTGGTTTCTCAGTCTGTTTCCTAGAGTCGGAATGAAGTTCCTGCAGTTTTCACTGTAAAACCGAGTTGGAGCTTATACCTCTCCATATATATGTATGGATTGGAGTTTAAAACTGAAAAGAAACTTTGTGTTCCCAACAAGCTAGGTGAAGGACGGCTTTCACACACACTTATCTCTCACAACTGAGCATGTGGAGAGACGTTCGTTCATCTAGCACAAAAGGAACGGTTTGCAGGGAAATTATTTCTCTGGTTTCTCAGTCTGTTTCTAGTGCCGGTTTAAGTTCCTGCAGTTTTCACTGTAAAACCGTGGTGGAGCTTCAACTTCCCCATATATATTTATGGAATGGAGTTTGCAACTTAAAAGAACCTTTGTGTTCCCAACAAGCTAGATGAAGTGCTGCATACCCACACACTTATCTCTCACAACTGAGCATGTGGAGAGACGTTCGTTCATCAAGCATAAAGGGAACGGGTTGCAGGAGAAACTTTTTCTCTGGATTCTCAGTCTGTTTCCTAGTGCCGGTTTGAAGTTCCTGCAGTTTTCACAATAAATCCGAGTTGATGCTTGTACCTCCCCATATAAATGTATGGAATGCAGTTTGCGACTGAAAAGAAACTTTGTGTTCCCAACAAGCAAGTTGAAGGACGGCTATCACACACAGTTTTCTCTCACAACTGTGCATGTGTAGAGACGTTCGTTCATCTAGCACAAAGGGAAAGGGTTGCAGGAGAAACTTTTACTATGTTTTCTCAGTCTCTTTACTAGTGCCGGTTTGAAGTTCCTGCAGTTTTCACTGTAAAGCAGATTTGGTGTTAGTAACAACCCATATATATGTATGGATTGGAGTTTGCCACTGAAACGAAAATTTGTGATCACAAAAAGTTAGGTAAAGTACGGCTTTCACACACACTTATCTCCCACATCTGAGCATGTGGAGAGACATTCGTTCATCTAGCACAAATGGAACTGGTTGCATGAGAAACTTTTACTATGTTTTCTCAGTCTCTTTCCTAGTGCCGGTTTGAAGTTCCTGCAGTTTTCACAGTAATACCGAGTTGGAGATTGTACTTTTCCATATATATGTATGGAGTGGAGTTTGCAACTGAAAAGAAACTTTGTGTTCCCAACAAGCTAGGTGAAGGACGGCTTTCAAACACACTTTTCTCTCACAACTGAGCATGTGGAGGGACTTTCATTCATCTAGCACATAGGGAACGGGTTGCAGGAGAAACTATTTCTCTGGTTTCTCAGTCTGTTTCTTAGTGCCGTTTTAAGTTCCTGCAGTTTTCACTGTAAAATCGTGGTGGTGCTTCTACCTCCTCATTTATATGTATCTAGTGGTGTTGGCATCTGAAAATAAACTTTGTGTTCCCAACAAGCTAGGTGAAGGACGGCTTTAACAGTCACTTATCTCTCACAACTGAGCATGTGGAGAGACGTTCGTTCATCTAGCACAAAGGGAACGGGTTGCAGGAGAAACTATTTCTCTCGTTTCTCAGTCTGTTTCCTAGTGCCGGTATGAAGTTCCTGCAGTTTTCACTGTAAAACCGAGTTGGAGCTTGTACCTCCGCATATATATTTATGGAAAGGAGTTTGCAACTGAAAAGAAACTTTGTGTTCCCAACAAGCTAAGTTAAGGACAGTTTTCACACACACTTATCTCTCAGAACTGAGCATGTGGTGAGACGTTCGTTCATCTACCAAAATGGGAAAGCTTTGCAGGAGAAACTTTTACTCTGGTTTCTCAGTCTGTTTCCTAGTGCCGGTTATGAAGTTCCTGTAGTTTTCACTATAAAAACGAGTTGGAGCTTGTACCTTTCCATATATATGTATGGATTGGAGTTGGCAACTGAAAAGAAACTTTGTGTTCCCAACAAGCTAGGTGAAGGACGGCTTTCACACACAATGATCTCTCACAACTGAGCATGTGGAGAGACGTTCGTTCATCTAGCACAAAAGGAACGGTTTGCAGGGAAATTATTTCTCTGGTTTCTCAGTCTGTTTCTAGTGCCGGTTTAAGTTCCTGCAGTTTTCACTGTAAAACCGTGGTGGAGCTTCAACTTCCCCATATATATTTATGGAATGGAGTTTGCAACTTAAAAGAACCTTTGTGTTCCCAACAAGCTAAGTGAAGGACGTCTTTCACACACACTTATCTCTCACAACTGAGCATGTGTTGAGACGTTCGTTCATCTAGCACAAGGGAACGGGTTTCAGGAGAAACTATTACTCTGGTATCTCAGTCTGTTTCCTAATGTCAGATTGAAGTTCCTGCAATTTTCACTGTAAAACCGAGTTGGAACTTGTACTTCTCCATATATATATATGGAGTGGAGTTTGCAACTGAAAAGAATCTTTGTGTTCCCAACAAGCTAGGTGAAGTACGGCTTTCACACACACATCTCTCTCTCAACTGAACATGTGGAGAGACGTTCGTTCATCTAGCACAAATGGAACGGGTTGCAGGAGAACCTTTTTCTCAGGATTCTCAGTCTGTTTCCTAGTGCCGGTTTGAAGTTCCTGCAGTTTTCACAATAAAACCGAGTTGGTGCTTGTACCTCCCCATATAAATATATGGAATGCTGTTTGCGACTGAAAAGAAACTTTGTGTTCCCAACAAGCAAGTTGAAGGACGGCTATCACACACAGTTTTCTCTCACAACTGAACATGTGGAGAGACGTTCGTTCATCTAGCACAAAGGGAACGGGTTGCAGGAGAAACTTTTACTATGTTTTCTCAGTCTCTTTCCTAGCGCCGGTTTGAAGTTCCTGCAGTTTTCACTTTAAAGCAGATTTGGTGTTAGTAACACCCCATATACATGTATGGATAGGAGTTTGCAAATGAAACGAAATTTGTGATCACAAAAAGTTAGGTAAAGTACGGCTTTCACACACACTTATCTCCCACAACTGAGCATGTGGAGAGACGTTCGTTCATCTAGCAGAAAGGGAACGGGTTGTAGGAGAAACTTTTCTCTGGATTTTAAGTCTGTTTCCTAGTGCCGGTTTGAAGTTCCTGCAGTTTTCACAATAAAACCGAGTTGGAGCTTGTTCCTCCACATATAAATGTATGGAATGCAGTTAGCGACTGAAAAGAAAAGTTGTGTTCCCAACAAGCTAGGTGAAGGACCGCTTTCACCCACAATTTTCTCTCAGAACAGAGCATGTGGAGAGACGTTCGTTCATCTAGCACAAAGGGAAAGGTTTGCAGGAGAAACTTTTACTCTGGTTTCTCAGTCTGTTTCCTAGTGCCGGTTATGAAGTTCCTGTAGTTTTCACTATAAAAACGAGTTGGAGCTTGTACCTATCCATATATATGTATGGATTGGAGTTTAAAACTGAAAAGAAACTTTGTGTTCCCAACAAGCTAGGTGAAGGACGGCTTTCACACACACTTATCTCTCACAACTGAGCATGTGGAGAGACGTTCGTTCATCTAGCACAAAGGGAACGGTTTGCAGGGAAATTATTTCTCTGGTTTCTCAGTCTGTTTCTAGTGCCGGTTTAAGTTCCTGCAGTTTTCACTGTAAAACCGTGGTGGAGCTTCAACTTCCCCATATATATTTATGGAATGGAGTTTGCAACTTAAAAGAACCTTTGTGTTCCCAACAAGCTAGGTGAAGTGCTGCATACCCACACACTTATCTCTCACAACTGAGCATGTGGAGAGACGTTCGTTCATCAAGCATAAAGGGAACGGGTTGCAGGAGAAACTTTTACTATGTTTTCACAGTCTCTTTCCTAGTGCCGGCTTGAAGTTCCTGCAGTTTTCACTGTAAAACCGAGTTGGAGCTTGTACTTCTCCATATATATGTATGGAGTGGAGTTTGCAACTGAAAAGAAACTTTGTGTTCCCAACAATCTAAGTGAAGTTCGTCTTTCACACACACTTATCTCTCACAACTGAGCATGTTTTGAGACGTTCGTTCATCTAGAAAAAGGGAACGGGTTTCAGGAGAAACTATTACTCTGGTATCTCAGTCTGTTTCCTAATGTCAGATTGAAGTTCCTGCAATTTTCACTGTAAAACCGAGTTGGAGCTTATAATTCTCCATATATATATATGGAGTGGAGTTTGCAACTGAAAAGAATCTTTGTGTTCCCAACAAGCTAGGTGAAGGACGGCTTTCACACACACATCTCTCTCTAAAACTGAGCATGTGGAGAGACGTTCGTTCATCTAGCACAAAGGGAACGGGTTGCAGTAGAAACTATTTCTCTGGTTTCTCAGTCTGTTCCTTAGTGCCGGTTTTAAGTTCCTGCAGTTTTCACTGTAAAACCGTGGTGGAGCTTCTACTTCCTCATATATATGTATGGAATGGAGTTTGCAACTGAAAAGAATCTTTGGGTTCCCAAAAAGCTAGGTGAAGTACCGCTTTCCCACACACTAATGTTTCACAACTGAGCATGTGGAGAGACGTTCGTTCATGTAGCACAAATGGAACGTGTTGCAGGAGAAACTTTTTCTCTGGATTCTCAGTCTGTTTCCTAGTGCCGGTTTGAAGTTCCTGCAGTTTTCACAATAAAACCGAGTTGGTGCTTGTACCTCCCCATATAAATGTATGGAATGCAGTTTGCGACTGAAAAGAAACTTTGTGTTCCCAACAAGCAAGTTGAAGGACGGCTATCACACACAGTTTTCTCTCACAACTGAGCATGTGTAGAGACGTTCGTTCATCTAACACAAAGGGAAAGGGTTGCAGGAGAAACTTTTACTATGTTTTCTCAGTCTCTTTCCTAGTGCCGGTTTGAAGTTCCTGCAGTTTTCACTGTAAAGCAGATTTGGTGTTAGTAACAACCCATATATATGTATGGATTGGAGTTTGCAACTGAAACGAAAATTTGTGATCACAAAAAGTTAGGTAAAGTACGGCTTTCACACACACTTATCTCCCACATCTGAGCATGTGGAGAGACGTTCGTTCATCTAGCACAAATGGAACTGGTTGCATGAGAAACTTTTACTATGTTTTCTCAGTCTCTTTCCTAGTGCCGGTTTGAAGTTCCTGCAGTTTTCACAGTAATACCGAGTTGGAGATTGTACTTTTCCATATATATGTATGGAGTGGAGTTTGCAACTGAAAAGAAACTTTGTGTTCCCAACAAGCTAGGTGAAGGACGGCTTTCAAACACACTTTTCTCTCACAACTGAGCATGTGGAGGGACTTTCATTCATCTAGCACATAGGGAACGGGTTGCAGGAGAAACTATTTCTCTGGTTTCTCAGTCTGTTTCTTAGTGCCGTTTTAAGTTCCTGCAGTTTTCACTGTAAAATCGTGGTGGTGCTTCTACCTCCTCATTTATATGTATCTAGTGGTGTTGGCATCTGAAAAGAAACTTTGTGTTCCCAACAAGCTAGGTGAAGGACGGCTTTAACAGTCACTTATCTCTCACAACTGAGCATGTGGAGAGACGTTCGTTCATCTAGCACAAAGGGAACGGGTTGCAGGAGAAACTATTTCTCTCGTTTCTCAGTCTGTTTCCTAGTGCCGGTATGAAGTTCCTGCAGTTTTCACTGTAAAACCGAGTTGGAGCTTGTACCTCCGCATATATATTTATGGAAAGGAGTTTGCAACTGAAAAGAAACTTTGTGTTCCCAACAAGCTAAGTTAAGGACAGTTTTCACACACACTTATCTCTCAGAACTGAGCATGTGGTGAGACGTTCGTTCATCTACCAAAATGGGAAAGCTTTGCAGGAGAAACTTTTACTCTGGTTTCTCAGTCTGTTTCCTAGTGCCGGTTATGAAGTTCCTGTAGTTTTCACTATAAAAACGAGTTGGAGCTTGTACCTTTCCATATATATGTATGGAGTGGAGTTGGCAACTGAAAAGAAACTTTGTGTTCCCAACAAGCTAGGTGAAGGACGGCTTTCACACACAATGATCTCTCACAACTGAGCATGTGGAGAGACGTTCGTTCATCTAGCACAAAAGGAACGGTTTGCAGGGAAATTATTTCTCTGGTTTCTCAGTCTGTTTCTAGTGCCGGTTTAAGTTCCTGCAGTTTTCACTGTAAAACCGTGGTGGAGCTTCAACTTCCCCATATATATTTATGGAATGGAGTTTGCAACTTAAAAGAACCTTTGTGTTCCCAACAAGGTAGGTGAAGTGCCGCATTCCCACACACTTATCTCTCACAACTGAGCATGTGGAGAGACGTTCGTTCATCAAGCACAAAGGGAACGGTTTGCAGGAGAAACTTTTACTATGTTTTCACAGTCTCTTTCCTAGTGCCGGTTTGAAGTTCCTGCAGTTTTCACTGTAAAACCGAGTTGGAGCTTGTACTTCTCCATATATATGTATGGAGTGGGTTTTGCAACTGAAAAGAAACTTTGTGTTCCCAACAAGCTAAGTGAAGGACGTCTTTCACACACACTTATCTCTCACAACTGAGCATGTGTTGAGACGTTCGTTCATCTAGCACAAGGGAACGGGTTTCAGGAGAAACTATTACTCTGGTATCTCAGTCTGTTTCCTAATGTCAGATTGAAGTTCCTGCAATTTTCACTGTAAAACCGAGTTGGAACTTGTACTTCTCCATATATATATATGGAGTGGAGTTTGCAACTGAAAAGAATCTTTGTGTTCCCAACAAGCTAGGTGAAGTACGGCTTTCACACACACATCTCTCTCTCAACTGAACATGTGGAGAGACGTTCGTTCATCTAGCACAAAGGGAACGGGTTGCAGTAGAAACTATTTCTCTGGTTTCTCAGTCTGTTTCCTAGTGCCGGTTTGAAGTTCCTGCATTTTTCACAATAAAACCGAGTTGATGCTTGTACCTCCCCATATAAATGTATGGAATGCAGTTTGCGACTGAAAAGAAACTTTGTGTTCCCAACAAGCAAGTTGAAGGACGGCTATCACACACAGTTTTCTCTCACACTGAGCATGTGTAGAGACGTTCGTTCATCTAGCACAAAGGGAAAGGGTTGCAGGAGAAACTTTTACTATGTTTTCTCAGTCTCTTTCCTAGTGCCGGCTTGAAGTTCCTGCAGTTTTCACTGTAAAACCGAGTTGGAGCTTGTACTTCTCCATATATATGTATGGAGTGGAGTTTGCAACTGAAAAGAAACTTTGTGTTCCCAACAATCTAAGTGAAGTTCGTCTTTCACACACACTTATCTCTCACAACTGAGCATGTTTTGAGACGTTCGTTCATCTAGAAAAAGGGAACGGGTTTCAGGAGAAACTATTACTCTGGTATCTCAGTCTGTTTCCTAATGTCAGATTGAAGTTCCTGCAATTTTCACTGTAAAACCGAGTTGGAGCTTATAATTCTCCATATATATATATGGAGTGGAGTTTGCAACTGAAAAGAATCTTTGTGTTCCCAACAAGCTAGGTGAAGGACGGCTTTCACACACACATCTCTCTCTAAAACTGAGCATGTGGAGAGACGTTCGTTCATCTAGCACAAAGGGAACGGGTTGCAGTAGAAACTATTTCTCTGGTTTCTCAGTCTGTTCCTTAGTGCCGGTTTTAAGTTCCTGCAGTTTTCACTGTAAAACCGTGGTGGAGCTTCTACTTCCTCATATATATGTATGGAATGGAGTTTGCAACTGAAAAGAATCTTTGGGTTCCCAAAAAGCTAGGTGAAGTACCGCTTTCCCACACACTAATGTTTCACAACTGAGCATGTGGAGAGACGTTCGTTCATGTAGCACAAATGGAACGTGTTGCAGGAGAAACTTTTTCTCTGGATTCTCAGTCTGTTTCCTAGTGCCGGTTTGAAGTTCCTGCAGTTTTCACAATAAAACCGAGTTGATGCTTGTACCTCCCCATATAAATGTATGGAATGCAGTTTGCGACTGAAAAGAAACTTTGTGTTCCCAACAAGCAAGTTGAAGGACGGCTATCACACACAGTTTTCTCTCACAACTGAGCATGTGTAGAGACGTTCGTTCATCTAGCACAAAGGGAAAGGGTTGCAGGAGAAACTTTTACTATGTTTTCTCAGTCTCTTTCCTAGTGCCGGTTTGAAGTTCCTGCAGTTTTCACTGTAAAGCAGATTTGGTGTTAGTAACAACCCATATATATGTATGGATTGGAGTTTGCAACTGAAACGAAAATTTGTGATCACAAAAAGTTAGGTAAAGTACGGCTTTCACACACACTTATCTCCCACATCTGAGCATGTGGAGACACGTTCGTTCATCTAGCACAAATGGAACTGGTTGCATGAGAAACTTTTACTATGTTTTCTCAGTCTCTTTCCTAGTGCCGGTTTGAAGTTCCTGCAGTTTTCACAGTAATACCGAGTTGGAGATTGTACTTTTCCATATATATGTATGGAGTGGAGTTTGCAACTGAAAAGAAACTTTGTGTTCCCAACAAGCTAGGTGAAGGACGGCTTTCAAACACACTTTTCTCTCACAACTGAGCATGTGGAGGGACTTTCATTCATCTAGCACATAGGGAACGGGTTGCAGGAGAAACTATTTCTCTGGTTTCTCAGTCTGTTTCTTAGTGCCGTTTTAAGTTCCTGCAGTTTTCACTGTAAAATCGTGGTGGTGCTTCTACCTCCTCATTTATATGTATCTAGTGGTGTTGGCATCTGAAAAGAAACTTTGTGTTCCCAACAAGCTAGGTGAAGGACGGCTTTAACAGTCACTTATCTCTCACAACTGAGCATGTGGAGAGACGTTCGTTCATCTAGCACAAAGGGAACGGGTTGCAGGAGAAACTATTTCTCTCGTTTCTCAGTCTGTTTCCTAGTGCCGGTATGAAGTTCCTGCAGTTTTCACTGTAAAACCGAGTTGGAGCTTGTACCTCCGCATATATATTTATGGAAAGGAGTTTGCAACTGAAAAGAAACTTTGTGTTCCCAACAAGCTAAGTTAAGGACAGTTTTCACACACACTTATCTCTCAGAACTGAGCATGTGGTGAGACGTTCGTTCATCTACCAAAATGGGAAAGCTTTGCAGGAGAAACTTTTACTCTGGTTTCTCAGTCTGTTTCCTAGTGCCGGTTATGAAGTTCCTGTAGTTTTCACTATAAAAACGAGTTGGAGTTTGTACCTTTCCATATATATGTATGGAGTGGAGTTGGCAACTGAAAAGAAACTTTGTGTTCCCAACAAGCTAGGTGAAGGACGGCTTTCACACACAATGATCTCTCACAACTGAGCATGTGGAGAGACGTTCGTTCATCTAGCACAAAAGGAACGGTTTGCAGGGAAATTATTTCTCTGGTTTCTCAGTCTGTTTCTAGTGCCGGTTTAAGTTCCTGCAGTTTTCACTGTAAAACCGTGGTGGAGCTTCAACTTCCCCATATATATTTATGGAATGGAGTTTGCAACTTAAAAGAACCTTTGTGTTCCCAACAAGGTAGGTGAAGTGCCGCATTCCCACACACTTATCTCTCACAACTGAGCATGTGGAGAGACGTTCGTTCATCAAGCACAAAGGGAACGGTTTGCAGGAGAAACTTTTACTATGTTTTCACAGTCTCTTTCCTAGTGCCGGTTTGAAGTTCCTGCAGTTTTCACTGTAAAACCGAGTTGGAGCTTGTACTTCTCCATATATATGTATGGAGTGGGTTTTGCAACTGAAAAGAAACTTTGTGTTCCCAACAAGCTAAGTGAAGGACGTCTTTCACACACACTTATCTCTCACAACTGAGCATGTGTTGAGACGTTCGTTCATCTAGCACAAGGGAACGGGTTTCAGGAGAAACTATTACTCTGGTATCTCAGTCTGTTTCCTAATGTCAGATTGAAGTTCCTGCAATTTTCACTGTAAAACCGAGTTGGAACTTGTACTTCTCCATATATATATATGGAGTGGAGTTTGCAACTGAAAAGAATCTTTGTGTTCCCAACAAGCTAGGTGAAGTACGGCTTTCACACACACATCTCTCTCTCAACTGAGCATGTGGAGAGACGTTCGTTCATCTAGCACAAAGGGAACGGGTTGCAGTAGAAACTATTTCTCTGGTTTCTCAGTCTGTTCCTTAGTGCCGGTTTTAAGTTCCTGCAGTTTTCACTGTAAAACCGTAGTGGAGCTTCTACTTCCTCATATATATGTATGGAATGGAGTTTGCAACTGAAAAGAAACTTTGGGTTCCCAAAAAGCTAGGTGAAGTACCGCTTTCCCACACACTAATGTTTCACATCTGAGCATGTGGAGAGACGTTCGTTCATGTAGCACAAATGGAACGGGTTGCAGGAGAAACTTTTTCTCAGGATTCTCAGTCTGTTTCCTAGTGCCGGTTTGAAGTTCCTGCAGTTTTCACAATAAAACCGAGTTGGTGCTTGTACCTCCCCATATAAATATATGGAATGCTGTTTGCGACTGAAAAGAAACTTTGTGTTCCCAACAAGCAAGTTGAAGGACGGCTATCACACACAGTTTTCTCTCACAACTGAGCATGTGGAGAGAAGTTCGTTCATCTAGCACAAAGGGAACGGGTTGCAGGAGAAACTTTTACTATGTTTTCTCAGTCTCTTTCCTAGTGCCGGTTTGAAGTTCCTGCAGTTTTCACTTTAAGGCAGATTTGGTGTTAGTAACACCCCATATATATGTATGGATTGGAGTTTGCAAATGAAACGAAAATTTGTGATCACAAAAAGTTAGGTAAAGTACGGCTTTCACACACACTTATCTCCCACAACTGAGCATGTGGAGAGACGTTCGTTCATCTAGCAGAAAGGGAACGGGTTGCAGGAGAAACTTTTCTCTGGATTCTCAGTCTGTTTCCTAGTGCCGGTTTGAAGTTCCTGCAGTTTTCACAATAAAACCGAGTTGGAGCTTGTTCCTCCACATATAAATGTATGGAATGCAGTTTGCGACTGAAAAGAAAATTTGTGTTCCCAACAAGCTAGGTGAAGGACCGCTTTCACCCACAATTTTCTCTCAGAACAGAGCATGTGGAGAGACGTTCGTTCATCTAGCACAAAGGGAAAGGTTTGCAGGAGAAACTTTTACTCTGGTTTCTCAGTCTGTTTCCTAGTGCCGGTTATGAAGTTCCTGTAGTTTTCACTATAAAAACGAGTTGGAGCTTGTACCTATCCATATATATGTATTGAGTGGAGTTTGCAACTGAAAAGAAACTTTGTGTTCCCAACAAGCTAGGTGAAGGACGGCTTTCACACACACTTATCTCTCACAACTGAGCATGTGGAGAGACGTCCGTTCATCTAGCACAAAAGGAACGGTTTGCAGGGAAATTATTTCTCTGGTTTCTCAGTCTGTTTCTAGTGCCGGTTTAAGTTCCTGCAGTTTTCACTGTAAAACCGTGGTGGAGCTTCAACTTCCCCATATATGTTTATGGAATGGAGTTTGCAACTTAAAAGAACCTTTGTGTTCCCAACAAGCTAGGTGAAGTGCTGCATACCCACACACTTATCTCTCACAACTGAGCATGTGGAGAGACGTTCGTTCATCAAGCATAAAGGGAACGGGTTGCAGGAGAAACTTTTACTATGTTTTCACAGTCTCTTTCCTAGTGCCGGCTTGAAGTTCCTGCAGTTTTCACTGTAAAACCGAGTTGGAGCTTGTACTTCTCCATATATATGTATGGAGTGGAGTTTGCAACTGAAAAGAAACTTTGTGTTCCCAACAATCTAAGTTAAGGTCGTCTTTCACACACACTTATCTCTCACAACTGAGCATGTTTTGAGACGTTCGTTCATCTAGAAAAAGGGAACGGGTTTCAGGAGAAACTATTACTCTGGTATCTCAGTCTGTTTCCTAATGTCTGATTGAAGTTCCTGCAATTTTCACTGTAAAACCGAGTTGGAGCTTATAATTCTCCATATATATATATGGAGTGGAGTTTGCAACTGAAAAGAATCTTTGTGTTCCCAACAAGCTAGGTGAAGGACGGCTTTCACACACACATCTCTCTCTAAAACTGAGCATGTGGAGAGACGTTCGTTCATCTAGCACAAAGGGAACGGGTTGCAGTAGAAACTATTTCTCTGGTTTCTCAGTCTGTTCCTTAGTGCCCGTTTTAAGTTCCTGCAGTTTTCACTGTAAAACCGTGGTGGAGCTTCTACTTCCTCATATATATGTATGGAATGGAGTTTGCAACTGAAAATAATCTTTGGGTTCCCAAAAAGCTAGGTGAAGTACAGCTTTCCCACACACTAATGTTTCACAACTGAGCATGTGGAGAGACGTTCGTTCATGTAGCACAAATGGAACGTGTTGCAGGAGAAACTTTTTCTCTGGATTCTCAGTCTGTTTCCTAGTGCCGGTTTGAAGTTCCTGCAGTTTTCACAATAAAACCGAGTTGATGCTTGTACCTCCCCATATAAATGTATGGAATGCAGTTTGCGACTGAAAAGAAACTTTGTGTTCCCAACAAGCAAGTTGAAGGACGGCTATCACACACAGTTTTCTCTCACAACTGAGCATGTGTAGAGACGTTCGTTCATCTAGCACAAAGGGAAAGGGTTGCAGGAGAAACTTTTACTATGTTTTCTCAGTCTCTTTCCTAGTGCCGGTTTGAAGTTCCTGTAGTTTTCACTGTAAAGCAGATTTGGTGTTAGTAACAACCCATATATATGTATGGATTGGAGTTTGCAACTGAAACGAAAATTTGTGATCACAAAAAGTTAGGTAAAGTACGGCTTTCACACACACTTATCTCCCACATCTGAGCATGTGGAGACACGTTCGTTCATCTAGCACAAATGGAACTGGTTGCATGAGAAACTTTTACTATGTTTTCTCAGTCTCTTTCCTAGTGCCGGTTTGAAGTTCCTGCAGTTTTCACAGTAATACCGAGTTGGAGATTGTACTTTTCCATATATATGTATGGAGTGGAGTTTGCAACTGAAAAGAAACTTTGTGTTCCCAACAAGCTAGGTGAAGGACGGCTTTCAAACACACTTTTCTCTCACAACTGAGCATGTGGAGGGACTTTCATTCATCTAGCACATAGGGAACGGGTTGCAGGAGAAACTATTTCTCTGGTTTCTCAGTCTGTTTCTTAGTGCCGTTTTAAGTTCCTGCAGTTTTCACTGTAAAATCGTGGTGGTGCTTCTACCTCCTCATTTATATGTATCTAGTGGTGTTGGCATCTGAAAAGAAACTTTGTGTTCCCAACAAGCTAGGTGAAGGACGGCTTTAACAGTCACTTATCTCTCACAACTGAGCATGTGGAGAGACGTTCGTTCATCTAGCACAAAGGGAAAGGGTTGCAGGAGAAACTATTTCTCTCGTTTCTCAGTCTGTTTCCTAGTGCCGGTATGAAGTTCCTGCAGTTTTCACTGTAAAACCGAGTTGGAGCTTGTACCTCCGCATATATATTTATGGAAAGGAGTTTGCAACTGAAAAGAAACTTTGTGTTCCCAACAAGCTAAGTTAAGGACAGTTTTCACACACACTTATCTCTCAGAACTGAGCATGTGGTGAGACGTTCGTTCATCTACCAAAATGGGAAAGCTTTGCAGGAGAAACTTTTACTCTGGTTTCTCAGTCTGTTTCCTAGTGCCGGTTATGAAGTTCCTGTAGTTTTCACTATAAAAACGAGTTGGAGCTTGTACCTTTCCATATATATGTATGGAGTGGAGTTGGCAACTGAAAAGAAACTTTGTGTTCCCAACAAGCTAGGTGAAGGACGGCTTTCACACACAATGATCTCTCACAACTGAGCATGTGGAGAGACGTTCGTTCATCTAGCACAAAAGGAACGGTTTGCAGGGAAATTATTTCTCTGGTTTCTCAGTCTGTTTCTAGTGCCGGTTTAAGTTCCTGCAGTTTTCACTGTAAAACCGTGGTGGAGCTTCAACTTCCCCATATATATTTATGGAATGGAGTTTGCAACTTAAAAGAACCTTTGTGTTCCCAACAAGGTAGGTGAAGTGCCGCATTCCCACACACTTATTTCTCACAACTGAGCATTTGGAGAGACGTTCGTTCATCAAGCACAAAGGGAACGGTTTGCAGGAGAAACTTTTACTATGTTTTCACAGTCTCTTTCCTAGTGCCGGTTTGAAGTTCCTGCAGTTTTCACTGTAAAACCGAGTTGGAAATTGTACTTCTCCATATATATATATGGAGTGGAGTTTGCAACTGAAAAGAATCTTTGTGTTCCCAACAAGCTAGGTGAAGTACGGCTTTCACACACACATCTCTCTCTCAACTGAGCATGTGGAGAGACGTTCGTTCATCTAGCACAAAGGGAACGGGTTGCAGTAGAAACTATTTCTCTGGTTTCTCAGTCTGTTTCCTAGTGCCGGTTTTAAGTTCCTGCAGTTTTCACTGTAAAACCGTAGTGGAGCTTCTATTTCCTCATATATATGTATGGAATGGAGTTTGCAACTGAAAAGAAACTTTGGGTTCCCAAAAAGCTAGGTGAAGTACCGCTTTCCCACACACTAATGTTTCACATCTGAGCATGTGGAGAGACGTTCGTTCATGTAGCACAAATGGAACGGGTTGCAGGAGAAACTTTTTCTCAGGATTCTCAGTCTGTTTCCTAGTGCCGGTTTGAAGTTCCTGCAGTTTTCACAATAAAACCGAGTTGGTGCTTGTACCTCCCCATATAAATATATGGAATGCTGTTTGCGACTGAAAAGAAACTTTGTGTTCCCAACAAGCAAGTTGAAGGACGGTTATCACACACAGTTTTCTCTCACAACTGAGCATGTGGAGAGACGTTCGTTCATCTAGCACAAAGGGAACGGGTTGCAGGAGAAACTTTTACTATGTTTTCTCAGTCTCTTTCCTAGTGCCGGTTTGAAGTTCCTGCAGTTTTCACTTTAAAGCACATTTGGTGTTAGTAACACCCCATATATATGTATGGATTGGAGTTTGCAAATGAAACGAAAATTTGTGATCACAAAAAGTTAGGTAAAGTACGGCTTTCACACACACATATCTCCCACAATTGAGCATGTGGAGAGACGTTCGTTCATCTAGCAGAAAGGGAACGGGTTGCAGGAGAAACTTTTCTCTGGATTCTCAGTCTGTTTCCTAGTGCCGGTTTGAAGTTCCTGCAGTTTTCACAATAAAACCGAGTTGGAGCTTGTTCCTCCACATATAAATGTATGGAATGCAGTTTGCGACTGAAAAGAAAAGTTGTGTTCCCAACAAGCTAGTTGAAGGACCGCTTTCACCCACAATTTTCTCTCAGAACAGAGCATGTGGAGAGACGTTCGTTCATCTAGCACAAAGGGAAAGATTTGCAGGAGAAACTTTTACTCTGGTTTCTCAGTCTGTTTCCTAGTGCCGGTTATGAAGTTCCTGTAGTTTTCACTATAAAAACGAGTTGGAGCTTGTACCTATCCATATATATGTATGGATTGGAGTTTAAAACTGAAAAGAAACTTTGTGTTCCCAACAAGCTAGGTGAAGGACGGCTTTCACACACACTTATCTCTCACAACTGAGCATGTGGAGAGACGTTCGTTCATCTAGCACAAAAGGAACGGTTTGCAGGGAAATTATTTCTCTGGTTTCTCAGTCTGTTTCTAGTGCCGGTTTAAGTTCCTGCAGTTTTCACTGTAAAACCGTGGTGGAGCTTCAACTTCCCCATATATATTTATGGAATGGAGTTTGCAACTTAAAAGAACCTTTGTGTTCCCAACAAGCTAGGTGAAGTGCTGCATACCCACACACTTATCTCTCACAACTGAGCATGTGGAGAGACGTTCGTTCATCAAGCATAAAGGGAACGGGTTGCAGGAGAAACTTTTACTATGTTTTCACAGTCTCTTTCCTAGTGCCGGCTTGAAGTTCCTGCAGTTTTCACTGTAAAACCGAGTTGGAGCTTGTACTTCTCCATATATATGTATGGAGTGGAGTTTGCAACTGAAAAGAAACTTTGTGTTCCCAACAATCTAAGTGAAGGTCGTCTTTCACACACACTTATCTCTCACAACTGAGCATGTTTTGAGACGTTCGTTCATCTAGAAAAAGGGAACGGGTTTCAGGAAAAACTATTACTCTGGTATCTCAGTCTGTTTCCTAATGTCAGATTGAAGTTCCTGCAATTTTCACTGTAAAACCGATTTGGAACTTGTACTTCTCCATATATATATATGGAGTGGAGTTTGCAACTGAAAAGAATCTTTGTGTTCCCAACAAGCTAGGTGAAGTACGGCTTTCACACACACATCTCTCTCTCAACTGAGCATGTGGAGAGACGTTCGTTCATCTAGCACAAAGGGAACGGGTTGCAGTAGAAACTATTTCTCTGGTTTCTCAGTCTGTTCCTTAGTGCCGGTTTTAAGTTCCTGCAGTTTTCACTGTAAAACCGTGGTGGAGCTTCTACTTCCTCATATATATGTATGGAATGGAGTTTGCAACTGAAAAGAATCTTTGGGTTCCCAAAAAGCTAGGTGAAGTACCGCTTTCCCACACACTAATGTTTCACAACTGAGCATGTGGAGAGACGTTCGTTCATGTAGCACAAATGGAACGTGTTGCAGGAGAAACTTTTTCTCTGGATTCTCAGTCTGTTTCCTAGTGCCGGTTTGAAGTTCCTGCAGTTTTCACAATAAAACCGAGTTGATGCTTGTACCTCCCCATATAAATGTATGGAATGCAGTTTGCGACTGAAAAGAAACTTTGTGTTCCCAACAAGCAAGTTGAAGGACGGCTATCACACACAGTTTTCTCTCACAACTGAGCATGTGTAGAGACGTTCGTTCATCTAGCACAAAGGGAAAGGGTTGCAGGAGAAACTTTTACTATGTTTTCTCAGTCTCTTTCCTAGTGCCGGTTTGAAGTTCCTGCAGTTTTCACTGTAAAGCAGATTTGGTGTTAGTAACAACCCATATATATGTATGGATTGGAGTTTGCAACTGAAACGAAAATTTGTGATCACAAAAAGTTAGGTAAAGTACGGCTTTCACACACACTTATCTCCCACATCTGAGCATGTGGAGACACGTTCGTTCATCTAGCACAAATGGAACTGGTTGCATGAAAAACTTTTACTATGTTTTCTCAGTCTCTTTCCTAGTGCCGGTTTGAAGTTCCTGCAGATTTCACAGTAATACCGAGTTGGAGATTGTACTTTTCCATATATATGTATGGAGTGGAGTTTGCAACTGAAAAGAAACTTTGTGTTCCCAACAAGCTAGGTGAAGGACGGCTTTCAAACACACTTTTCTCTCACAACTGAGCATGTGGAGGGACTTTCATTCATCTAGCACATAGGGAACGGGTTGCAGGAGAAACTATTTCTCTGGTTTCTCAGTCTGTTTCTTAGTGCCGTTTTAAGTTCCTGCAGTTTTCACTGTAAAATCGTGGTGGTGCTTCTACCTCCTCATTTATATGTATCTAGTGGTGTTGGCATCTGAAAATAAACTTTGTGTTCCCAACAAGCTAGGTGAAGGACGGCTTTAACAGTCACTTATCTCTCACAACTGAGCATGTGGAGAGACGTTCGTTCATCTAGCACAAAGGGAACGGGTTGCAGGAGAAACTATTTCTCTCGTTTCTCAGTCTGTTTCCTAGTGCCGGTATGAAGTTCCTGCAGTTTTCACTGTAAAACCGAGTTGGAGCTTGTACCTCCGCATATATATTTATGGAAAGGAGTTTGCAACTGAAAAGAAACTTTGTGTTCCCAACAAGCTAAGTTAAGGACAGTTTTCACACACACTTATCTCTCAGAACTGAGCATGTGGTGAGACGTTCGTTCATCTACCAAAATGGGAAAGCTTTGCAGGAGAAACTTTTACTCTGGTTTCTCAGTCTGTTTCCTAGTGCCGGTTATGAAGTTCCTGTAGTTTCCACTATAAAAACGAGTTGGAGCTTGTACCTTTCCATATATATGTATGGAGTGGAGTTGGCAACTGAAAAGAAACTTTGTGTTCCCAACAAGCTAGGTGAAGGACGGCTTTCACACACAATGATCTCTCACAACTGAGCATGTGGAGAGACGTTCGTTCATCTAGCACAAAAGGAACGGTTTGCAGGGAAATTATTTCTCTGGTTTCTCAGTCTGTTTCTAGTGCCGGTTTAAGTTCCTGCAGTTTTCACTGTAAAACCGTGGTGGAGATTCAACTTCCCCATATATATTTATGGAATGGAGTTTGCAACTTAAAAGAACCTTTGTGTTCCCAACAAGGTAGGTGAAGTGCCGCATTCCCACACACTTATCTCTCACAACTGAGCATGTGGAGAGACGTTCGTTCATCAAGCACAAAGGGAACGGTTTGCAGGAGAAACTTTTACTATGTTTTCACAGTCTCTTTCCTAGTGCCGGTTTGAAGTTCCTGCAGTTTTCACTGTAAAACCGAGTTGGAGCTTGTACTTCTCCATATATATGTATGGAGTGGGTTTTGCAACTGAAAAGAAACTTTGTGTTCCCAACAAGCTAAGTGAAGGACGTCTTTCACACACACTTATCTCTCACAACTGAGCATGTTTTGAGACGTTCGTTCATCTAGAAAAAGGGAACGGGTTTCAGGAAAAACTATTACTCTGGTATCTCAGTCTGTTTCCTAATGTCAGATTGAAGTTCCTGCAATTTTCACTGTAAAACCGAGTTGGAGCTTATAATTCTCCATATATATATATGGAGTGGAGTTTGCAACTGAAAAGAAACTTTGTGTTCCCAACAATCTAAGTGAAGGTCGTCTTTCACACACACTTATCTCTCACAACTGAGCATGTTTTGAGACGTTCGTTCATCTAGAAAAAGGGAACGGGTTTCAGGAAAAACTATTACTCTGGTATCTCAGTCTGTTTCCTAATGTCAGATTGAAGTTCCTGCAATTTTCACTGTAAAACCGAGTTGGAGCTTATAATTCTCCATATATATATATGGAGTGGAGTTTGCAACTGAAAAGAATCTTTGTGTTCCCAACAAGCTAGGTGTAGGACGGCTTTCACACACACATCTCTCTCTAAAACTGAGCATGTGGAGAGACGTTCGTTCATCTAGCACAAAGGGAACGGGTTGCAGTAGAAACTATTTCTCTGGTTTCTCAGTCTGTTCCTTAGTGCCGGTTTTAAGTTCCTGCAGTTTTCACTGTAAAACCGTGGTGGAGCTTCTACTTCCTCATATATATGTATGGAATGGAGTTTGCAACTGAAAAGAATCTTTGGGTTCCCAAAAAGCTAGGTGAAGTACCGCTTTCCCACACACTAATGTTTCACAACTGAGCATGTGGAGAGACGTTCGTTCATGTAGCACAAATGGAACGTGTTGCAGGAGAAACTTTTTCTCTGGATTCTCAGTCTGTTTCCTAGTGCCGGTTTGAAGTTCCTGCAGTTTTCACAATAAAACCGAGTTGATGCTTGTACCTCCCCATATAAATGTATGGAATGCAGTTTGCGACTGAAAAGAAACTTTGTGTTCCCAACAAGCAAGTTGAAGGACGGCTATCACACACAGTTTTCTCTCACAACTGAGCATGTGTAGAGACGTTCGTTCATCTAGCACAAAGGGAAAGGGTTGCAGGAGAAACTTTTACTATGTTTTCTCAGTCTCTACCCTAGTGCCGGTTTGAAGTTCCTGCAGTTTTCACTGTAAAGCAGATTTGGTGTTAGTAACAACCCATATATATGTATGGATTGGAGTTTGCAACTGAAACGAAAATTTGTGATCACAAAAAGTTAGGTAAAGTACGGCTTTCACACACACTTATCTCCCACATCTGAGCATGTGGAGACACGTTCGTTCATCTAGCACAAATGGAACTGGTTGCATGAGAAACTTTTACTATGTTTTCTCAGTCTCTTTCCTAGTGCCGGTTTGAAGTTCCTGCAGTTTTCACAGTAATACCGAGTTGGAGATTGTACTTTTCCATATATATGTATGGAGTGGAGTTTGCAACTGAAAAGAAACTTTGTGTTCCCAACAAGCTAGGTGAAGGACGGCTTTCAAACACACTTTTCTCTCACAACTGAGCATGTGGAGGGACTTTCATTCATCTAGCACATAGGGAACGGGTTGCAGGAGAAACTATTTCTCTGGTTTCTCAGTCTGTTTCTTAGTGCCGTTTTAAGTTCCTGCAGTTTTCACTGTAAAATCGTGGTGGTGCTTCTACCTCCTCATTTATATGTATCTAGTGGTGTTGGCATCTGAAAATAAACTTTGTGTTCCCAACAAGCTAGGTGAAGGACGGCTTTAACAGTCACTTATCTCTCACAACTGAGCATGTGGAGAGACGTTCGTTCATCTAGCACAAAGGGAACGGGTTGCAGGAGAAACTATTTCTCTCGTTTCTCAGTCTGTTTCCTAGTGCCGGTATGAAGTTCCTGCAGTTTTCACTGTAAAACCGAGTTGGAGCTTGTACCTCCGCATATATATTTATGGAAAGGAGTTTGCAACTGAAAAGAAACTTTGTGTTCCCAACAAGCTAAGTTAAGGACAGTTTTCACACACACTTATCTCTCAGAACTGAGCATGTGGTGAGACGTTCGTTCATCTACCAAAATGGGAAAGCTTTGCAGGAGAAACTTTTACTCTGGTTTCTCAGTCTGTTTCCTAGTGCCGGTTATGAAGTTCCTGCAGTTTCCACTATAAAAACGAGTTGGAGCTTGTACCTTTCCATATATATGTATGGAGTGGAGTTGGCAACTGAAAAGAAACTTTGTGTTCCCAACAAGCTAGGTGAAGGACGGCTTTCACACACAATGATCTCTCACAACTGAGCATGTGGAGAGACGTTCGTTCATCTAGCACAAAAGGAACGGTTTGCAGGGAAATTATTTCTCTGGTTTCTCAGTCTGTTTCTAGTGCCGGTTTAAGTTCCTGCAGTTTTCACTGTAAAACCGTGGTGGAGATTCAACTTCCCCATATATATTTATGGAATGGAGTTTGCAACTTAAAAGAACCTTTGTGTTCCCAACAAGGTAGGTGAAGTGCCGCATTCCCACACACTTATCTCTCACAACTGAGCATGTGGAGAGACGTTCGTTCATCAAGCACAAAGGGAACGGTTTGCAGGAGAAACTTTTACTATGTTTTCACAGTCTCTTTCCTAGTGCCGGTTTGAAGTTCCTGCAGTTTTCACTGTAAAACCGAGTTGGAGCTTGTACTTCTCCATATATATGTATGGAGTGGGTTTTGCAACTGAAAAGAAACTTTGTGTTCCCAACAAGCTAAGTGAAGGACGTCTTTCACACACACTTATCTCTCACAACTGAGCATGTTTTGAGACGTTCGTTCATCTAGAAAAAGGGAACGGGTTTCAGGAAAAACTATTACTCTGGTATCTCAGTCTGTTTCCTAATGTCAGATTGAAGTTCCTGCAATTTTCACTGTAAAACCGAGTTGGAGCTTATAATTCTCCATATATATATATGGAGTGGAGTTTGCAACTGAAAAGAAACTTTGTGTTCCCAACAATCTAAGTGAAGGTCGTCTTTCACACACACTTATCTCTCACAACTGAGCATGTTTTGAGACGTTCGTTCATCTAGAAAAAGGGAACGGGTTTCAGGAAAAACTATTACTCTGGTATCTCAGTCTGTTTCCTAATGTCAGATTGAAGTTCCTGCAATTTTCACTGTAAAACCGAGTTGGAGCTTATAATTCTCCATATATATATATGGAGTGGAGTTTGCAACTGAAAAGAATCTTTGTGTTCCCAACAAGCTAGGTGTAGGACGGCTTTCACACACACATCTCTCTCTAAAACTGAGCATGTGGAGAGACGTTCGTTCATCTAGCACAAAGGGAACGGGTTGCAGTAGAAACTATTTCTCTGGTTTCTCAGTCTGTTCCTTAGTGCCGGTTTTAAGTTCCTGCAGTTTTCACTGTAAAACCGTGGTGGAGCTTCTACTTCCTCATATATATGTATGGAATGGAGTTTGCAACTGAAAAGAATCTTTGGGTTCCCAAAAAGCTAGGTGAAGTACCGCTTTCCCACACACTAATGTTTCACAACTGAGCATGTGGAGAGACGTTCGTTCATGTAGCACAAATGGAACGTGTTGCAGGAGAAACTTTTTCTCTGGATTCTCAGTCTGTTTCCTAGTGCCGGTTTGAAGTTCCTGCAGTTTTCACAATAAAACCGAGTTGATGCTTGTACCTCCCCATATAAATGTATGGAATGCAGTTTGCGACTGAAAAGAAACTTTGTGTTCCCAACAAGCAAGTTGAAGGACGGCTATCACACACAGTTTTCTCTCACAACTGAGCATGTGTAGAGACGTTCGTTCATCTAGCACAAAGGGAAAGGGTTGCAGGAGAAACTTTTACTATGTTTTCTCAGTCTCTACCCTAGTGCCGGTTTGAAGTTCCTGCAGTTTTCACTGTAAAGCAGATTTGGTGTTAGTAACAACCCATATATATGTATGGATTGGAGTTTGCAACTGAAACGAAAATTTGTGATCACAAAAAGTTAGGTAAAGTACGGCTTTCACACACACTTATCTCCCACATCTGAGCATGTGGAGACACGTTCGTTCATCTAGCACAAATGGAACTGGTTGCATGAGAAACTTTTACTATGTTTTCTCAGTCTCTTTCCTAGTGCCGGTTTGAAGTTCCTGCAGTTTTCACAGTAATACCGAGTTGGAGATTGTACTTTTCCATATATATGTATGGAGTGGAGTTTGCAACTGAAAAGAAACTTTGTGTTCCCAACAAGCTAGGTGAAGGACGGCTTTCAAACACACTTTTCTCTCACAACTGAGCATGTGGAGGGACTTTCATTCATCTAGCACATAGGGAACGGGTTGCAGGAGAAACTATTTCTCTGGTTTCTCAGTCTGTTTCTTAGTGCCGTTTTAAGTTCCTGCAGTTTTCACTGTAAAATCGTGGTGGTGCTTCTACCTCCTCATTTATATGTATCTAGTGGTGTTGGCATCTGAAAATAAACTTTGTGTTCCCAACAAGCTAGGTGAAGGACGGCTTTAACAGTCACTTATCTCTCACAACTGAGCATGTGGAGAGACGTTCGTTCATCTAGCACAAAGGGAACGGGTTGCAGGAGAAACTATTTCTCTCGTTTCTCAGTCTGTTTCCTAGTGCCGGTATGAAGTTCCTGCAGTTTTCACTGTAAAACCGAGTTGGAGCTTGTACCTCCGCATATATATTTATGGAAAGGAGTTTGCAACTGAAAAGAAACTTTGTGTTCCCAACAAGCTAAGTTAAGGACAGTTTTCACACACACTTATCTCTCAGAACTGAGCATGTGGTGAGACGTTCGTTCATCTACCAAAATGGGAAAGCTTTGCAGGAGAAACTTTTACTCTGGTTTCTCAGTCTGTTTCCTAGTGCCGGTTATGAAGTTCCTGCAGTTTCCACTATAAAAACGAGTTGGAGCTTGTACCTTTCCATATATATGTATGGAGTGGAGTTGGCAACTGAAAAGAAACTTTGTGTTCCCAACAAGCTAGGTGAAGGACGGCTTTCACACACAATGATCTCTCACAACTGAGCATGTGGAGAGACGTTCGTTCATCTAGCACAAAAGGAACGGTTTGCAGGGAAATTATTTCTCTGGTTTCTCAGTCTGTTTCTAGTGCCGGTTTAAGTTCCTGCAGTTTTCACTGTAAAACCGTGGTGGAGCTTCAACTTCCCCATATATATTTATGGAATGGAGTTTGCAACTTAAAAGAACCTTTGTGTTCCCAACAAGGTAGGTGAAGTGCCGCATTCCCACACACTTATCTCTCACAACTGAGCATGTGGAGAGACGTTCGTTCATCAAGCACAAAGGGAACGGTTTGCAGGAGAAACTTTTACTATGTTTTCACAGTCTCTTTCCTAGTGCCGGTTTGAAGTTCCTGCAGTTTTCACTGTAAAACCGAGTTGGAGCTTGTACTTCTCCATATATATGTATGGAGTGGGTTTTGCAACTGAAAAGAAACTTTGTGTTCCCAACAAGCTAAGTGAAGGACGTCTTTCACACACACTTATCTCTCACAACTGAGCATGTGTTGAGACGTTCGTTCATCTAGCACAAGGGAACGGGTTTCAGGAGAAACTATTACTCTGGTATCTCAGTCTGTTTCCTAATGTCAGATTGAAGTTCCTGCAATTTTCACTGTAAAACCGAGTTGGAACTTGTACTTCTCCATATATATATATGGAGTGGAGTTTGCAACTGAAAAGAATCTTTGTGTTCCCAACAAGCTAGGTGAAGTACGGCTTTCACACACACATCTCTCTCTCAACTGAGCATGTGGAGAGACGTTCGTTCATCTAGCACAAAGGGAACGGGTTGCAGTAGAAACTATTTCTCTGGTTTCTCAGTCTGTTCCTTAATGCCGGTTTTAAGTTCCTGCTGTTTTCACTGTAAAACCGTAGTGGAGCTTCTACTTCCTCATATATATGTATGGAATGGAGTTTGCAACTGAAAAGAAACTTTGGGTTCCCAAAAAGCTAGGTGAAGTACCGCTTTCCCACACACTAATGTTTCACATCTGAGCATGTGGAGAGACGTTCGTTCATGTAGCACAAATGGAACGGGTTGCAGGAGAAATTTTTCTCAGGATTCTCAGTCTGTTTCCTAGTGCCGGTTTGAAGTTCCTGCAGTTTTCACAATAAAACCGAGTTGGTGCTTGTACCTCCCCATATAAATATATGGAATGCTGTTTGCGACTGAAAAGAAACTTTGTGTTCCCAACAAGCAAGTTGAAGGACGGCTATCACACACAGTTTTCTCTCACAACTGAGCATGTGGAGAGACGTTCGTTCATCTAGCACAAAGGGAACGGGTTGCAGGAGAAACTTTTACTATGTTTTCTCAGTCTCTTTCCTAGTGCCGGTTTGAAGTTCCTGCAGTTTTCACTTTAAAGCAGATTTGGTGTTAGTAACACCCCATATATATGTATGGATTGGAGTTTGCAAATGAAACGAAAATTTGTGATCACAAAAAGTTAGGTAAAGTACGGCTTTCACACACACTTATCTCCCACAACTGAGCATGTGGAGAGACGTTCGTTCATCTAGCAGAAAGGGAACGGGTTGCAGGAGAAACTTTTCTCTGGATTCTCAGTCTGTTTCCTAGTGCCGGTTTGAAGTTCCTGCAGTTTTCACAATAAAACCGAGTTGGAGCTTGTTCCTCCACATATAAATGTATGGAATGCAGTTTGCGACTGAAAAGAAAAGTTGTGTTCCCAACAAGCTAGGTGAAGGACCGCTTTCACCCACAATTTTCTCTCAGAACAGAGCATGTGGAGAGACGTTCGTTCATCTAGCACAAAGGGAAAGGTTTGCAGGAGAAACTTTTACTCTGGTTTCTCAGTCTGTTTCCTAGTGCCGGTTATGAAGTTCCTGTAGTTTTCACTATAAAAACGAGTTGGAGCTTGTACCTATCCATATATATGTATTGAGTGGAGTTTGCAACTGAAAAGAAATTTGTGTTCCCAACAAGCTAGGTGAAGGACAGCATTCACACACACATATCTCTCAGAACAGAGCATGTTGAGAGACGTCCGTTCATCTAGCACAAAGGGAACGGGTTGCAGAGGAAACTATTACTCTGGTTTCTCAGTCTGTTTCCTAGAGTCGGAATGAAGTTCCTGCAGTTTTCACTGTAAAACCGAGTTGGAACTTATACTTCTCCATATATATGTATGGATTGGAGTTTAAAACTGAAAAGAAACTTTGTGTTCCCAACAAGCTAGGTGAAGGACGGCTTTCACACACACTTATCTCTCACAACTGAGCATGTGGAGAGACGTTCGTTCATCTAGCACAAAAGGAACGGTTTGCAGGGAAATTATTTCTCTGGTTTCTCAGTCTGTTTCTAGTGCCGGTTTAAGTTCCTGCAGTTTTCACTGTAAAACCGTGGTGGAGCTTCAACTTCCCCATATATATTTATGGAATGGAGTTTGCAACTTAAAAGAACCTTTGTGTTCCCAACAAGCTAGGTGAAGTGCTGCATACCCACACACTTATCTCTCACAACTGAGCATGTGGAGAGACGTTCGTTCATCAAGCATAAAGGGAACGGGTTGCAGGAGAAACTTTTACTATGTTTTCACAGTCTCTTTCCTAGTGCCGGCTTGAAGTTCCTGCAGTTTTCACTGTAAAACCGAGTTGGAGCTTGTACTTCTCCATATATATGTATGGAGTGGAGTTTGCAACTGAAAAGAAACTTTGTGTTCCCACAATCTAAGTGAAGGTCGTCTTTCACACACACTTATCTCTCACAACTGAGCTTGTTTTGAGACGTTCGTTCATCTAGAAAAAGGGAACGGGTTTCAGGAGAAACTATTACTCTGGTATCTCAGTCTGTTTCCTAATGTCAGATTGAAGTTCCTGCAATTTTCACTGTAAAACCGAGTTGGAGCTTATAATTCTCCATATATATATATGGAGTGGAGTTTGCAACTGAAAAGAATCTTTGTGTTCCCAACAAGCTAGGTGAAGGACGGCTTTCACACACACATCTCTCTCTAAAACTGAGCATGTGGAGTGACGTTCGTTTATCTAGCACAAAGGGAACGGGTTGCAGTAGAAACTATTTCTCTGGTTTCTCAGTCTGTTCCTTAGTGCCGGTTTTAAGTTCCTGCAGTTTTCACTGTAAAACCGTGGTGGAGCTTCTACTTCCTCATATATATGTATGGAATGGAGTTTGCAACTTAAAAGAATCTTTGGGTTCCCAAAAAGCTAGGTGAAGTACCGCTTTCCCACACACTAATGTTTCACAACTGAGCATGTGGAGAGACGTTCGTTCATGTAGCACAAATGGAACGTGTTGCAGGAGAAACTTTTTCTCTGGATTCTCAGTCTGTTTCCTAGTGCCGGTTTGAAGTTCCTGCAGTTTTCACAATAAAACCAAGTTGATGCTTGTACCTCCCCATATAAATGTATGGAATGCAGTTTGCGACTGAAAAGAAACTTTGTGTTCCCAACAAGCAAGTTGAAGGACGGCTATCACACACAGTTTTCTCTCACAACTGAGCATGTGTAGAGACGTTCGTTCATCTAGCACAAAGGGAAAGGTTTGCAGGAGAAACTTTTACTATGTTTTCTCAGTCTCTTTCCTAGTGCCGGTTTGAAGTTCCTGCAGTTTTCACTGTAAAGCAGATTTGTTGTTAGTAACAACCCATATATATGTATGGATTGGAGTTTGCAACTGAAACGAAAATTTGTGATCACAAAAAGTTAGGTAAAGTACGGCTTTCACACACACTTATCTCCCACATCTGAGCATGTGGAGAGACGTCCGTTCATCTAGCACAAATGGAACTGGTTGCATGGGAAATTTTTACTATGTTTTCTCAGTCTCTTTCCTAGTGCCGGTTTGAAGTTCCTGCAGTTTTCACAGTAATACCGAGTTGGAGATTGTACTTTTCCATATATATGTATGGAGTGGAGTTTGCAACTGAAAAGAAACTTTGTGTTCCCAACAAGCTAGGTGAAGGACGGCTTTCAAACACACTTTTCTCTCACAACTGAGCATGTGGAGGGACTTTCATTCATCTAGCACATAGGGAACGGGTTGCAGGAGAAACTATTTCTCTGGTTTCTCAGTCTGTTTCTTAGTGCCGTTTTAAGTTCCTGCAGTTTTCACTGTAAAATCGTGGTGGTGCTTCTACCTCCTCATTTATATGTATCTAGTGGTGTTGGCATCTGAAAAGAAACTTTGTGTTCCCAACAAGCTAGGTGAAGGACGGCTTTAACAGTCACTTATCTCTCACAACTGAGCATGTGGAGAGACGTTCGTTCATCTAGCACAAAGGGAACGGGTTGCAGGAGAAACTATTTCTCTCGTTTCTCAGTCTGTTTCCTAGTGCCGGTATGAAGTTCCTGCAGTTTTCACTGTAAAACCGAGTTGGAGCTTGTACCTCCGCATATATATTTATGGAAAGGAGTTTGCAACTGAAAAGAAACTTTGTGTTCCCAACAAGCTAAGTTAAGGACAGTTTTCACACACACTAATCTCTCAGAACTGAGCATGTGGTGAGACGTTCGTTCATCTACCAAAATGGGAAAGCTTTGCAGGAGAAACTTTTACTCTGGTTTCTCAGTCTGTTTCCTAGTGCCGGTTATGAAGTTCCTGTAGTTTTCACTATAAAAACGAGTTGGAGCTTGTACCTTTCCATATATATGTATGGAGTGGAGTTGGCAACTGAAAAGAAACTTTGTGTTCCCAACAAGCTAGGTGAAGGACGGCTTTCACACACAATGATCTCTCACAACTGAGCATGTGGAGAGACGTTCGTTCATCTAGCACAAAAGGAACGGTTTGCAGGGAAATTATTTCTCTGGTTTCTCAGTCTGTTTCTAGTGCCGGTTTAAGTTCCTGCAGTTTTCACTGTAAAACCGTGGTGGAGCTTCAACTTCCCCATATATATTTATGGAATGGAGTTTGCAACTTAAAAGAACCTTTGTGTTCCCAACAAGGTAGGTGAAGTGCCGCATTCCCACACACTTATCTCTCACAACTGAGCATGTGGAGAGACGTTCGTTCATCAAGCACAAAGGGAACGGTTTGCAGGAGAAACTTTTACTATGTTTTCACAGTCTCTTTCCTATTGCCGGTTTGAAGTTCCTGCAGTTTTCACTGTAAAACCGAGTTGGAGCTTGTACTTCTCCATATATATGTATGGAGTGGGTTTTGCAACTGAAAAGAAACTTTGTGTTCCCAACAAGCTAAGTGAAGGACGTCTTTCACACACACTTATCTCTCACAACTGAGCATGTGTTGAGACGTTCGTTCATCTAGCACAAGGGAACGGGTTTCAGGAGAAACTATTACTCTGGTATCTCAGCCTGTTTCCTAATGTCAGATTGAAGTTCCTGCAATTTTCACTGTAAAACCGAGTTGGAACTTGTACTTCTCCATATATATATATGGAGTGGAGTTTGCAACTGAAAAGAATCTTTGTGTTCCCAACAAGCTAGGTGAAGTACGGCTTTCACACACACATCTCTCTCTCAACTGAGCATGTGGAGAGACGTTCGTTCATCTAGCACAAAGGGAACGGGTTGCAGTAGAAACTATTTCTCTGGTTTCTCAGTCTGTTCCTTAGTGCCGGTTTTAAGTTCCTGCAGTTTTCACTGTAAAACCGTAGTGGAGCTTCTACTTCCTCATATATATGTATGGAATGGAGTTTGCAACTGAAAAGAAACTTTGGGTTCCCAAAAAGCTAGGTGAAGTACCGCTTTCCCACACACTAATGTTTCACATCTGAGCATGTGGAGAGACGTTCGTTCATGTAGCACAAATGGAACGGGTTTCAGGAGAAACTTTTTCTCAGCATTCTCAGTCTGTTTCCTAGTGCCGGTTTGAAGTTCCTGCAGTTTTCACAATAAAACAGAGTTGGTGCTTGTACCTCCCCATATAAATATATGGAATGCTGTTTGCGACTGAAAAGAAACTTTGTGTTCCCAACAAGCAAGTTGAAGGACGGCTATCACACACAGTTTTCTCTCACAACTGAGCATGTGGAGAGACGTTCGTTCATCTAGCACAAAGGGAACGGGTTGAAGGAGAAACTTTTACTATGTTTTCTCAGTCTCCTTCCTAGTGCCGGTATGAAGTTCCTGCAGTTTTCACTTTAAAGCAGATTTGGTGTTAGTAACACCCCATATATATGTATGGATTGGAGTTTGCAAATGAAACGAAAATTTGTGATCACAAAAAGTTAGGTAAAGTACGGCTTTCACACACACTTATCTCCCACAAATGAGCATGTGGAGAGACGTTCGTTCATCTAGCACAAATGGAACTGGTTGCATGAGAAAATTTTACTATGTTTTCTCAGTCTCTTTCCTAGTGCCGGTTTGAAATTCCTGCAGTTTTCACAGTAATACCGAGTTGGAGATTGTACTTTTCCATATATATGTATGGAGTGGAGTTTGCAACTGAAAAGAAACTTTGTGTTCCCAACAAGCTAAATGAAGGACGGCTTTCACACACAATTATCTCTCAGAACTGAGCATATGGAGGGACGTTCATTCATTTAGCACAAGAGAACGGGTTGCAGGAGAAACTAATACTATGGTTTCTCAGCCTGTTTCCTAGTGTCGGATTGTATTTCCTGCAGTTTTCACTGTAAAACCGAGTTGGAGCTTGTACCTCTCCATTTATATATATGGATTGGAGTTTGCAAATGAAAAGAAACTTTGTGTTCCCAACAACCTAGGTGAAGGACGGCTTTCAAACACACTTTTCTCTCACAACTGAGCATGTGGAGAGACTATCATTCATCTAGCACAAAGGGAACGGGTTGCAGGAGAAACTATTTCTCTGGTTTCTCAGTCTGTTTCTTAGTGCCGGTTTTAAGTTCCTGCAGTTTTTACTGTAAAATCGTGGTGGATCTTCTACTTCCCCATTTATATGTATCTAGTGGTGTTGGCATCTGAAAAGAAACTTTGTGTTCCCAACAAGCTAGGTGAAGGACGGCTTTAACAGACACTTATCTCTCACAACTGAGCATGTGGAGAGACGTTCGTTCGTCTAGCACAAAGGGAACTTGTTGCAGGTGAAACTATTTCTCTCGTTTCTCAGTCTGTTACCTAGTGCCGGTTTTAATTTCTTGCAGTTTTCACTGTAAAACCGAGTTGGAGCTTGTACCTCCGCATATATATTTATGGAAAGGAGTTTGCAACTGAAAAGAAACTTTGTGTTCCCAACAAGCTAAGTTAAGGGCAGTTTTCACACACACTTATCTCTCAGAACTGAGCATGTGGTGAGACGTTCGTTCATCTAGCAAAATGGGAAAGCTTTGCAGGAGAAACTTTTACTCTGGTTTCTCAGTCTGTTTCCTAGTACCGGTTATGAAGTTCCTGTAGTTTTCACTATAAAAACGAGTTGGAGCTTGTACCTTTCCATATATATGTATGGAGTGGAGTTGGCAACTGAAAAGAAACTTTGTGTTCCCAACAAGCTAGGTGAAGGACGGCTTTCACACACAATGATCTCTCACAACTGAGCATGTGGGGAGAAGTTCGTTCATCTAGAACAAAGGGAACGTGTTGCAGGAGAAACTTTTACTCTTGTTTCTCAGTCTGTTTCCTTTTTCCGGTTTGAAGTCCCTGAATTTTTCACTGTAAAACCGAGTTGGAACTTGTACCGCCTCATATATAAGTATGGAGTGGAGTTTGCAACTGAAAAGAAACTTTGTGTTCCCTACAAGATAGGAGAAGGCGGCATTCACACACACTTATCTCTCACAACTGAACATGTGGAGAGACGTTCGTTCATCAAGCACAAAGGGAACGGGGTGCAGGAGATATTTTACTCTGGTTTCTCAGTCTGTTTCCTAGTGCCGCTTTTAAGTTTCTGCAGTTTTCACTGTAAAACCGTGGTGGAGATTCTACCTCCCCATATATATGTATGGATTGGAGTTTGCTACTTAAAAAAACATTGTGTTCCCAACATGCTAGGTGAACGACCGCTTTCCCACACACTTATCTCTCACAACTGAGCATGTGGAGAGACGTTCGTTCATCTAGCACAAAGGGAACCGTTTGCAGGAGAAACTTTTTCTCTGGTTTCTCTGTCTGTTTCCTAGTGCCGGTATGAAGTTCCTGAAGATTTCACTGTAAATCCGAGTTGGAGCTTTTACCTCCCCATATATATGTATGTTATGGAATTTGCAACTGAAAAGAAACTTTGTGTTCCCAAAACATAGTTGAAGGCGGCATTCACACACACTTATCTCTCACAACTGACCATGTGGAGAGACGTTCGTTCGTCTAGCACAAAGGGAACGGGTTGCAGGAGAAACTTTTACTCTGATTACTAACTCTGTTTCCTAGTGCCGGTTTGAAGTTCCTACAGTTTACACTGTAAAACCGAGATGGAGCTTCCACCTCCCCATATATATGTATGGAATGGAGTTTCCAAATTAAAAAAAAAAATTCGTGTTCCCAACAAGCTAGTTGAAGTACGGAGTTCAAACACACATTTATCTCAGAACTGATCATGTGGAGAGACGTTCGTTCATCTAGCACAAATGGAACTGTTTACATGAGAAACATTTACTATGTTTTCCCAGTCTCTTTCCTATTGCCGGTTTGAAGTTCCTGCAGTTTTCACTGTAAAACCGAGTTGGAGGTTGTACTTCTCCATATATATGTATCTAGTGGAGTTGGCATCTGAAAAGAAACTTTGTGTTCCCAACAAGCTAAGTGAAGGAAGGCTTTCACACACAATTATCTCTCAGAACTGAGCATTTGTTGAGACGTTCGTTCATCTAGCACAAGGGAACGGGTTGCAGGAGAAACTATTACTTTGGTTTCTCAGTCTGTTTCCTAGTGTCGGATTGAAGTTCCTGCACTTTTCACAGGTAAACCGAGTTGGATCTTGTACCTCTTCATATATATATATGGAGTGGAGTTTGCAACTTAAAAGAAACTTTGTGTTCCCAACAAGCTCGTTGAAGGACGGCTTTCACACACACTTATCTCTCACAACTGAGCATGTGGAGAGACGTTCGTTCATCTAGCACATAGGGAACGGGTTGCAGGAGAAACTATTTCTCTGGTTTCTCAGTCTGTTTATTAGTGCCGGTTTTAAGTTCCTGCAGTTTTCACTGTAAAACCGTGGTGGAGCTTCTACATCCCCATATATAAGTATGGAATGGAGTTTGCAACTGAAAAGAACCTTTGTGTTCCCAAAAAGCTTGTTGAAATACCGTATTCCCACACACTTATGTTTCACAACTGAGCATGTGGAGAGACGTTCGTTCATCTAGCACAAAAGGATCGGGTTGCAGGAGAAACTATTCTCTGGATTCTCTGTCTGTTTCCTAGTGCCGGTTTGAAGTTCCTGCAGTTTTCACAATAAAACCGAGTTGGAGCTTGTTCCTCCACATATAAATGTATGGAATGCAGTTTGCGACTGAAAAGAAACTTTGTGTCCCCAACAAGCAAGTTGAAGGACGGCTATCACACACAGTTATCTCTCACATCTGAGCTAGTTGAGAGACGTTCGTTCATCTAGAGGAAAGGGAACGGGTTGCAGGAGAAACTTTACTATCTTTTCTCAGTCTCTTTCGTAGTGCCGGTTTGAAGTTACTGCAGTTTTCACTGTAAAGCAGAGTTGGAGCTAGTAACACCCCATATATATGTATGGAATGGAGTTTGCAACTGAAACGAAAATTTGTGATCCCAAAAAGCTAGGTAAAGGACGGTTTACACACACACATTTCTCTCACACCTGAGGATGTGGAGAGACGTTCGTTCATCCAGCACAAAGGGAACGGGTTGCATGAGAATCTATTACTCTGGTTTCTCAGTCTGTTTCCTAGTGCCGGTTTGAAGTTCCTGCAGTTTTCACTGTAAAACCGAGTTGGAGCTTGTACCTCTCCATATATACATATGGAGTGGAGTTTGCAACTGAAAAAAAACTTTGTGTTCCCAACATGCTACGTGAAGGTTGGCTTTCATACACACTTATATCTCACAACTGAGCATGTGGATAGACGATCGTTCATGTAGCAGAAAGGGAAAGTGTTGCAGGAGAAACTTTAATTCTGGTTTCTCAGACTGTTTTTAGTGCCGGTTTGAAGTTCCTGCAGTTTTCACTGTAAAACCGATTTGGAGCTTCTACCTCCGCATATATATGTATGGAAAGGTGTTTGCAACTGAAAAGAAACTTTGTGTTCCCAACAAGCCAATTGAAGGACGGTTTTCACACTCACTTATCTCTCAGAACTGAGCATGTGTTAAGACGTTCGTTCATCTAGCACAATGGGAAAGCTTTGCAGGAGAAACTTTTACTCTGGTTTCTCAGTCTGTTTCCTAGTGCCGGTTAAGTAGTTCTTGTATTTTTCACTATAAAAACGAGTTGGAGCTTGTACCTTCCCATATATATTTATGGAGTGGAGTTGGCAACTGAAAAGAAACTTTGTGTTCCCAACAAGCTAGGTGAAGGACGGCTTTCACACACACATATATCTCACAACTGTGCATTTGGAGAGAAGTTCGTTCATCTAGCACAAAGGGAACGGGTTGCAGGAAAACTTTTCCTATGGTATCTCAGTCTGTTTCCAAGTGACAGATAGAATTTCCTGCAGTTTTCACTGTAAAGCAGTTTTGGAGCTAGTAACTCCCCATAAAAATGTATGGAGTGCGGTTTGCAACTGAAAAGAAAATTTGTGTTCCCAACCAGCTAGGTGAAGGACGGCTTTCACACACAATTTTCTCTCACAAATGAGAATGTGGAGGGACGTTCGTTCATCTAGCACAAAGGGAACGGGTTACAGGAGAAACTATTTCTCTGGTTTCTCAGTCTGTTTCTTAGTGCCGGTTTTAAATTCCTGCAGTTTTCACTGTAAAATCGTGGTGGAGCTTGTACCTTCCCATATATATTTATGGAGTGGAGTTTGCAACTGAAAAGAAACTTTGTGTTCCCAACAAGCTAGGTGAGGGACGGCTATCACACACACTTATCTCTCACAACTGAGCATTTGGAGAGAATTTCGTTCATCTAGCACACAGGGAACGGGTTGCAGGAAAATACTTTTCTCTGGTATCTCAGTCTGTTTCCAAGTGACGGATAGAATTTCCTGCAGGTTTCACTGTAAAGCAGTTTTGGTGCTAGTAACTCCCCATATAAATGTATGGAGTGGGGTTTGCAACTGAAAAGAAAATTTGTGTTCCGAACCAGCTAGGTGAAGGACGGCTTTCACACACACTTATCTCTCAGAACTGAGCATGTGGTGAGACGTTCGTTCATGTAGCAGAAAGGGAAAGCTTTGCAGGAGAAACTTTTACTCTGGTTTCTCAGTTTTTTTCCTAGTGCCGGTTATGTAGTTCCTGTAGTTTTCACTATAAAACCGAGTTGGAGCTTGTACCTTCCCATATATATGTATGGAGTGGGGTTTGCAACTGAACAGAAATTTTGTGTTCCCTACAAGGTTGGAGAAGGCGGCATTCACACACATATATCTCTCACAACTGAGCATGGTGAGAGACGTTCGTTCATCAGTCAAAAAGGGAACGGGTTTCAGGAGTTACTTTTACTCTGATTTCTCAGTCTGTTTCCTAGTGCCGGTTTGAAGTTCCTGCAGTTTTCACTATAAAAGAGATTTGGAGCTTGTACCAACCAATATAAATATATGGAATGGAGTGGGCAACTGAAAAGTAACTTTGTGTTCCCAACAAGGTAGGTGAAGGACGGCTTTCACTCACACTTATCTCTCACAACTGAGCATGTGGAGAGACGTTCATTCATCTAGCACAAAGGGAACGTGTTGCAGGAGAAACTTTTTCTCTGGTTTCTCAGTCTGTTTCCTAGTGCCGGTTTGAAGTTCCTGAAGTTTCACTGTAAAACCGATTTGGAGATTGTACCTCCGCATATATATGTATGGAAAGGTGTTTGCAACTGAAAGGAAACTTTGTGTTCCCAACCAGCCAAATGAAGGACGGTTTTCACACTCACTTATCTCTCAGAACTGAGCATGTGGAGAGACGTTCGTTCATCTAGCAAAAAGGGAACGTGTTGCAGGAGAAAATTTTTCTCTGGTTTCTCAGTCTGTTTCCTAGTGCCGGTTTGAAGTTCCTGCAGTTTTCACTATAAAACCGAGTTGGAGCTTGTAACTTCCCATATATATGTATGGAATGGTTTTGCAACTGAAAAAAAAATTTGTGTTCCCAACATGCTATGTGAAGGACGGCTTTCACACACACTAATCTCTCAGAACTGAGCATGTGGAGAGACGTTCTTTCATCAAGCACAAAGGGAACAGTTTGCAGGAGGACTTTATTTCTGTTTTCTAAGTCTGTTTCCTTTTGCCGGTTTGAAGTTGCTGAATTTTTCACTGTAAAACCGTGGTGGAGCTTCTACCTCCCCATATATATGTACGGATTGGAGTTTGCTACTTAAAAGAAACTTTGTTTTCCCAACATGCTAGGTGAACTACCGCTTTCCCACACACTTATCTCTCACAACTGAGCATGTGGAGAGACGTTCGTTCATCTATCACAAAGGGAACGGTTTGCAGGAGAAACTTTTTCTCTGGTTTCTCTGTCTCTATCTAGTGCCGGTTTGAAGTTCCTGAAATTTTCAGTGTAAAACCGAGTTGTAGCTTGTACCTCTCCATATATACGTATGGAGTGGAGTTTGCAAATGAAAAGAAACTTTGTGTTCCCAACAAGCTAGGTGAAGGACGGCTTTCACACACACTGATCTCTCACAACTGAGCATGTGGAGAGACGTTCGTTCGTCTATCAAAAACGGAACGGGTTGCAGGAGAAACTTTTTCTCTGGTTTCTCAGTCTGTTTAATAGTGCAGTTTTGAAGTTCCTGCAGTTTTCATTGTAAAACCGAGTTGGTGCTTGTACTTCTCCATATATATATATGGAGTGGAGATTGAAACTGAAAATAAACTTTGTGTTCCCAACAAGCTAGGTGAAGGACGGCTTTCACACACACTTATCTCTCACAACTGAGTATGTGGAGAGAGTTTATTCATATAGCACAAAGGGAACGTGTTGCTGGAGAAACTTTTTCTCTGGATTCTCTGCCTCTTTCCTAGTGGCGGTTTGAAGTTCCTGCATTTTTCACTGTAAAACCGAGTTGGAGCTTGTAAATCTCCATATATATGTATGGAGTGGAGTTTGCAACTGAAAAGAAACTTTGTGTTCCCAACAAGCTAGTTGAAGGACGGCTTTCACACACACTTCTCTCTCACAATTGAGCATGTGGAGAGACGTTCGTTCATCTAGCACAAAAGAACGGTTTGCAGGAGAAACTATTTCTCTGGTTTCTCAGTATGTTTCTTAGTGCCGGTTTTAAGTTCCTGTAATTTTCACTGTAAATTCGTGGTGGAGCTTCTACCTCCCAATATACATATGGAGTGGAGTTGTCAACTGAAAAGAAACTTTGTGTTACCAACAAGCTAGTTGAAGGAAGGCTTTCACACACAATTATCTGTCACAACTGAGCATGTGGAGAGACGTTCATTCATGTAGCACAAAGGGAACGGGTCGCAGGAGAAATTTTATTTCTGGTTTCTCAGCCTGTTTCCAAGTGCTGGTTTGAAGTTCCTGCAGTTTTCACTGTAAACACTCGTTGGAGCTTGTACCTCCGCATATATATTTATGGAAAGGAATTTGCAACTGAAAAGAAACTTTGTGTTCCCTACAAGATAGATTAAGGAGGCATTCACACACATATATCTCTCACAACTGAGCATGTGGAGTGACGTTCGTTCATCTAGCACAAATGGAACGGGTGGCAGGAGAAACTGTTTTTCTGGTTTCTCAGACTGTTTCCTATTGCCGGTATGAAATACCTGTAGTTTTCAGTGTAAAACCGATTTGGAGCTTGTACCTCCGCATATATATTTATGGAAAGGCGTTTGCAACTGAAAACAAAATATGTGTTCCCAACAAGTTAAGTGAAGGACGGCTTTCACACAAACTTATTTCTCAAAACTGAGCATGTGTTGAAACGTTCGTTCATCTAGCACAAATGGAAAGGTTTCCAGGAGAAACTTTTTCTCTGGTTTTTCAGTCTGTTTCCTAGTGCCGGTTAGAAGTTCCTGAAGTTTTCACTGTAAAACCGAGTTGGAGTTTTACCTCCCCATATATATGTATGGAGTGGAATTTGCAACTGAAAAGAAACTTTGTGTTCCCTACAAGATAGTTGAAGGCGGCATTCACACACACTTATCTCTCACAAATGAGCATGAGGACAGACGTTCGTTCATCTAGCACAAATGGAAATGGTTGCATGAGAAACATTTACTATGTTTTCTCAGTCTCTTTCCAAATGCCGGTTTGAAGTTCCTGCAGTTTTCACTTTAAAACCGAGTTGGAGCTTGTACATCTCCATATATATGTATGGAGTGGAGTTTGCCACTGAAAAGAAACTTTGTGTTCCCAACAAGCTAAGTGAAGGAAGGCTTTCACACACAATTATCTCTCAGAACTGAGCATGTGGAGAGACGTTCGTTCATCTATCACAAAGGGAACGGGTTGCAGGAGAAACTTTTTCTCTGGTTTCTCAGTCTGTTTAATAGTGCAGTTTTGAAGTTCCAGCAGTTTTCATTTTAAAACCGAGTTGGTGCTTGTACTTCTCCATATATATATATGGAGTGGAGATAGAAACTGAATATAAACTTTGTGTTCCCAACAAGCTAGGTGAAGGACGGCTTTCACACACACTTATCTCTCACAACTGAGTATGTGGAGAGAGTTTATTCATATAGCACAAAGGGAACGTGTTGCTGGAGAAACTTTTTCTCTGAATTCTCTGCCTCTTTCCTAGTGGCGGTTTGAAGTTCCTGCATTTTTCACTGTAAATCCGAGTTGGAGCTTGTAAATATCCATATATATGTATGGAGTGGAGTTTGCAACTGAAAAGAAACTTTGTGTTCCCAACAAGCTAAGTGAAGGACGGCTTTCACACAAATTAATCTCTCAGAACTGAGCATGTGGTGAGACGTTCGTTAATCTAGCAAAATTGGAAAGCTTTGCAGGAGAAACTTTTTCTCTGGTTTCTCAGTCTGTTTCCTAGTGTAGGTTTGAAGTTCCTGCAGTTTTCACTGTAAAACCGTGTTGGAGCTTGTACCTCCACATATATATGTATGGAGTGGACTTTGAAACTGAAAACCAACTTTGTGTTCCAAGCAAGCTATGTGAAGGACGGCTTTCACACACACTTATCTCTCACAACTGAGCATGTAGAGAGACGTTCGTTCATCTAGCACAAAGGGTATGGGTGGCAGGAGAAACTTTTTCTCTGGTATCTCAGTCTGTTTCCTAGTGCCGGATAAAGTTCCTGCAGTTTTCACTGTAAAGCAGTGTTGGAGCTACTAACTCCCTATATAAATGTATGGAGTGGAGTTTGCAACTGAAAAGAAACTTTGTGTTCCCAACAAGCTAGTTGAAGGACGGCTTTCACACACACATCTCTCTCACAATTGAGCATGTGGAGAGACGTTCGTTCATCTAGCACAAAAGGAACGGTTTGCAGGAGAAACTATTTCTCTGGTTTCTCAGTCTGTTTCTTAGTGCCGGTTTTAAGTTCCTGTAATTTTCACTGTAAATTCGTGGTGGAGCTTCTACCTCCCAATATATATATGGAGTGGAGTTGTCAACTGAAAAGAAACTTTGTGTTACCAACAAGCTAGTTGAAGGAAGGCTTTCACACACAATTATCTGTCACAACTGAGCATGTGGAGAGACATTCGTTCATGTAGCACAAAGGGAACGGGTCGCAGGAGAAATTTTATTTCTGGTTTCTCAGCCTGTTTCCAAGTGCTGGTTTGAAGTTCCTGCAGTTTTCACTGTAAACACTCGTTGGAGCTTGTACCTCCGCATATATATTTATGGAAAGGAATTTGCAACTGAAAAGAAACTTTGTGTTCCCTACAAGATAGATTAAGGAGGCATTCACACACATATATCTCTCACAACTGAGCATGTGGAGTGACGTTCGTTCATCTAGCACAAATGGAACGGGTGGCAGGAGAAACTGTTTTTCTGGGTTCTCAGACTGTTTCCTATTGCCGGTATGAAATACCTGCAGTTTTCACTGTAAAACCGATTTGGAGGTTGTACCTCCGCATATATATTTATGGAAAGGCGTTTGCAACTGAAAACAAAATATGTGTTCCCAACAAGTTAAGTGAAGGACGGCTTTCACACAAACTTATTTCTCAGAACTGAGCATGTGTTGAAACGTTCGTTCATCTAGCACAAATGGAAAGGTATACAGGAGAAACTTTTTCTCTGGTTTCTCAGTCTGTTTCCTAGTGCCGGTTTGAAGTTCCTGAAGTTTTCACTGTAAAACCGAGTTGGAGTTTTACCACCCCATATATATGTATGGAGTGGAATTTGCAACTGAAAAGAAACTTTGTGTTCCCTACAAGATAGTTGAAGGCGGCATTCACACACACTTATCTCTCACAACTGAGCATGAGGACAGAAGTTCGTTCATCTAGCACAAATGGAAATGGTTGCATGAGAAACATTTACTATGTTTTCTCAGTCTCTTTCCTAATGCCGGTTTGAAGTTCCTGCAGTTTTCACTGTAAAACCGAGTTGGAGCTTGTACATCTCCATATATATGTATGGAGTGGAGTTTGCAACTGAAAAGAAACTTTGTGTTCCCAACAAGCTAAGTGAAGGAAGGCTTTCACACACAATTATCTCTCAGAACTGAGCATGTGGAGAGACGTTCGTTCATCTATCACAAATGGAACGGGTTGCAGGAGAAAATTTTTCTCTGGTTTCTCAGTCTGTTTAATAGTGCAGTTTTGAAGTTCCTGCAGTTTTCATTTTAAAACCGAGTTGGTGCTTGTACTTCTCCATATATATATATGGAGTGGAGATTGAAACTGAAAATAAACTTTGTGTTCCCAACAAGCTAGGTGAAGGACGGCTTTCACACACACTTATCTCTCACAACTGAGTATGTGGAGAGAGTTTATTCATATAGCACAAAGGGAACGTGTTGCTGGAGAAACTTTTTCTCTGGATTCTCTGCCTCTTTCCTAGTGGCGGTTTGAGTTTCCTGCATTTTTCACTGTAAAACCGAGTTGGAGCTTGTAAATCTCCATATATATGTATGGAGTGGAGTTTGCAACTGAAAAGAAACTTTGTGTTCCCAACAAGCTAAGTGAAGGACGGCTTTCACACACAATAATCTCTCAGAACTGAGCATGTGGTGAGACTTTCTTTAATCTAGCACAATGGGAAAGCTTTGCAGGAGAAATTTTTCTCTGGTTTCTCAGTCTGTTTCCTAGTGTAGGTTTGAAGTTCCTGCAGTTTTCACTGTAAAACCGAGTTGGAGCTTGTACCTCCACATATATATATGTATGAAGTGGACTTTGCAACTGAAAAGAAACTTTGTGTTCCAAACAAGCTATGTGAAGCACGGCTTTCACACACACTTATCTCTCACAACTGAGCATGTGGAGAGACGTTCGTTCATCTAGCACAAAGGGTACGGGTGGCAGGAGAAACTTTTTCTCTGGTATCTCAGTCTGTTTCCTAGTGCCGGATAAAGTTCCTGCAGTTTTCAGGGTAAAGCAGTGTTGGAGCTACTAACTCCCCATATAAATGTATGGAGTGGAGTTTGCAACTGAAAAGAAACTTTGTGTTCCCAACAAGCTAGTTGAAGGATGGCTTTCACACACACTTCTCTCTCACAACTGAGCATGTGGAGAGATGTTCGTTCATCTAGCACAAAAGGAAAGGTTTGCAGGAGAAACTATTTCTCTGGTTTCTCAGTCTGTTTCTTAGTGCCGGTGTGAAGTTCCTGCAGTTTTCACTGTAAAACCGAGTTGGAGCTTGTACTTCTCCATATATATGTAAGGAGTGGTGTTTGAAACTGAAAAGAAACTTTGTGTTCCCAACAAGCTAGGTGAAGGACGGCTTTCACACACAGTTATCTCTCAAAACTGAGCATGTGGAGAGACGTTCGTTCATCTAGCACAAACGGAACGGGTTGCAGGGGAAACTTTTTCTCTGGTTTCTCAGTCTGTTTCCTAGTGCCTTTTTGAAGTTCCTGCAGTTTTCACTGTAAAACCGTGGTGGAGCTCCAATCTCCCCTTATATATGTATGGAATGGATTTTGCTACTTAAAAGAAACTTTGTTTTCCCAAAAAGCTAGGTGAAGGACCGCTTTCCCACACACTTATCCCTCACAAATGAGCATGTGGAGAGACGTTCGTTCATCTAGCACAAAGGGAACGGTTTGCAGGAGAAACTTTTTCTGTGGTTTCTCAGTCTGTTTCCTAGGGCCGGTTGGAGGTTCCTGCAGTTTTCACTGTAAAACCGAGTTGGAACTTGTACCTCCGCTTATATATGTATGGAAAGGTGTTTGAAAACTGAAAAGTAACTTTATTTTCCCATCAAGCTAAGTGAAGGACGGCTTTCACACACAGTTATCTCTCAGAAATGAGAATGTGGTGAGACGTTCGTTCATCTAGCAAAATGGGAAAGCTTTGCAGGGTAAACTTTTACTCTGGTTCCTCAGTCTGCTTCCTTGTGCCGGTTTGAAGTTCCTGAAGTTTTCACTGTAAAACCGAGTTGGAGCTTGTACTTCCCCATATATATTTATGGAGTGGAGTTTGCAACTGAAAACAAACTTTGTGTTCCCTACAAGATAGATGAAGGAGGTATTCACACACATATATCTCTCACAACTGAGCATGTGGAGAGAAGTTCGTTCATCTAGCACAAATGGAACGGGTGGCAGGAGAAACTGTTTTTCTGGTTTCTCAGACTGTTTCCTATTGCCGGTATGAAATACCTGCAGTTTTCACTGTAAAACCGATTTGGTGGTTGTACCTCCGCATATATATTTATGGAAAGGCGTTTGCAACTGAAAACAAAATATGTGTTCCCAACAAGTTAAGTGAAGGACGGCTTTCACACAAACTTATTTCTCAGAACTGAGCATGTGTTGAAACGTTCGTTCATCTAGCACAAATGGAAAGGTTTCCAGGAGAAACTTTTTCTCTGGTTTCTCAGTCTGTTTCCTAGTGCCGGTTTGAAGTTCCTGAAGTTTTCACTGTAAAACCGAGTTGGAGTTTTTCCTCCCCATATATATGTATGGAGTGGAATTTGCAACTGAAAAGAAACTTTGTGTTCCCTACAAGAGAGTTGAAGGCGGCATTCACACACACTTATCTCTCACAACTGACCATGTGGAGAGACGTTTGTTCGTATAGCACAAAGGGAACGGGTTGCAGGAGAAACTTTTACTCTGATTACTCAGTCTGTTTCCTAGTGCCGGTTTGAAGTTCCTGAAGTTTTCACTGTAAAACCGAGTTGGAGCTTGTACTTCCCCATATATATTTATGGAGTGGAGTTTGCAACTGAAAACAAACTTTGTGTTCCCTACAAGATAGATGAAGGAGGTATTCACACACATATATCTCTCACAACTGAGCATGTGGAGAGAAGTTCGTTCATCTAGCACAAATGGAACGGGTGGCAGGAGAAACTGTTTTTCTGGTTTCTCAGACTGTTTCCTATTGCCGGTATGAAATACCTGCAGTTTTCACTGTAAAACCGATTTGGAGCTTGTACCTCCGCATATATATTTATGGAAAGGCGTTTGCAACTGAAAACAAAATATGTGTTCCCAACAAGTTAAGTGAAGGACGGCTTTCACACAAACTTATTTCTCAGAACTGAGCATGTGTTGAAACGTTCGTTCATCTAGCACAAATGGAAAGGTTTCCAGGAGAAACTTTTTCTCTGGTTTCTCAGTCTGTTTCCTAGTGCCGGTTTGAAGTTCCTGAAGTTTTCACTGTAAAACCGAGTTGGAGTTTTTCCTCCCCATATATATGTATGGAGTGGAATTTGCAACTGAAAAGAAACTTTGTGTTCCCTACAAGAGAGTTGAAGGCGGCATTCACACACACTTATCTCTCACAACTGACCATGTGGAGAGACGTTTGTTCGTATAGCACAAAGGGAACGGGTTGCAGGAGAAACTTTTACTCTGATTACTCAGTCTGTTTCCTAGTGCAGGTTTGAAGTTCCTACAGTTTACACTGTAAAACCAAGGTGGAGCTTCTACCTCCCCATATATATGTATGGAATGGAGTTTCCAACTTAAGAAAAAACTTCGTGGTCCCAACAAGCTAGTTGAAGTACGGAATTCAAACACACATTTCTCTCAGAACTGATCATGTGGAGAATCGTTCGTTCATCTAGCACAAATGGAACTGGTTGCATGAGAAACTTTTACTATGTTTTCTCAGTCTCTTTCCTAGTGCCGGTTTGAAGTTCCTGCAGTTTTCACTGTAAAGGAGAGTTGGAGCTAGTAACACCCCATATATATGTATGGATTGTAGTTTGCAACTGAAACGAAAATTTGTGATCCCAAAAAGCTAGGTAAAGTACGGCTTTCACACACACATCTCTCTCAAAACTGAGCATGTGGAGAGACGTTCGTTCATCTAGCACAAATGGAAATGGTTGCATGAGAAACATTTACTATGTTTTCTCAGTCTCTTTCCTAATGCCGGTTTGAATTTCCTGCAGTTTTCACTGTAAAACCGAGTTGGAGCTTGTACTTCTCCATATATATGTAAGGAGTGGTGTTTGAAACTGAAAAGAAACTTTGTGTTCCCAACAAGCTAGGTGAAGGACGGCTTTCACACACAGTTATCTCTCAAAACTGAGCATGTGGAGAGACGTTCGTTCATCTAGCACAAACGGAACGGGTTGCAGGGGAAACTTTTTCTCTGGTTTCTCAGTCTGTTTCCTAGTGCCTTTTTGAAGTTCCTGCAGTTTTCACTGTAAAACCGTGGTGGAGCTCCAATCTCCCCTTATATATGTATGGAATGGATTTTGCTACTTAAAAGAAACTTTGTTTTCCCAAAAAGCTAGGTGAAGGACCGCTTTCCCACACACTTATCCCTCACAAATGAGCATGTGGAGAGACGTTCGTTCATCTAGCACAAAGGGAACGGTTTGCAGGAGAAACTTTTTCTGTGGTTTCTCAGTCTGTTTCCTAGGGCCGGTTGGAGGTTCCTGCAGTTTTCACTGTAAAACCGAGTTGGAACTTGTACCTCCGCTTATATATGTATGGAAAGGTGTTTGAAAACTGAAAAGTAACTTTATTTTCCCATCAAGCTAAGTGAAGGACGGCTTTCACACACAGTTATCTCTCAGAAATGAGAATGTGGTGAGACGTTCGTTCATCTAGCAAAATGGGAAAGCTTTGCAGGGTAAACTTTTACTCTGGTTCCTCAGTCTGCTTCCTTGTGCCGGTTTGAAGTTCCTGAAGTTTTCACTGTAAAACCGAGTTGGAGCTTGTACTTCCCCATATATATTTATGGAGTGGAGTTTGCAACTGAAAACAAACTTTGTGTTCCCTACAAGATAGATGAAGGAGGTATTCACACACATATATCTCTCACAACTGAGCATGTGGAGAGAAGTTCGTTCATCTAGCACAAATGGAACGGGTGGCAGGAGAAACTGTTTTTCTGGTTTCTCAGACTGTTTCCTATTGCCGGTATGAAATACCTGCAGTTTTCACTGTAAAACCGATTTGGTGGTTGTACCTCCGCATATATATTTATGGAAAGGCGTTTGCAACTGAAAACAAAATATGTGTTCCCAACAAGTTAAGTGAAGGACGGCTTTCACACAAACTTATTTCTCAGAACTGAGCATGTGTTGAAACGTTCGTTCATCTAGCACAAATGGAAAGGTTTCCAGGAGAAACTTTTTCTCTGGTTTCTCAGTCTGTTTCCTAGTGCCGGTTTGAAGTTCCTGAAGTTTTCACTGTAAAACCGAGTTGGAGTTTTTCCTCCCCATATATATGTATGGAGTGGAATTTGCAACTGAAAAGAAACTTTGTGTTCCCTACAAGAGAGTTGAAGGCGGCATTCACACACACTTATCTCTCACAACTGACCATGTGGAGAGACGTTTGTTCGTATAGCACAAAGGGAACGGGTTGCAGGAGAAACTTTTACTCTGATTACTCAGTCTGTTTCCTAGTGCCGGTTTGAAGTTCCTGAAGTTTTCACTGTAAAACCGAGTTGGAGCTTGTACTTCCCCATATATATTTATGGAGTGGAGTTTGCAACTGAAAACAAACTTTGTGTTCCCTACAAGATAGATGAAGGAGGTATTCACACACATATATCTCTCACAACTGAGCATGTGGAGAGAAGTTCGTTCATCTAGCACAAATGGAACGGGTGGCAGGAGAAACTGTTTTTCTGGTTTCTCAGACTGTTTCCTATTGCCGGTATGAAATACCTGCAGTTTTCACTGTAAAACCGATTTGGAGCTTGTACCTCCGCATATATATTTATGGAAAGGCGTTTGCAACTGAAAACAAAATATGTGTTCCCAACAAGTTAAGTGAAGGACGGCTTTCACACAAACTTATTTCTCAGAACTGAGCATGTGTTGAAACGTTCGTTCATCTAGCACAAATGGAAAGGTTTCCAGGAGAAACTTTTTCTCTGGTTTCTCAGTCTGTTTCCTAGTGCCGGTTTGAAGTTCCTGAAGTTTTCACTGTAAAACCGAGTTGGAGTTTTTCCTCCCCATATATATGTATGGAGTGGAATTTGCAACTGAAAAGAAACTTTGTGTTCCCTACAAGAGAGTTGAAGGCGGCATTCACACACACTTATCTCTCACAACTGACCATGTGGAGAGACGTTTGTTCGTATAGCACAAAGGGAACGGGTTGCAGGAGAAACTTTTACTCTGATTACTCAGTCTGTTTCCTAGTGCAGGTTTGAAGTTCCTACAGTTTACACTGTAAAACCAAGGTGGAGCTTCTACCTCCCCATATATATGTATGGAATGGAGTTTCCAACTTAAGAAAAAACTTCGTGGTCCCAACAAGCTAGTTGAAGTACGGAATTCAAACACACATTTCTCTCAGAACTGATCATGTGGAGAATCGTTCGTTCATCTAGCACAAATGGAACTGGTTGCATGAGAAACTTTTACTATGTTTTCTCAGTCTCTTTCCTAGTGCCGGTTTGAAGTTCCTGCAGTTTTCACTGTAAAGGAGAGTTGGAGCTAGTAACACCCCATATATATGTATGGATTGTAGTTTGCAACTGAAACGAAAATTTGTGATCCCAAAAAGCTAGGTAAAGTACGGCTTTCACACACACATCTCTCTCAAAACTGAGCATGTGGAGAGACGTTCGTTCATCTAGCACAAATGGAAATGGTTGCATGAGAAACATTTACTATGTTTTCTCAGTCTCTTTCCTAATGCCGGTTTGAATTTCCTGCAGTTTTCACTGTAAAACCGAGTTGGAGCTTGTACATCTCCATATATATGTATGGAGTGGAGTTTGCAACTGAAAAGAAACTTTGTGTTCCCAACAAGCTAAGTGAAAGAAGGCTTTCACACACAATTATCTCTCAGAACTGAGCATGTGTTGAGACGTTTGTTCATCTAGCACAAGGGAACGGGTTGCAGGAGAAACTATTACTGTGGTTTCTCAGTCTGTTTCCTAGTGTCGGATTGAAGTTCCTGCACTTTTCACTGTAAACCCGAGTTGGAGATTGTACCTCTTCATATATATATATGGAGTGGAGTTTGCAACTGAAAAGAAACTTTGTGTTCCCAACAAGCTAGGTGAAGGACGGCTTTCACACACACTTATCTCTTCACAACTGAGCATGTGGAGAGACTTTCGTTCATCTAGCACAAAGGGAACGGGTTGCAGGAGTAACTATTTCTCTTGTTTCTCAGTCTGTTTCTTAGTGCCGGTTTTAAGTTCCTGCGGTTTTCACTGTAAAACCGTGTTGGAGCTTCTACCTCCCCATATATATGTATGGAATGGAGTTTGCAACTGAAAAGGACCTTTGTGTTCCCAAAAATGTTGGTGAAGGACCGTATTCCCACACACTTATGTTTCACAACTGAGCATGTGGAGAGACATTCGTTCATCTAGCACAAAGGGAACGGGTTGCAGGAGAAACTTTTCTCTGGGTTCTCAGTCTGTTTCCTAGTGCCGGTTTGAAGTTCCTGCAGTTTTCACAATAAAACCGAGTTGGAGCTAGTTCCTCCACATATAAATGTATGGAATGCAGTTTGCGACTGAAAAGAAACTTTCTGTTGCCAAAAAGCAAGTTGAAGGACGGCTATCACACTCAGTTATATCTCACAACTGAGCATGTGGAGAGACGTTCGTTCATCTAGCGCAAAGGGAACTGGTTGCAGGAGAAACTTTTACTATGTTTTCTAAGTCTCTTTCCTAGTGCCGGTTTAAAGTTCCTGCAGTTTTCACTGTAAAGCAGAGTTGGAGCTAGTAACACCCCATATATATGTATGGATTGGAGTTTGCAACTGAAACGAAAATTTGTGATCCCAAAAAGCTAGGTAAAGGACGGCTTACACACACACTTTTCTCTCACACCTGAGCATGTGGAGAGACGTTCGTTCATCTAGCACAAAGGGAACGGGTTTCATGAGGAATTATTACTCTGCTATCTCAGTCTGTTTCCTAGTGCCGTTTTGAAGTTCCTGCAGTTTTCACTGTAAAACCGTGTTGGAGCTTGTACCTCTCCATATATATGTACGGAGTGGAGTTTGCAACTGAAAAGAAACTTTGTGTTCCCAACAAGCTACATGAAGGACGGCTTTCATACACACTTATTTCTCACAACTGAGCATGTTGGGAGACGATCATTCATGTAGCACAAAGGGAAAGGGTTGCAGGAGAAACTTTAATTCTGGTTTTTCAGACTGTTTCTAGTTCCGGTTTGACGTTCCTGCATTTCTCACTGTATAACCGATTTGGAGCTTCTACCTCCGCATATATATGTATGTAAAGGTGTTTGCACCTGAAAAGAAACTTTGTGTTCCCAACAAGCTAGGTGAAGGACGGCTTTCACACACACATATCTCTCACAACTGAGCATGTGGAGAGAATTTCGTTCATCTAGCACAAAGGGAACGGGTTGCAGGAATAACTTTTTCTCTGGTATCTCAGTCTGTTTCCAAGTGACGGATAGAATTTCCTGCAGTTTTCACTGTAAAGCAGTGTTGGAGCTTGTAACTCCCCATATAAATTTATGGAGTGGGGTTTGCAACTGAAAAGAAAATTTGTGTTCCCAACAAGCTAGGTGAAGGACGGCTTTCACACACACTTTTCTCTCACAACTGAGCATGTGGAGGGACGTTCGTTTATCTAGCACAAAGGGAACGGGTTGCAAGAGAAACTATTTCTCTGGTTTCTCAGTCTGTTTCTTAGTGCCGGTTTTAAGTTCCTGCAGTTTACACTGTAAAACCATGGTGGAGCTTCTACCAACCCATATATATGTATGGAGTGGAGTGGGCAACTGAGAAGAAACTTTGTGTTCCAAACAAGCTAGGTGAAGTATGGCTTTAACAGACAATTATCTCTCACACCTGAGCATGTGGAGAGACGTTTGTTCATCTAGCACAAAGGGAACGGGTTGCAGGAGAAACTATTTACTGGTTTCTCAGCATGTTTCCTAGTGCCGGTTTGAAGTTCTTGCATTTTTCACTATAAAACCGAGTTGGAGCATGTACCTCCGCATATATATTTATGGAAAGGAGTTTGCAACTGAAAAGAAACTTTGTGTTCCCAACAAGCTAAGTTAAGGTCGGTTTTCACACACACTTATCTCTCAGAACTGAGCATGTGGTGAGACGTTCATTCATCTAGCAAAATGGGAAAGATTTGCAGGAGAAACTTTTACTCTGGTTTCTCAGTCTGTTTCCTAGTGCCGGTTATGTAGTTCCTGTAGTTTTCACTATAAAACCGAGTTGGAGCTTGTACCTTAACATATATATTTATGGAGTGGAGTTTGCAACTGAAAGAAACTTTGTGTTCCCTACAAGATAGGAGAAGGCGGCATTCACACACACTTATCTCTCACAACTGAGCATGTGGAGAGACGTTCGTTCATCAAGCACAAAAGGAAGGGGTTTCAGGAGATACTATTCCTCTGATTTCTCAGTCTGTTTCCTAGTGCCGGTTTGAATTTCCTGCAGTTTTCACTATAAAAGTGATTTGGAGCTTGTACCAACCATTATAAATATATGGAATGGAGTTGGCAAATGAAAAGAAACTTTGTGTTCCCAACAAGCTAGGTGAAGGACGGCTTTCACTCACACTTGCCTCTCACAACTGAGCATGTGGAGAGACGTTCGTTCATCTAGCACAAATGGAACGGGTTGCAGGAGAAACTTTTACTCTGGTTTCTCAGTCTGTTTCCAAGTGACGGATAGAATTTCTTGCAGTTTTCACTGTAAAGCCTTGTTGGAGCTTGTAACTCCCCATATAAATTTATGGAGCGGGGTTTGCAACTGAAAAGAAAATTTGTGTTCCCAACAAGCTAGGTGATGGACGGCTTTCACACACACTTTTCTCTCACAACTGAGCATGTGGAGGGACGTTCGTTTATCTAGCACAAAGGGAACGGGTTGCAGGAGAAACTATTTCTCTGGTTTCTCAGTCTGTTTCTTAGTGCCGGTTTTAAGTTCCTGCAGTTTTCACTGTAAAATCGTGGTGGAGCTTCTACCAACCCATATATATGTATGGCGTGGAGTGGGCAACTGAAAAGAAACTTTGTGTTCCCAACAAGCTAGGTGAAGTACGGCTTTAACAGACAATTATCTCTCACAACTGAGCATGTGGAGAGACGTTCGTTCATCTTGCACAAAGGGAACGGGTTGCAGGAGACACTTTTACTCTGGTTTCTCAGTCTGTTTCCTAGTGCCGGTTATGTAGTTCCTGTAGTTTTCACTATAAAACCGAGTTGGGGCTTGTAACTTCCCATATATATTTATGGAGTGGAGTTTGCAACTGAAAGAAACTTTGTGTTCCCTACAAGATAGGAGAAGGCGGCATTCACACACACTTATCTCTCACAACTGAGCATGTGGAGAGACGTTCGTTCATCAAGCACAAAGGGAAAGGGTTTCAGGAGATACTTTTCCTCTGATTTCTCAGTCTGTTTCCTAGTGCCGGTTTGAAGTTCATGCAGTTTTCACTATAAAAGAGATTTGGAGCTTGTACCAACCAATATAAATATATGGAATGGAGTTGGCAACTGAGAAGAAATTTTGTGTTCCCAACAAGCTAGGTGAAGGACGGCTTCCACACACACTTATATCTCACAACTGAGCATGTAGAGAGACTTTATTCATTTAGCACAAAGGGAATGATTTGCAGGAGAAACTTTTTCTCTGGATTCTCTGACTCTTTCCTAGTGCCGGTTTGAAGTTCCTGCAGTTTTCACTGTAAAAACGATTTGGAGCTTGTAACTCTCCATATATATGTATGGAGTGGAGTCTGCAACTGAAAAGAAACTTTGTGTTCCCAACAAGCTAAGTGGAGGACGGCTTTCACACACACATATCTCTCACAACTGAGCATGTGGAGAGACGTTCGTTCATCTAGCACAAAATGAACGGTTTGCAGGAGAAACTATTTCTCCGGTTTCTCAGTCTGTTTATTAGTGCCAGTTTTAAGTTCCTGTAGTTTTCACTGTAAATTCGTGTTGGAGCTCCTACCTCCCAATATATATGTTTGGAGTGGAGTTCTCAACTGAAAAGAAACTTTGTGTTACCAACAAGCTAGTTGAAGGACAGCTTTCACACACACTTATCTCTCACAACTGAGCATGTGGAGAGACGTTCGTTCATGTAGCACAAAGGGAACGGGTCGCAGGAGAAATTTTATTTCTGATTTCTCAGCCTGTTTCCAAGTGCCGGTTTGAAGTTCATACACTTTTCACTGTAAAACCTCGTTGGAGCTTGTACCTCCGCATATAGATTTATGGAAAGGAATTAGCAACTGAAAAGAAACTTTGTGTTCCCAACGAGCTAAGTTAAGGACGGTTTTCACACACATTTATCTCTCAGAACTGAGCATGTGGTGAGACGTTCGATCATTTAGCAAAATGGGAAAGCTTTGCAGGAGAAACTTTTACTCAGGTATCTCAGTCTGTTTCCTAGTGCCGGTTTGAAGTTCCTGCAGTTTTCACTATAAAACCTAGTTGGAGCTTGTACCTTCCCATATATGTGTATGGAGTGGAGTTTGCAAATGAAATGAATCTTTGTGTTCCCTACAAGATAGTTGAAGGCGGCTTTCAATCACACTTATCTCTCACAACTGAGCATGAGGAGAGACGTTCGTTCATCTAGCACAAAGGGAAATGCTTGCAGGAGAAACTATTACTCTGATTTCTCAGTCTGTTTCCTAGTGCCGTTTTGAAGTTCCTGCAGTTTTCACTGTAAAACCGAGTTGGAGCTAGTACTTCTCCATATATATGTAAGGAATGGTGTTTGAAACTGAAAAGAAACTTTGTGTTCCCAACAAGATAGGTGAAGGACGACTTTCACACACAATTATCTCTCAAAACTGAGCATGTGGAGAGACGTTCGTTCATCTAGCACAAAGGGAACGGGTTGCAGGAGAAAGTTTTTCCCTGGTTTCTCATTCTGTTTCCTATTGCCGGTTGGAGGTTCCTGCAGTATTCACTGTAAAACCGAGTTGGAGCTTGTACCTCCGATTATATATGTATGGAAAGGTGTTTGCAACTGAAAAGTAACTTTATTTTCCCATCAAGTTAAGTGAAGGACGGCTTTCACACACTGTTATCTCTCAGAAATGAGAATGTGTTGAGACGTTCGTTCATCAAGCACAATGGGAAAGATTTGCAGGGGAAAATTTTACTCTGGTTCCTCAGTCTGTTTCCTTGTGCCGGTTGGAAGTTCCTGAAGTTTTCACTGTAAAACCGATTTGGAGCTTGTACCTCCCCATATATATTTTTGGAGTGGAGTTTTCAACTGAAAAGAAACTTTGTGTTCCCTACAAGATAGTTGAAGGCGGCATTCACACACACTTATCTCTCACAACTGAGCATGTGGAGAGACGTTTGTTCATCTAGCAAAAATGGAACGGGTTGCAGGAAAAACTTTTGCTCTTGTTTCTCAGTCTGTTTCCTAGTGCCGGTTTGAAGCTCCTGCAGTTTTCACTACAAAACCGATTTGGAGCTTGTACCTCCCCATATATATGTATGGAATGCAGTTTGCAACTGAAAAGAAACTTTGTGTTCCCAACTAGCTATGTGAAGGACGGCTTTCACACACACTTATCTCTGAGAACTGAGCATGTGGAGAGACGTTCGTTCATCTAACACAAATGGAACGGGTTGCAGGAGAAAATTTTTCTCTCTTTCTCAGTCTGTTTCTTAGTGCCGGTTTGAAGTTCCTGCAGTTTTCACTGAAAAACCGATTTGAAGCTTGTACTTTTCCATATATATGTATGGAGTGGAGTTTGCAACTGAAAAGAAACGTTGTGTTCCCAACAAGCTAGGTGAAGGACGGCTTTCACACACACTTATCTCTGAGAACTGAGCATGTGGAGAGACGTTCGTTCATCTAGCACAAATGGAACGGGTTGCAGGAGAAAATTTTTCTCTCTTTCTCAGTCTGTTTCTTAGTGCCGGTTTGAAGTTCCTGCAGTTTTCACTGAAAAACCGATTTGAAGCTTGTACTTTTCCATATATATGTATGGAGTGGAGTTTGCAACTGAAAAGAAACGTTGTGTTCCCAACAAGCTAGGTGAAGGACGGCTTTCACACACACTTATCTCTGAGAACTGAGCATGTGGAGAGACGTTCGTTCATCTAGCACAAATGGAACGGGTTGCAGGAGAAACATTTTCTCTGGTTTCTCAGTCTGTTTCCTAGTGCCGGTATTTAGTTCCTGCAGTTTTCACTGTAAAACCGAGGTGGAGCTATTACCTCCCCATATATATGTATGGAATGTAGTTTGCAACTGAAAAAAAAATTTGTGTTCTCAAATAGGTAGGTGAAGGACGGATTTCACACACAATTATCTCTCAGAACTGAGTATGTGGAGAGACGTTCGTTCATCTAGCTCAAAGGGAAAGATTTGCAATAGAAAATTTTACTCTGGTTTCTCAGTCTGTTTCCTAGTGCCGGTTTGAAACTCCTGCAGTTTTCACTACAAAACCGATTTGGAGCTTGTACCTCCACATATATACGTATGGAGTGGGGTTTGCAACTGAAAAGAAACTTTGTGTTCCCAACAAGCTAGGTGAAGGACGGCTTTCACACACACTTATCTCTCACAACTGAGCATGTGGAGAGACGTTCGTTCATCTAGCAAAAATGGAACGGGTTGCAGGAGAAACTTTTACTCTGTATTCTCATTCTGATTCCTAGTGCCGGTTTTAAGTTAATGCAGTTTTCACTGTAAAACCGATTTGGAGCTTGTACCTCTCAATATATATGTATGGAGTGGAGTTTGCATCTGAAAAGAAAATTTGTGTTCCAAACAAGCCATTTGTAGGACGGCTATCACACACAATTTTTTTTCATAATTGAGCCTGTGGTGAGACTTTCGTTCATCTAGCACAAAGGGAAAGGTTTGCAGGAGAAACTTTTACTCTGGTTTCTCAGTCTGTTTCCTAGTGCCGGTTTGAAGCTCCAGCAGTTTTCACTATAAAACAAATTTGGAGCTTGTACCTCCCCATATAAATGTATGGAGTGGAGTTTGCAACTGAAAAGAAATTTTGTGTTCCCAACAAGCTATGTGAAGGACGGCTTTCACACACATTTATCTCTCACATCTGAGCATGTGGAGAGACATTCGTTCATCTAGCACAAAGGGAAAGGTTTGCAGAATAAATTATTCTCTGGTTTCTCAGTATGTTTTCTAATGCCGGTTTGAAGTTCCTGCAGTTTTAGTGTAAAACAGAGTTGGAGCTTGTACCTCCCCATATATATGAATGGAATGCAGTTTGCACCTGAAAAGTATCTATGTGTTCCCAACAAGCTAGGTGAAGGACGGCTTTCACACACAATTATCTCTGAGTACTGAGCATGTGGAGAAAATTTCTTTCATCTAGCACAAAGGGAACGGGTTGCAGGAGAAACTTTTTCTCTGGTTTCTCAGTCTGTTTCCTAGTGCCGGTTGGAGGTTCCTGCAGTTTTCACTGTAAAACCGAGTTGGAGCTTGTACCTCTGCTTATATATGTATGGAAAGGTGTTTGCAACAGAAAAGTAACTTTATGTTCCCAACAAGCTAAGTGAAGGACAGCTTTAACACACAGTTATCACTCAGAAATGAGAATGTGTTGAGACGTTCGTTCATCTAGCACGATGGGAAAGCTTTGCAGGGGAAACTTTTACTCTGGTTCCTAAGTCTGTTTCCATGTGCCGGTTTGAAGTTCCTGAAGTTTTCACTGTAAAACCGAGTTGGAGCTTGTACCTCCCCATATATATTTATGGAGTGGAGATTGCAACTGAAAAAAAAACTTTGTGTTCCCTACAAGATAGGTGAAGGCGGCATTCACACACACGTATCTCTCACAAATGAACATGCGGAGAGACTTTCGTTCGTCTACCACAAAGGGAAAGGGTTGCAGGAGAAACTTTTACTCTGATTTCTCAGTCTGTTTCCTAGTGCCGGTTTGAAGTTCCTACAGTTTTCATTGTAAAACCGAGTTATAGCTTGTACCTCTCCATATATACGTATGGAGTGAAGTTTGCATCTGAAAACAAACTTTGTGTTCCCAACAAGCTAGGTGAAGGACAGATTTCACACACACTTATCTCTCACAACTGAGCATGTGGAGAGACTTTGGTCATGTAGCACAAAATGAACGGTTTGCAGGAGAAACTTTATTTCTGGTTTCTCAGCCTGTTTCTTAGTGCCGGTGTGAAGTTCCTGCAGTTTTCACTGTAAAACCGAGTTGGAGCTTGTACTTCTCCATATATATGTAAGGAGTGGTGTTTGAAACTGAAAAGAAACTTTGTGTTCCCAACAAGCTAGGTGAAGGACGGCTTTCACACACATTTATCTCTCACATCTGAGCATGTGGAGAGACATTCGTTCATCTAGCACAAAGGGAAAGGTTTGCAGAATAAATTATTCTCTGGTTTCTCAGTATGTTTTCTAATGCCGGTTTGAAGTTCCTGCAGTTTTAGTGTAAAACAGAGTTGGAGCTTGTACCTCCCCATATATATGAATGGAATGCAGTTTGCACCTGAAAAGTATCTATGTGTTCCCAACAAGCTAGGTGAAGGACGGCTTTCACACACAATTATCTCTGAGTACTGAGCATGTGGAGAAAATTTCTTTCATCTAGCACAAAGGGAACGGGTTGCAGGAGAAACTTTTTCTCTGGTTTCTCAGTCTGTTTCCTAGTGCCGGTTGGAGGTTCCTGCAGTTTTCACTGTAAAACCGAGTTGGAGCTTGTACCTCTGCTTATATATGTATGGAAAGGTGTTTGCAACAGAAAAGTAACTTTATGTTCCCAACAAGCTAAGTGAAGGACAGCTTTCACACACAGTTATCACTCAGAAATGAGAATGTGTTGAGACGTTCGTTCATCTAGCACGATGGGAAAGCTTGGCAGGGGAAACTTTTACTCTGGTTCCTAAGTCTGTTTCCATGTGCCGGTTTGAAGTTCCTGAAGTTTTCACTGTAAAACCGAGTTGGAGCTTGTACCTCCCCATATATATTTATGGAGTGGAGATTGCAACTGAAAAAAAAACTTTGTGTTCCCTACAAGATAGGTGAAGGCGGCATTCACACACACGTATCTCTCACAAATGAACATGCGGAGAGACTTTCGTTCGTCTACCACAAAGGGAAAGGGTTGCAGGAGAAACTTTTACTCTGATTTCTCAGTCTGTTTCCTAGTGCCGGTTTGAAGTTCCTACAGTTTTCATTGTAAAACCGAGTTATAGCTTGTACCTCTCCATATATACGTATGGAGTGAAGTTTGCATCTGAAAACAAACTTTGTGTTCCCTACAAGATAGATGAAGGAGGTATTCACACACATATATCTCTCACAACTGAGCATGTGGAGAGAAGTTCGTTCATCTAGCACAAATGGAACGGGTGGCAGGAGAAACTGTTTTTCTGGTTTCTCAGACTGTTTCCTATTGCCGGTATGAAATACCTGCAGTTTTCACTGTAAAACCGATTTGGAGCTTGTACCTCCGCATATATATTTATGGAAAGGCGTTTGCAACTGAAAACAAAATATGTGTTCCCAACAAGTTAAGTGAAGGACGGCTTTCACACAAACTTATTTCTCAGAACTGAGCATGTGTTGAAACGTTCGTTCATCTAGCACAAATGGAAAGGTTTCCAGGAGAAACTTTTTCTCTGGTTTCTCAGTCTGTTTCCTAGTGCCGGTTTGAAGTTCCTGAAGTTTTCACTGTAAAACCGAGTTGGAGTTTTTCCTCCCCATATATATGTATGGAGTGGAATTTGCAACTGAAAAGAAACTTTGTGTTCCCTACAAGAGAGTTGAAGGCGGCATTCACACACACTTATCTCTCACAACTGACCATGTGGAGAGACGTTTGTTCGTATAGCACAAAGGGAACGGGTTGCAGGAGAAACTTTTACTCTGATTACTCAGTCTGTTTCCTAGTGCCGGTTTGAAGTTCCTGAAGTTTTCACTGTAAAACCGAGTTGGAGCTTTTACTTCCCCATATATATTTATGGAGTGGAGTTTGCAACTGAAAACAAACTTTGTGTTCCCTACAAGATAGATGAAGGAGGTATTCACACACATATATCTCTCACAACTGAGCATGTGGAGAGAAGTTCGTTCATCTAGCACAAATGGAACGGGTGGCAGGAGAAACTGTTTTTCTGGTTTCTCAGACTGTTTCCTATTGCCGGTATGAAATACCTGCAGTTTTCACTGTAAAACCGATTTGGAGCTTGTACCTCCGCATATATATTTATGGAAAGGCGTTTGCAACTGAAAACAAAATATGTGTTCCCAACAAGTTAAGTGAAGGACGGCTTTCACACAAACTTATTTCTCAGAACTGAGCATGTGTTGAAACGTTCGTTCATCTAGCACAAATGGAAAGGTTTCCAGGAGAAACTTTTTCTCTGGTTTCTCAGTCTGTTTCCTAGTGCCGGTTTGAAGTTCCTGAAGTTTTCACTGTAAAACCGAGTTGGAGTTTTTCCTCCCCATATATATGTATGGAGTGGAATTTGCAACTGAAAAGAAACTTTGTGTTCCCTACAAGAGAGTTGAAGGCGGCATTCACACACACTTATCTCTCACAACTGACCATGTGGAGAGACGTTTGTTCGTATAGCACAAAGGGAACGGGTTGCAGGAGAAACTTTTACTCTGATTACTCAGTCTGTTTCCTAGTGCAGGTTTGAAGTTCCTACAGTTTACACTGTAAAACCAAGGTGGAGCTTCTACCTCCCCATATATATGTATGGAATGGAGTTTCCAACTTAAGAAAAAACTTCGTGGTCCCAACAAGCTAGTTGAAGTACGGAATTCAAACACACATTTCTCTCAGAACTGATCATGTGGAGAATCGTTCGTTCATCTAGCACAAATGGAACTGGTTGCATGAGAAACTTTTACTATGTTTTCTCAGTCTCTTTCCTAGTGCCGGTTTGAAGTTCCTGCAGTTTTCACTGTAAAGGAGAGTTGGAGCTAGTAACACCCCATATATATGTATGGATTGTAGTTTGCAACTGAAACGAAAATTTGTGATCCCAAAAAGCTAGGTAAAGTACGGCTTTCACACACACATCTCTCTCAAAACTGAGCATGTGGAGAGACGTTCGTTCATCTAGCACAAATGGAAATGGTTGCATGAGAAACATTTACTATGTTTTCTCAGTCTCTTTCCTAATGCCGGTTTGAATTTCCTGCAGTTTTCACTGTAAAACCGAGTTGGAGCTTGTACATCTCCATATATATGTATGGAGTGGAGTTTGCAACTGAAAAGAAACTTTGTGTTCCCAACAAGCTAAGTGAAAGAAGGCTTTCACACACAATTATCTCTCAGAACTGAGCATGTGTTGAGACGTTTGTTCATCTAGCACAAGGGAACGGGTTGCAGGAGAAACTATTACTGTGGTTTCTCAGTCTGTTTCCTAGTGTCGGATTGAAGTTCCTGCACTTTTCACTGTAAACCCGAGTTGGAGATTGTACCTCTTCATATATATATATGGAGTGGAGTTTGCAACTGAAAAGAAACTTTGTGTTCCCAACAAGCTAGGTGAAGGACGGCTTTCACACACACTTATCTCTTCACAACTGAGCATGTGGAGAGACTTTCGTTCATCTAGCACAAAGGGAACGGGTTGCAGGAGTAACTATTTCTCTTGTTTCTCAGTCTGTTTCTTAGTGCCGGTTTTAAGTTCCTGCGGTTTTCACTGTAAAACCGTGTTGGAGCTTCTACCTCCCCATATATATGTATGGAATGGAGTTTGCAACTGAAAAGGACCTTTGTGTTCCCAAAAATGTTGGTGAAGGACCGTATTCCCACACACTTATGTTTCACAACTGAGCATGTGGAGAGACATTCGTTCATCTAGCACAAAGGGAACGGGTTGCAGGAGAAACTTTTCTCTGGGTTCTCAGTCTGTTTCCTAGTGCCGGTTTGAAGTTCCTGCAGTTTTCACAATAAAACCGAGTTGGAGCTAGTTCCTCCACATATAAATGTATGGAATGCAGTTTGCGACTGAAAAGAAACTTTCTGTTGCCAAAAAGCAAGTTGAAGGACGGCTATCACACTCAGTTATATCTCACAACTGAGCATGTGGAGAGACGTTCGTTCATCTAGCGCAAAGGGAACTGGTTGCAGGAGAAACTTTTACTATGTTTTCTAAGTCTCTTTCCTAGTGCCGGTTTAAAGTTCCTGCAGTTTTCACTGTAAAGCAGAGTTGGAGCTAGTAACACCCCATATATATGTATGGATTGGAGTTTGCAACTGAAACGAAAATTTGTGATCCCAAAAAGCTAGGTAAAGGACGGCTTACACACACACTTTTCTCTCACACCTGAGCATGTGGAGAGACGTTCGTTCATCTAGCACAAAGGGAACGGGTTGCATGAGGAATTATTACTCTGCTTTCTCAGTCTGTTTCCTAGTGCCGTTTTGAAGTTCCTGCAGTTTTCACTGTAAAACCGTGTTGGAGCTTGTACCTCTCCATATATATGTACGGAGTGGAGTTTGCAACTGAAAAGAAACTTTGTGTTCCCAACAAGCTACATGAAGGACGGCTTTCATACACACTTATTTCTCACAACTGAGCATGTTGGGAGACGATCATTCATGTAGCACAAAGGGAAAGGGTTGCAGGAGAAACTTTAATTCTGGTTTCTCAGACTGTTTCTAGTTCCGGTTTGACGTTCCTGCATTTCTCACTGTATAACCGATTTGGAGCTTCTACCTCCGCATATATATGTATGTAAAGGTGTTTGCACCTGAAAAGAAACTTTGTGTTCCCAACAAGCTAGGTGAAGGACGGCTTTCACACACACATATCTCTCACAACTGAGCATGTGGAGAGAATTTCGTTCATCTAGCACAAAGGGAACGGGTTGCAGGAATAACTTTTTCTCTGGTATCTCAGTCTGTTTCCAAGTGACGGATAGAATTTCCTGCAGTTTTCACTGTAAAGCAGTGTTGGAGCTTGTAACTCCCCATATAAATTTATGGAGTGGGGTTTGCAACTGAAAAGAAAATTTGTGTTCCCAACAAGCTAGGTGAAGGACGGCTTTCACACACACTTTTCTCTCACAACTGAGCATGTGGAGGGACGTTCGTTTATCTAGCACAAAGGGAACGGGTTGCAAGAGAAACTATTTCTCTGGTTTCTCAGTCTGTTTCTTAGTGCCGGTTTTAAGTTCCTGCAGTTTACACTGTAAAACCGTGGTGGAGCTTCTACCAACCCATATATATGTATGGAGTGGAGTGGGCAACTGAGAAGAAACTTTGTGTTCCAAACAAGCTAGGTGAAGTATGGCTTTAACAGACAATTATCTCTCACACCTGAGCATGTGGAGAGACTTTTGTTCATCTAGCACAAAGGGAACGGGTTGCAGGAGAAACTATTTACTGGTTTCTCAGCATGTTTCCTAGTGCCGGTTTGAAGTTCCTGCATTTTTCACTATAAAACCGAGTTGGAGCATGTACCTCCGCATATATATTTATGGAAAGGAGTTTGCAACTGAAAAGAAACTTTGTGTTCCCAACAAGCTAAGTTAAGGACGGTTTTCACACACACTTATCTCTCAGAACTGAGCATGTGGTGAGACGTTCATTCATCTAGCAAAATGGGAAAGATTTGCAGGAGAAACTTTTACTCTGGTTTCTCAGTCTGTTTCCTAGTGCCGGTTATGTAGTTCCTGTAGTTTTCACTATAAAACCGAGTTGGAGCTTGTACCTTAACATATATATTTATGGAGTGGAGTTTGCAACTGAAAGAAACTTTGTGTTCCCTACAAGATAGGAGAAGGCGGCATTCACACACACTTATCTCTCACAACTGAGCATGTGGAGAGACGTTCGTTCATCAAGCACAAAAGGAAGGGGTTTCAGGAGATACTATTCCTCTGATTTCTCAGTCTGTTTCCTAGTGCCGGTTTGAATTTCCTGCAGTTTTCACTATAAAAGTGATTTGGAGCTTGTACCAACCATTATAAATATATGGAATGGAGTTGGCAAATGAAAAGAAACTTTGTGTTCCCAACAAGCTAGGTGAAGGACGGCTTTCACTCACACTTGCCTCTCACAACTGAGCATGTGGAGAGACGTTCGTTCATCTAGCACAAATGGAACGGGTTGCAGGAGAAACTTTTACTCTGGTTTCTCAGTCTGTTTCCAAGTGACGGATAGAATTTCTTGCAGTTTTCACTGTAAAGCCGTGTTGGAGCTTGTAACTCCCCATATAAATTTATGGAGCGGGGTTTGCAACTGAAAAGAAAATTTGTGTTCCCAACAAGCTAGGTGATGGACGGCTTTCACACACACTTTTCTCTCACAACTGAGCATGTGGAGGGACGTTCGTTTATCTAGCACAAAGGGAACGGGTTGCAGGAGAAACTATTTCTCTGGTTTCTCAGTCTGTTTCTTAGTGCCGGTTTTAAGTTCCTGCAGTTTTCACTGTAAAATCGTGGTGGAGCTTCTACCAACCCATATATATGTATGGCGTGGAGTGGGCAACTGAAAAGAAACTTTGTGTTCCCAACAAGCTAGGTGAAGTACGGCTTTAACAGACAATTATCTCTCACAACTGAGCATGTGGAGAGACGTTCGTTCATCTTGCACAAAGGGAACGGGTTGCAGGAGACACTTTTACTCTGGTTTCTCAGTCTGTTTCCTAGTGCCGGTTATGTAGTTCCTGTAGTTTTCACTATAAAACCGAGTTGGGGCTTGTAACTTCCCATATATATTTATGGAGTGGAGTTTGCAACTGAAAGAAACTTTGTGTTCCCTACAAGATAGGAGAAGGCGGCATTCACACACACTTATCTCTCACAACTGAGCATGTGGAGAGACGTTCGTTCATCAAGCACAAAGGGAAAGGGTTTCAGGAGATACTTTTCCTCTGATTTCTCAGTCTGTTTCCTAGTGCCGGTTTGAAGTTCATGCAGTTTTCACTATAAAAGAGATTTGGAGCTTGTACCAACCAATATAAATATATGGAATGGAGTTGGCAACTGAGAAGAAATTTTGTGTTCCCAACAAGCTAGGTGAAGGACGGCTTCCACACACACTTATATCTCACAACTGAGCATGTAGAGAGACTTTATTCATTTAGCACAAAGGGAATGATTTGCAGGAGAAACTTTTTCTCTGGATTCTCTGACTCTTTCCTAGTGCCGGTTTGAAGTTCCTGCAGTTTTCACTGTAAAAACGATTTGGAGCTTGTAACTCTCCATATATATGTATGGAGTGGAGTCTGCAACTGAAAAGAAACTTTGTGTTCCCAACAAGCTAAGTGGAGGACGGCTTTCACACACACATATCTCTCACAACTGAGCATGTGGAGAGACGTTCGTTCATCTAGCACAAAATGAACGGTTTGCAGGAGAAACTATTTCTCTGGTTTCTCAGTCTGTTTATTAGTGCCAGTTTTAAGTTCCTGTAGTTTTCACTGTAAATTCGTGTTGGAGCTCCTACCTCCCAATATATATGTTTGGAGTGGAGTTCTCAACTGAAAAGAAACTTTGTGTTACCAACAAGCTAGTTGAAGGACAGCTTTCACACACACTTATCTCTCACAACTGAGCATGTGGAGAGACGTTCGTTCATGTAGCACAAAGGGAACGGGTCGCAGGAGAAATTTTATTTCTGATTTCTCAGCCTGTTTCCAAGTGCCGGTTTGAAGTTCATACACTTTTCACTGTAAAACCTCGTTGGAGCTTGTACCTCCGCATATAGATTTATGGAAAGGAATTAGCAACTGAAAAGAAACTTTGTGTTCCCAACGAGCTAAGTTAAGGACGGTTTTCACACACATTTATCTCTCAGAACTGAGCATGTGGTGAGACGTTCGATCATTTAGCAAAATGGGAAAGCTTTGCAGGAGAAACTTTTACTCAGGTATCTCAGTCTGTTTCCTAGTGCCGGTTTGAAGTTCCTGCAGTTTTCACTATAAAACCTAGTTGGAGCTTGTACCTTCCCATATATGTGTATGGAGTGGAGTTTGCAAATGAAATGAATCTTTGTGTTCCCTACAAGATAGTTGAAGGCGGCTTTAAATCACACTTATCTCTCACAACTGAGCATGAGGAGAGACGTTCGTTCATCTAGCACAAAGGGAAATGCTTGCAGGAGAAACTATTACTCTGATTTCTCAGTCTGTTTCCTAGTGCCGTTTTGAAGTTCCTGCAGTTTTCACTGTAAAACCGAGTTGGAGCTAGTACTTCTCCATATATATGTAAGGAATGGTGTTTGAAACTGAAAAGAAACTTTGTGTTCCCAACAAGATAGGTGAAGGACGACTTTCACACACAATTATCTCTCAAAACTGAGCATGTGGAGAGACGTTCGTTCATCTAGCACAAAGGGAACGGGTTGCAGGAGAAAGTTTTTCCCTGGTTTCTCATTCTGTTTCCTATTGCCGGTTGGAGGTTCCTGCAGTATTCACTGTAAAACCGAGTTGGAGCTTGTACCTCCGATTATATATGTATGGAAAGGTGTTTGCAACTGAAAAGTAACTTTATTTTCCCATCAATTTAAGTGAAGGACGGCTTTCACACACGGTTATCTCTCAGAAATGAGAATGTGTTGAGACGTTCGTTCATCAAGCACAATGGGAAAGATTTGCAGGGGAAAATTTTACTCTGGTTCCTCAGTCTGTTTCCTTGTGCCGGTTGGAAGTTCCTGAAGTTTTCACTGTAAAACCGATTTGGAGCTTGTACCTCCCCATATATATTTTTGGAGTGGAGTTTTCAACTGAAAAGAAACTTTGTGTTCCCTACAAGATAGTTGAAGGCGGCATTCACACACACTTATCTCTCACAACTGAGCATGTGGAGAGACGTTTGTTCATCTAGCAAAAATGGAACGGGTTGCAGGAAAAACTTTTGCTCTTGTTTCTCAGTCTGTTTCCTAGTGCCGGTTTGAAGCTCCTGCAGTTTTCACTACAAAACCGATTTGGAGCTTGTACCTCCCCATATATATGTATGGAATGCAGTTTGCAACTGAAAAGAAACTTTGTGTTCCCAACTAGCTATGTGAAGGACGGCTTTCACACACACTTATCTCTGAGAACTGAGCATGTGGAGAGACGTTCGTTCATCTAACACAAATGGAACGGGTTGCAGGAGAAAATTTTTCTCTCTTTCTCAGTCTGTTTCTTAGTGCCGGTTTGAAGTTCCTGCAGTTTTCACTGAAAAACCGATTTGAAGCTTGTACTTTTCCATATATATGTATGGAGTGGAGTTTGCAACTGAAAAGAAACGTTGTGTTCCCAACAAGCTAGGTGAAGGACGGCTTTCACACACACTTATCTCTGAGAACTGAGCATGTGGAGAGACGTTCGTTCATCTAGCACAAATGGAACGGGTTGCAGGAGAAAATTTTTCTCTCTTTCTCAGTCTGTTTCTTAGTGCCGTTTTGAAGTTCCTGCAGTTTTCACTGAAAAACCGATTTGAAGCTTGTACTTTTCCATATATATGTATGGAGTGGAGTTTGCAACTGAAAAGAAACGTTGTGTTCCCAACAAGCTAGGTGAAGGACGGCTTTCACACACACTTATCTCTCACAACTGAGCATGTGTAGAGACGTTCGTTCATCTAGCACAATGGGAACGGCTTGCAGGAGAAACATTTTCTCTGGTTTCTCAGTCTGTTTCCTAGTGCCGGTATTTAGTTCCTGCAGTTTTCACTGTAAAACCGAGGTGGAGCTATTACCTCCCCATATATATGTATGGAATGTAGTTTGCAACTGAAAAAAAAATTTGTGTTCTCAAATAGGTAGGTGAAGGACGGATTTCACACACAATTATCTCTCAGAACTGAGTATGTGGAGAGACGTTCGTTCATCTAGCTCAAAGGGAAAGATTTGCAATAGAAAATTTTACTCTGGTTTCTCAGTCTGTTTCCTAGTGCCGGTTTGAAACTCCTGCAGTTTTCACTACAAAACCGATTTGGAGCTTGTACCTCCACATATATACGTATGGAGTGGGGTTTGCAACTGAAAAGAAACTTTGTGTTCCCAACAAGCTAGGTGAAGGACGGCTTTCACACACACTTATCTCTCACAACTGAGCATGTGGAGAGACGTTCGTTCATCTAGCAAAAATGGAACGGGTTGCAGGAGAAACTTTTACTCTGTATTCTCATTCTGATTCCTAGTGCCGGTTTTAAGTTCCTGCAGTTTTCACTGTAAAACCGATTTGGAGCTTGTACCTCTCAATATATATGTATGGAGTGGAGTTTGCATCTGAAAAGAAAATTTGTGTTCCAAACAAGCCATTTGTAGGACGGCTATCACACACAATTTTTTTTCATAATTGAGCCTGTGGTGAGACGTTCGTTCATCTAGCACAAAGGGAAAGGTTTGCAGGAGAAACTTTTACTCTGGTTTCTCAGTCTGTTTCCTAGTGCCGGTTTGAAGCTCCAGCAGTTTTCACTATAAAACAAATTTGGAGCTTGTACCTCCCCATATAAATGTATGGAGTGGAGTTTGCAACTGAAAAGAAATTTTGTGTTCCCAACAAGCTATGTGAAGGACGGCTTTCACACACATTTATCTCTCACATCTGAGCATGTGGAGAGACATTCGTTCATCTAGCACAAAGGGAAAGGTTTGCAGAATAAATTATTCTCTGGTTTCTCAGTATGTTTTCTAATGCCGGTTTGAAGTTCCTGCAGTTTTAGTGTAAAACAGAGTTGGAGCTTGTACCTCCCCATATATATGAATGGAATGCAGTTTGCACCTGAAAAGTATCTATGTGTTCCCAACAAGCTAGGTGAAGGACGGCTTTCACACACAATTATCTCTGAGTACTGAGCATGTGGAGAAAATTTCTTTCATCTAGCACAAAGGGAACGGGTTGCAGGAGAAACTTTTTCTCTGGTTTCTCAGTCTGTTTCCTAGTGCCGGTTGGAGGTTCCTGCAGTTTTCACTGTAAAACCGAGTTGGAGCTTGTACCTCTGCTTATATATGTATGGAAAGGTGTTTGCAACAGAAAAGTAACTTTATGTTCCCAACAAGCTAAGTGAAGGACAGCTTTCACACACAGTTATCACTCAGAAATGAGAATGTGTTGAGACGTTCGTTCATCTAGCACGATGGGAAAGCTTTGCAGGGGAAACTTTTACTCTGGTTCCTAAGTCTGTTTCCATGTGCCGGTTTGAAGTTCCTGAAGTTTTCACTGTAAAACCGAGTTGGAGCTTGTACCTCCCCATATATATTTATGGAGTGGAGTTTGCAACTGAAAAAAAAACTTTGTGTTCCCTACAAGATAGGTGAAGGCGGCATTCACACACACGTATCTCTCACAAATGAACATGCGGAGAGACTTTCGTTCGTCTACCACAAAGGGAAAGGGTTGCAGGAGAAACTTTTACTCTGATTTCTCAGTCTGTTTCCTAGTGCCGGTTTGAAGTTCCTACAGTTTTCATTGTAAAACCGAGTTATAGCTTGTACCTCTCCATATATACGTATGGAGTGAAGTTTGCATCTGAAAACAAACTTTGTGTTCCCAACAAGCTAGGTGAAGGACAGATTTCACACACACTTATCTCTCACAACTGAGCATGTGGAGAGACTTTGGTCATGTAGCACAAAATGAACGGTTTGCAGGAGAAACTTTATTTCTGGTTTCTCAGCCTGTTTCTTAGTGCCGGTGTGAAGTTCCTGCAGTTTTCACTGTAAAACCGAGTTGGAGCTTGTACTTCTCCATATATATGTAAGGAGTGGTGTTTGAAACTGAAAAGAAACTTTGTGTTCCCAACAAGCTAGGTGAAGGACGGCTTTCACACACAGTTATCTCTCAAAAGTGAGCATGTGGAGAGACGTTCGTTCATCTAGCACAAACGGAACGGGTTGCAGGGGAAACTTTTTCTCTGGTTTCTCAGTCTGTTTCCTAGTGCCTTTTTGAAGTTCCTGCAGTTTTCACTGTAAAACCGTGGTGGAGCTCCAATCTCCCCTTATATATGTATGGAATGGATTTTGCTACTTAAAAGAAACTTTGTTTTCCCAAAAAGCTAGGTGAAGGACCGCTTTCCCACACACTTATCCCTCACAAATGAGCATGTGGAGAGACGTTCGTTCATCTAGCACAAAGGGAACGGTTTGCAGGAGAAACTTTTTCTGTGGTTTCTCAGTCTGTTTCCTAGGGCCGGTTGGAGGTTCCTGCAGTTTTCACTGTAAAACCGAGTTGGAACTTGTACCTCCGCTTATATATGTATGGAAAGGTGTTTGAAAACTGAAAAGTAACTTTATTTTCCCATCAAGCTAAGTGAAGGACGGCTTTCACACACAGTTATCTCTCAGAAATGAGAATGTGGTGAGACGTTCGTTCATCTAGCAAAATGGGAAAGCTTTGCAGGGTAAACTTTTACTCTGGTTCCTCAGTCTGCTTCCTTGTGCCGGTTTGAAGTTCCTGAAGTTTTCACTGTAAAACCGAGTTGGAGCTTGTACTTCCCCATATATATTTATGGAGTGGAGTTTGCAACTGAAAACAAACTTTGTGTTCCCTACAAGATAGATGAAGGAGGTATTCACACACATATATCTCTCACAACTGAGCATGTGGAGAGAAGTTCGTTCATCTAGCACAAATGGAACGGGTGGCAGGAGAAACTGTTTTTCTGGTTTCTCAGACTGTTTCCTATTGCCGGTATGAAATACCTGCAGTTTTCACTGTAAAACCGATTTGGAGGTTGTACCTCCGCATATATATTTATGGAAAGGCGTTTGCAACTGAAAACAAAATATGTGTTCCCAACAAGTTAAGTGAAGGACGGCTTTCACACAAACTTATTTCTCAGAACTGAGCATGTGTTGAAACGTTCGTTCATCTAGCACAAATGGAAAGGTTTCCAGGAGAAACTTTTTCTCTGGTTTCTCAGTCTGTTTCCTAGTGCCGGTTTGAAGTTCCTGAAGTTTTCACTGTAAAACCGAGTTGGAGTTTTTCCTCCCCATATATATGTATGGAGTGGAATTTGCAACTGAAAAGAAACTTTGTGTTCCCTACAAGAGAGTTGAAGGCGGCATTCACACACACTTATCTCTCACAACTGACCATGTGGAGAGACGTTTGTTCGTATAGCACAAAGGGAACGGGTTGCAGGAGAAACTTTTACTCTGATTACTCAGTCTGTTTCCTAGTGCCGGTTTGAAGTTCCTGAAGTTTTCACTGTAAAACCGAGTTGGAGCTTGTACTTCCCCATATATATTTATGGAGTGGAGTTTGCAACTGAAAACAAACTTTGTGTTCCCTACAAGATAGATGAAGGAGGTATTCACACACATATATCTCTCACAACTGAGCATGTGGAGAGAAGTTCGTTCATCTAGCACAAATGGAACGGGTGGCAGGAGAAACTGTTTTTCTGGTTTCTCAGACTGTTTCCTATTGCCGGTATGAAATACCTGCAGTTTTCACTGTAAAACCGATTTGGAGCTTGTACCTCCGCATATATATTTATGGAAAGGCGTTTGCAACTGAAAACAAAATATGTGTTCCCAACAAGTTAAGTGAAGGACGGCTTTCACACAAACTTATTTCTCAGAACTGAGCATGTGTTGAAACGTTCGTTCATCTAGCACAAATGGAAAGGTTTCCAGGAGAAACTTTTTCTCTGGTTTCTCAGTCTGTTTCCTAGTGCCGGTTTGAAGTTCCTGAAGTTTTCACTGTAAAACCGAGTTGGAGTTTTTCCTCCCCATATATATGTATGGAGTGGAATTTGCAACTGAAAAGAAACTTTGTGTTCCCTACAAGAGAGTTGAAGGCGGCATTCACACACACTTATCTCTCACAACTGACCATGTGGAGAGACGTTTGTTCGTATAGCACAAAGGGAACGGGTTGCAGGAGAAACTTTTACTCTGATTACTCAGTCTGTTTCCTAGTGCCGGTTTGAAGTTCCTGAAGTTTTCACTGTAAAACCGAGTTGGAGCTTGTACTTCCCCATATATATTTATGGAGTGGAGTTTGCAACTGAAAACAAACTTTGTGTTCCCTACAAGATAGATGAAGGAGGTATTCACACACATATATCTCTCACAACTGAGCATGTGGAGAGAAGTTCGTTCATCTAGCACAAATGGAACGGGTGGCAGGAGAAACTGTTTTTCTGGTTTCTCAGACTGTTTCCTATTGCCGGTATGAAATACCTGCAGTTTTCACTGTAAAACCGATTTGGAGCTTGTACCTCCGCATATATATTTATGGAAAGGCGTTTGCAACTGAAAACAAAATATGTGTTCCCAACAAGTTAAGTGAAGGACGGCTTTCACACAAACTTATTTCTCAGAATTGAGCATGTGTTGAAACGTTCGTTCATCTAGCACAAATGGAAAGGTTTCCAGGAGAAACTTTTTCTCTGGTTTCTCAGTCTGTTTCCTAGTGCCGGTTTGAAGTTCCTGAAGTTTTCACTGTAAAACCGAGTTGGAGTTTTTCCTCCCCATATATATGTATGGAGTGGAATTTGCAACTGAAAAGAAACTTTGTGTTCCCTACAAGAGAGTTGAAGGCGGCATTCACACACACTTATCTCTCACAACTGACCATGTGGAGAGACGTTTGTTCGTATAGCACAAAGGGAACGGGTTGCAGGAGAAACTTTTACTCTGATTACTCAGTCTGTTTCCTAGTGCAGGTTTGAAGTTCCTACAGTTTACACTGTAAAACCAAGGTGGAGCTTCTACCTCCCCATATATATGTATGGAATGGAGTTTCCAACTTAAGAAAAAACTTCGTGGTCCCAACAAGCTAGTTGAAGTACGGAATTCAAACACACATTTCTCTCAGAACTGATCATGTGGAGAATCGTTCGTTCATCTAGCACAAATGGAACTGGTTGCATGAGAAACTTTTACTATGTTTTCTCAGTCTCTTTCCTAGTGCCGGTTTGAAGTTCCTGCAGTTTTCACTGTAAAGGAGAGTTGGAGCTAGTAACACCCCATATATATGTATGGATTGTAGTTTGCAACTGAAACGAAAATTTGTGATCCCAAAAAGCTAGGTAAAGTACGGCTTTCACACACACATCTCTCTCAAAACTGAGCATGTGGAGAGACGTTCGTTCATCTAGCACAAATGGAAATGGTTGCATGAGAAACATTTACTATGTTTTCTCAGTCTCTTTCCTAATGCCGGTTTGAATTTCCTGCAGTTTTCACTGTAAAACCGAGTTGGAGCTTGTACATCTCCATATATATGTATGGAGTGGAGTTTGCAACTGAAAAGAAACTTTGTGTTCCCAACAAGCTAAGTGAAAGAAGGCTTTCACACACAATTATCTCTCAGAACTGAGCATGTGTTGAGACGTTTGTTCATCTAGCACAAGGGAACGGGTTGCAGGAGAAACTATTACTGTGGTTTCTCAGTCTGTTTCCTAGTGTCGGATTGAAGTTCCTGCACTTTTCACTGTAAACCCGAGTTGGAGATTGTACCTCTTCATATATATATATGGAGTGGAGTTTGCAACTGAAAAGAAACTTTGTGTTCCCAACAAGCTAGGTGAAGGACGGCTTTCACACACACTTATCTCTTCACAACTGAGCATGTGGAGAGACTTTCGTTCATCTAGCACAAAGGGAACGGGTTGCAGGAGTAACTATTTCTCTTGTTTCTCAGTCTGTTTCTTAGTGCCGGTTTTAAGTTCCTGCAGTTTTCACTGTAAAACCGTGTTGGAGCTTCTACCTCCCCATATATATGTATGGAATGGAGTTTGCAACTGAAAAGGACCTTTGTGTTCCCAAAAATGTTGGTGAAGGACCGTATTCCCACACACTTATGTTTCACAACTGAGCATGTGGAGAGACATTCGTTCATCTAGCACAAAGGGAACGGGTTGCAGGAGAAACTTTTCTCTGGGTTCTCAGTCTGTTTCCTAGTGCCGGTTTGAAGTTCCTGCAGTTTTCACAATAAAACCGAGTTGGAGCTAGTTCCTCCACATATAAATGTATGGAATGCAGTTTGCGACTGATAAGAAACTTTCTGTTGCCAAAAAGCAAGTTGAAGGACGGCTATCACACTCAGTTATATCTCACAACTGAGCATGTGGAGAGACGTTCGTTCATCTAGCGCAAAGGGAACTGGTTGCAGGAGAAACTTTTACTATGTTTTCTAAGTCTCTTTCCTAGTGCCGGTTTAAAGTTCCTGCAGTTTTCACTGTAAAGCAGAGTTGGAGCTAGTAACACCCCATATATATGTATGGATTGGAGTTTGCAACTGAAACGAAAATTTGTGATCCCAAAAAGCTAGGTAAAGGACGGCTTACACACACACTTTTCTCTCACACCTGAGCATGTGGAGAGACGTTCGTTCATCTAGCACAAAGGGAACGGGTTGCATGAGGAATTATTACTCTGCTTTCTCAGTCTGTTTCCTAGTGCCGTTTTGAAGTTCCTGCAGTTTTCACTGTAAAACCGTGTTGGAGCTTGTACCTCTCCATATATATGTACAGAGTGGAGTTTGCAACTGAAAAGAAACTTTGTGTTCCCAACAAGCTACATGAAGGACGGCTTTCATACACACTTATTTCTCACAACTGAGCATGTTGGGAGACGATCATTCATGTAGCACAAAGGGAAAGGGTTGCAGGAGAAACTTTAATTCTGGTTTCTCAGACTGTTTCTAGTTCCGGTTTGACGTTCCTGCATTTCTCACTGTATAACCGATTTGGAGCTTCTACCTCCGCATATATATGTATGTAAAGGTGTTTGCACCTGAAAAGAAACTTTGTGTTCCCAACAAGCTAGGTGAAGGACGGCTTTCACACACACATATCTCTCACAACTGAGCATGTGGAGAGAATTTCGTTCATCTAGCACAAAGGGAACGGGTTGCAGGAATAACTTTTTCTCTGGTATCTCAGTCTGTTTCCAAGTGACGGATAGAATTTCCTGCAGTTTTCACTGTAAAGCAGTGTTGGAGCTTGTAACTCCCCATATAAATTTATGGAGTGGGGTTTGCAACTGAAAAGAAAATTTGTGTTCCCAACAAGCTAGGTGAAGGACGGCTTTCACACACACTTTTCTCTCACAACTGAGCATGTGGAGGGACGTTCGTTTATCTAGCACAAAGGGAACGGGTTGCAAGAGAAACTATTTCTCTGGTTTCTCAGTCTGTTTCTTAGTGCCGGTTTTAAGTTCCTGCAGTTTACACTGTAAAACCGTGGTGGAGCTTCTACCAACCCATATATATGTATGGAGTGGAGTGGGCAACTGAGAAGAAACTTTGTGTTCCAAACAAGCTAGGTGAAGTATGGCTTTAACAGACAATTATCTCTCACACCTGAGCATGTGGAGAGACTTTTGTTCATCTAGCACAAAGGGAACGGGTTGCAGGAGAAACTATTTACTGGTTTCTCAGCATGTTTCCTAGTGCCGGTTTGAAGTTCCTGCATTTTTCACTATAAAACCGAGTTGGAGCATGTACCTCCGCATATATATTTATGGAAAGGAGTTTGCAACTGAAAAGAAACTTTGTGTTCCCAACAAGCTAAGTTAAGGACGGTTTTCACACACACTTATCTCTCAGAACTGAGCATGTGGTGAGACGTTCATTCATCTAGCAAAATGGGAAAGATTTGCAGGAGAAACTTTTACTCTGGTTTCTCAGTCTGTTTCCTAGTGCCGGTTATGTAGTTCCTGTAGTTTTCACTATAAAACCGAGTTGGAGCTTGTACCTTAACATATATATTTATGGAGTGGAGTTTGCAACTGAAAGAAACTTTGTGTTCCCTACAAGATAGGAGAAGGCGGCATTCACACACACTTATCTCTCACAACTGAGCATGTGGAGAGACGTTCGTTCATCAAGCACAAAAGGAAGGGGTTTCAGGAGATACTATTCCTCTGATTTCTCAGTCTGTTTCCTAGTGCCGGTTTGAATTTCCTGCAGTTTTCACTATAAAAGTGATTTGGAGCTTGTACCAACCATTATAAATATATGGAATGGAGTTGGCAAATGAAAAGAAACTTTGTGTTCCCAACAAGCTAGGTGAAGGACGGCTTTCACTCACACTTGCCTCTCACAACTGAGCATGTGGAGAGACGTTCGTTCATCTAGCACAAATGGAACGGGTTGCAGGAGAAACTTTTACTCTGGTTTCTCAGTCTGTTTCCAAGTGACGGATAGAATTTCTTGCAGTTTTCACTGTAAAGCCGTGTTGGAGCTTGTAACTCCCCATATAAATTTATGGAGCGGGGTTTGCAACTGAAAAGAAAATTTGTGTTCCCAACAAGCTAGGTGATGGACGGCTTTCACACACACTTTTCTCTCACAACTGAGCATGTGGAGGGACGTTCGTTTATCTAGCACAAAGGGAACGGGTTGCAGGAGAAACTATTTCTCTGGTTTCTCAGTCTGTTTCTTAGTGCCGGTTTTAAGTTCCTGCAGTTTTCACTGTAAAATCGTGGTGGAGCTTCTACCAACCCATATATATGTATGGCGTGGAGTGGGCAACTGAAAAGAAACTTTGTGTTCCCAACAAGCTAGGTGAAGTACGGCTTTAACAGACAATTATCTCTCACAACTGAGCATGTGGAGAGACGTTCGTTCATCTTGCACAAAGGGAACGGGTTGCAGGAGACACTTTTACTCTGGTTTCTCAGTCTGTTTCCTAGTGCCGGTTATGTAGTTCCTGTAGTTTTCACTATAAAACCGAGTTGGGGCTTGTAACTTCCCATATATATTTATGGAGTGGAGTTTGCAACTGAAAGAAACTTTGTGTTCCCTACAAGATAGGAGAAGGCGGCATTCACACACACTTATCTCTCACAACTGAGCATGTGGAGAGACGTTCGTTCATCAAGCACAAAGGGAAAGGGTTTCAGGAGATACTTTTCCTCTGATTTCTCAGTCTGTTTCCTAGTGCCGGTTTGAAGTTCATGCAGTTTTCACTATAAAAGAGATTTGGAGCTTGTACCAACCAATATAAATATATGGAATGGAGTTGGCAACTGAGAAGAAATTTTGTGTTCCCAACAAGCTAGGTGAAGGACGGCTTCCACACACACTTATATCTCACAACTGAGCATGTAGAGAGACTTTATTCATTTAGCACAAAGGGAATGATTTGCAGGAGAAACTTTTTCTCTGGATTCTCTGACTCTTTCCTAGTGCCGGTTTGAAGTTCCTGCAGTTTTCACTGTAAAAACGATTTGGAGCTTGTAACTCTCCATATATATGTATGGAGTGGAGTCTGCAACTGAAAAGAAACTTTGTGTTCCCAACAAGCTAAGTGGAGGACGGCTTTCACACACACATATCTCTCACAACTGAGCATGTGGAGAGACGTTCGTTCATCTAGCACAAAATGAACGGTTTGCAGGAGAAACTATTTCTCTGGTTTCTCAGTCTGTTTATTAGTGCCAGTTTTAAGTTCCTGTAGTTTTCACTGTAAATTCGTGTTGGAGCTCCTACCTCCCAATATATATGTTTGGAGTGGAGTTCTCAACTGAAAAGAAACTTTGTGTTACCAACAAGCTAGTTGAAGGACAGCTTTCACACACACTTATCTCTCACAACTGAGCATGTGGAGAGACGTTCGTTCATGTAGCACAAAGGGAACGGGTCGCAGGAGAAATTTTATTTCTGATTTCTCAGCCTGTTTCCAAGTGCCGGTTTGAAGTTCATACACTTTTCACTGTAAAACCTCGTTGGAGCTTGTACCTCCGCATATAGATTTATGGAAAGGAATTAGCAACTGAAAAGAAACTTTGTGTTCCCAACGAGCTAAGTTAAGGACGGTTTTCACACACATTTATCTCTCAGAACTGAGCATGTGGTGAGACGTTCGATCATTTAGCAAAATGGGAAAGCTTTGCAGGAGAAACTTTTACTCAGGTATCTCAGTCTGTTTCCTAGTGCCGGTTTGAAGTTCCTGCAGTTTTCACTATAAAACCTAGTTGGAGCTTGTACCTTCCCATATATGTGTATGGAGTGGAGTTTGCAAATGAAATGAATCTTTGTGTTCCCTACAAGATAGTTGAAGGCGGCTTTAAATCACACTTATCTCTCACAACTGAGCATGAGGAGAGACGTTCGTTCATCTAGCACAAAGGGAAATGCTTGCAGGAGAAACTATTACTCTGATTTCTCAGTCTGTTTCCTAGTGCCGTTTTGAAGTTCCTGCAGTTTTCACTGTAAAACCGAGTTGGAGCTAGTACTTCTCCATATATATGTAAGGAATGGTGTTTGAAACTGAAAAGAAACTTTGTGTTCCCAACAAGATAGGTGAAGGACGACTTTCACACACAATTATCTCTCAAAACTGAGCATGTGGAGAGACGTTCGTTCATCTAGCACAAAGGGAACGGGTTGCAGGAGAAAGTTTTTCCCTGGTTTCTCATTCTGTTTCCTATTGCCGGTTGGAGGTTCCTGCAGTATTCACTGTAAAACCGAGTTGGAGCTTGTACCTCCGATTATATATGTATGGAAAGGTGTTTGCAACTGAAAAGTAACTTTATTTTCCCATCAATTTAAGTGAAGGACGGCTTTCACACACGGTTATCTCTCAGAAATGAGAATGTGTTGAGACGTTCGTTCATCAAGCACAATGGGAAAGATTTGCAGGGGAAAATTTTACTCTGGTTCCTCAGTCTGTTTCCTTGTGCCGGTTGGAAGTTCCTGAAGTTTTCACTGTAAAACCGATTTGGAGCTTGTACCTCCCCATATATATTTTTGGAGTGGAGTTTTCAACTGAAAAGAAACTTTGTGTTCCCTACAAGATAGTTGAAGGCGGCATTCACACACACTTATCTCTCACAACTGAGCATGTGGAGAGACGTTTGTTCATCTAGCAAAAATGGAACGGGTTGCAGGAAAAACTTTTGCTCTTGTTTCTCAGTCTGTTTCCTAGTGCCGGTTTGAAGCTCCTGCAGTTTTCACTACAAAACCGATTTGGAGCTTGTACCTCCCCATATATATGTATGGAATGCAGTTTGCAACTGAAAAGAAACTTTGTGTTCCCAACTAGCTATGTGAAGGACGGCTTTCACACACACTTATCTCTGAGAACTGAGCATGTGGAGAGACGTTCGTTCATCTAACACAAATGGAACGGGTTGCAGGAGAAAATTTTTCTCTCTTTCTCAGTCTGTTTCTTAGTGCCGGTTTGAAGTTCCTGCAGTTTTCACTGAAAAACCGATTTGAAGCTTGTACTTTTCCATATATATGTATGGAGTGGAGTTTGCAACTGAAAAGAAACGTTGTGTTCCCAACAAGCTAGGTGAAGGACGGCTTTCACACACACTTATCTCTGAGAACTGAGCATGTGGAGAGACGTTCGTTCATCTAGCACAAATGGAACGGGTTGCAGGAGAAAATTTTTCTCTCTTTCTCAGTCTGTTTCTTAGTGCCGTTTTGAAGTTCCTGCAGTTTTCACTGAAAAACCGATTTGAAGCTTGTACTTTTCCATATATATGTATGGAGTGGAGTTTGCAACTGAAAAGAAACGTTGTGTTCCCAACAAGCTAGGTGAAGGACGGCTTTCACACACACTTATCTCTCACAACTGAGCATGTGTAGAGACGTTCGTTCATCTAGCACAATGGGAACGGCTTGCAGGAGAAACATTTTCTCTGGTTTCTCAGTCTGTTTCCTAGTGCCGGTATTTAGTTCCTGCAGTTTTCACTGTAAAACCGAGGTGGAGCTATTACCTCCCCATATATATGTATGGAATGTAGTTTGCAACTGAAAAAAAAATTTGTGTTCTCAAATAGGTAGGTGAAGGACGGATTTCACACACAATTATCTCTCAGAACTGAGTATGTGGAGAGACGTTCGTTCATCTAGCTCAAAGGGAAAGATTTGCAATAGAAAATTTTACTCTGGTTTCTCAGTCTGTTTCCTAGTGCCGGTTTGAAACTCCTGCAGTTTTCACTACAAAACCGATTTGGAGCTTGTACCTCCACATATATACGTATGGAGTGGGGTTTGCAACTGAAAAGAAACTTTGTGTTCCCAACAAGCTAGGTGAAGGACGGCTTTCACACACACTTATCTCTCACAACTGAGCATGTGGAGAGACGTTCGTTCATCTAGCAAAAATGGAACGGGTTGCAGGAGAAACTTTTACTCTGTATTCTCATTCTGATTCCTAGTGCCGGTTTTAAGTTCCTGCAGTTTTCACTGTAAAACCGATTTGGAGCTTGTACCTCTCAATATATATGTATGGAGTGGAGTTTGCATCTGAAAAGAAAATTTGTGTTCCAAACAAGCCATTTGTAGGACGGCTATCACACACAATTTTTTTTCATAATTGAGCCTGTGGTGAGACGTTCGTTCATCTAGCACAAAGGGAAAGGTTTGCAGGAGAAACTTTTACTCTGGTTTCTCAGTCTGTTTCCTAGTGCCGGTTTGAAGCTCCAGCAGTTTTCACTATAAAACAAATTTGGAGCTTGTACCTCCCCATATAAATGTATGGAGTGGAGTTTGCAACTGAAAAGAAATTTTGTGTTCCCAACAAGCTATGTGAAGGACGGCTTTCACACACATTTATCTCTCACATCTGAGCATGTGGAGAGACATTCGTTCATCTAGCACAAAGGGAAAGGTTTGCAGAATAAATTATTCTCTGGTTTCTCAGTATGTTTTCTAATGCCGGTTTGAAGTTCCTGCAGTTTTAGTGTAAAACAGAGTTGGAGCTTGTACCTCCCCATATATATGAATGGAATGCAGTTTGCACCTGAAAAGTATCTATGTGTTCCCAACAAGCTAGGTGAAGGACGGCTTTCACACACAATTATCTCTGAGTACTGAGCATGTGGAGAAAATTTCTTTCATCTAGCACAAAGGGAACGGGTTGCAGGAGAAACTTTTTCTCTGGTTTCTCAGTCTGTTTCCTAGTGCCGGTTGGAGGTTCCTGCAGTTTTCACTGTAAAACCGAGTTGGAGCTTGTACCTCTGCTTATATATGTATGGAAAGGTGTTTGCAACAGAAAAGTAACTTTATGTTCCCAACAAGCTAAGTGAAGGACAGCTTTCACACACAGTTATCACTCAGAAATGAGAATGTGTTGAGACGTTCGTTCATCTAGCACGATGGGAAAGCTTTGCAGGGGAAACTTTTACTCTGGTTCCTAAGTCTGTTTCCATGTGCCGGTTTGAAGTTCCTGAAGTTTTCACTGTAAAACCGAGTTGGAGCTTGTACCTCCCCATATATATTTATGGAGTGGAGTTTGCAACTGAAAAAAAAACTTTGTGTTCCCTACAAGATAGGTGAAGGCGGCATTCACACACACGTATCTCTCACAAATGAACATGCGGAGAGACTTTCGTTCGTCTACCACAAAGGGAAAGGGTTGCAGGAGAAACTTTTACTCTGATTTCTCAGTCTGTTTCCTAGTGCCGGTTTGAAGTTCCTACAGTTTTCATTGTAAAACCGAGTTATAGCTTGTACCTCTCCATATATACGTATGGAGTGAAGTTTGCATCTGAAAACAAACTTTGTGTTCCCAACAAGCTAGGTGAAGGACAGATTTCACACACACTTATCTCTCACAACTGAGCATGTGGAGAGACTTTGGTCATGTAGCACAAAATGAACGGTTTGCAGGAGAAACTTTATTTCTGGTTTCTCAGCCTGTTTCTTAGTGCCGGTGTGAAGTTCCTGCAGTTTTCACTGTAAAACCGAGTTGGAGCTTGTACTTCTCCATATATATGTAAGGAGTGGTGTTTGAAACTGAAAAGAAACTTTGTGTTCCCAACAAGCTAGGTGAAGGACGGCTTTCACACACAGTTATCTCTCAAAAGTGAGCATGTGGAGAGACGTTCGTTCATCTAGCACAAACGGAACGGGTTGCAGGGGAAACTTTTTCTCTGGTTTCTCAGTCTGTTTCCTAGTGCCTTTTTGAAGTTCCTGCAGTTTTCACTGTAAAACCGTGGTGGAGCTCCAATCTCCCCTTATATATGTATGGAATGGATTTTGCTACTTAAAAGAAACTTTGTTTTCCCAAAAAGCTAGGTGAAGGACCGCTTTCCCACACACTTATCCCTCACAAATGAGCATGTGGAGAGACGTTCGTTCATCTAGCACAAAGGGAACGGTTTGCAGGAGAAACTTTTTCTGTGGTTTCTCAGTCTGTTTCCTAGGGCCGGTTGGAGGTTCCTGCAGTTTTCACTGTAAAACCGAGTTGGAACTTGTACCTCCGCTTATATATGTATGGAAAGGTGTTTGAAAACTGAAAAGTAACTTTATTTTCCCATCAAGCTAAGTGAAGGACGGCTTTCACACACAGTTATCTCTCAGAAATGAGAATGTGGTGAGACGTTCGTTCATCTAGCAAAATGGGAAAGCTTTGCAGGGTAAACTTTTACTCTGGTTCCTCAGTCTGCTTCCTTGTGCCGGTTTGAAGTTCCTGAAGTTTTCACTGTAAAACCGAGTTGGAGCTTGTACTTCCCCATATATATTTATGGAGTGGAGTTTGCAACTGAAAACAAACTTTGTGTTCCCTACAAGATAGATGAAGGAGGTATTCACACACATATATCTCTCACAACTGAGCATGTGGAGAGAAGTTCGTTCATCTAGCACAAATGGAACGGGTGGCAGGAGAAACTGTTTTTCTGGTTTCTCAGACTGTTTCCTATTGCCGGTATGAAATACCTGCAGTTTTCACTGTAAAACCGATTTGGAGGTTGTACCTCCGCATATATATTTATGGAAAGGCGTTTGCAACTGAAAACAAAATATGTGTTCCCAACAAGTTAAGTGAAGGACGGCTTTCACACAAACTTATTTCTCAGAACTGAGCATGTGTTGAAACGTTCGTTCATCTAGCACAAATGGAAAGGTTTCCAGGAGAAACTTTTTCTCTGGTTTCTCAGTCTGTTTCCTAGTGCCGGTTTGAAGTTCCTGAAGTTTTCACTGTAAAACCGAGTTGGAGTTTTTCCTCCCCATATATATGTATGGAGTGGAATTTGCAACTGAAAAGAAACTTTGTGTTCCCTACAAGAGAGTTGAAGGCGGCATTCACACACACTTATCTCTCACAACTGACCATGTGGAGAGACGTTTGTTCGTATAGCACAAAGGGAACGGGTTGCAGGAGAAACTTTTACTCTGATTACTCAGTCTGTTTCCTAGTGCCGGTTTGAAGTTCCTGAAGTTTTCACTGTAAAACCGAGTTGGAGCTTGTACTTCCCCATATATATTTATGGAGTGGAGTTTGCAACTGAAAACAAACTTTGTGTTCCCTACAAGATAGATGAAGGAGGTATTCACACACATATATCTCTCACAACTGAGCATGTGGAGAGAAGTTCGTTCATCTAGCACAAATGGAACGGGTGGCAGGAGAAACTGTTTTTCTGGTTTCTCAGACTGTTTCCTATTGCCGGTATGAAATACCTGCAGTTTTCACTGTAAAACCGATTTGGAGCTTGTACCTCCGCATATATATTTATGGAAAGGCGTTTGCAACTGAAAACAAAATATGTGTTCCCAACAAGTTAAGTGAAGGACGGCTTTCACACAAACTTATTTCTCAGAACTGAGCATGTGTTGAAACGTTCGTTCATCTAGCACAAATGGAAAGGTTTCCAGGAGAAACTTTTTCTCTGGTTTCTCAGTCTGTTTCCTAGTGCCGGTTTGAAGTTCCTGAAGTTTTCACTGTAAAACCGAGTTGGAGTTTTTCCTCCCCATATATATGTATGGAGTGGAATTTGCAACTGAAAAGAAACTTTGTGTTCCCTACAAGAGAGTTGAAGGCGGCATTCACACACACTTATCTCTCACAACTGACCATGTGGAGAGACGTTTGTTCGTATAGCACAAAGGGAACGGGTTGCAGGAGAAACTTTTACTCTGATTACTCAGTCTGTTTCCTAGTGCAGGTTTGAAGTTCCTACAGTTTACACTGTAAAACCAAGGTGGAGCTTCTACCTCCCCATATATATGTATGGAATGGAGTTTCCAACTTAAGAAAAAACTTCGTGGTCCCAACAAGCTAGTTGAAGTACGGAATTCAAACACACATTTCTCTCAGAACTGATCATGTGGAGAATCGTTCGTTCATCTAGCACAAATGGAACTGGTTGCATGAGAAACTTTTACTATGTTTTCTCAGTCTCTTTCCTAGTGCCGGTTTGAAGTTCCTGCAGTTTTCACTGTAAAGGAGAGTTGGAGCTAGTAACACCCCATATATATGTATGGATTGTAGTTTGCAACTGAAACGAAAATTTGTGATCCCAAAAAGCTAGGTAAAGTACGGCTTTCACACACACATCTCTCTCAAAACTGAGCATGTGGAGAGACGTTCGTTCATCTAGCACAAATGGAAATGGTTGCATGAGAAACATTTACTATGTTTTCTCAGTCTCTTTCCTAATGCCGGTTTGAATTTCCTGCAGTTTTCACTGTAAAACCGAGTTGGAGCTTGTACATCTCCATATATATGTATGGAGTGGAGTTTGCAACTGAAAAGAAACTTTGTGTTCCCAACAAGCTAAGTGAAAGAAGGCTTTCACACACAATTATCTCTCAGAACTGAGCATGTGTTGAGACGTTTGTTCATCTAGCACAAGGGAACGGGTTGCAGGAGAAACTATTACTGTGGTTTCTCAGTCTGTTTCCTAGTGTCGGATTGAAGTTCCTGCACTTTTCACTGTAAACCCGAGTTGGAGATTGTACCTCTTCATATATATATATGGAGTGGAGTTTGCAACTGAAAAGAAACTTTGTGTTCCCAACAAGCTAGGTGAAGGACGGCTTTCACACACACTTATCTCTTCACAACTGAGCATGTGGAGAGACTTTCGTTCATCTAGCACAAAGGGAACGGGTTGCAGGAGTAACTATTTCTCTTGTTTCTCAGTCTGTTTCTTAGTGCCGGTTTTAAGTTCCTGCAGTTTTCACTGTAAAACCGTGTTGGAGCTTCTACCTCCCCATATATATGTATGGAATGGAGTTTGCAACTGAAAAGGACCTTTGTGTTCCCAAAAATGTTGGTGAAGGACCGTATTCCCACACACTTATGTTTCACAACTGAGCATGTGGAGAGACATTCGTTCATCTAGCACAAAGGGAACGGGTTGCAGGAGAAACTTTTCTCTGGGTTCTCAGTCTGTTTCCTAGTGCCGGTTTGAAGTTCCTGCAGTTTTCACAATAAAACCGAGTTGGAGCTAGTTCCTCCACATATAAATGTATGGAATGCAGTTTGCGACTGATAAGAAACTTTCTGTTGCCAAAAAGCAAGTTGAAGGACGGCTATCACACTCAGTTATATCTCACAACTGAGCATGTGGAGAGACGTTCGTTCATCTAGCGCAAAGGGAACTGGTTGCAGGAGAAACTTTTACTATGTTTTCTAAGTCTCTTTCCTAGTGCCGGTTTAAAGTTCCTGCAGTTTTCACTGTAAAGCAGAGTTGGAGCTAGTAACACCCCATATATATGTATGGATTGGAGTTTGCAACTGAAACGAAAATTTGTGATCCCAAAAAGCTAGGTAAAGGACGGCTTACACACACACTTTTCTCTCACACCTGAGCATGTGGAGAGACGTTCGTTCATCTAGCACAAAGGGAACGGGTTGCATGAGGAATTATTACTCTGCTTTCTCAGTCTGTTTCCTAGTGCCGTTTTGAAGTTCCTGCAGTTTTCACTGTAAAACCGTGTTGGAGCTTGTACCTCTCCATATATATGTACGGAGTGGAGTTTGCAACTGAAAAGAAACTTTGTGTTCCCAACAAGCTACATGAAGGACGGCTTTCATACACACTTATTTCTCACAACTGAGCATGTTGGGAGACGATCATTCATGTAGCACAAAGGGAAAGGGTTGCAGGAGAAACTTTAATTCTGGTTTCTCAGACTGTTTCTAGTTCCGGTTTGACGTTCCTGCATTTCTCACTGTATAACCGATTTGGAGCTTCTACCTCCGCATATATATGTATGTAAAGGTGTTTGCACCTGAAAAGAAACTTTGTGTTCCCAACAAGCTAGGTGAAGGACGGCTTTCACACACACATATCTCTCACAACTGAGCATGTGGAGAGAATTTCGTTCATCTAGCACAAAGGGAACGGGTTGCAGGAATAACTTTTTCTCTGGTATCTCAGTCTGTTTCCAAGTGACGGATAGAATTTCCTGCAGTTTTCACTGTAAAGCAGTGTTGGAGCTTGTAACTCCCCATATAAATTTATGGAGTGGGGTTTGCAACTGAAAAGAAAATTTGTGTTCCCAACAAGCTAGGTGAAGGACGGCTTTCACACACACTTTTCTCTCACAACTGAGCATGTGGAGGGACGTTCGTTTATCTAGCACAAAGGGAACGGGTTGCAAGAGAAACTATTTCTCTGGTTTCTCAGTCTGTTTCTTAGTGCCGGTTTTAAGTTCCTGCAGTTTACACTGTAAAACCGTGGTGGAGCTTCTACCAACCCATATATATGTATGGAGTGGAGTGGGCAACTGAGAAGAAACTTTGTGTTCCAAACAAGCTAGGTGAAGTATGGCTTTAACAGACAATTATCTCTCACACCTGAGCATGTGGAGAGACTTTTGTTCATCTAGCACAAAGGGAACGGGTTGCAGGAGAAACTATTTACTGGTTTCTCAGCATGTTTCCTAGTGCCGGTTTGAAGTTCCTGCATTTTTCACTATAAAACCGAGTTGGAGCATGTACCTCCGCATATATATTTATGGAAAGGAGTTTGCAACTGAAAAGAAACTTTGTGTTCCCAACAAGCTAAGTTAAGGACGGTTTTCACACACACTTATCTCTCAGAACTGAGCATGTGGTGAGACGTTCATTCATCTAGCAAAATGGGAAAGATTTGCAGGAGAAACTTTTACTCTGGTTTCTCAGTCTGTTTCCTAGTGCCGGTTATGTAGTTCCTGTAGTTTTCACTATAAAACCGAGTTGGAGCTTGTACCTTAACATATATATTTATGGAGTGGAGTTTGCAACTGAAAGAAACTTTGTGTTCCCTACAAGATAGGAGAAGGCGGCATTCACACACACTTATCTCTCACAACTGAGCATGTGGAGAGACGTTCGTTCATCAAGCACAAAAGGAAGGGGTTTCAGGAGATACTATTCCTCTGATTTCTCAGTCTGTTTCCTAGTGCCGGTTTGAATTTCCTGCAGTTTTCACTATAAAAGTGATTTGGAGCTTGTACCAACCATTATAAATATATGGAATGGAGTTGGCAAATGAAAAGAAACTTTGTGTTCCCAACAAGCTAGGTGAAGGACGGCTTTCACTCACACTTGCCTCTCACAACTGAGCATGTGGAGAGACGTTCGTTCATCTAGCACAAATGGAACGGGTTGCAGGAGAAACTTTTACTCTGGTTTCTCAGTCTGTTTCCAAGTGACGGATAGAATTTCTTGCAGTTTTCACTGTAAAGCCGTGTTGGAGCTTGTAACTCCCCATATAAATTTATGGAGCGGGGTTTGCAACTGAAAAGAAAATTTGTGTTCCCAACAAGCTAGGTGATGGACGGCTTTCACACACACTTTTCTCTCACAACTGAGCATGTGGAGGGACGTTCGTTTATCTAGCACAAAGGGAACGGGTTGCAGGAGAAACTATTTCTCTGGTTTCTCAGTCTGTTTCTTAGTGCCGGTTTTAAGTTCCTGCAGTTTTCACTGTAAAATCGTGGTGGAGCTTCTACCAACCCATATATATGTATGGCGTGGAGTGGGCAACTGAAAAGAAACTTTGTGTTCCCAACAAGCTAGGTGAAGTACGGCTTTAACAGACAATTATCTCTCACAACTGAGCATGTGGAGAGACGTTCGTTCATCTTGCACAAAGGGAACGGGTTGCAGGAGACACTTTTACTCTGGTTTCTCAGTCTGTTTCCTAGTGCCGGTTATGTAGTTCCTGTAGTTTTCACTATAAAACCGAGTTGGGGCTTGTAACTTCCCATATATATTTATGGAGTGGAGTTTGCAACTGAAAGAAACTTTGTGTTCCCTACAAGATAGGAGAAGGCGGCATTCACACACACTTATCTCTCACAACTGAGCATGTGGAGAGACGTTCGTTCATCAAGCACAAAGGGAAAGGGTTTCAGGAGATACTTTTCCTCTGATTTCTCAGTCTGTTTCCTAGTGCCGGTTTGAAGTTCATGCAGTTTTCACTATAAAAGAGATTTGGAGCTTGTACCAACCAATATAAATATATGGAATGGAGTTGGCAACTGAGAAGAAATTTTGTGTTCCCAACAAGCTAGGTGAAGGACGGCTTCCACACACACTTATATCTCACAACTGAGCATGTAGAGAGACTTTATTCATTTAGCACAAAGGGAATGATTTGCAGGAGAAACTTTTTCTCTGGATTCTCTGACTCTTTCCTAGTGCCGGTTTGAAGTTCCTGCAGTTTTCACTGTAAAAACGATTTGGAGCTTGTAACTCTCCATATATATGTATGGAGTGGAGTCTGCAACTGAAAAGAAACTTTGTGTTCCCAACAAGCTAAGTGGAGGACGGCTTTCACACACACATATCTCTCACAACTGAGCATGTGGAGAGACGTTCGTTCATCTAGCACAAAATGAACGGTTTGCAGGAGAAACTATTTCTCTGGTTTCTCAGTCTGTTTATTAGTGCCAGTTTTAAGTTCCTGTAGTTTTCACTGTAAATTCGTGTTGGAGCTCCTACCTCCCAATATATATGTTTGGAGTGGAGTTCTCAACTGAAAAGAAACTTTGTGTTACCAACAAGCTAGTTGAAGGACAGCTTTCACACACACTTATCTCTCACAACTGAGCATGTGGAGAGACGTTCGTTCATGTAGCACAAAGGGAACGGGTCGCAGGAGAAATTTTATTTCTGATTTCTCAGCCTGTTTCCAAGTGCCGGTTTGAAGTTCATACACTTTTCACTGTAAAACCTCGTTGGAGCTTGTACCTCCGCATATAGATTTATGGAAAGGAATTAGCAACTGAAAAGAAACTTTGTGTTCCCAACGAGCTAAGTTAAGGACGGTTTTCACACACATTTATCTCTCAGAACTGAGCATGTGGTGAGACGTTCGATCATTTAGCAAAATGGGAAAGCTTTGCAGGAGAAACTTTTACTCAGGTATCTCAGTCTGTTTCCTAGTGCCGGTTTGAAGTTCCTGCAGTTTTCACTATAAAACCTAGTTGGAGCTTGTACCTTCCCATATATGTGTATGGAGTGGAGTTTGCAAATGAAATGAATCTTTGTGTTCCCTACAAGATAGTTGAAGGCGGCTTTAAATCACACTTATCTCTCACAACTGAGCATGAGGAGAGACGTTCGTTCATCTAGCACAAAGGGAAATGCTTGCAGGAGAAACTATTACTCTGATTTCTCAGTCTGTTTCCTAGTGCCGTTTTGAAGTTCCTGCAGTTTTCACTGTAAAACCGAGTTGGAGCTAGTACTTCTCCATATATATGTAAGGAATGGTGTTTGAAACTGAAAAGAAACTTTGTGTTCCCAACAAGATAGGTGAAGGACGACTTTCACACACAATTATCTCTCAAAACTGAGCATGTGGAGAGACGTTCGTTCATCTAGCACAAAGGGAACGGGTTGCAGGAGAAAGTTTTTCCCTGGTTTCTCATTCTGTTTCCTATTGCCGGTTGGAGGTTCCTGCAGTATTCACTGTAAAACCGAGTTGGAGCTTGTACCTCCGATTATATATGTATGGAAAGGTGTTTGCAACTGAAAAGTAACTTTATTTTCCCATCAATTTAAGTGAAGGACGGCTTTCACACACGGTTATCTCTCAGAAATGAGAATGTGTTGAGACGTTCGTTCATCAAGCACAATGGGAAAGATTTGCAGGGGAAAATTTTACTCTGGTTCCTCAGTCTGTTTCCTTGTGCCGGTTGGAAGTTCCTGAAGTTTTCACTGTAAAACCGATTTGGAGCTTGTACCTCCCCATATATATTTTTGGAGTGGAGTTTTCAACTGAAAAGAAACTTTGTGTTCCCTACAAGATAGTTGAAGGCGGCATTCACACACACTTATCTCTCACAACTGAGCATGTGGAGAGACGTTTGTTCATCTAGCAAAAATGGAACGGGTTGCAGGAAAAACTTTTGCTCTTGTTTCTCAGTCTGTTTCCTAGTGCCGGTTTGAAGCTCCTGCAGTTTTCACTACAAAACCGATTTGGAGCTTGTACCTCCCCATATATATGTATGGAATGCAGTTTGCAACTGAAAAGAAACTTTGTGTTCCCAACTAGCTATGTGAAGGACGGCTTTCACACACACTTATCTCTGAGAACTGAGCATGTGGAGAGACGTTCGTTCATCTAACACAAATGGAACGGGTTGCAGGAGAAAATTTTTCTCTCTTTCTCAGTCTGTTTCTTAGTGCCGGTTTGAAGTTCCTGCAGTTTTCACTGAAAAACCGATTTGAAGCTTGTACTTTTCCATATATATGTATGGAGTGGAGTTTGCAACTGAAAAGAAACGTTGTGTTCCCAACAAGCTAGGTGAAGGACGGCTTTCACACACACTTATCTCTCACAACTGAGCATGTGTAGAGACGTTCGTTCATCTAGCACAATGGGAACGGCTTGCAGGAGAAACATTTTCTCTGGTTTCTCAGTCTGTTTCCTAGTGCCGGTATTTAGTTCCTGCAGTTTTCACTGTAAAACCGAGGTGGAGCTATTACCTCCCCATATATATGTATGGAATGTAGTTTGCAACTGAAAAAAAAATTTGTGTTCTCAAATAGGTAGGTGAAGGACGGATTTCACACACAATTATCTCTCAGAACTGAGTATGTGGAGAGACGTTCGTTCATCTAGCTCAAAGGGAAAGATTTGCAATAGAAAATTTTACTCTGGTTTCTCAGTCTGTTTCCTAGTGCCGGTTTGAAACTCCTGCAGTTTTCACTACAAAACCGATTTGGAGCTTGTACCTCCACATATATACGTATGGAGTGGGGTTTGCAACTGAAAAGAAACTTTGTGTTCCCAACAAGCTAGGTGAAGGACGGCTTTCACACACACTTATCTCTCACAACTGAGCATGTGGAGAGACGTTCGTTCATCTAGCAAAAATGGAACGGGTTGCAGGAGAAACTTTTACTCTGTATTCTCATTCTGATTCCTAGTGCCGGTTTTAAGTTCCTGCAGTTTTCACTGTAAAACCGATTTGGAGCTTGTACCTCTCAATATATATGTATGGAGTGGAGTTTGCATCTGAAAAGAAAATTTGTGTTCCAAACAAGCCATTTGTAGGACGGCTATCACACACAATTTTTTTTCATAATTGAGCCTGTGGTGAGACGTTCGTTCATCTAGCACAAAGGGAAAGGTTTGCAGGAGAAACTTTTACTCTGGTTTCTCAGTCTGTTTCCTAGTGCCGGTTTGAAGCTCCAGCAGTTTTCACTATAAAACAAATTTGGAGCTTGTACCTCCCCATATAAATGTATGGAGTGGAGTTTGCAACTGAAAAGAAATTTTGTGTTCCCAACAAGCTATGTGAAGGACGGCTTTCACACACATTTATCTCTCACATCTGAGCATGTGGAGAGACATTCGTTCATCTAGCACAAAGGGAAAGGTTTGCAGAATAAATTATTCTCTGGTTTCTCAGTATGTTTTCTAATGCCGGTTTGAAGTTCCTGCAGTTTTAGTGTAAAACAGAGTTGGAGCTTGTACCTCCCCATATATATGAATGGAATGCAGTTTGCACCTGAAAAGTATCTATGTGTTCCCAACAAGCTAGGTGAAGGACGGCTTTCACACACAATTATCTCTGAGTACTGAGCATGTGGAGAAAATTTCGTTCATCTAGCACAAAGGGAACGGGTTGCAGGAGAAACTTTTTCTCTGGTTTCTCAGTCTGTTTCCTAGTGCCGGTTGGAGGTTCCTGCAGTTTTCACTGTAAAACCGAGTTGGAGCTTGTACCTCTGCTTATATATGTATGGAAAGGTGTTTGCAACAGAAAAGTAACTTTATGTTCCCAACAAGCTAAGTGAAGGACAGCTTTCACACACAGTTATCACTCAGAAATGAGAATGTGTTGAGACGTTCGTTCATCTAGCACGATGGGAAAGCTTTGCAGGGGAAACTTTTACTCTGGTTCCTAAGTCTGTTTCCATGTGCCGGTTTGAAGTTCCTGAAGTTTTCACTGTAAAACCGAGTTGGAGCTTGTACCTCCCCATATATATTTATGGAGTGGAGTTTGCAACTGAAAAAAAAACTTTGTGTTCCCTACAAGATAGGTGAAGGCGGCATTCACACACACGTATCTCTCACAAATGAACATGCGGAGAGACTTTCGTTCGTCTACCACAAAGGGAAAGGGTTGCAGGAGAAACTTTTACTCTGATTTCTCAGTCTGTTTCCTAGTGCCGGTTTGAAGTTCCTACAGTTTTCATTGTAAAACCGAGTTATAGCTTGTACCTCTCCATATATACGTATGGAGTGAAGTTTGCATCTGAAAACAAACTTTGTGTTCCCAACAAGCTAGGTGAAGGACAGATTTCACACACACTTATCTCTCACAACTGAGCATGTGGAGAGACTTTGGTCATGTAGCACAAAATGAACGGTTTGCAGGAGAAACTTTATTTCTGGTTTCTCAGCCTGTTTCTTAGTGCCGGTGTGAAGTTCCTGCAGTTTTCACTGTAAAACCGAGTTGGAGCTTGTACTTCTCCATATATATGTAAGGAGTGGTGTTTGAAACTGAAAAGAAACTTTGTGTTCCCAACAAGCTAGGTGAAGGACGGCTTTCACACACAGTTATCTCTCAAAAGTGAGCATGTGGAGAGACGTTCGTTCATCTAGCACAAACGGAACGGGTTGCAGGGGAAACTTTTTCTCTGGTTTCTCAGTCTGTTTCCTAGTGCCTTTTTGAAGTTCCTGCAGTTTTCACTGTAAAACCGTGGTGGAGCTCCAATCTCCCCTTATATATGTATGGAATGGATTTTGCTACTTAAAAGAAACTTTGTTTTCCCAAAAAGCTAGGTGAAGGACCGCTTTCCCACACACTTATCCCTCACAAATGAGCATGTGGAGAGACGTTCGTTCATCTAGCACAAAGGGAACGGTTTGCAGGAGAAACTTTTTCTGTGGTTTCTCAGTCTGTTTCCTAGGGCCGGTTGGAGGTTCCTGCAGTTTTCACTGTAAAACCGAGTTGGAACTTGTACCTCCGCTTATATATGTATGGAAAGGTGTTTGAAAACTGAAAAGTAACTTTATTTTCCCATCAAGCTAAGTGAAGGACGGCTTTCACACACAGTTATCTCTCAGAAATGAGAATGTGGTGAGACGTTCGTTCATCTAGCAAAATGGGAAAGCTTTGCAGGGTAAACTTTTACTCTGGTTCCTCAGTCTGCTTCCTTGTGCCGGTTTGAAGTTCCTGAAGTTTTCACTGTAAAACCGAGTTGGAGCTTGTACTTCCCCATATATATTTATGGAGTGGAGTTTGCAACTGAAAACAAACTTTGTGTTCCCTACAAGATAGATGAAGGAGGTATTCACACACATATATCTCTCACAACTGAGCATGTGGAGAGAAGTTCGTTCATCTAGCACAAATGGAACGGGTGGCAGGAGAAACTGTTTTTCTGGTTTCTCAGACTGTTTCCTATTGCCGGTATGAAATACCTGCAGTTTTCACTGTAAAACCGATTTGGAGGTTGTACCTCCGCATATATATTTATGGAAAGGCGTTTGCAACTGAAAACAAAATATGTGTTCCCAACAAGTTAAGTGAAGGACGGCTTTCACACAAACTTATTTCTCAGAACTGAGCATGTGTTGAAACGTTCGTTCATCTAGCACAAATGGAAAGGTTTCCAGGAGAAACTTTTTCTCTGGTTTCTCAGTCTGTTTCCTAGTGCCGGTTTGAAGTTCCTGAAGTTTTCACTGTAAAACCGAGTTGGAGTTTTTCCTCCCCATATATATGTATGGAGTGGAATTTGCAACTGAAAAGAAACTTTGTGTTCCCTACAAGAGAGTTGAAGGCGGCATTCACACACACTTATCTCTCACAACTGACCATGTGGAGAGACGTTTGTTCGTATAGCACAAAGGGAACGGGTTGCAGGAGAAACTTTTACTCTGATTACTCAGTCTGTTTCCTAGTGCCGGTTTGAAGTTCCTGAAGTTTTCACTGTAAAACCGAGTTGGAGCTTGTACTTCCCCATATATATTTATGGAGTGGAGTTTGCAACTGAAAACAAACTTTGTGTTCCCTACAAGATAGATGAAGGAGGTATTCACACACATATATCTCTCACAACTGAGCATGTGGAGAGAAGTTCGTTCATCTAGCACAAATGGAACGGGTGGCAGGAGAAACTGTTTTTCTGGTTTCTCAGACTGTTTCCTATTGCCGGTATGAAATACCTGCAGTTTTCACTGTAAAACCGATTTGGAGCTTGTACCTCCGCATATATATTTATGGAAAGGCGTTTGCAACTGAAAACAAAATATGTGTTCCCAACAAGTTAAGTGAAGGACGGCTTTCACACAAACTTATTTCTCAGAACTGAGCATGTGTTGAAACGTTCGTTCATCTAGCACAAATGGAAAGGTTTCCAGGAGAAACTTTTTCTCTGGTTTCTCAGTCTGTTTCCTAGTGCCGGTTTGAAGTTCCTGAAGTTTTCACTGTAAAACCGAGTTGGAGTTTTTCCTCCCCATATATATGTATGGAGTGGAATTTGCAACTGAAAAGAAACTTTGTGTTCCCTACAAGAGAGTTGAAGGCGGCATTCACACACACTTATCTCTCACAACTGACCATGTGGAGAGACGTTTGTTCGTATAGCACAAAGGGAACGGGTTGCAGGAGAAACTTTTACTCTGATTACTCAGTCTGTTTCCTAGTGCAGGTTTGAAGTTCCTACAGTTTACACTGTAAAACCAAGGTGGAGCTTCTACCTCCCCATATATATGTATGGAATGGAGTTTCCAACTTAAGAAAAAACTTCGTGGTCCCAACAAGCTAGTTGAAGTACGGAATTCAAACACACATTTCTCTCAGAACTGATCATGTGGAGAATCGTTCGTTCATCTAGCACAAATGGAACTGGTTGCATGAGAAACTTTTACTATGTTTTCTCAGTCTCTTTCCTAGTGCCGGTTTGAAGTTCCTGCAGTTTTCACTGTAAAGGAGAGTTGGAGCTAGTAACACCCCATATATATGTATGGATTGTAGTTTGCAACTGAAACGAAAATTTGTGATCCCAAAAAGCTAGGTAAAGTACGGCTTTCACACACACATCTCTCTCAAAACTGAGCATGTGGAGAGACGTTCGTTCATCTAGCACAAATGGAAATGGTTGCATGAGAAACATTTACTATGTTTTCTCAGTCTCTTTCCTAATGCCGGTTTGAATTTCCTGCAGTTTTCACTGTAAAACCGAGTTGGAGCTTGTACATCTCCATATATATGTATGGAGTGGAGTTTGCAACTGAAAAGAAACTTTGTGTTCCCAACAAGCTAAGTGAAAGAAGGCTTTCACACACAATTATCTCTCAGAACTGAGCATGTGTTGAGACGTTTGTTCATCTAGCACAAGGGAACGGGTTGCAGGAGAAACTATTACTGTGGTTTCTCAGTCTGTTTCCTAGTGTCGGATTGAAGTTCCTGCACTTTTCACTGTAAACCCGAGTTGGAGATTGTACCTCTTCATATATATATATGGAGTGGAGTTTGCAACTGAAAAGAAACTTTGTGTTCCCAACAAGCTAGGTGAAGGACGGCTTTCACACACACTTATCTCTTCACAACTGAGCATGTGGAGAGACTTTCGTTCATCTAGCACAAAGGGAACGGGTTGCAGGAGTAACTATTTCTCTTGTTTCTCAGTCTGTTTCTTAGTGCCGGTTTTAAGTTCCTGCAGTTTTCACTGTAAAACCGTGTTGGAGCTTCTACCTCCCCATATATATGTATGGAATGGAGTTTGCAACTGAAAAGGACCTTTGTGTTCCCAAAAATGTTGGTGAAGGACCGTATTCCCACACACTTATGTTTCACAACTGAGCATGTGGAGAGACATTCGTTCATCTAGCACAAAGGGAACGGGTTGCAGGAGAAACTTTTCTCTGGGTTCTCAGTCTGTTTCCTAGTGCCGGTTTGAAGTTCCTGCAGTTTTCACAATAAAACCGAGTTGGAGCTAGTTCCTCCACATATAAATGTATGGAATGCAGTTTGCGACTGATAAGAAACTTTCTGTTGCCAAAAAGCAAGTTGAAGGACGGCTATCACACTCAGTTATATCTCACAACTGAGCATGTGGAGAGACGTTCGTTCATCTAGCGCAAAGGGAACTGGTTGCAGGAGAAACTTTTACTATGTTTTCTAAGTCTCTTTCCTAGTGCCGGTTTAAAGTTCCTGCAGTTTTCACTGTAAAGCAGAGTTGGAGCTAGTAACACCCCATATATATGTATGGATTGGAGTTTGCAACTGAAACGAAAATTTGTGATCCCAAAAAGCTAGGTAAAGGACGGCTTACACACACACTTTTCTCTCACACCTGAGCATGTGGAGAGACGTTCGTTCATCTAGCACAAAGGGAACGGGTTGCATGAGGAATTATTACTCTGCTTTCTCAGTCTGTTTCCTAGTGCCGTTTTGAAGTTCCTGCAGTTTTCACTGTAAAACCGTGTTGGAGCTTGTACCTCTCCATATATATGTACGGAGTGGAGTTTGCAACTGAAAAGAAACTTTGTGTTCCCAACAAGCTACATGAAGGACGGCTTTCATACACACTTATTTCTCACAACTGAGCATGTTGGGAGACGATCATTCATGTAGCACAAAGGGAAAGGGTTGCAGGAGAAACTTTAATTCTGGTTTCTCAGACTGTTTCTAGTTCCGGTTTGACGTTCCTGCATTTCTCACTGTATAACCGATTTGGAGCTTCTACCTCCGCATATATATGTATGTAAAGGTGTTTGCACCTGAAAAGAAACTTTGTGTTCCCAACAAGCTAGGTGAAGGACGGCTTTCACACACACATATCTCTCACAACTGAGCATGTGGAGAGAATTTCGTTCATCTAGCACAAAGGGAACGGGTTGCAGGAATAACTTTTTCTCTGGTATCTCAGTCTGTTTCCAAGTGACGGATAGAATTTCCTGCAGTTTTCACTGTAAAGCAGTGTTGGAGCTTGTAACTCCCCATATAAATTTATGGAGTGGGGTTTGCAACTGAAAAGAAAATTTGTGTTCCCAACAAGCTAGGTGAAGGACGGCTTTCACACACACTTTTCTCTCACAACTGAGCATGTGGAGGGACGTTCGTTTATCTAGCACAAAGGGAACGGGTTGCAAGAGAAACTATTTCTCTGGTTTCTCAGTCTGTTTCTTAGTGCCGGTTTTAAGTTCCTGCAGTTTACACTGTAAAACCGTGGTGGAGCTTCTACCAACCCATATATATGTATGGAGTGGAGTGGGCAACTGAGAAGAAACTTTGTGTTCCAAACAAGCTAGGTGAAGTATGGCTTTAACAGACAATTATCTCTCACACCTGAGCATGTGGAGAGACTTTTGTTCATCTAGCACAAAGGGAACGGGTTGCAGGAGAAACTATTTACTGGTTTCTCAGCATGTTTCCTAGTGCCGGTTTGAAGTTCCTGCATTTTTCACTATAAAACCGAGTTGGAGCATGTACCTCCGCATATATATTTATGGAAAGGAGTTTGCAACTGAAAAGAAACTTTGTGTTCCCAACAAGCTAAGTTAAGGACGGTTTTCACACACACTTATCTCTCAGAACTGAGCATGTGGTGAGACGTTCATTCATCTAGCAAAATGGGAAAGATTTGCAGGAGAAACTTTTACTCTGGTTTCTCAGTCTGTTTCCTAGTGCCGGTTATGTAGTTCCTGTAGTTTTCACTATAAAACCGAGTTGGAGCTTGTACCTTAACATATATATTTATGGAGTGGAGTTTGCAACTGAAAGAAACTTTGTGTTCCCTACAAGATAGGAGAAGGCGGCATTCACACACACTTATCTCTCACAACTGAGCATGTGGAGAGACGTTCGTTCATCAAGCACAAAAGGAAGGGGTTTCAGGAGATACTATTCCTCTGATTTCTCAGTCTGTTTCCTAGTGCCGGTTTGAATTTCCTGCAGTTTTCACTATAAAAGTGATTTGGAGCTTGTACCAACCATTATAAATATATGGAATGGAGTTGGCAAATGAAAAGAAACTTTGTGTTCCCAACAAGCTAGGTGAAGGACGGCTTTCACTCACACTTGCCTCTCACAACTGAGCATGTGGAGAGACGTTCGTTCATCTAGCACAAATGGAACGGGTTGCAGGAGAAACTTTTACTCTGGTTTCTCAGTCTGTTTCCAAGTGACGGATAGAATTTCTTGCAGTTTTCACTGTAAAGCCGTGTTGGAGCTTGTAACTCCCCATATAAATTTATGGAGCGGGGTTTGCAACTGAAAAGAAAATTTGTGTTCCCAACAAGCTAGGTGATGGACGGCTTTCACACACACTTTTCTCTCACAACTGAGCATGTGGAGGGACGTTCGTTTATCTAGCACAAAGGGAACGGGTTGCAGGAGAAACTATTTCTCTGGTTTCTCAGTCTGTTTCTTAGTGCCGGTTTTAAGTTCCTGCAGTTTTCACTGTAAAATCGTGGTGGAGCTTCTACCAACCCATATATATGTATGGCGTGGAGTGGGCAACTGAAAAGAAACTTTGTGTTCCCAACAAGCTAGGTGAAGTACGGCTTTAACAGACAATTATCTCTCACAACTGAGCATGTGGAGAGACGTTCGTTCATCTTGCACAAAGGGAACGGGTTGCAGGAGACACTTTTACTCTGGTTTCTCAGTCTGTTTCCTAGTGCCGGTTATGTAGTTCCTGTAGTTTTCACTATAAAACCGAGTTGGGGCTTGTAACTTCCCATATATATTTATGGAGTGGAGTTTGCAACTGAAAGAAACTTTGTGTTCCCTACAAGATAGGAGAAGGCGGCATTCACACACACTTATCTCTCACAACTGAGCATGTGGAGAGACGTTCGTTCATCAAGCACAAAGGGAAAGGGTTTCAGGAGATACTTTTCCTCTGATTTCTCAGTCTGTTTCCTAGTGCCGGTTTGAAGTTCATGCAGTTTTCACTATAAAAGAGATTTGGAGCTTGTACCAACCAATATAAATATATGGAATGGAGTTGGCAACTGAGAAGAAATTTTGTGTTCCCAACAAGCTAGGTGAAGGACGGCTTCCACACACACTTATATCTCACAACTGAGCATGTAGAGAGACTTTATTCATTTAGCACAAAGGGAATGATTTGCAGGAGAAACTTTTTCTCTGGATTCTCTGACTCTTTCCTAGTGCCGGTTTGAAGTTCCTGCAGTTTTCACTGTAAAAACGATTTGGAGCTTGTAACTCTCCATATATATGTATGGAGTGGAGTCTGCAACTGAAAAGAAACTTTGTGTTCCCAACAAGCTAAGTGGAGGACGGCTTTCACACACACATATCTCTCACAACTGAGCATGTGGAGAGACGTTCGTTCATCTAGCACAAAATGAACGGTTTGCAGGAGAAACTATTTCTCTGGTTTCTCAGTCTGTTTATTAGTGCCAGTTTTAAGTTCCTGTAGTTTTCACTGTAAATTCGTGTTGGAGCTCCTACCTCCCAATATATATGTTTGGAGTGGAGTTCTCAACTGAAAAGAAACTTTGTGTTACCAACAAGCTAGTTGAAGGACAGCTTTCACACACACTTATCTCTCACAACTGAGCATGTGGAGAGACGTTCGTTCATGTAGCACAAAGGGAACGGGTCGCAGGAGAAATTTTATTTCTGATTTCTCAGCCTGTTTCCAAGTGCCGGTTTGAAGTTCATACACTTTTCACTGTAAAACCTCGTTGGAGCTTGTACCTCCGCATATAGATTTATGGAAAGGAATTAGCAACTGAAAAGAAACTTTGTGTTCCCAACGAGCTAAGTTAAGGACGGTTTTCACACACATTTATCTCTCAGAACTGAGCATGTGGTGAGACGTTCGATCATTTAGCAAAATGGGAAAGCTTTGCAGGAGAAACTTTTACTCAGGTATCTCAGTCTGTTTCCTAGTGCCGGTTTGAAGTTCCTGCAGTTTTCACTATAAAACCTAGTTGGAGCTTGTACCTTTCCATATATGTGTATGGAGTGGAGTTTGCAAATGAAATGAATCTTTGTGTTCCCTACAAGATAGTTGAAGGCGGCTTTCAATCACACTTATCTCTCACAACTGAGCATGAGGAGAGACGTTCGTTCATCTAGCACAAAGGGAAATGCTTGCAGGAGAAACTATTACTCTGATTTCTCAGTCTGTTTCCTAGTGCCGTTTTGAAGTTCCTGCAGTTTTCACTGTAAAACCGAGTTGGAGCTAGTACTTCTCCATATATATGTAAGGAATGGTGTTTGAAACTGAAAAGAAACTTTGTGTTCCCAACAAGATAGGTGAAGGACGACTTTCACACACAATTATCTCTCAAAACTGAGCATGTGGAGAGACGTTCGTTCATCTAGCACAAAGGGAACGGGTTGCAGGAGAAAGTTTTTCCCTGGTTTCTCATTCTGTTTCCTATTGCCGGTTGGAGGTTCCTGCAGTATTCACTGTAAAACCGAGTTGGAGCTTGTACCTCCGATTATATATGTATGGAAAGGTGTTTGCAACTGAAAAGTAACTTTATTTTCCCATCAAGTTAAGTGAAGGACGGCTTTCACACACGGTTATCTCTCAGAAATGAGAATGTGTTGAGACGTTCGTTCATCAAGCACAATGGGAAAGATTTGCAGGGGAAAATTTTACTCTGGTTCCTCAGTCTGTTTCCTTGTGCCGGTTGGAAGTTCCTGAAGTTTTCACTGTAAAACCGATTTGGAGCTTGTACCTCCCCATATATATTTTTGGAGTGGAGTTTTCAACTGAAAAGAAACTTTGTGTTCCCTACAAGATAGTTGAAGGCGGCATTCACACACACTTATCTCTCACAACTGAGCATGTGGAGAGACGTTTGTTCATCTAGCACAAATGGAACGGGTTGCAGGAAAAACTTTTGCTCTTGTTTCTCAGTCTGTTTCCTAGTGCCGGTTTGAAGCTCCTGCAGTTTTCACTACAAAACCGATTTGGAACTTGTACCTCCCCATATATATGTATGGAATGCAGTTTGCAACTGAAAAGTATCCATGTTTTCCCAACAAGCTATGTGAAGGACGGCTTTCACACACACTTATCTCTGAGAACTGAGCATGTGGAGAGACGTTCGTTCATCTAACACAAATGGAACGGGTTGCAGGAGAAAATTTTTCTCTCTTTCTCAGTCTGTTTCTTAGTGCCGGTTTGAAGTTCCTGCAGTTTTCACTGAAAAACCGATTTGAAGCTTGTACTTTTCCATATATATGTATGGAGTGGAGTTTGCAACTGAAAAGAAACGTTGTGTTCCCAACAAGCTAGGTGAAGGACGGCTTACACACACTTATCTCTGAGAACTGAGCATGTGGAGAGACGTTCGTTCATCTAGCACAAATGGAACGGGTTGCAGGAGAAAATTTTTCTCTCTTTCTCAGTCTGTTTCTTAGTGCCGTTTTGAAGTTCCTGCAGTTTTCACTGAAAAACCGATTTGAAGCTTGTACTTTTCCATATATATGTATGGAGTGGAGTTTGCAACTGAAAAGAAACGTTGTGTTCCCAACAAGCTAGGTGAAGGACGGCTTTCACACACACTTATCTCTCACAACTGAGCATGTGTAGAGACGTTCGTTCATCTAGCACAATGGGAACGGCTTGCAGGAGAAACATTTTCTCTGGTTTCTCAGTCTGTTTCCTAGTGCCGGTATTTAGTTCCTGCAGTTTTCACTGTAAAACCGAGGTGGAGCTATTACCTCCCCATATATATGTATGGAATGTAGTTTGCAACTGAAAAAAAAATTTGTGTTCTCAAATAGGTAGGTGAAGGACGGATTTCACACACAATTATCTCTCAGAACTGAGTATGTGGAGAGACGTTCGTTCATCTAGCTCAAAGGGAAAGATTTGCAATAGAAAATTTTACTCTGGTTTCTCAGTCTGTTTCCTAGTGCCGGTTTGAAACTCCTGCAGTTTTCACTACAAAACCGATTTGGAGCTTGTACCTCCACATATATACGTATGGAGTGGGGTTTGCAACTGAAAAGAAACTTTGTGTTCCCAACAAGCTAGGTGAAGGACGGCTTTCACACACACTTATCTCTCACAACTGAGCATGTGGAGAGACGTTCGTTCATCTAGCAAAAATGGAACGGGTTGCAGGAGAAACTTTTACTCTGTATTCTCATTCTGATTCCTAGTGCCGGTTTTAAGTTCCTGCAGTTTTCACTGTAAAACCGATTTGGAGCTTGTACCTCTCAATATATATGTATGGAGTGGAGTTTGCATCTGAAAAGAAAATTTGTGTTCCAAACAAGCCATTTGTAGGACGGCTATCACACACAATTTTTTTTCATAATTGAGCCTGTGGTGAGACTTTCGTTCATCTAGCACAAAGGGAAAGGTTTGCAGGAGAAACTTTTACTCTGGTTTCTCAGTCTGTTTCCTAGTGCCGGTTTGAAGCTCCAGCAGTTTTCACTATAAAACAAATTTGGAGCTTGTACCTCCCCATATAAATGTATGGAGTGGAGTTTGCAACTGAAAAGAAATTTTGTGTTCCCAACAAGCTATGTGAAGGACGGCTTTCACACACATTTATCTCTCACATCTGAGCATGTGGAGAGACATTCGTTCATCTAGCACAAAGGGAAAGGTTTGCAGAATAAATTATTCTCTGGTTTCTCAGTATGTTTTCTAATGCCGGTTTGAAGTTCCTGCAGTTTTAGTGTAAAACAGAGTTGGAGCTTGTACCTCCCCATATATATGAATGGAATGCAGTTTGCACCTGAAAAGTATCTATGTGTTCCCAACAAGCTAGGTGAAGGACGGCTTTCACACACAATTATCTCTGAGTACTGAGCATGTGGAGAAAATTTCGTTCATCTAGCACAAAGGGAACGGGTTGCAGGAGAAACTTTTTCTCTGGTTTCTCAGTCTGTTTCCTAGTGCCGGTTGGAGGTTCCTGCAGTTTTCACTGTAAAACCGAGTTGGAGCTTGTACCTCTGCTTATATATGTATGGAAAGGTGTTTGCAACAGAAAAGTAACTTTATGTTCCCAACAAGCTAAGTGAAGGACGGCTTTCACACACAGTTATCACTCAGAAATGAGAATGTGTTGAGACGTTCGTTCATCTAGCACGATGGGAAAGCTTTGCAGGGGAAACTTTTACTCTGGTTCCTAAGTCTGTTTCCATGTGCCGGTTTGAAGTTCCTGAAGTTTTCACTGTAAAACCGAGTTGGAGCTTGTACCTCCCCATATATATTTATGGAGTGGAGTTTGCAACTGAAAAGAAACTTTGTGTTCCCTACAAGATAGGTGAAGGCGGCATTCACACACACGTATCTCTCACAAATGAACATGCGGAGAGACTTTCGTTCGTCTACCACAAAGGGAAAGGGTTGCAGGAGAAACTTTTTCTCTGGTTTCTCAGTCTGTTTCCTAGTGCCGGTTGGAGGTTCCTGCAGTTTTCACTGTAAAACCGAGTTGGAGCTTGTACCTCTGCTTATATATGTATGGAAAGGTGTTTGCAACAGAAAAGTAACTTTATGTTCCCAACAAGCTAAGTGAAGGACGGCTTTCACACACAGTTATCACTCAGAAATGAGAATGTGTTGAGACGTTCGTTCATCTAGCACGATGGGAAAGCTTTGCAGGGGAAACTTTTACTCTGGTTCCTAAGTCTGTTTCCATGTGCCGGTTTGAAGTTCCTGAAGTTTTCACTGTAAAACCGAGTTGGAGCTTGTACCTCCCCATATATATTTATGGAGTGGAGTTTGCAACTGAAAAGAAACTTTGTGTTCCCTACAAGATAGGTGAAGGCGGCATTCACACACACGTATCTCTCACAAATGAACATGCGGAGAGACTTTCGTTCGTCTACCACAAAGGGAAAGGGTTGCAGGAGAAACTTTTACTCTGATTTCTCAGTCTGTTTCCTAGTGCCGGTTTGAAGTTCCTACAGTTTTCATTGTAAAACCGAGTTATAGCTTGTACCTCTCCATATATACGTATGGAGTGAAGTTTGCATCTGAAAACAAACTTTGTGTTCCCAACAAGCTAGGTGACGGACAGATTTCACACGCACTTATCTCTCACAACTGAGCATGTGGAGAGACTTTGGTCATGTAGCACAAAATGAACGGTTTGCAGGAGAAACTTTATTTCTGGTTTCTCAGCCTGTTTCTTAGTGCCGGTTTTAAGTTCCTGAAGTTTCACTGTAAAACCGAGTAGGAACTTGTACTTCCGCATAAATATGTATGGAAAGGAGTTTGCAACTGAAAAGAAACTTTGTGTTCTCAACCAGCCAACTGAAGGACGGTTTTCACACTCAATTATCTCTCAGAACTGAGCATGTGGTGAGACGTTCGTTCATCTTGCACAATGGGAAAGCATTGCACGAGAAATTTTTACTCTGGTTTCTCAGTCTGTTTCCTAGTGCCGGTTTGAAGTTCCTGCAGTTTTCACTATAAAACCGAGTTGGAGCTTGTACCTTCCCATATATATGGATGGAATGGGGTTTGCAACTGAAAAAAAAATTTGTGTTCAAAACAAGCTAGGTGAAGGACGGCTTTCACACACACTTATCTCTCACAACTGAGCATGTGGAGAGACGTTTCTTCATCTAGCACAAAGGGAACGGTTTCCAGGAGAAACTTTCTCTCTGGTATCTCAGACTGTTTCCTAATGCCGGTTTGAAAGTCTTGAAGTTTTCAATGTAAAACCGAGTTGGAGTTTGTACCTCCCCATATAATTATATGGAATGGAGTTTGCAACTGAAAAGAAACTTTATGTTCCCTACAAGATAGGTGAAGTCGGCTTTCACACACACTTATCTCTCACAACTGAGCATGTGGAGAGACGTTCGTTCATCTAGCACAAAGGGAAAGGTTTGCAGGAGAAACTATTACTCTGATTTCTCAGTCTGTTTCCTAGTGACGTTTTGAATTTCCTGCAGTTTTCACTGTAAATCCGAGTTGGAGCTTGTACTCCTCCATATATATGTAAGGTGTGGTGTTTGAAACTGAAAAGAAACTTTGTGTTCCCAACAAGCTAGGTGAAAGAAGGCTTTCATTCACACTTATCTCTCAAAACTGAGCATGTGGAAAGAAGTTCGTTCATATAGCACAAATGGAACCGGTTGCAGGAGAAACGTTTTCTCTGGTTTCTCAGTCTGTTTCCTAGTGCCTTTTTGAATTTCCTGCAGTTTTCACTGTAAAACCGTGGTGGAGCTTCTACCTACCCTTATATATGTATGGTATGGATTTTGCTACTTAAAAGAAACTTTGTGTTCCCAACAAGCTATGTGAAGGACCGCTTTCCCACACATTTATCCCTCACAAATGAGCATGTGGAGAGACGTTCGTTCATCTAGCACAAAGGGAACGGGTTTCAGGAGAAAGTTTTCTCTGGTTTCTCAGACTGTTTCCTAGTGCCGGGTGGAGGTTCCTGCAGTTTTCACTGTAAAACCGAGTTGGAGATTGCACCTCCGCTTATATATGTATGGAAAGGTGTTTGCAACTGAAAAGTAACTTTATGTTCCCAACAAGCTAAGTGAAGGACGGCTTTCACACACAGTTATCTCTCAGAAATAAGAATGTGGTGAGACGTTCGTTCATCTAGCACAATGGGAAAGCTTTGCAGGGGAAACTTTTACTCTGGTTTCTCAGTCTGTTTCCTTGTGCCGGTTTGAAGATCCTGAAGTTTTCACTGTAAAACCGAGTTGGAGCTTGTACCTCCCCATATATTTTTATGGAGTGGTGTTTGCAACTGAAAAGAAACTTTGTGTTCCCTACAAGATAGGTGAAGGCGGCATTCACACACACTTATCTCTCACAACTGAGCATGTGGAGAGACATTCGTTCATCTTGCACCAAGGGAAAGGTTTGCAGGAGAAACTTTTACTCTGATTTCTCAGTCTGTTTTCGAGTGCCGGTTTGAAGTTCCTGCAGATTTCACTGTAATACCGAGTTGGAGCTTGTACTTCTCCATATATATGTATGGAGTGGGGTTTGAAACTGAAAAGAAACTTAGTGGTCCCAACAAGCTAGGTGAAGGATGGCTCTCAAACACACTTATATCTCACAACTTAGCATGTGGAGAGACGTTCGTTCATCTAGCACAAAGGGAACGGGTTGCAGTAGAAACTTTTTCTCTGGTTTCTCAGTCTTTTTCCTAGTGCCGGTTTGAAGTTCCTGAATTTTTCACTCTAAAACCGATTTGGAGCTAGTACCTCCCCATATATATGTATGGAGTGGAGTTTGCAACTTAAAAGAAACTTTGTGTTCCCAACAAGCTAAGTGAAGGACGGCTTTCACACACAATTATCTCTCAGAAATGAGCATGTGGTGAGACGTTCGTTCATCTAGCACAAAGGGAACGGGTTGCTGGAGAAACTTTTTCTCTGGTTTCTCAGTCTGTTTCCTAGTGCCGGTTTGACGTTCCTGCAGTTTTCAGTATAAATCCGAGTTGGAGATGGTACCTCCGCATATAAATGCAATGAATGGTGTTTGCAACTTAAAAGAAACTATGTGTTCCCAACAAGCAAGGTGAAGGCCGGCTTTCACACACACTTATCTCTCACAACTGAGCATGTGGAGAGACTTTCGATCATCTAGCACAAGGGGAACGGTTTGCAGGAAAAATTATTCTCTGGTTTCTTAGACTGTTTCCTAGTGCCGGTTTGAAGTTCCTGCAGTTTTCAGTGTAAAACAGAGTTGGAGCTTGTACCTGCCCATATATATGTATGGATTGCACTTTGCAACTGAAAAGAAACTTTGTGTTACCAACAAGCTAAGTGAAGTACGGCTTTCACACACACATATCTCTCAGAACAGAGCAGGTGGTGAGACGTTCGTTCATCTAGCACAATTGGAAAGCTTTGCATGACAAACATTTACTCTGGTTTATCAGTCTGTTTAATAGCGCCGGTTTGAAGATCCTGCAGTTTTCACTATAAAATCGAGTTGGAGCTTGTACATCCGCATATATATGTATGGAAAGGAGTTTGCAACTGAAAAGAATCTTTGTGTTCCCAAGAAGCTAAGTGAAGCACGCTTTCACACACACTTATCTCTCAGAACTGAGCATGTGTAGAGACGTTCGTTCATCTGGCAGAAATGGAACGGGTTGAAGGAGAAACTTTTACTCTGTTTTCTCAGTCTGTTTCCTAGTGCCGGTTTGAAGTTCCTGCAGTTTTCACTGTAAAACCCAGTTGGAGCTTGTAACTCTCCATATATATGTATGGAGTGGAGTTTACAACTGAAAAGAAACTTTGTGTTCCCAACAAGCTAGGTGAAGTACGGCTTTCACACAAACTTATTTCTCAGAACTGAGCATGTGGTGAAACGTTCATTCATCTAGCACAAATGGAAAGGTTTACAGGAGAAACTTTTACTCTGGTTTCTCAGTCTGTTTCCTAGTGCCGGTTTGAAGCTCCTGCAGTTTTCACTACAAAACGGATTTGGAACTTGTACCTCCCAACATATACGTATGGATTGGGGTTTGCAACTGAAAAGAAACTTTGTGTTCCCAACAAGTTAGGTGAAGGACGGCTTTCACACACAATTATCTCTCAAAACTGAGCATGTGGAAAGACGTTCGTTCATCTAGCACAAAGGGAACGGGTTGCAGGAGAAACTTTTTCTCTGGTTTCTCAGTCTGTGTCCTAGTGCCTTTTTGAATTTCCTGCAGTTTTCACTGTAAAACCGTGTTGGAGCTTCTACTTCCCTTATATATGTATGGAATGTATTTTGCTACTTAAAAGAAACTTTGTGTTCCCAACAAGCTAGGTGAAAGACCGCTTTCCCACACACTTATCACTCACAACTGAGCATGTGGAGAGACGTTCGTTCATCTAGCAAAAAGGAACGGGTTGCAGGAAAAAATTTTCTCTGGTTTTCTCAGTCTGTTTCCTAGTGCCGGTTTGAAGTTCCTTAAGTTTTCACTGTAAAACCGGGATGGAGCTCGTACCTCCCCATATTTATGTATGGAGTGGAGTTTGCAACTGAAAAGAAACGTTGTGTTCTCAACAAGCTAGGTGAAGGACGGCTTTCACACACACTTATCTCTCAGAACTGAGCATGTGGTGAGACGTTCGTTCATCTAGCACAATGGGAAAGCTTTGCAGGAGAAACTTTTACTCTGGTTTCTCAGTCTGTTTCCTAGTGCCGGTTTGAAGTTCCTGCAGTTTTCACTATAAAACCGAGTTGGAGCTTGTACCTTCCCATATATATGTATGGAATGGGGTTTGCAACTGAAAAAAAAATTTGTGTTCCCAGCAAGCTAGGTGAAGGACGGCTTTCACACACACTTATCTCTCACAACTGAGCATGTGGAGAGACGTTCTTTCATCTAGCACAATGGGAACTGGTTGCAGGAGAAACTTTATTTCTGGTTTCTCAGTCTGTTTCCTTTTGCCGGTTTGAAGTTCTTGAATTTTTCACTGTAAAACCGTGGTGGAGCTTCTACCTCCCCATATATATGTACGGAATGGATTTTGCTTCTTAAAAGAAACTTTGTGTTCCCAACATGCTAGTTGAACCAGCGCTTTCCCACACACTTATCTCTCACAACTGAGCATGTGGAGAGACGTTCGTTCATGTAGCAAAAAGGAACGGGTTGCAGGAAAAAATTTTCTCTGATTTTCTCAGTCTGTTTCCTAGTGACGGTTTGAAGTTCCTTAAGTTTTCACTGTAAAACCGAGATGGAGCTCGTACCTCCCCATATTTATGTATGGAGTGGAGTTTGCAACTGAAAAGAAACGTTGTGTTCCCAACAAGCTAGGTGAAGGACGGCTTTCACACACACTTATCTCTCACAACTGAGCATGTGTAGAGACGTTCGTTCATCTAGCACAAAGGGAACGGGTTGCAGGGAAACATATTCTCCGGTTTCTCAGTCTGTTTCCTAGTGCCGGTATTTAGTTCCTGCATTTTTCACTGTAAAACCGGGGTGGAGCTTTTACCTCCCCATATATATGTATGGAATGTAGTTTGCAACTGAAAAAAATATTTGTGTTCCCAAATAGATAGGTGAAGGACGGATTTCACACACAATTATCTCTCAGAACTGAGCATGTGGAGAGACGTTCGTTCATCTAGCTCAAAGGGAAAGATTTGCAATAGAAAATTTTAATCCGGTTTCTCAGTCTGATTCCTAGTGCCGGTTTGAAGCTCCTGCAGTTTTCACTACAAAATCGATTTGGGGCTTGTACCTCCCCATATATACGTATGGAGTGCGGTTTGCAACTGAAAAGAAACTTTGTGTTCCCAACAAGCTAGGTGAAGGATGGCTTTCACACACACTTATATCTCACAACTTAGCATGTGGAGAGACGTTCGTTCATCTAGCACAAAGGGAACGGGTTGCAGTAGAAACTTTTTCTCTGGTTTCTCAGTCTTTTTCCTAGTGCCGGTTTGAAGTTCCTGAATTTTTCACTCTAAAACCGATTTGGAGCTAGTACCTCCCCATATATATGTATGGAGTGGAGTTTGCAACTTAAAAGAAACTTTGTGTTCCCAACAAGCTAAGTGAAGGACGGCTTTCACACACAATTATCTCTCACAAATGAGCATGTGGTGAGACGTTCGTTCATCTAGCACAAAGGGAACGGGTTGCTGGAGAAACTTTTTCTCTGGTTTCTCAGTCTGTTTCCTAGTGCCGGTTTGACGTTCCTGCAGTTTTCAGTATAAATCCGAGTTGGAGATGGTACCTCCGCATATAAATGCAATGAATGGTGTTTGCAACTTAAAAGAAACTATGTGTTCCCAACAAGCAAGGTGAAGGCCGGCTTTCACACACACTTATCTCTCACAACTGAGCATGTGGAGAGACTTTCGATCATCTAGCACAAGGGGAACGGTTTGCAGGAAAAATTATTCTCTGGTTTCTTAGACTGTTTCCTAGTGCCGGTTTGAAGTTCCTGCAGTTTTCAGTGTAAAACAGAGTTGGAGCTTGTACCTGCCCATATATATGTATGGATTGCACTTTGCAACTGAAAAGAAACTTTGTGTTACCAACAAGCTAAGTGAAGTACGGCTTTCACACACACATATCTCTCAGAACAGAGCAGGTGGTGAGACGTTCGTTCATCTAGCACAATTGGAAAGCTTTGCATGACAAACATTTACTCTGGTTTATCAGTCTGTTTAATAGCGCCGGTTTGAAGATCCTGCAGTTTTCACTATAAAATCGAGTTGGAGCTTGTACATCCGCATATATATGTATGGAAAGGAGTTTGCAACTGAAAAGAATCTTTGTGTTCCCAAGAAGCTAAGTGAAGCACGCTTTCACACACACTTATCTCTCAGAACTGAGCATGTGTAGAGACGTTCGTTCATCTGGCAGAAATGGAACGGGTTGAAGGAGAAACTTTTACTCTGTTTTCTCAGTCTGTTTCCTAGTGCCGGTTTGAAGTTCCTGCAGTTTTCACTGTAAAACCCAGTTGGAGCTTGTAACTCTCCATATATATGTATGGAGTGGAGTTTACAACTGAAAAGAAACTTTGTGTTCCCAACAAGCTAGGTGAAGTACGGCTTTCACACAAACTTATTTCTCAGAACTGAGCATGTGGTGAAACGTTCATTCATCTAGCACAAATGGAAAGGTTTACAGGAGAAACTTTTACTATGGTTTCTCAGTCTGTTTCCTAGTGCCGGTTTGAAGCTCCTGCAGTTTTCACTACAAAACGGATTTGGAACTTGTACCTCCCAACATATACGTATGGAGTGGGGTTTGCAACTGAAAAGAAACTTTGTGTTCCCAACAAGTTAGGTGAAGGACGGCTTTCACACACAATTATCTCTCAAAACTGAGCATGTGGAAAGACGTTCGTTCATCTAGCACAAAGGGAACGGGTTGCAGGAGAAACTTTTTCTCTGGTTTCTCAGTCTGTGTCCTAGTGCCTTTTTGAATTTCCTGCAGTTTTCACTGTAAAACCGTGTTGGAGCTTCTACTTCCCTTATATATGTATGGAATGTATTTTGCTACTTAAAAGAAACTTTGTGTTCCCAACAAGCTAGGTGAAAGACCGCTTTCCCACACACTTATCACTCACAACTGAGCATGTGGAGAGACGTTCGTTCATCTAGCAAAAAGGAACGGGTTGCAGGAAAAAATTTTCTCTGGTTTTCTCAGTCTGTTTCCTAGTGCCGGTTTGAAGTTCCTTAAGTTTTCACTGTAAAACCGGGATGGAGCTCGTACCTCCCCATATTTATGTATGGAGTGGAGTTTGCAACTGAAAAGAAACGTTGTGTTCTCAACAAGCTAGGTGAAGGACGGCTTTCACACACACTTATCTCTCAGAACTGAGCATGTGGTGAGACGTTCGTTCATCTAGCACAATGGGAAAGCTTTGCAGGAGAAACTTTTACTCTGGTTTCTCAGTCTGTTTCCTAGTGCCGGTTTGAAGTTCCTGCAGTTTTCACTATAAAACCGAGTTGGAGCTTGTACCTTCCCATATATATGTATGGAATGGGGTTTGCAACTGAAAAAAAAATTTGTGTTCCCAGCAAGCTAGGTGAAGGACGGCTTTCACACACACTTATCTCTCACAACTGAGCATGTGGAGAGACGTTCTTTCATCTAGCACAATGGGAACTGGTTGCAGGAGAAACTTTATTTCTGGTTTCTCAGTCTGTTTCCTTTTGCCGGTTTGAAGTTCTTGAATTTTTCACTGTAAAACCGTGGTGGAGCTTCTACCTCCCCATATATATGTACGGAATGGATTTTGCTTCTTAAAAGAAACTTTGTGTTCCCAACATGCTAGTTGAACCAGCGCTTTCCCACACACTTATCTCTCACAACTGAGCATGTGGAGAGACGTTCGTTCATGTAGCAAAAAGGAACGGGTTGCAGGAAAAAATTTTCTCTGATTTTCTCAGTCTGTTTCCTAGTGACGGTTTGAAGTTCCTTAAGTTTTCACTGTAAAACCGAGATGGAGCTCGTACCTCCCCATATTTATGTATGGAGTGGAGTTTGCAACTGAAAAGAAACGTTGTGTTCCCAACAAGCTAGGTGAAGGACGGCTTTCACACACACTTATCTCTCACAACTGAGCATGTGTAGAGACGTTCGTTCATCTAGCACAAAGGGAACGGGTTGCAGGGAAACATATTCTCCGGTTTCTCAGTCTGTTTCCTAGTGCCGGTATTTAGTTCCTGCATTTTTCACTGTAAAACCGGGGTGGAGCTTTTACCTCCCCATATATATGTATGGAATGTAGTTTGCAACTGAAAAAAATATTTGTGTTCCCAAATAGATAGGTGAAGGACGGATTTCACACACAATTATCTCTCAGAACTGAGCATGTGGAGAGACGTTCGTTCATCTAGCTCAAAGGGAAAGATTTGCAATAGAAAATTTTAATCCGGTTTCTCAGTCTGATTCCTAGTGCCGGTTTGAAGCTCCTGCAGTTTTCACTACAAAATCGATTTGGGGCTTGTACCTCCCCATATATACGTATGGAGTGCGGTTTGCAACTGAAAAGAAACTTTGTGTTCCCAACAAGCTAGGTGAAGGATGGCTTTCACACACACTTATCTCTCACAACTGAGCATGTGGAGAGACGTTCGTTCATCTAGCAAAAATGGAAAGGTTTGCAGGAGTAACTTTTACTCTGGTTTCTCAGTCTGTTTCCTAGTGCCGGTTTGAAGCTCCTGCAGTTTTCACTGTAAAACCGATTTGGAGCTTGTACCTCCCCACATATACGTATGGATTGGGGTTTGCAACTGAAAAGAAACTTTGTGTTCCCAACAAGCAAGGTGAAGGGCGGCATTCCACACACACTTATCTCTCACAACTGAGCATGTGGAGAGACGTTCCATCATCTAGCACAAAGGGAACGGGTTGCAGGAGAAACTTTTTCTCTGGTATCTCTGTCTGTTTCCTAGTGCCGGTTTGAAGTTCTTGAAATTTTCACTATAAAACCCAGTTGGAGTTTGTACCTCCCCATATAATTATATGGAATGGAGTTTGCAACTGAAAAGAAACTTTGTGTTCCCTACAAGATAGGTGAAGGCGGCTTTCAAACACACTTATCTCTCACAACTGAGCATGAGGACAGACGTTCGTTCATCTAGCACAAATGGAGAGGCTTGCAGGAGAAAATATTACTCTGATTTCTCAGTCTGTTTCCTAGTGCCGTTTTGAAGTTCCTGCAGTTTTCACTGTAAAACCGATTTGGAGCTTGTACTTCTCCATATATATGTAAGGAGTGGTGTTTGAAACTGAAAAGAAACTTTGTGTTCCCAACAAGTTAGGTGAAGTACGGCTTTCACACACAATTATCTCTCAAAACTGAGCATGTGGAGAGACGTTCGTTCATCTAGCACAAAGGGAACGTGTTGCAGGAGAAACTTTTTCTCTGGTTTCTCAGTCTGTGTCCTAGTGCCTTTTTGAATTTCCTGCAGTTTTCACTGTAAAACCGTGGTGGAGCTTCTACTTCCCTTATATATGTATGGAATGGATTTTGCTACTTAAAAGAAACTTTGTGTTCCCAACAAGTTAGGTGAAGGACGGCTTTCCCACACACTTATCACTCACAAATGAGCATGTGGAGAGACGTTCGTTCATCTAGCACAAAGGGAACGGGTTGCAGGAGAAACTTTTTCTCTGGTTTCTCATTCTGTTTCCTAGTGCCGGTTGGAGGTTCCTGCAGTTTTCACTGTAAAACCGAGTTGGAGCTTGTACCTCCGCGTATATATGTATGGAAAGGTGTTTGCAACTGAAAAGTAACTTTGTTTTCCCATCAAGCTAAGTGAAGGACGGCTTTCACACACGGTTATCTCTCAGAAATGAGAATGTGGTGAGACGTTCGTTCATCTAGCACAATGGGAAAGCTTTTAGGGGAAAATTTTACTCTGGATCCTCAGTCTGTTTCCTTGTGCCGGTTTGAAGTTCCTGCAGTTTTCACTACAAAACCGATTTGGAGCTTGAACCTCCCCATATATATGTATGGAATGCAGTTTGCACTGAAAAGTATCCATGTGTTCCCAACAAGCTATGTGAAGGACGGCTTTCACACACACTTAACTCTGAGAACTGAGCATGTGGAGAGACGTTCGTTCATCTAGCACAAATGGAACGGGTTGCAGGAGAAACTTTTTCTCTCTTTCTCAGTCTGTTTCTTAGTGCCGGTTTGAAGTTCCTGCAGTTTTCACTGTAAAACCGATTTGTAGCTTGTACTTTTCCATATATATGTATGGAGTGGAGTTTGCAACTGAAAAGAAACGTTGTGTTCCCAACAAGCTAGGTGAAGTACGGCTTTCACACACACTTATCTCTCACAACTGAGCATGTGTAGAGACGTTCGTTCATCTAGCACAAAGGGAACGGGTTGCAGGAGATACTATTTCTTTGGTTCCTCCGTCTGTTTCCTAGTGCCTTTTTGAAGTTCCTGCAGTTTTCACTGTAAAACCGTGGTGGAGTTTCTACCTCCCCTTATATATTTATGGAATGGATTTTGCTACTTAAAAGAAACTTTGTGTTCCCAGCAAGCTAGTTGAAGGACCGCTTTCCCACACACTTATCCCTCACAAATGAGCATGTGGAGAGACGTTCGTTCATCTAGCAAAAAGGGAACGGTTTGCCGGAGAAACTTCTTCTCTGGTTTCTCAGTCTGTTTCCTAGTGCCGGTTGGAGGTTCCTGCAGTTTTCACTGTAAAACCGAGTTGGAGCTTGTACCTCCGCTTATATATGTATGGAAAGGTGTTTGCAACTGAAAAGTAACTTTATGTTCCCAACAAGCTAAGTGAAGGACGGCTTTCACACACAGTTATCTCTCAGAAATGAGAATGTGGTGAGACGTTCGTTCATCTAGCACGATGGGAAAGCTTTGCAGGGGAAACTTTTACTCTGGATCCTCAGTCTGTTTCCATGTGCCGGTTTGAAGTTCCTGAAGTTTTCACTGTAAAACCGAGTTGGAGCTTGTACCTCCCCATATATATTTATGGAGTGGAGTTTGCAACTGAAAATAAACTTTGTGTTCCCTACAAGATAGGTGAAGGCAGCATTCACACACACTTATCTCTCACAAATGAGCATGTGGAGAGACTTTTGTTCATGTAGCACAAAATGAACGGTTTGCAGGAGAAATTTTATTTCTGGTTTCTCAGCCTGTTTCTTAGTGCCGGGTTGAAGTTGCTGAAGTTTCACTGTTAAACCGATTTGGAAGTTGTACCTCCGCATATATATGTATGGAAAGGAGTTTGCAAATGAAAAGAAACTTTGTGTTCTCAACCAGCCAAGTGAAGGACGGTTTTCACACTCACTTATCTCTCAGAACTGAGCATGTGGTGAGACGTTCGTTCATCTAGCACAATGGGAAAGCTTTGCAGGAGAAACTTTTACTCTGGTTTCTCAGTCTGTTTCCTAGTGCCGGTTTGAAGTTCCCGCAGTTTTCACTATAAAACCGAGTTGGAGCTTGTACCTTCCCATATATATGTATGGAATGGGGTTTGCAACTGAAAAAAAAATTTGTGTTCCCAGCAAGCTAGGTGAAGGACGGCTTTCACACACACTTATCTCTCACAACTCAGCATGTGGAGAGACGTTCTTTCATCTAGCACAATGGGAACTGGTTGCAGGAGAAACTTTATTTCTGGTTTCTCAGTCTGTTTCCTTTTGCCGGTTTGAAGTTCCTGAATTTTTCACTGTAAAACCGTGGTGGAGCTTCTACCTCCCCATATATATGTACGGAATGGAGTTTGCTTCTTAAAAGAAACTTTGTGTTCCCAGCAAGCTAGTTGAAGGACCGCTTTCCCACACACTTAACCCTCACAAATGAGCATGTGGAGAGACGTTCGTTCATCTAGCAAAAAGGGAACGGTTTGCCGGAGAAACTTCTTCTCTGCTTTCTCAGTCTGTTTCCTAGTGCCGGTTGGAGGTTCCTGCAGTTTTCACTGTAAAACCGAGTTGGAGCTTGTACCTCCGCTTATATATGTATGGAAAGGTGTTTGCAACTGAAAAGTAACTTTATGTTCCCAACAAGCTAAGTGAAGGACGGCTTTCACACACAGTTATATCTCAGAAATGAGAATGTGTTGAGATGTTCGTTCATCTAGCACGATGGGAAAGCTTTGCAGGGGAAACTTTTACTCTGGATCCTCAGTCTGTTTCCATGTGCCGGTTTGAAGTTCCTGAAGTTTTCACTGTAAAACCGAGTTGGAGCTTGTACCTCCCCATATATATTTATGGAGTGGAGTTTGCAACTGAAAATAAACTTTGTGTTCCCTACAAGATAGGTGAAGGCAGCATTCACACACACTTATCTCTCACAACTGAGCATGTGGAGAGACTTTTGTTCATGTAGCACAAAATGAACGGTTTGCAGGAGAAATTTTATTTCTGGTTTCTCAGCCTGTTTCTTAGTGCCGGGTTGAAGTTGCTGAAGTTTCACTGTTAAACCGATTTGGAAGTTGTACCTCCGCATATATATGTATGGAAAGGAGTTTGCAAATGAAAAGAAACTTTGTGTTCTCAACCAGCCAAGTGAAGGACGGTTTTCACACTCACTTATCTCTCAGAACTGAGCATGTGGTGAGACGTTCGTTCATCTAGCACAATGGGAAAGCTTTGCAGGAGAAACTTTTACTCTGGTTTCTCAGTCTGTTTCCTAGTGCCGGTTTGAAGTTCCCGCAGTTTTCACTATAAAACCGAGTTGGAGCTTGTACCTTCCCATATATATGTATGGAATGGGGTTTGCAACTGAAAAAAAAATTTGTGTTCCCAGCAAGCTAGGTGAAGGACGGCTTTCACACACACTTATCTCTCACAACTGAGCATGTGGAGAGACGTTCTTTCATCTAGCACAAAGGGAACTGGTTGCAGGAGAAACTTTATTTCTGGTTTCTCAGTCTGTTTCCTTTTGCCGGTATGAAGTTCCTGAATTTTTCACTGTAAAACCGTGGTGGATCTTCTACCTCCCCATATATATGTACGGAATGGAGTTTGCTTCTTAAAAGAAACTTTGTGTTCCCAACATGCTAGTTGAACCAGCGCTTTCCCACACACTTATCTCTCACAACTGAGCATGTGGAGAGACGTTCGTTCATGTAGCAAAAAGGAACGGGTTGCAGGAAAAAATTTTCTCTAGTTTTCTCAGTCTGTTTCCTAGTGCCGGTTGGAGGTTCCTGCAGTTTTCACTGTAAAACCGTGTTGGAGCTTGTACCTCCGCTTATATATGTATGGTCAGGTGTTTGCAACTGAAAAGTAACTTTATGTTCCCAACAAGCTAAGTGAAGGACGGCTTTCACACACAGTTATCTCTCAGAAATGAGAATGTTCTGAGACGTTCGTTCATCTAGCACGATGGGAAATCTTTGCAGGGGAAACTTTTACTCTGGATCCTCAGTCTGTTTCCATGTGCCGGTTTGAAGTTCCTGAAGTTTTCACTGTAAAATCGAGTTGGAGCTTGTACATCCCCATATATATTTATGGAGTGGAGTTTGCAACTGAAAATAAACTTTGTGTTCCCTACAAGATAGGTGAAGGCAGCATTCAAACACACTTATCTCTCACAAATGAGCATGCGGAGAGACGTTCGTTCGTCTAGCACAAAGGGAAAGGGTTGCAGGTGAAACTTTTACTCTGATTTCTCAGTCTGTTTCCTAGTGCCGGTTTGAAGTTACTGCAGTTTTCACTGTAAAACCGATTTGTAGCTTGTACCTCTCCATATATACGTATGGAGTGAAGTTTGCATCTGAAAAGAAACTTTGTGTTCCCAACAAGCTAGGTGAAGAACAGCTTTCACACACACTTATCTCTCACAACTGAGCATGTGGAGAGACTTTGTTCATGTAGCACAAAATGAACGGTTTGCAGGAGAAACTTTATTTCTGGTTTCTCAGCCTGTTTCTTAGTGCCGGTTTGAAGTTGCTGAAGTTTCACCGTTAAACCGATTTGGAACTTGTACCTCCGCATATATATGTATGGAAAGGAGTTTGCAAATGAAAAGAAACTTTGGGTTCTCAACCAGCCAAGTGAAGGACGGTTTTCACACTCACTTATCTCTCAGAACTGAGCATGTGGTGAGACGTTCGTTCATCTAGCACAATGGGAAAGCTTTGCAGGAGAAACTTTTACTCTGGTTTCTCAGTCTGTTTCCTAGTGCCGGTTTGAAATTCCTGCAGTTTTCACTATAAAACCGAGTTGGAGCTTGTACCTTCCCATATATATGTATGGAATGGGGTTTGCAACTGAAAAAAAATTTGTGTTCCCAGCAAGCTAGGTGAAGGACGGCTTTCACACACACTTATCTCTCACAACTGAGCATGTGGAGAGACGTTCTTTCATCTAGCACAAAGGGAACTGGTTGCCGGAGAAACTTTATTTCTGGTTTCTCAGTCTGTTTCCTTTTGCCGTTTTGAAGTTCCTGAATTTTTCACTGTAAAACCGTGGTGGAGCTTCTACCTCCCCATATATATGTACGGAATGGAGTTTGCTTCTTAAAAGAAACTTTGTGTTCCCAACATGCTAATTGAACCAGCGCTTTCCCACACACTTATCTCTCATAACTGAGCATGTGGAGAGACGTTCCATCATCTAGCACAAAGGGAACGGGTTGCAGGGGAAACTTTTTCTCTGGTATCTCTGTCTGTTTCCTAGTGCCGGTTTGGAGTTCTTGAAATTTTCACTATAAAACCGAGTTGGAGTTTGTACCTCCCCATATAATTATATGGAATGGAGTTTGCAACTGAAAAGAAACTTTTTGTTCCCTACAAGATAGGTGAATGCGGCTTTCAAACACACTTATCTCTCACAACTGAGCATGAGGACAGACGTTCGTTCATCTAGCACAAAGGGAGAGGCTTGCAGGAGAAACTATTACTCTGATTTCTCAGTCTGTTTCCTAGTGCCGTTTTGAAGTTCCTGCAGTTTTCACTGTAAAACCGAGTTGGAGCTTGTACTTCTCCATATATATGTAAGGAGTGGTGTTTGAAACTGAAAAGAAACTTTGTGTTCCCAACAAGTTAGTTGAAGGACGGCTTTCACACACAATTATCTCTCAAAACTGAGCATGTGGAGAGACGTTCGTTCATCTAGCACAAAGGGAACGTGTTGCAGGAGAAACTTTTTCTCTGGTTTCTCAGTCTGTGTCCTAGTGCCTTTTTGAATTTCCTGCAGTTTTCACTGTAAAACCGTGGTGGAGCTTCTACTTCCCTTTTATATGTATGGAATGGATTTTGCTACTTAAAAGAAACTTTGTGTTCCCAACAAGTTAGGTGAAGGACGGCTTTCCCACACACTTATCACTCACAAATGAGCATGTGGAGAGACGTTCGTTCATCTAGCACAAAGGGAACGGTTTGCAGGAGAAACTTTTTCTCTGGTTTCTCATTCTGTTTCCTAATGCCGGTTTGAGGTTCCTGCAGTTTTCACTGTAAAACCGAGTTGGAGCTTGTACCTCCGCTTATGTATGTATGGAAAGGTGTTTGCAACTGAAAAGTAACTTTATTTTCCCATCAAGCTAAGTGAAGGACGGCTTTCACACACGGTTATCTCTCAGAAATGAGAATGTGGTGAGACTTTCGTTCATTTAGCACAAAGGGAAAGCTTTTCAGGGGAAAATTTTACTCTGGATCTTCAGTCTGTTTCCTTGTGCCGGTTTGAAGCTCCTGCAGTTTTCACTACAAAACCGACTTGGAGCTTGTACTTCCCCATATATATGTATGGAATGCAGTTTGCAACTGAAAAGTATCCATGTGTTCCCAACAAGCTATGTGAAGGACGGCTTTCACACACACTTATCTCTGAGAACTGAGCATGTGGAGAGACGTTCGTTCATCTAGCACAAATGGAACGGGTTGCAGGAGAAACTTTTTCTCTCTTTCTCAGTCTGTTTCTTAGTGCTGGTTTGAAGTTCCTGCAGTTTTCACTATAAAACCGATTTGTAGCTTGTACTTTTCCATATATATGTATGGAGTGGAGTTTGCAACTGAAAAGGAACGTTGTGTTCCCAACAAGCTAGGTGAAGGACGGCTTTCACACACACTTATCTCTCACAACTGAGCATGTGTAGAGACGTTCGTTCATCTAGCACAAAGGGAACGGCTTGCAGGGAAACATTTTCTCCGGTTTCTCAGTCTGTTTCCTAGTGCCGGTTTGAAGTTCCTGCAGTTTTCACTGTAAAACCGGGGTGGAGCTTTTACCTCCCCATATATATGTATGGAATGTAGTTTGCAACTGAAAAAAATATTTGTGTTCCCAAATAGATAGGTGAAGGACGGATTTCACACACAATTATCTCTCAGAACTGAGCATGTGGAGAGACGTTCGTTCATCTAGCTCAAAGGGAAAAATTTGCAATAGAAAATTTTAATCTGGTTTCTCAGTCTGTTTCCTAGTGCCGGTTTGAAGCTCCTGCAGTTTTCACTACAAAACCGATTTGGGGCTTGTACCTCCCCATATATACGTATGGAGTGCGGTTTGCAACTGAAAAGAAACTTTGTGTTCCCAACAAGCTAGGTGAAGTGTGGCTTTCACACACACTTATCCCTCACAACTGAGCATGTGGAGAGACGTTCGTTCATCTAGCAAAATTGGAACGGGTTGCAGGAGAAACTTTTACTCTGTATTCTCAGTCTGATTCCTAGTGCCGGTTTTAAGTTCCTTTAGTTTTCACTGTAAAACCGATTTGGAGCTTGTACCTCTCAATATATATGTATGGAGTGGAGTTTGCATCTGAAAAGAAAATTTGTGTTCCAAACAAGCCATTTGTAGGACGGCTTTCACACACATTTTTTTCTCAGAAATGAGCATGTGGTGAGACTTTCGTTCATCTAGCACAAAGGGAAAGTTTTGCAGGAGAAACTTTTACTCTGGTTTCTCAGTCTGTTTCCTAGTGCCGGTTTGATGTTCCTTAAGTTTTCACTGTAAAACCGAGATGGAGCTCGTACCTCCCAATATTTATGTATGGAGTGGAGTTTGAAACTGAAAAGAAACTTTGTGGTCCCAACAAGCTAGGTGAAGGACGGCTTTCAAACACACTTATATCTCACAAATTAGCATGTGGAGAGACGTTCGTTCATCTAGCACAAAGGGAACGGGTTGCAGTAGAAACTTTTTCTCTGGTTTCTCAGTCTTTTTCCTAGTGCCGGTTTTAAGTTCCTTTTGTTTTCACTGTAAAATCGTGGTGGAGCTTCTACCTCCCCATATATATGTATGGAGTGGGGTTGTCAACTGAAAAGAAACTTTGTGTTACCAACAAGTTAGGTGAAGGACGGCTTTCACACACACTTATCTCTCACAACTGAGCATGTGGAGAGACGTTCGTTCATGTAGCACAAAGGGAACGGGTCACAGGAGAAACTTTATTTCTGGTTTCTCAGCCTGTTTCCAAGTGCCTGTATTAAGTTCCTGCAGTTTTCACTGTAAAACCTCGTTGGAGCATGTACCTCCGCATATATATTTATGGAAAGGGGTTTGCAACTGAAAAGAACCTTTGTGTTCCCAACGAGCTAAGTTAAGGACGGTTTTCACACACACATATCTCTCAGAACTGAGCATGTGGAGAGACGTTCGTTCATCTAGCAAAAATGGAAAGGTGTGCAGGAGAAACTTTTTCTCTGGTTTCTCAGTCTGTTTCCTAGTGCCAGTTTGAAGCTCCTGCAGTTTTCACTGTAAAACCGATTTGGAGCTTGTACCTCCCCACATATACGTATGGAGTGGGGTTTGCAACTGAAAAGAAACTTTGTGTTCCCAACAAGCAAGGTGAAGGGCGGCATTCCACACACACTTATCTCTCACAACTGAGCATGTGGAGAGACGTTCCATCATCTAGCACAAAGGGAACGGGTTGCAGGAGAAACTTTTTCTCTGGTATCTCTGTCTGTTTCCTAGTGCCGGTTTGGAGTTCTTGAAATTTTCACTATAAAACCGAGTTGGAGTTTGTACCTCCCCATATAATTATATGGAATGGAGTTTGCAACTGAAAAGAAACTTTTTGTTCCCTACAAGATAGGTGAAGGCGGCTTTCAAACACACTTATCTCTCACAACTGAGCATGAGGACAGACGTTCGTTCATCTAGCACAAAGGGAGAGGCTTGCAGGAGAAACTATTACTCTGATTTCTCAGTCTGTTTCCTAGTGCCGTTTTGAAGTTCCTGCAGTTTTCACTGTAAAACCGAGTTGGAGCTTGTACTTCTCCATATATATGTAAGGAGTGGTGTTTGAAACTGAAAAGAAACTTTGTGTTCCCAACAAGTTAGTTGAAGGACGGCTTTCACACACAATTATCTCTCAAAACTGAGCATGTGGAGAGACGTTCGTTCATCTAGCACAAAGGGAACGTGTTGCAGGAGAAACTTTTTCTCTGGTTTCTCAGTCTGTGTCCTAGTGCCTTTTTGAATTTCCTGCAGTTTTCACTGTAAAACCGTGGTGGAGCTTCTACTTCCCTTATATATGTATGGAATGGATTTTGCTACTTAAAAGAAACTTTGTGTTCCCAACAAGTTAGGTGAAGGACGGCTTTCCCACACACTTATCACTCACAAATGAGCATGTGGAGAGACGTTCGTTCATCTAGCACAAAGGGAACGGGTTGCAGGAGAAACTTTTTCTCTGGTTTCTCATTCTGTTTCCTAATGCCGGTTGGAGGTTCCTGCAGTTTTCACTGTAAAACCGAGTTGAAGCTTGTACCTCCGCTTATATATGTATGGAAAGGTGTTTGCAACTGAAAAGTAACTTTATTTTCCCATCAAGCTAAGTGAAGGACGGCTTTCACACACGGATATCTCTCAGAAATGAGAATGTGGTGAGACTTTCGTTCATTTAGCACAAAGGGAAAGCTTTTCAGGGGAAAATTTTACTCTGGATCTTCAGTCTGTTTCCTTGTGCCGGTTTGAAGCTCCTGCAGTTTTCACTACAAAACCGATTTGGAGCTTGTACCTCCCCATATATATGTATGGAATGCAGTTAGCAACTGAAAAGTATCCATGTGTTCCCAACAAGCTATGTGAAGGACGGCTTTCACACACACTTATCTCTGAGAACTGAGCATGTGGAGAGACGTTCGTTCATCTAGCACAAATGGAACGGGTTGCAGGAGAAACTTTTTCTCTCTTTCTCAGTCTGTTTCTTAGTGCCGGTTTGAAGTTCCTGCAGTTTTCACTGTAAAACCGATTTGTAGCTTGTACTTTTCCATATATATGTATGGAGTGGAGTTTGCAAATGAAAAGGAACGTTGTGTTCCCAACAAGCTAGGTGAAGGACGGCTTTCACACACACTTATCTCTCACAACTGAGCATGTGTAGAGACGTTCGTTCATCTAGCACAAAGGGAACGGCTTGCAGGGAAACATTTTCTCCGGTTTCTCAGTCTGTTTCCTAGTGCCGGTTTGAAGTTCCTGCAGTTTTCACTGTAAAACCGGGGTGGAGCTTTTACCTCCCCATATATATGTATGGAATGTAGTTTGCAACTGAAAAAAATATTTGTGTTCCCAAATAGATAGGTGAAGGACGGATTTCACACACAATTATCTCTCAGAACTGAGCATGTGGAGAGACGTTCGTTCATCTAGCTCAAAGGGAAAAATTTGCAATAGAAAATTTTAATCTGGTTTCTCAGTCTGTTTCCTAGTGCCGGTTTGAAGCTCCTGCAGTTTTCACTACAAAACCGATTTGGGGCTTGTACCTCCCCATATATACGTATGGAGTGCGGTTTGCAACTGAAAAGAAACTTTGTGTTCCCAACAAGCTAGGTGAAGGGTGGCTTTCACACACACTTATCCCTCACAACTGAGCATGTGGAGAGACGTTCGTTCATCTAGCAAAATTGGAACGGGTTGCAGGAGAAACTTTTACTCTGTATTCTCAGTCTGATTCCTAGTGCCGGTTTTAAGTTCCTTTAGTTTTCACTGTAAAACCGATTTGGAGCTTGTACCTCTCAATATATATGTATGGAGTGGAGTTTGCATCTGAAAAGAAAATTTGTGTTCCAAACAAGCCATTTGTAGGACGGCTTTCACACACATTTTTTTCTCAGAAATGAGCATGTGGTGAGACTTTCGTTCATCTAGAACAAAGGGAAAGTTTTGCAGGAGAAACTTTTACTCTGGTTTCTCAGTCTGTTTCCTAGTGCCGGTTTGATGTTCCTTAAGTTTTCACTGTAAAACCGAGATGGAGCTCGTACCTCCCAATATTTATGTATGGAGTGGAGTTTGAAACTGAAAAGAAACTTTGTGGTCCCAACAAGCTAGGTGGAGGACGGCTTTCAAACACACTTATATCTCACAAATTAGCATGTGGAGAGACGTTCGTTCATCTAGCACAAAGGGAACGGGTTGCAGTAGAAACTTTTTCTCTGGTTTCTCAGTCTTTTTCCTAGTGCCGGTTTTAAGTTCCTTTTGTTTTCACTGTAAAATCGTGGTGGAGCTTCTACCTCCCCATATATATGTATGGAGTGGAGTTGTCAACTGAAAAGATACTTTGTGTTACCAATAAGTTAGGTGAAGGACGGCTTTCACACACACTTATCTCTCACAACTGAGCATGTGGAGAGACGTTCGTTCATGTAGCACAAAGGGAACGGGTCACAGGAGAAACTTTATTTCTGGTTTCTCAGCCTGTTTCCAAGTGCCGGTATTAAGTTCCTGCAGTTTTCACTGTAAAACCTCGTTGGAGCATGTACCTCCGCATATATATTTATGGAAAGGGGTTTGCAACTGAAAAGAAACTTTGTGTTCCCAACGAGCTAAGTTAAGGACGGTTTTCACACACACATATCTCTCAGAACTGAGCATGAGGTGAGACGTTCGTTCATCTAGCAAAATGGGAAAGCTTTGCAGGAGAAACTTTTACTCAGCTTTCTCAGTCTGTTTCCTAGTGCCGGTTTGAAGTTCCTGCAGTTTCCACTATAAAAACGAGTTGGGGCTTGTACCTTCCCATATATATGTATGGAGTGGAGTTTGCAACTGAAAAGAAACTTTGTGTTCCCAGCAAGCTAGGTGAAGGACGGCTTTCACACACACTTATCTCTCACAACTGATCATGTGGAGAGACGTTCCTTCATCTAGCACAAAGGGAACGGGCTGCAGGAGAAACTTTTTCTCTGGTATCTCAGTCTGTTTCCTAGTGCCGGTTTGAATGTCTTGAAGTTTTCACTGTAAAACCGAGTTGGAGTTTGTACCTCCCCATATAATTATATGGAATGGAGTTTGCAACTGAAAAGGAATTTTGTGTTCCCTACAAGATAGGTGAAGGTGGCTTTCACACACACTTGTCCCTCACAAATGAGCATGTGGAGAGACGTTCGTTCATCTAGCACAAACGGAACGGGTTTCAGGAGAAACTTTTTCTCTGGTTTCTCTGTCTGTTTCCTAGTGCCGGTTGGAGGTTCCTGCAGTTTTCACTGTAAAACCGAGTTCGAGCTTGTACCTCCGCTTATATATGTATGGAAAGGTGTTTGCAACTGAAAAGTAACTTTATGTTCCCAACAACCTAAGTGAAGGACGGCTTTCACACACAGTTATCTCTCAGAAATGAGAATGTGGTGAGACGTTCGTTCATCTAGCACAATGAGAAAGCTTAGCAAGGGAAACTTTTACTCTGGTTTCTCAGTCTGTTTCCTTGTGCCGGTTTGAAGTTCCTGCAGTTTTCACTATAAAACCGAGTTGGAGCTTGTACCTTCCCATATATATGTACGGAATGGAGTTTGCTTCTTAAAAGAAACTTTGTGTTCCCAACATGCTAGTTGAACCAGCGCTTTCCCACACACTTATCTCTCACAACTGAGCATGTGGAGAGACGTTCGTTCATCTAGCAAAAAGTAACGGGTTGCAGGAAAAAATTTTCTCTGGTTTTCTCAGTCTGTTTCCTAGTGCCGGTTTGAAGTTCCTTAAGTTTTCACTGTAAAATCGAGATGGAGCTCGTACCTCCCCATATTTATGTATGGAGTGGAGTTTGCAACTGAAAAGAAACGTTGTGTTCCCAACAAGCTAAGTGAAGGACGGCTTTCACACACACTTATCTCTCACAATTGAGCATGTGTAGAGACGTTCGTTCATCTAGCACAATGGGAACGGCTTGCAGGGAAACATATTCTCCGGTTTCTCAGTCTGTTTCCTAGTGCCAGTATTTAGTTCCTGCATTTTTCACTGTAAAACCGGGGTGGAGCTTTTACCTCCCCATATATATGTATGGAATGTAGTTTGCATCTGAAAAAAATATTTGTGTTCCCAAATAGATAGGTGAAGGACGGATTTCACACACAATTATCTCTCAGAATTGAGCATGTGGAGAGAAGTTCGTTCATCTAGCTCAAAGGGAAAGATTTGCAATAGAAAATTTTAATCTGGTTTCTCAGTCTGTTTCCTAGTGCCGGTTTGAAGCTCCTGCAGTTTTCACTACAAAATCGATTTGGGGCTTGTACCTCCCCATATATACGTATGGAGTGCGGTTTGCAACTGAAAAGAAACTTTGTGTTCCCAACAAGCTAGGTGAAGTACGGCTTTCACACACACTTATCTCTCACATCTGAGCATGTGGAGAGACGTTCGTTCATCTAGCAAAAATGGAAAGGTGTGCAGGAGAAACTTTTACTCTGGTTTCTCAGTCTGTTTCCTAGTGCCAGTTTGAAGCTCCTGCAGTTTTCACTGTAAAACCGATTTGGAGCTTGTACCTCCCCACATATACGTATGGAGTGGGGTTTGCAACTGAAAAGAAACTTTGTGTTCCCAACAAGCAAGGTGAAGGGCGGCATTCCACACACACTTATCTCTCACAACTGAGCATGTGGAGAGACGTTCCATCATCTAGCACAAAGGGAACGGGTTGCAGGAGAAACTTTTTCTCTGGTATCTCTGTCTGTTTCCTAGTGCCGGTTTGGAGTTCTTGAAATATTCACTATAAAACCGAGTTGGAGTTTGTACCTCCCATATAATTATATGGAATGGAGTTTGCAACTGAAAAGAAACTTTTTGTTCCCTACAAGATAGGTGAAGGCGGCTTTCAAACACACTTATCTCTCACAACTGAGCATGAGGACAGACGTTCGTTCATCTAGCACAAAGGGAGAGGCTTGCAGGAGAAACTATTACTCTGATTTCTCAGTCTGTTTCCTAGTGCCGTTTTGAAGTTCCTGCAGTTTTCACTGTAAAACCGAGTTGGAGCTTGTACTTCTCCATATATATGTAAGGAGTGGTGTTTGAAACTGAAAAGAAACTTTGTGTTCCCAACAAGTTAGTTGAAGGACGGCTTTCACACACAATTATCTCTCAAAACTGAGCATGTGGAGAGACGTTCGTTCATCTAGCACAAAGGGAACGTGTTGCAGGAGAAACTTTTTCTCTGGTTTCTCAGTCTGTGTCCTAGTGCCTTTTTGAATTTCCTGCAGTTTTCACTGTAAAACCGTGGTGGAGCTTCTACTTCCCTTATATATGTATGGAATGGATTTTGCTACTTAAAAGAAACTTTGTGTTCCCAACAAGTTAGGTGAAGGACGGCTTTCCCACACACTTATCACTCACAAATGAGCATGTGGAGAGACGTTCGTTCATCTAGCACAAAGGGAACGGGTTGCAGGAGAAACTTTTTCTCTGGTTTCTCATTCTGTTTCCTAATGCCGGTTAGAGGTTCCTGCAGTTTTCACTGTAAAACCGAGTTGGAGCTTGTACCTCCGCTTATATATGTATGGAAAGGTGTTTGCAACTGAAAAGTAACTTTATTTTCCCATCAAGCTAAGTGAAGGACGGCTTTCACACACACTTATCTCTCACAACTGAGCATGTGGAGAGAAGTTCGTTCATCTAGCAAAATTGGAACGGGTTGCAGGAGAAACTTTTACTCTGTATTCTCAGTCTGATTCCTCGTGCCGGTTATAAGTTCCTTTAGTTTTCACTGTAAAACCGATTTGGAGCTTGTACCTCTCAATATATATGTATGGAGTGGAGTTTGCATCTGAAAAGAAAATTTGTGTTCCAAACAAGCCAATTGTAGGACGGCTTTCACACACATTTTTTTCTCAGAAATGAGCATGTGGTGAGACTTTCGTTCATCTAGCACAAAGGGAAAGGTTTGCAGGAGAAACTTTTACTCTGGTTTCTCAGTCTGTTTCCTAGTGCCGGTTTGATGCTCCTTAAGTTTTCACTGTAAAACCGAGATGGAGCTCGTACCTCCCCATATTTATGTATGGAGTGGAGTTTGAAACTGAAAAGAAACTTTGTGGTCCCAACAAGCTAGGTGAAGGACGGCTTTCAAACACACATATATCTCACAACTTAGCATGTGGAGAGACGTTCGTTCATCTAGCACAAAGGGAACGGGTTGCAGTAGAAACATTTTCTCTGGTTTCTCAGTCTTTTTCCTAGTGCCGGTTTTAAGTTCCTTTTGTTTTCACTGTAAAATCGTGGTGGAGCTTCTACCTCCCCATATATATGTATGGAGTGGAGTTGTCAACTGAAAAGAAACTTTGTGTTACCAACAAGTTAGGTGAAGTACGGCTTTCACACACACTTATCTCTCACAACTGAGCATGTGGAGAGACGTTCTTTCATGTAGCACAAAGGGAACGGGTCACAGGAGAAACTTTATTTCTGGTTTCTCAGCCTGTTTCCAAGTGCCGGTATTAAGTTCCTGCAGTTTTCACTGTAAAACCTCGTTGGAGCATGTACCTCCGCATATATATTTATGGAAAGGGGTTTGCAACTGAAAAGAAACTTTGTGTTCCCAACGAGCTAAGTTAAGGACGGTTTTCACACACACATATCTCTCAGAACTGAGCATGAGGTGAGACGTTCGTTCATCTAGCAAAATGGGAAAGCTTTGCAGGAGAAACTTTTACTCAGCTTTCTCAGTCTGTTTCCTAGTGCCGGTTTGAAGTTCCTGCAGTTTCCACTATAAAAACGAGTTGGAGCTTGTACCTTCCCATATATATGTATGGAGTGGAGTATGCAACTAAAAAGAAACTTTGTGTTCCCAGCAAGCTAGGTTAAAGACGGCTTTCACACACACTTATCTCTCACAACTGATCATGTGGAGAGACGTTCCTTCATCTAGCACAAAGGGAACGGGCTGCAGGAGAAACTTTTTCTCTGGTATCTCAGTCTGTTTCCTAGTGCCGGTTTGAAGGTCTTGAAGTTTTCACTGTAAAACCGAGTTGGAGTTTGTACCTCCCCATATAATTATATGGAATGGAGTTTGCAACTGAAAAGGAATTTTGTGTTCCCTACAAGATAGGTGAAGGTGGCTTTCACACACACTTATCCCTCACAAATGAGCATGTGGAGAGACGTTCGTTCATCTAGCACAAACGGAACGGGTTTCAGGAGAAACTTTTTCTCTGGTTTCTCTGTCTGTTTCCTAGTGCCGGTTGGAGGTTCCTGCAGTTTTCACTGTAAAACCGAGTTGGAGCTTGTACCTCCGCTTATATATATATGGAAAGGTGTTTGCAACTGAAAAGTAACTTTATGTTCCCAACAACCTAAGTGAAGTACGGCTTTCACACACAGTTATCTCTCAGAAATGAGAATGTGGTGAGACGTTCGTTCATCTAGCACAATGTGAAAGCTTAGCAAGGGAAACTTTTACTCTGGTTTCTCAGTCTGTTTCCTTGTGCCGGTTTGAAGTTCCTGCAGTTTTCACTATAAAACCGAGTTGGAGCTTGTACCTTCCCATATATATGTATGGAAAGGGGTTTGAAACTGAAAAAAAATTTGTGTTCCCAACAAGCTAGGTGAAGGTCGGCTTTCACACACACTTATCTCTCACAACTGAGCATGTGGAGAGACGTTCTTTCATCTAGCAAAAATGGAACTGGTTGCAGGAGAAAGTTTATTTCTGGTTTCTCAGTCTGTTTCCTTTTGCTGGTTTGAAGTTCCTGAATTTTTCACTGTAAAACCGTGGTGGAGCTTCTACCTCCCCATATATATGTACGGAATGGAGTTTGCTTCTTAAAAGAAACTTTGTGTTCCCAACATGCTAGTTGAACCACCGCTTTCCCACACACTTATCTCTCACAACTGAGCATGTGGAGAGACGTTCGTTCATCTAGCAAAAAGGGAACGGGTTGCAGGAAAAAATTTTCTCTGGTATTCTCAGTCTGTTTCCTAGTGCTGGTTTGAAGTTCCTTAAGTTTTCACTGTAAAACCGAGATGGAGCTCGTACCTCCCCATATTTATGTATGGAGTGGAGTTTGAAACTGAAAAGAAACTTTGTGGTCCCAACAAGCTAGGTGAAGGACGGCTTTCAAACACACTTATATCTCACAACTTAGCATGTGGAGAGACGTTCGTTCATCTAGCACAAAGGGAACGGGTTGCAGTAGAAACTTTTTCTCTGGTTTCTCAGTCTGTTTCCTAGTGCCGGTTTTAATTTCCTTTAGTTTTCACTGTAAAATTGTGGTGTAGCTTCTAACTCCCCATATATATGTATGGAGTGGAGTTGTCAACTGAAAACTAACTTTGTGTTACCAACAAGTTAGGTGAAGGACGGCTTTCACACACACTTATCTCTCACAAGTGAGCATGTGGAGAGACGTTCATTCATGTAGCACAAAGGGAACGGGTCGCAGGAGAAACTTTTACTCTGTTTTCTTAGCCTTTTTCCAAGTGCCGGTATGAAGTTCCTGCAGTTTTCACTGTAAAACCTCGTTGGAGCTTGTACCTCCGCATATATATTTATGGAAAGGAGTTTGCAACTGAAAAGAACCTTTGTGTTCCCAACGAGCTAATTTTAGGACGGTTTTCACACACACATATCTCTCAGAACTGAGCATGTGGTGAGACGTTCGTTCATCTAGCAAAATGGGACAGCTTTGCAGGAGAAACTTTTTCTCAGCTTTCTCAGTCTGTTTCCTAGTGCCGGTTTGAAGTTCCTGAAGTTTTCACTCTAAAACCGAGTTGGAGCTTGTACCTTCCCATATATATGTATGGAATGGGGTTTGCAACTGAAAAGAAATTTTGTGTTCCCAACAAGCTAGGTGAAGGACGGCTTTCACACACACTTATCTCACATCTGAGCATGTGGAGAGACATTCGTTCATCTAGCACAAAGGGAAATGTTTGCAGAATAAATTATTCTCTGGTTTCTCAGTATGTTTTCTAATGCCGGTTTGAAGTTCCTGCAGTTTTAGTGTAAAACAGAGTTGGAGCTTGTACCTCCCCATATATATGAATGGAATGCAGTTTGCAACTGAAAAGTATCTATGTGTTCCCAACAAGCTAGGTGAAGGACGGCTTTCACACACAATTATCTCTGAGTACTGAGCATGTGGAGAGAATTTCGTTCAACTAGCACCAATGGAACGGGTTTCAGGAGAAACTTTTCTCTTTCTCAGTCTGTTTCCTAGTTCCGGCTTGAAGTTCTTTCAGTTTTCACTGTAAAACCGAATTGAAGCTTGTACTTCTCCATATATATGTACGGAGTGGAGTTTGCAACTAAAAAGAAACTTTGTGTTCCCAACAAGCTAGGTGAAGTACGGCTTTCACACACACATATCTCTCACAACTGAGCATGTGGAGAGACGTTCGTTCATCTAGCACAAAGGGAACGGGCTGCAGGAGAATCTTTTTCTCTATTATCTCAGTCTGTTTCCTAGTGCCGGTTTGAAGGTCTTGAAGTTTTCACTGTAAAACCGAGTTGTAGTTTGTACCTCCCCATATAATTATATGGAATGGAGTTTGCAACTGAAAAGAAACTTTGTGTTCCCTACAAGAAAGGTGAAGGCGGCTTTCACACACACTTATCTCTCACAACTGAGCATGTGGAGAGACTTTCGTTCATCTAGCACAAAGGGAAAGTGTTGCAGGAGAAACTATTACTCTGATTTCTCAGTCTTTTTCCTATTGCCGGTTTGAAGTTCCTGCAGTTTTCACTGTAAAACCGAGTTGGAGCTTGTACTTCTCCATATATATGTAAGGAGTGGTGTTTGAAACTGAAAAGTAACTTTGTGTTCCCCACAATCTAGGTGAAGTACGGCTTTCACACACACTTATCTCTCAAAACTGAGCATGTGGAGAGACGTTCGTTCATCTAGCACAAAGGGAACGGGTTGAAGGAGAAACTTTTTCTCTGGTTTCTCAGTCTGTTTCCTAGTGCCGGTTGGATGTTCCTGCAGTTTTCTCTGTAAAACCGAGTTGGAGCTTGTACCTCCGCTTATATATGTATGGAAAGGTGTTTGCAACTGAAAAGTAACTTTATGTTCCCAACAAGCTAAATGAAGGACGGCTTTCACACACAGTTATCCCTCAGAAATGAGAATGTGGTGAGACGTTCGTTCATCTAGCACAATGGGAAAGCTTTGCAGCGGAAATTTTAATCTGGTTTCTCAGTCTGTTTCCTTGTGCCGGTTTGAAGTTCCTGAAGTTTTCACTGTAAAACCGAGTTGGAGCTTGTACCTCCCCATATATATTTATGGAGTGGAGTTTGCAACTGAAAAGAAACTTTGTGTTCCCTACAAGATAGGTGAAGGCGGCATTCACACACACTAATCTCTCACAACTGAGCATGTGGAGAGACTTTCGTTCATCTAGCACAAAGGGAACGGGTTGCAGGAGAAATTATTCTCTGGTTTCTTAGTCTGTTTCCTAGTGCCGGTTTGAAATTCCGGCAGTTTTCAGTGTAAAACAGAGTTGGAGCTTGTACCTGCCCATATATATGTATGGATTGCACTTTGCAACTGAAAAGAAACTTTGTGTTCCCAACAAGCTAAGTGATGTACGGCTTTCACACACACATATCTCTCAGAACAGAGCACGTGGTGAGACGTTCGTTCATCTAGCACAATTGGAAAGCTTTGCATGACAAACATTTACTCTGGTTTATCAGTCTGTTTAATAGCGCCGGTTTGAAGTTCCTGCAGTTTTCACTATAAAACCGAGTTGGGGCTTTTACATCCGCATATATATGTATGGAAAGGAGTTTGCAACTGAAAAGAATCTTTGTGTTCCCAAGAAGCTAAGTGAAGCATGCTTTCACACACACTTATCTCTCAGAACTGAGCATGTGTAGAGACGTTCGTTCATCTGGCACAAAGGGAACGGGTAGAAGGAGAAAATTTTACTCTGTTTTCTCAGTGTGTTTCCTAGTGCCGGTTTGAAGTTCCTGCAGTTTTCACTGTAAAACCGAGTTGGAGCTTGTAACTCTCCATATATATGTTTGGAGTGGAGTTTACAACTGAAAAGAAACTTTGTGTTCCCAACAAGCTAGGTGAAGGACGGCTTTCACACACAATTATCTCTCGGAACTCAGCACGGGGAGAGACTTTCCTTCATCTAGCACAAATGGGAAAGCTTTGCAGGAGAAACTTTTTCTCAGCTTTCTCAGTCTGTTTCCTAGTGCCGGTTTGAAGTTCCTGAAGTTTTCACTCTAAAACCGAGTTGGAGCTTGTACCTTCCCATATATATGTATGGAATGGGGTTTGCAACTGAAAAGAAATTTTGTGTTCCCAACAAGCTAGGTGAAGGACGGCTTTCACACACACTTATCTCACATCTGAGCATGTGGAGAGACATTCGTTCATCTAGCACAAAGGGAAATGTTTGCAGAATAAATTATTCTCTGGTTTCTCAGTATGTTTTCTAATGCCGGTTTGAAGTTCCTGCAGTTTTAGTGTAAAACAGAGTTGGAGCTTGTACCTCCCCATATATATGAATGGAATGCAGTTTGCAACTGAAAAGTATCTATGTGTTCCCAACAAGCTAGGTGAAGGACGGCTTTCACACACAATTATCTCTGAGTACTGAGCATGTGGAGAGAATTTCGTTCAACTAGCACCAATGGAACGGGTTTCAGGAGAAACTTTTCTCTTTCTCAGTCTGTTTCCTAGTTCCGGCTTGAAGTTCTTTCAGTTTTCACTGTAAAACCGAATTGAAGCTTGTACTTCTCCATATATATGTACGGAGTGGAGTTTGCAACTAAAAAGAAACTTTGTGTTCCCAACAAGCTAGGTGAAGTACGGCTTTCACACACACATATCTCTCACAACTGAGCATGTGGAGAGACGTTCGTTCATCTAGCACAAAGGGAACGGGTTGCAGGAGAAACTTTTTCTCTATTATCTCAGTCTGTTTCCTAGTGCCGGTTTGAAGGTCTTGAAGTTTTCACTGTAAAACCGAGTTGTAGTTTGTACCTCCCCATATAATTATATGGAATGGAGTTTGCAACTGAAAAGAAACTTTGTGTTCCCTACAAGAAAGGTGAAGGCGGCTTTCACACACACTTATCTCTCACAACTGAGCATGTGGAGAGACTTTCGTTCATCTAGCACAAAGGGAAAGTGTTGCAGGAGAAACTATTACTCTGATTTCTCAGTCTTTTTCCTATTGCCGGTTTGAAGTTCCTGCAGTTTTCACTGTAAAACCGAGTTGGAGCTTGTACTTCTCCATATATATGTAAGGAGTGGTGTTTGAAACTGAAAAGTAACTTTGTGTTCCCCACAATCTAGGTGAAGTACGGCTTTCACACACACTTATCTCTCAAAACTGAGCATGTGGAGAGACGTTCGTTCATCTAGCACAAAGGGAACGGGTTGAAGGAGAAACTTTTTCTCTGGTTTCTCAGTCTGTTTCCTAGTGCCGGTTGGATGTTCCTGCAGTTTTCTCTGTAAAACCGAGTTGGAGCTTGTACCTCCGCTTATATATGTATGGAAAGGTGTTTGCAACTGAAAAGTAACTTTATGTTCCCAACAAGCTAAATGAAGGACGGCTTTCACACACAGTTATCCCTCAGAAATGAGAATGTGGTGAGACGTTCGTTCATCTAGCACAATGGGAAAGCTTTGCAGCGGAAATTTTAATCTGGTTTCTCAGTCTGTTTCCTTGTGCCGGTTTGAAGTTCCTGAAGTTTTCACTGTAAAACCGAGTTGGAGCTTGTACCTCCCCATATATATTTATGGAGTGGAGTTTGCAACTGAAAAGAAACTTTGTGTTCCCTACAAGATAGGTGAAGGCGGCATTCACACACACTAATCTCTCACAACTGAGCATGTGGAGAGACTTTCGTTCATCTAGCACAAAGGGAACGGGTTGCAGGAGAAATTATTCTCTGGTTTCTTAGTCTGTTTCCTAGTGCCGGTTTGAAATTCCGGCAGTTTTCAGTGTAAAACAGAGTTGGAGCTTGTACCTGCCCATATATATGTATGGATTGCACTTTGCAACTGAAAAGAAACTTTGTGTTCCCAACAAGCTAAGTGATGTACGGCTTTCACACACACATATCTCTCAGAACAGAGCACGTGGTGAGACGTTCGTTCATCTAGCACAATTGGAAAGCTTTGCATGACAAACATTTACTCTGGTTTATCAGTCTGTTTAATAGCGCCGGTTTGAAGTTCCTGCAGTTTTCACTATAAAACCGAGTTGGGGCTTTTACATCCGCATATATATGTATGGAAAGGAGTTTGCAACTGAAAAGAATCTTTGTGTTCCCAAGAAGCTAAGTGAAGCATGCTTTCACACACACTTATCTCTCAGAACTGAGCATGTGTAGAGACGTTCGTTCATCTGGCACAAAGGGAACGGGTAGAAGGAGAAAATTTTACTCTGTTTTCTCAGTGTGTTTCCTAGTGCCGGTTTGAAGTTCCTGCAGTTTTCACTGTAAAACCGAGTTGGAGCTTGTAACTCTCCATATATATGTTTGGAGTGGAGTTTACAACTGAAAAGAAACTTTGTGTTCCCAACAAGCTAGGTGAAGGACGGCTTTCACACACAATTATCTCTCGGAACTCAGCACGGGGAGAGACTTTCCTTCATCTAGCACAAATGGAACGGGTTGCAGGAGAAACTTTTTTTCTGGTTTCTCAGCCTGTTTCCTATTGCCGGTATGAAATACCTGCAGTTTTCACTGTAAAACCGAGTTGGAGCTTGTACCTCTGCATATATATTTATGATAAGGAGTTTGCAACTGAAAAGAAAATTTGTGTTCCCAACAAGTTAAGTGAAGGGCGGCTTTCACACAAACTTATTTCTCAGAACTGAGCATGTTCTGAAACGTTCGTTCATCTAGCACAAATGGAAAATTTTGCAGGAGAAACTTTTACTCTGTATTCTCAGTCTGATTCCTAGTGCCGGTTTGAAGTTCCTGCAGTTTTCACTGTAAAACTGTTGGAGCTTGTACCTTTAAATATATATGTATGGGGTGGAGTTTGCAACGGAAAAGAAACTTTGTGTTCCCAACAAGCTAGTTGAAGGACGGCTTTCACACACACAATTCTCTCACAACTGATCATGCGGAGAGACGTTCGTTCATGTAGCACAAAGGGAAAGGTTTGCAGGAGTAACTTTTACTCTGTATTCTCAGTCTGATTCCTAGTGCCGGTTTGAAGCTCCTGCAGTTTTCACTACAAAACCGATTTGGAGCTTGTACCTCCCCATATATACGTATGGAGTGGGGTTTGCAACTGAAAAGAAACTTTGTGTTCCCTAACAAGCTAGGTGAAAGACGGCTTTCACACACACTTACCTCTCACAACTGAGCATGTGGAGAGACGTTCGTTCATCTAGCACAAAGGGGACGGGTTGAAGGAAAAACTTTTACTCTGTTTCCAAATTCTGTTTCCTAGTGCCCGTTTGAAGATCCTGCATGTTTAACTGTATAGCAGAGTTGGAGCTACTAACTCCCCATATATATTTATGGAGTGTAGTTTGCTTCTGAAAAGGAAATTTGTGTTCCCAACAAGCTAGTTGATGGACGGCTTTCACACAAACTTATCTCTCACAACTGAGCATGTGGGAGACTTTCGTTCATTTAGCACAAAAGGAATGGGTTGCAGGAGAAATTATTCTCTGGTTTCTCAGTCTGTTTCCTAATGCCGGTTTGAAGTTCCTTCAGTTTTCAGTGTAAAAAAGAGTTGGAACTTGTACCTCCCCATATATATGTATGGAATGCAGTTTGTAACTGAAAAGTATCTTTGTGTTCCCAACAAGCTAGGTGAAGGACGGATTTCACACACACTTATCTCTCAGATCTGAGCATGTGGGAGACTTTCGTTCATCTAGCACAAAGGAACGGGTTTCAGGAGAAAGTTTTACTCTGTTTTCTCAGTCTGTTTCCTAGTGCCGGTTTGAAGTTCCTGCAGTTTTCACTGTAAAACTGTTGGAGCTTGTACCTCTCCATATATATGTAAGGAGTGGAGTTGGCAACGGAAAAGAAACTTTGTGTTCCCAACAAGCTAGGTGAAGTACCGCTTTCCCACACACATTTCTCTCACAACTGAGCATGTGGAGAGACGTTCGTTCATCTAGCACAAAGGGAACGTTTGCAGGAGAAACTAATTCTCTGGTTTCTAAGTCTGTTTCCTAGTGCCGGTTGGATGTTCCTGCAGTTTTCTCTGTAAAACCGAGTTGGAGCTTGTACCTCCGCTTATATATGTATGGAAAGGTGTTTGCAACTGAAAAGTAACTTTATGTTCCCAACAAGCAAAATGAAGGACGGCTTTCACACACAGTTATCTCTCAGAAATGAGAATGTGGTGAGACGTTCGTTCATCTAGCACAATGGGAAAGCTTTGCAGGGGAAACTTTTACTCTGGTTTCTCAGTCTGTTTCCTTGTGCCGGTTTGAAGTTCCTGATGTTTTCACTGTAAAAACGAGTTGGAGCTTGTACCTCCCCATATATATTTATGGAGTGGAGTTTGCAACTGAAAAGAAACTTTGTGTTCCCTACAAGATAGGTGAAGGCGGCATTCACACACACTTATCTCTCACAATTGAGCATGTGGAGAGACGTTCGTTCATCTTGCACCAAGGGAACGGGTTGCAGGAGAAACTTTTACTCTGATTTCTCAGTCTTTTTTCGAGTGCCCGTTTGAAGTTCCTGCAGTTTTCACTCTAAAACCGAGTTGGAGCTTGTACTTCTCCATATATATGTATGGAGTGGAGTTTGAAACTGAAAAGAAACTTTGTGGTCCCAACAAGCTAAGTAAAGGACGGCTTTCACACACACTTCTATCTCAGAAATGAGCATGTGGTGAGACGTTCGTTCATCTAGCACAAAGGGAACGGGTTGCTGGAGAAACATTTTCTCTAGTTTCTCAGTCTGTTTCCTAGTGCCGGTTTGAAGTTCCTGCAGTTTTCAATATAAATCCGAGTTGGAGATTGAACCTCCGCATATAAATGTAATGAATGGTGTTTGCAACTGAAAAGGAACTATGTGTTCCCAACAAGCTAGGTGAAGGCCGGCTTTCACACACACTTATCTCTCACAACTGAGCATGTGGAGAGACTTTCGTTCATCTAGCACAAAGAGAACGGGTTGCAGGAGAAATTATTCTCTGGTTTCTTAGTCTGTTTCCTAGTGCCGGTTTGAAGTTCCTGCAGTTTTCAGTGTAAAACAGAGTTGGAGCTTGTACCTGCCCATATATATGTATGGATTGCACTTTGCAACTGAAAAGAAACTTTGTGTTCCCAACAAGCTAAGTGAAGTACGGCTTTCACAAAAACATATCTCTCAGAACAGAGCAGGTGGTGAGACGTTCGTTCATCTAGCACAATTGGAAAGCTTTGCATGACAAACATTTACTCTGGTTTATCAGTCTGTTTCCTAGTGCCGGTTTGAAGCTCCTACAGTTTTCACTACAAAACCGATTTTGAGCTTGTACCTCCCCATATATACGTATGGTGTGGTGTTTGCAACTGAAAAGAAACTTTGTGTTCCCAACAAGCTAGTTGAAGTACGGCATTCCACACACACTTATCTCTCACAAATGAGCATGTGGAGAGGCGTTCGTTCATCTAGCACAAAGGGAACAGGTTGCAGTGAAAACTTTTACTCTGGTTCCTCATTCTGTTTCCTAGTGCCGGTTTGAAATTCCTGCATGTTTCTCTGTATAGCAGAGTTGGAACTAGTAAATCCCCATATATATTTATGGATTGTAGTTTGCTTCTGAAAAGGAAATATTTGTTCCCAACAAGCTAGGTGAAGGACGGCTTCCACACAAAATTATCTCTCACAACTGAGCATGTGGGAGACGTTCGTTCATCTAGCACAAATGGAACGGGTTGCAGGCGAAATTATTCTCTGGTTTCTCAGTCTGTTTCCTAATGTCGGTATGAAGTTCCTTCAGTTTTCAGTGTAAAAAAGTGTTGGAGCATGTACCTCCCCAAATATATGTATGGAATGCAGTTTGTAACTGAAAAGTATCTTTGTGTTCCCAACAAGCTAGTTGAAGGCGGCTTTCACACACAATTATCTCTCAGAACTGAGCATGTGGATAGACGTTCGTTCATCTAGCACAAACGGAACGGGTTGCAGGAGAATCTTTTACACTGGTTTCTCAGTCTGTTTCCTAGTGCCGGTTTGAATTTCCTGCAGTTTTCAGTGTAAAACTGAGTTGGAGCTTGTACTTCTCCATATATATGTATGGAGTGGAGTTTGCAACTGAAAAAAACTTTGTGTTCCCAACAAGCTATGTGAAGGACGGCATTCACACACACTTATCTCTCACAACTGAGCATGTGGAGAGACGTTCGTTCATCTAGCACAAAAGGAACTGTTTGCAGGAGCAACTTTTTCTCTGGTCTCTCAGTCTGATTCCTAGTGCCGGTTTGAAGTTCCTGCAGTTTTCACTGTAAAACCGAGTTGGAGTTTGTACTTCTCAATATATATGTATGGAGTGGAGTTTGCATCTGAAAAGAAAATATGTGTTCCCAACAAGCTAGATGAAGGACGGCTTTCACACACACTTATCTCTCACAACTGTGCATGTGGAGAGACGTTCGTTCATCTAGCACAAAGCGAACGGGTTGCAGGAGAAACCTTTCTCTGGTTTCTCAGTCTGTTTCCTAGTGCCTTTTTGAAATTCCTGCAGTTTTCACTGTAAAACCGTGGTGGAGCTTCTACCTACCCTTATATATGTATGGAATGGATTTTGCTACTTTAAAGAAACTTTGTGTTCCCAAAAAGCTAGGTGAAGGACCGCTTTCCCACACACTTATCCCTCACAAATGAGCATGTGGAGAGACGTTCGTTCATCTAGCACAAATGGAACGGTTTGCAGGAGAAACTTTTTCTCTGGTTTCTCAGTTTGTTTCCTAGTGCCGGTTGGAGGTTCCTGCAGTTTTCACTGTAACACCGAGTTGGAGCTTGTACCTCCGCTTATATATGTATGGAAAGGTGTTTGCAACTGAAAAGTAACTTTATGTTCCCAACAAGCTAAGAGAAGGACGGCTTTCACACACAGTTATCTCTCAGAAATTAGAATGTGGTGAGACGTTCGTTCATCTAGCACAATGGGAAAGCTTTGCAGGGGAAACTTTTACTCTGTATTCTCAGTCTGTTTCCTTGTGCTGGTATGATGTTCCTGATGTTTTCACTGTAAAACAGAGTTGGAGCTTGTACCTCCCCATATATATTTATGGATTGGAGTTTGCAACTTAAAAGAAACTTTGTGTTCCCTACAAGATAGGTGAAGGCGGCATTCACACACACTTATCTCTCTCAACTGAGCTTGTGGAGAGACGTTCAGTCATCTTGCACGAATGGAACGGTTTGCAGGAGAAACTTTTTCTCTGCTTTCTCAGTCTGTTTCCTAGTGCCGGTTTGAAGTTCCTGAAGTTTTCACTCTAAAACCGATTTGGAGCTAGTACCTCCCCATATATATGTATGGAGTGGAGTTTGCAACTTAAAAGATACTTTGTGTTCCCAACAAGCTAAGTGAAGGACGGCTTTCACACACACTTGTCTCTCAGAAATGAGCATGTGGTGAGACGTTCGTTCATCTAGCACAAAGGAACGGGATGCTGGAGAAATATTTTCTCTGGTTTCTCAGTCTGTTTCCTAGTGCCGGTTTGAAGTTCCTGCAGTTTTCAGTATAAATCCGTGTTGGAGATTGTACATCCGCATATAAATATAATGAATGGTGTTTGCAACTGAAAAGAAACTATGTGTTCCCAACAACCTAGGTGAAGGCCGGTTTTCACACACACTTATCTCTCTGAACTCAGCACGGGGAGAGACTTTCGTTCATCTAGCACAAATGGGACGGGTTGCAGGAGAAACTTTTTTTCTGGTTTCTCAGCCTGTTTCCTATTGCCGGTATGAAATACCTGCAGTTTTCACTGTAAAACCGAGTTGGAGCTTGTACTTCTGCATATATATTTATGGAAAGGATTTTGCAACTGAAAAGAAAATTTCTGTTCCCAACAAGTTAAGTGAAGGACGGCTTTCACACAAACTTATTTCTCAGAACTGAGCATGTGGTGAAACGTTCGTTCAACAAGCACAAATGGAAAGGTTTGCAGGAGAAACTTTTACTCTGGATTCTCAGTCTGTTTCCTAGTGCCGGTTTGAAGCTCCTGCAGTTTTCACTACAAAACCGATTTGGAGATTGTACCACCCCATATATACGTATGGAGTGGAGTTTGCAACTGAAAAGAAACTTTGTGTTCCCAACAAGCAAGGTGAAGGACGGCATTCCACACACACTTATCTCTAACAACTGAGCATGCGGAGAGACGTTCGTTCATCTAGCACAAAGGGAATGGTTTGCAGGAAAAACTTTTACTCTTTTTCCTCATTCTGTCTCCTAGTGCCGGTTTGAAGTTCCTGCATGTTTCTCTGTATAGCAGTGTTGGAGCTAGTAACTCCCCATATATATTTATGGAGTGTAGTTTGCTTCTGAAAAGGAAATTTGTTTTCCCAACAAGCTAGGTGAAGGACGGCTTTCACACAAACTTATCTCTCACAACTGAGCATGTGGGAGACGTTCGTTCATCTAGCACAAATGGAACGGGTTGCAGGAAAAATTATTCTCTGGTTTCTCAGTCTGTTTCTTAATGCCGGTATGAAGTTCCTTCAGTTTTCAGTGCAAAACAGAGTTGGAGCTTGTACCAACCCATATATATGTATGGAATGCAGTTTGTAACTGAAAAGTATCTTTGTGTTCCCAACAACCTAGGTGAAGGACGGCTTTCACACACACTTATCTCTCAAAACTGAGCTTGTGGAGAGACGTTCGTTCATCTAGCACAAAGGGAACGGGTTGCAGGAGAAACTATTACACTGGTTTCTCAGTCTGTTTCCTAGTGCCGGTTTGAATTTCCTGCAGTTTTCACTGTAAAACCGAGTTGGAGCTAGTACTTCTCCATATATATGTATGGATTGGAGTTTGAAACTGAAAAGAAACTTTGTGTTCACAACAAGCTAGGTGAAGAACGGCTTTCACACACACTTATCTCTCAGAACTGAGCATGTGGAGAGACTTTCGTTCATCTAGCACAAAGGAACGGGTTTCAGGAAAAAGTTTTACTCTGTTTTCTCAGTCTGTTTCCTAGTGCCCGTTTGAAGTTCCTGCAGTATTCACTGTAAAACTGTTGGAGCTTGTACCTCTAAATATATATGTATGGGGTGGAGTTTGCAACGGAAAAGAAACTTTGTGTTCCCAACAAGCTAGGTGAAGGATGGCTTTCACACACACAATTCTCTCACAACTGATCATGCGGAGAGATGTTCGTTCATGTAGCACAAAGTGAACGGTTTGCAGGAGTAACTTTTACTCTGTATTCTCAGTCTGATTCCTAGTGCCGGTTTGAAGTTCCTGCAGTTTTCACTGTAAAACAGATTTGGAGTTTGTACTTCTCAATATATATGTATGGAGTGGAGTTTGCATCTGAAAAGAAACTTTGTGTTCCCAACAAGCTAGGTGAAGAACGGCTTTCACACACACTTATCTCTCAGAACTCAGCACGGGGAGAGAACTTCGTTCAGCTATCACAAATGGAACGGGTTGCAAGAGAAACTTTTACTCTGTTTTCTCAGTCTGTTTCCTAGTGCCGGTTTGAAGCTCCTGCATTTTTCACTACAAAACCGATTTGGAGCTTGTACCTCCCCATATATACGTATGAAGTGGGGTTTGCAACTGAAAAGAAACTTTGTGTTCCCAACAAGCTAGGTGAAAGACGGCTTTCACACACACTTATCTCTCACAACTGAGCATGTATAGAGACGTTCGTTCATCTAGCACAAAGGGGACGGGTTGAAGGAAAAACTTTTACTCTGTTTCCACAATCTGTTTCCTAGTGCCCGTTTGAAGATCCTGCATGTTTAACTGTATAGCAGAGTTGGAGCTAGTAACTCCCCATATATATTTATGGAGTGTAGTTTGCTTCTGAAAAGGAAATTTGTGTTCCCAAAAAGCTAGGTGAAGGACGGCTTTCACACAAACTTATCTCTCACAACTGAGCATGTGTGAGACGTTCGTCCATTTAGCACAAAAGAATGGGTTGCAGGAGAAATTATTCTCTGGTTTCTCAGTCTGTTTCCTAATGCCGGTTTGAAGTTCCTTCAGTTTTCAGTGTAAAAAAGAGTTGGAACTTGTACCTCCCCATATATATGTATGGAATGCAGTTTGTAACTGAAAAGTATCTTTGTGTTCCCAACAAGCTAGGTGAAGGACGGATTTCACACACACTTATCTCTCAGATCTGAGCATGTGGGAGACGTTCGTTCATCTAGCACAAAGGAACGGGTTTCAGGAGAAAGTTTTACTCTGTTTTCTCAGTCTGTTTCCTAGTGCCGGTTTGAAGTTCCTGCAGTTTTCACTGTAAAACTGTTGGAGCTTGTACCTCTCCATATATATGTAAGGAGTGGAGTTGGCAACGGAAAAGAAACTTTGTGTTCCCAACAAGCTAGGTGAAGTACCGCTTTACCACACACTTATCCCTCACAAATGAGCATGTGGAGAGACGTTCGTTCATCTAGCACAAAGGGAACGGGTTACAGGAGAAATTTTTACTCTGGTTTCTCAATCTGTTTCCTAGTGCCGGTGTGAATTTCCTGCATGTTTCACTGTAAAGCAGATTTGGAGCTAGTAACTCCCCATATATATGTATGGAGTGGAGTTCGCACCTGAGAAGGAACTTTGTGTTCCCAACAAGCTAGGTGAAAGACGGCTTTCACACACAATTATCTCTCGCAACTGAGCATGTGGAGAGACATTCGTTCATCTAGCACAAATGGAACGGTTTGCAGGAGAAATTATTCTCTGGTTTCTCAGTCTGTTTCCAAATGCCGGTTTGATGTTCCTGCAGTTTTCAGTGTGAAACAGAGTTGGAGCTTGTACCTCCCCATTTATATGTATGGAATGCAGTTTGCAACTTAAAAGTATCTATGTGTTCCAAAATAGGTGAAGGTCGGCTTTCAAACACACTTATCTCTGAGATCTGAGCATGTGGAGAGACTTACGTTCATCTAGCACAAATGGAACGGGTTGCAGGAGAAACTTTTTCTCTGTTTCTCAGTCTGATTCCTAGTGCCGGTTTGAAGTTCCTGCAATTTTCACTATAAAACAGAATTTTAGCTAGTACATCCCCATACACATATAAGGAGTCGTTTTTGCAACTGAAAAAAATTTGTGTTCCCAAAAATGTAGGGGAAGGACGGCTTTCACACACACTTATCTCCCACAACTGAGCATGTGGAGAGACGTTCGTTCATCTAGCACAAAGGGAATGGTTTGCAGGAGAAACTTATACTCTGGTTTCTCAGTCTGTTTCCTTGTGCCGGTTTGAAGCTCCTGCATTTTTCAGTGTAAAACATAGTTGGAGCTTGTACCTCCCCATATATATGTATGGAATGCAATTTGCAAATGAATAGTATCCATTTGTTCCCAACAAGCTATGTGAAGGACGGCTTTCACACACACTTATCTTTGAGAACTGAGCATGTGGAGAGACTTTCATTCATCTAGCACAAATGGAACGGTTTGCAGGAGAAACTTTTTCTCTGTTTCTCAGTCTGTTTCTTAGTTCCGGTTTGAAGTTCCGGCAGTTTTCACTGTAAAACCGAGTTGAAGCTTGTACTTTTCCATATATATGTATGGACTGGAGTTTGCAACTGAAAAGAAACTTTGTGTTCCCAACAAGCTAGGTGAAGGACGGCTTTCACACACACTTATCTCTCACAACTGAGCATGTGTAGAGACGTTCGTTCATCTAGCACAATGGGAACGGGTTGCAGGAGAAACATTTTCTCTGGATTCTCAGTCTGTTACGTAGTGCCGGTTTGAAGTTCCCGCAGTTTTCACTGTAAAACCGAGATGGAGCTTTTACCTCCCCATATATATGTATTGCATGGAGTTTGCAACTCAAAAAAAAATTTGTGTTCCCAAATAGATAGGTGAAGGACGGATTTCACACACAATTATCTCTCAGAACTGAGCATGTGGAGAGAAGTTCGTTCATCTAGCTCAAAGGGAAAGGTTTGCAGGAGAAAATTTTACTCTGGTTTCTCAGTCTGTTTCCTAGTGCCGATTTGAAGCTTCTGCAGTTTTCACTACAAAACCGATTTGGAGCTGGTACCTCCCCATGTATACGTATGTAGTGGAGTGTGCAACTGAAAAGAAACTTTCTGTTCCCAACAAGCTAAGTGAAGAACGGCTTTCACACACACTTATCTCTCACAACTGAGCATGTGGAGAGACGTTCGTTCATCTAGCAAAAAGGGAACGGGTTGCAGGAAAAACTTTTACTCTGGTTCCTCATTCTGTTTCCTAGTGCCGGTTTGAAGTTCTTGCATGTTACACTGTAAAGCGGAGTTGGAGCTAGTAACACCCCATATATAATTATGGATTGGAGTTTGGTTCTGAAAAGGAAATTTGTGTTCCCAACAAGCTAGGTGAAAGACGGCTTTCACACACACTTATCTCTCACAACTGAGCATGTGGGAGACGTTCATTCATGTAGCACAAAGGGAACGGTTTGCAGGAGAAACTTTTACTCTGGTTCCTCATTCTGTTTCCTAGTGCCGGTTTGAAGTTCTTGCATGATACACTGTAAAGCAGAGTTGGAGCTAGTAACACCCCATATAAAATTATGGATTGGAGTTTGGTTCTGAAAAGGAAATTTGTGTTCCCAACAAGCTAGGTGAAGGACGGCTTTCACACACACTTATCTCTCACAACTGAGCATGTGGGAGACGTTCATTCATGTAGCACAAAGGGAACGGTTTGCAGGAGAAACTTTTACTCTGTATTCTCAGTCTGATTCCTAGTGCCGGTTAGAAGTTCCTGCAGTTTTCACTCCAAAACCTATTTATAGCTTGTACCTCTCAATATATATGTATGGAGTGTAGTTTGCATCTGAAAAGAAAATTTATGTTCCCAACAAGCCATTTGTAGGACGGCTTTCACTCACACTTATTTCTCAGAAAAGAGCATATGGTGAGACTTTCGTTCATCTAGCACAAAATGAAAGGTTTGCAGGAGAAACTTTTACTCTGGTTTCTCAGTCTGTTTCCTAGTGCCGGTTTGAAGCTCCAGCAGCTTTCACTATAAAACAAATTTGGAGCGTGTACCTAACCATATATATGTATGGTGTGGTGTTTCCAACTGAAAAGAAACTATGTGTTCCCAACAAGCTAGGTGAAGGACGGCTTTCACACACACTTATCTCTCACAACTGAGCATGTGGAGAGACATTCGTTCATCTAGCACAAGGGGAACGGTTTGCAGGATAAATTATTCTCTGGTTTCTCAGTATGTTTTCTAATGCCGGTTTCAAGTTCCTGCAGTTTTAGTGTAAAACAGATATGGAGCTTGTACATCCCCATATATATGTATGGAATGCAGTTTGCAACTGAAAAGTATCTATGTGCTCCCAACAAGCTAGGTGAAGTACGGCATTCACACACAATTATCTCTCAGAACTGAGCATGTGGAGAGAGTTTCGTTCATCTAGCATCAAAGAACGGGTTGCAGGAGAATCTTTTTCTCTGTTTCTCAGTCTGTTTCCTAGTGCCTTTTTGAAGTTCCTGCAGTTTTCACTGTAAAACCGAATTGAAGCTTGTACTTCTCCATATATATTTATGGACTGGAGTTTGCAACTGAAAAGAAACTTTGTGTTCCCAACAATCTAGGTGAAGGACGGCTTTCACACACACTTATCTCTCAAAACTGAGCATGTGGAGAGACGATCGTTCATCTAGCACAAAGGGAACGGGTTGCAGGAGAAACTTTTTCTCTGGATTCTCAGTCTGTTTTCTAGTGCCTTTTTGAAGTTCCTGCCGTTTTCACTGTAAAACCGTGGTGGAGCTTCTACCTCCCCTTATAAATATATGGAATGGATTTTGCTACTTAAAAGAAACTTTGTGTTCCCAACAAGCTAGGTGAAGGACGGCTTTCACACAAACTTATCTCTCACAACTGAGCATGTGGGAGACGTTCGTTCATGTAGCACAAAGGGAACGGTTTGCAGGAGAATCTTTTACTCTGTATTCTCAGTCTGATTCCTAGTGCCGGTTTGAAGTTCCTGCAGTTTTCACTGCAAAATTGTTTTGGAGCTTGTACCTCTCAATATATATGTATGGAGAGGAGTTTGCCTCTGAAAAGAAAATTTGTGTTCCCAACAAGCCATTTGTAGGACGGCTTTCACACACACTTATTTCTCAGAAAAGAGCATGTGGTGAGACTTTCGTTCATCTAGCAAAAAGGGAAAGGTTTGCAGGAGAAACTTTTACTCTGGTTTCTCAGTTTGTTTCCTAGTGCCGGTTTGAAGCTCCAGCAGTTTTCACTATAAAACAAATTTGGAGCTTGTACCTCCCCATATATATATGTATGGAGTGGTGTTTGCAACTGAAAAGAAACTTTGTGTTCCCAACAAGCTAGGTGAAGGACGGCTTTCACACACAATTATCTCTCACAACTGAGCATGTGGAGAGACGTTCGTTCATCTAGCACAAAGGGAACGGTTTGCAGGAGAAATTATTCTCTGGTTTCTCAGTCTGTTTCCAAATGCCGGTTTGATGTTCCTGCAGTTTTCAGTGTAAAGCAGAGTTGGAGCTTGTACCTCCCCATATATATTTATAGAATGCAGTTTGCAACTGAAAAGTATCTATGTGTTCCCAACAAGCTAGGTGAAGGTCGGCTTTCACACACAATTATCTCTGAGATCTGAGCATGTGGACAGACGTTCATTCATCTAGCACAAATGGAACGGGTTGCAGGAGTAACTTTTTCTCTGTTTCTCAGTCTGATTCCTAGTGCCGGTTTGAAGTTCCTTCAGTTTTCACTATAAAACAGAGTTTTAGCTAGTACATCCCCATACACATATAAGGAGTCGTGTTGCAACTGAAAAAAAATTTGTGTTCCCAAAAAGGTAGGTGAAGGACGGCTTTCACACACACTTATCTCCCACAACTGAGCATGTGGAGAGACGTTCGTTCATCTAGCACAAAGGGAATGGTTTGCAGGAGAAACTTTTACTCTGGTTTCTCAGTCTGTTTCCTAGTGCCGGTTTGAAGCTCCTGCATTTTTCAGTGTAAAACAGAGTTGGAGCTTCTACCTCCCCATATATAAGTATGGAATGCAGTTTGCAACTGAAAAGTATCCATGTGTTCCCAACAAGCTATGTGAAGGACGGCTTTCACACACACTTAACTCTGAGAACTGAGCATGTGGAGAGACGTCCGTTCATCTAGCACAAATGGAACGTGTAGCAGGAGAAATTTTTCTCTGTTTCTCAGTCTGTTTCTTAGTGCCGGTTTGAAGTTCTTGCAGTATTCACAGTAAAACAGAGGTGGAGCTTTTACCTCCCCATATATATATATGGAATGTTCTTTGCAACTGAAAAAAAAATTTGTGTTCCCAAATAGATAGGTGAAGGACGGATTTCACACACAATAATCTCTCTGAACTGAGCATGTGGAGAGACGTTCTTTCATCTAGCTCAAAGGGAAAGGTTTGCAGGAGAAAATTTTACTCTGGTTTCTCAGTCTGTTTCCTAGTGCCGGTTTGAAGCTCCTGCAGTTTTCACTACAAAATCGATTTGGAGCTTGTACCACCCCATATATACGTATGGAGTGGGGTTTGCAACTGAAAAGAAACTTTTTGTTCCCAACAAGCTAGGTGAAGGACGGCTATCACACACACTTATCTCTCACAACTGAGCATGTGGAGAGACGTTCGTTCATCTAGCAAAAAGGGAACGTGTTGCAGGAAAAACTTTTACTCTGGTTCCTCATTCTGTTTCCTAGTGCCTGTTTGAAGTTCCTGCATGTTTCACTGTAAAGCAGAGTTGGAGCTAGTAACTCCCCATATATAATTATGGAGTGGAGTTTGCTTCTGAGAAGGAAATTTGTGTTCCCAACAAGCTAGGTGAAGGACGGCTTTCACACACACTTATCTCTCACAACTGAGCATGTGGGAGACGTTCGTCATGTAGCACAAAGGGAGCGGTTTGCAGGAGAAACTTTTACTCTGAATTCTCAGTCTGATTCCTAGTTCCGGTTTGAAGTTCCTGCAGTTTTCACTGTAAAACCGATTTGGAGCTTGTACCTCTCAATATATATGTATGGAGTGGAGTTTGCAACTGAAAAGAAAATTTGTGTTCCCAACAAGCCATTTGTAGGACGGCTTTCACACACACTTATTTCTCTGAAATGAGCATGTGGTGAGACTTTCGTTCATCTAGCACAAAGGGAAAGGTTTGCATTAGAAACTTTTACTCTGGTTTCTCAGTCTGTTTCCTAGTGCCGGTTTGAAGCTCCAGCAGTTTTCACTATAAAAAAAATTTGGAGCTTGTACCTCCCCATATATATGTATGGGGTGGAGTTTGGAACTGAAAAGAAAATTTGTGTTCCCAACAAGCTAGGTGAAGGACGGCTTTCACACACACTTATCTCTCACATCTGAGCATGTGGAGAGGCATTCGTTCATCTAGCACAAAGGGAACGGTTTGCAGGATAAATTATTCCCTGGTTTCTCAGTATGTTTTCTAATGCCAGTTTGAAGTTCCTGCAGTTTTAGTGTAAAACAGAGTTGGAGCTTGTACCTCCCCATATATATGTATGGAATGCAGTTTGCAACTGAAAAGTATCTATGTGTTCCCAACAAGCTAGGTGAAGGACGTCTTTCACACACAATTATCTCTGAGAACTGAGCATGTGGAGAGAGTTTCGTTCATCTAGCACCAAAGGAACGGGTTGCAGGAGAAACTTTTTCTCTGTTTCTCAGTCTGTTTCCTAGTGCCGGTTTGAAGCTCCAGCAGCTTTCACTATAAAACAAATTTGGAGCGTGTACCTCCCCATATTTATGTATGGTGTGGTGTTTCCAACTGAAAAGAAACTATGTGTTCCCAACAAGCTAGGTGAAGGACGGCTTTCACACACACTTATCTCTCACAACTGAGCATGTGGAGAGACATTCGTTCATCTAGCACAAGGGGAACGGTTTGCAGGATAAATTATTCTCTGGTTTCTCAGTATGTTTTCTAATGCCGGTTTCAAGTTCCTGCAGTTTTAGTGTAAAACAGATATGGAGCTTGTACATCCCCATATATATGTATGGAATGCAGTTTGCAACTGAAAAGTATCTATGTGCTCCCAACAAGCTAGGTGAAGTACGGCATTCACACACAATTATCTCTCAGAACTGAGCATGTGGAGAGAGTTTCGTTCATCTAGCACCAAAGGAACGGGTTGCAGGAGAAACTTTTTCTCTGTTTCTCAGTCTGTTTCCTAGTGCCGGTTTGAAGTTCCTGCAGTTTTCACTGTAAAACCGAATTGAAGCTTGTACTTCTCCATATATATTTATGGACTGGAGTTTGCAACTGAAAAGAAACTTTGTGTTCCCAACAATCTAGGTGAAGGACGGCTTTCACACACACTTATCTCTCAAAACTGAGCATGTGGAGAGACGATCGTTCATCTAGCACAAAGGGAACGGGTTGCAGGAGAAACTTTTTCTCTGGATTCTCAGTCTGTTTTCTAGTGCCTTTTTGAAGTTCCTGCCGTTTTCACTGTAAAACCGTGGTGGAGCTTCTACCTCCCCTTATAAATATATGGAATGGATTTTGCTACTTAAAAGAAACTTTGTGTTCCCAACAAGCTAGGTGAAGGACGGCTTTCACACAAACTTATCTCTCACAACTGAGCATGTGGGAGACGTTCGTTCATGTAGCACAAAGGGAACGGTTTGCAGGAGAATCTTTTACTCTGTATTCTCAGTCTGATTCCTAGTGCCGTTTTGAAGTTCCTGCAGTTTTCACTGCAAAATTGTTTTGGAGCTTGTACCTCTCAATATATATGTATGGAGAGGAGTTTGCCTCTGAAAAGAAAATTTGTGTTCCCAACAAGCCATTTGTAGGACGGCTTTCACACACACTTATTTCTCAGAAAAGAGCATGTGGTGAGACTTTCGTTCATCTAGCAAAAAGGGAAAGGTTTGCAGGAGAAACTTTTACTCTGGTTTCTCAGTTTGTTTCCTAGTGCCGGTTTGAAGCTCCAGCAGTTTTCACTATAAAACAAATTTGGAGCTTGTACCTCCCCATATATATATGTATGGAGTGGTGTTTGCAACTGAAAAGAAACTTTGTGTTCCCAACAAGCTAGGTGAAGGACGGCTTTCACACACAATTATCTCTCACAACTGAGCATGTGGAGAGACGTTCGTTCATCTAGCACAAAGGGAACGGTTTGCAGGAGAAATTATTCTCTGGTTTCTCAGTCTGTTTCCAAATGCCGGTTTGATGTTCCTGCAGTTTTCAGTGTAAAGCAGAGTTGGAGCTTGTACCTCCCCATATATATTTATAGAATGCAGTTTGCAACTGAAAAGTATCTATGTGTTCCCAACAAGCTAGGTGAAGGTCGGCTTTCACACACAATTATCTCTGAGATCTGAGCATGTGGACAGACGTTCATTCATCTAGCACAAATGGAACGGGTTGCAGGAGTAACTTTTTCTCTGTTTCTCAGTCTGATTCCTAGTGCCGGTTTGAAGTTCCTTCAGTTTTCACTATAAAACAGAGTTTTAGCTAGTACATCCCCATACACATATAAGGAGTCGTGTTGCAACTGAAAAAAAATTTGTGTTCCCAAAAAGGTAGGTGAAGGACGGCTTTCACACACACTTATCTCCCACAACTGAGCATGTGGAGAGACGTTCGTTCATCTAGCACAAAGGGAATGGTTTGCAGGAGAAACTTTTACTCTGGTTTCTCAGTCTGTTTCCTAGTGCCGGTTTGAAGCTCCTGCATTTTTCAGTGTAAAACAGAGTTGGAGCTTCTACCTCCCCATATATAAGTATGGAATGCAGTTTGCAACTGAAAAGTATCCATGTGTTCCCAACAAGCTATGTGAAGGACGGCTTTCACACACACTTAACTCTGAGAACTGAGCATGTGGAGAGACGTCCGTTCATCTAGCACAAATGGAACGTGTAGCAGGAGAAATTTTTCTCTGTTTCTCAGTCTGTTTCTTAGTGCCGGTTTGAAGTTCTTGCAGTATTCACAGTAAAACAGAGGTGGAGCTTTTACCTCCCCATATATATATATGGAATGTTCTTTGCAACTGAAAAAAAAATTTGTGTTCCCAAATAGATAGGTGAAGGACGGATTTCACACACAATAATCTCTCTGAACTGAGCATGTGGAGAGACGTTCTTTCATCTAGCTCAAAGGGAAAGGTTTGCAGGAGAAAATTTTACTCTGGTTTCTCAGTCTGTTTCCTAGTGCCGGTTTGAAGCTCCTGCAGTTTTCACTACAAAATCGATTTGGAGCTTGTACCACCCCATATATACGTATGGAGTGGGGTTTGCAACTGAAAAGAAACTTTTTGTTCCCAACAAGCTAGGTGAAGGACGGCTATCACACACACTTATCTCTCACAACTGAGCATGTGGAGAGACGTTCGTTCATCTAGCAAAAAGGGAACGTGTTGCAGGAAAAACTTTTACTCTGGTTCCTCATTCTGTTTCCTAGTGCCTGTTTGAAGTTCCTGCATGTTTCACTGTAAAGCAGAGTTGGAGCTAGTAACTCCCCATATATAATTATGGAGTGGAGTTTGCTTCTGAGAAGGAAATTTGTGTTCCCAACAAGCTAGGTGAAGGACGGCTTTCACACACACTTATCTCTCACAACTGAGCATGTGGGAGACGTTCGTCATGTAGCACAAAGGGAGCGGTTTGCAGGAGAAACTTTTACTCTGAATTCTCAGTCTGATTCCTAGTTCCGGTTTGAAGTTCCTGCAGTTTTCACTGTAAAACCGATTTGGAGCTTGTACCTCTCAATATATATGTATGGAGTGGAGTTTGCAACTGAAAAGAAAATTTGTGTTCCCAACAAGCCATTTGTAGGACGGCTTTCACACACACTTATTTCTCTGAAATGAGCATGTGGTGAGACTTTCGTTCATCTAGCACAAAGGGAAAGGTTTGCATTAGAAACTTTTACTCTGGTTTCTCAGTCTGTTTCCTAGTGCCGGTTTGAAGCTCCAGCAGTTTTCACTATAAAAAAAATTTGGAGCTTGTACCTCCCCATATATATGTATGGGGTGGAGTTTGGAACTGAAAAGAAAATTTGTGTTCCCAACAAGCTAGGTGAAGGACGGCTTTCACACACACTTATCTCTCACATCTGAGCATGTGGAGAGGCATTCGTTCATCTAGCACAAAGGGAACGGTTTGCAGGATAAATTATTCCCTGGTTTCTCAGTATGTTTTCTAATGCCAGTTTGAAGTTCCTGCAGTTTTAGTGTAAAACAGAGTTGGAACTTGTACCTCCCCATATATATGTATGGAATGCAGTTTGCAACTGAAAAGTATCTATGTGTTCCCAACAAGCTAGGTGAAGGACGTCTTTCACACACAATTATCTCTGAGAACTGAGCATGTGGAGAGAGTTTCGTTCATCTAGCACCAAAGGAACGGGTTGCAGGAGAAACTTTTTCTCTGTTTCTCAGTCTGTTTCCTAGTGCCGGTTTGAAGTTCCTGCAGTTTTCACTGTAAAACCGTGGTGGAGCTTCTATCTCCCCTTATATATGTATGGAATGGATTTTGCTACTTAAAATAAACTTTGTGTTCCCAACAAGCTAGGTGAAGGACCGCTTTCCCACACACTTATCCCTCACAAATGAGCATGTGGAGAGACGTTCGTTCATCTAGCACAAAGGGAACGGGTTGCAGGAGAAACTTTTTCTCTGGTTCCTCAGTCTGTTTCCTTGTGCCGGTTTGAAGTTCCTGAAGTTTTCACTATAAAACCGAGTTGGAGCTTGTACCTCCGCATATATATGTATGGAAAAGAGTTTGCAACTGAAAAGAATCTTTGTGTTCCCAAGAAGCTAAGTGAAGGACGCTTTCACACACACTTATCTCTCAGAACTGAGCATTTGTTGAGACGTTCGTTCATCTGGCACAAAGGGAACGGGTTGCAGGAGAAACTTTTTCTCTGGTTTCTCAGTCTGTTTCCTAGTGCCGGTTGGAGGTTCCTGCAGTTTTCACTTTAAAACCGAGTTGGAGCTTGTACCTCCGCTTATATATTTATAGAAAGGTGTTTGCAAATGAAAAGTAACTTTATGTTCCCAACAAGCTAAGTGAAGAACGGCTTTCACACACAGTTATCTCTCAGAAATGAGAATGTTGTGAGACGTTCGTTCATCTAGCACAATGGGAAAGCTTTGCAGGGGAAACTTTTACTCTGGTTCCTCAGTCTGTTTCCTTGTGCCGGTTTGAAGTTCCTGAAGTTTTCACTGTAAAACCGAGTTGGAGCTTGTACATCCCCATATATATTTATGGAATGGAGTTTGCAACTGAAAAGAAACTTTGTGTTCCCTACAAGATAGTTGAAGTCCGGCTTTCACACACACTTAATTCTCACAACTGAGCATGTGGAGAGACTTTCGTTCATCTAGCACAAAGGGAAAGGGTTGCAGGAGAAATTATTCTCTGGTTTCTTAGTCTGTTTCCTAGTGCCGGTTTGAAGTTTCTGCAGTTTTCTGTGTAAAACAGAGTTGGAGCTTGTACCAGCCCATATATATGTATGGATTGCACTTTGCAACTGAAAAGAAACTTTGTGTTCCCAACAAGCTAAGTGAAGTACGGCTTTCACACACACATATCTCTCAGAACTGAGCAGGTGTTGAGACGTTCGTTCATCTTGCACAATTGGAATGCTTTGCATGACAAAATTTTACTCTGGTTTCTCAGTCTGTTTCCTAGCGCCGGTTTGAAGTTCCTGCAGTTTTCACTATAAAACCGAGTTGGAACTTGTACCTCCGCATATATATGTATGGAAAAGAGTTTGCAACTGAAAAGAAATTTGTGTTCCCAAGAAGCTAAGTGAAGGACGCTTTCACACACACTTATCTCTCAGAACTGAGCATTTGTAGAGACGTTCGTTCATCTGGCACAAAGGGAACGGGTTGCAGGAGAAACTTTTACTCTGTTTTCTCAGTCTCTTTCCTAGTGCCGGTTTGAAGTTCCTGCAGTTTTCACTGTAAAACCGAGTTGGAGCTTGTAACTATCCATGTATATGTATGGAGTGGAATTTACAACTGAAAAGAAACTTTGTGTTCCCAACAATCTAGGTGAAGGACGGCTTTCACACACACTTATCTCTCAGAACTCAGCAAGGGGAGAGACGTTCGTTCATCTAGCACAAAGGGAACGAGTTGCTGGAGAAACTTTTTCTCTGGTTTCTCAGTCTCTTTCCTAGTGCCGGTTTGAAGTTCCTGCAGTTTTCACTATCAAACCGAGTTGGAGCTTGTACCTCCGTAAATATATGTATGGAAAGGAGTTTGCAACTGAAAAGAATCTTTGTGTTCCCAAGAAGCTAAGTGAAGGACGCTTTCACACACACTTATCTCTCAGAACTGAGCATTTGTTGAGACGTTCGTTCATCTGGCACAAAGGGAACGGGTTGCAGGAGAAACTTTTTCTCTGGTTTCTCAGTCTGTTTCCTAGTGCCGGTTGGAGGTTCCTGCAGTTTTCACTTTAAAACCGAGTTGGAGCTTGTACCTCCGCTTATATATGTATGGAAAGGTGTTTGCAACTGAAAAGTAACTTTATGTTCCCAACAAGCTAGGTGAAGGACGGCATTCACACACACTTATCTCTCACAACTGAGCATGTGGTGAGACGTTCGTTCATCTAGCACAAAAGGAACGGTTTTTCAGGAGAAACTTTTTCTCTGTTTTCTCAGTCTGTTTCCTAATGCCGGGTTTAAGTTCCTGCAGTTTTCACTGTAAAACCGAGGTGGAGCTTCTACCTCCCCATATATATTTATGGAATGGAGTTTGCAACTGAAAAAAAAATTTGTGTTCCCTACAAGCTAGTTGAAGTACGGATTTCACACACACTTTTCTCTCAGAACTGAGCATGTGGAGAGAGTTTCGTTCATCTAGCATCAAAGGAACGGGTTGCAGGAGAAACTTTTTCTCTGTTTCTCAGTCTGTTTCCTAGTGCCGGTTTGAAGTTCCTGCAGTTTTCACTGTAAAACCGAATTGAAGCTTGTACTTCTCCATATATATTTATGGACTGGTGTTTGCAACGGAAAAGAAACTTTGTGTTCCCAACAATCTAGGTGAAAGAAGGCTTTCACACACACTATTCTCTCAAAACTGAGCATGTGGAGAGACGATCGTTCATCTAGCACAAAGGGAACGGGTTGCAGGAGAAACTTTTTCTCTGGATTCTCAGTCTGTTTTCTAGTGCCTTTTTGAAGTTCCTGCCGTTTTCACTGTAAAACCGTGGTGGAGCTTCTACCTCCCCTTATAAATATATGGAATGCATTTTGCTACTTAAAAGAAACTTTGTGTTCCCAACAAGCTAGGTGAAGGACGGCTTTCACACAAACTTATCTCTCACAACTGAGCATGTGGGAGACGTTCGTTCATGTAGCACAAAGGGAACGGTTTGCAGGAGAAACTTTTACTCTGTATTCTCAGTCTGATTCCTAGTGCCGGTTTGAAGTTCCTGCAGTTTTCACTGCAAAATTGTTTTGGAGCTTGTACCTCTCAATATATATGTATGGAGAGGAGTTTGCCTCTGAAAAGAAAATTTGTGTTCCCAACAAGCCATTTGTAGGACGGCTTTCACACACACTTATTTCTCATAAAAGAGCATGTGGTGAGACTTTCGTTCATCTAGCAAAAATGGAAAGGTTTGCAGGAGAAACTTTTACTATGGTTTCTCAGTCTGTTTCCTAGTGCCGGTTTGAAGCTCCAGCAGTTTTCACTATAAAACAAATTTGGAGCTTGTACCTCCCCATATATATGTATGGAGTGGTGTTTGCAACTGAAAAGAAACTTTGGGTTCCCAACAAGCTAGGTGAAGGACGGCTTTCACACACACTTATCTCTCACAACTGAGCATGTGGAGAGACATTCGTTCATCTAGCACAAAGGGAACGGTTTGCAGGATAAATTATTCTCTGGTTTCTCAGTATGTTTTCTAATGCCGGTTTGAAGTTCCTGCAGTTTTAGTGTAAAACAGAGTTGGAGCTTGTACATCCCCATATATATGTATGGAATGCAGTTTGCAACTGAATAGTATCTATGTGCTCCCAACAAGCTAGGAGAAGTACGGCTTTCACACACAATTATCTCTGAGAACTGAGCATGTGGAGAGAGTTTCGTTCATCTAGCACCAAGGAACGGGTTGCAGGATAAACTTTTTCTCTGTTTCTCAGTCTGATTCCTAGTGCCGGTTTGAAGTTCCTGCAGTTTTCACTGTAAAACCGAATTGAAGCTTGTACTTCTCCATATATATATATGGAGTGGAGTTTGCAACTGAAAAGAAACTTTGTGTTCCCAACAAGCTAGGTGAAGGACGGCTTTCACACACACTTATCTCTCAAAAGTGAGCATGTGGAGAGACGTTCCTTCATCTAGCACAAAGGGAACGTGTTGCAGGAGAATCTTTTTCTCTGGTTTCTCAGTCAGTTTTCTAGTGCCTTTTGGAAGTTCCTGCCGTTTTCACTGTAAAACCGTGGTGGAGCTTCTATCTCCCCTTTTATATGTATGGAATGGATTTTGCTACTTAAAAGAAACTTTGTTTTCCCAACAAGCTAGGTGAAGGACCGCTTTCCCACACAATTATCCCTCACAAATGAGCATGTGGAGAGACGTTCGTTCATCTAGCACAAAGGGAACGGGTTGCAGGAGAAACTTTTACTCTGGTTTCTCATTCTCTTTCCTAGTGCCGGTGTGAATTTCCTGCATGTTTCACTGTAAAGCAGATTTGGTGCTAGTAACTCCCCTTATATATGTATGGAGTGGATTTCGCATCTGAAAAGGAAATTTGTGTTCCCAACAAGCTAGGTGAAGGACGGCTTTCACACACAATTATCTCTCACAACTGAGCATGTGGAGAGACGTTCGTTCATCTAGCACAAAGGGAACGGTTTGCAGGAGAAATTATTCTCTGGTTTCTCAGTCTGTTTCCAAATGCCGGTTTGATGTTCCTGCAGTTTTCAGTGTAAAGAAGAGTTGGAGCTTGTACCTCCCCATATATATTTATAGAATGCAGTTTGCAACTGAAAAGTATCTATGTGTTCCCAACAAGCTAGGTGAAGGTCGGCTTTCACACACACTTATCTCTGAGATCTGAGCATGTGGACAGACGATCATTCATCTAGCACAAATGGAACGGGTTGCAGGAGATACTTTTTCTCTGTTTCTCAGTCTGATTCCTTGTGCCGGTTTGAAGTTCCTTCAGTTTTCACTATAATACAGAGTTTTAGCTAGTACATCCCCATACACATATAAGGAGTCGTGTTGCAACTGAAAAAAAATTTGTGTTCCCAAAAAGGTAGGTGAAGGACGGCTTTCACACACACTTATCTCCCACAACTGAGCATGTGGAGAGACGTTCGTTCATCTAGCACAAAGGGAATGGTTTGCAGGAGAAACTTTTACTCTGGTTTCTCAGTCTGTTTCCTAGTGCCGGTTTGATGCTCCTGCATTTTTCAGTGTAAAACAGAGTTGGAGCTTCTACCTCCCCATATATAAGTATGGAATGCATTTTGCAACTGAAAAGTATCCATCTGTTCCCAACAAGCTATGTGAAGGACGGCTTTCACACACACTTAACTCTGAGAACTGAGCATGTGGAGAGACGTCCGTTCATCTAGCACAAATGGAACGTGTAGCAGGAGAAATTTTTCTCTGTTTCTCAGTCTGTTTCTTAGTGCCGGTTTGAAGTTCTTGCAGTATTCACAGTAAAACTGAGGTGGAGTTTTACCTCCCCATATATATATATGGAATGTTCTTTGCAACTGAAAAAAAAATTTGTGTTACCAAATAGATAGGTGAAGGACGGATTTCACACACAATTATCTCTCTGAACTGAGCATGTGGAGAGACGTTCTTTCATCTATCTCAAAATGAAAGGTTTGCAGGAGAAAATTTTACTCTGGTTTCTCAGTCTGTTTCCTAGTGCCGGTTTGAAGCTCCTGCAGTTTTCACTACAAAACAGATTTGGAGCTTGTACCACCCCATATATACGTATGGAGTGGGGTTTGCAACTGAATAGAAACTTTTTGTTCCCAACAAGCAAGGTGAAGGACGGCTATCACACACACTTATCTCTCACAACTGAGCATGTGGAGAGACGTTCGTTCATCTAGCAAAATTGGAACGTGTTGCAGGAAAAACTTTTACTCTGGTTCCTCATTCTGTTTCCTAGTGCCTGTTTGAAGTTCCTGCATGTTTCACTGTAAAGCAGAGTTGGAGCTAGTAACTCCACATATATAATTATGGAGTGGAGTTTGCTTCTGAGAAGGAAATTTGTGTTCCCAACAAGCTAGGTGAAGGACGGCTTTCACACACACTTATCTCTCACAACTGAGCATGTGGGAGACGTTCGTCATGTAGCACAAAGGGAGCGGTTTGCAGGAGAAACTTTTACTCTGAATTCTCAGTCTGATTCATAGTTCCGGTTTGAAGTTCCTGCAGTTTTCACTGTAAAACCGATTTGGAGCTTGTACCTCTCAATATATATGTATGGAGTGGAGTTTGCAACTGAAAAGAAAATTTGTGTTCCCAACAAGCCATTTGTAGGACAGCTTTCACACACACTTATTTCTCAGAAATGAGCATGTGGTGAGACTTTCGTTCATCTAGCAGAAAGGGAAAGGTTTGCATTAGAAACTTTTACTCTGGTTTCTCAGTCTGTTTCCTAGTGCCGGTTTGAAGCTCCAGCAGTTTTCACTATAAAAAAAATTTGGAGCTTGTACCTCCCCATATATATGTATGGGGTGGAGTTTGAAACTGAAAAGAAAATTTGTGTTCCCAACAAGCTAGGTGAAGGACGGCTTTCACACACACTTATCTCTCACATCTGAGCATGTGGAGAGGCATTCGTTCATCTAGCACAAAGGGAATGGTTTGCAGGATAAATTATTCCCTGGTTTCTCAGTATGTTTTCTAATGCCAGTTTGAAGTTCCTGCAGTTTTAGTGTAAAACAGAGTTGGAGCTTATACCTCCCCATATATATGTATGGAATGCAGTTTGCAACTGAATAGTATCTATGTGTTCCCAACAAGCTAGGTGAAGGACGTCTTTCACACACAATTATCTCTGAGAACTGAGCATGTGGAGAGAGTTTCGTTCATCTAGCACCAAAGGAACGGGTTGAAGGAGAAACTTTTTCTCTGTTTCTCAGTCTGTTTCCTAATGCCGGGTTTAAGTTCCTGCAGTTTTCACTGTAAAACCGAGGTGGAGCTTCTACATCCCCATATATATTTATGGAATGGAGTTTGCAACTGAAAAAAAAAATTTGTGTTCCCTACAAGCTAGTTGAAGTACGGATTTCACACACACTTATCTCTCAGAACTGAGCATGTGGAGAGAGTTTCGTTCATCTAGCATCAAAGGAACGGGTTGCAGGAGAAACTTTTTCTCTGTTTCTCAGTCTGTTTCCTAGTGCCGGTTTGAAGTTCCTGCAGTTTTCACTGTAAAACCGAATTGAAGCTTGTACTTCTCCATATATATTTATGGACTGGAGTTTGCAACTGAAAAGAAACTTTGTGTTCCCAACAATCTAGGTGAAAGACGGCTTTCACACACACTATTCTCTCAAAACTGAGCATGTGGAGAGATGATCGTTCATCTAGCAAAATTGGAACGTGTTGCAGGAAAAACTTTTACTCTGGTTCCTCATTCTGTTTCCTAGTGCCTGTTTGAAGTTCCTGCATGTTTCACTGTAAAGCAGAGTTGGAGCTAGTAACTCCCCATATATAATTATGGAGTGGAGTTTGCTTCTGAGAAGGAAATTTGTGTTCCCAACAAGCTAGGTGAAGGACGGCTTTCACACACACTTATCTCTCACAACTGAGCATGTGGGAGACGTTCGTCATGTAGCACAAAGGGAGCGGTTTGCAGGAGAAACTTTTACTCTGAATTCTCAGTCTGATTCCTAGTTCCGGTTTGAAGTTCCTGCAGTTTTCACTGTAAAACCGATTTGGAGCTTGTACCTCTCAATATATATGTATGGAGTGGAGTTTGCAACTGAAAAGAAAATTTGTGTTCCCAACAAGCCATTTGTAGGACGGCTTTCACACACACTTATTTCTCAGAAAAGAGCATGTGGTGAGACTTTCGTTCATCTAGCAAAAATGGAAAGGTTTGCAGGAGAAACTTTTACTCTGGTTTCTCAGTCTGTTTCCTAGTGCCGGTTTGAAGCTCCAGCAGTTTTCACTATAAAACAAATTTGGAGCTTGTACCTCCCCATATATATGTATGGAGTGGTGTTTGCAACTGAAAAGAAACTTTGTGTTCCCAACAAGCTAGGTGAAGGACGGCTTTCACACACACTTATCTCTCACAACTGAGCATGTGGAGAGACATTCGTTCATCTAGCACAAAGGGAACGGTTTGCAGGATAAATTATTCTCTGGTTTCTCAGTATGTTTTCTAATGCCGGTTTGAAGTTCCTGCAGTTTTAGTGTAAAACAGAGTTGGAGCTTGTACATCCCCATATATATGTATGGAATGCAGTTTGCAACTGAATAGTATCTATGTGCTCCCAACAAGCTAGGTGAAGTACGGCTTTCACACACAATTATCTCTGAGAACTGAGCATGTGGAGAGAGTTTCGTTCATCTAGCACCAAGGAACGGGTTGCAGGATAAACTTTTTCTCTGTTTCTCAGTCTGATTCCTAGTGCCGGTTTGAAGTTCCTGCAGTTTTCACTGTAAAACCGAATTGAAGCTTGTACTTCTCCATATATATATATGGAGTGGAGTTTGCAACTGAAAAGAAACTTTGAGTTCCCAACAAGCTAGGTGAAGGACGGCTTTCACACACACTTATCTCTCAAAAGTGAGCATGTGGAGAGACGTTCCTTCATCTAGCACAAAGGGAAAGGGTTGCAGGAGAAACTTTTTCTCTGGTTTCTCAGTCAGTTTTCTAGTGCCTTTTGGAAGTTCCTGCCGTTTTCACTGTAAAACCGTGGTGGAGCTTCTATCTCCCCTTATATATGTATGGAATGGATTTTGCTACTTAAAAGAAACTTTGTTTTCCAATCAAGCTAGGTGAAGGACCGCTTTCCCACACAATTATCCCTCACAAATGAGCATGTGGAGAGACGTTCGTTCATCTAGCACAAAGGGAACGGGTTGCAGGAGAAACTTTTACTCTGGTTTCTCATTCTCTTTCCTAGTGCCGGTGTGAATTTCCTGCATGTTTCACTGTAAAGCAGATTTGGTGCTAGTAACTCCCCTTATATATGTATGGAGTGGAGTTCGCATTTGAAAAGGAAATTTGTGTTCCCAACAAGCTAGGTGAAGGACGGCTTTCACACACAATTATCTCTCACAACTGAGCATGTGGAGAGACGTTCGTTCATCTAGCACAAAGGGAACGGTTTGCAGGAGAAATTATTCTCTGGTTTCTCAGTCTGTTTCCAAATGCCGGTTTGATGTTCCTGCAGTTTTCAGTGTAAAGAAGAGTTGGAGCTTGTACCTCCCCATATATATTTATAGAATGCAGTTTGCAACTGAAAAGTATCTATGTGTTCCCAACAAGCTAGGTGAAGGTCGGCTTTCACACACACTTATCTCTGAGATCTGAGCATGTGGACAGACGATCATTCATCTAGCACAAATGGAACGGGTTGCAGGAGATACTTTTTCTCTGTTTCTCAGTCTGATTCCTTGTGCGGTTTGAAGTTCCTTCAGTTTTCACTATAATACAGAGTTTTAGCTAGTACATCCCCATACACATATAAGGAGTCGTGTTGCAACTGAAAAAAAATTTGTGTTCCCAAAAAGGTAGGTGAAGGACGGCTTTCACACACACTTATCTCCCACAACTGAGCATGTGGAGAGACGTTCGTTCATCTAGCACAAAGGGAATGGTTTGCAGGAGAAACTTTTACTCTGGTTTCTCAGTCTGTTTCCTAGTGCCGGTTTGAAGCTCCTGCATTTTTCAGTGTAAAACAGAGTTGGAGATTCTACCTCCCCATATATAAGTATGGAATGCAGTTTGCAACTGAAAAGTATCCATCTGTTCCCAACAAGCTATGTGAAGGACGGCTTTCACACACACTTAACTCTGAGAACTGAGCATGTGGAGAGACGTCCGTTCATCTAGCACAAATGGAACTTGTAGCAGGAGAAATTTTTCTCTGTTTCTCAGTCTGTTTCTTAGTGCCGGTTTGAAGTTCTTGCAGTATTCACAGTAAAACTGAGGTGGAGCTTTTACCTCCCCATATATATATATGGAATGTTCTTTGCAACTGAAAAAAAAATTTGTGTTACCAAATAGATAGGTGAAGGACGGATTTCACACACAATTATCTCTCTGAACTGAGCATGTGGAGAGACGTTCTTTCATCTATCTCAAAATGAAAGGTTTGCAGGAGAAAATTTTACTCTGGTTTCTCAGTCTGTTTCCTAGTGCCGGTTTGAAGCTCCTGCAGTTTTCACTACAAAACAGATTTGGAGCTTGTACCACCCCATATATACGTATGGAGTGGGGTTTGCAACTGAAAAGAAACTTTTTGTTCCCAACAAGCAAGGTGAAGGACGGCTATCACACACACTTATCTCTCACAACTGAGCATGTGGAGAGACGTTCGTTCATCTAGCAAAATTGGAACGTGTTGCAGGAAAAACTTTTACTCTGGTTCCTCATTCTGTTTCCTAGTGCCTGTTTGAAGTTCCTGCATGTTTCACTGTAAAGCAGAGTTGGAGCTAGTAACTCCCCATATATAATTATGGAGTGGAGTTTGCTTCTGAGAAGGAAATTTGTGTTCCCAACAAGCTAGGTGAAGGACGGCTTTCACACACACTTATCTCTCACAACTGAGCATGTGGGAGACGTTCGTCATGTAGCACAAAGGGAGCGGTTTGCAGGAGAAACTTTTACTCTGAATTCTCAGTCTGATTCCTAGTTCCGGTTTGAAGTTCCTGCAGTTTTCACTGTAAAACCGATTTGGAGCTTGTACCTCTCAATATATATGTATGGAGTGGAGTTTGCAACTGAAAAGAAAATTTGTGTTCCCAACAAGCCATTTGTAGGACGGCTTTCACACACACTTATTTCTCAGAAATGAGCATGTGGTGAGACTTTCGTTCATCCAGCAGAAAGGGAAAGGTTTGCATTAGAAACTTTTACTCTGGGTTCTCAGTCTGTTTCCTAGTGCCGGTTTGAAGCTCCAGCAGTTTTCACTATAAAAAAAATTTGGAGCTTGTACCTCCCCATATATATGTATGGGGTGGAGTTTGGAACTGAAAAGAAAATTTGTGTTCCCAACAAGCTAGGTGAAGGACGGCTTTCACACACACTTATCTCTCACATCTGAGCATGTGGAAAGGCATTCGTTCATCTAGAACAAAGGGAACGGTTTGCAGGATAAATTATTCCCTGGTTTCTCAGTATGTTTTCTAATGCCAGTTTGAAGTTCCTGCAGTTTTAGTGTAAAACAGAGTTGGAGCTTGTACCTCCCCATATATATGTATGGAATGCAGTTTGCAACTGAAAAGTATCTATGTGTTCCCAACAAGCTAGGTGAAGGACGTCTTTCACACACAATTATCTCTGAGAACCGAGCATGTGGAGAGAGTTTCGTTCATCTAGCACCAAAGGAACGGGTTGCAGGAGAAACTTTTTCTCTGTTTCTCAGTCTGTTTCCTAGTGCCGGTTTGAAGTTCCTGCAGTTTCACTGTAAAACCGAATTGAAACTTGTAATTCTCCATATATATGTATGGAAAGGAGTTTGCAACTGAAAAGAAACTTTGTGTTCCCAACAAGCTAGGTGAAAGACGGCTTTCACACACACTTATCTCTCAAAACTAAGCATTTGGAGAGACGTTCGTTCATCTAGCACAAAGGGAACGGGTTGCAGGAGAAACTTTTCTCTGGTTTCTCAGTCTGTTTCCTAGTGCCTTTTTAAAGTTCCTGCAGTTTTCACTGTAAAACCGTGGTGGAGCTTCTACCTCCCCTTATATATGTATGGAATGGATTTTGCTACTTAAACTAAACTTTGTGTTCCCAACAAGCTAGGTGAAGGACCGCTTTCCCACACACTTATCCCTCACAAATGAGCATGTGGAGAGACGTTCGTTCATCTAGCACAAAGGGAACGGGTTGCAGGAGAAACTTTTTCTCTGGTTTCTCAGTCTGTTTCCTAGTGCCGGTTTGAGGTTCCTGCAGTTTTCACTTTAAAACCGAGTTGGAGCTTGTACCTCCGCTTATATATTTATGGAAAGGTGTTTGCAAATGAAAAGTAACTTTATGTTCCCAACAAGCTAAGTGAAGAACGGCTTTCACACACTGTTATCTCTCAGAAATGAGAATGTTGTGAGACGTTCGTTCATCTAGCACAATGGGAAAGCTTTGCAGGGGAAACTTTTACTCTGGTTCCTCAGTCTCTTTCCTTGTGCCGGTTTGAAGTTCCTGAAGTTTTCACTGTAAATCCGAGTTGGAGCTTGTACATCCTCATATATATTTATGGAATGGAGTTTGCAACTGAAAAGAAACTTTGTGTTCCCTACAAGATAGGTGAAGTCCGGCTTTCACACACACTTATCTCTCACAACTGAGCATGTGGAGAGACTTTCGTTCATCTAGCACAAAGGGAAAGGGTTGCAGGAGAAAATATTCTCTGGTTTCTTAGTCTGTTTCCTAGTGCCGGTTTGAAGTTTCTGCAGTTTTCAGTGTAAAACAGAGTTGGAGCTTGTACCAGCCCATATATATGTATGGATTGCACTTTGCATCTGAAAAGAAACTTTGTGTTCCCAACAAGCTAAGTGAAGTACGGCTTTCACACACACATATCTCTCAGAACTGAGCAGGTGTTGAGACGTTCGTTCATCTAGCACAATTGGAATGCTTTGCATGACAAAATTTTACTCTGGTTTCTCAGTCTGTTTCCTAGCGCCGGTTTGAAGTTCCTGCAGTTTTCACTATAAAACCGAGTTGGAACTTGTACCTCCGCATATATATGTATGGAAAAGAGTTTGCAACTGAAAAGAATCTTTGTGTTCCCAAGAAGCTAAGTGAAGGACGCTTTCACACACACTTATCTCTCAGAACTGAGCATTTGTAGAGACGTTCGTTCATCTGGCACAAAGGGAACGGGTTGCAGGAGAAACTTTTACTCTGTTTTCTCAGTCTCTTTCCTAGTGCCGGTTTGAAGTTCCTGCAGTTTTCACTGTAAAACCGAGTTGGAGCTTGTAACTATCCATGTATATGTATGGAGTGGAATTTACAACTGAAAAGAAACTTTGTGTTCCCAACAATCTAGGTGAAGGACGGCTTTCACACACACTTATCTCTCAGAACTCAGCACGGGGAGAGACGTTCGTTCATCTAGCACAAAGGGAACGAGTTGCTGGAGAAACTTTTTCTCTGGTTTCTCAGTCTCTTTCCTAGTGTCGGTTTGAAGTTCCTGCAGTTTTCACTATCAAACCGAGTTGGAGCTTGTACCTCCGTAAATATATGTATGGAAAGGAGTTTGCAACTGAAAAGAATCTTTGTGTTCCCAAGAAGCTAAGTGAAGGACGCTTTCACACACACTTATCTCTCAGAACTGAGCATTTGTTGAGACGTTCGTTCATCTGGCACAAAGGGAACGGGTTGCAGGAGAAACTTTTTCTCTGGTTTCTCAGTCTGTTTCCTAGTGCCGGTTGGAGGTTCCTGCAGTTTTCACTTTAAAACCGAGTTGGAGCTTGTACCTCCGCTTATATATGTATGGAAAGGTGTTTGCAACTGAAAAGTAACTTTATGTTCCCAACAAGCTAGGTGAAGGACGGCATTCACACACACTTATCTCTCACAACTGAGCATGTGGTGAGACGTTCGTTCATCTAGCACAAAAGGAACGGTTTTTCAGGAGAATCTTTTTCTCTGATTTCTCAGTCTGTTTCCTAATGCCGGTTTTAAGTTCCTGCAGTTTTCACTGTAAAACCGAGGTGGAGCTTCTACCTCCCCATATATATTTATGGAATGGAGTTTGCAACTGAAAAAAATATTTGTGTTCCCTACAAGCTAGTTGAAGTACGGATTTCACACACACTTATCTCTCAGAACTGAGCATGTGGAGAGACTTTCGTTCACCTAGCACAAAGGAACGGGTTTCAGGAGAAAGTTTTACTCAGTTTTCTCAGTCTGTTTCTTTTTGCCGGTTTGAAGTTCCTGAATTTTTCACTGTAAAACCGTGGTGGAGCTTCTACCTACCCATATATATGTACGGAATGGAGTTTGCTTCTTAAAAGAAACTTTGTGTTCCCAACATGCTAGTTGAATCACCGCTTTCCCACACACTTATCTCTCACAACTGAGCATGTGAAGAGACGTTCGTTCATCTAGCAAAAAGGAAACGGGTTGCAGGAAAAAATTTTCTCAGGTTTCCTCAGTCTGTTTCCTAGTGCCAGTTTGAAGTTCCTTAAGTTTTCACTGTATAAACCGAGATGGAGCTCGTACCACCCCATATTTATGTATGGAGTGGAGTTTGAAACTGAAAAGAAACTTTGTGGTCCCAAAAAGCTAGGTGAAGGACGGCTTTCAAACACACTTATATCTCACAACTTAGCATGTGGAGATACGTTCGTTCATCTAGCACAAAGGAACGGGTGGCAGTAGAAACTTTTTCTCTGGTTTCTCAGTCTGTTTCCTAGTGCCGGGTTTAAGTTCCTGTAGTTTTCACTGTAAAATCGTGGTGGAGCTTCTACCTCCCCATATATATGTATGGATTGGAGTTGTCAACTGAAAAGAAACTTTGTGTTACCAACAAGTTAGGTGAAGGAAGGCTTTCACACACACTTATCTCTCACAACTGAGCATGTGGAGAGACGTTCGTTCATGTAGCACAAATGGAACGGGTCGCAGTAGAAACTTTATTTCTGGTTTCTCAGCCTGTTTCCAAGTGCCGGTATGAAGTTCCTGCTGTTTTCACTGTAAAACCTCGTTGGAGCTTGTACTTCCGCATATATATTTATGGAAAGGAGTTTGCAACTGAAAAGAAACTTTGTGTTCCCAACGAGCTAAGTTAAGGACGGTTTTCACACACACATATCTCTCAGAACTGAGCATGTGGTGAGACGTTCGTTCATCTAGCAAAATGGGAAAGCTTTGCAGGAGAAACTTTTTCTCAGCTTTCTCAGTCTGTTTCCTAGTGCCGGTTTGAAGTTCCTGCAGTTTCCACTATAAAAACGAGTTGGAGCTTGTACCTTCCCATAAATATGTATGGAGTGGAGTTTGCAACTGAAAAAAAACTTAGTGTTCCCAACAAGCTAGGTGAAGTACGGCTTTCACACACACTTATCTCTCACAACTGAGCATGTGGAGAGACGTTCCTTCATCTAGCACAAAGGGAACGGGTTGTAGGAGAAACTTTTTCTCTGGTATCTCAGTCTGTTTCCTAGTGCCGGTTTGAAGGTCTTGAAGTTTTCACGGTAAAACCGAGTTGGAGTTTGTACCTCCCCATATAATTATATGGAATGGAGTTTGCAACTGAAAAGAAACTTTGTGTTCCCTACAAGATAGGTGAAGGCGGCTTTCACACACAATTATCTCTCACAACTGAGCATGTGGAGAGACGTTCGTTCATCTAGCACAAAGGGAACGGGTTGCAGTAGAAACTTTTTGTCTGGTTTCTCAGTCTGTTTCCTAGTGCCGGTTTGAAGTTCCTGAAGTTTTCACTCTAAAAAAGATTTGGAGCTTGTACCTCCCCATATATATGTATGGAGTGGAGTTTGCAACTTAAAAGAAACTTTGTGTTCCCAACAACCTAAGTGAAGGACGGCTTTCACACAGAATTCTATCTCAGAAATGAGCATGTGGTGAGACGTTCGTTCATCTAGCACAAACGGAACGGGTTGCTGTAGAAACTTTTTCTCTGGTTTCTCAGTCTGTTTCCTAGTGCCGGTTTGAATTTCATGCAGTTTTCAGTATAAATCCGAGTTGGAGATGGTACCTCCGCATATAAATGTAATGAATGTTGTTTGCAACTGAAAAGAAACTATGTGTTCCCAACATTCTAGGTGAAGGCCGGCTTTCACACACACATATCTCTCAGAACAGAGCAGGTGGTGAGACGTTCGTACATCTAGCACAATTGGATAGCTATGCATGACAAATATTTACTCTGGTTTCTCAGTCTGTTTAATAGCGCCGGTTTGAAGTTCCTGCATTTTTCACTATAAAACCGAGTTTGAGCTTGTACCTTCGCATATATATGTATGGAAAGGAGTTTGCAACTGAAAAGAATCTTTGTGTTCCCAAGAAGCTAAGTGAAGCACGCTTTCACACACACTTATCTCTCAGAACTGAGCATGTGTAGAGACGTTCGTTCATCTGGCACAAAGGGAACGGGTTGATGGAGAAACTTTTACTCTGTTTTCTCAGTCTGTTTCCTTGTGCCGTTTTGAAGTTCCTGCAGTTTTCACTGTAAAACCGAGTTGGAGCTTGTAACTCTCCATATATATGTATGGAGAGGAGTTTAAAACTGAAAAGAAACTCTGTGTTTTCAACAAGCTAGGTGAAGGATGGCTTTCACACACACTTATCTCTCAGAACTCAGCACGGGGAGAGACTTTCGTTCATCTAGCACAAATGGAACGGTTTGCAGGAGAAACTTTTTTTCTGGTTTCTCAGCCTGTTTCCTATTGCCGGTATGAAATACCTGCAGTTTTCACTGTAAAACCGAGTTGGAGCTTGTACCTCTGCATATATAATTATGGAAAGGAGTTTGCAAATGAAAAGAAAATTTCTGTTCCCAACAAGTTATGTGAAGTACGGCTTTCACACAAACTTATTTCTCAGAACTGAGCATGTGGTGAAACGTTCGTTCATCTAGCACAAATGGAAAAGTTTGCAGGAGAAACTTTTACTCTGGTTTCTCAGTCTGTTTCCTAGTGCCGGTTTGAAGCTCCTGCAGTTTTCACTACAAAACCGATTTGGAGCTTGTACCTCCCCATATATACGTATGGAGTGGGGTTTGCAACTGAAAAGAAACTTTGTGTTCCCAACAAGCTAGGTGAAGGACTGCAATCACACACAATTATCTCTCACAACTGATCATGTGGAGAGACGTTCGTTCATCTAGCACAAAGGGAACGGGTTGCAGGAGAAAATATTCTCTCGTTTCTCAGTCTGTTTCCTAATGACGGTATGAATTTCCTTCAGTTTTCAGTGGAAAACAGAGTTGGAGCTTATACCTCCCCATATATATGTATGGAATGCAGTTTGTAACTGAAAAGTATCTTTGTGTTCCCAACAAGCTAGGTGAAGGACGGCTTTCACACACACTTATCTCTCAGAACTGAGCATGTGGAGAGACGTTCGTTCATCTAGCACAAAGTGAACGGGTTGCAGGAAAAACTATTACACTGGTTTCTCAGTCTGTTTCCTAGTGCCGGTTTGAAGTTCCTGCAGTTTTCACTGTAAAACCGTGGTGGAGCTTCTACCTACCCTTATATATGTATGGAATGGATTTTGCTACTTAAAAGAAACTTTGTGTTCCCAATAAGCTAGGTGAAGGACCGCTTTCCCACACACTTATCCCTCACAAATGAGCATGTGGAGAGACGTTCGTTCATCTAGCACAAAGGGAACGGGTTGCAGGAGAAACTTTTTCTCTGGGTTCTCAGTCTGTTTCCTAGTGCCGGTTGGAGGTTCCTGCAGTTTTCACTGTAAAACCGAGTTGAGCTTGTACCTCCGCTTATATATGTATGGAAAGGTGTTTGCAACTGAAAAGTAACTTTATGTTCCCAACAAGCTAAGTGAAGTACCCCGTTCATACACAGTTATCTCTCAGAAATGAGAATGTGGTGAGACGTTCGTTCATCTAGCACAATGGGAAAGCTTTGCAGGGGAAATTTTACTCTGTTTTCTCAGTCTGTTTCCTTGTGCCGTTTTGAAGTTCCTGAAGATTTCACTGTAAAACCGAGTTGGAGCTTGTACCTCCCCATATATATTTATGGAGTGGAGTTTGCAACTGAAAAGAAACTTTGTGTTCCCTACAAGATAGGTGAAGGCGGCATTCACACACACTTATATCTCACAATTTAGCATGTGGAGAGACGTTCGTTTATCTAGCACAAAGGGAACGGGTTGCAGTAGAAACATTTTCTCTGGTTTCTCAGTCTGTTTCCTAGTGCCGGTTTGAAGTTCCTGAAGTTTTCACTCTAAAACCGATTTGGAGCTAGTACCTCCCCGTATATATGTATGGAGTGGAGTCTGCCACTTTAAAGAAACTTTGTGTTCCCAACAAGCTAAGTGAAGGACGGCTTTCACACACACTTATCTGTCAGAAATGAGCATGTGGTGAGACGTTCGTTCATCTAGCACAAATTGAATGGGTTCCTGGAGACAATTTTTCTCTGGTTTCTCAGTCTGTTTCCTAGTGCCTATTTGAAGTTCCTGCAGTTTTCACTGTAAAACCGTGGTGGAGCTTCTACCTACCCTTATATATGTATGGAATGGATTTTGCTACTTAAAAGAAACTTTGTGTTCCCAAAAATCTAGGTGAAGGACCGCTTTCCCACACAGTTATCCCTCACAAATGAGCATGTGGAGAGACGTTCGTTCATCTAGCACAAAGGGAACGGGTTGCAGGAGAAACTTTTTCTCTGGTTTCTCAGTCTGTTTCCTAGTGCCGGTTGGAGGTTCCTGCAGTTTTCACTGTAAAACCGAGTTGGAGCTAGTACCTCCCCTTATATATGTATGGAATGGAGTTTGCAACTGAAAAGTAACTTTATGTTCCCAACAAGCTAAGTGAAGGATGGCTTTCACACAGAGTTATCTCTCAGAAATAAGAATGTGGTGAGACGTTCGTTCATCTAGCACAAAGGGAACGGGTTGCTGTAGAAACTTTTTCTCTGGTTTCTCAGTATTTTCCTAGTGCCGGTTTGAATTTCCTGCAGTTTTCAGTATAAATCCGAGTTGGAGATGGTACCTCCGCATATAAATGTAATGAATGGTGTTTGAAACTCAAAAGAAACTATGTGTTCCCAACAAGCTAGGTGAAGGCCGGCTTTCACACTCTTATCTCTCACAACTGAGCATGTGGAGAGACTTTCGTTCATCTAGCACAAAGGGAACGGGTTGCAGGAGAAATTATTCTCTGGTTTCTTAGTCTGTTTCCTAGTGCCGGTTTGAAGTTCCTGCAGTTTTCAGTGTAAAACAGAGTTGGAGTTGGACCTGCCCATATATATGTATGGATTGCACTTTGCAACTGAAAAGAAACTTTGTGTTCCCAACAAGCTAAGTGAAGTACGGCTTTCACACACACATATCTCTCAGAACAGAGCAGTTGGTGAGACGTTCGTTCATCAAGCACACTTGGAAAGCTTTGCATGACAAACATTTACTCTGGTTTCTCAGTCTGTTTAATAGCGCCGGTATGATATTCCTGCAGTTTTCACTATCAAACCGAGTTGGAGCTTGTACCTCCACATATAAATGTATGGAAAGGAGTTTGCAACTGAAAAGAATCTTTGTGTTCCCAAGAAGCTAAGTGAAGCACGCTTTCACACACACTTATCTCTCAGAACTGAGCATGTGTACAGACGTTCGTTCATCTGGCACAAAGGGAACGGGTTGAAGGAGAAACTTTTACTCTGTTTTCTCAGTCTGTTTCCTAGTGCCGGTTTGAAGTTCCTGCAGTTTTCACTGTAAAACCGAGTTTGAGCTTGTAACTCTCCATATATATGTATGGAGTGGAGTTTACAACTGAAAAGAAACTTTGTGTTCCCAACAAGCTAGGTGAAGTACGGCTTTCACACACACTTATCTCTCAGAACTCAGCACGGGGAGAGACTTTCGTTCATCTAGCACAAATGGAAAGGGTTGCAGGGGAAACTTTTTTTCTGGTTTCTCAGCCTGTTTCCAATTGCCGGTATGAAATACCTGCAGTTTTCACTGTAAAACCGAGTTGGAGCTTGTACCTCTGCATATATATTTAAGGAAAGGAGTTTGCAACTGAAAAGAAAATTTCTGTTCCCAACAAGTTAAGTGAAGGACGGCTTTCACACAAACTAATTTCTCAGAAATGAGCATGTGGTGAAACGTTCGTTCATCTAGCACAAAGGGAACGGTTTGCAGGATAAATTATTCCCTGGTTTCTCAGTATGTTTTCTAATGCCAGTTTGAAGTTCCTGCAGTTTTAGTGTAAAACAGAGTTGAAGCTTGTACCTCCCCATATATATGTATGGAATGCAGTTTGCAACTGAAAAGTATCTATGTGTTCCCAACAAGCTAGGTGAAGGACGTCTTTCACACACAATTATCTCTGAGAACTGAGCATGTGGAGAGAGTTTCGTTCATCTAGCACCAAAGGAACGGGTTGCAGGAGAAACTTTTTCTCTGTTTCTCAGTCTGTTTCCTAGTGCTGGTTTGAAGTTCCTGCACTTTTCACTGTAAAACCGAATTGAAACTTGTAATTCTCCATATATATGTATGGAAAGGAGTTTGCAACTGAAAAGAAACTTTGTGTTCCCAACAAGCTAGGTGAAAGACGGCTTTCACACACACTTATCTCTCAAAACTAAGCATTTGGAGAGACGTTCGTTCATCTAGCACAAAGGGAACGGGTTGCAGGAGAAACTTTTCTCTTGTTTCTCAGTCTGTTTCCTAGTGCCTTTTTGAAGTTAATGCAGTTTTCACTGTAAAACCGTGGTGGAGCTTCTACCTCCCCTTATATATGTATGGAATGGATTTTCTTACTTAAAATAAACTTTGTGTTCCCAACAAGCTAGGTGAAGGACCGCTTTCCCACACACTTATCCCTCACAAATGAGCATGTGGAGAGACGTTCGTTCATCTAGCACAAAGGGAACGGGTTGCAGGAGAAACTTTTTCTCTGGTTTCTCAGTCTGTTTCCTAGTGCCGGTTGGAGGTTCCTGCAGTTTTCACTTTAAAACCGAGTTGGAGCTTGTACCTCCGTAAATATATGTATGGAAAGGAGTTTGCAACTGAAAAGAATCTTTGTGTTCCCAAGAAGCTAAGTGAAGGACGCTTTCACACACACTTATCTCTCAGAACTGAGCATTTGTTGAGACGTTCGTTCATCTGGCACAAAGGGAACGGGTTGCAGGAGAAACTTTTTCTCTGGTTTCTCAGTCTGTTTCCTAGTGCCGGTTGGAGGTTCCTGCAGTTTTCACTTTAAAACCGAGTTGGAGTTTGTACCTCCGCTTATATATGTATGGAAAGGTGTTTGCAACTGAAAAGTAACTTTATGTTCCCAACAAGCTAGGTGAAGGACGGCATTCACACACACTTATCTCTCACAACTGAGCATGTGGAGAGACGTTCGTTCATCTAGCACAAAAGGAACGGTTTTTCAGGAGAATCTTTTTCTCTGATTTCTCAGTCTGTTTCCTAATGCCGGTTTTAAGTTCCTGCAGTTTTCACTGTAAAACCGAGGTGGAGCTTCTACCTCCCCATATATATTTATGGAATGGAGTTTGCAACTGAAAAAAAAATTTGTGTTCCCTACAAGCTAGTTGAAGTACAGATTTCACACACACTTATCTCTCAGAACTGAGCATGTGGAGAGACTTTCGTTCACCTAGCACAAAGGAACGGGTTTCAGGAGAAAGTTTTACTCAGTTTTCTCAGTCTGTTTCTTTTTGCCGGTTTGAAGTTCCTGAATTTTTCACTGTAAAACCGTGGTGGAGCTTCTACCTCCCCATATATATGTACGGAATGGAGTTTGCTTCTTAAAAGAAACTTTGTGTTCCCAACATGCTAGTTGAACCACTGCTTTCCCACACACTTATCTCTCACAACTGAGCATGTGGAGAGACGTTCGTTCATCTAGCAAAAAGGGAACGGGTTGCAGGAAAAAATTTTCTCAGGTTTTCTCAGTCTGTTTCGTAGTGCCAGTTTGAAGTTCCTTAAGTTTTCACTGTATAAACCGAGATGGAGCTCGTACCACCCCATATTTATGTATGGAGTGGAGTTTGAAACTGAAAAGAAACTTTGTGGTCCCAAAAAGCTAGGTGAAGGACGGCTTTCAAACACACTTATATCTCACAACTTAGCATGTGGAGATACGTTCGTTCATCTAGCACAAAGGAACGGGTTGCAGTAGAAACTTTTTCTCTGGTTTCTCAGTCTGTTTCCTAGTGCCGGGTTTAAGTTCCTGTAGTTTTCACTGTAAAATCGTGGTGGAGCTTCTACCTCCCCATATATATGTATGGATAGGAGTTGTCAACTGAAAAGAAACTTTGTGTTACCAACAAGTTAGGTGAAGGAAGGCTTTCACACACACTTATCTCTCACAACTGAGCATGTGGAGAGACGTTCGTTCATGTAGCACAAATGGAACGGGTCGCAGGAGAAACTTTATTTCTGGTTTCTCAGCCTGTTTCCAAGTGCCGGTATGAAGTTCCTGCAGTTTTCACTGTAAAACCTCGTTGGAGCTTGTACTTCCGCATATATATTTATGGAAAGGAGTTTGCAACTGAAAAGAAACTTTGTGTTCCCAACGAGCTAAGTTAAGGACGGTTTTCACACACACATATCTCTCAGAACTGAGCATGTGGTGAGACGTTCGTTCATCTAGCAAAATGGGAAAGCTTTGCAGGAGAAACTTTTTCTCAGCTTTCTCAGTCTGTTTCCTAGTGCCGGTTTGAAGTTCCTGCAGTTTCCACTATAAAAACGAGTTGGAGCTTGTACCTTCCCATATATATGTATGGAGTGGGTTTGCAACTGAAAAAAAACTTAGTGTTCCCAACAAGCTAGGTGAAGTACGGCTTTCACACACACTTATCTCTCACAACTGAGCATGTGGAGAGACGTTCCTTCATCTAGCACAAAGGGAACGGGTTGCAGGAGAAACTTTTTCTCTGGTTTCTCAGTCTGTTTCCTAGTGCCGGTTTGAAGGTCTTGAAGTTTTCACTGTAAAACCGAGTTGGAGTTTGTACCTCCCCATATAATTATATGGAATGGAGTTTGCAACTGAAAAGAAACTATGTTTTCCCAACATTCTAGGTGAAGGCCGGCTTTCACACACACATATCTCTCAGAACAGAGCAGGTGGTGAGACGTTCGTACATCTAGCACAATTGGATAGCTATGCATGACAAATATTTACTCTGGTTTCTCAGTCTGTTTAATAGCGCCGGTTTAAAGTTCCTGCATTTTTCACTATAAAACCGAGTTTGAGCTTGTACCTTCGCATATATATGTATGGAAAGGAGTTTGCAACTGAAAAGAATCTTTGTGTTCCCAAGAAGCTAAGTGAAGCACGCTTTCACACACACTTATCTCTCAGAACTGAGCATATGTACAGACGTTCGTTCATCTGGCACAAAGGGAACGGGTTAATGGAGAAACTTTTACTCTGTTTTCTCAGTCTGTTTCCTAGTGCCGGTTTGAAGTTCCTGCAGTTTTCACTGTAAAACCGAGTTGGAGCTTGTAACTCTCCATATATATGTATGGAGTGGAGTTTAAAACTGAAAAGAAACTCTGTGTTCCCAACAAGCTAGGTGAAGGATGGTTTTTAAACACACTTAACTCTCAGAACTCAGCAGGGGGGAGACTTTCGTTCATCTAGCACAAATGGAACGGGTTGCAGGAGAAACTTTTTTTCTGGTTTCTCAGCCTGTTTCCTATTGCCGGTATGAAATACCTGCAGTTTTCACTGTAAAACCGAGTTGGAGATTGTACCTCTGCATATATATTTATGGAAAGGACTTTGCAACTGAAAAGAAAATTTCTGTTCCCAACAAGTTAAGTGAAGTACGGCTTTCACACAAACTTATTTCTCAGAACTGAGCATGTGGTGAAACGTTCGTTCATCTAGCACAAATGGAAAAGTTTGCAGGAGAAATTTTACTCTGGTTTCTCAGTCTGTTTCCTAGTGCCGGTTTGAAGCTCCTGCAGTTTTCACTACAAAACCGATTTGGAGCTTGTACCTCCCCATATATACGTATGGAGTGGGGTTTGCAACTGAAAAGAAACTTTGTGTTCCCAACAAGCTAGGTTTAGGACGACATTCCCCACACACATATCTCTCACAAGTGAGCATGTGGAGAGACGTTCGTTCATCTAGCACAAAGGGAACGGGTTGCAGGAAAAACTTTTACTCTGGTTCCTCATTCTGATTCCTAGTGCCGGTTTGAAGTTCCTGCATGTTTCTCTGTATAGCAGAGTTGGAGCTAGTAACTCCCCATATATATTTATGGAGTGTAGTTTGCTTCTGAAAAGGAAATTTGTGTTCCCAACAAGCTAGGTGAAGGAAGGCTTTCACACAAACTTATCTCTCACAACTGAGCATGTGGGAGACGTTCGTTCATCTAGCACAAAGGGACCGGGATGCAGGAGAAAATATTCTCTCGTTTCTCAGTCTGTTTCCTAATGCCGGTATGAAGTTCCTTCAGTTTTCAGTGGAAAACAGAGTTGGAGCTTGTACCTCCCCATATATATGTATGGAATGCAGTTTGTAACTGAAAAGTATCTATGTGTTCCCAACAAGCTAGGTGAAGGACGGCTTTCACACACACTTATCTCTCAGAACTGAGCATGTGGAGAGACGTTCGTTCATCTAGCACAAAGGGAACGGGTTGCAGGAAAAACTATTACACTGGTTTCTCAGTCTGTTTCCTAGTGCCGGTTTGAAGTTCCTGCAGTTTTCACTGTAAAACCGAGTTGGAGCTTGTACTTCTCCATATATATGTATGGAATGGAGTTGGCAACTTAAAAAAAAAATTTGTGTTCCCAACAAGCTAGGTGAAGGTCGGATTTCACACACACTTATCTCTCAGAACTGAGCATGTGGAGAGACTTTCGTTCATGTAGCACAAAGGAACGGGTTTCAGGGGGAAATTTTATACTGTTTTCTCAGTCTGTTTCCTAGTGCCTTTTTGAAGTTCCTGCAGTTTTCACTGTAAAACCGTGGTGGAACTTCTACCTACCCTTATATATGTATGGAATGGATTTTGCTACTTAAAAGAAACTTTGTGTTCCAAAAAAGCTAGGTGAAGGACCGCTTTCCCACACACTTACCCCTCACAAATGAGCATGTGGAGAGACGTTCGTTCATCTAGCACAAAGGGTACGGTTTGCAGGAGAAACTTTTTCTCTGGTTTCTCAGTCTGTTTCCTAGTGCCGGTTGGAGGTTCCTGCAGTTTTCACTGTAAAACCGAGTTGGAGATTGTACCTCCGCTTATATATGTATGGAAAGGTGTTTGCAACTGAAAAGTAACTTTATGTTCCCAACAAGCTAAGTGAAGTACCCCTTTCATACACAGTTATCTCTCAGAAATGAGAATGTGGTGAGACGTTCGTTCATCTAGCACAATGGGAAAGCTTTGCAGGGGAAACTTTTACTCTGTTTTCTCAGTCTGTTTCCTTGTGCCGTTTTGAAGTTCCTGAAGATTTCACTGTAAAACCGAGTTGGAGCTTGTACCTCCCCATATATATTTATGGAGTGGAGTATGCAACTGAAAAGAAACTTTGTGTTCCCAACAAATAGGTGAAGGCGGCATTCACACACACTTATCTCTCACAACTGAGCATGTGGAGAGACGTTCATTCATCTTGCACCAAGGGAACGGTTTGCAGGAGAAAATTTTACTCAGAATTCTCAGTCTGTTTTCGAGTGCCGGTTTGAAGTTCCTGCAGTTTTCACTGTAAAACCGAGTTGGAGCTTGTACTTCACCATATATATGTATGGAGTGGAGTTTGAAACTGAAAAGAAACTTTGTGGTCCCAACAAGCTAGGTGAAGGACGGCTTTCAAACACACTTATATCTCACAATTTAGCAGGTGGAGAGACGTTCGTTCATCTAGCAAAAAGGGAACGGGTTGCAGTAGAAACATTTTCTCTGGTTTCTCAGTCTGTTTCCTAGTGCCGGTTTGAAGTTCCTGAAGTTTTCACTCTAAAACCGATTTGGAGCTAGTACCTCCCCATATATATGTATGGAGTGGAGTTTGCCACTTTAAAGAAACTCTTTGTTCCCAACAAGCTAAGTGAAGGACGGCTTTCACACACACTTATCTATCAGAAATGAGCATGTGGTGAGACGTTCGTTCATCTACCACAAATTGAACGGGTTCCTGGAGACAATTTTTCTCTGGTTTCTCAGTCTGTTTCCTAGTGCCGGGTTTAAGTTCCTGTAGTTTTCACTGTAAAATCGTGGTGGAGCTTCTACCTCCCCTTATATATGTATGGATTGGAGTTGTCAACTGAAAAGAAACTTTGTGTTACCAACAAGTTAGGTGAAGGAAGGCTTTCACACACACTTATCTCTCACAACTGAGCATGTGGAGAGACGTTCGTTCATGTAGCACAAATGGAACGGGTCACAGGAGAAACTTTATTTCTGGTTTCTCAGCCTGTTTCCAACTGCCGGTATGAAGTTCCTGCAGTTTTCACTGTAAAACTTCGTTGGAGATTGTACTTCCGCATATATATTTATGGAAAGGAGTTTGCAACTGAAAAGAAACTTTGTGTTCCCAACGAGCTAAGTTAAGGACGGTTTTCACACACACATATCTCTCAGAACTGAGCATGTGGTGAGACGTTCGTTCATCTAGCAAAATGGGAAAGCTTTGCAGGAGAAACTTTTTCTCAGCTTTCTCAGTCTGTTTCCTAGTGCCGGTTTGAAGTTCCTGCAGTTTCCACTATAAAAACGAGTTGGAGCTTGTACCTTCCCATATATATGTGTGGAGTGGAGTTTGCAACTGAAAAAAAACTTAGTGTTCCCAACAAGCTAAGTGAAGTACGGCTTTCACACACACTTATCTCTCACAACTGAGCATGTGGAGAGACGTTCCTTCATCTAGCACAAAGGGAACGGGTTGCAGGAGAAACTTTTTCTCTGGTATCTCAGTCTGTTTCCTAGTGCCGGTTTGAAAGTCTTGAAGATTTCACTGTAAAACCGAGTTGGAGTTTGTACCTCCCATATAATTATATGGAATGGAGTTTGCAACTGAAAAGAAATTTTGTGTTCCCTACAAGATAGGTGAAGGCGGCTTTCACACACACTTATCTCTCACAACTGAGCATGTGGAGAGACGTTCGTTCATCTAGCACAAAGGGAACGGGTTGCAGTAGAAACTTTTTGTCTGGTTTCTCAGTCTGTTTCCTAGTGCCGGTTTGAAGTTTCTGCAGTTTTCACTCTAAAAACGATTTGGAGCTAGTACCTCCCCATATATATGTATGGAGTGGAGTTTGCAACTTAAAAGAAACTTTGTGTTCCCAACAAGCTAAGTGAAGGACGGCTTTCACACACAATTCTATCACAGAAATGAGCATGTGGTGAGACGTTCGTTCATCTAGCACAAAGGGAACGGGTTGCTGGAGAAACTTTTTCTCTGGTTTCTTAGTCTGTTTCCTAGTGCCGGTTTGAAGTTCATGCATTTTTCAGTATAAATCCGAGTTGGAGATGGTACCTCCGCATATAAATGTAATGAATGTTGTTTGCAACTGAAAAGAAACTATGTTTTCCCAACATTCTAGGTGAAGGCCGGCTTTCACACACACATATCTCTCAGAACAGAGCAGGTGGTGAGACGTTCGTACATCTAGCACAATTGGATAGCTATGCATGACAAATATTTACTCTGGTTTCTCAGTCTGTTTAATAGCGCCGGTTTGAAGTTCCTGCATTTTTCACTATAAAACCGAGTTTGAGCTTGTACCTTCGCATATATATGTATGGAAAGGAGTTTGCAACTGAAAAGAATCTTTGTGTTCCCAAGAAGCTAAGTGAAGCACGCTTTCACACACACTTATCTCTCAGAACTGAGCATGTGTACAGACGTTCGTTCATCTGGCACAAAGGGAACGGGTTGATGGAGAAACTTTTACTCTGTTTTCTCAGTCTGTTTCCTAGTGCCGGTTTGAAGTTCCTGCAGTTTTCACTGTAAAACCGAGTTGGAGCTTGTAACTCTCCATATATATGTATGGAGTGGAGTTTAAAACTGAAAAGAAACTCTGTGTTCCCAACAAGCTAGGTGAAGGATGGCTTTCACACACACTTATCTCTCAGAACTCAGCACGGGGAGAGACTTTCGTTCATCTAGCACAAATGGAACGGGTTGCAGGAGAAACTTTTTTTCTGGTTTCTCAGCCTGTTTCCTATTGCCGGTATGAAATACCTGCAGTTTTCACTGTAAAACCGAGTTGGAGCTTGTACCTCTGCATATATATTTATGGAAAGGACTTTGCAACTGAAAAGAAAATTTCTGTTCCCAACAAGTTAAGTGAAGGACGGCTTTCACACAAACTTATTTCTCAGAACTGAGCATGTGGTGAAACGTTCGTTCATCTAGCACAAATGGAAAAGTTTGCAGGAGAAACTTTTACTCTGGTTTCTCAGTCTGTTTCCTAGTGCCGGTTTGAAGCTCCTGCAGTTTTCACTACAAAAACGATTTGGAGCTTGTACCTCCCCATATATACGTATGGAGTGGGGTTTGCAACTGAAAAGAAACTTTGTGTTCCCAACAAGCTAGGTTTAGGACGACATTCCCCACACACATATCTCTCACAACTGAGCATGTGGAGAGATGTTCGTTCATCTAGCACAAAGGGAACGGGTTGCAGGAAAAACTTTTACTCTGGTTCCTCATTCTGATTCCTAGTGCCGGTTTGAAGTTCCTGCATGTTTCTCTGTATAGCAGAGTTGGAGCTAGTATTTCCCCATATATATTTATGGAGTGTAGTTTGCTTCTGAAAAGGAAATTTGTGTTCCCAACAAGCTAGGTGAAGGAAGGCTTTCACACAAACTAATCTCTCACAACTGAGCATGTGGGAGACGTTCGTTCATCTAGCACAAAGGGACCGGGATGCAGGAGAAAATATTCTCTCGTTTCTCAGTCTGTTTCCTAATGCCGGTATGAAGTTCCTTCAGTTTTCAGTGGAAAACAGAGTTGGAGCTTGTACCTCCCCATATATATGTATGGAATGCAGTTTGTAACTTAAAAGTATCTTTGTGTTCCCAACAAGCTAGGTGAAGGGCGGCTTTCACACACACTTATCTCTCAGAACTGAACATGTGGATAGACGTTCGTTCATCTAGCACAAAGGGAACGGGTTGCAGGAAAAACTATTACACTGGTTTCTCAGTCTGTTTCCTAGTGCCGGTTTTAAGTTCCTGCAGTTTTCACTGTAAAACCGAGTTGGAGCTTGTACTTCTCCATATATATGTATGGAATGGGGTTGGCAAATTAAAAAAAAATTTGTGTTCCCAACAAGCTAGGTGAAGGTCGGATTTCACACACACTTATCTCTCAGAACTGAGCATGTGGAGAGACTTTCGTTCATGTAGCACAAAGGAACGGGTTTCAGGGGAAAATTTTAAACTGTTTTCTCAGTCTGTTTCCTAGTGCCTTTTTGAAGTTCCTGCAGTTTTCACTGTAAAACCGTGGTGGAGCTTCTACCTACCCTTTTATATGTATGGAATGGATTTTGCTACTTAAAAGAAACTTTGTGTTAACAAAAAGCTAGGTGAAGGACCGCTTTCCCACACACTTATCCCTCACAAATGAGCATGTGGAGAGACGTTCGTTCATCTAGCACAAAGGGTACGGTTTGCAGGAGAAACTTTTTCTCTGGTTTCTCAGTCTGTTTCCTAGTGCCGGTTGGAGGTTCCTGCAGTTTTCACTGTAAAACCGAGTTGGAGCTTGTACCTCCGCTTATATATGTATGGAAAGGTTTTTGCAAATGAAAAGTAACTTTATGTTCCCAACAAGCTAAGTGAAGTACCCCTTTCATACACAGTTATCTCTCAGAAATGAGAATGTGGTGAGACGTTCGTTCATCTAGCAGAATGGGAAAGCTTTGCAGGGGAAACTTTTACTCTGTTTTCTCAGTCTGTTTCCTTGTGCCGTTTTGAAGTTCCTGAAGATTTCACTGTAAAACCGAGTTGGAGCTTGTACCTCCCCATATATATTTATGGAGTGGAGTTTGCAACTGAAAAGAAACTTTGTGTTCCCTACAAGATAGGTGAAGGCGGCATTCACACACACTTATCTCTCACAACTGAGCATGTGGAGAGACGTTCGTCCATCTTGCACCAAGGGAACGGTTTGCAGGAGAAAATTTTACTCTGAATTCTCAGTCTGTTTTCGAGTGCCGGTTTGAAGTTCCTGCAGTTTTCACTGTAAAACCGAGTTGGAGCTTGTACTTCACCATATATATGTATGGAGTGGAGTTTGAAACTGAAAAGAAACTTTGTGGTCCCAACAAGCTAGGTGAAGGACGGCTTTCAAACACACTTATATCTCACAATTTAGCATGTGGAGAGACGTTCGTTCATCTAGCACAAAGGGAACGGGTTGCAGTAGAAACATTTTCTCTGGTTTCTCAGTCTGTTTCCTAGTGCCGGTTTGAAGTTCCTGAAGTTTTCACTCTAAAACCGATTTGGAGCTAGTACCTCCCCATATATATGTATGGAGTGGAGTTTGCCACTTTAAAGAAACTCTTTGTTCCCAACAAGCTAAGTGAAGGACGGCTTTCACACACACTTATCTATCAGAAATGAGCATGTGGTGAGACGTTCGTTCATCTACCACAAATTGAACGGGTTCCTGGAGACAATTTTTCTCTGGTTTCTCAGTCTGTTTCCTAGTGCCTATTTGAAGTTCCTGCAGTTTTCACTGTAAAACCTTGGTGGAGCTTCTACCTACACTTATATATGTATGGAATGGATTTTGCTACTTAAAAGAAACTTTGTGTTCCCAAAAATCTAGGTGAAGGACCGCTTTCCCACACAGTTATCCCTCACAAATGAGCATGTGGAGAGACGTTCGTTCATCTAGCACAAAGGGAACGGGTTGCAGGAGAAACTTTTTCTCTGGTTTCTCAGTCTCTTTCCTAGTGCCGGTTGGAGGTTCCTGCAGTTTTCACTGTAAAACCGAGTTGGAGCTTGTACCTCCGCTTATATATGTATGGAAAGGTGTTTGCAACTGAAAAGTAACTTTATGTTCCCAACAAGCTAAGTGAAGGATGGCTTTCACACAGAGTTATCCCTCAGAAATAAGAATGTGGTGAGACGTTCGTTCATCTAGCACAAAGGGAACGGGTTGCTGTAGAAACTTTTCCTCTGGTTTCTCAGTCTTTTCCTAGTGCCGGTTTGAAGTTCCTGCAGTTTTCAGTATAAATCCGAGTTGGAGATGGTACCTCCGCATATAAATGTAATGAATGGTGTTTGAAACTCAAAAGAAACTATGTGTTCCCAACAAGCTAGGTGAAGGCCGGCTTTCACACTCTTATCTCTCACAACTGAGCATGTGGAGAGACTTTCGTTCATCTAGCACAAAGGGAACGGGTTGCAGGAGAAATTATTCTCTGGTTTCTTAGTCTGTTTCCTAGTGCCGGTTTGAAGTTCCTGCAGTTCTCAGTGTAAAACAGAGTTGGAGCTTGTACCTGCCCATTTATATGTATGGATTGCACTTTGCAACTGAAAAGAAACTTTGTGTTCCCAACAAGCTAGGTGAAGGACGGCTTGCAAACACACTTATCTCTCAGAACTCAGCACGGGGAGAGACTTTCGTTCATCTAGCACAAATGGAAAGGGTTGCAAGGGAAACTTTTTTTCTGGTTTCTCAGCCTGTTTCCAATTGCCGGTATGAAATACCTGCAGTTTTCACTGTAAAACCGAGTTGGAGATTGTACCTCTGCATATATATATAAGGAAAGGAGTTTGCAACTGAAAAGAAAATTTCTGTTCCCAACAAGTTAAGTGAAGGACGGCTTTCACACAAACTTATTTCTCAGAACTGAGCATGTGGTGAAACGTTCGTTCATCTAGCACAAATGGAAAGGTTTGCAGGGGAAACTTTTACTCTGGTTTCTCAGTCTGTTTCCTAGTGCCGGTTTGAAGCTCCTGCAGTTTTCACTACAAAACCGATTTGGAGCTTGTACCTCCCCATATATACCTATGGAGTGGGGTTTGCAACTGAAAAGAAACTTTGTGTTCCCAACAAGCAAGGTGAAGGGCGGCATTCCACACACACTTATCTCTAACAACTGAGCATGTGGAGAGACGTTCGTTCATCTAGCACAAAGGGAACGGGTTGCAGGATAAACTTTTACTCTGGTTCCTCATTCTGTTTCCTAGTGCCGGTTTGAAGTTCCTGCATGTTTCTCTGTATAGCAGAGTTGGAGCTAGTAACTCCCCATATATATTTATGGAGTGTAGTTTGCTTCTGAAAAGGAAATTTGTGTTCCCAACAAGCTAGGTGAAGGACGGCTTTCACACACACTTATCTCTCAGAATTGAGCATGTGGGAGACGTTCGTTCATCTAGCACAAAGTAAATGGTATCAGGAGAAAGTTTTACTGTTTTTTCTCAGTCTGTTTCCTAGTGCCGGTTTGAATTTCCTGCAGTTTCACTGTAAAACTGTTGGAGCTTGTACCTCTCCATATATATGTATGGAGTGGAATTTGCAACGGAAAAGAAACTTTGTGTTCCCAACAAGCTAGGTGAAGGACGGCTTTCACACACACATTTATCTCACAACTGATCATGCGGAGAGACGTTCGTTCATGTAGCACAAAGGGAAAGGTTTGCAGGAGTAACTTTTACTCTGTATTCTCAGTCTGATTCCTAGTGCCGGTTTGAAGTTCCTGCAGTTTTCACTGTAAAACAGATTTGGAGCTTGTACTTCTCAATATATATCTATGGAGTGGAGTTTGCATCTGAAAAGGAAATTTGTGTTCCCAACAAGCTAGATGAAGGACGGCTTTCACACACACTTATCTCTCACTACTGAGCATGTGGAGAGACGTTCGTTCATCTAGCACAAAGTGAACCGGTTGCAGTAGAAACTTATACTCTGATTTCTCAGTCTGTTTCCTAGCGCCGGTTTGAAGTTCCTGCAGTTTTCACTATCAAACCGAGTTGGAGTTTGTACCTCCGCAAATATATGTATGGAAAGGAGTTTGCAACTGAAAAGAATCTTTGTGTTCCCAAGAAGCTAAGTGAAGGACGCTTTCATACACACTTATCTCTCAGAACTGAGCACATGTAGAGACGTTCGTTCATCTGGCACAAATGGAACGGGTTGCAGGAGGAACTTTTACTCTGTTTTCTCAGTCTCTTTCCTAGTGCCGGTTTGAAGTTCCTGCAGTTTTCACTGTAAAACCGAGTTGGAGCTTGTAACTATCCATGTATATGTATGGAGTGGAGTTTACAACTGAAAAGAAACTTTGTGTTCCCAACAAGCTAGGTGAAGGACGGCTTTCACACACACTTATCTCTCAGAACTGAGCATTTGTAGAGACGTTCGTTCATCTTGCACAAAGGGAAAGGGTTGCAGGAGAAACTTTTTCTCTGTTTTCTCAGTCTGTTTCCTAGTGCCGGTTGGAGGTTCCTGCAGTTTTCACTTTAAAACCGAGTTGGAGCTTGTACCTCCGCTTATATATGTATGGAAAGGTGTTTGCAACAGAAAAGTAACTTTATGTTCCCAACAAGCTAGTTGAAGGACGGCATTCACACACACTTATCTCTCACACCTGAGCATGTGGAGAGACGTTCGTTCATCTAGCACAAAAGGAACGGTTTTTCAGGAGAATCTTTTTCTCTGATTTCTCAGTCTGTTTCCTAATGCCGGTTTTAAGTTCCTGCATTTTTCACTGTAAAACCGTGTTGGAGCTTCTACCTCCCCTTATATATGTACGGAATGGAGTTTGCTTCTTAAAAGAAACTTTGTGTTCCCAACATGCTAGTTGAACCACCGCTTTCCCACACAATTATCTCTCACAAATGAGCATGTGGAGAGACGTTCGTTCATCTAGCAAAATGGGAACGGGTTGCAGGAAAAAATTTTCTCAGTTTTTCTCAGTCTGTTTCCTAGTGCCAGTTTGAAGTTCCTTAAGTTTTCACTGTATAAACCGAGATGGAGCTCGTACCTCCCCATATTTATGTATGGAGTGGTGTTTGAAACTGAAAAGAAACTTTGTGGTCCCATCAAGCTAGGTGAAGGAGGGCTTTCAAACACACTTATATCTCACAACTTATCATGTGGAGATATGTTCGTTCATCTAGCACAAAGGAACGGGTTGCAGTAGAAACTTATTCTCTGGTTTCTCAGTCTGTTTCCTAGTGCCGGTTTTAAGTTCCTGTAGTATTCACTGTAAAATCGTATTGGAGCTTCTACCTCCCCATATATATGTATGGAGTGGAGTTGTCAACTGAAAAGAAACTTTGTGTTACCAACAAGTTAGGTGAAGGAAGGCTTTCACACACACTTATCTCTCACAACTGAGCATGTGGAGAGACGTTCGTTCATGTAGCACAAAGGGAACGGGTCGCAGGAGAAACTTTATTTCTGGTTTCTCAGCCTGTTTCCAAGTGCCGGTATGAAGTTCCTGCAGTTTTCACTGTAAATCCTCGTTGGAGCTTGTACTTCCGCATATTTATTTATGGAAAGGAGTTTGCAACTGAAAAGAAATTTTGTGTTCCCAACGAGCTAAGTTAAGGACGGTTTTCACACACACATATCTCTCAGAACTGAGCATGTGGTGAGACGTTCGTTCATCTAGCAAAATGGGAAAGCTTTGCAGGAGAAACTTTTTCTCAGCTTTCTCAGTCTGTTTCCTAGTGCCGGTTTGAATTTCCTGCAGTTTCCACTAAAAAAACGAGTTGGAGCTTGTACCTTCCCATATATATGTATGGAGTGGAGTTTGCAACTGAAAAGAAACTTTGTGTTCCCAACAAGCTAAGTGAAGGACGGCTTTCACACACACTTCTATCTCAGAAATGAGCATGTGGTGAGACGTTCGTTCATCTAGAACAAAGGGAACGGTTTGCTGGAGAAACTTTTTCTCTGGTTTCTCAGTCTGTTTCCTAGTGCCGTTTTGAAGTTCATGCATTTTTCAGTATAAATCCGAGTTGGAGATGGTACCTCCGCATATAAATGTAATGAATGGTGTTTGCAAGTGAAAAGAAACTATGTGTTCCCAACAAGATAGGTGAAGGCCGGCTTTCACACACACTTATCACTCACAACTGAGCATGTGGAGAGACTTTCGTTCATCTAGCACAAAGGGAACGGTTTGCAGGAGAAATTATTCTCTGGTTTCTTAGTCTGTTTCCTAGTGCCGTTTTTAAGTTCCTGCAGTTTTCAGTGTAAAACAGAGTTGGAGCTTGTACCTGCCCATATATATGTTTGGATTGCACTTTGCAACTCAAAAGAAACTTTGTGTTCCCAACAAGCTAAGTGAAGTACGGCTTTCACACACACATATCTCTCAGAACAGAGCAGGAGGTGAGACGTTCGTTCATCTAGCACAATTGGATAGCTATGCATGACAAATATTTACTCTGGTTTCTCAGTCTGTTTAATAGCGCCGGTTTGAAGTTCCTGCATTTTTCACTATAAAACCGAGTTTGAGCTTGTACCTCCGCATATATATGTATGGAAAGGAGTTTGCAACTGAAAAGAATCTTTGTGTTCCCAAGAAGCTAAGTAAAGCACGCTTTCACACACACTTATCTCTCAGAACTCAGCACGGGGAGAGACTTTCGTTCATCTAGCACAAAGGGAACGGTTTGCTGTAGAAACAATTCCTCTGGTTTCTCAGTCTGTTTCCTAGTGCCGGTTTTAAGTTCCTGAAGTTTTCACTCTAAAACCGATTTGGAGCTATTACCTCCCCATATATATGTATGGAGTGGAGTTTGCCACTTAAAAGAAACTTTGTGTTCCCAACAAGCTAAGTGAAGGACGGCTTTCACACACACTTATCTATCAGAAATGAGCATGTGGTGAGACGTTCGTTCATCTAGCACAAATTGAACGGGTTGCTGGAGACAATTTTTCTCTGGTTTCTCAGAATGTTTCCTAGTGCCTTTTTGAAGTTCCTGCAGTTTTCACTGTAAAACCGTGGTGGAGCTTCTACCTACCCTTATATATGTATGGAATGGATTTTCCTACTTAAAAGAAACTTTGTGTTACCAAAAAGCTAGGTGAAGGACCGCTTTCCCACACACTTATCCCTCACAAATGAGCATGTGGAGAGACGTTCGTCATCTAGCACAAAGGGAACGGGTTGCAGGAGAAACTTTTTCTCTGGTTTCTCAGTCTGTTTCCTAGTGCCGTTTTGAAGTTCATGCATTTTTCAGTATAAATCCGAGTTGGAGATGGTACCTCCGCATATAAATGTAATGAATGGTGTTTGCAACTGAAAAGAAACTATGTGTTCCCTACAAGATAGGTGAAGGCCGGCTTTCACACACACTTATCACTCACAACTGAGCATGTGGAGAGACATTCGTTCATCTAGCACAAAGGGAACTGGTTGCAGGAGAAATTATTCTCTGGTTTCTTAGTCTGTTTCCTAGTGCCGTTTTTAAGTTCCTGCAGTTTTCAGTGTAAAACAGAGTTGGAGCTTGTACCTGCCCATATATATGTATGGATTGCACTTTGCAACTCAAAAGAAACTTTGTGTTCCCAACAAGCTAAGTGTAGTACGGCTTTCACACACACATATCTCTCAGAACAGAGCAGGTGGTGAGACGTTCGTTCATCTAGCACAATTGGATAGCTATGCATGACAAATATTTACTCTGGTTTCTCAGTCTGTTTAATAGCGCCGGTTTGAAGTTCCTGCATTTTTCACTATAAAACCGAGTTTGAGCTTGTACCTCCGCATATATATGTATGGAAAGGAGTTTGCAACTGAAAAGAATCTTTGTGTTCCCAAGAAGCTAAGTGAAGCACGCTTTCACACACACTTATCTCTCAGAACTGGGCATGTGTAGAGACGTTCGTTCATCTGGCAATAGGGAACGGGTTGAAGGAGAAACATTTACTCTGATTTCTCAGTCTGTTTCCTAGTGCAGGTTTGAAGTTCCTGCAGTTTTCACTGTGAAACCGAGTTGGAGCTTGTACCTCCGCTTATATATGTATGGAAAGGTGTTTGCAACTGAAAAGTAACTTTATGTTCCCAACAAGCTAAGTGAAGGATGGCTTTCACACAGAGTTATCCCTCAGAAATGAGAATGTGGTGAGACTTTCGTTCATCTAGCACAAAGGGAACGGGTTGCTGTAGAAACATTTTCTCTGCTTTCTCAGTCTGTTTCCTAGTGCCGGTTTGAAGTTCCTGCAGTTTTCAGTTTAAATCCGAGTTGGAGATGGTACCTCCGCATATAAATGTAATGAATGGTGTTTGCAACTGAAAAGAAACTATGTGTTCCCAACAAGCTAGGTGAAGGCCGGCTTTCACACACTCTTATCTCTCACAACTGAGCATGTGGAGAGACTTTCGTTCATCTAGCACAAAGGGAACGGGTTGCAGGAGAAATTATTCTCTGGTTTCTCAGTCTGTTTCCTAGTGCCGGTTTGAAACTCCTGCAGTTTTCACTACAAAACCGATTTGGAGCTTGTACCTCCCTTTATATACGTATGGAGTGGGGTTTGCTACTGAAAAGAAACTTTGTGTTCCCAACAAGCAAGGTGAAGGGCGGCATTCCACACACACTTATCTCTAACAACTGATCATGTGGAGAGACGTTCGTTCATCTAGCACAAAGGGAACTGGTTGCAGGAAAAACTTTTACTCTGTTTCCTAATTCTGTTTCCTAGTGCCGGATTGAAGTTCCTGCATGTTTCTCTGTATAGCAGATTTGGAGATAGTAACTCCCCATATATATTTATGGAGTGTAGTTTGCTTCTGAAAACGAAATTTGTGTTCCCAACAAGCTAGGTGAAGGACGGCTTTCACACAAAATTATCTCTCAGAACTGAGCATGTGGGAGACGTTCGTTCATCTAGCACAAAGGGAATGGGTTACAGGAGAAATTATTCTCTGGATTCTCAGTCTGTTTCCTAATGCCGGTATGAAGTTCCTTCAGTTTTCAGTGTAAAACAGAGTTGGAGCTTGTACCTCCCCTTATATATGTATGGAATTCAGTTTGTAACTTAAAAGTATCTTTGTGTTCCCAACAAGCTAGGTGAAGGACGGCTATCACACACACTTATCTCTCAGAACTGAGCATGTGGAGAGACGTTCGTTCATCTAGCACAAAGGGAACGGTTTGCAGGAGAAATTTTACACTGGTTTCTCAGTCTGTTTCCTAGTGCCGGTTTGAAGTTCCTGCAGTTTTCACTGTAAAACCGAGTTGGAGCTTGTACTTCTCCATATATATGTATGGAGTGGAGTTTGCAACTGAAAAGAAACTTTGTGTTCCCAACAAGGTAGGTGAAGAACGGCTTTCACACACACTTATCTCTCAGAACTGAGCATGTGGAGAGACTTTCGTTCATCTAGCACAAAGGAACGGGTTTCAGGAAAAAGTTTTACTCTGTTTTCTCAGTCTGTTTCTTAGAGCCGGTTTGAATTTCCTGCAGTTTTCACTGTAAAACTGTTGGAGGTTGTACCACTGTATATATATGTATGGAGTGGAGTTTGCAACGGAAAAGAAACTTTGTGTTCCCAACAAGCTAGGTGAAGGACGGCTTTCACACACACAATTCTCTCACAACTGATCATGCGGAGAGACGTTCGTTCATGTAGCACAAAGGGAAAGGTTTGCAGGAGTAACTTTTACTCAGTATTCTCAGTCTGATTCCTAGTGCCGGTTTGAAATTCCTGCAGTTTTCACTGTAAAACAGAGTTGGAGTTTGTACTTCTCAATATATATGTATGGAGTGGAGTTTGCATCTGAAAAGAAATTTTGTGTTCCCAACAAGCTAGGTGAAGGACGGCTTTCACACACACTTATCTCTCACATCTGATCATGTGAAGAGACATTCGTTCATCTAGCACAAAGGGAACGGTTTGCAGGTTAAATTGTTCTCTGTTTTCTCAGTATGTTTTCTAATGCCAGTTTGAAGTTCCTGCAGTTTTAGTGTAAAAGAGAGTTGGAGCTTGTACCTCCCCATATATATGTATGCAATGCAGTTTGCAACTGAAAAGTATCTATGTGTTCCCAACAAGCTAGGTAAAGGACGACTTTCACACACAATTATCTCTGAGAACTGAGCATGTGGAGAGAGTTTCGTTCATCTAGCACCAAAGGAACGGTTTGCAGGAGAAACTTTTTCTCTGTTTCTCAGTATGTTTCCTAGTGCCGGTTTGAAGTTCCTGCAGTTTTCACTGTAAAACCGAATTGAAGCTTGTACCTCCGCTTATATATGTATGGAAAGGTGTTTGCAACTGAAAAGAAATTTTGTGTTCCCAACAAGCTAGGTGAAGGACGGCTTTCACACACACTTATCTCTCACATCTGATCATGTGAAGAGACATTCGTTCATCTAGCACAAAGGGAACGGTTTGCAGGTTAAATTGTTCTCTGGTTTCTCAGTATGTTTTCTAATGCCAGTTTGAAGTTCCTGCAGTTTTAGTGTAAAACAGAGTTGGAGCTTGTACCTCCCCATATATATGTATGCAATTCAGTTTGCAACTGAAAAGTATCTATGTGTTCCCAACAAGCTAGGTAAAGGACGACTTTCACACACAATTATCTCTGAGAACTGAGCATGTGGAGAGAGTTTCGTTCATCTAGCACCAAAGGAACGGTTTGCAGGAGAAACTTTTTCTCTGTTTCTCAGTCTGTTTCCTAGTGCCGGTTTGAAGTTCCTGCAGTTTTCACTGTAAAACCGAATTGAAGCTTGTACCTCCGCTTATATATGTATGGAAAGGTGTTTGCAACTGAAAAGTAACTTTATGTTCCCAACAAGCTAAGTGAAGAACGGCTTTCACACACAGTTATCTCTCAGAAATGAGAATGTTTTGAGACATTCGTTCATCTAGCATAATGGGAAAGCTTTGAAGGGGAAACTTTTACTCTTGTTCCTCATTCTGTTTCCTTGTGCCGGTTTGATTTTTCTGAAGTTTTCACTGTAAAACCGAGTTGGAGCTTGTACATCCCCATATATATTTATGGAATGGAGTTTGCAACTGAAAAGAAACTTTGTGTTCCCTACAAAGTAGGTGAAGGCCGGCTTTCACACACACTTATCTCTCACAACTGAGCATGTGGAGAGACTTTCGTTCATCTAGCACAAAGGGAACGGGTTGCAGGAGAAATTATTCTCTGGTTTCTTAGTCTGTTTACTAGTGCCGGTTTGAAGTTTCTGCAGTTTTCAGTGTAAAACAGAGTTGGAGCTTGTACCAGCCCATATATATGTATGGATTGCACTTTGCAACTGAAAAGAAACTTTGTGTTCCCAACAAGCTAAGTGAAGTACGGCTTTCACACACACATATCTCTCATAACTGAGCAAGTGGTGAGACGTTCGTTCATTTAGCACAATTGAAATGCTTTGCATGACAATATTTTACTCTGGTTTCTCAGTCTGTTTCCTAGCGCCGGTTTGAAGTTCCTGCAGTTTTCACTATAAAACCGAGTTGGAGCTTGTACTTTTCCATATATATGTATGGAGTGGAGTTTGCAACTGAAAAGAATCTTTGTGTTCCCAGCAAGCTATGTGAAGGACGGCTTTCACACACACTTAACTCTCAGAACTGAGCATGTGGAGAGACGTTCGTTCATCTAGAACAAAGGGAACGGTTTGCAGGAGAAACTTTTACTCTGGTTTCTCAGTCTGTTTCCTAGTTCCGGTTTGAAGCTCCTGCATTTTTCAGTGTAAAACAGAGTTGGAGCTTCTACCTCCCCATATATTTGTATGGAATGCAGTTTGCAACTGAAAAGTATCCATGTGTTCCCAACAAGCTATGTGAAGGACGGCTTTCACACACACTTAACTCTGAGAACTGAGTATGTGGAGAGACGTTCGTTCATCTAGCACAAAAGGAACGGGTTGCAGGAGAAACTTTTTCTCTGTTTCTCAGTCTGTTTCTTAGTGCCGGTATGAAGTTCCTGCAGTTTTCACTGTAAAACCGAGTTGAAGCTTGTACTTTTCCATATATATGTATGGAGTGGAGTTTGCAACTGAAAAGAATCTTTGTGTTCCCAACAAGCTTTATGAAGGACGGCTTTCACACACACTTATCTCTCACAACTGAGCATGTGTAGAGACTTTCGTTCATCTAGCAAAATGGGAACGGTTTGCAGTAGAAACATTTTCTCTGGTTTCTCAGTCTGTTTCCTAGTGCCGGTTTGAAGTTCCTGCAGTTTTCTCTGTATAACCGAGGTGGAGCTTTTACCTCCCCATATATATATATGGAATGGATTTAGCAACTGAAAAAAAAATTTGTGTTCCCAAATAGATAGGTGAAGGACGGATTTCACACACAATTATCTCTCAGATCTAGCATGTGGAGAGAAGTTCGTTCATCTAGCTCAAATGGAAAGGTTTGCAGGAGAAAATTTTACTCTGGTTTCTCAGTCTGTTTCCTAGTGCCGGTTTGAAGCTCCTGCAGTTTTCACTACAAAACCGATTTGGAGCTTGTACCTCCCCATATATACGTATGGAGTGGGGTTTGCAACTGAAAAGAAACTTTCTGTTCCCAACAAGCTAGGTGAAGGACGGCTTTCACACACACTTATCTCTCACAACTGAGCATGTGGAGAGACGTTCGTTCATCTAGCAAAAAGGGAACGGGTTGCAGGAAAAACGTTTACTCTGGTTCCTCATTCTGTTTCCTAGTGCCTGTTTGAAGTTCCTGCATGTTTCACTGTAAAGCAGAGTTGGAGCTAATAAATCCCCATATATAATTATGGAGTGGAGTTTGCTTCTGAAAAGGAAATTTGTGTTCCCAACAAGCTAGGTGAAGGACGGCTTTCACACACAGTTATCTCTCACAACTGAGCATGTGGGAGACGTTCGTTCATGTAGCACAAATGGAACGGTTTGCAGGAGAAACTTTTACTCTGAATTCTCAGTCTGATTCCTAGTTCCGGTTTGAAGTTCCTGCAGTTTTCACTGTAAAACCGATTTGGAGCTTGTACCTCTCAATATATATGTATGGAGTGGAGTATGCAACTGAAAAGAACTTTGTGTTCCCAACAAGCAAGGTGAAGGACGGCTTTCACACACACTTATCTCTCACATTTGATCATGTGAAGAGACATTGGTTCATCTAGCACAAAGGGAACGGTTTGCAGGTTAAATTATTCTCTGGTTTCTCAGTATGTTTTCTAATGCCAGTTTGAAGTTCCTGCAGTTTTAGTGTAAAACAGAGTTGGAGCTTGTACCTCCCCATATATATGTATGGAATGCAGTTTGCAACTGAAAAGTATCTATGTGTTCCCAACAAGCTAGGTAAAGGACGACTTTCACACACAATTATCTCTGAGAACTGAGCATGTGGAGAGAGTTTCGTTCATCTAGCACCAAAGGAACGGTTTGCAGGAGAAACTTTTTCTCTGTTTCTCAGTCTGTTTCCTAGTGCCGGTTTGAAGTTCCTGCAGTTTTCACTGTAAAACCGAATTGAAGCTTGTACCTCCGCTTATATATGTATGGAAAGGTGTTTGCAACTGAAAAGTAACTTTATGTTCCCAACAAGCTAAATGAAGCACGGCTTTCACACACAGTTATCTCTCAGAAATGAGAATGTTGTGAGACATTCATTCATCTAGCAAAATGGGAAAGCTTTGCAGGGAAACTTTTACTCTTGTTCCTCAGTCTGTTTCCTTGTGCCGGTTTGAAGTTTCTGAAGTTTTCACTGTAAAACCGAGTTGGAGCTTGTACATCCCCATATATTTTTATGGAATGGAGTTTGCAACTGAAAAGAAACTTTGTGTTCCCTACAAAGTAGGTGAAGGCCGGCTTTCACACACACTTATCTCTCAGAACTGAGCAGGTGGTGAGACGTTCGTTCATCTAGCACAATTGGAATGCTTTGCATGACAAAATTTTACTCTGGTTTCTCAGTCTGTTTCCAAGTGCCGTTTTGAAGTTCCTGCAGTTTTCACTATAAAACCGAGTTGGAGCTTGTACCTCCGCATATATATGTATGGAAAAGAGTTTGCAACTGAAAAGAATCTTTGTGTTCCCAAGAAGCTAAGTGAAGGACGCTTTCACACACACTTATCTCTCAGAAATGAGCATGTGTATAGACGTTCGTTCATCTGGCACAATGTAACGGGTTGAAGGAGAAACATTTACTCTGGTTCCTCATTCTGTTTCCTAGTGCCGGTTTGAAGTTCTTGCATGTTTCACTGCAGGGCAGAGTTGGAGCTAGTAACTCCCCATATATATTTATGGAGTGTATTTTGATTCTGAAAAGGAAATTTGTGTTTCCAACAAGCTAGGTTAAGGACGGCTTTCACACAAACTTATCTCTCACAACTGAGCATGTGGGAGTGTTTCGTTCATCTAGCACAAATGGAACGGGTTGCAGGAGAAATTATTCTCTGGTTTCTCAGTCTGTTTCCTAATGCCGGTTTGAAGTTCCTTCAGTTTTCAGTGTAAAACAGAGTTGGAGCTTGTACCTCCCCATATATATGTATGGAATGGAGTTGGCAACTGAAAAAAAAATTTGTGTTCCCAACAAGCTAGGTGAAGGACGGATTTCACACACAATTATCTCTGAGAACTGAGCATTTGAAGAGACGTTCGTTCATCTGGCACAAAGGGAACGGGTTGCAGGAGAAACTTTTACTCTGTTTTCTCAGTCTGTTTCCTAGTGCCGGTTTGAAGTTCCTGCAGTTTTCACTGTAAAACCGAGTTGGAGCTTGTAACACTCCATATATATGTATGGAGTGGAATTTACAACTGAAAAGAAACTTTGTGTTCCCAACAAACTAGGTGAAGGACGGCTTTCACACACACTTATCTCTCAGAACTCAGCACGGGGAGAGACGTTCGTTCATCTAGCACAAATGGAACGGGTTGCAGGAGAAACTATTTTTCTGGTTTCTCAGCATGTTTCCTATTGCTGGTATGAAATACCTGCAGTTTTCACTGTAAAACCGAGTTGGAGCTTGTACCTCCGCATATATATTTATGGAAAGCAGTTTGCAACTGAAAAGAAAATTTGTGTTCCCAACAAGTTAAGTGAAGTGCGGCTTTCACACAAAATTATTTCTCAGAACTGAGCATGTGGTGAAACGTTCGTTCATCAAGCACAAATGGAAAGGTTTGCAGGGGAAACTTTTACTCTGGTTTCTCAGTCTGTTTCCTAGTGCCGGATTGAAGCTCCTGCAGTTTTCACTACAAAATCGATTTGGAGCTTGTAATTCCCCATATATACGTATGGAGTGGGGTTTGCAACTGAAAAGAAACTTTGTGTTCCCAACAAGCTAAGTGAAGGACGGCTTTCACACACACTTATCTCTCACAACTGAGCATGTGGAGAGACTTTCGTTCATCTAGCACAAAGGGAAAGGGTTGCAGAAAAAACTTTTACTCTGGTTCCTCATTCTGTTTTTAGTGTCGGTTTGAAGTTACTGCATGTTTCACTGTATAGCATAGCTGGAGCTTGTAACTCCCCATATATATTTATGGAATGCAGTTTGTAACTGAAAAGTATCTTTGTGTTCCCAACAAGCTAGGTGAAGGACGGCTTTCACACACACTTATCTCTCAGAACTGAGCATGTGGAGAGACGTTCGTTCATTTAGCACAAAGGGAAAGGGTTGCAGGAGAAACTTTTACACTGTTTTCTCAGTCTGTTTCGTAGTGCAGGTTTGAAGTTCCTCCAGTTTTCACTGTAAAACCGAGTTGGAGCTTGTACTTCTCCATATATATGTATGGAGTGGAGTTTGCAACTTAAAAGAAACTTTGTGTTCCCAACAAACTAGGTGAAGTACAGCATTCACACACACTTATCTCTCACAACTAAGCATGTGGAGAGACGTTCTTTCATCTAGCACAAAAGGAACGGTTTGCAGGAGAATCTTTTTCTCTGATTTCTCAGTCTATTTCCTAATGCCGGTTTTAAGTTCCTGCAGTTTTCACTGTAAAACCGAGTTGGAGCTTGTAACTATCCATGTATATGTATGGAGTGGAATTTACAACTGAAAAGAAACTTTGTGTTCCCAACAATCTAGGTGAAGGACGGCATTCACACACACTTATCTCTCAGAACTCAGCACGGGGAGAGACGTTCGTTCATCTAGCACAAAGGAACGGGTTTCAGGAGAAAGTTTTACTCTGTTTTCTCAGTCTGTTTCCTAGTGCCGTTTTGAAGTTCCTGCAGTTTTCACTGTAAAACTGTTGGAGCTTGTACCTCTCCATATATATATATGGAGTGGAGTTGGCAACGGAAAAGAAACTTTGTGTTCCCAAAAAGCTAGGTGAAGGACGGCTTTCACACACACATTTCTCTCACAACAGATCATGCGGAGAGACGTTCGTTCATCTAGCACAAAGTGAACGGATTTAACTAGAATCTTTTTCTCTGTTTCTCAGTCTGATTCCTAGTGCCGGTTTGAAGTTCCTGCAGTTTTCACTATAAAACAGATTTTAACTAGTACATCCCCATACACATGTAAGGTGTCGTGTTTGCAACTGAAAATAAATTTGTGTTCCCAAAAAGGTAGGTGAAGGACGGCTTTCACACACACTTATCTCCCACAGCTGAGCATGTGGAGAGACGTTCGTTCATCTAGCTGAAAGGGAAAGGTTTGCAGGAGAATATTTTCTCTGGTTTCTCAGTCTGTTTCCTAGTGCCGGTTTGAAGCTCCTGCAGTTTTCACTACAAAAGCGATTTGGAGCTTGTACCTCCCCATATATACGTATGGAGTGGGGTTTGCAACTGAAAAGAAACTTTGTGTTCCCAACAAGCTAGGTGAAGTACGGCTTCACCCACACTTATCTCTTCACAACTGAGCATGAGGAGAGACGTTCGTTCATCTAGCAAAAAGGAACGGGTTGCAGGAAAAACTTTTACTCTGGTTCCTCATTCTGTATCCTAGTGCCGGTTTGAAGTTCCTGCCTGTTTCACTGTAAAGCAGAGTTGGATCTAGTAACTCCCCATATATATGTATGGAGTGGAATTTGCTTCTGAAAAGGAAATTTGTGTTCCCAACCAGCCATTTGTAGGACGGCTTTCACACACACTTATTTCTCAGATATGAGCATGTGGTGAGACTTTCGTTCATCTAGCACAAAGGGAAAGGTTTGCAGGAGAAACTTTTACTCTGGTTTCTCAGTCTGTTTCCTAGTGCCGGTTTGAACCCCCAGCAGTTTTCTCTATAAAATAAATTTGGAGCTTGTACCTCCCCTTATATATTTATGGAGTGGAGTTTGCAACTGAAAAGAAACTTTGTGTTCCCAACAAGCTAGGTGAAGGACGGCTTTCACACACACTTATCTCTCACAACTGAGCATGTGGAGAGACATTCGTTCATCTAGCACAAAGGGAACGGTTTGCAGGATAAATTATTCTCTGGTTTCTCAGTATGTTTTCTAATGCCGGTTTGAAGCTCCTGCATTTTTCAGTGTAAAACAGAGTTGGAGCTTCTACCTCCCCATATATATGTATGGAATGCAGTGTGCAACTGAAAAGTATCCATGTGTTCCCAACAAGCTATGTGAAGGACGGCTTTCACACACACTTAACTCTGAGAACTGAGCATGTGGAGAGACTTTCGTTCATCTAGCACAAAAGGAACGGGTTGCAGGAGAAACTTTCTCTCTGTTTCTCAATCTGTTTCTTAGTGCCGGTTTGAAGTTCCTGCAGTTTTCACTGTAAAACCGAGTTGAAGCTTGTACTTTTCCATATATATGTATGGAATGGAGTTTGCAACTGAAAAGAAACTTTGTGTTCCCAAAAAGCTATGTGAAGGACGGCTTTCACACACACTTTTCTCTCACAACTGAGCATGTGTAGAGACGTTCATTCATCTAGCACAATGGGAACGGTTTGCAGTAGAAACATTTTCTCTGGTTTCTCAGTCTGTTTCCTAGTGCCGGTTTGAATTTACTGCAGTTTTCACTGTATAACCGAGGTGGAGCTTTTACCTTCCCATATATATATATGGAATGGAGTTTGCAACTGAAAAAAAAATTTTTGTTCCCAAATAGATAGGTGAAGGACGGATTTCACAAACAATTATCTCTCAGATCTGAACATGTGGAGAGACGTTCGTTCATCTAGCTCAAATGGAGAAGTTTGCAGGAGAAAATTTTACTCTGTTTTCTCAGTCTGTTTCCTAGTGCCGGTTTGAAGCTCCTGCAGTTTTCACTACAAAACCGATTTGGAGCTTGTACCTTCCCATATATACGTATGGAGTGGGGTTTGCAACTGAAAAGAAACTGTGTGTTCCCAACAAGCTAGGTGAAGGACGGCTATCACACACAATTTTCTCTCACAACTGATCATGCGGAGAGACGTTCGTTCATCTAGCACAAAGTGAACGGATTTAAGTAGAAACTTTTTCTCTGTTCCTCAGTCTGATTCCTAGTGCCGGTTTGAAGTTCCTGCAGTTTTCACTATAAAACAGATTTTAACTAGTACATCCCCATACACATGTAAGGTGTCGTGTTTGCAACTGAAAAAAAATTTGTGTTCCCAAAAAGGTAGGTGAAGGACGGCTTTCACACACACTTATCTCCCACAGCTGAGCATGTGGAGAGACGTTCGTTCATCTAGCTCAAAGGGAAAGGTTTGCAGGAGAATATTTTCTCTGGTTTCTCAGTCTGTTTCCTAGTGCCGGTTTGAAGCTCCTGCAGTTTTCACTACAAAAGCGATTTGGAGCTTGTACCTCCCCATATATACGTATGGAGTGGGGTTTGCAACTGAAAAGAAACTTTGTGTTCCCAACAAGCTAGGTGAAGTACGGCTTCACCCACACTTATCTCTTCACAACTGAGCATGAGGAGAGACGTTCGTTCATCTAGCAAAAAGGAACGGGTTGCAGGAAAAACTTTTACTCTGGTTCCTCATTCTGTATCCTAGTGCCGGTTTGAAGTTCCTGCCTGTTTCACTGTAAAGCAGAGTTGGATCTAGTAACTCCCCATATATATGTATGGAGTGGAGTTTGCTTCTGAAAAGGAAATTTGTGTTCCCAACAAGCCATTTGTAGGACGGCTTTCACACACACTTATTTCTCAGATATGAGCATGTGGTGAGACTTTCGTTCATCTAGCACAAAGGGAAAGGTTTGCAGGAGAAACTTTTACTCTGGTTTCTCAGTCTGTTTCCTAGTGCCGGTTTGAACCCCCAGCAGTTTTCTCTATAAAATAAATTTGGAGCTTGTACCTCCCCTTATATATGTATGGAGTGGTGTTTGCAACTGAAAAGAAACTGTGTTCCCAACAAGCTAGGTGAAGGACGGCTTTCACACACACTTATCTCTCACAACTGAGCATGTGGAGAGACGTTCGTTCATCTAGCAAAAAGGGAACGATTTGCAGGAAAAACGTTAACTCTGGTTCCTCATTCTGTATTTATGTGCCTGTTTGAAGTTCCTGCATGTTTCACTGTAAAGCAGAGTTGGAGCTAGTAACTCCCCATATATATTTATGGAGTGTAGTTTGCTTCTGAAAAGGAAATTTGTGTTCCCAACAAGCTAGGTGAAGGATGGCTTTCACACAAACTTATCTCTCACAACTGAGCATGTGGGAGACGTTCGTTCATCTAGCACAAAAGGAACGGGTTGCAGGAGAAATTATTCTCTGGTTTCTCAGTCTGTTCCTAATGCCGGTTTGAAGTTCCTTCAGTTTTCAGCGTAAAAAAGATTTGGAGCTTGTACCTCCCCGTATATATGTATGGAATGCAGTTTGTAACTGAAAAGTATCTTTGTGTTCCCAACAAGCTAGGTGAAGGACGGATTTCACACACACTTATCTCTCAGATATGAGCATGTGGAGAGACTTTCGTTCATCTAGCACAAAGGAACGGGTTTCAGGAGAAAGTTTTACTCTGTTTTCTCAGTCTGTTTCCTAGTGCCGGTTTGAAGTTCCTGCAATTTTCACTGTAAAACTGTTGGAGCTTATACATCTCCATATATATGTAAGGAGTGGAGTTTGCATCTGAAAAGAAAATTTGTGTTCCCAACAAGCTAGATGAAGGACGGCTTTAACACACACCTCTCACAACTGTGCATGTGGAGAGACGTTCGTTCATCTAGCACAAAGTGAACGGGTTTCAGTAGAAACATTTACTCTGGTTTCTCAGTCTGTTTCCAAGTGCCAGTTTGAAGTTCCTCCCGTTTTCACTGTAAAACCGTGGTGGAGCTTCTACCTCCCCTTATATATGTATGGAATGGATTTTGCTACTTAAAAGAAACTTTGTGTTCAAAACAAGCTATGTGAAGTACCGCTTTCCCACACACATATCCCTCACAAATGAGCATGTGGAGAGACTTTCGTTCATCTAGCACAAAGGGAACGGTTTGCAGGAGAAATTATTATCTGGTTTCTCAGTCTGTTTCCAAATGCCGGTTTGATGTTCCTGCAGTTTTCAGTGTAAAACAGAGTTGGAGCTTGTACCTCCCCATATATATGTATGGAAAGCAGTTTGCAACTGAAAAGTATCTATGTGTTCCCAAAAAGCTAGGTGAAGTTCGGCTTTCACACACACTTATCTCTGAGATCTGAGCATGTGGAGAGACGTTCGTTCATCTAGCACAAATGGAACGGGTTGCAAGAGAAACTTTTTCTCTGTTTCTCAGTCTGATTCCTAGTGCCGGTGTGAAGTTCCTGCAATTTTCACTATAAAACAGAATTTTAGCTAGTACATCTCCATACACATGTAAGGAGTCGTGTTGGCAACTGAAAAAAAATTTGTGTTCCCAAAAATGTAGGTGAAGGACGGCTTTCACACACAATTATCTCCCACATCTGAGCATGTTGAGAGACGTTCGTTCATCTACCACAAAGGGAATGGGATGCAGGAGAAACTTATACTCTGGTTTCTCAGTCTGTTTCCTAGTGCCGGTTTGAAGCTCCTGCATTTTTCAGTGTAAAACATATTTGGAGCTTGTACCTCCCCATATATATGTATGGAATGCAGTTTGCAACTGAAAAGTATCCATGTGTTCCCAACAAGCTATGTGAAGGACGGCTTTCACACACACTTATCTCTGAGAACTGAGCATGTTGAGAGACGTTCGTTCATCTAAAAAAATGGAACGGTTTGCAGGAGAAACTTTTTCTCTGTTTCTCAGTCTGTTTCTTAGTTCCGGTTTGAAGTTCCTGCACTTTTCACTGTAAAACCGAGTTGAAGCTTGTACTTTTCCATATATATGTATGGAGTGGAGTTTGCAGCCGAAAAAAAACTTTGTGTTCCCAACAAGCTAGGTGAAGGACGGCTTTCACACACACATATCTCTCACAACTGAGCATCTGTAGAGACGTTCGTTCATCTTGCACAATGGGAACGGGTTGCAGGAGAAACTATATCTCTGGTTTCTCAGTCTGTTTCCTAGTGCCGTTTTGAAGTTCCTGCAGTTTTCACTGTAAATACGAGGTGGAGCTTTTACCTCCCCATATATATGTATGGAATGGAGTTTGCAACTGAAAAAAAAATTTCTGTTCCCAAATAGATAGGTGAAGGACGGATTTCACATACACTTATCTCTCAGAACTGAACATGTGGAGAGACGTTCGTTCATCTAGCTCAAAGGGAAAGGTTTGCAGGAGAAAATTTTACTCTGGTTTCTAGGTCTGTTTCCTAGTGCCGGTTTGAAGCCCCTGCAGTTTTCACTACAAAACCGATTTGGAGCTTGTACCTCCCCATATATACGTATGGAGTGGTGTTTGCAACTGAAAAGAAACTTTCTGTTCCCAACAAGCTAGGTGAAGGACGGCTTTCACACACACTTATCACTCACAACTGAGCATGTATAGAGACGTTCGTTCATCTAGCAAAAAGGGAGCGGGTTGCAGGAAAAACTTTTACTCTGGTTCCTCATTCTGTTTCCTAGTGCCTGTTTGAAGTTCCTGCATGTTTCACTGTAAAGCAGAGTTGGAGCTAGTAACTCCCCATATATATGTATGGAGTGGGGTTTGCTTCTGAAAAGGAAATTTGTGTTCCCAACAAGCTAGGTGAAGGACGGCTTTCACACACACTTATCTCTCACAACTGAGCATGTGGGAGATGTTCGTTCATGTAGCACAAATGGAACGGTTTGCAGGAGAAACTTTTACTCTGTATTCTAGGTCTGATTCCTAGTGCCGGTTTGAAGTTCTTGCAGTTTTCACTGCAAAACCGATTTGGAGCTTGTACCTCTCAATATATATGTATGGAGTGGAGTTTGCATCTGAAAAGAAAATTTGTGTTCCCAACAAGCCATTTGTAGGACGGCTTTCACACACAATTATTTCTCAGAAATGAGCATGTTGTGAGACTTTCGTTCATCTAGCACAAAGGGAAAGTTTTGCAGGAGAAACTTTTACTCTGGTTTCTCAGTCTGTTTCCTAGTGCCGGTTTGAAGCTCCAGCAGTTTTCACTATAAAACAAATTTTGAGCTTGTACCTCCCCTTATATATGTATGGAGTGGTGTTTGCAACTGAAAAGTAACTTTGTGTTCCCAAAAAGCTAGGTGAAGGACGGCTTTCACACACACTATTCTCTCACAAATGAGCATGTGGAGAGACATTCGCTCATCTAGCACAAAGGGAACGGTTTGCAGGATAAATTATTCTCTGGTTTCTCAGTATGTTTTCTAATGCCGGTTTGAAGTTCCTGCAGTTTTAGTGTAAAACAGAGTTGGAGCTTGTACATCCCCATATATATGTATGGAATGCTGTTTGCAACTGAAAAGTATCTATGTGCTCCCAAAAATCTAGTTGATGTACGGCTTTCACACACAATTATCTCTCAGAACTGAGAATGTGGAGAGAGTTTCGTTCATCTAGCACCAAAGGAACGGGTTGCAGGAGAAACTTTTTCTCTGTTTCTCAGTCTGTTTCCTAGTGCCGGTTTGAAGTTCCTGCAGTTTTCACTGTAAAACCGAATTGAAGCTTGTACTTCTCCATATATATTTATGGAGTGGAGTTTGCAACTGAAAAGAAACTTTGTGTTCCCAACAAGCTAGGTGAAGGACGGCTTTCACACACACTTATCTCTCAAAACTCAGCATGTGGAGAGACGTTCTTTCATCTAGAACAAATGGAACGGGTTGCAGGAGAAACTATATCTCTGGTTTCTCAGTCTGTTTTCTAGTGCCTTTCTGAAGTTCCTGCCATTTTCACAGTAAAACCGTGGTGGAGCTTGTACCTCCCCTTATATATGTATGGAATGGGTTTTGCTATTTTAAAGAAACTTTGTGTTCCCAGCAAGCTAGGTGAAGGACCGCTTTCCCACACACTTATCCCTCACAAATGAGCATGTGGAGAGACGTTCGTTCATCTATCACAAAGGGAACGGGTTGCAGGAGAAACTTTTTCTCTGGTTTCTCATTCTGTTTCATAGTGACGGTGTGAATTTCCTGCATGTTTCACTGTAAAGCAGATTTGGTGCTAGTAACTCCCCTTATATATGTATGCAGTGGAGTTCGCATCTGAAAAGGGAATTTGTGTTCCCAACAAGCTAGGTGAAGGACGGCTTTCACACACACTTATCTCTCACAACTGAGCATGTGGAGAGACGTTCGTTCATCTAGCACAAAAGAACGGTTTGCAGGAGAAATTATTCTCTGGATTCTCAGTCTGTTTCCAAATGCCGGTTTGATGTTCCTGCAGTTTTCAGTGTAAAGCCGAGTTGGAGCTGTACCGCCCCATATATATATATAGAATGCAGTTTGCAACTGAAAAGTATCTATGTGTTCCCAACAAGCTAGGTGAAGTTCGGCTTTCACACACACATATCTCTGAGATCTGAGCATGTGGAGAGACGTTCGTTCATCTAGCACAAAGGGAATGGTTTGCAGGAGAAACTTTTACTCTGGTTTCTCAGTCTGTTTCCTAGTTCCGGTTTGAAGCTCCTGCATTTTTCAGTGTAAAACAGGGTTGGAGCTTCTACCTCCCCATATATATGTATGGAATGCAGTGCAACTGAAAATTATCCATGTGTTCCCAACAAGCTATGTGAAGGACGGCTTTCACACACACTTAACTCTGAGAACTGAGCATGTGGAGAGACGTTCGTTCATCTAGCACAAAAGGAACGTTTTGCCAGAGAAACATTTTCTCTGTTTCTCAGTCTGTTTCTTAGTGCCGGTTTGAAGTTCCTGCAGTTTTCACTGTAAAACCGAGTTGAAGCTTGTACTTTTCCATATATATGTATGGAGCGAAGTTTGCAACTGAAAAGAAACTTTGTGTTCCCAACAAGCTATATGAAGGACAGCTTTCACACACACTTATCTCTCACACCTGAGAATGTGTAGAGACGTTCGTTCATCTAGCACAATGGGAACGGGTTGCAGTTGAAACATTTTCTCTTGTTTCTCAGTCTGTTTCCTAGTGCCGGTTTGAAGTTCCTGCAGTTTTCACTGTATAACCGAGGTGGAGCTTTTACCTCCCCATATATATATATGGAATGGAGTTTGCAACTGAAAAACAAATTTGTGTTCCCAAATAGATAGTTGAAGGACGGATTTCACACACAATTATCTCTCAGATCTGAGCATGTGGAGAGACGTTCGTTCATCTAGCTCAAAGGGAAAGGTTTGCAGGATAAAATTTTACTCTGATTTCTCAGTCTGTTTCCTAGTGCCGGTTTGAAGCTCCTGCAGTTTTCACGACAAAACCGATTTGGAGCTTGTACCTCCCCATATATACGTATGGAGTGGGGTTTGCAACTGAAAAGAAAGTTTTTGTTCCCAACAAGCTAGGTGAAGGACGGCTGTCACACACACTTATCTCTCACAACTGAGCATGTGCAGAGACGTTCGTTCATCTAGCAAAAAGGGAACGGGTTGCAGGAAAAACGTTTACTCTGGTTCCTCATTCTGTTTCCTAGTGCCTGTTTGAAGTTCCTGCATGTTTCACTGTAAAGCAGAGTTGGAGCTAGTAACTCCCCATATATAATTATGGAGTGGAATTTGCTTCTGAAAAGGAAATTTGTGTTCCCAACAAGCTAGGTGAAGGACGGCTTTCACACACACTTATCTCTCACAACTGAGCATGTGGGAGACGTTCGTTCATGTAGCACAAATGGAACGGTTTGCAGGAGAAACTTTTACTCTGAATTCTCAGTCTGATTCCAAGTTCCGGTTTGAAGTTCCTGCAGTTTTCACTGTAAAACCGATTTGGAGCTTGTACCTCTCAATATATATGTATGGAGTGGAGATTGCAACTTAAAAGAAAATTTGTGTTCCCAACAAGCCATTTGTAGGACGGCTTTCACACACACTTATTTCTCAGAAATGAGCATGTGGTGAGAATTTCGTTCATCTAGCACAAAAGGAAAGGTTTGCAGGAGAAACTTTTACTCTGTTTTCTCAGTCTGTTTCCTAGTGCCGGTTTTAAGCTCCAGCAGTTTTCAGTATAAAAAAAATTTGGAGCTTGTACCTCCCCATATATATGTATGGAGTGGAGTTTGCAACTGAAAAGAAACTTTGTGTTCCCAACAAGCTATTTGAAGGACGGCTTTCACACACAATTATCTCTGAGAACTGAGCATGTGGAGAGAGTTTCGTTCATCTAGCACCAAAGGAACGGTTTTCAGGAGAAACTTTTTCTCTGTTTCTCAGTCTGTTTCCTAGTGCCGGTTTGAAGTTCCTGCAGTTTTCACTGTAAAACCGAATTGAAGCTTGTACCTCCGCTTATATATGTATGGAAAGGTGTTTGCAACTGAAAAGTATCTTTATGTTCCCAACAAGGTAAGTGAAGAACGGCTTTCACACACAGTTATCTCTCAGAAATGAGAATGATGTGAGACGTTCGTTCATCTAGAAAAATGGGAAAGCTTTGCAGGGGAAACTTTTACTCTTGTTCCTCAGTCTGTTTCTTTGTGCCGGTTTGAAGTTCCTGAAGTTTTCACTGTAAAACCGAGTTGGAGCTTGTACATCCCCATATATATTTATGGAATGAAGTTTGCAACTGAAAAGAAACTTTGTGTTCCCTACAAAGTAGGTGAAGGCCGGCTTTCACACACACTTATCTCTCACAACTGAGCATGTGGAGAGACTTTCGTTCATCTAGCACAAAGAGAACGGGTTGCAGGGGAAAATATTCTCTGGTTTCTTAGTCTGTTTCCTAGTGCCGGTTTGAAGTTTCTGCAGTTTTCAGTGTAAAACAGAGTTGGAGCTTGTACCAGCCCATATATATGTATGGATTGCACTTTGCAACTGAAAAGAAACTTTGTGTTCCCAACAAGCTAAGTGAAGTACGGCTTTCACACACACATATCTCTCAGAACTGAGCAGATGGTGAGACTTTCGTTCATCTAGCACAATTGAAATGCTTTGCATGACAAAATTTTACTCTGGTTTCTCAGTCTGTTTCCTAGCGCCGTTTTGAAGTTCCTGCAGTTTTCACTATAAAAACGAGTTGGAGCTTGTACCTCCGCATATATATGTATGGAAAAGAGTTTGCAACTGAAAAGAATCTTTGTGTTCCCAAGAAGTTAAGTGAAGGACGCTTTCACACAAACTTATCTCTCAGAACTGAGCATGTGTAGAGACGTTCGTTCATCTGGCACATAGGGAACGGGTTGAAGGAGAAAGTTTTACTCTGGTTCCTATTCTGTTTCCTAGTGCCGGTTTGAAGTTCCTGCATGTTTCACTGTAGGGCAGAGTTGGAGCTAGTAACTCCCCATATATATTTATGGAGTGTATTTTGATTCTGAAAAGGAAATTTGTGTTCCCAACTAGCTAGGTGAAGGACGGATTTCACACACAATTATCTCTCAGATCTGAGCATGTGGAGAGACGTTCGTTCATCTAGCTCAAATGGAAAGGTTTGCAGGAGAAAATTTTACTCTGGTTTCTCAGTCTGTTTCCTAGTGCCGGTTTGAAGCTCCTGCAATTTTCACTACAAAACCGATTTGGAGCTTGTACCTCCCCATATATACGTATGCAGTGGGGTTTGCAACTGAAAAGAAACTTTTTGTTCCCAACAAGCTAGGTGAAGTACGGCTATCACACACACTTATCTCTCACAACTGAGCATGTGGAGAGACGTTCGTTCATCTAGCAAAAAGGGAACGGGTTGCAGGAAAAACGTTTACTCTGGTTCCTCATTCTGTTTCCTAGTGCCTGTTTGAAGTTCCTGCATGTTTCACTGTAAAGCAGAGTTGGAGCTAGTAATTCCCCATATATAATTATGGAGTGGAGTTTGCTTCTGAAAAGGAAATTTGTGTTCCCAACAAGCTAGGTGAAGGACGGCTTTCACACACAGTTATCTCTCACAACTGAGCATGTGGGAAACTTTCGTTCATGTAGCACAAATGGAACGGTTTGCAGGAGAAACTTTTACTCTGAATTCTCAGTCTGATTCCTAGTTCCGGTTTGAAGTTCCTGCAGTTTTCACTGTAAAACCGATTTGGAGCTTGTACCTCTCAATATATATGTATAGAGTGGAGTTTGCAACTGAAAAGAAACTTTGTGTTCCCAACAAGCAAGGTGAAGGACGGCTTTCACACACACTTATCTCTCACATCTGATCATGTGAAGAGACATTCGTTCATCTAGCACAAATGGAAAGGTTTGCAGGTTAAATTATTCTCTGGTTTCTCAGTATGTTTTCTAATGCCAGTTTGAAGTTCCTGCAGTTTTAGTGTAAAACAGAGTTGGAGCTTGTACCTTCCCATATATATGTATGCAATGCAGTTTGCAACTGAAAAGTATCTATGTGTTCCCAACAAGCTAGGTAAAGGACGACTTTCACACACAATTATCTCTGAGAACTGAGCATGTGGAGAGAGTTTCGTTCATCTAGCACCAAAGGAACGGTTTGCAGGAGAAACTTTTTCTCTGTTTCTCAGTCTGTTTCCTAGTGCCGGTTTGAAGTTCCTGCAGTTTTCACTGTAAAACCGAATTGAAGCTTGTACCTCCGCTTATATATGTATGGAAAGGTGTTTGCAACTGAAAAGTAACTTTATGTTCCCAACAAGCAAAATGAAGCACGGCTTTCACACACAGTTATCTCTCAGAAATGAGAATGTTGTGAGACATTCGTTCATCTAGCAAAATGGGAAAGCTTTGCAGGGGAAACTTTTACTCTTGTTCCTCAGTCTGTTTCCTTGTGCCGGTTTGAAGTTTCTGAAGTTTTCACTGTAAAACCGAGTTGGAGCTTGTACATCCCCATATATATTTATGGAATGGAGTTTGCAACTGAAAAGAAACTTTGTGTTCCCTACAAAGTAGGTGAAGGCCGGCTTTCACACACACTTATCTCTCACAACTGAGCATGTGGAGAGACTTTCGTTCATCTAGCTCAAAGGGAACGGGTTGCAGGAGAAATTATTCTCTGGTTTCTTAGTCTGTTTCCTAGTGCCGGTTTGAAGTTTCTGCAGTTTTCAGTGTAAAACAGATTTGGAGCTTGTACCAGCCCATATATATGTATGGATTGCACTTTGCAACTGAAAAGATACTTTGTGTTCCCAACAAGCTAAGTGAAGTACGGCTTTCACACACACATATCTCTCAGAACTGAGCAGGTGGTGAGACGTTCGTTCATCCAGCACAATTGGAATGCTTTGCATGACAAAATTTTACTCTGGTTTCTCAGTCTGTTTCCTAGCGCCGTTTTGAAGTTCCTGCAGTTTTCACTATAAAATCGAGTTGGAGCTTGTACCTCCGCATATATATGTATGGAAAAGAGTTTGCAACTGAAAAGAATCTTTGTGTTCCCAAGAAGCTAAGTGAAGGACGCTTTCACACACACTTATCTCTCAGAAATGAGCATGTGTAGAGACGTTCGTTCATCTGGCACAATGGAACGGGTTGAAGGAGAAACGTTTACTCTGGTTCCTCATTCTGTTTCCTAGTGCCGGTTTGAAGTTCCTGCATGTTTCACTGTAGGGCAGAGTTGGAGCTAGTAACTCCCCATATATATTTATGGAGTGTATTTTAATTCTGAAAAGGAAATTTGTGTTTCCAACAAGCTAGGTTAAGGACGGCTTCACACAAACTTATCTCTCACAACTGAGCATGTGGGAGAGGTTCGTTCATCTAGCACAAATGGAACGGGTTGCAGGAGAAATTATTCTCTGGTTTCTCAGTCTGTTTCCTAATGCCGGTTTGAAGTTCCTTCAGTTTTCAGTGTAAAAAGAGTTGGAGCTTGTACCTACCCATATATATGTATGGAATGCTGTTTGTAACTGAAAAGTATCTTTGTGTTCCCAACAAGCTAGGTGAAGGACGGCTTTCACACACACTTATCTCTCAGAACTGAGCATGTGGAGAGACGTTCGTTCATCTAGCACAAATTGAACGTGTTGCAGGAGAAACTTTTACACTGGATTCTCAGTCTGTTTCCTAGTGCCGGTTTGAAGTTCCTGCAGTTTTCAGTGTAAAACCGAGTTGGAGCTTGTACTTCTCCATATATATGTATGGAGTGGAGTTTGCAACTGAAAAGAAACTTTGTGTTCCCAACAAGCTAGGTGAAGTACGGCTTTCACACACACTTATCTCTCACAACTGAGCATGTGGAGAGACTTTCGTTCATCTAGCACAAAAGGAACGGTTTGCAGGAGAAACTTTTTCTCTGGTTTCTCAGTATGTTTCCTAGTGCCGGTGATAAGTTCCTGCAGTTTTCACTGTAAAACCGAGGTGGAGCTTCTACCTCCCCATATAAATGTATGGAATGCAGTTGGCAACTGAAAAAAAAATTTGTGTTCCCAACAAGCTAGGTGAAGGACGGCTTTCACACACACTTATCTCTCAGAACTCAGCACGGGGAGAGACGTTCGTTCATCTAGCACAAATGGAACGGGTTGCAGGAGAAACTATTTTTCTGGTTTCTCAGCATGTTTCCTATTGCTGGTATGAAACACCTGCAGTTTTCACTGTAAAACCGAGTTGGAGCTTGTACCTCCGCATATATATTTATGGAAAGCATTTTGCCACTGAAAAGAAAATTTGTGTTCCCAACAAGTTAAGTGAAGTGCGGCTTTCACACAAAATTATTTCTCAGAACTGAGCATGTGGTGAAACGTTCGTTCATCAAGCACAAATGGAAAGGTTTGCAGGGGAAACTTTTACTCTGGTTTCTCAGTCTGTTTCCTAGTGCCGGATTGAAGCTCCTGCAGTTTTCACTACAAAATCGATTTGGAGCTTGTAATTCCCCATATATACGTATGGAGTGGGGTTTGCAACTGAAAAGAAACTTTGTGTTCCCAACAAGCTAAGTGAAGGACGGCTTTCACACACACTTATCTCTCACAACTGAGCATGTGGAGAGACGTTCGTTCATCTAGCACAAAGGGAACGGGTTGCAGAAAAAACTTTTACTCTGGTTCCTCATTCTGTTTTTAGTGTCGGTTTGAAGTTACTGCATGTTTCACTGTATAGCATAGTTGGAGCTAGTAACTCCCCATATATATTTATGGAATGCAGTTTGTAACTGAAAACTATCTTTGTGTTCCCAACAAGCTAGGTGAAGGACGGCTTTCACACACACTTATCTCTCAGAACTGAGCATGTGGAGAGACGTTCGTTCATCTAGCACAAAGGGAAAGGGTTGCAGGAGAAACTTTTACACTGGTTTCTCAGTCTGTTTCGTAGTGCAGGTTTGAAGTTCCTCCAGTTTTCACTGTAAAATCGAGTTGGAGCTTGTACTTCTCCATATATATGTATGCAGTGGAGTTTGCAACTTAAAAGAAACTTTGTGTTCCCAACAAACTAGGTGAAGTACAGCATTCACACACACTTATCTCTCACAACTGAGCATGTGGAGAGACGTTCGTTCATTTAGCACAAAAGGAACGGTTTGCAGGAGAATCTTTTTCTCTGATTTCTCAGTCTGTTTCCTAATGCCGGTTTTAAGTTCCTGCAGTTTTCACTGTAAAACCGAGGTGGAGCTTCTACCTCCCCATATATATGTATGGAATGGAGTTGGCAACTGAAAAAAAAATTTGTGTTCCCAATAAGCTAGGTGAAGGACGGATTTCACACACACTTATCTCTCACAACTGAGCATGTGGAGAGACTTTCGTTCATCTAGCACAAAGGAATGGGTTTCAGGAGAAAGTTTTACTCTGTTTTCTCAGTCTGTTTCCTAGTGCCGTTTTGAAGTTCCTGCAGTTTTCACTGTAAACCTGTTGGAGCTTGTACCTCTCCATATATATATATGGAGTGGAGTTTGCAACGGAAAAGAAACTTTGTGTTCCCAACAAGCTAGGTGAAGGACGGCTTTCACACACACATTTCTCTCACAACAGATCATGCCGAGAGACGTTCGTTCATCTAGCACAAAGTGAACGGGTTTAAGTAGAAACTTTTTCTCTGTTTCTCAGTCTGATTCCTAGTGCCGGTTTGAAGTTCCTGCAGTTTTCACTATAAAACAGATTTTAACTAGTACATCCCCATACACATGTAAGGTGTCGTGTTTGCAACTGAAACTAAATTTGTGTTCCCAAAAAGGTAGGTGAAGGACGGCTTTCACACACACTTATCTCCCACAGCTGAGCATGTGGAGAGACGTTCGTTCATCTAGCACAAAGGGAAAGGGTTGCAGGAGAATATTTTCTCTGGTTTCTCAGTCTGTTTCCTAGTGCCGGATTGAAGCTCCTGCAGTTTTCACTACAAAAGCGATTTGGAGCTTGTACCTCCCCATATATACGTATGGAGTGGGGTTTGCAACTGAAAAGAAACTTTGTGTTCCCAACAAGCTAGGTGAAGTACGGCTTCACCCACACTTATCTCTTCACAACTGAGCATGAAGAGAGACGTTCGTTCATCTAGCAAAAAGGAACGGGTTGCAGGAAAAACTTTTACTCTGGTTCCTCTTTCTGTATCCTAGTGCCGGTTTGAAGTTCCTGCCTGTTTCACTGTAAAGCAGAGTTGGATCTAGTAACTCCCCATATATATGTATGGAGTGGAGTTTGCTTCTGAAAAGGAAATTTGTGTTCCCAACAAGCCATTTGTAGGACGGCATTCACACACATTTATTTCTCATATATGAGCATGTGGTGAGACTTTCGTTCATCTAGCACAAATGGAACGGGTTGCAGGAGAAATTATTCTCTGGTTTCTCAGTCTGTTTCCTAATGCCGGTTTGAAGTTCCTTCAGTTTTCAGTGTAAAACAGAGTTGGAGCTTGTACCTACCCATATATATGTATGGAATGCTGTTTGTAACTGAAAAGTATCTTTGTGTTCCCAACAAGCTAGGTGAAGGACGGCTTTCACACACACTTTTCTCTCAGAACTGAGCATGTGGAGAGACGTTCGTTCATCTAGCACAAAAGGAACGGTTTGCAGGAGAAACTTTTTCTCTGGTTTCTCAGTATGTTTCCTAGTGCCGGTGATAAGTTCCTGCAGTTTTCACTGTAAAACCGAGGTGGAGCTTCTAACTCCCCATATATATGTATGGAATGGAGTTGGCAACTGAAAAAAAAATTTGTGTTCCCAACAAGCTAGGTGAAGGGCGGATTTCACACACAATTATCTCTGAGAACTGAGCATTTGAAGAGACGTTCGTTCATCTGGCACAAAGGGAACAGGTTGCAGGAGAAACTTTTACTCTGTTTTCTCAGTCTGTTTCCTAATGCCGGTTTGAAGTTCCTGCAGATTTCACTGTAAAACCGAGATGGAGCTTGTAACACTCCATATATATGTATGGAGTGGAGTTTACAACTGAAAAGAAACTTTGTGTTCCCAACAAGCTAGGTGAAGGACGGCTTTCACACACAGTTATCTCTCAGAAATGAGAATGATGTGAGACGTTCGTTCATCTAGCAAAATGGGAAAGCTTTGCAGGGGAAACTTTTACTCTTGTTCCTCAGTCTGTTTCTTTGTGACGGTTTGATTTTTCTGAAGTTTTCACTGTAAAACCGAGTTGGAGCTTGTACATCCCCATATATATTTATGGAATGGAGTTTGCAACTGAAAAGAAACTTTGTGTTCCCTACAAAGTAGGTGAAGGCCGGCTTTCACACACACTTATCTCTCACAACTGAGCATGTGGAGAGACTTTCGTTCATCTAGCTCAAAGGGAACGGGTTGCAGGAGAAATTATTCTCTGGTTTCTTAGTCTGTTTCCTAGTGCCGGTTTGAAGTTTCTGCAGTTTTCAGTGTAAAACAGATTTGGAGCTTGTACCAGCCCATATATATGTATGGATTGCACTTTGCAACTGAAAAGATACTTTGTGTTCCCAACAAGCTAAGTGAAGTACGGCTTTCACACACACATATCTCTCAGAACTGAGCAGGTGGTGAGACGTTCGTTCATCCAGCACAATTGGAATGCTTTGCATGACAAAATTTTACTCTGGTTTCTCAGTCTGTTTCCTAGCGCCGTTTTGAAGTTCCTGCAGTTTTCACTATAAAATCGAGTTGGAGCTTGTACCTCCGCATATATATGTATGGAAAAGAGTTTGCAACTGAAAAGAATCTTTGTGTTCCCAAGAAGCTAAGTGAAGGACGCTTTCACACACACTTATCTCTCAGAAATGAGCATGTGTAGAGACGTTCGTTCATCTGGCACAATGGAACGGGTTGAAGGAGAAACGTTTACTCTGGTTCCTCATTCTGTTTCCTAGTGCCGGTTTGAAGTTCCTGCATGTTTCACTGTAGGGCAGAGTTGGAGCTAGTAACTCCCCATATATATTTATGGAGTGTATTTTAATTCTGAAAAGGAAATTTGTGTTTCCAACAAGCTAGGTTAAGGACGGCTTCACACAAACTTATCTCTCACAACTGAGCATGTGGGAGAGGTTCGTTCATCTAGCACAAATGGAACGGGTTGCAGGAGAAATTATTCTCTGGTTTCTCAGTCTGTTTCCTAATGCCGGTTTGAAGTTCCTTCAGTTTTCAGTGTAAAAAGAGTTGGAGCTTGTACCTACCCATATATATGTATGGAATGCTGTTTGTAACTGAAAAGTATCTTTGTGTTCCCAACAAGCTAGGTGAAGGACGGCTTTCACACACACTTATCTCTCAGAACTGAGCATGTGGAGAGACGTTCGTTCATCTAGCACAAATTGAACGTGTTGCAGGAGAAACTTTTACACTGGATTCTCAGTCTGTTTCCTAGTGCCGGTTTGAAGTTCCTGCAGTTTTCAGTGTAAAACCGAGTTGGAGCTTGTACTTCTCCATATATATGTATGGAGTGGAGTTTGCAACTGAAAAGAAACTTTGTGTTCCCAACAAGCTAGGTGAAGTACGGCTTTCACACACACTTATCTCTCACAACTGAGCATGTGGAGAGACTTTCGTTCATCTAGCACAAAAGGAACGGTTTGCAGGAGAAACTTTTTCTCTGGTTTCTCAGTATGTTTCCTAGTGCCGGTGATAAGTTCCTGCAGTTTTCACTGTAAAACCGAGGTGGAGCTTCTACCTCCCCATATAAATGTATGGAATGCAGTTGGCAACTGAAAAAAAAATTTGTGTTCCCAACAAGCTAGGTGAAGGACGGCTTTCACACACACTTATCTCTCAGAACTCAGCACGGGGAGAGACGTTCGTTCATCTAGCACAAATGGAACGGGTTGCAGGAGAAACTATTTTTCTGGTTTCTCAGCATGTTTCCTATTGCTGGTATGAAACACCTGCAGTTTTCACTGTAAAACCGAGTTGGAGCTTGTACCTCCGCATATATATTTATGGAAAGCATTTTGCCACTGAAAAGAAAATTTGTGTTCCCAACAAGTTAAGTGAAGTGCGGCTTTCACACAAAATTATTTCTCAGAACTGAGCATGTGGTGAAACGTTCGTTCATCAAGCACAAATGGAAAGGTTTGCAGGGGAAACTTTTACTCTGGTTTCTCAGTCTGTTTCCTAGTGCCGGATTGAAGCTCCTGCAGTTTTCACTACAAAATCGATTTGGAGCTTGTAATTCCCCATATATACGTATGGAGTGGGGTTTGCAACTGAAAAGAAACTTTGTGTTCCCAACAAGCTAAGTGAAGGACGGCTTTCACACACACTTATCTCTCACAACTGAGCATGTGGAGAGACGTTCGTTCATCTAGCACAAAGGGAACGGGTTGCAGAAAAAACTTTTACTCTGGTTCCTCATTCTGTTTTTAGTGTCGGTTTGAAGTTACTGCATGTTTCACTGTATAGCATAGTTGGAGCTAGTAACTCCCCATATATATTTATGGAATGCAGTTTGTAACTGAAAACTATCTTTGTGTTCCCAACAAGCTAGGTGAAGGACGGCTTTCACACACACTTATCTCTCAGAACTGAGCATGTGGAGAGACGTTCGTTCATCTAGCACAAAGGGAAAGGGTTGCAGGAGAAACTTTTACACTGGTTTCTCAGTCTGTTTCGTAGTGCAGGTTTGAAGTTCCTCCAGTTTTCACTGTAAAATCGAGTTGGAGCTTGTACTTCTCCATATATATGTATGCAGTGGAGTTTGCAACTTAAAAGAAACTTTGTGTTCCCAACAAACTAGGTGAAGTACAGCATTCACACACACTTATCTCTCACAACTGAGCATGTGGAGAGACGTTCGTTCATTTAGCACAAAAGGAACGGTTTGCAGGAGAATCTTTTTCTCTGATTTCTCAGTCTGTTTCCTAATGCCGGTTTTAAGTTCCTGCAGTTTTCACTGTAAAACCGAGGTGGAGCTTCTACCTCCCCATATATATGTATGGAATGGAGTTGGCAACTGAAAAAAAAATTTGTGTTCCCAATAAGCTAGGTGAAGGACGGATTTCACACACACTTATCTCTCAGAACTGAGCATGTGGAGAGACTTTCGTTCATCTAGCACAAAGGAACGGGTTTCAGGAGAAAGTTTTACTCTGTTTTCTCAGTCTGTTTCCTAGTGCCGTTTTGAAGTTCCTGCAGTTTTCACTGTAAAACTGTTGGAGCTTGTACCTCTCCATATATATATATGGAGTGGAGTTTGCAACGGAAAAGAAACTTTGTGTTCCCAACAAGCTAGGTGAAGGACGGCTTTCACACACACATTTCTCTCACAACAGATCATGCCGAGAGACTTTCGTTCATCTAGCACAAAGTGAACGGGTTTAAGTAGAAACTTTTTCTCTGTTTCTCAGTCTGATTCCTAGTGCCGGTTTGAAGTTCCTGCAGTTTTCACTATAAAACAGATTTTAACTAGTACATCCCCATACACATGTAAGGTGTCGTGTTTGCAACTGAAACTAAATTTGTGTTCCCAAAAAGGTAGGTGAAGGACGGCTTTCACACACACTTATCTCCCACAGCTGAGCATGTGGAGAGACGTTCGTTCATCTAGCACAAAGGGAAAGGGTTGCAGGAGAATATTTTCTCTGGTTTCTCAGTCTGTTTCCTAGTGCCGGATTGAAGCTCCTGCAGTTTTCACTACAAAAGCGATTTGGAGCTTGTACCTCCCCATATATACGTATGGAGTGGGGTTTGCAACTGAAAAGAAACTTTGTGTTCCCAACAAGCTAGGTGAAGTACGGCTTCACCCACACTTATCTCTTCACAACTGAGCATGAAGAGAGACGTTCGTTCATCTAGCAAAAAGGAACGGGTTGCAGGAAAAACTTTTACTCTGGTTCCTCTATCTGTATCCTAGTGCCGGTTTGAAGTTCCTGCCTGTTTCACTGTAAAGCAGAGTTGGATCTAGTAACTCCCCATATATATGTATGGAGTGGAGTTTGCTTCTGAAAAGGAAATTTGTGTTCCCAACAAGCCATTTGTAGGACGGCATTCACACACATTTATTTCTCATATATGAGCATGTGGTGAGACTTTCGTTCATCTAGCACAAATGGAACGGGTTGCAGGAGAAATTATTCTCTGGTTTCTCAGTCTGTTTCCTAATGCCGGTTTGAAGTTCCTTCAGTTTTCAGTGTAAAACAGAGTTGGAGCTTGTACCTACCCATATATATGTATGGAATGCTGTTTGTAACTGAAAAGTATCTTTGTGTTCCCAACAAGCTAGGTGAAGGACGGCTTTCACACACACTTTTCTCTCAGAACTGAGCATGTGGAGAGACGTTCGTTCATCTAGCACAAAAGGAACGGTTTGCAGGAGAAACTTTTTCTCTGGTTTCTCAGTATGTTTCCTAGTGCCGGTGATAAGTTCCTGCAGTTTTCACTGTAAAACCGAGGTGGAGCTTCTAACTCCCCATATATATGTATGGAATGGAGTTGGCAACTGAAAAAAAAATTTGTGTTCCCAACAAGCTAGGTGAAGGGCGGATTTCACACACAATTATCTCTGAGAACTGAGCATTTGAAGAGACGTTCGTTCATCTGGCACAAAGGGAACAGGTTGCAGGAGAAACTTTTACTCTGTTTTCTCAGTCTGTTTCCTAATGCCGGTTTGAAGTTCCTGCAGATTTCACTGTAAAACCGAGATGGAGCTTGTAACACTCCATATATATGTATGGAGTGGAGTTTACAACTGAAAAGAAACTTTGTGTTCCCAACAAGCTAGGTGAAGGACGGCTTTCACACACAGTTATCTCTCAGAAATGAGAATGATGTGAGACGTTCGTTCATCTAGCAAAATGGGAAAGCTTTGCAGGGGAAACTTTTACTCTTGTTCCTCAGTCTGTTTCTTTGTGACGGTTTGAAGTTTCTGAAGTTTTCACTGTAAAACCGAGTTGGAGCTTGTACATCCCCATATATATTTATGGAATGGAGTTTGCAACTGAAAAGAAACTTTGTGTTCCCTACAAAGTAGGTGAAGGCCGGCTTTAACACACACTTATCTCTCACAACTGAGCATGTGGAGAGACTTTCGTTCATCTAGCACAAAGAGAACGGGTTGCAGGGGAAAATATTCTCTGGTTTCTTAGTCTGTTTCCTAGTGCCGGTTTGAAGTTTCTGCAGTTTTCAGTGTAAAACAGAGTTGAAGCTTGTACCAGCCCATATATATGTATGGATTGCACTTTGCAACTGAAAAGAAACTTTGTGTTCCCAACAAGCTAAGTGAAGTACGGCTTTCACACACACATATCTCTCAGAACTGAGCAGATGGTGAGACGTTCGTTCATCTAGCACAATTGAAATGCTTTGCATGACAAAATTTTACTCTGGTTTCTCAGTCTGTTTCCTAGCGCCGTTTTGAAGTTCCTGCAGTTTTCACTATAAAACCGAGTTGGAGCTTGTACCTCCGCATATATATGTATGGAAAAGAGTTTGCAACTGAAAAGAATCTTTGTGTTCCCAAGAAGCTAAGTGAAGGACGCTTTCACACACACTTATCTCTCAGAACTGAGCATGTGTAGAGACGTTCGTTCATCTGGCACATAGGGAACGGGTTGAAGGAGAAAGTTTTACTCTGGTTCCTATTCTGTTTCCTAGTGCCGGTTTGAAGTTCCTGCATGTTTCACTGTAGGGCAGAGTTGGAGCTAGTAACTCCCCATATATATTTATGGAGTGTATTTTGATTCTGAAAAGGAAATTTGTGTTCCCAACTAGCTAGGTGAAGGACGGCTTTCACACACACTTATCTCTCACAACTGAGCATGTGTAGAGACGTTCGTTCATCTAGCAAAATGGGAACGGGTTGCAGTAGAAACATTTTCTCTGGTTTCTCAGTCTGTTTCCTAGTGCCGGTTTGAAGTTCCTGCAGTTTTCTCTGTATAACCGATGTGGAGCTTTTACCTCCCCATATATATATATGGATTGGAGTTTGCAACTGAAAAAAAAATTTGTGTTCCCAAATAGATAGGTGAAGGACGGATTTCACACACAATTATCTCTCAGATCTGAGCATGTGGAGAGACGTTCGTTCATCTAGCTCAAATGGAAAGGTTTGCAGGAGAAAATTTTACTCTGGTTTCTCAGTCTGTTTCCTAGTGCCGGTTTGAAGCTCCTGCAGTTTTCACTACAAAACCGATTTGGAGCTTGTACCTCCCCATATATACGTATGGAGTGGGGTTTGCAACTGAAAAGAAACTTTTTGTTCCCAACAAGCTAGGTGAAGTACGGCTATCACACACACTTATCTCTCACAACTGAGCATGTGGAGAGACGTTCGTTCATCTAGCAAAAAGGGAACGGGTTGCAGGAAAAACGTTTACTCTGGTTCCTCATTCTGTTTCCTAGTGCCTGTTTGAAGTTCCTGCATGTTTCACTGTAAAGCAGAGTTGGAGCTAGTAAATCCCCATATATAATTATGGAGTGGAGTTTGCTTCTGAAAAGGAAATTTGTGTTCCCAACAAGCTAGGTGAAGGACGGCTTTCACACACAGTTATCTCTCACAACTGAGCATGTGGGAGACGTTCGTTCATGTAGCACAAATGGAACGGTTTGCAGGAGAAACTTTTACTCTGAATTCTCAGTCTGTTTCCTAGTTCCGGTTTGAAGTTCCTGCAGTTTTCACTGTAAAACCGATTTGGAGCTTGTACCTCTCAATATATATGTATGGAGTGGAGTTTGCAACTGAAAAGAAACTTTGTGTTCCCAACAAGCAAGGTGAAGGACGGCTTTCACACACACTTATCTCTCACATCTGATCATGTGAGGAGACTTTCGTTCATCTAGCACAAATGGAAAGGTTTGCAGGTTAAATTATTCTCTGGTTTCTCAGTATGTTTTCTAATGCCAGTTTGAAGTTCCTGCAGTTTTAGTGTAAAACAGAGTTGGAGCTTGTACCTCCCCATATATATATGTATGCAATGCAGTTTGCAACTGAAAAGTATCTATGTGTTCCCAACAAGCTAGGTAATGGACGACTTTCACACACAACTATCTCTGGGAACTGAGCATGTGGAGAGAGTTTCGTTCATCTAGCACCAAAGGAACGGTTTGCAGGAGAAACTTTTTCTCTGTTTCTCAGTCTGTTTCCTAGTGCCAGTTTGAAGTTCCTGCAGTTTTCACTGTAAAACCGAATAGAAGCTTGTACCTCCGCTTATATATGTATGGAAAGGTGTTTGCAACTGAAAAGTAACTTTATGTTCCCAACAAGCTAAATGAAGCACGGCTTTCACACACAGTTATCTCTCAGAAATGAGAATGTTGTGAGACATTCGTTCATCTAGCAAAATGGGAAAGCTTTGAAGGGGAAACTTTTACTCTTGTTCCTCAGTCTGTTTCCTTGTGCCGGTTTGATTTTTCTGAAGTTTTCACTGTAAAACCGAGTTGGAGCTTGTACATCCCCATATATATTTATGGAATGGAGTTTGCAACTGAAAAGAAACTTTGTGTTCCCTACAAAGTAGGTGAAGGCCGGCTTTCACACACACTTATCTCTCACAACTGAGCATGTGGAGAGACTTTCGTTCATCTAGCTCAAAGGGAACGGGTTGCAGGAGAAATTATTCTCTGGTTTCTTAGTCTGTTTCCTTGTGCCGGTTTGAATTTTCTGCAGTTTTCAGTGTAAAACAGAGTTGGAGCTTGTACCAGCCCATATATATGTATGGATTGCACTTTGCAACTGAAAAGAAACTTTGTGTTCCCAACAAGCTAAGTGAAGTACGGCTTTCACACACACATATCTCTCAGAACTGAGCAGGTGGTGAGACGTTCGTTCATCCAGCACAATTGGAATGATTTGCATGACAAAATTTTACTCTGGTTTCTCAGTCTGTTTCCTAGCGCCGTTTTGAAGTTCCTGCAGTTTTCACTATAAAACCGAGTTGGAGCTTGTACCTCCGCATATATATGTATGGAAAAGAGTTTGCAACTGAAAAGAATCTTTGTGTTCCCAAGAAGCTAAGTGAAGGACGCTTTCACACACACTTATCTCTCAGAACTGAGCATGTGTAGAGACGTTCGTTCATCTGGCACATAGGGAACGGGTTGAAGGAGAAAGTTTTACTCTGGTTCCTATTCTGTTTCCTAGTGCCGGTTTGAAGTTCCTGCATGTTTCACTGTAGGGCAGAGTTGGAGCTAGTAACTCCCCATATATATTTATGGAGTGTATTTTGATTCTGAAAAGGAAATTTGTGTTCCCAACTAGCTAGGTGAAGGACGGCTTTCACACACACTTATCTCTCACAACTGAGCATGTGTAGAGACGTTCGTTCATCTAGCAAAATGGGAACGGGTTGCAGTAGAAACATTTTCTCTGGTTTCTCAGTCTGTTTCCTAGTGCCGGTTTGAAGTTCCTGCAGTTTTCTCTGTATAACCGAGGTGGAGCTTTTACCTCCCCATATATATATATGGATTGGAGTTTGCAACTGAAAAAAAAATTTGTGTTCCCAAATAGATAGGTGAAGGACGGATTTCACACACAATTATCTCTCAGATCTGAGCATGTGGAGAGACGTTCGTTCATCTAGCTCAAATGGAAAGGTTTGCAGGAGAAAATTTTACTCTGGTTTCTCAGTCTGTTTCCTAGTGCCGGTTTGAAGCTCCTGCAGTTTTCACTACAAAACCGATTTGGAGCTTGTACCTCCCCATATATACGTATGGAGTGGGGTTTGCAACTGAAAAGAAACTTTTTGTTCCCAACAAGCTAGGTGAAGTACGGCTATCACACACACTTATCTCTCACAACTGAGCATGTGGAGAGACGTTCGTTCATCTAGCAAAAAGGGAACGGGTTGCAGGAAAAACGTTTACTCTGGTTCCTCATTCTGTTTCCTAGTGCCTGTTTGAAGTTCCTGCATGATTCACTGTAAAGCAGAGTTGGAGCTAGTAAATCCCCATATATAATTATGGAGTGGAGTTTGCTTCTGAAAAGGAAATTTGTGTTCCCAACAAGCTAGGTGAAGGACGGCTTTCACACACAGTTATCTCTCAAAACTGAGCATGTGGGAAACGTTCGTTCATGTAGCACAAATGGAACGTTTTGCAGGAGAAACTTTTACTCTGAATTCTCAGTCTGATTCCTAGTTCCGGTTTGAAGTTCCTGCAGTTTTCACTGTAAAACCGATTTGGAGCTTGTACCTCTCAATATATATGTATGGAGTGGAGTTTGCAACTGAAAAGAAACTTTGTGTTCCCAACAAGCAAGGTGAAGGACGGCTTTCACACACACTTATCTCTCACATCTGATCATGTGAGGAGACTTTCGTTCATCTAGCACAAATGGAAAGGTTTGCAGGTTAAATTATTCTCTGGTTTCTCAGTATGTTTTCTAATGCCAGTTTGAATTTCCTGCAGTTTTAGTGTAAAACAGAGTTGGAGCTTGTACCTCCCCATATATATGTATGCAATGCAGTTTGCAACTGAAAAGTATCTATGTGTTCCCAACAAGCTAGGTAATGGACGACTTTCACACACAATTATCTCTGAGAACTGAGCATGTGGAGAGAGTTTCGTTCATCTAGCACCAAAGGAACGGTTTGCAGGAGAAACTTTTTCTCTGTTTCTCAGTCTGTTTCCTAGTGCCGGTTTGAAGTTCCTGCAGTTTTCACTGTAAAACCGAATAGAAGCTTGTACCTCCGCTTATATATGTATGGAAAGGTGTTTGCAACTGAAAAGTAACTTTATGTTCCCAACAAGCTAAATGAAGCACGGCTTTCACACACAGTTATCTCTCAGAAATGAGAATGTTGTGAGACATTCGTTCATCTAGCAAAATGGGAAAGCTTTGCAGGGGAAACTTTTACTCTTGTTTCTCAGTCTGTTTCCTTGTGCCGGTTTGAAGTTTCTGAAGTTTTCACTGTAAAACCGAGTTGGAGCTTGTACATCCCCATATATATTTATGGAATGGAGTTTGCAACTGAAAAGAAACTTTGTGTTCCCTACAAAGTAGGTGAAGGCCGGCTTTCACACACACTTATCTCTCACAACTGAGCATGTGGAGAGACTTTCGTTCATCTAGCTCAAAGGGAACGGGTTGCAGGAGAAATTATTCTCTGGTTTCTTAGTCTGTTTCCTTGTGCCGGTTTGAAGTTTCTGCAGTTTTCAGTGTAAAACAGAGTTGGAGCTTGTACCAGCCCATATATATGTATGGATTGCACTTTGCAACTGAAAAGAAACTTTGTGTTCCCAACAAGCTAAGTGAAGTACGGCTTTCACACACACATATCTCTCAGAACTGAGCAGGTGGTGAGACGTTCGTTCATCCAGCACAATTGGAATGCTTTGCATGACAAAATTTTACTCTGGTTTCTCAGTCTGTTTCCTAGCGCCGTTTTGAAGTTCCTGCAGTTTTCACTATAAAACCGAGTTGGAGCTTGTACCTCCGCATATATATGTATGGAAAAGAGTTTGCAACTGAAAAGAATCTTTGTGTTCCCAAGAAGCTAAGTGAAGGACGCTTTCACACACACTTATCTCTCAGAAATGAGCATGTGTAGAGACGTTCGTTCATCTGGCACAATGGAACGGGGTGAAGGAGAAACTTTTACTCTGGTTCCTCATTCTGTTTCCTAGTGCCGGTTTGAAGTTCCTGCATGTTTCACTGTAGGGCAGAGTTGGAGCTAGTAACTCCCCATATATATTTATGGAGTGTATTTTAATTCTGAAAAGGAAATTTGTGTTTCCAACAAGCTAGTTTAAGGACGGCTTTCACACAAACTTATCTCTCAGAACTGAGCATGTGGAGAGACGTTCGTTCATCTAGCACAAATTGAACGTGTTGCAGGAGAAACTTTTACACTGGATTCTCAGTCTGTTTCCTAGTGCCGGTTTGAAGTTCCTGCAGTTTTCAGTGTAAAACCGAGTTGGAGCTTGTACTTCTCCATATATATGTATGGAGTGGAGTTTGCAACTGAAAAGAAACTTTGTGTTCCCAACAAGCTAGGTGAAGGACGGCTTTCACACACACTTATCTCTCACAACTGAGCATGTGGAGAGACTTTCGTTCATCTAGCACAAAAGGAACGGTTTGCTGGAGAAACTTTTTCTCTGGTTTCTCAGTATGTTTCCTAGTGCCGGTGATAAGTTCCTGCAGTTTTCACTGTAAAACCGAGGTGGAGCTTCTACCTCCCCATATATATGTATGGAATGGAGTTGGCAACTGAAAAAAAAATTTGTGTTCCCAACAAGCTAGTTGAAGGACGGCTTTCACACACACTTATCTCTCAGAACTCAGCACGGGGAGAGACGTTCGTTCATCTAGCACAAATGGAACGGGTTGCAGGAGAAACTATTTTTCTGGTTTCTCAGCATGTTTCCTATTGCTGGTATGAAATACCTGCAGTTTTCACTGTAAAACCGAGTTGGAGCTTGTACCTCCGCATATATATTTATGGAAAGCAGTTTGCAACTGAAAAGAAAATTTGTGTTCCCAACAAGTTAAGTGAAGTGCGGCTTTCACACAAAATTATTTCTCAGAACTGAGCATGTGGTGAAACGTTCGTTCATCAAGCACAAATGGAAAGGTTTGCAGGGGAAACTTTTACTCTGGTTTCTCAGTCTGTTTCCTAGTGCCGGATTGAAGCTCCTGCAGTTTTCACTACAAAATCGATTTGGAGCTTGTAATTCCCCATATATACGTATGGAGTGGGGTTTGCAACTGAAAAGAAACTTTGTGTTCCCAACAAGCTAAGTGAAGGACGGCTTTCACACACACTTATCTCTCACAACTGAGCATGTGGAGAGACGTTCGTTCATCTAGCACAAAGGGAACGGGTTGCAGAAAAAACTTTTACTCTGGTTCCTCATTCTGTTTTTAGTGTCGGTTTGAAGTTACTGCATGTTTCACTGTATAGCATAGTTGGAGCTAGTAATTCCCCATATATATTTATGGAATGCAGTTTGTAACTGAAAACTATCTTTGTGTTCCCAACAAGCTAGGTGAAGGACGGCTTTCACACACACTTATCTCTCAGAACTGAGCATGTGGAGAGACGTTCGTTCATCTAGCACAAAGGGAAAGGGTTGCAGGAGAAACTTTTACACTGGTTTCTCAGTCTGTTTCGTAGTGCAGGTTTGAAGTTCCTCCAGTTTTCACTGTAAAATCGAGTTGGAGCTTGTACTTCTCCATATATATGTATGGAGTGGAATTTGCAACTTAAAAGAAACTTTGTGTTCCCAACAAACTAGGTGAAGTACAGCATTCACACACACTTTTCTCTCACAACTGAGCATGTGGAGAGACGTTCGTTCATCTAGCACAAAAGGAACGGTTTGCAGGAGAATCTTTTTCTCTGATTTCTCAGTCTGTTTCCTAATGCCGGTTTTAAGTTCCTGCAGTTTTCACTGTAAAACCGAGGTGGAGCTTCTACCTCCCCATATATATGTATGGAATGGAGTTGGCAACTGAAAAAAAAATTTGTGTTCCCAATAAGCTAGGTGAAGGACGGATTTCACACACACTTATCTCTCAGAACTGAGCATGTGGAGAGACTTTCGTTCATCTAGCACAAAGGAACGGGTTTCAGGAGAAAGTTTTACTCTGTTTTCTCAGTCTGTTTCCTAGTGCCGTTTTGAAGTTCCTGCAGTTTTCACTGTAAAACTTTTGGAGCTTGTACCTCTCCATATATATATATGGAGTGGAGTTTGCAACGGAAAAGAAACTTTGTGTTCCCAACAAGCTAGGTGAAGGACGGCTTTCACACACACATTTCTCTCACAACAGATCATGCGGAGAGACTTTCGTTCATCTAGCACAAAGTGAACGGGTTTAAGTAGAAACTTTTTCTCTGTTTCTCAGTCTGATTCCTAGTGCCGGTTTGAAGTTCCTGCAGTTTTCACTATAAAACAGATTTTAACTAGTACATCCCCATACACATGTAAGGTGTCGTGTTTGCAACTGAAAATAAATTTGTGTTCCCAAAAAGGTAGGTGAAGGACGGCTTTCACACACACTTATCTCCCACAGCTGAGCATGTGGAGAGACGTTCGTTCATCTAGCACAAAGGGAAAGGGTTGCAGGAGAATATTTTCTCTGGTTTCTCAGTCTGTTTCCTAGTGCCGGTTTGAAGCTCCTGCAGTTTTCACTACAAAAGCGATTTGGAGCTTGTACCTCCCCATATATACGTATGGAGTGGGGTTTGCAACTGAAAAGAAACTTTGTGTTCCCAACAAGCTAGGTGAAGTACGGCTTCACCCACACTTATCTCTTCACAACTGAGCTGAAGAGAGACGTTCGTTCATCTAGCAAAAAGGAACGGGTTGCAGGAAAAACTTTTACTCTGGTTCCTCTATCTGTATCCTAGTGCCGGTTTGAAGTTCCTGCCTGTTTCACTGTAAAGCAGAGTTGGATCTAGTAACTCCCCATATATATGTATGGAGTGGAGTTTGCTTCTGAAAAGGAAATTTGTGTTCCCAACAAGCCATTTGTAGGACGGCATTCACACACATTTATTTCTCAGATATGAGCATGTGGTGAGACTTTCGTTCATCTAGCACAAATGGAACGGGTTGCAGGAGAAATTATTCTCTGGTTTCTCAGTCTGTTTCCTAATGCCGGTTTGAAGTTCCTTCAGTTTTCAGTGTAAAACAGAGTTGGAGCTTGTACCTACCCATATATATGTATGGAATGCTGTTTGTAACTGAAAAGTATCTTTGTGTTCCCAACAAGCTAGGTGAAGGACGGCTTTCACACACACTTTTCTCTCAGAACTGAGCATGTGGAGAGACGTTCGTTCATCTAGCACAAAAGGAACTGTTTGCAGGAGAAACTTTTTCTCTGGTTTCTCAGTATGTTTCCTAGTGCCGGTGTTAAGTTCCTGCAGTTTTCACTGTAAAACCGAGGTGGGGCTTCTACCTCCCCATATATATGTATGGAATGGAGTTGGCAACTGAAAAAAAAATTTGTGTTCCCAACAAGCTAGGTGAAGTACGGCTTCACCCACACTTATCTCTTCACAACTGAGCATGAAGAGAGACGTTCGTTCATCTAGCAAAAAGGAACGGGTTGCAGGAAAAACTTTTACTCTGGTTCCTCTATCTGTATCCTAGTGCCGGTTTGAAGTTCCTGCCTGTTTCACTGTAAAGCAGAGTTGGATCTAGTAACTCCCCATATATATGTATGGAGTGGAGTTTGCTTCTGAAAAGGAAATTTGTGTTCCCAACAAGCCATTTGTAGGACGGCATTCACACACATTTATTTCTCAGATATGAGCATGTGGTGAGACTTTCGTTCATCTAGCACAAATGGAACGGGTTGCAGGAGAAATTATTCTCTGGTTTCTCAGTCTGTTTCCTAATGCCGGTTTGAAGTTCCTTCAGTTTTCAGTGTAAAACAGAGTTGGAGCTTGTACCTACCCATATATATGTATGGAATGCTGTTTGTAACTGAAAAGTATCTTTGTGTTCCCAACAAGCTAGGTGAAGGACGGCTTTCACACACACTTTTCTCTCAGAACTGAGCATGTGGAGAGACGTTCGTTCATCTAGCACAAAAGGAACGGTTTGCAGGAGAAACTTTTTCTCTGGTTTCTCAGTATGTTTCCTAGTGCCGGTGATAAGTTCCTGCAGTTTTCACTGTAAAACCGAGGTGGAGCTTCTAACTCCCCATATATATGTATGGAATGGAGTTGGCAACTGAAAAAAAAATTTGTGTTCCCAACAAGCTAGGTGAAGGGCGGATTTCACACACAATTATCTCTGAGAACTGAGCATTTGAAGAGACGTTCGTTCATCTGGCACAAAGGGAACAGGTTGCAGGAGAAACTTTTACTCTGTTTTCTCAGTCTGTTTCCTAGTGCCGGTTTGAAGTTCCTGCAGTTTTCACTGTAAAACCGAGATGGAGCTTGTAACACTCCATATATATGTATGGAGTGGAGTTTACAACTGAAAAGAAACTTTGTGTTCCCAACAAGCTAGGTGAAGGACGGCTTTCACACACAGTTATCTCTCAGAAATGAGAATGATGTGAGACGTTCGTTCATCTAGCAAAATGGGAAAGCTTTGCAGGGGAAACTTTTACTCTTGTTCCTCAGTCTGTTTCTTTGTGACGGTTTGAAGTTTCTGAAGTTTTCACTGTAAAACCGAGTTGGAGCTTGTACATCCCCATATATATTTATGGAGTGGAGTTTGCAACTGAAAAGAAACTTTGTGTTCCCAACAAGCTAGGTGAAGGCCGGCTTTCACACACACTTATCTCTCACAACTGAGCATGTGGAGAGACTTTCGTTCATCTAGCACAAAAGGAACGGTTTGCTGGAGAAACTTTTTCTCTGGTTTCTCAGTATGTTTCCTAGTGCCGGTGATAAGTTCCTGCAGTTTTCACTGTAAAACCGAGGTGGAGCTTCTACCTCCCCATATATATGTATGGAATGGAGTTGGCAACTGAAAAAAAAATTTGTGTTCCCAACAAGCTAGTTGAAGGACGGCTTTCACACACACTTATCTCTCAGAACTCAGCACGGGGAGAGACGTTCGTTCATCTAGCACAAATGGAACGGGTTGCAGGAGAAACTATTTTTCTGGTTTCTCAGCATGTTTCCTATTGCTGGTATGAAATACCTGCAGTTTTCACTGTAAAACCGAGTTGGAGCTTGTACCTCCGCATATATATTTATGGAAAGCAGTTTGCAACTGAAAAGAAAATTTGTGTTCCCAACAAGTTAAGTGAAGTGCGGCTTTCACACAAAATTATTTCTCAGAACTGAGCATGTGGTGAAACGTTCGTTCATCAAGCACAAATGGAAAGGTTTGCAGGGGAAACTTTTACTCTGGTTTCTCAGTCTGTTTCCTAGTGCCGGATTGAAGCTCCTGCAGTTTTCACTACAAAATCGATTTGGAGCTTGTAATTCCCCATATATACGTATGGAGTGGGGTTTGCAACTGAAAAGAAACTTTGTGTTCCCAACAAGCTAAGTGAAGGACGGCTTTCACACACACTTATCTCTCACAACTGAGCATGTGGAGAGACGTTCGTTCATCTAGCACAAAGGGAACGGGTTGCAGAAAAAACTTTTACTCTGGTTCCTCATTCTGTTTTTAGTGTCGGTTTGAAGTTACTGCATGTTTCACTGTATAGCATAGTTGGAGCTAGTAATTCCCCATATATATTTATGGAATGCAGTTTGTAACTGAAAACTATCTTTTTGTTCCCAACAAGCTAGGTGAAGGACGGCTTTCACACACACTTATCTCTCAGAACTGAGCATGTGGAGAGACGTTCGTTCATCTAGCACAAAGGGAAAGGGTTGCAGGAGAAACTTTTACACTGGTTTCTCAGTCTGTTTCGTAGTGCAGGTTTGAAGTTCCTCCAGTTTTCACTGTAAAATCGAGTTGGAGCTTGTACTTCTCCATATATATGTATGGAGTGGAATTTGCAACTTAAAAGAAACTTTGTGTTCCCAACAAACTAGGTGAAGTACAGCATTCACACACACTTTTCTCTCACAACTGAGCATGTGGAGAGACGTTCGTTCATCTAGCACAAAAGGAACGGTTTGCAGGAGAATCTTTTTCTCTGATTTCTCAGTCTGTTTCCTAATGCCGGTTTTAAGTTCCTGCAGTTTTCAATGTAAAACCGAGGTGGAGCTTCTACCTCCCCATATATATGTATGGAATGGAGTTGGCAACTGAAAAAAAAATTTGTGTTCCCAATAAGCTAGGTGAAGGACGGATTTCACACACACTTATCTCTCAGAACTGAGCATGTGGAGAGACTTTCGTTCATCTAGCACAAAGGAACGGGTTTCAGGAGAAAGTTTTACTCTGTTTTCTCAGTCTGTTTCCTAGTGCCGTTTTGAAGTTCCTGCAGTTTTCACTGTAAAACTTTTGGAGCTTGTACCTCTCCATATATATATATGGAGTGGAGTTTGCAACGGAAAAGAAACTTTGTGTTCCCAACAAGCTAGGTGAAGGACGGCTTTCACACACACATTTCTCTCACAACAGATCATGCGGAGAGACTTTCGTTCATCTAGCACAAAGTGAACGGGTTTAAGTAGAAACTTTTTCTCTGTTTCTCAGTCTGATTCCTAGTGCCGGTTTGAAGTTCCTGCAGTTTTCACTATAAAACAGATTTTAACTAGTACATCCCCATACACATGTAAGGTGTCGTGTTTGCAACTGAAAATAAATTTGTGTTCCCAAAAAGGTAGGTGAAGGACGGCTTTCACACACACTTATCTCCCACAGCTGAGCATGTGGAGAGACGTTCGTTCATCTAGCACAAAGGGAAAGGGTTGCAGGAGAATATTTTCTCTGGTTTCTCAGTCTGTTTCCTAGTGCCGGTTTGAAGCTCCTGCAGTTTTCACTACAAAAGCGATTTGGAGCTTGTACCTCCCCATATATACGTATGGAGTGGGGTTTGCAACTGAAAAGAAACTTTGTGTTCCCAACAAGCTAGGTGAAGTACGGCTTCACCCACACTTATCTCTTCACAACTGAGCTGAAGAGAGACGTTCGTTCATCTAGCAAAAAGGAACGGGTTGCAGGAAAAACTTTTACTCTGGTTCCTCTATCTGTATCCTAGTGCCGGTTTGAAGTTCCTGCCTGTTTCACTGTAAAGCAGAGTTGGATCTAGTAACTCCCCATATATATGTATGGAGTGGAGTTTGCTTCTGAAAAGGAAATTTGTGTTCCCAACAAGCCATTTGTAGGACGGCATTCACACACATTTATTTCTCAGATATGAGCATGTGGTGAGACTTTCGTTCATCTAGCACAAATGGAACGGGTTGCAGGAGAAATTATTCTCTGGTTTCTCAGTCTGTTTCCTAATGCCGGTTTGAAGTTCCTTCAGTTTTCAGTGTAAAACAGAGTTGGAGCTTGTACCTACCCATATATATGTATGGAATGCTGTTTGTAACTGAAAAGTATCTTTGTGTTCCCAACAAGCTAGGTGAAGGACGGCTTTCACACACACTTTTCTCTCAGAACTGAGCATGTGGAGAGACGTTCGTTCATCTAGCACAAAAGGAACTGTTTGCAGGAGAAACTTTTTCTCTGGTTTCTCAGTATGTTTCCTAGTGCCGGTGTTAAGTTCCTGCAGTTTTCACTGTAAAACCGAGGTGGGGCTTCTACCTCCCCATATATATGTATGGAATGGAGTTGGCAACTGAAAAAAAAATTTGTGTTCCCAACAAGCTAGGTGAAGTACGGCTTCACCCACACTTATCTCTTCACAACTGAGCATGAAGAGAGACGTTCGTTCATCTAGCAAAAAGGAACGGGTTGCAGGAAAAACTTTTACTCTGGTTCCTCTATCTGTATCCTAGTGCCGGTTTGAAGTTCCTGCCTGTTTCACTGTAAAGCAGAGTTGGATCTAGTAACTCCCCATATATATGTATGGAGTGGAGTTTGCTTCTGAAAAGGAAATTTGTGTTCCCAACAAGCCATTTGTAGGACGGCATTCACACACATTTATTTCTCAGATATGAGCATGTGGTGAGACTTTCGTTCATCTAGCACAAATGGAACGGGTTGCAGGAGAAATTATTCTCTGGTTTCTCAGTCTGTTTCCTAATGCCGGTTTGAAGTTCCTTCAGTTTTCAGTGTAAAACAGAGTTGGAGCTTGTACCTACCCATATATATGTATGGAATGCTGTTTGTAACTGAAAAGTATCTTTGTGTTCCCAACAAGCTAGGTGAAGGACGGCTTTCACACACACTTTTCTCTCAGAACTGAGCATGTGGAGAGACGTTCGTTCATCTAGCACAAAAGGAACGGTTTGCAGGAGAAACTTTTTCTCTGGTTTCTCAGTATGTTTCCTAGTGCCGGTGATAAGTTCCTGCAGTTTTCACTGTAAAACCGAGGTGGAGCTTCTAACTCCCCATATATATGTATGGAATGGAGTTGGCAACTGAAAAAAAAATTTGTGTTCCCAACAAGCTAGGTGAAGGGCGGATTTCACACACAATTATCTCTGAGAACTGAGCATTTGAAGAGACGTTCGTTCATCTGGCACAAAGGGAACAGGTTGCAGGAGAAACTTTTACTCTGTTTTCTCAGTCTGTTTCCTAGTGCCGGTTTGAAGTTCCTGCAGTTTTCACTGTAAAACCGAGATGGAGCTTGTAACACTCCATATATATGTATGGAGTGGAGTTTACAACTGAAAAGAAACTTTGTGTTCCCAACAAGCTAGGTGAAGGACGGCTTTCACACACAGTTATCTCTCAGAAATGAGAATGATGTGAGACGTTCGTTCATCTAGCAAAATGGGAAAGCTTTGCAGGGGAAACTTTTACTCTTGTTCCTCAGTCTGTTTCTTTGTGACGGTTTGAAGTTTCTGAAGTTTTCACTGTAAAACCGAGTTGGAGCTTGTACATCCCCATATATATTTATGGAATGGAGTTTGCAACTGAAAAGAAACTTTGTGTTCCCTACAAAGTAGGTGAAGGCCGGCTTTAACACACACTTATCTCTCACAACTGAGCATGTGGAGAGACTTTCGTTCATCTAGCACAAAGAGAACGGGTTGCAGGGGAAAATATTCTCTGGTTTCTTAGTCTGTTTCCTAGTGCCGGTTTGAAGTTTCTGCAGTTTTCAGTGTAAAACAGAGTTGAAGCTTGTACCAGCCCATATATATGTATGGATTGCACTTTGCAACTGAAAAGAAACTTTGTGTTCCCAACAAGCTAAGTGAAGTACGGCTTTCACACACACATATCTCTCAGAACTGAGCAGATGGTGAGACGTTCGTTCATCTAGCACAATTGAAATGCTTTGCATGACAAAATTTTACTCTGGTTTCTCAGTCTGTTTCCTAGCGCCGTTTTGAAGTTCCTGCAGTTTTCACTATAAAACCGAGTTGGAGCTTGTACCTCCGCATATATATGTATGGAAAAGAGTTTGCAACTGAAAAGAATCTTTGTGTTCCCAAGAAGCTAAGTGAAGGACGCTTTCACACACACTTATCTCTCAGAACTGAGCATGTGTAGAGACGTTCGTTCATCTGGCACATAGGGAACGGGTTGAAGGAGAAAGTTTTACTCTGGTTCCTATTCTGTTTCCTAGTGCCGGTTTGAAGTTCCTGCATGTTTCACTGTAGGGCAGAGTTGGAGCTAGTAACTCCCCATATATATTTATGGAGTGTATTTTGATTCTGAAAAGGAAATTTGTGTTCCCAACTAGCTAGGTGAAGGACGGCTTTCACACACACTTATCTCTCACAACTGAGCATGTGTAGAGACGTTCGTTCATCTAGCAAAATGGGAACGGGTTGCAGTAGAAACATTTTCTCTGGTTTCTCAGTCTGTTTCCTAGTGCCGGTTTGAAGTTCCTGCAGTTTTCTCTGTATAACCGAGGTGGAGCTTTTACCTCCCCATATATATATATGGATTGGAGTTTGCAACGGAAAAAAAAATTTGTGTTCCCAAATAGATAGGTGAAGGACGGATTTCACACACAATTATCTCTCAGATCTGAGCATGTGGAGAGACGTTCGTTCATCTAGCTCAAATGGAAAGGTTTGCAGGAGAAAATTTTACTCTGGTTTCTCAGTCTGTTTCCTTGTGCCGGTTTGAAGCTCCTGCAGTTTTCACTACAAAACCGATTTGGAGCTTGTACCTCCCCATATATACGTATGGAGTGGGGTTTGCAACTGAAAAGAAACTTTTTGTTCCCAACAAGCTAGGTGAAGTACGGCTATCACACACACTTATCTCTCACAACTGAGCATGTGGAGAGACGTTCGTTCATCTAGCAAAAAGGGAACGGGTTGCAGGAAAAACGTTTACTCTGGTTCCTCATTCTGTTTCCTAGTGCCTGTTTGAAGTTCCTGCATGTTTCACTGTAAAGCAGAGTTGGAGCTAGTAAATCCCCATATATAATTATGGAGTGGAGTTTGCTTCTGAAAAGGAAATTTGTGTTCCCAACAAGCTAGGTGAAGGACGGCTTTCACACACAGTTATCTCTCACAACTGAGCATGTGGGAGACGTTCGTTCATGTAGCACAAATGGAACGGTTTGCAGGAGAAACTTTTACTCTGAATTCTCAGTCTGATTCCTAGTTCCGGTTTGAAGTTCCTGCAGTTTTCACTGTAAAACCGATTTGGAGCTTGTACCTCTCAATATATATGTATGGAGTGGAGTTTGCAACTGAAAAGAAACTTTGTGTTCCCAACAAGCAAGGTGAAGGACGGCTTTCACACACACTTATCTCTCACATCTGATCATGTGAGGAGACTTTCGTTCATCTAGCACAAATGGAAAGGTTTTCAGGTTAAATTATTCTCTGGTTTCTCAGTATGTTTTCTAATGCCAGTTTGAAGTTCCTGCAGTTTTAGTGTAAAACAGAGTTGGAGCTTGTACCTCCCCATATATATGTATGCAATGCAGTTTGCAACTGAAAAGTATCTATGTGTTCCCAACAAGCTAGGTAATGGACGACTTTCACACACAATTATCTCTGAGAACTGAGCATGTGGAGAGAGTTTCGTTCATCTAGCACCAAAGGAACGGTTTGCAGGAGAAACTTTTTCTCTGTTTCTCAGTCTGTTTCCTAGTGCCAGTTTGAAGTTCCTGCAGTTTTTACTGTAAAACCGAATAGAAGCTTGTACCTCCGCTTATATATGTATGGAAAGGTGTTTGCAACTGAAAAGTAACTTTATGTTCCCAACAAGCTAAATGAAGCACGGCTTTCACCCACAGTTTTCTCTCAGAAATTAGAATGTTGTGAGACATTCGTTCATCTAGCAAAATGGGAAAGCTTTGCAGGGGAAACTTTTACTCTTGTTTCTCAGTCTGTTTCCTTGTGCCGGTTTGAAGTTTCTGAAGTTTTCACTGTAAAACCGAGTTGGAGCTTGTACATCCCCATATATATTTATGGAATGGAGTTTGCAACTGAAAAGAAACTTTGTGTTCCCTACAAAGTAGGTGAAGGCCGGCTTTCACACACACTTATCTCTCACAACTGAGCATGTGGAGAGACTTTCGTTCATCTAGCTCAAAGGGAACGGGTTGCAGGAGAAATTATTCTCTGGTTTCTTAGTCTGTTTCCTTGTGCCGGTATGAAGTTTCTGCAGTTTTCAGTGTAAAACAGAGTTGGAGCTTGTACCAGCCCATATATATGTATGGATTGCACTTTGCAACTGAAAAGAAACTTTGTGTTCCCAACAAGCTAAGTGAAGTACGGCTTTCACACACACATATCTCTCAGAACTGAGCAGGTGGTGAGACGTTCGTTCATCCAGCACAATTGGAATGCTTTGCATGACAAAATTTTACTCTGGTTTCTCAGTCTGTTTCCTAGCGCCGTTTTGAAGTTCCTGCAGTTTTCACTATAAAACCGAGTTGGAGCTTGTACCTCCGCATATATATGTATGGAAAAGAGTTTGCAACTGAAAAGAATCTTTGTGTTCCCAAGAAGCTAAGTGAAGGACGCTTTCACACACACTTATCTCTCAGAAATGAGCATGTGTAGAGACGTTCGTTCATCTGGCACAATGGAACGGGGTGAAGGAGAAACTTTTACTCTGGTTCCTCATTCTGTTTCCTAGTGCCGGTTTGAAGTTCCTGCATGTTTCACTGTAGGGCAGAGTTGGAGCTAGTAACTCCCCATATATATTTATGGAGTGTATTTTAATTCTGAAAAGGAAATTTGTGTTTCCAACAAGCTAGGTTAAGGACGGCTTTCACACAAACTTATCTCTCAGAACTGAGCATGTGGAGAGACGTTCATTCATCTAGCACAAATTGAACGTGTTGCAGGAGAAACTTTTACACTGGATTCTCAGTCTGTTTCCTAGTGCCGGTTTGAAGTTCCTGCAGTTTTCAGTGTAAAACCGAGTTGGAGCTTGTACTTCTCCATATATATGTATGGAGTGGAGTTTGCAACTGAAAAGAAACTTTGTGTTCCCAACAAGCTAGGTGAAGGACGGCTTTCACACACACTTATCTCTCACAACTGAGCATGTGGAGAGACGTTCGTTCATCTAGCTCAAATGGAAAGGTTTGCAGGAGAAAATTTTACTCTGGTTTCTCAGTCTGTTTCCTAGTGCCGGTTTGAAGCTCCTGCAGTTTTCACTACAAAACCGATTTGGAGCTTGTACCTCCCCATATATACGTATGGAGTGGGGTTTGCAACTGAAAAGAAACTTTTTGTTCCCAACAAGCTAGGTGAAGTACGGCTATCACACACACTTATCTCTCACAACTGAGCATGTGGAGAGACGTTCGTTCATCTAGCAAAAAGGGAACGGGTTGCAGGAAAAACGTTTACTCTGGTTCCTCATTCTGTTTCCTAGTGCCTGTTTGAAGTTCCTGCATGATTCACTGTAAAGCAGAGTTGGAGCTAGTAAATCCCCATATATAATTATGGAGTGGAGTTTGCTTCTGAAAAGGAAATTTGTGTTCCCAACAAGCTAGGTGAAGGACGGCTTTCACACACAGTTATCTCTCACAACTGAGCATGTGGGAAACGTTCGTTCATGTAGCACAAATGGAACGGTTTGCAGGAGAAACTTTTACTCTGAATTCTCAGTCTGATTCCTAGTTCCGGTTTGAAGTTCCTGCAGTTTTCACTGTAAAACCGATTTGGAGCTTGTACCTCTCAATATATATGTATGGAGTGGAGTTTGCAACTGAAAAGAAACTTTGTGTTCCCAACAAGCAAGGTGAAGGACGGCTTTCACACACACTTATCTCTCACATCTGATCATGTGAAGAGACTTTCGTTCATCTAGCACAAATGGAAAGGTTTGCAGGTTAAATTATTCTCTGGTTTCTCAGTATGTTTTCTAATGCCAGTTTGAATTTCCTGCAGTTTTAGTGTAAAACAGAGTTGGAGCTTGTACCTCCCCATATATATGTATGCAATGCAGTTTGCAACTGAAAAGTATCTATGTGTTCCCAACAAGCTAGGTAATGGACGACTTTCACACACAATTATCTCTGAGAACTGAGCATGTGGAGAGAGTTTCGTTCATCTAGCACCAAAGGAACGGTTTGCAGGAGAAACTTTTTCTCTGTTTCTCAGTCTGTTTCCTAGTGCCGGTTTGAAGTTCCTGCAGTTTTCACTGTAAAACCGAATAGAAGCTTGTACCTCCGCTTATATATGTATGGAAAGGTGTTTGCAACTGAAAAGTAACTTTATGTTCCCAACAAGCTAAATGAAGCACGGCTTTCACCCACAGTTTTCTCTCAGAAATGAGAATGTTGTGAGACATTCGTTCATCTAGCAAAATGGGAAAGCTTTGCAGGGGAAACTTTTACTCTTGTTTCTCAGTCTGTTTCCTTGTGCCGGTTTGAAGTTTCTGAAGTTTTCACTGTAAAACCGAGTTGGAGCTTGTACATCCCCATATATATTTATGGAATGGAGTTTGCAACTGAAAAGAAACTTTGTGTTCCCTACAAAGTAGGTGAAGGCCGGCTTTCACACACACTTATCTCTCACAACTGAGCATGTGGAGAGACTTTCGTTCATCTAGCTCAAAGGGAACGGGTTGCAGGAGAAATTATTCTCTGGTTTCTTAGTCTGTTTCCTTGTGCCGGTATGAAGTTTCTGCAGTTTTCAGTGTAAAACAGAGTTGGAGCTTGTACCAGCCCATATATATGTATGGATTGCACTTTGCAACTGAAAAGAAACTTTGTGTTCCCAACAAGCTAAGTGAAGTACGGCTTTCACACACACATATCTCTCAGAACTGAGCAGGTGGTGAGACGTTCGTTCATCCAGCACAATTGGAATGCTTTGCATGACAAAATTTTACTCTGGTTTCTCAGTCTGTTTCCTAGCGCCGTTTTGAAGTTCCTGCAGTTTTCACTATAAAACCGAGTTGGAGCTTGTACCTCCGCATATATATGTATGGAAAAGAGTTTGCAACTGAAAAGAATCTTTGTGTTCCCAAGAAGCTAAGTGAAGGACGCTTTCACACACACTTATCTCTCAGAAATGAGCATGTGTAGAGACGTTCGTTCATCTGGCACAATGGAACGGGGTGAAGGAGAAACTTTTACTCTGGTTCCTCATTCTGTTTCCTAGTGCCGGTTTGAAGTTCCTGCATGTTTCACTGTAGGGCAGAGTTGGAGCTAGTAACTCCCCATATATATTTATGGAGTGTATTTTAATTCTGAAAAGGAAATTTGTGTTTCCAACAAGCTAGGTTAAGGACGGCTTTCACACAAACTTATCTCTCAGAACTGAGCATGTGGAGAGACGTTCATTCATCTAGCACAAATTGAACGTGTTGCAGGAGAAACTTTTACACTGGATTCTCAGTCTGTTTCCTAGTGCCGGTTTGAAGTTCCTGCAGTTTTCAGTGTAAAACCGAGTTGGAGCTTGTACTTCTCCATATATATGTATGGAGTGGAGTTTGCAACTGAAAAGAAACTTTGTGTTCCCAACAAGCTAGGTGAAGGACGGCTTTCACACACACTTATCTCTCACAACTGAGCATGTGGAGAGACTTTCGTTCATCTAGCACAAAAGGAACGGTTTGCTGGAGAAACTTTTTCTCTGGTTTCTCAGTATGTTTCCTAGTGCCGGTGATAAGTTCCTGCAGTTTTCACTGTAAAACCGAGGTGGAGCTTCTACCTCCCCATATATATGTATGGAATGGAGTTGGCAAATGAAAAAAAAATTTGTGTTCCCAACAAGCTAGTTGAAGGACGGCTTTCACACACACTTATCTCTCAGAACTCAGCACGGGGAGAGACGTTCGTTCATCTAGCACAAATGGAACGGGTTGCAGGAGAAACTATTTTTCTGGTTTCTCAGCATGTTTCCTATTGCTGGTATGAAATACCTGCAGTTTTCACTGTAAAACCGAGTTGGAGCTTGTACCTCCGCATATATATTTATGGAAAGCAGTTTGCAACTGAAAAGAAAATTTGTGTTCCCAACAAGTTAAGTGAAGTGCGGCTTTCACACAAAATTATTTCTCAGAACTGAGCATGTGGTGAAACGTTCGTTCATCAAGCACAAATGGAAAGGTTTGCAGGGGAAACTTTTACTCTGGTTTCTCAGTCTGTTTCCTAGTGCCGGATTGAAGCTCCTGCAGTTTTCACTACAAAATCGATTTGGAGATTGTAATTCCCCATATATACGTATGGAGTGGGGTTTGCAACTGAAAAGAAACTTTGTGTTCCCAACAAGCTAAGTGAAGGACGGCTTTCACACACACTTATCTCTCACAACTGAGCATGTGGAGAGACGTTCGTTCATCTAGCACAAAGGGAACGGGTTGCAGAAAAAACTTTTACTCTGGTTCCTCATTCTGTTTTTAGTGTCGGTTTGAAGTTACTGCATGTTTCACTGTATAGCATAGTTGGAGCTAGTAATTCCCCATATATATTTATGGAATGCAGTTTGTAACTGAAAACTATCTTTGTGTTCCCAACAAGCTAGGTGAAGGACGGCTTTCACACACACTTATCTCTCAGAACTGAGCATGTGGAGAGACGTTCGTTCATCTAGCACAAAGGGAAAGGGTTGCAGGAGAAACTTTTACACTGGTTTCTCAGTCTGTTTCGTAGTGCAGGTTTGAAGTTCCTCCAGTTTTCACTGTAAAATCGAGTTGGAGCTTGTACTTCTCCATATATATGTATGGAGTGGAATTTGCAACTTAAAAGAAACTTTGTGTTCCCAACAAACTAGGTGAAGTACAGCATTCACACACACTTTTCTCTCACAACTGAGCATGTGGAGAGACGTTCGTTCATCTAGCACAAAAGGAACGGTTTGCAGGAGAATCTTTTTCTCTGATTTCTCAGTCTGTTTCCTAATGCCGGTTTTAAGTTCCTGCAGTTTTCACTGTAAAACCGAGGTGGAGCTTCTACCTCCCCATATATATGTATGGAATGGAGTTGGCAACTGAAAAAAAAATTTGTGTTCCCAATAAGCTAGGTGAAGGACGGATTTCACACACACTTATCTCTCAGAACTGAGCATGTGGAGAGACTTTCGTTCATCTAGCACAAAGGAACGGGTTTCAGGAGAAAGTTTTACTCTGTTTTCTCAGTCTGTTTCCTAGTGCCGTTTTGAAGTTCCTGCAGTTTTCACTGTAAAACTTTTGGAGCTTGTACCTCTCCATATATATATATGGAGTGGAGTTTGCAACGGAAAAGAAACTTTGTGTTCCCAACAAGCTAGGTGAAGGACGGCTTTCACACACACATTTCTCTCACAACAGATCATGCGGAGAGACTTTCGTTCATCTAGCACAAAGTGAACGGGTTTAAGTAGAAACTTTTTCTCTGTTTCTCAGTCTGATTCCTAGTGCCGGTTTGAAGTTCCTGCAGTTTTCACTATAAAACAGATTTTAACTAGTACATCCCCATACACATGTAAGGTGTCGTGTTTGCAACTTAAAATAAATTTGTGTTCCCAAAAAGGTAGGTGAAGGACGGCTTTCACACACACTTATCTCCCACAGCTGAGCATGTGGAGAGACGTTCGTTCATCTAGCAAAAAGGGAAAGGGTTGCAGGAGAATATTTTCTCTGGTTTCTCAGTCTGTTTCCTAGTGCCGGTTTGAAGCTCCTGCAGTTTTCACTACAAAAGCGATTTGGAGCTTGTACCTCCCCATATATACGTATGGAGTGGGGTTTGCAATTGAAAAGAAACTTTGTGTTCCCAACAAGCTAGGTGAAGTACGGCTTCACCCACACTTATCTCTTCACAACTGAGCTGAAGAGAGACGTTCGTTCATCTAGCAAAAAGGAACGGGTTGCAGGAAAAACTTTTACTCTGGTTCCTCTATCTGTATCCTAGTGCCGGTTTGAAGTTCCTGCCTGTTTCACTGTAAAGCAGAGTTGGATCTAGAAACTCCCCATATATATGTATGGAGTGGAGTTTGCTTCTGAAAAGGAAATTTGTGTTCCCAACAAGCCATTTGTAGGACGGCATTCACACACATTTATTTCTCAGATATGAGCATGTGGTGAGACTTTCGTTCATCTAGCACAAATGGAACGGGTTGCAGGAGAAATTATTCTCTGGTTTCTCAGTCTGTTTCCTAATGCCGGTTTGAAGTTCCTTCAGTTTTCAGTGTAAAACAGAGTTGGAGCTTGTACCTACCCATATATATGTATGGAATGCTGTTTGTAACTGAAAAGTATCTTTGTGTTCCCAACAAGCTAGGTGAAGGACGGCTTTCACACACACTTTTCTCTCAGAACTGAGCATGTGGAGAGACGTTCGTTCATCTAGCACAAAAGGAACTGTTTGCAGGAGAAACTTTTTCTCTGGTTTCTCAGTATGTTTCCTAGTGCCGGTGTTAAGTTCCTGCAGTTTTCACTGTAAAACCGAGGTGGAGCTTCTACCTCCCCATATATATGTATGGAATGGAGTTGGCAACTGAAAAAAAAATTTGTGTTCCCAACAAGCTAGGTGAAGTACGGCTTCACCCACACTTATCTCTTCACAACTGAGCATGAAGAGAGACGTTCGTTCATCTAGCAAAAAGGAACGGGTTGCAGGAAAAACTTTTACTCTGGTTCCTCTATCTGTATCCTAGTGCCGGTTTGAAGTTCCTGCCTGTTTCACTGTAAAGCAGAGTTGGATCTAGTAACTCCCCATATATATGTATGGAGTGGAGTTTGCTTCTGAAAAGGAAATTTGTGTTCCCAACAAGCCATTTGTAGGACGGCATTCACACACATTTATTTCTCAGATATGAGCATGTGGTGAGACTTTCGTTCATCTAGCACAAATGGAACGGGTTGCAGGAGAAATTATTCTCTGGTTTCTCAGTCTGTTTCCTAATGCCGGTTTGAAGTTCCTTCAGTTTTCAGTGTAAAACAGAGTTGAAGCTTGTACCTACCCATATATATGTATGGAATGCTGTTTGTAACTGAAAAGTATCTTTGTGTTCCCAACAAGCTAGGTGAAGGACGGCTTTCACACACACTTTTCTCTCAGAACTGAGCATGTGGAGAGACGTTCGTTCATCTAGCACAAAAGGAACTGTTTGCAGGAGAAACTTTTTCTCTGGTTTCTCAGTATGTTTCCTAGTGCCGGTGTTAAGTTCCTGCAGTTTTCACTGTAAAACCGAGGTGGAGCTTCTACCTCCCCATATATATGTATGGAATGGAGTTGGCAACTGAAAAAAAAATTTGTGTTCCCAACAAGCTAGGTGAAGTACGGCTTCACCCACACTTATCTCTTCACAACTGAGCATGAAGAGAGACGTTCGTTCATCTAGCAAAAAGGAACGGGTTGCAGGAAAAACTTTTACTCTGGTTCCTCTATCTGTATCCTAGTGCCGGTTTGAAGTTCCTGCCTGTTTCACTGTAAAGCAGAGTTGGATCTAGTAACTCCCCATATATATGTATGGAGTGGAGTTTGCTTCTGAAAAGGAAATTTGTGTTCCCAACAAGCCATTTGTAGGACGGCATTCACACACATTTATTTCTCAGATATGAGCATGTGGTGAGACTTTCGTTCATCTAGCACAAATGGAACGGGTTGCTGGAGAAATTATTCTCTGGTTTCTCAGTCTGTTTCCTAATGCCGGTTTGAAGTTCCTTCAGTTTTCAGTGTAAAACAGAGTTGGAGCTTGTACCTACCCATATATATGTATGGAATGCTGTTTGTAACTGAAAAGTATCTTTGTGTTCCCAACAAGCTAGGTGAAGGACGGCTTTCACACACACTTTTCTCTCAGAACTGAGCATGTGGAGAGACGTTCGTTCATCTAGCACAAAAGGAACTGTTTGCAGGAGAAACTTTTTCTCTGGTTTCTCAGTATGTTTCCTAGTGCCGGTGTTAAGTTCCTGCAGTTTTCACTGTAAAACCGAGGTGGAGCTTCTACCTCCCCATATATATGTATGGAATGGAGTTGGCAACTGAAAAAAAAATTTGTGTTCCCAACAAGCTAGGTGAAGTACGGCTTCACCCACACTTATCTCTTCACAACTGAGCATGAAGAGAGACGTTCGTTCATCTAGCAAAAAGGAACGGGTTGCAGGAAAAACTTTTACTCTGGTTCCTCTATCTGTATCCTAGTGCCGGTTTGAAGTTCCTGCCTGTTTCACTGTAAAGCAGAGTTGGATCTAGTAACTCCCCATATATATGTATGGAGTGGAGTTTGCTTCTGAAAAGGAAATTTGTGTTCCCAACAAGCCATTTGTAGGACGGCATTCACACACATTTATTTCTCAGATATGAGCATGTGGTGAGACTTTCGTTCATCTAGCACAAATGGAACGGGTTGCTGGAGAAATTATTCTCTGGTTTCTCAGTCTGTTTCCTAATGCCGGTTTGAAGTTCCTTCAGTTTTCAGTGTAAAACAGAGTTGGAGCTTGTACCTACCCATATATATGTATGGAATGCTGTTTGTAACTGAAAAGTATCTTTGTGTTCCCAACAAGCTAGGTGAAGGACGGCTTTCACACACACTTTTCTCTCAGAACTGAGCATGTGGAGAGACGTTCGTTCATCTAGCACAAAAGGAACTGTTTGCAGGAGAAACTTTTTCTCTGGTTTCTCAGTATGTTTCCTAGTGCCGGTGTTAAGTTCCTGCAGTTTTCACTGTAAAACCGAGGTGGAGCTTCTACCTCCCCATATATATGTATGGAATGGAGTTGGCAACTGAAAAATAAATTTGTGTTCCCAACAAGCTAGGTGAAGTACGGCTTCACCCACACTTATCTCTTCACAACTGAGCATGAAGAGAGACGTTCGTTCATCTAGCAAAAAGGAACGGGTTGCAGGAAAAACTTTTACTCTGGTTCCTCTATCTGTATCCTAGTGCCGGTTTGAAGTTCCTGCCTGTTTCACTGTAAAGCAGAGTTGGATCTAGTAACTCCCCATATATATGTATGGAGTGGAGTTTGCTTCTGAAAAGGAAATTTGTGTTCCCAACAAGCCATTTGTAGGACGGCATACACACACATTTATTTCTCAGATATGAGCATGTGGTGAGACTTTCGTTCATCTAGCACAAATGGAACGGGTTGCTGGAGAAATTATTCTCTGGTTTCTCAGTCTGTTTCCTAATGCCGGTTTGAAGTTCCTTCAGTTTTCAGTGTAAAACAGAGTTGGAGCTTGTACCTACCCATATATATGTATGGAATGCTGTTTGTAACTGAAAAGTATCTTTGTGTTCCCAACAAGCTAGGTGAAGGACGGCTTTCACACACACTTTTCTCTCAGAACTGAGCATGTGGAGAGACGTTCGTTCATCTAGCACAAAAGGAACGGTTTGCAGGAGAAACTTTTTCTCTGGTTTCTCAGTATGTTTCCTAGTGCCGGTGTTAAGTTCCTGCAGTTTTCACTGTAAAACCGAGGTGGAGCTTCTACCTCCCCATATATATGTATGGAATGGAGTTGGCAACTGAAAAAAAAATTTGTGTTCCCAACAAGCTAGGTGAAGGACGGATTTCACACACAATTATCTCTGAGAACTGAGCATTTGAAGAGACGTTCGTTCATCTGGCACAAAGGGAACGGGTTGCAGGAGAAACTTTTACTCTGTTTTCTCAGTCTGTTTCCTAGTGCCGGTTTGAAGTTCCTGCAGTTTTCACTGTAAAACCGAGTTGGAGCTTGTAACACTCCATATATATGTATGGAGTGGAGTTTACAACTGAAAAGAAACTTTGTGTTCCCAACAAGCTAGGTGAAGGACGGCTTTCTCACACACTTATCTCTCAGAACTCAGCACGGGGAGAGACGTTCGTTCATCTAGCACAAATGGAACGGGTTGCAGGAGAAACTATTTTTCTGGTTTCTCAGCATGTTTCCTATTGCTGGTATGAAATACCTGCAGTTTTCACTGTAAAACCGAGTTGGAGCTTGTACCTCCGCATATATATTTATGGAAAGCAGTTTGCAACTGAAAAGAAAATTTGTGTTCCCAACAAGTTAAGTGAAGTGCGGCTTTCACACAAAATTATTTCTCAGAACTGAGCATGTGGTGAAACGTTCGTTCATCAAGCACAAATGTAAAGGTTTGCAGGGGAAACTTTTACTCTGGTTTCTCAGTCTGTTTCCTAGTGCCGGATTGAAGCTCCTGCAGTTTTCACTACAAAATCGATTTGGAGCTTTTAATTCCCCATATATACGTATGGAGTGGGGTTTGCAACTGAAAAGAAACTTTGTGTTCCCAACAAGCTAAGTGAAGGACGGCTTTCACACACACTTATCTCTCACAACTGAGCATGTGGAGAGACGTTCGTTCATCTAGCACAAAGGGAACGGGTTGCAGAAAAAACTTTTACTCTGGTTCCTCATTCTGTATTTAGTGTCGGTTTGAAGATACGGCATGTTTCACTGTATAGAATATTTGGAGCTAGTAACTCCCCATATATATTTATGGAATGCAGTTTGTAACTGAAAACTATCTTTGTGTTCCCAACAAGCTAGGTGAAGGACGGAATTCACACACACTTATCTCTCAGAACTGAGCATGTGGAGAGACGTTCGTTCATCTAGCACAAAGGGAAAGGGTTGCAGGAGAAACTTTTACACTGGTTTCTCAGTCTGTTTCGTAGTGGAGGTTTGAAGTTCCTCCAGTTTTCACTGTAAAATCGAGTTGGAGCTTGTACTTCTACATATATATGTATGGAGTGGAGTTTGCAACTTAAAAGAAACTTTGTGTTCCCAACAAACTAGGTGAAGTACAGCATTCACACACACTTATCTCTCACAACTGAGCATGTGGAGAGACGTTCGTTCATCTAGCACAAAAGGAACGGTTTGCAGGAGAATCTTTTTCTCTGATTTCTCAGTCTGTTTCCTAATGCCGGTTTTAAGTTCCTGCAGTTTTCACTGTAAAACCGAGGTGGAGCTTCTACCTCCCCATATATATGTATGGAATGGAGTTGGCAACTGAAAAAAAAATTTGTGTTCCCAATAAGCTAGGTGAAGGACGGATTTCACACACACTTTTCTCTCAGAACTGAGCATGTGGAGAGACTTTCGTTCATCTAGCACAAAGGAACGGGTTTCAGGAGAAAGTTTTACTCTGGTTTCTCAGTCTGTTTCCTAGTGCCGGATTGAATCTCCTGCAGTTTTCACTACAAAATCGATTTGGAGCTTGTAATTCCCCATATATACGTATGGAGTGGGGTTTGCAACTGAAAAGAAACTTTGTGTTCCCAACAAGCTAAGTGAAGGACGGCTTTCACACACACTTATCTCTCAGAACTGAGCATGTGGAGAGACGTTCGTTCATCTAGCACAAAGGGAAAGGGTTGCAGGAGAAACTTTTACACTGGGTTCTCAGTCTGTTTCGTAGTGCAGGTTTGAAGTTCCTCCAGTTTTCACTGTAAAATCGAGTTGGAGCTTGTACTTCTCCATATATATGTATGGAGTGGAGTTTGCAACTTAAAAGAAACTTTGTGTTCCCAACAAACTAGGTGAAGTACAGCATTCACACACACTTATCTCTCACAACTGAGCATGTGGAGAGACGTTCGTTCATGTAGCACAAAGGGAACGGTTTGCAGGAGAATCTTTTTCTCTGATTTCTCAGTCTGTTTCCTAATGCCGGTTTTAAGTTCCTGCAGTTTTCACTGTAAAACCGAGGTGGAGCTTCTACCTCCCCATATATATGTATGGAATGGAGTTGGCAACTGAAAAAAAATTTGTGTTCCCAATAAGCTAGGTGAAGGACGGATTTCACACACACTTATCTCTCAGAACTGAGCATGTGGAGAGACTTTCGTTCATCTAGCACAAAGGAACGGGTTTCAGGAGAAAGTTTTACTCTGTTTTCTCAGTCTGTTTCCTAGTGCCGTTTTGAAGTTCCTGCAGTTTTCACTGTAAAACTGTTGGAGCTTGTACCTCTCCATATATATATATGGAGTGGAGTTTGCAACGGAAAAGAAACTTTGTGTTCCCAACAAGCTAGGTGAAGGACGGCTTTCACACACACATTTCTCTCACAACAGATCATGCCGAGAGACGTTCGTTCATCTAGCACAAACTGAACGGGTTTAAGTAGAAACTTTTTCTCTGTTTCTCAGTCTGATTCCTAGTGCCGGTTTGAAGTTCCTGCAGTTTTCACTATAAAACAGATTTTAACTAGTACATCCCCATACAAATGTAAGGTGTCGTGTTTGCAACTGAAAAAAAATTTGTGTTCCCAAAAAGGTAGGTGAAGGACGGCTTTCACACACACTTATCTCCCACAGCTGAGCATGTGGAGAGACGTTCGTTCATCTAGCTCAAAGGGAAAGGTTTGCAGGAGAATATTTTCTCTGGTTTCTCAGTCTGTTTCCTAGTGCCTGTTTGAAGCTCCTGAAGTTTTCACTACAAAAGCGATTTGGAGCTTGTACCTCCCCATATATACGTATGGAGTGGGGTTTGCATCTGAAAAGAAACTTTGTGTTCCCAACAAGCTAGGTGAAGTACGGCTTCACCCACACTTATCTCTTCACAACTGAGCATGATTAGAGACGTTCGTTCATCTAGCAAAAAGGAACGGGTTGCAGGAAAAACTTTTACTCTGGTTCCTCATTCTGTATCCTAGTGCCGGTTTGAAGTTCCTGCCTGTTTCACTGTAAAGCAGAGTTGGATCTAGTAACTCCCCATATATATGTATGGAGTGGAGTTTGCTTCTGAAAACGAAATTTGTGTTCACAACAAGCCATTTGTAGGACGGCTTTCACACACACTTATTTCTCAGATATGAGCATGTGGTGAGACTTTCGTTCATCCAGCCCAAAAGGAAAGGTTTGCAGGAGAAACTTTTACTCTGTTTTCTCAGTCTGTTTCCTAGTGCCGGTTTGAACCCCCAGCAGGTTTCTCTATAAAATAAATTTGGAGCTTGTACCTCCCCATATATATGTATGGAGTGGAGTTTGCAACTGAAAAGAAACTTTGTGTTCCCAACAAGCTAGGTGAAGGACGGCTTTCACACACACTTATCTCTCACAACTGAGCATGTGGAGAGACATTCGTTCATCTAGCACAAAGGGAACGGTTTGCAGGATAAATTATTCTCTTGTTTCTCAGTATGTTTTCTAATGCCGGTTTGAAGCTCCTGCATTTTTCAGTGTAAAATAGAGTTGGAGCTTCTACCTCCCCATATATATGTATGGAATGCAGTGTGCAACTGAAAAGTATCCATGTGTTCCCCACAAGCTATGTGAAGGACGGCTTTCACACACACATAACTCTGAGATCTGAGCATGTGGAGAGACGTTCGTTCATCTAGCACAAAAGGAACGGGTTGCAGGAGAAACTTTCTATCTGTTTCTCAGTCTGTTTCTTAGTGCCGGTTTGAAGTTCCTGCAGTTTTCACTGTAAAACCGAGTTGAAGCTTGTACTTTTCCATATATATGTATGGAGTGGACTTTGCAACTGAAAAGAAACTTTGTGTTCCCAACAAGCTATGTGAAGGACGGCTTTCACACACACATATCTCTCACAACTGAGCATGTGTAGAGACGTTCATTCATCTAGCACAATGGGAACGGGTTGCAGTAGAAACATTTTCTCTGGTTTCTCAGTCTTTTTCCTAGTGCCGGTTTGAAGTACCTGCAGTTTTCACTGTATAACCGAGGTGGAGCTTTTACCTCCCCATATATATTTATGGAATGGAGTTTGCAACTGAAAAAAAAATTTGTGTTCCCAAATAGATAGGTGAAGGACGGATTTCACAAACAATTGTCTCTCAGATCTGAACATGTGGAGAGACGTTCGTTCATCTAGCTCAAAGGGAAAAGTTTGCAGGAGGAAATTTTACTCTGGTTTCTCAGTCTGTTTCCTAGTGCCGGTTTGAAGCTCCTGCAGTTTTCACTACAAAACCGATTTGGAGCTTTTACCTTCCCATATATACGTATGGAGTGGGGTTTGCAACTGAAAAGAAACTTTGTGTTCCCAACAAGCTAGGTGAAGGACGGCTTTCACACACAATTATCTCTCACAACTGAGCATGTGGAGAGACGTTCGTTCATCTAGCAAAAATGGAACGATTTGCAGGAAAAACGTTTACTCTGGTTCCTCATTCTGTTTTTATGTGCCTGTTTGAAGTTCCTGCATGTTTCACTGTAAAGCAGTGTTGGAGCTAGTAACTCCCCATATATAATTATGGAGTGGAGTTTGCTTCTGAAAAGGAAATTTGTGTTCCTAACAAGCTAGGTGAAGGACGGCTTTCACACACACTTATCTCTCACAACTGAGCATGTGGGACACGTTCGTTCATGTAGCAAAAATGGAACGGTTTGCAGGAGAAACTTTTACTCTGAATTCTCAGACTGATTCCTAGGTCCGGTTTGAAGTTCCTGCAGTTTTCACTGTAAAACCGATTTGGAGCTTGTACCTCTCAATATATATGTATGGAGTGGAGTTTGCAACTGAAAAGAAAATTTGTGTCCCAACAAGCCATTTGTAGGACGGCTTTCACACACACTTATTTCTCAGAAATGAACATGTGGTGAGAATTTCGTTCATCTAGCACAAAGGGAACGGTTTGCAGGATAAATTATTCTCTGGTTTCTCAGTATGTTTTCTAATGCCAGTTTGAAGTTCCTGCAGTTTTAGTGTAAAACAGAGTTGGAGCTTGTACCTCCCCATATATATGTATGGAATGCAGTTTGCAACTGAAAAGTATCTATGTGTTCCCAACAAGCTAGTTGAAGGAAGGCTTTCACACACAATTATCTCTGAGAACAGAGCATGTGGAGAGAGATTCGTTCATCTAGCACCAAAGGAACGGTTTTCAGGAGAAACTTTTTCTCTGTTTCTCAGTCTGTTTCCTAGTGCCGGTTTGAAGTTCCTGCAGTTTTCACTGTAAAACCGAATTGAAGCTTGTGCTTCTCCATATATATGTATGGAAAGGAGTTTCCAACTGAAAAAAAACTTTGTGTTCCCCACAAGCTAGGTGAAAGACTGCTTTCACACACACTTAACTCTCAAAACTGAGCATGTGGAGAGACGTTCGTTCATCTAGAACAAAGGGAACGGGTTGCAGGGGAAACTTTTTCTCTGGTTTCTCAGTCTGTTTCCTAGTGCCGGTTGGAGGTTCCTGCAATTTTCACTGTAAAACCGAAGTGGAGCTTGTACCTCCGCTTATATATGTATGGAAAGGTGTTTGCAACTGAAAAGTAACTTTATGTTCCCAACAAGCTAAGTGAAGAACGGCTTTCACACACAGTTATCTCTCAGAAATGAGAATGTTGTGAGACGTTCGTTCATCTAGCAAAATGGGAAAGCTTTGCAGGGGAAACTTTTACTCTGGTTCCTCAGTCTGTTTCCTTGTGCCGGTTTGAAGTTCCTGAAGTTTTCACTGTAAAACCGAGTTGGAGCTTGTACATCCCCATATATATTTATGGAATGGAGTTTGCAACTGAAAAGAAACTTTGTGTTCCCTACAAGATAGGTGAATGCTGGATTTCACACACACTTATCTCTCACAACTGAGCATGTGGAGAGACTTTCGTTCATCTAGCACAAAGGGAACGGGTTGCAGGAGAAATTATTCTCTGGTTTCTTAGTCTGTTTCCTAGTGCCGGTTTGAAGTTTCTGCAGTTTTCAGTGTAAAACAGATTTGGAGCTTCTACCAGCCCATATATATGTATGGATTGCACTTTGCAACTGAAAAGAAACTTTGTGTTCCCAACAAGTTAAGTGAAGTACGGCTTTCACACACAAATATCTCTCAAAACTGAGCAGGTGGTGAGACGTTCGTTCATCTAGCACAATTGGAATGCTTTGCATGACAAAATTTTACTCTGGTTTCTCAGTCTGTTTCCTAGCGCCGTTTTGAAGTTCCTGCAGTTTTCACTATAAAACCGAGTTGGAGCTTGTACCTCCGCATATATATGTATGGAAAACAGTTTGCAACTGAAAAGAATCTTTGTGTTCCCAAGAAGCTAAGTGAAGGACGCTTTCACACACACTTATCTCTCAGAACTGAGCATGTGTAGAGACGTTCGTTCATCTGGCAAAAAGGGATGTGTTTGAAGGAGAAACATTTACTCTGGTTCCTCATTCTGTTTGCTAGTGCCGGTTTGAAGTACCTGCATGTTTCACTGTAGGGCAGAGTTGGAGCTAGTAACTCCCCATATATATTTATGGAGTGTATTTTGATTCTGAAAAGGAAATTTGTGTTCCCAGAAGCTAGGTGAAGGACGGCTTTCACACAAACTTATCTCTCACAACTGAGCATGTGGGAGAGGTTCGTTCATCTAGCACAAATGGATCGGGTTGCAGGAGAAATTATTCTCTGGTTTCTCAGTCTGTTTCCTAATGCCGGTTTGAAGTTCCTTCAGTTTTCAGTGTAAAACAGAGTTGGAACTTGTACCTACCCATATATATTTATGGAATGAGGTTTGTAACTGAAAAGTATCTTTGTGTTCCCAACAAGCTAGGTGAAGGACGGCTTTCACACACACTTATCTCTCAGAACTGAGCATGTGGAGAGACGTTCGTTCATCTAGCACAAAGAGAACGGGTTGCAGGAGAAACTTTTACACTGGATCTGTTTCCTAGTGCCGGTTTGAAGTTCCTGCAGTTTTCACTGTAAAATCGTGTTGGAGCTTGTACTTCTCCATATATATGTATGGAGTGGATTTTGCAACTGAAAAGAAACTTTGTGTTCCCAACAAGCTAGGTGAAGGACGGCTTTCACACACACTTACCTCTCACAACTGAGCATGTGGAGAGACTTTCGTTCATCTAGCACAAAAGGAACGGTTTGCAGGAGAAACTATTTCTCTGGTTTCTCAGTATGTTTCCTAGTGCCGATTTGAAGTTCCTGCAGTTTTCACTGTATAACCGAGGTGGAGCTTTTACCTCCCCATATATATATATGGAATGGAGTTTGCAACTGAAAAAAAATTTGTGTTCCCAAATAGATAGGTGAAGGACGGATTTCACAAACAATTATCTCTCAGATCTGAACATGTGGAGAGACGTTCGTTCATCTAGCTCAAAGGGAAAAGTTTGCAGGAGAAAATTTTACTCTGGTTTCTCAGTCTGTTTCCTAGTGCCGGTTTGAAGCTCCTGCAGTTTTCACTACAAAACCGATTTGGAGCTTGTACCTTCCCATATATACGTATGGAGTGGGGTTTGCAACTGAAAAAAACTTTGTGTTCCCAACAAGCTAGGTGAAGGACGGCTATCACACACAATTATCTCTCACAACCTATCATGAGGAGAGACGTTCGTTCATCTAGCAAAAAGGGAACGGTTTGCTGGAAAAACGTTTACTCTGGTTCCTCATTCTGTTTTTATGTGCCTGTTTGAAGTTCCTGCATGTTTCACTGTAAAGCAGAGTTGGAGCTAGTAACTCCCCATATATAATTATGGAGTGGAGTTTGCTTCTGAAAAGGAAATTTGTGTTCCTAACAAGCTAGGTGAAGGACGGCTTTCACACACACTTATCTCTCACAACTGAGCATGTGGGAGACGTTCGTTCATGTAGAAAAAATGGAACGGTTTGCAGGAGAAACTTTTACTCTGAATTCTCAGACTGATTCCTAGGTGGTTTGAAGTTCCTGCAGTTTTCACTGTAAAACCGATTTGGAGCTTGTACCTCTCAATATATATGTATGGAGTGGAGTTTGCAACTGAAAAGAAAATTTGTGTCCCAACAAGCCATTTGTAGGACGGCTTTCACACACACTTATTTCTCAGAAATGAGCATGTGGTGAGAATTTCGTTCATCTAGCACAAAGGGAACGGTTTGCAGGATAAATTATTCTCTGGTTTCTCAGTATGTTTTCTAATGCCAGTTTGAACTTCCTGCAGTTTGAGTGTAAAAGAGAGATGGAGCTTGTACCTCCCCATATATATGTATGGAATGCAGTTTGCAACTGAAAAGTATCTATGTGTTCCCAACAAGCTAGTTGAAGGACGGCTTTTACACACAATTATCTCTGAGAACAGAGCATGTGGAGAGAGTTTCGTTCATCTAGCACCAAAGGAACGGTTTGCAGGAGAAACTTTTTCTCTGTTTCTCAGTCTGTTTCCTAGTGCCGGTTTGAAGTTCCTGCAGTTTTCACTGTAAAACCGAATTGAAGCTTGTGCTTCTCCATATATATGTATGGAAAGGAGTTTGCAACTGAAAAGAAACTTTGTGTTCCCCACAAGCTAGGTGAAGAACCGCTTTCCCACACACTTATCCCTCCCAAATGAGCATGTGGAGAGACGTTCGTTCATCTAGCACAATGGGAAAGGGTTGCAGGAGAAACTTTTTCTCTGGTTTCTCAGTCTGTTTCCTAGTGCCGGTGGGATGTTCCTGCAATTTTCACTGTAAAACCGAGTTGGAGCTTGTACCTCCGCTTATATATGTATGGAAAGGTGTTTGCAACTGAAAAGTAACTTTATGTTCCCAACAAGCTAAGTGAAGAACGGCTTTCACACACAGTTATCTCTCAGAAATGAGAATGTTGTGAGACGTTCGTTCATCTAGCAAAATGGGAAAGCTTTGCAGGGGAAACTTTTACTCTGGTTCCTCAGTCTGTTTCCTTGTGCCGGTTTGAAATTCCTGAAGTTTTCACTGTAAAACCGAGTTGGAGCTTGTACATCCCCATATATATTTATGGAATGGGGTTTGCAACTTAAAAGAAACTTTGTGTTCCCTACAAGATAGGTGAATTCTGGCTTTCACACACACTTATCTCTCACAACTGAGCATGTGGAGAGACTTTCGTTCATCTAGCACAAAGGGAACGGGTTGCAGGAGAAATTATTCTCTGGTTTCTTAGTCTGTTTCCTAGTGCCGGTTTGAAGTTTCTGCAGTTTTCAGTGTAAAACAGAGTTGGAGCTTGTACCAGCCCATATATATGTATGGATTGCACTTTGCAACTGAAAAGAAACTTTGTGTTCCCAACAAGTTAACTGAAGTACGGCTTTCACACACACATATCTCTAAGAACTGAGCAGGTGGTGAGAAGTTCGTTCATCTAGCACAATTGGAATGCTTTGCATGACAAAATTTTACTCAGGTTTCTCAGTCTGTTTCCTAGCGCCGGTTTGAAGTTCCTGCAGTTTTCACTATAAAACCGAGTTGGAACTTGTACCTCCGCATATATATGTACGGAAAAGAGTTTGCAACTGAAAAGAATCTTTGTGTTCCCAAGAAGCTAAGTGAAGGACGCTTTCACACACACTTATCTCTCAGAACTGTGCATGTGTAGAGACGTTCGTTCATCTGGCACAAAGGGATGGGGTTGAAGGAGAAACATTTACTCTGGATCCTCATTTTGTTTCCTGGTGCCTGTTTGAAGTACATGCATGTTTCACTGTAGGGCAGAGTTGGAGCTAGTAACTCCCCATATATATTTATGGAGTGTATTTTGATTCTGAAAAGGAAATTTGTGTTCCCAACAAGCTAGGTGAAGGACGGCTTTCACACAAACTTATCTCTCACAACTGAGCATGTGGGAGACGTTCGTTCATCTAGCAAAAAGGAACGGGTTGCAGGAAAAACTTTTACTCTGGTTCCTCATTCTGTATCCTAGTGCCGGTTTGAAGTTCCTGCCTGTTTCACTGTAAAGCAGAGTTGCATCTAGTAACTCCCCATATATATGTATGGAGTGGAGTTTGCTTCTGAAAAGGAAATTTGTGTTCACAACAAGCCATTTGTAGGACGGCTTTCACACACACTTATTTCTCAGATATGAGCATGTGGTGAGACTTTCGTTCATCTAGCCCAAAAGGAAAGGTTTGCAGGAGAAACTTTTACTCTGTTTTCTCAGTCTGTTTCCTAGTGCCGGTTTGAAACCCTAGCAGTTTTCTCTATAAAATAAATTTGGTGCTTGTACCTCCCCATATATATGTATGGAGTGGAGTTTGCAACTGAAAAGAAACTTTGTGTTCCCAACAAGCTAGGTGAAGGACGGCTTTCACACACACTTATCTCTCACAACTGAGCATGTGGAGAGACATTCGTTCATCTAGCACAAAGGGAACGGTTTGCAGGATAAATTATTCTCTGGTTTCTCAGTATGTTTTCTAATGCCGGTTTGAAGCTCCTGCATTTTTCAGTGTAAAACAGAGTTGGAGCTTCTACCTCCCCATATATATGTATGGAATGCAGTGTGCAACTGAAAAGTATCCATGTGTTCCCAACAAGCTATGTGAAGGGCGGCTTTCACACACACATAACTCTGAGATCTGAGCATGTGGAGAGACGTTCGTTCATCTAGCACAAAAGGAACGGGTTGCAGGAGAAACTTTCTATCTGTTTCTCAGTCTGTTTCTTAGTGCCGGTTTGAAGTTCCTGCAGTTTTCACTGTAAAACCGAGTTGAAGCTTGTACTTTTCCATATATATGTATGGAGTGGACTTTGCAACTGAAAAGAAACTTTGTGTTCCCAACAAGCTATGTGAAGGACGGCTTTCACACACACATATCTCTCACAAATGAGCATGTGTAGAGACGTTCATTCATCTAGCACAATGGGAACGGGTTGCAGTAGAAACATTTTCTCTGGTTTCTCAGTCTGTTTCCTAGTGCCGGTTTGAAGTTCCTGCAGTTTTCACTGTATAAACGAGGTGGAGCTTTTACCTCCCCATATATATTTATGGAATGGAGTTTGCAACTGAAAAAAAAATTTGTGTTCCCAAATAAATAGGTGAAGGACGGATTTCACAAACAATTGTCTCTCAGATCTGAACATGTGGAGAGACGTTCGTTCATCTAGCTCAAAGGGAAAAGTTTGCAGGAGGAAATTTTACTCTGGTTTCTCAGTCTGTTTCCTAGTGCCGGTTTGAAGCTCCTGCAGTTTTCACTACAAAACCGATTTGGAGCTTTTACCTTCCCATATATACGTATGGAGTGGGGTTTGCAACTGAAAAGAAACTTTGTGTTCCCAACAAGCTAGGTGAAGGACGGCTATCACACACAATTATCTCTCACAACTGAGCATGTGGAGAGACGTTCGTTCATCTAGCAAAAATGGAACGATTTGCAGGAAAAACGTTTACTCTGGTTCCTCATTCTGTTTTTATGTGCCTGTTTGAAGTTCCTGCATGTTTCACTGTAAAGCAGTGTTGGAGCTAGTAACTCCCCATATATAATTATGGAGTGGAGTTTGCTTCTGAAAAGGAAATTTGTGTTCCTAACAAGCTAGGTGAAGGACGGCTTTCACACACACTTATCTCTCACAACTGAGCATGTGGGAGACGTTCGTTCATGTAGCAAAAATGGAACGGTTTGCAGGAGAAACTTTTACTCTGAATTCTCAGACTGATTCCTAGGTCCGGTTTGAAGTTCCTGCAGTTTTCACTGTAAAACCGATTTGGAGCTTGTACCTCTCAATATATATGTATGGAGTGGAGTTTGCAACTGAAAAGAAAATTTGTGTCCCAACAAGCCATTTGTAGGACGGCTTTCACACACACTTATTTCTCAGAAATTAACATGTGGTGAGAATTTCGTTCATCTAGCACAAAGGGAACGGTTTGCAGGATAAATTATTCTCTGGTTTCTCAGTATGTTTTCTAATGCCAGTTTGAAGTTCCTGCAGTTTTAGTGTAAAACAGAGTTGGAGCTTGTACCTCCCCATATATATGTATGGAATGCAGTTTGCAACTGAAAAGTATCTATGTGTTCCCAACAAGCTAGTTGAAGGAAGGCTTTCACACACAATTATCTCTGAGAACAGAGCATGTGGAGAGAGATTCGTTCATCTAGCACCAAAGGAACGGTTTTCAGGAGAAACTTTTTCTCTGTTTCTCAGTCTGTTTCCTAGTGCCGGTTTGAAGTTCCTGCAGTTTTCACTGTAAAACCGAATTGAAGCTTGTGCTTCTCCATATATATGTATGGAAAGGAGTTTCCAACTGAAAAAAAACTTTGTGTTCCCCACAAGCTAGGTGAAAGACTGCTTTCATACACACTTAACTCTCAAAACTGAGCATGTGGAGAGACGTTCGTTCATCTAGCACAAAGGGAACGGGTTGCAGGGGAAACTTTTTCTCTGGTTTCTCAGTCTGTTTCCTAGTGCCGGTTGGAGGTTCCTGCAATTTTCACTGTAAAACCGAAGTGGAGCTTGTACCTCCGCTTATATATGTATGGAAAGGTGTTTGCAACTGAAAAGTAACTTTATGTTCCCAACAAGCTAAGTGAAGAACGGCTTTCACACACAGTTATCTCTCAGAAATGAGAATGTTGTGAGACGTTCGTTCATCTAGCAAAATGGGAAAGCTTTGCAGGGGAAACTTTTACTCTGGTTCCTCAGTCTGTTTCCTTGTGCCGGTTTGAAGTTCCTGAAGTTTTCACTGTAAAACCGAGTTGGAGCTTGTACATCCCCATATATATTTATGGAATGGAGTTTGCAACTGAAAAGAAACTTTGTGTTCCCTACAAGATAGGTGAATTCTGGCTTTCACACACACTTATCTCTCACAACTGAGCATGTGGAGAGACTTTCGTTCATCTAGCACAAAGGGAACGGGTTGCAGGAGAAATTATTCTCTGGTTTCTTAGTCTGTTTCCTAGTGCCGGTTTGAAGTTTCTGCAGTTTTCAGTGTAAAACAGAGTTGGAGCTTGTACCAGCCCATATATATGTATGGATTGCACTTTGCAACTGAAAAGAAACTTTGTGTTCCCAACAAGTTAAGTGAAGTACGGCTTTCACACACAAATATCTCTCAAAACTGAGCAGGTGGTGAGACGTTCGTTCATCTAGCACAATTGGAATGCTTTGCATGACAAAATTTTACTCTGGTTTCTCAGTCTGTTTCCTAGCGCCGGTTTGAAGTTCCTGCAGTTTTCACTATAAAACCGAGTTGGAGCTTGTACCTCCGCATATATATGTATGGAAAAGAGTTTGCAACTGAAAAGAATCTTTGTGTTCCCAAGAAGCTAAGTGAAGGACGCTTTCACACACACTTATCTCTCAGAACTGAGCATGTGTAGAGACGTTCGTTCATCTGGCAAAAAGGGATGTGTTTGAAGGAGAAACATTTACTCTGGTTCCTCATTCTGTTTGCTAGTGCCGGTTTGAAGTACCTGCATGTTTCACTGTAGGGCAGAGTTGGAGCTAGTAACTCCCCATATATATTTATGGAGTGTATTTTGATTCTGAAAAGGAAATTTGTGTTCCCAGAAGCTAGGTGAAGGACGGCTTTCACACAAACTTATCTCTCACAACTGAGCATGTGGGAGACGTTCGTTCATCTAGCAAAAAGGGAACAGTTTGCAGGAGAAATTATTCTCTGGTTTCTCAGTCTGTTTCCTAATGCCGGTTTGAAGTTCCTTCTCTTTTCACTGTAAAACCGAGTTGGAGCTTGTACTTTTCCATATATATGTATGGAGTGGATTTTGCAATTTAAAAGAAACTTTGTGTTCCCAACAAGCTAGGTGAAGTACGGCTTTCACACACACTTATCTCTCACAACTGAGCATGTGGAGACAAGTTCGTTCATCTAGCACAAGTGGAACGGTTTGCAGGAGAATCTTTTTCTCTGATTTCTCAGTCTGTTTCCTAATGCCGGTTTTAAGTTCCTGCAGTTTTCACTGTAAAACCGAGGTGGAGCTTCTACCTCCCCATATATATGTATGGAATGGAGTTTGCAACTGAAAAAAAAATTTGTGTTCCCAATAAGCTAGGTGAAAGACGGATTTCACACACACTTATCTCTCAGAACTGAGCATGTGGAGAGAATTTCGTTCATCTAGCACAAAGGAACGGGTTTCAGGAGAATGTTTTACTCTGTTTTATCAGTCTGTTTCCTAGTGTCGTTTTGAACTTCCTGCAGATTTCACTGTAAAACTGTTGGAGCTTGAACCTCTCCATATATATATATGGAGTGGAGTTTGCAACGGAAAAGAAACTTTGTGTTCCCAACAAGCTAGGTGATGGAAGGCTTTCACAAACAATTATCTCTCACAACTGAGCATGTGGGAGAGGTTCGTTCATCTAGCACAAATGGATCGGGTTGCAGGAGAAATTTTTCTCTGGTTTCTCAGTCTGTTTCCTAATGCCGGTTTGAAGTTCTTTCAGTTTTCAGTGTAAAACAGAGTTGGAACTTGTACCTACCCATATATATTTATGGAATGAGGTTTGTAACTGAAAAGTATCTTTGTGTTCCCAACAAGCTAGGTGAAGGACGCCTTTCACACACACTTATCTCTCAGAACTGAGCATGTGGAGAGACGTTCGTTCATCTAGCACAAAGGGAACGGGTTGCAGGAGAAACTTTTACACTGGATTCTCAGTCTGTTTCCTAGTGCCGGTTTGAAGTTCCTGCAGTTTTCACTGTAAAATCGTGTTGGAGCTTGTACTTCTCCATATATAAGTATGGAGTGGATTTTGCAACTGAAAAGAAACTTTGTGTTCCCAACAAGCTAGGTGAAGGACGGCTTTCACACACACTTACCTCTCACAACTGAGCATGTGGAGAGACTTTCGTTCATCTAGCACAAAAGGAACGGTTTGCAGGAGAAACTATTTCTCTGGTTTCTCAGTATGTTTCCTAGTGCCGATTAGAAGTTCCTGCAGCTTTCACTGTATAACCGAGTTGGAGCTTTTACCTCCCCATATATATATATATGGAATGGAGTTTGCAACTGAAAAAAAAATTTGTGTTCCCAAATAGATAGGTGAAGGACGGATTTCACAAACAATTATCTCTCAGATCTGAACATGTGGAGAGACGTTCGTTCATCTAGCTCAAAGGGAAAAGTTTGCAGGAGAAAATTTTACTCTGGTTACTCAGTCTGTTTCCTAGTGCCGGTTTGAAGCTCCTGCAGTTTTCACTACAAAACCGATTTGGATCTTGTACCTTCCCATATATACGTATGGAGTGGGGTTTGCAACTGAAAAAAACTTTGTGTTCCCAACAAGCTAGGTGAAGGACGGCTATCACACACAATTATCTCTCACAACTGATCATGTGGAGAGACGTTCGTTCATCTAGCAAAAAGGGAACGGTTTGCAGGAAAAACGTTTACTCTGGTTCCTCATTCTGTTTTTATGTGCCTGTTTGAAGTTCCTGCATGTTTCACTGTAAAGCAGAGTTGGAGCTAGTAACTCCCCATATATAATTATGGAGTGGAGTTTGCTTCTGAAAAGGAAATTTGTGTTCCTAACAAGCTAGGTGAAGGACGGCTTTCACACACACTTATCTCTCACAACTGAGCATGTGGGAGACGTTCGTTCATGTTGAAAAAATGGAACGGTTTGCAGGAGAAACTTTTACTCTGAATTCTCAGACTGATTCCTAGGTCCGGTTTGAAGTTCCTGCAGTTTTCACTGTAAAACCGATTTGGAGCTTGTACCTCTCCATATATATGTATGGATTGGAGTTTGCAACTGAAAAGAAAATTTGTGTCCCAACAAGCCATTTGTAGGACGGCTTTCACACACACTTATTTCTCAGAAATGAGCATGTGGTGAGAATTTCGTTCATCTAGCACAAAGGGAACGGTTTGCAGGATAAATTATTCTCTGGTTTCTCAGTATGTTTTCTAATGCCAGTTTGAAGTTCCTGCAGTTTGAGTGTAAAACAGAGTTGGAGCTTGTACCTCCCCATATATATGTATGGAATGCAGTTTGCAACTGAAAAGTATCTATGTGTTCCCAACAAGCTAGTTGAAGGACGGCTTTCACACACAATTATCTCTGAGAACAGAGCATGTGGAGAGAGTTTCGTTCATCTAGCACCAAAGGAACGGTTTGCAGGAGAAACTTTTTCTCTGTTTCTCAGTCTGTTTCCTAGTGCCGGTTTGAAGTTCCTGCAGTTTTCACTGTAAAACCGAATTGAAGCTTGTGCTTCTCCATATATATGTATGGAAAGGAGTTTCCAACTGAAAAGAAACTTTGTGTTCCCCACAAGCTAGGTGAAAGACTGCTTTCACACACATTTAACTCTCAAAACTGAGCATGTGGAGAGACGTTCGTTCATCTAGCACAAAGGGAACGGGTTGCAGGAGAAACTTTTTCTCTGGTTTCTCTGTCTTTTTCCTAGTGCCTTTTTGAAGTTCCTGCAGTTTTCACTGTAAAACCGTGGTGGAGCTTCTACCTCCCCTTATATATGTATGGAATGGATTTTGCTACTTAAAAGTAACTTTGTGTTCCCAACAAGCTAGGTGAAGAACCGCTTTCCCACACACTTATCCCTCCCAAATGAGCATGTGGAGAGACGTTCGTTCATCTAGCACAATGGGAAAGTGTTGCAGGAGAAACTTTTTCTCTGGTTTCTCAGTCTGTTTCCTAGTGCCGGTGGGATGTTCCTGCAATTTTCACTGTAAAACCGAGTTGGAGCTTGTACCTCCGCTTATATATGTATGGAAAGGTGTTTGCAACTGAAAAGTAACTTTATGTTCCCAACAAGCTTATTGAAGAACGGCTTTCACACACAGTTATCTCTCAGAAATGAGAATGTTGTGAGACGTTCGTTCATCTAGCAAAATGGGAAAGCTTTGCAGGGGAAACTTTTACTCTGGTTCCTCAGTCTGTTTCCTTGTGCCGGTTTGAAGTTCCTGAAGTTTTCACTGTAAAACCGAGTTGGAGCTTGTACATCCCCATATATATTTATGGAATGGAGTTTGCAACTTAAAAGAAACTTTGTGTTCCCTAAAAGATAGGTGAATTCTGGCTTTCACACACACTTATCTCTCACAACTGAGCATGTGGAGAGACTTTCATTCATCTAGCACAAAGGGAACGGGTTGCAGGAGAAATTATTCTCTGGTTTCTTAGTCTGTTTCCTAGTGCCGGTTTGAAGTTTCTGCAGTTTTCAGTGTAAAACAGAGTTGGAGCTTGTACCAGCCCATATATATGTATGGATTGCACTTTGCAACTGAAAAGAAACTTTGTGTTCCCAACAAGTTAAGTGAAGTACGGCTTTCACACACACATATCTCTCAGAACTGAGCAGGTGGTGAGAAGTTCGTTCATCTAGCACAATTGGAATGCTTTGCATGACAAAATTTTACTCTGGTTTCTCAGTCTGTTTCCTAGCGCCGGTTTGAAGTTCCTGCAGTTTTCACTATAAAACCGAGTTGGAACTTGTACCTCCGCATATATATGTACGGAAAAGAGTTTGCAACTGTAAAGAATCTTTGTGTTCCCAAGAAGCTAAGTGAAGGACGCTTTCACACACACTTATCTCTCAGAAATGTGCATGTGTAGAGACGTTCGTTCATCTGGCACAAAGGGATGGGGTTGAAGGAGAAACATTTACTCTGGATCATCATTCTGTTTCCTGGTGCCGGTTTGAAGTACCTGCATGTTTCACTGTAGGGCAGAGTTGGAGCTAGTAACTCCCCATATATATTTATGGAGTGTATTTTGATTCTGAAAAGGAAATTTGTGTTCCCAACAAGCTAGGTGAAGGACGGATTTCACACAAACTTATCTCTCACAACTGAGCATGTGGGAGACGTTCGTTCATCTAGCAAAAAGGGAACAGGTTGCAGGAGAAATTATTCTCTGGTTTCTCAGTCTGTTTCCTAATGCCGGTTTGAAGTTCCTTCTCTTTTCACTGTAAAACCGAGTTGGAGCTTGTACTTTTCCATATATATGTATGGAGTGGATTTTGCAACTTAAAAGAAACTTTGTGTTCCCAACAAGCTAGGTGAAGTACGGCTTTCACACACACTTATCTCTCACAACTGAGCATGAGGAGAGAAGTTCGTTCATCTAGCACAAACGGAACGGTTTGCAGGAGAATCTTTTTCTCTGATTTCTCAGTCTGTTTCCTAATGCCGGTTTTAAGTTCCTGCAGTTTTCACTGTAAAACCGAGGTGGAGCTTCTACCTCCCCATATATATGTATGGAATGGAGTTTGCAACTGAAAAAAATATTTGTGTTCTCAATAAGCTAGTTGAAAGACGGATTTCACACACACTTATCTCTCAGAACTGAGCATGTGGAGAGACTTTCGTTCATCTAGCACAAAGGAACGGGTTTCAGGAGAATGTTTTACTCTGTTTTATCAGTCTGTTTCCTAGTGTCGTTTTGAACTTCCTGCAGATTTCACTGTAAAACTGTTGGAGCTTGTACCTCTCCATATATATATATGGAGTGGAGTTTGCAACGGAAAAGAAACTTTGTGTTCCCAACAAGCTAGGTGAAGGACGGCTTTCACACACACATTTCTCTCACAACTGATCATGCGGAGAGACGTTCGTTCATCTAGCACAATGTGAACGGGTTTAAGTAGAAACTTTTTCTCTGTTTCTCAGTCTGATTCCTAGTGCCGGTTTGAAGTTCCTGCAGTTTTCACTATAAAACAGAGTTTAACTACTACATCCCCATACACATGTAAGTTGTCGTGTTTGCAACTGAAAAAAAATTTGTGTTCCCAAATAGGTAGGTGAAGGACGGCTTTCAGACACACTTATCTCCCACAGCTGAGCATGTGGAGAGACGTTCGTTCATCTAGCTCAAAGGGAAAGGTTTGCAGGAGAATATTTTCTCTGGTTTCTCAGTCTGTTTCCTAGTGCCGGTTTGAAGCTCCTGCAGTTTTCACTAAAAAACTGATTTGGAGCTTGTACCTCCCCATATATACGTATGGAGTGGGGTTTACAACTGAAAAGAAACTTTGTGTTCCCAACAAGCTAGGTGAAGGACGGCTTTCACACACACTTATCTCTCACAACTGAGCATGTGGAGAGACTTTCGTTCATCTAGCACAAAAGGAACGGTTTGCAGGAGAAACTATTTCTCTGGTTTCTCAGTATGTTTCCTAGTGCCGGTGTTAATTTCCTGCAGTTTTCACTGTAAAACCGAGGTGGAGCTTCTACCTCCCCATATATATGTATGGAATGGGGTTGGCAACTGAAAAAATAATTTGTGTTTCCAACACGCTAGGTGAAGGACGGATTTCACACACACTTATCTCTCACAACTGAGCATGTTGAGAGACTTTCGTTCATCTAGCACAAAGGGAACGGTTTTCAGGATAAATTATTCTCTGGTTTCTCATTATGTTTTCTAATGCCGGTTTGAAGTTCCTGCAGTTTTAGTGTAAAACAGAGTTGGAGCTTGTACCTCCCCATATATATGTATGGAATGCAGTTTGCAACTGAAAAGTATCTATGTGTTCCCAACAACTATTTGAAGGACGGCTTTCACACACAATTATCTCTGAGAACTGAGCATGTGGAGAGTTTTTCGTTCATCTAGCACCAATGGAACGGTTTGCAGGAGAAACTTTTTCTCTGTTTCTCAGTCTTTTTCCTAGTGCTGGTTTGAAGTTCCTGCAGTTTTCACTTTAAAACCGATTTTGAGCTTGTACCTCTCCATATATATGTATGGAGTGGAATTTGCAACTGAAAAGAAACACTGTGTTCCCAACAAGCTAGGTGAAGGACGGCATTCACACACACATATCACTCACAACTAAGCATGTGGAGAGACGTTCCTTCATGTAGCACAAAGGGAACTGGTTGCAGGAGAAAATTTTTCTTTGGTTTCTCAGTCTGTTTCCTAGTGCCGGTGTGAACTTCCTGCAGTTTTCACTATAAAAACGATTTGGAGCTTGTACCACCCAATATAAATGTAAGGAATGGAGTTTGCAACTGAAAAGAATCTTTGTATTCCCAACAATCTAGGTGAAGGACGGCTTTCACACACACTTATCTCTCACAACTGAGCATGTGGAGAGACGTTCGTTCATGTAGCACAAAGGGAACTGGTTGCAGGAGAAACTTTATCTCTGGTTTCTCAGACTGTTTCCTAGTGCCGGTTTGAAGTTCCTGCAGTTTTCACTGTAAAACCGAGTTGGAGCTTGTACCTCCGCATATATATGTATGGAAAGCAGTTTGCAACTGAAAAGAATCTTTGTGTTCTCAACAAGATAACTGAAGGTCGGCTTTCACACACACTTATTTCTCAGAACTGAGCATGTGGTGAGACTTTCGTTCATCTAGCACAAAGGGAAAGGTTTGCAGGAGAAATTTTACTCTGGTTTCTCAGTCTGTTTCCTAGTGCCGGTTTGAATTTCCTGCAGTTTTCACTATAAAATAGATTTATAGCTTGTACCACCCAATATAAATTTATGGAGTGGAGTTTGCAACTGAAAAGTATCTATGTGTTCCCAACAAGCTATTTGAAGGACGGCTTTCACACACAATTATCTCTGAGAACTGAGCATGTGGAGAGTTTTTCGTTCATCTAGCACCATTGGAACGGTTTGCAGGAGAAACTTTTTCTCTGTTTCTCAGTCTGTTTCCTAGTGCCGGTTTGAAGTTCCTGCAGTTTTCACTGTAAAACCGAATTGAAACTTCTACTTCTCCATATATATGTATGGAGTGGAGTTTGCAACTGTAAAGAAACTTTGTGTTCCCTACAAGCTAGTTGAAGGACGGCTTTAACACACACATATCTCTCACAACTGAGCATGTGGAGAGACTTTCGTTCATCTAGCACAAAGGGAACGGGTTGCAGGAGAAACTTTTTCTCTGGTTTCTCAGTCTGTTTCCTAGTGCCGGTTTTAAGTTCCTGCAGTTTTCACTCTAAAACCGTGGTGGAGCTTCAACCTCCCCATATATATGTAAGTAATGGAGTTTGCAACTGAAAAAAAAATTTTTGTCCCAAAAACCTAGGTGAAGGACGGATTTCACACACAATTATCTCTCAGAACTGAGCATGTGGAGAGACGATCGTTCATCTAGCATAAAGGGAAGGGGTTGCAAGAGAAAATTTACTCTGTTCTCTCAGTCTGTTTCCTAGTGCCGGTTTGAAGTTCCTGCAGATTCAACTGTAAAACTGTTGGAGCTTGTACCTCTCCAAATATATGTATGGAGTGGAGTTTGCAACTGAAAAGAAACTTTGTGTTCCCAACAAGCTAGGTGAAGGACGGCTTTCACACACACTTTTCTCTCACAACTGAGCATATGGAGAGATGTTCGTTCATGTAGCACAAAGGAACGCGATGCAGGAGAAACATTTTTTCTGGTTCCTCAGCCTCTTTCCTAGTGCCGATTTGAAGTTCCTGCAGTTTTCACAATAAAACCGTTTAGGAGATTGTACCTCCGCATATATATGTATGGAAAGGAGTTGGCAAATGAAAAGAAACTTTGTGTTCCCTACAAGCTATTTGAAGGACGGATTTCACACATACTTATCTCTCAGAACTGAGCATGTGGGAGACGTTCGTTCATCTAGCAAAAAGTGAAAGGTTTGCAGGAGATACTTTTACTGTGGTTTCTCAGGTTGTTTCCTAGTGCCGGTATTAAGTTCCTGCAGTTTCACTGTAAAACAGAGTTGGAGCTAGTACCTCCGCATAAATATATATGGAATGGAGTTTGCAACTTAAAAGAAACTACGTGTTCCCAACAAACTAGATGAAGGACGGCTTTCACACGCACTTATCTCTCACAACAGAGCATGTGGAGAGACGTTCGTTCATCTTGCACAAATGGAACAGGTTGCAAGACAAAATTTTCTCTCGTTCTCAGTCTGTTTCCTAGTGCCGGTTTAAACTTCCTGCAGTTTTCATTGTAAAAAAAAGTTGGAGCTTGTACCTCCCCATATATATGTATGGAATGCAGGATGAAACTGAAAAGAAACTTTGTGTTCCCAACAAGCTAGGTGAAGGACGGCTTTCACACACATTTAACTCTCAGAGCTTAGAATGTGGAGAGACTTTCGTTCATCTAGAGCAAATAGAACGTGTTGCAGGGGAATCTTTTACTCTGGTTTCTCAGTATGTTTTCTAGGGCCGGTTTGAAGTTCCTGCAGTTTTCACTGTAAAACCGATTTGGAGCAAGTATCTCCCCATATAGATATATGGAGTGGAGTTTGCAACTGAAAAAAAGCTTTGTGTTCCCAACAAGATATGTGAAGGACGACTTTAACACACACTTATCTCTCAAAATTCAGCATGTGGAGAGACGTTCGTTCATCTATCACAAAGGGAACGGTTTGAAGGGGGAACTATTTCTCTGGTTTCTCAGTCTGTTTCCTAGTGGCGGTTTGAAGTTCCTGCAGTTTTCACAATAAAACCGAGTTGGAGCTTCTTCCTCCCCATAAATATGTATGGAGTGCAGTTAGCAACTTAAAAGAATCTTTGTGTTCCCAACAAGCTAATTGAAGGACGGCTTTCACACACACTTATCACTCAGAACTGATCATGTGGAAAGAATTTCGTTCATCTAGCACAATGGGAACGGGTTGCAGGGGAAATTTTACTCTCGTTTCTCAGTCTGTTTCCTAGTGCCGGTTTGAAGTTCCTGCAGTTTTCACTATAAAACCGAGTTTGAGCTTGTAACTCTCCATATATATGAATGGAGTGGAATTTGCAACTGAAAAGAAACATTGTGTTCCCAACAAGCTAGGTGAAGTACGGCTTTCACACACACATATCTCTCACAACTAAGCTTGTGGAGAGACGTTCGTTCATGTAGCACAAAGGGAACGGGTTGCAGGAGAAAATTTTTCTTTGGATTCTCAGTCTGTTTCCTAGTGCCTGTTTGAACTTCCTGCAGTTTTCACTATAAAAACGATTTGGAGCTTGTACCACCCAATATAAATGTATGGATTGGAGTTTGCAACTGAAAAGAAACTTTGTGTTCCCAACAATCTAGGTGAAGAACGGCTTTCACCCACACTTATCTATCACAACTGAGCATGTGGAGAGACGTTCGTTCATGTAGCACAAAGTGAACGGGTTGCAGGAGAAATTTTATCTCTGGTTTCTCAGCCTGCTTCCTAGTGCCGGTTTGAAGTTCCTGCAGTTTTCACTGTAAAACCGATTTGGAGCTTGTACCTCCGCATACATATGTATGGAAAGCAGTTTGCAACTGAAAAGAATCTTTGTGTTCCCAACAAGATAGTTGAAGGTCGGCTTTCACACACACTTATCTCTCAGAACTGAGCATGTGGTGAGACGTTCGTTCATCTAGCACAAAGGGATAGGTTTGCAGGGGATATTTTACTCTGGTTTCTCAGTCTGTTTCGTAGTGCCGGTTTGAAGTTCCTTCAGTTTTCACTGTAAAACCGAGTTGGAGCTTGTACCTCTCAATATATATCTATGGAGTGGAGTTTGCTTTTGAAAAGAAAATTTGTGTTCCCAACAAGCTAGTTGAAGTACGGCTTTCACACACACTTATTTCTCAGAACTGAGCACGTGGTGAGACGTTCGTTCATCTAGCACAAAGGGATAGGATTGCAGGAGAAATTTTAATCTAGTTTCTCAGTCTGTTTCCTAGTGCCGGTTTGAAGTTCCTGCAGTTTTCACAATAAAACCGAGTTGGAGCTTGTTCCTCCCCATAAATATGTATGGAGTGCAGTTTGCAACTGAAAAGAATCTTTGTGTTCCCAACAAGCTAGTTGAAGGACGGCTTTCACACACACATATCACTCAGAACTGAGCATGTGGAGAGACTTTCGTTCATCTAGCACAAAGGGAACGGGTTGCAGGGGAAATTTTACTCTGGTTTCTCAGTCTGTTTCCTAGTGCCGGTTTGAATTTCCTGCAGTTTTCACTGTAAAACCGAGTTTCAGCTTGTACCTCTCCATATATATGTATGGAGTGGAATTTGCAACTGAAAAGAAACATTGTGTTCCCAACAAGCTAGGTGAAGGACGGCATTCAAACACACATATCACTCACAACTAAGCATGTGGAGAGACGTTCCTTCATGTAGCACAAAGGGAACGGGGTGCAGGAGAAACTTTTTCTTTGGTTTCTCAGTCTGTTTCGTAGTGCCGGTTTGAACTTATTGCAGTTTTCACTATAAAAACGTTTTGGAGCTTGTACCACCCAATATAAATGTATGGAATGGAGTTTGCAACTGAAAAGAATCTTTGTGTTCCCAACAATCTAGGTGAAGGACGGCTTTCACACACACTTATCTCTCACAACTGAGCATGTGGAGAGACGTTCTTTCATGTAGCACAAAGGGAACTGGATGCAGGAGAAACTTTATCTCTGGTTTCTCAGCCTGTTTCCAAGTGCCGGTTTGAAGTTCCTGCAGTTTTCACTGTAAAACCGAGTTGGAGCTTGTACCTCCGCGTATATAGGTATGGAAAGCAGTTTGCAACTGAAAAGAATCTTTGTGTTCTCAACAAGATATTTGAAGGTCGACTTTCACACACACTTATCTCTCAGAACTGAGCATGTGGTGAGACATTCGTTCATCTAGCAAAATGCAACGTGTTGCAGGAGAAACTTTTACTCTGATTTCTCAGTCTGTTTCGTAGGGCCGGTTTGAATTTCCTTCAGTTTTCACTGTAAAACCGAGTTGGAGCTTGTACCTCACAATATATATGTGTGGAGTGGAGTTTGCTTTTGAAAAGAAAATTTGTGTTCCCTACAAGCTAGTTGAAGTACGGCTTTCACACACACTTATTTCTCAGAACTGAGCATGTGGTGAGACGTTCGTTCATCTAGCACAAAGGGAAAGGTTTGCAGGAGAAATTTTACTCTGGTTTCTCAGTCTGTTTCCTAGTGCCGGTTTGAATTTCCTGCAGTTTTCACTATAAAATAGATTTATAGCTTGTACCACCCAATATAAATTTATGGAGTGGAGTTTGCAAATGACAAGAAACTTTGTGTTCGCAACAATCTATGTGAAGGACGGCTTTCAAACACAATTATTTCTCACAACTGAGCATGTGGAGAGACTTTCGTTCATCTAGCACAATGGGAACGGGATGCAGGTGAAAATTTTCTCTGTTTCTCACTCTGTTTCCTATTGCCGGTATGAAATACCTGCAGTTTTCACTGTAAAACCGAGTTGGAGTTTGTACCACTGCATATATATTTATGGAAAGGAGTTTCCAACTGAAAAGGGAATTTCTGTTCCCAACAAGTTAAGTGAAGGACGGCTTTCACACAAACTTATTTCTCAGAACTGAGCATGTGGTGAAACGTTCGTTCATCTAGCACAAATGGAAAGGTTTGCAGGAGAAACTTTTACTCTGGATTCTCAGTCTGTTTCCTAGTGCCGGTTTGAAGCTCCTGCAGTTTTCACTACAAAACCGATTTGGAGCTTGTACCTCCCCATATATACGTATGGAGTGGGGTTTGCAACTGAAAAGAAACTTTGTGTTCCCAACAAGCAAGGTGAAGGACGGCATTCCACACACACTTATCTCTAACAATTGAGCATGTGGAGAGACGTTCGTTCATCTAGCACAAAGGGAACTGGTTGCAGGGAAAACTTTTACTCTGGTTCCTCATTCTGTTTCCTAGTGCCGTTTTGAAGTTCCTGCATGTTTCTCTGTATAGCAGATTTGGAGCTTGTAAATCCCCATATATATTTATGGAGTGTAGTTTGCTTCTGAAAAGGAAATTTGTTTTCCCAACAAGCTAGGTGAAGGACGGCTTTCAAACAAACTTAGCTCTCACAAATGAGCATGTGGGAGACGTTCGTTCATTTAGCAAAAAGGAACGGGTTGCAGGAGAAACTCTTTTCTGGTTTCTCAGTCTGTTTCCTAATGTCTGTATGAAGTTCCTTCAGTTTTCAGTGTAAAACAGAGTTGGAGCTTGTACCTCCCCATATATATGTATGGAATGCAGTTTGTAACTGAAAAGTATCTTTGTGTTCCCAACAAGCTAGGTGAAGGACAACTTTCACACACACTTATCTCTCAGAACTGAGCATGTGCAGAGACGTTCGTTCATCTAGCACAAGGGAACGGGTTGCAGGAGAAACTATTACACTGGTTTCTCAGTCTGTTTCCTAGTGCCTTTTTGATGTTCCTGCCGTTTTCACTGTAAAACCGAGTTGGAGCTTGTACTTCTCCATATATATGTATGGAGTGGAGTTTGCAACTGAAAAGAAACTTTGTGTTCACAACAAGCTAGGTGAAGAACGGCTTTCACACACACTTATCTCTCAGAACTGAGCATGTGGAGAGACTTTCGTTCATCTAGCACAAAGGAACGGGTTTCAGGAAAAAGTTTTACTCTGTTTTCTCAGTCTGTTTCCTAGGTCCGGTTTGAAGTTCCTGCAGTTTTCACTGTAAAACAGATTTGGAGTTTGTACTTCTCAATATATTTGTATGGAGTGGAGTTTGCATCTGAAAAGAAACTTTGTGTTCCCAACAAGCTATGTGAAGGACGGCTTTCATACACACTTATCTCTCAGAACTCAGCACGGGGAGAGACGTTCGTTCATCTATCACAAATGGAACGGGTTGCAGGAGAAACTTTTACTCTGGTTTCTCAGTCTGTTTCCTAGTGCCGGTTTGAAGCTCCTGCAGTTTTCACTACAAAACCGACTTGGAGCTTTTACCTCCCCATATATACGTATGGAGTGGGGTTTGCACCTGAAAAGAAACTTTGTGTTCTCAACAAGCTAGGTGAAATACGGCATTCACACACACGTATCTCTCACAACTGAGCATGTGGAGAGACGTTCGTTCATCCAGCACAAAGGGAACGGGTTGCAGGTAAAACTTTTACTCTGGTTCCTCATTCTGTTTCCTAGTGCCGGTTTGAGGATCCTGCATGTTTAACTGCATAGCAGAGTTGGAGCTAGTAACTCCCCATATATATTTATGGAATGTAGTTTGCTTCTGAAAAGGAAATTTGTTTTCCCAACAAGCTAGGTGAAGGACGGCTTTCACACAAAGTTATCTCTCACAACTGAGCATGTGGGAGACGTTCGTTCATCTAGCACAAATGGAACGGGTTGCAGGAGAAATTATTCTCTGGTTTCTCAGTCTGTTTCCTAATGACGGTTTGAAGTTCCTTTAGTTTTCAGTGTAAAAATGTGTTGGAGATTGTACCTCCCCATATATATGTATGGAATGCAGTTTGTAACTGAAAAGTATCTTTGTGTTCCCAACAAGCTAGGTGAAGCACGGATTTCACACACACTTATCTCTCAGATCTGAGCATGTGGAGAGACTTTCGTTCATCTAGCACAAAGGAACGGGTTTCAGGAGAAAGTTTTACTCTGTTTTCTCAGTCTGTTTCCTAGTGCCGGTTTGAAGTTCCTGCTGTTTTCACTGTAAAAATGTTGGAGCTTGTACCTCTCCATATATATGTAAGGAGTGGATTTTGCAACGGAAAAGAAACTGTGTGTTCCCAAAAAGCTAGCTGAAGGACGGCTTTCACACACACATTTCTCTCACAACTGATCATGCGGAGAGACTTTCGTTCATGTAGCACAAAGGGAACGGTTTGCAGGAGTAACTTTTACTCTGTATTCTCAGTCTGATTCCTAGTGCCGGTTTGAAGTTCCTGCAGTTTTCACTGTAAACCGAGTTGGAGTTTGTAATATTCAATATATATGTATGGAGTGGAGTTTGCATCTGAAAAGAAAATTTGTTTTCCCAACAAGCTAGATGAAGGACGGCTTTAACACACACTTATCTCTCACAAATTTGCATGTGGAGAGACGTTCGTTCATCTAGCACAAAGTGAACGGGTTTCAGTAGAAAATGTTCCTCTGGTTTCTCAGTCTGTTTCCAAGTGCCGGTTTGAAGTTCCTGCGGTTTTCACTGTAAAATCGTGGTGGAGCTTCTACCTCCCCTTATATATGTATGGAATGGATTTTGCTACTTAAAAGAAACTTTGTGTTCCCAACAAGCTAGGTGAAGTACCGCTTTCCCACACACTTATCCCTCACAAATGAGCATGTGGAGAGACGTTCGTTCATCTAGCACAAATGGAACGGGTTGCAGGAGAGACTTTTACTCTGGTTTCTCATTCTGTTTCCTAGTGCCGGTGTGAATTTCCTGCATGTTTCACTGTAAAGTAGATTTGGAGCTAGTAACTCCCCATATATATGTATGGAATGGAGTTCGCATCTGAAAAGGAACTTTGTGTTCCCAACAAGCTAGGTGAAGGACGGCTTTCACACACATTTATCTCCCACAACAGAGCATGTGGAGAGACGTTCGTTCATCTACCACAAAGGGAATGGGTTGCAGGAGAAACTTATACTCTGGTTTCTCAGTCTGTTTCCTAGTGCCGGTTTGAAGCTCCTGCATTTTTCAGTGTAAAATATAGTTGGAGCTTGTACTTCCCCTTATATATGTATGGAATGCAGTTTGCAACTGAAAAGAATCCATGTATTCCCAACAAGCTATGTGAAGGCGGCTTTCACACACACTTATCTCTGAGAACTGAGCATGTGGAGAGATGTTCGTTCATCTAGCACAAATGGAACGGATTGCAGGAGAAACTTTTTCTCTTTTTCTCAGTCTGTTTCTTAGTTCCGGTTTGAAGTTCCTGCAGTTTTCACTGTAAAACCGAGGTGGAGATTTTACCTCCCATATATATGTATGGAATGGAGTTTGCAACTGAAAAAAAAATTTGTTTTCCCAAATAGATAGGTGAAGGACGGATTTCACACACAATTATCTCTCAGAACTGAGCATGTGGAGAGACGTTCATTCATCTAGCTCAAAGGAAATGTTTGCAGGAGAAAATTTTACTCTGGTTTCTCAGTCTGTTTCCTAGTGCTTGTTTGAAGCTCCTGCAGTTTTCACTACAAAACCGATTTGGAGGTTGTTGCTCCCCATATATACGTATGGAGTGGAGTTTGCAACTGAAAAGAAACTTTCTGTTCCCAACAAGCTAGGTGAAGGACGGCTTTCACACACACTTATCTCTCACAACTGAGCATGTGGAGAGACGTTCGTTCATCTAGCAACAAGGGAACGGGTTGCAGGAAAAACTTTTACTCTGGTTCCTCATTCTGTTTCCTAGTGCCGGTTTGAAGTTCCTGCATGTTTCAGTGTAAAGCAGAGTTGGAGCTAGTAACCCCCATATATATGTATGGAGTGGAGTTTGCTTCTGAAAAGGAAATTTGTGTTCCCAACAAGCTAGGTGAAGGACGGCTTTCACACACATTTATCTCTCACAACTGAGCATGTGGGAGACATTCGTTCATGTAGCACAAAGGGAACGGTTTGCAGCAGAAACTTTTACTCTGTATTCTCAGTCTGATTCCTAGTGCCGGTTTGAAGTTCCAGCAGTTTTCACTGCAAAACCGATTTGGAGCTTGTACCTCTCAATATATATGTATGGAGTGGAGTTTGCATCTGAAAAGAAAATTTGTGTTCCCAACAAGCCATTTGTAGGACGGCTTTCACACACACTTATTTCTCAGAAATGAGCACGTGGTGAGACATTCGTTCATCTAGCACAAAGGGAAAGCTTTGCAGGAGAAACTTTTACTCTGGTTTCTCAGTCTGTTTCCTAGTGCCGGATTGAAGCTCCAGCAGTTTTCACTATAAAACAAATTTGGAGCTTGTACCTCCCCATATATGTGTATGGAGTGGTGTTTGCAACTGAAAAGAAACTTTGTGTTCCCAACAAGCTAGGTGAAGGACGGCTTTCACACACACTTATATCTCACAACTGAGCATGTGGAGAGACCTTCGTTCATCTAGCACAAAGGGAACGGTTTGCAGGATACATTATTCTCTGGTTTCTCAGTATATTTTCTAATGCCGGTTTGAAGTTCCTGCAGTTTTAGTGTAAAACACTTGAAGCTTGTACATTCCCATATATATGTATGGAATGCAGTTTGCAACTGAAAATTATCTATGTGCTCCCAACAACCAAGGTGAAGTACGGCTTTCACACACAATTATCTCTCAGAACTGAGCATGTGGAGAGAAATTCTTTCATCTAGCACCAAAGGAACGGGTTGCAGGAGAAACATTTTCTCTGTTTCTCAGTCTGTTTCCTAGTGCCGGTTTGAAGTTTCTGCAGTTTTCAAAGTAAAACCGAATTGAAGCTTGTACTTCTCCATATATATTTATGGAGTGGATTTTGCAACTGAAAAGAAACTTTGTGTTCCCAACAAGCTAGGTGAAGGACAGCTTTCACACACACTTATCTCTCAAAACTGAGCATGTGGATAGACGTTCGTTCATCTAGCACAAAGGGAACGGGTTGCAGGAGAAACTTTTTCTCTGGTTTCTCAGTCTGTTTTCTAGTGCCTTTTTGAAGTTCCTGCCATTTTCACTGTAAAACCGTGGTGGAGCTTCTACCTCCCCTTATATATGTATGGAATGGATTTTGCTACTTAAAAGAAACTTTGTGTTCCCAACAAGCTAGGTGAAAGAACGATTTCCCACACACTTATCCCTCACAAATGAGCATGTGGAGAGACGTTTGTTCATCTAGCACAAAGGGAACGGGTTGCAGGAGAAACTTTTACTCTGGTTTCTCAGTCTGTTTCCTAGTTCCGGTTTGAAGCTCCTGCATTTTTCAGTGTAAAAAAGAGTTGGAGCATCTACCTCCCCATATATATGTATGGAATGCAGTTTGCAACTGAAAAGTATCCATGTTTTCCCAACAAGCTCTTTGAAGGACGGCTTTCACACACACTTAACTCTGAGAACTGAGCATGTGGAGAGACGTTCGTTCATCTAGCACAAATGGAACGGTTTGCAGTAGAAATTTTTCTCTGTTTCTCAGTCTGTTTCTTAGTGCCGGTTTGAATTTCCTGCAGTTTTCACCTTAAAACCGATTTGAAGCTTGTACTTTTCCATATATATGTATGGAGTGGAGTTTGCAACTGAAAAGAAACTTTGTGTTCCCAACAAGCTATGTGAAGGTCGGCTTTCACACACACTTATCTCTCACAACTGAGCATGTGTAGAGACGTTCGTTCATCTAGCACAATGGGAACGGGTTGCAGTAGAAACATTTTCTCTGGTTTCTCAGTCTGTTTCCTAGTGCCGGTTTGAAGTTCCTGCAGTTTTCACTGTAAAACCGAGGTGGAGCTTTTACCTCCCCATATATATATATGGTTTGGAGTTTGCAACTGAAAAAAAAATTTGTGTTCCCAAATATATAGGTGAAGGACGGATTTCACACACAATTATCTCTCAGATCTGAGCATGTGGAGAGACATTCGTTCATCTAACTCAAAGGGAAAGGTTTGCAGGAGAAAATTTTACTCTGGTTTCTCAGGCTGTTTCCTAGTTCCGGTTTGAAGTTCCTGCATGTTTCACACTAAAGCAGAGTTGGAGCTAGTAACTCCCCGTATATAATTATGGAGTGGAGTTTGCTTCTGAAAAGGAAATTTGTGTTCCCAACAAGCTAGGTGAAGGACGGCTTTCACACACACTTATTTCTCAGAACTGAGCATGTGGTGAGACTTTCGTTCATCTAGCAGAAAATAAAGGTTTGCTGGAGAAATTTTACTCTGGCTTCTCAGTCTGTTTCCTAGGGCCGGTTTGAATTTCCTGCAGTTTTCACTGTAAAACCGAGTTGGAGCTAGTATCTACCCATATAGATGTATGGAGTGGAGTTTGCAACTGAAAAGTAACTTTGTGTTCCCAACAAGCTAGTTGAAGGACCGCATTCCCACACACTTATCTCTCACAAATGAGCATGTAGAGAGACGTTCGTTCATGTATCACAAATGGAACGGGTTGCAGGAGAAAATTTTACTCTGGCTTCTCAGTCTGTTTCCTAGTGTCGGTTTGAAGTTCCTGCAGTTTTCACTGTAAAAACGAGTTGGAGCTAGTACCTCGGCATATATATGTAAGGAATGGAGTTTGCAACTGAAAAGAAACTATGTGTTCCCAACACGTTAGATGAAGAACGGCTTTCACACGCACTTATCTCTCACAAATGAGCATGTGGAGAGACGTTCGTTCATCTACCACAATGGGAACGGATTGCAGGTCAAACTTTAAGTCTGGTTTCTCAGTCTGTTTCCTAGTGCCGGTTTGAATTTCCTGCAGTTTTCACTGTAAAATTCGTGTTGGAGCATGTACCTCTCCTTGTATATGTATGGAGTGGAGTTTTCAACTGAAAAGAAACTTTGTGTTCCCAACAAGATAGGTGAAGGATGGCTTTCACACACATTTAAATCTCAGAGCTTAGAATGTGGAGAGACGTTCGTTCATATAGCACAAATGGAACGTGTTGCAGGAGAATCTTTTACACTGGTTTCTCAGTCTGTTTCCTAGGGCCGGTTTGAATTTCCCACAGTTTTCACTGTAAAATCGAGTTGGAGCTAGTATCTACCCATATAGATGTATGGAGTGGAGTTTGCAACTGAAAAGAAACTTTGTGTTCCCAACAAGATAGGTGAAGTACGTCTTCCACACACAATTTGCTCACAGAACTGAGCATGTGGAGAGACGTTCTTTCATCTAGCACAAAGGTAACGGTTAGAAGGAGAAACTTTACTCTGCTTTATCAGTCTGTTTCCAAGTGCCATTTTGCAGTTCCTGCAGTTTTCACTGTAAAACCGAGATGGATCTTGTACCTCTCCACATATATGTATGGAGTGGAGTTAGCAACTGAAAAGTAACTTTGTTTTCCCAACAAGCTAGGTGAAGTACGGCATTCACACACACTTATCTATAAAAACTCAGCATGTGGAGAGACGTTCGTTCATCTAGCACAAAGGGAAAGGTTTGCTGGAGAACATTTTACTCTGGAATCTCAGTCTGTTTCCTAGTGCCGGTTCGAAGTTCCTGCAGTTTTCACCATAAAAACGATTTGGAGCTTGTACCACCCAAAATAAATTTATGGAATGCAGTTTCCAACTGAAAAGAAACTTTGTTTTCCCAACAAGCTAGATGAAGGACCGCTTTCCCACACACTTATCTTTCTACAAATGAGCATGTATAGAGACATTCGTTCATGTATCAAAAAGGGAACGGGTTGCAGGAGAAAATTTTTCTCGGGATTCTCAGTCTGTTTCCTAGTGCCGGTTTGAAGTTCCTGCAGTTTTCACTATAAAACCGATTTGGATCTTGTACCACCAAATATAAATGTATGGAATGGAGTTTGCAACTGAAAAGAAACTTTGTGTTCCCAACAAGCTAGGTGAAGGACGGCTTTCACACACACTTATCACTCACAACTGAGCATGTGGAGAGACGTTCGTTCATCTAGCACAAAGGGAACGGGACGCAGGGGAAAATTTTCTCTCGTTTCTCAGTCTGTTTCCTAGTGCCGTTTTCAATTTCCTGCAGTTTTCAGTGTAAAACAGAGTTGGAGCTTATACCTCCCCATATATAAGTATGGAATGCAGTTTGCAACTGAAAACAAACTTTGTGTTCCCAACAAGCTAGGTGAAGTACGGCTTTCACACACATTTAAATCTCAGAGCGTAGAATGTGAAGAGACTTTCGTTCATCTAGCACAAAGGGAACTGGTTGCAGGAGAAACTTTTACACTGGTTTCTCAGTCTGTTTCCTTTGGCCGGTTTGAATTTCCTGCAGTTTTCACTGTAAAACCGAGTTGGAGCTTGTATCTACCCATATAGATGTATGGAGTGGAGTTTGCAACTGAAAAAATACTTTGTGTTCCCAACAAGATAGGTGAAGGACGGCTTCCACACACACTTTGCTTTCAGAACTGAGCATGTGGAGAGACGTTCGTTCATCTATCACAAAGGGAACGGTTTGAATTAGGAAATATTTCTCTGGTTTCTCAGTCTGTTTCCTAGTGCTGGTTTGAAGTTCCTGCAGTTTTCACAATAAAACCGAGTTGGAGTTTGTTCCTCCCCATAAATATGTATGGAGTGCAGTTTGCAACTTAAAAGAATCTTTCTGTTCCCAACAAGCTAGTTGAAGGACGGCATTCACACACACTTATCACTCAGAACTGAGCATGTGGAGAGACTTTCGTTCATCTAGCACAAAGGGAACGGGTTGCAGGGGAAATTTTACTCTGATTTCTCAGTCTGTTTCTTAGTGACGGTTTGAAGTTCCTGCAGTTTTCACTGTAAAACAGAGTTTGAGCTTGTACCTCTCCATATATATGTATGCAGTGGTATTTGCAACTGAAAAGAAACATTGTGTTCCCAACAAGCTAAGTGAAGGACGACTTTCACAAACACTTATCTGTCAAAATTCAGCTTGTGGAGAGACGTTCGTTCATCTATCACTAAGTGAACGGTTTGAAGGAGAAACTATTTCTCTGGTTTCTCAGTCTGTTTCCTAGTGCCGGTTTGAAGTTCCTGTAGTTTTCACAATAAAACCGAGTTGGAGCTTGTTCCTCCCCATAAATATGTATGGAGTGCAGATTGCAACTGAATAGAATCTTTGTGTTCCCAACAAGCTAGTTGAAGGACGGCTTTCACACACACTTATCACTCAGAAATGAGCATGTGGAGAGACTTTCGTTCATCTAGCACAAAGGGAACGGGTTGCAGGGGAAATTTTACTCTGGTTTCTCTGTCAGTTTCCTAGTGCCGGTTTTAAGTTCCTGCAGTTTTCACTGTAAAACCGTGTTGGAGCATGTACCCCTCCATGTATATTTATGGAGTGGAGTTTGCAACCTAATAGAAACTTTGTGTTCCCAACAAGATAGGTGAAGGACGGCATTCACACACATTTAACCCTCAGAGCTTAGAATGTGGAGAGACTTTCGTTCATCTTGTACAAGGAGAAAGGTTTGCAGGAGAAACTTTTACTCTGGTTTCTCAGCCTCTTTCTTAGAGCCGGTTTGAATTTCCTGCAGTTTTCAGTGTAAAACAGTGTTGAAGCTTGTATCTCCCCATATATATTTAAGGAATGCAGTTTGCAACTGAAAAGAAACTTTATGTTCTCAACAAGCTTGGTGAAGGACGGCTTTAACACACACTTAACTCTCACAACTGAGCATGTGGGGAGACGTTCGTTTATCTAGCACAAAGGTAACGGGTTGCAGGAGAAACATTTTCTCTGGTTTCTCAGTCTGTTTCCTAGTGCCGGTATTAAGTTCCTGCAGTTTTCACTGTAAAACAGAGTTGGAGCTAGTACCTCCGCATATATATGTATGGAATGGAGTTTGCAACTGAAAAGAAACTATCTGTTCCCAACAAGCTAGATGAAGGACGGCATTCACACGCACTTATCTCTCAGAACTTAGCATGTGGAGAGACTTTCGTTCATCTACAACAAAGGGAACGGTGTGCAGGACAATCTTTAACTCTGGTTTATCAGTCTGTTTCCTAGTGCCGGTTTGAAGTCCCTGAAGTTTTCACTGTAAAACCGAGTTGGAGCTAGTATCTACCCATATAGATGTATGGAGTGGAGTTTTCAACTGAAAAAATACTTTGTGTTCCCAACAAGATAGGTGAAGGACGGCTTCCACACACACTTTGCTCTCAGAACTGAGCATGTGGAGAGACGTTCGTTCATCTATCACAAAGGGAACGGTTTGAATTAGGAAATATTTCTCTGGTTTCTCAGTCTGTTTCCTAGTGCCGGTTTGAAGTTCCTGCAGTTTTCACAATAAAACCGAGTTGGAGCTTGTTCCTCCCCATAAATATGTATGGAGTGCAGTTTGCAACTGAAGAGAATCTTTGTGTTCCCAACAAGATAGTTGAAGTACGGCTTTCACACACACTTATCACACAGAAATGAGCATGTGGAGAGACTTTCGTTCATCTAGCACAAAGGGAACGGATTGCAGGGGAAATTTTACTCTGGTTTCTCAGTCAGTTTCCTAGTGCCGGTTTGAAGTTCCTGCAGTTTTCACTGTAAAACCGAGTCGGAGCTTGTACCTCTCCATATATATGTATGGAGTGGTATTTGCAACTGAAAAGAAACATTGTGTTCCCAACAAGGTAGGTGAAGTACGGCTTTCACACACACTTATCTCTCACAACTAAGCATGTGGAGAGACGTTCGTTCATGTAGCACAAAGGGAAGGGTTTGCAGGAGAAAATTTTTCTCTGGTTTCTCAGTCTGTTTCCTAGTGCCGGTTTGAGCTTCCTGCAGTTTTCACTATAAAAACGATTTGGAGCTTGTACCACCCAATATAAATGTATGGAATGGAGTTTGCTATTGAATAGAAACTTTGTTTTCCAAACAAGCTAGTTGAAGGACGGCTTTCACACACACTTATCCCTTACAAATGAGCATGTGGAGAGACTTTCGTTCATGTAGCACAAAGGGAAAGGGTTGCAGGAAAAACTTTATCTCTGATTTCTCAGCCTGTTTCCTACTGCCGGTTTGAAGTTCCTGCATTTTTCCTTGTAAAACTGTTTTGGAGCTTGTACCTCCCCGTATATACGTATGGAATGCAGTTTGCAACTGAAAAGAATCTTTGTGTTCCCAACAAGCTAGGTGAAGCACGGCTTTCACACACAATTATTTCTCACAACTGAGCATGTGAAGAGACTTTCGTTCACTAGCACAAAGGGAACGGCTTGCAGGAGCAACCTTTTCTCTGGTTTCTCAGTCTGTTTCCTAGTGCCGGTATTAAGTTCCAGCAGTTTTCACTGTAAAACAGATTTGCAGCTAGTACCTCCGCATATATATGTATGGAATGGAGTTTGCAACTGAAAAGAAACTATGTGTTCCTAACAAGCTAGATGACGGAAGGCATTCACACGCACTTATCTCTCAGAACTGAGCATGTGGAGAGAATTTCGTACATCTACCACAAAGGGAACGGTTTGCAGGTCAAACTTTAACTCTGGTTTCTCAGTCTGTTTCCTAGTGCCGTTTTTAAGTTCCTGCAGTTTTCACTGTAAAACCGTGTTGGAGCATGTACCTCTCCATGTATATGTATGGAGTGGAGTTTGCAACCTAAAAGAAACTTTGTCTTCCCAACAAGATAGGTGAAGGACGGCATTCACACACATTTAACCCTCAGAACTTAGAATGTGGAGAGACGTTCGTTCATCTTGTACAAAGGGAAAGGTTTGCAGGAGAAACGTTTACTCTGGTTTCTCAGCCTGTTTCTTAGAGCCGGTTTGAATTTCCTGCAGTTTTCAGTGTAAAAAAGTGTTGAAGCTTGTGTCTCCCCATATATATGTATGGAATGCAGTTTGCAACTGAAAAGAAACTTTGTGTTCCCAACAAGCTAGGTGAAGGACGGCTTTAACACACACTTATCTCTCACAACTGAGCATGTGGGGAGACGTTCGTTTATCTAGCACAAAGGGAACGGGTTGCAGGAGAAAAATTTTCTCTGGTTTCTCAGTCTGTTTCCTAGTGCCGGTATTAAGTTCCTGCAGTTTTCACTGTAAAACAGAGTTGGAGCTAGTACCTCCGCATATATATGTATGGAATGCGGTTGGCAACTGAAAAGAAACTATGTGTTCCCAACAAGCTAGATGAAGGACGGCATTCACACGCACTTATCTCTCAGATCTTAGCATGTGGAGAGACTTTCGTTCATCTACCACAAAGGGAACGGTTTGCAGGACAATCTTATCTGTGGTTTCTCAGTCTGTTTCCTAGTGCCGGTTTGAAGTCCCTGCAGTTTTCACTGTAAAACCGTGTTGGGGCATGTACATTTCCATGTATATGTATGGAGTGGTGTTTGCAACTGAAAAGAAACTTTGTCTTCCAAACAAGTTAGGTAAAGGACGGCTTTCACACACATTTAACTCTCAGAGCTTAGACTGTGGAGAGACTTTCGTTCATCTTGCACAAAGGGAAAGGTTTGCAGGAGAAACATTTACTCTGGTTTCTCAGTATGTTTCCTAGTGCCGGTTTGAAGTTCCTGCAGTTTTCACTATAAAATCGATTTGGAGCTTGTACCAACCAATATAAATTTATGGAATGGTGTTTGCAAATGAAAAGAAATTTTGTATTCCCAACAAATTAGGTGAAGGACGGCTTTCACACACACTTATCCCTCACAAGTGAGCATGTGCAGAGACGTTCGTTCATCTAGCACAAAGGTAACGGGTAGATGGAGAAACATTTAATCTGGTTTCTCAGTCTGTTTCCTAGTGCCAGTTTGCAGTTCCTGCAGTTTCACTATAAAAGCGAGTTGGAGCTTGTATCTCTGCATATAGATATATGGATTGGAGTTTGCAACTGAAAAAAACTTTGTGTTCCCAACAAGATAGGTGAAGGACGGATTTCACACACACATATCTCTCACAACTGAGCATGTGCAGAGACGTTCGTTCATCTACCAGAATGGGTACGGATTGCAGGAGAAACTTGTACTCTGTTTTCTCAGTCTTTTTCCTAGTGCCGGTTTGAAGTTCCTGTAGTTTTCACTGTAAAACCGATATGGAGCTTGTACCTCTCCATATATATGTATGGATTGGAGTTTGCAACTGAAAAGTAACTTGGTTTTCCCAACAAGCTAAGTGAAGGACGACTTTCACACACACTTATCTCTCAAAACTCAGCATGTGGAGAGACGTTCGTTCATCTATCACAAAGGGAACGGGTTGAAGGGGGAACTATTTCTCTGGTTTCTCCGTCTGTTTCCTAGTGCCTGTTTGAAGTTCCTGCAGTTTTCACAATAAAACCGAGTTGGAGCTTGTTCCTCCCCATAAATATGTATGGAGTGCAATTTGCAACTGAAAAGAATCTTTGTGTTCCCAACAAGCTAGTTGAAGGACGGCTTTCACACACACTTATCACTCAGAAATGAGCATGAGGAGAGACTTTCGTTCATCTAGCACAAAGGGAACGGTTTGCAGGGGAAATTTTACTCTGGTTTCTCAGTCAGTTTCCTAGTGCCGGTTTGAAGTTCCTGCAGTTTTCACTGTAAAACCGTGTTGGAGCATGTACCCCTCCATGTATATTTATGGAGTGGAGTTTGCAACCTAAAAGAAACTTTGTGTTCCCAACAAGATAGGTGAAGGACGGCATTCACACACATTTAACCCTCAGAGCTTAGAATGTGGAGATACGTTCGTTCATCTGGTACAAAGGGAAAGGTTTGCAGGAGAAACTTTTACTCTGGTTTCTCAGCCTCTTTCTTAGAGCCGGTTTGAATTTCCTGCAGTTTTCAGTGTAAAACAGTGTTGAAGCTTGTATCTCCCGATATATATATATGGAATGCAGTTTGCAACTGAAAAGAAACTTTATGTTCTCAACAAGCTTGGTGAAGGACGGCTTTAACGCACACTTATCTCTCACAACTGAGCATGTGGAGAGAGGTTCGTTCACATAGCACAATGGGAACGGGTTGCAGGTGAAAATATTTCTCTGGTTTCTCAGTCTGTTTCTTAATGCCGGGTTGAAGTTCCTTCAATTTTCACTATAAAAGAGATTTGGAGCTTGTACCAACCAATATAAAATTATGGAATGCGGTTTGCAACTGAAAAGAATCTTTGTGTTCCCAACAACCTAGGTGAATGACCGCTTTCCCACACACTTATCTCTCACAACTGAGCATGTAGATAGACGTTCGTTCATGTATCACAAAGGGAACGGGCTGCAGGAGAAAATTTTTCTCTGGTTTCTCAGTCTGTTTCCTAGTGCCGGTTTGAAGTTCCGGCAGTTTTCACTGTACAACCGTTTTGGAGCATGTACCTCTCCATGTATATGTATGGAGTGGAGTTTGCAACCTAAAAGAAACTTTGTGTTCCCAACAAGATATGTGAAGGACGCCTTTCACACACATTTAACTCTCAGAGCTTAGAATTTGGTGAGACGTTCGTTCATCTAGCACATAGGGAACGAGTTGCAGGAGAATCTTTTTCTCTGGTTTCTCAGTCTGTTTCCTAGGGCCGGATTGAATTTCCTGCAGTTTTCAGTGTAAAACCGAGTTGGAGGTAGTATCTACCCATATAGATGTATGGAGTGGAGTTTGCAACTGAAAAGAAACTTTGTGTTCCCAACAAGCTAGTTGAAGGACCGCATTCCCACACACTTATCTCTCACAAATGAGCATGGAGAGAGACGTTCGTTCATGTATCACAAATTGAACCGGTTGCAGGAGAAAATTTTTCTCTGGTTTCTCAGTATGTTTCCTATGGCAGGTTTGAAGTTCCTGCAGTTTTCACTGTAAAACCGAGTTGGAGCTAGTACCTCCGCATATATATGTAAGGAATGAAGTTTGCAACTGAAAAGAAACTATGTGTTCAAAACAAGCTAGATGAAGAACGGCTTTCACACGCACTTATCTCACAAATGAGCATGTGGAGAGACGTTCGTTCATCTACCACAATGGGAACTGATTGCAGGGCAAACTTTAAGTCTGTTTTCTCAGTCTGTTTCCTAGTGCCGGTTTGAAGTTCCTGCAGTTTTCACTGTAAAACCGTGTTGGAGCATGTACCTCTCCATGTACATGTATGGAGAGGAGTTTTCAACTGAAAAGAAACTTTGTGTTCCCAACAAGATAGGTGAAGGATGGCTTTCACACACATTTAAATCTCAGAACTTAGAATGTGGAGAGAAGTTCGTTCATCTAGCACAAAGGGAACGGTTTGCAGGAGAATCTTTTACACTGGTTTCTCAGTCTTTTTCCTTGGGCCGGTTTTAATTTCCCACAGTTTTCACTGTAAAATCGAGTTGGAGCTAGTATCTACCCATATAGATGTATGGAGTGGAGTTTGCAACTGAAAAGAAACTTTGTGTTCCCAACAAGATAGGTGAAGTACGGCTTCCACACACAATTTGCTCTCAGAACTGAGCATGTGGAGAGTCGTTCTTTCATCTAGCACAAAGGTAACGGTTAGAAGGAGAAACTTTACTCTGCTTTATCAGATTGTTTCCAAGTGCCATTTTGCAGTTCCTGCAGTTTTCACTGTAAAACCGAGATGGATCTTGTACCTCTCCATATATATGTATGGAGTGGAGTTAGCAACTGAAAAGTAACTTTATTTTCCCAACAAGATACTTGAAGTACGGCATTCACACACACTTAGCTCTCAAAACTCAGCATGTGGAGAGACGTTCGTTCATCTAGCACAAAGGGAAAGGTTTGCTGGAGAACATTTTACTCTGGATTCTCAGTCTGTTTCCTAGTGCCGGTTCAAAGTTCCTGCAGTTTTCACTATAAAATCGATTTGGAGCTTGTACCACCCAAAATAAATTTATGGAATGCAGTTTGCAATTGAAAAGAAACTTTGTTTTCCAAAAAAGCTAGGTGAAGGACCGCTTTCCCACACACTTATCTTTCACAAATGAGCATGTAGAGAGACGTTCGTTCATGTATCAAAAAGGGAACGGGTTGCAGGTGAAAATTTTTCTCGGGATTCTCAGTCTGTTTCCTAGTGCCGGTTTGAAGTTCCTGCAGTTTTCACTATAAAAACGATTTGGAGCTTGTACCACCAAATATAAATGTATGGAGTGGAGTTTGCATCTGAATAGAAACTTTGTGTTCCCAACAAGCTAGCTGAAGGACGGTTTTCACACACACTTATCTCTCACAACTGAGCATGTGGAGAGACGTTCGTTCATCTAGCACATAGGGAACGGGTTGCAGGAGAATCTTTTTCTCTGGTTCTCAGTCTGTTTCCTAGGGCCGGTTTGAATTTCCTGCAGTTTTCACTGTAAAACCGAGTTGGAGGTAGTATCTACCCATATAGAAATATGGAGTGGAGTTTGCAACTGAAAAGAAACTTTGTGTTCCCAACAAGCTAGTTGAAGGACCGCATTCCCACACACTTATCTCTCACAAATGAGCATGGAGAGAGACGTTCGTTCATGTATCACAAATTGAACCGGTTGCAGGAGAAAATTTTTCTCTGGCTTCTCAGTCTGTTTCCTAGTGCCAGTTTGAAGTTCCTGCAGTTTTCACTGTAAAACCGAGTTGGAGCTAGTACCTCCGCATATATATGTAGGGAATGGAGTTTGCAACTGAAAAGAAACTTTGTGTTCCCAACAAGCTAGATGAAGAACGGCTTTCACACGCACTTATCTCTCACAAATGAGCATGTGGAGAGACGTTCGTTCATCTACCACAATGGGAACGGATTGCAGGTCAAACTTTAAGTCTGGTTTCTCAGTCTGTTTCCTAGTGCCGGTTTGAAGTTCCTGCAGTTTTCACTGTAAAACCGTGTTGGAGCATGTACCTCTCCATGTATATGTATGGAGTGGAGATTTCAACTGAAAAGAAACTTTGTGTTCCCAACAAGATAGGTGAAGGTTGGCTTTCACACACATTTAAATCTCAGATCTTAGAATGTGGAGAGACTTTCGTTCATCTAGCACAAAGGGAACGGGTTGCAGGAGAATCTTTTCCACTGGTTTCTCAGTTTCTTTCCTTGGGCCGGGTGGAATTTCCCACAGTTTTCACTGTAAAATCGAGTTGGATCTAGTATCTACCCATATCGATGTATGGAGTGGAGTTTGCAACTGAAAAGAAACTTTGTGTTCCCAACAAGATAGGTGAAGTACGGCTTTCACACACAATTTGCTCTCAGAACTGAGCATGTAGAGAGACGTTCTTTCATCTAGCACAAAGGTATCCGTTAGAAGGAGAAACTTTACTCTGCTTTATCAGTTTGTTTCAAAGTGCCATTTTCAGTTCCTGCAGTTTTCACTGTAAAACCGAGATGGATCTTGTACCTATCCATATATATGTATGGAGTGGAGTTAGCAACTGAAAAGTAACTTTGTTTTCCCAACAAGCTAGGTGAAGTACGGCATTCACACACACTTAGCTCTCAAAACTCAGCATGTGGAGAGACGTTCGTTCATCTAGCACAAAGGGAAAGGTTTGCTGGAGAACATTTTACTCTGGATTCTCAGTCTGTTTCCTTGTGCCGGTTCGAAGTTCCTGCAGTTTTCACTATAAAATCGATTTGGAGGTTGTACCACCCAAAATAAATTTATGGAATGCAGTTTGCAACTGAAAAGAAACTTTGTTTTCCAAAAAAGCTAGGTGAAGGACCGCTTTCCCACACACATATCTTTCACAAATGAGCATGTAGAGAGACGTTCGTTCATGTATCAAAAAGGGAACGGGTTGCAGGTGAAAATTTTTCTCGGGATTCTCAGTCTGTTTCCTAGTGCCGGTTTGAAGTTCCTGCAGTTTTCACTATAAAAACGATTTGGAGCTTGTACCACCAAATATAAATGTATGGAATGGAGTTTGCATCTGAATAGAAACTTTGTGTTCCCAACAAGCTAGTTGAAGGACGGCTTTCACACACACTTATCTCTCACAACTGAGCATGTGGAGAGACGTTCGTTCATCTAGCACAAAGGGAACGGGTTGCAGGAGAAACCTTTTCTCTGGTTTCTCAGTCTGTTTCCTAGTGCCGGTATTAAGTTCCTGCAGTTTTCACTGTAAAACCCAGTTGGAGCTAGTACCTCCGCATATGTATGTATGGTATGGAGTTTGCAACTGAAAAGAAACTATGGGTTCCCAACAAGCTAGATGAAGGGCGGCATTCATAAGTACTTATCTCTCAGAACTTAGCATGTGGAGAGACGTTCGTTCATCTAGCACTAAGGGAACGGTTTGCAGGACAATCTTTCACTCTGGTTTCTCAGACTGTTTTCTACTGCCGGTTTGAAGTTCCTGCAGTTTTCACTGTAAAACCGTGTTGGAGCTTGTACCTATCCATGTATATGTATGGACTGGAGTTTGGAACTGAAAAGAAACTTTGTGTTCCTAACAAGATAGTTGAAGGACGGCTTTTACACACATTTAACTCTCAGAAATTAGAATGTGGAGAGACTTTCGTTCTTCTAACACAAAGGGAACGGGTTGCAGGAGAATCTTTTACTCTGATTTCTCAGTCTGTTTCCCATGGCAGGTTTGAATTTCCTGCAGGTTTCACTATAAAACAGAGTTGGAGCTTCTACATCCCCATATAGATATATGGATTGCAGTTTGCAAATGAAAAGAAACTATGTGTTCCCAACAAGCTAGGTGAAGGACGGGTTTCACACACACTTATCTCTCACAACTAAGCATGTGGAGAGACGTTCGTTCATGTAGCACAAAGGGAACGGGTTGCCGAAGAAAATTATTCTCTGGTATCTCAGTCTCTTTCCTAGTGACGGTTTGAACTTCCTGCAGTTTTCACTATAAAATAGATTTGGAGCTTGTACCACCCAATATAAATATATGGAATGGAGTTTGCAAATGAAAAGAAACTTTGTGTTCCCAACAAGCTAGCTGAAGGATGGATTTCACACACAACTATCTCTCACAACTGAGCATGTGGAGAGAGGTTCGTTCACATAGCACAATGGGAACGGGTTGCAGGTGAAAATATTTCTCTGGTTTCTCAGTCTGTTTCTAAATGCCGGGTTGAAGTTCCTTCAATTTTCACTATAAAAGAGATTTGGAGCTTGTACCAACCAATATAAAATTATGGAATGCGGTTTGCAACTGAAAAGAATCTTTGTGTTCCCAACAACCTAGGTGAATGACCGCTTTCCCACACACTTATCTCTCACAACTGAGCATGTAGATAGACGTTCGTTCATGTATCACAAAGGGAACGGGCTGCAGGAGAAAATTTTTCTCTGGTTTCTCAGTCTGTTTCCTAGTGCCGGTTTGAAGTTCCGGCAGTTTTCACTGTACAACCGTTTTGGAGCATGTACCTCTCCATGTATATGTATGGAGTGGAGTTTGCAACCTAAAAGAAACTTTGTGTTCCCAACAAGATATGTGAAGGACGCCTTTCACACACATTTAACTCTCAGAGCTTAGAATTTGGTGAGACGTTCGTTCATCTAGCACATAGGGAACGAGTTGCAGGAGAATCTTTTTCTCTGGTTTCTCAGTCTGTTTCCTAGGGCCGGATTGAATTTCCTGCAGTTTTCAGTGTAAAACCGAGTTGGAGGTAGTATCTACCCATATAGATGTATGGAGTGGAGTTTGCAACTGAAAAGAAACTTTGTGTTCCCAACAAGCTAGTTGAAGGACCGCATTCCCACACACTTATCTCTCACAAATGAGCATGGAGAGAGACGTTCGTTCATGTATCACAAATTGAACCGGTTGCAGGAGAAAATTTTTCTCTGGCTTCTCAGTCTGTTTCCTATGGCAGGTTTGAAGTTCCTGCAGTTTTCACTGTAAAACCGAGTTGGAGCTAGTACCTCCGCATATATATGTAAGGAATGAAGTTTGCAACTGAAAAGAAACTATGTGTTCAAAACAAGCTAGATGAAGAACGGCTTTCACACGCACTTATCTCACAAATGAGCATGTGGAGAGACGTTCGTTCATCTACCACAATGGGAACTGATTGCAGGGCAAACTTTAAGTCTGTTTTCTCAGTCTGTTTCCTAGTGCCGGTTTGAAGTTCCTGCAGTTTTCACTGTAAAACCGTGTTGGAGCATGTACCTCTCCATGTACATGTATGGAGAGGAGTTTTCAACTGAAAAGAAACTTTGTGTTCCCAACAAGATAGGTGAAGGATGGCTTTCACACACATTTAAATCTCAGAACTTAGAATGTGGAGAGAAGTTCGTTCATCTAGCACAAAGGGAACGGTTTGCAGGAGAATCTTTTACACTGGTTTCTCAGTCTTTTTCCTTGGGCCGGTTTTAATTTCCCACAGTTTTCACTGTAAAATCGAGTTGGAGCTAGTATCTACCCATATAGATGTATGGAGTGGAGTTTGCAACTGAAAAGAAACTTTGTGTTCCCAACAAGATAGGTGAAGTACGGCTTCCACACACAATTTGCTCTCAGAACTGAGCATGTGGAGAGACGTTCTTTCATCTAGCACAAAGGTAACGGTTAGAAGGAGAAACTTTACTCTGCTTTATCAGTTTGTTTCCAAGTGCCATTTTGCAGTTCCTGCAGTTTTCACTGTAAAACCGAGATGGATCTTGTACCTCTCCATATATATGTATGGAGTGGAGTTAGCAACTGAAAAGTAACTTTATTTTCCCAACAAGATACTTGAAGTACGGCATTCACACACACTTAGCTCTCAAAACTCAGCATGTGGAGAGACGTTCGTTCATCTAGCACAAAGGGAAAGGTTTGCTGGAGAACATTTTACTCTGGATTCTCAGTCTGTTTCCTAGTGCCGGTTCGAAGTTCCTGCAGTTTTCACTATAAAATCGATTTGGAGCTTGTACCACCCAAAATAAATTTATGGAATGCAGTTTGCAATTGAAAAGAAACTTTGTTTTCCAAAAAAGCTAGGTGAAGGACCGCTTTCCCACACACTTATCTTTCACAAATGAGCATGTAGAGAGACGTTCGTTCATGTATCAAAAAGGGAACGGGTTGCAGGTGAAAATATTTCTCGGGATTCTCAGTCTGTTTCCTAGTGCCGGTTTGAAGTTCCTGCAGTTTTCACTATAAAAACGATTTGGAGCTTGTACCACCAAATATAAATGTATGGAATGGAGTTTGCATCTGAATAGAAACTTTGTGTTCCCAACAAGCTAGCTGAAGGACGGTTTTCACACACACTTATCTCTCACAACTGAGCATGTGGAGAGACGTTCGTTCATCTAGCACATAGGGAACGGGTTGCAGGAGAATCTTTTTCTCTGGTTTTCAGTCTGTTTCCTAGGGCCGGTTTGAATTTCCTGCAGTTTTCACTGTAAAACCGAGTTGGAGGTAGTATCTACCCATATAGAAATATGGAGTGGAGTTTGCAACTGAAAAGAAACTTTGTGTTCCCAACAAGCTAGTTGAAGGACCGCATTCCCACACACTTATCTCTCACAAATGAGCATGGAGAGAGACGTTCGTTCATGTATCACAAATTGAACCGGTTGCAGGAGAAAATTTTTCTCTGGCTTCTCAGTCTGTTTCCTAGTGCCGGTTTGAAGTTCCTGCAGTTTTCACTGTAAAACCGAGTTGGAGCTAGTACCTCCGCATATATATGTAGGGAATGGAGTTTGCAACTGAAAAGAAACTTTGTGTTCCCAACAAGCTAGATGAAGAACGGCTTTCACACGCACTTATCTCTCACAAATGAGCATGTGGAGAGACGTTCGTTCATCTACCACAATGGGAACGGATTGCAGGTCAAACTTTAAGTCTGGTTTCTCAGTCTGTTTCCTAGTGCCGGTTTGAAGTTCCTGCAGTTTTCACTGTAAAACCGTGTTGGAGCATGTACCTCTCCATGTATATGTATGGAGTGGAGATTTCAACTGAAAAGAAACTTTGTGTTCCCAACAAGATAGGTGAAGGTTGGCTTTCACACACATTTAAATCTCAGATGTTAGAATGTGGAGAGACTTTCGTTCATCTAGCACAAAGGGAACGGGTTGCAGGAGAATCTTTTCCACTGGTTTCTCAGTTTCTTTCCTTGGGCCGGGTGGAATTTCCCACAGTTTTCACTGTAAAATCGAGTTGGATCTAGTATCTACCCATATAGATGTATGGAGTGGAGTTTGCAACTGAAAAGAAACTTTGTGTTCCCAACAAGATAGGTGAAGTACGGCTTTCACACACAATTTGCTCTCAGAACTGAGCATGTAGAGAGACGTACTTTCATCTAGCACAAAGGTATCCGTTAGAAGGAGAAACTTTACTCTGCTTTATCAGTTTGTTTCAAAGTGCCATTTTCAGTTCCTGCAGTTTTCACTGTAAAACCGAGATGGATCTTGTACCTATCCATATATATGTATGGAGTGGAGTTAGCAACTGAAAAGTAACTTTGTTTTCCCAACAAGCTAGGTGAAGTACGGCATTCACACACACTTAGCTCTCAAAACTCAGCATGTGGAGAGACGTTCGTTCATCTAGCACAAAGGGAAAGGTTTGCTGGAGAACATTTTACTCTGGATTCTCAGTCTGTTTCCTTGTGCCGGTTCGAAGTTCCTGCAGTTTTCACTATAAAATCGATTTGGAGGTTGTACCACCCAAAATAAATTTATGGAATGCAGTTTGCAACTGAAAAGAAACTTTGTTTTCCAAAAAAGCTAGGTGAAGGACCGCTTTCCCACACACATATCTTTCACAAATGAGCATGTAGAGAGACGTTCGTTCATGTATCAAAAAGGGAACGGGTTGCAGGTGAAAATTTTTCTCGGGATTCTCAGTCTGTTTCCTAGTGCCGGTTTGAAGTTCCTGCAGTTTTCACTATAAAAACGATTTGGAGCTTGTACCACCAAATATAAATGTATGGAATGGAGTTTGCATCTGAATAGAAACTTTGTGTTCCCAACAAGCTAGTTGAAGGACGGCTTTCACACACACTTATCTCTCACAACTGAGCATGTGGAGAGACGTTCGTTCATCTAGCACAAAGGGAACGGGTTGCAGGAGAAACCTTTTCTCTGGTTTCTCAGTCTGTTTCCTAGTGCCGGTATTAAGTTCCTGCAGTTTTCACTGTAAAACCCAGTTGGAGCTAGTACCTCCGCATATGTATGTATGGTATGGAGTTTGCAACTGAAAAGAAACTATGGGTTCCCAACAAGCTAGATGAAGGGCGGCATTCATAAGTACTTATCTCTCAGAACTTAGCATGTGGAGAGACGTTCGTTCATCTAGCACTAAGGGAACGGTTTGCAGGACAATCTTTCACTCTGGTTTCTCAGACTGTTTTCTACTGCCGGTTTGAAGTTCCTGCAGTTTTCACTGTAAAACCGTGTTGGAGCTTGTACCTATCCATGTATATGTATGGACTGGAGTTTGGAACTGAAAAGAAACTTTGTGTTCCTAACAAGATAGTTGAAGGACGGCTTTTACACACATTTAACTCTCAGAAATTAGAATGTGGAGAGACTTTCGTTCTTCTAACACAAAGGGAACGGGTTGCAGGAGAATCTTTTACTCTGATTTCTCAGTCTGTTTCCCATGGCAGGTTTGAATTTCCTGCAGGTTTCACTATAAAACAGAGTTGGAGCTTCTACATCCCCATATAGATATATGGATTGCAGTTTGCAAATGAAAAGAAACTATGTGTTCCCAACAAGCTAGGTGAAGGACGGGTTTCACACACACTTATCTCTCACAACTAAGCATGTGGAGAGACGTTCGTTCATGTAGCACAAAGGGAACGGGTTGCCAAAGAAAATTATTCTCTGGTATCTCAGTCTCTTTCCTAGTGACGGTTTGAACTTCCTGCAGTTTTCACTATAAAATAGATTTGGAGCTTGTACCACCCAATATAAATATATGGAATGGAGTTTGCAACTGAAAAGAAACTTTGTGTTCCCAACAAGCTAGCTGAAGGACGGATTTCACACACAACTATCTCTCACAACTGAGCATGTGGAGAGAGGTTCGTTCACATAGCACAATGGGAACGGGTTGCAGGTGAAAATATTTCTCTGGTTTCTCAGTCTGTTTCTTAATGCCGGGTTGAAGTTCCTTCAATTTTCACTATAAAAGAGATTTGGAGCTTGTACCAACCAATATAAAATTATGGAATGCGGTTTGCAACTGAAAAGAATCTTTGTGTTCCCAACAACCTAGGTGAATGACCGCTTTCCCACACACTTATCTCTCACAACTGAGCATGTAGATAGACGTTCGTTCATGTATCACAAAGGGAACGGGCTGCAGGAGAAAATTTTTCTCTGGTTTCTCAGTCTGTTTCCTAGTGCCGGTTTGAAGTTCCGGCAGTTTTCACTGTACAACCGTTTTGGAGCATGTACCTCTCCATGTATATGTATGGAGTGGAGTTTGCAACCTAAAAGAAACTTTGTGTTCCCAACAAGATATGTGAAGGACGCCTTTCACACACATTTAACTCTCAGAGCTTAGTATTTGGTGAGACGTTCGTTCATCTAGCACATAGGGAAACAGTTGCAGGAGAATCTTTTTCTCTGGTTTCTCAGTCTGTTTCCTAGTGCCGGTTTGAAGTTCCTGCAGTTTTCACTGTAAAACCGTGTTGGAGCATGTACCTCTCCATGTATATGTATGGAGAGGAGTTTTCAACTGAAAAGAAACTGTGTTCCCAACAAGATAGGTGAAGGATGGCTTTCACACACATTTAAATCTCAGAACTTAGAATGTGGAGAGAAGTTCGTTCATCTAGCACAAAGGGAACGGTTTGCAGGAGAATCTTTTACACTGGTTTCTCAGTCTTTTTCCTTGGGCCGGTTTTAATTTCCCACAGTTTTCACTGTAAAATCGAGTTGGAGCTAGTATCTACCCATATAGATGTATGGAGTGGAGTTTGCAACTGAAAAGAAACTTTGTGTTCCCAACAAGATAGGTGAAGTACGGCTTCCACACACAATTTGCTCTCAGAACTGAGCATGTGGAGAGACGTTCTTTCATCTAGCACAAAGGTAACGGTTAGAAGGAGAAACTTTACTCTGCTTTATCAGTTTGTTTCCAAGTGCCATTTTGCAGTTCCTGCAGTTTTCACTGTAAAACCGAGATGGATCTTGTACCTCTCCATATATATGTATGGAGTGGAGTTAGCAACTGAAAAGTAACTTTATTTTCCCAACAAGATACTTGAAGTACGGCATTCACACACACTTAGCTCTCAAAACTCAGCATGTGGAGAGACGTTCGTTCATCTAGCCAAAGGGAAAGGTTTGCTGGAGAACATTTTACTCTGGATTCTCAGTCTGTTTCCTAGTGCCGGTTCGAAGTTCCTGCAGTTTTCACTATAAAATCGATTTGGAGCTTGTACCACCCAAAATAAATTTATGGAATGCAGTTTGCAATTGAAAAGAAACTTTGTTTTCCAAAAAAGCTAGGTGAAGGACCGCTTTCCCACACACTTATCTTTCACAAATGAGCATGTAGAGAGACGTTCGTTCATGTATCAAAAAGGGAACGGGTTGCAGGTGAAAATTTTTCTCGGGATTCTCAGTCTGTTTCCTAGTGCCGGTTTGAAGTTCCTGCAGTTTTCACTATAAAAACGATTTGGAGCTTGTACCACCAAATATAAATGTATGGAATGGAGTTTGCATCTGAAAAGAAACTTTGTGTTCCCAACAAGATAGCTGAAGGACGGTTTTCACACACACTTATCTCTCACAACTGAGCATGTGGAGAGACGTTCGTTCATCTAGCACAAAGGGAACGGGATGCAGGAGAAAATTTTCTCTCGTTTCTCTGTTTCCTAGTGCCGTTTTTAATTTCCTGCAGTTTTCAGTGTAAAACAGAGTTGGAGCTTGTACCTCCCCATATATATGTATGGACTGCAGTTTGCAACTGAAAAGAACTTTGTGTTCCAAACAAGCTAGGTGAAGTACGGCTTTCACACACACTTATCTCTCACAACTGAGCATGTGGAGAGACGTTCGTTCATCTAGCACAAAGGGAACGGGTTGCAGGAGAAACTTTTCTCTGGTTTCTCAGTCTCTTTCCTAGTGCCGGTTTGAATTTCCTGCAGTTTTCACTGTAAAACCGAGTTGGAGTTAGTATCTACCCATATAGATATATGGAGTGGAGTTTGTAACTGAAAAGAAACTTTGTGTTCCCAACAAGCTAGTTGAAGGACCGCATTCCCACACACTTATCTCTCACAAATGTGCATGTAGAGAGACGTTCGTTCATGTATCACAAATTAAACCGGTTGCAGGAGAAAATTTTTCTCTGGCTTCTCAGTCTGTTTCCTAGTGCCGGTTTGAAGTTCCTGCAGTTTTCACTGTAAAACCGATTTGGAGCTACTACCTCCGCATATATATGTAGGGAATGGAGTTTGCAACTGAAAAGAAACTTTGTGTTCCCAACAAGCTAGATGAAGAACGGCTTTCACACGCACTTATCTCTCACAAATGAGCATGTGGAGAGACGTTCATTCATCTACCACAATGGGAACGGATTGCAGGTCAAACTTTAAGTCTGGTTTCTCAGTCTGTTTCCTAGTGCCGGTTTGAAGTTCCTGCAGTTTTCACTGTAAAACCGTGTTGGAGCATGTACCTCTCCATGTATATGTATGGAGTGGAGATTTCAACTGAAAAGAAACTTTGTGTTCCCAACAAGATAGGTGAAGGTTGGCTTTCACACACATTTAAATCTCAGATCTTAGAATGTGGAGAGACTTTCGTTCATCTAGCACAAAGGGAACGGGTTGCAGGAGAATCTTTTCCACTGGTTTCTCAGTTTCTTTACTTGGGCCGGGTGGAATTTCCCACAGTTTTCACTGTAAAATCGAGTTGGAGCTAGTATCTACCCATATAGATGTATGGAGTGGAGTTTGCAACTGAAAAGAAACTTTGTGTTCCCAACAAGATAGGTGAAGTACGGCTTTCACACACAATTTGCTCTCAGAACTGAGCATGTAGAGAGACGTTCTTTCATCTAGCACAAAGTTAACCGTTAGAAGGGGAAACTTTACTCTGCTTTATCAGTTTGTTTCCAAGTGCCATTTTCAGTTCCTGCAGTTTTCACTGTAAAACCGAGATGGATCTTGTACCTATCCATATATATGTATGGAGTGGAGTTAGCAACTGAAAAGTAACTTTGTTTTCCCAACAAGCTAGGTGAAGTACGGCATTCACACACACTTAGCTCTCAAAACTCAGCATGTGGAGAGACGTTCGTTCATCTAGCACAAAGGGAAAGGTTTGCTGGAGAACATTTTACTCTGGATTCTCAGTCTGTTTCCTTGTGCCGGTTCGAAGTTCCTGCAGTTTTCATTATAAAATCGATTTGGAGGTTGTACCACCCAAAATAAATTTATGGAATGCAGTTTGCAACTGAAAAGAAACTTTGTTTTCCAGAAAAGCTAGGTGAAGGACCGCTTTCCCACACACATATCTTTCACAAATGAGCATGTAGAGAGACGTTCGTTCATGTATCAAAATGGGAACGGGTGGCAGGTGAAAATTTTTCTCGGGATTCTCAGTCTGTTTCCTAGTGCCGGTTTGAAGTTCCTGCAGTTTTCACTATAAAAACGATTTGGAGCTTGTACCACCAAATAAAAATGTATGGAATGGAGTTTGCATCTGAATGGAAACTTTGTGTTCCCAACAAGCTAGTTGAAGGACGGCTTTCACACACACTTATCTCTCACAACTGAGCATGTGGAGAGACGTTCGTTCATCTAGCACAAAGGGAACGGGTTGCAGGAGAAACCTTTTCTCTGGTTTCTCAGTCTGTTTCCTAGTGCCGGTATTAAGTTCCTGCAGTTTTCACTGTAAAACCCAGTTGGAGCTAGTACCTCCGCATATGTATGTATGGTATGGAGTTTGCAACTGAAAAGAAACTATGGGTTCCCAACAAGCTAGATGAAGGGCGGCATTCATAAGTACTTATCTCTCAGAACTTAGCATGTGGAGAGACGTTCGTTCATCTAGCACTAAGGGAACGGTTTGCAGGACAATCTTTCACTCTGGTTTCTCAGACTGTTTTCTACTGCCGGTTTGAAGTTCCTGCAGTTTTCACTGTAAAACCGTGTTGGAGCTTGTACCTATCCATGTATATGTATGGACTGGAGTTTGCAACTGAAAAGAAACTTTGTGTTCCTAACAAGATAGTTGAAGGACGGCTTTTACACACATTTAACTCTCAGAAATTAGAATGTGGAGAGACTTTCGTTCTTCTAACACAAAGGGAACGGGTTGCAGGAGAATCTTTTACTCTGATTTCTCAGTCTGTTTCCCATGGCAGGTTTGAATTTCCTGCAGGTTTCACCATAAAACAGAGTTGGAGCTTCTACATCCCCATATAGATATATGGATTGCAGTTTGCAAATGAAAAGAAACTATGTGTTCCCAACAAGCTAGGTGAAGGACGGGTTTCACACACACTTATCTCTCACAACTAAGCATGTGGAGAGACGTTCGTTCATGTAGCACAAAGGGAACGGGTTGCCGAAGAAAATTATTCTCTGGTATCTCAGTCTCTTTCCTAGTGACGGTTTGAACTTCCTGCAGTTTTCACTATAAAATAGATTTGGAGCTTGTACCACCCAATATAAATATATGGAATGGAGTTTGCAAATGAAAAGAAACTTTGTGTTCCCAACAAGCTAGCTGAAGGACGGATTTCACACACAACTATCTCTCACAACTGAGCATGTGGAGAGAGATTCGTTCACATAGCACAATGGGAACAGGTTGCAGGTGAAAATATTTCTCTGGTTTCTCAGTCTGTTTCTTAATGCCGGGTTGAAGTTCCTTCAATTTTCACTATAAAAGAGATTTGGAGCTTGTACCAACCAATATAAAATTATGGAATGCGGTTTGCAACTGAAAAGAATCTTTGTGTTCCCAACAACCTAGGTGAATGACCGCTTTCCCACACACTTATCTCTCACAACTGAGCATGTAGATAGACGTTCGTTCATGTATCACAAAGGGAACGGGCTGCAGGAGAAAATTTTTCTCTGGTTTCTCAGTCTGTTTCCTAGTGCCGGTTTGAAGTTCCGGCAGTTTTCACTGTACAACCGTTTTGGAGCATGTACCTCTCCATGTATATGTATGGAGTGGAGTTTGCAACCTAAAAGAAACTTTGTGTTCCCAACAAGATATGTGAAGGACGCCTTTCACACACATTTAACTCTCAGAGCTTAGTATTTGGTGAGACGTTCGTTCATCTAGCACATAGGGAACGAGTTGCAGGAGAATCTTTTTCTCTGGTTTCTCAGTCTGTTTCCTAGGGCCGGATTGAATTTCCTGCAGTTTTCAGTGTAAAACAGAGTTGGAGCTTGTACCTCCCCTTATATATTTATGGAATGCAGGTTGAACCTGAAAAGAAACTTTGTGTTCCCAACAAGCTAGGTGAAGGACGGCTTTCACACACATTTAACTCTCAGAGCTTAGAATGTGGAGAGACGTTCGTTCATCTAGCGCAAATAGAACGTGTTGCAGGGGAATCTTTTACTCTGGTTTCTCAGTATGTTTCCTAGGTCCGGTTTGAAGTTCCTGCAGTTTTCACTGTAAAACCGTGTTGGAGCTAGTATCTACCCATATAGATGTATGGAGTGGAGTTTGCAACTGAAAAAAAAATTTTTGTTCCCAACAAGATAGGTGAAGGACGGATTTCACACACACTTATCTCTCACAACTGAGCATGTGCAGAGACGTTCGTTCATCTAGCAGAAAAGGAACGGGTTGCAGGAGAAACTTTTACTCTGTTTTCTCAGTATTTTTACTAGTGCCGGTTTGAAGTTCCTGCAGCATTCACTGTAAAACCGAGATGGAGCTTGTACCTCTCCATATATATGTATGGAGTGGAATTTGCTACTGAAAAGAAACATTGTGTTGCCAACAAGCTAGGTGAAGGACGCCTTTCACACACACTTATCTCTCACAAATAAGCATGACGAGAGACGTTCGTTCATGTAGCACAAATGGAACGGGTTGCCAAAGAAAATTTTTCTCTGGTATCTCAGTCTCTTTCCTAGTGACGGTTTGAACTTCCTGCAGTTTTCACTATAAAATAGATTTGGAGCTTGTACCACCCAATATAAATATATGGAATGGAGTTTGCAACTGAAAAGAAACTTTGTGTTCCCAACAAGCTAGCTGAAGGACGGATTTCACACACAACTATCTCTCACAACTGAGCATGTGGAGAGAGGTTCGTTCACATAGCACAATGGGAACGGGTTGCAGGTGAAAATATTTCTCTGGTTTCTCAGTCTGTTTCTTAATGCCGGGTTGAAGTTCCTTCAATTTTCACTATAAAAGAGATTTGGAGCTTGTACCAACCAATATAAAATTATGGAATGCGGTTTGCAACTGAAAAGAATCTTTGTGTTCCCAACAACCTAGGTGAATGACCGCTTTCCCACACACTTATCTCTCACAACTGAGCATGTAGATAGACGTTCGTTCATGTATCACAAAGGGAACGGGCTGCAGGAGAAAATTTTTCTCTGGTTTCTCAGTCTGTTTCCTAGTGCCGGTTTGAAGTTCCGGCAGTTTTCACTGTACAACCGTTTTGGAGCATGTACCTCTCCATGTATATGTATGGAGTGGAGTTTGCAACCTAAAAGAAACTTTGTGTTCCCAACAAGATATGTGAAGGACGCCTTTCACACACATTTAACTCTCAGAGCTTAGTATTTGGTGAGACGTTCGTTCATCTAGCACATAGGGAACGAGTTGCAGGAGAATCTTTTTCTCTGGTTTCTCAGTCTGTTTCCTAGGGCCGGATTGAATTTCCTGCAGTTTTCAGTGTAAAACCGAGTTGGAGGTAGTATCTACCCATATAGATGTATGGAGTGGAGTTTGCAACTGAAAAGAAACTTTGTGTTCCCAACAAGCTAGTTGAAGGACCGCATTCCCACACACTTATCTCTCACAAATGAGCATGGAGAGAGACGTTCGTTCATGTATCACAAATTGAACCGGTTGCAGGAGAAAATTTTTCTCTGGCTTCTCAGTCTGTTTCCTATGGCAGGTTTGAAGTTCCTGCAGTTTTCACTGTAAAACCGAGTTGGAGCTAGTACCTCCGCATATATATGTAAGGAATGAAGTTTGCAACTGAAAAGAAACTATGTGTTCAAAACAAGCTAGATGAAGAACGGCTTTCACACGCACTTATCTCTCACAAATGAGCATGTGGAGAGACGTTCGTTCATCTACCACAATGGGAACTGATTGCAGGGCAAACTTTAAGTCTGTTTTCTCAGTCTGTTTCCTAGTGCCGGTTTGAAGTTCCTGCAGTTTTCACTGTAAAACCGTGTTGGAGCATGTACCTCTACATGTATATGTATGGAGAGGAGTTTTCAACTGAAAAGAAACTGTGTTCCCAACAAGATAGGTGAAGGATGGCTTTCACACACATTTAAATCTCAGAACTTAGAATGTGGAGAGAAGTTCGTTCATCTAGCACAAAGGGAACGGTTTGCAGGAGAATCTTTTACACTGGTTTCTCAGTCTTTTTCCTTGGGCCGGTTTTAATTTCCCACAGTTTTCACTGTAAAATCGAGTTGGAGCTAGTATCTACCCATATAGATGTATGGAGTGGAGTTTGCAACTGAAAAGAAACTTTGTGTTCCCAACAAGATAGGTGAAGTACGGCTTCCACACACAATTTGCTCTCAGAACTGAGCATGTGGAGAGACGTTCTTTCATCTAGCACAAAGGTAACGGTTAGAAGGAGAAACATTACTCTGCTTTATCAGTTTGTTTCCAAGTGCCATTTTGCAGTTCCTGCAGTTTTCACTGTAAAACCGAGATGGATCTTGTACCTCTCCATATATATGTATGGAGTGGAGTTAGCAACTGAAAAGTAACTTTATTTTCCCAACAAGATACTTGAAGTACGGCATTCACACACACTTAGCTCTCAAAACTCAGCATGTGGAGAGACGTTCGTTCATCTAGCACAAAGAGAAAGTTTTGCTGGAGAACATTTTACTCTGGATTCTCAGTCTCTTTCATAGTGCCGGTTCGAAGTTCCTGCAGTTTTCACTATAAAATCGATTTGGAGCTTGTACCACCCAAAATAAATTTATGGTATGCAGTTTGCAATTGAAAAGAAACTTTGTTTTCCAAAAAAGCTAGGTGAAGGACCGCTTTCCCACACACTTATCTTTCACAAATGAGCATGTAGAGAGACGTTCGTTCATGTATCAAAAAGGGAACGGGTTGCAGGTGAAAATTTTTCTCGGGATTCTCAGTCTGTTTCCTAGTGCCGGTTTGAAGTTCCTGCAGTTTTCACTATAAAAACGATTTGGAGCTTGTACCACCAAATATAAATGTATGGAATGGAGTTTGCATCTGAAAAGAAACTTTGTGTTCCCAACAAGCTAGCTGAAGGACGGTTTTGACACAAACTTATCTCTCACAACTGAGCATGTGGAGAGACGTTCGTTCATCTAGCACAAAGGGAACGGGATGCAGGAGAAAATTTTCTCTCGTTTCTCTGTTTCCTAGTGCCGTTTTTAATTTCCTGCAGTTTTCAGTGTAAAACAGAGTTGGAGCTTGTACCTCCCCATATATATGTATGGAATGCAGTTTGCAACTGAAAAGAACTTTGTGTTCCCAACAAGCTAGGTGAAGTACGGCTTTCACACACACTTATCTCTCACAACTGAGCATGTGGAGAGACGTTCGTTCATCTAGCACATAGGGAACGGGTTGCAGGAGAAACTATTTCTCTGGTTTCTCAGTCTGTTTCCTAGGGCCGGTTTGAATTTCCTGCAGTTTTCACTGTAAAACCGAGTTGGAGGTAGTATCTACCCATATAGAAATATGGAGTGGAGTTTGCAACTGAAAAGAAACTTTGTGTTCCCAACAAGCTAGTTGAAGGACCGCATTCCCACACACTTATCTCTCACAAATGTACATGTAGAGAGACGTTCGTTCATGTATCACAAATTGAACCGGTTGCAGGAGAAAATTTTTCTCTGGCTTCTCAGTCTGTTTCCTAGTGCCGGTTTGAAGTTCCTGCAGTTTTCACTGTAAAACCGATTTGGAGCTAGTACCTCCGCATATATATGTAGGGAATGGAGTTTGCAACTGAAAAGAAACTTTGTGTTCCCAACAAGCTAGATGAAGAACGGCTTTCACACGCACTTATCTCTCACAAATGAGCATGTGGAGAGACGTTCGTTCATCTACCACAATGGGAACGGATTGCAGGTCAAACTTTAAGTCTGGTTTCTCAGTCTGTTTCCTAGTGCCGGTTTGAAGTTCCTGCAGTTTTCACTGTAAAACCGTGTTGGAGCATGTACCTCTCCATGTATATGTATGGAGTGGAGATTTCAACTGAAAAGAAACTTTGTGTTCCCAACAAGATAGGTGAAGGTTGGCTTTCACACACATTTAAATCTCAGATCTTAGAATGTGGAGAGACTTTCGTTCATCTAGCACAAAGGAACGGGTTGCAGGAGAATCTTTTCCACTGGTTTCTCAGTTTCTTTCCTTGGGCCGGGTGGATTTTCCCACAGTTTTCACTGTAAAATCGAGTTGGAGCTAGTATCTACCCATATAGATGTATGGAGTGGAGTTTGCAACTGAAAAGAAACTTTGTGTTCCCAACAAGATAGGTGAAGTACGGCTTTCACACACAATTTGCTCTCAGAACTGAGCATGTAGAGAGACGTTCTTTCATCTAGCACAAAGGTAACCGTTAGAAGGAGAAACTTTACTCTGCTTTATCAGTTTGTTTCCAAGTGCCATTTTCAGTTCCTGCAGTTTTCACTGTAAAACCGAGATGGATCTTGTACCTATCCATATATATGTATGGAGTGGAGTTAGCAACTGAAAAGTAACTTTGTTTTCCCAACAAGCTAGGTGAAGTACGGCATTCACACACACTTAGCTCTCAAAACTCAGCATGTGGAGAGACGTTCGTTCATCTAGCACAAAGGGAAAGGTTTGCTGGAGAACATTTTACTCTGGATTCTCAGTCTGTTTCCTTGTGCCGGTTCGAAGTTCCTGCAGTTTTCACTATAAAATCGATTTGGAGGTTGTACCACCCAAAATAAATTTATGGAATGCAGTTTGCAACTGAAAAGAAACTTTGTTTTCCAGAAAAGCTAGGTGAAGGACCGCTTTCCCACACACATATCTTTCACAAATGAGCATGTAGAGAGACGTTCGTTCATGTATCAAAAAGGGAACGGGTTGCAGGTGAAAATTTTTCTCGGGATTCTCAGTCTGTTTCCTAGTGCCGGTTTGAAGTTCCTGCAGTTTTCACTATAAAAACGATTTGGAGCTTGTACCACCAAATATAAATGTATGGAATGGAGTTTGCATCTGAATAGAAACTTTGTGTTCCCAACAAGCTAGTTGAAGGACGGCTTTCACACACACTTATCTCTCACAACTGAGCATGTGGAGAGACGTTCGTTCATCTAGCACAAAGGGAACGTGTTGCAGGAGAAACCTTTTCTCTGGTTTCTCAGTCTGTTTCCTAGTGCCGGTATTAAGTTCCTGCAGTTTTCACTGTAAAACCCAGTTGGAGCTAGTACCTCCGCATATGTATGTATGGTATGGAGTTTGCAACTGAAAAGAAACTATGGGTTCCCAACAAGCTAGATGAAGGGCGGCATTCATAAGTACTTATCTCTCAGAACTTAGCATGTGGAGAGACGTTCGTTCATCTAGCACTAAGGGAACGGTTTGCAGGACAATCTTTCACTCTGGTTTCTCAGACTGTTTTCTACTGCCGGTTTGAAGTTCCTGCAGTTTTCACTGTAAAACCGTGTTGGAGCTTGTACCTATCCATGTATATGTATGGACTGGAGTTTGCAACTGAAAAGAAACTTTGTGTTCCTAACAAGATAGTTGAAGGACGGCTTTTACACACATTTAACTCTCAGAAATTAGAATGTGGAGAGACTTTCGTTCTTCTAACACAAAGGGAACGGGTTGCAGGAGAATCTTTTACTCTGATTTCTCAGTCTGTTTCCCATGGCAGGTTTGAATTTCCTGCAGGTTTCACTATAAAACAGAGTTGGAGCTTCTACATCCCCATATAGATATATGGATTGCAGTTTGCAAATGAAAAGAAACTATGTGTTCCCAACAAGCTAGGTGAAGGACGGGATTCACACACACTTATCTCTCACAACTAAGCATGTGGAGAGACGTTCGTTCATGTAGCACAAAGGGAACGGGTTGCCGAAGAAAATTATTCTCTGGTATCTCAGTCTCTTTCCTAGTGACGGTTTGAACTTCCTGCAGTTTTCACTATAAAATAGATTTGGAGCTTGTACCACCCAATATAAATATATGGAATGGAATTTGCAAATGAAAAGAAACTTTGTGTTCCCAACAAGCTAGCTGAAGGACGGATTTCACACACAACTATCTCTCACAACTGAGCATGTGGAGAGAGGTTCGTTCACATAGCACAATGGGAACGGGTTGCAGGTGAAAATATTTCTCTGGTTTCTCAGACTGTTTCTTAATGCCGGGTTGAAGTTCCTTCAATTTTCACTATAAAAGAGATTTGGAGCTTGTACCAACCAATATAAAATTATGGAATGCGGTTTGCAACTGAAAAGAATCTTTGTGTTCCCAACAACCTAGGTGAATGACCGCTTTCCCACACACTTATCTCTCACAACTGAGCATGTAGATAGACGTTCGTTCATGTATCACAAAGGGAACGGGCTGCAGGAGAAAATTTTTCTCTGGTTTCTCAGTCTGTTTCCTAGTGCCGGTTTGAAGTTCCGGCAGTTTTCACTGTACAACCGTTTTGGAGCATGTACCTCTCCATGTATATGTATGGAGTGGAGTTTGCAACCTAAAAGAAACTTTGTGTTCCCAACAAGATATGTGAAGGACGCCTTTCACACACATTTAACACTCAGAGCTTAGTACTTGGTGAGACGTTCGTTCATCTAGCACATAGGGAACGAGTTGCAGGAGAATCTTTTTCTCTGGTTTCTCAGTCTGTTTCCTAGGGCCGGATTGAATTTCCTGCAGTTTTCAGTGTAAAACCGAGTTGGAGGTAGTATCTACCCATATAGATGTATGGAGTGGAGTTTGCAACTGAAAAGAAACTTTGTGTTCCCAACAAGCTAGTTGAAGGACCGCATTCCCACACACTTATCTCTCACAAATGAGCATGGAGAGAGACGTTCGTTCATGTATCACAAATTGAACCGGTTGCAGGAGAAAATTTTTCTCTGGCTTCTCAGTCTGTTTCCTAGTGCCGGTTTGAAGTTCCTGCATTTTTCACTATAAAATCGATTTGGAGCTTGTACCACAAAATATAAATTTATGGAATGGAGTTTGCAAATGAAAAAAAACTTTGTGTTCCCAACAAGCTAGGTGAAGGACGGCTTTCACACACACTTATCTCTCACAAGTGATAATGTGCAGAGACGTTCGTTCATCTAGCACAAATGGAACGGGTTGCAGGACAAAACTTTTTCTCGTTTCTCAGTCTTTTTCCTAGTGACCGTTTGAAGTTCCTGCAGTTTTCAGTGTAAAACAGAGTTGGAGCTTGTACCTCCCCTTATATATTTATGGAATGCAGGTTGAACCTGAAAAGAAACTTTGTGTTCCCAACAAGCTAGGTGAAGGACGGCTTTCACACACATTTAACTCTCAGAGCTTAGAATGTGGAGAGACGTTCGTTCATCTAGCGCAAATAGAACGTGTTGCAGGGGAATCTTTTACTCTGGTTTCTCAGTATGTTTCCTAGGTCCGGTTTGAAGTTCCTGCAGTTTTCACTGTAAAACCGTGTTGGAGCTAGTATCTACCCATATAGATGTATGGAGTGGAGTTTGCAACTGAAAAAAAAATTTTTGTTCCCAACAAGATAGGTGAAGGACGGATTTCACACACACTTATCTCTCACAACTGAGCATGTGCAGAGACGTTCGTTCATCTAGCAGAAAAGGAACGGGTTGCAGGAGAAACTTTTACTCTGTTTTCTCAGTATTTTTACTAGTGCCGGTTTGAAGTTCCTGCAGCATTCACTGTAAAACCGAGATGGAGCTTGTACCTCTCCATATATATGTATGGAGTGGAATTTGCTACTGAAAAGAAACATTGTGTTGCCAACAAGCTAGGTGAAGGACGCCTTTCACACACACTTATCTCTCACAAATAAGCATGACGAGAGACGTTCGTTCATGTAGCACAAAGGGAACGGGTAGCAGGAGAAAATTTTTCTTTGGTTTCTCAGTCTGTTTCCTAGTGCCGGATTGAACTTCCTGCATTTTTCACTATAAAAACGATTTGGAGCTTGTACCACCCAATATAATTGTATGGAATGGAGTTTGTAACTGAAAAGAAACTTTGTGTTCCCAACAAGCTAGGTGAAGGACGGCTTTCACACACACTTATCTCTCACAACTGAGCATTTGGAGAGACGTTCGTTCATCTAGCACAAAGGAACGGGTTGCAGGAGAAACCTTTTCTCTGGTTTCTCAGTCTGTTTCCTAGTGCCGGTATTAAGTTCCTGCAGTTTTCACTATAAAACCGATTTGGAGCTAGTACCTCCGCATATATATATATGGAATGGAGTTTGCAACTGAAAAGTAACTATGTGTTCCCAACAAACTAGGTGAAGGACGACTTTCACACGCACTTATCTCTCAGAACTAAGAATTTGGAGAGACTTTCGTTCATCTACCACAAAAGGAACGGTTTGCAGGACACAATTAACTCTGGTTTCTCAGTCTGTTTCTTAGTGCCTGTTTGAAGTTCCTGGAGTTTTCAATGTAAAACCGTGTTGGAGCATGTACCTCTTCATATATATGTATGGAGTGGAGTTTGCAACTGAAAAGAAACTTTGTGTTCCCAACAAGATAGGTGAAGGACGACTTTCACACACATTTAACTCTCAGAGCTTAGAATGTGGAGAGACGTTCGTTCATCTTGCACAAATGGAAAGGTTTGCAGGAGAAAATTTTACTCTGGTTTCTCAGTCTGTTTCCTAGTGCCTGTTTGAAGTTCCTGCATTTTTCACTATAAAATCGATTTGGAGCTTGTACCACCCAATATAAATTTATGGAATGGAGATTGCAAATGAAAAGAAACTTTGTGTTCCCAACAAGCAAGTTGAATGACGGCTCTCACACACACTTATCTCTCAAAACTCAGCATGTGGAGACACGTTCGTTCATCTATAACAAAGGGAACGGTTTGAAAGAGGAACTATTTCTCTGGTTTCTCAGTCTGTTTCCTAGTGCCGATTTGAAGTTCCTGCAGTTTTCAGAATAAAACCGAGATGGAGCTTTTTCCTCCCCATAAATATGTATGGAGTGCATTTTTCAACTGAAAAGAATCTTTGTGTTCCCAACAAGCTAGTTGAAGGACGGCTTTCACACACACTTATCACTCAGAACTGAGCATGTGGAGAGACTTTCCTTCATCTAGCACAAAGGGAACTGTTTGCAGGGGAAATTTTACTCTGGTTTCTCAGTCTGTTTCCTAATGCCGGTTTGAAGTTCCTGCAGTTTTCACTGTAAAACCGAGTTTGAGCTTGTACCTCTCCATATATATGTATGGAGTGGAATGTGCAATTGAAAAGAAACTTTGTGTTCCCAACAAGCTATGTGAAGGACGGCATTCACAAACACTTATCTCTCACAACTGAGCATGTGGAGAGACGTTCGTTCATCTAGCACAAAAGTATCGTGTAGATGGAGAAAGTTTTCTCTGGTTTCTCAGTCTGTTTCCTAGTGCAAGTTTGCAGTTCCTGCAGTTTTCACTATAAAAGCGTGTTGGAGCTTGTAACTCCGCATATAGATATATGGATTGGAGTTTGCAACTGAAAAAAACTTTGTGTTCCCAACAAGATATGTGAAGAACGGATTTCACACACACATATCTCTCACAACTGAGCATGTTCAGAGACGTTCGTTCATCTAGCAGAAAGGGTACGGGTTGCAGGAGAAACTTGTACTCTGTTTTCTCAGTCTTTTTCCTAGTGCCGTTTTGAAGTTCCTGCAGTTTTCACTGTAAAATCGAGTTGGAGCTTGTACCTACGCATATATATTTATGGAAAGCAGTTTGCAACTGAAAAGAATCTTTGTGTTCCCAACAAGCTAGTTGAAGGTCGGCTTTCACACACACTTATCTCTCAGAACTGAGCTTGTGGTGAGACGTTCGTTCATCTAGCAAAAAGGGAACGTGTTGCAGGAGAAACTTTTACTCTGTTTTCTCAGTCTGTTTCCTAGTGCCGGTTTGAAGTTCCTGCAGTTTTCCCTGTAAAACCGAGTTGGAGATTGTACCTCTCAATATATATTTATGGAGTGGAGTTTGCTTTTGAAAAGTAAATTTCTGTTCACAACAAGCTAGGTGATGTACGGCTTTCACACACACTTATTTCTCAGAATTGAGCATGTGGTGAGACGTTCGTTCATCTAGCACAAAGGAAAGGTTTGCAGGAGAAATTTTACTCTGGTTTCTCAGTCTGTTTCCTAGTGCCGGTATGAATTTCCTGCAGTTTTCACTATAAAATAGATTTGGAGCTTGTACCACCCAATATAAATTTATGGAATGGTGTTTGCAACTGAAAAGAAACTTTGTGTTCCCAACAAGCTAGCGGAAGGTCGGCTTTCACACACAACTATCTCTCACAACTGAGCATGTGGAGAGACGATCGTTCATCTAGCACAATGGGAACGGGTTGCAGGTGAAAATTTTTCTCTGGTTTCTCAGTCTGTTTCCTAATGCCGGGTTGAAGTTCCTGCAGTTTTCACTATAAAAGAGATTTGGAGCTTGTACCACCCAATATAAATGTATGAAATGGGTTTTGCAACTGAAAAGAATCTTTGTGTTCCCAACAATCTAGGTGAATGACCGCTTTCCCACACACTTATCTCTCACAACTGAGCATGTAGAGAGACGTTCGTTCATGTATCACAAAGGGAACGGGTTGCAGGAGAAAACTTTTCTCTGGTTTCTCCGTCTGTTTCCTAGTGTCGGTATTAAGTTCCTGCAGTTTTCACTGTAAAACCGAGTTGGAGATAGTACCTCCGGATATATATGTATGGAATGGAGTTTGCAACTGAAAAGAAACTATGTGTTCCCAACAAGCTACATGAAGGACGGCTTTCACACGCACTTATCTCTCAGAACTGAGCATGTGGAGAGACGTTCGTTCATCTACCACAAATGGAACGGTTTGCAGGACAAAATTTAACTCTGGTTTCTCAGTCTGATTCCTAGTGCCGGTTTGAAGTTCCTGCAGTTTTCACTGTACAACCGTGTTGGAGCATGTACCTCTCCATGTATATGTATGGAGTGGAGTTTGCAACCTAAAGAAACTTTGTGTTCCCAACAAGATAGGTGAAGGACGGCTTTCACACACATTTAACTCTCAGAGCTTAGTATGTGGAGAGACGTTCGTTCATCTATCACATAGGAAACGGGTTGCAGGAGAATCTTTTTCTCTGGTTTCTCAGTCTGTTTCCTAGGGCCGGTTAGAATTTCCTGCAGTTTTCACTGTAAAACAGAGTTGGAGCTAGTATCTACCAATATAGATGTATGGAGTGGAGTTTGCAACTGAAAAGAAACTTTGTGTTCCCAACAAGCTAGGTGAAGGACCGCATTTGCACACACTTATCTCTCACAAATGAGCATGTAGACAGACGTTCGTTCATGTATCACAAATGGAACGGGTTGCAGGAGAAAATTTTTCTCTGGATTCTCAGTCTGTTTCCTAGTGCCGGTTTGAAGTTCCTGCATTTTTCACTATAAAATCGATTTGGAGCTTGTACCACAAAATATAAATTTATGGAATGGAGTTTGCAAATGAAAAGAAACTTTGTGTTCCCAACAAGCTAGGTGAAGGACGGCTTTCACACACACTTATCTCTCACAAGTGATAATGTGCAGAGACGTTCGTTCATCTAGCACAAATGGAACGGGTTGCAGGACAAAACTTTTTCTCGTTTCTCAGTCTTTTTCCTAGTGACCGTTTGAACTTCCTGCAGTTTTCAGTGTAAAACAGAGTTGGAGATTGTACCTCCCCTTATATATGTATGGAATGCAGGTTGAACCTGAAAAGAAACTTTGTGTTCCCAACAAGCTAGGTGAAGGACGGCTTTCACACACATTTAACTCTCAGAGCTTAGAATGTGGAGAGACGTTCGTTCATCTAGCGCAAATAGAACGTGTTGCAGGGGAATCTTTTACTCTGGTTTCTCAGTATGTTTCCTAGGTCCGGTTTGAAGTTCCTACAGTTTTCACTGTAAAACCGAGTTGGAGCTTGTACCTCTCAATATATATTTATGGAGTGGAGTTTGCTTTTGAAAAGTAAATTTCTGTTCACAACAAGCTAGGTGATGTACGGCTTTCACACACACTTATTTCTCAGAACTGAGCATGTGGTGAGACGTTCGTTCATCTATAACAAAGGGAACGGTTTGAAGGAGGAACTATTTCTCTGGTTTCTCAGTCTGTTTCCTAGTGCCTGTTTGAAGGTCCTGCATTTTTCAGAATAAAACTGAGTTGGAGCTTCTTCCTCCCCATAAATATGTATGGAGTGCATTTTTCAACTGAAAAGAATCTTTGTGTTCCCAACAAGCTAGGTGAAGGACGGCTTTCACACACAACTATCTCTCACAACTGAGCATGTGGAGAGACGATCGTTCATCTAGCACAATGGGATCGGGTTGCAGGTGAAAATTTTTCTCTGGTTTCTCAGTCTGTTTCCTAATGCCGGGTTGAAGTTCTTGCAGTTTTCACTATGAAAGAGATTTGGAGCTTGTACCACCCAATATAAATGTATGAAATGGGTTTTGCAACTGAAAAGAATCTTTGTGTTCCCAACAATCTAGGTGAATGACCGCTTTCCCACACACTTATCTCTCACAACTGAGCATGTAGAGAGACGTTCGTTCATGTATCACAAAGGGAACGGGTTGCAGGAGAAAACTTTTCTCTGGTTTCTCCGTCTGTTTCCTAGTGTCGGTATTAAGTTCCTGCAGTTTTCACTGTAAAACCGAGTTGGAGATAGTACCTCCGGATATATATGTATGGAATGGAGTTTGCAACTGAAAAGAAACTTTGTGTTCCCAGCAAGCTACATGAAGGACGGCTTTCACACGCACTTATCTCTCATAACTGAGCATGTGGAGAGACGTTCGTTCATCTACCACAAATGGAACGGTTTGCAGGACAAAATTTAACTCTGGTTTCTCAGTCTGATTCCTAGTGCCGGTTTGAAGTTCCTGCAGTTTTCACTGTACAACCGTGTTGGAGCATGTACCTCTCCATGTATATGTATGGAGTGGAGTTTGCAACCTAAAGAAACTTTGTGTTCCCAACAAGATAGGTGAAGGACGGCTTTCACACACATTTAACTCTCAGAGCTTAGTATGTGGAGAGACGTTCGTTCATCTATCACATAGTAAACGGGTTGCAGGAGAATCTTTTTCTCTGGTTTCTCAGTCTGTTTCCTAGGGCCGGTTAGAATTTCCTGCAGTTTTCACTGTAAAACAGAGTTGGAGCTAGTATCTACCCATATAGATGTATGGAGTGGAGTTTGCAACTGAAAAGAAACTTTGTGTTCCCAACAAGCTAGGTGAAGGACCGCATTTGCACACACTTATCTCTCACAAATGAGCATGTAGAGAGACGTTCGTTCATGTATCACAAATGGAACGGGTTGCAGGAGAAAATTTTTCTCTGGATTCTCAGTCTGTTTCCTAGTGCCGGTTTGAAGTTCCTGCAGTTTTCACTGTAAAAACGATTTGGAGCTTGTACCACCCAATATAATTGTATGGAATGGAGTTTGTAACTGAAAAGAAACTTTGTGTTCCCAACAAGCTAGGTGAAGGACGGCTTTCACACACACTTATCTCTCACAACTGAGCATTTGGAGAGACGTTCGTTCATCTAGCACAAAGGGAACGGGTTGCAGGAGAAACCTTTTCTCTGGTTTCTCAGTCTGTTTCCTAGTGCCGGTATTAAGTTCCTGCAGTTTTCAATGTAAAACCGTGTTGGAGCATGTACCTCTCCATGTATATGTATGGAGTGGAGTTTGCAACTGAAAAGAAACTTTGTGTTCCCAACAAGATAGGTGAAGGACGGCTTTCACACACATTTAACTCTCAGAGCTTAGAATGTGGAGAGACGTTCGTTCATCTTGCACAAATGGAAAGGTTTGCAGGAGAAAATTTTACTCTGGTTTCTCAGTCTGTTTCCTAGTGCCGGTTTGAAGTTCCTGCGTTTTTCACTATAAAATCGATTTGGAGCTTGTACCACCCAATATAAATTTATGGATTGGAGTTTGCAAATGAAAAGAAACTTTGTGTTCCCAACAAGCTAGTTGAAGGACGGCTCTCACACACACTTATCTCTCAAAACTCAGCATGTGGAGAGACGTTCGTTCATCTATAACAAAGGGAACGGTTTGAAGGAGGAACTATTTCTCTGGTTTCTCAGTCTGTTTCCTAGTGCCGGTTTGAAGGTCCTGCATTTTTCAGAATAAAACTGAGTTGGAGCTTCTTCCTCCCCATAAATATGTATGGAGTGCATTTTTCAACTGAAAAGAATCTTTGTGTTCCCAACAAGCTAGTTGAAGGACGGCTTTCACACACACTTATCACTCAGAACTGAGCATGTGGAGAGACTTTCGTTCATCTAGCACAAAGGGAACGAGTTGCAGGAGAAAATTTTTCTTTGGTTTCTCAGTCTGTTTCCTAGTGCCGGTTTGAACTTCCTGCAGTTTTCACTATAAAAACGATTTGGAGCTTGTACCACCCAATATAAATGTATGGAATGGAGTTTGCAACTGAAAAGAAACTTTGTGTTCACAACAAGCTAGGTTAATGACCGCTTTCCCACACACTTATCTCTCACAACTGAGCATGTGGAGAGACGTTCGTTCATCTAGCACAAAGGTATCGTGTAGATGGAGAAACATTTCTCTGGTTTCTCAGTCTGTTACCTAGTGCCAGTTTGCAGTTCCTGCAGTTTTCACTATAAAAGCGTGTTGGAGCTTGTAACTCCGCATATAGATATATGGATTGGAGTTTGCAACTGAAAAAATCTTTGTGTTCCCAACAAGATATGTGAAGGACGGATTTCACACACACATATCTCTCACAACTGAGCATGTTCAGAGACGTTCGTTCATCTAGCAGAAAGGGTACGGGTTGCAGGAGAAACTTGTACTCTGTTTTCTCAGTCTTTTTCCTAGTGCCGTTTTGAAGTTCCTGCAGTTTTCACTGTAAAACCGATATGGAGCTTGTACCTCTCCATATATATGTATGGATTGGAGTTTGCAACTGCAAAGTAACTTGGTTTTCCCAACAAGCTGGGTGAAATTCGACTTTCACACACACTTATCTCTCAAGACTCAGCATGTGGAGAGACGTTCGTTCATCTATCTCAAAGAGAACGGGTTGAAGGAGGAACTATTTCTCTGGTTTCTCAGTCTGTTTCCTAGTGCCGGTTTGAATTTTCTGTAGTTTTCACTTTAAAACGAAGTTGGAGCTTGTCCCTTTCCATATATACGTATGGAGTGGAATTTGCAACTGAAAAGAAACATTGTGTTCCCAACAAGCTAGGTGAAGTACGGCTTTCACACACACTTATCTCTAACAACTGAGCATGTGGAGAGACGTTCGTTCATGTAGCACAAAGGGAACGGGTTGCAGAAGAAAATTTTTCTCTGGTATCTCAGTCTCTTTCCTAGTGTCGGTTTGAACTTCCTGCAGTTTTCACTATAAAAACGATTTGGAGCTTGTACCACCCAATATATATGTATGGAATGGAGTTTGCAACTGAAAAGAAACTTTGTGTTCCCAACAATTTAGGTGAAGGACGGCTTTCACACACACTTATCTCTCACAACTGAGCATGTGGGGAGACGTTCGTTCATGTAGCACAAAGGGAACGGGTTGCAGGAGAAACTTTATCTCTGGTTTCTCAGCCTGTTTCCTAGTGCCGGTTTGAAGTTCCTGCAGTTTTCACTGTAAAATCGAGTTGGAGCTTGTACCTCCGCATATATATTTATGGAAAGCAGTTTGCAACTGAAAAGAATCTTTGTGTTCCCAACAAGCTAGTTGAAGGTCGGCTTTCACACACACTTATCTCTCAGAACTGAGCTTGTGGTGAGACGTTCGTTCATCTAGCAAAAAGGGAACGGGTTGCAGGAGAAACTTTTACTCTGTTTTCTCAGTCTGTTTCCTAGTGCCGGTTTGAAGTTCCTGCAGTTTTCACTGTAAAACCGAGTTGGAGCTTGTACCTCTCAATATATATTTATGGAGTGGAGTTAGCTTTTGAATAGTAAATTTCTTTTCACAACAAGCTAGTTGATGTACGGCTTTCACACACACTTATTTCTCAGAACTGAGCATGTGGTGAGACGTTCGTTCATCTAGCACAAAGGAAAGGTTTGCAGGAGAAATTTTACTCTGGTTTCTCAGTCTGTTTCCTAGTGCCGGTATGAATTTCCTGCAGTTTTCACTATAAAATAGATTTGGAGCTTGTACCACCCAATATAAATTTATGGAATGGAGTTTGCAAATGAAAAGAATCTTTGTGATCCCAACAAGCTAGGTGAATGACCGCATTCCCACACACTTATCTCTCACAACTGAGCATGTAGAGAGACTTTCGTTCATGTATCACAAAGGGAACGGGTTGCAGGAGAAAATTTTTCTCTATTTTCTCAGTCTGTTTCCTAGTGCCGGTTTGAATTTCCTGCAGTTTTCAGTGTAAAACAGTCTTGGAGCTTGTACCTCCCCATATAAATGTATGGAATGCAGTTTGCAACTGAAAAGAAACTTTGTGTTCCCAACAAGCTAGGTGAAGGACGGCTTTCACACACACTTATCTCTCACAAATGAGCATGTGGAGAGACGTTCGTTCATCTAGCACAAAGGGAACGGGTTGCAGGAGAAACCTTTTCTCTGGTTTCTCAGTCTGTTTCCTAGTGCCGGTATTATGTTCCTGCAGTTTTCACTGTAAAACCGAGTTGGAGATAGTACCTCCACATATATATGTATGGAATGGAGTTTGCAACTGATAAGAAACTATGTGTTCCCAACAAGGTACATGAAGGTCGGCTTTCACACGCACTTATTTCTCAGACCAGAGCATGTGGAGAGACGTTCGTTCATCTACCACAAATGGATCGGTTTGCAGGACAAAATTTATCTCTGGTTTCTCAGTCTGATTCCTAGTGCCGGTTTGAAGTTCCTGCAGTTTTCACTGTAGAACCGTGTTGGAGCATGTACCTCTCCATGTATATGTATGGAGTGGAGTTTGCAACCTAAAGAAACTTTGTGTTCCCAACAAGATAGGTGAAGGACGGCTTTCACACACATTTAACTCTCAGAGCTTAGTATGTGGAGAGATGTTCGTTCATCTATCACATAGGAAACGGGTTGCAGGAAAATCTTTTTCTCTGGTTTCTCAGTCTGTTTCCTAGGGCCGGTTTGAATTTCCTGCAGTTTTCACTGTAAAACCGAGTTGGAGCTAGTATCTTCCCATATAGATGAATGGAGTGGAGTTTGCAACTGAAAAGAAACTTTGTGTTCCCAACAAGCTAGGTGAAGGACCGCATTCGCACACACTTATCTCTCACAAATGAGCATGTAGAGAGACGTTTGTTCATGTATCACAAATGGAACGGGTTGCAGGAGAAAATTTTTCTCTGGATTCTCAGTTTGTTTCCTAGTGCCGGTTTGAAGTTCCTGCAATTTTCACTGTAAAACCGAGTTGGAGCTAGTACCTTCGCATATATATGTATGGAATGGAGTTTGCAACTGAAAAGAATCTATGTGTTCCCAAAAAGATAGATGAAGAACGGCTTTCACACGCACTTATCTCTCACAAATGAGCATGTGGATAGAGATTCGTTCATCTACCACAATGGGAACGGATTGCAGGACAAACTTTAATTCTGGATTCTCAGTCTGTTTCCTAGTGCCGGTTTGAAGTTCCTGCAGTTTTCACTGTAAAAACGATTTGGAGCTTGTACCACCCAATATAATTGTATGGAATGGAGTTTGTAACTGAAAAGAAACTTTGTGTTCCCAACAAGCTAGGTGAAGGACGGCTTTCACACACACTTATCTCTCACAACTGAGCATTTGGAGAGACGTTCGTTCATCTAGCACAAAGGGAACGGGTTGCAGGAGAAACCTTTTCTCTGGTTTCTCAGTCTGTTTCCTAGTGCCGGTATTAAGTTCCTGCAGTTTTCAATGTAAAACCGTGTTGGAGCATGTACCTCTCCATGTATATGTATGGAGTGGAGTTTGCAACTGAAAAGAAACTTTGTGTTCCCAACAAGATAGGTGAAGGACGGCTTTCACACACATTTAACTCTCAGAGCTTAGAATGTGGAGAGACGTTCGTTCATCTTGCACAAATGGAAAGGTTTGCAGGAGAAAATTTTACTCTGGTTTCTCAGTCTGTTTCCTAGTGCCGGTTTGAAGTTCCTGCGTTTTTCACTATAAAATCGATTTGGAGCTTGTACCACCCAATATAAATTTATGGATTGGAGTTTGCAAATGAAAAGAAACTTTGTGTTCCCAACAAGCTAGTTGAAGGACGGCTCTCACACACACTTATCTCTCAAAACTCAGCATGTGGAGAGACGTTCGTTCATCTATAACAAAGGGAACGGTTTGAAGGAGGAACTATTTCTCTGGTTTCTCAGTCTGTTTCCTAGTGCCGGTTTGAAGGTCCTGCATTTTTCAGAATAAAACTGAGTTGGAGCTTCTTCCTCCCCATAAATATGTATGGAGTGCATTTTTCAACTGAAAAGAATCTTTGTGTTCCCAACAAGCTAGTTGAAGGACGGCTTTCACACACACTTATCACTCAGAACTGAGCATGTGGAGAGACTTTCGTTCATCTAGCACAAAGGGAACGAGTTGCAGGAGAAAATTTTTCTTTGGTTTCTCAGTCTGTTTCCTAGTGCCGGTTTGAACTTCCTGCAGTTTTCACTATAAAAACGATTTGGAGCTTGTACCACCCAATATAAATGTATGGAATGGAGTTTGCAACTGAAAAGAAACTTTGTGTTCACAACAAGCTAGGTTAATGACCGCTTTCCCACACACTTATCTCTCACAACTGAGCATGTGGAGAGACGTTCGTTCATCTAGCACAAAGGTATCGTGTAGATGGAGAAACATTTCTCTGGTTTCTCAGTCTGTTACCTAGTGCCAGTTTGCAGTTCCTGCAGTTTTCACTATAAAAGCGTGTTGGAGCTTGTAACTCCGCATATAGATATATGGATTGGAGTTTGCAACTGAAAAAATCTTTGTGTTCCCAACAAGATATGTGAAGGACGGATTTCACACACACATATCTCTCACAACTGAGCATGTTCAGAGACGTTCGTTCATCTAGCAGAAAGGGTACGGGTTGCAGGAGAAACTTGTACTCTGTTTTCTCAGTCTTTTTCCTAGTGCCGTTTTGAAGTTCCTGCAGTTTTCACTGTAAAACCGATATGGAGCTTGTACCTCTCCATATATATGTATGGATTGGAGTTTGCAACTGCAAAGTAACTTGGTTTTCCCAACAAGCTGGGTGAAATTCGACTTTCACACACACTTATCTCTCAAGACTCAGCATGTGGAGAGACGTTCGTTCATCTATCTCAAAGGGAACGGGTTGAAGGAGGAACTATTTCTCTGGTTTCTCAGTCTGTTTCCTAGTGCCGGTTTGAATTTTCTGTAGTTTTCACTTTAAAACGAAGTTGGAGCTTGTCCCTTTCCATATATACGTATGGAGTGGAATTTGCAACTGAAAAGAAACATTGTGTTCCCAACAAGCTAGGTGAAGTACGGCTTTCACACACACTTATCTCTAACAACTGAGCATGTGGAGAGACGTTCGTTCATGTAGCACAAAGGGAACGGGTTGCAGAAGAAAATTTTTCTCTGGTATCTCAGTCTCTTTCCTAGTGTCGGTTTGAACTTCCTGCAGTTTTCACTATAAAAACGATTTGGAGCTTGTACCACCCAATATATATGTATGGAATGGAGTTTGCAACTGAAAAGAAACTTTGTGTTCCCAACAATTTAGGTGAAGGACGGCTTTCACACACACTTATCTCTCACAACTGAGCATGTGGGGAGACGTTCGTTCATGTAGCACAAAGGGAACGGGTTGCAGGAGAAACTTTATCTCTGGTTTCTCAGCCTGTTTCCTAGTGCCGGTTTGAAGTTCCTGCAGTTTTCACTGTAAAATCGAGTTGGAGCTTGTACCTCCGCATATATATTTATGGAAAGCAGTTTGCAACTGAAAAGAATCTTTGTGTTCCCAACAAGCTAGTTGAAGGTCGGCTTTCACACACACTTATCTCTCAGAACTGAGCTTGTGGTGAGACGTTCGTTCATCTAGCAAAAAGGGAACGGGTTGCAGGAGAAACTTTTACTCTGTTTTCTCAGTCTGTTTCCTAGTGCCGGTTTGAAGTTCCTGCAGTTTTCACTGTAAAACCGAGTTGGAGCTTGTACCTCTCAATATATATTTATGGAGTGGAGTTAGCTTTTGAATAGTAAATTTCTTTTCACAACAAGCTAGTTGATGTACGGCTTTCACACACACTTATTTCTCAGAACTGAGCATGTGGTGAGACGTTCGTTCATCTAGCACAAAGGAAAGGTTTGCAGGAGAAATTTTACTCTGGTTTCTCAGTCTGTTTCCTAGTGCCGGTATGAATTTCCTGCAGTTTTCACTATAAAATAGATTTGGAGCTTGTACCACCCAATATAAATTTATGGAATGGAGTTTGCAAATGAAAAGAATCTTTGTGATCCCAACAAGCTAGGTGAATGACCGCATTCCCACACACTTATCTCTCACAACTGAGCATGTAGAGAGACTTTCGTTCATGTATCACAAAGGGAACGGGTTGCAGGAGAAAATTTTTCTCTATTTTCTCAGTCTGTTTCCTAGTGCCGGTTTGAATTTCCTGCAGTTTTCAGTGTAAAACAGTCTTGGAGCTTGTACCTCCCCATATAAATGTATGGAATGCAGTTTGCAACTGAAAAGAAACTTTGTGTTCCCAACAAGCTAGGTGAAGGACGGCTTTCACACACACTTATCTCTCACAAATGAGCATGTGGAGAGACGTTCGTTCATCTAGCACAAAGGGAACGGGTTGCAGGAGAAACCTTTTCTCTGGTTTCTCAGTCTGTTTCCTAGTGCCGGTATTATGTTCCTGCAGTTTTCACTGTAAAACCGAGTTGGAGATAGTACCTCCACATATATATGTATGGAATGGAGTTTGCAACTGATAAGAAACTATGTGTTCCCAACAAGGTACATGAAGGTCGGCTTTCACACGCACTTATTTCTCAGACCAGAGCATGTGGAGAGACGTTCGTTCATCTACCACAAATGGATCGGTTTGCAGGACAAAATTTATCTCTGGTTTCTCAGTCTGATTCCTAGTGCCGGTTTGAAGTTCCTGCAGTTTTCACTGTAGAACCGTGTTGGAGCATGTACCTCTCCATGTATATGTATGGAGTGGAGTTTGCAACCTAAAGAAACTTTGTGTTCCCAACAAGATAGGTGAAGGACGGCTTTCACACACATTTAACTCTCAGAGCTTAGTATGTGGAGAGATGTTCGTTCATCTATCACATAGGAAACGGGTTGCAGGAAAATCTTTTTCTCTGGTTTCTCAGTCTGTTTCCTAGGGCCGGTTTGAATTTCCTGCAGTTTTCACTGTAAAACCGAGTTGGAGCTAGTATCTTCCCATATAGATGAATGGAGTGGAGTTTGCAACTGAAAAGAAACTTTGTGTTCCCAACAAGCTAGGTGAAGGACCGCATTCGCACACACTTATCTCTCACAAATGAGCATGTAGAGAGACGTTTGTTCATGTATCACAAATGGAACGGGTTGCAGGAGAAAATTTTTCTCTGGATTCTCAGTTTGTTTCCTAGTGCCGGTTTGAAGTTCCTGCAATTTTCACTGTAAAACCGAGTTGGAGCTAGTACCTTCGCATATATATGTATGGAATGGAGTTTGCAACTGAAAAGAATCTATGTGTTCCCAAAAAGATAGATGAAGAACGGCTTTCACACGCACTTATCTCTCACAAATGAGCATGTGGATAGAGATTCGTTCATCTACCACAATGGGAACGGATTGCAGGACAAACTTTAATTCTGGATTCTCAGTCTGTTTCCTAGTGCCGGTTTGAAGTTCCTGCAGTTTTCACTGTAAAACCGTGTTGGAGCAATTACCTCTCCATGTAAATGTTTGGAGTGGAGTTTTCAACTGAAAAGAATCTTTGTGTTCCCAACAAGATAGGTTAAAGACGGCTTTCACACACATTTAAATCTCAGAGCTTAGAATATGGAGAGACGTTCGTTGATTTATCACTAAGGGAAAGGGTTGAAGGAGAAAATTTTTCTCTTGTTTCTCAGTCTGTTTCCTAGTGCCGGTGTAAATTTAATGCAGTTTTCACTGTAAAATGGTGGTGGAGATTCTACCTCCCCATATATATGTATGGATTGGAGTTTGCAACTGAAAAGAAACTTTGTGCTCCCAACAAGATAGGTGAAGGACGGCTTTCACACACATTTAACTCTCAGAGCTTAGTATGTGGAGAGACGTTCGTTCATCTATCACATAGGAAACGGGTTGCAGGAGAATCTTTTTCTCTGGTTTCTCAGTCTGTTTCCTAGGGCCGGTTAGAATTTCCTGCAGTTTTCACTGTAAAACAGAGTTGGAGCTTGTATCTACCCATATAGATGTATGGAGTGGAGTTTGCAACTGAAAAGAAACTTTGTGTTCCCAACAAGCTAGGTGAAGGACCGCATTTGCACACACTTATCTCTCACAAATGAGCATGTAGAGAGACGTTCGTTCATGTATCACAAATGGAACGGGTTGCAGGAGAAAATTTTTCTCTGGATTCTCAGTCTGTTTCCTAGTGCCGGTTTGAACTTCCTGCAGTTTTCACTGTAAAAACGATTTGGAGCTTGTACCACCCAAAATAATTGTATGGAATGGAGTTTGTAACTGAAAAGAAACTTTGTGTTCCCAACAAGCTAGGTGAAGGACGGCTTTCACACACAATTATCTCTCACAACTGAGCATTTGGAGAGACGTTCGTTCATCTAGCACAAAGGGAACGGGTTGCAGGAGAAACCTTTTCTCTGGTTTCTCAGTCTGTTTCCTAGTGCCGGTATTAAGTTCCTGCAGTTTTCAATGTAAAACCGTGTTGGAGCATGTACCTCTCCATGTATATGTATGGAGTGGAGTTTGCAACTGAAAAGAAACTTTGTGTTCCCAACAAGATAGGTGAAGGACGGCTTTCACACACATTTAACTCTCAGAGCTTAGAATGTGGAGAGACGTTCGTTCATCTTGCACAAATGGAAAGGTTTGCAGGAGAAATTTTACTCTGGTTTCTCAGTCTGTTTCCTAGTGCCGGTTTGAAGTTCCTGCATTTTTCACTATAAAATCGATTTGGAGCTTGTACCACCCAATATAAATTTATGGATTGGAGTTTGCAAATTAAAAGAAACTTTGTGTTCCCAACAAGCTAGTTGAAGGACGGCTCTCACACACACTTATCTCTCAAAACTCAGCATGTGGAGAGACGTTCGTTCATCTATAACAAAGGGAACGGTTTGAAGGAGGAACTATTTCTCTGGTTTCTCAGTCTGTTTCCTAGTGCCGGTTTGAAGGTCCTGCATTTTTCAGAATAAAACTGAGTTGGAGCTTCTTCCTCCCCATAAATATGTATGGAGTGCATTTTTCAACTGAAAAGAATCTTTGTGTTCCCAACAAGCTAGTTGAAGGACGGCTTTCACACACACTTATCACTCAGAACTGAGCATGTGGAGAGACTTTCGTTCATCTAGCACAAAGGGAACGAGTTGCAGGAGAAAATTTTTCTTTGGTTTCTCAGTCTGTTTCCTAGTGCCGGTTTGAACTTCCTGCAGTTTTCACTATAAAAACGATTTGGAGCTTGTACCACCCAATATAAATGTATGGAATGGAGTTTGCAACTGAAAAGAAACTTTGTGTTCACAACAAGCTAGGTTAATGACCGCTTTCCCACACACTTATCTCTCACAACTGAGCATGTGGAGAGACGTTCGTTCATCTAGCACAAAGGTATCGTGTAGATGGAGAAACATTTCTCTGGTTTCTCAGTCTGTTACCTAGTGCCAGTTTGCAGTTCCTGCAGTTTTCACTATAAAAGCGTGTTGGAGCTTGTAACTCCGCATATAGATATATGGATTGGAGTTTGCAACTGAAAAAATCTTTGTGTTCCCAACAAGATATGTGAAGGACGGATTTCACACACACATATCTCTCACAACTGAGCATGTTCAGAGACGTTCGTTCATCTAGCAGAAAGGGTACGGGTTGCAGGAGAAACTTGTACTCTGTTTTCTCAGTCTTTTTCCTAGTGCCGTTTTGAAGTTCCTGCAGTTTTCACTGTAAAACCGATATGGAGCTTGTACCTCTCCATATATATGTATGGATTGGAGATTGCAACTGAAAAGTAACTTGGTTTTCCCAACAAGCTGGGTGAAATACGACTTTCACACACACTTATCTCTCAAGACTCAGCATGTGGAGAGACGTTCGTTCATCTATCTCAAAGGGAACGGGTTGAAGGAGGAACTATTTCTCTGGTTTCTCAGTCTGTTTCCTAGTGCCGGTTTGAATTTTCTGTAGTTTTCACTTTAAAACGAAGTTGGAGCTTGTCCCTTTCCATATATACGTATGGAGTGGAATTTGCAACTGAAAAGAAACATTGTGTTCCCAACAAGCTAGGTGAAGTACGGCTTTCACACACACTTATCTCTAACAACTGAGCATGTGGAGAGACGTTCGTTCATGTAGCACAAAGGGAACGGGTTGCAGAAGAAAATTTTTCTCTGGTATCTCAGTCTCTTTCCTAGTGTCGGTTTGAACTTCCTGCAGTTTTCACTATAAAAACGATTTGGAGCTTGTACCACCCAATATATATGTATGGAATGGAGTTTGCAACTGAAAAGAAACTTTGTGTTCCCAACAATTTAGGTGAAGGACGGCTTTCACACACACTTATCTCTCACAACTGAGCATGTGGAGAGACGTTCGTTCATGTAGCACAAAGGGAACGGGTTGCAGGAGAAACTTTATCTCTGGTTTCTCAGCCTGTTTCCTAGTGCCGGTTTGAAGTTCCTGCAGTTTTCACTGTAAAATCGAGTTGGAGCTTGTACCTCCGCATATATATTTATGGAAAGCAGTTTGCAACTGAAAAGAATCTTTGTGTTCCCAACAAGCTAGTTGAAGGTCGGCTTTCACACACACTTATCTCTCAGAACTGAGCTTGTGGTGAGACGTTCGTTCATCTAGCAAAAAGGGAACGGGTTGCAGGAGAAACTTTTACTCTGTTTTCTCAGTCTGTTTCCTAGTGCCGGTTTGAAGTTCCTGCAGTTTTCACTGTAAAACCGAGTTGGAGCTTGTACCTCTCAATATATATTTATGGAGTGGAGTTTGCTTTTGAATAGTAAATTTCTTTTCACAACAAGCTAGGTGATGTATGGCTTTCACACACACTTTTTTCTCAGAACTGAGCATGTGGTGAGACGTTCGTTCATCTAGCACAAAGGAAAGGTTTGCAGGAGAAATTTTACTCTGGTTTCTCAGTCTGTTTCCTAGTGCCGGTATTAATTTCCTGCAGTTTTCACTATAAAATAGATTTGGAGCTTGTACCACCCAATATAAATTTATGGAATGGAGTTTGCAAATGAAAAGAATCTTTGTGATCCCAACAAGCTAGGTGAATGACCGCATTCCCACACACTTATCTCTCACAACTGAGCATGTAGAGAGACTTTCGTTCATGTATCACAAAGGGAACGGGTTGCAGGAGAAAATTTTTCTCTATTTTCTCAGTCTGTTTCCTAGTGCCGGTTTGAATTTCCTGCAGTTTTCAGTGTAAAACAGTCTTGGAGCTTGTACCTCCCCATATATATGTATGGAATGCAGTTTGCAACTGAAAAGAAACTTTGTGTTCCCAACAAGCTAGGTGAAGGACGGCTTTCACACACACTATTCTCTCACAACTGAGCATGTTGAGAGACGTTCGTTCATCTAGCACAAAGGGAACGGGTTACAGGAGAAAACTTTTCTCTGGTTTCTCCGTCTGTTTCCTAGTGCCGGTATTAAGTTCCTGCAGTTTTCACTGTAAAACCGAGTTGGAGATAGTACCTCCCCATATATATGTATGGAATGGAGTTTGCAACTGAAAAGAAACTTTGTGTTCCCAACAAGCTACATGAAGGATGGCTTTCACACGCACTTATCTCTCAGAACTGAGCATGTGGAGAGACGTTCGTTCATCTACCACAAATGGAACGGTTTGCAGGACAAAATTTAACTCTGGTTTCTCAGTCTGATTCCTAGTGCCGGTTTGAAGTTCCTGCAGTTTTCACTGTACAACCGTGTTGGAGCATGTACCTCTCCATGTATATGTATGGAGTGGAGTTTGCAACCTAAAGAAACTTTGTGTTCCCAACAAGATAGGTGAAGGACGGCTTTCATACACATTTAACTCTCAGAGCTTAGTATGTGGAGAGACGTTCGTTCATCTATCACATAGGAAACGGGTTGCAGGAGAATCTTTTTCTCTGGTTTCTCAGTCTGTTTCCTAGGGCCGGTTTGAATTTCCTGCAGTTTTCACTGTAAAACAGATTTGGAGCTAGTATCTACCCATATAGATGTATGGTGTGGAGATTGCAACTGAAAAGTAACTTGGTTTTCCCAACAAGCTAGGTGAAATACGACTTTCACACACACTTATCTGTCAAGACAAAGCATGTGGAGAGACATTCGTTCATCTATCACAAAGGGAACGGGTTGAAGGAGGAACTATTTCTCTGTTTTCTCAGTCTGTTTCCTAGTGCCTGTTTGAAGTTCCTGCAGTTTTCACAATAAAACCGTGTTGGAGCTTGTTCCTCCCCATAAATATGTATGAAGTGCATTTTGCACATGAAAAGAATCTTTGTGTTCCCAGCAAGCTAGTTAAAGGACGGCTTTCACACACACTTATCACTCAGAACTGACCATGTGGAGAGACTTTCGTTCATCTACCTCAAAGGGAACGTGTTGATGGGGAAATTTTACTCTGGTTTCTCAGTCAGTATCCTAGTGCCGGTTTGAATTTCCTGTAGTTTTCATTTTAAAACCGAGTTGGAGCTTGTCCCTTTCCATATATACGTATGGAGTGGGATTTGCAACAGAAAAGAAACATTGTGTTCCCAACAAGCTAGGTGAAGAACGGCTTTCACACACACTTATCTCTAACAACTGAGCATGTGGAGAGACGTTCGTTCATGTAGCACAAAGGGAACGGTTTTCAGAAGAAAATTTTTCTCTAGTATCTTAGTCTCTTTCCTAGTATCGGTTTGAACTTCCTGCAGTTTTCACTATAAGAACGATTTGGAGCTTGTACCACCCAATATAAATGTATGAAATGGGTTTTGCAACTGAAAAGAATCTTTGTGTTCCCAACAATCTAGGTGAATGACCGCTTTCCCACACACTTATCTCTCACAACTGAGCATGTAGAGAGACGTTCGTTCATGTATCACAAATGGAACGGGTTGCAGGAGAAAACTTTTCTCTGGTTTCTCCGTCTGTTTCCTAGTGTCGGTATTAAGTTCCTGCAGTTTTCACTGTAAAACCGAGTTGGAGATAGTACCTCCCCATATATATGTATGGAATGGAGTTTGCAACTGAAAAGAAACTATGTGTTCCCAACAAGCTACATGAAGGACGGCTTTCACACGCACTTATCTCTCAGAACTGAGCATGTGGAGAGACGTTCGTTCATCTACCACAAATGGAACGGTTTGCAGGACAAAATTTAACTCTGGTTTCTCAGTCTGATTCCTAGTGCCGGTTTGAAGTTCCTGCAGTTTTCACTTTACAACCGTGTTGGAGCATGTACCTCTCCATGTATATGTATGGAGTGGAGTTTGCAACCTAAAGAAACTTTGTGTTCCCAACAAGATAGGTGAAGGACGGCTTTCACACACATTTAACTCTCAGAGCTTAGTATGTGGAGAGACGTTCGTTCATCTATCACATAGGAAACGGGTTGCAGGAGAATCTTTTTCTCTGGTTTCTCAGTCTGTTTCCTAGGGCCGGTTAGAATTTCCTGCAGTTTTCACTGTAAAACAGAGTTGGAGCTAGTATCTACCCATATAGATGTATGGAGTGGAGTCTGCAACTGAAAAGAAACTTTGTGTTCCCAACAAGCTAGGTGAAGGACCGCATTTGCACACACTTATCTCTCACAAATGAGCATGTAGAGAGACGTTCGTTCATGTATCACAAATGGAACGGGCTGCAGGAGAAAATTTTTCTCTGGATTCTCAGTCTGTTTCCTAGTGCCGGTTTGAAGTTCCTGCAGTTTTCACTGTAAAAACGATTTGGAGCTTGTACCACCCAATATAATTGTATGGAATGGAGTTTGTTACTGAAAAGAAACTTTGTGTTCCCAACAAGCTAGGTGAAGGACGGCTTTCACACACACTTATCTCTCACAACTGAGCATTTGGAGAGACGTTCGTTCATCTAGCACAAAGGGAACGGGTTGCAGGAGAAACCTTTTCTCTGGTTTCTCAGTCTGTTTCCTAGTGCCGGTATTAAGTTCCTGCAGTTTTCAATGTAAAACCGTGTTGGAGCATGTACCTCTCCATGTATATGTATGGAGTGGAGTTTGCAACTGAAAAGAAACTTTGTGTTCCCAACAAGATAGGTGAAGGACGGCTTTCACACACATTTAACTCTCAGAGCTTAGAATGTTGAGAGACGTTCGTTCATCTAGCACAAAGGGAACGGGTTGCAGGAGAAATCTTTTCTCTGGTTTCTCAGTCTGTTTCCTAGTGCCGGTTTGAAGTTCCTGCATTTTTCACTATAAAATCGATTTGGAGCTTGTACCACCCAATATAAATTTATGGATTGGAGTTTGCAAATTAAAAGAAACTTTGTGTTCCCAACAAGCTAGTTGAAGGACGGCTCTCACACACACTTATCTCTCAAAACTCAGCATGTGGTGAGACGTTCGTTCATCTATAACAAAGGGAACGGTTTGAAGGAGGAACTATTTCTCTGGTTTCTCAGTCTGTTTCCTAGTGCCGGTTTGAAGGTCCTGCATTTTTCAGAATAAAACTGAGTTGGAGCTTCTTCCTCCCCATAAATATGTATGGAGTGCATTTTTCAACTGAAAAGAATCTTTGTGTTCCCAACAAGCTAGTTGAAGGACGGCTTTCACACACACTTATCACTCAGAACTGAGCATGTGGAGAGACTTTCGTTCATCTAGCACAAAGGGAACGAGTTGCAGGAGAAAATTTTTCTTTGGTTTCTCAGTCTGTTTCCTAGTGCCGGTTTGAACTTCCTGCAGTTTTCACTATAAAAACGATTTGGAGCTTGTACCACCCAATATAAATGTATGGAATGGAGTTTGCAACTGAAAAGAAACTTTGTGTTCACAACAAGCTAGGTTAATGACCGCTTTCCCACACACTTATCTCTAACAACTGAGCATGTGGAGAGACGTTCGTTCATCTAGCACAAAGGTATCGTGTAGATGGAGAAACATTTCTCTGGTTTCTCAGTCTGTTACCTAGTGCCAGTTTGCAGTACCTGCAGTTTTCACTATAAAAGCGTGTTGGAGCTTGTAACTCCGCATATAGATATATGGATTGGAGTTTGCAACTGAAAAAAACTTTGTGTTCCCAACAAGATATGTGAAGGACGGATTTCACACACACATATCTCTCACAACTGAGCATGTTCAGAGACGTTCGTTCATCTAGCAGAAAGGGTACGGGTTGCAGGAGAAACTTGTACTCTGTTTTCTCAGTCTTTTTCCTAGTGCCGTTTTGAAGTTCCTGCAGTTTTCACTGTAAAACCGATATGGAGCTTGTACCTCTCCATATATATGTATGATTTGGAGTTTGCAACTGAAAAGTAACTTGGTTTTCCCAACAAGCTAGGTGAAATACGACTTTCACACACACTTATCTCTCAAGACTCAGCATGTGGAGAGACGTTCGTTCATCTATCTCAAAGGGAACGGGTTGAAGGAGGAACTATTTCTCTGGTTTCTCAGTCTGTTTCCTAGTGCCGGTTTGAATTTTCTGTAGTTTTCACTTTAAAACCGAGTTGGAGCTTGTCCCTTTCCATATATACGTATGGAGTGGAATTTGCAACTGAAAAGAAACATTGTGTTCCCAACAAGCTAGGTGAAGTACGGCTTTCACACACACTTATCTCTAACAACTGAGCATGTGGAGAGACGTTCGTTCATGTAGCACAAAGGGAAGGGGTTGCAGAAGAAAATTTTTCTCTGGTATCTCAGTCTCTTTCCTACTGTCCGTTTGAAATTCCTGCAGTTTTCACTATAAAAACGATTTGGAGCTTGTACCACCCAATATAAATGTATGGAATGGAGTTTGCAACTGAAAAGAAACTTTGTGTTCCCAACAATTTAGGTGAAGGACGGCTTTCACACACACTTATCTCTCACAACTGAGCATGTGGAGAGACGTTCGTTCATGTAGCACAAAGGGAACGGGTTGCAGGAGAAACTTTATCTCTGGTTTCTCAGCCTGTTTCCTAGTGCCGGTTTGAAGTTCCTGCAGTTTTCACTGTAAAATCGTGTTGGAGCTTGTACCTCCGCATATATATTTATGGAAAGCAGTTTGCAACTGAAAAGAATCTTTGTGTTCCCAACAAGCTAGTTGAAGGTCGGCTTTCACACACACTTATCTCTCAGAACTGAGCTTGTGGTGAGACGTTCGTTCATCTAGCAAAAAGGGAACGGGTTGCAGGAGAAACTTTTACTCTGTTTTCTCAGTCTGTTTCCTAGTGCCGGTTTGAAGTTCCTGCAGTTTTCACTGTAAAACCGAGTTGGAGCTTGTACCTCTCAATATATATTTATGGAGTGGAGTTTGCTTTTGAAAAGTAAATTTCTTTTCACAACAAGCTAGGTGATGTACGGCTTTCACACACACTTATTTCTCAGAACTGAGCATGTGGTGAGACGTTCGTTCATCTAGCACAAATGAAAGGTTTGCAGGAGAAATTTTACTCTGGTTTCTCAGTCTGTTTCCTAGTGCCGGTATTAATTTCCTGCAGTTTTCACTATAAAATAGATTTGGAGCTTGTACCACCCAATATAAATTTATGGAATGGAGTTTGCAAATGAAAAGAATCTTTGTGATCCCAACAAGCTAGGTGAATGACCGCATTCCCACACACTTATCTCTCACAAATGAGCATGTAGAGAGACTTTCGTTCATGTATCACAAAGGGAACGGGTTGCAGGAGAAAATTTTTCTCTATTTTCTCAGTCTGTTTCCTAGTGCCGGTTTGAATTTCCTGCAGTTTTCAGTGTAAAACAATCTTGGAGCTTGTACCTCCCCATATATATGTATGGAATGCAGTTTGCAACTGAAAAGAAACTTTGTGTTCCCAACAAGCTAGGTGAAGGACGGCTTTCACACACACTTTTCTCTCACAACTGAGCATGTTGAGAGACGTTCGTTCATCTAGCACAAAGGGAACGGGTTACAGGAGAAAACTTTTCTCTGGTTTCTCCGTCTGTTTCCTAGTGCCGGTATTAAGTTCCTGCAGTTTTCACTGTAAAACCGAGTTGGAGATAGTACCTCCCCATATATATGTATGGAATGGAGTTTGCAACTGAAAAGAAACTTTGTGTTCCCAGCAAGCTACATGAAGGACGGCTTTCACACGCACTTATCTCTCAGAACTGAGCATGTGGAGAGACGTTCGTTCATCTACCACAAATGGAACGGTTTGCAGGACAAAATTTAACTCTGGTTTCTCAGTCTGATTCCTAGTGCCGGTTTGAAGTTCCTGCTGTTTTCACTGTACAACCGTGTTGGAGCATGTACCTCTCCATGTATATGTATGGAGTGGAGTTTGCAACCTAAAGAAACTTTGTGTTCCCAACAAGATAGGTGAAGGACGGCTTTCACACACATTTAACTCTCAGAGCTTAGTATGTGGAGAGACGTTCGTTCATCTATCACATAGGAAACGGGTTGCAGGAGAATCTTTTTCTCTGGTTTCTCAGTCTGTTTCCTAGGGCCGGTTTGAATTTCCTGCAGTTTTCACTGTAAAACAGATTTGGAGCTAGTATCTACCCATATAGATGTATGAAGTGGAGTTTGCAACTGAAAAGTAACTTGGTTTTCCCAACAAGCTAGGTGAAATACGACTTTCACACACACTTATCTGTCAAGACAAAGCATGTGGAGAGACGTTCGTTCATCTATCACAAAGGGAACGGGTTGAAGGAGGAACTATTTCTCTGGTTTCTCAGTCTGTTTCCTAGTGCCGGTTTGAAGTTCCTGCAGTTTTCACTGTAAAACCGAGTTGGAGCTTGTACCTCTCAATATATATTTATGGAGTGGAGTTTGCTTTTGAAAAGTAAATTTCTTTTCACAACAAGCTAGGTGATGTACGGCTTTCACACACACTTATTTCTAAGAACTGAGCATGTGGTGAGACGTTCGTTCATCTAGCACAAAGGAAAGGTTTGCAGGAGAAATTTTACTCTGGTTTCTCAGTCTGTTTCCTAGTGCCGGTATTAATTTCCTGCAGTTTTCACTATAAAATAGATTTGGAGCTTGTACCACCCAATATAAATTTATGGAATGGAGTTTGCAAATGAAAAGAATCTTTGTGATCCCAACAAGCTAGGTGAATGACCGCATTCCCACACACTTATCTCTCACAACTGAGCATGTAGAGAGACTTTCGTTCATGTATCACAAAGGGAACGGGTTGCAGGAGAAAATTTTTCTCTATTTTCTCAGTCTGTTTCCTAGTGCCGGTTTGAATTTCCTGCAGTTTTCAGTGTAAAACAGTCTTGGAGCTTGTACCTCCCCATATATATGTATGGAATGCACTTTGCAACTGAAAAGAAACTTTGTGTTCCCAACAAGCTTGATGCAGGACTGCATTCACACGCACATATCTCTCACTACTGAGCATGTGGAGAGACGTTCGTTCATCTACCAAAAAGGGAACGGATTGCAGGACAAACTTTAACTCTGGTTTCTCAATCTGTTTCCTAGTGCCGGGGGAATTTCCTGCAGTATTCAATGTAAAACCGTTTTGGAGCATGTACTTCTCCATGTATATGTATGGAGTGGAGTTTGCAACTGAAAAGAAACTTTGTGTTCCCAACAATATAGGTGAAGGACGGCTTGCACACACATTTAAATCTGAGAGATTAGAATGTGGAGAGACGTTCTTTCATCTAGCACAAAGGGAACGGGTTGCAGCAGAATCTTTTACACTGGTTTCTCAGTCTTTTTCCTAGGGCCGGTTTGAATTTCCTGCAGTTTTCACTGTAAAACCGAGTTGGAGCTAGTATCTTCCCATATAGATGTATGGAGTGGAGTTTGCAACTGAAAAGAATCTTTGTGTTCCCAACAAGATAGGTGAAGTACGGCGTCCACACACACTTTGCTCTCAGAACTGAGCATGTGTAGAGACGTTCGTTCATGTAGCACCAAGGGAAGGGGTTTCAGGAGAAAATTTTTCTCTGGTTTCTCAGTCTGTTTCCTAGTGCCGGTTTGAGCTTCCTGCAGTTTTCACTGTAAAACCGAGTTGGAGTTTCTACCTCCACATATATATGTATGGAAAGCAGTTTGCAAATTAAAAGAATCTTTGTGTTCCCAACAAGCTAGTTGAAGGTCGGCTTTCACACACATTTATCTCTCAGAACTGAGCATGTGGTGAGACGTTCGTTCATCTAGCAAAAAGCAACGGGTTGCAGGAGAAACTTTTACTTTGTTTTCTCAGTTTGTTTCCTAGTGCCGGTTTGAATTTCCTGCAGTTTTCACTGTAAAACTGAGTTGGAGCTTGTACCTCCCAATATATATGTATGGAGTGGAATTTGTTTTTGAAAAGAAAATTTTTGTTCCCAACAAGCTAGGTGAAGTACGGCTTTTACACACACTTATTTCTGAGAACTGTGCATGTCGTGAGATGTTCGTTCATCTAGCACAATGGGAAAGGTTTGCAGGAGAAATTTTACTCTGGTTTCTCAGTCTGTTTCCTAATGCGGGTTTGAAGTTCCTGCAGTTTTCACTATAAAATAGATTTGGAGCTTGTACCACCCAATATAAATTTATGGAATGGAGTTTGCAAATTAAAAGAAACTTTCTGTTCCCAACAAGCTAGGTGAAGGACGGCTTTCCCACACACTTATCTCTCACAACTGAGCATGTAGAGAGACCTTCGTTCATGTATCACAAAGGGAACGGGTTGCAGGAGAAAATTTTTCTCTGGTTTCTCAGTCTGTTTATTAGTGCCGTTTTGAAGTTCCTGCAGTTTTCACTATAAAACAGATTTGGAGATTGTACCACCAAATATAAATGTATGGAATGGAGTTTGCAACTGAAAAGAAACTTTGTGTTCCCAACAAGCTAGGTGACGGACCGCTTTCCCACACACTTATCTCTCACAACTGAGCATGTAGAGAGACCTTCGTTCATGTATCACAAAGGGAACGGGTTGCAGGAGAAAATTTTTCTCTGGTTTCTCAGTCTGTTTCCTAGTGCCGGTTTGAGCTTCCTGCAGTTTTCACTGTAAAACCGAGTTGGAGTTTCTACCTCCACATATATATGTATGGAAAGCAGTTTGCAAATTAAAAGAATCTTTGTGTTCCCAACAAGCTAGTTGAAGGTCGGCTTTCACACACATTTATCTCTCAGAACTGAGCATGTGGTGAGACGTTCGTTCATCTAGCAAAAAGCAACGGGTTGCAGGAGAAACTTTTACTTTGTTTTCTCAGTTTGTTTCCTAGTGCCGGTTTGAATTTCCTGCAGTTTTCACTGTAAAACTGAGTTGGAGCTTGTACCTCCCAATATATATGTATGGAGTGGAATTTGTTTTTGAAAAGAAAATTTTTGTTCCCAACAAGCTAGGTGAAGTACGGCTTTTACACACACTTATTTCTGAGAACTGTGCATGTCGTGAGATGTTCGTTCATCTAGCACAATGGGAAAGGTTTGCAGGAGAAATTTTACTCTGGTTTCTCAGTCTGTTTCCTAATGCGGGTTTGAAGTTCCTGCAGTTTTCACTATAAAATAGATTTGGAGCTTGTACCACCCAATATAAATTTATGGAATGGAGTTTGCAAATTAAAAGAAACTTTCTGTTCCCAACAAGCTAGGTGAAGGACGGCTTTCCCACACACTTATCTCTCACAACTGAGCATGTAGAGAGACCTTCGTTCATGTATCACAAAGGGAACGGGTTGCAGGAGAAAATTTTTCTCTGGTTTCTCAGTCTGTTTATTAGTGCCGTTTTGAAGTTCCTGCAGTTTTCACTATAAAACAGATTTGGAGATTGTACCACCAAATATAAATGTATGGAATGGAGTTTGCAACTGAAAAGAAACTTTGTGTTCCCAACAAGCTAGGTGACGGACCGCTTTCCCACACACTTATCTCTCACAACTGAGCATGTAGAGAGACCTTCGTTCATGTATCACAAAGGGAACGGGTTGCAGGAGAAAATTTTTCTCTGGTTTCTCAGTAGTTTATTAGTGCCGTTTTGAAGTTCCTGCAGTTTTCACTATAAAACAGATTTGGAGATTGTACCACCAAATTTAAATGTATGGAATGGAGTTTGTAACTGAAAAGAAACTTTGTGTTCCCAACAAGCTAGGTGAAGGACGGCTTTCACACACACTTATCTCTCACTAATGAGCATGTGGAGAGACGTTCGTTCATCTAGCACAAAGGGAACGGGTTGAAGGAGAAAACTTTTCTCCGGTTTCTCCGTCTGTTTCCTAGTGCCGGTAATAAGTTCCTGCAGTTTTCACTGTAAAACCGAGTTGGAGATAGTACCTCCGCATATATATGTATGGAATGGGGTTTGCAACAGAAAAAAAAACTATGTGTTCCCAACAAGCTACATGAAGGACGGCTTTCACACGCACTTATCTCTCAGAACTGAGCATGTGGAGAGACGTTCGTTCATCTATCACATAGGAAACGGGTTGCAGGGAAATTTTTTCTATGGTTTCTCAGTCTGTTTCCTAGGGCCGGTTTGAATTTCCTGCAGTTTTCACTGTAAAACCGAGTTGGAGCTAGTATCTACCCATATAGATGTATGGAGTGGAGTTTGCAACTGAAAAGAAACTTTGTGTTCCCAACAAGCTAAGTGAAGGACCGCATTTGCACACACTTATCTCTCACAAATGAGATGTAGAGAGACGTTCGTTCATGTATCACAAATGGAACGGGTTGCAGGAGAAAATTTTTCTCTGGATTCTCAGTCTGTTTCCTAGTGCCGGTTTGAAGTTCCTGCAGTTTTCACTGTAAAACCGAGTTGGAGCTTGAACCTCCGCATATATATGTAAGGAATGGTGTTTGCATCTGAAAAGAAACTATGTGTTCCCAACAAGCTACATGAAGGACGGCTTTCAACGCACTTATCTCTCACAAATGAGCATGTGGAGAGACGTTCGTTCATCTACCACAATGGGAACGGTTTGCAGGATAAACTTTATGTCTGGTTTCTCAGTCTGTTTCCTAGTGCCGGTGTGAATTTCCTGCAGTTTTCACTGTAAAACCGTGTTGGAGCAAGTACCTCTCCATGTAACTGTATGGAGTGGAGTTTTCAACTGAAAAGAAACTTTGTGTTCCCAACAAGATAGGTGAATTACGGCTTTCACACACATTTAAATCTCAGAGCTTAGAATGTGGAGAGACGTTCGTTCATCTAGCACAAAGGGAACGGGTTGCAGGAGAATCTTTTACACTGGTTTCTCAGTCTGTTTCCTAGGGCCGGTTTGAATTTCCTGAAGTTTTCACTGTAAAATCGAGTTGGAGGTAGTATCTACCCATATAGATGTATGGAGTGGAGTTTGCAACTGAAAAGAAACTTTGTGTTCCCAACAAGATAAGTGAAGTACGGCTTCCACACACACTTTGCTCTCAGAACTGAGCATGTGGAGAGAAGTTCGTTCATCTAGCACAAAGGTAACGTTGAGAAGGGGAAACTTTACTCTGTTTTATCAGTGTGTTTCCAAGTGCCAGTTTGCAGTTCCTGCAGTTTTCACTTTAAAACCGAGATGGTGCTTGTACCTCTCCATATATATGTATGGAGTGGAGTTAGCAACTGAAAAGTAACTTTGTTTTCCCAACAAGCTAGGTGAAGGACGGCATTCACACACTTAGCTCTCAAAACTCAGCATGTGGAGAGACGTTCGTTCATCTAGCACAAAGGGAAAAGTTTGCAGGAGAACCTTTTACTCTGGATTCTCAGTCTGTTTCCTGGTGCCTGTATGAAGTTCCTGCATTTTTCACTATAAAATCGATTTGGAGCTTGTACCACCCAAAATAAATTTATGGAATGGAGTTTGCAAATGAAAAGTAACTTTGTGTTCCCAAAAAGCTAGGTGAAGTACGGCTTTCACACACAATTATCCCTCACAACTGAGCATGTGGAGAGACGTTCGTTCATCTAGCACAAAGAGAACGGGTTGCAGGAGAAAATTTTTCTCTGGTTTCTCAGTCTGTTTCCTAGTGCCGGTTTGAAGTTCCTGCAGTTTTCACTGTAAAACCGAGTTGGAGCTTCTACCTCCGCATATATATGTATGGAAAGCTGTTTGCAAATGAAAAGAATCATTGTGTTCCCAACAAGCATGTTGAAGGTCGGCTTTCACACACATTTATCTCTCAGAACTGAGCATGTGGTGAGACGTTCGTTCATCTAGCAAAAAGCAACGTGTTGCAGGAGAAATTTTACTCTGTTTTCTCTGTCTGTTTCCTAGTGACGGTTTGAAGTTCCTGCAGTTTTCACTGTAAAACCGAGTTGGAGCTTCTACCTACCAATATAAATGTATGGAGTGGAGTTTGCTTTTGAAAAGAAAATTTTTGTTCCCAACAAGCTAGGTGAAGTACGGCTTTCACACACACTTATTTCTGAGAACTGTGCATGTGGTGAGACGTTCGTTCATCTAGCACATTGGGAAAAGTTTGCAGGAGAAATTTTACTCTGGTTTCTCAGTCCGTTTCCTAGTGCCGGTTTGAAGTTCCTGCAGTGTTCACTATAAAATAGATTTGGACTTGTAACACCCAATATAAATTTATGGAATGGAATTTGCAAATTAAAAGAAACTTTGTGTTCCCAAGAAGCTAGGTGAAGGACGGCTTTCACACACAATTATCTCTCAGAACTGATCATGTGGAGAGATGTTCGTTCATCTAGCACAATGGGAACGGGTTGCAGGTGAACATTTTTCTCTGGTTTCTCAGTCTGTTTCCTAAGGCCGGGTTGAAGTTCCTGCAGTTTTCACTATAAAAACGATTTGGAGCTTGTACCACCAAATATAAATGTATGGAATGGAGATTGCAACTGAAAACAAACTATGTGTTCCCAACAAGCTTGATGAAGGACGGCATTCACACGCACATATCTCTCACAACTGAGCATGTGGACAGACGTTGGTTCATCTAGCACAAAGGGAATGGTTTGCAGGACAAACTTTAACTCTGGATTCTCAGTCTGTTTTCTAGTGCCGGTTTGAAGTTCCTGCAGTTTTCAATGTAAAACCGTGTTGGAGCTTGTACCTATCCATGTATATGTATGGAGTGGAATTTGCAACTGAAAAGAAACTTCGTGTTCCTAACAAGATAGGTGAAGGAAGGCTTTCACACACATTTAACTCTCAGAAATTTGAATGTGGAGAGTCGTTCGTTCATCTAGCACAAAGGGAACGGATTGCAAGAGAAACTTTTACTCTGGTATCTCAGTCTCTTTCCTAGTGCCGGTATTAAGTTCCTGCAGTTTTCACTGTAAAACCGAGTTGGAGCTAGTACATCCCCATATATATGTATGGAATGCAGTTTGCAACTGAAAAGAAACTATGTGTTCCCAACAAGCTTGATGCAGGACTGCATTCACACGCACATATCTCTCACTACTGAGCATGTGGAGAGACGTTCGTTCATCTACCAAAAAGGGAACGGATTGCAGGACAAACTTTAACTCTGGTTTCTCAATCTGTTTCCTAGTGCCGGGGGAATTTCCTGCAGTATTCAATGTAAAACCGTTTTGGAGCATGTACTTCTCCATGTATATGTATGGAGTGGAGTTTGCAACTGAAAAGAAACTTTGTGTTCCCAACAATATAGGTGAAGGACGGCTTGCACACACATTTAAATCTGAGAGATTAGAATGTGGAGAGACGTTCTTTCATCTAGCACAAAGGGAACGGGTTGCAGCAGAATCTTTTACACTGGTTTCTCAGTCTTTTTCCTAGGGCCGGTTTGAATTTCCTGCAGTTTTCACTGTAAAACCGAGTTGGAGCTAGTATCTTCCCATATAGATGTATGGAGTGGAGTTTGCAACTGAAAAGAATCTTTGTGTTCCCAACAAGATAGGTGAAGTACGGCGTCCACACACACTTTGCTCTCAGAACTGAGCATGTGTAGAGACGTTCGTTCATGTAGCACCAAGGGAAGGGGTTTCAGGAGAAAATTTTTCTCTGGTTTCTCAGTCTGTTTCCTAGTGCCGGTTTGAGCTTCCTGCAGTTTTCACTGTAAAACCGAGTTGGAGTTTCTACCTCCACATATATATGTATGGAAAGCAGTTTGCAAATTAAAAGAATCTTTGTGTTCCCAACAAGCTAGTTGAAGGTCGGCTTTCACACACATTTATCTCTCAGAACTGAGCATGTGGTGAGACGTTCGTTCATCTAGCAAAAAGCAACGGGTTGCAGGAGAAACTTTTACTTTGTTTTCTCAGTTTGTTTCCTAGTGCCGGTTTGAATTTCCTGCAGTTTTCACTGTAAAACTGAGTTGGAGCTTGTACCTCCCAATATATATGTATGGAGTGGAATTTGTTTTTGAAAAGAAAATTTTTGTTCCCAACAAGCTAGGTGAAGTACGGCTTTTACACACACTTATTTCTGAGAACTGTGCATGTCGTGAGATGTTCGTTCATCTAGCACAATGGGAAAGGTTTGCAGGAGAAATTTTACTCTGGTTTCTCAGTCTGTTTCCTAATGCGGGTTTGAAGTTCCTGCAGTTTTCACTATAAAATAGATTTGGAGCTTGTACCACCCAATATAAATTTATGGAATGGAGTTTGCAAATTAAAAGAAACTTTCTGTTCCCAACAAGCTAGGTGAAGGACGGCTTTCCCACACACTTATCTCTCACAACTGAGCATGTAGAGAGACCTTCGTTCATGTATCACAAAGGGAACGGGTTGCAGGAGAAAATTTTTCTCTGGTTTCTCAGTCTGTTTATTAGTGCCGTTTTGAAGTTCCTGCAGTTTTCACTATAAAACAGATTTGGAGATTGTACCACCAAATATAAATGTATGGAATGGAGTTTGCAACTGAAAAGAAACTTTGTGTTCCCAACAAGCTAGGTGACGGACCGCTTTCCCACACACTTATCTCTCACAACTGAGCATGTAGAGAGACCTTCGTTCATGTATCACAAAGGGAACGGGTTGCAGGAGAAAATTTTTCTCTGGTTTCTCAGTAGTTTATTAGTGCCGTTTTGAAGTTCCTGCAGTTTTCACTATAAAACAGATTTGGAGATTGTACCACCAAATTTAAATGTATGGAATGGAGTTTGTAACTGAAAAGAAACTTTGTGTTCCCAACAAGCTAGGTGAAGGACGGCTTTCACACACACTTATCTCTCACTAATGAGCATGTGGAGAGACGTTCGTTCATCTAGCACAAAGGGAACGGGTTGAAGGAGAAAACTTTTCTCCGGTTTCTCCGTCTGTTTCCTAGTGCCGGTAATAAGTTCCTGCAGTTTTCACTGTAAAACCGAGTTGGAGATAGTACCTCCGCATATATATGTATGGAATGGGGTTTGCAACAGAAAAAAAAACTATGTGTTCCCAACAAGCTACATGAAGGACGGCTTTCACACGCACTTATCTCTCAGAACTGAGCATGTGGAGAGACGTTCGTTCATCTATCACATAGGAAACGGGTTGCAGGGAAATTTTTTCTATGGTTTCTCAGTCTGTTTCCTAGGGCCGGTTTGAATTTCCTGCAGTTTTCACTGTAAAACCGAGTTGGAGCTAGTATCTACCCATATAGATGTATGGAGTGGAGTTTGCAACTGAAAAGAAACTTTGTGTTCCCAACAAGCTAAGTGAAGGACCGCATTTGCACACACTTATCTCTCACAAATGAGATGTAGAGAGACGTTCGTTCATGTATCACAAATGGAACGGGTTGCAGGAGAAAATTTTTCTCTGGATTCTCAGTCTGTTTCCTAGTGCCGGTTTGAAGTTCCTGCAGTTTTCACTGTAAAACCGAGTTGGAGCTTGAACCTCCGCATATATATGTAAGGAATGGTGTTTGCATCTGAAAAGAAACTATGTGTTCCCAACAAGCTACATGAAGGACGGCTTTCAACGCACTTATCTCTCACAAATGAGCATGTGGAGAGACGTTCGTTCATCTACCACAATGGGAACGGTTTGCAGGATAAACTTTATGTCTGGTTTCTCAGTCTGTTTCCTAGTGCCGGTGTGAATTTCCTGCAGTTTTCACTGTAAAACCGTGTTGGAGCAAGTACCTCTCCATGTAACTGTATGGAGTGGAGTTTTCAACTGAAAAGAAACTTTGTGTTCCCAACAAGATAGGTGAATTACGGCTTTCACACACATTTAAATCTCAGAGCTTAGAATGTGGAGAGACGTTCGTTCATCTAGCACAAAGGGAACGGGTTGCAGGAGAATCTTTTACACTGGTTTCTCAGTCTGTTTCCTAGGGCCGGTTTGAATTTCCTGAAGTTTTCACTGTAAAATCGAGTTGGAGGTAGTATCTACCCATATAGATGTATGGAGTGGAGTTTGCAACTGAAAAGAAACTTTGTGTTCCCAACAAGATAAGTGAAGTACGGCTTCCACACACACTTTGCTCTCAGAACTGAGCATGTGGAGAGAAGTTCGTTCATCTAGCACAAAGGTAACGTTGAGAAGGGGAAACTTTACTCTGTTTTATCAGTGTGTTTCCAAGTGCCAGTTTGCAGTTCCTGCAGTTTTCACTTTAAAACCGAGATGGTGCTTGTACCTCTCCATATATATGTATGGAGTGGAGTTAGCAACTGAAAAGTAACTTTGTTTTCCCAACAAGCTAGGTGAAGGACGGCATTCACACACTTAGCTCTCAAAACTCAGCATGTGGAGAGACGTTCGTTCATCTAGCACAAAGGGAAAAGTTTGCAGGAGAACCTTTTACTCTGGATTCTCAGTCTGTTTCCTGGTGCCTGTATGAAGTTCCTGCATTTTTCACTATAAAATCGATTTGGAGCTTGTACCACCCAAAATAAATTTATGGAATGGAGTTTGCAAATGAAAAGAAACTTTGTGTTCCCAAAAAGCTAGGTGAAGTACGGCTTTCACACACAATTATCCCTCACAACTGAGCATGTGGAGAGACGTTCGTTCATCTAGCACAAAGAGAACGGGTTGCAGGAGAAAATTTTTCTCTGGTTTCTCAGTCTGTTTCCTAGTGCCGGTTTGAAGTTCCTGCAGTTTTCACTGTAAAACCGAGTTGGAGCTTCTACCTCCGCATATATATGTATGGAAAGCTGTTTGCAAATGAAAAGAAACATTGTGTTCCCAACAAGCATGTTGAAGGTCGGCTTTCACACACATTTATCTCTCAGAACAGAGAATGTGGTGAGACGTTCGTTCATCTAGCAAAAAGGAACGGGTTGCAGGAGAAATTTTACTCTGTTTTCTCTGTCTGTTTCCTAGTGACGGTTTGAAGTTCCTGCAGTTTTCACTGTAAAACCGAGTTGGAGCTTCTACCTACCAATATAAATGTATGGAGTGGAGTTTGCTTTTGAAAAGAAAATTTTTGTTCCCAACAAGCTAGGTGAAGTACGGCTTTCACACACACTTATTTCTGAGAACTGTGCATGTGGTGAGACGTTCGTTCATCTAGCACATTGGGAAAAGTTTGCAGGAGAAATTTTACTCTGGTTTCTCAGTCCGTTTCCTAGTGCCGGTTTGAAGTTCCTGCAGTGTTCACTATAAAATAGATTTGGACTTGTAACACCCAATATAAATTTATGGAATGGAATTTGCAAATTAAAAGAAACTTTGTGTTCCCAAGAAGCTAGGTGAAGGACGGCTTTCACACACAATTATCTCTCAGAACTGATCATGTGGAGAGATGTTCGTTCATCTAGCACAATGGGAACGGGTTGCAGGTGAACATTTTTCTCTGGTTTCTCAGTCTGTTTCCTAAGGCCGGGTTGAAGTTCCTGCAGTTTTCACTATAAAAGAGATTTGGAGCTTGAACAAACCAATATAAATATATGGAATGGAGTTTGCAACTGAAAAGAAACTTTGTGTTCCCAACAAGCTAGGTGACGGACCGCTTTCCCACACACTTATCTCTCACAACTGAGCATGTAGAGAGACCTTCTTTCATGTATCACAAAGGGAACGGGTTGCAGGAGAAAATTTTTCTCTGGTTTCTCAGTCTGTTTATTAGTGCCGGTTTGAAGTTCCTGCAATTTTCACTATAAAACCGATTTGGAGAATGTACCACCAAATATAAATGTATGGAATGGGGTTTGTAACTGAAAAGAAACTTTGTGTTCCCAACAAGCTAGGTGAAGGACGGCTTTCACACACATTTAACTCTCAGAGCTTAGAATGTTGAGAGACGTTCGTTCATCTAGAGCAAATAGAACGTGTTGCAGGGGAATATTTTACTCTTGTTTCTCTGTCTGTTTCCTAGTGCCGGTTTGAATTTCCTGCAGTTTTCACTGTAAAATCGAGTCGGAGCTTGTACCTCTCCATATAAATGCATGGATTGGAATTTGCAACTGAAAAGAAACATTGTGTTCCCAACAAGCTAGGTGAAGTACGGCTTTTACACACACTTATCTCTCACAACTTAGCATGTGGAGAGACCTTCGTTCATCTAGCACAAAGGTAACGTGTAGATGGAGAAACTTTTCTCTGGTTTCTCAGTCTGTTTCCTAGTGCCAGTTTGCAGTTCCCCAGTTTTCACTATAAAAGCGTGTTGGAGCTTGTAACTCCGCATATAGATATATGGATTGGAGTTTGCAACTGAAAAAACTTTGTGTTCCCAACAAGATAAGTGAAGGACTGATTTCACACACACATATCTCTCACAACTGAGCATGTTCAGAGACTTTCGTTCATCTAGCAGAAGGGTTAGGGTTGCAGGAGAAACTTGTACTCTGTTTTCTCAGTCTTTTTCCTAGTGCCGGTTTGAAGTTCCTGCAGTTTTCACTGTAAAACAGATATGGAGCTTGTAACTCTCCATATATATGTATGGATTGGAGTTTGCACCTGAAAATTAACTTGGTTTTCCCAACAAGTTATGTGAAAGACGACTTTCACACACACTTATCTCTCAAGACTCAGCATGTGGAGAGACGTTCGTTCATCTATCACAAAGAGAACGGGTTGAAGTAGGAACTATTTCTCTGGTTTATAAGTCTGTTTCCTAGTGCCTGTTTGAAGTTCCTGCAGTTTTCACAATAAAACCGAGTTGGAGCTTGTTCCTCCCCATAAATATGAATGGAGTGCATTTTGCAACTGAAAAGAATCTTTGTGTTCCCAACAAGCTAGTTGAAGGACGGCTTTCACACACAATTATCACTCAGAACTTAGCATGTGGAGAGACTTTCGTTCATATAGCTCAAAGGAACGGGTTGAAGGGGAAATTTTACTCTGGTTTCTCAGTCTGTTTCCTAGTGCCGGTTTGAATTTCCTGTAATTTTCAATGTAAAACCGAGTTGGAGCTTGTACATTTCCATATATAGGTATGGAGTGGAATTTGCAACTGAAAAGAAACATTGTGTTCCCAACAAGCTAGGTGAAGGACGGCTTTCACACACACTTATCTCTAACAACTGAGCATGTGGAGAAACGTTCGTTCATGTAGCACAAAGGGAACGGGTTGCACAAGAAAATTTTTCTCTGGTATCTCAGTCTCTTTCCTAGGGTCGGTTTGAAATTCCTGCAGTTTTCACTATAAAAACGATTTGGAGATTGTACCACCCAATATAAATGTATGGAATGGAGTTTGCAACTGAAAAGAAACTTTGTGTTCCCAACAATCTAGGTGAAGAACGGCTTTCACACACACTTATCTCTCACAACTGAGCATGTGGAGAGACCTTCGTTCATCTAGCACAAAGGTAATGTGTAGATGGAGAAACTTTTCTCTGGTTTCTCAGTCTGTTTCCTAGTGCCAGTTTGCAGTTCCCGCAGTTTTCACTATAAAAGCGTGTTGGAGCTTGTAACTCCGCATATAGCTATATGGATTGGAGTTTGCAACTGAAAAATCTTTGTGTTCCCAACAAGATAAGTGAAGGACTGGTTTCACACACACATTTCTCTCACAACTGAGCATGTTCAGAGACGTTCGTTCATCTAGCAGAAAGGGTAAGGGTTGCAGGAGAAACTTGTACTGTGTTTTCTCAGTCTTTTTCCTAGTGCCGGTTTGAAGGTCCTGCAGTTTTCACTGTAAAACAGATATGGAGCTTGTAACTCTCCATATATATGTATGGATTGGAGTTTGCACCTGAAAATTAACTTGGTTTTCCCAACAAGTTATGTGAAAGACTACTTTCACACACACTTATCTCTCAAGACTCAGCATGTGGACAGACGTTCGTTCATCTATCACAAAGGGAACGGGTTGAAGGAGGAACTATTTCTCTGCTTAATAAGTCTCTTTCCTAGTGCCTGTTTGAAGTTCCTGCAGTTTTCACAATAAAACCGAGTTGGAGCTTGTTCCTCCCCATAAATATGTATGGAGTGCATTTTGCAACTGAAAAGAATCTTTGTGTTCCCAACAAGCTAGTTGAAGGACGGCTTTCACACACAATTATCACTCAGAACTTAGCATGTGGAGAGACTTTCGTTCATATAGCTCAGAGGAACGGGTTGAAGGGGAAATTTTACTCTGGTTTCTCAGTCTGTTTCCTAGTGCCGGTTTGAATTTCCTGTAGTTTTCAATGTAAAACCGAGTTGGAGCTTGTACATTTCCATATATATGTATGGAGAGGAATTTGCAACTGAAAAGAAACATTGTGTTCCCAACAAGCTAGGTGAAGGACGGCTTTCACACACACTTATCTCTAACAACTGAGCATGTGGAGAAACGTTCGTTCATGTAGCACAAAGGGAACGGGTTGCACAAGAAAATTTTTCTCTGGTATCTCAGTCTCTTTCCTAGCGTCGGTTTGAAATTCCTGCAGTTTTCACTATAAAAACGATTTGGAGATTGTACCACCCAATATAAATGTATGGAATGGAGTTTGCAACTGAAAAGAAACTTTGTGTTCCCAACAATCTAGGTGAAGAACGGCTTTCACACACACTTATCTCTCACAACTGAGCATGTGGAGAGACGTTCGTTCATGTAGCACAAAGGGAACGGGTTGCAGGAGAACTTTATCTCTGGTTTCTCAGACTGTTTCCTAGTGCCGGTTGAAGTTCCTGCAGTTTTCACAGTAAAATCGAGTTGGAGCTAGTACCTCCGCATATATATGTATGGAAAGCAGTTTGCAACTGAAAAGAATCTTTGTGTTCCCAACAATCAAGTTGAAGTTCGGCTTTCACACACACTTATCTCTCAGAACTGAGCTTGTGGTTAGACGTTCGTTAATCTAGCAAAAAGGGAACGGGTTGAAGGAGAAACTTTTACACTGTTTTCTCAGTATTTTTCCTAGTGCCGGTTTGACGTTCCTGCAGTTTTCACTGTAAAAACGAGTTGGAGCTTGTACCTCTCAATACATATATATGGAGTGGATTTGCTTTTGAAAACTAAATTTCTGTTCACAACAATCTAGGTGATGTACGGCTTTCAAACACACTTATTTCTCAGAACTGAGCATGTGGTGAGACGTTTGTTCATCTAGCACAAAGAAAGGTTTGCAGGAGAAATTTTACTCTGGTTTCTCAGTCTGTTTCCTAGTGCCGGTATGAATTTCCTGCAGTTTTCACTATAAAATAGATTTGGAGCTTGTACCACCCAATATAAATTTATGGAATGGAGTTTGCAACTGAAAAGAAACTTTGTGTTCCCAACAAGCTAGGTGAAGGACGGCTTTCCCACACACTTATCTCTCACAATTGAGCATGTAGAGAGACGTTCGTTCATGTATCAAAAAGGGAACGGGTTGCAGGAGAAACCTTTTCTCCGGTTTCTCAGTCTGTTTCCTAGTGCCGGTTTGAATTTCCTGCAGGTTTCAGTGTAAAATTGTCTTGGAGCTTGTACCTCCCCATATATATGTATGGAATGCAGTTTGCAACTGAAAAGAAACTTTGTCTTCCCAACAAGCTAGGTGAAGGACGGCTTTCACACACACTTATCTCTCACAAATGAGCATGTGGAGAGACGTTCGTTCATCTAGCACAAAGGGAACGGGTTGCAGGAGAAACCTTTTCTCTGGTTTCTCAGTCTGTTTCCTAGTGCCGGTATTAAGTTCCTGCAGTTTTCACTGTAAAACCGAGTTGGAGATAGTACCTCCAAATATATATGTATGGAATGGAGTTTGCAACTGATAAGAAACTATGTGTTCCCAACAAGGTACAAGAAGGTCGGCTTTCACACGCACTTATCTCTCAGACCAGAGCATGTGGAGAGACGTTCGTTCATCTACCACAAATGGATCGGTTTGCAGGACAAAATTTAACTCTGGTTTCTCAGTCTGATTCCTAGTGCCGGTGTGAAGTTCCTGCAGTTTTCACTGTACAACCGTGTTGGAGCATGTACCTCTCCATGTATATGTATGGAGTGGAGTTTGCAACCTAAAGAAACTTTGTGTTCCCAACAAGATAGGTGAAGGACGGCTTTCACACACATTTAACTCTCAGAGCTTAGTATGTGGAGAGATGTTCGTTCATCTATCACATAGGAAACGGGTTGCAGGAAAATCTTTTTCTCTGGTTTCTCAGTCTGTTTCCTAGGGCCGGTTTGAATTTCCTGCAGTTTTCACTGTAAAACCGAGTTGGAGCTAGTATCTTCCCATATAGATGAATGGAGTGGAGTTTGCAACTGAAAAGAAACTTTGTGTTCCCAACAAGCTAGGTGAAGGACCGCATTCGCACACACTTATCTCTCTCAAATGAGCATGTAGAGAGACGTTTGTTCATGTATCACAAATGGAACGGGTTGCAGGAGAAAATTTTTCTCTGGATTCTCAGTCTGTTTCCTAGTGCCGGTTTGAAGTTCCTGCAATTTTCACTGTAAAACCGAGTTGGAGCTAGTATCTTCGCATATATATGTATGGAATGGAGTTTGCAACTGAAAAGAATCTATGTGTTCCCAACAAGATAGATGAAGAACGGCTTTCACACGCACTTATCTCTCACAAATGAGCATGTGGAGAGACGTTCGTTCATCTACCACAATGGGAACGGATTGCAGGACAAACTTTAATTCTGGATTCTCAGTCTGTTTCCTAGTGCCGGTTTGAAGTTCCTGCAGTTTTCACTGTAAAACCGTGTTGGAGCAAGTACCTCCCCATGTAAATGTTTGGAGTGGAGTTTTCAACTGAAAAGAATCTTTGTGTTCCCAACAAGATAGGTTAAAGACGGCTTTCACACACATTTAAATCTCAGAGCTTAGAATATGGAGAGACGTTCGTTGATTTATCACTAAGGGAAAGGGTTGAAGGAGAAACTTTTTCTCTTGTTTCTCAGTCTGTTTCCTAGTGCCGGTTTAAATTTAATGCAGTTTTCACTGTAAAATGGTGGTGGAGATTCTACCTCCCCATATATATGTATGGATTGGAGTTTGCAACTGAAAAGAAACTTTGTGTTCCCAACAAGATAGGTGAAGTACGGCTTCCACACACACTTTGCTCTCAGAACTGAGCATGTGGAGAGACGTTCGTTCATCTAGCACAAAGGTAACGTTTAGATGTAGAAACTTTACTCTGTTTTATCAGTCTGTTTCCAAGTGCCAGTTTGCAGTTCCTGCAGTCTTCACTGTAAAACCGAGATGGAGCTTGTACCTCTCCATATATATGTATGGAATGGAGTTAGCAACTGAAAAGTAACTTTGTTTTCCCAACAAGCTAGGTGAAGTATGGCATTCACACACACTTAGCTCTCAAAACTCAGCATGTGGAGAGACGTTCGTTCATCTAGCACAAAGGGAAAGGTTTGCAGGAGAACCTTTTACTCTGGATTCTCAGTCTGTTTCCTAGTGCCGGTATGTAGTTCCTGCAGTTTTCACTATAAAATCGATTTGGAGCTTGTACCACCCAAAAAAAATTTATGGAATGGAGTTGGCAAATGAAAAGAAACTTTGTGTTCCCAACAAGCTAGTTGAAGGACGGCTTTCACACACAATTATCCCTCAAAACTGAGCATGTGGAGAGACGTTCGTTCACCTACAACAAAGGAACGGGTTGCAGGAGAAAATTTTTCTCTTGTTTCTCAGTCTGTTTCCTAATGCCGTTTGAAGTTCCTGCAGTTTTCACTATAAAAACGATTTGGAGCTTGTACCACCCAATATAAATGTATGGAATGGAGTTTGCAACTGAAAAGAAACTTTGTTTTCCCAACAAGCTAGGTGAAGGACCGCTTCCCACACACTTATCTTTCACAAATGAGCATGTAGAGAGACATTCGTTCATGTATCAAAAAGGGAACGGGTTGCAGGGGAAATCTTTTCTCTGGATTCTCAGTCTGTTTCCTAGTGCCAGTTTGAAGTTCCTGCAGTTTTCACTATAAAACCGATTTGGAGCTTGTACCACCAAATATAAATGTATGGAATGGAGTTTGCAACTGAAAAGAAACTTTGTGTTCCCAACAAGCTAGGTGAAGGACGGCTTTCACACACACTTATCTCTCACAACTGAGCATGTGGAGAGACGATCGTTCACCTAGCACAAAGGGAACGGGTTGCAGGAGAATATTTTCTCTCGTTTCTCAGTCTGTTTCCTAGTGCCGTTTTGAATTTCCTGCAGTTTTCATTGTAAAACCGAGTTGGAGCTAGTACCTCCGCATATATATGTATGGAATGCAGTTTGCAAATGAAAAGAAACTATGTGTTCCCAACAAGCTAGATGAAGGACGGTTTTCACACGCACATATCTCTCACAACTGAGCATGTGGAGAGACGTTCGTTCATCTACCACAAAGGGAACGGATTGCAGGACAAACTTTAACTCTGGTTTCTCAGTCTGTTTCCTAGTGCCGGAATGAAGTTCCTGCAGTTTTCACTGTACGACCGTGTTGGAGCATGTACCTCTCCATGTATATGTATGGAGTGGACTTTGCAACCTAAAGAAACTTTGTGTTCCCAACAAGATAGGTGAAGGACGGCTTTCACACACATTTAACTCTCAGAGCTTAGTATGTGGAGAGATGTTCGTTCATCTATCACATAGGAAACGGGTTGCAGGAAAATCTTTTTCTCTGGTTTCTCAGTCTGTTTCCTAGGGCCGGTTTGAATTTCCTGCAGTTTTCACTGTAAAACCGAGTTGGAGCTAGTATCTTCCCATATAGATGAATGGAGTGGAGTTTGCAACTGAAAAGAAACTTTGTGTTCCCAACAAGCTAGGTGAAGGACCGCATTCGCACACACTTATCTCTCACAAATGAGCATGTAGAGAGACGTTTGTTCATGTATCACAAATGGAACGAGTTGCAGGAGAAAATTTTTCTCTGGATTCTCAGTCTGTTTCCTAGTGCCGGTTTGAAGTTCCTGCAATTTTCACTGTAAAACCGAGTTGGAGCTAGTACCTTCGCATATATATGTATGGAATGGAGTTTGCAACTGAAAAGAATCTATGTGTTCCCAACAAGATAGATGAAGAACGGCTTTCACACGCACTTATCTCTCACAAATGAGCATGTGGAGAGACGTTCGTTCATCTACCACAATGGGAACGGATTGCAGGACAAACTTTAATTCTGGATTCTCAGTCTGTTTCCTAGTGCCGGTTTGTAGTTCCTGCAGTTTTCACTGTAAAACCGTGTTGGAGCAACTACCTCTCCATGTAAATGTATGGAGTGGAGTTTTCAACTGAGAAGAATCTTTGTGTTCCCAACAAGATAGGTTAAAGACGGCTTTCACACACATTTAAATCTCAGAGCTTAGAATATGGAGAGACGTTCGTTGATTTATCACTAAGGAAAAGGGTTGAAGGAGAAACTTTTTCTCTTGGTTCTCAGTCTGTTTCCTAGTGCCGGTTTAAATTTAATGCAGTTTTCACTGTAAAATGGTGGTGGAGATTCTACCTCCCCATATATATGTATGGATTGGAGTTTGCAAATGAAAAGAAACTTTGTGTTCCCAACAAGATAGGTGAAGTACGGCTTCCACACACACTTTGCTCTCAGAACTGAGCATGTGGAGAGACGTTCGTTCATCTAGCACAAAGGTAACTTTAGATGTAGAAACTTTACTCTGTTTTATCAGTCTGTTTCCAAGTGCCAGTTTGCAGTTCCTGCAGTTTTCACTGTAAAACCGAGATGGAGCTTGTACCTCTCCATATATATGTATGGAATGGAGTTAGCAACTGAAAAGTAACTTTGTTTTCCCAACAAGCTAGGTGAAGTATGGCATTCACACACACTTAGCTCTCAAAACTCAGCATGTGGAGAGACGTTCGTTCATCTAGCACAAAGGGAAAGGTTTGCAGGAGAACCTTTTACTCTGGATTCTCAGTCTGTTTCCTAGTGCCGGTATGTAGTTCCTGCAGTTTTCACTATAAAATCGATTTGGAGCTTGTACCACCCAAAAAAAATTTATGGAATGGAGTTGGCAAATGAAAAGAAACTTTGTGTTCCCAACAAGCTAGTTGAAGGACGGCTTTCACACACAATTATCCCTCAAAACTGAGCATGTGGAGAGACGTTCGTTCACCTACAACAAAGGAACGGGTTGCAGGAAAAAATTTTTCTCTTGTTTCTCAGTCTGTTTCCTAATGCCGGGTTGAAGTTCCTGCAGTTTTCACTATAAAAACGTTTTGGAGCTTGTACCACCCAATATAAATGTATGGAATGGAGTTTGCAACTGAAAAGAAACTTTGTTTTCCCAACAAGCTAGGTGAAGGACCGCTTCCCACACACTTATCTTTCACAAATGAGCATGTAGAGAGACATTCGTTCATGTATCAAAAAGGGAACGGGTTGCAGGGGAAATCTTTTCTCTGGATTCTCAGTCTGTTTCCTAGTGCAAGTTTGAAGTTCCTGCAGTTTTCACTATAAAACCGATTTGGAGCTTGTACCACCAAATATAAATGTATGGAATGGAGTTTGCAACTGAAAAGAAACTTTGTGTTCCCAACAAGCTAGGTGAAGGACGGCTTTCACACACACTTATCTCTCACAACTGAGCATGTGGAGAGACGATCGTTCACCTAGCACAAAGGGAACGGGTTGCAGGAGAATATTTTCTCTCGTTTCTCAGTCTGTTTCCTAGTGCCGTTTTGAATTTCCTGCAGTTTTCATTGTAAAACCGAGTTGGAGCTAGTACCTCCGCATATATATGTATGGAATGCAGTTTGCAAATGAAAAGAAACTATGTGTTCCCAACAAGCTAGATGAAGGACGGTTTTCACACGCACATATCTCTCACAACTGAGCATGTGGAGAGACGTTCGTTCATCTACCACAAAGGGAACGGATTGCAGGACAAACTTTAACTCTGGTTTCTCAGTCTGTTTCCTAGTGCCGGAATGAAGTTCCTGTAGTTTTCAATGTAAAACAGTGTTGGAGCATGTACATCTCCATATATATGTATGGAGTGGAGTTTGCAACTGAAAAGAAACTTTGTGTTCCCAACAAGATAGGTGAATTACGGCTTTCACACACATTTAAATCTCAGAGCTTAGAATGTGGAGAGACGTTCGTTCATCTAGCACAAAGGGAACGGGTTGCAGGAGAATCTTTTACACTGGTTTCTCAGTCTATTTCCTAGTGCCGGTTTGAAGTTCTTGCAGTTTCACAATAAAACCGAGTTGGAGTTTGTTCCTCCCCATAAATATGTTGGAGTGCAGTTTGCAAATGAAAAGAATCTTTGTGTTCCCAACAAGCTAGGTGACGGACCGCTTTCCCACACACTTATCTCTCACAACTGAGCATGTAGAGAGACATTCTTTCATGTATCACAAAGGGAACGGATTGCAGGAGAAAATTTTTCTCTGGTTTCTCATTCTGTTTATTAGTGCCGGTTTGAAGTTCCTGCAATTTTCACTATAAAACCGATTTGGAGAATGTACCACCAAATATAAATGTATGGAATGGAGTTTGTAACTGAAAAATCTTTGTGTTCCCAACAAGCTAGGTTAAGGACGTCTTTCACACACATTTAACTCTCAGAGCTTAGAATGTGGAGAGACGTTCGTTCATCTAGAGCAAATAGAACGTGTTGCAGTGGAATATTTTACTCTTGTTTCTCAGTCTGTTTCCTAGTGCCGGTTTGAAGTTCCTGCAGTTTTCACTGTAAAATCGAGTCGGAGCTTGTAACTATCCATATAAATGCATGGATTGGAATTTGTAACTGAAAAGAAACATTGTGTTCCCAACAAGCTAGGTGAAGTACGGCTTTCACACACACTTATCTCTCACAACTGAGCATGTGGAGAGACCTTCGTTCATCTAGCACAAAGGTAACGTGTAGATGGAGAAACTTTTCTCTGGTTTCTCAGTCTGTTTCCTAGTGCCAGTTTGCAGTTCCTGCAGTTTTCACTATAAAAGCGTGTTGGAGCTTGTAACTCCGCATATAGATATATGGATTGGAGTTTGCAACTGAAAAAAACTTTGTGTTCCCAACAAGATAGGTGAAGGACTGATTTCACACACACATATCTCTCACAGCTGAGCATGTTCAGAGACGTTCGTTCATCTAGCAGAAAGGGTAAGTGTTGCAGGAGAAACTTGTACTGTGTTTTCTCAGTCTTTTTCCTAGTGCCGGTTTGAAGTTCCTGCAGTTTTCACTGTAAAACAGATATGGAGTTTGTACCTCTCCATATATATGTATGGATTGGAGTTTGCACCTGAAAAGTAACTTGGTTTTCCCAACAAGTTATGTGAAAGACGACATTCACACACACTTATCTCTCAAGACTCAGCATGTGGAGAAACGTTCGTTCATGTATCACAAAGGGAACGGGTTGAAGGAGGAACTATTTCTCTGGTTTATCAGTTTGTTTCCTAGTGCCTGTTTGAAGTTCCTGCAGTTTTCACAATAAAACAGAGTTGGAGCTTGTTCCTCCCCATAAATATGTATGGAGTCCATTTTGCAGCGTAAAAGAATCTTTGTGTTCCCAACAAGCTAGTTGAAGGAAGGCTTTCACACACAATTATCACTCAGAACTTAGCATGTGGAGAGACTTTCGTTCATATAGCTCAAAGGGAACGGGTTGAAGGGGAAATTTTACTCTGGTTTCTCAGTCTGTTTCCTAGTGCCGGTTTGAATTTCCTGTAGTTTTCAATGTAAAACCGAGTTGGAGATTGTACATTTCCATATATACGTATGGAGTGGAATTTGCAACTGAAAAGAAACATTGTGTTCCCAACAAGCTAGGTGAAGGACGGCTTTCACACACACTTATCTCTAACAACTGAGCATGTGGAGAAACGTTCGTTCATGTAGCACAAATGGAACGGGTTGCACAAGAAAATTTTTCTCTGGTATCTCAGTCTCTTTCCTAGTGTTGGTTTGAACTTCCTGCAGTTTTAACTATAAAAACGATTTGGAGATTGTACCACCCAATATAAATGTATGGAATGGAGTTTGCAACTGAAAAGAATCTTTGTGTTCCCAACATTCTAGTTGAATTTCGGCTTTCACACACACTTATCTCTCAGAACTGAGCTTGTGGTGAGACGTTCGTTCATCTAGCAAAAAGGGAACGGGTTGCAGGAGAAACTTTTACACTGGTTTCTCAGTATTTTTCCTAGTGCCGGTTTGAAGTTCCTGCAGTTTTCACTGTAAAACCGAGTTGGAGCTTGTACCTCTCAATACATATTTATGGAGTGGAGTTTGCTTTTGAAAACTAAATTTCTGTTCACAACAAGCTAGGTGATGTACGGCTTTCACACACACTTATTTCTCAGAACTGAGCATGTGGTGAGACGTTTGTTCATCTAGCACAAAGGAAAGGTTTGCAGGAGAAATTTTACTCTGGTTTCTCAGTCTGTTTCCTAGTGCCGCTATGAATTTCCTGCAGTTTTCACTATAAAAGAGATTTGGAGCTTGTACCACCCAATATAAATTTATGGAATGGATTTTGCAACTGAAAAGAAATTTTGTGTTCCCAACAAGCTAGGTGAAGGACGGCTTTCCCACACACTTATCTCTCACAATTGAGCATGTAGAGAGACGTTCGTTCATGTATCACAAAGGGAACGGGTTGCAGGAGAAAATTTTTCTCTATTTTTTCAGTCTGTTTCCTAGTGCCGGTTTGAATTTCCTGCAGGTTTCAGTGTAAACTTGTCTTGGAGCTTGTACCTCCGCATATATATGTATGGAATGCAGTTTGCTACTCAAAAGAAACTTTGTGTTCCCAACAAGCTAGGTGAAGGACGGCTTTCACACACATTTATCTCTCACAAATGAGCATGTGGAGAGACGTTCGTTCATCTAGCACAAAGGGAACGGGTTGCAGGAGAAACCTTTTCTCTGGTTTCTCCATCTGTTTCCTAGTGCCAGTATTAAGTTCCTGCAGTTTTCACTGTAAACCGAGTTGGAGATAGTAACTCCGCATATATATGTATGGAATGGATTTTGCAACTGAAAAGAAACTTTGTGTTCCCAACAAGCTACATGAAGGACGGCTTTCACACGCACTTATCTCTCAGAACTGAGCATGTGGAGAGACGTTCGTTCATCTACCACAAAGGGAAAGGTTTGCAGGACAATCTTTAGCTCTGGTTTCTCAGTCTGTTTCCTAGTGCCGGTTTGAAGTTCCTGCATTTTTCACTATAAAATCGATTTGAAGCTTGTATCAACCAATATAAATTTATGGAATGGTGTTTGCAACTGAAAAGAAAGTTTGTGTTCCCAACAAGCTTGGTGAAGGACGGCTTTCACACACACTTATCTCTCAAAACTGAGCATTTGGAGAGACTTTCGTTCATTTAGTAAAAGGGAACGGGTTGCAGGAGAAAATATTCTCTCGTTACTCAGTCTGTTTCCTAGTGCCGGTTTAAATTTCCTGCAGTTTCAGTGTAAAACAGTGTTGGAGCTTGTACCTACCCATATATATATATGGAATGCAGTTTGCAACTGAAAAGAAACTTTGTGTTCCCAACAAGATAGTTGAAGGTCGGCTTTCACACACAATTATCTCTCAGAACTGAGCATATGGTGAGACGTTCGTTCATCTAGCAAAAAGTGAACGGGTTGCAGGAGAAACATTTATTCTGTTTTCTCAGTCTGTTTCGTAGTGCCGGTTTGAAGTTCCTGCAGTTTTCACTGTAAAACCGAGTTGGAGCTTGTACATCTCAATATATATGTATGGAGTGGAGTTTGTTTTTGAAAAGAATGTTTGTGTTCCCAACAAGCTAGGTGAAGTACGGCTTTCACACACACTTATCTCTCACAACTGAGCATTTGGAGAGACGTTCGTTTATTTAGCACAAAGGGAACGGGTTGCAGGAGAATATTTTCTCTTGTTTCTCAGTCTGTTTCCTAGTGCCGGTTTGAATTTCCTGCAGATTCATTATAAAACAGTGTTGGAGCTTGTACCTCCCCATATATACGTATGGAATGCAGTTTGCAACTGAAAAGAAACTTTGTGTTCCCAACAAGCTAGGTGAAGGACGGCTTTCACACACACTTATCTCTCACAACTGAGCATGTGGAGAGACTTTCGTTCATCTAGCACAAAGGGAACGGGTTGCAGGAGAAACCTTTTCTCTGGTTTCTCAGTCTGTTTCCTAGTGCCGGTATTAAGTTCCTGCAGTTTTCACTGTAAAATCGAGTTGGAGCTAGTACCACCGCATATATATGTATGGAATAGAGTTTGCAACTGAAAAGAAACTATGAGTTGACAACAAGCTAGATGAAGGATGGCTTTCACACGCACTTATCTCTCAGAACTGAGCATGTGGAGAGACTTTCGTTCATCTACCACAAAGGGAACGGTTTGCAGGACAATCTTTTACTCTGTTTTCTCAGTCTTTTTACTAGTGCCGGTTTGAAGTTCCTGCAGTTTTCACTGTAAAACCGAGATGGAGCTTGTACCTCTCCATATATATGTATGCATTGGAGTTGGCAACTGAAAAGTAACCTGGTTTACCCAACAAGATATGTGAAGGACGACTTTAACACACACTTATCTCTCTAAACTCAGCATGTGGAGAGACGTTCGTTCATCTATCACAAAGGGAACGGTTTGAAGGAGGAACTATTTCTCTGGTTTCTCAGTCTGTTTCATAGTGCCGATTTGAAGTTCCTGCAGTTTTCACAATAAAACTGAGTTGGAGCTTTTCCTCCTCATAAATATGTATGGAGTGCAGTTTGCAACTGAAAAGAATCTTTGTGTTCCCAACAAGCTAGTTGAAGGACGGCTTCACACACACTTATCACTCAGATCTGAGCATGTGGAGAGACTTTCGTTCATCTAGCACAAAGGGAACGGGTTGCAGGGGAAATTTTACTCTGGTTTCTCAGTCTGTTTCCTAGTGCCGGTTTGAAGTTCCTGCAGTTCTCACTGTAAAACCGAGTTTGAGCTTGTACCTCTCCATGTATATTTATAGAGTGGAGTTTGCATCTGAAAAGAAAGTTTGTCTTCCCAACAAGATAGGTGAAGGACGGCTTTCACACACATTTAACTCTCAGAGCTCTGAATGTGGAGAGACGTTCGTTCATCAAGCACAAAGGGAATGGTTTGCAGGAGAAACTTTAACTCAAGTTTCTCAGTCAGTTTCCTAGTGCCGGTTTGAAGTTCCTGCAGTTTTCACTATAAAATCGATTTGGAACTTGTACCACCAAATATAAATTTATGGAATGGAGTTTGCAAATGAAAAGAAACTTTGTGTTCCCAACAAGCTAGGTGAAGGACTGCTTTCACACACACTTATCTCTCACAAGTGATCATGTACAGAGACGTTCGTTCATCAAGCACAAAGGGAACGGTTTGCAGGAGAAAATTTTTCTCTGGTTTCTCAGTCTGTTTCCTAATTCCGGGTTGAAGTTCCTGCAGTTTTCACTATAAAAGAGATTTGGAGCTTGTTCCTCCCAATATAAATGTATGGAATGGTGTTTGCAACTGAAAAGAAACATTGTGTTCCCAACAAGCTAGGTGAAGGACGGCTTTCACACACACTTATCTCTCACAACTGAGCATGTGGAGAGACGTTCGTTCATCTAGCACAAAGGGAACGGGTTGCAGGAGAAACCTTTTCTCTGGTTTCTCAGTCTGTTTCCTAGTGCCGGTATTAAATTCCTGCAGTTTTCACTGTAAAATCGAGTTGGAGCTAGTACCACCGCATATATATGTATGGAATAGAGTTTGCAACTGAAAAGAAACTATGAGTTGACAACAAGCTAGATGAAGGATGGCTTTCACACGCACTTATCTCTCAGAACTGAGCATGTGGAGAGACTTTCGTTCATCTACCACAAAGGGAACGGTTTGCAGGACAATCTTTTACTCTGTTTTCTCAGTCTTTTTACTAGTGCCGGTTTGAAGTTCCTGCAGTTTTCACTGTAAAACCGAGATGGAGCTTGTACCTCTCCATATATATGTATGCATTGGAGTTGGCAACTGAAAAGTAACCTGGTTTACCCAACAAGATATGTGAAGGACGACTTTAACACACACTTATCTCTCTAAACTCAGCATGTGGAGAGACGTTCGTTCATCTATCACAAAGGGAACGGTTTGAAGGAGGAACTATTTCTCTGGTTTCTCAGTCTGTTTCATAGTGCCGATTTGAAGTTCCTGCAGTTTTCACAATAAAACTGAGTTGGAGCTTCTTCCTCCTCATAAATATGTATGGAGTGCAGTTTGCAACTGAAAAGAATCTTTGTGTTCCCAACAAGCTAGTTGAAGGACGGCTTCACACACACTTATCACTCAGATCTGAGCATGTGGAGAGACTTTCGTTCATCTAGCACAAAGGGAACGGGTTGCAGGGGAAATTTTACTCTGGTTTCTCAGTGTGTTTCCTAGTGCCGGTTTGAAGTTCCTGCAGTTCTCACTGTGAAACCGAGTTTGAGCTTGTACCTCTCCATGTATATTTATAGAGTGGAGTTTGCATCTGAAAAGAAAGTTTGTCTTCCCAACAAGATAGGTGAAGGACGGCTTTCACACACATTTAACTCTCAGAGCTCTGAATGTGGAGAGACGTTCGTTCATCAAGCACAAAGGGAATGGTTTGCAGGAGAAACTTTTACTCAAGTTTCTCAGTCAGTTTCCTAGTGCCGGTTTGAAGTTCCTGCAGTTTTCACTATAAAATCGATTTGGATCTTGTACCACCAAATATAAATTTATGGAATGGAGTTTGCAAATGAAAAGAAACTTTGTGTTCCCAACAAGCTAGGTGAAGGACTGCTTTCACACACACTTATCTCTCACAAGTGATCATGTACAGAGACGTTCGTTCATCAAGCACAAAGGGAACGGTTTGCAGGAGAAAATTTTTCTCTGGTTTCTCAGTCTGTTTCCTAATTCCGGGTTGAAGTTCCTGCAGTTTTCACTATAAAAGAGATTTGGAGCTTGTTCCTCCCAATATAAATGTATGGAATGGTGTTTGCAACTGAAAAGAAACATTGTGTTCCCAACAAGCTAGGTGAAGGACGGCTTTCACACACACTTATCTCTCACAACTGAGCATGTGGAGAGACGTTCGTTCATCTAGCACAAATGGAACGGGTTGCAGGACAAAATTTTCTCTCGTTTCTCAGTCTGTTTCCAAGTGCCTGTTTGAACTTCCTGCAGTTTTCAGTGTAAAACAGACTTGGAGTTTGTACCTCCCCATATATGTGTATGGAATGCGGGTTGAAACTGAAAAGAAACTTTGTGTTCCCAACAAGCTAGGTGAAGGACGGCTTTCACACACATTTAACTCTCAGAGCTTAGAATGTGGAGAGACGTTCGTTCATCTAGAGCAAATAGAACGTGTTGCAGGGGAATATTTTACTCTTGTTTCTCAGTATGTTTCCTAGGTTCGGTTTGAAGTTCCTGCAGTTTTCACTGTAAAACCGAGTTGGAGCCAATATTTACCCATATAGATGTATGGAGTGGAGTTTGCAACTGAAAAAAACTTTGTGTTGCCAACAAGATAGGTGAAGGACGGATTTCACACACAGTTATCTCTCACAACTGAGCATGTGCAGAGACGTTCGTTCATCTAGCAGAAAGGGAACGGGTTGCAGGAGAAAATTTTACTCTGTTTTCTCAGTCTTTTTACTAGTGCCGGTTTGAAGTTCCTGCAGTTTTCACTGTAAAACCGTGTTGGAGCTTGTACCTCCGCATATATATGTATCGAAAGCAGTTTGCAACTGAAAAGAATCTTTGTGTTCCCAACAAGATAGTTGAAGGTCGGCTTTCACACACAATTATCTCTCAGAACTGAGCATGTGGTGAGACGTTCGTTCATCTAGCAAAAAGTGAACGGGTTGCAGGAGAAACATTTATTCTGTTTTCTCAGTCTGTTTCGTAGTGCCGGTTTGAAGTTCCTGCAGTTTTCACTGTAAAACCGAGTTGGAGCTTGTACATCTCAATATATATGTATGGAGTGGAGTTTGTTTTTGAAAAGAATGTTTGTGTTCCCAACAAGCTAGGTGAAGTACGGCTTTCACACACACTTATCTCTCACAACTGAGCATTTGGAGAGACGTTCGTTCATTTAGCACAAAGGGAACGGGTTGCAGGAGAATATTTTCTCTTGTTTCTCAGTCTGTTTCCTAGTGCCGGTTTGAATTTCCTGCAGATTCATTATAAAACAGTGTTGGAGCTTGTACCTCCCCATATATACGTATGGAATGCAGTTTGCAACTGAAAAGAAACTTTGTGTTCCCAACAAGCTAGGTGAAGGACGGCTTTCACACACACTTATCTCTCACAACTGAGCATGTGGAGAGACTTTCGTTCATCTAGCACAAAGGGAACGGGTTGCAGGAGAAACCTTTTCTCTGGTTTCTCAGTCTGTTTCCTAGTGCCGGTATTAAGTTCCTGCAGTTTTCACTGTAAAATCGAGTTGGAGCTAGTACCACCGCATATATATGTATGGAATAGAGTTTGCAACTGAAAAGAAACTATGAGTTGACAACAAGCTAGATGAAGGATGGCTTTCACACGCACTTATCTCTCAGAACTGAGCATGTGGAGAGACTTTCGTTCATCTACCACAAAGGGAACGGTTTGCAGGACAATCTTTTACTCTGTTTTCTCAGTCTTTTTACTAGTGCCGGTTTGAAGTTCCTGCAGTTTTCACTGTAAAACCGAGATGGAGCTTGTACCTCTCCATATATATGTATGCATTGGAGTTGGCAACTGAAAAGTAACCTGGTTTACCCAACAAGATATGTGAAGGACGACTTTAACACACACTTATCTCTCTAAACTCAGCATGTGGAGAGACGTTCGTTCATCTATCACAAAGGGAACGGTTTGAAGGAGGAACTATTTCTCTGGTTTCTCAGTCTGTTTCATAGTGCCGATTTGAAGTTCCTGCAGTTTTCACAATAAAACTGAGTTGGAGCTTCTTCCTCCTCATAAATATGTATGGAGTGCAGTTTGCAACTGAAAAGAATCTATGTGTTCCAAACAAGCTAGTTGAAGGACGGCTTCACACACACTTATCACTCAGATCTGAGCATGTGGAGAGACTTTCGTTCATCTAGCACAAAGGGAACGGGTTGCAGGGGAAATTTTACTCTGGTTTCTCAGTCTGTTTCCTAGTGCCGGTTTGAAGTTCCTGCAGTTCTCACTGTAAAACCGAGTTTGAGCTTGTACCTCACCATATATATGTAGGGAGTGGATTTTGCAACTGAAAAGAAACATTGTGTTCCCAACAAGCTAGGTGAAGGACGGCTTTCACACACACTTATCTCTCACAACTAAGCATGTGGAGACACGTTCGTACATGTAGCACAAAGGGGACGGGTTGCAGGAGAATATTTTTCTTTGGTTTCTCAGTCTGTTTCCTAGTGCCGGTTTGAACTTCCTGCAGTTTTCACTATAAAAACGATTTGGAGCTTGTACCACCCAATATAAAAGTATGGAATGGAGTTTGCAACTGAAAAGAAACTTTGTGTTCCCAATAATCTAAGTGAAGGACGGCTTTCACACACACTTATCTCTCACAACTGAGCATGTGGAGAGACGTTCGTTCATGTAGCACAAAGGGAACGGGTTGCAGGAGAAACCTTTTCTCTGGTTTCTCAGTCTGTTTCCTAGTGCCGGTATTAAGTTCCTGCAGTTTTCAGTGTAAAACCGAGTTGGAGCTAGTAACTCCGCATATATATGTATGGAATGGACTTTGCAACTGAAAAGAAACTATGAGTTGACAACAAGCTACATGAAGGGCGGCTTTCACACACACTTAGCTCTAACAACTGAGCATTTGGAGAGACGTTCGTTCATTTAGCACAAAGGGAACGGGTTGCAGGAGAAAATTTTCTCTCGTTTCTCAGTCTGTTTCCTAGTGCCGGTTTGAATTTCCTGCAGTTTTCATTGTAAAACATTGTTGGAGCTTGTACCTCCCCATATATACGTATGGAATGCAGTTTGCAACTGAAAAGAAACTATGTGTTCCCAACAAGCTAGGTGAAGGACGGCTTTCACACACACTTATCTCTCACAACTGAGCATGTGGAGAGACTTTCGTTCATCTAGCACAAAGGGAACGGGTTGCAGGAGAAACCTTTTCTCTGGTTTCTCAGTCTATTTCCTAGTGCCGGTATTAAGTTTCTGCAGTTTTCAGTGTAAAACCGAGTTGGAGCTAGTACCTCCGCATATATATGTATGGAATGGAGTTTGCAACTGAAAAGAAACTATGAGTTGACAACAAGCTACATGAAGGAAGGCTTTCACACTCACTTATCTCTAAGAACTGAGCATTTGGAGAGACGTTCGTTCATTTAGCACAAAGGTAACGGTTTGCAGGACAATCTTTAACTCTGGATTCTCAGTCTGTTTCCTAGTGCCGGTTTGAAGTTCCTCCAGTTTTCACTATAAAAACGTGTTGGAGCATGTACCTCTCCATGTATATTTATGGCGTGGAGTTTGCAACTGAAAAGAAACTTTGTCTTCCCAACAAGATAGGTGAAGGACGGCTTTCACAAACATTTAACTCTCATAGCTCTGAATGTGGCGAGACTTTCGTTCATCTTGCACAAAGGGAATGGTTTGCAGGAGAAACTTTTACTCTAGTTTCTCAGTCAGTTTCCTAGTGCCGGTTTGAAGTTCCTGCAGTTTTCACTATAAAATCGATTTGGAACTTGTACCACCCAATATAAATTTATGGAATGGAGTTTGCAAATGAAAAGAAACTTTGTGTTCCCAACAAGCTAGGTGAAGGACGGCTTTCACACACACTTATCTCTCACAAGTGAGCATGTGAAGAGACGTTCGTTCATCTAGCACAAAGGGAACGGGTTGCAGGAGAAAATATTTCTCTCGTTTCTCAGTCTGTTTCCTAATGCCGGGTTGAAGTTCCTGCAGTTTTCACTATAAAAGAGATTTGGAGCTTGTACCTCCCAATATAAATGTATGGAATGTAGTTTGCAAATGAAAACAAACATTGTGTTCCCAACAAGCTAGGTGAAGGACCGCATTCACACACACTTATCTCTCACAACTGAGCATGTGGAGAGACGTTCGTTCATCTAGCAAAATGGAACAGATAGATGGAGAAACTATTCTCTGGTTTCTCAGTCTGTTTCCTAGTGTCAGTTTGCAGTTCCTGCAGTTTTCACTATAAAAGCGAGTTGGAGCTTGTAACTCCGCATATAGATATATGGATTGGAGATTGCAACTGAAAAAAACTTTGTGTTCCCAACAAGATAGGTGAAGGTCGGATTTCACACACACATATCTCTCACAACTGAGCATGTTCAGAGACGTTAGTTCATTTAGCAGAAAGGGTACGGGTTGCAGGAAAAACTTGTACTCTGTTTTCTCAGTCTTTTTCCTAGTGCCGGTTGGAAGTTCCTGCAGTTTTCACTGTAAAACCGATATGGAGCTTGTACATCTCCATATATATGTATGGATTGGGGTTTGCAACTGAAAAGTAACTTGGTTTTCCCAACAACTAGGTGAAGGACGACTTTCACACACACTTATCTCTCAAGACTCAGTATGTGGAGAGACGTTCGTTCATCTATCACAAAGGGAACGGGTTGAAGGAGGAACTATTTCTCTGGTTTCTCAGTCTGTTTCCTCTTGTCTGTTTGAAGTTCCTGCAGTTTTCACAATAAAACCGAGTTGGAGCTTGTTCCTCCCCATAAATATGTATGGAGTGCATTTTGCAACTGAAAAGAATCTTTGTGTTCTCAACAAGCTAGTTGAAGGACGGCTTTCACACACACTTATCACTCAGAACTGAGCATGTGGAGAGACTTTCGTTCATCTAGCTCAAATGGAACGGGTTGAAGGGGAAATTTTACTCTGGTTTCTCAGTCTGTTTCCTAGTGCCGGTTTGAATTTCCTGCAGTTTTCACTGTAAAACCGAGTTGGAGTTTGTACCTTTCCATATATACGTATGGAGAGGAATCTGCAACTGAAAAGAAACATTGTGTTCCCAACAAGCTAGGTGAAGCACGGCTTTCACACACACTTATCTCTCACAACTGAGCATGTGGAGAGACGTTCGTTCATCTAGCACAAAGGAAATGTTTGCAGGGGAAATTTTACTCTGGTTTCTTAGTCTGTTTCTAGTGCCGGTATGAAGTTCCTGCAGTTTTCACTGTAAAACCGAGTTGGAGTTTGTACCTCTCAATATATATTTATGGAGTGGAGTTTGCTTTTGAAAGGTAAATTTCTGTTCACAACAATCTATGTGATGTACGGATTTCACACACACTTATTTCTTAGAACTGAGCATGTGGTGGGACGTTCGTTCATCTAGCACAAAGGAAAGGTTTGCAGGAGAAATTTTACTCTGGTTTCTCAGTCTGTTTCCTAGTGCCGGTATGAATTTCCTGCAGTTTTCAGTGTAAAACAGTCTTGGAGCTTGTACCTTCCCATATATATGTATGGAATGCAGTTTGCAACTGAAAAGAAACTTTGTGTTCCCAACAAGCTAGGTGAAGGACGGCTTTCACACACAATTATCTCTCACAACTGAGCATGTGGAGAGACGTTCGTTCATCTAGCACAAATGGAACGGGTTGCAGGAGAAACCTTTTCTCTGGTTTCTCCGTCTGTTTCCTAGTGCCGGTATTAATTTCCTGCAGTTTTCACTGTAAAACCGAGTTGGAGATAGTACCTCCGCATATATATGTATGGAATGGTGTTTGCAACTGAAAAGAAACTATGTGTTCCCAACAAGCTACATGAAGGTCGGCTTTCACACGCACTTATCTCTCAGAACTGAGCATGTGGAGAGACGTTCGTTCATCTACCACAAATGGAACGGTTTGCAGGACAAAATTTAACTCTGGTTTCTCAGTCTGTTTCCTATTGCCGGTTTGAAGTTCCTGCAGTTTAACTGTACAACCGTGTTGGAGCATGTACCCCTCCATGTATATGTGTGGAGTGGAGTTTGCAACCTAAAACTAACTTTGTGTTCCCAACAAGATAAGTGAAGGACGGCTTTCACACCCATTTAACTCAGAGCTTAGTATGTGGAGAGACGTTCGTTCATCTAGCACATAGGGAACGGGTTGCAGAAGAATCTTTTTCTCTGGTTTCTCAGTCTGTTTCCTAGGGCCGGTTTGAATTTCCTGCAGTTTTCACTGTAAAACCGAGTTGGAGCTAGTATCTACCCATATAGATGTATGGAGTGGAGTTTGCAACTGAAAAGAAACTTTGTGTTCCCAACAAGCTAGGTGAAGGACCGCATTCGCTCACACTTATCTCTCACAAATGAGCGTGTAGAGAGACGTTCGTTCATGTATCACAAATGGAACGTGTTGCAGGAGAAAATTTTTCTCTGGATTCTCAGTCTGTTTCCTAGTGCCGGTTTGAAGTTCCTGCAGTTTTCACTGTAAAACCGATTTGGAGCTAGTACCTCCGCATATATATGTAAGGAATGGAGTTTGCAACTGAAAAGAAACTACGTGTTCCCAACAAGCTAAATGAAGAACGGCTTTCACACGCACTTATCTCTCACAAATGAGCATGTGGAGAGACGTTCGTTCATCTACCACAATGGGAACGGATTGCAGGACAAACTTTAAGTCTGGTTTCTCAGTCTGTTTTCTAGTGCCGGTTTGAAGTTCCTGCAGTTTTCACTGTAAAACCGTGTTGGAGCAAGTACCTCTCCATGTAAATGTATGGAGTGGAGTTTTCAACTGAAAAGAAACTTTGTGTTCCCAACAAGATAGGTTAAAGACGGCTTTCACACACTTTTATATCTCAGAGCTTAGAATGTGTAGAGACGTTCGTTCATCTAGCACAAAGGGAACGGGTTGCAGGAGAATCTTTTACACTGGTTTCTCAGTCTGTTTCCAAGGGCCGGTTTGAATTTCCTGCAGTTTTCACTATAAAATCGAGTTGGAGCTAGTATCTACCCATATAGATGTATGGAGTGGAGTTTGCAACTGAAAAGAAACTTTGTGTTCCCTAAAAGTTAGGTGAAGTACGGCTTCCACACACACTTTGCTCTCAGAACTGAGCATGTGGAGAGACGTTCGTTCATCTAGCACAAAGGTAACGGTTAGAAGGAGAAACTTTACTCTGTTTTACCAGTCTGTTTCCAAGTGCCAGTTTGCAGTTCCTGCAGTTTTCACTGTAAAACCGAGATGGAGCTTGTACCTCTCCATATATATGTATGGAGTGGAGTTAGCAACTGAAAAGTAACTATGTTTTCCCAAAAAGCTAGGTGAAGGACGGCATTCACACACACTTAGCTCTCAAAACTCAGCATGTGGAGAGACGTTCATTCATCTAGCACAAAGGGAAAGGTTTGCAGGAGAATCTTTTACTCTGGATTCTCAGTCTGTTTCCTAGTGCCTGTTTGAAGTTCCTGCAGTTTTCACTATAAAATCGATTTGGAGCTTCTACCACCCAAAATAAATTTATGGAATGGAGTTTGCAAATGAAAAGAAACTTTGTGTTCCCAACAATCTAGTTGAAGGACGGCTTTCACACACAATTATCCCTCACAACTGAGCATGTGGAGAGACGTTCGTTCATCTAGCACAAAGTGAACGGGTTGCAGGAGAAAATTTTTCTCTCGTTTCTCAGTCTGTTTCCTAATGCCGGTTTGAAGTTCCTGAGTTTTCACTATAGAACAGATTTGGAGCTTGTACCACCCAATATAAATATATGGAATGGAGTTTGCAACTGAAAAGAAATTTTGTTTTCCCAACAAGCTAGGTGAAGTACCGCATTCCCACACACTTATCTTTCACAAATGAGCATGTAGAGAGACGTTCGTTCATGTATCAAAAAGGGAACGGGTTGCAGGAGAAAATTTTTCTCTGGATTCTCAGTCTGTTTCGTAGTGCCGGTTTGAAGTTCCTGCAGTTTTCACTATAAAAAAGTTTTGGGGCTTGTACCACCAAATATAAATGTATGGAATGGAGATTGCAACTGAAAAGAAACTTCGTTTTCCCAACAAGCTAGGTGAAGGACGGCTTTCACACACACTTATCTCTCACAACTGAGCATGTGGAGAGACGTTCGTTCATCTAGCACAAATGGAACTGGTTGCAGGAGAAAATTTTCTGTCGTTTCTCAGTCTGTTTCCTAGTGCCGTTTTGAATTTCCTGCAGTTTTCAGTGTAAAACAGAGTTGGAGCTAGTACCTCCCCATATATATGTATGGAATGCAGTTTGTAACTGAAAAGAAACTTTGTGTTCCCAACAAGATAGGTGAAGGACGGCTTTCACACACACTTATCTCTCAAAACTGAGCATGTGGAGAGACGTTCGTTCATCTCGCCAAAGCGAACGGGTTGAAGGAAAACCTTTTCTCTGGTTTCTCAGTCTGTTTCCTAGTGCCGGTATTAAGTTCCTGCAGTTTTCACTGTAAAACCCAGTTGGAGCTAGTACCTCCGCATATATATGTATGGTATGGAGCTTGCAAATGAAAAGAATCTATGGGTTCCAAACAAGCTAGATGAAGGGCGGCATTCACACGCACTTATGTCTCAGAACTTAGCATGTGGATAGAAGTTCGTTCATCTAGCACAAAGGGAATGGTTTGCAGGACAAACTTTAACTCTGGTTTCTCAGTCTGTTTTCTAGTGCCGGTTTGAAGTTCCTGCAGTTTTCACTGTAAAACCGTGTTGGAGCTTGTACCTATCCATATATATGTATGGAGTGGAGTTTGCAACTGAAAAGAAACTTCGTGTTCCTAACAAGATAGGTGAAGGACGGCTTTCACACACATTTAACTCTCAGAAATTAGAATGTGGAGAGACGTTCGTTCATCTAGCACAAAGGTAACGGTTTGCAGGAGAATCTTTTACTCTGGTTTCTCAGTCTGTTTCCTATGGCCGGTTTTAATTTCCTGCAGGTTTCACTGTAAAACAGAGTTGAAGCTTCTACCTCCCCATATAGATGTATGGATTGCAGTTTGCAACTGAAAAGAATCTTTGTGTTCCCAAAAAGTTAGGTGAAGGACGGCTTTCACACACACTTATCTCTCACAAATGAGCATGTGGAGAGAGGTTCGTTTATCTAGCACAAATAGAACGGTTTGCAGAAGAAAATTTTTCTCTGGATTCTCAGTCTGTTTTCTAGTGCCGGTTTGAATTTCCGGCAGTTTTCACTATAAAATAGAGTTGGAGATTTTACCTCCCCATATAAATGTATGGAATGGGGTTTGCAACTGAAAAGAAACTTTGTGTTCCCAACAAGCTAGGTGAAGGACGGCTCTCACACACACTTATCTCTCACAACTGAGCATGTGGAGAGACGTTCGTTCATCTAGCACAAAGGGAAAGTGTTTCAGGTGAAGCTTTTTCTCATTTTTCTCATTCTATTTCCTAGTGCCGGTGTGATGTTCCTGAAGTATTCAGTGTTAAAGAGAGTTGGAGCTTGTACCTCCCCATATATATGTATGGAATGCAGTTTGCAACTGAAAAGAAACTTTGTGTTCCCAACTAGCTAGGTGAAGGACGGCATACACACACTTATCTCTCAGAACTGAGCATGTGGAGAAACGTTCGTTCATCTAGCACAAAGGGAACTGGTTGCAGGTGAAACTTTTACTCTGGATTCTCAGTCTGTTTCCTAGTGCCGGTTTGAAGTTCCTGCAGTTTTCTCTGTAAAAACGATTTGGAGCTAGTACCTCCCCATATATATGTATGGAGAGGAGTTTTCAACTGGAAAGAAACTATGTGTTCCTAACAACCTAGGTGAAGAAAGGCTTTCACACACATTATCTCTCACAAATGAGCATGTGGAGAGACGTTCGTTCATCTAGCACAAATGGAACTGCTTTCAGGAGAAATTTTCACTCTTGTTTCTTAGTCTGTTTCCTAGTGCCGGTTTGAAGAACCTGCAGTTTTCACTGTAAAACCGAGTTGGGGCTTGTACCTTCCCATATATATTTTTGGAATGGAGTTTGCAAATGAAAAGAAACTTTGTGTTCCAAACAAGTTAGGTGAAGTACGGCTTTCACACACACTTATCTCTCAGAACTGAGCATGTGAAGAGACTTTCGTTCATCTAGCACAAATGGAATGGGTTGCAGTAGAAACTTTACTCTGGTTTTTCAGTCTGTTTCCTAGTGCCGGTTTGAAGCTCCTGCAGTTTTCACTGTAAAAAATAGTTGGAGCTAGTACCTCCGGATAAATATGTATGGATTGGAGTTTGCAACTGAAAAGAAACTTTGTGTTCCCAACAAGCTAGGTGAAGGACGGTTTTCACACATTCTTATCTCTCAGAAATGAGCATGTGGATAGCCGTTCGTTCATCTAGCAAAAAAAGAACGGGTTGCAGGGGAAACTTCTACTCTGGTTTCTCAGTCTGTTTCCTAGTGCCGGTTTGAGCTTCCTGCAGTTTTCACTATAAAAACGATTTGGAGCTTGTACCACCCAATATAAATGTATGGAATGGAGTTTGCAACTTAAAAGAAACTGTGTTCCCAACAAGCTAGGTGAAGGTCGGCTTTCACACACATTTATCTTTCAGAACTGAGCATGTGGTGAGACGTTAGTTCATCTAGCAAAAAGGGAACGGGTTGCAGGAGAAACTTTTACTCTGTTTTTTCAGTCTGTTTCCTAGTGCCTGTTTGAAGTTCCTGCAGTTTTCACTGTAAAACCGTGTTGGAGCTTGTACATCCCAAAATATATTTATGGAGTGGAGTTTGCTTTTGAAAAGAAAATTTGTGTTCCCAACAAGCTAGGTGAAGTACGGCTTTCACATACACTTATTTCTGAGAAATGGGCATGTGGTGAGACGTTCGTTCATCTAGCACAATGGGAAAGGTTTGCAGGAGAAATTTTACTCTGGTTTCTCAGTCTGTTTCCTAGTGCCGGTTTAAAGTTCCTGCAGTTTTCACTATAAAATAGATTTGGAGCTTGTACCACCCAATATAAATTTATGGAATGGAGTTTGCAAATGAAAAGAAACTTTGTGTTCCCAACAATCTAGGTGAAGGACGACATTCACACACAATTATCTCTCACAACTGAGCATGTGGAGAGACGTTCGTTCATCTAGCACAATGGGAACGGGTTGCAGGTGAATATTTTTCTCTGGTTTCTCATTCTGTTTATTAGTGCCGGTTTGAAGTTCCTGCAGTTTTTGTTATAAAACTGATTTGGAGCTTGTACCACCAAATATAAATGTATGGAATGGAGTTTGTAACTGAAAAGAAACTTTGTGTTCCCAACAAGCTAGGTGAAGGACGGCTTTCACACACACTTATCTCTCACAACTGGGCATTTGGAGAGTCGTTCGTTCATTTAGCAAAAAGGGAACGGGTTGCAGGAGAAAATATTCTCTCGTTTATCAGTCTGTTTCCTAGTGCCGGTTTAAATTTCCTGCAGTTTTCAGTGTAAAACAGAGTTGGAGCTTGTACCTCCCCATATATATGTATGGAATGCAGTTTGCAACTGAAAATAAACTTTGTGTTCCCAACAAACTAGGTGAAGGACGGCTTTCCCACACAATTATCTCTCACAACTGAGCATGTGGAGAGACGTTCGTTCATCTAGCACAAATGGAACGGGTTGCAGGAGAAAACTTTTCTCTGTTTTCTCAGTCTGTTTCCTAGTGCCGGATTGAAGTCCTGCAGTTTTCACTGTAAAACCGAGTCGGAGCTTGTACCTCTCCATATATATATATGGATTGGAATTTGCAACCTAATAGAAACATTGTGTTCCCAACAAGCTAGGTGAAGGACGGCTTTCACACACACTAATCTCTCACAACTAAGCATGTGGAGAGACGTTCGTTCATGTAGCACAAAGGGAAGGGTTTGCAGGAGAAAATTTTTCTCTGGTTCTCAGTCTGTTTCCTAGTGCCGGTTTGAGCTTCCTGCAGTTTTCACTATAAAAAAGATTTGGAGCTTGTTCCACCCAATATAAATGTATGGAATGGAGTTTGCAACTGAAAAGAAACTTTGTGTTCCCAACAAGCTAGGTGAAGTTCGGCTTTCACACACATTTATCTCTCAGAACTGAGCATGAGGTGAGACGTTCGTTCATCTAGCAAAAATGGAACGGGTTGCAGGAGAAACTTTTACTCTGTTTTCTCAGTCGGTTTCCTAGTGCCGGTTTGAAGTTCCGGCAGTTTTCACTGTAAAACCGAGTTGGAGGTAGTACCTCCGCATATATATATATGGAATGGAGTTTGCACCTGAAAAGAAACTATGTGTTCCCAACAAACTAGATGAAGGACGGCTTTCACACGCACTTATCTCTCAGAACTGAGCATGTGGAGAGACTTTCGTTCATCTACCACAATGGTAACGGTTTGCAGGACAAAATTTAACTCTGGATTCTCAGTCTGTTTCCTAGTGCCGGTTTGATGTTCCTGCAGTTTTCACTGTAAAACAGAGTTTGAGCTTGGACCTCTCCATATATATGTATGGAGTGGTATTTGCAACTGAAAAGAAACAATTGTTCCCAACAAGCTAGGTGAAGGACGACTTTCACAAACAATTATCTCTCAAAACTCAGCTTGTGGAGAGACGTTCGTTCATCTATCACAAAGTGAACGGTTTGAAGGAGAAACTATTTCTCTGGTTTCACTGTCTGTTTCTTAGTGCCGGTTTGAAATTCCTGCTTTTTTCACAATAGAACCGTGTTGGAGCTTGTTCCTCCCCATAAATATGTAAGGAGTGCAGTTTGCAACTGAAAAGAATCTTTGTGTTCCCAACAAGCTAGTTGAAGTACGGCTTTCACACACACTTATCACTCAGAACTGAGCATGTGGGGAGACTTTCGTTCATCTAGCACAAAGGGAACGGGTTGGAGGGGAAATTTTACTCTGGTTTCTCAGTCTGTTTCCTAGTGCCAGTTTGAAGTTCCTGCAGTTTTCACTGTAAAACTGATTTGGAGCTTGTACCTCCGCATATATATGTATGGAATGCAGGTTGAAACTGAAAAGAAACTTTGTGTTCCCAACAAGCTAGGTGAAGGACGGCTTTCACACTCATTTAACTCTCAGAGCTTAGAATGTGGAGAGACGTTCGTTCATCTAGCGCATATAGAACGTGTTGCAGGGGAATCTTTTACTCGGTTTTCTCAGTATGTTTCCTAGGTCCGGTTGGAAGTTCCTGCAGTTTTCACTGTAAAACCGTGTTGGAGCTAGTATCTACCCATATAAATGTATGGAGTGGAGTTTGCAACTGAAAAAAACTTTGTGTTCCCAACAAGATAGGTGAAGGACGGATTTCACACACACTTATCTCTCACAACTGAGCATGTGCCGAGACGTTCGTTCATCTAGCAGAAAAGGAACGGGTTGCAGGAGAAACTTTTACTCTGTTTTCTCAGTATTTTTACTAGTGCCGTTTTGAAGTTCCTGCAGTTTTCACTGTAAAACCGAGATGGAGCTTGTACCTCTCCATATATATGTATGGATTGGAATTTGCAACTGAAAAGTAACTTGGTTTTCCCAACAAGCTATGTGAAGGACGACTTTCAAACACACTTATCTCTCAAAACTCAGCATGTGGAGAGACGTTCGTTCATCTATCACAAAGGGAACGGTTTGAAGGGGGAACTATTTCTCTGGTATCTCAGTCTGTTTCCTAGTGCCGGTTTGAATTTCCTGCAGTTTTCATAATAAAACCGAGTTGGAACTTGTTCCTCCCCATAAATATTTATGGAGTGCAGTTTGCAACTGAAAAGAATCTTTGTTTTCCCAACAAGCTAGTTGAAGGACGGCTTTCACACACACTTATCACTCAGAACTGAGCATGTGGAGAGACTTTCGTTCATCTAGCACAAAGGGAACGAGTTGCAGGGGAAATTTTACTCTGGTTTCCCAGTCTGTTTCCTATTGCCGTTTTGAAGTTCCTGCAGTTTTCACTGTAAAACAGAGTTTGAGCTTGTACCTCTCCATATATATTTATGGAGTGGAATTTGCCACTGAAAAGAAACATAGTGTTCCAAACAAGCTAGGTGAAGGACGGCTTTCACACACACTTATCTCTCACAAATAAGCATGTGGAGAGACGTTCGTTCATGTAGCACAAAGGGAACGGTTTGCAGGGGAAAATTTTTCTTTGGTTTCTCAGTCTGTTTCCAAGTGCCGTTTTGAACTTCCTGCAGTTTTCACTATAAAAACGATTTGGAGCTTGTACCACCCAATATAATTGTATGGAATGGAGTTTGTAACTGAAAAGAAACTTTGTGTTCCCAACAACCTAGTTGAAGGACGGCTTTCACACACACATATCTCTCAAAACTGAGCATTTGGAGAGACGTTCGTTCATTTAGCTCAAAGGGAACGGGTTGCAGGAGAAAATATTCTGTCGTTTCTCAGTCTGTTTCCTAGTGCCGGTTTAAATTTCCTGCAGTTTTCAGTGTAAAACAGAGTTGGAGCTTGTACCTCCCCATATATATGTATGGAATGCAGTTTGCACTGAAAAGAAACTTTGTGTTCCCAACAATCTAGGTGAAGGACGGCTTTCACACACACTTATCTCTCACAACTGAGCATGTGGAGAGACGTTCGTTCATGTAGCACAAATGGAACGGGTTGCAGGAGAAACTATATCTCTGGTTTCTCAGCCTGTTTCCTAGTGCCGGTTTGAAGTTCCTGCAGTTTTCACTGTAAAATCGAGTTGGAGCTTGTACCTCCGCATGTATATGTATGGAAAGCAGTTTGCAACTGAAAAGAATCTTTGTGTTCCCAACAAGCTAGTTGAAGTTCGGCTTTCACACACACTTATCTCTCAGAACTGAGCTTGTGGTGAGACGTTCGTTCATCTAGCAAAAAGGGAACGGGTTGCAGTAGAAACTTTTACTCTTTTTTCTCAGTCTGTTTCCTAGTGCCGGTTTGAATTTCCTGCAGGTTTCACTGTAAATCCGAGTTGGAGCTTGTACTTCTCAATATATATTTATGGAGTGGAGTTTGCTTTTGAAAAGTAAATTTCTGTTCACAACAAGCTAGGTGATGTACGGCTTTCACACACACTTATTTCTCAGAACTTAGCATGTGGTGAGACGTTCTTTCATCTAGCACAAAGGAAAGGTTTGCAGGAGAAATTTTACTCTGGTTTCTCAGTCTGTTTCCTAGTGCCGGTATGAATTTCCTGCAGTTTTCACTATAAAATAGATTTGGAGCTTGTACCACCGAATATAAATTTATGGAATGGAATTTGCAAATGAAAAGAAACTTTGTGTTCCCAACAAGCTGGCGGAAGGACGGCTTTCACACACAACTATCTCTCACAACTGAGCATCTGGAGAGACTTTCGTTCATCTACCACAAAGGGAACGGTTTGCAAGACCATCTTTAACTCTGGTTTCTCAGTCTGTTTCCTAGTGCCGGTTGGAAGTTCCTGCAGTTTTCACTGTAAAACCGTGTTGGAGCATGTACCTATCCATGTATATGTATGGAGTGGAATTTGCAACTGAAAAGAAACTTTGTCTTCCAAACAAGATATGTGAAGGACGGCTTTCACACACATTTATCTCTCAGAGCTCAGATTGTGGAGAGACATTCATTCATCTTGCACAAAAGGAATGGTTTGCAGGAGAAACTTTTACTCAGGTTTCTCAGTCAGTTTACTAGTGCCGGTTTGAAGTTCCTGCATTTTTCACTATAAAATCGATTTGGAGCTTGTACCACGCAATATAAATTTATGGAATGGAGTTTGCAAATGAAAAGAAACTTTGTGTTCCCAACAAGCTAGGTGAAGGACGGCTTTCACACACACTTATCTCTCATAAGTGAGCATGTGCAGAGACGTTCGTTCATCTAGCACAAAATGAACGGTTTGCAGGAGAAAATTTTTCTCTGTTTTCTCAGTGTGTTTCCTAATGCCGGGTTGAAATTCCTGCAGTTTTCACTAAAAAAGAGATTTGGAACTTGCACCTCCCAATATAAATGGATGGAATGTAGTTTGCAACTGAAAAGAAACATTGTGTTCCCAACAAGCTAGGTGACGAACGGCTTTCACACACACTTATCTCTCACAACTGAGCATGTGGAGAGACGTTCGTTCATCTAGCACAAAGGTAACGTGTAGATGGAGAAACTTTTCTCTGGTTTCTCAGTCTTTTTCCTAGTGCCAGTTTGCAGTTCCTTTAGTTTTCACTATAAAAGCGTGTTGGAGCTTGTAACTCCGCATATAGATATATGGATTGGAGTTTGCAACTGAAAAAAACTTTGTGTTCCCAACAAGATAGTTGAAGGACGGATTTCACACACACATATCTCTCACACCTGAGCTTGTTCAGAGACGTTCGTTCATCTAGCAGTAAGGGTGCGGGTTGCAGGAGAAAATTGTACTCTGTTTTCTCAGACTTTTTCCTAGTGCCGGTTTGAAGTTCCTGCAGTTTTCACTGTAAAACCGATATGGAGCTTGTACCTCTCCATATATATGTATGGATTGGAGTTTGCAACTGAAAAGTAACTTGGTTTTCCCAACAACCTAGGTGAAAGACGACTTTCACACACACTTATCTCTCAAGACTCAGCATGTGGAGAGACATTCGTTCATCTATCACAAAGGGAACGGGTTGAAGGAGGAACTATTTCTCTGGTTTCTCAGTCTGTTTCCTAGTGCCTGTTTGAAGTTCCTGCAGTTTTCACAATAAAACCGAGTTGGAGCTTGTTCCTCCCCATAAATATGTATGGAGTGCTTTTTGCAACTGAAAAGAATCTTTGTGTTCCCAACAAGCTAGTTGAAGGACGGCTTTCACACACACTTATCACTCAGAACTGAGCATGTGGAGAGACTTTCGTTCATCTAGCTCAAAGGGAACGGGTTGAAGGGGAAATTTTACTCTGGTTTCTCAGTCCGTTTCCTAGTGTCGGTTTGAATTTCCTGTAGTTTTCACTGTAAAACCGAGTTGGAGCTTGTACCTTTCCATATATACGTATGGAGTGGAATTTGCAACTGAAAAGAAACATTGTTTTCCCAACAAGCTATGTGAAGGACGGCTTTCACACACACTTATCTCTAACAACTGTGCATGTGGAGAGACGTTCGTTCATGTAGCACAAAGGGAACGGGTTGCAGGAGAAATTAATCTCTGGTTTCTCAGCCTGTTTCCTATTGCCGGTTTGAAGTTCCTGCAGTTTTCACTGTAAAATCGAGTTGGAGCTTGTACTTCCGCATATGTATGTATGGAAAGCAGTTTGCAACTGAAAACAATCTTTGTGTTCCCAAGAAGCTATGTGAAGGACGGCTTTCACACACACTTATCTCTCACAACTGAGCATCTGGAGAGACGTTCGTTCATCTAGCAAAAAGGGAACGGGTTGCAGGAGAAACTTTTACTCTGTTTTCTCAGTCTGTTTCCTAGTGCCGGTTTGATTTTCCTGCAGTTTTCACTGTAAAACCGATTTGGAGCTTGTATCTCTCAATATATATTTATGGAGTGGAGTTTGCTTTTGAAAAGTAAATTTCTGTTCACAACAAGCTAGGTGATGTACGGCTTTCACACACACTTATTTCTCAGAACTGAGCATGTGGTGAGACGTTTGTTCATCTAGCACAAAGGAAAGGTTTGCAGGAGAAATTTTACTCTGGTTTCTCAGTCTGTTTCCTAGTGCCGGTATGAATTTCCTGCAGTTTTCACTATAAAATAGATTTGGAGCTTATACCACCCAATATAAATTTATGGAATGGAGTTTGCAAATTAAAAGAAATTTTGTGTTCCCAACAAGCTAGCGGAAGGACGGCTTTCACACACAACTATCTCTCACAACTGAGCATATGGAGAGACGTTCGTTCATCTAGCACAATGGGAACGGGTTGCAGGTGAAAATTTTTCTCTGGTTTCTCAGTCTGTTTCCTAATGCCGGGTTGAATTTCCTGCAGTTTTCACTATAAAAGGGATTTGGAGCTTGTACCAACCAATATAAATGTATGAAATGGGTTTTGCAACTGAAAAGAATCTTTGTGTTCCCAACAAGCTAGGTGAATGACCGCTTTCCCACACACTTATCTCTCACAACTGAGCATGTAGAAGGACGTTCGTTCATGTATCACAAAGGAAACGGTTTGCAGGAGAAATTTTTTCTCTAGTTTCTCAGTCTGTTTCCTAGTGCCGGTTTGAATTTCCTGCAGTTTTCAGTGTAAAAGAGTCTTGGAGCTTGTACCTCCCCATATATATGTATGGAATGCAGTTTGCAACTGAAAAGAAACTTTGTGTTCCCAACAAGCTAGGTGAAGGACGGCTTTCACACACACTTATCTCTCACAACTGAGCATGTTGAGAGACGTTCGTTCATCTAGCACAAAGGGAACGGGTTGCAGGAGAAACCTTTTCTCTGGTTTCTCCGTCTGTTTCCCAGTGCCGGTAATAAGTTCCTGCAGTTTTCACTGTGAAACCGAGTTGGAGATAGTACCTCCCCATATATATGTATGGAGAGGAGTTTTCAACTGGAAAGAAACTATGTGTTCCTAACAACCTAGGTGAAGAAAGGCTTTCACACACATTATCTCTCACAAATGAGCATGTGGAGAGACGTTCGTTCATCTAGCACAAATGGAACTGCTTTCAGGAGAAATTTTCACTCTTGTTTCTTAGTCTGTTTCCTAGTGCCGGTTTGAAGAACCTGCAGTTTTCACTGTAAAACCGAGTTGGGGCTTGTACATTCCCATATATATTTTTGGAATGGAGTTTGCAAATGAAAACAAACTTTGTGTTCCAAACAAGTTAGGTGAAGTACGGCTTTCACACACACTTATCTCTCAGAACTGAGCATGTGAAGAGAATTTCGTTCATCTAGCACAAATGGAATGGGTTGCAGTAGAAACTTTACTCTGGTTTTTCAGTCTGTTTCCTAGTGCCGGTTTGAAGCTCCTGCAGTTTTCACTGTAAAAAATAGTTGGAGCTAGTACCTCCGGATAAATATGTATGGATTGGAGTTTGCAACTGAAAAGAAACTTTGTGTTCCCAACAAGCTAGGTGAAGGACGGTTTTCACACATTCTTATCTCTCAGAAATGAGCATGTGGATAGCCGTTCGTTCATCTAGCAAAAAAAGAACGGGTTGCAGGGGAAACTTCTACTCTGGTTTCTCAGTCTGTTTCCTAGTGCCGGTTTGATGTTCCTGCAGTTTTCTCTGTAAAAAAGATTTGGAGCTAGTACCTCCCCATATATATGTATGGAGTGGAGTTTGCAACTGAAAAGAAACTATGTGTTCCCAACAAGCTAGGTGAAGGACGTCTTTCACACACACTTATCTCTCAGAAATGAGCATGTGGAGAGACTTTCGTTCATCTAGCACAAATGGAACGGGTTGCAGGAGAAAATTTTTCTCTGGTTTCTCAGTCTGTTTCCTAGTGCCGGTTTGAGCTTCCTGCAGTTTTCACTATAAAAACGATTTGGAGCTTGTACCACCCAATAAAAATGTATGGAATGGAGTTTGCAACTTAAAAGAAACTGTGTTCCCAACAAGCTAGGTGAAGGTCGGCTTTCACACACATTTATCTTTCAGAACTGAGCATGTGGTGAGACGTTAGTTCATCTAGCAAAAAGGGAACGGGTTGCAGGAGAAACTTTTACTCTGTTTTTTCAGTCTGTTTCCTAGTGCCTGTTTGAAGTTCCTGCAGTTTTCACTGTAAAACCGTGTTGGAGCTTGTACATCCCAAAATATATTTATGGAGTGGAGTTTGCTTTTGAAAAGAAAATTTGTGTTCCCAACAAGCTAGGTGAAGTACGGCTTTCACATACACTTATTTCTGAGAACTGGGCATGTGGTGAGACGTTCGTTCATCTAGCACAATGGGAAAGGTTTGCAGGAGAAATTTTACTCTGGTTTCTCAGTCTGTTTCCTAGTGCCGGTTTAAACTTCCTGCAGTTTTCACTATAAAATAGATTTGGAGCTTGTACCACCCAATATAAATTTATGGAATGGAGTTTGCAAATGAAAAGAAACTTTGTGTTCCCAACAATCTAGGTGAAGGACGACATTCACACACAATTATCTCTCACAACTGAGCATGTGGAGAGACGTTCGTTCATCTAGCACAATGGGAACGGGTTGCAGGTGAAAATATTTCTCTGGTTTCTCAGTCTGTTTCCTAATTCCGGGTTGAAGTTCCTGCAGTTTTCACTATAAAAGAGATTTGTAGCTTATATCAACCAATATAAATATATGGAATGGAGTTTGCAACTGAAAAGAAACTTTGTGTTCCCAACAATCTAGGTGAAGGACCGCTTTCCCACACACTTATCTCTCACAACTGAGCATGTAGTGAGACGTTCGTTCATGTATCACAAACGGAACGGGTTGCAGGAGAATATTTTTCTCTGGTTTCTCATTCTGTTTATTAGTGCCGGTTTGAAGTTCCTGCTGTTTTTATTATAAAACCGATTTGGAGCTTGTACCACCAAATATAAATGTATGGAATGGAGTTTGTAACTGAAAAGAAACTTTGTGTTCCCAACAAGCTAGGTGAAGGACGGCTTTCACACACACTTATCTCTCACAACTGAGCATTTGGAGAGTCGTTCGTTCATTTAGCAAAAAGGGAACGGGTTGCAGGAGAAAATATTCTCTCGTTTATCAGTCTGTTTCCTAGTGCCGGTTTAAATTTCCTGCAGTTTTCAGTGTAAAACAGAGTTGGAGCTTGTACCTCCCCATATATATGTATGGAATGCAGTTTGCAACTGAAAATAAACTTTGTGTTCCCAACAAACTAGGTGAAGGACGGCTTTCCCACACAATTATCTCTCACAACTGAGCATGTGGAGAGACGTTCGTTCATCTAGCACAAATGGAACGGGTTGCAGGAGAAAACTTTTCTCTGTTTTCTCAGTCTGTTTCCTAGTGCCGGATTGAAGTCCTGCAGTTTTCACTGTAAAACCGAGTCGGAGCTTGTACCTCTCCATATATATATATGGATTGGAATTTGCAACCTAATAGAAACATTGTGTTCCCAACAAGCTAGGTGAAGGACGGCTTTCACACACACTAATCTCTCACAACTAAGCATGTGGAGAGACGTTCGTTCATGTAGCACAAAGGGAAGGGTTTGCAGGAGAAAATTTTTCTCTGGTTCTCAGTCTGTTTCCTAGTGCCGGTTTGAGCTTCCTGCAGTTTTCACTATAAAAAAGATTTGGAGCTTGTTCCACCCAATATAAATGTATGGAATGGAGTTTGCAACTGAAAAGAAACTTTGTGTTCCCAACAAGCTAGGTGAAGTTCGGCTTTCACACACATTTATCTCTCAGAACTGAGCATGAGGTGAGACGTTCGTTCATCTAGCAAAAAGGGAACGGGTTGCAGGAGAAACTTTTACTCTGTTTTCTCAGTCGGTTTCCTAGTGCCGGTTTGAAGTTCCGGCAGTTTTCACTGTAAAACCGAGTTGGAGCTAGTACCTCCGCATATATATATATGGAATGGAGTTTGCACCTGAAAAGAAACTATGTGTTCCCAACAAACTAGATGAAGGACGGCTTTCACACGCACTTATCTCTCAGAACTGAGCATGTGGAGAGACTTTCGTTCATCTACCACAATGGTAACGGTTTGCAGGACAAAATTTAACTCTGGATTCTCAGTCTGTTTCCTAGTGCCGGTTTGAAGTTCCTGCAGTTTTCACTGTAAAACAGAGTTTGAGCTTGGACCTCTCCATATATATGTATGGAGTGGTATTTGCAACTGAAAAGAAACAATGTGTTCCCAACAAGATAGGTGAAGGACGACTTTCACAAACAATTATCTCTCAAAACTCAGCTTGTGGAGAGACGTTCGTTCATCTATCACAAAGTGAACGGTTTGAAGGAGAAACTATTTCTCTGGTTTCACTGTCTGTTTCTTAGTGCTGGTTTGAAATTCCTGCTTTTTTCACAATAGAACCGTGTTGGAGCTTGTTCCTCCCCATAAATATGTAAGGAGTGCAGTTTGCAACTGAAAAGAATCTTTGTGTTCCCAACAAGCTAGTTGAAGTACGGCTTTCACACACACTTATCACTCAGAACTGAGCATGTGGGGAGACTTTCGTTCATCTAGCACAAAGGGAACGGGTTGAAGGGGAAATTTTACTCTGGTTTCTCAGTCTGTTTCCTAGTGCCAGTTTGAAGTTCCTGCAGTTTTCACTGTAAAACTGATTTGGAGCTTGTACCTCCGCATATATATGTATGGAATGCAGGTTGAAACTGAAAAGAAACTTTGTGTTCCCAACAAGCTAGGTGAAGGACGGCTTTCACACTCATTTAACTCTCAGAGCTTAGAATGTGGAGAGACGTTCGTTCATCTAGCGCATATAGAACGTGTTGCAGGGGAATCTTTTACTCGGTTTTCTCAGTATGTTTCCTAGGTCCGGTTGGAAGTTCCTGCAGTTTTCACTGTAAAACCGTGTTGGAGCTAGTATCTACCCATATAAATGTATGGAGTGGAGTTTGCAACTGAAAAAAAACTTTGTGTTCCCAACAAGATAGGTGAAGGACGGATTTCACACACACTTATCTCTCACAACTGAGCATGTGCCGAGACGTTCGTTCATCTAGCAGAAAAGGAACGGGTTGCAGGAGAAACTTTTACTCTGTTTTCTCAGTATTTTTACTAGTGCCGTTTTGAAGTTCCTGCAGTTTTCACTGTAAAACCGAGATGGAGCTTGTACCTCTCCATATATATGTATGGATTGGAATTTGCAACTGAAAAGTAACTTGGTTTTCCCAACAAGCTATGTGAAGGACGACTTTCAAACACACTTATCTCTCAAAACTCAGCATGTGGAGAGACGTTCGTTCATCTATCACAAAGGGAACGGTTTGAAGGGGGAACTATTTCTCTGGTATCTCAGTCTGTTTCCTAGTGCCGGTTTGAATTTCCTGCAGTTTTCATAATAAAACCGAGTTGGAACTTGTTCCTCCCCATAAATATTTATGGAGTGCAGTTTGCAACTGAAAAGAATCTTTGTTTTCCCAACAAGCTAGTTGAAGGACGGCTTTCACACACACTTATCACTCAGAACTGAGCATGTGGAGAGACTTTCGTTCATCTAGCACAAAGGGAACGAGTTGCAGGGGAAATTTTACTCTGGTTTCCCAGTCTGTTTCCTACTGCCGTTTTGAATTTCCTGCAGGTTTCACTGTAAAACAGAGTTTGAGCTTGTACCTCTCCATATATATGTATGGAGTGGAATTTGCCACTGAAAAGAAACATAGTGTTCCAAACAAGCTAGGTGAAAGACGGCTTTCACACACAATTATCTCTCACAAATAAGCATGTGGAGAGACGTTCGTTCATGTAGCACAAAGGGAACGGGTTGCAGGGGAAAATTTTTCTTTGGTTTCTCAGTCTGTTTCCAAGTGCCGTTTTGAACTTCCTGCAGTTTTCACTATAAAAACGATTTGGAGCTTGTACCACCCAATATAATTGTATGGAATGGAGTTTGTAACTGAAAAGAAACTTTGTGTTCCCAACAAGCTAGTTGAAGGACGGCTTTCACACACACATATCTCTCAAAACTGAGCATTTGGAGAGACGTTCGTTCATTTAGCTCAAAGGGAACGGGTTGCAGGAGAAAATATTCTCTCGTTTCTCAGTCTGTTTCCTAGTGCCGGTTTAAATTTCCTGCAGTTTTCAGTGTAAAACAGAGTTGGAGCTTGTACCTCCCCATATATATGTATGGAATGCAGTTTGCACTGAAAAGAAACTTTGTGTTCCCAACAATCTAGGTGAAGGACGGCTTTCACACACACTTATCTCTCACAACTGAGCATGTGGAGAGACGTTCGTTCATGTAGCACAAATGGAACGGGTTGCAGGAGAAACTATATCTCTGGTTTCTCAGCCTGTTTCCTAGTGCCGGTTTGAAGTTCCTGCAGTTTTCACTGTAAAATCGAGTTGGAGCTTGTACCTCCGCATGTATATGTATGGAAAGCAGTTTGCAACTGAAAAGAATCTTTGTGTTCCCAACAAGCTAGTTGAAGTTCGGCTTTCACACACACTTATCTCTCAGAACTGAGCTTGTGGTGAGACGTTCGTTCATCTAGCAAAAAGGGAACGGGTTGCAGTAGAAACTTTTACTCTTTTTTCTCAGTCTGTTTCCTAGTGCCGGTTTGAATTTCCTGCAGGTTTCACTGTAAAACCGAGTTGGAGCTTGTACCTCTCAATATATAATTATGGAGTGGAGTTTGCTTTTGAAAAGTAAATTTCTGTTCACAACAAGCTAGGTGATGTACGGCTTTCACACACACTTATTTCTCAGAACTTAGCATGTGGTGAGACGTTCTTTCATCTAGCACAAAGGAAAGGTTTGCAGGAGAAATTTTACTCTGGTTTCTCAGTCTGTTTCCTAGTGCCGGTATGAATTTCCTGCAGTTTTCACTATAAAATAGATTTGGAGCTTGTACCACCGAATATAAATTTATGGAATGGAATTTGCAAATGAAAAGAAACTTTGTGTTCCCAACAAGCTGGCGGAAGGACGGCTTTCACACACAACTATCTCTCACAACTGAGCATCTGGAGAGACTTTCGTTCATCTACCACAAAGGGAACGGTTTGCAAGACCATCTTTAACTCTGGTTTCTCAGTCTGTTTCCTAGTGCCGGTTGGAAGTTCCTGCAGTTTTCACTGTAAAACCGTGTTGGAGCATGTACCTATCCATGTATATGTATGGAGTGGAATTTGCAAATGAAAAGAAACTTTGTCTTCCAAACAAGATATGTGAAGGACGGCTTTCACACACATTTAACTCTCAGAGCTCAGATTGTGGAGAGACATTCATTCATCTTGCACAAAAGGAATGGTTTGCAGGAGAAACTTTTACTCAGGTTTCTCAGTCAGTTTACTAGTGCCGGTTTGAAGTTCCTGCATTTTTCACTATAAAATCGATTTGGAGCTTGTACCTCCCAATATATATGTATGGAGTGGAGTTTGCTTTTGAAAAGAAAATTTTTATTCCCAACAAGCTAGGTGAAGGACGGCTTTCACACACAATTATCTCTCACAACTGAGCATGTGGAGAGACGTTCGTTCACCTAGCACAAAGTGAACAGATTGCAGGAGAATATTTTCTCCCGTCTCTCAGTCTGATTCCTAGTGCCGTTTTGAATTTCCTGCAGTTTTCAGTGTAAAACAGTCTTGGAACTTGTACCTCCGCATATATATGTATGGAATGCAGTTTGCAACTGAAAAGAATCTATATGTTCCCAACAAGCTAGATGAAGGACGTCTTTCACACGCACATATCTCTCACAACTGAGCATGTGGAGAGACGTTCGTTCATCTACCATAAAGGGAACGGATTGCAGGACAAACTATAACTCTGGTTTCTCAGTCTGTTTCCTAGTGCCGGATTGAAGTTCCTGCAGTTTTCAATGTAATACCGTGTTGGAGCATGTACCTCTCCATATATATGTATGGAGTGGAATTTGCAACTGAAAAGAAACTTTGTGTTCATAACAAGATAGGTGAAGTACGGCTTTCACACACATTTAAATCTCACAGCTTAGAATGTGGAGAGACTTTCGTTCATCTAGCACAAAGGGAACGGGTTGCAGGAGAATCTTTTACACTGGTTTCTCAGTCTATTTCCTAGTGCCGGTTTGAAGTTCCTGCAGTTTTCACAATAAAACCGAGTTGGAGCTTGTTCCTCCCCATAAATATGTATGGAGTGCAGTTTGCAACTGAAAAGAATCTTTGTGTTCCCAAAAATCTATGTGAAGGACGCCTTTCACAAACACTTATCCCTCACAACTGAGCATGTGGAGAGACGTTCGTTCATGTAGCACAAAGGGAAGGGGTTGCAGGAGAAAATTTTTCTCTGGTTTCTCAGTCTGTTTCCTAGTGCCGGATTGAGCTTCCTGCAGTTTTCACTATAAAAACGATTTGGAGCTTGTACCACCCAATGTAAATGTATTGAATGGAGTTTGCAACTGAAAAGAAACTTTGTGTTCCCAACAATCTATATGAAGGACGGCTTTCACAAACACATATCCCTCACAACTGAGCATGTGGAGAGACGTTCGTTCACCTAGCACAAAGTGAACGGGTTGCAGGAGAATATTTTCTCCCGTCTCTCAGTCTGATTCCTAGTGCCGTTTTGAATTTCCTGCAGTTTTCAGTGTAAAACAGTCTTGGAACTTGTACCTCCGCATATATATGTATGGAATGCAGTTTGCAACTGAAAAGAATCTATATGTTCCCAACAAGCTAGATGAAGGACGTCTTTCACACGCACATATCTCTCACAACTGAGCATGTGGAGAGACGTTCGTTCATCTACCATAAAGGGAACGGATTGCAGGACAAACTATAACTCTGGTTTCTCAGTCTGTTTCCTAGTGCCGGATTGAAGTTCCTGCAGTTTTCAATGTAATACCGTGTTGGAGCATGTACCTCTCCATATATATGTATGGAGTGGAGTTTGCAACTGAAAAGAAACTTTGTGTTCATAACAAGATAGGTGAAGTACGGCTTTCACACACATTTAAATCTCACAGCTTAGAATGTGGAGAGACTTTCGTTCATCTAGCACAAAGGGAACGGGTTGCAGGAGAATCTTTTACACTGGTTTCTCAGTCTATTTCCTAGTGCCGGTTTGAAGTTCCTGCAGTTTTCACAATAAAACCGAGTTGGAGCTTGTTCCTCCCCATAAATATGTATGGAGTGCAGTTTGCAACTGAAAAGAATCTTTGTGTTCCCAAAAATCTATGTGAAGGACGCCTTTCACAAACACTTATCCCTCACAACTGAGCATGTGGAGAGACGTTCGTTCATGTAGCACAAAGGGAAGGGGTTGCAGGAGAAAATTTTTCTCTGGTTTCTCAGTCTGTTTCCTAGTGCCGGATTGAGCTTCCTGCAGTTTTCACTATAAAAACGATTTGGAGCTTGTACCACCCAATGTAAATGTATTGAATGGAGTTTGCAACTGAAAAGAAACTTTGTGTTCCCAACAATCTATATGAATTACGGCTTTCACAAACACATATCCCTCACAACTGAGCATGTGGAGAGACTTTAGTTCATGTAGCACAAATGGAACGGGTTGCAGGAGAAACATTATCTCTGGTTTCTCAGCCTGTTTCCTAGTGCCGGTTTGAAGTTCCTGCAGTTTTCACTGTAAAACCGAGTTGGAGCTTCTACCTCCGCATATATATGTATGGAAAGCTGTTTGCAAATGAAAAGAAACTTTGTGTTCCCAACAAGCATGTTGAAGGTCGGCTTTCACACACATTTATCTCTCAGAACTGAGCATGTGGTGAGACGTTCGTTCATCTAGCAAAAAGGAACGGGTTGCAGGAGAAATTTTACTCTGTTTTCTCTGTCTGTTTCCTAGTGACGGTTTGAAGTTCCTGCAGTTTTCACTGTAAAACCGAGTTGGAGCTTGTACCTCCCAATATAAATGTATGGAGTGGAGTTTGCTTTTGAAAAGAAAATTTTTGTTCCCAACAAGCTAGGTGAAGTACGGCTTTCACACACACTTATTTCTGAGAACTGTGCATGTGGTGAGACGTTCGTTCATCTAGCACATTGGGAAAAGTTTGCAGGAGAAATTTTACTCTGGTTTCTCAGTCCGTTTCCTAGTGCCGGTATGAAGTTCCTGCAGTGTTCACTATAAAATAGATTTGGACTTGTAACACCCAATATAAATTTATGGAATGGAGTTTGCAAATTAAAACAAACTTTGTGTTCCCAAGAAGCTAGGTGAAGGACGGCTTTCACACACAATTATCTCTCAGAACTGATCATGTGGAGAGATGTTCGTTCATCTAGCACAATGGGAACGGGTTGCAGGTGAACATTTTTCTCTGGTTTCTCAGTCTGTTTCCTAAGGCCGGGTTGAAGTTCCTGCAGTTTTCACTATAAAACAGATTTGGAGATTGTACCACCAAATATAAATGTATGGAATGGAGTTTGCAACTGAAAAGAAACTTTGTGTTCCCAACAAGCTAGGTGACGGACCGCTTTCCCACACACTTATCTCTCACAACTGAGCATGTAGAGAGACCTTCTTTCATGTATCACAAAGGGAACGGGTTGCAGGAGAAAATTTTTCTCTGGTTTCTCAGTCTGTTTATTAGTGCCGGTTTGAAGTTCCTGCAATTTTCACTATAAAACCGATTTGGAGAATGTACCACCAAATATAAATGTATGGAATGGGTTTTGTAACTGAAAAGAAACTTTGTGTTCCCAACAAGCTAGGTGAAGGACGGCTTTCACACACATTTAACTCTCAGAGCTTAGAATGTTGAGAGACGTTCGTTCATCTAGAGCAAATAGAACGTGTTGCAGGGGAATATTTTACTCTTGTTTCTCTGTCTGTTTCCTAGTGCCGGTTTGAATTTCCTGCAGTTTTCACTGTAAAATCGAGTCGGAGCTTGTACCTCTCCATATAAATGCATGGATTGGAATTTGCAACTGAAAAGAAACATTGTGTTCCCAACAAGCTAGGTGAAGTACGGCTTTTACACACACTTATCTCTCACAACTTAGCATGTGGAGAGACCTTCGTTCATCTAGCACAAAGGTAACGTGTAGATGGAGAAACTTTTCTCTGGTTTCTCAGTCTGCTTCCTAGTGCCAGTTTGCAGTTCCCGCAGTTTTCACTATAAAAGCGTGTTGGAGCTTGTAACTCCGCATATAGATATATGGATTGGAGTTTGCAACTGAAAAAACTTTGTGTTCCCAACAAGATAAGTGAAGGACTGATTTCACACACACATATCTCTCACAACTGAGCATGTTCAGAGACTTTCGTTCATCTAGCAGAAGGGTTAGGGTTGCAGGAGAAACTTGTACTCTGTTTTCTCAGTCTTTTTCCTAGTGCCGGTTTGAAGTTCCTGCAGTTTTCACTGTAAAACAGATATGGAGCTTTTAACTCTCCATATATATGTATGGATTGGAGTTTGCACCTGAAAATTAACTTGGTTTTCCCAACAAGTTATGTGAAAGACGACTTTCACACACACTTATCTCTCAAGACTCAGCATGTGGAGAGACGTTCGTTCATCTATCACAAAGAGAACGGGTTGAAGTAGGAACTATTTCTCTGGTTTATAAGTCTGTTTCCTAGTGCCTGTTTGAAGTTCCTGCAGTTTTCACAATAAAACAGGGTTGGAGCTTGTTCCTCCCCATAAATATGAATGGAGTGCATTTTGCAACTGAAAAGAATCTTTGTGTTCCCAACAAGCTAGTTGAAGGACGGCTTTCACACACAATTATCACTCAGAACTTAGCATGTGGAGAGACTTTCGTTCATATAGCTCAAAAGAACGGGTTGAAGGGGAAATTTTACTCTGGTTTCTCAGTCTGTTTCCTAGTGCCGGTTTGAATTTCCTGTAATTTTCAATGTAAAACCGAGTTGGAGCTTGTACATTTCCATATATAGGTATGGAGTGGAATTTGCAACTGAAAAGAAACATTGTGTTCCCAACAAGCTAGGTGAAGGACGGCTTTCACACACACTTATCTCTAACAACTGAGCATGTGGAGAAACGTTCGTTCATGTAGCACAAAGGGAACGGGTTGCACAAGAAAATTTTTCTCTGGTATCTCAGTCTCTTTCCTAGGGTCGGTTTGAAATTCCTGCAGTTTTCACTATAAAAACGATTTGGAGATTGTACCACCCAATATAAATGTATGGAATGGAGTTTGCAACTGAAAAGAAACTTTGTGTTCCCAACAATCTAGGTGAAGAACGGCTTTCACACACACTTATCTCTCACAACTGAGCATGTGGAGAGACCTTCGTTCATCTAGCACAAAGGTAATGTGTAGATGGAGAAACTTTTCTCTGGTTTCTCAGTCTGTTTCCTAGTGCCAGTTTGCAGTTCCCGCAGTTTTCACTATAAAAGCGTGTTGGAGCTTGTAACTCCGCATATAGCTATATGGATTGGAGTTTGCAACTGAAAAATCTTTGTGTTCCCAACAAGATAAGTGAAGGACTGGTTTCACACACACATTTCTCTCACAACTGAGCATGTTCAGAGACTTTCGTTCATCTAGCAGAAAGGGTAAGGGTTGCAGGAGAAACTTGTACTGTGTTTTCTCAGTCTTTTTCCTAGTGCCGGTTTGAAGTTCTTGCAGTTTTCACTGTAAAACAGATATGGAGCTTGTAACTCTCCATATATATGTATGGATTGGAGTTTGCACCTGAAAATTAACTTGGTTTTCCCAACAAGTTATGTGAAAGACTACTTTCACACACACTTATCTCTCAAGACTCAGCATGTGGACAGACGTTCGTTCATCTATCACAAAGGGAACGGGTTGAAGGAGGAACTATTTCTCTGGTTAATAAGTCTCTTTCCTAGTGCCTGTTTGAAGTTCCTGCAGTTTTCACAATAAAACCGAGTTGGAGCTTGTTCCTCCCCATAAATATGTATGGAGTGCATTTTGCAACTGAAAAGAATCTTTGTGTTCCCAACAAGCTAGTTGAAGGACGGCTTTCACATACAATTATCACTCAGAACTTAGCATGTGGAGAGACTTTCGTTCATATAGCTCAGAGGAACGGGTTGAAGGGGAAATTTTACTCTGGTTTCTCAGTCTGTTTCCTTGTGCCGGTTTGAATTTCCTGTAGTTTTCAATGTAAAACCGAGTTGGAGCTTGTACATTTCCATATATACGTATGGAGAGGAATTTGCAACTGAAAAGAAACATTGTGTTCCCAACAAGCTAGTTGAAGGACGGCTTTCACACACAATTATCTCTAACAACTGAGCATGTGGAGAAACGTTCGTTCATGTAGCACAAAGGGAACGGGTTGCACAAGAAAGTTTTTCTCTGGTATCTCAGTCTCTTTCCTAGCGTCGGTTTGAAATTCCTGCAGTTTTCACTATAAAAACGATTTGGAGATTGTACCACCCAATATAAATGTATGGAATGGAGTTTGCAACTGAAAAGAAACTTTGTGTTCCCAACAATCTAGGTGAAGAACGTCTTTCACACACACTTATCTCTCACAACTGAGCATGTGGAGAGACGTTCGTTCATGTAGCACAAAAGGAACGGGTTGCAGGAGAACTTTATCTCTGGTTTCTCAGCCTGTTTCCTAGTGCCGGTTGAAGTTCCTGCAGTTTTCACAGTAAAATCGAGTTGGAGCTAGTACATCCGCATATATATGTATGGAAAGCAGTTTGCAACTGAAAAGAATCTTTGTGTTCCCAACAATCAAGTTGAAGTTCGGCTTTCACACACACTTATCTCTCAGAACTTAGCTTGTGGTTAGACGTTCGTTAATCTAGCAAAAAGGGAACGGGTTGAAGGAGAAACTTTTACACTGTTTTCTCAGTATTTTTCCTAGTGCCGGTTTGACGTTCCTGCAGTTTTCACTGTAAAACCGAGTTGGAGCTTGTACCTCTCAATACATATATATGGAGTGGAGTTTGCTTTTGAAAACTAAATTTCTGTTCACAACAAGCTAGGTGATGTAAGGCTTTCACACACACTTATTTCTCAGAACTGAACAAGTGGTGAGACGTTTGTTCATCTAGCACAAAGAAAGGTTTGCAGGAGAAATTTTACTCTGGTTTCTCAGTCTGTTTCCTAGTGCCGGTATGAATTTCCTGCAGTTTTCACTATAAAATAGATTTGGAGCTTGTACCACCCAATATAAATTTATGGAATGGAGTTTGCAACTGAAAAGAAACTTTGTGTTCCCAACAAGCTAGGTGAAGGACGGCTTTCCCACACACTTATCTCTCACAATTGAGCATGTAGAGAGACGTTCGTTCATGTATCAAAAAGGGAACGGGTTGCAGGAGAAACCTTTTCTCCGGTTTCTCACTCTGTTTCCTAGTGCTGGTTTGAATTTCCTGCAGGTTTCAGTGTAAAATTGTCTTGGAGCTTGTACCTCCCCATATATATGTATGGAATGCAGTTTGCAACTGAAAAGAAACTTTGTGTTCCCAACAAGCTAGGTGAAGGACGGCTTTCACACACACTTATCTCTCACAAATGAGCATGTGGAGAGACGTTCGTTCATCTAGCACAAAGGGAACGGGTTGCAGGAGAAACCTTTTCTCTGGTTTCTCAGTCTGTTTCCTAGTGCCGGTATTAAGTTCCTGCAATTTTCACTGTAAAACCGAGTTGGAGATAGTACCTCCACATATATATGTATGGAATGGAGTTTGCAACTGATAAGAAACTATGTGTTCCCAACAAGGTACATGAAGGTCGGCTTTCACACGCACTTATCTCTCAGAACAGAGCATGTGGATAGACGTTCGTTCATCTACCACAAATGGAACGGTTTGCAGGACAAAATTTAACTCTGGTTTCTCAGTCTGATTCCTAGTGCCGGTTTGAAGTTCCTGCAGTTTTCACTGTACAACCGTGTTGGAGCATGTACCTCTCCATGTATATGTATGGAGTGGAGTTTGCAACCTAAAGAAACTTTGTGTTCCCAACAAGATAGGTGAAGGACGGCTTTCACACACATTTAACTCTCAGAGCTTAGTATGTGGAGAGATGTTCGTTCATCTATCACATAGGAAACGGGTTGCAGGAAAATCTTTTTCTCTGGTTTCTCAGTCTGTTTCCTAGGGCCGGTTTGAATTTCCTGCAGTTTTCACTGTAAAACCGAGTTGGAGCTAGTATCTTCCCATATAGATGAATGGAGTGGAGTTTGCAACTGAAAAGAAACTTTGTGTTCCCAACAAGCTAGGTGAAGGACCGCATTCGCACACACTTATCTCTCACAAATGAGCATGTAGAGAGACGTTTGTTCATGTATCACAAATGGAACGGGTTGCAGGAGAAAATTTTTCTCTGGATTCTCAGTCTGTTTCCTAGTGCCGGTTTGAAGTTCCTGCAATTTTCACTGTAAAACCGAGTTGGAGCTAGTACCTTCGCATATATATGTATGGAATGGAGTTTGCAACTGAAAAGAATCTATGTGTTCCCAACAAGATAGATGAAGAACGGCTTTCACACGCACTTATCTCTCACAAATGAGCATGTGGAGAGACGTTCGTTCATCTACCACAATGGGAACGGATTGCAGGACAAACTTTAATTCTGGATTCTCAGTCTGTTTCCTAGTGCCGGTTTGAAGTTCCTGCAGTTTTCACTGTAACACCGTGTTGGAGCAAGTACCTCTCCATGTAAATGTTTGGAGTGGAGTTTTCAACTGAAAAGAATCTTTGTGTTCCCAACAAGATAGGTTAAAGACGGCTTTCACACACATTTAAATCTCAGAGCTTAGAATATGGAGAGACGTTCGTTGATTTATCACTAAGGGAAAGGGTTGAAGGAGAAACTTTTTCTCTTGTTTCTCAGTCTGTTTCCTAGTGCCGGTTTAAATTTAATGCAGTTTTCACTGTAAAATGGTGGTGGAGATTCTACCTCCCCATATATATGTATGGATTGGAGTTTGCAACTGAAAAGAAACTTTGTGTTCCCAACAAGATAGGTGAAGTACGGCTTCCACACACACTTTGCTCTCAGAACTGAGCATGTGGAGAGACGTTCGTTCATCTAGCACAAAGGGAACGTTTAGATGTAGAAACTTTACTCTGTTTTATCAGTCTGTTTCCAAGTGCCAGTTTGCAGTTCCTGCAGTTTTCACTGTAAAACCGAGATGGAGCTTGTACCTCTCCATATATATGTATGGAATGGAGTTAGCAACTGAAAAGTAACTTTGTTTTCCCAACAAGCTAGGTGAAGTATGGCATTCACACACACTTAGCTCTCAAAACTCAGCATGTGGAGAGACGTTCGTTCATCTAGCACAAAGGGAAGGGAAAGGTTTGCAGGAGAATCTTTTACTCTGGATTCTCAGTCTGTTTCCTAGTGCCGGTATGTAGTTCCTGCAGTTTTCACTATAAAATCGATTTGGAGCTTGTACCACCCAAAAAAAATTTATGGAATGGAGTTGGCAAATGAAAAGCAACTTTGTGTTCCCAACAAGCTAGTTGAAGGACGGCTTTCACACACAATTATCCCTCAAAACTGAGCATGTGGAGAGACGTTCGTTCACCTACAACAAAGGAACGGGTTGCAGGAGAAAATTTTTCTCTTGTTTCTCAGTCTGTTTCCTAATGCCGGGTTGAAGTTCCTGCAGTTTTCACTATAAAAACGATTTGGAGCTTGTACCACCCAATATAAATGTATGGAATGGAGTTTGCAACTGAAAAGAAACTTTGTTTTCCCAACAAGCTAGGTGAAGGACCGCTTCCCACACACTTATCTTTCACAAATGAGCATGTAGAGAGACATTCGTTCATGTATCAAAAAGGGAACGGGTTGCAGGGGAAATCTTTTCTCTGGATTCTCAGTCTGTTTCCTAGTGCCAGTTTGAAGTTCCTGCAGTTTTCACTATAAAACCGATTTGGAGCTTGTACCACCAAATATAAATGTATGGAATGGAGTTTGCAACTGAAAAGAAACTTTGTGTTCCCAACAAGCTAGGTGAAGGACGGCTTTCACACACACTTATCTCTCACAACTGAGCATGTGGAGAGACGATCGTTCACCTAGCACAAAGGGAACGGGTTGCAGGAGAATATTTTCTCTCGTTTCTCAGTCTGTTTCCTAGTGCCGTTTTGAATTTCCTGCAGTTTTCATTGTAAAACCGAGTTGGAGCTAGTACCTCCGCATATATATGTATGGAATGCAGTTTGCAAATGAAAAGAAACTATGTGTTCCCAACAAGCTAGATGAAGGACGGTTTTCACACGCACATATCTCTCACAACTGAGCATGTGGAGAGACGTTCGTTCATCTACCACAAAGGGAACGGATTGCAGGACAAACTTTAACTCTGGTTTCTCAGTCTGTTTCCTAGTGCCGGAATGAAGTTCCTGCAGTTTTCACTGTACGACCGTGTTGGAGCATGTACCTCTCCATGTATATGTATGGAGTGGAGTTTGCAACTGAAAAGAAACTTTGTGTTCCCAACAAGATAGGTGAATTACGGCTTTCACACACATTTAAATCTCAGAGCTTAGAATGTGGAGAGACGTTCGTTCATCTAGCACAAAGGGAACGGGTTGCAGGAGAATCTTTTACACTGGTTTCTCAGGCTATTTCCTAGTGCCGGTTTGAAGTTCTTGCAGTTTCACAATAAAACCGACTTGGAGTTTGTTCCTCCCCATAAATATGTTGGAGTGCAGTTTGCAAATGAAAAGAATCTTTGTGTTCCCAACAAGCTAGGTGAAGGACGTCTTTCACACACATTTAACTCTCAGAGCTTAGAATGTGGAGAGACGTTCGTTCATCTAGAGCAAATAGAACGTGTTGCAGTGGAATATTTTACTCTTGTTTCTCAGTCTGTTTCCTAGTGCCGGTTTGAATTTCCTGCAGTTTTCACTGTAAAATCGAGTCGGAGCTTGTAACTATCCATATAAATGCATGGATTGGAATTTGTAACTGAAAAGAAACATTGTGTTCCCAACAAGCTAGGTGAAGTACGGCTTTCACACACACTTATCTCTCACAACTGAGCATGTGGAGAGACCTTCGTTCATCTAGCACAAAGGTAACGTGTAGATGGAGAAACTTTTCTCTGGTTTCTCAGTCTGTTTCCTAGTGCCAGTTTGCAGTTCCTGCAGTTTTCACTATAAAAGCGTGTTGGAGCTTGTAACTCCGCATATAGATATATGGATTGGAGTTTGCAACTGAAAAAAACTTTGTGTTCCCAACAAGATAGGTGAAGGACTGATTTCACACACACATATCTCTCACAGCTGAGCATGTTCAGAGACGTTCGTTCATCTAGCAGAAAGGGTAAGTGTTGCAGGAGAAACTTGTACTGTGTTTTCTCAGTCTTTTTCCTAGTGCCGGTTTGAAGTTCCTGCAGTTTTCACTGTAAAACAGATATGGAGTTTGTACCTCTCCATATATATGTATGGATTGGAGTTTGCACCTGAAAAGTAACTTGGTTTTCCCAACAAGTTATGTGAAAGACGACATTCACACACACTTATCTCTCAAGACTCAGCATGTGGAGAAACGTTCGTTCATGTATCACAAAGGGAACGGGTTGAAGGAGGAACTATTTCTCTGGTTTATCAGTTTGTTTCCTAGTGCCTGTTTGAAGTTCCTGCAGTTTTCACAATAAAACAGAGTTGGAGCTTGTTCCTCCCCATAAATATGTATGGAGTCCATTTTGCAGCGTAAAAGAATCTTTGTGTTCCCAACAAGCTAGTTGAAGGAAGGCTTTCACACACAATTATCACTCAGAACTTAGCATGTGGAGAGACTTTCGTTCATATAGCTCAAAGGGAACGGGTTGAAGGGGAAATTTTACTCTGGTTTCTCAGTCTGTTTCCTAGTGCCGGTTTGAATTTCCTGTAGTTTTCAATGTAAAACCGAGTTGGAGATTGTACATTTCCATATATACGTATGGAGTGGAATTTGCAACTGAAAAGAAACATTGTGTTCCCAACAAGCTAGGTGAAGGACGGCTTTCACACACACTTATCTCTAACAACTGAGCATGTGGAGAAACGTTCGTTCATGTAGCACAAACGGAACGGGTTGCACAAGAAAATTTTTCTCTGGTATCTCAGTCTCTTTCCTAGTGTTGGTTTGAACTTCCTGCAGTTTTAACTATAAAAACGATTTGGAGATTGTACCACCCAATATAAATGTATGGAATGGAGTTTGCAACTGAAAAGAATCTTTGTGTTCCCAACATTCTAGTTGAATTTCGGCTTTCACACACACTTATCTCTCAGAACTGAGCTTGTGGTGAGACGTTCGTTCATCTAGCAAAAAGGGAACGGGTTGCAGGAGAAACTTTTACACTGGTTTCCCAGTATTTTTCCTAGTGCCGGTTTGAAGTTCCTGCAGTTTTCACTGTAAAACCGAGTTGGAGCTTGTACATCTCAATACATATTTATGGAGTGGAGTTTGCTTTTGAAAACTAAATTTCTGTTCACAACAAGCTAGGTGATGTACGGCTTTCACACACACTTATTTCTCAGAACTGAGCATGTGGTGAGACGTTTGTTCATCTAGCACAAAGGAAAGGTTTGCAGGAGAAATTTTACTCTGGTTTCTCAGTCTGTTTCCTAGTGCCGCTATGAATTTCCTGCAGTTTTCACTATAAAATAGATTTGGAGCTTGTACCACCCAATATAAATTTATGGAATGGATTTTGCAACTGAAAAGAAATTTTGTGTTCCCAACAAGCTAGGTGAAGGACGGCTTTCCCACACACTTATCTCTCACAATTGAGCATGTAGAGAGACGTTCGTTCATGTATCACAAAGGGAACGGGTTGCAGGAGAAAATTTTTCTCTATTTTTTCAGTCTGTTTCCTAGTGCCGGTTTGAATTTCCTGCAGGTTTCAGTGTAAAATTGTCTTGGAGCTTGTACCTCCACATATATATGTATGGAATGCAGTTTGCTACTCAAAAGAAACTTTGTGTTCCAAACAAGCTAGGTGAAGGACGGCTTTCACACACATTTATCTCTCACAAATGAGCATGTGGAGAGACGTTCGTTCATCTAGCACAAAGGGAACGGGTTGCAGGAGAAACCTTTTCTCTGGTTTCTCCATCTGTTTCCTAGTGCCAGTATTAAGTTCCTGCAGTTTTCACTGTAAACCGAGTTGGAGATAGTACCTCCGCATATATATGTATGGAATGGATTTTGCAACTGAAAAGAAATTTTGTGTTCCCAACAAGCTACATGAAGGACGGCTTTCACACGCACTTATCTCTCAGAACTGAGCATGTGGAGAGACGTTCGTTCATCTACCACAAAGGGAAAGGTTTGCAGGACAAACTTTAGCTCTGGTTTCTCAGTCTGTTTCCTAGTGCCGGTTTGAAGTTCCTGCATTTTTCACTATAAAATCGATTTGAAGCTTGTATCAACCAATATAAATTTATGGAATGGTGTTTGCAACTGAAAAGAAAGTTTGTGTTCCCAACAAGCTTGGTGAAGGACGGCTTTCACACACACTTATCTCTCAAAACTGAGCATTTGGAGAGACGTTCGTTCATTTAGTAAAAGGGAACGGGTTGCAGGAGAAAATATTCTCTCGTTACTCAGTCTGTTTCCTAGTGCCGGTTTAAATTTCCTGCAGTTTCAGTGTAAAACAGAGTTGGAGCTTGTACCTCCCCATATATATATATGGAATGTAGTTTGCAACTGAAAAGAAACTTTGTGTTCCCAACAAGCTAGGTGAAGGACGGCTTTCACACACACTTATCTCTCACAAGTGATCATGTGGAGAGACGTTCGTTCATCTAGCACAAAGGGAACGGGTTGCAGGAGAAACCATTTCTCTGGTTTCTCAGTCTGTTTCCTAGTGCCGGTATTAAGTTCCTGCTGTTTTCACTGTAAAACCGAGTTGGAGCTTGTACCTCTCTATATATATTTATGGAGTGGAGTTTGCTATTGAAAAGTAAATTTCTGTTCACACCAAGCTAGGTGATGTACGGCTTTCACACACACTAATTTCTCAGAACTGAGCATGTGGTGGGACGTTCGTTCATCTAGCACAAAGGAAAGGTTTGCAGGACAAACTTTAACTCTGGTTTCTCAGTCTGTTTCCTAGTGCCGGTTTCAAGTTCCTGCAGTTTTCACTATAAAAGAGATTTGGAGATTGTACCTCCCAATATAAATGTATGGAATGGAGTTTGCAACTGAAAAGAAACTATGAGTTGACAACAAGCTAGATGAAGGACGGCTTTCACACGCACTTATCTCTCAGAACTGAGCATGTGGAGAGACTTTCGTTCATCTACCACAAAGGGAACGGTTTGTAGGACAATCTTTAACTCTGGTATCTCAGTCTGTTTCCTAGTGCCGGTATTAAGTTCCTGCAGTTTTCACTGTAAAACCGATTTGGAGCTTGTACATCTCAATATAAATGTATGGAGAGGAGTTTGTTTTTGAAAAGAATGTATGTGTTCCCAACAAGCTAGGTGAAGTACGGCTTTCACACTCACTTATCTCTCACAACTGAGCATTTGGAGAGACGTTCGTTCATTTAGCACAAAGGGAACGGGTTGCAGGAGAATATTTTCTCTTGTTTCTCAGTCTGTTTCCTAGTGCCGGTTTGAATTTCCTGCAGATTCATTATAAAACAGTGTTGGAGCTTGTACCTCCCCATATATACGTATGGAATGCAGTTTGCAACTGAAAAGAAACTTTGTGTTCCCAACAAGCTAGGTGAAGGACGGCTTTCACACACACTTATCTCTCACAACTGAGCATGTGGAGAGACTTTCGTTCATCTAGCACAAAGGGAACGGGTTGCAGGAGAAACCTTTTCTCTGGTTTCTCAGTCTGTTTCCTAGTGCCGGTATTAAGTTCCTGCAGTTTTCACTGTAAAATCGAGTTGGAGCTAGTACCACCGCATATATATGTATGGAATAGAGTTTGCAACTGAAAAGAAACTATGAGTTGACAACAAGCTAGATGAAGGATGGCTTTCACACGCACTTATCTCTCAGAACTGAGCATGTGGAGAGACTTTCGTTCATCTACCACAAAGGGAACGGTTTGCAGGACAATCTTTTACTCTGTTTTCTCAGTCTTTTTACTAGTGCCGGTTTGAAGTTCCTGCAGTTTTCACTGTAAAACCGAGATGGAGCTTGTACCTCTCCATATATATGTATGCATTGGAGTTGGCAACTGAAAAGTAACCTGGTTTACCCAACAAGAAATGTGAAGGACGACTTTAACACACACTTATCTCTCTAAACTCAGCATGTGGAGAGACGTTCGTTCATCTATCACAAAGGGAACGGTTTGAAGGAGGAACTATTTCTCTGGTTTCTCAGTCTGTTTCATAGTGCCGATTTGAAGTTCCTGCAGTTTTCACAATAAAACTGAGTTGGAGCTTCTTCCTCCTCATAAATATGTATGGAGTGCAGTTTGCAACTGAAAAGAATCTTTGTGTTCCCAACAAGCTAGTTGAAGGACGGCTTCACACACACTTATCACTCAGATCTGAGCATGTGGAGAGACTTTCGTTCATCTAGCACAAAGGGAACGGGTTGCAGGGGAAATTTTACTCTGGTTTCTCAGTCTGTTTCCTAGTGCCGGTTTGAAGTTCCTGCAGTTCTCACTGTAAAACCGAGTTTGAGCTTGTACCTCTCCATGTATATTTATAGAGTGGAGTTTGCATCTGAAAAGAAAGTTTGTCTTCCCAACAAAATTGGTGAAGGACGGCTTTCACACACATTTAACTCTCAGAGCTCTGAATGTGGAGAGACGTTCGTTCATCAAGCACAAAGGGAATGGTTTGCAGGAGAAACTTTTACTCAAGTTTCTCAGTCAGTTTCCTAGTGCCGGTTTGAAGTTCCTGCAGTTTTCACTATGAAATCGATTTGGAACTTGTACCACCAAATATAAATTTATGGAATGGAGTTTGCAAATGAAAAGAAACTTTGTGTTCCCAACAAGCTAGGTGAAGGACTGCTTTCACACACACTTATCTCTCACAAGTGATCATGTACAGAGACGTTCGTTCATCAAGCACAAAGGGAACGGTTTGCAGGAGAAAATTTTTCTCTGGTTTCTCAGTCTGTTTCCTAATTCCGGGTTGAAGTTCCTGCAGTTTTCACTATAAAAGAGATTTGGAGCTTGTTCCTCCCAATATAAATGTATGGAATGGTGTTTGCAACTGAAAATAAACATTGTGTTCCCAACAAGCTAGGTGAAGGACGGCTTTCACACACACTTATCTCTCACAACTGAGCATGTGGAGAGACGTTCGTTCATCTAGCACAAAAGGAACGGGTTGCAGGACAAAATTTTCTCTCGTTTCTCAGTCTGTTTCCAAGTGCCGGTTTGAACTTCCTGCAGTTTTCAGTGTAAAACAGACTTGGAGTTTGTACCTCCCCATATATGTGTATGGAATGCGGGTTGAAACTGAAAAGAAACTTTGTGTTCCCAACAAGCTAGGTGAAGGACGGCTTTCACACACATTTAACTCTCAGAGCTTAGAATGTGGAGAGACGTTCGTTCATCTAGAGCAAATAGAACGTGTTGCAGGGGAATATTTTACTCTTGTTTCTCAGTATGTTTCCTAGGTTCGGTTTGAAGTTCCTGCAGTTTTCACTGTAAAACCGAGTTGGAGCCAATATTTACCCATATAGATGTATGGAGTGGAGTTTGCAACTGAAAAAAACTTTGTGTTGCCAACAAGATAGGTGAAGGACGGATTTCACACACAGTTATCTCTCACAACTGAGCATGTGCAGAGACGTTCGTTCATCTAGCAGAAAGGGAACGGGTTGCAGGAGAAAATTTTACTCTGTTTTCTCAGTCTTTTTACTAGTGCCGGTTTGAAGTTCCTGCAGTTTTCACTGTAAAACCGTGTTGGAGCTTGTACCTCCGCATATATATGTATCGAAAGCAGTTTGCAACTGAAAAGAATCTTTGTGTTCCCAACAAGATAGTTGAAGGTCGGCTTTCACACACAATTATCTCTCAGAACTGAGCATGTGGTGAGACGTTCGTTCATCTAGCAAAAAGTGAACGGGTTGCAGGAGAAACATTTATTCTGTTTTCTCAGTCTGTTTCGTAGTGCCGGTTTGAAGTTCCTGCAGTTTTCACTGTAAAACCGAGTTGGAGCTTGTACATCTCAATATATATGTATGGAGTGGAGTTTGTTTTTGAAAAGAATGTTTGTGTTCCCAACAAGCTAGGTGAAGTACGGCTTTCACACACACTTATCTCTCACAACTGAGCATTTGGAGAGACGTTCGTTCATTTAGCACAAAGGGAACGGGTTGCAGGAGAATATTTTCTCTTGTTTCTCAGTCTGTTTCCTAGTGCCGGTTTGAATTTCCTGCAGATTCATTATAAAACAGTGTTGGAGCTTGTACCTCCCCATATATACGTATGGAATGCAGTTTGCAACTGAAAAGAAACTTTGTGTTCCCAACAAGCTAGGTGAAGGACGGCTTTCACACACACTTATCTCTCACAACTGAGCATGTGGAGAGACTTTCGTTCATCTAGCACAAAGGGAACGGGTTGCAGGAGAAACCTTTTCTCTGGTTTCTCAGTCTGTTTCCTAGTGCCGGTATTAAGTTCCTGCAGTTTTCACTGTAAAATCGAGTTGGAGCTAGTACCACCGCATATATATGTATGGAATAGAGTTTGCAACTGAAAAGAAACTATGAGTTGACAACAAGCTAGATGAAGGATGGCTTTCACACGCACTTATCTCTCAGAACTGAGCATGTGGAGAGACTTTCGTTCATCTACCACAAAGGGAACGGTTTGCAGGACAATCTTTTACTCTGTTTTCTCAGTCTTTTTACTAGTGCCGGTTTGAAGTTCCTGCAGTTTTCACTGTAAAACCGAGATGGAGCTTGTACCTCTCCATATATATGTATGCATTGGAGTTGGCAACTGAAAAGTAACCTGGTTTTCCCAACAAGATATGTGAAGGACGACTTTAACACACACTTATCTCTCTAAACTCAGCATGTGGAGAGACGTTCGTTCATCTATCACAAAGGGAACGGTTTGAAGGAGGAACTATTTCTCTGGTTTCTCAGTCTGTTTCATAGTGCCGATTTGAAGTTCCTGCAGTTTTCACAATAAAACTGAGTTGGAGCTTCTTCCTCCTCATAAATATGTATGGAGTGCAGTTTGCAACTGAAAAGAATCTTTGTGTTCCCAACAAGCTAGTTGAAGGACGGCTTCACACACACTTATCACTCAGATCTGAGCATGTGGAGAGACTTTCGTTCATCTAGCACAAAGGGAACGGGTTGCAGGGGAAATTTTACTCTGGTTTCTCAGTCTGTTTCCTAGTGCCGGTTTGAAGTTCCTGCAGTTTTCACTATAAAATCGATTTGGAACTTGTACCACCCAATATAAATTTATGGAATGGAGTTGGCAAATGAAAAGAAACTTTGTGTTCCCAACAAGCTAGGTGAAGGACGGCTTTCACACACACTTATCTCTCACAAGTGAGCATGTGCAGAGACGTTCGTTCATCTAGCACAAAGGGAACCGGTTGCAGGAGAAAATATTTCTCTCGTTTCTCAGTCTGTTTCCTAATGCCGGGTTGAAGTTCCTGCAGTTTTCACTATAAAAGAGATTTGGAGCTTGTACCTCCCAATATAAATGTATGGAATGTAGTTTGCAACTGAAAACAAACATTGTGTTCCCAACAAGCTAGGTGAAGGACCGCATTCACACACACTTATCTCTCACAACTGAGCATGTGGAGAGACGTTCGTTCATCTAGCAAAATGGTAACAGATAGATGGAGAAACTATTCTCTGGTTTCTCAGTCTGTTTCCTAGTGTCAGTTTGCAGTTCCTGCAGTTTTCACTGTAAAAGCGAGTTGGAGCTTGTAACTCCGCATATAGATATATGGATTGGAGATTGCAACTGAAAAAAACTTTGTGTTCCCAACAAGATAGGTGAAGGTCGGATTTCACACACACATATCTCTCACAACTGAGCATGTTCAGAGACGTTAGTTCATTTAGCAGAAAGGGTACGGGTTGCAGGAAAAACTTGTACTCTGTTTTCTCAGTCTTTTTCCTAGTGCCGGTTGGAAGTTCCTGCAGTTTTCACTGTAAAACCGATATGGAGCTTGTACATCTCCATATATATGTATGGATTGGGGTTTGCAACTGAAAAGTAACTTGGTTTTCCCAACAACTAGGTGAAGGACGACTTTCACACACACTTATCTCTCAAGACTCAGTATGTGGAGAGACGTTCGTTCATCTATCACAAAGGGAACGGGTTGAAGGAGGAACTATTTCTCTGGTTTCTCAGTCTGTTTCCTCTTGTCTGTTTGAAGTTCCTGCAGTTTTCACAATAAAACCGAGTTGGAGCTTGTTCCTCCCCATAAATATGTATGGAGTGCATTTTGCAACTGAAAAGAATCTTTGTGTTCCCAACAAGCTAGTTGAAGGACGGCTTTCACACACACTTATCACTCATACCTGAGCATGTGGAGAGACTTTCGTTCATCTAGCTCAAAGGGAACGGGTTGAAGGGGAAATTTTACTCTGGTTTCTCAGTCTGTTTCCTAGTGCCGGTTTGAATTTCCTGCAGTTTTCACTGTAAAACCGAGTTGGAGTTTGTACCTTTCCATATATACGTATGGAGAGGAATCTGCAACTGAAAAGAAACATTGTGTTCCCAACAAGCTAGGTGAAGCACGGCTTTCACACACACTTATCTCTCACAACTGAGCATGTGGAGAGACGTTCGTTCATCTAGCACAAAGGAAATGTTTGCAGGGGAAATTTTACTCTGGTTTCTTAGTCTGTTTCTAGTGCCGGTATGAAGTTCCTGCAGTTTTCACTGTAAAACCGAGTTGGAGTTTGTACCTCTCAATATATATTTATGGAGTGGAGTTTGCTTTTGAAAGGTAAATTTCTGTTCACAACAATCTATGTGATGTACGGATTTCACACACACTTATTTCTTAGAACTGAGCATGTGGTGAGACGTTCGTTCATCTAGCACAAAGGAAAGGTTTGCAGGAGAAATTTTACTCTGGTTTCTCAGTCTGTTTCCTAGTGCCGGTATGAATTTCCTGCAGTTTTCAGTGTAAAACAGTCTTGGAGCTTGTACCTCCCCATATATATGTATGGAATGCAGTTTGCAACTGAAAAGAAACTTTGTGTTCCCAACAAGCTAGGTGAAGGACGGCTTTCACACACAATTATCTCTCACAACTGAGCATGTGGAGAGACGTTCGTTCATCTAGCACAAAAGGAACGGGTTGCAGGAGAAACCTTTTCTCTGGTTTCTCCGTCTGTTTCCTAGTGCCGGTATTAATTTCCTGCAGTTTTCACTGTAAAACCGAGTTGGAGATAGTACCTCCGCATATATATGTATGGAATGGTGTTTGCAACTGAAAAGAATCTATGTGTTCCCAACAAGCTACATGAAGGTCGGCTTTCACACGCACTTATCTCTCAGAACTGAGCATGTGGAGAGACGTTCGTTCATCTACCACAAATGGAACGGTTTGCAGGACAAAATTTAACTCTGGTTTCTCAGTCTGTTTCCTATTGCCGGTTTGAATTTCCTGCAGTTTATCTGTACAACCGTGTTGGAGCATGTACCCCTCCATGTATATGTGTGGAGTGGAGTTTGCAACCTAAAACTAACTTTGTGTTCCCAACAAGATAAGTGAAGGACGGCTTTCACACCCATTTAACTCAGAGCTTAGTATGTGGAGAGACGTTCGTTCATCTAGCACATAGGGAACGGGTTGCAGAAGAATCTTTTTCTCTGGTTTCTCAGTCTGTTTCCTAGGGCCGGTTTGAATTTCCTGCAGTTTTCACTGTAAAACCGAGTTGGAGCTAGTATCTACCCATATAGATGTATGGAGTGGAGTTTGCAACTGAAAAGAAACTTTGTGTTCCCAACAAGCTAGGTGAAGGACCGCATTCGCTCACACTTATCTCTCACAAATGAGCGTGTAGAGAGACGTTCGTTCATGTATCACAAATGGAACTTGTTGCAGGAGAAAATTTTTCTCTGGATTCTCAGTCTGTTTCCTAGTGCCGGTTTGAAGTTCCTGCAGTTTTCACTGTAAAACCGATTTGGAGCTAGTACCTCCGCATATATATGTAAGGAATGGAGTTTGCAACTGAAAAGTAACTACGTGTTCCCAACAAGCTAAATGAAGAACGGCTTTCACACGCACTTATCTCTCACAAATGAGCATGTGGAGAGACGTTCGTTCATCTACCACAATGGGAACGGATTGCAGGACAAACTTTAAGTCTGGTTTCTCAGTCTGTTTTCTAGTGCCGGTTTGAAGTTCCTGCAGTTTTCACTGTAAAACCGTGTTGGAGCAAGTACCTCTCCATGTAAATGTATGGAGTGGAGTTTTCAACTGAAAAGAAACTTTGTGTTCCCAACAAGATAGGTTAAAGACGGCTTTCAGACCCTTTTATATCTCAGAGCTTAGAATGTGTAGAGACGTTCGTTCATCTAGCACAAAGGGAACGGGTTGCAGGAGAATCTTTTACACTGGTTTCTCAGTCTGTTTCCAAGGGCCGGTTTGAATTTCCTGCAGTTTTCACTGTAAAATCGAGTTGGAGCTAGTATCTACCCATATAGATGTATGGAGTGGAGTTTGCAACTGAAAAGAAACTTTGTGTTCCCTAAAAGTTAGGTGAAGTACGGCTTCCACACACACTTTGCTCTCAGAACTGAGCATGTGGAGAGACGTTCGTTCATCTAGCACAAAGGTAACGGTTAGAAGGAGAAACTTTACTCTGTTTTACCAGTCTGTTTCCAAGTGCCAGTTTGCAGTTCCTGCAGTTTTCACTGTAAAACCGAGATGGAGCTTGTACCTCTCCATATATATGTATGGAGTGGAGTTAGCAACTGAAAAGTAACTATGTTTTCCCAAAAAGCTAGGTGAAGGACGGCATTCACACACACTTAGCTCTCAAAACTCAGCATGTGGAGAGACGTTCATTCATCTAGCACAAAGGGAAAGGTTTGCAGGAGAACCTTTTACTCTGGATTCTCAGTCTGTTTCCTAGTGCCTGTTTGAAGTTCCTGCAGTTTTCACTATAAAATCGATTTGGAGCTTCTACCACCCAAAATAAATTTATGGAATGGAGTTTGCAAATGAAAATAAACTTTGTGTTCCCAACAATCTAGTTGAAGGACGGCTTTCACACACAATTATCCCTCACAACTGAGCATGTGGAGAGACTTTCGTTCATCTAGCACAAAGGGAACGGGTTGCAGGAGAAAATTTTTCTCTCGTTTCTCAGTCTGTTTCCTAATGCCGGTTTGAAGTTCCTGAGTTTTCACTATAGAACAGATTTGGAGCTTGTACCACCCAATATAAATATATGGAATGGAGTTTGCAACTGAAAAGAATCTTTGTGTTCCCAACAAGCTAGTTGAAGGACGGCTTCACACACACTTATCACTCAGATCTGAGCATGTGGAGAGACTTTCGTTCATCTAGCACAAAGGGAACGGGTTGCAGGGGAAATTTTACTCTGGTTTCTCAGTCTGTTTCCTAGTGCCGGTTTGAAGTTCCTGCAGTTTTCACTATAAAATCGATTTGGAACTTGTACCACCCAATATAAATTTATGGAATGGAGTTGGCAAATGAAAAGAAACTTTGTGTTCCCAACAAGCTAGGTGAAGGACGGCTTTCACACACACTTATCTCTCACAAGTGAGCATGTGCAGAGACGTTCGTTCATCTAGCACAAAGGGAACCGGTTGCAGGAGAAAATATTTCTCTCGTTTCTCAGTCTGTTTCCTAATGCCGGGTTGAAGTTCCTGCAGTTTTCACTATAAAAGAGATTTGGAGCTTGTACCTCCCAATATAAATGTATGGAATGTAGTTTGCAACTGAAAACAAACATTGTGTTCCCAACAAGCTAGGTGAAGGACCGCATTCACACACACTTATCTCTCACAACTGAGCATGTGGAGAGACGTTCGTTCATCTAGCAAAATGGTAACAGATAGATGGAGAAACTATTCTCTGGTTTCTCAGTCTGTTTCCTAGTGTCAGTTTGCAGTTCCTGCAGTTTTCACTGTAAAAGCGAGTTGGAGCTTGTAACTCCGCATATAGATATATGGATTGGAGATTGCAACTGAAAAAAACTTTGTGTTCCCAACAAGATAGGTGAAGGTCGGATTTCACACACACATATCTCTCACAACTGAGCATGTTCAGAGACGTTAGTTCATTTAGCAGAAAGGGTACGGGTTGCAGGAAAAACTTGTACTCTGTTTTCTCAGTCTTTTTCCTAGTGCCGGTTGGAAGTTCCTGCAGTTTTCACTGTAAAACCGATATGGAGCTTGTACATCTCCATATATATGTATGGATTGGGGTTTGCAACTGAAAAGTAACTTGGTTTTCCCAACAACTAGGTGAAGGACGACTTTCACACACACTTATCTCTCAAGACTCAGTATGTGGAGAGACGTTCGTTCATCTATCACAAAGGGAACGGGTTGAAGGAGGAACTATTTCTCTGGTTTCTCAGTCTGTTTCCTCTTGTCTGTTTGAAGTTCCTGCAGTTTTCACAATAAAACCGAGTTGGAGCTTGTTCCTCCCCATAAATATGTATGGAGTGCATTTTGCAACTGAAAAGAATCTTTGTGTTCCCAACAAGCTAGTTGAAGGACGGCTTTCACACACACTTATCACTCATACCTGAGCATGTGGAGAGACTTTCGTTCATCTAGCTCAAAGGGAACGGGTTGAAGGGGAAATTTTACTCTGGTTTCTCAGTCTGTTTCCTAGTGCCGGTTTGAATTTCCTGCAGTTTTCACTGTAAAACCGAGTTGGAGTTTGTACCTTTCCATATATACGTATGGAGAGGAATCTGCAACTGAAAAGAAACATTGTGTTCCCAACAAGCTAGGTGAAGCACGGCTTTCACACACACTTATCTCTCACAACTGAGCATGTGGAGAGACGTTCGTTCATCTAGCACAAAGGAAATGTTTGCAGGGGAAATTTTACTCTGGTTTCTTAGTCTGTTTCTAGTGCCGGTATGAAGTTCCTGCAGTTTTCACTGTAAAACCGAGTTGGAGTTTGTACCTCTCAATATATATTTATGGAGTGGAGTTTGCTTTTGAAAGGTAAATTTCTGTTCACAACAATCTATGTGATGTACGGATTTCACACACACTTATTTCTTAGAACTGAGCATGTGGTGAGACGTTCGTTCATCTAGCACAAAGGAAAGGTTTGCAGGAGAAATTTTACTCTGGTTTCTCAGTCTGTTTCCTAGTGCCGGTATGAATTTCCTGCAGTTTTCAGTGTAAAACAGTCTTGGAGCTTGTACCTCCCCATAAATATGTATGGAATGCAGTTTGCAACTGAAAAGAAACTTTGTGTTCCCAACAAGCTAGGTGAAGGACGGCTTTCACACACAATTATCTCTCACAACTGAGCATGTGGAGAGACGTTCGTTCATCTAGCACAAAAGGAACGGGTTGCAGGAGAAACCTTTTCTCTGGTTTCTCCGTCTGTTTCCTAGTGCCGGTATTAATTTCCTGCAGTTTTCACTGTAAAACCGAGTTGGAGATAGTACCTCCGCATATATATGTATGGAATGGTGTTTGCAACTGAAAAGAATCTATGTGTTCCCAACAAGCTACATGAAGGTCGGCTTTCACACGCACTTATCTCTCAGAACTGAGCATGTGGAGAGACGTTCGTTCATCTACCACAAATGGAACGGTTTGCAGGACAAAATTTAACTCTGGTTTCTCAGTCTGTTTCCTATTGCCGGTTTGAATTTCCTGCAGTTTATCTGTACAACCGTGTTGGAGCATGTACCCCTCCATGTATATGTGTGGAGTGGAGTTTGCAACCTAAAACTAACTTTGTGTTCCCAACAAGATAAGTGAAGGACGGCTTTCACACCCATTTAACTCAGAGCTTAGTATGTGGAGAGACGTTCGTTCATCTAGCACATAGGGAACGGGTTGCAGAAGAATCTTTTTCTCTGGTTTCTCAGTCTGTTTCCTAGGGCCGGTTTGAATTTCCTGCAGTTTTCACTGTAAAACCGAGTTGGAGCTAGTATCTACCCATATAGATGTATGGAGTGGAGTTTGCAACTGAAAAGAAACTTTGTGTTCCCAACAAGCTAGGTGAAGGACCGCATTCGCTCACACTTATCTCTCACAAATGAGCATGTAGAGAGACGTTCGTTCATGTATCACAAATGGAACTTGTTGCAGGAGAAAATTTTTCTCTGGATTCTCAGTCTGTTTCCTAGTGCCGGTTTGAAGTTCCTGCAGTTTTCACTGTAAAACCGATTTGGAGCTAGTACCTCCGCATATATATGTAAGGAATGGAGTTTGCAACTGAAAAGTAACTACGTGTTCCCAACAAGCTAAATGAAGAACGGCTTTCACACGCACTTATCTCTCACAAATGAGCATGTGGAGAGACGTTCGTTCATCTACCACAATGGGAACGGATTGCAGGACAAACTTTAAGTCTGGTTTCTCAGTCTGTTTTCTAGTGCCGGTTTGAAGTTCCTGCAGTTTTCACTGTAAAACCGTGTTGGAGCAAGTACCTCTCCATGTAAATGTATGGAGTGGAGTTTTCAACTGAAAAGAAACTTTGTGTTCCCAACAAGATAGGTTAAAGACGGCTTTCAGACCCTTTTATATCTCAGAGCTTAGAATGTGTAGAGACGTTCGTTCATCTAGCACAAAGGGAACGGGTTGCAGGAGAATCTTTTACACTGGTTTCTCAGTCTGTTTCCAAGGGCCGGTTTGAATTTCCTGCAGTTTTCACTGTAAAATCGAGTTGGAGCTAGTATCTACCCATATAGATGTATGGAGTGGAGTTTGCAACTGAAAAGAAACTTTGTGTTCCCTAAAAGTTAGGTGAAGTACGGCTTCCACACACACTTTGCTCTCAGAACTGAGCATGTGGAGAGACGTTCGTTCATCTAGCACAAAGGTAACGGTTAGAAGGAGAAACTTTACTCTGTTTTACCAGTCTGTTTCCAAGTGCCAGTTTGCAGTTCCTGCAGTTTTCACTGTAAAACCGAGATGGAGCTTGTACCTCTCCATATATATGTATGGAGTGGAGTTAGCAACTGAAAAGTAACTATGTTTTCCCAAAAAGCTAGGTGAAGGACGGCATTCACACACACTTAGCTCTCAAAACTCAGCATGTGGAGAGACGTTCATTCATCTAGCACAAAGGGAAAGGTTTGCAGGAGAACCTTTTACTCTGGATTCTCAGTCTGTTTCCTAGTGCCTGTTTGAAGTTCCTGCAGTTTTCACTATAAAATCGATTTGGAGCTTCTACCACCCAAAATAAATTTATGGAATGGAGTTTGCAAATGAAAATAAACTTTGTGTTCCCAACAATCTAGTTGAAGGACGGCTTTCACACACAATTATCCCTCACAACTGAGCATGTGGAGAGACTTTCGTTCATCTAGCACAAAGGGAACGGGTTGCAGGAGAAAATTTTTCTCTCGTTTCTCAGTCTGTTTCCTAATGCCGGTTTGAAGTTCCTGAGTTTTCACTATAGAACAGATTTGGAGCTTGTACCACCCAATATAAATATATGGAATGGAGTTTGCAACTGAAAAGAATCTTTGTGTTCCCAACAAGCTAGTTGAAGGACGGCTTCACACACACTTATCACTCAGATCTGAGCATGTGGAGAGACTTTCGTTCATCTAGCACAAAGGGAACGGGTTGCAGGGGAAATTTTACTCTGGTTTCTCAGTCTGTTTCCTAGTGCCGGTTTGAAGTTCCTGCAGTTTTCACTATAAAATCGATTTGGAACTTGTACCACCCAATATAAATTTATGGAATGGAGTTGGCAAATGAAAAGAAACTTTGTGTTCCCAACAAGCTAGGTGAAGGACGGCTTTCACACACACTTATCTCTCACAAGTGAGCATGTGCAGAGACGTTCGTTCATCTAGCACAAAGGGAACCGGTTGCAGGAGAAAATATTTCTCTCGTTTCTCAGTCTGTTTCCTAATGCCGGGTTGAAGTTCCTGCAGTTTTCACTATAAAAGAGATTTGGAGCTTGTACCTCCCAATATAAATGTATGGAATGTAGTTTGCAACTGAAAACAAACATTGTGTTCCCAACAAGCTAGGTGAAGGACCGCATTCACACACACTTATCTCTCACAACTGAGCATGTGGAGAGACGTTCGTTCATCTAGCAAAATGGTAACAGATAGATGGAGAAACTATTCTCTGGTTTCTCAGTCTGTTTCCTAGTGTCAGTTTGCAGTTCCTGCAGTTTTCACTGTAAAAGCGAGTTGGAGCTTGTAACTCCGCATATAGATATATGGATTGGAGATTGCAACTGAAAAAAACTTTGTGTTCCCAACAAGATAGGTGAAGGTCGGATTTCACACACACATATCTCTCACAACTGAGCATGTTCAGAGACGTTAGTTCATTTAGCAGAAAGGGTACGGGTTGCAGGAAAAACTTGTACTCTGTTTTCTCAGTCTTTTTCCTAGTGCCGGTTGGAAGTTCCTGCAGTTTTCACTGTAAAACCGATATGGAGCTTGTACATCTCCATATATATGTATGGATTGGGGTTTGCAACTGAAAAGTAACTTGGTTTTCCCAACAACTAGGTGAAGGACGACTTTCACACACACTTATCTCTCAAGACTCAGTATGTGGAGAGACGTTCGTTCATCTATCACAAAGGGAACGGGTTGAAGGAGGAACTATTTCTCTGGTTTCTCAGTCTGTTTCCTCTTGTCTGTTTGAAGTTCCTGCAGTTTTCACAATAAAACCGAGTTGGAGCTTGTTCCTCCCCATAAATATGTATGGAGTGCATTTTGCAACTGAAAAGAATCTTTGTGTTCCCAACAAGCTAGTTGAAGGACGGCTTTCACACACACTTATCACTCATACCTGAGCATGTGGAGAGACTTTCGTTCATCTAGCTCAAAGGGAACGGGTTGAAGGGGAAATTTTACTCTGGTTTCTCAGTCTGTTTCCTAGTGCCGGTTTGAATTTCCTGCAGTTTTCACTGTAAAACCGAGTTGGAGTTTGTACCTTTCCATATATACGTATGGAGAGGAATCTGCAACTGAAAAGAAACATTGTGTTCCCAACAAGCTAGGTGAAGCACGGCTTTCACACACACTTATCTCTCACAACTGAGCATGTGGAGAGACGTTCGTTCATCTAGCACAAAGGAAATGTTTGCAGGGGAAATTTTACTCTGGTTTCTTAGTCTGTTTCTAGTGCCGGTATGAAGTTCCTGCAGTTTTCACTGTAAAACCGAGTTGGAGTTTGTACCTCTCAATATATATTTATGGAGTGGAGTTTGCTTTTGAAAGGTAAATTTCTGTTCACAACAATCTATGTGATGTACGGATTTCACACACACTTATTTCTTAGAACTGAGCATGTGGTGAGACGTTCGTTCATCTAGCACAAAGGAAAGGTTTGCAGGAGAAATTTTACTCTGGTTTCTCAGTCTGTTTCCTAGTGCCGGTATGAATTTCCTGCAGTTTTCAGTGTAAAACAGTCTTGGAGCTTGTACCTCCCCATAAATATGTATGGAATGCAGTTTGCAACTGAAAAGAAACTTTGTGTTCCCAACAAGCTAGGTGAAGGACGGCTTTCACACACAATTATCTCTCACAACTGAGCATGTGGAGAGACGTTCGTTCATCTAGCACAAAAGGAACGGGTTGCAGGAGAAACCTTTTCTCTGGTTTCTCCGTCTGTTTCCTAGTGCCGGTATTAATTTCCTGCAGTTTTCACTGTAAAACCGAGTTGGAGATAGTACCTCCGCATATATATGTATGGAATGGTGTTTGCAACTGAAAAGAATCTATGTGTTCCCAACAAGCTACATGAAGGTCGGCTTTCACACGCACTTATCTCTCAGAACTGAGCATGTGGAGAGACGTTCGTTCATCTACCACAAATGGAACGGTTTGCAGGACAAAATTTAACTCTGGTTTCTCAGTCTGTTTCCTATTGCCGGTTTGAATTTCCTGCAGTTTATCTGTACAACCGTGTTGGAGCATGTACCCCTCCATGTATATGTGTGGAGTGGAGTTTGCAACCTAAAACTAACTTTGTGTTCCCAACAAGATAAGTGAAGGACGGCTTTCACACCCATTTAACTCAGAGCTTAGTATGTGGAGAGACGTTCGTTCATCTAGCACATAGGGAACGGGTTGCAGAAGAATCTTTTTCTCTGGTTTCTCAGTCTGTTTCCTAGGGCCGGTTTGAATTTCCTGCAGTTTTCACTGTAAAACCGAGTTGGAGCTAGTATCTACCCATATAGATGTATGGAGTGGAGTTTGCAACTGAAAAGAAACTTTGTGTTCCCAACAAGCTAGGTGAAGGACCGCATTCGCTCACACTTATCTCTCACAAATGAGCATGTAGAGAGACGTTCGTTCATGTATCACAAATGGAACTTGTTGCAGGAGAAAATTTTTCTCTGGATTCTCAGTCTGTTTCCTAGTGCCGGTTTGAAGTTCCTGCAGTTTTCACTGTAAAACCGATTTGGAGCTAGTACCTCCGCATATATATGTAAGGAATGGAGTTTGCAACTGAAAAGTAACTACGTGTTCCCAACAAGCTAAATGAAGAACGGCTTTCACACGCACTTATCTCTCACAAATGAGCATGTGGAGAGACGTTCGTTCATCTACCACAATGGGAACGGATTGCAGGACAAACTTTAAGTCTGGTTTCTCAGTCTGTTTTCTAGTGCCGGTTTGAAGTTCCTGCAGTTTTCACTGTAAAACCGTGTTGGAGCAAGTACCTCTCCATGTAAATGTATGGAGTGGAGTTTTCAACTGAAAAGAAACTTTGTGTTCCCAACAAGATAGGTTAAAGACGGCTTTCAGACCCTTTTATATCTCAGAGCTTAGAATGTGTAGAGACGTTCGTTCATCTAGCACAAAGGGAACGGGTTGCAGGAGAATCTTTTACACTGGTTTCTCAGTCTGTTTCCAAGGGCCGGTTTGAATTTCCTGCAGTTTTCACTGTAAAATCGAGTTGGAGCTAGTATCTACCCATATAGATGTATGGAGTGGAGTTTGCAACTGAAAAGAAACTTTGTGTTCCCTAAAAGTTAGGTGAAGTACGGCTTCCACACACACTTTGCTCTCAGAACTGAGCATGTGGAGAGACGTTCGTTCATCTAGCACAAAGGTAACGGTTAGAAGGAGAAACTTTACTCTGTTTTACCAGTCTGTTTCCAAGTGCCAGTTTGCAGTTCCTGCAGTTTTCACTGTAAAACCGAGATGGAGCTTGTACCTCTCCATATATATGTATGGAGTGGAGTTAGCAACTGAAAAGTAACTATGTTTTCCCAAAAAGCTAGGTGAAGGACGGCATTCACACACACTTAGCTCTCAAAACTCAGCATGTGGAGAGACGTTCATTCATCTAGCACAAAGGGAAAGGTTTGCAGGAGAACCTTTTACTCTGGATTCTCAGTCTGTTTCCTAGTGCCTGTTTGAAGTTCCTGCAGTTTTCACTATAAAATCGATTTGGAGCTTCTACCACCCAAAATAAATTTATGGAATGGAGTTTGCAAATGAAAATAAACTTTGTGTTCCCAACAATCTAGTTGAAGGACGGCTTTCACACACAATTATCCCTCACAACTGAGCATGTGGAGAGACTTTCGTTCATCTAGCACAAAGGGAACGGGTTGCAGGAGAAAATTTTTCTCTCGTTTCTCAGTCTGTTTCCTAATGCCGGTTTGAAGTTCCTGAGTTTTCACTATAGAACAGATTTGGAGCTTGTACCACCCAATATAAATATATGGAATGGAGTTTGCAACTGAAAAGGAATTTTGTTTTCCCAACAAGCTAGGTGAAGTACCGCATTCCCACACACTTATCTTTCACAAATGAGCATGTAGAGAGACGTTCGTTCATGTATCAAAAAGGGAACGGGTTGCAGGAGAAAATTTTTCTCTGGATTCTCAGTCTGTTTCGTAGTGCCGGTTTGAAGTTCCTGCAGTTTTCACTATAAAAAAGTTTTGGAGCTTGTACCACCAAATATAAATGTATGGAATGGAGATTGCAACTGAAAAGAAACTTCGTTTTCCCAACAAGCTAGTTGAAGGACGGCTTTCACACACACTTATCTCTCACAACTGAGCATGTGGAGAGACGTTCGTTCATCTAGCACAAATGGAACTGGTTGCAGGAGAAAATTTTCTCTCGTTTCTCAGTCTGTTTCCTAGTGCCGTTTTGAATTTCCTGCAGTTTTCAGTGTAAAACAGAGTTGGAGCTAGTACCTCCCCATATATATGTATGGAATGCAGTTTGTAACTGAAAAGAAACTTTGTGTTCCCAACAAGATAGGTGAAGGACGGCTTTCACACACACTTATCTCTCAAAACTGAGCATGTTGAGAGACGTTCGTTCATCTCGCCAAAGCGAACGGGTTGAAGGAAAACCTTTTCTCTGGTTTCTCAGTCTGTTTCCTTGTGCCGGTATTAAGTTCCTGCAGTTTTCACTGTAAAACCCAGTTGGAGCTAGTACCTCCGCATATATATGTATGGTATGGAGCTTGCAAATGAAAAGAATCTATGGGTTCCAAACAAGCTAGATGAAGGGCGGCATTCACACGCACTTATGTCTCAGAACTTAGCATGTGGATAGAAGTTCGTTCATCTAGCACAAAGGGAATGGTTTGCAGGACAAACTTTAACTCTGGTTTCTCAGTCTGTTTTCTAGTGCCGGTTTGAAGTTCCTGCAGTTTTCACTGTAAAACCGTGTTGGAGCTTGTACCTATCCATATATATGTATGGAGTGGAGTTTGCAACTGAAAAGAAACTTCGTGTTCCTAACAAGATAGGTGAAGGACGGCTTTCACACACATTTAACTCTCAGAAATTAGAATGTGGAGAGACGTTCGTTCATCTAGCACAAAGTAACGGTTTGCAGGAGAATCTTTTACTCTGGTTTCTCAGTCTGTTTCCTATGGCCGGTTTTAATTTCCTGCAGGTTTCACTGTAAAACAGAGTTGAAGCTTCTACCTCCCCATATAGATGTATGGATTGCAGTTTGCAACTGAAAAGAATCTTTGTGTTCCCAAAAAGTTAGGTGAAGGACGGCTTTCACACACACTTATCTCTCACAAATGAGCATGTGGAGAGAGGTTCGTTTATCTAGCACAAATGGAACGGTTTGCAGAAGAAAATTTTTCTCTGGATTCTCAGTCTGTTTTCTAGTGCCGGTTTGAATTTCCGGCAGTTTTCACTATAAAATAGAGTTGGAGATTTTACCTCCCCATATAAATGTATGGAATGGGGTTCGCAACTGAAAAGAAACTTTGTGTTCCCAAAAAGCTAGGTGAAGGACGGCTCTCACACACACTTATCTCTCACAACTGAGCATGTGGAGAGACGTTCGTTCATCTAGCACAAAGGGAAAGTGTTTCAGGTGAAGCTTTTTCTCATTTTTCTCATTCTATTTCCTAGTGCCGGTGTGATGTTCCTGAAGTATTCAGTGTTAAAGAGAGTTGGAGCTTGTACCTCCCCATATATATGTATGGAATGCAGTTTGCAACTGAAAAGAAACTTTGTGTTCCCAACTAGCTAGGTGAAGGACGGCATACACACACTTATCTCTCAGAACTGAGCATGTGGAGAAACGTTCGTTCATCTAGCACAAAGGGAACTGGTTGCAGGTGAAACTTTTACTCTGGATTCTCAGTCTGTTTCCTAGTGCCGGTTTGAAGTTCCTGCAGTTTTCTCTGTAAAAACGATTTGGAGCTAGTACCTCCCCATATATATGTATGGAGAGGAGTTTTCAACTGGAAAGAAACTATGTGTTCCTAACAACCTAGGTGAAGAAAGGCTTTCACACACATTATCTCTCACAAATGAGCATGTGGAGAGACGTTCGTTCATCTAGCACAAATGGAACTGCTTTCAGGAGAAATTTTCACTCTTGTTTCTTAGTCTGTTTCCTAGTGCCGGTTTGAAGAACCTGCAGTTTTCACTGTAAAACCGAGTTGGGGCTTGTACCTTCCCATATATATTTTTGGAATGGAGTTTGCAAATGAAAAGAAACTTTGTGTTCCAAACAAGTTAGGTGAAGTACGGCTTTCACACACACTTATCTCTCAGAACTGAGCATGTGAAGAGACTTTCGTTCATCTAGCACAAATGGAATGGGTTGCAGTAGAAACTTTACTCTGGTTTTTCAGTCTGTTTCCTAGTGCCGGTTTGAAGCTCCTGCAGTTTTCACTGTAAAAAATAGTTGGAGCTAGTACCTCCGGATAAATATGTATGGATTGGAGTTTGCAACTGAAAAGAAACTTTGTGTTCCCAACAAGCTAGTTGAAGGACGGTTTTCACACATTCTTATCTCTCAGAAATGAGCATGTGGATAGCCGTTCGTTCATCTAGCAAAAAAAGAACGGGTTGCAGGGGAAACTTCTACTCTGGTTTCTCAGTCTGTTTCCTAGTGCCAGTTTGAGCTTCCTGCAGTTTTCACTATAAAAACGATTTGGAGCTTGTACCACCCAATATAAATGTATGGAATGGAGTTTGCAACTGAAAAGAAACTGTGTTCCCAACAAGCTAGGTGAAGGTCGGCTTTCACACACATTTATCTTTCAGAACTGAGCATGTGGTGAGACGTTAGTTCATCTAGCAAAAAGGGAACGGGTTGCAGGAGAAACTTTTACTCTGTTTTTTCAGTCTGTTCCCTAGTGCCTGTTTGAAGTTCCTGCAGTTTTCACTGTAAAACCGTGTTGGAGCTTGTACATCCCAAAATAAATTTATGGAGTGGAGTTTGCTTTTGAAAAGAAAATTTGTGTTCCCAACAAGCTAGGTGAAGGACGACATTCACACACAATTATCTCTCACAACTGAGCATGTGGAGAGACGTTCGTTCATCTAGCACAATGGGAACGGGTTGCAGGTGAAAATTTTTCTCTGGTTTCTCAGTCTGTTTCCTAATTCCGGGTTGAAGTTCCTGCAGTTTTCACTATAAAAGAGATTTGTAGCTTATATCAACCAATATAAATATATGGAATGGAGTTTGCAACTGAAAAGAAACTTTGTGTTCCCAACAATCTAGGTGAAGGACCGCTTTCCCACACACTTATCTCTCACAACTGAGCATGTAGTGAGACGTTCGTTCATGTATCACAAACGGAACGGGTTGCAGGAGAATATTTTTCTCTGGTTTCTCATTCTGTTTATTAGTGCCAGTTTGAAGTTCCTGCAGTTTTTGTTATAAAACCGATTTGGAGCTTGTACCACCAAATATAAATGTATGGAATGGAGTTTGTAACTGAAAAGAAACTTTGTGTTCCCAACAAGCTAGGTGAAGGACGGCTTTCACACACACTTATCTCTCACAACTGAGCATTTGGAGAGTCGTTCGTTCATTTAGCAAAAAGGGAACGGGTTGCAGGAGAAAATATTCTCTCGTTTATCAGTCTGTTTCCTAGTGCCGGTTTAAATTTCCTGCAGTTTTCAGTGTAAAACAGATTTGGAGCTTGTACCTCCCCATATATATGTATGGAATGCAGTTTGCAACTGAAAATAAACTTTGTGTTCCCAACAAACTAGGTGAAGGACGGCTTTCCCACACAATTATCTCTCACAACTGAGCATGTGGAGAGACGTTCGTTCATCTAGCACAAATGGAACGGGTTGCAGGAGAAAACTTTTCTCTGTTTTCTCAGTCTGTTTCCTAGTGCCGGATTGAAGTCCTGCAGTTTTCACTGTAAAACCGAGTCGGAGCTTGTACCTCTCCATATATATATATGGATTGGAATTTGCAACCTAATAGAAACATTGTGTTCCCAACAAGCTAGGTGAAGGACGGCTTTCACACACACTAATCTCTCACAACTAAGCATGTGGAGAGACGTTCGTTCATGTAGCACAAAGGGAAGTGTTTGCAGGAGAAAATTTTTCTCTGGTTCTCAGTCTGTTTCCTAGTGCCGGTTTGAGCTTCCTGCAGTTTTCACTATAAAAAAGATTTGGAGCTTGTTCCACCCAATATAAATGTATGGAATGGAGTTTGCAACTGAAAAGAAACTTTGTGTTCCCAACAAGCTAGGTGAAGTTCGGCTTTCACACACATTTATCTCTCAGAACTGAGCATGAGGTGAGACGTTCGTTCATCTAGCAAAAATGGAACGGGTTGCAGGAGAAACTTTTACTCTGTTTTCTCAGTCGGTTTCCTAGTGCCGGTTTGAAGTTCCGGCAGTTTTCACTGTAAAACCGAGTTGGAGGTAGTACCTCCGCATATATATATATGGAATGGAGTTTGCACCTGAAAAGAAACTATGTGTTCCCAACAAACTAGATGAAGGACGGCTTTCACACGCACTTATCTCTCAGAACTGAGCATGTGGAGAGACTTTCGTTCATCTACCACAATGGTAACGGTTTGCAGGACAAAATTTAACTCTGGATTCTCAGTCTGTTTCCTAGTGCCGGTTTGATGTTCCTGCAGTTTTCACTGTAAAACAGAGTTTGAGCTTGGACCTCTCCATATATATGTATGGAGTGGTATTTGCAACTGAAAAGAAACAATTGTTCCCAACAAGCTAGGTGAAGGACGACTTTCACAAACAATTATCTCTCAAAACTCAGCTTGTGGAGAGACGTTCGTTCATCTATCACAAAGTGAACGGTTTGAAGGAGAAACTATTTCTCTGGTTTCACTGTCTGTTTCTTAGTGCCGGTTTGAAAATCCTGCTTTTTTCACAATAGAACCGTGTTGGAGCTTGTTCCTCCCCATAAATATGTAAGGAGTGCAGTTTGCAACTGAAAAGAATCTTTGTGTTCCCAACAAGCTAGTTGAAGTACGGCTTTCACACACACTTATCACTCAGAACTGAGCATGTGGGGAGACTTTCGTTCATCTAGCACAAAGGGAACGGGTTGAAGGGGAAATTTTACTCTGGTTTCTCAGTCTGTTTCCTAGTGCCAGTTTGAAGTTCCTGCAGTTTTCACTGTAAAACTGATTTGGAGCTTGTACCTCCGCATATATATGTATGGAATGCAGGTTGAAACTGAAAAGAAACTTTGTGTTCCCAACAAGCTAGGTGAAGGACGGCTTTCACACTCATTTAACTCTCAGAGCTTAGAATGTGGAGAGACGTTCGTTCATCTAGCGCATATAGAACGTGTTGCAGGGGAATCTTTTACTCGGTTTTCTCAGTATGTTTCCTAGGTCCGGTTCTAAGTTCCTGCAGTTTTCACTGTAAAACCGTGTTGGAGCTAGTATCTACCCATATAAATGTATGGAGTGGAGTTTGCAACTGAAAAAAAACTTTGTGTTCCCAACAAGATAGGTGAAGGACAGATTTCACACACACTTATCTCTCACAACTGAGCATGTGCCGAGACGTTCGTTCATCTAGCAGAAAAGGAACGGGTTGCAGGAGAAACTTTTACTCTGTTTTCTCAGTATTTTTACTAGTGCCGTTTTGAAGTTCCTGCAGTTTTCACTGTAAAACCGAGATGGAGCTTGTACCTCTCCATATATATGTATGGATTGGAATTTGCAACTGAAAAGTAACTTGGTTTTCCCAACAAGCTATGTGAAGGACGACTTTCAAACACACTTATCTCTCAAAACTCAGCATGTGGAGAGACGTTCGTTCATCTATCACAAAGGGAACGGTTTGAAGGGGGAACTATTTCTCTGGTATCTCAGTCTGTTTCCTAGTGCCGGTTTGAATTTCCTGCAGTTTTCATAATAAAACCGAGTTGGAACTTGTTCCTCCCCATAAATATTTATGGAGTGCAGTTTGCAACTGAAAAGAATCTTTGTTTTCCCAACAAGCTAGTTGAAGGACGGCTTTCACACACACTTATCACTCAGAACTGAGCATGTGGAGAGACTTTCGTTCATCTAGCACAAAGGGAACAAGTTGCAGGGGAAATTTTACTCTGGTTTCCCAGTCTGTTTCCTACTGCCGTTTTGAAGTTCCTGCAGGTTTCACTGTAAAACAGAGTTTGAGCTTGTACCTCTCCATATATATGTATGGAGTGGAATTTGCCACTGAAAAGAAACATAGTGTTCCAAACAAGCTAGGTGAAAGACGGCTTTCACACACAATTATCTCTCACAAATAAGCATGTGGAGAGACTTTCGTTCATGTAGCACAAAGGGAACGGGTTGCAGGGGAAAATTTTTCTTTGGTTTCTCAGTCTGTTTCCAAGTGCCGTTTTGAACTTCCTGCAGTTTTCACTATAAAAACGATTTGGAGCTTGTACCACCCAATATAAATGTATGGAATGGAGTTTGTAACTGAAAAGAAACTTTGTGTTCCCAACAAGCTAGTTGAAGGACGGCTTTCACACACACATATCTCTCAAAACTGAGCATTTGGAGAGACGTTCGTTCATTTAGCTCAAAGGGAACGGGTTGCAGGAGAAAATATTCTCTCGTTTCTCAGTCTGTTTCCTAGTGCCGGTTTAAATTTCCTGCAGTTTTCAGTGTAAAACAGAGTTGGAGCTTGTACCTCCCCATATATATGTATGGAATGCAGTTTGCACTGAAAAGAAACTTTGTGTTCCCAACAATCTAGGTGAAGGACGGCTTTCACACACACTTATCTCTCACAACTGAGCATGTGGAGAGACGTTCGTTCATGTAGCACAAATGGAACGGGTTGCAGGAGAAACTATATCTCTGGTTTCTCAGCCTGTTTCCTAGTGCCGGTTTGAAGTTCCTGCAGTTTTCACTGTAAAATCGAGTTGGAGCTTGTACCTCCGCATGTATATGTATGGAAAGCAGTTTGCAACTGAAAAGAATCTTTGTGTTCCCAACAAGCTAGTTGAAGTTCGGCTTTCACACACACTTATCTCTCAGAACTGAGCTTGTGGTGAGACGTTCGTTCATCTAGCAAAAAGGGAACGGGTTGCAGTAGAAACTTTTACTCTTTTTTCTCAGTCTGTTTCCTAGTGCCGGTTTGAATTTCCTGCAGGTTTCACTGTAAAACCGAGTTGGAGCTTGTACCTCTCAATATATAATTATGGAGTGGAGTTTGCTTTTGAAAAGTAAATTTCTGTTCACAACAAGCTAGGTGATGTACGGCTTTCACACACACTTATTTCTCAGAACTTAGCATGTGGTGAGACGTTCTTTCATCTATCACAAAGGAAAGGTTTGCAGGAGAAATTTTACTCTGGTTTCTCAGTCTGTTTCCTAGTGCCGGTATGAATTTCCTGCAGTTTTCACTATAAAATAGATTTGGAGCTTGTACCACCGAATATAAATTTATGGAATGGAATTTGCAAATGAAAAGAAACTTTGTGTTCCCAACAAGCTGGCGGAAGGACGGCTTTCACACACAACTATCTCTCACAACTGAGCATCTGGAGAGACTTTCGTTCATCTACCACAAAGGGAACGGTTTGCAAGACCATCTTTAACTCTGGTTTCTCAGTCTGTTTCCTAGTGAAGGTTGGAAGTTCCTGCAGTTTTCACTGTAAAACCGTGTTGGAGCATGTACCTATCCATGTATATGTATGGAGTGGAATTAGCAACTGAAAAGAAACTTTGTCTTCCAAACAAGTTATGTGAAGGACGGCTTTCACACACATTTAACTCTCAGAGCTCAGATTGTGGAGAGACATTAATTCATCTTGCACAAAAGGAATAGTTTGCAGGAGAAACTTTTACTCAGGTTTCTCAGTCAGTTTACTAGTGCCGGTTTGAAGTTCCTGCATTTTTCACTATAAAATCGATTTGGAGCTTGTACCTCCCAATATATATGTATGGAGTGGAGTTTGCTTTTTAAAAGAAAATTTTTATTCCCAACAAGCTAGGTGAAGGACGGCTTTCACACACACTTATCTCTCACAACTGAGCATGTGGAGAGACGTTCGTTCACCTAGCACAAAGTGAACGGGTTGCAGGAGAATATTTTCTCCCGTTTCTCAGTCTGTTTCCTAGTGCCGTTTTGAATTTCCTGCAGTTTTCAGTGTAAAACAGTCTTGGAACTTGTACCTCCGCATATATATGTATGGAATGCAGTTTGCAACTGAAAAGAATCTATATGTTCCCAACAAGCTAGATGAAGGACGTCTTTCACACGCACATATCTCTCACAACTGAGCATGTGGAGAGACGTTCGTTCATCTACCATAAAGGGAACGGATTGCAGGACAAACTATAACTCTGGTTTCTCAGTCTGTTTCCTAGTGCCGGATTGAAGTTCCTGCAGTTTTCAATGTAATACCGTGTTGGAGCATGTACCTCTCCATATATATGTATGGAGTGGAGTTTGCAACTGAAAAGAAACTTTGTGTTCATAACAAGATAGGTGAAGTACGGCTTTCACACACATTTAAATCTCACAGCTTAGAATGTGGAGAGACTTTCGTTCATCTAGCACAAAGGGAACGGGTTGCAGGAGAATCTTTTACACTGGTTTCTCAGTCTATTTCCTAGTGCCGGTTTGAAGTTCCTGCAGTTTTCACAATAAAACCGAGTTGGAGCTTGTTCCTCCCCATAAATATGTATGGAGTGCAGTTTGCAACTGAAAAGAATCTTTGTGTTCCCAAAAATCTATTTGAAGGACGCCTTTCACAAACACTTATCCCTCACAACTGAGCATGTGTAGAGACGTTCGTTCATGTAGCACAAAGGGAAGGGGTTGCAGGAGAAAATTTTTCTCTGGTTTCTCAGTCTGTTTCCTAGTGCCGGATTGAGCTTCCTGCAGTTTTCACTATAAAAACGATTTGGAGCTTGTACCACCCAATGTAAATGTATTGAATGGAGTTTGCAACTGAAAAGAAACTTTGTGTTCCCAACAATCTATATGAAGGACGGCTTTCACAAACACATATCCCTCACAACTGAGCATGTGGAGAGACTTTAGTTCATGTAGCACAAAGGGAACGGGTTGCAGGAGAAACATTATCTCTGGTTTCTCAGCCTGTTTCCTAGTGCCGGTTTGAAGTTCCTGCAGTTTTCACTGTAAAACCGAGTTGGAGCTTCTACCTCCGCATATATATGTATGGAAAGCTGTTTGCAAATGAAAAGAAACTTTGTGTTCCCAACAAGCATGTTGAAGGTCGGCTTTCACACACATTTATCTCTCAGAACTGAGCATGTGGTGAGACGTTCGTTCATCTAGCAAAAAGGAACGGGTTGCAGGAGAAATTTTACTCTGTTTTCTCTGTCTGTTTCCTAGTGACGGTTTGATGTTCCTGCAGTTTTCACTGTAAAACCGAGTTGGAGCTTGTACCTCCCAATATAAATGTATGGAGTGGAGTTTGCTTTTGAAAAGAAAATTTTTGTTCCCAACAAGCTAGGTGAAGTACGGCTTTCACACACACTTATTTCTGAGAACTTTGCATGTGGTGAGACGTTCGTTCATCTAGCACATTGGGAAAAGTTTGCAGGAGAAATTTTACTCTGGTTTCTCAGTCCGTTTCCTAGTGCCGGTTTGAAGTTCCTGCAGTGTTCACTATAAAATAGATTTGGACTTGTAACACCCAATATAAATTTATGGAATGGAGTTTGCAAATTAAAAGAAACTTTGTGTTCCCAAGAAGCTAGGTGAAGGACGGCTTTCACACACAATTATCTCTCAGAACTGATCATGTGGAGAGATGTTCGTTCATCTAGCACAATGGGAACGGGTTGCAGGTGAACATTTTTCTCTGGTTTCTCAGTCTGTTTCCTAATGCCGGGTTGAAGTTCCTGCAGTTTTCACTATAAAAGAGATTTGGAGCTTGAACAAACCAATATAAATATATGGAATGGAGTTTGCAACTGAAAAGAAACTTTGTGTTCCCAACAAGCTAGGTAACGGACCGCTTTCCCACACACTTATCTCTCACAACTGAGCATGTAGAGAGACCTTCTTTCATGTATCACAAAGGGAACGGGTTGCAGGAGAAAATTTTTCTCTGGTTTCTCAGTCTGTTTATTAGTGCCGGTTTGAAGTTCCTGCAATTTTCACTATAAAACCGATTTGGAGAATGTACCAACAAATATAAATGTATGGAATGGGGTTTGTAACTGAAAAGAAACTTTGTGTTCCCAACAAGCTAGGTGAAGGAAGGCTTTCACACACATTTAACTCTCAGAGCTTAGAATGTTGAGAGACGTTCGTTCATCTAGAGCAAATAGAACGTGTTGCAGGGGAATATTTTACTCTTGTTTCTCTGTCTGTTTCCTAGTGCCGGTTTGAATTTCCTGCAGTTTCCACTGTAAAATCGAGTCGGAGCTTGTACCTCTCCATATAAATGCATGGATTGGAATTTGCAGCTGAAAAGAAACATAGTGTTCCAAACAAGCTAGGTGAAGTACGGCTTTCACACACACTTATCTCTCACAACTGAACATGTGGAGAGACCTTCGTTCATCTAGCACAAAGGTAACGTGTAGATGGAGAAACTTTTCTCTGGTTTCTCAGTCTGCTTCCTAGTGCCAGTTTGCAGTTCCCGCAGTTTTCACTATAAAAGCGTGTTGGAGCTTGTAACTCCGCATATAGATATATGGATTGGAGTTTGCAACTGAAAAAACTTTGTGTTCCCAACAAGATAAGTGAAGGACTGATTTCACACACACATATCTCTCACAACTGAGCATGTTCAGAGACTTTCGTTCATCTAGCAGAAGGGTTAGGGTTGCAGGAGAAACTTGTACTCTGTTTTCTCAGTCTTTTTCCTAGTGCCGGTTTGAAGTTCCTGCAGTTTTCACTGTAAAACAGATATGGAGCTTGTAACTCTCCATATATATGTATGGATTGGAGTTTGCAACTGAAAATTAACTTGGTTTTCCCAACAAGTTATGTGAAAGACGACTTTCACACACACTTATCTCTCAAGACTCAGCATGTGGAGAGACGTTCGTTCATCTATCACAAAGAGAACGGGTTGAAGTAGGAACTATTTCTCTGGTTTATAAGTCTGTTTCCTTGTGCCTGTTTGAAATTCCTGCAGTTTTCACAATAAAACCGAGTTGGAGCTTGTTCCTCCCCATAAATATGAATGGAGTGCATTTTGCAACTGAAAAGAATCTTTGTGTTCCCAACAAGCTAGTTGAAGGACGGCTTTCACACACAATTATCACTCAGAACTTAGCATGTGGAGAGACTTTCGTTCATATAGCTCAAAGGAACGGGTTGAAGGGTAAATTTTACTCTGGATTCTCAGTCTGTTTCCTAGTGCCGGTTTGAATTTCCTGTAGTTTTCAATGTAAAACCGAGTTGGAGCTTGTACATTTCCATATATAGGTATGGAGTGGAATTTGCAACTGAAAAGAAACATTGTGTTCCCAACAAGCTAGGTGAAGGACGGCTTTCACACACACTTATCTCTAACAACTGAGCATGTGGAGAAACGTTCGTTCATGTAGCACAAAGGGAACGGGTTGCACAAGAAAATTTTTCTCTGGTATCTCAGTCTCTTTCCTAGCGTCGGTTTGAAATTCCTGCAGTTTTCACTATAAAAACGATTTGGAGATTGTACCACCCAATATAAATGTATGGAATGGAGTTTACAACTGAAAAGAAACTTTGTGTTCCCAACAATCTAGGTGAAGTACGGCTTTCACACACACTTATCTCTCACAACTGAGCATGTGGAGAGACCTTCGTTCATCTAGCACAAAGGTAATGTGTAGATGGAGAAACTTTTCTCTGGTTTCTCAGTCTGTTTCCTAGTGCCAGTTTGCAGTTCCCGCAGTTTTCACTATAAAAGCGTGTTGGAGCTTGTAACTCCGCATATAGATATATGGATTGGAGTTTGCAACTGAAAAATCTTTGTGTTCCCAAAAAGATAAGTGAAGGACTGATTTCACACACACATTTCTCTCACAACTGAGCATGTTCAGAGACGTTCGTTCATCTAGCAGAAAGGGTAAGGGTTGCAGGAGAAACTTGTACTGTGTTTTCTCAGTCTTTTTCCTAGTGCCGGTTTGAAGTTCCTGCAGTTTTCACTGTAAAACAGATATGGAGCTTGTAACTCTCCATATATATGTATGGATTGGAGTTTGCACCTGAAAATTAACTTGGTTTTCCCAACAAGTTATGTGAAAGACTACTTTCACACACACTTATCTCTCAAGACTCAGCATGTGGACAGACGTTCGTTCATCTATCACAAAGGGAACGGGTTGAAGGAGGAACTATTTCTCTTGTTTATAAGTCTCTTTCCTAGTGCTTGTTTAAAGTTCCTGCAGTTTTCACAATAAAACCGAGTTGGAGCTTGTTCCTCCCCATAAATATGTATGGAGTGCATTTTGCAACTGAAAAGAATCTATGTGTTCCCAACAAGCTAGTTGAAGGACGGCTTTCACACACAATTATCACTCAGAACTTAGCATGTGGAGAGACTTTCGTTCATATAGCTCAGAGGAACGGGTTGAAGGGGAAATTTTACTCTGGTTTCTCAGTCTGTTTCCTAGTGCCGGTTTGAATTTCCTGTAGTTTTCAATGTAAATCCGAGTTGGAGCTTGTACATTTCCATATATACGTATGGAGAGGAATTAGCAACTGAAAAGAAACATTGTGTTCCCAACAAGCTAGGTGAAGGACGGCTTTCACACACACTTATCTCTAACAACTGAGCATGTGGAGAAACGTTCGTTCATGTAGCACAAAGGGAACGGGTTGCACAAGAAAATTTTTCTCTGGTATCTCAGTCTCTTTCCTAGGGTCGGTTTGAAATTCCTGCAGTTTTCACTATAAAAACGATTTGGAGATTGTACCACCCAATATAAATGTATGGAATGGAGTTTGCAACTGAAAAGAAACTTTGTGTTCCCAACAATCTAGGTGAAGAACGGCTTTCACACACACTTATCTCTCACAACTGAGCATGTGGAGAGACGTTCGTTCATGTAGCACAAAGGGAACGGGATGCAGGAGAAACTTTATCTCTGGTTTCTCAGCCTGTTTCCTAGTGCCGGTTGAAGTTCCTGCAGTTTTCACAGTAAAATCGAGTTGGAGCTAGTACCTCCGCATATATATGTATGGAAAGCAGTTTGCAACTGAAAAGAAACTTTGTGTTCCCAACAAGCTAGGTGAAGTTCGGCTTTCACACACACTTATTTCTCAGAACTGAGCTTGTGGTTAGACGTTCGTTAATCTAGCAAAAAGGAACGGGTTGAAGGAGAAACTTTTACACTGTTTTCTCAGTATTTTTCCTAGTGCCGGTTTGACGTTCCTGCAGTTTTCACTGTAAAACCGAGTTGGAGCTTGTACCTCTCAATACATATATATGGAGTGGAGTTTGCTTTTGAAAACTAAATTTCTGTTCACAACAAGCTAGGTGATGTAAGGCTTTCACACACACTTATTTCTCAGAACTGAGCATGTGGTAAGACGTTTGTTCATCTAGCACAAAGAAAGGTTTGCAGGAGAAATTTTACTCTGGTTTCTCAGTCTGTTTCCTAGTGCCGCTATGAATTTCCTGCAGTTTTCACTATAAAATAGATTTGGAGCTTGTACCACCCAATATAAATTTATGGAATGGAGTTTGCAACTGAAAAGAAACTTTGTGTTCCCAACAAGCTAGGTGAAGGACGGCTTTCCCACACACTTATCTCTCACAATTGAGCATGTAGAGAGACGTTCGTTCATGTATCAAAAAGGGAACAGGTTGCAGGAGAAACCTTTTCTCCGGTTTCTCAGTCTGTTTCCTAGTGCCGGTTTGAATTTCCTGCAGGTTTCAGTGTAAAATTGTCTTGGAGCTTGTACCTCCCCATATATATGTATGGAATGCTGTTTCCAACTGAAAAGAAACTTTGTGTTCCCAACAAGCTAGGTGAAGGACGGCTTTCACACACACTTATCTCTCACAAATGAGCATGTGGAGAGACGTTCGTTCATCTAGCACAAAGGGAACGGGTTGCAGGAGAAACCTTTTCTCTGGTTTCTCAGTCTGTTTCCTAGTGCCGGTATTAAGTTCCTGCAGTTTTCACTGTAAAACCGAGTTGGAGATAGTACCTCCACATATATATGTATGGAATGGAGTTTGCAACTGAAAAGAAACTATGTGTTCCCAACAAGGTACATGAAGGTCGGCTTTCACACGCACTTATCTCTCAGAACAGAGCATGTGGAGAGACGTTCGTTCATCTACCACAAATGGAACGGTTTGCAGGACAAAATTTAACTCTGGTTTCTCAGTCTGATTCCTAGTGCCGGTTTGAAGTTCCTGCAGTTTTCACTGTACAACCGTGTTGGAGCATGTACCTCTCCATGTATATGTATGGAGTGGAGTTTGCAACCTAAAGAAACTTTTTGTTCCCAACAAGATATGTGAAGGACGGCTTTCACACACATTTAACTCTCAGAGCTTAGTATGTGGAGAGATGTTCGTTCATCTATCACATAGGAAACGGGTTGCAGGAAAATCTTTTTCTCTGGTTTCTCAGTCTGTTTCCTAGGGCCGGTTTGAATTTCCTGCAGTTTTCACTGTAAAACCGAGTTGGAGCTAGTATCTTCCCATATAGATGAATGGAGTGGAGTTTGCAACTGAAAAGAAACTTTGTGTTCCCAGCAAGCTAGGTGAAGGACCGCATTCGCACACACTTATCTCTCACAAATGAGCATGTAGAGAGACGTTTGTTCATGTATCACAAATGGAACGGGTTGCAGGAGGAAATTTTTCTCTGGATTCTCAGTCTGTTTCCTAGTGCCGGTTTGAAGTTCCTGCAATTTTCACTGTAAAACAGAGTTGGAGCTAGTACCTTCGCATATATATGTATGGAATGGAGTTTGCAACTGAAAAGAATCTATGTGTTCCCAACAAGATAGATGAAGAACGGCTTTCACACGCACTTATCTCTCACAAATGAGCATGTGGAGAGACGTTCGTTCATCTACCACAATGGGAACGGATTGCAGGACAAACTTTAATTCTGGATTCTCAGTCTGTTTCCTAGTGCCGGTTTGAAGTTCCTGCAGTTTTCACTGTAAAACCGTGTTGGAGCAAGTACCTCTCCATGTAAATGTATGGATTGGAGTTTTCAACTGAAAAGAATCTTTGTGTTCCCAACAAGATAGGTTAAAGACGGCTTTCACACACATTTAAATCTCAGAGCTTAGAATATGGAGAGACGTTCGTTGATTTATCACTAAGGGAAAGGGTTGAAGGAGAAACTTTTTCTCTTGTTTCTCAGTCTGTTTCCTAGTGCCGGTTTAAATTTAATGCAGTTTTCACTGTAAAATGGAGGTGGAGATTCTACCTCCCCATATATATGTATGGATTGGAGTTTGCAACTGAAAAGAAACTTTGTGTTCCCAACAAGATAGGTGAAGTACGGCTTCCACACACACTTTGCTCTCAGAACTGAGCATGTGGAGAGACGTTCGTTCATCTAGCACAAAGGGAACGTTTAGATGTAGAAACTTTACTCTGTTTTATCAGTCTGTTTCCAAGTGCCAGTTTGCAGTTCCTGCAGTTTTCACTGTAAAACCGAGATGGAGCTTGTACCTCTCCATATATATTTATGGAATGGAGTTAGCAACTGAAAAGTAACTTTGTTTTCCCAACAAGCTAGGTGAAGTACGGCATTCACACACACTTAGCTCTCAAAACTTAGCATGTGGAGAGACGTTCGTTCATCTAGCACAAAGGGAAAGGTTTGCAGGAGAACCTTTTACTCTGGATTCTCAGTCTGTTTCCTAGTGCCGGTATGTAGTTCCTGCAGTTTTAACTATAAAATCGATTTGGAGCTTGTACCACCCAAAAAAAATTTATGGAATGGAGTTGGCAAATGAAAAGAAACTTTGTGTTCCCAACAAGCTAGTTGAAGGACGGCTTTCACACACAATTATCCCTCAAAACTGAGCATGTGGAGAGACGTTCGTTCACCTATAACAAAGGAACGGGTTGCAGGAAAAAATTTTTCTCTTGTTTCTCAGTCTGTTTCCTAATGCCGGGTTGAAGTTCCTGCACTTTTCACTATAAAAACGATTTGGAGCTTGTACCACCAAATATAAATGTATGGAATGCAGTTTGCTACTGAAAAGAAACTTTGTGTTCCCAACAAGCTAGGTGAAGGACGGCTTTCACACACATTTATCTCTCACAAATGAGCATGTGGAGAGACGTTCGTTCATCTAGCACAAAGGGAACGGGTTGCAGGAGAAACCTTTTCTCTGGTTTCTCCATCTGTTTCCTAGTGCCAGTATTAAGTTCCTGCAGTTTTCACTGTAAAACCGAGTTGGAGATAGTACCTCCGCATATATATGTATGGAATGGATTTTGCAACTGAAAAGAAACTTTGTGTTCCCAACAAGCTACATGAAGGACGGCTTTCACACGCACTTATCTCTCAGAACTGAGCATGTGGAGAGACGTTCGTTCATCTACCACAAAGGGAAAGGTTTGCAGGACAAACTTTAGCTCTGGTTTCTCAGTCTGTTTCCTAGTGCCGGTTTGAAGTTCCTCCATTTTTCACTATAAAATCGATTTGAAGCTTGTATCAACCAATATAAATTTATGGAATGGAGTTTGCAACTGAAAAGAAAGTTTGTCTTCCCAACAAGCTTGGTGAAGGACGGCTTTCACACACACTTATCTCTCAAAACTGAGCATTTGGAGAGACGTTCGTTCATTTAGTAAAAGGGAACGGGTTGCAGGAGAAAATATTCTCTCGTTTCTCAGTCTGTTTCCTAGTGCCGGTTTAAATTTCCTGCAGTTTCAGTGTAAAACAGAGTTGGAGCTTGTACCTCCCCATATATATGTATGGAATGCAGTTTGCAACTGAAAAGAAACTTTGTGTTCCCAACAAGCTAGGTGAAGGACGGCTTTCACACACACTTATCTCTCACAAGTGATCATGTGGAGAGACGTTCGTTCATCTAGCACAAAGGGAACGGGTTGCAGGAGAAACCATTTCTCTGGTTTCTCAGTCTGTTTCCTAGTGCCGGTATTAAGTTCCTGCTGTTTTCACTGTAAAACCGATTTGGAGCTAGTACCTCTCTATATATATTTATGGAGTGGAGTTTGCTATTGAATAGTAAATTTCTGTTCACACCAAGCTAGGTGATGTACGGCTTTCACACACACTAATTTCTCAGAACTGAGCATGTGGTGGGACGTTCGTTCATCTAGCACAAAGGAAAGGTTTGCAGGACAAACTTTAACTCTGGTTTCTCAGTCTGTTTCCTAGTGCCGGTTTCAAGTTCCTGCAGTTTTCACTATAAAAGAGATTTGGAGATTGTACCTCCCAATATAAATGTATGGAATGGAGTTTGCAACTGAAAAGAAACTTTGTGTTCCCAACAAGCTAGATGAAGGACGGCTTTCACACACACTTATCTCTCACAACTGAGCATGTGGAGAGACGTTCATTCATCTACCACAAAGGGAACGGATTGCAGGACAAACTTTAACTCTGGTTTCTCAGTCTGTTTCCTAGTGCCGGAATGAAGTTCCTGTACTTTTCAATGTAAAACCGTGTTGGATCATGTACCTCTCCATATATATGTATGGAGTGGAGTTTGCAACTGAAAAGAAACTTTGTGTTCCCAACAAGATAGGTGAATTACGGCTTTCACACACATTTAAATCTCAGAGCTTAGAATGTGGAGAGACTTTCGTTCATCTAGCACAAAGGGAACGGGTTGCAGGAGAATCTTTTACACTGGTTTCTCAGTCTATTTCCTAGTGCCGGTTTGAAGTTCTTGCAGTTTCACAATAAAACCGAGTTGGAGCTTGTTCCTCCCCATAAATATGTTGGAGTGCAGTTTGCAAATGAAAAGAATCTTTGTGTTCCCAACAAGCTAGGTGACGGACCGCTTTCCCACACACTTATCTCTCACAACTGAGCATGTAGAGAGACATTCTTTCATGTATCACAAAGGGAACGGGTTGCAGGAGAAAATTTTTCTCTGGTTTCTCAGTCTGTTTATTAGTGCCGGTTTGAAGTTCCTGCAATTTTCACTATAAAACCGATTTGGAGAATGTACCACCAAATATAAATGTATGGAATGGAGTTTGTAACAGAAAAATCTTTGTGTTCCCAACAAGCTAGGTGAAGGACGGCTTTCACACACATTTAACTCTCAGAGCTTAGAATGTGGAGAGACGTTCGTTCATCTAGAGCAAATAGAACGTGTTGCAGTGGAATATTTTACTCTTGTTTCTCAGTCTGTTTCCTAGTGCCGGTTTGAAGTTCCTGCAGTTTTCACTGTAAAATCGAGTCGGAGCTTGTACCTATCCATATAAATGCATGGATTGGAATTTGTAACTGAAAAGAATCATTGTGTTCCCAACAAGCTAGGTGAAGTACGGCTTTCACACACACTTATCTCTCACAACTGAGCATGTGGAGAGACCTTCGTTCATCTAGCACAAAGGTAACGTGTAGATGGAGAAACTTTTCTCTGGTTTCTCAGTCTGTTTCCTAGTGCCAGTTTGCAGTTCCTGCAGTTTTCACTATAAAAGCGTGTTGGAGCTTGTAACTCCGCATATAGATATATGGATTGGAGTTTGCAACTGAAAAAAACTTTGTGTTCCCAACAAGATAGGTGAAGGACTGATTTCACACACACATATCTCTCACAGCTGAGCATGTTCAGAGACGTTCGTTCATCTAGCAGAAAGGGTAAGTGTTGCAGGAGAAACTTGTACTGTGTTTTCTCAGTCTTTTTCCTAGTGCCGGTTTGAAGTTCCTGCAGTTTTCACTGTAAAACAGATATGGAGTTTGTACCTCTCCATATATATGTATGGATTGGAGTTTGCACCTGAAAAGTAACTTGGTTTTCCCAACAAGTTATGTGAAAGACGACTTTCACACACACTTATCTCTCAAGACTCAGCATGTGGAGAAACGTTCGTTCATGTATCACAAAGGGAACGGGTTGAAGGAGGAACTATTTCTCTGGTTTATCAGTTTGTTTCCTAGTGCCTGTTTGAAGTTCCTGCAGTTTTCACAATAAAACCGAGTTGGAGCTTGTTCCTCCCCATAAATATGTATGGAGTCCATTTTGCAGCGTAAAAGAATCTTTGTGTTCCCAACAAGCTAGTTGAAGGAAGGCTTTCACACACAATTATCACTCAGAACTTAGCATGTGGAGAGACTTTCGTTCATATAGCTCAAAGGGAACGGGTTGAAGGGGAAATTTTACTCTGGTTTCTCAGTCTGTTTCCTAGTGCAGGTTTGAATTTCCTGTAGTTTTCAATGTAAAACCGAGTTGGAGATTGTACATTTCCATATATAGGTATGGAGTGGAATTTGCAACTGAAAAGAAACATTGTGTTCCCAACAAGCTAGGTGAAGGACGGCTTTCACACACACTTATCTCTAACAACTGAGCATGTGGAGAAACGTTCGTTCATGTAGCACAAACGGAACGGGTTGCACAAGAAAATTTTTCTCTGGTATCTCAGTCTCTTTCCTAGTGTTGGTTTGAACTTCCTGCAGTTTTAACTATAAAAACGATTTGGAGATTGTACCACCCAATATAAATGTATGGAATGGAGTTTGCAACTGAAAAGAATCTTTGTGTTCCCAACATTCTAGTTGAAGTTCGGCTTTCACACACACTTATCTCTCAGAACTGAGCTTGTGGTGAGACGTTCGTTCATCTAGCAAAAAGGGAACGGGTTGCAGGAGAAACTTTTACACTGGTTTCTCAGTATTTTTCCTAGTGCCGGTTTGAAGTTCCTGCAGTTTTCACTGTAAAACCGAGTTGGAGCTTGTACCTCTCAATACATATTTATGGAGTGGAGTTTGCTTTTGAAAACTAAATTTCTGTTCACAACAAGCTAGGTGATGTACGGCTTTCACACACACTTATTTCTCAGAACTGAGCATGTGGTGAGACGTTTGTTCATCTAGCACAAAGGAAAGGTTTGCAGGAGAAATTTTACTCTGGTTTCTCAGTCTGTTTCCTAGTGCCGCTATGAGTTTCCTGCAGTTTTCACTATAAAATAGATTTGGAGCTTGTACCACCCAATATAAATTTATGGAATGGATTTTGCAACTGAAAAGAAATTTTGTGTTCCCAACAAGCTAGGTGAAGGACGGCTTTCCCACACACTTATCTCTCACAATTGAGCATGTAGAGAGACGTTCGTTCATGTATCACAAAGGGAACGGGTTGCAGGAGAAAATTTTTCTCTATTTTTTCAGTCTGTTTCCTAGTGCCGGTTTGAATTTCCTGCAGGCTTCAGTGTAAAATTGTCTTGGAGCTTGTACCTCCCCATATATATGTATGGAATGCAGTTTGCTACTGAAAAGAAACTTTGTGTTCCCAACAAGCTAGGTGAAGGACGGCTTTCACACACATTTATCTCTCACAAATGAGCATGTGGAGAGACGTTCGTTCATCTAGCACAAAGGGAACGGGTTGCAGGAGAAACCTTTTCTCTGGTTTCTCCATCTGTTTCCTAGTGCCAGTATTAAGTTCCTGCAGTTTTCACTGTAAAACCGAGTTGGAGATAGTACCTCCGCATATATATGTATGGAATGGATTTTGCAACTGAAAAGAAACTTTGTGTTCCCAACAAGCTACATGAAGGACGGCTTTCACACGCACTTATCTCTCAGAACTGAGCATGTGGAGAGACGTTCGTTCATCTACCACAAAGGGAAAGGTTTGCAGGACAAACTTTAGCTCTGGTTTCTCAGTCTGTTTCCTAGTGCCGGTTTGAAGTTCCTCCATTTTTCACTATAAAATCGATTTGAAGCTTGTATCAACCAATATAAATTTATGGAATGGAGTTTGCAACTGAAAAGAAAGTTTGTCTTCCCAACAAGCTTGGTGAAGGACGGCTTTCACACACACTTATCTCTCAAAACTGAGCATTTGGAGAGACGTTCGTTCATTTAGTAAAAGGGAACGGGTTGCAGGAGAAAATATTCTCTCGTTTCTCAGTCTGTTTCCTAGTGCCGGTTTAAATTTCCTGCAGTTTCAGTGTAAAACAGAGTTGGAGCTTGTACCTCCCCATATATATGTATGGAATGCAGTTTGCAACTGAAAAGAAACTTTGTGTTCCCAACAAGCTAGGTGAAGGACGGCTTTCACACACACTTATCTCTCACATTTGATCATGTGGAGAGACGTTCGTTCATCTAGCACAAAGGGAACGGGTTGCAGGAGAAACCATTTCTCTGGTTTCTCAGTCTGTTTCCTAGTGCCGGTATTAAGTTCCTGCTGTTTTCACTGTAAAACCGATTTGGAGCTAGTACCTCTCTATATATATTTATGGAGTGGAGTTTGCTATTGAATAGTAAATTTCTGTTCACACCAAGCTAGGTGATGTACGGCTTTCACACACACTAATTTCTCAGAACTGAGCATGTGGTGGGACGTTCGTTCATCTAGCACAAAGGAAAGGTTTGCAGGACAAACTTTAACTCTGGTTTCTCAGTCTGTTTCCTAGTGCCGGTTTCAAGTTCCTGCAGTTTTCACTATAAAAGAGATTTGGAGATTGTACCTCCCAATATAAATGTATGGAATGGAGTTTGCAACTGAAAAGAAACTTTGTGTTCCCAACAAGCTAGGTGAAGGACGGCTTTCACACACACTTATCTCTCACAACTGAGCATGTGGAGAGACGATCGTTCACCTAGCACAAAAGGAACGGGTTGCAGGAGAATATTTTCTCTCGTTTCTCAGTCTGTTTCCTAGTGCCGTTTTGAATTTCCTGCAGTTTTCATTGTAAAACCGAGTTGGAGCTAGTACCTCCGCATATATATGTATGGAATGCAGTTTGCAAATGAAAAGAAACTATGTGTTCCCAACAAGCTAGATGAAGGACGGTTTTCACACGCACATATCTCTCACAACTGAGCATGTGGAGAGACGTTCGTTCATCTACCAAAAAGGGAACGGATTGCAGGACAAACTTTAACTCTGGTTTCTCAGTCTGTTTCCTAGTGCCGGAATGAAGTTCCTGTACTTTTCAATGTAAAACCGTGTTGGAGCATGTACCTCTCCATATATATGTATGGAGTGGAGTTTGCAACTGAAAAGAAACTTTGTGTTCCCAACAAGATAGGTGAATTACGGCTTTCACACACATTTAAATCTCAGAGCTTAGAATGTGGAGAGACTTTCGTTCATCTAGCACAAAGGGAACGGGTTGCAGGAGAATCTTTTACACTGGTTTCTCAGTCTATTTCCTAGTGCCGGTTTGAAGTTCTTGCAGTTTCACAATAAAACCGAGTTGGAGCTTGTTCCTCCCCATAAATATGTTGGAGTGCAGTTTGCAAATGAAAAGAATCTTTGTGTTCCCAACAAGCTAGGTGACGGACCGCTTTCCCACACACTTATCTCTCACAACTGAGCATGTAGAGAGACATTCTTTCATGTATCACAAAGGGAACGGGTTGCAGGAGAAAATTTTTCTCTGGTTTCTCAGTCTGTTTATTAGTGCCGGTTTGAAGTTCCTGCAATTTTCACTATAAAACCGATTTGGAGAATGTACCACCAAATATAAATGTATGGAATGGAGTTTGTAACAGAAAAATCTTTGTGTTCCCAACAAGCTAGGTGAAGGACGGCTTTCACACACATTTAACTCTCAGAGCTTAGAATGTGGAGAGACGTTCGTTCATCTAGAGCAAATAGAACGTGTTGCAGTGGAATATTTTACTCTTGTTTCTCAGTCTGTTTCCTAGTGCCGGTTTGAAGTTCCTGCAGTTTTCACTGTAAAATCGAGTCGGAGCTTGTACCTATCCATATAAATGCATGGATTGGAATTTGTAACTGAAAAGAATCATTGTGTTCCCAACAAGCTAGGTGAAGTACGGCTTTCACACACACTTATCTCTCACAACTGAGCATGTGGAGAGACCTTCGTTCATCTAGCACAAAGGTAACGTGTAGATGGAGAAACTTTTCTCTGGTTTCTCAGTCTGTTTCCTAGTGCCAGTTTGCAGTTCCTGCAGTTTTCACTATAAAAGCGTGTTGGAGCTTGTAACTCCGCATATAGATATATGGATTGGAGTTTGCAACTGAAAAAAACTTTGTGTTCCCAACAAGATAGGTGAAGGACTGATTTCACACACACATATCTCTCACAGCTGAGCATGTTCAGAGACGTTCGTTCATCTAGCAGAATGGGTAAGTGTTGCAGGAGAAACTTGTACTGTGTTTTCTCAGTCTTTTTCCTAGTGCCGGTTTGAAGTTCCTGCAGTTTTCACTGTAAAACAGATATGGAGTTTGTACCTCTCCATATATATGTATGGATTGGAGTTTGCACCTGAAAAGTAACTTGGTTTTCCCAACAAGTTATGTGAAAGACGACTTTCACACACACTTATCTCTCAAGACTCAGCATGTGGAGAAACGTTCGTTCATGTATCACAAAGGGAACGGGTTGAAGGAGGAACTATTTCTCTGGTTTATCAGTTTGTTTCCTAGTGCCTGTTTGAAGTTCCTGCAGTTTTCACAATAAAACCGAGTTGGAGCTTGTTCCTCCCCATAAATATGTATGGAGTCCATTTTGCAGCGTAAAAGAATCTTTGTGTTCCCAACAAGCTAGTTGAAGGAAGGCTTTCACACACAATTATCACTCAGAACTTAGCATGTGGAGAGACTTTCGTTCATATAGCTCAAAGGGAACGGGTTGAAGGGGAAATTTTACTCTGGTTTCTCAGTCTGTTTCCTAGTGCAGGTTTGAATTTCCTGTAGTTTTCAATGTAAAACCGAGTTGGAGATTGTACATTTCCATATATAGGTATGGAGTGGAATTTGCAACTGAAAAGAAACATTGTGTTCCCAACAAGCTAGGTGAAGGACGGCTTTCACACACACTTATCTCTAACAACTGAGCATGTGGAGAAACGTTCGTTCATGTAGCACAAACGAAACGGGTTGCACAAGAAAATTTTTCTCTGGTATCTCAGTCTCTTTCCTAGTGTTGGTTTGAACTTCCTGCAGTTTTAACTATAAAAACGATTTGGAGATTGTACCACCCAATATAAATGTATGGAATGGAGTTTGCAACTGAAAAGAATCTTTGTGTTCCCAACATTCTAGTTGAAGTTCGGCTTTCACACACACTTATCTCTCAGAACTGAGCTTGTGGTGAGACGTTCGTTCATCTAGCAAAAAGGGAACGGTTTGCAGGAGAAACTTTTACACTGGTTTCTCAGTATTTTTCCTAGTGCCGGTTTGAAGTTCCTGCAGTTTTCACAATAAAACTGAGTTGGAGCTTCTTCCTCCTCATAAATATGTATGGAGTGCAGTTTGCAACTGAAAAGAATCTTTGTGTTCCCAACAAGCTAGTTGAAGGACGGCTTCACACACACTTATCACTCATATCTGAGCATGTGGAGAGACTTTCGTTCATCTAGCACAAAGGGAACGGGTTGCAGGGGAAATTTTACTCTGGTATCTCAGTCTGTTTCCTAGTGCCGGTTTGAAGTTCCTGCAGTTCTCACTGTAAAACCGAGTTTGAGCTTGTACCTCTCCATGTATATTTATAGAGTGGAGTTTGCATCTGAAAAGAAAGTTTGTCTTCCCAACAAGATAGGTGAAGGACGGCTTTCACACACATTTAACTCTCAGAGCTCTGAATGTGGAGAGACGTTCGTTCATCAAGCACAAATGGAATGGTTTGCAGGAGAAACTTTTACTCAAGTTTCTCAGTCAGTTTCCTAGTGCCGGTTTGAAGTTCCTGCAGTTTTCACTATAAAATCGATTTGGAACTTGTACCACCAAATATAAATTTATGGAATGGAGTTTGCAAATGAAAAGAAACTTTGTGTTCCCAACAAGCTAGGTGAAGGACTGCTTTCACACACACTTATCTCTCACATGTGATCATGTACAGAGACGTTCGTTCATCAAGCACAAAGGGAACGGTTTGCAGGAGAAAATTTTTCTCTGGTTTCTCAGTCTGTTTCCTAATTCCGGGTTGAAGTTCCTGCAGTTTTCACTATAAAAGAGATTTGGAGCTTGTTCCTCCCAATATAAATGTATGGAATGGTGTTTGCAACTGAAAAGAAACATTGTGTTCCCAACAAGCTAGGTGAAGGACGGCTTTCACACACACTTATCTCTCACAACTGAGCATGTGGAGAGACGTTCGTTCATCTAGCACAAATGGAACGGGTTGCAGGACAAAATTTTCTCTCGTTTCTCAGTCTGTTTCCAAGTGCCGGTTTGAACTTCCTGCAGTTTTCAGTGTAAAACAGACTTGGAGTTTGTACCTCCCCATATATGTGTATGGAATGCGGGTTGAAACTGAAAAGAAACTTTGTGTTCCCAACAAGCTATGTGAAGGACGGCTTTCACACACATTTAACTCTCAGAGCTTAGAATGTTGAGAGACGTTCTTTCATCTAGAGCAAATAGAACGTGTTGCAGGGGAATATTTTACTCTTGTTTCTCAGTATGTTTCCTAGGTTCGGTTTGAAGTTCCTGCAGTTTTCACTGTAAAACCGAGTTGGAGCCAATATTTACCCATATAGATGTATGGAGTGGAGTTTGCAACTGAAAAAAACTTTGTGTTGCCAACAAGATAGGTGAAGGACGGATTTCACACACAGTTATCTCTCACAACTGAGCATGTGCAGACACGTTCGTTCATCTAGCAGAAAGGGAACGGGTTGCAGGAGAAAATTTTACTCTGTTTTCTCAGTCTTTTTACTAGTGCCGGTTTGAAGTTCCTGCAGTTTTCACTGTAAAACCGAGTTGGAGCTTGTACCTCTCAATACATATTTATGGAGTGGAGTTTGCTTTTGAAAACTAAATTTCTGTTCACAACAAGCTAGGTGATGTACGGCTTTCACACACACTTATTTCTCAGAACTGAGCATGTGGTGAGACGTTTGTTCATCTAGCACAAAGGAAAAGTTTGCAGGAGAAATTTTACTCTGGTTTCTCAGTCTGTTTCCTAGTGCCGCTATGAATTTCCTGCAGTTTTCACTATAAAATAGATTTGGAGCTTGTACCACCCAATATAAATTTATGGAATGGATTTTGCAACTGAAAAGAAATTTTGTGTTCCCAACAAGCTAGGTGAAGGACGGCTTTCCCACACACTTATCTCTCACAATTGAGCATGTAGAGAGACGTTCGTTCATGTATCACAAAGGGAACGGGTTGCAGGAGAAAATTTTTCTCTATTTTTTCAGTCTGTTTCCTAGTGCCGGTTTGAATTTCCTGCAGGTTTCAGTGTAAAATTGTCTTGGAGCTTGTACCTCCCCATATATATGTATGGAATGCAGTTGGCTACTGAAAAGAAACTTTGTGTTCCCAACAAGCTAGTTGAAGGACGGCTTTCACACACATTTATCTCTCACAAATGAGCATGTGGAGAGACGTTCGTTCATCTAGCACAAAGGGAACGGGTTGCAGGAGAAACCTTTTCTCTGGTTTCTCCATCTGTTTCCTAGTGCCAGTATTAAGTTCCTGCAGTTTTCACTGTAAAACCGAGTTGGAGATAGTACTTCCGCATATATATGTATGGATTGGATTTTGCAACTGAAAAGAAACTTTGTGTTCCCAACAAGCTACATGAAGGACGGCTTTCACACGCACTTATCTCTCAGAACTGAGCATGTGGAGAGACGTTCGTTCATCTACCACAAAGGGAAAGGTTTGCAGGACAAACTTTAGCTCTGGTTTCTCAGTCTGTTTCCTAGTGCCGGTTTGAAGTTCCTGCATTTTTCACTATAAAATCGATTTGAAGCTTGTATCTACCAATATAAATTTATGGAATGGAGTTTGCAACTGAAAAGAAAGTTTGTGTTCCCAACAAGCTTGGTGAAGGACGGCTTTCACACACACTTATCTCTCAAAACTGAGCATTTGGAGAGACGTTCGTTCATTTAGTAAAAGGGAACGGGTTGCAGGAGAAAATATTCTCTCGTTTCTCAGTCTGTTTCCTAGTGCCGGTTTAAATTTCCTGCAGTTTCAGTGTAAAACAGAGTTGGAGCTTGTACCTCCCCATATATATGTATGGAATGCAGTTTGCAACTGAAAAGAAACTTTGTGTTCCCAACAAGCTAGGTGAAGGACGGCTTTCACACACACTTATCTCTCACAAGTGATCATGTGGAGAGACGTTCGTTCATCTAGCACAAAGGGAACGGGTTGCAGGAGAAACCATTTCTCTGGTTTCTCAGTCTGTTTCCTAGTGCCGGTATTAAGTTCCTGCTGTTTTCACTGTAAAACCGATTTGGAGCTAGTACCTCTCTATATATATTTATGGAGTGGAGTTTGCTATTGAAAAGTAAATTTCTGTTCACACAAAGCTAGCTGATGTACGGCTTTCACACACACTAATTTCTCAGAACTGAGCATGTGGTGGGACGTTCGTTCATCTAGCACAAAGGAAAGGTTTGCAGGACAATCTTTAACTCTGGTTTCTCAGTCTGTTTCATAGTGCCGGTTTCAAGTTCCTGCAGTTTTCACTATAAAAGAGATTTGGAGATTGTACCTCCCAATATAAATGTATGGAATGGAGTTTGCAACTGAAAAGAAACTATGAGTTGACAACAAGCTAGATGAAGAACGGCTTTCACACGCACTTATCTCTCAGAACTGAGCATGTGGAGAGACTTTCGTTCATCTACCACAAAGGGAACGGTTTGTAGGACAATCTTTAACTCTGGTATCTCAGTCTGTTTCCTAGTGCCGGTATTAAGTTCCTGCAGTTTTCACTGTAAAACCGATTTGGAGCTTGTACATCTCAATATAAATGTATGGAGAGGAGTTTGTTTTTGAAAAGAATGTATGTGTTCCCAACAAGCTAGGTGAAGTACGGCTTTCACACACACTTATCTCTCACAACTGAGCATTTGGAGAGACGTTCGTTCATTTAGCACAAAGGGAACGGGTTGCAGGAGAATATTTTCTCTTGTTTCTCAGTCTGTTTCCTAGTGCCGGTTTGAATTTCCTGCAGATTCATTATAAAACAGTGTTGGAGCTTGTACCTCCCCATATATACGTATGGAATGCAGTTTGCAACTGAAAAGAAACTTTGTGTTCCCAACAAGCTAGGTGAAGGACGGCTTTCACACACACTTATCTCTCACAACTGAGCATGTGGAGAGACTTTCGTTCATCTAGCACAAAGGGAACGGGTTGCAGGAGAAACCTTTTCTCTGGTTTCTCAGTCTGTTTCCTAGTGCCGGTATTAAGTTCCTGCAGTTTTCACTGTAAAATCGAGTTGGAGCTAGTACCACCGCATATATATGTATGGAATAGAGTTTGCAACTGAAAAGAAACTATGAGTTGACAACAAGCTAGATGAAGGATGGCTTTCACACGCACTTATCTCTCAGAACTGAGCATGTGGAGAGACTTTCGTTCATCTACCACAAAGGGAACGGTTTGCAGGGCAATCTTTTACTCTGTTTTCTCAGTCTTTTTACTAGTGCCGGTTTGAAGTTCCTGCAGTTTTCACTGTAAAACCGAGATGGAGCTTGTACCTCTCCATATATATGTATGCATTGGAGTTGGCAACTGAAAAGTAACCTGGTTTACCCAACAAGATATGTGAAGGACGACTTTAACACACACTTATCACTCTAAACTCAGCATGTGGAGAGACGTTCGTTCATCTATCACAAAGGGAACGGTTTGAAGGAGGAACTATTTCTCTGGTTTCTCAGTCTGTTTCATAGTGCCGATTTGAAGTTCCTGCAGTTTTCACAATAAAACTGAGTTGGAGCTTCTTCCTCCTCATAAATATGTATGGAGTGCAGTTTGCAACTGAAAAGAATCTTTGTGTTCCCAACAAGCTAGTTGAAGGACGGCTTCACACACACTTATCACTCATATCTGAGCATGTGGAGAGACTTTCGTTCATCTAGCACAAAGGGAACGGGTTGCAGGGGAAATTTTACTCTGGTTTCTCAGTCTGTTTCCTAGTGCCGGTTTGAAGTTCCTGCAGTTCTCACTGTAAAACCGAGTTTGAGCTTGTACCTCTCCATGTATATTTATAGAGTGGAGTTTGCATCTGAAAAGAAAGTTTGTCTTCCCAACAAGATAGGTGAAGGACGGCTTTCACACACATTTAACTCTCAGAGCTCTGAATGTGGAGAGACGTTCGTTCATCAAGCACAAAGGGAATGGTTTGCAGGAGAAACTTTTACTCAAGTTTCTCAGTCAGTTTCCTAGTGCCGGTTTGAAGTTCCTGCAGTTTTCACTATAAAATCGATTTGGAACTTGTACCACCAAATATAAATTTATGGAATGGAGTTTGCAAATGAAAAGAAACTTTGTGTTCCCAACAAGCTAGGTGAAGGACTGCTTTCACACACACTTATCTCTCACAAGTGATCATGTACAGAGACGTTCGTTCATCAAGCACAAAGGGAACGGTTTGCAGGAGAAAATTTTTCTCTGGTTTCTCAGTCTGTTTCCTAATTCCGGGTTGAAGTTCCTGCAGTTTTCACTATAAAAGAGATTTGGAGCTTGTTCCTCCCAATATAAATGTATGGAATGGTGTTTGCAACTGAAAAGAAACATTGTGTTCCCAACAAGCTAGGTGAAGGACGGCTTTCACACACACTTATCTCTCACAACTGAGCATGTGGAGAGACGTTCGTTCATCTAGCACAAATGGAACGGTTTGCAGGACAAAATTTTCTCTCGTTTCTCAGTCTGTTTCCAAGTGCCGGTTTGAACTTCCTGCAGTTTTCAGTGTAAAACAGACTTGGAGTTTGTACCTCCCCATATATGTGTATGGAATGCGGGTTGAAACTGAAAAGAAACTTTGTGTTCCCAACAAGCTAGGTGAAGGACGGCTTTCACACACATTTAACTCTCAGAGCTTAGAATGTGGAGAGACGTTCGTTCATCTAGAGCAAATAGAACGTGTTGCAGGGGAATATTTTACTCTTGTTTCTCAGTATGTTTCCTAGGTTCGGTTTGAAGTTCCTGCAGTTTTCACTGTAAAACCGAGTTGGAGCCAATATTTACCCATATAGATGTATGGAGTGGAGTTTGCAACTGAAAAAAACTTTGTGTTGCCAACAAGATAGGTGAAGGACGGATTTCACACACAGTTATCTCTCACAACTGAGCATGTGCAGAGACGTTCGTTCATCTAGCAGAAAGGGAACGGGTTGCAGGAGAAAATTTTACTCTGTTTTCTCAGTCTTTTTACTAGTGCCGGTTTGAAGTTCCTGCAGTTTTCACTGTAAAACCGTGTTGGAGCTTGTACCTCCGCATATATATGTATCGAAAGCAGTTTGCAACTGAAAAGAATCTTTGTGTTCCCATCAAGATAGTTGAAGGTCGGCTTTCACACACAATTATCTCTCAGAACTGAGCATGTGGTGAGACTTTCGTTCATCTAGCAAAAAGTGAACGGGTTGCAGGAGAAACATTTATTCTGTTTTCTCAGTCTGCTTCGTAGTGCCGGTTTGAAGTTCCTGCAGTTTTCACTGTAAAACCGAGATGGAGCTTGTACCTCTCCATATATATGTATGCATTGGAGTTGGCAACTGAAAAGTAACCTGGTTTTCCCAACAAGATATGTGAAAAACGACTTTAACACACACTTATCTCTCTAAACTCAGCATGTGGAGAGATGTTCGTTCATCTATCACAAAGGGAACGGTTTGAAGGAGGAACTATTTCTCTGGTTTCTCAGTCTGTTTCATAGTGCCGATTTGAAGTTCCTGCAGTTTTCACAATAAAACTGAGTTGGAGCTTCTTCCTCCTCATAAATATGTATGGAGTGCAGTTTGCAACTGAAAAGAATCTTTGTGTTCCAAACAAGCTAGTTGAAGGACGGCTTCACACACACATATCACTCAGATCTGAGCATGTGGAGAGACTTTCGTTCATCTAGCACAAAGGGAACGGGTTGCAGGGGAAATTTTACTCTGGTTTCTCAGTCTGTTTCCTAGTGCCGGTTTGAAGTTCCTGCAGTTCTCACTGTAAAACCGAGTTTGAGCTTGTACCTCACCATATATATGTAGGGAGTGGATTTTGCAACTGAAAAGAAACATTGTGTTCCCAACAAGCTAGGTGAAGGACGGCTTTCACACACACTTATCTCTCACAACTAAGCATGTGGAGAGACGTTCGTACATGTAGCACAAAGGGGACGGGTTGCAGGAGAATATTTTTCTTTGGTTTCTCAGTCTGTTTCCTAGTGCCGGTTTGAACTTCCTGCAGTTTTCACTATAAAAACGATTTGGAGCTTGTACCACCCAATATAAAAGTATGGAATGGAGTTTGCAACTGAAAAGAAACTTTGTGTTCCCAATAATCTAGGTGAAGGACGGCTTTCACACACACTTATCTCTCACAAATGAGCATGTGGAGAGACGTTCGTTCATGTAGCACAAAGGGATCGGGTTGCAGGAGAAACCTTTTCTCTGGTTTCTCAGTCTGTTTCCTAGTGCCGGTATTAAGTTCCTGCAGTTTTCAGTGGAAAACCGAGTTGGAGCTAGTACCTCCGCATATATATGTATGGAATGGAGTTGGCAACTGAAAAGGAACTATGAGTTGACAACAAGCTACATGAAGGACGGCTTTCACACACACTTAGCTCTCACAACTGAGCATTTGGAGAGACGTTCGTTCATTTAGCACAAAGGGAACGGGTTGCAGGAGAAAATTTTCTCTCGTTTCTCAGTCTGATTCCTAGTGCCGGTTTGAATTTCCTGCAGTTTTCATTGTAAAACAGTGTTGGAGCTTGTACCTCCCCATATATACGTATGGAATGCAGTTTGCAACTGAAAAGAAACTATGTGTTCCCAACAAGCTAGGTGAAGGACGGCTTTCACACACACTTATCTCTCACAACTGAGCATGTGGAGAGACTTTCGTTCATCTAGCACAAAGGGAACGGGTTGCAGGAGAAACCTTTTCTCTTGTTTCTCAGTCTATTTCCTAGTGCCGGTATTAAGTTTCTGCAGTTTTCAGTGTAAAACCGAGTTGGAGCTAGTACCTCCGCATATATATGTATGGAATGGAGTTTGCAACTGAAAAGAAACTATGAGTTGACAACAAGCTACATGAAGGAAGGCTTTCACACTCACTTATCTCTAAGAACTGAGCATTTGGAGAGACGTTCGTTCATTTAGCACAAAGGTAACTGTTTGCAGGACAATCTTTAACTCTGGATTCTCAGTCTGTTTCCTAGTGCCGGTTTGAAGTTCCTCCAGTTTTCACTATAAAACCGTGTTGGAGCATGTACCTCTCCATGTATATTTATGGCGTGGAGTTTGCAACTGAAAAGAAACTTTGTCTTCCCAACAAGATAGGTGAAGGACGGCTTTCACACACATTTAACTCTCATAGCTCTGAATGTGGCGAGACTTTCGTTCATCTTGCACAAAGGGAATGGTTTGCAGGAGAAACTTTTACTCTAGTTTCTCAGTCAGTTTCCTAGTGCCGGTTTGAAGTTCCTGCAGTTTTCACTATAAAATCGATTTGGAACTTGTACCACCCAATATAAATTTATGGAATGGAGTTGGCAAATGAAAAGAAACTTTGTGTTCCCAACAAGCTAGGTGAAGGACGGCTTTCACACACACTTATCTCTCACAAGTGAGCATGTGCAGAGACGTTCGTTCATCTAGCACAAAGGGAACGGGTTGCAGGAGAAAATATTTCTCTCGTTTCTCAGTCTGTTTCCTAATGCCGGGTTGAAGTTCCTGCAGTTTTCACTATAAAAGAGATTTGGAGCTTGTACCTCCCAATATAAATGTATGGAATGTAGTTTGCAACTGAAAACAAACATTGTGTTCCCAACAAGCTAGGTGAAGGACCGCATTCACACACACTTATCTCTCACAACTGAGCATGTGGAGAGACGTTCGTTCATCTAGCAAAAAGGTAACAGATAGATGGAGAAACTATTCTCTGGTTTCTCAGTCTGTTTCCTAGTGTCAGTTTGCAGTTCCTGCAGTTTTCACTATAAAAGCGAGTTGGAGCTTGTAACTCCGCATATAGATATATGGATTGGAGATTGCAACTGAAAAAAACTTTGTGTTCCCAACAAGATAGGTGAAGGTCGGATTTCACACACACATATCTCTCACAACTGAGCATGTTCAGAGACGTTAGTTCATTTAGCAGAAAGGGTACGGGTTGCAGGAGAAACTTGTACTCTGTTTTCTCAGTCTTTTTCCTAGTGCCGGTTGGAAGTTCCTGCAGTTTTCACTGTAAAACCGATATGGAGCTTGTACATCTCCATATATATGTATGGATTGGGGTTTGCAACTGAAAAGTAACTTGGTTTTCCCAACAACTAGGTGAAGGACGACTTTCACACACACTTATCTCTCAAGACTCAGTATGTGGAGAGACGTTCGTTCATCTATCACAAAGGGAACGGGTTGAAGGAGGGACTATTTCTCTGGTTTCTCAGTCTGTTTCCAATTGTCTGTTTGAAGTTCCTGCAGTTTTCACAATAAAACCGAGTTGGAGCTTGTTCCTCCCCATAAATATGTATGGAGTGCATTTTGCAACTGAAAAGAATTTTGTGTTCCCAACAAGCTAGTTGAAGGACGGCTTTCACACACACTTATCACTCAGAGCTGAGCATGTGGAGAGACTTTCGTTCATCTAGCTCAAAGGGAACGGGTTGAAGGGGAAATTTTACTCTGGTTTCTCAGTCTGTTTCCTAGTGCCGGTTTGTATTTCCTGCAGTTTTCACTGTAAAACTGAGTTGGAGTTTGTACCTTTCCATATATACGTATGGAGAGGAATCTGCAACTGAAAAGAAACATTGTGTTCACAACAAGCTAGGTGAAGCACGGCTTTCACACACACTTATCTCTCACAACTGAGCATGTGGAGAGACGTTCGTTCATCTAGCACAAAGGAAATGATTGCAGGAGAAATTTTACTCTGGTTTCTTAGTCTGTTTCTAGTGCCGGTACGAAGTTCCTGCAGTTTTCACTGTAAAACCGAGTTGGAGTTTGTACCTCTCAATATATATTTATGGAGTGGAGTTTGCTTTTGAAAGGTAAATTTCTGTTCACAACAATCTATGTGATGTACGGATTTCACACACACTTATTTCTCAGAACTGAGCATGTGGTGAGACGTTCGTTCATCTAGCACAAAGGAAAGGTTTGCAGGAGAAATTTTACTCTGGTTTCTCAGTCTGTTTCCTAGTGTCGGTATGAATTTCCTGCAGTTTTCAGTGTAAAACAGTCTTGGAGCTTGTACCTCCCCATATATATGTATGGAATGCAGTTTGCAACTGAAAAGAAACTTTGTGTTCCCAACAAGCTAGGTGAAGGACGGCTTTCACACACAATTATCTCTCACAACTGAGCATGTGGAGAGACGTTCGTTCATCTAGCACAAATGGAACGGGTTGCAGGAGAAACCATTTCTCTGGTTTCTCCGTCTGTTTCCTAGTGCCGGTATTAATTTCCTGCAGTTTTCACTGTAAAACCGAGTTGGAGATAGTACCTCCGCATATATATGTATGGAATGGTGTTTGCAACTGAAAAGAATCTATGTGTTCCCAACAAGCTACATGAAGGTCGGCTTTCACACGCACTTATCTCTCAGAACTGAGCATGTGGAGAGACGTTCGTTCATCTACCACAAATGGAACGGTTTGCAGGACAAAATTTAACTCTGGTTTCTCAGTCTGTTTCCTATTGCCGGTTTGAAGTTCCTGCAGTTTAACTGTACAACCGTGTTGGAGCATGTACCCCTCCATGTATATGTATGGAGTGGAGTTTGCAACCTAAAACTAACTTTGTGTTCCGAACAAGATAAGTGAAAGACGGCTTTCACACCCATTTAACTCAGAGCTTAGTATGTGGAGAGACGTTCGTTCATCTAGCACATAGGGAACGGGTTGCAGAAGAATCTTTTTCTCTGGTTTCTCAGTCTGTTTCCTAGGGCCGGTTTGAATTCCCTGCAGTTTTCACTGTAAAACCGAGTTGGAGCTAGTATCTACCCATATAGATGTATGGAGTGGAGTTTGCAACTGAAAAGAAACTTTGTGTTCCCAACAAGCTAGGTGAAGGACAACATTCGCTCACACTTATCTCTCACAAATGAGCGTGTAGAGAGACGTTCGTTCATGTATCACAAATGGAACGTGTTGCAGGAGAAAATTTTTCTCTGGATTCTCAGTCTGTTTCCTAGTGCCGGTTTGAAGTTCCTGCAGTTTTCACTGTAAAACCGATTTGGAGCTAGTACCTCCGCATATATATGTAAGGAATGGAGTTTGCAACTGAAAAGAAACTACGTGTTCCCAACAAGCTAAATGAAGAACGGCTTTCACACGCACTTATCTCTCACAAATGAGCATGTGGAGAGACGTTCGTTCATCTACCACAATGGGAACGGATTGCAGGACAAACTTTAAGTCTGGTTTCTCAGTCTGTTTTCTAGTGCCGGTTTGAAGTTCCTGCAGTTTTCACTGTAAAACCGTGTTGGAGCAAGTACCTCTCCATGTAAATGTATGGAGTGGAGTTTTCAACTGAAAAGAAACTTTGTGTTCCCAACAAGATAGGTTAAAGACGGCTTTCACACACTTTTATATCTCAGAGCTTAGAATGTGTAGAGACGTTCGTTCATCTAGCACAAAGGGAACGGGTTGCAAGAGAATCTTTTACACTGGTTTCTCAGTCTGTTTCCAAGGGCCGGTTTGAATTTCCTGCAGTTTTCACTGTAAAATCGAGTTGGAGCTAGTATCTACCCATATAGATATATGGAGTGGAGTTTGCAACTGAAAAGAAACTTTGTGTTCCCTAAAAGTTAGGTGAAGTACGGCTTCCACACACACTTTGCTCTCAGAACTGAGCATGTGGAGAGACGTTCATTCATCTAGCACAAAGGTAACGGTTAGAAGGAGAAAATTTACTCTGTTTTATCAGTCTGTTTCCAAGTGCCAGTTTGCAGTTCCTGCAGTTTTCACTGTTAAACCGAGATGGAGCTTGTACCTCTCCATATATATGTATGGAGTGGAGTTAGCAACTGAAAAGTAACTATGTTTTCCCAAAAAGCTAGGTGAAGGACGGCATTCACACACACTTAGCTCTCAAAACTCAGCATGTGGAGAGACGTTCATTCATCTAGCACAAAGGGAAAGGTTTGCAGGAGAACCTTTTACTCTGGATTCTCAGTCTGTTTCCTAGTGCCTGTTTGAAGTTCCTGCAGTTTTCACTATAAAATCGATTTGAAGCTTCTACCACCCAAAATAAATTTATGGAATGGAGTTTGCAAATGAAAAGAAACTTTGTGTTCCCAACAAGCTAGTTGAAGGACGGCTTTCACACACAATTATCCCTCACAACTGAGCATGTGGAGAGACGTTCGTTCATCTAGCACAAAGGGAACGGGTTGCAGGAGAAAATTTTCTCTCGTTTCTCAGTCTGTTTCCTAATGCCGGTTTGAAGTTCCTGAGTTTTCACTATAGAACAGATTTGGAGCTTGTACCACCCAATATAAATGTATGGAATGGAGTTTGCAACTGAAAAGAAATTTTGTTTTCCCAACAAGCTAGGTGAAGGACCGCATTCCCACACACTTATCTTTCACAAATGAGCATGTAGAGAGACGTTCGTTCATGTATCAAAAAGGGAACGGGTTGCAGGAGAAAATTTTTCTCTGGATTCTCAGTCTGTTTCGTAGTGCCGGTTTGAAGTTCCTGCAGTTTTCACTATAAAAAAGTTTTGGAGCTTGTACCACCAAATATAAATGTATGGAATGGAGATTGCAACTGAAAAGAAACTTCGTTTTCCCAACAAGCTAGGTGAAGGACGGCTTTCACACACACTTATCTCTCACAACTGAGCATGTGGAGAGACGTTCGTTCATCTAGCACAAATGGAACTGGTTGCAGGAGAAAATTTTCTCTCGTTTCTCAGTCTGTTTCCTAGTGCCGTTTTGAATTTCCTGCAGTTTTCAGTGTAAAACAGAGTTGGAGCTAGTACCTCCCCATATATATGTATGGAATGCAGTTTGTAACTGAAAAGAAACTTTGTGTTCCCAACAAGATAGGTGAAGGACGGCTTTCACACACACTTATCTCTCAAAACTGAGCATGTGGAGAGACGTTCGTTTATCTCGCCAAAGCGAACGGGTTGAAGGAAAACCTTTTCTCTGGTTTCTCAGTCTGTTTCCTAGTGCCGGTATTAAGTTCCTGCAGTTTTCACTGTAAAACCCAGTTGGAGCTAGTACCTCCGCATATATATGTATGGTATGGAGCTTGCAAATGAAAAGAATCTATGGGTTCCAAACAAGCTAGATGAAGGGCGGCATTCACACGCACTTATGTCTCAGAACTTAGCATGTGGATAGAAGTTCGTTCATCTAGCACAAAGGGAATGGTTTGCAGGACAAACTTTAACTCTGGTTTCTCAGTCTGTTTTCTAGTGCCGGTTTGAAGTTCCTGCAGTTTTCACTGTAAAACCGTGTTGGAGCTTGTACCTATCCATATATATGTATGGAGTGGAGTTTGCAACTGAAAAGAAACTTCGTGTTCCTAACAAGATAGGTGAAGGACGGCTTTCACACACATTTAACTCTCACAAATGAGCATGTGGAGAGAGGTTCGTTTATCTAGCACAAAGGGAACGGTTTGCAGAAGAAAATTTTTCTCTGGATTCTCAGTCTGTTTTCTAGTGCCGGTTTGAATTTCCGGCAGTTTTCACTATAAAATCGAGTTGGAAATTTTACCTCCCCATATAAATGTATGGAATGGGGTTTGCAACTGAAAAGAAACTTTGTGTTCCCAAAAAGCTAGGTGAAGGACGGCTCTCACACACACTTATCTCTCACAACTGAGCATGTGGAGAGACGTTCGTTCATCTAGCACAAAGTGAAAGTGTTTCAGGTGAAGCTTTTTCTCATTTTTCTCATTCTATTTCCTAGTGCCGGTGTGATGTTCCTGAAGTATTCAGTGTTAAAGAGAGTTGGAGCTTGTACCTCCCCATATATATGTATGGAATGCAGTTTGCAACTGAAAAGAAACTTTGTGTTCCCAACTAGCTAGGTGAAGGACGGCATACACACACTTATCTCTCAGAACTGAGCATGTGGAGAAAAGTTCGTTCATCTAGCACAAAGGGAACTGGTTGCAGGTGAAACTTTTACTCTGGATTCTCAGTCTGTTTCCTAGTGCCGGTTTGAAGTTCCTGCAGTTTTCTCTGTAAAAACGATTTGGAGCTAGTACCTCCCCATATATATGTATGGAGAGGAGTTTTCAACTGGAAAGAAACTATGTGTTCCTAACAACCTAGGTGAAGAAAGGCTTTCACACACATTATCTCTCACAAATGAGCATGTGGAGAGACGTTCGTTCATCTAGAACAAATGGAACTGCTTTCAGCAGAAATTTTCACTCTTGTTTCTTAGTCTGTTTCCTAGTGCCGGTTTGAAGAACCTGCAGTTTTCACTGTAAAACCGAGTTGGGGCTTGTACCTTCCCATATATATTTTTGGAATGGAGTTTGCAAATGAAAGGAACTTTGTGTTCCAAACAAGTTAGGTGAAGTACGGCTTTCACACACACTTATCTCTCAGAACTGAGCATGTGAAGAGACTTTCGTTCATCTAGCACAAATGGAATGGGTTGCAGTAGAAACTTTACTCTGGTATTTCAGTCTGTTTCCTAGTGCCGGTTTGAAGCTCCTGCAGTTTTCACTGTAAAAAATAGTTGGAGCTAGTACCTCCGGATAAATATGTATGGATTGGAGTTTGCAACTGAAAAGAAACTTTGTGTTCCCAACAATCTAGGTGAAGGACCGCTTTCCCACACACTTATCTCTCACAACTGAGCATGTAGTGAGACGTTCGTTCATGTATCACAAACGGAACGGGTTGCAGGAGAATATTTTTCTATGGTTTCTCATTCTGTTTATTAGTGCCGGTTTGAAGTTCCTGCAGTTTTTATTATAAAACCGATTTGGAGCTTGTACCACCAAATATAAATGTATGGAATGGAGTTTGTAACTGAAAAGAAACTTTGTGTTCCCAACAAGCTAGGTGAAGGACGGCTTTCACACACACTTATCTCTCACAACTGAGCATTTGGAGAGTCGTTCGTTCATTTAGCAAAAAGGGAACGGGTTGCAGGAGAAAATATTCTCTCGTTTATCAGTCTGTTTCCTAGTGCCGGTTTAAATTTCCTGCAGTTTTCAGTGTAAAACAGAGTTGGAGCTTGTACCTCCCCATATATATGTATGGAATGCAGTTTGCAACTGAAAATAAACTTTGTGTTCCCAGCAAACTAGGTGAAGGACGGCTTTCCCACACAATTATCTCTCACAACTGAGCATGTGGAGAGACGTTCGTTCATCTAGCACAAATGGAACGGGTTGCAGGAGAAAACTTTTCTCTGTTTTCTCAGTCTGTTTCCTAGTGCCGGATTGAAGTCCTGCAGTTTTCACTGTAAAATCGAGTCGGAGCTTGTACCTCTCCATATATATATATGGATTGGAATTTGCAACCTAATACAAACATTGTGTTCCCAACAAGCTAGGTGAAGGACGGCTTTCACACACACTAATCTCTCACAACTAAGCATGTGGAGAGACGTTCGTTCATGTAGCACAAAGGGAAGGGTTTGCAGGAGAAAATTTTTCTCTGGTTCTCAGTCTGTTTCCTAGTGCCGGTTTGAGCTTCCTGCAGTTTTCACTATAAAAAAGATTTGGAGCTTGTTCCACCCAATATAAATGTATGGAATGGAGTTTGCAACTGAAAAGAAACTTTGTGTTCCCAACAAGCTAGGTGAAGTTCGGCTTTCACACACATTTATCTCTCAGAACTGAGCATGAGGTGAGACGTTCGTTCATCTAGCAAAAATGGAACGGGTTGCAGGAGAAACTTTTACTCTGTTTTCTCAGTCGGTTTTCTAGTGCCGGTTTGAAGTTCCGGCAGTTTTCACTGTAAAACCGAGTTGGAGGTAGTACCTCCGCATATATATATATGGAATGGAGATTGCACCTGAAAAGAAACTATGTGTTCCCAACAAACTAGATGAAGGACGGCTTTCACACGCACTTATCTCTCAGAACTGAGCATGTGGAGAGACTTTCGTTCATCTACCACAATGGTAACGGTTTGCAGGACAAAATTTAACTCTGGATTCTCAGTCTGTTTCCTAGTGCCGGTTTGATGTTCCTGCAGTTTTCACTGTAAAACAGAGTTTGAGCTTGGACCTCTCCATATATATGTATGGAGTGGTATTTGCAACTGAAAAGAAACAATTGTTCCCAACAAGCTAGGTGAAGGACGACTTTCACAAACAATTATCTCTCAAAACTCAGCTTGTGGAGAGACGTTCGTTCATCTATCACAAAGTGAACGGTTTGAAGGAGAAACTATTTCTCTGGTTTCACTGTCTGTTTCTTAGTGCCGGTTTGAAATTCCTGCTTTTTTCACAATAGAACCGTGTTGGAGCTTGTTCCTCCCCATAAATATGTAAGGAGTGCAGTTTGCAACTGAAAAGAATCTTTGTGTTCCCAACAAGCTAGTTGAAGTACGGCTTTCACACACACTTATCACTCAGAACTGAGCATGTGGGGAGACTTTCGTTCATCTAGCACAAAGGGAACGGGTTGAAGGGGAAATTTTACTCTGGTTTCTCAGTCTGTTTCCTAGTGCCAGTTTGAAGTTCCTGCAGTTTTCACTGTAAAACTGATTTGGAGCTTGTACCTCCGCATATATATGTATGGAATGCAGGTTGAAACTGAAAAGAAACTTTGTGTTCCCAACAAGCTAGGTGAAGGACGGCTTTCACACTCATTTAACTCTCAGAGCTTAGAATGTGGAGAGACGTTCGTTCATCTAGCGCATATAGAACGTGTTGCAGGGGAATCTTTTACTCGGTTTTCTCAGTATGTTTCCTAGGTCCGGTTGGAAGTTCCTGCAGTTTTCACTGTAAAACCGTGTTGGAGCTAGTATCTACCCATATAAATGTATGGAGTGGAGTTTGCAACTGAAAAAAACTTTGTGTTCCCAACAAGATAGGTGAAGGACGGATTTCACACACACTTATCTCTCACAACTGAGCATGTGCCGAGACGTTCGTTCATCTAGCAGAAAAGGAACGGGTTGCAGGAGAAACTTTTACTCTGTTTTCTCAGTATTTTTACTAGTGCCGTTTTGAAGTTCCTGCAGTTTTCACTGTAAAACCGAGATGGAGCTTGTACCTCTCCATATATATGTATGGATTGGAATTTGCAACTGAAAAGTAACTTGGTTTTCCCAACAAGCTATGTGAAGGACGACTTTCAAACACACTTATCTCTCAAAACTCAGCATGTGGAGAGACGTTCGTTCATCTATCACAAAGGGAACGGTTTGAAGGGGGAACTATTTCTCTGGTATCTCAGTCTGTTTCCTAGTGCCGGTTTGAATTTCCTGCAGTTTTCATAATAAAACCGAGTTGGAACTTGTTCCTCCCCATAAATATTTATGGAGTGCAGTTTGCAACTGAAAAGAATCTTTGTTTTCCCAACAAGCTAGTTGAAGGACGGCTTTCACACACACTTATCACTCAGAACTGAGCATGTGGAGAGACTTTCGTTCATCTAGCACAAAGGGAACGAGTTGCAGGGGAAATTTTACTCTGGTTTCCCAGTCTGTTTCCTATTGCCGTTTTGAAGTTCCTGCAGTTTTCACTGTAAAACAGAGTTTGAGCTTGTACCTCTCCATATATATGTATGGAGTGGAATTTGCCACTGAAAATAAACATAGTGTTCCAAACAAGCTAGGTGAAGGACGGCTTTCACACACACTTATCTCTCACAAATAAGCATGTGGAGAGACGTTCGTTCATGTAGCAGAAAGGGAACGGGTTGCAGGGGAAAATTTTTCTTTGGTTTCTCAGTCTGTTTCCAAGTGCTTTTTTTGAACTTCCTGCAGTTTTCACTATAAAAACGATTTGGAGCTTGTACCACCCAATATAATTGTATGGAATGGAGTTTGTAACTGAAAAGAAACTTTGTGTTCCCAACAAGCTAGTTGAAGGACGGCTTTCACACACACATATCTCTCAAAACTGAGCATTTGGAGAGACGTTCGTTCATTTAGCTCAAAGGGAACGGGTTGCAGGAGAAAATATTCTCTCGTTTCTCAGTCTGTTTCCTAGTGCCGGTTTAAATTTCCTGCAGTATTCAGTGTAAAACAGAGTTGGAGCTTGTACCTCCCCATATATATGTATGGAATGCAGTTTGCACTGAAAAGAAACTTTGTGTTCCCAACAATCTAGGTGAAGGACGGCTTTCACACACACTTATCTCTCACAACTGAGCATTTGGAGAGACGTTCGTTCATGTAGCACAAATGGAACGGGTTGCAGGAGAAACTATATCTCTGGTTTCTCAGCCTGTTTCCTAGTGCCGGTTTGAAGTTCCTGCAGTTTTCACTGTAAAATCGAGTTGGAGCTTGTACCTCCGCATGTATATGTATGGAAAGCAGTTTGCAACTGAAAAGAATCTTTGTGTTCCCAACAAGCTAGTTGAAGTTCGGCTTTCACACACACTTATCTCTCAGAACTGAGCTTGTGGTGAGACGTTCGTTCATCTAGCAAAAAGGGAACGGGTTGCAGTAGAAACTTTTACTCTTTTTTCTCAGTCTGTTTCCTAGTGCCGGTTTGAATTTCCTGCAGGTTTCACTGTAAAACCGAGTTGGAGCTTGTACCTCTCAATATATATTTATGGAGTGGAGTTTGCTTTTGAAAAGTAAATTTCTGTTCACAACAAGCTAGGTGATGTACGGCTTTCACACACACTTATTTCTCAGAACTTAGCATGTGGTGAGAAGTTCTTTCATCTAGCACAAAGGAAAGGTTTGCAGGAGAAATTTTACTCTGGTTTCTCAGTCTGTTTCCTAGTGCCGGTATGAATTTCCTGCAGTTTTCACTATAAAATAGATTTGGAGCTTGTACCACCGAATATAAATTTATGGAATGGAATTTGCAAATGAAAAGAAACTTTGTGTTCCCAACAAGCTGGCAGAAGGACGGCTTTCACACACAACTATCTCTCACAACTGAGCATCTGGAGAGACTTTCGTTCATCTACCACAAATGGAACGGTTTGCAAGACCATCTTAGCTCTGGTTTCTCAGTCTGTTTCCTAGTGCCGGTTGGAAGTTCCTGCAGTTTTCACTGTAAAACCGTGTTGGAGCATGTACCTATCCATGTATATGTATGGAGTGGAATTTGCAACTGAAAAGAAACTTTGTCTTCCAAACAAGATATGTGAAGGACGGCTTTCACACACATTTAACTCTCAGAGCTCAGATTGTGGAGAGACTTTCATTCATCTTGCACAAAAGGAATGGTTTGCAGGAGAAACTTTTACTCTGTTTTCTCAGTCAGTTTACTAGTGCCGGTTTGAAGTTCCTGCATTTTTCACTATAAAATCGATTTGGAGCTTGTACCACGCAATATAAATTTATGGAATGGAGTTTGCAAATGAAAAGAAACTTTGTGTTCCCAACAAGCTAGGTGAAGGACGGCTTTCACACACACTTATCTCTCATAAGTAAGCATGTGCAGAGACGTTCGTTCATCTAGCACAAAAGGAACGGTTTGCAGGAGAAAATTTTTCTGTTTTCTCAGTGTGTTTCCTAATGCCGGGTTGAAGTTCCTGCAGTTTTCACTAAAAAAGAGATTTGGAACTTGTACCTCCCAATATAAATGGATGGAATGTAGTTTGCAACTGAAAAGAAACATTGTGTTCCCAACAAGCTATGTGACGAACGGCTTTCACACACACTTATCTCTCACAACTGAGCATGTGGAGAGACGTTCGTTCATCTAGCACAAAGGTAACGTGTAGATGGAGAAACTTTTCTCTGGTTTCTCAGTCTTTTTCCTAGTGCCAGTTTGCAGTTCCTTTAGTTTTCACTATAAAATCGTGTTGGAGCTTGTAACTCCGCATATAGATATATGGATTGGAGTTTGCAACTGAAAAAAACTTTGTGTTCCCAACAAGATAGTTGAAGGACGGATTTCACACACACATATCTCTCACACCTGAGCTTGTTCAGAGACGTTCGTTCATCTAGCAGTAAGGGTGCGGGTTGAAGGAGAAAATTGTACTCTGTTTTCTCAGACTTTTTCCTAGTGCCGGTTTGAAGTTCCTGCAGTTTTCACTGTAAAACCGATATGGAGCTTGTACCTCTCCATATATATGTATGGATTGAAGTTTGCAACTGAAAAGTAACTTGGTTTTCCCAACAACCTAGGTGTAAGACGACTTTCACACACACTTATCTCTCAAGACTCAGCATGTGGAGAGACGTTCGTTCATCTATCACAAAGGGAACGGTTTGAAGGGGGAACTATTTCTCTGGTATCTCAGTCTGTTTCCTAGTGCCGGTTTGAAGTTCCTGCAGTTTTCACAATAAAACCGAGTTGGAGCTTGTTCCTCCCCATAAATATGTATGGAGTGCTTTTTGCAACTGAAAAGAATCTTTGTGTTCCCAACAAGCTAGTTGAAGGACGGCTTTCACACACACTTATCACTCAGAACTGAGCATGTGGAGAGACTTTCGTTCATCTAGCTCAAAGGGAACAGGTTGAAGGGGAAATTTTACTCTGGTTTCTCAGTCTGTTTCCTAGTGTCGGTTTGAATTTCCTGTAGTTTTCACTTTAAAACCGAGTTGGAGCTTGTACCTTTCCTTATATACGTATGGAGTGGAATTTGCAACTGAAAAGAAACATTGTTTTCCCAACAAGCTATGTGAAGGACGGCTTTAACACACACTTATCTCTAACAACTGAGCGTGTGGAGAGACGTTCGTTCATGTAGCACAAAGGGAACGGGATGCAGAAGAAAGTTTTTCTCTGGTATCTCAGTCTCTTTCCTAGTGCCGGTTTGAACTTCCTGCAGTTTTCAGTATAAAAACGATTTGGAGCTTGTACCACCCAATATAAATGTATGGAATGGAGTTTGCAACTGAAAAGAAACTTTGTGTTCCCAACAATCTAGGTGAAGAACGGCTTTCACACACACTTATCTCTCACAACTGAGCATCTGGAGAGACGTTCCTTCATGTAGCACAAAGGGAACGGGTTGCAGGAGAAATTAATCTCTGGTTTCTCAGCCTGTTTCCTATTGCCGGTTTGAAGTTCCTGCAGTTTTCACTGTAAAATCGAGTTGGAGCTTGTACTTCCGCATATATATGTATGGAAAGCAGTTTGCAACTGAAAACAATCTTTGTGTTCCCAAGAAGCTATGTGAAGGTCGGCTTTCACACACACTTATCTCTCACAACTGAGCATCTGGAGAGACGTTCGTTCATCTAGCAATAAGGGAACGGGTTTAAGGAGAAACTTTTACTCTGTTTTCTCAGTCTGTTTCCTAGTGCCGGTTTGAATTTCCTGCAGTTTTCACTGTAAAACCGATTTGGAGCTTGTATCACTCAATATATATTTATGGAGTGGAGTTTGCTTTTGAAAAGTAAATTTCTGTTCACAACAAGCTAGGTGATGTACGGCTTTCACACACACTTATTTCTCAGAACTGAGCATGTGGTGAGACGTTTGTTCATCTAGCACAAAGGAAAGGTTTGCAGGAGAAATTTTACTCTGGTTTCTCAGTCTGTTTCCTAGTGCCGGTATGAATTTCCTGCAGTTTTCACTATAAAATAGATTTGGAGCTTATACCACCCAATATAAATTTATGGAATGGAGTTTGCAAATTAAAAGAAATTTTGTGTTCCCAACAAGCTAGCGGAAGGACGGCTTTCACACACAACTATCTCTCACAACTGAGCATATGGAGAGACGTTCGTTCATCTAGCACAATGGGAACGGGTTGCAGGTGAAAATTTTTTCTCTAGTTTCTCAGTCTGTTTCCTAGTGCCGGTTTGAATTTCCTGCAGTTTTCAGTGTAAAAGAGTCTTGGAGCTTGTACCTCCCCATATATATGTATGGAATGCAGTTTGCAACTGAAAAGAAACTTTGTGTTCCCAACAAGCTAGGTGAAGGACGGCTTTCACACACACTTATCTCTCACAACTGAGCATGTTGAGAGACGTTCGTTCATCTAGCACAAAGGGAACGGGTTGCAGGAGAAACCTTTTCTCTGGTTTCTCCGTCTGTTTCCTAGTGCCGGTAATAAGTTCCTACAGTTTTCACTGTGAAACCGAGTTGGAGATAGTACCTCCCCATATATATGTATGGAGAGGAGTTTTCAACTGGAAAGAAACTATGTGTACCTAACAACCTAGGTGAAGAAAGGCTTTCACACACATTATCTCTCACAAATGAGCATGTGGAGAGACGTTCATTCATCTAGCACAAATGGAACTGCTTTCAGGAGAAATTTTCACTCTTGTTTCTTAGTCTGTTTCCTAGTGCCGGTTTGAAGAACCTGCAGTTTTCACTGTAAAACCGAGTTGGGGCTTGTACATTCCCATATATATTTTTGGAATGGAGTTTGCAAATGAAAAGAAACTTTGTGTTCCAAACAAGTTAGGTGAAGTACGGCTTTCACACACACTTATCTCTCAGAACTGAGCATGTGAAGAGACTTTCGTTCATCTAGCACAAATGGAATGGGTTGCAGTAGAAACTTTACTCTGGTTTTTCAGTCTGTTTCCTAGTGCCGGTTTGAAGCTCCTGCAGTTTTCACTGTAAAAAATAGTTGGAGCTAGTACCTCCGGATAAATATGTATTGATTGGAGTTTGCAACTGAAAAGAAACTTTGTGTTCCCAACAAGCAAGGTGAAGGACGGTTTTCACACATTCTTATCTCTCAGAAATGAGCATGTGAATAGCCGTTCGTTCATCTAGCAAAAAAAGAACGGGTTGCAGGGGAAACTTCTACTCTGGTTTCTCAGTCTGTTTCCTAGTGCTGGTTTGATGTTCCTGCAGTTTTCTCTGTAAAAAAGATTTGGAGCTAGTACCTCCCCATATATATGTATGGAGTGGAGTTTGCAACTGAAAAGAAACTATGTGTTCCCAACAAGCTAGGTGAAGGACGTCTTTCACACACACTTATCTCTCAGAAATGAGCATGTGGAGAGACTTTCGTTCATCTAGCACAAATGGAACGGGTTGCAGGTGAAAATTTTTCTCTGGTTTCTCAGTCTGTTTCCTAGTGCCGGTTTGAGCTTCCTGCAGTTTTCACTATAAAAACGATTTGGAGCTTGTACCACCCAATATAAATGTATGGAATGGAGATTGCAACTGAAAAGAAACTGTGTTCCCAACAAGCTAGGTGAAGGTCGGCTTTCACACACATTTATCTTTCAGAACTGAGCATGTGGTGAGACGTTAGTTCATCTAGCAAAAAGGGAACGGTTTGCAGGAGAAACTTTTACTCTGTTTTTTCAGTCTGTTTCCTAGTGCCTGTTTGAAGTTCCTGCAGTTTTCACTGTAAAACCGTGTTGGAGCTTGTACATCCCAAAATATATTTATGGAGGGGAGTTTGCTATTGAAAAGAAAATTTGTGTTCCCAACAAGCTAGGTGAAGTACGGCTTTCACATACACTTATTTCTGAGAACTGGGCATGTGGTGAGACGTTCGTTCATCTAGCACAATGGGAAAGGTTTGCAGGAGAAATTTTACTCTGGTTTCTCAGTCTGTTTCCTAGTGCCGGTTTAAAGTTCCTGCAGTTTTCACTATAAAATAGATTTGGAGCTTGTACCACCCAATATAAATTTATGGAATGGAGTTTGCAAATGAAAAGAAACTTTGTGTTCTCAACAATCTAGGTGAAGGACGACATTCACACACAATTATCTCTCACAACTGAGCATGTGGAGAGACGTTCGTTCATCTAGCACAATGGGAACGGGTTGCAGGTGAAAATTTTTCTCTGGTTTCTCAGTCTGTTTCCTAATTCCGGGTTGAAGTTCCTGCAGTTTTCACTATAAAAGAGATTTGTAGCTTATATCAACCAATATAAATATATGGAATGGAGTTTGCAACTGAAAAGAAACTTTGTGTTCCCAACAATCTAGGTGAAGGACCGCTTTCCCACACACTTATCTCTCACAACTGAGCATGTAGTGAGACGTTCGTTCATGTATCACAAACGGAACGGGTTGCAGGAGAATATATTTCTCTGGTTTCTCATTCTGTTTATTAGTGCCGGTTTGAAGTTCCTGCAGTTTTTATTATAAAACCGATTTGGAGCTTGTACCACCAAATATAAATGTATGGAATGGAGTTTGTAACTGAAAAGAAACTTTGTGTTCCCAACAAGCTAGGTGAAGGACGGCTTTCACACACACTTATCTCTCACAACTGAGCATTTGGAGAGTCGTTCGTTCATTTAGCAAAAAGGGAACGGGTTGCAGGAGAAAATATTCTCTCGTTTATCAGTCTGTTTCCTAGTGCCGGTTTAAATTTCCTGCAGTTTTCAGTGTAAAACAGAGTTGGAGCTTGTACCTCCCCATATATATGTATGGAATGCAGTTTGCAACTGAAAATAAACTTTGTGTTCCCAGCAAACTAGGTGAAGGACGGCTTTCCCACACAATTATCTCTCACAATTGAGCATGTGGAGAGACGTTCGTTCATCTAGCACAAATGGAACGGGTTGCAGGAGAAAACTTTTCTCTGTTTTCTCAGTCTGTTTCCTAGTGCCGGATTGAAGTCCTGCAGTTTTCACTGTAAAACCGAGTCGGAGCTTGTACCTCTCCATATATATATATGGATTGGAATTTGCAACCTAATACAAACATTGTGTTCCCAACAAGCTAGGTGAAGGACGGCTTTCACACACACTAATCTCTCACAACTAAGCATGTGGAGAGACGTTCGTTCATGTAGCACAAAGGGAAGGGTTTGCATTAGAAAATTTTTCTCTGGTTCTCAGTCTGTTTCCTAGTGCCGGTTTGAGCTTCCTGCAGTTTTCACTATAAAAAAGATTTGGAGCTTGTTCCACCCAATATAAATGTATGGAATGGAGTTTGCAACTGAAAAGAAACTTTGTGTTCCCAACAAGCTAGGTGAAGTTCGGCTTTCACACACATTTATCTCTCAGAACTGAGCATGAGGTGAGACGTTCGTTCATCTAGCAAAAATGGAACGGGTTGCAGGAGAAACTTTTACTCTGTTTTCTCAGTCGGTTTCCTAGTGCCGGTTTGAATTTCCGGCAGTTTTCAGTAAAAAAGAGATTTGGAACTTGTACCTCCCAATATAAATGGATGGAATGTAGTTTGCAACTGAAAAGAAACATTGTGTTCCCAACAAGCTAGGTGAAGAACGGCTTTCACACACACTTATCTCTCACAACTGAGCATGTGGAGAGACGTTCGTTCATCTAGCACAAAGGTAACGTGTAGATGGAGAAACTTTTCTCTGGTTTCTCTGTCTTTTTCCTAGTGCCAGTTTGCAGTTCCTTTAGTTTTCACTATAAAAGCGTGTTGGAGCTTGTAACTCCGCATATAGATATATGGATTGGAGTTTGCAACTGAAAAAAACTTTGTGTTCCCAACAAGATAGTTGAAGGACGGATTTCACACACACATAACTCTCACACCTGAGCTTGTTCAGAGACGTTCGTTCATCTAGCAGTAAGGGTGCGGGTTGCAGGAGAAAATTGTACTCTGTTTTCTCAGTCTTTTTCCTAGTGCCGGTTTGAAGTTCCTGCAGTTTTCACTGTAAAACCGATATGGAGCTTGTACCTCTCCATATATATGTATGGATTGGAGTTTGCAACTGAAAAGTAACTTGGTTTTCCCAACAACCTAGGTGAAAGACGACTTTCACACACACTTATCTCTCAAGACTCAGCATGTGGAGAGACGTTCGTTCATCTATCACAAAGGGAACGGTTTGAAGGAGGAACTATTTCTCTGGTTTCTCAGTCTGTTTCCTAGTGCCTGTTTGAAGTTCCTGCAGTTTTCACAATAAAACCGAGTTGGAGCTTGTTCCTCCCCATAAATATGTATGGAGTGCTTTTTGCAACTGAAAAGAATCTTTGTGTTCCCAACAAGCTAGTTGAAGGACGGCTTTCACACACACTTATCACTCAGAACTGAGCATGTGGAGAGACTTTCGTTCATCTAGCTCAAAGGGAACGGGTTGAAGGGGAAATTTTACTCTGGTTTCTCAGTCCGTTTCCTAGTGTCGGTTTGAATTTCCTGTAGTTTTCACTGTAAAACCGAGTTGGTGCTTGTACCTTTCCATATATACGTATGGAGTGGAATTTGCAACTGAAAAGAAACATTGTTTTCCCAACAAGCTATGTGAAGGACGGCTTTCACACACACTTATCTCTAACAACTGAGCATGTGGAGAGACGTTCGTTCATGTAGCACAAAGGGAACGGGTTGCAGAAGAAAGTTTTTCTCTGGTATCTCAGTCTCTTTCCTAGTGCCGGTTTGAACTTCCTGCAGTTTTCAGTATAAAAACGATTTGGAGCTTGTACCACGCAATATAAATGTATGGAATGGAGTTTGCAACTGAAAAGAAACTTTGTGTTCCCAACAATCTAGGTGAAGAACGGCTTTCACACACACTTATCTCTCACAACTGAGCATCTGGAGAGACGTTCGTTCATGTAGCACAAAGGGAACGGGTTGCAGGAGAAATTAATCTCTGGTTTCTCAGCCTGTTTCCTATTGCCGGTTTGAAGTTCCTGCAGTTTTCACTGTAAAATCGAGTTGGAGCTTGTACTTCCGCATATATATGTATGGAAAGCAGTTTGCAACTGAAAAGAATCTTTGTGTTCCCAAGAAGCTATGTGAAGGACGGCTTTCACACACACTTATCTCTCACAACTGAGCATCTGGAGAGACGTTCGTTCATGTATCACAAAGGGAACGGTTTGCAGGAGAAAATTTTTCTCTTTTTTCTCAGTTTGTTTCCTAGTGCCGGTTTGAATTTCCTGCAGTTTTCAGTGTAAAAGAGTCTTGGAGCTTGTAACTCCCCATATATATGTATGGAATGCAGTTTGCAACTGAAAAGAAACTTTGTGTTCCCAACAAGCTAGGTGAAGGACGGCTTTCACACACACATATCTCTCACAACTGAGCATGTTGAGAGACGTTCGTTCATCTAGCACAAAGGGAACGGGTTGCAGGAGAAACCTTTTCTCTGGTTTCTCCGTCTGTTTCCTAGTGCCGGTAATAAGTTCCTGCAGTTTTCACTGTGAAACCGAGTTGGAGATAGTACCTCCGCATATATATGTATGGAATGGAGTTTGCAACCTAAAGAAACTTTGTGTTCCCAACAAGCTAGGTGAAGGACGGCTTTCACACACATTTAAATCCCAGAGCTTAGAATGCGGAGAGACGTTCGTTCATCTAGAGCAAATAGAACGTGTTGCAGTGGAAACTTTTACTCTTGTTTCTCAGTATGTTTCCTAGGTCCGGTTTGAAGTTCCTGCAGTTTTCACTGTAAAACCGAGTTGGAGCTAGTATCTACCCATATAGATGTATGGAGTGGAGTTTGCAACTGAAAAGAAACTTTGTGTTCCCAACAAGATAGGTGAAGTACGGCTTCAACACACACTTTGCTCTCAGAACTGAGCATGTGGAGAAACGTTCTTTCATCTAGCACAAAGGTAACGGTTAGAAGTATAAACTTTACTCTATTTTATCAGTCTGTTTCCAAGTGCCAGTTTGCAGTTCCTGCAGTTTTCACTGTAAAACAGAGATGGAGCTTGTACCTCTCCATATATATGAAAGGAATGGAGTTAGCAACTGAAAAGTAACTTTGTTTTCCCAACAAGCTATGTGAAGAACGGCATTCACACACACTTAGCTCTCAAAACTCAGCATGTGGAGAGACTTTCGTTCATCTAGCACAAAGGGAAAGGTTTGCATGAGAAACTTTTACTCTGGATTCTCAGTCTGTTTCCTAGTGCCGGTTTGTAGTTCCTGCAGTTTTCACTATAAAATCGATTTGGAGCTTGTACCACCCAAAAAAAATTTATGGAATGGAGTTTGCAAATGAAAAGAAACTTTGTTTTCCCAACAAGCTAGGTGAAGGACGGCTTTCACACACAATTATCCCTCACAACTGACCATGTGGAGAGACGTTCGTTCATCTAGCACAAAGGAACGGGTTGCAGGAGAAAATTTTTCTCTGGTTTCTCACTCTGTTTCCTAATGCCGGGTTGAAGTTCCTGCAGTTTTCACTATAAAAGAGATTTGGAGCTTGTACCAACCAATATACATTTATGAAATGGGATTTGCAACTGAAAAGAATCTTTGTGTTCCCAACAAGCTAGGTGAATTACCGCTTTCCCACACACTTATCTCTCACAACTGAGCATGTAGAGAGACGTTCGTTCATGTATCACAAAGGGAACGGTTTGCAGGAGAAAATTTTTCTCTAGTTTCTCAGTCTGTTTCCTAGTGCCGGTTTGAATTTCCTGCAGTTTTCAGTGTAAAAGAGTCTTGGAGCTTGTACCTCCCCATATATATGTATGGAATGCAGTTTGCAACTGAAAAGAAACTTTGTGTTCCCAACAAGCTAGGTGAAGAACGGCTTTCACGCACACTTATCTCTCACAACTGAGCATGTTGAGAGACGTTCGTTCATCTAGCACAAAGGGAACGGTTTGCAGGAGAAACCTTTTCTCTGGTTTCTCCGTCTGTTTCCTAGTGCCGGTAATAAGTTCCTGCAGTTTTCACTGTAAAGCCGAGTTGGAGATAGTACCTCCGCATATATATGTATGGAATGGAGTTTGCAACTGAAAAGAAACTTTGTGTTCCCAACAATCTAGGTGAAGAACGGCTTTCACACACACTTATCTCTCACAACTGAGCATCTGGAGAGACGTTCGTTCATGTAGCAGAAAGGGAACGGTTTGCAGGAGAAATTAATCTCTGGTTTCTCAGCCTGTTTCCTATTGCCGGTTTGAAGTTCCTGCAGTTTTCACTGTAAAATCGAGTTGGAGCTTGTACTTCCGCATATATATGTATGGAAAGCAGTTTGCAACTGAAAAGAATCTTTGTGTTCCCAAGAAGCTATGTGAAGGACGGCTTTCACACACACTTATCTCTCACAACTGAGCATCTGGAGAGACGTTCGTTCATCTAGCAATAAGGGAACGGGTTTAAGGAGAAACTTTTACTCTGTTTTCTCAGTCTGTTTCCTGGTGCCGGTTTGAAGTTCCTGCAGTTTTCACTGTAAAATCGAGTTGGAGCTTGTATCTCTCAATATATATTTATGGAGTGGAGTTTGCTTTTGAAAAGTAAATTTCTGTTCACAACAAGCTAGTTGATGTACGGCTTTCACACACACTTATTTCTCAGAACTGAGCATGTGGTGAGACGTTCGTTCATCTAGCACAAAGGAAAGGTTTGCAGGAGAAATTTTACTCTGGTTTCTCAGTCTGTTTCCTAGTGCCGGTATGAATTTCGTGCAGTTTTCACTATAAAATAGATTTGGAGCTTATACCACCCAATATAAATTTATGGAATGGAGTTTGCAAATTAAAAGAAATTTTGTGTTCCCAACAAGCTAGCGGAAGGACGGCTTTCACACACAACTATCTCTCACAACTGAGCATATGGAGAGACGTTCGTTCATCTAGCACAATGGGAACGGGTTGCAGGTGAAAATTTTTCTCTGGTTTCTCAGTCTGTTTCCTAATGCCGGGTTGAAGTTCCTGCAGTTTTCACTATAAAAGAGATTTGGAGCTTGTACCAACCAATATAAATGTATGAAATGGGTTTTGCAACTGAAAAGAATCTTTGTGTTCCCAACAAGCTAGGTGAATGACCGCTTTCCCACACACTTATCTCTCACAACTGAGCATGTAGAGAGACGTTCGTTCATGTATCACAAAGGGAACGGTTTGCAGGAGAAAATTTTTCTCTTTTTTCTCAGTTTGTTTCCTAGTGCCGGTTTGAATTTCCTGCAGTTTTCAGTGTAAAAGAGTCTTGGAGCTTGTAACTCCCCATATATATGTATGGAATGCAGTTTGCAACTGAAAAGAAACTTTGTGTTCCCAACAAGCTAGGTGAAGGACGGCTTTCACACACACATATCTCTCACAACTGAGCATGTTGAGAGACGTTCGTTCATCTAGCACAAAGGGAACGGGTTGCAGGAGAAACCTTTTCTCTGGTTTCTCCGTCTGTTTCCTAGTGCCGGTAATAAGTTCCTGCAGTTTTCACTATAAAATCGATTTGGAGCTTGTACCACCCAAAAAAAATTTATGGAATGGAGTTTGCAACTGAAAAGAAACTATGTGTTCCCAACAAGCTACATGAAGGACGGCTTTCACACGCACATATCTCTCAGAACTGAGCATGTGGAGAGACGTTCGTTCATCTACCACAAATGGAACGGTTTGCAGGGAAAAATTTAACTCTGGTTTCTCAGTCTTTTTCCTAGTGCCGGTTTGAAGTTCCTGCAGTTTTCACTGTACAACCGTGTTGGAGCATGTACCTCTCCATGTATATGTATGGAGTGCAGTTTGCAACCTAAAGAAACTTTGTGTTCCCAACAAGCTAGGTGTAGGACGGCCTTCACACACATTTAACTCTCAGAGCTTAGAATGCGGAGAGACGTTCGTTCATCTAGAGCAAATAGAATGTGTTGCAGTGGAAACTTTTACTCTTGTTTCTCAGTATGTTTCCTAGGTCCGGTTTGAAGTTTCTGCAATTTTCACTGTAAAACCGAGTTGGAGCTATTATCTACCCATATAGATGTATGGAGTGGAGTTTGCAACTGAAAAGAAACTTTGTGTTCCCAACAAGATAGGTGAAGTATGGCTTCCACACACACTTTGCTCTCAGAACTGAGCATGTGGAGAAACGTTCGTTCATCTAGAACACAGGTAACGGTTAGAAGTAGAAACTTTACTCTATTTTATCAGTCTGTTTCCAAGTGCCAGTTTGCAGTTCCTGCAGTTTTCACTGTAAAACAGAGATGGAGCTTGTACCTCTCCATATATATGTAAGGAATGGAGTTAGCAACTGAAAAGTAACTTTGTTTTCCCAACAAGCTATGTGAAGTACGGCTTTCACACACACTTAGCTCTCAAAACTAAGCATGTGGAGAGACTTTCGTTCATCTAGCACAAAGGGAAAGGTTTGCAGGAGAACCTTTTACTCTGGATTCTCAGTCTGTTTCCTAGTGCCGGTTTGTAATTCCTGCAGTTTTCACTATAAAATCGATTTGGAGCTTGTACCACCCAAAAAAAATTTATGGAATGGAGTTTGCAAATGAAAAGAAACTTTGTGTTCCCAACAAGCTAGGTGAAGGAGGGCTTTCACACACAATTATCCCTCACAACTGAGCATGTGGAGAGACGTTCGTTCATCTACCACAATGGGAACGGTTTGCAGGAGAAAATTTTTCTCTGGTTTCTCACTCTGTTTCCTAATGCCGGTTTGAAGTTCCTGCAGTTTTCACTATAAAATCGATTTGGAGCTTGAACCACCCAATATAAATGTATGGAATGGATTTTGCAACTGAAAAGAAACTTTGTTTTCCCAACAAGCTAGGTGAAGGACCGCTTTTCCACACACTTATCTTTCACAAATGAGCATGTAGAGAGACGTTGGTTCATGTATCAAAAAGGGAACGGGTTGCAGGGGAAAATTTTTCTCTGGATTCTCAGAGTGTTTCCTTGTGCCGGTTTGAAGTTCCTGCAGTTTTCACTATAAAACCGATTTGGAGCTTGTACCACCAAATATAAATGTATGGAATGGAGTTTGCAACTGAAAAGAAACTTTATGTTCCCAACAAGCTAGGTGAAGTACGGCTTACACACACACTTATCTCTCAGGACTGAGCTTGTGGTGAGTCGTTCTTTCATCTAGCAAAAAGGGAACGGGTTTAAGGAGAAACTTTTACTCTGTTTTCTCAGTCTGTTTCCTAGTGCAGGTTTGAAGTTCCTGCAGTTTTCACTGTAAAACCGAGTTGGAGCTTGTAACTCAAAATATATATTTATGGAGTGGAGTTTGCTTTTGAAAAGAAAATTTGTGTTCCCAACAAGCTAGGTGAAGTACGGCTTTCACACACACTTATTTCTGAGAACTGGGCATGTGGTGAGACGTTCGTTCATCTAGCACAATGGGAAAGGTTTGCAGGAGAAATTTTACTCTGGTTTCTCAGTCTGTTTCCTAGTGCCGGTTTGAAGTTCCTGCAGTTTTCACTATAAAATAGATTTGGAGCTTGTACCACCCAAAAAAAATTTATGGAATGGAGTTTGCTAATTAAAAGAAACTTTGTGTTCCCAACAAGCTATGTGAAGGGCGGCTTTCACACACAATTATCTCTCAGAACTGAGCATGTGGAGAGACGTTCGTTCATCTAGCACAATGGGAACTGGTTGCAGGTGAAAATTTTTCTCTGGTTTCTCAGTGTGTTTCCTAATGCCGGGTTGAAGTTCCTGCAGTTTTCACTTTAAAAGAGATTTGGAGCTTGTTCCAACCAATATAAATATATGGAATGGAGTTTGCAACTGAAAAGAAACTTTGTGTTCCCAACAAGCTAGGTGAAGGACCGCTTTCCCACACACTTATCTCTCACAACTGAGCATGTAGAGAGACCTTCGTTCATGTATCACAAAGGGAACGGGTTGCAGGAGAAATTTTTTCTCTGGTTTCTCAGTCTGTTTATTAGTGCCGATTTGAAGTTCCTGCAGTTTTCACTATAAAACCGAATTGGAGATTGTACCACCAAATATAAATGTATGGAATGGAGTTTGTAACTGAAAAGAAACTTTGTGTTCCCAACAAGCTAGGTGTAGGACGGCTTTCACACACACTTATCTCTCACAACTGAGCGTTTGGAGAGACGTTCTTTCATTTAGCACAAAGGGAATGGTTTGCAGGAGAAAATATTCTCTCGTTTCTCATTCTGTTTCCTAGTGCCGTTTTGAATTTCCGGCAGTTTTCAGTGTAAAACCGAGTTGGAGCTAGAACCTCCGCATATATATGTATGGAATGCAGTTTGCCACTGAAAAGAAACTATGTGTACCCAACAAGCTAGATGAAGGACGCCTTTCACACGCACATATCTCTCACAACTGAGCATGTGGAGAGACGTTCGTTCATCTACCACAAATGGAACGGTTTGCAGGACAAACTTTATCTCTGGTTTCTCAGTTTGTTTCCTAGTGCCGGATTGAAGTTCCTGCAGTTTTCAATATAAAACCGAGTTGGAGCATGTACCTATCCATATATATGTATGGAGTGGAGTTTGCAACTGAAAAGAAACTTTGTGTTCCCAACAACATAGGTGAAATACTGCTTTCACACACATTTAAATCTCAGAGCTTAGAATGTGGAGAGACTTTCGTTCATCTAGCACAAAGGGAACGGGTTGCAGGAGAAACTTTTACACTGGTTTCTCAGTCTATTTCCTAGTGCCGGTTTGAAGTTCCTGCAGTTTTCACAATAAAAACGAGTTGGAGCTTGTTCCTCCCCATAAATTTGTATGGAGTGCAGTTTGCAACTGAAAAGAATCTTTGTGTTCCCAACAATCTATGTGAAGGACGGCTTTCACAAACACTTATCCATCACATCTGAGCATGTGGAGAGACTTTCGTTCATGTAGCACAAAGGGAAGGGGTTGCAGGAGAAAATTTTTTCTGGATTCTCAGTCTGTTTCCTAGTGCCTGTATGAGCTTCCTGCAGTTTTCACTATAAAAACGATTTGGAGCTTGTACCACCCAATGTAAATGTATGGAATGGAGTTTGCAACTGAAAAGAAACTTTGTGTTCCCAACAATCTATGTGAAGGACGGCTTTCACATCACTTATCCCTCACAACTGAGCATGTGGTGAGACATTCTTTCATGTAGCACAAAGGGAACGGGTTGCAGGAGAAACATTATCTCTGGTTTCTCAGCCTGTTTCCTAGTGCCGGTTTGAAGTTCCTGCAGTTTTCACAGTAAAATCGAGTTGGAGCTTCTACCTCCGCATATATATATGTATGGAAAGCAGTTTGCAAATGAAAAGTATCTTTGTGTTCCCAACAAGCTAGGTGAAGGTCTGCTTTCACACACATTTATCTCTCAGAACTGAGCATGTGGTGAGACGTTCGTTCATCTAGCAAAAAGGGAACGGGTTGCAGGAGAAACTTTTACTCTGTTTTCTCAGTCTGTTTCCTAGTGCCGGTTTGAAGTTTCTGCAGTTTTCACTGTAAAACCGAGTTGGAGCTTGTAACTCCCAATATATATTTATGGAGTGGAGATTGATTTTGAAAAGAAAATTTGTGTTCCCAACAAGCTAGGTGAAGTACGGCTTTCACACACAATTATTTCTGAGAACTGGGAATGTGGTGAGACGTTCGTTCATCTAGCACAATGGGAAAGGTTTGCAGGAGAAATTTTACTCTGGTTTCTCAGTCTGTTTCCTAATGCCGGGTTGAAGTTCCTTCAGTTTTCACTATAAAAGAGATTTGGGGCTTGTACCAACCAATATAAATATATGGAATGGAGTTTGCAACTGAAAAGAAACTTTGTGTTCCCAACAAGCTAGGTGAAGGACCGCTTTCCCACACACTTATCTCTTACAACTGAGCATGTAGAGAGACCTTAGTTCATGTATCACAAAGGGAACGGGTTGCAGGAGAAAATTATTCTCTGGTTTCTCAGTCTGTTTCCTAATGCCGGGTTGAAGTTCCTGCAGTTTTCACTATAAAAGAGATTTGGAGCTTGTACCAACCAATATAAATATATGGAATGGAGTTTGTAACTGAAAAGAAACTTTGTGTTCCCAACAAGCTAGGTGAAGGACGGCTTTCACACACACTTATCTCTCACAACTGAGCATGTGGAGAGACGTTTGTTCACCTAGCACAAATGGAACGGGATGCAGGACAATATTTTCTCTCGTTTCTCAGTCTGTTTCCTAGTGCCGTTTTGAATTTCCTGCAGTTTTCAGTGTAAAACCGATTTGGAGCTAGTACCTCCGTATATATATTTATGGAATGCAGTTTGCAACTGAAAAGAAACTATGTGTTCCCAACAAGCTAGATGAAGGACGGCTTTCACACGCACATATCGCTCACAATTGAGCATGTGGTGAGACGTTCGTTCATCTACCACAAATGGAATGGATTGCAGGACAAACTTTATCTCTGGTTTCTCAGTTTGTTTCCTAGTGCCGGATTGATGTTCCTGCAGTTTTCACTGTAAAACCGAGTTGGAGCATGTACCTCTCCATATATATGTATGGAGTGGAGTTTGCAACTGAAAAGAAACTTTGTGTTCCCAACAAGATAGGTGAATTACGGCTTTCACACACATTTAAATCTCAGAGCTTAGAATGTGGAGAGACGTTCGTTCATCTAGCAAAAAGGGAACGGGTTGCAGGAGAATTTTTTACACTGGTTTCTCAGTCTATTTCCTAGTGCCGGTTTGAAGTTCCTGCAGTTTTCACAATAAAACCGAGTTGGAGCTTGTTCCTCCCCATAAATATGTATGGAGTGCAGTTTGCAACTGAAAAGAATCTTTGTGTTCCCAACAATCTATGTGAAGGATGGCTTTCACAAACACTTATCCCTCACAACTGAGCATGTGGAGAGACTTTCGTTCATGTAGCACAAAGGGAAGGGGTTGCAGGAGAAAATTTTTTCTGGATTCTCAGTCTGTTTCCTAGTGCCTGTTTGAGCTTCCTGCAGTTTTCACTATAAAAACGATTTGGAGCTTGTACCACCCAATATAAATGTATGGAATGGAGTTTGCAACTGAAAAGAAACTTTGTGTTCCCAATAATCTATGTGAAGGACGGCTTTCACATCACTTATCCCTCACAACTGAGCATGTGGAGAGACTTTCGTTCATGTAGCACAAAGGGAACGGGTTGCAGGAGAAACATTATCTCTGGTTTCTCAGTCTGTTTCTAGTGCCGTTTTGAAGTTCCTGCAGTTTTCACTATAAAATAAATTTGGAGATTGTACCTCCCAAAAAAAATTTATGGAATGGAGTTTGCAAATTAAAAGAAACTTTGTGTTCCCAACAAGCTAGGTGAAGGACGGCTTTCACACACTGTTATCTCTCAGACCTGAGCATGTGGAGAGACGTTCGTTCATCCTGCACAATGGGAACGGGTTGCAGGTGAAAATTTTTCTCTGGTTTCTTAGTCTGTTTCCTAATGCCGGGTTGAAGTTCCTGCAGTTTTCACTATAAAAGAGATTTGGAGCTTGTACCAACCAATATAAATATATGGAATGGAATTTGCAACTGAAAAGTAACTTTGTGTTCCCAACAAGCTAGGTGAAGGACCGCATTCCCACAAACTTATCTCTCACAACTGAGCATGTAGAGAGACCTTCGTTCATGTATCACAAAGGGAACGGATTGCAGGAGAAAATTTTTCTCTGGTTTCTCAGTCTGTTTATTAGTGCCGGTTAGAAGTTCCTGCAGTTTTCACTATAAAACCGAATTTGAGATTGTACCACCAAATATAAATGTATGGAATGGAGTTTGTAACTGAAAAGAAACTTTGTGTTCCCAACAAGCTAGGAGTAGGACGGCTTTCACACAAACTTATCTCTCACAACTGAGGGTTTGGAGAGACGTTCGTTCAATTAGCACAAAGGGAAAGGTTTGCAGGAGAATATATTCTCTCGTTTCTCATTCTGTTTCCTAGTGCCGGTTTAAATTTCCTGCAGTTTTCAGTGTAAAACAGTGTTGGTGCTTGTACCTCCCCATATATATGTATGGAATGCAGTTTGCAACTGAAAAGAAACTTTGTGTTCCCAACAAGCTAGGTGAAGGACGGCTTTCACACACACTTATCTCTCAGAACTGAGCATGTGGAGAGACGTTCGTTCACCTAGCACAAAGGGAACGGGTTGCAGGTGAAACTTTTACTCTGGATTCTCAGTCTGTTTCCTAGTGCCGGTTTGTAGTTCCTGCAGTTTTCACTATAAAATCGATTTGGTGCTTGTACCACCCAAAAAAAATTTATGGAATGGAGTTTGCAAATGAAAAGAAACTTTGTGTTCCCAACAAGCTAGGTTAAGGACGGCTTTCACACACAATTATCCCTCACATCTGAGCATGTGGAGAGACGTTCGTTCATCTAGCACAAAGGAACCGGTTGCAGGAGAAAATTTTTCTCTGGTTTCTCAGTCTGTTTCCTAATGCCGGTTTGAAGTTCCTGCAGTTTTCACTATAAAACCAATTTGGAGCTTGTACCACCCAATATAAATGTATGGAATGGAGTTTGCAACTGAAAAGAAACTTTGTTTTCCCAACAAGCTAGGTGAAGGACCGCTTTCCCAAACAATTATCTTTCACAAATGAGCATGTAGAGAGACGTTCGTTCAAGTATCAAAAAGGGAACGTGTTGAAGGGGAAAATTTTTCTCTGGATTCTCAGTCTGTTTCCTAGTGCCGTTTTGATTTTCCTGCAGTTTTCAGTGTAAAACCGAGTTGGAGCTAGTACCTCCGCATATATATGTATGGAATGCAGTTTGCAACTGAAAAGAAACTATGTGTTTCCAACAAGCTAGACGAAGGACGGCTTTCACACGCACATATCTCTCACAACTGAGCATGTGGAGAGAAGTTCTTTCATCTACCACAAAGGGAACGGATTGCAGGACAAACTTTATCTCTGGTTTCTCAGTCTGTTTCCTAGTGCCGGATTGTAGTTCCTGCAGTTTTCAATGTAAAACCGAGTTGGAGCATGTACCTCTCCATATATATGTATGGAGTGGAGTTTGCAACTGAAAAGAATCTTTGTGTTCCCAACAACATAGCTGAAGTACGGCTTTCACACACATTTAAATCTCAAAACTTAGAATGTGGAGAGACTTTCGTTCATCTAGCACAAAGGGAACGGGTTGCAGGAGAATCTTTTACACTGGTTTCTCAGTCTATTTCCTAGTGCAGGTTTGAAGTTCCTGCAGTTTTCACAATAAAACCGAGTTGGAGCTTGTTCCTCCCCATAAATATGTATGGAGTGCAGTTTGCAACTGAAAAGAATCTTTGTGTTCCCAACAATCTATGTGAAGGACGGCTTTCACAAACACTTATCCCTCACAACTGAGCATGTGGAGAGACTTTCGTTCATGTAGCACAAAGGGAAGGGTTTGCAGGAGAAAATTTTTCTCTTGTTTCTCAGTCTGTTTCCTAGTGCCGGTTTGAGCTTCCTGCAGTTTTCACTATAAAAACGATTTGGAGCTTGTACCACCCAATGTAAATGTACGGAATGGAGTTTGCAACTGAAAAGAAACTTTGTGTTCCCAACAATCTATGTGAAGGACGGCTTTCACATCATTTATCCCTCACAACTGAGCATGTGGAGAGACTTTGGTTCATGTAGCACAAATGGAACGGGTTGCAGCAGAAACATTATCTCTGGTTTCTCTGCCTGTTTCCTAGTGCCGGTTTAAAGTTCCTGCAGTTTTCACTGTAAAATCGAGTTGGAGCTTCTACCTCCGCATATATATATGTATGGAAAGCAGTTTGCAAATGAAAAGAATCTTTGTGTTCCCAACAATCTAGGTGAAGGTCGGCTTTCACACACATTTATCTCTCAGAACTGAGCATTTGGTGAGACGTTCGTTCATCTAGCAAAAAGGGAACGGGTTGCAGGGGAAACTTTTACTCTGTTTTCTCTGTCTGTTTCCTAGTGCCGGTTTGAAGTTTCTGCAGTTTTCACTGTAAAACCGATTTGGAGCTTGTAACTCCCATTATATACGTATGGAGTGGAGTTTTCTTTTGAAATGTATATATGTGTTCCCAACAAGCTAGTTGAAGTACGGCTTTCACACACACTTATTTCTGAGAACTGGGCATGTGGTGAGACGTTCGTTCATGTAGCACAATGGGAAAGGTATGCAGGAGAAATTTTACTCTGGTTTCTAAGTCTGTTTCCTAGTGCCGGTTTGAAGTTCCTGCAGTTTTCACTATAAAATAGATTTGGAGCTTGTACCACCCAAAAAAATTTATGGAATGGAGTTTGCAAATTAAAAGAAACTTTGTGTTCCCAACAAGCTAGGTGAAGGACGGCTTTCACACACAATTATCTCTCAGAACTGAGCATGTGGAGAGACGTTAGTTCATCTAGCACAATGGGAACGGGTTGCAGGTGAAAATTTTTCTCTGGTTTCTCAGTCTGTTTCCTAATGCCGGGTTGAAGTTCCTGCAGTTTTCACTACAAAAGAGATTTGGAGCTGGTACCAACCAATATAAATATATGGAATGGAGTTTGCAACTGAAAAGAAACTTTGTGTTCCCAAAAAGTTAGGTGAAGGACCGCTTTCCCACACACTTATCACTCACAACTGAGCATGTAGAGAGACGTTCGTTCATGTATCACAAAGGGAACGGGTTGCAGGAGAAAATTTTTCTCTGGATTCTCAGTCTGTTTCCTAGTGAAGGTTTGAAGTTCCTGCAGTTTTCACTATAAAACCGATTTGGAGCTTGTACCAACAAATATAAATGTATGGAATGGAGTTTGCAACTGAAAAGAAACTTTGTGTTCCCAACAAGCTAGGTGAAGGACGGCTTTCACACACAATTATCTCTCACAACTGAGCATGTGGAGAGACGTTCGTTCATCTAGCACATAGGGAACGGGTTGCAGGAGAATATTTTCTCTCGTTTCTCAGTATGTTTCCTAGTGCCGTTTTGATTTTCCTGCAGTTTTCAGTGTAAAACCGAGTTGGAGCTAGTACCTCCGCATATATATGTATGGAATGCAGTTTGCAACTGAAAAGAAACTATGTGTTTCCAACAAGCTAGACGAAGGACGGCTTTCACACGCACATATCTCTCACAACTGAGCATGTGGAGAGAAGTTCTTTCATCTACCACAAAGGGAACGGATTGCAGGACAAAATTTATCTCTGGTTTCTCAGTCTGTTTCCTAGTGCCGGATTGAAGTTCCTGCAGTTTTCAATGTAAAACCGTGTTGGAGCATGTACCTCTCCATATATATGTATGGAGTGGAGTTTGCAACTGAAAAGAAACTTTGTGTTCCCAACAAGATAGGTGAAGTACGGCTTTCACACACATTTAAATCTTAGAACTTATAATGTGGAGAGACGTTCGTTCATCTAGCACAAAGGGAACGGGATGCAGGAGAATCTTTTACACTGGTTTCTCAGTCTATTTCCTAGTGCCGGTTTGAAGTTCCTGCAGTTTTCACAATAAAACCGAGTTGGAGCTTGTTCCTCCCCATAAATATGTATCGAGTGCAGTTTGCAACTGAAAAGAATATTTGTGTTCCCAACAATCTATGTGAAGTACGACTTTCACAAACACTTATCCCTCACAAGTGAGCATTTGGAGAGACTTTCTTTCATGTAGCACAAATGGAAGGGTTTGCAGGAGAAAATTTTTCTCTGGTTTCTCAGTCTGTTTCCTAGTGCCTGTTTGAGCTTCCTGCAGTTTTCACTATAAAAACTATTTGGAGCTTGTACCACCCAATGTAAATATATGGAATGGAGTTTGCAACTGAAAAGAAACTTTGTGTTCCCAACAATCTATGTGAAGGACGGCTTTCACATCACTTATCCCTCACAACTGAGCATGTGGAGAGACTTCGTTCATGTAGCACAAAGGGAACGGGTTGCAGGAGAAATATTATCTCTGGTTTCTCAGCCTGTTTCCTAGTGCCGGTTTGAAGTTCCTGCAGTTTTCGCTGTAAAATCGAGTTGGAGCCTCTTCCTCCGCATATATATATGTATGGAAAGCAGTTTGCAAATGAAAAGAATCTTTGTGTTCCCAACAAGCTAGGTGAAGTTCGGCTTTCACACACAATTATCTCTCAGAACTGAGCATGTGGTGAGACGTTCGTTCATCTAGCAAAAAGGGAACGTTTTGCAGGAGAAACTTTTACTCTGTTTTCTCAGTCTGTTTCCTAGTGCCGTTTTGAAGTTCCTGCAGTTTTCACTGTAAAACCGAGTTGGAGCTTGTAACTCCCAATAAATATGTATGGAGTGGAGTTTGATTTTGAAAAGAAAATTTGTGTTCCCAACAATCTAGGTGAAGTACGGCTTTCACACACACTTATTTCTGAGAACTGGGCATGTGGTGAGACGTTCGTTCATCTAGCACAATGGGAAAGGTTTGCAGGAGAAATTTTACTCTGGTTTCTCAGTCTGTTTCCTAGTGCCGGGTTGAAGTTCCTGCAGTTTTCACTATAAAATAGATTTGGAGCTTGTACCACCCAAAAAAAATTTATGGAATGGAGTTTGCAAATTAAAAGAAACTTTGTGTTCCCAACAAGCTAGGTGAAGGACGGCTTTCACACACAATTATCTCTCAGAACTGAGCATGTGGAGAGACGTTCGTTCATCTAGCAAAATGGGAAAGGGTTGCAGGTGAAAATTATTCTCTGGTTTCTCAGTCTGTTTCCTAATGCCGGGTTGAATTTCCTGCAGTTTTCACTATAAAAGAGATTTGGAGCTTGTACCAACCAATATAAATATATGGAATGGGTTTGCAACTGAAAAGAAACTTTGTGTCCCAACTTGCTAGGTGAAGGACCGCTTTCCCACACACTTATCTCTCACAACTGAGCATGTAGGGAGACCTTCGTTCATGTATCACAAATGGAACGGGTTGCAGGAGAAAATTTTTCTGTGGTTTCTCAGTCTGTTTATTAGTGCCGGTTTGAAGTTCCTGCAGTTTTCTACTATAAAACCGAATTGGAGATTGTACCACCAAATATAAATGTATGGAATGGAGTTTGTAACTGAAAAGAAACTTTGTGTTCCCAACAAGCTAGGTGAAGGACGGCTTTCACACACACTTATCTCTCACAACTGAGCGTTTGGAGAGACGTTCGTTCATTTAGGACAAAGGGAAACTTTTGCAGGAGAAAATATTCTCTCGTTTCTCATTCTGTTTCCTAGTGCCGGTTTAAATTTCCTGCAGTTTTCAGTGTAAAACAGAGTTGGAGCTTGTACCTCCCCATATATATGTATGGAATGCAGTTTGCAACTGAAAAGAAACTTTGTGTTCCCAACAATCTATGTGAAGGACGGCTTTCACATCACTTATCCCTCACAACTGAGCATGTGGAGAGACTTCGTTCATGTAGCACAAAGGGAACGGGTTGCAGGAGAAATATTATCTCTGGTTTCTCAGCCTGTTTCCTCGTGCCGGTTTGAACTTCCTGCAGTTTTCACTGTAAAACCGATTTGGAGCTTGTAACTCCCAATATATACTTATGGAGTGGAGTTTTCTTTTGAAAAGAATATTTGTGTTCCCAACAAGCTAGTTGAAGTACGGCTTTCACACACACTTATATCTGAGAACTGGGCATGTGGTGAGACGTTCGTTCATCTAGCAAAAAGGGAACGTTTTGCAGGAGAATCTTTTACTCTGTTTTCTCAGTCTGTTTCCTAGTGCCGTTTTGAAGTTCCTGCAGTTTTCACTGTAAAACCGAGTTGGAGCTTGTAACTCCCAATATATATGTATGGAGTGGAGTTTGCTTTTGAAAAGAAAATTTGTGTTCCCAACAATCTAGGTGAAGTACGGCTTTCACACACACTTATTTCTGAGAACTGGGCATGTGGTGAGACGTTCGTTCATCTAGCACAATGGGAAAGGTTTGCAGGAGAAATTTAACTCTGGTTTCTCAGTCTGTTTCCTAGTGCCGGGTTGAAGTTCCTGCAGTTTTCACTATAAAATAGATTTGGAGCTTGTACCACCCAAAAAAAATTTATGGAATGGAGTTTGCAAATTAAAAGAAACTTTGTGTTCCCAACAAGCTATGTGAAGGACGGCTTTCCCACACAATTATCTCTCAGAACTGAGCATGTGGAGAGACGTTCGTTCATCTAGCACAATGGGAACGAGTTGCAGGTGAAAATTATTCTCTGGTTTCTCAGTCTGTTTCCTAATGCCGGGTTGAAGTTCCTGCAGTTTTCTCTATAAAAGAGATTTGGAGCTTGTACTAACCAATATAAATATATGGAATGGATTTGCAACTGAAAAGAAACTTTGTGTTCCCAACAAGCTAGGTGAAGGACCGCTTTCCCACACACATATCTCTCACAACTGAGCATGTAGGGAGACCTTCGTTCATGTATCACAAATGGAACGGGTTGCAGGAGAAAATTTTTCTGTGGTTTCTCAGTCTGTTTATTAGTGCCGGTTTGAAGTTCCTGCAGTTTTCACTATAAAACCGAATTGGAGATTGTACCACCAAATATAAATGTATGGAATGGAGTTTGTAACTGAAAAGAAACTTTGTGTTCCCAACAAGCTAGGTGAAGGACGGCTTTCACACACACTTATCTCTCACAACTGAGCGTTTGGAGAGACGTTCGTTCATTTAGCACAAAGGGAAACTTTTGCAGGAGAAAATATTCTCTCGTTTCTCATTCTGTTTCCTAGTGCCGGTTTAAATTTCCTGCAGTTTTCAGTGTAAAACAGAGTTGGAGCTTGTACCTCCCCATATATATGTATGGAATGGAGTTTGCAACTGAAAAGAAATTTTGTGTTCCCAACAATCTATGTGAAGGACAGCTTTCACATCACTTATCCCTCACAACTGAGCATGTGGAGAGACTTCGTTCATGTAGCACAAAGGGAACGGGTTGCAGGAGAAATATTATCTCTGGTTTCTCAGCCTGTTTCCTCGTGCCGGTTTGAAGTTCCTGCAGTTTTCACTGTAAAATCGAGTTGGAGCTTCTTCCTCCGCATATATATATGTATGGAAAGCAGTTTGCAAATGAAAAGAATCTTTGTGTTCCCAACAAGCTAGGTGAAGTTCGGCTTTCACACACATTTATCTTTCAGAACTCAGCATGTGGTGAGACGTTCGTTCATCAAGCAAAAAGGGAACGTTTTGCAGGAGAAATTTTTACTCTGTTTTCTCAGTCTGTTTCCTAGTGCCGGTTTGATGTTCCTGCAGTTTTCAGTGTAAAACAGAGTTGGAGCTAGTACCTCCCCATATATATGTATGGAATGGAGTTTGCAACTGAAAAGAAACTTTGTGTTCCCAACAAGATTGGTGAAGTACGGCTTTCACACACATTTAAATCTCAGAATTTAGAATGTGGGGAGACGTTCGTTCATCTAGCACAAAGGGAACGGGTTGCAGGAGAATCTTTTACACTGGTTTCTCAGTCTATTTCCTAGTGCCAGTTTGAAGTTCCTGCAGTTTTCACAATAAAACCGTGTTGGAGCTTGTACCTCCCCATAAATATGTATGGAGTGCAGTTTGCAACTGAAAAGAATATTTGTGTTCCCAACAATCTATGTGAAGGACGGCTTTCACAAACACTTATCCCTCACAAGTGAGCATTTGGAGAGACTTTCGTTCATGTAGCACAAAGGGAAGGGGTTGCAGGAGAAAATTTTTCTCTGGTTTCTCAGTCTGTTTCCTAGTGCCGTTTTGAATTTCCTGCAGTTTTCAGTGTAAAACCGAGTTGGAGCTAGTACCTCCGCATATATATGTATGGAATGCAGTTTGCAACTGAAAAGAAACTATGTGTTCCCAACAAGCTAGACGAAGGACGGCTTCCACACGCACATATCTCTCACAACTGAGCATGTGGAGAGACGTTCGTTCATCTAACACAAAGGGAACGGATTGCAGGACAAACTTTATCTCTGGATTCTCAGTCTGTTTCCTAGTGCCGGATTGAAGTTCCTGCACTTTTCAATGTAAAACCGAGTTGGAGCATGTACTTCTCCATATATATGTATGGAGTGGAGTTTGCAACTGAAAAGAATCTTTGTGTTCCCAACAATCTATGTGAAGGACGGCTTTCACAAACACTTATCACTCACAACTGAGCATGTGGAGAGACTTTCGTTCATGTAGCACAAAGGGAAGGGGTTGCAGGAGAAAATTTTTCTCTGGATTCTCAGTCTGTTTCCTAGTGCCTGTTTGAGCTTCCTGCAGTTTTCACTATAAAAACGATTTGGAGCTTGTACCACCCAATGTAAATGTATGGAATGGAGTTTGCAACTGAAAAGAAACTTTGTGTTCCCAACAAGCTAGGTGAAGGACGGCTTTCAGACACAATTATCTCTCAGAACTGAGCATGTGGAGAGACGTTCGTTCATCTAGCACAATGGGAACGGGTTACAGGTGAAAATTATTCTCTGGTTTCTCAGTCTGTTTCCTAATGCCGGGTTGAAGTTCCTGCAGTTTTCACTATAAAACAGATTTGGAGCTTGTACCAACCAATATAAATATATGGAATGGATTTGCAACTGAAAAGTAACTTTGTGTTCCCAACAAGCTAGGTGAAGGAACGCTTTCCCACACAATTATCTCTCACAACTGAGCATGTAGGGAGACCTTCGTTCATGTATCACAAATGGAACGGGTTGCAGGAGAAAATTTTTCTCTGGTTTCTCAGTCTGTTTATTAGTGCCGGTTTGAAGTTCCTGCAGTTTTCACTATAAAACAGAATTGGAGATTGTACCACCAAATATAAATGTATGGAATGGAGTTTGTAACTGAAAAGAAACTTTGTGTTCCCAACAAGCAAGATGAAGGACGGCTTTCACACACACTTATCTCTCACAACTGAGAGTTTGGAGAGACGTTCCTTCATTTAGCACAAAGGGAAACTTTTGCAGGAGAAAATATTCTCTCCTTTCTCATTCTGTTTCCTAGTGCCGGTTTATATTTCCTGCAGTTTTCAATGTAAAACAGAGTTGGAGCTTGTACCTCCCCATATATATGAATGGAATGCAGTTTGCAACTGAAAAGAAACTTTGTGTTCCCAACAATCTATGTGAAGGACGGCTTTCACAGCACTTATCCCTCACAACTGAGCATGTGGAGAGACTTCGTTCATGTAGCACAAAGGGAACGGGTTGCAGGAGAAATATTATCTCTGTTTTCTCAGCCTGTTTCCTCGTGCCGGTTTGAAGTTCCTGCAGTTTTCACTGTAAAATCGAGTTGGAGCTTCTTCCTCCGCATATATATATGTATGGAAAGCAGTTTGCAAATGAAAAGAATTTTTGTGTTCCCAACAAGCTAGGTGAAGTTCGGCTTTCACACACATTTATCTTTCAGAACTGAGCATGTGGTGAGACGTTCGTTCATCTAGCAAAAAGGGAACGTTTTGCATGAGAAACTTTTACTCTGTTTTCTCAGTCTGTTTCCTAGTGCCGGTTTGAAGTTCCTGCAGTTTTCACTGTAAAACCGAGTTGGAGCTTGTAACTACCAATATATATGTATGGAGTGGAGTTTGCTTTTGAAAAGAAAATTTGTGTTACCATCAATCTAGGTGAAGTACGGCTTTCACACACACTTATTTCTGAGAACTGGGCATGTGGTGAGACGTTCGTTCATCTAGCACAATGGGAAAGGTTTGCAGGAGAAATTTTACTCTGGTTTCTCAGTCTGTTTCCTAGTGCCGGGTTGAAGTTCCTGCAGTTTTCACTATAAAATAGATTTGGAGCTTGTACCACCCAAAAAAAATTTATGGAATGGAGTTTGCAAATTAAAAGAAACTTTGTGTTCCCAACAAGCTAGGTGAAGGACGGCTTTCACACACAATTATCTCTCAGAACTGAGCATGTGGAGAGACGTTCGTTCATCTAGCACAATGGGAACGGGATGCAGGTGAAAATTTTTCTCTGGTTTCTCAGTCTGTTTCCTAATGCCGGGTTGAAGTTCCTGCAGTTTTCACTATAAAAGAGATTTGGAGCTTGTACCAACCAATATAATTATATGGAATGGATTTGCAACTGAAAACAAACTTTGTGTTCCCAACAAGCTAGGTGAAGGACCGCTTTCCCACACACTTATCTCTCTCAACTGAGCATGTAGGGAGACATTCGTTCATGTATCACAAATGGAAGGGGTTGCAGGAGAAAATTTTTCTCTGGTTTCTCAGTCTGTTTCCTAGTGCCGGTTTGAAGTTCCTGCAGTTTTCATTATAAAACCGATTTGGAGCTTGTACCACCAAATATAAATGTATGGAATGGAGTTTGCAACTGAAAAGAAACTTTGTGTTCCCAACCAGCTAGGTGAAGGACGGCTTTCACACACACTTATCTCTCATAACTGAGCATGTGGAGAGACTTTCGTTCACCTAGCACAAAGGGAACGTGTTGCAGGAGAATATATTCTCTCGTTTCTCAGTCTGTTTCCTAGTGCCGTTTTGAATTTCCTGCAGTTTTCAGTGTAAAACAGAGTTGGAGCTAGTACCTCCGCATATATATATGTATGGAATGCAGTTTGCAACTGAAAAGAAACTATGTGTTCCCAACAAGCTAGACGAAGGACGGCTTTCACACGCACATATCTCTCACAACTGAGCATGTGGAGAGAAGTTCTTTCATCTACCACAAAGGGAACGGATTGCAGGACAAACTTTATCTCTGGTTTCTCAGTCTGTTTCCTAGTGCCGGATTGAAGTTCCTGCAGTTTTCAATGTAAAACCGTGTTGGAGCATGTACCTCTCCATATATATGTAAGGAGTGGAGTTTGCAACTGAAAAGAAACTTTGTGTTCCCAACAAGATAGGTGAAGTACGGCTTTCACACACATTTAAATCTCAGAATTTAGAATGTGGAGAGACGTTCGTTCATCTAGCAAAAAGGGAACGGGTTGCAGGAGAATCTTTTACACTGATTTCTCAGTCTATTTCCTAGTGCCGGTTTGAAGTTCCTGCAGTTTTCACAATAAAACCGAGTTGGAGCTTGTTCCTCCCCATAAATATGTATCGAGTACAGTTTGCAACTGAAAAGAATCTTTGTGTTCCCAACAATCTATATGAAGGACGGCTTTCACAAACACTTATCCCTCACAAGTGAGCATTTGGAGAGACTTTCGTTCATGTAGCACAAATGGAAGGGTTTGCAGGAGAAAATTTTTCTCTGGTTTCTCAGTCTGTTTCCTAGTGCCTTTTTGAGCTTCCTGCAGTTTTCACTATAAAAACGATTTGGAGCTTGTACCACCCAATGTAAATATATGGAATGGAGTTTGCAACTGAAAAGAAACTTTGTGTTCCCAAACATCTATGTGAAGGACGGCTTTCACATCACTTATCCCTCACAACTGAGCATGTGGAGAGACTTCGTTCATGTAGCACAAAGGGAACGGGTTGCTGGAGAAATATTATCTCTGGCTTCTCAGCCTGTTTCCTAGTGCCGGTTTGAAGTTCCTGCAGTTTTCACTGTAAAATCGAGTTGGAGCTTCTTCCTCCGCATATATATATGTATGGAAAGCATTTTGCAAATGAAAAGAATCTTTGTGTTTCCAACAAGCTAGGTGAAGGTCGGCTTTCACACACATTTATCTCTCAGAACTGAGCATGTGGTGAGACGTTCGTTCATCTAGCAAAAAGGGAACGTTTTGCAGGAGAAACTTTTACTCTGTTTTCTCAGTCTGTTTCCTAGTGCCGGTTTGAAGTTCCTGCAGTTTTCACTGTAAAACCGAGTTGGAGCTTGTAACTCCCAATATATATGTATGGAGTGGAGTTTGCTTTTGAAAAGAAAATTTGTGTTCCCAACAAGCTAGGTGAAGGACGGCTTTCACACACAATTATCTCTCAGAACTGAGCATGTGGAGAGACGTTCGTTCATCTAGCACAATGGGAACTGGTTACAGGTGAAAATTATTCTCTGGTTTCTCAGTCTGTTTCCTAATGCCGGGTTGAAGTTCCTGCAGTTTTCACTATAAAAGAGATTTGGAGCTTGTACCAACCAATATAAATATATGGAATGGATTTGCAACTGAAAAGTAACTTTGTGTTCCCAACAAGCTAGGTGAAGGACCGCTTTCCCACACCCTTATCTCTCAGAACTGAGCATGTAGGGAGACCTTCGTTCATGTATCACAAATGGAACGGGTTGCAGGAGAAAATTTTTCTCTGGTTTCTCAGTCTGTTTATTAGTGCCGGTTTGAAGTTCCTGCAGTTTTCACTATAAAACAGAATTGGAGATTGTACCACCAAATATAAATGTATGGAATGGAGTTTGTAACTGAAAAGAAACTTTGTGTTCCCAACAAGCAAGGTGAAGGACGGCTTTCACACACACTTATCTCTCACAACTGAGAGTTTGGAGAGACGTTCGTTCATTTAGCACAAAGGGAAACTTTTGCAGGAGAAAATATTCTCTCGTTTCTCATTCTGTTTCCTAGTGCCGGTTTAAATTTCCTGCAGTTTTCAGTGTAAAACAGAGTTGGAGCTTGTACCTCCCCATATATATGTATGGAATGCAGTTTGCAACTGAAAAGAAACTTTGTGTTCCCAACAATCTATGTGAAGGACGGCTTTCACATCACTTATCCCTCACAACTGAGCATGTGGAGAGACTTCGTTCATGTAGCACAAAGGGAACGGGTTGCAGGAGAAATATTATCTCTGGTTTCTCAGCCTGTTTCCTCGTGCCGGTTTGAAGTTCCGTCAGTTTTCACTGTAAAATCGAGTTGGAGCTTCTTCCTCCGCATATATATATGTATGGAAAGCAGTTTGCAAATGAAATGAATCTTTGTGTTCCCAACAAGCTAGGTGAAGGTCGGCTTTCACACACATTTATCTTTCAGAACTGAGCATGTGGTGAGACGTTCGTTCATCTAGCAAAATGGAACGTTTTGCAGGAGAAACTTTTACTCTGTTTTCTCAGTCTGTTTCCTAGTGCCGGTTTGAAGTTCCTGCAGTTTTCACTGTAAAACCGAGTTGGAGCTTGTAACTCCCAATAAATATGTATGGAGTGGAGTTTGCTTTTGAAAAGAAAATTTGTGTTCCCAACAATCTAGGTGAAGTACGGCTTTCACACACACTTATTTCTGAGAACTGGGCATGTGGTGAGACGTTCGTTCATCTAGCACAATGGGAAAGGTTTGCAGGAGAAATTTTACTCTGGTTTCTCAGTCTGCTTCCTAGTGCCGTGTTGAAGTTCCTGCAGTTTTCACTATAAAATAGATTTGGAGCTTGTACCACCCAAAAAAAATTTATGGAATGGAGTTTGCAAATGAAAAGAAACTTTGTGTTCCCAACAAGCTAGGTGAAGGACCGCTTTCCACACACTTATCTCTCTCAACTGAGCATGTATGGAGACATTCGTTCATGTATCACAAATGGAACGGGTTGCAGGAGAAAATTTTTCTCTGGTTTCTCAGTCTGTTTATTAGTGCCGGTTTGAAGTTCCTGCAGTTTTCACTATAAAACCGAATTGGAGATTGTACCACCAAATATATATGTATGGAATGGAGAATGTAACTGAAAAGAAACTTTGTGTTCCCATCAAGATATGTGAAGGACGGCTTTCACACACACTTATCTCTCACAACTGAGCGTTTGGAGAGACGTTCGTTCATTTAGCACAAAGGGAAAGGTTTGCAGGAGAAAATATTCTCTCGTTTCTCATTCTGTTTCCTAGTGCCGGTTTAAATTTTATGCAGTTTTCAGTGTAAAACAGAGTTGGAGCTTGTACCTCCCCATATATAGGTATGGAATGCAGTTTGCAACTGAAAAGAAACTTTGTGTTCCCAACAAGCTAGGTGAAGGACGGCTTTCACACACACTTATCTCTCACTACTTAGCATGTGGAGAGACTTTCGTTCATCTAGCACAAGGGGAACGGATTGCAGGAGAAACCTTTTCTCTGGTTTCTCAGTCTGTTTCCTAGTGCCGGTATTAAGTTCCTGCAGTTTTCACTGTAATTCCGAGTTGGAGCTAGAACCTCCGCATATATATATATGGAATGGAGTTTGCAACTTAAAAGAAACTATGTGTTCCCAACAAACTAGATGAAGGACGGCTTTCACACGCACTTACCTCTCAGAACTGAGCATGTGGAGAGACATTCGTTCATCTACCACAAAGGGAACGGTATGCAGGACAAACTTTAACTCTGGTTTCTCAGTTTGTTTCCTTGTGCCGGGTTGAAGTTCCTGCAGTTTTCAATGTAAAACCATGTTGGAGCATGTACCTCTCCATGTATATGTATGGAGTTGAGTTTGCAACTGAAAATAATCTTTGTGTTCCCAACAAGATATGTGAAGGACGGCTTTCACACACATTTAACTCTCAGAGCTTAGAATATGGAGAGGCGTTCGTTCATCTTGCACAAAATGAAAGGTTTGCAGGAGAAAATTTTACTCTGGTTTCTCAGTCTGTTTAATAGTGCCGGTTTGAAGTTCCTGCAGTTTTCACTATAAAACCGAGTCGGAGCTTGTATCTCTCCATATATATGTATGGATTGGAATTTGCAACTGAAAAGAAACATTGTGTTCCCAACAATCTAGGTGAAGGGAGGCTTTCACACACACTTATCTCTCACAATTAAGCATGTGGAGAGACGTTCGTTCATGTAGCACAAAGGGAAGGGGTTGCAGGAGAAAATTTTTCTCTGGTTTCTCAGTCTGTTTCCTAGTGCCGGTTTGAGCTTCCTGCAGTTTTCACTATAAAAAAGATTTGGAGCTTGTACCACCCAATATAAATGTATGGAATGGAGTTTGCAACTGAAAAGAAACTTTGTGTTCCCAACAAGCAAGGTGAACGTCGGCTTTCACACACATTTATCTCTCAGAACTGAGCATGTGGTGAGACGTTCGTTCATCTAGCAAAAAGTGAACGGGTTGCAGGAGAAACTTTTTCTCTGTTTTCTCAGTCTGTTTCCTAGTGCCGGTTTGAAGTTCCTGCAATTTTCACTGTAAAACCGAGTTGGAGCTTGTACATCCCAATATATATGTATGGAGTGGTGTTTGCTTTTGAAAAGAAAATTTGTGTTCCCAACAAGCTAAGTTGAGTACGGCTTCACACACACATATTTCTGAGAACTGGGCATGTGGTGAGACGTTCGTTCATCTAGCACAATGGGAAAGGTTTGCAGGAGAAATTTTACTCTGGTTTCTCAGTTTCTTTCATAGTGCCGGTTTAAATTTCCTGCAGTTTTCAGTGTAAAACAGAGTTGGAGCTTGTTCCTACACATATATATGTATGGAATGCAGTTTGCAACTGAAAAGAAACTTTGTGTTCCCAACAAGCTAGGTGAAGGACGGCTTTCACACACACATATCTCTCACAAGTGAGCATGTAGAGAGACGTTCGTTCATGTATCACTAAGGGAACGGGTTGCAGGAGAAAATTTTTCTCTGGTTTCTCAGTGTGTTTATTAGTGCCGGTTAGAAGTTCGTGCAGTTTTCACTATAAAAAGGATTTGGAGCTTGTACCACCAAATATAAATATATGGAATGGAGTTTGTAACTGAAAAGAATCTTTGTGTTCCCAACAAGCTAGGTGAAGGACGGCTTTCACACATACTTATCTCTCACAACTGAGCGTTTGGAGAGACGTTCGTTCATTTAGCACAAAGGGAAAGGTTTGCAGGAGAAAATATTCTCTCGTTTCTCATTCTGTTTCCTAGTGCCGGTTTAAATTTCCTGCAGTTTTCAGTGTAAAACAGAGTTGGAGCGTGTACCTCCCCATATATATGTATGGAATGCAGTTTGCAACTGAAAAGAAACTTTGTGTTGCCAACAAGCTTGGTGAAGGACGGCTTTCACACACACTTATCTCTCACAACTGAGCATGTGGAGAGACGTTCGTTCATCTAGCACAAAGGGAACGTGTGGCAGGTGAAACCTTTTCTCTGGTTTCTCTGTCTGTTTCCTAGTGCCGGTATTAAGTTCCTGCAGTTTTCACTGTAAAACCGAGTTGGAGCTAGTACCTCCGCATATATATATATGGAATGGAGTTTGCAACTGAAAAGAAACTATGTGTTCCCAACAAATTAGATGAAGGATGGCTTTCACACGCACTTATCTCTCAGAACTGAGCATGTGGAGAGACTTTCGTTAATCTACGACAAAGGGAACGGTTTCCAGGACAAACTTTAACTCTGGTTTCTCAGTCTGTTTCCTAGTGCCGGTTTGAAGTTCCTGCAGTTTTCAATGTAAAACATTGTTGGAGCATGTACCTCTCCATGTATATGTATGGAGTGAAGTTTGCAACTGAAAAGAAACTTTGTGTTCCCAACAAGCTAGGGGAAGGACGGCTTTCACAGACACTTATCTCTCACAACTGAGCATTTGGAGAGACGTTCTTTCATTTAGCACAAATGGAACGGGTTGCAGGATAAAAAATTCTCACCTTTCTCAGTCTGTTTCCTAGTTCCGGTTAAAATTTCCTGCAGTTTTCAGTGTAAAACAGAGTTGGAGCTTGTACCTCCCCATTTATATGTATGGAATGCAGTTTGCATCTGAAAAGAATCTTTGTGTTCCCAACAAGCTAAGTGAAGGACGGCTTTCACACACACTTATCTCTCACAACTGAGCATGTGGAGAGACGTTTGTTCATCTAGCACAAAGGGAACGGATTGCATGAGAAACATTTTCTCTGGTTTCTCAGTCTGTTTCCTAGTGACGGTATTAAGTTCCTGCAGTTTTCACTGTAAAACAGATTTGGAGCTAGTACCTCCGCATATATATATATGGAATGGAGTTTGCAACTGAAAAGAAACTATGTGTTCCCAACAAACTAGATGAAGGATGGCTTTCACACGCACTTATCTCTCAGAACTGAGCATGTGGAGAGACTTTCGTTAATCTACGACAAAGGGAACGGTTTCCAGGACAAACTTTAACTCTGGTTTCTCAGTCTGTTTCCTAGTGCCGGTTTGAAGTTCCTGCAGATTTCAATGTAAAACCGTGTTGGAGCATGTAGTTTTCCATGAATATTTATGGAGTGGAGTTTGCAACTGAAAAGAAACTTTGTGTTCCCAAAAAGATAGGTGAAGGACGGCTTTCACACACATTTAACACTCAGAGCTTAGAATGTGGAGAGACGTTCGTTCATTTTGCACAAAGGGAAAGGTTTACAGGACAAAATTTTACTCTGGTTTCTCAGTCTGTTTCCTGGTGCCGGTTTGAAGTTCCTGCATTTTTCACTATAAAATCGATTTGGAGCTTGTACCACCCAATATAAATTTATTGAATGGAGTTGGCAAATGAAAAGAAACTTTGTGTTCCCAACAAGCTAGGTGAAGGACGGCTTTCACACACACTTATCTGTCACAAGTGATCATGTACAGAGACGTTCGTTCATCTAGCACAAAGGGAACGGTTTGTAGGAGAAAATTTTTCTCTGGTTTCTCAGTCTGTTTCCTAATGCTGGGTTGAAGTTCCTGCAGTTTTCACTATAAAAGAGATTTGGAGCTTGTACCTCCCAATATATATGTATGGAATGGAGTTTGCAACTGAAAAGAAACATTGTGTTCCCAACAATCTAGGTGAAGGACGGCTTTCACACACACTTATCTCTCACAACTGAGCATGTGGAGAGACTTTCGTTCATCTAGCACAAATGGAACGGGTTGCAGAACAAAATTTTCTCTCGTTTCTCAGTCTGTTTCCTAGTGCCGATTTGAACTTCCTGCAGATTTCAGTGTAAAACAGAGTTGGAGCTTGTACCTCCCCAATATATGTATGGAATGCGGGTTGAAACTGAAAAGAAACTTTGTGTTCCCTACTAGCTAGGTGAAGGACGGCTTTCACACACATTTAACTCTCAGAGCTTAGAATGTGGAGAGACGTTCGTTCATCTAGAGCAAATAGAACGTGTTGCAGTGGAATCTTTTACTCTTGTTTCTCAGTATGTTTCCTAGGTCCTGTTTGAAGTTCCTGCATTTTTCACTGTAAAACCGAGTTGGAGCTAGTATCTACCCATATAGATGTATGGAGTGGAGTTTGCAACTGAAAAAATTCTTTGTGTTCCCAACAAGATAGGGGAAGGACGGATTTCACACACACATATCTCTCACAACTGAGCATGTTCAGAGACGTTCGTTCATCTAGCAAAAAGGGAAGGGGTTGCAGGAGAAACTTTTACTCTGTTTTCTCAGTCTTTTTAGTAGTGCCGGTTTGAAGTTCCTGCAGTTTTCACTGTAAAACCGAGATGGAGCTTGTACCTCTCCATATATATGTATGGATTGGAGTTGGCAACTGAAAAGTAACTTGATTTTCCCAACAAGATATGTGAAGGACGACTTTCACACACACTTAGCTCTCAAAACTCAGCATGTGGAGAGACGTTCGTTCATCTAGCACAAAGGGAAAAGTTTGCAGGAGAACCTTTTACTCTGGATTCTCTGTCTGTTTCCTAGTGCCTGTTTGAAGTTCCTGCAGTTTTCACTATAAAACCGATTTGGAGCTTGTACCACCCAATATAAATGTATGGAATGCAGTTTGCAACTGAAAAGAAACATTGTGTTCCCAACAAGCAAGCTGAAGTACGGCTTTCACACACACTTATCTCTCACAACTGAGCATGTGGAGAGACGTTCGTTCATCTAGCACAAATGGAACGGGTTGCAGGAGAAAATTTTCTCTCGTTTCTCACTCTGTTTCCTAGTGCCGTTTTGAATTTCCTGCAGTTTTCAGTGTAAAACAGAGTTGGAGCTTGTACCTCCCCATATATATGTGTGGAATGCAGTTTGCAACTGAAAAGAAACATTGTGTTCCCAACAAGCTAGGTGAAGGACGGCTTTCACACACACTTATCTCTCAAAACTGAGCATGTGGAGAGACGTTCGTTCATCTAGCACAAAGGTAACGTGTAGATGGAGAAACTTTTCTCTGGTTTCTCAGTCTGTTTCCTAGTGCCAGTTTGCAGTTCCTGCAGTTTTCAATATAAAAGCGTGTTGGAGCTTGTAACTCCGCATATAGATATATGGATTGGAGTTTGCAACTGAAAAAAACTTTGTGTTCCCAACAAGATAGGTGAAGGACGGATTTCACACACACATACCTCTCACAACTGAGCATGTTCAGAGACGTTCGTTCATCTAGCAGAAAAGGTACGGGTTGCAGGAAAACTTGTACTGTGTTTTCTCAGTCTTTTTCCTAGTGCCGGTTTGAAGTTCCTGCAGTTTTCACTGTAAAACCGATATGGAGCTTGTACCTCTCCATATATATATATGGATTGGAGTTTGCAACTGAAAAGTAACTTTGTTTTCCCAACAAGCTAGGTGAAATACGACTTTCTCACACACTTATCTCTCAAGACTCAGCATGTGGAGAGACGTTCGTTCATCTATCACAAAGGGAACGGGTTGAAGGAGGAACTATTTCTCTGGTTTCTCAGTCTGTTTCATAGTGCCGGTTTGAATTTCCTGTAGTTTTCACTGTAAAACCGAGTTGGAGCTTGTACCGTTCCATATATACGTATGGAGTGGAATTTGCAACTGAAAAGAAATATTGTGTTCCCAACAAGCTAGGTGAAGGACGGCTTTCACACACACTTATCTCTAACAACTGAGCATGTGGAGAGACGTTCGTTCATGTAGCACTTAGGGAACGGGTTGCAGAAGAAAATTTTTCTCTGGTATCTCAGTCTCTTTCCTAGTGCCGGTTTGAACTTCCTGCAGTTTTCACTATAAAAACGATTTGGAGCTTGTACCACCCAATATAAATGTATGGAATGGAGTTTGCTACTGAAAAGAAACTTTGTGTTCCCAACAAGCTAGTTGAAGTTCGGCTTTCACACACACTTATCTCTCAGAACTGAGCTTGTGGTGAGACGTTCGTTCATCTAGCAAAAAGGGAACGTTTTGCAGGAGAAACTTTTACTCTGTTTTCTCAGTCTGTTTCCTAGTGCCGGTTTGAAGTTCCTGCAGTTTTCACTGTAAAACCGAGTTTTAGCTTGTACCTCTCAATATATATTTATGGAGTGGAGTTTGCTTTTGAAAAGTAAATTTCTGTTCAAAAAAGCTAGGTGATGTACGGCTTTCATACACACTTATTTCTCAGAACTGAGCATGTGTTGAGATGTTCGTTCATTTAGCACAAAGGAAAGGTTTGCATGAGAAATTTTACTCTGTTTTCTCAGTCTGTTTCCTAGTGCCGGTATGAATTTCCTGCAGTTTTCACTATAAAATAGATTTGGAGATTGTACCACCCAATATAAATTTATGGAATGGAGTTTGCAAATGAAAAGAAACTTTGTGTTCCCAACAAGCTAGCGGAAGGACGGCTTTCACACACAACTATCTCTCACAACTGAGCATGTGGAGAGACGTTCGTTCATTTAGCACAATGGGAACTGGTTGCAGGTGAAAATTTTTCTCTGGTTTCTCAGTCTGTTTCCTAATGCCGGGTTGAAGTTCCTGCAGTTTTCACTATAAAAGAGATTTGGAGCTTGTACCAACCAATATAAATTTATGAAATGGTGTTTGCAACTGAAAAGAATCTTTGTGTTCCCAACAAGCTAGGTGAATGACCGCTTTCCCACACACTTATCTCTCACAACTGAGCATGTAGAGAGACGTTCGTTCATATATCACAAAGGGAACGGGTTGCAGGAGAAAATTTTTCTCTAGTTTCTCAGTCCGTTTCCTAGTGCCGGTTTGAATTTCCTGCAGTTTTCAGTGTAAAACAGTCTTGGAACTTGTACCTCCCCATATATATGTATGGAATGCAGTTGGCAACTGAAAAGAAACTTTGTGTTCCCAACAAGCTAGTTGTAGGACGGCTTTCACACACACTTATCTCTCACAACTGAGCATGTGGAGAGACGTTCGTTCATCTAGCACAAAGGGAACGGGTTGCAGGAGAAACATTTTCTCTGGTTTCTCCGTTTGTTTCCTAGTGCCGGTATTAAGTTCCTGCAGTTTTCACTGTAAAACCGATTTGGAGATAGTACCTCCGCATATATATGTATGGAATGGAGTTTGCAACTGAAAAGAAACTATGTGTTCCCAACAAGCTACATGAAGAACGGCTTTCACACGCACTTATCTCTCAGAACTGAGCATGTGGAGAGACGTTCGTTCATCTACCACAAATGGAAAGGTTTACAGGACAAAATTTAACTCTGGTTTCTCAGTCTGATTCCTAGTGCCGGTTTGAAGTTCCTGCAGTGTTCACTGTACAACCGTGTTGGAGCATGTACCTCTCCATGTATATGTATGGAGTGGAGTTTGCAACCTAAAAGAAACTTTGTGTTCCCAACAAGGTAGGTGAAGGATGGCTTTCATACACATTTAACTCTCAGAGCTTAGTATGTGGAGAGACTTTCGTTCATCTAGAACATAGGGAACGGGTTGCAGGAGCAACTTTTTCTCTGGTTTCTCAGTCTGTTTCCAAGGGCCGGTTTGAATTTCCTGCAGTTTTAACTGTAAAACCGTGTTGGAGCTAGTATCTACCCATATAGATATATGGAGTGGAGTTTGCAACTGAAAAGAAACTTTGTGCTCCCAACAAGCTAGGTGAAGGACCGCATTCGCACACACTTATCTCTCACAAATTAGCATGTAGAGAGACGTTCGTTCATGTATCACAAATGGAACGGGTTGCAGGAGAAAATTTTTCTCTGGATTCTCAGTCTCTTTCCTAGATCCGGTTTGAATTTCCTGCAGTTTTCACTCTAAAACGGAGTTGGAGCTAGTACCTCCGCATATATATGAAAGGAATGGAGTTTGCAACTGAAAAGAAACTATGTGTTCCCAACAAGCTAGATGAAGAACGGCTTTCACACGCACTTATCTCTCAGAAATGAGCATGTGGAAAGACGTTCGTTCATCTACCACATTGGGAACGAATTGCAGGACAAACTTTAAGTCTGGTTTCTCAGTCTTTTTCCTAGTGCCGGTTTGAAGTTCCTGCAGTTTTCACTGTAAAACCGTGTTGGAGCAAGTACCTCTCCATATAAATGTATGGAGTGGAGTTTTCAACTGAAAAGAAACTTTGTGTTCCCAACAAGATAGGTTAAAGACGGCTTTCACACACACTTTGCTCTCAGAACTGAGCAAGTGGAGAGACGTTCGTTCATCTAGCACAAAGGTAACGGGTAGAAGGAGAAAATTTACTCTGGTTTATCAGTCTGTTTCCAAGTGCCAGTTTGCAGTTCCTGCAGTTTTCACTGTAAAAGCGAGTTGGTGCTTGTAACTCCGCATATAGATATATGGATTGGATTTTGCAAATGAAAAAAAACTTTGTGTTCCCAACAAGCTAGGTGAAGTACGGCATTCACACACACTTAGCTCTCAAAATTCAGCATGTGGAGAGAAGTTCGTTCATCTATCACTAAGGGAACGGGTTGAAGGAGAAAGTTTTTCTCTTGTTTCTCAGACTGTTTCCTTGTGAAAATTTTAATTTAATGCAGTTTTCACGGTAAAATGTTGGTGGAGATTCTACCTCTCCATATATATGTATGGAGTGGAGTTTGCAACTGAAAAGAAACTTTGTGTTCCCAACAACAGAGGTGAAGTTCGGCTTTCACACACATTTAAATCTCAGAGCTTAGAATGTGGAGAGACGTTCGTTCATCTAGCACAAAGGGAACGGGTTGCAGGAGAAAATTTTACACTGGTTTCTCAGTCTATTTCCTAGTGCCGGTTTGAAGTTCCTGCAGTTTTCACAATAAAACCGAGTTGGAGCTTGTTCCTTCCCATAAATATGTATGGAGTGCAGTTTGCAACTGTAAAGAATCTTTGTGTTCCCAACAATCTATGTGAAGGACGGCTTTCACAAACACTTATCCCTCACAACTGAGCATGTGGAGAGACTTTCGTTCATGTAGCACAAAGGGAAGGGGTTGCAGGAGAAAATTTTTCTCTGGTTTCACAGTCTGTTTCCTAGTGCCGTTTTGAGCTTCCTGTAGTTTTCACTATAAAAACGATTTGGAGCTTGTACCACCCAATGTAAATGCATGGAATGGAGTTTGCAACTGAAAAGAAACTTGTGTTCCCAACAAGCTAGGTGAAGGACGGCTTTCACACACACTTATCTCTCACAACTGAGCATGTGGAGAGACGTTCGTTCACCTAGCACAAAGGGAACGGGTTGCAGGAGAATATTTTCTCTCGTTTCTCAGTCTGTTTCCTAGTGCCGTTTTGAATTTCCTGCAGTTTTCAGTGTAAAACCGAGTTGGAGCTAGTACCTCCGCATATATATTTATGGAATGCAGTTTGCAACTGAAAAGAAACTATGTGTTCCCAACAAGCTAGATGAAGGACGGCTTTCACACGCACATATCTCTCACAACTGAGCATTTGGAGAGAATTTCGTTCATCTACCACAAAGGGAACGGATTGCAGGACAAACTTTAACTCTTGTTTCTCAGTCTGTTTCCTAGTGCCGAATTGAATTTCCTGCAGTTTTCAATGTAAAACCGAGTTGGAGCATGTACCTCTCCATATATATGTATGGAGTGGAGTTTGCAACTGAAAAGAAACTTTGTGTTCCCAACAAGATATGTGAAGTACGGCTTTCACACACATTTAAATCTCAGAGCTTAGAATGTGGAGAGACGTTCGTTCATCTAGCACAAAGGGAACGGGTTGCAGGAGAAACTTTTACACTAGTTTCTCAGTCTATTTCCTAGTGCCGGTTTGAAGTTCCTGCAGTTATCACAATAAAATTCCGTTGGAGCTTTTTCCTCCCCATAAATATGTATGGAGTGCAGTTTGCAACTGAAAAGAATCTTTGTGTTCCCAACAATCTATATGAAGGACGGCTTTCACAAACACTTATCCCTCACAACTGAGCATGTGGAGAGACGTTCGTTCATGTAGGACAAAGGGAAGGGGTTGCAGGAGAAAATTTTTCTCTGGTTTCTCAGTATGTTTCCTTGTGCCGGTTTGAGCTTCCTGCAGTTTTCACTATAAATACGATTTGGAGCTTGTACCAACCAATATAAATATATGGAATGGATTTGCAACTGAAAAGTAACTTTGTGTTCCCAACAAGCTAGGTGAAGGACCGCTTTCCCACACCCTTATCTCTCAGAACTGAGCATGTAGGGAGACCTTCGTTCATGTATCACAAATGGAACGGGTTGCAGGAGAAAATTTTTCTCTGGTTTCTCAGTCTGTTTATTAGTGCCGGTTTGAAGTTCCTGCAGTTTTCACTATAAAACAGAATTGGAGATTGTACCACCAAATATAAATGTATGGAATGGAGTTTGTAACTGAAAAGAAACTTTGTGTTCCCAACAAGCAAGGTGAAGGACGGCTTTCACACACACTTATCTCTCACAACTGAGAGTTTGGAGAGACGTTCGTTCATTTAGCACAAAGGGAAACTTTTGCAGGAGAAAATATTCTCTCGTTTCTCATTCTGTTTCCTAGTGCCGGTTTAAATTTCCTGCAGTTTTCAGTGTAAAACAGAGTTGGAGCTTGTACCTCCCCATATATATGTATGGAATGCAGTTTGCAACTGAAAAGAAACTTTGTGTTCCCAACAATCTATGTGAAGGACGGCTTTCACATCACTTATCCCTCACAACTGAGCATGTAGAGAGACTTCGTTCATGTAGCACAAAGGGAACGGGTTGCAGGAGAAATATTATCTCTGGTTTCTCAGCCTGTTTCCTCGTGCCGGTTTGAAGTTCCGTCAGTTTTCACTGTAAAATCGAGTTGGAGCTTCTTCCTCCGCATATATATATGTATGGAAAGCAGTTTGCAAATGAAAAGAATCTTTGTGTTCCCAACAAGCTAGGTGAAGGTCGGCTTTCACACACATTTATCTTTCAGAACTGAGCATGTGGTGAGACGTTCGTTCATCTAGCAAAATGGAACGTTTTGCAGGAGAAACTTTTACTCTGTTTTCTCAGTCTGTTTCCTAGTGCCGGTTTGAAGTTCCTGCAGTTTTCACTGTAAAACCGAGTTGGAGCTTGTAACTCCCAATAAATATGTATGGAGTGGAGTTTGCTTTTGAAAAGAAAATTTGTGTTCCCAACAATCTAGGTGAAGTACGGCTTTCACACACACTTATTTCTGAGAACTGGGCATGTGGTGAGACGTTCGTTCATCTAGCACAATGGGAAAGGTTTGCAGGAGAAATTTTACTCTGGTTTCTCAGTCTGCTTCCTAGTGCCGTGTTGAAGTTCCTGCAGTTTTCACTATAAAATAGATTTGGAGCTTGTACCACCCAAAAAAAATTTATGGAATGGAGTTTGCAAATGAAAAGAAACTTTGTGTTCCCAACAAGCTAGGTGAAGGACCGCTTTCCACACACTTATCTCTCTCAACTGAGCATGTATGGAGACATTCGTTCATGTATCACAAATGGAACGGGTTGCAGGAGAAAATTTTTCTCTGGTTTCTCAGTCTGTTTATTAGTGCCGGTTTGAAGTTCCTGCAGTTTTCACTATAAAACCGAATTGGAGATTGTACCACCAAATATATATGTATGGAATGGAGAATGTAACTGAAAAGAAACTTTGTGTTCCCATCAAGATATGTGAAGGACGGCTTTCACACACACTTATCTCTCACAACTGAGCGTTTGGAGAGACGTTCGTTCATTTAGCACAAAGGGAAAGGTTTGCAGGAGAAAATATTCTCTCGTTTCTCATTCTGTTTCCTAGTGCCGGTTTAAATTTTATGCAGTTTTCAGTGTAAAACAGAGTTGGAGCTTGTACCTCCCCATATATAGGTATGGAATGCAGTTTGCAACTGAAAAGAAACTTTGTGTTCCCAACAAGCTAGGTGAAGGACGGCTTTCACACACACTTATCTCTCACTACTTAGCATGTGGAGAGACTTTCGTTCATCTAGCACAAGGGGAACGGATTGCAGGAGAAACCTTTTCTCTGGTTTCTCAGTCTGTTTCCTAGTGCCGGTATTAAGTTCCTGCAGTTTTCACTGTAATTCCGAGTTGGAGCTAGAACCTCCGCATATATATATATGGAATGGAGTTTGCAACTTAAAAGAAACTATGTGTTCCCAACAAACTAGATGAAGGACGGCTTTCACACGCACTTACCTCTCAGAACTGAGCATGTGGAGAGACATTCGTTCATCTACCACAAAGGGAACGGTATGCAGGACAAACTTTAACTCTGGTTTCTCAGTTTGTTTCCTTGTGCCGGGTTGAAGTTCCTGCAGTTTTCAATGTAAAACCATGTTGGAGCATGTACCTCTCCATGTATATGTATGGAGTTGAGTTTGCAACTGAAAATAATCTTTGTGTTCCCAACAAGATATGTGAAGGACGGCTTTCACACACATTTAACTCTCAGAGCTTAGAATATGGAGAGGCGTTCGTTCATCTTGCACAAAATGAAAGGTTTGCAGGAGAAAATTTTACTCTGGTTTCTCAGTCTGTTTAATAGTGCCGGTTTGAAGTTCCTGCAGTTTTCACTATAAAACCGAGTCGGAGCTTGTATCTCTCCATATATATGTATGGATTGGAATTTGCAACTGAAAAGAAACATTGTGTTCCCAACAATCTAGGTGAAGGGAGGCTTTCACACACACTTATCTCTCACAATTAAGCATGTGGAGAGACGTTCGTTCATGTAGCACAAAGGGAAGGGGTTGCAGGAGAAAATTTTTCTCTGGTTTCTCAGTCTGTTTCCTAGTGCCGGTTTGAGCTTCCTGCAGTTTTCACTATAAAAAAGATTTGGAGCTTGTACCACCCAATATAAATGTATGGAATGGAGTTTGCAACTGAAAAGAAACTTTGTGTTCCCAACAAGCAAGGTGAACGTCGGCTTTCACACACATTTATCTCTCAGAACTGAGCATGTGGTGAGACGTTCGTTCATCTAGCAAAAAGTGAACGGGTTGCAGGAGAAACTTTTTCTCTGTTTTCTCAGTCTGTTTCCTAGTGCCGGTTTGAAGTTCCTGCAATTTTCACTGTAAAACCGAGTTGGAGCTTGTACATCCCAATATATATGTATGGAGTGGTGTTTGCTTTTGAAAAGAAAATTTGTGTTCCCAACAAGCTAAGTTGAGTACGGCTTCACACACACATATTTCTGAGAACTGGGCATGTGGTGAGACGTTCGTTCATCTAGCACAATGGGAAAGGTTTGCAGGAGAAATTTTACTCTGGTTTCTCAGTTTCTTTCATAGTGCCGGTTTAAATTTCCTGCAGTTTTCAGTGTAAAACAGAGTTGGAGCTTGTTCCTACACATATATATGTATGGAATGCAGTTTGCAACTGAAAAGAAACTTTGTGTTCCCAACAAGCTAGGTGAAGGACGGCTTTCACACACACATATCTCTCACAAGTGAGCATGTAGAGAGACGTTCGTTCATGTATCACTAAGGGAACGGGTTGCAGGAGAAAATTTTTCTCTGGTTTCTCAGTGTGTTTATTAGTGCCGGTTAGAAGTTCGTGCAGTTTTCACTATAAAAAGGATTTGGAGCTTGTACCACCAAATATAAATATATGGAATGGAGTTTGTAACTGAAAAGAATCTTTGTGTTCCCAACAAGCTAGGTGAAGGACGGCTTTCACACATACTTATCTCTCACAACTGAGCGTTTGGAGAGACGTTCGTTCATTTAGCACAAAGGGAAAGGTTTGCAGGAGAAAATATTCTCTCGTTTCTCATTCTGTTTCCTAGTGCCGGTTTAAATTTCCTGCAGTTTTCAGTGTAAAACAGAGTTGGAGCGTGTACCTCCCCATATATATGTATGGAATGCAGTTTGCAACTGAAAAGAAACTTTGTGTTGCCAACAAGCTTGGTGAAGGACGGCTTTCACACACACTTATCTCTCACAACTGAGCATGTGGAGAGACGTTCGTTCATCTAGCACAAAGGGAACGTGTGGCAGGTGAAACCTTTTCTCTGGTTTCTCTGTCTGTTTCCTAGTGCCGGTATTAAGTTCCTGCAGTTTTCACTGTAAAACCGAGTTGGAGCTAGTACCTCCGCATATATATATATGGAATGGAGTTTGCAACTGAAAAGAAACTATGTGTTCCCAACAAATTAGATGAAGGATGGCTTTCACACGCACTTATCTCTCAGAACTGAGCATGTGGAGAGACTTTCGTTAATCTACGACAAAGGGAACGGTTTCCAGGACAAACTTTAACTCTGGTTTCTCAGTCTGTTTCCTAGTGCCGGTTTGAAGTTCCTGCAGTTTTCAATGTAAAACATTGTTGGAGCATGTACCTCTCCATGTATATGTATGGAGTGAAGTTTGCAACTGAAAAGAAACTTTGTGTTCCCAACAAGCTAGGGGAAGGACGGCTTTCACAGACACTTATCTCTCACAACTGAGCATTTGGAGAGACGTTCTTTCATTTAGCACAAATGGAACGGGTTGCAGGATAAAAAATTCTCACCTTTCTCAGTCTGTTTCCTAGTTCCGGTTAAAATTTCCTGCAGTTTTCAGTGTAAAACAGAGTTGGAGCTTGTACCTCCCCATTTATATGTATGGAATGCAGTTTGCATCTGAAAAGAATCTTTGTGTTCCCAACAAGCTAAGTGAAGGACGGCTTTCACACACACTTATCTCTCACAACTGAGCATGTGGAGAGACGTTTGTTCATCTAGCACAAAGGGAACGGATTGCATGAGAAACATTTTCTCTGGTTTCTCAGTCTGTTTCCTAGTGACGGTATTAAGTTCCTGCAGTTTTCACTGTAAAACAGATTTGGAGCTAGTACCTCCGCATATATATATATGGAATGGAGTTTGCAACTGAAAAGAAACTATGTGTTCCCAACAAACTAGATGAAGGATGGCTTTCACACGCACTTATCTCTCAGAACTGAGCATGTGGAGAGACTTTCGTTAATCTACGACAAAGGGAACGGTTTCCAGGACAAACTTTAACTCTGGTTTCTCAGTCTGTTTCCTAGTGCCGGTTTGAAGTTCCTGCAGATTTCAATGTAAAACCGTGTTGGAGCATGTAGTTTTCCATGAATATTTATGGAGTGGAGTTTGCAACTGAAAAGAAACTTTGTGTTCCCAAAAAGATAGGTGAAGGACGGCTTTCACACACATTTAACACTCAGAGCTTAGAATGTGGAGAGACGTTCGTTCATTTTGCACAAAGGGAAAGGTTTACAGGACAAAATTTTACTCTGGTTTCTCAGTCTGTTTCCTGGTGCCGGTTTGAAGTTCCTGCATTTTTCACTATAAAATCGATTTGGAGCTTGTACCACCCAATATAAATTTATTGAATGGAGTTGGCAAATGAAAAGAAACTTTGTGTTCCCAACAAGCTAGGTGAAGGACGGCTTTCACACACACTTATCTGTCACAAGTGATCATGTACAGAGACGTTCGTTCATCTAGCACAAAGGGAACGGTTTGTAGGAGAAAATTTTTCTCTGGTTTCTCAGTCTGTTTCCTAATGCTGGGTTGAAGTTCCTGCAGTTTTCACTATAAAAGAGATTTGGAGCTTGTACCTCCCAATATATATGTATGGAATGGAGTTTGCAACTGAAAAGAAACATTGTGTTCCCAACAATCTAGGTGAAGGACGGCTTTCACACACACTTATCTCTCACAACTGAGCATGTGGAGAGACTTTCGTTCATCTAGCACAAATGGAACGGGTTGCAGAACAAAATTTTCTCTCGTTTCTCAGTCTGTTTCCTAGTGCCGATTTGAACTTCCTGCAGATTTCAGTGTAAAACAGAGTTGGAGCTTGTACCTCCCCAATATATGTATGGAATGCGGGTTGAAACTGAAAAGAAACTTTGTGTTCCCTACTAGCTAGGTGAAGGACGGCTTTCACACACATTTAACTCTCAGAGCTTAGAATGTGGAGAGACGTTCGTTCATCTAGAGCAAATAGAACGTGTTGCAGTGGAATCTTTTACTCTTGTTTCTCAGTATGTTTCCTAGGTCCTGTTTGAAGTTCCTGCATTTTTCACTGTAAAACCGAGTTGGAGCTAGTATCTACCCATATAGATGTATGGAGTGGAGTTTGCAACTGAAAAAATTCTTTGTGTTCCCAACAAGATAGGGGAAGGACGGATTTCACACACACATATCTCTCACAACTGAGCATGTTCAGAGACGTTCGTTCATCTAGCAAAAAGGGAAGGGGTTGCAGGAGAAACTTTTACTCTGTTTTCTCAGTCTTTTTAGTAGTGCCGGTTTGAAGTTCCTGCAGTTTTCACTGTAAAACCGAGATGGAGCTTGTACCTCTCCATATATATGTATGGATTGGAGTTGGCAACTGAAAAGTAACTTGATTTTCCCAACAAGATATGTGAAGGACGACTTTCACACACACTTAGCTCTCAAAACTCAGCATGTGGAGAGACGTTCGTTCATCTAGCACAAAGGGAAAAGTTTGCAGGAGAACCTTTTACTCTGGATTCTCTGTCTGTTTCCTAGTGCCTGTTTGAAGTTCCTGCAGTTTTCACTATAAAACCGATTTGGAGCTTGTACCACCCAATATAAATGTATGGAATGCAGTTTGCAACTGAAAAGAAACATTGTGTTCCCAACAAGCAAGCTGAAGTACGGCTTTCACACACACTTATCTCTCACAACTGAGCATGTGGAGAGACGTTCGTTCATCTAGCACAAATGGAACGGGTTGCAGGAGAAAATTTTCTCTCGTTTCTCACTCTGTTTCCTAGTGCCGTTTTGAATTTCCTGCAGTTTTCAGTGTAAAACAGAGTTGGAGCTTGTACCTCCCCATATATATGTGTGGAATGCAGTTTGCAACTGAAAAGAAACATTGTGTTCCCAACAAGCTAGGTGAAGGACGGCTTTCACACACACTTATCTCTCAAAACTGAGCATGTGGAGAGACGTTCGTTCATCTAGCACAAAGGTAACGTGTAGATGGAGAAACTTTTCTCTGGTTTCTCAGTCTGTTTCCTAGTGCCAGTTTGCAGTTCCTGCAGTTTTCAATATAAAAGCGTGTTGGAGCTTGTAACTCCGCATATAGATATATGGATTGGAGTTTGCAACTGAAAAAAACTTTGTGTTCCCAACAAGATAGGTGAAGGACGGATTTCACACACACATACCTCTCACAACTGAGCATGTTCAGAGACGTTCGTTCATCTAGCAGAAAAGGTACGGGTTGCAGGAAAACTTGTACTGTGTTTTCTCAGTCTTTTTCCTAGTGCCGGTTTGAAGTTCCTGCAGTTTTCACTGTAAAACCGATATGGAGCTTGTACCTCTCCATATATATATATGGATTGGAGTTTGCAACTGAAAAGTAACTTTGTTTTCCCAACAAGCTAGGTGAAATACGACTTTCTCACACACTTATCTCTCAAGACTCAGCATGTGGAGAGACGTTCGTTCATCTATCACAAAGGGAACGGGTTGAAGGAGGAACTATTTCTCTGGTTTCTCAGTCTGTTTCATAGTGCCGGTTTGAATTTCCTGTAGTTTTCACTGTAAAACCGAGTTGGAGCTTGTACCGTTCCATATATACGTATGGAGTGGAATTTGCAACTGAAAAGAAATATTGTGTTCCCAACAAGCTAGGTGAAGGACGGCTTTCACACACACTTATCTCTAACAACTGAGCATGTGGAGAGACGTTCGTTCATGTAGCACTTAGGGAACGGGTTGCAGAAGAAAATTTTTCTCTGGTATCTCAGTCTCTTTCCTAGTGCCGGTTTGAACTTCCTGCAGTTTTCACTATAAAAACGATTTGGAGCTTGTACCACCCAATATAAATGTATGGAATGGAGTTTGCTACTGAAAAGAAACTTTGTGTTCCCAACAAGCTAGTTGAAGTTCGGCTTTCACACACACTTATCTCTCAGAACTGAGCTTGTGGTGAGACGTTCGTTCATCTAGCAAAAAGGGAACGTTTTGCAGGAGAAACTTTTACTCTGTTTTCTCAGTCTGTTTCCTAGTGCCGGTTTGAAGTTCCTGCAGTTTTCACTGTAAAACCGAGTTTTAGCTTGTACCTCTCAATATATATTTATGGAGTGGAGTTTGCTTTTGAAAAGTAAATTTCTGTTCAAAAAAGCTAGGTGATGTACGGCTTTCATACACACTTATTTCTCAGAACTGAGCATGTGTTGAGATGTTCGTTCATTTAGCACAAAGGAAAGGTTTGCATGAGAAATTTTACTCTGTTTTCTCAGTCTGTTTCCTAGTGCCGGTATGAATTTCCTGCAGTTTTCACTATAAAATAGATTTGGAGCTTGTACCACCCAATATAAATTTATGGAATGGAGTTTGCAAATGAAAAGAAACTTTGTGTTCCCAACAAGCTAGCGGAAGGACGGCTTTCACACACAACTATCTCTCACAACTGAGCATGTGGAGAGACGTTCGTTCATTTAGCACAATGGGAACTGGTTGCAGGTGAAAATTTTTCTCTGGTTTCTCAGTCTGTTTCCTAATGCCGGGTTGAAGTTCCTGCAGTTTTCACTATAAAAGAGATTTGGAGCTTGTACCAACCAATATAAATTTATGAAATGGTGTTTGCAACTGAAAAGAATCTTTGTGTTCCCAACAAGCTAGGTGAATGACCGCTTTCCCACACACTTATCTCTCACAACTGAGCATGTAGAGAGACGTTCGTTCATATATCACAAAGGGAACGGGTTGCAGGAGAAAATTTTTCTCTAGTTTCTCAGTCCGTTTCCTAGTGCCGGTTTGAATTTCCTGCAGTTTTCAGTGTAAAACAGTCTTGGAACTTGTACCTCCCCATATATATGTATGGAATGCAGTTGGCAACTGAAAAGAAACTTTGTGTTCCCAACAAGCTAGTTGTAGGACGGCTTTCACACACACTTATCTCTCACAACTGAGCATGTGGAGAGACGTTCGTTCATCTAGCACAAAGGGAACGGGTTGCAGGAGAAACATTTTCTCTGGTTTCTCCGTTTGTTTCCTAGTGCCGGTATTAAGTTCCTGCAGTTTTCACTGTAAAACCGATTTGGAGATAGTACCTCCGCATATATATGTATGGAATGGAGTTTGCAACTGAAAAGAAACTATGTGTTCCCAACAAGCTACATGAAGAACGGCTTTCACACGCACTTATCTCTCAGAACTGAGCATGTGGAGAGACGTTCGTTCATCTACCACAAATGGAAAGGTTTACAGGACAAAATTTAACTCTGGTTTCTCAGTCTGATTCCTAGTGCCGGTTTGAAGTTCCTGCAGTGTTCACTGTACAACCGTGTTGGAGCATGTACCTCTCCATGTATATGTATGGAGTGGAGTTTGCAACCTAAAAGAAACTTTGTGTTCCCAACAAGGTAGGTGAAGGATGGCTTTCATACACATTTAACTCTCAGAGCTTAGTATGTGGAGAGACTTTCGTTCATCTAGAACATAGGGAACGGGTTGCAGGAGCAACTTTTTCTCTGGTTTCTCAGTCTGTTTCCAAGGGCCGGTTTGAATTTCCTGCAGTTTTAACTGTAAAACCGTGTTGGAGCTAGTATCTACCCATATAGATATATGGAGTGGAGTTTGCAACTGAAAAGAAACTTTGTGCTCCCAACAAGCTAGGTGAAGGACCGCATTCGCACACACTTATCTCTCACAAATTAGCATGTAGAGAGACGTTCGTTCATGTATCACAAATGGAACGGGTTGCAGGAGAAAATTTTTCTCTGGATTCTCAGTCTCTTTCCTAGATCCGGTTTGAATTTCCTGCAGTTTTCACTCTAAAACGGAGTTGGAGCTAGTACCTCCGCATATATATGAAAGGAATGGAGTTTGCAACTGAAAAGAAACTATGTGTTCCCAACAAGCTAGATGAAGAACGGCTTTCACACGCACTTATCTCTCAGAAATGAGCATGTGGAAAGACGTTCGTTCATCTACCACATTGGGAACGAATTGCAGGACAAACTTTAAGTCTGGTTTCTCAGTCTTTTTCCTAGTGCCGGTTTGAAGTTCCTGCAGTTTTCACTGTAAAACCGTGTTGGAGCAAGTACCTCTCCATATAAATGTATGGAGTGGAGTTTTCAACTGAAAAGAAACTTTGTGTTCCCAACAAGATAGGTTAAAGACGGCTTTCACACACACTTTGCTCTCAGAACTGAGCAAGTGGAGAGACGTTCGTTCATCTAGCACAAAGGTAACGGGTAGAAGGAGAAAATTTACTCTGGTTTATCAGTCTGTTTCCAAGTGCCAGTTTGCAGTTCCTGCAGTTTTCACTGTAAAAGCGAGTTGGTGCTTGTAACTCCGCATATAGATATATGGATTGGATTTTGCAAATGAAAAAAAACTTTGTGTTCCCAACAAGCTAGGTGAAGTACGGCATTCACACACACTTAGCTCTCAAAATTCAGCATGTGGAGAGAAGTTCGTTCATCTATCACTAAGGGAACGGGTTGAAGGAGAAAGTTTTTCTCTTGTTTCTCAGACTGTTTCCTTGTGAAAATTTTAATTTAATGCAGTTTTCACGGTAAAATGTTGGTGGAGATTCTACCTCTCCATATATATGTATGGAGTGGAGTTTGCAACTGAAAAGAAACTTTGTGTTCCCAACAACAGAGGTGAAGTTCGGCTTTCACACACATTTAAATCTCAGAGCTTAGAATGTGGAGAGACGTTCGTTCATCTAGCACAAAGGGAACGGGTTGCAGGAGAAAATTTTACACTGGTTTCTCAGTCTATTTCCTAGTGCCGGTTTGAAGTTCCTGCAGTTTTCACAATAAAACCGAGTTGGAGCTTGTTCCTTCCCATAAATATGTATGGAGTGCAGTTTGCAACTGTAAAGAATCTTTGTGTTCCCAACAATCTATGTGAAGGACGGCTTTCACAAACACTTATCCCTCACAACTGAGCATGTGGAGAGACTTTCGTTCATGTAGCACAAAGGGAAGGGGTTGCAGGAGAAAATTTTTCTCTGGTTTCACAGTCTGTTTCCTAGTGCCGTTTTGAGCTTCCTGTAGTTTTCACTATAAAAACGATTTGGAGCTTGTACCACCCAATGTAAATGCATGGAATGGAGTTTGCAACTGAAAAGAAACTTGTGTTCCCAACAAGCTAGGTGAAGGACGGCTTTCACACACACTTATCTCTCACAACTGAGCATGTGGAGAGACGTTCGTTCACCTAGCACAAAGGGAACGGGTTGCAGGAGAATATTTTCTCTCGTTTCTCAGTCTGTTTCCTAGTGCCGTTTTGAATTTCCTGCAGTTTTCAGTGTAAAACCGAGTTGGAGCTAGTACCTCCGCATATATATTTATGGAATGCAGTTTGCAACTGAAAAGAAACTATGTGTTCCCAACAAGCTAGATGAAGGACGGCTTTCACACGCACATATCTCTCACAACTGAGCATTTGGAGAGAATTTCGTTCATCTACCACAAAGGGAACGGATTGCAGGACAAACTTTAACTCTTGTTTCTCAGTCTGTTTCCTAGTGCCGAATTGAATTTCCTGCAGTTTTCAATGTAAAACCGAGTTGGAGCATGTACCTCTCCATATATATGTATGGAGTGGAGTTTGCAACTGAAAAGAAACTTTGTGTTCCCAACAAGATATGTGAAGTACGGCTTTCACACACATTTAAATCTCAGAGCTTAGAATGTGGAGAGACGTTCGTTCATCTAGCACAAAGGGAACGGGTTGCAGGAGAAACTTTTACACTAGTTTCTCAGTCTATTTCCTAGTGCCGGTTTGAAGTTCCTGCAGTTATCACAATAAAATTCCGTTGGAGCTTTTTCCTCCCCATAAATATGTATGGAGTGCAGTTTGCAACTGAAAAGAATCTTTGTGTTCCCAACAATCTATATGAAGGACGGCTTTCACAAACACTTATCCCTCACAACTGAGCATGTGGAGAGACGTTCGTTCATGTAGGACAAAGGGAAGGGGTTGCAGGAGAAAATTTTTCTCTGGTTTCTCAGTATGTTTCCTAGTGCCGGTTTGAGCTTCCTGCAGTTTTCACTATAAATACGATTTGGAGCTTGTACCACCCAATGTAAATGTATGGAATGGAGTTTGCAACTGAAAAGAAACTTTGTGTTCCCAACAATTTATGTGAAGGACGGCTTTCACAAACAATTATCCCTCACAACTGAGCATGTGGAGAGACGTTCGTTCATGTAGCACAAAGGGAACGGTTTGCAGGAGGAACATTATCTCTGGTTTCTCAGCCTGTTTCCTAGTGCCGGTTTGAAGTTCCTGCAGTTTTCACTGTAAAACCGTGTTGGAGCTTCTACCTCCGCATATATATGTATGGAAAGCAGTTTGCAAATGAAAAGAATCTTTGTGTTCCCAACAAGCTAGGTGAAGTTCGGCTTTCACACACATTTATCTCTCAGAACTGAGCATGTCGTGAGACGTTCGTTCATCTAGCAAAAAGGGAACGGGTTGCAGGAGAAACTTTTACTATGTTTTCTCTGTCTCTTTCCTAGTGCATGTTTGAAGTTCCTGCAGTTTTCACTGTGAAACCGAATTGGAGCTTGCACCTCCCAATATATATGTATGGAGTGGAGTTTGATTTTGAAAAGAAAATTTGTGTTCCCAACAAGCTAAGTGAAGGACGGCTTTCACACACACATATCTCTCACAACTGATCATGTGGAGAGACTTTCGTTCATCTAGCACAAAGGGAACGGGTTGCAGGAGAAACCTTTTCTCTGGTTTCTAAGTCAGCTTCCTAGTGCCGGTATTAAGTTCCTGCAGTTTTCACTGTAAAACCGAGTTGGAGCTAGTACATTCGCATATAAATGTATGGAATGCAGTTTGCAACTGAAAAGAAACTATGTGTTCCCAACAAGCTAGATGAAGGACGGCATTCACACACACTTATCTCTCACAACTTAGGATTTGGAGAGACGTTCGTTCATCTACCACAAAGGGAACGGATTGCAGGATAAACTTTAACTCTGGTTTCTCAATCTGTTTCATAGTGCCGGGGGAAGTTCCTGCAGTATTCAATGTAAAACCGTGTTGGAGCATGTACTTCTCCATGTATATGTATGGAGTGGAGTTTGCAACTGAAAAGAAACTTTGTGTTCCCAACAAGATAGGTGAAGGACGGCTTTCACACACATTTAAATCTCAGAGCTTAGAATGTGGAGAGACGTTCGTTCATCTAGCACAAATGGAACGGGTTGCAGCAGAATCTTTTACACTGGTTTCTCAGTCTGTTTCCTAGTGCCGGTTTGAAGTTCCTGCAGTTTTCACTGTAAAACCGTGATGGAGCTTGTACCTCTCCATATATATGTATGGAGTAGAGTTTGCAACTGAAAAGTAACTTTGTTTTCCCAACAAGCAAGTTGAATTACGGCTTTCACACACACTTAGCTCTCAAAATTCAGCATGTGGAGAGAAGTTCGTTCATCTATCACTAAGGGAACGGGTTGAAGGAGAAACTTTTTCTCTTGTTTCTCAGTCTGTTTCCTAGTGCCGGTTTTAATTTAATGCAGTTTTCACTGTAAAATGGTGGTGGAGATTCTACCTCCCCATATATATGTATGGAGTGGAGTTTGCAACTGAAAAGTAACTTTGTGTTCACAACAAGATAGGTGAAGCACGGCTTCCACACACACTTTGCTCTCAGAGCTGAGCATGTGGAGAGACCTTCGTTCATCTAGCACAAAGGTAACGGTTAGAAGTAGAAACTTTACTCTGTTTTATCAGTCTGTTTCCAAGTGCCAGTTTGCAGTTACTGCAGTTTTCACTGTAAAACCGAAATGGAGCTTGTACCTCTCCATATATATGTATGGAATGGAGTTAGCAACTGAAAAGTAACTTTGTTTTCCCAACAAGCTAGGTGAAGTACGGCATTCACACACACTTAGCTCTCAAAACTCAGCATGTGGAGAGACGTTCGTTCATCTAGCACAAAGGGAAAGGTTTGCAGGAGAAAATTTTTCTCTGGTTTCTCAGTCTGTTTCCTAGTGCCGGTTTGAGTTTCCTGTAGTTTTCACTATAAAAACGATTTGGAGCTTGTACCACCCAATGTAAATGTATGGAATGGAGTTTGCAACTGAAAAGAAACTTTGTGTTTCCAACAAGCTAGGTGAAGGATGGCTTTAACACACACTTATCTCTCACAACTGAGCATGTGGAGAGACGTTCGTTCAGCTAGCACAAAGGGAAAGGGTTGCAGGAGAATATTTTCTCTCGTTTCTCAGTCTGTTTCCTAGTGCCGTTTTGAAATTCCTGCAGTTTTCAGTGTAAAACCGAGTTGGAGCTAGTACCTCCGCATATATATTTATGGAATGCAGTTTGCAACTGAAAAGAATCTATGTGTTTCAACAAGCTAGATGAAGGACGGCTTTCACACGAACATATCTCTCACAACTGAGCATGTGCAGAGACGTTCGTTCATCTACAACAAAGGGAACGGATTGAGGGACAAATTTTAACTCTTGTTTCTCAGTCTATTTCCTAGTGCCGGATTCAAGTTCCTGCAGTTTTCAATGTAAAACCGTGTTGGAGCATGTACGTCTCCATATATATGTATGGAGTGGAGTTGGCAACTGAAAAGAAACTTTGTGTTCCCAACAAAATAGGTGAAGTACGGCTTTAACACACATTTAAATCTCAGAGCTTAGAATGTGGAGAGACGTTCGTTCATCTAGCACAAAGGGAACGGGTTGCAGGAGAATCTTTTACACTGGTTTCTCAGTCTATTTCCTAGTGCCTGTTTGAAGTACCTGCAGTTTTCACAATAAAACTGAGTTGGAGCTTGTTCCTCCCCATAAATATGTATGGAGTGCAGTTTGCAACTGAAAAGAATCTTTGTGTTCCCAAAAATCTATGTGAAGGACGGCTTTCACAAACACTTATCCCTCACAATTGAGCATGTGGAGAGACGTTCGTTCATGTAGCACAAAGGGAAGGGGTTGCAGGAGAAAATTTTTCTCTGGTTTCTCAGTCTGTTTCCTAATGCCGGTTTGAGCTTCCTGCAGTTTTCACTATAAAAAAGATTTGGAGCTTGTACCACCCAATGTAAATGTATGGAATGGAGTTGGCAACTGAAAAGAAACTTTGTGTTCCCAACAATCTATGTGAAGGACGGCTTTCACAAACACTTATCCCTCACAACTGAGCATGTGGAGAGACGTTCGTTCATGTAGCACAAAGGGAACGGGTTGCTGGAAAAACATTACCTCTGGATTCTCAGCCTGTTTCCTAGTGCCGGTTTGATGTTCCTGCAGTTTTCACTGTAAAACAGAGTTGGAGTTTCTACCTCCGCATATAAATGTATGGAAATCAGTTTGCAAATGAAAAGAATCTTTGTGTTCCCAACAAGCTATATGAAGGTCGGCTTTCACACAAAATTTTCTCTCAGAACTGAGCATGTGGAGAGACGTTCGTTCATCTAGCAAAAAGGGAACGGGTTGCAGGAGAAACTTTTACTCTGTTTTCTCAGTCTGTTTCCTAGTGCCGTTTTGAATTTCCTGCAGTTTTCAGTGTAAAACCGAGTTGGAGCTAGTACCTCCGCATATATATGTATGGAATGCATTTTGCAACTGAAAAGAAACTATGTGTTCCCAACAAGCTAGATGAAGGACGGCTTTCACACGCACATATCTCTCACAACTGAGCATGTGGAGAGACGTTCGTTCATCTACCACAAAGGGAATGGATTGCAGGACAAACTTTAACTCTGGTTTCTCAGTCTATTTCCTAGTGCCGGATTGAAGTTCCTGCAGTTTTCAATGTAAAACCGTGTTGGAGCATGTACCTCTCCATATATATGTATGGAGTGGAGTTTGCAACTGAAAAGAAACTTTGTGTTCCCAACAACATAGGTGAAGTACGGCTTTCACACACATTTAAATCTCAGAGCTTAGAATGTGGAGAGACGTTCGTTCATCTAGCATAAAGGGAACGGGTTGCAGGAGAAACTTTTCACTGGTTTCTCAGTCTATTTCCTAGTGCCGGTTTGAAGTTCCTGCAGTTTTCACAATAAAAACGAGTTGGAGCTTGTTCCTCCCCATAAATATGTATGGAGTGCAGTTTGCAACTGAAAAGAAACTTTGTGTTCCCAACAATCTATGTGAAGGACGGCTTTCACAAACACTTATCCCTCACAACTGAGCATGTGGAGAGACGTTCGTTCATGTAGCACAAAGGGAACGGGTTGCTGGAAAAACATTACCTCTGGTTTCTCAGCCTGTTTCCTAGTGCCGGTTTGATGTTCCTGCAGTTTTCACTGTAAAACAGGGTTGGAGCTTCTACCTCCGCATATAAATGTATGGAAATCAGTTTGCAAATGAAAAGAATCTTTGTGTTCCCAACAAGCTAGGTGAAGGTCAGCTTTCACACACATTTCTCTCTCAGAACTGAGCATGTGGTGAGACGTTCGTTCATCTAGCAAAAAGGGAACGGGTTGCAGGAGAAACTTTACTCTGTTTTCTCAGTCTGTTTCCTAGTGCCGTTTTGAATTTCCTGCAGTATTCAGTGTAAAACCGAGTTGGAGCTAATACCTCCGCATATATATGTATGGAATGCATTCTGCAACTGAAAAGAAACTATGTGTTCCCTACAAGCTAGATGAAGGACGGCTTTCACACGCACATATCTCTCACAACTGAGCATGTGGAGAGACGTTCGTTCATCTACCACAAAGGGAATGGATTGCAGGACAAACTTTAACTCTGGTTTCTCAGTCTGTTTCCTAGTGCCGGATTGAATTTCCTGCAGTTTTCAATGTAAAACCGAGTTGGAGCATGTACCTCTCCATATATATGTATGGAGTGGAGTTTGCAACTGAAAAGAATCTTTGTGTTCCCAACAACATAGGTGAAGTACGGCTTTCACACACATTTAAATCTCAGAGCTTAGAATGTGGAGAGACGTTCGTTCATCTAGCAGAAAGGGAACGGGCTGCAGGAGAAACTTTTACACTGGTTTCTCAGTCTACTTCCTAGTGCCGGTTTGAAGTTCCTGCAGTTTTCACAATAAAACCGAGTTGGAGCTTGTTCCTCCCCATAAATATGTATGGAGTGCAGTTTGCAAATGAAAAGAATCTTTGTGTTCCCAACAATCTATGTGAAGGACGGCTTTCACAAACACTTATCCCTCACAACTGAGCATGTGGAGAGACTTTCGTTCATGTAGCACAAAGGGAAGGGGTTGCAGGAGAAAATTTTTCTCTGGTTTCTCAGTCTGTTTCCTAGTGCCGGTTTGAGCTTCCTGCAGTTTTCACTATAAAAACGATTTGGAGCTTGTACCACCCAATGTAAATGTATGGAATGGAGTTGGCAACTGAAAAGAAACTTTGTGTTCCCAACAATCTATGTGAAGGACGGCTTTCACAAACACTTATCCCTCACAACTGAGCATGTGGAGAGACGTTCGTTCATGTAGCACAAAGGGAACGGGTTGCTGGAAAAACATTACCTCTGGATTCTCAGCCTGTTTCCTAGTGCCGGTTTGATGTTCCTGCAGTTTTCACTGTAAAACAGAGTTGGAGCTTCTACCTCCGCATATAAATGTATGGAAATCAGTTTGCAAATGAAAAGAATCTTTGTGTTCCCAACAATCTATGTGAAGGACGGCTTTCACAAACACTTATCCCTCACAACTGAGCATGTGGTGAGACGTTCGTTCATCTAGCAAAAAGGGAACGGGTTGCAGGAGAAACTTTTACTCTGTTTTCTCAGTCTGTTTCATAGTGCCGTTTTGAATTTCCTGCAGTTTTCAATGTAAAACCGAGTTGGAGCTAGTACCTCCGCATATATATGTTTGGAATGCATTTTGCAACTGAAAAGAAACTATGTGTTCCCAACAAGCTAGATGAAGGACGGCTTTCACACGCACATATCTCTCACAACTGAGCATGTGGAGAGACGTTCGTTCATCTACCACAAAGGGAATGGATTGCAGGACAAACTTTAACTCTGGTTTCTCAGTCTATTTCCTAGTGCCGGATTGAAGTTCCTGCAGTTTTCAATGTAAAACCGTGTTGGAGCATGTACCTCTCCATATATATGTATGGAGTGGAGTTTGCAACTGAAAAGAAACTTTGTGTTCCCAACAACATAGGTGAAGTACGGCTTTCACACACATTTAAATCTCAGAGCTTAGAATGTGGAGAGACGTTCGTTCATCTAGCATAAAGGGAACGGGTTGCAGGAGAAACTTTTCACTGGTTTCTCAGTCTATTTCCTAGTGCCGGTTTGAAGTTCCTGCAGTTTTCACAATAAAAACGAGTTGGAGCTTGTTCCTCCCCATAAATATGTATGGAGTGCAGTTTGCAACTGAAAAGAAACTTTGTGTTCCCAACAATCTATGTGAAGGACGGCTTTCACAAACACTTATCCCTCACAACTGAGCATGTGGAGAGACGTTCTTTCATGTAGCACAAAGGGAACGGGTTGCTGGAAAAACATTACCTCTGGTTTCTCAGCCTGTTTCCTAGTGCCGGTTTGATGTTCCTGCAGTTTTCACTGTAAAACAGAGTTGGAGCTTCTACCTCCGCATATAAATGTATGGAAATCAGTTTGCAAATTAAAAGAATCTTTGTGTTCCCAACAAGCTAGGTGAAGGTCAGCTTTCACACACATTTCTCTCTCAGAACTGAGCATGTGGTGAGACGTTCGTTCATCTAGCAAAAAGGGAACGGGTTGCAGGAGAAACTTTACTCTGTTTTCTCAGTCTGTTTCCTAGTGCCGTTTTGAATTTCCTGCAGTTTTCAGTGTAAACCCGAGTTGGAGCTAATACCTACGCATATATATGTATGGAATGCATTCTGCAACTGAAAAGAAACTATGTGTTCCCTACAAGCTAGATGAAGGACGGCTTTCACACGCACATACCTCTCACAACTGAGCATGTGGAGAGACGTTCGTTCATCTACCACAAAGGGAATGGATTGCAGGACAAACTTTAACTCTGGTTTCTCAGTCTGTTTCCTAGTGCCGGATTGAATTTCCTGCAGTTTTCAATGTAAAACCGAGTTGGAGCATGTACCTCTCCATATATATGTATGGAGTGGAGTTTGCAACTGAAAAGAATCTTTGTGTTCCCAACAACATAGGTGAAGTACGGCTTTCACACACATTTAAATCTCAGAGCTTAGAATGTGGAGTGACGTTCGTTCATCTAGCACAAAGGGAACGGGTTGCAGGAGAATCTTTTACACTGGTTTCTCAGTCTATTTCCTAGTGCCTGTTTGAAGTACCTGCAGTTTTCACAATAAAACTGAGTTGGAGCTTGTTCCTCCCCATAAATATGTATGGAGTGCAGTTTGCAACTGAAAAGAATCTTTGTGTTCCCAAAAATCTATGTGAAGGACGGCTTTCACAAACACTTATCCCTCACTATTGAGCATGTGGAGAGACGTTCGTTCATGTAGCACAAAGGGAAGGGGTTGCAGGAGAAAATTTTTCTCTGGTTTCTCAGTCTGTTTCCTAATGCCGGTTTGAGCTTCCTGCAGTTTTCACTATAAAAAAGATTTGGAGCTTGTACCACCCAATGTAAATGTATGGAATGGAGTTGGCAACTGAAAAGAAACTTTGTGTTCCCAACAATCTATGTGAAGGACGGCTTTCACAAACACTTATCCCTCAAAACTGAGCATGTGGAGAGACGTTCGTTCATGTAGCACAAAGGGAACGGGTTGCTGGAAAAACATTACCTCTGGATTCTCAGCCTGTTTCCTAGTGCCGGTTTGATGTTCCTGCAGTTTTCACTGTAAAACAGAGTTGGAGCTTCTACCTCCGCATATAAATGTATGGAAATCAGTTTGCAAATGAAAAGAATCTTTGTGTTCCCAACAAGCTAGGTGAAGGTCAGCTTTCACACAAAATTTTCTCTCAGAACTGAGCATGTGGTGAGACGTTCGTTCATCTAGCAAAAAGGGAACGGGTTGCAGGAGAAACTTTACTCTGTTTTCTCAGTCTGTTTCCTAGTGCCGTTTTGAATTTCCTGCAGTTTTCAGTGTAAAACCGAGTTGGAGCTAATACCTCCGCATATATATGTATGGAATGCATTCTGCAACTGAAAAGAAACTATGTGTTCCCTACAAGCTAGATGAAGGACGGCTTTCACACGCACATATCTCTCACAACTGAGCATGTGGAGAGACGTTCGTTCATCTACCACAAAGGGAATGGATTGCAGGACAAACTTTAACTCTGGTTTCTCAGTCTGTTTCCTAGTGCCGGATTGAATTTCCTGCAGTTTTCAATGTAAAACCGAGTTGGAGCATGTACCTCTCCATATATATGTATGGAGTGGAGTTTGCAACTGAAAAGAATCTTTGTGTTCCCAACAACATAGGTGAAGTACGGCTTTCACACACATTTAAATCTCAGAGCTTAGAATGTGGAGAGACGTTCGTTCATCTAGCAGAAAGGGAACGGGCTGCAGGAGAAACTTTTACACTGGTTTCTCAGTCTACTTCCTAGTGCCGGTTTGAAGTTCCTGCAGTTTTCACAATAAAACCGAGTTGGAGCTTGTTCCTCCCCATAAATATGTATGGAGTGCAGTTTGCAAATGAAAAGAATCTTTGTGTTCCCAACAATCTATGTGAAGGACGGCTTTCACAAACACTTATCCCTCACAACTGAGCATGTGGAGAGACTTTCGTTCATGTAGCACAAAGGGAAGGGGTTGCAGGAGAAAATTTTTCTCTGGTTTCTCAGTCTGTTTCCTAGTGCCGGTTTGAGCTTCCTGCAGTTTTCACTATAAAAACGATTTGGAGCTTGTACCACCCAATGTAAATGTATGGAATGGAGTTGGCAACTGAAAAGAAACTTTGTGTTCCCAACAATCTATGTGAAGGACGGCTTTCACAAACACTTATCCCTCACAACTGAGCATGTGGAGAGACGTTCGTTCATGTAGCACAAAGGGAACGGGTTGCTGGAAAAACATTACCTCTGGATTCTCAGCCTGTTTCCTAGTGCCGGTTTGATGTTCCTGCAGTTTTCACTGTAAAACAGAGTTGGAGCTTCTACCTCCGCATATAAATGTATGGAAATCAGTTTGCAAATGAAAAGAATCTTTGTGTTCCCAACAAGCTATATGAAGGTCGGCTTTCACACACATTTCTCTCTCAGAACTGAGCATGTGGTGAGACGTTCGTTCATCTAGCAAAAAGGGAACGGGTTGCAGGAGAAACTTTTACTCTGTTTTCTCAGTCTGTTTCATAGTGCCGTTTTGAATTTCCTGCAGTTTTCAATGTAAAACCGAGTTGGAGCTAGTACCTCCGCATATATATGTTTGGAATGCATTTTGCAACTGAAAAGAAACTATGTGTTCCCAACAAGCTAGATGAAGGACGGCTTTCACACGCACATATCTCTCACAACTGAGCATGTGGAGAGACGTTCGTTCATCTACCACAAAGGGAATGGATTGCAGGACAAACTTTAACTCTGGTTTCTCAGTCTATTTCCTAGTGCCGGATTGAAGTTCCTGCAGTTTTCAATGTAAAACCGTGTTGGAGCATGTACCTCTCCATATATATGTATGGAGTGGAGTTTGCAACTGAAAAGAAACTTTGTGTTCCCAACAACATAGGTGAAGTACGGCTTTCACACACATTTAAATCTCAGAGCTTAGAATGTGGAGAGACGTTCGTTCATCTAGCATAAAGGGAACGGGTTGCAGGAGAAACTTTTCACTGGTTTCTCAGTCTATTTCCTAGTGCCGGTTTGAAGTTCCTGCAGTTTTCACAATAAAAACGAGTTGGAGCTTGTTCCTCCCCATAAATATGTATGGAGTGCAGTTTGCAACTGAAAAGAAACTTTGTGTTCCCAACAATCTATGTGAAGGACGGCTTTCACAAACACTTATCCCTCACAACTGAGCATGTGGAGAGACGTTCGTTCATGTAGCACAAAGGGAACGGGTTGCTGGAAAAACATTACCTCTGGTTTCTCAGCCTGTTTCCTAGTGCCGGTTTGATGTTCCTGCAGTTTTCACTGTAAAACAGAGTTGGAGCTTCTACCTCCGCATATAAATGTATGGAAATCAGTTTGCAAATGAAAAGAATCTTTGTGTTCCCAACAAGCTAGGTGAAGGTCAGCTTTCACACACATTTCTCTCTCAGAACTTAGCATGTGGTGAGACGTTCGTTCATCTAGCAAAAAGGGAACGGGTTGCAGGAGAAACTTTACTCTGTTTTCTCAGTCTGTTTCCTAGTGCCGTTTTGAATTTCCTGCAGTTTTCAGTGTAAAACCGAGTTGGAGCTAATACCTCCGCATATATATGTAAGGAATGCATTCTGCAACTGAAAAGAAACTATGTGTTCCCTACAAGCTAGATGAAGGACGGCTTTCACACGCACATACCTCTCACAACTGAGCATGTGGAGAGACGTTCGTTCATCTACCACAAAGGGAATGGATTGCAGGACAAACTTTAACTCTGGTTTCTCAGTCTATTTCCTAGTGCCGGATTGAAGTTCCTGCAGTTTTCAATGTAAAACCGTGTTGGAGCATGTACCTCTCCATATATATGTATGGAGTGGAGTTTGCAACTGAAAAGAATCTTTGTGTTCCCAACAACATAGGTGAAGTACGGCTTTCACACACATTTAAATCTCAGAGCTTAGAATGTGGAGAGACGTTCGTTCATCTAGCAGAAAGGGAACGGGCTGCAGGAGAAACTTTTACAATGGTTTCTCAGTCTACTTCCTAGTGCCGGTTTGAAGTTCCTGCAGTTTTCACAATAAAACCGAGTTGGAGCTTGTTCCTCCCCATAAATATGTATGGAGTGCAGTTTGCAAATGAAAAGAATCTTTGTGTTCCCAACAATCTATGTGAAGGACGGCTTTCACAAACACTTATCCCTCACAACTGAGCATGTGGAGAGACTTTCGTTCATGTAGCACAAAGGGAAGGGGTTGCAGGAGAAAATTTTTCTCTGGTTTCTCAGTCTGTTTCCTAGTGCCGGTTTGAGCTTCCTGCAGTTTTCACTATAGAAACGATTTGGAGCTTGTACCACCCAATGTAAATGTATGGAATGGAGTTGGCAACTGAAAAGAAACTTTGTGTTCCCAACAATCTATGTGAAGGACGGCTTTCACAAACACTTATCCCTCACAACTGAGCATGTGGAGAGACGTTCGTTCATGTAGCACAAAGGGAACGGGTTGCTGGAAAAACATTACCTCTGGATTCTCAGCCTGTTTCCTAGTGCCGGTTTGATGTTCCTGCAGTTTTCACAGTAAAACAGAGTTGGAGCTTCTACCTCCGTATATAAATGTATGGAAATCAGTTTGCAAATGAAAAGAATCTTTGTGTTCCCAACAAGCTATATGAAGGTCGGATTTCACACACATTTCTCTCTCAGAACTGAGCATGTGGTGAGACGTTCGTTCATCTAGCAAAAAGGGAACGGGTTGCAGGAGAAACTTTTACTCTGTTTTCTCAGTCTGTTTCCTAGTGCCGTTTTGAATTTCCTGCAGTTTTCAATGTAAAACCGAGTTGGAGCTAGTACCTCCGCATATATATGTTTGGAATGCATTTTGCAACTGAAAAGAAACTATGTGTTCCCAACAAGCTAGATGAAGGACGGCTTTCACACGCACATATCTCTCACAACTGAGCATGTGGAGAGACGTTCGTTCATCTACCACAAAGGGAATGGATTGCAGGACAAACTTTAACTCTGGTTTCTCAGTCTATTTCCTAGTGCCGGATTGAAGTTCCTGCAGTTTTCAATGTAAAACCGTGTTGGAGCATGTACCTCTCCATATATATGTATGGAGTGGAGTTTGCAACTGAAAAGAAACTTTGTGTTCCCAACAACATAGGTGAAGTACGGCTTTCACACACATTTAAATCTCAGAGCTTAGAATGTGGAGAGACGTTCGTTCATCTAGCATAAAGGGAACGGGTTGCAGGAGAAACTTTTCACTGGTTTCTCAGTCTATTTCCTAGTGCCGGTTTGAAGTTCCTGCAGTTTTCACAATAAAAACGAGTTGGAGCTTGTTCCTCCCCATAAATATGTATGGAGTGCAGTTTGCAACTGAAAAGAAACTTTGTGTTCCCAACAATCTATGTGAAGGACGGCTTTCACAAACACTTATCCCTCACAACTGAGCATGTGGAGAGACGTTCGTTCATGTAGCACAAAGGGAACGGGTTGCTGGAAAAACATTACCTCTGGTTTCTCAGCCTGTTTCCTAGTGCCGGTTTGATGTTCCTGCAGTTTTCACTGTAAAACAGAGTTGGAGCTTCTACCTCCGCATATAAATGTATGGAAATCAGTTTGCAAATGAAAAGAATCTTTGTGTTCCCAACAAGCTAGGTGAAGGTCAGCTTTCACACACATTTCTCTCTCAGAACTGAGCATGTGGTGAGACGTTCGTTCATCTAGCAAAAAGGGAACGGGTTGCAGGAGAAACTTTACTCTGTTTTCTCAGTCTGTTTCCTAGTGCCGTTTTGAATTTCCTGCAGTTTTCAGTGTAAAACCGAGTTGGAGCTAATACCTCCGCATATATATGTATGGAATGCATTCTGCAACTGAAAAGAAACTATGTGTTCCCTACAAGCTAGATGAAGGACGGCTTTCACACGCACATATCTCTCACAACTGAGCATGTGGAGAGACGTTCTTTCATCTACCACAAAGGGAATGGATTGCAGGACAAACTTTAACTCTGGTTTCTCAGTCTGTTTCCTAGTGCCGGATTGAATTTCCTGCAGTTTTCAATGTAAAACCGAGTTGGAGCATGTACCTCTCCATATATATGTATGGAGTGGAGTTTGCAACTGAAAAGAATCTTTGTGTTCCCAACAACATAGGTGAAGTACGGCTTTCACACACATTTAAATCTCAGAGCTTAGAATGTGGAGAGACGTTCGTTCATCTAGCAGAAAGGGAACGGGCTGCAGGAGAAACTTTTACACTGGTTTCTCAGTCTACTTCCTAGTGCCGGTTTGAAGTTCCTGCAGTTTTCACAATAAAACCGACTTGGAGCTTGTTCCTCCCCATAAACATGTATGGAGTGCAGTTTGCAAATGAAAAGAATCTTTGTGTTCCCAACAATCTATGTGAAGGACGGCTTTCACAAACACTTATCCCTCACAACTGAGCATGTGGAGAGACTTTCGTTCATGTAGCACAAAGGGAAGGGGTTGCAGGAGAAAATTTTACTCTGTTTTCTCAGTCTGTTTCCTAGTGCCGTTTTGAATTTCCTGCAGTTTTCAATGTAAAACCGAGTTGGAGCTAGTACCTCCGCATATATATGTTTGGAATGCATTTTGCAACTGAAAAGAAACTATGTGTTCCCAACAAGCTAGATGAAGGACGGCTTTCACACGCACATATCTCTCACAACTGAGCATGTGGAGAGACGTTCGTTCATCTACCACAAAGGGAATGGATTGCAGGACAAACTTTAACTCTGGTTTCTCAGTCTATTTCCTAGTGCCGGATTGAAGTTCCTGCAGTTTTCAATGTAAAACCGTGTTGGAGCATGTACCTCTCCATATATATGTATGGAGTGGAGTTTGCAACTGAAAAGAAACTTTGTGTTCCCAACAACATAGGTGAAGTACGGCTTTCACACACATTTAAATCTCAGAGCTTAGAATGTGGAGAGACGTTCGTTCATCTAGCATAAAGGGAACGGGTTGCAGGAGAAACTTTTCACTGGTTTCTCAGTCTATTTCCTAGTGCCGGTTTGAAGTTCCTGCAGTTTTCACAATAAAAACGAGTTGGAGCTTGTTCCTCCCCATAAATATGTATGGAGTGCAGTTTGCAACTGAAAAGAAACTTTGTGTTCCCAACAATCTATGTGAAGGACGGCTTTCACAAACACTTATCCCTCACAACTGAGCATGTGGAGAGACGTTCGTTCATGTAGCACAAAGGGAACGGGTTGCTGGAAAAACATTACCTCTGGTTTCTCAGCCTGTTTCCTAGTGCCGGTTTGATGTTCCTGCAGTTTTCACTGTAAAACAGAGTTGGAGCTTCTACCTCCGCATATAAATGTATGGAAATCAGTTTGCAAATGAAAAGAATCTTTGTGTTCCCAACAAGCTAGGTGAAGGTCAGCTTTCACACACATTTCTCTCTCAGAACTGAGCATGTGGTGAGACGTTCGTTCATCTAGCAAAAAGGGAACGGGTTGCAGGAGAAACTTTACTCTGTTTTCTCAGTCTGTTTCCTAGTGCCGTTTTGAATTTCCTGCAGTTTTCAGTGTAAAACCGAGTTGGAGCTAATACCTCCGCATATATATGTATGGAATGCATTCTGCAACTGAAAAGAAACTATGTGTTCCCTACAAGCTAGATGAAGGACGGCTTTCACACGCACATATCTCTCACAACTGAGCATGTGGAGAGACGTTCTTTCATCTACCACAAAGGGAATGGATTGCAGGACAAACTTTAACTCTGGTTTCTCAGTCTGTTTCCTAGTGCCGGATTGAATTTCCTGCAGTTTTCAATGTAAAACCGAGTTGGAGCATGTACCTCTCCATATATATGTATGGAGTGGAGTTTGCAACTGAAAAGAATCTTTGTGTTCCCAACAACATAGGTGAAGTACGGCTTTCACACACATTTAAATCTCAGAGCTTAGAATGTGGAGAGACGTTCGTTCATCTAGCAGAAAGGGAACGGGCTGCAGGAGAAACTTTTACACTGGTTTCTCAGTCTACTTCCTAGTGCCGGTTTGAAGTTCCTGCAGTTTTCACAATAAAACCGACTTGGAGCTTGTTCCTCCCCATAAACATGTATGGAGTGCAGTTTGCAAATGAAAAGAATCTTTGTGTTCCCAACAATCTATGTGAAGGACGGCTTTCACAAACACTTATCCCTCACAACTGAGCATGTGGAGAGACTTTCGTTCATGTAGCACAAAGGGAAGGGGTTGCAGGAGAAAATTTTTCTCTGGTTTCTCAGTCTGTTTCCTAGTGCCGGTTTGAGCTTCCTGCAGTTTTCACTATAAAAACGATTTGGAGCTTGTACCACCCAATGTAAATGTATGGAATGGAGTTGGCAACTGAAAAGAAACTTTGTGTTCCCAACAATCTATGTGAAGGACGGCTTTCACAAACACTTATCCCTCACAACTGAGCATGTGGAGAGACGTTCGTTCATGTAGCACAAAGGGAACGGGTTGCTGGAAAAACATTACCTCTGGATTCTCAGCCTGTTTCCTAGTGCCGGTTTGATGTTCCTGCAGTTTTCACTGTAAAACAGAGTTGGAGCTTCTACCTCCGCATATAAATGTATGGAAATCAGTTTGCAAATGAAAAGAATCTTTGTGTTCCCAACAAGCTATATGAAGGTCGGCTTTCACACACATTTCTCTCTCAGAACTGAGCATGTGGTGAGACGTTCGTTCATCTAGCAAAAAGGGAACGGGTTGCAGGAGAAACTTTTACTCTGTTTTCTCAGTCTGTTTTATAGTGCCGTTTTGAATTTCCTGCAGTTTTCAATGTAAAACCGAGTTGGAGCTAGTACCTCCGCATATATATGTTTGGAATGCATTTTGCAACTGAAAAGAAACTATGTGTTCCCAACAAGCTAGATGAAGGACGGCTTTCACACGCACATATCTCTCACAACTGAGCATGTGGAGAGACGTTCGTTCATCTACCACAAAGGGAATGGATTGCAGGACAAACTTTAACTCTGGTTTCTCAGTCTATTTCCTAGTGCCGGATTGAAGTTCCTGCAGTTTTCAATGTAAAACCGTGTTGGAGCATGTACCTCTCCATATATATGTATGGAGTGGAGTTTGCAACTGAAAAGAAACTTTGTGTTCCCAACAACATAGGTGAAGTACGGCTTTCACACACATTTAAATCTCAGAGCTTAGAATGTGGAGAGACGTTCGTTCATCTAGCATAAAGGGAACGGGTTGCAGGAGAAACTTTTCACTGGTTTCTCAGTCTATTTCCTAGTGCCGGTTTGAAGTTCCTGCAGTTTTCACAATAAAAACGAGTTGGAGCTTGTTCCTCCCCATAAATATGTATGGAGTGCAGTTTGCAACTGAAAAGAAACTTTGTGTTCCCAACAATCTATGTGAAGGACGGCTTTCACAAACACTTATCCCTCACAACTGAGCATGTGGAGAGACGTTCGTTCATGTAGCACAAAGGGAACGGGTTGCTGGAAAAACATTACCTCTGGTTTCTCAGCCTGTTTCCTAGTGCCGGTTTGATGTTCCTGCAGTTTTCACTGTAAAACAGAGTTGGAGCTTCTACCTCCGCATATAAATGTATGGAAATCAGTTTGCAAATGAAAAGAATCTTTGTGTTCCCAACAAGCTAGGTGAAGGTCAGCTTTCACACACATTTCTCTCTCAGAACTGAGCATGTGGTGAGACGTTCGTTCATCTAGCAAAAAGGGAACGGGTTGCAGGAGAAACTTTACTCTGTTTTCTCAGTCTGTTTCCTAGTGCCGTTTTGAATTTCCTGCAGTTTTCAGTGTAAAACCGAGTTGGAGCTAATACCTCCGCATATATATGTATGGAATGCATTCTGCAACTGAAAAGAAACTATGGGTTCCCTACAAGCTAGATGAAGGACGGCTTTCACACGCACATACCTCTCACAACTGAGCATGTGGAGAGACGTTCGTTCATCTACCACAAAGGGAATGGATTGCAGGACAAACTTTAACTCTGGTTTCTCAGTCTATTTCCTAGTGCCGGATTGAAGTTCCTGCAGTTTTCAATGTAAAACCGTGTTGGAGCATGTACCTCTCCATATATATGTATGGAGTGGAGTTTGCAACTGAAAAGAAACTTTGTGTTCCCAACAACATAGGTGAAGTACGGCTTTCACACACATTTAAATCTCAGAGCTTAGAATGTGGAGAGACGTTCGTTCATCTAGCATAAAGGGAACGGGTTGCAGGAGAAACTTTTCACTGGTTTCTCAGTCTATTTCCTAGTGCCGGTTTGAAGTTCCTGCAGTTTTCACAATAAAAACGAGTTGGAGCTTGTTCCTCCCCATAAATATGTATGGAGTGCAGTTTGCAACTGAAAAGAAACTTTGTGTTCCCAACAATCTATGTGAAGGACGGCTTTCACAAACACTTATCCCTCACAACTGAGCATGTGGAGAGACGTTCGTTCATGTAGCACAAAGGGAACGGGTTGCTGGAAAAACATTACCTCTGGTTTCTCAGCCTGTTTCCTAGTGCCGGTTTGATGTTCCTGCAGTTTTCACTGTAAAACAGAGTTGGAGCTTCTACCTCCGCATATAAATGTATGGAAATCAGTTTGCAAATGAAAAGAATCTTTGTGTTCCCAACAAGCTAGGTGAAGGTCAGCTTTCACACACATTTCTCTCTCAGAACTGAGCATGTGGTGAGACGTTCGTTCATCTAGCAAAAAGGGAACGGGTTGCAGGAGAAACTTTACTCTGTTTTCTCAGTCTGTTTCCTAGTGCCGTTTTGAATTTCCTGCAGTTTTCAGTGTAAAACCGAGTTGGAGCTAATACCTCCGCATATATATGTATGGAATGCATTCTGCAACTGAAAAGAAACTATGGGTTCCCTACAAGCTAGATGAAGGACGGCTTTCACACGCACATACCTCTCACAACTGAGCATGTGGAGAGACGTTCGTTCATCTACCACAAAGGGAATGGATTGCAGGACAAACTTTAACTCTGGTTTCTCAGTCTATTTCCTAGTGCCGGATTGAAGTTCCTGCAGTTTTCAATGTAAAACCGTGTTGGAGCATGTACCTCTCCATATATATGTATGGAGTGGAGTTTGCAACTGAAAAGAAACTTTGTGTTCCCAACAACATAGGTGAAGTACGGCTTTCACACACATTTAAATCTCAGAGCTTAGAATGTGGAGAGACGTTCGTTCATCTAGCATAAAGGGAACGGGTTGCAGGAGAAACTTTTCACTGGTTTCTCAGTCTATTTCCTAGTGCCGGTTTGAAGTTCCTGCAGTTTTCACAATAAAAACGAGTTGGAGCTTGTTCCTCCCCATAAATATGTATGGAGTGCAGTTTGCAACTGAAAAGAAACTTTGTGTTCCCAACAATCTATGTGAAGGACGGCTTTCACAAACACTTATCCCTCACAACTGAGCATGTGGAGAGACGTTCGTTCATGTAGCACAAAGGGAACGGGTTGCTGGAAAAACATTACCTCTGGTTTCTCAGCCTGTTTCCTAGTGCCGGTTTGATGTTCCTGCAGTTTTCACTGTAAAACAGAGTTGGAGCTTCTACCTCCGCATATAAATGTATGGAAATCAGTTTGCAAATGAAAAGAATCTTTGTGTTCCCAACAAGCTAGGTGAAGGTCAGCTTTCACACACATTTCTCTCTCAGAACTGAGCATGTGGTGAGACGTTCGTTCATCTAGCAAAAAGGGAACGGGTTGCAGGAGAAACTTTACTCTGTTTTCTCAGTCTGTTTCCTAGTGCCGTTTTGAATTTCCTGCAGTTTTCAGTGTAAAACCGAGTTGGAGCTAATACCTCCGCATATATATGTATGGAATGCATTCTGCAACTGAAAAGAAACTATGGGTTCCCTACAAGCTAGATGAAGGACGGCTTTCACACGCACATACCTCTCACAACTGAGCATGTGGAGAGACGTTCGTTCATCTACCACAAAGGGAATGGATTGCAGGACAAACTTTAACTCTGGTTTCTCAGTCTATTTCCTAGTGCCGGATTGAAGTTCCTGCAGTTTTCAATGTAAAACCGTGTTGGAGCATGTACCTCTCCATATATATGTATGGAGTGGAGTTTGCAACTGAAAAGAATCTTTGTGTTCCCAACAACATAGGTGAAGTACGGCTTTCACACACATTTAAATCTCAGAGCTTAGAATGTGGAGAGACGTTCGTTCATCTAGCAGAAAGGGAACGGGCTGCAGGAGAAACTTTTACAATGGTTTCTCAGTCTACTTCCTAGTGCCGGTTTGAAGTTCCTGCAGTTTTCACAATAAAACCGAGTTGGAGCTTGTTCCTCCCCATAAATATGTATGGAGTGCAGTTTGCAAATGAAAAGAATCTTTGTGTTCCCAACAATCTATGTGAAGGACGGCTTTCACAAACACTTATCCCTCACAACTGAGCATGTGGAGAGACTTTCGTTCATGTAGCACAAAGGGAAGGGGTTGCAGGAGAAAATATTTCTCTGGTTTCTCAGTCTGTTTCCTAGTGCCGGTTTGAGCTTCCTGCAGTTTTCACTATAAAAACGATTTGGAGCTTGTACCACCCAATGTAAATGTATGGAATGGAGTTGGCAACTGAAAAGAAACTTTGTGTTCCCAACAATCTATGTGAAGGACGGCTTTCACAAACACTTATCCCTCACAACTGAGCATGTGGAGAGACGTTCGTTCATGTAGCACAAAGGGAACGGGTTGCTGGAAAAACATTACCTCTGGATTCTCAGCCTGTTTCCTAGTGCCGGTTTGATGTTCCTGCAGTTTTCACTGTAAAACAGAGTTGGAGCTTCTACCTCCGTATATAAATGTATGGAAATCAGTTTGCAAATGAAAAGAATCTTTGTGTTCCCAACAAGCTATATGAAGGTCGGATTTCACACACATTTCTCTCTCAGAACTGAGCATGTGGTGAGACGTTCGTTCATCTAGCAAAAAGGGAACGGGTTGCAGGAGAAACTTTTACTCTGTTTTCTCAGTCTGTTTCCTAGTGCCGTTTTGAATTTCCTGCAGTTTTCAATGTAAAACCGAGTTGGAGCTAGTACCTCCGCATATATATGTTTGGAATGCATTTTGCAACTGAAAAGAAACTATGTGTTCCCAACAAGCTAGATGAAGGACGGCTTTCACACGCACATATCTCTCACAACTGAGCATGTGGAGAGACGTTCGTTCATCTACCACAAAGGGAATGGATTGCAGGACAAACTTTAACTCTGGTTTCTCAGTCTATTTCCTAGTGCCGGATTGAAGTTCCTGCAGTTTTCAATGTAAAACCGTGTTGGAGCATGTACCTCTCCATATATATGTATGGAGTGGAGTTTGCAACTGAAAAGAAACTTTGTGTTCCCAACAACATAGGTGAAGTACGGCTTTCACACACATTTAAATCTCAGAGCTTAGAATGTGGAGAGACGTTCGTTCATCTAGCATAAAGGGAACGGGTTGCAGGAGAAACTTTTCACTGGTTTCTCAGTCTATTTCCTAGTGCCGGTTTGAAGTTCCTGCAGTTTTCACAATAAAAACGAGTTGGAGCTTGTTCCTCCCCATAAATATGTATGGAGTGCAGTTTGCAACTGAAAAGAAACTTTGTGTTCCCAACAATCTATGTGAAGGACGGCTTTCACAAACACTTATCCCTCACAACTGAGCATGTGGAGAGACGTTCGTTCATGTAGCACAAAGGGAACGGGTTGCTGGAAAAACATTACCTCTGGTTTCTCAGCCTGTTTCCTAGTGCCGGTTTGATGTTCCTGCAGTTTTCACTGTAAAACAGAGTTGGAGCTTCTACCTCCGCATATAAATGTATGGAAATCAGTTTGCAAATGAAAAGAATCTTTGTGTTCCCAACAAGCTAGGTGAAGGTCAGCTTTCACACACATTTCTCTCTCAGAACTGAGCATGTGGTGAGACGTTCGTTCATCTAGCAAAAAGGGAACGGGTTGCAGGAGAAACTTTACTCTGTTTTCTCAGTCTGTTTCCTAGTGCCGTTTTGAATTTCCTGCAGTTTTCAGTGTAAAACCGAGTTGGAGCTAATACCTCCGCATATATATGTATGGAATGCATTCTGCAACTGAAAAGAAACTATGTGTTCCCTACAAGCTAGATGAAGGACGGCTTTCACACGCACATACCTCTCACAACTGAGCATGTGGAGAGACGTTCGTTCATCTACCACAAAGGGAATGGATTGCAGGACAAACTTTAACTCTGGTTTCTCAGTCTGTTTCCTAGTGCCGGATTGAATTTCCTGCAGTTTTCAATGTAAAACCGAGTTGGAGCATGTACCTCTCCATATATATGTATGGAGTGGAGTTTGCAACTGAAAAGAATCTTTGTGTTCCCAACAACATAGGTGAAGTACGGCTTTCACACACATTTAAATCTCAGAGCTTAGAATGTGGAGAGACGTTCGTTCATCTAGCAGAAAGGGAACGGGCTGCAGGAGAAACTTTTACACTGGTTTCTCAGTCTACTTCCTAGTGCCGGTTTGAAGTTCCTGCAGTTTTCACAATAAAACCGAGTTGGAGCTTGTTCCTCCCCATAAATATCTATGGAGTGCAGTTTGCAACTGAAAAGGATCTTTGTGTTCCCAACAATCTATGTGAAGGACGGCTTTCACAAACACTTATCCCTCACAACTGAGCATGTGGAGAGACTTTCGTTCATGTAGCACAAAGGGAAGGGGTTGCAGGAGAAAATTTTTCTCTGGTTTCTCAGTCTGTTTCCTAGTGCCGGTTTGAGCTTCCTGCAGTTTTCACTATAAAAACGATTTGGAGCTTGTACCACCCAATGTAAATATATGGAATGGAGTTTGCAACTGAAAAGAAACTTTCTGTTCCCAACAAGCTAGGTGAAGGACGGCTTTCACACACTCTTATCTCTCACAACTGAGCATGTGGAGAGACGTTCGTTCAGCTAGCAAAAAGGGAACGGGTTGCAGGAGAATATTTTCTCTCGTTTCTCAGTCTGTTTCCTAGTGCCGTTTTGAATTTCCTGCTGTTTTCAGTGTAAAACCGAGTTGGAGCTAGTACCTCCGCATATATATGTATGGAATGCAGTTTGCAACTGAAAAGAAACTATGTGTTCCCAAAAAGCTAGGTGAAGGACGGCTTTCACACGCACATATATCTCACAACTGAGCATGTGGAGAGACGTTCGTTCATCTACCACAAAGGGAATGGATTGCAGGACAAACTTTAACTCTGGTTTCTCAGTCTGTTTCCTAGTGCCGGATTGAAGTTCCTGCAGTTTTCAATGTAAAACCATGTTGGAGCATGTACCTCTCCATGTATATGTATGGAGTTGAGTTTGCAACTGAAAATAATCTTTGTGTTCCCAACAAGATAGGTGAAGGACGGCTTTCACACACATTTAACTCTCAGAGCTTAGAATATGGAGAGGCGTTCGTTCATCTTGCACAAAATGAAAGGTTTGCAGGAGAAAATTTTACTCTGGTTTCTCAGTCTGTTTAAAAGTGCCGGTTTGAAGTTCCTGCAGTTTTCACTATAAAACCGAGTCGGAGCTTGTATCTCTCCATATATATGTATGGATTGGAATTTGCAACTGAAAAGAAACATTGTGTTCCCAACAATCTAGGTGAAGGGAGGCTTTCACACACACTTATCTCTCACAACTAAGCATGTGGAGAGACGTTCGTTCATGTAGCACAAAGGGAAGGGGTTGCAGGAGAAAATTTTTCTCTGGTTTCTCAGTCTGTTTCCTAGTGCCGGTTTGAGCTTCCTGCAGTTTTCACTATAAAAAAGATTTGGAGCTTGTACCACCCAATATAAATGTATGGAATGGAGTTTGCAACTGAAAAGAAACTTTGTGTTCCCAACAAGCAAGGTGAACGTCGGCTTTCACACACATTTATCTCTCAGAACTGAGCATGTGGTGAGACGTTCGTTCATCTAGCAAAAAGTGAACGGGTTGCAGGAGAAACTTTTTCTCTGTTTTCTCAGTCTGTTTCCTAGTGCCGGTTTGAAGTTCCTGCAATTTTCACTGTAAAACCGAGTTGGAGCTTGTACATCCCAATATATATGTATGGAGTGGTGTTTGCTTTTGAAAAGAAAATTTGTGTTCCCAACAAGCTAAGTTGAGTACGGCTTCACACACACATATTTCTGAGAACTGGGCATGTGGTGAGACGTTCGTTCATCTAGCACAATGGGAAAGGTTTGCAGGAGAAATTTTACTCTGGTTTCTCAGTTTCTTTCATAGTGCCGGTTTAAATTTCCTGCAGTTTTCAGTTTAAAACAGAGTTGGAGCTTGTTCCTCCACATATATATGTATGGAATGCAGTTTGCAACTGAAAAGAAACTTTGTGTTCCCAACAAGCTAGGTGAAGGACGGCATTCACACACACATATCTCTCACAAGTGAGCATGTAGAGAGACGTTCGTTCATGTATCACAAAGGGAACGGGTTGCAGGAGAAAATTTTTCTCTGGTTTCTCAGTCTGTTTATTAGTGCCGGTTAGAAGTTCGTGCAGTTTTCACTATAAAAAGGATTTGGAGCTTGTACCACCAAATATAAATATATGGAATGGAGTTTGTAACTGAAAAGAGTCTTTGTGTTCCCAACAAGCTAGGTGAAGGACGGATTTCACACATACTTATCTCTCACAACTGAGCGTTTGGAGAGACGTTCGTTCATTTAGCACAAAGGGAAAGGTTTGCAGGAGAAAATATTCTCTCGTTTCTCATTCTGTTTCCTAGTGCCGGTTTAAATTTCCTGCAGTTTTCAGTGTAAAACAGAGTTGGAGCTTGTACCTCCCCATATATATGTATGGAATGCAGTTTGCAACTGAAAAGAAACTTTGTGTTGCCAACAAGCTTGGTGAAGGACGGCTTTCACACACACTTAATTCTCACAACTGAGCATGTGGAGAGACGTTCGTTCAGCTAGCACAAAGGGAACGGGTTGCAGGAGAATATTTTCTCTCGTTTCTCAGTCTGTTTCCTAGTGCCGTTTTGAATTTCCTGCTGTTTTCAGTGTAAAACCGAGTTGGAGCTAGTACCTCCGCATATATATGTATGGAATGCAGTTTGCAACTGAAAAGAAACTATATGTTCCCAAAAAGCTAGGTGAAGGACGGCTTTCACACGCACATATATCTCACAAATGAGCATGTGGAGAGACGTTCGTTCATCTACCACAAAGGGAATGGATTGCAGGACAAACTTTAACTCTGGTTTCTCAGTCTGTTTCCTAGTGCCGGATTGAAGTTCCTGCAGTTTTCAATGTAAAACCGAGTTGGAGCATGTACCTCTCCATATATATGTATGCAGTGGAGTTTGCAACTGAAAAGAAACTTTCTGTTCCCAACAACATAAGTGAAGTACGGCTTTCACACACATTTAAATCTCAGAGCTTAGAATGTGGAGAGACGTTCGTTCATCTAGCACAAAGGGAACGGGTTGCAGGAGAAGCTTTTACACTGGTTTCTCAGTCTATTTCCTAGTGCCGGTTTAAATTTCCTGCAGTTTTCAGTGTAAAACAGAGTTGGAGCTTGTACCTCCCATATATATGTATGGAATGCAGTTTGCAACTGAAAAGAAACTTTGTGTTGCCAACAAGCTTGGTGAAGGACGGCTTTCACACACAATTATCTCTCACAACTGAGCATGTGGAGAGACGTTCGTTCAGCTAGCAAAAAGGGAACGGGTTGCAGGAGAATATTTTCTCTCGTTTCTCAGTCTGTTTCCTAGTGCCGTTTTGAATTTCCTGCAGTTTTCAGTGTAAAATTGAGTTGGAGCTAGTACCTCCGCATATATATTTATGGAATGCAGTTTGCAACTGAAAAGAACCTATGTGTTCCCAAAAATCTATGTGAAGGACGGCTTTCACAAACACTTATCCCTCACAATTGAGCATGTGGAGAGACGTTCTTTCATGTAGCACAAAGGGAAGGGGTTGCAGGAGAAAATATTTCTCTGGTTTCTCAGTCTTTTTCCTAATGCCGGTTTGAGCTTCCTGCAGTTTTCACTATAAAAAAGATTTGGAGCTTGTACCACCCAATGTAAATATATGGAATGGAGTTTGCAACTGAAAAGAAACTTTGTGTTCCCAACAAGCTAGTTGAAGTACGGCTTTCACACACACTTATCTCTAACAACTGAGCATGTGGAGAGACGTTCGTTCATGTAGCAGTTAGGGAACGGGTTGCAGAAGAAAATTTTTCTCTGGTATCTCAGTCTCTTTCCTAGTGCCGCTTTGAACTTCCTGCAGTTTTCACTATAAAAACGATTTGGCGCTTGTACCACCCAATATAAATGTATGGAATGGAGTTTGCAACTGAAAAGAAACTTTGTGTTCCCAACAAGCTAGTTGAAGTTCGGCTTTCACACACACTTATCTCTCAGAACTGAGCTTGTGGTGAGACGTTCGTTCATCTAACAAAATGGGAACGGGTTGCAGGAGAAACTTTTACTCTGTTTTCTCAGTCTGTTTCCTAGTGCCGGTTTGAAGTTCCTGCAGTTTTCACTGTAAAACCGAGTTTTAGCTTGTACCTCTCAATATATATTTATGGAGTGGAGTTTGCTTTTGAAAAGTAAATTTCTGTTCACAACAAGCTAGGTGATGTACGGATTTCACACACACTTATTTCTCAGAACTGAGCATGTGGTGAGACGTTCGTTCATCTAGCACAAAGGAAAGGTTTCATGAGAAATTTTAGTCTGGTTTCTCAGTCTGTTTCCTAGTGCCGGTATGGATTTCCTGCAGTTTTCACTATAAAATAGATTTGGAGCTTGTACCACCCAATATAAATTTATGGAATGGAATTTTGCAAATGAAAAGAAACTTTGTGTTCCCAACAAGCTAGCGGAAGGACGGCTTTCACACACAACTATCTCTCACAACTGAGCATGTGGAGAGACGTTCGTTCATCTAGCACAATGGGAACGGGTTGCAGGTGAAAATTTTTCTCTGGTTTCTCAGTCTGTTTCCTAATGCCGGGTTGAAGTTCCTGCAGTTTTCACTATAAAAGAGATTTGGTGCTTGTACCAACCAATATAAATGTATGAAATGGGGTTTGCAAATGAAAAGAATCTTTGTGTTCCCAACAAGCTAGGTGAATGACCGCTTTCCCACACACTTATCTCTCACAACTGAGCATGTAGAGAGACGTTCGTTCATATATCACAAAGGGAACGGGTTGCAGGAGAAAATTTTTCTCTAGTTTCTCAGTCTGTTTCCTAGTGCCGGTTTGAATTTCCTGCAGTTTTCAGTGTAAAACCGTCTTGGAACTTGTACCTCCCATATATATATATGTATGGAATGCAATTTGCAACTGAAAAGAAACTTTGTGTTCCCAACAAGCTAGGTGAAGGACGGCTTTCACACACACTTATCTCTCACAACTGAGCATGTGGAGAGACGTTCGTTCATCTAGCACAAAGGGAACGGGTTGCAGGAGAAACTTTTTCTCTGGTTTCTCCGTCTGTTTCCTAGTGCCGGTATTAAGTTCCTGCAGTTTTCACTGTAAAATCGATTTGGAGATAGTACCTCCGCATATATATGTATGGAATGGAGTTTGCAACTGAAAAGAAACTATGTGTTCCCAACAAGCTACATGAAGAACGGCTTTCACACGCACTTATCTCTCAGAACTGAGCATGTGGAGAGACGTTCGTTCATCTACCACAAATGGAACGGTTTGCAGGACAAAATTTAACTCTGGTTTCTCAGTCTGATTCCTAGTGCCGGTTTGAAGTTCCTGCAGTGTTCACTGTACAACCTATTTGGGGCATGTACCTCTCCATATATATGTATGGAGTGGAGTTTGCAACTGAAGAGAATCTTTGTGTTCCCAACAATCTATGTGAAGGACGGCTTTCACACACATATATCCCTCACAACTGAGCATGTGGAGAGACGTTCGCTCATCTAGCACAAAGGGAACGGGTTGCAGGAGAAAATTATTCTCTGGTTTCTCAGTCTGTTTCCTAATGCCGGTTTGAAGTTCCTGCAGTTTTCACTATAAAAACGATTTGGAGTTTATACCACCCAATATAAATGTATGGAATGGAGTTTGCAACTGAAAAGAAACTTTGTTTTCCCAACAAGCTAGGTGAAGGACCGCTTTCCCACACACTTATCTTTCACAAATGAGCATGTAGAGAGACGTTCGTTCATGTATCAAAAAGGGAACGGGTTGCAGGAGAAAATTTTTCTCTGGATTCTCAATCTGTTTCGTAGTGTCGGTTTGAAGTTCCTGCAGTTTTCACTATAAAAACGATTTGGAGCTTGTACCACCAAATATAAATGTATGGAATGCAGTTTGCAACTGAAAAGAAACATTGTGTTCCCAACAAGCTAGGTTAAGGACGGCTTTCACACACAATTATCTCTCACAACTGAGCATGTTGAGAGACGTTCGTTCATCTAGCACAAAGGGAACGGGTTGCAGGAGAAAATTTTCTCTCGTTTCTCAGTCTGTTTCCTAGTGCCGTTTTGAATTTCCTGCAGTTTTCAGTGTAAAACAGAGTTGGAACTTGTACCTCCCCATATATATGTATGGAATGCAGTTTGCAACTGAAAAGAAACATTGTGTTCCCAACAAGCTAGTTGAAGGACGGCTTTCACACACACTTATCTCTCAAAACTGAGCATGTGGAGAGACGTTCGTTCATCTAGCACAAAGGTAACGTGTAGATGGAGAAACTTTTCTCAGGTTTCTCAGTCTGTTTCCTAGTGCCAGTTTGCAGTTCCTGCAGTTTTCAATATAAAAGCGTGCTGGAGTTTGTAACTCCGCATATATATATATGGATTGGAGTTTGCAACTGAAAAAAACTTTGTGTTCCCAACAAGATAGGTGAAGGACGGATTTCACACACACATATGTCTCACAACTGAGCATGTTCAGAGTCGTTCGTTCATCTAGCAGAAAGGGTACGGGTTGCAGGAGAAACTTGTACTCTGTTTTCTCAGTCTTTTTCCTAGTGCCGGTTTGAAGTTCCTGCAGTTTTCACTGTAAAACCGATATGGAGCTTGTACCTCTCCATATATATATATGGATTGGATTTTGCATATGAAAAGTAACTTGGTTTTCCCAACAAGCTAGGTGAAATACGACTTTCTCACACACTTATCTCTCAAGACTCAGCATGTGGATAGACGTTCGTTTATCTATCACAAAGGGAACGGGTTGAAGGAGGAACTATTTCTCTGGTTTCTCAGTCTGTTTCATAGTGCCGGTTTGAATTTCCTGTAATTTTCACTGTAAAACCGAGTTGGAGCTTGTACCGTTCCATATATTCGTATGGAGTGGAATTTGCAACTGAAAAGTAACATTGTGTTCCCAACAAGCTAGGTGAAGTACGGCTTTCACACACACTTATCTCTAACAACTGAGCATGTGGAGAGACGTTCGTTCATGTAGCAGTTAGGGAACGGGTTGCAGAAGAAAATTTTTCTCTGGTATCTCAGTCTCTTTCCTAGTGCCGGTTTGAACTTCCTGCAGTTTTCACTATAAAAACGATTTCTAGCTTGTACCACCCAATATAAATGTATGGAATGGAGTTTGCAACTGAAAAGAAACTTTGTGTTCCCAACAAGCTAGTTGAAGTTCGGCTTTCACACACACTTATCTCTCAGAACTGAGCTTGTGGTGAGACGTTCGTTCATCTAGCAAAAAGGAACGGGTTGCAGGAGAAACTTTTACTCTGTTTTCTCAGTCTGTTTCCTAGTGCCGGTTTGAAATTCCTGCAGTTTTCACTGTAAAACCGAGTTTTAGCTTGTACCTCTCAATATATATTTATGGAGTGGAGTTTGCTTTTGAAAAGTAAATTTCTGTTCACAACAAGCTAGGTGATGTACGGCTTTCACACACACTTATTTCTCAGAACTGAGCATGTGGTGAGACGTTCGTTCATCTAGCACAAAGGAAAGGTTTCATGAGAAATTTTACTCTGGTTTCTCAGTCTGTTTCCTAGTGCTGGTATGAATTTCCTGCAGTTTTCACTATAAAATAGATTTGGAGCTTGTACCACCCAATATAAATTTATGGAATGGAGTTTGCAAATGAAAAGAAACTTTGTGTTCCCAACAAGCTAGCGGAAGGACGGCTTTCACACACAACTATCTCTCACAACTGAGCATGTGGAGAGACGTTCGTTCATCTAGCACAATGGGAACGGGTTGCAGGTGAAAATTTTTCTCTGGTTTCTCAGTCTGTTTCCTAATGCCGGGTTGAAGTTCCTGCAGTTTTCACTATAAAAGAGATTTGGAGCTTGTACCAACCAATATAAATGTATGAAATGGGGTTTGCAAATGAAAAGAATCTTTGTGTTCCCAACAAGCTAGGTGAATGACCGCTTTCCCACACACTTATCTCTCACAACTGAGCATATAGAGAGACGTTCGTTCATATATCACAAAGGTAACGGTTTCCAGGAGAAAATTTTTCTCTAGTTTCTCAGTCTGTTTCCTAGTGCCGGTTTGAATTTCCTGCAGTTTTCAGTGTAAAAGAGTCTTGGAACTTGTACCTCCCCATATATATGTATGGAATGCAGTTTGCAACTGAAAAGAAACTATGTGTTCCCAACAAGCTAGATGAAGGACGGCTTTCACACGCACATATCTCTCACAACTGAGCATGTGGAGAGACGTTCGTTCATCTATCACTAAGGGAACGGGTTGAAGGAGAAACTTTTTCTCTTGTTTCTCAGTCTGTTTCCTAGTGAAGGTTTTAATTTAATGCAGTTTTCACTGTAAAATGGTGGTGGAGATTCTACCTCCCCATATATATGTATGGAGTGGGGTTTGCAACTGAAAAGAAACTTTGTGTTCCCAACAACATAGGTGAAGTACAGCTTTCACACACATTTAAATCTCAGACCTTAGAATGTGGAGAGACGTTCGTTCATCTAGCACAAAGGGAACGGGTTGCAGGAGAAACTTTTACACTGGTTTCTCAGTCTATTTCCTAGTGCCGGTTTGAAGTTCCTGCAGTTTTCACAATAAAAATGAGTTGGAGCTTGTTCCTCCCCATAAATATGTATGGACTGCAGTTTGCAACTGAAAAGAATCTTTGTGTTCCCAACAATCTATGTGAAGGACGGCTTTCACAAACACTTATCCCTCACAACTGAGCATGTGGAGAGACTTTCGTTCATGTAGCACAAAGGGAAGGGGTTGCAGGAGAAAATTTTTCTCTGGTTTCTCAGTCTGTTTCCTAGTGCCGGTTTGAGCTTCCTGCAGTTTTCACTATAAAAACGATTTGGAGCTTGTACCACCCAATGTAAATGCATGGAATGGAGTTTGCAACTGAAAAGAAACTTTGTGTTCCCAACAAGCTAGGTGAAGTACGGCTTTCACACACACTTATCTTTCACAACTGAGCATGTGGAGAGACGTTCGTTCAGCTAGCACAAAGGGAACGGTTTGCAGGAGAATATTTTCTCTCGTTTCTCAGTCTGTTTAATAGTGCCGTTTTGAATTTCCTGCAGTTTTCAGTGTAAAACCGAGTTGGAGGTAGTACCTCCGCATATATATTTATGGAATGCAGTTTGCAACTGAAAAGAAACTATGTGTTCCCAACAAGCTAGATGAAGGACGGCTTTCACACGCACATATCTCTCACAACTGAGCATGTGGAGAGACGTTCGTTCATCTACCACAAAGGGAACGGATTGCAGGACAAACTTTAACTCTTGTTTCTCAGTCTGTTTCCTAGTGCCGGATTGAAGTTCCTGCAGTTTTCAATGTAAAACCGTGTTGGAGCATGTACCTCTCCATATATATGTATGGAGTGGAGTTGGCAACTGAAAAGAAACTTTGTGTTCCCAACAAGATAGGTGAAGTACGGCTTTAACATACATTTAAATCTCAGAGCTTAGAATGCGGAGAGACTTTCATTCATCCAGCACAAAGGGAACGGGTTGCAGGAGAATCTTTTACACTGGTTTCTCAGTCTATTTCCTAGTGCCGGTTTGAAGTTCCTGCAGTTTTCACAATAAAACCGAGTTGGAGCTTGTTCCTCACCATAAATATGTATGGAATGCAGTTTGCAACTGAAAAGAATCTATGTGTTCCCAACAAGCTAGATGAAGGACGGCATTCACACGCACATATCTCTCACAACTGAGCATGTGGAGAGACGTTCGTTCATCTACCACAAAGGGAATGGATTGCAGGACAAACTTTAACACTGGTTTCTCAGTCTGTTTCCTAGTGCCGGTTTGAAGTTCATGCAGTATTCACTGTAAAACAGAGTTTGGGCTAGTAACTTCCCATATAGATGTATGGAGTTGAGTTTGCATCTGAAAAGAAACATTGTGCTCCCAACAAGCTAGGTGAAGGATGGCTTCCACTCACACTTATCTCTCACACCTGAGCATGGGGAGAGACGTTCGTTAATCTAGCACAAATGGAATTGGTTCCTTGTGTAACTTTTACTCTGGTTTCTCACTCTTTTTCCTAATGCCGGGTTGTAGTTCCTACAGATTTCAGTGTAAAATTAGTTGGAGCAAGTACTTCCCCTTATAGATGTAGGAGAGGTGTTTTCAACTGAAAAGTAACTTGGTTTTCCCAACAAGCTAGGTGAAAGACGACTTTCAAACACACTTTTCTCTCAAGACTCAGCATGTGGAGAGACGTTCGTTCATCTATCACAAAAGGAACTGGTTGAAGGAGGAACTCTTTCTCTGGTTTCTCAGTCTGTTTCCTAGTGCCTGTTTGAAGTTCCTGCAGTTTTCACAATAAAACCGAGTTGAAGCTTGTTCCTCCCCATAAATATGTATGGAGTGAATTTTGCAACTGAAAAGAATCTTTGTGTTCCCAACAAGCTAGTTGAAGGACGGCTTTCACACACACTTATCACTCAGAACTGAGCATGTGGAGAGACTTTCGTTCATCTAGTTCAAAGGGAATGGGTTGAAGGGGAAATTTTACTCTGGTTTCTCAGTCAGTTTCCTAGTGCCGGTTTGAATTTCCTGCAGTTTTCACTGTAAAACCGAGTTGGAGCTTATACATTTCCATATATATGTATGGAGGGGAATTTGCAACTGAAAAGAAACATTGTGTTCCCAACAAGCTAGGTGAAGCACGGCTTTCACACACACTTAGCTCTCACAACTGAGCATGTGGAGAGACGTTCGTTCATGTAGCACAAAGGGAACGGTTTGCAGAAGAAAATTTTTCTCTGGTATCTCAGTCTCTTTCCTAGTGCCGCTTTGAACTTCCTGCAGTTTTCACTATAAAACGATTTGGAGCTTGTACCACCCAATATAAATGTATGGATTGGAGTTTGCAACTGAAAAGAAACTTTGTGTTCCCAACAATCTAGGTGAAGGACGGCTTTCACACACACTTATCTCTCACAACTGAGCATGTGGAGAGACGTTCGTTCATGTAGCACAAAGGGAACGGGTTGCAGGAGAACTTTATCTCTGGTTTCTCAGCCTGTTTCCTAGTGCTTGTTTGAAGTTCCTACAGTTTTCACTTTAAAATCGAGTTGGAGCATGTACCTCACCATATATGTTTATGGAAAGCAGTTTGCAACTGAAAAGAATCTTTGTGTTTCCAACAACCTAGTTGAAGCTCGGCTTTCACACACACTTATCTCTCAGAACTGAGCTTGTGGTGAGACGTTCGTTCATCTAGCAAAATGGGAACGTGTTGCAGGAGAAACTTTTACTCTGTTTTCTCAGTCTGTTTCCTAGTGCCGGTTTGAAGTTCCTGCAGTTTTCACTGTAAAACCGAGTTTTAGATTGTACCTCTCAATATATATTTATGGAGTGGAGTTTGCTTTTGAAAAGTAAATTTCTGTTCACAACAAGCTAGGTGATGTACGGATTTCACACACACTTATTTCTCAGAACTGAGCATGTGGTGAGACGTTCGTTCATCTAGCACAAAGGAAAGGTTTCATGAGAAATTTTACTCTGGTTTCTCAGTCTGTTTCCTAGTGCCGGTATGAATTTCCTGCAGTTTTCACTATAAAATAGATTTGGAGCTTGTACCACCCAATATAAATTTATGGAATGGAGTTTGCAAATGAAAAGAAACTTTGTGTTCCCAACAAGCTAGCGGAAGGACGGCTTTCACACACAACTATCTCTCACAACTGAGCATGTGGAGAGACGTTCGTTCATCTAGCACAATGGGAACGGGTTGCAGGTGAAAATTTTTCTCTGGTTTCTCAGTCTGTTTCCTAATGCCGGGTTGAAGTTCCTGCAGTTTTCACTATAAAAGAGATTTGGTGCTTGTACCAACCAATATAAATGTATGAAATGGGGTTTGCAAATGAAAAGAATCTTTGTGTTCCCAACAAGCTAGTTGAATGACCGCTTTCCCACACACTTATCTCTCACAAATGAGCATGTAGAGAGACGTTCGTTCATATATCACAAAGAGAACGGGTTGCAGGAGAAAATTTTTCTCTAGTTTCTCAGTCTGTTTCCTAGTGCCGGTTTGAATTTCCTGCAGTTTTCAGTGTAAAACAGTCTTGGAACTTGTACCTCCCCATATATATGTATTTAATGTAGTTTGCAACTGAAAAGAAACTTTGTTTTCCCAACAAGCTAGTTGAAGGATGGCTTTCACACACACTTATCTCTCACAACTGAGCATGTGGAGGGACGTTCGTTCATCTACCACAAAGGGAATGGATTGCAGGACAAACTTTAACACTGGTTTCTCAGTCTGTTTCCTAGTGCCGGTTTGAAGTTCATGCAGTATTCACTGTAAAACAGAGTTTGGGCTAGTAACTTCCCATATAGATGTATGGAGTTTAGTTTGCATCTGAAAAGAAACATTGTGCTCCCAACAAGCTAGGTGAAGAATGGCTTCCACTCACACTTATCTCTCACACCTGAGCATGGGGAGAGACGTTCGTTAATCTAGCACAAATGGAATTGGTTCCATGTGTAACTTTTACTCTGGTTTCTCACTCTTTTTCCTAATGCCGGGTTGTAGTTCCTACAGATTTCAGTGTAAAATTAGTTGGAGCAAGTACTTCCCCTTATAGATGTAGGAGAGGTGTTTTCAACTGAAAAGTAACTTGGTTTTCCCAACAAGCTAGGTGAAAGACGACTTTCACACACACTTATCTCTCAAGACTCAGCATGTGGAGAGACGTTCGTTCATCTATCACAAAAGGAACTGGTTGAAGGAGGAACTCTTTCTCTGGTTTCTCAGTCTGTTTCCTAGTGCCTGTTTGAAGTTCCTGCAGTTTTCACAATAAAACCGAGTTGGAGCTTGTTCCTCCCCTTAAATATGTATGGAGTGAATTTTGCAACTGAAAAGAATCTTTGTGTTCCCAACAAGCTAGGTGAAGCACGGCTTTCACACACACTTAGCTCTCACAACTGAGCATGTGGAGGGACTTTCGTTCATCTAGCACAAAGGGAACGGGTTGCAGGAGAAACTTTTTCTCTGGTTTCTCCGTCTGTTTCCTAGTGCCGGTATTAAGTTCCTGCAGTTTTCACTGTAAAACCGATTTGGAGATAGTACCTCCGCATATATATGTATGGAATGGTGTTTGCAACTGAAAATAAACTATGTGTTCCCAACAAGCTACATGAAGAACGGCTTTCACACGCACTTATCTCTCAGAACTGAGCATGTGGAGAGACGTTCGTCCATCTACCACAAATGGAACGGTTTGCAGGACAAAATTTAACTCTGGTTTCTCAGTCTGATTCCTAGTGCCGATTTGAAGTTCCTGCAGTGTTCACTGTACAACCGAGTTGGGGCATGTACATCTCCATATATATGTATGGAGTGGAGTTTGCAACTGAAAAGAATCTTTGTGTTCCCAACAATCTATGTGAAGGACGGCTTTCACACACAAATATCCCTCACAACTGAGCATGTGGAGAGACGTTCGCTCATCTAGCACAAAGGGAACGGGTTGCAGTAGAAAATTATTCTCTGGTTTCTCAGTCTGTTTCCTAATGCCGGTTTGAAGTTCCTGCAGTTTTCACTATAAAAACGATTTGGAGCTTGTACCACCCAATATAAATGTATGGAATGGAGTTTGCAACTGAAAAGAAACTTTGTTTTCCCAACAAGCTAGGTGAAGGACCGCTTTCCCACACACTTATCTTTCACAAATGAGCATGTAGAGAGACGTTCGTTCATGTATCAAAAAGGGAACGGGTTGCAGGAGAAAATTTTACTCTGGATTCTCAGTCTGTTTCGTAGTGTCGGTTAGAAATTCCTGCAGTTTTCACTATAAAAAAGATTTGGAGCTTGTACCACCAAATATAAATGTATGGAATGCAGTTTGCAACTGAAAAGAAACATTGTGTTCCCAACAAGCTAGGTGAAGGACGGCTTTCACACACACTTATCTCTCACAACTGAGCATGTGGAGAGACTTTCGTTCATCTAGCACAAAGGGAACCGGTTGCAGGAGAAAATTTTCTCTCGTTTCTCAGTCTGTTTCCTAGTGCCGTTTTGAATTTCCTGCGGTTTTCAGTGTAAAACAGAGTTGGAGCTTGTACCTCCCCATATATATGTATGGAATGCAGTTTGCAACTGAAAAGAAACATTGTTTTCCCAACAAGCTAGGTGAAGGACGGCTTTCACACACACTTATCTCTCAAAACTGAGCATGTGGAGAGACGTTCGTTCATCTAGCACAAAGGTAACGTGTAGATGGAGAAACTTTTCTCAGGTTTCTCAGTCTGTTTCCTAGTGCCAGTTTGCAGTTCCTGCAGTTTTCAATATAAAAGCGTGTTGGAGTTTGTAACTCCGCATATAGATATATGGATTGGAGTTTGCAACTGAAAAAAACTTTGTGTTCCCAACAAGATAGGTGAAGGACGGATTTCACACACACATATCTCTCACAACTGAGCATGTTCAGAGACGTTCGTTCATCTAGCAGAAAGGGTACGGGTTGCAGGAGAAACTTGTACTCTGTTTTCTCAGTCTTTCTCCTAGTGCCGGTTTGAAGTTCCTGCAGTTTTCACTGTAAAACCGATATGGAGCTTGTACCTCTCCATATATATATATGGATTGGAGTTTGCAACTGAAAAGTAACTTGGTTTTCCCAACAAGCTAGGTGAAATACGACTTTCTCACACACTTATCTCTCAAGACTCAGCATGTGGAGAGACGTTCGTTTATCTATCACAAAGGGAACGGGTTGAAGGAGGAACTATTTCTCTGGTTTCTCAGTCTGTTTCATAGTGCCGGTTTGAATTTCCTGTAATTTTCACTGTAAAACCGAGTTGGAGCTTGTACCGTTCCATATATACGTATGGAGTGGAATTTGCAACTGAAAAGAAACATTGTGTTCAAAACAAGCTAGGTGAAGTACGGCTTTCACACACACTTATCTCTAACAACTGAGCATGTGGAGAGACGTTCGTTCATGTAGCAGTTAGGGAACGGGTTGCAGAAGAAAATTTTTCTCTGGTATCTCAGTCTCTTTCCTAGTGCCGGTTTGAACTTCCTGCAGTTTTCACTATAAAAACGATTTCTAGCTTGTACCACCCAATATAAATGTATGGAATGGAGTTTGCAACTGAAAAGAAACTTTGTGTTCCCAACAAGCTAGTTGAAGGTCGGCTTTCACACACACTTATCTCTCAGAACTGAGCTTGTGGTGAGACGTTCGTTCATCTAGCAAAAAGGGAACGGGTTGCAGGAGAAACTTTTACTCTGTTTTCTCAGTCTGTTTCCTAGTGCCGGTTTGAATTTCCTGCAGTTTTCACTGTAAAACCGAGTTTTAGCTTGTACCTCTCAATATATATTTATGGAGTGGAGTTTGCTTTTGAAAAGTAAATTTCTGTTCACAACAAGCTAGGTGATGTACGGCTTTCACACACACTTATTTATCAGAACTGAGCATGTGGTGAGACGTTCGTTCATCTAGCACAAAGGAAAGGTTTCATGAGAAATTTTACTCTGGTTTCTCAGTCTGTTTCCTAGTGCCGGTATGATTTTCCTGCAGTTTTCACTATAAAATAGACTTGGAGCTTGTACCACCCAATATAAATTTATGGAATGGAGTTTGCAAATGAAAAGAAACTTTGTGTTCCCAACAAGCTAGCGGAAGGACGGCTTTCACACACAACTATCTCTCACAACAGAGCATGTGGAGAGACGTTCGTTCATCTAGCACAATGGGAACGGGTTGCAGGTGAAAATTTTTCTCTGGTTTCTCAGTCTGTTTCCTAATGCCGGGTTGAAGTTCCTGCAGTTTTCACTATAAAAGAGATTTGGAGCTTGTACCAACCAAAATAAATGTATGAAATGGGGTTTGCAAATGAAAAGAATCTTTGTGTTCCCAACAAGCTAGGTGAATGACCGCTTTCCCACACACTTATCTCTCACAACTGAGCATGTAGAGAGACGTTCGTTCATATATCACAAAGGGAACGGTTTGCAGGAGAAAATTTTTCTCTAGTTTCTCAGTCTGTTTCCTAGTGCCGGTTTGAATTTCCTGCAGTTTTCAGTGTAAAAGAGTCTTGGAACTTGTACCTCCCCATATATATGTATGGAATGCAGTTTGCAACTGAAAAGAAACTATGTGTTCCCAACAAGCTAGATGAAGGACGGCTTTCACACGCACATATCTCTCACAACTGAGCATGTGGAGAGACGTTCGTTCATCTATCACTAAGGGAACGGGTTGAAGGAGAAACTTTTTCTCTTGTTTCTCAGTCTGTTTCCTAGTGAAGGTTTTAATTTAATGCAGTTTTCACTGTAAAATGGTGGTGGAGATTCTACCTCCCCATATATATGTATGGAGTGGGGTTTGCAACTGAAAAGAAACTTTGTGTTCCCAACAACATAGGTGAAGTACAGCTTTCACACACATTTAAATCTCAGATCTTAGAATGTGGAGAGACGTTCGTTCATCTAGCACAAAGGGAACGGGTTGCAGGAGAAGCTTTTACACTGGTTTCTCAGTCTATTTCCTAGTGCCGGTTTGAAGTTCCTGCAGTTTTCACAATAAAAATGAGTTGGAGCTTGTTCCTCCCCATAAATATGTATGGACTGCAGTTTGCAACTGAAAAGAATCTTTGTGTTCCCAACAATCTATGTGAAGGACGGCTTTCACAAACACTTATCCCTCACAACTGAGCATGTGGAGAGACTTTCGTTCATGTAGCACAAAGGGAAGGGGTTGCAGGAGAAAATTTTTCTCTGGTTTCTCAGTCTGTTTCCTAGTGCCGGTTTGAGCTTCCTGCAGTTTTCACTATAAAAACGATTTGGAGCTTGTACCACCCAATGTAAATGCATGGAATGGAGTTTGCAACTGAAAAGAAACTTTGTGTTCCCAACAAGCTAGGTGAAGTACGGCTTTCACACACACTTATCTTTCACAACTGAGCATGTGGAGAGACGTTCGTTCAGCTAGCACAAAGGGAACGGTTTGCAGGAGAATATTTTCTCTCGTTTCTCAGTCTGTTTCCTAGTGCCGTTTTGAATTTCCTGCAGTTTTCAGTGTAAAACCGAGTTGGAGGTAGTACCTCCGCATATATATTTATGGAATGCAGTTTGCAACTGAAAAGAAACTATGTGTTCCCAACAAGCTAGATGAAGGACGGCTTTCACACGCACATATCTCTCACAACTGAGCATGTGGAGAGACGTTCGTTCATCTACCACAAAGGGAACGGATTGCAGGACAAACTTTAACTCTTGTTTCTCAGTCTGTTTCCTAGTGCCGGATTGAAGTTCCTGCAGTTTTCAATGTAAAACCGTGTTGGAGCATGTACCTCTCCATATATATGTATGGAGTGGAGTTGGCAACTGAAAAGAAACTTTGTGTTCCCAACAAGATAGGTGAAGTACGGCTTTAACATACATTTAAATCTCAGAGCTTAGAATGCGGAGAGACTTTCGTTCATCCAGCACAAAGGGAACGGGTTGCAGGAGAATATTTTACACTGGTTTCTCAGTCTATTTCCTAGTGCCGGTTTGAAGTTCCTGCAGTTTTCACAATAAAACCGAGTTGGAGCTTGTTCCTCCCCATAAATATGTATGGAATGCAGTTTGCAACTGAAAAGAATCTATGTGTTCCCAACAAGCTAGATGAAGGACGGCATTCACACGCACATATCTCTCACAACTGAGCATGTGGAGAGACGTTCGTTCATCTACCACAAAGGGAATGGATTGCAGGACAAACTTTAACACTGGTTTCTCAGTCTGTTTCCTAGTGCCGGTTTGAAGTTCATGCAGTATTCACTGTAAAACAGAGTTTGGGCTAGAAACTTCCCATATAGATGTATGGAGTTGAGTTTGCATCTGAAAAGAAACATTGTGCTCCCAACAAGCTAGGTGAAGGATGGCTTCCACTCACACTTATCTCTCACACCTGAGCATGGGGAGAGACGTTCGTTAATCTAGCACAAATGGAATTGGTTCCATGTGTAACTTTTACTCTGGTTTCTCAATCTTTTTCCTAATGCCGGGTTGTAGTTCCTACAGATTTCAGTGTAAAATTAGTTGGAGCAAGTACTTCCCATTATAGATGTAGGAGAGGTGTTTTCAACTGAAAAGTAACTTGGTTTTCCCAACAAGCTAGGTGAAAGACGACTTTCAAACACACTTATCTCTCAAGACTCAGCATGTGGAGAGACGTTCGTTCATCTATCACAAAAGGAACTGGTTGAAGGAGGAACTCTTTCTCTGGTTTCTCAGTCTGTTTCCTAGTGCCTGTTTGAAGTTCCTGCAGTTTTCACAATAAAACCGAGTTGAAGCTTGTTCCTCCCCATAAATATGTATGGAGTGAATTTTGCAACTGAAAAGAATCTTTGTGTTCCCAACAAGCTAGTTGAAGGACGGCTTTCACACACACTTATCACTCAGAACTGAGCATGTGGAGAGACTTTCGTTCATCTAGCTCAAAGGGAATGGGTTGAAGGGGAAATTTTACTCTGGTTTCTCAGTCTGTTTCCTAGTGCCGGTTTGAATTTCCTGCAGTTTTCACTGTAAAACCGAGTTGGAGCTTATACATTTCCATATATACGTATGGAGGGGAATTTGCAACTGAAAAGAAACATTGTGTTCCCAACAAGCTAGGTGAAGCACGGCTTTCACACACACTTAGCTCTCACAACTGAGCATGTGGAGAGACGTTCGTTCATGTAGCACAAAGGGAACGGTTTGCAGAAGAAAATTTTTCTCTGGTATCTCAGTCTCTTTCCTAGTGCCGCTTTGAACTTCCTGCAGTTTTCACTATAAAACGATTTGGAGCTTGTACCACCCAATATAAATGTATGGATTGGAGTTTGTAACTGAAAAGAAACTTTGTGTTCCCAACAATCTAGGTGAAGGACGGCTTTCACACACACTTATCTCTCACAACTGAGCATGTGGAGAGACGTTCGTTCATGTAGCACAAAGGGAACGGGTTGCAGGAGAACTTTATCTCTGGTTTCTCAGCCTGTTTCCTAGTGCTTGTTTGAAGTTCCTACAGTTTTCACTTTAAAATCGAGTTGGAGCATGTACCTCAGCATATATGTTTATGGAAAGCAGTTTGCAACTGAAAAGAATCTTTGTGTTTCCAACAACCTAGTTGAAGCTCGGCTTTCACACACACTTATCTCTCAGAACTGAGCTTGTGGTGAGACGTTCGTTCATCTAGCAAAATGGGAACGTGTTGCAGGAGAAACTTTTACTCTGTTTTCTCAGTCTGTTTCCTAGTGCCGGTTTGAAGTTCCTGCAGTTTTCACTGTAAAACCGAGTTTTAGATTGTACCTCTCAATATATATTTATGGAGTGGAGTTTGCTTTTGAAAAGTAAATTTCTGTTCACAACAAGCTAGGTGATGTACGGATTTCACACACACTTATTTCTCAGAACTGAGCATGTGGTGAGACGTTCGTTCATCTAGCACAAAGGAAAGGTTTCATGAGAAATTTTACTCTGGTTTCTCAGTCTGTTTCCTAGTGCCGGTATGAATTTCCTGCAGTTTTCACTATAAAATAGATTTGGAGCTTGTACCACCCAATATAAATTTATGGAATGGAGTTTGCAAATGAAAAGAAACTTTGTGTTCCCAACAAGCTAGCGGAAGGACGGCTTTCACACACAACTATCTCTCACAACTGAGCATGTGGAGAGACGTTCGTTCATCTAGCACAATGGGAACGGGTTGCAGGTGAAAATTTTTCTCTGGTTTCTCAGTCTGTTTCCTAATGCCGGGTTGAAGTTCCTGCAGTTTTCACTATAAAAGAGATTTGGTGCTTGTACCAACCAATATAAATGTATGAAATGGGGTTTGCAAATGAAAAGAATCTTTGTGTTCCCAACAAGCTAGTTGAATGACCGCTTTCCCACACACTTATCTCTCACAAATGAGCATGTAGAGAGACGTTCGTTCATATATCACAAAGAGAACGGGTTGCAGGAGAAAATTTTTCTCTAGTTTCTCAGTCTGTTTCCTAGTGCCGGTTTGAATTTCCTGCAGTTTTCAGTGTAAAACAGTCTTGGAACTTGTACCTCCCCATATATATGTATGGAATGCAGTTTGCAACTGAAAAGAAACTTTGTGTTCCCAACAAGCTAGTTGAAGGATGGCTTTCACACACACTTATCTCTCACAACTGAGCATGTGGAGGGACGTTCGTTCATCTACCACAAAGGGAATGGATTGCAGGACAAACTTTAACACTGGTTTCTCAGTCTGTTTCCTAGTGCCGGTTTGAAGTTCATGCAGTATTCACTGTAAAACAGAGTTTGGGCTAGTAACTTCCCATATAGATGTATGGAGTTGAGTTTGCATCTGAAAAGAAACATTGTGCTCCCAACAAGCTAGGTGAAGAATGGCTTCCACTCACACTTATCTCTCACACCTGAGCATGGGGAGAGACGTTCGTTAATCTAGCACAAATGGAATTGGTTCCATGTGTAACTTTTACTCTGGTTTCTCACTCTTTTTCCTAATGCCGGGTTGTAGTTCCTACAGATTTCAGTGTAAAATTAGTTGGAGCAAGTACTTCCCCTTATAGATGTAGGAGAGGTGTTTTCAACTGAAAAGTAACTTGGTTTTCCCAACAAGCTAGGTGAAAGACGACTTTCACACACACTTATCTCTCAAGACTCAGCATGTGGAGAGACGTTCGTTCATCTATCACAAAAGGAACTGGTTGAAGGAGGAACTCTTTCTCTGGTTTCTCAGTCTGTTTCCTAGTGCCTGTTTGAAGTTCCTGCAGTTTTCACAATAAAACCGAGTTGAAGCTTGTTCCTCCCCATAAATATGTATGGAGTGAATTTTGCAACTGAAAAGAATCTTTGTGTTCGCAACAAGCTAGTTGAAGGACGGCTTTCACACACACTTATCACTCAGAACTGAGCATGTGGAGAGACTTTCGTTCATCTAGCTCAAAAGGAATGGGTTGAAGGGGAAATTTTACTCTGGTTTCTCAGTCTGTTTCCTAGTGCCGGTTTGAATTTCCTGCAGTTTTCACTGTAAAACCGAGTTGGAGCTTATACATTTCCATATATACGTATGGAGGGGAATTTGCAACTGAAAAGAAACATTGTGTTCCCAACAAGCTAGGTGAAGCACGGCTTTCACACACACTTAGCTCTCACAACTGAGCATGTGGAGAGACGTTCGTTCATGTAGCACAAAGGGAACGGTTTGCAGAAGAAAATTTTTCTCTGGTATCTCAGTCTCTTTCCTAGTGCCGCTTTGAACTTCCTGCAGTTTTCACTATAAAACGATTTGGAGCTTGTACCACCCAATATAAATGTATGGATTGGAGTTTGCAACTGAAAAGAAACTTTGTGTTCCCAACAATCTAGGTGAAGGACGGCTTTCACACACACTTATCTCTCACAACTGAGCATGTGGAGAGACGTTCGTTCATGTAGCACAAAGGGAACGGGTTGCAGGAGAACTTTATCTCTGGTTTCTCAGCCTGTTTCCTAGTGCTTGTTTGAAGTTCCTACAGTTTTCACTTTAAAATCGAGTTGGAGCATGTACCTCAGCATATATGTTTATGGAAAGCAGTTTGCAACTGAAAAGAATCTTTGTGTTTCCAACAACCTAGTTGAAGCTCGGCTTTCACACACACTTATCTCTCAGAACTGAGCTTGTGGTGAGACGTTCGTTCATCTAGCAAAATGGGAACGTGTTGCAGGAGAAACTTTTACTCTGTTTTCTCAGTCTGTTTCCTAGTGCCGGTTTGAAGTTCCTGCAGTTTTCACTGTAAAACCGAGTTTTAGATTGTACCTCTCAATATATATTTATGGAGTGGAGTTTGCTTTTGAAAAGTAAATTTCTGTTCACAACAAGCTAGGTGATGTACGGATTTCACACACACTTATTTCTCAGAACTGAGCATGTGGTGAGACGTTCGTTCATCTAGCACAAAGGAAAGGTTTCATGAGAAATTTTACTCTGGTTTCTCAGTCTGTTTCCTAGTGCCGGTATGAATTTCCTGCAGTTTTCACTATAAAATAGATTTGGAGCTTGTACCACCCAATATAAATTTATGGAATGGAGTTTGCAAATGAAAAGAAACTTTGTGTTCCCAACAAGCTAGCGGAAGGACGGCTTTCACACACAACTATCTCTCACAACTGAGCATGTGGAGAGACGTTCGTTCATCTAGCACAATGGGAACGGGTTGCAGGTGAAAATTTTTCTCTGGTTTCTCAGTCTGTTTCCTAATGCCGGGTTGAAGTTCCTGCAGTTTTCACTATAAAAGAGATTTGGTGCTTGTACCAACCAATATAAATGTATGAAATGGGGTTTGCAAATGAAAAGAATCTTTGTGTTCCCAACAAGCTAGTTGAATGACCGCTTTCCCACACACTTATCTCTCACAAATGAGCATGTAGAGAGACGTTCGTTCATATATCACAAAGAGAACGGGTTGCAGGAGAAAATTTTTCTCTAGTTTCTCAGTCTGTTTCCTAGTGCCGGTTTGAATTTCCTGCAGTTTTCAGTGTAAAACAGTCTTGGAACTTGTACCTCCCCATATATATGTATGGAATGCAGTTTGCAACTGAAAAGAAACTTTGTGTTCCCAACAAGCTAGTTGAAGGATGGCTTTCACACACACTTATCTCTCACAACTGAGCAAGTGGAGGGACGTTCGTTCATCTACCACAAAGGGAATGGATTGCAGGACAAACTTTAACACTGGTTTCTCAGTCTGTTTCCTAGTGCCGGTTTGAAGTTCATGCAGTATTCACTGTAAAACAGAGTTTGGGCTAGTAACTTCCCATATAGATGTATGGAGTTGAGTTTGCATCTGAAAAGAAACATTGTGCTCCCAACAAGCTAGGTGAAGAATGGCTTCCACTCACACTTATCTCTCACACCTGAGCATGGGGAGAGACGTTCGTTAATCTAGCACAAATGGAATTGGTTCCATGTGTAACTTTTACTCTGGTTTCTCACTCTTTTTCCTAATGCCGGGTTGTAGTTCCTACAGATTTCAGTGTAAAATTAGTTGGAGCAAGTACTTCCCCTTATAGATGTAGGAGAGGTGTTTTCAACTGAAAAGTAACTTGGTTTTCCCAACAAGCTAGGTGAAAGACGACTTTCACACACACTTATCTCTCAAGACTCAGCATGTGGAGAGACGTTCGTTCATCTATCACAAAAGGAACTGGTTGAAGGAGGAACTCTTTCTCTGGTTTCTCAGTCTGTTTCCTAGTGCCTGTTTGAAGTTCCTGCAGTTTTCACAATAAAACCGAGTTGGAGCTTGTTCCTCCCCTTAAATATGTATGGAGTGAATTTTGCAACTGAAAAGAATCTTTGTGTTCGCAACAAGCTAGTTGAAGGACGGCTTTCACACACACTTATCACTCAGAACTGAGCATGTGGAGAGACTTTCGTTCATCTAGCTCAAAGGGAACGGGTTGAAGGGGAAATTTTACTCTGGTTTCTCAGTCTGTTTCCTAGTGCCGGTTTGAATTTCCTGCAGTTTTCACTGTAAAACCGAGTTGGAGCTTGTACATTTCCATATATACGTATGGAGGGGAATTTGCAACTGAAAAGAAACATTGTGTTCCCAACAAGCTAGGTGAAGCACGGCTTTCACACACACTTAGCTCTCACAACTGAGCATGTGGAGAGACGTTCGTTCATGTAGCACAAAGGGAACGGTTTGCAAAAGAAAATTTTTCTCTGGTATCTCAGTCTCTTTCCTAGTGCCGCTTTGAACTTCCTGCAGTTTTCACTATAAAACGATTTGGAGCTTGTACCACCCAATATAAATGTATGGAATGGAGTTTGCAACTGAAAAGAAACTTTGTGTTCCCAACAATCTAGGTGAAGTACGGCTTTCACACACACTTATCTCTCACAACTGAGCATGTGGAGAGACGTTCGTTCATGTAGCACAAAGGGAACGGGTTGCAGGAGAACTTTATCTCTGGTTTCTCAGCCTGTTTCCTAGTGCTTGTTTGAAGTTCCTGCAGTTTTCACTGTAAAATCGAGTTGGAGCTTGTACCTCCGCATATATGTTTATGGAAAGCAGTTTGCAGCTGAAAAGAATCTTTTTGTTTCCAACAACCTAGTTGAAGCTCGGCTTTCACACACACTTATCTCTCAGAACTGAGCTTGTGGTGAGACGTTCGTTCATCTAGCAAAATGGGAACGGGTTGCAGGAGAAACTTTTACTCTGTTTTCTCAGTCTGTTTCCTAGTGCCGGTTTGAAGTTCCTGCAGTTTTCACTGTAAAACCGAGTTTTAGCTTGTACCTCTCAATATATATTTATGGAGTGGAATTTGCTTTTGAAAAGTAAATTTCTGTTCACAACAAGCTAGGTGATGTACGGCTTTCACACACACTTATTTCTCAGAACTGAGCATGTGGTGAGACGTTCGTTCATCTAGCACAAAGGAAAGGTTTCATGAGAAATTTTACTCTGGTTTCTCAGTCTGTTTCCTAGTGCCGGTATGAATTTCCTGCAGTTTTCACTATAAAATAGATTTGGAGCTTGTACCACCCAATATAAATTTATGGAATGGAGTTTGCAAATGAAAAGAAACTTTGTGTTCCCAACAAGCTAGCGGAAGGACGGCTTTCACACACAACTATCTCTCACAACTGAGCATGTGGAGAGACGTTCGTTCATCTAGCACAATGGGAACGGGTTGCAGGTGAAAATTTTTCTCTGGTTTCTCAGTCTGTTTCCTAATGCCGGGTTGAAGTTCCTGCAGTTTTCACTATAAAAGAGATTTGGTGCTTGTACCAACCAATATAAATGTATGAAATGGGGTTTGCAAATGAAAAGAATCTTTGTGTTCCCAACAAGCTAGTTGAATGACCGCTTTCCCACACACTTATCTCTCACAACTGAGCATGTAGAGAGACATTCGTTAATATATCACAAAGGGAACGGGTTCAGGAGAAAATTTTTCTCTAGTTTCTCAGTCTGTTTCCTAGTGCCGGTTTGAATTTCCTGCAGTTTTCAGTGTAAAACAGTCTTGGAACTTGTACCTCCCCATATATATGTATGGAATGCAGTTTGCAACTGAAAAGAAACTTTGTGTTCCCAACAAGCTAGGTGAAGGACGGCTTTCACACACACTTATCTCTCACAACTGAGCATGTGGAGGGACGTTCGTTCATCTAGCACAAAGGGAACGGGTTGCAGGAGAAACTTTTTCTCTGGTTTCTCCGTCTGTTTCCTAGTGCCGGTATTAAGTTCCTGCAGTTTTCACTGTAAAACCGATTTGGAGATAGTACCTCCGCATATATATGTATGGAATGGTGTTTGCAACTGAAAATAAACTATGTGTTCCCAACAAGCTACATGAAGAACGGCTTTCACACGCACTTATCTCTCAGAACTGAGCATGTGGAGAGACGTTCGTTCATCTACCACAAATGGAACGGTTTGCAGGACAAAATTTAACTCTGGTTTCTCAGTCTGATTCCTAGTGCCGATTTGAAGTTCCTGCAGTGTTCACTGTACAACCGAGTTGGGGCATGTACATCTCCATATATATGTATGGAGTGGAGTTTGCAACTGAAAAGAATCTTTGTGTTCCCAACAATCTATGTGAAGGACGGCTTTCACACACAAATATCCCTCACAACTGAGCATGTGGAGAGACGTTCGCTCATCTAGCACAAAGGGAACGGGTTGCAGGAGAAAATTATTCTCTGGTTTCTCAGTCTGTTTCCTAATGCCGGTTTGAAGTTCCTGCAGTTTTCACTATAAAAACGATTTGGAGCTTGTACCACCCAATATAAATGTATGGAATGGAGTTTGCAACTGAAAAGAAACTTTGTTTTCCCAACAAGCTAGGTGAAGGACCGCTTTCCCACACACTTATCTTTCACAAATGAGCATGTAGAGAGACGTTCGTTCATGTATCAAAAAGGGAACGGGTTGCAGGAGAAAATTTTACTCTGGATTCTCAGTCTGTTTCGTAGTGTCGGTTTGAAGTTCCTGCAGTTTTCACTATAAAAAAGATTTGGAGCTTGTACCACCAAATATAAATGTATGGAATGCAGTTTGCAACTGAAAAGAAACATTGTGTTCCCAACAAGCTAGGTGAAGGACGGCTTTCACACACACTTATCTCTCACAACTGAGCATGTGGAGAGACTTTCGTTCATCTAGCACAAAGGGAACCGGTTGCAGGAGAAAATTTTCTCTCGTTTCTCAGTCTGTTTCCTAGTGCCGTTTTGAATTTCCTGCGGTATTCAGTGTAAAACAGAGTTGGAGCTTGTACCTCCCCATATATATGTATGGAATGCAGTTTGCAACTGAAAAGAAACATTGTTTTCCCAACAGGCTAGGTGAAGGACGGCTTTCACACACACTTATCTCTCAAAACTGAGCATGTGGAGAGACGTTCGTTCATCTAGCACAAAGGTAACGTGTAGATGGAGAAACTTTTCTCAGGTTTCTCAGTCTGTTTCCTAGTGCCAGTTTGCAGTTCCTGCAGTTTTCAATATAAAAGCGTGTTGGAGTTTGTAACTCCGCATATAGATATATGGATTGGAGTTTGCAACTGAAAAAAACTTTGTGTTCCCAACAAGATAGGTGAAGGACGGATTTCACACACACATATCTCTCACAACTGAGCATGTTCAGAGACGTTCGTTCATCTAGCAGAAAGGGTACGGGTTGCAGGAGAAACTTGTACTCTGTTTTCTCAGTCTTTTTCCTAGTGCCGGTTTGAAGTTCCTGCAGTTTTCACTGTAAAACCGATATGGAGCTTGTACCTCTCCATATATATATATGGATTGGAGTTTGCAACTGAAAAGTAACTTGGTTTTCCCAACAAGCTAGGTGAAATACGACTTTCTCACACACTTATCTCTCAAGACTCAGCATGTGGAGAGACGTTCGTTTATCTATCACAAAGGGAACGGGTTGAAGGAGGAACTATTTCTCTGGTTTCTCAGTCTGTTTCATAGTGCCGGTTTGAATTTCCTGTAATTTTCACTGTAAAACCGAGTTGGAGCTTGTACCGTTCCATATATACGTATGGAGTGGAATTTGCAACTGAAAAGAAACATTGTGTTCAAAACAAGCTAGGTGAAGTACGGCTTTCACACACACTTATCTCTAACAACTGAGCATGTGGAGAGACGTTCGTTCATGTAGCAGTTAGGGAACGGGTTGCAGAAGAAAATTTTTCTCTGGTATCTCAGTCTCTTTCCTAGTGCCGGTTTGAACTTCCTGCAGTTTTCACTATAAAAACGATTTCTAGCTTGTACCACCCAATATAAATGTGTGGAATGGAGTTTGCAACTGAAAAGAAACTTTGTGTTCCCAACAAGCTAGTTGAAGGTCGGCTTTCACACACACTTATCTCTCAGAACTGAGCTTGTGGTGAGACGTTCGTTCATCTAGCAAAAAGGGAACGGGTTGCAGGAGAAACTTTTACTCTGTTTTCTCAGTCTGTTTCCTAGTGCCGGTTTGAATTTCCTGCAGTTTTCACTGTAAAACCGAGTTTTAGCTTGTACCTCTCAATATATATTTATGGAGTGGAGTTTGCTTTTGAAAAGTAAATTTCTGTTCACAACAAGCTAGGTGATGTACGGCTTTCACACACACTTATTTCTCAGAACTGAGCATGTGGTGAGACGTTCGTTCATCTAGCACAAAGGAAAGGTTTCATGAGAAATTTTACTCTGGTTTCTCAGTCTGTTTCCTAGTGCCGGTATGTATTTCCTGCAGTTTTCACTATAAAATAGACTTGGAGCTTGTACCACCCAATATAAATTTATGGAATGGAGTTTGCAAATGAAAAGAAACTTTGTGTTCCCAACAAGCTAGCGGAAGGACGGCTTTCACACACAACTATCTCTCACAACAGAGCATGTGGAGAGACGTTCGTTCATCTAGCACAATGGGAACGGGTTGCAGGTGAAAATTTTTCTCTGGTTTCTCAGTCTGTTTCCTAATGCCGGGTTGAAGTTCCTGCAGTTTTCACTATAAAAGAGATTTGGAGCTTGTACCAACCAATATAAATGTATGAAATGGGGTTTGCAAATGAAAAGAATCTTTGTGTTCCCAACAAGCTAGTTGAATGACCGCTTTCCCACACACTTATCTCTCACAACTGAGCATGTAGAGAGACATTCGTTAATATATCACAAAGGGAACGGGTTCAGGAGAAAATTTTTCTCTAGTTTCTCAGTCTGTTTCCTAGTGCCGGTTTGAATTTCCTGCAGTTTTCAGTGTAAAACAGTCTTGGAACTTGTACCTCCCCATATATATGTATGGAATGCAGTTTGCAACTGAAAAGAAACTTTGTGTTCCCAACAAGCTAGGTGAAGGACGGCTTTCACACACACTTATCTCTCACAACTGAGCATGTGGAGGGACGTTCGTTCATCTAGCACAAAGGGAACGGGTTGCAGGAGAAACTTTTTCTCTGGTTTCTCCGTCTGTTTCCTAGTGCCGGTATTAAGTTCCTGCAGTTTTCACTGTAAAACCGATTTGGAGATAGTACCTCCGCATATATATGTATGGAATGGTGTTTGCAACTGAAAATAAACTATGTGTTCCCAACAAGCTACATGAAGAACGGCTTTCACACGCACTTATCTCTCAGAACTGAGCATGTGGAGAGACGTTCGTTCATCTACCACAAATGGAACGGTTTGCAGGACAAAATTTAACTCTGGTTTCTCAGTCTGATTCCTAGTGCCGATTTGAAGTTCCTGCAGTGTTCACTGTACAACCGAGTTGGGGCATGTACATCTCCATATATATGTATGGAGTGGAGTTTGCAACTGAAAAGAATCTTTGTGTTCCCAACAATCTATGTGAAGGACGGCTTTCACACACAAATATCCCTCACAACTGAGCATGTGGAGAGACGTTCGCTCATCTAGCACAAAGGGAACGGGTTGCAGGAGAAAATTATTCTCTGGTTTCTCAGTCTGTTTCCTAATGCCGGTTTGAAGTTCCTGCAGTTTTCACTATAAAAACGATTTGGAGCTTGTACCACCCAATATAAATGTATGGAATGGAGTTTGCAACTGAAAAGAAACTTTGTTTTCCCAACAAGCTAGGTGAAGGACCGCTTTCCCACACACTTATCTTTCACAAATGAGCATGTAGAGAGACGTTCGTTCATGTATCAAAAAGGGAACGGGTTGCAGGAGAAAATTTTACTCTGGATTCTCAGTCTGTTTCGTAGTGTCGGTTTGAAGTTCCTGCAGTTTTCACTATAAAAAAGATTTGGAGCTTGTACCACCAAATATAAATGTATGGAATGCAGTTTGCAACTGAAAAGAAACATTGTGTTCCCAACAAGCTAGGTGAAGGACGGCTTTCACACACACTTATCTCTCACAACTGAGCATGTGGAGAGACTTTCGTTCATCTAGCACAAAGGGAACCGGTTGCAGGAGAAAATTTTCTCTCGTTTCTCAGTCTGTTTCCTAGTGCCGTTTTGAATTTCCTGCGGTTTTCAGTGTAAAACAGAGTTGGAGCTTGTACCTCCCCATATATATGTATGGAATGCAGTTTGCAACTGAAAAGAAACATTGTTTTCCCAACAAGCTAGGTGAAGGACGGCTTTCACACACACTTATCTCTCAAAACTGAGCATGTGGAGAGACGTTCGTTCATCTAGCACAAAGGTAACGTGTAGATGGAGAAACTTTTCTCAGGTTTCTCAGTCTGTTTCCTAGTGCCAGTTTGCAGTTCCTGCAGTTTTCAATATAAAAGCGTGTTGGAGTTTGTAACTCCGCATATAGATATATGGATTGGAGTTTGCAACTGAAAAAAACTTTGTGTTCCCAACAAGATAGGTGAAGGACGGATTTCACACACACATATCTCTCACAACTGAGCATGTTCAGAGACGTTCGTTCATCTAGCAGAAAGGGTACGGGTTGCAGGAGAAACTTGTACTCTGTTTTCTCAGTCTTTTTCCTAGTGCCGGTTTGAAGTTCCTGCAGTTTTCACTGTAAAACCGATATGGAGCTTGTACCTCTCCATATATATATATGGATTGGAGTTTGCAACTGAAAAGTAACTTGGTTTTCCCAACAAGCTAGGTGAAATACGACTTTCTCACACACTTATCTCTCAAGACTCAGCATGTGGAGAGACGTTCGTTTATCTATCACAAAGGGAACGGGTTGAAGGAGGAACTATTTCTCTGGTTTCTCAGTCTGTTTCATAGTGCCGGTTTGAATTTCCTGTAATTTTCACTGTAAAACCGAGTTGGAGCTTGTACCGTTCCATATATACGTATGGAGTGGAATTTGCAACTGAAAAGAAACATTGTGTTCAAAACAAGCTAGGTGAAGTACGGCTTTCACACACACTTATCTCTAACAACTGAGCATGTGGAGAGACGTTCGTTCATGTAGCAGTTAGGGAACGGGTTGCAGAAGAAAATTTTTCTCTGGTATCTCAGTCTCTTTCCTAGTGCCGGTTTGAACTTCCTGCAGTTTTCACTATAAAAACGATTTCTAGCTTGTACCACCCAATATAAATGTATGGAATGGAGTTTGCAACTGAAAAGAAACTTTGTGTTCCCAACAAGCTAGTTGAAGGTCGGCTTTCACACACACTTATCTCTCAGAACTGAGCTTGTGGTGAGACGTTCGTTCATCTAGCAAAAAGGGAACGGGTTGCAGGAGAAACTTTTACTCTGTTTTCTCAGTCTGTTTCCTAGTGCCGGTTTGAATTTCCTGCAGTTTTCACTGTAAAACCGAGTTTTAGCTTGTACCTCTCAATATATATTTATGGAGTGGAGTTTGCTTTTGAAAAGTAAATTTCTGTTCACAACAAGCTAGGTGATGTACGGCTTTCACACACACTTATTTCTCAGAACTGAGCATGTGGTGAGACGTTCGTTCATCTAGCACAAAGGAAAGGTTTCATGAGAAATTTTACTCTGGTTTCTCAGTCTGTTTCCTAGTGCCGGTATGAATTTCCTGCAGTTTTCAGTGTAAAAGAGTCTTGGAACTTGTACCTCCCCATATATATGTATGGAATGCAGTTAGCAACTGAAAAGAAACTATGTGTTCCCAACAAGCTAGATGAAGGACGGCTTTCACACGCACATATCTCTCACAACTGAGCATGTGGAGAGACGTTCGTTCATCTATCACTAAGGGAACGGGTTGAAGGAGAAACTTTTTCTCTTGTTTCTCAGTCTGTTTCCTAGTGAAGGTTTTAATTTAATGCAGTTTTCACTGTAAAATGGTGGTGGAGATTCTACTTCCCCATATATATGTATGGAGTGGGGTTTGCAACTGAAAAGAAACTTTTTGTTCCCAACAACATAGGTGAAGTACGGCTTTCACACACATTTAAATCTCAGACCTTAGAATGTGGAGAGACGTTCGTTCATCTAGCACAAAGGGAACGGGTTGCAGGAGAAACTTTTACACTGGTTTCTCAGTCTATTTCCTAGTGCCGGTTTGAAGTTCCTGCAGTTTTCACAATAAAAACGAGTTGGAGCTTGTTCCTCCCCATAAATATGTATGGAGTGCAGTTTGCAACTTAAAAGAATCTTTGTGTTCCCAACAATCTATGTGAAGGACGGCTTTCACAAACACTTATCCCTCACAACTGAGCATGTGGAGAGACTTTCGTTCATGTAGCACAAAGGGAAGGGGTTGCAGGAGAAAATTTTTCTCTGGTTTCTCAGTCTGTTTCCTAGTGCCGGTTTGAGCTTCCTGCAGTTTTCACTATAAAAACGATTTGGAGCTTGTACCACCCAATGTAAATGCATGGAATGGAGTTTGCAACTGAAAAGAAACTTTGTGTTCCCAACAAGTTAGGTGAAGTACGGCTTTCACACACACTTATCTTTCACAACTGAGCATGTGGAGAGACTTTCGTTCACCTAGCACAAAGGGAACGGGTTGCAGGAGAATATTTTCTCTCGTTTCTCAGTCTGTTTCCTAGTGCCGTTTTGAATTTCCTGCAGTTTTCAGTGTAAAACCGAGTTGGAGGTAGTACCTCCGCTTATATATTTATGGAATGCAGTTTGCAAATGAAAAGAAACTATGTGTTCCCAACAAGCTAGATGAAGGACGGCTTTCACACGCACATATCTCTCACAACTGAGCATGTGGAGAGACGTTCGTTCATCTACCACAAAGGGAACGGATTGCAGGACAAACTTTAACTCTTGTTTCTCAGTCTGTTTCTAGTGCCGGATTGAAGTTCCTGCAGTTTTCAATGTAAAACCGTGTTGGAGCATGTACCTCTCCATATATATGTATGGAGTGGAGTTGGCAACTGAAAAGAAACTTTGTGTTCCCAACAAAATAGGTGAAGTACGGCTTTAACACACATTTAAATCTCAGAGCTTAGAATGCGGAGAGACTTTCGTTCATCCAGCACAAAGGGAACGGGTTGCAGGAGAATATTTTACACTGGTATCTCCGTCTATTTCCTAGTGCCGGTTTGAAGTTCCTGCAGTTTTCACAATAAAACCGAGTTGGAGCTTGTTCCTCCCCATAAATATGTATGGAATGCAGTTTGCAACTGAAAAGAATCTATGTGTTCCCAACAAGCTAGATGAAGGACGGCATTCACACGCACATATCTCTCACAACTGAGCATGTGGAGAGACGTTCGTTCATCTACCACAAAGGGAATGGATTGCAGGACAAACTTTAACACTGGTTTCTCAGTCTGTTTCCTAGTGCCGGTTTGAAATTCATGCAGTATTCACTGTAAAACAGAGTTTGGGCTGGTAACTTCCCATATAGATGTATGGAGTTGAGTTTGCATCTGAAAAGAAACATTGTGCTCCCAACAAGCTAGGTGAAGGATGGCTTCCACACACACTTATCTCTCACACCTGAGCATGGGGTGAGACGTTCGTTAATCTAGCACAAATGGAATTGGTTCCATGTGTAACTTTTACTCTGGTTTCTCACTCTTTTTCCTAATGCCGGGTTGTAGTTCCTACAGATTTCAGTGTAAAATTAGTTGGAGCAAGTAGTTCCCTTATAGATGTAGGAGAGGTGTTTTCAACTGAAAAGTAACTTGGTTTTCCCAACAAGCTAGGTGAAAGACGACTTTCACACACACTTGTCTCTCAAGACTCAGCATGTGGAGAGACGTTCGTTCATCTATCACAAAAGTAACTGGTTGAAGGAGGAAATCTTTCTCTGGTTTCTCAGTCTGTTTCCTAGTGCCTGTTTGAAGTTCCTGCAGTTTTCACAATAAAACCGAGTTGGAGCTAGTTCCTCCCCATAAATATGTATGGAGTGAATTTTGCAACTGAAAAGAATCTATGTGTTCCCAACAAGCTAGATGAAGGACGGCTTTCACACACACTTATCACTCAGAACTGAGCATGTGGAGAGACTTTCGTTCATCTAGCTCAAAGGGAACGGGTTGAAGGGGAAATTTTACTCTGGTTTCTCAGTCTGTTTCCTAGTGCCGGTTTGAATTTCCTGCAGTTTTCACTGTAAAACCGAGTTGGAGCTTGTACATTTCCATATATACGTATGGAGGGGAATTTGCAACGGAAAAGAAACATTGTGTTCCCAACAAGCTAGGTGAAGCACGGCTTTCACACACACTTAGCTCTCACAACTGAGCATGTGGAGAGACGTTCGTTCATGTAGCACAAAGGGAACGGTTTGCAGAAGAAAATTTTTCTCTGGTATCTCAGTCTCTTTCCTAGTGCCGCTTTGAACTTCCTGCAGTTTTCACTATAAAACGATTTGGAGCTTGTACCACCCAATATAAATTTATAGAATGGAGTTTGCAACTGAAAAGAAACTTTGTGTTCCCAACAATCTAGGTGAAGGACGGCTTTCACACACACTTATCTCTCACAACTGAGCATGTGGAGAGACGTTCGTTCATGTAGCACAAAGGGAACGGGTTGCAGGAGAACTTTATCTCTGGTTTCTCAGCCTGTTTCCTAGTGCTTGTTTGAAGTTCCTGCAGTTTTCACTGTAAAACCGAGTTGGAGCTTGTACCTCTCAATATATATTTATGGAGAGGAGTTTGCTTTTCAAAAGTAAATTTCTGTTCACAACAAGCTATGTGATGTACGGCTTTCACACACACTTATTTCTCAGAACTGAGCATGTGGTGAGACGTTCGTTCATCTAGCAAAATGGGAAAGGTTTGCAGGAGAAATTTTACTCTGGTTTCTCAGTCTGTTTCCTAGTTCCGGTATGAATTTCCTGCAGTTTTCACTATAAAATAGATTTGGAGATTGTACCCCCCAATATCATTTTATGGAATGGAGTTTTCATATGAAAAGAAACTTGGTGTTCCCAACAAGCTAGCGGAAGGACGGCTTTCACACACAACTATCTCTCAAAACTGAGCATGTGGAGAGACGTTCGTTCATGTAGCACAATTGGAACGGGTTGCAGGTGAAAATTTTTCTCTGGTTTCTCAGTCTGTTTCCTAATACCTGGTTGAAATTCCTGCAGTTTTCACTATAAAAGAGATTTGGAACTTGTACCAACCAATATAAATGTATGAAATGGGTTTTGCAACTGAAAAGAATCTTTCTGTTCCCAACAAGCTAGGTGAATGACCGCTTTCCCACACACTTATCTCTCACAACTGAGCATGTGGAGAGACGTTCGTTCATGTATCACAAAGGGAACGGGGTGCAGGGGAAAAATTTTCTCTAGTTTCTCAGTCTGTTTCCTAGTGCCGGTTTGAATTTCCTGCAGTTTTCAGTGTAAAACAGTGTTGGAGCTTGTAACTCCCCATATATATGTATGGAATGCAGTTTGCAACTGAAAAGAAACTTTGTGTTCCCAACAAGCTAGGTGAAGGACGGCTTTCACACACAGTTATCTCTCACAACTGAGCATGTGGAGAGACGTTCGTTCATATAGCACAAATGGAACGGGTTGCAGGAGAAATCTTTTCCCTGGTTTCTCGGTCTGTTTCATAGTGCCGGTATTAAGTTCCTGCAGTTTTCACTGTAAAACCGAGTTGGAGATTGTACCTCCGCATATATATGTATGGAATGGAGTTTGCAACTGAAAAGAAACTATGTTTTCCCAACAAGCTACATGAAGGACGGCTTTGACACGCACTTATCTCTCAGAACTGAGCATGTGGAGAGACGTTCGTTCATCTACCACAAATGGAACGGTTTGCAGTACAAAATTTAACTCTGGTTTCTCAGTATGTTTCCTAGGGCCGGTTTGAATTTCCTGCAGTTTTCACTGTAAAACCGAGTTGGAGCTAGTATCTACCCATATAGATGTATGGAGTGTAGTTTGCAACTGAAAAGAAACTTTGTGTTCCCAACAAGCTAGCTGAAGGACCGCATTCGCACACACTTATCTCTCACAAATGAGCATGTAGAGAGACGTTCGTTCATGTATCACAAATGGAACGGGTTGCAGGAGAAAATTTTTCTCTGGATTCTCAGTCTGTTTCCTAGAGCCGGTTTGAAGTTCCTGCAGTTTTCACTGTAAAACCGAGTTTGAGCTAGTACCTCCGCATATATATGTAAGGAATGGAGTTTGCAACTGAAAAGAAACTATGTGTTCCCAACAAGCTAGATGAAGAACGGCTTTCACACGCACTTATCTCTCACAAATGAGCATGTGGAGAGACGTTCGTTCATCTACCACAATGGGAACGGATTGCAGGACAAACTTTATGTCTGGTTTCTCAGTCTGTTTCCTAGTGCCGGTTTGAAGTTCCTGCAGTTTTCAATGTAAAACCGTTTTGGAGCAACTACCTCTCCATGTAAATATATGGAGTGGAGTTATCAACTGAAAAGAAACTTTGTGTTCCCAACAAGATAGGTTAAAGACGGCTTTCACACACTTTTAAATCTCAGAGCTTAGAATGTGGAGAGACGTTCGTTCATCTAGCATAAAGGGAACGGGTTGCAGGAGAATCTTTTACACTGGTTTCTCAGTCTGTTTCCTAGGGCCGGTTTGAATTTCCTGCAGTTTTCTCTGTAAAATCGAGTTGGAGCTAGTATCTACCCATATAGATGTGTGGAGTGGAGTTTGCAACTGAAAAGAAACTTTGTGTTCCCAACAAGATAGGTGAAGTAAGGCTTCCACACACACTTTGCTCTCAGAACTGAGCATGTGGAGAGACGTTCGTTCATCTAGCACAAAGGTAACGGTTAGAAGGAGAAACTTTACTCTGTTTTATCAGTCTGTTTGCAAGTGCCAGTTGGCAGTTCTTGCAGTTTTCACTGTAAAACCGAGATGGAGCTTTTACCTCTCAATATAGGTTTATGGAGTGGAGTTTGCTTTTGAAAAGTAAATTAATTTTCACAACAAGCTATGTGATGTACGGCTTTCACACACACTTATTTCTCAGAACTGTGCATGTGGTGAGACGTTTGTTTATCTAGCACAAAGGAAAGGTTTGCAGGAGAAATTTTACTCTGGTTTCTCAGTCTCTTTCCTAGTGCCGGTATGAATTTCCTGCAGTTTTCACTATAAAATAGATTTGGAGATTGTACCACTCAATATAAATTTATGGAATGGAGTTTTCAAATGAAAAGAATCTTTGTGTTCCCAACAAGCTAGCGGAAGGACGGCTTTCACACACAACTATCTCTCACAACTGAGCATGTGGAGAGCCGTTCGTTCATCTAGCACAATGGGAACGGTTTGCAGGTGAAAATTTTTCTCTGGTTTCTCAGTCTGTTTCCTAATGCCGGGTTGAAATTCCTGCAGTTTTCACTATAAAAGAGATTTGGAACTTGTACCAACCAATATAAATGTATGAAATGGGGTTTGCAACTGAAAAGAATCTTTGTGTTCCCAACAAGCTAGGTGAATGACCGCATTCCCACACAATTATCTCTCACAACTGAGCATGTAGAGAGACGTTCGTTCATGTATCACAAAGGGAACGGGTTGCAGGAGAAAATTTTTCTCTAGTTTCTCAGTCTGTTTCCTAGGGCCGGTTTGAATTTCCTGTAGATTTCAGTTTAAAACAGAGTTGGAGCTTGTAACTCCCCATATATATGTATGGAATGCAGTTTGCAACTGAAAAGAAACATTGTGTTCCCAACAAGCTAGGTGAAGGACGGCATTCACACACACTTATCTCTCACAACTGAGCATGTGGAGAGACGTTCGTTCATCTATCACAAAGGGAACAGGTTGCAGGAGAAACCTATTCTCTGGTTTCTCCGTCTGTTTCCTAGTGCCGGTATTAAGTTCCTGCAGTTTTCACTGTAAAACCGAGTTGGAGATAGTACCTCCGCATATATATGTATGGAATGGAGTTTGCAACTGAAAAGAATCTATGTGTTCCCAACAAGCTACATGAAGGACGGCTTTCACACGCACTTATCTCTCACAACTGGGCATGTGGAGAGACGATCGTTCATCTAGCACAAAGGGAACGGGTTGCAGGGGAAACCTTTTCTCTGGTTTCTCCGTCTGTTTCCTAGTGCCGGTATTAAGTTCCTGCAGTTTTCACTGTAAAACCGAGTTGGAGATAGTACCTCCGCATATATATGTATGGAATGGAGTTTGCAACTGAAAAGAAACTATGTGTTCCCAACAAGCTACATGAATGACGGCTTTCACACGAACTTATCTCTCAGAACTGAGCATGTGGAGAGACGTTCGTTCATCTACCACAAATGGAACGGTTTGCAGGACAAAATTTATCTCTGGTTTCTCAGTCTGTTTCCTAGGGCCTGTTTGAATTTCCTGCAGTTTTCACTGTAAAACCGAGTTGAAGCTAGTATCTACCCATATAGATGTATGGAGTGGAGTTTTCAACTGAAAAGAAACTTTGTGTTCCCAACAAGATAGGTTAAAGGCGGCTTTCACACACTTTTAAATCTCAGAGCTTAGAATTTGGAGAGACGTTCGTTCATCTAGCACAAAGGTAACGGTTAGAAAGAGAAACTTTACTCTGTTTTATCAGTCTGTTTCCAAGTGCCAGTTTGCAGTTCCTGCAGTTTTCACTGTAAAACCGAAATGGAGCTTGTACCTCTCCATATATATGTATGGAGTGGAGTTAGCAACTGAAAAGTAACTTTGTTTTCCCAACAAGCTAGGTGAAGGACGGCATTCACACACACTTAGCTCTCAAAACTCAGCATGTGGAGAGACGTTCGTTCGTCTAGCACAAAGGGAAAGGTTTGCAGGAGAACCTTTTATTCTGGATTCTCAGTCTGTTTCCTAGTGCCTGTTTGAAGTTCCTGCAGTTTTCACTATAAAATCGATTTGGAGCTTGTACCACCCAAAATAAATTTATGGAATGGAGTTTGCAAATGAAAAGAAACTTTGTGTTCCCAACAAGCTAGGTGAAGGACGGCTTTCACACACAATTATCCCTCACAAATGAGCATGTGGAGAGACGTTCGTTCATCTAGCACAAAGGGAACGGGTTGCAGGAGAAAATGTTTCTCTGGTTTCTCAGTCTGTTTCCTAATGCCGGTTTGAAGTTCCTGCAGTTTTAACTGTAAAACCGATTTGGAGCTTGTACCACCAAATATAAATGTATGGAATGGAGTTTGCAACTGAAAAGAAATTTTGTTTTCCCAACAAGCTATGTGAAGGACCGCTTTCCCACACAATTATCTTTCACAAATGAGCATGTAGAGAGACGTTCGTTCATTTATCAAAAAGGGAACGGGTTGCAGGGGAAAATTTTTCTATGGATTCTCAGTCTGTTTCCTAATGCCGGTTTGAAGTTCCTGCAGTTTTCACTGTAAAACCGAGTTGGAGCTAGTACCTCCGCATATATATGTAAGGAATGGAGATTGCAACTGAAAAGAAACTATGTGTTCCCAACAAGCTAGATGAAGAACGGCTTTCACACGCACTTATCTCTCACAAATGAGCATGTGGAGAGACGTTCGTTCATCTACCAAAATGGGAACGGATTGCAGGACAAACTTTATGTCTGGTTTCTCAGTCTGTTTCCTAGTGCTGGTTTGAAGTTCCTGCAGTTTTCACTGTACAACCGTGTTGGAGCATGTACCTCTCCATGTATATGTATGGAGTGGAGATTGCAACCTAAAAGAAACTTTGTGTTCCCAACAAGAAAGGTGAAGGACGGCTTTCACACATATTTAACTCTCAGAGCTTAGTATGTGGAGAGACGTTCGTTCATTTAGCACATAGGGAACGGGTTGCAGGAGAATGTTTTTCTCTGGTTTCTCAGTTTGTTTCCTAGGGCCGGTTTGAATTTCCTGCAGTTTTCACTGTAAAACCGAGTTGGAGCTAGTAACTACCCATATAGATGTATGGAGTGGAGTTTGCAACTGAAAAGAAACTTTGTGTTCCCAACAAGCTAGGTGAAGGACCGCATTCGCACACACTTATCTCTCACAAATGAGCATGTAGAGAGACGTTCGTTCATGTATCACAAATGGAACGGGTTGCAGGAGAAAATTTTTCTCTGGATTCTCAGTCTGTTTCCTAGTGCCGGTTTGAAGTTCCTGCATTTTTCACTGTAAAACTGAGTTGGAGCTAGTACCTCCGCATATATATGTAAGGAATGGAGATTGCAACTGAAAACAAACTATGTGTTGCCAACAAGCTAGATGAAGAACGGCTTTCACACGCACTTATCTCTCACAAATGAGCATGTGGAGAGACGTTCGTTCATCTACCACAATGGGAACGGATTGCAGGACAAACTTTAAGTCTGGTTTCTCAGTCTGTTTAATAGTGCCGGTTTGAAGTTCCTGCAGTTTTCACTGTAAAACCGTGTTGGAGCAAGTACCTCTCCATGTAAATGTATGGAGTGGAGTTTTCAACTGAAAAGAAACTTTGTGTTCCCAACAAGATAGGTTAAAGGCGGCTTTCACACACTTTTAAATCTCAGAGCTTAGAATGTGGAGAGACGTTCGTTCATCTCGCACAAAGGTAACGGTTAGAAGGAGAAACTTTACTCTGTTTTATCAGTCTGTTTCCAAGTGCCAGTTTGCAGTTCCTGCAGTTTTCACTGTAAAACCGAAATGGAGCTTGTACCTCTCCATATATATGTATGGATTGGAGTTAGCAACTGAAAAGTAACTTTGTTTTCCCAACAAGCTAGGTGAAGGACTGCATTCACACACACTTAGCTCTCAAAACTCAGCATGTGGACAGACGTTCGTTCGTCTAGCACAAAGGGAAAGGTTTGCAGGGGAACCTTTTATTCTGGATTCTCAGTCTGTTTCCTAGTGCCTGTTGAAGTTCCTGCAGTTTTCACTATAAAATCGATTTGGAGCTTGTACCACCCAAAATAAATTTATGGAATGGAGTTTGCAAATGAAAAGAAACTTTGTGTTCCCAACAAGCTAGGTGAAGGACGGCTTTCACACACAATTATCCCTCACAAATGAGCATGTGGAGAGACGTTCGTTCATCTAGCACAAAGGGAACGGGTTGCAGGAGAAAATTTTTCTCTGGTTTCTCAGTCTGTTTCCTAATGCCGGTTTGAAGTTCCTGCAGTTTTCACTATAAAAACGATTTGGAGCTTGTACCATCAAATATAAATGTATGGAATGGAGTTTGCAACTGAAAAGAAATTTTGTTTTCCCAACAAGCTATGTGAAGGACCGCTTTCCCACACACTTATCTTTCACAAATGAGCATGTAGAGAGACGTTCGTTCATTTATCAAAAAGGGAACGGGTTGCAAGAAAATTTTTCTCTGGATTCTCAGTCAGTTTCGTAGTGCCGGTTTGAAGTTCCTGCAAATTTCACTATAAAAACGATTTGGAGCTTGTACCACCAAATATAAATGTATGGAATTGAGATTGCAACTGAAAAGGAACATTGTGTTCCCAACAAGCTAGGTGAAGGACGGCTTTCACACACACTTTTCTCTCACAACTGAGCATGTGGAGAGACGTTCGTTCATCTAGCACAAAGGGAACGGTTTGCAGGAGAAAATTTTCTCTCGTTTCTCAGTCTGTTTCCTAGTGCCGTTTTGAATTTCCTGCAGTTTTCAATGTAAAACAGTGTTGGAGCTTGTACCTCCCCATATATATGTATGGAATGCAGTTTGCAAATGAAAAGAAACTTTGTGTTCCCAACAAGCTAGGTGAAGGACGGCTTTCACACACACTTATCTCTCAAAACTGAGCATGTGGAGAGACGTTCGTTCATCTCGCCAAAGCGAACGGGTTGCAGGAGAAACGTTCCCTCGGTTTCTCAGTCTGTTTCCTAGTGCCGGTATTAAGTTCCTGCAGTTTTCACTGTAAATCCCAGTTGGAGTTAGTACCTCCGCATATATATGTATGGTATGGAGTTTGCAACTAAAAAGAAACTATGGGTTCCCAACAAGCTAGGTGAATGACGGCTTTCACACACACTTATCTCTCAGAAGTGAGCATGTGAAGAGACTTTCGTTCATCTAGCACAAATGAAACGGGTTGCAGTAGAAACTTTTACTCTGGTTTTTCAGTCTGTTTCCTAGTGCCGGTTTGAAGCTCCTGCAGTTTTCACTGTAAAAAATAGTTGGAGCTAGTACCTCGGCATATATATGTATGGAATGGAATTTGCAACTGGAAAGAAACTTTGTGTTCCCAACAAGCTAGGTGAAGGACGGCTTTCACACACATTTAACTCTCAGAAATTAGAATGTGGAGAGACGTTCGTTCATCTAGCACAAAGGGAACGGTTTGCAGGAGAATCTTTTACTCTGGTTTCGCAGTCTGTTTCCTAGGGCCGGTTTGAATTTCCTGCAGGTTTCACTGTAAAACAGAGTTGGAGCTTCTACCTCCCCATATACATGTATGGATTGCAGTTTGCAACTGAAAAGAATCTTTGTGTTCCCAAAAAGCTAGGTGAAGGACGCCTTTCACACACACTTATCTCTCACAACTGAGCATGTGGAGAGACGTTCGTTCATCTAGCACAAAGAGAACGGGTTGCAGGAGAAACCTTTTCTCTGGTTTCTCAGTCAGCTTCCTAGTGCCGGTATTAAGTTCCTGCAGTTTTCACTGTAAAACCGATTTGGAGCTAGTACTTCCGCATATATATGTATGGAATGCAGATTGCAACTGAAAAGAAACTATGTGTTCCCAACAAGCTAGATGAAGGACGGCATTCACACGCACATATCTCTCACAACTGAGCATGTGGAGAGACGTTCGTTCATCTACCACAAAGGGAACGGATTGCAGTACAATCTTTAACTCTGGTTTCTCAATCTGTTTCCTAGTGCCGGTTTGAAGTTCCTGCAGTTTTCAATGTAAAACCGTATTGGAGCATGTACCTCTCCATGTATATATATGGAGTGGAGTTTGCAACTGAAAAGAAACTTTCTGTTCCCAACAAGATAGGTGAAGGCCGGCTTTCACACACATTTAAATCTCAGAGCTTAGAATGTGGAGAGACGTTCGTTCATCTAGCACAAATGGAACGGGTTGCAGGAGAATCTTTTACACTGGTTTCTCAGTCTGTTTCCTAGGGCCGGTTTGAATTTCCTGCAGTTTTCACTGTAAAACCGAGTTGGAGCTTGTAACTACCCATATAGATGTATGGAGTAGAGTTTGCAACTGAAAAGAATCTTTGTGTTCCCAACAAGCTAGGTGAAGGACGGCTTTCCCACACAATTATCTCTCACAACTGAGCATGTGGAGAGACGTTCGTTTATCTAAAACAAATGGAACGGGTTGCAGAAGAAACTTTTTCTCTGGTTTCTCAGTCTGTTTTCTAGTGCCGGTTTCAATTTCCGGCAGTTTTCACTATAAAACCGAGTTGGAGATTTTAACTCCCGATATAAATGTATGGAATTGGGTTTGCAACTGAAAAGAAACTTTGTGTTCCCAACAAGCTAGGTGAAAGACGGCCCTCACACACACTTATCTCTCACAACTGAGCATTTGGAAAGTCGTTCGTTCATCTAGCACAAAGGGAACTGGTTGCAGGGGAAACTTTTACTCTGGTTTCTCAGTCTGTTTCGTAGTGCCGGTTTGAAGTTCCTGAAGTTTTCACTGTAAATCCGAGTTGGAGCTAGTACCTCCCCATATATATGTATGGGGTTTAGTTTGCAACTGTAAAGAAACTTTGTATTCCCAACTAGATATTTGAAGGACGGTTTCACACACACTTATGTCTCACAACTGAGCAAGTGGACAGATGCCCGTTCATCTACCTCAAAGGGAACGGTTTGCAGGAGAACTTTTACTCTGGTTCTCAGTCTGTTTACTAATGCCGGTTTGAAGTTCCTGCAGTTTTCATTGTAAAAGCGAGTTGGAACATGTACCTCCCCATATATATGTATGGATTGGAGTTTGCAACTGAAAAGAAACTTTGTTTTCCCAAATAGATATGTGAAGGACGGTTTTCACACACACTTATCTCTCACAACTGAGTATGTGGAGAGACGTTTGTTCATTTAGCACAAAGGGAGCGGATTGCAGGGGGAACTTTTACTCTGGATTCTCAGTCTGTTTCCTAGTGTCGGTTTGAAGTTCCTGCAGTTTTCACTATAAAATCGAGTTGAGGCTTGTACCTCCCCATATATATGTATGGAGGGCATTTTTCAACTGAAAAGAAACTTTGTGTTCCCAACAAGATATTTGAAGGACGGCATTCACACACAATTATCTCTCAGAATAGAGCTTTTGGAGAGACGTTCATTCATCTAGCACAAAGGGAGCGGGTTGCAGGGGAAACTTTTACTCTGGTTTCTCAGTCTGTTTCCTAGTGCCGGTTTGAAGTTCCTGCAGTTTTCACTGTAAAACAGAGTTGGAGCTAGTACATCCGCATATATATTTATGGAATTGGGTTTGCTACTGAAAAGAAACTAAGTGTTCCCAACAAGCAAGATGAAGGACGTCTTTCACACGCACTTATCTCTCAGAACTGAGTATGTGGAGAGACGTTCGTTCATCTAGCACAAAGGGAACGGGTTGCAGGAGAATTTTTTACTTTGGTTTCACAGTCTGTTTCCTAGTGCTGGTTTGAATTTCCTTCAGTTTTAACTGTAAAACAGAGTTGGAGATAGTATCTACGCATATAGATGAATGGAGTGGAGTTTGCAACTGAAAAGAAACTTTGTGTTCCCAACAAGATATGTGAAGGACGGCTTCCACACACACTTTGCTCTCAGTACTGAGCATGTGGAGAGACGTTCGTTCATCTAGCACAATTGGAACGGTTTGTAGGAGAAACTTTTACTCTGATTTCTCAGTCTGTTTTCTAGTGCCAGATTGCAGTTCCTTCAGTTTTCACTGTAAACGCGAGTTGGAACTTGTAACTCCGCATATAGATGTATGGATCGGAGTTTGCAACAGAAAAGAAAATTTTTGTTCCCAACAAGCTCGTTGAATGACGTCTTTCACACACAATTATCTCTCAGAACTGAGCATCTGGAGGGACGTTCTTTCATCTAGCAAAAATGGAACGGGTTGCAGGAGAAACTATTACTCTCGTTTCTCATTCTGTTTCCTAGTGCCCGTTTGAAGTTCCTGCACTTTTCACTGTAAAGCAGAGTTGGAGCTAGTTACACCCCATATATAATTATGGAGTGGAGTTTGCAACTGAAAAGAAACTTTCTGTTCCCAACAAGCTAGGTGAAGGACGGCTCTCACACACTCTTTTCTCTCACAACTGAGCATGTTTACAGACGTTCGTTCATCTAGCACAAATGGAACGGGTTGCAGGAGAAACTTTATCTCTGGTTTCTCAGTCTGTTTCCTAGTTCCGGTTTTAAGATCCTGCAGTTTTCACTGTAAAATATTGTTGGAGCTAGTACCTCTGCATATATAAGTATGGAATGGAGTTTGCAACTGAAAAGAAACTTTGTGTTCCCAACTAGCAATATGAAGGATCGTTTCACACACACTTATGTCTCACAACGGAGCAAGTGGACAGATGTCCGTCATCTACCACAAAGGGAACGTTTTGCAGGAGAAAATTTTACTCGGGTTTCTCAGTCTGTTTACTTCTGCCGGTTTGAAATTCCAGCAGTTTTCACTGTAAAATAGAGTTGGAGCTAGTACCTCCAATTATATATGTATGGAGTGGAGTTTGCATCTGAAAAAAACTTTGTGTTCCCAACAAGCTAGTTGAAGGAAGGCTTTCACACACACTTACCTCTCAGAAATGTGCATGTGGAGAGACGTTCGTTCATCTAGCACAAATAGAAAGGGTTGCAGGGGAAACAATTACTGTGGTTTCGCATTCTGTTTCCTAGTGCCGGATTGTAGTTCCTGCTATTTTCACTGTAAAACCGAGTTGGAGCTTGTACCTCTCCTTATATATGTATGGAGAGGAGTTTGCAACTGAAAAGAAACTTTGTGTTCCCAACAAGTTAGGTGAAGTAGGGCTTTCACACACCCTTATCTCTCACAACTGAGCATTTGGAGAGACGTTCGTTCATCTAGCACAAAGGGAACGGTTTGCAGGACAAACATTTACTCTGGTTTCTCACTCTGTTTCCTAGTGCCGGTTTGAAGTTTCTGCAGTTTTCACTGTAAAACCGATTTGGAGCTTGTATCTACCCATATAGATGTATGGAGTGGAGTTTGCAACTGAAAAGAAACTTTGTGTTCCCAACAAGATAGGTGAAGGACGTGTTCCAAACACACTTTGCTCTCAGAACTGAGCATGTGGAGAGACGTTCGTTCATCTAGCAAAAATGTAAGTGTTGCAGGAGAAACATTTACTCTGGTTTCTCAGTATGTTTCCTAGTGCCAGTTTGCAGTTCCTGCAGTTTTCACTGTAAAAGCGAGTTGTAGCCTGTAAATCCGCATATAGATGTATTGATCGGATGTGCAACTGAAATAAATCATAGTGTTCCCAACAAGCTAGGTGAAGGACAGTTTTCACATGCACTTATCTCTCACAACTGAGCATGTGGAGAGACGTTCGTTCACGTAGCACAAAGTAAACGGTTGCAGGAGAAACTTTTTCTCTAGTTTCTCATTCTTTTTCCTAGTGCTGGTTTGAATTTCCTGCAGTTTTCACTGTAAAACCGAGATGGAGCTTGTATCTCTCCATATATATGTATGGAGTGGAGCTTGCTACTGAAAAGAAACTTTGTTTTCCCAACAAGCTTGGTTAAGGAAGGCATTCACACACACTTATCTCTCAAAACTGAGCATGTGGAGAGACATTCGTTCATCTGTCACAAAGGGAACTGGTTGAAGTAGAAAATTTTTCTCTCGTTTCTCAGTCTGTTTCCTAGTGCCAGTTTGCAGTTCCTGCAGTTTTCACTGTAAAAGCGAGTTGTAGCTTGTAACTCCGCATATAGATGTATGGATTGGTGTTTGCAAATGAAATAAAATATTGTGTTCCCAACAACCTAGGTGAAGGACGGATTTCACACGCACTTATCTCTCACAACTGAGCATGTGGAGAGACGTTCGTTCACGTAGCACAAAGGGAACGTGTTGCAGGAGAAACTTTTACTCTTTTTTCTGTCTTTTTCCTAGTGCCGGTTTGAATTTTCAGCAGTTTTCACTGTATAACCGAGATGGAGCTTGTATCTCTCCATATATATGTATGGAGTGGTGTTTGCAACTGAAAAGAAACTTTGTTTTCCCAACAAGCTAGGTGAAGTACGGCTTTCACACACACTTATCTCTCAAAACTGAGCATGTGGAGAGACGTTCGTTCATCTATCACAAAGGGAACTGGTTGAAGTAGAAAATTTTTCTCTGGTTTCTCAGTCTGTTTCCTAGTGCCGGTTTTAAGTTCCTGCAGTTTACACTGTAAAACCGAGGTGGAGCTTCTTCCTCCCCATATATATGTATGGAATGGGGTTTATCACTGAAAAAAACTTTGTGTTCCCAACAAGCTAGGTGAAGTACGGCTTTCACACACACTTATCTCTCAGAACTGAGTATGTGGAGAGACGTTCGTTCATCTAGTACAAAGGGAACGGGTTGCAGGAAAAACTTTTCTCTGATTTCTCAGTCTGTTTCCTTGTGCCGGTTTGAAGTTCCTGCATTTTTCACTGTAAATCCGAGTTCGAGCTAGTATCTATCCATATAGATGTATGGAGTGCAGTTTGCAACTGAAAAAAACTTTGTGTTCCGAACAAGATATGTGAAGGACGGCTTCCACACACACTTAACGATCAGAGCTTAGAATGTGGAGAGACCTTCGTCAAGTAGCAAAAAATCGAACGGGTGGCAGGAGAAACTTTTACTCTGGTTTCTCAGTCTGTTTCCAAGTGCCGGTTTGAAGTTCCAGCAGTTTTCACTGTAAAACAGATTTGGAGCTAGTATCTACCCATATAGATGGATGGACTGGAGATTGCAACTGAAAAGAAACATTGTGTTCCCAAAAAGATAATTGAAGGACGGTTTTCACACACAATTATCTCTCAGAACTGAGCATGTGGAGAGACGTTCCTTCACGTAGCACAAAGGGAACCGGTTGCAGGAGAAACTTTTACTATTGTTTCTCAGTCTGTTTCCTAGTGCCGGGTTGAAGTTCCTGCAGTTTTCACAGTAAAACCGAGATGGAGCTTGTACCACTCCATATATATGTATGGAGTGGAGTTTGCAACTGAAAAGAAACTTTGTGTTCCCAACAAGCTAGGTGAAGGACGGCTTTCACACACACATATCTCTCACAACTGAGCATGTGGTGAGACGTTCGTTCATCCAGCAAAAAGGGAACGGTGTGCAGGAGCAACTTTTACTCTGGTTTCTCAGTCTGTTTCCTAGTGCCGGTTTGAAGTTCCTACAATTTTCACTGTAAAACCGATTTGGAGCTTGAATCTACCCATATAGATGTATGGAGTGGAGTTTGCAACTGAAAAGAAACTTTGTGTTCCCAACAAGATAAGTGAAGGACGTCTTCCAAACACACTTTGCTCTCAGAACTTAGCATGTGGAGAGACGTTCGTTAATCCAGCAAAAATGTAAGGGTTGCAGCAGAAACTTTTACTCTGGTTTCTCAGTATGTTTCCTAGTGCCAGTTTGCAGTTCCTGCAGTTTTCACTGTAAAAGCGAGTTGTAGCTTGTAAATCCGCATATATATGTATGGATTGGAATTTGCAACTGAAATAAATCATTGTGTTCCCAACAAGCTAGGTGAAGGACAGAATTCACACGCACTTATCTCTCACAACTGAGCATGTGGAGAGACGTTCGTTCACGTAGCACAAAGTAAACGGGTTGCAGGAGAAACTTTTTCTCTTGTTTCTCAGTCTGTTTCCTAGTGATGGTTTGAATTTCCTGCAGTTTTCACTGTAAAACCGAGATGGAGCTTGTATCTCTCCATATATATGTATGGAGTGGAGTTTGCTACTGAAAAGAAACTTTGATTTCCCAACAAGCTTGGTTAAGGAAGGCTTTCACACACACTTATCTCTCAAAACTGAGCATGTGGAGAGAAATTCGTTCACCTGTCACAAAGGGAACTGGTTGAAGTAGAAAATTTTTCTCTCGTTTCTCAGTCTGTTTCCTAGTGCCAGTTTGCAGTTCCTGCAGTTTTCACTGTAAAAGCGATTTGTAGCTTGTAACTCCGCATATAGATATATGGATTGGAGTTTGCAAATGAAATAAAACATTTTGTCCCAACAACCTAGGTGAAGGACGGATTTCACACGCACTTATCTCTCACGACTGAGCATGTGGAGAGACGTTCGTTCACGTAGCACAAAGGGAACTTGTTGCAGGAGAAACTTTTACTCTTTTTTCTGTCTTTTTCCTAATGCCGGTTTGAATTTCCTGCAGTTTTCACTGTATAACCGAGATGGAGCTTGTATCTCTCCATATATATGTATGGAGTGGTGTTTGCAACTGAAAAGAAACTTTGTTTTCCCAACAAGCTAGGTGAAGGACGGCTTTCACACACACTTATCTCTCAAAACTTAGCATGTGGAGAGACGTTCGTTCATCTATCACAAAGGGAACTGGATGAAGTAGAAAATTTTTCTCTGGTTTCTCAGTCTGTTTCCTAGTGCCGGTTTTAAGTTCCTGCAGTTTAAACTGTAAAACCGAGGTGGAGCTTCTTCCTCCCCATATATATGTATGGAATGGGGTTTGCCACTGAAAAAAAATATGTGTTCCCAACAAGCCAGGTGCAGTACGGCTTTCACACACACTTATCTCTCAGAACTGAGTATGTGGAGAGACGTTCGTTCATCTAGCACAAAGGGAACGGGTTGCAGGAAAAACTTTTCTCTGGTTTCTCAGTCTGTTTCCTTGTGCCGGTTTGAAGTTCCTGCATTTTTCACTGTAAAACCGAGTTGGAGCTTGTATCTATCCATATAGATGTATGGAGTGCAGTTTGCAACTGAAAAAAACTTTGTGTTCCGAACAAGATATGTGAAGGACGGCTTCCACACACACTTAACGATCAGAGCTTAGAATGTGGAGAGACCTTCGTCAAGTAGCAAAAAATCGAACGGGTGGCAGGAGAAACTTTTACTCTGGTGTCTCAGTCTGTTTCCTAGTGCCGGTTTGAAGTTCCTGCAGTTTTCACTGTAAAACAGATTTGGAGCTAGTATATACCCATATAGATGGATGGAGTGGAGATTGCAACTGAAAAGAAACTTTGTGTTCCCAATAAGATAAGTGAAGGACGGTTTTCACACACACTTATCTCTCAGAACTGAGCATGTGGAGAGACGTTCCTTCACGTAGCACAAAGGGAACCGGTTGCAGGAGAGACTTTTACTATTGTTTCTCCGTCTGTTTCCTAGTGCCGGGTTGAAGTTCCTGCAGTTTTCACTGTAAAAAATAGTTGGAGCTTGTACCTCCACATATATATGTATGGAATAGAGTTTGCAACTGAAAAGAAACTTAGTGTTCCCAACAAGCTAGGTGAAGGACGGTTTTCACATACACCTATCTCTCAGAAATGAGCATGTGGAGAGCCGTTCGTTCATCTAGCAAAAAAGGAACGGGTTGCAGGAAAAATTTCTACTCTGGTTTCTCAGTCTGTTTCCTAGTGCCGGGTTGAAGTTCCTGCAGTTTTCTCTGTAAAAACTATTTGGGGCTAGTACCTCCCCATATATATGTATGGAGTGGAGTTTTCAACTGAAAAGAAACTATGTTTTCCCAACAAGCTATGTGAAGAATGGCTTTCACACACACTTATCTCTCACAAATGAGCATGTGGAGAGACGTTCTTTCATCTAGCACAAATGGAACGGTTTGCAGGAGAAACTTTTACTCTGGTTTCTCAGTCTGTTTCCTGGTGCCCGTTTGAAGTTCCTGCACTTTTCACTGTAAAGCAGAGTTGGAGCTAGTAACTCCCCATATATATTTACGGAGTGGAGTTTGAAACTGAAAAGAAAATTTGTGTTCCCAACAAGCTAGGTGAAATACTGCATTCACACACACTTATCTCTCAGAACTGAGCATGTGGAGACACGATCGTTCATCTAGCACAAAGGGAACTGTTTGCAGGTGAAAATTCTACTCTGCTTTCTCAGTCTGTTTCCTAGTGCCGGTTTGAAATTCCGGCAGTTTTCACTGTAAAACCCAGTTGGATCTTGTACCTATCCATATATAGGTATGGAGTGGAGATTGCAACTGAAAAGAAACTTTGTTTTCCCAACAAGCTAGGTGAAGGACGGCTTTCCCACACACTTATCTCTCACAACTGAGCATGTCGAGAGACTTTCGTTCATCTAGCACAAATGGAAAGTATTGCAGTAAATAACATTTCTTTCTTTTCTCAGTCTCTTTGCTAGTGTCGGTTTGAAGTTCCTGAAGTTTTTATTGTAAAAGCGAGTTGGAACTTTTACCTCCCCATATATATGTTTGGATTGGAGTTTGCAACTGAAAAAAAACTTTGTTTTCCCATCTAGATATGTGAAGGACGGCTTTCACAATCACTTATCTCTCACAACTGAGCATGTAGAGAGACGTTCGTTCATCTAGCACAAAGGGAACGGGTTGCAGGAGAAATTTTTTGTCTGGTTTTTCAGTCTGTTTCCTAGTGCCGGTTTTAAGTTCCTGCAGTTTTCACTGTAAAACCGAGTTGGAGCTTGTACCTCCCCATATATATGTATGGAATGGAATTTGCAACTGAAAAAACTTTGTGTTCCCAACAAGCTAGGTGAAGGACGGATTTCCCAAACACTTACCTCTCAGGACTGAACATGTGGATAGACATTCGTTCATCTAGCAAAAATTGAAAGGGTTGCAGGAGAAAAATTCACTCTGGCTTCTCACTCTGTTTCCAAGTGCCGGATTGTAGTTCCTGCATTTTTCACTGTAAAACCGGATTTCAGCTTGTACCTCCCCATATAAATATATGGAGTGGAGTTTGCAACTGAAAAGAAACTTTGTGTTCCCAACAATATAAATGAAGGACGGCTTTCAAACACACTTATCTCTCAGAATTGAGCATGTGGAGAGACGTTCGTTCATCTAGCACCAAGGGAAAGGGTTGAAGGGGCAAATATTACTCTGGTTTCTCAGTCTGTTTCCTAGTGCCAGTTTGAAGTTCCTGCAGTTTTCACTGTAAAACCGTGTTGGAGCTTGTACCTCTCCATATATATGTATGGAGTGGAATATTCAACTGAAAAGAAACTTTGTTTTCCCAACAAGCTAGGTGAAGGACGGCTTTCACACACACTTATCTCTCACAACTGAGCATGTGGTGAGACGTTCGTTCATCTAGCAAAAAGGGAACGGTTTGCTTGAGAAACTTTTACTCTGGTTTATCAGTCTGTTTCCTAGTGCCGGTTTTAAGTTCCTGCAGTTTACACTGTAAAACCGAGGTGGAGCTTCTTCCTCCCCATATATATGTATGGAATGGGGTATGCCACTGAAAAAAACTATGTTTTCCCAACAAGCTAGGTGAAGTACGGCTTTCACACACACTTATCTCTCAGAACTGAGTATGTGGAGAGACGTTCGTTCATCTAGCACAAAGGGAACGGGTTGCAGGAAAAACTTTTCTCTGGTTTCTCAGTCTGTTTCCTTGTGCCGGTTTGATGTTCCTGCATTTTTCTCTGTAAAACCGAGTTGGAGCTAGTATCTATCCATATAGATGTATGGAGTGCAGTTTGCAACTGAAAAAAACTTTGTGTTCCGAACAAGATATGTGAAGGACGGCTTCCACACACACTTAACGATCAGAGCTTAGAATGTGGAGAGACGTTCGTCAAGTAGCAAAAAATGGAACGGGTGGCAGGAGAAACTTTTACTCTGGTTTCTCAGTCTGTTTCCTAGTGCCAGATTGAAGTTCCTGCAGTTTTCACTGTAAAACCGATTTGGAGCTTGTATCTACCCATATAGATTGATGGAGTGGAGATTGCAACTGAAAAGAAATTTTGTGTTCCCAATAAGATAAGTGAAGGACGGTTTTCACACACACTTATCTCTCAGAACTGAGCATGTGGAGAGACGTTCCTTCACGTAGCACAAAGGGAACCGGTTGCAGGAGAAATTTTACTATTGTTTCTCAGTCTGTTTCCTAGTGCCGGGTTGAAGTTCCTGCAGTTTTCACTGTAAAACCGAGATGGAGCTTGTACCACTCCATATATATGTATGGAGTGGAGTTTGCAACTGAAAAGAAACTTTGAGTTCCCAACAAGCAAGGTGAAGGACGGCTTTCACACACACATATCTCTCACAACTGAGCATGTGATGAGACGTTCGTTCATCCAGCAAAAAGGGAACGGTGTGCAGGAGCAACTTTTACTCTGGTTTCTCAGTCTGTTTCCTAGTGCCGGTTTGAAGTTCCTACAATTTTCACTGTAAAACCGATTTGGAGCTTGTATCTACCCATATAGATGTATGGAGTGGAGTTTGCAACTGAAAAGAAACTTTGTGTTCCCAACAAGATAGGTGAAGAACGTCTTCCAAACACACTTTGCTCTCAGAACTGAGCATGTGGAGAGACGTTCGTTCATCTAGCAAAAATGTAAGGGTTGCAGGAGAAACTTTTACTCTGGTTTCTCAGTATGTTTCCTAGTGCCAGTTTGCAGTTCCTGCAGTTTTCACTGTAAAAGCGAGTTGTAGCTTGTAAATCCGCATATAGATGTATGGATTGGAATTTGCAACTGAAATAAATCATTGTGTTCCCAACAAGCTAGGTGAAGGACAGATTTCACACGCACTAATCTCTCACAACTGAGCATGTGGAGAGACGTTCGTTCACGTAGCACAAAGTAAACGGGTTGCAGGAGAATCTTTTTCTCTTGTTTCTCAGTCTGTTTCCTAGTGCTGGTTTGAATTTCCTGCAGTTTTCACTGTAAAACCGAGATGGAGCTTGTATCTCTCCATATATATGTATGGAGTGGAGTTTGCTACTGAAAAGAAACTTTGTTTTCCCAACAAGCTTGGTTAAGGAAGGCTTTCACACACACTTATCTCTCAAAACTGAGCATGTGGAGAGACGTTCGTTCATCTGTCACAAAGGGAACTGGTTGAAGTAGAAAATTTTTCTCTGGTTTCTCAGTCTGTTTCCTTGTGCCAGATTGAAGTTCCTGCATTTTTCACTGTGAAACCGAGTTGGAGCTTGTATCTATCCATATAGATGTATGGAGTGCAGTTTGCAACTGAAAAAAACTTTGTGTTCCGAACAAGATATGTGAAGGACGGCTTCCACACACACTTAACGATCAGAGCTTAGAATGTGGAGAGACGTTCGTCAAGTAGCAAAAAATCGAACGGGTGGCAGGAGAAACTTTTACTCTGGTGTCTCAGTCTGTTTCCTAGTGCCGGTTTGAAATTCCTGCAGTTTTCACTGTAAAACCGATTTGGAGCTTGTATCTACCCATATAAATAGATGGAGTGGAGATTGCAACTGAAAAGAAACTTTGTGTTCCCAATAAGATAAGTGAAGGACGGTTTTCACACACACTTATCTCTCAGAACTGAGCATGTGGAGAGACGTTCCTTCACGTAGCACAAAGGGAACCGGTTGCAGGAGAGACATTTACTATTGTTTCTCCGTCTGTTTCCTAGTGCCGGGTTGAAATTCCTGCAGTTTTCACTGTAAAAAATAGTTGGAGCTTGTACCTCCACATATATATATATGGAATAGAGTTTGCAACTGAAAAGAAACTTAGTGTTCCCAACAAGCTAGGTGAAGGACGGTTTTCACACACACCTATCTCTCAGAAATGAGCATGTGGAGAGCCGTTCGTTCATCTAGCAAAAAAGGAACGGGTTGCAGGAAAAATTTCTTCTCTGGTTTCTCAGTCTGTTTCCTAGTGCCGGTTTGAAGTTCCTGCAGTTTTCTCTGTAAAAACTATTTGGGGCTAGTACCTCCCCATATATATGTATGGAGTGGAGTTTTCACCTGAAAAGAAACTATGTTTTCCCAACAAGCTATGTGAAGAATGGCTTTCACACACACTTATCTCTCACAAATGAGCATGTGGAGAGACGTTCTTTCATCTAGCAAAAATGGAACGGGTTGCAGGAGAAACTTGTACTCTGGTTTCTCAGTCTGTTTCCTGGTGCCCGTTTGAAGTTCCTGCACTTTTCACTGTAAAGCAGAGTTGGAGCTAGTAACTCCCCATATATATTTACGGAGTGGAGTTTGAAACTGAAAAGAAAATTTGTGTTCCCAACAAGCTAGGTGAAGTACTGCATTCACACACACTTATCTCTCAGAACTGAGCATGTGGAGACACGATCGTTCATCTAGCACAAAGGGAACTGTTTGCAGGTGAAAATTCTACTCTGCTTTCTCAGTCTGTTTCCTAGTGCCGGTTTGAAATTCCGGCAGTTTTCACTGTAAAACCCAGTTGGATCTTGTACCTATCCATATATAGGTATGGAGTGGAGATTGCAACTGAAAAGAAACTTTGTTTTCCCAACAAGCTAGGTGAAGGACGGCTTTCCCACACACTTATCTCTCACAACTGAGCATGTCGAGAGACTTTCGTTCATCTAGCACAAATGGAAAGTATTGCAGTAAATAACATTTCTTTCTTTTCTCAGTCTCTTTGCTAGTGTCGGTTTGAAGTTCCTGAAGTTTTTATTGTAAAAGCGAGTTGGAACTTTTACCTCCCCATATATATGTTTGGATTGGAGTTTGCAACTGAGAAGAAACTTTGTTTTCCCATCTAGATATGTGAAGGACGGCTTTCACAATCACTTATCTCTCACAACTGAGCATGTAGAGAGACGTTCGTTCATCTAGCACAAAGGGAACGGGTTGCAGGAGAAATTTTTTGTCTGGTTTTTCAGTCTGTTTCCTAGTGCCGGTTTTAAGTTCCTGCAGTTTTCACTGTAAAACCGAGTTGGAGCTTGTACCTCCCCATATATATGTATGGAATGGAATTTGCAACTGAAAAAACTTTGTGTTCCCAACAAGCTAGGTGAAGGACGGATTTCCCAAACACTTACCTCTCAGGACTGAACATGTGGATAGACATTCGTTCATCTAGCAAAAATTGAAAGGGTTGCAGGAGAAAAATTCACTCTGGCTTCTCACTCTGTTTCCAAGTGCCGGATTGTAGTTCCTGCATTTTTCACTGTAAAACCGGATTTCAGCTTGTACCTCCCCATATAAATATATGGAGTGGAGTTTGCAACTGAAAAGAAACTTTGTGTTCCCAACAATATAAATGAAGGACGGCTTTCACACACACTTATCTCTCAGAATTGAGCATGTGGAGAGACGTTCGTTCATCTAGCACCAAGGGAAAGGGTTGAAGGGGCAAATATTACTCTGGTTTCTCAGTCTGTTTCCTAGTGCCGGTTTTAAGTTCCTGCAGTTTTCACTGTAAAACCGTGTTGGAGCTTGTACCTCTCCATATATATGTATGGAGTGGAATATTCAACTGAAAAGAAACTTTGTTTTCCCAACAAGCTAGGTGAAGGACGGCTTTCACACACACTTATCTCTCACAACTGAGCATGTGGTGAGACGTTCGTTCATCTAGCAAAAAGGGAACGGTTTGCTTGAGAAACTTTTACTCTGGTTTATCAGTCTGTTTCCTAGTGCCGGTTTTAAGTTCCTGCAGTTTACACTGTAAAACCGAGGTGGAGCTTCTTCCTCCCCATATATATGTATGGAATGGGGTATGCCACTGAAAAAAACTATGTGTTCCCAACAAGCTAGGTGAAGTACGGCTTTCACACACACTTATCTCTCAGAACTGAGTATGTGGAGAGACGTTCGTTCATCTAGCACAAAGGGAACGGGTTGCAGGAAAAACTTTTCTTTGGTTTCTCAGTCTGTTTCCTTGTGCCGGTTTGATGTTCCTGCATTTTTCTCTGTAAAACCGAGTTGGAGCTAGTATCTATCCATATAGATGTATGGAGTGCAGTTTGCAACTGAAAAAAACTTTGTGTTCCGAACAAGATATGTGAAGGACGGCTTCCACACACACTTAACGATCAGAGCTTAGAATGTGGAGAGACCTTCGTCAAGTAGCAAAAAATGGAACGGGTGGCAGGAGAAACTTTTACTCTGGTTTCTCAGTCTGTTTCCTAGTGCCAGATTGAAGTTCCTGCAGTTTTCACTGTAAAATCGATTTGGAGCTTGTATCTACCCATATAGATGGATGGAGTGGAGATGGCAACTGAAAAGAAATTTTGTGTTCCCAATAAGATAAGTGAAGGACGGTTTTCACACACACTTATCTCTCAGAACTGAGCATGTGGAGAGACGTTCCTTCACGTAGCACAAAGGGAACCGGTTGCAGGAGAAATTTTACTATTGTTTCTCAGTCTGTTTCTTATTGCCGGGTTGAAGTTCCTGCAGTTTTCACTGTAAAACCGAGATGGAGCTTGTACCACTCCATATATATGTATGGAGTGGAGTTTGCAACTGAAAAGAAACTTTGAGTTCCCAACAAGCAAGGTGAAGGACGGCTTTCACACACACATATCTCTCACAACTGAGCATGTGGTGAGACGTTCGTTCATCCAGCAAAAAGGGAACGGTGTGCAGGAGCAACTTTTACTCTGGTTTCTCAGTCTGTTTCCTAGTGCCGGTTTGAAGTTCCTACAATTTTCACTGTAAAACCGATTTGGAGCTTGTATCTACCCATATAGATGTATGGAGTGGAGTTTGCAACTGAAAAGAAACTTTGTGTTCCCAACAAGATAGGTGAAGAACGTCTTCCAAACACACTTTGCTCTCAGAACTGAGCATGTGGAGAGACGTTCGTTCATCTAGCAAAAATATAAGGGTTGCAGGAGAAACTTTTACTCTGGTTTCTCAGTATGTTTCCTAGTGCCAGTTTGCAGTTCCTGCAGTTTTCACTGTAAAAGCGAGTTGTAGCTTGTAAATCCGCATATAGATGTATGGATTGGAATTTGCAACTGAAATAAATCATTGTGTTCCCAACAAGCTAGGTGAAGGACAGATTTCACACGCACTAATCTCTCACAACTGAGCATGTGGAGAGACGTTCGTTCACGTAGCACAAAGTAAACGGGTTGCAGGAGAAACTTTTTCTCTTGTTTCTCAGTCTGTTTCCTAGTGCTGGTTTGAATTTCCTGCAGTTTTCACTGTAAAACCGAGATGGAGCTTGTATCTCTCCATATATATGTATGGAGTGGAGTTTGCTACTGAAAAGAAACTTTGTTTTCCCAACAAGCTTGGTTAAGGAAGGCTTTCACACACACTTATCTCTCAAAATTGAGCATGTGGAGAGACGTTCGTTCATCTGTCACAAAGGGAACTGGTTGAAGTAGAAAATTTTTCTCTGGTTTCTCAGTCTGTTTCCTTGTGCCAGATTGAAGTTCCTGCATTTTTCACTGTGAAACCGAGTTGGAGCTTGTATCTATCCATATAGATGTATGGAGTGCAGTTTGCAACTGAAAAAAACTTTGTGTTCCGAACAAGATATGTGAAGGACGGCTTCCACACACACTTAACGATCAGAGCTTAGAATGTGGAGAGACGTTCATCAAGTAGGAAAAAATCGAACGGGTGGCAGGAGAAACTTTTACTCTGGTTTCTCAGTCTGTTTCCTAGTGCCGTTTTGAAATTCCTGCAGTTTTCACTGTAAAACCGATTTGGAGCTTGTATCTACCCATATAGATGGATGGAGTGGAGATTGCAACTGAAAAGAAACTTTGTGTTCCCAATAAGATAAGTGAAGGACGGTTTTACACACACTTGTCTCTCAGAACTGAGCATGTGGAGAGACGTTCCTTCACGTAGCACAAAGGGAACCGGTTGCAGGAGAGACTTTTACTATTGTTTCTCCGTCTGTTTCCTAGTGCCGGGTTGAAGTTCCTGCAGTTTACACTGTAAAACCGAGGTGGAGCTTCTTCCTCCCCATATATATGTATGGAATGGGGTATGCCACTGAAAAAAACTATGTGTTCCCAACAAGCTAGGTGAAGCACGGCTTTCACACACACTTATCTCTCAGAACTGAGTATGTGGAGAGACGTTCGTTCATCTAGCACAAAGGAACGGGTTGCAGGAAAAACTTTTCTCTGGTTTCTCAGTCTGTTTCCTTGTGCCGGTTTGATGTTCCTGCATTTTTCTCTGTAAAACCGAGTTGGAGCTAGTATCTATCCATATAGATGTATGGAGTGCAGTTTGCAACTGAAAAAAACTTTGTGTTCCGAACAAGATATGTGAAGGACGGCTTCCACACACACTTAACGATCAGAGCTTAGAATGTGGAGAGACGTTCGTCAAGTAGCAAAAAATGGAACGGGTGGCAGGAGAAACTTTTACTCTGGTTTCTCAGTCTGTTTCCTAGTGCCAGATTGAAGTTCCTGCAGTTTTCACTGTAAAACCGATTTGGAGCTTGTATCTACCCATGTAGATGGATGGAGTGGAGATTGCAACTGAAAAGAAATTTTGTGTTCCCAATAAGATAAGTGAAGGACGGTTTTCACACACACTTATCTCTCAGAACTGAGCATGTGGAGAGACGTTCCTTCACGTAGCACAAAGGGAACCGGTTGCAGGAGAAATTTTACTATTGTTTCTCAGTCTGTTTCCTATTGCCGGGTTGAAGTTCCTGCAGTTTTCACTGTAAAACCGAGATGGAGCTTGTACCACTCCATATATAAGTATGGAGTGGAGTTTGCAACTGAAAAGAAACTTTGAGTTCCCAACAAGCATGGTGAAGGACGGCTTTCACACACACATATCTCTCACAACTGAGCATGTGGTGAGACGTTCGTTCATCCAGCAAAAAGGGAACGGTGTGCAGGAGCAACTTTTACTCTGGTTTCTCAGTCTGTTTCCTAGTGCCGGTTTGAAGTTCCTACAATTTTCACTGTAAAACCGATTTGGAGCTTGTATCTACCCATATAGATGTATGGAGTGGAGTTTGCAACTGAAAAGAAACTTTGTGTTCCCAACAAGATAGGTGAAGAACGTCTTCCAAACACACTTTGCTCTCAGAACTGAGCATGTGGAGAGACGTTCGTTCATCTAGCAAAAATGTAAGGGTTGCAGGAGAAACTTTTACTCTGGTTTCTCAGTATGTTTCCTAGTGCCAGTTTGCAGTTCCTGCAGTTTTCACTGTAAAAGCGAGTTGTAGCTTGTAAATCCGCATATAGATGTATGGATTGGAATTTGCAACTGAAATAAATCATTGTGTTCCCAACAAGCTAGGTGAAGGACAGATTTCACACGCACTTATCTCTCACAACTGAGCATGTGGAGAGACGTTCGTTCACGTAGCACAAAGTAAACGGGTTGCAGGAGAAACTTTTTCTCTTGTTTCTCAGTCTGTTTCCTAGTGCTGGTTTGAATTTCCTGCAGTTTTCACTGTAAAACCGAGATGGAGCTTGTATCTCTCCATATATATGTATGGAGTGGAGTTTGCTACTGAAAAGAAACTTTGTTTTCCCAACAAGCTTGGTTAAGGAAGGCTTTCACACACACTTATCTCTCAAAACTGAGCATGTGGAGAGACGTTCGTTCATCTGTCACAAAGGGAACTGGTTGAAGTAGAAAATTTTTCTCTGGTTTCTCAGTCTGTTTCCTAGTGCCAGATTGAAGTTCCTGCATTTTTCACTGTGAAACCGAGTTGGAGCTTGTATCTATCCATATAGATGTATGGAGTGCAGTTTGCAACTGAAAAAAACTTTGTGTTCCGAACAAGATATGTGAAGGACGACTTCCACACACACTTAACGATCAGAGCTTAGAATGTGGAGAGACGTTCGTCAAGTAGCAAAAAATGGAAGGGGCGGCAGGAGAAACTTTTACTCTGGTTTCTCAGTCTGTTTCCTAGAGCCGGTTTGAAATTCCTGCAGTTTTCACTGTAAAACCGATTTGGAGCTTGTATCTACCCATATAGATGGATGGAGTGGAGATTGCAACTGAAAAGAAACTTTGTGTTCCCAATAAGATAAGTGAAGGACGGTTTTCACACACACTTATCTCTCAGAACTGAGCATGAGGAGAGACGTTCCTTCACGTAGCACAAAGGGAACCGGTTGCAGGAGAGACTTTTACTATTGTTTCTCCGTCTGTTTCCTAGTGCCGGGTTGAAGTTCCTGCAGTTTTCACTGTAAAAAATAGTTGGAGCTTGTACCTCCACATATATATGTATGGAATAGAGTTTGCAACTGAAAAGAAACTTAGTGTTCCCAACAAGCTAGGTGAAGGACGGTTTTCACACACACCTATCTCTCAGAAATGAGCATGTGGAGAGCCGTTCGTTCATCTAGCAAAAAAGGAACGGGTTGCAGTAGAAATTTCTACTCTGGTTTCTCAGTGTGTTTCCTAGTGCCAGATTGAAGTTCCTGCAGTTTTCAATGTAAAACCGATTTGGAGCTTGTATCTACCCATATAGATGGATGGAGTGGAGATTGCAACTGAAAAAAACTTGGTGTTCAAAATAAGATAAGTGAAGGACGGTATTCACACACACTTATCTCTCAGAACTGAGCATGTGGAGAGACGTTCCTTCACGTAGCACAAAGGGAACCGGTTGCAGGAGAAACTTTTACTCTGGTTTCTCAGTCTGTTTCCTATTGCCGGGTTGAAATTCCTGCAGTTTTCACTGTAAAACCGAGATGGAGCTTGTACCACTCCATATATATGTATGGAGAGGAGTTTGCAACTGAAAAGAAACTTTGAGGTCCCAACAAGCTAAGTGAAGGACGGCTTTCACACACACATATCTCTCACAACTGAGCATGTGGTGAGACGTTCGTTCATCCAGCAAAAAGGGAACGGTGAGCAGGAGCAACTTTTACTCTGGTTTCTCAGTCTGTTTCCTAGTGCCAGTTTGAAGTTCCTGCAATTTTCACTGTAAAACCGATTTGGAGCTTTTATCTACCCATATAGATGTATGGAGTGAAGTTTGCAACTGAAAAGAAACTTTGTGTTCCCAACAAGATAGGTGAAGGACGTGTTCCAAACACACTTTGCTCTCAGAACTGAGCATGTGGAGAGACGTTCGTTCATCTAGCAAAAATGTAAGGGTTGCAGGAGAAACTTTTACTCTGGTTTCTCAGTATGTTTCCTAGTGCCAGTTGGCAGTTCCTGCAGTTTTCACTGTAAAAGCGAGTTGTAGCTTGTAAATCCGCATATAGATGTATGGATTGGAATTTGCAACTGAAATAAATCATTGTGTTCCCAACAAGCTAGGTGAAGGACAGATTTCACACGCACTTATCTCTCACAACTGAGCATGTGGAGAGACGTTCGTTCACGTAGCACAAAGTAAACGGGTTGCAGGAGAAACTTTTACTATTGTTTCTCCGTCTGTTTCCTAGTGCCGGGTTGAAGTTCCTGCAGTTTTCACTGTAAAAAATAGTTGGAGCTTGTACCTCCACATATATATGTATGGAATAGAGTTTGCAACTGAAAAGAAACTTAGTGTTCCCAACAAGCTAGGTGAAGGACGGTTTTCACACACACCTATCTCTCAGAAATGAGCATGTGGAGAGCCGTTCGTTCATCTAGCAAAAAAGGAACGGGTTGCAGTAGAAATTTCTACTCTGGTTTCTCAGTGTGTTTCCTAGTGCCAGATTGAAGTTCCTGCAGTTTTCAATGTAAAACCGATTTGGAGCTTGTATCTACCCATATAGATGGATGGAGTGGAGATTGCAACTGAAAAAAACTTGGTGTTCAAAATAAGATAAGTGAAGGACGGTTTTCACACACACTTATCTCTCAGAACTGAGCATGTGGAGAGACGTTCCTTCACGAAGCACAAAGGGAACGGGTTGCAGGAGAAACTTTTTCTCTTGTTTCTCAGTCTGTTTCCTAGTGCTGGTTTGAATTTCCTGCAGTTTTCACAGTAAAACCGAGATGGAGCTTGTATCTCTCCATATATATGTATGGAGTGGAGTTTGCTACTGAAAAGAAACTTTGTTTTCCCAACAAGCTTGGTTAAGGAAGGCTTTCACACACACTTATCTCTCAAAACTGAGCATGTGGAGAGACGTTCGTTCATCTGTCACAAAGGGAACTGGTTGAAGTAGAAAATTTTTCTCTGGTTTCTCATTCTGTTTCCTAGTGCTGGTTTTAAGTTCCTGCAGTTTACACTGTAAAACCGCGGTGGAGCTTCTTCCTCCCCATATATATGTATGGAATGGGGTATGCCACTTAAAAAAAACTATGTGTTCCCAACAAGCTAGGTGAAGTACGGCTTTCACACACACTTATCTCTCAGAACTGAGTATGTGGAGAGACGTTCGTTCATCTAGCACAAAGGGAACGGGTTGCAGGAATAACTTTTCTCTGTTTTCTCAGTCTGTTTCCTTGTGCCGGTTTGAAGTTCCTGCATTTTTCACTGTAAAACCGAGTTGGAGCTAGTATCTATCCATATAGATGTATGGAGTGCAGTTTGCAACTGAAAAAAACTTTGTGTTCCGAACAAGATATGTGAAGGACGGCTTCCACACACACTTAACGATCAGAGCTTATAATGTGGAGAGACGTTCGTCAAGTAGCAAAAAATGGAACGGGTGGCAGGAGAAACTTTTACTCTGGTTTCTCAGTCTGTTTCCTAGTGCCGGTTTGAAGTTCCTGCAGTTTTCACTGTAAAACCGATTTGGAGCTAGTATCTACCCATATAGATGGATGGAGTGGAGATTGCAACTGAAAAGAAACTTTGTGTTCCCAATAAGATAAATGAAGGACGGTTTTCACACACACATATCTCTCAGAACTGAGCTTATGGAGAGACTTTCGTTCATCAAGCACAATAGGTACAAGTTGCAGGAGATACTTATTCTATGGTTTCTCAGTCTGTTTCCTAGTGTCGGTTTGAAGATCCTGCAGTTTTCACTCTAAAACCGAGTTGGAGCTATTACCTCCCCATATAGATATATGGAGTGTAGTTTGCTACTTAAAAGAATCTTTGTGTTCCCAACAAGCTAGGTGAAGGACGGCTTTTAAACACACTTATCTCTCACAACTGAGCATGTGGAGAGACGTTCGTTCATCTCGCAAAATGGGAAAGGTTTGCATGAGAAAATTTTACTCTGCTTTCTCAGTTTGTTTCCTAGTGCCGGTTTGAAGTTCCTGCATATTTCACTGTAAAATCGAGTTGGAGCTAGTACCTCGCCATATATATGTATGGAGTGGAGTTTGCAAATGAAAAGAAACTTTGTGTTCCTAACAAGCTAAGTGAAGGACGGCTTTCACACACACTTATCTTTGACAAATTAGCATGTGGAGACACGTTCGTTCATCTAGCACAAAGGAAATGGTTGCAGGAGAAACGTTAACTCTGGTTTCTCAGTCTGTATCCTAGTGCCAGATTGCATTTCCTGCAGTATTCACTGTAAACGCAAGTTGGAGCTTGTAACTCCGCATATAGATGTATGGATTGGAGTTTGCAACTGAAAAGTAACTTTGTGTTCCCAACTAGCTACGTGAAGGAAGGCTTCAACACACACTTTGCTCTCAGAACTGAGCATGTGGAGAGACGTTCTTTCATGTAGCACAAATGGAACGGTTTGCAGGAGAACTTTTACTCTGGTTTCTCAGTCTGTTTACTAGTGCCGGTTTCAAGTTCCTGCAGTTTTCACTGTAAAGCAGAGTTGGAGCTTGTAACTCCGCATATAGATGTATGGAATGGAGTTTGCAACTGAAAAGAAACTTTGTGTTCCCAACAAGCTAGGTGAAGTACGGAATACACACACACTTCTCTCTCAGAACTGAGCATGTGGAGAGACGTTCGTTCATCTAGCACAAAGGGAACGATTTGCAGGTGAAACTTCTACTCTGGTTTCTCAGTCTGTTCCCTAGTGCCAGTTTGAATTTCCGGCAGTATTCACTGTAAAACCCAGTTGGATCTTGTACCTCTCCATATATATCTGTATGAAGTGGAGTTTGCAACTGAAAAGAAACTTTGTGTTCCCAACAAGCTAGGTGAAGGACGGCTTTCCCACACACTTATCTCTCACAACTGAGAATGTGGAGAGACGTTCGTTTATCTAGCACAAATGGAACGGGTTGCAGAAGAAACATTTTCTCTCGTTTCACAGTCAGTTTTGTAGTGCCGGTTTGAATTTCCTGCAATTTTCACTATAAAACCAAGTTGGAGCTTTTACTTCCCCATATAAATGTATGGAATGGAATTTGCAACTGAAAAGAAACTTTGTGTTCCCAACAAGCTAGGTGAAGGACGGCTCTCACACACACTTATCTCTCACAACTTAGCATGTGGAGAGACGTTCGTTCATCTAGCACAAAGGGAAAGGGTTGCAGGTGAAACTTTTACTCTAGGTTCTCAGACTGTTTCCTAGTGCCGGTTGGAAGTTCCTGCATTTTTCACTATAAAACCGAGTTGGAGCTTGTACCTCCCCATATATATGTATGGAGTGGAGTTTGCAACTGAAAAGAAACTTTGTGTTCCCAACAAGCTAGGTGAAGAACGGCTTTCAAACACACTTATCTCTCACAACTGAGCATGTTTAGAGACGTTCTTTCATCTAACACAAATGGAACGTATTGCAGGAGATAACCTTTCTTTCTTTTCTCAGTCTCTTTCCTACTGTCGGTTTGAAGTTCCTGAAGTTTTCATTGTAAAAGCGAGTTGGAACTTGTACTTCCCTATATATATGTATGGATTGGAGTTTGCAACTGATAAGAAACTTTGTTTTACCAACTAGATATGTGAAGGACGGTTTTCACACACACTTATCTCTCACAACTGAGCATGTGGAGAGACGTTCGTTCATCTAGCACAAAGGGAACGGTTTGCAGGAGAAACTTTTACTCTGGTTTCCCAGTCTGCTTCCTAGTGCCGGTTTGATGTTCCTGCAGTTTTCACTGTAAAACCGAGTTGGAGCTTGTACCTCCCCATATATATGTAAGGAGTTGGGTTTGCAACTGAATACAAACTTTCTGTTCCCAACAACATAGGTGAAGGACGGCTTTCAAAATCACTTATCTCTCACAACTGAGTATGTGGAGAGACGTTCGTTCATCTAGCACAAATGGAACGGGTTGCAGCAGAAATTTTTTGTCTGGTTTCTCAGTCTGTTTCCTAGTGCCGGTTTTAAGTTCCTGCAGTTTTCACTGTAAAACCGAGTTGGAGCTTGTACCTCCCCATATATATGTATGGAATGGAATTTGCAACTGAAAAAAACTTTGTGTTCCCAACAAGCTAGGTGAAGGACGGATTTCCCACACACTTATCTCTCAGGACCTAGCATGTGGATAGACGTTCGTTCATCTAGCAAAAATTGAAAGGTTTGCAGGAGAAACATTTACTCTGGCTTCTCAATCTGTTTCCAAGTGCCGGATTGTAGTTCCTGCATTTTTCACTTTAAAACCGAATTTGAGCTTGTACGTCCCCATATAAATATATGGAGTGGAGTTTGCAACTGAAAAGAAACTCTGTGTTCCCAACAAGTTAGGTGAAGGACGGCTTTCACACACCCTTATCTCTCACAACTGAGCATGTGGAGAGAGGTTCGTTCATCTAGAACAAAGGGAACTTATTTCAGGAGAAACTTTTCCTTTCGTTTCTCAGTCTGTTTCCTAGTGTCGGTTTGAAGATCCTGCAGTTTTAAATCTAAAACCGAATTGGAATTAGTACCTCCCCATATAGATATATGGAGTGGAGTTAGCAAATGAAAAGTAACTTTGTGTTCCCAACCATCTACATGAAGGACGGCTTTCACACACACTTATCCCTCACAACTGAGCATGTTTAGAGACGTTCGTTCATCTAGCACAAATGGAACGTGTTGCAGGAGAAATTTTATCTCTGGTTTCCCAGTCTGTTTCCTAGTGCCGGTTTTAAGTTCCTGGAGTTTTCACTGTAAAAAATAGTTGGAGCTAGTATCTCCGCATATATATGTATGGAATGGAGTAAGCAACTGAAAAGAAACTTTGTGTTCCCAACAAGCTAGGTGAAGAACGGCTTTCACACACACTTATCTCTCACAAAAGAGCATGTGGAGAGACGTTCGTTCATCTAGCACAAAGGGAACTGGTTGCAGGAGAAACTTTTACTCTGGTTTCTCAGTCTGTTTCCTAGTGCCGGTTTGAAGAACCTGCAGTTTTCACTGTAAAACCGAGTTGGAGCTAGTACCTCCCCATATATATGTATGGAGTGGAGTTTGCAACTGAAAAGAAACTTTGTGTTCCCAACAAGCTAGATGAAGGGCGGCTTTCACACACAATTATCTCTCAGAACTGAGCTTTTGGAGAGACGTTCGTTCATCTAGCACAAAGGGAGCGGGTTGCAGGGGAAACTTTTACTCTGGTTTCTCAGTCTGTTTCCTAGTGCCGGTTTGAAGTTCCTGCAGTTTTCACTGTAAAACCGAGTTGGAGCTAGTACCTCCGCTTATATATGTATGGAATTGTGTTTGCTACTGAAAAGAAACTAAGTGTTCCAAACAAGCTGGTTGAAGGACGTCTTTCACACGCACTTATCCCTCAGAACTGAGCATGTGGAGAGACGTTCGTTCATCTAGCACAAAGGGAACGGGTTGCAGGAGAAATTTTTACTCTGGTTTCACAGTCTGTTTCCTAGTGCCGGTTTCAAATTCCTTCAGTTTTATCTGTATAACAGAGTTGAAGATAGTATCTACGCATATAGATGAATGGAGTGGAGTTTGCAACTGAAAAGAAACTTTGTGTTCCCAACAAGATATCTGAAGAACGGCTTCCACACACACTTAGCTCTCAGTTCTGAGCATGTGGAGAGACGTTCGTTCATCTAGCACAAATGGAACGGTTTGTAGGAGAAACTTTTACTCTGATTTCTCAGTCTGTTTCCTAGTGCCAGATTGCAGGTCCTGCAGTTTTCACTGTAAACGCGAGTTGGAGCTTGTAACTCCGCATATAGATGTATGGATTGGAGTTTGCAACTGAAAAGAATATTTTTGTTTACAACAAGCTAGTTGAATGACGGCTTTCACACACATTTATCTCTCAGAACTGAGCATGTGCAGAGACGTTCGTTCATCTAGCACAAAGGAACGGTTTGCAGGACAAACTTTTACTCTGGTTTCTCAGTATGTTTCCTAGTGCCGGTTTGAAGTTCCTGCAGTTTTCACTGTAAAACAGTGTTGGAACATGTACCTCTCCATGTATATGTATGGAGTGCTGTTTGCAACTGAAAAGAATCTTTGTGTTCCCAACAAGATAGGTGAAGAACGGTTTTCACACACACTTATCTCTCACAACTGAGCATGTGGTGATACGTTCGTTCATCTAGCAAAAAGGGAACGGTGTGCAGGAGAAATTTTACTCTGGTTTCTCAGTCTGTTTCCTAGTGCCGGTTAGATGTTCCTGCAGTTTTCACTGTAAAAGCGAGTTGGAGCTTGTATCTACCCATATAGATGTACGGAGTGGAGTTTGCAACTGAAAAGAAACTTTGTGTTCCCAACAAGATAGGTGAAGGATATCTTCCAAACACACTTTGCTCTCAGAACTGAGCATGTGGAGAGACGTTCGTTCATCTAGCAAAAATGTAACGGGTTGCCAGAGAAACTCTTACACTGGTTTCTCAGTCTGTTTCCTAGTGCCAGTTTGCAGTTCCTGCAGTTTTCACTGTAAAACGAGTTGTAGCTTGTAACTCCACATATAGATGTATGGATTGGGGTTTGCAACTGAAATAAAACATTGTGTTCCCAACAAGCGAGGTGAAGGACGGATTTCACACGCACTTATCTATCAAAACTGAGCATGTGGATAGACGTTCGTTCATCTATCACAAAGGGAACTGTGTGAAGTAGAAAATTTTCGTCTGGTTTCTCAGTATGTTTCCTAGTGCCGGTTTTATGTTCCTGCCGTTTTCACTGTAAATCCGAAGTGGAGCTTCTTCCTCCCCATATATATGTATGGAATGGGTTTTGCCACTGAAAAAAACTTTGTGTTCCCAACAAGCTAGGTGAAGTACGGTTTTCACACACACTTATCTCTCAGAACTGAGCATGTGGAGAGACGTTCGTTCATCTAGCAAAAAGGGAACGGTTTTTAGGAGAAACTTTTACTCTGGTTTGTCAGTCTGTTTCCTAGTGCCGGTTTGAATTTACTGCAGTTTTCACTATAAAACAGATTTGGATCTTGTTCCTCCCCATATATATGTATGGAGGGCAGTTTGCAAATGAAAAGAATCTTTGTGTTCCCAACAAGATAGTTGAAGGACGGCATTCACACACAATTAGCTCTCACAACTGAGCATTTGGAGAAACGTTCGTTCATCTAGCAAAAAGGGAGCGGGTTGCAGGGGAAACTTTTACTCTGGTTTCTCAGTCTTTTTCCTAGTGCCGGATTGAAGTTCCTGCAGTTTTCACTCTAAAACCGAGTTGGAGCTTCTACCTCTCCATGTATATGTATGGAGTGGAGTTTGCAACTGAAAAGTATCTTTGTGTTCACAACAAGCTAGATGAAGGACGGCTTTCACACACACTTAACTCTCACAACTGAGCATGTGGAGAGACGTTCGTTCATCTAGCAAAAAGGGAACGGTTTGCAGGGGAAACTTTTACTCTGGTTTCTCAGTATGTTTCCTAGTGCCGGTTTGAAGTTCCTGCAGTTTTCACTGTAAAACCGTGTTGGAACATGTACCTCTCCATGTATATGTATGGAGTGCTGTTTGCAACTGAAAAGAATCTTTGTGTTCCCAACAAGATAGGTGAAGGACGGCTTTCACACACACTTAACTCTCAGAGTTAGAATGTGGAGAGACGTTCGTTCATCTAGCACAAAGGGAACGGGTTGCAGGAGAATTTTTTTCTGGTTTTACAGTCTGTTTCCTAGTGCCGTTTTGAATTTCCTTCAGTTTTAACTGTAAAACAGAGTTGGAGATAGTATATACGCATATAGATGAATGGAGTGGAGTTTGCAACTGAAAAGAAACTTTGTGTTCCCAACAAGATATGTTCAGGACGGCTTCCACACACACTTTGCTCTCAGTACTGAGCATGTGGGGAGACGTTCGTACATCTAGCACAAATGGAACGGTGTGTAGGAGAAACTTTTACTCTGATTTCTCAGTCTGTTTCCTAGTGCCAGATTGCAGTTCCTGCAGTTTACACTGTAAACGCGAGTTGGAGCTTGTAACTCCGCATATAGTTGTATGGATTGGAGTTTGCAACTGAAAAGAAAATTTTTGTTCCCAACAAGCTTGGTGTATGACGGCTCTCACGCACACTTATCTCTCACAACTGAGCATGTTTAGAAACGTTCGTTCATCTAGCAAAAAGGGAACGGTTTTTAGGAGAAACTTTATCTCTGGTTTCTCAGTCTGTTTCCTAGTGCCGGATTTATGTTCCTGCAGTTTTCACTGTAAAAATAGTTGGGGTTATTACTTCCACATATATATGTATGGAATGGAGTTTGCAACTGAAAAGAAAATTTTTGTTCCCAACAAACTAGTTGCATGACGGCTTTCACACACACTTATCTCTCAGAACTGAGCATCTGGAGGGACGTTCGTTCATCTAGCAAAAATGGAACGGGTTGAAGGAGAAACTTTTACTCTCGTTTCTCAGTCTGTTTCCTAGTGCCCGTTTGAAGTTCCTGCACTTTTCACTGTAAAGCAGAGTTGGAGCTTGTAACTCCCCATATATATTTATGGATTAGAGATTGAAACTGAAAAGAATATTTGTGTTCCCAACAAGCTAGTTGAAGTATGGCATTCACACCCCCTTATCTCTCACAACTGAGCATTTGGAGAGACGTTCGTTCATCTAGCACAAAGGGAACTTAATGCAGGAGAAAACATTTCTTTCGTTTCTCAGTCTCTTTCCTAGTGTCTGTTTGAAGTTCCTGCAGTTTTCATTGTAAAAGCGAGTTGGAACTTGTACCTACCCATATATATGTATGGATTGGAGTTTGCAACTGAAAAGAAACTTTGTTTACCCAAATAGATATGTGAAGGACGGTTTTCACACACACTTATCTCTCACAACTGAGCATGTGGAGAGACGTTTGTTCATTTAGCACAAAGGGAGCTGATTGCAGGCGGAACTTTTACTCTGGATTCTCAGTCTGTTTCCTAGTGCCGGTTTGAAGTTCCTGCAGTTTTCACTATAAAATCGAGTTGGAGCTTGTACCTCCCCATATATATGTATGGAGGGCAGTTTGCAACAGAAAAGAAACTTTGTGTTCCCAACAAGATAGTTGAAGGACGGCATTCACACACAATTATCTCTCAGAACTGAGCTTTTGGAGAGACGTTCGTTCATCTAGCACAAAGGGAGCGGTTTGCAGGGGAAACTTTTACCCTGTTTTCTCAGTCTGTTTCCTAGTGCCGGTTTGAATTTCCTGCAGTTTTCACTGTAAAACCGAGTTGGAGCTAGTAACTCCGCTTATATATGTATGGAATTGGGTTTGCTACTGAAAAGAAACTAAGTGTTCCCCACAAGCTAGGTGAAGGACTTCTTTCACACCCAATTATCTCTCAGAACTGAGCATGTGAGAGACGTTCGTTCATCTAGCACAAAGGGAACGGGTTGCAGGAGAATTTTTTACTCTGGTTTCACAGTCTGTTTCCTAGTGCCGGTTTGAATTTCCTTCAGATTTAACTGTAAAACAGAGTTGGAGATAGTATCTACGCATATAGATGAATGGAGTGGAGTTTGCAACTGAAAAGAAACTTTGTGTTCCCAACAAGATATGTGAAGAACGGCTTCCACACACACTTAGCTCTCATTTCTGAGCATGTGGAGAGACGTTCGTTCATCTAGCACAAATGGAACGGTTTGTAGGAGAAACTTTTACTCTGATTTCTCAGTCTGTTTCCTAGTGCCAGATTGCAGTTCCTGCAGTTTTCACTGTAAACGCGAGTTGGAGCTTGTAACTCCGCATATAGATGTATGGATTGGAGTTTGCAAATGAAAAGAATATTTTTGTTTCCAACTAGCTAGTTGAATGACGGCTTTCACACGCACTTATCTCTCAGAACTGAGCATGTGGAGAGACGTTCGTTCATCTAGCACAAAGGAACGGTTTGCAGGACAAACTTTTACTCTGGTTTCTCAGTGTGTTTCCTAGTGCCGGTTTGATGTTCCTGCAGTTTTCACTGTAAAACAGTGTTGGAACATGTACCTCTCCATGTATATGTATGGAGTGCTGTTTGCAACTGAATAGAATCTTTGTGTTCCCAACAAGATAGGTGAAGGACGGCTTTCACACACACTTATCTCTCACAACTGAGCATGTGGTGATACTTTCGTTCATCTAGCAAAAAGGAACGGTGTGCAGGAGAAACTTTTACTCTTGTTTCTCAGTCTGTTTCCTAGTGCCGGTTAGAAGTTCCTGCAGTTTTCACTGTAAAAGCGAGTTGGAGCTTGTATCTACCCATATAGATGTACGGGGTGGAGTTTGCAACTGAAAAGAAACTTTGTGTTCCCAACAAGATTGGTGAAGGATGTCTTCCAAACACACTTTGCTCTCAGAACTGAGCATGTGGAGAGACGTTCGTTCATCTAGCAAAAATGTAACGGGTTGCCAGAGAAACTTTTACACTGGTTTCTCAGTCTGTTTCCTAGTGCCAGTTTGCAGTTCCTGCAGTTTTCACTGTAAAAGCGAGTTGTTGCTTGTAACTCCACATATATATGTATGGATTGGAGTTTGCAACTGAAATAAAACATTGTGTTCCCAACAAGCTAGGTGAAGGACGGATTTCACACGCACTTATCTCTCAAAACTGAGCATGTGGAGTGACGTTCTTTCATCTAGCACAAAGGGAACTGGTTGAAGTAGAAAATTTTTGTCTGGTTTCTCAATATGTTTCCTAGTGCCGGTTTTATGTTCCTGCAGTTTTCAATGTAAAACCGAAGTGGAGCTTCTTCCTCCCCATATATAAGTATGGAATGGGTTTTGCCACTGAAAAAAACTTTGTGTTCCCAACAAGCTAGGTGAAGTACGGCTTTCACACACACTTATCTCTCAGAACTGAGCATGTGGAGAGACGTTCGTTCATCTAGCAAAAAGGGAACGGTTTTTAGGAGAAACTTTTACTCTGGTTTCTCAGTCTGTTTCCTAGTGCCGGTTTTATGTTCCTGCAGTTTTCACTGTAAAAATAGTTGGGGCTATTACTTCCGCATATATATGTATGGAATGGAGTTTGCAACTGAAAAGAAAATTTTTGTTCCCAACAAACTAATTGCATGACGGCTTTCACACACACTTATCTCTCAGAACTGAGCATCTGGAGGGACGTTCGTTCATCTAGCAAAAATGGAACGGGTTGAAGGCGAAACTTTTACTCTCGTTTCTCAGTCTGTTTCCTAGTGCCGGTTTGAAGTTCCTGCACTTTTCACTGTAAAGCAGAGTTGGAGCTTGTAACTCCCCATATATATTTATGGATTAGAGATTGAAACTGAAAAGAAAATTTGTGTTCCCAACAAGCTAGTTGAAGTATGGCATTCACACCCCCTTATCTCTCACAACTGAGCATTTGGAGAGACGTTCGTTCATCTAGCACAAAGGGAACTTAATGCAGGAGAAAACATTTCTTTCGTTTCTCAGTCTCTTTCCTAGTGTCTCTTTGAAGTTCCTGCAATTTTCATTGTAAAAGCGAGTTGGAACTTGTACCTAAACATATATATGTATGGATTGGAGTTTGCAACTGAAAAGAAACTTTGTTTTCCCAAATAGATATGTGAAGGACGGTTTTCACACACACTTATCTCTCACAACTGAGCATGTGGAGAGACGTTTGTTCATTTAGCACAAAGGGAGCTGATTGCAGGCGGAACTTTTACTCTGGATTCTCAGTCTGTTTCCTAGTGCCGGTTTGAAGTTCCTGCAGTTTTCACTATAAAATCGAGTTGGAGCTTGTACCTCCCCATATATATGTATGGAGGGCAGTTTGCAACAGAAAAGAAACTTTGTGTTCCCAACAAGATAGTTGAAGGACGGCATTCACACACAATTATCTCTCAGAACTGAGCTTTTGGAGAGACGTTCGTTCATCTAGCACAAAGGGAGCGGTTTGCAGGGGAAACTTTTACCCTGTTTTCTCAGTCTGTTTCCTAGTGCCGGTTTGAATTTCCTGCAGTTTTCACTGTAAAACCGAGTTGGAGCTAGTAACTCCGCTTATATATGTATGGAATTGGGTTTGCTACTGAAAAGAAACTAAGTGTTCCCCACAAGCTAGGTGAAGGACGTCTTTCACACCCAATTATCTCTCAGAACTGAGCATGTGAGAGACGTTCGTTCATCTAGCACAAAGGGAACGGGTTGCAGGAGAATTTTTTACTCTGGTTTCACAGTCTGTTTCCTAGTGCCGGTTTGAATTTCCTTCAGATTTAACTGTAAAACAGAGTTGGAGATAGTATCTACGCATATAGATGAATGGAGTGGAGTTTGCAACTGAAAAGAAACTTTGTGTTCCCAACAAGATATGTGAAGAACGGCTTCCACACACACTTAGCTCTCATTTCTGAGCATGTGGAGAGACGTTCGTTCATCTAGCACAAATGGAACGGTTTGTAGGAGAAACTTTTACTCTGATTTCTCAGTCTGTTTCCTAGTGCCAGATTGCAGTTCCTGCAGTTTTCACTGTAAACGCGAGTTGGAGCTTGTAACTCCGCATATAGATGTATGGATTGGAGTTTGCAAATGAAAAGAATATTTTTGTTTCCAACTAGCTAGTTGAATGACGGCTTTCACACGCACTTATCTCTCAGAACTGAGCATGTGGAGAGACGTTCGTTCATCTAGCAAAAAGGGAACGGTTTTTAGGAGAAACTTTTACTCTGGTTTGTCAGTTTGTTTCCTAGTGCCGGTTTGAAGTTACTGTAGTTTTCACTATAAAACAGATTTGGATCTTGTTCCTCCCCATATATATGTATGGAGGGCAGTTAGCAACTGAAAAGAATTTTTGTGTTCCCATCAAGATAGTTGAAGGACGGCATTCACACACAAATATCTCTCACAACTGAGCATTTGGAGAGACGTTCTTTCATCTAGCAAAAAGGGAGCGGGTTGCAGGGGAAACTTTTACTCTGGTTTCTCAGTCTGTTTCCTAGTGCCGGTTTGAAGTTCCTGCAGTTTTCACTGTAAAACCGAGTTGGAGCTTCTACCTCTCCATGTATATGTATGGAGTGGAGTTTGCAACTGAAAAGAAACTTAGTGTTCCCAACAAGCTAGATGAAGGACGTCTTTCACACGCACTTATCTCTCAGAACTGAGCATGTGGAGAGACGTTCGTTCATCTAGCACAAAAGGAACGGTTTGCAGGACAAATTTTACTCTGGTTTCTCAGTCTGTTTCCTAGTGCTGGTTTGAATTTCCTGCAGTTTTCACTGTAAAACCGTGTTGGAACATGTACCTCTCCATGTATATGTATGGAGTGCTGTTTGCAACTGAAAAGATCTTTGTGTTCCCAACAAGATAGGTGAAGGACGGCTTTCACACACACTTAACTCTCAGAGTTAGAATGTGGAGAGACGTTCGTTCATCCAGCACAAAGGGAACGGGTTGCAGGAGAATTTTTTACTCTGGTTTCACAGTCTGATTCCTAGTGCCGTTTTGAATTTCCTTCTGTTTTAACTGTAAAACAGAGTTCTAGATAGTATCTACGTATATAGATGAATGGAGTGTAGTTTGCAACTGAAAACAAACTTTGTGTTCCCAACAAGATATGTGAAGGACGGCTTCCACACACACTTTGCTCTCAGTACTGAGCATGTGGAGAGACGTTCGTTCATCTAGCACAAATGGAACGGTTTGCAGGAGAAATTTTACTCTGATTTCTCAGTCTGTTTCCTAGTGCCAGATTGCAGTTCCTGCAGTTTACACTGTAAACGCGAGTTGGAGCTTGTAACTCCGCATCTAGTTGTATGGATTGGAGTTTGCAACTGAAAAGAAAATTTTGGTTCCCAACAAGCTAGGTGCATGACGGCTCTCACACACACTTATCTCTCACAACTGAGCATGTTTAGAAACGTTCGTTCATCTAGCACAAATGGAACGGGTTGCAGGAGAAACTTTATCTCTGGTTTCTCAGTCTGTTTCCTAGTGCCAGTTTTATGTTCCTGCAGTTTTCACTGTAAAAAATAGTTGGGGCTAGTACCTCCGCATATATATGTATGGAAAGGAGTTTGCAACTGAAAAGAAAATTTTTGTTCCCAACAAACTAGTTGCATGACGGCTTTCACACACACTTATCTCTCAGAACTGAGCATCTGGAGGGACGTTCGTTCATCTAGCAAAAATGGAACGGGTTGAAAGGGAAACTTTTACTCTCGTTTCTCAGTCTGTTTCCTAGTGCCCGTTTGAAGTTCCTGCAATTTTCACTGTAAAGCAGAGGTGGAGCTTGTAACTCCCCATATATATTTATGGATTAGACATGAAACTGAAAAGAAAATTTGTGTTCCCAACAAGCTAGTTGAAGTACGGCATTCACACACAATTATCTCTCAGAACTGAGCATGTGGAGAGACGTTCGTTCATCTAGCACAAATGGAACGGGTTGCAGAAGAGACTTTTTCTCTCGTTTCTCAGTCTGTTTTCTAGTGCCGGTTTGAATTTCCTGCAGTTTTCACTATAAAATCGAGTTGGAGCTTGTACCTCCCCATATATATGTATGGAGGGCAGTTTGCAACAGAAAAGAAACTTTGTGTTCCCAACATGATAGTTGAAGGACGGCATTCACACACAATTATCTCTCAGAACTGAGCTTTTGGAGAGACGTTCGTTCATCTAGCACAAAGGGAGCGGTTTGCAGGGGAAACTTTTACTCTGGTTTCTCAGTCTGTTTCCTAGTGCCGGTTTGAATTTCCTGCAGTTTTCACTGTAAAACCAAGTTGGAGCTAGTACCTCCGCTTATATATGTATGGAAATGGGTTTGCTACTGAAAAGAAACTAAGTGTTCCCCACAAGCTAGGTGAAGGACGTCTTTCACACGCAATTATCTCTCAGAACTGAGCATGTGAGAGACGTTCGTTCATCTAGCACAAAGGGAACGGTTTGCAGGGGAATTTTTTACTCTGGTTTCACAGTCTGTTTCCTAGTGCCGGTTTGAATTTCCTTCAGATTTAACTGTAAAACAGAGTTGGAGATAGTATCTACGCATATAGATGAATGGAGTGGAGTTTGCAACTGAAAAGAAACTTTGTGTTCCCAACAAGATATGTGAAGAACGGCTTCCACACACACTTAGCTCTCAGTTCTGAGCATGTGGAGAGACGTTCGTTCATCTAGCACAAATGGAACTGTTTGTAGGAGAAACTTTTACTCTGATTTCTCAGTTTGTTTCCTAGTGCCAGATTGCAGTTCCTGCAGTTTTCACTGTAAACGCGAGTTGGATCTTGTAACTCCGCATATAGATGTATGGATTGGTGTTTGCAAATGAAAAGAATATTTTTGTTTCCAACTAGCTAGTTGAATGACGGCTTTCACACGCACTTATCTCTCAGAACTGAGCATGTGGAGAGACGTTCGTTCATCTAGCACAAAGGAACGGTTTGCAGGACAAACTTTTACTCTGGTTTCTCAGTCTGTTTCCTAGTGCCGGTTAGATGTTCCTGCAGTTTTCACTGTAAAACAGTGTTGGAACATGTACCTCTCCATGTATATGTATGGAGTGCTGTTTGCAACTGAATAGAATCTTTGTGTTCCCAACAAGATAGGTGAAGGACGGCTTTCACACACACTTATCTCTCACAACTGAGCATGTGGTGATACTTTCGTTCATCTAGCAAAAAGGAACGGTGTGCAGGAAAAACTTTTACTCTTGTTTCTCAGTCTGTTTCCTAGTGCCGGTTAGATTTTCCTGCAGTTTTCACTGTAAAAGCGAGTTGGAGCTTGTGTCTACCCATATAGATGTACGGGGTGGAGTTTGCAACTGAAAAGAAACTTTGTGTTCCCAACAAGTTTGGTGAAGGATGTCTTCCAAACACACTTTGCTCTCAGAAATGAGCATGTGGAGAGACGTTCGTTCATCTAGCAAAAATGTAACGGGTTGCCAGAGAAACTTTTACACTGGTTTCTCAGTCTGTTTCCTAGTGCCAGTTTGCAGTTCCTGCAGTTTTCACTGTAAAAGCGAGTTGTTGCTTGTAACTCCACATATATATGTATGGATTGGAGTTTGCAACTGAAATAAAACATTGTGTTCCCAACAAGCTAGGTGAAGGACGGATTTCACACGCACTTATCTCTCAAAACTGAGCATGTGGAGTGACGTTCTTTCATCTAGCACAAAGGGAACTGTTTGAAGTAGAAAATTTTTGTCTGGTTTCTCAATATGTTTCCTAGTGCCGGTTTTATGTTCCTGCAGTTTTCAATGTAAAACCGAAGTGGAGCTTCTTCCTCCCCATATATAAGTATGGAATGGGTTTTGCCACTGAAAAAACTTTGTGTTCCCAACAATCTAGGTGAAGTACGGCTTTCACACACACTTATCTCTCAGAACTGAGCATGTGGAGAGACGTTCGTTCATCTAGCAAAAAGGGAACGGTTTTTAGGAGAAACTTTTACTCTGGTTTGTCAGTCTGTTTCCTAGTGCCGGTTTGAAGTTACTGTAGTTTTCACTATAAAACAGATTTGGATCTTGTTCCTCCCCATATATATGTATGGAGGGCAGTTAGCAACTGAAAAGAATTTTTGTGTTCCCATCAAGATAGTTGAAGGACGGCATTCACACAAAAATATCTCTCACAATTGAGCATTTGGAGAGACGTTCTTTCATCTAGCAAAAAGGGAGCGGGTTGCAGGGGAAACTTTTACTCTGGTTTCTCAGTCTGTTTCCTAGTGCCGGTTTGAATTTCCTGCAGTTTTCACTGTAAAACCGAGTTGGAGCTAGTACCTCCGCTTATATATGTATGGAAATGGGTTTGCTACTGAAAAGAAACTAAGTGTTCCCCACAAGCTAGGTTAAGGACGTCTTTCACACGCAATTATCTCTCAGAACTGAGCATGTGGAGAGACGTTCGTTCATCTAGCACAAAGGAACGGTTTGCAGGACAAACTTTTACTCTGGTTTCTCAGTCTGTTTCCTAGTGCCGGTTTGATGTTCCTGCAGTTTTCACTGTAAAACAGTGTTGGAACATGTACCTCTCCATGTATATGTATGGAGTGCTGTTTGCAACTGAATAGAATCTTTGTGTTCCCAACAAGTTAGGTGAAGGACGGCTTTCACACACACTTATCTCTCACAACTGAGCATGTGGTGATACTTTCGTTCATCTAGCAAAAAGGAACGGTGTGCAGGAAAAACTTTTACTCTTGTTTCTCAGTCTGTTTCCTAGTGCCGGTTAGATGTTCCTGCAGTTTTCACTGTAAAAGCGAGTTGGAGCTTGTATCTACCCATATAGATGTACGGGGTGGAGTTTGCAACTGAAAAGAAACTTTGTGTTCCCAACAAGATTGGTGAAGGATGTCTTCCAAACACACTTTGCTCTCAGAAATGAGCATGTGGAGAGACGTTCGTTCATCTAGCAAAAATGTAACGGGTTGCCAGAGAAACTTTTACACTGGTTTCTCAGTCTGTTTCCTAGTGCCAGTTTGCAGTTCCTGCAGTTTTCACTGTAAAAGCGAGTTGTTGCTTGTAACTCCACATATATATGTATGGATTGGAGTTTGCAACTGAAATAAAACATTGTGTTCCCAACAAGCTAGGTGAAGGACGGATTTCACACGCACTTATCTCTCAAAACTGAGCATGTGGAGTGACGTTCTTTCATCTAGCACAAAGGGAACTGGTTGAAGTAGAAAATTTTTGTCTGGTTTCTCAATATGTTTCCTAGTGCCGGTTTTATGTTCCTGCAGTTTTCAATGTAAAACCGAAGTGGAGCTTCTTCCTCCCCATATATAAGTATGGAATGGGTTTTGCCACTGAAAAAACTTTGTGTTCCCAACAATCTAGGTGAAGTACGGCTTTCACACACACTTATCTCTCAGAACTGAGCATGTGGAGAGACGTTCGTTCATCTAGCAAAAAGGGAACGGTTTTTAGGAGAAACTTTTACTCTGGTTTGTCAGTCTGTTTCCTAGTGCCGGTTTGAAGTTACTGTAGTTTTCACTATAAAACAGATTTGGATCTTGTTCCTCCCCATATATATGTATGGAGGGCAGTTAGCAACTGAAAAGAATTTTTGTGTTCCCATCAAGATAGTTGAAGGACGGCATTCACACACAAATATCTCTCACAACTGAGCATTTGGAGAGACGTTCTTTCATCTAGCAAAAAGGGAGCGGGTTGCAGGGGAAACTTTTACTCTGGTTTCTCAGTCTGTTTCCTAGTGCCGGTTTGAAGTTCCTGCAGTTTTCACTGTAAAACCGAGTTGGAGCTTCTACCTCTCCATGTATATGTATGGAGTGGAGTTTGCAACTGAAAAGAAACTTAGTGTTCCCAACAAGCTAGATGAAGGACGTCTTTCACACGCACTTATCTCTCAGAACTGAGCATGTGGAGAGACGTTCGTTCATCTAGCACAAAAGGAACGGTTTGCAGGACAAATTTTACTCTGGTTTCTCAGTCTGTTTCCTAGTGCTGGTTTGAATTTCCTGCAGTTTTCACTGTAAAACCGTGTTGGAACATGTACCTCTCCATGTATATGTATGGAGTGCTGTTTGCAACTGAAAAGATCTTTGTGTTCCCAACAAGATAGGTGAAGGACGGCTTTCACACACACTTAACTCTCAGAGTTAGAATGTGGAGAGACGTTCGTTCATCCAGCACAAAGGGAACGGGTTGCAGGAGAATTTTTTACTCTGGTTTCACAGTCTGATTCCTAGTGCCGTTTTGAATTTCCTTCTGTTTTAACTGTAAAACAGAGTTGGAGATAGTATCTACGTATATAGATGAATGGAGTGGAGTTTGCAAATGAAAAGAAACTTTGTGTTCCCAACAAGATATGTGAAGGACGGCTTCCACACACACTTTGCTCTCAGTACTGAGCATGTGGAGAGACGTTCGTTCATCTAGCACAAATGGAACGGTTTGTAGGAGCAATTTTACTCTGATTTCTCAGTCTGTTTCCTAGTGCCAGATTGCAGTTCCTGCAGTTTACACTGTAAACGCGAGTTGGAGCTTGTAACTCCGCATCAAGTTGTATGGATTGGAGTTTGCAACTGAAAAGAAAATTTTGGTTCCCAACAAGCTAGGTGCATGACGGCTCTCACACACACTTATCTCTCACAACTGAGCATGTTTAGAAACGTTCGTTCATCTAGCACAAATGGAACGGGTTGCAGGAGAAACTTTATCTCTGGTTTCTCAGTCTGTTTCCTAGTGCCGGTTTTATGTTCCTGCAGTTTTCACTGTAAAAAATAGTTGGGGCTAGTACCTCCGCATATATATGTATGGAAAGGAGTTTGCAACTGAAAAGAAAATTTTTGTTCCCAACAAACTAGTTGCATGACGGCTTTCACACACACTTATCTCTCAGAACTGAGCATCTGGAGGGACGTTCGTTCATCTAGCAAAAATGGAACGGGTTGAAAGGGAAACTTTTACTCTCGTTTCTCAGTCTGTTTCCTAGTGCCCGTTTGAAGTTCCTGCAATTTTCACTGTAAAGCAGAGGTGGAGCTTGTAACTCCCCATATATATTTATGGATTAGACATGAAACTGAAAAGAAAATTTGTGTTCCCAACAAGCTAGTTGAAGTACGGCATTCACACACAATTATCTCTCAGAACTGAGCATGTGGAGAGACGTTCGTTCATCTAGCACAAATGGAACGGGTTGCAGAAGAGACTTTTTCTCTCGTTTCTCAGTCTGTTTTCTAGTGCCGGTTTGAATTTAATGCAGTTTTCACTATAAAATCGAGTTGGAGCTTGTACCTCCCCATATATATGTATGGAGGGCAGTTTGCAACAGAAAAGAAACTTTGTGTTCCCAACATGATAGTTGAAGGACGGCATTCACACACAATTATCTCTCAGAACTGAGCTTTTGGAGAGACGTTCGTTCATCTAGCACAAAGGGAGCGGTTTGCAGGGGAAACTTTTACCCTGTTTTCTCAGTCTGTTTCCTAGTGCCGGTTTGAATTTCCTGCAGTTTTCACTGTAAAACCGAGTTGGAGCTAGTACCTCCGCTTATATATGTATGGAAATGGGTTTGCTACTGAAAAGAAACTAAGTGTTCCCCACAAGCTAGGTGAAGGACGTCTTTCACACGCAATTATCTCTCAGAACTGAGCATGTGAGAGACGTTCGTTCATCTAGCACAAAGGGAACGGTTTGCAGGGGAATTTTTTACTCTGGTTTCACAGTCTGTTTCCTAGTGCCGGTTTGAATTTCCTTCAGATTTAACTGTAAAACAGAGTTGGAGATAGTATCTACGCATATAGATGAATGGAGTGGAGTTTGCAACTGAAAAGAAACTTTGTGTTCCCAACAAGATATGTGAAGAACGGCTTCCACACACACTTAGCTCTCAGTTCTGAGCATGTGGAGAGACGTTCGTTCATCTAGCACAAATGGAACGGTTTGTAGGAGAAACTTTTACTCTGATTTCTCAGTCTGTTTCCTAGTGCCAGATTGCTGTTCCTGCAGTTTTCACTGTAAACGCGAGTTGGATCTTGTAACTCCGCATATAGATGTATGGATTGGTGTTTGCAAATGAAAAGAATATTTTTGTTTCCAACTAGCTAGTTGAATGACGGCTTTCACACGCACTTATCTCTCAGAACTGAGCATGTGGAGAGACGTTCGTTCATCTAGCACAAAGGAACGGTTTGCAGGACAAACTTTTACTCTGGTTTCTCAGTCTGTTTCCTAGTGCCGGTTTGATGTTCCTGCAGTTTTCACTGTAAAACAGTGTTGGAACATGTACCTCTCCATGTATATGTATGGAGTGCTGTTTGCAACTGAATAGAATCTTTGTGTTCCCAACAAGATAGGTGAAGGACGGCTTTCACACACACTTATCTCTCAAAACTGAGCATGTGGTGATACTTTCGTTCATCTAGCAAAAAGGAACGGTGTGCAGGAAAAACTTTTACTCTTGTTTCTCAGTCTGTTTCCTAGTGCCGGTTAGAAGTTCCTGCAGTTTTCACTGTAAAAGCGAGTTGGAGCTTGTATCTACCCATATAGATGTACGGGGTGGAGTTTGCAACTGAAAAGAAACTTTGTGTTCCCAACAAGATTGGTGAAGGGTGTCTTCCAAACACACTTTGCTTTCAGAAATGAGCATGTGGAGAGACGTTCGTTCATCTAGCAAAAATGTAACGGGTTGCCAGAGAAACTTTTACACTGGTTTCTCAGTCTGTTTCCTAGTGCCAGTTTGCAGTTCCTGCAGTTTTCACTGTAAAAGCGAGTTGTTGCTTGTAACTCCACATATATATGTATGGATTGGAGTTTGCAACTGAAATAAAACATTGTGTTCCCAACAAGCTATTTGAAGGACGGATTTCACACGCACTTATCTCTCAAAACTGAGCATGTGGAGTGACGTTCTTTCATCTAGCACAAAGGGAACTGGTTGAAGTAGAAAATTTTTGTCTGGTTTCTCAATATGTTTCCTAGTGCCGGTTTTATGTTCCTGCAGTTTTCAATGTAAAACCGAAGTGGAGCTTCTTCCTCCCCATATATAAGTATGGAATGGGTTTTGCCACTGAAAAAACTTTGTGTTCCCAACAAGCTAGGTGAAGTACGGCTTTCACACACACTTATCTCTCAGAACTGAGCATGTGGAGAGACGTTCGTTCATCTAGCAAAAAGGGAACGGTTTTTAGGAGAAACTTTTACTCTGGTTTGTCAGTCTGTTTCCTAGTGCCGGTTTGAAGTTACTGTAGTTTTCACTATAAAACAGATTTGGATCTTGTTCCTCCCCATATATATGTATGGAGGGCAGTTAGCAACTGAAAAGAATTTTTGTGTTCCCAACAAGCTAGATGAAGGACGTCTTTCACACGCACTTATCTCTCAGAACTGAGCATGTGGAGAGACGTTCGTTCATCTAGCACAAAAGGAACGGTTTGCAGGACAAATTTTACTCTGGTTTCTCAGTCTGTTTCCTAGTGCTGGTTTGAATTTCCTGCAGTTTTCACTGTAAAACCGTGTTGGAACATGTACCTCTCCATGTATATGTATGGAGTGCTGTTTGCAACTGAAAAGATCTTTGTGTTCCCAACAAGATAGGTGAAGGACGGCTTTCACACACACTTAACTCTCAGAGTTAGAATGTGGAGAAACGTTCGTTCATCCAGCACAAAGGGAACGGGTTGCAGGAGAATTTTTTACTCTGGTTTCACAGTCTGATTCCTAGTGCCGTTTTGAATTTCCTTCTGTTTTAACTGTAAAACAGAGTTGGAGATAGTATCTACGTATATAGATGAATGGAGTGGAGTTTGCAAATGAAAAGAAACTTTGTGTTCCCAACAAGATATGTGAAGGACGGCTTCCACACACACTTAGCTCTCAGTTCTGAGCATGTGGAGAGACGTTCGTTCATCTAGCACAAATGGAACGGTGTGCAGGAAAAACTTTTACTCTTGTTTCTCAGTCTGTTTCCTAGTGCCGGTTAGAAGTTCCTGCAGTTTTCACTGTAAAAGCGAGTTGGAGCTTGTATCTACCCATATAGATGTACGGGGTGGAGTTTGCAACTGAAAAGAAACTTTGTGTTCCCAACAAGTTTGGTGAAGGATGTCTTCCAAACACACTTTGCTCTCAGAAATGAGCATGTGGAGAGACGTTCGTTCATCTAGCAAAAATGTAACGGGTTGCCAGAGAAACTTTTACACTGGTTTCTCAGTCTGTTTCCTAGTGCCAGTTTGCAGTTCCTGCAGTTTTCACTGTAAAAGCGAGTTGTTGCTTGTAACTCCACATATATATGTATGGATTGGAATTTGCAACTGAAATAAAACATTGTGTTCCCAACAAGCTAGGTGAAGGACGGATTTCACACGCACTTATCTCTCAAAACTGAGCATGTGGAGTGACGTTCTTTCATCTAGCACAAAGGGAACTGGTTGAAGTAGAAAATTTTTGTCTGGTTTCTCAATATGTTTCCTAGTGCCGGTTTTATGTTCCTGCAGTTTTCAATGTAAAACCGAAGTGGAGCTTCTTCCTCCCCATATATAAGTATGGAATGGGTTTTGCCACTGAAAAAACTTTGTGTTCCCAACAAGCTAGGTGAAGTACGGCTTTCACACACACTTATCTCTCAGAACTGAGCATGTGGAGAGACGTTCGTTCATCTAGCAAAAAGGGAACGGTTTTTAGGAGAAACTTTTACTCTGGTTTGTCAGTCTGTTTCCTAGTGCCGGTTTGAAGTTACTGTAGTTTTCACTATAAAACAGATTTGGATCTTGTTCCTCCCCATATATATGTATGGAGGGCAGTTAGCAACTGAAAAGAATTTTTGTGTTCCCATCAAGATAGTTGAAGGACGGCATTCACACACAAATATCTCTCACAACTGAGCATTTGGAGAGACGTTCTTTCATCTAGCAAAAAGGGAGCGGGTTGCAGGGGAAACTTTTACTCTGGTTTCTCAGTCTGTTTCCTAGTGCCGGTTTGAAGTTCCTGCAGTTTTCACTGTAAAACCGAGTTGGAGCTTCTACCTCTCCATGTATATGTATGGAGTGGAGTTTGCAACTGAAAAGAAACTTAGAGTTCCCAACAAGCTAGATGAAGGACGTCTTTCACACGCACTTATCTCTCAGAACTGAGCATGTGGAGAGACGTTCGTTCATCTAGCACAAAAGGAACGGTTTGCAGGACAAATTTTACTCTGGTTTCTCAGTCTGTTTCCTAGTGCTGGTTTGAATTTCCTGCAGTTTTCACTGTAAAACCGTGTTGGAACATGTACCTCTCCATGTATATGTATGGAGTGCTGTTTGCAACTGAAAAGATCTTTGTGTTCCCAACAAGATAGGTGAAGGACGGCTTTCACACACACTTAACTCTCAGAGTTAGAATGTGGAGAGACGTTCGTTCATCCAGCACAAAGGGAACGGGTTGCAGGAGAATTTTTTACTCTGGTTTCACAGTCTGATTCCTAGTGCCGTTTTGAATTTCCTTCTGTTTTAACTGTAAAACAGAGTTCTAGATAGTATCTACGTATATAGATGAATGGAGTGGAGTTTGCAACTGAAAAGAAACTTTGTGTTCCCAACAAGATATGTGAAGGACGGCTTCCACACACACTTTGCTCTCAGTACTGAGCATGTGGAGAGACGTTCGTTCATCTAGCACAAATGGAACGGTTTGTAGGAGAAATTTTACTCTGATTTCTCAGTCTGTTTCCTAGTGCCAGATTGCAGTTCCTGCAGTTTACACTGTAAACGCGAGTTGGAGCTTGTAACTCCGCATCTAGTTGTATGGATTGGAGTTTGCAACTGAAAAGAAAATTTTGGTTCCCAACAAGCTAGGTGCATGACGGCTCTCACACACACTTATCTCTCACAACTGAGCATGTTTAGAAACGTTCGTTCATCTAGCACAAATGGAACGGGTTGCAGGAGAAACTTTATCTCTGGTTTCTCAGTCTGTTTCCTAGTGCCGGTTTTATGTTCCTGCAGTTTTCACTGTAAAAAATAGTTGGGGCTAGTACCTCCGCATATATATGTATGGAAAGGAGATTGCAACTGAAAAGAAAATTTTTGTTCCCAACAAACTAGTTGCATGACGGCTTTCACACACACTTATCTCTCAGAACTGAGCATCTGGAGGGACGTTCGTTCATCTAGCAAAAATGGAACGGGTTGAAAGAGAAACTTTTACTCTCGTTTCTCAGTCTGTTTCCTAGTGCCCGTTTGAAGTTCCTGCAATTTTCACTGTAAAGCAGAGGTGGAGCTTGTAACTCCCCATATATATTTATGGATTAGACATTGAAACTGAAAAGAAAATTTGTGTTCCCAACAAGCTAGTTGAAGTACGGCATTCACACACAATTATCTCTCAGAACTGAGCATGTGGAGAGACGTTCGTTCATCTAGCACAAATGGAACGGGTTGCAGAAGAGACTTTTTCTCTCGTTTCTCAGTCTGTTTTCTAGTGCCGGTTTGAATTTCCTGCAGTTTTCACTATAAAATCGAGTTGGAGCTTGTACCTCCCCATATATATGTATGGAGGGCAGTTTGCAACAGAAAAGAAACTTTGTGTTCCCAACATGATAGTTGAAGGACGGCATTCACACACAATTATCTCTCAGAACTGAGCTTTTGGAGAGACGTTGGTTCATCTAGCACAAAGGGAGCGGTTTGCAGGGGAAACTTTTACCCTGTTTTCTCAGTCTGTTTCCTAGTGCCGGTTTGAATTTCCTGCAGTTTTCACTGTAAAACCGAGTTGGAGCTAGTACCTCCGCTTATATATGTATGGAAATGGGTTTGCTACTGAAAAGAAATTAAGTGTTCCCCACAAGCTAGGTGAAGGACGTCTTTCACACGCAATTGTCTCTCAGAACTGAGCATGTGAGAGACGTTCGTTCATCTAGCACAAAGGGAACGGTTTGCAGGGGAATTTTTTACTCTGGTTTCACAGTCTGTTTCCTAGTGCCGGTTTGAATTTCCTTCAGATTTAACTGTAAAACAGAGTTGGAGATAGTATCTACGCATATAGATGAATGGAGTGGAGTTTGCAACTGAAAAGAAACTTTGTGTTCCCAACAAGATATGTGAAGAACGGCTTCCACACACACTTAGCTCTCAGTTCTGAGCATGTGGAGAGACGTTCGTTCATCTAGCACAAATGGAACGGTTTGTAGGAGAAACTTTTACTCTGATTTCTCAGTCTGTTTCCTAGTGCCAGATTGCAGTTCCTGCAGTTTTCACTGTAAACGCGAGTTGGATCTTGTAACTCCGCATATAGATGTATGGATTGGTGTTTGCAAATGAAAAGAATATTTTTGTTTCCAACTAGCTAGTTGAATGACGGCTTTCACACGCACTTATCTCTCAGAACTGAGCATGTGGAGAGACGTTCGTTCATCTAGCACAAAGGAACGGTTTGCAGGACAAACTTTTACTCTGGTTTCTCAGTCTGTTTCCTAGTGCCGGTTTGATGTTCCTGCAGTTTTCACTGTAAAACAGTGTTGGAACATGTACCTCTCCATGTATATGTATGGAGTGCTGTTTGCAACTGAATAGAATCTTTGTGTTCCCAACAAGATAGGTGAAGGACGGCTTTCACACACACTTATCTCTCACAACTGAGCATGTGGTGATACTTTCATTCATCTAGCAAAAAGGAACGGTGTGCAGGAAAAACTTTTACTCTTGTTTCTCAGTCTGTTTCCTAGTGCCGGTTAGAAGTTCCTGCAGTTTTCACTGTAAACGCGAGTTGGATCTTGTAACTCCGCATATAAATGTATGGATAGGAGTTTGCAAATGAAATAAAACATTGTGTTCCCAACAACCTAGGTGAAGGACGGATTTCACACGCACTTATCTCTCACAACTGAGCTTCTGGAGAGACGTTCGTTCACGTAGCACAAAGGGAACGTTTTGCAGGAGAAACTTTTACTCTTGTATCTGTCTTTTTCCTAGTGCCGGTTTGAATTTCCTGCAGTTTTCACTGTATAACGGAGATGGAGCTTGTATCTCTCCATATATATGTATGGAGTGGTGTTTGCAACTGAAAAGAAACTTTCTTTTCCCAACAAGCTAGGTGAAGGACGGCTTTCACACACACTTATCTCTCAAAACTGAGCATGTGGAGAGACGTTCGTTCATCTATCACAAAGGGAACTGGTTGAAGTAGAAAATTTTTCTCTGGTTTCCCAGTCTGTTTCCTAGTGCCGGTTTTAAGTTCCTGCAGTTTACACTGTAAAACCGAGGTGGAGCTTCTTCCTCCCCATATATATATATGGAATGGGGTATGCCACTGAAAAAAACTTTGTGTTCCCAACAAGCTAGGTGAAGTACGGCTTTCACACACACTTATCTCTCAGAACTGAGTATGTGGAGAGACGTTCGTTCATCTAGCACAAAGGGAACGGGTTGCAGGAAAAACTTTTACTCTGGTTTCTCAGTCTGTTTCCTTGTGCCGGTTTGAAGTTCCTGCATTTTTCACTGTAAAACCAAGTTGGAGCTAGTATCTATCCATATAGATGTATGGAGTGCAGTTTGCAACTGAAAAAAACTTTGTGTTCCGAACAAGATATGTGAAGGACGGCTTCCACACACACTTAACTATCAGAGCTTAGAATGTGGAGAGACGATCGTCAAGTAGCAAAAAATGGAACGGATGGCAGGAGAAACTATTACTCTGGTTTCTCAGTCTGTTTCCTAGTGCCGGTTTGAAGTTCCTGCAGTTTTCACTGTAAAACCGATTTGGAGCTAGTATCTACCCATATAGATGGATGGAGTGGAGATTGCAACTGAAAAGAAACTTTGTGTTCCCAATAAGATAAGTGAAGGACGGTTTTCACACACACACATCTCTAAGAACTGAGCATGTGGAGAGACGTTCCTTCACGTAGCACAAAGGGAACCGGTTGTAGGAGAAACTTTTACTATTGTTTCTCAGTCTGTTTCCTAGTGCCGGTTTGAAGTTCCTGCAATTTTCACTGTAAAACCGATTTGGAGCTTGTATCTACCCATATAGATGTATGGAGTGGAGTTTGCAACTGAAAAGAAACTTTGTGTTCCCAACAAGATAGGTGAAGGACGTCTTCCAAACACACTTTGCTCTCAGAACTGAGCATGTGGAGAGACGTTCGTTCATCTAGCAAAAATGTAAGGGTAGCAGGAGAAACTTTTACTCTGGTTTCTCAGTCTGTTTCCTAGTGCCAGTTTGCAGTTCCTGCAGTTTTCACTGTAAAAGCGAGTTGTTGCTTGTAACTCCACATATATATGTATGGATTGGAATTTGCAACTGAAATAAAACATTGTGTTCCCAACAAGCTAGGTGAAGGACGGATTTCACACGCACTTATCTCTCAAAACTGAGCATGTGGAGTGACGTTCTTTCATCTAGCACAAAGGGAACTGGTTGAAGTAGAAAATTTTTGTCTGGTTTCTCAATATGTTTCCTAGTGCCGGTTTTATGTTCCTGCAGTTTTCAATGTAAAACCGAAGTGGAGCTTCTTCCTCCCCATATATAAGTATGGAATGGGTTTTGCCACTGAAAAAACTTTGTGTTCCCAACAAGCTAGGTGAAGTACGGCTTTCACACACACTTATCTCTCAGAACTGAGCATGTGGAGAGACGTTCGTTCATCTAGCACAAAAGGAACGGTTTGCAGGACAAATTTTACTCTGGTTTCTCAGTCTGTTTCCTAGTGCTGGTTTGAATTTCCTGCAGTTTTCACTGTAAAACCGTGTTGGAACATGTACCTCTCCATGTATATGTATGGAGTGCTGTTTGCAACTGAAAAGATCTTTGTGTTCCCAACAAGATAGGTGAAGGACGGCTTTCACACACACTTAACTCTCAGAGTTAGAATGTGGAGAGACGTTCGTTCATCCAGCACAAAGGGAACGGGTTGCAGGAGAATTTTTTACTCTGGTTTCACAGTCTGATTCCTAGTGCCGTTTTGAATTTCCTTCTGTTTTAACTGTAAAACAGAGTTCTAGATAGTATCTACGTATATAGATGAATGGAGTGGAGTTTGCAACTGAAAAGAAACTTTGTGTTCCCAACAAGATATGTGAAGGACGGCTTCCACACACACTTTGCTCTCAGTACTGAGCATGTGGAGAGACGTTCGTTCATCTAGCACAAATGGAACGGTTTGTAGGAGAAATTTTACTCTGATTTCTCAGTCTGTTTCCTAGTGCCAGATTGCAGTTCCTGCAGTTTACACTGTAAACGCGAGTTGGAGCTTGTAACTCCGCATCTAGTTGTATGGATTGGAGTTTGCAACTGAAAAGAAAATTTTGGTTCCCAACAAGCTAGGTGCATGACAGCTCTCACACACACTTATCTCTCACAACTGAGCATGTTTAGAAACGTTCGTTCATCTAGCACAAATGGAACGGGTTGCAGGAGAAACTTTATCTCTGGTTTCTCAGTCTGTTTCCTAGTGCCGGTTTTATGTTCCTGCAGTTTTCACTGTAAAAAATAGTTGGGGCTAGTACCTCCGCATATATATGTATGGAAAGGAGATTGCAACTGAAAAGAAAATTTTTGTTCCCAACAAACTAGTTGCATGACGGCTTTCACACACACTTATCTCTCAGAACTGAGCATCTGGAGGGACGTTCGTTCATCTAGCAAAAATGGAACGGGTTGAAAGAGAAACTTTTACTCTCGTTTCTCAGTCTGTTTCCTAGTGCCCGTTTGAAGTTCCTGCAATTTTCACTGTAAAGCAGAGGTGGAGCTTGTAACTCCCCATATATATTTATGGATTAGACATTGAAACTGAAAAGAAAATTTGTGTTCCCAACAAGCTAGTTGAAGTACGGCATTCACACACAATTATCTCTCAGAACTGAGCATGTGGAGAGACGTTCGTTCATCTAGCACAAATGGAACGGGTTGCAGAAGAGACTTTTTCTCTCGTTTCTCAGTCTGTTTTCTAGTGCCGGTTTGAATTTCCTGCAGTTTTCACTATAAAATCGAGTTGGAGCTTGTACCTCCCCATATATATGTATGGAGGGCAGTTTGCAACAGAAAAGAAACTTTGTGTTCCCAACATGATAGTTGAAGGACGGCATTCACACACAATTATCTCTCAGAACTGAGCTTTTGGAGAGACGTTGGTTCATCTAGCACAAAGGGAGCGGTTTGCAGGGGAAACTTTTACCCTGTTTTCTCAGTCTGTTTCCTAGTGCCGGTTTGAATTTCCTGCAGTTTTCACTGTAAAACCGAGTTGGAGCTAGTACCTCCGCTTATATATGTATGGAAATGGGTTTGCTACTGAAAAGAAATTAAGTGTTCCCCACAAGCTAGGTGAAGGACGTCTTTCACACGCAATTGTCTCTCAGAACTGAGCATGTGAGAGACGTTCGTTCATCTAGCACAAAGGGAACGGTTTGCAGGGGAATTTTTTACTCTGGTTTCACAGTCTGTTTCCTAGTGCCGGTTTGAATTTCCTTCAGATTTAACTGTAAAACAGAGTTGGAGATAGTATCTACGCATATAGATGAATGGAGTGGAGTTTGCAACTGAAAAGAAACTTTGTGTTCCCAACAAGATATGTGAAGAACGGCTTCCACACACACTTAGCTCTCAGTTCTGAGCATGTGGAGAGACGTTCGTTCATCTAGCACAAATGGAACGGTTTGTAGGAGAAACTTTTACTCTGATTTCTCAGTCTGTTTCCTAGTGCCAGATTGCAGTTCCTGCAGTTTTCACTGTAAACGCGAGTTGGATCTTGTAACTCCGCATATAGATGTATGGATTGGTGTTTGCAAATGAAAAGAATATTTTTGTTTCCAACTAGCTAGTTGAATGACGGCTTTCACACGCACTTATCTCTCAGAACTGAGCATGTGGAGAGACGTTCGTTCATCTAGCACAAAGGAACGGTTTGCAGGACAAACTTTTACTCTGGTTTCTCAGTCTGTTTCCTAGTGCCGGTTTGATGTTCCTGCAGTTTTCACTGTAAAACAGTGTTGGAACATGTACCTCTCCATGTATATGTATGGAGTGCTGTTTGCAACTGAATAGAATCTTTGTGTTCCCAACAAGATAGGTGAAGGACGGCTTTCACACACACTTATCTCTCACAACTGAGCATGTGGTGATACTTTCATTCATCTAGCAAAAAGGAACGGTGTGCAGGAAAAACTTTTACTCTTGTTTCTCAGTCTGTTTCCTAGTGCCGGTTAGAAGTTCCTGCAGTTTTCACTGTAAACGCGAGTTGGATCTTGTAACTCCGCATATAAATGTATGGATAGGAGTTTGCAAATGAAATAAAACATTGTGTTCCCAACAACCTAGGTGAAGGACGGATTTCACACGCACTTATCTCTCACAACTGAGCTTCTGGAGAGACGTTCGTTCACGTAGCACAAAGGGAACGTTTTGCAGGAGAAACTTTTACTCTTGTATCTGTCTTTTTCCTAGTGCCGGTTTGAATTTCCTGCAGTTTTCACTGTATAACGGAGATGGAGCTTGTATCTCTCCATATATATGTATGGAGTGGTGTTTGCAACTGAAAAGAAACTTTCTTTTCCCAACAAGCTAGGTGAAGGACGGCTTTCACACACACTTATCTCTCAAAACTGAGCATGTGGAGAGACGTTCGTTCATCTATCACAAAGGGAACTGGTTGAAGTAGAAAATTTTTCTCTGGTTTCCCAGTCTGTTTCCTAGTGCCGGTTTTAAGTTCCTGCAGTTTACACTGTAAAACCGAGGTGGAGCTTCTTCCTCCCCATATATATATATGGAATGGGGTATGCCACTGAAAAAAACTTTGTGTTCCCAACAAGCTAGGTGAAGTACGGCTTTCACACACACTTATCTCTCAGAACTGAGTATGTGGAGAGACGTTCGTTCATCTAGCACAAAGGGAACGGGTTGCAGGAAAAACTTTTACTCTGGTTTCTCAGTCTGTTTCCTTGTGCCGGTTTGAAGTTCCTGCATTTTTCACTGTAAAACCAAGTTGGAGCTAGTATCTATCCATATAGATGTATGGAGTGCAGTTTGCAACTGAAAAAAACTTTGTGTTCCGAACAAGATATGTGAAGGACGGCTTCCACACACACTTAACTATCAGAGCTTAGAATGTGGAGAGACGATCGTCAAGTAGCAAAAAATGGAACGGATGGCAGGAGAAACTATTACTCTGGTTTCTCAGTCTGTTTCCTAGTGCCGGTTTGAAGTTCCTGCAGTTTTCACTGTAAAACCGATTTGGAGCTAGTATCTACCCATATAGATGGATGGAGTGGAGATTGCAACTGAAAAGAAACTTTGTGTTCCCAATAAGATAAGTGAAGGACGGTTTTCACACACACACACCTCTAAGAACTGAGCATGTGGAGAGACGTTCCTTCACGTAGCACAAAGGGAACCGGTTGTAGGAGAAACTTTTACTATTGTTTCTCAGTCTGTTTCCTAGTGCCGGTTTGAAGTTCCTGCAATTTTCACTGTAAAACCGATTTGGAGCTTGTATCTACCCATATAGATGTATGGAGTGGAGTTTGCAACTGAAAAGAAACTTTGTGTTCCCAACAAGATAGGTGAAGGACGTCTTCCAAACACACTTTGCTCTCAGAACTGAGCATGTGGAGAGACGTTCGTTCATCTAGCAAAAATGTAAGGGTAGCAGGAGAAACTTTTACTCTGGTTTCTCAGTCTGTTTCCTAGTGCCAGTTTGCAGTTCCTGCAGTTTTCACTGTAAAAGCGAGTTGTTGCTTGTAACTCCACATATATATGTATGGATTGGAATTTGCAACTGAAATAAAACATTGTGTTCCCAACAAGCTAGGTGAAGGACGGATTTCACACGCACTTATCTCTCAAAACTGAGCATGTGGAGTGACGTTCTTTCATCTAGCACAAAGGGAACTGGTTGAAGTAGAAAATTTTTGTCTGGTTTCTCAATATGTTTCCTAGTGCCGGTTTTATGTTCCTGCAGTTTTCAATGTAAAACCGAAGTGGAGCTTCTTCCTCCCCATATATAAGTATGGAATGGGTTTTGCCACTGAAAAAACTTTGTGTTCCCAACAAGCTAGGTGAAGTACGGCTTTCACACACACTTATCTCTCAGAACTGAGCATGTGGAGAGACGTTCGTTCATCTAGCAAAAAGGGAACGGTTTTTAGGAGAAACTTTTACTCTGGTTTGTCAGTCTGTTTCCTAGTGCCGGTTTGAAGTTACTGTAGTTTTCACTATAAAACAGATTTGGATCTTGTTCCTCCCCATATATATGTATGGAGGGCAGTTAGCAACTGAAAAGAATTTTTGTGTTCCCATCAAGATAGTTGAAGGACGGCATTCACACACAAATATCTCTCACAACTGAGCATTTGGAGAGACGTTCTTTCATCTAGCAAAAAGGGAGCGGGTTGCAGGGGAAACTTTTACTCTGGTTTCTCAGTCTGTTTCCTAGTGCCGGTTTGAAGTTCCTGCAGTTTTCACTGTAAAACCGAGTTGGAGCTTCTACCTCTCCATGTATATGTATGGAGTGGAGTTTGCAACTGAAAAGAAACTTAGAGTTCCCAACAAGCTAGATGAAGGACGTCTTTCACACGCACTTATCTCTCAGAACTGAGCATGTGGAGAGACGTTCGTTCATCTAGCACAAAAGGAACGGTTTGCAGGACAAATTTTACTCTGGTTTCTCAGTCTGTTTCCTAGTGCTGGTTTGAATTTCCTGCAGTTTTCACTGTAAAACCGTGTTGGAACATGTACCTCTCCATGTATATGTATGGAGTGCTGTTTGCAACTGAAAAGATCTTTGTGTTCCCAACAAGATAGGTGAAGGACGGCTTTCACACACACTTAACTCTCAGAGTTAGAATGTGGAGAGACGTTCGTTCATCCAGCACAAAGGGAACGGGTTGCAGGAGAATTTTTTACTCTGGTTTCACAGTCTGATTCCTAGTGCCGTTTTGAATTTCCTTCTGTTTTAACTGTAAAACAGAGTTCTAGATAGTATCTACGTATATAGATGAATGGAGTGGAGTTTGCAACTGAAAAGAAACTTTGTGTTCCCAACAAGATATGTGAAGGACGGCTTCCACACACACTTTGCTCTCAGTACTGAGCATGTGGAGAGACGTTCGTTCATCTAGCACAAATGGAACGGTTTGTAGGAGAAATTTTACTCTGATTTCTCAGTCTGTTTCCTAGTGCCAGATTGCAGTTCCTGCAGTTTACACTGTAAACGCGAGTTGGAGCTTGTAACTCCGCATCTAGTTGTATGGATTGGAGTTTGCAACTGAAAAGAAAATTTTGGTTCCCAACAAGCTAGGTGCATGACGGCTCTCACACACACTTATCTCTCACAACTGAGCATGTTTAGAAACGTTCGTTCATCTAGCACAAATGGAACGGGTTGCAGGAGAAACTTTATCTCTGGTTTCTCAGTCTGTTTCCTAGTGCCGGTTTTATGTTCCTGCAGTTTTCACTGTAAAAAATAGTTGGGGCTAGTACCTCCGCATATATATGTATGGAAAGGAGATTGCAACTGAAAAGAAAATTTTTGTTCCCAACAAACTAGTTGCATGACGGCTTTCACACACACTTATCTCTCAGAACTGAGCATCTGGAGGGACGTTCGTTCATCTAGCAAAAATGGAACGGGTTGAAAGAGAAACTTTTACTCTCGTTTCTCAGTCTGTTTCCTAGTGCCCGTTTGAAGTTCCTGCAATTTTCACTGTAAAGCAGAGGTGGAGCTTGTAACTCCCCATATATATTTATGGATTAGACATTGAAACTGAAAAGAAAATTTGTGTTCCCAACAAGCTAGTTGAAGTACGGCATTCACACACAATTATCTCTCAGAACTGAGCATGTGGAGAGACGTTCGTTCATCTAGCACAAATGGAACGGGTTGCAGAAGAGACTTTTTCTCTCGTTTCTCAGTCTGTTTTCTAGTGCCGGTTTGAATTTCCTGCAGTTTTCACTATAAAATCGAGTTGGAGCTTGTACCTCCCCATATATATGTATGGAGGGCAGTTTGCAACAGAAAAGAAACTTTGTGTTCCCAACATGATAGTTGAAGGACGGCATTCACACACAATTATCTCTCAGAACTGAGCTTTTGGAGAGACGTTGGTTCATCTAGCACAAAGGGAGCGGTTTGCAGGGGAAACTTTTACCCTGTTTTCTCAGTCTGTTTCCTAGTGCCGGTTTGAATTTCCTGCAGTTTTCACTGTAAAACCGAGTTGGAGCTAGTACCTCCGCTTATATATGTATGGAAATGGGTTTGCTACTGAAAAGAAATTAAGTGTTCCCCACAAGCTAGGTGAAGGACGTCTTTCACACGCAATTGTCTCTCAGAACTGAGCATGTGAGAGACGTTCGTTCATCTAGCACAAAGGGAACGGTTTGCAGGGGAATTTTTTACTCTGGTTTCACAGTCTGTTTCCTAGTGCCGGTTTGAATTTCCTTCAGATTTAACTGTAAAACAGAGTTGGAGATAGTATCTACGCATATAGATGAATGGAGTGGAGTTTGCAACTGAAAAGAAACTTTGTGTTCCCAACAAGATATGTGAAGAACGGCTTCCACACACACTTAGCTCTCAGTTCTGAGCATGTGGAGAGACGTTCGTTCATCTAGCACAAATGGAACGGTTTGTAGGAGAAACTTTTACTCTGATTTCTCAGTCTGTTTCCTAGTGCCAGATTGCAGTTCCTGCAGTTTTCACTGTAAACGCGAGTTGGATCTTGTAACTCCGCATATAGATGTATGGATTGGTGTTTGCAAATGAAAAGAATATTTTTGTTTCCAACTAGCTAGTTGAATGACGGCTTTCACACGCACTTATCTCTCAGAACTGAGCATGTGGAGAGACGTTCGTTCATCTAGCACAAAGGAACGGTTTGCAGGACAAACTTTTACTCTGGTTTCTCAGTCTGTTTCCTAGTGCCGGTTTGATGTTCCTGCAGTTTTCACTGTAAAACAGTGTTGGAACATGTACCTCTCCATGTATATGTATGGAGTGCTGTTTGCAACTGAATAGAATCTTTGTGTTCCCAACAAGATAGGTGAAGGACGGCTTTCACACACACTTATCTCTCACAACTGAGCATGTGGTGATACTTTCATTCATCTAGCAAAAAGGAACGGTGTGCAGGAAAAACTTTTACTCTTGTTTCTCAGTCTGTTTCCTAGTGCCGGTTAGAAGTTCCTGCAGTTTTCACTGTAAACGCGAGTTGGATCTTGTAACTCCGCATATAAATGTATGGATAGGAGTTTGCAAATGAAATAAAACATTGTGTTCCCAACAACCTAGGTGAAGGACGGATTTCACACGCACTTATCTCTCACAACTGAGCTTCTGGAGAGACGTTCGTTCACGTAGCACAAAGGGAACGTTTTGCAGGAGAAACTTTTACTCTTGTATCTGTCTTTTTCCTAGTGCCGGTTTGAATTTCCTGCAGTTTTCACTGTATAACGGAGATGGAGCTTGTATCTCTCCATATATATGTATGGAGTGGTGTTTGCAACTGAAAAGAAACTTTCTTTTCCCAACAAGCTAGGTGAAGGACGGCTTTCACACACACTTATCTCTCAAAACTGAGCATGTGGAGAGACGTTCGTTCATCTATCACAAAGGGAACTGGTTGAAGTAGAAAATTTTTCTCTGGTTTCCCAGTCTGTTTCCTAGTGCCGGTTTTAAGTTCCTGCAGTTTACACTGTAAAACCGAGGTGGAGCTTCTTCCTCCCCATATATATATATGGAATGGGGTATGCCACTGAAAAAAACTTTGTGTTCCCAACAAGCTAGGTGAAGTACGGCTTTCACACACACTTATCTCTCAGAACTGAGTATGTGGAGAGACGTTCGTTCATCTAGCACAAAGGGAACGGGTTGCAGGAAAAACTTTTACTCTGGTTTCTCAGTCTGTTTCCTTGTGCCGGTTTGAAGTTCCTGCATTTTTCACTGTAAAACCAAGTTGGAGCTAGTATCTATCCATATAGATGTATGGAGTGCAGTTTGCAACTGAAAAAAACTTTGTGTTCCGAACAAGATATGTGAAGGACGGCTTCCACACACACTTAACTATCAGAGCTTAGAATGTGGAGAGACGATCGTCAAGTAGCAAAAAATGGAACGGATGGCAGGAGAAACTATTACTCTGGTTTCTCAGTCTGTTTCCTAGTGCCGGTTTGAAGTTCCTGCAGTTTTCACTGTAAAACCGATTTGGAGCTAGTATCTACCCATATAGATGGATGGAGTGGAGATTGCAACTGAAAAGAAACTTTGTGTTCCCAATAAGATAAGTGAAGGACGGTTTTCACACACACACACCTCTAAGAACTGAGCATGTGGAGAGACGTTCCTTCACGTAGCACAAAGGGAACCGGTTGTAGGAGAAACTTTTACTATTGTTTCTCAGTCTGTTTCCTAGTGCCGGTTTGAAGTTCCTGCAATTTTCACTGTAAAACCGATTTGGAGCTTGTATCTACCCATATAGATGTATGGAGTGGAGTTTGCAACTGAAAAGAAACTTTGTGTTCCCAACAAGATAGGTGAAGGACGTCTTCCAAACACACTTTGCTCTCAGAACTGAGCATGTGGAGAGACGTTCGTTCATCTAGCAAAAATGTAAGGGTAGCAGGAGAAACTTTTACTCTGGTTTCTCAGTCTGTTTCCTAGTGCCAGTTTGCAGTTCCTGCAGTTTTCACTGTAAAAGCGAGTTGTAGCTTGTAAATCCGCATATAGATGTATGGATTGGAATTTGCAACTGAAATAAATCATTGTGTTCCCAACAAGCTAGGTGAAGAACAGATTTCACACGCACTTATCTCTCACAACTGAGCATGTGGAGAGACGTTCGTTCACGTAGCACAAATTAAACGGGTTGCCGGAGAAACTTTTTCTCTTGTTTCTCAGTCTGTTTCCTAGTGCTGGTTTGAATTTCCTGCAGTTTTCACAGTAAAACCGAGATGGAGCTTGTATCTCTCCATATATATGTATGGAGTGGGGTTTGCTACTGAAAAGAAACTTTGTTTTCCCAACAAGCTTGGTTAAGGAAGGCTTTCACACACACTTATCTCTCAAAACTGAGCATGTGGAGAGATGTTCGTTCATCTGTCACAAAGGGAACTGGTTGAATTAGAAAATTTTTCTCTACTTTCTCAGTCTGTTTCCTAGTGCCAGTTTGCTGTTCCTGCAGTTTTCAATGTAAAACCGAGGTGGAGCTACTTCTTCCCCATATATATGTATGGAATGGGGTTTGCCACTGAAAAAAACTTTGTGTTCCCAACAAGCTAGGTGAAGTACATCTTTCACACACACTTATCTCTCACAACTCAGCATGTGGTGAGACGTTCGTTCATCAAGCAAAAAGGGAACGGTGTGCAGGAGAAACTTTTACTCTGGTTTCTCAGTCTGTTTCCTAGTGCCGGTTTGAAGTTCCTGCAGTTTTCACTGTAAAACAGAGTTGGAGCTTGTACCGGTCCATATATATGTATGGAGTGGAGTTTGCAACTGAAAAGAAACTTTGTGTTCCCAACAAGCTAGGTAAAGGACGGCTTTCACACACACTTATCTCTCACAACTGAGCATGTGGTGAGACGTTCGTTCATCTAGCAAAAAGGGAACGGTTTGCAGGAGAAACTATTTCTCTGGTTTCTCAGTATGTTTCCTAGTGCCGGTTTGAAGTTCCTGCAGTTTTCAATTTAAAACCGATTTGGAGTTTGTACCTCCCCATATATATGTATGGAGTGGAATTTTCAACTGAAAAGAAGCTTTGTGTTCCCAACAAGCTAGGTGAAGGACGGCTTTCACACACACTTATCTCACAGAAATGAGCATGTGGAGAGACGTTCGTTCATCTAGCAAAAATGGTACGGTTTGCAGGAGATACATATTCTCTGGTTTCTCAGTCTGTTTCCTAGTGCCGATTTTAAATTCCTGCAGTTTTCACTGTAAAACCGAGTTGGAGCTAGTACCTCCGCATATATATGTATGGATTTGTGTTTGCAACTGAAAAGAAACTATGTGTTCCCAACAAGCTAAATAAAGGTCGTTATTCTCACGCACTTATCTCTCAGAAATGAGCATGTGGAGAGACGTTCGTTCATCTAGCACAAAAGGAACGGTTTGCAGGCAAACTTTTTCTCTGGTTTCTCAGTCTGTTTCCTAGTGCCGGTTTGAATTTCCTGCAGTTTTCACTGTAAAACCTTGTTGGAATATGTACCTTTCCATGTATATGTATGGAGTGCTGTTTGCAACTGAAAAGAATCTTTGTGTTCCCCACAAGATAGGTGAAGGTCGGCTTTCACACACACATAACTCTCAGAGTTAGAATGTGGAGAGACGTTCGTTCATCTAGCACAAAGGAAACGGGTTGCAGGAGAATTTTTTACTCTGATTTCACAGTCTCTTTCCTAGTGCCGGTTTGAATTTCCTTCAGTTTTAACTGTAAAACAGATTTGGAGCTAGTATGTACGCATATAGATGAATGGAGTGGGGTTTGCAACTGAAAGAAACTTTGTGTTCCCAACAAGATACGTGAAGGACATCTTCCACACACACTTTGCTCTCAGTACTGAGCATGTGGAGTGACGTTCTTTAATCTAGCACAAATGGAACGATTTTTAGGAGAAAATTTTACTCTGATTTCTCAGTCTGTTTCCTAGTGCCAGAATGCAGTTCCTGCAGTTTTCAGTGTAAAAGCGATTTGGAGCTTGTAACTCCGCATATAGATGTATGGATTGGAGTTTGCAACTGAAAGAAACTTTGTGTTCCCAACAAGCTGGTTTGTTTGGGGGAAGGTTTTGGTCAAAAAAAAAAGAAAGACGGCATTCACAAACACTTATCTCTCAGTACTGAGCATGTGGAGAGACTTTCGTTCATCTAGCACAAAGGTAAAGGTGCAGGAGAAATTTTACTCCGGTTTCTCAGTCCGTTTCCTAGTGCCGGTTTGAAGTTCCTGCAGTTTTCACTATAAAAACGAGTATGATTTGTAACAACCCATATATATGTATGGAGTGGAGTTTGCAACTTAAAAGAAAATTTTTGTTCCCAACAAGTTAGTTGCATGACGGCTTTCACACGCACATATCTCTCAGAACTGAGCATCTGGAGGGACGTTCGTTCATCTAGCACAAAAGGAACGGGTTGCAGGTGAAATTTTATCTCTGGTTTCTCAGTCTGTTTCCTAGTGCCGGTTTTAATTTCCTGCAGTTTTCACTGTAAAAAATAGTTGGAGCTTGTACCTCCGCATATATATGTATGGAATAGAGTTTGCAACTGAAAAGAAAGTTAGTGTTCCCAACAAGCTAGGTGAAGGACGGTTTTCACACACAACTATCTCTCAGAAATGAGCATGTGGAGAGCAGTTCGTTCATCTAGCAAAAAAGGAACGGGTTGCATGAGAAACTTCTACTCTGGTTTCTCAGTCTGTTTCCTAGTGCCGGTTTGAAGTTCCTGCAGTTTTCTCTGTAAAAACTATTTGGGGCTAGTACCTCCCCATATATATTTATGGAGTGGAGTTTGCAACTGAAAAGAAACTATGTTTTCCCAACAAGCTATGTGAAGAACGGCTTTCACACACACTTATCTCTCACAAATGAGCATGTGGAGAGACGTTCGTTCATCTAGCACAAAGGGTACTGGTGGCAGGAGAAACTTTTACTCAGGTTTCTCAGTCTGTTTCCTAGTGCCAGAATGCATTTCCTGCAATTTTCACTGTAAACGCTAGTTGGAGCTTGTAACTCCGCATACAGATGTATGGATTGGAGTTTGCAACTGAAAAGTAACTTTGTGTTCCCAACTAGCTAGTTGAAGCACGGCTTCCACACACAATTTGCTCTCAGAAATGAGCATGTGGAGAGACGTTCTTTCATCTAGCACAAATGGAACGGTTTGCAGGAGAACTTTTACTCTGGTTTCTCAGTCTGTTTACTAGTGCCGGATTGAAGTTCCTGCAGTTTTCACTGTAAAGCAGAGTTGGAGATTGTAACTACCCATATATATTTATGGAATGGAGTTTGCAACTGAAAAGAACATTTTTGTTCCCAACAAGCTAGGTGAAGTACGGCATTCAAACAGACTTATCTCTCAGAACTGAGCAATTGGAGAGACGTTCGTTCATCTAGCACAAAGGGAACTGTTTGCAGGTGAAAATTCTACTCTGGTTTCTCAGTCTGTTTCCTAGTGCCGGTTTGAAATTCCGGCAGTTTTCACTGTAAAACCTTGTTGGAATATGTACCTTTCCATGTATATGTATGGAGTGCTGTTTGCAACTGAAAAGAAACTTTGTGTTCCCAACAAGCTAGGTGAAGGACGGCTTTCCCACACACTTATCTCTCACAACTGAGCATGTGGAGAGACGTTCGTTTATCTAGCACAAATGGAACGGGTTGCAGTAGAAATTTTTTCTCTCGTTTCTCAGTATGTTTTGTAGTGCCGGTTAGAATTTCCTGCAGTTTTCACTATAAAACCGAGTTGGAGCTTTTACCTCCTCATATAAATGTATGGAATGGAGTTTGCAACTGGAAAGAAACTTTGTGTTCCCAACAAGCTAGTTGAAGGACGGCTCTCACACACACTTATCTCTCACAACTGAGCATGTGGAGTGACATTCGTTCATCTAGCACAAAGGGAAAGGGTTGCAGGAGAAGCTTTTCCTCTTTTTTCTCATTCTATTTCCTAGTGCCGGTTTGAAACTCCTGCAGTATTCACTGTAAAACCGAGTTGGAGCTAGTACCTCCCCATATATATGTATGGAGTTTAGTTTGCAACTGAAAAGAAACTTTGTTTTATCAACTAGCTATTTGAAGGACGGTTTCACACACACTTATGTCTCACAACTGAGCAAGTGGACAGACGTCCGTTCATCTACCGCAAATGGAACGGTCTGCAGGAGAAAATTTTACTCGGGTTTCTCAGTCTGTTTCCTTCTGCCGGTTTGAAATTCCAGCAGTTTTCACTGTAAAACAGAGTTGGAGCTACTACCTACCTTTATATATGTATGGAGTGGAGTATGCATCTGAAAAAACTTTGTGTTCCCAACAAGCTAGTTGAAGGAAGGCTTTCACACACACTTACCTCTCAGAACTGTGCATGTGGAGAGAAGTTCGTTCATCTAGCACAAATGGAATGGTTTGAAGGAGAAACTTTTACTCTGATTTCTCAGTCTGTTTCCTAGTGCCAGATTGCATTTCCTGCAGTTTTCACTGTAAACGCGAGTTGGAGCTTGTAACTCCGCATATAGATGTATGGATTGGAGTTTGCAACTGAAAAGTAACTTTGTGTTCCCAACAAGCTAGGTGAAGGACGTCTCTCACACACACTAATCTCTCACAACTGAGCATGTGGAGAGACGTTCGTTCATCTAGCACAAAGGGAAAGGGTTGCAGGAGAAGCTTTTTCTCTTTTTTCTCATTCTATTTCCTAGTTCCGGTTTGACGTTCCTGAAGTTTTCATTGTTAAACAGAGTTGGAGCTTGTACCTCCCCATATATATGTATGGAATGCAGTTTGCAACTGAAAAGAAACTTTGTGTTCCAAACTAGCTAGGTGAAGGACGGCTTTCACACACACTTTCCTCTCAGAACTGAGCATGTGGAGAGACGTTCGTTCATCAAGCACAAAGGGAAAGGTTTGAAGGTGAAACTTTTACTCTAGGTTCTCAGACTGTTTCTTAGTGCCGGTTTGAAGTTCCTACAGTTTTCACTATAAAACCGAGTTGGGGCTTGTACCTCCCCATATATATGTATGGAGTGGAATTTTCAACTGAAAAGAAGCTTTGTGTTCCCAACAAGCTAGGTGAAGTACGGCTTTAACACACACTTATCTCACAGAAATGAGCATGTGGAGAGACGTTCGTTCATCTAGCACAAATGGTACGGGTTGCAGGAGATACATATTCTCTGGTTTCTCAGTCTGTTTCCTAGTGCCGATTTTAAATTCCTGCAGTTTTCACTGTAAAACCGAGTTGGAGCTAGTACCTCCGCATATATATGTATGGATTTGGGTTTGCAGCTTTAAAGAAACTATGTGTTCCCAACAAGCTAAATAAAGGTCGTTATTCACACGCACTTATCTCTCAGAACTGAGCATGTGGAGAGACGTTCGTTCATCTAGCACAAAAGGAACGGTTTGCAGGACAAACTTTTTCTCTGGTTTCTCAGTCTGTTTCCTAGTGCCGGTTTGAAGTTCCTGCAGTTTTCACTGTAAAATCGTGTTGGGATATGTACCTATCCATGTATATGTATGGAGTGCTGTTTGCAACTGAAAAGAATCTTTGTGTTCCCCACAAGATAGGTGAAGGTCGGCTTTCACACACACATAACTCTCAGAGTTAGAATGTGGAGAGACGTTCGTTCATCTAGCACAAAGGGAACGGGTTGCAGGAGAATATTTTACTCTGATTTCACAGTCTGTTTCCTAGTGCCAGTTTGAATTTCCTTCAGTTTTAACTGTAAAACAGAGTTGGAGCTAGTATCTACACAAATAGATGAATGGAGTGGAGTTTGCAACTGAAAGAAACTTTGTGTTCCCAACAAGATAGGTGAAGGACGTCTTCCACCCACAATTTGCTCTCAGTACTGAGCATGTGGAGAGACGTTCTTTCATCTAGCACAAATGGAACGGTTTTTAGGAGAAAATTTTACTCTGATTTCTCAGTCTGTTTCCTAGTGCCAGATTGCAGTTCCTGCAGTTTTCACTGTAAAAGCGATTTGGAGCTTGTAACTCCGCATATAGATGTATGGATTGGAGTTTGCAACTGAAAGAAACTTTGTGTTCCCAACAAGCTGGGTGAAAGACGGCATTCACAAACACTTATCTCTCAGAACTGAGCATGTGGAGAGACTTTCGTTCATCTAGCACAAAGGGAAAGGTGCAGGAGAAAATTTTACTCCGGTTTTTCAGTTCGTTTCCTAGTGCCGGTTTGAAGTTCCTGCAGTTTTCACTATAAAAAAGAGTATAGATTTGTAACAACAAATATATATGTATGGAGTGGAGTTTGCAACTTAAAAGAAAATTTTTGTTCCCAACAAGTTAGTTGCATGACGGCTTTCACACGCACATATCTCTCAGAACTGAGCATGTGGAGAGACGTTCGTTCACGTAGCACAAAGTAAACGGGTTGCAGGAGAAACTTTTTCTCTTGTTTCTCAGTCTGTTTCCTAGTGCTGGTTTGAATTTCCTGCAGTTATCACTGTAAAACCGAGATGGAGCTTGTATCTCTCCATATATATGTATGGAGTGGAGTTTGCTACTGAAAAGAAACTTTGTTTTCCCAACAAGCTTGGTTAAGGAAGGCTTTCACACACACTTATCTCTCAAAACTGAGCATGTGGAGAGACGTTCGTTCATCTGTCACAAAGGGAACTGGTTGAAGTAGAAAAATTTTCTCTCGTTTCTCAATCTGTTTCCTAGTGCCGGTTTTAAGTTCCTGCAGTTTTCACTGTAAAACCGAGGCGGAGCATCTTCCTCCCCATATATATGTATGGAATGAGGTTTGCCACTGAAAAAAACTTTGTGTTCCCAACAAGCTAGGTGAAGGACGGCTTACACACACACTTATCTCTCACAACTGAGCATGTGGTGAGACGTTCGTTCATCAAGCAAAAAGGGAACGGTGTGCAGGAGTAACTTTTACTCTGGTTTCTCAGTCTGTTTCCTACTGCCGGTTTGAAGTTCCTGCAGTTTTCACTGTAAAACCGAGTTGGAGCTTGTACCTCTCCATATATATGTATGGAGTGGAGTTTGAAACTGAAAAGAAACTTTGTGTTCCCAACAAGCTAGGTGAAGTACGCCTTTCACACACACTTATCTCTCACAACTGAGCATGTGGAGGAACGTTCGTTCATCTAGCACAAAGGGAACGGGTTGCAGGGGCAAATTTTACTCTGGTTTCTCAGTCTGTTTCCTAGTGCCGGTTTGAAGTTCCTGCAGTTTTCACTGTAAAACCGAGTTGGAGCTTGTACCTCTCCATATATATGTATGGAGTGGAGTTTGCAACTGAAAAGAAACTTTGTGTTCCCAACAAGCTAGGTAAAGGACGGCTTTCACACACACTTATCTCTCAGAACTGAGCATGTGGAGATACGTTCGTTCATCTATCACAAAAGTAACGGTTTGCAGGACAAACTTTTACTCTGGTTTCTCAGTGTGTTTCCTAGTGCCGGTTTGAAGTTCCTGCAGTTTTCACTGTAAAATCGTGTTGGATCATGTACCTCTCCATGTATATATATGGAGTGCTGTTTGCAACTGAAAAGAATCTTTCTGTTCCCAAAAAGATATGTGAAGGACGGCTTTCACACACACTTATCTCTCACAACTGAGCATGTGGTGAGACGTTCGTTCATCTAGCAAAAAGGGAACGGTGTGCAGGAGAAAATTTTACTCTGGTTTGTCATTCTGTTTCCTAGTGCCGGTTTGAAGTTCCTGCAGTTTTCACTGTAAAACCGAGTTGGAGCTTGTATCTACCCATATAGAAGTATGGAGTGGGGTTTGCAAATGAAATAAATCATTGTGTTCCCAACAACCTATGTGAAGGACCGATTTCACACGCACTTATCTCTCACAACTGAGCATGTGGAGAGACGTTCGTTCACGTAGCACAAAGGGAACGTGTTGCAGGAGAAACTTTTACTCCTGTTTCTCAGTCTTTTTCCTAGTGCCGGTTTGAATTTCCTGCAGTTTTCATTGTATAACAGAGATGGAGCTTGTATCTCTCCATATATATGTATGGAGTGGTGTTTGCAACTAAAAAGAAACTTTGTTTTCCCAACAAGATAGGTGAAGGACGGCTTTCACACACACTTATCTCTCACAACTGAGCATGTGGTGAGACTTTCGTTCATCTAGCAAAAAGAGAACGGTTTGCAGGAGAAACTTTTACTCTGGTTTCTCAGTATGTTTCCTAGTGCCGGTTTGAAGTTCCTGCAGTTTTCTATGTAAAACCGAGTTGGAGCTAGTACCTCCGCATATATATGTATGGAATTGGGTTTGCAACTGAAAAGAAACTATGTGTTCCCAACAAGCTAGATGAAGGTCGTTATTCACACGCACTTCTCTCTCAGAACTGAGCATGTGGAGAGACGTTCGTTCATCTAGCACAAAAGGAACGGTTTGCAGGACAAACTTTTTCTCTGGTTTCTCAGTCTGTTTCCTAGTGCCGGTTTGAAGTTCCTGCAGTTTTCACAGTAAAATCGTGTTGGAATATGTACCTTTCCATGTATATGTATGGAGTGCTGTTTGCAACTGAGAAGAATCTTTGTGTTCCCCAGAAGATATGTGAAGGTCGGCTTTCACACACACATAACTCTCAGAGTTAGAATGTGGAGAGACGTTCGTTCATCTAGCACAAAGTTAACGGGTTGCAGGAGAATTTTCTACTCTGGTTTCACAGTCTGTTTCCTAGTGCCGGTTTGAATTTCCTTCAGTTTTAACTGTAAAACAGAGTTGGAGCTATTATCTACGCATATAGATGAATGGAGTGGAGTTTGCAACTGAAAAGAAACTTTGTTTTCCCAACAAGATAGATGAAGGACGTCTTCCACACACACTTTGCTCTCAGTACTAAGCATGTGGAGAGACGTTCTTTCATCTAGCACAAATGGAACGGTTTTTAGGAGAAAATTTTACTCTGATTTCTCAGTCTGTTTCCTAGTGCCAGATTGCAGTTCCTGCAGTTTTCACTGTAAACGCAATTTGGAGCTTGTAACTCCGCATATAGATGTATGGATTGGAGTTTGCAACTGAAAGAAACTTTGTGTTCCCAACAAGCTGGGTGAAAGACGGCATTCACAAACACTTATCTCTCATAACTGAGCATGTGGAGAGACTTTCGTTCATCTAGCACAAAGGGAACTTTGCAGGAGAAATTTTTACTCCGGTTTCTCAGTCCGTTTCCTAGTGCCGGTTTGAAGTTCCTGCAGTTTTCACTATAAAAACGAGTTACAATTTTAACACCCCATATATATGTATGAAATGGAGTTTGCAACTTAAAAGAAAATTTTTGTTCCCAACAAGTTAGTTGCATGACGGCTTTCACACACACTTATCTCTCAGAACTGAGCATCTGGAGGGACGTTCGTTCATCTAGCACAAAGGAAATGGTTGCAGGAGAAACTTTTACTCTGGTTTCTCAGTCTGTATCCTAGTGCCAGATTGCATTTCCTGCAGTTTTCCCTGTAAACGCGAGTTGGAGCTTGTAACTCCGCATATAGATGTATGGATTGGGGTTTGCAACTGAAAAGTAACTTTGTGTTCCCAACTACTTACGTGAAGGAAGGCTTCAACACACACTTTGCTCTCAGAACTGAGCATGTGGAGAGACGTTCTTTCATCTAGCACAAATGGAACGGTTTGCAGGAGAACTTTTACTCTGGTTTCTCAGTCTGTTTACTAGTGCCACTTTGAAGTTCCAGCAGTTTTCACTGTAAAGCAGAGTTGGAGCTTGTAACTCCGCATATAGATGTATGGAATGGAGTTTGCAACTGAAAAGAAACTTTGTGTTCCCAACAAGCTAGGTGAAGGACGGTTTCACACACACTTATCTCTCAGAACTGAGCATGTGGAGAGACGTTCGTTCATCTAGCACAAAGGGAACGGTGCAGGAGGAATTTTTACTCTGGTTTCTCAGTCCGTTTCCTAGTGCCGGTTTGAAGTTCCTGCAGTTTTCACTATAAAAAAGAGTTAGAGTTTGTACCACCCCATATATTTATAAGGAGTGGAGTTTGCAACTGAAAAGAAAATTTTTGTTCCCAACAAGCTAGTTGCATGAAGGCTTTCACACACAATTAACTCTCAGAACTGGGCATCTGGAGGGACGTTCGATCATCTAGCACAAAAGGAACGGGTGGCAGGAGAAACTTTTACTCTCGTTTCTCAGTCTGTTTCCTAGTGCCAGTTTGAAATTCCGGCAGTTTTCACTGTAAAACCCAGTTGGATCTTCTACCTCTCCATATATATATGTATGAATTGGAGTTTGCAACTGAAAAGAAACTTTGTGTTCCCAACAAGCTAGGTGAAGGACGGCTTTCCCACACAGTTATCTCTCACAACTGAGCATGTGGAGTGACGTTCGTTTATCTAGCACAAATGGAACGGGTTGCAGAAGAAACAATTTCTCTCGTTTCTCAGTCACTTTTCTAGTGCCGGTTTGAATTTCCTGCAATTTTCACTATAAAACCAAGTTGGAGCTTTTACCTCCCCATATAAATGTATGGAATGGAATTTGCAACTGAAAAGAAACTTTGTGTTCCCAACAAGCTAGGTGAAGGACGGCTCTCACACACACTTATCTCTCACAACTGAGCATGTTGAGAGACGTTCTTTCATCTAGCACAAAGGGAAAGGGTTGCAGGAGAAGCTTTTCCCCTTTTTTCTCATTCTATTTTCTAGTGCCGGTTTGACGTTCCTGAAGTTTTCATTGTTAAACAGAGTTGGAGCTTGTACCTCCTATATATATGTATGGAATGCAGTTTGCAACTGAAAAGAATCTTTTTGTTCCCAACTAGCTAGGTGAAGGACGGCTTTCACACACACTTTTCTTTCAGAACTGAGCATGTGGAGAGACGTTCGTTCATCAAGCACAAAGGGAACGGGTTGCAGGTGAAACTTTTACTCTAGGTTCTCAGACTGTTTCCTAGTGCCGGTTTGAAGTTCCTGCAGTTTTCACTATAAAACCGAGTTGGAGCTTGTACCTCCCCATATATATTTATGGAGTGGAGTTTGCAACTGAAAAGAAATTTGTTTTCCCAACAAGCAAGGTGAAGAACGGCTTTCAAACACATTTTTCTCTCACAACTGAGCATGTTTAGAGACGTTCTTTCATCTAAAATAAATGGAAGGTATTGCAGGAGATAACTTTTCTTTCTTTTCTCAGTCTCTTTCCTAGTGTCGGTTTGAAGTTCCTGAAGTTTTCATTGTAAAAGTGAGTTGGAACTTGTACTTCCCCATATATATGTATGGATTGGAGTTTGCAACTGGAAAGAAACTTTGTTTTACCAAATAGATATCTGAAGGACGGATTTCCCACACACTTATCTCTCAGGACCTAGCATGTGGATAGACGTTCGTTCATCTAGCAAATATTGAAAGGGTTGCAGGAGAAACATTTACTCTGGATTCTCACTCTGTTTCCAAGTGCCGGAATGTAGTTCCTGCATTTTTCACTGTAAAACAGGATTTGAGCTTGTACATACCCATGTAAATATATGGAGTGGAGTTTGCAACTGAAAAGAAACTTTGTGTTCCCAACAAGTTATCTGAAGGACGGCTTTCACACACCCTTATCTCTCACAACTGAGCATGTGGAGAGACGTTCGTTCATCTAGAACAAAGGGAAAATATTTCAGGAGAAACTTTTCCTTTCGTTTCTCAGTCTGTTTCCTAGAGTCGGTTTGAAGATCCTGCAGTTTTAAATCAAAAACCGAATTGGAATTAGTACCTCCCCATATAGATATATGGAGTGGAGTTAGCAACTGAAAAGTAACTATGTGTTCCCAACCATCTACGTGAAGGACGGCATTCACACACACTTATCTCTCATAACTGAGCATGTGGAGAGACGTTCTTTCATTTAGCACAAAGGGAACGGGTTGCAGGGGAAACTTTTACTCTGGTTTCTCAGTCTATTTCCTAGTGCCGTTTTGAAGTTCCTGCAGTTTTCACTGTAATAGTGAGTTCTAGCTAGTAACTCCCCATATAGATGTAGTGAGTGTAGTTTGCAACTGAAAAGAAACTTTGTGTTCCCAACTACCTAGGTGAAGAACGGCTTTCACACACAATTATCTCTCACAACTGAGCATGTGGAGAGACTTTCGTTCATCTAGCACAAATGGAACGGGTTGCAGAAGAAACATTTTCTCTCGTTTCTCAGTCAGTTTTCTAGTGCCGGTTTGAATTTCCTGCAGTTTTCACTATAAAACCGAGTTGGAGCTTTTACCTCCCCATATAAATATATGGAATGGAGTTTGCAACTGAAAAGAAACTTTGTGTTCCCAACAAGCTAGGTGAAGGACGGCTCTCACACACACTTATCTCTCACAACTGAGCATGTGGAGAGACGTTCGTTCATCTAGCACAAAGGGAAAGGTTTGCAGGAGAAGCTTTTTCTCTTTTTCTCTTTCTATTTCCTAGTGCCGGTTTGACGTTCCTGAAGTTTTCAGTGTTAAACAGAGTTGGAGCTTGTACCTCCCCATATATATGTATGGAATGCAGTTTGCAACTGAAAAGAATCTTTGTGTTCCCAACTAGCTAGGTGAAGGACGTCTTTCACACACACTTTTCTTTCAGAACTGAGCATGTGTAGAGACGTTCGTTCATCAAGCACAAAGGGAACGGGTTGCAGGTGAAACTTTTACTCTAGTTTCTCAGACTGTTTCCTAGTGCCGGTATGAAGTTCCTGCAGTTTTCACTATAAAACCGAGTTGGAGCTTGTACTTCCCCATATATATGTATGGAGTGGAGTTTGCAACTGAAAAGAAACTTTGTGTTCCCAACAAGCTAGGTGAAGAACGGCTTTCAAACACACTTATCTCTCATAACTGAGCATGTTTAGATACGTTCGTTCATCTAGCACAAATGGAACGTATTGCAGGAGATAACATTTCTTTCTTTTCTCAGTCTCTTTCCTAGTGTCGGTTTGAAGTTCCTGAATTTTTCATTGTAAAAGCGAGTTGGAACTTGTACTTCCCCATATATATGTATGGATTGGAGTTTGCAACTGGAAAGAAACTTTGTTTTCCCAACTTGATATGTGAAGGACGGTTTTAACAATCACTTATCTCTCACAACTGAGCATGTGGAGAGACGTTATTTCATCTAGCAAAAATGGAACTGGTTGCAGGAGAAATTTTTTGTCTGGTTTCTCAGTCTGTTTCCTAGTGCCGGTTTTAAGTTCTTGCAGTTTTCACTGTAAAACCGAGTTGGAGCTTGTACCTCCCCATATATATGTATGGAATGGAATTTGCAACTGAAAAAATCTTTGTGTTCCCAACAAGCTAGGTGAAGGACGGATTTCCCACACACTTATCTCTCAGGAGCTAGCATGTGGATAGACGTTCGTTCATCTATCAAAAATTGAAAGGGTTGCAGGAGAAACATTTACTCTGGCTTCTCACTCTTTTTCCAAGTGCCGGATTGTAGTTCCTGCATTTTTCACTGTAAAACCGAATTTGAGCTTGTACCTCCCCATATAATATATGGAGTGGAGTTTGTAACTGAAAAGAAACTTTGTGTTCCCAACAAGTTAGGTGAAGGGCGGCTTTCACACACCCTTATCTCTCACAACTGAGCATGTGGAGAGAGGTTCGTTCATCTAGAACAAAGGGAACATATTTCAGGAGAAACTTTTTCTTTCGTTTCTCAGTCTGTTTCCTAGTGTCGGTTTGAAGATCCTGCAGTTTTAAATCTAAAACCGAATTAGAATTAGTACCTCCCAATATAGATATATGGAGTGGAGTTAGCAACTGAAATGTAACTGTGTTCCCAAACATCTACGTGAAGGACGGCTTTCACACACACTTATTTCTCATAACTGAGCATGTGGAGAGACGTTCTTTCATCTAGCACAAAGGGAACGGTTTGCAGGGGAAACTTTTACTCTGGTTTCTCAGTCTATTTCCTAGTGCCGTTTTGAAGTTCCTGCAGTTTTCACTGTAAAAGTGAGTTGGATCTAGTACCTCCCCATATAGATGTAGTGAGTGTAGTTTGCAACTGAAAAGAAACTTTGTGTTCCCAACTACCTAAGTGAAGAATGGCTTTCACACACAATTATCTCTCACAACTGAGCATGTGGAGAGACGTTCGTTCATCTAGCACAAAGGGAACGTATTGCAGAAGAAAATATTTCTTTCGTTTCTCAGTCTGTTTCCTAGTGTCGGTTTGAAGTTCCTGCAGTTTTCACTGTAAAACCGAGTTGGAGCTTGTACATACCCCTATATATATTTATGGAGTTGTGTTTGCAACTGAAAAGAAACTTTGTTTTCCCAACTAGCTAGGTGAAGGACGGCTTTCACACGCACTTAACTCTCCCAAATGAGCATGTGGAGATACGTCCGTTCATGTACAACAAAGGGAACGGTTTGCCGGAGAAACTTTTACTCTGTATTCTCGGTCTGTTTCCTAGTACCGGTTTGAAGTTCCTGCATTTTTCATTGTAAAAGCGAGTTGGAACTTGTACCTCCCCATATAAATGTATGGATGGAGTTGGCAACTGAAAAGAAACTTTGTTTTCCCAACTAGCTAGGTGAAGTAAGGTTTTCACACACACTTATCTCTCACAACTGAGCATGTGGAGGGACGTTTGTTCATCTAGCACAAAGGGAGCGGGTTGCAGGAGAAACTTTTACTCTGGATTATCAGTCTGTTTCCTAGTGCCGGTTTGATGTTCCTGCAGTTTTCATTGTAAAACAGAGTTGGAACTAGTACCTCCCCATATATATGTAAGGAGTGGAGTTTGCAACTGAAAAGTAACTTTGTGTTCCCAACAATCTAGGTGAAGGACGGCTTTCAAACACACTTATTTCTCACACCTGAGCATGTGGAGAGACGTACGTTCATCTAGCACAAAGGGATCTTATTGCAGGAGAAACTTTTTCCATTTTTTCCCAGTCTGTTGCCTAGTGCCGGTTTGAAGTTCCTGCAGTTTTCACTGTAAAACAGAGTTGGATCTTGTACCTCCCCATATATATGTATGGAGTGGAGTTTGCAACTGAAAATAAACTTTGTTTTCCCAAAGAGCTAGTTGAAGGACGGCTTTCACACACACATACCTGTCACAAGTGAGCATGTGGATAGACGTTCGTTCATCTAGCACTAATTGAACGGGTTGCAGGAGAAACTTTTACTCTGGTTTCTCTCTCTGTTTCCAAGTGCCTGTTTGAAGTTCCTGCAATTTTCACTGTAAAACCGATTTGGTGCTAGTACCTCCCCATATAGATATATGGAGTGGAGTTAGCATCCGAAAAGAAACTTTGTGTTCCCAACCATCTATGTGAAGAACGGCTTTCACACACACATATCTCTCACAACTGAGTATGTGGACAGACGTTCGTTCATCTAGCACAATGTTTACTGTTTGCAGGAGCAACTATTACTCTGGATTCTCAGTCTCTTTCCTATTGTCGGTTTGAAGATCCTGCAGTTTTCAATCTAAAACCGAGTTGGAACTAGTACCTCCCCATATAGATATACGGAGTGGAGTTAACTACTGAAAAGAAGCTTTGTGTTCCCAACCATCTAGGTGAAGGACGGCTTCACACACACTTATCTCTCACATCTGAGCATGTGGAGAGACGTTCTTTCATCTAGCACAAAGGGAACGGGTTGCAGGAGATACTTTTACTCTGCTTTCTTAGTCTGTTTCCTAGTGCCGGTTTTGAAGTTCCTGCAGTTTTCACTGTAAAACTGAGTTGGAGATAGTACCACCCCATATAGATATATGGAGTGGAGTTTGCAACTGAAAAGAAACTTTGTGTTCCCAACAAGCTAGGTGAAGGACGGCATTCAAACACACTAATCTCTCACAACTGAGCATGTGGAGAGACGTTCGTTCATCTAGAACAAAGGGTACTGTTTGCAGGAGCAATTTATACTGTGGATTCTCAGTCTGGTTCCTAGTGTCGGTTTGAAGATCCTGCAGTTTTCACTCTAAAACCGAGTTGGAGCTATTACCTCCCCATATAGATATATGGAGTGTAGTTTGCAACTGAAAATAAACTTTGTGTTCCCAACAAGCTAGGTGAAGGACGGCTTTTAAACACAATTATCTCTCACAACTGAGCATGTGGAGAGACGTTCGTTCATCTAGCAAAATGGGAACGGTTTGCATGAGAAAATTTTACTCTGCTTTCTCAGTTTGTTTCCTAGTGCCGGTTTGAAGTTCCTGTAGATTTCACTGTAAAATCGAGTTGGAGCTAGTACCTCGCCATATATATTTATGGAGTGGAGTTTGCAAATGAAAAGAAACTTTGTGTTCCTAACAAGCTAAGTGAAGGACGGCTTTCACACACACTTATCTTTGACATATTAGCATGTGGAGACACGTTCGTTCATCTAGCACAAAGGAAATGGTTGCAGGAGAAACTTTTACTCTGGTTTCTCAGTCTGTTTACTAGTGCCGATTTGAAGTTCCTGCAGTTTTCACTGTAAAGCAGAGTTGGAGATTGTAACTCCGCATATAGATGTATGGAATGGAGTTTGCAACTGAAAAGAAACTTTGTGTTCCCAACAAGCTAGGTGAAGGACGGCTTTCACACACACTTATCTCTCAGAACTGAGCATGTGGAGAGACGTTCGTTCATCTAGCACCAAGGGAACGGTGCAGGAGAAATTTTTACTCTGGTTTCTCAGTCCGTTTCCTAGTGTCGATTTGAAGTTCCTGCAGTTTTCACTATAAAAAAGAGTTAGAATTTGTACCACCCCATATATTTATATGGAGTGGAGTTTTCAACTGAAAAGAAAATTTTTGTTCCCAACAAGCTAGTTGCATGAAGGCTTTCACACACAATTAACTCTCAGAATTGAGCATCTGGAGGGACGTTCGATCATCTAGCACAAATGGAACGGGTTGCAGGAGAACTTTTACTCTCGTTTCTCAGTCTGTTTCCTAGTGCCCGTTTGAAGTTCCTGAATTTTTCACTGTAAAGCAGAGTTGCAGCTAGTAACTCCCCATATATATTTATGGAGTGGAGTTTGAAACTGAAAAGAAAATTTGTGTTCCCAACAAGCTATGTGAAGTACGGCATACACACACACTTCTCTCTCAGAACTGAGCATGTGGAGAGACGTTCGTTCATCTAGCACAAAGGGAACGGTTTGCAGGAGAAACTTTTACTCTGTATTCTCGGTGTGTTTCCTAGTACCGGTTTGAAGTTCCTGCAGTTTTCATTGTAAAAGCGAGTTGGAACTTGTACCTCCCCATATAAATGTATGGATGGAGTTTGCAACTGAAAAGAAACTTTGTGTTCCCAACTACCTATGTGAAGAACGGCTTTCACACACAATTATCTCTCACAACAGAGCATGTTTAGGGACTTTCGTTCATCTAGCACAAAGGGAACGGTTTGAAGGAGAAACTTTTAATCTGGTTTCTCAGTCTGTTTCCTAGAGCCGGTTTTAAGTTCCTGCAGTTTTCACTGTAAAAAAGTGTTGGAGCTAGTATCTCCGCATATATATGTATGGAATGGTGTTTGCAACTGAAAAGAAAGTTTGTGTTCCCAACAAGCTAGATGAAGGACGTTTTTCACACACACTTATCTCTCAGAAATGAGTATGTGGAGAGCCGTTCGTTCATCTAGCAAAATAGAAACGGGTTGCAGGAGAAAATTCTACTCTGGTTTCTCAGTCTGTTTTCTAGTGCCGGTTTGAAGTTCCTGCAGTTTTCACTGTAAAAACGATTTGGAGCTAGTACCTCCCCATATATATGTATGGATTGGAGTTTGCAACTGAAAAGAAACTATGTGTTCCCAACAAGCTAGTTGAAGAATAGCTTTCACACACACTTATCTCTCACAAATGAGCATGTGGAGAGATTTTCGTTCATCTAACACAAAGGGAACTGGTTGCAGGAGAAACTATTACTCTGGTTTCTCAGTCTGCTTCCTAGTGCCTGTTTGAAGAACCTGCAGTTTTCACTGTAAAACCGAGTTGTAGCTTGTACCTCCCCATATATATGTATGGAGTGGAGTTTGCAACTGAAAAGAAACTTTTTTTCCCAACTAGCTATGTGAAGGACGGTTTCACACACACTTATCTCTTACAAATCAGCAAGTGGACAGACGTCCGTTCATCTAGCACAAAGGGAACGGGTTGCAGGGGAAAATTTTACTCGGGTTTCTCAGTCTGTTTCCTCCTGCCGGTTTGAAATTCCTGCAGTTTTCACTGTAAAACAGAGTTGGGGCTAGTACCTCCCATTATATATGTATGGAGTGGAGTTTGCATCTGAAAAAAACTATGTGTTCCCAACAAGCTAGGTGAAGGAAGGCTTTCACACACACTTACCTCTCAGAACTGTGCATGTGGAGAGACATTCGTTCATCTAGCTCAAATTGAAAGGGTTGCAGGAATAAACATTTTCTCTGGTTTCGCATTCTGTTTCCTAGTGCCGGTTTGTAGTTACTGCATATTTCACTGTAAAACCGAGTTGGAGCTAGTACCTCTCCATATAGATATATATATTGGAGTTTGCAACTGAAAAGAAACTTTGTGTTCCCAACAAGTTATGTGAAGGACGGCTTTCACACACCCTTATCTCTCACAACTGAGCATGTGGAGAGACGTACGTTCATCTAGCACAAAGTGAATCTATTCCAGGAGAAACTATTTCTTTCGTTTCTCAGTCTGTTTCCTAGTGTCTGTTTGAAGTTCCTGCAGCTTTCACTGTAAAACCGAGTTGGAACTTGTACCTACCCCTATATATATTTATGGAGTTGAGTTTGCAACTGAAAAGAAACTTTGTTTTCCCAACTAGATAGGTGAAGGACGGCTTTCACACGCAATTATCTCTCCGAAATGTGCATGTGGAGATACGTCCGTTCATGTACAACAAAGGGAAAGGTTTGCCGGAGAAACTTTTACTCTGTATTCTCGGTCTGTTTCCTAGTACCGGTTTGAAGTTCCTGCAGTTTTCATTGTAAAAGCGAGTTGGAACTTGTACCTCCCCATATAAATGTATGGATGGAATTGGCAACTGAAAAGAAACTTTGTTTTCCCAACTAGCTAGGTGAAGTAAGGTTTTCACACACACTTATCTCTCACAACTGAGCATGTGGAGGGACGTTTGTTCATCTAGCACAAAGGGAGCGGGTTGCAGGAGAAACTTTTACTCTGGATTATCAGTCTGTTTCCTAGTGCCGGTTTGATGTTCCTGCAGTTTTCATTGTAAAACAGAGTTGGAACTAGTACTTCCCCATATATATATAAGGAGTGGAGTTTGCAACTGAAAAGAAACTTTGGGTTCCCAACAAGCTAGGTGAAGGACGGCTTTCACACACACTTATCTCTCACACCTGAGCATGTGGAGAGACGTACGTTCATCTAGCACAAAGGGATCTTATTGCAGGAGAAACTTTTTCCCTTTTTTCCCAGTCTGTTGCCTAGTGCCGGTTTGAAGTTCCTGCAGTTTTCACTGTAAAACAGAGTTGGAGCTTGTAACTCCGCATATAGATGTATGGAATGGAGTTTGCAACTGAAAAGAATCTTTGTGTTCCCAACAAGCTAGTTGCATGACGGCTTTCACACACAATTATCTCTCAGAACTGAGCATCTGGAGGGACGTTCGTTCATCTAGCACAAATGGAACGGGATGCAGGAGAACTTATACTCTCGTTTCTCAGTCTGTTTCCTAGTGCCCGTTAGAAGTTCCTGAACTTTTCACTGTAAAGCAGAGTTGCAGCTAGTAACTACCCATATATAATTATGGAGTGGAGTTTGAAACTGAAAAGAAAATTTGTGTTCCCAACAAGCTATGTGAAGTACGGCATACACACACACTTCACTCTCAGAACTGAGCATGTGGAGAGACGTTCGTTCATCTAGCACAAAGGGAACGGTTTCCAGGAGAAACTTTTACTCTGTATTCTCGGTGTGTTTCCTAGTACCGGTTTGAAGTTCCTGCAGTTTTCATTGTAAAAGCGAGTTGGAACTTGTACCTCCCCATATAAATGTATGGATGGAGTTTGCAACTGAAAAGAAACTTTGTGTTCTCAACTACCTATGTGAAGAACGGCTTTCACACACAATTATCTCTCACAAAAGAGCATGTTTAGGGACTTTCGTTCATCTAGCACAAAGGGAACGGTTTGAAGGAGAAACTTTTAATCTGGTATCTCAGTCTGTTTCCTAGAGCCGGTTTTAAGTTCCTGCAGTTTTCACTGTAAAAAAGTGTTGGAGCTAATATCTCCGCATATATATGTATGGAATGGAGTTTGCAACTGAAAAGAAAGTTTGTGTTCCCAACAAGCTAGATGAAGGACGTTTTTCACACACACTTATCTCTCAGAAATGAGTATGTGGAGAGCCGTTCGTTAATCTAGCAAAATAGAAACTTTTTGCAGGAGAAAATTCTACTCTGGTTTCTCAGTCTGTTTACTAGTGCCGGTTTGAAGTTCCTGCAGTTTTCACTGTAAAAACGATTTGGAGCTAGTACCTCCCCATATATATGTATGGAGTGGAGTTTGCAACTGAAAAGAAACTATGTTTTCCCAACAAGCTAGTTGAAGAATAGCTTTCACACACACTTATCTCTCACAAATGAACATGTGGAGAGATTTTCGTTCATCTAACACAAAGGGAACTGGTTGTAGGAGAAACTATTACTCTGGTTTCTCAGTCTATTTCCTAGTGCCTGTATGAAGAACCTGCAGTTTTCACTGTAAAACCGAGTTGTAGCTTGTACCTCCCCATATATATGTATGGAGTGGAGTTTGCAACTGAAAAGAAACTTTTTTTCCCAACTAGCTATGTGAAGGACGGTTTCACACACACTTATCTCTTACAAATCAGCAAGTGGACAGACGTCCGTTCATCTAGCACAAAGGGAACGGGTTGCAGGGGAAAATTTTACTCGGGTTTCTCAGTCTGTTTCCTCCTGCCGGTTTGAAATTCCTGCAGTTTTCACTGTAAAACAGAGTTGGGGCTAGTACCTCCCATTATATATGTATGGAGTGGAGTTTGCATCTGAAAAAAACTATGTGTTCCCAACAAGCTAGGTGAAGGAAGGCTTTCACACACACTTACCTCTCAGAACTGTGCATGTGGAGAGACATTCGTTCATCCAGCTCAAATTGAAATGGTTGCAGGAATAAACATTTTCTCTGGTTTCGCATTCTGTTTCCTAGTGCCGGTTTGTAGTTACTGCATTTTTCACTGTAAAACCGAGTTGGAGCTAGTACCTCTCCATATAGATATATATATTGGAGTTTGCAACTGAAAAGAAACTTTGTGTTCCCAACAAGTTATGTGAAGGACGGCTTTCACACACCCTTATCTCTCACAACTGAGCATGTGGAGAAACGTTCGTTCATCTAGCACAAAGTGAATCTATTCCAGGAGAAACTATTTCTTTCGTTTCTCAGTCTGTTTCCTAGTGTCTGTTTGAAGTTCCTGCAGCTTTCACTGTAAAACCGAGTTGGAGCTTGTACCTACCCCTATATATATTTATGGAGTTGAGTTTGCAACTGAAAAGAAACTTTGTTTTCCCAACTAGCTAGGTGAAGGACGGCTTTCACACACACTTATCTCTCACAACTGAGCATGTGGAGAGACGTACGTTCATCTAGCACAAAGGGATCTTATTGCAGGAGAAACTTTTTCCCTTTTTTCCCAGTCTGTTGCCTAGTGCCGGTTTGAAGTTCCTGCAGTTTTACTGTAAAGCAGAGTTGGAGCTTGTAACTCCGCATATAGATGTATGGAATGGAGTTTGCAACTGAAAAGAATCTTTGTGTTCCCAACAAGCTAGTTGCATGACGGCTTTCACACACAATTATCTCTCAGAACTGAGCATCTGGAGGGACTTTCGTTCATCTAGAACAAATGGAACGGGATGCAGGAGAACTTATACTCTCGTTTCTCAGTCTGTTTCCTAGTGTCCGTTTGAAGTTCCTGAACTTTTCACTGTAAAGCAGAGTTGCAGCTAGTAACTACCCATATATAATTATGGAGTGGAGTTTGAAACTGAAAAGAAAATTGGTGTTCCAAACAAGTTAGGTGAAGTACGGCATACACACACACTTCTCTCTCAGAACTGAGCATGTGGAGAGACGTTCGTTCATCTAGCACAAAGGGAACGGTTTGCAGGTGAAACTTCTACTCTGGTTTCTCAGTCTGTTTCCTAGTGCCGGTTTGAAATTCCGGCAGTTTTCACTGTAAAACCCAGTTGGATCTTGTACCTCTCCATATATATATGTATGAACTGGAGTTTGCAACTGAAAAGAAACTTTGTGTTCCCAACAAGCTAGGTGAAGGACGGCTCTCACACACACTTATCTCTCTCAACTGAGCATGTGGAGAGACGTTCGTTCATCTAGCACAAAGGGAAAGGTTTGCAAGAGAAGCTTTTTCTCTTTTTTCTCATTCTATTAACTAGTGCCGGTTTGACGTTCCTGAAGTTTTCAGTGTTAAACAGAGTTGGAGCTTGTACCTCCCCATATATATGTATGGAATGCAATTTGCAACTGAAAAGAATCTTTGTGTTCCCAACTAGCTAGGTGAAGGACAGCTTTCACACACACTTTTCTTTCAGAACTGAGCATGTGGAGAGACATTCGTTCATCAAGCACAAAGGGAACGGGTTGCAGGTGAAAATTTTACTCTAGTTTCTCAGACTGTTTCCTATTGCCGGTTTGAAGTTCCTGCAATTTTCACTGTAAAACCGATTTGGAGCTTGTATCTACCCATATAGATGTATGGAGTGGAGTTTGCAACTGAAAAGAAACTTTGTGTTCCCAACAAGATAGGTGAAGGACGTCTTCCAAACACACTATGCTCTCAGAACTGAGCATGTGGAGAGAAGTTCGTTCATCTAGCAAAAATGTAAGGGTTGCAGGGGAAACTTTTACTCTGGTTTCTCAGTCTGTTTCCTAGTGCCAGTTTGCAGTTCCTGCAGTTTTCACTGTAAAAGCGAGTTGTAGCTTGTAAATCCGCATATATATGTATGGATTGGAAATTGCAACTGAAATAAATCATTGTGTTCCCAACAAGCTAGGTGAAGGACAGATTTCTACGCACTTATCTCTCAAAACTGAGCATGTGGAGAAACGTTCGTTAACGTAACACAAAGTAAACGGGTTGCAGGAGAAACTTTTTCTCTTGTTTCTCAGACAGTTTCCTAGTGCTGGTTTGAATTTCCTGCAGTTTTCACTGTAAAACCGAGATGGAGCTTGTATCTCTCCATATATATGTATGGAGTGGAGTTTGCTACTGAAAAGAAACTTTGTTTTCCCAACAAGCTTGGTTAAGGAAGGATTTCACACACACTTATCTCTCAAAACTGAGCATGTAGAGAGACGTTCGTTCATCTGTCACAAAGGGAACTGGTTGAAGTAGAAAAATTTTCTCTCGTTTCTCAGTCTGTTTCCTAGTGCCGGTTTTAAGTTCCTGCAGTTTTCACTGTAAAACCGATGCGGAGCATCTTCCTCCCCATATATATGTATGGAATGGGGTTTGCCACTGAAAAAAACTTTGTGTTCCCAACAAGCTAGGTGAAGTACGGCTTTCACACACACTTATCTCTCACAACTGAGCATGTGGTGAGACGTTCGTTCATCAAGCAAAAAGGGAACGGTGTGCAGGAGAAACTTATACACTGGTTTCTCAGTCTGTTTCCTAGTGCCGGTTTGAAGTTCCTGCAGTTTTCACTGTAAAACCGAGTTGGAGCTTATACCTCTCCATATATATGTATGGATTGGAGTTTGCAACTGAAAAGAAACTTTGTTTTCCCAACAAGCTAGGTGAAGTACGGCTTTCACACACACTTATTTCTCACAACTGAGCATGTGGAGGAACGTTCGTTCATCTAGCACAAAGGGAAAGGGTTGCAGGCGCAACTTTTACTCTGGTTTCTCAGTCTGTTTCCTAGTGCCGGTTTGAAGTTCCTGCAGTTTTCACAGTAAAACCGAGTTGGAGCTTGTACCTCTCCATATATATGTATGGATTGGAGTTTGCAACTGAAAAGAAACTTTGTTTCCCAACAAGCTAGGTAAAGGACGGCTTTCACACACACTTATCTCTCACAACTGAGCATGTGGTGAGACTTTCGTTCATCTAGCAAAAAGGGAACGGTTTGCAGGAGAAACTTTTACTCTGGTTTCTCAGTAAGTTTTCTAGTGCCGGTTTGAAGTTCCTGCAGTTTTCTATGTAAAACCGATTTGGAGCTTGTACCTCCCCATATATATGTATGGAGTGGAATTTTCAACTGAAAAGAAGCTTTGTGTTCCCAACAAGCTAGGTGAAGGACGGCTTTCACACACACTTATCTCTCAGTAATGAGCATGTGGAGAGACGTTCGTTCATCTAGCGCAAATGGTACGGGTTGCAGGAGATACTTATTCTCTGGTTTCTCAGTCTGTTTCCTAGTGCCGATATTAAATTTTTGCAGTTTTCACTGTAAAACCGAGTTGGAGCTAGTACCTCCGCATATATATGTATGGAATTGGGTTTGCAACTGAAAAGAAACTATGTGTTCCCAACAAGCTAGATGAAGGTCGTTATTCACACGCACTTATCTCTCAGAACTGAGCATGTGGAGAGACGTTCGTTCATCTAGCACAAACGGAACGGTTTACAGGACAAACTTTTTCTCTGGTTTCTCAGTCTGTTTCCTAGTGCCGGTTTGAAGTTCCTGCAGTTTTCACTGTAAAATCGTGTTGGAATTTGTACCTTTCCATGTATATGTATGGAGTGCTGTTTGCAACTGAAAAGAATCTTTGTGTTCCCCACAAGATAGGTGAAGGTCGGCTTTCACACACACATAACTCTCAGAGTTAGAATGTGGAGAGACGTTGGTTCATCTAGCACAAAGTTAACGGGTTGCAGGAGAATTTTCTACTCTGGTTTCACAGTCTGTTTCCTAGTGCCGGTTTGAATTTCCTTCAGTTTTAACTGTAAAACAGAGTTGGAGCTAGTATCTACGCATATAGATGAATGGAGTGGAGTTTGCAACTGAAAAGAAACTTTGTTTTCCCAACAAGATAGGTGAAGGACGTCTTCCACACACACTTTGCTCTCAGTACTGAGCATGTGGAGAGACGTTCTTTCATCTAGCACAAATGGAACGGTTTTTAGGAGAAAATTTTACTCTGATTTCTCAGTCTGTTTCCTAGTGCCAGATTGCAGTTCCTGCAGTTTTCACTGTAAAAGCGATTTGGAGCTTGTAACTCCGCATATAGATGTATGGATTGGAGTTTGCAACTGAAAGAAACTTTGTGTTCCCAACAAGCTGGGTGAAAGACGGCATTCACAAACACTTATCTCTCAGAACTGAGCATGTGGAGAGACTTTCGTTCATCTAGCACAAAGGGAACGTTGCAGGAGAAATTTTTACTGCGGTTTCTCAATCCGTTCCTAGTGCCGGTATGAAGTTCCTGCAGTTTTCACTATAAAAACGAGTTAGATTTGTAACACCCCATATATATGAATGGAGTGGAGTTTGCAACTTAAAAGAAAATTTTTGTTCCCAACAAGTTAGTTGCATGACGGCTTTCACACACACTTATCTCTCAGAACTGAGCATCTGGAGGGACGTTCGTTCATCTAGCACAAATGGAACGGGTTGCAGGAGAAACTTTATCTCTGGTTTCTCAGTCTGTTTCCTAGTGCCGGTTTTAAGTTCCTGCATTTTTCACTGTAAAAAATAGTTGGAGCTTGTACCTCCGCATATATATGTATGGAATGGTGTTGGCAACTGAAAAGAAACTTAGTGTTCCCAACAAGCTAGGTGAAGGACGGTTTTCACACACACCTATCTCTCAGAAATGAGCATGTGGAGAGCCGTTCGTTCATCTAGCAAAAAAGGAACGGGTTGCAGGAGAAACTTTTACTCTGGTTTCTCAGTTTGTTTCCTAGTGCCGGTTTGAATTTCCTACAATTTTCACTATAAAACCGAGTTGGAGCTTTTACCTCCCCATATATATGTATGGAGTTTAGTTTTCAACTGAAAAGAAACTTTGTTTTCCCAGCTAGCTATTTGAAGGACGGTTTCACACACACTTATATCTCACAACTGAGCAAGTGGACAGACGTCCGTTCATCTACCACAAATGGAACGGTCTGCAGGAGAAAATTTTACTCGGGTTTCTCAGTCTTTTTCCTTCTGCCGGTTTGAAATTCCAGCAGTTTTCACTGTAAAACAGAGTTGGAGCTAGTACCTACCATTATATATGTATGGAGTGGAGTTTGCATCTGAGAAAACTTTGTGTTCGCAACAAGCTAGTTGAAGGAAGGCTTTCATACACACTTACCTCTCAGAACTGTGCATGTGGAGAGAAGTTCGTTCATCTAGCCCAAATGGAATGGTTTGAAGGAGAATCTTTTACTCTGATTTCTCAGTCTGTTTCCTAGTGCCAGATTGCATTTCCTGCAGTTTTCACTGTAAACGCGAGTTGGAGCTTGTAACTCCGCATATAGATATATGGATTGGGGTTTGCAACTGAAAAGTAACTTTGTGTTCCCAACAAGCTAGGTGAAGGACGGCTCTCACACACACTTATATCTCACAACTGAGCATGTTGAGAGACGTTCGTTCATCTAGCAAAAAGGGAAAGGGTTGCAGGAGAAGCTTTTTCTCTTTTTCTCATTCTATTTCCTAGTGCCGGTTTGACGTTCCTGAAGTTTTCAGTGTTACACAGAGTTGGAGCTTGTACCTCCCCATATATATGTATGGAATGCAGTTTGCAACTAAAAAGAAACTTTGTGTTCCCAACTAGCTAGGTGAAGGACGGCTTTCACACAAACTTTTCTCTCAGAACTGAGCATGTGGAGAGACATTCGTTCATCAAGCACAAAGGGAACGGGTTGCAGTTGAAAATTTTACTCTAGGTTCTCAGACTGATTCCTAGTGCCGGTTTGAAGTTCCTGCAGTTTTCACTATAAAACCGAGTTGGGGCTTATACCTCCCCATATATATGTATGGAGTGGAGTTTGCAACTGAAAAGAAACTTTGTGTTCCCAACAAGCTAGGTGAAGAACGGCTTTCAAACACACTTATCTCTCAAAACTGAGCATGTTTAGAGACGATCTTTCATCTAACACAAATGGAACGTATTGCAGGAGATAACATTTCTTTCTTTTCTCAGTCTCTTTCCTAGTGTCGGTTTGAAGTTCCTGAAGTTTTCATTGTAAAATCGAGTTGGAGCTTGTACCTCCCCATATATATGTATGGAGTTGATTTGCAACTGAATACAAACTTTCTGTTCCCAACAAGATAGGTGAAGGACGGCTTTCACAATCACTTATCTATCACAAATGAGCATGTGGAGAGACGTTCGTTCATCTAGCACAAAGGGAACGTAATTCAGGAGAAACTTTTTCTTTCGTTTCTCAGTCTGTTTCCTAGTGTCGAATTGAAGATCCTGCAGTTTTAAATCTAAAACCGAATTGGAATTAGTTACACCCCATATAGATATATGGAGTGGAGTTAGCAACTGAAAAGTAACTTTGTGTTCACAACCATCTACGTGAAGGACGGCTTTCACACACACTTATCTCTCACAACTGAGCATGTGGAGAGACGTTCGTTCACGTAGCACAAAGTAAACGGTTTGCAGGAGAAACTTTTTCTCTTGTTTCTCAGTCTGTTTCCTAGGGCTTTTTTGAAGTTCCTGCAGTTTTCACAGTAAAACCGAGATGGAGCTTGTATCTCTCCATATATATGTATGGAGTGGAGTTTGCTACTGAAAAGAAACTTTGTTTTCCCAACAAAGTTGGTTAAGGAAGGCTTTCACACACACTTATCTCTCAAAACTGAGCATGTGGAGAGACGTTCGTTCATCTGTCACAAAGGGAACTGGTTGAAGTAGAAAATTTTTCTCTCGTTTCTCAGTCTGTTTCCTAGTGCCGGTTTTAAGTTCCTGCAGTTTTCACTGTAAAACCGAGTTGGAGCTAGTACCTCCGCATATATATGTATGGAATTGGGTTTGCAACTGAAAAGAAACTATGTGTTCCCAACAAGCTAGATGAAGGTCGTTATTCACACGCACTTATCTCTCAGAACTGAGCATGTGGAGAGACGTTCGTTCATCTAGCACAAAAGGAACGGTTTGCAGGACAAACTTTTCTCTGGTTTCTCAGTCTGTTTCCTAGTGCCGGTTTGAATTTCCTGCAGTTTTCACTGTAAAATCGTGTTGGAATATGTACCTTTCCATGTATATGTATGGAGTGCTGTTTGCAACTGAAAAGAATCTTTGTGTTCCCCAAAAGATAGGTGAAGGTCGGCTTTCACACACACATAACTCTCAGATTTAGAATTTGGAGAGACGTTCGTTCATCTCGCACAAAGGTAACGGGTTGCAGGAGAATTTTCTACTCTGGTTTCACAGTCTGTTTCCTAGTGCCGGTTTGAATTTCCTTCAGTTTTAACTGTAAAACAGAGTTGGAGCTAGTATCTACACATATAGATGAATGGAGTGGGGTTTGCAACTGAAAAGAAACTTTGTTTTCCCAACAAGATAGGTGAAGAACGTCTTCCACACACACTTTGCTCTCAGTACTGAGCATGAGGAGAGACGTTCTTTCATCTAGCACAAATGGAACGGTTTTTAGGAGAAAATTTTACTCTGATTTCTCAGTCTGTTTCCTAGTGCCAGATTGCAGTTCCTGCAGTTTTCACTGTAAACGCAATTTGGAGCTTGTAACTCCGCATATAGATGTATGGATTGGAGTTTGCAACTGAAAGAAACTTTGTGTTCCCAACAAGCTGGGTGAAAGACGGCATTCACAAACACTTATCTCTCATAACTGAGCATGTGGAGAGACTTTCGTTCATCTAGCACAAAGGGAACTTTGCAGGAGAAATTTTTACTCCGGTTTCTCAGTCCGTTTCCTTGTGCAGGTTTGAAGTTCCTGCAGTTTTCACTATAAAAACGAGTTAGAATTTTAACACCCCATATATATGTATGGAGTGGAGTTTGCAACTTAAAAGAAAATTTTTGTTCCCAACAAGTTAGTTGCATGACAGCTTTCACACACACTTATCTCTCAGAACTGAGCATCTGGAGGGACGTTCGTTCATCAAGCACAAAGGGAACGGGTTGCAGGTGAAAGTTTTACTCTAGGTTCTCAGACTGTTTCCTAGTGCCGGTTTGAAGTTCCTGCAGTTTTCACTATAAAACCGAGTTGGGGCTTGTACCTCCCCATATATATGTATGGAGTGGAGTTTGCAACTGAAAAGAAACTTTGTGTTCCCAACAAGCTAGGTGAAGAACGGCTTTCAAACACACTTATCTCTCAAAACTGAGCATGTTTAGAGACGATTTTCATCTAACACAAATGGAACGTATTGCAGGAGATAACATTTCTTTCTTTTCTCAGTCTCTTTCCTAGTGTCGGTTTGAAGTTCCTGAAGTTTTCATTGTAAAAGCGAGTTGGAACTAGAACCTCCCCATATATATGTATGGATTGGAGTTTGCAACTGAAAAGAAACTTTGTTTTCCCAACTAGATATGTGAAGGACGTTTTTCACACACACTTATCTATCACAAATGAGCATGTGGAGAGACGTTTGTTCATTTAGCACAAAGGGAGCGGGTTGCAGGGGGAACTTTTACTCTGGATTCTCAGTCTGTTTCCTAGTGCCGGTTTGAAGTTCCTGCAGTTTTCACTGTAAAATCGAGTTGGAGCTTGTACCTCCCCATATATATGTATGGAGTTGTGTTTGCAACTGAATACAAACTTTCTGTTCCCAACAAAATAGGTGAAGGACGGCTTTCACAATCACTTATCTCTCACAACTGAGCATGTAGAGAGACGTTCGTTCATCTAGCACAAATGGAACGGGTTGCAGGAGAAATTTTTTGTCTGGTTTTTCAGTCTGTTTCCTAGTGCCGGTTTTAAGTTCCTGCAGTTTTCACTGTAAAACCGAGTTGGAGCTTGTACCTTCCCATATATATGTATGGAATGGAATTTGCAACTGAAAAAAACTTTGTGTTCCCAACAAGCTAGGTGAAGGACTGATTTCCCAAACACTTACCTCTCAGGACTGAGCATGTGGATAGACGTTCGTTCATCTAGCAAATATTGAAAGGGTTGCAGGAGAAACATTTACTCTGGCTTCTCACTCTGTTTCCAAGTGCCGGATTGTAGTTCCTGCATTTTTCACTGTAAAACCGGATTTGAGCTTGTACCTCCCCATATAATTATATGGAGTGGAGTTTGCAACTGAAAAGAAACTTTGTGTTCCCAACAAGTTAGGTGAAGGACGGCTTTCACACACCCTTATCTCTCACAACTGAGCATGTGGAGAGACGTACGTTCATCTAGCACAAAGGGAACGTATTTTAGGAGAAACTTTTTCTTTCGTTTCTCAGTCTGTTTCCTAGTGTCGAATTGAAGATCCTGTAGTTTTAAATCTAAAACCGAAATGGAATTAGTTCCACCCCATATAGATATATGGAGTGGAGTTTGCTACTGAAAAGAAACTTTGTTTTCCCAACAAAGTTGGTTAAGGGAGGCTTTCACACACACTTATCTCTCAAAACTGAGCATGTGGAGAGAAGTTCGTTCATCTGTCACAAAGGGAACTGGTTGAAGTAGAAAATTTTTCTCTCGTTTCTCAGTCTGTTTCCTAGTGCCGGTTTTAAGTTCCTGCAGTTTTCACTGTAAAACCGAGGTGGAGCATCTTCCTCCCCATATATATGTATGGAATGGGGTTTGCCACTGAAAAAAACTTTGTGTTCCCAACAAGCTAGGTGAAGTACGGCTTTCACACACACTTATCTCTCACAACTAAGCATGTGGTGAGACGTTCGTTCATCAAGCAAAAAGGGAACGGTGTGCAGGAGAAACTTTTACTCTGGTTTCTCAGTCTGTTTCCTAGTGCCGGTTTGAAGTTCCTGCAGTTTTCACTGTAAAAACTAGTTGGAGCTTGTACCTCCCCATATATATGTATGGAGTGGAATTTTCAACTGAAAAGAAGCTTTGTGTTCCCAACAAGCTAGGTGAAGGACGGCTTTCACACACACTTATCTTTCACTAATGAGCTTGTGGAGAGACGTTCGTTCATCTAGCACAAATGGTACGGGTTGCAGGAGATACTTATTCTCTGGTTTCTCAGTCTGTTTCCTAGTGCCGATTTTAACTTCCTGCAATTTTCACTGTAAAACCGATTTGGAGCTAGTACCTCCGCATATATATGTATGGAATTGGGTTTGCAACTGAAAAGAAACTATGTGTTCCCAACAAGCTAGATGAAGGTCGTTATTCACACGCACTTATCTCTCAGAACTGAGCATGTGGAGAGACGTTCGTTCATCTAGCACAAAAGGAACGGTTTGCAGGACAAACATTTTCTCTGGTTTCTCAGTCTGTTTCCTAGTGCCGGTTTGAATTTCCTGCAGTTTTCACTGTAAAATCGTGTTGGAATATGTACTTTTCCATGTATATGTATGGAGTGCTGTTTGCAACTGAGAAGAATCTTTGTGTTCCCCACAAGATATGTGAAGGTCGGCTTTCACACACACATAACTCTCAGAGTTAGAATGTGGAGAGACGTTCGTTCATCTAGCACAAAGTTAACGGGTTGCAGGAGAATTTTCTACTCTGGTTTCACAGTCTGTTTCCTAGTGCCGGTTTGAATTTCCTTCAGTTTTAACTGTAAAACAGATTTGGAGCTAGTATCTACGCATATAGATGAATGGAGTGGAGTTTGCAACTGAAAAGAAACTTTGTTTTCCCAACAAGATAGGTGAAGAACTTCTTCCACACACACTTTGCTCTCAGTACTGAGCATGTGGAGAGACGTTCTTTCATCTAGCACAAATGGAACGGTTTTTAAGAGAAAATTTTACTCTGATTTCTCAGTCTGTTTCCTAGTGCCAGATTGCAGTTCCTGCAGTTTTCACTGTAAACGCAATTTGGAGCTTGTAACTCCGCATATAGATGTATGGATTGGAGTTTGCAACTGAAAGAAACTTTGTGTTCCCAACAAGCTGGGTGAAAGACGGCATTCACAAACACTTATCTCTCATAACTGAGCATGTGGAGAGACTTTCGTTCATCTAGCACAAAGGGAACTTTGCAGGAGAAATTTTTACTCCGGTTTCTCAGTCCGTTTCCTAGTGCCGGTTTGAAGTTCCTGCAGTTTTCACTATAAAAACGAGTTAGAATTTTAACAACCCATATATATGTATGAAGTGGAGTTTGCAACTTAAAAGAAAATTTTTGTTCCCAAAAAGTTAGTTGCATGACGGCTTTCACACACACTTATCTCTCAGAACTGAGCATCTGGAGGGACGTTCGTTCATCTAGCACAAAGGAAATGGTTGCAGGAGAAACTTTTACTCTGGTTTCTCAGTCTGTATCCTAGTGCCAGATTTCATTTCCTGCAGTTTTCCCTGTAAACGCGAGTTGGAGCTTGTAACTCCGCATATAGATGTATGGATTGGAGTTTGCAACTGAAAAGTAACTTTGTGTTCCCAACTAGTTACGTGAAGGAAGGCTTCAACACACACTTTGCTCTCAGAACTGAGCATGTGGAGAGACGTTCTTTCATCTAGCACAAATGGAACGGTTTGCAGGAGAACTTTTACTCTGGTTTCTCAGTTTGTTTACTAGTGCCGCTTTGAAGTTCCTGCAGTTTTCACTGTAAAGCAGAGTTGGAGCTTGTAACTCCACATATAGATGTATGGAATGGAGTTTGCAACTGAAAAGAAACTTTGTGTTCCCAACAAGCTAGGTGAAGGACGGCTCTCACACACACTTATCTCTCACAACTGAGCATGTTGAGAGACGTTCGTTCATCTAGCACAAAGGGAAAGGGTTGCAGGAGAAGCTTTTGCCCTTTTTTCTCATTCTATTTTCTAGTGCCGGTTTGACGTTCCTGAAGTTTTCAGTGTTAAACAGAGTTGGAGCTTGTACCTCCCATATATATGTATGGAATGCAGTTTGCAACTGAAAAGAATCTTTTTGTTCCCAAATAGCTAGGTGAAGGACGGCTTTCACACACACTTTTCTTTCAGAACTGAGCATGTGGAGAGACGTTCGTTCATCAAGCACAAAGGGAACGGGTTGCAGGTGAAACTTTTACTCTAGGTTCTCAGACTGTTTCCTAGTGCCGGTTTGAAGTTCCTGCAGTTTTCACTATAAAACCGAGTTGGAGCTTGTACCTCCCCATATATATTTATGGAGTGGAGTATGCAACTGGAAAGAAACTTTGTTTTACCAAATAGATATGTGAAGGACGGATTTCCCACACACTTATCTCTCAGGACCTAGCATGTGGATAGACGTTCGTTCATCTAGCAAATATTGAAAGGGTTGCAGGAGAAACATTTACTCTGGATTCTCACTCTGTTTCCAAGTGCCGGATTGTAGTTCCTGCATTTTTCACTGTAAAACAGGATTTGAGCTTGTACATACCCATGTAAATATATGGAGTGGAGTTTGCAACTGAAAAGAAACTTTGTGTTCCCAACAAGTTATCTGAAGGACGGCTTTCACACACCCTTATCTCTCACAACTGAGCATGTGGAGAGACGTTCGTTCATCTAGAACAAAGGGAAAATATTTCAGGAGAAACTTTTTCTTTCGTTTCTCAGTCTGTTTCCTAGTGTCGGTTTGAAGATCCTGCAGTTTTAAATCAAAAACCGAATTGGAATTAGTACCTCCCCATATAGATATATGGAATGGAGTTAGCAACTGAAAAGTAACTATGTGTTCCCAACCATCTACGTGAAGGACGGCATTCACACACACTTATCTCTCATAACTGAGCATGTGGAGAGACGTTCTTTCATTTAGCACAAAGGGAACGGGTGGCAGGGGAAACTTTTACTCTGGTTTCTCAGTCTATTTCCTAGTGCCGTTTTGAAGTTCCTGCAGTTTTCACTGTAATAGTGAGTTGGAGCTAGTACCTCCCCATATAGATGCAGTGAGTGTAGTTTGCAACTGAAAAGAAACTTTGTGTTCCCAACTACCTAGGTGAAGAACGGCTTTCACACAGAATTATCTCTCACAACTGAGCATGTGGAGAGACGTTCGTTCATCTAGCACAAAGGGAACGTATTGCAGGAGAAAATATTTCTTTCGTTTCTCAGTCTGTTTCCTAGTGTCGGTTTGAAGTTCCTGCAGTTTTGACTGTAAAACCGAGTTGGAGCTTGTACCTACCCCTATATATATTTTTGGAGTTGAGTTTGCAACTGAAAAGAAACTTTGTTTTCCCAACTAGCTAGGTGAAGGACGGTTTCACATGCACTTAACTCTCCCAAATGAGCATGTGGAGATACGTCCGTTCATGTACAACAAAGGGAACGGTGCAGGAGAAATTTTTACTCTGGATTCTCAGTCCGTTTCCTAGTGCCGGTTTGAAGTTCCTGCAGTTTTCACTATAAAAACGAGTTAGAGTTTGTACCACCCCATATATTTATATGGAGTGGAATTTGCAACTGAAAAGAAAATTTTTGTTCCCAACAAGCTAGTCCATGAAGGCTTTCACACACAATTATCTCTCAGAACAGAGCATCTGGAGGGACGTTCGTTCATCTAGCACAAATGGAACGGGATGCAGGAGAAACTTTTACTCTGGTTTCTCAGTCTGTTTCCTAGTGCCCGTTTGAAGTTACTGAACTTTTCACTGTAAAGCAGAGTTGCAGCTAGTAACTACCCATATATATTTATGGAGTGGAGTTTGAAACTGAAAAGAAAATTGGTGTTCCCAACAAGCTAGGTGAAGTACGGCATACACACACACTTCTCTCTCAGAACTGAGCATGTGGAGAGACGTTCGTTCATCTAGCACAAAGGGAACGGTTTGCAGGTGAAACTTCTACTCTGGTTTCTCAGTCTGTTTCCTAGTGCCGGTTTGAAATTCCGGCAGTTTCCACTGTAAAACCCAGTATGATCTTGTACCTCTCCATATATATATGTATGAACTGGAGTTTGCAACTGAAAAGAAACTTTGTGTTCCCAACAATCTAGGTTAAGGACGACTTTCCCACACACTTATCTCTCACAACTGAGCATGTGGAGAGACGTTCGTTTATCTAGCACAAATGGAACGGGTTGCAGAAGAAACATTTTCTCTCGTTTCTCAGTCAGTTTTCTAGAGCCGGTTTGAATTTCCTGCAGTTTTCACTATAAAACCGAGTTGGAGCTTTTACCTCCCCTTATAAATGTATGGAATGGAGTTTGCAACTGAAAAGAAACTTTGTGTTCCCAACAAGCTAGGTGAAGGACGGCTCTCACACACACTTATCTCTCACAACTTAGCATGTGGAGAGACGTTCGTTCATCTAGCACAAAGGGAAAGGTTTGCAGGAGAAGCTTTTTCTCTTTTTCTCTTTCTATTTCCTAGTGCCGGTTTGACGTTCCTGAAGTTTTCAGTGTTAAACAGAGTTGGAGCTTGTACCTCCCCATATATATGTATGGAATGCAGTTTGCAACTGAAAAGAATCTTTGTGTTCCCAACTAGCTAGGTGAAGGACGGCTTTCACACACACTTTTCTTTCAGAACTGAGCATGTGGAGAGACGTTCGTTCATCAAGCACAAAGGGAACGGGTTGCAGGTGAAACTTTTACTCTAGTTTCTCAGACTGTTTCCTAGTGCCGGTATGAAGTTCCTGCAGTTTTCACTATAAAACCGAGTTGGAGCTTGTACTTCCCCATATATATGTATGGAGTGGAGTTTGCAACTGAAAAGAAACTTTGTGTTCCCAACAAGCTAGGTGAAGAACGGCTTTCAAACACACTTATCTCTCATAACTGAGCATGTTTAGAGACGTTCTTTCATCTAACACAAATGGAACGTATTGCAGGAGATAACATTTCTTTCTTTTCTCAGTCTCTTTCCTAGTGTCGGTTTGAAGTTCCTGAATTTTTCATTGTAAAAGCGAGTTGGAACTTGTACTTCCCCATATATATGTATGGATTGGAGTTTGCAACTGGAAAGAAACTTTGTTTTCCCAACTTGATATGTGAAGGACGGTTTTAACAATCACTTATCTCTCACAACTGAGCATGTGGAGAGACGATATTTCATCTAGCAAAAATGGAACTGGTTGCAGGAGAAATTTTTTGTCTGGTTTCTCAGTCTGTTTCCTAGTGCCGGTTTTAAGTTCTTGCAGTTTTCACTGTAAAACCGAGTTGGAGCTTGTACCTCCCCATATATATGTATGGAATGGAATTTGCAACTGAAAAAAACTTTGTGTTCCCAACAAGCTAGGTGAAGGACGGATTTCCCACACACTTATCTCTCAGGAGCTAGCATGTGGATAGACGTTCGTTCATCTATCAAAAATTGAAAGGGTTGCAGGAGAAACATTTACTCTGGCTTCTCACTCTGTTTCCAAGTGCCGGATTGTAGTTCCTGCATTTTTCACTGTAAAACCGAATTTGAGCTTGTACCTCCCCATATAATATATGGAGTGGAGTTTGTAACTGAAAAGAAACTTTGTGTTCCCAACAAGTTAGGTGAAGGGCGGCTTTCACACACCCTTATCTCTCACAACTGAGCATGTGGAGAGACGTTCGTTCATCTAGAACAAAGGGAACATATTTCAGGAGAAACTTTTTCTTTCATTTCTCAGTCTGTTTCCTAGTGTCGGTTTGAAGATCCTGCAGTTTTAAATCTAAAACCGAATTAGAATTAGTACCTCCCCATATTGATATATGGAGTGGAGTTAGCAACTGAAATGTAACTGTGTTCCCAAACATCTACGTGAAGGACGGCTTTCACACACACTTATTTCTCATAACTGAGCATGTGGAGAGACGTTCTTTCATCTAGCACAAAGGGAACGGTTTGCAGGGGAAACTTTTACTCTGGTTTCTCAGTCTATTTCCTAGTGACGTTTTGAAGTTCCTGCAGTTTTCACTGTAAAAGTGAGTTGGATCTAGTACCTCCCCATATAGATGTAGTGAGTGTAGTTTGCAACTGAAAAGAAACTTTGTGTTCCCAACTACCTAAGTGAAGAACGGCTTTCACACACAATTATCTCTCACAACTGAGCATGTGGAGAGACGTTCGTTCATCTAGCACAAAGGGAACGTATTGCAGGAGAAAATATTTCTTTCGTTTCTCAGTCTGTTTCCTAGTGTCGGTTTGAAGTTCCTGCAGTTTTCACTGTAAAACCGATTTGGAGCTTCTACCTACCCCTATATATATTTATGGAGTTGAGTTTGCAACTGAAAAGAAACTTTGTTTTCCCAACTAGCTAGGTGAAGGACGGCTTTCACACGCACTTAACTCTCCCAAATGAGCATGTGGAGATACGTCCGTTCATGTACAACAAAGGGAACGGTTTGCCGGAGAAACTTTTACTCTGTATTCTCGGTCTGTTTCCTAGTACCGGTTTGAAGTTCCTGCATTTTTCATTGTAAAAGCGAGTTGGAACTTGTACCTCCCCATATAAATGTATGGATGGAGTTGGCAACTGAAAAGAAACTTTGTTTTCCCAACTAGCTAGGTGAAGTAAGGTTTTCACACACACTTATCTCTCACAACTGAGCATGTTGATGGACGTTTGTTCATCTAGCACAAAGGGAGCGGGTTGCAGGAGAAACTTTTACTCTGGATTATCAGTCTGTTTCCTAGTGCCGGTTTGATGTTCCTGCAGTTTTCATTGTAAAACAGAGTTGGAACTAGTACCTCCCCATATATATGTAAGGAGTGGAGTTTGCAACTGAAAAGTAACTTTGTGTTCCCAACAATCTAGGTGAAGGACGGCTTTCAAACACACTTATTTCTCACACCTGAGCATGTGGAGAGACGTACGTTCATCTAGCACAAAGGGATCTTATTGCAGGAGAAACTTTTTCCCTTTTTTCCCAGTCTGTTGCCTAGTGCCGGTTTGAATTTCCTGCAGTTTTCACTGTAAAACAGAGTTGGATCTTGTACCTCCCCATATATATGTATGGAGTGGAGTTTGCAACTGAAAATAAACTTTGTTTTCCCAAAGAGCTAGTTGAAGGACGGCTTTCACACACACATACCTGTCACAAGTGAGCATGTGGATAGACGTTCGTTCATCTAGCACTAATTGAACGGGTTGCAGGAGAAACTTTTACTCTGGTTTCTCTGTCTGTTTCCAAGTGCCTGTTTGAAGTTCCTGCAATTTTCACTGTAAAACCGATTTGGTGCTAGTACCTCCCCATATAGATATATGGAGTGGAGTTAGCATCCGAAAAGAAACTTTGTGTTCCCAACCATCTATGTGAAGAACGGCTTTCACACACACATATCTCTCACAACTGAGTATGTGGACAGACGTTCGTTCATCTAGCACAAAGTTTACTGTTTGCAGGAGCAACTATTACTCTGGATTCTCAGTCTCTTTCCTAGTGTCGGTTTGAAGATCCTGCAGTTTTCAATCTAAAACCGAGTTGGAACTAGTACCTCCCCATATAGATATATGGAGTGGAGTTAACTACTGAAAAGAAGCTTTGTGTTCCCAACCATCTAGGTGAAGGACGGCTTCACACACACTTATCTCTCACATCTGAGCATGTGGAGAGACGTTCTTTCATCTAGCACAAAGGGAACGGGTTGCAGGAGATACTTTTACTCTGCTTTCTTAGTCTGTTTCCTAGTGCCGGTTTTGAAGTTCCTGCAGTTTTCACTGTAAAACTGAGTTGGAGCTAGTACCACCCCATATAGATATATGGAGTGGAGTTTGCAACTGAAAAGAAACTTTGTGTTCCCAACAAGCTAGGTGAAGGACGGCATTCAAACACACTAAACTCTCACAACTGAGCATGTGGAGAGACGTTCGTTCATCTAGAACAAAGGGTACTGTTTGCAGGAGCAAGTTATACTGTGGATTCTCAGTCTGATTCCTAGTGTCGGTTTGAAGATCCTGCAGTTTTCACTCTAAAACCGAGTTGGAGCTATTACCTCCCCATATAGATATATGGAGTGTAGTTTGCAACTGAAAAGAAACTTTGTGTTCCCAACAAGCTAGGTGAAGGACGGCTTTTAAACACACTTATCTCTCACAACTGAGCATGTGGAGAGACGTTCGTTCATCTAGCAAAATCGGAACGGTTTGCATGAGAAAATTTTACTCTGCTTTCTCAGTTTGTTTCCTAGTGCCGGTTTGAAGTTCCTGTAGATTTCACTGTAAAATCGAGTTGGAGCTAGTACCTCGCCATATATATTTATGGAGTGGAGTTTGCAAATGAAAAGAAACTTTGTGTTCCTAACAAGCTAAGTGAAGGACGGCTTTCACACACACTTATCTTTGACATATTAGCATGTGGAGACACGTTCGTTCATCTAGCACAAAGGAAATGGTTGCAGGAGAAACTTTTACTCTGGTTTCTCAGTCTGTTTACTAGTGCCGATTTGAAGTTCCTGCAGTTTTCACTGTAAAGCAGAGTTGGAGCTTGTAACTCCGCATATAGATGTATGGAATGGAGTTTGCAACTGAAAAGAAACTTTGTGTTCCCAACAAGCTAGGTGAAGGACGGTTTCACACACACTTATCTCTCAGAACTGAGCATGTAGAGAGACGTTCGTTCATCTAGCACAAAGGGAACGGTGCAGGAGAAATTTTTACTCTGGTTTCTCACTCCGTTTCCTAGTGTCGATTTGAAGTTCCTGCAGTTTTCACTATAAAAAAGAGTTAGAATTTGTACCACCCCATATATTTATATGGAGTGGAGTTTTCAACTGAAAAGAAAATTTTTGTTCCCAACAAGCTAGTTGCATGAAGGCTTTCACACACAATTAACTCTCAGAACTGAGCACCTGGAGGGACGTTCGATCATCTAGCACAAAGGGATCTTATTGCAGGAGAAACTTTTTCCCTTTTTTCCCAGTCTGTTGCCTAGTGCCGGTTTGAAGTTCCTGCAGTTTTCACTGTAAAGCAGAGTTGGAGCTTGTAACTCCGCATATAGATGTATGGAATGGAGTTTGCAACTGAAAAGAATCTTTGTGTTCCCAACAAGCTAGTTGCATGACGGCTTTCACACACAATTATCTCTCAGAACTGAGCATCTGGAGGGACGTTCGTTCATCTAGCACAAATGGAACGGGATGCAGGAGAACTTATACTCTCGTTTCTCAGTCTGTTTCCTAGTGCCCGTTTGAAGTTCCTGAACTTTTCATTGTAAAGCAGAGTTGCAGCTAGTAACTACCCATATATAATTATGGAGTGGAGTTTGAAACTGAAAAGAAAATTTGTGTTCCCAACAAGCTATGTGAAGTACGGCATACACACACACTTCACTCTCAGAACTGAGCATGTGGAGAGACGTTCGTTCATCTAGCACAAAGGGAACGGTTTGCAGGAGAAACTTTTACTCTGTATTCTCGGTGTGTTTCCTAGTACCGGTTTGAAGTTCCTGCAGTTTTCACTGTAAAAGCGAGTTGGAACTTGTACCTCCCCATATAAATGTATGGATGGAGTTTGCAACTGAAAAGAAACTTTGTGTTCCCAAATATCTATGTGAAGAACGGCTTTCAAACACAATTATCTCTCACAAAAGAGCATGTTTAGGGACTTTCGTTCATCTAGCACAAAGGGAACGGTTTGAAGGAGAAACTTTTAATCTGGTTTCTCAGTCTGTTTCCTAGAGCCGGTTTTAAGTTCCTGCAGTTTTCACTGTAAAAAAGTGTTGGAGCTAATATCTCCGCATATATATGTATGGAATGGAGTTTGCAACTGAAAAGAATGTTTGTGTTCCCAACAAGCTAGATGAAGGACGTTTTTCACACACACTTATCTCTCAGAAATGAGTATGTGGAGAGCCGTTCGTTAATCTAGCAAAATAGAAACGGGTTGCAGGAGAAAATTCTACTCTGGTTTCTCAGTCTGTTTACTAGTGCCGGTTTGAAGTTCCTGCAGTTTTCACTGTAAAAACGATTTGGAGCTAGTACCTCCCCATATATATGTATGGAGTGGAGTTTGCAACTGAAAAGAAACTATGTGTTCCCAACAAGCTAGTTGAAGAATAGCTTTCACACACACTTATCTCTCACAAATGAGCATGTGGAGAGATTTTCGTTCATCTAACACAAAGGGAACTGGTTGCAGGAGAAACTATTACTCTGGTTTCTCAGTCTGTTTCCTAGTGCCTGTATGAAGAACCTGCAGTTTTCACTGTAAAACCGAGTTGTAGCTTGTACCTCCCCATATATATGTATGGAGTGGAGTTTGCAACTGAAAAGAAACTTTTTTTCCCAACTAGCTATGTGAAGGACGGTTTCACACACACTTATCTCTTACAAATCAGCAAGTGGAAAGACGTCCGTTCATCTAGCACAAAGGGAACGGTTTGCAGGTGAAACTTCTACTCTGGTTTCTCAGTCTGTTTCCTAGTGCCGGTTTGAAATTCCGGCAGTTTTCACTGTAAAACCCAGTTGGATCTTGTACCTCTCCATATATATATGTATGAACTGGAGTTTGCAACTGAAAAGAAACTTTGTGTTCCCAACAATATACGTGAAGGACGGCTTTCCCACACACTTATCTCTCACAACTGAGCATGTGGAGAGACGTTCGTTTATCTAGCACAAATGGAACGGGTTGCAGAAGAAACATTTTCTCTCGCTTCTCAGTCAGTTTTCTAGAGCCGGTTTGAATTCCCTGCAGTTTTCACTATAAAACCGAGTTGGAGCTTTTACCTCCCCATATTAATGTATGGAATGGAGTTTGCAACTGAAAAGAAACTTTGTGTTCCCAACAAGCTAGGTGAAGGACGGCTCTCACACACACTTATCTCTCTCAACTGAGCATGTGGAGAGACGTTCGTTCATCTAGCACAAAGGGAAAGGTTTGCAAGAGAAGCTTTTTCTCTTTTTTCTCATTCTATTAACTAGTGCCGGTTTGACGTTCCTGAAGTTTTCAGTGTTAAACAGGGTTGGAGCTTGTACCTCCCCATATATATGTATGGAATGCAATTTGCAACTGAAAAGAATCTTTGTGTTCCCAACTAGCTAGGTGAAGGACGGCTTTCACACACACTTTTCTTTCAGAACTGAGCATGTGGAGAGACATTCGTTCATCAAGCACAAAGGGAACGGGTTGCAGGTGAAAATTTTACTCTAGATTCTCAGACTGTTTCCTAGTGCCGGTTTGAAGTTCCTGCAGTTTTCACTATAAAACCGAGTTGGAGCTTGTACCTCCCCATATATATGTATGGAGTGGAGTTTGCAACTGAAAAGAAACTTTGTGTTCCCAACAAGCTAGGTGAAGAACGGCTTTCAAACACACTTATCTCTCACAACTGAGCATGTTTAGAGACGTTCTTTCATCTAACACAAATGGAACGTACTGTAGGAGATAACATTTCTTTCTTTTCTCAGTCCCTTTCCTAGTGTCGGTTTGAAGTTCCTGAATTTTTCATTGTAAAAGCGAGTTGGAACTTGTACTTCCCCATATATATGTATGGATTGGAGTTTGCAACTGGAAAGAAACTTTGTTTTCCCAACTAGATATGTGAAGGACGGTTTTCACAATCACTTATCTCTCACAACTAAGCATGTGGAGAGACGTTATTTCATCTAGCAAAAATGGAACTGGTTGCAGGAGAAATTTTTTGTCTGGTTTCTCAGTCTGTTTCCTAGTGCCGGTTTTAAGTTCTTGCAGTTTTCACTGTAAAACCGAGTTGGAGCTTGTACCTCCCCATATATATGTATGGAATGGAATTTGCAACTGAAAAAAACTTTGTGTTCCCAACAAGCTAGGTGAAGGACGGATTTCCCACACACTTATCTCTCAGGAGCTAGCATGTGGATAGACGTTCGTTCATCTATCAAAAATTGAAAGGGTTGCAGGAGAAACATTTACTCTGGCTTCTCACTCTGTTTCCAAGTGCCGGATTGTAGTTCCTGCATTTTTCACTGTAAAACCGAATTTGAGCTTGTACCTCCCCAAATAATATATGGAGTGGAGTTTGTAACTGAAAAGAAACTTTGTGTTCCCAACAAGTTAGGTGAAGGGCGGCTTTCACACACCCTTATCTCTCACAACTGAGCATGTGGAGAGACGTTCGTTCATCTAGAACAAAGGGAACATATTTCAGGAGAAACTTTTTCTTTCATTTCTCAGTCTGTTTCCTAGTGTCGGTTTGAAGATCCTGCAGTTTTAAATCTAAAACCGAATTAGAATTAGTACCTCCCCATATTGATATATGGAGTGGAGTTAGCAACTGAAATGTAACTGTGTTCCCAAACATCTACGTGAAGGACGGCTTTCACACACACTTATTTCTCATAACTGAGCATGTGGAGAGACGTTCTTTCATCTAGCACAAAGGGAACGGTTTGCAGGGGAAACTTTTACTCTGGTTTCTCAGTCTATTTCCTAGTGACGTTTTGAAGTTCCTGCAGTTTTCACTGTAAAAGTGAGTTGGATCTAGTACCTCCCCATATAGATGTAGTGAGTGTAGTTTGCAACTGAAAAGAAACTTTGTGTTCCCAACTACCTAAGTGAAGAACGGCTTTCACACACAATTATCTCTCACAACTGAGCATGTGGAGAGACGTTCGTTCATCTAGCACAAAGGGAACGTATTGCAGGAGAAAATATTTCTTTCGTTTCTCAGTCTGTTTCCTAGTGTCGGTTTGAAGTTCCTGCAGTTTTCACTGTAAAACCGAGTTGGAGCTTCTACCTACCCCTATATATATTTATGGAGTTGAGTTTGCAACTGAAAAGAAACTTTGTTTTCCCAACTAGCTAGGTGAAGGACGGCTTTCACACGCACTTAACTCTCCCAAATGAGCATGTGGAGATACGTCCGTTCATGTACAACAAAGGGAACGGTTTGCCGGAGAAACTTTTACTCTGTATTCTCGGTCTGTTTCCTAGTACCGGTTTGAAGTTCCTGCATTTTTCATTGTAAAAGCGAGTTGGAACTTGTACCTCCCCATATAAATGTATGGATGGAGTTGGCAACTGAAAAGAAACTTTGTTTTCCCAACTAGCTAGGTGAAGTAAGGTTTTCACACACACTTATCTCTCACAACTGAGCATGTGGATGGACGTTTGTTCATCTAGCACAAAGGGAGCGGGTTGCAGGAGAAACTTTTACTCTGGATTATCAGTCTGTTTCCTAGTGCCGGTTTGATGTTCCTGCAGTTTTCATTGTAAAACAGAGTTGGAACTAGTACCTCCCCATATATATGTAAGGAGTGGAGTTTGCAACTGAAAAGTAACTTTGTGTTCCCAACAATCTAGGTGAAGGACGGCTTTCAAACACACTTATTTCTCACACCTGAGCATGTGGAGAGACGTACGTTCATCTAGCACAAAGGGATCTTATTGCAGGAGAAACTTTTTCCCTTTTTTCCCAGTCTGTTGCCTAGTGCCGGTTTGAATTTCCTGCAGTTTTCACTGTAAAACAGAGTTGGATCTTGTACCTCCCCATATATATGTATGGAGTGGAGTTTGCAACTGAAAATAAACTTTGTTTTCCCAAAGAGCTAGTTGAAGGACGGCTTTCACACACACATACCTGTCACAAGTGAGCATGTGGATAGACGTTCGTTCATCTAGCACTAATTGAACGGGTTGCAGGAGAAACTTTTACTCTGGTTTCTCTGTCTGTTTCCAAGTGCCTGTTTGAAGTTCCTGCAATTTTCACTGTAAAACCGATTTGGTGCTAGTACCTCCCCATATAGATATATGGAGTGGAGTTAGCATCCGAAAAGAAACTTTGTGTTCCCAACCATCTATGTGAAGAACGGCTTTCACACACACATATCTCTCACAACTGAGTATGTGGACAGACGTTCGTTCATCTAGCACAAAGTTTACTGTTTGCAGGAGCAACTATTACTCTGGATTCTCAGTCTCTTTCCTAGTGTCGGTTTGAAGATCCTGCAGTTTTCAATCTAAAACCGAGTTGGAACTAGTACCTCCCCATATAGATATATGGAGTGGAGTTAACTACTGAAAAGAAGCTTTGTGTTCCCAACCATCTAGGTGAAGGACGGCTTCACACACACTTATCTCTCACATCTGAGCATGTGGAGAGACGTTCTTTCATCTAGCACAAAGGGAACGGGTTGCAGGAGATACTTTTACTCTGCTTTCTTAGTCTGTTTCCTAGTGCCGGTTTTGAAGTTCCTGCAGTTTTCACTGTAAAACTGAGTTGGAGCTAGTACCACCCCATATAGATATATGGAGTGGAGTTTGCAACTGAAAAGAAACTTTGTGTTCCCAACAAGCTAGGTGAAGGACGGCATTCAAACACACTAAACTCTCACAACTGAGCATGTGGAGAGACGTTCGTTCATCTAGAACAAAGGGTACTGTTTGCAGGAGCAAGTTATACTGTGGATTCTCAGTCTGATTCCTAGTGTCGGTTTGAAGATCCTGCAGTTTTCACTCTAAAACCGAGTTGGAGCTATTACCTCCCCATATAGATATATGGAGTGTAGTTTGCAACTGAAAAGAAACTTTGTGTTCCCAACAAGCTAGGTGAAGGACGGCTTTTAAACACACTTATCTCTCACAACTGAGCATGTGGAGAGACGTTCGTTCATCTAGCAAAATCGGAACGGTTTGCATGAGAAAATTTTACTCTGCTTTCTCAGTTTGTTTCCTAGTGCCGGTTTGAAGTTCCTGTAGATTTCACTGTAAAATCGAGTTGGAGCTAGTACCTCGCCATATATATTTATGGAGTGGAGTTTGCAAATGAAAAGAAACTTTGTGTTCCTAACAAGCTAAGTGAAGGACGGCTTTCACACACACTTATCTTTGACATATTAGCATGTGGAGACACGTTCGTTCATCTAGCACAAAGGAAATGGTTGCAGGAGAAACTTTTACTCTGGTTTCTCAGTCTGTTTACTAGTGCCGATTTGAAGTTCCTGCAGTTTTCACTGTAAAGCAGAGTTGGAGCTTGTAACTCCGCATATAGATGTATGGAATGGAGTTTGCAACTGAAAAGAAACTTTGTGTTCCCAACAAGCTAGGTGAAGGACGGTTTCACACACACTTATCTCTCAGAACTGAGCATGTAGAGAGACGTTCGTTCATCTAGCACAAAGGGAACGGTGCAGGAGAAATTTTTACTCTGGTTTCTCACTCCGTTTCCTAGTGTCGATTTGAAGTTCCTGCAGTTTTCACTATAAAAAAGAGTTAGAATTTGTACCACCCCATATATTTATATGGAGTGGAGTTTTCAACTGAAAAGAAAATTTTTGTTCCCAACAAGCTAGTTGCATGAAGGCTTTCACACACAATTAACTCTCAGAACTGAGCACCTGGAGGGACGTTCGATCATCTAGCACAAAGGGATCTTATTGCAGGAGAAACTTTTTCCCTTTTTTCCCAGTCTGTTGCCTAGTGCCGGTTTGAAGTTCCTGCAGTTTTCACTGTAAAGCAGAGTTGGAGCTTGTAACTCCGCATATAGATGTATGGAATGGAGTTTGCAACTGAAAAGAATCTTTGTGTTCCCAACAAGCTAGTTGCATGACGGCTTTCACACACAATTATCTCTCAGAACTGAGCATCTGGAGGGACGTTCGTTCATCTAGCACAAATGGAACGGGATGCAGGAGAACTTATACTCTCGTTTCTCAGTCTGTTTCCTAGTGCCCGTTTGAAGTTCCTGAACTTTTCATTGTAAAGCAGAGTTGCAGCTAGTAACTACCCATATATAATTATGGAGTGGAGTTTGAAACTGAAAAGAAAATTTGTGTTCCCAACAAGCTATGTGAAGTACGGCATACACACACACTTCACTCTCAGAACTGAGCATGTGGAGAGACGTTCGTTCATCTAGCACAAAGGGAACGGTTTGCAGGAGAAACTTTTACTCTGTATTCTCGGTGTGTTTCCTAGTACCGGTTTGAAGTTCCTGCAGTTTTCACTGTAAAAGCGAGTTGGAACTTGTACCTCCCCATATAAATGTATGGATGGAGTTTGCAACTGAAAAGAAACTTTGTGTTCCCAACTACCTATGTGAAGAACGGCTTTCAAACACAATTATCTCTCACAAAAGAGCATGTTTAGGGACTTTCGTTCATCTAGCACAAAGGGAACGGTTTGAAGGAGAAACTTTTAATCTGGTTTCTCAGTCTGTTTCCTAGAGCCGGTTTTAAGTTCCTGCAGTTTTCACTGTAAAAAAGTGTTGGAGCTAATATCTCCGCATATATATGTATGGAATGGAGTTTGCAACTGAAAAGAATGTTTGTGTTCCCAACAAGCTAGATGAAGGACGTTTTTCACACACACTTATCTCTCAGAAATGAGTATGTGGAGAGCCGTTCGTTAATCTAGCAAAATAGAAACGGGTTGCAGGAGAAAATTCTACTCTGGTTTCTCAGTCTGTTTACTAGTGCCGGTTTGAAGTTCCTGCAGTTTTCACTGTAAAAACGATTTGGAGCTAGTACCTCCCCATATATATGTATGGAGTGGAGTTTGCAACTGAAAAGAAACTATGTGTTCCCAACAAGCTAGTTGAAGAATAGCTTTCACACACACTTATCTCTCACAAATGAGCATGTGGAGAGATTTTCGTTCATCTAACACAAAGGGAACTGGTTGCAGGAGAAACTATTACTCTGGTTTCTCAGTCTGTTTCCTAGTGCCTGTATGAAGAACCTGCAGTTTTCACTGTAAAACCGAGTTGTAGCTTGTACCTCCCCATATATATGTATGGAGTGGAGTTTGCAACTGAAAAGAAACTTTTTTTCCCAACTAGCTATGTGAAGGACGGTTTCACACACACTTATCTCTTACAAATCAGCAAGTGGAAAGACGTCCGTTCATCTAGCACAAAGGGAACGGTTTGCAGGTGAAACTTCTACTCTGGTTTCTCAGTCTGTTTCCTAGTGCCGGTTTGAAATTCCGGCAGTTTTCACTGTAAAACCCAGTTGGATCTTGTACCTCTCCATATATATATGTATGAACTGGAGTTTGCAACTGAAAAGAAACTTTGTGTTCCCAACAATATACGTGAAGGACGGCTTTCCCACACACTTATCTCTCACAACTGAGCATGTGGAGAGACGTTCGTTTATCTAGCACAAATGGAACGGGTTGCAGAAGAAACATTTTCTCTCGCTTCTCAGTCAGTTTTCTAGAGCCGGTTTGAATTCCCTGCAGTTTTCACTATAAAACCGAGTTGGAGCTTTTACCTCCCCATATTAATGTATGGAATGGAGTTTGCAACTGAAAAGAAACTTTGTGTTCCCAACAAGCTAGGTGAAGGACGGCTCTCACACACACTTATCTCTCTCAACTGAGCATGTGGAGAGACGTTCGTTCATCTAGCACAAAGGGAAAGGTTTGCAAGAGAAGCTTTTTCTCTTTTTTCTCATTCTATTAACTAGTGCCGGTTTGACGTTCCTGAAGTTTTCAGTGTTAAACAGGGTTGGAGCTTGTACCTCCCCATATATATGTATGGAATGCAATTTGCAACTGAAAAGAATCTTTGTGTTCCCAACTAGCTAGGTGAAGGACGGCTTTCACACACACTTTTCTTTCAGAACTGAGCATGTGGAGAGACATTCGTTCATCAAGCACAAAGGGAACGTGTTGCAGGTGAAAATTTTACTCTAGATTCTCAGACTGTTTCCTAGTGCCGGTTTGAAGTTCCTGCAGTTTTCACTATAAAACCGAGTTGGAGCTTGTACCTCCCCATATATATGTATGGAGTGGAGTTTGCAACTGAAAAGAAACTTTGTGTTCCCAACAAGCTAGGTGAAGAACGGCTTTCAAACACACTTATCTCTCACAACTGAGCATGTTTAGAGACGTTCTTTCATCTAACACAAATGGAACGTACTGTAGGAGATAACATTTCTTTCTTTTCTCAGTCCCTTTCCTAGTGTCGGTTTGAAGTTCCTGAATTTTTCATTGTAAAAGCGAGTTGGAACTTGTACTTCCCCATATATATGTATGGATTGGAGTTTGCAACTGGAAAGAAACTTTGTTTTCCCAACTAGATATGTGAAGGACGGTTTTCACAATCACTTATCTCTCACAACTATGCATGTGGAGAGACGTTCGTTCATCTAGCAAAAATGGAACGGGTTGCAGGAGAAATTTTTTGTCTGGTTTCTCAGTCTGTTTCCTAGTGCCGGTTTTAAGTTCCTGCAGTTTTCACTGTAAAACCGAGTTGGAGCTTGTACCTCCCCATATATATGTATGGAATGGAATTTGCAACTGAAAAAAACTTTGTGTTCCCAACAAGCTAGGTGAAGGACGGATTTCCCACACACTTATCTCTCAGGACCTAGCATGTGGATAGACGTTCGTTCATCTGGCAAATATTGAAAGGGTTGCAGGAGAAACATTTACTCTGGCTTCTCACTCTGTTTCCAAGTGCCGGATTGTAGTTCCTGCATTTTTCACTGTAAAACCGAATTTGAGCTTGTACCTCCCCATATAAATATATGGAGTGGAGTTTGCAACTGAAAAGAAACTTTGTGTTCCCAACAAGTTAGGTGAAGGGCGGCTTTCACACACCCTTATCTCTCACAACTGAGCATGTGGAGAGACGTTCGTTCATCTAGAACAAAGGGAACATATTTCAGGAGAAACTTTTTCTTTCATTTCTCAGTCTGTTTCCTAGTGTCGGTTTGAAGATCCTGCAGTTTTAAATCTAAAACCGAATTGGAATTAGTACCTCCCCATATAGATATATGGAGTGGAGTTAGCAACTGAAAAGTAACTGTGTTCCCAAACATCTACGTGAAGGACGGCTTTCACACACACTTATTTCTCATAACAGAGCATGTGGAGAGACGTTCTTTCATCTAGCACAAAGGGAACGGGTTTCAGGGGAAACTTTTACTCTGGTTTCTCAGTCTATTTCCTAGTGCCGTTTTGAAGTTCCTGCAGTTTTCACTGTAAAATGAGTTGGAGCTAGTACCTCCCCATATAGATGTAGTGAGTGTAGTTTGCAACTGAAAAGAAACTTTGTGTTCCCAACTACCTAGGTGAAGAACGGCTTTCACACACAATTATCTCACACAACTGAGCATGTGGAGAGACGTTCGTTCATCTAGCACAAAGGGAACGTATTGCAGGAGAAAATATTTCTTCCGTTTCTCAGTCTGTTTCCTAGTGTCGGTTTGATGTTCCTGCAGTTTTCAGTGTAAAACCGAGTTGGAGCTTGTACCTACCCCTATATATATTTATGGAGTTGAGTTTTCAACTGAAAAAAAAACATTGTTTTCCCAACTAGCTAGGTGAAGGACGGCTTACACACGCATTTAACTCTCCCAAATGAGCATGTGGAGATACGTCCGTTCATGTACAACAAAGGGAACGGTTTGCCGGAGAAACTTTTACTCTGTATTCTCGGTCTGTTTCCTAGTACCGGTTTGAAGTTCCTGCAGTTTTCATTGTAAAAGCGAGTTGGAACTTGTACCACCCCATATAAATGTATGGATGGAGTTTGCAACTGAAAAGAAACTTTGTTTTCCCAACTAGCTAGGTGAAGTAAGGTTTTCACACACACTTATCTCTCACAACTGAGCATGAGGAGGGAGGTTGTTCATCTAGCACAAATGGAGCGGGTTGCAGGAGAAACATTTACTGTGGATTATCAGTCTGTTTCTTAGTGCCGGTTTGATGTTCCTGCAGTTTTCATTGTAAAACAGAGTTGGAACTTGTACCTCCCCATATATATGTAAGGAGTGGAGTTTGCAACTGAAAAGAAACTTTGTGTTCCAAACAAGGTAGGTGAAGGACGGCTTTCACACACTGTTATCTCTCACACCTGAGCATGTGGAGAGACGTACGTTCATCTAGCACAAATGGATCTAATTGCAGGAGAAATTTTTTCCCTTTTTTCCCAGTCTGTTGCCTAGGGCCGGTTTGAAGTTCCTGCAGTTTTCACTGTAAAACAGGGTTGGATCTTGTACCTCCCCATATATATGTATGGATGGAGTTTGCAACTGAAAATAAACTTTGTTTTCCCAAGAGCTAGTTGAAGGACGGCTTTCACACACACATATCTGTCACAAGTGAGCATGTGGATAGACGTTCATTCATCTTGCACAAAGGGAACGGGTTGCAGGGGAAACTTTTACTCTGGTATCTTAGTCTGTTTCCTAGTGCCGGTTTGAAGTTCCTGCAGTTTTCACTGTAAAACTGAGTTGGAGCTAGTACCTCCCCATATAGATATATGGAGTGGAGTTTGCAACTGAAAAGAAACTTTGTGTTCCCAACAAGCTAGGTGAAGGACGGCTTTCAAACACACTAATCTCTCACAACTGAGCATGTGGAGAGACTTTCGTTCATCTAACACTAAGGGTACAGTTTGCAGGAGCAAGTTTTACTGTGGATTCTCAGTCTGATTCTTAGTGTCGGTTTGAAGATCCTGCAGTTTTCACTCTAAAACCGAATTGGATCTATTACCTCCCCATATAGTTATATGGAGTGGAATTTGCAACTGAAAAGAAACTTTGTGTTCCCAACAAGCTAGGTGAAGGACGGCTTTTAAACAAACTTATCTCTCACAACTGAGCATGTGGAGAGACGTTCGTTCATCTAGCACAATGGGAACGGTTTGCATGAGAAAATTTTACTGTGCTTTCTCAGTTTTTTCCTAGTGCCGGTTTGAAGTTCCTTCAGATTTCACTGTAAATCGAGTTGGAGCTAGTACCTCGCCATATATATGTATGGAGTGGAGTTTGCAAATGAAAAGAAACTTTGTGTTCCTAACAAGCTAAGTGAAGGACGGCTTTCACACACACTTATCTTTGACAAATTAGCATGTGGAGACACGTTCGTTTATCTAGCACAAAGGAAATGTTTGCAGGAGAACCTTTTACTCTAGTTTCTCAGTCTGTTTACTTATGCCGGTTTGAATTTCATGAATTTTCACTGCAAAAAAGACATGGAACTTGTACCACACCATATATATTTCTGGATTGGAGTTTGCAACCTAAAAGAAACTTTGTTTTCCCAACTAGCTAGGTGAGGGACGTCTTTCACACACACTTATCTTTCACAAATGAGCATGTGGACAGACGTTCGTTCATCTAGCACAAAGGGTAAGGGTTGCAGGAGAAACTTTTACTCTTGTAACTCAGTCTGTTTCCTTTTGCCGGTTTGAAATCCCTGCAGTTTTCACTGTAAAAACTATTTGGAGCTAGTACCTACCCTTATATATGTATGGAGTTGAGTTTGCATCTGAAAAGAAACTATGTGTTCCCAACAAGCTAGGTGAAGTACGGCTTTCACAATCACTTATGTCTCAGAACTGAGTATGTGGAGAGACATTCGTTCACTTAGCAAAAAGGAACGGGTTGCTGGAAAAACTTTTACTCTGTTTTCCCAGTCTGATTCCTAGTGCCGTTTTGATGTTCCTGAATGTTTCACTGTAAAATCGAGTTTGAGCTAGTAAAACCCCATATATATTTATGGACTGGAATTTGCAACTGAAAAGAATCATAGTGTTCCCAACAAGCTAGGTGAAGTATAGCTTTCACACACACTTATCTCTCAGAACTGAGCATGTCGAAAGACGTTCGTTCATCTAGCACAAAGGGAACGGGTTGCAGGAGAAACTGTTACTCTGGTTTCTCAGTCTGTTTCCTAGTGCCGGTTTGAAGTTCCTGCAGTTTTCAATGTAAAACCGAGATGGAGCAGGTACCTCGCCATATATATTTGGAGTGGAGTTTGCAAGTGAAAATAAACTTTGTGTTCCCAACAAGCTAGGTGAAGAACGGCTTTCACACACACTTATCTCCCAAAATTGAGCATGTGGAGTGACTTTCGTTCATCTAGCACAAAGGGAACGGGTTGCAGGAGAAACATTTACTCTGGTTTCACAGTCTGTTTCCTAGTGCTGGTTTGAAGTTTCTGCAGTTTTCCCTGTAAAACCGAGTTGGAGCTAGTACCTTCCCATATATATGTATGAATTGGAGTTTGCAACTGAAAAGAAACTTTGTGTTCCCAAATAGCTAGGTGAAGGACGGCTTTCACACACACTTATCTCTCACAACTGAGCATGTGGAGAGACGTTCGTTCATCTAGCACAAAGGGAACTGTTTGCAGGTTAAACTATTACTCTGGTTCTCAGTCTGTTTCCTAGTGCCGGTTTGAAGTTCCTGCAGTTTTCACTATAAAAACGAGTTAGAGATTGTACCACCCGATATATATGTATGGAGTGAGTTTGCAACTGAAAAGAAAATTTTTGTTCCCAACAAGCTAGTTGCATGACGGCTTTCACACACACTTATATCTCAGAACTGAGCATCTGGAGGGACTTTCGTTCATCTAGCACAAATGGAACGGGTTGCAGGAGTAACTTTTACTCTCGTTTCTCAGTCTGTTTCCTAGTGCCCGTTTGAAGTTCCTGCACTTTTCACTGTAAAGCAGAGTTGGAGCTAGTAACTCCCCATAAATATTTATGGAGTGGAGTTTGAAACTGAAAAGAAAATTTGTGTTCCCAACAAGCTAGGTGAAGTACGGCATTCACACACACTTATCTCTCAGAACTGAGCATGTGGAGAGACGTTCGTTCATCTAGCACAAAGGGAACGTTTTGCAGGTGAAACTTTTACACTGGTTTCTCAGTCTGTTTCCTAGTGCCGGTTTGAAATTCCGGCAGTTTTCACTGTATATACGAGTTGGAGCTTGTACCTCTCCATATATATATGGAGTGGAGTTTGCAACTGAAAAGAAACTTTGTGTTCCCAACAAGCTAGTTGAAGGACGGCTTTCCCACACAATAACTCTCACAACTAAGCATGAGGAGAGGCGTTCGTTTATCTAGCACTAATGGAACGGGCTGCAGAAGAAACTTTTTCTCTGGTTTCTCATCTGTTTTCTAGCGCCGGTTTGAATTTCCTGCAGTTTTCACTATAAAACCGAGTTGGAGCTTTTACCTCCCCATATAAATGTATGGAGTGGAGTTTGCAACTGAAAAGAAACTTTGTGTTCCCAACAAGCTAATTGAAGGACGGCTCTCACACACACTTATCTCTCACAACTGAGCATGTGGAGAGACGTTCGTTCATCTAGCACAAAGGGAAAGGGTTGCAGGAGAAGTTTTTCTCTTTTTTCTCATTCTATTTCCTAGTGCCGGTTTGAAGTTCCTGAAGTTTTCAGTATTAAACAGAGTTGGAGCATGTACCTCCCCATATATATGTATGGAATTCAGTTTGCATCTGAAAAGAAACTTTGTGTTCCCAACTAGCTAGTTGAAGGACGGCTTTCACACACACTTATCTCTCAGAACTGAGCATGTGGTGATACGTTCGTTCATCTAGCACAAAGGGGACGGGTTGAAGGTGAAACTTTTACTCTGGATTCTCAGTCTGTTTCCTAGTGCCGGTTTGAATTTCCTGCAGTTTTCACTATAATAACCAGTTGGAGCTTGAACCTCCCCATATATATGTATGGAGTTTTGTTTGCAACTGAAAAGAAACTATGTGTTCCCAACAAGCTAGGTGAAGAACGGCTTTCACACACACTTATCTATCACAAATGAGCATGTGGAGAGACGTTCGTTCATCTAGCACAAAGGGAACTGTTTGCAGGAGAAACTTTTACTCTGGTTTCTCAGTCTGTTTCCTAGTGCCGGTTTGAAGAACCTGCAGTTTTCACTGTAAAACCGAGTTGGAGCTAGTACCTCTCCATATATATGTATGGAATGGAGTTTGCAACTGAAAAGAAACTTTGTGTTCCCAACAAGCTTGTTGAAGGACGGCTTTCACACACACTTACCTTTCAGAACTGAGCATGTGGAGAGACTTTCGTTCATCTAGCACAAATGGAACGGGTTGCAGGAGAAACTTTTACTCTGGTTTTTCTGTCTGTTTGCTAGTGCCGGTTTGAAGCTCCTGCAGTTTTCACTGTAAAACCGAGTTGGTGCTAGTACCTCCCCAAATATATGTATGGAGTTTAGTTTGCAACTGAAAAGAAACTTTGTTTTCCCAACTAGCTAGGTGAAGGACGGCTTACACACGCATTTAACTCTCCCAAATGAGCATGTGGAGATACGTCCGTTCATGTACAACAAAGGGAACGGTTTGCCGGAGAAACTTTTACTCTGTATTCTCGGTCTGTTTCCTAGTACCGGTTTGAAGTTCCTGCAGTTTTCATTGTAAAAGCGAGTTGGAACTTGTACCACCCCATATAAATGTATGGATGGAGTTTGCAACTGAAAAGAAACTTTGTTTTCCCAACTAGCTAGGTGAAGTAAGGTTTTCACACACACTTATCTCTCACAACTGAGCATGAGGAGGGAGGTTGTTCATCTAGCACAAATGGAGCGGGTTGCAGGAGAAACATTTACTGTGGATTATCAGTCTGTTTCTTAGTGCCGGTTTGATGTTCCTGCAGTTTTCATTGTAAAACAGAGTTGGAACTTGTACCTCCCCATATATATGTAAGGAGTGGAGTTTGCAACTGAAAAGAAACTTTGTGTTCCAAACAAGGTAGGTGAAGGACGGCTTTCACACACTGTTATCTCTCACACCTGAGCATGTGGAGAGACGTACGTTCATCTAGCACAAATGGATCTAATTGCAGGAGAAATTTTTTCCCTTTTTTCCCAGTCTGTTGCCTAGGGCCGGTTTGAAGTTCCTGCAGTTTTCACTGTAAAACAGGGTTGGATCTTGTACCTCCCCATATATATGTATGGATGGAGTTTGCAACTGAAAATAAACTTTGTTTTCCCAAGAGCTAGTTGAAGGACGGCTTTCACACACACATATCTGTCACAAGTGAGCATGTGGATAGACGTTCATTCATCTTGCACAAAGGGAACGGGTTGCAGGGGAAACTTTTACTCTGGTATCTTAGTCTGTTTCCTAGTGCCGGTTTGAAGTTCCTGCAGTTTTCACTGTAAAACTGAGTTGGAGCTAGTACCTCCCCATATAGATATATGGAGTGGAGTTTGCAACTGAAAAGAAACTTTGTGTTCCCAACAAGCTAGGTGAAGGACGGCTTTCAAACACACTAATCTCTCACAACTGAGCATGTGGAGAGACTTTCGTTCATCTAACACTAAGGGTACAGTTTGCAGGAGCAAGTTTTACTGTGGATTCTCAGTCTGATTCTTAGTGTCGGTTTGAAGATCCTGCAGTTTTCACTCTAAAACCGAATTGGATCTATTACCTCCCCATATAGTTATATGGAGTGGAATTTGCAACTGAAAAGAAACTTTGTGTTCCCAACAAGCTAGGTGAAGGACGGCTTTTAAACAAACTTATCTCTCACAACTGAGCATGTGGAGAGACGTTCGTTCATCTAGCACAATGGGAACGGTTTGCATGAGAAAATTTTACTGTGCTTTCTCAGTTTTTTCCTAGTGCCGGTTTGAAGTTCCTTCAGATTTCACTGTAAATCGAGTTGGAGCTAGTACCTCGCCATATATATGTATGGAGTGGAGTTTGCAAATGAAAAGAAACTTTGTGTTCCTAACAAGCTAAGTGAAGGACGGCTTTCACACACACTTATCTTTGACAAATTAGCATGTGGAGACACGTTCGTTCATCTAGCACAAAGGAAATGTTTGCAGGAGAACCTTTTACTCTAGTTTCTCAGTCTGTTTACTTATGCCGGTTTGAATTTCATGAATTTTCACTGCAAAAAAGACATGGAACTTGTACCACACCATATATATTTCTGGATTGGAGTTTGCAACCTAAAAGAAACTTTGTTTTCCCAACTAGCTAGGTGAGGGACGTCTTTCACACACACTTATCTTTCACAAATGAGCATGTGGACAGACGTTCGTTCATCTAGCACAAAGGGTAAGGGTTGCAGGAGAAACTTTTACTCTTGTAACTCAGTCTGTTTCCTTTTGCCGGTTTGAAATCCCTGCAGTTTTCACTGTAAAAACTATTTGGAGCTAGTACCTACCCTTATATATGTATGGAGTTGAGTTTGCATCTGAAAAGAAACTATGTGTTCCCAACAAGCTAGGTGAAGTACGGCTTTCACAATCACTTATGTCTCAGAACTGAGTATGTGGAGAGACATTCGTTCACTTAGCAAAAAGGAACGGGTTGCTGGAAAAACTTTTACTCTGTTTTCCCAGTCTGATTCCTAGTGCCGTTTTGATGTTCCTGAATGTTTCACTGTAAAATCGAGTTTGAGCTAGTAAAACCCCATATATATTTATGGACTGGAATTTGCAACTGAAAAGAATCATAGTGTTCCCAACAAGCTAGGTGAAGTATAGCTTTCACACACACTTATCTCTCAGAACTGAGCATGTCGAAAGACGTTCGTTCATCTAGCACAAAGGGAACGGGTTGCAGGAGAAACTGTTACTCTGGTTTCTCAGTCTGTTTCCTAGTGCCGGTTTGAAGTTCCTGCAGTTTTCAATGTAAAACCGAGATGGAGCAGGTACCTCGCCATATATATTTGGAGTGGAGTTTGCAAGTGAAAATAAACTTTGTGTTCCCAACAAGCTAGGTGAAGAACGGCTTTCACACACACTTATCTCCCAAAATTGAGCATGTGGAGTGACTTTCGTTCATCTAGCACAAAGGGAACGGGTTGCAGGAGAAACATTTACTCTGGTTTCACAGTCTGTTTCCTAGTGCTGGTTTGAAGTTTCTGCAGTTTTCCCTGTAAAACCGAGTTGGAGCTAGTACCTTCCCATATATATGTATGAATTGGAGTTTGCAACTGAAAAGAAACTTTGTGTTCCCAAATAGCTAGGTGAAGGACGGCTTTCACACACACTTATCTCTCACAACTGAGCATGTGGAGAGACGTTCGTTCATCTAGCACAAAGGGAACTGTTTGCAGGTTAAACTATTACTCTGGTTCTCAGTCTGTTTCCTAGTGCCGGTTTGAAGTTCCTGCAGTTTTCACTATAAAAACGAGTTAGAGATTGTACCACCCGATATATATGTATGGAGTGAGTTTGCAACTGAAAAGAAAATTTTTGTTCCCAACAAGCTAGTTGCATGACGGCTTTCACACACACTTATATCTCAGAACTGAGCATCTGGAGGGACTTTCGTTCATCTAGCACAAATGGAACGGGTTGCAGGAGTAACTTTTACTCTCGTTTCTCAGTCTGTTTCCTAGTGCCCGTTTGAAGTTCCTGCACTTTTCACTGTAAAGCAGAGTTGGAGCTAGTAACTCCCCATAAATATTTATGGAGTGGAGTTTGAAACTGAAAAGAAAATTTGTGTTCCCAACAAGCTAGGTGAAGTACGGCATTCACACACACTTATCTCTCAGAACTGAGCATGTGGAGAGACGTTCGTTCATCTAGCACAAAGGGAACGTTTTGCAGGTGAAACTTTTACACTGGTTTCTCAGTCTGTTTCCTAGTGCCGGTTTGAAATTCCGGCAGTTTTCACTGTATATACGAGTTGGAGCTTGTACCTCTCCATATATATATGGAGTGGAGTTTGCAACTGAAAAGAAACTTTGTGTTCCCAACAAGCTAGTTGAAGGACGGCTTTCCCACACAATAACTCTCACAACTAAGCATGAGGAGAGGCGTTCGTTTATCTAGCACTAATGGAACGGGCTGCAGAAGAAACTTTTTCTCTGGTTTCTCATCTGTTTTCTAGCGCCGGTTTGAATTTCCTGCAGTTTTCACTATAAAACCGAGTTGGAGCTTTTACCTCCCCATATAAATGTATGGAGTGGAGTTTGCAACTGAAAAGAAACTTTGTGTTCCCAACAAGCTAATTGAAGGACGGCTCTCACACACACTTATCTCTCACAACTGAGCATGTGGAGAGACGTTCGTTCATCTAGCACAAAGGGAAAGGGTTGCAGGAGAAGTTTTTCTCTTTTTTCTCATTCTATTTCCTAGTGCCGGTTTGAAGTTCCTGAAGTTTTCAGTATTAAACAGAGTTGGAGCATGTACCTCCCCATATATATGTATGGAATTCAGTTTGCATCTGAAAAGAAACTTTGTGTTCCCAACTAGCTAGTTGAAGGACGACTTTCACACACACTTATCTCTCAGAACTGAGCATGTGGTGATACGTTCGTTCATCTAGCACAAAGGGGACGGGTTGAAGGTGAAACTTTTACTCTGGATTCTCAGTCTGTTTCCTAGTGCCGGTTTGAAGTTCCTGCAGTTTTCACTATAATAACCAGTTGGAGCTTGAACCTCCCCATATATATGTATGGAGTTTTGTTTGCAACTGAAAAGAAACTATGTGTTCCCAACAAGCTAGGTGAAGAACGGCTTTCACACACACTTATCTATCACAAATGAGCATGTGGAGAGACGTTCGTTCATCTAGCACAAAGGGAACTGTTTGCAGGAGAAACTTTTACTCTGGTTTCTCAGTCTGTTTCCTAGTGCCGGTTTGAAGAACCTGCAGTTTTCACTGTAAAACCGAGTTGGAGCTAGTACCTCTCCATATATATGTATGGAATGGAGTTTGCAACTGAAAAGAAACTTTGTGTTCCCAACAAGCTTGTTGAAGGACGGCTTTCACACACACTTACCTTTCAGAACTGAGCATGTGGAGAGACTTTCGTTCATCTAGCACAAATGGAACGGGTTGCAGGAGAAACTTTTACTCTGGTTTTTCTGTCTGTTTGCTAGTGCCGGTTTGAAGCTCCTGCAGTTTTCACTGTAAAACCGAGTTGGTGCTAGTACCTCCCCATATATATGTATGGAGTTTAGTTTGCAACTGAAAAGAAACTTTGTTTTCCCAACTAGCTATTTGAAGGACGGTTTCACACACACTTATGTCTCACAACTGAGCAAGTGGACAGACGTCCGTTCATCTAGCACAAAGGGAACGGGTTGCAGGAGAAAATTTTACTCGGGTTTCTCAGTTTGTTACCTACTGCCGGTTTGAAATTCCTGCAGTTTTCACTTTAAAAAAGAGTTAGAACTAGTATCTCCCATTATATATGTATGGAGTGGAGTTTGCATCTGAAAAAAACTTTGTGTTCCCAAAAAGCTAGTTGAAGGAAGGCTTTCACACACACTTACCTCTCAGAACTGTTTATGTGGAGAGACGTTCTTTCATCTAGCACAAATAGAAAGGGTTGCAGGAGAAACATTTACTCTGGTTTCGCATTCTGTTTCCTAGTGCCGGATTGTAGTTCCTGCATTTTTCACTGTAAAACGGTGTTGGAGCTAGTACCTCTCCATATAGATATATGTAGTGGAGTTTGCAACCTGAAAGAAACTTTGTGTTCCCAACAAGTTAGGTGAAGTACGGCTTTCACACACACTTATCCTCACAACTGAGCATTTGGAGAGACGTTCGTTCATCTAGCACAAAGGGAATGTATTGCAGGAGAAAACATTTCTTTCGTTTCTCAGTCTCTTTCCTAGTGTCGTTTTGAATTTCCTGCAGTTTACATTGTAAAAGCGACTTGGAACTTGTACCTCCCCATATATATGTATGGATTGGAGTTTGCAACTGAAAAGAAACTTTGTTTTCCCAACTAGCTATGTGAAGGGCGTTTTTCACACACACTTATCTCTCACAACTGAGCATGTGGAGAGACGTTTGTTCATCTAGCACAAAGGGAGCGGGTTGCAGGAGGAACTTTTACTCTGGATTCTCAGTCTGTTTCCTTTTGCCGGTTTGAAATTCCTGCAGTTTTCACTGTAAAAAATATTTGGAGCTAGTACCTACCCTTATATATGTATGGAGTGGAGTTTGCATCTGAAAAGAAACTATGTGTTCCCAAAAAGCTAGGTGAATTACGGCTTTCACAATCACTTATCTCTCAGAACTGAGTATGTGGAGAGACATTCGTTCACTTAGCAAAAAGGAACGGGTTGCTGGAGAAACTTTTACTCTGTTTTCCCAGTCTGATTCCTAGTGCCGTTTTGAAGTTCCTAAATGTTTCACTGTAAAATCGAGTTTGAGCTAGTAAATCCCCATATATATTTATGGACTGGAATTTGTAACTGAAAAGAATCTTAGTGTTCCCAACAAGCTAGGTGAAGTATAGCTTTCACACACACTTATCTCTCAGAACTGAGCATGTCGAGAGACGTTCGTTCATCTAGCACAAAGGGAACGGGTTGCAGGAGAAACTGTTACTCTGGTTTCTCAGTGTGTTTCCAAGTGCCGGTTTGAAGTTCCTGCAGTTTTCAATGTAAAACAGAGATGGAGCAGGTACCTCGCCATATATATTTGGAGTGGAGTTTGCTAGTGAAAAGAAACTTTGTGTTCTCAACAAGCTAGGTGAAGAACGGCTTTCACACACACTTATCTCCCAAAATTGAGCATGTGGAGTGACTTTCGTTCATCTAGCACAAAGGGAACGGGTTGCAGGAGAAACATTTACTCTGGTTTCACAGTCTGTTTCCTAGTGCTGGTTTGAAGTTTCTGCAGTTTTCCCTGTAAAACCGAGTTGGAGCTAGTACCTTCCCATATATATGTATGGATTGGATTTTGCAACTGAAAAGAAACTTTGTTTTCCCAAATAGCTAGGTGAAGGACGGCTTTCACACACACTTATCTCTCACAACTGAGCATGTGGAGAGACGTTCGTTCATCTAGCACAAAGGGAACTGTTTGCAGGTTAAACTATTACTCTGGTTCTCAGTCTGTTTCCTAGTGCCGGTTTGAAGTTATTGCAGGTTTCACTGTAAAACCGATTTGGAGCTAGTACCTCCCCATATATATGTATGGAGTGGAATTGGCAACTGAAAAGAAACTTTGTGTTCCCAACAAGTTAGCTGAAGGACGGCTTTCACACACAAATAACTCTCAGATCTGTGCATGTGGGGAGACGTTCGTTCATCTAGCAAAAAGGGAAAGGGTTGCAGGATAAACATTTACTCTGGTTTCTCAGTCTGTTTCCTAGTGCCGGTTTGAAGAACCTGCAGTTTTCACTGTAAAACCGAGTTGGAGCTAGTACCTCTCCATATATATGTATGGAATGGAGTTTGCAACTGAAAAGAAACTTTGTGTTCCCAACAAGCTTGGTGAAGGACGGCTTTCACACACACTTACCTTTCAGAACTGAGCATGTGGAGAGACTTTCGTTCATCTAGCACAAATGGAACGGGTTGCAGGAGAAACTTTTACTCTGGTTTTTCTGTCTGTTTGCTAGTGCCGGTTTGAAGCTCCTGCAGTTTTCACTGTAAAACCGAGTTGGTGCTAGTACCTCCCCATATATATGTATGGAGTTTAGTTTGCAACTGAAAAGAAACTTTGTTTTCCCAACTAGCTATTTGAAGGACGGTTTCACACACACTTATGTCTCACAACTGAGCAAGTGGACAGACGTCCGTTCATCTAGCACAAAGGGAACGGGTTGCAGGAGAAAATTTTACTCGGGTTTCTCAGTTTGTTACCTACTGCCGGTTTGAAATTCCTGCAGTTTTCACTTTAAAAAAGAGTTAGAACTAGTATCTCCCATTATATATGTATGGAGTGGAGTTTGCATCTGAAAAAAACTTTGTGTTCCCAAAAAGCTAGTTGAAGGAAGGCTTTCACACACACTTACCTCTCAGAACTGTTTATGTGGAGAGACGTTCTTTCATCTAGCACAAATAGAAAGGGTTGCAGGAGAAACATTTACTCTGGTTTCGCATTCTGTTTCCTAGTGCCGGATTGTAGTTCCTGCATTTTTCACTGTAAAACGGTGTTGGAGCTAGTACCTCTCCATATAGATATATGTAGTGGAGTTTGCAACCTGAAAGAAACTTTGTGTTCCCAACAAGTTAGGTGAAGTACGGCTTTCACACACACTTATCCTCACAACTGAGCATTTGGAGAGACGTTCGTTCATCTAGCACAAAGGGAATGTATTGCAGGAGAAAACATTTCTTTCGTTTCTCAGTCTCTTTCCTAGTGTCGTTTTGAATTTCCTGCAGTTTACATTGTAAAAGCGACTTGGAACTTGTACCTCCCCATATATATGTATGGATTGGAGTTTGCAACTGAAAAGAAACTTTGTTTTCCCAACTAGCTATGTGAAGGGCGTTTTTCACACACACTTATCTCTCACAACTGAGCATGTGGAGAGACGTTTGTTCATCTAGCACAAAGGGAGCGGGTTGCAGGAGGAACTTTTACTCTGGATTCTCAGTCTGTTTCCTTTTGCCGGTTTGAAATTCCTGCAGTTTTCACTGTAAAAAATATTTGGAGCTAGTACCTACCCTTATATATGTATGGAGTGGAGTTTGCATCTGAAAAGAAACTATGTGTTCCCAAAAAGCTAGGTGAATTACGGCTTTCACAATCACTTATATCTCAGAACTGAGTATGTGGAGAGACATTCGTTCACTTAGCAAAAAGGAACGGGTTGCTGGAGAAACTTTTACTCTGTTTTCCCAGTCTGATTCCTAGTGCCGTTTTGAAGTTCCTAAATGTTTCACTGTAAAATCGAGTTTGAGCTAGTAAATCCCCATATATATTTATGGACTGGAATTTGTAACTGAAAAGAATCTTAGTGTTCCCAACAAGCTAGGTGAAGTATAGCTTTCACACACACTTATCTCTCAGAACTGAGCATGTCGAGAGACGTTCGTTCATCTAGCACAAAGGGAACGGGTTGCAGGAGAAACTGTTACTCTGGTTTCTCAGTGTGTTTCCAAGTGCCGGTTTGAAGTTCCTGCAGTTTTCAATGTAAAACAGAGATGGAGCAGGTACCTCGCCATATATATTTGGAGTGGAGTTTGCTAGTGAAAAGAAACTTTGTGTTCTCAACAAGCTAGGTGAAGAACGGCTTTCACACACACTTATCTCCCAAAATTGAGCATGTGGAGTGACTTTCGTTCATCTAGCACAAAGGGAAAGGGTTGCAGGAGAAACATTTACTCTGGTTTCACAGTCTGTTTCCTAGTGCTGGTTTGAAGTTTCTGCAGTTTTCCCTGTAAAACCGAGTTGGAGCTAGTACCTTCCCATATATATGTACGGATTGGATTTTGCAACTGAAAAGAAACTTTGTTTTCCCAAATAGCTAGGTGAAGGACGGCTTTCACACACACTTATCTCTCACAACTGAGCATGTGGAGAGACGTTCGTTCATCTAGCACAAAGGGAACTGTTTGCAGGTTAAACTATTACTCTGGTTCTCAGTCTGTTTCCTAGTGCCGGTTTGAAGTTATTGCAGGTTTCACTGTAAAACCGATTTGGAGCTAGTACCTCCCCATATATATGTATGGAGTGGAATTGGCAACTGAAAAGAAACTTTGTGTTCCCAACAAGTTAGCTGAAGGACGGCTTTCACACACAAATAACTCTCAGATCTGTGCATGTGGGGAGACGTTCGTTCATCTAGCAAAAAGGGAAAGGGTTGCAGGATAAACATTTACTCTGGATTCTCAGTCTGTTTACTAGTGCCGGTTTGAAGTTCCTGCAGTTTTCACTGTAAAGCAGTTGGAGCTAGTAACTACCCATATATATGTATGGAATGGATTTTGCAACTGAAAAGAAACTTTGTGTTCCCAACAAGCTATGTGAAGGACGGCATTCACACACACTTATCTCTCAGAACTGAGCATGTGGAGAGACGTTCGTTCATCTAGCACAAAGGGAACTGTTTGCAGGTTAAACTATTACTCTGGTTCTCAGTCCGTTTCCTAGTGCCGGTTTGAAGTTCCTGCAGTTTTCACTATAAAAAAGAGTTAGAGATTGTACCACCCGATATATATGTATGGAGTGGAGTTTGCAACTGAAAAGAAAATTTGTGTTCCCAACAAGCTAGTTGCATGACGGCTTTCACACACACTTATCTCTCAGAACTGAGCATGGGGAGAGACGTCGTTCATCTAGCACAAAAGGAACGTTTTGCAGGTCAAACTTTTACTCTGGTTTCTCAGTCTGTTTCCTAGTGCCGGTTTGAAATTCCGGCAGTTTTCACTGTATATACGAATTGGAGCTTGTTCCTCTCCATATATATATGGAGTGGAGTTTGCAACTGAAAAGAAACTTTGTGTTCCCAACAAGCTAGGTGAAGGACGGCTTCCCCACACAATAACTCTCACAACTAAGAATGAGGAGAGGCGTTCGTTTATCTAGAACTAATGGAACGGATTGCAGAAGAAACTTTTTCTCTGGTTTCTCAGTCTGTTTTCTAGCGCCGGTTTGAATTTCCTGCAGTTTTCACTATAAAACCGAGTTGGAGCTTTTACCTCCCCATATAAATGTTTGGAATGGAGTTTGCAACTGAAAAGAAACTTTGTGTTCCCAACAAGGTAATTGAAGGACGGCTCTCACACACACTTATCTCTCACAACTGAGCATGTGGAGAGACGTTCGTTCATCTAGCACAAAGGAACGGGTTGCAGGAGAAACTTTTACTCTGGTTTCTCAGTCTGTTTCCTAGTGCCGGTTTGAAGTTCCTGCAGTTTTCACCATAAAACCGAACTGGAGCTAGTACATCGCCATGTATAAATTAGGAGTGGAGTTTGCAACAGAATAGATAGTTTTGTTCCCAACAAGCTAGTTGAAGGACGGCTTTCACACACACAGATCTCTCAGAAGAGAGCATGTGTAGAGACGTTCGTTCATCTAGCACACAAGGAAAGGGTTGCAGGAGAAACTTTTACTCTGGATTCTCAGTCTGTTTCCTAGTGCCAGTTTGAAGTTCCTGCAGTTTTCACTGTAAAACCGAATTGGAGCTTGTACCTCCCCATATATAAGTTTGGAGTGGAGATTGCAACTGAAAAGTTAGTTTTGTTCCCAACAAGCTAGGTGAAGTACGGCTTTTACACACACTTATCCCTCACAACTTAGCATGTGGAAAGACGTTCGTTCATCTACCACTAAGGGAACAGATTGCAGGAGAAAATTTTACTCTGGTTTCTCAGTCTGTTTCCTAGTGCCGGTTTGAAGATCCTGCAGGTTGCACTGTAAAACCGTGTTGGAGCTAGTACATCCCCATATATAGGTATGGACTGTAGATGGCAACTGAAAAGAAACTTTGTGTTCCCTACAACCTAGTTGAAGTACGGCTTTCACACACACATATCTCTCACAACTGAGCATGTGGAGAGACGTACGTTCATTTAGCACAAAGGGAACGAGTTGCAGGAGAAACTTTTTCTCTGGGTTCTCAGTCTGTTTCCTAGTGCCGTTTTGAAGTTCCTGCAGTTTTCACTGTAAAAGCGAGTTGGAGCTATTACCTACCCGTATCTATGTATGAATTGGGGTTTGCAACTTAAAAGAAACTTTGTGTTCCCAACAAGCTATGTGAAGGACGGCTTTCACACACTTATCTCTCACAACTGAGCATGTGGAGAGAAGTTCGTTCATCTAGCACAAAGGAACGGGTTGCAGGAGAAACTTTTACTCTGGTTTCTCAGTCTGTTTCCTAGTGCCGGTTTGAAGTTCCTGCAGTTTTCACTGTAAAACAGACTTGGAGCTAGTAACTCCCCATAGATAAGTATGGAGTGGATTTTGCAACTGAAAAGAAACTTTGTGTTCCCATCAAGCTTGGAGAAGAACGGCTTTCACACACTTATCTCTCACAATTGAGCATGTGGAGAGACGTTCGTTCATCTAGCACAAACTGAACGGGTTGCAGGAGAAATTTTACTCTGGTTTCTCAGTCTGTTTCCTAGTGCCGGTTTGAAGTTCCTGCAGTTTTCACTGTAAAACATAGTTGGAACTAGTACCTCCCCATATAAATGTATGGAGTGGAGTTTGCAACTGAAAAGTAACTTTGTGTTCTCAGCTAGCTAGGTGAAGGACGGCTTTCAAACACAATTATGTCTCAGAACTGAGCATGTGGAGAGACGTTCGTTCATCTAGCACAAAGGGAACTGGTTGCAGGGAAACTTTTACTCTGGTTTCTCAGTCTGTTTCCTAGTGCCGGTTTGAAGTTCCTGCAGTTTTCACCATAAAACCGAACTGGAGCTAGTACATCGCCATGTATAAATTTGGAGTGGAGTTTGCAACAGAAAAGATAGAATTGTTCCCAACAAGCTAGTTGAAGGACGGCTTTCACACACACAGATCTCTCAGAAGAGAGCATGTGGAGAGACGTTCGTTCATCTAGCACACAGGGAAAGGGTTGCAGGAGAAACTTTTACTCTGGATTCTCAGTCTGTTTCCTAGTGCCGGTTTGAAGTTCCTGCAGTTTTCACTGTAAAACCTAATTGGAGCTTGTACCTCCCCATATATAAGTTTGGAGTGGAGATTGCAACTGAAAAGTTAGTTTTGTTCCCAACAAGCTAGGTGAAGTACGGCTTTTACACACACTTATCCCTCACAACTTAGCATGTGGAAAGACGTTCGTTCTTCTAGCACTAAGGGAACAGATTGCAGGAGAAAATTTTACTCTGGTTTCTCAGTCTGTTTCCTAGTGCCGGTTTGAAGATCCTGCAGGTTGCACTGTAAAACCGAGTTGGAGCTTGTACATACCCATATATAGGTATGGACTGTAGATTGCAACTGAAAAGAAACTTTGTGTTCCCTACAACCTAGTTGAAGTACGGCTTTCACACACACATATCTCTCACAACTGAGCATGTGGAGAGACGTACGTTCATTTAGCACAAAGGGAACGAGTTGCAGGAGAAACTATTTCTCTGGGTTCTCAGTCTGTTTCCTCGTGCCGTTTTGAAGTTCCTGCAGTTTTCACTGTAAAAGCGAGTTGGAGCTATTACCTACCCTTATATATGTATGAATTGGGGTTTGCAACTTAAAAGAAATTTTGTGTTCCCAACAAGCTATGTGAAGGACGGCTTTCACACACTTATCTCTCACAACTGAGCATGTGGAGAGAAGTTCGTTCATCTAGCACAAAGGAACGGGTTGCAGGAGAAACTTTTACTCTGGTTTCTCAGTCTGTTTCCTAGTGCCGGTTTGAAGTTCCTGCAGTTTTTCACTGTAAAACCGAGTTGGAACTGGTACCTCCCCATATATATGTATGGAGTGCTGTTTGCAACTGAAAAGAAACTTTCTTTTCCCAACAATCTAGGTGAAGGACCGCTTTCAAAGACACTTATCCCTCACAAATGAACTTGTGGAGAGACGTTCTTTCATCTAGCACAAATGGACGGGTTGCAGGAGAAAACTTTTACTCTGGTTCCTCAGTCTGTTTCCTAGTGCCGGTTTGAAGTTCCTGCACTTTTCACTGTAAAACAGACTTGGAGCTAGTAACTCCCCATATATAAGTATGGAGTGGATTTTGCAACTGAAAAGAAACTTTGTGTTCCCAACAAGCTTGGAGAAGAACGGCTTTCACACACTTATCTCTCACAACTGAGCATGTGGAGAGACGTTCGTTCATCTAGCACAAACTGAACGGGTTGCAGTAGAAACTTTTACTCTGGTTTCTCAGTCTGTTTCCTAGTGCCGGTTTGAAGTTCCTGCAGTTTTCACTGTAAAATATAGTTGGAGCTAGTACCTCCCCATACATATGTATGGAGTGGAATTGGCCACTGAAAAGAAACTTTGTGCTCCCAACAAGCTAGGTGAAGGACTGGTTTCACACACACTTATCTCTCAGAACTGATCATGTGAAGAGACGATCGTTCATCTAGCACAAAGGGAAAGGTTTGCAGGAGAAACTTTTAATATGCTTTCTCAGTCTTTTTCCAAGTGCCGGTTTGAAGTTCCTGCAGTTTTCTCTGTAAAACCGAGTTGGAGCTAGTACTTCCCCATATATATGTATGGAGTCGAGTTTGGAAGTGAAAAGAAACTTTGTGTTCCCAACAAGCTAGGTGAAGGACGGCTTTCACACACACATTCCTCTCAGATCTGTGCATGTGGGGAGACGTTCGTTCATCTAGCACAAGGGGACAGTGTTGCAGGAGAAACATTTACTCTGGTTTCTCAGTCTGTTTCCTAGTGCCGGATTGTAGTTCCTGCATTTTTTACTGTAAAACAGAGATGGAGCTAGTACCTCCCCATATATATGTATGGAGTGGAGTTTGCAACTGAAAAGAAACTTTGTGTTCCCAACAAGCTAGGTGAAGTACGGCTTTCACACAAAATATCTCTCATAACTGAGCATGTGGAAAGACGTTCGTTCAACTAGCACAAAGGGAAAGGTTGCAGGAGATACTTTTACTCTGGTTACTCAGTATGTTTCCTAGTGCTGGTATGAAGATCCAGCATTTTTCACTGTAAATCCGGATTGGAGCTAGTACCTCCCCAAATATTTGTATGGAATGGAGTTTGCAACAGAAAAGAAACTTTCTGTACCCAACAAGCTAGGTGAAAGACGGCATTCACACACATTTATCTCTCAGAACTGAGCATGTGTAGAGAAGTTCGTTCAGCTAGCCCAAAGAACCGGTTGCAGTAGAAACTTTTACTCTTGTTTCTCAGTCTGTTTCCTGGTGCCGGTTTGAAGTTCCTGCAGTTTTCAATGTAAAACCGAGATGGAGCATGTACCTCGCCGTATATATTTGGAGTGGAGTTTGCAAGTGAAAAGAAACTTTGTGTTCCCAACAAGCTAGGTGAAGAACGGCTTTCACACACACTTATCTCTCACAACTGAGCATGTGGAGAGACGTTCGTTCATCTAGCACAAAGGGAACTGTTTGCAGGTTAAACTATTACTCTGGTTCTCAGTCTGTTTCCTAGTGCCGGTTTGAAGTTATTGCAGGTTTCACTGTAAAACCGATTTGGAGCTAGTACCTCCCCATATATATGTATGGAGTGGAATTGGCAACTGAAAAGAAACTTTGTGTTCCCAACAAGTTAGCTGAAGGACGGCTTTCACACACACATACCTCTCAGATCTGTGCATGTGGGGAGACGTTCGTTCATCTAGCAAAAAGGGAAAGGGTTGCAGTATAAACATTTACTCTGGATTCTCAGTGTGTTTACTAGTGCCGGTTTGAAGTTCCTGCAGTTTTCACTGTAAAGCAGTTGGAGCTAATAACTACCCATATATATGTACGGAATGGATTTTGCAACTGAAAAGAAACTTTGTGTTCCCAACAAGCTATGTGAAGGACGGCTTCACACACACTTATCTCTCAGAACTGAGCATTTGGAGATACGTTCGTTCATCTAGCACAAAGGGAACGGTGCAGGAGAAATTTTTACTCTAGTTTCTCTGTCCGTTTCCTAGTGCCGGTTTGAAGTTCCTGCAGTTTTCACTATAAAAACGAGTTAGAGATTGTACCACCCGATATATAAGTATGGAGTGAGTTTGAAACTGAAAAGAAAATTTTTGTTCCCAACAAGCTAGTTACATGACGGCTTTCACACACACTTATATCTCAGAACTGAGCATCTGGAGGGACGTTCGTTCATCTAGCACAAATGGAACGGGTTGCAGGAGAAACTTTTACTGTCGTTTCTCAGTCTGTTCCTAGTGCCGGTTTGAAATTCCGGCAGTTTTCACTGTATATAAGAGTTGGAGCTTGTACCTCTTCATATATATATGGAGTGGAGTTTGCAACTGAAAAGAAACTTTGTGTTCCCAACAAGCTAGGTGAAGGACGGCTCTCCCACACAATAACTCTCACAACTAAGCATGAGGAGAGGCGTTCGTTTATCTAGCACTAATGGAAAGGGCTGCAGAAGAAACTTTTTCTCTGGTTTCTCATCTGTTTTCTAGCGCCGGTTTGAATTTCCTGCAGTTTTCACTATAAAACCGAGTTGGAGCTTTTACCTACCCATATAAATGTATCGAGTGGAGTTTGCAACTGAAAAGAAACTTTGTGTTCCCAACAAGCTAGGTGAAGAAAGGCTTTCACACACACTTATCTCCCAAAATTGAGCATGTGGAGTGACTTTCGTTCATCTAGCACAAAGGGAACGGGTTGCAGGAGAAACATTTACTCTGGTTTCACAGTCTGTTTCCTAGTGCTGGTTTGAAGTTTCTGCAGTTTTCCCTGTAAAACCGAGTTGGAGCTAGTACCTTCCCATATATATGTATGAATTGGAGTTTGCAACTGAAAAGAAACTTTGTGTTCCCAAATAGCTAGGTGAAGGACGGCTTTCACACACACTTATCTCTCACAACTGAGCATGTGGAGAGACGTTCGTTCATCTAGCACAAAGGGAACTGTTTGCAGGTTAAACTATTACTCTGGTTCTCAGTCTGTTTCCTAGTGCCGGTTTGAAGTTCCTGCAGTTTTCACTATAAAAACGAGTTAGAGATTGTACCACCCGATATATATGTATGGAGTGAGTTTGCAACTGAAAAGAAAATTTTTGTTCCCAACAAGCTAGTTGCATGACGGCTTTCACACACACTTATATCTCAGAACTGAGCATCTGGAGGGACGTTCGTTCATCTAGCACAAATGGAACGGGTTGCAGGAGTAACTTTTACTCTCGTTTCTCAGTCTGTTTCCTAGTGCCCGTTTGAAGTTCCTGCACTTTTCACTGTAAAGCAGAGTTGGAGCTAGTAACTCCCCATAAATATTTATGGAGTGGAGTTTGAAACTGAAAAGAAAATTTGTGTTCCCAACAAGCTAGGTGAAGTACGGCATTCACACACACTTATCTCTCAGAACTGAGCATGTGGAGAGACGTTCGTTCATCTAGCACAAAGGGAACGTTTTGCAGGTGAAACTTTTACACTGGTTTCTCAGTCTGTTTCCTAGTGCCGGTTTGAAATTCCGGCAGTTTTCACTGTATATACGAGTTGGAGCTTGTACCTCTCCATATATATATGGAGTGGAGTTTGCAACTGAAAAGAAACTTTGTGTTCCCAACAAGCTAGTTGAAGGACGGCTTTCCCACACAATAACTCTCACAACTAAGCATGAGGAGAGGCGTTCGTTTATCTAGCACTAATGGAACGGGCTGCAGAAGAAACTTTTTCTCTGGTTTCTCATCTGTTTTCTAGCGCCGGTTTGAATTTCCTGCAGTTTTCACTATAAAACCGAGTTGGAGCTTTTACCTCCCCATATAAATTTATGGAGTGGAGTTTGCAACTGAAAAGAAACTTTGTGTTCCCAACAAGCTAATTGAAGGACGGCTCTCACACACACTTATCTCTCACAACTGAGCATGTGGAGAGACGTTCGTTCATCTAGCACAAAGGGAAAGGGTTGCAGGAGAAGCTTTTTCTCTTTTTTCTCATTCTATTTCCTAGTGCCGGTTTGAAGTTCCTGAAGTTTTCAGTATTAAACAGAGTTGGAGCATGTACCTCCCCATATATATGTATGGAATTCAGTTTGCATCTGAAAAGAAACTTTGTGTTCCCAACTAGCTAGTTGAAGGACGGCTTTCACACACACTTATCTCTCAGAACTGAGCATGTGGTGATACGTTCGTTCATCTAGCACAAAGGGGACGGGTTGAAGGTGAAACTTTTACTCTGGATTCTCAGTCTGTTTCCTAGTGCCGGTATGAAGTTCCTGCAGTTTTCACTATAATAACCAGTTGGAGCTTGAACCTCCCCATATATATGTATGGAGTTTTGTTTGCAACTGAAAAGAAACTATGTGTTCCCAACAAGCTAGGTGAAGAACGGCTTTCACACACACTTATCTATCACAAATGAGCATGTGGAGAGACTTTCGTTCATCTAGCACAAAGGGAACTGTTTGCAGGAGAAACTTTTACTCTGGTTTCTCAGTCTGTTTCCTAGTGCCGGTTTGAAGAACCTGCAGTTTTCACTGTAAAACCGAGTTGGAGCTAGTACCTCTCCATATATATGTATGGAATGGAGTTTGCAACTGAAAAGAAACTTTGTGTTCCCAACAAGCTTGTTGAAGGTCGGCTTTCACACACACTTACCTTTCAGAACTGAGCATGTCGAGAGACTTTCGTTCATCTAGCACAAATGGAACGGGTTGCAGGAGAAACTTTTACTCTGGTTTTTCTGTCTGTTTGCTAGTGCCGGTTTGAAGCTCCTGCAGTTTACACTGTAAAACCGAGTTGGTGCTAGTACCTCCCCATATATATGTATGGAGTTTAGTTTGCAACTGAAAAGAAACTTTGTTTTACCAACTAGCTATTTGAAGGACGGTTTCTCACACACTTATGCCTCACAACTGAGCAAGTGGACAGACGTCCGTTCATCTAGCACAAAGGGAACGGGTTGCAGGAGAAAATTTTACTCGGGTTTCTCAGTTTGTTACCTACTGCCGGTTTGAAATTCCTGCAGTTTTCACTTTAAAAAAGAGTTAGAACTAGTATCTCCCATTATATATGTATGGAGTGGAGTTTGCATCTGAAAAAACTTTGTGTTCCCAAAAAGCTAGTTGAAGGAAGGCTTTCACACACACTTACCTCTCAGAACTGTTTATGTGGAGAGACGTTCTTTCATCTAGCACAAATAGAAAGGGTTGCAGGAGAAACATTTACTCTGGTTTCGCATTCTGTTTCCTAGTGCCGGATTGTAGTTCCTGCATTTTTCACTGTAAAACGGTGTTGGAGCTAGTACCTCTCCATATAGATATATGTAGAGGAGTTTGCAACCTGAAAGAAACTTTGTGTTCCCAACAAGTTAGGTGATACGGCTTTCACACACACTTATCCTCACAACTGAGCATTTGGAGAGACGTTCGTTCATCTAGCACAAAGGAATGTATTGCAGGAGAAAACATTTCTTTCGTTTCTCAGTCTCTTTCCTAGTGTCGGTTTGAAGTTCCTGCAGTTTTCATTGTAAAAGCGACTTGGAACTTCTACCTCCCCATATATATGTATGGATTGGAGTTTGCAACTGAAAAGAAACTTTGTTTTCCCAACTAGCTATGTGAAGGACGTTTTTCACACACACTTATCTCTCACAACTGAGCATGTGGAGAGACGTTTGTTCATCTAGCACAAAGGGAGCGGGTTGCAGAAGGAACTTTTACTCTGGATTCTCAGTCTGTTTCCTTTTGCCGGTTTGAAATTCCTGCAGTTTTCACTGTAAAAAATATTTGGAGCTAGTACCTACCCTTATATATGTATGGAGTGGAGTTTGCATCTGAAAAGAAACTATGTGTTCCCAAAAAGCTAGGTGAATTACGGCTTTCACAATCACTTATCTCTCAGAACTGAGTATGTGGAGAGACATTCGTTCACTTAGCAAAAAGAACGGGTTGCTCGAGAAACTTTTACTCTGTTTTCCCAGTCTGATTCCTAGTGCCGTTTTGAAGTTCCTAAATGTTTCACTGTAAAATCGAGTTTGAGCTAGTAAATCCCCATATATATTTATGGACTGGAATTTGTAACTGAAAAGAATCTTAGTGTTCCCAACAAGCTAGGTGAAGTATAGCTTTCACACACACATATCTCTCAGAACTGAGCATGTCGAGAGACGTTCGTTCATCTAGCACAAAGGGAACGGGTTGCAGGAGAAACTGTTACTCTGGTTTCTCAGTGTGTTTCCAAGTGCCGGTTTGAAGTTCCTGCAGTTTTCAATGTAAAACAGAGATGGAGCAGGTACCTCGCCATATATATTTGGAGTGGAGTTTGCTAGTGAAAAGAAACTTTGTGTTCTCAACAAGCTAGGTGAAGAACGGCTTTCACACACACTTATCTCCCAAAATTGAGCATGTGGAGTGACTTTCGTTCATCTAGCACAAAGGGAACGGGTTGCAGGAGAAACATTTACTCTGGTTTCACAGTCTGTTTCCTAGTGCTGGTTTGAAGTTTCTGCAGTTTTCCCTGTAAAACCGAGTTGGAGCTAGTACCTTCCCATATATATGTATGGATTGGATTTTGCAACTGAAAAGAAACTTTGTTTTCCCAAATAGCTAGGTGAAGGACGGCTTTCACACACACTTATCTCTCACAACTGAGCATGTGGAGAGACGTTCGTTCATCTAGCACAAAGGGAACTGTTTGCAGGTTAAACTATTACTCTGGTTCTCAGTGTGTTTCCTAGTGCCGGTTTGAAGTTATTGCAGTTTTCACTGTAAAACCGATTTGGAGCTAGTACCTCCCCATATATATGTATGGAATGGAATTGGCAACTGAAAAGAAACTTTGTGTTCCCAACAAGTTAGCTGAAGGACGGCTTTCACACACAAATACCTCTCAGATCTGTGCATGTGGGGAGACGTTCGTTCATCTAGCAAAAAGGGAAAGGGTTGCAGGATAAACATTTACTCTGGATTCTCAGTCTGTTTACTAGTGCCGGTTTGAAGTTCCTGCAGTTTTCACTGTAAAGCAGTTGGAGCTAGTAACTACCCATATATATGTATGGAATGGATTTTGCAACTGCAAAGAAACTTTGTGTTCCCAACAAGCTATGTGAAGGACGGCATTCACACACACTTATCTCTCAGAACTGAGCATGTGGAGAGACGTTCGTTCATCTAGCACAAAGGGAACTGTTTGCAGGTTAAACTATTACTCTGGTTCTCAGTCCGTTTCCTAGTGCCGGTTTGAAGTTCCTGCAGTTTTCACTATAAAAACGAGTTAGAGATTCTACCACCCGATATATATGTATGGAGTGGAGTTTGCAACTGAAAAGAAAATTTGTGTTCCCAACAAGCTAGTTGCATGACGGCTTTCACACACACTTACTCTCAGAACTGAGCATGTGGAGAGACGTTCGTTCATCTAGCACAAAGGGAACGTTTTGCAGGTCAAACTTTTACTCTGGTTTCTCAGTCTGTTTCCTAGTGCCGGTTTGAAATTCCGGCAGTTTTCACTGTATATACGAGTTGGAGCTTGTTCCTCTCCATATATATATGGAGTGGAGTTTGCAACTGAAAAGAAACTTTGTGTTCCCAACAAGCTAGGTGAAGGACGGCTTCCCCACACAATAACTCTCACAACTAAGAATGAGGAGAGGCGTTCGTTTATCTAGCACTAATGGAACGGATTGCAGAAGAAACTTTTTCTCTGGTTTCTCAGTCTGTTTTCTAGCGCAGGTTTGAATTTCCTGCAGTTTTCACTATAAAACAGAGTTGGAGCTTTTACCTCCCCATATAAATGTATGGAATGGAGTTTGCAACTGAAAAGAAACTTTGTTTTCCCAACTAGCTATGTGAAGGACTTTTTTCACACACACTTATCTCTCACAACTGAGCATGTGGAGAGACGTTTGTTCATCTAGCACAAAGGGAGCGGGTTGCAGGAGGAACTTTTACTCTGGATTCTCAGTCTGTTTCCTTTTGCCGGATTGAAATTCCTGCAGTTTTCACTGTAAAAAATATTTGGAGCTAGTACCTACCCTTATATATGTATGGAGTGGAGTTTGCATCTGAAAAGAAACTATGTGTTCCCAAAAAGCTAGGTGTAGTACGGCTTTCACAATCACTTATCTCTCAGAACTGAGTATGTGGAGAGACATTCGTTCACTTAGCAAAAAGGAACGGGTTGCTGGAGAACTTTTACTCTGTTTTCCCAGTCTGATTCCTAGTGCCGTTTTGAAGTTCCTAAATGTTTCACTGTAAAATCGAGTTTGAGCTATTAAATCCCCATATATATTTATGGACTGGAATTTGTAACTGAAAAGAATCTTAGTTTTCCCAACAAGCTAGGTGAAGTATAGCTTTCACCCACACTTAACTCTCAGAACTGAGCATGTCGAGAGACGTTCGTTCATCTAGCACAAAGGGAACTGGTTGCAGGAGAAACTGTTACTCTGGTTTCTCAGTGTGTTTCCAAGTGCCGGTTTGAAGTTCCTGCAGTTTTCAATGTAAAACAGAGATGGAGCAGGTACCTCGCCATATATATTTGGAGTGGAGTTTGCAAGTGAAAAGAAACTTTGTGTTCCCAACAAGCTAGGTGAAGAACGGCTTTCACACACACTTATCTCCCAAAATTGAGCATGTGGAGTGACTTTTGTTCATCTAGCACAAAGGGAACATGTTGCAGGAGAATCATTTACTCTGGTTTCACAGTCTGTTTCCTAGTGCTGGTTTGAAATTTCTGCAGTTTTCCCTGTAAAACCGAGTTGGAGCTAGTACCTTCCCATATATATGTATGGAATGGAGTTTGCAACTGAAAAGAAACTTTGTTTTCCCAATTAGCTAGGTGAAGGACGGCTTTCACACACACTTATCTCTCACAACTGAGCATGTGGAGAGACGTTCGTTCATCTAGCACAAAGGGAACTGTTTGCAGGTTAAACTATTACTCTGGTTCTCAGTCTGTTTCCTAGTGCCGGTTTGAAGTTATTGCAGTTTTCACTGTAAAACCGATTTGGAGCTAGTACCTCCCCATATATATGTATGGAGTGGAATTGGCAACTGAAAAGAAACTTTGTGTTCCCAACAAGTTAGCTGAAGGACGGCTTTCACACACACATACCTCTCAGATCTGTGCATGCGGGGAGACGTTCGTTCATCTAGCAAAAAGGGAAAGGGTTGCAGGATAAACATTTACTCTGGATTCTCAGTCTGTTTACTAGTGCCGGTTTGAAGTTCCTGCAGTTTTCACTGTAAAGCAGTTGGAGCTAGTATCTACCCATATATATGTATGGAATGGATTTTGCAACTGAAAAGAAACTTTGTGTTCCCAACAAGCTATGTGTAGGACGGCATTCACACACACTTATCTCTCAGAACTGAGCATGTGGAGAGACGTTCGTTCATCTAGCACAAAGGGAACGGTGCAGGAGAAATTTTTACTCTAGTTTCTCAGTCCGTTTCCTAGTGCCGGTTTGAAGTTCCTGCAGTTTTCACTATAAAAAAGAGTTAGAGATTGTACCACCCGATATATATGTATGGAGTGGAGTTTGCAACTGAAAAGAAAATTTGTGTTCCCAACAAGCTAGTTGCATGACGGCTTTCACACACACTTATCTCTCAGAACTGAGCATGTGGAGAGACGTTCGTTCATCTAGCAAAAAGGGAACGTTTTGCAGGTCAAACTTTTACTCTGGTTTCTCAGTCTGTTTCCTAGTGCCGGTTTGAAATTCCGGCAGTTTTCACTGTATATACGAGTTGGAGCTTGTTCCTCTCCATATATATATGGAGTGGAATTTGCAACTGAAAAGAAACTTTGTGTTCCCAACAAGCTAGGTGAAGGAAGGCTTTCCCACACAATAACTCTCACAACTAAGAATGAGGAGAGGCGTTCGTTTATCTAGCACTAATGGAACGGATTGCAGAAGAAACTTTTTCTCTGGTTTCTCAGTCTGTTTTCTAGCGCCGGTTTGAATTTCCTGCAGTTTTCACTATAAAACCGAGTTGGAGCTTTTACCTCCCCATATAAATGTATGGAATGGAGTTTGCAACTGAAAAGAAACTTTGTGTTCCCAACAAGGTAATTGAAGGACGGCTCTCACACACACTTATCTCTCACAACTGAGCATGTGGAGAGACTTTCGTTCATCTAGCACAAAGAAACGGGTTGCAGGAGAAACTTTTACTCTGGTTTCTCAGTCTGTTTCCTACTGCCGGTTTGAAGTTCCTGCAGTTTTCACTGTAAAACCGAATTGGAGCTTGTACCTCCCCATATATAAGTTTGGAGTGGAGATTGCAACTGAAAAGTTAGTTTTGTTCCCAACAAGCTAGGTGAAGTACGGCTTTTACACACACTTATCCCTCACAACTTAGCATGTGGAAAGACGTTCGTTCATCTACCACTAAGGGAACAGATTGCAGGAGAAAATTTTACTCTGGTTTCTCAGTCTGTTTCCTAGTGCCGGTTTGAAGAACCTGCAGGTAGCACTGTAAAACCGAGTTGGAGCTAGTACATCCCCATATATAGGTATGGACTGTAGATGGCAACTGAAAAGAAACTTTGTGTTCCCTACAACCTAGTTGAAGTACGGCTTTCACACACACATATCTCTCACAACTGAGCATGTGGAGAGACGTACGTTCATTTAGCACAAAGGGAACGAGTTGCAGGAGAAACTTTTTCTCTGGGTTCTCAGTCTGTTTCCTCGTGCCGTTTTGAAGTTCCTGCAGTTTTCACTGTAAAAGCGAGTTGGAGCTATTACCTACCCGTATATATGTATGAATTGGGGTTTGCAACTTAAAAGAAACTTTGTGTTCCCAACAAGCTATGTGAAGGACGGCTTTCACACACTTATCTCTCACAACTGAGCATGTGGAGAGAAGTTCGTTCATCTAGCTCAAAGGAACGGGTTGCAGGAGAAACTTTTACTCTGGTTTCTCAGTCTGTTTCCTAGTGCCGGTTTGAAGTTCCTGCAGTTTTCACTGTAAAACAGACTTGGAGCTAGTAACTCCCCATATATAAGTATGGAGTGGATTTTGCAACTGAAAAGAAACTTTGTGTTCCCATCAAGCTTGGAGAAGAACGGCTTTCACACACTTATCTCTCACAACTGAGCATGTGGAGAGACTTTCGTTCATCTAGCACAAACTGAACGGGTTGCAGGAGAAATTTTACTCTGGTTTCTCAGTCTGTTTCCTAGTGCCGGTTTGAAGTTCCTGCAGTTTTCACTGTAAAACATAGTTGGAACTAGTACCTCCCCATATATATGTATGGAGTGGAGTTTGCAACTGAAAAGTAACTTTGTGTTCTCAGCTAGCTAGGTGAAGGACGGCTTTCAAACACAATTATGTCTCAGAACTGAGCATGTGGAGAGACGTTCGTTCATCTAGCACAAAGGGAACTGGTTGCAGGGAAACTTTTACTCTGGTTTCTCAGTCTGTTTCCTAGTGCCGGTTTGAAGTTCCTGCAGTTTTCACCATAAAACCGAACTGGATCTAGTACATCGCCATGTATAAATTTGGAGTGGAATTTGCAACAGAAAAGATAGTTTTGTTCCCAACAAGCTAGTTGAAGGACGGCTTTCACACACACAGATCTCCCAGAAGAGAGCATGTGGAGAGACGTTCGTTCATCTAGCACACAGGGAAAGGGTTGCAGGAGAAACTTTTACTCTGGATTCTCAGTGTGTTTCCTAGTGCCGGTTTGAAATTCCTGCAGTTTTCACTGTAAAACCGAATTGGAGCTTGTACCTCCCCATATATAAGTTTGGAGTGGAGATTGCAACTGAAAAGTTAGTTTTGTTCCCAACAAGCTAGGTGAAGTACGGCTTTTACACACACTTATCCCTCACAACTTAGCATGTGGAAAGACGTTCGTTCATCTAGCACTAAGGGAACAGATTGCAGGAGAAAATTTTACTCTGGTTTCTCAGTCTGTTTCCTAGTGCTGGTTTGAAGATCCTGCAGGTTGCACTGTAAAACCGAGTTGGAGCTAGTACATCCCCATATATAGGTATGGACTGTAGATTGCAACTGAAAAGAAACTTTGTGTTCCCTACAACCTAGTTGAAGTACGGCTTTCACACACACATATCTCTCACAACTGAGCATGTGGAGAGACGTACGTTCATTTAGCACAAAGGGAACGAGTTGCAGGAGAAACTTTTTCTCTGGGTTCTCAGTCTGTTTCCTCGTGCCGTTTTGAAGTTCCTGCAGTTTTCACTGTAAAAGCGAGTTGGAGCTATTACCTACCCTTATATATGTATGAATTGGGGTTTGCAACTTAAAAGAAATTTTGTGTTCCCACAAGCTATGTGAAGGACGGCTTTCACACACTTATCTCTCACAACTGAGCATGTGGAGAGAAGTTCGTTCATCTAGCACAAAGGAACGGGTTGCAGGAGAAACTTTTACTCTGGTTTCTCAGTCTGTTTCCTAGTGCCGGTTTGAAGTTCCTGCAGTTTTTCACTGTAAAACCGAGTTGGAACTGGTACCTCCCCATATATATGTATGGAGTGCTGTTTGCAACTGAAAAGAAACTTTCTTTTCCCAACAATCTAGGTGAAGGACCGCTTTCAAAGACACTTATCCCTCACAAATGAACGTGTGGAGAGACGTTCGTTCATCTAGCACATATGGAACAGTTGCAGGAGAAAACTTTTACTCTGGTTCCTCAGTCTGTTTCCTAGTGCCGGTTTGAAGTTCCTGCACTTTTCACTGTAAAACAGACTTGGAGCTAGTAACTCCCCATATATAAGTATGGAGTGGATTTTGCAACTGAAAAGAAACTTTGTGTTCCCAACACGCTTGGAGAAGAACGGCTTTCACACACTTATCTCTCACAACTGAGCATGTGGAGAGACGTTCGTTCATCTAGCACAAACTGAACGGGTTGCAGTAGAAACTTTTACTCTGGTTTCTCAGTCTGTTTCCTAGTGCCGGTTTGAAGTTCCTGCAGTTTTCACTGTAAAATATAGTTGGAGCTAGTACCTCCCCATACATATGTATGGAGTGGAATTGGCCACTGAAAAGAAACTTTGTGTTCCCAACAAGCTAGGTGAAGGACTGGTTTCACACACACTTATCTCTCAGAACTGATCATGTGAAGAGACGATCGTTCATCTAGCACAAAGGGAAAGGTTTGCAGGAGAAACTATTAATATGCTTTCTCAGTCTTTTTCCAAGTGCCGGTTTGAAGTTCCTGCAGTTTTCTCTGTAAAACCGAGTTGGAGCTAGTACTTCAACATATATATGTATGGAGTGGAGTTTGGAAGTGAAAAGAAACTTTGTGTTCCCAACAAGCTAGGTGAAGGACGGCTTTCACACACACATTCCTCTCAGATCTGTGCATGTAGGGAGACTTTCGTTCATCTAGCACAAGGGGACAGTGTTGCAGGAGAAACATTTACTCTGGTTTCTCAGTCTGTTTCCTAGTGCCGGATTGTAGTTCCTGCATTTTTTACTGTAAAACAGAGATGGAGCTAGTACCTCCCCATATATATGTATGGAGTGGAGTTTGCAACTGAAAAGAAACTTTGTGTTCCCAACAAGCTAGGTGAAGTACGGCTTTCACACAAAATATCTCTCATAACTGAGCATGTGGAGAGACGTTCGTTCAACTAGCACAAAGGGAAAGGTTGCAGGAGATACTTTTACTCTGGTTTCTCAGTATGTTTCCTAGTGCTGGTATGAAGATCCAGCATTTTTCACTGTAAATCCGGATTGGAGCTAGTACCTCCCCAAATATTTGTATGGAATGGAGTTTGCAACAGAAAAGAAACTTTCTGTACCCAACAAGCTAGGTGAAAGACGGCATTCACACACTTTTATCTCTCAGAACTGAGCATGTGTAGAGAATTTCGTTCAGCTAGCCCAAAGAACCGGTTGCAGTAGAAACTTTTACTCTTGTTTCTCAGTCTGTTTCCTAGTGCCGGTTTGAAGTTCCTGCAGTTTTCAATGTAAAACCGAGATGGAGCATGTACCTCGCCATATATATTTGGAGTGGAGTTTGCAAGTGAAAAGAAACTTTGTGTTCCCAACAAGCTAGGTGAAGAACGGCTTTCACACACACTTATCTCTCACAACTGAGCATGTGGAGAGACGTTCGTTCATCTAGCACAAAGGGAACTGTTTGCAGGTTAAACTATTACTCTGGTTCTCAGTCTGTTTCCTAGTGCCGGTTTGAAGTTATTGCAGGTTTCACTGTAAAACCGATTTGGAGCTAGTACCTCCCCATATATATGTATGGAGTGGAATTGGCAACTGAAAAGAAACTTTGTGTTCCCAACAAGTTAGCTGAAGGACGGCTTTCACACACACATACCTCTCAGATCTGTGCATGTGGGGAGACGTTCGTTCATCTAGCAAAAAGGGAAAGGGTTGCAGTATAAATATTTACTCTGGATTCTCAGTCTGTTTACTAGTGCCGGTTTGAAGTTCCTGCAGTTTAAACTGTAAAGCAGTTGGAGCTAATAACTACCCATATATATGTACGGAATGGATTTTGCAACTGAAAAGAAATTTGTGTTCCCAACAAGCTATATGAAGGACGGCTTCACACACACTTATCTCTCAGAACTGAGCATTTGGAGATACGTTCGTTCATCTAGCACAAAGGGAACGGTGCAGGAGAAATTTTTACTCTAGTTTCTCAGTCCGTTTCCTAGTGCCGGTTTGAAGTTCCTGCAGTTTTCACTATAAAAACGAGTTAGAGATTGTACCACCCGATATATATGTATGGAGTGAGTTTGAAACTGAAAAGAAAATTTTTGTTCCCAACAAGCTAGTTGCATGACGGCTTTCACACACACTTATATCTCAGAACTGAGCACCTGGAGGGACGTTCGTTCATCTAGCACAAATGGAACGGGTTGCAGGAGAAACTTTTACTCTCGTTTCTCAGTCTGTTTCCTAGTGCCGGTTTGAAATTCCGGCAGTTTTCACTGTATATAAGAGTTGGAGCTTGTACCTCTCCATATATATATGGAGTGGAGTTTGCAACTGAAAAGAAACTTTGTGTTCCCAACAAGCTAGGTGAAGGACGGCTCTCCCACACAATAACTCTCACAACTAAGCATGAGGAGAGGCGTTCGTTTATCTAGCACTAATGGAAAGGGCTGCAGAAGAAACTTTTTCTCTGGTTTCTCATCTGTTTTCTAGCGCCGGTTTGAATTTCCTGCAGTTTTCACTATAAAACCGAGTTGGAGCTTTTACCTACCCATATAAATGTATCGAGTGGAGTTTGCAACTGAAAAGAAACTTTGTGTTCCCAACAAGCTAGGTGAAGGACGGCTCTCACACACACTTATCTCCCAAAATTGAGCATGTGGAGTGACTTTCGTTCAACTAGCACAAAGGGAATGGGTAGAAGGAGAAACATTTACTCTGGTTTCACAGTCTGTTTCCTAGTGCTGGTTTGAAGTTTCTGCAGTTTTCCCTGTAAAACCGAGTTGGAGCTAGTACCTTCCCATATATATGTATGGATTGGTGTTTGCAACTGAAAAGAAACTTTGTTTTCCCAGTTAGCTAGGTGAAGGACGGCTTTCACACACACTTATCTCTCACAACTGAGCATGTGGAGAGACGTTCGTTCATCTAGCACAAAGGGAACTGTTTGCAGGTTAAACTATTAATCTGGTTCTCAGTCTGTTTCCTAGTGCCGGTTTGAAGTTATTGCCGTTTTCACTGTAAAACCGATTTGGAGCTAGTACCTCCCCATATATATGTATGGAGTGGAATTGTCAACTGAAAAGAAACTTTGTGTTCCCAACAAGTTAGCTGAAGGACGGCTTTCACACACACATACCTCTCAGAACTTTGCATGTGGGGAGACGTTCGTTCATCTAGTAAAAAGGGAAAGGGTTGCAGGATAAACAATTACCTTGGATTCTCAGTCCGTTTACTAGTGCCGGTTTGGAGTTCCTGCAGTTTTCACTGTAAAGCAGTTGGAGATAATAACTACCCATATATATGTATGGAATGGATTTTGCAACTGAAAAGAAACTTTGTGTTCCCAACAAGCTATGTGAAGGACGGCATTCACACACACTTATCTCTCAGAACTGAGCATCTGGAGTTACGTTCGTTCATCTAGCACAAATGGAACGGGTTGCAGGAGAAACTTTTACTCTCGTTTCTCAGTCTGTTTCCTAGTGCCCGTTTGAAGTTCCTGCACTTTTCACTGTAAAGCAGAGTTGGAGCTAGTAACTCCCCATATATATTTATGGAGTGGAATTTGAAACTGAAAAGAAAATTTGTGTTCCCAACAAGCTAGGTGAAGTACGGCATTCACACACACTTATCTCTCAGAACTGAGCATGTGGAGAGACGTTCGTTCATCTAGCACAAAGGGAACGTTTTGCAGGTGAAACTTTTACACTGGTTTCTCAGTCTGTTTCCTAGTGCCGGTTTGAAATTCCGGCAGTTTTCACTGTATATACGAGTTGGAGCTTGTACCTCTCCATATATATATGGAGTGGAGTTTGCAACTGAAAAAACTTTGTGTTCCCAACAAGCTAGGTGAAGGACGGCTTTCCCACACAATAAATCTCTCAACTAAGCATGAGGAGAGGCGTTCGTTTATCTAGCACTAATGGAACGGGCTGCAGAAGAAACATTTTCTCTGGTTTCTCATCAGTTTTCTAGCGCCGGTTTGAATTTCCTGCAGTTTTCACTATAAAACCGAGTTGGAGCTTTTACCTCCCCATATAAATGTATGGAGTGGAGTTTGCAACTGAAAAGAAACTTTGTGTTCCCAACAAGCTAATTGAAGGACGGCTCTCACACACACTTATCTCTCACAACTGAGCATGTGGAGAGAAGTTCGTTCATCTAGCACAAAGGGAAAGGGTTGCAGGAGAAGCTTTTCCTCTTTTTTCTCATTCTATTTCCTAGTGCCGGTTTGAAGTTCCTGAAGTTTTCAGTATTAAACAGAGTTGGAGCATGTACCTCCCCATATATATGTATGGAATGCAGTTTGCATCTGAAAAGTAACTTTGTGTTCCCAACTAGCTAGTTGAAGGACGGCTTTCACACACACTTATCTCTCACAACTGAGCATGTGGTGATACGTTCGTTCATCTAGCACAAAGGGGACGGGTTGCAGGTGAAACTTTTACTCTGGATTCTCAGTCTGTTTCCTAGTGCCGGTTTGAAGTTCCTGCATTTTTCACTATAATAACCAGTTGGAGCTTGAACCGCCCCATATATATGTATGGAGTGGTGTTTGCAACTGAAAAGAAACTATGTGTTCCCAACAAGCTAGGTGAAGAACGGCTTTCACACACACTTACCTTTCAGATCTGAGCATGTGGAGAGACTTTCGTTCATCTAGCACAAATGGAACGGGTTGCAGGAGAAACTTTTACTCTGGTATTTCTGTCTGTTTGCTAGTGCCGGTTTGAAGCTCCTGCAGTTTTCACTGTAAAACCGTGTTGGTGCTAGTACCTCCCCATATATATGTATGGAGTTTAGTTTGCAACTGAAAAGAAACTTTGTTTTCCCAACTAGCTATTTGAAGGACGGTTTCACACACACTTATGTCTCACAACTGAGCAAGTGGACAGACGTCCGTTCATCTAGCCCAAAGGGAACGGGTTGCAGGAGAAAATTTTACTCTGGTTTCTCAGTTTGTTACCTTCTGCCGGTTTGAAATTCCTGCAGTTTTCACTTTAAAACAGAGTTGGAACTAGTATCTACCATTATATATCTATGGAGTGGAGTTTGCATCTGAAAAAAACTTTGTGTTCCCAAAAAGCTAGTTGAAGGAAGGCTTTCACACACACTTACCTCTCAGAACTGTTTATGTGGAGAGACGTTCTTTCATCTAGCACAAATAGAAAGGGTTGCAGGAGAAACATTTACTCTGGTTTCGCATTCTGTTTCCTAGTGCCGGATTGTAGTTCCTGCATTTTTCACTGTAAAACGGTGTTGGAGCTAGTACCTCTCCATATAGATATATGTAGTGGAGTTTGCTACCTGAAAGAAACTTTGTGTTCCCAACAAGTTAGGTGAAGTACGGCTTTCACACACACATATCCTCACAACTGAGCATTTGGAGAGACGTTCGTTCATCTAGCACAAAGGGAACGTATTGCAGGAGAAAACATTTATTTCGTTTCTCAGTCTCTTTCCTAGTGTCGGTTTGAAGTTCCTGCAGTTTACATTGTAAAAGCGACTTGGAACTTGTACCTCCCCATATATATGTATGGATTGGAGTTTGCAACTGAAAAGAAACTTTGTTTTCCCAACTAGATATGTGAAGGACGTTTTTCACACACACTTAACTCTCACAACTGAGCATGTGGAGAGACGTTTGTTCATCTAGCACAAAGGGAGCGGGTTGCAGGAGGAACTTTTACTCTGGATTCTCAGTCTGTTTCCTTTTGCCGGTTTGAAATTCCTGCAGTTTTCACTGTAAAAAATATTTGGAGCTAGTACCTACCCTTATATATGTATGGAGTGGAGTTTGCATCTGAAAAGAAACTATGTGTTCCCAAAAAGCTAGGTGAATTACGGCTTTCACAATCACTTATCTCTCAGAACTGAGTATGTGGAGAGGCGTTCATTCATCTAGCACAAAGGGAACGGGTTCCAGGAGAAACTTTTACTCTGTTTTCCCAGTCTTATTCCTAGTGCCGTTTTGAAGTTCCTAAATGTTTCACTGTAAAATCGAGTTTGAGCTAGTAAATCCCCATATATATTTATGGACTGGAATTTGAAACTGAATAGAATCTTAGTGTTCCCAACAAGCTAGGTGAAGTATAGCTTTCACACACACTTATCTCTCAGAACTGAGCATGTCGAGAGACGTTCGTTCATCTAGCACAAAGGGAACGGGTTGCAGGAGAAACTGTTACTCTGGTTTCTCAGTGTGTTTCCAAGTGCCGGTTTGAAGTTCCTGCAGTTTTCAATGTAAAACAGAGATGGAGCAGGTACCTCGCCATATATATTTGGAGTGGAGTTTGCAAGTGAAAAGAAACTTTGTGTTCCCAACAAGCTAGTTGAAGAACGGCTTGCACACACACTTATCTCCCAAAATTGAGCATGTGGAGTGACTTTCGTTCATCTAGCACAAAGGGAACTGTTTGCAGGAGAAACATTTACTCTGGTTTCACAGTCTGCTTCCTAGTGCCGGTTTGAAGTTCCTGCAGATTTCACTGTAAAACCGAGTTGGACCTTGTACCTCCCCATATATATGTATGGAGTGGAGTTTGCAACTGAAAACAAACTTTCTGATCCCAACAAGATAGGTCAAGGACGGCTTTCACAAACACTTATCTCTCACCACTGAGCATGTGGAGAGACGCTCATTCATCTAGCACAAATGCAACGGGATGCAGGACAAATTTTTTGTCTGCTTTCTCAGTCTGTTTCATAGTGCCGGTTTTAAGTTCCTGCAGTTTTCACTGTTAAACCGAGTTGGAGCTTGTACCTCCCCATATAGATATATGGAATGGAGTTTGCAACTGAAAAGAAACTTTGTGTTCCCTACAAGTTATGTGAAGGACGGCTTTCACACACACTTAACTCTCCCAAATGAGCATGTGGAGAGACGTCCGTTCATGTACAACAAAGAGAACGGTTTGCAGGAGAAACATTTACTCTGGATTTTCGGTCTGTTTCCTAGGACCGGTTTGAAGATTCTGCAGTTTTCATTGTAAAAGCGAGTTGGAACTTGTACCTCCCCATATAAATGTATGGATTGGAGTTTGCAACTGAAAAGAAACTTTGTTTTCCCAACTAGCTAGGTGAAGTAAGGTTTTCACACTCACTTATTTCTCACAACTGAGCATGTGGAGTGACGTTTGTTCATCTAGCACAAAGGAAGCGGGTTGCAGGAGAAACTTTTACTCTGGATTCTCAGTCTGTTTCCTAGTGCCGGTTTGAAGTTCCTGCAGTTTTCATTGTAAAACAGAATTGGAACTACTACCTCCCCATATATATGTAAGGAGTGGAGTTTGCAACTGAAAAGAAACTTTGTGTTCCCTACAACCTAGTTGAAGTACGGCTTTCACACACACATATCTCTCACAACTGAGCATGTGGAGAGACGTACGTTCATTTAGCACAAAGGGAACGAGTTGCAGGAGAAACTTTTTCTCTGGGTTCTCAGTCTGTTTCCTAGTGCCGTTTTGAAGTTCCTGCAGTTTTCACTGTAAAAGCGAGTTGGAGCTATTACCTACCCGTATATATGTATGAATTGGGGTTTTCAACTTAAAAGAAACTTTGTGTTCCCAACAACTATGTGAAGAACGGCTTTCACACACTTATCTCTCACAACTGAGCATGTGGAGAGAAGTTCGTTCATCTAGCACAAAGGAACGGGTTGCAGGAGAAACTTTTACTCTGGTTTCTCAGTCTGTTTCCTAGTGCCAGTTTGAAGTTCCTGCAGTTTTCACTATAAAATCGATTTGGAGCTTGTACTTCCCCATATATATATGGAGTGGAGATAGCAACTGAAAAGAAACTTTGTGTTCCCAACTAGCTAGGTGAAGGACGGCTTTCACACACACTTATCTCTCAGAACTGAGCATGTGGAGAGACGTCCGTTCATCTAGCACAAAGGGAACGATTTGCAGGGGAATCTTTTACTCTGGTTTCTCAGTCTGCTTCCTAGCGCCGGTTTGAAGTTCCTGCAGATTTCACTGTAAAACCGATTTGGACCTTGTACCTCCCCATATATATTTATGGAGTGGAGTTTGCAACTGAAAACAAACTTTCTTTTCCCTACAAGATAGGTCAAGGACGGCTTTCACAAACACTTATCTCTCACCACTGAGCATGTGGAGAGACGTTCATTCTTCTAGCACAAATGGAACTGGTTGCAGGGCAAATTTTTTGTCTGCTTTCTCAGTCTGTTTCATAGTGCCGGTTTTAAGTTCCTGCAGTTTTCACTGTAAAACCGAGTTGGAGCTTGTACCTCCCCATATATATGTATGGAATGGAGTTTGCAACTAAAAAAATACTTTGTGTTCACAACAAGCTAGGTGAAGAACGGATTTCTCACACACTTATCTCTCAGGAATGAGCATGTGGATAGACGTTCGTTCATATACCCAAATTTGAAAGGGTTGCAGGAGAAATATTTACTCTGGCTTCTCAGTCTGTTTCCTAGTGCCGGATTGTAGTTCATGCATTTTTCACTGTAAAACCGAATTTGAGCTTGTACCTCCCCATATAAATATATGGAATGGAGTTTGCAACTGAAAAGAAACTTTGTGTTCCCAACAAGTAATGTGAAGGACGGCTTTCACACACACTTAACTCTCCCAAATGAGCATGTGGAGAGACGTCCGTTCATGTACAACAAAGAGAACGGTTTGCAGGAGAAACATTTACTCTGGATTTTCGGTCTGTTTCCTAGTACCGGTTTGAAAATTCTGCAGATTTCATTGTAAAAGCGAGTTGGAACTTGCACCTCCCCATATAAATATATGGATTGCAGTTTGCAACTGAAAAGAAACTTTGTTTTCCCAACTAGCTAGGTGAAGTAAGGTTTTCACACTCACTTATATCTCACAACTGAGCATGTGGAGGGACGATTGTTCATCTAGCACAAAGGAAGCGGGTTGCAGGAGAAACTTTTACTCTGGATTCTCAGTCTGTTTCCTAGTGCCTGTTTGAAGTTCCTGCAGTTTTCATTGTAAAACAGAGTTGGAATAGTACCTCCCCATATATATGTAAGGAGTGGAGTTTGCAACTGAAAAAAACTTTGTGTTCCAAACAAGCTAGGTGGAGGACGGCTTTCACACACACTTTTCTCTCACAAATCTGCATGTGGAGAGACGCATGTTCATATATCACAAAGGGAACGGTTTGCAGGAGAAACTTTTCTCTGGTATCTCAGTATGTTTCCTAGTGCCGGTTTGAAGTTCCTGCAGTTTTCACTGTAAAACCGATTTGGAGCTAGTACCTCCCCATATATAAGTTTGGAGTGCAGTTTGCAACTGAAAAGTTAGTTTTGTTCCCAACAAGCTAGTTGAAGGACGGCTTTCACACACACATATCTCTCACAACTGAGCATGTTGAGAGACGTACGTTCATTTAGCACAAAGGGAACGAGTTGCAGGAGAAACTATTACTCTGGGTTCTCAGTCTGTTTCCTAGTGCCGTTTTGAAGTTCCTGCAGTTTTCATTGTAAAAGCGAGTTGGAGCTATTACCTACCCGTATATATGTATGAATTGGGGTTTGCAACTTAAAAGAAACTTTGTGTTCCCAACAAGCTATGTGAAGGACGGCTTTCACACACTTATCTCTCACAACTGAGCATGTGGAGAGAAGTTCGTTCATCTAGCACAAAGGAACGGGTTGCAGGAGAAACTTTTACTCTGGTTTCTCAGTCTGTTTCCTAGTGCCAGTTTGAAGTTCCTGCAGTTTTCACTATAAAATCGATTTGGAGCTTGTACTTCCCCATATATATATGGAGTGGAGATAGCAACTGAAAAGAAACTTTGTGTTCCCAACTAGCTAGGTGAAGTACGGCTTTCACACACACTTATCTCTCAGAACTGAGCATGTGGAGAGACGTCCGTTCATCTAGCACAAAGGGAACGATTTGCAGGGGAATCTTTTACTCTGGTTTCTCAGTCTGCTTCCTAGTGCCGGTTTGAAGTTCCTGCAGATTTCACTGTAAAACCGATTTGGACCTTGTACCTCCCCATATATATTTATGGAGTGGAGTTTGCAACTGAAAACAAACTTTCTTTTCCCAACAAGATAGGTCAAGGACGGCTTTCACAAACACTTATCTCTCACCACTGAGCATGTGGAGAGACGTTCATTCTTCTAGCACAAATGGAACTGGTTGCAGGACAAATTTTTTGTCTGCTTTCTCAGTCTGTTTCATAGTGCCGGTTTTAAGTTCCTGCAGTTTTCACTGTAAAACCGAGTTGGAGCTTGTACCTCCCCATATATATGTATGGAATGGAGTTTGCAACTAAAAAAATACTTTGTGTTCACAACAAGCTAGGTGAAGGACGGATTTCTCACACACTTATCTCTCAGGAATGAGCATGTGGATAGACGTTCGTTCATATACCCAAATTGGAAAGGGTTGCAGGAGAAATATTTACTCTGGCTTCTCAGTCTGTTTCCTAGTGCCGGATTGTAGTTCATGCATTTTTCACTGTAAAACCGAATTTGAGCTTGTACCTCCCCATATAGATATATGGAATGGAGTTTGCAACTGAAAAGAAACTTTGTGTTCCCAACAAGTAATGTGAAGGACGGCTTTCACACACACTTAACTCTCCCAAATGAGCATGTGGAGAGACGTCCGTTCATGTACAACAAAGAGAACGGTTTGCAGGAGAAACATTTACTCTGGATTTTCGGTCTGTTTCCTAGTACCGGTTTGAAAATTCTGCAGATTTCATTGTAAAAGCGAGTTGGAACTTGTACCTCCCCATATAAATATATGGATTGCAGTTTGCAACTGAAAAGAAACTTTGTTTTCCCAACTAGCTAGGTGAAGTAAGGTTTTCACACTCACTTATTTCTCACAAATGAGCATGTGGAGGGACGTTTGTTCATCTAGCACAAAGGAAGCAGGTTGCAGGAGAAACTTTTACTCTGGATTCTCAGTCTGTTTCCTAGTGCCTGTTTGAAGTTCCTGCAGTTTTCATTGTAAAACAGAGTTGGAACTAGTACCTCCCCATATATATGTAAGGAGTGGAGTTTGCAACTGAAAAAAACTTTGTGTTCCAAACAAGCTAGGTGGAGGACGGCTTTCACACACACTTATCTCTCACAAATCTGCATGTGGAGAGACGCATGTTCATATATCACAAAGGGAACGGTTTGCAGGAGAAACTTTTCTCTGGTATCTCAGTATGTTTCCTAGTGCCGGTTTGAAGTTCCTGCAGTTTTCACTGTAAAACCGATTTGGAGCTAGTACCTCCCCATATATAAGTTTGGAGTGCAGTTTGCAACTGAAAAGTTAGTTTTGTTCCCAACAAGCTAGTTGAAGGACGGCTTTCACACACACATATCTCTCACAACTGAGCATGTTGAGAGACGTACGTTCATTTAGCACAAAGGGAACGAGTTGCAGGAGAAACTATTTCTCTGGGTTCTCAGTCTGTTTCCTAGTGCCGTTTTGAAGTTCCTGCAGTTTTCATTGTAAAAGCGAGTTGGAGCTATTACCTACCCGTATATATGTATGAATTGGGGTTTGCAACTTAAAAGAAACTTTGTGTTCCCAACAAGCTATGTGAAGGACGGCTTTCACACACTTATCTCTCACAACTGAGCATGTGGAGAGACGTTCGTTCATCTAGCACAAACTGAACGGGTTGCAGGAGAAATTTTACTCTGGTTTCTCAGTCTTTTTCCTAGTGCCGGTTTGAAGTTCCTGCAGTTTTCACTGTAAAACATAGTTGGAACTAGTACCTCCCCATATATATGTATGGAGTGGAGTTTGCAACTGAAAAGTAACTTTGTGTTCTCAGCTAGCTAGGTGAAGGACGGCTTTCAAACACAATTATGTCTCAGAACTGAGCATGTGGAGAGACGTTCGTTCATCTAGCACAAAGGGAACTGGTTGCAGGGAAACTTTTACTCTGGTTTCTCAGTCTGTTTCCTAGTGCCGGTTTGAAGTTCCTGCAGTTTTCACCATAAAACCGAACTGGAGCTAGTACATCGCCATGTATAAATTAGGAGTGGAGTTTGCAACAGAATAGATAGTTTTGTTCCCAACAAGCTAGTTGAAGGACGGCTTTCACACACACAGATCTCTCAGAAGAGAGCATGTGGAGAGACGTTCGTTCATCTAGCACACAGGGAAAGGGTTGCAGGAGAAACTTTTACTCTGGATTCTCAGTCTGTTTCCTAGTGCCAGTTTGAAGTTCCTGCAGTTTTCACTGTAAAATCGAATTGGAGCTTGTACCTCCCCATATAAAAGTTTGGAGTGGAGATTGCAACTGAAAAGTTAGTTTTGTTCCCAACAAGCTAGGTGAACTACGGCTTTTACACACACTTATCCCTCACAACTTAGCATGTGGAAAGACGTTCGTTCATCTAGCACTAAGGGAACAGATTGCAGGAGAAAATTTTACTCTGGTTTCTCAGTCTGTTTCCTAGTGCCGGTTTGAAGACCCTGCAGGTTGCACTTTAAAACCGAGTTGGAGCTAGTACATCCCCATATATAGGTATGGACTGTAGATGGCAACTGAAAAGAAACTTTGTGTTCCCTACAACCTAGTTGAAGTACGGCTTTCACACACACATATCTCTCACAACTGAGCATGTGGAGAGACGTACGTTCATTTAGCACAAAGGGAACGAGTTGCAGGAGAAACTATTTCTCTGGGTTCTCAGTCTTTTTCCTAGTGCCGTTTTGAAGTTCCTGCAGTTTTCACTGTAAAAGCGAGTTGGAGCTATTACCTACCCGTATATATGTATGAATTGGGGTTTGCAACTTAAAGGAAACTTTGTGTTCCCAACAAGCTATGTGAAGGACGGCTTTCACACACTTATCTCTCACAACTGAGCATGTGGAGAGAAGTTCGTTCATCTAGCACAAAGGAACGGGTTGCAGGAGAAACTTTTACTCTGGTTTCTCAGTCTGTTTCCTAGTGCCGGTTTGAAGTTCCTGCAGTTTTCACTGTAAAACAGACTTGGAGCTAGTAACTCCCCATATATAATTATGGAGTGGATTTTGCAACTGAAAAGAAACTTTGTGTTCCCATCAAGCTTGGAGAAGAACGGCTTTCACACACTTATCTCTCACAACTGAGCATGTGGAGAGACGTTCGTTCATCTAGCACAAACTGAACGGGTTGCAGGAGAAATTTTACTCTGGTTTCTCAGTCTGTTTCCTAGTGCCGGTTTGAAGTTCCTGCAGTTTTCACTGTAAAACATAGATGGAACTAGTACCTCCCCATATATATGTATGGAGTGGAGTTTGCAACTGAAAAGTAACTTTGTGTTCTCAGCTAGCTAGGTGAAGGACGGCTTTCAAACACAATTATGTCTCAGAACTGAGCATGTGGAGAGACGTTCGTTCATCTAGCACAAAGGGAACTGGTTGCAGGGAAACTTTTACTCTGGTTTCTCAGTCTGTTTCCTAGTGCCGGTTTGAAGTTCCTGCAGTTTTCACCATAAAAGCGAACTGGAGCTAGTACATCGCCATGTATAAATTTGGAGTGGAGTTTGCAACAGAAAAGATAGTTTTGTTCCCAACAAGCTAGTTGAAGGACGGCTTTCACACACACAGATCTCTCAGAAGAGAGCATGTGGAGAGACGTTCGTTCATCTAGCACACAGGGAAAGGGTTGCAGGAGAAACTTTTACTCTGGATTCTCAGTCTGTTTCCCAGTGCCGGTTTGAAGTTCCTGCAGTTTTCACTGTAAAACCGAATTGGAGCTTGTACCTCCCCATATATAAGTTTGGAGTGGAGATTGCAACTGAAAAGTTAGTTTTGTTCCCAACAAGCTAGGTGAAGTACGGCTTTTACACACACTTATCCCTCACAACTTAGCATGTGGAAAGACGTTCGTTCATCTAGCACTAAGGGAACAGATTGCAGGAGAAAATTTTACTCTGGTTTCTCAGTCTGTTTCCTAGTGCCGGTTTGAAGATCCTGCAGGTTGCACTGTAAAACCGAGTTGGAGCTAGTACATCCCCATATATAGGTATGGACTGTAGATTGCAACTGAAAAGAAACTTTGTGTTCCCTACAACCTAGTTGAAGTACGGCTTTCACACACACATATCTCTCACAACTGAGCATGTGGAGAGACGTACGTTCATTTAGCACAAAGGGAACGAGTTGCAGGAGAAACTTTTTCTCTGGGTTCTCAGTCTGTTTCCTCGTGCCGTTTTGAAGTTCCTGCAGTTTTCACTGTAAAAGCGAGTTGGAGCTATAACCTACCCTTATATATGTATGAATTGGGGTTTGCAACTTAAAAGAAACTTTGTGTTCCCAACAAGCTATGTGAAGGACGGCTTTCACACACTTATCTCTCACAACTGAGCATGTGGAGAGAAGTTCGTTCATCTAGCACAAAGGAACGGGTTGCAGGAGAAACTTTTACTCTGGTTTCTCAGTCTGTTTCCTAGTGCCGGTTTGAAGTTCCTGCAGTTTTCACTGTAAAACAGACTTGGAGATAGTAACTCCCCATATATAAGTATGGAGTGGATTTTGCAACTGAAAAGAAACTTTGTGTTCCCATCAAGCTTGGAGAAGAACGGCTTTCACACACTTATCTCTCACAACTGAGCATGTGGAGAGACTTTCGTTCATCTAGCACAAACTGAACGGGTTGCAGGAGAAATTTTACTCTGGTTTCTCAGTCTGTTTCCTAGTGCCGGTTTGAAGTTCCTGCAGTTTTCACTGTAAAACATAGTTGGAACTAGTACTTCCCCATATATATGTATGGAGTGGAGTTTGCAACTGAAAAGTAACTTTGTGTTCTCAGCTAGCTAGGTGAAGGACGGCTTTCAAACACAATTATGTCTCAGAACTGAGCATGTGGAGAGACGTTCGTTCATCTAGCACAAAGGGAACTGGTTGCAGGGAAACTTTTACTCTGGTTTCTCAGTCTGTTTCCTAGTGCCGGTTTGAAGTTCCTGCAGTTTTCACCATAAAACCGAACTGGAGCTAGTACATCGCCATGTATAAATTTGGAGTGGAGTTTGCAACACAAAAGATAGTTTTGTTCCCAACAAGCTAGTTGAAGGACGGCTTTCACACACACAGATATCTCAGAAGAGAGCATGTGGAGAGACGTTCGTTCATCTAGCACACAGGGAAAGGGTTGCAGGAGAAACTTTTACTCTGGATTCTCAGTGTGTTTCCTAGTGCCGGTTTGAAATTCCTGCAGTTTTCACTGTAAAACCGAATTGGAGCTTGTACCTCCCCATATATAAGTTTGGAGTGGAGATTGCAACTGAAAAGTTAGTTTTGTTCCCAACAAGCTAGATGAAGTACGGCTTTTACACACACTTATCCCTCACAACTTAGCATGTGGAAAGACGTTCGTTCATCTAGCACTAAGGGAACAGATTGCAGGAGAAAATTTTACTCTGGTTTCTCAGTCTGTTTCCTAGTGCCGGTTTGAAGATCCTGCAGGTTGCACTGTAAAACCGAGTTGGAGCTAGTACATCCCCATATATAGGTATGGACTGTAGATTGCAACTGAAAAGAAACTTTGTGTTCCCTACAACCTAGTTGAAGTACGGCTTTCACACACACATATCTCTCACAAATGAGCATGTGGAGAGACGTACGTTCATTTAGCACAAAGGGAACGAGTTGCAGGAGAAAATTTTTCTCTGGGTTCTCAGTCTGTTTCCTAGTGCCGTTTTGAAGTTCCTGCAGTTTTCACTGTAAAAGCGAGTTGGAGCTATTACCTACCCGTATATATGTATGAATTGGGGTTTGCAACTTAAAAGAAATTTTGTGTTCCCAACAAGCTATGTGAAGGACGGCTTTCACACACTTATCTCTCACAACTGAGCATGTGGAGAGAAGTTCGTTCATCTAGCACAAAGGAACGGGTTGCAGGAGAAACTTTTACTCTGGTTTCTCAGTCTGTTTCCTAGTGCCGGTTTGAAGTTCCTGCAGTTTTTCACTGTAAAACCGAGTTCGAACTGGTACCTCCCCATATATATGTATGGAGTGCTGTTTGCAACTGAAAAGAAACTTTCTTTTCCCAACAATCTAGGTGAAGGACCGCTTTCAAAGACACTTATCCCTCACAAATGAACTTGTGGAGAGACATTCGTTCATCTAGCACATATGGACCGGTTGCAGGAGAAAACTTTTACTCTGGTTCCTCAGTCTGTTTCCTAGTGCCGGTTTGAAGTTCCTGCACTTTTCACTGTAAAACAGACTTGGAGCTAGTAACTCCCCATATATAAGTATGGAGTGGATTTTGCAACTGAAAAGAAACTTTGTGTTCCCAACAAGCTTGGAGAAGAACGGCTTTCACACACTTATCTCTCACAACTGAGCATGTGGAGAGACGTTCGTTCATCTAGCACAAACTGAACGGGTTGCAGTAGAAACTTTTACTCTGGTTTCTCAGTCTGTTTCCTAGTGCCGGTTTGAAGTTCCTGCAGTTTTCACTGTAAAATATAGTTGGAGCTAGTACCTCCCCATACATATGTATGGAGTGGAATTGGCCACTGAAAAGAAACTTTGTGTTCCCAACAAGCTAGGTGAAGGACTGGTTTCACACACACTTATCTCTCAGAACTGATCATGTGAAGAGACGATCGTTCATCTAGCACAAAGGGAAAGGTTTGCAGGAGAAACTTTTAATATGCTTTCTCAGTCTTTTTCCAAGTGCCGGTTTGAAGTTCCTGCAGTTTTCTCTGTAAAACCGAGTTGGAGCTAGTACTTCCCCATATATATGTATGGAGTGGAGTTTGGAAGTGAAAAGAAACTTTGTGTTCCCAACAAGCTAGGTGAAGGACGGCTTTCACACACACATTCCTCTCAGATCTGTGCATGTGGGGAGACGTTCATTCATCTAGCACAAGGGGACAGTGTTGCAGGAGAAACATTTACTCTGGTATCTCAGTCTGTTTCCTAGTGCCGGATTGTAGTTCCTGCATTTTTTACTGTAAAACAGAGATGGAGCTAGTACCTCCCCATATATATGTATGGAGTGGAGTTTGCAACTGAAAAGAAACTTTGTGTTCCCAACAAGCTAGGTGAAGTACGGCTTTCACACAAAATATCTCTCATAACTGAGCATGTGGAAAGACGTTCGTTCAACTAGCACAAAGGGAAAGGTTGCAGGAGATACTTTTACTCTGGTTACTCAGTATGTTTCCTAGTGCTGGTATGAAGATCCAGCATTTTTCACTGTAAATCCGGATTGGAGCTAGTACCTCCCCAAATATTTGTATGGAATGGAGTTTGCAACAGAAAAGAAACTTTCTGTACCCAACAAGCTAGGTGAAAGACGGCATTCACACACATTTATCTCTCAGAACTGAGCATGTGTAGAGAAGTTCGTTCAGCTAGCCCAAAGAACCGGTTGCAGTAGAAACTTTTACTCTTGTTTCTCAGTCTGTTTCCTGGTGCCGGTTTGAAGTTCCTGCAGTTTTCAATGTAAAACCGAGATGGAGCATGTACCTCGCCGTATATATTTGGAGTGGAGTTTGCAAGTGAAAAGAAACTTTGTGTTCCCAACAAGCTAGGTGAAGAACGGCTTTCACACACACTTATCTCTCACAACTGAGCATGTGGAGAGACGTTCGTTCATCTAGCACAAAGGGAACTGTTTGCAGGTTAAACTATTACTCTGGTTCTCAGTCTGTTTCCTAGTGCCGGTTTGAAGTTATTGCAGGTTTCACTGTAAAACCGATTTGGAGCTAGTACCTCCCCATATATATGTATGGAGTGGAATTGGCAACTGAAAAGAAACTTTGTGTTCCCAACAAGTTAGCTGAAGGACGGCTTTCACACACACATACCTCTCAGATCTGTGCATGTGGGGAGACGTTCGTTCATCTAGCAAAAAGGGAAAGGGTTGCAGTATAAACATTTACTCTGGATTCTCAGTGTGTTTACTAGTGCCGGTTTGAAGTTCCTGCAGTTTACACTGTAAAGCAGTTGGAGCTAATAACTACCCATATATATGTACGGAATGGATTTTGCAACTGAAAAGAAACTTTGTGTTCCCAACAAGCTATGTGAAGGACGGCTTCACACACACTTATCTCTCAGAACTGAGCATTTGGAGATACGTTCGTTCATCTAGCACAAAGGGAACGGTGCAGGAGAAATTTTTACTCTAGTTTCTCTGTCCGTTTCCTAGTGCCGGTTTGAAGTTCCTGCAGTTTTCACTATAAAAACGAGTTAGAGATTGTACCACCCGATATATAAGTATGGAGTGAGTTTGAAACTGAAAAGAAAATTTTTGTTCCCAACAAGCTAGTTACATGACGGCTTTCACACACACTTATATCTCAGAACTGAGCACCTGGAGGGACGTTCGTTCATCTAGCACAAATGGAACGGGTTGCAGGAGAAACTTTTACTGTCGTTTCTCAGTCTGTTTCCTAGTGCCGGTTTGAAATTCCGGCAGTTTTCACTGTATATAAGAGTTGGAGCTTGTACCTCTTCATATATATATGGAGTGGAGTTTGCAACTGAAAAGAAACTTTGTGTTCCCAACAAGCTAGGTGAAGGACGGCTCTCCCACACAATAACTCTCACAACTAAGCATGAGGAGAGGCGTTCGTTTATCTAGCACTAATGGAAAGGGCTGCAGAAGAAACTTTTTCTCTGGTTTCTCATCTGTTTTCTAGCGCCGGTTTGAATTTCCTGCAGTTTTCACTATAAAACCGAGTTGGAGCTTTTACCTACCCATATAAATGTATCGAGTGGAGTTTGCAACTGAAAAGAAACTTTGTGTTCCCAACAAGCTAGGTGAAGAACGGCTTTCACACACACTTATCTCCCAAAATTGAGCATGTGGAGTGACTTTCGTTCATCTAGCACAAAGGGAACGGGTTGCAGGAGAAACATTTACTCTGGTTTCACAGTCTGTTTCCTAGTGCTGGTTTGAAGTTTCTGCAGTTTTCCCTGTAAAACCGAGTTGGAGCTAGTACCTTCCCATATATATGTATGAATTGGAGTTTGCAACTGAAAAGAAACTTTGTGTTCCCAAATAGCTAGGTGAAGGACGGCTTTCACACACACTTATCTCTCACAACTGAGCATGTGGAGAGACGTTCGTTCATCTAGCACAAAGGGAACTGTTTGCAGGTTAAACTATTACTCTGGTTCTCAGTCTGTTTCCTAGTGCCGGTTTGAAGTTCCTGCAGTTTTCACTATAAAAACGAGTTAGAGATTGTACCACCCGATATATATGTATGGAGTGAGTTTGCAACTGAAAAGAAAATTTTTGTTCCCAACAAGCTAGTTGCATGACGGCTTTCACACTCACTTATATCTCAGAACTGAGCATCTGGAGGGACGTTCGTTCATCTAGCACAAATGGAACGGGTTGCAGGAGTAACTTTTACTCTCGTTTCTCAGTCTGTTTCCTAGTGCCCGTTTGAAGTTCCTGCACTTTTCACTGTAAAGCAGAGTTGGAGCTAGTAACTCCCCATAAATATTTATGGAGTGGAGTTTGAAACTGAAAAGAAAATTTGTGTTCCCAACAAGCTAGGTGAAGTACGGCATTCACACACACTTATCTCTCAGAACTGAGCATGTGGAGAGACGTTCGTTCATCTAGCACAAAGGGAACGGTGCAGGAGAAATTTTTACTCTAGTTTCTCAGTCCGTTTCCTAGTGCCGGTTTGAAGTTCCTGCAGTTTTCACTATAAAAACGAGTTAGAGATTGTACCACCCGATATATAAGTATGGAGTGAGTTTGAAACTGAAAAGAAAATTTTTGTTCCCAACAAGCTAGTTACATGACGGCTTTCACACACACTTATATCTCAGAACTGAGCATCTGGAGGGACGTTCGTTCATCTAGCACAAATGGAACGGGTTGCAGGAGAAACTTTTACTGTCGTTTCTCAGTCTGTTTCCTAGTGCCGGTTTGAATTTCCTGCTGTTTTCACTGTAAAATCGAGTTGGAGCTAGGACCTCCCCATATATATGTAAGGAGTGGAGTTTGAAACTGAAAAGAAAATTTGTGTTCCCAACAAGCTAGGTGAAGTACGGCATTCACACACACTTATCTCTCAGAACTGAGCATGTGGAGAGACGTTCGTTCATCTAGCACAAAGGGAACGTTTTGCAGGTGAAACTTTTACACTGGTTTCTCAGTCTGTTTCCTAGTGCCGGTTTGAAATTCCGGCAGTTTTCACTGTATATACGAGTTGGAGCTTGTACCTCTCCATATATATATGGAGTGGAGTTTGCAACTGAAAAGAAACATTGTGTTCCCAACAAGCTAGTTGAAGGACGGCTTTCCCACACAATAACTCTCACAACTAAGCATGAGGAGAGGCGTTCGTTTATCTAGCACTAATGGAACGGGCTGCAGAAGAAACTTTTTCTCTGGTTTCTCATCAGTTTTCTAGCGCCGGTTTGAATTTCCTGCAGTTTTCACTATAAAACCGAGTTGGAGCTTTTACCTCCCCATATAAATGTATGGAGTGGAGTTTGCAACTGAAAAGAAACTTTGTGTTCCCAACAAGCTAATTGAAGGACGGCTCTCACACACACTTATCTCTCACAACTGAGCATGTGGAGAGACGTTCGTTCATCTAGCACAAAGGGAAAGGGTTGCAGGAGAAGCTTTTTCTCTTTTTTCTCATTCTATTTCCTAGTGCTGGTTTGAAGTTCCTGAAGTTTTCAGTATTAAACAGAGTTGGAGCATGTACCTCCCCATATATATGTATGGAATTCAGTTTACATCTGAAAAGAAACTTTGTGTTCCCAACTAGCTAGTTGAAGGACGGCTTTCACACACACTTATCTCTCAGAACTGAGCATGTGGTGATACGTTCGTTCATCTAGCACAAAGGGGACGGGTTGCAGGTGAAACTTTTACTCTGGATTCTCAGTCTGTTTCCTAGTGCCGGTTTGAAGTTCCTGCAGTTTTCACTATAATAACCAGTTGGAGCTTGAACCTCCCCATATATATGTATGGAGTTTTGTTTGCAACTGAAAAGAAACTATGTGTTCCCAACAAGCTAGGTGAAGAACGGCTTTCACACACACTTATCTATCACAAATGAGCATGTGGAGAGACGTTCGTTCATCTAGCACAAAGGGAACTGTTTGCAGGAGAAACTTTTACTCTGGTTTCTCAGTCTGTTTCCTAGTGCCGGTTTGAAGAACCTGCAGTTTTCACTGTAAAACCGAGTTGGAGCTAGTACCACTCCATATATATGTATGGAATGGAGTTTGCAACTGAAAAGAAACTTTGTGTTCCCAACAAGCTTGGTGAAGGACGGCTTTCACACACACTTACCTTTCAGAACTGAGCATGTGGAGAGACTTTCGTTCATCTAGCACAAATGGAACGGGTTGCAGGAGAAACTTTTACTCTGGTTTTTCTGTCTGTTTGCTAGTGCCGGTTTGAAGCTCCTGCAGTTTTCACTGTAAAACCGAGTTGGTGCTAGTACCTCCCCATATATATGTATGGAGTTTAGTTTGCAACTGAAAAGAAACTTTGTTTTCCCAACTAGCTATTTGAAGGACGGTTTCACACACACTTATGCCTCACAACTGAGCAAGTGGACAGACGTCCGTTCATCTAGCACAAAGGGAACGGGTTGCAGGAGAAAATTTTACTCGGGTTTCTCAGTTTGTTACCTACTGCCGGTTTGAAATTCCTGCAGTTTTCACTTTAAAAAAGTGTTGGAACTAGTATCTCCCATTATATATGTATGGAGTGGAGTTTGCATCTGAAAAAAACTTTGTGTTCCCAAAAAGCTAGTTGAAGGAAGGCTTTCACACACACTTACCTCTCAGAACTGTTTATGTGGAGAGACGTTCTTTCATCTAGCACAAATAGAAAGGGTTGCAGGAGAAACATTTACTCTGGTTTCGCATTCTGTTTCCTAGTGCCGGATTGTAGTTCCTGCATTTTTCACTGTAAAACGGTGTTGGAGCTAGTACCTCTCCATATAGATATATGTAGTGGAGTTTGCAACCTGAAAGAAACATTGTGTTCCCAACAAGTTAGGTGATACGGCTTTCACACACACTTATCCTCACAACTGAGCATTTGGAGAGACGTTCGTTCATCTAGCACAAAGGGAATGTATTGCAGGAGAAAACATTTCTTTCGTTTCTCAGTCTCTTTCCTAGTGTCGGTTTGAAGTTCCTGCAGTTTTCATTGTAAAAGCGACTTGGAACTTGTACCTCCCCATATATATGTATGGATTGGAGTTTGCAACTGAAAAGAAACTTTGTTTTCCCAACTAGCTATGTGAAGGACGTTTTTCACACACACTTATCTCTCACAACTGAGCATGTGGAGAGACGTTTGTTCATCTAGCACAAAGGGAGCGGGTTGCAGGAGGAACTTTTACTCTGGATTCTCAGTCTGTTTCCTTTTGCCGGTTTGAAATTCCTGCAGTTTTCACTGTAAAAAATATTTGGAGCTAGTACCTACCCTTATATATGTATGGAGTGGAGTTTGCATCTGAAAAGAAACTATGTGTTCCCAAAAAGCTAGGTGAATTACGGCTTTCACAATCACTTATCTCTCAGAACTGAGTATGTGGAGAGACATTCGTTCACTTAGCAAAAAGGAACGGGTTGCTGGAGAAACTTTTACTCTGTTTTCCCAGTCTGATTCCTAGTGCCGTTTTGAAGTTCCTAAATGTTTCACTGTAAAATCGAGTTTGAGCTAGTAAATCCCCATATATATATATGGACTGGAATTTGTAACTGAAAAGAATCTTAGTGTTCCCAACAAGCTAGGTGAAGTATAGCTTTCACACACACTTATCTCTCAGAACTGAGCATGTCGAGAGACGTTCGTTCATCTAGCACAAAGGGAACGGGTTGCAGGAGAAACTGTTACTCTGGTTTCTCAGTGTGTTTCCAAGTGCCGGTTTGAAGTTCCTGCAGTTTTCAATGTAAAACAGAGATGGAGCAGGTACCTCGCCATATATATTTGGAGTGGAGTTTGCAAGTGAAAAGAAACTTTGTGTTCTCAACAAGCTAGGTGAAGAACAGCTTTCACACACACTTATCTCCCATAATTGAGCATGTGGAGTGACTTTCGTTCATCTAGCACAAAGGGAACGGGTTGCAGGAGAAACATTTACTCTGGTTTCACAGTCTGTTTCCTAGTGCTGGTTTGAAGTTTCTGCAGTTTTCCCTGTAAAACCGAGTTGGAGCTAGTACCTTCCCATATATATGTATGGATTGGATTTTGCAACTGAAAAGAAACTTTGTTTTCCCAAATAGCTAGGTGAAGGACAGCTTTCACACACACTTATCTCTCACAACTGAGCATGTGGAGAGACGTTCGTTCATCTAGCACAAAGGGAACTGTTTGCAGGTTAAACTATTACTCTGGTTCTCAGTGTGTTTCCTAGTGCCGGTTTGAAGTTATTGCAGTTTTCAGTGTAAAACCGATTTGGAGCTAGTACCTCCCCATATATATGTATGGACTGGAATTGGCAACTGAAAAGAAACTTTGTGTTCCCAACAAGTTAGCTGAAGGACGGCTTTCACACACAAATACCTCTCAGATCTGTGCATGTGGGGAGACGTTCGTTCATCTAGCAAAAAGGGAAAGGGTTGCAGGATAAACATTTACTCTGGATTCTCAGTCTGTTTACTATTGCCGGTTTGAAGTTCCTGCAGTTTTCACTGTAAAGCAGTTGGAGCTAGTAACTACCCATATATATGTATGGAATGGATTTTGCAACTGAAAAGAAACTTTGTGTTCCCAACAAGCTATGTGAAGGACGGCATTCACACACACTTATCTCTCAGAACTGAGCATGTGGAGAGACGTTCGTTCATCTAGCACAAAGGGAACGGTGCAGGAGAAATTTTTACTCTAGTTTCTCAGTCCGTTTCCTAGTGCCGGTTTGAAGTTCCTGCAGTTTTCACTATAAAAACGAGTTAGAGATTGTACCACCCGATATATATGTATGGAGTGGAGTTTGCAACTGAAAAGAAAATTTGTGTTCCCAACAAGCTAGTTGCATGACGGCTTTCACACACACTTATCTCTCAGAACTGAGCATGTGGAGAGACGTTCGTTCATCTAGCACAAAGGGAACGTTTTGCAGGTCAAACTTTTACTCTGGTTTCTCAGTCTGTTTCCTAGTGCCGGTTTGAAATTCCGGCAGTTTTCACTGTATATACGAGTTGGAGCTTGTTCCTCTCCATATATATATGGAGTGGAGTTTGCAACTGAAAAGAAACTATGTGTTCCCAACAAGCTAGGTGAAGGACGGCTTCCCCACACAATAACTCTCACAACTAAGAATGAGGAGAGGCGTTCGTTTATCTAGCACTAATGGAACGGATTGCAGAAGAAACTTTTTCTCTGGTTTCTCAGTCTGTTTTCTAGCGCCGGTTTGAATTTCCTGCAGTTTTCACTATAAAACCGAGTTGGAGCTTTTACCTCCCCATATAAATGTATGGAATGGAGTTTGCAACTGAAAAGAAACTTTGTTTTCCCAACTAGCTATGTGAAGGACTTTTTTCACACACACTTATCTCTCACAACTGAGCATGTGGAGAGACGTTTGTTCATCTAGCACAATGGGAGCGGGTTGCAGGAGTAACTTTTACTCTGTATTCTCAGTCTGTTTCCTTTTGCCGGTTTGAAATTCCTGCAGTTTTCACTGTAAAAAATATTTGGAGCTAGTACCTACCCTTATATATGTATGGAGTATAGTTTGCATCTGAAAAGAAACTATGTGTTCCCAAAAAGCTAGGTGAAGGACGGCTTTCACACACACTTATCTCTCACAACTGAGCATGTGGAGAGACGTTCGTTCATCTAGCACAAAGGGAACTGTTTGCAGGTTAAACTATTACTCTGGTTCTCAGTCTGTTTCCTAGTGCCGGTTTGAAGTTATTGCAGTTTTCACTGTAAAGCAGTTGGAGCTAGTAACTACCCATATATATGTATGGAATGGATTTTGCAACTGAAAAGAAACTTTGTGTTCCCAACAAGCTATGTGTAGGACGGCATTCACACACACTTATCTCTCAGAACTGAGCATGTGGAGAGACGTTCGTTCATCTAGCACAAAGGGAACGGTGCAGGAGAAATTTTTACTCTAGTTTCTCAGTCCGTTTCCTAGTGCCGGTTTGAAGTTCCTGCAGTTTTCACTATAAAAAAGAGTTAGAGATTGTACCACCCGATATATATGTATGGAGTGGAGTTTGCAACTGAAAAGAAAATTTGTGTTCCCAACAAGCTAGTTGCATGACGGCTTTCACACACACTTATCTCTCAGAACTGAGCATGTGGAGAGACGTTCGTTCATCTAGCAAAAAGGGAACGTTTTGCAGGTCAAACTTTTACTCTGGTTTCTCAGTCTGTTTCCTAGTGCCGGTTTGAAATTCCGGCAGTTTTCACTGTATATACGAGTTGGAGCTTGTTCCTCTCCATATATATATGGAGTGGAATTTGCAACTGAAAAGAAACTTTGTGTTCCCAACAAGCTAGTTGAAGGAAGGCTTTTTCACACAATAACTCTCACAACTAAGAATGAGGAGAGGCGTTCGTTTATCTAGCACTAATGGAACGGATTGCAGAAGAAACTTTTTCTCTGGTTTCTCAGTCTGTTTTCTAGCGCCGGTTTGAATTTCCTGCAGTTTTCACTATAAATCCGAGTTGGAGCTTTTACCTCCCCATATAAATCTAAGGAATGGAGTTTGCAACTGAAAAGAAACTTTGTGTTCCCAACAAGGTAATTGAAGGACGGCTCTCACACACACTTATCTCTCACAACTGAGCATGTGGAGAGACGTTCGTTCATCTAGCACAAAGGAACGTGTTGCAGGAGAAACTTTTACTCTGGTTTCTCAGTCTGTTTCCTAGTGCCGGTTTGAAGTTCCTGCAGTTTTCACTGTAAAACCGAATTGGAGCTTGTACCTCCCCATATATAAGTTTGGAGTGGAGATTGCAACTGAAAAGTTAGTTTTGTTCCCAACAAGCTAGGTGAAGTACGGCTTTTACACACACATATCCCTCACAACTTAGCATGTGGAAAGACGTTCGTTCATCTACCACTAAGGGAACAGATTGCAGGAGAAAATTTTACTCTGGTTTCTCAGTCTGTTTCCTAGTGCCGGTTTGAATATCCTGCAGGTTGCACTGTAAAACCGAGTTGGAGCTAGTACATCCCCATATATAGGTATGGACTGTAGATTGCAACTGAAAAGAAACTTTGTGTTCCCTACAACCTAGTTGAAGTACGGCTTTCACACACACATATCTCTCACAAATGAGCATGTGGAGAGACGTACGTTCATTTATCACAAAGGGAACGAGTTGCAGGAGAAAATTTTTCTCTGGGTTCTCAGTCTGTTTCCTAGTGCCGTTTTGAAGTTCCTGCAGTTTTCACTGTAAAAGCGAGTTGGAGCTATTACCTACCCGTATATATGTATGAATTGGGGTTTGCAACTTAAAAGAAACTTTGTGTTCCCATCAAGCTATGTGAAGGACGGCTTTCACACACTTATCTCTCAAAACTGAGCATGTGGAGAGAAGTTCGTTCATCTAGCACAAAGGAACGGGTTGCAGGAGAAACTTTTACTCTGGTTTCTCAGTCTGTTTCCTAGTGCCGGTTTGAAGTTCCTGCAGTTTTCACTGTAAAACAGACTTGGAGCTAGTAACTCCCCATATATAAGTATGGAGTGGATTTTGCAACTGAAAAGAAACTTTGTGTTCCCATCAAGCTTGGAGATGAACGGCTTTCACACACTTATCTCTCACAACTGAGCATGTGGAGAGACTTTCGTTCATCTAGCACAAACTGAACGGGTTGCAGGAGAAATTTTACTCTGGTTTCTCAGTCTGTTTCCTAGTGCCTGTTTGAAGTTCCTGCAGTTTTCACTGTAAAACATAGTTGGAACTAGTACCTCCCCATATATATGTATGGAGTGGAGTTTGCAACTGAAAAGTAACTTTGTGTTCTCAGCTAGCTAGGTGAAGGACGGCTTTCAAACACAATTATGTCTCAGAACTGAGCATGTGGAGAGACGTTCGTTCATCTAGCACAAAGGGAACTGGTTGCAGGGAAACTTTTACTCTGGTTTCTCAGTCTGTTTCCTAGTGCCGGTTTGAAGTTCCTGCAGTTTTCACCATAAAACCGAACTGGAGCTAGTACATCGCCATGTATAAATTTGGAGTGGAGTTTGCAAAACAAAAGATAGTTTTGTTCCCAACAAGCTAGTTGAAGGACGGCTTTCACACACACAGATCTCTCAGAAGAGAGCATGTGGAGAGACGTTCGTTCATCTAGCACACAGGGAAAGGGTTGCAGGAGAAACTTTTACTCTGGATTCTCAGTGTGTTTCCTAGTGCCGGTTTGAAATTCCTGCAGTTTTCACTGTAAAACCGAATTGGAGCTTGTACCTCCCCATATATAAGTTTGGAGTGGAGATTGCAACTGAAAAGTTAGTTTTGTTCCCAACAAGCTAGGTGAAGTACGGCTTTTACACACACTTATCCCTCACAACTTAGCATGTGGAAAGACGTTCGTTCATCTAGCACTAAGGGAACAGATTGCAGGAGAAAATTTTACTCTGGTTTCTCAGTCTGTTTCCTAGTGCCGGTTTGAAGATCCTGCAGGTTGCACTGTAAAACCGAGTTGGAGCTAGTACATCCCCATATATAGGTATGGACTGTAGATTGCAACTGAAAAGAAACTTTGTGTTCCCAACAAGCTATGTGAAGGACGGCTTTCACACACTTATCTCTCACAACTGAGCATGTGGAGAGAAGTTCGTTCATCTAGCACAAAGGAACGGGTTGCAGGAGAAACTTTTACTCTGGTTTCTCAGTCTGTTTCCTAGTGCCGGTTTGAAGTTCCTGCAGTTTTTCACTGTAAAACCGAGTTGGAACTGGTACCTCCCCATATATATGTATGGAGTGCTGTTTGCAACTGAAAAGAAACTTTTTTTCCCAACAATCTAGGTGAAGGACCGCTTTCAAAGACACTTATCCCTCACAAATGAACGTGTGGAGAGACGTTCGTTCATCTAGCACATATGGACCAGTTGCAGGAGAAAACTTTTACTCTGGTTCCTCAGTCTGTTTCCTAGTGCCGATTTGAAGTTCCTGCACTTTTCACTGTAAAACAGACTTGGAGCTAGTAACTCCCCATATATATTAGTATGGAGTGGATTTTGCAACTGAAAAGAAACTTTGTGTTCCCAACAAGCTTGGAGAAGAACGGCTTTCACACACTTATCTCTCACAACTGAGCATGTGGAGAGACGTTCGTTCATCTAGCACAAAGGGAACTGTTTGCAGGTTAAACTATTACTCTGGTTCTCAGTCTGTTTCCTAGTGCCGGTTTGAAGTTATTGCAGTTTTCACTGTAAAACCGATTTGGAGCTAGTACCTCCCCATATATATGTATGGAGTGGAATTGGCAACTGAAAAGGAACTTTGTGTTCCCAACAAGTTAGCTGAAGGACGGCTTTCACACACACATACCTCTCAGATCTGTGCATGCGGGGAGACGTTCGTTCATCTAGCAAAAAGGGAAAGGGTTGCAGGATAAACATTTACTCTGGATTCTCAGTCTGTTTACTAGTGCCGGTTTGAAGTTCCTGCAGTTTTCACTGTAAAGCAGTTGGAGCTAGTAACTACCCATATATATGTATGGAATGGATTTTGCAACTGAAAAGAAACTTTGTGTTCCCAACAAGCTATGTGTAGGACGGCATTCACACACACTTATCTCTCAGAACTGAGCATGTGGAGAGACGTTCGTTCATCTAGCACAAAGGGAACGGTGCAGGAGAAATTTTTACTCTAGTTTCTCAGTCCGTTTCCTAGTGCCGGTTTGAAGTTCCTGCAATTTTCACTATAAAAAAGAGTTAGAGATTGTACCACCCGATATATATGTATGGAGTGGAGTTTGCAACTGAAAAGAAAATTTGTGTTCCCAACAAGCTAGTTGCATGACGGCTTTCACACACACTTATCTCTCAGAACTGAGCATGTGGAGAGACGTTCGTTCATCTAGCAAAAAGGGAACGTTTTGCAGGTCAAACTTTTACTCTGGTTTCTCAGTCTGTTTCCTAGTGCCGGTTTGAAATTCCGGCAGTTTTCACTGTATATACGAGTTGGAGCTTGTTCCTCTCCATATATATATGGAGTGGAATTTGCAACTGAAAAGAAACTTTGTGTTCCCAACAAGCTAGGTGAAGGAAGGCTTTCCCACACAATAACTCTCACAACTAAGAATGAGGAGAGGCGTTCGTTTATCTAGCACTAATGGAACGGATTGCAGAAGAAACTTTTTCTCTGGTTTCTCAGTCTGTTTTCTAGCGCCGGTTTGAATTTCCTGCAGTTTTCACTATAAAACCGAGTTGGAGCTTTTACCTCCCCATATAAATGTATGGAATGGAGTTTGCAACTGAAAAGAAACTTTGTGTTCCCAACAAGGTAATTGAAGGACGGCTCTCACACACACTTATCTCTCACAACTGAGCATGTGGAGAGACGTTCGTTCATCTAGCACAAAGGAACGGGTTGCAGGAGAAACTTTTACTCTGGTTTCTCAGTCTGTTTCCTAGTGCCGGTTTGAAGTTCCTGCAGTTTTCACTGTAAAACCGAATTGGAGCTTGTACCTCCCCATATATAAGTTTGGAGTGGAGATTGCAACTGAAAAGTTAGTTTTGTTCCCAACAAGCTAGGTGAAGTACGGCTTTTACACACACTTATCCCTCACAACTTAGCATGTGGAAAGACGTTCGTTCATCTACCACTAAGGGAACAGATTGCAGGAGAAAATTTTACTCTGGTTTCTCAGTCTGTTTCCTAGTGCCGGTTTGAAGATCCTGCAGGTAGCACTGTAAAACCGAGTTGGAGCTAGTACATCCCCATATATAGGTATGGACTGTAGATGGCAACTGAAAAGAAACTTTGTGTTCCCTACAACCTAGTTGAAGTACGGCTTTCACACACACATATCTCTCACAACTGAGCATGTGGAGAGACGTACGTTCATTTAGCACAAAGGGAACGAGTTGCAGGAGAAAATTTTTCTCTGTGTTCTCAGTCTGTTTCCTCGTGCCGTTTTGAAGTTCCTGCAGTTTTCACTGTAAAAGCGAGTTGGAGCTATTACCTACCCGTATATATGTATGAATTGGGGTTTGCAACTTAAAAGAAACTTTGTGTTCCCAACAAGCTATGTGAAGGACGGCTTTCACACACTTATCTCTCACAACTGAGCATGTGGAGAGAAGTTCGTTCATCTAGCACAAAGGAACGGGTTGCAGGAGAAACTTTTACTCTGGTTTCTCAGTCTGTTTCCTAGTGCCGGTTTGAAGTTCCTGCAGTTTTCACTGTAAAACAGACTTGGAGCTAGTAACTCCCCATATATAAGAATTGAGTGGATTTTGCAACTGAAAAGAAACTTTGTGTTCCCATCAAGCTTGGAGAAGAACGGCTTTCACACACTTATCTCTCACAACTGAGCATGTGGAGAGACGTTCGTTCATCTAGCACAAACTGAACGGGTTGCAGGAGAAATTTTACTCTGGTTTCTCAGTCTGTTTCCTAGTGCCGGTTTGAAGTTCCTGCAGTTTTCACTGTAAAACATAGTTGGAACTAGTACCTCCCCATATATATGTATGGAGTGGAGTTTGCAACTGAAAAGTAACTTTGTGTTCTCAGCTAGCTAGGTGAAGGACGGCTTTCAAACACAATTATGTCTCAGAACTGAGCATGTGGAGAGACGTTCGTTCATCTAGCACAAAGGGAACTGGTTGCAGGGAAACTTTTACTCTGGTTTCTCAGTCTGTTTCCTAGTGCCGGTTTGAAGTTCCTGCAGTTTTCACCATAAAACCGAACTGGAGCTAGTACATCGCCATGTATAAATTTGGAGTGGAGTTTGCAACACAAAAGATAGTTTTGTTCCCAACAAGCTAGTTGAAGGACGGCTTTCACACACACAGATCTCTCAGAAGAGAGCATGTGGAGAGACGTTCGTTCATCTAGCACACAGGGAAAGGGTTGCAGGAGAAACTTTTACTCTGGATTCTCAGTGTGTTTCCTAGTGCCGGTTTGAAATTCCTGCAGTTTTCACTGTAAAACCGAATTGGAGCTTGTACCTCCCCATATATAAGTTTGGAGTGGAGATTGCAACTGAAAAGTTAGTTTTGTTCCCAACAAGCTAGGTGAAGTACGGCTTTTACACACACTTATCCCTCACAACTTAGCATGTGGAAAGACGTTCGTTCATCTAGCACTAAGGGAACAGATTGCAGGAGAAAATTTTACTCTGGTTTCTCAGTCTGTTTCCTAGTGCCGGTTTGAAGATCCTGCAGGTTGCACTGTAAAACCGAGTTGGAGCTAGTACATCCCCATATATAGGTATGGACTGTAGATTGCAACTGAAAAGAAACTTTGTGTTCCCTACAACCTAGTTGAAGTACGGCTTTCACAAACACATATCTCTCACAAATGAGCTTGTGGAGAGACGTACGTTCATTTAGCACAAAGGGAACGAGTTGCAGGAGAAAATTTTTCTCTGGGTTCTCAGTCTGTTTCCTAGTGCCGTTTTGAAGTTCCTGCAGTTTTCACTGTAAAAGCGAGTTGGAGCTATTACCTACCCGTATATATGTATGAATTGGGGTTTGCAACTTAAAAGAAACTTTGTGTTCCCATCAAGCTATGTAAAGGACGGCTTTCACACACTTATCTCTCAAAACTGAGCATGTGGAGAGAAGTTCGTTCATCTAGCACAAAGGAACGGGTTGCAGGAGAAACTTTTACTCTGGTTTCTCAGTCTGTTTCCTAGTGCCGGTTTGAAGTTCCTGCACTTTTCACTGTAAAACAGACTTGGAGCTAGTAACTCCCCATATATAAGTATGGAGTGGATTTTGCAACTGAAAAGAAACTTTGTGTTCCCATCAAGCTTGGAGAAGAACGGCTTTCACACACTTATCTCTCACAACTGAGCATGTGGAGAGACTTTCGTTCATCTAGCACAAACTGAACGGGTTGCAGGAGAAATTTTACTCTGGTTTCTCAGTCTGTTTCCTAGTGCCGGTTTGAAGTTCCTGCAGTTTTCACTGTAAAACATAGTTGGAACTAGTACCTCCCCATATATATGTATGGAGTGGAGTTTGCAACTGAAAAGTAACTTTGTGTTCTCAGCTAGCTAGGTGAAGGACGGCTTTCAAACACAATTATGTCTCAGAACTGAGCATGTGGAGAGACGTTCGTTCATCTAGCACAAAGGGATCTGGTTGCAGGGAAACTTTTACTCTGGTTTCTCAGTCTGTTTCCTAGTGCCGGTTTGAAGTTCCTGCAGTTTTCACCATAAAACCGAACTGGAGCTAGTACATCGCCATGTATAAATTTGGAGTGGAGTTTGCAACAGAAAAGATAGTTTTGTTCCCAACAAGCTAGTTGAAGGACGGCTTTCACACACACAGATCTCTCAGAAGAGAGCATGTGGAGAGACGTTCGTTCATCTAGCACACAGGGAAAGGGTTGCAGGAGAAACTTTTACTCTGGATTCTCAGTGTGTTTCCTAGTGCCGGTTTGAAATTCCTGCAGTTTTCACTGTAAAACCGAATTGGAGCTTGTACCTCCCCATATATAAGTTTGGAGTGGAGATTGCAACTGAAAAGTTAGTTTTGTTCCCAACAAGCTAGGTGAAGTACGGCTTTTACACACACTTATCCCTCACAACTTAGCATGTGGAAAGACGTTCGTTCATCTAGCACTAAGGGAACAGATTGCAGGAGAAAATTTTACTCTGGTTTCTCAGTCTGTTTCCTAGTGCCGGTTTGAAGATCCTGCAGGTTGCACTGTAAAACCGAGTTGGAGCTAGTACATCCCCATATATAGGTATGGACTGTAGATTGCAACTGAAAAGAAACTTTGTGTTCCCTACAACCTAGTTGAAGTACGGCTTTCACACACACATATCTCTCACAAATGAGCATGTGGAGAGACGTACGTTCATTTAGCACAAAGGGAACGAGTTGCAGGAGAAACTTTTTCTCTGGGTTCTCAGTCTGTTTCCTCGTGCCGTTTTGAAGTTCCTGCAGTTTTCACTGTAAAAGCGAGTTGGAGCTATTACCTACCCTTATATATGTATGAATTGGGGTTTGCAACTTAAAAGAAATTTTGTGTTCCCAACAAGCTATGTGAAGGACGGCTTTCACACACTTATCTCTCACAACTGAGCATGTGGAGAGAAGTTCGTTCATCTAGCACAAAGGAACGGGTTGCAGGAGAAACTTTTACTCTGGTTTCTCAGTCTGTTTCCTAGTGCCGGTTTGAAGTTCCTGCAGTTTTTCACTGTAAAACCGAGTTGGAACTGGTACCTCCCCATATATATGTATGGAGTGCTGTTTGCAACTGAAAAGAAACTTTCTTTTCCCAACAATCTAGGTGAAGGACCGCTTTCAAAGACACTTATCCCTCACAAATGAACTTGTGGAGAGACATTCGTTCATCTAGCACATATGGACCGGTTGCAGGAGAAAACTTTTACTCTGGTTCCTCAGTCTGTTTCCTAGTGCCGGTTTGAAGTTCCTGCACTTTTCACTGTAAAACAGACTTGGAGCTAGTAACTCCCCATATATAAGTATGGAGTGGATTTTGCAACTGAAAAGAAACTTTGTGTTCCCAACAAGCTTGGAGAAGAACGGCTTTCACACACTTATCTCTCACAACTGAGCATGTGGAGAGACGTTCGTTCATCTAGCACAAACTGAACGGGTTGCAGTAGAAACTTTTACTCTGGTTTCTCAGTCTGTTTCCTAGTGCCGGTTTGAAGTTCCTGCAGTTTTCACTGTAAAATATAGTTGGAGCTAGTACCTCCCCATACATATGTATGGAGTGGAATTGGCCACTGAAAAGAAACTTTGTGTTCCCAACAAGCTAGGTGAAGGACTGGTTTCACACACACTTATCTCTCAGAACTGATCATGTGAAGAGACGATCGTTCATCTAGTACAAAGGGAAAGGTTTGCAGGAGAAACTTTTAATATGCTTTCTCAGTCTTTTTCCAAGTGCCGGTTTGAAGTTCCTGCAGTTTTCTCTGTAAAACCGAGTTGGAGCTAGTACTTCCCCATATATATGTATGGAGTGCAGTTTGGAAGTGAAAAGAAACTTTGTGTTCCCAACAAGCTAGGTGAAGGACGGCTTTCACACACACATTCCTCTCAGATCTGTGCATGTGGGGAGACGTTCGTTCATCTAGCACAAGGGGACAGTGTTGCAGGAGAAACATTTACTCTGGTTTCTCAGTCTGTTTCCTAGTGCCGGATTGTAGTTCCTGCATTTTTTACTGTAAAACAGAGATGGAGCTAGTACCTCCCCATATATATGTATGGAGTGGAGTTTGCAACTGAAAAGAAACTTTGTGTTCCCAACAAGCTAGGTGAAGTACGGCTTTCACACAAAATATCTCTCATAACTGAGCATGTGGAGAGACGTTCGTTCAACTAGCATAAAGGGAAAGGTTGCAGGAGATACTTTTACTCTGGTTTCTCAGTATGTTTCCTAGTGCTGGTATGAAGATCCAGCATTTTTCACTGTAAATCCGGATTGGAGCTAGTACCTCCCCAAATATTTTTATTAAATGGAGTTTGCAACAGAAAGGAAACTTTCTGTACCCAACAAGCTAGGTGAAAGACGGCATTCACACACATTTATCTCTCAGAACTGAGCATGTGTAGAGAAGTTCGTTCAGCTAGCCCAAAGAACCGGTTGCAGTAGAAACTTTTACTCTTGTTTCTCAGTCTGTTTCCTAGTGCCGGTTTGAAGTTCCTGCAGTTTTCAATGTAAAACCGAGATGGAGCATGTACCTCGCCATATATATTTGGAGTGGAGTTTGCAAGTGAAAAGAAACTTTGTGTTCCCAACAAGCTAGGTGAAGAACGGCTTCACACACACTTATCTCTCAGAACTGAGCATTTGGAGATACGTTCGTTCATCTAGCACAAAGGGAACGGTGCAGGAGAAATTTTTACTCTAGTTTCTCAGTCCGTTTCCTAGTGCCGGTTTGAAGTTCCTGCAGTTTTCACTATAAAAACGAGTTAGAGATTGTACCACCCGATATATATGTATGGAGTGAGTTTGAAACTGAAAAGAAAATTTTTGTTCCCAACAAGCTAGTTACATGACGGCTTTCACACACACTTATATCTCAGAACTGAGCACCTGGAGGGACGTTCGTTCATCTAGCACAAATGGAACGGGTTGCAGGAGAAACTTTTACTCTCGTTTCTCAGTCTGTTTCCTAGTGCCGGTTTGAAATTCCGGCAGTTTTCACTGTATATAAGATTTGGAGCTTGTACCTCTCCATATATATATATAGTGGAGTTTGCAACTGAAAAGAAACTTTGTGTTCCCAACAAGCTAGGTGAAGGACGGCTCTCCCACACAATAACTCTCACAACTAAGCATGAGGAGAGGCGTTCGTTTATCTAGCACTAATGGAAAGGGCTGCAGAAGAAACTTTTTCTCTGGTTTCTCATCTGTTTTCTAGCGCCGGTTTGTATTTCCTGCAGTTTTCACTATAAAACCGAGTTGGAGCTTTTACCTACCCATATAAATGTATCGAGTGGAGTTTGCAACTGAAAAGAAACTTTGTGTTCCCAACAAGCTAGGTGAAGGACGGCTCTCACACACACTTATCTCCCAAAATTGAGCATGTGGAGTGACTTTCGTTCAACTAGCACAAAGGGAATGGGTAGAAGGAGAAACATTTACTCTGGTTTCACAGTCTGTTTCCTAGTGCTGGTTTGAAGTTTCTGCAGTTTTCCCTGTAAAACCGAGTTGGAGCTAGTACCTTCCCATATATATGTATGGATTGGTGTTTGCAACTGAAAAGAAACTTTGTTTTCCCAATTAGCTAGGTGAAGGACGGCTTTCACACACACTTATCTCTCACAACTGAGCATGTGGAGAGACGTTCGTTCATCTAGCACAAAGGGAACTGTTTGCAGGTTAAACTATTACTCTGGTTCTCAGTCTGTTTCCTAGTGCCGGTTTGAAGTTATTGCAGTTTTCACTGTAAAACCGATTTGGAGCTAGTACCTCCCCATATATATGTATGGAGTGGAATTGTCAACTGAAAAGAAACTTTGTGTTCCCAACAAGTTAGCTGAAGGACGGCTTTCACACACACATACCTCTCAGAACTTTGCATGTGGGGAGACGTTCGTTCATCTAGCAAAAAGGGAAAGGGTTGCAGGATAAACAATTACCTTGGATTCTCAGTCCGTTTACTAGTGCCGGTTTGGAGTTCCTGCAGTTTTCACTGTAAAGCAGTTGGAGATAATAACTACCCATATATATGTATGGAATGGATTTTGCAACTGAAAAGAAATTTTGTGTTCCCAACAAGCTATGTGAAGGACGGCTTTCACACACACTTATCTCTCAGAACTGAGCATCTGGAATTATGTTCGTTCATCTAGCACAAATGGAACGGGTTGCAGGAGAAACTTTTACTCTCGTTTCTCAGTCTGTTTCCTAGTGCCCGTTTGAAGTTCCTGCACTTTTCACTGTAAAGCAGAGTTGGAGCTAGTAACTCCCCATATATATTTATGGAGTGGAGTTTGAAACTGAAAAGAAAATTTGTGTTCCCAACAAGCTAGGTGAAGTACGGCATTCACACACACTTATCTCTCAGAACTGAGCATGTGGAGAGACGTTCGTTCATCTAGCACAAAGGGAACGTTTTGCAGGTGAAACTTTTACACTGGTTTCTCAGTCTGTTTCCTAGTGCCGGTTTGAAATTCCGGCAGTTTTCACTGTATATACGAGTTGGAGCTTGTACTTCTCCATATATATATGGAGTGGAGTTTGCAACTGAAAGAAACTTTGTGTTCCCAACAAGCTAGGTGAAGGACGGCTTTCCCACACAATAAATCTCTCAACTAAGCATGAGGAGAGGCGTTCGTTTATCTAGCACTAATGGAACGGGCTGCAGAAGAAACATTTTCTCTGGTTTCTCATCAGTTTTCTAGCGCCGGTTTGAATTTCCTGCAGTTTTCACTATAAAACCGAGTTGGAGCTTTTACCTCCCCATATAAATGTATGGAGTGGAGTTTGCAACTGAAAAGAAACTTTGTGTTCCCAACAAGCTAATTGAAGGACGGCTCTCACACACACTTATCTCTCACAACTGAGCATGTGGAGAGAAGTTCGTTCATCTAGCACAAAGGGAAAGGGTTGCAGGAGAAGCTTTTCCTCTTTTTTCTCATTCTATTTCCTAGTGCCGGTTTGAAATTCCTGAAGTTTTCAGTATTAAACAGAGTTGGAGCATGTACCTCCCCATATATATGTATGGAATGCAGTTTGCATCTGAAAAGAAACTTTGTGTTCCCAACTAGCTAGTTGAAGGACGGCTTTCACACACACTTATCTCTCACAACTGAGCATGTGGTGATACGTTCGTTCATCTAGCACAAAGGGGACGGGTTGCAGGTGAAACTTTTACTCTGGATTCTCAGTCTGTTTCCTAGTGCCGGTTTGAAGTTCCTGCAGTTTTCACTATAATAACCAGTTGGAGCTTGAACCGCCCCATATATATGTATGGAGTGGTGTTTGCAACTGAAAAGAAACTATGTGTTCCCAACAAGCTAGGTGAAGAACGGCTTTCACACACACTTACCTTTCAGAACTGAGCATGTGGAGAGACTTTCGTTCATCTAGCACAAATGGAACGGGTTGCAGGAGAAACTTTTACTCTGGTATTTCTGTCTGTTTGCTAGTGCCGGTTTGAAGCTCCTGCAGTTTTCACTGTAAAACCGTGTTGGTGCTAGTACCTCCCCATATATATGTATGGAGTTTAGTTTGCAACTGAAAAGAAACTTTGTTTTCCCAACTAGCTATTTGAAGGACGGTTTCACACACACTTATGTCTCACAACTGAGCAAGTGGACAGACGTCCGTTCATCTAGCCCAAAGGGAACGGGTTGCAGGAGAAAATTTTACTCTGGTTTCTCAGTCTGTTTCCTAGTGCCGGTTTGAAGTTCCTGCAGTTTTCACTGTAAAACAGACTTGGAGCTAGTAACTCCCCATATATAAGTATGGAGTGGATTTTGCAACTGAAAAGAAACTTTGTGTTCCCATCAAGCTTGGAGAAGAACGGCTTTCACACACTTATCTCTCACAACTGAGCATGTGGAGAGACTTTCGTTCATCTAGCACAAACTGAACGGGTTGCAGGAGAAATTTTACTCTGGTTTCTCAGTCTGTTTCCTAGTGCCGGTTTGAAGTTCCTGCAGTTTTCACTGTAAAACATAGTTGGAACTAGTACCTCCCCATATATATGTATGGAGTGGAGTTTGCAACTGAAAAGTAACTTTGTGTTCTCAGCTAGCTAGGTGAAGGACGGCTTTCAAACACAATTATGTCTCAGAACTGAGCATGTGGAGAGACGTTCGTTCATCTAGCACAAAGGGAACTGGTTGCAGGGAAACTTTTACTCTGGTTTCTCAGTCTGTTTCCTAGTGCCGGTTTGAAGTTCCTGCAGTTTTCACCATAAAACCGAACTGGAGCTAGTACATCGCCATGTATAAATTTGGAGTGGAGTTTGCAACACAAAAGATAGTTTTGTTCCCAACAAGCTAGTTGAAGGACGGCTTTCACACACACAGATCTCTCAGAAGAGAGCATGTGGAGAGACGTTCGTTCATCTAGCACAAAGGGAAAGGGTTGCAGGAGAAGCTTTTCCTCTTTTTTCTCATTCTATTTCCTAGTGCCGGTTTGAAGTTCCTGAAGTTTTCAGTATTAAACAGAGTTGGAGCTTGTACCTCCCCATATATATGTATGGAATGCAGTTTGCATCTGAAAAGAAACTTTGTGTTCCCAACTAGCTAGTTGAAGGACGGCTTTCACACACACTTATCTCTCACAACTGAGCATGTGGTGATACGTTCGTTCATCTAGCACAAAGGGGACGGGTTGCAGGTGAAACTTTTACTCTGGATTCTCAGTCTGTTTCCTAGTGCCGGTTTGAAGTTCCTGCAGTTTTCACTATAATAACCAGTTGGAGCTTGAACCGCCCCATATATATGTATGGAGTGGTGTTTGCAACTGAAAAGAAACTATGTGTTCCCAACAAGCTAGGTGAAGAACGGCTTTCACACACACTTACCTTTCAGAACTGAGCATGTGGAGAGACTTTCGTTCATCTAGCACAAATGGAACGGGTTGCAGGAGAAACTTTTACTCTGGTATTTCTGTCTGTTTGCTAGTGCCGGTTTGAAGCTCCTGCAGTTTTCACTGTAAAACCGTGTTGGTGCTAGTACCTCCCCATATATATATATGGAGTTTAGTTTGCAACTGAAAAGAAACTTTGTTTTCCCAACTAGCTATTTGAAGGACGGTTTCACACACACTTATGTCTCACAACTGAGCAAGTGGACAGACGTCCGTTCATCTAGCCCAAAGGGAACGGGTTGCAGGAGAAAATTTTACTCTGGTTTCTCAGTCTGTTTCCTAGTGCCGGTTTGAAGTTCCTGCAGTTTTCACTGTAAAACAGACTTGGAGCTAGTAACTCCCCATATATAAGTATGGAGTGGATTTTGCAACTGAAAAGAAACTTTGTGTTCCCATCAAGCTTGGAGAAGAACGGCTTTCACACACTTATCTCTCACAACTGAGCATGTGGAGAGACGTTCGTTCATCTAGCACAAACTGAACGGGTTGCAGGAGAAATTTTACTCTGGTTTCTCAGTCTGTTTCCTAGTGCCGGTTTGAAGTTCCTGCAGTTTTCACTGTAAAACATAGTTGGAACTAGTACCTCCCCATATATATGTATGGAGTGGAGTTTGCAACTGAAAAGTAACTTTGTGTTCTCAGCTAGCTAGGTGAAGGACGGCTTTCAAACACAATTATGTCTCAGAACTGAGCATGTGGAGAGACGTTCGTTCATCTAGCACAAAGGGAACTGGTTGCAGGGAAACTTTTACTCTGGTTTCTCAGTCTGTTTCCTAGTGCCGGTTTGAAGTTCCTGCAGTTTTCACCATAAAACCGAACTGGAGCTAGTACATCGCCATGTATAAATTTGGAGTGGAGTTTGCAACAGAAAAGATAGTTTTGTTCCCAACAAGCTAGTTGAAGGACGGCTTTCACACACACAGATCTCTCAGAAGAGAGCATGTGGAGAGACGTTCGTTCATCTAGCACACAGGGAAAGGGTTGCAGGGGAAACTTTTACTCTGGATTCTCAGTGTGTTTCCTAGTGCCGGTTTGAAATTCCTGCAGTTTTCACTGTAAAACCGAATTGGAGCTTGTACCTCCCCATATATAAGTTTGGAGTGGAGATTGCAACTGAAAAGTTAGTTTTGTTCCCAACAAGCTAGGTGAAGTACGGCTTTTACACACACTTATCCCTCACAACTTAGCATGTGGAAAGACGTTCGTTCATCTAGCACTAAGGGAACAGATTGCAGGAGAAAATTTTACTCTGGTTTCTCAGTCTGTTTCCTAGTGCCGGTTTGAAGATCCTGCAGGTTGCACTGTAAAACCGAGTTGGAGCTAGTACATCCCCATATATAGGTATGGACTGTAGATTGCAACTGAAAAGAAACTTTGTGTTCCCTACAACCTAGTTGAAGTACGGCTTTCACACACACATATCTCTCACAACTGAGCATGTGGAGAGACGTACGTTCATTTAGCACAAAGGGAACGAGTTGCAGGAGAAACTTTTTCTCTGGGTTCTCAGTCTGTTTCCTAGTGCCGTTTTGAAGTTCCTGCAGTTTTCACTGTAAAAGCGAGTTGGAGCTATTACCTACCCTTATATATGTATGAATTGGGGTTTGCAACTTAAAAGAAATTTTGTGTTCCCAACAAGCTATGTGAAGGACGGCTTTCACACACTTATCTCTCACAACTGAGCATGTGGAGAGAAGTTCGTTCATCTAGCACAAAGGAACGGGTTGCAGGAGAAACTTTTACTCTGGTTTCTCAGTCTGTTTCCTAGTGCCGATTTGAAGTTCCTGCAGTTTTTCACTGTAAAACCGAGTTGGAACTGGTACCTCCCCATATATATGTATGGAGTGCTGTTTGCAACTGAAAAGAAACTTTCTTTTCCCAACAATCTAGGTGAAGGACCGCTTTCAAAGTCACTTATCCCTCACAAATGAACTTGTGGAGAGACGTTCGTTCATCTAGCACATATGTACCAGTTGCAGGAGAAAACTTTTACTCTGGTTCCTCAGTCTGTTTCCTAGTGCCGGTTTGAAGTTCCTGCACTTTTCACTGTAAAACAGACTTGGACCTAGTAACTCCCCATATATAAGTATGGAGTGGATTTTGCAACTGAAAAGAAACTTTGTGTTCCCAACAAGCTTGGAGAAGAACGGCTTTCACACACTTATCTCTCACAACTGAGCATGTGGAGAGACGTTCGTTCATCTAGCACAAACTGAACGGGTTGCAGTAGAAACTTTTACTCTGGTTTCTCAGTCTGTTTCCTAGTGCCGGTTTGAAGTTCCTGCAGTTTTCACTGTAAAATATAGTTGGAGCTAGTACCTCCCCATACATATGTATGGAGTGGAATTGGCCACTGAAAAGAAACTTTGTGTTCCCAACAAGCTAGGTGAAGGACTGGTTTCACACACACTTATCTCTCAGAACTGATCATGTGAAGAGACGATCGTTCATCTAGCACAAAGGGAAAGGTTTGCAGGAGAAACTTTTAATATGCTTTCTCAGTCTTTTTCCAAGTGCCGGTTTGAAGTTCCTGCAGTTTTCTCTGTAAAACCGAGTTGGAGCTAGTACTTCCCCATATATATGTATGGAGTGGAGTTTGGAAGTGAAAAGAAACTTTGTGTTCCCAACAAGCTAGGTGAAGGACGGCTTTCACACACACATTCCTCTCAGATCTGTGCATGTGGGGAGACGTTCGTTCATCTAGCACAAGGGGACAGTGTTGCAGGAGAAACATTTACTCTGGTTTCTCAGTCTGTTTCCTAGTGCCGGATTGTAGTTCCTGCATTTTTTACTGTAAAACAGAGATGGAGCTAGTACCTCCCCATATATATGTATGGAGTGGAGTTTGCAACTGAAAAGAAACTTTGTGTTCCCAACAAGCTAGGTGAAGTACGGCTTTCACACAAAATATCTCTCATAACTGAGCATGTGGAGAGACGTTCGTTCAACTAGCATAAAGGGAAAGGTTGCAGGAGATACTTTTACTCTGGTTTCTCAGTATGTTTCCTAGTGCTGGTATGAAGATCCAGCATTTTTCACTGTAAATCCGGATTGGAGCTAGTACCTCCCCAAATATTTTTATGGAATGGAGTTTGCAACAGAAAAGAAACTTTCTGTACCCAACAAGCTAGGTGAAAGACGGCATTCACACACATTTATCTCTCAGAACTGAGCATGTGTAGAGAAGTTCGTTCAGCTAGCCCAAAGAACCGGTTGCAGTAGAAACTTTTACTCTTGTTTCTCAGTCTGTTTCCTAGTGCCGGTTTGAAGTTCCTGCAGTTTTCAATGTAAAACCGAGATGGAGCATGTACCTCGCCATATATATTTGGAGTGGAGTTTGCAAGTGAAAAGAAACTTTGTGTTCCCAACAAGCTAGGTGAAGAACGGCTTCACACACACTTATCTCTCAGAACTGAGCATTTGGAGATACGTTCGTTCATCTAGCACAAAGGGAACGGTGCAGGAGAAATTTTTACTCTAGTTTCTCAGTCCGTTTCCTAGTGCCGGTTTGAAGTTCCTGCAGTTTTCACTATAAAAACGAGTTAGAGATTGTACCACCCGATATATATGTATGGAGTGAGTTTGAAACTGAAAAGAAAATTTTTGTTCCCAACAAGCTAGTTACATGACGGCTTTCACACACACTTATATCTCAGAACTGAGCACCTGGAGGGACGTTCGTTCATCTAGCACAAATGGAACGGGTTGCAGGAGAAACTTTTACTCTCGTTTCTCAGTCTGTTTCCTAGTGCCGGTTTGAAATTCCGGCAGTTTTCACTGTATATAAGAGTTGGAGCTTGTACCTCTCCATATATATATGGAGTGGAGTTTGCAACTGAAAAGAAACTTTGTGTTCCCAACAAGCTAGGTGAAGGACGGCTCTCCCACACAATAACTCTCACAACTAAGCATGAGGAGAGGCGTTCGTTTATCTAGCACTAATGGAAAGGGCTGCAGAAGAAACTTTTTCTCTGGTTTCTCATCTGTTTTCTAGCGCCGGTTAGAATTTCCTGCAGTTTTCACTATAAAACCGAGTTGGAGCTTTTACCTACCCATATAAATGTATCGAGTGGAGTTTGCAACTGAAAAGAAACTTTGTGTTCCCAACAAGCTAGGTGAAGGACGGCTCTCACACACACTTATCTCCCAAAATTGAGCATGTGGAGTGACTTTCGTTCAACTAGCACAAAGGGAATGGGTAGAAGGAGAAACATTTACTCTGGTTTCACAGTCTGTTTCCTAGTGCTGGTTTGAAGTTTCTGCAGTTTTCCCTGTAAAACCGAGTTGGAGCTAGTACCTTCCCATATATATGTATGGATTGGTGTTTGCAACTGAAAAGAAACTTTGTTTTCCCAATTAGCTAGGTGAAGGACGGCTTTCACACACACTTATCTCTCACAACTGAGCATGTGGAGAGACGTTCGTTCATCTAGCACAAAGGGAACTGTTTGCAGGTTAAACTATTACTCTGGTTCTCAGTCTGTTTCCTAGTGCCGGTTTGAAGTTATTGCAGTTTTCACTGTAAAACCGATTTGGAGCTAGTACCTCCCCATATATATGTATGGAGTGGAATTGTCAACTGAAAAGAAACTTTGTGTTCCCAACAAGTTAGCTGAAGGACGGCTTTCACACACACATACCTCTCAGAACTTTGCATGTGGGGAGACGTTCGTTCATCTAGCAAAAAGGGAAAGGGTTGCAGGATAAACAATTACCTTGGATTCTCAGTCCGTTTACTAGTGCCGGTTTGGAGTTCCTGCAGTTTTCACTGTAAAGCAGTTGGAGATAATAACTACCCATATATATGTATGGAATGGATTTTGCAACTGAAAAGAAACTTTGTGTTCCCAACAAGCTATGTGAAGGACGGCTTTCACACACACTTATCTCTCAGAACTGAGCATCTGGAGTTACGTTCGTTCATCTAGCACAAATGGAACGGGTTGCAGGAGAAACTTTTACTCTCGTTTCTCAGTCTGTTTCCTAGTGCCCGTTTGAAGTTCCTGCACTTTTCACTGTAAAGCAGAGTTGGAGCTAGTAACTCCCCATATATATTTATGGAGTGGAGTTTGAAACTGAAAAGAAAATTTGTGTTCCCAACAAGCTAGGTGAAGTACGGCATTCACACACACTTATCTCTCAGAACTGAGCATGTGGAGAGACGTTCGTTCATCTAGCACAAAGGGAACGTTTTGCAGGTGAAACTTTTACACTTTTTTCTCAGTCTGTTTCCTAGTGCCGGTTTGAAATTCCGGCAGTTTTCACTGTATATACGAGTTGGTGCTTGTACTTCTCCATATATATATGGAGTGGAGTTTGCAACTGAAAGAAACTTTGTGTTCCCAACAAGCTAGGTGAAGGACGGCTTTCCCACACAATAAATCTCTCAACTAAGCATGAGGAGAGGCGTTCGTTTATCTAGCACTACTGGAACGGGCTGCAGAAGAAACATTTTCTCTGGTTTCTCATCAGTTTTCTAGCGCCGGTTTGAATTTCCTGCAGTTTTCACTATAAAACCGAGTTGGAGCTTTTACCTCCCCATATAAATGTATGGAGTGGAGTTTGCAACTGAAAAGAAACTTTGTGTTCCCAACAAGCTAATTGAAGGACGGCTCTCACACACACTTATCTCTCACAACTGAGCATGTGGAGAGAAGTTCGTTCATCTAGCACAAAGGGAAAGGGTTGCAGGAGAAGCTTTTTCTCTTTTTTCTCATTCTATTTCCTAGTGCCGGTTTGAAGTTCCTGAAGTTTTCAGTATTAAAAAGAGTTGGAGCATGTACCTCCCCATATATATGTATGGAATGCAGTTTGCATCTGAAAAGAAACTTTGTGTTCCCAACTAGCTAGTTGAAGGACGGCTTTCACACACACTTATCTCTCACAACTGAGCATGTGGTGATACGTTCGTTCATCTAGCACAAAGGGGACGGGTTGCAGGTGAAACTTTTACTCTGGATTCTCAGTCTGTTTCCTAGTGCCGGTTTGAAGTTCCTGCAGTTTTCACTATAATAACCAGTTGGAGCTTTAACCGCACCATATATATGTATGGAGTGGTGTTTGCAACTGAAAAGAAACTATGTGTTCCCAACAAGCTAGGTGAAGAACGGCTTTCACACACACTTACCTTTCAGAACTGAGCATGTGGAGAGACTTTCGTTCATCTAGCACAAATGGAACGGGTTGCAGGAGAAACTTTTACTCTGGTATTTCTGTCTGTTTGCTAGTGCCGGTTTGAAGCTCCTGCAGTTTTCACTGTAAAACCGTGTTGGTGCTACTACCTCCCCATATATATGTATGGAGTTTAGTTTGCAACTGAAAAGAAACTTTGTTTTCCCAACTAGCTATTTGAAGGACGGTTTCACACACACTTATGTCTCACAACTGAGCAAGTGGACAGACGTCCGTTCATCTAGCCCAAAGGGAACGGGTTGCAGGAGAAAATTTTACTCTGGTTTCTCAGTTTGTTACCTTCTGCTGGTTTGAAATTCCTGCAGTTTTCACTTTAAAACAGAGTTGGAACTAGTATCTCCCATTATATATCTATGGAGTGGAGTTTGCATCTGAAAAAAACTTTGTGTTCCCAAAAAGCTAGTTGAAGGAAGGCTTTCACACACACTTACCTCTCAGAACTGTTTATGTGGAGAGACGTTCTTTCATCTAGCACAAATAGAAAGGGTTGCAGGAGAAACATTTACTCTGGTTTCGCATTCTGTTTCCTAGTGCCGGATTGTAGTTCCTGCATTTTTCACTGTAAAACGGTGTTGGAGCTAGTACCTCTCCATATAGATATATGTAGTGGAGTTTGCTACCTGAAAGAAACTTTGTGTTCCCAACAAGTTAGGTGAAGTACGGCTTTCACACACACTTATCCTCACAACTGAGCATTTGGAGAGACGTTCGTTCATCTAGCACAAAGGGAACGTATTGCAGGAGAAAACATTTCTTTCGTTTCTCAGTCTCTTTCCTAGTGTCGGTTTGAAGTTCCTGCAGTTTTCATTGTAAAAGCGACTTGGAACTTGTACCTCCCCATATATATGTATGGATTGGAGTTTGCAACTGAAAAGAAACTTTGTTTTCCCAACTAGATATGTGAAGGACGTTTTTCACACACACTTATCTCTCACAACTGAGCATGTGGAGAGACGTTTGTTCATCTAGCACAAAGGGAGCGGGTTGCAGGAGGAACTTTTACTCTGGATTCTCAGTCTGTTTCCTTTTGCCGGTTTGAAATTCCTGCAGTTTTCACTGTAAAAAATATTTGGAGCTAGTACCTACCCTTATATATGTATGGAGTGGAGTTTGCATCTGAAAAGAAACTATGTGTTCCCAAAAAGCTAGGTGAATTACGGCTTTCACAATCACTTATCTCTCAGAACTGAGTATGTGGAGAGGCGTTCATTCATCTAGCACAAAGGGAACGGGTTCCAGGAGAAACTTTTACTCTGTTTTCCCAGTCTTATTCCTAGTGCCGTTCTGAAGTTCCTAAATGTTTCACTGTAAAATCGAGTTTGAGCTAGTAAATCCCCATATATATTTATGGACTGGAATTTGTAACTGAATAGAATCTTAGTGTTCCCAACAAGCTAGGTGAAGTATAGCTTTCACACACACTTATCTCTCAGAACTGAGCATGTCGAGAGACGTTCGTTCATCTAGCACAAAGGGAACGGGTTGCAGGAGAAACTGTTACTCTGGTTTCTCAGTGTGTTTCCAAGTGGCGGTTTGAAGTTCCTGCAGTTTTCAATGTAAAACAGAGATGGAGCAGGTACCTGGCCATATATATTTGGAGTGGAGTTTGCAAGTGAAAAGAAACTTTGTGTTCCCAACAAGCTAGTTGAAGAACGGCTTGCACACACACTTATCTCCCAAAATTGAGCATGTGGAGTGACTTTCGTTCATCTAGCACAAAGGGAACGGTTTGCAGGAGAAACATTTACTCTGGTTTCACAGTCTGTTTCCTAGTGCTGGTTTGAAGTTCCTGCAGTTTTCACTATAAAATCGATTTGGAGCTTGCACTTCCCATATATATGTATGGAGTGGAGATAGCAAATGAAAAGAATCTTTGTGTTCCCAACAAGCTAGGTGAAGGACGGCTTTCACACACACTTATCTCTCAGAACAGAGCATGTGGAGAGACGTCCGTTCATCTACCACAAAGGGAAAAATTTGCAGTAGAATCTTTTACTCTGGTTTCTCAGTCTGCTTCTTAGTGCCGGTTTGAAGTTCCTGCAGATTTCACTGTAAAACCGAGTTGGACCTTGTACCTCCCCATATATATGTATGGAGTGGAGTTTGCAACTGAAAACAAACTTTCTGATCCCAACAAGATAGGTCAAGGACGGCTTTCACAAACACTTATCTCTCACCACTGAGCATGTGGAGAGACGCTCATTCATCTAGCACAAATGCAACGGGATGCAGGACAAATTTTTTGTCTGCTTTCTCAGTCTGTTTCATAGTGCCGGTTTTAAGTTCCTGCAGTTTTCACTGTTAAACCGAGTTGGAGCTTGTACCTCCCCATATAGATATATGGAATGGAGTTTGCAACTGAAAAGAAACTTTGTGTTCCCTACAAGTTATGTGAAGGACGGCTTTCACACACACTTAACTCTCCCAAATGAGCATGTGGGGAGACGTCCGTTCATGTACAACAAAGGGAACGGTTTGCAGGAGAAACATTTACTCTGTATTTTCGGTCTGTTTCCTAGGACCGGTTTGAAGATTCTGCAGTTTTCATTGTAAAAGCGTGTTGGAACTTGTACCTCCCCATATAAATGTATGGATTGGAGTTTGCAACTGAAAAGAAACTTTGTTTTCCCAACTAGCTAGGTGAAGTAAGGTTTTCACACTCACTTATTTCTCACAACTGAGCATGTGGAGTGACGTTTGTTCATCTAGCACAAAGGAAGCGGGTTGCAGGAGAAACTTTTACTCTGGATTCTCAGTCTGTTTCCTAGTGCCGGTTTGAATTTCCTGCAGTTTTCATTGTAAAACAGAATTGGAACTACTACCTCCCCATATATATGTAAGGAGTGGAGTTTGCAACTGAAAAGAAACTTTGTGTTCCCTACAACCTAGTTGAAGTACGGCTTTCACACACACATATCTCTCACAACTGAGCATGTGGAGAGACGTACGTTCATTTAGCACAAAGGGAACGAGTTGCAGGAGAAACTTTTTCTCTGGGTTCTCAGTCTGTTTCCTAGTGCCGTTTTGAAGTTCCTGCAGTTTTCACTGTAAAAGCGAGTTGGAGCTATTACCTACCCGTATATATGTATGAATTGGGGTTTTCAACTTAAAAGAAACTTTGTGTTCCCAACAAGCTATGTGAAGAACGGCTTTCACACACTTATCTCTCACAACTGAGCATGTGGAGAGAAGTTCGTTCATCTAGCACAAAGGAACGGGTTGCAGGAGAAACTTTTACTCTGGTTTCTCAGTCTGTTTCCTAGTGCCAGTTTGAAGTTCCTGCAGTTTTCACTATAAAATCAATTTGGAGCTTGTACTTCCCCATATATATATGGAGTGGAGATAGCAACTGAAAAGAAACTTTGTGTTCCCAACTAGCTAGGTGAAGGACGGCTTTCACACACACTTATCTCTCAGAACTGAGCATGTGGAGAGACGTCCGTTCATCTAGCACAAAGGGAACGATTTGCAGGGGAATCTTTTACTCTGGTTTCTCAGTCTGCTTCCTAGTGCCGGTTTGAAGTTCCTGCAGATTTCACTGTAAAACCGATTTGGACCTTGTACCTCCCCATATATATTTATGGAGTGGAATTTGCAACTGAAAACAAACTTTCTTTTCCCAACAAGATAGGTCAAGGACGGCTTTCACAAACACTTATCTCTCACCACTGAGCATGTGGAGAGACGTTCATTCTTCTAGCACAAATGGAACTGGTTGCAGGACAAATTTTTTGTCTGCTTTCTCAGTCTGTTTCATAGTGCCGGTTTTAAGTTCCTGCAGTTTTCACTGTAAAACCGAGTTGGAGCTTGTACCTCCCCATATATATGTATGGAATGGAGTTTGCAACTAAAAAAATACTTTGTGTTCACAACAAGCTAGGTGAAGGACGGATTTCTCACACACTTATCTCTCAGGAATGAGCATGTGGATAGACGTTCGTTCATATACCCAAATTTGAAAGGGTTGCAGGAGAAATATTTACTCTGGCTTCTCAGTCTGTTTCCTAGTGCCGGATTGTAGTTCATGCATTTTTCACTGTAAAACCGAATTTGAGCTTGTACCTCCCCATATAGATATATTAAATGGAGTTTGCAAATGAAAAGAAACTTTGTGTTCCCAACAAGTAATGTGAAGGACGGCTTTCACACACACTTAACTCTCCCAAATGAGCATGTGGAGAGACGTCCGTTCATGTACAACAAAGAGAACGGTTTGCAGGAGAAACATTTACTCTGGATTTTCGGTCTGTTTCCTAGTACCGGTTTGAAAATTCTGCAGATTTCATTGTAAAAGCGAGTTGGAACTTGCACCTCCCCATATAAATATATGGATTGCAGTTTGCAACTGAAAAGAAACTTTGTTTTCCCAACTAGCTAGGTGAAGTAAGGTTTTCACACTCACTTATTTCTCACAACTGAGCATGTGGAGGGACGTTTGTTCATCTAGCACAAAGGAAGCGGGTTGCAGGAGAAACTTTTACTCTGGATTCTCAGTCTGTTTCCTAGTGCCTGTTTGAAGTTCCTGCAGTTTTCATTGTAAAACAGAGTTGGAATAGTACCTCCCCATATATATGTAAGGAGTGGAGTTTGCAACTGAAAAAAACTTTGTGTTCCAAACAAGCTAGGTGGAGGACGGCTTTCACACACACTTATCTCTCACAAATCTGCATGTGGAGAGACGCATGTTCATATATCACAAAGGGAACGGTTTGCAGGAGAAACTTTTCTCTGGTATCTCAGTATGTTTCCTAGTGCCGGTTTGAAGTTCCTGCAGTTTTCACTGTAAAACCGATTTGGAGCTAGTACCTCCCCATATATAAGTTTGGAGTGCAGTTTGCAACTGAAAAGTTAGTTTTGTTCCCAACAAGCTAGTTGAAGGACGGCTTTCACACACACATATCTCTCACAACTGAGCATGTTGAGAGACGTACGTTCATTTAGCACAAAGGGAACGAGTTGCAGGAGAAACTATTACTCTGGGTTCTCAGTCTGTTTCCTAGTGCCGTTTTGAAGTTCCTGCAGTTTTCATTGTAAAAGCGAGTTGGAGCTATTACCTACCCGTATATATGTATGAATTGGGGTTTGCAACTTAAAAGAAACTTTGTGTTCCCAACAAGCTATGTGAAGGACGGCTTTCACACACTTATCTCTCACAACTGAGCATGTGGAGAGAAGTTCGTTCATCTAGCACAAAGGAACGGGTTGCAGGAGAAACTTTTACTCTGGTTTCTCAGTCTGTTTCCTAGTGCCAGTTTGAAGTTCCTGCAGTTTTCACTATAAAATCGATTTGGAGCTTGTACTTCCCCATATATATATGGAGTGGAGATAGCAACTGAAAAGAAACTTTGTGTTCCCAACTAGCTAGGTGAAGGACGGCTTTCACACACACTTATCTCTCAGAACTGAGCATGTGGAGAGACGTCCGTTCATCTAGCACAAAGGGAACGATTTGCAGGGGAATCTTTTACTCTGGTTTCTCAGTCTGCTTCCTAGTGCCGGTTTGAAGTTCCTGCAGATTTCACTGTAAAACCGATTTGGACCTTGTACCTCCCCATATATATTTATGGAGTGGAGTTTGCAACTGAAAACAAACTTTCTTTTCCCAACAAGATAGGTCAAGGACGGCTTTCACAAACACTTATCTCTCACCACTGAGCATGTGGAGAGACGTTCATTCTTCTAGCACAAATGGAACTGGTTGCAGGACAAATTTTTTGTCTGCTTTCTCAGTCTGTTTCATAGTGCCGGTTTTAAGTTCCTGCAGTTTTCACTGTAAAACCGAGTTGGAGCTTGTACCTCCCCATATATATGTATGGAATGGAGTTTGCAACTAAAAAAATACTTTGTGTTCACAACAAGCTAGGTGAAGGACGGATTTCTCACACACTTATCTCTCAGGAATGAGCATGTGGATAGACGTTCGTTCATATACCCAAATTTGAAAGGGTTGCAGGAGAAATATTTACTCTGGCTTCTCAGTCTGTTTCCTAGTGCCGGATTGTAGTTCATGCATTTTTCACTGTAAAACCGAATTTGAGCTTGTACCTCCCCATATAGATATATGGAATGGAGTTTGCAACTGAAAAGAAACTTTGTGTTCCCAACAAGTAATGTGAAGGACGGCTTTCACACACACTTAACTCTCCCAAATGAGCATGTGGAGAGACGTCCGTTCATGTACAACAAAGAGAACGGTTTGCAGGAGAAACATTTACTCTGGATTTTCGGTCTGTTTCCTAGTACCGGTTTGAAAATTCTGCAGATTTCATTGTAAAAGCGAGTTGGAACTTGTACCTCCCCATATAAATATATGGATTGCAGTTTGCAACTGAAAAGAAACTTTGTTTTCCCAACTAGCTAGGTGAAGTAAGGTTTTCACACTCACTTATTTCTCACAAATGAGCATGTGGAGGGACGTTTGTTCATCTAGCACAAAGGAAGCAGGTTGCAGGAGAAACTTTTACTCTGGATTCTCAGTCTGTTTCCTAGTGCCTGTTTGAAGTTCCTGCAGTTTTCATTGTAAAACAGAGTTGGAACTAGTACCTCCCCATATATATGTAAGGAGTGGAGTTTGCAACTGAAAAAAACTTTGTGTTCCAAACAAGCTAGGTGGAGGACGGCTTTCACACACACTTATCTCTCACAAATCTGCATGTGGAGAGACGCATGTTCATATATCACAAAGGGAACGGTTTGCAGGAGAAACTTTTCTCTGGTATCTCAGTATGTTTCCTAGTGCCGGTTTGAAGTTCCTGCAGTTTTCACTGTAAAACCGATTTGGAGCTAGTACCTCCCCATATATAAGTTTGGAGTGCAGTTTGCAACTGAAAAGTTAGTTTTGTTCCCAACAAGCTAGTTGAAGGACGGCTTTCACACACACATATCTCTCACAACTGAGCATGTTGAGAGACGTACGTTCATTTAGCACAAAGGGAACGAGTTGCAGGAGAAACTATTTCTCTGGGTTCTCAGTCTGTTTCCTAGTGCCGTTTTGAAGTTCCTGCAGTTTTCATTGTAAAAGCGAGTTGGAGCTATTACCTACCCGTATATATGTATGAATTGGGGTTTGCAACTTAAAAGAAACTTTGTGTTCCCAACAAGCTATGTGAAGGACGGCTTTCACAGACTTATCTCTCACAACTGAGCATGTGGAGAGAAGTTCGTTCATCTAGCACAAAGGAACGGGTTGCAGGAGAAATTTTACTCTGGTTTCTCAGTCTGTTTCCTAGTGCCGGTTTGAAGTTCCTGCAGTTTTCACTGTAAAACATAGTTGGAACTAGTACCTCCCCATATATATGTATGGAGTGGAGTTTGCAACTGAAAAGTAACTTTGTGTTCTCAGCTAGATCGGTGAAGGACGGCTTTCAAACACAATTATGTCTCAGAACTGAGCATGTGGAGAGACGTTCGTTCATCTAACACAAAGGGAACTGGTTGCAGGGAAACTTTTATTCTGGTTTCTCAGTCTGTTTCCTAGTGCCGGTTTGAAGTTCCTGCAGTTTTCACCATAAAACCGAACTGGAGCTAGTACATCGCCATGTATAAATTTGGAGTGGAGTTTGCAACAGAAAAGATAGTTTTGTTCCCAACAAGCTAGTTGAAGGACGGCTTTCACATACACAAATCTCTCAGAAGAGAGCATGTGGAGAGACGTTCGTTCATCTAGCACACAGGGAAAGGGTTGCAGGAGAAACTTTTACTCTGGATTCTCAGTCTGTTTCCTAGTGCCGGTTTGAAATTCCTGCAGTTTTCACTGTAAAACCGAATTGGAGCTTGTACCTCCCCATATATAAGTTTGGAGTGGAGATTGCAACTGAAATGTTAGTTTTGTTCCCAACAAGCTAGGTGAAGTACGGCTTTTACACACACTTATCCCTCACAACTTAGCATGTGGAAAGACGTTCGTTCATCTAGCACTAAGGGAACAGATTGCAGGAGAAAATTTTACTCTGGTTTCTCAGTCTGTTTCCTAGTGCCGGTTTGAAGATCCTGCAGGTTGCACTGTAAAACCGAGTTGGAGCTAGTACATCCCCATATATAGGTATGGACTGTAGATTGCAACTGAAAAGAAACTTTGTGTTCCCTACAACCTAGTTGAAGTACGGCTTTCACACACACATAACTCTCACAACTGAGCATGTGGAGAGACGTACGTTCATCTAGCACAAAGGGAACGAGTTGCAGGAGAAACTTTTTCTCTGGGTTCTCAGTCTGTTTCCTAGTGCCGTTTTGAAGTTCCTGCAGTTTTCACTGTAAAAGCGAGTTGGAGCTATTACCTACCCTTATATATGTATGAATTGGGGTTTGCAACTTAAAAGAAACTTTATGTTCCCAACAAGCTATGTGAAGGACGGCTTTCACACACTTATCTCTCACAACTGAGCATGTGGAGTGAAGTTCGTTCATCTAGCACAAAGGAACGGGTTGCAGGAGAAACTTTTACTCTTGTTTCTCAGTCTGTTTCCTAGTGCCGGTTTGAAGTTCCTGCAGTTTTCACTGTAAAACAGACTTGGAGCTAGTAACTCCCCATATATGAGTATGGAGTGGATTTTGCAACTGAAAAGAAGCTTTGTGTTCCCATCAAGCTTGGAGAAGAACGGCTTTCACACACTTATCTCTCAAAACTGAGCATGTGGAGAGACGTTCGTTCATCTAGCACAAACTGAACGGGTTGCAGGAGAAATTTTACTCTGGTTTCTCAGTCTGTTTCCTAGTGCCGGTTTGAAGTTCCTGCAGTTTTCACCATAAAACCGAACTGGAGCTAGTACATCGCCATGTATAAATTTGGAGTGGAGTTTGCAACACAAAAGATAGTTTTGTTCCCAACAAGCTAGTTGAAGGACGGCTTTCACATACACAGATCTCTCAGAAGAGAGCATGTGGAGAGACGTTCGTTCATCTAGCACACAGGGAAAGGGTTGCAGGAGAAACTTTTACTCTGGATTCTCAGTCTGTTTCCTAGTGCCGGTTTGAAATTCCTGCAGTTTTCACTGTAAAACCGAATTGGAGCTTGTACCTCCACATATATAAGTTTGGAGTGGAGATTGCAACTGAAATGTTAGTTTTGTTCCCAACAAGCTAGGTGAAGTACGGCTTTTACACACACTTATCCCTCACAACTTAGCATGTGGAAAGACGTTCGTTCATCTAGCACTAAGGGAACAGATTGCAGGAGAAAATTTTACTCTGGTTTCTCAGTCTGTTTCCTAGTGCCGGTTTGAAGATCCTGCAGGTTGCACTGTAAAACCGAGTTGGAGCTAGTACATCCCCATATATAGGTATGGACTGTAGATTGCAACTGAAAAGAAACTTTGTGTTCCCTACAACCTAGTTGAAGTACGGCTTTCACACACACATATCTCTCACAACTGAGCATGTGGAGAGACGTACGTTCATTTAGCACAAAGGGAACGAGTTGCAGGAGAAACTTTTTCTCTGGGTTCTCAGTCTGTTTCCTAGTGCCGTTTTGAAGTTCCTTCAGTTTTCACTGTAAAAGCGAGTTGGAGCTATAACCTACCCTTATATATGTATGAATTGGGGTTTGCAACTTAAAAGAAACTTTGTGTTCCCAACAAGCTATGTGAAGGACGGCTTTCACACAATTATCTCTCACAACTGAGCATGTGGAGAGAAGTTCGTTCATCTAGCACAAAGGAACGGGTTGCAGGAGAAACTTTTACTCTGGTTTCTCAGTCTGTTTCCTAGTGCCGGTTTGAAGTTCCTGCAGTTTTCACTGTAAAACAGACTTGGAGCTAGTAACTCCCCATATATGAGTATGGAGTGGATTTTGCAACTGAAAAGAAGCTTTGTGTTCCCATCAAGCTTGGAGAAGAACGGCTTTCACACAATTATCTCTCAAATCTGAGCATGTGGAGAGACGTTCGTTCGTCTAGCACAAACCGAACGGGTTGCAGGAGAAATTTTACTCTGGTTTCTCAGTCTGTTTCCTAGTGCCGGTTTGAAGTTCCTGCAGTTTTCACTGTAAAACATAGTTGGAACTAGTACTTCCCCATATATATGTATGGAGTGGAGTTTGAAACTGAAAAGTAACTTTGTGTTCTCAGCTAGCTAGGTGAAGGACGGCTTTCAAACACAATTATGTCTCAGAATTGAGCATGTGGAGAGACGTTCGTTCATCTAGCACAAAGGGAACTGGTTGCAGGGAAACTTTTACTCTGGTTTCTCAGTCTGTTTCCTAGTGCCGGTTTGAAGTTCCTGCAGTTTTCACCTTAAAATCGAACTGGAGCTAGTACATCGCCATGTATAAATTTGGAGTGGAGTTTGCAACAGAAAAGATAGTTTTGTTCCCAACAAGCTAGTTGAAGGACGGCTTTCACACACAAACTTCTCTCAGAAGTGAGCATGTGGAGATACGTTCGTTCATCTAGCACACAGGGAACGGGTTGCAGGAGAAACTTTTACTCTGGATTCTCAGTCTGTTTCCTAGTGCCGGTTTGAAATTCCTGCAGTTTTCACTGTAAAACCGAATTGGAGCTAGTACCTCCTCATATATAATTTTGGAGTGGAGTATGCAACTGAAAAGTTAGACTTGTTCCCAACAAGCTAGTTGAAGGACGGCTTTTACACACACTTATCCCTCACAAATTAGCATGTGGAAAGACGTTCGTTCATCAAGCACTAAGGGAACAGATTGCAGGAAAAAATTTTACTCTGGTTTCTCAGTCTGTTTCCTAGTACCGGTTTGAAGATCCTGCAGTTTTCACTGTAAAACCGAGTTGGAGCTAGTACATCCCCATATATAGGTATGGACTGTAGATTGCAACTGAAAAGAAACTTTGTGTTCCCTACAACCTAGGTGAAGTACGGCTTTCACACACACATATCTCTCACAACTGAGCATGTGGAGAGACGTACGTTCATATAGCACAAAGGGAACGTGTTTCAGGAGAAACTTTTCCTCTGGGTTCTCAGTCTGTTTCCTAGTGCCGGTTTGAAGTTCCTTCATTTTTTCACTGTAAAACCGAGTTGGAACTGGTACCTCCCCATATATATGTATGGAGTGCTGTTTGCAACTGAAAAGAAACTTTCTTTTCCCAACAATCTAGGTGAAGGACCGCTTTCAAAGACACTTATCCCTCACAAATGAACTTGTGGAGAGACGTTCGTTCATCTAGCACAAATGGACGGGTTGCAGGAGAAAATTTTTACTCTGCTTCCTCAGTCTGTTTCCTAGTGCCGGTTTGAAGTTCCTGCACTTTTCACTGTAAAACAGACTTGGAGCTAGTAACTCCCCGTATATAAGTATGGAGTGGATTTTGCAACTGAAAAGAAACTTTGTGTTCCCAACAAGCTTGGAGAAGAACGGCTTTCACACACTTATCTCTCACAACTGAGCATGTGGAGAGACGTTCGTTCATCTAGCACAAACTGAACGGGTTGCAGTAGAAACTTTTACTTTGGTTTCTCAGTCTGTTTCCTAGTGCCGGTTTGAAGTTCCTGCAGTTTTCACTGTAAAATATAGTTGGAGCTAGTACCTCCCCATACATATGTATGGAGTGGAATTGGCCACTGAAAAGAAACTTTGTGTTCCCAACAAGCTAGGTGAAGGACTGGTTTCACACACACTTATCTCTCAGAACTGATCATGTGAAGAGACGATCGTTCATCTAGCACAAAGGGAAAGGTTTGCAGGAGAAACTTTTAATATGCTTTCTCAGGCTTTTTCCAAGTGCCGGTTTGAAGTTCCTGCAGTTTTCTCTGTAAAACCGAGTTGGAGCTAGTACTTCCCCATATATATGTATGGAGTTGAGTTTGGAAGTGAAAAGAATCTTTGTGTTCCCAACAAGCTAGGTGAAGGACGGCTTTCACACACACATTCCTCTCAGATCTGTGCATGTGGGGAGACGTTCGTTCATCTAGCACAAGGGGACAGTGTTGCAGGAGAAACATTTACTCTGGTTTCTCAGTCTGTTTCCTAGTGCCGGATTGTAGTTCCTGCATTTTTTACTGTAAAACAGAGATGGAGCTAGTACCTCCCCATATATATGTATGGAGTGGAGTTTGCAACTGAAAAGAAACTTTGTGTTCCCAACAAGCTAGGTGAAGTACAGCTTTCACACAAAATATCTCTCATAACTGAGCATGTGGAGAGACGTTCGTTCAACTAGCACAAAGGGAAAGGTTGCAGGAGATACTTTTACTCTGGTTTCTCAGTATGTTTCCTAGTGCTGGTAGGAAGATCCAGCATTTTTCAATGTAAATCGGGATTGGAGCTAGTACCTCCCCAAATATTTGTATGGAATGGAGTTTGCAACAGAAAAGAAACTTTCTGTACCCAACAAGCTAGGTGAAAGACGGCATTCACACACATTTATCTCTCAGAACTGAGCATGTGTAGAGAAGTTCGTTCAGCTAGCCCAAAGAACCGGTTGCAGTAGAAACTTTTACTCTTGTTTCTCAGTCTGTTTCCTAGTGCCGGTTTGAAGTTCCTGCAGTTTTCAATGTAAAACCGAGATGGAGCATGTACCTCGCCATATATATTTGGAGTGGAGTTTGCAAGTGAAAAGAAACTTTGTGTTCCCAACAAGCTAGGTGAAGAACGGCTTTCACACACACTTATCTCCCAAAATTGAGCATGTGGAATGACTTTCGTTCATCTAGCTCAAAGGGAACGGGTTGAAGGAGAACATTTACTCTGGTTTCACAGTCTGTTTCCTAGTGCTGGTTTGAAGTTTCTGCAGTTTTCCCTGTAAAACCGAGTTGGAGCTAGTACCTTCCCATATATATGTATGGATTGGAGTTTGCAACTGAAAAGAAACTTTGTTTTCCCAAATAGCTAGGTGAAGGACGGCTTTCACACACACTTATCTCTCACAACTGAGCATGTGGAGAGACGTTCGTTCATCTAGCACAAAGGGAACTGTTTGCAGGTTAAACTATTACTCTGGTTCTCAGTCTGTTTCCTAGTGCCGTTTTGAATTTATTGCAGGTTTCACTGTAAAACCGATTTGGAGCTAGTACCTCCCCATATATATGTATGGAGTGGAATTGGCAACTGAAAAGAAACTTTGTGTTCCCAACAAGTTAGCTGAAGGACGGCTTTCACACACACATACCTCTCAGATCTGTGCATGTGGGGAGACGTTCGTTCATCTAGCAAAAAGGGAAAGGGTTGCAGTATAAACATTTACTCTGGATTCTCAGTCTGTTTACTAGTGCCGGTTTGAAGTTCCTGCAGTTTTCACTGTAAAGCAGTTGGAGCTAATAACTACCCATATATATGTACGGAATGGATTTTGCAACCGAAAAGAAACTTTGTGTTCCCAACAAGCTATGTGAAGGACGGCTTTCACACACACTTATCTCTCAGAACTGAGCATTTGGAGATACGTTCGTTCATCTAGCACAAAGGGAACGGTGCAGGAGAAATTTTTACTCTAGTTTCTCAGTCCGTTTCCTAGTGCCGGTTTGAAGTTCCTGCAGTTTTCACTATAAAAACGAGTTAGAGATTGTACCACCCGATATATATGTATGGAGTGAGTTTGCAACTGAAAAGAAAATTATTGTTCCCAACAAGCTAGTTGCATGACGGCTTTCACACACACTTATATCTCAGAACTGAGCATCTGGAGGGACGTTCGTTCATCTAGCACAAATGGAACGGGTTGCAGGAGAAACTTTTACTCTCGTTTCTCAGTCTGTTTCCTAGTGCCCGTTTGAAGTTTCTGCACATTTCACTGTAAAGCAGAGTTGGAGCTAGTAACACCCCATATATATTTATGGAGTGGAGTTTGAAACTGAAAAGAAAATTTGTGTTCCCAACAAGCTAGGTGAAGTACGGCATTCACACACACTTATCTCTCAGAACTGAGCATGTGGAGAGACGTTCGTTCATCTAGCACAAAGGGAACGTTTTGCAGGTGAAACTTTTACACTGGTTTCTCAGTCTGTTTCCTAGTGCCGGTTTGAAATTCCGGCAGTTTTCACTGTATATACGAGTTGGAGCTTGTACCTCTCCATATATATATGGAGTGGAGTTTGCAACTGAAAAGAAACTTTGTGTTCCCAACAAGCTAGGTGAAGGACGGCTCTCCCACACAATAACTCTCACAACTAAGCATGAGGAGAGGCGTTCGTTTATCTAGCACTAATGGAAAGGGCTGCAGAAGAAAATTTTTCTCTGGGTTCTCAGTCTGTTTCCTAGTGCCGTTTTGAAGTTCCTGCAGTTTTCACTGTAAAAGCGAGTTGGAGCTATTACCTACCCGTATATATGTATGAATTGTGGTTTGCAACTTAAAAGAAACTTTGTGTTCCCAACAAGCTATGTGAAGGACGGCTTTCACACACTTATCTCTCACAACTGAGCATGTGGAGAGAAGTTCGTTCATCTAGCACAAAGGAACGGGTTGCAGGAGAAACTTTTACTCTGGTTTCTCAGTCTGTTTCCTAGTGCCGGTTTGAAGTTCCTGCAGTTTTCACTGTAAAACAGACTTGGAGCTAGTAACTCCCCATATATAAGTATGGAGTGGATTTTGCAACTGAAAAGAAACTTTGTGTTCCCATCAAGCTTGGAGAAGAACGGCTTTCACACACTTATCTCTCACAACTGAGCATGTGGAGAGACGTTCGTTCATCTAGCACAAACTGAACGGATTGCAGAAGAAACTTTTTCTCTGGTTTCTCAGTCTGTTTTCTAGCGCCGGTTTGAATTTCCTGCAGTTTTCACTATAAAACCGAGTTGGAGCTTTTACCTCCCCATATAAATGTATGGAATGGAGTTTGCAACTGAAAAGAAACTTTGTGTTCCCAACAAGGTAATTGAAGGACGGCTCTCACACACACTTATCTCTCACAACTGAGCATGTGGAGAGACGTTCGTTCATCTAGCACAAAGGAACGGGTTGCAGGAGAAACTTTTACTCTGGTTTCTCAGTCTGTTTCCTAGTGCCGGTTTGAAGTTCCTGCAGTTTTCACCATAAAACCGAACTGGAGCTAGTACATCGCCATGTATAAATTAGGAGTGGAGTTTGCAACAGAATAGATAGTTTTGTTCCCAACAAGCTAGTTGAAGGACGGCTTTCACACACACAGATCTCTCAGAAGAGATCATGTGGAGAGACGTTCGTTCATCTAGCACACAGGGAAAGGGTTGCAGGAGAAACTTTTACTCTGGATTCTCAGTCTGTTTCCTAGTGCCAGTTTGAAGTTCCTGCAGTTTTCACTGTAAAACCGAATTGGAGCTAGTACCTCCTCATATATAATTTTGGAGTGGAGTATGCAACTGAAAAGTTAGACTTGTTCCCAACAAGCTAGTTGAAGGACGGCTTTTGCACACGCTTATCCCTCATAATTTAGCATGTGGAAAGACGTTCGTTCATCAAGAACTAAGGGAACAGATTGCAGGAGAAAATTTTACTCTGGTTTCTCAGTCTGTTTCCTAGTACCGGTTTGAAGATCCTGCAGTTTTCACTGTAAAACCGAGTTGGAGCTAGTACATCCCCATATATAGGTATGGACTGTAGATTGCAACTGAAAAGAAACTTTGTGTTCCCTACAACCTAGGTGAAGTACGGCTTTCACACACACATATCTCTCACAACTGAGCATGTGGAGAGACGTACGTTCATATAGCACAAAGGGAACGTGTTTCAGGAGAAACTTTTCCTCTGGGTTCTCAGTCTGTTTCCTAGTGCCGGTTTGAAGTTCCTTCATTTTTTCACTGTAAAACCGAGTTGGAACTGGTACCTCCCCATATATATGTATGGAGTGCTGTTTGCAACTGAAAAGAAACTTTCTTTTCCCAAAAATCTAGGTGAAGGACCGCTTTCAAAGACACTTATCCCTCACAAATGAACTTGTGGAGAGACGTTCGTTCATCTAGCACAAATGGACGGGTTGCAGGAGAAAATTTTTACTCTGGTTCCTCAGTCTGTTTCCTAGTGCCGGTTTGAAGTTCCTGCACTTTTCACTGTAAAACAGACTTGGAGCTAGTAACTCCCCATATATAAGTATGGAGTGGATTTTGCAACTGAAAAGAAACTTTGTGTTCCCAACAAGCTTGGAGAAGAACGGCTTTCACACACTTATTTCTCACAACTGAGCATGTGGAGAGACGTTCGTTCATCTAGCACAAACTGAACGGGTTGCAGTAGAAACTTTTACTCTGGTTTCTCAGTCTGTTTCCTAGTGCCGGTTTGAAGTTCCTGCAGTTTTCACTGTAAAATATAGTTGGAGCTAGTACCTCCCCATACATATGTATGGAGTGGAATTGGCCACTGAAAAGAAACTTTGTGTTCCCAACAAGCTAGGTGAAGGACTGGTTTCACACACACTTATCTCTCAGAACTGATCATGTGAAGAGACGATCGTTCATCTAGCACAAAGGGAAAGGTTTGCAGGAGAAACTTTTAATATGCTTTCTCAGTCTTTTTCCAAGTGCCGGTTTGAAGTTCCTGCAGTTTTCTCTGTAAAACCGAGTTGGAGCTAGTACTTCCCCATATATATGTATGGAGTGGAGTTTGGAAGTGAAAAGAAACTTTGTGTTCCCAACAAGCTAGGTGAAGGACGGCTTTCACACACACATTCCTCTCAGATCTGTGCATGTGGGGAGACGTTCGTTCATCTAGCACAAGGGGACAGTGTTGCAGGAGAAACATTTACTCTGGTTTCTCAGTCTGTTTCCTAGTGCCGGATTGTAGTTCCTGCATTTTTTACTGTAAAACAGAGATGGAGCTAGTACCTCCCCATATATATGTATGGAGTGGAGTTTGCAACTGAAAAGAAACTTTGTGTTCCCAACAAGCTAGGTGAAGTACAGCTTTCACACAAAATATCTCTCATAACTGAGCATGTGGAGAGACGTTCGTTCAACTAGCACAAAGGGAAAGGTTGCAGGAGATACTTTTACTCTGGTTTCTCAGTATGTTTCCTAGTGCTGGTATGAAGATCCAGCATTTTTCACTGTAAATCCGGATTGGAGCTAGTACCTCCCCAAATATTTGTATGGAATGGAGTTTGCAACAGAAAAGAAACTTTCTGTACCCAACAAGCTAGGTGAAAGACGGCATTCACACACATTTATCTCTCAGAACTGAGCATGTGTTGAGAAGTTCGTTCAGCTAGCCCAAAGAACCGGTTGCAGTAGAAACTTTTACTCTTTTTCCTCAGTCTGTTTCCTAGTGCCGGTTTGAAGTTCCTGCAATTTTCAATGTAAAACCGAGATGGAGCATGTACCTCGCCATATATATTTGGAGTGGAGTTTGCAAGTGAAAAGAAACTTTGTGTTCCCAACAAGCTAGGTGAAGAACGGCTTTCACACACACTTATCTCCCAAAATTGAGCATGTGGAATGACTTTCGTTCATCTAGCTCAAAGGGAACGGGTTGAAGGAGAAACATTTACTCTGGTTTCACAGTCTGTTTCCTAGTGCTGGTTTGAAGTTTCTGCAGTTTTCCCTGTAAAACCGAGTTGGAGCTAGTACCTTCCCATATATATGTATGGATTGGAGTTTGCAACTGAAAAGAAACTTTGTTTTCCCAAATAGCTAGGTGAAGGACGGCTTTCACACACACTTATCTCTCACATCTGAGCATGTGGAGAGACGTTCGTTCATCTAGCACAAAGGGAACTGTTTGCAGGTTAAACTATTATCTGGATCTCAGTCTGTTTCCTAGTGCCGGTTTGAAGTTATTGCAGTTTTCACTGTAAAACCGATTTGGAGCTAGTACCTCCCCATATATATGTATGGAGTGGAATTGGCAACTGAAAAGAAACTTTGTGTTCCCAACAAGTTAGCTGAAGGACGGCTTTCACACACACATACCTCTCAGATCTGTGCATGTGGGGAGACGTTCGTTCATCTAGCAAAAAGGGAAAGGGTTGCAGTATAAACATTTACTCTGGATTCTCAGTCTGTTTACTAGTGCCGGTTTGAAGTTCCTGCAGTTTTCACTGTAAAGCAGTTGGAGCTAATAACTACCCATATATATGTACGGAATGGATTTTGCAACCGAAAAGAAACTTTGTGTTCCCAACAAGCTATGTGAAGGACGGCTTTCACACACACTTATCTCTCAGAACTGAGCATTTGGAGATACGTTCGTTCATCTAGCACAAAGGGAACGGTGCAGGAGAAATTTTTACTCTAGTTTCTCAGTCCGTTTCCTAGTGCCGGTTTGAAGTTCCTGCAGTTTTCACTATAAAAACGAGTTAGAGATTGTACCACCCGATATATATGTATGGAGTGAGTTTGCAACTGAAAAGAAAATTATTGTTCCCAACAAGCTAGTTGCATGACGGCTTTCACACACACTTATATCTCAGAACTGAGCATCTGGAGGGACGTTCGTTCATCTAGCACAAATGGAACGGGTTGCAGGAGAAACTTTTACTCTCGTTTCTCAGTCTGTTTCCTAGTGCCCGTTTGAAGTTTCTGCACATTTCACTGTAAAGCAGAGTTGGAGCTAGTAACACCCCATATATATTTATGGAGTGGAGTTTGAAACTGAAAAGAAAATTTGTGTTCCCAACAAGCTAGGTGAAGTACGGCATTCACACACACTTATCTCTCAGAACTGAGCATGTGGAGAGACGTTCGTTCATCTAGCACAAAGGGAACGTTTTGCAGGTGAAACTTTTACACTGGTTTCTCAGTCTGTTTCCTAGTGCCGGTTTGAAATTCCGGCAGTTTTCACTGTATATACGAGTTGGAGCTTGTACCTCTCCATATATATATGGAGTGGAGTTTGCAACTGAAAAGAAACTTTGTGTTCCCAACAAGCTAGGTGAAGGACGGCTCTCCCACACAATAACTCTCACAACTAAGCATGAGGAGAGGCGTTCGTTTATCTAGCACTAATGGAAAGGGCTGCAGAAGAAAATTTTTCTCTGGGTTCTCAGTCTGTTTCCTAGTGCCGTTTTGAAGTTCCTGCAGTTTTCACTGTAAAAGCGAGTTGGAGCTATTACCTACCCGTATATATGTATGAATTGTGGTTTGCAACTTAAAAGAAACTTTGTGTTCCCAACAAGCTATGTGAAGGACGGCTTTCACACACTTATCTCTCACAACTGAGCATGTGGAGAGAAGTTCGTTCATCTAGCACAAAGGAACGGGTTGCAGGAGAAACTTTTACTCTGGATTCTCAGTCTGTTTCCTAGTGCCGGTTTGAAGTTCCTGCAGTTTTCACTGTAAAACAGACTTGGAGCTAGTAACTCCCCATATATAAGTATGGAGTGGATTTTGCAACTGAAAAGAAACTTTGTGTTCCCATCAAGCTTGGAGAAGAACGGCTTTCACACACTTATCTCTCACAACTGAGCATGTGGAGAGACGTTCGTTCATCTAGCACAAACTGAACGGATTGCAGAAGAAACTTTTTCTCTGGTTTCTCAGTCTGTTTTCTAGCGCCGGTTTGAATTTCCTGCAGTTTTCACTATAAAACCGAGTTGGAGCTTTTACCTCCCCATATAAATGTATGGAATGGAGTTTGCAACTGAAAAGAAACTTTGTGTTCCCAACAAGGTAATTGAAGGACGGCTCTCACACACACTTATCTCTCACAACTGAGCATGTGGAGAGACGTTCGTTCATCTAGCACAAAGGAACGGGTTGCAGGAGAAACTTTTACTCTGGTTTCTCAGTCTGTTTCCTAGTGCCGGTTTGAAGTTCCTGCAGTTTTCACCATAAAACCGAACTGGAGCTAGTACATCGCCATGTATAAATTAGGAGTGGAGTTTGCAACAGAATAGATAGTTTTGTTCCCAACAAGCTAGTTGAAGGACGGCTTTCACACACACAGATCTCTCAGAAGAGATCATGTGGAGAGACGTTCGTTCATCTAGCACAAAGGGAAAGGGTTGCAGGAGAAACTTTTACTCTGGATTCTCAGTCTGTTTCCTAGTGCCAGTTTGAAGTTCCTGCAGTTTTCACTGTAAAACCGAATTGGAGCTTGTACCTCCCCATATATAAGTTTGGAGTGGAGATTGCAAATGAAAAGTTAGTTTTGTTCCCAAAAAGCTAGGTGAAGTACGGCTTTTACACACACTTATCCCTCACAACTTAGCATGTGGAAAGACGTTCGTTCATCTACCACTAAGGGAACAGATTGCAGGAGAAAATTTTACTCTGGTTTCTCAGTCTTTTTCCAAGTGCCGGTTTGAAGTTCCTGCAGTTTTCTCTGTAAAACCGAGTTGGAGCTAGTACTTCCCCATATATATGTATGGAGTGGAGTTTGGAAGTGAAAAGAAACTTTGTGTTCCCAACAAGCTAGGTGAAGGACGGCTTTCACACACACATTCCTCTCAGATCTGTGCATGTGGGGAGACGTTCGTTCATCTAGCACAAGGGGACAGTGTTGCAGGAGAAACATTTACTCTGGTTTCTCTGTCTGTTTCCTAGTGCCGGATTGTAGTTCCTGCATTTTTTACTGTAAAACAGAGATGGAGCTAGTACCTCCCCATATATATGTATGGAGTGGAGTTTGCAACTGAAAAGAAACTTTGTGTTCCCATCAAGCTAGGTGAAGTACAGCTTTCACACAAAATATCTCTCATAACTGAGCGTGTGGAGAGACGTTCGTTCAACTAGCACAAAGGGAAAGGTTGCAGGAGATACTTTTACTCTGGTTTCTCAGTATGTTTCCTAGTGCTGGTATGAAGATCCAGCATTTTTCACTGTAAATCCGGATTGGAGCTAGTACCTCCCCAAATATTTGTATGGAATGGAGTTTGCAACAGAAAAGAAACTTTCTGTACCCAACAAGCTAGGGTGAAAGACGGCATTCACACACATTTATCTCTCAGAACTGAGCATGTGTTGAGAAGTTCGTTCAGCTAGCCCAAAGAACCGGTTGCAGTAGAAACTTTTACTCTTGTTCCTCAGTCTGTTTCCTAGTGCCGGTTTGAAGTTCCTGCAGTTTTCAATGTAAAACCGAGATGGAGCATGTACCTCGCCATATATATTTGGAGTGGAGTTTGCAAGTGAAAAGAAACTTTGTGTTCCCAACAAGCTAGGTGAAGAACGGCTTTCACACACACTTATCTCCCAAAATTGAGCATGTGGAATGACTTTCGTTCATCTAGCTCAAAGGGAACGGGTTAAAGAGAAACATTTACTCTGGTTTCACAGTCTGTTTCCTAGTGCTGGTTTGAAGTTTCTGCAGTTTTCCCTGTAAAACCGAGTTGGAGCTAGTACCTTCCCATATATATGTATGGATTGGAGTTTGCAACTGAAAAGAAACTTTGTTTTCCCAAATAGCTAGGTGAAGGACGGCTTTCACACACACTTATCTCTCACAACTGAGCATGTGGAGAGACGTTCGTTCATCTAGCACAAAGGGAACTGTTTGCAGGTTAAACTATTACTCTGGATCTCAGTCTGTTTCCTAGTGCCGGTTTGAAGTTATTGCAGTTTTCACTGTAAAACCGATTTGGAGCTAGTACCTCCCCATATATATGTATGGAGTGGAATTGGCAAGTGAAAAGAAACTTTGTGTTCCCAACAAGTTAGCTGAAGGACGGCTTTCACACACACATACCTCTCAGATCTGTGCATGTGGGGAGACGTTCGTTCATCTAGCAAAAAGGGAAAGGGTTGCAGTATAAACATTTACTCTGGATTCTCAGTCTGTTTACTAGTGCCGGTTTGAAGTTCCTGCAGTTTTCACTGTAAAGCAGTTGGAGCTAATAACTACCCATATATATGTACGGAATGGATTTTGCAACTGAAAAGAAACTTTGTGTTCCCAACAAGCTATGTGAAGGACGGCTTTCACACACACTTATCTCTCAGAACTGAGCATTTGGAGATACGTTCGTTCATCTAGCACAAAGGGAACGGTGCAGGAGAAATTTTTACTCTAGTTTCTCAGTCTGTTTCCTAGTGCCGGTTTGAAGTTCCTGCAGTTTTCACTATAAAAACGAGTTAGAGATTGTACCACCCGATATATATGTATGGAGTGAGTTTGCAACTGAAAAGAAAATTATTGTTCCCAACAAGCTAGTTGCATGACGGCTTTCACACACACTTATATCTCAGAACTGAGCATCTGGAGGGACGTTCGTTCATCTAGCACAAATGGAACGGGTTGCAGGAGAAACTTTTACTCTCGTTTCTCAGTCTGTTTCCTAGTGCCCGTTTGAAGTTTCTGCACATTTCACTGTAAAGCAGAGTTGGAGCTAGTAACACCCCATATATATTTATGGAGTGGAGTTTGAAACTGAAAAGAAAATTTGTGTTCCCAACAAGCTAGGTGAAGTACGGCATTCACACACACTTATCTCTCAGAACTGAGCATGTGGAGAGACGTTCGTTCATCTAGCACAAAGGGAACGTTTTGCAGGTGAAACTTTTACACTGGTTTCTCAGTCTGTTTCCTAGTGCCGGTTTGAAATTCCGGCAGTTTTCACTGTATATACGAGTTGGAGCTTGTACCTCTCCATATATATATGGAGTGGAGTTTGCAACTGAAAAGAAACTTTGTGTTCCCAACAAGCTAGGTGAAGGACGGCTCTCCCACACAATAACTCTCACAACTAAGCATGAGGAGAGGCGTTCGTTTATCTAGCACTAATGGAAAGGGCTGCAGAAGAAAATTTTTCTCTGGGTTCTCAGTCTGTTTCCTAGTGCCGTTTTGAAGTTCCTGCAGTTTTCACTGTAAAAGCGAGTTGGAGCTATTACCTACCCGTATATATGTATGAATTGTGGTTTGCAACTTAAAAGAAACTTTGTGTTCCCAACAAGCTATGTGAAGGACGGCTTTCACACACTTATCTCTCACAACTGAGCATGTGGAGAGAAGTTCGTTCATCTAGCACAAAGGAACGGGTTGCAGGAGAAACTTTTACTCTGGTTTCTCAGTCTGTTTCCTAGTGCCGGTTTGAAGTTCCTGCAGTTTTCACTGTAAAACAGACTTGGAGCTAGTAACTCCCCATATATAAGTATGGAGTGGATTTTGCAACAGAAAAGAAACTTTGTGTTCCCATCAAGCTTGGAGAAGAACGGCTTTCACACACTTATCTCTCACAACTGAGCATGTGGAGAGACGTTCGTTCATCTAGCACAAACTGAACGGATTGCAGAAGAAACTTTTTCTCTGGTTTCTCAGTCTGTTTTCTAGCGCCGGTTTGAATTTCCTGCAGTTTTCACTATAAAACCGAGTTGGAGCTTTTACCTCCCCATATAAATGTATGGAATGGAGTTTGCAACTGAAAAGAAACTTTGTGTTCCCAACAAGGTAATTGAAGGACGGCTCTCACACACACTTATCTCTCACAACTGAGCATGTGGAGAGACGTTCGTTCATCTAGCACAAAGGAACGGGTTGCAGGAGAAACTTTTACTCTGGTTTCTCAGTCTGTTTCCTAGTGCCGGTTTGAAGTTCCTGCAGTTTTCACCATAAAACCGAACTGGAGCTAGTACATCGCCATGTATAAATTAGGAGTGGAGTTTGCAACAGAATAGATAGTTTTGTTCCCAACAAGCTAGTTGAAGGACGGCTTTCACACACACAGATCTCTCAGAAGAGATCATGTGGAGAGACGTTCGTTCATCTAGCACACAGGGAAAGGGTTGCAGGAGAAACTTTTACTCTGGATTCTCAGTCTGTTTCCTAGTGCCAGTTTGAAGTTCCTGCAGTTTTCACTGTAAAACCGAATTGGAGCTTGTACCTCCCCATATATAAGTTTGGAGAGGAGATTGCAAATGAAAAGTTAGTTTTGTTCCCAAAAAGCTAGGTGAAGTACGGCTTTTACACACACTTATCCCTCACAACTTAGCATGTGGAAAGACGTTCGTTCATCTACCACTAAGGGAACAGATTGCAGGAGAAAATTTTACTCTGGTTTCTCAGTCTGTTTCCTAGTGCCGGTTTGAAGATCCTGCAGGTTGCACTGTAAAACCGAGTTGGAGCTAGTACATCCCCATATATAGGTATGGACTGTAGATGGCAACTGAAAAGAAACTTTGTGTTCCCTACAACCTAGTTGAAGTACGGCTTTCACACACACATATCTCTCACAACTGAGCATGTGGAGAGACGTACGTTCATTTAGCACAAAGGGAACGAGTTGCAGGAGAAACTTTTTCTCTGGGTTCTCAGTCTGTTTCCTAGTGCCGTTTTGAAGTTCCTGCAGTTTTCACTGTGAAAGCGAGTTGGAGCTATTACCTACCCGTATATATGTATGAATTGGGGTTTGCAACTTAAAAGAAACTTTGTGTTCCCAACAAGCTATGTGAAGGACGGCTTTCACACACTTATCTCTCACAACTGAGCATGTGGAGAGAAGTTCGTTCATCTAGCACAAAGGAACGGGTTGCAGGAGAAACTTTTACTCTGGATTCTCAGTCTGTTTCCTAGTGCCGGTTTGAAGTTCCTGCAGTTTTCACTGTAAAACAGACTTGGAGCTAGTAACTCCCCATATATAAGTATGGAGTGGATTTTGCAACTGAAAAGAAACTTTGTGTTCCCATCAAGCTTGGAGAAGAACGGCTTTCACACACTTATCTCTCACAACTGAGCATGTGGAGAGACGTTCGTTCATCTAGCACAAACTGAACGGGTTGCAGGAGAAATTTTACTCTGGTTTCTCAGTCTGTTTCCTAGTGCCGGTTTGAAGTTCCTGCAGTTTTCACTGTAAAACATAGTTGGAACTAGTACCTCCCCATATATATGTATGGAGTGGAGTTTGCAACTGAAAAGTAACTTTGTGTTCTCAGCTAGCTAGGTGAAGGACGGCTTTCAAACACAATTATGTCTCAGAACTGAGCATGTGGAGAGACGTTCGTTCATCTAGCACAAAGGGAACTGGTTGCAGGGAAACTTTTACTCTGGTTTCTCAGTCTGTTTCCTAGTGCCGGTTTGAAGTTCCTGCAGTTTTCACCATAAAACTGAACTGGAGCTAGTACATCGCCATGTATAAATTTGGAGTGGAGTTTGCAACAGAAAAGATAGTTTTGTTCCCAACAAGCTAGTTGAAGGACGGCTTTCACACACACAGATCTCTCAGAAGAGAGCATGTGGAGAGACGTTCGTTCATCTAGCACACAGGGAAAGGGTTGCAGGAGAAACTTTTACTCTGGATTCTCAGTCTGTTTCCTAGTGCCGGTTTGAAGTTCATGCATTTTTTACTGTAAAACAGAGATGGAGCTAGTACCTCCCCATATATATGTATGGAGTGGGGTTTGCAACTGAAAAGAAACTTTGTGTTCCCAACAAGCTAGGTGAAGTACGGCTTTCACACAAAATATCTCTCATAACTGAGCATGTGGAGAGACGTTCGTTCAACTAGCTCAAAGGGAAAGGTTGCAGGAGATACTTTTACTCTGGTTTCTCAGTATGTTTCCTAGTGCTGGTATGAAGATCCAGCATTTTTCACTGTAAATCCGGATTGGAGCTAGTACCTCCCCAAATATTTGTATGGAATGGAGTTTGCAACAGAAAAGAAACTTTCTGTACCCAACAAGCTAGGTGAAAGACGGCATTCACACACATTTATCTCTCAGAACTGAGCATGTGTAGAGAAGTTCGTTCAGCTAGCCCAAACAACCGGTTGCAGTAGAAACTTTTACTCTTTTTTCTCAGTCTGTTTCCTAGTGCCGGTTTGAAGTTCCTGCAGTTTTCAATGTAAAACCGAGATGGAGCATGTACCTCGCCATATATATTTGGAGTGGAGTTTGCAAGTGAAAAGAAACTTTGTGTTCCCAACAAGCTAGGTGAAGAACGGCTTTCACACACACTTATCTCCCAAAATTGAGCATGTGGAATGACATTCGTTCATCTAGCTCAAAGGGAACGGGTTGAAGGAGAACATTTACTCTGGTTTCACAGTCTGTTTCCTAGTGCTGGTTTGAAGTTTCTGCAGTTTTCCCTGTAAAACCGAGTTGGAGCTAGTACCTTCCCATATATATGTATGGATTGGAGTTTGCAACTGAAAAGAAACTTTGTTTTCCCAAATAGCTAGGTGAAGGACGGCTTTCACACACACTTATCTCTCACAACTGAGCATGTGGAGAGACGTTCGTTCATCTAGCACAAAGGGAACTGTTTGCAGGTTAAACTATTACTCTGGTTCTCAGTCTGTTTCCTAGTGCCGGTTTGAAGTTATTGCAGTTTTCACTGTAAAACCGATTTGGAGCTAGTACCTCCCCATATATATGTATGGAGTGGAATTGGCAAGTGAAAAGAAACTTTGTGTTCCCAACAAGTTAGCTGAAGGACGGCTTTCACACACACATACCTCTCAGATCTGTGCATGTGGGGAGACGTTCGTTCATCTAGCAAAAAGGGAAAGGGTTGCAGTATAAACATTTACTCTGGATTCTCAGTCTGTTTACTAGTGCCGGTTTGAAGTTCCTGCAGTTTTCACTGTAAAGCAGTTGGAGCTAATAACTACCCATATATATGTACGGAATGGATTTTGCAACTGAAAAGAAACTTTGTGTTCCCAACAAGCTATGTGAAGGACGGCTTTCACACACACTTATCTCTCAGAACTGAGCATTTGGAGATACGTTCGTTCATCTAGCACAAAGGGAACGGTGCAGGAGAAATTTTTACTCTAGTTTCTTAGTCCGTTTCCTAGTGCCGGTTTGAAGTTCCTGCAGTTTTCACTATAAAAACGAGTTAGAGATTGTACCACCCGATATATATGTATGGAGTGAGTTTGCAACTGAAAAGAAAATTATTGTTCCCAACAAGCTAGTTGCATGACGGCTTTCACACACACTTATATCTCAGAACTGAGCATCTGGAGGGACGTTCGTTCATCTAGCACAAATGGAACGGGTTGCAGGAGAAACTTTTACTCTCGTTTCTCAGTCTGTTTCCTAGTGCCCGTTTGAAGTTTCTGCACATTTCACTGTAAAGCAGAGTTGGAGCTAGTAACACCCCATATATATTTATGGAGTGGAGTTTGAAACTGAAAAGAAAATTTGTGTTCCCAACAAGCTAGGTGAAGTACGGCATTCACACACACTTATCTCTCAGAACTGAGCATGTGGAGAGACGTTCGTTCATCTAGCACAAAGGGAACGTTTTGCAGGTGAAACTTTTACACTGGTTTCTCAGTCTGTTTCCTAGTGCCGGTTTGAAATTCCGGCAGTTTTCACTGTATATACGAGTTGGAGCTTGTACCTCTCCATATATATATGGAGTGGAGTTTGCAACTGAAAAGAAACTTTGTGTTCCCAACAAGCTAGGTGAAGGACGGCTCTCCCACACAATAACTCTCACAACTAAGCATGAGGAGAGGCGTTCGTTTATCTAGCACTAATGGAAAGGGCTGCAGAAGAAAATTTTTCTCTGGGTTCTCAGTCTGTTTCCTAGTGCCGTTTGAAGTTCCTGCAGTTTTCACTGTAAAAGCGAGTTGGAGCTATTACCTACCCGTATATATGTATGAATTGTGGTTTGCAACTTAAAAGAAACTTTGTGTTCCCAACAAGCTATGTGAAGGACGGCTTTCACACACTTATCTCTCACAACTGAGCATGTGGAGAGAAGTTCGTTCATCTAGCACAAAGGAACGGGTTGCAGGAGAAACTTTTACTCTGGTTTCTCAGTCTGTTTCCTAGTGCCGGTTTGAAGTTCCTGCAGTTTTCACTGTAAAACAGACTTGGAGCTAGTAACTCCCCATATATAAGTATGGAGTGGATTTTGCAACTGAAAAGAAACTTTGTGTTCCCATCAAGCTTGGAGAAGAACGGCTTTCACACACTTATCTCTCACAACTGAGCATGTGGAGAGACGTTCGTTCATCTAGCACAAACTGAACGGGTTGCAGGAGAAACTTTTACTCTGGATTCTCAGTCTGTTTCCTAGTGCCGGTTTGAAATTCCTGCAGTTTTCACTGTAAAACCGAATTGGAGCTAGTACCTCCTCATATATAATTTTGGAGTGGAGTATGCAACTGAAAAGTTAGACTTGTTCCCAACAAGCTAGTTGAAGGACGGCTTTTACACACACTTATCCCTCATAATTTAGCATGTGGAAAGACGTTCGTTCATCAAGCACTAAGGGAACAGATTGCAGGAGAAAATTTTACTCTGGTTTCTCAGTCTGTTTCCTAGTACTGGTTTGAAGATCCTGCAGTTTTCACTGTAAAACCGAGTTGGAGCTAGTACATCCCCATATATAGGTATGGACTGTAGATTGCAACTGAAAAGAAACTTTGTGTTCCCTACAACCTAGGTGAAGTACGGCTTTCACACACACATATCTCTCACAACTGAGCATGTGGAGAGACGTACGTTCATATAGCACAAAGGGAACGTGTTGCAGGAGAAACTTTTCCTCTGGGTTCTCAGTCTGTTTCCTAGTGCCGGTTTGAAGTTCCTTCATTTTTTCACTGTAAAACCGAGTTGGAACTGTTACCTCCCCATATATATGTATGGAGTGCTGTTTGCAACTGAAAAGAAACTTTCTTTTCCCAACAATCTAGGTGAAGGACCGCTTTCAAAGACACTTATCCCTCACAAATGAACTTGTGGAGAGACGTTCGTTCATCTAGCACAAATGGACGGGTTGCAGGAGAAAATTTTTACTATGGTTCCTCAGTCTGTTTCCTAGTGCCGGTTTGAAGTTCCTGCACTTTTCACTGTAAAACAGACTTGGAGCTAGTGACTCCCCATATATAAGTATGGAGTGGATTTTGCAACTGAAAAGAAACTTTGTGTTCCCAACAAGCTTGGAGAAGAACGGCTTTCACACACTTATCTCTCACAACTGAGCATGTGGAGAGACGTTCGTTCATCTAGCACAAACTGAACTGGTTGCAGTAGAAACTTTTACTCTGGTTTCTCAGTCTGTTTCCTAGTGCCGGTTTGAAGTTCCTGCAGTTTTCACTGTAAAATATAGTTGGAGCTAGTACCTCCCCATACATATGTATGGAGTGGAATTGGCCACTGAAAAGAAACTTTGTGTTCCCAACAAGCTAGGTGAAGGACTGGTTTCACACACACTTATCTCTCAGAACTGATCATGTGAAGAGACGATCGTTCATCTAGCACAAAGGGAAAGGTTTGCAGGAGAAACTTTTAATATGCTTTCTCAGTCTTTTTCCAAGTGCCGGTTTGAAGTTCCTGCAGTTTTCTCTGTAAAACCGAGTTGGAGCTAGTACTTCCCCATATATATGTATGGAGTGGAGTTTGGAAGTGAAAAGAAACTTTGTGTTCCCAACAAGCTAGGTGAAGGACGGCTTTCACACACACATTCCTCTCAGATCTGTGCATGTGGGGAGACGTTCGTTCATCTAGCACAAGGGGACAGTGTTGCAGGAGAAACATTTACTCTGGTTTCTCAGTCTGTTTCCTAGTGCCGGATTGTAGTTCCTGCATTTTTTACTGTAAAACAGAGATGGAGCTAGTACCTCCCCATATATATGTATGGAGTGGAGTTTGCAACTGAAAAGAAACTTTGTGTTCCCAACAAGCTAGGTGAAGTACAGCTTTCACACAAAATATCTCTCATAACTGAGCATGTGGAGAGACGTTCGTTCAACTAGCACAAAGGGAAAGGTTGCAGGAGATACTTTTACTCTGGTTTCTCAGTATGTTTCCTAGTGCTGGTAGGAAGATCCAGCATTTTTCACTGTAAATCGGGATTGGAGCTAGTACCTCCCCAAATATTTGTATGGAATGGAGTTTGCAACAGAAAAGGAACTTTCTGTACCCAACAAGCTAGGTGAAAGACGGCATTAACACACATTTATCTCTCAGAACTGAGCATGTGTTGAGAAGTTCGTTCAGCTAGCCCAAAGAACCGGTTGCAGTAGAAACTTTTACTCTTGTTTCTCAGTCTGTTTCCTAGTGCCGGTTTGAAGTTCCTGCAGTTTTCAATGTAAAACCGAGATGGAGCATGTACCTCGCCATATATATTTGGAGTGGAGTTTGCAAGTGAAAAGAAACTTTGTGTTCCCAACAAGCTAGGTGAAGAATGGCTTTCACACACACTTATCTCCCAAAATTGAGCATGTGGAATGACTTTCGTTCATCTAGCTCAAAGGGAACGGTTTGAAGGGAAACATTTACTCTGGTTTCACAGTCTGTTTCCTAGTGCTGGTTTGAAGTTTCTGCAGTTTTCCCTGTAAAACCGAGTTGGAGCTAGTACCTTCCCATATATATGTATGGATTGGAGTTTGCAACTGAAAAGAAACTTTGTTTTCCCAAATAGCTAGCTGAAGGACGGCTTTCACACACACTTATCTCTCACAACTGAGCATGTGGAGAGACGTTCGTTCATCTAGCACAAAGGGAACTGTTTGCAGGTTAAACTATTACTCTGGATCTCAGTCTGTTTCCTAGTGCCGGTTTGAAGTTATTGCAGTTTTCACTGTAAAACCGATTTGGAGCTAGTACCTCCCCATATATATGTATGGAGTGGAATTGGCAACTGAAAAGAAACTTTGTGTTCCCAACAAGTTAGCTGAAGGACGGCTTTCACACACACATACCTCTCAGATCTGTGCATGTGGGGAGACGTTCGTTCATCTAGCAAAAAGGGAAAGGGTTGCAGTATAAACATTTACTCTGGATTCTCAGTCTGTTTACTAGTGCCGGTTTGAAGTTCCTGCAGTTTTCACTGTAAAGCAGTTGGAGCTAATAACTACCCATATATATGTACGGAATGGATTTTGCAACTGAAAAGAAACTTTGTGTTCCCAACAAGCTATGTGAAGGACGGCTTCACACACACTTATCTCTCAGAACTGAGCATTTGGAGATACGTTCGTTCATCTAGCACAAAGGGAACGGTGCAGGAGAAATTTTTACTCTAGTTTCTCAGTCCGTTTCCTAGTGCCGGTTTGAAGTTCCTGCAGTTTTCACTATAAAAACGAGTTAGAGATTGTACCACCCGATATATATGTATGGAGTGAGTTTGCAACTGAAAAGAAAATTATTGTTCCCAACAAGCTAGTTGCATGACGGCTTTCACACACACTTATATCTCAGAACTGAGCATCTGGAGGGACGTTCGTTCATCTAGCACAAAGGGAACGGTGCAGGAGAAACTTTTACTCTCGTTTCTCAGTCTGTTTCCTAGTGCCCGTTTGAAGTTTCTGCACATTTCACTGTAAAGCAGAGTTGGAGCTAGTAACACCCCATATATATTTATGGAGTGGAGTTTGAAACTGAAAAGAAAATTTGTGTTCCCAACAAGCTAGGTGAAGTACGGCATTCACACACACTTATCTCTCAGAACTGAGCATGTGGAGAGACGTTCGTTCATCTAGCACAAAGGGAACGTTTTGCAGGTGAAACTTTTACACTGGTTTCTCAGTCTGTTTCCTAGTGCCGGTTTGAAATTCCGGCAGTTTTCACTGTATATACGAGTTGGAGCTTGTACCTCTCCATATATATATGGAGTGGAGTTTGCAACTGAAAAGAAACTTTGTGTTCCCAACAAGCTAGGTGAAGGACGGCTCTCCCACACAATAACTCTCACAACTAAGCATGAGGAGAGGCGTTCGTTTATCTAGCACTAATGGAAAGGGCTGCAAAAGAAAATTTTTCTCTGGGTTCTCAGTCTGTTTCCTAGTGCCGTTTTGAAGTTCCTGCAGTTTTCACTGTAAAAGCGAGTTGGAGCTATTACCTACCCGTATATATGTATGAATTGGGGTTTGCAACTTAAAAGAAACTTTGTGTTCCCAACAAGCTATGTGAAGGACGGCTTTCACACACTTATCTCTCACAACTGAGCATGTGGAGAGAAGTTCGTTCATCTAGCACAAAGGAACGGGTTGCAGGAGAAACTTTTACTCTGGTTTCTCAGTCTGTTTCCTAGTGCCGGTTTGAAGTTCCTGCAGTTTTCACTGTAAAACAGACTTGGAGCTAGTAACTCCCCATATATAAGTATGGAGTGGATTTTGCAACTGAAAAGAAACTTTGTGTTCCCATCAAGCTTGGAGAAGAACGGCTTTCACACACTTATCTCTCACAACTGAGCATGTGGAGAGACGTACGTTCATCTAGCACAAACTGAACGGGTTGCAGGAGAAACTTTTACTCTGGATTCTCAGTCTGTTTCCTAGTGCCGGTTTGAAATTCCTGCAGTTTTCACTGTAAAACCGAATTGGAGCTAGTACCTCCTCATATATAATTTTGGAGTGGAGTATGCAACTGAAAAGTTAGACTTGTTCCCAACAAGCTAGTTGAAGGACGGCTTTTACACACACTTATCCCTCACAATTTAGCATGTGGAAAGACGTTCGTTCATCAAGCATTAAGGGAACAGATTGCAGGAGAAAATTTTACTCTGGTTTCTCAGTCTGTTTCCTAGTACCGGTTTGAAGATCCTGCAGTTTTCACTGTAAAACCGAGTTGGAGCTAGTACATCCCCATATATAGGTATGGACTGTAGATTGCAACTGAAAAGAAACTTTGTGTTCCCTACAACCTAGGTGAAGTACGGCTTTCACACACACATATCTCTCACAACTGAGCATGTGGAGAGACGTACGTTCATATAGCACAAAGGGAAATGTTGCAGGAGATACTTTTACTCTGGTTTCTCAGTATGTTTCCTAGTGCTGGTATGAAGATCCAGCATTTTTCACTGTAAATCCGGATTGGAGCTAGTACCTCCCCAAATATTTGTATGGAATGGAGTTTGCAACAGAAAAGAAACTTTCTGTACCCAACAAGCTAGGTGAAAGACGGCATTCACACACATTTATCTCTCAGAACTGAGCATGTGTAGAGAAGTTCGTTCAGGTAGCCCAAAGAACCGGTTGCAGTAGAAACTTTTACTCTTGTTTCTCAGTTTGTTTCCTAGTGCCGGTTTGAAGTTCCTGCAGTTTTCAATGTAAAACCGAGATGGAGCATGTACCTCGCCATATATATTTGGAGTGGAGTTTGCAAGTGAAAAGAAACTTTGTGTTCCCAACAAGCTAGGTGAAGAACGGCTTTCACACACACTTATCTCCCAAAATTGAGCATGTGGAATGACTTTCGTTCACCTAGCTCAAAGGGAACGGGTTGAAGGAAAAACATTTACTCTGGTTTCACAGTCTGTTTCCTAGTGCTGGTTTGAAGTTTCTGCAGTTTTCCCTGTAAAACCGAGTTGGAGCTAGTACCTTCCCATATATATGTATGGATTGGAGTTTGCAACTGAAAAGAAACTTTGTTTTCCCAAATAGCTAGCTGAAGGACGGCTTTCACACACACTTATCTCTCACAACTGAGCATGTGGAGAGACGTTCGTTCATCTAGCACAAAGGGAACTGTTTGCAGGTTAAACTATTACTCTGGATCTCAGTCTGTTTCCTAGTGCCGGTTTGAAGTTATTGCAGTTTTCACTGTAAAACCGATTTGGAGCTAGTACCTCCCCATATATATGTATGGAGTGGAATTGGCAACTGAAAAGAAACTTTGTGTTCCCAACAAGTTAGCTGAAGGACGGCTTTCACACACACATACCTCTCAGATCTGTGCATGTGGGGAGACGTTCGTTCATCTAGCAAAAAGGGAAAGGGTTGCAGTATAAACATTTACTCTGGATTCTCAGTCTGTTTACTAGTGCCGGTTTGAAGTTCCTGCAGTTTTCACTGTAAAGCAGTTGGAGCTAATAACTACCCATATATATGTACGGAATGGATTTTGCAACTGAAAAGAAACTTTGTGTTCCCAACAAGCTATGTGAAGGACGGCTTTCACACACACTTATCTCTCAGAACTGAGCATTTGGAGATACGTTCGTTCACCTAGCACAAAGGGAACGGTGCAGGAGAAATTTTTACTCTAGTTTCTCAGTCCGTTTCCTAGTGCCGGTTTGAAGTTCCTGCAGTTTTCACTATAAAAACGAGTTAGAGATTGTACCACCCGATATATATGTATGGAGTGAGTTTGCAACTGAAAAGAAAATTATTGTTCCCAACAAGCTAGTTGCATGACGGCTTTCACACACACTTATATCTCAGAACTGAGCATCTGGAGGGACGTTCGTTCATCTAGCACAAATGGAACGGGTTGCAGGAGAAACTTTTACTCTCGTTTCTCAGTCTGTTTCCTAGTGCCCGTTTGAAGTTTCTGCACATTTCACTGTAAAGCAGAGTTGGAGCTAGTAACACCCCATATATATTAATGGAGTGGAGTTTGAAACTGAAAAGAAAATTTGTGTTCCCAACAAGCTAGGTGAAGTACGGCATTCACACACACTTATCTCTCAGAACTGAGCATGTGGAGAGACGTTCGTTCATCTAGCACAAAGGGAACGTTTTGCAGGTCAAACTTTTACTCTGGTTTCTCAGTCTGTTTCCTAGTGCCGGTTTGAAATTCCGGCAGTTTTCACTGTATATACGAGTTGGAGCTTGTTCCTCTCCATATATATATGGAGTGCAGTTTGCAACTGAAAAGAAACTTTGTGTTCCCAACAAGCTAGGTGAAGGACGGCTTCCCCACACAATAACACTCACAACTAAGAATGAGGAGAGGCGTTCGTTTATCTAGCACTAATGGAACGGATTGCAGAAGAAACTTTTTCTCTGGTTTCTCAGTCTGTTTTCTAGCGCCGGTTTGAATTTCCTGCAGTTTTCACTATAAAACCGAGTTGGAGCTTTTACCTCCCCATATAAATGTATGGAATGGAGTTTGCAACTGAAAAGAAACTTTGTGTTCCCAACAAGGTAATTGAAGGACGGCTCTCACACACACTTATCTCTCACAACTGAGCATGTGGAGAGACGTTCGTTCATCTAGCACAAAGGAACGGGTTGCAGGAGAAACTTTTACTCTGGTTTCTCAGTCTGTTTCCTAGTGCCGGTTTGAATTTCCTGCAGTTTTCACCATAAAACCGAACTGGAGCTAGTACATCGCCATGTATAAATTAGGAGTGGAGTTTGCAACAGAATAGATAGTTTAGTTCCCAACAAGCTAGTTGAAGGACGGCTTTCACACACACAGATCTCTCAGAAGAGAGCATGTGGAGAGACGTTCGTTCATCTATCACACAGGGAAAGGGTTGCAGGAGAAACTTTTACTCTGGATTCTCAGTCTGTTTCCTAGTGCCAGTTTGAAGTTCCTGCAGTTTTCACTGTAAAACCGAATTGGAGCTTGTACCTCCCCATATATAAGTTTGGAGTGGAGATTGCAACTGAAAAGTTAGTTTTGTTCCCAACAAGCTAGGTGAAGTACGGCTTTTACACACACTTATCCCTCACAACTTAGCATGTGGAAAGACGTTCGTTCATCTAGCACTAAGGGAACAGATTGCAGGAGAAAATTTTACTCTGGTTTCTCAGTCTGTTTCCTAGTGCCGGTTTGAAGATCCTGCAGGTTGCACTGTAAAACCGAGTTGGAGCTAGTACATCCCCATATATAGGTATGGACTGTAGATGGCAACTGAAAAGAAACTTTGTGTTCCCTACAACCTAGTTGAAGTACGGCTTTCACACACACATATCTCTCACAACTGAGCATGTGGAGAGACGTACGTTCATTTAGCACAAAGGGAACGAGTTGCAGGAGAAAATTTTTCTCTGGTTTCTCAGTCTGTTTCCTAGTGCCGTTTTGAAGTTCCTGCAGTTTTCACTGTAAAAGCGAGTTGGAGCTATTACCTACCCGTATATATGTATGAATTGCGGTTTGCAACTTAAAAGAAACTTTGTGTTCCCAACAAGCTATGTGAAGGACGGCTTTCACACACTTATCTCTCACAACTGAGCATGTGGAGAGAAGTTCGTTCATCTAGCACAAAGGAACGGGTTGCAGGAGAAACTTTTACTCTGGTTTCTCAGTCTGTTTCCTAGTGCCGGTTTGAAGTTCCTGCAGTTTTCACTGTAAAACAGACTTGGAGCTAGTAACTCCCCATATATAAGTATGGAGTGGATTTTGCAACTGAAAAGAAACTTTGTGTTCCCATCAAGCTTGGAGAAGAACGGCTTTCACACACTTATCTCTCACAACTGAGCATGTGGAGAGACGTTCGTTCATCTAGCACAAACTGAACGGGTTGCAGGAGAAATTTTACTCTGGTTTCTCAGTCTGTTTCCTAGTGCCGGTTTGAAGTTCCTGCAGTTTTCACTGTAAAACATAGTTGGAACTAGTACCTCCCCATATATATGTATGGAGTGGAGTTTGCAACTGAAAAGTAACTTTGTGTTCTCAGCTAGCTAGGTGAAGGACGGCTTTCAAACACAATTATGTCTCAGAACTGAGCATGTGGAGAGACGTTCGTTCATCTAGCACAAAGGGAACTGGTTGCAGGGAAACTTTTACTCTGGTTTCTCAGTCTGTTTCCTAGTGCCGGTTTGAAGTTCCTGCAGTTTTCACCATAAAACCGAACTGGAGCTAGTACATCGCCATGTATAAATTTGGAGTGGAGTTTGCAACACAAAAGATAGTTTTGTTCCCAACAAGCTAGTTGAAGGACGGCTTTCACACACACAGATCTCTCAGAAGAGAGCATGTGGAGAGACGTTCGTTCATCTAGCACACAGGGAAAGGGTTGCAGGAGAAACTTTTACTCTGGATTCTCAGTCTGTTTCCTAGTGCCGGTTTGAAGTTCATGCAGTTTTCACTGTAAAACCGAATTGGAGCTTGTACCTCCCCATATATAAGTTTGGAGTGGAGATTGCAACTGAAAAGTTAGTTTTGTTCCCAACAAGCTAGGTGAAGTACGGCTTTTACACACACTTATCCCTCACAACTTAACATGTGGAAAGACGTTCGTTCATCTAGCACTAAGGGAACAGATTGCAGGAGAAAATTTTACTCTGGTTTCTCAGTCTGTTTCCTAGTGCCGGTTTGAAGATCCTGCAGGTTGCACTGTAAAACCGAGTTGGAGCTAGTACATCCCCATATATAGGTATGGACTGTAGATTGCAACTGAAAAGAAACTTTGTGTTCCCTACAACCTAGTTGAAGTACGGCTTTCACACACACATATCTCTCACAAATGAGCATGTGGAGAGACGTACGTTCATTTAGCACAAAGGGAACGAGTTGCAGGAGAAACTTTTTCTCTGGGTTCTCAGTCTGTTTCCTAGTGCCGTTTTGAAGTTCCTGCAGTTTTCACTGTAAAAGCGAGTTGGAGCTATTACCTACCCTTATATATGTATGAATTGGGGTTTGCAACTTAAAAGAAACTTTGTGTTCCCAACAAGCTATGTGAAGGACGGCTTTCACACACTTATCTCTCACAACTGAGCATGTGGGGAGAAGTTCGTTCATCTAGCACAAAGGAACGGGTTGCAGGAGAAACTTTTACTCTGGTTTCTCAGTCTGTTTCCTAGTGCCGGTTTGAAGTTCCTGCAGTTTTCACTGTAAAACAGACTTGGAGCTAGTAACTCCCCATATATAAGTATGGAGTGGATTTTGCAACTGAAAAGAAACTTTGTGTTCCCATCAAGCTTGGAGAAGAACGGCTTTCACACACTTATCTCTCACAACTGAGCATGTGGAGAGACGTTCGTTCATCTAGCACAAACTGAACGGGTTGCAGGAGAAATTTTACTCTGGTTTCTCAGTCTGTTTCCTAGTGCCGGTTTGAAGTTCCTGCAGTTTTCACTGTAAAACATAGTTGGAACTAGTACTTCCCCATATATATGTATGGAGTGGAGTTTGCAACTGAAAAGTAACTTTGTGTTCTCAGCTAGCTAGGTGAAGGACGGCTTTCAAACACAATTATGTCTCAGAACTGAGCATGTGGAGAGACGTTCGTTCATCTAGCACAAAGGGAACTGGTTGCAGGGAAACTTTTACTCTGGTTTCTCAGTCTGTTTCCTAGTGCCGGTTTGAAGTTCCTGCAGTTTTCACCATAAAACCGAACTGGAGCTAGTACATCGCCATGTATAAATTTGGAGTGGAGTTTGCAACACAAAAGATAGTTTTGTTCCCAACAAGCTAGTTGAAGGACGGCTTTCACACACACAGATCTCTCAGAAGAGAGCATGTGGAGAGACGTTCGTTCATCTAGCACACAGGGAAAGGGTTGCAGGAGAAACTTTTACTCTGGATTCTCAGTGTGTTTCCTAGTGCCGGTTTGAAATTCCTGCAGTTTTCACTGTAAAACCGAATTGGAGCTTGTACCTCCCCATATATAAGTTTGGAGTGGAGATTGCAACTGAAAAGTTAGTTTTGTTCCCAAAAAGCTAGGTGAAGTACGGCTTTTACACACACTTATCCCTCACAACTTAGCATGTGGAAAGACGTTCGTTCATCTAGCACTAAGGGAACAGATTGCAGGAGAAAATTTTACTCTGGTTTCTCAGTCTGTTTCCTAGTGCCGGTTTGAAGATCCTGCAGGTTGCACTGTAAAACCGAGTTGGAGCTAGTACATCCCCATATATAGGTATGGACTGTAGATTGCAACTGAAAAGAAAATTTGTGTTCCCTACAACCTAGTTGAAGTACGGCTTTCACACACACATATCTCTCACAACTGAGCATGTGGAGAGACGTACGTTCATTTAGCACAAAGGGAACGAGTTGCAGGAGAAAATTTTTCTCTGGGTTCTCAGTCTGTTTCCTAGTGCCGTTTTGAAGTTCCTGCAGTTTTCACTGTAAAAGCGAGTTGGAGCTATTACCTACCCGTATATATGTATGAATTGGGGTTTGCAACTTAAAAGAAACTTTGTGTTCCCAACAAGCTATGTGAAGGACGGCTTTCACACACTTATCTCTCACAACTGAGCATGTGGAGAGACGTTCGTTCATCTAGCACAAACTGAACGGGTTGCAGGAGAAATTTTACTCTGGTTTCTCAGTCTGTTTCCTAGTGCCGGTTTGAAGTTCCTGCAGTTTTCACTGTAAAACATAGTTGGAACTAGTACCTCCCCATATATATGTATGGAGTGGAGTTTGCAACTGAAAAGTAACTTTGTGTTCTCAGCTAGCTAGGTGAAGGACGGCTTTCAAACACAATTATGTCTCAGAACTGAGCATGTGGAGAGACGTTCGTTCATCTAGCACAAAGGGAACTGGTTGCAGGGAAACTTTTACTCTGGTTTCTCAGTCTGTTTCCTAGTGCCGGTTTGAAGTTCCTGCAGTTTTCACCATAAAACCGAACTGGAGCTAGTACATCGCCATGTATAAATTTGGAGTGGAGTTTGCAACACAAAAGATAGTTTTGTTCCCAACAAGCTAGTTGAAGGACGGCTTTCACACACACAGATCTCTCAGAAGAGAGCATGTGGAGAGACGTTCGTTCATCTAGCACACAGGGAAAGGGTTGCAGGAGAAACTTTTACTCTGGATTCTCAGTCTGTTTCCTAGTGCCGGTTTGAAGTTCCTGCAGTTTTCACTGTAAAACCGAATTGGAGCTTGTACCTCCCCATATATAAGTTTGGAGTGGAGATTGCAACTGAAAAGTTAGTTTTGTTCCCAACAAGCTAGGTGAAGTACGGCTTTTACACACACTTATCCCTCACAACTTAGTATGTGGAAAGACGTTCGTTCATCTAACACTAAGGGAACAGATTGCAGGAGAAAATTTTACTCTGGTTTCTCAGTCTGTTTCCTAGTGCCGGTTTGAAGATCCTGCAGGTTGCACTGTAAAACCGAGTTGGAGCTAGTACATCCCCATATATAGGTATGGACTGTAGATTGCAACTGAAAAGAAACTTTGTGTTCCCTACAACCTAGTTGAAGTACGGCTTTCACACACACATATCTCTCACAACTGAGCATGTGGAGAGACGTACGTTCATTTAGCACAAAGGGAACGAGTTGCAGGAGAAACTATTTCTCTGGTTTCTCAGTCTGTTTCCTCGTGCCGTTTTGAAGTTCCTGCGGTTTTCTCTGTAAAAGCGAGTTGGAGCTATTACCTACCCTTATATATGTATGAATTGGGGTTTGCAACTTAAAAGAAACTTTGTGTTCCCAACAAGCTATGTGAAGGACGGCTTTCACACACTTATCTCTCAAAACTGAGCATGTGGAGAGAAGTTCGTTCATCTAGCACAAAGGAACGGGTTGCAAGAGAAACTTTTACTCTGGTTTCTCAGTCTGTTTCCTAGTGCCGGTTTGAAGTTCCTGCAGTTTTCACTGTAAAACAGACTTGGAGCTAGTAACTCCCCATATATAAGTATGGAGTGGATTTTGCAACTGAAAAGAAACTTTGTGTTCCCATCAAGCTTGGAGAAGAACGGCTTTCACACACTTATCTCTCACAACTGAGCATGTGGAGAGACGTTCGTTCATCTAGCACAAACTGAACGGGTTGCAGGAGAAATTTTACTCTGGTTTCTCAGTCTGTTTCCTAGTGCCGGTTTGAAGTTCCTGCAGTTTTCACTGTAAAACATAGTTGGAACTAGTACTTCCCCATATATATGTATGGAGTGGAGTTTGCAACTGAAAAGTAACTTTGTGTTCTCAGCTAGCTAGGTGAAGGACGGCTTTCAAACACAATTATGTCTCAGAACTGAGCATGTGGAGAGACGTTCGTTCATCTAGCACAAAGGGAACTGGTTGCAGGGAAACTTTTACTCTGGTTCCTCAGTCTGTTTCCTAGTGCCGGTTTGAAGTTCCTGCAGTTTTCACCATAAAACCGAACTGGAGCTAGTACATCGCCATGTATAAATTTGGAGTGGAGTTTGCAACACAAAAGATAGTTTTGTTCCCAACAAGCTAGTTGAAGGACGGCTTTCACACACACAGATCTCTCAGAAGAGAGCATGTGGAGAGACGTTCGTTCATCTAGCACACAGGGAAAGGGTTGCAGGGGAAACTTTTACTCTGGATTCTCAGTGTGTTTCCTAGTGCCGGTTTGAAATTCCTGCAGTTTTCACTGTAAAACCGAATTGGAGCTTGTACCTCCCCATATATAAGTTTGGAGTGGAGATTGCAACTGAAATGTTAGTTTTGTTCCCAACAAGCTAGGTGAAGTACGGCTTTTACACACACTTATCCCTCACAACTTAGCATGTGGAAAGACGTTCGTTCATCTAGCACTAAGGGAACAGGTTGCAGGAGAAAATTTTACTCTGGTTTCTCAGTCTGTTTCCTAGTGCCGGTTTGAAGATCCTGCAGGTTGCACTGTAAAACCGAGTTGGAGCTAGTACATCCCCATATATAGGTATGGACTGTAGATGGCAACTGAAAAGAAACTTTGTGTTCCCTACAACCTAGTTGAAGTACGGCTTTCACACACACATATCTCTCACAACTGAGCATGTGGAGAGACGTACGTTCATTTAGCACAAAGGGAACGAGTTGCAGGAGAAAATTTTTCTCTGGGTTCTCAGTCTGTTTCCTAGTGCCGTTTTGAAGTTCCTGCAGTTTTCACTGTAAAAGCGAGTTGGAGCTATTACCTACCCGTATATATGTATGAATTGGGGTTTGCAACTTAAAAGAAACTTTGTGTTCCCAACAAGCTATGTGAAGGACGGCTTTCACACACTTATCTCTCACAACTGAGCATGTGGAGAGAAGTTCGTTCATCTAGCACAAAGGAACGGGTTGCAGGAGAAACTTTTACTCTGGTTTCTCAGTCTGTTTCCTAGTGCCGGTTTGAAGTTCCTGCAGTTTTCACTGTAAAACAGACTTGGAGCTAGTAACTCCCCATATATAAGTATGGAGTGGATTTTGCAACTGAAAAGAAACTTTGTGTTCCCATCAAGCTTGGAGAAGAACGGCTTTCACACACTTATCTCTCACAACTGAGCATGTGGAGAGACGTTCGTTCATCTAGCACAAACTGAACGGGTTGCAGGAGAAATTTTACTCTGGTTTCTCAGTCTGTTTCCTAGTGCCGGTTTGAAGTTCCTGCAGTTTTCACTGTAAAACATAGTTGGAACTAGTACCTCCCCATATATATGTATGGAGTGGAGTTTGCAACTGAAAAGTAACTTTGTGTTCTCAGCTAGCTAGGTGAAGGACGGCTTTCAAACACAATTATGTCTCAGAACTGAGCATGTGGAGAGACGTTCGTTCATCTAGCACAAAGGGAACTGGTTGCAGGGAAACTTTTACTCTGGTTTCTCAGTCTGTTTCCTAGTGCCGGTTTGAAGTTCCTGCAGTTTTCACCATAAAACCGAACTGGAGCTAGTACATCGCCATGTATAAATTTGGAGTGGAGTTTGCAACACAAAAGATAGTTTTGTTCCCAACAAGCTAGTTGAAGGACGGCTTTCACACACACAGATCTCTCAGAAGAGAGCATGTGGAGAGACGTTCGTTCATCTAGCACACAGGGAAAGGGTTGCAGGAGAAACTTTTACTCTGGATTCTCAGTCTGTTTCCTAGTGCCGGTTTGAAGTTCATGCAGTTTTCACTGTAAAACCGAATTGGAGCTTGTACCTCCCCATATATAAGTTTGGAGTGGAGATTGCAACTGAAAAGTTAGTTTTGTTCCCAACAAGCTAGGTGAAGTACGGCTTTTACACACACTTATCCCTCACAACTTAGTATGTGGAAAGACGTTCGTTCATCTAGCACTAAGGGAACAGATTGCAGGAGAAAATTTTACTCTGGTTTCTCAGTCTGTTTCCTAGTGCCGGTTTGAAGATCCTGCAGGTTGCACTGTAAAACCGAGTTGGAGCTAGTACATCCCCATATATAGGTATGGACTGTAGATTGCAACTGAAAAGAAACTTTGTGTTCCCTACAACCTAGTTGAAGTACGGCTTTCACACACACATATCTCTCACAACTGAGCATGTGGAGAGACGTACGTTCATTTAGCACAAAGGGAACGAGTTGCAGGAGAAACTTTTTCTCTGGGTTCTCAGTCTGTTTCCTAGTGCCGTTTTGAAGTTCCTGCAGTTTTCACTGTAAAAGCGAGTTGGAGCTATTACCTACCCGTATATATGTATGAATTGGGGTTTGCAACTTAAAAGAAACTTTGTGTTCCCAACAAGCTATGTGAAGGACGGCTTTCACACACTTATCTCTCAAAACTGAGCATGTGGAGAGAAGTTCGTTCATCTAGCACAAAGGAACGGGTTGCAGGAGAAACTTTTACTCTGGTTTCTCAGTCTGTTTCCTAGTGCCGGTTTGAAGTTCCTGCAGTTTTCACTGTAAAACAGACTTGGAGCTAGTAACTCCCCATATATAAGTATGGAGTGGATTTTGCAACTGAAAAGAAACTTTGTGTTCCCATCAAGCTTGGAGAAGAACGGCTTTCACACACTTATCTCTCACAACTGAGCATGTGGAGAGACGTTCGTTCATCTAGCACAAACTGAACGGGTTGCAGGAGAAATTTTACTCTGGTTTCTCAGTCTGTTTCCTAGTGCCGGTTTGAAGTTCCTGCAGTTTTCACTGTAAAACATAGTTGGAACTAGTACCTCCCCATATATATGTATGGAGTGGAGTTTGCAACTGAAAAGTAACTTTGTGTTCTCAGCTAGCTAGGTGAAGGACGGCTTTCAAACACAATTATGTCTCAGAACTGAGCATGTGGAGAGACGTTCGTTCATCTAGCACAAAGGGAACTGGTTGCAGGGAAACTTTTACTCTGGTTTCTCAGTCTGTTTCCTAGTGCCGGTTTGAAGTTCCTGCAGTTTTCACCATAAAACCGAACTGGAGCTAGTACATCGCCATGTATAAATTTGGAGTGGAGTTTGCAACACAAAAGATAGTTTTGTTCCCAACAAGCTAGTTGAAGGACGGCTTTCACACACACAGATCTCTCAGAAGAGAGCATGTGGAGAGACGTTCGTTCATCTAGCACACAGGGAAAGGGTTGCAGGAGAAACTTTTACTCTGGATTCTCAGTCTGTTTCCTAGTGCCGGTTTGAAGTTCCTGCAGTTTTCACTGTAAAACCGAATTGGAGCTTGTACCTCCCCATATATAAGTTTGGAGTGGAGATTGCAACTGAAAAGTTAGTTTTGTTCCCAACAAGCTAGGTGAAGTACGGCTTTTACACACACTTATTCCTCACAACTTAGTATGTGGAAAGACGTTCGTTCATCTAGCACTAAGGGAACAGATTGCAGGAGAAAATTTTACTCTGGTTTCTCAGTCTGTTTCCTAGTGCCGGTTTGAAGATCCTGCAGGTTGCACTGTAAAACCGAGTTGGAGCTAGTACATCCCCATATATAGGTATGGACTGTAGATTGCAACTGAAAAGAAACTTTGTGTTCCCTACAACCTAGTTGAAGTACGGCTTTCACACACACATATCTCTCACAACTGAGCATGTGGAGAGACGTACGTTCATTTAGCACAAAGGGAACGAGTTGCAGGAGAAACTATTTCTCTGGGTTCTCAGTCTGTTTCCTCGTGCCGTTTTGAAGTTCCTGCGGTTTTCTCTGTAAAAGCGAGTTGGAGCTATTACCTACCCTTATATATGTATGAATTGGGGTTTGCAACTTAAAAGAAATTTTGTGTTCCAAACAAGCTATGTGAAGTACGGCTTTCACACACTTATCTCTCACAACTGAGCATGTGGAGAGAAGTTCGTTCATCTAGCACAAAGGAACGGGTTGCAGGAGAAACTTTTACTCTTGTTTCTCAGTCTGTTTCCTAGTGCCGGTTTGAAGTTCCTGCAGTTTTTCACTGTAAAACCGAGTTGGAACTGGTACCTCCCCATATATATGTATGGAGTGCTGTTTGCAACTGAAAAGAAACTTTCTTTTCCCAACAATCTAGGTGAAGGACCGCTTTCAAAGACACTTATCCCTCACAAATGAACTTGTGGAGAGACATTCTTTCATCTAGCACATATGGACCGGTTGCAGGAGAAAACTTTTACTCTGGTTCCTCAGTCTGTTTCCTAGTGCCGGTTTGAAGTTCCTGCACTTTTCACTGTAAAACAGACTTGGAGCTAGTAACTCCCCATATATAAGTATGGAGTGGATTTTGCAACTGAAAAGAAACTTTGTGTTCCCAACAAGCTTGGAGAAGAACGGCTTTCACACACTTATCTCTTACAACTGAGCATGTGGAGAGACGTTCGTTCATCTAGCACAAACTGAACGGGTTGCAGTAGAAACTTTTACTCTGGTTTCTCAGTCTGTTTCCTAGTGCCGGTTTGAAGTTCCTGCAGTTTTCACTGTAAAATATAGTTGGAGCTAGTACCTCCCCATACATATGTATGGAGTGGAATTGGCCACTGAAAAGAAACTTTGTGTTCCCAACAAGCTAGGTGAAGGACTGGTTTCACACACACTTATCTCTCAGAACTGATCATGTGAAGAGACGATCGTTCATCTAGCACAAAGGGAAAGGTTTGCAGGAGAAACTTTTAATATGCTTTCTCAGTCTTTTTCCAAGTGCCGGTTTGAAGTTCCTGCAGTTTTCTCTGTAAAACCGAGTTGGAGCTAGTACTTCAACATATATATGTATGGAGTGGAGTTTGGAAGTGAAAAGAAACTTTGTGTTCCCAACAAGCTAGGTGAAGGACGGCTTTCACACACACATTCCTCTCAGATCTGTGCATGTGGGGAGACGTTCGTTCATCTAGCACAAGGGGACAGTGTTGCAGAAGAAACATTTACTCTGGTTTCTCAGTCTGTTTCCTAGTGCCGGATTGTAGTTCCTGCATTTTTTACTGTAAAACAGAGATGGAGCTAGTACCTCCCCATATATATGTATGGAGTGGAGTTTGCAACTGAAAAGAAACTTTGTGTTCCCAACAAGCTAGGTGAAGTACGGCTTTCACACAAAATATCTCTCATAACTGAGCATGTGGAGAGACGTTCGTTCAACTAGCACAAAGGGAAAGGTTGCAGGAGATACTTTTACTCTGGTTTCTCAGTATGTTTCCTAGTGCTGGTATGAAGATCCAGCATTTTTCACTGTAAATCCGGATTGGAGCTAGTACCTCCCCAAATATTTGTATGGAATGGAGTTTGCAACAGAAAAGAAACTTTCTGTACCCAACAAGCTAGGTGAAAGACGGCATTCACACACATTTATCTCTCAGAACTGAGCATGTGTAGAGAAGTTCGTTCAGCTAGCCCAAAGAACCGGTTGCAGTAGAAACTTTTACTCTTGTTTCTCAGTCTGTTTCCTAGTGCCGGTTTGAAGTTCCTGCAGTTTTCAATGTAAAACCGAGATGGAGCATGTACCTCGCCATATATATTTGGAGTGGAGTTTGCAAGTGAAAAGAAACTTTGTGTTCCCAACAAGCTAGGTGAAGAACGGCTTTCACACACACTTATCTCTCACAACTGAGCATGTGGAGAGACGTTCGTTCATCTAGCACAAAGGGAACTGTTTGCAGGTTAAACTATTACTCTGGTTCTCAGTCTGTTTCCTAGTGCCGGTTTGAAGTTATTGCAGGTTTCACTGTAAAACCGATTTGGAGCTAGTACCTCCCCATATATATGTATGGAGTGGAATTGGCAACTGAAAGAAACTTTGTGTTCCCACAAGTTAGCTGAAGGACGGCTTTCACACACACATACCTCTCAGATCTGTGCATGTGGGGAGACGTTCGTTCATCTAGCAAAAAGGGAAAGGGTTGCAGTATAAACATTTACTCTGGATTCTCAGTGTGTTTACTAGTGCCGGTTTGAAGTTCCTGCAGTTTTCACTGTAAAGCAGTTGGAGCTAATAACTACCCATATATATGTACGGAATGGATTTTGCAACTGAAAAGAAACTTTGTGTTCCCAACAAGCTATGTGAAGGACGGCTTCACACACACTTATCTCTCAGATCTGAGCATTTGGAGATACGTTCGTTCATCTAGCACAAAGGAACGGTGCAGGAGAAATTTTTACTCTAGTTTCTCAGTCCGTTTCATAGTGCCGGTTTGAAGTTCCTGCAGTTTTCACTATAAAAACGAGTTAGAGATTGTACCACCCGATATATATGTATGGAGTGAGTTTGAAACTGAAAAGAAAATTTTTGTTCCCAACAAGCTAGTTACATGACGGCTTTCACACACACTTATATCTCAGAACTGAGCATCTGGAGGGACGTTCGTTCACCTAGCACAAATGGAACGGGTTGCAGGAGAAACTTTTACTCTCGTTTCTCAGTCTGTTTCCTAGTGCCGGTTTGAAATTCCGGCAGTTTTCACTGTATATAAGAGTTGGAGCTTGTACATCTCCATATATATATGGAGTGGAGTTTGCAACTGAAAAGAAACTTTGTGTTCCCAACAAGCTAGGTGAAGGACGGCTCTCCCACACAATAACTCTCACAACTAAGCATGAGGAGAGGCGTTCGTTTATCTAGCACTAATGGAAAGGGCTGCAGAAGAAACTTTTTCTCTGGTTTCTCATCTGTTTTCTAGCGCCGGTTTGAATTTCCTGCAGTTTTCACTATAAAACCGAGTTGGAGCTTTTACCTACCCATATAAATGTATCGAGTGGAGTTTGCAACTGAAAAGAAACTTTGTGTTCCCAACAAGCTAGGTGAAGGACGGCTCTCACACACACTTATCTCCCAAAATTGAGCATGTGGAGTGACTTTCGTTCATCTAGCACAAAGGGAACAGGTTGCAGGAGAAACATTTACTCTGGTTTCACAGTCTGTTTCCTAGTGCTGGTTTGAAGTTTCTGCAGTTTTCCCTGTAAAACCGAGTTGGAGCTAGTACCTTCCCATATATATGTATGAATTGGTGTTTGCAACTGAAAAGAAACTTTGTGTTCCCAAATACCTAGGTGAAGGACGGCTTTCACACACACTTATCTCTCACAACAGAGCATGTGGAGAGACGTTCGTTCATCTAGCACAAAGGGAACTGTTTGCAGGTTAAACTATTACTCTGGTTCTCAGTCTGTTTCCTAGTGCCGGTTTGAAGTTCCTGCAGTTTTCACTATAAAAACGAGTTAGAGTTTGTACCACCCGATATATATGTATGGAGTGAGTTTGCAACTGAAAAGAAAATTTTTGTTCCCAACAAGCTAGTTGCATGACGGCTTTCACACACACTTATATCTCAGAACTGAGCATCTGGAGGGACGTTCGTTCATCTAGCACAAATGGAACGGGTTGCAGGAGTAACTTTTACTCTCGTTTTTCAGTCTGTTTCCTAGTGCCCGTTTGAAGTTCCTGCACTTTTCACTGTAAAGCAGAGTTGGAACTAGTAACTCCCCATAAATATTTATGGAGTGGAGTTTGAAACTGAAAAGAAAATTTGTGTTCCCAACAAGCTAGGTGAAGTACGGCATTCACACACACTTATCTCTCAGAACTGAGCATGTGGAGAGACGTTCGTTCATCTAGCACAAAGGGAACGTTTTGCAGGTGAAACTTTTACACTGGTTTCTCAGTCTGTTTCCTAGTGCCGGTTTGAAATTCCGGCAGTTTTCACTGTATATACGAGTTGGAGCTTGTACCTCTCCATATATATATGGAGTGGAGTTTGCAACTGAAAAGAAACTTTGTGTTCCCAACAAGCTAGTTGAAGGACGGCTTTCCCACACAATAACTCTCACAACTAAGCATGAGGAGAGGCGTTCGTTTATCTAGCACTAATGGAACGGGCTGCAGAAGAAACTTTTTCTCTGGTTTCTCATCTGTTTTCTAGCGCCGGTTTGAATTTCCTGCAGTTTTCACTATAAAACCGAGTTGGAGATTTTACCTCCCCATATAAGTGTATGGAGTGGAGTTTGCAACTGAAAAGAAACTTTGTGTTCCCAACAAGCTAATTGAAGGACGGCTCTCACACACACTTATCTCTCACAACTGAGCATGTGGAGAGACGTTCGTTCATCTAGCACAAAAGGAAAGGGTTGCAGGAGAAGCTTTTTCTCTTTTTTCTCATTCTATTTCCTAGTGCCGGTTTGAAGTTCCTGAAGTTTTCAGTATTAAACAGAGTTGGAGCATGTACCTCCCCATATATATGTATGGAATTCAGTTTGCATCTGAAAAGAAACTTTGTGTTCCCAACTAGCTAGTTGAAGGACGGCTTTCACACACACTTATCTCTCAGAACTGAGCATGTGGTGATACGTTCGTTCATCTAGCACAAAGGGGACGGGTTGCAGGTGAAACTTTTACTCTGGATTCTCAGTCTGTTTCCTAGTGCCGGTTTGAAGTTCCTGCAGTTTTCCCTATAATAACCAGTTGGAGCTTGAACCTCCCCATATATATGTATGGAGTTTTGTTTGCAACTGAAAAGAAACTATGTGTTCCCAACAAGCTAGGTGAAGAACGGCTTTCACACACACTTATCTATCACAAATGAGCATGTGGAGAGACGTTCGTTCATCTAGCACAAAGGGAACTGTTTGCAGGAGAAACTTTTACTCTGGTTTCTCAGTCTGTTTCCTAGTGCCGGTTTGAAGAACCTGCAGTTTTCACTGTAAAACCGAGTTGGAGCTAGTACCTCTCCATATATATGTATGGAATGGAGTTTGCAACTGAAAAGAAACTTTGTGTTCCCAACAAGCTTGGTGAAGGACGGCTTTCACACACACTTACCTTTCAGAACTGAGCATGTGGAGAGACTTTCGTTCATCTAGCACAAATGGAACGGGTTGCAGGAGAAACTTTTACTCTGGTTTTTCTGTCTGTTTGCTAGTGCCGGTTTGAAGCTCCTGCAGTTTTCACTGTAAAACCGAGTTGGTGCTAGTACCTCCCCATATATATGTATGGAGTTTAGTTTGCAACTGAAAAGAAACTTTGTTTTCCCAACTAGCTATTTGAAGGACGGTTTCACACAAACTTATGCCTCACAACTGAGCAAGTGGACAGACGTCCGTTCATCTAGCACAAAGGGAACGGGTTGCAGGAGAAAATTTTACTCGGGTTTCTCAGTTTGTTACCTACTGCCGGTTTGAAATTCCTGCAGTTTTCACTTTAAAAAAGAGTTGGAACTAGTATCTCCCATTATATATGTATGGAGTGGAGTTTGCATCTGAAAAAAACTTTGTGTTCCCAAAAAGCTAGTTGAAGGAAGGCTTTCACACACACTTACCTCTCAGAACTGTTTATGTGGAGAGACGTTCTTTCATCTAGCACAAATAGAAAGGGTTGCAGGAGAAACATTTACTCTGGTTTCGCATTCTGTTTCCTAGTGCCGGATTGTAGTTCCTGCATTTTTCACTGTAAAACGGTGTTGGAGCTAGTACCTCTCCATATAGATATATGTAGTGGAGTTTGCAACCTGAAAGAAACTTTGTGTTCCCAACAAGTTAGGTGATACGGCTTTCACACACACTTATCCTCACAACTGAGCATTTGGAGAGACGTTCGTTCATCTAGCACAAAGGGAATGTATTGCAGGAGAAAACATTTCTTTCGTTTCTCAGTCTCTTTCCTAGTGTCGGTTTGAAGTTCCTGCAGTTTTCATTGTAAAAGCGACTTGGAACTTGTACCTCCCCATATATATGTATGGATTGGAGTTTGCAACTGAAAAGAAACTTTGTTTTCCCAACTAGCTATGTGAAGGACGTTTTTCACACACACTTATCTCTCACAACTGAGCATGTGGAGAGACGTTTGTTCATCTAGCACAAAGGGAGCGGGTTGCAGGAGGAACTTTTACTCTGGATTCTCAGTCTGTTTCCTTTTGCCAGTTTGAAATTCCTGCAGTTTTCACTGTAAAAAATATTTGGAGCTAGTACCTACCCTTATATATGTATGGAGTGGAGTTTGCATCTGAAAAGAAACTATGTGTTCCCAAAAAGCTAGGTGAATTACGGCTTTCACAATCACTTATCTCTCAGAACTGAGTATGTGGAGAGACATTCGTTCACTTAGCAAAAAGGAACGGGTTGCTGGAGAAACTTTTACTCTGTTTTCCCAGTCTGATTCCTAGTGCCGTTTTGAAGTTCCTAAATGTTTCACTGTAAAATCGAGTTTGAGCTAGTAAATCCCCATATATATTTATGGACTGGAATTTGTAACTGAAAAGAATCTTAGTGTTCCCAACAAGCTAGGTGAAGTATAGCTTTCACACACACTTATCTCTCAGAACTGAGCATGTCGAGAGACGTTCGTTCATCTAGCACAAAGGGAACGGGTTGCAGGAGAAACTGTTACTCTGGTTTCTCAGTGTGTTTCCAAGTGCCGGTTTGAAGTTCCTGCAGTTTTCAATGTAAAACAGAGATGGAGCAGGTACCTCGCCATATATATTTGGAGTGGAGTTTGCAAGTGAAAAGAAACTTTGTGTTCTCAACAAGCTAGGTGAAGAACGGCTTTCACACACACTTATCTCCCAAAATTGAGCATGTGGAGTGACTTTCGTTCATCTAGCACAAAGGGAACGGGTTGCAGGAGAAACATTTACTCTGGTTTCACAGTCTGTTTCCTAGTGCTGGTTTGAAGTTTCTGCAGTTTTCCCTGTAAAACCGAGTTGGAGCTAGTACCTTCCCATATATATGTATGGAGTGGAATTGGCAACTGAAAAGAAACTTTGTGTTCCCAACAAGTTAGCTGAAGGACGGCTTTCACACACAAATACCTCTCAGATCTGTGCATGTGGGGAGACGTTCGTTCATCTAGCAAAAAGGGAAAGGGTTGCAGGATAAACATTTACTCTGGATTCTCAGTCTGTTTACTAGTGCCGGTTTGAAGTTCCTGCAGTTTTCACTATAAAAACGAGTTAGAAATTGTACCACCCGATATATATGTATGGAGTGGAGTTTGCAACTGAAAAGAAAATTTGTGTTCCCAACAAGCTAGTTGCATGACGGCTTTCACACACACTTATCTCTCAGAACTGAGCATGTGGAGAGACGTTCGTTCATCTAGCACAAAGGGAACGTTTTGCAGGTCAAACTTTTACTCTGGTTTCTCAGTCTGTTTCCTAGTGCCGGTTTGAAATTCCGGCAGTTTTCACTGTATATACGAGTTGGAGCTTGTTCCTCTCCATATATATATGGAGTGGAGTTTGCAACTGAAAAGAAACTTTGTGTTCCCAACAAGCTAGGTGAAGGACGGCTTCCCCACACAATAACTCTCACAACTAAGAATGAGGAGAGGCGTTCGTTTATCTAGCACTAATGGAACGGATTGCAGAAGAAACTTTTTCTCTGGTTTCTCAGTCTGTTTTCTAGCGCCGGTTTGAATTTCCTACAGTTTTCACTATAAAACCGAGTTGGAGCTTTTACCTCCCCATATAAATGTATGGAATGGAGTTTGCAACTGAAAAGAAACTTTGTTTTCCCAACTAGCTATGTGAAGGACTTTTTTCACACACACTTATCTCTCACAACTGAGCATGTGGAGAGACGTTCGTTCATCTAGCACAAAGGGAACTGTTTGCAGGTTAAACTATTACTCTGGTTCTCAGTCTGTTTCCTAGTGCCGGTTTGAAGTTATTGCAGTTTTCACTGTAAAACCGATTTGGAGCTAGTACCTCCCCATATATATGTATGGAGTGGAATTGGCAAGTGAAAAGAAACTTTGTGTTCCCAACAAGTTAGCTGAAGGACGGCTTTCACACACACATACCTCTCAGATCTGTGCATGCGGGGAGACGTTCGTTCATCTAGCAAAAAGGGAAAGGGTTGCAGTATAAACATTTACTCTGGATTCTCAGTCTGTTTACTAGTGCCGGATTGAAGTTCCTGCAGTTTTCACTGTAAAGCAGTTGGAGCTAGTAACTACCCATATATATGTATGGAATGGATTTTGCAACTGAAAAGAAACTTTGTGTTCCCAACAAGCTATGTGTAGGACGGCATTCACACACACTTATCTCTCAGAACTGAGCATGTGGAGAGACGTTCGTTCATCTAGCACAAAGGGAACGGTGCAGGAGAAATTTTTACTCTAGTTTCTCAGTCCGTTTCCTAGTGCCGGTTTGAAGTTCCTGCAGTTTTCACTATAAAAAAGAGTTAGAGATTGTACCACCCGATATATATGTATGGAGTGGAGTTTGCAACTGAAAAGAAAATTTGTGTTCCCAACAAGCTAGTTGCATGACGGCTTTCACACACACTTATCTCTCAGAACTGAGCATGTGGAGAGACGTTCGTTCATCTAGCAAAAAGGGAACGTTTTGCAGGTCAAACTTTTACTCTGGTTTCTCAGTCTGTTTCCTAGTGCCGGTTTGAAATTCCGGCAGTTTTCACTGTATATACGAGTTGGAGCTTGTTCCTCTCCATATATATATGGAGTGGAATTTGCAACTGAAAAGAAACTTTGTGTTCCCAACAAGCTAGGTGAAGGAAGGCTTTCCCACACAATAACTCTCACAACTAAGTATTAGGAGAGGCGTTCGTTTATCTAGCACTAATGGAACGGATTGCAGAAGAAACTTTTTCTCTGGTTTCTCAGTCTGTTTTCTAGTGCCGGTTTGAATTTCCTGCAGTTTTCACTATAAAACCGAGTTGGAGCTTTTACCTCCCCATATAAATGTATGGAATGGAGTTTGCAACTGAAAAGAAACTTTGTGTTCCCAACAAGGTAATTGAAGGACGGCTCTCACACACACTTATCTCTCACAACTGAGCATGTGGAGAGAATTTCGTTCATCTAGCACAAAGGAACGGGTTGCAGGAGAAACTTTTACTCTGGTTTCTCAGTCTGTTTCCTAGTGCCGGTTTGAAGTTCCTGCAGTTTTCACTGTAAAACCGAATTGGAGCTTGTACCTCCCCATATATAAGTTTGGAGTGGAGATTGCAACTGAAAAGTTAGTTTTGTTCCCAACAAGCTAGGTGAAGTACGGCTTTTACACACACTTATCCCTCACAACTTAGCATGTGGAAAGACGTTCGTTCATCTAGCACTAAGGGAACAGATTGCAGGAGAAAATTTTACTCTGGTTTCTCAGTCCGTTTCCTAGTGCCGGTTTGAAGTTCCTGCAGTTTTCACTATAAAAACGAGTTAGAGATTGTACCACCCGATATATATGTATGGAGTGGAGTTTGCAACTGAAAAGAAAATTTGTGTTCCCAACAATCTAGTTGCATGACGGCTTTCACACACACTTATCTCTCAGAACTGAGCATGTGGAGAGACGTTCGTTCATCTAGCACAAAGGGAACGTTTTGCAGGTCAAACTTTTACTCTGGTTTCTCAGTCTGTTTCCTAGTGCCGGTTTGAAATTCCGGCAGTTTTCACTGTATATACGAGTTGGAGCTTGTTCCTCTCCATATATATATGGAGTGGAGTTTGCAACTGAAAAGAAACTTTGTGTTCCCAACAAGCTAGGTGAAGGACGGCTTCCCCACACAATAACTCTCACAACTAAGAATGAGGAGAGGCGTTCGTTTATCTAGCACTAATGGAACGGATTGCAGAAGAAACTTTTTCTCTGGTTTCTCAGTCTGTTTTCTAGCGCCGGTTTGAATTTCCTGCAGTTTTCACTATAAAACCGAGTTGGAGCTTTTACCTCCCCATATAAATGTATGGAATGGAGTTTGCAACTGAAAAGAAACTTTGTTTTCCCAACTAGCTATGTGAAGGACTTTTTTCACACACACTTATCTCTCACAACTGAGCATGTGGAGAGACGTTTGTTCATCTAGCACAAAGGGAGCGGGTTGCAGGAGGAACTTTTACTCTGGATTCTCAGTCTGTTTCCTTTTGCCGGTTTGAAATTCCTGCAGTTTTCACTGTAAAAAATATTTGGAGCTAGTACCTACCCTTATATATGTATGGAGTGGAGTTTGCATCTGAAAAGAAACTATGTGTTCCCAAAAAGCTAGGTGTAGTACGGCTTCCACAATCACTTATCTCTCAGAACTGAGTATGTGGAGAGACATTCGTTCACTTAGCAAAAAGGAACGGGTTGCTGGAGAACTTTTTCTCTGTTTTCCCAGTCCGATTCCTAGTGCCGTTTTGAAGTTCCTAAATGTTTCACTGTAAAATCGAGTTTGAGCTAGTTAATCCCCATATATATTTATGGACTGGAATTTGTAACTGAAAAGAATCTTAGTGTTCCCAACAAGCTAGGTGAAGTATAGCTTTCACACACACTTACCTCTCAGAACTGAGCATGTCGAGAGACGTTCGTTCATCTAGCACAAAGGGAACAGGTTGCAGGAGAAACTGTTACTCTGGTTTCTCAGTGTGTTTCCAAGTGCCGGTTTGAAGTTCCTGCAGTTTTCAATGTAAAACAGAGATGCAGCAGGTACCTCGCCATATATATTTGGAGTGGAGTTTGCAAGTGAAAAGAAACTTTGTGTTCCCAACAAGCTAGGTGAAGAACGGCTTTCACACACACTTATCTCCCAAAATTGAGCATGTGGAGTGACTTTCGTTCATCTAGCACAAAGGGAACAGGTTGCAGGAGAAAACATTTCTTTCGTTTCTCAGTCTCTTTCCTAGTGTCGGTTTGAAGTTCCTGCAGTTTTCATTGTAAAAGCGACTTGGAACTTGTACCTCCCCATATATATGTATGGATTGGAGTTTGCAACTGAAAAGAAACTTTGTTTTCCCAACTAGCTATGTGAAGGACGTTTTTCACACACACTTATCTCTCACAACTGAGCATGTGGAGAGACGTTTGTTCATCTAGCACAAAGGGAGCGGGTTGCAGGAGGAACTTTTACTCTGGATTCTCAGTCTGTTTCCTTTTGCCAGTTTGAAATTCCTGCAGTTTTCACTGTAAAAAATATTTGGAGCTAGTACCTACCCTTATATATGTATGGAGTGGAGTTTGCATCTGAAAAGAAACTATGTGTTCCCAAAAAGCTAGGTGAATTACGGCTTTCACAATCACTTATCTCTCAGAACTGAGTATGTGGAGAGACATTCGTTCACTTAGCAAAAAGGAACGGGTTGCTGGAGAAACTTTTACTCTGTTTTCCCAGTCTGATTCCTAGTGCCGTTTTGAAGTTCCTAAATGTTTCACTGTAAAATCGAGTTTGAGCTAGTAAATCCCCATATATATTTATGGACTGGAATTTGTAACTGAAAAGAATCTTAGTGTTCCCAACAAGCTAGGTGAAGTATAGCTTTCACACACACTTATCTCTCAGAACTGAGCATGTCGAGAGACGTTCGTTCATCTAGCACAAAGGGAACGGGTTGCAGGAGAAACTGTTACTCTGGTTTCTCAGTGTGTTTCCAAGTGCCGGTTTGAAGTTCCTGCAGTTTTCAATGTAAAACAGAGATGGAGCAGGTACCTCGCCATATATATTTGGAGTGGAGTTTGCAAGTGAAAAGAAACTTTGTGTTCTCAACAAGCTAGGTGAAGAACGGCTTTCACACACACTTATCTCCCAAAATTGAGCATGTGGAGTGACTTTCGTTCATCTAGCACAAAGGGAACGGGTTGCAGGAGAAACATTTACTCTGGTTTCACAGTCTGTTTCCTAGTGCTGGTTTGAAGTTTCTGCAGTTTTCCCTGTAAAACCGAGTTGGAGCTAGTACCTTCCCATATATATGTATGGAGTGGAATTGGCAACTGAAAAGAAACTTTGTGTTCCCAACAAGTTAGCTGAAGGACGGCTTTCACACACAAATACCTCTCAGATCTGTGCATGTGGGGAGACGTTTGTTCATCTAGCAAAAAGGGAAAGGGTTGCAGGATAAACATTTACTCTGGATTCTCAGTCTGTTTACTAGTGCCGGTTTGAAGTTCCTGCAGTTTTCACTATAAAAACGAGTTAGAGATTGTACCACCCGATATATATGTATGGAGTGGAGTTTGCAACTGAAAAGAAAATTTGTGTTCCCAACAAGCTAGTTGCATGACGGCTTTCACACACACTTATCTCTCAGAACTGAGCATGTGGAGAGACGTTCGTTCATCTAGCAAAAAGGGAACGTTTTGCAGGTCAAACTTTTACTCTGGTTTCTCAGTCTGTTTCCTAGTGCCGGTTTGAAATTCCGGCAGTTTTCACTGTATATACGAGTTGGAGCTTGTTCCTCTCCATATATATATGGAGTGGAATTTGCAACTGAAAAGAAACTTTGTGTTCCCAACAAGCTAGGTGAAGGAAGGCTTTCCCACACAATAACTCTCACAACTAAGTATTAGGAGAGGCGTTCGTTTATCTAGCACTAATGGAACGGATTGCAGAAGAAACTTTTTCTCTGGTTTCTCAGTCTGTTTTCTAGTGCCGGTTTGAATTTCCTGCAGTTTTCACTATAAAACCGAGTTGGAGCTTTTACCTCCCCATATAAATGTATGGAATGGAGTTTGCAACTGAAAAGAAACTTTGTGTTCCCAACAAGGTAATTGAAGGACGGCTCTCACACACACTTATCTCTCACAACTGAGCATGTGGAGAGAATTTCGTTCATCTAGCACAAAGGAACGGGTTGCAGGAGAAACTTTTACTCTGGTTTCTCAGTCTGTTTCCTAGTGCCGGTTTGAAGTTCCTGCAGTTTTCACTGTAAAACCGAATTGGAGCTTGTACCTCCCCATATATAAGTTTGGAGTGGAGATTGCAACTGAAAAGTTAGTTTTGTTCCCAACAAGCTAGGTGAAGTACGGCTTTTACACACACTTATCCCTCACAACTTAGCATGTGGAAAGACGTTCGTTCATCTAGCACTAAGGGAACAGATTGCAGGAGAAAATTTTACTCTGGTTTCTCAGTCCGTTTCCTAGTGCCGGTTTGAAGTTCCTGCAGTTTTCACTATAAAAACGAGTTAGAGATTGTACCACCCGATATATATGTATGGAGTGGAGTTTGCAACTGAAAAGAAAATTTGTGTTCCCAACAATCTAGTTGCATGACGGCTTTCACACACACTTATCTCTCAGAACTGAGCATGTGGAGAGACGTTCGTTCATCTAGCACAAAGGGAACGTTTTGCAGGTCAAACTTTTACTCTGGTTTCTCAGTCTGTTTCCTAGTGCCGGTTTGAAATTCCGGCAGTTTTCACTGTATATACGAGTTGGAGCTTGTTCCTCTCCATATATATATGGAGTGGAGTTTGCAACTGAAAAGAAACTTTGTGTTCCCAACAAGCTAGGTGAAGGACGGCTTCCCCACACAATAACTCTCACAACTAAGAATGAGGAGAGGCGTTCGTTTATCTAGCACTAATGGAACGGATTGCAGAAGAAACTTTTTCTCTGGTTTCTCAGTCTGTTTTCTAGCGCCGGTTTGAATTTCCTGCAGTTTTCACTATAAAACCGAGTTGGAGCTTTTACCTCCCCATATAAATGTATGGAATGGAGTTTGCAACTGAAAAGAAACTTTGTTTTCCCAACTAGCTATGTGAAGGACTTTTTTCACACACACTTATCTCTCACAACTGAGCATGTGGAGAGACGTTTGTTCATCTAGCACAAAGGGAGCGGGTTGCAGGAGGAACTTTTACTCTGGATTCTCAGTCTGTTTCCTTTTGCCGGTTTGAAATTCCTGCAGTTTTCACTGTAAAAAATATTTGGAGCTAGTACCTACCCTTATATATGTATGGAGTGGAGTTTGCATCTGAAAAGAAACTATGTGTTCCCAAAAAGCTAGGTGTAGTACGGCTTCCACAATCACTTATCTCTCAGAACTGAGTATGTGGAGAGACATTCGTTCACTTAGCAAAAAGGAACGGGTTGCTGGAGAACTTTTTCTCTGTTTTCCCAGTCCGATTCCTAGTGCCGTTTTGAAGTTCCTAAATGTTTCACTGTAAAATCGAGTTTGAGCTAGTTAATCCCCATATATATTTATGGACTGGAATTTGTAACTGAAAAGAATCTTAGTGTTCCCAACAAGCTAGGTGAAGTATAGCTTTCACACACACTTACCTCTCAGAACTGAGCATGTCGAGAGACGTTCGTTCATCTAGCACAAAGGGAACAGGTTGCAGGAGAAACTGTTACTCTGGTTTCTCAGTGTGTTTCCAAGTGCCGGTTTGAAGTTCCTGCAGTTTTCAATGTAAAACAGAGATGCAGCAGGTACCTCGCCATATATATTTGGAGTGGAGTTTGCAAGTGAAAAGAAACTTTGTGTTCCCAACAAGCTAGGTGAAGAACGGCTTTCACACACACTTATCTCCCAAAATTGAGCATGTGGAGTGACTTTCGTTCATCTAGCACAAAGGGAACAGGTTGCAGGAGAAAACATTTCTTTCGTTTCTCAGTCTCTTTCCTAGTGTCGGTTTGAAGTTCCTGCAGTTTTCATTGTAAAAGCGACTTGGAACTTGTACCTCCCCATATATATGTATGGATTGGAGTTTGCAACTGAAAAGAAACTTTGTTTTCCCAACTAGCTATGTGAAGGACGTTTTTCACACACACTTATCTCTCACAACTGAGCATGTGGAGAGACGTTTGTTCATCTAGCACAAAGGGAGCGGGTTGCAGGAGGAACTTTTACTCTGGATTCTCAGTCTGTTTCCTTTTGCCAGTTTGAAATTCCTGCAGTTTTCACTGTAAAAAATATTTGGAGCTAGTACCTACCCTTATATATGTATGGAGTGGAGTTTGCATCTGAAAAGAAACTATGTGTTCCCAAAAAGCTAGGTGAATTACGGCTTTCACAATCACTTATCTCTCAGAACTGAGTATGTGGAGAGACATTCGTTCACTTAGCAAAAAGGAACGGGTTGCTGGAGAAACTTTTACTCTGTTTTCCCAGTCTGATTCCTAGTGCCGTTTTGAAGTTCCTAAATGTTTCACTGTAAAATCGAGTTTGAGCTAGTAAATCCCCATATATATTTATGGACTGGAATTTGTAACTGAAAAGAATCTTAGTGTTCCCAACAAGCTAGGTGAAGTATAGCTTTCACACACACTTATCTCTCAGAACTGAGCATGTCGAGAGACGTTCGTTCATCTAGCACAAAGGGAACGGGTTGCAGGAGAAACTGTTACTCTGGTTTCTCAGTGTGTTTCCAAGTGCCGGTTTGAAGTTCCTGCAGTTTTCAATGTAAAACAGAGATGGAGCAGGTACCTCGCCATATATATTTGGAGTGGAGTTTGCAAGTGAAAAGAAACTTTGTGTTCTCAACAAGCTAGGTGAAGAACGGCTTTCACACACACTTATCTCCCAAAATTGAGCATGTGGAGTGACTTTCGTTCATCTAGCACAAAGGGAACGGGTTGCAGGAGAAACATTTACTCTGGTTTCACAGTCTGTTTCCTAGTGCTGGTTTGAAGTTTCTGCAGTTTTCCCTGTAAAACCGAGTTGGAGCTAGTACCTTCCCATATATATGTATGGAGTGGAATTGGCAACTGAAAAGAAACTTTGTGTTCCCAACAAGTTAGCTGAAGGACGGCTTTCACACACAAATACCTCTCAGATCTGTGCATGTGGGGAGACGTTCGTTCATCTAGCAAAAAGGGAAAGGGTTGCAGGATAAACATTTACTCTGGATTCTCAGTCTGTTTACTAGTGCCGGTTTGAAGTTCCTGCAGTTTTCACTATAAAAACTAGTTAGAAATTGTACCACCCGATATATATGTATGGAGTGGAGTTTGCAACTGAAAAGAAAATTTGTGTTCCCAACAAGCTAGTTGCATGACGGCTTTCACACACACTTATCTCTCAGAACTGAGCATGTGGAGAGACGTTCGTTCATCTAGCACAAAGGGAACGTTTTGCAGGTCAAACTTTTACTCTGGTTTCTCAGTCTGTTTCCTAGTGCCGGTTTGAAATTCCGGCAGTTTTCACTGTATATACGAGTTGGAGCTTGTTCCTCTCCATATATATATGGAGTGGAGTTTGCAACTGAAAAGAAACTTTGTGTTCCAAACAAGCTAGGTGAAGGACGGCTTCCCCACACAATAACTCTCACAACTAAGAATGAGGAGAGGCGTTCGTTTATCTAGCACTAATGGAACGGATTGCAGAAGAAACTTTTTCTCTGGTTTCACAGTCTGTTTTCTAGCGCCGGTTTGAATTTCCTGCAGTTTTCACTATAAAACCGAGTTGGAGCTTTTACCTCCCCATATAAATGTATGGAATGGAGTTTGCAACTGAAAAGAAACTTTGTTTTCCCAACTAGCTATGTGAAGGACTTTTTTCACACACACTAATCTCTCACAACTGAGCATGTGGAGAGACGTTCGTTCATCTAGCACAAAGGGAACTGTTTGCAGGTTAAACTATTACTCTGGTTCTCAGTCTGTTTCCTAGTGCCGGTTTGAAGTTATTGCAGTTTTCACTGTAAAACCGATTTGGAGCTAGTACCTCCCCATATATATGTATGGAGTGGAATTGGCAAGTGAAAAGAAACTTTGTGTTCCCAACAAGTTAGCTGAAGGACGGCTTTCACACACACATACCTCTCAGATCTGTGCATGCGGGGAGACGTTCGTTCATCTAGCAAAAAGGGAAAGGGTTGCAGTATAAACATTTACTCTGGATTCTCAGTCTGTTTACTAGTGCCGGATTGAAGTTCCTGCAGTTTTCACTGTAAAGCAGTTGGAGCTAGTAACTACCCATATATATGTATGGAATGGATTTTGCAACTGAAAAGAAACTTTGTGTTCCCAACAAGCTATGTGTAGGACGGCATTCACACACACTTATCTCTCAGAACTGAGCATGTGGAGAGACGTTCGTTCATCTAGCACAAAGGGAACGGTGCAGGAGGAATTTTTACTCTAGTTTCTCAGTCCGTTTCCTAGTGCCGGTTTGAAGTTCCTGCAGTTTTCACTATAAAAAAGAGTTAGAGATTGTACCACCCGATATATATGTATGGAGTGGAGTTTGCAACTGAAAAGAAAATTTGTGTTCCCAACAAGCTAGTTGCATGACGGCTTTCACACACACTTATCTCTCAGAACTGAGCATGTGGAGAGACGTTCGTTCATCTAGCAAAAAGGGAACGTTTTGCAGGTCAAACTTTTACTCTGGTTTCTCAGTCTGTTTCCTAGTGCCGGTTTGAAATTCCGGCAGTTTTCACTGTATATACGAGTTGGAGCTTGTTCCTCTCCATATATATATGGAGTGGAATTTGCAACTGAAAAGAAACTTTGTGTTCCCAACAAGCTAGGTGAAGGAAGGCTTTCCCACACAATAACTCTCACAACTAAGTATTAGGAGAGGCGTTCGTTTATCTAGCACTAATGGAACGGATTGCAGAAGAAACTTTTTCTCTGGTTTCTCAGTCTGTTTTCTAGTGCCGGTTTGAATTTCCTGCAGTTTTCACTATAAAACCGAGTTGGAGCTTTTACCTCCCCATATAAATGTATGGAATGGAGTTTGCAACTGAAAAGAAACTTTGTGTTCCCAACAAGGTAATTGAAGGACGGCTCTCACACACACTTATCTCTCACAACTGAGCATGTGGAGAGAATTTCGTTCATCTAGCACAAAGGAACGGGTTGCAGGAGAAACTTTTACTCTGGTTTCTCAGTCTGTTTCCTAGTGCCGGTTTGAAGTTCCTGCAGTTTTCACTGTAAAACCGAATTGGAGCTTGTACCTCCCCATATATAAGTTTGGGGTGGAGATTGCAACTGAAAAGTTAGTTTTGTTCCCAACAAGCTAGGTGAAGTACGGCTTTTACACACACTTATCCCTCACAACTTAGCATGTGGAAAGACGTTCGTTCATCTAGCACTAAGGGAACAGATTGCAGGAGAAAATTTTACTCTGGTTTCTCAGTCCGTTTCCTAGTGCCGGTTTGAAGTTCCTGCAGTTTTCACTATAAAAACGAGTTAGAGATTGTACCACCCGATATATATGTATGGAGTGGAGTTTGCAACTGAAAAGAAAATTTGTGTTCCCAACAATCTAGTTGCATGACGGCTTTCACACACACTTATCTCTCAGAACTGAGCATGTGGAGAGACGTTCGTTCATCTAGCACAAAGGGAACGTTTTGCAGGTCAAACTTTTACTCTGGTTTCTCAGTCTGTTTCCTAGTGCCGGTTTGAAATTCCGGCAGTTTTCACTGTATATACGAGTTGGAGCTTGTTCCTCTCCATATATATATGGAGTGGAGTTTGCAACTGAAAAGAAACTTTGTGTTCCCAACAAGCTAGGTGAAGGACGGCTTCCCCACACAATAACTCTCACAACTAAGAATGAGGAGAGGCATTCGTTTATCTAGCACTAATGGAACGGATTGCAGAAGAAACTTTTTCTCTGGTTTCTCAGTCTGTTTTCTAGCGCCGGTTTGAATTTCCTGCAGTTTTCACTATAAAACCGAGTTGGAGCTTTTACCTCCCCATATAAATGTATGGAATGGAGTTTGCAACTGAAAAGAAACTTTGTTTTCCCAACTAGCTATGTGAAGGACTTTTTTCACACACACTTATCTCTCACAACTGAGCATGTGGAGAGACGTTTGTTCATCTAGCACAAAGGGAGCGGGTTGCAGGAGGAACTTTTACTCTGGATTCTCAGTCTGTTTCCTTTTGCCGGTTTGAAATTCCTGCAGTTTTCACTGTAAAAAATATTTGGAGCTAGTACCTACCCTTATATATGTATGGAGTGGAGTTTGCATCTGAAAAGAAACTATGTGTTCCCAAAAAGCTAGGTGTAGTACGGCTTCCACAATCACTTATCTCTCAGAACTGAGTATGTGGAGAGACATTCGTTCACTTAGCAAAAAGGAACGGGTTGCTGGAGAACTTTTTCTCTGTTTTCCCAGTCCGATTCCTAGTGCCGTTTTGAAGTTCCTAAATGTTTCACTGTAAAATCGAGTTTGAGCTAGTTAATCCCCATATATATTTATGGACTGGAATTTGTAACTGAAAAGAATCTTAGTGTTCCCAACAAGCTAGGTGAAGTATAGCTTTCACACACACTTACCTCTCAGAACTGAGCATGTCGAGAGACGTTCGTTCATCTAGCACAAAGGGAACAGGTTGCAGGAGAAACTGTTACTCTGGTTTCTCAGTGTGTTTCCAAGTGCCGGTTTGAAGTTCCTGCAGTTTTCAATGTAAAACAGAGATGGAGCAGGTACCTCGCCATATATATTTGGAGTGGAGTTTGCAAGTGAAAAGAAACTTTGTGTTCCCAACAAGCTAGGTGAAGAACGGCTTTCACACACACTTATCTCCCAAAATTGAGCATGTGGAGTGACTTTCGTTCATCTAGCACAAAGGGAACAGGTTGCAGGAGAAACATTTACTCTGGTTTCACAGTCTGTTTCCTAGTGCTGGTTTGAAGTTTCTGCAGTTTTCCCTGTAAAACCGAGTTGGAGCTAGTACCTTCCCATATATATGTATGGAATGGAGTTTGCAACTGAAAAGAAACTTTGTTTTCCCAATTAGCTAAGTGAAGGACGGCTTTCACACACACTTATCTCTCACAACTGAGCATGTGGAGAGACGTTCGTTCATCTAGCAAAAAGGGAACGTTTTGCAGGTCAAACTTTTACTCTGGTTTCTCAGTCTGTTTCCTAGTGCCGGTTTGAAATTCCGGCAGTTTTCACTGTATATACGAGTTGGAGCTTGTTCCTCTCCATATATATATGGAGTGGAATTTGCAACTGAAAAGAAACTTTGTGTTCCCAACAAGGTAATTGAAGGACGGCTCTCACACACACTTATCTCTCACAACTGAGCATGTGGAGAGAAGTTCGTTCATCTAGCACAAAGGAACGGGTTGCAGGGAAACTTTTACTCTGGTTTCTCAGTCTGTTTCCTAGTGCCGGTTTGAAGTTCCTGCAGTTTTCACCATAAAACCGAACTGGAGCTAGTACATCGCCATGTATAAATTTGGAGTGGAGTTTGCAACACAAAAGATAGTTTTGTTCCCAACAAGCTAGTTGAAGGACGGCTTTCACACACACAGATCTCTCAGAAGAGAGCATGTGGAGAGACGTTCGTTCATCTAGCACACAGGGAAAGGTTTGCAGGAGAAACTTTTACTCTGGATTCTCAGTGTGTTTCCTAGTGCCGGTTTGAAATTCCTGCAGTTTTCACTGTAAAACCGAATTGGAGCTTGTACCTCCCCATATATAAGTTTGGAGTGGAGATTGCAACTGAAAAGTTAGTTTTGTTCCCAACAAGCTAGGTGAAGTACGGCTTTTACACACACTTATCCCTCACAACTTAGCATGTGGAAAGACGTTCGTTCATCTAGCACTAAGGGAACAGATTGCAGGAGAAAATTTTACTCTGGTTTCTCAGTCTGTTTCTTAGTGCCGGTTTGAAAATCCTGCAGGTTGCACTGTAAAACCGAGTTGGAGCTAGTACATCCCCATATATAGGTATGGACTGTAGATTGCAACTGAAAAGAAACTTTGTGTTCCCTACAACCTAGTTGAAGTACGGCTTTCACACACACATATCTCTCATAAATGAGCATGTGGAGAGACGTACGTTCATTTAGCACAAAGGGAACGAGTTGCAGGAGAAAATTTTTCTCTGGGTTCTCAGTCTGTTTCCTAGTGCCGTTTTGAAGTTCCTGCAGTTTTCACTGTAAAAGCGAGTTGGAGCTATTACCTACCCGTATATATGTATGAATTGGGGTTTGCAACTTAAAAGAAACTTTGTGTTCCCAACAAGCTATGTGAAGGACGGCTTTCACACACTTATCTCTCACAACTGAGCATGTGGAGAGAAGTTCGTTCATCTAGCACAAAGGAACGGGTTGCAGGAGAAACTTTTACTCTGGTTTCTCAGTCTGTTTCCTAGTGCCGGTTTGAAGTTCCTGCAGTTTTCACTGTAAAACAGACTTGGAGCTAGTAACTCCCCATATATAAGTATGGAGTGGATTTTGCAACTGAAAAGAAACTTTGTGTTCCCATCAAGCTTGGAGAAGAACGGCTTTCACACACTTATCTCTCACAACTGAGCATGTGGAGAGACTTTCGTTCATCTAGCACAAACTGAACGGGTTGCAGGAGAAATTTTACTCTGGTTTCTCAGTCTGTTTCCTAGTGCCGGTTTGAAGTTCCTGCAGTTTTCACTGTAAAACATAGTTGGAACTAGTACTTCCCCATATATATGTATGGAGTGGAGTTTGCAACTGAAAAGTAACTTTGTGTTCTCAGCTAGCTAGGTGATGGACGGCTTTCAAACACAATTATGTCTCAGAACTGAGCATGTGGAGAGACGTTCGTTCATCTAGCACAAAGGGAACTGGTTGCAGGGAAACTTTTACTCTGGTTTCTCAGTCTGTTTCCTAGTGCCGGTTTGAAGTTCCTGCAGTTTTCACCATAAAACCGAACTGGAGCTAGTACATCGCCATGTATAAATTTGGAGTGGAGTTTGCAACAGAAAAGATAGTTTTGTTCCCAACAAGCTAGTTGAAGGACGGCTTTCACACACACAGATCTCTCAGAAGAGAGCATGTGGAGAGACGTTCGTTCATCTAGCACACAGGGAAAGGGTTGCAGGAGAAACTTTTACTCTGGATTCTCAGTGTGTTTCCTAGTGCCGGTTTGAAATTCCTGCAGTTTTCACTGTAAAACCGAATTGGAGCTTGTACCTCCCCATATATAAGTTTGGAGTGGAGATTGCAACTGAAAAGTTAGTTTTGTTCCCAACAAGCTAGGTGAAGTACGGCTTTTACACACACTTATCCCTCACAACTTAGCATGTGGAAAGACGTTCGTTCATCTAGCACTAAGGGAACAGATTGCAGGAGAATATTTTACTCTGGTTTCTCAGTCTGTTTCCTAGTGCCGGTTTGAAGATCCTGCAGGTTGCACTGTAAAACCGAGTTGGAGCTAGTACATCCCCATATATAGGTATGGACTGTAGATTGCAACTGAAAAGAAACTTTGTGTTCCCTACAACCTAGTTGAAGTACGGCTTTCACACACACATATCTCTCACAACTGAGCATGTGGAGAGACGTACGTTCATTTAGCACAAAGGGAACGAGTTGCAGGAGAAACTTTTTCTCTGGGTTCTCAGTCTGTTTCCTCGTGCCGTTTTGAAGTTCCTGCAGTTTTCACTGTAAAAGCGAGTTGGAGCTATTACCTACCCTTATATATGTATGAATTGGGGTTTGCAACTTAAAAGAAATTTTGTGTTCCCAACAAGCTATGTGAAGGACGGCTTTCACACACTTATCTCTCACAACTGAGCATGTGGAGAGAAGTTCGTTCATCTAGCACAAAGGAACGGGTTGCAGGAGAAACTTTTACTCTGGTTTCTCAGTCTGTTTCCTAGTGCCGGTTTGAAGTTCCTGCAGTTTTTCACTGTAAAACCGAGTTGGAACTGGTACCTCCCCATATATATGTATGGAGTGCTGTTTGCAACTGAAAAGAAACTTTCTTTTCCCAACAATCTAGGTGAAGGACCGCTTTCAAAGACACTTATCCCTCACAAAGGAACGTGTGGAGAGACGTTCGTTCATCTAGCACATATGGACCAGTTGCAGGAGAAAACTTTTACTCTGGTTCCTCAGTCTGTTTCCTAGTGCCGGTTTGAAGTTCCTGCACTTTTCACTGTAAAACAGACTTGGAGCTAGTAACTCCCCATATATAAGTATGGAGTGGATTTTGCAACTGAAAAGAAACTTTGTGTTCCCAACAAGCTTGGAGAAGAACGGCTTTCACACACTTATCTCTTACAACTGAGCATGTGGAGAGATGTTCGTTCATCTAGCACAAACTGAACGGGTTGCAGTAGAAACTTTTACTCTGGTTTCTCAGTCTGTTTCCTAGTGCCGGTTTGAAGTTCCTGCAGTTTTCACTGTAAAATATAGTTGGAGCTAGTACCTCCCCATACATATGTATGGAGTGGAATTGGCCACTGAAAAGAAACTTTGTGTTCCCAACAAGCTAGGTGAAGGACTGGTTTCACACACACTTATCTCTCAGAACTGATCATGTGAAGAGACGATCGTTCATCTAGCACAAAGGGAAAGGTTTGCAGGAGAAACTTTTAATATGCTTTCTCAGTCTTTTTCCAAGTGCCGGTTTGAAGTTCCTGCAGTTTTCTCTGTAAAACCGAGTTGGAGCTAGTACTTCAACATATATATGTATGGAGTGGAGTTTGGAAGTGAAAAGAAACTTTGTGTTCCCAACAAGCTAGGTGAAGGACGGCTTTCACACACACATTCCTCTCAGATCTGTGCATGTGGGGAGACGTTCGTTCATCTAGCACAAGGGGACAGTGTTGCAGGAGAAACATTTACTCTGGTTTCTCAGTCTGTTTCCTAGTGCCGGATTGTAGTTCCTGCATTTATTACTGTAAAACAGAGATGGAGCTAGTACCTCCCCATATATATGTATGGAGTGGAGTTTGCAACTGAAAAGAAACTTTGTGTTCCCAACAAGCTAGGTGAAGTACGGCTTTCACACAAAATATCTCTCATAACTGAGCATGTGGAGAGACGTTCGTTCAACTAGCACAAAGGGAAAGGTTGCAGGAGATACTTTTACTCTGGTTTCTCAGTATGTTTCCTAGTGCTGGTATGAAGATCCAGCATTTTTCACTGTAAATCCGGATTGGAGCTAGTACCTCCCCAAATATTTGTATGGAATGGAGTTTGCAACAGAAAAGAACCTTTCTGTACCCAACAAGCTAGGTGAAAGACGGCATTCACACACATTTATCTCTCAGAACTGAGCATGTGTAGAGAAGTTCGTTCAGCTAGCCCAAAAACCGGTTGCAGTAGAAACTTTTACTCTTGTTTCTCAGTCTGTTTCCTAGTGCCGGTTTGAAGTTCCTGCAGTTTTCAATGTAAAACCGAGATGGAGCATGTACCTCGCCATATATATTTGGAGTGGAGTTTGCAAGTGAAAAGAAACTTTGTGTTCCCAACAAGCTAGGTGAACAACGGCTTTCACACACACTTATCTCTCACAACTGAGCATGTGGAGAGACGTTCGTTCATCTAGCACAAAGGGAACTGTTTGCAGGTTAAACTATTACTCTGGTTCTCAGTCTGTTTCCTAGTGCCGGTTTGAAGTTATTGCAGGTTTCACTGTAAAACCGATTTGAAGCTAGTACCTCCCCATATATATGTATGGAGTGGAATTGGCAAGTGAAAAGAAACTTTGTGTTCCCAACAAGTTAGCTGAAGGGCGGCTTTCACACACACATACCTCTCAGATCTGTGCATGTGGGGAGACGTTCGTTCATCTAGCAAAAAGGGAAAGGGTTGCAGTATAAACATTTACTCTGGATTCTCAGTGTGTTTACAAGTGCCGGTTTGAAGTTCCTGCAGTTTTCACTGTAAAGCAGTTGGAGATAATAACTACCCATATATATGTACGGAATGGATTTTGCAACTGAAAAGAAACTTTGTGTTCCCAACAAGCTATGTGAAGGACGGCTTCACACACACTTATCTCTCAGATCTGAGCATTTGGAGATACGTTCGTTCATCTAGCACAAAGGGAACGGTGCAGGAGAAATTTTTACTCTAGTTTCTCAGTCCGTTTCCTAGTGCCGGTTTGAAGTTCCTGCAGTTTTCACTATAAAAACGAGTTAGAGATTGTACCACCCGATATATATGTATGGAGTGAGTTTGAAACTGAAAAGAAAATTTTTGTTCCCAACAAGCTAGTTACATGACGGCTTTCACACACACTTATATCTCAGAACTGAGCATCTGGAGGGACGTTCGTTCATCTAGCACAAATGGAACGGGTTGCAGGAGAAACTTTTACTCTCGTTTCTCAGTCTGTTTCCTAGTGCCGGTTTGAAATTCCGGCAGTTTTCACTGTATATAAGAGTTGGAGCTTGTACCTCTCCATATATATATGGAGTGGAGTTTGCAACTGAAAAGAAACTTTGTGTTCCCAACAAGCTAGGTGAAGGACGGCTCTCCCACACAATAACTCTCACAACTAAGCATGAGGAGAGGCGTTCGTTTATCTAGCACTAATGGAAAGGGCTGCAGAAGAAACTTTTTCTCTGGTTTCTCATCTGTTTTCTAGCGCCGGTTTGAATTTCCTGCAGTTTTCACTATAAAACCGAGTTGGAGCTTTTACCTACCCATATAAATGTATCGAGTGGAGTATGCAACTGAAAAGAAACTTTGTGTTCCCAACAAGCTAGGTGAAGAACGGCTTTCACACACACTTATCTCCCAAAATTGAGCATGTGGAGTGACTTTCGTTCATCTAGCTCAAAGGGAACTGTTTGCAGGAGAAACTTTTACTCTGGTTTCTCAGTCTGTTTCCTAGTGCCGGTTTGAAGAACCTGCAGTTTTCACTGTAAAACCGAGTTGGAGCTAGTACCTCTCCATATATATGTATGGAATGGAGTTTGCAACTGAAAAGAAACTTTGTGTTCCCAACAAGCTTGGTGAAGGACGGCTTTCACACACACTTACCTTTCAGAACTGAGCATGTGGAGAGACTTTCGTTCATCTAGCACAAATGGAACGGGTTGCAGGAGAAACTTTTACTCTGGTTTTTCTGTCTGTTTGCTAGTGCCGGTTTGAAGCTCCTGCAGTTTTCACTGTAAAACCGAGTTGGTGCTAGTACCTCCCCATATATTTGTATGGAGTTTAGTTTGCAACTGAAAAGAAACTTTGTTTTCCCAACTAGCTATTTGAAGGACGGTTTCTCACACACTTATGCCTCACAACTGAGCAAGTGGACAGACGTCCGTTCATCCAGCACAAAGGGAACGGGTTGCAGGAGAAAATTTTACTCGGGTTTCTCAGTTTGTTACCTACTGCCGGTTTGAAATTCCTGCAGTTTTCACTTTAAAAAAGAGTTGGAACTAGTATCTCCCATTATATATGTATGGAGTGGAGTTTGCATCTGAAAAAAACTTTGTGTTCCCAAAAAGCTAGTTGAAGGAAGGCTTTCACACACACTTACCTCTCAGAACTGTTTATGTGGAGAGACGTTCTTTCATCTAGCACAAATAGAAAGGGTTGCAGGAGAAACATTTACTCTGGTTTCGCATTCTGTTTCCTAGTGCCGGATTGTAGTTCCTGCATTTTTCACTGTAAAACGGTGTTGGAGCTAGTACCTCTCCATATAGATATATGTAGTGGAGTTTGCAACCTGAAAGAAACTTTGTGTTCCCAACAAGTTAGGTGATACGGCTTTCACACACACTTATCCTCACAACTGAGCATTTGGAGAGACGTTCGTTCATCTAGCACAAAGGGAATGTATTGCAGGAGAAAACATTTCTTTCGTTTCTCAGTCTCTTTCCTAGTGTCGGTTTGAAGTTCCTGCAGTTTTCATTGTAAAAGCGACTTGGAACTTGTACCTCCCCATATATATGTATGGATTGGAGTTTGCAACTGAAAAGAAACTTTGTTTTCCCAACTAGCTATGTGAAGGACGTTTTTCACACACACTTATCTCTCACAACTGAGCATGTGGAGAGACGTTTGTTCATCTAGCACAAAGGGAGCGGGTTGCAGGAGGAAATTTTACTCTGGATTCTCAGTCTGTTTCCTTTTGCCGGTTTGAAATTCCTGCAGTTTTCACTGTAAAAAATATTTGGAGCTAGTACCTACCCTTATATATGTATGGAGTGGAGTTTGCATCTGAAAAGAAACTATGTGTTCCCAAAAAGCTAGGTGAATTACGGCTTTCACAATCACTTATCTCTCAGAACTGAGTATGTGGAGAGACATTCGTTCACTTAGCAAAAAGGAACGGGTTGCTGGAGAAACTTTTACTCTGTTTTCCCAGTCTGATTCCTAGTGCCGTTTTGAAGTTCCTAAATGTTTCACTGTAAAATCGAGTTTGAGCTAGTAAATCCCCATATATATTTATGGACTGGAATTTGTAACTGAAAAGAATCTTAGTGTTCCCAACAAGCTAGGTGAAGTATAGCTTTCACACACACTTATCTCTCAGAACTGAGCATGTCGAGAGACGTTCGTTCATCTAGCACAAAGGGAACGGGTTGCAGGAGAAACTGTTACTCTGGTTTCTCAGTGTGTTTCCAAGTGCCGGTTTGAAGTTCCTGCAGTTTTCAATGTAAAACAGAGATGGAGCAGGTACCTCGCCATATATATTTGGAGTGGAGTTTGCAAGTGAAAAGAAACTTTGTGTTCTCAACAAGCTAGGTGAAGAACGGCTTTCACACACACTTATCTCCCAAAATTGAGCATGTGGAGTGACTTTCGTTCATCTAGCACAAAGGGAACGGGTTGCAGGAGAAACATTTACTCTGGTTTCACAGTCTGTTTCCTAGTGCTGGTTTGAAGTTTCTGCAGTTTTCCCTGTAAAACCGAGTTGGAGCTAGTACCTTCCCATATATATGTATGGATTGGATTTTGCAACTGAAAAGAAACTTTGTTTTCCCAAATAGCTAGGTGAAGGACGGCTTTCACACACACTTATCTCTCACAACTGAGCATGTGGAGAGACGTTCGTTCATCTAGCACAAAGGGAACTGTTTGCAGGTTAAACTATTACTCTGGTTCTCAGTCTGTTTCCTAGTGCCGGTTTGAAGTTATTGCAGTTTTCACTGTAAAACCGATTTGGAGCTAGTACCTCCCCATATATATGTATGGAGTGGAATTGGCAACTGAAAAGAAACTTTGTGTTCCCAACAAGTTAGCTGAAGGACGGCTTTCACACACAAATACCTCTCAGATCTGTGCATGTGGGGAGACGTTCGTTCATCTAGCAAAAAGGGAAAGGGTTGCAGGATAAACATTTACTCTGGATTCTCAGTCTGTTTACTAGTGCCGGTTTGAAGTTCCTGCAGTTTTCACTATAAAAACGAGTTAGAGATTGTACCACCCGATATATATATATGGAGTGGAGTTTGCAACTGAAAAGAAAATTTGTGTTCCCAACAAGCTAGTTGCATGACGGCTTTCACACACACTTATCTCTCAGAACTGAGCATGTGGAGAGACGTTCGTTCATCTAGCACAAAGGGAACGTTTTGCAGGTCAAACTTATACTCTGGATTCTCAGTCTGTTTCCTAGTGCCGGTTTGAAATTCCGGCAGTTTTCACTGTATATACGAGTTGGAGCTTGTTCCTCTCCATATATATATGGAGTGGAGTTTGCAACTGAAAAGAAACTTTGTGTTCCCAACAAGCTAGGTGAAGGACGGCTTCCCCACACAATAACTCTCACAACTAAGAATGAGGAGAGGCGTTCGTTTATCTAGCACTAATGGAATGGATTGCAGAAGAAACTTTTTCTCTGGTTTCTCAGTCTGTTTTCTAGCGCCGGTTTGAATTTCCTGCAGTTTTCACTATAAAACCGAGTTGGAGCTTTTACCTCCCCATATAAATGTATGGAATGGAGTTTGCAACTGAAAAGAAACTTTGTTTTCCCAACTAGCTATGTGAAGGACTTTTTTCACACACACTTATCTCTCACAACTGAGCATGTGGAGAGACGTTTGTTCATCTAGCACAAAGGGAGCGGGCTGCAGGAGGAACTTTTACTCTGGTTTCTCAGTCTGTTTCCTAGTGCCGGTTTGAAATTCCGGCAGTTTTCACTGTATATAAGAGTTGGAGCTTGTACCTCTCCATATATATATGGAGTGGAGTTTGCAACTGAAAAGAAACTTTGTGTTCCCAACAATCTAGGTGAAGGACGGCTCTCCCACACAATAACTCTCACAACTAAGCATGAGGAGAGGCGTTCGTTTATCTAGCACTAATGGAAAGGGCTGCAGAAGAAACTTTTTCTCTGGTTTCTCATCTGTTTTCTAGCGCCGGTTTGAATTTCCTGCAGTTTTCACTATAAAACCGAGTTGGAGCTTTTACCTACCCATATAAATGTATCGAGTGGAGTTTGCAACTGAAAAGAAACTTTGTGTTCCCAACAAGCTAGGTGAAGAACGGCTTTCACACACACTTATCTCCCAAAATTGAGCATGTGGTGTGACTTTCGTTCATCTAGCACAAAGGGAACTGTTTGCAGGAGAAACTTTTACTCTGGTTTCTCAGTCTGTTTCCTAGTGCCGGTTTGAAGAACCTGCAGTTTTCACTGTAAAACCGAGTTGGAGCTAGTACCTCTCCATATATATGTATGGAATGGAGTTTGCAACTGAAAAGAAACTTTGTGTTCCCAACAAGCTTGGTGAAGGACGGCTTTCACACACACTTACCTTTCAGAACTGAGCATGTGGAGAGACTTTCGTTCATCTAGCACAAATGGAACGGGTTGCAGGAGAAACTTTTTCTCTGGTTTTTCTGTCTGTTTGCTAGTGCCGGTTTGAAGCTCCTGCAGTTTTCACTGTAAAACCGAGTTGGTGCTAGTACCTCCCCATATATATGTATGGAGTTTAGTTTGCAACTGAAAAGAAACTTTGTTTTCCCAACTAGCTATTTGAAGGACGGTTTCTCACACACTTATGCCTCACAACTGAGCAAGTGGACAGACGTCCGTTCATCTAGCACAAAGGGAACGGTTTGCAGGAGAAAATTTTACTCGGGTTTCTCAGTTTGTTACCTACTGCCGGTTTGAAATTCCTGCAGTTTTCACTTTAAAAAAGAGTTGGAACTAGTATCTCCCATTATATATGTATGGAGTGGAGTTTGCATCTGAAAAAAACTTTGTGTTCCCAAAAAGCTAGTTGAAGGAAGGCTTTCACACACACTTACCTCTCAGAACTGTTTATGTGGAGAGACGTTCTTTCATCTAGCACAAATAGAAAGGGTTGCAGGAGAAACATTTACTCTGGTTTCGCATTCTGTTTCCTAGTGCCGGATTGTAGTTCCTGCATTTTTCACTGTAAAACGGTGTTGGAGCTAGTACCTCTCCATATAGATATATGTAGTGGAGTTTGCAACCTGAAAGAAACTTTGTGTTCCCAACAAGTTAGGTGATACGGCTTTCACACACACTTATCCTCACAACTGAGCATTTGGAGAGACGTTCGTTCATCTAGCACAAAGGGAATAATTGCAGGAGAAAACATTTCTTTCGTTTCTCAGTCTCTTTCCTAGTGTCGGTTTGAAGTTCCTGCAGTTTTCATTGTAAAAGCGACTTGGAACTTGTACCTCCCCATATATATGTATGGATTGGAGTTTGCAACTGAAAAGAAACTTTGTTTTCCCAACTAGCTATGTGAAGGACGTTTTTCACACACACTTATCTCTCACAACTGAGCATGTGGAGAGACGTTTGTTCATCTAGCACAAAGGGAGCGGGTTGCAGGAGGAACTTTTACTCTGGATTCTCAGTCTGTTTCCTTTTGCCGGTTTGAAATTCCTGCAGTTTTCACTGTAAAAAATATTTGGAGCTAGTACCTACCCTTATATATGTATGGAGTGGAGTTTGCATCTGAAAAGAATCTATGTGTTCCCAAAAAGCTAGGTGAATTACGGCTTTCACAATCACTTATCTCTCAGAACTGAGTATGTGGAGAGACATTCGTTCACTTAGCAAAAAGGAACGGGTTGCTGGAGAAACTTTTACTCTGTTTTCCCAGTCTGATTCCTAGTGCCGTTTTGAAGTTCCTAAATGTTTCACTGTAAAATCGAGTTTGAGCTAGTAAATCCCCATATATATTTATGGACTGGAATTTGTAACTGAAAAGAATCTTAGTGTTCCCAACAAGCTAGGTGAAGTATAGCTTTCACACACACTTATCTCTCAGAACTGAGCATGTCGAGAGACGTTCGTTCATCTAGCACAAAGGGAACGGGTTGCAGGAGAAACTGTTACTCTGGTTTCTCAGTGTGTTTCCAAGTGCCGGTTTGAAGTTCCTGCAGTTTTCAATGTAAAACAGAGATGGAGCAGGTACCTCGCCATATATATTTGGAGTGGAGTTTGCAAGTGAAAAGAAACTTTGTGTTCTCAACAAGCTAGGTGAAGAACGGCTTTCACACACACTTATCTCCCAAAATTGAGCATGTGGAGTGACTTTCGTTCATCTAGCACAAAGGGAACGGGTTGCAGGAGAAACATTTACTCTGGTTTCACAGTCTGTTTCCTAGTGCTGGTTTGAAGTTTCTGCAGTTTTCCCTGTAAAACCGAGTTGGAGCTAGTACCTTCCCATATATATGTATGGATTGGATTTTGCAACTGAAAAGAAACTTTGTTTTCCCAAATAGCTAGGTGAAGGACGGCTTTCACACACACTTATCTCTCACAACTGAGCATGTGGAGAGACGTTCGTTCATCTAGCACAAAGGGAACTGTTTGCAGGTTAAACTATTACTCTGGTTCTCAGTCTGTTTCCTAGTGCCGGTTTGAAGTTATTGCAGTTTTCACTGTAAAACCGATTTGGAGCTAGTACCTCCCCATATATATGTATGGAGTGGAATTGGCAACTGAAAAGAAACTTTGTGTTCCCAACAAGTTAGCTGAAGGACGGCTTTCACACACAAATACCTCTCAGATCTGTGCATGTGGGGAGACGTTCGTTCATCTAGCAAAAAGGGAAAGGGTTGCAGGATAAACATTTACTCTGGATTCTCAGTCTGTTTACTAGTGCCGGTTTGAAGTTCCTGCAGTTTTCACTATAAAAACGAGTTAGAGATTGTACCACCCGATATATATGTATGGAGTGGAGTTTGCAACTGAAAAGAAAATTTGTGTTCCCAACAAGCTAGTTGCATGACGGCTTTCACACACACTTATCTCTCAGAACTGAGCATGTGGAGAGACGTTCGTTCATCTAGCACAAAGGGAACGTTTTGCAGGTCAAACTTTTACTCTGGTTTCTCAGTCTGTTTCCTAGTGCCGGTTTGAAATTCCGGCAGTTTTCACTGTATATACGAGTTGGAGCTTGTTCCTCTCCATATATATATGGAGTGGAGTTTGCAACTGAAAAGAAACTTTGTGTTCCCAACAAGCTAGGTGAAGGACGGCTTCCCCACACAATAACTCTCACAACTAAGAATGAGGAGAGGCGTTCGTTTATCTAGCACTAATGGAACGGATTGCAGAAGAAACTTTTTCTCTGGTTTCTCAGTCTGTTTTCTAGCGCCGGTTTGAATTTCCTGCAGTTTTCACTATAAAACCGAGTTGGAGCTTTTACCTCCCCATATAAATGTATGGAATGGAGTTTGCAACTGAAAAGAAACTTTGTTTTCCCAACTAGCTATGTGAAGGACTTTTTTCACACACACTTATCTCTCACAACTGAGCATGTGGAGAGACGTTTGTTCATCTAGCACAAAGGGAGCGGTTTGCAGGAGGAAATTTTACTCTGGATTCTCAGTCTGTTTCCTTTTGCCGGTTTGAAATTCCTGCAGTTTTCACTGTAAAAAATATTTGGAGCTAGTACCTACCCTTATATATGTATGGAGTGGAGTTTGCATCTGAAAAGAAACTATGTGTTCCCAAAAAGCTAGGTGTAGTACGGCTTCCACAATCACTTATCTCTCAGAACTGAGTATGTGGAGAGACATTCGTTCACTTAGCAAAAAGGAACGGGTTGCTGGAGAACTTTTACTCTGTTTTCCCAGTCTGATTCCTAGTGCCGTTTTGAAGTTCCTAAATGTTTCACTGTAAAATCGAGTTTGAGCTAGTAAATCCCCATATATATTTATGGACTGGAATTTGTAACTGAAAAGAATCTTAGTGTTCCCAACAAGCTAGGTGAAGTATAGCTTTCACACACACTTATCTCTCAGAACTGAGCATGTCGAGAGACGTTCGTTCATCTAGCACAAAGGGAACTGGTTGCAGGAGAAACTGTTACTCTGGTTTCTCAGTGTGTTTCCAAGTGCCGGTTTGAAGTTCCTGCAGTTTTCAATGTAAAACAGAGATGGAGCAGGTACCTCGCCATATATATTTGGAGTGGAGTTTGCAAGTGAAAAGAAACTTTGTGTTCCCAACAAGCTAGGTGAAGAACGGCTTTCACACACACTTATCTCCCAAAATAGAGCATGTGGAGAGACGTTCGTTCATCTAGCACAAAGGGAACTGGTTGCAGGAGAAACATTTACTCTGGTTTCGCATTCTGTTTCCTAGTGCCGGATTGTAGTTCCTGCATTTTTCACTGTAAAACGGTGTTGGAGCTAGTACCTCTCCATATAGATATATGTAGTGGAGTTTGCAACCTGAAAGAAACTTTGTGTTCCCAACAAGTTAGGTGATACGGCTTTCACACACACTTATCCTCACAACTGAGCATTTGGAGAGACGTTCGTTCATCTAGCACAAAGGGAATAATTGCAGGAGAAAACATTTCTTTCGTTTCTCAGTCTCTTTCCTAGTGTCGGTTTGAAGTTCCTGCAGTTTTCATTGTAAAAGCGACTTGGAACTTGTACCTCCCCATATATATGTATGGATTGGAGTTTGCAACTGAAAAGAAACTTTGTTTTCCCAACTAGCTATGTGAAGGACGTTTTTCACACACACTTATCTCTCACAACTGAGCATGTGGAGAGACGTTTGTTCATCTAGCACAAAGGGAGCGGGTTGCAGGAGGAACTTTTACTCTGGATTCTCAGTCTGTTTCCTTTTGCCGGTTTGAAATTCCTGCAGTTTTCACTGTAAAAAATATTTGGAGCTAGTACCTACCCTTATATATGTATGGAGTGGAGTTTGCATCTGAAAAGAAACTATGTGTTCCCAAAAAGCTAGGTGAATTACGGCTTTCACAATCACTTATCTCTCAGAACTGAGTATGTGGAGAGACATTCGTTCACTTAGCAAAAAGGAACGGGTTGCTGGAGAAACTTTTACTCTGTTTTCCCAGTCTGATTCCTAGTGCCGTTTTGAAGTTCCTAAATGTTTCACTGTAAAATCGAGTTTGAGCTAGTAAATCCCCATATATATTTATGGACTGGAATTTGTAACTGAAAAGAATCTTAGTGTTCCCAACAAGCTAGGTGAAGTATAGCTTTCACACACACTTATCTCTCAGAACTGAGCATGTCGAGAGACGTTCGTTCATCTAGCACAAAGGGAACGGGTTGCAGGAGAAACTGTTACTCTGGTTTCTCAGTGTGTTTCCAAGTGCCGGTTTGAAGTTCCTGCAGTTTTCAATGTAAAACAGAGATGGAGCAGGTACCTCGCCATATATATTTGGAGTGGAGTTTGCAAGTGAAAAGAAACTTTGTGTTCTCAACAAGCTAGGTGAAGAACGGCTTTCACACACACTTATCTCCCAAAATTGAGCATGTGGAGTGACTTTCGTTCATCTAGCACAAAGGGAACGGGTTGCAGGAGAAACATTTACTCTGGTTTCACAGTCTGTTTCCTAGTGCTGGTTTGAAGTTTCTGCAGTTTTCCCTGTAAAACCGAGTTGGAGCTAGTACCTTCCCATATATATGTATGGATTGGATTTTGCAACTGAAAAGAAACTTTGTTTTCCCAAATAGCTAGGTGAAGGACGGCTTTCACACACACTTATCTCTCACAACTGAGCATGTGGAGAGACGTTCGTTCATCTAGCACAAAGGGAACTGTTTGCAGGTTAAACTATTACTCTGGTTCTCAGTCTGTTTCCTAGTGCCGGTTTGAAGTTATTGCAGTTTTCACTGTAAAACCGATTTGGAGCTAGTACCTCCCCATATATATGTATGGAGTGGAATTGGCAACTGAAAAGAAACTTTGTGTTCCCAACAAGTTAGCTGAAGGACGGCTTTCACACACAAATACCTCTCAGATCTGTGCATGTGGGGAGACGTTCGTTCATCTAGCAAAAAGGGAAAGGGTTGCAGGATAAACATTTACTCTGGATTCTCAGTCTGTTTACTAGTGCCGGTTTGAAGTTCCTGCAGTTTTCACTATAAAAACGAGTTAGAGATTGTACCACCCGATATATATGTATGGAGTGGAGTTTGCAACTGAAAAGAAAATTTGTGTTCCCAACAAGCTAGTTGCATGACGGCTTTCACACACACTTATCTCTCAGAACTGAGCATGTGGAGAGACGTTCGTTCATCTAGCACAAAGGGAACGTTTTGCAGGTCAAACTTTTACTCTGGTTTCTCAGTCTGTTTCCTAGTGCCGGTTTGAAATTCCGGCAGTTTTCACTGTATATACGAGTTGGAGCTTGTTCCTCTCCATATATATATGGAGTGGAGTTTGCAACTGAAAAGAAACTTTGTGTTCCCAACAAGCTAGGTGAAGGACGGCTTCCCCACACAATAACTCTCACAACTAAGAATGAGGAGAGGCGTTCGTTTATCTAGCACTAATGGAACGGATTGCAGAAGAAACTTTTTCTCTGGTTTCTCAGTCTGTTTTCTAGCGCCGGTTTGAATTTCCTGCAGTTTTCACTATAAAACCGAGTTGGAGCTTTTACCTCCCCATATAAATGTATGGAATGGAGTTTGCAACTGAAAAGAAACTTTGTTTTCCCAACTAGCTATGTGAAGGACTTTTTTCACACACACTTATCTCTCACAACTGAGCATGTGGAGAGACGTTTGTTCATCTAGCACAAAGGGAGCGGTTTGCAGGAGGAAATTTTACTCTGGATTCTCAGTCTGTTTCCTTTTGCCGGTTTGAAATTCCTGCAGTTTTCACTGTAAAAAATATTTGGAGCTAGTACCTACCCTTATATATGTATGGAGTGGAGTTTGCATCTGAAAAGAAACTATGTGTTCCCAAAAAGCTAGGTGTAGTACGGCTTCCACAATCACTTATCTCTCAGAACTGAGTATGTGGAGAGACATTCGTTCACTTAGCAAAAAGGAACGGGTTGCTGGAGAACTTTTACTCTGTTTTCCCAGTCTGATTCCTAGTGCCGTTTTGAAGTTCCTAAATGTTTCACTGTAAAATCGAGTTTGAGCTAGTAAATCCCCATATATATTTATGGACTGGAATTTGTAACTGAAAAGAATCTTAGTGTTCCCAACAAGCTAGGTGAAGTATAGCTTTCACACACACTTATCTCTCAGAACTGAGCATGTCGAGAGACGTTCGTTCATCTAGCACAAAGGGAACTGGTTGCAGGAGAAACTGTTACTCTGGTTTCTCAGTGTGTTTCCAAGTGCCGGTTTGAAGTTCCTGCAGTTTTCAATGTAAAACAGAGATGGAGCAGGTACCTCGCCATATATATTTGGAGTGGAGTTTGCAAGTGAAAAGAAACTTTGTGTTCCCAACAAGCTAGGTGAAGAACGGCTTTCACACACACTTATCTCCCAAAATAGAGCATGTGGAGTGACTTTCGTTCATCTAGCACAAAGGGAACAGGTTGCAGGAAAAACATTTACTCTGGTTTCACAGTCTGTTTCCTAGTGCTGGTTTGAAGTTTCTGCAGTTTTCCCTGTAAAACCGAGTTGGAGCTAGTACCTTCCCATATATATGTATGGATTGGAGTTTGCATCTGAAAAGAAACTTTGTTTTCCCAATTAGCTAGGTGAAGGACGGCTTTCACACACACTTATCTCTCACAACTGAGCATGTGGAGAGATGTTCGTTCATCTAGCACAAAGGGAACTGTTTGCAGGTTAAACTATTACTCTGGTTCTCAGTCTGTTTCCTAGTGCCGGTTTGAAGTTATTGCAGTTTTCACTGTAAAACCGATTTGGAGCTAGTACCTCCCCATATATATGTATGGAGTGGAATTGGCAACTGAAAAGAAACTTTGTGTTCCCAACAAGTTAGCTGAAGGACGGCTTTCACACACAAATACCTCTCAGATCTGTGCATGTGGGGAGACGTTCGTTCATCTAGCAAAAAGGGAAAGGGTTGCAGGATAAACATTTACTCTGGATTCTCAGTCTGTTTACTAGTGCCGGTTTGAAGTTCCTGCAGTTTTCACTGTAAAGCAGTTTTAGCTAGTAACTACCCATATATATGTATGGAATGGATTTTGCAACTGAAAAGAAACTTTGTGTTCCCAACAAGCAATGTGAAGGACGGCATTCACACACACTTATCTCTCAGAACTGAGCATGTGGAGAGACGTTCGTTCATCTAGCACAAAGGGAACGGTGCAGGAGAAATTTTTACTCTAGTTTCTCAGTCCGTTTCCTAGTGCCGGTTTGAAGTTCCTGCAGTTTTCACTATAAAAACGAGTTAGAGATTGTACCACCCGATATATATGTATGGAGTGGAGTTTGCAAATGAAAAGAAAATTTGTGTTCCCAACAAGCTAGTTGCATGACGGCTTTCACACACACTTATCTCTCAGAACTGAGCATGTGGAGAGACGTTCGTTCATCTAGCACAAAGGGAACGTTTTGCAGGTCAAAGTTTTACTCTGGTTTCTCAGTCTGTTTCCTAGTGCCGGTTTGAAATTCCGGCAGTTTTCACTGTATATACGAGTTGGAGCTTGTTCCTCTCCATATATATATGGAGTGGAGTTTGCAACTGAAAAGAAACTTTGTGTTCCCAACAAGCTAGGTGAAGGACGGCTTCCCCACACAATAACTCTCACAACTAAGAATGAGGAGAGGTGTTCGTTTATCTAGCACTAATGGAACGGATTGCAGAAGAAACTTTTTCTCTGGTTTCTCAGTCTGTTTTCTAGCGCCGGTTTGAATTTCCTGCAGTTTTCACTATAAAACCGAGTTGGAGCTTTTACCTCCCCATATAAATGTATGGAATGGAGTTTGCAACTGAAAAGAAACTTTGTTTTCCCAACTAGCTATGTGAAGGACTTTTTTCACACACACTTATCTCTCACAACTGAGCATGTGGAGAGACGTTTGTTCATCTAGCACAAAGGGAGCGGGTTGCAGGAGGAACTTTTACTCTGGTTTCTCAGTCTGTTTCCTAGTGCCGGTTTGAAATTCCGGCAGTTTTCACTGTATATACGAGTTGGAGCTTGTTCCTCTCCATATATATATGGAGTGGAGTTTGCAACTGAAAAGAAACTTTGTGTTCCCAACAAGCTAGGTGAAGGACGGCTCTCCAACACAATAACTCTCACAACTAAGCATGAGGAGAGGCGTTCGTTTATCTAGCACTAATGGAAAGGGCTGCAGAAGAAACTTTTTCTCTGGTTTCTCATCTGTTTTCTAGCGCCGGTTTGAATTTCCTGCAGTTTTCACTATAAAACCGAGTTGGAGCTTTTACCTACCCATATAAATGTATCGAGTGGAGTTTGCAACTGAAAAGAAACTTTGTGTTCCCAACAAGCTAGGTGAAGAACGGCTTTCACACACACTTATCTCCCAAAATTGAGCATGTGGTGTGACTTTCGTTCATCTAGCACAAAGGGAACTGTTTGCAGGAGAAACTTTTACTCTGGTTTCTCAGTCTGTTTCCTAGTGCCTTTTTGAAGAACCTGCAGTTTTCACTGTAAAACCGAGTTGGAGCTAGTACCTCTCCATATATATGTATGGAATGGAGTTTGCAACTGAAAAGAAACTTTGTGTTCCCAACAAGCTTGGTGAAGGACGGCTTTCACACACACTTACCTTTCAGAACTGAGCATGTGGAGAGACTTTCGTTCATCTAGCACAAATGGAACGGGTTGCAGGAGAAACTTTTACTCTGGTTTTTCTGTCTGTTTGCTAGTGCCGGTTTGAAGCTCCTGCAGTTTTCACTGTAAAACCGAGTTGGTGCTAGTACCTCCCCATATATATGTATGGAGTTTAGTTTGCAACTGAAAAGAAACTTTGTTTTCCCAACTAGCTATTTGAAGGACGGTTTCTCACACAATTATGCCTCACAACTGAGCAAGTGGACAGACGTCCGTTCATCTAGCACAAAGGGAACGGGTTGCAGGAGAAAATTTTACTCGGGTTTCTCAGTTTGTTACCTACTGCCGGTTTGAAATTCCTGCAGTTTTCACTTTAAAAAAGAGTTGGAACTAGTATCTCCCATTATATATGTATGGAGTGGAGTTTGCATCTGAAAAAAACTTTGTGTTCCCAAAAAGCTAGTTGAAGGAAGGCTTTCACACACACTTACCTCTCAGAACTGTTTATGTGGAGAGACGTTCTTTCATCTAGCACAAATAGAAAGGGTTGCAGGAGAAACATTTACTCTGGTTTCGCATTCTGTTTCCTAGTGCCGGATTGTAGTTCCTGCATTTTTCACTGTAAAACGGTGTTGGAGCTAGTACCTCTCCATATAGATATATGTAGTGGAGTTTGCAACCTGAAAGAAACTTTGTGTTCCCAACAAGTTAGGTGATACGGCTTTCACACACACTTATCCTCAAAACTGAGCATTTGGAGAGACGTTCGTTCATCTAGCACAAAGGGAATGTATTGCAGGAGAAAACATTTCTTTCGTTTCTCAGTCTCTTTCCTAGTGTCGGTTTGAAGTTCCTGCAGTTTTCATTGTAAAAGCGACTTGGAACTTGTACCTCCCCATATATATGTATGGATTGGAGTTTGCAACTGAAAAGAAACTTTGTTTTCCCAACTAGCTATGTGAAGGACGTTTTCCACACACACTTATCTCTCACAACTGAGCATGTGGAGAGACGTTTGTTCATCTAGCACAAAGGGAGCGGGTTGCAGGAGGAACTTTTACTCTGGATTCTCAGTCTGTTTCCTTTTGCCGGTTTGAAATTCCTGCAGTTTTCACTGTAAAAAATATTTGGAGCTAGTACCTACCCTTATATATGTATGGAGTGGAGTTTGCATCTGAAAAGAAACTATGTGTTCCCAAAAAGCTAGGTGAATTACGGCTTTCACAATCACTTATCTCTCAGAACTGAGTATGTGGAGAGACATTCGTTCACTTAGCAAAAAGGAACGGGTTGCTGGAGAAACTTTTACTCTGTTTTCCCAGTCTGATTCCTAGTGCCGTTTTGAAGTTCCTAAATGTTTCACTGTAAAATCGAGTTTGAGCTAGTAAATCCCCATATATATTTATGGACTGGAATTTGTAACTGAAAAGAATCTTAGTGTTCCCAACAAGCTAGGTGAAGTATAGCTTTCACACACACTTATCTCTCAGAACTGAGCATGTCGAGAGACGTTCGTTCATCTAGCACAAAGGGAACGGGTTGCAGGAGAAACTGTTACTCTGGTTTCTCAGTGTGTTTCCAAGTGCCGGTTTGAAGTTCCTGCAGTTTTCAATGTAAAACAGAGATGGAGCAGGTACCTCGCCATATATATTTGGAGTGGAGTTTGCAAGTGAAAAGAAACTTTGTGTTCTCAACAAGCTAGGTGAAGAACGGCTTTCACACACACTTATCTCCCAAAATTGAGCATGTGGAGTGACTTTCGTTCATCTAGCACAAAGGGAACGGGTTGCAGGAGAAACATTTACTCTGGTTTCACAGTCTGTTTCCTAGTGCTGGTTTGAAGTTTCTGCAGTTTTCCCTGTAAAACCGAGTTGGAGCTAGTACCTTCCCATATATATGTATGGATTGGATTTTGCAACTGAAAAGAAACTTTGTTTTCCCAAATAGCTAGGTGAAGGACGGCTTTCACACACACTTATCTCTCACAACTGAGCATGTGGAGAGACGTTCGTTCATCTAGCACAAAGGGAACTGTTTGCAGGTTAAACTATTACTCTGGTTCTCAGTCTGTTTCCTAGTGCCGGTTTGAAGTTATTGCAGTTTTCACTGTAAAACCGATTTGGAGCTAGTACCTCCCCATATATATGTATGGAGTGGAATTGGCAACTGAAAAGAAACTTTGTGTTCCCAACAAGTTAGCTGAAGGACGGCTTTCACACACAAATACCTCTCAGATCTGTGCATGTGGGGAGACGTTCGTTCATCTAGCAAAAAGGGAAAGGGTTGCAGGATAAACATTTACTCTGGATTCTCAGTCTGTTTACTAGTGCCGGTTTGAAGTTCCTGCAGTTTTCACTATAAAAACGAGTTAGAGATTGTACCACCCGATATATATGTATGGAGTGGAGTTTGCAACTGAAAAGAAAATTTGTGTTCCCAACAAGCTAGTTGCATGACGGCTTTCACACACACTTATCTCTCAGAACTGAGCATGTGGAGAGACGTTCGTTCATCTAGCACAAAGGGAACGTTTTGCAGGTCAAACTTTTACTCTGGTTTCTCAGTCTGTTTCCTAGTGCCGGTTTGAAATTCCGGCAGTTTTCACTGTATATACGAGTTGGAGCTTGTTCCTCTCCATATATATATGGAGTGGAGTTTGCAACTGAAAAGAAACTTTGTGTTCCCAACAAGCTAGGTGAAGGACGGCTTCCCCACACAATAACTCTCACAACTAAGAATGAGGAGAGGCGTTCGTTTATCTAGCACTAATGGAACGGATTGCAGAAGAAACTTTTTCTCTGGTTTCTCAGTCTGTTTTCTAGCGCCGGTTTGAATTTCCTGCAGTTTTCACTATAAAACCGAGTTGGAGCTTTTACCTCCCCATATAAATGTATGGAATGGAGTTTGCAACTGAAAAGAAACTTTGTTTTCCCAACTAGCTATGTGAAGGACTTTTTTCACACACACTTATCTCTCACAACTGAGCATGTGGAGAGACGTTTGTTCATCTAGCACAAAGGGAGCGGGTTGCAGGAGGAACTTTTACTCTGGATTCTCAGTCTGTTTCCTTTTGCCAGTTTGAAATTCCTGAAGTTTTCACTGTAAAAAATATTTGGAGCTAGTACCTACCCTTATATATGTATGGAGTGGAGTTTGCATCTGAAAAGAAACTATGTGTTCCCAAAAAGCTAGGTGTAGTACGGCTTCCACAATCACTTATCTCTCAGAACTGAGTATGTGGAGAGACATTCGTTCACTTAGCAAAAAGGAACGGGTTGCTGGAGAACTTTTACTCTGTTTTCCCAGTCTGATTCCTAGTGCCGTTTTGAAGTTCCTAAATGTTTCACTGTAAAATCGAGTTTGAGCTAGTAAATCCCCATATATATTTATGGACTGGAATTTGTAACTGAAAAGAATCTTAGTGTTCCCAACAAGCTAGGTGAAGTATAGCTTTCACACACACTTATCTCTCAGAACTGAGCATGTCGAGAGACGTTCGTTCATCTAGCACAAAGGGAACTGGTTGCAGGAGAAACTGTTACTCTGGTTTCTCAGTGTGTTTCCAAGTGCCGGTTTGAAGTTCCTGCAGTTTTCAATGTAAAACAGAGATGGAGCAGGTACCTCGCCATATATATTTGGAGTGGAGTTTGCAAGTGAAAAGAAACTTTGTGTTCCCAACAAGCTAGGTGAAGAACGGCTTTCACACACACTTATCTCCCAAAATAGAGCATGTGGAGTGACTTTCGTTCATCTAGCACAAAGGGAACAGGTTGCAGGAGAAACATTTACTCTGGTTTCACAGTCTGTTTCCTAGTGCTGGTTTGAAGTTTCTGCAGTTTTCCCTGTAAAACCGAGTTGGAGCTAGTACCTTCCCATATATATGTATGGATTGGAGTTTGCAACTGAAAAGAAACTTTGTTTTCCCAATTAGCTAGGTGAAGGACGGCTTTCACACACACTTATCTCTCACAACTGAGCATGTGGAGAGACGTTCGTTCATCTAGCACAAAGGGAACTGTTTGCAGGTTAAACTATTACTCTGGTTCTCAGTCTGTTTCCTAGTGCCGGTTTGAAGTTATTGCAGTTTTCACTGTAAAACAGATTTGGAGCTAGTACCTCCCCATATATATGTATGGAGTGGAATTGGCAACTGAAAAGAAACTTTGTGTTCCCAACAAGTTAGCTGAAGGACGGCTTTCACACACACATACCTCTCAGATCTGTGCATGCGGGGAGACGTTCGTTCATCTAGCAAAAAGGGAAAGGGTTGCAGGATAAACATTTACTCTGGATTCTCAGTCTGTTTACTAGTGCCGGTTTGAAGTTCCTGCAGTTTTCACTGTAAAGCAGTTGGAGCTAGTAACTACCCATATATATGTATGGAATGGATTTTGCAACTGAAAAGAAACTTTGTGTTCCCAACAAGCTATGTGTAGGACGGCATTCACACACACTTATCTCTCAGAACTGAGCATGTGGAGAGACGTTCGTTCATCTAGCACAAAGGGAACGGTGCAGGAGAAATTTTTACTCTAGTTTCTCAGTCCATTTCCTAGTGCCGGTTTGAAGTTCCTGCAGTTTTCACTATAAAAAAGAGTTAGAGATTGTACCACCCGATATATATGTATGGAGTGGAGTTTGCAACTGAAAAGAAAATTTGTGTTCCCAACAAGCTAGTTGCATGACGGCTTTCACACACACTTATCTCTCAGAACTGAGCATGTGGAGAGACGTTCGTTCATCTAGCAAAAAGGGAATGTTTTGCAGGTCAAACTTTTACTCTGGTTTCTCAGTCTGTTTCCTAGTGCCGGTTTGAAATTCCGGCAGTTTTCACTGTATATACGAGTTGGAGCTTGTTCCTCTCCATATATATATGGAGTGGAATTTGCAACTGAAAAGAAACTTTGTGTTCCCAACAAGCTAGGTGAAGGAAGGCTTCCCACACAATAACTCTCACAACTAAGAATTAGGAGAGGCGTTCGTTTATCTAGCACTAATGGAACGGATTGCAGAAGAAACTTTTTCTCTGGTTTCTCAGTCTGTTTTCTAGTGCCGGTTTGAATTTCCTGCAGTTTTCACTATAAAACCGAGTTGGAGCTTTTACCTCCCCATATAAATGTATGGAATGGAGTTTGCAACTGAAAAGAAACTTTGTGTTCCCAACAAGGTAATTGAAGGACGGCTCTCACACACACTTATCTCTCACAACTGAGCATGTGGAGAGAAGTTCGTTCATCTAGCACAAAGGAACGGGTTGCAGGAGAAACTTTTACTCTGGTTTCTCACTCTGTTTCCTAGTGCCGGTTTGAAGTTCCTGCAGTTTTCACTGTAAAACCGAATTGGAGCTTGTACCTCCCCATATATAAGTTTGGAGTGGAGATTGCAACTGAAAAGTTAGTTTTGTTCCCAACATGCTAGGTGAAGTACGGCTTTTACACACACTTATCCCTCACAACTTAGCATGTGGAAAGACGTTCGTTCATCTACCACTAAGGGAACAGATTGCAGGAGAAAATTTTACTCTGGTTTCTCAGTCTGTTTTCTAGTGCCGGTTTGAAGATCCTGCAGGTTGCACTGTAAAACCGAGTTGGAGCTAGTACATCCCCATATATAGGTATGGACTGTAGATTGCAACTGAAAAGAAACTTTGTGTTCCCTACAACCTAGTTGAAGTACGGCTTTCACACACACATATCTCTCACAACTGAGCATGTGGAGAGACGTACGTTCATTTAGCACAAAGGGAACGAGTTGCAGGAGAAACTTTTTCTCTGGGTTCTCAGTCTGTTTCCTCGAGCCGTTTTGAAGTTCCTGCAGTTTTCACTGTAAAAGCGAGTTGGAGCTATTACCTACCCGTATATATGTATGAATTGGGGTTTGCAACTTAAAAGAAACTTTGTGTTCCCAACAAGCTATGTGAAGGTCGGCTTTCACACACTTATCTCTCAAAACTGAGCATGTGGAGAGAAGTTCGTTCATCTAGCACAAAGGAACGGGTTGCAGGAGAAACTTTTACTCTGGTTTCTCAGTCTGTTTCCTAGTGCCGGTTTGAAGTTCCTGCAGTTTTCACTGTAAAACAGACTTGGAGCTAGTAACTCCCCATATATAAGTATGGAGTGGATTTTGCAACTGAAAAGAAACTTTGTGTTCCCATCAAGCTTGGAGAATAACGGCTTTCACACACTTATCTCTCACAACTGAGCATGTGGAGAGACGTTCGTTCATCTAGCACAAACTGAACGGGTTGCAGGAGAAATTTTACTCTGGTTTCTCAGTCTGTTTCCTAGTGCCGGTTTGAAGTTCCTGCAGTTTTCACTGTAAAACATAGTTGGAACTAGTACCTCCCCATATATATGTATGGAGTGGAGTTTGCAACTGAAAAGTAACTTTGTGTTCTCAGCTAGCTAGGTGAAGGACGGCTTTCAAACACAATTATGTCTCAGAACTGAGCATGTGGAGAGACGTTCGTTCATCTAGCACAAAGGGAACTGGTTGCAGGGAAACTTTTACTCTGGTTTCTCAGTCTGTTTCCTAGTGCCGGTTTGAAGTTCCTGCAGTTTTCACCATAAAACCGAACTGGAGCTAGTACATCGCCATGTATAAATTTGGAGTGGAGTTTGCAACAGAAAAGATAGTTTTGTTCCCAACAAGCTAGTTGAAGGACGGCTTTCACACACACAGATCTCTCAGAAGAGAGCATGTGGAGAGACGTTCGTTCATCTAGCACACAGAGAAAGGGTTGCAGGAGAAACTTTTACTCTGGATTCTCAGTGTGTTTCCTAGTGCCGGTTTGAAATTCCTGCAGTTTTCTCTGTAAAACCGAATTGGAGCTTGTACCTCCCCATATATATGTTTGGAGTGGAGATTGCAACTGAAAAGTTAGTTTTGTTCCCAACAAGCTAGGTGAAGTACGGCTTTTACACACACTTATCCCTCACAACTTAGCATGTGGAAAGACGTTCGTTCATCTAGCACTAAGGGAACAGATTGCAGGAGAAAATTTTACTCTGGTTTCTCAGTCTGTTTCCTAGTGCCGGTTTGAAGATCCTGCAGGTTGCACTGTAAAACCGAGTTGGAGCTAGTACATCCCCATATATAGGTATGGACTGTAGATTGCAACTGAAAAGAAACTTTGTGTTCCCTACAACCTAGTTGAAGTACGGCTTTCACACACACATATCTCTCACAAATGAGCATGTGGAGAGACGTACGTTCATTTAGCACAAAGGGAACGAGTTGCAGGAGAAAATTTTTCTCTGGGTTCTCAGTCTGTTTCCTAGTGCCCTTTTGAAGTTCCTGCAGTTTTCACTGTAAAAGCGAGTTGGAGCTATTACCTACCCGTATATATGTATGAATTGGGGTTTGCAACTTAAAAGAAACTTTGTGTTCCCAACAAGCTATGTGAAGGACGGCTTTCACACACTTATCTCTCACAACTGAGCATGTGGAGAGAAGTTCGTTCATCTAGCACAAAGAACGGGTTGCAGGAGAAACTTTTACTCTGGTTTCTCAGTCTGTTTCCTAGTGCCGGTTTGAAGTTCCTGCAGTTTTCACTGTAAAACAGACTTGGAGCTAGTAACTCCCCATATATAAGTATGGAGTGGATTTTGCAACTGAAAAGAAACTTTGTGTTCCCATCAAGCTTGGAGAAGAACGGCTTTCACACACTTATCTCTCACAACTGAGCATGTGGAGAGACGTTCGTTCATCTAGCACAAACTGAACGGGTTGCAGGAGAAATTTTACTCTGGTTTCTCAGTCTGTTTCCTAGTGCCGGTTTGAAGTTCCTGCAGTTTTCACTGTAAAACATTGTTGGAACTAGTACTTCCCCATATATATGTATGGAGTGGAGTTTGCAACTGAAAAGTAACTTTGTGTTCTCAGCTAGCTAGGTGAAGGACGGCTTTCAAACACAATTATGTCTCAGAACTGAGCATGTGGAGAGACGTTCGTTCATCTAGCACAAAGGGAACTGGTTGCAGGGAAACTTTTACTCTGGTTTCTCAGTCTGTTTCCTAGTGCCGGTTTGAAGTTCCTGCAGTTTTCACCATAAAACCGAACTGGAGCTAGTACATCGCCATGTATAAATTTGGAGTGGAGTTTGCAATAGAAAAGATAGTTTTGTTCCCAACAAGCTAGTTGAAGGACGGCTTTCACACACACAGATCTCTCAGAAGAGAGCATGTGGAGAGACGTTCGTTCATCTAGCACACAGGGAAAGGGTTGCAGGAGAAACTTTTACTCTGGATTCTCAGTTTGTTTCCTAGTGCCGGTTTGAAATTCCTGCAGTTTTCACTGTAAAACCGAATTGGAGCTTGTACCTCCCCATATATAAGTTTGGAGTGGAGATTGCAACTGAAAAGTTAGTTTTGTTCCCAACAAGCTAGGTGAAGTACGGCTTTTACACACACTTATCCCTCACAACTTAGCATGTGGAAAGACGTTCGTTCATCTAGCACTAAGGGAACAGATTGCAGGAGAAAATTTTACTCTGGTTTCTCAGTCTGTTTCCTAGTGCCGGTTTGAAGATCCTGCAGGTTGCACTGTAAAACCGAGTTGGAGCTAGTACATCCCCATATATAGGTATGGACTGTAGATTGCAACTGAAAAGAAACTTTGTGTTCCCTACAACCTAGTTGAAGTACGGCTTTCACACACACATATCTCTCACAACTGAGCATGTGGAGAGACGTACGTTCATTTAGCACAAAGGGAACGAGTTGCAGGAGAAACTTTTTCTCTGGGTTCTCAGTCTGTTTCCTCGTGCCGTTTTGAAGTTCCTGCAGTTTTCACTGTAAAAGCGAGTTGGAGCTATTACCTACCCTTATATATGTATGAATTGGGGTTTGCAACTTAAAAGAAATTTTGTGTTCCCAACAAGCTATGTGAAGGACGGCTTTCACACACTTATCTCTCACAACTGAGCATGTGGAGAGAAGTTCGTTCATCTAGCACAAAGGAACGGGTTGCAGGAGAAACTTTTACTCTGGTTTCTCAGTCTGTTTCCTAGTGCCGGTTTGAAGTTCCTGCAGTTTTTCACTGTAAAACCGAGTTGGAACTGGTACCTCCCCATATATATGTATGGAGTGCTGTTTGCAACTGAAAAGAAACTTTCTTTTCCCAACAATCTAGGTGAAGGACCGCTTTCAAAGACACTTATCCCTCACAAATGAACTTGTGGAGAGACGTTCGTTCATCTAGCACAAATGGACGGGTTGCAGGAGAAAACTTTTAATCTGGTTCCTCAGTCTGTTTCCTAGTGCCGGTTTGAAGTTCCTGCACTTTTCACTGTAAAACAGACTTGGAGCTAGTAACTCCCCATATATAAGTATGGAGTGGATTTTGCAACTGAAAAGAAACTTTGTGTTCCCAACAAGCTTGGAGAAGAACGGCTTTCACACACTTATCTCTTACAAATGAGCATGTGGAGAGACGTTCGTTCATCTAGCACAAACTGAACGGGTTGCAGTAGAAACTTTTACTCTGGTTTCTCAGTCTGTTTCCTAGTGCCGGTTTGAAGTTCCTGCAGTTTTCACTGTAAATTATAGTTGGAGCTAGTACCTCCCCATACATATGTATGGAGTGGATTTGGCCACTGAAAAGAAACTTTGTGTTCCCAACAAGCTAGGTGAAGGACTGGTTTCACACACACTTATCTCTCAGAACTGATCATGTGAAGAGACGATCGTTCATCTAGCACAAAGGGAAAGGTTTGCAGGAGAAACTTTTAATATGCTTTCTCAGTCTTTTTCCAAGTGCCGGTTTGAAGTTCCTGCAGTTTTCTCTGTAAAACCGAGTTGGAGCTAGTACTTCAACATATATATGTATGGAGTGGAGTTTGGAAGTGAAAAGAAACTTTGTGTTCCCAACAAGCTAGGTGAAGGACGGCTTTCACACACACATTCCTCTCAGATCTGTGCATGTGGGGAGACGTTCGTTCATCTAGCACAAGGGGACAGTGTTGCAGGAGAAACATTTACTCTGGTTTCTCAGTCTGTTTCCTAGTGCCGGATTGTAGTTCCTGCATTTATTACTGTAAAACAGAGATGGAGCTAGTACCTCCCCATATATATGTATGGAGTGGAGTTTGCAACTGAAAAGAAACTTTGTGTTCCCAAAAAGCTAGGTGAAGTACGGCTTTCACACAAAATATCTCTCATAACTGAGCATGTGGAGAGACGTTCGTTCAACTAGCACAAAGGGAAAGGTTGCAGGAGATACTTTTACTCTGGTTTCTCAGTATGTTTCCTAGTGCTGGTATGAAGATCCAGCATTTTTCACTGTAAATCCGGATTGGAGCTAGTACCTCCCCAAATATTTGTATGGAATGGAGTTTGCAACAGAAAAGAAACTTTCTGTACCCAACAAGCTAGGTGAAAGACGGCATTCACACACATTTATCTCTCAGAACTGAGCATGTGTAGAGAAGTTCGTTCAGCTAGCCCAAAGAACCGGTTGCAGTAGAAACTTTTACTCTTGTTTCTCAGTCTGTTTCCTAGTGCCGGTTTGAAGTTCCTGCAGTTTTCAATGTAAAACCGAGATGGAGCATGTACCTCGCCATATATATTTGGAGTGGAGTTTGCAAGTGAAAAGAAACTTTGTGTTCCCAACAAGCTAGGTGAAGAACGGCTTTCACACACACTTATCTCTCACAACTGAGCATGTGGAGAGACGTTCGTTCATCTAGCACAAAGGGAACTGTTTGCAGGTTAAACTATTACTCTGGTTCTCAGTCTGTTTCCTAGTGCCGGTTTGAAGTTATTGCAGGTTTCACTGTAAAACCGATTTGGAGCTAGTACCTCCCCATATATATGTATGGAGTGGAATTGGCAACTGAAAAGAAACTTTGTGTTCCCAACAAGTTAGCTGAAGGACGGCTTTCACACACACATACCTCTCAGATCTGTGCATGTGGGGAGACGTTCGTTCATCTAGCAAAAAGGGAAAGGGTTGCAGTATAAACATTTACTCTGGATTTTCAGTCTGTTTACTAGTGCCGGTTTGAAGTTCCTGCAGTTTTCACTGTAAAGCAGTTGGAGCTAATAACTACCCATATATATGTACGGAATGGATTTTGCAACTGAAAAGAAACTTTGTGTTCCCAACAAGCTATGTGAAGGACGGCTTCACACACACTTATCTCTCAGAACTGAGCATTTGGAGATACGTTCGTTCATCTAGCACAAAGGGAACGGTGCTGGAGAAATTTTTACTCTAGTTTCTCAGTCCGTTTCCTAGTGCCGGTTTGAAGTTCCTGCAGTTTTCACTATAAAAACGAGTTAGAGATTGTACCACCCGATATATATGTATGGAGTGAGTTTGAAACTGAAAAGAAAATTTTTGTTCCCAACAAGCTAGTTACATGACGGCTTTCACACACACTTATATCTCAGAAATGAGCATCTGGAGGGACGTTCGTTCATCTAGCACAAATGGAACGGGTTGCAGGAGAAACTTTTACTCTCGTTTCTCAGTCTGTTTCCTAGTGCCGGTTTGAAATTCCGGCAGTTTTCACTGTATATAAGAGTTGGAGCTTGTACCTCTCCATATATATATGGAGTGGAGTTTGCAACTGAAAAGAAACTTTGTGTTCCCAACACGCTAGGTGAAGGACGGCTCCCCCACACAATAACTCTCACAACTAAGCATGAGGAGAGGCGTTCGTTTATCTAGCACTAATGGAAAGGGCTGCAGAAGAAACTTTTTCTCTGGTTTCTCATCTGTTTTCTAGCGCCGGTTTGAATTTCCTGCAGTTTTCACTATAAAACCGAGTTGGAGCTTTTACCTACACATATAAATGTATCGAGTGGAGTTTGCAACTGAAAAGAAACTTTGTGTTCCCAACAAGCTAGGTGAAGGACGGCTCTCACACACACTTATCTCCCAAAATTGAGCATGTGGAGTGACTTTCGTTCATCTAGCACAAAGGGAACAGGTTGCAGGAGAAACATTTACTCTGGTTTCACAGTCTGTTTCCTAGTGCTGGTTTGAAGTTTCTGCAGTTTTCCCTGTAAAACCGAGTTGGAGCTAGTACCTTCCCATATATATGTATGAATTGGAGTTTGCAACTGAAAAGAAACTTTGTGTTCCCAAATAGCTAGGTGAAGGACGGCTTTCACACACACTTATCTCTCACAACTGAGCATGTGGAGAGACGTTCGTTCATCTAGCACAAAGGGAACTGTTTGCAGTTTAAACTATTACTCTGGTTCTCAGTCTGTTTCCTAGTGCTGGTTTGAAGTTCCTGCAGTTTTCACTATAAAAACGAGTTAGAGATTGTACCACCCGATATATATGTATGGAGTGAGTTTGCAACTGAAAACAAAATTTTTGTTCCCAACAAGCTAGTTGCATGACGGCTTTCACACACACTTATATCTCAGAACTGAGCATCTGGAGGGACATTCGTTCATCTAGCACAAATGGAACGGGTTGCAGGAGTAACTTTTACTCTCGTTTCTCAGTCTGTTTCCTAGTGCCCGTTTGAAGTTCCTGCACTTTTCACTGTAAAGCAGAGATGGAGCTAGTAACTCCCCATAAATATTTATGGAGTGGAGTTTGAAACTGAAAAGAAAATTTGTGTTCCCAACAATCAAGGTGAAGTACGGCATTCACACACACTTACCTCTCAGAACTGAGCATGTGGAGAGACGTTCGTTCATCTAGCACAAAGGGAACGTTTTGCAGGTGAAACTTTTACACTGGTTTCTCAGTCTGTTTCCTAGTGCCGGTTTGAAATTCCGGCAGTTTTCACTGTATATACGAGTTGGAGCTTGTACCTCTCCATATATATATGGAGTGGAGTTTGCAACTGAAAAGAAACTTTGTGTTCCCAACAAGCTATTTGAAGGACGGCTTTCCCACACAATAACTCTCACAACTAAGCATGAGGAGAGGCGTTCGTTTATCTTGCACTAATGGAACGGGCTGCAGAAGAAACTTTTTCTCTGGTTTCTCATCTGTTTTCTAGCGCCGGTTTGAATTTCCTGCAGTTTTCACTATAAAACCGAGTTGGAGCTTTTACCTCCCCATATAAATGTATGGAGTGGAGTTTGCAACTGAAAAGAAACTTTGTGTTCCCAACAAGCTAATTGAAGGACGGCTCTCACACACACTTATCTCTCACAACTGAGCATGTGGAGAGACGTTCGTTCATCTAGCACAAAGGGAAAGGGTTGCAGGAGAAGCTTTTTCTCTTTTTTCTCATTCTATTTCCTAGTGCCGGTTTGAAGTTCCTGAAGTTTTCAGTATTAAACAGAGTTGGAGCATGTACCTCCCCATATATATGTATGGAATTCAGTTTGCATCTGAAAAGAAACTTTGTGTTCCCAACTAGCTAGTTGAAGGACGGCTTTCACACACACTTATCTCTCAGAACTGAGCATGTGGTGATACGTTCGTTCATCTAGCACAAAGGGGACGGGTTGAAGGTGAAAATTTTACTCTGGATTCTCAGTCTGTTTCCTAGTGCCGGTTTGAAGTTCCTGCAGTTTTCACTATAATAACCAGTTGGAGCTTGAACCTCCCCATATATATGTATGGAGTTTTGTTTGCAACTGAAAAGAAACTATGTGTTCCCAACAAGCTAGGTGAAGAACGGCTTTCACACACACTTATCTATCACAAATGAGCATCTGGAGAGACGTTCGTTCATCTAGCACAAAGGGAACTGTTTGCAGGAGATACTTTTACTCTGGTTTCTCAGTCTGTTTCCTAGTGCCGGTTTGAAGAACCTGCAGTTTTCACTGTAAAACCGAGTTGGAGCTAGTACCTCTCCATATATATGTATGGAATGGAGTTTGCAACTGAAAAGAAACTTTGTGTTCCCAACAAGCTTGGTGAAGAACGGCTTTCACACACACTTACCTTTCAGAACTGAGCATGTGGAGAGACTTTCGTTCATCTAGCACAAATGGAACGGGTTGCAGGAGAAACTTTTACTCTGGTTTTTCTGTCTGTTTGCTAGTGCCGGTTTGAAGCTCCTGCAGTTTTCACTGTAAAACCGAATTGGTGCTAGTACCTCCCCATATATATGTATGGAGTTTAGTTTGCAACTGAAAAGAAACTTTGTTTTCCCAACTAGCTATTTGAAGGACGGTTTCTCACACACTTATGCCTCACAACTGAGCAAGTGGACAGACGTCCGTTCATCTAGCACAAAGGGAACGGGTTGCAGGAGAAAATTTTACTCGGGTTTCTCAGTTTGTTACCTACTGCCGGTTTGAAATTCCTGCAGTTTTCACTTTAAAAAAGAGTTGGAACTAGTATCTCCCATTATATATGTATGGAGTGGAGTTTGCATCTGAAAAAAACTTTGTGTTCCCAAAAAGCTAGTTGAAGGAAGGCTTTCACACACACTTACCTCTCAGAACTGTTTATGTGGAGAGACGTTCTTTCATCTAGCACAAATAGAAAGGGTTGCAGGAGAAACATTTACTCTGGTTTCGCATTCTGTTTCCTAGTGCCGGATTGTAGTTCCTGCATTTTTCACTGTAAAACGGTGTTGGAGCTAGTACCTCTCCATATAGATATATGTAGTGGACTTTGCAACCTGAAAGAAACTTTGTGTTCCCAACAAGTTAGGTGATACGGCTTTCACACACACTTATCCTCACAACTGAGCATTTGGAGAGACGTTCGTTCATCTAGCACAAAGGGAATGTATTGCAGGAGAAAATATTTCTTTCGTTTCTCAGTCTCTTTCCTAGTGTCGGTTTGAAGTTCCTGCAGTTTTCATTGTAAAAGCGACTTGGAACTTGTACCTCCCCATATATATGTATGGATTGGAGTTTGCAACTGAAAAGAAACTTTGTTTTCCCAACTAGCTATGTGAAGGACGTTTTTCACACACACTTATCTCTCACAACTGAGCATGTGGAGAGACGTTTGTTCATCTAGCACAAAGGGAGCGGGTTGCAGGAGGAACTTTTACTCTGGATTCTCAGTCTGTTTCCTTTTGCCGGTTTGAAATTCCTGCAGTTTTCACTGTAAAAAATATTTGGAGCTAGTACCTACCCTTATATATGTATGGAGTGGAGTTTGCATCTGAAAAGAAACTATGTGTTCCCAAAAAGCTAGGTGAATTACGGCTTTCACAATCACTTATCTCTCAGAACTGAGTATGTGGAGAGACATTCGTTCACTTAGCAAAAAGGAACGGGTTGCTGGAGAAACTTTCACTCTGTTTTCCCAGTCTGATTCCTAGTGCCGTTTTGAAGTTCCTAAATGTTTCAGTGTAAAATCGAGTTTGAGCTAGTAAATCCCCATATATATTTATGGACTGGAATTTGTAACTGAAAAGAATCTTAGTGTTCTCAACAAGCTAGGTGAAGTATAGCTTTCACACACACTTATCTCTCAGAACTGAGCATGTCGAGAGACGTTCGTTCATCTAGCACAAAGGGAACGGGTTGCAGGAGAAACTATTACTCTGGTTTCTCAGTGTGTTTCCAAGTGCCGGTTTGAAGTTCCTGCAGTTTTCAATGTAAAACAGAGATGGAGCAGGTACCTCGCCATATATATTTGGAGTGGAGTTTGCAAGTGAAAAGAAACTTTGTGTTCTCAACAAGCTAGGTGAAGAACGGCTTTCACACACACTTATCTCCCAAAATTGAGCATGTGGAGTGACTTTCGTTCATCTAGCACAAAGGGAACGGGTTGCAGGAGAAACATTTACTCTGGTTTCACAGTCTGTTTCCTAGTGCTGGTTTGAAGTTTCTGCAGTTTTCCCTGTAAAACCGAGTTGGAGCTAGTACCTTCCCATATATATGTATGGATTGGAGTTTGCAACTGAAAAGAAACTTTGTTTTCCCAATTAGCTGGGTGAAGGACGGCATTCACACACACTTATCTCTCACAACTGAGCATGTGGAGAGACGTTCGTTCATCTAGCACAAAGGGAACTGTTTGAGGGTTAAACTATTACTCTGGTTCTCAGTCTGTTTCATAGTGCCGGTTTGAAGTTATTGCAGTTTTCACTGTAAAACCGATTTGGAGCTAGTACCTCCCCATATATATGTATGGAGTGGAATTGGCAACTGAAAAGAAACTTTGTGTTCCCAACAAGTTAGCTGAAGGACGGCTTTCACACACAAATACCTCTCAGATCTGTGCATGTGGGGAGACGTTCGTTCATCTAGCAAAAAGGGAAAGGGTTGCAGGATAAACATTTACTCTGGATTCTCAGTCTGTTTACTAGTGCCGGTTTGAAGTTCTTGCAGTTTTCACTGTAAAGCAGTTTTAGCTAGTAACTACCCATATATATGTATGGAAGGATTTTGCAACTGAAAAGAAACTTTGTGTTCCCAACAAGCTATGTGAAGGACGGCATTCACACACACTTATCTCTCAGAACTGAGCATGTGGAGAGACGTTCGTTCATCTAGCACAAAGGGAACGGTGCAGGAGAAATTTTTACTCTAGTTTCTCAGTCCGTTTCCTAGTGCCGGTTTGAAGTTCCTGCAGTTTTCACTATAAAAACGAGTTAGAGATTGTACCACCCGATATATATGTATGGAGTGGAGTTTGCAACTGAAAAGAAAATTTGTGTTCCCAACAAGCTAGTTGCATGACGGCTTTCACACACACTTATCTCTCAGAACTGAGCATGTGGAGAGACGTTCGTTCATCTAGCACAAAGGGAACGTTTTGCAGGTCAAACTTTTACTCTGGTTTCTCAGTCTGTTTCCTAGTGCCGGTTTGAAATTCCGGCAGTTTTCACTGTATATACGAGTTGGAGCTTGTTCCTCTCCATATATATATGGAGTGGAGTTTGCAACTGAAAAGAAACTTTGTGTTCCCAACAAGCTAGGTGAAGGACGGCTTCCCCACACAATAACTCTCACAACTAAGAATGAGGAGAGGCGTTCGTTTATCTAGCACTAATGGAACGGATTGCAGAAGAAACTTTTTCTCTGGTTTCTCAGTCTGTTTTCTAGCGCCGGTTTGAATTTCCTGCAGTTTTCACTATAAAACCGAGTTGGAGCTTTTACCTCCCCATATAAATGTATGGAATGGAGTTTGCAACTGAAAAGAAACTTTGTTTTCCCAACTAGCTATGTGAAGGACTTTTTTCACACACACTTATCTCTCACAACTGAGCATGTGGAGAGACGTTTGTTCATCTAGCACAAAGGGAGCGGGTTGCAGGAGTAACTTTTACTCTGGATTCTCAGTCTGTTTCCTTTTGCCGGTTTGAAATTCCTGCAGTTTTCACTGTAAAAAATATTTGGAGCTAGTACCTACCCTTATATATGTATGGACTGGAGTTTGCATCTGAAAAGAAACTATGTGTTCCCAAAAAGCTAGGTGTAGTACGGCTTCCACAATCACTTATCTCTCAGAACTGAGTATGTGGAGAGACATTCGTTCACTTAGCAAAAAGGAACGGGTTGCTGGAGAACTTTTACTCTGTTTTCCCAGTCTGATTCCTAGTGCCGTTTTGAAGTTCCTAAATGTTTCACTGTAAAATCGAGTTTGAGCTAGTAAATCCCCATATATATTTATGGACTGGAATTTGTAACTGAAAAGAATCTTAGTGTTCCCAACAAGCTAGGTGAAGTATAGCTTTCACACACACTTATCTCTCAGAACTCAGCATGTCGAGAGACGTTCGTTCATCTAGCACAAAGGGAACAGGTTGCAGGAGAAACATTTACTCTGGTTTCACAGTCTGTTTCCTAGTGCTGGTTTGAAGTTTCTGCAGTTTTCCCTGTAAAACCGAGTTGGAGCTAGTACCTTCCCATATATATATATGGATTGGAGTTTGCAACTGAAAAGAAACTTTGTGTTCCCAACAAGGTAATTGAAGGACGGCTCTCACACACACTTATCTCTCACAACTGAGCATGTGGAGAGAAGTTCGTTCATCTAGCACAAAGGAACGGGTTGCAGGAGAAACTTTTACTCTGGTTTCTCAGTCTGTTTCCTAGTGCCGGTTTGAAGTTCCTGCAGTTTTCACTGTAAAACCGAATTGGAGCTTGTACCTCCCCATATATAAGTTTGGAGTGGAGATTGCAACTGAAAAGTTAGTTTTGTTCCCAACAAGCTAGGTGAAGTACGGCTTTTACACACACTTATCCCTCACAACTTAGCATGTGGAAAGACGTTCGTTCATCTACCACTAAGGGAACAGATTGCAGGAGAAAATTTTACTCTGGTTTCTCAGTCTGTTTCCTAGTGCCGGTTTGAAGATCCTGCAGGTTGCACTGTAAAACCGAGTTGGAGCTAGTACATCAACATATATAGGTATGGACTGTAGATTGCAACTGAAAAGAAACTTTGTGTTCCCTACAACCTAGTTGAAGTACGGCTTTCACACACACATATCTCTCACAACTGAGCATGTGGAGAGACGTACGTTCATTTAGCACAAAGGGAACTAGTTGCAGGAGAAACTTTTTCTCTGGGTTCTCAGTCTGTTTCCTAGTGCCGTTTTGAAGTTCCTGCAGTTTTCACTGTAAAAGCGAGTTGGAGCTATTACCTACCCGTATATATTTATGAATTGGGGTTTGCAACTTAAAAGAAACTTTGTGTTCCCAACAAGCTATGTGAAGGACGGCTTTCACACACTTATCTCTCACAACTGAGCATGTGGAGAGAAGTTCGTTCATCTAGCACAAAGGAACGGGTTGCAGGAGAAACTTTTACTCTGGTTTCTCAGTCTGTTTCCTAGTGCCGGTTTGAAGTTCCTGCAGTTTTCACTGTAAAACAGAATTGGAGCTAGTAACTCCCCATATATAAGTATGGAGTGGATTTTGCAACTGAAAAGAAACTTTGTGTTCCCATCAAGCTTGGAGAAGAACGGCTTTCACACACTTATCTCTCACAACTGAGCATGTGGAGAGACTTTCGTTCATCTAGCACAAACTGAACGGGTTGCAGGAGAAATTTTACTCTGGTTTCTCAGTCTGTTTCCTAGTGCCGGTTTGAAGTTCCTGCAGTTTTCACTGTAAAACATAGTTGGAACTAGTACTTCCCCATATATATGTATGGAGTGGAGTTTGCAACTGAAAAGTAACTTTGTGTTCTCAGCTAGCTAGGTGAAGGACGGCTTTCAAACACAATTATGTCTCAGAACTGAGCATGTGGAGAGACGTTCGTTCATCTAGCACAAAGGGAACTGGTTGCAGGGAAACTTTTACTCTGGTTTCTCAGTCTGTTTCCTAGTGCCGGTTTGAAGTTCCTGCAGTTTTCACCATAAAACCGAACTGGAGATAGTACATCGCCATGTATAAATTTGGAGTGGAGTTTGCAACACAAAAGATAGTTTTGTTCCCAACAAGCTAGTTGAAGGACGGCTTTCACACACACAGATCTCTCAGAAGAGAGCATGTGGAGAGACGTTCGTTCATCTAGCACACAGGGAAAGGGTTGCAGGAGAAACTTTTACTCTGGATTCTCAGTGTGTTTCCTAGTGCCGGTTTGAAATTCCTGCAGTTTTCACTGTAAAACCGAATTGGAGCTTGTACCTCCCCATATATAAGTTTGGAGTGGAGATTGCAACTGAAAAGTTAGTTTTGTTCCCAACAAGCTAGGTGAAGTACGGCTTTTACACACACTTATCCCTCACAACTTAGCATGTGGAAAGACGTTCGTTCATCTAGCACAAAGGGAACAGATTGCAGGAGAAAATTTTACTCTGGTTTCTCAGTCTGTTTCCTAGTGCCGGTTTGAAGATCCTGCAGGTTGCACTGTAAAACCGAGTTGGAGCTAGTACATCCCCATATATAGGTATGGACTGTAGATTGCAACTGAAAAGAAACTTTGTGTTCCCTACAACCTAGTTGAAGTACGGCTTTCACACACACATATCTCTCACAACTGAGCATGTGGAGAGACGTACGTTCATTTAGCACAAAGGGAACGAGTTGCAGGAGAAACTTTTTCTCTGGGTTCTCAGTCTGTTTCCTCGTGCCGTTTTGAAGTTCCTGCAGTTTTCACTGTAAAAGCGAGTTGGAGCTATTACCTACCCTTATATATGTATGAATTGGGGTTTGCAACTTAAAAGAAATTTTGTGTTCCCAACAAGCTATGTGAAGGACGGCTTTCACACACTTATCTCTCACAACTGAGCATGTGGAGAGAAGTTCGTTCATCTAGCACAAAGGAACGGGTTGCAGGAGAAACTTTTACTCTGGTTTCTCAGTCTGTTTCCTAGTGCCGGTTTGAAGTTCCTGCAGTTTTTCACTGTAAAACCGAGTTGGAACTGGTACCTCCCCTTATATATGTATGGAGTGCTGTTTGCAACTGAAAAGAAACTTTCTTTTCCCAACAATCTAGGTGAAGGACCGCTTTCAAAGACACTTATCCCTCACAAATGAACGTGTGGAGAGACGTTCGTTCATCTAGCACATATGGACAAGTAGCAGGAGAAAACTTTTACTCTGGTTCCTCAGTCTGTTTCCTAGTGCCGGTTTGAAGTTCCTGCACTTTTCACTGTAAAACAGACTTGGAGCTAGTAACTCCCCATATATAAGTATGAAGTGGATTTTGCAACTGAAAAGAAACTTTGTGTTCCCAACAAGCTTGGAGAAGAACGGCTTTCACACACTTATCTCTCGCAACTGAGCATGTGGAGAGACGTTCGTTCATCTAGCACAAACTGAACGGGTTGCAGTAGAAACTTTTACTCTGGTTTCTCAGTCTGTTTCCTAGTGCCGGTTTGAAGTTCCTGCAGTTTTCACTGTAAAATATAGTTGGAGCTAGTACCTCCCCATACATATGTATGGAGTGGAATTGGCCACTGAAAAGAAACTTTGTGTTCCCAACAAGCTAGGTGAAGGACTGGTTTCACACACACTTATCTCTCAGAACTGATCATGTGAAGAGACGATCGTTCATCTAGCACAAAGGGAAAGGTTTGCAGGAGAAACTTTTAATATGCTTTCTCAGTCTTTTTCCAAGTGCCGGTTTGAAGTTCCTGCAGTTTTCTCTGTAAAACCGAGTTGGAGCTAGTACTTCAACATATATATGTATGGAGTGGAGTTTGGAAGTGAAAAGAAACTTTGTGTTCCCAACATGCTAGGTGAAGGACGGCTTTCACACACACATTCCTCTCAGATCTGTGCATGAGGGGAGACGTTCGTTCATCTAGCACAAGGGGACAGTGTTGCAGGAGAAACATTTACTCTGGTTTCTCAGTCTGTTTCCTAGTGCCGGATTGTAGTTCCTGCATTTTTTACTGTAAAACAGATATGGAGCTAGTACCTCCCCATATATATGTATGGAGTGGAGTTTGCAACTGAAAAGAAACTTTGTGTTCCCAACAAGCTAGGTGAAGTACGGCTTTCACACAAAATATCTCTCATAACTGAGCATGTGGAGAGACGTTCGTTCAACTAGCACAAAGGGAAAGGTTGCAGGAGATACTTTTACTCTGGTTTCTCAATATGTTTCCTAGTGCTGGTATGAAGATCCAGCATTTTTCACTGTAAATCCGGATTGGAGCTAGTACCTCCCCAAATATTTGTATGGAATGGAGTTTGCAACAGAAAAGAAACTTTCTGTACCCAACAAGCTAGGTGAAAGACGGCATTCACACACATTTATCTCTCAGAACTGAGCATGTGTAGAGAAGTTCGTTCAGCTAGCCCAAAGAACCGGTTGCAGTAGAAACTTTTACTCTTGTTTCTCAGTCTGTTTCCTAGTGCCGGTTTGAAGTTCCTGCAGTTTTCAATGTAAAACCGAGATGGAGCATGTACCTCGCCATATATATTTGGAGTGGAGTTTGCAAGTGAAAAGAAACTTTGTGTTCCCAACAAGCTAGGTGAAGAACGGCTTTCACACACACTTATCTCTCACAACTGAGCATGTGGAGAGACGTTCGTTCATCTAGCACAAAGGGAACTGTTTGCAGGTTAAACTATTACTCTGGTTCACAGTCTGTTTCCTAGTGCCGGTTTGAAGTTATTGCAGGTTTCACTGTAAAACCGATTTGGAGCTAGTACCTCCCCATATATATGTATGGAGTGGAATTGGCAACTGAAAAGAAACTTTGTGTTCCCAACAAGTTAGCTGAAGGACGGCTTTCACACACACATACCTCTCAGATCTGTGCATGTGGGGAGACGTTCGTTCATCTAGCAAAAAGGGAAAGGGTTGCAGTATAAACATTTACTCTGGATTCTCAGTCTGTTTACTAGTGCCGGTTTGAAGTTCCTGCAGTTTTCACTGTAAAGCAGTTGGAGCTAATAACTACCCATATATATGTACGGAATGGATTTTGCAACGGAAAAGAAACTTTGTGTTCCCAACAAGCTATGTGAAGGACGGCTTTCACACACACTTATCTCTCAGAACTGAGCATTTGGAGATACGTTCGTTCATCTAGCACAAAGGGAACGGTGCAGGAGAAATTTTTACTCTAGTTTCTCAGTCCGTTTCCTAGTGCCGGTTTGAAGTTCCTGCAGTTTTCACTATAAAAACGAGTTAGAGATTGTACCACCCGATATATATGTATGGAGTGAGTTTGAAACAGAAAAGAAAATTTTTCTTCCCAACAAGCTAGTTACATGACGGCTTTCACACACACTTATATCTCCGAACTGAGCATCTGGAGGGACGTTCGTTCATCTAGCACAAATGGAACGGGTTGCAGGAGAAACTTTTACTCTCGTTTCTCAGTCTGTTTCCTAGTGCCGGTTTGAAATTCCGGCAGTTTTCACTGTATATAAGAGTTGGAGCTTGTACCTCTCCATATATATATGGAGTGGAGTTTGCAACTGAAAAGAAACTTTGTGTTCCCAACAAGCTAGGTGAAGGATGGCTCTCCCACACAATAACTCTCACAACTAAGCATGAGGAGAGGCGTTCGTTTATCTAGCACTAATGGAAAGGGCTGCAGAAGAAACTTTTTCTCTGGTTTCTCATCTGTTTTCTAGCGCCGGTTTGAATTTCCTGCAGTTTTCACTATAAAACCGAGTTGGAGCTTTTACCTACCCATATAAATGTATCGAGTGGAGTTTGCAACTGAAAAGAAACTTTGTGTTCCCAACAAGCTAGGTGAAGGACGGCTCTCACACACACTTATCTCCCAAAATTGAGCATGTGGAGTGACTTTCGTTCAACTAGCACAAAGGGAATGGGTAGAAGGAGAAACATTTACTCTGGTTTCACAGTCTGTTTCCTAGTGCTGGTTTGAAGTTTCTGCAGTTTTCCCTGTAAAACCGAGTTGGAGCTAGTACCTTCCCATATATATGTATGGATTGGTGTTTGCAACTGAAAAGAAACTTTGTTTTCCCAATTAGCTAGATGAAGGACGGCTTTCACACACACTTATCTCTCACAACTGAGCATGTGGAGAGACGTTCGTTCATCTAGCACAAAGGGAACTGTTTGCAGGTTAAACTATTACTCTGGTTCTCAGTCTGTTTCCTAGTGCCGGTTTGAAGTTATTGCAGTTTTCACTGTAAAACCGATTTGGAGCTAGTACATCCCCATATATATGTATGGAGTGGAATTGTCAACTGAAAAGAAACTTTGTGTTCCCAACAAGTTAGCTGAAGGACGGCTTTCACACACACATACCTCTCAGAACTTTGCATGTGGGGAGACGTTCGTTCATCTAGCAAAAAGGGAAAGGGTTGCAGGATAAACAATTACCTTGGATTCTCAGTCCGTTTACTAGTGCCGGTTTGGAGTTCCTGCAGTTTTCACTGTAAAGCAGTTGGAGATAATAACTACCCATATATATGTATGGAATGGATTTTGCAACTGAAAAGAAACTTTGTGTTCCCAACAAGCTATGTGAAGGACGGCTTTCACACACACTTATCTCTCAGAACTGAGCATCTGGAGTTACGTTCGTTCATCTAGCACAAATGGAACGGGTTGCAGGAGAAACTTTTACTCTCGTTTCTCAGTCTGTTTCCTAGTGCCCGTTTGAAGTTCCTGCACTTTTCACTGTAAAGCAGAGTTGGAGCTAGTAACTCCCCATATATATTTATGGAGTGGAGTTTGAAACTGAAAAGAAAATTTGTGTTCCCAACAAGCTAGTTGAAGTACGGCATTCACACACACTTATCTCTCAGAACTGAGCATGTGGAGAGACGTTCGTTCATCTAGCACAAAGGGAAAGTTTTGCAGGTGAAACTTTTACACTGGTTTCTCAGTCTGTTTCCTAGTGCCGGTGTGAAATTCCGGCAGTTTTCACTGTATATACGAGTTGGAGCTTGTACCTCTCCATATATATATGGAGTGGAGTTTGCAACTGAAAGAAACTTTGTGTTCCCAACAAGCTAGGTGAAGGACGGCTTTCCCACACAATAAATCTCTCAACTAAGCATGAGGAGAGGCGTTCGTTTATCTAGCACTAATGGAACGGGCTGCAGAAGAAACATTTTCTCTGGTTTCTCATCAGTTTTCTAGCGCCGGTTTGAATTTCCTGCAGTTTTCACTATAAAACCGAGTTGGAGCTTTTACCTCCCCATATAAATGTATGGAGTGGAGTTTGCAACTGAAAAGAAACTTTGTGTTCCCAACAAGCTAATTGAAGGACGGCTCTCACACACACTTATCTCTCACAACTGAGCATGTGGAGAGAAGTTCGTTCATCTAGCACAAAGGGAAAGGGTTGCAGGAGAAGCTTTTTCTCTTTTTTCTCATTCTATTTCCTAGTGCCGGTTTGAAGTTCCTGAAGTTTTCAGTATTAAACAGGGTTGGAGCATGTACCTCCCCATTTATATGTATGGAATGCAGTTTGCAACTGAAAAGAAACTTTGTGTTCCCAACTAGCTAGTTGAAGGACGGCTTTCACACACACTTATCTCTCACAACTGAGTATGTGGTGATACGTTCGTTCATCTAGCACAAAGGGGACGGGTTGCAGGTGAAATTTTACTCTGGATTCTCAGTCTGTTTCCTAGTGCCGGTTTGAAGTTCCTGCAGTTTTCACTATAATAACCAGTTGGAAGTTGAACCGCCCCATATATATGTATGGAGTGGTGTTTGCAACTGAAAAGAAACTATGTGTTCCCAACAAGCTAGGTGAAGAACGGCTTTCACACACACTTACCTTTCAGAACTGAGCATGTGGAGAGACTTTCGTTCATCTAGCACAAATGGAACGGGTTGCAGGAGAAACTTTTACTCTGGTTTTTCTGTCTGTTTGCTAGTGCCGGTTTGAAGCTCCTGCAGTTTTCACTGTAAAACCGTGTTGGTGCTAGTACCTCCCCATATATATGTATGGAGTTTAGTTTGCAACTGAAAAGAAACTTTGTTTTCCCAACTAGCTATTTGAAGGACGGTTTCACACACACTTATGTCTCACAACTGAGCAAGTGGACAGACGTCCGTTCATCTAGCCCAAAGGGAACGGGTTGCAGGAGAAAATTTTACTCTGGTTTCTCAGTTTGTTACCTTCTGCCGGTTTGAAATTCCTGCAGTTTTCACTTTAAAACAGAGTTGGAACTAGTATCTCCCATTATATATCTATGGAGTGGAGTTTGCATCTGAAAAAAACTTTGTGTTCCCAAAAAGCTAGTTGAAGGAAGGCTTTCACACACACTTACCTCTCAGAACTGTTTATGTGGAGAGACGTTCTTTCATCTAGCACAAATAGAAAGGGTTGCAGGAGAAACATTTACTCTGGTTTCACATTCTGTTTCCTAGTGCCGGATTGTAGTTCCTGCATTTTTCACTGTAAAACGGTGTTGGAGCTAGTACCTCTCCATATAGATATATGTAGTGGAGTTTGCTACCTGAAAGAAACTTTGTGTTCCCAACAAGTTAGGTGAAGTACGGCTTTCACACACACTTATCCTCACAACTGAGCATTTGGAGAGACGTTCGTTCATCTAGCACAAAGGGAACGTATTGCAGGAGAAAACATTTCTTTCGTTTCTCAGTCTCTTTCCTAGTGTCGGTTTGAAGTTCCTGCAGTTTTCATTGTAAAAGCGACTTGGAACTTGTACCTCCCCATATATATGAATGGATTGGAGTTTGCAACTGAAAAGAAACTTTGTTTTCCCAACTAGATATGTGAAGGACGTTTTTCACACACACTTATCCCTCACAACTGAGCATGTGGAGAGACGTTTGTTCATCTAGCACAAAGGGAGCGGGTTGCAGGAGGAACTTTTACTCTGGATTCTCAGTCTGTTTCCTTTTGCCGGTTTGAAATTCCTGCAGTTTTCACTGTAAAAAATATTTGGAGCTAGTACCTACCCTTATATATGTATGGAGTGGAGTTTGCATCTGAAAAGAAACTATGTGTTCCCAAAAAGCTAGGTGAATTACGGCTTTCACAATCACTTATCTCTCAGAACTGAGTATGTGGAGAGGCGTTCATTCATCTAGCACAAAGGGAACGGGTTCCAGGAGAAACTTTTACTCTGTTTTCCCAGTCTTATTCCTAGTGCCGTTTTGAAGTTCCTAAATGTTTCACTGTAAAATCGAGTTTGAGCTAGTAAATCCCCATATATATTTATGGACTGGAATTTGTAACTGAATAGAATCTTAGTGTTCCCAACAAGCTAGGTGAAGTATAGCTTTCACACACACTTATCTCTCAGAACTGAGCATGTCGAGAGACGTTCGTTCATCTAGCACAAAGGGAACGGGTTGCAGGAGAAACTGTTACTCTGGTTTCTCAGTGTGTTTCCAAGTGCCGGTTTGAAGTTCCTGCAGTTTTCAATGTAAAACAGAGATGGAGCAGGTACCTCGCCATATATATTTGGAGTGGAGTTTGCAAGTGAAAAGAAACTTTGTGTTCCCAACAAGCTAGTTGAAGAACGGCTTGCACACACAATTATCTCCCAAAATTGAGCATGTGGAGTGACTTTCGTTCATCTAGCACAAAGGGAACTGGTTGCAGGGAAACTTTTACTCTGGTTTCACAGTCTGTTTCCTAGTGCTGGTTTGAAGTTCCTGCAGTTTTCACTATAAAATCGATTTGGAGCTTGCACTTCCCATATATATGTATGGAGTGGATATAGCAAATGAAAAGAATCTTTGTTTTCCCAACAAGCTAGGTGAAGGACGGCTTTCACACACACTTATCTCTCAGAACAGAGCATGTGGAGAGACGTCCGTTCATCTAGCACAAAGGGAAAAATTTGCAGTAGAATCTTTTACTCTGGTTTCTCAGCCTGCTTCCTAGTGCCGGTTTGAAGTTCCTGCAGATTTCACTGTAAAACCGAGTTGGACCTTGTACCTCCCCATATATATGTATGGAGTGGAGTTTGCAACTGAAAACAAACTTTCTGATCCCAACAAGATAGGTCAAGGACGGCTTTCACAAACACTTATCTCTCACCACTGAGCATGTGGAGAGACGCTCATTCATCTAGCACAAATGCAACGGGATGCAGGACAAATTTTTTGTCTGCTTTCTCAGTCTGTTTCATAGTGCCGGTTTTAAGTTCCTGCAGTTTTCACAGTTAAACCGAGTTGGAGCTTGTACCTCCCCATATAGATATATGGAATGGAGTTTGCAACTGAAAAGAAACTTTGTGTTCCCTACAAGTTATGTGAAGGACGGCATTCACACACACTTAACTCTCCCAAAAGAGCATGTGAAGAGACGTCCGTTCATGTACAACAAAGGGAACGGTTTGCAGGAGAAACATTTACTCTGGATTTTCGGTCTGTTTCCTAGGACCGGTTTGAAGATTCTGCAGTTTTCATTGTAAAAGCGAGTTGGAACTTGTACCTCCCCATATAAATGTATGGATTGGAGTTTGCAACTGAAAAGAAACTTTGTTTTCCCAACTAGCTAGGTGAAGTAAGGTTTTCACACTCACTTATTTCTCACAACTGAGCATGTGGAGTGACGTTTGTTCATCTAGCACAAAGGAAGCGGGTTGCAGGAGAAACTTTTACTCTGGATTCTCAGTCTGTTTCCTAGTGCCTGTTTGAAGTTCCTGCAGTTTTCATTGTAAAACAGAATTGGAACTACTACCTCCCCATATATATGTAAGGAGTGGAGTTTGCAACTGAAAAGAAACTTTGTGTTCCCTACAACCTAGTTGAAGTACGGCTTTCACACACACATATCTCTCACAACTGAGCATGTGGAGAGACGTACGTTCATTTAGCACAAAGGGAACGAGTTGCAGGAGAAAATTTTTCTCTGGGTTCTCAGTCTGTTTCCTAGTGCCGTTTTGAAGTTCCTGCAGTTTTCACTGTAAAAGCGAGTTGGAGCTATTACCTACCCGTATATATGTATGAATTGGGGTTTTCAACTTAAAAGAAACTTTGTGTTCCCAACAAGCTATGTGAAGAACGGCTTTCACACACTTATCTCTCACAACTGAGCATGTGGAGAGAAGTTCGTTCATCTAGCACAAAGGAACGGGTTGCAGGAGAAACTTTTACTCTGGTTTCTCAGTCTGTTTCCTAGTGCCAGTTTGAAGTTCCTGCAGTTTTCACTATAAAATCGATTTGGAGCTTGTACTTCCCCATATATATATGGAGTGGAGATAGCAACTGAAAAGAAACTTTGTGTTCCCAACTAGCTAGGTGAAGGACGGCTTTCACACACACTTATCTCTCAGAACTGAGCATGTGGAGAGACGTCCGTTCATCTAGCACAAAGGGAACGATTTGCAGGGGAAACTTTTACTCTGGTTTCTCAGTCTGCTTCCTAGTGCCGGTTTGAAGTTCCTGCAGATTTCACTGTAAAACCGATTTGGACCTTGTACCTCCCCATATATATTTATGGAGTGGAGTTTGCAATTGAAAACAAACTTTCTTTTCCCAACAAGATAGGTCAAGGACGGCTTTCACAAACACTTATCTCTCACCACTGAGCATGTGGAGAGACGTTCATTCTTCTAGCACAAATGGAACTGGTTGCAGGACAAATTTTTTGTCTGCTTTCTCAGTCTGTTTCATAGTGCCGGTTTTAAGTTCCTGCAGTTTTCACTGTAAAACCGAGTTGGAGCTTGTACCTCCCCATATATATGTATGGAATGGAGTTTGCAACTAAAAAAATACTTTGTGTTCACAACAAGCTAGGTGAAGGACGGATTTCTCACACACTTATCTCTCAGGAATGAGCATGTGGATAGACGTTCGTTCATATACCCAAATTTGAAAGGGTTGCAGGAGAAATATTTACTCTGGCTTCTCAGTCTGTTTCCTAGTGCCGGATTATAGTTCATGCATTTTTCACTGTAAAACCGAATTTGAGCTTGTACCTCCCCATATAGATATATGGAATGGAGTTTGCAACTGAAAAGAAACTTTGTGTTCCCAACAAGTAATGTGAAGGACGGCTTTCACACACACTTAACTCTCCCAAATGAGCATGTGGAGAGACGTCCGTTCATGTACAACAAAGAGAACGGTTTGCAGGAGAAACATTTACTCTGGATTTTCGGTCTGTTTCCTAGTACCGGTTTGAAAATTCTGCAGATTTCATTGTAAAAGCGAGTTGGAACTTGTACCTCCCCATATAAATATATGGATTGCAGTTTGCAACTGAAAAGAAACTTTGTTTTCCCAACTAGCTAGGTGAAGTAAGGTTTTCACACTCAATTATTTCTCACAACTGAGCATGTGGAGGGACGTTTGTTCATCTAGCACAAAGGAAGCGGGTTGCAGGAGAAACTTTTACTCTGGATTCTCAGTCTGTTTCCTAGTGCCTGTTTGAAGTTCCTGCAGTTTTCATTGTAAAACAGAGTTGGAACTAGTACCTCCCCATATATATGTAAGGAGTGGAGTGTGCAACTGAAAAAAACTTTGTGTTCCAAACAAGCTAGGTGGAGGACGGCTTTCACACACACTTATCTCTCACAAATCTGCATGTGGAGAGACGCATGTTCATATATCACAAAGGGAACGGTTTGCAGGAGAAACTTTTCTCTGGTATCTCAGTATGTTTCCTAGTGCCGGTTTGAAGTTCCTCCAGTTTTCACTGTAAAACCGATTTGGAGCTAGTACCCCCCCATAAATAAGTTTGGAGTGCAGTTTGCAACTGAAAAGTTAGTTTTGTTCCCAACAAGCTAGTTGAAGGACGGCTTTCACACACACATATCTCTCACAACTGAGCATGTTGAGAGACGTACGTTCATTTAGCACAAAGGGAACGAGTTGCAGGAGAAACTTTTTCTCTGGGTTCTCAGTCTGTTTCCTAGTGCCGTTTTGAAGTTCCTGCAGTTTTCACTGTAAAAGCGAGTTGGAGCTATTACCTACCCGTATATATGTATGAATTGGGGTTTGCAACTTAAAAGAAACTTTGTGTTCCCAACAAGCTATGTGAAGGACGGCTTTCACACACTTATCTCTCACAACTGAGCATGTGGAGAGAAGTTCGTTCATCTAGCACAAAGGAACGGGTTGCAGGAGAAACTTTTACTCTGGTTTCTCAGTCTGTTTCCTAGTGCCGGTTTGAAGTTCCTGCAGTTTTCACTGTAAAACAGACTTGGAGCTAGTAACTCCCCATATATAAGAATGGAGTGGATTTTGCAACTGAAAAGAAATTTTGTGTTCCCATCAAGCTTGGAGAAGAACGGCTTTCACACACTTATCTCTCACAACTGAGCATGTGGAGAGACGTTCGTTCATCTAGCACAAACTGAACGCGTTGCAGGAGAAATTTTACTCTGGTTTCTCAGTCTGTTTCCTAGTGCCGGTTTGAAGTTCCTGCAGTTTTCACTGTAAAACATAGTTGGAACTAGTACCTCCCCATATATATGTATGGAGTGGAGTTTGCAACTGAAAAGTAACTTTGTGTTCTCAGCTAGCTAGGTGAAGGACGGCTTTCAAACACAATTATGTCTCAGAACTGAGCATGTGGAGAGACGTTCGTTCATCTAGCACACAGGGAAAGGGTTGCAGGAAAAACTTTTACTCTGGATTCTCAGTCTGTTTCCTAGTGCCGGTTTGAAATTCCTGCAGTTTTCACTGTAAAACCGAATTGGAGCTTGTACCTCCCCATATATAAGTTTGGAGTGGAGATTGCAACTGAAAAGTTAGTTTTGTTCCCAACAAGCTAGGTGAAGTACGGCTTTTACACACACATATCCCTCACAACTTAGCATGTGGAAAGACGTTCGTTCATCTAGCACTAAGGGAACAGATTGCAGGAGAAAATTTTACTCTGGTTTCTCAGTCTGTTTCCTAGTGCCGGTTTGAAGATCCTGCAGGTTGCACTGTAAAACCGAGTTGGAGCTAGTACATCCCCATATATATTTATGGACTGTAGATTGCAAATGAAAAGAAAATTTGTGTTCCCTACAACCTAGTTGATGTACGGCTTTCACACACACATATCTCTCACAACTGAGCATGTGGAGAGACATACGTTCATTTAGCACAAAGGGAACGAGTTGCAGGAGAAACTTTTTCTCTGGGTTCTCAGTCTGTTTCCTAGTGCCGTTTTGAAGTTCCTGCAGTTTTCACTGTTAAAGCGAGTTGGAGCTATTACCTACCCGTATATATGTATGAATTGGGGTTTGCAACTTAAAAGAAACTTTGTGTTCCCAACAAGCTATGTGAAGGACGGCTTTCACACACTTATCTCTCACAACTGAGCATGTGGAGAGAAGTTCGTTCATCTAGCACAAAGGAACGGGTTGCAGGAGAAATTTTACTCTGGTTTCTCAGTCTGTTTCCTAGTGCCGGTTTGAAGTTCCTGCAGTTTTCACTGTAAAACATAGTTGGAACTAGTACATCCCCATATATATGTATGGAGTGGAGTTTGCAACTGAAAAGTAACTTTGTGTTCTCAGCTAGATCGGTGAAGGACGGCTTTCAAACACAATTATGTCTCAGAACTGAGCATGTGGAGAGACGTTCGTTCATCTAACACAAAGGGAACTGGTTGCAGGGAAACTTTTACTCTGGTTTCTCAGTCTGTTTCCTAGTGCCGGTTTGAAGTTCCTGCAGTTTTCACCATAAAACCGAACTGGAGCTAGTACATCGCCATGTATAAATTTGGAGTGGAGTTTGCAACAGAAAAGATAGTTTTGTTCCCAACAAGCTAGTTGAAGGACGGCTTTCACATACACAAATCTCTCAGAAGAGAGCATGTGGAGAGACGTTCGTTCATCTAGCACACAGGGAAAGGGTTGCAGGAGAAACTTTTACTCTGGATTCTCAGTCTGTTTCCTAGTGCCGGTTTGAAGTTCATGCATTTTTTACTGTAAAACAGAGATGGAGCTAGTACCTCCCCATATATATGTATGGAGTGGAGTTTGCAACTGAAAAGAAACTTTGTGTTCCCAACAAGCTAGGTGAAGTACGGCTTTCACACAAAATATCTCTCATAACTGAGCATGTGGAGAGACGTTCGTTCAACTAGCACAAAGGGAAAGGTTGCAGGACATACTTTTACTCTGGTTTCTCAGTATGATTCCTAGTGCTGGTATGAAGATCCAGCATTTTTCACTGTAAATCAGGATTGGAGCTAGTACCTCCCCAAATATTTGTATGGAATGCAGTTTGCAACAGAAAAGAAACTTTCTGTACCCAACAAGCTAGGTGAAAGACGGCATTCACACACATTTATCTCTCAGAACTGAGCATGTGGAGAGACGTTCGTTCATCTAGCACAAAGGGAACTGTTTGCAGGTTAAACTATTACTCTGGTTCTCAGTCTGTTTCCTAGTGCCGGTTTGAATTTATTGCAGGTTTCACTGTAAAACCGATTTGGAGCTAGTACCTCCCCATATATATGTATGGAGTGGAATTGGCAACTGAAAAGAAACTTTGTGTTCCCAACAAGTTAGCTGAAAGACGGCTTTCACACACACATACCTCTCAGATCTGTGCATGTGGGGAGACGTTCGTTCATCTAGCAAAAAGGGAAAGGGTTGCAGTATAAACATTTACTCTGGATTCTCAGTCTGTTTACTAGTGCCGGTTTGAAGTTCCTGCAGTTTTCACTGTAAAGCAGTTGGAGCTAATAACTACCCATATATATGTACGGAATGGATTTTGCAACGGAAAAGAAACTTTGTGTTCCCAACAAGCTATGTGAAGGACGGCTTTCACACACACTTATCTCTCAGAACTGAGCATTTGGAGATACGTTCGTTCATCTAGCACAAAGGGAACGGTGCAGGAGAAATTTTTACTCTAGTTTCTCAGTCCGTTTCCTAGTGCCGGTTTGAAGTTCCTGCAGTTTTCACTATAAAAACGAGTTAGAGATTGTACCACCCGATATATATGTATGGAGTGAGTTTGCAACTGAAAAGAAAATTATTGTTCCCAACAAGCTAGTTGCATGACGGCTTTCACACACACTTATATCTCAGAACTGAGCATCTGGAGGGACGTTCGTTCATCTAGCACAAATGTAACGGGTTGCAGGAGAAACTTTTACTCTCGTTTCTCAGTCTGTTTCCTAGTGCCCGTTTGAAGTTTCTGCACATTTCACTGTAAAGCAGAGTTGGAGCTAGTAACACCCCATATATATTTATGGAGTGGAGTTTGAAACTGAAAAGAAAATTTGTGTTCCCAACAAGCTAGGTGAAGTACGGCATTCACACACACTTATCTCTCAGAACTGAGCATGTGGAGAGACGTTCGTTCATCTAGCACAAAGGGAACGTTTTGCAGGTCAAACTTTTACACTGGTTTCTCAGTCTGTTTCCTAGTGCCGGTTTGAAATTCCGGCAGTTTTCACTGTATATACGAGTTGGAGCTTGTACCTCTCCATATATATATGGAGTGGAGTTTGCAACTGAAAAGAAACTTTGTGTTCCCAACAAGCTAGGTGAAGGACGGCTCTCCCACACAATAACTCTCACAACTAAGCATGAGGAGAGGCGTTCGTTTATCTAGCACTAATGGAAAGGGCTGCAGAAGAAAATTTTTCTCTGGGTTCTCAGTCTGTTTCCTAGTGCCGTTTTGAAGTTCCTGCAGTTTTCACTGTAAAAGCGAGTTGGAGCTATTACCTACCCGTATATATGTATGAATTGTGGTTTGCAACTTAAAAGAAACTTTGTGTTCCCAACAAGCTATGTGAAGGACGGCTTTCACACACTTATCTCTCACAACTGAGCATGTGGAGAGAAGTTCGTTCATCTAGCACAAAGGAACGGGTTGCAGGAGAAACTTTTACTCTGGTTTCTCAGTCTGTTTCCTAGTGCCGGTTTGAAGTTCCTGCAGTTTTCACTGTAAAACAGACTTGGAGCTAGTAACTCCCCATATATAAGTATGGAGTGGATTTTGCAACTGAAAAGAAACTTTGTGTTCCCATCAAGCTTGGAGAAGAACGGCTTTCACACACTTATCTCTCACAACTGAGCATGTGGAGAGACGTTCGTTCATCTAGCACAAACTGAACGGGTTGCAGGAGAAACTTTTACTCTGGATTCTCAGTCTGTTTCCTAGTGCCGGTTTGAAATTCCTGCAGTTTTCACTGTAAAACCGAATTGGAGCTAGTACCTCCTCATATATAATTTTGGAGTGGAGTATGCAACTGAAAACTTAGACTTGTTCCCAACAAGCTAGTTGAAGGACGGCTTTTACACACACTTATCCCTCATAATTTAGCATGTGGAAAGACGTTCGTTCATCAAGCACTAAGGGAACAGATTGCAGGAGAAAATTTTACTCTGGTTTCTCAGTCTGTTTCCTAGTACCGGTTTGAAGATCCTGCAGTTTTCACTGTAAAACCGAGTTGGAGCTAGTACATCCCCATATATAGGTATGGACTGTAGATTGCAACTGAAAAGAAACTTTGTGTTCCCTACAACCTAGGTGAAGTACGGCTTTCACACACACATATCTCTCACAACTGAGCATGTGGAGAGACGTACGTTCATATAGCACAAAGGGAACGTGTTGCAGGAGAAACTTTTCCTCTGGGTTCTCAGTCTGTTTCCTAGTGCCGGTTTGAAGTTCCTTCATTTTTTCACTGTAAAACCGAGTTGGAACTTTTACCTCCCCATATATATGTATGGAGTGCTGTTTGCAACTGAAAAGAAACTTTCTTTTCCCAACAATCTAGGTGAAGGACCGCTTTCAAAGACACTTATCCCTCACAAATGAACTTGTGGAGAGACGTTCGTTCATCTAGCACAAATGGACGGGTTGCAGGAGAAAATTTTTACTCTGGTTCCTCAGTCTGTTTCCTAGTGCCGGTTTGAAGTTCCTGCAGTTTTCACTGTAAAATATAGTTGGAGCTAGTACCTCCCCATACATATGTATGGAGTGGAATTGGCCACTGAAAAGAAACTTTGTGTTCCCAACAAGCTAGGTGAAGGACTGGTTTCACACACACTTATCTCTCAGAACTGATCATGTGAAGAGACGATCGTTCATCTAGCACAAAGGGAAAGGTTTGCAGGAGAAACTTTTAATATGCTTTCTCAGTCTTTTTCCAAGTGCCGGTTTGAAGTTCCTGCAGTTTTCTCTGTAAAACCGAGTTGGAGCTAGTACTTCAACATATATATGTATGGAGTGGAGTTTGGAAGTGAAAAGAAACTTTGTGTTCCCAACATGCTAGGTGAAGGACGGCTTTCACACACACATTCCTCTCAGATCTGTGCATGAGGGGAGACGTTCGTTCATCTAGCACAAGGGGACAGTGTTGCAGGAGAAACATTTACTCTGGTTTCTCAGTCTGTTTCCTAGTGCCGGATTGTAGTTCCTGCATTTTTTACTGTAAAACAGATATGGAGCTAGTACCTCCCCATATATATGTATGGAGTGGAGTTTGCAACTGAAAAGAAACTTTGTGTTCCCAACAAGCTAGGTGAAGTACGGCTTTCACACAAAATATCTCTCATAACTGAGCATGTGGAGAGACGTTCGTTCAACTAGCACAAAGGGAAAGGTTGCAGGAGATACTTTTACTCTGGTTTCTCAATATGTTTCCTAGTGCTGGTATGAAGATCCAGCATTTTTCACTGTAAATCCGGATTGGAGCTAGTACCTCCCCAAATATTTGTATGGAATGGAGTTTGCAACAGAAAAGAAACTTTCTGTACCCAACAAGCTAGGTGAAAGACGGCATTCACACACATTTATCTCTCAGAACTGAGCATGTGTAGAGAAGTTCGTTCAGCTAGCCCAAAGAACCGGTTGCAGTAGAAACTTTTACTCTTGTTTCTCAGTCTGTTTCCTAGTGCCGGTTTGAAGTTCCTGCAGTTTTCAATGTAAAACCGAGATGGAGCATGTACCTCGCCATATATATTTGGAGTGGAGTTTGCAAGTGAAAAGAAACTTTGTGTTCCCAACAAGCTAGGTGAAGAACGGCTTTCACACACACTTATCTCTCACAACTGAGCATGTGGAGAGACGTTCGTTCATCTAGCACAAAGGGAACTGTTTGCAGGTTAAACTATTACTCTGGTTCACAGTCTGTTTCCTAGTGCCGGTTTGAAGTTATTGCAGGTTTCACTGTAAAACCGATTTGGAGCTAGTACCTCCCCATATATATGTATGGAGTGGAATTGGCAACTGAAAAGAAACTTTGTGTTCCCAACAAGTTAGCTGAAGGACGGCTTTCACACACACATACCTCTCAGATCTGTGCATGTGGGGAGACGTTCGTTCATCTAGCAAAAAGGGAAAGGGTTGCAGTATAAACATTTACTCTGGATTCTCAGTCTGTTTACTAGTGCCGGTTTGAAGTTCCTGCAGTTTTCACTGTAAAGCAGTTGGAGCTAATAACTACCCATATATATGTACGGAATGGATTTTGCAACGGAAAAGAAACTTTGTGTTCCCAACAAGCTATGTGAAGGACGGCTTTCACACACACTTATCTCTCAGAACTGAGCATTTGGAGATACGTTCGTTCATCTAGCACAAAGGGAACGGTGCAGGAGAAATTTTTACTCTAGTTTCTCAGTCCGTTTCCTAGTGCCGGTTTGAAGTTCCTGCAGTTTTCACTATAAAAACGAGTTAGAGATTGTACCACCCGATATATATGTATGGAGTGAGTTTGAAACAGAAAAGAAAATTTTTCTTCCCAACAAGCTAGTTACATGACGGCTTTCACACACACTTATATCTCCGAACTGAGCATCTGGAGGGACGTTCGTTCATCTAGCACAAATGGAACGGGTTGCAGGAGAAACTTTTACTCTCGTTTCTCAGTCTGTTTCCTAGTGCCGGTTTGAAATTCCGGCAGTTTTCACTGTATATAAGAGTTGGAGCTTGTACCTCTCCATATATATATGGAGTGGAGTTTGCAACTGAAAAGAAACTTTGTGTTCCCAACAAGCTAGGTGAAGGATGGCTCTCCCACACAATAACTCTCACAACTAAGCATGAGGAGAGGCGTTCGTTTATCTAGCACTAATGGAAAGGGCTGCAGAAGAAACTTTTTCTCTGGTTTCTCATCTGTTTTCTAGCGCCGGTTTGAATTTCCTGCAGTTTTCACTATAAAACCGAGTTGGAGCTTTTACCTACCCATATAAATGTATCGAGTGGAGTTTGCAACTGAAAAGAAACTTTGTGTTCCCAACAAGCTAGGTGAAGGACGGCTCTCACACACACTTATCTCCCAAAATTGAGCATGTGGAGTGACTTTCGTTCAACTAGCACAAAGGGAATGGGTAGAAGGAGAAACATTTACTCTGGTTTCACAGTCTGTTTCCTAGTGCTGGTTTGAAGTTTCTGCAGTTTTCCCTGTAAAACCGAGTTGGAGCTAGTACCTTCCCATATATATGTATGGATTGGTGTTTGCAACTGAAAAGAAACTTTGTTTTCCCAATTAGCTAGATGAAGGACGGCTTTCACACACACTTATCTCTCACAACTGAGCATGTGGAGAGACGTTCGTTCATCTAGCACAAAGGGAACTGTTTGCAGGTTAAACTATTACTCTGGTTCTCAGTCTGTTTCCTAGTGCCGGTTTGAAGTTATTGCAGTTTTCACTGTAAAACCGATTTGGAGCTAGTACATCCCCATATATATGTATGGAGTGGAATTGTCAACTGAAAAGAAACTTTGTGTTCCCAACAAGTTAGCTGAAGGACGGCTTTCACACACACATACCTCTCAGAACTTTGCATGTGGGGAGACGTTCGTTCATCTAGCAAAAAGGGAAAGGGTTGCAGGATAAACAATTACCTTGGATTCTCAGTCCGTTTACTAGTGCCGGTTTGGAGTTCCTGCAGTTTTCACTGTAAAGCAGTTGGAGATAATAACTACCCATATATATGTATGGAATGGATTTTGCAACTGAAAAGAAACTTTGTGTTCCCAACAAGCTATGTGAAGGACGGCTTTCACACACACTTATCTCTCAGAACTGAGCATCTGGAGTTACGTTCGTTCATCTAGCACAAATGGAACGGGTTGCAGGAGAAACTTTTACTCTCGTTTCTCAGTCTGTTTCCTAGTGCCCGTTTGAAGTTCCTGCACTTTTCACTGTAAAGCAGAGTTGGAGCTAGTAACTCCCCATATATATTTATGGAGTGGAGTTTGAAACTGAAAAGAAAATTTGTGTTCCCAACAAGCTAGTTGAAGTACGGCATTCACACACACTTATCTCTCAGAACTGAGCATGTGGAGAGACGTTCGTTCATCTAGCACAAAGGGAAAGTTTTGCAGGTGAAACTTTTACACTGGTTTCTCAGTCTGTTTCCTAGTGCCGGTGTGAAATTCCGGCAGTTTTCACTGTATATACGAGTTGGAGCTTGTACCTCTCCATATATATATGGAGTGGAGTTTGCAACTGAAAGAAACTTTGTGTTCCCAACAAGCTAGGTGAAGGACGGCTTTCCCACACAATAAATCTCTCAACTAAGCATGAGGAGAGGCGTTCGTTTATCTAGCACTAATGGAACGGGCTGCAGAAGAAACATTTTCTCTGGTTTCTCATCAGTTTTCTAGCGCCGGTTTGAATTTCCTGCAGTTTTCACTATAAAACCGAGTTGGAGCTTTTACCTCCCCATATAAATGTATGGAGTGGAGTTTGCAACTGAAAAGAAACTTTGTGTTCCCAACAAGCTAATTGAAGGACGGCTCTCACACACACTTATCTCTCACAACTGAGCATGTGGAGAGAAGTTCGTTCATCTAGCACAAAGGGAAAGGGTTGCAGGAGAAGCTTTTTCTCTTTTTTCTCATTCTATTTCCTAGTGCCGGTTTGAAGTTCCTGAAGTTTTCAGTATTAAACAGGGTTGGAGCATGTACCTCCCCATTTATATGTATGGAATGCAGTTTGCAACTGAAAAGAAACTTTGTGTTCCCAACTAGCTAGTTGAAGGACGGCTTTCACACACACTTATCTCTCACAACTGAGTATGTGGTGATACGTTCGTTCATCTAGCACAAAGGGGACGGGTTGCAGGTGAAATTTTACTCTGGATTCTCAGTCTGTTTCCTAGTGCCGGTTTGAAGTTCCTGCAGTTTTCACTATAATAACCAGTTGGAAGTTGAACCGCCCCATATATATGTATGGAGTGGTGTTTGCAACTGAAAAGAAACTATGTGTTCCCAACAAGCTAGGTGAAGAACGGCTTTCACACACACTTACCTTTCAGAACTGAGCATGTGGAGAGACTTTCGTTCATCTAGCACAAATGGAACGGGTTGCAGGAGAAACTTTTACTCTGGTTTTTCTGTCTGTTTGCTAGTGCCGGTTTGAAGCTCCTGCAGTTTTCACTGTAAAACCGTGTTGGTGCTAGTACCTCCCCATATATATGTATGGAGTTTAGTTTGCAACTGAAAAGAAACTTTGTTTTCCCAACTAGCTATTTGAAGGACGGTTTCACACACACTTATGTCTCACAACTGAGCAAGTGGACAGACGTCCGTTCATCTAGCCCAAAGGGAACGGGTTGCAGGAGAAAATTTTACTCTGGTTTCTCAGTTTGTTACCTTCTGCCGGTTTGAAATTCCTGCAGTTTTCACTTTAAAACAGAGTTGGAACTAGTATCTCCCATTATATATCTATGGAGTGGAGTTTGCATCTGAAAAAAACTTTGTGTTCCCAAAAAGCTAGTTGAAGGAAGGCTTTCACACACACTTACCTCTCAGAACTGTTTATGTGGAGAGACGTTCTTTCATCTAGCACAAATAGAAAGGGTTGCAGGAGAAACATTTACTCTGGTTTCACATTCTGTTTCCTAGTGCCGGATTGTAGTTCCTGCATTTTTCACTGTAAAACGGTGTTGGAGCTAGTACCTCTCCATATAGATATATGTAGTGGAGTTTGCTACCTGAAAGAAACTTTGTGTTCCCAACAAGTTAGGTGAAGTACGGCTTTCACACACACTTATCCTCACAACTGAGCATTTGGAGAGACGTTCGTTCATCTAGCACAAAGGGAACGTATTGCAGGAGAAAACATTTCTTTCGTTTCTCAGTCTCTTTCCTAGTGTCGGTTTGAAGTTCCTGCAGTTTTCATTGTAAAAGCGACTTGGAACTTGTACCTCCCCATATATATGAATGGATTGGAGTTTGCAACTGAAAAGAAACTTTGTTTTCCCAACTAGATATGTGAAGGACGTTTTTCACACACACTTATCCCTCACAACTGAGCATGTGGAGAGACGTTTGTTCATCTAGCACAAAGGGAGCGGGTTGCAGGAGGAACTTTTACTCTGGATTCTCAGTCTGTTTCCTTTTGCCGGTTTGAAATTCCTGCAGTTTTCACTGTAAAAAATATTTGGAGCTAGTACCTACCCTTATATATGTATGGAGTGGAGTTTGCATCTGAAAAGAAACTATGTGTTCCCAAAAAGCTAGGTGAATTACGGCTTTCACAATCACTTATCTCTCAGAACTGAGTATGTGGAGAGGCGTTCATTCATCTAGCACAAAGGGAACGGGTTCCAGGAGAAACTTTTACTCTGTTTTCCCAGTCTTATTCCTAGTGCCGTTTTGAAGTTCCTAAATGTTTCACTGTAAAATCGAGTTTGAGCTAGTAAATCCCCATATATATTTATGGACTGGAATTTGTAACTGAATAGAATCTTAGTGTTCCCAACAAGCTAGGTGAAGTATAGCTTTCACACACACTTATCTCTCAGAACTGAGCATGTCGAGAGACGTTCGTTCATCTAGCACAAAGGGAACGGGTTGCAGGAGAAACTGTTACTCTGGTTTCTCAGTGTGTTTCCAAGTGCCGGTTTGAAGTTCCTGCAGTTTTCAATGTAAAACAGAGATGGAGCAGGTACCTCGCCATATATATTTGGAGTGGAGTTTGCAAGTGAAAAGAAACTTTGTGTTCCCAACAAGCTAGTTGAAGAACGGCTTGCACACACAATTATCTCCCAAAATTGAGCATGTGGAGTGACTTTCGTTCATCTAGCACAAAGGGAACTGGTTGCAGGGAAACTTTTACTCTGGTTTCACAGTCTGTTTCCTAGTGCTGGTTTGAAGTTCCTGCAGTTTTCACTATAAAATCGATTTGGAGCTTGCACTTCCCATATATATGTATGGAGTGGATATAGCAAATGAAAAGAATCTTTGTTTTCCCAACAAGCTAGGTGAAGGACGGCTTTCACACACACTTATCTCTCAGAACAGAGCATGTGGAGAGACGTCCGTTCATCTAGCACAAAGGGAAAAATTTGCAGTAGAATCTTTTACTCTGGTTTCTCAGCCTGCTTCCTAGTGCCGGTTTGAAGTTCCTGCAGATTTCACTGTAAAACCGAGTTGGACCTTGTACCTCCCCATATATATGTATGGAGTGGAGTTTGCAACTGAAAACAAACTTTCTGATCCCAACAAGATAGGTCAAGGACGGCTTTCACAAACACTTATCTCTCACCACTGAGCATGTGGAGAGACGCTCATTCATCTAGCACAAATGCAACGGGATGCAGGACAAATTTTTTGTCTGCTTTCTCAGTCTGTTTCATAGTGCCGGTTTTAAGTTCCTGCAGTTTTCACAGTTAAACCGAGTTGGAGCTTGTACCTCCCCATATAGATATATGGAATGGAGTTTGCAACTGAAAAGAAACTTTGTGTTCCCTACAAGTTATGTGAAGGACGGCATTCACACACACTTAACTCTCCCAAAAGAGCATGTGAAGAGACGTCCGTTCATGTACAACAAAGGGAACGGTTTGCAGGAGAAACATTTACTCTGGATTTTCGGTCTGTTTCCTAGGACCGGTTTGAAGATTCTGCAGTTTTCATTGTAAAAGCGAGTTGGAACTTGTACCTCCCCATATAAATGTATGGATTGGAGTTTGCAACTGAAAAGAAACTTTGTTTTCCCAACTAGCTAGGTGAAGTAAGGTTTTCACACTCACTTATTTCTCACAACTGAGCATGTGGAGTGACGTTTGTTCATCTAGCACAAAGGAAGCGGGTTGCAGGAGAAACTTTTACTCTGGATTCTCAGTCTGTTTCCTAGTGCCTGTTTGAAGTTCCTGCAGTTTTCATTGTAAAACAGAATTGGAACTACTACCTCCCCATATATATGTAAGGAGTGGAGTTTGCAACTGAAAAGAAACTTTGTGTTCCCTACAACCTAGTTGAAGTACGGCTTTCACACACACATATCTCTCACAACTGAGCATGTGGAGAGACGTACGTTCATTTAGCACAAAGGGAACGAGTTGCAGGAGAAAATTTTTCTCTGGGTTCTCAGTCTGTTTCCTAGTGCCGTTTTGAAGTTCCTGCAGTTTTCACTGTAAAAGCGAGTTGGAGCTATTACCTACCCGTATATATGTATGAATTGGGGTTTTCAACTTAAAAGAAACTTTGTGTTCCCAACAAGCTATGTGAAGAACGGCTTTCACACACTTATCTCTCACAACTGAGCATGTGGAGAGAAGTTCGTTCATCTAGCACAAAGGAACGGGTTGCAGGAGAAACTTTTACTCTGGTTTCTCAGTCTGTTTCCTAGTGCCAGTTTGAAGTTCCTGCAGTTTTCACTATAAAATCGATTTGGAGCTTGTACTTCCCCATATATATATGGAGTGGAGATAGCAACTGAAAAGAAACTTTGTGTTCCCAACTAGCTAGGTGAAGGACGGCTTTCACACACACTTATCTCTCAGAACTGAGCATGTGGAGAGACGTCCGTTCATCTAGCACAAAGGGAACGATTTGCAGGGGAAACTTTTACTCTGGTTTCTCAGTCTGCTTCCTAGTGCCGGTTTGAAGTTCCTGCAGATTTCACTGTAAAACCGATTTGGACCTTGTACCTCCCCATATATATTTATGGAGTGGAGTTTGCAATTGAAAACAAACTTTCTTTTCCCAACAAGATAGGTCAAGGACGGCTTTCACAAACACTTATCTCTCACCACTGAGCATGTGGAGAGACGTTCATTCTTCTAGCACAAATGGAACTGGTTGCAGGACAAATTTTTTGTCTGCTTTCTCAGTCTGTTTCATAGTGCCGGTTTTAAGTTCCTGCAGTTTTCACTGTAAAACCGAGTTGGAGCTTGTACCTCCCCATATATATGTATGGAATGGAGTTTGCAACTAAAAAAATACTTTGTGTTCACAACAAGCTAGGTGAAGGACGGATTTCTCACACACTTATCTCTCAGGAATGAGCATGTGGATAGACGTTCGTTCATATACCCAAATTTGAAAGGGTTGCAGGAGAAATATTTACTCTGGCTTCTCAGTCTGTTTCCTAGTGCCGGATTATAGTTCATGCATTTTTCACTGTAAAACCGAATTTGAGCTTGTACCTCCCCATATAGATATATGGAATGGAGTTTGCAACTGAAAAGAAACTTTGTGTTCCCAACAAGTAATGTGAAGGACGGCTTTCACACACACTTAACTCTCCCAAATGAGCATGTGGAGAGACGTCCGTTCATGTACAACAAAGAGAACGGTTTGCAGGAGAAACATTTACTCTGGATTTTCGGTCTGTTTCCTAGTACCGGTTTGAAAATTCTGCAGATTTCATTGTAAAAGCGAGTTGGAACTTGTACCTCCCCATATAAATATATGGATTGCAGTTTGCAACTGAAAAGAAACTTTGTTTTCCCAACTAGCTAGGTGAAGTAAGGTTTTCACACTCAATTATTTCTCACAACTGAGCATGTGGAGGGACGTTTGTTCATCTAGCACAAAGGAAGCGGGTTGCAGGAGAAACTTTTACTCTGGATTCTCAGTCTGTTTCCTAGTGCCTGTTTGAAGTTCCTGCAGTTTTCATTGTAAAACAGAGTTGGAACTAGTACCTCCCCATATATATGTAAGGAGTGGAGTGTGCAACTGAAAAAAACTTTGTGTTCCAAACAAGCTAGGTGGAGGACGGCTTTCACACACACTTATCTCTCACAAATCTGCATGTGGAGAGACGCATGTTCATATATCACAAAGGGAACGGTTTGCAGGAGAAACTTTTCTCTGGTATCTCAGTATGTTTCCTAGTGCCGGTTTGAAGTTCCTCCAGTTTTCACTGTAAAACCGATTTGGAGCTAGTACCCCCCCATAAATAAGTTTGGAGTGCAGTTTGCAACTGAAAAGTTAGTTTTGTTCCCAACAAGCTAGTTGAAGGACGGCTTTCACACACACATATCTCTCACAACTGAGCATGTTGAGAGACGTACGTTCATTTAGCACAAAGGGAACGAGTTGCAGGAGAAACTTTTTCTCTGGGTTCTCAGTCTGTTTCCTAGTGCCGTTTTGAAGTTCCTGCAGTTTTCACTGTAAAAGCGAGTTGGAGCTATTACCTACCCGTATATATGTATGAATTGGGGTTTGCAACTTAAAAGAAACTTTGTGTTCCCAACAAGCTATGTGAAGGACGGCTTTCACACACTTATCTCTCACAACTGAGCATGTGGAGAGAAGTTCGTTCATCTAGCACAAAGGAACGGGTTGCAGGAGAAACTTTTACTCTGGTTTCTCAGTCTGTTTCCTAGTGCCGGTTTGAAGTTCCTGCAGTTTTCACTGTAAAACAGACTTGGAGCTAGTAACTCCCCATATATAAGAATGGAGTGGATTTTGCAACTGAAAAGAAATTTTGTGTTCCCATCAAGCTTGGAGAAGAACGGCTTTCACACACTTATCTCTCACAACTGAGCATGTGGAGAGACGTTCGTTCATCTAGCACAAACTGAACGCGTTGCAGGAGAAATTTTACTCTGGTTTCTCAGTCTGTTTCCTAGTGCCGGTTTGAAGTTCCTGCAGTTTTCACTGTAAAACATAGTTGGAACTAGTACCTCCCCATATATATGTATGGAGTGGAGTTTGCAACTGAAAAGTAACTTTGTGTTCTCAGCTAGCTAGGTGAAGGACGGCTTTCAAACACAATTATGTCTCAGAACTGAGCATGTGGAGAGACGTTCGTTCATCTAGCACACAGGGAAAGGGTTGCAGGAAAAACTTTTACTCTGGATTCTCAGTCTGTTTCCTAGTGCCGGTTTGAAATTCCTGCAGTTTTCACTGTAAAACCGAATTGGAGCTTGTACCTCCCCATATATAAGTTTGGAGTGGAGATTGCAACTGAAAAGTTAGTTTTGTTCCCAACAAGCTAGGTGAAGTACGGCTTTTACACACACATATCCCTCACAACTTAGCATGTGGAAAGACGTTCGTTCATCTAGCACTAAGGGAACAGATTGCAGGAGAAAATTTTACTCTGGTTTCTCAGTCTGTTTCCTAGTGCCGGTTTGAAGATCCTGCAGGTTGCACTGTAAAACCGAGTTGGAGCTAGTACATCCCCATATATATTTATGGACTGTAGATTGCAAATGAAAAGAAAATTTGTGTTCCCTACAACCTAGTTGATGTACGGCTTTCACACACACATATCTCTCACAACTGAGCATGTGGAGAGACATACGTTCATTTAGCACAAAGGGAACGAGTTGCAGGAGAAACTTTTTCTCTGGGTTCTCAGTCTGTTTCCTAGTGCCGTTTTGAAGTTCCTGCAGTTTTCACTGTTAAAGCGAGTTGGAGCTATTACCTACCCGTATATATGTATGAATTGGGGTTTGCAACTTAAAAGAAACTTTGTGTTCCCAACAAGCTATGTGAAGGACGGCTTTCACACACTTATCTCTCACAACTGAGCATGTGGAGAGAAGTTCGTTCATCTAGCACAAAGGAACGGGTTGCAGGAGAAATTTTACTCTGGTTTCTCAGTCTGTTTCCTAGTGCCGGTTTGAAGTTCCTGCAGTTTTCACTGTAAAACATAGTTGGAACTAGTACCTCCCCATATATATGTATGGAGTGGAGTTTGCAACTGAAAAGTAACTTTGTGTTCTCAGCTAGATCGGTGAAGGACGGCTTTCAAACACAATTATGTCTCAGAACTGAGCATGTGGAGAGACGTTCGTTCATCTAACACAAAGGGAACTGGTTGCAGGGAAACTTTTACTCTGGTTTCTCAGTCTGTTTCCTAGTGCCGGTTTGAAGTTCCTGCAGTTTTCACCATAAAACCGAACTGGAGCTAGTACATCGCCATGTATAAATTTGGAGTGGAGTTTGCAACAGAAAAGATAGTTTTGTTCCCAACAAGCTAGTTGAAGGACGGCTTTCACATACACAAATCTCTCAGAAGAGAGCATGTGGAGAGACGTTCGTTCATCTAGCACACAGGGAAAGGGTTGCAGGAGAAACTTTTACTCTGGATTCTCAGTCTGTTTCCTAGTGCCGGTTTGAAGTTCATGCATTTTTTACTGTAAAACAGAGATGGAGCTAGTACCTCCCCATATATATGTATGGAGTGGAGTTTGCAACTGAAAAGAAACTTTGTGTTCCCAACAAGCTAGGTGAAGTACGGCTTTCACACAAAATATCTCTCATAACTGAGCATGTGGAGAGACGTTCGTTCAACTAGCACAAAGGGAAAGGTTGCAGGACATACTTTTACTCTGGTTTCTCAGTATGATTCCTAGTGCTGGTATGAAGATCCAGCATTTTTCACTGTAAATCAGGATTGGAGCTAGTACCTCCCCAAATATTTGTATGGAATGCAGTTTGCAACAGAAAAGAAACTTTCTGTACCCAACAAGCTAGGTGAAAGACGGCATTCACACACATTTATCTCTCAGAACTGAGCATGTGGAGAGACGTTCGTTCATCTAGCACAAAGGGAACTGTTTGCAGGTTAAACTATTACTCTGGTTCTCAGTCTGTTTCCTAGTGCCGGTTTGAATTTATTGCAGGTTTCACTGTAAAACCGATTTGGAGCTAGTACCTCCCCATATATATGTATGGAGTGGAATTGGCAACTGAAAAGAAACTTTGTGTTCCCAACAAGTTAGCTGAAAGACGGCTTTCACACACACATACCTCTCAGATCTGTGCATGTGGGGAGACGTTCGTTCATCTAGCAAAAAGGGAAAGGGTTGCAGTATAAACATTTACTCTGGATTCTCAGTCTGTTTACTAGTGCCGGTTTGAAGTTCCTGCAGTTTTCACTGTAAAGCAGTTGGAGCTAATAACTACCCATATATATGTACGGAATGGATTTTGCAACTGAAAAGAAACTTTGTGTTCCCAACAAGCTATGTGAAGGACGGCTTTCACACACACTTATCTCTCAGAACTGAGCATTTGGAGATACGTTCGTTCATCTAGCACAAAGGGAACGGTGCAGGAGAAATTTTTACTCTAGTTTCTCAGTCCGTTTCCTAGTGCCGGTTTGAAGTTCCTGCAGTTTTCACTATAAAAACGAGTTAGAGATTGTACCACCCGATATATATGTATGGAGTGAGTTTGCAACTGAAAAGAAAATTATTGTTCCCAACAAGCTAGTTGCATGACGGCTTTCACACACACTTATATCTCAGAACTGAGCATCTGGAGGGACGTTCGTTCATCTAGCACAAATGTAACGGGTTGCAGGAGAAACTTTTACTCTCGTTTCTCAGTCTGTTTCCTAGTGCCCGTTTGAAGTTTCTGCACATTTCACTGTAAAGCAGAGTTGGAGCTAGTAACACCCCATATATATTTATGGAGTGGAGTTTGAAACTGAAAAGAAAATTTGTGTTCCCAACAAGCTAGGTGAAGTACGGCATTCACACACACTTATCTCTCAGAACTGAGCATGTGGAGAGACGTTCGTTCATCTAGCACAAAGGGAACGTTTTGCAGGTCAAACTTTTACACTGGTTTCTCAGTCTGTTTCCTAGTGCCGGTTTGAAATTCCGGCAGTTTTCACTGTATATACGAGTTGGAGCTTGTACCTCTCCATATATATATGGAGTGGAGTTTGCAACTGAAAAGAAACTTTGTGTTCCCAACAAGCTAGGTGAAGGACGGCTCTCCCACACAATAACTCTCACAACTAAGCATGAGGAGAGGCGTTCGTTTATCTAGCACTAATGGAAAGGGCTGCAGAAGAAAATTTTTCTCTGGGTTCTCAGTCTGTTTCCTAGTGCCGTTTTGAAGTTCCTGCAGTTTTCACTGTAAAAGCGAGTTGGAGCTATTACCTACCCGTATATATGTATGAATTGTGGTTTGCAACTTAAAAGAAACTTTGTGTTCCCAACAAGCTATGTGAAGGACGGCTTTCACACACTTATCTCTCACAACTGAGCATGTGGAGAGAAGTTCGTTCATCTAGCACAAAGGAACGGGTTGCAGGAGAAACTTTTACTCTGGTTTCTCAGTCTGTTTCCTAGTGCCGGTTTGAAGTTCCTGCAGTTTTCACTGTAAAACAGACTTGGAGCTAGTAACTCCCCATATATAAGTATGGAGTGGATTTTGCAACTGAAAAGAAACTTTGTGTTCCCATCAAGCTTGGAGAAGAACGGCTTTCACACACTTATCTCTCACAACTGAGCATGTGGAGAGACGTTCGTTCATCTAGCACAAACTGAACGGGTTGCAGGAGAAACTTTTACTCTGGATTCTCAGTCTGTTTCCTAGTGCCGGTTTGAAATTCCTGCAGTTTTCACTGTAAAACCGAATTGGAGCTAGTACCTCCTCATATATAATTTTGGAGTGGAGTATGCAACTGAAAACTTAGACTTGTTCCCAACAAGCTAGTTGAAGGACGGCTTTTACACACACTTATCCCTCATAATTTAGCATGTGGAAAGACGTTCGTTCATCAAGCACTAAGGGAACAGATTGCAGGAGAAAATTTTACTCTGGTTTCTCAGTCTGTTTCCTAGTACCGGTTTGAAGATCCTGCAGTTTTCACTGTAAAACCGAGTTGGAGCTAGTACATCCCCATATATAGGTATGGACTGTAGATTGCAACTGAAAAGAAACTTTGTGTTCCCTACAACCTAGGTGAAGTACGGCTTTCACACACACATATCTCTCACAACTGAGCATGTGGAGAGACGTACGTTCATATAGCACAAAGGGAACGTGTTGCAGGAGAAACTTTTCCTCTGGGTTCTCAGTCTGTTTCCTAGTGCCGGTTTGAAGTTCCTTCATTTTTTCACTGTAAAACCGAGTTGGAACTTTTACCTCCCCATATATATGTATGGAGTGCTGTTTGCAACTGAAAAGAAACTTTCTTTTCCCAACAATCTAGGTGAAGGACCGCTTTCAAAGACACTTATCCCTCACAAATGAACTTGTGGAGAGACGTTCGTTCATCTAGCACAAATGGACGGGTTGCAGGAGAAAATTTTTACTCTGGTTCCTCAGTCTGTTTCCTAGTGCCGGTTTGAAGTTCCTGCACTTTTCACTGTAAAACAGACTTGGAGCTAGTAACTCCCCATATATAAGTATGGAGTGGATTTTGCAACTGAAAAGAAACTTTGTGTTCCCAACAAGCTTGGAGAAGAACGGCTTTCACACACTTATCTCTCACAACTGAGCATGTGGAGAGACGTTCGTTCATCTAGCACAAACTGAACGGGTTGCAGTAGAAACTTTTACTCTGGTTTCTCAGTCTGTTTCCTAGTGCCGGTTTGAAGTTCCTGCAGTTTTCACTGTAAAATATATTTGGAGCTAGTACCTCCCCATACATATGTATGGAGTGGAATTGGCCACTGAAAAGAAACTTTGTGTTCCCAACAAGCTAGGTGAAGGACTGGTTTCACACACACTTATCTCTCAGAACTGATCATGTGAAGAGACGATCGTTCATCTAGCACAAAGGGAAAGGTTTGCAGGAGAAACTTTTAATATGCTTTCTCAGTCTTTTTCCAAGTGCCGGTTTGAAGTTCCTGCAGTTTTCTCTGTAAAACCGAGTTGGAGCTAGTACTTCCCCATATATATGTATGGAGTGGAGTTTGGAAGTGAAAAGAAACTTTGTGTTCCCAACAAGCTAGGTGAAGGACGGCTTTCACACACACATTCCTCTCAGATCTGTGCATGTGGGGAGACGTTCGTTCATCTAGCACAAGGGGACAGTGTTGCAGGAGAAACATTTACTCTGGTTTCTCAGTCAGTTTCCTAGTGCCGGTTTAAAGTTCCTGCAGTTTTCACTGTAAATCCGAGTTGGAGCTTGTACCTCCCCATATATATGTATGGAGTGGAGTTTGCAACTGAAAAGAAACTTTGTGTTCCCAACAAGCTAGGTGAAGTACAGCTTTCACACAAAATATCTCTCATAACTGAGCATGTGGAGAGACTTTCGTTCAACTAGCACAAAGGGAAAGGTTGCAGGAGATACTTTTACTCTGGTTTCTCAGTATGTTTCCTAGTGCTGGTATGAAGATCCAGCATTTTTCACTGTAAATCCGGATTGGAGCTAGTACCTCCCCAAATATTTGTATGGAATGGAGTTTGCAACAGAAAAGAAACTTTCTGTACCCAACAAGCTAGGTGAAAGACGGCATTAACACACATTTATCTCTCAGAACTGAGCATGTGTTGAGAAGTTCGTTCAGCTAGCCCAAAGAACCGGTTGCAGTAGAAAATTTTACTCTTGTTTCTCAGTCTGTTTCCTAGTGCCGGTTTGAAGTTCCTGCAGTTTTCAATGTAAAACCGAGATGGAGCATGTACCTCGCCATATATATTTGGAGTGGAGTTTGCAAGTGAAAAGAAACTTTGTGTTCCCAACAAGCTAGGTGAAGAACGGCTTTCACACACACTTATCTCCCAAAATTGAGCATGTGGAATGACTTTCGTTCATCTAGCTCAAAGGGAACGGGTTGAAGGGAAACATTTACTCTGGTTTCACAGTCTGTTTCCTAGTGCTGGTTTGAAGTTTCTGCAGTTTTCCCTGTAAAACCGAGTTGGAGCTAGTACCTTCCCATATATATGTATGGATTGGAGTTTGCAACTGAAAAGAAACTTTGTTTTCCCAAATAGCTAGCTGAAGGACGGCTTTCACACACACTTATCTCTCACAACTGAGCATGTGGAGAGACGTTCGTTCATCTAGCACAAAGGGAACAGTTTGCAGGTTAAACTATTACTCTGGATCTCAGGCTGTTTCCTAGTGCCGGTTTGAAGTTATTGCAGTTTTCACTGTAAAACCGATTTGGAGCTAGTACCTCCCCATATATATGTATGGAGTGGAATTGGCAACTGAAAAGGAACTTTGTGTTCCCAACAAGTTAGCTGAAGGACGGCTTTCACACACACATACCTCTCAGATCTGTGCATGTGGGGAGACGTTCGTTCATCTAGCAAAAAGGGAAAGGGTTGCAGTATAAATATTTACTCTGGATTCTCAGTCTGTTTACTAGTGCCGGTTTGAAGTTCCTGCAGTTTTCAGTGTAAAGCAGTTGGAACTAATAACTACCCATATATATGTACGGAATGGATTTTGCAACTGAAAAGAAACTTTGTGTTCCCAACAAGCTATGTGAAGGACGGCTTTCACACACACTTATCTCTCAGAACTGAGCATTTGGAGATACGTTCGTTCATCTAGCACAAAGGGAACGGTGCAGGAGAAATTTTTACTCTAGTTTCTCAGTCCGTTTCCTAGTGCCGGTTTGAAGTTCCTGCAGTTTTCACTATAAAAACGAGTTAGATATTGTACCACCCGATATATATGTACGGAGTGAGTTTGCAACTGAAAAGAAAATTATTGTTCCCAACAAGCTAGTTGCATGACGGCTTTCACACACACTTATATCTCAGAACTGAGCATCTGGAGGGACGTTCGTTCATCTAGCACAAAGGGAACGGTGCAGGAGAAACTTTAACTCTCGTTTCTCAGTCTGTTTAATAGTGCCCGTTTGAAGTTTCTGCACATTTCACTGTAAAGCAGAGTTGGAGCTAGTAACACCCCATATATATTTATGGAGTGGAGTTTGAAATTGAAAAGAAAATTTGTGTTCCGAACAAGCTAGGTGAAGTACGGCATTCACACACACTTATCTCTCAGAACTGAGCATGTGGAGAGACGTTCGTTCATCTAGCACAAAGGGAACGTTTTGCAGGTGAAATTTTTACACTGGTTTCTCAGTCTGTTTCCTAGTGCCGGTTTGAAATTCCGGCAGTTTTCACTGTAAAAGCGAGTTGGAGCTATTACCTACCCGTATATATGTATGAATTGGGGTTTGCAACTTAAAAGAAATTTTGTGTTCCCAACAAGCTATGTGAAGGACGGCTTTCACACACTTATCTCTCACAACTGAGCATGTGGAGAGAAGTTCGTTCATCTAGAACAAAGGAACGGGTTGCAGGAGAAACTTTTACTCTGGTTTCTCAGTCTGTTTCCTAGTGCCGGTTTGAAGTTCCTGCAGTTTTCACTGTAAAAGAGACTTGGAGCTAGTAACTCCCCATATATAAGTATGGAGTGGATTTTGCAACTGAAAAGAAACTTTGTGTTCCCATCAAGCTTGGAGAAGAACGGCTTTCACACACTTATCTCTCACAACTGAGCATGTGGAGAGAATTTCGTTCATCTAGCACAAAGGAACGTGTTGCAGGAGAAACTTTTACTCTGGTTTCTCAGTCTGTTTCCTAGTGCGGGTTTGAAGTTCCTGCAGTTTTCACTGTAAAACATAGTTGGAACTAGTACCTCCCCATATATATGTATGGAGTGGAGTTTGCAACTGAAAAGTAACTTTGTGTTCTCAGCTAGCTAGGTGAAGGACGGCTTTCAAACACAATTATGTCTCAGAACTGAGCATGTGGAGAGACGTTCGTTCATCTAGCACAAAGGGAACTGGTTGCAGGGAAACTTTTACTCTGGTTTCTCAGTCTGTTTCCTAGTGCCGGTTTGAAGTTCCTGCAGTTTTCACCATAAAACCGAACTGGAGCTAGTACATTGCCATGTATAAATTTGGAGTGGAGTTTGCAACAGAAAAGATAGTTTTCTTCCCAACAAGCTAGTTGAAGGACGGCTTTCACACACACAGATCTCTCAGAAGAGAGCATGTGGAGAGACGTTCGTTCATCTAGCACACAGGGAAAGGGTTGCAGGAGAAACTTTTACTCTGGATTCTCAGTCTGTTTCCTAGTGCCGGTTTGAAGTTCCTGCAGTTTTCACTGTAAAACAGACTTGGAGCTTGTACCTCCCCATATATAAGTTTGGAGTGGGGATTGCAACTGAAAAGTAGGTTTTGTTCCCAACAAGCTAGGTGAAGTACGGCTTTTACACACACTTATCCCTCACAACTTAGTATGTGGAAAGACTTTCGTTCATCTAGCACTAAGGGAACAGATTGCAGGAGAAAATTTTACTCTGGTTTCTCAGTCTGTTTCCTAGTGCCGGTTTGAAGATCCTGCAGGTTGCACTCTAAAACCGAGTTGGAGCTAGTACATCCCCATATATAGGTATGGACTGTAGATTGCAACTGAAAAGAAACTTTGTGTTCCCTACAACCTAGTTGAAGTACGGCTTTCACACACACATATCTCTCACAACTGAGCATGTGGAGAGACTTACTTTCATTTAGCACAAAGGGAACGAGTTGCAGGAGAAACTATTTCTCTGGGTTCTCAGTCTGATTCCTCGTACCGTTTTGAACTTCCTGCGGTTTTCTCTGTAAAAGCGAGTTGGAGCTATTACCTACCCTTATATATGTATGAATTGGGGTTTGCAACTTAAAAGAAATTTTGTGTTCCCAACAAGATATGTGAAGGACGGCTTTCACACACTTATCTCTCACAACTGAGCATGTGGAGAGAAGTTCGCTCATCTAGCACAAAGGAACGGGTTGCAGGAGAAACTTTTACTCTGGTTTCTCAGTCTGTTTCCTAGTGCCGATTTGAAGTTCCTGCAGTTTTTCACTGTAAAACCGAGTTGGAACTGGTACCTCCCCATATATATGTATGGAGTGCTGTTTGCAACTGAAAAGAAACTTTCTTTTCCCAACAATCTAGGTGAAGGACCGCTTTCAAAGACACTTATCCCTCACAAATGAACTTGTGGAGAGACGTTCGTTCATCTAGCACATATGGACCGGTTGCAGGAGAAAACTTTTACTCTGGTTCCTCAGTCTGTTTCCTAGTGCCGGTTTGAAGTTCCTGCACTTTTCACTGTAAAACAGACTTGGAGCTAGTAACTCCCCATATATAAGTATGGAGTGGATTTTGCAACTGAAAAGAAACTTTGTGTTCCCAACAAGCTTGGAGAAGAACGGCTTTCACACACTTATCTCTCACAACTGAGCATGTGGAGAGACGTTCGTTCATCTAGCACAAACTGAACGGGTTGCAGTAGAAACTTTTACTCTGGTTTCTCAGTCTGTTTCCTAGTGCCGGTTTGAAGTTCCTGCAGTTTTCACTGTAAAATATAGTTGGAGCTAGTACCTCCCCATACATATGTATGGAGTGGAATTGGCCACTGAAAAGAAACTTTGTGTTCCCAACAAGCTAGGTGAAGGACTGGTTTCACACACACTTATCTCTCAGAACTGATCATGTGAAGAGACGATCGTTCATCTAGCACAAAGGGAAAGGTTTGCAGGAGAAACTTTTAATATGCTTTCTCAGTCTTTTTCCAAGTGCCGGTTTGAAGTTCCTGCAGTTTTCTCTGTAAAACCGAGTTGGAGCTAGTACTTCCCCATATATATGTATGGAGTGGAGTTTGGAAGTGAAAAGAAACTTTGTGTTCCCAACAAGCTAGGTGAAGGACGGCTTTCACACACACATTCCTCTCAGATCTGTGCATGTGGGGAGACGTTCGTTCATCTAGCACAAGGGGACATTGTTGCAGGAGAAACATTTACTCTGGTCTCAGTCTGTTTCCTAGTGCCGGATTGTAGTTCCTGCATTTTTTACTGTAAAACAGAGATGGAGCTAGTACCTCCCCATATATATGTATGGAGTGGAGTTTGCAACTGAAAAGAAACTTTGTGTTCCCAACAAGCTAGGTGAAGTACGGCTTTCACACAAAATATCTCTCATAACTGAGCATGTGGAGAGACGTTCGTTCAACTAGCACAAAGGGAAAGGTTGCAGGAGATACTTTTACTCTGGTTTCTCAGTATGTTTCCTAGTGCTGGTATGAAGATCCAGCATTTTTCACTGTAAATCCGGATTGGAGCTAGTACCTCCCCAAATATTTGTATGGAATGGAGTTTGCAACAGAAAAGAAACTTTCTGTACCCAACAAGCTAGGTGAAAGACGGCATTCACACACATTTATCTCTCAGAACTGAGCATGTGTAGAGAAGTTCGTTCAGCTAGCCCAAAGAACCGGTTGCAGTAGAAACTTTTACTCTTGTTTCTCAGTCTGTTTCCTAGTGCCGGTTTGAAGTTCCTGCAGTTTTCAATGTAAAACCGAGATGGAGCATGTACCTCGCCATATATATTTGGAGTGGAGTTTGCAAGTGAAAAGAAACTTTGTGTTCCCAACAAGCTAGGTGAAGAACGGATTTCACACACACTTATCTCTCACAACTGAGCATGTGGAGAGACGTTCGTTCATCTAGCACAAAGGGAAAGGGTTGCAGGAGAAGCTTTTTCTCTTTTTTCTCATTCTATTTCCTAGTGCCGGTTTGAAGTTCCTGAAGTTTTCAGTATTAAACAGAGTTGGAGCATGTACCTCCCCATATATATGTATGGAATTCAGTTTGCATCTGAAAAGAAACTTTGTGTTCCCAACTAGCTAGTTGAAGGACGGCTTTCACACACACTTATCTCTCAGAACTGAGCATGTGGTGATACGTTCGTTCATCTAGCACAAAGGGGACGGGTTGAAGGTGAAACTTTTACTCTGGATTCTCAGTCTGTTTCCTAGTGCCGGTTTGAAGTTCCTGCAGTTTTCACTATAATAACCAGTTGGAGCTTGAACCTCCCCATATATATGTATGGAGTTTTGTTTGCAACTGAAAAGAAACTATGTGTTCCCAACAAGCTAGGTGAAGAACGGCTTTCACACACACTTATCTATCACAAATGAGCATGTGGAGAGACGTTCGTTCATCTAGCACAAAGGGAACTGTTTGCAGGAGAAACTTTTACTCTGGTTTCTCAGTCTGTTTCCTAGTGCCGGTTTGAAGAACCTGCAGTTTTCACTGTAAAACCGAGTTGGAGCTAGTACCTCTCCATATATATGTATGGAATGGAGTTTGCAACTGAAAAGAAACTTTGTGTTCCCAACAAGCTTGGTGAAGGACGGCTTTCACACACACTTACCTTTCAGAACTGAGCATGTGGAGAGACTTTCGTTCATCTAGCACAAATGGAACGGGTTGCAGGAGAAACTTTTACTCTGGTTTTTCTGTCTGTTTGCTAGTGCCGGTTTGAAGCTCCTGCAGTTTTCACTGTAAAACCGAGTTGGTGCTAGTACCTCCCCATATATATGTATGGAGTTTAGTTTGCAACTGAAAAGAAACTTTGTTTTCCCAACTAGCTATTTGAAGGACGGTTTCACACACACTTATGCCTCACAACTGAGCAAGTGGACAGACGTCCGTTCATCTAGCACAAAGGGAACGGGTTGCAGGAGAAAATGTTACTCGGGTTTCTCAGTTTGTTACCTACTGCCGGTTTGAAATTCCTGCAGTTTTCACTTTAAAAAAGAGTTAGAACTAGTATCTCCCATTATATATGTATGGAGTGGAGTTTGCATCTGAAAAAAACTTTGTGTTCCCAAAAAGCTAGTTGAAGGAAGGCTTTCACACACACTTACCTCTCAGAACTGTTTATGTGGAGAGACGTTCTTTCATCTAGCACAAATAGAAAGGGTTGCAGGAGAAACATTTACTCTGGTTTCGCATTCTGTTTCCTAGTGCCGGATTGTAGTTCCTGCATTTTTCACTGTAAAACGGTGTTGGAGCTAGTACCTCTCCATATAGATATATGTAGTGGAGTTTGCAACCTGAAAGAAACTTTGTGTTCCCAACAAGTTAGGTGATACGGCTTTCACACACACTTATCCTCACAACTGAGCATTTGGAGAGACGTTCGTTCATCTAGCACAAAGGGAATGTATTGCAGGAGAAAACATTTCTTTCGTTTCTCAGTCTCTTTCCTAGTGTCGGTTTGAAGTTCCTGCAGTTTTCATTGTAAAAGCGACTTGGAACTTGTACCTCCCCATATATATGTATGGATTGGAGTTTGCAACTGAAAAGAAACTTTGTTTTCCCAACTAGCTATGTGAAGGACGTTTTTCACACACACTTATCTCTCACAACTGAGCATGTGGAGAGACGTTTGTTCATCTAGCACAAAGGGAGCGGGTTGCAGGAGGAACTTTTACTCTGGATTCTCAGTCTGTTTCCTTTTGCCGGTTTGAAATTCCTGCAGTTTTCACTGTAAAAAATATTTGGAGCTAGTACCTACCCTTATATATGTATGGAGTGGAGTTTGCATCTGAAAAGAAACTATGTGTTCCCAAAAAGCTAGGTGAATTACGGCTTTCACAATCACTTATCTCTCAGAACTGAGTATGTGGAGAGACATTCGTTCACTTAGCATAAAGGAACGGGTTGCTGGAGAAACTTTTACTCTGTTTTCCCAGTCTGATTCCTAGTGCCGTTTTGAAGTTCCTAAATGTTTCACTGTAAAATCGAGTTTGAGCTAGTAAATCCCCATATATATTTATGGACTGGAATTTGTAACTGAAAAGAATCTTAGTGTTCCCAACAAGCTAGGTGAAGTATAGATTTCACACACACTTATCTCTCAGAACTGAGCATGTCGAGAGACGTTCGTTCATCTAGCACAAAGGGAACGGGTTGCAGGAGAAACTGTTACTCTGGTTTCTCAGTGTGTTTCCAAGTGCCGGTTTGAAGTTCCTGCAGTTTTCAATGTAAAACAGAGATGGAGCAGGTACCTCGCCATATATATTTGGAGTGGAGTTTGCAAGTGAAAAGAAACTTTGTGTTCTCAACAAGCTAGGTGAAGAACGGCTTTCACACACACTTATCTCCCAAAATTGAGCATGTGGAGTGACTTTCGTTCATCTAGCACAAAGGGAACGGGTTGCAGGAGAAACATTTACTCTGGTTTCACAGTCTGTTTCCTAGTGCTGGTTTGAAGTTTCTGCAGTTTTCCCTGTAAAACCGAGTTGGAGCTAGTACCTTCCCATATATATGTATGGATTGGATTTTGCAACTGAAAAGAAACTTTGTGTTCCCAACAAGCTTGGTGAAGGACGGCTTTCACACACACATACCTTTCAGAACTGAGCATGTGGAGAGACTTTCGTTCATCTAGCACAAATGGAACGGGTTGCAGGAGAAACTTTTACTCTGGTTTTTCTGTCTGTTTGCTAGTGCCGGTTTGAAGCTCCTGCAGTTTTCACTGTAAAACCGAGTTGGTGCTAGTACCTCCCCATATATATGTATGGAGTTTAGTTTGCAACTGAAAAGAAACTTTGTTTTCCCAACTAGCTATTTGAAGGACGGTTTCACACACACTTATGCCTCACAACTGAGCAAGTGGACAGACGTCCGTTCATCTAGCACAAAGGGAACGGGTTGCAGGAGAAAATGTTACTCGGGTTTCTCAGTTTGTTACCTACTGCCGGTTTGAAATTCCTGCAGTTTTCACTTTAAAAAAGAGTTAGAACTAGTATCTCCCATTATATATGTATGGAGTGGAGTTTGCATCTGAAAAAAACTTTGTGTTCCCAAAAAGCTAGTTGAAGGAAGGCTTTCACACACACTTACCTCTCAGAACTGTTTATGTGGAGAGACGTTCTTTCATCTAGCACAAATAGAAAGGGTTGCAGGAGAAACATTTACTCTGGTTTCGCATTCTGTTTCCTAGTGCCGGATTGTAGTTCCTGCATTTTTCACTGTAAAACGGTGTTGGAGCTAGTACCTCTCCATATAGATATATGTAGTGGAGTTTGCAACCTGAAAGAAACTTTGTGTTCCCAACAAGTTAGGTGATACGGCTTTCACACACACTTATCCTCACAACTGAGCATTTGGAGAGACGTTCGTTCATCTAGCACAAAGGGAATGTATTGCAGGAGAAAACATTTCTTTCGTTTCTCAGTCTCTTTCCTAGTGTCGGTTTGAAGTTCCTGCAGTTTTCATTGTAAAAGCGACTTGGAACTTGTACCTCCCCATATATATGTATGGATTGGAGTTTGCAACTGAAAAGAAACTTTGTTTTCCCAACTAGCTATGTGAAGGACGTTTTTCACACACACTTATCTCTCACAACTGAGCATGTGGAGAGACGTTTGTTCATCTAGCACAAAGGGAGCGGGTTGCAGGAGGAACTTTTACTCTGGATTCTCAGTCTGTTTCCTTTTGCCGGTTTGAAATTCCTGCAGTTTTCACTGTAAAAAATATTTGGAGCTAGTACCTACCCTTATATATGTATGGAGTGGAGTTTGCATCTGAAAAGAAACTATGTGTTCCCAAAAAGCTAGGTGAATTACGGCTTTCACAATCACTTATCTCTCAGAACTGAGTATGTGGAGAGACATTCGTTCACTTAGCATAAAGGAACGGGTTGCTGGAGAAACTTTTACTCTGTTTTCCCAGTCTGATTCCTAGTGCCGTTTTGAAGTTCCTAAATGTTTCACTGTAAAATCGAGTTTGAGCTAGTAAATCCCCATATATATTTATGGACTGGAATTTGTAACTGAAAAGAATCTTAGTGTTCCCAACAAGCTAGGTGAAGTATAGATTTCACACACACTTATCTCTCAGAACTGAGCATGTCGAGAGACGTTCGTTCATCTAGCACAAAGGGAACGGGTTGCAGGAGAAACTGTTACTCTGGTTTCTCAGTGTGTTTCCAAGTGCCGGTTTGAAGTTCCTGCAGTTTTCAATGTAAAACAGAGATGGAGCAGGTACCTCGCCATATATATTTGGAGTGGAGTTTGCAAGTGAAAAGAAACTTTGTGTTCTCAACAAGCTAGGTGAAGAACGGCTTTCACACACACTTATCTCCCAAAATTGAGCATGTGGAGTGACTTTCGTTCATCTAGCACAAAGGGAACGGGTTGCAGGAGAAACATTTACTCTGGTTTCACAGTCTGTTTCCTAGTGCTGGTTTGAAGTTTCTGCAGTTTTCCCTGTAAAACCGAGTTGGAGCTAGTACCTTCCCATATATATGTATGGATTGGATTTTGCAACTGAAAAGAAACTTTGTTTTCCCAAATAGCTAGGTGAAGGACGGCTTTCACACACACTTATCTCTCACAACTGAGCATGTGGAGAGACGTTCGTTCATCTAGCACAAAGGGAACTGTTTGCAGGTTAAACTATTACTCTGGTTCTCAGTCTGTTTCCTAGTGCCGGTTTGAAGTTATTGCAGTTTTCACTGTAAAACCGATTTGGAGCTAGTACCTCCCCATATATATGTATGGAGTGGAATTGGCAACTGAAAAGAAACTTTGTGTTCCCAACAAGTTAGCTGAAGGACGGCTTTCACACACAAATACCTCTCAGATCTTTGCATGTGGGGAGACGTTCGTTCATCTAGCAAAAAGGGAAAGGGTTGCAGGATAAACATTTACTCTGGATTCTCAGTCTGTTTACTAGTGCCGGTTTGAAATTCCGGCAGTTTTCACTGTATATACGAGTTGGAGCTTGTTCCTCTCCATATATATATGGAGTGGAGTTTGCAACTGAAAAGAAACTTTGTGTTCCCAACAAGCTAGGTGAAGGACGGCTTTCCCACACAATAACTCTCACAACTAAGAATGAGGAGAGGCGTTCGTTTATCTAGCACTAATGGAACGGATTGCAGAAGAAACTTTTTCTCTGGTTTCTCAGTCTGTTTTCTAGCGCCGGTTTGAATTTCCTGCAGTTTTCACTATAAAACCGAGTTGGAGCTTTTACCTCCCCATATAAATGTATGGAATGGAGTTTGCAACTGAAAAGAAACTTTGTTTTCCCAACTAGCTATGTGAAGGACTTTTTTCACACACACTTATCTCTCACAACTGAGCATGTGGAGAGACGTTTGTTCATCTAGCACAAAGGGAGCGGGTTGCAGGAGGAACTTTTACTCTGGATTCTCAGTCTGTTTCCTTTTGCCGGTTTGAAATTCCTGCAGTTTTCACTGTAAAAAATATTTGGAGCTAGTACCTACCCTTATATATGTATGGAGTGGAGTTTGCATCTGAAAAGAAACTATGTGTTCCCAAAAAGCTAGGTGTAGTACGGCTTCCACAATCACTTATCTCTCAGAACTGAGTATGTGGAGAGACATTCGTTCACTTAGCAAAAAGGAACGGGTTGCTGGAGAACTTTTACTCTGTTTTCCCAGTCTGATTCCTAGTGCCGTTTTGAAGTTCCTAAATGTTTCACTGTAAAATCGAGTTTGAGCTAGTAAATCCCCATATATATTTATGGACTGGAATTTGTAACTGAAAAGAATCTTAGTGTTCCCAACAAGCTAGGTGAAGTATAGCTTTCACACACACTTATCTCTCAGAACTGAGCATGTCGAGAGACGTTCGTTCATCTAGCACAAAGGGAACTGGTTGCAGGAGAAACTGTTACTCTGGTTTCTCAGTGTGTTTCCAAGTGCCGGTTTGAAGTTCCTGCAGTTTTCAATGTAAAACAGAGATGGAGCAGGTACCTCGCCATATATATTTGGAGTGGAGTTTGCAAGTGAAAAGAAACTTTGTGTTCCCAACAAGCTAGGTGAAGAACGGCTTTCACACACACTTATCTCCCAAAATAGAGCATGAGGAGTGACTTTCGTTCACCTAGCACAAAGGGAACAGGTTGCAGGAGAAACATTTACTCTGGTTTCACAGTCTGTTTCCTAGTGCTGGTTTGAAGTTTCTGCAGTTTTCCCTGTAAAACCGAGTTGGAGCTAGTACCTTCCCATATATATGTATGGATTGGAGTTTGCAACTGAAAAGAAACTTTGTTTTCCGAATTAGCTAGGTGAAGGACGGCTTTCACACACACTTATCTCTCACAACTGAGCATGTGGAGAGACGTTCGTTCATCTAGCACAAAGGGAACTGTTTGCAGGTTAAACTATTACTCTGGTTCTCAGTCTGTTTCCTAGTGCCGGTTTGAAGTTATTGCAGTTTTCACTGTAAAACCGATTTGGAGCTAGTACCTCCCCATATATATGTATGGAGTGGAATTGGCAACTGAAAAGAAACTTTGTGTTCCCAACAAGTTAGCTGAAGGACGGCTTTCACACACACATAACTCTCAGATCTGTGCATGCGGGGAGACGTTCGTTCATCTAGCAAAAAGGGAAAGGGTTGCAGGATAAACATTTACTCTGGATTCTCAGTCTGTTTACTAGTGCCGGATTGAAGTTCCTGCAGTTTTCACTGTAAAGCAGTTGGAGCTAGTAACTACCCATATATATGTATGGAATGGATTTTGCAACTGAAAAGAAACTTTGTGTTCCCAACAAGCTATGTGAAGGACGGCATTCACACACACTTATCTCTCAGAACTGAGCATGTGGAGAGACGTTCGTTCATCTAGCACAAAGGGAACGGTGCAGGAGAAATTTTTACTCTAGTTTCTCAGTCCGTTTCCTAGTGCCGGTTTGAAGTTCCTGCAGTTTTCACTATAAAAAAGAGTTAGAGATTGTACCACCCGATATATATGTATGGAGTGGAGTTTGCAACTGAAAAGAAAATTTGTGTTCCCAACAAGCTAGTTGCATGACGGCTTTCACACAAACTTATCTCTCAGAACTGAGCATGTGGAGAGACGTTCGTTCATCTAGCAAAAAGGGAACGTTTTGCAGGTCAAACTTTTACTCTGGTTTCTCAGTCTGTTTCCTAGTGCCGGTTTGAAATTCCGGCAGTTTTCACTGTATATACGAGTTGGAGCTTGTTCCTCTCCATATATATATGGAGTGGAATTTGCAACTGAAAAGAAACTTTGTGTTCCCAACAAGCTAGGTGAAGGAAGGCTTTCCCACACAATAACTCTCACAACTAAGAATTAGGAGAGGCGTTCGTTTATCTAGCACTAATGGAACGGATTGCAGAAGAAACTTTTTCTCTGGTTTCTCAGTCTGTTTTCTAGTGCCGGTTTGAATTTCCTGCAGTTTTCACTATAAAACCGAGTTGGAGCTTTTACCTCCCCATATAAATGTATGGAATGGAGTTTGCAACTGAAAAGAAACTTTGTGTTCCCAACAAGGTAATTGAAGGACGGCTCTCACACACACTTATCTCTCACAACTGAGCATGTGGAGAGAAGTTCGTTCATCTAGCACAAAGGAACGGGTTGCAGGAGAAACTTTTACTCTGGTTTCTCAGTCTGTTTCCTAGTGCCGGTTTGAAGTTCCTGCAGTTTTCACTGTAAAACCGAATTGGAGCTTGTACCTCCCCATATATAAGTTTGGAGTGGAGATTGCAACTGAAAAGTTAGTTTTGTTCCCAACAAGCTAGGTGTAGTACGGCTTTTACACACACTTATCCCTCACAACTTAGCATGTGGAAAGACGTTCGTTCATCTACCACTAAGGGAACAGATTGCAGGAGAAAATTTTACTCTGGTTTCTCAGTCCGTTTCCTAGTGCCGGTTTGAAGTTCCTGCAGTTTTCACTATAAAAACGAGTTAGAGATTGTACCACCCGATATATATGTATGGAGTGGAGTTTGCAACTGAAAAGAAAATTTGTGTTCCCAACAATCTAGTTGCATGACGGCTTTCACACACACTTATCTCTCAGAACTGAGCATGTGGAGAGACGTTCGTTCATCTAGCACAAAGGGAAAGTTTTGCAGGTCAAACTTTTACTCTGGTTTCTCAGTCTGTTTCCTAGTGCCGGTTTGAAATTCCGGCAGTTTTCACTGTATATACGAGTTGGAGCTTGTTCCTCTCCATATATATATGGAGTGGAGTTTGCAACTGAAAAGAAACTTTGTGTTCCCAACAAGCTAGGTGAAGGACGGCTTCCCCACACAATAACTCTCACAACTAAGAATGAGGAGAGGCGTTCGTTTATCTAGCACTAATGGAACGGATTGCAGAAGAAACTTTTTCTCTGGTTTCTCAGTCTGTTTTCTAGCGCCGGTTTGAATTTCCTGCAGTTTTCACTATAAAACCGAGTTGGAGCTTTTACCTCCCCATATAAATGTATGGAATGGAGTTTGCAACTGAAAAGAAACTTTGTTTTCCCAACTAGCTATGTGAAGGACTTTTTTCACACACACTTATCTCTCACAACTGAGCATGTGGCGAGACGTTTGTTCATCTAGCACAAAGGGAGCGGGTTGCAGGAGGAACTTTTACTCTGGATTCTCAGTCTGTTTCCTTTTGCCGGTTTGAAATTCCTGCAGTTTTCACTGTAAAAAATATTTGGAGCTAGTACCTACCCTTATATATGTATGGATTGGAGTTTGCATCTGAAAAGAAACTATGTGTTCCCAAAAAGCTAGGTGTAGTACGGCTTCCACAATCACTTATCTCTCAGAACTGAGTATGTGGAGAGACATTCGTTCACTTAGCAAAAAGGAACGGGTTGCTGGAGAACTTTTACTCTGTTTTCCCAGTCTGATTCCTAGTGCCGTTTTGAAGTTCCTAAATGTTTCACTGTAAAATCGAGTTTGAGCTAGTAAATCCCCATATATATTTATGGACTGGAATTTGTAACTGAAAAGAATCTTAGTGTTCCCAACAAGCTAGGTGAAGTATAGCTTTCACACACACTTATCTCTCAGAACTGAGCATGTCGAGAGACGTTCGTTCATCTAGCACAAAGGGAACTGGTTGCAGGAGAAACTGTTACTCTGGTTTCTCAGTGTGTTTCCAAGTGCCGGTTTGAAGTTCCTGCAGTTTTCAATGTAAAACAGAGATGGAGCAGGTACCTCGCCATATATATTTGGAGTGGAGTTTGCAAGTGAAAAGAAACTTTGTGTTCTCAACAAGCTAGGTGAAGAACGGCTTTCACACACACTTATCTCCCAAAATTGAGCATGTGGAGTGACTTTCGTTCATCTAGCACAAAGGGAACAGGTTGCAGGAGAAACATTTACTCTGGTTTCACAGTCTGTTTCCTAGTGCTGGTTTGAAGTTTCTGCAGTTTTCCCTGTAAAACCGAGTTGGAGCTAGTACCTTCCCATATATATGTATGGATTGGAGTTTGCAACTGAAAAGAAACTTTGTTTTCCCAATTAGCTAGGTGAAGGACGGCTTTCACACACACTTATCTCTCACAACTGAGCATGTGGAGAGACGTTCGTTCATCTAGCACAAAGGGAACTGTTTGCAGGTTAAACTATTACTCTGGTTCTCAGTCTGTTTCCTAGTGCCGGTTTGAAGTTATTGCAGTTTTCACTGTAAAACCGATTTGGAGCTAGTACCTCCCCATATATATGTATGGAGTGGAATTGGCAACTGAAAAGAAACTTTGTGTTCCCAACAAGTTAGCTGAAGGACGGCTTTCACACACACATACCTCTCAGATCTGTGCATGCGGGGAGACGTTCGTTCATCTAGCAAAAAGGGAAAGGGTTGCAGGATAAACATTTACTCTGGATTCTCAGTCTGTTTACTAGTGCCGGATTGAAGTTCCTGCAGTTTTCACTGTAAAGCAGTTGGAGCTAGTAACTACCCATATATATGTATGGAATGGATTTTGCAACTGAAAAGAAACTTTGTGTTCCCAACAAGCTATGTGTAGGACGGCATTCACACACACTTATCTCTCAGAACTGAGCATGTGGAGAGACGTTCGTTCATCTAGCAAAAAGGGAACGTTTTGCAGGTCAAACTTTTACTCTGGTTTCTCAGTCTGTTTCCTAGTGCCGGTTTGAAATTCCGGCAGTTTTCACTGTATATACGAGTTGGAGCTTGTTCCTCTCCATATATATATGGAGTGGAGTTTGCAACTGAAAAGAAACTTTGTGTTCCCAACAAGCTAGGTGAAGGACGGCTTCCCCACACAATAACTCTCACAACTAAGAATGAGGAGAGGCGTTCGTTTATCTAACACTAATGGAACGGATTGCAGAAGAAACTTTTTCTCTGGTTTCTCAGTCTGTTTTCTAGCGCCGGTTTGAATTTCCTGCAGTTTTCACTATAAAACCGAGTTGGAGCTTTTACCTCCCCATATAAATGTATGGAATGGAGTTTGCAACTGAAAAGAAACTTTGTGTTCCCAACAAGGTAATTGAAGGACGGCTCTCACACACACTTATCTCTCACAACTGAGCATGTGGAGAGAAGTTCGTTCATCTAGCACAAAGGAACGGGTTGCAGGAGAAACTTTTACTCTGGTTTCTCAGTCTGTTTCCTAGTGCCGGTTTGAAGTTCCTGCAGTTTTCACTGTAAAACCGAATTGGAGCTTGTACCTCCCCATATATAGGTATGGACTGTAGATTGCAACTGAAAAGAAACTTTGTGTTCCCTACAACCTAGTTGAAGTACGGCTTTCACACACACATATCTCTCACAACTGAGCATGTGGAGAGACGTACGTTCATTTAGCACAAAAGGAACGAGTTGAAGGAGAAACTTTTTCTCTGGGTTCTCAGTCTGTTTCCTCGTGCCGTTTTGAAGTTCCTGCAGTTTTCACTGTAAAAGCGAGTTGGAGCTATTACCTACCCGTATATATGTATGAATTGGGGTTTGCAACTTAAAAGAAACTTTGTGTTCCCAACAAGCTATGTGAAGGACGGCTTTCACACACTTATCTCTCACAACTGAGCATGTGGAGAGAAGTTCGTTCATCTAGCACAAAGGAACGGGTTGCAGGAGAAACTTTTACTCTGGTTTCTCAGTCTGTTTCCTAGTGCCGGTTTGAAGTTCCTGCAGTTTTCACTGTAAAACAGACTTGGAGCTAGTAACTCCCCATATATAAGTATGGAGTGGATTTTGCAACTGAAAATAAACTTTGTGTTCCCATCAAGCTTGGAGAAGAACGGCTTTCACACACTTATCTCTCACAACTGAGCATGTGGAGAGACGTTCGTTCATCTAGCACAAACTGAACGGGTTGCAGGAGAAATTTTACTCTGGTTTCTCAGTCTGTTTCCTAGTGCCGGTTTGAAGTTCCTGCAGTTTTCACTGTAAAACATAGTTGGAACTAGTACCTCCCCATATATATGTATGGAGTGGAGTTTGCAACTGAAAAGTAACTTTGTGTTCTCAGCTAGCTAGGTGAAGGACGGCTTTCAAACACAATTATGTCTCAGAACTGAGCATGTGGAGAGACGTTCGTTCATCTAGCACAAAGGGAACTGGTTGCAGGGAAACTTTTACTCTGGTTTCTCAGTCTGTTTCCTAGTGCCGGTTTGAAGTTCCTGCAGTTTTCACCATAAAACCGAACTGGAGCTAGTACATCGCCATGTATAAATTTGGAGTGGAGTTTGCAACAGAAAAGATAGTTTTGTTCCCAACAAGCTAGTTGAAGGACGGCTTTCACACACACAGATCTCTCAGAAGAGAGCATGTGGAGAGACGTTCGTTCATCTAGCACACAGGGAAAGGGTTGCAGGAGAAACTTTTACTCTGGATTCTCAGTGTGTTTCCTAGTGCCGGTTTGAAATTCCTGCAGTTTTCACTGTAAAACCGAATTGGAGCTTGTACCTCCCCATATATAAGTTTGGAGTGGAGATTGCAACTGAAAAGTTAGTTTTGTTCCCAACAAGCTAGGTGAAGTACGGCTTTTACACACACTTATCCCTCACAACTTAGCATGTGGAAAGACGTTCGTTCATCTAGCACTAAGGGAACAGATTGCAGGAGAAAATTTTACTCTGGTTTCTCAGTCTGTTTCCTAGTGCCGGTTTGAAGATCCTGCAGGTTGCACTGTAAAACCGAGTTGGAGCTAGTACATCCCCATATATAGGTATGGACTGTAGATTGCAACTGAAAAGAAACTTTGTGTTCCCTACAACCTAGTTGAAGTACGGCTTTCACACACACATATCTCTCACAAATGAGCATGTGGAGAGACGTACGTTCATTTAGCACAAAGGGAACGAGTTGCAGGAGAAAATTTTTCTCTGGGTTCTCAGTCTGTTTCCTAGTGCCGTTTTGAAGTTCCTGCAGTTTTCACTGTAAAAGCGAGTTGGAGCTATTACCTACCCGTATATATGTATGAATTGGGGTTTGCAACTTAAAAGAAACTTTGTGTTCCCAACAAGCTATGTGAAGGACGGCTTTCACACACTTATCTCTCACAACTGAGCATGTGGAGAGAAGTTCGTTCATCTAGCACAAAGGAACGGGTTGCAGGAGAAACTTTTACTCTGGTTTCTCAGTCTGTTTCCTAGTGCCGGTTTGAAGTTCCTGCAGTTTTCACTGTAAAACAGACTTGGAGCTAGTAACTCCCCATATATAAGTATGGAGTGGATTTTGCAACTGAAAAGAAGCTTTGTGTTCCCATCAAGCTTGGAGAAGAACGGCTTTCACACACTTATCTCTCACAACTGAGCATGTGGAGAGACTTTCGTTCATCTAGCACAAACTGAACGGGTTGCAGGAGAAATTTTACTCTGGTTTCTCAGTCTGTTTCCTAGTGCCGGTTTGAAGTTCCTGCAGTTTTCACTGTAAAACATAGTTGGAACTTGTACCTCCCCATATATATGTATGGAGTGGAGTTTGCAACTGAAAAGTAACTTTGTGTTCTCAGCTAGCTAGGTGAAGGACGGCTTTCAAACACAATTATGTCTCAGAACTGAGCATGTGGAGAGACGTTCGTTCATCTAGCACAAAGGGAACTGGTTGCAGGGAAACTTTTACTCTGGTTTCTCAGTCTGTTTCCTAGTGCCGGTTTGAAGTTCCTGCAGTTTTCACCATAAAACCGAACTGGAGCTAGTACATCGCCATGTATAAATTTGGAGTGGAGTTTGCAACACAAAAGATAGTTTTGTTCCCAACAAGCTAGTTGAAGGACGGCTTTCACACACACAGATCTCTCAGAAGAGAGCATGTGGAGAGACGTTCGTTCATCTAGCACACAGGGAAAGGGTTGCAGGAGAAACTTTTACTCTGGATTCTCAGTGTGTTTCCTAATGCCGGTTTGAAATTCCTGCAGTTTTCACTGTAAAACCGAATTGGAGCTTGTACCTCCCCATATATAAGTTTGGAGTGGAGATTGCAACTGAAAAGTTAGTTTTGTTCCCAACAAGCTAGGTGAAGTACGGCTTTTACACACACTTATCCCTCACAACTTAGCATGTGGAAAGACGTTCGTTCATCTAGCACTAAGGGAACAGATTGCAGGAGAAAATTTTACTCTGGTTTCTCAGTCTGTTTCCTAGTGCCGGTTTGAAGATCCTGCAGGTTGCACTGTAAAACCGAGTTGGAGCTAGTACATCCCCATATATAGGTATGGACTGTAGATTGCAACTGAAAAGAAACTTTGTGTTCCCTACAACCTAGTTGAAGTACGGCTTTCACACACACATATCTCTCACAAATGAGCATGTGGAGAGACGTACGTTCATTTAGCACAAAGGGAACGAGTTGCAGGAGAAAATTTTTCTCTGGGTTCTCAGTCTGTTTCCTAGTGCCGTTTTGAAGTTCCTGCAGTTTTCACTGTAAAAGCGAGTTGGAGCTATTACCTACCCGTATATATGTATGAATTGGGGTTTGCAACTTAAAAGAAACTTTGTGTTCCCAACAAGCTATGTGAAGGACGGCTTTCACACACTTATCTCTCACAACTGAGCATGTGGAGAGAAGTTCGTTCATCTAGCACAAAGGAACGGGTTGCAGGAGAAACTTTTACTCTGGTTTCTCAGTCTGTTTCCTAGTGCCGGTTTGAAGTTCCTGCAGTTTTCACTGTAAAACAGACTTGGAGCTAGTAACTCCCCATATATAAGTATGGAGTGAATTTTGCAACTGAAAAGAAACTTTGTGTTCCCATCAAGCTTGGAGAAGAACGGCTTTCACACACTTATCTCTCACAACTGAGCATGTGGAGAGACTTTCGTTCATCTAGCACAAACTGAACGGGTTGCAGGAGAAATTTTACTCTGGTTTCTCAGTCTGTTTCCTAGTGCCGGTTTGAAGTTCCTGCAGTTTTCACTGTAAAACATAGTTGGAACTAGTACTTCCCCATATATATGTATGGAGTGGAGTTTGCAACTGAAATGTAACTTTGTGTTCTCAGCTAGCTAGGTGAAGGACGGCTTTCAAACACAATTATGTCTCAGAACTGAGCATGTGGAGAGACGTTCGTTCATCTAGCACAAATGGACGGGTTGCAGGAGAAACTTTTACTCTGGTTTCTCAGTCTGTTTCCTAGTGCCGGTTTGAAGTTCCTGCAGTTTTTCACTGTAAAACCGAGTTGGAACTGGTACCTCCCCATATATATGTATGGAGTGCTGTTTGCAACTGAAAAGAAACTTTCTTTTCCCAACAATCTAGGTGAAGGACCGCTTTCAAAGACACTTATTCCTCACAAATGAACTTGTGGAGAGACGTTCGTTCATCTAGCACAAATGGACGGGTTGCAGGAGAAAACTTTTACTCTGGTTCCTCAGTCTGTTTCCTAGTGCCGGTTTGAAGTTCCTGCACTTTTCACTGTAAAACAGACTTGGAGCTAGTAACTCCCCATATATAAGTATGGAGTGGATTTTGCAACTGAAAAGAAACTTTGTGTTCCCAACAAGCTTGGAGAAGAACGGCTTTCACACACTTATCTCTTACAACTGAGCATGTGGAGAGACGTTCGTTCATCTAGCACAAACTGAACGGGTTGCAGTAGAAACTTTTACTCTGGTTTCTCAGTCTGTTTCCTAGTGCCGGTTTGAAGTTCCTGCAGTTTTCACTGTAAAATATAGTTGGAGCTAGTACCTCCCCATACATATGTATGGAGTGGAATTGGCCACTGAAAAGAAACTTTGTGTTCCCAACAAGCTAGGTGAAGGACTGGTTTCACACACACTTATCTCTCAGAACTGATCATGTGAAGAGACGATCGTTCATCTAGCACAAAGGGAAAGGTTTGCAGGAGAAACTTTTAATATGCTTTCTCAGTCTTTTTCCAAGTGCCGGTTTGAAGTTCCTGCAGTTTTCTCTGTAAAACCGAGTTGGAGCTAGTACTTCAACATATATATGTATGGAGTGGAGTTTGGAAGTGAAAAGAAACTTTGTGTTCCCAACAAGCTAGGTGAAGGACGGCTTTCACACACACATTCCTCTCAGATCTGTGCATGTGGGGAGACGTTCGTTCATCTAGCACAAGGGGACAGTGTTGCAGGAGAAACATTTACTCTGGTTTCTCAGTCTGTTTCCTAGTGCCGGATTGTAGTTCCTGCATTTATTACTGTAAAACAGAGATGGAGCTAGTACCTCCCCATATATATGTATGGAGTGGAGTTTGCAACTGAAAAGAAACTTTGTGTTCCCAACAAGCTAGGTGAAGTACGGCTTTCACACAAAATATCTCTCATAACTGAGCATGTGGAGAGACGTTCGTTCAACTAGCACAAAGGGAAAGGTTGCAGGAGATACTTTTACTCTGGTTTCTCAGTATGTTTCCTAGTGCTGGTATGAAGATCCAGCATTTTTCACTGTAAATCCGGATTGGAGCTAGTACCTCCCCAAATATTTGTATGGAATGGAGTTTGCAACAGAAAAGAAACTTTCTGTACCCAACAAGCTAGGTGAAAGACGGCATTCACACACATTTATCTCTCAGAACTGAGCATGTGTAGAGAAGTTCGTTCAGCTAGCCCAAAGAACCGGTTGCAGTAGAAACTTTTACTCTTGTTTCTCAGTCTGTTTCCTAGTGCCGGTTTGAAGTTCCTGCAGTTTTCAATGTAAAACCGAGATGGAGCATGTACCTCGCCATATATATTTGGAGTGGAGTTTGCAAGTGAAAAGAAACTTTGTGTTCCCAACAAGCTAGGTGAAGAACGGCTTTCACACACACTTATCTCTCACAACTGAGCATGTGGAGAGACGTTCGTTCATCTAGCACAAAGGGAACTGTTTGCAGGTTAAACTATTACTCTGGTTCTCAGTCTGTTTCCTAGTGCCGGTTTGAAGTTATTGCAGGTTTCACTGTAAAACCGATTTGGAGCTAGTACCTCCCCATATATATGTATGGAGTGGAATTGGCAACTGAAAAGAAACTTTGTGTTCCCAACAAGTTAGCTGAAGGACGGCTTTCACACACACATACCTCTCAGATCTGTGCATGTGGGGAGACGTTCGTTCATCTAGCAAAAAGGGAAAGGGTTGCAGTATAAACATTTACTCTGGATTCTCAGTCTGTTTACTAGTGCCGGTTTGAAGTTCCTGCAGTTTTCACTGTAAAGCAGTTGGAGCTAATAACTACCCATATATATGTACGGAATGGATTTTGCAACTGAAAAGAAACTTTGTGTTCCCAACAAGCTATATGAAGGACGGCTTTCACACACACTTATCTCTCAGAACTGAGCATTTGGACATACGTTCGTTCATCTAGCACAAAGGGAACGGAGCAGGAGAAATTTTTACTCTAGTTTCTCAGTCCGTTTCATAGTGCCGGTTTGAAGTTCCTGCAGTTTTCACTATAAAAACGAGTTAGAGATTGTACCACCCGATATATATGTATGAAGTGAGTTTGAAACTGAAAAGAAAATTTTTGTTCCCAACAAGCTAGTTACATGACGGCTTTCACACACACTTATATCTCAGAACTGAGCATCTGGAGGGACGTTCGTTCATCTAGCACAAATGGAACGGGTTGCAGGAGAAACTTTTACTCTCGTTTCTCAGTCTTTTTCCTAGTGCCGGTTTGAAATTCCGGCAGTTTTCACTGTATATAAGAGTTGGAGCTTGTACCTCTCCATATATATATGGAGTGGAGTTTGCAACTGTAAAGAAACTTTGTGTTCCCATCAAGCTAGGTGAAGGACGGCTCTCCCACACAATAACTCTCACAACTAAGCATGAGGAGAGGCGTTCGTTTATCTAGCACTAATGGAAAGGGCTGCAGAAGAAACTTTTTCTCTGGTTTCTCATCTGTTTTCTAGCGCCGGTTTGAATTTCCTGCAGTTTTCACTATAAAACCGAGTTGGAGCTTTTACCTACCCATATAAATGTATCGAGTGGAGTTTGCAACTGAAAAGAAACTTTGTGTTCCCAACAAGCTAGGTGAAGGACGGCTCTCACACACACTTATCTCCCAAAATTGAGCATGTGGAGTGACTTTCGTTCATCTAGCACAAAGGGAACAGGTTTCAGGAGAAACATTTACTCTGGTTTCACAGTCTGTTTCCTAGTGCTGGTTTGAAGTTTCTGCAGTTTTCCCTGTAAAACCGAGTTGGAGCTAGTACCTTCCCATATATATGTATGAATTGGAGTTTGCAACTGAAAAGAAACTTTGTGTTCCCAAATAGCTAGGTGAAGGACGGCTTTCACACACACTTATCTCTCACAACTGAGCATGTGGAGAGACGTTCGTTCATCTAGCACAAAGGGAACTGTTTGCAGGTTAAACTATTACTCTGGTTCTCAGTCTGTTTCCTAGTGCCGGTTTGAAGTTCCTGAAGTTTTCACTATAAAAACGAGTTAGAGATTGTACCACCCGATATATATGTATGGAGTGAGTTTGCAACTGAAAACAAAATTTTTGTTCCCAACAAGCTAGTTGCATGACGGCTTTCACACACACTTATATCTCAGAACTGAGCATCTGGAGGGACGTTCGTTCATCTAGCACAAATGGAACGGGTTGCAGGAGTAACTTTTACTCTCGTTTCTCAGTCTGTTTCCTAGTGCCCGTTTGAAGTTCCTGCACTTTTCACTGTAAAGCAGAGTTGGAGCTAGTAACTCCCCATAAATATTTATGGAGTGGAGTTTGAAACTGAAAAGAAAATTTGTGTTCCCATCAAGCTAGGTGAAGTACGGCATTCACACACACTTATCTCTCAGAACTGAGCATGTGGAGAGACGTTCGTTCATCTAGCACAAAGGGAACGTTTTGCAGGTGAAACTTTTACACTGGTTTCTCAGTCTGTTTCCTAGTGCCGGTTTGAAATTCCGGCAGTTTTCACTGTATATACGAGTTGGAGCTTGTACCTCTCCATATATATATGGAGTGGAGTTTGCAACTGAAAAGAAACTTTGTGTTCCCAACAAGCTATTTGAAGGACGGCTTTCCCACACAATAACTCTCACAACTAAGCATGAGGAGAGGCGTTCGTTTATCTAGCACTAATGGAACGGGCTGCAGAAGAAACTTTTTCTCTGGTTTCTCATCTGTTTTCTAGCGCCGGTTTGAATTTCCTGCAGTTTTCACTATAAAACCGAGTTGGAGCTTTTACCTCCCCATATAAATGTATGGAGTGGAGTTTGCAACTGAAAAGAAACTTTGTGTTCCCAACAAGCTAATTGAAGGACGGCTCTCACACACACTTATCTCTCACAACTGAGCATGTGGAGAGACGTTCGTTCACCTAGCACAAAGGGAAAGGGTTGCAGGAGAAGCTTTTTCTCTTTTTTCTCATTCTATTTCCTATTGCCGGTTTGAAGTTCCTGAAGTTTTCAGTATTAAACAGAGTTGGAGCATGTACCTCCCCATATATATGTATGGAATTCAGTTTGCAACTGAAAAGAAACTTTGTTTTCCCAACTAGCTATTTGAAGGACGGTTTCACACACACTTATGCCTCACAACTGAGCAAGTGGACAGACGTCCGTTCATCTAGCACAAAGGGAACTGGTTGCAGGAGAAAATTTTACTCGGGTTTCTCAGTTTGTTACCTACTGCCGGTTTGAAATTCCTGCAGTTTTCACTTTAAAAAAGAGTTAGAACTAGTATCTCCCATTATATATGTATGGAGTGGAGTTTGCATCTGAAAAAAACTTTGTGTTCCCAAAAAGCTAGTTGAAGGTAGGCTTTCACACACACTTACCTCTCAGAACTGTTTATGTGGAGAGACGTTCTTTCATCTAGCACAAATAGAAAGGGTTGCAGGAGAAACATTTACTCTGGTTTCGCATTCTGTTTCCTAGTGCCGGATTGTAGTTCCTGCATTTTTCACTGTAAAACGGTGTTGGAGCTAGTACCTCTCCATATAGATATATGTAGTGGAGTTTGCAACCTGAAAGAAACTTTGTGTTCCCAACAAGTTAGGTGATACGGCTTTCACACACACTTATCCTCACAACTGAGCATTTGGAGAGACGTTCGTTCATCTAGCACAAAGGGAATGTATTGCAGGAGAAAACATTTCTTTCGTTTCTCAGTCTCTTTCCTAGTGTCGGTTTGAAGTTCCTGCAGTTTTCATTGTAAAAGCGACTTGGAACTTGTACCTCCCCATATATATGTATGGATTGGAGTTTGCAACTGAAAAGAAACTTTGTTTTCCCAACTAGCTATGTGAAGGACGTTTTTCACACACACTTATCTCTCACAACTGAGCATGTGGAGAGACGTTCGTTCATCTAGCACAAAGGAACGGGTTGCAGGAGAAACTTTTACTCTGGTTTCTCAGTCTGTTTCCTAGTGCCGGTTTGAAGTTCCTGCAGTTTTCACTGTAAAACCGAATTGGAGCTTGTACCTCCCCATATATAAGTTTGGAGTGGAGATTGCAACTGAAAAGTTAGTTTTGTTCCCAACAAGCTAGGTGTAGTACGGCTTTTACACACACTTATCCCTCACAACTTAGCATGTGGAAAGACGTTCGTTCATCTACCACTAAGGGAACAGATTGCAGGAGAAAATTTTACTCTGGTTTCTCAGTCCGTTTCCTAGTGCCGGTTTGAAGTTCCTGCAGTTTTCACTATAAAAACGAGTTAGAGATTGTACCACCCGATATATATGTATGGAGTGGAGTTTGCAACTGAAAAGAAAATTTGTGTTCCCAACAATCTAGTTGCATGACGGCTTTCACACACACTTATCTCTCAGAACTGAGCATGTGGAGAGACGTTCGTTCATCTAGCACAAAGGGAAAGTTTTGCAGGTCAAACTTTTACTCTGGTTTCTCAGTCTGTTTCCTAGTGCCGGTTTGAAATTCCGGCAGTTTTCACTGTATATACGAGTTGGAGCTTGTTCCTCTCCATATATATATGGAGTGGAGTTTGCAACTGAAAAGAAACTTTGTGTTCCCAACAAGCTAGGTGAAGGACGGCTTCCCCACACAATAACTCTCACAACTAAGAATGAGGAGAGGCGTTCGTTTATCTAGCACTAATGGAACGGATTGCAGAAGAAACTTTTTCTCTGGTTTCTCAGTCTGTTTTCTAGCGCCGGTTTGAATTTCCTGCAGTTTTCACTATAAAACCGAGTTGGAGCTTTTACCTCCCCATATAAATGTATGGAATGGAGTTTGCAACTGAAAAGAAACTTTGTTTTCCCAACTAGCTATGTGAAGGACTTTTTTCACACACACTTATCTCTCACAACTGAGCATGTGGCGAGACGTTTGTTCATCTAGCACAAAGGGAGCGGGTTGCAGGAGGAACTTTTACTCTGGATTCTCAGTCTGTTTCCTTTTGCCGGTTTGAAATTCCTGCAGTTTTCACTGTAAAAAATATTTGGAGCTAGTACCTACCCTTATATATGTATGGATTGGAGTTTGCATCTGAAAAGAAACTATGTGTTCCCAAAAAGCTAGGTGTAGTACGGCTTCCACAATCACTTATCTCTCAGAACTGAGTATGTGGAGAGACATTCGTTCACTTAGCAAAAAGGAACGGGTTGCTGGAGAACTTTTACTCTGTTTTCCCAGTCTGATTCCTAGTGCCGTTTTGAAGTTCCTAAATGTTTCACTGTAAAATCGAGTTTGAGCTAGTAAATCCCCATATATATTTATGGACTGGAATTTGTAACTGAAAAGAATCTTAGTGTTCCCAACAAGCTAGGTGAAGTATAGCTTTCACACACACTTATCTCTCAGAACTGAGCATGTCGAGAGACGTTCGTTCATCTAGCACAAAGGGAACTGGTTGCAGGAGAAACTGTTACTCTGGATTCTCAGTGTGTTTCCAAGTGCCGGTTTGAAGTTCCTGCAGTTTTTAATGTAAAACAGAGATGGAGCAGGTACCTCGCCATATATATTTGGAGTGGAGTTTGCAAGTGAAAAGAAACTTTGTGTTCTCAACAAGCTAGGTGAAGAACGGCTTTCACACACACTTATCTCCCAAAATTGAGCATGTGGAGTGACTTTCGTTCATCTAGCACAAAGGGAACAGGTTGCAAGAGAAACATTTACTCTGGTTTCACAGTCTGTTTCCTAGTGCTGGTTTGAAGTTTCTGCAGTTTTCCCTGTAAAACCGAGTTGGAGCTAGTACCTTCCCATATATATGTATGGATTGGAGTTTGCAACTGAAAAGAAACTTTGTTTTCCCAATTAGCTAGGTGAAGGACGGCTTTCACACACACTTATCTCTCACAACTGAGCATGTGGAGAGACGTTCGTTCATCTAGCACAAAGGGAACTGTTTGCAGGTTAAACTATTACTCTGGTTCTCAGTCTGTTTCCTAGTGCCGGTTTGAAGTTATTGCAGTTTTCACTGTAAAACCGATTTGGAGCTAGTACCTCCCCATATATATGTATGGAGTGGAATTGGCAACTGAAAAGAAACTTTGTGTTCCCAACAAGTTAGCTGAAGGACGGCTTTCACACACACATACCTCTCAGATCTGTGCATGCGGGGAGACGTTCGTTCATCTAGCAAAAAGGGAAAGGGTTGCAGGATAAACATTTACTCTGGATTCTCAGTCTGTTTACTAGTGCCGGATTGAAGTTCCTGCAGTTTTCACTGTAAAGCAGTTGGAGCTAGTAACTACCCATATATATGTATGGAATGGATTTTGCAACTGAAAAGAAACTTTGTGTTCCCAACAAGTTATGTGTAGGACGGCATTCACACACACTTATCTCTCAGAACAGAGCATGTGGAGAGACGTTCGTTCATCTAGCAAAAAGGGAACGTTTTGCAGGTCAAACTTTTACTCTGGTTTCTCAGTCTGTTTCCTAGTGTCGGTTTGAAATTCCGGCAGTTTTCACTGTATATACGAGTTGGAGCTTGTTCCTCTCCATATATATATGGAGTGGAGTTTGCAACTGAAAAGAAACTTTGTGTTCCCAACAAGCTTGGAGAAGAACGGCTTTCACACACTTATCTCTCACAACTGAGCATGTGGAGAGACGTTCGTTCATCTAGCACAAACTGAACGCGTTGCAGGAGAAATTTTACTCTGGTTTCTCAGTCTGTTTCCTAGTGCCGGTTTGAAGTTCCTGCAGTTTTCACTGTAAAACCGAATTGGAGCTTGTACCTCCCCATATATAAGTTTGGAGTGGAGATTGCAACTGAAAAGTTAGTTTTGTTCCCAACAAGCTAGGTGTAGTACGGCTTTTACACACACTTATCCCTCACAACTTAGCATGTGGAAAGACGTTCGTTCATCTACCACTAAGGGAACAGATTGCAGGAGAAAATTTTACTCTGGTTTCTCAGTCCGTTTCCTAGTGCCGGTTTGAAGTTCCTGCAGTTTTCACTATAAAAACGAGTTAGAGATTGTACCACCCGATATATATGTATGGAGTGGAGTTTGCAACTGAAAAGAAAATTTGTGTTCCCAACAATCTAGTTGCATGACGGCTTTCACACACACTTATCTCTCAGAACTGAGCATGTGGAGAGACGTTCGTTCATCTAGCACAAAGGGAAAGTTTTGCAGGTCAAACTTTTACTCTGGTTTCTCAGTCTGTTTCCTAGTGCCGGTTTGAAATTCCGGCAGTTTTCACTGTATATACGAGTTGGAGCTTGTTCCTCTCCATATATATATGGAGTGGAGTTTGCAACTGAAAAGAAACTTTGTGTTCCCAACAAGCTAGGTGAAGGACGGCTTCCCCACACAATAACTCTCACAACTAAGAATGAGGAGAGGCGTTCGTTTATCTAGCACTAATGGAACGGATTGCAGAAGAAACTTTTTCTCTGGTTTCTCAGTCTGTTTTCTAGCGCCGGTTTGAATTTCCTGCAGTTTTCACTATAAAACCGAGTTGGAGCTTTTACCTCCCCATATAAATGTATGGAATGGAGTTTGCAACTGAAAAGAAACTTTGTTTTCCCAACTAGCTATGTGAAGGACTTTTTTCACACACACTTATCTCTCACAACTGAGCATGTGGCGAGACGTTTGTTCATCTAGCACAAAGGGAGCGGGTTGCAGGAGGAACTTTTACTCTGGATTCTCAGTCTGTTTCCTTTTGCCGGTTTGAAATTCCTGCAGTTTTCACTGTAAAAAATATTTGGAGCTAGTACCTACCCTTATATATGTATGGATTGGAGTTTGCATCTGAAAAGAAACTATGTGTTCCCAAAAAGCTAGGTGTAGTACGGCTTCCACAATCACTTATCTCTCAGAACTGAGTATGTGGAGAGACATTCGTTCACTTAGCAAAAAGGAACGGGTTGCTGGAGAACTTTTACTCTGTTTTCCCAGTCTGATTCCTAGTGCCGTTTTGAAGTTCCTAAATGTTTCACTGTAAAATCGAGTTTGAGCTAGTAAATCCCCATATATATTTATGGACTGGAATTTGTAACTGAAAAGAATCTTAGTGTTCCCAACAAGCTAGGTGAAGTATAGCTTTCACACACACTTATCTCTCAGAACTGAGCATGTCGAGAGACGTTCGTTCATCTAGCACAAAGGGAACTGGTTGCAGGAGAAACTGTTACTCTGGATTCTCAGTGTGTTTCCAAGTGCCGGTTTGAAGTTCCTGCAGTTTTTAATGTAAAACAGAGATGGAGCAGGTACCTCGCCATATATATTTGGAGTGGAGTTTGCAAGTGAAAAGAAACTTTGTGTTCTCAACAAGCTAGGTGAAGAACGGCTTTCACACACACTTATCTCCCAAAATTGAGCATGTGGAGTGACTTTCGTTCATCTAGCACAAAGGGAACAGGTTGCAAGAGAAACATTTACTCTGGTTTCACAGTCTGTTTCCTAGTGCTGGTTTGAAGTTTCTGCAGTTTTCCCTGTAAAACCGAGTTGGAGCTAGTACCTTCCCATATATATGTATGGATTGGAGTTTGCAACTGAAAAGAAACTTTGTTTTCCCAATTAGCTAGGTGAAGGACGGCTTTCACACACACTTATCTCTCACAACTGAGCATGTGGAGAGACGTTCGTTCATCTAGCACAAAGGGAACTGTTTGCAGGTTAAACTATTACTCTGGTTCTCAGTCTGTTTCCTAGTGCCGGTTTGAAGTTATTGCAGTTTTCACTGTAAAACCGATTTGGAGCTAGTACCTCCCCATATATATGTATGGAGTGGAATTGGCAACTGAAAAGAAACTTTGTGTTCCCAACAAGTTAGCTGAAGGACGGCTTTCACACACACATACCTCTCAGATCTGTGCATGCGGGGAGACGTTCGTTCATCTAGCAAAAAGGGAAAGGGTTGCAGGATAAACATTTACTCTGGATTCTCAGTCTGTTTACTAGTGCCGGATTGAAGTTCCTGCAGTTTTCACTGTAAAGCAGTTGGAGCTAGTAACTACCCATATATATGTATGGAATGGATTTTGCAACTGAAAAGAAACTTTGTGTTCCCAACAAGTTATGTGTAGGACGGCATTCACACACACTTATCTCTCAGAACAGAGCATGTGGAGAGACGTTCGTTCATCTAGCAAAAAGGGAACGTTTTGCAGGTCAAACTTTTACTCTGGTTTCTCAGTCTGTTTCCTAGTGTCGGTTTGAAATTCCGGCAGTTTTCACTGTATATACGAGTTGGAGCTTGTTCCTCTCCATATATATATGGAGTGGAGTTTGCAACTGAAAAGAAACTTTGTGTTCCCAACAAGCTAGGTGAAGGACGGCTTCCCCACACAATAACTCTCACAACTAAGAATGAGGAGAGGCGTTCGTTTATCTAACACTAATGGAACGGATTGCAGAAGAAACTTTTTCTCTGGTTTCTCAGTCTGTTTTCTAGCGCCGGTTTGAATTTCCTGCAGTTTTCACTATAAAACCGAGTTGGAGCTTTTACCTCCCCATATAAATGTATGGAATGGAGTTTGCAACTGAAAAGAAACTTTGTGTTCCCAACAAGGTAATTGAAGGACGGCTCTCACACACACTTATCTCTCACAACTGAGCATGTGGAGAGAAGTTCGTTCATCTAGCACAAAGGAACGGGTTGCAGGAGAAACTTTTACTCTGGTTTCTCAGTCTGTTTCCTAGTGCCGGTTTGAAGTTCCTGCAGTTTTCACTGTAAAACCGAATTGGAGCTTGTACCTCCCCATATATAGGTATGGACTGTAGATTGCAACTGAAAAGAAACTTTGTGTTCCCTACAACCTAGTTGAAGTACGGCTTTCACACACACATATCTCTCACAACTGAGCATGTGGAGAGACGTACGTTCATTTAGCACAAAAGGAACGAGTTGAAGGAGAAACTTTTTCTCTGGGTTCTCAGTCTGTTTCCTCGTGCCGTTTTGAAGTTCCTGCAGTTTTCACTGTAAAAGCGAGTTGGAGCTATTACCTACCCGTATATATGTATGAATTGGGGTTTGCAACTTAAAAGAAACTTTGTGTTCCCAACAAGCTATGTGAAGGACGGCTTTCACACACTTATCTCTCAAAACTGAGCATGTGGAGAGAAGTTCGTTCATCTAGCACAAAGGAACGGGTTGCAGGAGAAACTTTTACTCTGGTTTCTCAGTCTGTTTCCTAGTGCCGGTTTGAAGTTCCTGCAGTTTTCACTGTAAAACAGACTTGGAGCTAGTAACTCCCCATATATAAGTATGGAGTGGATTTTGCAACTGAAAATAAACTTTGTGTTCCCATCAAGCTTGGAGAAGAACGGCTTTCACACACTTATCTCTCACAACTGAGCATGTGGAGAGACGTTCGTTCATCTAGCACAAACTGAACGGGTTGCAGGAGAAATTTTACTCTGGTTTCTCAGTCTGTTTCCTAGTGCCGGTTTGAAGTTCCTGCAGTTTTCACTGTAAAACATAGTTGGAACTAGTACCTCCCCATATATATGTATGGAGTGGAGCTTGCAACTGAAAAGTAACTTTGTGTTCTCAGCTAGCTAGGTGAAGGACGGCTTTCAAACACAATTATGTCTCAGAACTGAGCATGTGGAGAGACGTTCGTTCATCTAGCACAAAGGGAACTGGTTGCAGGGAAACTTTTACTCTGGTTTCTCAGTCTGTTTCCTAGTGCCGGTTTGAAGTTCCTGCAGTTTTCACCATAAAACCGAACTGGAGCTAGTACATCGCCATGTATAAATTTGGAGTGGAGTTTGCAACAGAAAAGATAGTTTTGTTCCCAACAAGCTAGTTGAAGGACGGCTTTCACACACACAGATCTCTCAGAAGAGAGCATGTGGAGAGACGTTCGTTCATCTAGCACACAGGGAAAGGGTTGCAGGAGAAACTTTTACTCTGGATTCTCAGTGTGTTTCCTAGTGCCGGTTTGAAATTCCTGCAGTTTTCACTGTAAAACCGAATTGGAGCTTGTACCTCCCCATATATAAGTTTGGAGTGGAGATTGCAACTGAAAAGTTAGTTTTGTTCCCAACAAGCTAGGTGAAGTACGGCTTTTACACACACTTATCCCTCACAACTTAGCATGTGGAAAGACGTTCGTTCATCTAGCACTAAGGGAACAGATTGCAGGAGAAAATTTTACTCTGGTTTCTCAGTCTGTTTCCTAGTGCCGGTTTGAAGATCCTGCAGGTTGCACTGTAAAACCGAGTTGGAGCTAGTACATCCCCATATATAGGTATGGACTGTAGATTGCAACTGAAAAGAAACTTTGTGTTCCCTACAACCTAGTTGAAGTACGGCTTTCACACACACATATCTCTCACAAATGAGCATGTGGAGAGACGTACGTTCATTTAGCACAAAGGGAACGAGTTGCAGGAGAAAATTTTTCTCTGGGTTCTCAGTCTGTTTCCTAGTGCCGTTTTGAAGTTCCTGCAGTTTTCACTGTAAAAGCGAGTTGGAGCTATTACCTACCCGTATATATGTATGAATTGGGGTTTGCAACTTAAAAGAAACTTTGTGTTCCCAACAAGCTATGTGAAGGGCGGCTTTCACACACTTATCTCTCACAACTGAGCATGTGGAGAGAAGTTCGTTCATCTAGCACAAAGGAACGGGTTGCAGGAGAAACTTTTACTCTGGTTTCTCAGTCTGTTTCCTAGTGCCGGTTTGAAGTTCCTGCAGTTTTCACTGTAAAACAGACTTGGAGCTAGTAACTCCCCATATATAAGTATGGAGTGGATTTTGCAACTGAAAAGAAGCTTTGTGTTCCCATCAAGCTTGGAGAAGAACGGCTTTCACACACTTATCTCTCACAACTGAGCATGTGGAGAGACTTTCGTTCATCTAGCACAAACTGAACGGGTTGCAGGAGAAATTTTACTCTGGTTTCTCAGTCTGTTTCCTAGTGCCGGTTTGAAGTTCCTGCAGTTTTCACTGTAAAACATAGTTGGAACTTGTACCTCCCCATATATATGTATGGAGTGGAGTTTGCAACTGAAAAGTAACTTTGTGTTCTCAGCTAGCTAGGTGAAGGACGGCTTTCAAACACAATTATGTCTCAGAACTGAGCATGTGGAGAGACGTTCGTTCATCTAGCACAAAGGGAACTGGTTGCAGGGAAACTTTTACTCTGGTTTCTCAGTCTGTTTCCTAGTGCCGGTTTGAAGTTCCTGCAGTTTTCACCATAAAACCGAACTGGAGCTAGTACATCGCCATGTATAAATTTGGAGTGGAGTTTGCAACACAAAAGATAGTTTTGTTCCCAACAAGCTAGTTGAAGGACGGCTTTCACACACACAGATCTCTCAGAAGAGAGCATGTGGAGAGACGTTCGTTCATCTAGCACACAGGGAAAGGGTTGCAGGAGAAACTTTTACTCTGGATTCTCAGTGTGTTTCCTAGTGCCGGTTTGAAATTCCTGCAGTTTTCACTGTAAAACCGAATTGGAGCTTGTACCTCCCCATATATAAGTTTGGAGTGGAGATTGCAACTGAAAAGTTAGTTTTGTTCCCAACAAGCTAGGTGAAGTACGGCTTTTACACACACTTATCCCTCACAACTTAGCATGTGGAAAGACGTTCGTTCATCTAGCACTAAGGGAACAGATTGCAGGAGAAAATTTTACTCTGGTTTCTCAGTCTGTTTCCTAGTGCCGGTTTGAAGATCCTGCAGGTTGCACTGTAAAACCGAGTTGGAGCTAGTACATCCCCATATATAGGTATGGACTGTAGATTGCAACTGAAAAGAAACTTTGTGTTCCCTACAACCTAGTTGAAGTACGGCTTTCACACACACATATCTCTCACAAATGAGCATGTGGAGAGACGTACGTTCATTTAGCACAAAGGGAACGAGTTGCAGGAGAAAATTTTTCTCTGGGTTCTCAGTCTGTTTCCTAGTGCCGTTTTGAAGTTCCTGCAGTTTTCACTGTAAAAGCGAGTTGGAGCTATTACCTACCCGTATATATGTATGAATTGGGGTTTGCAACTTAAAAGAAACTTTGTGTTCCCAACAAGCTATGTGAAGGACGGCTTTCACACACTTATCTCTCACAACTGAGCATGTGGAGAGAAGTTCGTTCATGTAGCACAAAGGAACGGGTTGCAGGAGAAACTTTTACTCTGGTTTCTCAGTCTGTTTCCTAGTGCCGGTTTGAAGTTCCTGCAGTTTTCACTGTAAAACAGACTTGGAGCTAGTAACTCCCCATATATAAGTATGGAGTGAATTTTGCAACTGAAAAGAAACTTTGTGTTCCCATCAAGCTTGGAGAAGAACGGCTTTCACACACTTATCTCTCACAACTGAGCATGTGGAGAGACTTTCGTTCATCTAGCACAAACTGAACGGGTTGCAGGAGAAATTTTACTCTGGTTTCTCAGTCTGTTTCCTAGTGCCGGTTTGAAGTTCCTGCAGTTTTCACTGTAAAACATAGTTGGAACTAGTACTTCCCCATATATATGTATGGAGTGGAGTTTGCAACTGAAATGTAACTTTGTGTTCTCAGCTAGCTAGGTGAAGGACGGCTTTCAAACACAATTATGTCTCAGAACTGAGCATGTGGAGAGACGTTCGTTCATCTAGCACAAATGGACGGGTTGCAGGAGAAACTTTTACTCTGGTTTCTCAGTCTGTTTCCTAGTGCCGGTTTGAAGTTCCTGCAGTTTTTCACTGTAAAACCGAGTTGGAACTGGTACCTCCCCATATATATGTATGGAGTGCTGTTTGCAACTGAAAAGAAACTTTCTTTTCCCAACAATCTAGGTGAAGGACCGCTTTCAAAGACACTTATCCCTCACAAATGAACTTGTGGAGAGACGTTCGTTCATCTAGCACATATGGACCGGTTGCAGGAGAAAACTTTTACTCTGGTTCCTCAGTCTGTTTCCTAGTGCCGGTTTGAAGTTCCTGCACTTTTCACTGTAAAACAGACTTGGAGCTAGTAACTCCCCATATATAAGTATGGAGTGGATTTTGCAACTGAAAAGAAACTTTGTGTTCCCAACAAGCTTGGAGAAGAACGGCTTTCACACACTTATCTCTTACAACTGAGCATGTGGAGAGACGTTCGTTCATCTAGCACAAACTGAACGGGTTGCAGTAGAAACTTTTACTCTGGTTTCTCAGTCTGTTTCCTAGTGCCGGTTTGAAGTTCCTGCAGTTTTCACTGTAAAATATAGTTGGAGCTAGTACCTCCCCATACATATGTATGGAGTGGAATTGGCCACTGAAAAGAAACTTTGTGTTCCCAACAAGCTAGGTGAAGGACTGGTTTCACACACACTTATCTCTCAGAACTGATCATGTGAAGAGACGATCGTTCATCTAGCACAAAGGGAAAGGTTTGCAGGAGAAACTTTTAATATGCTTTCTCAGTCTTTTTCCAAGTGCCGGTTTGAAGTTCCTGCAGTTTTCTCTGTAAAACCGAGTTGGAGCTAGTACTTCAACATATATATGTATGGAGTGGAGTTTGGAAGTGAAAAGAAACTTTGTGTTCCCAACAAGCTAGGTGAAGGACGGCTTTCACACACACATTCCTCTCAGATCTGTGCATGTGGGGAGACGTTCGTTCATCTAGCACAAGGGGACAGTGTTGCAGGAGAAACATTTACTCTGGTTTCTCAGTCTGTTTCCTAGTGCCGGATTGTAGTTCCTGCATTTATTACTGTAAAACAGAGATGGAGCTAGTACCTCCCCATATATATGTATGGAGTGGAGTTTGCAACTGAAAAGAAACTTTGTGTTCCCAACAAGCTAGGTGAAGTACGGCTTTCACACAAAATATCTCTCATAACTGAGCATGTGGAGAGACGTTCGTTCAACTAGCACAAAGGGAAAGGTTGCAGGAGATACTTTTACTCTGGTTTCTCAGTATGTTTCCTAGTGCTGGTATGAAGATCCAGCATTTTTCACTGTAAATCCGGATTGGAGCTAGTACCTCCCCAAATATTTGTATGGAATGGAGTTTGCAACAGAAAAGAAACTTTCTGTACCCAACAAGCTAGGTGAAAGACGGCATTCACACACATTTATCTCTCAGAACTGAGCATGTGTAGAGAAGTTCGTTCAGCTAGCCCAAAGAACCGGTTGCAGTAGAAACTTTTACTCTTGTTTCTCAGTCTGTTTCCTAGTGCCGGTTTGAAGTTCCTGCAGTTTTCAATGTAAAACCGAGATGGAGCATGTACCTCGCCATATATATTTGGAGTGGAGTTTGCAAGTGAAAAGAAACTTTGTGTTCCCAACAAGCTAGGTGAAGAACGGCTTTCACACACACTTATCTCTCACAACTGAGCATGTGGAGAGACGTTCGTTCATCTAGCACAAAGGGAACTGTTTGCAGGTTAAACTATTACTCTGGTTCTCAGTCTGTTTCCTAGTGCCGGTTTGAAGTTATTGCAGGTTTCACTGTAAAACCGATTTGGAGCTAGTACCTCCCCATATATATGTATGGAGTGGAATTGGCAACTGAAAAGAAACTTTGTGTTCCCAACAAGTTAGCTGAAGGACGGCTTTCACACACACATACCTCTCAGATCTGTGCATGTGGGGAGACGTTCGTTCATCTAGCAAAAAGGGAAAGGGTTGCAGTATAAACATTTACTCTGGATTCTCAGTCTGTTTACTAGTGCCGGTTTGAAGTTCCTGCAGTTTTCACTGTAAAGCAGTTGGAGCTAATAACTACCCATATATATGTACGGAATGGATTTTGCAACTGAAAAGAAACTTTGTGTTCCCAACAAGCTATATGAAGGACGGCTTTCACACACACTTATCTCTCAGAACTGAGCATTTGGACATACGTTCGTTCATCTAGCACAAAGGGAACGGAGCAGGAGAAATTTTTACTCTAGTTTCTCAGTCCGTTTCATAGTGCCGGTTTGAAGTTCCTGCAGTTTTCACTATAAAAACGAGTTAGAGATTGTACCACCCGATATATATGTATGAAGTGAGTTTGAAACTGAAAAGAAAATTTTTGTTCCCAACAAGCTAGTTACATGACGGCTTTCACACACACTTATATCTCAGAACTGAGCATCTGGAGGGACGTTCGTTCATCTAGCACAAATGGAACGGGTTGCAGGAGAAACTTTTACTCTCGTTTCTCAGTCTGTTTCCTAGTGCCGGTTTGAAATTCCGGCAGTTTTCACTGTATATAAGAGTTGGAGCTTGTACCTCTCCATATATATATGGAGTGGAGTTTGCAACTGTAAAGAAACTTTGTGTTCCCATCAAGCTAGGTGAAGGACGGCTCTCCCACACAATAACTCTCACAACTAAGCATGAGGAGAGGCGTTCGTTTATCTAGCACTAATGGAAAGGGCTGCAGAAGAAACTTTTTCTCTGGTTTCTCATCTGTTTTCTAGCGCCGGTTTGAATTTCCTGCAGTTTTCACTATAAAACCGAGTTGGAGCTTTTACCTACCCATATAAATGTATCGAGTGGAGTTTGCAACTGAAAAGAAACTTTGTGTTCCCAACAAGCTAGGTGAAGGACGGCTCTCACACACACTTATCTCCCAAAATTGAGCATGTGGAGTGACTTTCGTTCATCTAGCACAAAGGGAACAGGTTTCAGGAGAAACATTTACTCTGGTTTCACAGTCTGTTTCCTAGTGCTGGTTTGAAGTTTCTGCAGTTTTCCCTGTAAAACCGAGTTGGAGCTAGTACCTTCCCATATATATGTATGAATTGGAGTTTGCAACTGAAAAGAAACTTTGTGTTCCCAAATAGCTAGGTGAAGGACGGCTTTCACACACACTTATCTCTCACAACTGAGCATGTGGAGAGACGTTCGTTCATCTAGCACAAAGGGAACTGTTTGCAGGTTAAACTATTACTCTGGTTCTCAGTCTGTTTCCTAGTGCCGGTTTGAAGTTCCTGAAGTTTTCACTATAAAAACGAGTTAGAGATTGTACCACCCGATATATATGTATGGAGTGAGTTTGCAACTGAAAACAAAATTTTTGTTCCCAACAAGCTAGTTGCATGACGGCTTTCACACACACTTATATCTCAGAACTGAGCATCTGGAGGGACGTTCGTTCATCTAGCACAAATGGAACGGATGCAGGAGTAACTTTTACTCTCGTTTCTCAGTCTGTTTCCTAGTGCCCGTTTGAAGTTCCTGCACTTTTCACTGTAAAGCAGAGTTGGAGCTAGTAACTCCCCATAAATATTTATGGAGTGGAGTTTGAAACTGAAAAGAAAATTTGTGTTCCCATCAAGCTAGGTGAAGTACGGCATTCACACACACTTATCTCTCAGAACTGAGCATGTGGAGAGACGTTCGTTCATCTAGCACAAAGGGAACTTTTTGCAGGTGAAACTTTTACACTGGTTTCTCAGTCTGTTTCCTAGTGCCGGTTTGAAATTCCGGCAGTTTTCACTGTATATACGAGTTGGAGCTTGTACCTCTCCATATATATATGGAGTGGAGTTTGCAACTGAAAAGAAACTTTGTGTTCCCAACAAGCTATTTGAAGGACGGCTTTCCCACACAATAACTCTCACAACTAAGCATGAGGAGAGGCGTTCGTTTATCTAGCACTAATGGAACGGGCTGCAGAAGAAACTTTTTCTCTGGTTTCTCATCTGTTTTCTAGCGCCGGTTTGAATTTCCTGCAGTTTTCACTATAAAACCGAGTTGGAGCTTTTACCTCCCCATATAAATGTATGGAGTGGAGTTTGCAACTGAAAAGAAACTTTGTGTTCCCAACAAGCTAATTGAAGGACGGCTCTCACACACACTTATCTCTCACAACTGAGCATGTGGAGAGACGTTCGTTCATCTAGCACAAAGGGAAAGGGTTGCAGGAGAAGCTTTTTCTCTTTTTTCTCATTCTATTTCCTAGTGCCGGTTTGAAGTTCCTGAAGTTTTCAGTATTAAACAGAGTTGGAGCATGTACCTCCCCATATATATGTATGGAATTCAGTTTGCATCTGAAAAGAAACTTTGTGTTCCCAACTAGCTAGTTGAAGGACGGCTTTCACACACACTTATCTCTCAGAACTGAGCATGTGGTGATACGTTCGTTCATCTAGCACAAAGGGGACGGGTTGAAGGTGAAACTTTTACTCTGGATTCTCAGTCTGTTTCCTAGTGCCGGTTTGAAGTTCCTGCAGTTTTCACTATAATAACCAGTTGGAGCTTGAACCTCCCCATATATATGTATGGAGTTTTGTTTGCAACTGAAAAGAAACTATGTGTTCCCAACAAGCTAGGTGAAGAACGGCTTTCACACACACTTATCTATCACAAATGAGCATGTGGAGAGACGTTCGTTCATCTAGCACAAAGGGAACTGTTTGCAGGAGAAACTTTTACTCTGGTTTCTCAGTCTGTTTCCTAGTGCCGGTTTGAAGAACCTGCAGTTTTCACTGTAAAACCGAGTTGGGGCTTGTACCTCTCCATATATATGTATGGAATGGAGTTTGCAACTGAAAAGAAACTTTGTGTTCCCAACAAGCTTGGTGAAGGACGGCTTTCACACACACATACCTTTCAGAACTGAGCATGTGGAGAGACTTTCGTTCATCTAGCACAAATGGAACGGGTTGCAGGAGAAACTTTTACTCTGGTTTTTCTGTCTGTTTGCTAGTGCCGGTTTGAAGCTCCTGCAGTTTTCACTGTAAAACCGAGTTGGTGCTAGTACCTCCCCATATATATGTATGGAGTTTAGTTTGCAACTGAAAAGAAACTTTGTTTTCCCAACTAGCTATTTGAAGGACGGTTTCACACACACTTATGCCTCACAACTGAGCAAGTGGACAGACGTCCGTTCATCTAGCACAAAGGGAACTGGTTGCAGGAGAAAATTTTACTCGGGTTTCTCAGTTTGTTACCTACTGCCGGTTTGAAATTCCTGCAGTTTTCACTTTAAAAAAGAGTTAGAACTAGTATCTCCCATTATATATGTATGGAGTGGAGTTTGCATCTGAAAAAAACTTTGTGTTCCCAAAAAGCTAGTTGAAGGTAGGCTTTCACACACACTTACCTCTCAGAACTGTTTATGTGGAGAGACGTTCTTTCATCTAGCACAAATAGAAAGGGTTGCAGGAGAAACATTTACTCTGGTTTCGCATTCTGTTTCCTAGTGCCGGATTGTAGTTCCTGCATTTTTCACTGTAAAACGGTGTTGGAGCTAGTACCTCTCCATATAGATATATGTAGTGGAGTTTGCAACCTGAAAGAAACTTTGTGTTCCCAACAAGTTAGGTGATACGGCTTTCACACACACTTATCCTCACAACTGAGCATTTGGAGAGACGTTCGTTCATCTAGCACAAAGGGAATGTATTGCAGGAGAAAACATTTCTTTCGTTTCTCAGTCTCTTTCCTAGTGTCGGTTTGAAGTTCCTGCAGTTTTCATTGTAAAAGCGACTTGGAACTTGTACCTCCCCATATATATGTATGGATTGGAGTTTGCAACTGAAAAGAAACTTTGTTTTCCCAACTAGCTATGTGAAGGACGTTTTTCACACACACTTATCTCTCACAACTGAGCATGTGGAGAGACGTTTGTTCATCTAGCACAAAGGGAGCGGGTTGCAGGAGGAACTTTTACTCTGGATTCTCAGTCTGTTTCCTTTTGCCGGTTTGAAATTCCTGCAGTTTTCACTGTAAAAAATATTTGGAGCTAGTACCTACCCTTATATATGTATGGAGTGGAGTTTGCATCTGAAAAGAAACTATGTGTTCCCAAAAAGCTAGGTGAATTACGGCTTTCACAATCACTTATCTCTCAGAACTGAGTATGTGGAGAGACATTCGTTCACTTAGCAAAAAGGAACGGGTTGCTGGAGAAACTTTTACTCTGTTTTCCCAGTCTGATTCCTAGTGCCGTTTTGAAGTTCCTAAATGTTTCACTGTAAAATCGAGTTTGAGCTAGTAAATCCCCATATATATTTATGGACTGGAATTTGTAACTGAAAAGAATCTTAGTGTTCCCAACAAGCTAGGTGAAGTATAGCTTTCACACACACTTATCTCTCAGAACTGAGCATGTCGAGAGACGTTCGTTCATCTAGCACAAAGGGAACGGGTTGCAGGAGAAACTGTTACTCTGGTTTCTCAGTGTGTTTCCAAGTGCCGGTTTGAAGTTCCTGCAGTTTTCAATGTAAAACAGAGATGGAGCAGGTACCTCGCCATATATATTTGGAGTGGAGTTTGCAAGTGAAAAGAAACTTTGTGTTCTCAACAAGCTAGGTGAAGAACGGCTTTCACACACACTTATCTCCCAAAATTGAGCATGTGGAGTGACTTTCGTTCATCTAGCACAAAGGGAACGGGTTGCAGGAGAAACATTTACTCTGGTTTCACAGTCTGTTTCCTAGTGCTGGTTTGAAGTTTCTGCAGTTTTCCCTGTAAAACCGAGTTGGAGCTAGTACCTTCCCATATATATGTATGGATTGGATTTTGCAACTGAAAAGAAACTTTGTTTTCCTAAATAGCTAGGTGAAGGACGGCTTCCCCACACAATAACTCTCACAACTAAGAATGAGGAGAGGCGTTCGTTTATCTAGCACTAATGGAACGGATTGCAGAAGAAACTTTTTCTCTGGTTTCTCAGTCTGTTTTCTAGCGCCGGTTTGAATTTCCTGCAGTTTTCACTATAAAACCGAGTTGGAGCTTTTACCTCCCCATATAAATGTATGGAATGGAGTTTGCAACTGAAAAGAAACTTTGTTTTCCCAACTAGCTATGTGAAGGACTTTTTTCACACACACTTATCTCTCACAACTGAGCATGTGGAGAGACGTTTGTTCATCTAGCACAAAGGGAGCGGGTTGCAGGAGGAACTTTTACTCTGGATTCTCAGTCTGTTTCCTTTTGCCGGTTTGAAATTCCTGCAGTTTTCACTGTAAAAAATATTTGGAGCTAGTACCTACCCTTATATATGTATGGAGTGGAGTTTGCATCTGAAAAGAAACTATGTGTTCCCAAAAAGCTAGGTGTAGTACGGCTTCCACAATCACTTATCTCTCAGAACTGAATATGTGGAGAGACATTCGTTCACTTAGCAAAAAGGAACGGGTTGCTGGAGAACTTTTACTCTGTTTTCCCAGTCTGATTCCTAGTGCCGTTTTGAAGTTCCTAAATGTTTCACTGTAAAATCGAGTTTGAGCTAGTAAATCCCCATATATATTTATGGACTGGAATTTGTAACTGAAAAGAATCTTAGTGTTCCCAACAAGCTAGGTGAAGTATAGCTTTCACACACACTTATCTCTCAGAACTGAGCATGTCGAGAGACGTTCGTTCATCTAGCACAAAGGGAACTGGTTGCAGGAGAAACTGTTACTCTGGTTTCTCAGTGTGTTTCCAAGTGCCGGTTTGAAGTTCCTGCAGTTTTCAATGTAAAACAGAGATGGAGCAGGTACCTCGCCATATATATTTGGAGTGGAGTTTGCAAGTGAAAAGAAACTTTGTGTTCCCAACAAGCTAGGTGAAGAACGGCTTTCACACACACTTATCTCCCAAAATAGAGCATGTGGAGTGACTTTCGTTCATCTAGCACAAAGGGAACAGGTTGCAGGAGAAACATTTACTCTGGTTTCACAGTCTGTTTCCTAGTGCTGGTTTGAAGTTTCTGCAGTTTTCCCTGTAAAACCGAGTTGGAGCTAGTACCTTCCCATATATATGTATGGATTGGAGTTTGCAACTGAAAAGAAACTTTGTTTTCCCAATTAGCTAGGTGAAGGACGGCTTTCACACACACTTATCTCTCACAACTGAGCATGTGGAGAGACGTTCGTTCATCTAGCACAAAGGGAACTGTTTGCAGGTTAAACTATTACTCTGGTTCTCAGTCTGTTTCCTAGTGCCGGTTTGAAGTTATTGCAGTTTTCACTGTAAAACCGATTTGGAGCTAGTACCTCCCCATATATATGTATGGAGTGGAATTGGCAACTGAAAAGAAACTTTGTGTTCCCAACAAGTTAGCTGAAGGACGGCTTTCACACACACATACCTCTCAGATCTGTGCATGCGGGGAGACGTTCGTTCATCTAGCAAAAAGGGAAAGGGTTGCAGGATAAACATTTACTCTGGATTCTCAGTCTGTTTACTAGTGCCGGTTTGAAGTTTCTGCAGTTTCCACTGTAAAGCAGTTGGAGCTAGTAACTACCCATATATATGTATGGAATGGATTTTGCAACAGAAAAGAAACTTTGTGTTCCCAACAAGCTATTTGTAGGACGGCATTCACACACACTTATCTCTCAGAACTGAGCATGTGGAGAGACGTTCGTTCATCTAGCACAAAGGGAACGGTGCAGGAGAAATTTTTACTCTAGTTTCTCAGTCCGTTTCCTAGTGCCGGTTTGAAGTTCCTGCAGTTTTCACTATAAAAAAGAGTTAGAGATTGTACCACCCGATATATATGTATGGAGTGGAGTTTGCAACTGAAAAGAAAATTTGTGTTCCCAACAAGCTAGTTGCATGACGGCTTTCACACACACTTATCTCTCAGAACTGAGCATGTGGAGAGACGTTCGTTCATCTAGCAAAAAGGGAACGTTTTGCAGGTCAAACTTTTACTCTGGTTTCTCAGTCTGTTTCCTAGTGCCGGTTTGAAATTCCGGCAGTTTTCACTGTATATACGAGTTGGAGCTTGTTCCTCTCCATATATATATGGAGTGGAATTTGCAACTGAAAAGAAACTTTGTGTTCCCAACAAGCTAGGTGAAGGAAGGCTTTCCCACACAATAACTCTCACAACTAAGACTGAGGAGAGGCGTTCGTTTATCTAGCACTAATGGAACGGATTGCAGAAGAAACTTTTTCTCTGGTTTCTCAGTCTGTTTTCTAGCGCTGGTTTGAATTTCCTGCAGTTTTCACTATAAAACCGAGTTGGAGCTTTTACCTACCCATATAAATGTATCGAGTGGAGTTCGCAACTGAAAAGAAACTTTGTGTTCCCAACAAGGTAATTGAAGGACGGCTCTCACACACACTTATCTCTCACAACTGAGCATGTGGAGAGAAGTTCGTTCATCTAGCACAAAGGAACGGGTTGCAGGAGAAACTTTTACTCTGGTTTCTCAGTCTGTTTCCTAGTGCCGGTTTGAAGTTCCTGCAGTTTTCACTGTAAAACCGAATTGGAGCTTGTACCTCCCCATATATAAGTTTGGAGTGGAGATTGCAACTGAAAAGTTAGTTTTGTTCCCAACAAGCTAGGTGAAGTACGGCTTTTACACACACTTATCCCTCACAACTTAGCATGTGGAAAGACGTTCGTTCATCTACCACTAAGGGAACAGATTGCAGGAGAAAATTTTACTCTGGTTTCTCAGTCTGTTTCCTAGTGCCGGTTTGAAGATCCTGCAGGTTGCACTGTAAAACCGAGTTGGAGCTAGTACATCCCCATATATAGGTATGGACTGTAGATTGCAACTGAAAAGAAACTTTGTGTTCCCTACAACCTAGTTGAAGTACGGCTTTCACACACACATATCTCTCACAACTGAGCATGTGGAGAGACGTACGTTCATTTAGCACAAAGGGAACGAGTTGCAGGAGAAACTTTTTCTCTGGGTTCTCAGTCTGTTTCCTCGTGCCGTTTTGAAGTTCCTGCAGTTTTCACTGTGAAAGCGAGTTGGAGCTATTACCTACCCGTATATATTTATGAATTGGGGTTTGCAACTTAAAAGAAACTTTGTGTTCCCAACAAGCTATGTGAAGGACGGCTTTCACACACTTATCTCTCACAACTGAGCATGTGGAGAGAAGTTCGTTCATCTAGCACAAAGGAACGGGTTGCAGGAGAAACTTTTACTCTGGTTTCTCAGTCTGTTTCCTAGTGCCGGTTTGAAGTTCCTGCAGTTTTCACTGTAAAACAGACTTGGAGCTAGTAACTCCCCATATATAAGTATGGAGTGGATTTTGCAACTGAAAAGAAACTTTGTGTTCCCATCAAGCTTGGAGAAGAACGGCTTTCACACACTTATCTCTCACAACTGAGCATGTGGAGAGACGTTCGTTCATCTAGCACAAACTGAACGGGTTGCAGGAGAAATTTTACTCTGGTTTCTCAGTCTGTTTCCTAGTGCCGGTTTGAAGTTCCTGCAGTTTTCACTGTAAAACATAGTTGGAACTAGTACCTCCCCATATATATGTATGGAGTGGAGCTTGCAACTGAAAAGTAACTTTGTGTTCTCAGCTAGCTAGGTGAAGGACGGCTTTCAAACACAATTATGTCTCAGAACTGAGCATGTGGAGAGACGTTCGTTCATCTAGCACAAAGGGAACTGGTTGCAGGGAAACTTTTACTCTGGTTTCTCAGTCTGTTTCCTAGTGCCGGTTTGAAGTTCCTGCAGTTTTCACCATAAAACCGAACTGGAGCTAGTACATCGCCATGTATAAATTTGGAGTGGAGTTTGCAACACAAAAGATAGTTTTGTTCCCAACAAGCTAGTTGAAGGACGGCTTTCACACACACAGATCTCTCAGAAGAGAGCATGTGGAGAGACGTTCGTTCATCTAGCACACAGGGAAAGGGTTGCAGGAGAAACTTTTACTCTGGATTCTCAGTGTGTTTCCTAGTGCCGGTTTGAAATTCCTGCAGTTTTCACTGTAAAACCGAATTGGAGCTTGTACCTCCCCATATATAAGTTTGGAGTGGAGATTGCAACTGAAAAGTTAGTTTTGTTCCCAACAAGCTAGGTGAAGTACGGCTTTTACACACACTTATCCCTCACAACTTAGCATGTGGAAAGACGTTCGTTCATCTAGCACTAAGGGAACAGATTGCAGGAGAAAATTTTACTCTGGTTTCTCAGTCTGTTTCCTAGTGCCGGTTTGAAGATCCTGCAGGTTGCACTGTAAAACCGAGTTGGAGCTAGTACATCCCCATATATAGGTATGGACTGTAGATTGCAACTGAAAAGAAACTTTGTGTTCCCTACAACCTAGTTGAAGTCCGGCTTTCACACACACATATCTCTCACAACTGAGCATGTGGAGAGACGTACGTTCATTTAGCACAAAGGGAACGAGTTGCAGGAGAAACTTTTTCTCTGGGTTCTCAGTCTGTTTCCTCGTGCCGTTTTGAAGTTCCTGCAGTTTTCACTGTAAAAGCGAGTTGGAGCTATTACCTACCCTTATATATGTATGAATTGGGGTTTGCAACTTAAAAGAAATTTTGTGTTCCCAACAAGCTATGTGAAGGACGGCTTTCACACACTTATCTCTCACAACTGAGCATGTGGAGAGAAGTTCGTTCTTCTAGCACAAAGGAACGGGTTGCAGGAGAAACTTTTACTCTGGTTTCTCAGTCTGTTTCCTAGTGCCGGTTTGAAGTTCCTGCAGTTTTTCACTGTAAAACCGAGTTGGAACTGGTACCTCCCCATATATATGTATGGAGTGCTGTTTGCAACTGAAAAGAAACTTTCTTTTCCCAACAATCTAGGTGAAGGACCGCTTTCAAAGACACTTATCCCTCACAAATGAACGTGTGGAGAGACGTTCGTTCATCTAGCACATATGGAACAGTTGCAGGAGAAAACTTTTACTCTGGTTCCTCAGTCTGTTTCCTAGTGCCGGTTTGAAGTTCCTGCACTTTTCACTGTAAAACAGACTTGGAGCTAGTAACTCCCCATATATAAGTATGGAGTGGATTTTGCAACTGAAAAGAAACTTTGTGTTCCCAACAAGCTTGGAGAAGAACGGCTTTCACACACTTATCTCTCACAACTGAGCATGTGGAGAGACGTTCGTTCATCTAGCACAAACTGAACGGGTTGCAGTAGAAACTTTTACTCTGGTTTCTCAGTCTGTTTCCTAGTGCCGGTTTGAAGTTCCTGCAGTTTTCACTGTAAAATATAGTTGGAGCTAGTACCTCCCCATACATATGTATGGAGTGGAATTGGCCACTGAAAAGAAACTTTGTGTTCCCAACAAGCTAGGTGAAGGACTGGTTTCACACACACTTATCTCTCAGAACTGATCATGTGAAGAGACGATCGTTCATCTAGCACAAAGGGAAAGGTTTGCAGGAGAAACTTTTAATATGCTTTCTCAGTCTTTTTCCAAGTGCCGGTTTGAAGTTCCTGCAGTTTTCTCTGTAAAACCGAGTTGGAGCTAGTACTTCCCCATATATATGTATGGAGTGGAGTTTGGAAGTGAAAAGAAACTTTGTGTTCCCAACAAGCTAGGTGAAGGACGGCTTTCACACACACATTCCTCTCAGATCTGTGCATGTGGGGAGACGTTCGTTCATCTAGCACAAGGGGACAGTGTTGCAGGAGAAACATTTACTCTGGTTTCTCAGTCTGTTTCCTAGTGCCGGATTGTAGTTCCTGCATTTTTTACTGTAAAACAGAGATGGAGCTAGTACCTCCCCATATATATGTATGGAGTGGAGTTTGCAACTGAAAAGAAACTTTGTGTTCCCAACAAGCTAGGTGAAGTACGGCTTTCACACAAAATATCTCTCATAACTGAGCATGTGGAGAGACGTTCGTTCAACTAGCACAAAGGGAAAGGTTGCAGGAGATACTTTTACTCTGGTTTCTCAGTATGTTTCCTAGTGCTGGTATGAAGATCCAGCATTTTTCACTGTAAATCCGGATTGGAGCTAGTACCTCCCCAAATATTTGTATGGAATGGAGATTGCAACAGAAAAGAAACTTTCTGTACCCAACAAGCTAGGTGAAAGACGGCATTCACACACATTTATCTCTCAGAACTGAGCATGTGTAGAGAAGTTCGTACAGCTAGCCCAAAGAACCGGTTGCAGTAGAAACTTTTACTCTTGTTTCTCAGTCTGTTTCCTAGTGCCGGTTTGAAGTTCCTGCAGTTTTCAATGTAAAACCGAGATGGAGCATGTACCTCGCCATATATATTTGGAGTGGAGTTTGCAAGTGAAAAGAAACTTTGTGTTCCCAACAAGCTAGGTGAAGAACGGCTTTCACACACACTTATCTCTCAGAACTGAGCATTTGGAGATACGTTCGTTCATCTAGCACAAAGGGAACGGTGCAGGAGAAATTTTTACTCTAGTTTCTCAGTCCGTTTCCTAGTGCCGGTTTGAAGTTCCTGCAGTTTTCACTATAAAAACGAGTTAGAGATTGTATCACCCGATATATATGTATGGAGTGAGTTTGAAACTGAAAAGAAAATTTTTCTTCCCAACAAGCTAGTTACATGACGGCTTTCACACACACTTATATCTCCGAACTGAGCATCTGGAGGGACGTTCGTTCATCTAGCACAAATGGAACGGGTTGCAGGAGAAACTTTTACTCTCGTTTCTCAGTCTGTTTCCTAGTGCCGGTTTGAAATTCCGGCAGTTTTCACTGTATATAAGAGTTGGAGCTTGTACCTCTCCATATATATATGGAGTGGAGTTTGCAACTGAAAAGAAACTTTGTGTTCCCAACAAGCTAGGTGAAGGATGGCTCTCCCACACAATAACTCTCACAACTAAGCATGAGGAGAGGCGTTCGTTTATCTAGCACTAATGGAAAGGGCTGCAGAAGAAACTTTTTCTCTGGTTTCTCATCTGTTTTCTAGCGCCGGTTTGAATTTCCTGCAGTTTTCACTATAAAACCGAGTTGGAGCTTTTACCTACCCATATAAATGTACCGAGTGGAGTTTGCAACTGAAAAGAAACTTTGTGTTCCCAACAAGCTAGGTGAAGGACGGCTCTCACACACACTTATCTCCCAAAATTGAGCATGTGGAGTGACTTTCATTCAACTAGCAGAAAGGGAATGGGTAGAAGGAGAAACATTTACTCTGGTTTCACAGTCTGTTTCCTAGTGCTGGTTTGAAGTTTCTGCAGTTTTCCCTGTAAAACCGAGTTGGAGCTAGTACCTTCCCATATATATGTATGGATTGGTGTTTGCAACTGAAAAGAAACTTTGTTTTCCCAATTAGCTAGGTGAAGGACGGCTTTCACACACACTTATCTCTCACAACTGAGCATGTGGAGAGACGTTCGTTCATCTAGCACAAAGGGAACTGTTTGCAGGTTAAACTATTACTCTGGTTCTCAGACTGTTTCCTAGTGCCGGTTTGAAGTTATTGCAGTTTTCACTGTAAAACCGATTTGGAGCTAGTACCTCCACTTATATATGTATGGAGTGGAATTGTCAACTGAAAAGAAACTTTGTGTTCCCAACAAGTTAGCTGAAGGACGGCTTTCACACACACATACCTCTCAGAACTTTGCATGTGGGGAGACGTTCGTTCATCTAGCAAAAAGGGAAAGGGTTGCAGGATAAACAATTACCTTGGATTCTCAGTCTGTTTACTAGTGCCGGTTTGGAGTTCCTGCAGTTTTCACTGTAAAGCAGTTGGAGATAATAACTACCCATATATATGTATGGAATGGATTTTGCAACTGAAAAGAAACTTTGTGTTCCCAACAAGCTATGTGAAGGACGGCTTTCACACACACTTATCTCTCAGAACTGAGCATCTGGAGTTACGTTCGTTCATCTAGCACAAATGGAACGGGTTGCAGGAGAAACTTTTACTCTCGTTTCTCAGTCTGTTTCCTAGTGCCCGTTTGAAGTTCCTGCACTTTTCACTGTAAAGCAGAGTTGGAGCTAGTAACTCCCCATATATATTTATGGAGTGGAGTTTGAAACTGAAAAGAAAATTTGTGTTCCCAACAAGCTAGGTGAAGTACGGCATTCACACACACTTATCTCTCAGAACTGAGCATGTGGAGAGACGTTCGTTCATCTAGCACAAAGGGAACGTTTTGCAGGTGAAACTTTTACACTGGTTTCTCAGTCTGTTTCCTAGTGCCGGTGTGAAATTCCGGCAGTTTTCACTGTATATACGAGTTGGAGCTTGTACCTCTCCATATATATATGGAGTGGAGTTTGCAACTGAAAGAAACTTTGTGTTCCCAACAAGCTAGGTGAAGGACGGCTTTCCCACACAATAAATCTCTCAACTAAGCATGAGGAGAGGCGTTCGTTTATCTAGCACTAATGGAACGGGCTGCAGAAGAAACATTTTCTCTGGTTTCTCATCAGTTTTCAAGCGCCGGTTTGAATTTCCTGCAGTTTTCACTATAAAACCGAGTTGGAGCTTTTACCTCCCCATATAAATGTATGGAGTGGAGTTTGCAACTGAAAAGAAACTTTGTGTTCCCAACAAGCTAATTGAAGGACGGCTCTCACACACACTTATCTCTCACAACTGAGCATGTGGAGAGAAGTTCGTTCATCTAGCACAAAGGGAAAGGGTTGCAGGAGAAGCTTTTTCTCTTTTTTCTCATTCTATTTCCTAGTGCCGGTTTGAAGTTCCTGAAGTTTTCAGTATTAAACAGAGTTGGAGCATGTACCTCCCCATATATATTTATTGAACGCAGTTTGCATCTGAAAAGAAACTTTGTGTTCCCAACTAGCTAGTTGAAGGACGGCTTTCACACACACTTATCTCTCACAACTGAGCATGTGGTGATACGTTCGTTCATCTAGCACAAAGGGGACGGGTTGCAGGTGAAACTTTTACTCTGGATTCTCAGTCTGTTTCCTAGTGCCGGTTTGAAGTTCCTGCAGTTTTCACTATAATAACCAGTTGGAAGTTGAACCGCCCCATATATATGTATTGTTTGGTGTTTGCAACTGAAAAGAAACTATGTGTTCCCAACAAGCTAGGTGAAGAACGGCTTTCACACACACTTACCTTTCAGAACTGAGCATGTGGAGAGACTTTCGTTCATCTAGCACAAATGGAACGGGTTGCAGGAGAAACTTTTTCTCTGGTTTTTCTGTCTGTTTGCTAGTGCCGGTTTGAAGCTCCTGCAGTTTTCACTGTAAAACCGTGTTGGTGCTAGTACCTCCCCATATATATGTATGGAGTTTAGTTTGCAACTGAAAAGAAACTTTGTTTTCCCAACTAGCTATTTGAAGGACGGTTTCACACACACTTATGTCTCACAACTGAGCAAGTGGACAGACGTCCGTTCATCTAGCCCAAAGGGAACGGGTTGCAGGAGAAAATTTTACTCTGGTTTCTCAGTTTGTTACCTTCTGCCGGTTTGAAATTCCTGCAGTTTTCACTTTAAAACAGAGTTGGAACTAGTATCTCCCATTATATATCTATGGAGTGGAGTTTGCATCTGAAAAAAACTTTGTGTTCCCAAAAAGCTAGTTGAAGGAAGGCTTTCACACACACTTACCTCTCAGAACTGTTTATGTGGAGAGACGTTCTTTCATCTAGCACAAATAGAAAGGGTTGCAGGAGAAACATTTACTCTGGTTTCACATTCTGTTTCCTAGTGCCGGATTGTAGTTCCTGCATTTTTCACTGTAAAACGGTGTTGGAGCTAGTACCTCTCCATATAGATATATGTAGTGGAGTTTGCTACCTGAAAGAAACTTTGTGTTCCCAACAAGTTAGGTGAAGTACGGCTTTCACACACACTTATCCTCACAACTGAGCATTTGGAGAGACGTTCGTTCATCTAGCACAAAGGGAACGTATTGCAGGAGAAAACATTTCTTTCGTTTCTCAGTCTCTTTCCTAGTGTCGGTTTGAAGTTCCTGCAGTTTTCATTGTAAAAGCGACTTGGAACTTGTACCTCCCCATATATATGTATGGATTGGAGTTTGCAACTGAAAAGAAACTTTGTTTTCCCAACTAGATATGTGAAGGACGTTTTTCACACACACTTATCCCTCACAACTGAGCATGTGGAGAGACGTTTGTTCATCTAGCACAAAGGGAGCGGGTTGCAGGAGGAACTTTTACTCTGGATTCTCAGTCTGTTTCCTTTTGCCGGTTTGAAATTCCTGCAGTTTTCACTGTAAAAAATATTTGGAGCTAGTACCTACCCTTATATATGTATGGAGTGGAGTTTGCATCTGAAAAGAAACTATGTGTTCCCAAAAAGCTAGGTGAATTACGGCTTTCACAATCACTTATCTCTCTGAACTGAGTATGTGGAGAGGCGTTCGTTCATCTAGCACAAAGGGAACGGGTTCCAGGAGAAACTTTTACTCTGTTTTCCCAGTCTTATTCCTAGTGCCGTTTTGAAGTTCCTAAATGTTTCACTGTAAAATCGAGTTTGAGCTAGTAAATCCCCATATATATTTATGGACTGGAATTTGTAACTGAATAGAATCTTAGTGTTCCCAACAAGCTAGGTGAATTATAGCTTTCACACACACTTATCTCTCAGAACTGAGCATGTCGAGAGACGTTCGTTCATCTAGCACAAAGGGAACGGGTTGCAGGAGAAACTGTTACTCTGGTTTCTCAGTGTGTTTCCAAGTGCCGATTTGAAGTTCCTGCAGTTTTCAATGTAAAACAGAGATGGAGCAGGTACCTCGCCATATATATTTGGAGTGGAGTTTGCAAGTGAAAAGAAACTTTGTGTTCCCAACAAGCTAGTTGAAGAACGGCTTGCACACACACTTATCTCCCAAAATTGAGCATGTGGAGTGACTTTCGTTCATCTAGCACAAAGGGAACGGGTTGCAGGAGAAACATTTACTCTGGTTTCACAGTCTGTTTCCTAGTGCTGGTTTGAAGTTCCTGCAGTTTTCACTATAAAATCGATTTGGAGCTTGCACTTCCCATATATATGTATGGAGTGGATATAGCAAATGAAAAGAATCTTTGTGTTCCCAACAAGCTAGGTGAAGGACGGCTTTCACACACACTTATCTCTCAGAACAGAGCATGTGGGGAGACGTCCGTTCATCTAGCACAAAGGGAAAAATTTGCAGTAGAATCTTTTACTCTGGTTTCTCAGTCTGCTTCCTAGTCCCGGTTTGAAGTTCCTGCAGATTTCACTGTAAAACCGAGTTGGACCTTGTACCTCCCCATATATATGTATGGAGTGGAGTTTGCTACTGAAAACAAACTTTCTGATCCCAACAAGATAGGTCAAGGACGGCTTTCACAAACACTTATCTCTCACCACTGAGCATGTGGAGAGACGCTCTTTCATCTAGCACAAATGCAACGGGATGCAGGACAAATTTTTTGTCTGCTTTCTCAGTCTGTTTCATAGTGCCGGTTTTAAGTTCCTGCAGTTTTCACAGTTAAACCGAGTTGGAGCTTGTACCTCCCCATATAGATATATGGAATGGAGTTTGCATCTGAAAAGAAACTTTGTGTTCCCTACAAGTTATGTGAAGGACGGCTTTCACACACACTTAACTCTCCCAAATGAGCATGTGGAGAGACGTCCGTTCATGTACAACAAAGGGAACGGTTTGCAGGAGAAACATTTACTCTGGATTTTCGGTCTGTTTCCTAGGACCGGTTTGAAGATTCTGCAGTTTTCATTGTAAAAGCGAGTTGGAACTTGTACCTTCCCATATAAATGTATGGATTGGAGTTTGCAACTGAAAAGAAACTTTCTTTTCCCAACTAGCTAGGTGAAGTAAGGTTTTCACACTCACTTATTTCTCACAACTGAGCATGTGGAGTGACGTTTGTTCATCTAGCACAAAGGAAGCGGGTTGCAGGAGAAACTTTTACTCTGGATTCTCAGTCTGTTTCCTAGTGCCTGTTTGAAGTTCCTGCAGTTTTCATTGTAAAACAGAATTGGAACTACTACCTCCCCATATATATGTAAGGAGTGGAGTTTGCAACTGAAAAGAAACTTTGTGTTCCCTACAACCTAGTTGAAGTACGGCTTTCACACACACATATCTCTCACAACTGAGCATGTGGAGAGACGTACGTTCATTTAGCACAAAGGGAACGAGTTGCAGGAGAAACTTTTTCTCTGGGTTCTCAGTCTGTTTCCTAGTGCCGTTTTGAAGTTCCTGCAGTTTTCACTGTAAAAGCGAGTTGGAGCTATTACCTACCCGTATATATGTATGAATTGGGGTTTGCAACTTAAAAGAAACTTTGTGTTGCCAACAAGCTATGTGAAGAACGGCTTTCACACACTTATCTCTCACAACTGAGCATGTGGAGAGAAGTTCGTTCATCTAGCACAAAGGAACGGGTTGCAGGAGAAACTTTTACTCTGGTTTCTCAGTCTGTTTCCTAGTGCCAGTTTGAAGTTCCTGCAGTTTTCACTATAAAATCGATTTGGAGCTTGTACTTCCCCATATATATATGGAGTGGAGATAGCAACTGGAAAGAAACTTTGTGTTCCCAACTAGCTAGGTGAAGGACGGCTTTCACACACACTTATCTCTCAGAACTGAGCATGTGGAGAGACGTCCGTTCATCTAGCACAAAGGGAACGATTTGCAGGGGAATCTTTTACTCTGGTTTCTCAGTCTGCTTCCTAGTGCCGGTTTGAAGTTCCTGCAGATTTCACTGTAAAACCGATTTGGACCTTGTACCTCCCCATATATATTTATGGAGTGGAGTTTGCAACTGAAAACAAACTTTCTTTTCCCAACAAGATAGGTCAAGGACGGCTTTCACAAACACTTATCTCTCACCACTGAGCATGTGGAGAGACGTTCATTCTTCTAGCACAAATGGAAATGGTTGCAGGACAAATTTTTTGTCTGCTTTCTCAGTCTGTTTCATAGTGCCGGTTTTAAGTTCCTGCAGTTTTCACTGTAAAACCGAGTTGGAGCTTGTACCTCCCCATATATATGTATGGAATGGAGTTTGCAACTAAAAATATACTTTGTGTTCACAACAAGCTAGGTGAAGGACGGATTTCTCACACACTTATCTCTCAGGAATGAGCATGTGGATAGACGTTCGTTCATATACCCAAATTTGAAAGGGTTGCAGGAGAAATATTTACTCTGGCTTCTCAGTCTGTTTCCTAGTGCCGGATTGTAGTTCATGCATTTTTCACTGTAAAACCGAATTTGAGCTTGTACCTCCCCATATAGATATATGGAATGGAGTTTGCAACTGAAAAGAAACTTTGTGTTCCCAACAAGTAATGTGAAGGACGGCTTTCACACACACTTAACTCTCCCAAATGAGCATGTGGAGAGACGTCCGTTCATGTACAACAAAGAGAACGGTTTGCAGGAGAAACATTTACTCTGGATTTTCGGTCTGTTTCCTAGTACCGGTTTGAAAATTCTGCAGATTTCATTGTAAAAGCGAGTTGGAACTTGTACCTCCCCATATAAATATATGGATTGCAGTTTGCAACTGAAAAGAAACTTTGTTTTCCCAACTAGCTAGGTGAAGTAAGGTTTTCATACTCACTTATTTCTCACAACTGAGCATGTGGAGGGACGTTTGTTCATCTAGCACAAAGGAAGCGGGTTGCAGGAGAAACTTTTACTCTGGATTCTCAGTCTGTTTCCTAGTGCCTGTTTGAAGTTCCTGCAGTTTTCATTGTAAAACAGAGTTGGAATAGTACCTCCCCATATATATGTAAGGAGTGGAGTTTGCAACTGAAAAAAACTTTGTGTTCCAAACAAGCTAGGTGGAGGACGGCTTTCACACACACTTATCTCTCACAAATCTGCATGTGGAGAGACGCATGTTCATATATCACAAAGGGAACGGTTTGCAGGAGAAACTTTTCTCTGGTATCTCAGTATGTTTCCTAGTGCCGGTTTGAAGTTCCTGCAGTTTTCACTGTAAAACCGATTTGGAGCTAGTACCCCCCCATAAATAAGTTTGGAGTGCAGTTTGCAACTGAAAAGTTAGTTTTGTTCCCAACAAGCTAGTTGAAGGACGGCTTTCACACACACATATCTCTCACAACTGAGCATGTGGAGAGACGTACGTTCATTTAGCACAAAGGGAACGAGTTGCAGGAGAAACTTTTTCTCTGGGTTCTCAGTCTGTTTCCTAGTGCCGTTTTGAAGTTCCTGCAGTTTTCATTGTAAAAGCGAGTTGGAGCTATTACCTACCCGTATATATGTATGAATTGGGGTTTGCAACTTAAAAGAAACTTTGTGTTCCCAACAAACTATGTGAAGGACGGCTTTCACAGACTTATCTCTCACAACTGAGCATGTGGAGAGAAGTTCGTTCATCTAGCACAAACCGAACGGGTTGCAGGAGAAACTTTTACTCCGGTTTCTCAGTCTGTTTCCTAGTGCCGGTTTGAAGTTCCTGCAGTTTTCCCTGTAAAACAGACTTGGAGCTAGTAACTCCCCATATATAAGAATGGAGTGGATTTTGCAACTGAAAATAAACTTTGTGTTCCCATCAAGCTTGGAGAAGAACGGCTTTCACACACTTATCTCTCACAACTGAGCATGTGGAGAGACGTTCGTTCATCTAGCACAAACTGAAAGGGTTGCAGGAGAAATTTTACTCTGGTTTCTCAGTCTGTTTCCTAGTGCCGGTTTGAAGTTCCTGCAGTTTTCACTGTAAAACATAGTTGGAACTAGTACCTCCCCATATATATGTATGGAGTGGAGTTTGCAAGTGAAAAGTAACTTTGTGTTCTCAGCTAGCTAGGTGAAGGACGGCTTTCAAACACAATTATGTCTCAGAACTGAGCATGTGGAGAGACGTTCGTTCATCTAGCACAAAGGGAACTGGTTGCAGGAAAACTTTTACTCTGGTTTCTCAGTCTGTTTCCTAGTGCCGGTTTGAAGTTCCTGCAGTTTTCACCATAAAACCGAACTAGAGCTAGTACATCGCCGTGTATAAATTTGGAGTGGAGTTTGCAACAGAAAAGATAGTTTTGTTCCCAACAAGCTAGTTGAAGGACGGCTTTCACATACACAGATCTCTCACAACTGAGCATGTGGAGTGAAGTTCGTTCATCTAGCACAAAGGAACGGGTTGCAGGAGAAACTTTTACTCTGGTTTCTCAGTCTGTTTCCTAATGCCGGTTTGAAGTTCCTGCAGTTTTCACTGTAAAACAGACTTGGAGCTAGTAACTCCCCATATATGAGTATGGAGTGGATTTTGCAACTGAAAAGAAGCTTTGTGTTCCCATCAAGCTTGGAGAAGAACGGCTTTCACACACTTATCTCTCAAAACTGAGCATGTGGAGAGACGTTCGTTCATCTAGCACAAACTGAACGGGTTGCAGGAGAAATTTTACTCTGGTTTCTCAGTCTGTTTCCTAGTGCCGGTTTGAAGTTCCTGCAGTTTTCACCATAAAACCGAACTGGAGCTAGTACATCGCCATGTATAAATTTGGAGTGGAGTTTGCAACACAAAAAATAGTTTTGTTCCCAACAAGCTAGTTGAAGTACGGCTTTCACATACACAGATCTCTCAGAAGAGAGCATGTGGAGAGACGTTCGTTCATCTAGCACACAGGGAAAGGGTTGCAGGAGAAACTTTTACTCTGGATTCTCAGTCTGTTTCCTAGTGCCGGTTTGAAATTCCTGCAGTTTTCACTGTAAAACCGAATTGGAGCTTGTACCTCCCCATATATAATTTTGGAGTGGAGATTGCAACTGAAATGTTAGTTTTGTTCCCAACAAGCTAGGTGAAGTACGGCTTTTACACACACTAATCCCTCACAACTTAGCATGTGGAAAGACGTTCGTTCATCTAGCACTAAGGGAACAGATTGCAGGAGAAAGTTTTACTCTGGTTTCTCAGTCTGTTTCCTAGAGCCGGTTTGAAGATCCTGCAGGTTGCACTGTAAAACCGAGTTGGAGCTAGTACATCCCCATATATAGGTATGGACTGTAGATTGCAACTGAAAAGAAACTTTGTGTTCCCTACAACCTAGTTGAAGTACGGCTTTCACACACATATATCTCTCACAACTGAGCATGTGGAGAGACGTTCGTTAATTTAGCACAAAGGGAACGAGTTGCAGGAGAAACTTTTTCTCTGGGTTCTCAGTCTGTTTCCAAGTGCCGTTTTGAAGTTCCTGCAGTTTTCACTGTAAAAGCGTGTTGGAGCTATTACCTACCCTTATATATGTATGAATTGGGGTTTGCAACTTAAAAGAAACTTTGTGTTCCCAACAAGCTATGTGAAGGACGGCTTTCACACACTTATCTCTCACAACTGAGCATGTGGAGTGAAGTTCGTTCATCTAGCACAAAGGAACGGGTTGCAGGAGAAACTTTTACTCTGGTTTCTCAGTCTGTTTCCTAGTGCCGGTTTGAAGTTCCTGCAGTTTTCACTGTAAAACAGACTTGGAGCTAGTAACTCCCCATATATGAGTATGGAGTGGATTTTGCAACTGAAAAGAAGCTTTGTGTTCCCATCAAGCTTGGAGAAGAACGGCTTTCACACACTTATCTCTCAAATCTGAGCATGTGGAGAGACGTTCGTTCGTCTAGCACAAACCGAACGGGTTGCAGGAGAAATTTTACTCTGGTTTCTCAGTCTGTTTCCTAGTGCCGGTTTGAAGTTCCTGCAGTTTTCACTGTAAAACATAGTTGGAACTAGTACTTCCCCATATATATGTATGGAGTGGAGTTTGAAACTGAAAAGTAACTTTGTGTTCTCAGCTAGCTAGGTGAAGGACGGCTTTCAAACAGAATTATGTCTCAGAACTGAGCATGTGGAGAGACGTTCGTTCATCTAGCACAAAGGGAACTGGTTGCAGGGAAACTTTTACTCTGGTTTCTCAGTCTGTTTCCTAGTGCCGGTTTGAAGTTCCTGCAGTTTTCACCATAAAACCGAACTGGAGCTAGTACATCGCCATGTATAAATTTGGAGTGGAGTTTGCAACAGAAAAGATAGTTTTGTTCCCAACAAGCTAGTTGAAGGACGGCTTTCACACACAAACTTCTCTCAGAAGTGAGCATGTGGAGATACGTTCGTTCATCTAGCACACAGGGAACGGGTTGCAGGAGAAACTTTTACTCTGGATTCTCAGTCTGTTTCCTAGTGCCGGTTTGAAATTCCTGCAGTTTTCACTGTAAAACCGAATTGGAGCTAGTACCTCCTCATATATAATTTTGGAGTGGAGTATGCAACTGAAAATTTAGACTTGTTCCCAACAAGCTAGTTGAAGGACGGCTTTTACACACACTTATCCCTCACAATTTAGCATGTGGAAAGACGTTCGTTCATCAAGCACTAAGGGAACAGATTGCAGGAGAAAATTTTACTCTGGTTTCTCAGTCTGTTTCCTAGTACCGGTTTGAAGATCCTGCAGTTTTCACTGTAAAACCGAGTTGGAGCTAGTACATCCCCATATATAGGTATGGACTGTAGATTGCAACTGAAAAGAAACTTTGTGTTCCCTACAACCTAGGTGAAGTACGGCTTTCACACACACATATCTCTCACATCTGAGCATGTGGAGAGACGTACGTTCATATAGCACAAAGGGAACGTGTTGCAGGAGAAACTTTTCCTCTGGGTTCTCAGTCTGTTTCCTAGTGCCGGTTTGAAGTTCCTGCAGTTTTTCACTGTAAAACCGAGTTGGAACTGGTACCTCCCCATATATATGTATGGAGTGCTGTTTGCAACTGAAAAGAAACTTTCTTTTCCCAACAATCTAGGTGAAGGACCGCTTTCAAAGACACTTATCCCTCACAAATGAACTTGTGGAGAGACGTTCGTTCATCTAGCACAAATGGACGGGTTGCAGGAGAAAATTTTTACTCTGGTTCCTCAGTCTGTTTCCTAGTGCCGGTTTGAAGTTCCTGCACTTTTCACTGTAAAACAGACTTGGAGCTAGTAACTCCCCATATATAAGTATGGAGTGGATTTTGCAACTGAAAAGAAACTTTGTGTTCCCAACAAGCTTGGAGAAGAACGGCTTTCACACACTTATCTCTCACAACTGAGCATTTGGAGAGACGTTCGTTCATCTAGCACAAACTGAACGGGTTGCAGTAGAAACTTTTACTCTGGTTTCTCAGTCTGTTTCCTAGTGCCGGTTTGAAGTTCCTGCAGTTTTCACTGTAAAATATAGTTGGAGCTAGTACCTCCCCATACATATGTATGGAGTGGAATTGGCCACTGAAAAGAAACTTTGTGTTCCCAACAAGCTAGGTGAAGGACTGGTTTCACACACACTTATCTCTCAGAACTGATCATGTGAAGAGACGATCGTTCATCTAGCACAAAGGGAAAGGTTTGCAGGAGAAACTTTTAATATGCTTTCTCAGTCTTTTTCCAAGTGCCGGTTTGAAGTTCCTGCAGTTTTCTCTGTAAAACCGAGTTGGAGCTAGTACTTCCCCATATATATGTATGGAGTGGAGTTTGGAAGTGAAAAGAAACTTTGTGTTCCCAACAAGCTAGGTGAAGGACGGCTTTCACACACACATTCCTCTCAGATCTGTGCATGTGGGGAGACGTTCGTTCATCTAGCACAAGGGGACAGTGTTGCAGGAGAAACATTTACTCTGGTTTCTCAGTCTGTTTCCTAGTGCCGGATTGTAGTTCCTGCATTTTTTACTGTAAAACAGAGATGGAGCTAGTACCTCCCCATATATATGTATGGAGTGGAGTTTGCAACTGAAAAGAAACTTTGTGTTCCCAACAAGCTAGGTGAAGTACAGCTTTCACACAAAATATCTCTCATAACTGAGCATGTGGAGAGACGTTCGTTCAACTAGCACAAAGGGAAAGGTTGCAGGAGATACTTTTACTCTGGTTTCTCAGTATGTTTCCTAGTGCTGGTATGAAGATCCAGCATTTTTCACTGTAAATCCGGATTGGAGCTAGTACCTCCCCAAATATTTGTATGGAATGGAGTTTGCAACAGAAAAGAAACTTTCTGTACCCAACAAGCTAGGTGAAAGACGGCATTCACACACATTTATCTCTCAGAACTGAGCATGTGTAGAGAAGTTCGTTCAGCTAGCCCAAAGAACCGGTTGCAGTAGAAACTTTTACTCTTGTTTCTCAGTCTGTTTCCTAGTGCCGGTTTGAAGTTCCTGCAGTTTTCAATGTAAAACCGAGATGGAGCATGTACCTCGCCATATATATTTGGAGTGGAGTTTGCAAGTGAAAAGAAACTTTGTGTTCCCAACAAGCTAGGTGAAGAACGGCTTTCACACACACTTATCTCCCAAAATTGAGCATGTGGAATGACTTTCGTTCATCTAGCTCAAAGGGAACGGGTTGAAGGAGAACATTTACTCTGGTTTCACAGTCTGTTTCCTAGTGCTGGTTTGAAGTTTCTGCAGTTTTCCCTGTAAAACCGAGTTGGAGCTAGTACCTTCCCATATATATGTATGGAGTGGAATTGGCAACTGAAAAGAAACTTTGTGTTCCCAACAAGTTAGCTAAAGGACGGCTTTCACACACACATACCTCTCAGATCTGTGCATGTGGGGAGACGTTCGTTCATCTAGCAAAAAGGGAAAGGGTTGCAGTATAAACATTTACTCTGGATTCTCAGTCTGTTTACTAGTGCCGGTTTGAAGTTCCTGCAGTTTTCACTTTAAAGCAGTTGGAGCTAATAACTACCCATATATTTGTACGGAATGGATTTTGCAACTGAAAAGAAACTTTGTGTTCCCAACAAGCTATGTGAAGGACGGCATTCACACACACTTATCTCTCAGAACTGAGCATTTGGAGATACGTTCGTTCATCTAGCACAAAGGGAACGGTGCAGGAGAAATTTTTACTCTAGTTTCTCAGTCCGTTTCCTAGTGCCGGTTTGAAGTTCCTGCAGTTTTCACTATAAAAACGAGTTAGAGATTGTACCACCCGATATATATGTATGGAGTGAGTTTGCAACTGAAAAGAAAATTATTGTTCCCAACAAGCTAGTTGCATGACGGCTTTCACACACACTTATATCTCAGAACTGAGCATCTGGAGGGACGTTCGTTCATCTAGCACAAATGTAACGGGTTGCAGGAGAAACTTTTACTCTCGTTTCTCAGTCTGATTCCTAGTGCCCGTTTGAAGTTTCTGCACATTTCACTGTAAAGCAGAGTTGGAGCTAGTAACACCCCATATATATTTATGGAGTGGAGTTTGAAACTGAAAAGAAAATTTGTGTTCCCAACAAGCTAGGTGAAGTACGGCATTCACACACACTTATCTCTCAGAACTGAGCATGTGGAGAGACGTTCGTTCATCTAGCACAAAGGGAACGTTTCGCAGGTGAAACTTTTACACTGGTTTCTCAGTCTGTTTCCTAGTGCCGGTTTGAAATTCCGGCAGTTTTCACTGTATATACGAGTTGGAGCTTGTACCTCTCCATATATATATGGAGTGGAGTTTGCAACTGAAAAGAAACTTTGTGTTCCCAACAAGCTAGGTGAAGGACGGCTCTCCCACACAATAACTCTCACAACTAAGCATGAGCAGAGGCGTTCGTTTATCTAGCACTAATGGAAAGGGCTGCAGAAGAAAATTTTTCTCTGGGTTCTCAGTCTGTTTCCTAGTGCCGTTTTGAAGTTCCTGCAGTTTTCACTGTAAAAGCGAGTTGGAGCTATTACCTACCCGTATATATGTATGAATTGTTGTTTGCAACTTAAAAGAAACTTTGTGTTCCCAACAAGCTATGTGAAGGACGGCTTTCACACACTTATCTCTCACAACTGAGCATGTGGAGAGAAGTTCGTTCATCTAGCACAAAGGAACGGGTTGCAGGAGAAACTTTTACTCTGGTTTCTCAGTCTGTTTCCTAGTGCCGGTTTGAAGTTCCTGCAGTTTTCACTGTAAAACAGACTTGGAGCTAGTAACTCCCCATATATAAGTATGGAGTGGATTTTGCAACTGAAAAGAAACTTTGTGTTCCCATCAAGCTTGGAGAAGAACGGCTTTCACACACTTATCTCTCACAACTGAGCATGTGGAGAGACGTTCGTTCATCTAGCACAAACTGAACGGGTTGCAGGAGAAACTTTTACTCTGGTTTCTCAGTCTGTTTCCTAGTGCCGGTTTGAAATTCCTGCACTTTTCACTGTAAAACCGAATTGGAGCTAGTACCTCCTCATATATAATTTTGGAGTGGAGTATGCAACTGAAAAGTTAGACTTGTTCCCAACAAGCTAGTTGAAGGACGGCTTTTACACACACTTATCCCTCATAATTTAGCATGTGGAAAGACGTTCGTTCATCAAGCACTAAGGGAACAGATTGCAGGAGAAAATTTTACTCTGGTTTCTCAGTCTGTTTCCTAGTACCGGTTTGAAGATCCTGCAGTTTTCACTGTAAAACCGAGTTGGAGCTAGTACATCCCCATATATAGGTATGGACTGTAGATTGCAACTGAAAAGAAACTTTGTGTTCCCTACAACCTAGGTGAAGTACGGCTTTCACACACACATATCTCTCACAACTGAGCATGTGGAGAGACGTACGTTCATATAGCACAAAGGGAACTTGTTGCAGGAGAAACTTTTCCTCTGGGTTCTCAGTCTGTTTCCTAGTGCCGGTTTGAAGTTCCTTCATTTTTTCACTGTAAAACCGAGTTGGAACTGGTACCTCCCCATATATATGTATGGAGTGCTGTTTGCAACTGAAAAGAAACTTTCTTTTCCCAACAATCTAGGTGAAGGACCGCTTTCAAAGACACTTATCCCTCACAAATGAACTTGTGGAGAGACGTTCGTTCATCTAGCACAAATGGACGGGTTGCAGGAGAAAATTTTTACTCTGGTTCCTCAGTCTGTTTCCTAGTGCCGGTTTGAAGTTCCTGCACTTTTCACTGTAAAACAGACTTGGAGCTAGTAACTCCCCATATATAAGTATGGAGTGGATTTTGCAACTGAAAAGAAACTTTGTGTTCCCAACAAGCTTGGAGAAGAACGGCTTTCACACACTTATCTCTCACAACTGAGCATGTGGAGAGACGTTCGTTCATCTAGCACAAACTGAACGGGTTGCAGTAGAAACTTTTACTCTGGTTTCTCAGTCTGTTTCCTAGTGCCGGTTTGAAGTTCCTGCAGTTTTCACTGTAAAATATAGTTGGAGCTAGTACCTCCCCATACATATGTATGGAGTGGAATTGGCCACTGAAAAGAAACTTTGTGTTCCCAACAAGCTAGGTGAAGGACTGGTTTCACACACACTTATCTCTCAGAACTGATCATGTGAAGAGACGATCGTTCATCTAGCACAAAGGGAAAGGTTTGCAGGAGAAACTTTTAATATGCTTTCTCAGTCTTTTTCCAAGTGCCGGTTTGAAGTTCCTGCAGTTTTCTCTGTAAAACCGAGTTGGAGCTAGTACTTCCCCATATATATGTATGGAGTGGAGTTTGGAAGTGAAAAGAATCTTTGTGTTCCCAACAAGCTAGGTGAAGGACGGCTTTCACACACACATTCCTCTCAGATCTGTGCATGTGGGGAGACGTTCGTTCATCTAGCACAAGGGGACAGTGTTGCAGGAGAAACATTTACTCTGGTTTCTCAGTCTGTTTCCTAGTGCCGGATTGTAGTTCCTGCATTTTTTACTGTAAAACAGAGATGGAGCTAGTACCTCCCCATATATATGTATGGAGTGGAGTTTGCAACTGAAAAGAAACTTTGTGTTCCCAACAAGCTAGGTGAAGTACAGCTTTCACACAAAATATCTCTCATAACTGAGCATGTGGAGAGACGTTCGTTCAACTAGCACAAAGGGAAAGGTTGCAGGAGATACTTTTACTCTGGTTTCTCAGTATGTTTCCTAGTGCTGGTATGAAGATCCAGCATTTTTCACTGTAAATCCGGATTGGAGCTAGTACCTCCCCAAATATTTGTATGGAATGGAGTTTGCAATAGAAAAGAAACTTTCTGTACCCAACAAGCTAGGTGAAAGACGGCATTAACACACATTTATCTCTCAGAACTGAGCATGTGTAGAGAAGTTCGTTCAGCTAGCCCAAAGAACCGGTTGCAGTAGAAACTTTTACTCTTGTTTCTCAGTCTGTTTCCTAGTGCCGGTTTGAAGTTCCTGCAGTTTTCAATGTAAAACCGAGATGGAGCATGTACCTCGCCATATATATTTGGAGTGGAGTTTGCAAGTGAAAAGAAACTTTGTGTTCCCAACAAGCTAGGTGAAGAACGGCTTTCACACACACTTATCTCCCAAAATTGAGCATGTGGAATGACTTTCGTTCATCTAGCTCAAAGGGAACGGGTTGAAGGAGAAACATTTACTCTGGTTTCACAGTCTGTTTCCTAGTGCTGGTTTGAAGTTTCTGCAGTTTTCCCTGTAAAACCGAGTTGGAGCTAGTACCTTCCCATATATATGTATGGATTGGAGTTTGCAACTGAAAAGAAACTTTGTTTTCCCAAATAGCTAGGTGAAGGACGGCTTTCACACACACTTATCTCTCACAACTGAGCATGTGGAGAGACGTTCGTTCATCTAGCACAAAGGGAACTGTTTGCAGGTTAAACTATTACTCTGGATCTCAGTCTGTTTCCTAGTGCCGGTTTGAAGTTATTGCAGTTTTCACTGTAAAACCGATTTGGAGCTAGTACCTACCCATATATATGTATGGAGTGGAATTGACAACTGAAAAGAAACTTTGTGTTCCCAACAAGTTAGCTGAAGGACGGCTTTCACACACAAATACCTCTCAGATCTGTGCATGTGGGGAGACGTTCGTTCATCTAGCAAAAAGGGAAAGGGTTGCAGTATAAACATTTACTCTGGATTCTCAGTCTGTTTCCTAGTGCCGGTTTGAAGTTCCTGCAGTTTTCACCATAAAACCGAACTAGAGCTAGTACATCGCCGTGTATAAATTTGGAGTGGAGTTTGCAACAGAAAAGATAGTTTTGTTCCCAACAAGCTAGTTGAAGGACGGCTTTCACACACACAGATCTCTCAGAAGAGAGCATGTGGAGAGACGTTCGTTCATCTAGCACACAGGGAAAGGGTTGCAGGAAAAACTTTTACTCTGGATTCTCAGTGTGTTTCCTAGTGCCGGTTTGAAATTCCTGCAGTTTTCACTGTAAAACCGAATTGGAGCTTGTACCTCCCCATATATAAGTTTGGAGTGGAGATTGCAACTGAAAAGTTTGTTTTGTTCCCAACAAGCTAGGTTAAGTACGGCTTTTACACACACTTATCCCTCACAACTTAGCATGTGGAAAGACGTTCGTTCATCTAGCACTAAGGGAACAGATTGCAGGAGAAAATTTTACTCTGGTTTCTCAGTCTGTTTCCTAGTGCCGGTTTGAAGATCCTGCAGTTTTCACTGTAAAACCGAGTTGGAGCTAGTACATCCCCATATATAGGTATGGACTGTAGATTGCAACTGAAAAGAAACTTTGTGTTCCCTACAACCTAGGTGAAGTACGGCTTTCACACACACATATCTCTCACAACTGAGCATGTGGAGAGACGTACGTTCATATAGCACAAAGGGAACGTGTTGCAGGAGAAACTTTTCCTCTGGGTTCTCAGTCTGTTTCCTAGTGCCGGTTTGAAGTTCCTTCATTTTTTCACTGTAAAACCGAGTTGGAACTGGTACCTCCCCATATATATGTATGGAGTGCTGTTTGCAACTGAAAAGATACTTTCTTTTCCCAACAATCTAGGTGAAGGTCCGCTTTCAAAGACACTTATCCCTCACAAATGAACTTGTGGAGAGACGTTCGTTCATCTAGCACAAATGGACGGGTTGCAGGAGAAAATTTTTACTCTGGTTCCTCAGTCTGTTTCCTAGTGCCGGTTTGAAGTTCCTGCACTTTTCACTGTAAAACAGACTTGGAGCTAGTAACTCCCCATATATAAGTATGGAGTGGATTTTGCAACTGAAAAGAAACTTTGTGTTCCCAACAAGCTTGGAGAAGAACGGCTTTCACACACTTATCTCTCACAACTGAGCATGTGGAGAGACGTTCGTTCATCTAGCACAAACTGAACGGGTTGCAGTAGAAACTTTTACTCTGGTTTCTCAGTCTGTTTCCTAGTGCCGGTTTGAAGTTCCTGCAGTTTTCACTGTAAAATATAGTTGGAGCTAGTACCTCCCCATACATATGTATGGAGTGGAATTGGCCACTGAAAAGAAACTTTGTGTTCCCAACAAGCTAGGTGAAGGACTGGTTTCACACACACTTATCTCTCAGAACTGATCATGTGAAGAGACGATCGTTCATCTAGCACAAAGGGAAAGGTTTGCAGGAGAAACTTTTAATATGCTTTCTCAGTCTTTTTCCAAGTGCCGGTTTGAAGTTCCTGCAGTTTTCTCTGTAAAACCGAGTTGGAGCTAGTACTTCCCCATATATATGTATGGAGTGGAGTTTGGAAGTGAAAAGAATCTTTGTGTTCCCAACAAGCTAGGTGAAGGACGGCTTTCACACACACATTCCTCTCAGATCTGTGCATGTGGGGAGACGTTCGTTCATCTAGCACAAGGGGACAGTGTTGCAGGAGAAACATTTACTCTGGTTTCTCAGTCTGTTTCCTAGTGCCGGATTGTAGTTCCTGCATTTTTTACTGTAAAACAGAGATGGAGCTAGTACCTCCCCATATATATGTATGGAGTGGAGTTTGCAACTGAAAAGAAACTTTGTGTTCCCAACAAGCTAGGTGAAGTACAGCTTTCACACAAAATATCTCTCATAACTGAGCATGTGGAGAGACGTTCGTTCAACTAGCACAAAGGGAAAGGTTGCAGGAGATACTTTTACTCTGGTTTCTCAGTATGTTTCCTAGTGCTGGTATGAAGATCCAGCATTTTTCACTGTAAATCAGGATTGGAGCTAGTACCTCCCCAAATATTTGTATGGAATGGAGTTTGCAATAGAAAAGAAACTTTCTGTACCCAACAAGCTAGGTGAAAGACGGCATTAACACACATTTATCTCTCAGAACTGAGCATGTGTAGAGAAGTTCGTTCAGCTAGCCCAAAGAACCGGTTGCAGTAGAAACTTTTACTCTTGTTTCTCAGTCTGTTTCCTAGTGCCGGTTTGAAGTTCCTGCAGTTTTCAATGTAAAACCGAGATGGAGCATGTACCTCGCCATATATATTTGGAGTGGAGTTTGCAAGTGAAAAGAAACTTTGTGTTCCCAACAAGCTAGGTGAAGAACGGCTTTCACACACACTTATCTCCCAAAATTGAGCATGTGGAATGACTTTCGTTCATCTAGCTCAAAGGGAACGGGTTGAAGGAGAAACATTTACTCTGGTTTCACAGTCTGTTTCCTAGTGCTGGTTTGAAGTTTCTGCAGTTTTCCCTGTAAAACCGAGTTGGAGCTAGTACCTTCCCATATATATGTATGGATTGGAGTTTGCAACTGAAAAGAAACTTTGTTTTCCCAAATAGCTAGGTGAAGGACGGCTTTCACACACACTTATCTCTCACAACTGAGCATGTGGAGAGACGTTCGTTCATCTAGCACAAAGGGAACTGTTTGCAGGTTAAACTATTACTCTGGATCTCAGTCTGTTTCCTAGTGCCGGTTTGAAGTTATTGCAGTTTTCACTGTAAAACCGATTTGGAGCTAGTACCTCCCCATATATATGTATGGAGTGGAATTGACAACTGAAAAGAAACTTTGTGTTCCCAACAAGTTAGCTGAAGGACGGCTTTCACACACAAATACCTCTCAGATCTGTGCATGTGGGGAGACGTTCGTTCATCTAGCAAAAAGGGAAAGGGTTGCAGTATAAACATTTACTCTGGATTCTCAGTCTGTTTCCTAGTGCCGGTTTGAAGTTCCTGCAGTTTTCACCATAAAACCGAACTAGAGCTAGTACATCGCCGTGTATAAATTTGGAGTGGAGTTTGCAACAGAAAAGATAGTTTTGTTCCCAACAAGCTAGTTGAAGGACGGCTTTCACACACACAGATCTCTCAGAAGAGAGCATGTGGAGAGACGTTCGTTCATCTAGCACACAGGGAAAGGGTTGCAGGAAAAACTTTTACTCTGGATTCTCAGTGTGTTTCCTAGTGCCGGTTTGAAATTCCTGCAGTTTTCACTGTAAAACCGAATTGGAGCTTGTACCTCCCCATATATAAGTTTGGAGTGGAGATTGCAACTGAAAAGTTTGTTTTGTTCCCAACAAGCTAGGTGAAGTACGGCTTTTACACACACTTATCCCTCACAACTTAGCATGTGGAAAGACGTTCGTTCATCTAGCACTAAGGGAACAGATTGCAGGAGAAAATTTTACTCTGGTTTCTCAGTCTGTTTCCTAGTGCCGGTTTGAAGATCCTGCAGGTTGCACTGTAAAACCGAGTTGGAGCTAGTACATCCCCATATATATTTATGGACTGTAGATTGCAACTGAAAAGAAACTTTGTGTTCCCTACAACCTAGTTGAAGTACGGCTTTCACACACACATATCTCTCACAACTGAGCATGTGGAGAGACGTACGTTCATTTAGCACAAAGGGAACGAGTTGCAGGAGAAACTTTTTCTCTGGGTACTCAGTCTGTTTCCTAGTGCCGTTTTGAAGTTCCTGCAGTTTTCACTGTAAAAGCGAGTTGGAGCTATTACCTACCCGTATATATGTATGAATTGGGGTTTGCAACTTAAAAGAAACTTTGTGTTCCCAACAAGCTATGTGAAGGACGGCATTCACACACTTATCTCTCACAACTGAGCATGTGGAGAGAAGTTCGTTCATCTAGCACAAAGGAACGGGTTGCAGAAGAAACTTTTACTCTGGTTTCTCAGTCTGTTTCCTAGTGCCGGTTTGAAGTTCCTGCAGTTTTCACTGTAAAACAGACTTGGAGCTAGTAACTCCCCATATATAAGTATGGAGTGGATTTTGCAACTGAAAAGAAACTTTGTGTTCCCATCAAGCTTGGAGAAGAACGGCTTTCACACACTTATCTCTCACAACTGAGCATGAGGAGAGAAGTTCGTTCATCTAGCACAAACTGAACGGGTTGCAGGAGAAATTTTACTCTGGTTTCTCAGTCTGTTTCCTAGTGCCGGTTTGAAGTTCCTGCAGTTTTCACTGTAAAACATAGTTGGAACTAGTACCTCCCCATATATATGTATGGAGTGGAGTTTGCAACTGAAAAGTAACTTTGTGTTCTCAGCTAGCTCGGTGAAGGACGGCTTTCAAACACAATTATGTCTCAGAACTGAGCATGTGAAGAGACGTTCGTTCATCTAACACAAAGGGAACTGGTTGCAGGGAAACTTTTACTCTGGTTTCTCAGTCTGTTTCCTAGTGCTGGTTTGAAGTTCCTGCAGTTTTCACCATAAAACCGAACTGGAGCTAGTACATCGCCATGTATATATTTGGAGTGGAGTTTGCAACAGAAAAGATAGTTTTGTTCCCAACAAGCTAGTTGAAGGACGGCTTTCACATACACAGATCTCTCAGAAGAGAGCATGTGGAGAGACGTTCGTTCATCTAGCACACAGGGAAAGGGTTGCAGGAGAAACTTTTACTCTGGATTCTCAGTGTGTTTCCTAGTGCCGGTTTGAAATTCCTGCAGTTTTCACTGTAAAACCGAATTGGAGCTTGTACCTCCCCATATATAAGTTTTGAGTGGAGATTGCAACTGAAATGTTAGTTTTGTTCCCAACAAGCTAGGTGAAGTACGGCTTTAAACACACTTATCCCTCACAACTTAGCATGTGGAAAGATGTTCGTTCATCTAGCACTAAGGGAACAGATTGCAGGAGAAAATTTTACTCTGGTTTCTCAGTCTGTTTCCTAGTGCCGGTTTGAAGATCCTGCAGGTTGCACTGTAAAACCGAGTTGGAGCTAGTACATCCCCATATATAGGTATGGACTGTAGATTGCAACTGAAAAGAAACTTTGTGTTCCCTACAACCTAGTTGAAGTACGGCTTTCACACACACATATCTCTCACAACTGAGCATGTGGAGAGACGTACGTTCATCTAGCACAAAGGGAACGAGTTGCAGGAGAAACTTTTTCTCTGGGTTCTCAGTCTGTTTCCTAGTGCCGTTTTGAAGTTCCTGCAGTTTTCACTGTAAAAGCGAGTTGGAGCTATTACCTACCCTTATATATGTATGAATTGGGGTTTGCAACTTAAAAGAAACTTTGTGTTCCCAACAAGCTATGTGAAGGACGGCTTTCACACACTTATCTCTCACAACTGAGCATGTGGAGTGAAGTTCGTTCATCTAGCACAAAGGAACGGGTTGCAGGAGAAACTTTTACTCTGGTTTCTCAGTCTGTTTCCTAATGCCGGTTTGAAGTTCCTGCAGTTTTCACTGTAAAACAGACTTGGAGCTAGTAACTCCCCATATATGAGTATGGAGTGGATTTTGCAACTGAAAAGAAGCTTTGTGTTCCCATCAAGCTTGGAGAAGAACGGCTTTCACACACTTATCTCTCAAAACTGAGCATGTGGAGAGACGTTCGTTCATCTAGCACAAACTGAACGGGTTGCAGGAGAAATTTTACTCTGGTTTCTCAGTCTGTTTCCTAGTGCCGGTTTGAAGTTCCTGCAGTTTTCACCATAAAACCGAACTGGAGCTAGTACATCGCCATGTATAAATTTGGAGTGGAGTTTGCAACACAAAAGATAGTTTTGTTCCCAACAAGCTAGTTGAAGTACGGCTTTCACATACACAGATCTCTCAGAAGAGAGCATGTGGAGAGACGTTCGTTCATCTAGCACACAGGGAAAGGGTTGCAGGAGAAACTTTTACTCTGGATTCTCAGTCTGTTTCCTAGTGCCGGTTTGAAATTCCTGCAGTTTTCACTGTAAAACCGAATTGGAGCTAGTACCTCCTCATATATAATTTTGGAGTGGAGTATGCAACTGAAAAGTTAGACTTGTTCCCAACAAGCTAGTTGAAGGACGGCTTTTACACACACTTATCCCTCATAATTTAGCATGTGGAAAGACGTTCGTTCATCAAGCACTAAGGGAACAGATTGCAGGAGAAAATTTTACTCTGGTTTCTCAGTCTGTTTCCTAGTACCGGTTTGAAGATCCTGCAGTTTTCACTGTAAAACCGAGTTGGAGCTAGTACATCCCCATATATAGGTATGGACTGTAGATTGCAACTGAAAAGAAACTTTGTGTTCCCTACAACCTAGGTGAAGTACGGCTTTCACACACACATATCTCTCACAACTGAGCATGTGGAGAGACGTACGTTCATATAGCACAAAGGGAACGTGTTGCAGGAGAAACTTTTCCTCTGGGTTCTCAGTCTGTTTCCTAGTGCCGGTTTGAAGTTCCTTCATTTTTTCACTGTAAAACCGAGTTGGAACTGGTACCTCCCCATATATATGTATGGAGTGCTGTTTGCAACTGAAAAGAAACTTTCTTTTCCCAACAATCTAGGTGAAGGACCGCTTTCAAAGACACTTATCCCTCACAAATGAACTTGTGGAGAGACGTTCGTTCATCTAGCACAAATGGACGGGTTGCAGGAGAAAATTTTTACTCTGGTTCCTCAGTCTGTTTCCTAGTGCCGGTTTGAAGTTCCTGCACTTTTCACTGTAAAACAGACTTGGAGCTAGTAACTCCCCATATATAAGTATGGAGTGGATTTTGCAACTGAAAAGAAACTTTGTGTTCCCAACAAGCTTGGAGAAGAACGGCTTTCACACACTTATCTCTCACAACTGAGCATTTGGAGAGACGTTCGTTCATCTAGCACAAACTGAACGGGTTGCAGTAGAAACTTTTACTCTGGTTTCTCAGTCTGTTTCCTAGTGCCGGTTTGAAGTTCCTGCAGTTTTCACTGTAAAATATAGTTGGAGCTAGTACCTCCCCATACATATGTATGGAGTGGAATTGGCCACTGAAAAGAAACTTTGTGTTCCCAACAAGCTAGGTGAAGGACTGGTTTCACACACACTTATCTCTCAGAACTGATCATGTGAAGAGACGATCGTTCATCTAGCACAAAGGGAAAGGTTTGCAGGAGAAACTTTTAATATGCTTTCTCAGTCTTTTTCCAAGTGCCGGTTTGAAGTTCCTGCAGTTTTCTCTGTAAAACCGAGTTGGAGCTAGTACTTCCCCATATATATGTATGGAGTGGAGTTTGGAAGTGAAAAGAATCTTTGTGTTCCCAACAAGCTAGGTGAAGGACGGCTTTCACACACACATTCCTCTCAGATCTGTGCATGTGGGGAGACGTTCGTTCATCTAGCACAAGGGGACAGTGTTGCAGGAGAAACATTTACTCTGGTTTCTCAGTCTGTTTCCTAGTGCCGGATTGTAGTTCCTGCATTTTTTACTGTAAAACAGAGATGGAGCTAGTACCTCCCCATATATATGTATGGAGTGGAGTTTGCAACTGAAAAGAAACTTTGTGTTCCCAACAAGCTAGGTGAAGTACAGCTTTCACACAAAATATCTCTCATAACTGAGCATGTGGAGAGACGTTCGTTCAACTAGCACAAAGGGAAAGGTTGCAGGAGATACTTTTACTCTGGTTTCTCAGTATGTTTCCTAGTGCTGGTATGAAGATCCAGCATTTTTCACTGTAAATCCGGATTGGAGCTAGTACCTCCCCAAATATTTGTATGGAATGGAGTTTGCAACAGAAAAGAAACTTTCTGTACCCAACAAGCTAGGTGAAAGACGGCATTCACACACATTTATCTCTCAGAACTGAGCATGTGTAGAGAAGTTCGTTCAGCTAGCCCAAAGAACCGGTTGCAGTAGAAACTTTTACTCTTGTTTCTCAGTCTGTTTCCTAGTGCCGGTTTGAAGTTCCTGCAGTTTTCAATGTAAAACCGAGATGGAGCATGTACCTCACCATATATATTTGGAGTGGAGTTTGCAAGTGAAAAGAAACTTTGTGTTCCCAACAAGCTAGGTGAAGAACGGCTTTCACACACACTTATCTCCCAAAATTGAGCATGTGGAATGACTTTCGTTCATCTAGCTCAAAGGGAACGGGTTGAAGGAGAACATTAACTCTGGTTTCACAGTCTGTTTCCTAGTGCTGGTTTGAAGTTTCTGCAGTTTTCCCTGTAAAACCGAGTTGGAGCTAGTACCTTCCCATATATATGTATGGAGTGGAATTGGCAACTGAAAAGAAACTTTGTGTTCCCAACAAGTTAGCTAAAGGACGGCTTTCACACACACATACCTCTCAGATCTGTGCATGTGGGGAGACGTTCGTTCATCTAGCAAAAAGGGAAAGGGTTGCAGTATAAACATTTACTCTGGATTCTCAGTCTGTTTACTAGTGCCGGTTTGAAGTTCCTGCAGTTTTCACTTTAAAGCAGTTGGAGATAATAACTACCCATATATTTGTACGGAATGGATTTTGCAACTGAAAAGAAACTTTGTGTTCCCAACAAGCTATGTGAAGGACGGCATTCACACACACTTATCTCTCAGAACTGAGCATTTGGAGATACGTTCGTTCATCTAGCACAAAGGGAACGGTGCAGGAGAAATTTTTACTCTAGTTTCTCAGTCCGTTTCCTAGTGCCGGTTTGAAGTTCCTGCAGTTTTCACTATAAAAACGAGTTAGAGATTGTACCACCCGATATATATGTATGGAGTGAGTTTGCAACTGAAAAGAAAATTATTGTTCCCAACAAGCTAGTTGCATGACGGCTTTCACACACACTTATATCTCAGAACTGAGCATCTGGAGGGACGTTCGTTCATCTAGCACAAATGTAACGGGTTGCAGGAGAAACTTTTACTCTCGTTTCTCAGTCTGATTCCTAGTGCCCGTTTGAAGTTTCTGCACATTTCACTGTAAAGCAGAGTTGGAGCTAGTAACACCCCATATATATTTATGGAGTGGAGTTTGAAACTGAAAAGAAAATTTGTGTTCCCAACAAGCTAGGTGAAGTACGGCATTCACACACACTTATCTCTCAGAACTGAGCATGTGGAGAGACGTTCGTTCATCTAGCACAAAGGGAACGTTTCGCAGGTGAAACTTTTACACTGGTTTCTCAGTCTGTTTCCTAGTGCCGGTTTGAAATTCCGGCAGTTTTCACTGTATATACGAGTTGGAGCTTGTACCTCTCCATATATATATGGAGTGGAGTTTGCAACTGAAAAGAAACTTTGTGTTCCCAACAAGCTAGGTGAAGGACGGCTCTCCCACACAATAACTCTCACAACTAAGCATGAGCAGAGGCGTTCGTTTATCTAGCACTAATGGAAAGGGCTGCAGAAGAAAATTTTTCTCTGGGTTCTCAGTCTGTTTCCTAGTGCCGTTTTGAAGTTCCTGCAGTTTTCACTGTAAAAGCGAGTTGGAGCTATTACCTACCCGTATATATGTATGAATTGTTGTTTGCAACTTAAAAGAAACTTTGTGTTCCCAACAAGCTATGTGAAGGACGGCTTTCACACACTTATCTCTCACAACTGAGCATGTGGAGAGAAGTTCGTTCATCTAGCACAAAGGAACGGGTTGCAGGAGAAACTTTTCCTCTGGTTTCTCAGTCTGTTTCCTAGTGCCGGTTTGAAGTTCCTGCAGTTTTCACTGTAAAACAGACTTGGAGCTAGTAACTCCCCATATATAAGTATGGAGTGGATTTTGCAACTGAAAAGAAACTTTGTGTTCCCATCAAGCTTGGAGAAGAACGGCTTTCACACACTTATCTCTCACAACTGAGCATGTGGAGAGACGTTCGTTCATCTAGCACAAACTGAACGGGTTGCAGGAGAAACTTTTACTCTGGTTTCTCAGTCTGTTTCCTAGTGCCGGTTTGAAATTCCTGCACTTTTCACTGTAAAACCGAATTGGAGCTAGTACCTCCTCATATATAATTTTGGAGTGGAGTATGCAACTGAAAAGTTAGACTTGTTCCCAACAAGCTAGTTGAAGGACGGCTTTTACACACACTTATCCCTCATAATTTAGCATGTGGAAAGACGTTCGTTCATCAAGCACTAAGGGAACAGATTGCAGGAGAAAATTTTACTCTGGTTTCTCAGTCTGTTTCCTAGTACCGGTTTGAAGATCCTGCAGTTTTCACTGTAAAACCGAGTTGGAGCTAGTACATCCCCATATATAGGTATGGACTGTAGATTGCAACTGAAAAGAAACTTTGTGTTCCCTACAACCTAGGTGAAGTACGGCTTTCACACACACATATCTCTCACAACTGAGCATGTGGAGAGACGTACGTTCATATAGCACAAAGCGAACGTGTTGCAGGAGAAACTTTTCCTCTGGGTTCTCAGTCTGTTTCCTAGTGCCGGTTTGAAGTTCCTTCATTTTTTCACTGTAAAACCGAGTTGGAACTGGTACCTCCCCATATATATGTATGGAGTGCTGTTTGCAACTGAAAAGATACTTTCTTTTCCCAACAATCTAGGTGAAGGTCCGCTTTCAAAGACACTTATCCCTCACAAATGAACTTGTGGAGAGACGTTCGTTCATCTAGCACAAATGGACGGGTTGCAGGAGAAAATTTTTACTCTGGTTCCTCAGTCTGTTTCCTAGTGCCGGTTTGAAGTTCCTGCACTTTTCACTGTAAAACAGACTTGGAGCTAGTAACTCCCCATATATAAGTATGGAGTGGATTTTGCAACTGAAAAGAAACTTTGTGTTCCCAACAAGCTTGGAGAAGAACGGCTTTCACACACTTATCTCTCACAACTGAGCATGTGGAGAGACGTTCGTTCATCTAGCACAAACTGAACGGGTTGCAGTAGAAACTTTTACTCTGGTTTCTCAGTCTGTTTCCTAGTGCCGGTTTGAAGTTCCTGCAGTTTTCACTGTAAAATATAGTTGGAGCTAGTACCTCCCCATACATATGTATGGAGTGGAATTGGCCACTGAAAAGAAACTTTGTGTTCCCAACAAGCTAGGTGAAGGACTGGTTTCACACACACTTATCTCTCAGAACTGATCATGTGAAGAGACGATCGTTCATCTAGCACAAAGGGAAAGGTTTGCAGGAGAAACTTTTAATATGCTTTCTCAGTCTTTTTCCAAGTGCCGGTTTGAAGTTCCTGCAGTTTTCTCTGTAAAACCGAGTTGGAGCTAGTACTTCCCCATATATATGTATGGAGTGGAGTTTGGAAGTGAAAAGAATCTTTGTGTTCCCAACAAGCTAGGTGAAGGACGGCTTTCACACACACATTCCTCTCAGATCTGTGCATGTGGGGAGACGTTCGTTCATCTAGCACAAGGGGACAGTGTTGCAGGAGAAACATTTACTCTGGTTTCTCAGTCTGTTTCCTAGTGCCGGATTGTAGTTCCTGCATTTTTTACTGTAAAACAGAGATGGAGCTAGTACCTCCCCATATATATGTATGGAGTGGAGTTTGCAACTGAAAAGAAACTTTGTGTTCCCAACAAGCTAGGTGAAGTACAGCTTTCACACAAAATATCTCTCATAACTGAGCATGTGGAGAGACGTTCGTTCAACTAGCACAAAGGGAAAGGTTGCAGGAGATACTTTTACTCTGGTTTCTCAGTATGTTTCCTAGTGCTGGTATGAAGATCCAGCATTTTTCACTGTAAATCAGGATTGGAGCTAGTACCTCCCCAAATATTTGTATGGAATGGAGTTTGCAATAGAAAAGAAACTTTCTGTACCCAACAAGCTAGGTGAAAGACGGCATTAACACACATTTATCTCTCAGAACTGAGCATGTGTAGAGAAGTTCGTTCAGCTAGCCCAAAGAACCGGTTGCAGTAGAAACTTTTACTCTTGTTTCTCAGTCTGTTTCCTAGTGCCGGTTTGAAGTTCCTGCAGTTTTCAATGTAAAACCGAGATGGAGCATGTACCTCGCCATATATATTTGGAGTGGAGTTTGCAAGTGAAAAGAAACTTTGTGTTCCCAACAAGCTAGGTGAAGAACGGCTTTCACACACACTTATCTCCCAAAATTGAGCATGTGGAATGACTTTCGTTCATCTAGCTCAAAGGGAACGGGTTGAAGGAGAAACATTTACTCTGGTTTCACAGTCTGTTTCCTAGTGCTGGTTTGAAGTTTCTGCAGTTTTCCCTGTAAAACCGAGTTGGAGCTAGTACCTTCCCATATATATGTATGGATTGGAGTTTGCAACTGAAAAGAAACTTTGTTTTCCCAAATAGCTAGGTGAAGGACGGCTTTCACACACACTTATCTCTCACAACTGAGCATGTGGAGAGACGTTCGTTCATCTAGCACAAAGGGAACTGTTTGCAGGTTAAACTATTACTCTGGATCTCAGTCTGTTTCCTAGTGCCGGTTTGAAGTTATTGCAGTTTTCACTGTAAAACCGATTTGGAGCTAGTACCTCCCCATATATATGTATGGAGTGGAATTGACAACTGAAAAGAAACTTTGTGTTCCCAACAAGTTAGCTGAAGGACGGCTTTCACACACAAATACCTCTCAGATCTGTGCATGTGGGGAGACGTTCGTTCATCTAGCAAAAAGGGAAAGGGTTGCAGTATAAACATTTACTCTGGATTCTCAGTCTGTTTACTAGTGCCGGTTTGAAGTTCCTGCAGTTTTCACTGTAAAGCAGTTGGAGCTAATAACTACCCATATATATGTACGGAATGGATTTTGCAACTGAAAAGAAACTTTGTGTTCCCAACAAGCTATGTGAAGGACGGCTTTCACACACACTTATCTCTCAGAACTGAGCATTTGGAGATACGTTCGTTCATCTAGCACAAAGGGAACGGTGCAGGAGAAATTTTTACTCTAGTTTCTCAGTCCGTTTCCTAGTGCCGGTTTGAAGTTCCTGCAGTTTTCACTATAAAAACGAGTTAGAGATTGTACCACCCGATATATATGTATGGAGTGAGTTTGCAACTGAAAAGAAAATTATTGTTCCCAACAAGCTAGTTGCATGACGGCTTTCACACACACTTATATCTCAGAACTGAGCATCTGGAGGGACGTTCGTTCATCTAGCACAAATGTAACGGGTTGCAGGAGAAACTTTTTCTCTCGTTTCTCAGTCTGTTTCCTAGTGCCCGTTTGAAGTTTCTGCACATTTCACTGTAAAGCAGAGTTGGAGCTAGTAACACCCCATATATATTTATGGAGTGGAGTTTGAAACTGAAAAGAAACTTTGTGTTCCCAACAAGCTAGGTGAAGTACGGCATTCACACACACTTATCTCTCAGAACTGAGCATGTGGAGAGACGTTCGTTCATCTAGCACAAAGGGAACGTTTTGCAGGTGAAACTTTTACACTGGTTTCTCAGTCTGTTTCCTAGTGCCGGTTTGAAATTCCGGCAGTTTTCACTGTATATACGAGTTGGAGCTTGTACCTCTCCATATATATATGGAGTGGAGTTTGCAACTGAAAAGAAACTTTGTGTTCCCAACAAGCTAGGTGAAGGACGGCTCTCCCACACAATAACTCTCACAACTAAGCATGAGGAGAGGCGGTCGTTTATCTAGCACTAATGGAAAGGGCTGCAGAAGAAAATTTTTCTCTGGGTTCTCAGTCTGTTTCCTAGTGCCGTTTTGAAGTTCCTGCAGTTTTCACTGTAAAAGCGAGTTGGAGCTATTACCTACCCGTATATATGTATGAATTGGGGTTTGCAACTTAAAAGAAACTTTGTGTTCCCAACAAGCTATGTGAAGGACGGCTTTCACACACTTATCTCTCACAACTGAGCATGTGGAGAGAAGTTCGTTCATCTAGCACAAAGGAACGGGTTGCAGGAGAAACTTTTACTCTGGTTTCTCAGTCTGTTTCCTAGTGCCGGTTTGAAGTTCCTGCAGTTTTCACTGTAAAACAGACTTGGAGCTAGTAACTCCCCATATATAAGTATGGAGTGGATTTTGCAACTGAAAAGAAACATTGTGTTCCCATCAAGCTTGGAGAAGAACGGCTTTCACACACTTATCTCTCACAACTGAGCATGTGGAGAGAAGTTCGTTCATCTAGCACAAACTGAACGAGTTGCAGGAGAAACTTTTACTCTGGATTCTCAGTCTGTTTCCTAGTGCCGGTTTGAAATTCCTGCAGTTTTCACTGTAAAACCGAATTGGAGGTAGTACCTCCTCATATATAATTTTGGAGTGGAGTATGCAACTGAAAAGTTAGACTTGTTCCCAACAAGCTAGTTGAAGGACGGCTTTTACACACACTTATCCGTCACAATTTAGCATGTGGAAAGACGTTCGTTCATCAAGCACTAAGGGAACAGATTGCAGGAGAAAATTTTACTCTGGTTTCTCAGTCTGTTTCCTAGTACCGGTTTGAAGATCCTGCAGTTTTCACTGTAAAACCGAGTTGGAGCTAGTACATCCCCATATATAGGTATGGACTGTAGATTGCAACTGAAAATAAACTTTGTGTTCCCTACAACCTATGTGAAGTACGGCTTTCACACACACATATCTCTCACAAATGAGCATGTGGAGAGACGTACGTTCATATAGCACAAAGGGAACGTGTTGCAGGAGAAACTTTTCCTCTGGGTTCTCAGTCTGTTTCCTAGTGCCGGTTTGAAGTTCCTTCATTTTTTCACTGTAAAACCGAGTTGGAACTGGTACCTCCCCATATATATGTATGGAGTGCTGTTTGCAACTGAAAAGAAACTTTCTTTTCCCAACAATCTAGGTGAAGGTCCGCTTTCAAAGACACTTATCCCTCACAAATGAACTTGTGGAGAGACGTTCGTTCATCTAGCACAAATGGACGGGTTGCAGGAGAAAATTTTTACTCTGGTTCCTCAGTCTGTTTCCTAGTGCCGGTTTGAAGTTCCTGCACTTTTCACTGTAAAACAGACTTGGAGCTAGTAACTCCCCATATATAAGTATGGAGTGGATTTTGCAACTGAAAAGAAACTTTGTGTTCCCAACAAGCTTGGAGAAGAACGGCTTTCACACACTTATCTCTCACAACTGAGCATGTGGAGAGACGTTCGTTCATCTAGCACAAACTGAACGGGTTGCAGTAGAAACTTTTACTCTGGTTTCTCAGTCTGTTTCCTAGTGCCGGTTTGAAGTTCCTGCAGTTTTCACTGTAAAATATAGTTGGAGCTAGTACCTCCCCATACATATGTATGGAGTGGAATTGGCCACTGAAAAGAAACTTTGTGTTCCCAACAAGCTAGGTGAAGGACTGGTTTCACACACACTTATCTCTCAGAACTGATCATGTGAAGAGACGATCGTTCATCTAGCACAAAGGGAAAGGTTTGCAGGAGAAACTTTTAATATGCTTTCTCAGTCTTTTTCCAAGTGCCGGTTTGAAGTTCCTGCAGTTTTCTCTGTAAAACCGAGTTGGAGCTAGTACTTCCCCATATATATGTATGGAGTGGAGTTTGGAAGTGAAAAGAATCTTTGTGTTCCCAACAAGCTAGGTGAAGGACGGCTTTCACACACACATTCCTCTCAGATCTGTGCATGTGGGGAGACGTTCGTTCATCTAGCACAAGGGGACAGTGTTGCAGGAGAAACATTTACTCTGGTTTCTCAGTCTGTTTCCTAGTGCCGGATTGTAGTTCCTGCATTTTTTACTGTAAAACAGAGATGGAGCTAGTACCTCCCCATATATATGTATGGAGTGGAGTTTGCAACTGAAAAGAAACTTTGTGTTCCCATCAAGCTAGGTGAAGTACAGCTTTCACACAAAATATCTCTCATAACTGAGCATGTGGAGAGACGTTCGTTCAACTAGCACAAAGGGAAAGGTTGCAGGAGATACTTTTACTCTGGTTTCTCAGTATGTTTCCTAGTGCTGGTATGAAGATCCAGCATTTTTCACTGTAAATCCGGATTGGAGCTAGTACCTCCCCAAATATTTGTATGGAATGGAGTTTGCAACAGAAAAGAAACTTTCTGTACCCAACAAGCTAGGTGAAATACGGCATTCACACACATTTATCTCTCAGAACTGAGCATGTGTAGAGAAGTTCGTTCAGCTAGCCCAAAGAACCGGTTGCAGTAGAAACTTTTACTCTTGTTTCTCAGTCTGTTTCCTAGTGCCGGTTTGAAGTTCCTGCAGTTTTCAATGTAAAACCGAGATGGAGCATGTACCTCGCCATATATATTTGGAGTGGAGTTTGCAAGTGAAAAGAAACTTTGTGTTCCCAACAAGCTAGGTGAAGAACGGCTTTCACACACACTTATCTCCCAAAATTGAGCATGTGGAATGACTTTCGTTCATCTAGCTCAAAGGGAACGGGTTGAAGGAGAACATTTACTCTGGTTTCACAGTCTGTTTCCTAGTGCTGGTTTGAAGTTTCTGCAGTTTTCCCTGTAAAACCGAGTTGGAGCTAGTACCTTCCCATATATATGTATGGATTGGAGTTTGCAACTGAAAAGAAACTTTGTTTTCCCAAATAGCTAGGTGAAGGACGGCTTTCACACACACTTATCTCTCACAACTGAGCATGTGGAGAGACGTTCGTTCATCTAGCACAAAGGGAACTGTTTGCAGGTTAAACTATTACTCTGGATCTCAGTCTGTTTCCTAGTGCCGGTTTGAAGTTATTGCAGTTTTCACTGTAAAACCGATTTGGAGCTAGTACCTCCCCATATATATGTATGGAGTGGAATTGGCAACTGAAAAGAAACTTTGTGTTCCCAACAAGTTAGCTGAAGGACGGCTTTCACACACACATACCTCTCAGATCTGTGCATGTGGGGAGACGTTCGTTCATCTAGCAAAAAGGGAAAGGGTTGCAGTATAAACATTTACTCTGGATTCTCAGTCTGTTTACTAGTGCCGGTTTGAAGTTCCTGCAGTTTTCACTGTAAAGCAGTTGGAGCTAATAACTACCCATATATATGTACGGAATGGATTTTGCAACTGAAAAGAAACTTTGTGTTCCCAACAAGCTATGTGAAGGACGGCTTTCACACACACTTATCTCTCAGAACTGAGCATTTGGAGATACGTTCGTTCATCTAGCACAAAGGGAACGGTGCAGGAGAAATTTTTACTCTAGTTTCTCAGTCCGTTTCCTAGTGCCGGTTTGAAGTTCCTGCAGTTTTCACTATAAAAACGAGTTAGAGATTGTACCACCCGATATATATGTATGGAGTGAGTTTGCAACTGAAAAGAAAATTATTGTTCCCAACAAGCTAGTTGCATGACGGCTTTCACACACACTTATATCTCAGAACTGAGCATCTGGAGGGACGTTCGTTCATCTAGCACAAATGTAACGGGTTGCAGGAGAAACTTTTACTCTCGTTTCTCAGTCTGATTCCTAGTGCCCGTTTGAAGTTTCTGCACATTTCACTGTAAAGCAGAGTTGGAGCTAGTAACTCCCCATATATATTTATGGAGTGGAGTTTGAAACTGAAAGGAAATTTGTGTTCCCAACAAGCTAGGTGAAGTACGGCATTCACACACACTTATCTCTCAGAACTGAGCATGTGGAGAGACGTTCGTTCATCTAGCACAAAGGGAACGTTTTGCAGGTGAAACTTTTACACTGGTTTCTCAGTCTGTTTCCTAGTGCCGGTTTGAAATTCCGGCAGTTTTCACTGTATATACGAGTTGGAGCTTGTACCTCTCCATATATATATGGAGTGGAGTTTGCAACTGAAAAGAAACTTTGTGTTCCCAACAAGCTAGGTGAAGGACGGCTTTCACACACACTTACCTTTCAGAACTGAGCATGTGGAGAGACTTTCGTTCATCTAGCACAAATGGAACGGGTTGCAGGGGAAACTTTTACTCTGGTTTTTCTGTCTGTTTGCTAGTGCCGGTTTGATGCTCCTGCAGTTTTCACTGTAAAACCGTGTTGGTGCTAGTACCTCCCCATATATATGTATGGAGTTTAGTTTGCAACTGAAAAGAAACTTTGTTTTCCCAACTAGCTATTTGAAGGACGGTTTCACACACACATATGTCTCACAACTGAGCAAGTGGACAGACGTCCGTTCATCTAGCACAAAGGGAACGGTTTGCAGGAGAAAATTTTACTCTGGTTTCTCAGTTTGTTACCTTCTGCCTGTTTGAAATTCCTGCAGTTTTCACTTTAAAACAGAGTTGGAACTAGTATCTCCCATTATATATGTATGGAGTGGAGTTTGCATCTGAAAAAAACTTTGTGTTCCCAAAAAGCTAGTTGAAGGAAGGCTTTCACACACACTTACCTCTCAGAACTGTTTATGTGGAGAGACGTTCTTTCATCTAGCACAAATAGAAAGGGTTGCAGGAGAAACATTTACTCTGGTTTCGCATTCTGTTTCCTAGTGCCGGATTGTAGTTCCTGCATTTTTCACTGTAAAACGGTGTTGGAGCTTGTACCTCTCCATATAGATATATGTAGTGGAGTTTGCTACCTGAAAGAAACTTTGTGTTCCCAACAAGTTAGGTGAAGTACGGCTTTCACACACACTTATCCTCACAACTGAGCATTTTGAGAGACGTTCGTTCATCTAGCACAAAGGGAACGTATTGCAGGAGAAAACATTTCTTTCGTTTCTCAGTCTCTTTCCTAGTGTCGGTTTGAAGTTCCTGCAGTTTTCATTGTAAAAGCGACTTGGAACTTGTACCTCCCCATATATATGTATGGATTGGAGTTTGCAACTGAAAAGAAACTTTGTTTTCCCAACTAGCTATGTGAAGGACTTTTTTCACACACACTTATCTCTCACAACTTAGCATGTGGAGAGACGTTTGTTCATCTAGCACAAAGGGAGCGGGTTGCAGGAGGAACTTTTACTCTGGATTCTCAGTCTGTTTCCTTTTGCCGGCTTGAAATTCCTGCAGTTTTCACTGTAAAAAATATTTGGAGCTAGTACCTACCCTTATATATGTATGGAGTGGAGTTTGCATCTGAAAAGAAACTATGTGTTCCCAAAAAGCTAGGTGAATTACGGCTTTCACAATCACTTATCTCTCAGAACTGAGTATGTGGAGAGACATTCGTTCACTTAGCAAAAAGGAACGGGTTGCTGGAGAAACTTTTACTCTGTTTTCCCAGTCTTATTCCTAGTGCCGTTTTGAAGTTCCTAAATGTTTCACTGTAAAATCGAGTTTGAGCTAGTAAATCCTCATATATATTTATGGACTGGAATTTGTAACTGAAAAGAATCTTAGTGTTCCCAAAAAGCTAGGTGAAGTATAGCTTTCACACACACTTATCTCTCAGAACTGAGCATGTCGAGAGACGTTCGTTCATCTAGCACAAAGGGAACGGGTTGCAGGAGATACTGTTACTCTGGTTTCTCAGTGTGTTTCCAAGTGCCGGTTTGAAGTTCCTGCAGTTTTCAATGTAAAACAGAGATGGAGCAGGTACCTCGCCATATATATTTGGAGTGGAGTTTGCAAGTGAAAAGAAACTTTGTGTTCCCAACAAGCTAGTTGAAGAACGGCTTGCACACACACTTATCTCCCAAAATTGAGCATGTGGAGTGACTTTCGTTCATCTAGCACAAAGGGAACGGGTTGCAGGAGAAACATTTACTCTGGTATCACAGTCTGTTTACTAGTGCTGGTTTGAAGTTCCTGCAGTTTTCACTATAAAATCGATTTGGAGCTTGCACTTCCCCATATATATGTATGGAGTGGAGTTTGCAACTGAAAACAAACTTTCTGATCCCAACAAGATAGGTCAAGGACGGCTTTCACAAACACTTATCTCTCCCCACTGAGCATGTGGAGAGACGTTCATTCATCTAGCACAAATGGAACGGGTTGCAGGACAAATTTTTTGTCTGCTTTCTCAGTCTGTTTCATAGTGCCGGTTTTATGTTCCTGCAGTTTTCACTGTTAAACCGAGTTGGAGCTTGTACCTCCCCATATAGATATATGGAATGGAGTTTGCAACTGAAAAGAAACTTTGTGTTCCCAACAAGTTATGCGAAGGATGGCTTTCACACACACTTAACTCTCCCAAATGAGCATGTGGAGAGACGTCCGTTCATGTACAACAAAGGGAACGGTTTGCAGGAGAAACATTTACTCTGGATTTTCGGTCTGTTTCCTAGGACCGGTTTGAAGATTCTGCAGTTTTCATTGTAAAAGCGAGTTGGAACTTGTACCTCCCTATATAAATGTATAGATTGGAGTTTGCAACTGAAAAGAAACTTTGTTTTCCCAACTAGCTAGGTGAAGTAAGATTTTCACACTCACTTATTTCTCACAAATGAGCATGTGGAGGGACGTTTGTTCATCTAGCACAAAGGAAGCGGGTTGCAGGAGAAACTTTTACTCTGGATTCTCAGTCTGTTTCCTAGTGCCTGTTTGAAGTTCCTGCAGTTTTCATTATAAAACAGAATTGGAACTACTACCTCCCCATATATATGTAAGGAGTGGTGTTTGCAACTGAAAAGAAACTTTGTGTTCCCTACAACCTAGTTGAAGTACGGCTTTCACACACACATATCTCTCACAACTGAGCATGTGGAGAGACGTACGTTCATTTAGCACAAAGGGAACGAGTTGCAGGAGAAACTTTTTCTCTGGGTTCTCAGTCTGTTTCCTAGTGCCGTTTTGAAGTTCCTGCAGTTTTCACTGTAAAAGCGAGTTGGAGCTATTACCTACCCGTATATATGTATGAATTGGGGTTTGCAACTTAAAAGAAACTTTGTGTTCCCAACAAGCTATGTGAAGAACGGCTTTCACACACTTAGCTCTCACAACTGAGCATGTGGAGAGAAGTTCGTTCATCTAGCACAAAGGAACGGGTTGCAGGAGAAACTTTTACTCTGGTTTCTCAGTCTGTTTCCTAGTGCCGGTTTGATATTCCTGCATTTTTTCACTGTAAAACAGAGTTGGAGCTGGTACCTCCCCATATATATGTATGGAGTGGGTTTTGCAACTGAAAATAAACTTTCTTTTCCCAACAATCTAGGTGAAGGACCGCTTTCACAGACACTTATCTCTCAGAAATGAACTTGTGGAGAGACGTTCGTTCATCTAGCACAAATGGACGGGTTACAGGAGAAAATTTTTACTCTGGTTTCTCAGTCTGTTTCCTACTGCCGGTTTGAAGTTCCTGCAGTTTTCACTGTAAAACAGACTTGGAGCTAGTAACTCCCCATATATAAGTATGGAGTGGATTTTGCAACTGAAAAGAAACTTTGTGTTCCCATCAAGCTTGGAGAAGAACGGCTTTCACACACTTATCTCTCACAACTGAGCATGTGGAGAGACGTTCGTTCATCTAGCACAAACTGAACGGGTTGCAGGTGAAATTTTACTCTGGTTTCTCAGTCTGTTTCCTAGTGCCGGTTTGAAGTTCCTGCAGTTTTCACTGTAAAACATAGTTGGAACTAGTACCTCACCATATATATGTATGGAGTGGAGTTTGCAACTGAAAAGTAACTTTGTGTTCTCAGCTAGCTAGGTGAAGGACGGCTTTCAAACACATTTATGTCTCAGAACTGAGCATGTGGAGAGACGTTCGTTCATCTAGCACAAAGGGAACTGGTTGCAGGGAAACTTTTACTCTGGTTTCTCAGTCTGTTTCCTAGTGCCGGTTTGAAGTTCCTGCAGTTTTCACCATAAAACCGAACTGGAGCTAGTACATCGCCATGTATAAATTTGGAGTGGATTTTGCAACAGAAAAGATAGTTTTGTTCCCAACAAGCTAGTTGAAGGACGGCTTTCACACACAAATTTCTCTCAGAAGTGAGCATGTGGAGATAACGTTCGTTCATCTAGCACACAGGGAACTGGTTGCAGGAGAAACTTTTACTCTGGATTCTCAGTCTGTTTCCTAGTGCCGGTTTCAAATTCCTGCAGTATTCACTGTAAAACCGAATTGGAGCTAGTACCTCCTCATATATAATTTTGGAGTGGAGAATGCAACTGAAAATTTAGTCTTATTCCCAACAAGCTAGGTGAAGGACGGCTTTACACACACTTATCCCTCACAATTTAGCATGTGGAAAGACGTTCGTTCATCAAGCACTAAGGGGACAGATTGCAGGAGAAAATTTTACTCTGGTTTCTCAGTCTGTTTCCTAGTACCGGTTTGAAGATCCTGCAGTTTTCACTGTAAAACCTAGTTGGAGCTAGTACATCCCAATATATAGGTATGGACTGTAGATTGCAACTGAAAAGAAACTTTGTGTTCCCTACAACCTAGGTGAAGTACGGCTTTCACACACACATATCTCTCACAACTGAGCATGTGGAGAGACGTACGTTCATATAGCACAAAGGGAACGTGTTGCAGGAGAAACTTTTCCTCTGGGTTCTCAATCTGTTTCCTAGTGCCGGTTTGAAGTTCCTTCATTTTTTCAGTGTAAAACCGAGTTGGAACTGGTACCTCCCCATATATATGTATGGAGTGCTGTTTGCAACTGAAAAGAAACTTTCTTTTCCCAACAATCTAGGTGAAGGACCGCTTTCACAGACACTTATCCCTCACAAATGAACTTGTGGAGAGACGTTCGTTCATCTAGCACAAATGGACGGGTTGCAGCAGAAAATTTTTACTCTGGTTCCTCAGTCTGTTTCCTAGTGCCGGTTTGAAGTTCCTGCACTTTTCACTGTAAAACAGACTTGGAGCTAGTAACTCCCCATATATAAGTATGGAGTGGATTTTGCAACTGAAAAGAAACTTTGTGTTCCCAACAAGCTTGGAGAAGAACGGCTTTCACACATTTATCTCTCACAACTGAGCATGTGGAGAGACGTTCGTTCATCTAGCACAAACTGAACGGGTTGCAGTAGAAACTTTTACTCTGGTTTCTCAGTCTGTTTCCTAGTGCCGGTTTGAAGTTCCTGCAGTTTTCACTGTAAAATATAGTTGGAGCTAGTACCTCCCCATATATATGTATGGAGTGGAATAGGCCACTGAAAAGAAACTTTGTGTTCCCAACAAGCTAGGTGAAGGACTGGTTTCACACACACTTATCTCTCAGAACTGATCATGTGAAGAGACGATCGTTCATCTAGCACAAAGGGAAAGGTTTGCAGGAGAAACTTTTAATATGCTTTCTCAGTCTTTTTCCAAGTGCCGGTTTGAAGTTCCTGCAGTGTTCTCTGTAAAACCGAGTTGGAGCTAGTACTTCCCCATATATATATATGGAATGGTTTTAGCAACTGAAAAGAAATTTTGATTTTTCCCAACAAGCTAGTTGAAGGACGGCTTTAACACACACATATCTCTCACATCTGAGCATGTGGAGACACGTTCGTTCATCTAGCACAAAGGGAACGGTTTGCAGGTTAAACTATTACTCTGGTTCTCAGTCTGTTTCCTACTGCCGGTTTGAAGTAATTGCAGTTTTCACTGTAAAACCGAGTTGGAGCTAGTACCTCCCCATATATATGTATGGAGTGGAGTTTGGAAGTGAAAAGAAACTTTGTGTTCCCAACAAGCTAGGTGAAGGGCGGCTTTCACACACACATTCCTCTCAGATCTGTGCATGTGGGGAGACGTTCGTTCATCTAGCACAAGGGGACAGTGTTGCAGGAGAAACATTTACTCTGGTTTCTCAGTCTGTTTCCTAGTGCCGGATTGTAGTTCCTGCATTTTTTACTGTAAAACAGAGATGGAGCTAGTACCTCCCCATATATATGTATGGAGTGGAATTGGCAAATTAAAAGAAACTTTGTGTTCCCAAGAAGCTAGGTGAAGGACGGGTTTCACACACACTTATCTCTCAGAACTGATCATGTGAGGAGACGTTCGTTCATCTAGCACAAAGTGAAAGGTTTGAAGGAGAAACTTTTACTATGGTTTCTCAGTCTGTTTCCAAGTGCCATTTTTGAAGTTACTGCAGTTTTCACTCTGAAACAGAACTGGAGCTTGTACCTCCCCATATATAAGTTTGGAGTGGAGTTTGCAAGAGAAAAGATAGTTTTGTTCCCAACAAGCAAAGTGAAGGACGGCTTTGACACACAGTTATCCCTCACACCTTAGCATTTGGAAAGACTTTCGTTCATCTAGCACTAAAGGAAAATATTGCAGGAGACATATTTACTCTGGTTTCTCATTGTGTTTCCTAGTGCCGGTTTGAAGTTCCTGCAGTATTCATTCTAAATCCGAATTGGTGCTAGTAACTCCCCATATATAATTATGGAGTGGAGTTTGCAACTGAAAAGACACTTTGTGTTCCCAACAAGCTAGGTGAAGTACGGCTTTCACACAAAAGTATCTCTCATAACTGAGCATGTGGAGAGACGTTCGTTCAACTAGCACAAAGGGAAAGGTTGCAGGAGATACTTTTACTCTGGTTTCTCAGTATGTTTCCTAGTGCTGGTATGAAGATCCAGCATTTTTCACTGTAAATCCGGATTCTAGCTAGTACCTCCCCAAATATTTGTATGGAATGGAGTTTGCAACAGAAAAGAAACTTTCTGTACCCACAAGCTTGGTGAAAGACGGCATTCACACACACTTATCTCTCAGAACTGAGCATGTGTAGAGAAGTTCGTTCAGCTAGCCCAAAGAACCGGTTGCAGTAGAAACTTTTACTCTTGTTTCTCAGTCTGTTTCCTAGTGCCGGTTTGAAGTTCCTGAAGTTTTCACTGTAAAACAGAGTTGTTGCTAGTACCTCCCCATATATATGTATGGATTGGGGTTTGCAACTGAAAAGAAACTTTGTGTTCCCAACAAGCTAGGTGAAGGACAGCTTTCACACACACTTATCTTTCACAACTGAGCATGTGGAGAGACGTTCGTTCATCTAGCACAAAGGGAACTTTTTGCAGGGAAACTTTTGCTCTGGTTTCTCAGACTGTTTGCTATTGCCGGTTTGAAGTTCCTGCCTTTTTCACTCTAATATCGAACTGGAGCTTGTATCTCCCCATATATAAGTTTGGAGTGGAGTTTGCAACAGAAAAGATAGTTTTGTTACCAACAAGCTAGGTAAAGGACGGCTTTGACACACACTTATCCCTCACACCTTACATGTGGAAAGACGTTCGTTCATCTAGCACAAAGAAAACGATTGCAGGAGATACTTTTGCTCTGGTTACTCAGTCTGTTTCCTAGTGCCGGTTTGAAGTTCCTGCAGTTTTCATTCTAAATCCGAATTGGAGCTAGTACCTCTCCATATATATGTATGGATTGGAGTTTGCAACTGAAAAGACACTTTGTGTTCCCAACAAGCAATGTGAAGTATGGCTTTCACACAAAATTATCTCTCAGAACTGAGCATGTGGAGAGACGTTCGTTCAACTAGCACAAAGGGAACGGTTGCAGGAGATACTTTTACTCTGGTTTCTCAGTCTGTTTCCTAGTGCCGGTTTGAAGATACTGCAGTTTTCTCTGTAAAACCGAGTTGGAGCTAGTAACTACCCATATATATGTATGGAGTGGAGTTTGCAACTGAAAAGAAACTTGGATTTCCCAACAAGCTAGGTGAAGGACGGCTTTCACACACACTTATCTCTCAGAACTGAGCATGTGGAGAGACGTTCGTTCATCTAGCACAAAGGGAACGGATTGCATTAGAAACTTTTACTCTGGTTTCTCAGTCTGTTTCCTAGTGCCGGTTTTAAATTCCTGCAGTTTTCACTGTAAAACAGTTGGAGCTAGTACATCCCCATTTATATGTATGCAGTGTAGTTTGCAACAGTAAAGGAACGTTGTGTTTGCCACAAGGTAGTTGAAGGACGGCTTTCACACACACTTATATCTCAGAACTGAGCATGTGGAGAGACGTTCTTTCGTGTAGCACAAATGGAACATTTTGAAAGAGAAACTTTTACTCTGGTCTCTCAGTCTGTTTCCTAGTGCCTGGTTGTTTTTCCTGCAGTTTTCACTGTAAAATCGTATTGGTGCTACTACCTACCCATATATATATATGGAGTGTAGTTTGCAAATGAATAGAAACTTTGTGTTCCCAACAAGCCAGTTTAAAAACGGCATTCTCACGCACGTATACCTCTGAACTGAGCATGTGGAGAGACGTTGGTTCATCTAGCAGAAAGGGATAGTTATGCGGGAAGAACTTTCTCTTTTTTTTTCCCAGTCTATTTCATAGTGCCCGTTTGAAGTTCCTGCAGTTTTCGCTGTAAAACAGAGTTGGAGCTAGTACATCACCATATAATTGTATGGAGTGTAATGTTCAACTGAAAAAACTTTGTTTTCCCAACAAGTTAGTTGAAGGGCTGCTTTCGCACAGAAATATCTCTCAGAACTGAGCATGTGGAGATACGTTCTTTCATCTAGCACAAAGGGAACGGCTTGCAGGAGAAAATTTTCCACTGGTTCACAGACTGTTTCCTAGTGACAGTTTTAATTTCCTGCAGTTTTATTTGTCAAACCGAGTTGGATCTATTACATCCCCATATATATGAATGCAGTGTAGTTTGCAACTGAAAAGAAACTTTCTTTTCCCAACAAGCTTGTTGAAGGAAGGCTTTCTCACACACTTATCTCTCATAACTGAGCATATGGAGAGACGTTCGTTCATCTAGCACAAAGGGAACGGGTTGCAGGTGAAACTTTTACTCTGGTTTCTCGGTCTGTTTCCTAGTGCCGGTTTTAAGTTCCTGCAGTTTTCACTGTAAAACCGAGTTGGAGGTAGCACATGACCATATAATTGTCAGGAGTGTAGTTTTCAACTGAAAGAAACTTTGTGTTCCCAACAAGCCAGGTTAAAGACGGCTTTCACACACACTTATTTCGCTGAACTTAGCATGTGGAGAGAAGTTCGTTTATCTAGCACAAAGGGACAGTTATGCGGGTGGAACTTTCTCTCTGGTTTCTCAGTCTATTTCTAGTGCCGGTTTGAAGTTCCTGCAGTTTTCACTGTAAAACCGAGTTGGAGCAAGTACCTACCCTTATATATGCATGGAGTGTACTTTGCAACTGAAAAGTAACTTTGTTTTCCCAACAAGCTAGGTGAAAGACGGCTTTCACACACACTTATTTCGCTGAACTGAGCATGTGGAGAGAATTTCGTTTATCTAGCACAAAGGGAACGTTTTGCAGGGGAAACTTTTACTCTGGTTTCTCAGTGTGTTTCCTTGTGCCGGACTGATTTTCCTGTAGTTTTCACTATAAAACCGATTTGGTGCTAGTACCCCCCCATATATATGGATGGAGTGTAGTTTGCAACTAAAAAGAAACTTTTTGTTCCCAACAAGCTAGGTGAAGTACGGCTTTCACACACACTTATCTCTCAGAACTGTGCATGTGTAGAGACGTTCTTTCATGTAGCACAAAGGGAACGGGTTGCTGGAGAGACTTTTACTCTGGTTTCTCAGTGTGTTTCCTAGTGTCGGTTTGATGTTCCTGCATATTTCTCAGTAAAACCGATTTGGGCTAGTACCCCCCCGTATATATTTATGGTGTGTAGTTTGCAACTGAAAAATAACTTTGTGTTCCCAATAAGTTAGTTGATATACTGCTTTCCCAGACACTTCTCTCTCAGAACTTTGCTTGTGGATAGACTTTCGTTTATCTTGCACAAATTGAACATGTTGCAGGATAAACTTTTTCTCTGGTTTCTCAGTCTGTTTCCTAGTCCCTATATGAATTTCCTGCTCTTTTAACTGTAAATCCGTGTTGAATCTAGTACCTCCCCACATATATGTATGGGATGTTGTGTGCAACTGAAAAGAAACTTTGTGTTTCCAACCAGCTATGTGAAGGACGGCTTTCACACAGACTTTTCTCTCAGAACTGAGCATGTGGAGAGGCTTTTGTTCATCTAGCACAAAATCAACGGATTTCATTGGAAAGTTTTTCTCTGGTTTCTTGGTTTGTTTCCTAGTGCCGGTTTGTGTTTTCTTCAGTATTTTATGAAAAACAGTTTCTTAGCTAGTTCACCCCTATATGTTTATGTGGTGTTGTCTTCAACTGAAAAGAGTGTTTGCTATCCCAACCAGGTAGTGAAGTATGGCTTTCACACACACTTATCTCTCAGAACTGAATATGTGGGGAGACCTTCGTTCATCTAGTACAAAATTATCGGGTTTCAGGAGAAACTTTTACTCTGGTCTCTCAGTCTGTTTCCTAGTGCCTGCTTCAAGTTCCTACAGTTTTTTATTTTAAACCGTGTTGGATCTAGTACCTCCCCATATATATGTATGGAGTGTATTTTGCAACTGAAAGGAAACTTTTTTTTCCCAACAATTTATGTGAAGGACGGCTTTCACACACACTTATCTCTCAGATCTTATCATGTGGAGAGACTTTCTTTCATATTTCATCCTGTGGTGAGACGTTCTTTTATCCAGTTAAAAGTTGGAGTGTATTTTATTAATACCTTCTCTGATTTCTCTGTAAGGATTCAAAGTTCGGTTTTAATGTAAATCTTGTTTGCTTTTTAAAATGCTTTTGTAGTATTTCTTGCCCTGAGATATATAAGTAGTGTATTTTCTCTAGACCAGAAACTCTGGCTTTACAAGAATTTATGTGAAGGACTTCTCCAACACACATACTGATGTGGGAATTCACCATGTGCTGAGGCTTTCTATCATCCAGCATTAAAGTTAAGTGACATAAAGAAACACTTACTCTGTTTTCTCAGTTTGTTTCTCAAATCCGGTTTCCAAGAAAAGTTGTTTGCACTGGAAACCCGATTTGGTTCTAATACATACCCATATATATGAAAGCAGTGTAGTTTCCCCTGGCCAAAAACTTTGGTTTCCCAACAAGCCAGTGGAAACGCGGCTTCCATACACATACAGACCTAAAAATTTAGCATGTATAAAGGCAATATGTCATCCAGCATAAAATACAAGGGGACTTCTAGAGACACATTCTCTGATTTCTCAGAATGTTTCCTGATGCCGGTTTCAAAGTTAAAGCCGTTTCCTTTGGATAACCGTTTTGGAGATTTTGCCTCCCTTTACATATGTAAGTAGTGTAGATGCTCTAAGACAGAAGCTCTGTGTTCCCATAAATCTAGTTTTACAACAGCTTCCACACAGATTGAGATATCAGAAGTGATCATGTGGAGAGGCGTTGTTACATCCGTCATAAAAGGTAGAGTGACATGTAGAAACACTTACTCTGTTTTCTCAGCATGATTCTTAAAGCCGGTCTCTAGTAAAATCGGTTTGCAATGGAAAAGCGCGCTGGAGTTTTTGCCTCCCCTTAGATATGTAACTAGCCTAATTCCCCGTGGCCAGAAATTCTGGGTTTCCAAAAACCTAAGTGAAGGAGGCTGCAACACATATTCCGTTCCCAAAATGGTACATGTGGGGACGCATTCCTTTATGTAACGTAAACAACAAGGCTACACTTCAAGCACTTACCATGATTTCTCAGCATGACTTCTAGAGTAGGTTTAAAACTAAAAGCATTTTTCTCTCAAAAACCTTATTAGAGCTTGTTCCTTCTCTTATATTTATAGGTCGGGCAGTGCCCCTAACACCAATAATCTGTGTTCCAACAGGGTTGGTGAAGGATGATTTGCAAACACATTTGGTTTTCTCTCCTCCTCACTCTTCTGCTAAGGGAACCATGCAGGTTGTCTATTCTGGAAGCCAAGGAAAGTTTTTTCATTTAGGATCAGCCTCGGAGAAAACTGAGACCTGCTTCTGCTTCTGCTTCTTTTCCCTGCTAGATTTCCTCTTGATGCATTTCCAGATCCTCACGAGTGAGTTCCTGTAACCAAGAAATTATTTCAAAGAAAATGAACAGGTTTCAATAAGGCCGCTACTTCTTTTATATTCTTGCTTTTTAATACCTCATTTCCATTTCTTTATCTCCAGGTATCTTATTTCTATGTTCTTTGGTTGGGGCTGAAGTCTAATCAGCAATAGTGTAGAAATTATTGCTTGATATTACTGATCTACTTCTTTCCATGGATATTTGAATTATCATTGGATTTTAGGGAAGATATTTTCTTTAAAAAAAATCTGGTAAGTATCTTGTGGGTGATTCTGATTCTCTTTGTCTAGAATTATAATGCTTAATTTCTGAATAAGTGATGCTTTCATAGAGCTCAATATTCCAAAGGTTTGAGCGCCACCACTGTCCCGAAGCCTTTCAAACTTTTCCTTGGGGGCACTCAGAACTGCGTGTGTCTCTGTGTGTGTGTGAGTGTGTGTGTGTCCTTCTGGACTTAGTTTAGCCTGAAATGAGCAAAGGGAAGTACCCCTCTTTTTACACAAACAGCAGATGACTTTCACAAATTTATAACTTTTAAAAATATATGAACTGTAATTTTGTAGAATTTTACAAGAGGCAGTGACCTTCAGAGCTGTCAATAATGGAGGCAGAACAGTTGGAAGGACAGCAGGTGCTCGTGCTCAGTGGCTGAAGTCACAGAATATCCACGGCCACCTCTGGTTAATCTTATAGAGTTGGTGCTGTCTGCAGGCATTCAGGGCTGTGCCCCCCTCCCCACCAAATATATATATTAGGAAAACTGGTGAGCCTCAGTATGAGAAACAATAAAGTATTAGAAGGGGAAATTGAGTATATTGTTTTTAAAAAGAAAAATTAGCATCCAGGTAGTTTAATTTCAGCTCCTAATAGACTGATGTGATGACATTGACAAGGATGCGTAAACACCTGTAAGATCAAGGGACAGGACCGGAGACTCTGAAGCAGCAATCACCACACACAACCTTCACTGCTGTCCTTGACAACCTTATTGAATTACTTGATTTAAAATAGACTATAGATGTTAAATATCATCATTTTGAGAAAGCAGATCTTTTGAAATCTTATATATTAATGTAACTGAATTGGATAAAGAAATGATAAATGTGTAATAAAGTATCCAAAGAGGTAACGATTACTGTAAACACCACAAATTGAAGAGGACCACAGCATAATGTGCATATACAGTTTAATGATATGGAAGAATCACTCACCATTGTATTCAAGACATCTAGAGATGATGTTAAATGTCGTTGTCCTTGGATAGATTTTTGTGAATGTTAGAATGAAATCAGGGTCAAGCACACAAGTTTAGTTTAAAAGCAAAAGGTGAAACAGACTTCTTTTCAAAAAGCTATTGTGTCTGGTTCGAAATCATCGAATCCATGGGTCAAGGGAAGGAAAAAACACCTAGTGACCACGTGAATGTTTCAGGAGCTGGTAGTAAAATGAAAGTTGACAATTGTGTAAATTAGATATGATATTGATGTCCAACTGACCCAATGATTTTTAGTCCATGTGTAAAAGATATATCAAGGAATAAATACTGATTTATGTGTTCTCAGCTCTGTTGCCCCCCTTCAAGCCTGCATTCTGGTTGGGAAAATAAAAACTTCTACTGCAGAGAGGAGGATTTTCAAAAAAGGAGAGTCCCCCAACCGAGAAAATAAAGAAAAAGTAGATGTACACTGTAGAGACACAGGGAGATCTGTTGAGCCAGATGACACTTGCTTTACTGTCAATTAGTAGGAGGCACAGCTTTTTGATGAGTTGGGTAACGTATTGCTGCCTTTCTCAAGGTATTGCCCACGGCTCTTGAGAAGCGATGAAGTGGGGCCAAGGAATTAGCCTCCGAATGCCCTTTGCCATGGATGTTGTCTCTATTTTCCATTTTTAAGCTTTAGCTTAGACAAGTTGCCGTGTCTTGCCAAGTGAGCTACAGACAGTAAGTACATCTTGAAGCACACGGCTCTTTCCTCCTCACTGCAGCAGAGAACCTCTGCATTGGAGCATCCTGAGATGTCATTGGTGGTCATTTTTCATGTTAGGAATCAGTAAGGATGCTATGTCCACATGGATGAGGAGGGTAAGGTTTCAGTCTCTAAAGTGTAATGATGGGTTTACCTTTTCACTTAAAGAGTCTCACATCAACAAATGTGGGTCTGTTCTGGACCAAGAAGAAACAAGTGTTTCAAAAATAATAGCTTGAAAGGTCAGTGGGACGTGCCAGGCATCTTCTTCATGTCTTCAAGTTCGGGTATCAAACATGGGTTTCCTATCCTGAGTGATACTGACAATTTGTCATGCTCTGTTCCTCATGTATACCAAAGGCTTTCCTAGATAAAATGTCTAGAAATGGTATCATTCTTGATATCTGTTAAACAGGGGAAGATGAAGGAATTAAATTTAGTCCCTAATGTGCATTGATTTTTTTAAAGACATCAATTTTATAGAAAATTTGAAGAATTAAAGTGACAGAAAATTACAAAGCACCTTCTCCTTCTGGTAGAAAACTATTCTGTTTTCGTTTTTTGAAGAATGTGACATAGAATCAGTACTAATATTGTTTGTATTGTACTTAGTGTTTACAGAGTGATTCACAGATATTCTCCTATTTCATGTGTGCAATGACCTCTGGAAGATAAGATTTCCTAGTTATGCTTTTTAATGTCTATTTCCTAACTCTGTCTAAAAGCAGATTGATTGAACTCCATTTGCTCAATTTAGAAGGCTGGACTGATTAATTGTGTCAGAACATTCCAGGAGGCAGAGGAAAGGAAGAGACAGGGGTTCTACACGATGGAAGCTGCTCCTGAAATGATTTGACCAGCAGCTTTATCCATTTTTCCCAAGGCTGGAAAGAAAACACAACCCAAGGCAAGGAAAACAGGGAGCCCATGAGACTCCAACCTTGGCACGTAGAGTCACAGCTGTCCTCCTGTGCCTTGGAGAAGAGGATGCTTTGTGTCTCTGTTATATAATCTGTGTTTTGCTTTTTCTCCACAGTGTCTTGTTTTACTAGCATATGCTGAAACTTGATTTACATTTCATAGCATTAAAACAAAAATCAGGAACTCTTTATCATTTATTAACTATTTGGTAAATAGTTTTTGGTGAATCTTTAACTTTATTATTAGGACTTACCATGGCAATGTACAACACCTACTTCCCCAGATAACAGCAGTAGCTTACACATGCTAAACTTGTATTTCCCTCTTACATAAAGAAGTCAAGCAATCGGTACCACAGTGCTGGTTTGCATGAAGGTCCCAGGGTCAGAGAACCAGATGCCTCATATTTTCAGCCCATCAACTCGATGGCCCAAAGTGTCTGCCTGAGGGTCAAAAATCAGGCCCACATTCCAGGCAGCAGAAAGGAGGGAAGAAAGGTGCTTCTGTTCCCTTTTGGGTTGGTTCTGTAAAGTCCCAGGTAGCTTTCCTGCTTTTATCTTGCTTTAGACAGAGGGCTGAGAGACAGCTTGCTATGAGGTAAGCTCAGCTCAGGGCCAGCCATCTCCCTCGAGGGGAGGGGAGGGAGGGGGCAGGGAGGCACTGCTCATCCTGCACATGGTGTAAGACACCACGATGGGACGCTGGAGGCCTCCGCAGTCCGTCCATTGCTTCGGGCTGCACTGATCGGTTGGTAACGGTTGAGATTTTCCCATAGAAGTGCGTGTATGCTCGAACAATTGCTCGGTTCATTTAAACTAGTGGCTACCAGAGCACGTTGGAGAACAAATTTGTTCTCACCTTCTAGCCAGTGACTCTCCCGCCATGTTTCTGTCCTACTGTTCATTTCCACATTATTTTCCAAGACTCCCAGAGGAAATGTAAGCAGCCTGATGCTCAAATGCTTTTCTGTGTGATTCCCCCCTTGTTCTTTGAAGGAACAACAAATTGCCTAGAGAACAGTGGACGAAATGCCAACCCCCCATTTCTTTAAGGGTCTGAGATTTGGTGTTAGGAAATAGAAGAAAATTCCAGAAACACCGTTAAGAAACATTATTTCTTTCAAATGTGATTTGGAACAACAAAGGACAATATATTTTATAGCACAGCTTTTAAGACAACTGAATTGGCAGTAAGTTCGCATAATGAAACTTCCAACGTCTTTATATTTCTCCTGGAATTTCCTTGGTTCTTGGTGTAAATTTTTAATAATTAATATCAGCTTTCTATTCTTTCTCTTCCTGTAGTTGTAGAGTTAACTTGAAAATAGCTTGTTGTGTCACTGAGAAAGCCTCCTGGTCAGCCTTCTAGTTAAACAGCTTGTGTGCGTTTCGGTGGAAGGTGTGCTAAATAGTAATTTTCAGGCACTTGGGGGATGCCCATCACACCAGCACTGAGGGAGCCTATTTCTCACCCACGACAAGGTGAGACCCTCCTTTCCTCCGCTGCCTCGCCCAGGCCCCCGCATTCCGGTTCTTTCTCACGACCCATTTTCATAAAGTTCAGCCCTGCACCAGCAGAGCAAGTCTTGGTTTCTCAAAGACCAGGAACTTAGTTCAAGGTTTTCTGTTAAAGAACAGTGTATAAAATCAGGCAAATTGATATGTCTTTTGAGGCCTCAGGATCTCTGCATTTAAAACAAGAACTTGAGTTACAATACTATTCTCTTCCACTTTTGAAATTCTAAAGTTCCACACAATAGCTTTTTTTAATTGCTAAAATTTTTTTCTAGACTATATTTTTCGAAGATTCACAAATATCTGTTAATTTATATTTAAAGATGTTATATTTAAGAAATGGAATAATTATTTACATTTAAATAGGAATTTAAGTCAAGAAATATTTGATACTGAATGTTTACTCTGAGTTCAAGTATGTAAGCTTAATTTTTGTGGTACTGTCAATAAACCACAAAACGTGAGAGTTGTTGGTTAAAGTTTATCTGGGGCAAAATAAGGACCAGAGCCCAGGTGACAGCATCTCAGAGAGCTCGGAGGAACTGCTCTGAAGAGGAGGGGGAGCTCAGAATTATATAAGATTTCAGTGAAGGGGGACGTGCGGTCCAATACAAGTTTAGGCAGAGGCTGCTGCTAGTCAAGGAGCAGGTGTCTCTGTTAATGATTTTAGTGCTTTTCTAGATAGGAAGGGATGCAAGAATTTGGGCGCATAAAATTTCCTGAAAATGTCTAACTATCTGAAGACTCTTCTGCCCATTTTCCCAGAGCACAGAGCGCCCCATTCCTGATCTCCACACTTAACTACTTTCAGAGGGTGTTGAAGGTCAGCAGCTGCAGTGGCTCATGACTTAACCAAATCAGAGGCAGATGGCAAGTGCCAATTTTTAGTTGACAATATGTATATATTGTAGGAAAAAATGTTACTTTCCAACCCTACCCGTGTTCTAGTTTTAGTTAGAGATCAACGGATAACTGTGTTAGATGACTTAGGTCAGACGAGGGGGCGACGGGGTCGACTCGTGAGCTGGCCAGTGCTCTATGTCAGCCTCCTTGATCACATTCAATTTTCTTTCTCTTCAAACAGTATGCTTCTGATTTTGTGAAGTTTGGAGCCTGTCCTGAGCACATGGGGTCTGGAGGTGGCCCTGTTCCTGTGGTCTTTGTTTATTCTGTGAATTATGGTGTGAATCTTTATGTGCCCAAGCTTCATCATAATTTCAAACTTGAAGGATTTAAATATGGGAGATGGATGCCACGTTCTGGGAATAGATTTTCAGGATAACAGCCAGGATTGGTAAAAAGTAGGGAGAATGGATACGGCCTTCAAAAAAGAAATGCTAATTTACAATTTCTTGTAGATAAATTAAAGTGCTTGTTGGGATTCTATCAGGAAGGTTTAATTGGGAGACTTGCCTCCCATTTTCATGAAACAAAATAATTTTATTATTTGTTTAGTGCCTACTGTCTGGCAATGAAGTAGCCCCTTTGCATACAGTTTTATCATTTAATCTCAACAAAGAGTCCCAGGAGAACACATGTGTCACCGGTGAGGGAACCAAGATCATCAAGGTTATGTGGCTGGAAGGCAGATGGGCTGGAGGGCTTACCCTCCTTCAGGCTGAGACAGAGACACCAAGGTTTATTGACAAGCATGTTGCAGAATGGTTTAGTTAATACATTGCTTCCTTGATGAAGTGGATCTCTTGAAATTGTTTATGTCTGGCTTATATTCCCCTCTCTCCTCTGCCTCAGGACTTCTCGTAAGTAGAATGAATTCAGCCTGAACTGATACAGGAAAATCAGAAAATATAAAATTAGCTCACACAAATGTCTGATTAGTCCTTGTAATTCAGTAATTCCTAAAACTCCTAGAAATGCAAGGAAGGTGTGTTACCTCGGGGACTGAGTGCATTTGAAGAGTGAGAAATTTAGTGTGATCTGGTAAAGGCACAGGCTCTATAGACAAAGATCCGGGTTTGGATCCTGGCTCCACCAAGTACTGGAAACATGGCCACACATAGCCTCAGTTTCTTCATGTGTTAAATGGGCTGATGGAGCTCACCTCTAAGCAGTCAGGTCAAAATAAGATGGTACGAGTGACTCTCAGGCAGAATGCTTGGCAAAGTGCTAGTTGCTCTTGCTGCTTTATAATGTCTTCTTAGGTAATTCCATTGTCCATTGGCTTGAAAATATCTCCTCATTTGATTAAAGAAATATAGCATGCCTTAAGAATTTTAAAATAAGGAATGAAGATTTACTGATTAATGCTGGGTGTATTTTTATAGGTCATTTATTAAAAACAAGTAGTTCTCTAAACAGAATTTATTCAGTGTGCCTAGAATATGATTCAGTTAAAAATGATTTTCCTTTAAATTCTTTTCAGAAATTTTCTGTGATATTTTTATCGAATAGTAGTTGAAGTTTTCTGAGGAGGGGTTACATTCTGAAAAGATTATTCTAGTAACAATTGATATATTAAATAAATGATTCATATCCCTGGACAGCGTAAAGCCCTGTTTTTTTTTTTTAAATATATATAATTATGGGGGTTAGTTCTATGTCATTTTATTGGGCAGAAGTATTTCCCATTTCCATTTTACAGGCAGAGAAGATGAGTCATACGATACTCATTATAGAAGAGCAGCAGAGGCTGATTAATTTGGGCAGAGGAGGAAAAGTGTGTGGAGAAAGAATCCTTGATTCTCAAACTGGACACATTCTGCAGTGCTGTGCAGCTGGAACGGTTTTGAATTTGCTTCTGGGTTGTCCTAGATTTCGGCCCATGTGCCTGGAAAGGTCTCTCGGGCAAACATGCTAATTTAAGAAGTTTGTCATTCTAAATGTTCTTAAGAGGATTAAACAAAGTCCACAGCAAATAAATGAACATGTTTGGAAGGTTTTCCACCCTCATGTAATTTCCAGAAAACAGACATGATTCACTTGCTAAACCAAACACACAGGTATATTAATGAGCCTGGTTCACATGACTGGACAGCATGGAGGAAGCCTCATCTATTGACGTGGGTTCTGCTGCAGGAACTGCACCTGAAGGTTTAATTAGAAATTATTTCCAGTGAGTGCTGCTCCAGCCTTTTTATCCCCAATGTAAGAAAGCTCCCTCCTTGCCTGGCCATTATTCTGCAGAGCCCCGCGGCTCACACACTCCCCTGCTCATCAGGATGCTGATGGAGCCAGCTTGCTTAGACACACTTAGCTACACTCGCAGCGGGGATCATCAGTCTCTTCTGTGTGTTGATCTCCACGTGCAGGGGAGAAAATCTAGTTTTGCTGGCGACAAACGCTAATTGACCACCAGTTGTTTCAGAGGGACTGTGATGTTGAAAACTGGAGTCCCTTTCATTTTTATATGTTGGATGCAGACAAACTGCACGGCGACACCCCCACTGTAAGTACACCCATCAGGGAGGGGGTCGAAATTTGGATCTGCACGTATTCAGATCCTGGCACTGGTCAGCTTACAGTGTTCTCGCTGGGTTTGGGAGACTGTTTCCATAGTGATTTACTTGGTTTCCAATAAATTTGCACAGCCGTCTCCTTCAGTCGAGTTCTGATGAGTTCAGTTTGGAGGGGCATGTGAAATTGGGGCAGGCAGAGAGGTGCAATGAAGACTAGACACCATCTGGTTACCTCTCATTTTTTATGGGCCCAAAAATGCTTGTCTTGTTTTCTTTTCTCCTCCATCTACCCCTTCAGGTCAGGGAGTCGTCTTCAAGTATTTCATCCTAAAATATAAAGTAATGAAGAAGGCAGTGTGTCTCTTTGGTTGATTTCATTTGACTTGGGTTCATTGTTAAAGATTTTCCAGTGAGGATTTTGTGAGCTTTTAAAAGCTGGAAGAGCAGCAAAACCAAGGAGAGAAAGTCAGAGAAACGAGTCAGCGGCCCCTGTGAGGTCTGCAGGATGAAGGCAGGATGTGGGGCGGAGGCAGCACCGTGGCCTCCCCTGTAGCCCTGAGGCCAATGTGGGCATGAAAAGCCAGCGTCTCTTGTCGCCGTGTGTTCTACCAGGTCTCCAACTAAAGGAATGCGAGGAGATTTGGGGAGGCCTTACCTTTTACCCTCTTGTCAAACATCTTTAATGCTGACTGTATTTATTCAAGATGACACAGAGATCACCTGCAGAGCTTGAGGGAGTGGTGCTTGCTTCCTGACTTGCCCGCCCCAGGCTCACTCATCAGACTCCTGATTCTTGCAGGAACTGCAGTGCCCGTGGGGGGCGCTCTTCTCCTGGGGGTCTCTGCTCCTGTGGGGGGAGATCTGCTCCTCGAGGAGCTGGGCACTGGAGTGCTCACATTGGAGCCGGTCGCACCAGCGCTGATCCCTCAACACGTGATGAGCCCTTTGTGTAAGTAGTAGAGGTGGGAAGCAGAGTCTTCCTGTGTCTACGGAGTTCTCCAGTAAAGCCAACTTGGAGGAAAGAAAGAAAATGCCTACTGTTCCATGACTGTGTCCTAAGGGTTTAAAGCTCACTGCGGGGCACATGTGAGATCTCATCCAGTAAATACTCTGGGGTCTTGACTCTGACATGTCATGAATTTGGCATTCTCATAATGTTATTTCTCTTAAAATATGTCTAAGCAATCATTTTTGTGTGATGGTTATATGTGCATAAGTGTCCTGAAGAAACTGTTGTGGATGGAAGTGTGGGCATCAGTGGTACCAGAATGGCTAGTGGTCCTAGAGGCTGCCCGAGCTGCACACCATTTGTTACCAGCAGTCTTTCAGGTTGCATCTTATTCCAGAGCTCACCGGGGCTCCCATCTCTCACTATGTGTCTTGAGAGAATATTTGTTCAGAGGGTAGGGGACAGGGTGCTTCCAATTCTGGGTTCTGGGGTTCCCTGTCTAAAGGTGGCACTGGCACAAATCCTTTATTCATGGGGTAATTAAGCCACACAGTCTCGTGGTTAATTTGGCCTCCCTCTCCTTCTTCATGTTAGGAGCTGGAGGGCTTGGGTATGGCCCCCAAACCTGTTTTTGGTGAGCTTTCAGCCCTACCACACAACCTGGGTTGGCCCGTTTCAGTCACATGACTTTGATTTTTGCAGGTAGGTGTGACTCCTGGACAGTGCCTGGGACTTCCAGGTTTCCCCTACAGTAGGAACACTGAAGAAATTTCAACCCGTAAGTTGTGTTTGGGGGCCTCGAGGACAAGTAGGGACCCACAGAAAGATATCTGGATGGGTGGCGATCAGGCCCGAGTCTTGGAAGGACAGAGATTCCATTATTGTTGTAACAGTGAACTTACGGGAGGAATTCGGGAAGGTCTGATGCAATTGAGGTTAAAAATATTATCTGGCTTTTATTGTTAGCAGTAGTGGTTTTTAAACCATAGACTCATTCCCGCTTTTTATAAGAAATATTTTGCAACATTTCTTTTTTGGTGCCTGGAATTGAACATCATGGAAACTGTAACCTAAGTATAAATATGATAAACAAATAGACAGGTAGATGAAAAAATGGGGTACCTAAATTCTTATATTATGGGGTATTTTATATTTATGCTAATTAGTGACCTCTCAGGACAAAAGGCACATACAAAGGGAGTCACTTCTAATAAACTGTTTTTCCAAGCCTTACCTAACTGGGAAACAAGTGGCTTCAGAATGTTAGAGCACCTCCCAGGTACCCGGGGTAATCTCCTTGTCAGAGATACACTTGCTGATGGTGTCCTGTGCCAAGTGCAAGCAGATGCGGTTCGGAAGCTGCCCGGGGGCTGACTCCGGCGATTCCTTCTCTGTCGCAGCTGTGAGGGAGCCTTGCCTTTCCTGACCACAACCACAGAGGCGATTTTGAATCTCTGAAAACTGCCATACCAGTATATATCACAACCCCCACAAGATATGTTGAATAAAGTAGAAAACTTTAAGTGCCTCCTTTAGGATAGAAATAGGATATAAAATAAATCATGATTTAAAAAATTCTAGTGCCCGAATAAGTGCTGCATTACACTGGCTGCATTATTAGGTTAGATAACTTCATTACTGCTTTCCATACCACATCTTCTAGTTAGATATTATTTATCTTTTTTTCCCTAAAGAAAAAAAAATCATATGATGCATTCTTGTGTCAGAGGTGACAAGAAGAGAGCAAGTGTAAAACTGGAAATCGTGATGCTGGTCAGTCAAATATCAGCTCCGAAACTGCACAGATCATCTTAACTCATTTTACTGCACTTTTTGGAATTACCTTCTCACTTGGAAAATCCCCTGTGTCAGTTAGATTTGCTAGTAAAACAATTTTTTTTCTTACTTAGTGCATCAGTGATGTTTTCAAGATGATAAAAAATTTTGCCCATGGCATTTAAACAGTTGCTTCTTCTCGTAATTCATGGTTCACTGTCTTGTATTTGTCACAACTGGAGAACTGTGTTTTCTGTGTGCAAATTCTCATTGCTTTGGTGACGCAGGGACACTTGTCCTTACTGGATGGAGTATGATAGTAGTTGCTTGCATTCTCTCCCTAAATCTGGAGTCCTGTGTTATGATTCCTGTTAACTTAAAATATATGAATATTGTTATTTACCTAAATAGATAACATCACACCAGTGATGTATATCAATTTGGTCCAACTAGGAATTCCAATATTAAATAAGACAGTAATTTCACAACTCACTATTCCAAAAATTTGGATTGATGGTTCAATTATACCAGGGACATTACCTGTTGTAATTGAATCAATCATTGCTTTCTTCAATAAAAGTTTCCATTCCATCTGCTCTTTTGTTTTATTGTCCTTCAGTGTTTTGTTTGCTTTCTTTCCCAAATATATATGATTTTGTCATTGAAAATCCTTGCTGGTTTTGCTACCTCATGCTGCAGAGAAAGCCTTGTGACTGTTTTATAGTCACTAATTTCATGGTTGTATGAGTGCTTAATGCCACCTTGCAGGGATGTGGAGACCTAATGAAGTGTGTGCATAAAAGGCTTAGTCTACATTGAGTGCAGGGTTAGTGTGAGCAGCTCATGTCATCAGTATCATAGTTAATCCATTACAATCATCCTCTGTTAATCAGTGTTATCATTCTAACGTCTCCAGGAGAGGAAATGTAGTATTCTAAATGCAAATCTTTGCCACTCTTTTAGTCAATTCAACACCTTTAAAGCTTTGCTGTAATAGGACTGTGTGCCTGGTATCCCTACTTTTGCTTCTCCTGACCCAGGATGCGGTCTCCACTGCTAATGATCCATGAGACACTGGATTCTTGGTCCCATGGCTCTGTGTGTTCTGGGACATCTGGGGACTTCAGCACTGTTTTAGGGGCTTTGGGTCCCACCTCTTCATAGCATTGCTGAGATGAGATCTGTGGGTTCACCCTCATTCTTGAGTGTATGGTGCATTTTTTCTAGAACCAACACACGCCACCGTGGCAGCACTGCTTTGACCACGTGCTGGGGCAGCGTGTGCTTGTCAGTTCTTGGGTTTAAATTTTCTGTTCAAATTTCTAAAATGGGGTATATTGACAGATACACTCCATGTAAACAGAAGCTCTGTGGGGTCTTCAGCAACTTCTAAGAGCATAAATATTCCTGAAGCAGCTAATCTTCCTCCCAACAAGTGAGGAGCAAGCCGGTAAGTCCTGGGTGCCTGTGGCGGCCAAGCTGTGCAGCCCAGGCTGCTCACCGAGGAACAAGGAGAAAATCTTAAAAACCTACTTCCATGCTGTCTTTCACAGAATCTCAGAACTGAATGTTTTAATATTTAAAGAGGGGTGATTAGTTTTTTTTATATATTATTTTATTTTTTTCCTTTTTCAGTATTATTAGGTATAATTATTACAGTTCAACTCCACATACACATTGCATGTAAATACATGTATAGAGTATACTGCATTTTTTAGTTTACATATATGTACTAATTATTGTTTCTAAGAACAGATTAGAGTTTCAGATTTTTAAACTTACATAGTTACCAGAGGAATAAAGCCAACTACAAAAGAATAATAAACAGAATATGGTAATCCAATCACAAAGGACAGTCATATGTGCTTAAGCATATTCAAGAAATCAAAATAACAATTAGTTCATTTGTGGTCTTATTATTACTGCTATTAATTTTAGATTCCTCATAAATGAAGTCATATGGCATTTTTCTTTCTCTTTCCACCCCACTTCACTTAGAATGACAGTCTTCAGGTCCATCCATGTTGCTGCAAATTGCATCTTTTATGGCTGAGTATTATTCCATTGTAGATATGTATCACCTTGTCTTTATCCTGTCATGTGCTGATGGACATTTGTGTTGTTTCCATGTTCCTTGTTCTATGTCCCTTCTGGCAACAATTACTGATTTTAAATATTTTCCACCTTAAAATCCTTCCTGAAGGAGATGTGGTAACAGGAATCAAAAACAGTTACAGCACAGGGTTGTGTGTGATGGGCCCTAGGGGCTTGGTAGGAAGGTTTGCAGAAAGGATTTCAGATTCTGATCAAATGATTCCTCTTCTTGTAGCCCTGCTGACCGCCTCTCTCACGGCCTGACCTACTAGTCTGACCAGTCCCTTCTGTGAATCCCACTGTATTGTGCACAAATTTTTTCCAATTGGTGTCATCCCGCAGGGACCTTAGGTGAGGCACCTAAGCTCCTGTGTTGGTTTCTTCCATCAGCCCTTAACTTCCTTGGAAGCCAGGACTGTCTCATTGCCCCAAGGATTCCTAATGCCTAGTGAGATGCCTGATACAGCTGGTACTTAACGAGCACATAAGTCAAATGGAAAAACCTGATCAAAGAAATGGCCCTCATTTTTCAGACATGCCTACTTGAGTACATACGGTAAAATTACATGTTTTCTTGAATTTGCTGTCAAATACTTCAACAAAGGACAAGTAAAAGAACAAAGGTCTGAATAAAGGAAATATGGAAATGTTTGTGAATTCCTTAATCTGGGTGATGGGCTTATTGTACTATATTTATTGATGTATACTTAAGTTATTTTATAATTTTCTTATCATTAGCTGAATAGCAAGAATTAATACATATTAATTGAAATCCTTTGAGCCGACCAAACTTACCCCACACAAAATCCTTAATGTCCTAGTAGTGTGTCTTACAGAAATCTTTTCCCATAAAGACAGGAAAAAAGGGAAAGACAGATCCGTGCAGTATTTCCACATTGTCAAAAGACCAAAGACCGACACAAAGAAGAGATTCTAAAAAAGATAAAGAGGCTGAAATCAATGTCCTGAAAACCTAGCCAAGAATTCTAAATGTCCCAACTTAACTAACCTCAGCACTGCCGCATCAAGAATGGGGCAAGTAGAAGCTTGAGGATTTTTTTTAAATAAATAAATAATGATCCAGTTCCTACCACAGGCAATTATGGTAAGAGTGAGTATAAGTTCTAACACCAACTAGTGTAAATTATAATTTATACTTGATTCAAACTGCTTCTTCTATAAAATCTGAATCTTTTTATTCTTAAGACAGATTTGTGGCATATGACCTAGTGATAAAATTTTCAACTCGCTTGTATTCAAAAAGTTCACCAATGTGAGAGTTTACTACAACTATTGCTTTTTGGGAAACCCATGTGCCTTGTCACTCTCTTCCATAAGATTTCCTGTGGAAAATTCAATCCCTCATTCAGGAAGGGGCTGAGCAAACAGTCTGATGGAAAACCTTCATACACTGCAACACAAGAAAATGAAAATGACAGTGAGCAGCCCGTGAAGCCGGCAGACACACACAGCTCACGGCTGTGTTCCTGCCGCGGCTTTCTGTAACCAGCAGGGAAAATGTGCATTTCAAGAAATAGACATAAACACTTTTCAGGACCTGAGCACATAATTTCCCTTTCAGGGTTTAGTGGGCTTTCATTTAATTCTATGAGAAGTGTTTAAAACAACAGAACAACAGCTGAGATATGGTTTAAAGTAAATTTTGTCTTAGTGAAAATAAAGCCAGCTGATAGTTATCATTTTTACTTTATTTGATCTCACTCTCCTACTTTACCTCCCCAACCTCTTCCACAAAATGATGGTGAACGTCCCCTCCTGGGTCAGAAGGCTAAGTAGAAAGTACCAATCACATGGAGGTGTGCTTTGTTGTTTTATTTTTCAAAAGAAAAATGTTTCATTCATGTGATTTAAAATTAAGATCAAGAAACAAACTCTATTCAATGAATGGTAGCCAACACATGTCGTCATAGCTGCTCATCAGGTTTGGCCCCACTTTACACACATTTACATGGACATGTGACATGTGCTGTCATGGGACATGGTGAGTGGGGACAGGGTCTCTGCTCTCACAGGGCACACAGCCTGGTGGGGGAGGCGGTGTTCAATCATTGCCTTTTTTTTAATGTACTTACAAATTATGGGAAATGCTATTTAAAAAGAACAAAGTTAGTCAATGAAAGTGAAAAATTCAAGGACAGTATTTAGGCTGATGGAAGACAGGGAACCTCTTTGAAGAGCTGACACTCCACTGAGACCCAAAGGACAACTCCGGTGCTGCAGGTGAAGGGCAGGGACACATTGATAAATGGCTGATATCCAGAATACACCAAAATCTTTTTAAACTCAACAAGAATGAATAACCTGCTTAAAAAATGAGCAAAATGCCTCAACACACACCTCAACATAGAAGGAAACTAGATGCCAAAGAAGTCTATGGAAACATGCTCCACAGCATCTGTCATCAAGGGGCTGCAGACTGAAACAACGAGGTATCACTGCACACCTGTCAGAACTGCCAAAACTCAGAACACTGACAGCACCAAATGCTGGTGAGGATGTGGAGCAACAGGAATTCTCTTGCATTGCTGGTGGGAATGAAAAATGGCCCAGATACTTTGGAAGACGGTCTGGCAATTTTTTACAAAACTAAACGTACTCCTACCATATAATCTGGCAACTGTGCTCCTTGGTGTTTACTGAACAAAATGGAAACTTACGTCCACACACAAATCTGCATAAAGACGTTAATAGCAGCTTTATTCATAATCACCAGAACTCAGAAACAACTAAGCTGTTCTTCAGTAGGTGAATGGATAAATAAACTGTGGTCCAGGCAGAAAGTGGACTATTTATGGTGTTAAAATGAAATGAGTTATCAAGGCATGGAAAGACATGGAGGAATCTTAAATGCATATTACTAAGTGAAAGAAGCCAATCTGGGAAGGTTCTGCAACTGATTCCAACTGTATGGTGTTCTGGGAAAGGCAAAACCACAGAGACTAAAAGATCAGTTGCTGTCAGAGGCTAGAGGGGAAGGAGTAATGAATGAGGTGCAGCACGGAGCATTTTTAGGGTCACTAAGACAGACTACACTGTATAATGCTGTGATGGTAGAAACGTGTCATTGTACATCTGTCCAAACCCACAGAGTGCACACCACCAAGTGTAAATCCTAGTGTCAAGTATGGGCTCTGGGTGATGATGACGTGTCAGTGTAGGTTCACCCATTATCGCAAATGCACGCTCAGGTGCAGGCATCAATAGTGAGGAGGCTGTGGGGACAAACTGCAGTTCGTACACCCAATCCAGCCCCAGCCACTGCTGTGAATAAAGCTCTGTGGGTGTGTGGACTGTCCAGCTGCTCTGGCGTCTGAACAGCAGAGCTTAGCAGCTGCACCAGAGATCAGGAGGTTTGCAGATCCTGAAATATTGACTCCCAAGCCCTTGACAGAAAAAAGTCTGCTGTGTCCTGTTCTACACGAATCACAATTCACCCTGATGAGACAGGAGAGCAGGGCCCAAACAAGGCATGGTTAATCGGACTGAAGCAATGTTTTAGTTCCAAAACCTTTGTTGAAGTCCTGCAGAATCAGTGACAGACTGTAGCCAGGAAGCGTCTGCAGAAGGAGTCGGTAGCAGGCCTTCCAGCCAGGCTCCGGGATGCCGGGGGGCCACGCACTGCACGGGGGCCACCCACTTGAAGAAGACGGACTTGCAGTGGAAGCCGATCAACTCATAGAGCTCGGAGAGGATGCTGCACTGCTGAATTCTCTCCTCAGAACGCTGAAGCAAAGGGAGAAAAGCAACAAGCATCTGAACGAAACATGTAAGTGAAAAAAGACACGTAAAAAAGCTTTTCCCATAAAACAGAGACCTGATGACACAGGAAGGAAGAGGAAGGCTGACTTCGTGCACTGATTGGACCAGATGCAGAAATGCAGGGAAGCAGCGCAGTGCAGATGCTCCAGACCCCCTCCAGCCCCACCTATCCACTTTCATCCTGTCCTTTTCCTAGAAAGGCCTGTATTCCCTGAAACAGAGGAATCTGATCCCTACACATGAGACGCAGAGAAAGGAAGGAGCAAAAGAAAGGGAAAGTAAAGGAACAACGTTTCATCTAGACCCTAGTATTTGGGCAGGACTTTCACCAAACACACATCTTCTCAAAGCACAGAGCACACAGTGAGAGGCTGACAGAGTGACTGTGACTTCTGCTCCTTAAGCACCAGCTACCTGCCAGCACACTCTGCGCCCCTTACTGAATCATTACAATCATCTCAGAAACTATTACTACCCCGGCTCACAGGCAAGGAAATCTGAAACTCGGGGAGGAATTATTATCATCCTGGACAATGTCCCACGACCCAGAATTGTCAGAGCCTCCACAGACCCTGGACTAAAATGCTCCACTTCACCACGGGCCCTGAGCCTCAGGCTGAGGCCACATCAGGTCTGCACGGGCCCAGAGCACGAGTATGTGGGACAGGGAATGGTCCCACTCGAAGTGCCAGGCCAAGGCCCTCAGAAACCTATGAAATGAAACCAAATCCCCAAACTCATTTCCAACCCACTGCCCTGTCTGGGAGGACTGCTCGGCACATCTGTGCTGTCACCTGTGCACAGGCTGAGCAAGGGACCCAGACAGTGACGTGACATACCAGTGGAAGTGGCTCGGAGACCACTTCATCACAGGACAGACTCTCCCGGCTTCCAACATTAACTCTCCATTCCATTTTCAACTGGAAAGTAAGTTTAGACTTGTTTTCCTCTCCTAGAAACAAAGAGAGTGGTAATATCAGCAGGAAACTCAAGACTGAGGAAGAGTCTCCTGGCCATCTGGAAGGATAGGCCGGGGAGGGAACAGAGACAGGGATCAGAAAGACCCGTGTTCCAGTCCAAAGTCTGCATGTCACTCACTTTGACAGTTTACTTATTAATACAGGTGAAAAAATCTAATTATGATTGTTGGGAAGACTAATTGAAATAACGTATGCCACTAGCATACGTCTAAAATCCTTCATGAGTGTCCCAGAAATGGAAGTGATCGTGGTTAGTTACTGTCTGCCAAGTCTTGGGTGCTAAGCCCACATCAGCCAGCCAGAGATGTGCCAGAGAATGCCTCACCAGCTAGCAGCCTTCTCCAACTTGGAAACTCACAGTGTCTGAAGAACAGGCAGTGGTGGATGCTTTGGGACACTCTGGAGGTAGCACTCCAGTGATGACTTTAAAAAGCTGGGGAGAATTTAGGGGACCATACAGTTCAAATACAGAAAACACATTCCATGTCTGCCCACATTCATCTCTAGCCATGATGATTCAGAGAGGAAATACATATTCAAACATACACCATTTTCCCACATAAGTGCATCAAATCAATTTGGAAAGAATGTAACTTTCTTCTCTAGATCACACAGCGGGGATTACAAGGTTTGTACTGAGAGCCCTACTTGTAAAACATCTGCTAACATAACTGGGTCCACTATCAGTCCATTCAAAGAGAAGGATGGAAAAGAACAAAGCCAAGCTAATACGCTCCGGTCTTTGGTGGGTTACAATGTCACAAAGGAGACGGACAGGTCATCAAGGAACCACCCTGCCGTGATCACGGAGCCGGGCAACGGGGTGGGCGGCAAGATGTATGACGCAGCCGCAGCTGTGCCCGCGCTTCTAGGCAGGTATCCAAAGTCACCTCGACATGGCGTCCAATGCTTGTGCCCAAGTCCTCATCACCTGAGATGTATTTAAGAGAAATGAAAACTAATAAACGGAAAATACCTTTGGTGGGCACACCGTCCAAAGAGCAAAGTCACAGTTTGACAACTGGCCATCCCGGTTCCCTGGGATTCATTCTTGGAGAACCTTAAAAATCACTCCTCTGTCCTCAAGAAGTGCTGCCTACTTGTCCTATCTTTGGCTCAGGGATACAGCACGTTCACGTGAACTTCAATGTCTGCACAGATTTGACTGTCTTTCTCCAGGTTCATTTGTCCATTCTGAAGAGGCCTGAGTTAAGTCCATCTTCCGTAAGATCAATTCCCTCCAGTGAAAACTCATCGAGCCTGCAATTAAAAGCCAACTGAACAGGACTGTCCTCAGCTAAAAATGTCACCCAGCCTTCACTGCTTTCTTAATTTCCTTTCCTGGCTAATTGCAACAGACTAAAACTTCCGTCCACCCAGCTCCCCAAATATGTCAAACAGAAAGTAAGGTCCATAAAAGAGGAGACAACTCCATAGTCACCTCTGAATTCCTAGCATATACTAATGTCAATAAATAGAACTATGATTATGGCTTCTTTCCTTTAAAACCTTTCTGGTTATTCAAATGAGACCTTGGAAGAGAGCTGTTTGGGTCTAGTATCTTGATCCAGAAGACTCAGGAGGCCTTTTTCGGAATGGCTGTTCACTGATTCATTCAAAACACAACTTCTCATTCCGGAAGGAGCTGTGATTTTCTGCCAGGAGATTGTGGTCACTCTCATGCCAGAACAGCTTTAAATTAAATCCTTACTTTGGATTTGTTATTTTTCCCTGCTTCCCAAAAAATTGACTTTCCTTAATTTCTTGCCTTGAGGAATGATATTTTTCTTTCTTTCTAATTCACCCTTTATTAAACAGGATTCTCAGGATGTGCTTGGCCTTACATAGGATGAGCCATCCAACTCCCAGTGTGAGAGGCCTGGGGCTTACCTCCCGCCCTCCTGCCAGGGCAACTAACACTCAGTTCAGGAGCCAACCGGCACCTAAGGGCTTCTAAGGCTCGCGTATGTCCCAGAATCCCTGCTTTCTGGTATGACTTAGATTCTGAGGATTTCCCCTCACTTTCTTGAAAATTAGCTGTGCAGCTTGAAAGATGAGGAAGGAAGGATTTATTTCTTAATCAGCATTTTAAGGAACTTGTGTAATGAACGTTTTCACGAGTTTCTAGAACCCTCCATTGCCGAGACAGAAAACACAATAGATATTTTCTAAATTTAGGTATCATGTGCATTGTTTCTTTGCTTTTGTTTTCTTTACTACTAACACACATTTTTTAGTTAAAAAAAATAAGGCCGGAAATAGGATAGAAACTTGAAGGAGCAAACAAAATTTAAGGGCAAAGAAAGAAAAATAATAAGTACTCTACAAAGTTAATATAATACATACACTATGGATCAGATCAACAATTCTCAGTAACAGCTAATTGAAACATGACCATGAGGTAAAACGTCTCTCCTGTCAGGAGATGACCAACAGATAATAGAATTAAAACAACAAATTAAAATTCTAAGTCTGACGAGGTATAGAAGAATACCAGCTAAATGTGTCTTCTTCTGGAAAAGAGGGAGGCTCACCAGCTCTTTACTGTGGAGCCTGAGCCTAGGGGAGGGCGGTGAAGAACCACCCTGTACGTACCCAATTAACAAAGTGGGTGATGAATAAAGAGACGTGAGCTTTGATGACAGAGATGATACTACTATTCACTTGTCCTGTAAAGTATGTCTTCACGTTCAGTGATCAATACCTCGGCGTCCTCAGGGATTAAGATTATAGGAAAATTCACAGCCTGGGCCCAGACCTCCTCTTTGAGCTCGTGACACTGCACTTAGATGTCTCAAGGGCAACTCCAACTCCACCTGCAAAGAGCTAACTTCACGGTGCTCCTCCCATAGCCGTCCTGCCCAGGGCCCCTGGTTGGGAGGGAAGGTCTCTCTGCCCCTCCCAGCTCAGGCCCATCACTCACAGATGTGACTGGACCCCTCCTTCAGGGCTCAGATTTCCTCAGTCACCGAGCCCCACCACCCACACCTGACCTACCAGGTACTCACAGGCACTCCCTCAGCACTGACTCTGGGCTGGGGACCACGCTGCACACTGTGCGAATGTTATCTCACTGGATCTCCACAACAGTCCTGGGAATTGGGTACATCACTGCTTCAATTGATTAGATAAATTGTTTCACTTCCTTGAGTGCATCATCCAAAGTGACACGTCTACTGAGCCACAAACATGGGACTGAAAACCACTTGAAAATTGAACACTGCTACACCTCGCAGCCACCCTACTCTGATTCGTCACATCACTTTCTGCCGAGCCTACTGAATGTTTGCAAGCATTCTACAAACACAAAAGTGATCTACGAGAGCACCCCACTCCCCTACTGAAAATCTGTCAATGACGGTCCACTGCTCTTCAGAGAAAGCCTCACCAGGCCTGAGCACAGCCCAACGGCCCGGCATCCTCGTTCCCTGCGCGGCCACGCCACCTCACCCACCACGCAGCACAGTGCCGTGTCCAGGACTGGGATGCTGACTCCGTACAACACGGGGCTCGTCTCACTCGAACAATGATCACCCTCTTCAGTGGTCACCCTCTTCAATGCTGACTCTCAGAAAAATATTTTCTCAGGATGAATCAATATCTTTTTCAACTTCCAGTCATTGATAATGAGCTCCCCCCAAAAGAGAGAAGACTTAATCCTCAGTCTCCTTATCTGTAAAGTGGGAATAACAAGGAAATATGTAAAGTTTTCAGAGAAATAAAATTCATGTGAGTCTGAGGGACAATTCCCAACATACAGTAAGCACTCAATATGGGCTTACTTAGTATTAATAAGAATATGTTGCATTCCAGCAACCTTAAATCAATGTTTTATGGCTTTGTCCAACAGACTACTGACAAACAGTTGGACGAACCACTTTGAGCAGATCAGCACAAGTGTATTGGGAGAGGTAAGCGCTGCCTCCAGTTACAGCTCAAACTCTTACATGTTGTTTGAGCATTTAGTTGTCGTTATTGAATAAAGACAGGTGTTCTTTAGTCAAAGTTCCTGAAACATAAATCTTCAAAGATAGATACAAATTAGGTTTCAAGTACAACATTCTCACTAGAAATTATTTGAAAATGATAGTCTTAGCTCCTCTGTACATCAAAAGGGCATGTCCTTAATGTATCTGACTATATACACTGAAAGGATTGTTTAAAAGAAATTAAGATGAAGCCATCCTAAATAAGTTCTCAGTATCATCTGCACAAAGCCCCACCAAAGGGTCTCATTTCTCACTTCCACATAGGTGTTGAGGTAGTTTAACCTGGGTCTTGGTTTCTTATAACACAGGGGAGGGAAGAATTGTGGAAAGATTTATGTAGCAAATATAAACCTAGTGTATTTGATGTGTAGGAATCCTAGAAATAAACAAATTGATATATAGTCCCACCCTTAAGAAGCTCAGCCTTTCCATTTACAACAGCATTAAAAATAAAATGGGAGATACATTTAACAAAAATTTACAAGATTTGTACATTGAACAATTTGAAGTATCACTGAAAAAATTTTAGAAGATCTACATATATGGAAGACATCCCATGTTCATGGAATAGTAGACAATATTGTTAAAAATGTTAAGACTCCTCAAAGTGATCTACAAATTCAGTGGAATTGCTATCAAAATTCCAGCTGACTTCTTTGCAAAAATTGAAAAACTGATCCCAAAATTCATATGGAAGTGCAAGGGGCCCAGGTCAGCCAAAACAATCTCGAAAAAGAAGAGCAAAGTTGGAGGACTCACTTTAAATGTTACTACAAATCTATAGTACTCAAGTCATTATGGTACTGTCATAAGTTTGTATACATAAATCTATGAGACACAGTAAAAATTCCAGGGGAAACTTACATTTACAGTCAGTTTTCAACAAGGGTGCCAACAACACTCCATTGAAAGAATAGTCTATTCAACGAATGGTGCAGGGAAAGCTGGGTATCTGCAGCCAAAAGAATGAATTTAGAATCTGAAACCCCCTATTGTATATAACAAATAAAAATTAATTGAAAATGGATCACAGACAGAAACGTAAAATCTAAACCTATAAACTTTCTAAAAGAAGACATAGTATAAATCTTTGTGGTCCTAGGATAGGTTATGGTTTCCTAGATACAATACCAAGAGCAGAAGTGATAAAAAAAAAAAACAGATAAAATGGACTTCATCAAAATTAAAACCACTTGTTAAAAAAGACATCATCAAGAAAGTGAAATGAAAGGGGAAGGGGGTAGCTCAAGTGATAGAGTGCATGCTTGGCAATAAATAAATAAATAAATAAATAAATAAATAAATAAATAAATAAATAAATAAATAAATAAATAATCTAATTATCTCCCCTATAAAGAAATTGTCTTAATGTTTAAAAAAAGTAAATTGGAATGACAATCTGCAGAATAGTAGAAAAAATTTGCAAAGCATATATCTAATAAGAGACTAGTATCCAGGATATAAAACAAATGCTTACAACTGACCAATACAAAGAAAATCGACCCAATTTTTAAATTTACCAAGGAATTAAATAGATACACAAATGGCCAATAAGCATATGAAAAGATGCTCAGCATCACTAGTCAAATCAAAATCAAAATGAGATCTCATTTTACACCCACTAGTACGGTTATAATCAAAACACGGACAATAACAAGTGTCGGTCAGGAGGCAGAGGAATGGGAACCCTCAATATGCAGCCATTGGAAAGGGGCAATGGTGCAGCTTCTTTGAAAAAGTCTGGTGTTTCCTAAAAAGTTTAGTGTTATCATATGGCTCAGCAATTCTACTCCTACATATAGGGTCATCCCTCAGTATCCTCGGGGGATTGGTTTCAGGAACCCACCATCCTGGATTCCATAATCCAAGGATGTTCGAGTCCCTTTACAACAAGCCATCTGGATCCATGAAGTGGAAACTACAGATATGGCGGGCCAACTGTACAGCCAACAGAATGAAAACATATTCTCACAAAAATTTGCACATCAATATTCATAGCAGTATCATTCAGAGTAGCCAAAATTTACAAACAATATCCATCCATCAATGAATGGTTAAAAAAATTATCAAGAATAGTCCCAAAAACTTTTGGTCATTGAATCTTTGACAAAGGAGGTGAGAACATACAATGGAGTAAAGACAGCCTCTTCAGAAAATGGTGTAGGGAAAACTGGACAGCTGCATGTAAATCAATGAAGTTAGACTACTCCCTCACAGCACACACACAAAATAATTCAAAATGGCTTAAAGACTTAAACATGTAGACAAGACACTACAAACCTCTTAGAAGAAATCGTAGGCAAAACATCTGACATGCATCTCAGCAATGTTCTCCTAGAGCAGTCTACTCTAGCAATAGAAATACAAGCAAAAATATACAAGTGGGGTCTAATTAAACTTACAAGCTTTTGCACAGCAAAGGAAACAGTAAGCAAAACAAAAAGACAACCTATGGAATGGGAGAAAATATTTGCAATAAATGAGACTGACAAGGGCTTAATTCCCAGAATATATAAACAGCTTTTACACTTGATAAGAAAGAAAAATAAACAATTCAATCCAAAAATGGGCAGAAGTGCTAAAGAAACTTTTCTCCAATGTAAACATACAAATGGCCAATAGGCACATGAAAAAATGCTCAATATCATTATCAGAGAAATGCAAATCAAAACTACAATCAAGTATCACCTCACACCAGTCAGAATAGCCATCATTCAGAAGTTCACAAACAATAAGTGCTAGAGAGGCTGTGGAGAAAATGGAACCCTCCTACACTGTTCTGCGAATGCAGTTTGGTGGAGCCATTGTGGAAAACAGTATGGAGATTCACCAAAAGACAAAAAATTGACTTCCCCTATGACCCAGCAACCCCACTCCTGGGCATATATCCAGAAGTAATCCTAATTCAAAAAGAAACCTTCCCCCAAATGTTCACAGCAGCACTATTTACAATAGCCAAGACATGGAAACAACCTAAATGTCCACTGACAGATGACTGGATAAAGAGGCCGCAGTATATTTATACCATAGACTACTACTCAGGCATAAAAAGTAATAAAATAATGCCATTTGCAGTAACATGAATGGACCTGGAGAATGTCATTCTAAGAGAAGTAAGCCAGAAAGAGAAAGAAAAATACCATATGAGATCGCTCATATGTGGAATCTTAAAAAAAAAAAAAAAAAACAAAGAAAGAGAAACTTATCTACAGAGCAGAAACAGACACAGAGACATAGAAACCAAACTATGGTTACCAGAGGGGAGACGGTGTGGGAAGGGATAACTTGCAAGTTCAAGGTTTGCAGATACTGATTATGTATAGAATAAACAGCAAGTTTATACTGTATAGTACAGGGAAATATGTTTAATATCTTATAGTAACTTATGTTGAAAAAGAATATGAAAATGAATACATGTATATTCCTATATAACTGAAGTGTTGTGCTGTAAACAAGAAACTGATGCAACATTATAAACTGACTAGACTTCAATGAAACTGTTTTTAAATAGACCAAAAACAAAAAAAAAAAAAAAAAAAAGAAAAAAGATATTATTAAACCAAAAGAATAAATTACTGTTTCAGGCTACAACATGGATGAACCTTAAAAAAGTATGCTGAAATAAGCCAGACACAAAAGGACAAATACTGCCCTTTTAGGTGAAGTGTATCTAAGTGTTCATTGTACTACTCCTGTAAATTTTCCGGAAGTTTGAAGTCTATTAAATTAAAAATAAAGTGTATTATTCATTAAAAACATAAAACGATTCCTCACAGGAGGGCTTTAAATAATAAATGAAGAAATGCATGTAAATCTCCTGGAACAACACTTTGCACGTCCACAGACATTCACTGCTGTCACTGCCACTCAGAGGTTGGTACCAGCGCTGATGAGAGCTGCCTCCACTCGCTGCCCTGCAGACAGGTGTGAGGGCCTGCGGTCTGACAGGCAGGGTGACCTGGAACCTGAGTCAGACACAGCCATGCCCCAGACTCTGTGTTACCCAACTTTCTTATACAAGCTGCTACATGTAACGTAAACACGCTAGAGGGATGTATCTTACAACATAGGCAATACAGTCAATGTTTTACAATAACTATAAATGGAGCAACTATTGTACACCTGAAACATATCATATTGTAAATCAGCTATACCTTTAGAAAAAATTAAAAAATAATGTAAAAATGTTATAACTTTAATATCAGTCCAGTTTTTAAGTAACTACTAAACAGCTTAGAATGTATAAAAGCATTTAAGTGTGATGTTTATTTACATATTTATTTACTTTCAGCCTCCTGCTAAAAGAGAATTTAAACAAATTTTTAAACACAGCTTAACAACCATAACAACAAAAAGACAAAAGTGAGAGTGAAAAGAAAATGGAGATTCAATACTTAAATGAAACCAGGGGGAGGTAAAGTCATAAAAATGGATGCCATTAAGTCAGGGTAAGTGTTAAAGGCCGACTAGAAATTCAGCTGTAAGATATTTGGCAGCTAAAGCAGAAAGAAAAAGATGAAGGGGCGGGTGGTACAGCTCAGTGTTAGAGCGTGTGTATAGCATACACAGGGTCTGGGTTCAAGCCCCAGGGCCTCCACTAACAGATAAATACAACTAATTACCTACCCCCTCAAAAAGAGCCCCAAAGAAAAGAAAAAGAGAAATTTGTTTCCTAAAAAACATGATATTAAATTTAGATTAAATACTTAAAAAAAAAAATAGAAACAAACGAGTGACACAAGCGATAATGCCCGTGAGATAAATCTGCCGTGGCAGCTGGCAGGTCCCCATGTCCCACGTGGGAAAATCTGAAACATCATTCACACCACCCAGAGTCATCCTCAGCCTACCCCACCCCTCCTCCTGTTAAATGCAGGAGCACAGCCAGGGCCGGGCCTTTGTTCTCTCTGTGTCATCACAGTGAGACAGGATGGAATGGGGCAGAGCACAGCCATTCAAGGAAGGTCACAGCAATTAACATCAAAATGGTGAAGGATTCAACCCCCAATAGGCCTTGAGGCTCAGGATGAAGAGATTTAAGTTCTGGCAGATCTTGAGCTTCATTATACACCCATTGTAATAGTAACATAGTGAATAACACGCCCCCAGGCACCATGGCAGTCCCAAGGCTAGCCAAAAAAGGTCAAAGGGTGGGAAATGGCCAACTCCCTGTGAATTCCAGCCCCTTGCCCTTAGGCTGGTCCTTCTACTTATTAGCATATGAAACCACCAAGCCCATTAATACAAGCAACACAGCACCGCCTAGGGGTCACACTTCTCTCTCCCGCTTCAGAGAAGGCCCACATTCTGTGGAGTGTGTACCTACTTTTAATCTGAGCATCAAACCCCCACACATCGTGGAATTTCTCTTGCCTTTCAATGAATCTCTCTGAATAAATCTACCTTTACTCAACAGTGGCTTGCGCTTGAATACTTTCCTGCATGAAGCCAAGTACCCACATCTGGCAGGGCACATCCAAGGGGCTCAACCAAAGACTGGGACACAGCCCTTCTCATGCCCCACTTATTTTTTCTTGTATCAACAGGACTGGGATGTGAAGGGAGCTCTAAGGCCCCGGCTAAGGGACAGAAGCAGCCCCAAGGGCTCAAATTGGCGGGCAGCCTCTCCCCCAGCAGGGGCCCTGGGGTCTGCCCGGTTCTCTGTGTTTCTTTGTTGTGCTGACTCCCCAGCCACAGAGCGTTCTCCCTAGGCCTGTCCCCACAAAACCCTTCTCTCCAAAATACAAGCACATCATGTCACAGTCCTCTTGTTCAACCAGGAAATGTTCAGCCCACTATTTCCCTCCCCAGTAAAGTACCTAACTGTCCTCCCTCCCATCCCACCACTTCTTTCTTTGTGACAACTCTGCACTCCCCACCCACCATCCTGAAAGCAGGTGCCTTGCTGGCTGGGACCGAGATGTTTCAGTCTTACACAGCCTGCGTCCTTTCACTTTCCCCTTTCTACCTTAAAAAGCCTTTCCTGAGTCTCCCACCCATCTGATTCTGAACTTCACAAAGTGCTGAGTTTACAGTCACTATGTGCATACATCCCAGGTTTTGACTAGGTTTCCTTTACAAGATCCTCATTAAGGAGCTGCATCAAGAAGTTTAAAGAGGCTATTCTTACATCTGAGCTGAGGAGCCTGCATAAAATTTAAATGGCTTTGAATAGACTGTTAACCAGGGACAGAGAGGTCGCAGGTCCTAGTCAACAGTGTCATGAGGCAAAATGTTCTTCAAAGGCTCAGAGTGGCTTCTGAACACGGAGTCGGCAGGGAGGAGGTGACAGGCAGTGAGTGGAGTGTGTGACAGAGCTTACGCTCCCCCAGCTTGGGAAGAATTGAATTTTTTTCTAGTTTTCCAAACAATTTCTTACTACCTTTTTCTCTTATTGTCACATACCATTTCCTACGAATTAAGAAAATCAATGTCAGTCATTTGGGCCACTTGGGAGAAGCTACACGATGCCATTCACAGGGCTGGGGCATGACAGCCACGCCAGTCTAGGTTGAAAGACCAGTGGGGGTATTTCCAAGGTGATCACGGGCATGCAGCAAACTCCCCAGCTTCAATTACCTCATCTCAAAGGTGGGGCCAATAAAACTACCAAGCAAAGTGCGTGATGATTATGGCCAACATCTGTTTACTAGGTAAGTGCCCATGACAGCTGCCGCTTAATGGTGAATGAGTATGACCAACGAGGCCCAGTCTACCTGGTCACACGCGCCCTGCCTTCCTGCCTTGGTGCAGCAGCAGAGCTTGTTTAGCTGAGATGAACGCCCCCAGAGCAGCCCCGACGGGAAAGCTCCCAGCGCTGCACGGCGAGGCCTGTTCCTTTCCTTCTCAGAGCTGATCACAGTTTGCAGTCATCTGTTTTTATGTTTATCCTTTTTGTAACTGCCTCCACCCCGGAGTTTTGCTCAAGCAGCACAGGGCCAGGTATGTCTTGCTCCCTGCTGGATATTCTGGGCTGGGAGACAGCCGAGCACACATCTGGCTCAGGTGCTGAAAGGAGAGGGCAGAAGGCCCAGGGGCCCATGCTGAATTGAGGCCCCTGCACCCAAAATTATGGTCTGACTTTGGGCAAATTACACAGTCTTCTTTACCCTGAGATTCCTCATCGGTCCATGAAAATAACTGCCCATGGCACACAGATTTACCAAGATAAAAGGAAATAACCAAATTCACAACCTATTCAATGGGCTACCAGTGCATCCTCAACAGACAAATGCTGCCTTTACGGCTCTGACACACGCGAAGCGGGACGTCCACACACAGTGAACACTGCTAAGTGCCAGTGTGTTAAGTGCTTCATGTGTGCTATAATACTCTTTACAACTTACAACAATCCCATGTAGAAACCAATATTATCATGCCCATTTCACAGATTCACCAACAGGTTAGGAGAGGTTACATTCTAGTCCAAGGCCCCATGGTGAGGAAATGGCGATTTAAACTTGAATCTGGGCCCAGGCCTGGGCTCCATTTCTCTCCCATCCACCTGACCACTTGCCTATGAAATCCACCTGTCCAATACACAAGTTTGCAGCCGGCCAGCTCTTGAATGCAATGTTTGCCACCGTTTCTCAATGTTCATTAATTACCATAAACTTTTCTCAGAAACCACTACAGAAAAGAAAGGTGGGCTTACGTCCCTGCCCACAAAGAAAAGGAATTCTGCCTTCTCCTGTAATGTGCAGAACACCTTCCCTACACCACCAAATCCTTTTGTATGCTTCCTCCATGTTTATGTTTGCACACGGCTTATTAAATTAGAAGGTACCTGAAGTAATTCCATCTCGGTTGCTTTCCAAGTTTGCAGATTATCCATAATCATTCTGTGACCGAAAATACTACAGTGTGAATGAAAACACTGCAACCATGTCAGTAAACAAAGAATGCTGAAACCAAGTCATCAGCGGCTGCCAACACACCCCAGCGAGGACAGGCCTGCAGCCCAGCCTCTACAGCCACTCACAACGATGCCCTCTGAGCAGACTCAGAAAAAGAAAGGACAGGATACTTGCCCTAGATAGCTAGGTGCTTGTCTAAAGAATGAATTCAGTGAGTCAAAATGTTTTCTTCCTCCCATACATGGAACAACACTAAATTCTTGAACTTGAGATACCTGGCTTTCTTTAGATAACAAGCAATCTTTTATTGTTCCAACAACCTTGTCTTTGTTGTAAAGCTCCTATATATCCTAGCTCCTCCTCAACCTCTTGGGAACAGTCCCTCCGAGTGATCTGAGAGGCTGTCATCCCAGCTCGAGTCCTCCCGCCAAATAAACATAACTCTTAAATTTTAGGCTGCACATGTATTTCAGTCAAAAGTTTTGGACACCAGGAAGGGACCCAGAGCAGACTTCTCTCCAGCTGAACTCTCCGAGTTACCAGAGCCTTGGTACCAGCATGGGTACTTTGTGCCCATCTGCCTCCTTGGGGAATCCAGATGAATTTGGGTGAGTCTCTCCTGGTTCTCGGATCTCCCATATTGGTTGATGATCCTGAGTTTTATTTGGCGGTGTATCCAGGTACCTGGCCCTCCAGTTGAAAGAGACTGGGGGGAATTACCCACCAAGTGGAGACATACTGGGTGGGGCCTGGTTGAAAGATAACAGGAAACACCCACCTTGAGGAGACGTCTGAAGTGGGACTGGTGGAAACATACCAGGAAAATACTCACCCAGTGAAAACGTCCTGAGTGGGTCCCAGTTGAAAGACACTGGGTTCAGGACTGAGTGGTTAGGTAAGAGGCTGGTCTAATGTTGTCCTCGATTTGGTTACCTCCATTGAATTTTTTGGAATAAAAGTAAAACTCTTATGAGGAACCTTCCAACTCCAAAAATGGGACCCTCCTCCTGGCTGGTAACAGCTTTCTTGGGTGACGGAGAAACTTTCAGGAATGGTAGAGGCAAAGACTTCATGCCATAGTGTTGTCCCTGCGGGAAATCTTACCAGCAATTTTATTCTGAGAACTCGACCTTACAATGGGGAATAGAACTTTCAAAAAAAAATTAAAAAAAAAATAAAAACACAGAACAGAAAAGAAAAAGAAATGACAGATTGCCAGCCTCCAACTAATACACTAGCCAGGTTTATATACGTACAAAACTTACAACATTAATTAGGAATTAGAATAAAAAACTCACCCTGAAAGTAACTAACCAGGCCTGATAAAATATTTTTTGGAATTCTGAACTTATCAGAACAAAACCCCATTTAGGGGGAACTTGGATTTCTCTTCCTGTGTCCTTGAAATGTAAATGTTTTATCTTTCCCTGGGTGTTTTATGTGTGTGTATGTATGTATATATGTGTTTCTTTTTTTTTAAACGATACCTTGGACTCTGTCATACAAAAGGTACAAGTATTGTGTACATATTGTGGCCACGCAAATAAATTGGGATTCTCAAAAATCCTTTGATTGTACCAATTTTCAGATATTTTGCCATCTTAACCGTTGTTGCATCAGCCTGGACCACAAAGGCTTTTAGCTTTTGGAAAGTAAACTTTTGAATTTTATTTAAGCAACACCCCCACTCTCATGTGGAAAAGCCTCTTCATCTTATTGGTTTAAAATCACTATATATATATATAAATTGATGGCCATATGATGGATCCTTTAATTTGGGAAAACTTTTAAATTGGTGAAAGTTGAAAGAGCTCTCATTATAAACAGCCGTTTTATTGGTACCTATTAAAATCAAGTTTAAAGGTAGAAAAATATATCTAATGGTTAACCTAAGAAATTAGTTAAAAAAAAATAAAACTGGTTTGAAAAGCTACATTTGTGTTTTTCCTTTCCGATCAATGGTTTTAGAGATGCTAATAAATACTTAGAATAATTAATGTTAATTAGGCTGAATAACTGGAAAAAGGATTGTAAAAATGTCGAAAAAAAAAAAGATAAGGGGCTTATCCCAAATGGATAAATATTTTTATATGGTTATTTTGAATGAGATAAATAAAATGGACATTTTTGGATTGAGATACAAGGTTTTGATACTACACTATGTAAAGTAAAAAAAAAGGGCCAAAGAGATCACCTACTGCCCCCCAACATTAAAGTTCAAACAAGTACGCTTTAGCACAGTTTAAAATATATGTATTTATAGAGCTAAAAAAAATACATATTTATAGACTGAAATACTTGATCAATGATTGGGACAACAGACCTATTAATCAAATTGAAAATTGAGAAGGGCCTAAGCTCTTTGGCTGAAACTTGGGAATCCCAGAGACTTTTCTATATAATTAGATACAATGCACACACACACACACAAAAAAAGCTTCTGACACTCCTTCTAGAAATAGGAATTACTGATTAAACCTAATAAATATAAAAATTAAAGGTACAAGATTTAATAAAATTGAGATAAAAGTTTCTAAAATTGGTATATTAAATGGGCTTTATATAAAACTTTTCCTTAATTATATTGTGGGATAGATATATTTCAATGGAAAAACGCTTCCCCTTCTTGTTATTATAAGGCTGGGCACATATCTGTCCCTTAGAAAATATTAATTGAACAAAGTAAAGGAAACCAATAGAGTTTCGTGAGCCTTCCAATATAACGTAAAATTAAAAACTAATATTCAGTGGCTAATAGACAATAAAATAAGAGGTTTACCCTGGGTTTAACTTATAACTCAAGGAAAAGAGACCTTACTAAATACCTTATGCAAGCTTTGGAAGACATGCTAAAGTAAATCTTAAAGTTTTAAAACATGGAATTTTTTGTTTACAGCTCTTCTCACTGATACAAAAAAGCCAATTAAGGAGATATAATTGGACCTGCGTGACAGAGCAGTTCTCTGGGGAACTGGAAGAGTCTGTCTTTGTCTTGCAGATCAGAAATATAAATACAGCAAACAGTGACCAAGGACTGAGCCTAATTAGCTCAACGAGATAATACTTAAGGCCAAGAAATTTTTGGCATTTTAGAACTCAGAACTCTGACGCGTCCTTCAGCATATGTCAAGAAATCTTAAATGTCTGTTTCATAAATAGTAAGCCTTAATGATTTGAGCAAGCAAATTCAGCTTACTCCAACTATTATTATACCTATCTTATAAGTAAGTTTTAAAGTGAACCTATGAGATCTCTAGCTTTTGTCTGTTTATAAGCCTGCGTACACATTATAAATGTGAGATACTTCTACAGCTAAAAAAAAAAAATCAAAGTCAAAGATCTCTGTTTAATTGACGTAAAAAAAATAAGAGCTTACAAATTAAGTATTTTTAAAATAAAAACTGACCAAATTGACTTTCAGCGTCACGTGAACTGGAAAATATTCAATATTAAGATAACACTTGGTATTGTTTAGTTTAAGTATGTTCTAATTAATATAGACATCTTTAAAGTCATCAATATTAAGTACAATACATTTACTGTACCTAGTTTTAATGAAAGTCAAATAAGATCCTGTTATATCTGTTGCAGAATTGTCAAGAAAAAAATAGTAATGTGGTGTAGTAAAATTTTAAGTAAATTAAATGCAAATGAGATGAGAGCTTTGGGTAAATTTTTAAAATATATTTTTAAAATGTATGGTTAAGATAATCTCTAAATGTTTGGTATCTTTAAATTCTAGAGTTGTGCTAAATTAAGTTAAATGATAGGATTTTATTAAATAGCTATGACACTTTCAGATAAAATAAGATATAAATATGAATTATTTAACATTTAACTTATCCTTACAGAGAAACTAAAGGTGTTTAGAAATATTAATAAATGGTTGGTGCTACCCTGAAATAATCTCTATTATTAAGGGTATAATCTCAGTATCCTAGGAAAGTAAGATAAATGTGTAAAGGAATATATATGAATGTAATTATATTTTGTTAATAAAAAATAGTGACTTTCTTCTGAAGCTGGTTACTTCTGAATGGAAGAGAAAATAAAGGACACACTAATGTGAGTATAGAAAGCTGTAGAACGCTTGTGGAAGAGGAACACTGAGGAAAGAGTTTTGTACGTTGTCGGAATTGTCTAAGTTTAGAATCAACTTGGGCAAAGTAAATGAATCTTAGAAGTAATCGGGTACAAGACTAGATTTGGTTTTCTCTCTGTTAAGATGACAAAATTTTCTAAAAATGTTAATCCACTTTCAGTAACAAATTGTAAAGCTTCTTATACCACATAACTGACCTGTTCTGCTTTTACCTTTAACGTATTATCTTGTTAATGAAACAGAACTACTTTACAGTGATCTATATGTTTATCTGACCAAGTGTTCTGAAAACTTTTAACAAGCTCCCCAATTATCAATTTCTAATTAAAGTTCTTTTAATCTCCAGTTAAGTTTGGGATGCTACAGAGGGCCCCTGAAACATCCCAAAGAGAGATTTTAAACTAGTAAGTTTCATTTGGCATGTTAAATAACATGGTATTGTCAAATGAATAATAGATCTTCCTAGGTTATATTGTATGAGAAAATATTATTAATATAGATATTCTAGAAATTATATGGATTCCGTAAAATTCTGGTATATCTAAAATGTTGCCAGTCATAATTCTAGTTATAGTGACCAGCTTTCTTTATCGATTATAGTGTAACGTTGTTTAACCATGCTTTTAAATCACTTGTCATTTATATACAGTTAATTGTTTCCTTCTGATGATTTTGCAAATTGCTTTCTCTTCAAGGAGATTTATTGATTTCAAATAAATTTCAAACTATAGCACTGAACTAAACTGGGTAAGAAATTTTAAAGGTCTAATGAAAACTCTGAGTAAAAGAATTAGTTACATGGGACTGAGTAAACTGGTGAATATGGTTATAATTCTTGATTTTGTCTGAAATACTACTGGCTTTTAACCTGTTTCCCAGACATAAAGAAACTCTTCTCCTTAAGCTAGTTATGATTCACAGAAATTTGATAGATTATACTTATGTACGCAGACTTGGAACAGTTATCTTTTCTCTCTATCTGATCCCTCAAGAGACTAAAAACTCTAAGGTCCCCAGTGGCTCTATCAGACAAATGAGGAAGATCATCTCCTAACAGATATAGCAATCTCAAATTATTTTAAGGATTTTAAAGAGAAAAGAATTTACCTAAATCTGTAAGGCAGAAATCCATGACAAGCCCTTGACGAGGCATTCTGGGCTTAAGAAAACCTTATTAACATTCTACCCTGAGAGTCCTTATTAAAAGTTCCAACACAGCCAATTTAAAAAAAGCCTATATAATCAAATAATCAGACTTAGCTTGTAAATAAATTAATCTTGATTTGACTATATTTGAGAAAACTGAGGGTAACTTTAGAGAGAAAAAAGATTATATTTTAGTGGATATTAATTTCTAGTTTTGTTGATTGAGGTCTATATTTACTTAGACATTTCCCAGATCATTCCTTGCTGTTATGTCACATTGCTGTAAAGTTTAATTGAATTATGAAAAGAATACTCTAGGTTTGTTTCTGAGGCTCAGTAATCTATCCTTGGTAAAGTTCCAATGCCCCATGACCAGCAGCCAGGGGATTATACAAACTGGAACAGGCATGACTTAAAGAACTGTCTCCAACCTGAATGGAAGGACCCTTTATCAGGTACTCTTAAATAGACCATACACACCAAAGCTGAAGGAAACGGACTTTCAGATTCATTTCCTATCAGAAACAGCCCCTGCAGTGCACTGGCCTATACAGCACTGCTCACCTTAAAACAATGCCCAAATGGAGAAGAATCTACCAGGTCAGGATGAGTAGAAGACAACATCTGAAGAAGACTGCAGACCCAAGACACAGAACCAGGGCTGTATGCCAATTACTTTGATAATTTCTCCTACCTTTGATTATGAACTACTCCAACTGTTAAGTTTATGGTAAATTACCTATGTCTAGTACTTCTGTGTTACCTTGGTGAGTTTCCCTACTCCAAGGCTCTAACTAGATAGCCCTCAGAAACGTTATTCTAAAAAGAAATTATAGTTCTGTTTAGGCCACTATTGATCTTACAAGGTGGGAGACCTCACCTGGCCAATTAATACCTGCTCTGACCCTGACCATAAATATGAAATTTCTCATAAGATCACTCAAACTCAATCAGGAACACAAGGAAAATTTTAACCCAAAAATATAACTTCTCGACTATTAAATTCTTACTCATGACTTTATAAACGTTACTAGCTGAATTACTTATATCCTGTCTATATAATAAAATTGTTGTCTGTTACATTTCCCAATGTGTAACTAGGCCTACAAAATTGATGATGGCTAAACATCTTGAAGGAATAGATAAAATTTATAAGTCTGTGTAAAATAATTGTAATAGTGTGATTCTAGTTATGGTAATGAGCAACGAAGGGTAAACAATTCCTGGATCATAATAGACTAGTAAGACAGGCGATCCAGAGAACTTTTAGTATCAACAGGGTCTGATAAAAAACTAACACCTTGAATGGCAGCTCAGAAGATACTTCACCTGAACTAGGAATGAGCCATCCTAGCACCGTGGGACAAAATTGGTCATGAAATGTCTCTCAAAATATTGGTCGAATTTAGGACCAAGGGGGAGGACTGTGAATGAAAGTACTACAATGTGAAAGAAAATACTGCAACCATGTCAGTAAACAAAAATCCTGAAGCCAAGCCATCAGCAGCCACTGCCACACCCCAGCGAGGACAGGCCTGCAGCCCAGCCTCTCAGCCACTCATATTGGTGCCCTCTGAGCAGACTCAGAATAAGAAAGGACAGGACACTTGCCCTAGATAGCTAGGTGCTTGTTAAAGTATGAATTCAGTGAGTCCAAATGTTTGCTTCCTCCAATACATAGAAAACCACTAAATACTTGAAATTGAGATACGTGGCTTTCTTTAGATAACAAGCAATCTTTTATTGTTCCAACTACCTGGTCTTTGTTGTAAAGCTCCTGTATATCCTAGCTCTTCCCATACCTCTTGGGAGCAGTTCCTCAGAGTGATCTGAGAGGCTGTCATCCCGGCTCAAGTCCTCCCGCCAAATGAAACACAACTCTTAATTTTAGGCTGAACGTTTATTTCAATCAAGTCCCAGAATAGGCACAACTCATCACTTCTGTAATGGAATACACTGGATCAGGAACCAAAAGCGTGTTCTAGTCCTGAAAAACTACTGGTTCCTCTTTCTTCCTGTCATTATACAGTCCGACCAGAACTCATTACTTTGCTGTCTGCTCATCTGGTAACCAAACTCAGAGAAGAGTCAACTCAGCAGACTGCCCTACTGCCGAGAACAGCCGGCAAAAGCACTGTGGGTTGCCTGCCCTCCCGCACGCTCTGCTGACCCCTAGTGTCCTCCGTGGAGACCAGGGCAACAGAGCTGTTCCCAACAGCTGCAAAGTCCCACACGTTAAGAAAATCATTTTATTTTATACTATATGTTACTTACATACCCATCTCTGAAAACAGCTTTGCCAGAAGCCCAAATCTTCAACATTAATCTGCAAAGGCAAATCCGGTCCCTAAGTGAAAACAAGTCTTAAGACGACGCTAAGGCCTCCAAAGTTCTCTCCACGACCATCAACCAAACTGCCTGCAGGTCTGCAGCTGCAGACTGCAACATGTCTGCTTTTAAAGCAAACCCATCCTGCCCTCGGGTGCTACAATGTCCCTCTACGCCCTCCCATCTGAGGGTAAGAGCAGCCAATGCAGAACCTCACAGGGCAGCACTGACAGGACTGGACACAGAGGATCAGAGCTAAACTAAGCCTTCTGATGACACGAGCTTGTCACTGTGTCACTTTACAGATGAAGATATATATAGAGAGAACTGGGGTGATATTGCTCAAAGTCAAACAGCTAATAAGTGGCAAAGTCTATAACTCTGCTCCTCCCTCCGGCGTGACGCCCCAGCTGGGACGCCCACAGGGTTCTCTCGTGCCTGCCTGACCAGTCCTTTCCTGTCACTCATAACCCACCACAGGGTCTGAACCTAGCCTGCATTTTCAGCATCTTTTACCTCCAGTCTCTCAGGAACAAGGCTGCTCGGGCCACTGTATGACTTCTGGCTTCCCAAAACCTCCGTGCTCAGGCTGGTCTTGCCTGTGCATCCAGCAACCTGCTCAGAGGCTCTTCCTCCCCTGCAGGAAGACGTTTCCACTCTCCGCAGGGCCACCCCCTCAGGGAAGCCCTCTTCTCGCACTCAGCACAGCAGGTGTCCCAGGCCACATCCCGAGCTGACCCATTAGGACTGCGGGTGCCCAGGGGACTAATCAGACTAGCAGCCTCAGAGCCAGGGATTATGCCCGGGTCTCCCTGCAAACCTACTGCCCACCTCACAGTCCCCAGCCAGCAGGTCACCTGGAAGTCACAGCAAGTGCCCCATCCAATCCAGAAGTCTCTTCATTTGCCAGCACCGCTGAAGACTGGTTTCCAACCTTTGGTCAGTTTTGCACAAAAAGGCACCTTCCACTGTGAACCGGGGGGGGGGGTTTGCTTATGCTACCCACCCTTCCTGGAAATGTCAAGGGAAACCAAAAGGCCTTTTCTCGACACTTTTTTGATGACACCCTCCCACCCACAATACTCAAATGTTCAAGAGAATTGGGTCCACGTGATTTTGTTTTCCTTACACTAAGTGGCTCAAAACACTGCGGGATTCTTCCTCTTTTGAGGGTATTTGTACTAAGTTTATAGGCTTTAATCTGCTTTTGTCTCTCTCTTCAGTATCCCTAACAGTTGCCACTTCTTACTCCCTTCAGCAGCCTCCCTCCCAACATCAAGTCTAGGAAATCAGCTGTGATGAGTGGCCCAGAGGCAGTCACAGAAGATGCAACTAAGGCACAGAGAGGCGGCATAATTTGCCCAAGGTGATCAGCCGCAACCCCTAACAGTGTGTGTCACGTCCCTCTGTTTAACTCTTATGCTAAGCAAGTTAACTTTTTGTAGATTATAGTTATAAACAGATGAGGTATCAAAATATATAAAAGGACACACATCAACTCTAAGATGTTGATTAATTCCACTATTTTGTTTCTATTTATTTTATTTCTGTTAAAAAAATTAAGAACCTCTGCAGTCAATAAAGCAAAATGTTACTGGGTTTTAAATCCAGAATATAGAGGTGTTAAGTGTGTCATTGCTTATACTCATTTGTATGTTCACAAGACAAAGTGATTTGAAAGTCTCTCTCCCCTCACCCTACTCACTACTGGCTCTCACCAGAGCTCCCAGTCCACACATCTAACAGCCTTTCATTTTACCCACAGCTGAACTCATCAGATTTTCCCCAGAACTCCCTCTGCAGGTTTCCCTCATCACAGCACAGCAGGACTATCATTTACCTCATTAATCCACCCAGAAACCTGGGCCTTACTCCATTCTAACTTCACAGACAGCATTCATCCTTTCTTTTTACCATCGAAACATGTCTTCAATCTGTTCGCTTTTACCCACTGAACATCCCACCGCTCAAGTGGAAGCCACCAACACTGCACACCTGGACTCACGAGTCTCCCAAGTGGCCCTACAGCCGCTGTCCCCTACTTGAGACAAATGGGATTGTGTCACTCCCGCGCTTTTAGGACTCTTTTCAAACCCACTTTTCTTAGAAGAAACTCCAAGTTCTTCACCTGATGAATGTCTTTGCCATCAAACTGTCAGCTCAGGGAGGGCAGGACACGCCCTCTCCCCTTGGCGCCACCCTCTGGCAGAGCATCAGCATGGGAGGACCTGCTGAGCTACACCAGCCTGTATTCTAAACCTGGTGTTGATTTCTTAGCAAACTGCTTCACTTACCCATACAAATCCAAGGTAGATTAGAAAGATTTTAGATGTTGAGCTAGACTATTGATTTGGGGATTTTGCACTAGCAACCTGCAAGTACATGTTCTAATGATTCTGTCTTCTAAAAACCACACCCAGATTTAAGTAGTACTTGTGGAATTTCTTCGGAGTAAAAGGGACTGTACTTTTACAGACTTTATATTTTATAACATGAACAACCCGCACAGGGTCACAAATGGAACCGCCTCACAAGTGACAGAAGACAGGTGAGAGGAATATAGCAACAGGTCACAAAGATGGTAAGAGCAACGTTGATTCTCCAACCCCCGAAAAAATTCCTCAATGAACTGAAAACTCTGAATTTTGAAAGTAAAATACTATCATATAAAGAAATAAAATAAGTAATCCTCTTCATCAGGGTTTCAAGATCTGACCCCAGAATTTTTAGCAGGCTATACTGAATCCTAGCACAGGAAAATCAGATAGACTAGTGGTGAGTAAGTTCCAGAGAAACAGCAGTAATTCCTCCACTTGTAAAAGGACATACACTCACCTGTCAAGGTGAATGTAAACCGCATTCTGGAGAAATTCGGAAGATCCCAGGCTCTGCTTCTGGATGGCAAGTACACGGACAGCTTCGAAGCATGCTTCTAACTGAGTCACCGGCATTCTTACACTGCAGGGGGAAACGGAGGCCCTCAGTCATGAGCTGAGATGTTCCTGTCGTGTCTCACAGCCCGTGCCTCGGGGACTCAGTGCCCTGCAGCAACCCGGCCCCAGGCGAGGACCCGCAGCATGGCCCACCCAAGCATGAGGTGCACTGTGCTTGAGAAAGCCCATCCCCAGTGGGGGCAAGAGGTGCTGGTGGGGTTGTGTGAACCTATAAATGCTCACAGAAATACACCTACATACAATGAAGTGATACAATTAAGAGTAGCAGGCTATTTAACAAAATTTCAATTGTCAGTGGAAATTTTACCATTCCTTTCCACTTGTCCCCTGCACTCTGAGACAGGCTTAGGCTCTCTCACACCTGCAGCTCTGATGCAATCTTTGTGAAGTCATTTTGCTTTGCTGCAAGTGTCTTCACTCCCCGTGTCGCTGTGACTGTCGTCCCTTAACAGAGTCAGATGTCTTCCTGGATCTCTCCCTGAGTTCCTTGCTCAAGTGAAGACACATGATTATAAAAGGCACTGTGGACTTGACTTAAGCCTTCAGTGACCCCTAGGTGAGTGTTGCCCACCCCTTACTTTCGATTCTCAAGGTTCTGCCCAGGGTGACATCCAGACAGGATAGCGTCCTGGGCCAATTAAATGCTGTGTGGCTTGGGCGCACTGACAGGTGCAGGAGCTGGTTCCGGAGCCGGGCACCTCCCCACCTCTGCTCGTCTCTCTCCCGAAGCCCCGCTTCCAAGCCCCCAGGCTCCCTAATCTTCTGTCCTTCTCTTCTACTTTACTCCAAGCCCTTTTCCTCTTCCTTTATTCCCTACTTATCCCCAGCTGGAGTGATTTTTCAATCACAGTATCTGAAAAAATTTCCTGCAGCTGAAAAAGAGGTCTTAAGAGGTCAACGCCCACATGCTGGTTCTTGAAGAGAGCCCCAGGTTAGGGAGACCCTCATCAACACTCACAGGGCATCAGACATGTTGCAGGGTCGACCACCCCCAACAAGAGTTTGCTGTGACCCCAAGGCACGCACAGCATCCCTGCTCACAAAAATGTAGTTGGCTCATTTATCCATTATTGAGAAGAAAAATTAAAAATTGTTCATGTTCCTTACTAAAATTATTTATGAGGTGGAAAAAGGAATTGTAATAGAAAAGAAAAAATTTGACTTCATGTTAGATGTGTTCCTTTGGCTTTAAACCTGTGCCCTGTTTTCTAGGCTCAGACATGCTAGTAGCTCTGCACCTTTTGTAAAAGAAAGTTGCCTTTAGCCTGAAATATCCAGGAGGGCCTATTCTGCGGGCTCTGATCCTTAAGGATGTTAGCTCTTCTACACTTATGTAGAGATGGCAAGTTGTAAAATAGAGAATAACCTGGTTTGTTTTTTTTTTTTTGGAGGTTTTAAAGGGTCACCGTGATTTGACCCACATGGACAGCTGCAAGAACAAAGGATTCCAAGGAAATCAATTCGTACAGCAAGAAGTTTGCAACAACCAACCACACCCCCGCCCCTTTTTAGTAAAAAAGGAGACTGAATTCTGACTTGGGGAAGAGGGTTCTCCAGGATATCAGTATGCCATCTTCTGGGTCTGCCAGCTTTTCAAATAAAGTCACTATTCCTTGCTCTAACACCTCATCTCCCGATTTACTGGCCTGTCATTCAGGAAGCAGAACTAGCTTTGACGTGGTAACTAAATGACTTCATTGGAGGTAGTATGTCTCCACTGTTTCCTCATTTCCAATATGTCACAACCTATAAATTTTATATGCTGTTTAGCAACACAACCAAAAAACCTAACATAGGGAATTGATTCTATGGAAATAAAATTATTTCTACTCCTTCAAAACTTTTTTTCTTTTCTATTTTATTTGTTTTGCTTATTGAAAAGAAAATAAAAGTCAAATCTATTTATTTCATGTATTTTTGTTATAGCTGCATATTTTAAATACTAAAAAGATATTTAAATTGCAATAAAAAATTGTTCATATATTAGTGTAAAGATATATAAACAATCAATGTGGATTAGGAAAGGTATGGATATTTACTAAAAATCCACTGCACATCCAGTCTTTTACTAGCATATCCTGGAATATAAGCTCTATGATCCAGGGGTCCACCACCCACATTCTCACTGCCGAGTTCCTTAGTAATCAACTACCAAGGCACCAACATAGAACCACGTGATCAGTATTTTAGGTATAAATGAGAGAGTTAGCTCATTCAATTCTATAAAAAAAAAACCTTAAAATATTTACTGAACTTACTTACAGACAAAGAAAATTGGACACAAAGAAGTACAGTTTCTTCCCCAAGGTCACAAAGCTAATAACTGGTAAACACAAGATTTGAACTCATCTGCCTGATTCTAAAAACTAGGTGGAAATCCCATTTGACTGTGGAGGGTCCAGCAGCACAGCATATCACCATATCTTTGTTCAGATCTAGCCTTAGACAGCCTGAGACAGCACCCCATTCCTATGGAACTCGAGGGCAAGTGATATCAATAAGGATTTTATATTCAGTAGTTTCTTAGTCCTCATTTATATAAAGTGTCAGCAGGTCAGCAGAAAAACTCTGGGAAATATGAGTGGATCCAGAGCTTTTTGCTGATTAGAAACTCAGTCTACCAGGACAGAGTGGCCTTCCCATGAGAGGTCACATGGACATAAACTAAAGACAGGTGAGCAATGAAAACTAGCAAGACCCTGGAACTCAAGCAAGAAGGACCACTGCCATCCCCTGCCCAGTTGCCTCTTCGCCCGCATGGACACGATGGCAGAAGACCCAGGTTCTTGCCCAAGTTACACCATCATGGATTCTCACCCATAAAAAGTTACGGCTCTATGCTCTTAAGTACTTTCCAACTCAAATATGATGAAACCAATATCTCAGCAGAATGTCTATATCTCCACTTCCTTTCTTCTATTAGGAGAATATTTCTATGGAAACAAAGCAGAAATCCAATTAAAAACACCATGCAAGAAGCCGGGAGAAAGTCTGCATAAGAGACTTTGTTCTCACGCTCAGTGAATGGAAACACAGAAAAAGTGTTCCTTCTCCCTCAGCAAGTGGGAGGTAGCATGATTGTGTGTGTGTGTGCGTGTGTGTGTAAATCAAATACAATGAATTCTGGGATATTTACAGATTTTTTTATCTTACTGTCATTTCATGAGGATGAGACAACCTTTAAAGTAATTTGAATCTAGTGTTCTGAGAGAGTCTCAGGCTCTTATGGTGGAGGAGGGGAAAGGGGAAAGGAAAGGAGGAAAGAAGTAAATGAAGCAAAGGAGTACGAATACTGCTAGGGAAAGGCAAGACATTAATTTTGTTCCTAATTACATCACACACAAATTATGTACTGGCTTTCCCCCATGTCTTGTCAAGCACTGAGTTGCAGAAGAAAGGTGACAGCCCATTTCTTACTGAGCTTGTGATTGTACGTGGCATCTTATAGACACAAATCATTTACCCTGATCAAACACTCTAGCAGCAGGCTGTAATTCTCCTGTTTTGAGAGACAAGAAAACAGGAGTTCAAAGAGGATGTATAACTTGACAAAAGTCAGAGGACCAGTAAACAAGAGAGGATGAATTCAAACTCAGATCTGAATGCAGAGTCTGCTCTTCCCACTCCCAGGGCTGGAAAATCCTTAACACACAGGCTCCCCAGCTCCCCTGCAGTGTTCCTGGCACCAAGGATTTCCCATAGAGATGGTCTCCAGTTCTCACAGACACAGCGCTCTGTGCAGCCAATGGCCTCCATCGGACCTTGATCATCTACCTGCCACGCCCAACATGCTTCACTATAAAGGCAGGAAAGCTGGCTTTCTAGTGCATAAAAAGCCATCCCCAGTCTAACCTGGGCTCTTCTGCAGCTTCTCCAGCCTAAAGGCAGCCATGAAAGTGCTCAGAGTTTGTACATGAGCCACACTACCTCTCTCCATCTGTCTCCCCAAATATACTACTTAGCTATGACCATTTTGATAATCTTGGAAACAAATTTTTAAAAACAGAAAAGAAAGGATTCTGGAACAAGTACTTAATACTTACAATTTTAAATGACAATTTACAAAGTGAGTATTTACAAACCGAATCTGCCTTCCTAGGTGTCAGTTTTAACAGTTACAAAATATAATAGCAAAAAATTCTCACTTACAGAATTAACAAAGACATCAACAATAATCTGGAATAAACTCAAAATTAAAGCCCATGTTCCACATGGAGAAAACTACTGGACTCTACTGAGGAGTAAAGAGGTGTGAATGTAGAGACATCAACATATTGCATGGAGGAAAGCAGTTTTGTAAAGATGTAAGTTCTCCTAAAGATAATTCAAAACTTACTAAATATTCCCATGAAAACCCTTATCTGTTTTTTTTAACTTGAACAATGTATTTTAGAATTCTTCAGGAATAATAAAGTCATAATACTAGCCAAGAAAATTTGGGATGGAAGAAAAGAATCAAAAAAAATCACACTTTCAGTTATTAAATAAATTTTTACAATATGTAAGATATAGCACTGGAGTAAGAAAGTAAAATTGACAGAAATAAACCACGAGCTCAAAAAGAGACTCTAGTGTACATAAGTATATTGTACAGGTGGGATTTCAAATCAAAGAACAAAGTATGAATTCAATAATTGTCCTGGGACAATCAGAGAATCACCTGGAAAGAACAAATTCTATTCCTGTGCTAATGACCACAAGAAAAATTACAGATAGTGATGTAAATATTAAAATACTAATAACAACAAATGCAACTCTTTGCTCATATTAATTCAACTTCTCCTCACTATAACAAGTAGTATTATCATCTCCATCTTAGAGATTAACAAAACTTACAGAAGAGATTTATATCATTATAAGAAAGTGTTTCTAAGAATAATAGCAAAGATAAAACCCAAAAGGAAAACATTTACAATCTTAAAAATATTTTGGACCACAACGGAAATAAAAAACCTACTGAACAAAATGAAAGGCAAGAAATGACAAGAAAAAGCTCTGTGATACATGTTGATGAAGACAAGGGGTTAATGTTCATAACATACAAAGAGCTGTCACAAAGCAACAAGAAGCTATCTCACTTAAATGTGTGCAAAGGACAAAAGGGATCATTCACTTTTAAAAAGTCAGATGGCTAATGAGTGAAAAATGCTCAATACCTCACTGGTCATCAAATACAAACTAAAACAATGAAAAAGCACTTTTGCTCATCATATTGGCAAATATTTATAAAAGATATTCTAGCTAGTGTCCATCTGTGAGAGAACAAACTGTGAGTGACATTTTGGAGGACGACATGTCAATGGATATGTAAACTCTGAAAAACGTGTGTACACACAGACTCAACTCAACTTCTAGGAATCATTTCATTTAGAAAAAAAATCAGTTCAAAAGATGAACTCATCAGAGCATTTACACAGCACTGTTTACAATGGTGGGATGAAAAGCTGAAGTGAAATCATATCCAGTGATAGAGAATTGGTTACATAAGTTATTCTACAGCTTTTCATTCCCCACTGGAGAAGCAATTTCTAGAGTCACTTGAAAGGAGCCTGTGATGAATGTAAATGTCACATCCAGGGACTAAATTTCCAGAAGCCTTAACTAAAGGAATACTCATACAAGATCACAGGTATGTTTGTACAAGAGGGATGCCAGTCAAACATCCTTTCTGAAAGTGGAAAATGGAGAAAACTTAATGGTCCAACATCAAGAAAATGATGCGGTAAATCACGGCGAGATGTGGGCTCTGAAGGGGCCGGCGATTTGGCATGCTCCAGGGCCTTGTCCACATCACTCTCCCACCAAAGGTGTCCTTGCACAAGAGACCACACCTGCACATCAGGAGACCCCTCCACTGTATCTGAAAGGACCGGGTGAGTCTAGAGTGGGAGGACATCTATGATATACCCGTGAGTGAATAAAGCGAGCTGCAGAACACATATAGTATGGTCTTATTTTTCAATAAAGCATATATACACACACATATACATAGATTTCTCATATACCTGTATGTATGTAAGTATGTATGTATTTATGGGTATATATATATATATATGTCATAGTCATAAAGGTCATGAAATATATACACCACATTGTCAACAGCTTTTACACTCAGGAAATAAGGGGAAGGGAGTTAGGGGTCTTTCAGTACCACCACAGTTCTCTTTTCAGTATTTCAGTTAAGTATACTTGAATTTAAAAGTTTATTTAAGTCCGAAGTAAAATGGACGATGCCTCCACAAGACAGAATGCTATACTGGTCATTAAAAATCACGCCAGGGGAGATAGAATATTGCAGAAAAACATGTAATAAGCCGAATGGAAAATGGAGGTCTCCACACAGTAAACAGGCACAGAGTGAACGCTGGTTTTTATGACAGAGGTGATACACACTGACGAAAAAAACAGAAAATAGAAGTTAAAGTGTTAATAACTGTCTCTGAGTAGTGGGACAAGGATACCCTCTTTTGCCCCTTTATTCAGACTTATTATATTAAATACACATTATTTTTCATCTGAAAAAAGTATTTTTAGATGTCTAGTACCATGCATTGGAGAAAATACATAAGTACTTACAGAAACAAATAACTAGGAGACACCGCAGCAGCGTCACACAATGTAGAATGGGCGATCCTGAATAACAATGCACAGTTACATAAGGACCCACAAAGTGAGAGCACCTGCTGTAACAGGGCATGGCCCCCTTCTATTTGTCAGTTGTGTCTTCAGGGCTGAGGCAGTTCTGAGCACGGCCAGTGTCAGTGCTGGTGTCTGGATGGATGCCACTGGAGGTGAGGGCACCTGCAAGCCGAGAGGAAGAACAGAAATCATCCTCTGCTTTTTCTGTCTTGTTTCTTTGTTACTGTAAAAGAGAGGAGTAAATAAGATAAACTAAATCTTCCCTGCTGAAATTTAAGTAATGAAACCGTTTTTAAAGTCTTCACAGCTTATATTCTGCCTATAACTGTCTTTACAACAAAGCATCATATTTATTAAATGTTAGTTAACTCAATTAACTCCCTGTTGAAACCTATTAAAGAACATGAAATGCACTACGTGAAAGCACCACGCCTGCAGTGACTACCTCAGCTGTCTTGACGGCAGTGCAGTCAGCCCCCGCCATCCCGTGGCCCTGAGCTCCTGATGCTGCTAAGAGAGCACGCTGCCGCCTCAGATGGAGAGGAACTGTGAAAGCATTTTCTGAAGTCAACAGCACTGACAAAACATAACTGACAAATCCCAGGCTTCTTGGAGGATGTCATTTTCGGTTTCTGGCCAACACCCGTCAATGAGCAGAACCACCCCATTCCGAGCCATGGGACACACGTGGGAAGCAGTTTTGGAGAAATTTCCATGTATAGAATGTAACCAACTATACATAGAACTCTGACAAAGGAAAAGATGAAATACTCTGATGTTGAAGACACTCAAAATATTCTCCTAAGCCTTAGTAGCTGGAAAGGCTGGGCTTCTCCTCAGCCACTTATTTATTTCACAGCCAGTGAGCATCTACCACAAACCCTGTTTCCCTGTGTCTGCTGGGAGCCTCAGGCACACTGTTGCTGTCGATCTTATAAGTCACAGGGCAGACGCGTGTCTCTCATGCCTACCACCCTCACACAGGCTCGCCTCCTAGCCTCACTGTCTGAACTTGGCCCCATTTTCTCACCTGTTTATTTGGTATCTGTTCTTCTGTAAGCTGCCTGAAATGCTTTTTGGAACAAGTCAGAAGAATGAGTGGGTAGAGAAATGGACAGTTGGACAGGTGAGAGGTGGGCAGACAGACAGAGAGACTCCAAGAAAAGGGGAACAAAGAAAATTTCCTATGCAGAACCCTCTTCTAGTCAGGGAAGAAAACCGCCACGGAGACGTGTGAAGAGGCAGGTGGCTTAGGGCTGTTTCCTGGATTCCATGAAAAGTCCCACCAAGAGAGAGGGTAGAACTATAAATAATAAAAGAAAAAAGCATGCATGCTTGAAAAATATATCTACAATATGTACTTTCTAAAGAATAGATTCAAATCAGCAGGGCCCAAAAACACAGTCCTTGGGTATTTACAGAAGTGAGAATCCCATCTCCAAACCACAAGGCATCCCTTAGAAGCACTGAGAGTCTTCATGGGGCGGTCATAAAGCCGTCACCGCAAAAGCTATGCTCTCCTGCACTTACGAGGAACGAGCAGCTGTGCTAGGGCTGCCCACGTGAGCCACTTACACCCCCCAGCACCTCTACGGGGGGGGACGCCTAGCGAGCCCCATCTCTGCAGGACAGAAAACTAGTCCGAGAGACGCTAAGGCGGCCTACCAGTTCTCCATTTCACAAGACTGGTCATTCCAGAGCAGGACTCGAACTCGGACCCACGTTTGTAATCACGGTTCTACCGTGTTTTGTGTGCTTATTTTGTGTATAATATATTTGTTTCTGGCATGAAAGGACATTTAATAAATGATCGGTTGTCTTGTCTATCTCATTAGCTCACAATCTTTATATTTTTGAATTGTACTTTTTTCCCCTGGAGAAAGGAACGGAAAGAGCAGTGGTTAGAATGAGCTGGGGCTCCATTCTTTATCTGTTACCTCATCTCATCCAAGTCCCCAACCAGGGAGAAGGATCAAATGTCCTCCTCATCTTTTAAAGAGAGGTCTCCAGTGATGGTGACTTACTCAATTCCAAAACCAAGTCTGGGGGAAGGGCACATGCAGCAACCAGAGCAGTATCATGTGTAGGAAGGTGAAAAGAGCTCAGGGGGTCAGCCTGATTTAATTTCAATCGATAAAAGAATACCACACACTAAAAATTCTAGCATGCAATGGATTGGCTCTTTCTTGACATCTAGCAAGTTTCCACAGCCCACATGTAACATTATCGTGAACTAGTGAAAGGAAGAGTCCACAGATAGGGAAAATCAATGCCACAGGCAGGCTGAAACCCAGGCTGGAGGAAAGGAAGAGAAAGGGCATAGTTAAGAAAAGGGGAAAGTCTGGGAAAAAGATATCATCACAAAGACTCTCAAGCATCATTCAGCAATCATAAAATCATTCATTGAAGAAAGAGTTACTTAGGTCCTATTTTGTGCAAGATATTACAGAGGGCAAAGAAAGACCACAGCGTCCACTGTAGCAGCAAGTGGCGGGGCTATAATACAGTTCTGATTCCGGTACCTTGCACACTTTTACTCAGTATAAAGGGAAAAAATAAAGTAAAATAATACTATGTAAACTCTACACATTGTTGAAAAAAAATTAAAGAAGACCTAAATCCCTGGACAGACACACCACGCACATTCCTGGATCAGATGACAGCGCTCTTGGAATGTCAGTGCTCCACAGATTGATCCATATATTCAACGTGGTCTCGATCACAATCCCAGTGGGCTTCTCTGCAGTAACTGACTAGCTGCTGCTACAATTCATATGGGAATTCGAGGGTCTCAGTAACCAAAACGTACTTGAAAAAGAAGAACTATGTGAGAGGACTTGTAATTCTCAATTTCAAACCTTACAACTGTATCTCCAGGTGAGATTAGAGGCCATTTTAAGTTATTACTGTGTTTATCCTTATTTTCTAAATTCTCTACAATGAATATACCTGTTAGAATAAGACAAGTAAAAAGTAAGGTTTTTTAAAACATGCACACCGATTCATTCATTGGGAAAAAAATTATTTTAACTATAAAGAGATAAACAAATATCTAGTGAAAAAGGACTACTTAACAACAAGGGTGCATTTACATTTTTCATAAATTGAAAACTGAAAAGCACAAACACATCAAGTTTCTAGGGAGACCTGTGAAACATATTAGTAGTTATTTTCAAAAATTCTAATTGAACAATGAAAAGTCAAGAAAGGGAAAATCGTGATTGACAGCCAACTGCAAACACATGGAGAGCAAAGGCCTAGAAATCCCAGTTTCTTTAAATCTGCTACTAACTCAATAGGAGAGGAAATTCCTCCCTGAGGGGACAGTAGAATCCCATGCATAAGACAGGATACACAGTAAAAACTGCAGTAGTATTGGGAGTGAATTTCTTAGAAGAATTCTAAAGTTACAACATTGCTGAAAAACTATAAAAACACTGACAGACAGATTAAAACACACAGTCATATATATTATATAGAAACATATGAAGTCTGCTCCCATGTTGCAAGGAAATACAAACATATTTGTGCATTTATAGGCACTGATTACTTTATCTCAGATAGAATATTTCAACTAAAACAAAAATCAATAATACACACCTCTTGTCAAATCTACTTGATAAGTTACTCAGCTATGTAACCATAATGTGTCTAAGATAGATCTAAAATTAGTGAAAAAGATCTTTGTATGGTTTCTTGAATTCTTCTCAAAATTCCAAGCTTAATTTTAAAATAGATCTGAGCAGTATTTCTATATTATCTTTTCCCTTGTGAAATGAACAACATAGTCTGTTGTCAAAATTCTGTCCTTACAATGATTCACGAGCACCGTATCCTCACAAAACTGCTGGACAGCAAGGCGCTATCCAGACACTGTGACCAAACAAATGAAACACAAAGAAGACAGTGACCCTATTCTGGAGGGCTTATAATCTGTGTCAACACCGGGTTTTTATTTGATTGGTTTGATTGGGTAGCAAGATGAAATCAAACAAGTACTTTCTTCTTTGAGCATTCTGTAAGTCATGACTCTTTTCAGTGTCATGAGCAGGAAAGAGTTAAGCATGACTTGATTAGGTCAAATAGCAACAATCATCACCGGAGAGTGAGTAATAAAGAAGTTAACTGATAGCAATACTTCTGCCTACATGAGACCTAAAATAAATCTACACTGATATCAGAAAGGAAAATGAGGAGATGAGGTCCCCAAAGAGAAAAAAACTAACAAGAAATCAAAAACGGAAACACTTTTTCATTAACGATTCCAGGAAGGAGTGGAGCATGGTGGTGAAAAGCACAGATGTTGGGGACAAACATGAGAGTCTGAACTCCCACAGCACTGGGTAGCTGTGACACTGGTATGTCAGTGAAATTTTCTGCATCTCAGTCTCCTATCCATAGACTGGGGACAACAACCGCACCCATCTCCTAGAACGGTCCTACGAATTAAGTTATTTTATATATAAAATTTTAAATAAAATACCTCAGATTTTAAATAATACCCCAAAAGCACAAGGAACAAAGAAAACAGAGATAAATTGGAGTTCATCAAAATTTAAAACTTTGCTTCAAAGGGCACCATCCAGAAGGTGAAAAACCAATACACAGGAGAAAATTTTTTCAAATCATTTATCTGATTAGGAATTTGTATCTCCAAATGAAAAAAAAAAAAAAAAAACAACCCTACAACTCAACAATAAAAAGGCAACTCAATTAAAAGGTGAATAAAGGACCTGAAAAGGTATTTTTCAAAGAAAATATACAAATGGCCAATAAGCACAATGAAACGATGTTCAATATCATTAGCTCTAAGGGAAATCAAGTCAAAACCACTAGAAGAAACCACTTCACACCCACAAAAATAGGTTATAATAAAAAAAATAATAACAAGCACTAATGAGGACACAGAGGAAGCGGAGCTCGCAGCAGTTGCTGGTGAGGATGTAACACAGCGTGGCCACTTTGGTAAACAGCCTGGCAGGTCCTGAGGGAGTTGAACATTTGGTTTCTGAATGACCCAGCAATTCTGCTGTCTGGGCACACACGTAAGAGTACTGAAAACAAATGTCCACATAAAAACTCCTAAAGGAATGTTCGCGGCGACACTACTCATCACAGCCAAAAAGCAGAAACAACCCAAATGCCTATCACCTGATGAATGGGTAAACAGTGGGGCCCAGCCATACAGTGGAATATTATTCAGCAATAGCAAAGCATAGATTACTGACCCAGGCCACAACGTGGACAAACATTGAAAACGTTACTCAGTGTGAAAGAAGTCAGTCAAAATAGACGGTTCCACTTACATGAAGTGACTCGATTTAAATGAAATGTCCAGTACAGGCAAATCCACAGAGAGAGAAGAGTGGCTCCTTGGGGCTGGGGGAGGATGGGGAAGATGGGAATATCTGTTTATGCATACGGGGCTTCCTGTTGGGGGAAGAAAATGTTCTAAGATTGAATGGGATGCACAATTCTGGGCATAGAGTAAAAACCGCTGTACATTTTAATGGGTGAATTGTATTAAAACTCTTAAGAAAAAAAGCACCTCGGGCCAGTACCTTCCCATAGTAAATGCAAATTGCTAAATTTTATTACAGGAAGAAGAAACTGCCCTCAGCATGAAAGCAGGAGATCAGCAAATATGAGTTAACCGAAATTGGACAAGAGCATTTCACTTGAAACAGTTGCTGAGTGTACACGAAATATTCAGAAATAGGAAAATTAGTTTGACATCACGAAGAAGCATTCTGCTTCAAATGCAGATCAAGGATTCGGCAAGCCCAGCTGCTAGAAATGACCAGAGAAGAAACCTGGTCTGTAAAACAAGCACCAGAGCCAGCAAGGAAGTTGTGATGAGGAAAGCAGGCGGCCGAATATCTGGAACAGTTTGCTACAAATAATTTCTCCACTGAAAATTCAAAAATAAAATGAAAGTGATGTAATACTGTGTTGACCTCACGTGAATGGGCTTCCTTCGGTTCTCGACTGTTCTGTAACCCCGATTGAGAGACTCAGGAGAATCAGCATGGCTCCTAGGAGTCCCCAAATGACAGCACACCAGCACGCTGACCACCATCACATCTGCCAGAGTTGAATTGCAAAGAAGAGACCAACTTCTGAAAGGAAATGTTGACAAGGGAAGAAAAGGCTGCAGTCAGTCCTGGGACAGAGGCCCTCTGAGCAGAGGCCAGAAGGATTCAGGTGAACTGCAGTGGCCCTGGGGCAGGAAGGGACCACGGGGGAGCATATCTCAATACTCTCCTCTCTCTCCCTTGAGTAGGAGAGATATAGCCTGCATCCTTCTCACCTGGAACTGTGGCATCTGGCTGGCAGAAGTCTTACCAGCACGGAATGATTATTCAAGACTCTGTGTAAAAAGTCAAGAAATCGAGAGGGAGTAGGGAGCCAACTCCAAGAGCCGCTCAAATGCTCCCATATTGATTGTGTATAATCAAAGGAAAAATTCATCAACAGTTGTGAGATAGTAAGGGGAACTTCGGGAAAGACGGGATGAGGCAGAGATTGTAAAATCCACAATGAGTACAAAGGATTAGTGTATCTTTAGGGAAGACATGGGGTGAGGGGAACAAGATACATTTTTAGATATGTGAATTACAAAGCAGACCACGAGACCAGCCAGGTCCTTATTTTGGGGATAATATACTATCTAACAGCACAGAAGCCCAGCGTTTATAGCTGAGGGCCAGGGTCCTTGCTTTGCAACCAGCAGAGTGCTATCTAAAACCTCAAATATGCAAGCAAAGCATTGTCTCTGCTTTTTAAGGCAAGATGACTGGTGTGAGGATGCACAGGCACTTGCTTGCAAAGCAGTTTCTAAGCATATTTTTTTCTTATCAAAGTCACAGGCGGCTGAGGTTTGTTACAGTTTGTTAAAACAATCATGGGCTTTCACATGGAACCATTATGGAGGACACCCTAGGATGACAAATCCTGCCTCTGGGTCTTTTCCTGCCATCTTCAGCCACTCTAGCAGGGTCTAGGCACATCCGTGAGTAACGATCCTACAGAACCACCCACACTCTTAAATCCTGGTGCTTGAAACTTAATTTTAGCTCTACACAACTTACCGTAGAAAAGTTTCAGAAATAAAAGATATGATATCCCTTTTATATCTCATCATATTACTGATTTTTCTGATTGCTCTAAGCTGCTTCTACTTGGTAAAGCACATAATTCTACAGGTGAACTCAGTAATTTCCATTGGGCATATCTATCCATTTTGGGCTCGCTAACTTCTATTGGTCAAATATCGATACACTTAATTGATTTATTTGTTTATCAATTTCAGCCGGGAGGAGAGGGAGTGTCACTCTTTTCCTCAGCCCACCCTCAACACTTTTCTCATCAACTCAGGACTCCTGAAAACAAAACAAAGTATTTGTTTCCCTTCTACTCTTTCCACAAACACAACAGGAAACATCAGCCTGGAGAAAGAATTCAACATAAATGTTAAAACAAAAATCTACAAACCTGAAGAAACTCCATCTCCGAATCATGATACACAATGAAATGAGAGTAAGTGTGTCAGGCACAAAGCATGCGTGAGCCTGACCACCTCATTTCTATTCTTCAAAGGAAGGAAGGTTTTTGTATTCTTTTTATCATTTTTGTCATTGTTTCTGATTATGCCAAAAAATAGTTTATGAAATAATTATGCACTGCAATAACACATTTTTATTGTATCAATTAAAGATGGCATTCAGAGGGGATAGGAAAACCCAGCTCTGTAAAAAATGCAAAATTTCTTCCCCTGTTAAGAACACGTATACAAAATGCAACAGAGAATTCAAATTCTTGTGGAGAGTAGCAAAAGCCACAGAACAAAAGCAAAGTCATTACAATGAGTTAATTCAAAATTCACTGGACAAACATGCTCAATGCATTCAAAGAATTTTAAAGGCACACTGCAAACCATTCACTTAATGATCTGCAGGCTAGAGGAAGCATTTCCCTCTTTAACAGACAACAGAAATCAATAGGGTGCCCCAACAAACAAGGACCAAAGAACAATCAGGTTTTTAATGTTTCTCATAAATCAGCATGTTCTAAACATCAAAATCCAGAAATTTTAAACATTCATTCAAACCACAATGAAACAAGCATTTCAAAAAAAAAAAAAAACAAAAAACCAAAGAAACTAAGCACACAGATCATGTACATAGATTAATGAGCATGTCTTGTACCGCTGGAAGAAAGAACAGGCTATAGCCTTTTACTTGAAAAATAAAACTACTTTTAAAGATAACTGCTAAAACACATTTCATCATTCATGTTGCCTTCAAAACTCTGAGGCACTTGTATCTGATCAGAAAAGCAATTCTGAGTAATAGCATGTTACAATTCAGCGCCAGTTTGCTTTAGAAGAAAAAAGAAAAGCTACTGTTTCTCAAATCCTGCACAGAGTGTGAAGTGCCTCCCGGCCTCTTTCTCCTCCCGTTTTCTAAGCTCATGCTCCCCAACCCTTCTGAAACAAGTATGACAACCTCTTATTCCCAATATGCCAAATGACAAAAGAATATCAATTTATTTGTGTAAATATATGCCTACACCTTGAACTGGAGGAGAAAGGTATCAGAAGTCTATATGGAACTTATTTCTACCTTCCTGAAATCACACACACAAACGTTCACACAGACACAGACACATACCCCCTGGATTACTGGACACTTCACAAGCTTAGGAATTCCAACTTCTAGAAGATAACTTTGTAGTTAGTTTAAAATACAATTCTGTCAGCTTTTGAAAGCCTTGATCATCTGCTAAACCATCCAAATATCAAAGAGACCCAATTAGCCTTCTCTGTAGAATGTAATTCCCATTGATGGCAAAACAGACCCTAAGAAGTACTGGATCAAAGACTCGTGTTTATCACTACCTATGATCGTTTTTAAGCACATTAACAGATTCAGAAATGTATGTCTCAACAACATTTATTCTTATTGAAATAGCATACGTGTTCAATTGTCTATACAGAGACTAGGTCCCATGATGGTGTTTAAGATCTATTTTGTGTATTGCAATACTTATTTTCAAGTGCAGACAAGGAGGGTGTGTATTACTCAGTTGTAGAGCACCTACTTAGCATGCACAATGTCCTGGCTTCAATCCCCAGTACCTCCAAAAAAATAAATAAAAATAAGTGCATATTTAAAAATAAGAATAAAGTTATAAAAAAATACAGACTAAAAACCACTGCAATCTAGCAGCTACAATTATACTAAAAAAACAAGGGTTTCTATCAAACACTGACTATATGCCAATCACAGAGACAATCACAAATCACACCTGACAACCATCACGTGTGATTCTCAGCAAACCTACTAAGTAGACACGGATGAGCAACCCGGCACTGCGGATGAGGAGACGGATCTCGGAGGAGCCGGGGACGCTGACCGTCCTGCTCCCCGCGACACCACGTCAGCCCAGGGCAAGCGCTGACAGAGATGCTCTGAGGGGACACCCAGCTGCATGGAGCCTTGGTGCACTGGGGAGTCCCAGAAAACACTCAAAACTGTTCAGTGAAGAACCAGCTCAAATATATTACATTGTGCCACATCCTTTAAACAGGGAACATGACTGAGACTTTTTGATGCCTCCGTGTCCTTTCCGCCATCATCAATTATTTGCCCTCTCAGCGCGACCAGTGATGGACTGGACCCCATATGAAGTGCACTCAGATGGCAGAGCTTTTAAAGCTGTTTTATGAAGTTTGTAAGACTCTGTCTATGCCTCACACAGGCGGTCATCCATCACTTCTCACCGGTGTGGAAGTACCACATGAAATCACTCCTTTCTCCTTTTTAAAATCCCTTCATCTAATCCAGACTTTTCAACAGCAAAGCAGCAGCTCAATCACAGACAGTGGACAGCTTCTCACCAAATGGACTCGAACAGCCCATCGGACTACCTGGAAGCCCTTTTCTTCTATTAAACCCACTTCCGGGTACTTCATCATTTTCTGATTGGTGGACTTGGCCACTGACTGGCCAACTCATAGAGCTCCCAGGCTCACATCCGGGGGTGGGAGAGGAACCTGCTGTTTGGAGAAATCAGTGAGGAAGGCGGAAATCTTCCACCCAGGTCTGCACGGGTAGAAGTGCGACAGTGTGCTCAGAAATTATACCGTTAGAATCCCTGGGCTCCCATGGACTGGTTTCACAATAACCAAACTCATGACACACTGATGCAAGAAAACCAGAAACTTATTAATGTAACAGAAGAAGTGAAACTATAAACCAGACTGAAATATCAGAGTTCAACCATGAGTACATTTTCTCCTCCACGGCCCAATCACGGGCAGGCAGTCACATGGCAACCATGGACAGAAGCAGAGCAGGAAGGGTTTGTAGATTAACTCAATGGACTAAATTTCTGTTATACGAACAGATCTACTGCCTAGAAAATAATTAATGCTAATCACAGTGCACACTTCGTGGACAGTGGCCGAGACATGACAGTGAGCACCTGAGTAACTCTCCTTTCCCTGTCCTTTCTGGGCTAACTGATGCAAAGTGGTACAAAGATTCAGGGATGCAGATACCTCTAAACACCCAAAGCCCATCTCTGGGAGCCTCAAAACCAGAGAGCCAGGGTTTAAATACCAGCTCTGCCACTTACTAGCTCCGTGACCTTGGCCAACTTACCCTCTCCGTGCCGAAATTTCCACACTGAAAATGGGATAACAATCAAACCTTCCTTACTCGCTTGTTGAGAAGATTGAAAGATTCATTTCTGTAAAACGCTCAGAAAAGAATGTAGCACATTTTTGGTGTTCAACAAATGTCAACTTAATATAAAAGTGATTTACAAGTCTCCCTTCTAATAATATTATGTGTTTCCTGGCTAGTATAAGTCCCTAAGAATATCCTTATTTCTCCTTTATAAACTCTTGGGGAGCACCTCCCATTCCATCCCACCACCTGTTTAAACTAGGGAGGGGATGCCTCCTCCCCACTCCTCTGGGCCATGGAGAGTGCTTCTCCCTTCATACCCCTGGCCGCTGGATCACAGCTAGCCCTCGTCACACTAACAGGGTGAGGTGTGAGTCCGGGGAGACAAGCAGGGAATGTGAAACCCTACCTTTCCCTCCAGTGTTGGTCACCATTGGGAAGCACCTGGGATGCTCAGCTCCATGTCAGGACAGCCCTGTGCATGAAGGGGCAGGTCCTCTCAAGGGAAGGCTCGCTGTGGCCCAGAGCTACCTGGGACAGGGTGAGTCTCTAATTCTGGGACACAGTATCATCACACGCATTTTCCCACAGCCCTGAAGTTCATGGAGAACGTGGCTTCATCAGTAACAAAGAAGACATTTGTCGCCTGCCTACTCTTTTGTGTCATCTCTCAGTTGGCTGCTGGAGACAACATGCATATAAGTATTGGATCCCCTTAGGCCCCAACATATATGAAGTAACAAAAAATTCTGTGGCTTAACATTTGTTCAGGGCGACTGTGTAACAGTTCTGACTCTGCTGATGCTTAATTATGGGTATAGGAACTATGGAACCTCCTCAAATATCTTTCATCATAAAACCAGCTTTTCTTGTTTTCCTGTTTCTTAGTAATTGCCAAAGACTATAAAATGATGGCTTCACACCAAACAGCAGCTAAAGTTTATGAGCCCTCTTGACATACCCACTGTGGTAAACACTTTACATAATTTCTAATTCTCACAATTCTACAAAGCAGATACGAACGTCCCAATCTCACAGACGAGGGAAAAACTCAGAAAGAACTGACTCAGGCTCACGTGGCTCAGTGGCAGCGCATGCACGCAAACCCAATTCAAAACACTACACCCCTTCGTATATGTACCAAAACTCCTACCACCAATTAACACACAGCGGCGGGGTCAATACTCAGGGAACTCAGTACACTTTTCAGCTTTAATGTGCTCCAGAGGCCGCTACTAGCTGTTTTATAAATTCCCAGCTCACTGGTTACTAACACTGGAAGAAAAGTCCGATTTTGCCATTGTTTACACAGCAAGTCTGAGATGTTCACAGCGAGATGACAGAATAAAACTAAAATATAAGCAGAACAATTTTTCCAGGTAGACAGACATAATGGACATTGTGCTATTCTGAAGCATTAAGCAAAGAAATCAAAACAAAATAACGTTGTTTAAGCCTTCTTTAACAAACAGGAAAATTAAGACGGTAAGAAGGTGCAACAAGCGCCACCTATGGCTAAAAAGACCTTCCAGGTTGCCAGGAAGCATGCAACACAAAAATTGCCTGTAGGATCAGAAACGAGAATCAGATAACTAAAAGCTTCTGTAGCACATACTGCACTTTGCTTCGGGGGAAGGGAGGGTAACTCAGTATTTAATCTGATATTGCTAATACTCCTGAATATAAACAAAAGACACAGGCTCATGGAAACTCATCTTAGAAGAGGAAAGAATCCAGTCCAGCCACTTCATTTTACAGGAGGGGAGACTGAGACATGGGATCTGTCCTCCTTGCAATCGGCAGCAAATCTCTCCTAGGCCTCATGTCTTGCACTGTAGCAAAAACGAACACATCTGTACTAGGCCTATATTCATAAAAGTCGCGTCTGTATTTTTCCGAAAGTAGGTTATCTAAGTATCTTGCAACATACTTCTCAAAAAGCCAGGAAATCATACGTTTGTTGAAATACAAAAACATTTATTTACATAATAAAACAGCATGAGCTTTATTCTCCCTATTAAAAAATTACATGTCAAATCAATGATTTGATATTTTAAACCTGTTAAGAGTGCAGGAAAAAAGATCAAAATTTTCTTTAAGCACAAAAGAGAGAAGCTTATTCCCTGAAAATGATCAATGGATTTTTCTAAACTAAATGAATCTGGTCAGAAACCAACGAATTTAAATGTCTGTGTGGATGGTTACACGGCAACATGACATCTGAGTTCTAACAATACACATTCTGTGTAAATAATCTTCAAGGTCGTCTGCTTAAGGCAATTTAACTACTCCCTGTCTCACTAGAATGATACAGATTTCATTAAAACTTCATAGTGCACTAAAAAATAAATGAATCCTTGTTACTTTAAGCCATATTCATATATATCATATATATACATATAAAATATGCATCAGTAATAAGCCACCCTCTTTAGTATTCAGAGTTGATACTTCTAAAATATATGTCATTGTGACAGCACATTTTTACTAAGCACCCCTTAGGTTTTTTGTGTACAAGGCTACTAACTCTCACAGTCAGACAAGTTAAACGATATTACTCAAATTTCACAAAACAGGAAATGTACTTAAGCAATGAAAACAACTTATATATACATCATCAGGAAAGAAAAGAATAAAGATTTTCTTAAAATATTCACTGACAATCTTTTTTCCATATTAAGACTACATAAAACAAATTCGGTCTTTGTAAGTCTTTCTGTCAATAAGGGCCACTAGGGAAAAACAAGTAACATCATCAGCAGTGGTTGGACTTTCCAAGCCCCCTTATCTTTTGCAATATAATTATTTTTAATGTTTTATTTTTAGTGCTTACAGAGCACTAAAATACATAAAAATTAACTTTTTATGCCACTACCTGAGAATTAAACATCTGTGAAAATATACAATTTTAATTTATGCCACTCTGTCTCAGATTCTCACTGGTGTCTCCCCTTTGAAGGCCTCATCAGGCTGAGATCACTACAATTGGCCATTTATGGAGTCACAGTAGTTCGGGTAACCACTCAACGGGAGGCTGATTAGAGGAGCAATTAAGAATGCATCCTGTGCAGCCTGGGTTCCAGCACCGAGCTAGCCACCGCCAGCTGCGTGTGATTTGGGACAAGCTGCTCCATCTCTCAATCCCTCAGCTGCAAAAAAGGAGACACTGATACCTACCGTCAAACACCTGCTATGAAGTAAAACATGAGGAAAGCATTTTAGCCTTAGGTAGGTGTCCACTCAGAGCGAGATTGGTCATTATGATGATGAGGATGTCTGTTAATAAATTGAGCTAAACCAAAAAGGAGAAATCACCTTAAAGGAGAAACATTTTAAGCCAATGAGCATTTCCTTTTGGATGCATTGCAGAATATTCTATTCATTTTTAATAAACCAAGTTTTGTCCATTAATAATAGATTTACAGGTTCATGGACAAGTCTCCAGAAAAAGAATTAGAGGCCTCTAACCTCTGAATACTAAGAAAGTAAATTTTAAAAAAAATCAGGGGGGAGATTATACCTCTTTTGGGAGAGTATGTGCTTAGCATGCATGTGGCCCTCAGTTCAGTCCCCACTAACTCCATTTAAAAACTTTTTTTTTAAGAAATGGAGAATTAAAGCAAAAAGATGGAGGAATACAGAATTTTTTTAGAGACTCATCTCAGATTTAAGATGGGGAAAAAACCATCCATTTCTCAGAGGAAATCTTGAGAACTATGTAAACTGAATCTGAGATGTCTAGTCTTCTAACATTATTCATGAATTCATATTACCAAGTCTTAAAACTACCTGATAACCCACAGTTGTGATACTGATCATAACAGCGGCCAACACGGATCTAGCTCTGGCTAGGAATGCTCTGTTCTGACATCTCTGCCCCTGAGGCCTCACCAGGCTGAGAGCACTAAATTCGGTCATTCATGAGCATCTCGTGTAAGTCCTCCCTTTGTGCTCCTCACTCTCCCCTCACCAGCCCCTCTGAGGGAAACACTGTTATCATCTTCCCCACCCGCAGATAAGGCCACTGAGGCACAGAGACTAAACCCTTTCCAGGTCATATTGGCATTAAAGGACGTCTGTATTTCTGCTGTTTTGCTTTAGACAAAGGAATCTGAGATATCAATTCAAGGGAGACTGTTAAATAATCAAGTCTGTCAGGTCTTCACCTCAAAGAGCATTTACTATAAATTCCTGATGTAGGATGAGGCTGCCGCCACAAACTGACTCAGCTTGAAATTAATATCCAAGATGAAGCAGCGGATACACGTAAATATTCACGATTGTCAACTCCGCTCACGGGTCTGGGCCCTTCACTGCCTGAACGGGGGTGAATACTCCACCCGTGTCAGGGAGGGAAGAGCGGCTTTTCCAGATCTCCCCAAGGCTTCACGGGCTATTTCCCCCCACAGACTGTCCTCAACAATTAAAAAGCTCTCAATATTTTTACACCATGCAAAACTGAAATACATTTCTGCAGATGGAGCACTTTCTCAGGCTTAAACTTATTTTGCCTACACTCAGCAGGGGGGAAAAAGAAACAAGACTCTGCAAAGTCTCTGATTCTCACCACTCACACTAGTAGAAAGGCCACTGCACAAGATGTCTCTTCAGAGTGCAGGGTGAGAAGAAAATAAAGCCTCCCCCAGCACAGGCACTCCCAGAGACAGAGCTCAGCAGTCTTCTGCACACTCACGGTTGTGCAGCCCTCATCACCATCTATTTCCAGAACACTTCATCACCCCAAAAGAATCCCCCTGTCACTAGCAGTCACTCCCTAACCCCCCTCCACCTAGCCCTTTGCAACCATCACCTGCTCTCCGCCTCTGCATGTGCCTATTCTGGGCATTTCAGATCACTGAAGTCAACAATATATGGCCGTTTGTGTCTGCTTCCTCTCACTTAACATGCTGTTGTCAAGGCTCGTCCATGTTGAAGTGGTATCAGCATCTCTCTCTTTTTTTTTTTTTTTTGAAAACATTAAAGTTTATTAGAGGGTTGTAAGTAATATCAAAAAGAGTAGAGTGGAGCATAAGTGATTGTGTTTCAAAGGGAAAAGGGCGGGTTGAGCAGTGAGAGTGGACTTCCCAGAAGAGGTGTCCTTTTTCATTTTCCTCTTTTTCTTTTTTATTCACTCTTACGTCTGAATAATGTTTCACTAAATGGAGATTCTACATTCTGTTCATCCATTCAGCAGCTATGTATGAACGAGGTCCAGAAGGATGAGTGTAAGAGGCGACTTGCAGGGATGGCATTTAAGCAAAGGGCAAGATGTGCTTTCAAAAAAAAGCCAACAAACAGAGGCGCAAGGAAATTCAGTGCGTTTCTGAGCAAAGTGCATGCTTGCTTCGGCAGGACAGCCGTGCAGGGCTGGGGCGGATATTGGCAGGAATCATGGCATGGGAGTCACCTGAGAAGACTCCCCACTGCATGCAGCTCAGCCAATTCTCCTCCCTCATCCTGTATTGTTAGAGCCATGTTTCTAGGTTTCTCTTATTTCAAGTAATAGCACTTTAACTACATATCTGATCATCTGCATCAGACCACTTTACCTCCAAGGCACAGAAAATTATTCACTAACCGGTGCAGCTCCAGGACATAACGGTGATGGATTAGGGAGTCATGCAGCATCCCAGCCTGCATGCACAAACCCCACATGTGCCCTGGTGATGTCCGGAAAATTAAATGCATGGAAATATCTCACTGCTGGTACACGACATCTGCCCTCAAATTGCCCCAAAATCATGCTGGCAAAGCACTACTCAGCCCTCTCACTACAAAAGAAAAAAAAATGCTAAGAAGGCAAATTTAGGCTCTTCCATTGAAAACCAGCAACCATCAATGCCAGTATCTGAGCTGGAATGCTCCTGACTTCTAAAACCACTGCGCCGTTACTTTTCAAATGTGGAAGTCATATATGTATTCCACGTATATGATATTACAGTAGGAGTTTTCTTTTCAAAATTTCCAGTTGCAACATTAGCACAAGAAAGTTTATGTTTCAGCTTTAAAAAAATCAATTATCTTCCACTTTCTTAATTTTGAACCTATTATTATTTTATAAATGGAGCTATGCTGCATAATATAAACAAACTGAATTCTGCAAACAAGACCTTTATGACCTCACTATTTCAGAGCAAACTTTAATGATGTTTTGAGAAGTGGGGCCTTGGGTGCTCACTAACAGCTCTTTAAATACTGACAAGGATGTGCTATTAAGTAATGCAAAGGCTCTAACTCCACATTAGCTCAGAAACCAAAGAAACTACACCAAAGCCTTACTTTATCATTTTTAAATTTTGCTATTCTTTTGAATATTAAATTTCTTAAAAGATATGTTTTTTTTTTGAGAAAGACAACAGCTGTATTAAATTTCCTCTCACCAAGAAAGCAATCTTTATCAAGAATAAATACCCCATGGAAATCGAAATGACGGGAGGTTTCTAGCTAAGTGAACATGCAGATCTGAACAGAAATCTAAATCCTATCAGATCTCACTCGAACGATCTCAACAAAGTCCTGGGCTACCCTGGAACTTAGCTCTTCTGTTCCAAAAGTTGGCTGAGCTAAGATCATCACACAAGGCAGGGAAGGAGAGAAGAGGAAAGTCCACCTGGCAGCCTCCATCTCTTTTCTTCCAGCCAAAAGTCGCCTCTCGGGTGACCCCGATAACAAGCCCTCCCCATAAGGAAATCCGGCATCCACACTGCCCCTGCCGTCCACAAGCAGCCCTGACGCCCCTCTCCCAGCCTGTGAATGGTCTTCTAGTGGCCCCCCCAGTTGATGGCACCCTCCCCCTCTTCCCCGCTACACACACACACACACACACACACACACACAGAGCAACGGCAGCCTTCCCAAATCACAAAGTTGATTACATCACCCCACTTCAAACCCTTCAGAGGCTCCCTGGTGGAATTCTAGCCCCGCCCCAACACTGCTCACCCAGCCACACCCCAGTTCCCAGGTCCCCAGTGACCTCAGGGACCCCCTGTCCTGCTTCTACTTCCCACTTGCCACCAGGCTCATTTTGATTGTTTCCCAAGGAAGACTTCCCTCCCTCCAACCTCTGCAACTTGTTCCTCTATTCCTAGAACATTCTAGGCTAAGTCAACTTCTGACACTGCTAAGCTCACAAGAAGCAAATACATTTTGCTTACTAATGTGGGTCCACCCACTCTCCCCTAGACACAGAGAAGTGCGCGTGTTATGAATAAATGAATGACGGGGTGGGTCTCAAAGGGACAGACAGACCTGCTCTCGCCCGTCCCAACCCTTCTGTCTGTAGAATATCAGAAGCAAAACCAGAAGTACCTTTCCTGAGGGTCACTTCCTGCTGACACCCTTCACTGCCTCCAGTGTCTGTTCAAATAAAACCCAACGTCTTCCAAAGCCCTTCACCCCAGGCTCTCTCCAGGGTCCTCCCCAGCAGGGGAACACTCCACCCTGGACCACACAGGGCACTCTCCCCAGGTCCCCACCCCATAAGCCTCCAGGCCTCTGCCCGGGCTGCACCTGCCACCTGAGCCACACTCTTGACTCCTTCTCCTGGCTGACCCTTACTCTGTCCTCACGATTGAATGTAGAGCCCATTTCTTCCAGGAAGTCCTCTCTGATAATGTCCTTTAGGTCTTGGCAGGGCTCCATCTATAGGAACAGTACTTGGTGACCAACTGGTGTTTGCCCGCTCCTTTGAAACCACGAACTCTTGGGGGCCACGTGGGAAGGAGTGAGAGATTACAAGAGGGGTGGGGGAAGCAAAAAGCAAAAATCACAGCCCAAGTCCCAAATTCAAGGATTCTTTCTCAGAAAAAAGTATAAACTATTTCACACGTGTGCAATTTGGCTACTATTTTTGTGGCCTGTGGACAGCAAGAGCTTGGAGTTCTAGTCCAAAACCCAGATTACATGCAAAGAAATGTATATATTCACATCCAAAGGAAACCAGAGCTGCTCAACAACAGTTTGCAGTTAGAATAGAAAGGAAGTTTGATAAAGGCAATCTCTCTCTCCCTCTTCTTTCTTTACTGGCATCATATAATTTTAGAAGTATTTGCGTGACTAAGAGATGGCTACAGCCCGTGATTCTGCACTGGAGTGTTTGGGGCTGAGGAAGCCCAGATTACATTCACTGCGTAAATGCAATCACGCCAACACACTGATAGGTGCCGTGGTGGTGGAGCTGATGTTCCAAAGCAGGTAACCTTACTCTGTAAGAGAACTCTAAATAGAAAGTAAGAATTGCAATGTTCTGTACTCAATTTCATTCGATATATGGGTCATTAACTGATAGAATATCTTCACTAATGTAACCCAAAAATAAATTGTCAACGTCGATTTTCTTCATCTGACCATTTTATGCTAACTTTGGGTATCAAACCCTCACTCCATATGGAAAGCTCAGGCCTATGCTGCAGCAGTTACATCCCGTGGAAGAAAGCCGATCAAGGGAGAACTGGAGAGTTTCCCTTCAGAAGCTGCTAATGCTGGTTTTGCACCTGTACGTCATTTGCAACCACGTCATCGTCAAGGAGTAAGACCTTACCTCTGTGGGGCGAAAAGCACTGTGGTGCTTCTGAACCATCAAACAACACTGAGCTTTGTGAAACTGTCCTGAGGCACTTAAATCGTATATTTTGTGAAAGGCTCCAAAACTGACCCAATTCACCAATCCAGGTACAACAGGGAGGTACCGGAATTAGTAGAGAGAACATGACCTTGAAGTCTGACAAGGCCCTGCTTGAATCCTGCTACAGCATTTACTAGCGGCTAAACGGACCAATTCCTTAACCCCTCTGAGAAGGCTTCCCAATCCGCAAAAGGGGGCTGCCACCGCCCAACTGGGAGGCATGGATGAGAATGCAACACACAAGTAGGGCTGCCGACTGGTACCTGACACGGGGCCTGACTAGCTTCCCTCTGCTGCCCTTCTCCCCCTTTAAACTTGCACTGTTCCCCCTGGTAAGGATCAAACCCCTGGAAAAGACTGCCCGAATCTTCTGTGTATCCCTGGATACATGCATTACCCTTAGGAGGCCAGAAAAACAACTGCCTCCTCCCCAGTCACTATCAATGTTCTTAAGAGTCTGGGTATTTTTAACTCAATTTTTCAGGGAGACTATTCCAGAACTTTGCAAGCACCATTCTCCAGGTTGGCTCCCCTCCCAGCGCCCATCCCTTCTCACCTCAGATCCTCTGTCTGATTGCCTTCTGTTCATTGGAAAGCGAGTCCAGTAGGGTGGCGACTCCCAAGGACTCCCTCCCTCCCTCACAGGTGAGTGTGACTACTTTCTCCCCACTCCAACTCCAGCTTCTTAGAAGTCTACCCTCCCGGACCCTGCAGACTCTGCATCTTCCCAAGACACACACGTGGCCACGACCCTCCTTTCAGATTTCTTCCAGGCTGGCCCTGCCCAAACCCCGGCCCCTTAAGGATAAATGGCATTAGTCTGAAAATCGCAAACACCGCAGACTGACACACCAAAGCTGCATGGTCTGGGCTTTCCTCCAACCAAGGCACAGCCCTGCCCCGCCTCAGCCTCAGTCTGCACCTCTCGAGATGATCTAATTCACATGCGTGGCTGTGAACACCAGCTGAGAATGACGACTCCCAACGTGTATCTCTAGTCCGGCTCCTTCACCTGAGCCCCAGGGCCATAGACCCGAGTGCCTCTTTGAAGTCCTAACTTGGATGACAAATGGCATCTTAAAAATGCCTCATGTCCGCCATTTACTCTGGAATTAGATTCCTGGCAGGTACCTCCCAGACACCCCATTTTAGTAACAGCCCCAGCACCCACCTATGTGTTTGAGGTCACATTCAATTTCCACTGTTCCCTCCCCCAAGCCCTGCCCTGGAATCAGTCCTGTTATATCCGTCGCTAAGCCCATCTCAAGTCTGGTTCTGCAGGGACCACGGCCAGAACCCCACAAGCTCACAGCATGGTGCACTGAGTCACAGTCCTCCAAAGGGTGCTCCCTGGAGGGGGAGGCATCTCCTGCCACTGGTCACCTCAGAAGGCACTGTATTCTCACAAAGGAGGCCCAGGAGAAGGGACTCAAGGTTCTCCCGTGGTCTGAGATTTGAAGGGCCCGAGGTGTGGGGGAGCTCCTAATTAGCAGACACACTTGCCAGTAAGCAGACGAGGATGGAGGAACCCAGGCAAGGCTGTTCTCACTCCGACCCCTGGGCTCTCGGGAGCCACGGGAAAGGCCTGTGTCCAGGGCATAGCCCGGCCATCACAGATCCCAGCCTGCATTTGCCAACCCGGACAGACTAGACTCCTTCTACTTGCGACATTTACTTCTGATCTGTTCCCCACCCACAATGTGATGGACTCATTCAGATATTATCTCCTGTCTGAAGCGAGACAAATTCAGTGAAAAATGAAGTATCCACATTTGGACCAGAGCATGAAAGGAGAAACAAGGCCTCATGGTCAGCATGATGATGGTGGCCAAACACTTTCACCGGGTGAGATGAACCATGGTGGGGGTGAGAATCCAAGGTCCTAGGTCGGCCAAAGCATCTTCCTTCACAGTTGACTGGGGTGTTGGAGACTCACTACCGCAAACTAACGACAAGGCCGACAGTGGTGGACGTCAGCTGCAACAGACACGAAGTCAGCTATTTACTGCCAACATGGGTTAAAAGTAAAGGTCGGTGCAGGGAGGCCTGCAGGGCTGCTGAGGCAAACCACAGACCCGGCTCTGAATGCCCACTGGCTGGAGCAGGGTGGAAGCTACGGTCCCCTTTAGCAGTCCCTATGTCCACCAGATCCAGGTGAGCCAGCTACTTAGGAGAAGGACATGTTGTCCTGATACTCAGAAAAACCAACCTCGTAAAGGGAACAAAAGAGTGGCATGGATTTTAAACCCACTTCTGCCCCTTTATGAAGGCAAAGTAAAGTAAATGGCACGGGAAGTAAAATGCAAAAAAAAAAAAAATTAAATAACAAAACGGTGACTGCTTCCTCCAACAGCTGCTCACACCCGAACCTGCCACTTCCTCACCAGTGACCGCCGGCCAGGCAGCACCGTCACGCACGTCACACAGCGACAGCCAGGAGCCGAGTGCCAAGCACGTTTGTGTAAAAGAAGGAATCGAGCAAGATGCTGCAGAATTTGACTTTACAAGTTTAAATACTCCATGAAAAACATCCCTCAGCAGCCGCCTAAATGAATTCGCATCTCACTTCTTGAAAACAATCAAACAAATTTAATAAGGGCGCATTTGTCACCAAATATAAGGAGGACAAAACTGGTTCCTTAAAGCAAGGATTTTAAGAAGGATCAAACACCAGTGGGTGATGTGCTAAAAAAAAATAGAAAATAAAAAGATGACAAGGATAATACATGGATCAAGGCAGCTGTTAAGTTTTTGCTTTTTAAAGCGATGGAGAAGCACGGAGGGCGACCTAGCTATTTCCAATGCAGGGTGTGCACAGCCCACATTTTCAGACGCAACAACATGCTCACAGGGCTGTACAAGAGAAAAAGGAATAAAGAAAAAGGAAAAGAGGAACAAGAGAAAATTAGAAACACACAAGAACAAAAATGACTTTGACAGCACGTACAAGAATTTACGTGAGTGTGTGAGGCCAGGGACGCGGGGATGGTGTGACCCACACTCACCTCCTGCTCCAGGGAGAGCAGGGGCCTGAGGGGAGTGGCGCTGCCGGGGGACACCAACGTGGTCAGCGCCCCTAACCAAAACTCCACATACATGGGTCTAGGCAGGTCTTAAGCTACAAATTGTGGTCACATTTCAGGCTGGACAGTTTTACGCACTTCCACCAAGAGTAGCAGGAGAGAATTAGGCTCTGTTCCTGCACCAAAGCATTGTTTAAAAAATTAATGTCTGCGGAATAGTAAAAGCAACAATGGAGTAAAAGTGACTGGAGGAGAACGTGCTTGACCCGAGCTCACTGGCCGCGTTATCTCACTGACGTTAAGATGCTGGCTGAGCCCTTACGGTACCAAAACAGACAGACGCACCAGGAGGGAGGTTTAATGCGCTGCTATATTTTGATGGCGGGAGCCATGCCTGGTACACGAGGTTCTGGGTAAACAATGGTGACTGTGTCAACCACTATGGGCTAAGCACATATCCAGCTACTCCGCCAAATCCCAAGGGCAGACTTCAAAAGGCAAAAACAAGCAGGAATTCTCTGGTGGGTACGCAGACTCAGAGCCAAGCAGTTGCTGAGCAAAAATGTCACCAGTGCCTCCTGTGACAAAAGAGGAGGCACTGGCCTGGTGGCTGGGGCAGGGCTCCAGGCTTCCACTGCTCACCCACCAGTCTGTCCAGAGGGAGAACATGGTCCCTGCCTACGTTGCACCGATGCACCTACCTTGACTGACGCCTGGGGGATCAGCAGGAGGTGACATGTGAGGTGAACGGAGCCAGCCTCGGTGGAGCACGGTGCTGGCAGCTGTGCCCTCAGCAGTGCCCAGGCTCCTAAACCTGACACCTCATCTCCAAGGAGCAGATGGGGAGCGCGGGCATGTAGATCACAGGGCCCTGTGAGGACAAGAACAGATCATGGCCACGACATGCCTTGCCCCTTCCTTAAGCATGTCCGGGAGGAACAGAAAATTCATCCAGAGCCCGCTAGGCACCTCACGCAGGTGGGACTCGGGTCCTCTTGCCTATCACTCACAGGGCTGTTCTGGATATTCTTTTTATCATTTCTCTGGCATCTTCTCCTCCAACTTACCAACAACCAGAAAGTAGAATCTGATCTTAGTTAAGTTCAAGAATCACAGAACACCGCCTCCACAGCGGGCCCGGCAGCACGTGCCAGGTCGCCCGACCATCACCTGTGGGACCGCCATGAGCCCTCTCCAGACTCAAGGCCCGAGGCCGTAGGCCGGGAGTACACAGATTCCCTCACTCTCCCCAGCAAAGGGGGACCACCTCTCGGCAAAGGCATCTCACCCTCTTCTGCCCGAGGGACAGCACAATAGATACACGGGGAAACAGAGCAGAAGTTGGGGGGTTAGGCAGCCCAGAAGAGCTCGTCTGTAATTCCGAGGCAAAGTGGGGCCGTTGACTTAATCACAGGGACAAAGTGAGGATGAACATTTCTCTGCTCTTTCCCATACTCCGTGATACGCCTTTCCCTGTATAAGGAGTTCATTCGGAGGTCCCTGGCGGTGTTTCTGATGTCCTAACATGGCATGCTGGCTGTCGGGCAGGAAGAGAGGGCCTGAGCCGAACAGGTGCTGAGCCTGGGAGGCAGGAGACACTGGCTCCAAGCCAGCTCAACCAGCGCCTCGTTCTGCCTCTCGGGATTCAGCATCTCATCTATAAGCAAAGGGATGAGACTGTCCCAGGAAAGGCTGCCCAACAGAAATGAAATGAGAGCCATGTAAAGAAAGTTTCCCAGTTGCCACATTTAAAACGGTAAACAAAGAAACAAACCAACAAACAAAAAACAAGTACTAGAAACTGATTTTAAGAACATATCTTACATAATCTACTGTATGTAAAATACTATCATTTTGACATGTAATCAATAGAGGAAGTAACAAGATAGTTTATATGCTTTTAGTAGACAAGCCTCAGCGTCTCATGTGCATTTGAACTACAGCACATCTCAGCTCAGACCAGCCTCCTCCCCAGTGCTCCTAGCATCACTGGCTGTGGCTACTCTATTGAACAGCAACTCCAGGGGTCCCACCAGGATCCTGGCTGAAAAGCAGGAGTAAGTGCTCTAACACTATCACTAAAAGGATCTCTCTGAAACAAAGGCGGATTCACTTTTAAATGTCTGTAAACCGGCGGGCTGCACCTCCCTCCACCCTTGGATACAAGACAGTCCTATTCCGTGCTGATCCCTTTCTGGATGGAGAGAAGAAACCCGGCACACAGCCAGGGTGGACTGGCCTCCAGGTAAACTTACCTGCTGTCTGTGTCCAGTCCCATGAAGTCCTCCTTCTCAAACGGCATGCAGAGGAGTGGGATCTTGTCCCCAGACTTGTCAGGGGCCCCATCCAGCCACTTGGACTTGAGCAAGATGAAGAGTGACTCAGTGAAGACCTCGATCCTCTTCACCACTCTGCAGTCCACGTAGATTGAAGGCCACGTCGTTGCGCGGCTGCTTGGCTACCTCCCCATGCAGCACAAAGACAAATAGTTGAGAGTCATTAAATGTGGTGCCATACAGCTCCTCTGCACGTGGAGCTTCTCGAAGGCCTTGGCCGAGAGGCAGTCGGTAATGGTGACAAGGCCCACGACCTTGCAGTGGGTCTGGAAGCCGCTCCATCCATTCTTGGGCGCATAGTGGTGCCTGTAGTGCATACAGAGTGCGCCCTGGGAGCTGCACGGGCTGATCTGGCTCACCAAGGAGATTCGCTTATAGATGCAAAAGAAATTCTCCTCTGAGATGATCCCCACTGGTTTGACCACCACGGGAAGAGTCTCATAGTCCTCAGCACACTGCACGTAGTCAGGGATGCTCATGTTGCAGGCCCTGCCGAGAGGGGAGAGGAGATCGAGGTAAATATTGTGCTGTGGGCTGCGGGCGCCTCTGGGTTGCGGTGACCTGGTGTGTACCAGCCAGAAGGCAGGGGAAGCCCAAGCAAATCCAGGGGTACAGTTTGTCCTTCAGAGCCTGCACATGTCTACCGTAGCTCGGATCACTTTACCCAGCTTTTGGTCTAGGCTTCCTGCCCCTGCAGAGATGGGTCATTTCTTGTTTTCTGTTTCAAAGCACCTAGCAAGGCCCTGATGCAAAGTCACTGCTCAAAAATGCGGAATAAAGAAATGAAAAAAGGAACTGCTTTCCGCAACCACCTTCAGCAGAATATAAAGAAAAGGACAACAGTAGGAGCAAAGGATCTGGATTTCAATTCCAATTTATTTGAACCCCTAAGCTGCAGAATAATGGATAAGAAAACTTGCCTTGGGGAGGAGGGTACAGTTCAGTGGTAGAGCACGTGCTTATCATGTACGAGGTCCCAGTACCTCATTTTAATAAATGAAACAAATAAATAAACCTAATTACCCTCCTCAAAAAATACTTTTTAATTCAAAATTCAAAAAACACCTTGCAATTGACACAACATTGTAAACTTGACTATACTTCAATTAAAAAAAAAAAATCCTTGCCTTACAAGAATATATCTGGATTTCTGAAGTTTCCAAATGTAAAATGCCTAGGGTACCACCTGCATAAAAAGGGGTGACTACAAATTTACTATCCCTCCTTTATGAGCTATCTTTACTTCGGGGGGGTTATAACCTCTCAGAGCTAATTTTCTCAGATTTAAAAAAAAGTAAACATTACCTGATTCTCAGTACTGCTGAAGAATCAGATAACCCTATGAAAGCATCTGACCCACAGATGTTACTCAATAAATGTTTGTTGAATAAATGAATAAACAAGCAAAATGAATGCTGCTCCCTGCCACAGACCATCATAATGGTACTGCTTGGAAATCCCAAGCCCACGTTCCACCCGTCTCTACACTAACCATGTGGGTGACCTGGGCAGGCGTGTGTGCTTCTCTAAGCCCCAGTTTAATCGTGAATAGAAATGATGGCAATAACACAAACCTCAAATAGTTAGTGAGTCAGTAATGAATCGTACCCCAACTTTGCAAGATGGAACCATTAAGGATAACTGGGAAAAGGGTCCATAGGCCCTCTCCATATTATCTCTTACAACTACATGGGAATCTACATTATATCTCAAAATAAAATTTCTACTTTTTTAAAGAAGCTATTGAGGTTAAATGTGCTCACTGTCTCAAAAAAGGAACACACAGAAAAAATAGGACAATGCCCAGCACATGAGATACACTCAGTTAACATTCCCACTGAACCCACTGGTCCCTCCAACTTCAGAGCAAGAGGATGGGTCCTCGTGGCAAGAGGCCACTGCACCTGAAGCTAACAAAGCTAAAGGTGCTCACTTCCAAGAGCCCCTGTCACCACTGCTGTTCTAATTTTCTATTTGTATTTTTTTCTCTTTATTAAATAGAAACTCCCAATTGCATAGCCTTCACCTGACTAGACATCATGATGGCAGCCCTTCAAAACCTGACCACAGAGATCATGATGGCAGCCCTTCTTGGTGAAACAATAAAATGAAAAGCCATTTCCACAAGACCTCTGTGTAAATCTACTAGGGAACTTCATCATGGACTGAGGAAGAGGACTAGGGAGGAGGGGGCAATCTGGGGCACAGAGAACTATGGGCCACCTGTCCCACAATGGACTTTAGACTCAACCATCACCCTCCAGGAAATTTAAAATACACAGCGACATAGTGCTATGGGCAAGATGTTTTTTTTTTTTAAATCCCTGAATCCCTTGCAGGTCTTGTTTCTACTGAGACACAAATAGATTATGTGTATAATGTTTCACAAAAGCCTTAAAATATTATCACCTCAAATTGACACATCAAGAAACTGAGGTAGAGAGGTTTGTCACATTGTGCAAGATTAAAGAGAGGCCACGACAGACACCATATTTAAATCCAAGCCCCTGCTCCAGTGCTCACACTAGAAAGTGTGACATACTGCCCCTTTTCTGCCCTCTCCCTGCAATAAATCTCTGAAGAGTATTTTCTGTGCCACCTGGAATCACAATCACATCAATTTCCCACAAAGAGCTATGTCACTCCTTGCAGGACGTAACAAAATCTAAAGTGTTGGGATGGGAGGAGAGATTTGCATTTTCTGTTTCTCAAAGGAAACATGGCTTTAAAAGAAACTGAAAAGCACTTATCTAGTCTAAGCCCTCATTGTGCAGAGAAAGAAACGGAGGGTCAGAAGAGATGAGGAAAGGGCCTTATTAACAAATATTGCCTCAGCGCAGCACCAAGCCAGCCCTGGGCACTGCTGGGGGAGGATCTGGGAGGCCCAGGAGAATGAGTGTTAGAAAACGGAAAGAGAAGAAGCATACAAGGCCCTGTCTCTACACCACCATACCATGAAATTCCACCAAATTACCCAGTATGGAGGCAGCCAATAATAAGGTGGGGTAAACAGGTTACAGAAACCTGGAAGTCTCAACCATAGTGGAAATTCCAACATTTACTATGTTTTTTTTCCCAGTTCAAGCATCAACTCAGTGGGCACTCTGTACCAGGGACTACACTAGGCCTGGAGTTCTCCCAAATACAGATCTCTATTACCACGTGTGCAAAGCACATAAAGGCCACCAGAAGAAAAGCGCTCACAGATAACATGGAATTACTGAAACTGAAAGCAGCCAAAGAGCATATATTACTAGGAAAAACAGTGCTGCTAGAAATGGACTCATGGACATAGAAAGCAAACTGTGCTTAGTAGGCAGGAAAGGGGAGATTAACAGATACATATTAATAAATATAAAATAAATGACAAGGACCTACTATATAGCACAGGGAACTATATTCAATTTCTTGTAATGATTTCTACTAAAAACAATCTAAAACATATGTATATACATATGCATATGTTTATAACTGAATCTCTGCTGTACACCTGAAACTAACATTGTAAATTGACTACACTTCAATAAAAAATAAATTAAAAAATAAGTAAAAATAAAAGCAACGCCATTAAGAAAAAAAAAATACTGTAATCCCCTTAGCTGTAGGTGCTGGAGAATACTGGTTGCAAGCACCAAGTCCACTGGATCACTCCAGCCCAGGCTGTCACTCTTTCTGACCATCAGAGAGTCACTTGGATTCACTGAGGTTACTTTTCTCTTCTGTGAAAGGCTACAGTAGCAACTAACGATGTATAGAATCTCATCATTCACAAGCCCAACAATTGGTGAGGACTTCCCATGGGCCAGGCTCTGGAGAGATGAAAAGATACGGTCCCAGATATATTCATGGGTAGAAGAAATTTATGCCATAAAGACATTAATTCTTCCTGTTTTGATACACAGATTCATTGCAATTCTGATTAGAATTCCTACCAGATATTTCATGGAATGTAACAAGTTAATTTATGGTCAGGAATAGGCAAGAAACTTCTTTAGAAACACCACTGGGGAGGGGTGGGTATGTCACTCATTTCCACTGGTCTTTCTGATGTGACGAAAACGTTCTGGAATAATAATTGTTGCACAACTGTGAATATGCTAAAAGTTGCTGAATTGTACCATTTAAATGGATGGACTTCATGGTGTGTGAACAATATCACAATAAAGCTGTTATATGAAAAAATATTTCTTGACAATTATTTTTCCCTCTATACTACTAGTCTGCCCCACGATTTAAGAAAAACAAAAAACCAAAACAAACCAAACTGCCAGGAGCTCTTTAGGACTGCAATGTCCCTGGGTCTCCAACGCCTCTGGTGGTGCTGTTCCTGTTAACGCACCCTAGCTGGGCTGGGCTAGTTAGGGACTGTAACTATCTTTTTAAAATCGACGGTTACACGTTTCACCCTGGGAGTGGGAAGGAAGGAGCATGTCACAGCCTCATGCCTTCAGCTCATTTTTAACTGAACCAAGCCCTGCTTTCAACACTGAAATCCCTGGCACTATAAAAACACGTGACATCAACAAGCACCGCCATCATAACACCTGAAAGTGTTCAAGGTACTTACCTGGGGCAGAAACACTGAGGGAGGAGACAGAAGCTCGCTCAGCACTGAGGATCCACTTTCCCGACTCCACCAGAAGCTGGGCTTTACAGCCGGAGGCTCTCAGCCCAGGGAGCAGCGCCCACGCCGCTGAGCTTGTCCTCAGGGAGCAGGAAAGGAAGAGCAGGGCAGCCCCGGGGTCGCGGGGCAGGGAAAGCGGGGGGGGGGGGGTTTGGTGGAAACTCGGGCTGCAGCCCATCTCAGAGGCCAGCCCCAGCCCCAGCCGCCCGCCCCCGTTCGGGTCCGCAGACCCCGCCCGCTCGGGACACAGCCCGCCCAGGGGCGGGGACGGGCCGGCGGCCGAGGAGAGGCAGCCGGGGAGGAGAGGACTCACGGGCGGGAGAGGGGAAGGGGACGCCAGCCGCGGACTGAGGGGAGCCCGGCTGGGTGAGAGGCTGCAGGTGCACACCTGGCCATGGACAGGTGTGGCCGGGGCGCCGGGGTAGTTGGCGCGGGCAGAGGGGTCTGGCCAGAGCAATTCAGCTGAACACAGGCTGACTGGCGCCCTGGGGGGCTGTGACATGCCGACCGCCCTCCCGCAGCCGCCTGACCCCTTTCCCAGGAGCCCCCCACCTTGCACTTCCACAGCCAGAGGCTCCGGCCCCGGGCAGGAGCTAAAGGCCTACCGGTCGACAGAGCTGAGAAGCCTTTGGGGCCGATCCGCGGCTCGGAGCTGGAGCTTCCAAACCGCGGTCCAGCTGGCACCGACTGCCCATGCGCAGGAGGGCCAGCGATCCACTCTGGGTTCTGCGAGAGAAGGTGGGGCAGCGAGGGAGGGAGAAGATGGGAGGGGGAGGAGAGGAGGGGAAAAGTGGAGGGAGACAGATGGACAGGAAGAGCAGAGAAAAGGGATGGATCTGGAGAGGGGAGGGTCGTAGCGGAGATGGAGAGAAAAAGCTTTACCTCTGGGGGCACCCCGAAGGAGGCGGCAGTCCTGCCTCTGTACCATTCTGTTACCCTTCAAGGCCCGCAGCTCATGTTTTACCTCTCTGATCCAGCCCTCCATCCGATGCTTCTGCAGAACCCCTATGGGTATCACAACCGTTGCCCCCACGCGGAGCTGGGTTTTCTGTTGCTCTGGGAACCAAGCACCCGCAGGTGTTGTCGCTCAGAACTACCTTGGGAAGAGTACCTGTTCCCCTTTTACACACTGGGAAACAGGCAGGCATGATTTCTGCCTTAGTTCCACTCTCCCAGGTGTTGGGCTGGCGGGGAGCGGGGTGGTACAAGATCAGAGCCCCAGACAGAGCAGACTGCCTGAGTGTTGGTGCACAGTCCCCATCCCTCCTGGGTAAACCACACCCCACCCTAGTGGAACCATCAAGGGCTCACAGTAGTTCCCTGGGTGTGGGAGAGCTATCCTCATGTAAAGGAAAAGCCCAGCTGGGCTAACAAGCTAAGTCACAAATCTAAGTGTGATAAGTGTCGGTTTACTGATCTAAATTCTGCTGGGCTAACTCGTAAATCTGAAGTTTAGTGTCAGTTTACTGGGCTAACAAGCTAACTCGTAAATCCAACCTCAACAGGTGTCAGTAACGTGATCTATTACAAGTTGATAAGCTCCAGTGTACTGATTCCTTGCTTTTTGTTGTTTGAGCCTTATTGGCTAATACCCCTTACTTGTAATTAACCCTTTAAAACCTCATGTGCATGTCTTGGAGGTGCTCAGAACTTCGGAGCAGAAGCCCCTCTGAGCCCGCCGGCATAATAAATCTGAGTACTCCAACCCTCCCAGTGGTGCTTGTTTCTTGGCTGGCCTGTTGTTTCCATAACACTCAGTTCCAGTGCCCAGCTTGCTAGGTAGATAGGAGTGTTACCGAGTCCAAATTCATTCTCCTCAGTGCAGGACAGGCCAATAAGTTGGGAGACCAGGTTTTGGGGCAAGGAATAGCAAGTCTTTGTAGACCTAGATGGCAAACTAACGTCCTGGGAAACCATCTCCCCAAGTCAGAATTCAGGCTCCTTTCCTACAAGCTTGGTTTTTGCAATCTTCCTGGTGTAGGAATTCCTTCTTGTTAGAATCCTTTGTTCTTGCAGCTATCTGCCTGGGTCAAATCTCTGTAATCCTCCAACAAAACAAACGTTATTTTCTATTCTGTAATTTGTTATCTTTTTATGAATGAAAAAGTGTTAAATATCCTTAAAGGTCAGAGCCTTCAGAATAGGCTCTCCTGTATATTTCAGGCTCTAAGCAACATTGTTTTACAAGCAAGATGAAGCCTAGGAGACAGAGCATAGGGTTAAAGTCAAATGAAAAGATCTAATATGCAGTCAGATTTGTTCTGTTCTATTACCCGGGCAGAAGCCACTTGAGGATTTAAATCCTTTTAAGTTAAAAATAACTAAAACTTTAAAGGAATTTACATACATAATTGGGAATGTGCATACCATATCTGGAAAAGCATCCAAAGGATAGTAAACAGTGGCATCTCCAGGGAGGGCTGGAAGAACAGAGGATGAGTGTAAACTTCTTTCACTTGTGTATTTTTGTGCTCTGTTTGAATTTTTTTAACCATTTGCATGTATTTCTTTTTCAGTTAAAAAAAAGTGTGTAATGGAGCAAAGGAGTAATTAGCTCAGCAAATACAGCAGCCATGGAATCACTGAGTCATCACTTTTGACTTAAGCCAGGAAGCATTTATTGACTCTCTCCAATGTGCCCAGTGCTGTTTTAAGACTTCTTTTATTATTATTATTATTTATTATTATTACTATTATTATTGTTGTTGTTATTTTTATTTTATGAAATAATAACAAGGTATCCCCCACCCCTGCCCATGGCTGGTGGAAAACCAACTGAGTTTTTATTGAGTTGTTTTCCAAGGAATAGAGATGAGTTATAAACTGAACACATCTTCAGGGCAAAACAGGCGGAGTGGTTTTACAGCACGCCAGACAGCTATGAAGGGTTTTCAATAAAGGTGTCCAGAGGCTGAGAGAGAAAGCCTCCAGGGCCCTACAAAAAGCTGCCCAAACTGCCTTCTCCATGGCACTACTGAAATAGGAAAGAACAAATCTGACTCCATATTTGATCTGTTCCTTTGACTTTAAGAAAACCACGTTAATACGCTCCGGTCTTTTCATGGGTTATGATGTCACAGAGGAGACGGACAGGTCAACAAGGGACCACTCTGCCGTGATCACTGAGCCGGGGAACGGGATGGGCGGCAAGATGTATGACGCAGCCATAGCTGTGCCCGTGCTTCTAGGCAGGTAACTAAAGTCGCCTCGACAAGGTGTCAAACACGTCTGCCCACGTCCTCATCACCTGACATGTATTAAAGAGAAATGGAAACCTATAAAAGGCCAATACCCTCGGTGGGTACACCGTCCAAAGAGCAAAGTCACAGTTTGACAACTGGCCATCCCGGTTCCCTGGGATTCATTCTTGGAGAACCTTAGAAACCACTCCTCTGTCCTTAAGAAGTGCTGCATATTTGTCCTATCTTTGGCTCAGGGATGGAGCATGTTCAAGTGAACTTTAATGTCTGCACAGACTTGACTGTCTTTCTCCAGTTTCACTTGTCCATTCTAAAGAGGCCTGAGCTAAGTCCATCCTCCGTAAGATCTATTCCCTCCAGTGACAGCTCATTGAGCCTGCAATTAAAAGCCAACTGAACAAGACTGTCTGTCCTCAGCTAAAAAGTTCACCCACCCTTCACTGCTTTCTTAATCTCCTCTCCTGGCTAATTGCAACAGACTAACACCTCCCTCTACCAAGCTCCCCAACTATGTCAGTTTTTCTCCCCAAAGAGAAAGTAAGGTCCATAAATGAGGAGTCAACTCCATAGTCACCTCTGAATTCCTAGCATATAGTAATGTTAATAAATAGAACTATGATTATGGCTTCTTTCCTTTAAAACATTTCCGGTTATTTGAATGAGACCTTGGAAGAGAGGTGTTTGCCGTCCAGTATCTTGATCCACAAGACTCTGGAGGCCTTTTCCGGAATGGCTGCTCACTGATTCATTCAAACCACAGCTTCTCATTCCAGGAGTAGCTGTGCTTCTCTGCCAGGAGTTTGTGGTCACTCTCATGCCAGAAGAGCTTTAAACTATATCCTTACTTTGGATTTGTTATTTTTCCCCTCTTCCAACAAAATTGACTTTCCTTAATGTCTTGCCACGAGGAATTTTTTTTCCTAGTTCACCCTTTAGTAAACCATGCTTCTCGGGATGGGCTTGGCCTTACATATGATCAGTCATCCAACTCCCAGTGTGAGAGGCTTCGGGCTCACCTCCTGCCCTACTGTCAAGGCAACTGAAACTCAGTACAGGAGCCAACAGGCACCCCAGGGCTTCTAAGGCTCATGTATCACCCAGAATCCCTGCTTTCTGGTTTGTCTTGGCTTCTGAGGATTTCCCCTCACTTTCTTGACAATTAGCTGTGCAGCTTGAAAGATGAGGAAGGAAGGTTTTATTTCTTAATCCGCATTTTAAGAAACTTGTGTAATGAAGGTTTTCACAAGTTTCTACAACCCTCCATTGCCGAGACAGAAAACACACTAGATATTTTCTAAGTTTAGCTATCATGTGTATTTTTTCTTTTGTTTTCTTAACTGCAAACAGACATCTTTTAATTAAAAAAAATAAGGCCCCAAATAGGATAGAGAAAGGGCATACAAAATTAAAGGGCAAAGACAGAAAAATGATAAATACTCTACAAGGTTAATATAATACTTACTCTGTGGATCAGATCAGCAATTCTCAGTAACAGCTAATTGAAATATGACCATGAGGTTAAAGGTCTCTCTTGTCAGGAGATGGCTAACAGAAAATAGAATTAAATCAACAAACTAAAATTCTAAGTCTGGCGAGGTACAGAAGGCTACCAGCAAAATGTGCCATCTTCTGGAAAGGAGGGAGGCTCACCAGCTCTTTACTGTGGAGCCTGAGCCCAGGGGAGGTCGGTGAAGTGAGCTCTGTAAGTACCCAATTAGCAAAGTGGGTGATGAATAAAGAGACGTGAGCTTTGATGACAGAGATGATACTACTATTCACTTGTCCTGTAAAGTATGTCTTCACGTTCAGTGATCAATACCTCGGCGTCCTCAGGGATTAAGATTATAGGAAAATTCACAGCCTGGGCCCAGACCTCCTCTTTGAGCTCGTGACACTGCACTTAGATGTCTCAAGGGCAACTCCAACTCCACCTGCAAAGAGCTGACTTCACGGTGCTCCTCCCATAGCCGTCCTGCCCAGGGCCCCTGGTCGGGGGGCAAGGTCTCTCTGCCTCTCCCAGCTCAGGCCCATCACTCACAGATGTGACTGGACCCCTCCTTCAGGGCCCAGATTTCCTCAGTCACCGAGTCCCACCACCCACACCTGTCCTACCAGATACTCACTGGCACTCACTCAGCACTGAATCTGTGCTGGGTACCATGCTGCACACTGTGCACACGTTATCTCACTGGATCTCCACAGCAGTCCTGGGAGGTCGGTACATCACTGCTTTTATTGATTAGATAAATTGTTTCTCTTCCTTGAGTGCATCATCCAAAGTGACATGGCTACTGAGCCACAAAACTGGGACTGAAAACCACTTGAAAATTCTACACTCCTACACCTGGCAGCCACCCTAATCTGACTCATCACATCACCTCCTGCTGAGCCTTCTAAATGTTTCTAAGCATTCTACAAGACAAAAGTGATCTACGAGAGCACCCCACTCCCCTACTTAAAATCTGTCAATGACGGTCCACTGCCCTTAGGAGAAAGCCCCACCGGGCCTGAGCACAGCCCAACGGCCCGGCATCCGCGTTCTCTGCGCGGCCTCGCCGCCTCACCCACCACGCAGCTCTACACTGGCCGTGTCCAGGACAGGGATGCTGACTCCGTACAACCCGGGGCTCGTCTCAATCGAACAATGATCACCCTCTTCAGTGTCCACCCTCTTCACTGCTGACTCTCAGAAAAATGTTTTCTCAGGATGAATCAATATCTTTTTCCTTACAACTTCCCGTCATTGATAATGAGCTCCACCCAAAAGAGAGAAGACTTAATTCTCAGTCTCCTTATCTGTAAAGTGAGAATAACAAGGAAATATGTGAGGTTTTAAGAGAAATAATATTCATGTGAGGCTGAGGGACAATTCCCAACATACAGTAAGCACTCAATATGTGCTTACTTAATATTAATAAGAATATAATGCATTCCAGCAACCTTAACTCAATGTTTTATGGCTATGTCCAACAGACTACAGACACATTGTTGGACGAACCGCTTTGAGCAGATCAGCACAAGCATACTGGGAAAGGTAAGCGCTGACTCCGGTTACAGCTGCAGCCACCCAGCACTACGGGGCGGGGGCAGTTTCTCAGACTATTACATGTTGCTTGAGCATTTAATTGTCACTAATGAATAAAGACAGGTGTTCTTTAGTCAAAGCTCCTGAAACATAAATCTTCAAAGATTGATGCAAATTAGATTTCAAGTACAACACTCTTTCTAGAAATTATTTGATAATAGTCTTAGCTCCTCTGCACATCAAAAGAGCATGTTCTTAATCTATCTGACTACACCAAAAGTGTTGTTTAAAAGAAACTAAGGTGAAGCCATCCTAAATAAGCTCTCAGTATCATCTGCACAAAGCCCCACCCAAGGGTCTCATTTCTCACTTCCACATAGTTGTTCAGGTAGCTTAACCTGGGTCTTTGTTTCTTATAACACGGGGGTGGGAAGAGTTGTGGATAGATTTATGTAGCAAATATAAACCTAAGGTATTTGCTGTGTAGGAATCCTAGAAATAAACAAATTGATATATAGTCCTACCCTCAAGAAGCTCAGCCTTTCCATTTACAACAGCATTAAAAATAAAATGAGAGATACATTTAACAAAAATTTACAAGATTTGTACATTGAATATTTTGAAGTATCACCAAAAAATTTTAAAAGATCTACATATATGGAAGACATCCCATGTTGATGGAATGGTAGACAATATTGTTAAAAATGTTAAGACTCCCCAAAGTGATTTACAAATTCAGTGGAATCCCTATCAAAATTCCAGCTGACTTCTTTGCAAAAATTGAAAAACGTATCCCAAAATTCATATGGAAGTGCAAGGGGCCCAGGACAGCCAAAGCAATCTTGAAGAAGCAGAGCAAAGTGGGAGGACTCACTTTAAAAGGTACTAAACAGCTATAGTACTAAGTCAGTATGGTACTGGCATAAGTTTGGATAAATAAATCTATGAGACACAATAAAATCCCAGGGGGAAAAAGCTTACATTTACAGTCAGTTTTCCACAAGGGTGCCAACAACACTCCATGGAAAGAATAGTCTATTCAACAAATGGTGCAGGGAAAGCTGGGTATCTGCAGGCAAAAGAATGAATCTGGAATCTGGACCCCCATATTTTATATAACAAATAAAAATTAATTCAAAATGGATCACAGACAGAAACGTAAAAACTAAACCTATAATCTTTCTAAAAGAAGACACAGTATAAATCTTTGTGGTCCTAGGATAGGCTTTGGTTTCCTAGATACAATACGAAGAGCACAAGTGATAGAAGAAAAAAGCAGATAAACTGGACTTCATCAAATTTAAAACCTTTTTGTTACAGAGGACATCATCAAGAAAGGGAAATGACAGGGGAAGGGGGTATCTCAACTGATAGAGTGCGTGCTTAGCAAGAAAAATAAAATAAATCAATATATCTAATTACCTCACCTGTAAAGAAATTGTTTTAATGTTTAAAAGAACTAAAGTGAAAGCACAATCTGCAGAATAGGAGAAAAATTTTACAAAGCATGTATCTAATAAGAGACTAGAATTCAGGATATATAACAAATGCTTACACCTGAACAATACAAAGAAAATCGACTAAATTTTTAAATTTTCCAAGGATTTAAAAAAATACACAAATGGCCAATAAGCATATGAAAAGAAGCTCAGCATCAGTAGCCAAATCAAAATGAAAATGAGATCTTATTTTACACCCACCAGGATGGTTATAATCAAAACATGCACAATAACAAGTGTTGTTCAGGAGGCAGAGATACCTCATATGCGGCCAGTGGAAAGAGACAATGGTGCAGCTTCTTTGCAGAAGTCTGTTGTTTCCTCAAAAGGTTAGAGATATATGGCTCAGCAATTTCACTCCTACATGTAGAGTCATCCCTTAGTATCCTCGGGGGGTTGGTTTCAGGAACCCCCCATCCTGGATTCCATAATCCAAGGATGTTCGAGTCCCTTTACAATCAGCCATCTGGATCCATGAAGTGGAAACTACAGATATGGTGGGCCAACTGTACAGCCAACAGAATGAAAACATATTCTCACAAAAACTTGCACATCAATATTCATGGCAGTATCATTCAGAGTAGCCAAATGTTACAATTTGTTTATCCGTTCATCCATCAATGAACGGATAAACAAAATTACCAAGAATAGTCCCACAAACTTTTGGTCATTGAATCTTTGACAAAGGAGGTGAGAACATACAATGGAGTAAAGACAGCCTCTTCAGAAAATGGTGTAGGGAAAACTGGACAGCTGCATGTAAATCAATGAAGTTAGACTACTCCCTCACAGCATACACAAAAATAAATTCAAAATGGCTTAAAGACTTAAACATGTAGACAAGACACTACAAACCTCTTAGAAGAAAACATAGGGAAAACATCTGACATACATCTCAGCAATGTTCTCCTAGAGCAGTCTACTCAAGCAATAGAAATACAAGCAAAAATATACAAGTGGGATGTAATTAAACTTACAAGCTTTTTCACAGCAAAGGAAACAGTAAGCAAAACAAAAAGACAACCTATGGAATGGGAGAAAATATTTGCAATAAATGAGACTGACAAGGGCTTAATTCCCAGAATATATAAACAGCTTTTACACTCCATAAGAAAGAAAAACAAACAACTCAATCCAAAAATGGGCAGAAGACCTAAAGAAACTTTTCTCCAATGAAGTCATACAAATGGCCGATAGGCACATGAAAAAATGCTCAATATCGTTATCAGAGAAATGCAAATCAAAACTGCAATCAAATATCACATCTCGCCAGTCCGAATAGCCATCATTCAGAAGTTCACAAGCAATAAATGCTGGAGAGGCTGTGGAGAATAGGGAACCCTCCTACACTGTGGTGGGAATGCAGTTTGGTGGAGCCATTGTGGAAAACAGTATAGAGGTTCCTCAAAAGGCAAAAAATTGACCTCCCATATGACCCAGCAATCCCACTCCTAGGCACATATCCAGAAGGAACCCTAATTCAAAAAGACACCTACACCCCAATGTTCACAGCAGCACTATTTACAATAGCAAGACATGGAAACAACCTAAATGTCCACTGACAGATGACTGGATAAAGAGGTTGTAGTATATTTGTACAATAGACTACTATTCACCCATAAAAAAATAATAAAATAATGCCATTTGTAGCAACAGGAATGGACCTGGAGAATCTCATTCTAAGTGAAGTAACCCAGAAAGAGAGAGAAAAATACCATATGAGATCGCTCACATATGGAATCTAAAAAAAACCAAAAAAAAAAAACCAAAAAAAAAAAAGAAAAAACAACCAAACAAAAATATAAACTTATCTACAGAACAGAAACAGACACAGAGACATAGAAACCAAACTATGGTTACCAGAGGGGAGAGGGTGTGGGAAGGAATAAATTGGGAGTTCAAGATTTGCAGATAGTATGTATAGAGTAAACAGCAATTTTATACTGTATAGCACAGGGGAATATATTTAGTATCTTATAGTAACTTATGTTGAAAAAGAATATGAAAATGAATACAGGTATGTTCCTATATAAATGAAGTGTTGTGCTGTACACAAGAAACTGATGGAACATTATAAACTGACTAGAATTCAATGAAAATATTTTTAAATAGACAAAAAACGAAAAAAAGAAAAAAGATATTATCAAATCAAAAGAATAAATTACTGATTGAGGCTACAACATGGATGGACCTTGAAAGTTTATACTAAAATAAGCCAGACACAAAAGGGCAAATAGTGCCCTTTTAGGTGAACTGTCTCTAAGCGTTTATTGTACTATTCCAGTACATTTTCTGGAGGTTTGAAGTCTATCAAAATCAAAATAAAATGTATTATTCATTAAAAACATAAAATGATTCCTCACAGGAGGGCTTTAATTATTAAATGCAGAAATGCATGTAAAGCTCCTGGAACAACAATTTGCATGTCCACAGACAGTCACTGTTGTCACTGCCACTCAGAGGGTGGTGCCAGCGCTGATGAGGGCTGCCTCCACTCGCTCCCCTGCAGAGAGGAGTGAGGGCCTGGGCTCTGACAGGAAGGGTGACCATGAACATGGGTTAGACAGAGCCACTCCCCAGACTCTGCGTTACCCAGCTTTCTTATACAAACTGCTCCATCTAACATAAACACGCTACAGGGATGGATCTTACAACACAGGGAATATAGCCAATGTTTTACAATAACTAAAAATGGAACATAAAAATAAAAATTATGCAACTATTGTACACCTGAAACTTATATCATATTGTAAATCAGCTATACCTTTAGAAAAAATTAAAAAATAATTTAAAAATTTTATCACTTTAGTATTCAATTCGGTTTTTAAGTAACTACTAAACAGCTTAGAAAGTATAAAATATTTAAGTGTGATAAGTTTGTTTACATATTTATTTACTTTCAGCCTCCTGCTAAAAGAGAAATTAAACAATTTTTTTAAACACATCTTAACAACCATAACAACAAAAAGACAAAAGTGAGAGTGAAGACAAAATGGAGATTGAATACTTAAATGAAACCAGGGGAAGGTAAAGTCATAAAAATGAATGCCATGAAGTTAGGGTAAGTGTTAAAGGCCGACTAGAAATTCAGCTGTAAGATTCTTGGCAGCTAAAGCAAAAAGTAAAAGATGATGGGACGGCTGGTAGAGCTCAGTGGTAGAGCGTGTGCTTAGCGTGCACGGGGTCCTGGGTTCAAGTGCCAGGGCCTCCACGAGCAGATAAATACACCTAATTACCTACCCCCTAAAGAGCCCCACAGAAAAGAAAAAGAGAAATTTCTTTACTGAAAAAACCTGATATTAAATTTAGATTAAATACTTGAAAAAAAAAAAAAGAAAAATAGAAAAGATGAGTGACACAAGCGATAATGCCCGTGAGATAAATCTGCAGTGGCTGCTGGCACGTCCCCATGTCTCACGTGGGAAAATCTGAAACATCCTTCTCACCACTCAGAGTCATCCTCAGCCCACACCACCCCTCCACCTGTTAAATGCAGGAGCACGGGTAGGGCCCGGCCTTTGCTCTCTCTGTGTCATCACAGTGAGACAGGATGGAAGGGGGCAGAGCACAGCCATTCAAGGAAGGCCACAACAATTAACATCAAAATGGTGAAGGATTCAACCCCCAATAGGCCTTGAGGCTCAAGATGAAGAGATATAACTTCTAGCAGAGCTTAAGCTTCATTATACACCCATTGTAGTAGTAACATGGTGAATAACATGCCCCTAGGCACCATGGCCATCCCAAGGCTAGCCACAAAAGGTCACAGGGTGGGAAATGGCCAACTCCCTGGGAATCCCAGCCCCTTTCCCTTAGGCTGCTCAGTCTACTTATTAGCATATGGAACAACCAAGCCCAAGGAAACGAGCAACACAGCGCCACCTCGCGGTCACCATTCTCTCTCCCTCTTCAGAGAAGGCCAACACTCTGCCTGTGGAGTGTGTACCTACTTTTAATCTGAGCACCCGAACCCCACAACTCATGGCCTTTCTCTTGCCTTTCAATGTGTCTCTGTGAATAAATCTACCTTTACTCAACAGTGGCTTGCTCTTGAAATCTTTCCTGCATGAAGCCAAGGACCCACGTCTGGTGGGGCACATTCCAGGGGCTCAACCAAAGCCTGGGACACAGCCCTTCTCATGCCCCACATCTGTTTTCTTGTATCAAAAGGACTGGGATATGAAGGGAGTTCTGAGGCCCCAGCTAAGGGACAGAAGCAGCCCCCAGGGCTCAAAATGGCGGGCAGCCCCTCCCCCAGCAGGGGCCCTGAGGTCGGCCCTGTTCTCTGTGGTTTGTTAGCCAGACAACGTTCTCCTAGGCCTGTCCCCACAAAACCCTTCTCTCCAAAATACAAGCACATCATGTCACAGTCCTCTTATTCAACCAGGAAGTTTTCAGCGCACTTTTTCCTTCCCTAGTAAAGAATCTATCTGTCCTCCCTCCCATCCCACCACTTCTTTCTTTGTGAGAACTCTGTACTCCTCACATACCATCCTGAACGCAGCTGCCTTGCTAGCTGGGACCGAGATGCTTCAGTCTCACACAGCCTGCGTCCTTTCACTTTCCCCTTTCTACCTTATAAAGCCTTTCCTGAGTCTCCCACCCCTCTGATTCTGAACTTCACAAAGTGCTGAGGTTGCAGTCACTGTGTGCATACCTCCCAGGT